>NC_087443.1:31807719-36607719 GCF_036321535.1 Camelus dromedarius | reverse complement strand
GTTTCTGATAACAAATACCATTTCAAATATTTTCTTTTCCTTGTCTAATACAGTATCTCACAGCACCAATTTGGACATTACTATTCAAAGATGTAGCTCAAATGATTTCTCTTCCATAAAATCTTTCCTGTTGTCCAAAGCAGGAAGTAAATATTTGGTTCCTCTGATCACTCATACCATTTTGCCTGCGCCTCCTCTCAGGACTGTCAACCCGTTCTGCCTTAGAGTAGAGTTATGCATATGTATATGTCTTAGCTCTTGAACTAAACTCTCAGCTTATTGGGGGAACGGCCCATGGATGATTCATGTTTGGGTTTCCTCTGGGGTTGGGAGAGCAGTGAGACCAGCCATAGACTCACATACAACAGTTCTTTCAAAAATACATGTGTCAAGAGATAAGTTAATCAATTTCCTTACCCCCACCCCAAGCCACAAACAAGTTTGTAATTTTAACTTTTATTTTATATTTCTGCCTCTGTGAGGTATTATCAAACAATAGATTACTAGAAGGCACGCAAGAGAGGAGCTAGAAATATGTTTTTTTTTTTTAAGATTCAAAATAAATGTCAAATTCACAGTGGATAATTATCTTTGAATCACTGAAATTAGGCAATGGATGACTATCCCAAGATACTTTTCTATCCTAAATGTTTTAATGTGCATGAATGTACATTCAAAATATTATCCTCCTCTGTAACGTATCTTCTTTCTCCTTTTCTAAATTAGTTACAGATAGAAACTATGAATGACCATAAGGACAAGTTTTAATTTTTCCTCATTTTAGACACTGGATATTAGAGAACGAATCATTATGTAAGTTACAGAACAGCTAAAAGCAGTGTATTCCTGTGAGTACAGATGCTATAGTAAAGACAACAGGAATTATTTTTAGGGACGTTTTAGAGCAGCAAAGAACTAAAGGTAAAGGGTGAATTCAAATTGAAAACCAGGAAACATTATTATAAATAGAAAAAAGTTCAAGGAACAAAAGACCAACTTATTTTTAAACACAGCTACTGTTTCTAGAAATGTGGCGAATACCTGAAGCACTAAAAGCTGTAGGTTCTGCTCCATTTTCCAAGACCTGAGCCTGGGCATCCTTTACAATTTTCCACATGCTTAGGTGACTCCCAAGGATCACCAAAGTGAGATTAATGATTTAATTTTCTTTTCAAAGGTTACGTCCCCATTATTAAGCCATGCACATGATAACACACTGTGAAGAATGTGTACCGGGCCAGACTAGTGGGACTGCAGAGGCTTCAGCTGAGCCAGATTGGACAAAAGTAAAGGTAGTCAAACCATTTACACTGTTGCTTATACGGAGGGCTCTGAAGGTCACATCCCTCTTCCAGAAGGGGTCCTCCTGCTATAGTCTGTCTCTTAGAAATACAATTTCCTATCAACCACCTGAGAAGAGATTCTCAGTAAGAACTAGCACATATCTTTGCAATAGTTTATATTTTAACAGGGACTAAGTTTATGACATAATGTCTCTGACAGCTGGGCTCACCTATCCATTTACATGGGACGCCACCTTGTTTTAGCTAATCCTGTGTTGGATAAACATACATTTCTAGGTCTTCTCTGACTTCTCATCATTAATTGCTTTGAAATGGATAAGGCCCTGATTTAGGAATCTCAGACTACCTAATCATTGTTTTCCTTTTCGTAATTCTTTTAGATGGTGGGTGAGGTTGTTTATTTGAGGTACATCTTACTCTGAGTCTCTATTACTGGTTCTACTCCCTTTTCTCTGCTTCTCTCTTGGTCATACCTGCTCCCTGCAGTTTCACCACACCCATTTTATATTCTCTTTCTTTCCTCTTTTCTCGCTTTCAATTTTAATCTTTGCCTCTTTCCTTTTTCTTCTATTTTCTCCCTTATTCCCCTTTTAGTTAAAACTGAAGATACCAATCTCAACACTGAGTTTCAATTGTATGGCATTTCACAAATTAAAAAGTCCATTCCTACAGATTACTTAATTTGGATATACAGAACAAACCTGCAGAATAGTAATGACAATGCTTATCAGCCCCAATTACAAAAGAAAATACTGATGTTCATGTGAGCTAGTGACTCAATCAGTTTTACACAGTTAAGAATTAGCAGAACAAGGGGAAAATTTCAGGTTGCCAATTTCTCTCTGGGGGCCAAAAACAAATCCAGCCCCTCTTTCTCTTGCATTTAATCATGAAACGTTCCAGTTTTCTAAGAGTCCTTATGAAAAGTATTTTCGTTCCATGAAGGGTATTATTACTCATACATTTAACAAATAATTATTGATTATTGGTTATGTGTGAGGTGCTTTTCTAGGCAGTACGATGGATGGAAATATGCATAAGACATGACCCCTGCTCTCTGTCACAAAGAATGACTGAATGGAAATGCCACTTCAATGGAAGGACCATTTGGGCAAAGACTGTCTTCCCTTTTATATCTTAAGCATCATGAATGTAAAAGTAGAAAAGTAGTTCACTCAGTCATTCATTTATTCATGAATTTAATCACTAAGTATATCTATAGACCAGAATATTTCCTCAGCATTTGCACTGCATTCTTGAAGCTTTAAACCTAATAGGGAATACGGTTAAATAAATTTGTAAAAATAAATAGTAAGACTGTTTCATATGTTAATAGTAGTACGATGAAAATAAAGCTGAGTAATATGATAAAGTACAGAAGGGAATATTAGTTGAAGAAAATAATTAATATCCGTACTAAGATTGGAAGTTGACAAGACAAGCATATAACGAAAATTCAATGTGGATAAGAAAAATATATATACTTTTGCATTTTAAAGTCTAGCTGGAATCATGGAAATGATCCAGAGTATTTCCAAAGGAGCTAATTTCTTTCTTCAATAACTACTCTAAACCACATATAATAATATTAAAGGATAAAACTAAGAAAAATGAAGACAAGTGAATAAAAAATAGCTAATCAGAGTGGACATGAATCATGATACTTTATAATCACAAATGTCTTTGCACTGCACACAGAAACTGATAGTTGAATCAGAACTTGATGGCTAATTAGTCTGGGTTCGTTCAACTATGGAAATAATTCCTTCAACTTCCATGACTAATAATTATCTAATTTCTGAACACATATTTCCACATGGGGGCCCATAACTCCATGGGATGGATTTTTTTTTGTTAGACTGGCAGCTTTAACTGTTAGCTATCTATTTAAACTGAGCAAAAATCTACTGAATTCCTCATATTGGCCCTAGCTCTGCCGTTGGGAGCAACACAGACTGCATCTCCTACAAGAATGGAGGATTCGATTCAGATATTTGGTGTGTCTATTCAGGTATTTGGCATGTCTATTTCCTGAAAAATACAGTCTAGAATACTGAGGAAGGAAAACCACATTAAAAAAATTAAACATAATTTAAAAAGAGGAAAAGAAAAGAGTTTTTCTTTATATGAAAGTAGAAACTAATAAGGTTGTCTTATTACACCCAAAGGAGGGAGAAGGAAAAGAAATAAGTGGAAAAGTATCTGATGCCACAGTCGAGATTTAGGCAGATCTGGTGTAGCACATGGGCCACAGTGTTCACATCAAAACTCACCTCCACCACAGAGAAGAAAACATGAAATGCTGAGAGAGCAAACTGAGCCCTCAGATGACTACAGCAACAGACAGCAACTAAGAAAGGGAGAAATTTTAAAAGCCTTCTGGCTGAGTTTCTATGAAGAACTAAGGTGCCAGAGTTGACAAGGTGCAAAGGAGGCTGTAGAAGCCTGGTGGCTTTGTGGAAAGCGAGGCAGAAGAGGAGGAAGAGAAACATCACCTTTTGTTTCACGGCCTGTAGTTGAACTAAATTTATAGCAAGATGACATCTGAGCTTTAACACAAAACTTAATGTTTTAGCACTGAACCATGAATATGGACAAAAATCAGTCAGTTAATAAATGGCACTAGGTGTAAATTTCAGGGTCATACCAATTTTTAAACATTCCCTATGGTTAATTTTCCATCATCTGAATGCATATATATATCTACTATCTCTCTTTGGCTCCCTTCTCTATAAACAAAGTTTTGTTTCCTTACAGACAATGTTCATGCTATACTCAGCCTGTGTAGTATCCATAACATTTCTACCTCATTTGTTTGTTTTGATCACCAGCCTTGAATTTTTATACCACTTCACTTAACGACTGGTTTCTGCCTCTGCCAAAATTGATGCTGTCAACACCAGGAATGTGAATGCCCACACCAGTGTGCTGTAATCTTGAGGGGCGAGGTGAGGACAGTTACCACTTCCAAGCAATCTCTACTTAACCTCGCTAAGTATCAGATTCCACTTCTTTAAAAAAAAAAGGACTTAGGAGTCAGTCTTGCCTATCTCGTGTAATAATTTGTAGAGTTCAATGGGTTAATGCATATGAAAGCACTTCACATACTTTACATTTCTGTAGAGATATATGAATGCTATTATTAATACCTGCATATGATGTTGAACTTATTTGAGACAAAGACTTTAATAATCTGGCATAGTAACTAGTAGATAGTCTTTTAAATTGATACTTGCCTAAATATTGTATAAATGTGCATAGGAAATTTTCCATATCTGGAATTGTATTGAGAAAAATAAGCATATCTATGCAATAAAATGCCCCCTCAGCTCAACTGTGGACAGGGACTATTTTTTTGTCTTGTACATGCACTGGTTTCTTTGGTGATATACAATACTTATTTTATTAAATGTATTCAAATAATCAATATTACTTTATATATGCTGTTTGTCTACATTATTTTCATGAAATATGCTCCTAGAAGAAAGAGAATATATTAGTTTCAGTAGTTTACTATGTTATAAAGCCACTGTATTGGGTAGAACTGTATTGAACAAATAAGCCTCTGTCAAAAACTGTAAATCTATATAACTTAACACATATATTAGTATCATTAAAATTACATGTACTATCACAAATTTTAAAACAGTGGTATTTTGATAATTTCAAGTATTTGTGCAATAGCTTTCTATTTCAATGAAAACTTCTTACATTTAAAATTAATACTTTTCCATTGAGAGACATTATTTCAGCAATTGAATTTTAGTAAAACAAATAAGTCATGAAATTTAATTTAGGTGTCACACTGTAGAAGAATATGGTCAAAATTTTAAAATTTACATTTTGGGTTAGCTGTGTTTCTAGAACATCTGTCATGCTATTATGACAGGTGTCTATTAATATGGATGTCTAATCAAATCTCTTGGTTGCTAATAGCTTGGCAATTCAATATCTAAATGTTGTCAAAATCCCTGATTATATGTTGAAAACTATGGATAATTGATTCAAGGCTGTTTCCCTTGACTAGACTAAAAAAATTAAAACCTGTCCTGTGTACTTTCCTTTAGAATATCAATATTTTTCTGAAACTTCTAAAATATTTCAGAATATTTTATGATCACTTGTGAAGAAATAAAAGCCTTTTACAAGCCAAGCTATGTCTTGATTCAAATTTCTTTAGGCTGTTCATTATACAAGTACAAATGAATTATTTTTAACGCATGCCCCAGGCTGGAAGTGAGTTCATAGAGAACTGACAAAGTAATACAGTTCATATGTATGTTCTAATATATATATATATGTATATATATCTCCAGGGAAAGATCTACAGAAAACCCTTTTGGAAGCAAGGAAGCTCAGATTTTTAAATCAAATTTTCTTAAAATTATTTAAGAGATTCTGAGTAATAAAAGTCAACAAGAATAAATTGAGTGGCCCTTAGCAGTTTGCTTGGAAAGTTTCAATGGATGGCATCAACATCAAAGACCCTGAGCTAGAATTTCCCTTTGAGTATGCAAGAGTATGACACAAAGTTTTAGGAAACTTCTGTGGTAATAATACCAAATATAAATCTTTGCCAGTCTGAAACTTAATAATTATAGATTCTGAAAGTTTAAAATGTATTTCCTTCTGGCACACTTTAATTCTATCACTTCTATGGGAATGTTTGCCTTTTTATCTGTAACAGGTGGGTATGGGTTCCTGGTCCACTATCAGCACCACGCAACAGAACTTTCTACAAGAATGGACATGTTCCCTATGCTATTCAGTATGGTAACCACAAGAATCATGTGGCTGTTGAACATCTGAAATGTGTCTTGTGTAACTAAAAAACTGCATTTTTAATTGTATTAATTTTAATTAAGTTATACTTATTTAAATAGCCACATTTAGTTAAGGGCTATTGTATGGGATAGAACAGTGATTTAATAAAATTTGCTTCACTCGAGTTCAGAAAAATGCTAAATTACTTGCATAGATACTTGTGATAGAATTGCATGATTTTTTATGTATGATAAGGAAAACAAGACCAGAATCTAATGGACTAGTGATCTTTCTAGATATTGTTTTGCTGTGGTAGAAATGAAGCCACAATAGCACTCAACATAGCTCATTAGAGTGTGCGTATATTCAGAATCATTTCCACATGATCTAGATCCAGAGTTGACAAACTATGGCTTATCAGTGAAGTTCAACCTACCTGCTTTTATAAATAAAAGTTTATGAAAAGCCAGCTACACTCATTCATTTATGTATTATCTATGACTCTTGTGTGCTACAACAGCAAAGCTGAGTAGTTATGATTGAGATCATACGGCCTGCAAAGGCCAAAATGATACGGAAAAAGTTCACCATCCTCTGATTTAGATGAATGGTTATGTGATAAATACTAGGATAAAATCTCTCTTGTATAGGAGTACACTTTTCTCAGTTCATTTACCCTATGTAATATATAATACACAATATGCAATACAGTATATGTAATATATGACATATAATAATCTACACAGCAATTTAGCATGTGCAATGCTAAAATCTCATATATATAATTAAATATTCAACAAATAAAACTATGTATTTTCATTCATTTTCATGGTAAATTTGCTGTACAATCATTTATAGCAACTGTTTTCTAATTTAAGAAAAAGAAGTGAGCTAACATTCCTTTGCACAGAATCGTAGTGATCGGAGTACTGGAGCTAATGCACTTCAAACTCATTTTAAGGGTAATAGCCTAAGAAGTTGTGAGATGCCTAAGGACACACAGGGATAACAACCAGTTAATCAATACTCACTTACTGAGACACATCTATTGATATAACTGCCCAGTAAGCCTATGTGCTATGGAGAATTCAGAAACATGGTACTTTAAGAGCTCTAGACACAGCCTGGGAGGGAAACCTTGTGAGCTGTTACTGTGACTGCGCCATATATGACATATGCCCTCCTATCAACCCAACAGAGAAGAAAGATAGTCTTCAAATTAGATTCCCGGCTTGGTTTCTGTAGCGCACATATTCCATGCCATCAACTCCTATTACGACACAGAGGAGAGTGGCATGCACAAGGCAACACTTGCGGTCTATCATTTAATGACAGAAACAATTGACAGTGTGCAGTATCCTAAATACCCCTTAGTCATAGTGCCAACCAGAACAATGGTTAACTGACAAGATGGTAGGCAACAAATTTCTGGTTTGACAACTGAAAAAAATGTGTTTTGTTTGTGGTAGCAGTTCATAAGGATATATTCCTAACTATTGGGATTTATAGTCTATTAATGGACTGTTTTGGGCTAATTCCCTGAAGAGTAATTCATTTTCTCTCAAAGATATACATGGTTTGTTCTCTTATTGTATATGTCCTTTATCATTATTACATTGATATTATCATGGTTCGGTATTGAAAACACGTATGTTTGGGACATACAATTTTTTGTATCATCTTAACTCCTTGACCACAAAAGAGGATGACTGGTTCTATAGAGATCTTTTCAATTCCATCCAAGAAACAAGTGTGACATGACCCAAAACATGTCATATCATATACAAACTGCAAAAGACATAGACACCCATGGTCTTTAACTATACTGAGAAATAAAGTTAATTAAAATACACACACAAACACTCTTTTCTTGGTTGACAGAAAACGAGTGCAGAAGTGTTCAGTATATAAAGCAGCCCATTCTGAATCAGAAGTATTTTTATTCACCACTTTTTGCTTCAGTAATAAAGCGCTACACTACTTAATTAATTCGTTTGTGAAGGCTTCACACAAACCACCACATGTAAGTGTGGATATTCTCCAGGTGAACAATGTGGAAGATCTGGGAATTTTTTTCTAATATTTCATCAGAATTATTTTGAAAGAAAATAATCAGTCACACATGGACGAGCACTCAGATTGCTTAATGAGCACAATTATGACATCTATTTTACCGAAGTCATTTTTTATGGGTACTCACAACTCTTGTAGAGCAATTATATTGCAATATGCTTTACTTATTACATAATCAACACTTCTGTTTTGTGGGAAATGTCATATTAAATCTAAAACCCTGAAGTTCAGTGGCCTTCAGAGAGATATCAACCATTTCTCACACCATTCACCCTGGAAAGGATACTGAACTTTTAAAAACAGGAATTATCTTCCCTACCTGTAAAATGAGAGGGTTGGAAGAGACAGTCTCACAGGACCTTTCAGGTCTTACATTTTGTAATTTTTGGCCTTTTTTCCCTTTCAACAAATAATTCCTCATAATTAAATAGACTCCACTTTTGGCTTAAAAAAAGTATACTTTGTAGTGATAATCAATCATATTTATATTTATAAGTGGAAAGTATTTATTTTCTACATTAGTTAAAAACGAACGTGTTTTGCTTTTCAGCTATCTGAAACCAGTTAGGAAGACAGCCACACAGATGATCAACCATATGGCATTAATAAATGTATAACCAAGACAGACATGAAACATTTTATATTTTAACCAATCTGCTAAACTAACTCATGAAAATGTCATATATTACCTATTTGGCTGAGAGCTTTATTGCAGAGAAATTGTATCATAATTTACAATTAACATAGGACCAACTATTCAATTTTATGTTTATTTTTCAAATAAGTTAAAGAAGATGAATTCTCTTTCATCTACATTCAGTTACAGCTCCATACAATTATATATGTGGGAATATGTAAGTATCTATAATTATATAAAAGTGACTCAAGCAGGTCTATGGGTATGAAGGTACGACAAGGAATAAAATCACTACAACTAAATATGTAGAATTTTTAGGTAGATCAAAAATTTTCAAACTCTCTTCCACTGTCTAAGGATATAGAGAATAGAAGTGGGGAGCTGAAAAGGATGCCGAATTGGAAGACCTCATGCCTCTAACTACAACATCCCCTAGCAAATCTTCTTTCATTTATATTTGTATGATGTAATTGTATCCATGATTTTGATTTTTAAAAAGATCCCAAATACTTTAGAAAATTTTAAAAAACCTATTTTAGTGAAATACTTTAATACTATATTAAATTATCTGAATAAACACAGGACTACAGAAGAAAAGAAAATGAAAAAAGGGAGTAACTGATAAAAAGCCAAGGGGAAATAGACGTTTAAAGAAAAGCAGGCATAATAAATATATTTAAGAATTTGTTAGTATAATTTGATTGTACTGTAATTTCTATGTCTATAAAATGAATAAGGTAAGATAGGAATGTTGATTATTTTGTTATATGTCTGCTTAGAAATGGAAATATGTTAGCATAATTAGTCCATTAGTCCTTTAGTATTTCCTCCATTTTATCTCTGTAGTATTGTAATTAACACAATATTACATTTACTATGGATCTGAGACCAACTTATTTTCCCTAGGGGAATTACAATGGAAATAGACTGAGTTATTCAGATCTACTGGATTTTCTAGCATTCAAAATTTAATAAGATAAGACATTTACTTCAAAACTAGTCTCTCCTCTATCGCAAAACACTCGGCAGCAAAGTAGCTGACAATGATTTTATGTATTTCAATTCTTTCAATAAAAATGGCAAATGACACCAAAACAAACCAACAAATTCCACCATAATTTTAAGACTTATAAGGCTAATTTTTATTTGGAAGAAAGACACATCTATCCAAGTGGGCTAAGTGCAAAATTTCAGAATTGTATACTTGAGCTTGAAGGAAATGGAAGATAGCTATGCCAAATGGAAAGGCGGGAGGGGCTGGCACACACTAGTTATCGAGTTGCTCGGAGCAAAGATATCTAACTTGACCAGACCAGACAATTACCATAGCAGAGTGCTGAAGAAAGAAATAGAATAGGCAAGGGTCATATCTAGAGAAGGGCTGGTAGGCTGACGTGTTTCCGACACCTCTATTCTTGTCATGCTTCAGCAAAAACTAAACAAGTCCACAGAGGAAAGAAATGGTGGAAAATATTTAAGTAGCATTAATTTCTCTTTTACTGTAGCCGCTAAACTCTCTGATGCTCAAAAAACACTGGCTGGCCTCACAGATGATTTGCCAGTTGATTAGGTCTTCCACGTGCTCTCAGGAGGGTGGCTCCTAAGCCTAAACACTCGGGGATCTGAGTTTTACTCATGGTTGACCACTGACTTCTTGACCCTCTGCCTGACCACCAATAGCTCATAAAATTCTCCCTTTTTGGTGCATTTCATCTTCACTTTATTAAATAGTTTTATGGATGTGATCTCCCTCTCTATTCATCATGGACATTACTTAAAGGTGGAAAATCTGGTCTACATATTTTTTTGCATACTCTCAAAAACAAGGATAGTGAATGCTCAAACACTGTCAATAATTAGTCTGATTATATCAAACCTACTGAAAGAATTTAAGAGGCTGATTTTATCTGTTTTCTTGATATGATGGAATATCAGTGTTACTAAGGAAATATGTAGACTCATTTTTTATAAGAGGTTTGTCAAACTAGAGAAAACTGTAACAATTATCTACAGGCAATCTGTGTTTGACATTATTCTGTGGAATTTAAAATGTGAATTATTGCCTTAAGTACTCATAATAGTACTCTGAAAAGAGTTTACATTAAAACCAACTTGAAGAATTTGTAAATAGCACTATGTTGAAAACAAGCAGTGAACTTTGGCAGAATTCTTACTCATTGATTCATTCATATTTGCATTATTTATAAGATGCTAACTGGACACTAAAAGAGACTCTAAATATGGTACTCCACAAGAGCCTGAATTTAGTAAAGACCAAATAACAAATACTCATAGAACTCTCAAATTTTGAAGATTCCATATTTGATAAACCACAATATTAGTGACCAAATCTGAAAAGAATATTAAATGAAAATAAAAATATTTTAGCTTGATTGAATGAATACTTGAATTTTTTTCCTCAAAATAATCTGGAAGTTCTATATACAGTATCTTTGTGATGTTTTCTGTTACATGATGTCTTTCAAAAAGGTAAGGAGTTAATTTTTGACCCTGAATTTCCTTGGACTAGCTGGTGAAATAATCATACCAAATTCAACCATAATCTGCTAGGTTCTTCTTACTTTCATACTACCTTCTCCAAGTAAACAGCAAACAGAATCTCCAGTAGCTGTGAATAAAATTCATATTTCAAAAATGAATAATGTATGCAATTAACCTCAACCTATATGCAAAGTACAAGGTTGAGAAGAACTTCTTTTTTGCTCTGATGAAATACAGCTCTATTCATGATCCTCTTCCAATTCCTTAATATTAACATTTACCAAGAAAAGCACTCATGGCTCTATGACATGTGATAGATTAAAGATTATATGCCACTAACTATTTTAAAGGAGAGAAAAGGGAACTGTGCTTTGTCCCACATGCACGTGCCTTACCCAATAGCACAGCCCCAGATACAGGCATATGACCTTATATTAAACACACACAAACACACACACACACACCCCAAAAGCAAGCAAGTTTCTGAGTAAGGCATACAAGGCTGTTTACCATCTGGACTCCACCTACCCAGCCATACCTGCCATACTCAAACAGTCCTCACCACACATGTTTTATGATAACTTTATGGATTCCTTTATCCTTATATGCCCTTGTATTTTAATCTCCATCACTCTGTGTCATTAGTCTATATAGTCTCCTTCCTCACTTGTTTACTGAGGTATCTCCTTTGGCATCTATGTTTAATTTCCACCACTTCTCTAAAAAATATATTTGCCTCTCCCAAATAATGTTAGTCCCTCGTTGTCTCTCATAGCACAGTATAGAACATATCCAGCTATTTTGTTGTCATTTTGAATAATATATTTGCTTCCTCACTGTAATGAGAATACCTCAGAGTTTGGGTCAAAGCTTTTTGACCATCTCTAAGTACTTAAAACAGAGCTTATCATGAACTAGGTGCTCCATGAATGTTTAAGAAAGCTTTTTGACCACCCACTGTGTTCTATGTTTGCTTAAAATCTGAACCCAGAAAAACAATGTTGAAACAAGTATTAAGATAGCTTCTGGGAGCTCGAGGAATTACTGTTTTTTCTTATGTTGCAACAGAGGAATAAGGCACAATTTTGCATTTTAAAAAGTATTTTTTTGGCCAAATATAGAAAGTTTTTGAACATAGTACTTTGTTAGCACATACAACTCAAGAGTTTAAAGTTGCAAACAGAGGGACGATATTTGAAGCAGGATGTTGACTCATATTGACATCAGCAAGGTTGGACTTAGTCACTTGGCTTCTCTATTTCCAGTAATAAAGGAGATGGGGGTGATGTATATTGCTTTCTTAATACATAAATACAAGAATACAAGACAGATGAACTAAAGTCTATCTATGAATGTTACCACAAATTCTACTTTAAAAATACCAGCCCAAATGTGATTGGTGATGAAATGTTGCTACAATAAAGAATCTGAGTTCTCCCTAGATGTCTTATCCAATTGTTTCCTGAAGTCTGAGTCTCACTTCCTCACCTGCAAAATCAGAAGATGGGCTGCAGAAACTTTTAAATATTTGAAATCTAACCCTTGATAAAGATCATTTATACAATAGCTGAATTGCTAAATCACTGTTGCAGTCTCCAAAAAGCTGCCTTTCAGAAAGAAAAAAATCCCAAGTATTTATATAATCAGAAAAACTTCCAGACCCTACAAGTGCCTTTTCCATTATATTTTAACTAATTCTAAGTTTATGGTGACTATTCAGAAACGCTTCTTCTCACAAATGGACTAGAATTGGATTGCTTTTCAGTAGCACAATTTGGTTCACTAGGAACCAAAGATATGCATCTCTTGTAATCACTTGAGAATGAGGAGCTTAAAAAAACTTTGTCCAAAGTCATTGAGACAATTTCCTAGTCTTAACAAGTGGTATAAAAATGCCCATACTTCAGCATATGGGCCTTTTAACAAAATGATACCACCCTCTGTAAAGATGGACTGTATCCATGTAAAGTCCAGAAAATCTATATTACCATATTTTCATTGACAAATCAAAACAAGAAACAATCATCAAACTCTGTTTCCCAGGCAACAATTAGTTCAACACTAAGCTATTTAAAAATGTTAACAATTGCCAAATTAAGAAATGGAACATATGCTTTCAGAGATGACCGGCAGATTTGGGGAGCTAATTAAAGATAGATTTAAATGAGGAAACTAATCTATGACTAGCCTGAGATAGGCCAAGACAAGTTTCATGAATAAATAAAAGCCACACAAGTTAAGTGATTTAAGATTCGGTGTTCCAGAGAGCAGAAGACTCTATCCTCTGTAGACAGGATCTGGCTTGACAATACACCATGGCCTGAGGAAAGAGACTGCTGATGTCTCACAGATCTCCACTTCTAAATCACAGACATAGTAACAGTCCTAACATTAACAGTATCGTCACTTACATTTTTTAAATGCTAAATCTAGCAGTGACAGCTTTGTATCTAGTTGAATGCTTCAGTTAACAGAGATCAATTAAGAGGCTAATATTGGCCTCTTCAGGGAACCCTTTTATTTTGTGAAAGACATAAGAAAAAACTGCCAATGTCCATCATGCTAACATCCTGTTTGTTTGTCAGCTGTTGCAAACAGCACACACACTCCAGTATGCATTGGAGAAGCTAATTCATTTAAGTAGAGCAAAGTCACAGATTTCATCCCTGTTCAGCCCAGTTAACTTGGCAGAAAAAAACCTTGCTGTCCAACCTCCAGCTGTTCTATCAGCAAGCCCAGTTGTAAATGCACAGCTTGGGTCACAGTGGAGGTGATCAAAACAACCCACCCATCCAGTCTCCTGAAAAACAACACCAAAAAACCATAGTTCAAGTTAGCAACTGTATTTTATTGATGTGACCCCATTTTTTTCAGATTTTGCTTAGCTCTGAATACTGATGGAAGATGTAAGTTCAGAGAAACTTGTTTTACATCATTGAATGTGTTTTTTCACATGATCTACTGTCTGTTTCTGGTGGTTTGTCCACCTGTAATGAAGGAATAATTCATACACACTAAGCTGCAGCATTCAACTTTCATCAGGCAGAAATGGTGATTTCCAGGGGTATAATTATGTAAAATGGGGTGTATTTTTGGAAGCTCAGATTTAGAGGAAGATTTTCAGCAAAGAAATATACTGAACCACACTAATAATAGGTATTTTGCTACCTAAGCATTATGAGGAAGAGACATCCTGTTTCATAAAAGAATCATGATTTTAAAATAAGTCTGTGTGGCAGATCAATGAATCAGCTGTAAAAAAGATTCTGCATGACCACGTCAAATGTTAGAAGCAAACACACACTGGACAGTTGTACAAGTGCGTGCACAGACACCCACACGCCAACACACTTAGATCAAAATCAAAATGTGAGTTCCATCATCTAATATTAACATAGTTTACATCTCTCCTATGAGCTTCCTGCCAAATTTGTGAGACTTTATTATTAAAGATCTTTAAAACCCAATGGAATACAATCTAGAAAGTAAGTAAACTAGCTCCTTCTGGTTTCTAGTTCTGCTACTGAATTTCTGTGCAATCCTATTTATATGTGCTTTAGATGAAACAGTAGGGCATCTGTCTCCTGTAGGAGAAAATAAAACCAAAGAATTGGCTCAAGATGCAAGTCATTATACAAATCCGCATACATAATCCCTATGTTCCTAGAAGACTTTTCATATTAACTTTTACTTTGGTAAAGGTATTCAATCAATATTTTCGCTGAGTTAGGTTCTATTATCTCCAAACTTTGTGCCTCACTCTTGCGGTTAGTCTCAATTGATTTCTAAAGAACAGAAAAGGAAAAGCACACATTTTAAAATTCTATCAAAATAAAGTAAAAGATCAGATTCTTTTTGGTAGCACAATTTGGTTCAGAAGGAACCAAAGATATGCACCTCTTCTAATCATTTGAGTGATAGATGGGAAGCTTAAAAAATAAAATAAAAAAAAAACTTTGTCCAAAGTCATTGAGACAGTTTCCTAGTCTAACAAGTAGATTAGGTTCTTTAAGAAATCTGCAGAACTATAAAAGTCGAGAAGATTTCTTCAAATGAAACATGAAAGTGTTAAAAATTTAGTAGTCTATTAGGGCATGTTTGAGTGATAAGTACTTTCCCCTCTATCTCTGTCCCCTCCAATGCTGAGCACCCAACTCTGTCTAGAGTTTCTCTATTTTAATATCCTTGTTCCTTTCAAACTGCTCATGCAGTAACAAATTTCTCAAGTCTATTTGTATTACCTTGTTAGCGCTGCAGGCACAAGATTTTGAAATTATACAGCAAGTCAAAAGAAAATCAGTTTAAAAGCTTTGATTATTGGGCTCTAATTATCAGAGTTAACGTGATACTATAAGAAAACAGTGCTTCTAAGTGATATTGTCAAGTTCTAACAAAACTGATCCTGTATTTAGCATTTCTAGTTTTTTTCTCTTTCTGTTGAGTTTAGTTTTGTTGTGCTATTCCAAATACTGCCATATGTTAAATAAGTTAAGGGAAAAAGTAAAGTGAAACAAATAGGAATTGTGAAAATAGAGAAGCCTTGCTAAAATAGAGTTGGGTGGCTGGAATGAGGAGCTCTCACACAGTACCATTCAATGTCAATTACAGGAAGAATTGTCAAATACAGACCCCAACAGAAGAATCATCAACAGAAAAGAATAATCAATTATGGGCCCCAGCAGGAAAACAATGTTCACTGCATCTCCTACAAGAAATTGACTATCCGAGCAACTCAGGCAACGAGAAACTGTCATCACCCTGAATGCTCACTTTTCTCCAATGGACTGCCATTCTTTCAAAACAACCCCTTCCAATTTCCTCCTTTTATTCTATGAAATAGCGTACCTCTCCTTTGTTTGTTGGACCTGCCTATCGTTTTTGCCATGACTTGCTGGTCTCAAACTGCAATTCTCTGCTATCCCCCCCAAAATTCATTTTTGCTGGTAAAATAACTGACTTTCATTTTCAAGGTCAACAATATAAAGTTCAAGAATTTTAAAGACTATGTTACTAAACCTTGTAATTTTTTAAAAATTGAAGCATAGCTGATTTACAATATTATATTAACTTCAGGTGTATAACACTGATTCAAATTTTTATAGATTATACTCCGTTTAAAGTTACTATAAAACATTGGCTATATTCCCAGTTCTGTACAATATATTCTTGTAGCTTAAAGTAGTTTGTGTAAACTATGTTTTTTATTTCACAAATTATGGAGAAAAGAGCTGCAATGTACAAACAAAATAACAATGAAATAACAAAAAAGCTTAAATGTATATCTCATTTACACTATGATCCCTCCTGAAAGAAAACCTTTGAACACACTATGCCAGGAATATGCTTTCTATCCTTGTCACCTTGTTAACTCCTCCTCGTTACGCTCAGGTCTCTTCGTAAGTATCACCTCCTTAGAGAAATCTTCTCAACCTCACTAAGTCAAGTAACTGGTAATATTTTTAAAACAAAATAAGATCACTTATCACTTATGAAATGTTATATTTACTTATGGTTCACAGTAAAGGAAGCCTTCGCTTAGGATCATACACAACAGGCTGGGCAACACCAGTTATAGCCAATAATGAGACTGAGGTTCTGTTTACAAATGGTCACTCCTTCTGCACCTCCAATAATCCTCCTCTACCCTGATTCACAAGAGACTGACAGCCAAATATTTCTCTTTCAGGTCAAACCGTGGAGGCTTCTTTTCTTAGAAACAGTATAAAAAGTACTTTCTGATTCTCTAGCTTTTAATACAAACATTGACATCCTAATATAAAGTGTTTAGAGTCCTCCAGCTTAAAGTACTCATCTCTCTTATTCTTGGTTAAGTGAGACAGAGACAAGTCCCACCTAAGAGCATAAGTGTGTAAGTTTGCTTTTCTTTGGTTTATTCTTAAATATAAGCAGAGATCCAAGAATCACCATACATTTGAGGACAGCCTTCAAGACAAAATAAACAGTAAGTTAAACAGGGGAGAAATGACCATTAAGGAGGCTCAGATTATTCAAGAAAAATAAAAAAAATAAAAATAAACTTAATCTATGTAAAACTCTCAATACTAAATAAAATAATTTATGAAGACAGTATATCCATAATACAATAATTAGATGCTATGGGGAAAAATGAAAGCATTTAAATAACAAGTAAAATCATTTCAATAAAATAATTAGAAAATAAAATCAAGGATAAGAGGCAGAACTTTGGAGAGAAACACTATGAGATATACAGCATCAATAGAGAAAATCCAACATTCAACTAATCAGTTTCAGAAAGACAGATGACAGGAAAGTGATGGAAATTTCAAAGACAGAATTCTCAGAGTTGGAGAGCACATCATATTTTTCCTCAGTTCCTGTTAGAGCTACTAATTGGTCTCTTTGCTTTTATCCTTGCCTCTTAGATTTTTTTCTTTTTCTCAACACAGGAATGATCCTTTTTAAAATGTACTACAAAGCAGTAAACATCATCACTCAAAACTCAAAAATGCCTCTATTACATTCAGAGAAAAAGCCAAAGTTCTCATATGATCTGACTTACACTCCCCATCACATCTCTGATCTTATCTCATACAGCTCACTGAGGCTCAAAGATCAGACCTACTCTTCAGCTCAGGTTTTCTCTCATTGTGCCTTCTGGCTCAAACTCTTTTTTTCCTGGGTACCTGCATGTTAAACTTCCCCATCTCCTCCAACTTGTGCTCAAATCAGGCCTATTCTGGTCACAATATTTCAAACTATAACTCCAATCCAGAAATACTGGCCTTTCTCACTCTTCTCTATGTTTTCATTTCCCCATACCTTTCTAAAATACAATCAACTTGCTCATTTATTGCATCCACTTTTTATTGTCTCTCTATTCAATGGGATATAAGCTCCATTAAGTGAGGAACCTTTGTAGTTTTTACACACTATTGTATTTCAAGAGCCTGCAATAGTGCCTGGCGTATAGAAGATGTAATGCAACTATTTATTGACTGAATAAACAAATGAATGAAGAATTTCTCCATTGAGTGGCACAAGACCTGAAATAATGACATTGTAAAAAAGAAACTACTATTTGATAAGCAATACATAGAGCCTGAATAATATAGATAATACTGTTTTTAAAATATATAGAATCAGCCAATAGGCACCACAAGAATGGTATAATTATGATATTGCAAAGTAACATTGCAAAGTACAAATCAAGGTACACTCCTAAAATCTGGTAAGGAAGCAGGGTAGCAGGATAGACAGAAAAAAGGATGAGATAGCTACTACACCCTTGACATACAAATTGGGAGTCCAGATAAATCCTGTTCTCACCATGGAAAGCTGATGGCTGTTTAACAAAATAGTTATCAGAGTATGATTTCTAAAGTTGGAGATGTCCAATGACATGACTGAAAAAAAATACTGCTGGTATAAATTTATAGGAAGTCAAACAATGATCTCAGTTGATAAATTATAAAATAACAGTACAGTTATTTAGTGAAACCTAAATAAGTGAAAAAAGAGCAAAATATAAAAGTAGCTAAAAGTAGAATTTAGACGAAGAGGGAAGGTGTGTGTTGTGGAGGAAACTTTTCAAAAAAATATGTTCTTATATAGTATCAGACTTTTTTGAGTGAGCAATACATCTTTGATAAAATTTTAAAAAATATTTGAAAAGAAATGAAAAACAGCCTGGAGATTGCATATTAATAATTACTAACCAGTAGACATTCTTTTCATTTTGTAAGTGAAAAATGAATGATTTCAGTATGTACAGTTATTCTTCAGATGAAAATACAAGAAGTCATGACTAAACAAAAAAGGGAAATAAGAATGAAATTAAAATGAGAACCCTACTACTAACCATACACCTCGATACCAAGATTCCAAGGCCAGAGCAATAGTTTCAGATAATAATACTGTATGTTTTCCCATGATCCAGAGATTCAAGTCATAGTCTCTTTAAGGTGGAACAATGAAAGAATTGTTAAAAACCAGAATCTGACATTCATTCATTTGTAAAATCCACTCACTTATTCATTCATATATCACATATATACTGTGCACCTGTTAATTTCTAGGCACTGTGTAACATTTTATGAGAGAAAACTCATACATTTTCTCATTCCTAAATGTTATTATCTCATTTCCAAGCATTATTTTGTTATGACCTAAAGCCACATCTCAGAAATTTGATAAGCAATAGCTACCACATGCAATCATTATCTAATAAAATATCAACATATATTAATAATATATTAATTTTGCATATCAAGTGATAGTTTATAAAGTATATTCAATACAATAATTATTTTGATTCATCACAGCACAGTGTAGCAAGTGGTTTTTTATTGCTCATTTAAAAAGGAGGAAGTAAGCTCAGAGAAGGCAAGGGATATGCCTAAGGTCACATATTTAGAAGAGGCAAGACAAATACCCAAATTCATCACATTTTCCACAACACTTCACCTATGTTTGCATCTTTCTAATGCTTCGTTTGGACATGTTTGTGTCACCTTCTGGTTATTCTGAAGACAAATCAAGGGCTTCTTTCTGGAAGTTACACTGACTCAGTTCAGGCAGGAGTAACTGCTTCTTTATATGGATTCTAAACTGTGTATGCATGGATGTGTGTGTGTGTGTATACAATAGCATTTATCCTATTGTTCAAATGCGCGTGCGTATTTTTTGGACGAAGATTGCCATGTAATAACTGCTAGCTTGCATGTTGCCTCAAAGAGCTGTGTTTTATGCAGGCTTAGAATAAACTAATTTTAACTTTTGATCCTGATTAAAAGCTTAAAGGCTGGATTTTATATAACCTCGGATGTAAACAGATGACATTTTTTCCCTCTACCTCTGTATGTCACATGGAGACATGTATTGGGAATCACAACATTGCATGATCTCTTTGCTTCTACCTGTTTCTCTGCATTATGTGGAGGAAGACTGGAGGCTGACTCTGGAGTCAAACGAGGTGGATTCAAATCCCATCTTAGCATTCACCAGCTGTGAGGCCTAGGGTTGGTAATACATTCTCTCTATGCCTTGGTATCTTTCATCTGTAAGATAATAACAGTGTATACCTCATAGGGTTGTTTAGAAGGGTAAATGAGTTGATGAAATAATTTAGAGCAGTGCCTGAGACACATCGCCACTTAATAATTATTAGCTGTTTTATCTTCCTCACAGGTGAACTGGATAATCAAATTAGATGGTGCCTGTGAAAATAATTTGAAAGTCCTCTTGGTATTTCTCTAAATCATGTATTTATGGTGGACTACAAGTGGAAATCCCCAAGTTTAAAAGAAGTGTTAAATGACTCACTATTAACCTTTAGCACTACATGAAAATAAGTAAATACTATCTAATGCGGACCAGTTGATGTGAGGTTCCCAGAGCACTGCCTCTCAATTTGGTTATATCATCAGTCTCTTATTCACTCTACAGTAGAATTCTGAGAAAGGAAAACAAAAAGAAGCATGTGCTGCTGCCCTTCTGGGGCTCCTGCATTCCCGGCGACACCCTGTCCGGTCCGATTCTTCCCCATTGTCACCTAACTGCAGCAGCACTGGTAGCACAGTGCTCAGTGAGGGGAAAAGAACATATTTGCTTACATCATTTGAAAAGCTAGCTTCTACTCCTGAACTTCATCTGCATAATCTCAATGAACATTATTTTGACCAATTACTAGCTTTACATTATTTTTAAAACTATAATTTATACACTGTGAGGATTCCAGAGAACTCTTTAATAGCCACTTACTTTCAATTTCTGTGGTCTACACGTTATTCACTTGCATGAGAAGAGATCTGTATTACCTAATTAAATCTCATGAAAGGAAAACAGATACTGCCCACGAGGAAGATCCTGAGCCTTGGCTTAAGAATACAAAATGTATTGGGTGCCTGCAAATCAGAAAGTGTTGGGCTTTCCCTGAACATTCAATTATATTTTAAAATCAACTATATTATTATAAATCATTCTTTTAGTTAAACATCTTAGAGTCAGACTTGTGCCCCACTCTCGACCAGCGTTTCAGATTTTCATTTTTATGTTTGAGTTTCAGTGCAATTTACAACCAAATCCTTTTTCTTCTTTTGCCTTGTATATTTCATTTCTCTCCAATTTTGTTCACTTTTGGTATTTTATATACTTTTAATCTAAATTAAATGTATTTCAAAACAAGCAGGGAGGATAATTAGATAGATGGACACTGAGTGCATTTTGGAGGAATCCATATAGCAGAAAAGGGTACATGTAGAGAAGGAAAGGGACATTCCAGGGAAACTGAACAGTATGTACACAGACATGCAGTCCTCAAAAGGACCTTTCCCTTTCACCTCCATCCTCCTTTGGGTGGTATCTTGGGAGCCCAAGAATTTAGAATAATCCAGGAGCAAAGCAAAAGCTTACAGCCCTATGTAAGAAGCACAGAATTAAAAACAAAGTAATACAAAAGATTGGGAGGAAATAGGTCAGTGTCCCACATAGGAGAGAGAAAGAATAGTAGCAACAGAAGAATAGCCAGTATTCTCCACCCCACCCTTTGTAATATTAATATTAGCTTCTCAGTAGAAGGTTTTGACTCACACAGATCTTTTTAGATGAAGTATTTGGGGATGAGTTTTCATTACACATACTTCTTTATCTGTTGATGTTTCTACTGCCAGTATTTGAGGTTAGCAAGCATATTATCACTTGCCTTATATTCCCAAAGTCTAGCATAGGGCCTGGCTCACAGAACTCTATAAATAATGATGTGGTAGGCGCTAGGGATGGGGTAGAGATGAAGATTGGGCAAGACTGCCTATTGTGCATATTAATTGATGATTTTTAAAAACTGAAAACAGAATTTTTCTTAGGAGAAATCAAAATTTACCTGGTATCCAAATGAATGCAACAAAAAATTATACACTTTTCTATAGTCTTTGATTTTACATACACCTATGCATTCATTTCCCACATACTCACCCCGCCTTTCACACACACACATATTCATAACCTAGAAACTTGTGAAAAATAGTTTCAAATGGTTTAAATGGATAAACATTACAGAGTGAAAAAAAAATCTCTCACCCCTGCCTGATCCCCAGTCCTCTAGAAAAAGATGTTTTGTAGATCTACAAGCACGTAAGTGTATATTTTGTATTAACACACACGGGTGTCAGCATTGCACACAAAAAGCTGTATACATTATTTTCTCTAGGTGATGGTGACTAACATTAAGCATGCATTTTAAGCTGATATTTTTCAAACAGTTCATGGCAGAATAAACTGGGAAGCTAAAAATAGTCTCAATCACTACACCCTGACATTCAGACTCAGGAAGCCTATGAAAGAGGCAAAAATTATGTATGCTTAAAAAGCTCCCCAGATATTTCTGATCACAGCTTGAGAACAACTATTCTAACTCCTGGGTTTACTTTTGTTAAAACTATGCACGCATACATAGCTGAATTCATCTAGGCGTTTAAAAAAGAGAATTATTTGTCTGGGTTTATATTACAGAGATCTCTCATAGACATGCATAGAATTTATACAGTAGTTCCAAATTTTAAAATGATTCAGATATGAATTATAAAAGAAAAATTATGTATCTTTATAGAAAAATGTTGCTTAATAAGCTCACTTTTCTAGAATAGTATACCCTTTTGGGTCAGGATAGTTCAGAATTAAATCTGGTTAAAAGAATAAACACTGGTTAATGTAAACAACACTCAGATTAACTCTACTCTCTCTCTTGCAATCCCAGATTTTATACTGCTAAGTGTAATCTGACAGGTCCCTTCAGTAGGTTTATGAGGTGAGATTATTGCCAAAGCTCCTCACAGGAATCACAATTCGATACGTTTTGTCTTCTGTTTGCCTACTGAACAAATAAATACCTAATACATATAATGAATCCTCACTTTAAACCTAAATCTTAAACCTAGCTTTAATAGTACTGGGGATGAAAGAGGATAAAATTTATTCAAAGACCCTAATCATTGCACACCAGCTAGAAATTCAAAGTAAATAAAACATGATGAAATGATAGATTCACATTGCAAATTGGATTACACTCTATCAAGTGAAGTCGTTTGTGGTAGAGCATCCTGCCTCCTCCCTAGGTTCATTCCCCATTTGAAATGAACAACACAGCAGTGCAGGAAACACCTTTGTTATCATCAGCCTCCCTAGTGTTGTTACTGCTGTTAGAAAAGCAATTTCTCCGGTTTTCAGCTGGGCTTGGAGAACACAGAAGCCTTTCTTTTACACCAACCACTTGCATAGTTGCTTTTCAAATAACATCTGTGTCTGTAATGCAACTCCAAGGGAATACAAAGTGAATGCACAACACGTGAAGAGATTATGAGACTGAGTCTGAGCCATTAATGCCGCCTTAAGTCCATATGTGACACATATATAAAACATGGTATGCAACATATTGTGTGTATTTGAACTATTTGCTTATTAAGAGTGAATTCTAAGCCAATTGGTAGTTTCCTTTTACTTGAAGGTCTTCCTTCAAGTGATGGCAAGGAACTGAATGGTACGTATTACTGTGGCAGAGTCACGAGTTAAGGATGAGTGTGATGAGGAGCATTTTCTTTAAACTTGCTCATGTTTGTGACGGCCGTTCCTTTGTGGCTGCATTACCCCAGCCTACAGTTGCATCCCACCAGCGTAACTGCCAGAATCAGATCTGAAGCTGCCTAACAGAGAAAACACTTTGAGCACTTAAATAGCCTCCTATCATTAAGATATATATTTGAGAGAAGGCTTTTCCAGACCTCTTATTTGAAAATTGTGGCTACGACCTGCTTAGTAAACTTTAGAGGATTCTAAGGAGGACTGAATGAAAGTGACAGATGAGAGAGAGCTTTATAAATTACGGGACACTTAGAAAAATGCAAGTCATCAATATTGTTAGAAGACCCACCCATTAGGGAGGGAGAACAGAAGATGAACTGGTTCCTCTGCACGTTCTTCCTCTCAACTTTTGACATCATCCACCTAGTTACTACATGTAGATTCTAAGGATTATCTTCACCCTTTTTACTTGTATTCAATCAGCAATTAAGTTTTGTCAATTTCTTCATGTAAATATTTCTTGAATCTGCTCTCTGGTATTTCTCTATTGCCACCCTGATCCAGATTCTTATAAAACAGTCTTCAGCTGGCATCCCTAATTCTATTTGTATATCCCTCAAATTGATTCTCTAAATAGCTAAAAGAAGGTATGGTCAAAATGAATCTCAGTTACGGTTACTTCCGCTTCAGATGCATCCAAGTTTCCTGTTCACATTCATAGTTCTCAGTATGACTAATAATGCCCTCTACAGCAAGACCATTTCCTGTTCTCAAGCTCCTTTTCCACACTCTCTGCCTTCCATTTTCCCTTGGGCAATGCTAAGTTACCTACTATTTCTTCCTGAAAACTCAGTCAAGGCAATATATCATACAGGAATTTTTTTTTGACGCGACCCTCTCCCCACCCGTAACATGCCCAAGGGCCTCTATAAAACCCAGTATCTATCTGTATCCCTGCACTTTCTACATATTTATCTTATCTTGTTGATTTTTGGTTGATTTATGTGTCTGCCTCTTCTAGATGGGGAACTCCTTAAAAGGCAAGGTTTGTGTATATTATATTTAGGTCCCTACAATGCAGGCATGTCATGAACCTCAACAAATGCTTATTTGTAAGTGTGAGTGAAGAAAGCTGTAGCAAAAAGTATGATATGGACATTATTATATAAATATAAAGAAAGAGGTGGCACAAAAACAGTAGAAGTAATGTCACTTGTAAGGAGGCGGCAAAAAACGAAAGCAGCAAAACTAAAGAGAAATAATTATTGATGAGATACTGCTAAGGAGAGCCATATGAAAGATGCAAATGTTGAGAGGAGAAATAAGAGAAGGGCAGAAAAATAAGATGAATGAGGACAGGGCTATTAGAGGACAAGACAGGAGGAGCAGGCTGTAGAAAAAAAGGACTAACTGACAAGTGTAATTTGATTATGCTGAGCCCAGAGAAACAGAAGAAAAGAAACCAGAGGTGTGTTGATAAGTAATCACCTTGGAAAGAAGCAAACATACAGTAGCCACCTGGGTAGTAGAAAAAGAAAAGAGCCCAGAATAATTAAAGAGAAATGATTTAATGACAACATGAAGAAAAGAATATTTAAGGCAAACAAACACAGAAAAGAAAGTAAGAAATTATGACATGGAAATATATTAGAGACTGTCTTGCAGATATGCAACCACTTGTCTGTTAGAATACGGAATTTGTTTAAAAATAAAGAGTAACTTTAATGTATCTCTCATTATTAAAAATAAGGGACAAATATTGAATTTGTCAACAAGTTCCACTGACAATGCAGTCATTAAGAGAGTACTATAAAGCTACCCAGTTCTTTTCTTAGGTTAATTTTTCCATATAGTTGTATTAAATGAGTTTTGCTCTCATCAAGCGCAATTGAGATTCAGTATCTGCCCGAGCTATAACAAATGAGCCAGATTTGAAATACAAAATGTTTTTCTTTTACACTGTAAAAGACTACCAGTCCCCACTGGCATCTTAGACTTGCTTCATTATACAGGGAGAAAATTGGAGGAAAAGAACCATGGGCAGATGTCCTGAAAGCCGTCAGAGCAGGTGACATTTATGTGATGTGACTCACCTTGACATCTCTTGGTATTCCGTTATGAATCTGAGAGATTGTTTTCACTTGTGGGCTGCAATTGCCTCAGGTACCCTGGTACTAGCCATGTTCTTCAGCAGGGGTCAGCTCGATACTCATTGTTAAACACCAGTCTAACACACGGTGGCCAGCTGGCAAATTGACAGTCCCGCAATGCTTGAATGTGCCCTTTCTAATCTAACATTTTGTAGGAGGCAGACCGCAAGGGATATCATTATGTTAGTTACGGTGTGCTTAAAAATGTAATAGGACTACATGCTTTTAATGCACAGTTTCATTGTTTTATAATCACATTCTTTATCCAGAAAAATTAAGAGTATACCAGATCAAATTTTATAGCTATTTTAAACACCCTTCAATCATCGTCTAGTTGGGAATTTATCAGAAAAGCCTACCTGAGGAATTTTATCTCATTTCTGGCAATGCAGAATATAATTCCTCTCGCTACTTACTTCATCCTTTGGCTCTCTTTTAATATTATTTAACCAAGAAATAGTATCCATGATGATTGATCCATGCCCTATTATAGCCAAAATATTTCAACCTGTCTCTGCCATCAGCAGTTGACTATTAAACTCTCTCATTTCCCCACCATGCACTATGTCAGTGCATCCCATGTTTGCTTTCCTCATTATAATGACCGAGAAAAAAAAAAATCTGAAGTTGACAGAGTGTAAGTGATGTGTCCACACCACAAAGAGCATTTAGTAACCAACTCAGGATTCAAATCTGGTGTGTTGGATTCCAAAGCCAGTAT
Source organism: Camelus dromedarius (assembly GCF_036321535.1). NCBI lineage: Eukaryota > Metazoa > Chordata > Mammalia > Artiodactyla > Camelidae > Camelus > Camelus dromedarius. Next base: position 36,581,016 of record NC_087443.1, on the reverse strand, counting down.
TTATCATTAAACACCAGACAAATGGTAACCTCTTGGCATTTTCTACTGTGTACAGTATTTTCATAAGCACCAGGCAAAATTCAATGAGATAAATAATCTACTGGGGGAAAAAAAGCCTGGAAGTCTTATACACTTAGAATTTTGTTGACACTGTGTATTTTAAATAAGCGGATATTAGAAAGCTTCCTGTGTATTCTAAGCCTAAAGAAACATTTCAAAAACCAAACTACTCCACATTGGGAAGAAACGCCCGCCACTTCAAATATGCGCTCATGACACAGTCCTAGGCTTCATCTACCTAAATCCTAAACTGTTGTGGCTGCCTTTGCTTTCTGCTCAAATAATGTACATTTGAAAATCTGCTGTAGCACTGCAACCCCTACTCTTAAGTCGCCCTCAAAGAGCAGAGCACAAGGTAAAAGATATTAAACAACAACATTACTAATTGTTGTAACATTAAAATATTCTGTATAGATTATATTATTTATTTATCTTTGGTATTTCTAGTGACATCTTTACTAAACTTCCTTCCAGCTTCTGCTTAAAAATAAAATGAAAAAGTGTTCATTGCTTGAACTCTGTTGCTATTATGTATTTCTATCCCAGGACAGGTGCGAGAGTCTTGTGGTACAGATTCAAAGTCAATTTTTCGTATCATTTTCGTTACACTGAAGAACTACTGAAAATACAAGTATATTTTCTTCCAGAATACTGATGTCTAATCTGAAGAAAAAAACTGAGGGGAATATAGCTCTTTGTTTTTTGTTGTTTGTTTGTTTTTTTCCAGAGATATGACTGGTTAGGTCTGCAAGGGATTTCATGGAACACCTATAAAGGATTCCCATTTCTGGGCTCATGAAGATGGTACTTTACCACATTTCTATAAGAGAAATAGACAATGTACAAGAACCTGTTAATAATTTATGAAAGAAAAGCAGGCTAATGAGTATTCAATATTATAATATTTTAAATTTTTAAATAGATTTTAATACCCAGGCTATTTTTTTTCATCTTTTTTCAAATAGCCCCTCAATAAGCTCACTGACTCTTAGAGATTTAACAATTGTCTCTTGAGAATTACTTCCAAAAAGACTTTCACTGTTCAAAGGGAAACATAATATATTTCCTGAGGAAAACTCAGAGTACAGTCCTCCCTTCAGAACATTTAATTTCCAAGAATATTTAATTTAAAACTCTGGATGTTTTGGCCTCCACAGTAATGGAATTATTATATTCTTTCGGGTCCTTTTTTTTTTGCCTTTTGTTGTTATTGCAGACAGACAAAAATATTTAATCCACTAAAAAAAATTCATGAATTAGCATTTGTAAAATAAATCTTATGTTTATACAAAAATAGAGTCTAACAAAATAAACAAAAATGAGCAAAAGGAGGCAGCCTCACATTTTAAGTGTCATGATAATTACAATAATGATAATGAATATTTACATAGTTGCATGCAACTGACCAGTGCACCTGTTGGCAAGACAAAGCATAAAGGACGTAGTTAATGAATCTGTGACAGCCAAGGTAAGGGCACTGTTGAGATCTATTCTTACCCACAATTAGAGAGTATGGTCACAAAACATAAGGATCAAAGATGGCCTCCAAGGTGGATACTTACTCCAAGTGAAGGATGGGACAGGTAGAGGAAATTATGTGTAATCAAGGTAGAGTGCTCAGTAAAACCCAAAGACTTAAAGAAAGTAAGGAAGAAGCTTATCTAGAGAGAGGATCCTGCTGCCCCAAATAAAAAAATGACTTAAGCAACTACAAATCAGAGTAGGAAGAATTTAATATCTCTTTGAGGCTCCCTAACATCTCCTGGTACAAACACACACCTGATTATAAGGAAATAATAGATGAAATTCACAATCTGAAGCCCAAGCAAAGGACCAAAGGAGCCAGTAGTTGGATTGAAGCAGGGTTGAGATTTTGTATGTCATGTGCTCACGAGAGACAAAAAAGATCAAGAGAGTGGTTGTTACCACATAGGCCAAGTGGTCCAAGCTGTATAAGAAAAGAAAGGAAGACTGAAACGACTTAAAGGGGGGGGGGGGGAACAAAAGGATCTGAGGCAAGAGAACATGATGAGGTTGAGGATAAGGCATTAAAACTTTTTAGAAGTGAGAGAGTTAGACATAGAAGTTGGAATTTAAGGTATCAAATGTGCAAAAAATAGCCTTTTTATAGACTATGCTCATCACAGTACTGTAGAAGGGAAAATCAGTTTCAGACTGCACTAATTAAGGGTTCTTGAAGCACAGCAGGAGTAAGACTAAGAAAATTAGTTATATTTACAAAGCTTCATCTATTGGAATAGACCACAGATTTTCCTATTCCTTTTCCCAATTACCTTTAAACTCATTACACTATTGGTTTAGGATATAGATGATCACAGACTGCTTTTATTTCTATTAAAATAAAGATTTTATTTGTAAATATAAAATTAATTCAATATTGTTTATATAATTATCCATCACCATCTCAAATAAATGATTATCAGTTAAATTTCTGACAGAATGAATATACAAATGGACAATGACCAGACTAAATATGAAAATAGAGCTTTGACCCACAACAGCAGCCAGCCTACTTCTACTTGTCCCTGCTTTAAATTCAGTAACAATCAGAGAAAGCAAAACGTGCTGGCCAAACCAATTATCTAAGATGACCTGCTTCTAGTTACCCAACCTGCATCTTCCCTGTGTCAGCAATCTCCAATCAGAGATACCCAAAGCCTTTTCTTTTTTTCTGTTTTAAAGCTTTCCCTCTTCCCTGACTGCCTCTGTGTCTCTGCCAAAAGCAAAGTGATGATGGCTGACTTCTTGGCTATAGTGAGCTCTGAATAAATAGTCTTTGGTTCTTCTCATTTGGGTGGTCTTTGTTTATTTCAACATTTCTAATAGTTCAGTCCCCAATGCTCTAAGATAATACATAATTGAATTCTATCCCCCTGACATCTCTGCAGATTCACATAATACAGAATTGCTTTGCCACTTGGAAATAGGCATAGTCATTTCACCAAATTCTCTAAGAAATTCACTACAGCCAGGCACTGAAATGCTGGATTTCAGGTTAAAATGTCTGTGCTCTCACTCTCAGTTAATTTTAATAAACAAATACGAAGATGTTACATAAGCTGAGTTTTTGCCCATTACTTATCTTAGAACATACGCAAATTTTTATCATGTAAAACTGGCAGACAGAATCATTTTCCTCTATGTTAAAGTACTTCTCATTGGCATTACTGAATAATAGTGATTCAATACTCCACAAAGTAAAACAAAATCATTCTTTACAGGGAGAATATTCATGCAAAAGGCAGTGATAATAGCTCATAATTACTCTAACACAATGTCCAAGAGGAAAAAAAAGTGAGCCATCACTCTAGAGCCCAGAAAAATAATTCTTCATCCCTGATATAATAATTTCAAATATAAAATGATGCCTTCTTAAAGTTAGAAATTGGAAAGCCAGAAGTGCTTTTTCAAAATCTTAAATGATCTACCTATCGCATATTTTATACTTTCAATTATTTGCTATATATTTAACGTGTATTTTAAGACATACGAGAAAGAGAATTAGGTAGCCTTATCAAGTAAAGCAAAAACTACCTTTCTCTGCCCTTAAGGTTTAAATTACAAGACCTAAGACTGCCTTTAAAAGAAATATAAAACTTACCAGTATCTCTTATTCCCTTTGCTGTGTGGGCTAAAACATTTAAATTGCTATTGTTGTTAACACATCATACTAGAATATAAATGTTTCACCTCAGAAAGCAAAACAAGGCATGTGCAAAGTGATTCTGTATTTAACAAACAAGGATGTGAGGCACAGAACACATGAATTTCATACATTTCAACTATGTCTCCGAAAAGCCTTTGATTCTGAAGTGCCAGTTGAATAGAGGCAAAGTGAGTTTCTAGCCCTCCCTCTTCTCATGTTTCTATTTCATCTTTCAGGATTCTGTCCGGGAAAAGGAAGATGGGGCAAAAAAGTGACTTAAACACAAGCCCGTGTCCAGTGGGAGGGACACAAGGGTGAGAACAAAGGTACCTTCATTTCCAAATCCAGTTCCTCATCTGCCATCACTCCACAGCGGTCCCATCTAAGGACTCCTTTTCTACAAAGGCAACATGACTTCTACACAGGGTTTACGAGTGCTCCTTTCTTCTTCCTTCAGTTGGACAGCCTTCAAAGTACCTCCTCCCACTGCCCAGGCATTGCTTAGGATAGTCTGGATGTTAGCAAAGCTGAGAGCGCAGTGCTTTACAGCAAAACCCTTTAGATCCACACCCTCCTCCATACTTTGGGTTAATTCTTTCTTAAAATGTATGTCCTATATTTCACCTTTTTTTTTTTTAACTGAAGTACAGTTAACTCTTAAAATCCATGCTTAAACCGGTTAGTGACAAAACGCCTGAGGATACTGGTCTTCATATAGACAGGTAGGCTTAACTTGCTGACTAGGCCAAGATTCTGAGAGCATACTTAGGGATACTGTACAAATATACAGCCAGAAGAATTGCTGGTTGTGGAATTAAGTACACAGCATAAGCCAGTTCCAGCTGTTTTGGAAAATGCAACATATACCATTTCTCTTGGATAACTTATCACAACAAAATAAGAAGTTGTATGTTTCCCATACTTATCATATGTCTGATTGGGCTTATAGTAAAATACTAATTGACATTTTTCAAGCTGCAATATTTCAGGAGCATTTATAACCTGTGGTTATCCACATTTGGCCCAGGAACTTTGGTCCATTACCGACAAAGTGGTATCTATTAACAAATAGGTTATCTCAACATGTTAAGTCCTGAAGACACTTTTTTTAAGTGTTTACAAGCAGTTCTTTTCTTTATCAATAAATATCAATCTCCAAAAATTCAGAGGGAGTATCAGGAAAGAATCAGCCTCACTTGGATACCAGCAATCAGCATCCACATGATTTGACATACGAACCAACACAGCTTTTGCAGCTTTTTCTCTCTAACGTTTTCTTCAGAAACTCATTCTCATAAACACAGAATTGTGCCATTAGAATGCAATTAAACATGAAGAAAATCTTATAATGAAGGGTCTTCCCATCCTTTTACTGTTAAGTCAATAGCCTAACAGAGATTTCTTCAGTATCTCAGAGTCTTATATGCCTCAGTTAAGTAGACTCAGTTGAGAAAAACTTTGGAATCACTACTGTCCCTATTTACATCTCGACACCTAGTAATAAGATTCTGCAGTCTCCCGCTCAGAGCTGAATTTCTGCTGCCACCATGTCCGCTCCTACTCTATGATCATTCTGTTAGATCTTTTTCTCTCACTTCTCGGCCTTGCTACCCATCTTCCTGTTCCCTTCACCCCTTCTTCTGTTCTGTCTTATGCTACCCTCGTTTCTTCTCCACTGCAGGTAATGGCATATCCTTAATACCAAGCACAGGGCCTGACATTCAGCAGATGTTCGGTAGGGAACAGGAACTCCAGAAAAGCCTACAAAGTAATACATCATTTTTTCAAGTAAAAATTGACACTGCAATACATCTTAAAATATAACATTTGACAAGGATGGATACGTCACCCTACTATATTTTTGAATAAATAGTTTAAAAATATTAGTACTTAAAGTAGTATTGCTTTTCTTTAGGTATTTCCAATTTTTTAAACTCTACTAATAGTAACATTAAAATCGGTACACTCTTAGAAATCATATTTTTGATAAAGATGATATGAAGATTAGTATTTATTTGAGGAAGAGTTATCATTTTTGTCTATTTCTCATGAATTTTCAGCAACTTTTAAAAAATGCATCTTAAGTGATTATAAAATATATAATTCATTATCTAGAAAGTTTTAGCTAGAGCCTGTCTCCTGTTCAGATGAGGGAAAAGAATAAGATGTTCTCAAGTGTTATGCAAACCATGAAATGTAGAAACTATTTAAGTTCAGTCAATATACTGCTTGGACACAATTTACCACAGGTGAGAACAGGAAAGAGGGGCATAATTTATGAAGAAAACATTAATAGTCTAACCTCTAAATACCATTAACAGAAAACTTTCACAACACTAATAAATCCTAGTGGGCTTCAAGGTTAAGATGGCAAACTGTCACATGGATATATATTTGTTCTTCTCCAAGCTCCACTGAAACCACTGATGAGCTGGGTTCAACCCATTAGGATGAAGAGAACAAACTGGGAGAAGAGAAAACAGTAGGACACTAGAAAGCATCTAACAAGTGGGAAATAATACATTCAACCTGAGAAGGTCAGAGTCCAAATCAGTAGAGGGAAAACTCAGACTCAACCTGATTTTAAACAGAAATATCTACATATGACTGAAATTTGTGTTCAAGGGAAAGACTGAAAGAGGCAGTTAGCATACCCCTGTGTTCCACAGCCCTGAATATCTGCCTTTCTCATCCCAGGAAAAGTCTGAAGACAATGTTCTGAAGAGAATAAAATAAGAATCATTGCATTAGAGGTCTTTAGGCTTATTTAAAGGGTAAATATAGGGCCTTTTACTGACAACAGGGATATTAAGTGAACGTGTGAACACATACTAAATGCAGAGACTACCAGTCACTCCACCCTCCACCTCTGCTCCCAGAACCTTTCAGGCAGGAATTTAGAAGATGCCTCCCTGGGAAACTAATCAGTACAAGGGGAAAGGCTTGCTTCCCTCTAACAAGTCCTGGAGTCTGATTTTAGAAAGTGCCAGAGGCCGAAGAAAAGGAATGCTGAGTTACTAGAGGAAGCCACAGTCTCAGTGTTACAATGTCACATAGCTTATGTGACTGTGTGGATGGTCCTTCACCAAGACGACATCACATTTGAAACACTCAAACCTGACTTCTCTGCCCTGGAATGAGTGTATCACAGGGGTAGTGGCAGAGATGCTTGCTTGCTCTCTTAGCAACTGGGCACCAACAACCAGAGTAAAACCTGCTCTCCACCTCTCCACTTTAGGCTGGAAGAAGTACTCAATGGTCGGTGCTCCATTTAGTACCTGTGTCAAGGTAGCTACATCAAGTTTTATAGAAGTGATTTTTCCAGCTCCTTGTACAGTACCTTCTAGGAATTAACTGAGATTCTATTAGCCTCTATCAGAATTGCCCAAGCCTAATTGTTTGGGTCTCCCAACTGTGGCTAGAGCCCTTGACCCCAGGGTTGTCTCTGCTGGCAGTGCCATCCCAAAGTGCCTGTCATTCTGACGATGTTATAATTAGGTTTATTTTCTATGTTATAGTTACGTTTATTTTCTGTGATGCCACCTTCATGATTACAATTCTTGAATAATTCCCTATATCCTACTTCATTAAAAAAAAATCCTTCTGTCCATCTTCTAAGGCCTTTTATAATCTATCACTTTTTTATGCCTGTCTTAACCACTTCCTCTATTTATCTAGTTGTCTGAGAGCCCCCAAATGGATCTAACTCATTCCTGCCTCTTGGCCTCTACCCTGTGGGTTTTATCATTGACATCATCCCACTCCACAATCCAATCCCTGTATTTCAAAGTCTAATACAAACTTCACTTGTTCCTGTTTTTGCTCTCTGCTTACTCTATTCTCCAAGGCTAATCCCTGTCTTCTGAAATCCTAATGTACTTACAGCTAGAAGCAAATAATGCATCACACAATTACTGTTATTTTTAATGTGTCAGTTTTTGTTCCCCTTGAAGAAAGGACTAGGTTTTGTTCTGTGTTTAGCACAAGGGTAGAATAAAGCCTTGTAATACAATGAATAGGTACCCAGATTCTGAAACTGGATCAACTCCAATTCAAACTCAATCTCATTTGTGCGTCCTTGAGCAATTGATCTGACCTCTATGAATCTCAGTTTCTTTAAAAATAAAATGGAGAATATAATAATCAATCAAAATGCCTTGAAAATAAAAATGAGAACATATATATGTATTGATCATAGTGCAGTACATAGTAAGCAAAGTTTACTGTTATGTTTCTTATTAAAAATAAAATAGTAGTTAAAGAAAATGAGAAAGCAGACCTCTCAGTGACACTTTAGAAGAGACAATGTATTATTTTTTTATTATTTAAAAAATATATAGCTATTTTAAAATCTATATGAGAGACAAAGAGAGTGTACTATTACCAAATGGTCAACTACTTGTTGATAAATACTGTACAGGCAGCTGTAACCCCCATTCTCACAGGTCCCATTACAAACAAGCTAAGACAACTGCACTGAAATAAATGCAACATGGGTGGATCTAAGGAATAACCAATATACAAAACTGCTAAACTGAACCCTAGAAAAACATTGTAGTGTCTGAGAAAAACCCTTAAAACAGAGTTGGGAGTGAAAATAAAGAACAAGGTTCATATGTTTTAAAACAATTGGAGATTTTTCACAGTTTTTACGAACTAAAATTAAACTGAATGCGGATGCAGTTCAAGTGCAAAAGATTGTCAGAACCTGAAATTCTATTTTGCTCCCCTACCTTTACTACGATTTCAATACACAATATTCTTGTTCTATGGATGCCTTTTGCAGTGACACCTATAGACTGTGAGAATGTTGGACTCCTTAGCTTTTGCAAAACATGTAACATGTCTATTTACCAATGAGTTATCACTCTGCGGAGTTGTGAATCTTCTAACACCCTTGTTACAGACTATGACATCCTCAGAGTCACGGAGCATCCCTTCCAAAGTCATATTTCAGCATCCTTTTCCAACACGATTCAAAGCACGTTAACAGTAAAACATGAGTTCCTTTGGGAGGGAGACAGATGTAGAGCAGGAAAAACTGCACTGAAGTCTGTATCTCCATCAGCTGTTGGTGATATAGCCTTACCTTTCCACCTTTTGTTCTACTTCCCAACCTTATTTTCCTTCTGTCCCCGACTGGGCCCAGTCAGTCACTTCAATATATCCTTTCTAGTAGTTTCAATTCTCTCACCCCCTTGATTTCTGCTGCAAGTTCCTTTACCTTCTAGGACTTTAGGTAAATTTAATTCACTAGCTCTCTTAGAATATGTGAAGAGACTCTAACCCCTTCGCTACTGATAAATGTATTAGGTTTTGGACTGGGTGACAAGCCATAAATAAATGACAGAATGAATAATCTTGCAGGCTGACTGCCCTATATTCCTATAGCTGCTTCTGTTCTGCTGCCCAAGCTCTCACTCCACTTGCGTCTTTTCAAGGCTTCGCCTATTCCATGGTTGACGTCACTCAGCAAGTACAAGTCATTAGGCATTTATTTCCTCAAATTCTCTCCATTTATTTATACATTCCTTCCTCTTTTATCAGGAAGCATTTCCTCCTTTTTCCCATGGTTCCCAGAAAAAAGATTCCTAGATGCCTCTGTTAATTTAAATGAGAGATACTTTTTGTCACTAGTATTTACAGCATTTTTGTACTTACATTTTTTAACTATTAAACTTGCTACATGTATTAGAAATACTGATACACCTAGCATATTTTATAAAATCATTGCATTTTTTATATTCATGCCACATTTTATTCTCTTTTCTCACTCTCTAACTTCTAACACTTTCACATTAATTTCATCTACTGATATGAAAATTTTATTTTAGAGATCCCTTGGAAATTTTAAAGGGCATTATATGCATTCTTTATGTAACAAAGTATAGTATTAATACTTCTGAATTCTCCCTGAATATAAAAATAGGCTATTTTAACTCTGATCACCAACAACTAAATTTTTTCTATGTAATGTTTTTACTTCGAATATTCTTTTTGGTTGTTGTTCTTGTTGTTCTGCCAAGGCTTATCTGAATATACCACATGTTTTCTGATTTCCTTGCTCACCATTACTTCTTGCATCTTAATTCTTCTTTAAAGGAAGCATTTTCTGAGTATGTGATTTGAAATTCATCTGTCAAAGAGGTCACAGACTTGAGGTCACTGTTTCTTAAAGACTTTCATTTGACCCAGACTCCAAGGAAAATAATATTCTCTTGATGCCCCTTTAAGTTGGTGCATGGAAACATTTCTAGCTTCCTTTTTAGAGGCACAGCCCCAGGCTTTTCCAAAGATCTCATCTCTAGTTCCCCTCTGCATTCCTCATTTCTTTTTTTTTTTTTTTTATTAATTTAACTTAGTTTTTGGTTTTCTGAGTCTAGGTTTTAAAAATATATATCTTCAACACATTTTTCAAAGTCATTTTAGTTTGGAGTGTTACATTACAGTTTTATTTTTGTTTTGTATTTTTTTTCTAGATGAAAGGCTTTCCTAAACTGAATTGCTTTGATTATCACTTGTTTTCAGCTTTTGAGACACGATAGACATAATTGTAATATACTTATAGTGTACAATGTGATAATCTGATATATGTATACACCATGAAATGATTACCACAATTAAGTTAACACATCCAACAACTCACGTAGTTACCTATTTTTGAATGAGAACTCTTAAGATTTTCTGAGCAAATTTCAAGTATACAATACACTATTAATAGCTATAATCAAGATGATGTATATTAGATCCTCAGAATTCATTCATCTTATAACTGAAAGTTTGTAATCACTGGCCAACATTTCTGCATTTCTCCTATCACCAACTCCCACCATACAACTCTGTTTCTATGAGTTTGACTTTTTTTTTTTTTTTTAAGATACTACATGTAAGTAGTATCATCCAGTATTAGTCTTTCTCTGTCTGGCTTATTTCACTTAGCATAATGCCCTCCAGAATCATCCACCTGTCACAAATGGCAGGGGCAGGGTTTCCTTTCTTATGGCTTAAAAGCTCATATTTATATAAATTATTTATATTTATTATATATATAAATTCAATTTCTATAGATCACATTTTCTTTATCTATTCATCCACTGATGAACACTGAAGTTACTTCCATATCTTGGCTATTGTGACTAATGCTGCAGTGAAATGGGAATACAGGTATCTCCTAAAGGTAGTTATTTATTTTCCTTTGCATATTCCTTTGCACCCAGAAGTGCACCCATTTTCTATATCTTATTACAGAAGCTTTGCATGTCACTGGTCTGAATCCTTTTCTTTTTAGACAGGGCTCTGAGACCAAGAGCACTCTCCTTAATTTTTATTATGAAGTACACTTTCCGTAATGGATGACATTTTTAGTGACGGTGGGAAGGAGAGAGATTGACATATATTGCGTTTCTCTTTCATTTCTCTAGGTTCCTTTTCATTTCTTATTTATGTCTTTTTCAATCACTGATGTACCTCCAACGTCACCTATCTTGTATTTCCTTATTTCTCAAAAGCGAAGATTCTCTCAATTTCCCAATTCCAGACCCAATCACTTTTAAGCTCAATCTCTATAGCTGGTGTTGTAAATGCCAAGTCTCAGAACTGTGTTCAGCATTTTAGCACTTAGTGTCAGGTATACTCATTTTGGTCCAGTTTTTTGTATGTGTGTGTGCTTTATCTATTACCTTTTCACATTCCTCCCATCTCTATTGGGTGTTTTTAATTTTCTCAATCCCTGATCTCCAGATTCATAGGTTTATGTCAGTGACAGAGTACCAGCAGTAGCTCTGTTGGTATTTCGTATTTATTTCCCTACTTAAAGTTACTTTGAAATGCACACAATTTTCTGTACCTTAATAATGTTCAAAGCTGACATCATTAAGGTTTTATTTGAGGCCCTTCTCAGTCTTAACTTTTGGGAAGTTTGCATGAAGTGATTTAACTTTAATCAACATCCACTTTCTGAGGACTAACATGAAAAATTATTAATTTTTAAAAATAAATGTATATTTATCACAGAAAATTAAAAGTGAAAGTAATTAACTTACATTCCACCAAACTACTAAAACATAATCACTATTTAATATCACTGTAGTATAGTTTGTTTCCTATTCTCATGCATATTCGTGTCTTTGCTATATATATATCTAGCTTATATATGTGTCAAAAGAGAGGGAAAGAAGGTGAGGAGTTTCTCAGAATCTTTGTAAAGATGAAGCAGTAGGATAAAACTGAATTATTCTGGGTATAAAAGGGAATGGTAAGACATTTAGAAGCCATGGTATGGGGTTAGAAAAAAATGACAACAGCTGGGGGGCAATCATAAACTGGTATCTAAAAGACATACTTTACAAAATTGTATATATAATGTACAGATATAAATATAGATATAAAAAGTTTTTAAAAGTTTTTTTGTTTACACAAATTGCCAACTTACTACAAGGATGTAAGAGTATATGCTGTCATCACCATACTCTCCCTGTACCAAGATGATTTTAAAAGTTCTGGTCAATTTTATAAATTTAAGAGGTATGTAATTTTAACTAATTTAGGTTAAATATTTTCACATATTTATGCATCATACCTTTTATGGAGAGAAACTGGTGATTTATCTGCTCAAATTTTTGCCCATTCTTCTACTAGGACATTAAGAAGTTTTTTGTATGTCTGTAAGTATTCTTGATATATAAATGGCATCACATTTTTGTTATTTTTTGTTATAGGTGTTTACCAAATTATCCATTTATATATCAGTATTGTTTAGCATATTCTATTGATATATAGAATTGTTAATGTAGTTCAATCTAATGATCTTTTTGTGTGAGTTTTGTCTGTAATGCTTAGAAAGCTTTTCTCAATCTTAATTGGAGGGAATGATTCATGTACATTTTTTCCATTTATTACTATTATTTTAAAATTACATTTCATTACTCCATTTAAATGTTATTTTTGTGTATAACATATAATGATATAAGCAAATGATTTCCTAAGTATACTAGGTCTGTTTTAGAGTATTCTTTTGTTCTGTGGCTTTCATAATTACACCAAGACTAAATTAACTGTTGTGGTTTTGTACATTTTAGTAACTGGTAAGGCAAGTGCCATATATAATATATATATATATATATAACTGCTCTTTGGCTAGCTTTATAATATGATATTTTGAAGCTGTAAGAAACACATGTATTATTTTTAGAATACACACACAATGTATGATTCCTTTGTGTATATCAGTAATGCATTGTTATTTCAAATATATCTAGTTGACAACTCAGTTTGTAGCTATGGAAATCAATCATTCATATTGATCATAGAGATCAACACAGATCATAACTTTATTTACCAATTTCTTTGTAAAAGAAATACTAATACGATACACAGGGAAGATTCCTGAAGGCAAGGGTATACAGTGGTCTCTAAAATTATTCCTCAGCAGTTTATGAGAAACTCTGCCACATTTGTTTACCAAAAACTCTAAAAGGACCTACAACTTCCTAATTCTATATTTGCTTTTCCCACACCACTTAATTTTTAGCACTTGCCGCTCAGAGAAACTTGAGGTTTCACTAATGGGACAGATGTTTCTAACCGTTAGAAATAAGAAAATCAATTCCCACATAATTACCTTGTGAAGTCTGTCATCTCCATCATGATCATGCACATCTTCTTGGCCAGAACAATGATATCGTTGCTTGTATCATCCCATATCTCAATCTCAGCATCCAGCTTACTCTTTACTTTCTTGAAGTCAGCAACTTGCTCAGCAATCTTTTCCTTTTCTGCCTCAGGCAACTGAGTCATCTTAGCCTATAACATGTGATAATTAGATTTGTAATCATTCCACTATGTCAAAATAGATTTTAGGAAGAAGTGGTCATTATAGGATGTTCGTAAAACTTGTTCATTTAAAAATAGAGACATATCATAGTTATTTTAGTCACAAAATAAAATTTTCCAGGTTCAATTTTCATATGAAAAATCTCTCGAATTACAATTGCTTGTTTTAGAACTACAATGTTAACTTTAAGAATGCCAATGTAAAATTTAATATCTGACACACTGAAATCTACTCCTTAATATAAATGTGGGACTTCTCAAATTTCTAACATACTAAAATTTTAAATTAATTCAAACTTGATGTAATACCTCACATATGTTAGACAGCATATACCTTATTTAATTGTACTAATAATATGCTTCAAAATGTAGAAGTATAACAAAATAAATCTTGAAATGAGACCATGTCTACCTATGTATGTATGTATATAGACATACATACATATTGTATATACATATAGATCTGTATATAAACACTGAATAGACATTGTTAAACAATACAGAATACTTTCATAAATCATATGTATCTAGACAAGCACATATATAAAATCATAAGAATTAATGTGTCTGGTGTGCAATATAAACATACTTAGATGTGTATTTGTATACAAATTATTTGGGGGAAGAATAGAAATGTTAAGGCAGGGTTTATTAAGGCAGCCCTCCCTAATTAGCATCCTGAGTTTTGAGGTGCCATTTTCTCAGGCACAGTAAACTTAAGGCATTGGCATAGTGTCATGCTTTGAATATATCATATTCTGAACAGTATGCAAACATGCATCTTACATTTGCAATTTAAAATTTGAATGAGTAGAAAACCATCTATACCCCTAAAATACCATATTCAGAACCATACACCTGGGACCTATGACTTTTTGTCAAATATAAAAAGAACTTTGATGTAAAACTGATTTAATAATTTCCATCAAAGCCCTAAAATTTCATGATACAGTCTACACAATTACATTGTCAAAAAAGAAATCTACATAACCCAATAGCTGAGTAAGTACACAAATCTGGGAAGAAACATTTAGAAGGGATAGGATAAGTCATGTAAGTGGAATTATTTGATTAGTCACATGGAGTACATGATACCTACAATGCCTATGTATTTCCAGATGCTAATTTCTACGACACCTAAAGATGGGGAAATAAATCATCTCATAAAGTTTTGCAATAATGTGGTTACTAGGGTTCAGAATACTGGAAACACACTTTATTGAAGCAATAGTGTACAACAGCAATAAAGCTTAAACATATAAATGGAAGAAATTACCAGAATGGTCAATGGAAAATCCAACCAAAAATAAAAATTGAAGAACCAGTAACAAGTATGTCACTTATTATCCATTATAAAGCATAACACAGAGTCTAAAATAACTTGGCATTTGTAAAAATCTCAAGATTAATTATCCATGCTTCAGTTCTAGCCTATTAAAGAAAATAAACAATGAAGCTTTCTGATTTGAAGTTTCCTTTAAATTTCTTAGCATAGGATTTAACATATAATGAGTGCTCAATAAATGATAGTTATCTCCTATTCCATCAAAAAATCAAAGTATATTCACTCATTTAACACTTAAAATTGCCTTCTTTTCATTATTTATGTATTTTATTCTTTTGGAAGGATTAAGCTATGAGACTACATTTTTAATTGATGAGTTATACAGATGACTCTTCTTCAGGATGTGAAAATAGTTTATAGTTTCTTTTCTCAGGAAATGTGGCCTATGTGGTATGTTAAAAGAGCAGCAGTTATATTGCTGCTGTCATATGGCAAAGCATGTAAAGGAAGACACAGCTCACTTATGTCTGGAATAGTATACAAGTCCATTAAGAAAGTTATAAGCTACTAAACCATTACACCAGCTCAAAAAGAGAAATCAATTTTCTCCATCATGACTACTGGTCATTATCATTCTCTCCATCTTCATGCAAAAATATTTAAAATTAAAAATAATAATAGTTGTAGATTGATTTATGTGGGGGTTTCTTTTTACAGACTTTATCTCAGAGATAATAAATCCATGACTCTAGGCTTAAGAAATCATTTTGAAGTGGAACTGGCATATCATGGAAAATTGCTCACTATTCTCATGATAAAGTTAAAACTATTCAAGAGGAGATCTGGTTAAGTGTATTCCAAGTTCTGTTCCTTGGAATGTCACTGATTTCCAATATGACCTTGAAGAAGTCACTTAACCCTCCTGTCTACATTTCCCCAGACACAAAATCACAATAATTGCAACTGCTATCCATCTGCCATGCAGGGAACAGAGTCGATTACTGGATAACATTGAGACTGACCCTGCCGTGGACAAGAATCTCATGGGTTGCACTCAATTTCTTTAGTAACGTCTCAACTCACATGGTGAATTACAATTGGCAGATATTTACTTCTGACCAAAAAAAGGGGCCAAAAGTTGGGCAATGGTTTACAAAACTAAAAGTTTTGGAGAATTCTGACTCCTTCCACAAGAGGAACAACAACAACAACAAGAAGCATTAAATTACTGACTGGCACCTTCACTGAAGGTTTTTTGTGCTTCTGTGAATAACTCACTACATATCATTAGTCAACTTCAAGCACTATGAAAATATCAAAATAGAATTTAAGAGAATATTTGATATTTAGGAATTCTGGGTAAAAATTTCTTAATGGATTATTTGGTGCAGGATAAACAAAGAAACTGAGGTACAAAGCTTAAGACGAATCGGGTAAATAGAATCTTTGATAATTTTGCCAGCTAGCTATATTTCCCTCCTCCTGCTCAAATCTATAGAATACATCTCTGATATAAATAGCTATTAAAGGCTCTTTGAATCAATGCCATCCAAATGAGGTTATATTGTGTGTCAACTGATTTTAAAATCTGTTCCCCAAGACAATGAAAATAACTAAAATTTATACATGCCAAACACTCTGCTAGGCAACTTACATGTATTTAGAGTTTGATCTTCCTAGCAGCCCTATGAGGTAAGAACATTATTATTCTAATTTTATGGATTATGAGACCAAGTCGCTAAAAGATTAAATTATTTACTGAAGATTGTCACGTGAAGAAATGGTAGAAACAGGATGCAAACCCAGAAACTCTGGCTCTAGAGTTTTTGTTCTATCATCATGCCGGCAAATCACAGAACTCCTGTCCACAATATAACAAAAGATCTATATTCTCCTCAATTGTATTTCTCTATCACCTACTTTTGAGTGTAATTATTCTCCGAAATATAGTCATAAATCTTTTAGAATCTAAATTTCCTCATTTGTAAACTAGAAACAATGATATTCACCTCACAGATTGTTTTAGAAATCAGATGAATGAATGTGTATTAATACACTTTTAAAATTCCTAGGTGCTGTTAAATGCCAACTGTTACACTATAGAGACTGTTCTTCACTCTATACAGTGATCCTCAGAATTCTAAGGTTATTCTTTTCCCTTTAATAAAAGTTGAAGGCATTTTTAAGTATTTGTATTATTCATAATTTTAGTTCTAAAATGGAGGTTAGCAGAGTTTTTCAGAGCAAGACAGGACACAATGTATTCTTTGCAGACCACACCACAGCACCCTATCGCCTTCCCCAGCTCTGCTGCTGCTATCCCGCAAGCCTGCGCACAGACCCTGTGCAAACACAGGACCATGGCTGTGTCCCAATCAAACTTTACACGGACACTGAAGTCTGAATTTCATATAATTTTCCCATGTCATACATATTATTCTTATCATGCTGATTTTGAAAATTTTCAACCATTTAAAAATGTGAAAACCCATCCCTAGCTCATGGATTGTACAGAAACAGTCAAAGGACCAGATGTGACTCCATTTGCTAACACTTGCCAAATCCTTTATTGTCTTTATTTTCAAGTTTGTCAGTAGTACTGCCTGTTAGCCCATTTTGAAATCTCATTTTTTAGAAATGCTCTCCTTTTCTTGGTGTATCCCATTCAGTTAGGCACAAAGTGTGTCCACTTTATCCTTATCACTTTTATCACAACTATTGCTTTTTTTTTTTTTTTGTATTCCTATTACTACTACACAAGCCCCAGTCTTAATTTTCTCTTTCATTTTCAGTCCTTTTATCTTGCTACCACTTGATTCAATCTTCCTGACTCTGATAGAACTGGTATTCTTCAGCTAAAAAATACTTTCATGTCTCTTTACTGAACAGAGAATATAAATTCCTCAAATATCACCTGTAATGGTGATATTTAATTAAAGTAGAAATTAGCAAAGGAAAATATCCAAATCATAAATGTACAGTTGAAACTATTTTCATAAACTGAGTACATCTATATATACCAGGTACCCAAGTCAAGATATAAAATATTACCGGCACCCTGGCAGCCTCCTTGTGTCCTATTCCAGTCCCTCTCTCCCAAGAATAATATCACTGTCTTTATTTCTAAAACCATAGATTTCTCTGGTTCTGAAACACAAAAATATAATAATAATATATGTACTCTTGTATCTGGCTTTAATGTCCAACATTTATATATTTGAAAAACATTTATATTGTTGCATGGAGTCTGTTTATTCTCATTTTACTGTACAGATAGCATTTCACTGTGCAAATATATACCATTTACTATTAAGGATCTATTATTATCTATTACTATCTATTAAGGATCTCTTGGGGAGCATTCTATTTTTGGCTAATATGAACAGTGAATATTCTTCTACTTTTGATGTACATATGCGTGCATTCTTCTTCAGTAAATATCTGTGAGTGGAATTACTGGGTCACAGGCACCACCATAACCTTTGTCTCTATCAGCTTTTCAGTGTCATTTCATCTTGCTTTTATGCATTGTACCCTCAAGGTAAACTAAGTTATTTTTTTTTTATTGAAGGTAAGTATCTTACAGTACTGCCCATTAATTATTTGCTCATCTTCTTTCCTTTCTCCATCTCTGTTGGTCCAAACTCAATCGTATTTCCAAGACAAATCATACAGTACATCTGCCTTTATTCTCCAGCTATGTGTAATTATTCTTTTAAAATTTCATAACATATTATCCATTAGTTCCTCAGGATGTTCATTTTGTTCTGTCTTGTAGCCTAATTATAAAGGTCTTTGAAAGCAGAATCACCTTTTTAGAAAAATAGTGGCAAATATGTCTATCTATGTCTGTGTTTCTTTGTGTTTGTTTGTTTGTTTGTTTTGGTCTTCTGCCCCTAGACTCTAAGTTTCCTGGAAGTAGAGACAGATACATGATAAATGTTTGTTTGCAGTCATTAGTAGAAACTGTCAGGACATAAAGAACAGGCTTGTGGGATTAAAATTTTCTAGCACTGATCTTGCATTTTCTTTGTCATTTACATTTACACATTTTCCAAGCTTCTACGCTACAAGGTTAAAATTAATTTCTCTTATTTTTCCTGTCTACTTTCAAACTCAGGCTTCTGTTATTCCTCTAAGACTGTATTAATAGCATAACTGATCTTTTCATTGTCTTTATCTACTTTTTAATTTCATTATGCTCATCACTAGCTGAAATATTCATATGCTTACATTATTTTTTACTTAAACACTTTAAATCATTTTAATAAATCATTTTCATTACCACTTCAAAGGATAAAAAAGGAAGGAAAAAATGATAATAGGAAAAATGCAAAACTTGTTTTCATGCAGACCTCCATTCAAACTCCATCTCTGCCAAGTACTAGCTTTGTAGACAGAAACTTAACCATCCTAGACCCCAATTTCATCACATGTCAAATCATGATAATCTTATTAGATTTTCTGACAATTAGAATTATGTCTGTAAACAATGATATCTATAATGTTTTAGGGACTTAGTAAATGGTGCTTATGATTAATGTATATAAATACAACAGCCTAGTCTCCACCACGTTCTGCAATATTATGTGAAAGAACAGTTAAAAATACTCACCTAGCTACCTTATGGAGCCTAGGCAGAGACCAAATAATATATTTTACTATAATTATTTTATTTTCAGGAGCTTCAGCATCCAAATTGCTTATTTTGCAGATAAGGAAACTGAGTCCCAGGAAAGAGAAATTACTTGAAAAATATTACCCATCTGGTTAATGGCTGATTTGGTATGCAAATCCATCTGTTGCCATTAGTAATAGTTCTCTCTTCCTACAACATTGTTCTGCTTTACTTAGCTATTTTTTCTAATGAAAATTGAATTCTTAAGTAAATCATATAACTCGGTTACATCCCCTGTCCATAAATCTGGCTGGAACACAGTAATAGTTTTATTAATAAGTAAGTCACAACTACTATTTTTCTAAATATTAGGGAATTCTTAATTAGTATTACTCATTGTTGGTAGGTAGCTAGAACTCAACATTCAAAATCAAATTTTTCTAAACTTTTGAAACATATGCATGATGCATGCATATTGGATAAATATCTCTAAAAGGATAATTCTTGTTCTTACCTCCAGAGTTTATCAAATTTAATAGTGGGATTAATGATTTTTTAAATAAGAGTAGAAACATTTGGGAATGAATATATATCAAAAATATAAATAGCATAGCATTTCACTGGAGTTTAGAAAATCTAAAATGCTGCTGGCAGAAATTCAACTTAAATTAAAATTTGGAGAACAAATTTATAAAAGTTTTTGCATTGATTTTTTAAGCATACTAAATTGTGATTTCAAAGGTATTCTTGAGAATTCATTATGAAAAATTTTCTATAGTATTTTTAAATGATATTTAGGGATTGGAATTGGTCTTTGTTTTAAGGAATAATATACATTTCTACACTTTTATATGCAGTTCTTGAAATCAAATTTATAAATAAATTAGCTTTAAGAAACTCAGTTTCCTCATCTGTCAAAAAAAAAAAAAAAAAAGAAACACTCTTAAAACCTTGTAGGTTACACTCAGATCCCCATCAGGTATAAAACTCTCTCACTTTATGATAAAAGTTTATAGCCTTCATGGTCTGGGTTGAAACACAGAGCTAAATATTAAATTATTAGGCTTGCTTATCTCTTTTCTAATGAGAATAATAATAATGGTAATTATTATTTGTCCATGCATCTTACATGCCAGTCACTTTGCTAAGCACTTACGAAAAATTATGCCATTCAAATAATAATATTCTGAAGTCAATATTATTAATGTCCACCTTTTACAATCATGGAAATGAGGCCTGTAGGGGACATATACATGTCTCCTATAAATTAAGAAGACCTCCAATGTTATTTTTTTTCTTTTACACAATACCTCATTGTTTATGATTTCATTTGCAACATAGTTTTTTTTAACACTATAGGGTTAAATTTCAGTCCTTAAAAAATACAGCCACATGTTATTTGTAAACCCAACTTGTGTCCTGGTTCTAGGGAAAAATAAAACTATAACAGGCATTTGGAAGCTAAATGGAGAAATCTGAATATAGACTATTAGGCAGTATTAAGAAGTGAGTTACTTTTCTTCAGTGTGATAATAATAATGCTCATTATTTTAGGGATACTTGCTACAATATTTAGGCATAAACTGCTATGGTGTTGCAAATTGCTTTGAAGTAATTCAGAAATAAAAAGCAAATATGACTCTGGCAGTATGTTAAAACTACTATATCTAGATCATGGAAATATAGGTGTACATGGTACTCATGTTCAATTTTTCTGTGCATTTAATTGAAAAAACATTAAAATTAAATTAAATTTAAAATTGTAAAGATTTGACAAAATCTTTAAAAACTTAGAAAACAGATAATATTTTCTATTATTTTGTCAAGGCATCAGAGATTTTATATGCCATACAGTCTATCCTCTTATCGCAAAGTACCATTCCACCTGTAATATCACTGATCAGGGATGCTTTAGCTTCTCCTTGGATGTATCTGAAGGTCCAGTGCTGAGTTCTCTAGACCTCAGAGATAAAGTCCATGCAAATTTTACCAGCAAAATACAACATAGTGAATAAGTCCATGATCTGCAAAAGGAATCCTCACATAGGTAAGTATGGCTGAAGACCCATAGGAAACAACTTCATTCAGGATCTCAGCGTGGTTTGATTAAAGTTTATATATGTGGCTATAGCATAAACTTTTCTCTAAAAAGAAAGGTTGCTAACTCAGAGCTGGTCATCTATGTGGTGGCTCAAAAAAGCGATGCTGGTGTGAGGAGGTATCAAAAAATCCCAATCATTTTGACAGATGTGACCCTAACATAGCCATATAATTTCTGCAATATGTATTTTAGCTATAGGGTTAACCCTAAGCCTTTAAAATCTTTCCTCTAGTTCCTTTCTCACCAAAACAGATAGATAATTAAAAGTTATCTTCAGTATAAACTTGTTGTTTTTCTATTTTTATATATAGTAGTTAGTATCTGCAAATCTCGAACCTCAGTTTATCCCTTTCGAACCCCTTCACCCCCAGTAACCCTAAGTTAGTTTTCTAACTACAAGTTTATACTGTATAGCACAAGGAACTAAATTCAATACCTTGTAGTAACCTATAATGAAAAAGAATATGAAAATGAATATATGTATGTTTCTGTATGACTGAAGCATTGTGCTATACACCAGAAATTGACACAACATTGTAAACTGACTATACTTCAATTAAAAAAAAAAAGTTGTCTTCAAATTAGACTTTCCCAAAGGGAAAAACATACTCTAATTAGTTTATATGAGTATTCTGACTTAAATAGTCTTGCATATATTTTTTAATCTAAATATTGCAAGGATTTAGACTAATTTAAACTCAATTGCATCCTGTTTTCTTTAGATCTTCATTCCAAGTCTTTGTAATACTTTTTGTCTTTTGGTGTTGCCAAGACTGAAAAAGTAGGAATTCTCAGGGTTCCAAACTACATAGCTACATGTAAAAAAGGAACAATTCAGTAAGTAAATATTACAAAGGCTATAAGAAACTCAATCAAGCTTCAGAAGCCTATTCATTTTATTCACAAGAGTGCCTTTAGGATGTGACTCAGAGTCTAGTAAATTTTATTTTGCACACAGTTTAAGTAAGTTTGTTTACCTGAATTCCATGCCCCAGTTTTGAGTAAATTGCAAGTAGACAGGAGATGCACTAGTCTGACACCAAGGAAGGAAAAGAAAATCTATTAAGTAGAAGACAGAAAGCTCAGACAGTTGGGGGACTTTCAGTTTATGAATGAACTCTCCTGCTCATATCAGGATACCTCCATCCTATCACTGTTATTATAGCAGAGTGCAGTTATGTTTGGTCATAATACTGACAGTGAGTAATCTACAGCATCATCACCCAGCATTTACTGATTTTCTGCTGCATAGTGGAGTTATATGGCACCATTCCTGCTCTCAAGGAGCTTAAAATCTCCCTGTCCAGAAAGTATCAAATTATATTTAGAATATTGTGGTAGGTAAGTTAAAAATGCATGGAATATAATTTGAAAACCAATTCCAGTACACATTATTTTTAAGTTTAAAAATGTGCATCTTGGTCCAAAATAACTTGTTCTATAGGAGTTCCAGGAAAGCAAGTATTTTACTAAATATGGTTTCCGTATATCTTTGTTGATGTGATACTTATAGTTCATTTATAACTAATTCAAATATTTTGTTAAAGATAAAATCTTGACAAGGTATATACCACGAAAATATGTATAATTTGAGAAAAAAATTCTGTCTCTACTGATAGTTTTCATAGTTCTTAATTATACTTTTGTAATGAATATAATTTTATAAAATTTATACATGCATTAAATGTATAATAGAATATAAATATAATTAACATAATTCCTCCCAATAGTTTACGGTAATTTAAATACTTTATTTTATTTTTCTAACAACATTTTTCTTGATAAAATAGCAATCTGAGAATATGATATAGAAATACAAATATTCATGACATTTGTCCACATATTATGCCTATATATATATATATATATATATAATGATTTAATATAATGCCATGTTTATGATCTATAAAAATATGCTGGTAATGCCTGTCATCACTTACACATGGTAAAGAAAAAAAAACTCGTTAGACTATAATCAGTCAAATATAGATTATTTAATCCCCAAAGTGAACAGCTATGTTTTTTATAATATGTAACCAGCTTACCACTTGCTAGGTATTTAAAAATTGTGTCAAATTAGAAAATCCTCAAATACTGTCTTGTAATTATGTTATGGGTAACTGCCCTAATTTTTTCATTCTGATCCACAATTAGCTGAAGTTTCCATATTTTAAAATAAACAAAATTGAGTCAAACTCCTCATCATACATTCTGTGAGAACTCAAAATTCCCTAAGAGCACTTATATCCCCACAGACCACCTTTCTACTCAGCATTTCTGCCTTATTACTTCTACTTCAGACTCACCTTCTGTGACTGTTTCCTTCTCATTCTGTTATAGCAACCCAACATTTTTAAACTCTTTAAAAACCTACGATGTACTTAATTTGTGTGTCAGGAAAAAATTGGGAAAATGTTTAGGAATTATATGAGGATTTCACAAAGTGGGAACAAAAATAACTCAAAATTATAACCTATCTAGTTTTTATCAGAGTATTTAGAAAATTGGAGAAGGCATTGCTTCCACATTGAAAAGAACAAGTCAGAAAATCTAAACGTTCATGACATTTTTTTCAACCCATTGGAGATATCAATAAAAGTTTGCACTGGCTAAATTAAACATGCAAGGAAAATTTTATTCAAGAATATTGCAATAGAGGAGAGAGATTGAACTCAAATCTGCTGAAACAAAAGATGGGAGAGTTTCTAAGCACTGGAGTGAGCTAGTAGAAAGTACTAGAGGACGCTGAGGGGGAGGTTCGTCAGTGTGACTAGGCCATCTGTGTTTAGTAATGGTGCTTATTAAAGTTTGGCTTCTACTGTCCCGCAGAGGCTACTAGATGAGATACTCTTACTTTCTTGATTATTACATTTCAAAGGTGTGGGTGGCTTTCAGGTCCTTAAGAAAGAATTCCTGGATTGTAAACCTGGCAAGAGCCTTGGAGAATATTTACACCTCAAAGGGAAAGAGAAAGAATTTACAATTACAAGTTTCGTAAAGTAAAGGCTCTAAGAAAAGGAACAGGACTGTCAGAAAAAAAATCTGTCTAAAGTTTAGTCAAGCTGGAAGGAACAAGAAGGTCACCTTGTTCAGAAGTCACAGGCAACCAAATAACCTAAAGTCTAGGGAGAGGCAGGTACCTGCTGGAAGAAACGCTATGCAAATACTTGCTTGTCTTGGGCAGGTGCCACTGGACATCAGTAAGATGCATCAGTTATAAGAACTGACATATTGGTTAAGCTTGGATCATCTTATGATGCCCAGAAGTAAACAGTTCCTCAAAGAGGAACAGGGAGAACATGTTAAAAAGAAACAGAAGCCAGATTCTAAAAGTTTCCAATACCAAAGTTTGGACAATTGGTCAACAAAATAGGTTAAAATGCATAGAATATAAAAATATGCACTAGACCACTGTGATAGAATAAACTGAATAATCTGAGAGAAGGGGCAGCTCTTCCTTATAATTCTAGTTAATAAATGAAGAATAAGGGGACATAAAAATTGCCATTAAGCAAACATCACTGTAATATTTGTGCCAAGTTTCAGTGATGAACATTAAAATTAGTAGATAAAAACATGAAAAGAAATAAATTTGATAGTCTTAAAACATTTTCTCCATTAATTACAAAGAAAAAATTATATAACTTTACAATAGAAAAAGCCAACAACCAAAATTTTAGCCAAGGGACAAAGACCAATAACATGAGAAATGTGACCTATTGACATCTTGTACCTCCTGATTTGACGGACAGAGAAAACTTACGTTAATCATGAGAAAATCCATCAATCGATCAATCAGTATCAATAAGTAAATCCAAATCAAGGGACATTCTATAAAATACTTGATCTGTACTCTTCAAAAATATCAAGGGCATAAAAGGCAAAGAAATTTAAGGAGTCATCATAGTTAACGGGAGACTAGGGGATTTGACAACTAAATACAATGTTGGATCTTGGCTTTAATACTAGAACCAAAAAGAAATAAAAGGCATTCAAATTGGAATTAAAGAAATAAAGCTGTCACTGTTTCAGATGACATGATATTAGATATAGAAAGCCCTAAAGACTTCATGAAAAAAGACTGTTAGAATAAATTCAATAAGGTTGCAGGATACAAAACTAATGCACAAAAATCTGTTGCATTTCCATACACTAATAATAAACTATCAGAAAGATAAATTAAGAAAACATTCTCATTTACAATTACATCAAAAGTAATTGAAATAAGACAGAATAAATTTAACCAAGGAGATGAAAGATCTGTATATTGAAAACTGTAACATTAATAAAAGAAATTGAAGACACAACTGGCAAGGTATCTTATGCTTATGAATTGGAAGAATTAATATTGTTAAAATGTCCATACTGTCCAAAATATTATACAGATTCAGTGCAACCCCTATCAAAATTCCCATGACTTTTTTCACAGAAACAGAACAAATACCTAAAATTTGTATGAAACCAAAAAAGACCCTGAATAGTGAAAACAATCCTGAGGAAGAACAACAAAGCTGGGGGTATCATGCCCCCTGATTTCAAACTATATTACAAAGCTGTAGTAACTAAAACAGTATGGTATTGCCATAAAAACATGTATGTATGTAGAGCAATGGAACAGAACAAAGAGCTCCAAAATACATGCATATACAGTCAATTAATTTAAACAAAGGAGCCAAGAATATCCAATCGGGAAAGAAAAGTCTCTTCAATAAATAGCTCTGGGAAAAACAACAAAATGCACACAAAAGAAAAAAAAATGAAACACAATCTTAACACCACACACACAAAATTAACTCTGGACTAAAGGCTTGAAATAAGACCTGAAACCATAACTCCCTCTGAAGAAAACACAAGCAGTAAGCTCCATGTCATAAGTCTTGGCAATGATTTAAATGTCTGACACCAAAGCAAAATCAACAAAAGCAAAAATAAACAAATGAGACTAAAGCTCAAACTAAAAAGCTTCTGCATAGCAAAGGAAACCATCAACAAAATGAAAAGGCAACCTACTGAATGGGAGAAAATATTTGCTAATCATGTATCTGCTAACAGGCTCACAGTCAAAATATATGGAGAACTCATACAACTCAGCAAAAATACAATCTGGTTTAAAAATGGGCAGAAGATCCGAATAGACATTTTTCTAAAGGAGACACACAGATAACTAACAGGTTCATGACAATATGCTGTACATCCTTAATCATCAGGGAAATGCAAATGAAAACCACAATGAGATATCACCTCACATCTGTTAGAATAGCCATCATCAAAAATACTAGAAATAACGATGTTGGTGAGGCTGTAAAGAGAACCCTAGTGCACTACTGGTGGGAATGTAAATTGGTGCAGCCGCTATTAAAAACAATATCGAGGGTCTTCAAGAAATTGAAACTAGAACAATCATAAGATCTAGCAATCTCATTCCTGGGTATTTATGTGAAGAAAACAAAAACACTAACTTAAAGGATACATGCTTCCTAGCCTATGTTCACTTCAGCATTATTTATAATAGCCAAAATATGGAAACAACCTGAATGCCCATCAGTAGGTGAATGAAGAAAACGTGAGGTAGATATACATCCATATATAGCCACAAAAAAGAAGGAAATTCTGCCATTTGCAACAACATGTATGAAACTAGCATGAGGGCATTATACTAAGTGAAAGAAGTCAGATAGAAAAAGGCAAAGACCATACAATCTCTCTTTTATGTGAAACCAAAAAAAAAAAAAAACATTTAAAAAAATCATAGATACAGAGAATAGACTGATGGCTGCCACAGATGTGGGTTGGTGGAGGTAGGAGAGATGGATGAACTGTTTTTGCTTTTATTTTTTTAGTTTAAATAAGTTGAGTTTTTTGCTTAAAAAAAGAAGTTATTATCCTAGGATTCTAGATACCCACCAAAGCAAATCAGAACATTTACTTATAAATTAAGCAGCTGTAAAAGTCCACCTATTTTTGGAAACATCATCATTTTTTGTTTAATCGAGTTATAGTCAGTTCACAATGTTGTGTTAATTTCTGGTATACAGCACAAATCTTCAGTCATACATAAACATACATATATTCATTTTCATATTCTTTTTCATCATAAGCTACTAAAAGATATTGAATATATTTCCCTGTGCTACAAATTATAAACTTGTTTATTTTATATATACCAGTCAGTATCTGCAAATCTCAAACTCCCAGGTTATCCCTTCCCACCCACCTCCCCCTTGGCAACCACAGGTCTGTATTCTATGTCTGTGAGTCTGTTTCTGTTTTGTATATAAGTTCATTTGTCTTTTATTTATTTATTTATTTTTTTAGATTCCAGACATGAGCGATATCATATGGTATTTTTCTTTCTTTCTCTTTCTGGCTAACTTCACTTAGAATGACATTCTCCAGCACCATCCATGTTGCTGCAAATCGCATCATTTTATCATTTTTTTTTATGGCTGAGTAGCATTTTCATTTCTTAAAGAAAGCTTTGCCTAATCTTATAACTAGAATACCATCATTACATGACAAGCAACTTATGACGTAGGATGTTTAATGGATTTTAATATCCCAGTAAAACAGGATGTTGTCCAGACAGTTCCTGCTAAGAGGAACACCATGAGCAGGAAGGTAGCTGCACAAAGCATCCTGTGTTACTCGTTCCCTTTCCTTGGGTTTGTTTTCCTAATTATCACTTTCACCATATCCCTGGTTTCACTTGGGCCACAGACCCTCTTCCTACAAATTTCCTACTTAATATCCTGCTTGTGCGGACAAACAAAATTTCTCTTAAGTATTTAGAGCCAATCTCCAACATGAGACTGGATTATATATATAACAACATTAGACAAAACATTAGAGATTAACAATGACAGTCAGATGCCGAGTAATATAGTCTTGGTAAAGAGGGATCTAAAAATGGCTATTACCTCTCCCAGTTACTGCTCACCCTCAATGTTATGGAAATCATTTTAGCATTCATTGCTGACCACCCGGGCACCTAGCAACATCACTGTGTCCCAAATATAACCATAGGTTATCAAGTCCCAGGAAGAAAGGATTTTTCTATTCCAGTTCCCTAAGCACCCACTTTTTCTCAGATTGACTGACATTAACAAAGATGGTGATATTCAATATCTTGTAGTGACCTATAATGAAATAGAATATGAAAATGAATATATGTATGTATACATATGACTATTATTGTGCTGTACACCAGAAATCGACACAACATTGTAAACTGAATATACTTCAACTAAAAAAAAAAAAGAATGGAGGTGATTCTTCAGAAGAGACCAAATGTACTTTCTTTTGTTTGTTTTTTGCTTCTGGTTTTATGGAGATAATTCACATATAGCAGTGTATTAAGTCTGAGGTGTACAACATAATGATTGAATTACATACATCATGAAATGACTACCATAATAAATCTAGTGAACATCCATCTCATTATACACAAAAGAAAAAATATTTTTACTCGTGATGAGGTTTTACTGTCTTAACTTTATATGTAACAATAGAACAGTATTAATTATATTAATCGTGTTGCACGTTAACATCCCCAGTACTTACTTATCTTACAGTTGGAAGTTTGTACCTTTTGACCACCTTCGTCCAGTTCTCCGTTTCTCTACCCCCAGCCTCTTGTAACCACAGATCTGATCTCTTTTTCTATGAGTTTGTTTGTTTGTCTGGTTAGTTTTTAAAGTGTAACTTACCTACAACACTATGTAAGTTCCTAGTGCAGAACATAATGACTCAACATTTCTATACATTACAAAATGATGACCACAATGTCTAGTTACTGTCACCATAAAAAGATATTACTCTATTATTGACTATATTCAACACACTATGCATTTTATCTTTGTGACTCATTTATTTTATAACTGGATCTTTAGACCTTTTAATTTCCCTCACCTATTTCATCCATTCCCTTACCATCTCCCCTCTGGAAACCACCAGAACCCATGTGGTCTCTGTATCTATGACTCTGTTCTTGTTTTGCTATGTTTGTTCATTTGTTTTGTTTTTTAGATTCTATCAAAAATGTAAGTACCCCCATGTTCACTGCAGCATTATTCACAATAGCTAAGATACGAAACAAGCTAAGTGTCCAATGATTGATGAATGGATAAAGATGTGGCATACACGCACACACACACACACACATATACACACAATGGAATATTACTCAACCACAAAAAATAATGAAATCATGCCACCTGAGACAAGGATTTACACAGAGGTCATTATGCTAAGTGACATAAGTGAAATGAGTCAGAGAAAGACACATTTCACATACATATAGAATCTAAAAAAAAAGTACTTTCAAGATGTATCCTTATTGGCTCCTCATCAAAATGTTACCTAAAACACTGCACAATACTAGATTATCCCCATAAATGTAGATCTTCCATTACAATGGTTATTAATTTTAGGTCCGATTTCAGTCTTCAATGCCTTGAAATTTACCAGAAACTGAATATCATTTTTAAATTTTAGATTATGTATAAAAATGCAGGTATAATTATTCAGTAAATGTAACAGGCTGGAAGGGTTGTACCTAAGGTAAATGTTTCCCAAATAAACATTTTTCAGTAGAATGGCTGGGATTAAGAAAAAAGATAATTCTTAGAAAAAGAACTCATCTTCAATGAACTGAATGTTTTATTTGTATGCACACTGAATCTTTCTGTTTTCTGTATTCCTCCTTAAGCCACAGATTAATTTAGTAAATCCTCAAGTGGATTTTGAACTGTTCTCCCAGAGACAGAATCCTACAATTAAAAAATTAAATGTTTGGGACATTTTATAAGATGCAAGTCTCTCTGGCATGTTTCAATGTTATGTATCTATCATCTATCTATTTATATATTTATTTGTGTATTTACTTATTTAAGATTCTGTGTAATAACATTACCAAACTTTCTTGGAATCTTATATGACAGAACACGGAAACTAATTAGAAATTTGTTCTCAGAGGCCAAAACTTCCTGGACTCTCCTGACGAAGTAAGAAATCGTCAAGGATTCTTCCAGCGGAAAGTGATAAAGCCTTCCTGTGCTGCATGTGAGAATTTACAAAGTAAGGCAATATGTTAAAAATCAAAATAGAAGAAGCTACAAAAGAATCCCTTCAAACTAGCGCCCCTTTCCAAGACTGTGCCTTAGAATATTTAAAAAAAAACACACAGAAAAGAAAAAGCTTAAAAATTTTTGCCAAACGAGAATGATACTCATTTTAAAACTTTCAGGTAGTACTTTTATTCAGTATTAATAACAAAATGATTACATTAGTGAGAAATAAATCGTTTTTATGGGGGAAATGAGCAGGGAGAAAAGTCAGAGGAGTAAAGTAACAGAGGAAATGTGACACAATAGAGGAGGCACTGAGTGGGTCTCTCATTAATTTGCTGGCCTACTTCGGGCAAGTCTTTTAGTCTCACCATGAGTTTTCCAAGCAAGAAACTGAGAATTTATGTCTGTTGGTATAGTTTGACCAGTGGTCATCCAATCATTTGGACCATAGCAATTCTGAGTATAATTCAAGTGCATCTGGAAGAGATTACAACTTCTCTGTGTAATGAGTTAATTATGCTAGTGTTTTGAATAATGTTTCCTCATTTATAGTGTAACATTATTATTTGCATTTTCCTAATTTTAAGATCTAGAGGGGAAAAAAAGGGAATTTGGTAGTGTTCCAAGAGAGTCACCATGTTGGCATTTTAGTTTGACAATTCAAATAGTCCCCAAAGAATCTAAGTTTAAGTGCTAGCTGTTTTTAGCAGTTAAAATTCTTTGGGAACTGACTGAACCTAAATTTAAGTGCTAGAAACAGCTAGTTTATTTTTATATATCTATGCTTATCATTACACTACCAATAGTATTCATAATTCTCCAAACCAACATCATAAGACTCAATGTAGCTACTACTTTCTGTATTACATTGTCAGATCTCAATTAAAGACCTCTTCCCTGTATAAAAAAAAATGTAGGTAATTCAATTTCTTTCTTTTATGGAGTCCCTTCAAAATTATTTTATGTAGGTATTTAGGCTAAAATCTAGTAGTTACTGCCTGAGATTCAAAATGGGTAAAACTCCTTTGCTGCTGCAATCATGAAAACACAGGGTTAACAGGAACACCTATTCCACATCAGCAGCGCAAACAATACACTGAATGTGTATAAGCTAAATCCATATGGTCAGAACATATGCCAAAGTTAAAGAAATGAAACATAATTCTTCCTGCCTTCTGAACGTGAATTTGGAGAGGCAAACATCTGGATTAGAAAGGCACTTAGCAGCTTACAAGGTCTTTCCAAGTAAAATTCCATTCAGGAACTAGAAATGAAACTCTGCTGAAGAGGCAGCATCTGACGCATGAGCCTAACTTAGCACTGAGACAGAAGATAGATGAGGCTGTGCCTACGGATGAGCACAAACACCATAAAATTAAGGCCTCAATGAGTCAAGCTTTCAAAGGTAAAATTCCAAGGTATTTGGAAGAACCATTTCTACTGCAGCCTCAATACAAACAGCTCACAAAGTCTATAGTAATTAGAAACATTTTCAAAGTCAAAGATGAAACAGAATGTATTCTGCCAAAGGTACTCAAGTCTGGGATTGCTTAGACCTGTACTTTTCTTTATTAAATCAGAAAAAGAAAAATACAACATGTTGCAAATCATTCTATTTTTCCAAGTAAGGCCATGAAACACACACACGAGTGCACATGCACACATTCAAATAAACAAAAAAAGTAGTGGAGGTCGAAAAACTTTGACACACAGAAAATTACCATCTACTCTCACTATCATTTTATTTAAAAAAGAAGAGTATTTTAACATAAAAATAATTAGGAAGGACACAATCAAAAGGGAAAACTTTTCCAAGAAAGAATGGCTGGTTCTATGGTTGGTCTTACCTTTCTCCTCCCCTCTAAGCCCTACCTTAGTGTCATTTGACAATCTCTTGGGGGTGTTCTTGGTTGTCACAACTAAGGTGGGATGCTACTGGCATCAACTGGGTAGAAGTCAGAGATGATGCTCAATACCTTACAGTGAACAGGACAGCTCAAACAACAGAAACTCATCTGACCTCAAATGCTATTGGTACCACAGTTGAGAAGCTCCTACACTAGTATTTTGGCCAAGGGTCAGTGGATTCCGGGGCTCTGACTAATCCTGCTGTGCTGGTTAGACTGCGGAGCCAGCCACATCTGGTGAGCTTGTCTGTTAATCTGTATTTTGCTTTTAATCATTCTTAACAGTAAGTGAGCAACAGAACTGAAATGGTGAAGTTCTGCTCTACCAATGAGGACCAGACTGCAACACTGGTCACTAAACCACAGTTCTATCACTTTGACACAGACCCCATTTCCTTGTTAGTTGGTATCCGAACATCAACATGTTAGAGTCAATCAGGAGGTGGTGCTATTTTTTATTAAGAGGTAAAAGGATATTTCACCAGTTTGAATAGAGAATCAGCAGCCTCCACCAAAATATGGAGAAGAGAAATCTCTTCTTACCCCAGGTTTTAACAACACATGCCTTAATAAATACTAAGTAAAAGAGCACATGTTTTTTATTAATGAAACTTTAACTTAAAGATTAGAAAAACAGAATGAATTTATAACCATGATTTTCTCTAGTTGTAAACTATAGGTAGTTCTTTCCCCCTGAAATTTATTTGGACTATGGGTGTATAAAATTATGTATAAACCTGGAAATAGTAAGATTGACTTCTTTTTGTCTTTGCACTTTCATCCATAGTACTTGTATATTTATAAAATACTGTTTCATACACTAAAGATTTTGAAAGTGAGACGTCAGGGGCCTTGAATACTACATATACATGTGATTATTTCTATAAATTTTACTATAAAAATGTGATCTTAACCATATACACTTTTCTGTTATTTATTTTTAAATTTTTTAAAGTATTTCACTATAAAATACAGCTTCATCACAATTTAAAATATCTCTTATTCCATCATATAGATCTAGTATCATCTATAAGTTTTTAATAGTTATCAGGTGTTTTCCATTTCTGTATATATGTATGTATACATGCAGATGGGTAGATAAATATGGGTGTATGTCTATAGGTACGTATGTGTATATGTAGGAAAAATTCTAAAAGACAAAGAGAAAGCATTTTTATAAGCAGTTTCAATGCATAACTTCCAATTTCCCTCCGGAAAGTTTACCCTAATACTCCCACAAGTTTAAGTGTCCACTTTTCAAGATATCTTTACGACTATGCATATCAACAATCTTTTTTTTTTGCACATATGACAAAGAGATAGTATTACATGGTTGTTCTTATTTGCATTCCTGTAATTTCTGATGAGATGGAACAACTATGTACATGCTTATTTTAAATGTGCATGTATTTTTGTGACTATCATGTTCAAGCCTATGCTTGTTTTTTCTCTTGGTGGGGGTGAGGGCTGGGGAAGGAGGAATCATTTTTTCTCACTAATTGGTGAGGATCTGTTTATATACAAACACTTTCTTATATAATTGATGTTTTTCTTTTAACAGTTTTTCAGACTTCATTTTGTGTTTTGTCTCTTTGTTTTGGTTTATTTTATTTTTTATATTGGGTTCTCAGGAGCAAAGTTTGCCTGCTTTTTCCTTTCTTTTCTTTTTTTTTTTCTGTCTTGGTATCATCATAGTTAGAAATTCCTTTATCATCCCAAGGTCACGAAAATAAGTATTTAGTCTTATTATCTAGTACAGATTGTATTAGTCATACTCTGCAGTTCACTGCACACTATCACTCTTGATAAATAGAGTGCTCTCTCTACCCCAAGATAATTCTTCCCTTCCTTTTTCCCTTCCTTCCTGCCTCCCTCCCTATTCCTTATGCCTCCTTCTATATCCTTTCCCTGAAAATTAAAACATAAGCTGTTGTTTTATTCACCTATTCTGGTTCACCTTGACTTAGAGGGTTTGTGTTTAATTCACTGCACAATACACGAGTCCCTTATGATTAGACATGACTGCATTTTATAATCACTGTTTTAATAAAACAGATCTTGTGCTGGGCATGTATTACGTTTCTGTCACTACATCAGATCCTTTACAAGCATTCTTCCTAATTAGAATACATTGAATTATCCGAATTGAAATATAAGGTATCAGAATCTCAGAAAAATTAATTACTATGAGCTACACTGTCGCTAATAAAAGACAGAGCTCTTCTGTTTACCTCTTACTGCCTCTTACAAAAATGAAAGCAGATGGAACCAAGAGAGATTTCTGCATATTTTCAGAAACTGTACTTTGGAAATAAAAATCCCTTTTCTCTATCACACCATTTTATATAATTTGAGGAAATTTCAGTAGTTTCTAACTCCATCATTTCACAGAACTACACTAATCTAATGCTATCCTCACGGCTATACAGTTGCAAGCAAATGGATGTGGGCAGCAGGTGTACTTAATGGCCCTGGTTCTGCTTCTGTGCAGCTCAACTTCAAAATGTAGACTCCTGCCATCCTGAATGAGATTTGAGGCCAGACTTGTGTATCAGCCTTAGTTTCCCATAAATCTGGCACTTTTTTGCCAGGCGTATGGAGACGTGTTTTATTCAAACAGTCCTGTCTAAAGCCTGCACTGCAGGAAGGCAGGCTGTGCTATGAAGGGGAAGGGTGGGAGCACAGGCAGCATCCTGAGGCAGGCACACCTGGGTCAGTCTCAGCCGCGTCACTGCCTACGACGTGGTATCAGGTACTTGCACAATCTCTCTCTGTCTCTCTTTCTATGTTTTTCAAGTGGGGATAGTAATACCTACTTCAAGTGCTTATTGTGGAGAATTCAACCAACTTAAAGCGCCTGCTACATATTATGCATTAAGTAAATAATTGCTGTTTTTGCTGTTATCATCATCATCATCGTAGGCAACTGTGATATTTAGGGTATATTCATATATTTTGCAGATTAAGGCATAATTTAAAAACAAATTTAGAAAAAAATTTAAACCAGGAAGATATTTTCTTATCACACCGACTCTTCCATGGAAGTCTGTGCTAATTCCAACTTTCCTAAAAGTATATGTCAGGTAACAGTTCTATTATTCTGGTCTCCTAAAAGTTACATTTGTCTAATTTCAAGTATATAATTTCTTCTTAATAGGACATATAGGACATGTTCAAAAGCACGTATCTATGAAAGAGGAAAGGACATGCAATTTTAGTACAACAGGACATTGGAGGCATTTTTTAAATTTACGTATTACTAAAATCGAATTTAATAATGTCAAACTTCAAAATTCTATCAGAAAGCCAGTGAAGATCAATGCCATCCACCATCTTAAAAGGAGCTATTAAAAAGATAACTGTGTTTCACTACTAATTTTAGAAGATTTTCCTTTCTTTTAAAATTCTAACCTTCAAGCCAACTGAAACTATCAAGCACTCTGTTGCTACCTAAGTTCTTTCCTCTCTTCTGCACTGAGGATTTTGCTTGTACAAGAGTTTGGACCTCTTATCTCTAGTTAGGCCTACCAGGTGGGGAAAAGACTGAAGTAGCTCTGGCACATTAAATTTCAAAGATGGGCTGATGGTAGATGGAGAGCAGAGCGATCAAAACCTTCCAAACCGTCACATAGGAAATAAATAATTTACACTTTGTATAACAATCTGTTAGACTGATGAGGAAAATTTTGAGTATCTCTATGTCTACCCAACCTGGACAGATACTCTCTGTTGATACTCTCAAGTTATAGACTTCCAGAACCCAATCAAATTCCCTCCTTGTACAAGGCACTTGCTGCTAGTAGTGTGGAAGGCGATTATTTTGTTTGTCAGGTAGTGATGTGTTCACATTTCTATTGTGTTGACTATATATTCCCTGTACACATTTCAATGGCTATGTCTTAGATTGAAAACTCCACGTGACCCAGGACAGTGAATCATACAAGCAAGTGCTTTGTGAACATTTCTTGGATGCAGATGACTCTTATCTTCCTTGGCAACAATCTGGCATTGATTTTTGTGTGTGTGGTATTATATTTCATGTGCCTATCTTAACATGCAACACACCCGATATCCCATTATAGCCTGATTTCCTCTCGTAACCCTCTACTCAAGGAAACAGTATACAGCTTCTTTTATTCTCAGCTACAGCTTGAAACTAGACCAGGGTTGGCCACCTACCCTGATTCAAGGACCATATATCCACAAATTAACTAAAAACCCATGAAAGGATCCTATGCAAAGGGCTCTATGTATAGGAGGAACTTTATTTAGGTTAGCCAAGCAGGCTGGTTTTCTCCACGAACTGTTCCAGAAAATTTTTAAGAGGATTAATCAGGTAAGTGAATGTTGCCAAGCTGCAAGTTTAGCAGAGATGTCACAAATGTGAATCCATTCAACAAATGATGGTGATGACGATGACAATGACAGTTATATTGGTGGTGATGTGACTCACCGTAACAATTAACTTTAGTCACTTAATGATGTGTCACTTCCTACAAATATTAACTCATTCACAATAACCTTATGATGTGAGTAGGTCCATTTTTCAAAAAAGCAAACTGAGACAGAGGAGCAAAGTAAGCTGCTCAATGTCGACAGCTATACAGCTATAAGCTATAAGACAGCTATAAGAATCAGGATTCAAACTTGGGAGTCTGACACCAGAAATTGTGTTCTCCTTGTTTAAATTGTCTTAGAATCAAAAGGGAGGAGACATGTCTGGGGATGATGTTTTTAAAAAGCTTTGTTTCTTACAAGTACATGAGCTTCAGTGAGCTGATGACTCCACAGATGTTTATGCTCTGTATCCATTCGTGGGATTTTAACCAAGCCATTCACATGGTGCTATAGCCTGTACCCCTCATTATGAGAAACACATGTTCAAATTTATTTTTAAAAAGTAGATTCATAATCACTCATTAAACATATGCTATTAAAATGCAAGATTTAGACTGTAGTACTTTCAATGTGCGAAGATAATTTTTTAGATTATGTGATTTGCTTTTGAGCTTTTTTTTACTACCTTAACGATTACTTGATACACTTGAAAAAGTAAGCTCATATTTCATATTTCACCAGACTAGTAATTCAAAATTATTTAATTTATAATATGTTAAAATTTCCACATTAGAAGAAATAGGACTTTTTCAATGACAACAATTAAAAGCATGGGGAAAAGGACAGCACCTTGCAGCCAGAGGTCCATCACAAACACCTCTAAGCTCAAAAAGGCAAAGAATCACCTGCAAACTTTAGCCTCAGAAAATTTTTCCAAATGACTACTTTTGGGGTGATTATTTATTAAAACACTATTTTTTAAATTAGAATTATCTTATTTGTTTTGTAGACTATTTATTGGTTAGATACAAATGCTATATCTGAAACAACTCCCCTCTCCTCAAATTTTCTGCACATTTCTTTTCTCATTTATGGTCAACATCATTCATCTACTTATTCATTAAATAAATATTTATAGCATATTTACTATGTGCCCAGCACTTTAGTTTGGGGAATGCATCATTGGGAAAAAAGATTAAAATTGTTGGCTTCATTGAATTTACTGTAGACAGACTAAACAAACAAGTAAAGATGCAATATGTCAGTGAAAAGAAGTGCTATGGAGAAAAACAGAGAGGGGAAGAGGTTTATATGGGGGCTGGAAACGGGGTTGCAGTTCTAAGCAGGGTGGTCAATGGAGGCCTTCCAAAAAGGTAACATTCAATTCAGCAATGGTGTCAGAAAAGAGAAGATTCTGGAGGGTTTGGGGGAGGTCTGAAAGTAGAGAGAAACTAGATCTAAAACTAAAATATCAGCTTCTTTGAGGGAAAAAAAAATCATGGTCACAACATAGTATATCAGATTTCACTATAAGTTTTCAAGGTTGTAAGATTGTAATATAAAGCTATGTATGTGAAATGAATTCCAGTCTAGTTTGTAAATTTCAAATCTGCCTACTTGACATCTTCTGTTGGTGTCTAATAGACTTTTTAGACTAGACATATCCAAAATCAATTTCTGATCTTCCACCATCTCCAATCTGTTTAATTCAGTCTCCCATGTAGCAATATAAATGGTAAGTCCACATTCCCAGTTCTCAAGACAAAAACCTTGAGTTATTCTTTACTCCTTTTTCTTTCTCATACTCAATATATAATGTTCAGCAAATTCAGTTGGTTTGCCCATCACTGTATATGCTCAATCAAAAACTTTCAGCCCCTCTATTTTAAAAACCATTGTCTTAACCTCCATCATTGTTCACTTGGAGAATAGCAATAGTTTTCTAACTTTCTGCTTCCTCCTGTTTTCAACACAGTATTCAGAATGACCCTTTTAAAATGAAATTCACATGTCACTCAAAGCTCTCCAACAGCTTCCCATCTGACTCAAAATATAAGCTAAATGTCTGACAATGGTTTATGTGCCCTACAAGATCAGGTCTCCTTTTTAGTCTCAGACATCCCCTCATCTCACTAATACTAACTTTCAAGGGCTTTCCCTCCTCAAAGTTTCTCTACTTGCTATTTCCTCTGCTACAAATTAATCAACAGGTAGAAAGCACTGTTGAAAGCTTGATGGAAGGCTAGGCTTACTAACCAGCATGTGAGTCATACATAAATATCGTAATATATCGCTTCATGCCTTCATGGCATTATAAATAAATTCATATATAAATTTTTGGGTTGTTCATCAACATTAGAAGATAAGAAATCTACATTTATAAATACCAAGTTCTGCTCTATAATTAAATGGAAGATTAGAAAGATTTAGCCTTAAATCACAGAACTTGTAGTGACTGCAGAGGGATACTATACTATATATGCTTATCTTTTCCTCTCACTTTAAAACATTTTACTTCATTGATGACAAAAGAAAACTAGCAGTATGGAAAATACATTGGGAAAAACTAATAAAATACTTCTTTTTTAAAATTAGAATTTGTATTGAAATTAATTATTTCTAAAGACAAATAAGACAATCAATTAGAAACAAGAGGCAAACATACCAGGCATTTAAGACTAATTACTAAGCATTAATTTTTATTTAGAAATTCCCAACAACCAAGGCATAGTGAAATGCATATATTTTAATATAGTTCTATTGTCTGATAAGTGATAGTATATTAGATACTTGGTAACAATCTTTCCTGGATTGAAATTTCAGTAACTCTTAAGATACCTCTAATATAAAATGTTTCAGATAAAATATTAACAGTGTTCATGAAGTCAGAAAAAAATGACACTAAATTTCAGTTAGGGTAAAGAATTTAAATAAAACAAAGATGAAACTGTCTGGGTATAATACTTCACAATAGATAGAGAAGGACAGAGCCTAATGACCTTAGCATGTAAATCCAAAAATAGTAAGTACATTGTCTTTTAGATTGCTTCTCAGCAGAAGTTTTTTGTATCATTAAATCAATAAAGCCTAAGTGTAAAGAAAAATTCTTGGAAATAAAGGGAGTTGAGCTCATCTGTAAGAATTTTTTTATTTGAGGGAATACAAAAGACAAAAGGTAGATAATCCAGACATGGGCAAGATCATGACCATCAGACTCAGGGATAGTCCTAACTATCAGGAACACAAGAAAGATTTTAGCAAATAAAAAATGAGTTTTTGGATTTGTATGCCTTAGAGGGCCAGGAATAGGAGGCATCATAAAGGACTCTGGCAAAAAAAAAAAAAAAAAAAAAAAAAAAGCAGAACAACTAATATTTATATAACAGGTACTAGGGAGTAGGGAGCCACTAAATATTTCAGAGTAGTGATGCAGCAATTTATGGTAAGATTAATTTGGCACAAGCAGGTACAACTGTTGGAAGGGAAAAGGTCAGGAAAGAAATTAATGTAATCCCATAGGCTTAATATATTGAGGACTTAGTATACTTCTGAGGCAAGCTGTCTTACAAAAGGAAGGGTTTCCTTATCTTCTTTCCAGCTATAGTGTATCTGCATATCTCTATCTAACTGTATCTATATCTTCATCTGTAACTATATCTATATCTGTATCTATAACTATATTTATAACTATATCTATTATCTGTATCTATAGCTATAACTATATATATATATATTTAACTATATCTATATCTTTACCTGTATCTGTAAGTATATATCTGTATCTATAACTATATATCTATAACATAGTTTTATAACTATGTATCTTTAACTGTATCTATATCTTTATGTGTATCTGTAACTACATCTATACCTTACATAGGGCATTAAGGGATTAGATTTCATGCTAAGGGCAAGGAAAGACATTGAAACCTACAAGGGGTTTTATGCCTGGTGACAGATGACAGATTTGCACTTTAGAAACATTACACAAGTTCAAGTAGGAGGAAGAAAGTTTACAAAAACTAGAGGAAATAAATTAGGAGCCTGCTAAAGAAAATCTAGATGAGAGATGCCAGTGCCTGAATTAAGGTACTGACAAAGACCATCTTAAAACTCTCCTCAGCTTGACTAAACTTTAGATAGACTTCTTTCTGACTCGAGGCCCCCCAATCTGCCTTTTCTTAGATCATGTATTTTACAAACTTATAATTGTAAATTCTTTCTTTGTCCCTTGAGATGTAAATATTTTTTAATGCTTCTTCCCAGGTTTATAACCCAGGACTGTCTTTCTCAAGGAACTGGGAGCCATCCCTTTGAGATGTAATCATCAAAGAAGACAGCCCTATCTTCCAGTCTGTCTGGGAGGGTAAACACTTTAGAGGGCAGTTTGCTCCAAATTATAAAAGCACTTTCTGTCATGAAAATAGAGTTCACTTTTCCTTCGGATAATGCCAATTAACAAAAATAGATGCTTTCACCCCATCTCTGAAAATTTGTCACTGCTTTGTTTCAGCAGAACTGAATTCAGAGTGAATTCTGGTCTCTCTACTCCCACAGTCTTGAGTAAAGTCTTCCTTTCTTTTTTAATTTTGTCCAGAGCACATTTTCTTTGAAAACAGTGAGAGTGGAGGTGGTGAAAAAAATAGACAAGTCCAGAAAATATTTAGGAGATAGTAAAACCCAATACTGTATGATTAGAAGTGGGAAGGAGTAAAAAATTATTCCCAGGTTCAGACTTCTCAACAGAAGGCACAGCAGCACCACAAGGAATACAGGAGTTAGGGTAGATTTGTGGGGTAAGATGTTGCATTCAGGCTTGGAAACAGTGAGTTCCACAGGGGCCTGTGAGTTCCAAGAGGCAAGGAAACTTACAAGCCCGCCAACACATGCAGCCAGAGCTCAGGAGACAGGGCTTGGCTGAGGTCATGAACCTATATATGACCTGTGAAGTCCTGAGACTCTAGGGGAATGTCCCGGAAAAATGGAAAAAACTGGAGGACTTACAGGACCTAGATCAGAACTTTGGAGAACCTGAGTATGTAAAAAATAGACAGAGGAAGAGGAAACCATGAAGCACTGAGAATGATCACCCAGAAAGGTAGGAAAGCAGAGTTATCACTAAATACACAGCTGAAATTATAGAAACCATCAATGAGGAAGTGTACCACTCAGTGTAGCGCTGCTGACTAATGTCATTTCATCCAGGCTACCACAGCTGGGCTTTTCATAGCAACCTAAACCAAATTATGCCATGAATAAGGTAATGAGGTCATGTCTTCATATTCTGGCATGGTAATTCAGTATAAATTGGAGTTATTGAGAGTGCATGCTGATAATAAATAGGACCCATTAAATTGTTTCCACTTTTTAAAATAAACCACCCACTCACAGCAATTTTTTTATTCTCATGTTGGAGGCTATTCAACAGACTGCATGTTAAAAAGCAGCAGTGAGGATGTTCTATTACCAACATGAAGTTAGAGTGCCTGTGGCTTTTTTAAATCCCCAAAATCATCTCCAGTATTTAAGTTTTGATATGCTCCTATCCATTTGTGGCTGTTGACGTTTTGAGGTTGTGTCCAGTAACCTAGGCAACTGTTCTCATCCCTGTCCTAATTTACTTCTATTTATAGAGCATACAGAGATTCAATGGCTTCAATGATATTCTTTAAGGCAGAGCAGGTTTACAAACTATATTTTTAAGTGAGTATAATATTAAAGAAGTCACAAATATCAGTCATCAAACTAACTGCATGTTACAATTTCTTTGATTTTTGGGTCATCAGTAAATAAGATGAATAATGTATCTTTAAAAAGATGTCATAACTTCATCATGCTGAAATATGACTACTGTTGACATTATACATTTTAAGTGGTTTGTTTTTGATGTTATTTTCATTAAATTGAATTTCAGCAATTAGAGAACACAGCTTTGAATGCTTTCAAATAAAAATCTAGCCTTATTCAGCACTGTTAGATGAGTTCCTCTTGTCACTCCTCATCTAGAAGACATTATGATCAAAGTTGAAATTGTGTGAGATAAAACAAAATTTTTGACTTTCTTTTTAACCTTACCAGCTTTCAAGCTGTTTCGGCAGAGGGAAGAATCATTAGAACATCTGTCCTTCTTGGACACGGGTAGAGAAAGAAAAGGGGATTTTAAATGACTACTTAGAAAACTGTCTCCAACATGCATCCTATACAAAAATCAGGATGACACTTTTTCTTTTTTTTAAGGAGTATGTACCATAAAACTAGTAAATTAAGCCCTACAAGCCCTGGAGGACTCTGAGAAAGACAGAAACTAACAGATCACCAAACTACCACCATCCCACAAAGAAGAAAAACTCCTAGTGCAGGGCCAGGCATTCCAAAATCACTGAAGAAAGTAAGAACTTGACAACTGTTGGGTAAAT
Organism: Camelus dromedarius; assembly: GCF_036321535.1. NCBI lineage: Eukaryota > Metazoa > Chordata > Mammalia > Artiodactyla > Camelidae > Camelus > Camelus dromedarius. The sequence goes on along the minus strand of NC_087443.1, from coordinate 36,537,725 downwards.
CATTGTTCCTACTACTGAGAGTTGCTTTTTTGATCACTACATCAGGTCTGTGTTATTTATATGAATATAAACGTACTCGTTAAGAACCGTATTAACACCATCTTCTTTTAACCTCTTAAGGCAGTTTCTGAAAAGACCCTCCTGAGTGAAAAACAATTTCGAAAGAGTATTGGTAATAGAGCACTAAATGTTTATCCTCACAAAGCCAGAAAACCAAAGTTGTCTCATTTCAAAAGGCTGAGAGATTTGTATTTACAAAGCTCCTTGAGCTACTCAAAAGGAAGTAAAGTATAGCACACACAAGTCTACACATATTTTGAAACTCATTCTTATAAAAATTAAAATTTATTGAGCATTTCCTTTGTGAAAGGAATGCATTAAAATTTTCATGTATCTAGTTTTATCGTCAAAAACAACACTAAAATAGATATTACAATTTTCTTCACCCTTACTCTGAGCATTTTTGAACCCCTTCACCCATTTCCCCCGCCCCATCTATTAGTAATAATAGATACTATTATTATCACAATTTTACAGGTGAGAAAACTGAACATTAGAAATATAAACTAACTTTCCCAGGGTTATGTGGATAGTAATTGGTAGAACCCAGATTTGAACCAAGGTTTCTGAGACTCCAAAGTTCATGCTCTAAACTCCTACATTATATAGCAGGGCCAGGAAAGGCAAGTTACCTGCTCCCCAATTTAATTCACAAAACCCTCTTTTAATCTATTTTATTGAGTCTCTCTAAATCCACAGTTGTCCCTTACGTAGGCTTGAGGAACGTAATTTTGGCCACCTCTCTCCTGACACGAGCAGTCTGCTGAGTCTCCACTGCTACTGCTGCCAGTACTGCAGACAGTAAACCAGGAGCAGTTTCTGAAACGAGAATGCTCCCTTACTGAAACAGCCCAGAAGTCAACGCGGTAAGAGGCTGGCAGGAATAACCACCTCTGTCTTCTGGAGTCTATGGTTGGGGACCTCAGATTGCTGTCCTACATCCTCTGCTGTTTGATTCTACTTGATTAAAACTCCGTCTCGTCAAAGCAAAGTGATCCACCAGGGAGGCTCTCAGGGTGAGGGCATCACTGTGTAGTTTCCAAATAGCGATCAACAAACTGATTTTGTTATTGATGGAAGGCTGTTGTATTGAGACGTTTAGAAATCTGTGAGGCTTAAACAGATCTGATGCTAAGGTTTATGATCTTCAGTCTCACAAGTCATCTTTCTGTGAGAGGAATTCTATTACCAGCTCCATAACACTGGCCACAGCAACAGCAGGGCAGTGAGCTCTTACAGGATCATGAGATTCTTGCCAGGTTTACCAGCGCGCTGTACTGGACAGGACGTGGCTGGTGCCAGGAGGCCTGGGATTTGGTCCCAGTCTACATGGCTTGAACACACTACTGAAATTCTTTGAGTCTAATTCCCTAATTAGTAATCAAGCAAAAATTCAAAACCAAACTCCAGGGCTTTTGTTAAATAAGACACCAATTTGGTAATATTCTATAAACTATAAAATGTTAACCATAATTGACAATTGGCTCTGTTTAAATAGAATATATGGCTTAACTTATATATTCCATAAAATCTTTCAGAAGCTTTTAGGACCTACCAAAAAAAAAAAAAAAAAAAACCCAAAAACCCTATCATCAGTAAGTTGAAGAATTTGATTATTTTAAGAGGAATCTATTTTAATTTCACTCTCAAATTTGAGTTTTTAAAATAAAAGATGTCCATGTTATCCTTGCTCAGGGCACAAACAGAACAAACAATGAGCTCAGAAGAATGTTCTATAAACCAATAGCAAATTCCCTCTCCTGTGTCACTGTTAAATGCCTGATCCCTGGAGGCAACCACAGTATTGGTCTAGTGAGAATTCATGTTTAATAATTAAGATAATCACTAATTTCCACTGTTGTTCCTCTGCCACTTCAGAAGGCATACACTATTGGTCTTTTAGTATTTTGCTCTCATTGACTGTGGACTCTATATCATTATTTGTTGGTTACAGACCTTTACAATGCCCAGTGGCATTTGCCACCAATGACAGCCCTAACAGATGATGTTGAGTGAAAGCTACTGGGAGTGAAATGCAGAAAGTAAAATGATAATAAATAACTGTCACTCCATTACTAAACAGTGCTTGAAATTGGTTCTAGTACATGTTCAATATAGCAGCGTCTGCATAATCCAAGAAACAAAAAGGCATTTACTCCGTAGTAACAGCTGTAAACAAAAAATATGAACACTTGTCTTGTGCAGTGAGCAGGAATTCTTCACTGAGCATGGTCTAAGTATTCAAAAAATTCTCAACAGATTTCACTTCAACATCTTATGGTATCTTCTCAAATTAATGGTTCTTGGGAACAGGACAAAAGGTATAAGCAGTCCAATGGACACAAACTTCAGGAAATGCTGGATAGAATACAGTCTCAAATGGCTACAAGACTGAACATATGAATATATTCTCAGCACAGGGATGTAATTATAAGGAAGATGGGACTACTAGGGATACAAGATGCCTGGACGAGATTATAAGGCCTACCTAAGATCTTGGTTCTGGTCAGGTGATTTGGGCAGAGGACAGATTTGAGCTATCCTCCATGGCTAGTGATCTCATCAACTTCAGGCGTGAGTGTGGAGTCTGTTGTAATAAACTCACAAGATAGATAATCAATAAGAGGGTGTTACTGGAGTTCAGTTATCCATACTATATGATGATTACTCTCTAAATTTTTAAAGATCTGTATCCTTCGTCTTTCTTTCAGACCACTGTAGTATCCTTTATTCTGTTCTCTTTCATTCCATCAATGACATACCAGGTTTGTTGTGCTGGTGGTTTCCTGTCTGCTTGTTAGTGAAGGATTTATTCTGCTAACCATGTGCTTAGTAAACTGACATGTGGTAACCACCGAAGTTCTCAGTGTGAAAACATAATCCACTTACAAGTTATATAAATCTGATCCTCAGTGATCTTATTAGTAAAACTGGGATAATAATATCCATATAGCATAGTTAAAGTGATAATTACACTATATAAGTGAAGTCACTATCTTTTCTTGTTTTATCCCCAAAGCAGAGCCTAAGACTAGAAGGTAGTTTATTTTGAGAATATGTTTTAGAGAACAGAACTGGGAGCCAAGGAATCTATCAGGAAAGAAAGGAGAGTCAATCCAAAGTTACATTATCAAGCTGGTCACTGCTGTTGGAATTGGCTTGATCCCCCTAGGGGACTTATTGAGGACCTGTGGAAAATGCACTTCACATAAGGTTGTGTATGTATTAGAATATCTGAGCAGCTTCCTGAGGGATTCTACACCCCAATGGCAGGAAAGCCTCCACGCAGGAAGTGAATAAAATTCAAGCTACTTGGAATGTATGCAGGGGAGCTTTACAAAAGCAGAGAATGGCCAGGTTGAATAGAATGTTGCTTCCAATAGATTTGATGATGACAGATCTGTCTTTTACTAGATAGTGGTGAGCGGGTAGCCCACGGGCATTCCAAATGGAATGGATTGTCAGGGAACTATGCACAATGGAACACAAATCTAAGATTCAGAGCAGTTTCAGGGTGACTGCCACAAGGTTAAAAGCTGTGGCTCCTATGAAAGACTCTTAAGATCCAGGACCAGACATCACCAGCTTCATATCCTACAATGGGCAAGCAGCCATCTAGCTGCCCTTTTGTTCCAAGAACAGAAATATAAATAACAATAGTGTAGTAGTAAGAACTTTTTCTTATCATATAATTTTTAGGTTATCAAACACTCTCATATGCATTAGCTTTTTTAAAGGTACCAACCATACTGTGAGAGGTATAGTATTATTCTCATTTTTCAGATTGAGCTTCCTAAATTTTAAAGGTCTTAATCGAGGTGTCATAGTCTACATACAATAAGCCAGACTGGGAAGGCCATGGTTATCTTAATCCCAGCATTCTAAAAGGTGCCTTTATTTTAAGAAAATTTCCTCCTATTATTTCCTTTGTAAGCCCTGACACAGACCCTCCACCTCCAGTAGCTCAGCAGCAGCCTAAAGGCATCAGTCACTCCACCAGAAGCCAAGTTTACCACTGCCAACATCAACTTCCAGTTCCACTGCCACTCGCAAGAGTTGATCTCATTGAGAATGTCTACCAGATTTGAAGGAAACTGATCCCAGATGCTGTGTCTCCAGACAGTTCCCAACACAAACTGGCTACTACAGGACTGATACATCATCAGAAAGAAATGGAACCTCAAAACCCCCCCAAAAACAGTATTTCTAATAAAACTCAAGTGTTGTGACTGACATATATCAGTTCTAGGCAATAAAGTATTTGGAAAAAATGGAACTTTCTGAAATGTATCCTTTTTGTACATCTCCAAATTTTATGGTTCTGAATTCAACTAATGAAATAAGAGTAATAATGATATTATTGCTACTACTACTACTACAAATACTAAGCAATAACTATTGAGAACTGACTAAGAGCTAGGCGCCCTCTTGCATACGCGATCAGTTAACTTAGTTAATTCCCACAGTAATCCTCAGAAGGAGGATGCAAGGAGTATCCTCACTTTACAAATCAGGGCACAGAAGTAGAGAAAGGCTGAGTGAGTCTCCCATTACCCCAGTAAGGAAGCGGCTGATTCAGACACCTTCCCCTGCAATTGTAGCCACTACGCTATACTGCCTGGCTTGCAGACCTGAGTTCTACAGCCTGTTCTGCAGTTTCAAGCTATCAGAGGCTAGAAAACCAAACATGCACAGATTCCCAAGCACTGGGTATAAATAAAGTGAAGTACAACATCTCAGAGGAATTCAGCAACTGATTAACATCTTTGGAGGTGTGAGTATGGGTGTGTATGTGTTGAGGGTAGGGGCAGAACAAAGCATTGTCAAAAGGAAGAAAACAGTAGAGGAGTATTGCCTGAAAAGTTGTTTTTTCCCCTAGAGCTTCAGAGTATATTTACAACTTCTTGGTTTCTCTTTCCTACTCTACACAAACACGTACACATTTCACTTTGATACTCCCATGACTGCTATAAAGACCAAAAGTGGCATGGAGTGATTCACTCCCTAAGCAGACACGGTCTCACTGTGAGTAATCAAAGCAGAGGAAATTATTCCCCTCATGACGCTGTCCCTGCGTCCCCTGCATTCTGAGGCTCTTCTCCCTGTGCTTTGCCAAACCAGCCCCAGATCCAGGAGCCCCACTGTGAGAGGCTCCCTGGGTTGACAAGGAGGAAGCGCAACAGACAGCTGTCCTCCCAGAGAGGTGACCTACCCGGTCAGTTTTCCCTTCCGTCTGAACACTGGTGTAACTGCGGACCTCATGATCCTCTTCCAGGTCAGAAACATCCTCTAGTTCCTCTGGAGTCTAGAAAAAGAAAGAAAAACATTGCTGGTGGGAACACAAAATGGTACAGTCTGGCAGTACCTGTAAAAGGAAGCTCAGAGTTACCAATATGACCCAGCAACTCCACTCCTAGGCAGATATCCAAGAGAAATAAAAACATAGGTTCACACAATAACTTGTGAACAAATGTTCATAGCAGCGCCAATCATAATAGCCAGAAAACAGATCTAGTGATGAATGGATTAAAAAAAATGTAGTAAATCCATATAGCAGAATAGTATTTGGCATAAAAAACAGTGAAGTATAGATACGTGCCACAACATGGGTAAACCTTGAAAATACTACGCTAACTGAAAAAAGTCAATCACAAAGATATCACTTACAGTATAATTCTATTTATTTGAAATTCTACAATAGTCAAATTTATTGAGACAGAAATTTCACTAGTGCTTCGTAAAGGAGGGGTGGAGGAGGGGGCTGGGAGCACTGACTACTAATGGGAACGTGGTTTCTCTCTGGGATGATAACGATGTGCACTAGACAGTGGTAATGGTCATGTAATCTCATGATTATACTAAAAACATTAAAGTGGTAAATTTTATAGTATCTGAATTATATTCCAATAAATTTTGAAAGAAAAAGAAAGCAGAAATGATTGGAAGAATGTTTTTCTCTCAGTGAGTAGCAATTTGGTTAACCACTATGTGGTTACCACAAACGAAGGTGTCTTACAGCTGATAAGTAAATGGAATGAATATCATTAAAACCATATGATATCAAAAGAGCACCAAAATTATTAAGAAATCAAACTTCCTAATAACTTGAATAATAAGTAATTTAACACAAACCGCAGTGTCTATTCTAAATAGTTAAACTGCTTCCATTGCTTTTTTTTCCATTTCAGCTTAAACATCTTTTGTTCCGAGAGGCGTCTTCCTCCAAAGTCCCCTAGACTGGCGTGGGTTCCTGCACCAGTCATTTCCTGGTATCTTCTACTTTCACTTATCATAATGCTTATCAGCCTTGATGGATGAATTAGGAAGCCAACTGCTGAACTGCCTATTCTCTGGGGTAAGGACTAGGTCCACTCCGCTTACTGTCATATCACCACAACCTAGTACATACATACTTTTGAATAAATGAAGCAAAATTATCAGTGATAGACAAAAAAAATAGAGTCAGATATGAGCCAAACAAAATATCTCAACAGCAAAAGCAAGCACTTGTCCTTGCTGTACCTCTGTTGAGCTTCCATCTTTGTTTTTAAACTAAACATTTTTATTTGCTTTTTGTTGTTTTTCTCAGTTCAAGGTTTCCATTCCCTTAGTCCCACTGGGGCAGTGATTTAAAGATGTCAGTTATTACTACAAACACAAGTAAAAGTACTTAATGAGAATTGATTTAATGTTTTTGTTTTTGTTTCCACTTTAAACTGTGATTCCTTTGCTACAAAGCTCTGGTGAGAAATCTAAAATACAAACATTTAGACTTCATGAAAAACAACCAGACAGAAAGTGGAAGATCTCTTGTATATTCCAGGCTGTTGAAGAGTGGAAAGGGGCAAGGCCTGCCTCTTCAGAACAGCTCTGCCTTCCCGCAAACCTTGTTCCACACACGAGCCTTATTCTTCTTTTCAGGACTGTGAAGAGCTTTCCTTCCCTTGGGGCCACTCCAGCCGAGGGAACTTGCAATGATTAGCTCGCATTTTGGAGCAAAACTACCAATAGCTTAACCACTAATGGTCTCAGCTTCTTTTTCATTTCCTGGATCTTTGTCCAGCTCTTTCTTCGTTCTCTAACAGTTGTACGGAGCATCACCCATCACCTTGCATAGATTTCAACTGACTCTTACTGAATCTGAATATCATCTTGTTACCAGAGCCTCCAATGTGCTGAGTAATTGTCTATATGCAGATCTCTGTATTCAGTCCTTCTTCGCTGCAACTGTGTGCAGCTACGATCACAGGGCAATTTACTCTCTCTTCTTAGGTATTCATAACATGACTTCACCACTGTCAAACTACACAATCACATATTCCACTATTAGCCATTTTTGTGTATTTTTCCCAAGTATTCAACAGAAAGGACCTTTACAATTTACCTCCTTGATACATCATCAGTTCCTGCAACACCTGACTAAATTCAATTGATCAAATTCCCTTTCCTGGGTCCTGTTGTTTTGCAACTGAAGGCTGTCTGGCCCCTACTGTGATCTGTTTCTTATAGATGTCTGTTGTTTATTATGTGGGTTTTACTCTATCATGTGGTGACATATAACTTCATCTTCAATCCCAGTATTTTATTTGACTCGAAAATGACTAAACAGAAACTAAGCGCGACTGCTGCTGTCAGGGGTCACGAGGACCATTTTTGTGCAGGGTGATACTGCAGGGAGAGAAAAGCCTAGCATTTACGCCCACATACTTCTATGCTTTTCTTTACGTTTAGCACAGGACTAACAGTTTTCTTGCAAAACCACAAATAACCTCTTCTTTTCATGAACAAAACCAGTGGGGGAGTGTTCAAAACACTTGCAGGTAGCATGTTACATTCTGTAAGGCAAGCCGTTGGATGGTATTGTGAAAATAAAAAGTTAAATATACCATGTTATAGTTTTAGTTAAGTGGAAAGTTAGAAAAAAATAGGAGCATCCTAATCACTTTTGAGGTGTACAGTAACTCCTTTGTGCTGAAGACCAGTAATAGAAAGGGCAAATATTTTAAAAAGGGAGGAGGGAGGCTGGGCTATCTCTGCTGTACACTCTTAAAAACAGCTTGCTTTGACTTATCTAGTAACTTTGTAAGGTTAAACTTCTGAAAGGGGTGTGTGTGTGTGTGTGTGAGATGTGTGTGTTTCTAATCAATTTTTATTCTATGGGAGGAGAGACCAACTATCTTATCTTAGATCAGTGTCATGTAGTAGAAAGACTCTATACAGTTGAGTAATTCAGACCTGAATTTGAATTCTGGCACTCCTATGAGCAGTTACAGAACATTAGGCAGTTAACGTACCCTTTTAAGCTTTGGTTTCCTGAGAACAAAATTTTGGATAATGATACCTAACCCTGAAGTTTGTTGAGGCACTCAATTGTACTAAGATGCTGTAAGGAAGAGCTTAGTCCACAGACACGTGTGGGGTGCAGCAAAAGTTGTGTCTTTCTGTCTACTGTTTGTTCTCCTCTTCCTCTATTATCTTGTCCCTCATCCCATCACAACCCTTTGTATTTTTTGGTAAAATTTTTGCAGCACTTAGGATACCTACATTATACTCCAAATCTGTTACTCTGGATTGACATGATACCATGTTACATTCCAGTTATATTCACCTGACTTTGAGTATATAATGTAATCATGCTAAACAGGGCTTAGTAAAATTCCACATACACTGGTTTCTTCTAAATTCCAAACAAAGATCTATTTTGATCAGTTTTAATTATGTATAAGAGTAAGATTACCTCTTAAACTGGCCCCAACAAAGATACAATCTAATATAGACTCTTGGTAATGATAGAAATAACTTTCCTTCTCTAAATTGAACTATCTCTAAACCAGACCAGTAGGAAGATAATCCCATTTCTGTTTTCTGGAAAAAAGTGATAAATTCATTTATTACTCATTTATTTCTGATATCAGAACTCAGGAAAACTATTTCATATTTTCCTATTTAACTCTTTCTCATTGTGAAGCCTTTCTTAGGCAATGCAAAGTGATTTGAAATAAACTTAGCTTCCTCACCTTTAAATAGCAAAAATATTACCTAATTCTTAGGGTTATTGTGAGGATAAAATAAGATAATGGGCTGGAACATTATTCAGTGACTAGAAAATATTGAATGTTCAATATTATTTATGATTACTATAAATTAATATTACAGCACTTTAAGATCTCATTTTATTTACCTAAAAGAGGCAAAAAACAAGTACAGAACTTGAAAATATTCAGGTTGAGGTTTGTCTATAGACACTGAGCCTGCAATCAGCAGTAGTGGTACCATAAACTTTGGGGTCACGATAAATTGATGATTTAAATATATATATATTATTTAAAATATCTATTTATTTATTGAGGTATAAATGACTGCATTTGTATTGCTTCACCCTGCAACCCAAGGAGCTCAATGCTTTCTACAGATTTATTCTTTCAGCATCCTTAGTGAGACAGGTAGACGGTATTATTATACTTGAAAATTCTTATACCTTGCACAGACTTTATAGACGTTTAATATTGAAATAAAAGAAAATAAATTTTGGTCACCAAACACCAAAAATAAGGAAAGGAAGGAAGGGAGAGAGGGAGCGAGGGAGAAAAAGGAAAGAAGGAAAAGAAAATAGAAAAAATAGAAGGAAACATGAGTCACGCTTGGCATTTTCTTCTCAGAATTAAGGTTGAATTCTAAATCATAGCCGTAATTTGATCATAAATCATACTTCTCTGATTATCTGTCAACAGCTTACTATAATCAAATAACTGCCATAGCCAAATGACTGCCAGTAGTGGCCTGACACTCAGAGAAGGCATGATGCCATGGATAGTTTCCTGAAACAGGAAGCTGGAATGATATGTTCAGTGAGTTTATCTTTGCTGAGCTGATGAACTGATTTTGGAATAGCAAAGTGGAGAGTCCAGAATTAAAATACATTTTAAAAAGAGGAATAGATTTATCAATAACACAATTCAAATTACAGAAAACTAAAAAATGCCTTTTGTTGAATGGATACACAAGTACTTCTCTACTCCTCAAGTAAGCACCACTCATGTGTTCATTCCACATCAACCTCTTTGGCTCCTTGTATCTACTGGTCCTCCTGCAACTTTCACATGTCTGGATCCTTACCACCATGGGAGTTCAGATGTCCTACACTCAACCCTATCCAGTCTTGCCTGGTCAGGCTACCTACAGTTAACCCTTTATCCTAGTTCATTTATCTATTACATGACCCCATATTGTATAGTTTTCTTTAGCCTTCTTGCTATGGTCATAATCTGAAATTATGTATTTTTTTTCTTTTTTCTTTTTGGAGAAGAGGTATGTTTTGGTCTTGCCCCGTTAGAACATAAAATCCGTGAGAACAGGGATGTTGTCTGTCTTGTTTACCATTCTGAGCACCCAAAATAGCTGCTTCTAGGTACTGAGTAAAAATACCCTAACTGAATAAGGCAATAAATGATTTAATGACTAATAAGATTTGGTATTAGTGCCAGAAGAAAGTCTTGGGAACATTTTTGAGCTATGGAGTAATGATTAATCCTTTCCTTTCTCCTTTCAGTGGGTGTTGATTTAATAATCCCTTGCCTAAGGGAAAGTTTGAGGAAAAGATTTCTAGATTTTGTTTTTTTAAAAAATAAATCCTATGGAAATTAGAAATAGCAGGTTTTCTACAGCAAGAAATTTTCCACAAGGTCAAAATTCTCAGACTTGGAAGACCAGGAAGATGTCTACATATCTCATTAGGAGTACAGCATGGATATAGCAAAACTAGAGGGAAAATGCCATCTTCTAAACTCAAACCATAGTTTCAAGTCTCACCAGAGCCCTGTGCCACAAACTTGTCACGGAAACAGTAAGCAGTAAACCTGAAGGAGCTACATGAGCTAAGACAATGGGCATTTTATTGGTAACCAGTGTGGGAAAATGTCAAGTGACAGCTAGGTCTCTCTGACACCCTAATATAGTCTAAGCTTGTAGAAATGAGTTTCTCAACCTTGGCACTATTGACATCTCACTCTGAATAATTCTGCTTGTCAGAGGCTGTCTTGTATATTGTGAGATGTTTAGCACAACTCCTAGCCTCTACTCACCACACGCAGTAGGATCCTCTCATGTTGTGATAATTAAAAGTATCTCCAGATATTTCTAAGTGTCCCCTGGTAGGGAGGATGGGAAATCACCCCTGTTGGAGAACTACTGCTCTAGAACCTTCTTCACCTGGCCCAACACAGGTGGTAGGGGTAAGGGAGGGGCCGAAGGACTATGTTTAAATTTCCCATGATCAAAGTTAAAACTTAGCTGACTTACAGAATATAAAAATAAAAAATAATTTTTTCTTATACATCTGAATTTGTGGACTGAAATTCATACCCCATATAATGCCATTATAGTTATAAGACAGAAGGAACTCTTTATTCATTTTAGTCTTAACCAAACAACTGCAAGAAGGTATTATCAGAAGATTTATGAAAATCAAATTATAAAGTTGGTTACAGTCTTAATACTAGCATTTAAAAAGCTGCTTTAATTCTGTGGTACTTATTTTCAAATTTTATTCATAGTGAATTAATTACGTAACGATATGCAGTGATAGTCCAAGTTTGCTTCTTCAGCAATGAAGAGATTAGAAAAATCAAGTCATCTCAAATAACATATTTTAGAATCTATTTTTATGTATATAAACCCAGGCTATTAAGCTAGATTCTGGGGATCTTGAGACAAATAAAACATAATCTTTGCCATTAGAGAGAGAGTGTGTAAGAACATTAGACAGAAATTTAAAAAAAAATCCCTAGGGTAATATGGCTTGATACAGAGAATAAATGGTGAGGCCTGGAGAAATTTCCTTAGCATTGTCAGACAAAAGAGGAGAATGAGTGTAATGTGCCTCAAGAGAATTTGGGAAGATATTCCTTGTATCATCAGAAAGCTGCTAGGCTTCCGTTTTGGTGGTTGATTGAGGAACTTAAAGTTAGGTTACCTGGCTTTTCTTTCTAACCCTGCCAGTTGTATCTTGTGAGAAAAATCTCGTAATTTTTCTGTATCTCAATTTACTCATCTTTAAATAGAAATGGGAAGTTATCCCAATTTACTCATCTTTAAAACAGGAATGGGAAGTTAAGTAAAACTTGATCATTTCTGAGTCCTTTGAGTTCAAGATCTTAGGAGTTCATGCTTAAACTAAAAGCATAACATTAACATTAACCTGGATGAAATGTTTCCTCAGTACTAGGAGTTCTCAATAATAGAAAATATCTGGAAAATCTATTGATTTCAGTTGATTGAAACAAAATTCACTCCAATGCACGTCATATCAATATGGGTAATCTGATGAACACATGTATCTTCTTACTCTTGCAAGGAGTGAGAAGCCATCTAGTACTGTTCTTAGTTTTATAACCTGACTGTCTAACACAGTATCTGGCAAAAAAAAAAAAAAGTAGGTGCATGATAAATACGACTTTTAATGAATGCAAGGAAGAAAATAAAGGATACAAATAAAGATGCACATCTCAATTCTACAATAGACCACTGGTGGATTTTCTTCTTATAATCTTCCAAAACAACAGTTCAAAACTGCCTTGAGGTACCATCATCATCCCTCCATTTCTTTTTTTCTCTTTTCCAGCATATAACACCATATGAATTATTCTATGTGATGAAACTCAGAAGCCTGAGTATTATACCCCTTAAAGGCTACAACAGTTGAAATACAGTCTGAGAAAGCTAAATTGCAGAATATAAAAATATACCCTAAAGAGAAAAGAGTCCATCTATAATGTACAAGAGGATATGATTAAGTACACAGTCAAACAGGATAGCTTGGGCAGATAAATCTTAAGCATGTAGATAGAATATTGCTGTCTGAGGAGATTCAACCCTGAGCCTTAGTTGTACATCTATGTTCAATGAACTAAGTCTCTATTCGTTCACTAATTAGAAACCTACCCAGGTCAGCCAGTATCATCAACCTACCCATCAAATAGCCAGTATCATCTGACATCTTACAGTTGAGTCTAGATTATTGCAGTTTTCAAAGGAGGTGATCATTATAATCACATAAGTCTATATAAAGCCTTTCTAAGGACTCTATGATTTACAGGGTAAATCATATTTTAACTTCAATCCCCCCTATCAGGAAGATTTTGGGTAGTCATTTCTCGCTCCTAAGACACTAATGAGGCTAATAACTATAGAAAAGCACACAGCAAATCAGCAAGATGGTTATAAATGAAAGTGGCACCATCAATATCATCGTACTTATTCAACCACTAAATGAGTTGGAGATCTAGCCCGATTTCCAGGACTGCATGTCTAATTCATGAAAACTGTCATTAGAAGTACTTCAGCCTGCAGTTTAAAGATATGAAAGACTAATGAAGCCATGAAGAATAGGGTTTGGATGAAAGCCTATTTTTGTAAAGTTCAAATATTAGAAATATCCAGACTCAGATCAGAATTCTCTTTGAGAACAGAAAGGCAAGATAATCATTTTTAATCGAGGTCTTAATACAATTCATTAACAATACTCTGCTGGATTATGCTACTTTCCTTTTCTTATTCAACCTTAACAATAAACTCAAAGAGGCAAATGTTATCATTCTAATACCACAGTCGAGGAAACTAAGCCTTAGAGTTAACGGAACCGATCCAGTATCACACAGCTAATAAAGGGCTGCTTCAAAGTAGGGTCCAGCGCTCATTTTATGAACCATGTGACCTGGTAGTCAAAAATGCATGATAACGTGGGAATTGAGTAGCTGAAACTTACAAGTCTAGAAAATGAGCTTCAAACAGCATGAATACACTGCTTGTAGAGCAAAGCAGGCCAAGTATTTACAAGCTTTGATCAACGTATCATGAATGGTCCTTAACCTCTTCCTCTCACCCCAGATATCATTTCTGGACCTCAGAGAAACTTGGTGTCCACAGCAAGCAGATAATCCAGCCTTTCCTCATTGCTCCACTGCCACCAATCTTGAACCATATATTGTCTTAAAAAACCCAACTAAAAGCAATCCTGCTTGTTTCTCAGGCTGGCACTCTGGCCTTAAGTTACTTATACCAGGCTTGAGATCAATTCCATTTTAGTCCATAGTAGGAACAAAAGTGTGCCAATGAGTCTGGAAGAAAAAAAGCTCCTCAGTCATTTCTGTTTTCTTTTTTTAAGTTCTGTATGAGTTAGTTTCTACTAATCAGTAAAACTATTAAACGTGTTTTGAACAGAGCTGATTTTATATCTTATTTCCAAATTATAAACAGAAAACCTAAGATAAGTAACTTGCCAAAGTTCTTATAGTAAGGCAGGAATGGTCGTGGAACGGAATATAAAGATTGAGTATCTGGATTCTAGATCAGATGCTGCCTTTAACAGCTTGTGACCCAAATGAGTGCTCAGCTTGTTGAGAACTCAGCTTCTTCAGAAGTAAATGAAAGGACTGAACTAAATGATTTATAAAATCTCATTCACTTCTACTGTTCACTCTATTGCAGGTTTGGATACAATAGATCAGGAAAGATAATAAACTTTTTTTTTTTTAGAGAAAATTTTGAATTAGCAGGACACCCTTCCTTTGAAACGTTGAAAGCAATTTTAGATCCCAAGTCCCTTTTGTTAACCTCTGAAGAGGTGAGAAACAACTTTATAAACTTGTTTTGTCCAGGACTATATGGGACAAAGGTAGGATTCTTCACAGGTAGTAACTGATGCTGCCACTGGAGACTTGCGGCAGGACCACTGCCTGTTGCTCTGCAGGCGGGAGCTGAGCTGCTGTTGCAAACAAGGCAGCGATCACAGTCAGAGCAACAGGAGAGCCGGCAGCGATCACAGCGGCGGGGCGGCAGCAGCAGGAGTAGCAGCAACCGACCGCAGCAGAGGCGACTACAGGTGACCCTTAACACAGCCTGACCTCTAACTCTTGGGTGTAAGCCATGAATATCATATAAATTCTATCGTATTTGAGTGAGGAAAATCTCACCCTTTCCACCAAACTCTATGCCAAACGGACTCTATATATGTGAATGTGTGTTCTTATCCTTAGAGTAGACAGCTGAAGGGAGGTTATCAAATTAAAAAAAAAAATTCAAGAAAGCTATTCTAAAGATAGTAAAATAAGAATTTCAGAGAATATCGAATGGCAAAGGAAAAGCACTTAATCCTCTTTTTACTGAATGTATACATACATATATATTCTAATTATATAAAGCACATAAACATATTGCATACAAATGAGACAGAGAGAGGGCTGTGGACTGTTCTATGCAGCTTTTCTTTATAACTGATTTGTTTCTAAATGTTTATAATACATATTTATTACATTCATTATAAGGAAAAGAAAAAACACACAATGAGTGCTACAAGAAAATCTGCTTAAGGCTGAATGTGCCATTTCAAGGACGTGTCAGCAATAAAAAAAAGAGCAAGATTGCAAAACTCACAGCACGGGAGCAGAGCTGGCCTTGTCACTTTGCAAGGGGTCCATCAACATGGCACGGTATTTGACGTTGATGTGGACACAGAAACTTTCAGTAGGTGAGAAGAAAATTGCAGCATATGTCTTCATTATCAGAGCAAACACTAAGGAAGACTGACTGCAGACATAGAGATGTATCCCTTACAGGACCCTATGCTCTTTTCCTGTATTGCCTGGTCTCCCTTTTAGCTCTGTGGATCCATGAACTCAGCTGCTTCATTATTTCATATATCACATGTTCAGTGTCCTGGAAACTGGTTTCACCGAAGTGTGCTAGAACGAAGACTTTGTGGGAAAGGAAAGTGGTAGTTTGATTTCCCAGCCGGCATATATGTTTTTTAATGTATTGGAAATCATTTACTTCCAGAAATTGTTAGGCGGCCAGGACTATTACCAACAGTCCACACAAAATTCATCTATCTAGACTTGCAAAGAAATCCCAGGCACAGTAATAAAGAAAAAAACTGTCTGCCTTGTTCCAGCTGCAGTTATTATATAAGGCTAAGCAGCATGTCCAAACCTGACACTCCTATTTCACACTGAACTAAAAAACAGAAAAAATATGAAAGAAGTTCCATGTTACTGGGGAGATGTTGCTCAATAAGACAGTAATTCAGATCTATATTATACTTTTGTACATATTATTCAGGGTTATTGGATTGAAGTTGGCTTTATGGGACATAAGAATTCCCTACACTAGTAGAATAAAGTTGCTTAAGTTGGCAGCTTATATATAAAACAGAACACTAGAATGCCACAAAACAAATATTTGGACAACCCCTAAGGAAGAATTATGCTCTCTCTATAAAGGGATTTTTAGATCCCCAAACTAAAAGGCCTATTTGCAGAAGCAGGTGAATACATCATTGTTGGAGATGTAGTCAGATGTAAGCGGCTGTGAAGGTAGCTCATGGCAAATGCACTGTGCTGTTTCTACACAGGTCTTTCCTGATCAATGCAATTAGGACAAGTGGTATGGAAATCAGATTTTTAAATGTGCCTGTGTTCTTTAACATGTTCAACATATACATACCATAGAATACAGTCACTCCACTTCTAGGTTATCCACCCAAGAGAAATAAAAACCTATTCACATAAAGACTTGTATACAACTAATCATAGCAGCCAAGTAGCAGGAAATGAACCGGATGTTCATCAACAGGGGAATGGTGTAACAAACTGTATGACCATTCAATAGAATGTTACTCAAATGTAAAAAAAAGGAATGGATTATTGATACAAGTAACAACTGGCTGGATCTCAAAGTAATTGTGCTGAGTGAAGAAAGCCAAATAAGAGTACATACTATATGATTCTACTTATATAGCATTCTAGAAATTTCAAATCTATCTATGGTAACAGAAATGGTCTGTGGGACCATTTGGGGTCTACAGGAAGGAGTGATTAGGTTACAAAGGGTCATGAGTAAGTTTTAGGTTTTGGTGTATATGTTCGCCTTCCTGATTGTGGTGATAGCTTGAAGGTTAAACATTTATGTCTATAAAACATACCAAATTGTATGTTTTAATATGCACAGTTTATTAAATGTCAGTTACACATCAATAATGCTGTCAAAATTGGCATCTACTTATTCAAATTCCTATCTAGACATACGCTACATAAAGGAACAACTGTTTGCTCAGTCCAAGACTATAATTATAACTGGGACTGAGCAATGTGAATTTCTGTTGACTGCAAATTCAGTTTTACTCAGTTAATATTTCTTTTTTGCTCATTGCAATCAAGACAGGGGGCATATACTGTATTTCCTCTACTTTACTCATGTGTTGTTCCCTCTGGATTTATCTAGAAGTAGTCTTAGATGTCACCAGGCTCATGTCATGCCTAAGTAGATGAAAATACTGTTTCCCAAAACCCACTCAGGCTGTCTTTGGATGAACAATATTAATGTCATCTACTTACAACACTGTACATAAATAAAACTAATGATAGCATATGCTGTATATAAAACCAGTAATTCTTTTTACAGCCTAATAAAATTCCTAAGTACTCTTGAGCTGAACTATCTTCTCTTACTTTCAACTCTCACCTTTTATTCTTACCTTTCCACCTATTCAAAATAATTTAGTATGCCCATCATTTTTCCCTAATATTGTTCTGTCTTAAAAATCCCTTTACCCTGCAGATCTTATCCACTGTCCAGAAACGAGAAGTAATAATTGGTCTCTGGAAAACAGACACTATTTCAAAAATGGTTTCCCAGTGAGAGAGACAATTACTTTGAAACAGGATCCCTGTTATCACTGTGGTGAGATGAAAAGTATACCATATTCTGTCTTAGAGAATTTTCTAGGTTTAATTTAATTAACTTCACTGTCTTTGGAGGTTGTGTGTGGATATGGGTGTGTGTGTATAACTTTATTCTTTTTAGTCAAATTTTACTTTTTATTAAAATTTTAAATAGAAGAATTTTAAACAGATATAGATTATATTCAGAAGATATGTGTGGATTACTATATAGGACGTGCAGCATGCTTATGTGTTATGGGACTGTCATTAATTATATAAGGATAATCTTTATGAAACTAATGCAACATAGCCTAAGTTCTGTGGACTTTTTAGTCAAAATTTCATGAATATTAAAATATATTATTCACATTCTCCTCTCAGCATACCCCCTTATTTGCACAAGGGAAAACTTTGATTCATATAAAATGTATGCCCTGTTGATCTGTTGTGTTAGACTCTACAAGCTGCCCCTTGTTATGCTCTCACTTATATTTACAAACTCTTTTAGCTTCAAGCTCAAGTGAACAGTGCTCTGCTCCTCAAGATTTTCCATGATCTTGCAGACAATTTTTTTTGTTATTCCTCATACTGTATAACCATCTTTGATCCTACTAAGGAATGAGACTACCTAAATGCAGCTCTCACTTTAGATCTCAACTCCGAAATCTTTGTATAACGGAAAAAATAATAACTTTGATACTATATATTAAATTGAGTAAGGGATAAGTTTTGTATTTGGGGGCAAGAAGTCAGAATAACTAGGTTCTCATTCTTGCTTTTCATTCATTCATTCACTTTTTCATTTAGTAAGTATTAATTAAAATGCCAGGTTAACAAAGAACTAATATTGTACCAAAGATATTTCTCCATCTAATGGGATAGTAACATTTATTTATTCTGTGACTCTGGAAAGCTAGTTGGTACCTGGTTTCATGTACTGTGAAATGAGGACAGCTCTCCCTGTCTTCTTCATGTTCTACGTTTTACATCTTCCTCATTGAGATGCTATTATACTCAACTCAGGTGATGAGTACAGATTTAACTCTGTGTGTGTGTGTGTGTGTGTGTAAAATGTAAGAGTCTTTTCATTTTTATGTGAAACTAGTTTTATAAAGTCACTTTCTCAGTTCAGGACACATGGTAGCTTCTCACTAAAATTTTCCCTTTCTTCTCTTTATCCTAAGATGCAGTGCAGGAGATAAATTAAGACCACGCACACTGGAATGAAAAAAAAATTCCATTCCTGATATATCATAGTTTAGTTGCGGGCACTGGGGAAGTATATCAAATTCTTTCAATTCTGATGTACCTCTCTTATGGGTTTGTTGTAAGAAATATATGAGAGAGTACAAGGAAGTACTCAATCTAGTGCCAAGAACACAATAAGCATTCAAATAAATATTAGTTATCATGTTATTCTAACTTGTGACATATTAGCTAACTTATTAGCTGTTATGTCTAATTAATATTGTGGTGAAATGCTAAATAAAGAATATTAGACTAGGTGTTAGAAGATTTGTCCTGGCTCGATCACTTACTGACTAGGTTATATCAATCATTTGGTTTTTAACTTGAAGAGTCTAAATCCGTCATTCTGTGAAATGAAATTCTTTATATCTGAAAGGGCTTGGATGTCTAAAGGAGTAAAGTATATACAATTATTAATGTATCCTGTGAATATTAATTAGAGGACAGCTGTGAATATTAAGAATGATTAAGTTGCATCCCATTTTACTTTCACTCAGTTAATTTTGTTAGATAATTGAAAACACTTAGAAGAACCAACTTTTAAAGAAGCTAAGCTAGGCTCAGACAGAAAAAAAATGAGGTAATTAAAAAAACCCTGAAAGCTGCTTCTCTTTGAAAGGCATATTGAAGTTTGGGAAAAAAAAAAAAAAAGAGAGAGAGAGAGAGAGACTCAAAAGAGAGGGCAAGAAGTCAGCAAGGACCTGAAATGATGTGAGAAGCGGTGCAGAATGGGAGGACTGCAAACTTCTTGTGGTCACCTAACAGCAATGAAAGGATGCAGCAAGCTGTGAAAATAGCCCAGGTGAAAAGGCCAGTGGCTTTCATGCATTTTGTTTCTCTCTCTATGGAGTACATTTTCCATATAAAATTGAACTCAGATATTATACATACACACACATATATATTACATATACATATATAAAACATGCCACAAAGACATGATTCAACTGAGGCTAGGAAACCAGAAACCCTGTCCACTAAAGCCCTCTCCTTCACCAGCATGGGGACCCCTGATTTCTTTCCAAGATTCAGTACAACACAGTAGCTCAAGAAGTAGAGGTCCACAGTTAAAATTATGCCAGGTTTTTAATTAAACAAAAATCTTTATTGGCCTTTGACCTAATTTTAGTATTTTAGAGTTAAACAGTGGAAATTAAAAATCACTAAATATTATTGCTTATAAATCTCCACACCTAATTTAAAACACTGATAGTTGCACCTAGAGAGAGGGGCCTATTTCTTTCATTTCTTTGTGGCTTGAAAACAAATCTCCAAAGTTCTTTGATTGCACAGCCTCCTTAGTATTCCTTCAGTTTAATGTTTATGCAATACATGTACATATACCAACACATACATATACTACATTATATATGTGAGCTTAGTATGAACATCACTTGGTGTTTCAGAAGAAATCAACATCCTTGGAATGATCATGTGGAAAAGAACGATGCTGAGGCTGAGTGACTCTGACATATTTGCCCTAAGACAACCAGTGAAACTATGCTACAAAAGATTTTCATGGCCGTTCTCCATCTCATTTCAAATTAGAATCTATTATGTTCTGGGTTTATATATATATATAATATATATATATATATATATATATATATAATTAATCACATAAACATTATTGACTTCAATATTCTTTTTGCAACAAATGCCCATGAATGAGACAGCAAATTGATCTTAAATGTGGTACGATCTCTCTCTCTGTGCCAAAACCTAAATCCAACTTTTATTCCAGTCAGAGCATCTGCTCCATATTGCTTGTCTCCAAGGAGTTCTGATTCCTTTAAATGACTCCTGGTATTTAAAAACCAAGAACAGGAACTAGGTGTGCTCACTGTAGCTAAGGCATCGCTGTACCAAGCCCTCTTAGTAAACAGAACTAGAAAATCATTTTGAAGATTATGACTCCATACTCATAAATACAACAGTACATTTATATATATATATGTATTATATATAATATATATGTATTATATGTGTTATATAATACATATATATAATATATGTATTTATATATATGTGTGTGTATATATATAAAAACACGACAAAGTGGGATTTACTCCAGAAATTCAAGAACACTCCAATACTAGGAATTCCAATAATGTAATTCACCATATTACTAGATGTAAAAGTAAAAAGGAAACAAACATGATTTCTCCAGATATACTGAAAAGCCTTTGACAAAATTCAATACTTTTCCCTAATTAAAACATTCAATAAAAGAAAGTCACGGCTGCTTCCTTAATATGCTAACAGTATAGACTTGCGTGAAAATGAACTTTCCAGTGGAGAAACCACAACCTCAGCCAGGGTATAAATGTCCACATCAACAGTGATACACAATGTTGACAGTGTGGGCCGTGGAAGTGATGTGATGAAAATAGCACTTACCTCTGTGTTTCTCCTCCCCAAATCACATAGTTTCAGCACAATCATGAGAAAAGCCTTGGAAAAATTCCAATAAAGGGGTTTCCTACAAAATATCTGATCAGGATTCCTCAAAACTGTCAAGATCATCCATATGGTCACATCTTTGTTATTTTGTTAAGGCAGAGAAAGTAACAGAGGGCTTATTTAGGATAATAATAATTATTAGATAATTATGATTATAATAGATAATAATTATTTTTTTTTGCCCACTTACTTATCAAAAGCCTTATTTCCAGGATTGATGCAGATTGGATCTTTACGTACTACTCTATCTCAAGGAAAGTAATTTAAAATTAATCTTCACTTGCTTACAATTTCAAATTTCTATTCTAAATGACCAGAAAAGCCAAAGTTCCCCCAGGCTTTCAGGCCATATTGTTTTCTTCTGCCCCCTGTGATTTTCTCCCTACTGACTGAATGAAAGGAACTCCAAAATCTGACAGATTAGCTATGAAATCTTTTACACCATTTCCTGAGATTCATCTCAGATTTATGGCTGCACGTTTAGAGATATCATGATGCAGACATGCTGGGCAAGATATAAAACTCTATTTTCCCCTTTCTTACTTCAGTGGAGTACAATTTCCATTTATTCACACTGTAGTTCCTCACACAATACATTCTTCAGACCAAAGGCTATAAATCTGAAAATATTTATAGGCAAGACTACCTCCGATGCCATTTATACCTTGCTGGCATTTTGTTCCAGCTCCTGAGAGCCATTTATATCTCATATGAATGGCTTACCAACATGTACTGACTTAGATTTTCCTTTGTGAAATGCAAGGTCCTTCTTTGACTACAATACCCAGTTTGATGTATTATTAGTAACACAAACATGCTAATGAGTTAAAAGAAAATCTGTCTACGAGTGTTCCAAATGTACTCAGCTTTGGGTTTCCCAAGGTTCCAAGTTAGCTTTAAATTTTGAGAGTGAGAGAAGTACCCCCCTTTGTCTGATCTATGTTTCTATAAAGAATATTTACAACATTTAGATTACAGTGTTTCTCAGGGGAGGGTATAGCTCAAGTGGTAGAGCACATGCTTAGCATGCACAAGGTCCTGGGTTTAATCCCCAGTACCTCCATTAAAAGAAATAATAAATAATTACCTCCCCCCCATAAAAATAAATAAATAAATAAACTTAATAACCCTGCCAAAAATATTAAAAAAAATTAAGATTACAGTGTTTATCATATTGTAACAGAGAAGCATAATGGTCCCTCTAAATATGGTCATGTATCTGTCAAGTGAAAGTCATGGAGAGTGTGTGCAAGAATTGCACACTGTAGGTGAGACTCAGAGGTATCAGGGCCCAGTTTTGGGTCATCCCTGAGATGATGTTTGGATCAGACAAGGATGGGATATCCTGGGTTGAACTTTAGAAGTTTTGTCTTCTTCTCTTTCTCCTAGTAATTTAGCAAGGGGCCAGGAGCGTTGGAGAGGCACGTTGCATTAGGGGATTTTGTGGTTCTAAAAGGAGCCTTATTAGTGAATATAAGGATCTTGCAATTGCTGATGGATGTCTGAGTGTTGCATAACAATCCTAAAAGCACTGTAGACCTTTTAGGAGAAGTTGGTGTTTTGAGCAGTTGCTCCTTTGTGTGCAGGATACAGACTAACATTTCAGCTAACTTATTGCCAGGCAACACAAAGACCCTAAAAGTTCTAAAGAAAGAAATTCTATTTGTTACTCCTCCTCTTTCAAATTTTTACATCAAAAGCAGAGAGCTAGAAGAAGTGTGATTTTTATTTAGTTAAACCCCTCCTCCAAGAGATGTATAGAACCAATGAACTCTGAGAGGGAAATTTAATTTTTAGATGTATTTTAAGGATGTGAAAAATCCAAGAGTAAAGCAGAGAATTAAGATAAAAATTCAGGTTCCTGACATTTAATAGTACTCACAATGTACCCTAGGAACAGAGATATACACAACACTTTCTATAAATTACTCTTTTTAAATGATTTGAGCCTGACCCATAAAGCCATTAGGTATTGTGTCCTCTTTGAGAATAAAATAACCATTGTTTACTGTTCATTGTTGGACAACAAACCTAAAGAGGCATGTAGGAATGTCCTGCCCTACACTGCAAACCCCACACTGCATAGTTAAAACAGAAATATGACGAACGCATTCTTCTGAATGTCTATGTAAGAAAATGTCAACTGACATTTTTAAACAGTTGGTTACAACAGAAGTAAATTTTGACTTTTCAATCTCCTGGATAGTTGATAGGGAGTATCTCCTCTTTTAGGTCATGTTTTTTGTGGGGTTTTTTGGGTTTTTTTTAGTTTTAAGAGAATTTGTTATTCTTGTTGCTGTTGGTGGTGACAGTAGTTGAGGAAAAGCTGTGGTTAAGGGAGATGATCATCCAAGAGCATTCAGATAGAACATTTTTAAAGAAAGCTTTTACTTGCAATATAGTTTGCTTATTGGTAATTAGTTTGATATTTAAAAATGGGGAATTTATGAGATTGTAAATTTACACTAAAGAATACTGTTATTAATACAAAGAGGAGCAAAAAGATGATTTTGCAGAATTTGAGATTTAAAGTAAAAAGTTGTCCTCAGTTAAACATATAGTTAAACTGTTAACATTTAATTTCTCAGATCAGAGACATAAGAAATTTTCAGTTATAAAGAAAATTTCAAGCCTAAAACAAACTTAACCTAGCTTGATTCAGACATACATAAAGTAAGATTTTAAGGGAGGAAGTGGAGTTAAATATATATTCAAGTTTTATTAATTTTTCTAGCTTTCCAATAGATTGATTATGTAACATCTGGGATCATTTATTTATCTGACAGTGATAAAATAGCCAAAGAAAATAATGTCAACATAAGAGGAGATTATTTAAATTGAACGTAGGGAATTGCTGAAAAAAAAAAGTTGTCTTCTAATTTAATACTGCTCAGAAATTGACAATAATGTGTATTTTAAGGCAGATGTTTCCTTATAGAGAAGATGGACGTCCCAGGTTATTAAAGCTGATATAACTAATAAAATCCACATATAATTAACTACTTTTAGTATGTTTGTATTGTCATCAATCTTTAAATAATTTGGCTTTCTGTGTAATTTTCCTATAGTTGGAAAACACAGGTGAAACCCGTGGAAACATGTAAACTTTGAGTCACTTTTCTTGTTATAAAGATGTATTTTTTATTTCCTGATGAGTTCAATTATCAATACTCAGTATTTTATTAACTAAAATGATGTCTGTGATGAACTAACAAGATTTTTTTTTTCTGAATGTACAGAATGCTGCCTCTTGAAAGGGGTTCAACCTCACGACCTCCCTTTTGACAATGTTGTGAAATTTTCCTGATTTCTTTTATATGTGTGTGTTTGTGTGTGTGTGTATATATATATAATATATATATTATATAAACTGCACCATATGAAATAAGTTAATTTCTAACAGTACAGTACACTGAGCGTCTTATTCATGCAACTGTCTTGATAACTTTACACTCCCTACCAAAGCCTAATAGTGTTTATTTAGTACTGTGCCGGTTTTAACAAATATCACGTATACAATCTAACAACGTCTAGACAGTGATCAGTTTATTAAACTGAGAAGAGTGAGAAAAAAATTGTTGACTGCCTATTATGTGCCAGTCATTGGTAGCATTTTCTCCACAATGCAGATTCCCAAGAATCTGAAGATCAGAGCATTTATCCTGTCATTGCGCTAAGAACAGGGAGAGCCAGTTTTGAACCAGAATGTATACAAGATTTGTCTGATTCCAATGTGGAACTCCTTCTATAACACTGTGATATAACTCAACTACTACAAGGAGAAATTGATACATTGTAAGGATTAAGGTTGCACTATTTTTCCCAATTCAGTTCTAACCTATAGATACTATTGGAAAACATTGTTTAGAAAAAAGAGAAGCATATTAAAATAATACATAAAACAACCACAAGGAAAGAGAAAATGAATTGCAGAGGAGGGAAAGTTAGAATTGTCTTTTTTAAGATGGTGATAACACTTGGTAAATTGTTTCAAGTCCTTCTGGTCACTGGCTCTACTGTCAGAATAGCAAGTCAGGTTCAGCAGGTAAAGGACTTAAATTTCTGATAATGTATATATTATTACAGTTTATATATTTTTATTTGGAAAATAATACATCAGTGCTCATTTTCTCCCCAATAGAATATACCACCACCAGTACTGTGGAACTCAGTTATAAAAATACCAATCATTTAACAGAAATTTGGTATCCTGAAAATTGGAATATATATGCATTATTGATTGAAATATGCTTATATCAAAACTCCATATATTTTTGATACTATATGTGGAATCTGAAAAAAAAGAATAAAGAGGACAGTAATAAACTTATCTACAAAACAAACAGACCCACATAGTAAACAATCTTACGGTTACCAGGGGACAGGGGGCGGGAAGAGACAAATTTGGGAGTTTGAGATTTGCAAATGTTAACCACTATATATAAAAATAGATAAAAAAATTTCCTCTGTATACCACAAGGAACTATATTCAATATCTTGTAATAACCTTTAATGAAAAATAATATAAAAATGAATATATGTATGCATATGTATGACTGAGACATTACGCTGTACACCAGAAATTGACACACTGTAACTGACTATACATCAGTAAAAAAAAAAAAAAAAAAAAATATATATATATATATATATATATATATATATATATATGGAATTTTTTGTTTTTTAAAAGCCTGATATGAAGATATCAAGTTATAGCTACTGAAATACAAGGGGATATATATTTTTCATTAAAATTGCATTTTCTGTTTTGTTCAAAGAGCTAACTGGCCCTTTTTTTAACTTTCTTTCTGGAAAGTTGAAATAAGTCCCAGGAAAGGAACTTACAGCACTGATAAAGTAAAACTGCCACTTTTTGATTTGGTAGTTAAATATATCATCCCTCTGTCTATTAAGCACAGTAGTTCTGTCACAGTCTTGTTTCTCACTTACAATTAATTAAGTAAAACTAAAATGTTTAAAGCTACTACAAATCAAATTTAATTTAAATGGCTATAATCACTTAAACAAAGATAAATGGAATGGCTTTCTTATGCTTCATTACTTCCTCTGATTCCTTTGAAAACATTTCTTTAGGAGAAGCCTGAGGATGGACAGGGAGAGGTGGACCACTGGGATCCCAATTAAACTACCAAAATAATAACTTAACCCCCAAGAGGTTCCAGGACTGGTTCTTTCCATTGACTTCATTCCTTTTGTCACCTCAACTTTAATGTGAATTTAAAAAACATATATGATACACTTGTTCCAAGCTGAGTTGTCTTGAACTTTAAACCATATATCAGTTCTAATATAGAAATATAATGTCTATTTCAGTTTAATTAAAAAGATGGCTAAATTATAAGTTAATTACTTCATTACAAGTTTAAATATGTCATATAGCATGTTCTAAGATTGTACTGCTTTACCACTATGGGGCATTTGAATATATATATAAAAAAAATTCTATACCCCGATAAAAATCTTACTTTTTGTTAAGACTATTTTTTGTTATATCATGACTTCCCTGCATTTTACTGCATTATTGTGATTTTTAAAATATAACATCCCTAAAAGCTCTTCTATAGTTTGTGCATAGAACTAGGAACAAAATAGAATTTATTACAAGTAGGCCAAGCAATTTTTTAAATTGAGATCAGATCACATAATGTTTATGTCTTATTCCCAAGGTTATGAAAGGAAATAATTTTTCAGTTAATTATACAACGTTATGCAGGATTTATTTTTGCTTATTTTACTTTATATTATAATGGTTTTATCCAACTGAACATGTTAGAATAATACACTACTGAATTCTGAAAATGTGGGGAATTTAAATTTTCATTTATTTATTCAGCCTAGAATATCATATGAAAAAGAAAATGTGCTGTTGGTTGGTTAGCTCTTAATTTTTTAGTAGGAGAAGCATTCACATGATTTAGCAGTTGAAGCTACATTGAACAGTATACACAGGGAAATCTCACCATCACTATTGACACACACATCCAGTCTTCCACACACACACTTTCAGGAAACTCTCTATTTTTCTAGTATTTTTTTGTCAGGAAGATGTAAGAAAATGTATATATGTGCCACTTCTCCACTTCTTGTGTAAAAGGTAGCTATATACACTGTTCTCATCCTTACTTTTTTCATTTAATTAAGCCTCTTAAACACCCCATATCCGTACATAAATAGCTTCCTCATTTATAAAGGGGGACCCAGTTACTACTTGTTACCAGGAATATAAAGAATAGCTTTCAGCCTTCTCCTTGCAGCCTATCGACATGCTGTTTAAAATCTAACATCCCTAAGTTCTGCTCTGTAGCTCTAGCACCTGTGAAGGCCATTTTCCACACAAAGACAAAAGGGAGTACAGATTATCACTGTACAGGTACATAAGCATCAGAGAGCGACATGATCCCAAAGGTGCCGTTCTGCTATAGAGAGCGCTGCTTGGCTGGACAGGAATAAATGCATTATACACATCACTGAAGGGGCTCCAGGAAAGAGACCCTGGCCCACAAATGTCTCTATTATTTATTGGGAGGATAGGGTAGGAGTTCTCAAATGACCATGTGAAAACTGGCAAATGGTGAAGGAAACGGTCCTTGGTGCAGGAAACAGTCTTGTACAAAGAAGGAACCTCTGAGTCTCAAAAGCCCTTGTCAGCAAGTTTTTTCATTGTGCTAACTCAGACCTCCTGACTCAGCTCACTGGTAAACTACTAAAAGGGGGAAGGCAATGAGCCTCCAGGGCCAGCTGAGTTTGTCTCACTTCACAAAGTGTTATTTTCTCATGAGCATGAGCACTGAGGCTTATTCACAGATATATAGAGAAGTACAAAATGAGATGTGCATGCTGGGTTACCAAGTTCGCTCACTAAGTGGTTTTTTCTTGTATCTCAGCCTTATATTGTGAGAGCCAAATCTGTGTGTTAGTAAAATTCAAAATCCTGGACTTTCCAGGTCTTTCACAAATCTTCAACCAGGAGTAGCAAAAGTCCCTACTGAATGAAATAAAAAAGTAGAAACCCAAAATAATAAAAGAAAACAGAGTGACCTCAGAACAGCATCTGATTTACACTGACTGATAGGCAGTTTGGTTGACAAGAAGGACTCCAGTGTTTCATGTAGGTATTTATTCAACCTGTCCTACTCTCTTGACAACACTTAGCACCTAAAGAAATACTAGTTGGGGTCCAGACATGGAGAAGATTACAGACACTAGGATAAGACAGAGAGCACACAGTTAATAAATCACATCAGATTTTTTTTTTTTTTCTAACCAGTACATAGAAAAGCATTAGTGCTTAGAAAATCTGATGGAGCAGAAGCAGTAAAGGGTACTTTTACAGAAGTAATATCACAGATTTTGTGTTGAATACACAAATTTTGACTAGTTAGAATGTCAAGAAGAAATTCTTTTGTTCTGAGAATATAAACCCTCTACTAAATTGAGTTATTATAAGAAGTTAGAAATTTTTTTTTGTCACTGTTGTGTTGCTTTGTGTTTTCATTATTATTCCACTTGCAAGTCCCTTGTTAAATCTTTGGTGTGAGGAAGAGTGCCACTACTGGACATGAGTTGACAGGATTAATCTTAAAAAAAAGAAAAAGAAAGAAATAGTTCCAACCTAAATATTTAGAAATCATCTCTATATACCACCATACTAGCAGTATCATGATTTAGAGACAATCATTCTACGAAATGTAACCAAACACGCAAATTCTTCATTTTTTAAAAATTTCCTTTATTAGATTTTTAAATATAACTCTAATTCACATTCTTTGTAACAAATTAAATTTAAAAAGATGAAAGGAAAAATTAATATTTTACTGCTTATCCGCCTTTCCCACTCCCTAAAGTAACCAGCATGACATGTAGCTTCTATCCGGGTGTTTTGTGTGTCTGTTAAATCTTCTCTCTCTCTAGAAAAACAGATTGAGCTCTCATTCTTTTCATAGGCTACATAGTAGTCCATAGAATACCTTTATCATGTACTTCAGACTTAGACTTTTAAGAGACACTCAAGTTGCTTTCTGTTTTATTTTGCTGTTATTTTGCTAATTTATTTAACACTGGAAAATATTTTTAAATTTTAATTTATATATGAAGTGTTGTTTTTATTTCTGTAAGGTAGGTTCACAAGTAGAATTCTGGGTTAAATTTTAATTTGAATAGGGATGCCAGTTTTTTTCCCTTCACCATCCACATCTCCCTATACTCAATAACTTGATGCTATCATTTTTTTTTTGCCCATTTCTTTCATTTAAAGAGCAATACAAGGCAGCTCATTGTAGTTTTATTTCATATACCCCTGAACATAAGTAAGAAAAGCTGATGGAGCAGAAGCAGTAAAGGGTAGTTGAAATTATATTTTTATTGCTCAAATGTTTTTCCTTCTCTTAAATCATTTTTCTAATCAACTTTTTGGTTTCCTTACTATTTTAAAGAACTCTATATATACTAAGGATATTAATGCTTTCTAATTTATAATCAAAACATACTTCTTAGTCAATATTGTTTCTTTTCACTGTTTATGATATATTATGGTCTATATTTTTTATTTATATTTTTATAAAGTCAAGCATGTCTCATTTTCCCTATGTCTCTTATTTTCCTGCCTTGGTTAAGACCATCTTACCTTGACAATGTTACACAAAAAGTATCTTAGTTTTTCAAAATAAATATTTGTATGTATATGTGTGTACATATAAACATTTAGATCATATAGATATATCCAAATATAAAGCATATTCATTACATATAAGATAAAATTAATATATAAATGCACATTTAGAATTTTAATCCATTTAAAAATTATTTTTAGTGTGATATAAAGTACTTGTCAGTTTCAATTTTTGTTTATCTTGTAAATATACAATTATACCAACTACATTCATTAACTAATCATTATCCACTAAATAAGTACTGAATTGAATCAAATTATTTTTTAGAATCTATTATGTAATCATATGTTTCCCTCCTTTAATTTATTTTTATAACTTACTAGCTTTTTCTAATATATAACCATCCCTACACTTTTGGAATCAAGTATACTTAATCACAAATAATATTCTTATTTTACTGTTAAATTTGATAATACTTTATTTACAATGTTGGCATCTTTAGTCATAAGGAAAACATCTTTACAGTTTTTATTTTTATACATTCTTCACCATATTATTAGTATTAATGTTATTTACAAAATGAATTGAGTTGAATGTCCTCTATTCCCATAGTCTGCACTTTCATAGCAATGGAATAACCTATTTCACCTAATGTTAAAAAAAAATTAAGTCATAAAAATATCAGACCCTTGTATTTGCTTGTAATGATAAATCTTTACTAAGTTTTTCCAAACTTTGTTAAGAGTTTTTCTTCTTTTTAGTTTCTAAATTTTCTTATGTTAATACTAGGATAACATCATTTTTTCATAATCCTTCTAATCCATAATGTAGCTTACTTTGGCTTCCTTTTGTTTCCCTTAACGGTGTTTACAAGACTACATATAAATTGATCTTTAAAAAATTTTTTAAATTTCATTCATCTTTATTAGCTTAGACTTCCTTCTTCCTTTATTATAATTTCATGTTTTCATGTTTTTAATCTAATTTATTAAAATATAAACTCATTTTTAACACCTTTGGTGAAGAATAATTTTATAACATATAATTTACCATTATAAGTATAAAAATAATTTAAAATAAATTCACAGAACTGTACAACTATCACCACAATCCGATTTTAGAACATTTCCATCACTCCCCCAAATTCCATCAAGGCTGTATGTAATCTTTCCAAGTCCCAGTCCCAGATCCAAACCAACAGTGATTTGCTTTCTTTCTCCATAAACTTGTCTTTTTCTGAACATTTCATATAAATGGAATTATATAATATTTAGTATTTGGTGTCTGGTTTCTATCATGTAGCATGTTTCTGAGGTTCGTCCATGTTGGAGCATGTATCAAAATTCATTTCGTTCCATTGCTAAATAGTATTCCATTCTTTGTACCGCATTTGTTTATCCATTTGCCCACTAATGGATATAGGGTATTTTCCCACTTTCAACTATTACAAATGAGACTTTTATGTACATTTGTATATAAGCGTTTGCATCTACATAGTGTTTTCATTTCTCTTGGGTAGATATCTAAGAGTAAAATTGTTGGATTTATGGTAAGTGGATGTTTAACTTTGTAAGAAACTGTTAAATTGTTATTGAAAAGATCTCTGTTGTTTTACATTCACAACATTCATGAATGGGGGTTCAATTTTTCTACTTCATGCGCAAACATTCAGTACTGTCTTTTAGATTACAGCCATTTTAGTGACTGAGCAATGACATCTCATTATTTTAATTTGCATTTCTCTAGTAACTAATAATGTTGAGCACCCTTGCAAGTGCTTCTGATTGGTATACCTCTGCAAATGTACATTAAGGTACTGGACTATTTGTATACTGCATTGTTTGTCTTATTATTAAATAATGAGTTATTTTTTTTCTAGGTACGATTCCTTTACCGAATATATGATAGAAAAGTATTTCTCCAAGTCTTTGGCATATTTTTTCATTTTTTAATGCCTTCCAAAGCATAAACATTTTTTCATTTTAATCAAGTACAGTTTATCTTTTATTTTCTTTTATGACTTGTATTATTGCTATATTACCTAAGAAATCTTTGCCTAACACATTTTGAAAATTTCCTTCTTCATTTTCTTCCAAGTTTTATAGTTTTAGCTACTTACATTAGGTCTATAATCTATTTTGAATTCCTTTTTGTGCAAGAAATTATTCCATTATTAGGTCCTTGTCTAACTAGGATATTTGTATTTCTCTTTTAATTTAATCAGTGTTTTGAAACAGTTATAAAATTAATGTAATTATTCAACAGATATTCAGTATTCCTTTATTACATGTCAATAATTGTTTTAGGAGTTAGTAACAGTAAAGTGAATATGGCATCTTCCCTTACATAAATATGTACTCAATTTAGCAGCAGAAGTAGACAGGAAAATAATTCATTGTAATTCAGGATGGCAAGTAATTGAATTGCTATTTAGATAAAGTATGATGAGGACAACTCAGGAGGGTGTGATTACTTCTAACTTAAGGAAAATATGGTAGGAGGGTTGAGATGCATGAGGACGGTTTCACAGAGGTCACGGTTGACATGGTTTTCAAGGACTTTCCAAGGAAAGAAGGGGAAAAATGTTTTAATTGAAAAATGATTATCATATGTGTTAATGCCAGAAGTTATAATCACACATGGGATATTCATAGAATTTTGAGGATGTTTATTTCTGATGCTTTTGAGGTTCTTTGTTATATTTGGTAATATGAAATTTGAAAGACAAAACAAGTTTTATAAAATAAATAAGTCAACTATGACTCTCTTTTGCAAGGAAGGATTTCTTGATTCACCATTCCTTGACCTTCTAGAATATACTAAAGGGAGAGGTATCTCCTGTAAATATCTACTACAAAGAAACATCCCTCCCTCTGTTCCTCAGCTGCTAAAGGGAAACCACTCAAGAAGTACACGCTCATATCTAAAGATGTTATCAATCACCTCTCTAATAACTTTAAATGTCTCAACATATTAAAGCTTGAATTGAGCTATATGGAATTAAAAGCATTAATCAAGCCCTCAGTCACTTCCTGTACATGTATTTTGATTTCTTTTTAAAACTACATTGAATTAAGTCATATCTTAATTATGTATTTAACAAGAAATGACAACCATCTGCTACATGCTAGTATAGGAACATATAGACGAATGCTACATAACTAGAATTTATGTGACTTCATTTCCATCAAAGAATTTAAGAAGTCCTATAAATCACTACTTCTGATTGTCTTAATAACCCAGAACATGGAAGTCATATTGTATCTATGATTACGCTTGTTTATCTAACCATGACAAATTATTTTTACATAATTGGCACAGAATCATTTCATTCCTGATGCAACAGGAGGAAGAAGAAGTACTGTTAAAAGACATTCTACGAAACTTGACAGAAATATTAAGACAGAAGAAATTTTCTTCAAGGTGCTAACTTAGGAATAACCAGAATGCTAGCTGTGAAAATTCTTATACATTAAATTAAAAAATGGAATTAGAAAAATACTAGGAAATAGAGATACACTATTAACAGAGTTATTAATTGTAACTGACAGACTACGAAAAAGAAGTAAATAACTAATATAGCTTCTTAGTTAAATTGAACTTCCCAAAACAGGAAACAGATCTATATTGTGAGATCAAACATAAAATAATACAAATTAAGAATGTTTTAATAGCAATGTTTCATGTATATTTTAACAATGTGAAGAAAAGTAAGAAAGAGCAGATATATTCTGGATCCATTGTACCAGAAAGTGTTATAGATGTTAACCAAAGTCTAATGTTTCCCAGAAATGATTTTGAGATGAAAAAATAGAGTATGAAATTTCATGAAACAGATTCTTGGTGATTTTCAACATGCTCCACAAACTATAGCTTATGACTCTCAAGTACTTTTTCAAAATTAAAAAAACAAAACAAAACACACTGTTACACCTTTTCTCTAATATGTTCTTCCCTGGCAATGTTGTCTACTACCATGAGCTGCAACTTAAAATATCCCAGGTTTTGAAAGTGTCCTGTTGAAACAAAAGAAACTTTCTTATTCTTTCCCTTTAGTGGATCTTTTAGGGATTAATGTGAAGGATCTGCAATCTCTATATTCACTCATAAGGTCAAAGTCAATCCAGTACCTTGAAACATAACTCAAAACATTTGGCAGACAGCAAAGAAAGGTTCAGGCATCTATTGATGTTAACAGTCACTGACCAAGAGCCATCTTTCTGGTCCTCAAACATATCTAATTTCAATTAGTTTCTATCTGATACTTAGTTATTTATTCTACTTTTTAATGTAAAGTCCAGAAAATTCCCTTACAGCTTGTTTTTTTAATCTTACTCCTGACTCTCAAGTCCCCTTGCCAAGGGTTTTAGTCTACTCTAGATTTAATCAATCAAGTATCTTTAATTTGAATTACTGGAGTGACATATAATACCAACTCTCCCATATTCCAACAGGCCTTTGGAATCTTACTTCTGGAACGTTCACAAAAAGCAAGCCTGGAAATGTGTCTGCTCCCAGGGATGTTTGTCTTTATGGTTCCTAGAAAAGTCTCTCAATATTTGTTTTCAAGAGCTGAGTTTTCCATTAGCTGTGGATCTTATTGGCAAGCAATTATCAATGGCAACATTTCCCCATTTACTAGAAGCTTCTCCCAAGGACAGTGGCTCCCACTGGCAATTTCCATCCATGGCAGGTGATAGCAGATCCCACTGTTGGAAAGCCTTTTCAGTGGCTCCAGGCAACAATCTGCTTAGCTCAAAAGCTTTCAAGAGTCTTCTAGTATCTCTCTTCCCCTGAACAGTTCATATGGATTTCAGTGTTAGGAAAGTGCTACATTAATTTCGCTACAGTGCATCTAGAAAGCAATATAGCAATTTGGCCTATTTAAGTTTCTAGCACAACTATGTATACAGAGTTATTTCAGATAACATGTGCAGATTCTCCAGTGCAGAGGAAAATGACAAACATTTTCCACAAAAAGTCATAGAGTAAATATTTTAGGCTTTATGGGTCACATAGTTTCTTTCATAACTACTAAACTCTGCCACTGTGGGACAAAATTAACCAATGAAACTTTATTTATGAAAACAGATGGCCAGCAAGATTTGGCCCATGGGCAACAGGTTGTCAAACTTTGCCCTACAGTTAAAGTACAAAACAATTCCAAGTTGCCTCTGAATTTCTCCAGTATTTTATTACCACATCCTAAAGCAAGACTCAAGTTTGTAAACCCTTAACTTCAAGAGGAACCCCCACATATCTTAGCAGGGACTTCCTAGGTATTGATATAGGAACCCATTATTTTCCCTCAGTGACTCCATAAATTAAGTAACTAGAACACTTGGCAAGATGTCTATTACTAACTATCTGCTCTACAACCCTATTAGGCAGTAAGCTACCTGTGTTAAACTTGTCCAACCAAATTAAGTAAACCAAATTTCACATCATGTTTTGATTTGACAAGTGGCATCACCTTAGAGAAGTTATATTTTAATTAGAAAATAAAAGAGATACTTTTGGCTAAGAAAAGACTAACTAATCAGTAGAATAAAGTCCATTAATAGACCCACATATGTTTTTGTTCTACGGCCAAATAAAGAAAAAAAAATACTTCAGTGCTGCAGGAAAGGGATGGTTATTTGAATAAACTGAACTGGATATATTTTGGAAAAAACTAGTATGGGGGCTTACTCCTTAAGATACATGAAAGCCAGCTCCATAGAAAATGGTTATCTAAATGTGAAATACAAAATAATAAAGCTTTTAGAAGTTAACATAAGAGAATACCTTCATAATTTCATGGCAAGCAAAAAGTTGGTCCACTGAGCTATACACTGGTTTAAAACTTCTGTATCAAAAGACATTATTAATAGAGTGAGATCAACCCATAGTGCAAAAACAGTTTGTAAAGGATTCATAGTCAGAGCATGTACATAACTGCCACAAATCAGTAAGAAAGAGACAGAATAATAGAAAAAAATGAGCAAAAGATTGGAAAGACACTTTACCCAAGAAGTTATCTAAATGGCCAGAAAGAGCATACCTTAAGAAGGATTCAAGCCCATCAGTAGTCGAAGTGTAAACTAAAATCATGAGATTACCATTATACACTTATCAGAATGCCTAAAATAACACAAAAGATAGAAAATACAAATGGTTGTGAATCTCTGGAACAATTGGTATGATGGCATGTGAATTAGTGCCAACATTTTGGATAAATCCTGACAGTTTATATGAAAGCTTAACATATGCCCCTCTATGATCCAGACAATTTACTTTTTTTTTGTAAATGCATGTGTGTATGTTCAATAGAAACACATACATATGATCATCCCAAGGCTTGAAGTAGAGTGTTCACAGCGGCATGACTGATAGAAATCCAAAACCTAGACCTCCCTGTCTCCATCAAGGATTTCATGGATAAATTGTGGTATGTTTATACAATGTCACACAATGTCATAAGAAGAATGATCAATCTGCAGCTACACAATAGGAAGGAACCTCACAAACTTAAGTTTCAACAAAAGAAGCCGTAATGAGAGTATATATGCACACACGTACAAACACATAACTACCTACGTACACACACTGTAGGTGTTCAAAGATGGTTCCATGCTTTTAACATGGAGACCTAATAAAATTGTATTTGCAAGCCTACTATAGACAGATTGATAAAAAGGTATGTATTAACCTGCTATACATAGAGCATTAGTCTGCCTGTGATTACTTATCTGCAGGCCAAAGCAGAAATACAGGTATAACTGGTGAAACTCACATGTCCCTTTCATATGTTACCAATGACTAAGGCTTAGAAATTTCACGCTATCAATGAAAGCCTATGGCCAGATAATTATCACTGTCCCTCCAAACCAAATATTTACATCACATAGTTATTTAAACTATATAAGCATTTATTTACAGAACAATTCAATAGAAGGCATACATGTAGATTTGTAATTTCTAGTAGTGATGTAGTTTATAGGGATGAACAGTAAAGTACTGGCAGTGAAATATCTGAAACCACATACTAGAAAATGGATTAGTTGACCTATGAGGCACCTTTCCTATGTGTTTATGGTCCCTGAAGAATGATCATGTCTATAAAACAGCAGTTATCAGGGGAGAGATGATGCCATAAAATGGTGAAATAAAACAACCTGGAAACACTGAAGCATCTTTTTTTTTTCCTCCTAGAGTCATCCTGATTTCTATTTTTTTATAGATTAGAAAAAAATAACCAAAACTAAGAAAGACATAAGGAAGATATGCATATAACATTTGCAATGAACTTCAGATATATTTGGAATTATAGTTTAATAAACATTTCTTTAAAGTAAAAATAAAATGCCATTATACATTTGTATAAAAGTACTTTTTCAATAATGAAATATTCAACCCTTTGAAACGGTCTTGGTAATCAGGAGCATATAAAATATCACAAAAGCTTTGATGATACACACATACAAAACTTTCTGACTGTTAATCAACATGAAACTTACTGAAACTAAAAAAGAGAATCCTATTTTTAAGACAGGTGCCCCTTCTTGGTTGGTGTGCTGTTGTGATGTCTCATCTTCATCTTCAAGGGTAACAAAACTTAAGTGCTTATTTTATATTTATACACATATAGATACAGAACTTCAGTGCCAGGCACTGCTCTGTCTTTTACAAGTATTTATTTAACTCTTACAACAGTGCTATGATACTGTTGTTATTATTATTACATATTATCATTACAATTTTACACATAAAAAATTTGAGGCACAGAGACGTTAACTAAGAAAATTCTCTAATGCCACAAAACTACTAACAAGCAGAGCTGGACTTCTATGCTGTGAACCTCCACACTGTTCTGCCTCTTATCTTGGGTAGCCCTGGTATGTGCCCACTGTTGTTTAGAAATTATATCAAGGGAACAGTGAGAATAGTTCATCATTTAAATAATGATTTGGAGAAAAATATACTCGATTTGAAATACTTAGTCAGATTTTATTAAGATCTTTATATCTGGAATGTGAAATTTAGATCTGATGAAATGTTATTTGCTTATTAAAAACTTAATTATCATAGCACATGTCTTTTGCACACAAAATGGTCACATGTGTCTCTTAGAAAACTACAATGAATCCAGAGAAAAGGGACAGAAAACTCTGTCACATGCAAAAGAAAATACAGATTGTCTGACAGAGTTTTGATTTCTGCTTTTAAAGTGAAAAATACCACCTTCCTGCCAAAAAATATTATTATAAAAGAGGTGAGTAAGAAAATAAAAATTGTTCTGTATGGCAGACAATTAAAGAGTTCAACAATAACTATAATTACAGTGTTTGAATTATAAGAATTCTCATAATTAAAATTCCATGAGAATTGGAGCTAGTTAGAGAAATAGAATAGTTTACAAGTGTGACAGCCAAATATTAAGCTCCCTGTGAGATTGTGAAGTCTTTGCACCTTCCCTAGAGATCACTGGGGTTTAATGCACCATCAAATACAAAAGAGTAGTTTTTAAAAAAATTGTTAGATAGGAACTTTAATTGTCTAAGCGTGTTAAATTAAAATCATTGAAAATAAGAATGCTTAGATATGATTTTAGTTTAAGTCTTGGCAAGACAGGAGAACCGAGATGTCCACAGCAAATTGATCTACTTTACCACTTGGTTAGTCTGGGTCCTCTGAGAAGCAGACACTTAGATGGCATTAAATGTGCAAGGATTTATAAAAGAAATCTCGATGAGAGAAAATCAGAAGCTGGAAAAGGCTGAGAGAGTCATCAGACCACAATAAAAGTATGACTCTGAGTTTAGGAGTGAAGGAAGGAAGGAAATGTGAAGACTGATGTACAGTTTAAGGAAAATGAGGCAAAGTCATGGGTGAGTCCTCAAGCCAGAGTTAGTCATCAGAGGCATCGAGTGTCTCTAGCACCGGGCCTGCCTTAGTATGTCAGACACTTAGAGGTTGGCAGGGCACAGCCCACGGGGTGCACAGATGTAATCTTAGCATAGATGCAGCAACGGATCTCTGAGCACAGCAGCTGGAACCTTTGCTCAGTTTTCCTCCCTGCAGCTGGAGGTCTGAGAGGGGCATTCCCACACATGCCACTGTCACTTGGCTTGCGGCTGGTCATGGCTCTTATGTGACATTAAAAGGAGTTTCTGGGCATTTTATTTGTGATGGAAAACATTAACTGTGAGCTGTGAATTCTACCAGAGTGTAGTAATTCAGTCACTTTGTGCTTTCTTATGTTGTGGACACTCCTCATGCCACATTGTCAAATTACATTGTGAAAAACAGTTTAGAGACACAGATGTAGGCAGAGAACCATTGCTTCTGGGAGGTCACTGCATCATCCATCCATTTGTGCCATCTATCCACTTACTAATTCAAAAAAACAAACAATAACAACAACAACAACAAAAAACCAGGTAGCATGGCTCTTGCCTAATTTCCCAACTTGATCTTCCACACTGTGTCTATTGCAAAATGCTCTTTATTGTTCAGTAATCTTTTTCGAGTCATTGTATAAACTAAACACTTTCCAACCTCAGAACATTAGCACTCGTGGTCTCTTTTGCCTGGAATGTTCTTCCCTACAGTTTTCCCATGACAGGCTCATTAACAATATTTAGACCCAGTGAGGGCTTGTTTGATCATCTCATCTAGACTAGTACCCTGTCACCCACCACTGTCTATCCTGTTACTAGTTTTATTTACTTTAAAGTCCTTACCAGTAACTGCAATAATCTTGTTTTGCTGTTCTCTAGTCTTTGTAGATTTCTGTCCCGGTAAAATCATATAACTGACGCCATCCACTACATCAACAGTCTCTGGAATAGTGCTTGATTCCTAAAACTCAATAAGCATTTGTTGAATGAATAATTGACAAAGGAAGTCTTCTACATTTAAAGTGCTATGATGGGTCTGAGGATTGAAAGATATAATTACTTCTCTCACTAAGATTATAGTCTCCTAAATTAGAAATTCTCCTCACCTTCCTAACAGACTTCCCTTCTTTCTGTAATTGTTTCAGACACTCATCCTCGTGTATGTCCATTATCTTCTTTTTTGGTGTTGGAATAACTCTGAAGAACATAGACTTTAGAAAAGAGGAAACTTGACATTCAACAAGGCTATTTCTCTAGAACTTTACTTGCACAAGTTTGTGAATAATAAAGCATTAGATTTCATGCTTCTGCAAAAGCATGATTGATACAGATCCTTCAGAACCTTCTTGGATAGATCGTTAGTAAATCTGTTCAAGAACTAATTGTTGAAATGCCAATCGTGCGCCAAGCACTGTTTTGAAGTAATGAAGGTCAAATGGTGATTCTAACAGATAAAGCCCTCAGAGAGTTCAGAGTTTATTAGGAAAGGGAGACATATACAATAGGCAAATAAATAAATACCATAAACTGAGATAGGGGATTTGAAGTAAAAGTAAATATAAAAGGCTTTATCTATTTTTGCAGATCAGGAAAGATGTTCCAGAGGAAGTAATGTCTGTCCTGTGATCTGAAAGATGAAGAAAGTTTAACTCGGTGAAATTGAAGAGTAGTTCATTAGGAAGCAGTTGAGACAAGAGCCTTTTAGCAGAGGAAAGAGCAAGTGTGAAAAACTTGAAAGATATGTTACTTTAAAGTACCTAAAAGAAAATGAAGCCAAACAAATCAAAGGGAACCATATTATGCAGGTTCTTATAAGCTATGCTAAGCTGTATTCAAAAATAAGTAAACCAAAAGCTTTTATCTAACAAAAATGGCATAAGTTAAATGCGCACCTTCCAAGGACTTTTAGCTCTTTATGGTATCCTGTTAGAAATGCTTCTAGAAAAACTGTCCTTTGGTTAGGCTCACTTGGGGTTGGGCCTACTATAAATGAGAACTAGTTTAGTGCAGTCTGGAATGATTGAATTAACTGAATCATGGAGCCATGATTTTGCAGATGGTGTGATGGAGAATGGCAGGCCCTGGATATAATGAAAATGTAATTACATACTTAATACAATTAAACCATGAAATCATGAGGGAACATAAAAATTAAGAATATATAATCTATGCTGCTTGGTAGCTGGGAACATTTTCACAAGAGACCTAACTTCCATTATCAGTGTCAATATCTATATCATGCTCTAATATTTCATATGGATTCCTCTAATGAAATTAGGAACACAATCAGGTGGCAAAGAGTGGAAAGCTCTCTTATTAATAAAATGCATTGGCAGTGTTTGCTCTCTTCTCCACGGCAGAGGAGAATTTGCTTATCCTTCTTTGGCCTGAGTTATATGCATCCCTTCTGAGATGGAAAACTAATTTTTATGATTAATGTTACACGCGTCCCTGAAAGTTTAAAGATATGACCAAACAGGGGATAGCAGCAGAGCACACAATTTTCCTTTGCCATTACTGTGAAAGAAATGATTAAAAATTGAGTTAGAGTCCCGTATTTGCTACACAGTACAAATTCATGCAATCACTTCTCCATTAATTTAGCAAAGTCTTTGTCTTTCTGCCATAAATATGTAATCCCACCACCAAATTTAGTATTTGGCTCAATGGACACTCTCACTGTCAGTTATGACACTTTTTGGCATTGAGTAGCTGGATATCCCATATAATTATTTTTCCTGATTTTTGCACTAACATTCTTATTTTTATTTTATCCATATTCACACGTGCTCCTATATGTGTATATATATAAAATGTACTTTTTCTCTTGAATATTTTCCATTCAGCTATTTTGTTATGTTTGTTATGATACTTTAATATTGACAGATATTACTTAAAAGAAAAACCCTGAGTAATTTTCAGTTCATCATATCTATGCTAAATCAATAACATTTCTTGGGGGGGAAAAAAAAGACTTGTTTAACAAAACCATCACCTTCAGCGAAATTCCCACAGAGTCAAGGGGAAGGAAAGGGCCACTTATCTCATGATTTGGACCCACCCTAGAGCCTTCTGCTGCAGCCTGACTGTCCTCACAGCCATATTTAGACCATGACGTAACAAAGGAGTTCATTAATCAACAGATGTGTTCAATACAAACATATAAACAAACAACCACCACAAGAATTTGGTACCTAATTCAGACAAAACATCATAATAGTCATTTTGAGATACATAAAGATAAGTAAGGCAAAGTCTCAACCCTAAGATAATGCCCATTTTTAAGAAGAGGAGAAGCATACACATAACCAGTGCAGTCTACAATAAGGGTCTTAAGAGAGAATACACAAAAGACTGGAAATTCAGAGGCGGTGGTGGGGCAGTCACTTCTAGTTGAAGAATAGTAAGCGAAATCTTATGAAAAACCGTAACATCTTTTCACATGCACCTTAATAAATTAGAAGGGCCTACTAAATGAATAAAGATATTATTCATTTCAACATTTGCCATGGTAACAGAATTGTAGAACCTTGGGGGATCATCTATGTATGCATTCAGAAAAAAGAGATTTGGGGGAAAACCAATAAACAACATACATATAGAGGTCAATTGACAGGAGTTCAGTGGGATAGAGATGGCTAACAAATGTCACACGTTCAAGGTGATCTATGAGGATTCAAATGGACGATATGTTATTTAAGGTGGTAACAAAGAATACTGAGTGACCAAGTGTGTTTCAGGGACGCTGAGGGCGCAGAAACTGTAATGGAATGGTTTATAAATTTGGAGATATTGGGCACACATACTAAATTTAGTATTTAAATAATAACATAATCACAGCTATCACTAATTCATGCATTCAGTATTTACTGAGAACCTACTATGTTCCAAGTAATCTTACAAGAGTTGAAGATAACAAGGAAATAAAACTGAGGCACAAAGATAGCTTTAAGTAACTTGCTCACTTGGTAAGTAAATAAGCCAAGATTGAAAGCGAGGCAGCCTGA
This sequence comes from Camelus dromedarius, assembly GCF_036321535.1. Taxonomy (NCBI): domain Eukaryota; kingdom Metazoa; phylum Chordata; class Mammalia; order Artiodactyla; family Camelidae; genus Camelus; species Camelus dromedarius. Next base: position 36,494,718 of record NC_087443.1, on the reverse strand, counting down.
CTCCAGAATCTGTGTTTCTATCCACAACAAAAATAAGGCCTTCCTTCCTCTGTACCAGGAATCCTATTAAGTGCTTTACATACATCATTCTATTCAATTCTCACTACAGACCCGTGACATGTTGTTTTGATACCAACGTTTAGATAATTAAATGGAGGTTCAGCCAGGTTACTTGGCTTTCCAAGTCCACACAGTTAGAAAAAGGTAGAACCAGAATTTTAGCCCAAAGAAGTACAATTCCAGAGCCCAAGCTCCAATTCATTACACTAGACCACACAAGTCCAGTATTTAGAGAGATTTTGGAGAGATGCTGGAAAATAGTAAAGTATAAAGAATAAAACACTTCTACTCAGAGAAAGCTATTAGTCTTTCAACATATTTCCTTGCAATATTACTGTACACTTTTACATAATTGAAAATTTGAAATACATACAGTTTAGAACATATATTTTTGCCATTGAATCTTTAATATTTTTGTATCTCTTTAAACACTCTTAGTGAACATAATTATTGGGCAAAAGCTTATCTTGTGGTTATGTTAAAATTTATTTAATCTCCCTCAACATATTAGTCATATAACTTTTAACTTTTCATTATTATAAACCATGTGGTAAATCATTTAACATTGCAAAATTTAAAAGCCCTTGATGTATATTGGTAAATTGTTCTACAGAAGTTTTGTAGTAATTATAATTCAAAAGCAAGGTGCAATTTCACCATCTTTACCAGCACTGTATATTATCATTATGATTAAGTCATTCTTAATTTTATTGGTAAGAAATAGTATCTCACTTAAAATGAAAGTTTTATGATGAGATTTATTTTCCCCAGTAACTGTCCCTGACACACTTATTGAGGTATTCAATAAATACATGATGATTCAATTAATTATTTTTAAACATGGATACAGCCTTTGAAGATTCTGATAATTAAAAAGATGCAATCACAAGGGTTACAAATGTGTTTTCCTACCATGCTAAGAAAGAGAAATAGCCAAAGGACACACACACAGACATGACAGAGCGACATTTACCAGGAAGAACTCACAGGAAAAAAAAAAAAGAGAGCGCAAGCGTGCACTTGCAGGTATGTAGGTCCACTGTACCCACTGCATTCTAGGGTTTCATTGAGATCTAGACTTGCTGGAGAGGACTCTGACTCATGGGCCATGAAGATTTTAAGTAGAGTGATTAGGAGAGCACCAGGACAGAACACAATAGCAATGAGGCATAGTAGAACCCAGCCCTATCCCAGAGGCTCAGCATTTGAGGTTGGTATTAGGGTGACAGTTCTCTACTGTTCACTCACACTTCTGCATATCTTGCTAGTGAGGCACCAGCTGCCCTTTATTGAAGACTATTTTTTTAGGGATGTCTGTATATCAAACTGCCTTGGGAGACAGAGATAGTGTGTCCCTTTAGAGCAAAGGACATTTTGTTCACAGCCTTGGAAAATGGAATAGTATATCCTTCTGAAACAAAAAGCAGACATGTTTACTGTTCAGTGTAATAAAGATGATGTCTCCCTCCGGAGGAAGGCATATGCATGCTTATCTTTTATTATAGAAAATTCAGTTTTCCTAAGCTCAGGGTTCCTCTTTTGTATCACAACTTAAAATATGTGCAGGTACCATTTGGCCCTCTTTCTGTTCCACTGCAGGAAATGAGACCTGAGTAGCTTGTATAAAAGTGCTACTCTTGCTATAAGTACAAAACAGCCCTCACCTCTGACCTAGGAGTCTCATGGTATTTTCCAGCATCCCCGAAAATTTTGTAACTGCATTGCTAGCTTACACATAGGGTAAAACCTCAGAACCTGTTGACTCCTTGACAGCTGAGAGGTTCACAGCCTCTCCCTTGACTGGGAACTTAGCCTGGCTGTGGCTTTATGTCATGGCTAACTAGAAGCGCTTTTCACCACATCAGTGTCGTGGTTGACAAGGAGTGTCTTTCTCCTGCAGGACAGAAGAGAGGCTGAGAATAAGACTTGTGGTTACCAGGAGTGACAGTCTTAAGAACGGAGTGTAGCCACTGGAGTTTTACAGGAAGCCAGGCTACAGGAAATCTGACTTAGACATGTTGAACCCTCAATGTCAGAAGTAATGAAATATTTTATTGTCAGGATCACAAATAAGTAAGGTTTTAGCAAATAAAAGAACAGGAGTCAATAGGAAACTAATGATTTAAAATGCCAGAAAGAGTGGAGATACTTAGGCAGGTCTATGGTAGGAAGGAGCGACGTGTTGAGAGTGTATGAGGTTTAAAGTCAGTTGCAAATAAAACAAGATACACTTTTTTTCTGAACTGGGAAAGTAGAGGGAAAAAGGGAACACTGAGAGAGGGAAAGGGAAAGAAGAGAGAATTGGAAGTGAAATAGAGAAACTTTGGTGTGCAAAAAGGAAGGCTGTTAGGGCTCATACTGGGATTACCTTGGGTGTAAAAGTAGAAGTAAGGTAGCAGAGTAGATCAAAGTGGGGACTTGGCATAAGGGAACTAGCTTTGAATTCTCTTATTCAGAGTACAGCAGAGAATCCACAGGCAGCGAATCAAAGGGCTGCATGGAAAGAAAGACCACAGGGCTGACAGGCATAGAGTGCGGATCCATGTACTTTTCACAGATCTTTACTACAGGATATCACTGAAATTAGAATGTAGTCCCCTGTCTTTCAGATTGGACTTTGAGCTTTCTGAGAGCAAGAGCATTGTTTGAAATATTTTTGGTTTCTTAGTGCTATTGTAGTTTCTGGAACATAAATGCCCACTACACTGACTGTATTAATATAGGACCTTCTCCAGCAAAGTTGAGCAAATTTGGAAAGTAATCAGTTAAGATATTGGCTAGTTTTACGTAGCAAAATTCAAGGTGTAGAGTAGTCTATACACAGAGAGAGTACATCTGAAGAGTACTTTTCTAAAAGAGATAATAAGGTGTCAGAAGATACAGCCAAGGGACAAAACAGAAGTTTACTAACGGGTAATGGAGAAGGAATGGAAGGAATCAAGCTTCTGTTCGAATAAAGAATCACCATATGATCCAGCAGTCCCATTTCTAGGTATATACATGAAAGAATTGAAATCTGGATGCCAAACAGACATCTGCAACCCCTGTCTATTGCAGCATTATGTACAATAGCCAAGATATAGAAGCAACCCAAATATCCATCAACAGATGAACAGATTAATGGATTAATTAACTGTGGGGTATAAATAATGGAATATTATTTATCCTTAATAAAGGATATCTTACCATTTGCAACAGTTTGGGTGAACCTAGAAGACACTATGCTAAGTGAAATAAGCCAGTCACCTAAGAACAAATACTGCACGATTCCACTTATATGAGGTATCTAAACTGGTCAAACTTATAGAAGTAGGGAATAGAATGGTGGTGGCCAAGACCTAGGGGGAGGAGAGAAACGGGGAATTGTTTGTGTGGGGTGCTGAGAGCAACAGGAAATGTTTATTTACATCCAAGTACATGGGAATGCAATTTCCACTCATCTTTTTTAAAAATTATGTTACAAATAAAAAGTTTTAATACATTCATCCTTTGTACACAAGGTGCACAGTTTTTACTTCTACTGTCAGTATGAATTATATCTTGATAATAAAAACCTAAGCTACAATGGACAGTCACGTGTTTAGGCAAGTTGGTAATTTTTTTCAAGGAGTATCGAAACTTTAAAAAAACAGCTGATATACAAAAGATATTGTAAACTAACAGTTTACAATATGCCTTCACTGAATCCTACAAGATTAAATGAATATTTCTCTCCAGCATGAAATGTAGCTGTCCTTTAAAACAATACAGAGGACTTCAGAAATTTTCTGCACGATGACAACTTAATTTCTGCAAGCCTGAAGCAGTCTTCATGAAACTGATTACCATATCTAAATGATAGGTTCATAGAAATATCTATAGTTAATACAGTATTGTTTACTTTCAAATATTAAACGGATAGTTCTCATGTTGTGTTCATACCACAAACACACACATATATACATGCATACATGCACACACAAAAACAAAAGAACACAAGGAAATCCATGAAAGTGACAGAAGTTTAGTATCTTGATTATAGTGATGGTATCACAGGTGTATGCAAATGTCCAAACTCATCAAAATGTATATGCTACATAGGTCCAATTTTGTCTATCAAGTTTACCTCAATAAAGCTTTAAAAAAAGAAGTTTCAGAGTTCAAAATATTGAAGGATGGAATTCAAATCACACTGAATTTTTTTAAGTGTAAGCAAGTAAGGATCCTGCTGCATTGGCAGCAGAAATGAGGTTTACTAGAATCCTCTGACTCCCCCTGACTATAACCAAGGTAAAAGTGGTCAACAAGGATATGACTCTAGAAAAAATAACAGCCAGGTAAAGAGAATTTGGGCCACATTTGAAGTCACTAAGGAAGCTGGAAAATATCCAGAGATCGAAAGATGTGAGGAGAGGCAGCCAGAACTATATTGGTAACAAATAGGGAGACACAGGTCTACAGAAAGAACAAAGGGTCTGAGGACAGGCAGGCAAGTTGGACCAGTTGTTAACTGTGTCATAGTTGACATTTTGTTTCTGTCATTGAGTTTAAATTTCCTCATCTACAATATAAAGACAACAGCATTATGTATGGTGGCTCGTCTCCCAAAATGACCCCCCATTCAGGCACTTCCTGACATCCCCACCCTGGTGTGTCCCCTCCCCTTGAATATGGCCTGGCAATGTGTTTGCTTTTGACCCACAGAATGCAATGATAGGGGTGCTATGTGACTTCTAGGCTAGAGTACAAGAAACCTTGTGGGTTTCTCTGGGGTCCCTTGGAACTTCTCTCTGGGGGATGCCGGTCACTAGGAAAACTTCTGCCTATTACCCATCCCGCTCTACTGCAGAAGCCCGATCTCATCACATGGAGAGAGGTGCCAGATGTGGGAGTGGAGAAGCCAGCTAGGAGATCCAGCCCAGTTGAGCCTTCAGACGGAGTTGTGAGTTGAATTGTGTTCCTCAGAAAGATACTCAGGTCCTAAACAGTGGCAGCCATGAATGTGATCTTATTTGGAGAAATAGGGCCTTTGTAGCTATAATCAAATTAAGACAAGGTCATATTGGATTAGGGTGAGTTCTAAATTCAATATGACTTATGTCCATATAAGAAGAGGGAAGTTTGGACACGCAGATATAGACATAGAGGGAGGAAGCCTTACGATGACAGAGGCAAGATTGGAGTGATGCAAAAAACAATACCTAAGATGTCTGGCAACCATCAGAAACGGGAAGAGGCAAGGAGGGACTCTTCCCTAGCGCTTCTGGAGGAAGCATGGCACTGCTGACACCATGATTTGGGACTTCGAGCACGTAGAATTGTTTCAAGCCACTCAGTTTACAGTATATTGTTACAGCAGTACTGGGAAACTAATACCGATGTCTTCAGAGACAAGACACCATCTGACTGCAACCACATGGGAAATTCCCAAACAAGCATCTTCTAACTGGGCGAAGACAGCTCCCAGAATTATGTGAGATAATAATAAATTGTTATTTTAAGCCACTAAGTTTCATGATGAATTATTACCTAATAATTGATAAGTGAAAAAATTATTATCAAGATTTAAAGTCATAACAAAATACCAGCTCTGCATCTAGCACACAGTAGGCATTCAATAGATGGTGAGTGCAATTGTATTATGCATTCATAATTTTAACTGTATTTACATACTTATATCACACTTTATATGTTAAAAAGTTCATTCATGTATATTATCTCCTTTGCTTTTCAATTCAGTCCAAGTAGAAAAAACATGAACTTTGTTATATTCTCATTTAACAAATGAGAAATTCAAACTGCAAACTTAAGTGATTTACCTAAAGTTACATAAACAAGCAGTGGTAGTACTTGGCCTAGAATGTTGAGTCAGATCAAATAAACGCAAATCTTAATTGGAGCAGCACTGTCTCAAAGGTCGAGAAATGAAGTCAAGGATTTGATTGTTACTGAGAGCTTACTGTGGACCATTTCCCACTCCCTGTGCCAGATGCTATGTGCTCTCTTCTTTCACTCCCACAGTGACTTTTGTTACAGCTGTTATCCTGGCCCCACAGAATCAACACACACACACACTCCTCTGCTGAGGCTCTGAGAGCTTGACTTCCTCACACCCGCGCATCTCTCATAAGATCATGTGAGGACCGTGAGTTCTTTCCTCTATAACTAAGGGAGTAGAAAAAGCAGGTTAACACAAGAAAGATGTAGAACATGAGGACTAGAATGAGCAATTCCCATTAAGAGAAAAGACTTATCAAGGAAAATCAGGTCAGGTTAAGGCAGTTGAATGCAGTGTAGCGATATTTATCACCAGACACTGAACAGGTAGGGATAATGGACAGTGCTGTGGGTACCTCCAAAAAACAGGGAGAAGGGTTCCTTCTGAGGTAAACAGATAACAAGGGGTTGAGAAGCTTGAGAGACACATACTGTCAACAAAAAGAGGGTGTTGTGAATGTACAGTACTTTGTTATGTTCAAATTCTTCTGAACTGACCGATCACATGGGAACAATACTAGTTGGTTAATCTCTCTGCCACTCTCTAACTTATCTTCCAGGTGCTGGCCTTTAGCTGCTGGCGACACTCAGGGTCCATTGATAATATTTGTTTAAAGAATTCAAATATGTCATTTTTTCAGAAATTGCTTATGGAAGTGCCTAAAAACAAAGGCATTAGCATGGGTTATACCTATGATGACACTGACCCCCAAGGGAGAGCAGACTGAAAATGATCTCTGCTGACAACTCTACAATAGTCTGACACAAGGATGAGCTCGAGGATTCTTTGGAGTTCCATTCAGCTTCTCTAATTAGGTAATTTCTCTATCACAATCAGCTGGAGACTAATCATAAAATGTGAGCACTTTCATTTTCTGAACGTCAGGAAACTTAATAGGTGATAATCATTATAACTGTAAAGAAATCTGCAGTGATGTTTCATTGCTGAAACATCGGCTTTAATACAAGTTCAGCAGTTTTGTGTACATCTGTGTTTGTGTCTGGGTGTGTAGGGGTGTTTGTAAAGGAGTGTATATTCAGTTGGACAAGGAAGAAAGAGATTCTTAAGGGAATATGGCAGATAATGGTCTGAAAGTAAAGACAAGAAGAATGCTTCTGAAACAATCATTTAGATACAAAAATAGAGGCTTACATAAACCCTGTTCTGACCTTATGCATATGAAGTATTTTTAAATCACTAAAGTCTTCAGAAACTGCAAATAGTTTCTTATGGGGAAAAAAAAAAAAGGTGTACTTACTTAAAAGGAACCCTTGAACTTAAAGAACTGAGCAAAGGAGAGATCAGACAGGAACTTATAATTCTCAAAAAGAATTAAACCCATATAAACTCACAATGCAGAATAAATATGCACCCACGCACAATCTAAATCTAACCACTTACTGCTTAACATCTGAATGTATTTGGAAAGGGTACCAGAAAACTAAGGATTTTTAACTTCTCTTAACCTCTTTATTGTCACCGAAATACAGATACATTAAAACCAAACTAGTTACATAAATTAGAGAGAGATAAGTTGATACAGAATTTTCCAAATCTCCTGGTTTAAGATTAGAAGGAAAAAGAGAGAAAAGATAATTTTTTTTAAATCAAGAAAGGATCAATTTAATTAGTTTCAGTAAATCAGTAGACACATATATCTAAAAGCCACCATAAAACCAAAACTTTAAAAGAAACGGTTCCTTATTTTTAATAGCAACACTGAATTTTTGGAGGAACTTACTTTCCTGGGAAGAAATATCAAATTTTGAGAGGAAGGAGAAATCATTACAATTTATGTTTTTGAAGTCCAGTCAAATTACAAAAGGAATGATTCCTTTAATGCTTTTTTGAGCTTTGTAATATATTGCTATTGCTAGACAGCAGAATGTTACCATTTTGATTACAAACTGTAGCAATTACTTCATGCTAAAAGCCTTAACATACAAAAAAGTGAACATTTTATATGAATATCAATATGAATTATATCTACTATCTATGTCCATATTTTAAATCTCCATGATTTACCAAATATCTCCTCAGAAGTACGCCATTTTAAAGTCTTTAAAACATAAATGGATAATTCAAAACTTATGTACAATCTAAACATCTCAACTACTCATAATGTAAGTACACTTTTTCCATTATTAATTTCCTTTAAAAATGTATTAAATTTGATTGTTGATAAAATTTTTATTTAAGGCAGGCATATTGTTAGAGCAGGCAGATAGCTAGATATGAGCAGAGAAAGGGGGACACAGACCAAATGGCAGGAATTGGGCAAAAAAGGGGGACACAGGCCAAATGTAGGAAAACATACATCACATAAGAACCAGGGGCCCTTGGCAAAGAAAGAAAAGCAGGTATCTTTGGGCTGATAAGGGGCCACACCTTTTGGCCTGGAGACCAACAAAGAAAGGTCAGAAAAGGTAGGAATTTAGGAATTCCCAGTGTCTGAATGTAACATTTAGCTCATAATGCCCTCATTTCAATAAAATTAGCCTTGCAGGTCAGAAGTACCCATCATGCACCAATGCCACGATACTTATGATCCAGACTAAATAAGGACAAAAATCCCTCCTCCTTTTGGGAAGGTGGAGTTGAGATGATAATCAGGAAATACGACCCTAATCCCTTCCCTCCTCAAAGAATATTCTGCCCTATTCATTTTACACCCTATGTAACTAACTTGCCAAAGAAACTCAGGGCAGATGCTCACCTGAGCCTGCCCGCTCTCACCTTGAGAGTGCACTATCCATCCTTTAATAAATCCTCACTTTACTTTTTAACCTCTGCGTCTTGTCTCTGAATTCTTTCTATGATGGGACAAGAACCTAGAACACCGGTTGGATCCACCGGCAACAATATTTCTATGAGGAAATGTTTCTGCCTAGCTAACACTTAAGTGTTTAAGTATGTAACACGTGAAAGTGATGCGAAGATTCTACAGTTTTATTCTGCAAACCTCTTTACATTTGTACTTTGAATCCTTTCTTCAGCTTATCTTTGTTAGTTAGGCACGTTAAGATAATACTAGAAAAATTAAATGCAAGTTAGCATCTCTTTCATAAAATAAAAATTAACTTTCAAGATTTCCATTTCTGGGAAGATGGAGTAGGCACTTTTCTCTATTCCTCCTACTAAGTATGATGTATAACTAAAAACTTTGCAGAAAGTTATATATGTATCATTACACATTCCAAAAGTGAGAGAGCAAAAGAAAAATGATTAGATATTTGCACACCACATAACTAACAAAGGACTAGTATCTAGAATATATTAAAAAAAACTCTCAAAATCCAACAGTGAAAACAATCTAATTAGAAAATGGGTTTAAAAAAAAAAAACATGAATGGACATTTCACTAGAAAATATACAGATGACAAATTCACCATCTGCAGCCACTAGGGAATTGCAAAGTAAAACCACAATGAAACATTACTACATACCTGTGAGAAGGGCTAAAATAATAGTAACAACCTCAATGCTGGTGACAACACGGAGAAACTAGACTACAAATACATTACTAATAGGAATGTAAAATGGTACAAACACTCTGGAAAACACTTGGACAGTTTTTTTTTAGGAAAAAGACTAAGCATATAACCACTGTATGACCCAACAGTTGCATTCCTTAAAATTTGCTCCAGAGAAATGAAAAGTTATGTTCACAGAAAAACCTATATGAGTGTTCAGAGCAGCTTAACTTATAGCAGCCCCAAACTGGACACACGCAGGAGTATTTTAATGGGTAACAGTTAACTAAACTGCATTACATCCATACCATGGAAACTCACTTAGCAAAATAGGACTGAACTGAATGGATGCAAGAATCTGGATGAATCTTCAGAGAATTAAGCTGAGTGAAAAAAAAAAAACAATCCCAAAAGATTATATATTGTGTAATTCCATTCACAGGACATTCTTCAAATGGCAAAATTATAGAAACAGAGAACACATTAGTGATTGTCGCTGGTTAAGGAGGGGATAGGAGTGGGAGGGAAGTGTGTGTGACCATAAAAGGCCAATAGGAGGGATCTCTGTGATGATGGAGAAGTTTTGTATCCTGACTATACCAATCTAAGAATCCCAGTTGTGATATATTGTACCATAGTTTTGTAGGATATTAACCATTGGATAAAGCCAGTAAAGGGCATATGAGATCTCACCATACCATTTCTTATAAAAGCATGGGAATCTAAAGTTATTTCATGTAAGTTGTTCCATCTAAAATTAAATAAATAATACAGCTGCAAACTCTGAAAAGATACTCACAAAGGGGATCTCCAAGTTTGGGTTTTCTTTTTGTATTTTTCATTCGTATTTTTTTTTCTACAGTGAATTTATATTGATTTTCTAGTTGAGACAGGAAGGGGGCAGGGAACAGCCATTCAAGGAATGCTACAGCAATTAACATCAAAATGGTGAAAGCTTCAACCTCCAGTAGGCCTTGAGGCTCAAGATGATGGGAGATTTAACTTCTAGCAGATCTTCAGCTTCATTATATGCCCATTGTAATATAAGCATGGTGAATAATATGCCCACAGGCACCACGGCAGTCCCAAGGCTAGCCACAGAATGTCAGAGTGGGAAATGGCCAACTTCCTGGGAATCCCAGCCCCTTCCCCAAGCTACTTAGACTGGTCCTTCCACTTATTAGCATATGAAGCCACCAAGCCCATAAAAACTGGTAACACTGCGCCTCACACCTCGCGGGCACCCCACTCTCTCCCTCTTCAGAGATGGCTCATATTCTGTCTATGTAATGTGTACCTACTTTTAATCTGAACACCCAACCCCCACACCTCGCGGCCTTTCTCTTGCCTTTCAATGTATCTCTCTGAATAAATCTACCTTCACTCAATTGTGGCTCGCTCTTGAATTCTTTCCTGCGCGAAGCCAAGGACCCACGCTTGTCGGGCACGTCCCAGGGGCTCTACTGAACCCTGGGACATGGCCCTTCTCATGCCCCACATCTGTTTTCCTGAATCATGGTAAGAGGAAAAACAATACTCTTATAATCTAAACTTTACATAAGCACATCCCTCTGTTCACATCATTATAAAGTTCTAAGATTGAAAGGCAACTTATAAATTTGCCCTCTATTTTTAAAAACATAACCTGTGATCAGGGTATTTTATGATGAGAGAACACAAACTTTCGGTTTGAATAAAGAGAATGAGTTGAGAGTAGGAGAGCTAGCTTTTTTTTTTTTTCCTAACTTAGGTGCTCTTAGATTCATTAATGATTAACAAAATTAAATTTTCTTTCAGAGCTTAAAAGTGTTTTGAATCTTATAGATTCTGACCTAATGGCTGTATACGATGGCTTTTCTGCTGCCAGTTAGACAGAGCAGCACTGAGAATCATCTCATATCATTTTATCATTTTTGCTTGGCTGGAAAAGTGTGTGTGCGTGTGTACGCGCATGCACACACACACACACAAGCTTCTAATTTCTGCAAGATTCTTGTTAGTTCTTTAGAAGACTGCTGGCCTATTTTCAAAAGCTGAAAATAAGCTGGAGCCCAGTGCTCAATTTCAGAAATCAAGAGGCTATTTAAGTGATGCTGATGGAAGGTTTCAGTGAACACAAAAGAGGAAACACAAGGAAGCTGGGTAAAGATAATTTGGTTCCAGAATCCAAAGGGCAAGAGAAAGTCAGGAAGTTAGAGGTCAGTATCATTGAGGAGGGAATGGTTTTGTAGCTCTAATTGATTCTGGAGTCTCCTGGAGGGATTGCACTTTTGGAAACATAAAGGTGTAGGGCATAAACTGAAAATATGTATCAGACACAGAGCCGATAGTTATCCCAGAATCATCTTGAGCTGTAGTATCATTAAATTCCGGAGCCTTCAAGCAAAATTCTTCAGAGTTATCACCCTGTAGTCCTCTAAATAAGTAATCTTTGCCATATGCCCTGAGAAACCCGTGTCTTCATTAACAATGTGGCTGTGCTTATCAGTCGTGACTTAAAAGATTATTGAGAGAAGGGATGCAAGTTTGTACACTATTAAGATCTTCCATGAATGTAAAAATGTTAAGTCAGCTCCATTATCATGGTCCTCTTAAAACTACAGAGTGTGATTAGGCTGAAAGGCTAAGCTAGACTAGAAATAAAACTTTGCTCTGCTGTATGATTCAAATTACTTGGGGAATTTACTCTGTGCCTAAGTTCTGCTTAGTGTTAGGTCTGCCATCTAGTGGCCACATAAATAGATACAAGCTGTCATCGTAAATTAAAGATCATACGAAACTCTTAGGCCATCCAAATGGACTATATTTCGGGTCTAAGTGTAAACCGACAAAAAAAATTTAACTGGTGGTAGAAAAAAATTATTCAAAGATTTAGTTAAATATAAGTATGCTGACTTCAAAAAGCAAAATAATAACAATTCTTTATATTTACATTGACTTCAAAATAAGAAATTATATTCATAAACTTTCACTGAGTTTAAAAGAAAGTAACTGGGTGGGGGAGGGCATAGCTCAAGTGGTAGAGCGCACGCCTAGCATGCCCTGAGGTCCTGGGCTCAATCCCCAGTGCCTTCACTGAAAAATCAAATAAATAAATAAACTTAATTACCTCCCCCCTGCAAAAAATAAAAAATAAAATAAAATAAAGAAATTAACTGTTGTACTAACTTTACTTTCACTTAGTAATCTTTTACGTTAATCACATGTTTAGCCTTTCTACTTCTTAAACAATGAAATAAAATGTTCTTTAGTGCTATCTGCCAATTTGCCAAAGAACTAAGTTATAAAATAAAACAAGTATAGTTTCAAAATTTGAACTCTGAAATATAAATATGATATTCTTCACCTTCAAATGATACAAGGACCTTTTGGACTTCAAAAAAAATTAGTATTGTTTTGATTTATTTGTTAATGGAAGCAACAGATAACGTTAGGCCCTCCCTGCTCATCCTTAAGCTGTTTGTCCAGCTGTTTGCACACAATGCCACCGCTGTTTCCCTCCGGAGTACTAAACTGATGGCTTGCCTTCTATAAGCCCCAATATTTTTAAAAGGTTTACTCATATGACTGAAAAATGACATTTGCACAGTGTCCAAGAAATATACTAGTACACCCTGAGAAGTATTTACAAGCTAAATTCATCAGACAGATGTCCAATATTCCCATTTCAATGTTCCAATTATTATCTTAATTTGTTTGTTTTCTTGGTTGGTATGCCTATGCAAATTATCCCTTTGATACTCTAATCAGTTATGGTAAAGGCATTCAAATGAAAAATATAAAAAATCCAATAGTCATTAACCATGCTTTTCATTATTATTGCATCCAGTTAATCTCCTCTTAGGCTTATTATTGCTTGACATAACAAGTTGGCATCACATTGTTCAAAGTGGAAGTACAGGTAATTTTGCAATTGCTAATATTGTGGAAAAATGTCCTACAGTAATCCACAAATCCATATTCCATGTCACTGGCATCCAAAGAAGTACTGGCAAAATGCAGGCAAAATAATGAAACAATATCCACAAACCGCTTAATCCTTGATTCTGTGGGGTCCACATTTATTTTTAATTCATAAAAAATAACCTTCTGCAGCCAAGTTACTCAAAGTAACAATAAACTCTAATTTAAGCATGAATGTTTATATAGTGTTAGTGGATATACCTATTTCTAAGAAGCAGTATCTCATGTGATTTCTAAAACTAATTGTGTCAAGACTCACTCTGAGAATAAGCATCCCAATGTGTGGACTTTTCTTTTTCTACTCAATCTGTATAGGTTTTCTTTTTTTCTTTCTTTTTTTAAGGGAGGGACTGTGGATTGAACCCAGGATCTCAGGCATGCTAAACATGGAGTCTCCCACTGGGCTACATCCTCCCTCTAATCTGTAAGCTTTCTAACAACATGGCCAAACTCTCAGAATCTTACGAAGAAAGAAAGAGAGAGAGACAGACAGACAGACAGAGAGAAAGAGAGGAAGGGAGGAAGGGAGAAGGGGGGGAGAGAGAGAGACAGACAAAGAAAGAGAGAAAGAAAAGAGGAAGAAAAGAACGTAAAGAAAAGATGATTTTACAAATAAATAACTCCAGACTTTTAAATGTCTGAATGAAAGCACAATGTCTATACTCATGGTAGAGCGAAGTCTGTCACAAGATTAAAGCCATGGTCTGTCTCTATTATCAAAAGTCCCTTACTTATTACTCTATTATATGTCAGAGACGTATACTGAGCCAGGTTCATGAAGGGGAACGTAACATTAAATATGCATTTTTTTAAAAAACTACAGTGCGGCAAAATGAGCCCTCCCCAGGAAGTCTGAGTCCAGAAGCCTCCCCAGGGAGGTCCTCACTCCCACTGCTGCTTGCAGTCATTCTTCAGGGGAAAATCCATCGAGAAAGGGAATGTATTTTACAAAAGACAAGATGGATACCGTATCTCATAGAAAATAAAATACTCAGAGGTGGGGGGTGCAGGGACACAAATCTTCAGACAGTCCACATCCTCGCATAGGGTTTGGACATTACATCCCAAGGGCCAAATCCAGCTCTCCATCTGCTTTTGTAAATAAAGCTTTACTTATATCTGTTTGCACGTCATATATAATTTCCTTTGCAATGTAACAGCAGAGTTGAGCGGTTGCCATAGAATCCCCGCAGTACACCAAGCCTGAAGTATTTACTAGCTCGCTTCTTACAGAAAAAACTTTGTCAACCCTTGTCCAGGTAACAATTGTACTTATCATTCCCCAAATGTGCCTTATACTTTTCCATCTCTTGTTTGTTGTTCACTCTGCTCTCCATATAAAATGCTCATTTCTCTTACCCAGTTCAGCAAAATCCCACCTATCCTACAAGACAGAACTTTATATAAAAAGGATCCAACTGATTATACCATTTGAAAGCTTGTTTCTACATTTCCCATTAAATTTCTGAGATGTATTGATGTTGCTCAATGTAAGTTTAGTTTATTAATTTTAACTGTTATAGAGTATTCTGTTATACGAATAAACTACAATAAACTGCTTCTACTGCTTAATGGACATTTGGGTGGGTCTAATACTTTGATTTTTGCAATGTTGTGTTTCTAAGAATGCTTTTATACGTGTCTCCTAAAGTACAAGCGTGACATCTTTCGAGTATGTATCTAGGTGTTGATTTATCTTCTAGCATGGCTGGAAAACATTTGCTATGGTGACTTTTGTTTTCCTTTTGGATAGGTAGTAAATTAATCTTTTGCGGTTTTAGTTTGCATGTTTGTGATTACAAATGACACGGAGTATATCTTCAGATAGTGACAATTAACATTTCATCTTCTATGAAGTTTATTTAAATTTTTGGCCTTTTTTTCCTTTCAGCTGATTTACCTTTTTGCTTTATCAAATTGAAGCCGTTTTCTTTTTCATATTCTGAATACTAGTACTTTGCCAATTATATATTGTAAATGTTTTGTTAATTTTATGGCTTGCCTTCTCACTTTAGATATGAGGTCTCTTATTTTAAAAATTCTTAATTTGAATGTAGTTGAATTTACCTAAATGTTGAACTTACCTAAATTTTTTCTGAATGGTATGTAATTCATATCTTGGTTATCAAAATCTTCCCTATCCTAAATTCACATAGATATTGTTCTATATTACACTCTAAAAAATGTTAAGTAATCTAGAATTCAGTTTTAAATAGGGAGATAACTCCATTTTTTATGTAAGTAACTATTTTCTACCATCATTGACTAAGAAGTCTTTCTCCATTTTTCTGTAACACTCTGTATTATAAATCAAATTTGCATATGTGTAAAGGTCTCCTGAATTCTATTATTTCAGATTTTTCTAATTGGAGCAAGATAACAGTGTCTAATCTTTTAATTCTGTCAATATTCTCTTTGTATATTTTGAGTCAACATTATGTACCCATTAAAAAATTGTTACATCTTTCTGTTAAATCAAACCTCATCATTATGTATCGACTCTCTATTTTATGCATACTCTTTATTTCTATCAATGAATTTTGCTCTAAAGTTTTTTTAATATAACTACATGAGTGTTATTATGAAGAATGTTCACCAGATATATCTTTATTCATCTATTATCTTTCAATCTTTGTATGCAGAGAAATCTTATTTGTAAACCAAATCTATTTTACATTGAACTGTATTACTGTTGAATAAATATTTGAGATCTATTTTTGCATGACTTTTCTATAAACTTTCTGAGTGTGATAATTATCATCATGCCTCATACAACTCTGACTAGCACCCATTATTGTGTGCAGTACTTAATGACCTCTCGTAGCCTTCCCACTGAATCATCCAAAGCAGCATAATTATTAATTAAGAAGCAATTTACTAATCAATGAGTTTACTTTATGAATAAAAACTTAAGTAAGGAAACAGGCATGACTTTGAATAATACACTTAGTAGACACACTGGTAAGATGACAGATGCCAGTAATATAATAGTAATAAAGAGAAATTTTCAATAGAAGTTCACAGCAGATTGATGACTATAGAGATATAACTGTGTCCACTTAATATTAACAGTCAGAAATGCTTGAAAACAAATGCCTGAATGAATATCACTTGTTCTGCAAATAAGTAACAAACTAAAATATTGGAAATGAGTTATTCAAAGTTGTAAATGAATTCATGAAAACAAATAACACATTTGCAAAATGCACTGCACATATAATTACAATATTGATATTGTATCTTAAATGACCAAAAGGTATATAGTTTTACATTAGGAAATTGTTGAAAATCCTAAGTTTTCGATAATATTTTTAGAGCAACTCCAAGGCCAATTCTGTCTGGTATCAGTATAGCCTCTGAAGTTCTCTTTTAGTTATTATTTGCATGATATAATATTTATAACCTTTAGATTCAAAGACACAAATAGTTTGGTAATATTTTAATGTCCCCTTCATTATGCAGGATATTTTTTGTCAGATACAGAATTATTGTTTGACTGTCCCCCAATCCCCACCACACACACTGTCATCTCACTGTCATCCGGCCTTCCTGGTTTCTGATGACAAACTGGCTGTTAATTTTATTGAGGATCCCTTGTACTGAGTCATGTCTTGTTTGCTGTTTCAAGAATTTTTCTTTGTCTTGACTTCAGATAGATTTGATGTATCTTGGTATGTGTGTCCTTGATTTATCTTAGTGATTCTAATAATTCTAATAACAGAAATATTATTTCTATCCCTTTCTCTCTCTTCTCTGAGGAACTCCCATGATAAGTATGTTGGTACAGTTGATGTTGTCTCATAGGTTTCTGTTCATTTCCCTTCATTCTTTTTTATTTCTGTTCCTCCTAGACTAGGTACTCTCAATGGACTCATTTTCAAGTTTGCTGATTTTTTCTTCTGCTTATTTAAATCTACTATTAGGCACTTCTAGTGACTTCTACATCAGTACTTGCTGCTTCACCTTGCACTTTTATGTTATGGAGATGATTTCTTTCCTTAAATCTCATGAACCAAACTCTGTTGGCTTCAAACTTTGTTCTGCAGCTTCCTCACCTCTCTTATACATCACTGACTTGAACAGAGTTAGGGCCTTGCTCTGGATTAGGCTCTGGGGAAGGGAAGGTTGTGGCAAGATTGATCTTCTACCCAGACCAATAAAACTATCTCTACATCAGCAGTAAGGCTGTTCTGCTTTCTTATCTTCCACATATTCATTGGAGTAGTACTTTCAACTTCCTTCCAAACTTTTCCTTTGCATTCACAGCTTGGCCTACTGTTAGCTTTTGGTCTATCTTGGCTTTCAACGTGCCACCCTCACTAATCGTAATTGTTTCTAGTGTTTGATTTCAAGTGAGAGATATGTGACTCTTCCCTTTACTTGAACACTTAGAGGTCATTTTATGGTTATTAATTGGCCTAATAACAGTACTTCTGTGTATCAGGAAATAGGGAAGCCCAAGGAGAGAGAGAGAGATGGGAACAGCCAGTCAGTGGAGCAGTCAGAACACATGCAATATTTATCAATTAAATTTGCCATATTATTATTATGGGAATAGTTTCTGGTGCCCCAAAACAATTACAGTAGTAACACCAAAGATTACTCTCACAGATCACCACAACAAATTTAATAATGAAAATGCGTGAAATATCGTGAGAATTATCAAAATGTGACAGAGACATGAAGTGAGCAAATGCCACTGGAAGAAAAGCTTCCGTAGACTTGCTCAATGCAGGGTTGCTACAAATTTTCAACTTATAAAAAAAACCAAAATATGTGCAAAGTACAATTAAGTAAAGGGTAATACGATGAGGTATGCCTGTATAAATAAATTAACAAGGGAGGAAAAACTAATCTTCCACGCCAAAGAATTATAAATAATTTGTGTAGATACTCAGTTTTCAGGAAAGTGAAACGTAAGGCCTCAATCCTCAGCTGCAGGTTGCACATAGTAGCTTCATCCCAAAGAGGACAGTATGGAAAGGGGGGAAAGAGTAACTTTATAGTGGAAAAACCTGATAAATGCCATCTTAGCCAGGTGACCAAAGCTAACATCAACAGTGATGTTAGCTTGACAGGATGCACTCCTGATGTGATGTGATGAAAACTGTAATTTATCTCTGTGGTCTTCCTTCCCCAAACCTATAACCTCCATCTAATCATGAGAAAAACGTCAGACAAATTCCAATGGAAGGGTGTTCTACAAAATGACTGACAAGTACTCCTCAAAATGTCAAGATAATCGCAAACAACAGAAGTCTAAGAAACCATCACAATGAAGAAGAGCCTAAGGAGACATGACTACTAAATGTAATGTCACATCCTAGATGGGATCCTGGAACAGGAAAAGGGCATTAATTAATATAAGAAAATCTGAACAAAGAATGCACTCTAATTAATAATCATGTAGCAATACTGGCTCTTTTAACTGTAACAAAGTACCATAATAATGCGAGATACTAATAACAGGGAAAACTGAATTGGAGGCATATAGGGGCTTTTCCACTAGCTACCCAAATTTCTCTAAGTGATTTTCTGTAAACCTAGATCAGTTGTAAAATTGAAAGATATTTTTAAAAGTTTGTCAACACCTAATACAAATGGGCAATCTCTTTTTCATATCTTTTTAGACATTTTTACTCTCCTTTTCCTTACCCATAATAATCATCCTCTGTTTTATATTCTTGGCCATATAAAATATACTGATTTCCCATCCTGTATCTGATAATTCCAATATTTGAAGTCTTTACCAATCTGATCCTCTTGACTGTGTTTTCCTTCAGTCACTCATGTTATTTCATTTCCTTGTGTGTTTCGTGCTTCGTCTACATAAATTATTTAAGGGTGAGGTTAAAGATTAGTTCCTTCAGACAAGATTTGCATTTTCTTCTACTAGGAGACACTATCGACCTGGGACAATCTTCTAAGTACTATTAATTTAGGCTACAAAGCAAACAAGCAAGCAAGCAACTTAGGCCATGCTGTGTTTAGATATTCTTGAGACAGATTTTGTCTGGCTCATCTAGTTCTAAGGCAATTTCCCTTGATGACTCATATGGAGAGAAGGGATAGGTCCAAGAGAGATTTACTTCTGGTTCACCTATACATGGAACGTATAGCCCTTTGGCATATGCATGTGTCTGTGATCAACCGTTAGTCTAGTGAACCTGGGCAAGCCCCTGAACTATAGAAACTGACGTCTGTTAGGTTTGGCAGACGTTGTAAGAGTCCAGGGTACTTCTTTGAGTTTCGCCTACGATTTAATATTAGAACTCAGAAAATCACTTATATTCTGAATTGTTTATAAATATACTCTAAAAGTTTGTTTCTATTTCAATTCTTATTATGAATTATTCTAAGAAGAGTCAACCTGAGTATCTAGTCTGCCACACTATCGGAAACAAAATTTCATCAATAGGTTTTGAATTAAATTAATTGCTGTATTGGTGATTCTTAATAAACAAGGTATACACATTTGAAACCATCTTCAAATATATTAGGCACCCTTTAATCTGATTATGAACAGCAGTAATTTGTAGTAAATTAAAATGTTTAGTTAAAATTAAAGTCTCAAACGTAAGTGTATATTTATTGGAAAAATTTTAGACTTAGGACTCAAAATGTTTAAATTAGTATAGAATTACTAATTGGAGCCCCACTTTTCATTCTTGCACAAGACACATCTTGTAGCATATAGTCCAGTATTTCCAGTTCTATTTCTTTAAAAAAATAGAGAGAATTTTTTTATCTATGAAAAATAAATAATGGTACATGACTATTAGCTTTTAACTCTTTTTCCTAATATTTTATTTATGTGTCACCCTTAAAAAATATGATTGCAATCATTCTGTTGACTTTCTTTTATGGAGTCTTTTCAAATAATTCAGTTAGTATGAAACAACTGTTATTACTTTTGCATTCTCATTTCACTGCTTAACACAACATATTTCTAAATTACAATAACAAAATTCAATAGGCATACGACGTTTTAGGAAAAACACTGTCAGTTCTTAGTTGACATACAGCTCAACTGACTGCAACTGCAGTGTGTATTACATGGAAGAGTGGTCTTCTTGGGATCGTGTGCGCCCTACTGCTAGCTGTAGGGTGCTGTGGACGTCAGACTGGACTACATCATTAATCTGTTTACAGAAGGTCGGTTGGAAGATTTTACTGTACTACATAAAATCCCATGTCACAGAGGCTTTGGTACAGATCTTGTTCAGCAGTGATCTTCTCTTTAGCTACTCTTCTCACAAAGACCTAACTAGTTAACATCCCCTGGACATGGTTCATAAGGAATCTCTGACGAGTCATTTTCCTGGCTATACATACCCAGTACCTGAGCTAATTTTCCTTTCTCCAACAGCAAAACCTGAATTCTAATATGTTCCTTTCTTTCTATTCCTTACCTTTTGTACTTGTTTTACTTCTAGTGTTCTATGTCTCATGATCTTCTTTCTACATCTTCTAATCTTGTAATCTCTTTCATTAGATTTAAGAAGTATCTGAGCAATATAACCTACTTGCTTAACTGGCCAACCCTTCTCTCTCTGTGGTTCCAGAGCAAGGAGAATTGAGTGAGTCAAGTTAAATCTTTCCAAAGACCCTGCCTACCAGCTGGTAGACTATTCCTGAAAGACAAGGCCCTTCACATTCATAGTCAGGTGAAAACTGCAGCGACATAAATATGTAAGACCTTCAAAATGTCTACCCAGCAAGACTGCTCACAATTGTTTTCCAGGGGGTTGTGGACATTGATAAGTTTTTCAATATCCACATTTATTCACATTATATTGAAAGTAAAGGATGTGATTTCTAAATCAAATCTGAGTATTATACGTTCTGGGATAAAGCTAGGGCAGCCAGATGGACAGGCCTGCACATGCAAAAGGGGATTCCATCACTAGGGACGAGCCACTCCGAGGTTATACACTAGAGGGCTTACATACATATGGTCCCACTTCCTTCTGGCGAGGGAGGGAGAAAAATCTTTGCTCCCTACTATAAACAAATTCTATTAGAGAAGCTCTAGATCCTTGTGCTCCTACACTTTGGAATCGAGACGAATGTCTCCAGAGGAAGATGAGACAACAATACCCAGGTTTACAGTCTCTGAAGAGCCTCCATGGTCTCAGGTTCATCTCTCTTTGCAATGTAAATGCCTATGTTAGGGGAGGTAAATTTCTCCAGATAGTCTCTCACTGTCTTATCGTTTTTTAACTTCCAAGGATTCTCCTTTAACCCAGTTAGCAGGTTT
Organism: Camelus dromedarius; assembly: GCF_036321535.1. Taxonomy (NCBI): domain Eukaryota; kingdom Metazoa; phylum Chordata; class Mammalia; order Artiodactyla; family Camelidae; genus Camelus; species Camelus dromedarius. Next base: position 36,472,985 of record NC_087443.1, on the reverse strand, counting down.
CTTTGTTTAGAAAATGCAAACCATGCAGAAACAAAAATGTATTCTCTACAGCTCCACAGTTACACATCCTCCGTCGCAGGCTCTGCTTGCAAAGCTGCCCAAGCACTGGCCCTGCCTCAGTGTAAGCTGTGTGGCTCTTGTTCACTCCTATGACACCCGTGCATTTCTTTATTCTTGCCTTAGACTAGATACTCAAGATTCTGAAATATTACTGCATGATTTCATAACCTTGGATCCGTATACCATTTTATGTCTACTCAGATTTTCTGTCTCATTGTGGAGGTAAAGACTACACATAATGAACCTGAACACTGAAGTCCTCAGAGCAGTCAGGTTCTGAGATGACTATTCCTTGCAGCCCCCGCTCCCATGCACAGATGGGGCTTCTCTGCGAGTCGGTTCAAGGCATCTCTTCTTTCTCTAGGCTCATTTTCGAATGTTAAAATATCCAATTGTTTTCGAAGTCTCAAAGTATTTCACAATTCCACCAGGAATCCCATTTACCTCCACTTGACCATCAATAAAGTCTATTTTTTTTCATTCTGAAATCCTCCCAAGAAGCATATAATTAAGTCTCAGTAAATTAAAGACATCTTCTCTTAGCTTTTTGTTTAATTAATGTTACATTCTTTTAACCCTGCCAGTTAAGCACCGCCAACTACATGATTTTTGAGAAAGGATGTTCCAAATTTTAGTAATATCTCCACCTCTCCCAACAGAACTACAAGCTAGACATACATATATTTTCAGTAATTAAATATTACCTATGGATTGAATGCATGTAGAAAGTAGTTTACAATAAAGACAGGTGTTCATACCAAATTTACATATACAGCAAGTATTTTGGTACTACAGAATAGAAAGAACCTTGTGAAGGGTCATCCCAAAGATTTACTCTGTGTTTTTGATGTCCCAGTAATTTTCAGTTGATAAGAAAACTTGAAGTAAGCTAAATGAACTCCACAAATTCATAATACTTTCAGTAGTTTTAGGGAATAAGTAAGTGGGAATATAATGACCACATGCAAATAAATTAAAAACTCTTTTTCCCCAGCATTTTAAATATAAACACTCAAATGCTTAACAGGGACAACAAAAACTCTGGATGAGTTGACCCTTGCCTTCGTTCCTAGCTTCACTACCCTTGGACTTTAAACTCCAGCCAAAATACGCTGCCTTTATTTCTTCAAGAATAACATTTTCTCCCATTTTAGAGTGTTTGCAATTTCTCTGCCCATTGCCTGAAACATTTTTTTTACATTTTCCAGGCTGTATAAGTAAGTTTACTTGCATTGAAGCTGTCTTAGAATTGTGTTTCTTTCATTTTATAATGGTGAACTTTGAAATTATATATGCTTGTGTGATTAACTGATTTTATCTCCTGGACTAGGCATTACTAATTCCCTGAGAACAGGAGCCATCTGTTTTTTTGTCCCCTATTGCATCTCTAGTGTATAGCACAGTGCCTCACAAAGAATAGGTCTTCAATAAATTTTTGTGAATAAAGTTGATGAATAAATCAGAGATAGATTTCCTTAGAAAATATAAAGGTATATGCCTCTATTTATTGGTGGAAATGAAAGCGATGACCATTTACCAAGTCTATTGGGAGAAAGGAGAGTGAACAGAGGGTATAGAAATAAACTCTGAGGGACTCACTCTATAATGGCTGGGCAGAGAAGGGTGCTGCTGCAAAGGAGTCTGAAAAAAGGTAGGCAGGGCGTTGAATAGACACCATAAGATCATGGTGTCAGAGAAACAAGGGAAGAGAATGGCTATGGAGAGACCAAGCAAGGCAAATGCTCACAAATATCCACTGGATTTGGCAAGGAGATCACCAGCGGCCTCAGTGACAAAGCTGATCTGATAGCTTGATAAGAATGGAAGTCACTGCATATCAACAGATTACAGGGCCAGTGCTGAACCACATAATCCGAAGGAATTATCCAGAAATTGACCCTAAAATATAATACCGTTTTGTCTAAAATCAGATGTGAATCTGGTAGAGGCTTCTCAATGTAATTATACATTAGCAATTAATTCAGTCATCCTGATTCCTTAATGCTCTGCCTCATTTATTTCACTATGAAAGCACAATTCACAGAAGATTTCTTTCCAAAAAATCATGGCAACATGTACGGGGCTATCCTCTATTTCCTAATAATCCATCTCATAGCTCTTATGGGTGCACACTATTCATTGAAAGCAATAAAAATTATGGGCACAGAAGTGCTGCAAGGCTGAGTCTTTAATACTCAAGAATATATTCTCTATATGCAGCCAAATAGCACCTGGATAGTCTGAATATAATTATACTAAAACCAATTATGTCTTTTCTTTCAGGGAGAAAAAAATGATGGAAATTTAAATATGGTATATTCTGGAAACAGTGTGCTTATGCAAAAGCCAGGGGGATTTTCAAACCTTAAGAATCTAAATGTAGACAACTGTTCTAATGTAGGAGCAATATACTAGGAAGCCATAGTACTAGACTATAGGTATGACCTGGGAGAGATCTTTTATAATAGCAGAATTACCATTTTTCTTAGGAAAATATTTCAGTAAGGTAACTATAACTAAATTTCTCACTAAACATTTGATATGCCAAAATAGATTTAAAATATAAACCAACCTACTAATGAATGAAATTTACTTGTGTCAAGAATTTGAAACAGGCACATGAGAAAGGACGTTCAATACCCAGTATGTTTCTTTTCCCAGATTTATGAGGCACACACATCTTATTCTCCGTCCTTCTACAGTGGTCCATGTGACATGGCTCTGCAGAGTGTCTCATTACTCACCAGCTGAAGCCTAGTTATGTTAGATGAGCACTGGGAGGATTGAGTTCAGAAAATTTATGTTTAAAATCAGGCTCTTTTGTTTTTTCCTCACCACTGTGGTAGGGAGAATTCCTGAGTATATTTCATACGTTACTCAAGTGACTCAAAGGAATACACTTTGTTCTAGGAGCGAAATTAATTTAACTTGCTGTATGAAGTACAAGCAACCTCTTAATGGTCTATCTGCATATATACACATTTAAAAATGCTATTAAATCATTTAGGTAGACTTCTATGTGTAAACGTTTAGGTGGAGTATCTCTAACAAAACAAAGGTAGTTTTATCATATTGGTCAGTGATAAATGAAGCCTAGAGATTTCACTGCAAGTAGATATCACTGAGAATTAGAGAACAGATCAAGATCTTCCCTGTATCATTTTTTTTTTCAGATAACCCTTTATTTCCTTGATAAATAACACTGCTGGAAAGAGGTTCAGTAAGACTTTTCTATCAATCAGCAATAACTAAAATGCAGTCTTTGGGCTGCTATGTCATATACCAGCAGTGGTGGGGAAAAAAAAGAAGGAAGAAAAGCAAAAGAAAAAAGGCAATGTTTACATTTAGCTAAGGTTGTGAATTAAGGTTGTGAATACTGTCTGGTATCGCTGATAATGTTAATATTAAGAATAATATTACTGCCAATGAATTGATTTGTACTGTTAGGATCAAATCCATTTGGGAGATGTGTTTACAACACTTTCTATTATCAATATAGGACATTCATTCAATGCCAATAATATACCAGGTGCTACAGCAGAAGCAAACCAGATGGTCCAAGAGATTTCACATGAGAGAACAAACTTGGGCAAGTCTTTGAATGCATTTTATTTAAATCTTTCCTACTTTGCTATAGAAAACTGCCAACTGGAGTAAGTCACTATGATGTCTGAGGCAGAGCGAAATTTATGGAACATTATCAATACCTCCTCTAATTTTTATTGCCTGTGCTGCCTTGGGCAAAAGATCTATTTTTATAGTGAGATGAACGTATATACAGAATGTTAACAGATTCTGAAAAAAGTAAAATCCTGCTGGTTGAACACATGTTAGCTATGGCCATAATAATGAACTATAAACTAACATTTTAAAACACTACCATCAGTTTGTAAAAATATCTATGTATAACTATCGCCTAGCCCTGTACACACACAGGCACACACACACACACACACACACACATACACACTTAGCCGTAGGGCATCTTTAGTAAGAATACCTGTGATATTGGAAGCATTCTAAATGTGTCAAAGAAGGAAACTGTTAAAAGAATGTAAGTAATTAAATACTAATTTATACTAAATAATTCTACTTAAGTGCTAAAAGAATGCGGTTTATCTTCAGCTTCCAAATTGGAATATATGTATATCTTTATATATTATATCAATATATAATAGATTGTTAAATGACAAAAAAAGAAATAATGAAAGAAAGTTTAAGGAAATGTGGAGCAGGAGTTAAAAATTTTAAAGTCTATATAGATCAGCTAGATAACAATGAGAGAAGCAGAGGTCAAGCTCAGACTCCCTAGAAAATAATGTCTGAGGCAAAGCTTAGGTGCTAATACTTTATTGAGAGCTGCAATCGCAAAGCTGGAAGCACAGGGAAAAGAAAGAGAGGCATGGAAAACCAGGCAAAGTAAAGGTAGTATTTTACCAAGCTGGCCATGGCTTCATGAAAAGATTTAGTTGTTTGCTTGGCCAAAGACAACATCTCCAGGGCAGCCTGAGAGAACTTCCATGCCTCTGTACTCCAGAGAAAGGACAGGAGAGGGATCTACTTGCTAACTCCCTGAGATCCCCTATCCCTCACTCATCCCTGTTTGCATTTACTACAGGCATTAATTCCCTTGCTTCCAGGTTACATCTTTTGGCTCCTTGGGTGGCTTTGGAGGAAACCATATCCCATCTCCTGATGAGGGGTGCTTTATATGAGTCTAGAGTAGTGGGAGGAACAAGAACCTCTTCATACCCGAGTAGGTTAAGTAGGATGGCCAGAGCTGTTGTGGGTCCTTCCAGGTAGGAAGGAGCATGGGAGCCATACCAGAGCCCATAACTCATTCCAGAGGCAGCCATGCCCCACAGTGCTGTTAGATGCTAAGGAAGAGTCAGCTGCAATGGTGGCAGCAGCAAGGTGCATTCTCCATGAGCTAGTGACCAAGTGTTCAGTAAAGGTGAAGCTGAGCTAATCAGAGTAGGCTCCTAAATTGGACCTGGTATATTAGGCAGGATGAATTACAACTGACACACCCCCAGCGATGGGAGTAGCATAAGCAGTGGTAGAAACTGGAGGACTTGAGAGGGCATGCTGCTCCCCAACTCTAGGAAAAGGCTACCATGCAAGGACATGGGGCCAATGTACAAAATGCTACATAATTTATAATTTACAACAATACTGGACAATACATAAGAGTTCTATTCTCCCTGGAGTCCGAAAGTCCAATGATAGCCAAGAGGTATGGCCTTAGGAGAAATTCTTGAAAAATGTCAAAAAGAATTTTAGTTGGATTTGAGATCCAGGCATTTCAGTAACAAATGCAAGCCTAGGAGTGACCTGTAGTTCTGTGGTGTGTTTCTCTCCCTAAAACAAACACCAACTTTTTGTAAGCCTCTGGACTCAAGGTAAAAGAAAAAGACATGTTTACCAACTCGAGAGGACAAAGATTTGGTTTGGAGATGACTGGAAAAAGTAACACATAGGGGAACCATACAGAGAAAATAACTAGAAAGAGACAAAGGTGAATAAAAAATACTTGTAAAAGATTGTGAGTTTTTTGTAGAAGGATAAAAATTAGGTTGAAAATAAAGTCTCCATTTTTGGAATCCCTTAGATTTGGACTAGTTGTGTGTCTAATTCCTAATCTTTTCCAAAGATTGGGAAAGCAAATGTTACTAGGTCCTCTTTAGAAATAATTAAATTTTAGCTTATTTCTCTCTACTTGAGTCAGGACTATTCAATATTTTTTCAACATTTAAAAATGTTGTTATTTCTCATTTGAGTCAAACTCTCTTCTTGAATTCTCTCCTCTTGTGTTTATACATATATATATTTCTTTCCCTAAGCATTCTTAGTGAGATTTGAAGAAAGAACAAAGTGTAGTCTGCATGTAATCTGTCATCTATAACTAAAACCAAGACAATCCTTGTTTTATGCAAACTCTTTCATGGAAGACTTATAAGAAGGATGACTACCTGACTCATTTGGTAAAACAATACAATTTGGGTAACAAAGTCAGACAAGAAGAGAATAAGAAAATAAAATCATAAATGAATGTCACTTATGTATAAAGGAAAAATATTAAATAAAACACTCCTAGCAAATTGAATCTGCCAAAATTGCACAAATTGAATCTGTGAATAATAATACTCACAGGAATTTAAGATGGTTCAACAACAGATAATCTATCAAAATATTTACTATATTCATATATTTAAGAAAAATCTATTTTCTTAATAGTATTCAATAAAAGTCAACATTCAGTAATAATTAAATGACTTAGTATATATGAAGTGGAACGAAACCTTAACCTAATAAAAAATTATTCACCTAAAACCCTTAAGAATATACAAACACACATACACACATACACACACATATATATATAGAGAGAGAGAGAGAGAGAGAATGAATACATTACAAAAATTGAATGAGGTCTTTAATCCCATGTCTATCATATTGTCTTCCTCACTTTAGTGACAACAAGTAATATTCTTGAGTCTTTATCTTCCTTTTTGAAGATTTTGAGGAAATGTCTTTTCATTCAGCTGGGTTTCTAGATAATTAAGATGATAGACACCAGTTTTTCAGCTGCTCTAGAAATAAGTGTTAGTAGTCAGCACTCGAAGTTGTAATCTTCCTTTTATTTTGCCCAACACAAGATTCTCTCTTTGGCTGAAGGGCTGTTTCCATCATGTGACTAATGCTCCCTGCTACTAACATGACTCCCTACTTTGTTTTCTGACCAGAAATTTCAAAGTTAGCATCATATCCTTTGCTTTCTTCCTCTGAGGATCCTGAATTCAAAGATGAGCCTAGCTGCTCTTATCAAATCACTTAGTAGGAAGTGAGTGAAAGCAGCACCAGCCTTAAATAAAAATTTCAATGATTGTATTTTAAAAAATTATAATGTAATGTATTAAATTGGCTTTAACCCAATAAAGAAATGTTAACTACTCAAACAAATATACTTCTCTTCCAGTATCTGATTCTACTTTTTTAATCACACAAAAAGAATCAGTTTTTGTAGACTACAATGTCCTTACACTAACAAACATTTTAATGAGCTAAAAAATAACCCTCAGTGCCATGTATTGTCTCCTACTTACAATTCAAGATCAAAAAACTATCACTACATACAATCTCTCTGCACTTTAATAAGTTACCTTTTAAGATAAATATTCATGAGTCCCAGACGAACAGGAAGTAGGACTCAGGAAAAAGAAAAACACACTATCAGTTTATTTTAAAGTCCTTTCTGCTATACGATCCAGTTGTCCATCTTTGGGGCATGTACCCAAAGGAAATGAAATCTGAATTTCCAAGAGATATCTGCACTCCCACGTTCACTGCAGTATTAGTCACAATAGGCTAGATATAGAAACAAACTAATTGTCCATAAATAGATGGATAAAGAAACATATATATGTATACATATATGCATAATGTAATATTATTCAGCCTCCAAAAAGACAGAAATCTTCCCATATGTGATAACATGGATGAACTTGGAGGACAATACGTTAAGTGAAGTGAACCAGTCACAGAAGGACACATTATTCGACACATATGAGGTATTTAAAATAGTCAAACTCACAAATACAGAGAGTAGAATGGTGGCTGCCGGAGGCTAAGGGAAATGGGGAGTTGTTCAATGGGTAATACAATTGGTTATTCAAGATGAGTAAGCTCTGGAAATCTGCTGTGAAACCCAGTACTTATAGTGGACAATACTGATTAAAAATCTGTCAAGAGGGTAAATCACATGTTAAATGTTCTTATCATAAATAAAACTCGTTTTTTGTAAATTTTAAATAACAAAGACCCACTTAGAAGTACGCACACACGTGTGTGTATGCATGCGTGCGTGCGCACACACACACATTCACTAGTGTGTGTCACAGAATCAGGGCAAGAAAGAGTTTCCAAGCAATAGACTGAGGGTGGTTTTAAGGGAGAAGAAAAGATATCACAGAGGCAGGATTAAGAATCAATGGGAAAATGCTTCACATCAGATTCAGTGGGGATGGGCAGAAAGACAAGAATACAATCAGAAGCAAAGTGATATGTAAACGAGATCGACAGAATGAAGTGAACAGCTCCTGAATCATGAACAAAAGTAAAATAACCTGGAATGATTACCTGACCACCAGTTCTTATGAGGGCTGTAGAAGTTTTGAGATAGGAATGGAGCTATTAACTGTGCTGAAGTAGTTTGAATAAATACTAGCTAGTTTTTGAATGATGATTTAAATTCCATGATGAATTTCAATATAAAACATGGATGAGAATATCACAATGATTGGACTTCTCTTCAGAATTGCATTGCAAATGTGTCCAATAAAATTTTCTTGGTGCAATTTCTAATTTATGACCATGGGCAGTCCTTTTATATTTCTGTTCAATCCTCCTATTTCTGAAATATGCATACAAATCATATCCCCGTGGTCATAGTGTTTTACTGAAATCTTGTTGTATTAAACATTACTCAGCATATAAAATCTAACTTAACAGCTAAGGCTTAGGCAGTATTTTGCTAGAAGGCGAAATTGCTTTAGGTTGCAGTTTGTAGAAAACATTTCACCTATAATGATTAAAAAAATCCAGAGCACCCTATATTCCTCATGACTCCAGCATTTAGATTAGAATTTTTCTTAATACCCTGTTATTGACACTTTCGAAACAAGTGTTGCCAGCTCATATGACACCTTGAAATTCAGCTTCTTGAGCTCATTTACTACTCTGTCTGACTTCTAACACAGAATTTATTACCCAGTATTTAGCCGTCTTCTAAATCAAGAACTTTCTTAGGTGCTATCAATCCTATTCTCGTTAAACTATTAGACTCCCACATCATCCACATCAAAATCTCCATATCACTCAGTTCTCCCATCATTTATTTTTCTAGCTTACTTCTGACTACACTTGGCTTCCTACCCAGACTAAGATTCAGTGTAGTTCCGTCGTTGTTACCTTCACTAACAGTCTGTCTTCCTAAGAGTTTTTACTTTCCCTTTGTTGCTATCTCCAATCTTCTCTTGGTTGCTAATCTTTTATCTTGAATTGTTCCTACTACCCTTTTTTGTTAATGTTAATATTTTTGACAGAAAGCAGAAAAACTGCCCTGTTGTAAATTTTGACAGCTAATTTCACCCAGACCGTCATTAGCAACCAGATTGCTTTAGTCATTTTGTATTGGTTTCCAGCTGAATTTTCTATAGGGCTATAGCCAATCTCTTTTCTCCATAGGCCAAAACCCCACTTTGTTTTTTCTAAAGCAGATGTTGCTAGAAGACTTGAATCCTGTAGTAGTAGTTTCATCTACTGTTCCCATATTTAAAAATATTTGTCACTGTCGTACCCTTGCGTCTCCCCTTGGAAGAACATGTATATTCTAGTTTTCTAAGGTTTGCTTTTTCTTCTTCCTCTAGAGTAGTGAAAGACCTCACTGCTATCTCCACTCTTTTTGTTGTTTATACTTTTTTGATTGTTATCTTCTATTTTTTTATCAAAGAAAGCTATTGTACCTACTTCAAAATTTCAAATGAATTAATGTTTAACATTTAAACTATTCTCTTTCCTTGATTTCAAACTTCCTAAATAATCTGTATTCCATAGTTCCACACAATCTCCTATAACATAAATCTAAATTTCCAGCATTTTAAAGTGATCAAGCTTTTCTTAATTTTTGGTTAAGCCATTGACAGGTTTCAATATTCCTTGAGCGTTTTGTACTATATATCTTGTTGTATTTCTTTTTTTTTTTCTTGAAATTCTGGCTCTTCTAACATACCTTTAGTGTCAATTAATTAGCAATAAATCATATACTAACTGTGTATTAAATTTTAGATTTTCTCAGAATAAAACTTGACAATGTTCTTGACTTCAGTGAGGGCTTCTTGTATACTTCTAAGTGTAAATATGAGAAAAGAACGTCTCTATGGGGCCTTTACTGCTGAGGTCCAGGCTACACTTCATGAGACAAACCACCAAACATTGCAGGAAAAAGTTCGGAATTTAGATGAACATCAACCTTACAAATCTACCTCCATCACTTTCTTCTAATGGAGGTTCCAACCACTAGTGAGGAATCAGCATCAACATCACATTCAGAAAATTCAATAAGATTCCTCAGAACAGAGAAAGGAATCACTAGGACATTAGCTGAAATAGTGAAGTATTTGACTCAACCCTATGCTTTTACAGAATTAAAAGACAAAGTGAATTTTAATTATAAAATCAGCAAAGTTGAGAGTATAAACTAACAATATTAAATAATGCTTTAAAATGCTGTTATGTTTCAAGGGACACTTAAAAATGTTCCTGAATAATGACAAGCCCAGATTTGTTGAAATGAACTTTGTGAGTTTTCAAGAAGACCTAGGTAACACAGGGAGTAAATCCACTCTTACAAAAACAAAGCAAAAATCACAGAAATATCATAGAATAATCCTAGTGAATAAAAAAGATATGAGAGCCATAATTTTGAACTAGACACAATCTCAAATGTTAAAACATCACCAAAGTAATATGCTCTGGCTTTGAACACTGTTTCTTGGAATTAACTTTTCCAAGGAAAAGAATAAATTAAAAAAAAATTTCAACTCAGCTATTCCACTTCTGAATATTTATCTGAATAACCCCAAAATGCTAATTTTAAAAGATATATGCACCCCTAGGTTCATTGCAGCCTTATTTACGATAGCCAAGATATATAAATGCCCACTGATGGATGAAAGGATAAAGAAGATGTGGTATATATCAGCCATAAAAATGAATGGAATCCTGCCATTTGTGACAACATGGATGGACCTTGAGGGTATTATATTAAGTGAAATAAGTCAGATGGAAAAAGACAAATACTCTATGATTTCACTTTTATGTGGAATCTAAAAAAACAAAACAAGCAAAATAAAACAAGAACTCACAGAAAAAGAGAATAGATTCATGGCTACAAGAGGGGAAGCAGGTTGGGCGATGAGCAAAATGAGTGAAGAGTTAATTGTATGATGATAGGTGGTAACTAGAATTATGATGGTGATCACTTTGTAGTGTTTACACATGTCAAATTATATAATACTGTGCACCTGAAACATATAATAAAACATTGACTGAAATTACCTAAATTCATAAACCTATTAGAAAAATTATGAATATCTAGGGTCTCCAGGCAAAAATAATATGACCAATTAAATTTGAATTTAAGATAATCAATACTTTTATTATGTTTTAGTATAATTATTGAAATTCAAATTTAAATTGTTGTCTTATATTTTTCTTTGCTAAATCTAGCTACCCTATAAGGACCTAACTGGAGAATGCTATTTGCATTCATATTTAGTTACTTCTGGTCCTTCTCTCCACCCCTACCAAGACTATAAGTTCCAGTAGGGACCATAATCTTTCACATTTATTACTATATCTTCTGCATTTAAACTCCCAGTTCTTAGTCAAAGAACTGAAGTTTGAAGGTGAGAGTAGGATCAACCTCATAGACTCACTTCAACCCTTGTTTTCTAATAAAGCTACCATGTGTTAGTAAAAAGAAAAAAAATCACACTCTGAAAGCTCAGTAAAGGTCCTTCACATAGAGTAGGTTCTTGTAAAATAGTTATTTGAAATAAAGGAATGAAGATAAAAGATTCACATTGCTGTCTCTCTCCATTTCTTGACTACTCCATATAGCAGTCAAGTCTTCCTTGCTTGTCAACTACCTGGTGGCTGACAGAAGCAATAAACACGTCTAAATTTCTCATCCAACCTCTCATTCTCTCTCTGATCCTCCTCTTGTGAGACAAAGTAATTGGGTTGATAAATCACAAAATTTGGGAAGAAGGGATAGAAAACATCAAGCTGATTTCTTTCAGTTTACAGATTAATAAAACAAAGCTCACATCACTACAAGAGTGCACTCTCTCTTGATCAAAATCTTTCATTAGCTCTGTTACCCGTCATCTCAGTGTGGTGTAAATAACCTTCAAGTTTCTGCCTCAGCCTTCCTCTCCAGATGTGTACCTCATCACACCACTGAATACTGTATCCTGACACCTATGACTAGCATCCCTGTGGTTTCACTGACCCATAGGTGACCACTTCCTTTCCTTCCTAGTCCTCCCATCTGTTCATGTTTCTATTCTAGCATTTTAAACACTATGGAACTTACCAGTTTCAACATCTGGCCCCTTCTCTTAGTTTGAATTATGTGATTGTGGGAACCATAGCTCATTACTAATACCTATTCCAAGTACCAGGGCACACAGCAGAAGCTCAAGAGGCACTTGACAATTGCAGAAACACATGCATTAGTAATGGATAAACAATACCACCATTTGTGTACTGTGCCTTCTTATGAACCCATAGGATTAAGCTAGGATCTATCTAAAATTAATGTAAAAAGGGCAATAAATTTTGAGATGAAATTTGTAACAAAAATCATTGTCAGCAATCTATAAAGTTCACATACTGAGAAGCCTGCTTTAAAATATTCACAAATTTTTCTATTTTCCATTTGCCTGTCCACTAATGAAACTTGATTTCCTTTCAGGCATATTTTTGAATATGAGTATCTATTTCTTATTCCATTCTGTTTAATTTCTACACAACTGTATTCTGTAGTTATTCATCTCACACACACACTATTTTGAAAATAATGTGGATTGAGATTTTAGATGACTATTCTGGGAATCAAAACAGCTTCAATAACATTGCTTCCATAGCTAAACATATTCTAAGTTCTCAACTCTCAATTCAGAAATGGATTTCTAGAGTCTAACTTGTGTGAAAACTAAGACTTGCCATTGTATGCAAGGAGGGTATAGCAAATATATATATATACATATCAATTTGTAAATCTGAAATTTGGATGTGGTTATAGACATGCTTTTTCCTTGTAAATATGCTTTAAACAAACATTTTAAATGACAAATATGTATTAGTTACTGCATAACTGAATCATCATTTAAAAATGTTTAATTTTAAAAAGACGCAGTTTAGAAATAGATATAAAATAATAAATGTACCTATAGTGTCTACCATTATGTATGGATGTACTACTTATGTGTAAATCTTTTAATTGAACTTTCAATAGTTAACATTAAAGTACAATGTAAAATCGGTAATTATTTTTATAATTTTTGTAAGTTACCATTTATATGCCATGTTAAGTACTAGCTTATGTGCAAGACACTAAACTAAACATATTGTTAATTTAAACCTCATTATTCTCCAGAAAGTTTAGTAACATTATTACCATTTGACCAAATGAAGAGGAGACATACAAATTTAATGAATATATCCAACTATAAAAGAAGGACTTTGTTACATAACTATTACTTAGAAGAAAAGTGGTCATTTTATATTTTATTCCTTACAAATTTAGTCATTTTACCAGGTGTGGTATCAATTATTTTATTTTGAACACTATGATTAGTGAATTAATTCTAGCTTGGCTAATTATAGAGGTAACCTATATGAGTTTAAGAGAAAAAAGCAAAGAAATACAGCATAAAGTTAATAACAATTTCTGAGGATATTGTCTCATAATTATTAACCATTGGATATAATTTTAAACATTTTGAAAATCATATCAGAGTAAGTGGTTACCTTATGGAGATCATGAATACTTACCTATGGAATAAGTGAATAGGTGAGAATTACCTAATTTTGGGGGACAATGCTTGCAAAACAAATTTTCCAATGATAATGTCTCCCATAGATTTATAAACGTGAGTATTTCAAATAGAGTGCTGTTCTTTAGAAAACTGTTTTAGATGACTCAAGGACTTAAAGATGAAGTTGCTGAGGTACCAAGATGCAAATGAAGAAAGCAAAGTTTCATTATATCTGAGCAAAGACCAAATAACATCTAAATCAAGATGTTTTATATAATTTGTATTATAAATTTAATTTACATTAATATATTAAGTCATTTTCAGATATTGGACTGTTTCATCCATACTCTTGAAAGATTTTATGGTTAAATTGGTCTATTAAAAAATCTCTTTTGTAAAACAAAAGATTGGCTTATATTATGGGGTGTTTTATATTTGTAGGCAAATATGAAAATATACCACCATTATACACATAATAAGGTGTAACATCAGAATGACTGAGGTCTGCCCACCTTCATAGCCTGGCCGTTTAACTAAAGATGTATATTTGCTAAACATATGTCTCAAAAACAATTTTATCAGGGCTCACTTTTCCACCCTACTTAGAGTTTCAAGATTCCTAGGCAATAGATGAGGCTCAGGAAAAGGTGAAAACAGCTAATGACCTTGGTTTCTCATTTCTGGAGTAAGAACTTGGTAGATAAATGGAGAAGGAGATTGTATAGGATTTAGTAATTCTGGAGCCACTCAAACATGAGAAGTAAAAATGAAAAGAATTTAAACCTGCCAATATTCTTCTCTTTAAACATCTGCAGGAAATAGATTGCAAAGAGAAAGTGCAGCCACAAATGATATTGGACTTCTATGAGCATTCCTAGACTGTATTCTAGAACAATATAGCTTAAATCACAATAGGTGTTGCCATTAAATAATAATTAAAATAAATAGAATTTGTATAGTACTGTGCAGTTTTCAAATTACTTAGATATACATTATTCTTTGTTTATATCAACTTAAGCAAACATAAAAAAACAAACCTCCCCTAAGTGGTTTAAGAAAAAAAAAATCTAAGGACATACCTAAAAGGATTTAAAAAGGAGAGATGTGTATAAAAAGACTATACATCAGTAGAAAGTAGAGTCAATTTACATTGAAAAGTAACATTTTATGGCCTTCTATTAAGTTTACAGGTACTGTTTTGGTTCTATTATCTAATTAAATACCACCACCTCCTTCACGCACACTTCACACACTCCACATCCCTACATAAACACCATTGTTTTTTAATAACATGAAGATTGTCCTCTTCCAGCCAGCAGAGGAATCAGTGCCCAGGGATACTGGTTTTAGTCTCCTGCACTCCAGTGTTCACCACTGCCTTCCACCAAGACCACCACGAACACTGTCTAAATAAAGGTAATGCTTTTTATGTAAATGTATCATTTAAAAAAAATTTCTCCAACCCCATCTCCATCTTCTAAGGAGATGGAGATAGCTACACTGGAGTTTGGAAGCTCTGGATATATTAATAAGATATTCTTCCAGTTAAAGTAATAACATAGTTTCTCCTATGTCACACATTTAACCTTCAGTAAATATGTAAAGAGCCTACTTCACACCATGCACTGTTCTAAAATTGTGAGACACATAGGTGGGAAAAAATGGCAAAAAAATCCTGCTCTCCTGAAGCTCACACTCTAGTGAGGGAAAGACTAACAACGTAATGAATAAATTAATGATAATGTATTTTATAAGCAAAGAAGTGATATGAAATCACAACAGGGTAAGAAGGATGGAGGGCACACAACAACTTGACACAAAGAAGTTAATGCACATCTCACTGCTATGTAACATTTGGGAAAGAGAAGAAGGAAGTGGGGGAGAGGCCCACGTGTCCATCTGGGGTAAGAACATTCCATGCCCAGAGAAAAGCTAGCTCCAAAGCCCTGAGGCAGAGTCAGACCTGCTGTGTTTGGGGAACAGTAAGGGAGTTCAGTGTGAAGTAGTGGGTGGATTGACAAGATAAAGTAGAAAGTGCAGTCAGGGACCACAGGGCTCTTAGAAGGCAACACATTTTAAAAGGCATGGGAAAACCAGAAGAAAGACTCAGGGATAAGTCCATTTTCTGTATTTTCATACTTTATAGTAATAAATTACTATAAATAAACTTCTATTAGAAATCAGGGCTATAGGAGACTAAATCAGGTGGACTCAGGAAAACTTAAGCATGTGTTTCTCATTTTTGGTTAAAATACACATATGAAGTAGCAGACATTTATGTACATTGTATATGATTTAATATTAAACATTTCAGTCTATTTTCCAAGTACCTTATATGTGAGAGAGAGAGAGAGAAGTAAAACAGAGAAATATAGTAGCTAAGAAGGCCATTCTCTGACTTGGGGCTCCTTTCTGGGTCTCATATCTCAAAAATACAAATGTATTACTTGATGTTGATTTGTAAGAAAATTCATCTAGCATATAACATCCAAGGTGTGTTAAATTATTTTTTAATTGACTATTTAAAGTAATGGTATTACACAAACCAACTGCAGTGAAATAAGAATAAATATGGGAAAAGATCTTTGGGAACAGAAAACAAACTGTATCATTCACAGGAATAAAAGCCTTAGGTATGCCAGGAGTCATGATCTCCATATACAGCTGTTCCAGGGGAAAAATCACCATGATTCTGACGTCCTTTTCTGTAATCTAAAACCATCAGATTCAGAATCTTGGCTTATCCAAATAATATCAATTGGGCCAAGGGTAGTTGCATTAAAAATAAGGGAGTATAGATTTTCTATCTTGGTAAGAAAAAAAAGCTCAAGTTATCACATGATACATTAGGTTTAAAAATAAGAAATGTTTTTTAAAAGGAAGGCCTATTTCACTATCGCAGAGCAAATTGCTCAGATATGAATTTTTTTTTCAGTTCATGTTTACAATGATGCTAATGTTGTTTTCAGGTAGACAGCAATTAGACTTGGAGCTCAAATAAATGTATATACACCTGCATACAGTTATTTTCGCAAAGTATAGATTTACATTATGTGCCACTTAAAATTGCACTAAGTAAAAGAATATAATGCGTTTTGGTAACGCAAGGTATCGGTGTACCCTGAACATATATACAATTCTATGCTAAGCAGATGAGGTAAACAAACAAAATAACCAAACATAGCTGTACAAGGTTCACAAAACAATTCACCAGCAGTTTACAAAGTGTGTTTAAAACATGATCTCATTGAAAATTACAGGATTATCGATAACATCATTCTAGGACCTAGGCCACTTTGTAAATACAGGAAGTCACCGTTCGTGGGTGGCCTACCAAGGCTGAAATGTTCTCAGATTGTACACGGTCGAAAGCACACTTCCCATAAACAGAGAGCTCTCCAGGGGGATCTGCAGGACTAAGCGGCAGCTCTCAGGGAAGCAAGTTTGGGAACCTTCTTTCATGCTGTATCATTAATGAATTGCCTGATTTATAACCAGAAGAAAGACTTTTGAGCTGGCTCCTTTCCCAGAATGCTTCTAAGTAGCAACAGTAACACCATCAACACAGAAAAAGATAGCAGTTTGAGGAATTTTAAAAATTAGTTTTGGCCAAGGCATCAAGATACAACGGATGCTGAGTTCCAAAGGAAGAGCTAGACTTCCAGCAAAGTGTAGAAACTGAAATAGTAAAAACGGGTAATGTGACACTTCAACCCTTGCCACCCCGAAGCTCTCAAAGGCTCCAGATATGGGACAGCTGACATGGGCAACATCTGTGAAGAGACTGTTTTAAGGAGAGTCATGCTGGGAGTATACTGTCTACACCAACAGGGAGGAATGGAAGGTGCAACCACAGTAACTGCAGGCTACACCTTCCAACGGTGTGCTGTTGTGATGATTGTTCATCTACTATTTGCATAATTTATTTATATAATTTAAATTTTGCTTTCTCTTGGGAAAGCATCATTCACAAGAAATGTCCTTTTTGCCCTATGGTGTACAAATAGCTTCATTAACGCCTACCAGTGTATCTTTTATCACAATTTCTTTCCAAATGTTTTAATTAAGATAGTTTTCCTTTAAATTAAGGATATTTTTCTTTTACTGAGCTTCTACTTATATTTCACAGGATATTTAGATGATCTTTAAATAGACAAAAATATTTTTTGCAATGTTAGGTATCCTCATATTTGAAGATGAATACAGAAAAGAAATCCCCACAAACTAATGCCCTATATAGGAGTCCAAATGTCTTTACTTGCTTTGGTACATCTGATAAAGCATAACAGATTTAAAAATTTAAAAAGCAAATAGTAATTCATGTATCATACTAGCTAGGTGAATTACTGACTAAGCTACATCCTTTCTATGTCAAGGGATAATTATAGCATTGTATTAGTCCATAACTAGCCATTGGTGGATTATTTCCAGCACAATTTCACTATTATCAGCATGAGCTGATGAAAAGAAATATTGGAACTGCTTTGTAAACATCAGCAATATTAACTCACCTTGGCCTCCTAAGTCAGTTCTAGACTGACCATCACAGACCATGAACTAATTTGAGACTCCCAAACTTTAATTCACAGCATTTCTAAGTGCCTATGGCTAAAAGACACATGTAAGGGAGAAAGAGGTGACTAAATGCTTAATTCACAATAATGAGCCTAGTATGTAAGAGACGGCAGGCTACTGCTTTGCAAAGCAGATTTTCTGCTTTGGCTCCGAGCCATATTTGCCCAAATTTCTTAGGGGAGGGGAATTTTCCCTTCCTTAGAACTGCTTCATGAGAGTGAAATTCAAGCAATTATTTTAAGTCATTTAAAATGGGAAGCCAGCAGAAACTGGGGTTTTGGTTAATAGCTGCCCAAAACACTGTAAGGTGCACTGCAGGCTGTGTAATTTTGAAAGGATTGTGTTTCTGTGCATTGTATTCAGCAGTCTACATGAGCAAAAATGATAAGGAAAAAAAAAGATTTCACAAGCTCCACTGGCAGGAATGCTGGCAGCCTGCCAAACACACCTCCTTGGCTGTCTTTAGAGTAACATTCCCCTTCCCTGCTAAACAAAAGGAAAGGTGCCCCTTGAAATCTTCAGGCTGCTTCCGCACCTGCTTAAATTGTGCTTGCTGCTTCTTCATACAAAATATTTGTGCATCTGCTAGCAGGAGTTTAAATCTTTACCTAGCATATAAATTGAAGAAAAAGATCATATTAATTTTGACATGATGATAAAGACATGAAACTTTAGTTAAATGTATTTCACTATATTGTTTGTAATTGTACATTGGAACAGCCTTGTTGCATTAAATTTATTCTTGCTACTGTATATATGAATATATGGAAAGAGAGAGGCACTGCCTGGAAAATTCAAGAAAATATTCCTAGAGGTGAGGGTTGCCGCTTTTCTCTTATTGTCTCTTACAATACAGCTATTTGGTTGAATAGCTTCTAATTTTCTATCATATGACTTGTGTTATATCAAATTTAGATATTTCAGGAAAGGAGGGGGAAACATATATTGTTTAATTAGTGGACTTTCTGAACATAAAATGAGAAGGGCAAACAAAGAAAAGAGTTTTGCTTTCTGAATTTGTAATGAGACATGATAACCATGTCCCTTTGGAACAAGAAGTCTGTTTTCTTGAGGAACTGAGCAATCTCCTAGAAAAGAAATCCTTCTATGTGAAATAGAAGTGATATGCATAATTGTGTCCAAAAGTGCAGGTTGGCTGCCTGCGGGCAGAGGAGATTCTCAGCGGAGTGTGATAATTTTCCTCGAAGTACTCCCCAACTTGATTCCCTATAGACTTATGATGCATGAATGAGTCTCAGGGAAAAAAGGACACTTTCTGTTGTGGAGTATACAGCAATACCCAAAAAGAACAAAATGGAAGAAAGGCCTCTTTTCAATTTGGCGTCAGTCCCCAGGGGAATCTGATGGGCACTGGGTCATGGGCAGGAAATGTCAGGGGTGAGGGGACTCAAGGGAGGTGCAAGTACCCATAAAAAGTGACAAAACTGTGGACATCGGGTGGCCGCCATGATGGGTCAGTGAGGGATACAGATTCTGCCTATGAACAAATTTGAAGGGAAACACAGCAGAGGAAGAAATAGGGGCTGGGAATATTGAATTACCTTCTATCAGTGTTCAAGCCAACACAGACGATACCTATGCCTTTGACAACCATTACCTCATTGGATCCCCACAGCAAGTCTTTAAATTAGGTATTATAATCATCATTTTGCTAACAAGGAAAATGATTATTTAAGAAAAGGCGTTTTGAAGGAAAATACCCACTTATGGGTACCATCCTCCCCTCACCCACGAAAACATGCAATGACTCCAGTCCTAGGTGCTCTGAAAATTAAAATGTTGGATTGTAAGTCAATATGAGAAGACCAAAAGGAGGAAGTAATATCATTAATAAGAACTTGTAACTAGAACGATATACGGCAACTGTTTAACACACACACCTAAGTTGGTGGCAGAGAGTTTGCTGGTCATAAATGATTTAAAATGAAACTATAATTTAAGTTGTAAGATAAGACACAAGGAAATTACTAATATACTCTATATGAACCATGGCAGGGTTGGAGGGGTGAATAATACAAAAGCTGGGACCAATAGTTCAGTGAGGTATCAAAGGCTCACGTAATGGCTACACCCAAGAAAGAGCGCCACCTCCTTGTGAGAATAACACAAGTGCTGACTCACATGTTGACAAATTCTAAAAGGATTTCACTCTCCCTAGCTGCCTCTCCCACACTACTTCTCTTGTAGAGATTTGAAACATAGGACGCTAAGAAAGGCAGAATCTCAAACCTCAAGTGCTTTCACCTCCAGCTGTTTTCTTACTGGCCTGAGGATAAATTTTGTGTCACCACAAATTATCTTTAAAAATTAACTGGATTTTTTTTTTTTTAAGTAAAAGAAGGTTAAGCAATGTATCCACTGGGATACAGTTCATAAGTGACAGAACTAGGAACTGAACACAGTCTGCCTGACTTGAGAAGACATGTTTCATTTTTTTAACTTTTTTATTTTGGGATAATGATGTATCTACAGAAAGTTACAAGATCGTACAGAGAGATCCTATGTACTTTTTAAGTTCCCCTCATGGTTACGTGGTACACAACTATAGTATAATATTAATTGCCATTGGTGCAAAGTGTGTGTATAGCTCTGTGCCATTTTATCCCATATATAGATTTATGTAACCAGCACCACAACCAAGATTCAGAAGCATTCCACATCACAAGTATCTCCTTCATACTACCCTTTTATAGTCACATCTGCTCTCTCCCCTCAACTACTCCTAAGCCCTGGCAACTGCTACTCTGTTCTTTACTCTATATTTTTATTTCAAAAATACTATATAAATGGAATCATCCAGTATGTGACCTTTTGAGATTGACTTTTCTCACTCAGTATATGCCCCTCAATTCTATTCAAATTGTTGCATATATCAATCATTTGTTCCTTTTTATTGCTGAATAGTAGTCCTTCACAGTTGGTTTAGCCATTCATGTTGAAGGCTGTTTTGATCATCCCATTATTTTGACTATTACAAACAAAATTGCTATTTAAATCATGTATATGTTTTTGTGTGGACATAAATGTTTATTTCTCTGAAATAAATACCCAGGAATGTGATTTCTGGGTCATAATGTTAAGTATAATTTTTTTTAAGAAATTGCCAATTATTTTTCCCAGAACAGGGAGCTGTGTTTTAACCATTCCATTTTAGTGTTTCCTAAATTTAAACAAACAGCATCCATGGCAGTTGTAACAGCCAGCTTCCAACGGTCCCTGCCTCTTCCTGATACTCAAAACCTTGTATAGTTGCCTCCCACATTTTACTAAGCTTGGAATGCATGGCCAATAGATTATGACAGAAGTCATGGTATATACTTTTAAGGTTAGGTTATAAAAGACTGCCTTTTCTCTTTCTCTCACTTTCACCATTTGTTCTAAAGGAAGCTGTCTTATGAGAAGTGTTCTAACAGAAGCCCAGTGGTGAGGAACTGAAGCTTCCTGCTAAAACCACATGGGACAGCTTGGAAGTGATCTTTCAGCCCAAGTTAGGTCTTCAAAGACTGTAACTCCACTCAATACCTTGACTGCAACCTTACGAGAGCCCCTAAGCCAAACTCAACCAAGATTCTCCAAGACTCCTAACACACACACACGCACACACACACACACGCACACACACACACACAAACCTGTGAGATAACAAATATTTATTGCTGTAAGAAGCCAAGTTTTGTGTTCTTTGTTATGCAGCCATAAATAGCAAATATATATTTTCATACAAGAAGTGCAGTGCTGCCACAACAGAAACTTAAAATGTTGGGTTTGCAACTAGGTAATGAATGTTGCTGAATAAACGTTAAGTGTTTTGAGGAGAGTGTTAGGCCTTAAAGCACCTTGAACACAGTATTCATAGGATTTTTACTTCTGTGGAAGGTGGGAGTGAGGACTTTAAGGAAAGTGAGGAAGATCTTACTAGTAATTGGCAGAAACAGAATCCTTGTTACGTAGAGGTGGAAAGTTGAGCCAAACCATCACATGCAGAAATGTGGAACGTAGAAAACATACTTAATGACCTGGGTGATCTAGCTAGTGAGATTTCCAACTACAGTATTGAAAATGCAACGTACCTTCTTCTTCTTCTTTAGAATAAAGTCAATAAGGGAAAAAATAGCCTTAAAAAGGCAGGGGAGAAGGAGGCTTTAAACAAAATAATAATTTAAACAAGTCTTAGCTCCAAGATCTGAGCTTCTGTTAGAAGTCAAACAATGGGAATATTAAGAAATGGCTTCCAAGCAAAGATCATATCCAGGGAACTCTGGGGGAAAGCATATAAAGATGAAGGAAAAAATGTGCCTATAAGACCTCAGAAAGACCAAAGGTCCTTTTTAAAAGTGTGCCTCGCAAGTCCTCTCAATCAAAGGAGAGTGGATTAAGAAGCTTTTAGGGGTCAACCTTCACTGTTCCAGCAGAATACCAAGACAGAAAAGGGCTTATCTTAAAGAGAGTTTTGGCGGTGGCTTTTGTCTAATGGAGTATCCCTCAAGACATGAACAGGAGACCAATATTGTTTTTTAAATAATTATAACAGCGGAAATACTGCCAGAATGAAAGGAATAAAGGCAGTGCAAATAAAGAGACCTTTGGACCACCAAACTTCTAAAAGCAGAAATCAGACTTCTCAGAAGACTACTGAGCTGGAAATATGTGTTACCTTTCCTGAAAATGAAAGTATGACTCAGGGTAAACCCAAAATGGAGCCAGACTCCATGAAAATTAACTCCTGGGTAGGGGAAGGACAGAGTCCTAATCAAGAAATTTCCAGCGTTTTTCTGGCTGGATGTAAGGACTTCCAGATAGCAAAGAATCCTCTGTATCTTCTATTTTCCCCCTTTCTTTTAGGAATATCTATGATGGTTATCCTATGTCTGGCTCACCTTTGTATGTTAAGTATGCAAAAACAGATTACGTATCTCTTTAGTTCACAGGTCTACAAATGAAGAGGAATGGTACTGGAGAAGCTATACCTATAGAACTACTCCCGAGGAACATTATATGTATGTTCCTGAACCTGATTTGTATCATGAGATTCTAAATCACAAGCTGATGCTGGAATAAGATAAGGCTTGTGGGGGCTTTGGGAGATGGTGATTGTGTTTTGAGGGTATGAATCATTGAGGGCCAGAGGGCAAAGTGTGGCAAACAATCCCCAGGATCCTCAGATCTTGGTATTCACACCTTTTTGATGTTCTAACCCCTATTGTGGCAGAATTAGTCAACGTGACCAACAGAATATGACCCACATTAATGGTAACGTTACTTCTGAGATTAGCTTATACAGAACTGCGGCTTCCGTTTTCATCTCTATGTAGTTTGCTCACTTGCTCACTCACGTACATACATTCTTTTCTCTACACTTGCTCTGGGAAAAGCCATAGAGTGTGTACCCCACACAATGAGGAACTTAAATGCCTCCTATCAACAGGAGCCATGTTAGAACCACATTCCTGAGTCCCAGTCAAGTCTTCATATGTTGTGTGAAGACAAAACCATCCAGCTAAGCCACTCCTGGATTCCTGATCCACATAAACCGTGAGATATTAAATGATGTACTTTCAAGCCACCAAAGTTCGGGGTAATTTGTTATGTAGCAATAGACAACTATAATAAAACTATAATAAAACTTAAGATTTAGACTATCTAAAAATAGAGAAACACTGATTACCAGAGGCAGCAATGACTTGAGAAAATTTCTGTAAAAATTTGATTCTAAAGGAGGCTAAGATGTCCACGGTGTCATCTTAAAAAGGCAGAACTGAATTGTGATTATAATTTAGAAAACATATCTCTAACACATTACCACTTATGCTCTTTGAGAAAATAGAAAACAAAAAGAGGCTGTCAGTGTGCCTCCTGCACTGTTAAGGAGAGCATACACCCCGACCAAGTGATGTGAATTCACGAGACCAATGTTTCTCTTTATCAGGGATTGCACAGAATTGATGACTCTACCTCACGCAACCAACTCAGCTGGTCCTGATTCCACATTCATCAAGCCATCTTCTAAGTATAAGCTGGTTTAGTTTATAAATTTTCCTAGAGGGGAGTCAGCTCACTAGCTAATTGATATTAGGTTCTAAGCTACTTTGTACTTGTGATCAAAATCATAAATGAATAAACACTCTGATCAAAATTTAAGTGATCTGTGTCCATGTTAGCAGAAGCCAGTTACCATACCATACTATACCATCCTGATCATTTCTGGATGCCCTGAGAAAAATGAATTTCTTAATCTTTAAGTCCAAAGAACATGGTAACTGCACTGAGATCTTAACAACTAGTGAGCCTTCTCTGGTCTCTATGAAGGCATGTATGGCTCATCTCACCCTAAATTCAACACTGCTATTATTAAATCTTACTATGTCACCCACATAACCAAATAGCACTTATTAATAGTTTTCAGAAAATTATGAGCATATTTCCATTGAATTTTTTACCATCAAAACTAAAAAGGCTGAATGAATAAATGGTAAGTCAGATGAATTGTGAATTCTCAGTTCAAACAGGCATCGTGAATGTATTAACAGGGCAACACGAACTACCAGGTGGAAAAAAAATCACATAGCATTATGTTTAGTGTGGGCATGTGCTTCAATTTTGTCAGCCAAGCACAATTTTACAAAGCCCTTGTATTTGGAATTATAGTGCTTGAAAGTAATTATTTAGCATTTTGGGATTTGCCTTAAGACAGACAGAAGGCCAGAGGCTTCTGGGTTGAATACAAATCACAGAACAGAGCCCTGCACTTTTTACAATCTAGGTTATTGTGCAATCAATGGATCATTGGATTTTTATTGTTTTAATTAAAATCGGTTCATTTTAATGACATAAAATATATTGATTTTGGCTATCTCTTTGGAGTCTTGACTGTTTTGCTAGAAAGTAGCTGTCCCCACCTTTCTCAGGGTACCCACCAATTCTGTTTAGTCTCTTTCTCTTGGACTGATTTTTCTTCTCTGATTTTATTTCTGTATGCTTATTTTCCTTTTTATTAGTGCTTCTGAGTAATTTGATAAAGATGACAGCCCACCCCTGAACAGTATATAATGGGAGTCATGACTACTTCGTAGTTGATAAATTTGGAAAGAACCTCTATTAGTTCAAAATGTCTGCTCCTTCCCTGCATTGCTACTCAGATACCTGCACTCTCAGCTGAAATATATTTTTATTCAAATACTGTCATTTTGACCATAGATCCAAAATGACTTTGTTACTTTAAAGAAAAATTTTTTTATCATTCCTGTATTTATTCATTTGCTTCCTTCTGTGTTTTAAATGAGTTGAATAGGAAGAAGGGGAGGAGGGAAGGGAAGGAAGGAAAAAAGAAAACAGACTCTACTCTCAAATGTCCCATAATCCAGCAGGACATGAAAACAAATGAAGCACTAAAATGTTATAGGTGTTCACATAGTAGCAAATATTTTAAAGTGCATTATTTTCGACATGGGTATTCTCTCTTAGAAAAAGTTCATCTGGGCAAATGTCCTAGTTTTGTTTTGTTTTTAAAGTTACTTGGTAATGACAGTCCTCCTAATCTTATTTTATTTATGTGATTTGGTGGAGCTGAGATGTGGATAATTAGCTATTTGGATTATAAAGCTCACCTTATCATACCTGCTGTCAGCTCTGAGAGACAAAACAAAACAAACAAAAAAACCTTCAAAAATGTCTGTAATTCCCATAAGCTGACCTTTAGAGCATCCCTGACATGTATCTTTGGCTCGGTTTTTGTTTGTAATGCTTCTGTGTATAAGGAAAAATCAATATGAGCCCAGCAAAACAAGTAAGGAATAAAAATCTAAATGTCTAACGAATAATACCAAGTAGCAGAAAGGAAGTCAGCTTCTTTAAGTATTCATGCATACTAGGTATTGCGTTACTTATGAAAAAGTAAGCACATGTCCATCATATTTTACAGAAACTCTTTGGAACAAAATATGTTATATAACTGATATGTTTTAGCTTTTAGAAAATGAATGCTTCATTTCTCTTTTTACTACATTAATGGTTCAACAATAAGTTATGATAATTCACACAGGATTTTTTTTTAAGATTATCAATAATCTCACAACACTTGCACAAGTTTTAATCTATTTTATAAATGAGGAAACTGAGGCTTAAAAATATAAATTACCCAGCCTGTCAATTACTGGCCAGATATAAGTGCCAAAGATCACTATATTACTTTTTAGTAGGAAGTGTTCAGTTCAATAAAGTTTTCTCCAGTGGAGATTCAACTCATGCCTGCCACATTCCACGGTCCATACTTTCCAATACTCCTGGCTGTATCAATTAGTACAAAATACATTCTCTACAAGACTTGGTATTGGAAGTGTCATTTTGCTGCTTACCATGATAATAATGTGGCGCATGATAATTTTACTCTAAAATATTTGCTTTTCAGTTAGCAATTTTCTTTTTCAATTTTAACTCCCACAAGATGGGCATAAATGAGAGTCAAACATGTATGCAATTCTCACCTGCTCAGTTATGCTTAAATAATATAATTAGGAAGAGGAGGCAATAAAGGACTTCATCTATAAATTAACTAATATGTTGTAATTAAAGTTGTAAGAAAGTTCTAACCCCAGAGGGAAGGATGTAGCTCTAAGATAGGAGCTAACCATAAGATGGTGCTTTATAAGGGAGCTATTATACAGCAATTAAGAGGCATTATAAACTGAAATTAATAGTCCCAACAGTTTTTCAAAAGCAGCCTCAATTTACTTCCTGTGATTTTATTTTCTGAATCTAACCTCATTCCAAAAAGTCTTTCCATTTAGAATAATTTCATAATGGACAAAACTCACAAGATTTACTGAATCATCAAATACTTTTCTTCATTTCAGATAAAGTCATTTGAAATGTCCTAATAGCCAGCAGTCATCCCTCTGAGACATTTTATGGGAAGGGGAACACTCCCAAAATACGAAGGTTTAAGAAGTAACCTGATGCAGCAGAAACTCGACTTCAGATCCTGATTTTAATGCTGTTTTCCTTCATTATACACCAAGACAGCTTCATGCAATATAACTAGTAGTTTTAGTCCCACACTCATTTCAGAGTAAAGGGCAGAAAAAATGAAATGTCTGGAATAAGTGTATATTTTAAATTAATAAAGTTACTTAAAGTTACTTTATTTTATCCTCCCCTTTTACTAGAGAAGGCTCAGTGCAAAACTAAAGTAAAATAAACTAGCAGTTATTATCCAATTATCCACAAATATGTGTATGATTCCCTAATTGTAAGGATGCCAACAATGAGAAAGCTGAGAGTTTCACAATGATCTGACAAGCCCCATTCTCTCTCTCTTCCTCCTCCTAACTCTTAGAATTCAAAAGATCAAATTAGCACTACTGAATTATCTTAATGCTACACTACTGCTTTTAAGGAAGAAATTCTGTTTCATCATGTACACAGAAAATTTGGTTTCGCCATCTAGAACAGAGAGAGGGATCCAGGGAGATCAAAAGGAATACAACCTATAACTTGTGTTTATCACTGTGTGCTCTGAGGTTTTCGGAATCAAACCCTACAGAAAGTGACGACTTGCACAAGGTTCAGAGGAGACTGCAGTCGTGGCCAGCACCTTGATT
This sequence comes from Camelus dromedarius, assembly GCF_036321535.1. Lineage (NCBI taxonomy): Eukaryota > Metazoa > Chordata > Mammalia > Artiodactyla > Camelidae > Camelus > Camelus dromedarius. Next base: position 36,445,126 of record NC_087443.1, on the reverse strand, counting down.
GCAGGCTAGAGAGACCCTGAATGAGAATCCTGCTAATTTACACCCAGACTACCAACTCTGGAAACTGAGATAATAGATTTGTTTTGTTTTAAGTTGTTAAACTTTTGATAATGTGTTATACAGCGATAAACAAATACAATTCACCATTTTCATTTATTAGAAGATTCATCATTGTAAATATGTGAATTCTCCTCAAGTTAGTCCAGAAACAGATTGACATACGTACAATCTTAATTTATGACTAAGATGACCTTCGAGTGAAGTGGGGGAAATGATTGATTTAATACTTTTTAACAAACCTATAGGATACCCATATGGGGGAAAATGTATCTTGAATTCTCTGTCTCACAACACAGTCAAACATCAATTCCAGGTGGATTGTACATTTTAAATACGAAAAGAAAAACAATAAAGCTCCTATGCAATATCATGACCTTGAGATCTAGCAATTATTTCTTAAATAGAACAAAAAGTTACTAACCATAAAGGAAAAGTCCAATTTATACATTGGCTTTTATTAAAATAAAAATTATTTATCTCAAATAAGCCATTAAATGAAAAGCAAGCCACAGAGTAGAATATACTCACAATACATGTACCTGACCAATGACAGGCATCTAGCATGTATTAGGAATCTTATAAGTCAATTAAAAATCAGGGAATCCATTTTAAAAAATAGGCAAGAGTCTTAAATAGGTACTTTACAACACAGGAATTTCACAAGGCCAAGAAACTTATGAAAAGGTTTTCTATGTCCACATCCATCAAGGAAACACATATTAAAACACAATACCACTACACATCAACTAAAATGACTAAAATGAAAAGACTACTACTATCAAATGTTGGCTAAAATGGGGAGCACTTCTGGTATATATAAAATTGATAATAAAACTTTAGAAACTGGCAATATCTTCTAAAACTGAATATATCATACCTGATGCCCTAGGACACACCTAGTATATATCCACTGGAAATGCATTCATAAGTGTGCTAAAAGATATGTACAAATAATGCTCATAGCAGCACTATCAGTAATTGCCAAAACCTTAGAATACTTTTTTCCACCCATGAAAATGAATGAACCTTGCTAAACAAAATATCATAGTTGAATCTCATAAACCATTTCGAGTAAAATAAGTCTGTTACAAATATGTACATACTTTATTTTATTCACATAAATTGAAAAAATAACAGGCAACTCAAATTTACAGTTGTTATGGACTGAATATTTGTGTCCTTTCAAAATTTATATATTGAAACCCCATCCCTGCTATGTGTGATGGTATTAGGAGGTGGACTTTTGGGAGGCAGGGTTAGACGAGGTCATGAGGGCTGCCATCAGGAATAGGATTAGTGCTTCTACAGGAGTCACAGGAGAGCTCGCTGCCCTCCACCATGTGAGGATACAATGAGAATTCTGCAGTCTGCAAACCAGAAGAGGGTTCTCACCAGAACTCAATTATGCTAGCACCCTGATCTCAGATTTCTAGACTTTTGGGAGGCAGGGTTAGACGAGGTCATGAGGGCTGCCATCAGGAATAGGATTAGTGCTTCTACAGGAGTCACAGGAGAGCTCACTGCCCTCCACCATGTGAGGATACAATGAGAATTCTGCAGTCTGCAAACCAGAAGAGGGTTCTCACCAGAACTCAATTATGCTAGCACCCTGATCTCAGATTTCTAGCCTCAGATTTCAGATGAGAAATAAATGTCCATTGTTTACAAACCACCCAGTCTATAGTACTTATGGCAGCCTGAATGGACTAGATAGTGGCAGAGGAAAAAGGTTACTTGAGAACAGGTTAATGACTGGGTGGGCACACATGGCATGCTTCTGGCATACAGATAGTATTCCACTTTCTCATTACATGGTGTTTTCACTCTGTCAAAAAATCATAAGCTGTACATTTCTGATTTTGCACTTCTTTGTATGTATGTTACATTTCAATCAAATATTTATCAAATAATAATCCAAAGAAAAATGATTTTGTTATAAATCAAGTATGGATTATCAAGAATCCATCTCACCTTATTAAATAGCAGGCTTTTCTCTTCCAGGGCCCCTATGGAGTGACACATTCCCACTCACCTACACACACATACACCTGCCAAATATTGTCACATTGAAGACACACTGTTGAAGGATCACTGATGAACATTGATCTTTGAAGATGACTGTTCTTATGCACCTCACATATACCATGTATTATCTGTAGTTTCTTTCTAATGTAAAAGATCCAATTTTTATAAAATTGTGTTGAGTACTTGATTGAGACTGACCTAAGTAAAGTGGCAAACCTCTATCTAGTGACATATATCCTTGAAGCTGGTAAAAATTATCATGAGGCTAACTTATTATTTGGCAAATGTGATAATCAGCTTCTAAAACAGCCTCCAATGATGCCTGCCTCCCAGCGTTTACAACTATGCACATCCCCCTTCTCTTGGGTGTATGTAGGCTGGATCTAGCGACTCGCTTTTCACAAAGAGAACACAGTTGAATGAGCTGTCACTTCCAAGATTAGGTTATAAAAGACTGTGACTTTTGTTTTCCTCACATGTGCTCACTCACTTTGTCACCTGGTTTATTCTGATGCAGCTGTCTGCCATGTTGTCAGTGGCTCTCTGGAGCAGCACACACAGTAAGGAACTGAAGGTGGACTCTGTCTAACACCCAGCCTAACAACCTAAGAGGAACTGAATGCTGCCAGCAACCATGTGAGTAAGTTTGGAAGCTGATCCCTCCCCTGGTTGAAATTTCAGATAGACTGCAGCCCCAGCTGACAACCTGACTGAGTCTTGGGCCAGAGTCTCAGCCAGAGGACCAGGCCAAGCTGTGTCCAGATTCCTAACCCACAGAAAATGAGAGATGATAAACACTGCTATTTAAACCACTAAATTTGGGGGTAATCTGTTACCTAGCAAAAGACAGTTATGCAGTATATCAAACTATGTTGCTTCTTCATTTTATTCTTTAAGTTTTTTATTTCTAATTTTTAGTATATGATTATGCATAATTATAGTTGTATATGCTTACACTTACATTTACTATATCAAATATATACACAATTATACATATATAATAGATGCATATATACTTATATATAGTAATATGTATCAATATATTAATGTAATACAAATTAATTCTTCTATTTCTTTCCGTTGTTAAAAATAACCATATATAATCTTTACTCAGTTATATTGTTAAATTTCAAAGCTATCTGATGCCTTATTTCATCAGTTTAACACCAAAGGACTAGTCAATTATTTTTAAGTATATTTATACTAATTTTTTTAGATAATTCTAAATAGATTGGTCACACATTTTGTTATGTTGGAAACAAAGAAACAAATCCACAAGAAACACATACAGGATGTGAGGAGTGAAAGCAAGCTATCCAGAAGATCCTGATAAAAAGGAACAAGAGGACTAATCTGCAACACGTAGCACCAGACATAGCAAGGGTTTCAGATTATGTATTATTTTATTGGCTGTTTGTCATCATCTATCAGATCTGTAGCTCTCTTCTATACCTGAATCAATCAACTATCTGTCCTATTTTTAAGGTGTATTTAACACAAGACTTTTTTCCTCATTGTATGCTCGTACTAGTACATTTGACACACCCACTTCCGAACGCTGATTTTCGAGAATATGGTCCTTGTAACTATGGAAAGGTGAAAGGAAGTCTCCTTCCTTGAGCTGCTTGTAGTCTCATTTGTTTAAAAAATATATATATATATACAGTAGTTCCTCTTTATTTAGAGGGAGACATTCTAAGACTCCCAGTGGATGCCTGAAACACGGATAATACCAAATCCTATACACACTGTTTTTTCTATACATACGAATGGGCAGGTAGCACATACAGTGCGGGTACCTTGGACAAAGGTATGATTCATGTCCCAAGTGGGATGGAGCAGAATGGCATGAGATTTCATCACTTCTCAGAAGGCATATAATTTAAATTTTACAAATTACTTATTTCTGAAATTTTCCATTTAATACTTTCGGATCACAGTCAATAATGAATAACTGAAACCATAGAAAGCAAAACCTTGGATAAGGGTAGACTATGGTACATGTATATTTTCATTTATCTTTCCTTAATCCCTGCAAACTAGAAAAAAAATGGATGGAAAAATGGATGAACAGATGGAGAAAATGAAGCATAGAAGAGATCAAAGTTAATTCAAAACTAAATTCAAGATTTTTTTTATTAATGAAGTCTGCTTTCTTAAGTTACTTTTAATTTTTTCCAAAGTAAGTAATCGTTATAGGATTAGGCCGTCTAGTACCAAAATAAACTAGAAATGTATATCAAGCATGTAAATCCACAGGAAAGCTTCATTTAAGACTAGATATGTGCCAATAAATCTAGACAGATCTACCATATTTTGAATCTGCTGTGATTATTTAAATATTTGGCATAATTTAATCTAACATATTTTTATAGAGTTCAGTGAGGATGTACAATTTCTTCTTTTTAGAGAGAATGTCATCTGCTAGTCTTTGTAAAATCATAGACTTTGGGAAATCTAAAATTAGAACCATTCATAACTTTCACTGAAAATGCCAAATTATCAGCAATAGCTTTTTTCTTTTGCAATTGTTCCCCCATCCTTACCCACTCTGACAGTCAATCCAGTTTTCAGAGAAAAAACACACAGCAGAGAGAAATAAATATATTTTCATTAGTTTAACTTTCTAACATACTTGTGTTCATCTTGAATTTGTTCTGTTGTTGATTTTAAAAAATGTATTTACTCATGCATAATAGTCACATGTAGTTGATGAGAACCTCAAATACCTAGTCTATTTCCACAATTATGAAATAAGGAAAGAGTATTTTATATTTAACCAATGACTATGTCTACATAGGGTCAGGCAGTCTTCCTCTCTATCACCAATGGAAAAGTAATTTACAATATTAGCAAAGGCTTGTGCCTATCCAACTTTCCTAAAACATTCTGTGTCTTGCTACTAGAAATTTTAAGGAATTATTTTATCTTGCAGGAATTAATAACACAATTGTTAGAATCAAACAATGACAACATGACAACGTTTGCATATTTTTTTAGTCTATCTTCACTGGTATGGAATGCTAACTATTGAATATAGGATACACCTTTCTTTGCAATTTGAAGGCATGATTAGCCTCACAATCAACATTTGCTTCATAACTTTCTCAAAATACCATTTTCTTGAGGTCAATACTGGGGTTTTCTGATTTAAAAAAAAAAGGTATGAATATGTAGTATTGTAACTGGAACAATGATCTGCAGCACTGGCAGTCCAGGAGTTGCTATCTAAAACTCTTTTTTTTCCCCTGGATATTAAGAATTCATATTTTATATCAGTAAGAGGAACACTATTACAAAATAGTCATGGGATGGTTTCTATCACTCATACTCTAAACCTGAGGGTCTTTGCAACAAAAGGGGGCCTGTGAAGGTGTTTGGCTAATCTCTACAACTAGCCAAAAAAGGATTACATTCCTGATATGTCTGAAATATAATGCTAAAATAGTGCATCATGGCTGGTTTAGAAAGCAGTAACAAACAAGGCTTTGGGTGGGAAGGCTTAAATTGGGGTTGAAAAACAGATATTGGAGAACAATACATGGAATTTGATCCCATTTTGGAATACTAATAAACTTAGAATCATGTATATTTGCATACATCTACATAGAAAATGTCTGAAAGAAAATACAGTGGTTATTTCTGGGTGGTAAGGCAAGTAATAATTTTGTTCCTTTTTTCTATTATTTCTAATGTTTCTGTTACAAATATGCAAGACTTTTCTAAAAACTGCATAATTAAAAAATGATTTAAGTAACCATTAAATAAGCATTCATATTTTCCAATGTGAAAAATACTGTAGGAGATGTCAGTACTACAACAGTGAGTAAGATAAATACGGTCCTTATTCAGGAGCTTATATTTTAATAGAAACAATAGAGAATCAACAAAGAAATTCTCATAACACACAGTAAGTGCAATAAGTTAGATACAAGATTTTATAAGAACATATATCAAAGGTATCTAATATAGTTCAAGAGTTAACCCATGGCATAAGAAAAGAAATAACTATAGTTATAAGAAATTATTAAAAAGATAGCAATTTTTATTATTTTATCTCTATCATTTTTTCTAAAATATAAAGTAGAACACTCCCTCACACCACACACAAAAATAAACTCAAAATGGCTTAAAGATTTAAATATAATACAAGAAACTATAAACCTCTTGGAAGAAAACATAGGCAAAACATTCTCTGACATAAATCTTAGCAATGTTCTCCTAGGGCAGTCTATCCAGGCAATAAAAATAAAAGCAAAAATTAACAAATGGGACCTAATTAAAATTATAAGCTTTTGCACAGTAAAGGAAACCATAAGCAAAATAAAATGACAACCAATGGAATAGAAGAAAATATTTCCAAATGATGTGACTGACAAAGGTTAGACTTCCAGAATATATAAACAGCTCATACAACTTAATAAGAAAAAAACAAACAACCCAATTCAAAAATGGGCAGAAAACGCAAACAAATTTTCCAGTGAAGACATACAAACGGTCAAAAGGCACATGAAAAAAATGCTCAATATCACTAATTATCAGAGAAATGCTATTCAAAACCACATTGAGGTATCATGTCACACTAGTTAGAATGGACATCTTTCATAAGTCCATAAACAATAAATGCTGGAGAGGGTGTGGAGAAAAGAGAACCCTCCTACACTGCTGGTGGGAATGTAGTTTGGTGCAGCCATTACGGAAAACAGTATGGAGAGTCCTCAAAAAACTAAAAATAGACTTACCATATGATACAGCAATCCCACTCCTGGGCATATATCCAGAGGGGATTCTAATTCATAAAGATATATACACCCCAATGTACATAGCAGCACTATATACAATAGCCAAATATGGAAGCAACCTAAATGTCCATCAGACTGGATAAAGAAGATGTGGTATATTTATACAATGGAATACTACTCAGCCATAAAAAAGAATAAAATCATGCCATTTGCAGCAACATGGATGGATCTAGAAATCATCATTCTAAGTGAAGCCAGAAAGAGAAAGAAAAATACAATATATCACTCATAAGTAGAGTCAAAAAAAAAAAAAGAAAAGAAAAAAAAAGAGGACACTAATGAACTCATCTACAAAACAGAAACAGACTCACAGACATAGTCAACCATTAACAGTTACCAGGGGAAAGGGGATGGGAAGGGATAAATTGGGGAATTTGAGATTTGCACATGTTAGCCACTGTATATAAACTTTTTTTTTTCCTGTATAGCACTAGAAACTATATTCAGTATCTTGTAAATAACCTCGAATGAAAAAGAGTATGAAAACGAATATATGTATTTGACTTTTTAGTCTCTTCACTCTAGGGGTGAAAAAGCTAAGGCACTATCTGCCCCATCCTCAGCCTCCCCACTCTGGGGTATTTTACCATTAAAATCAATGGGTAAATCACATGTGAAAGGGCCTAACTCTATCATTGCCTTTGATAGTCTCTTTTGGTTCAAAAACCATGTTTGAAAGCCTAATAGATTAGGAACTGTCAATAACATCATCATCATCAACAACAAAAGTACTTTATCATCATTTAGAAAGAAAAAGAGGCAATTATCAACATCATCAGTAGCATTCTCCAGTTTACTCAGAAATACCCTTCGAAGTGAACATGTTTCATACTTGCTTTTCATCAAACATCTTAAGTGTTCCCTTTGTGAGCTTCAAGTGGTATTGGTACTGATCTGTTTATTGTTTTTGATCACATTCTCTTCAACTATGTACACTGTTTGGGACAAGACAAAATGTTGTAACATATACTACTAAATATTTGTTTCACTGATAAATTGGGCAATTTTTCTTCACACAAAATCCTATATATGACCTTTGCCCATTATGTTCATTTCAATTTCCTCTGCCTGATATTCTAAGAAAAGATGTTACAGATGTTAAAGCAGGAACAATAATAATAAATTATGGCCAATTTAATATATATAATTTTGACAAATATATTCCCTATAACTATATGTTAAAGATAAACTGAAGAAATTAAAATTCTGAGGAGTTTATGGTATTGAGCAAACATCAATTCACAATGAGCAATGCAATCCCAAAAATAGCTAGGAGTCCTCCACCAATAGGAGCTACAGGAAAGGCTTTTATAAAGCAGACATGGTAGCAAAGCAAGAAAATTATTTGATATGTAACCTGTATTTTGGTATTTTCCTTATAATGGTAACTTATATATTGAGTGTATTTTTCCACTCAAGGCTGCTTAGTAGGGAAGTCTGGATGGTAATTACCTCATTCTGCCTTTCTATTCTCTCAGGAACTCCAGGATTCTAAAAGTCAAGGCCTATGAAAATGAATCATTAACATTTTAAATGAAGAACTCAGGAAATGCAAATCACAATTCTGAAATCAACATTAACCTATGCAGGTTGCCCATGTGCAATTGCCACACTTGAATTTTCTGTTTATAAAACACAAATATCTTAACCTTAAGCATTGCATCATCCACATGTGTTTCCATCTTTGAGCTTTTGAATATATATCAGCTGAGCAAGACAAATAATACTCTTTATGATACCTAGAGACCCCTGTAAGAACCAAATAGATAGCCTACTGGGTTGCCAGATGCACTGTAGTATTACAAAATTAAAGGAACAGATGCTCTTTGTTAACCTTATTTTCTAACAAAAAATAAACAAAGTTTTAAAAGTAGAGATTGGGAGAAAACTCAGAAACCTAGTATCTCCAAATATCAGGAAGATTAAAAGATAGGGATAAATGAAAGTATTGGTTAAAATCATAAAGCTAAAGAGGAATATTCTTTGATAACAAAGAAGATAGACATCAGGAACCAAAGGATGAATTTTGAGCAAATAAATATAATGCATGGTGGTAAATATCAAATATGTAATAAAGAACAGTTAAGAATAAAAGTTATCTGGACAATCTCAAATTATTTTAATTATCAAAGAACAATGCTATTATATAAGGTTTGTTAAATAAAAAGAGAATAGAAATCGTTCAGTTCAGTCAGGGTAAAAACACCTAATTTTAAGGAAATAGCAATCTAATGATTTCAAATACAAATATAAAAATATGACATTTTACATCTAGTGACCAACTCATTGTCTTATAAGTAAAAATGAGAAATCATTAGGGAGATTGAGAAAAAATGAGGAGCTTTTCAAACTTACTCATATTGCACCAGAAAAACCACAAACAAAAAAGAAAAATCGTGAATTTTCTTTGTCTTCTTAAAAAGGTTAAAAAATAAGTGGCATGCACACATACAAGGAGTGCATGTAAAACTCGTGAAACCTGAATAAGGTCAACAAATCGTTTTACTCTTAATTTCCTGGTTGTAACAGTGCACTATAGTTACACAAGATGCTACAGCTGAAAGGTACACAGGCTGTCTCTGTATAATTTCTTACAACTACAAGTGAATCTACAAGTATCTCAAAATAAAAAGTTAAAAAAAATTTTTTTAAAAAAGGTGACTAGTATAATCACATTAGTTATTATTTCAATGACAAATTAATCATAAATTTCCTTTAAATGTTCTTACACCCTATCTTTGAGAATATAACTAAGACCCCAGGCTAATATAACAGGAAATGACTTAAAATTAGTGAACTAAGAGAATAATCAAAGGCAATTATGTGGAAACAATGAGAGCATTCTATACCTATGGCCTGAAGAGAACAACTCAATAAATCCTAAAAAAAAAAGAATAGTGAGCCACTTAACTGAGCAATCACACAGCTAAAGAAAGAAATCAAGAATGGAAATGCCAAAAGACAGCAATCAAAATCAAAAGGGGGAAAACCCAAATAACTGTTTTAAATGCTAACTGGAGGAAGGGATATTTGTAAAATAAAAACAAAATAGCATTTTAAAATTCCAAATACATGGGAATACTCAATTAATTTAAGATAGATAATAAATCCCAATGTAAAACTCAAGACTACACTAATGAACTCATCTACAAAACAGACCAGCAGACATAGCAAACAATCTTATGGCGGAAAGGGAGTGGGAAGGGATAAATTTGGGAGTTTGAAATTTGCAAATGTTAACTACTATATACAAAAATAGATTTTAAAAAACCCAAATTTCTTCTATATAGCACAGGGAACTATATTCAGTATCTTTCAATAACCTTTAATGAAAACGAATATATGTATATATATGCATGACTGGGACATCATACTGTACAAGAGAAACGGACATATTGTAACTGATTATACTTCAATTAAAAAACAAAAAACAAAAACAAAAAACCCCCACAGTATTGTAAACCGATTATACTTCAATTAAAAAAATTAAAAATAAAATTTGTAAAAAAAAAACAAACAAAACTCAAGACCATTCAGAAGGTAGAATATCTTCACATATTTGAGTAGATAGTTCTTTTTAATCCATTTATTTTATTTAATTGTATTTTGTACAAGACAAAAAACACTAACCATAAAAAACATACATTGATTTTACAAAAATTAAGTTTTTCCACTTATCAAAATTATTAAGAAAATAGAAACAACCACAGAGACAGACTGGAGACAAAATACAATCAGAGTACACATATCCAAAAATGAACCCCTATCAAGAATATTTTTGAAAACTCTGATGACAATCAACAATAAAAATATGAAAAAAATGGTCAAAAATGAGCAAAGGATATGAACAGATATCTGGAAAAGAAGATACACAATTAGCCAATAAAGAAAAGGTGCTCAACATCCTTAATCACCAGGAAAATTCATATTAAAATCATTAGGAGATACCATTTTGTATTCTCTAGAGTAAGAAGCATTATGCTGTACACCAGAAATTGACACAAGGTTATAAACTGACTATACTTCAGTAAAATTATATACTAAAAAAAAGAATTAAAAAAAGTGAACGTTGAGAAGTGGAGCAATCAGAACTCTCATGCATTGCAGATGGGAGTATAAAATGGTAGAAGAATTCTGAAAAGGATTTTGGGAGTTTCTTTAAAAAGTTAGACATATCTACCCTATTCCTTTACAATTTCACTACTAAAACACGGAATTTAAAAATCCTCAAAATATGAATAAGCATGTCCACTGTATCCTTATTCATAATAGCTCATAAAATAAGAAAAACATAAATGTCCAATAGGAGTATGGATAAACAAATTATGGCATATTAATAGAATTGAATACTCTTTATCAATCAAAAGAAATGTACTACTGGCATGAGCAACAACATGGGTGAATCCAAAAAAATATTATGTTCAGCCAAAAGGAGACAGACCCACACACACAAAAATAATGACTAATATATAAAATTCATCATGAAATGATTTATTACAACTAATAACACTGGATTTGTAGCTCAGCTTGTTCATGAGAAAATAATGAGCAATTACCCTCAGATTTTCGATTGCCCTCAGGATTCTCTAGTGAAAATCCATACCTATCTCAAACTTTTTTTACTAGGTTCACTCTCAAGAAGCAGTACAAGTGATCACTGAAATGAATTTTCTCTAATCCAGTTTAATGCTATTGACACTGCATCATTTTCTATTTACACAGCATGTGGAAATATGAGTATTTCTCCAAATTGTTCAACTCTAGAACTCTGAATTTACCTATGAGAATGATTACAGCCTTTAAAATTACTAACTGAATTGTGAATTATCTCTGTTTACTTCTAGTAACTTTATACACCGTATTCTCACTATACATAACAAGGGCAGGACAAAGAGCCTGTTAGTCCAAAGTATAGAACACCAGTACAAAACTACTTCATTATCATGGAATCAAAATACCCCTAGGAGCACTAGAGTGGATTCAGAATGGCAGGTGTGACATGTCCTGCATATCCAGATTATGTTACAGCTCTAATAAACTTGTTATTTTATTATTATCTTATCACCAGGTATCTACTACTCCCAATCCAATATTCTGTGGTGACTCAACTACTCTCTGTGCTTCTGTTGGTTTGTCTTCTCTTGCCAGTATAAACTCTACATTCTTTAAAAATTTATTTCTGCTTATTCACAGCTTTTTCATATCACATCACTACCGTCTTTTATTTTTGTGTCTTCTGGCTTCTGCAACTGCTTCTCTGTTATTGATATTTCTATAACATTTTTGTATCATCCACAGAAAAGTATCTGACTGAATCAGCCAATTACCACATATAGTAGAGAACATCAGCACTGAATAGCATAGACCTCTCATATTGGTCTGCCTTATAGACTACTGATCGTTCTACATGAATGACTTTGGATGAGAAGTGATCTCTGCTCCAATAATCCATGGCTAGGTTTCCAGACTTATATGGTAAGAATGTGAAATCCCTTCGAAGGGAATTATGAAAATACCAGGCACACAAATGCTCTCCAGAAAAAAGACAGTATCCAGAAGCCACCTTGCATGGCCTGCCCCAACACATTCACTTATTAGGGTCTCCTTCAGGGGCATCGCTTTTATTCCACTGATTTGTCTCTGTTTTGAGGAAGCAGTTGCAGACGATTAACACTATACCCTTGAAATTCCTTAAATACCTGACAGTTGAAACTGCCCCCTCATATTCTTCATTTTCTAAGTTTTCTTAGCCACTTGGTTAATTTTTGTTGTTTTTAGGAATTAATTTTAGGATAATTTTGTCCATTTCCAAACATTCACCCTTGAAAATTAGGTTGTAGCTGCATTTTTACAGGTTATTCAGGGTAAATTAGCATCTAAAATATTAAATCTTTCCACCAAAGCACTATAGTAGAGTAAAACCCACTGAACGAGACTCTTGTAATCCAGAAATTCCAGTATTCCACGTTGGCAAATTTAAACTAACGAGGGAAATATCAAAGCAATACAGCTCAATTTCTGTATAAGAAAAACTTTATGATATTTCAGTATATCAAAATGCTTTGAGAATATAAGAATGATACTAATTATCCTTAAACATAGTTCACAAATTAGAAATATAAACATTTTTGAATAATAAAATATTAACTATTTAGTAAGCATTTATTATGTCCCAGAGTTCCAAGTGCTTAATATGCATGGAGCACTGAATCCTCAGTAGGGGATTTATCAACTGCATTTATTAAATGGGGAAAAATTTACAGAGACGTTAAGCAACTTGCCTAATGAAACACAGCTATTAGTAATGAAACCAGATTTGAATTACAAGCAGTTTGATCTAAAGATCATCCTCTTAAATACTATGCTACATCTGTCTATGAGATATGAAAAGCATTAATATAATCTAGCAGAAGCATTTTTTGTGACATATATCAACTTTTATATATGTTAATGGAACCTTAAAAAGAATATAAGGTTTTACGAGAATAAAAATTAATATATACCGGTACTATATTACTTATAGTTCCCAAATATTTGTGATTTTCAAATAAAGTATCAAAATCAACCTACTAATTTGTGAACATATTTTAAATTTGATTTGTCCTAGACATCACAATATTTTAAAATATTAATCATTTCTTAATTAAAAACATTACTGTTAATTGTCATTTTTCATCTTAATATTCCTCTCTAATTTTAAATTTAGAAACAAGCCATTCATTCATTTACTCACTCAAAAACTAGTTAATTAGTATCTACTATGTGCCAAGCATCATGATGCCATAGTGAAGGGGAGAGTCTTGGTTTACCCTGGAGGTTAGAGTCTAACAGAAAATACAATATATAGCTGTAATCAGTGCTACCATTGGCAGGCACAAGGTACTGCGTGAATATATGAGAGTATTTCACTCATAAGTAGGGTTGAGAAAATCCTTCCAGAAGGAAGTCACATCTAAGCAGATATCCAAGCTTGAGTAAAAATTATTGTAGAGAAAGGGTAGTTGGGTCAGACAGAATGACAACAAATGACTGAGTGTCTGTAGATGGCAGGATTTGGTGAATAATTTGATAATTTGAAAAGGCACTGTCAGGATGATGGCCAAGTTTCTAGCTCCAGGGATCAGGTAAATATAAATATCTCCTTAAATTTGCATTTTTAAGCTGTTTTCATACCCATCAACTCCACTTATTCTGAGAACAACTCTTTGGGGAATACAAAGGTATTTTACAGCTGAAAATAAAAAGAGTTCTCATGGTTTGTTTAAAATCTCAATGGAAGAGAAGGTGGTTAATGGAAAACACGTAGAATTAAGTTCTTTTTACTATCATTTCTTTTTTTTTAATTGAAGTACAGTTAGTTACAATGTGTCAATTTCTGGTGTACAGCACAATGTCCCAGTCATACATATATATATATATATTCATTTTCATATTTACTATCATTTCTACTCAGTTACAGAATACTTGTCTAATTCTATTGTCTAAAATACATGTCTTCTTTAAATCTAGATTGTTATCTGGCTCAGGCCTACGTTATATTGTCCCCTTTGCTGTCTAAGGTAAAAAGTCCTAACTTGCTACCCTGACAAAAGCAATCCGTCATTATTGCATCGTGGCTGGTGGAACAATTTTGATCAATCATGTGAACACCCCTAACATTACCACCAAGTGCAGGTGCACATTAATATTCCATGTAATGGCCAAACAGATGCAGAAAGACAATATATCTCTTCAAAGGGGGTCCTCAGGCCTCTTCCTTGACTTCTCACCATCCCTCTTGCTTTCTAATTCATACTAATATTTAGCGAGCAATATTTGCTTATATGTTCTGGGATATAAAGATCCATCTGACAATACTACAAGGTTACGTATGTACAAGAATCCCTTTCTGACAATTCTAGGTCCATCTACCTTGCCCCTTATGAACTTAGATAGAAGTAAAATAGCCAGTGAGGACTCAGAAGCCATAGAGCATCCTCGTGTGGGAAATCTTCTTCAAATGGCCGCAGGGTTTTCCCACTGCTGTAGCCCTGCCTGAGGCAGACACCTCAAACTGGTGAAACTGTATCCACCACAGCCCTAGTGCTCCGAAGCGTTGCTTTCACAATAATTTTGCTTTTGCGAGGAGTGTCCAAAGCCTTGCCTGTTGGCGCGCTCTCTCTCTCTCTCTCCCTTTGTTTCTGATGGGAGAAACTTGTTAAATGTCCATAGTCACTAAAAAGAGAGTTGGCCTGACAGCAGTCCCAGCAAAGAGGAGTAAAGTCTAGAGATACCAGAGGAGTCACTTTTGCATAATCCAGGCAACACGTGGGCAGCTAGCCCTGAACATCAATAAGAAGAAAGAAGGTTTTCAATATGGGCGACAAATTATCACTCAAGTGGTGAAGGACATTCTGCAGGTGTTGGCCCTGCCCTTCCAGCTGGCACCTTGACATGGCCAAGAAAGTTTTCATCCTCAAAGAGGCTGGGGAGCCTCAGATGCCTTCTCTGTTCTGGCTGTATGGTCCAGGCTGGCCTAGTGCCTCAGACTTTCTTTGTCACTCATCTCCCAAGACAGGTAAATCTATTAAATATACCTTCTAGGGGGTAAAGGGATTTCACTCTTCCTCTAACCTCTCTTAAATCTATTTATTGTTAATAAATTTCGTATCACTTCAAGATTAGACTTTTGCTTTTCAAAAATCTTTTCTTCTTCACTCTCAAAAAGCCCTGCTCTTGCAAGTCAACAGCTTTAGCTTTAAAACAATTTCTCCTCCAAGAGGGATAAGAATTCAAATTAGCAAATGACAGAACCAGATGAGACCTATCTGACTCAGAGCAACTCCCTGTTTATATAAAACAGTAGCAGGATTTTGAGAAAATAGAAAAGTTCTGCGTCAAAGTCTGTCTCTGTCCCATGTTGACTCCAAGTCTTTATACCAGGGCCAACCTGCAAAATCAGGCAGTGCATACGAAAGGCTTGACCTGCAAGTAGAAATCTCAGTGGGAAGAAAAACTTCTCAGCTCTGACTTGTTTCCTTGGCTATTAATTCCTATCTTTAGCCACTCAAATTTCTTCAAGCTCCAAACAAGCAGTTATAAGCAAGGAAATACAGAAATAGGTAAATGACAGAAGTTTATACCTAGAAAATCTTTGTAAAACAATGTGCAGTGTCTAACAAACCATTTTTTAAAAATATTACCTTCTTTATAATGTAATTATGCTTTCTAAATTCTTAAGGATAGATCAGAAATACTAAAATTAATCTCCCCCACCTCCACATCCCGGAACTCTGGATATATAGTGTAACATAAACACAATCACTTCAGTGATTAATAAAGGCAACATGTGTAGCACAATGAACAGAGGCTTCGGAGCCTGAGTCTGCAAACTGTCGGACCAATGTCTGTCAGAGTAACTTCGGGAGAGTCATTTTAAATTATCGTTTCCTTTCCTGTCAATAAAATGGTTATTTAAATCCCTTCCTCAACGGTTTCTTTAAGGGTGAAATGAGCGAATGTACATAAAGTTCCTGTCAGGTAGTGATCTCTCACCAAAACTTTCTTCCCTCAGGCTACATTTCTTTATCAGCAGCTCAAGGGTACAGTTTTTACCTCTACTTGATCTTCTCAGTTTCTGTTGGGAATTTTATTTTAAACTGAAGGGCATTCTCTCTTTGCTTCACTTCTTAAGCAAATTCAATACATTTAAATTATTTCACTCGATCTTCCTACCTCAACTTCTCTTATAGAGAAACGAATTTGACCTTCCCTCCAAGCTACTTGTCAACTGGTCCCTTTCTTCATCTTTATATTAATATTTTCCTGTTCTTAGTCAATGATTTCAGATCCAGTTCTTTAAGTGATTTTTTAAAATTGTATTTAATTAATACAGTATGTTGTACTAAGCACATTATATCACAATTATATTTGACTGATACAATGTATTTGCTTGTCGTTTTGTTAGGTTACACCTATGGTTGTGGTAACATCAAAGTGCACTGAATTTGGAGTCAGACTTGAATTTTAATCCTTTAACACTAATTAGCTGTATGCATTTAGGTAAGTCATTTCACCTCTGTAGGACTCAAAGCCTACCTAGGATTTTGAGCTATATGATTTTTCACTCAACTCAGTTCTATCATTTTAGTGTTTTATGATGTGACCTTTGCAGTAATGCAATGCAAGATTAATGGCATTACGTTGGCTTTCCGTATTTTACAACCCAAGGGCTTAAATGAGTACCTGCCTCCACTTTTCCTTGAATGTACCTGTGGCCACCTTTTCCCTTTCTTCCATTCTTTGTTCACCTACAGGAAAAGCCTGTAAGAGCTGTGTCATTTACAATTAGTATGGGTCTATGCTAACTTTCATTTTAGGTTGAAACTAAGAGAACCTAATGAATGAAATTGGAAAATCATAAAAATCAAATTAAGTTCCACAACAGAAGGCATAGAATGGTCTTATTTTTGCAAAACCAACCAACCAAACAAAGATACATACATACAAGCAGATGTGCCAGAATATATGTGGAAAATGATCTAAAAAGATGCATACTAAATAGCTAAAAGCAATTAGCCTAGAAGAAATGAAAGACTAACAGAAGTCAGGGCTTAAATTTTTATAATTAACTGTCCTATAGTAATTTGTTATCACAAGCATGTGCTATTTTTATAACATAAATGCTATCATTTACTGATATTGATATATATATATATATATACATACACACACACACACATACATATGTATGTATGTATGTATATATACACACATTTTTTTTTTTAACCCAGTGACTTCATTACTGTATTTTGGGTATAAAGTTTCAACAAGATAGTGAGGAGAGGTGGCGGGATGTTCATTAGTGTCACACAGGAAGTGCCTGGATATAGCCAGTGGGTGAATCTATGTTCAGCTCTAACCCAAGCAGGGATGGATGCTTTCTTCTAAAAGTGATTTGAGACTGCTGTTCTCATTGTATCTATGGTAAAAACACTAATTATAGCAATTAAAATATAATTGGAAGAGGAAACACCGGTTGAACTAAATCTTTACATGATAGGAAGTACGGAGAACCAGGCAAAAGCCAAGATCGGAGCTACCAGAATAGACCAGGTAGGGTAGCAGGATTTTGTAAAACATATTGGAACAAAACAAATCAATAGACACAGATGACATTTAAAAACAATTCTTTCAAAAACTGTGCAAAGACTAATGATTCTGAAGATATTCATAAGGACACAGGAAAGAAGACGGTTTCCAAGCAAAGAGCATGTTTCAAAAGCAAAAACTGTTAAGACTATCAAAAAAAAAAAACAAAAAAACAAAAAAAACTGGGCTAGAATTGAGACACATGAAGTCATTAACAACTAAAGTTCTGGTCAAAAGCCTACACATAATTTTTACAACTGTATGACTTCATGCCTATGTAAAGTATGAAGAGTTCACTTTCAAAGGGCGGGTTCAGTCATTGTCAGAGTATCAGGCTAATTTTGTGTTACTCTTCCATTTATAGCGTGAGGACATCATAGAGTGTCCCCAGGGCATTCCAAAGGGAAAGGAGAGAATTGTTTAACTTCTCTTTCAGAGCACTACGCTGTAGGGGTGTGCTGGTCCCAACACGCTGGCAGTGTTCTCAACCTGCAGTTGGAGTCCTTAGTGCCTTTTGCTGGCTGCTGCCTTAGTCATCAGTTCCAGGAAACTCCAACACCAGAGTGCTGTGTATCTGAACACACATCACCTACTTGATCATCTATGTCTCCAAATAACATAGACATATCTTCATATTTTATCAGTCATCAAAATAACAATCTACAGCTTCTTTATTATTTTTCTTCCCTAATATACCTACTCCAAGTGTGAGTATATCCTATGCTAAGGGAAATCAAATTCCAATGACAGGCCAAACTTTTGCTTTATATTTCAAAATCACTTATTTCAATGACCCATATTATATATCTGTAAAGAAGTAAATTAAACATCCAATGAGTCCACTAACATGGGATCAAACTTCTACCTCAAACTGTTTTCTGCAAGACTCCCCTAGTTCATTTAGTCATACTCATATTCACACAATGGCCCCAAACCAGAAACCTAAGAGCTAAATTTAGTTCCCGTTTCCTCAAATTCCATATTTATTCCCAGAAAATCTAGTCAATTTTATCTCCAAAATAAATTTCAAATCTGCCTGCTTCTTTGGCCAATTCTCTAGTCCAGCACTGTCCAGTACAAATATAATGCAAGCGACATACATAATTTAAAATTTTCTAGTAGCCATGTTAATAAATTAATCATTTCTACATGTCAAATTGATAATGCTTTGATATATTTGGTTAAAATACATTATTAACATCAACTTGACAGGTACAGATGTAAAAATATATAAATGAAATCTTTCATATTATTGTTCCTTACTGAGCCTTCAAAATGTCTTGTGGGTTTTATACTTCTATAACACATCTCAATCCACATGAGCCAGATTTCAAGCGTTCAGTCGGCACATGTAAGTATCGTATTGGAGAGAGCAGCACTCATCTATGTCAGTGTCATTCATTGCCAGGAAAACTGCACCAGACTCGTATCTGGTATTCTCACTTCTGTGCCTGCCAACCCCCACATGCAACAGCATATTTTTGTGGACTAGCGAGAAATGAAAACAATGTAATTCCCTGCTCCTGTGTTAAACAACGAGACTGGGTAGACTTTCTTATTTCTGTGTTCATAATATAAAGATCAAGCAATAATAACTTAGCTGCTTCCCCTGGGAAATACCTGCTCCCTAGAAGAGAAAACTGATCCAGCTAAACTGATTATTAAGACTAACAAACTCATCTAGATTCATTTCATGATCCTCAATTCACTGTGTCCACCCATCCAAATCTACTGTATCAAAAACCCCCTGCCAATTCTTTTTCTCCTGAAATATGCCCTTTAAAATCTTTCAGCACAGGTCTTAACATGATATAAAGAGCATTATCTGTCTTCCCCATTTTGCAACATGAGTAAGACTGTCAAGGTGGTATTCTTTACTGCACCAAGTCTAACAAACTTAGTTTTGCTTGGCTAATGCATTTTTGGAAAGTCAACCTTAAACAAAAGCAAGAGGGGACTTCCTCAAATGCAAAAGAGATTTGACGAAACACTGTAAAAGGACTATAGCTCAATAAAAAAATGTTAAAAAATAATTCAAAAGGGATCATTTCACTCACCTGTTAATGATATTTCAATTGTTCCCAATACTTTGGATCAAAATTCAAACTGCTTAACATATCTGACAAGGCCAGAATAATCTATTCTCTGTCTAGCTCTCTAAAATCATATTAGATCACTCCCCTCTTCCAGTCACTAAGTCTTAGACACGGTGCCTTCTTCCTTTCCTTTAGGTATAACTAGCATTTTCCCAGTCTCATCACCTTTGCTTTTACTCTATTCTGCCTGCAACATTCTCTGTCTTAAAATTGCTGACTCATCCTGACTCTGAGTAACAAAGTTAAATTGGATCTCCTCAGGAGAGCCTTTCCCTGACTACTGTACTTAAGGTGTTATCTCTTATGCCAATTTTCTCTCCATCACATCCTTCTTTACTTCCTTCATATCACTCATCGTTAACTGCCTTGTCTGTATCTTTCTTTAATTGTTTACTTTCTCTTTCCACTAGAATATAAACCTTTTGAAAACAGAGATCTATCTCCTCCATGTCTATATGTCTACATTTTTGATAGATTTATTGACACATGTCAATAACTTGTCAACATAAATGAATAAAAATAAGCCAATGAATATATTAAAGAATGAGGGGGAAGGAAAGAAGAAAGGAAGCCCTCCCCCCTAAAATATGTGATACTGGCAAGACAAATGCAGTTATTTCCCTTATATAATAGGACACAGTGTAACAATGTGTTAAGGAAACAAATCCAGATCCTACAGATACTATAATTTAGCTGAGACCAGGAATAAGCTTTTCTGATTTAAAATGCAGTGCTCATCACAGCATAACACACTATCTTTCAACTTTCTCTGACTGATGTGGTTCTTTTGAAGCTAACGTGTAAAGCTTCAGATTTAATAACGAAACAAGGAATCTGAGGGAAAAAATGATTCTCTGTGCGTTAATTGGTGAGTTCATATCTTCTTGTATTTACATCTCCCACTTGCATTTTGATTAGCAATTTCTTCCGTCAATTTAACACCCAAATCCTCTGTAATCAGTGGCATGTTATATTCTGGAATAGACTCAATGAGTCCCTGAAGCCAGTGAGACAGCACTTCAATCCCTTCACCTTGGCTGCTCTAGTGGTGAACATGCCTGACTGTCAGTCTGATTTCCAATATCTCCTCGGAGACAGTCAGGCAGTAAGAAATGCTGTTGGCATATGCTTGGCTTCAGCTTATTGCAAATACAAAAATACTTGTTGGTTCCAAACACAAGCTTTACTTCTTTTCTATTATTATTATTACCATCACTGTTAATATTATAATCTTTACCACTCTTCCAAACTCCCTTATGGAGAGGTTTCATATTATAAGGAAGAACAATTCCTGAAAATTACATTTGATCAATATATTCAGTGAGGTAGAGTTTGATTAAAATTCCTGTCCTCCTCTAATAGTAAATATACTGTAAGTGATTTGTTGTCATCTACCCAGTTACTCATCTCTCCTTTCTCTCTTAGTAAGAGAACCTCAATTTTCAAATTAGGCAGCTTGAGATGGATGACTGTGGTGGGTGAGGTGGAGCATTAGTCGCCAACCCAAACCCTATGGAATGAATCTTGAATACTCTGTGCCAAACCCAGTGATTCTGTACCTCTGACCATTTGGACAGGTCATATCTCTTTGACATGGCATTAAAAAATATTAAGAATCTGGAGTCTTCTTATATTTCCAGTCTTCCACCACCTGTATGCTGGGGTCTAGTCATCCATTAATTACGGTTCTCTGACCTTGCCTTTACCTCTATATCCGTGCAAAAGTTCTCAGTCACAATTCCAACTATACAACTTCAACTTATTCATCAAAGTCCAATTCAAATGTCACCAAAGGTTTACATCTTTGCATGATTTTCTCCACAACAGAATCAAAAATCTCCAACGATTCTATATGCTTTCAGTATAGCACTTATCACAATAAATTCCTATCATTCTCTATTGTATCTCTTTACTTCATAAGAATGCCAGTTATTTGAGAACAAGGATCATGTCTCGTGTTTGTGTCCTTAAAATTTAGCATAGTGTTTGAAAGATAGAGATTACTCAAGAATTTGTCAAGTGGTTGACTGAGGAGACTATATAACAGAGAGAAAACTAATCCTTAATGTGGTACCTTTCTCAATCTGTGCTATCCACGTTCATGATAATTTCATATTCTTCATATACTTCAAGACTTTTATTCTATTTTGTATTTCCTAGATATTACTATTTCAAAGGAATTTTTTAGAAGTTATCAAAAAGATTGTGATCATAATTTAAGCCTTCTGCTTATTAAGTAATAAAATAAGCCAATGGAAATATTCTTAAACTATTGCCGGTGATGATTTGTTTAATAACAGTTTTTGGAGCTCTGATTAATTAAATACTCTAGTTAATAGAGTTTTAAATTGCCACATTTTAATATCTTCTCTAAATGTATCCATTACTTATTTAAGATGTTAAGCTATACACAAAGCTAATCAGTGAAAACATTATTATTAATAAAGATGATGACAATGCTAATAAAAAGTGTGGCACATTGTAGTTTCCAAAGATGAGCACAACGTTATTTCCCATCCCATATGTTCCTTTTGTCCTTTCCACACCTTCCATTGAAAGGTGGGGTTCATGTTTCCTTCTCTTGAATTCGGGAGGCATTGGACTTGCTTATAACCAACAGATAATGGCAGCAGTAACAGTGCATGATTTTAGAGATCAGATTAGAAAATGAAATATTGAACGTGCTTTGTTAACTACAACACTTGTTCCTGGATTCCAGAAATGCCATGCAAAAAGCCAAATACCTACGGACTGTCATACTGTGAGAAAGCCAAGCCTCATGAGAGGCTAAATATAGCTATCCTCAGTCTTCCAGTTCTCGGTCTAGACATCAGACATGTGAGTGAACAAGCCTACGCCCTTTGTCAATTTCTGATCCATAGAATTTACAAGCATAATACATTGATTATCGTTTTATGTCACTAAGTTTGGGATAATTCACTGTACAGCAATAATTACTGGAACAAAAAGTGTGTGACAAGGAATGGTCAGATGTTCACCAATCCCATTTCTTCTTCTTGAACCTAAAGGAAGAAGACATTTACCAGCTCCCTTGCAGTTGATTTGGGTCCTATTTGACTGAGTGTTAGCCAATGGGATGTAGAGGGAAGTATGCCACATGGAAGTCTGGTCATCAAACTTCCTGTTTAATCATCTACTGTCTCTTCCCTTTCTGCAGTGACAGTGGAGACTACATTATAAAGATGGCAGCAGCAAAAGACTGGAGGATCTTGAATCACTGAGTCGTCACCTAGTAGAGACCTATCCAGGAAACTGGCTAGCATCACACCAAAGTATGAATGATAAATAAACCATCACTGAGGTAAGCTACTGAAATCTGGGGAGTTGTGTTATAGCAGCTAGCTTTTGTCATCCTGAAACACGTAACAAATATATTTGTATTACAAGTTAGTAAGTTGTAGTGCAAATACCGATTATGGAGCCCTTACAATGTGCTGGAAATGGCTTAATGCTGTGCTTGTGTTATCCCATTTAAACTCAGATCAACCTTACTGCTATGCAGGTATGTTTGTTTTCCCTGTTTCACAAGTGCAAATCCAAAGTTGAAAGAGGATCTGACTTACTCAGGGTCACAAAGATATTTCAAAGAAAGAGAATTTCCTTGAAGATGAAGCACTGTGAAGCAAACCTAAAGTAAGGCTATCTTCCAAGAGTTAAATTAGCAAAGTTCATTGGAATAGGTTAGCCATCCATAAATGTATTGTCAACATAAATTTTTGTTGAAAGGGTACTCTGAATTTATTCCCAAACCACTAATTTTAGTGATAACAGAGGATATGCAAAAATCCCTGGCTTTATTTTTATATTTTGTAGTAAAGAGACCACTATGGACTGGTTAAGACATAGTTTACAGCATTTTTAAGACTGAGAAATAATTTTTGTTATGGTATCTTTCCATATTTTATGACTTTAATTAAATTTCTGATTTCTGTTCCAAACAGTGCAATGTAAGAGAGTATAAAACACATTTTAAACATTAAATTTGTGGATAATTTTGTGATTTTTTCAGAGCCTATAATACCAAGGGACTGACAATAGAAGATAATGTGCATAAAAGACACTTCAGCAAGTTCTACAAACTCCATCCTCAAGGATCTATCTTTCTCCCACAACCCAACAGCTAATGTATACAATCAAGAAGCCACATCAGGGCTGTTCTACAATTGTCCATATCTTTAAAAAGGAATCTTGTTACCTGCACAAGGTAAAATAAAGGACATTTTAAAACAACTACATATATCCTACTTTACAGAGCTTGTACTGAGACAAATAACATTGATAAAGACATGTGTATGCATCTGTGATCATATTAGTGGTCACAAAATATAACACTTAGTAAAAATCCTCCAAGCTTTCAAAGCTATCTTAAACCAAAGATCAAGCACATTTTAATTATTTGTGAAAATATTTATCAAGGTAGTTCCCTACT
Organism: Camelus dromedarius; assembly: GCF_036321535.1. Lineage (NCBI taxonomy): Eukaryota > Metazoa > Chordata > Mammalia > Artiodactyla > Camelidae > Camelus > Camelus dromedarius. Next base: position 36,420,563 of record NC_087443.1, on the reverse strand, counting down.
GTCCGTCACTTTTTATAATATAAAATATAATGAAGTCACAATTTTCTTGCTCTTAATTCCGTGAGGTCCAGTGATTATATTTCAAACAAATGTCAAATTTGGCAACCAAATCAATCACTTTATTTAGTTGTTTAAAAAAAAAAGGAACATCTGATTTTATTTTAAAGGTCTAAAAATTCCTTCTTTCACATCGCCTACATTCTCGTATGGGGAGACAGACAATAGATAAACAAATAGGTATACAATATGTCATTCGTCATTGTTAGAGCAGGCAAATAGTTAGACATGAGCACAGAAAGGGGGATGCAGGCCAAATGGTAGGAATTGGGCAAAAAAGTAGAAGGGCACAGGGCCAAATGCAGAAAACCTTGCATCATGTAAACAACAGGGGTCCCTGGGCAAAGACAACCAGGAACCTCTGGACTGATAAGAAATCACACATTTTGGGGTGAGAAGTGTCCTGGAGGCTGACAAAGAAAGATAGAAAAAGGCAGGAATCTCTAGTGTCCGAATGTAACCTTTTGCTCATTATATCCTTATTTCAATAAAATTAGCCTTGCAGATTAGAAGTACCCATCATGCACTGATGCCATGAAACTTCTGATCCAGACTAAACAAGGACAAAAATTCTTCCTCCCTTCGGGAAGGTGGAGTTGGAATGAAAATCAGGGAATATGACTCCAACCCTTCCCTCCCCAATGAATATTCTGCCCGTTCATTTTTACACTCTATGTAACCAACTTACCAAAGAAACTGAGGGCAGCCACTCACCTGAGCCTGCCCGCTCTCCCCTTGAGAGTCTACTATCTATTCTTTAATAAATTCTCACTTTTCTTTCTTAACCTCCATGTCTTGCCTCTGAAGAGAGTCTACTATCTATTCCTTAATAAATCCTCACTTTTCTTTCTTAACCTCCGTGTCTCATATCTGAATTCTTTCTGTGATGAGACAAGAACCTAATCACTGGTAACATCATGATAAACGTAAACTTGAGCAAGAAGACAGAGGGTTGCTGAATTGGGAGATGCTATTTTTAGATACGATTCTATATAGGATCTATACATGTTGTTATATAAAGTAATGATAAATTAGCCCTGAAGAAATCTGCTCTGCAAATTCTTGTAGGAAGCATATGGTTAGAGAGGACAGTAAGTGGAAAGACACTCTGGCAAATCGGAGGAACAGCCAGGAGGGCTCTGTGTTTGAATCTGAAGGAGGGAGAAAGAGAGCTATAAAGTAAGTGTTCTTCAACAAACTGCCCCAAAAGTAGTTCTTGGGATTTCTTTGTTTATAACTGACCCATTAATGAACGGAAGTCAGTGAAGTAGAAGAGCTCCTGTTGCATAAAAACACTGGGCTGTTTCCTTCTCCTGAGGTAAAGGATACTGTCCCGAACCAGGTGCCCAAAGACCTCGGATCTCATCCTATTACTTCCCCATCAGTGTTGGACCTCAAGTTCCTCCCTTCACTTACCGACCTTTGCTATCAGACTCCAGAATATTTCTCCCTTTGAAACTCCATTGTCTACTTTACAGATACTGGAAATATAAAAAATCTCAATATCCCTCCTTCTATTAGTTATGCCAAAGTTTGTTTTCTAAATATCATCACTTCATCGATTGAATTTTTCAGATTCTTTTCTCTGGAAGACTTATTTCTCTCTTCAAGTTACTTATGAAATGTAGGCAGTCAAACTTTTTATTTGAAGTAAATGATCAGCACCTCCTAAGAGTTTTAAAATCAAAACAAAATAGAAAATAGTAAAAACTTATTATTAGATTTAACACTTAACATATTTACCAATTTATTTAGTTACTAATACAAGTGTATTCAGAGTAATTTATATAAGTTATTTAGCAATTAATTCATCAGAAACAAACAACAACAAAAATCCTTTAAGATTCCACAACTATATGTCTTCCTGATGTTATTTTTCTACTCACAATGCTAGCTACTTCCTCTGAAGGTATTTTCAAAGAGAAATACTTGGCTCCTTAAACTCAGCCACTTTGAGTCAGAGGCTCAGAGCAGCGCTTGTGTGGAGTCCTCTGAGTGCACGATTAGTCTGCATCAAAGCCCTTTTGGACCATGGACTCTCCTGCCAGTCCAGCAGCTCTGACCCTTTGGTGAAAGAGCACTTCCCAGGAAGACGTCAAGCTGAACACCTCTCTCAGCAGGAGCAACAGAGATCACTGACTAGTGCCGCTTTGTAGCTTAACCAACAGGTTTCTCAGTGAACACTCTTACTCTAGTCACCTCTGTTCCGTTAGTCAAAAGTCTCTTCGAATGGGGTACACATGAGCAAGGCCATTAAGTGTGCTGAGAACAGAGAATTTCAGCTCTGCTGACCAGTGCTAGTAGGCAGTTCTTCTTTTCCTTGCCTTAAAACTCTTTTGTTTTCAAAGGAAACAGCAAGAGCCTCAGTACAGAATTCTTCCCCCAGAGGTTTGATTTAAATTTGCATATAAAGCTAAGGTTACTCTGCTTCGGGTCTTTTATTAAGTTCCCTTAGAAAGCCCCCTGGTAATTGGCTTCTTTACAAACTGGTTCTAGAAAGGAGTCCCGTCACTTCCAAGGACAGTGTTTTAACTGGTATTCCCTGGCAAGATTCCTGTGAGAATGAGGAGTAGAGTGACTAAGATGAATTCAGGAAATCCACTTAACAATGAAAAATGGAAAGGTGTAAATTCCTGTACATTAGGTCAATTTGAAATGGTGTCTGAATAGATTCTCCACAGTCAACAAAGGGTCTGCAAAGCATGAAGAGAAGAAGGTAACATTTGATAGCAGTGAAGCCTGTGGACAGAAAGTGTTCCCTGGGGTTGGAAAAACGGGCTTGATAAGGAACTATGATCATTAGCGCCAGGGCACTTCGGAACCCTGGTGGGCGAAAGTGATGTACCATGGGGCCTCTGACAGGACAGTCAGGACCCAGAAACTAGAATGATCATAATATATCATCTGAATTGGATACTTTTGAGAGTAGAAGGGGCTATAATCGAAATCTGTCCTAAGGAAACCAAGGCAGATACTCACCCTAATTTACTGCATGTTAAACTCACTTAGCAAATACTTATTTTATGAAACCTCTTGTGTAATCCAATAATCTTTGGAAACATTGTTACCACTATAGTTAATCTAAAGAAAGGAAAAAGTGTAACAGTTTAATAAAATTGATGAATTTCAACATGATGTAAGTCTCAAAAGCTGAATTCCAAAATGTGTGATAAAGGGTAGGCTAAAATTTAATTTTACCTGATGAACAAAAAACTCAAAAAGAATGTTAAAAAAAAAAATCCTCACAACCTTTGGAAAAGCTGAGTTCTAGTAACTAAAGGACACTCTTTGCAAAGTAGCAGGTCATGAATAAAATTTACAAAGAAACAGGCACAGATAGTTCAACCTACAAAGAAAGGGTAAGAAAATTTGAGCACAGAAGAATGCAAGCCCTCAGGGTGGAAAGGAGGATGGAGAAAAAGGCCTGAGACCCGAGACGAAATAGGAAGGATTAATGGAAGCTGCTCTAGGTGGCCAAGTGATTCAAGGAATTCAGAAGGAAAGACAATTGGACCCTTGGACATGTCATTCAAAACTTTGGTAAAGAGCCACATCAGACTATCTAAGGCAGGAGTCAGTAAAATTTACTCTGCGATGAGCCAAAGAGTTTAAATGTTTTAGGCTTTGTGAGACACAGAGTTTCTGCTGGCATTGTAGCACAAAGAGCAATAGACAGAGATGAGTATGTCTGTATTCCTACATTTAGAATTTCATATAATTTTCACATGCCAGAAAATATTCTTCTTCTTTCAAAGTTTTCAACCTTTTAAAAAATATTAAAATCAGTCCTCACCCAAAGGCAATACAAAATAAATGCTGGATTTAATTTGGCTCACAAGCCATAAATTTGCCAACCCCTGATCTAAGATAATATGTAGTGAGTCACAAAAATGTGGAATACAAATCAACAAGAGGACCCATGCATCAGAAATATGTGGCAAGCAGCCAGTTATAAAGTAGAAAGGTATTAATTTTGTAATATGTGAAATGTTAGTATTTTCAGTAGTCCATGCAGGCCTTTCTAATTAGTTCTAATTAGTACCATAAGCAGGACTATCTAATTAAAATTACCTTTTTTCTAAGGTGTTGGCTACTGGGTAAAATATTATTTTTTAATTTTATCAATATAATTTACATGTAATTTTAAGTGTATCATTTGATGAGTTTTGACAAATGTGTATACCCATGTAAACACCTTGAATTATTAGTCTTCATAAAGTCTGCTGAGAATTTGTTTGGGACAGCATTAAATCTATAAATCAACTGGGGGATAACTGACACCTTAACAATATTGAGTCTCCCAGTCAGGACTATGATAAATCTCCAAGTATTTAAGTCATTTTAATTTTTCTTAATAATATTTTATAATTTCCAGAGTTTAGATATCATACATCTTTGTTAAACTTATCACTAAGTTTATTTTGTTATTTTTAATGCTGTAATATATTGTTCTTTAAACATTTTTTAAAATTGTAAGGTGCTGCTATATAGGAAAAAAACCTTCAAATTTCATTGTATTTCTCTACTGCATGCTTCTTAATTTTGCCCTTATCTTTATTTTTTCTATTCCTCCATTATAAATTTTTTTTTGGACATTGACCTTATATTCTGTGATCTTGCTAAATTCATTTATCAGTTCTACTGGAATGAGTTTTTTGTTGTTGTAAGATTATTTTTTAGGATTTTCAATGTAGTTGATCATATAATTTAAAAGCATAGTTTTACTTTTTTCCTTGGTAATCAGTATTATTATTATTATTATTATTATTATTATTATTATATTTCCTGTTCAGGGCAAAGCATCCGTAACATTGCACTGCTTTGGAACATGGACATTTTCACTTTATTCCTAATTTTAAGGAACAGTGGTTTGTCCTTCATTTTAAGTCCAAGTTTTAAGCTACTTTACTAGGTAAAAGCAGTAATTCAATGCTGTTTTCATTTCCCTCTACAGTGAAGAAACTAATGATACGCAAAGTAGCATTATCAATGGTATTGCAGAAAGGTGTGAATGCATGTCTTGATTTTACACAATATTCTTTCACTATTTCTTCATTTCCAAACTGAATTACACAGAATTCTAATTATACAAGATAATCGTCTATACTAGTTAGCTTCTATCTGACCACTAGACTTTCTGAGAGTCGGAGCGTGAGACTTCAGAGAGACAGACAGCAGCTCCATCCAGAAGACAAAAAAAAGACATTTTTCAGGTCATGAAGAAAAGAAGTTATGGATAATGAAGTCCAATGAAATGATGACAGTGCAAGTAATCTAAATTTTAAAAATTATATATAATTCCAGGGAAAGCTATAAATCTATCCACTCCTATAAGTACAGTAGAATCAGACACAAAAGGTTTTCCTGGCTACGCAAATTGAAGCCGTATATTGAACTATGTTCCACTTCTAGAAGCCATTTAAATGTCCAATGTAAAGATGGTTCATTTAACTGGGTGTTATTTCCTTTGTTTTTTCAAAAATTAATTTCCATTCAGTGAGATATCCCAAATATGTTCCTCTTCCAGGAAATAAAGTTAGAAAACTAACACAGAAAATCTAAATTTATGATAGTCTTGAAAATCTTCACATTTGTCTTTGGAAAGCATCTCTGTATTTTTATGTGCTTTTTGGTAAGTCACATATGAAAATTCACATACAAAATATATGAAAGTTATATTATGAATAGCTGTTATAGGATGAATTTTTCCTGAATCTTTTCCTGTTTTTGAGAGGATTTCAGTGCTGGCCACTCATGTTATTCTCTCACAATCCAATCATGCTGTGCTTTATAAATTTCCTCTATTTCTGATTAAGAACCTTTCACCAAAAAGATGAGTCATTGAGCCTCCTTGTATGTATCAACAGGTTAATTAAAACAATATACAGAATTATAATGCTAGCTTAAAGTGAGTTCAAAAGCAAAATTTGCATTAAATCATCTATAATTCAGATATTCAATGTTAATAAACAGGAATATTGTCTTATATAAACAATATCTTGAGAAAAAACATAACTCTTTGTTTAGAACTTCACCCTTTCATGTTACTCTTTGGGTTTTGGCTTCATGTTGCTCCATGAACGTATTTCTACAGCATCGTAGCTAACATTCTTCAAGATGTAAAAATAATACGCAGCTTCAGCGATACTAGTACTATTCACAGAGGCAATAGCAATACTACTAGGAGACCTTCTTATTATGAGAGACCATTATTTACTAAGTACTTCATTTCTATTAGCTCAATTGTCAGTATAATAATTTTTTGAAGTAGGGATAATACCAAGTTTATTTTCTAAAGGAGGAAACTGAGGTTTAGTGAGATTTGTTCCTTGTTTCAGTCTCAACCATTATATTATAGGGGCTCTTAATTGTAAAATTTACACAGATGTTAAACATCAAACAGAATAAAAATATTAATACTCCCTCCTCCCCAAGGTGAAGAATGAGAATCTGCAACCTCATCTGTCCATACACTGAATCCAGCATTGTCACAGCATTTCACTTAGAAATTAAAAAAATAATCTAGACAATAGCTAACATACTCACCAAAATAAATATTAGAGACAGATATAATCATATTTTTATAAAACTATGAGATATCAGATTCTGTTCTTGTTAGTATTTTACTGTCTCAAGGGCACTAAAGAGCACTCATGAAAATTCAGATATGAGATGAGACTAACACTCACAAACATTCTCAAGAGCACGGCCTAGCCCCCCCCAAACCTGCATAATCATAAACGTACTGCCTGAATGCTGACACTCTTCTGAGTCTCTGCATAAAGCATCAAACACTCTGCAGCTCTAAGGTCAGGCTATTGGTCAGCATTACATGTGACCTTTTAAAGAGATGACTGTACCAGATCAATTTTATTATCTTCTATGATCAAGGGATGGTCCTCAAAGGAAAAAAAAATCATAGGTTTTCATTAATTATACCTGAGTGAGACTTCTGTTTCCCTCCTATATTTCGCTTAGAAGTTAAGTACAAAGGCTTATGCACCATCCTGCAAGCAATCTCTGTGGGTCTACAGAGGAGCCCCTGGAGGCAGTTTGGGAGACTAGGGGTGCAGGGGCAGAGACCAAAGGCCTCTAGACCATTTAAAGTACAGAAGCTCTGCTTTTATCTATTTTATTGTCCTAAAGTGTATTTGAAGAAAGAATATCTCTACTTTGAAATTCAAAAGTCAAAAACAAAAGCATTGTTTCAAACCATACACTACCAGTGTGTTCTCAGCTGGCTGGAACATCAGATTCTAAGGTATCTTAAGACTAATGACCTTAACTGGAGCTATCCAGCAGGAATTAGTCATATAAAGGGCCAATATGGTTAACATTTTTGTTAACAATCTAGATGAAGGAACTAAGATTATAATCTCCTATTTCTAATTAATGCTAATTTAAGTATGGTCACCAACCAAACTTAAAAGCAACTTGATGAGTTACATGAAGAATCATTTAGATACACAATGAAGTTGAATAGCATTAGGATTTGGGACCAAGAACAAACACATCAAATCAGAATGGAGAAGGGATATACAGGCAACAATAGTATGAAAAACAAAAACAAAAGGAAGTCATTATCTATCCAATAATCATGGTGTTTAAGAGGAAAAAATTAGGCTAACAGTAGTTGGTTGTATGAATAGCAATAACATAAAAATGCATCTTCTACTTTGACATTGGACAGGCTCTAGTTAACAGTGTGCTTTTCGGTAGTCTTCTCTGAAAAGTTTGTTGAAAGGTTTAAAAAGGTCTAGCAAAGAACACAAAATACTAAATTATTCCTATGAGGAAAAGTTAAAAGAAACTGAGTTAAAAAAACAATTTACCTTGAGAAAGAGATGACTATAGGAACAAATTACAACCCTCTAAGGCTGTGAATAATTATAATAGATTGTTTTCCTGCCCTAAAGAGGTCTGCTGGATGTGAGGATATACAGGGATAATGGCCAGATAATTTAATTTGCTATTAAGCAAGCCATTTTGATAATAAGAATATTTTTAAATACTAGAATATCCAAGTGAGAGAGATTATGAAACTTTTTTCATTCCTAGATGGCTTTAACAGGAAAAAAGTGCATTCCCTACACTGGTTCACCTATGCTTTTTCACTGGTTTATCTTCTCATATACCCACCCAGGGATACTGGAGATGTAGGGGTTTCACTCTTGTAAAACTATTTCCTGAAGTTCATGTGTCTTGTTCATACTTTCCATGTTTCTCTCATAGTTTCACTTACAAATTATGCTCTTAAGTAATCCTAGTCCACCAGCCCACTAGTCCACACAGTGAGGTATAAAAATTTCTGTTAGAAGAAGAAAATATTTGGCAAAGGTACTCAGCAGCTCAGACATAGTACTAGTACAGTGTCACAAATCCCAGTCACGTATGAACAAACACTTCTAGGCTGTCATAAATACATATTCTGAGGTTTCTCCCTTATATGTGTAACAGACCTGCTTGCAGTTTTTCCCAAGCTCTGAAGTGCTAGACTCCACGTCTTGACTCCTCTAGACTTTCTCTTACAATTTCTTCCATAACTATCCATCTGCCCTGCCAGACTTCTTGACTTTTATTGGCCCTTTTCCTTACACAGTCCCCAAATGACTCCACTTTTATGACCACTCAGTGTAACCAAACTATGACTTTCAGACCTGTCAGACACTATGGATGCTCCACTCGTATCTTGACACAGCACGTCCAGTTCCATCTCAGTCTTACCAACAGTTAAATCCAGAGGCTTTCCAATTGAACTCTGCTCATACTTGCAAACTGCACTCACCAGTCCTACTGAATTCTCTTACAACAACTGTTACTCTGCCTGTGGGTGGCTTTTTTTGGCCACAAGAGCTTGACTGGCCCAGCAGGAGGGTCTGAGAACACCTCTGAGGAGGGGTAGTCTTTATCAAGGATGAACAACTGAATAAATTGAATTCTGTTCCCCTTAGGTAAGATAATTCTGAGGTACACTCCATAGTCCTTCCTAGACTTCCCCAGCAGGCTCAAACCCCAGTTGCCTGCAGGGACTCATCATTACACCTTATTGGTTTTCCTTCCCTCCTTGCCTCACTTTCTGTCTCACTGTTTCCTCAATAGGCTAATAACACAAATACTCGACTCTGCCTCCAGGTGAACCAATCCTAAAATAAGCCATCTCCTTTTTTTTCTTTAATAAATTAAAAAGTACTCCACATTAACATACTGAGTAAAAGCAAATAATCCTGGTCTATGTATATGCAGTGTGCCAAAACAAACGACTCATTCACACCCTGGGGAAGATGGTATGTATTTCCCCAAACAGACAACTCCCAGACTGAGACAGTTCAAATGTTCATTGTTCCTGGCAGTTCCAAGTGAGATTTCTTACAGAACAGTCTGATTTTATGATCTAGTATAAGAGAGTTCAGCCAGAGAAATACCTGTTTTAAACACATTTTTCTACAGATTTCAGTACAGTGATGAGAAAGAGGCTCTCCTTTCGGTCCAAGAAAAAAAAGTCAATTACTTTGCGTGTGTTTCTTGGCTCCTGATCATGCTACATGACACTTCAGCGAACCCTGCACACAGAGAATCCCATCATTTCTGCACATATGGCAGTTGAATATGCTCATTTGCATAAGTTATAACCATATACATAAGTAAAAGCGTTGTTTGTGACAGTAGATCTGACTTTGGGGATACATATGAACTTCTAAAGTTCTAATGGATTTCAGCATTGACATTATGGCTTAGAAATAAAACACTTCTTGCAATCATTCCAGGCATTCCAGATGGTGAAGAGTGTTAAAATAATTCAATGGAAGGTAAAGTAAACTTACCCGAATCATCATGACTGAACATCTGATATCATGAATTGTATCATAGATCTTCTTGGAGATGTCCACAAATTGATTATCATCAAACACATCCAAAGAGCTTTTACTTAAGGCTTCCAAGGCAACATTCACTTGTGTTACAAATTCAGGAATTGCTGTTAAAATGAGTAAGAAAGAGAAGATTGTCCTATTTGTATTTTCAGATTTCTGGAGTTCTCAGGAAATAGAGACTCTTATTTTAAAACAGATATTTGATTAATAACATTTTGATCATTTTTTAAAATACAGACAGACAAAACATTTTGGCATGATAATCTGGAATCTCTGAAATGTAAAGGAAACCAAAGATAATAAAGGCATATTTATAAAAATGTTATAAAAGATTATTTTTTTTCTGGTATTTTGTTTTTAGCACATGTAGAACTATATAATCCTTTTTCATCTTATCCAAGGTAGGATAAAAAAATTACAAAAAAGAATTAGTATGAATAACAGTTGAAATTGTAAACATAAAGATGTTTAAAGGAATAAAAAGCATTAGAGTTGCTAAATAGAAGAAAATTAAAGGTTCTAATTCTACTACTTTAAACCTTATTTTAATAAAATATTTTCCCTATCATCAAAAAGATTAATACAAAGAAACTGGGGATCTTATATTCAAAATGTTTAGATATAAAATGACACAACTTTGAGTGTAGGTATAAATCAATCAGTAAAGCCAATCCATAGAATGTCCTTTTTAAATTAAGATTTCTAAATAGTCTCAGTTAAAAACATTTCTCCAACTTTATTTTTAAGGTTAATGGTAATAACATTCATTAACTCTTCACTAGAGTCAAGGCACTTTCCTAAGTGTCTACTGTGGTTTAAATCTTGAAACAACCCCCATGTTAACCTGGGATTAATACTTAGTTGAAAAACTAAGACAGAAATCAAGAATTTTTCACAGGGTTGTTCTGCTAATATATGACAAAACAGACATTTGAACTCAGACTGTCAAAAGGCAGAGTTTACACTTTAAACTGCTATACCATATCATCTTGAGAAAGATTCTGCCCCATGTGAAGATGCAGGATAAAAACAGATTAACTGTTCAAGCAATGATTCTAAATCTGGAAGATATAAGCACTTTATCTGGTACAGAAATACTAATAACTTTTTTTCATACATCTAAATCTCTATTTGCACGTAGGGCATACCATGTCTTGCGATCTTACCTGCTATGATCTTAATATGGGAAAATGTTGGTCATATACATGGGTACTCAAATTTTACCTAGCCCCTTCTTTCCTCCACCTACTAAAATGTATCACTTTTACCCTACTACTTAGTACTATACCCACCAGGGTTATTCACTGTGCTTTTCTTTGTCCGTTCTGTTGGACATATTGCCCAACAAAAAGTGGTACTTGGCCACATATGGCTATTAAACATTCATTAAAATAAAATTAATTTTAAAATTTGGTTCCTCAATTACATTTACCACATTACAAGTGTTCAACAGACATATATGGCTACTGAATTCTGTTTTGAGAGTGGAGATATGGTACATTTCTATCATCACAGAAACTTCTATTAGATACTACTACTGTATAGTGAGATTTCAATCAAATCACTGTCTCACTTTCAGGGAATGGAGTAACAAAGCAAAGGAAAAAGCTAACTCATACCACTTTGCCAAGGAGAAATAGTCCTAGATCACAATTCCCTCTAATACAGATGTGGCTCCCAAATTATATCTCTTATCTAGATCTTTTCCCTGAATTCCACAACTACATATCCCACTGTCTGCAGCAAAATTCTCTCTGGATCTTTCATAACACCTCAAATCCATCCTCTCTAAACCTAAACACATTCTTTTCTATCTGAAAAGCCTAATTTTCTGTGACGATGTTCTCTCTTAGTGCCCAGTCATCCATGAAAAAAAAAAACCCCACGTGTCTTCATTGACTTCACTGACTTCCAAATGTCTGCTATGTGTCATCTCCTCTAAATATACTGCAAATCCATTGCCAATGCTAGTCCCACTGCCTCTAGCCATGATTATCTCCTGCTTGAATGCTCACCATAGTCCTCCTGCCTAAGTTTTTTTCATCCTTCAGACTCATCTTAAGTATAACCTTATTGTAAAGCCTACTCTTAGCATTAAGAGTAAACCTATTAGTATTAAGTACAACAGTGTCTGTCACAAAATTGATTCTCAATAAGTTGTTTTATTAATGAGTCATGTTCAAAATGACTACACTGTTCAAAAATGTCCATTGGTTCCTTGAAACTTCTTCCTGTTTGTATTCCAAGTGTCTAGCCTGGCACATAGTATATAAGTAAGTGAATAAATTAAGTAATTGAATGAGTTAATGAATAAATGATTGAATAAATATAATAAATAAAAGCCAGACATAAATGCAGGTACAATTCAATATGTTCGCCCTGCATTTCAACAGAATTTAGGTCTTGTTGATACTTGGAAAGCTTCAAAAATACATTTATGTGGGCTTATAAGAACATTCAACTTATTTAATTAGTTAATCTTTACTTTTCAGTGTTGAGAGAAGAAGGAACTCTTAAGAAAATGAGTCCATCTGTCTCTCATTCCCTTTGGGTTCTTGGAGTGAACAGCAAACTCTCCACCAAAACTTCTACTCTGAACATGACAAAATGGCTCCTTGTCACTTTGACATCCTCCATTAACCCTGAAGACATAGCTAAATAGGAAGAGATGTGAACTCACAAACTATGGTGGTCTATCATTACAAGACTATATACATAATCTTCCCTGTAAAAAATGTTTTTTCTCATCTACCAAACAAGTCTGCCATACAATAATAATTTAACTCTATCAATATCTTCAGTCTGTTACTACTGTCTCTATAATACGAAACTGCTTCCATCCCATCTATGTAGATATTGCTCAAAAAAAGGGGAAAAGTAAAAAATCACATAAAGGTCTAGTTTTCACTGCCATGTGAGATAATGTGAGAAAGATTTAGTGTATTTTAAGGAAAATACAACATAGCCTTTTCATTACTGCAACATGATTTCAACTCCTCTAGGAGCCTGTTACTAATAAACTAATATTAGTGCCAATTAAAATAAAATCTTTGAGAAGCAAATGTTTAATTTCTAAAGTACAGATGGAAACAACTACTTTTTTCACTCTAACAGCATAAATGAACTATTCAAAGATGATATGTAATAGATTTCTCATTTCATTAGCTTAAACATCAGCTGTGGGTGTGATTTATTCATACTATGGACATATGGTTGCTTGGATCAGAGTAGGAGTGAATTTTTTTAATGTTTTCAAGAAAATACAAAGTGAGTATAATTAAGTAGCCAGTTAAAGGTAATTCAGAAGGAAAAACAAATTGACAAACCTGTCTCGAATCTATAATCTACCTAAGTTTCAAGAAGGCCCCGTTTACACATAATATACCATCCTGTTATACAGTCATTGATCAAGAAAGGGGATACCTTAAACAAATTCACTCTAATCAATTGAAATGCCAGGTAGAATAAACTGTTCTGAACTTTGGAGCTTAGATTTATTAAACAGGAGTGGCCTACGGGTCAATACCTTGTCAGTTTCAAACTTACAAGTATCTTGTCTATTTTAGACAAGCAAATTCTAAGCCAGTCCTGAACTCAACAGAGGTGGGTACTCCTCTACCAACTTTATTCAGCATGTACAGAGTAATAATATTCACTGAGTACTTACTCATCTTGGCATGGTGCTAAGCATTTTATATGCGTTGTCTCATTTAATCCTCCCAGTAGCCCTGTGAGGCAAAAACCATTACTACCCTGTTACTGATGAGGAAACTGAGGTCAAACAGCTGGTAAGAGGCAGGCCGCTGAGACTCCAGAGCCTGCTCTCTCAGCCCCAAAGCCACACTGCCTCCTTCTGATAAGTAAATATCCTTGGGACGTCTTAATTTCAGCGCTCCTGGGGAAATTAATGTTAATTTTCTGGCAACAGAGCCAACTTCTCCTAGGCATTGAGTCTCTCTCCGGTAGTAACTCAGTAATATTTTATCCTCTCTTAATTCTTAGTAGGTGACAGTACATAATTATCAAATTAAGTAGATCAGAAAAAAATTCAGACTCATTATAGGTAAAGTCTAAAATGATGTCACCAAATTATGTTTTCTATCATGAATAAAATATAGATAAATGTATTTCAAATTATATTATTATCTTTGAAAATTACCTATATTAGAGGAATTTGGCTTTGAAAATTCACATTACACTGTCATCACTTTTTTTTTACATTATGCTAAGTGGGAAGAAATTAGTTACAGCAGAAAGTGCAATTAAGCATATCCATGACTTCTATAAATGCCTCATGCCTTTCATTTTTTAAGTTTATTGAACAAACATTGATTATCAAACTTTTTAATATTTCAGAAGCCAATATTATGTGTCAGGAATGTGCTTGGTCCCTCACAGATCAGATTATATATCATAAAAGTCAATAACTAGTAAGAATTTTGCTATTTTTCAAACGCAAGAATCAAGGATCAGACTGAGTGCTTTATCATACAGTTCATATCATACAGTTAACAAGAGTAGTACTTCTGACCTCACTATTCTACTCTACACCTACATTTCAAACATCTGGAGTAGCTCCAAAAACAAACAAATAAACAAAAAAATAACACAGAGAAAAGACTTTGTCATGGCTTCATGATACTGATAACTTTTTCCCTTTTGGTAGAGTTCTTTTTTCTACTTATGAAACTCTAGACCACTTAATCAGTCTGAGTGCCAGCTTTGGGTATCTCCAGTGACTTAAAGACTTAGCTCTTTTCCCTGGAACTTTAATTTTTAAAAATCTTTATGTTTCTATTCATTGGTTTAATCATATATTAGTCATTTACCAATTTCTATTAAGATTCAGCTCTTTCACACTTTCCCTCACATCATTTCCATATTTGTTTACATCACAATAATTGGTTAAATGAATATAACTATTTAAGGACTGAAAGTTGGACTTGGACCAAGTAATGTTCAGAGTCCAGAGTGCTAACCATTACACCATGGAACCTCCCTTCCAAGTAATGCTCTCTGATGACTTTGCTCATTATGTATCAACTTTATTTTAATAGAGTTAACAAATTGCCTTTTAAAAGTTTTTTTTGGTTAGTTTTCTGAATTTCTTAGTATGAATTCTCAAATATTTAAATTAAATTAAACTATGCAATTTCCTACACTATCGACCTTCTCAAAGTTCATCAATTTAAATTTTTACCAGGCATGATAGCCAACCCTCAGGGGAGCCTCTAATAATCCCAGCCTCCTGATATTCACATCTTAGTTTACACCATCCTTACTTTGTGCCAGATCTGTGTGCCCAACAGCATAGAGTGTACATGATGGTATGTTACTCCTTAGGCTATGTTAAAAAAGACTTCAAGAATTCTGTCTTGATCATTCTCTCCTGCCTGTTGCTTGCTCTAGGGAAGAGTGTCATAGAGAGGCTAACATGGCAAGGAACTGAGGCTGCTAGCTAATAGCTAGCAAGGATATGAAGCCTTGGACCAGCAGCCATATGAGTGAGATCAGAGGTGGGTCCTCTACTTTCACTGGAGCCTTCAAAATAGCTGCAGCCTCAGATGACATCTTATCTTGACTGCAATGTCATGGGAGACTGAGGCAGGACCACACAGCGAAACCACTTCTGGATTCCTAAATCTCAGAAAATATGAAAGGTAATAAATATTTGCTGTTTTAAACTGCTAAGTTTTAGAGCAATACATTTTACAATGGATAACTTCTACACTAAAAGACTGGAAAGGTCTAAGAGAATATGTTAGTTTTGCCTGTTTTGGTTCATTCCAATGGAATCATGGATCTATTCTTCTGTATCAAGTTTCACTCAACATTAAACTTACATGATCTGATTCACAATGTTGTATGTAGGTTTAAATTACTCATTCTTATTACTGTATAATATTCCATTGTACAATTGTAACACAGTTGATCTATCCAATCTATGGTTAATGGGCATTGGAATAATTAACAGTTTGGGACTATAAGTGATGCTGTGAACATATCGTACATCTTTTGGTATTAGGAATATATATACATATTTTCAGGGAACTTGCATCCATATTTTCATGGAATATACCTATCAGTGGAATTTCTGAGTTCTGAGTGTATCAGTGATACACTTTTGTATCACGTTAGTAGACACTGCCAGTTTCTAAAGTGTGTGGAACACATTTTACTCCTATGGACAATGCCTGAGAGTTCTAGTTGGTCTACATCCTCAGTAACACTTGGCATATTCCAGTTTTTATATTTTAGTCTATCTGGAGAGTATATTTTTCCGTCTTCTAATATATCGATCAGGTGTGTGTGTGTGAGTGAAGTTTCTGCTGGTTAAGCCTCTGGATTACTTTCATTTTTTATCTACTCTCTTGTTGTTCTTGAGTTAGAACAGTAAATTTTTCCTCTTTTAGAATTACCCACCATCCTATCTATTGCTCAAGATCATTCTTTAACCTCTACCATCAACAAAAACACACACAGGCAAATAGTGGAAGCAAAACAGAGAAGTTTTGTGGTTTGAATTTCTAGCCAAACACAGATCAGTGTGCAAGGACTATCTTCGGCCACAGAAACAGGAAAATGTGAAAAATAAAAAGAAACCTCATTTAAAATGGATTTGAGAGGCAAGAAGGGGTGGCTGTCACACCCTACTTCTTGACATCAACTGCAGACCCAACAGGAAAAGACATACCTTTCCATCTCCAAAGAGAAAGAGGTTACCATTTTACTACCCAGCAGGAAAATGGAAGAATTTCTCCTTGCCTGATAACAGCCCAGCCAATGAGACTGTCACAGCTCTGCCAATGAAAAGCCACTATACTTCAAACTCCCAACTTCCTCCAATGGACTCCTTGTTTATAACAGCTCTGCCCAGCACTTTCCTCTCTATAAAATGATGTTCCTCTCCTTTGTTTTCAGGACCTGCCTGTGGTTTGCCATAGATTCCATGTCCTGAGTTGCAGTTCTCTGCTGTCCCTATATAAACCCATTTTGCTGGTAAAATAACTGTTTTTTTTTTTTAGGTCAATAGAAATGTCTACAGAAAAGGAATCTTTAAAGATGCTGAGGTACAGATGGAGTGGGAGGGCATCTAGTAGGAGAAACTTATTTTTCTTTGACCCATGGTGTTGAGATGCTTCTTCACATGTTGCTGATGATTCCTTGGGTGAGAATAAAAAGGGTTGATATCAGCTCCCCAAATGCTAACTCCCTCTGTCCAGCTGTCTACGATTACATGCCTGAGTAGAGCCCTTTCCCTGATCCTGTCTACCTGGTAACTTTCTACCAATTCTTTCCATTTAATTTAGATATCAGCTCTATCTAAAGTTTCACAGAAACTTTCCCTGATAACCACTCCCACCCATGCCTCTAGCTGTGTTAGGTAAACTTGTCTCTTGGATATGCTAACACTTCAGACATACATTTGTTAAAGAGCCTATGTTTCCAACTGTATGTTTTTTTCCTATACTTAGCCACTTCCAAAAACTTGAGAGAGCACTTTTAAAGTCAGAAACTGTCAAGTCACCTTTGTTTCCTCAGAAAAGTGGTATATAGTCAGAATTCAAAATTATGTACTCGGACTCAGAACCTGTACCTATTACCACTATGTTCTACTGCTTGAATGCAAGCATAACCACGCTGAGATATGTCCTCAAATGTTAAAGAACGCTGAGGGTGAAGAGAAGAACCAAATCTTCAAGAGAGAAAAGGTCATCCATAAAATACTAAAATCAGATGAATATCAGACTTCTCATGAGCAACACCAGATACTGAAGGAACAAATATGAAGCAATGCATACAAATTCTAAGGAGAAATGATTTTAAAATTGAAATTTAATACTCAGCGAACTCATTAACTAAGTGAACAGTGGGATAAAGATTCTTTCAGACATGCAAGTACACAGAATATTTAATTTCCCTGAACTCTTCATTAGAAAGATACTCGTCAATAGATTCTTTTTATTTTTTAAATGGAGGTACTGGGGATTGAACCGACGATCTCACGTATGTACTACCACTGAGTTATATCCACTCCTACTCTGCCATTGTCAACAGATTCTTAAAACAAAAGATGAATCAAAAGAGCAAGGCATGGTGCTGAGGAAACAGTGGAATCAGAAAAGCACTGTAAGACATAACCTGGGGTTATTTTTACGTGCTGTAGCATTGAAACTATAAGAAAACATGTAGATGTTTTGGGGAGTCAGGGGTCTCATTATGGAATAACAGAGGTACTACTATAGAATGTGATAAGACAAAGAACCCAATGGGATGGGATCGCATTGGAGATGTCCGCATGAACTCATGATTTCATATAGAGCAATATACTACCTTCTGTCTAAGAATGATGGGGAAATAAGAAAGCACATCTTAATTTGTTTATTTTCATACATTTAAAAAGACTCACATTAAAGATAAAGGAGTAGGGAAACTTGCTATTTACAAGGGATGCTAAGAATACGGTAGAAGGAATATGAGAAGAGGGAACATATTTTGTATAGTATATTTTTAACTTTTGTAAGCATGTTAGGATTATATAATTTCAAAAACATAAAATTGACACTGAGGATATGGGCAGGGGAAGGAGACCTAAAACCAAATGTAATAGCAGCAAATGAACAAATGAATTTGTTCTGAATTTTCAAGGTGTGTACTATTGAGTTGCTTATACTTTACTACTTTCTAAAGCTGTGCTCGCCAATACACTAGCCTCTAGAAATGTCCTACTATTTAATTAAATTTACATTAAATTAATACAAATTAAATACCATTAAAAATTCACCTCCTCAATCACTCCAGCCCACCATGTGTGCCTACCATTTTAGACAGTGTAGATATAGCTTAGTTCTATCACTGCAAAATGTTCTGTTGGACAGCACTGTTCCAAATACTTGCAATTAACTGTTTGCTGAGCACCTGTCCTCTGTGGGACACTGGTATAGTTGCTGTAAGAGGAATATGAGTACCATCTGTGTCGTTTATCCTTGTATACTTCACCAATATAAGTTATAAACCTTTGGAAAAGCCCACTTTGGCACTTAGCAATGTCCTGGGCTATAGCAAAATTGTGTGCCAGATTCCATTTACTTACACCACTCTCAGCTTTGTTGTTCAACATATATCCACCTTTGTATAAATATAGGTGATTACCTAAATAAGAAAATATATGTTTTATTTGAGCTTTGAGAAATTATAGGTGGAGATCTTTGCTTACTGTGTTAATCTCATGAGGGTTATGGGATTCCACATCTGCTGAAATAATACTAGTTGTAATGTAAGTTAAAAATGTTCTGAAATTTCAGTGCCAACTTGTCACTTTAACAGAATTGTCATTATTTTCAGTGAGTGAAAAAGTAGAGACTCAATCGCATTGTTAGTAGTGATGTTACTTTCCTTGTAGTAGTGCAGAATCACATGGTTTGTAAGCGTTTACTAGGTACAAGCATACAATGTTAAGATTTTCAAAGAATAAATTCATTTTTCTTGTATCTGACATTCATATATCTTGAATCTTCTTAGTATTACAATCAATATCTTAAAATTTTCAGGGAACCCAAATTAATATGATTTAAATATATATGCATGTATATTTCATTTGATAGATATTTTTCTACAAACTCAAATAGAAATTGATTGTGAATTTCTTGAGTGAGAGAGCCTGTTGTATAGAATTACTCCTTTTACTAATATTTCTTGAAAGAATGAAGAAAATGTATTTTAAATGCAGTAGGGAAGCTCGCTATTTAAGGCAACTGAAGTGACCTCTTTTATAAATATTTACCCCAATATTTCTTTTTTTGTAATGTTGGACTTACGTACACTGGTTTACAAACACTATTTTAAACAAGTCTACTAAAGTAAATCAAGATTTATAACTGATAATTTTTCAAATATTTACAGAAATACAGAAATCCCTAAGGCCAGTCAAAAATTTCTTTTTAAAAAGGAGCTAAAATTCTTCTTTAAAATGAAGGGATTAATCTACTTCTGGCGTAGACATTCTCTGGCTCCAAGGGTCAGTTCACAATCTTACATGCACTGCATTCTCTGTCTCTGGCTATATTTGATTATAAACAGAAAGACATTTAAAAAATAAATGAATGGACTGGAAGATGGTAGAGGAATGGATAGATGAAATAAAGCATGGGTTGTTGGAAGAAAAGTTAGGTGCATAGAATCATAGGTGTAACGATGTGTTGTTAGTGGATGGAAGGAGAGATTAATTTTTGTAACTCTCCTAAAAAAAAAAAAAGAATTCAAAGAAGCTTAAAAAAGAGGCAAAGGTACAATAAGCTTTTAACACTTAAAATAAGGCCAATGTAACAGGAGCTACATAATGAAAATTAGGGAATACAAGCATAATTACATCAAAAATTCTAGCATGAAGGTACAGTGATTAAGTATAAAACTGATGTCTTGTTATTTGGGGCAAAAATGAAGCAACAAATTGCTTGGTTCCTATTATCTACTAAAATAAAACTGAGCACTTAAAAGTTTTCACTGGGAGATATTTTAAAAGATTTTTCTCTTGAACATCACATGCTAAGGGGGATGAATCTCTCATTTAGGTATTTATATTTTTTGTTATTAAAAAACATAACGAACAATAGTCTACCACAAATAGTGTTACAAATGATATAAAAGTCGTCTTCATAAGAATATTTCTTTTCCACATTATCTTTTTTCAGAAAGTTAACATCCTAGAATTTTGAGTTTGCACCTTTTTGTATTTCTGATATGATACAAAAATAGAACGTACAGAATTTTGATTCTAGAGAGAAATTTAATGGATAAATGAATGGAAAAAAATCTCAGCATGAATTTTTACAGGAGTGAATCAAATCATTTGAAATTGATGTCAACAGTGAGTTAGTTCTTAAAGGATGGGCATTCGGGGTTATCTAGCAAAAGGACTTCTATTTGTTTTAGATACTAAATGCTGACAGGGTAAATTGATATTTTCTTGTGAAAATGAAAGTGACTCCTGTTCTTGCTGCAGAAAGCCTCAGATCTGGATTCCAAATATGATAATCCATCTGAAGGTGACCACCACAATGTCTGATGCATAATATGGTTCTAGAATAATAGCAGACAAACATTTATTGATTGCTAAGTACCAGTGATTTTGCTAGTGCTTTACCTATGTTGGAATCAGTAAAGTGTGATGGTGACATGTCTAGATATGAAGTCAAACTTCCTAGTGGGTGTCACTTTCTTCTTTGCATTTTATATGCATTGTGTTCTCTGGAGTTGTGCCAAGCTGTAGCTCTGAGTAAATGGTAAATTCTTTCCTAAACTTTATTGTGACATAGTGGTTTTTGAACTTTACTCTGCATCAGAATCACCCGGAGGGTCCCTTAAAACACAGATGATTGAGCTCTTTCCATAGACATGGAGAAGAATTCAAATTTTAACAAGTTCCTAAGTAATATAACGCTACTGATCCAGGGATCAAACTTTGAGAATCGCATGTAGCAGATATAATTGGTTCGCTCCCTGATACTCATTAACAACATCCTTGTTAAAAGAACCCTGAATTTGCTCATCATCCAAACAACAGAAAGGTGATGTAGTTCTCAACTTAGAGGTAAATCCTGATTATTACCCAATAATTTCCATTGTCGGTGATTGGTTTAAAGAGAACCTGACAACCTGTTCCAGCCAGTGAGATTTAGGGAAGTGTACTGGGGAAAGGTTTCTGGGAAAGGTTTTCATGCTTAAAGGAAAAAAACAGAGAAACGGTCCCTCTTCTCTTTCTAGATGTTCTCCAGTCTGGATGTGACTCCTAAGAACTGCTGTGGTCATCTTGCAACAAAGAGAAAAGCTGTCATAGCAGAACAGCAGAAGAAAAATATATGTATCCCTATTCACGTTAAGGAACTGTTGAATTAAGTGACTCTGGACTTCTTGATATATAAACCTGTGAAAATTTCTGTTACTCCTAGTTGTAAGAAGTATAACTGGTTAATGCAATTTAATTTAACCCTAAAAACAAATCCACTTTAAAGATGAGAAAAGTGAGATTTTGACAGCTACCCATATTTATAGTTAATAATAGGACCAACTTTTACACACAGCTCTGCTAACTCCAAAGCCTGTGTTGCTTCTACTGCTGTTCATACTGATGGATGTGTTTTGAGGTTATTTTTGTTTATGTTTTAATTTTTGTGCCTATCTGAGTGATTTTTTTTTTCTTTAAGTCAGATAGGAATAAAAAATGTCTCTAAACTCAAATGTTGCTCAGAGGGCAGATTTAACTCAACACAGATGTTTGAGATTGTTTTATTCCATATACTTTTAAATTCAAATGTTAGGGAAAAAAGGGAGGAAGCTATAGTATTATATACTTAGAACTGACTAGGCTACATAAACTATGTTCCCACTAATACTAGAGGGTTCTCTTTTACTTACATACAAATTAAAACTGAAGACATAAAGTATCAGAGATTTTGGAACTAAGATTAAGACCTTGGAACTAAGGCCAGATCCTAAATGGTCTTCACCATCTTTACAATAGAATATATGTACTTGTACATGCTTTCTTAAAAATTTGAGTTCTCTAAACATAGCTAATTGATTCCATTGTAGGATTTTTTTTTGTCTTGATCCTGTGTTACTTAAGAGCAAAACTATGTATTTTCTATATTTTAACCCCAATTACATTGTTCTTTGTGATAACCAAAATGCTGATTGCTAGCTATGCTATTGGTAAAAAAAAAAAAAAAAGTATTTGAATTATATGAGATATGTCCACCCTTTCCTGCACTTTCTGTTTACTACCTATATAAATAGAACTTCCAAATTTCTACACTTGGCTCTCATTTTTCCCTAACCTCAGATGTGTGGTCTTCAGTGTATCTCAAACTGCACAAACTATAAGCACCTTCCATTTCAGCATATACAAAAATGAAGTCATCACCTCCTACCAAATTTCCCATCATTGTTATATTTTCCATCTTAGTAAATGGGATCACTGTCTACCCGAGCACCTGACCATGACGACTGGGAGTCATTCTTACCTCCTCCCCCTCCCACTATCTCCCCTCTCTCATTGTATATGGTTCCTTTTTGCATGCTATATAATCCTTGAACTGGAATTCTTTCTAAAAACCCACTACATTGCTCTAGTTCAGGTCTTCCTTACTGTATCGCATGTTGACTGAGATGAGTGCCTCCCTAACCCTTCTGTCACATACAGTCCTCAAATCCATACATCCCACTGCTATCACAGGAGTCATTCTAACCATCGATGCTCACCATTTCTCTGACCTAGTAAAAATCCCTTGGTGGCACCTTAATTGTTGAAAGGATGATTGCCAACATTTTAGTCACTGCATTCATCACCTCCATTGAATTCCTTCCTCCTCCTTCAGCTCCATCTCCAGTAATTTCACATGTGTCACTGTACGCCACAAACATTCAAAACAGCTTATTGCTTTTCTAACACACTGGCTTATATAACCTCTCTATATGTGTTCATTACTTCCTCTCTAAGATTGTATCTTTCTCCATATTCTTCAGGATAGTCATTTTCCCCTCTTTTTAAAGAATCAATACAGATAATACTTATTCAGGGAGACTTTCGTGACTGTTCCCTTTTCTCCATCCACATCTCAGACCAGGTTAATACTCTGCTTCCGTGCTTCATATGCTATTATTTGTCACCTTATTTTATGTTCTACAAAGATAACGTACTTAGAAGGTGTGTGTGTCCTAAATGTCTTGTGTTATCAGCTTCTCTCTTCAAATTTACTCTTCCTTTTCCCCATATACCCTCCACTTTCCATATGCAGCCAACCACTAAGCCTGCAGAGTCAGCCTCCCAAATATGTTCCTGGCACATAGTAAGTAGTTGCTCAGTCACTCTGCATTGAGTGAAAATGCTTTTCTAGTTCAAGTTCTTATAATCCAATAATCCTGCTTCTACACATCCTTGGACTGAGAAAGTACTTCCTAAATTGCCTAATTTTACAAAAAAGAACTTGTAATGAATTTGTTTTGAAATACCGCACTTACTAACTTTACCATTAGTTTAAAGAATTATTAACTCTGTTGCAGAGCATTTAATTTGGGTCTCTCCTTATGGAAAAGTTCACTCTTCAACTATTCTGTTTGTATTCATGAAGGCTCTGCCCCTGCGACGCATGGCTTCACCTCTATAGTGCACACACAGTACATTTAGTGTATTACTGATGGACAAAGCTCTGAAGTTAAGAGGATTAATTAGGATAAAACCTGAAATACCCAAAGCTAACACCTATTCCATGGGTCAGCAAAAATGTTCTGAAAACCTTTCATTTGAGGCAAGAAAAACCTCTCATGTATCACTTTATTATTTCTACCTCTGGAATTCTCCAAAAGTTACCAGGAATCTGCCAGGAAAAGTAGAAAGAGAAAGTATATGTAAGCATTTTTGCTGTCCTTATTCTTAACGGGCTTAGATTTGTCTGCTCGTTTCTCCTCAGAGGACTCTCACGGCTCGGGCTACCTGCCTCACTGTCCTATACACTGCTTTTCCCTCTACTATAGGGGGGAGAATCATTTCAATAGATATCTATTTACCTGTATGTATAATTAGCTCTATTTAAAGAAGAAGAAGGAAAAAAAAAAACAAAGTTCATTGAGATTAAATACTTATGGCTAGAACTGTATAACTAGTAAAAAAAAAAAAAAAAAAAGGTCCCCCAAATAATTCCAAACCATTTTTTATTCTTCATACTTTGAAAAATCTACCTTTAAAAGGTTAACAATCTGTTTGGTGATGTCACAAGCACATAGCAAGCTACACGGCGGCCACAAATGCAGGTTTTGATCACATCTTCTAATGTGATCTCAGTAAGTCTCCTGTCATATTTCCCCGTGTTTCCCATTACCTGTAGAAAATGAGGCAGAAAAGGGCACCAGCCTTAAGAGAAGCACGTAAAGCTCCAGAAACATGAAGAGAATGGTGAGATCATCACCAATTAATGGTATTTTGAAACATACTCATAGAAGAGGTGACATGGAAAACCTCAGGCCTTGTAGAATGACTAAGATATAAACAGAGAGACATATGAAGGCAAGTTGGGGGAAAGGATATCACACAAAGAATAGAACATGAGAAACTTATGGTTGTGATTAAGAAACTAGCAAAAGTAGAGTTTACACTGTAAAAACCATCAAAGTAGTAAAACAGCAAAAATGCTAACAGTTAATTTGAGTTCATATCAGGTTGTGATTTAGATTCCAAGACAAAAGATGGGGTCTTCATTTGGTCGATAATTAATGGCCTTTGGAAATTTTGAATAAGATTCTAACAGGACAAGTAGTGAGAAAGAACATCATTTCATACCTGAACTGGGACAAAATTTCTTGTGCAATATAATTCATCACTTTTTCTGAGAAGTAATTAACATTCCTGATAAAATAACCAGTGTAATTTTCTGATACTCATGAGATTGTAATCGCTTCTAAAAAATTCGACTAGCCTCAACAAACCATCAGGCTGAGAGCCTGTTGAATTTTTGGTATAGTTGTATATAACCTAATAATGTTTGTCTAATTATCTTTTTTTCCCTCCAGGAACCATCTTTACTAGGATGATATATTTAAATTTACTTTTTCTAGAGCTTCTTCCTTTGCAGCATATTTGAAACACAATTTTATCATCTGGTAATAATTAACTTGTTTGAGAAGACAGCTTAACAGTGGTTCTCCACTACTTTCCCCTGAGAGTGTCTCAGGAAGCACAATGGGGGGCAGAGGAGAGGTAGGGTAAAGAGAAGCCCGAATGGGACTAGGTGTCAGTTTCCATACTCAATCCCTGCTTCAGAGAAAGCAGCTCTGTTCTATCTATTTGGATTCCATTTCATTTGAATAAAAGGCTCTACTACTAAAAAGATAGTTTGGAAAGCGCTGCTTTACATGATCGATTTAGAAGTGGTGTGTAAAACTGTATTGTATAACTGAAGCAAGAAGGTAAGTTAGGAGATGCAGAGCAAGCTAGAAAAAAGTTTATAAATATTTGAATGAGAATGTCTGCAATGAGAATGGAAAGGTTGAGACATTTGGCTGAGATTTTATTACTGACGACATGCAAGAGGTAATAGAAAGGAAGGAATCCAAGACAACTAAGGCATTGATACTGGATGCCTAGCAGAAATGTTGGGAACAATTGTCATCATTAAAAAGCTAGGAGGAAAAGAGTCCTCAGAAAGAGAATAGTCTATTCATGTTGAGTTGGGGGTGACCTTCAAGTCCAGATATCTACCAGTCAGAAAGGAGACTGAGGTAGCAGAGAGGGAGGGAGGGAAGCAGAGAATGACAGAGAAACAGAGAGAGAATGATGTGACAAGCAGTTGCATAGAGATGACATCTGGAGCTGTGGCAGTAGGCCAAATCACAGAACTCTGAAGATATTCATTTGGGGGAAAATATATAGAAGTGGAGTTAGCCAATGTGACAGAGATTAAGCTGAGAGAGACTTGGAGAATCAGGAGGACACAAAGTTAAAAATGTACATTAAGATACACATGCTTGGTGTCATGTTAATTTTCCTATAGTTTCAAAAAGGAACTTGGTAGTCAGAACTAAATGTATTTCTACTGATAGCATTTCAGAGACTTGAGACAGAAGGAGCTTCATTCTTTAGGTGATTAGCTGTACATACTGCAGGAATAGCTGTACTGTCTGTGAAAAAGGTACAGAAATCAAAATAATTATTCAAATGTAAGATGGAAGTGTTTTTTGATACTATTGTTTTTACTATTAAATTATGATAGAGGTTGATCAACCTAAGACTTCTTTCTCTTTTTTTCAGCATTCATTAATGATAGTACATTTAACTAATGCATTGTAAGAGTAATGTCCTACTCAAGCAGTCTAAAAAAAGGTTAAAAATGCATAATCATTGGCTGAGTAATCTCTTTATAAGCAATGGTAGGAGAACCCTCCAGCAAGGAGAGCTGAGTGACACAGAGTCTCTCTGCATTTGATTCTATCTGTATTGGAATCTGGCTTACCACCTTTCACAGATAAGAGGATGGGGAAAATGGCACCAGAAGTGAAAGGCTGTGATGGTACAGCATGGGAGGTGACGGCATGTTCAGGGGGCTGGGACAGAGGGAATGCCTGCAGAGACCGTCTGCAACAAGGCAACATCAGCAAGAGTCACCAAGATAAGACAGAAGTCAGGACACCACAGCAGCCAGAAGGAATCAAAAACAGGCTCAGCTAGCCCAAAGGGCTACAAGGCCACAGATGTCAAGCTCTTCCCTCAGTGACTGCTACTGTCCACTACAAAACAGGCTCTTTCCTGGCAAGGGGAGCAGGTCATACCTATCGCAGTTATCGCACAGGAAATAACCTGTCAGTACATCATCTCTGAACACAAAGAACTAGATAATGGTCCCAAGTTCCGTCAGCCAAAAGTCCCAGTCACTTGAGGAAGTAGAAATATGGAACATGGTGCATTCTTATAAATCTTATCTCTCACTGTCACGTGCTTTAGTAGAAAACATTTTAGAGGTGGCAATAACATTCTGTAGTATTGGATTATTTTTTCAAAATCCTTCGAACGCGGGGAATTCATTTTTAAACTTGGGGTAGGTAATAAGTAAGGAACATCTATGTTGAACGATTATCATAAGCAACACTGATTTTTAAAAAATGTTTTGTTTTGTACTTCAACTAAAATAGAAAAAAAGAGGTAAGTTCCAAATTCATTGAGCACTTTTGGGTTATGTGTAGGGAAATTAGCCCTTTATTAAAAGAGACGTTAAAAGATTTATAGGAAGAGGCAAGTAGATGAAATTGCCCTGTCAGGATAGTTCATGACTTTTATAGAATAAAAGTAAAACTGTATGATTTCCATTATACTTTCTCAGCTGTTACTCAGATTGATTATAACCATAAAGGAATTTCATATTCTGATTCATCGCCCTGTTAAATGACTATGAAGTCTTCTAAACAAAAGCATGAAATTCTGCTTCCTCTTCCTAGTACTAGATTCACACAGCAGGGTCTCTTTAAAAACGGTCATCATATTTTCTGTTTATCCCTAAATGTGTTTTTAAAATCGCTAAAGTTGGAATTAAAAAAAGAAAACAACTGATCATGCCTTTTGATTGATTTTGAAACTAGAGGGAGTTGTATAATGCTTATAATCCAAGGGAGGATTATCTGTCTGGATTTCAAGAAGATCCTACCTCCCTAAATGTTGTGACATTTTAGAAAATGTTGGTTAAGTATCATGCTTTTCCCCCAGCTTTAAAAAGTAACAATCCAAGAGGGTTTGAAGCTTGATTAGCAAACACAAATAACAAAGAGAAAAGTGGAACGACTCGGAGCAGTATCAAAAAAGTGGATGTGCAAAATTGAAAGCAGAGAAAGAAGCATGCATGGCTTTCTGGCTCTGCTGAAAATCCAAGCCAGAAATACTAATGACTGTCTCTTCTTTCTCTTGTCTACTTTCTTTTGAAAACTGACACTCCCAAATTTGTTCTTTGGGAATAAGACTCACAGTGTTATATCATTTCAGTGAACTGAAAACATTAATGAAATATAATGTGTGAGCAGACAGATTCTGTGATTTATGTATCAACTTACACAAGAAAAGAAAAGTATGGCCGTAGATGTGAGGATGGAGAGAATCCAGTCCTATATATACATTAGGGAGGTAAATAGAATCATTTCTTTTAGAGTCATCCTTTAAACAGAAAACCAAATAATTTAAAATAATTTCTGGGAAAAAGCTGGAAGCATAAACTTGGAAAGAAACATTCCAAAAAGCAGGCTCAGAATACGATTAATCATATATTTTAAAGAAGAGATTTTATACATTGAGGCAAATTTTATATCTGTATCAAAATTACCGCATCTCTGTCCCCTCTACTTAGAGAAGCATTCCATTTCCCTGCAGTATCTCCTCCCCATGTCTTCCACTCCATAGTCATCAAGTGTCTCACATATGCTCAGCCTCCTAGTTAGGATGATTTTTAGCTGCTAGAAAAATTTACCCAGATAAAAACGACTTTAGAAAGAGCGGTTTCTTATTGTCCCACAGGATCACTGCAGAGTTGGGGGATCACTGCATTTGGCAGCTCAACAGTATCAGAAGGATCCAAGCTCTCCTGTGCTTACTCTGCAGCCTCCAGAGTGTCATCTTTTACCCTCAGGCTCACTGTGCATGGCTGCAGTGGCTGCCGCAGCCAAGCCTCATGTAACCCAACACAGAAAGGAAGGAGGAAGGAAATAGAGGTCTCAGTATCTCCCTGTCATTATCTGGGAGGAGAAAATTCTTAGGAGGTTACCTTTATGTCTTATTACTCAGAAATGGGTGGCATGGCTGTGACTAGCAGCAAGGAAAGGAGGGATACCAAGTATCTGGCATTTGGTGGGTAGAGCATGTACTTAGCATGCTCAAGGTCCGTCAATCCCCAGTACTCCATTAAAACAAATAAAAAAAAAAATCCAAGAATCTGACATTTTGTAGTTAACTTGAATAGACTGGACATAGGGTTGGGATTAGAGGCCCAGAATGGTAGTTCCCCTTTGAACTCTAAATGGAGATCACACATTTAAAGCACTTGAAAAAATAATCTATATCAAGAATTAAGCCAGAAAATAGGAGAAGCAATTCAAGAGCAAGAAAATATTTGGGTAACAGAACGTCAGCCAGTGAGGAATATATGGTAGACATCCAACATGGGAGTTAAAAGCAGGCATTTAGATAATAAAATGACATTATTTTGATATGTTTGCAATTTTTAACATGAGAGTCAACATAATAGTGAAAAACTAAGGCTCTATAACTTCATGAGCTAAGGTTAATGAAATATATGAAGAAAATGATAAGGGTTCTTATTTATAAAATAGGCATTGCTAAAAAGCCTCTTAAAATGCAAAATAATCTTATGAAGCATAAGAAGAGTGTGGGACGTAATCTGAGAGCATTACTTGGGACTAGTGTTATTTGGTTCCTTACTGTTTCACCCAGTGAAAAACAATTCTCTTAAAGCACCATTATCTCAATGTCAACCGCTAGAGTAGAGAGCCGCATTATGACAGCTCACACAGGGACAGAAAGCTCAGAGATAACAACCGATACTCAGTGAGGGCAGAGCTCTAAAAATCTGACTTTACTCTCACAAACCCCCCAAGAATCAGTGTGCCTTGCTCTCTTGCAATCTTTCACCATTTCCTGCTGATACATTTTGGGAAAAGGTGAAATCAAAGATGTTTAAAAACAACCACTTGGCACAAGAAAAGTCACAAGCTTATGTGGTACAAACACTGTGGTTCTCATCCAATTTCCTGCCATGTTTACTAAGAGGCCCAGAGTAATTTCCACTCAAGAATGCTGAACAATTAAAAACAAGAAAATAAAAATAATATATATCCAGAAATAATATAATAAAATGAGGAATGAGGAAAATACAAATATCATAATCAGAATATAATAATAATTGCTACAGATGAATGCTAAAGTTAGAGGGCAAACATTACGAGAAAACAGGATAAGTGCATGGCCTCAAAATACACCTCACCAAATATTTATTAAATAGCCTGATGCAAATCAGGCTTCAGCCTCCAAGAGGTATACTTTTACTCCCATTCCCTTGAGTGTGTGCGCTGGATTTGGTAACTCCTAATGAATAGAGCATGGAGAGGGAAAAGTAGTAAGTTTATTGTGGAAAAACATGATGGAAAACTATCCAAGTGACTGAGGTTAACATCACCAGTTATAAGTCATGTTGATAACAAAGACCTCCTAAATTAGGTGGTAATAAGCATACTTCATCTATATGGTATTCTTCCCCAGAATCCATAGCGCCAATCTAATCATAAGTAATTTATACAAACCCAAATTGAGGATCATTTTACAAAATACCTGACCAGTGCTTTTTGAAACTAATAAAGTAAGGTGTATATTTTAAAAGAAGATAGAAGCAGAAGGAACACTTTGTAGCTCATTCTATGAGGTCAGCATTACCCCATTGCCAAAATCAAGCAAAGCCTTTGCAAGAACCACAAATCAGTATCTCCCGTGAACATATATACAAATATTCTCAACAGAATATCAGCAAATCAAATCCAACAATGTGTAAAAATAATTACACACTGCAACCAGTTGAGATTTATTCCTGGTGTACAAGACTGTTTCAACATTCAAAAATCAACTAATGTAATCCATCATGTCAATAGACTGAAAGAAAAGAATCATGTGACCATATTAATAGATGCAGAAAAAACATTGGACAAAATCCTATACCCATTCATTATAAAAACTCTCAGCCAACTAAGAATAGGAGGGCTTCCTCAAATTGATAAAGAACATCTAAAAAACCTATAGCTGATATCAAACTTAATGGTGAGAAACTAGATGCTTTCTCATTAAGATAAGGAACACATCAAGGATGCCTGCTCTCACTAGTCTTATTCAACATCATACTGGAAGTCCTGGGTTACAAATAAGACAAGAGAAGGAGATTAAAAAGCATATGGACTGCAAAGGAAAAAACAAAACTATTTTTGTTTACAGATGACATGTATATTATTGTAGAAAATAACAAAGAATCAAAAAACTCCTGAAAATAAAAAGTGATCACAGCAAAGTTTAGTATAAAAGTCAATTGGTTTCTTCTATACTAGCAATGAACAGTCAGAATTTAAAGTTAAAAACAGAATACCATTTACATTAACATCCCTGAAAAGAAATACTTAAGTATAAATCTACCAATTATGTGCAAGTTCTATATGAGGGAAACTGCTAAACTCTTGATGAAAGAAATGAAAGAATATCCAAATGAGTGGAAAGATAATCTATGTATGAGGATAAGAAGACTCCATATGGGCAAAATGTCAAGTTCTTATCAACTTGATCTACAGATATAACACAACCCCTATCCAAATCCTAGCACATTATTTTGGATAGGGGGCAACTGATTCTACTTAACATGGAAAGGCAAAGGACCCAGAAGATTCAAGACCATACTGAAGGAGAATAAAGTCAGAGGTTGACATCACCTGACTTCAAGACTTACTATCAAGCTATAGTAGCAGCTTTTTGAAATAAAAAGGTTTTTAAAAATTCTAGGCCAGCTGTCACTCATGTACATACATACTAAAATCCTAATAAAATATTAGCAAATGAAAATCCATCATTACATAGGAATGATATATACCATGCCCAAGTTAGAACCATTTCAAGAAGATTGTTACAAGACTATTTTAACATTAGAACATTCATTAATTTTCTAATTTACCACATTAATAGATGAAAAGAGAAATGATATATAACCTTCTCAGCAGATACAGAGCTCAATAGTAATTCATGACACAATCTCTTACCAAACTAAGTGCAAAATGAAATATCTTTAGTTTCATATAGCACATCCACAGAGATCTACAGCACATATCATATTCAAATGTGAAATGTTACAAGCATAATTCTGAAATAAGATAAAAACAGTAAGACTATGTACTGACACTACTTCTCTTTATCATTGCCTGTACATTACTATGAAGAAAAATAAAAGCATAAAAATTAGAAAAGAAATAAACCAACTATAATAAAGTGGAATACCAAAGGTGAAAATAAACAATGCTTTGGAAAAACAAAAAGCATAGGTGTGGAAATTTTACCTGCCAGTTAACAAGGTATTTTAAATTTAGAATAATTAAGATGCAAAGTAAAATAATAGAAATGGGTATGTAGACTACTAGTACAAAACAAAGATCCACGCACAGACTGCACATTTAGGCAAACTTAATATATGGCAGATGTGGCTCTGTACACTGATAAGGCAGGAAAAGCATTTTAATAAAAAGTTCTTGTGCAACTGATTATGGAGTAAACAAACATAAAAATCCTTCTCTCACGATATACAAAAAATTCAAATTTAGTAAAATCTTAAATGAGAAAGGCAAAGCTTGAAATTTTTGAAGGCAAATATAAAAGGGTATTTTTAAGCTCACAGTTAAGAAGATATAAAATGGCAAACCTTAAACTAATCTTCATCAATAACATCATAAAGATAATGAAAAGGCAAATCCAAACTGGGAAAAGATAAAACACATAAAACCAATAAAACAATCCAGCAGGAAAATGGTTCCATGTCAAACAGGTTATTTCATTGAAGAAAAAGGACTTACCGACAAGCATGTTTTAAAAATTGCTTAATTGCATAGGAAACCAGGGAATGCAAATTGGAAGCATATTATCAGACAGTTCACTTTTATAGACAGGCAAAAATTCAAAATCTGAATTTACAGAGAATTGTCAAATACCTGAATTCTGCCTTCACTGCTCATTGGAGCCTAAAACGAAAAAATCTTTTGGAAAACAATTTGATATTTCCTCTTAAATCTGAACAATCATACAACCTATGCCCTAGTCAGTTCTTAAATATGACCCCTAGGAGACTTCTGCACTAGACACACCAGAATTAAAATGTTCATAATAGCTTTACACATAAGAGAAAAAGAGAGCGACAAAGAAATAAAAAAAAGTCCTAATAGTCCATATGCTCCTTTCAGTAGAATAAATACATTCTGACATATTTACATAATGGATTAATGAATACATTAGTGTTTTGAAAAAAAAAAGTGAAAAAAAGTAAGTTGCAAAAAAGTAAATAATACTGGTATATCCTCACATATTCCCATATCTAAGTATTATATTTTATGTTACTTTAAGTGTGTACAATAAATACTGGTATATCCTCACATACTCCCATATCTAAGTATTATATTATTATGTTACTTTAAGTGTGTACAATTATAAAAACAGGTAAGAAAATGATCAATATAAAATTTAGGATGGTAGTTAATGCTAAAGAGAGGGAAAAGGTCTTACCATATGGGTTAAGTACATAGGTATTTACTTGAATTACTATTAGTATTATTTAAGTACTACATATGTTATATTTACTCTAGTATGTGAGATACGTTACATACTTTTCAATAGAAAAAACAAGAAAAAATTAAGTTGTTTAAATTTTGTGTGGTTCTCACTTCTCCTCCTTCTGCCTTCCTTGGTCCCTGCCTGTTCTGGCAGCCTGACCCTCACTTCCCACCTGGTATCTAAGCCCTGGTTTAAGATAACTAAAATAGTTTCCTGCTTGTATCCAAGCATCCTGACTGAAACACAACATGGAAATAACATTTCCAATTTAGAATGGCAAATATTATGCTCTTAGGTATTTAAGTTTCATTGGTCTTATCTATTTTATTGCATACACTATCAATTTCCAAATACTTTTGCAGATTTCTATAAAAGAATTTGTACACAACAGTGCTGATAATGGATTCAACATAAGACAGGAAAAAAAGAAAAGCAAGAGGAAGCAAATAGAATCAACCTTGTTTTCCTGAGTATACTACACATCTGGCTAATTATCCTTAATAAACCTTTAATCCTATGATGTGTTCCTCCCACCATCCTACATGGAATCGATGAACGTTAAGTTAAAAATTCCCTTAAGCAAAATATAACTCTCACAAAGCATCAATTGAAAGAAAATAAATCTTACATGACTTTAAATTCTGATGGTGCCTTATATTTTTCTACAGCTCTCATAGCTGAAGTCTTTCAGTTCATGAAATAGTCGGTTTAGGTACAGCCTGTTTTACAAATAAGGAACCCAAGGTCCAGGTAGGTTAAAAGATTCTTGTGAGGTTATAGAACAGTCAGTGACGACTCTGACACTGATACCACAGATTCAGACAGACTTGTCTACCGCTTTAAAAGGGACAGTTCATATAAACCACTTGCTACAGTGAGGAACATAATAAATTTTCAATAATAAAGGTGAATTCTCTCTCCTATACCCTCCATTCTGCCTTATTTATCAGTCTCTTGCAGCTGAGTCTTCTGAGCTATAGATCCCAAGTTTCAGTGAAAATGCTGAGTTGATAGTATTCAAAGTCACACGGTGATTCTTCCTATTCTGACCCACCTAAATGTATTTTTGCCAATTTGTCACTTGGCAAACATTACAGTGCTCAGATTATCACACGATCCCAAATTCCAAATAAAAATATCTAGAGGGTTAGAAAAACTCCAGATTTTAAGCAATCCATTTATACAGTGTCCAGATACTTAACTGATTTTTTTTTTTTTTAACCAGCTTCCACCTACTATCACATATAGTGGACAGACCACAACATTGGCTATCAGCCACTCGGATTTTGTTTTGTGTGTGGTTTGACCTTCAGCAAATGATGTAACCTCCCTGAATTTCAGCCTCCTCACCTC
Source organism: Camelus dromedarius (assembly GCF_036321535.1). NCBI lineage: Eukaryota > Metazoa > Chordata > Mammalia > Artiodactyla > Camelidae > Camelus > Camelus dromedarius. The sequence continues at coordinate 36,385,397 of NC_087443.1, read as the reverse complement.
CTTATCAAAAACAGAGGTAGTTTAACTAGATATTTAATAAGGTCCCTCCCTATTCTTTTTTTTTTTTTTTTTAACTCCTACAACTTTATAGTATCTTCTGATTGCTGCCAACATAGAAAGGCAAATACCAACTTAAGTTACGCCTTGGTGTTTCTCAGTAATGTACCTCAGACTATAGCACAGAAACGCTTAGTGAATCAGAGGTGGTGCCAGAATTAGAATTTATAGTTGCACCTCATCTATTGTTTTTCTACTGAGCCATACTGCCTCATACAGATGCCATTTAATAATAAAACAAGATTTAAAGGGCAAAATGTCATGATTTCATACCAGCATATACAAGGACAAAATTGAAAGATGCTGCTGTAAAATCATCTCACCTGAAAGACTGTCAAGTATTTACACTGCAAAAAAAAAAAAAAATGTATACTCATCTACTCTTGCTTCACAGTAATATTTGGTTCAAAGATTATAGTGGAGTTTGAAGAGACTGGTCACCCATATGTCTGAAAACTCTATATACAAAAGTACATTTGATAAGCCCTTATTAATAAAAAGGACAATTGGACTTCTTGAAACTGTACTCAAGGGACTTTGCACTGAAGGGATATAAGCATTGAGCTTAAAATCCAGGGCTGAAACAAACCGCTAATTAAAGTAAATCTTATCTATTTCAAGACCCCAAATTATAAAATAGTATTTCTAGGAACACTTAACTGAGCATGTAAGTGCTGTTTAAGTAAATACTACTACGATTCCCAGTTTATGCATGAAGAAACAGAGATCTGAGGTTATATAACCAGTATAGGGAATAACAGAAAGCAAGAATAGTTTCTGTTAAACATGATACCTTCTTTGTGCACGTAAAATACCCAATTAGTATTTCACATGTGACTTTTACATGCTTATAAAGGAGCACACATTGAAGTGCTCACTCTTTTATGATGTAAAATTAAAGTATAACCAAGCAGGACCCAGTGAGGCCTTCCAGGGTCAGACCCCTATCCCACGCCCTCTGCTGTAGCTCCTCTCTGAAATACCCAGATAATAGTATCTCATGTATATTTCCTGAGTTTTTCAGATGCTAAAAAACCACCACCAAATGGAAGAAATTAACTACTTGATGATAGATAGCACCTGGCCCCTAGACCTTCTGGCACCTAGGGTCTGATAATGTTGACCAGCCTGTTATTTCAACATCAACCAGTGAGAGAATTGTGCATGAGCTGATCACGTACCCTGAGACCCCCGTCCCTTACCTGGCCTTTAAGTATGCTTTTGGGGAGTTTGGAGTTTTCTTGGGCATGAGCCACCCCGTCCTCCTTGCTCGGCCCTGCAACACACCTTTCTCTGCTCCAAACTTCGATGTTTCAGTTTGTTTGGCCTTATGGTGCCGCAGGCAGACAAACTTGCCTTTGGTAATGAAAGGAAACAAAAAATAACAAACAAAAAACAAAAAAACTTTTAAAGCTAAAACTGAGACTGACTGGGACCTGGGCCCCGAGCCCCCAGGGCCGAGCCCCGGGCCCCTGGGCTGCAATGCTTGCACCGGACCTGAACAACAGGATTCAAAAAAACTATAAACGACAAAAAATAACTGTGCATGCCCAATTGGGGCGAGTTATGAGCAATAAAATACAAAAAGACCAAAAGCCAAACTGCCGCTTCCGAGGTCTTGGCGCAAAAGCAGGGTACTGCGCATGACCCCTGGGCACAGCACCACCAATGGGGTGGGCTGACCGCCTAAGCCACCCCTGGCCCCGCCCTTGGACCCACCCCTACCCTCACTCCAATTAAGGAACTAACTCACTGGCATCAGGGAGTAAGCAAGGGAACCTGTTGCTTGTTTTCACTCCCTCATGCTGCAGCCCGAGTCCCAATAAAACCTTGCCTGAATTTCTCGTCTATTGATTAAGGAGGCCAAGAACCTGGGTCGGTAACAAAATTAGTTTTCTTTATCAGTACACTGTCTCAAAAATCTCACATATTACTTGTTTAAGAGAAGTTAAACTTTTAAATGGAGGCATACTGGAGCTTAAAAAGTCAGGTTTATTTCACAAATAAACACAAGTAAATTTTTAGTCATGGTTTTACAAATGCTTTTATAGTATACTGTAACTTTGTAATAGGGAAGAACAAATCTGATCTGTTCCTTTCCTCTAACCCTGTGCTCTGTTTCCTGCCCTTAGTCATACTAGTTCTGCATCTTTCCTAAAAGAATATTGCCCATAGCCTGACATATACAGGACAGCACATTCTTAAGGCTCTGACCTTTTAAGGGGCTTACTTTTCCATTCATATAGACATAAAAAGTTGCATAACAGAGAATAACATTTGCCTTGTTGGAGGTTTAGAGGGACACCATGACCTGACCTACCTCGACAGCTGCAAGAACAAAGGATTCTGACACCAAGAAATTTGCAACAACCAACCACACCCCCTCTCCTTTTTAGTATAAAATTAGCCTGAATTCTGACTTGGATAAGACAGTTTTCTAGGATCCTAGTCACCCCATGTTCTCAGTCTGTTGGCTTTCTGAATAAAGTCATTATTCCTTGCTCCAATACCTCGTCTCCCAACATACTGGCCTGTTGTGTGATGAGCAGAATGAGTTTGGACTCAGTAACAACTTTATCTTAAAACATATATGCAGTACCAATCATCTCCAGACTTCCTTTTATTCAGAGAGATAATATTTGGTATCTTAAATCTTGATTTTTTATTTTACCATTAGCTATTTTTTTCTTAAACTGACAAAACCATATTTTAATTTGATTTAGAATGAAAGTAAGTGAAGTCTACTGTTGGTTCCCGTTTGCAAACAGTGACACATTATGCAGTTCATAAAAATTACAGGCACTATAATTTATTGGTTTGGAACCCTGAGTTTCATTTTTAGTTTATTTCCTGAGAATCCATTCTGTGATACTGCCTGAAGCATATCCTTTGCAAATACATAAACGGATAATGTTAGTTTCCTAAATAAGGTTTACTAGCTGAGACTGAACTTCCCTGTCAAATGCAGCAATAAATTCAGGCTGCTTCTCAACTCCATTAAGCAGTTACTGTCAGCTGGGTTAAATGTTCTCAGTGGCGGACATCAGTACCAGAGAAACACCTGGGACAGAGGATGGTTGCTTCACCGAGCAACTTCCTTAACTTGCAGGACTGAGGTTCCATCTGAGCAGGGCTTTCACTGAAGCACATGTCTAAATCATACCTTTGTTTTTACTGTAGGTGGCAGGATTTTTATGTTTTATATCTTGTTGGAACCCCGTATTTTCTTGCAAATGAAAACTTAAGGTACTTTATCCAACAGATTATGTTTTATGAAAATATTCACATGGTTCCAGAGAGAATGGCCAGGCCTTTGATGGTGGTTTGTTATTGTTTATAAACAAATACATGTTATTTGATCTGATCTTACTTCACATGTTTTATTTTTCTTTTTATCCTGCAATTTCAGTCTTTACCTAAATTTTGAAAATTATTCAGTATATTAAGGACAATGATATTGAAACTTTTAAAAAGAGAATTCACTCCTGTTAAAGGTTTGAAAATGGTTATATCTGCATTGACTCAATTATTCCAAATGAGTACTACAAAGACTATTGATCGAGATATAGTTATTTCTCAAATAGAGTATAATTTAGCCATTAATAGTTTAAAAAACAGCAATTTAAAAACACAAAACAAAAATCTACTAAAATGTTTAAGCTTATGAAACTGTGACTCTTAAAATCTTTATTTAGACCTCCAATAGCATAAAATACTACCACTCACATTTTTGTGATAATTACATAGATCTGTGTACAGTTAAAATCATCACTATTTTTTTATTCTGTATTAAACCATTTTCATCATGTCTTTTTAAAAGCAAATTATGTTAGTGAAGATAATTTCTTGGCCAGCCCACGTAAGGCTAATGTATTTATATTTTAACTCCCATAAAAATTTGTGCTTTATTATTTATTTCAAACCTCTAAAACAAAATAATTAGGGTGGGTTGAAATTCATCAAAAAGCTTTTGGCTTCTCCTTAATCTGAAGTCAACATATGCTCTTCCTTAATAACTGTTACTTATTCTACTCATGGGAAATAGCAAATTATCTAAAAGTTAACCCCAAATTGCTTAATTTTCTATTTCAGCCCCTTCACATTTCTTCTACTTGGTCCATACTCTCAATTAACCTAAGGAAAAATCTGTCTCTGTACAAATCACTACACTTGCCAATAGTAAAATAACTCTCATTCACGTCTGCTTAAGCAGAACCACAAAAGACCTACTTTGTACAAATATGCTCATGTAGGCATTTTAAAGAGAATTTTAGCATTTTTTAGGACTAACTTTATGAATATTTCTGGGTAAAAAAAAAATGAGGCCTAGAACTATTCTCTGTTCTCATGTGAAAATCTTCATGACTTCTCCCCAAAAGTTTGCCACACTGTTTGAAATACTTAAGTGCGTCAGCATGACAATAACACACACACATAAATAACGTGTATTAATAATAATAATAACGTGTACCTTTTTGTTTCTGGAGCTCAAGATTCTGTCATCAGGGCTAGATAACAACCTTATATAGACCGGAAAATTAGAGATCAAAAAAAAAAAATCTAACATACTCTCAATAGACTATATAGACTTTCTTACAAAGAATAACATTTTCATTTTTTTTCTCTTGCTGACATCAGATTTTAAAGCTTTGATAGTATCTTTCATGAGTTTACCACGTTCTTGTCCAGAAAATATTTACATAGTCAGGGTATCATGTGACCTTCATGATAATTTTGTGATTTAGGTGAAGAAGTATCATAACCACTTAACAGAACAGAAAAAATCTGAGGACTACAGAGGTTGGTTTGCTCAATATCATACACATTGAACCCAGGTCTTCCAATTCTAAATTTAGTTCAGAATCTTACCACCACCCCTCTTTGTATGCTAAAGTATTTTTCTAAATTGCTTTCCTTAGGGCAATAATACATAATAATTTTTCCAGAAAACTGGGTACGTGTGATAGAATGTAAAATTTGGCATGATTTCCTTGGAAATCTGTGCTATAGTAGTCAGTTTCTCAATTGTTCTATTATGTGTTCATCATGGCCTCTCCCACCATGGCCTGATGAAGGCAACACACAAAGTAAACATTTATGCCTGATTATTCCAGCCCATATTCCAGTTGGGCAGTCATATTGGTTTATGTTTAATTTAACTTTTTCTATGGAAATAGCATTGTTCACTTTTACTTAGATCATTGTTCCAAATGCAATGACGTCCCACTTCCTGCCATAATACAGGCAGTGTACCCCAGAATCACTAGCATCAAGTAATTGCATGTCCACCTTATGCAGATCTGTGCACTCTATGCACAGATACACAGAGAAGGATAATGCTCTACAGAACTTACAGAGCGGATGACTAAGTAGGAACTGAAAATCCAAATGCATAAATAGCTACATTAAAATTCTTCCTGGTTAAAAGGATGGCAAACATCAGAGTCTGTTGCTCTTACTGTCATTTTAGGTTTTAAGTGGTTTCCCTTTGTGGTAACTCACACTACCTAAAAGTGGCATGAGTTGAATCATGCCCAGGTGTAAGGCAAAGCTGAACAGCTGAGCTTCTAAAGCCTTTGTGGGTCTCGTTATCTCTGAAGCTCAGAGAAGATAAAAACCAGGCTCAAAATTGGACAGCTAGTAAGGGACAGGTCTGCCTGACTTTTATGTCTAAGATTTGCTCCTGTTTCACAGGGCTTTCGGGAGGGTTAAATGAGAGTTCCCAGCGAACTTAGAATAAACTCATGCTCGTTTCGGCAGCAGCACATATACTAAACTTAGAATGATATGGAGATTAGTATGGCCCCTGCGCAAGGATGACAAGCAAATCCGTGAAGTGTTCTGTATTTTTGAAAATGACACATATGAACTTATTTACAAAACAGAAACAGACTCACAGACATAGAGAACAAACTTTTGGTTGCCAAAGGGGAAAGCAGCGGCGGGAGGAGCAAGGGAGAAATAAACTGGGAGTTCAGGATTTACAGATACTACCTACCATGTAAAATAGATAGACAACAAGGTCCTACTATATAGCACAGGGAACTATATTCAATACCTTGCAATAGCTTATCATGAAAAAGAATATGGAAAGGAATATATATGTGTATGTATAAATGGATCACTATGCTGTACACCAGAAACAAACACAACATTGTAAACTGACTATACTTCAATAACAAAACAAAACAAGAAACTCCACAACTTTGGGATGTAGCAGTCAGTGTAGGAATTGGAGGATGAAACCATCTGCAGCTCTCAGGTGTTTTGGCTAAAACCAGTCACATGCAGAGCACATAGCAGTGGTCCCAAAAGCCACAAGAATAAGAATACCCGATAGCACAGTGCTTTGTCTCACTTCATACAGTGACAGAGCCTTGGCCTGAAAGCTCTAGCAGCATCGCACTATACATCTGACAGTTTTCAACCTGCAATAGTGACACAGAGCTGTGGATTATGCACACAGTAATGCCAGGAGGTGCAGTATTAGGCTCAAGAAGACTGTAATAAACAGAAGTTTCTATGTGGCCCCTACATGCGTGGAAATCTTGGAATTGGAGAAGTAACAAGGAAAAATCATTCTTTCTCTTTGTTCCCCAATAGTTAGCCTCATGAGGAATTTTGGGATCCTGACTTTTAACCTCTTCTAATCTCTAGACCTTATTTACATGCATAAGAAGAGTTTAAAAAGCCATGTTCTATCTACATTTCAATTTTTGGTAGATGACTTGCTACTTGAGCAAGAGAAACTGAAGCATAGCTGAATGTAGTTTAATGTTGTAATTATGTAAAACTTACAACTAAACAAAGCTGCTACATATCACTATTAAAGGCATGGCTAAGAGCTTTTGTGTATATGATAATTAGCCATAGATAGGCCATTTTAATAATGGTTGTAATTATAATTTTTTCATCTAATTAATTCAAATGGATTTTTCTCTTTCCTTAATTCTCTTGTATGTCTGCTTAACATCCATGATATACTCTCCTGATTCACTCGCTTGCATGATTAGTCTCCTTTTGCTCCCTCCAGCCCCATTCAGTAAAAGGCAAAGGTTCTGAATCCTAAAATTTTTCTACATCTTGCTATGTAGTTAGGCCTGGAGTAACACATGCCTACCTTGCCTGTACCAACTTTTCTCAGACATTTTTGAGCAGCATTTTTAGATGCTTCATGATTCCCATCCCAGTTGAGAAATACGGGTGTGTGTGTCTGTGTGCCTAAGTACGTCAGTGGTGGTGAATATGAAGGCTGTTGCAAGAACTGAAGGGCTAAAACCTCACAGACTCTGAGCCTGTGGACAGCAGATCCTTTCAAAGTTCAACAATTGCTTGGCATGTGCGATAAAAATGATGTTACAGGTGGGAAGAAGTGAGGAAGGAGCTCAGACACGTTACTTCCTGGAAGTCCCAGAGACAGGCCTTTCCCATGATGGATTTTAAAATGAAATCACACAAACGAATATAAGTTTATCATTACCAGATGAAGGAAGTGAAAGAGAGAGTTGGTTGAGGAAAGAGGGAATGTACCTTCCGCCTGTCCGATTTGAAATAACAGAATCTGTCTGTCGGCTGGGCACTGTTATAAAGCACTGCACAGCGTATTCCATTTAATTCTGATGAAGTCTCTGCTGTGGGTCTCATTATCTCCGAAGCACAGAGAAGATAAAAACCAGGCTCAAGGTTGAAAAGCTAGTAAGTGACAGGTCTGTCTGATTTTTAAGTCTTAAGATTTGCTCTTGTTTCATAGGGCTTTGGGAAGGGTTAAATGACAGTTCTCAATTAACTTAGAATAAGCCCCCAACTCTACACCATGGCCTGCCCATCCCACCAAAATCATTTTCTTTTTCCTCAAGTATGCTACAATCACATTGATGTTACTTTCTAAAATTGGAAGATAAAATTCTTTAGCCTCAAGGCCTTGACATGTGTTAGTCTCTGCCTGGAGTGCTCTCGTCTCAGCTAGTCCAATGTCTGGCTCTTTCTTAAGCCTCAGCTCACATGTCATCAATTCTGAGAGGCCTTCTCTGACCAACCTATCTAAAGCCTCTATAACACTTGCTATGAGTAATGATTTATTCAATTGATTACTTATTTATTGTCTCTTTTTAAAGCCTTGGTCCATGAGGGTAGGTACATCTATTATCTCCAGAATCTGCCGTAATATTGATAAAGGCATTAGATCTATATGTGAATGAATAAAAAAAACAAAAAAGCCCCATCAGAGTCTGGCATATATCTGTCATACATATTAATCTCCTTCATCCTCTAAACACTACAAGAAAGCAAAGGTAGTCAGCAAAATAATAAATCATTGAATATTCCTTTGTCTATGATGTGTGATTTTTAGAATTGAGAGGCCCTTGGATTCTTGTCCTTACTTTGGTTCTTGAGTGTGAGACTCATGCAAACACTCTCATCCTCCCTGCCCCAACTTCAGATTTAAAGAGGAACTGAAGCAAAAATAAATACACACATACATACATACACACACAGGGTTGCCAGTCTCTGCAGGGTACTCAGGCACCACCAGGGACCGGAAACATTGCTTGGGGACTTCTGTTTAATCATAGCTGACACGTAATTTCTCCTAGGGGCGTACAGACAACATGAGCAAGTGAAGCTGGCCCAGGGAGGGCACCGAGCACAGGAGTATGTGTGTTTCACATCAAGGGGACACTCCACCCAGCTCCAGCTACTGCTGGGTGATGATGCTGTGGTCGAATAGGGCTCAATGTAGCCGAGTATTCTGTTCTGTTCTTTTTCTTTCTTTTTTTTTTTAAAAGACAGACCAGAAGTTAGATTTTTATGCAGAAATCTTTCTAATTCTAGGTAATAAAAATTAACTTTAAAAATTAAAACTTTTCCAATTTTCAATAACATGTATGGACCTGGAGTGTATTATGCTTAGTTAAATAAGTCAGAAAGAGAAAGCCAAATACTGTATGTTTTCACTTATATGTGGAATCTAAAAAATAAAACTAGTGAATATAACAAAAAAGAAGCAGACTCACAGATAGAGAGAACAAAGCCATGGTTACCAGTGGGAAGAGGGAACAGGAGAGGTACGAGATAGGGGTAGAGGATTAAGAGGTACAAACAATTATATATAAAGTAAAAAAGCTACAAGATACATTATATAACATAGAGAAATAGCCAATATTTTATAATAACTATAAATGGAGTATAACCTATAAAAATTTGAATCATTATGTTGTACACTTGAAATTAACATAATACTGTAAATTAATTGTACCTCAATAAAAAAAATTAAAATGTCATATGTGGGATAGGGAACTCTATTCAATATTTTATAATAACATCATGGAAAAGAATCTAAAAAAGAATATATGTATACACATATATGTATAACAGAATCACTTTGTTGTACAACTGAAACTAATACAACATTGTAAATCAAATATGCTTCAATAAAAATAAACAAATACCATGTGTGGGAAAAGATCTCTAGAGCGATGCTTTCACTAATCCCCAGTTGTCCTAATCATAATCTGATACCATTTTCTCTTCCCTTTCTATCCTCAAGGAGAAGTTCCTGAACTACAGAGGAGAAAACTAAATTGAAATGCACTTTAGACAGTATCTCCATTCCTTGCAGTTAGAATACAACTTCTCTGAATTGCAATGTTTTTTATAAAACTTGAGATATTATTGATTAAAAATAGAAAAATTAAGGTCAAACTTCTTCACTGGAAATAAAATCTCCATAATATATTGTATAGAGAAAAAGCAGTTAGTGTTCAAACTGCCTTTTTCAGGATTGAAAACAATATTTATACATAAATCCCAAACCAATTTTGGCCGTTCTGAATAAAAATAAGAATAAAAACAGTAAAATCAATTTTTAAAAAATCGTATCATAATCAAGCATCTGCTCTTGCTATCGATGCATGTTGTCCATGCCGAAATGAGGCCCCACTAAAAAGAGGAAGAAAGCACCATTCCTAGGAAGAAACTAACAGTGAGCAGTGTGTTGCTTTTTCACTATTTTCATGGGCTATCCTTTCATCTCAAGAAGATTTGGAAAAAACTGAAGAAGGGAAAGGTCAAAATTTTCAAAGGTAATTAACAGTACACTATAGTGATTCATTGACCAATTGTGCTGAAAATAGTATATTGTTCTATTTTTCATCATAAAGAAGTAATGTTCAAATATTTTGTAAGTAAATATTGGACTTATAAAAATTTCAGGAACCCCCAAGTCTAACATCACAACTTCTGAAGACTATTTAAACAACATATCCTCTATCCTGTTCCCATTTCATTATTAATAACAACAGCCACCTGAATGAAGAACAAACTATGGGTCCAATTTGTACAAGGGATTTTGTACCTTCTACCTCTAGATTATACCACAATCATGCAAGGCAGGGCTTATTCTCTTTTTATGGACAAAGACAGTTGCAAAGGAGCTGAATGACAAATTTTAAAGACATCTGTATTTGAACCAACTCAGAGCCAAGTGGCTCCAAGTGTCTTACTTCCCACAAATATGTGTGTGTGTGTGTGTGTGTGTGTGTGTTTTACATGTTGTTATTTGAAAATAGATAATAATTAGGTATGTGTTATATACACATGCTAATTATTTCCGGTATTTCAGATATATACCACAAAGCTTATCACTAACCTGCTTAATTCTCTTAATTTATAGAAAAGGGTAAGGTTGATAAAAACCAACTGTTTAAGAATTTCTTGTTAACTCACATTCTGATCCACAGAGAAAATTACTCTTGTAATGTTTTGCTCTCAAAACAAATGTTAAAAGTTTATTCTTCTAAGTACTGGAAAAGCTAAAACCTGTATTCCCAACATTATAAATATCTAAAACACAAAAGCAAATAAATGATATCCTTAAGCCAGTCTTTGAAAAGACTTTAGTCAGTCACCCTTTTGTTCCCCTCACCTAACATCACAACCTATTTAAGTTCAAATACTCAATTCAGGTTTCAATTATTCAGTCAACAGATAAGTATTTTTTAAATGATTGCATATAAATTTACCTTGTTGTCTGGATTGCCAAAATCTGTGAAGTTTTCTCATGAACTGGTGACTATAGAATACACCTAATTACATATAAACTTTACTTAAACAGAATTAAATAGAAGAATGATTAGTGATCTCTAAAGTAGCTAAAAGCTTACAAAAGCGTAACAGTTCACTTTTGCATTACTCTCAAAATAGAATATTCTTTCTTTTGGAAATTCATACTTAAGTAACAGTACAATTTTATCAATATAGCCTAACAATAAGCTTGACAATGAAATAAAATTCACACACCAAATTTCAGATAAGGAAAGACTGTTAAATACATTAAAATAAAAAGAAAATGATGGTGCTTTGAAGTTGTCAGTAGTTTAGTATCTGATTGTCCAATGCATGCCTTTGAATAACTTAATTTTTTTTCTCAAAATAAATCTATGGTTAGTCAAGTTTTGCCATTTCTACCTAATCCTCAGTTCATTTGGGTTTATTCATCATATAATTTTATAGAAATACTTCTGAGCATTGTTAAATTCCTTTTTAACTTATCAGATTACTTTGGTTTAATGTCAATGACACGGACAGTCCAGGAATGTATAAGTGATTCATTTCTAAGGTGTTTGGTAGGAAAAGTACATTTGAATTTTCCATTTGCCAAGGTTATGAAAATGATCTCCAATATCCCAATAATTTTCATCAAATAACACGACAGAGAGTGATATTTAATCACATTCACTAATAGATGATTTATTTCCTAAAGTTTGATGTTGATTAAATATGTAAATTTTAGGAACTACATGGACTATATATTAAGAGCAGTGTAAAAGAGTAGAAAGCTTTGTGAAGTATACTTCGAAAGTGTTCAGCTCACCTACAGACCCTTCTCTGCATGGAGGCCCTTATTCCTTTTGCCCATTAAGCTTCTTTTGCAGCTGACTCATGGGAAATCAGGGCTTTACTTCACCCTTTGTCCCTGGAACCAAGTCACTCATGAATAGTTGGTGGAATCTACTGAGTAAGGTCATTTGCAGATGTAGCTGCTGGGTTAAAAAATAATAATATAAATTTATAAATACAAACATATACATGCTAATTTAGATAAGTGATATTTTCTTATAAAATATTTCATATTCTGTATTCCTGGTGGTCACTAATGATCTCCATTCCTGTGTGCATAACTTTAAGTCCAGTGCACCCATCTTTCTTTATATTCTGCCCTTGGGATCATTTGAGACCAGTTACTCCAGTCTCCTTTCATTTCAATCAGATTGCTCCCAGCTGTCCTTTGTGCACTCCAAGTTTCCTTTTTGATCTCCATATGTCACATACTTCTCCTCATCAATGTCATTCCTCAACCTACTCCTTCCATGTGAACTTTAATTCCATGTTCCTAACTCTTCCCCATTCTCTCAAAACTAGCTTAAACACATCCTCCTCTAAAAGTGTTTCCATGCTTAGATGGAAGTAATATCATCCTCTCTGAGAGGCTCTAAGGATTAGCATGGGTATGTGAATGTTCTTACAGTGGAATTACTAGGCTCTACCTCTAGGTATTGGGTGAAATTATTCTAATGCGTGCAATCCAATAACATATTTTGAAAATAAATCACAAGCTTAAAAATCCTCTGAGCCCCGAAGGTATTTGGCTTCACAGCATTGCATCTTAAAGGAAGAGCTATTTTTCTTAATTCAGTATTCTTTCCCCATTAAGTTATAATCCCCAAGTCCTTGAGTTACTCCTGAAAAAAAGAAGAGGTAGCAGATGCTTAAGAAATTGGGTTCTAAGAGTCACTTCTAGGTTTGCAGATAAATCCACTTTTTAGAAGTATAAACTTGGGCAAGCTACTTAGCTTTTCTAAGCCTCAGCTAGGTGAACTTTAAATTAGCGATCATAATGATTTCAGATTTTAGAGTTCTATTCTCTTTTATTTATGTTTTTATAAGGGAACTTCACTCTGAAAGAAACATTAATGGAGTAACATTCCCCAAGTAGCTAATTACTAACTCAATATTCAGTTTCCCTTTTGTCATAACAAAACCCCAATAGTATAAGGAAGCAATATACTCAACAAAAATTAAAATCTACATATTATGCCCACCTTCCAGCTAGAAGTGACCTTGGGACATGGGCCAATGAGATGTATATGAAAGTCACTGAGAAGAGGTGCTGAGAAAGCTCCTTTAAAAGTGGAGGGTTGAGCCCTGCAAAGATATACTAAGCTCACTTGACCATTTCACCTTTTGATTTTTTTTCATTCCTATAGCTTAGAGCATGTGCATGACTGTTTAGGCAGCCATAATTTAACTTTCAGGGTTAAGTCCAAAAGAATCACTACATCATTACCTGAAATTCTAATGCAGTAACCATCTACCTCTAAAATTCTTGTCATGAAAGAAAAAGAAAACACAGTGATGTTTAAGTCATTGCTTGGGAATGTCAGAACTAGCACTCAAATTGAATTTCTAACTGAAACGTTCTCCCACTCCTTACTCCTACTTTTCAAATGAAGAGAGTATGTATATATTTGTAAGGCTGAGAAAATATACACACATACCACCTAGTTTCTCTACTCTCTGGTGGGATTAGACATTCACCTTGTGACTGTAGCTGGGTAGATGAGTTTAATTCTGAGGAAAACCTATTAAGAAGGCCAATAGGAATCTAGCCGATTCATAGGATTTATTGCATTCTTTGATCCAGTTGCCAGTAATGAAGCTGGCATTTTGACCCATCATCACACCTATATTTTACCCACATTGTGGGATTGTTGTGAGGTTTACTACAGCATTGAATACAAAATGTACAGTCTAGCACCTGATGCATAAGTAGCTACCATAATCATGATCATCCTCATCACTATCATCATTATGAAAATCCTTTTTACTGGTGAGTCCCAGCTGTCCTGCCAGCTTTAGGCTGTCATTTTAATTCCTCCAGGTCCCTCTCTAGTTGTAATCTTTGGCTTTGCTTTACCATGTGCCATTTATGCACTTCTTTTTCTTGCCAACTTGATTCTAATTTTCCGTGCTTCTAGTCTGTTTGGCACATTGCTCTTTTTGATGTGTATCTTGGCTTTAATAATGTATGAGTAATACACGTTAAAGTGACCAGCATGCCATCTTTAATAAAACAGACATTCGACCAATATAAATGGAATGTGAATTTTATAGATCCTTGCCTTAGCTTTATCAGTTCCTTGTCCCTAGGGCTATCTCCACAGCACTTGGCTGCCAGTTGCCCTGCGGAGCTGGTATATTCACAGTTTGGCTCCTGCATATCACCAAGACTTTGGGGCACATCTTGATCCCATCTTCCTTCCCCTAGCCTGAGATTTTTATTCCCAATATTAAAAGAAAAATCCGTTTTATATATAATATCCAATGTCTTCTAATATACCCATAAACATACTTTGACCTTATGATTTAACAGATATTTCTAACATCATAGAAAAGGGAAAATGTTGTCAAATGTGGACAAAGGAGAGAACACACAGAAATAAAGAGTAATACAAAATGAAGCTTCTTTATTTTTAAGAATGTAAGTTTTATTTATTTTTATGTAAGTTTTATTTATTTTTTTGTTTTGTTTTGTTTTTTACATTTTTTATTGAGTAATAGTTATTTTACAACGTTGTGTCAAATTCTAGTGTCGAGCACAATTTTTCAGTCATACATGAACATATATATATTCATTGTCACTTTTTTTTTACTATGAACTACCACAAGATCTTGTATATTTTTCCCTGCGCTATACAGTATAATCTTGTTTATCTATTCTGCATTTTAAAATCCCAGTCTGTCCCTTCCCACCTCCCACCCCCTTGGCAACCACAAGTTTGTATTCTATGTCTATCAGTCTGTTTCTGTTTTGTATTTATGTTTTGTTTTGTTTTGTTTTGTTTTGTTTTGTTTAGATTCCTCATATAAGCGATCTCATATGGTATTTTTCTTTCTCTTTCTGGCTTACTTCACTTAGAATGACATTCTCCAGGAACATTCACGTTGCTGCAAATGGTGTTATGTTGTCAGTTTTTCTGGCTGAATAGTATTCCATCGTATAAATATACCACTTCTTCTTTATTCAGTTATCTGTTGATGGACATTTAGGCTGCTTCCATGTCTTGGCTATTGTAAATAGTGCTGCTATGAACATTGGGGTGCAGGTGTCATTTTGAAGTAGGGTTCCTTCTGGATATATGCCCAGGAGCGGGATTCCTGGGTTATATGGTAAGTCTATTCCTAGTCTTTTGAGGAATCTCCATAGTGTTTTTCCTTGCTTCCCTCTCCCACTCTTAATGATTTAGTTGTCTTCTTTTACAATTTTGTGTTTATCCTTTTTGTAATTCATGGCAGTTATCTCCTTTCCTGTTACGAGTTTCTCATTTTTGTAGCATCCTGCTTCTTTTCTATTTAGAGTAGACCTGTCAATATTTCTTTTAGCATGGGTTTAGTGTTGCTAAACTCTTTTAGTTTTTGCTTGTCTGTGAAGTTCTTTATCTCTCCTTCTATTCTAAAGGATAGCCTTGCTGGATAGAGTATCCTAGGCTGCATCTTTTTTTCACTCAGGACTTTGAATATATCTTGCCACTCCCTTCTGGCCTGTAGTGTCTCTGTAGAGAAATGAGCTGGGAGCCTTATGGGGGTTCCCTTGTAACTCACTCTTTGTTTTTCTCTTGCTGCCTTTAGAATTATTTCTTTATCCTTGACTCTGGCCATCTTGATTATGATATGTCTTGGTGTGGGTCTGTTTAGGTTCTTCCTGTTTGGGACCCTCTGAGCCTCCTGTACTTGGATATCTGATTCCTTTAGGTTTGGGAAGTTTTCAATTATGATTTCTTCAAATACCTTTTCAATCCCCTTTGTTCTTTCTTCCCCTTCTGGAACCCCTATTATGCGTAGATTGGCACGCTTTATATTATCCCATAGGTCCCTTATATTGTTTTCTTTGTTTTTTATTTGTTTTTCTCTCAGCTGTTCTGATTGGGTGCTTTCTGTTGTCCTGTCTTCTAGGTCACTTATTTGTCCCTCTGCATTATCTAGCCTGCTTTGTACAGCCTTTAGGTCATCTCTCATCTCAGCAAATGAGTTTACTAATTCTACTTGGTTCTTCTTTATAGCTTCTATTTCATTTTTGACATTTTATATCTCTAAACACTATTTCTTTTAGTTCCTTCAGTACATTGATCACTCCTTTTTTGAAATCTTGATCTAGTAGGCCATCAATGTCTATTTCCTTGATCGTGCTTTCAGGGGATTTCTCTTGATCTTTTAATTGGGAGAGGTTCCTCTGCTTCTTCATATTGCTCATATCTCTCTGGCACTGTGGCTTAAGGAGTATGTTATCTAGTTCTCCTGGAGACAGTGTGCTCTTAATGATTTTATCGAGAGGTCTTTGTGTCTTCACCCTGTTTTGCAAACTCAGCTTGATGTTTCCAGAGGCCCTCTGTTGGTGCCCTCGTCTGTGCTGCTCCCAGTGGCTGTTGGCTAGCAGACTGCACCCCCTCCTAACATTGGGTCAGGAGCTGAGCTCTTACCCGGTGGGCGGGTGGGTCACTCCCCCTCCTGATGCCACAGTCAGATGCTGCACTGGGGGAGGCAGGTGGGCGGATTGTGCCCCCTCCCAGCACCATGGTCAGGTGCTGCATCCCTGCCAGGACGGTGGGTGGCCACCACCCTCTCCTGGCGCCGGTCACCCTGCTGCTCTGTGCAGCTGCTCGCTCCACCTCGGGTCGGTGCTCTGAAGGTGGGCTTGGAAGACCGCGGAATGGCCCCACCCCTACTCCGTGTCAAATCTCAGCTCCTTGTTTGTCTTGGAGGTGCAAGTTCTCTGAGGTGCCAGGGCAGAAAGATTCTATCTGCCTCGGGCTGTAAACAAGTCTCAGTCCTGCCTAGGAGGTTGTGGAGCCCCGGGGTGCAGATTCAGGGCTCGCCCCACCCCTGCCTGGGCACTGTGCACAGGAGGACATGGCAGCTGTGGCTGTGCCCTGCCTCTCTTCTCACAAGAAGCGCCAGTAATGGTGGCGCAGGTCTGTGGAGACAAAGGCTACAGCGCCCCTCCCCTCCAGGGCACACTAGGAGTGTTGCTTTGCTTTTTTCGCAATTTATGGGGGACCGAAGTTGTTCTGCTCCGTATCCCCCCCCCCCCAGCCATGGCGCGCAGCCCCCTGCAGTCCCCTGGGGCTGCCTTAGTGCAGCTGCCCCAGTCCTCCGCCTAGCTCGGGCGGCCTGTCCCGGCCCCCAGCTGCCATCTCATGTCTCAGGCTGGGTGTCATGGGGGCCCTTTGTGCCCATTTAACTCAGTTCTGTCAGTCAAGGGGTGCTCGGAGCAGATCTGAGCCTTGGAGGCTCCCCCTCCATCCCACTGGCCTCTCTGTTGGAGAGGGGAGACCCAGTTAACGAGCACCAGTCCTCCTTTGCTGCTCCTTCCCTGCAGGATCGGTCCCACACTGTTTTGCTTTTTCTTCTTTCTTTTTTACCTTTTCTCCCACCAGATTTTTGGCGTCTTTGTCTTTTGAAGGGGGCCATGTTCTGTCAGAGTTCAGCAGGTGCTCTGGTTGGCTGAGTAGGTCTGTAGATGTAGGTTTTGGTGTATTTGTGGGAGAGGGTGAGCTACAAGCATCCTTCTACTCCGCCATCTTGCTTCTTCAAGTCAAAATGAAGCTTCTTATATATATATACTGGTATGTTTAGATTAAATGGCTAAAAAAATACTCTTTTGGGCAAAGAAGAAATGGGCTAATATAACCATTCTCCAAGCTTTTGACCTCTTAAAATCATATTTACATTATTTACTGTTATGGAAGCCAGAATGTAAATAAATAACTCTGTAACCAAATGCAATGGCTTTGCCTTCCAGTCCAACACTGTCATGAAAAGCTGGCCAGGCTCTCTGTACAGCTGGTGAGGACCCTGGTCACATAGACTAGGATGTGAAGTGTCCTTTAGAGTTGTTTTACATAGTGGCCAAACCCCAGATTCTATTTCTATGATTTTTAATTATTTGGGGCTATCTTTGTTGAAGTGATAAAAAATAAAATTTAGATTAAAAATAAAATCAGGAAAATCTTCCTTAGATGTTGGAACATCTTCCTGCCAAAGATAATTCAGGAAAAATCTTGTTTCTATTTTGGGGTTAGTATCCTTTTAATCCATTTTATTAAGTAAGTGAATAAATAAAATAATTAGAGATGGATGGTTTGCCTTGGCAGACCACTAATATTTACTGGTTGTTGGCGGAAGAGGGTTGGACTTGTCAGTAGTCCCTAAAATTAACTTATAGTGTAATGTGAAATACTGGTAAAAGCAGAAAGTGATAACTAATGTAAAACTCTTAGCTTGTTTTAGAGTCATTTGAATTATTATCAATGATTCTATTTATTTTTTTCTTAATATTTTCTTGTACTATAAGAAATTAATTATAGTGCTTTTTACAACTTGTAGTGAATACTCTTTTATAAGAACTACTTAAATGCCAAGATTTAAATTTCAAAATACATTCTTTTTCATGATCAAAAATATAATAATGTATTTTTACACTTTCAAAGTATGTTTTTTCTTTTTCCAAAGTACTTTATTTGCACAATAAACTTTTAACAGTCTTTATATTTTAACATTTGCCTACTGTTACCAAAAAGCTCCAAGTAATATTCTTTGATTATGCTGAATCAATGGAAATGTGCATAAACTATGAGTTTTCTAGTGCCCAGGCTACAATATCTGACCTTGAGTTCTTGTCTGAAATTGAATAATTCAGAGATAGACACTTGATACAGGGTAGGTTAGAGTATCCTTCTCAAGGATTTACATTTGAACTAGAAGCAAACTGAAAGTCTATGATGAATTGGAATCTGTTTACTGAATTGCACCAAAAAAAAAAAAGGTTCACAAATCCTTAGTTATTCACCCATTTAAAAAAATTCTGTATCTCTAAACTGTTCTTATAATTCTAAAAAAAAAAAAATTGTATTTAATATGTATTTATTTTCTATTGCTTGCAACCAAACTATCCTTTACTAACATTCTAGTAGAAACTTCTTACCTTTCTCTGCTCCAGTTAAAAAAGCCAATGTAACTGGCATATCACATTACTGCTACAACAACTTTATTAAAGAACAGTTTTGGACATGGTGCTTCACTGTTCCAGTTTTAATGACATGTTATTGCCTCTAAACAAGTGCTCTTTGAAGTAGATATTGTTAGTATTTGATAAACACTCAAAAAGTTTGAGGAATCTGTTAAAACAAAAAACAAACACTTAGAAAGAGGTGGAACTTGCAACCCAGAAGTATTAGCTTCTAAAGCCATAATTTTTATTAAAAATAAATAGATTAACATTTTTGTAAATAACTTTAAATTACCTAACACTTTTCCAGAATCATTTACTTTCCTATTTAAAATAACTCTGAGAAGGAATGTATACAGTACTTACGCTTATTTTATTCACTCAACAAATGTTTTGATCTCTTATAATAATGGCCTTGGTCATATCGTTAAAACTAAAAGATGAAAGCATTCCTGATCCTATCAGTCTTACCTAACAGTGGGCAAGCATACATAAAAATATATTTCCAGTCAGGAAAAGTTATTCCAAAGGTGGAAGTTCAGAGTGTCAAACACTGTAAAGTATCTGAGATTTTGCACTATTTGAAAACTAACAAGTCAGTCTGTCACGGTTTTGTGGATATTGGCAGAAGACCTGAGACTCTTAGGTCAGAAGCAAAGGATAGTTTTTGCTCACAGCAATAGCAGTGCCCAGAGTATCAGTGTTGCACCAGTTTCTCAAGCCCCATTTCCCACAGAGTAACACAAAGAGGGACGGGGTGATGCCTACATGGCCACGACTCATACCACAGGAAAGGGAGCTGAAGCTTAGGGAAACCAAATATTTTATAATGTGCTATAAGCCTGTCTGACCTTTGCTATAGAGATAAACATTATTTTTATTGTACTGAACACTGAAAAAAGTCTAACTTGTACTTAAGAGACGTAAAACCTCTTTCTAGCCAGTTTGTTAAACAAATATTCTTAAAGATAGTCCAAGATCAAAATTCAGTTTGAGAAGGTGGCGTAGCTGGAATTTGTGAGGCACTGTACCAGAGAAGAGGGAGCTACACAGAGAAAGAGTTCCAGAAATTTCCAAATGGGCCTCCTTGAGTCTTTTAGTACTAATCTTTAAATATAGAAGACAACAAAGATATTGCAAAGAATGATTCTCAGGGAAACAACAAATTCTGGAGAAAGAACATCTACCAGGGAATTACGCAAGGTCATGGAAGGACCGCCTCAGTTGGAGACGTGAGTTAAAGAGAAATTACAATGGACACTTGTAAAAAATGGCAAAACAGATCTAATCGTGCTACTGTGGCGGGGGAGAGAGATTTCGACAGAGAACTGAGCTCAATGTCACTGAAACAATAGGTGGGAGAGTTTCTAAACACTGCGCTTAGATTGGGAAAAAGTACTGAAGGAGGTAGGGAACTAGGAAACTGAAACTCAGACTCATTGTCTAGACAATCCTTCATAAGTTTAAATTTAACCTATGACTGAGGAGATACTTTTGCTTGAATAATGGAGACTGTTATCCTGAAGGTCTTGCCTGCTTAATCTTGTCAGACCACATTGTTTGAGGGTCCCACCAGCTTCATTTCATTTCTGCAAAGTTCTCACTCCACCACAGAGCAGAAGGAGCTGGAAGGATGAGTGCAAAAAGAGCAGCCAACGAGGAGAAGACAAGAAGCCACAAAGAACAGATAAAGGGACCCAGCTGAGACTCCAAGAGCAGGAGTTCTTACATCAAACCACCTGGGCTTAAGTGCCCTTTTTCCTTCTCCCTTGAGTAAAGAAAGCAGTTTTCATTCTGTCCCTTCTCTGCCTCAACTGTGAATTCTTTCCAGCAAGCAGGCAAGAACCCACCTTTTGTGGAATCCCCATTGTAAGGGGGTGACTTCCACCCACTAACAGTACCTGAGGATACCAGTCAACATGATTAGACCACCCGTGTTTGCTAACTGGTGCTGAGTAAAGAGGCCCCCATATTTCCACAGAGGGCGGTAGGGGTGCTTTATTTATTATGATTATATTTCAAAGGGGTGGTTCCCAAGACTTTAAGAAAGGAATTCCTAGGTTGTAAAACTGGCTGGAGGCTGGAAGAAAATTTACATCTGAAAGGAAAGAGAAACAATTTACAATGGCAGGTTTTCTAAAGTAAATGCTCTAAGAAGAGAGAAGTTAAGAACAAAAAGAAACCTGTCAAAATTTAGTCCAGCGGAGGGGAATGTAAGGTTGTTTAAGTCACTTGTTCCTCGTGGTACATCTCACTAAGTGCACTGCTCCCAGAGGGACTGTCAGAGAGCAAGGCGCTTCTTCCCAAAACTCAGATCTCTCACAACTCTGTCCCAGGTGGCATGAACTCTCAAAAACCCCTCTGATCACTTCCATCTTCTATAATTCAAGCACTCACATGTGTCCTACCAGAACAACCCATCCTAATTCCCCTGAGCCTAGGCAGGAACAAACAAAAGCCAGAAGTTAGTTGGCTTATGGACACCTGGTGACTTCTGCTTTCAAACATGCAGCACAAAAGCCTCTGAGGTAAGAGACTACAAAACTGGGTTCTTTTTAATTTTTAAAAATGCATTTTAATGATAGAAAAGGTAAAAAAAAAAAATAACAGCAATAAGACAAAATACAAATTAATGTCTCAATAAATTAAACTGTCACATTCACTAAATTCAAACCAAATATTTTTAGCCATTATGCGTTACTATTAAGGTCTTTTTCAACTTGTGATTATCTGCATGTTCATTTTGTGGACAAAATGCTTTGAGAAGCCATCATTTAACCTGATGCACACTGCTGGTCTTCAGCTTGCTTCAATTAATTTATCATCATTCTTAAACCAGATTTAGAGATTTAATAGAAACTAAAGTGGAATTAAGCAGAGCCCTTCTCTGACCCAATCGAATATTGGAGGCGTGGGGATAATTATATTTTAGAAAATACTAAGACAGAAATACAGAGCTGTTATAATTTTACAAACCAAACATTGGAGGCATTTTCTGGACCTAGTTTCAAGGAAGGTAAACCCAAGCAGAGCATGAAAATCTTACTCAGCTGTGGAGAGAGATCTAATCTGGAGGATGTGAGAGCTGGATTTCTGGGATACTCTACCAGAAAGGAGGAAACTACAAAGGGAAAGAGTTCTGGAAATCGCCAAAGAGGTCCCTTTCAGTCTTTGGGGACTGAAGAACAAATGTTAAACTAGGAACAGACATACAAAATTGGGAGTAGAAATTTACTTATAATAATCAGAAACAACTATCGTCCCTCAGCTACATACATCTTTTTGGCTTAGTCTTGACAGTTTTGCTTTCTGTATTTTAGTGGATAGATGAAAAAGAAATATTAAAAATGTGCTGAGCACCTTCTATGTGTAAAACTTGAATGACAGAAATTATTCTCATTTCAAAGGATAGAAAATAGAAAACAAGAATCAAGGTGAGTGAATGTTTTGTATGATGAGAAACAATGTTTTAAAAAAAAAAAAAAAAGAAAGAAAGAAACTGTCTTCAATGAAGACAATGAAGGAATGTTCTCAGGAAGAGCCTCATCTGTGCTGTATCTAACCCGCAAGCAAATCTACATGCAATCAGCTTAGTTCACATCAAGTCATAAGGAATGACCCCTTGACTTGGAGATGTTTAGCCACAAGAAGTACCAAAGGGGATCCAAAAGAGGTCCTGCTATAGACATCATTAAACCTAGGACTGACAAAAGATCTGTTTGAGACTCTTACATGCTCATTTTTATAAGAGTTTGAGACTCTTATATGTCTCATTTTTTAAAATGAGACAACCAAATAGTTGAAGTGGTGGGAGTGGAAGTGCAAGGCAATGTCTATTATTGAAGATTTTCAGATTGCTGAACTAAAGTGCTTATTTTAGTGGAGCAGAGGGATTTAACAGCCAAAATCACACTCAGCCATGAATAAAAAGAGTCATCCTTTAAAAAAAAAAAAAAAGGCTGAAAAAGCCAATTACTCAATTTTAAATCCCTGCATTGTTTAAAATAATTGTTTCAAACTTTGGAGAACCAAGTCAAAATTTTGTAAAATGAACCACCTCAATCCAACTAATCCAAATACAGATTGACCTTTATAATTTAAGAAGTAATACTAGAATGTGAATGACTATATTGTAGTTCGTGATGCTTTACCATGCAATATAGAATGATTTTAAAGATTCTTTTGACATTTACAAGAGAATATCTCAAATGGCAGAAATGGGTAGGATGAAGGAAACGGATATTTGATCTACCTGTTGTATTTCATTACTTACTTACAGCATGCTCATCTTCTTTATGCACGTTCTCCATCTAGATAACCAACAGGAGTTTCTCGTAAGGCAGATGACGCTAGCTTGGTATTTGGCAGAGATCATACTAATAAATGCCTTACACCTTGGCCTCCATTTATGGGACTGGTATAAAGGGCAAATTCATACCTAAAGAGTGTACTAAGTAATGTATTAAATGTTCTCTTCAAAGTTAAATCCAGAAACATACAGGGATATAAAGTATGAGTCACACAAAAAGTTAATGTAAGTTGCTCAAAAGCTGCTTGGGAACACAGTACATTAAAGGATTAAAAACTATACATTATCACTATAAATAAAAATAAAATGTAAAGTCATTAATTAATATGTATCTTTAATATAGATTTAGAAATTCATATTTAGATATATATTCTAAGCTTGTATGTGGGGGAATATTACAAGTTATTTAATGCATATTCATAGTCTCTTATCTTCTTTTTTGGCTAAAAATTAAAAACATTGTTCTTTTATACTTTGGCTCATTCAATGAATGAGTTTACAAAATAAAGTTTTCAATATATGCTTTTATTTCAATTCATAAAAGAAAACAATGAAGTCAGAGAGTTCTTTAGATTTTAATTCTGTCGTAATTTCTTATGTGTGCAAGTACATAGAAAAGTTTAGTCACACAGTTAGGCAGCTAATTGTGTTGAAAATACAATTGCATGCTCACAAAGATAATCATGCCCCTAGGGTGTACACTTCTGTTTCCGAACTATTTTTAGTTCCTCAGGGACTTCAGCCACCTCCCGCCTCTTGGAAAATAATGTCAAAATACAACTAACTAAATGTGATCTAGCTTTTACTTCAAAACCACAAAACTAAGTTTGATTGCAAAGTAACAGTAAGAAATTAAAAGTTTAAAAGCTGTCAACTGTGAATGTGACAAATAGGAAAGTTGTGCCATCAATTTTCTATGTATACAGTGAATAATTATGTTACATACGGAACGAATGTTTTCCACAGTTGGAAAAGTCATTTATTGCAAACCTTAAACTTGATAGGAAAATTTACTTTCTATTCTCATTCTTTTAAAAAAAAAAAAAACTTGGCACATTTCCAAGGACCCTGAGATTTCAATTGTTTCTCTAATACCCATGCTAAAGTAAATACATCAAAGTGTTAAGAACCTAACAAATTTGGGAATGTTCTCCAGAGTGGGGTAAAAAAGAATCCTGAAATTTCTCTACATGTGTAGCATGTATTTCTCCACCATTCTCTTTCAGATGTTGCATTCTAAATCAATTCTCTTATAATATCTATTTTCTCTTGAAAACATTCTCTAATCTTATCCCACCCTTTAAAAGTTCTAAAATGCGCCTCATAGGAACCTATATAAAAAGTTTTTTTTTTAATTTTCCCTTGTGTATGCTGGTGTTTACAGAGAAAAGCTGAGGAGAATTAAGATCAGCTGCCATATTTTACATTTTTATGCATTAATTTATAAATGCTATTTTATTGTGCTATCTTGCAATGTAAGATTATAAGATTTTCTGTCTAAAAGTATTTCTGAGCATATCAATGTTTCATAATTTTGATCTGTTAACCTTGGTTTGTTTATTACTATCAATCATTTTATGAGAGAGATGCCATAGTTACTGGCTCAGGAAAGAATATTTTAAAATATAGAAAAGGAGGTTATTTCTACTAAGAGAAAAATCAATGATAGGAATTTAAGACCACCTCCTCCACCAACCATGTGCCCAGCATTGGCATCACACCATGTCAACAGCATGCCAAGTGTGATCTCTGCCAGAAGATAGTACCTGGGTGGGGTGAGGATCCATAACAGTAGCAATCATCTATTTGTGGACTTACTAGAGGTTAGACGGTGTGCTGAGTGCTTTCTACTTACTATATTTACTCCTTAGAATAAAGTTGTGAGGTAAGAATTGTTCCCATTTTATCAATGACAAGCCAAGGCTTAGATCATTTCCCCAAGTTATAAAGCTAGTAAGTAGAAGAAGTGATATTCCAACCTAAGAATCCATTGTCTTTAACTGCTCCGAGATGAAGTGGTGTCAAGGGAGCTCTGACAGGAGACCTGAGCATGAAGAAGGGACCTAGATGTGATGTCATATTATATCCCTATCATTTTTAGACATCCTGAATCCATATGAATCCAAACTCTTTATTCACTAGGAAAAAATATCATTTTTTCCTTTATAATTAGTGCATTCTCCATAGAGAACTCTTTCTTGATGATCACAAGATTCTTTTTTTCTGAAATGTCATGGTTCATTTTGCATCAGCATGTCATAGAACATCATATGTGGTAGTGCTCTGCGGATGCCCCTAGTCTTCACCTCTCCCTGTCGAGAATCTACAGTTTGATCATAT
Source organism: Camelus dromedarius (assembly GCF_036321535.1). Taxonomy (NCBI): domain Eukaryota; kingdom Metazoa; phylum Chordata; class Mammalia; order Artiodactyla; family Camelidae; genus Camelus; species Camelus dromedarius. The sequence continues at coordinate 36,359,628 of NC_087443.1, read as the reverse complement.
TTCAGAAAATAAAATACAAAATACCTAGAAAAGCACTGTAATGTGTCAAGATAAAAATGAAAGAATGAATGAACAGGCAAATGAATGAATGTGCAGCACATTCAGTTGGAGGGGAATAATTTAATAAATTTCTCAAAGGAAGAAAGTGATATCAAATACACTTGGAAAGTTTCTAGTGTTTTTCAACTCAAAAATTAATTTTGAAGAAACTGTGTTCACTTTCTTTAACATCCTGTGAGTCATTAAGTCCAAATAATTTGACTGTAAATTAAATTACTGGGTTATTTGGACTCATAATATACAAGTTACTCCTCATGCCAGTTTTCAACAGAAACTCTCATATGATATTCTGGAATTTATTCTTTATCGTGAAATTAATACTGCATGCCTGGTTAAATGGGACATGATTCCAAGCTGAATAAAATAAAATACATAAAAGCCACTTCATTGGTTGCCTGCAAAATATGGAAGATACATGAATAGACACATTCTTCTTATTCAGTTTAAGACTATCTAAAATTTATGAACCTTTTATTTGTCTAGTCAGTCAATAATAACTTTGGAATTCTTGTTTATGTGAAAAAAAAAGAAAGTAAGGAGTTAAAAACCTATGAAACTGTCTCTAATCTTCCAGAAACTGTCATATAGCTTAAGATACTACTTGTCAACACCTCACAATCATCTCCCAGTTGCCACAATAGTCTTTCTTCACACAGTTATTTTCTCGTAATAGTGTCTCTTCATACAAGTCCCTGCTTTCAAAAATTCACATTTCATTTCCAATAGATTATGTTCTTCTGAACGAAGTCCAAAGTTATTTACATTGTACATAGTAGTGAGTATAAACAGGGTCTAATTAACTGGATTGGAAAACTCCATTATATCCCTAACAGAAATGGTTCTCAAAGTGTAGTCTAGGGCCTCTGGGTGGGGGTCCCTGAGAACCCATAAAGAGATCAGTAAAGTTAAACTATTTACAAAATAATACTAAGACCTTGTTTGTCTTTTTTACTCTCATTCTCTCTTAAGTTTACTATGGATTTTTTTTTTTTCCAGAGGCTACACACAGTGATAAAGCAACAGATTTAATGCAGAAGCAGATATGAGAACCAACTGTCTTCTATTAAACTCATATTAAATAGATTTGCAAAATGTAAAATAATGCTACTCTTCCCACTAGATTATGTTTTCTGAAATATATTTATTTTCCATAAAACGTTATTTATTTGACTTACAATGGGTTCATTAGAGTTATTTCAAAAACAAATAAATACTTCAGAGTTTCTCAGTATTAACTTGTAATGCAATAAATATCAATAGATAAAATGCACATAACACAAGTTCTTTGGAGTTTTCAATAAATTTTAAGAGTGCAAAGAAGTTCTGAGCCCTCAGTTTTGAGAATTGCTGCTTTTAAGCATTTCTCCAAAAGATAAATACTGATAAAGTTACTAACAAGTATTCATTGAGTTTGTCTAATCAGCTAGCCATTTTATACACATTATACCATTGAATCCTCCACAGCACCATGAGCCGGGTATTGCTCTTCTCTTTTTATGGGAAAGAAATCTGCCACTCAGGATGGTCAGAACATTCACCCAGAGATGAGAAGAGGAAGTATTAGGCTTTGAAATGTGTTTGATTAAATCTAAACTCAAATTTTTAACCATTGCACTACTCAGTTTTAAAAAAGACTCAAAAACTTGTTGCATGAGTGCGTGAAAAGATCACTATCATAAGTCATTAGGAAAAATGCATATCCAAATCCCAAGGAGATGCCACTTCATACCCACTATAATGGCCATAATAAACAGGCTAGACAATATAAATATTGGTGAGTATGTGACAAAATGAAGAACCCTCGAATATTGCTGGTGGGAATGTAAAATGGCGCAGTCACTTTGTAAAACACTCTAGTAGTTTCTCAAGCAGTTATCCATAGGCATTATATGATCCAGCTATTCCATTCCTAAGAGTATAGCCAAAACAAATGATACATATGTCCTTGCAAAAACTGTACACCAATGTTGATAAGAGCATTATTCATAATAGCCCCAAAGTAGAAACAACCCCAAATGTTCATCAACTGATGAATGTATAAATAGATGTGGCATATCCACACAATTAAATATTATTGAGCCATAAAAAGAAATGGAGTTCTGATACAAGCCACAATATGGATACATTTCAAAAACATTATGCTAAGTTAAGAAAAGCCAGTGACATAGAACTACATATTATATGATTCCATTTATGTGATGTGTCTTGAAAAAGGGAATTTAAAGAGACAAAAAAAAAAAAAAAAAAAAAGAAAGAAAGAAAATAAAGAAAAAGAAGAAAGTAGATAAATGGCTTACCGGGGCTGGGAGTGGGAACAAGGAAACAAGGATTAACAGTAAACAGGCATAAGGAATTCTATTGTGGTCATAAAAATGCCCTAAAACCGATTTATGATGATAGTTGCTCCACTCAGTAAATATACTAAACATCATTGAACAGTATACTTGAAATAAGTGAATTTTATGATACATAAAATATGCCTCAATAAAGCTGTTTAAAAAAAGAGTTGCCCAGCTTTACTGGCATCTATTTGAAAAAATCTCCTATTACTGATTACCAATGAAATTTATAATAGTTAAAACAGTATCAACCTAGTAATTGAGTGATAGTAAAGAAAAAGATGCCAATTTAGTGACTGAAAGTCTAATAGAAATTATTCTAACACAAGAATACGGTCAACACAGAATACAGATGGGAATTAAAACTTAAACAGAAAAGAGTGCAAGAATAAAGAGACAAAGACCAGGGAGCCATATTGGTACTGTTACTTCCAATTCTGAGGTCAAATTGGTACTGGGGAGATTAGAACAGCCTTTGTCCAAAGTAATGTGAAAACAGACATCAGGATTCCAAAAGGTTTATTTTCTTTGATCCAGGAATTCCTGCTATGGGAATTTATCCTAAAGAAATTATCTTAGCTCCAGAAAAAAAAATGTTTTACACAAAATAACTGAAAAACAAATCCTTTATTTGTGATGATGAAAAAATCAAAAATTACCTAAATTCTTTAAGAATAATTTAAGTAAATTATTGCATTCACATATAAACTGCTATGCAATAATTAAAGTGATGTTACCAATGAGATTTTGATACAGGAAATTATGCAACTTTCTCTACAATGCATTTTTAATAGAATATTTGAGCTAAAGCTAACTGGAATCAACTTAGGAAGTATGCCTTTGTCATTGAAATGGACTCTAGGTGTCTTTACAATTGGCAAGTGCAGAAATATTAAATGCCATTGAGAATATGAATTTTGAGTCCAATCTATTATCACATTATTGTCAGACATGTTTTTCTGAAACACACACGCTCATTGATGGATTAAGATGACTATACTTCAATAATAAAAAAGGAGATGAAACAAGATGATAAAGCCAGTCTTCCTTTAGGAAACTACAAACACCTTAGCAACCATCACATTCCTTATGCCCTCATTCTAATAAATTATGAGCTATCAAAACTGCATACATTCTGAAAGTTTACTGAATGCAAATAAAGTTGTCCAGTTGCCAAGCTATTACCTGAGATAATAAGGGACTTAAAAAATGAATTCAGTGGAAGCAAAGCCTGATATCTTTGGATGTCAGAAGCTACTTAGACTCAACTCATTTCAAATTATAACATCAGCAAAATTAAGCTATTAAAACTACAACTAAAAGAGTACTGTTGGTTCTAAGAAGCAATAGAACTAACTGGATACTCATTTGCCTCCTAGACTATGTATCTTAAAAGTGTGGCTCATCAGTAGTTATTACTAAAGTTGGCAGAAATAATGGGCAGAGCAAATTGCATTTCTAGACTTTTCTTCATGCAAAATGTTTGCAGTCATCTTCCTATTTGAGTCACAGAATAGAATCTAAGAAAACAGATGTAAACACATAGACATTAAAATGCACCAATACTTTTGCCTTTACCTTTTCATACTTATTTTTGCAATGATATGTGGTTACATGAGCCTCATAAATTAAAATTCCAATAGAAAACAAACACTTTCCATATTCTTTTTAAGTGTATGGAATTGGATGATCTAACTGAAAAAAAAAATCTGAATAATATACAAATTATTTAAAACAATTTGAGGGGAACTGAGGATGGCTGCTGAGTCTGAGGGATGGTCAAATGGTTGTTTCCTACCTCTGGTATTATGCTCAGAGGGGGAAATACTGTGGAAATGGAATGATAAGTCTTCTGAAATCATAGCAGGAAGATCAATACTTCTATCACCTCCATGTCCATGAAATAAACATCACTGTATGTGTATGTGTAAAATGAGTTATTTCAAAATAATGAGTCTGAGGTGCAAGGAAGGTTTATAACTCATCCAAGATCACACAGACTTCAAAAGCGGAGCTAAGGTTGAAATTCAAATCTGTCTGATTCTTAGGCACTGGTAGTAGTTCTTATCTAGGTCCTAGATTACACTTCATTCTTGCAACAAACTTTAACAATCTGAACAGTGCTTAGTTTATAGTATTCAGCAAGGTCTTTAGACTGGATCAATGACATGCAGTCTTTGAAAATCATGTCTTTACTACTGTTTCCCCAGAGGCCAGAAAAATGCCTGGCACAGATTAGTCATTTAATAAAGAATAGTAAATGAACAAATAATTGAGTGAATGAAAAATGCATTCATTTATTTAGAAAATTGTGTTTATAAACAGTAATATTTCAAATCAAGCATTTTTGAAACTTATAAAATTTCTATGTTTAAATCCATAATTAAAATAGAAATGAGAAAGGATGGGGAAATTTTTTCTATGTAAGAAAATATTATACTTTTCCACAGAGTCAATAGAATTTTAGAGAATACTGTACAAAATTTATGAACTACCAGTCGCTTACTATAATGGTCAATAAAGATGAGCTTCTTCTATTTAACTATATATTTTGAAACATCTATATATAAGAAAGGAAATATGTTCTATGTTGTAAATATTGGTCATGTAATTTATTAATTCTTTGATTTATTCACCAAGAAAAATTGATTATCTGAGGTACTATTGTGATATAAGCTATATTATAGGATCTTTACTCTTCAATATTCTCAATTTTATCTTCAATATTCAGTAATATTTGGAAGGTATGATATTTGTTGCATTTTTTTGTTCAGAGATTACTAATTTCAAAGAATTATTTGAAATATTTGTTGATTGAAAACTGTGTGAAAAGTGCATCAATAAGCTTTTCACTGTATTACTTAATCCTTACAGCAAATCTACAGAGTTCACCGTTTTACACAAATGAATATTACATTTCACGAACCTTAAGCAATTTGCCTAAGGGCACAAAAAGTCTGTGGCAAAGTCTGAAGTCAAGGCAAGCACTTGTGATCATCAAATTCAGTAATTTTACTGTGCTATGATCCTTTCATAAAATCCAACTCTGTGTGTATTTTTGTATGTTTCAAATTTTTTAAAAATCAAAAATCAAAATTCTTGCCATTGTTCAATGACTAACATAAACCTAAATTTAGATATCACTACCCTCTTTATCCAATGTCTTCTCTCTATCATTCCAAAACCAGTCTCTTTTTTCAAAGTTTATGATTTCTGCAGAAGGAAATATCCTTCAGACAAACGGACAAATGATGCTGGCAGTGGACCGCAGGCATCTGGTTTGAAAGCCAGGTGATATGACCACAGGCTGTTGATAGTCTACCCTTCCTGGCTTTAGAGTTTTCAAAGTGTGCAAATATAAACATAAATACTTTCTTGACAACAAGTATACAGCAAATCATGTTCCTTTTGTGGAAACTTGAAAGAGTGAAAAAATTCTAGTCCTGCATTAACCAAACTGAAGAGATGTTTTAGGAAGTATATTAAAGGTGATCCACAGGTAAATTTCAAATTAGAGAAGAAGAATGATGCAATTAAAGGAGAAGAGCAGGAGGGAGGGCTAAAGATTTTTAGTAACTTTAAGAAATCTATATGGCATAGTCTTTATATTTTCAGGCATAAAATGTTTGCTGGTATTCCTAGTCACAAATGCTGCTGTTGAGATAATATTGCCACTAAATAACAATATGTGATGGGAACAAAAGCAAAACACCAGAAGACACAATAAAAGCTAGGATGTTGTTTAGAGGCAATTTGGCCCACTGCAGTGGAATTTGTGAATGGCTTCTGGAAAATCTATAGCATCATAAAAACCCCAAAGCCACATTTCCTCTGAAAAATATTAACCAAAGGTATCAAGGATAAAAATTCTTGTTTGTATATTGACTGATGGCTATGTATAAATCAAGCAGTATGAATGGCTGATGGACTCTACTCCTCTATGTTATTATTCCTACCATTTTATTCTGAGAGGAATTACTGTTTCTTTGGCAGTTTGAAACCATTTTCAAGCCCATAGGAGGATTTTGTTTCCTTTAAATAAATATGGGAAACACCTATTTTTGAGAAGAAATGTACTCAAAAAAAGTTGGAGATTTGGGAATTTGATATGGCCTTAACAAAGGTGTGATTTCACTCTGGTAATTATCATTTAATTGAGTTTTTCATGAAACAGTAAGACTCATTTTTGGAAGCACTTCAAATAGTGACAAGCTTTGTACAAAGGAAAAAAAGTAAAATAGAAGAAAGCTTCTGAATCATACTAAAATTTCTAATATCTAAACTAAACTTTTAAATAATACTTACTTTGAAACCACAGTTTCTTATCTTCTGATTAGAAAGAATGTAGAAAACATCTTCCAATTTGTTGCAACGTAGCAAATTAAGTCGGATAGTAAGTATCTTTGTAACAGCTAAAGATTCTTGCAGGATATCTTCTTTCCTGATAACACTTGTACAACTGGTATTGACTAGATTAGAGACTTTTGTTTGTAGCTGTATGGTAGAGTACACAATTTGAATTGCTCGATTATTATATAATAACTTACAAAAACTTTTATCACATTTCTGGGATCTGCATAAGAAAGGGGACTTGCTGAAATGGAAAAAGGAAGGGTTATAACCAACTGTGAAAGGCAAGATGTCCTTTTGGGACATATGTTCATACTAGTGTAAATCACTGTAAATGGGCATCTAGACTTAGAGAGCAGGGAAGTGAAGATGATGAAATAAAGAATCCTGATTATACTTTGGACCCTGGAATGGGGCTAATGTGGTCTGAGATCTGCAGAAGAAAATATAAATCTTCCCTAGAAAAAGAATTATAATTTCCCCATAAGAATTCATAGAACAACAAATATCAGATTTAGATTCTCAAGGATTTCAAGTGTTGAAAAACAAAATATCTATCTGTATCACTTATAATAGACTAGAACTGTTTAAGATAAGCTTTAAATATATTAAATGATTAAATTATCCAACAACTGTCTGAGTTTGGAACAATTTTTACATTTCCATTTTACATATGAGAAGAATTAAGTGTAAGAAAGTTTCATGTTTACTCAAAGCCAAACAGCAAGAACCTACCCAAATATCTGAAATTTAAAAATACATGTGTTTAAAAAACTCCAAAGGATGAATTAGCCATCATATTACATAAAACTAAAGAGAAAATTAAGAATAGAGAGCATGGAAATAAACTCACATGTATATAGTCAACTTATCTTTGACCAAAGATAAAGGCAATACGATGAAGCAAAGATAACCTCTTCAACAACTGGTGCTTCAACATGTGGACATCCACGTTAAAAAAAAAAAAAAAAGATTTCAGACACAGACTTTACACCCTTCACAAAAGTTAATTCAAAATGCATCAGAGATTACAATGTAAATTTAAAAAAAAAAACTATAAATCTCCTAGGAAGGTAATATAGGAGAAAATCTGAATGACTTTTGGGCATGCCAATGTCCTTTTAGATACAAAATCAAAGGCACAATCCATAAAAGTAGTAACTGATAAACCAGACTTCATTTAAATGAAAAACTTCTAAGAAAGACAGTATCAAGAAAACAAAAAGACAAGCCATAGACTGGGAGAAACCATTTGCAAAGACACATTTAAAAAAGGACTATTACCCAAAATATAAAAGAACTCTTAAAACTCAATAACAAAAACCAAATAACCCAATCTTAAAATGGGCCAAAGACCTTAACAGAAACCTCACTAGAGATATACAGATGGCAAATCAGCATATGAAAACATGTTCCACATCAAATGTCATCAGGGAAATGAAAGTTAAAACAAACATGAGATACCACTATAACCTTTTAGAATGGCCAAAATCCAGGACACTGACAACACTAAATGCTGCTGAAGATGTGGAGCTACAGGAACTCTCATTCATTCCTTGCTGGGGGGCATAAGTGAAAATGATACAGCCACTTTGGAAGATAGCTTGGCAGTTTCTTACAAAACGTAACATACTCTTTCTATATGATCTAGCATTTGTGCTCCTTGATAACTGCATAAAGAAGTTAAAAACTTATATCCCCACAAAAACCTGCACATGGATGTTTATAGCAGCTTTATTCATAATTGCAAAATTTGGGAGAAACCAAGATGCCTTATAGCAGTAGGTGAATAGATAAATAAACTGTGCTACATCCAGGCAATGAAATATATTTAACACTAAAAAGAAATGAGCTATTAAGCCACATAAAGATATGGAGGAAACATAAATGCATATTGTTAAGTAAAAGTAGCCAGTCTGAAAAGGCCATATACTTTATAACTCAAACAATACGATATTCTGGAGAAGGTAAAACTACAGAGACAGTAAAAGATCAGTAGCTGCTCAGAGTTGGAGGAAAAGGATAAGTAGGCAGAGAATAGAAGATTTTCAGCAGAACTACTCTGCCTACTATAATGATAGATTTTGATGTCTTTATACATATTGTCCAAATCCGTATAATGTACCACACCAAGAGTGAACCCTAATGTAAACTATGGTCTTTAAATGATAATGATGTGTCAATATAGGTTTATCAATTGCAAAAAATGTACTTCTCTAGTGGGGGATACTGATAATGGGGGAAGCTATGCATGTGTTGGGCCAGGAAGTATATAAAAAATCTCTGTATCTTCCTCTCAGTTGTGCTGTGAAACTAAAACTGCACCAAAAAATAACCAAAGAAGAGAGAAAATTAGTGAACTGGAAACATGGTTTAAAGAAATTATCTGATTTTTAGTACAGAGAGTGAAGAGAAGATATGGAAATGTCAAAGCCTGACATTAAGAATGTGATGGGTAGAATGAGAACGTCATGTGCACTGTCAGGGTCTCAGGGAAAACAGAACAGAGAGAATGGAAGAAATTAAGTATCTGAATAGAGGCTAGCTAGGAATTGTCTAAAACTTGTAAAGGACATGAGTTCACAGATAGGAGACAAAATATATACCAAGCAATATAAATAAAAATATATCCACACTTAAGAACATCATAGTGAAACTGCATAATGTCAAAGACAAAAAAAAAAAATCTTAAATGTAGCAAGAGTACCTAAAAATGAAAGACAATTAGACTGGGAGCAGACACAGAAAGGAATACTGACTATTAAATCTTTATTCCTCATGTCTACTCTTTCTTCAATGCTTCTTGCAAAAAAATGAATCTATAACTTCATTTCAGGTAAAATGTGCTGATAGAAATAATTAATTAATTATTATTAAATCAATTAACCTATTTTTAAAGATCAGTCCTAGAATAATGGCTAAAAGAACAGGCTTGAACTACAGACTTCTAGTTCAATATTAATCCTATCTCTTCATTAGCTGTTTACTAGTGTAAATTTAGGCAAGTGACATAATCCCAGTGAGCTGTAATTTCTTCATCTATACAATATGTATTACTCCTTGATGTACTGTTTCCAGGGATTTTCCCTGGAATGTAGAGAACAAAATACATGAGAAATACCAGGTGGCCCATAGAAAACGTTTTTATAGTTCAAAAAAGTTGAAAATCAGTTATTATATTTAGGTCAACTTATTAATAGTAAATCTGGTTTTGATTAGAGAGAGAATCAAGTTTACTTTTAAAGACACAAAATACACAGACAAATTGTTTGTCAAAAGGAGAAGCAGCTAGTTCAGAATCAATCTTCTATCCCATTAAAGTCTATAGGAATTGCATGTCTATGCATGTCTACTTGTTTCATTAGGTTCAGACATGCATTTTATTGAAAGTTATAAAGCATTTCCCAAGTATGTCAAACAGACCATTATGGTAGCCACCATAGTACTCTATTCTTGAGTTTGAGCAGGAACTAGGGCTTGCTTTTAACCAATAAATTATGGCAAAGGTAATGAAACATATGTGATTATGTGCACAATATTCTGAGACTATGTTTCATAAGATTAAAGCACTTGCCTTGCTGAATCTCTCTTTCTTGCTGACTTTGAGAAGACAAGCCACCATTTTGGAGAATCCTATAGAAAAAGCTACGGGAAGTCTCTAGGAGCTCAGAATGGCCTCTGGTAGACAGATAGCCAAGAAAAAGAAACTGAAACTCTCAGTCCTACAACCACAAGGAACTGAATTCCGCCAACAACCTGAATGAGCTTGAAAGAGAATCTTTCCCTAGTCAAGCCTGAAATGAAGCCACAACTCTGTCTGACACCTTGATGTATGCTTTGTAAGATTCTAAGCAGAGGATCCAGTTAGACCTTGCCTGGATTTCTGACCCACAAAAACTTTTGGATACTAAATTGTACTGTTTTAACCTGATAATGTTGTAATGCTGTTTCAGCAATAGATGACTAATATGAAAGAGAAAAAGAAATCATCAGACAGTGGCTCATGATAGAAAAGGCAGGTTATTCCTTCCAGAGCCATTCGCAAAATCCACAACAGAACTAACTTCTGTTTTGCAGTAGTTGCAATTTTTAAACAATTGCAATATCAAAATAATCTTTAAAAGTAATCTTTTCCATAGAAAGCGTTTCCACACTGGTAATGGCCAAATGAGGAGGCCTTGAGTGGACAATTACTGATATTCTTCAATTCCCTGGGAAGCCACATTTCCTCTACAACAGTAACATATGACACTGATAATACAGAATTGTGAAATTCAGTGTATAGAATTATTCTGTTTTTAGTGTAAATTGCCCTAGCTAGCAGACATAAATTGGGCATTTTGTTGAGAATGTGCTTTCCAAGTAACCATGATATACCCTCTTTTGTGAGACACTTCAAAGTGTCTTAATTGGCTCTGCTGTGAGCATTCTTAGCTGATCCAGTGAAAGGTCCTTAGTGCCACACATGGAGGGAAGAACCACGGAGGAAAGATTCAGGGCAGAGAGATGGAAGGGAGCTTGCTGGGTTTTGGCTGTCACTGCTTAAGCAAATAATAGAAGCTTTCAGTTTGCTCTGAGAAAGAAAGAAACTTTGATTATACTTCTTCGTTTTTGCCCACAAACAAAAGGCAAAGCTAAAAATGAGCTCTCTTCCTCATCAAGGAATTGAGTGTTGAACAGATTTATTCGGGTGAGGACAAGAGAGATTTCCTGCCTTTATGCCAAGGAATAGAAAATGACTCCAAAAGCAGTTTCAGAAAAATACAAATAAAGGAAGAAATTCCCATTCTTATTAAAAAAAGGATGGGGAATGGGAAAGGGTCTACTGAGAAAGAACGTTCAGTGGAGGAATTGCTGAGGAATCAATTGGAAAATGTTTATTCCTCCATCATTTCAGGGCAATAAAGGAAAGAATCAATGTCATCTCAGGAGATTTCAATGACTGGATGGTTTATTTATGTATTAAACACAAGTTGCAGGGATGTGTTTGGTCTTAGAGTATTCTGAATTTTACACTATTTACACATCTCCCCTTTTGAGATTTTACTTAGTGTACTCTAGAAGAAAACAAAGCCTGTCTATCCACAGAAGGACTCCTCAAGACTCTGTGGGAAACATTCAGGACTTTCATTAAAGATAAGAATAGTCTTCAGATAAAACCCCCCTGATAACTTAAAAGTAAACAGCCATTCTTCAGTTATTTCCCAAGTAAATATGGATTCATATACTGTACCTGATTCTTTGTAAAGATCATTATTTTCTCTGAAGATAAAACAAAAAACAAAACATAAATTCTTTATGATTTTGTACAAGAGCCCAATAATCTCATTTCCCATTTATGGCAGAATTCAATGGATTTTGCTTATACAAGTCAGCTTGCTTCAAAACACACACCTGAAAATTAAATCTCCTTGAGGACACCATAATCATGACCACTCCAATGTCAATTATTGTTTATGGAGAATTTACTATGTGCCAAGCACCCTTCTATCCCAGTTAATATACACATGTTATCACAACAATCCTTGAGGTCCGTACTTGCATTTCCCCTAATTTTTAAGATGAGAAAAGTGTGGCTGGGAGATGACATGGAACTTGCCAAGGGGACAGAACAGCATGTAATGGAGCTGGGATTTGAATTCAGGAAATATGATTCCCGAGTCCTTATTGTTAAATAACCACTGCTTTTTAGGAAATAGCTATGAGTCAATGTTGAAGACCCAGAAACCTCATCTGCAATTCATCCAAGAATACTTAATAAAATGGTTGCTTAATGAGATTCGTACCTTCTCTGCAGTCAAATGCTATAGAACTCAGCTCCTAAGTTAGATTGTTGGTGTGCCACAAGTAGACGGTTGACAATATGGATGCATTGCATCTAATTACAAAAATAAAAACACAACAAAAGGAAAAACTGTATGCTGCTTTACATATTAACATGGTGGATTTGGTGTGAGGATGCCAAGACAATTTCCTAGCCAGGTCAGATTTATAAGATGATATTTCCTAAACGTGGATATGAGAGCTTGCTCTTTTTTTCTTTTATTTCCTGTCAGGAAAGTTATGGTCTCTGTTTTTAAATATCTTAAATGTCTATCATATACAACTTTGTACAAAAAGAGGTCTGAAAAGCTAAATGATTCTATTACACAAATAATACAAACAATTCAATTTAGCAAATATTTAGTGGTGACCTCTTATATGCCAGTCAATATAGAAGTTTGAGATAAATTCAGATGTTAATTTTGCCATCTACAAAGTGAATGATAGATACCCATCATCAAAGTGTCATGAAGGAAGTACTGAATACCAAAATGGAAAGCAAGAATATTAAAAATATGGAGGATTTTATGATGACTTAGTTAAGAAAGATTCCCAGGGAAGACGCCATTTAATTGTTTTTTTGAAGAATGAGTACAATTTGAATAAGCAAGAAAGGATATGTCAAATGATGAGGAGCATTCCATTATACTTAGTAGGTAACAAGGTTCTAGCTGAACCAGAAGGAAGACTCAGACATACATAACTTAAGATCTTGGAGGCTATCCTCTAATTGTATCCAAGTTCATAGGCTGATTTACATGATGAAGTCCCTTAGTGGTGACAATTGTGGTCAAAGCACAGACAAAAATATTTACAACAAATTGGCAGAGATATGACTGTACCAAATCTTAAAGCAAGACAGAGACACTTAAGCAAGAAAACTCATAATGGAAAGGGAAATCTAGCACCAGAAAGTAAGTACAACAAATAGGGTCTGAAAGATGGAGGTAAAACTGTAGTTCTCAGGACTGCGCTGAGGTGGGGTCTTGAACTCACCCAAACCCACAGAGCCTGATAACAGTGTAGATACTTTGGAATGAAAAGGGCTGCGTAATGAAATACGTCATTCAATGTGGTCAAGCATTCTGTTATGAAATTCCCTTAATTGACACAGATTCTCACTTCTCAAAGTTCCATTGAGTTGTTACAACTGTGAAAATGGGGATGAATTCACAAGTAAAACAAGTCACATAAAGATATTTACAGTACAATTCCATTTTACAAATCTCAAAAATATTATCTGCTAAGAAATATATTGTCAAGGCTATATTTATATCTGGTAAAACCTTTTAGATTAGCAGATATGATATAAAAACTCAATTGGTGATTGCCTGGGGAAAGCATGGTGAAGTAGGAGGAAGATGTGGTCAAGGAGAAGAACAAAGGGCACTTTTAAAATATGGAGAAAGTTCTGTTTTTTAAGCTGAGCTATAGGTAAATGAGTGCCTATATTATTATTATATAATCTTTTCAGATATATTTCATCATAAATAAATATTGACTTTAAAAGTAGCCAGTTGTAACCTTTAAATTATTGTATTTGCTTCTCTATTTTTGTATCCTGCTTTATGTCAATAAATATACTATGAATATACATACATTCATATTTATTTAAGTATGCATTTATTTATATTTATGTTTATTTAAATTTATATAAATATACTCTGAATAATACTTTAATCATATAATAACATCCTCTAAATATTTCTCAATATCATTAAAAATCCCTCAAAAATATTTTTAATGTTTGGAAGTAATTCTGTTTTAAAGCTCATGATATATATTGTTTGGTGCTTTCCCAATTGTCATTGCTATGATATCAGATTCATTTTTATTATAAAACCAGTGGTCGCCTCAGAGCTCACAAAAATGGGTACAACTGCAAACTTGTAGATTTAAATACATATTTTTAAAAAACTGTATTTATACTTCTTCCTTAGCCTATCGGGTGCACAGCTCACTGTGTTGAAGCAGATACCTGTTGGTATGCACCCAAATAAAATATTGTTGTCTTGTTTCTTTCTTTTTTTTTTTTTTTTTTTTTTTGTACCCAGGGAATCACGCTGTAGCTTTTGCCTGAGAAAAAACCGCAGGAAAATGAACCAGTGTGACGTGCTGCTCTGCCAAGCAGCAAAGGACATGAAGTGGAGTTACCCACGTAAATTAGGATAGACAGCTGGTGAGAATCTGTCTACTCATCCTTCTGGGGAAACAACTAAGCAAAAGTAAGATATCCTATTTGTTCTACCATGTTCCCCTGTGTATTTTAGTGGTTGATGTAGAAAAGAAAAAAAAAAGGGTGAGTCAGGGAGAAGGAAGGAGGAACTGAACTCCAGTCAATCTAGAGATAGATTCTGTAACAGAGGAAAAGGATCACAGAAGGTCAATCTCAGGAGATGAAGCTTGGTCTTAAAGAAATATTTCAGGATGCTACCCTTCCTGTTTTGTTGGCTATGCAATTGAAAAGAGAAAAAAGGAATAAAAAGAAAAATTAAAAGGCCTAAAAATACGAATAGTGAGGAAAAATAATCACCTACTCATATGTGAGTGTGTGTGACGTTAGTAAAAATGTTGTGAACATTAAAAAAACAAAACAAAACTGGACAGCCAGTATCTAAACAGAAACTTTGGCACTGGTTTCTGAAATCATACTGAAAATACATCAGGCCCTGTTTTTCTCTATTTCATAAAACAAACTGTTATAAACTACCTTGAGATATCAAAAAATGTATCCAGAGATGTTTGAAAATCTGAATTACAATAATTTTTGAACTTGAGTTTAAGGCTAGGTCATCTGAATTTTAAATATTGGCAACAATCTATGTAGAGGTAATTGAGTTGAGAGTCTGTATTTCAGAGTGTGTGGATCAAGGAAAATTCTCCATCCTCTTCACTTTGGTAACTCTTTCTTGGCCTTCTTCGATGTAGCTTTGCACTTCATTGCTCTGGGAAGCCATTCTGAATCTTATTCCATTAAGAGCTAGATACCCAGCAGTCTGTTTAATCATATGATTATCATTCTTCTCCAAATTGAGTGTGAGATCTTTAAGGACATGTACTTGGTTTGTAATGGCATCTCAAGCACCCAGCATAGTGCCAGACACACGGTAGGTGCTAAATAAATATTTGCTGAATGAAAAAACACTGAAACAGAAAAGATGTTTCCAACATCAGCATAATCTACAGTAAGTAATCATTCCCAGCATGGAATTACCAAGAGTCAGCCTCAGACATTTATTGCTAATATTCTTTATAATGAACGATCAACTACTCAGCCAAGTCAGGTCTGAACACACACTGCACACAGGCTTATTTCCGATGTGGAGTTTACCATAAAAAAAAAAAAAAAAAAAAAAAGCCTGAAAGTTATCATAAAGCAAAATTGGTTGAGCAGCATATAAAATTCAAAAAAATGAACATAACAACATATTGTGGGTCATTACTGAGGACCCAAGATATAATAAACTCTCTTTTGAGGGTATCCTTTGGCCATTGTGTTTTTTTGTCAGTTTTGGTAACATGACCATTTTATGATGGGACTTTCAACACAATGTTGGACAGAGATAGTGAAGCAAATATCCTTGTCGTGTCTCTGATTTGGGAAGAAAGCATTCATTCTTTTACTATTAAGTATGATGTTAGCAGTAGATTTTTTGCAGCTGCCCTTTATCAGGTTAGGGGAATCCATCTCTATTTCTAGTTTACAGATTTTTTTTGTCATGAATAAAATTTGGACTTCATTGAATATTCTTTTTGGATCTTTGGTATGATTACATATTTTTCCTTTTTTAGTCTGTTAATAAGGTGGGTTACAATGTTTGATTTCCAAATGTTGAACTAGCATTGCATCACTGTGATAAACTGTATTTGGTTATTATTCTTTTCATAAAAATTGCTGGACTGAATTTCTTAATACTTTATTGTGGATTTTTGCACCTATGTTCATGAGAGAGATTGGGCTGTAATTTTGTTTTCTTGTGATTTCTTTAGTTTCACCACTGGGGTATTGCTGGCCTAGAAAAATGAGTTGAGAAGTGTTCCATCTTTTTTTATTTTCTACAAATATAATTAATTTTATTTCCTAATTAAATGTTTGGTAAACTTCTGGTAAATCATTCAGGCCTGGAGTTTTATTCTTGGAAGTTTTAAACTACAAATTCAATTTCTTTAGCAGATACAAAGTATTCAGAACATCTCTTTCTTCTTCAATGACTTTTACCCAACAATTTTATTAAGATATAATCCACATACCATACAATCCACCCACTTAAATTGTACAGTTCAATGTTTTTTCATATCACAGAGTTATGCATCCATCACAACAATCAACTTTAAAATATTTTTACTGCTCCAAAAAAAGAAATTCTAGCACTCTTATCCATCACTCCCAAATCCCCCATCCTCCCTCGCAGATAACCACTAATCTACCTTCTGTGTCCATACTGCCTAGTGTCTAGTATAAAATAATATTTAATACTAATGGAATCATAGAATCTGTATGTTTGACTGATTTCTTTCACTCAGCATAATGGTTTCAAGGTTCATCCACGTTACAGAATTTAACAGTACTTCATTTTCTTTACTGCTAAATTATATTACGTGCATATATCACATTTTATTTACTCATTTATCAACTGATGAACATTTGAGATTTTTCTTCCACTTTTGAGCTATTATGATTAATGCTGCAATGAGTATTCACATAAAAGTTTTTATGTTGGCATATGCTTTCACTTCTCTTGGGTATATATAATTAGGAATGGAAATGCTGGATCATATGGTAACTCATATGTTAAACTGTTTTCCAAAGGAGATTCACCAGTTTATATTCCCACCAATAGTGTCTGAGGATTCCAATTTCTTCATATCTTTTTCCAGCACTTGTTACTATCTGTTAACACATTTAAATGTTTGCGTCCTTCAAGGAATTGGTCCACTTCATCTAGCTCATCATTTGTGTGCACAGAGTTGTCTGTAGTATTTTATTATTATCTTTTTAATGCCTGTGGTTCTGTAGTGATATCCTCTTTAATTCCTGATATTAGGAACTTGTGTTTTCTCTTTTCTCTTGTTCAATTTTCATGGGCACTGCTGCCATCACCTCAGGAGTAGAAGTTTCACCCCACACTGTCACCCCACTTATCTACCCTCTGGCCTGAGAAAAGGGACTTGTTTTGGAACTCTTCCACCTGTGCCTGATGCAAACTTCCCAGACTCAGACTGTTCAAGAGTCCAAGACAGTAAATACGGAAGGAAAAAAATGGGAGTACGGGGAACTTAACATCGTATGAGATCATTCTTCAAGTTCTGATTTCCTCTTCAGCCTATTATTATTTACTTTTCAGAGTTTCCCCAATATTTGCTTTATGAATTATGCCCAAAGTTGTAGCTGTCATCAGTGGGAGAGACAGGGAGAAGTATACCTACTTCACCTTAACTGAAATCGTACCACTATCTACCCAGTCTGGACTGTAACTTACTGGCAGCATAAACTCCTTGTCTTATCATGGAAATTGACTCATTTTCTACTCACTTTTCCCTAAGGGCATGATACTCTAAGGATGATCTTGAAGCATTATAAGAACCTGAAATATCATCTCAATCAAAATATGATTAAATTATATTCAGTATAAATTTCATTGTCTCTAATTACATTGTAATGCAATACAATTAGTTAGGCATTCTTTCTAGTAATACTGTACTTTGTCTTTAATTTAAATAATGAGTAGGTTCATATTTCTGTCCCTACCTCCTCTATGCGGTCTTCTCTGACATACAAAATTTATACAACTTTCATCGTTGTCTAATCTGTTCCTTTTTTTAATTATTCATTTTGTTCCTTAATGTATTCTTAATCTGTATCATAAAGTAATCCTGCCATTAATATTTCCTCAACCATAGTTATATACCAGGAAGATCTGGATCACACTCTATTTTTAAGCCATTAGTTTAAATGCTATACTCATAGTAACTAAATACCAAGTAAGTTTTAACTGAAAAAAATAAACAAGTAAAATAAGCTTAATCTTTCATTATATCCTGGCCATAAAATAGCAGAGAGGATAGCGCTGCATATAAGCGCTAACATGCCGAAACACTAGAGTTTTACAGGCTCCTTACAGATACATGTTGATAAATAGGAGGTAGTAAAGAAGGAACAGAAGAGGAAGAGCTATACTTACTTTCAGGGATTAAAGTTTAATATTTTCTTTTTTATTATTATTATGGATGGAGGTGGGAGGACTGGAAGGGGACTGATCAAGGATAGGAATTATGCAGTGATTAACCTCTCATTCCATAATAGTGCATGAGAAAAAGAGGATGATATCCAAATTGAGCCTCACTATTTTATGGGATTAGTGGTCTTCTATAAATACACGAAAAAGCTGATAAGTAAGTTGGTTGCTTAAACATTTAGTACCAGGGTAGTTTCCTCAATTTTCTACAATTCGAGTATCCAGACTTCTGGACCTAATCATCCCTAGATAACAGGATCAAGAACGAGATGTGGTATGCATCTTTGTCTCATTTTGCATTCTAATTTTCTATTCATTGCTCCCCAGCATATTTGTGTTTCCACAGAGGAGGAATTTTGTCTTTATTTTTTATTCATTCAGTGCTGATAGGTATAGAGCTTGTGAGTCAACATGGCTCGACACAGGTTTATTAAAGGGATTTCCTACTTGTGATCTAATTAAATGTCATTGTGCTATCATTGTACTGCACATAAGCATTATCATCTCATTTTATGTTCAGCATCTTTGAAGACTTTTAAAACACTGTACCTATATATGAAAATACTTTTTTTTGAAAAATTTGGTCAATATTCTATCCCTCTGATCACACAGATTTACCTTCTTTAGATCTGCTTATTGAAAATGAGGCTTTCCTGCTCCTGCCTGTGTATGGGGGAAGCTATGAACAGAAGTTTCCTTCATAGCTCATCACTTGTGTGTCTTTGGTACAGAAGGGATAGTTTGAAGTGCAGTCTTCCCCATGTTTCTGTGGGAAAGGGATGTTGCCCATAACTTAACAAAATCCAGATGAGTGTTTGAATATGACATACAAATAACCAAATTATCATAAAGTTTGATTTAAAAATATAGAATTAATACAATCAGATTATACTGATTTTTTTGACTGCGATTTATTTTCCAAGAAGGATAGAGAAAAGCCTTGGCTTGTTTCTGAAGGACATTTTAAACTAACCATTCTTCTTGAGATTAGGGTCCTCTTTACTACCATTTACCTTAATAATCTTCCACCTTTCTGTTTCTTCCTTTCACAGAGTTTTAAATGGCATCCTATCATTGCTTCAGGTGTACATTTTTGAGTGAGAATTTACTGTCCCTTGAAAGAGCAGAAGAGATTCATGTGATAACATGCAGTTTTACAAAGAGTTAAAAACCACTGGTTTGCTCAAATTAGTATTTGCCATGAAACATCTCAGAGATACACAAAGTTATCAAAAGCTAATATAATTTGTAAGCTTTAAAGAGTCTCTACAAATATCTTTGCTCTGAGATTCGTGTAAAATATTTATTTAAAAACTTGAATAGGTTTTATATACAGAATTGCTCTCAAATTTTGCCTTTCATGTTTAAAAATATTAAGCTGTCATTAAAATGACTGCATGTTAATTAGGTGTTCTTGATCCCTTTTAAATTCTCTAAAAGAGTTACTATTTCTGAAAGTAAGAAAAAAATTCTTTACATAAATGCTTTCACTATAAACTCAGATGGATCAGATGATTTGGATTTGACTGCTTTTTTCTTTTGGCATAAAATGCATTGTTTGTCTTGTCCCATTGTATTTCTTAAGCATACTGCTAAATGTAATAGCAATACATTTCAAAAATAGAATTAAACTGAACTGCTAAAGAATAAGCAAAAAAAAATCCTTTGCTGTGTCTTGTGCTGCTCATAATTTGGATTTTTGAAATATTTTTCTTATTAAAATGATTTTAATTTGAAGAAAAGATACCAACTAATGAAGGTATATCATAAAAAACAAAATTAAAAACAATTTGGAAGTGAAAGCACTTTTAGAGATAAAATTTTATCAGGATTAGGATTTATGTAGGATTTTGAGAATTTGAAATCATCTAGATAGTAAGTCTGTTGGTGCATATCAAGTCTATGAAAGCAAATGACTTAGATTTTAAAAAGATGAGTTACCAAATATGCAGAGGAATACTGGACATCTTTAGTTTACTCTCCTGTTAGCAGCTGAAGAGATGGGACCCATATAGTTTAAGGGCCATTCATAATTGTACTGTGGCAAACCTAAGTCAAGAACTTTCAATTTTCAAATTCTCTCTTTAAACTCTTTCAATCTGACCATAGCACATAAAGTAATATTTAGAGGAACATTTGTGAACTTGTCCCCAGTGTTTGTACCATTATAAAACCATCTAGCATGCATTAGTCATGGAGAGGATTTATTTTTCCAACTGTTCTGCTCGGTCAATCAATCGAATTTATTAAAGGTCCCCAGTGAGACGTGCATTTACTATTTATTCATCCATTTAACATATATTTATTGAGTACCATATGCCAGTTCCTTTGCTATGTCTATAAAGTGAGATGTTAGACTAGAAAGTAGGAGGATTGAGAGATATAAGCACTCTAAAAAGTACAGTCTATTTGTGGACATGGAAATAGATTGAGCACATCCAGAAGATAAAACCCTTAGAAACTGTGGTAAGCAGTCTGTAAAATGGCTCAACGACCTTGCCTCCTGATAGTCATACCCTGTTTAATTAACTTAGTAACCCACTGAACTTAGTAACTCCCTTTTAACAAATTGAATATATCAAAAATGATAGTATACCACTGCAGAAATTAGGTTATACAACAATGTTGGTTTCCGTCCTAGGCTCTCTCTCTCTCTCCCTGTCTCCCTTATTTGGATTGATCGCTCTGAGGGAAGCCAGGCGCCATGTCGGGAGAATACTCAGGCAGCATATGGAGAGTCCCACATGGCAAGAGACTGAAGCCTCCTGCCAAGGGCCACGTGGATGAGCTTGGAAGCAGATCTTCCAGCCCTCATTGGGGCTTGGATGATAGCAGCCCTGGACAACAGCTTGACTATAACCTCATGAGAGACTCTGAGCCAGAATCACCCAGCTAAGCTGCTCCCAGATTCCTGACTCTCAGAAACTGTGATACAATAAATAGTTGTTGTCTTAATTTGCTAAATCTTAGGGTATTTTTAATACTGCAATAAGTAAGTAATACAGAGAGGATAAGTTTTGTTATAGTTCTGAGTTTTTAAGGAGAGAGGGTAATGAAATGGTAAATTTGGTGGACAGATCACACTATTGGAGGAAATAGGCCATTAAAGGCTGAGTCAGTACTCATGAGAAATGTTGATCCATTCACCATTGGTACGTATAGTGAGTCAGTTATTCTAAATAAAGTGAAAGTTTAGCTATTAAGGTTTCAGAGCTTAGAAAGACCTCTGAGGAAAAAAAGCATGATCCAGTAATTTTGGCTGCATAATGTCCAATTAGGAAAACTTACTGAGGACCTTCAAAAAAAAAAAAAAAAAACCACAGTTAACAACAAAACCAAATATAACCACTTGCTTTATTCTGTATGATTAAAGTAGGTGTGTGTAGGTGTGTGTGTGTGTGTGTGTGTCTTGTTCTTGGTATTTTCAATACTTTCTTTTTTGTAAATAAATAAGATTGCAATAACTACACAAGCTTGAATGATTTAAAGAGTCCACAAAACTCTATATAACAAACTCACATAAAACTTATTCAATACAAAGAATACAGCAAAGCAGGAGAAAGAATGTGCAAGGCAGCATCGGAGCCGGGGAGATTGCAGGCACACCCACACAGAGTCTTTTCTTAGTCACACACGATACACTTCATCTCTGGGTTATGAACCATCAAGATACATGCAAGAAATTGTGGTTTTAAGAGTTAAGCCAAAAGATTCTAGCAGAGTCTTTTATGCCCCACTGGTCAGATAGCCAAGCCGAGCTATGTAGCCAGTGAAACAGGTGTAAGCCATCCATCACAACATCCCTAAACAATGTGAACAAGCTGGCCCTGGGTGCTACCTGGGGGATATCATACTTTAGACAATGAATTATAAATCACTAGCTAGTCCATCATCTTTGTCATAGCCAAAGTTAATACTAGACTTCCAGCCACTTCTGGCAATAAGCACGAATCTGCCTCTGTCATGCTGCGCAATAACTCTATTTTATACAAAGACCATTAAACACACAGGCACAAAAAAAAAATCAACTTTTTGCATATAACACATGTACTATATAGATATTATATATTCTAATATCAAATATATTAAGTTTATAATAAAATAATATATCTAAATATATTACTATTATAAATAGATATACACATATGTACATATGCACATGTGTGTATATGTCATTTACATATATATATACATATGCATACAGATACATATTCATAATAGGCATAATAGGTAATGTTTACTATGTGACATGAAATTTGGTTTCTTAACAATGACAAAAGACATGACAGATTATAAACAAATACCGATAGTAAAGCAGAAGCTGGTAACAATACAACCAGACAAGAGTTTTAAAACTTTAGAATTATGTAGTTGGGTTCATGATATTCTAAACTAGCTGGGTGGGACTTAGACACTAACATCTTTTAGAGAGGATAGTAAATTGCTTCCATTATCGTGTGACCAATTTAATAATTTTGTTTGTCTGAATGTATCCCAGGCTCCTTTTAGAATTTTTTTTTTTTCCCTGCAGCCCCCTGACTTTCTGTTCTAATTTGGATCAGTCACTTTCTACACCTGCTAGAGATCTGCCATCTTGTCATTTTCTCCCTGAATTAGAGTCACTAGTTCAGTTTTCCATGTCTTACTGTTTCTGGTTTTTTCCTCCCTTGTATTGTTTGAGTACATTTTCCAGTCATTCCTCAAAAAGGGTTTGTGCAACTTAAATATTCTGGGTTCTTATGCACACAAAAGGGTTTTTATTTTGCCACACATTTTGGATGCATGCAGTATTCTAAGTTAATTTTCTCACTAATTATGAGGCCATTACTTCAATGTTTTCCATGTATCCAGTGATGCTAACAAGTCAGCATCAAGTTAGGTGGAACCCTCACCTCCCTGATGGCCTCAGCTTGTGCATTTTCTGGAATGAGGTGTTTGCTGCTCTTTTCCATCAGTCTGCATGTTACCAGCTGCTTTCTGTCTTCTGGATTTTTTTCCTGATCCTCCAGCACCCATGTATTTGCCATTATGGGCTTATTCCCTGTTGTTTCCCTTAACTAATTTTTTTTAAAGTGACGTTAGATTTGAATTTTGTGAATTTGCCTTTATACTTAATTTTTAAAAAGATGAAAAAAGAAAAAAAAAACCACCACACTGTTCGTCCTGAGCCTCAAAATTATTTGACTAATTGTGAAGATAGGATGAATATATTAATGACCACAAATAATAAAGAAACAATAACTATTTACATACAGAAGAAGCTGGTAGAAGGAGGATAAATAAATGAGGTCGGGGAGATGGTAAGAGAAGTACAACATTTTAACTTACTTCTTCCCTCAAAAATAACTTGGTTTTTTATCAATATCAGAACTCTCATTCCTCTTTTTAGTTACATAAGAATTTGGAGGCAAGTAGTAAAGGAATGTGCCATTAACCTTTCTTAAATCACCATAACCTACAATCTAAATAGACTTTAACATCTAGAATCTTAAAGAAATACTGCCAGCAGTGTTTATAATAAATGATACCTTTAAAAATCCCTATATCAGCAGAGAAATTTTATAATGTAAATTGTTCACTTAACTTTAACTGCTACAGATTTTGGCAGACAGTAAAATTAAATGGTGGATGATCACCAGAATATATTACACTTTCTAAGATACTACTGGGTTACTAATACGTTTCAGGAGAAGAAACTTATTCCCAGGTCCTCAGCCTGCTGTGTGGGATTGTTAAGCAATAATACTTTCTTTTCTAATTGACAAAAGAGGAAGTTGTAAATTACCATGAGCTGGAAAATTTAATCTGCAAAATGAAAACAATGTCAGCAGAAATCAGTATGGGCATCTGAGGGCAAGACTTTCCACTTTAAAATTTCTTAGGCCTTTCTTGAACTATATCCTCACTGAGCTGGTCAAACTTCTGATCATCGTTTCTGGATACTCTTTTATTCCATGTGCTCTATTCCCAGCATTGTTCTCCCAACATTTAACATATCCTCTCTTCTTCGGTCAAACAGCCTTTCCTTTCTTCACTGAAGATCTTGAGATATCTACTATGTTGATAGTGTTCCCAAATGTATAGTTTTCACCAAGAGGTGAAATAATCTTTAACTCATGCAATCATGATAAATGACTTACATACTGACTTTACTGAAGAAAATATTTATATCTATTAATAATGCTTGCAGATAGCACTGTCATTTGAAAATGTTGACCTGCTGACAGTATAAATGCAATATTGCCTTATTTTGGCAATAGCTATAGGTACCGTTCACCTAAGAAATGCTTAACTCTTGACTTACTACACTTATTCTTGCCTTGGAAACCTGGCAATATCATTATGCCAATTTGTGAACACTCCTACCCAACCGGCACTATGTTTGAGGAATCCCAGAAAAATGGGTATAAAAGACAGCTGGGAAGGAGAAGCTGGAAATGAAATGAAACTATTGTCATTTAAGCTCTGCTGTCTGCACCAATTACTTAACACCAAAGTGAATGCGATCTGATTCATACATTCACTTCACATGGTTTATGTTCACTGCAAAGCCAGAAGAAAGAAAATCTGACAGATGTACCACCTCAGCTTATTTTCCGTCAACGTGCACCTCAAATTTAGTTTTACAGATGAGTATATAAAAGTTTTACCAGCTCACATCAATAAATATATAACCAGATTCTCCAGTCCACATATAAAGATCTCTACAAAAGTAAAATTAACAGTCGTTACAACTGAGGACTATTAATACATGAAATAGATACTTGTAACAACTGAAGGGAGTTATTTCATTAGTTTCATAAATTTGACTTTCAAGATGGAGTAGAAGGAAGGAGATTCCTGCCAGATAATGGCTATATTTTAGAAAGCATACACTATATTACAGTTTATAAAGTATTTTACAGTAATTGTTATAAAGAGACTTAATTGTTGGATTACCCAAGTGATCATAGCCTAGTCCAGAGCTTCCTCATGACTGCTGTGGAATAAGGGCGTGTTTTAGAGAATTACTGGAGTGTTGAGATATTGATGGGAAGGACCTACAATTGTTTATGACCCCAGAGCCTCTGATCCCCTCTGGCCTTGAATAGCCACTTCTCTCTTCCCAGTGGCCATGCAAATACCATGATTTTAGAAGGCACTAGTCTGTGCTGTTACAAAGAATTCTAGTGCTTAGTCAATTTTTAAATGAATAAAGTCAAAGTCCCCATCCCTTTGGCTTTAAAACAAAAAGATATAGTTTGATATACTATTACTGTATTTGAATAATAATAGGATTACAGGCCTGTTAATTTTTGTTATTGTTTGTTAAAGAAAGAAAAAAAGAAGAAACCACTGAGAGATTTTTCCACTTTTCACAAGACTTCATAGACACCTGGGTGTTTATCTTTCTATTCTCTTGGTGATAGAATTGCACTCACATCATGTATTCTGTGAAGGCACATCTTCCCTGAAACATACTTAGATTTGGGGTGGTATCAATACTTCCTTTAATAAATCTACCAGGCATAAAGCATAATTTTAATCTTATTTTTTTAAATTTAATAAACTATCGGAAAAAATTGGGTTTGACAATAAGTTGCTGAAAGGCAGGGCTCGTGTTTGGGTGATGTAGGGGGAAGCATTTACATTGTCCCAACACAGAAGATGGCCAAACCAATTGGTAAAAATCCATCCTTGATTTCCCTTCTGCAAGTACCTTTACTCCCTTGTTGATACTTCTTTTCTCCTGCTCCTCACATCCCCATGTCCTTTTGCTCACAGACCCCAAAGCCCCTCTTGTGCTGGGGAATCTGCCAGTATTAGAGTCTTACTGTGAGGCAAGCTGTTGTCTCCATAGAAGCTCAAAGGCCAGTATTGCTCTCTTCCTCCTGCATGGTGACTATCAAGGTGTCTGGGCACAGAATTTAAATTCTGCTCCTTTGATGCTTCTGCCTAAGAAGGTGAATTCAGAGCAAGTGAGGCAAAAGCAGGGGTGAGTTTTGGATTTATTCTAGTGGTAGAAGTATCTGGAATGTGGTGGCAAATGAAAGCACCATCTGTGGGGTTCACTGTCTTAAATGTTATGATGCCAACAAAGGCCTTAAATGCTCACCGAGGGCTGGAATGGCAGCTCAAAAAGATGTGTCTTGGGAATGACCAACTAGTTCCTGCATGCACCATTCCCTACAGACTATTTTCTCTTCTTGTTCTCTAACCTTCTTGTGTGTGTGTGTGTGTGTGTGTGTGTGTGTTTATAGTTAGATTCTGTTGTTTGCAATCTAGAGTTAAAACTGGACTTCATGCCTAATCCTTTTACATATAAGGTATTGTACGCCCTACTTATTCTTACCACATAAAGGCCCATAAAATAAATCTGAATTTGTCTTTTGACAGAAAGTATGTGAAAATAGGATCAGAAAGGTGTGAACTATTTCTCTTTCCAGATAATATCTTCTTTGCCTGGAGAACATACATCTGAGGCTAATAAGAGTTCTACACTTAAAGAATGTACAAGAGCTCTGGAACATCTTTGCATGGTGAACATCCACACAGCTGGTCCAGATTCTCCACTTCCTCTCCCAGTGACCCCTTCCTTTGAACCCATGCCAATTCATCTCTGATATTTTTTAATCTGTCCTTCATTTAGCACTAGCTTCATTGTTTCTACATTTTCCAGATATGGGAATGCTTAAGACCCTCTTGATGATTCTCTGAAATCCATCCTTAAGCCCTCTATATCATTTCCTTCCTTGTCAATAAAATTTCTACCAGTGTCAGAATGTATGATTTTTTATTAATAAGGATATTACTAACAATGGCTTTGTAGATTATTCCATGTGCCTCTCTTAGGATCTAACTATATCAAAAGGTGAAAAAAAACCTTTGCATTGTCCAGTGTGTATAGGAAATTTCGGTTTTTATGACATTATTTTTTTCTGACAAGTTTATATTTTCAATAACTTACAATGGCAAGATATGGAAGTACCCTCAGCCTGCTGACTAGCTCTGGACCTATTCAAATCCAGTTCTCTATAGAAGGAAAACAAGTTTTTCATTTAGAAGTTCTGGTAGCTGCTTTCTTCAGTTCACAAAGTTAGTCCAAATTTCCAAACTCCTGCAGTCACAGAAGCACTTTTGAGACCATGGGATCTTTTTTAAAGAGGCTAAATTGTCATTTAACCTTTGATTTTGGCATCACCAATATGAAGATGCTGATTATCCAGGCTAGCCAAGTGATCTGCAGACAGAAGTGGCTTATTAATGCTCTCTTACTAACCATGCTAAAGGCTGTCAGATTAAGGCTGAAGCCAAATTAAGACAGTATGTAATTTGGAGGCCTGTCTCAGACTGCTACCAAGGGTAGGAAGTTGGCCAGCAACTGTTTCTGAATTTGACGGCATGGCTGCTGTACTTTACAGGGATTTGCTGGAACCGTTAGTGAAATTAAGTTCAGTGGGATCTTTTAATAGACACACTTCGAGAATGGTTCTTCTAAGAAACTCAGTACACAAAAGTCATGATCTCTTGTTCAAAAGTTTGCTAGAGAAACTTTTAAGAGTCTGACCATAAGTTTTCTGAAAATGGCTAATATAAAACTCCAGACGGTAATGAATTACTTCCCTGATCTTTTTCTGCCTCAGCCTTTGACACATTCCACTGCTTTTGAGTTTTTGTTTTCCTACAAACTGAGATGATGGCTTGTTCTCTTGCCTAACTGTAGTAGAATGTGTCACAGTGTAATCTTGTATTGAATTTTAAAATTATAATTGAGAGAAGGACTTGGGTACCTCTACTATGTATAAAAGGCTACTGAAAAATAGAAAGATAAATAAAGGGTGGTAGCTGCCTTTAAGGACGTTACAACCTAGTGGGAGAAACTTGTATGTAAAAGGCTGATTATCATATAAAGTAAAGTGAAATAAGCATTAACTAGAGGACAAGCTCATTCGAGGTGACACAGACAATGGCGCAGTGAATTTGAACTGAAAGGGAATCAGAAGCTCCTTTGCAAAGGAGGTGGCATTTGAGAAGTTAGGAAGAATAATGATCATTTTAGATGGGCAGTAGGGAAGAAAAGGTATTTCACTGCTGGAATAGA
This sequence comes from Camelus dromedarius, assembly GCF_036321535.1. Classification (NCBI taxonomy): domain Eukaryota; kingdom Metazoa; phylum Chordata; class Mammalia; order Artiodactyla; family Camelidae; genus Camelus; species Camelus dromedarius. The sequence continues at coordinate 36,330,739 of NC_087443.1, read as the reverse complement.
ATTAGCACAGGTATGTAGGCTAAATTCAAGAGCTGTTTTGTTTTGTTTTTCTGGCTCCTTTTAATCTAGCACCGAAAAGCTCTATGGTAGGCTCTAGGAGAGATGCAAAGAGGAATGATACAACTTTTCTTTTCTCCTATAAGTTACTTTCTATTTTGAAAGAAAAGTCATTTCTCTATAAGTCTATCTGAAGAGTTCATCAATAGCATATAGCTGCCTAGAACAATATAACTGAGTGGCAAGTCCTTTAAAATCTATAGCACATGACACCAGGAAAAATACAATTTCCAAAGGGAGGAAAGAAAAGTTTCTAGAAGATATGCCAAGTTTCTAATGGTATGTTATGATATGCCATTAATCTGGAGCTATTTTTATGCAAGTAAAATTAGAAACTAATTCTTACGACAAAACATAAAATTCTGTTGGTCAAAATTCTACTGGACACATAAAATGTCTTGGAGTCATTCTGAGTCACACCTAGTATGCGGACCACTAATTTCCAACCTCTGCTGGACTGTAGAGGGCAAAAGCTGCTGAAACTAAAGCTTCTGTATTTTATTCTACAGCCATTTAAGGTGATAGAATGGAGATGCAGCATCAGGTAAGTAGCATGTTTTAGTTAGGCTACAAAAATGCAGGATATTTATATATGAAAAATGTTAAATGAAAGGGAATTGATATGAGTTACTGACTGCTATTAAAGTTTTTTAAATTATTTTTAGATGTAAAATTTGGGGGGGTAGGTAATTAGGTTTATTTATTTATGTTATTGATGGAGGTACTGGGGATTGAACCCAGGACCTCATGCATGCTAGGCATGCACTCTACCACTAAGCTATCCCCTCGCCCCTAAAATGGTTTTTAGATGAAATTCATCTTAAAAGTCTATCTATTGTTTAAACTGGTCACAAGAAAAAATTACAACAAAATACTGGGAGTCTTTATTGACTCTAAACTCTTTTTAACTGTCTTATTTGTCTTTAAGCAGAAAAAAATGCAGCTATATGACTCTCCTCCATTCTAATAGGGAGAAGATTCACGTTTGGGCCTAAAGGAGCACCTAAAGAATGACCTTTTATTTGCCATCACTACCAGTTGCCAGTGGTGGATGCCAACCCAATGGCTTGGTCAGGTTCATTTACGTGCCTGTTCTGTTTTGGGGGTTTGCAATAGATGCTCTGGGTCCTGCTAACGTCTGAATTGATAGAGCTCATACATCATTCACAAAAAATACTAGGTTAGTCCACTCTTGGTTTAAGTTTTTCCCCAACCTAGTGTGAAAGAACTAAAATTGATACTGAAAATGTAACTTCTAAGCCTTCACATTGCAATCCAGAAGGTCTGTTATTTTACTGAAAAAGCGAACATTTTCTCTCCCCTATCAGGAATTCCTGACAGGTGGAGGGGCTTAGTAACAGGGAAGAATTGGGTGGAATAAAAAAATTTCACTTGGAGATTACAATATTACGCCTCGGTCTGAATGAAATGCAGCATCCCAGATGTTGCCTACATTTCACTGAAAACCAATTGCTAGGGTTTATGAACAATGCAAATTCCTGAAATGTAACAGGGCAACCCTGCTTTTTAATGCTGAGAAAACACTTAGAAGATCAAGTCTTGAAAATGTGTTAATGAGCCACAATGATTAAAATCAAAGGTGCAATGTTTGAAAAACATTCTTTGTGATTTAGATGAGTATGGCTGAGGTTTCACCACTGATGACTGTACTTTAAAGGCAAATTTTACGAAGATAAGAAAGCCTCAGTAATACAAACAATTCACAATAGCTCATTATTTTCAGGAAGCAGGGTTAAAATCTGAGAACTGCATAAAAGGAAAAGAAAAGGGGAAAATAGGCCACATTTACAGACCATTCACTTAGTAAAGTATGAACTATTAAGTCTTCATAACGTAAAACATGACATTTCAAATTACTTAATTGATGATTATTTATAAATAATAAGTTCAAGTTAGGAGCAGATGTGAACAAAGATGAACATCTTCTGTTACTTAATTGTGGAGGATAAAATAGTTGGAAGTATTTTTCATAGACAATATCTCTCTGGGAGAGAAAATGCTCACATATTTCAGCTTTGGTTAAGATCAAACTGATCTAATTAGCATTTTCATCTAATTTATTGCCCTGAATTCCCTTTAGTGAGGCACGCTTTTGATAAATTTCTAGGAAAGCTGTTTGGAGAAAAGTTTGAAATTAGACAAATAAATGAAAAATGAGAAGCTTTTTCCAAAGACAAGCCACAAAATTATCTAAAAAACTAAAATGACAAAATTGGAAAGTCATAAACTACATTGTTATATTCGTAAAAAAAAAAAAAAATAGACTTACAACCCAGGATTATTCTCTATTTGCTATATTTAGGGCACAGGACATAATCACCTGGAATATTTCAATTAAAGTTACACAGACTCAATTGGAAGAAAAAAGGATTTCTCTCTTCTGATTGAATGATAATGTAGCTATTTTGGTTAGTTATCTTGTACGGTCATTATAAATCACATAGATATTGGCAAATTGTAATTAAATATGTAAATAACTTTGCTTAATTTTTTTTTTAATTTCAGATGATCAGAATTGATTGTGAACTGAGTGTTCCCACAACACATTTCACATTCTGGACACTTTAGAATTTCACTTATATTTCTTTGCATATGGCAGATATAGGCTCTATACTATGGAGAATAAAACTGTAAACTTAGTTCCTCATACAGACATTATGACTCTAAGAGTGTGTTCACAGACATTACTAATATGATTACAAAACTGAGACACAGGCAAGATGAAGGAACAACTTTGGTAGACTTAACCTAATCAATTCCCTATAGGACATTTTCACTTGGCTAAAAAGAGAAACCTTGACACATTCTTCTTTTTATTTACAATTCCATTCCCAGAAGGTAGAAAAAAAAATCAGATAACTGTACTTGATTTTGATCAAGTAAAGACTAGTTAAATTTAGTTTAGGGAAGAGATGCTGAACTACTATAATATAATTATCTCCTTAAGCAAGTAAATGTATTGTCATGCCTCACTGATAAAGCAACTATCACGCACCCCATTTGTGACACCAGTGGCTTATGAGGAGCTAGTATAGAAATGTAATATCAAGAGTTGCAACTCCTCCATCTTTCCTTGGTATATGTTCAGCATTTCATTGTTTTAGAAATAGTTTTAAAGAGATAATGAGAAAACTATGTCCTAAGATTCATCAAAGATTTCTGTATCAACATTAGGAAAAGAGCCACACTAATCAATTCTCTACAAACCTAGTTAAGTCTACCTCGTGGTACATCTCTTCAGAATGAGTCTCCAGTGAAGGTAATTCAACTGTTGATAAACTTATCTTTGTTAATTAATTTCAAGGAGCAGCTTCCTCTCCCCCTAAATCACTCATCTTCATCCCTCTACACCTCTCACTAAATAATGTATCTCCAAATATAATACAGCCTATGCACAACAAGAAGAACAATTCTCTAAGTAGGATCACTGATTTCAGTATGAAATTTCAAATATTTTAGGAATCACAGGCCCACTGTCACCCTAGTTTATCAGGTAACTAATAAGAAACATCCAACCTGAGGATTTCCCAGATCATGAATATTTTTCACAAGCAAAAGTTCTGCGTTAATAGCTTCCGAAAATACTTGATTGCCCTCATACAAACTGCATCCATTGTTTCTGAATTCATATGAATTCAAATGCTTCTTTGAACTTTCTTTAAGTTTCCTGGAGATAACATCAATAGCAATGTGAAAATAAGACTGCCATTTTAATGAGTGATTCAAAAACTAACCATTTACTAGCTGATTTTCAAAAACATGGACTTGGGTGCTGCAAACATAACAAATCCTGGTTCCATGTTTCTTAAGTAATCAAAGATCATGTGAAAGAATGAAACACTGTTTTGCAAACAGACTGCAAAGAAGGTAGAGAGTATTTCTGTGGAAACATAGGACAAGTTCGCTCTGCTTAAATAATGTAAACAAAAGCCTGGGAATACTGATCATACAGCTAAAAGAGGATTTGGAAACTATTACCTACTTATCACATCTGGCCTAATTATATATCCTAACAGCCCTGGCATTCATAATCATTCATAAGTGGCTAAAGGCCTGTAGGTAATTTATATATTGCATATATTTACAAAAAACCTTTTTTCTCCAGTGAAGATATTTACTTCTCAGAGATGAATTTCAAATTACATAACCACAGGATGCAAGCACCTATCAGATAGTAGAGCAATCTATTTCAAAACAAAGAACACAGGCTGAGATCTTTTTTCCATATGCATGAATATTTGACAGCTATGTAGATGCAAATATCAAGAATAAAGCAGCTGTTACTGGGAACAACGACTTACCAGTACTTGTAAGGAAGTTAACATTTCTCATCACACCTTCTGTGTAAGCCCCTGGCTCGTAACTGTCCATTTCACCTGTGACAATGTGAGCAACTCTTGCTGCCCGTCCTCTGATAGCACCTGCAGCTCGGTCTAAATTATCAGCATCCTGGTCTCTCAAGGCTATGATACATTTGTTGACATCTTCTAGGATATGGCTCTCTGTAAGTAAACAGATCAAGTTAGTTTTGTGTTGTTTTTTCTTTTTTAAATCACACAAATTTAGCGTATTATAATTTATGCTAACTTCTGATTGCAGATAAGGTGTAACTGGAATGGAGGACATTGACAATTAAGAAGAAAAAAATACAGACATGATTTTGCTTATATCTCTCTAATGGCATAATGTGTGAAATATAAATTTTACATCTTTATCAGCGATTTTATAGATTAAATCTTATTTTAGATTCTAGTTCCAGTAGATTCAATATTAAATAAAATCTTTGGGGGGGGGTAATTAGGTTTATTTATTTTTTTATTTTTAATGGAGATCCTGGGGATTGAACCCAGGACCTCGTGCATGCCTAGCACACACTCTACCACTGAGCTATACCCTCCCCTAGATTTGACTTCAGATTTGAGTGATTTACAGGTGTAAATTAAGGAAAAGATTCTAGATTAGAACAAAAATAAAATGTATAATGATAGAATACTTAAAGCAACACTATGCAGACTATGAAACTCTTAAAAAATACTACCTGTCCTAAATATACAGGAAAATAAAACTATGGAGTTCTATGCAAATAATGTACTATATTTAACACAATTACAGAAATCTATAAATTAGCAAAAGATAAAGAATATGAAATATATAATTTTCATATTGTAAAGCAGGACTCTCAGTATATCTGCAAAAAAACCCTTATATATAAAAAGGGCTTTAAAAAGATTGATTGACTTGAAGTAAACGAATCCCAGAGAAATTTGCTCACTCTGAAGAGTATCTCCAGACCTCTCTCTTTCCTTCTTTGCATGATTAGGGCATGAAGACAGCAGGGAGTTATTAGTAGAGCACAACAATGTTTTCTTTTTCCATAATGATTAATACTCTCAGGTAAATGTAGTGAGAGGAGCTGAGCAAATATCTGGAATATCAACAAGTACGGGCAATGATATTTCTAAGACACTTAAAGAATACTAAAAAAATGGTTTCTGGTTTTATCAATTGAAACCTCACCCAAAGTATTCTTAAAGACTCTATTCAAAATACACAAAGAAAACAACTACATCAAAAAGTCTTCAGTAATTCCAGAACATATTGTTAACTCTATGTCTCTGTCTCTGTCTCTCTCATTTGCTGACTATCTGTGGGCAAGCTACACAAGACAGGGATTCATAAAGCAATTTCCTTGCAGTCATACCTTCCTCTTACTGTCTAGAGCATAAAACTTAAACTATCAAAGAATATGGTCCCTTGTGAACTTCTTAGATCTGATGTTCACCATTTTTCTGCAGGCCCCTGATGCTCCAGTTATATTTATTTTTTCATTTTCCAAATCTGCCATGTTTTTCCATGTTTCTGTGCCAGTGGGCATATTAGAACCTTGACCTAGACTGCTCTTTTGAGTTCCTGGACCCAATTTCATCATGTTTGTGTGGAGGCTTCCCCATACCAAGAAACAATTCTCTGTACATCAACTGGGTGTCCTGCAATTCAACTCAGTTCTGACACTATCTACCTGGAGATAGCATCTGATTCCACATGTTAGGGGTTCAGTCCCACAAGACTGCTCCTTTCCATACAAATACTACAGATACTAGTCAAAAGCCTATGTTGTTACCTGTGCTTCTGACCAGCTGCTACAGATTGAAGGTTCCCATGACCCCTTCCTTGGACTTCAGATATCAGTCCAAGTTCAGGTTGTTACCTGTACTTCTGACCAACTGGCTATAAATCAGAGGTTCCCTCAACCTCCTTTTCAGGTTCAATTAATTTGCTAGAGCAGGTCACAGAACTCATAGGAACATTTTACTTACCAGAATTAACTTTTATAACTCAGGAAGAGCCAGGCAGAAGAGATGCACATGGCAAGGTATGGGGAAAGCATAGAGCTTCCATGCCCTCTCTAGGTGCACCATGCTTTCCAAATCTCCACGTGTTCACCAGCCTAGAAGCTCTTCTATCCCTGACCTTTCTTTTTTCTTTTTTCTTTTTTTTTTATGGAGCCTTCATTACATAGGTATAACTGATCAAATCATTGGCCACTGGTGACTGATTCAGCCTCCAGCCCCTCTACCCTTCTCAGAGGTCAGGGGAAGGAACTCAAAGTTCTAAACCTCTAATCACATAGTTGGTGCCCTGTCAGTTAGCCCCCAGTCTTAGCCACCTGTGGGGTCCCAAAGTCATCTCATTAACATAACAAAGACAGCTTTATGGCCCTCATCATTTAGTGTATTCCAAGGATTTTAGGAGCTTTGAGTCAGAAACAGGAAAAGACTCACTATAAACTTATATAAACCCAGTATTACAATTGCCAATCCCCTCTGGTCTGCTTGCTCAATAACTATTCTTTCAAGACACCAGTTACATGTTCCTTCCTCAGGAAATCCTTGATGACCCAGAACAAGATAAACTTGGTTCCATGCTGTTTGAGATTCCTATAAAATGGTTTATATAGTTTCATTAGAGCATCTCCCTGTATTTTAATGATGTACTAATGAAACTACTTCTCTAGTAGACTGGCAAATATATATGAGTGCAGGAGTTTTATCTTATTCTTTGAGGTGTCTAGTCCTTAGTACAGTACATGGCACCTGCTGGGTTAACAAGAATGTTTGTTGAATGACTAAATGAAGTCTTATAAGATACACTGGGAAACAGTACATTTATTTTGTCTAAATCCTAAATCATGGGTTTTGAACATAGGTAGACACATTCCTATAGCCTTAAAGTCAGTTCATTTAACCCATATTAAGGACAACAAGTTCATTTGCATGAAAAAGATTAAGTAAGGAAAACCTTTGTTATAAATTTACTGGAATTCTAATCTAATCCTTAGCATTCAATTATGAATGTGTCACTGAGGCCTGAAATATATCCAGGCACAGTCCCATCACAACAGAACACACATGTGTAGCATCGCCATTGTATCTCCCCTGGAACTGAAATACAAGTTTAAATGTGGGGGTCATAATAACGACCAGTTTTTAAAAAATCCACAGATACACACTCTAATGATACATCAAGAAGCTGTTATTTTCCAAGTATGTTGGTACTTGTGTTAAAAAAAACACAACATATATGTATTCAATGAATGTTTAATCTGTATTCACTAGAGGTGCTGAATTTTAGATTTTGCTCGGTTCTGTAACAGTGAAAAGATACTTAGGAAAGAAAAAACAATGTTCATTCTCGGAAGATTAATTATCTAATAAACTCAGTAATTTCTGTTTAATTAAAAGTGAAATCATAGATGCCACAAACTATTTTTTCCCCAGTGAATTTTGCACAGAAAAAAATACAAAGAATATTCACTAATGATGAAATGTTCACTTCTATAAAACAATGACATATATGCTCACCAATTTATCTTATTATTTTAAGCAGAGAATAAAAATATAGTAAGAACTTTTGTTTTAGAAGTTTGTGTGGTTATTGCTTTAGATTGAGCAACACAATTAGAAGCCATGGTGTTATGTTGAAGAATTATGGACATAAGGTCAAATATGGAAATAAAAACCTTAAGTGAACATACACAATATAATAAACTAGTAAGTGAAATAAATGACGAGAAGCACATAACTAGACTTTATCTGAAGCAGCTATGCTGAGAATGTTGGAGATGATGACTAAATGATCTTTTGAATTACGAGGATTAAATATAGCACAGAAACATTAGGGAAGGTTTGCAAGATTTCCATTATTGTGACACTTTCCCATTATGCTGAATGTTTTGCAAAATGCCAACAACAATTATTTGCATGAAATTCTAAACATAGAGGGCCAGAAAAAGAAAATTAAAATGTTGGGCACCTCCCACATACACAGTAACTAAATATTAAGCTAATTTCTTAAAAACAATTGTTTCTTTACTATTCATATTTCAAGTGAATTTAAGTAGTTAAAAAGACCCTCATGATAGCTTGAGTTTTTGTCTGGCTGTATGACCCTAAACCTCAGGGAAAGAAAGAAAACACTATGTGTAAAGCTTTCTTTTTTTTTTTTTAAATCATCCTTTTAAAAAAATTTATTGAAATATATCGTGTAAAACTTTCTTCTGATGTATCTTTTAAGTCTTTGCTGATGGGCTGTTTACTTTTTAGACATACTAAAATCATTGGGTACATTACCTCCAATGTGTTTTTTTCCTCAACTGCAGATGTACTTGGATTAAATAATTACATAATTTGTAAATGAGGTTTAAAAGAAAGAAAATACATTATTATAAACCAAGCACACTCAGAAAACATCTGACCCTTGAACATGCTGGGGTTAATTCATGTCCAACTCATACCTGGCCTTCCATAACCCCAGTTCCTCTGCAGACTCAACCAATTTCGGACAGTGGAGCACTGTAGTATTTACTACTGACAAATATCCTTTTATAAGTGGACCTGCGCAGTTCAAACCCGTGTCATTCAAGGGTCAACTGTATTATATGTTTTGAAAGATTGATTGAAGATTTGTCTTAGTAGTTTCAGAGTGAAAGCGTAACACTGGATTTGGGGTGAGGGGTGGAATGTCCTAGTGTTACTGCAAATCCTGAAATGTATTACTTTAAGAGCAGAGAATTGCTGAACTACTAGCAACTTCTCTTTTTTTTAATTGAAGTGTAGTTGATTAACAATGTTGTGTTAGTTTCTGGTGTACAGCATATTGATTCAGTTATGCATATATGTACATATTCTTTATCATTATAGGCTTATTACAAGATATTAAATATAGTTCCCTGTGCTAAACAGTAGGACCTTGTTATTTTTTATGTATTTTGTATATAATAGTTTGCATCTGCAAATTCCAAACTCCTCATTTATCTCTCCCCCATTCCCCCCCCCACCCCGGTAACCATAGTTGTTTAACAAAGTAACAGAAACAAAAGCAAAGATAAGCAAATAGGACCTAATTAAACTTATAATCACAGCAAAGGAAGCCATAAACCACATGAAAACACAATCTATGGAAAGGAGAAAATATTTGCAAATGATGTTATTGACAAGGGCTTAATTTCCAAAACATACAAACACCTTCTACAACTCAATAACAAAAAACAAACCCAATTAAAAAATGGCAGAAGACCTAAACAGACTACTAGAAATTTCTATCAATCATTTTATAGATACACTGAGAAACAAAGGGTGATTTCCATTATGCTGGGAAACAGTAATAAACAGGAAAGTCAAGGAACTGATCTTAGACTACAAGGTATTTTGTTTATTGCATACATCTCTGGGTGACTCCATCTTTGGTCACTGCAGCAAGTATAGCACAATAAGATTTTGAAATGCATTTAAAAATATTCTGTATGATTTTTTCTTAATTCTTCAGTTTTATACAAACAAATCTAGGATTTGCCTCAGGAAAAGGAGAAAATAAAATCCAGAGAGAAGAAATTAATTTTTTTACTTTAGACCTCCAAAGCAGAATTTTATAGATTCATAGCCCAAAGAACAGACCTAAAGTGGAAGCACATTTTATTTGCAAAAGCCACATTTAGTTGAGAGGTAAAAGTTGCTTTCTTTTAATTCCCAAAGCTGGACTTTGAGTATATCAATGGCGAAGCCTGAAGAAATAGAGAGTTTATGCTATAATCCATTGAATGCGGAATAATATACCACCAACTGTACCTGCCTGCCACCCCTCTGCCCCGATATCTGCATATGTAAAATAAAATTCTGCAAAGGGAAGAGGAGAGAAAAGGGTATTTTTCTAAAGAGAAATCTTTTTTCCCTAAAGAGACTGAATTTTAAGTCAAAAGAGTTTGAGTTTCTGAAATTGAAAAGACTAAGGTTAGCAACCCATTGTATATGAGCTCAGAGATCTAACTAATTAATTATAAGAAAATGAGTTTCAATTTGTGCACATCTGGATTGTACCTATAAATTTAAAATTCATTACATAGGGAACTACACAGTAATTCTTCTTTTTTACCAAAACAAACAAACAAACATGAAGTTAAAAAGCCAATGGAATACACTAGCATATGAGTTAATTGTTGTTTATGTATCTATCTAAAGCTGGCCAGAATTTGCTTAGTTCCATCATGACGATTGATCTCAAAAATTAACTAATATCTTGCATAAACATCTGGGCAAGTAGAATTTTGAGAATAAAAAACATATATGTGGCTAAATGTAAAACTTTTTGAAATTTCACATCTCTTTTCTCCTTCCTTAAAACCTTACCTGTCTCCTTTCCTGAATCTAAGTATTACTTTGTTAGAAAATGTAGATGATATAAAAGATGAGGCAAATCCCTGTCTGCAAAGGGTTTACAAGCTAATAAATGAAAAGAATTACTTTCTTTTCCTAATTTTTAATTTTTTTATTGAAGTACAGTTGAGGTAAATATTATATAAGTTGCAGGTGTACAATATAGTGACTCACACTTTGTAAAGGTTATACTCCACTTACAGTTATTATAAAATAGTGGCAAGAATTACTTTTTTTCTTCCCAAAACACAATAGTCAAAATTATCTCATCATTCTATCATTTTAATAGAGTTTTGTTAATCTTTATTACAAAAGTTTGCCCAGTTTCTCTGCACCATTAGCTATTTATTCTTCACTGGCCATTAACCAGCTAAAACTTACCTGACCTACTTCTCACAATAATCAAAAGAAAACTAAAGTTCAAGATTGCTGTTCTCAAACTAGTTCTTTACCAGAGTATACTTATAGGAATTCTATAGTACTTATGCAGGCACAATTCTGTAGGGAAAAAAAAAAGAAACACAAAAAAGAAGTCACTGAAGCTTTCATACTTCTTTTAGTAAATCTTAAGTAAGTCCTTATAACAATTTCCTCTGTGAAGTAAAGAAATTTATCAAAAGCTTAGAAATACGAAATAAGTACTATTGCCTGTGCTCTCAGTGTCCTGCTGGGCAGACATTGTGAACCAGGCCTAATGGGGCAGATACCTAATTCTCCAGCAGTGTGTATCTTTTTCCCATTTGCTATTTACTGTTGGTTAAGATGTTTTACAATTCTGTAGATGCTCATTTTGTTAAACTAGATAGCTATGTAAATGATTCTTGTCACATAATAACACAAAAAATTTTTTATTTGATAGAGATGGAAACAATTTTTGTAAAAAACATAATCCTAAAGGTTATATTTTTATTGCTCTTTTAGAACCATTAGCCAGCTTTTTTCTTAAGTTAGAGATTTTATTTAATCATTCTTTCATTATCCATTTCTCAGTAAACAAGCATTATCATCTACTAACTTCTCAAGTATTTTTTTGTACCTGGGGGAAAACGTAAAGGAAAAATTACAGGTGGAATCATAAAGCTATATGTAAAATGCTAAATATTAAAGCTCCTAGTAGGAAATCTAGGTGGCCTTGAATTTGGAAATAACTTTTTAAATACAACACTGAAGTATAAAAAAAAAAAGAAAAAATTAATAAATTGGACTTCATAAAAAATTTAAACCTTCTGTTCTATGAAAGATATTGTTAAATGAAAAGATAAGCCACAGATCAGGCAAAAAATATTTGCAGAAAGACTAGTATCCAAAATCTACAAAGAATTATTAAAACTCAATAATAAAAAATATATATATAAATATTAGCAAAAGATCTGACCAGACATCTCAACAAAGAAGACATACAGATGAAAAGTAAGCATATGGTAAGATACTTAACATCACGTATCATCAGGAAAGTACAAATTAAAACAGCAATGAGGTACTACTACATACCTATTAGAATGGCCAAACTTCAGAACCCTGAGAATTCTAAGTACTAATGAGGATGTGGAGCAATAGGAACTCTCATTCATTGCTGGTGGAAATGAAAAATGGTACAGCCACTTTGGAAGACAGTTTGGCAGTTTTTTATAAAACTTAAGATGCTTTTACCATTTGATCCAGCAACTGTGCTTCTTGGAATTAACTCAAATGAGTTAAAAACTTACATCCACACAAAACCTCCACATGATCATTTATTGAAGTTTTGATTATAATTACCAAAACTTGGAAGCAATCAAGATGTCCTTCAAGAGGTGAATGGATAATCAAACTGTGATACATTTATGCAATGGAATAGAAATCAACTATCAAGCTGCAAAAAGACATGGAAGAAATTGAAATGCATTTTGATAATGAAATAAGCCAATATAAAAATGTTACATATGGTAGTATTCCAACTATATGACATTTTGGAAAAGGCAAAACTATGGACACAAGAAACTAATCAATGGTTATCAGGAATTTGGGTTAATAAGGGAGGAATGAATAGATGAAACAGAGGAGATTTTCAGCATAGTAAAACTATTCTGTATGATACTGTCATTATTACATTTATAAAATCCATGGAATTTATAACACACAGTGAACCCTGGTGTAAGCTACAGGACATAATCAATGAATCAATATTGGTTCATCAATTGTAACAACAAAGGAAATTCTTGAAACCTTTAATATTCATTGCCAAGTCCACTTTAGACCTTTAACAATGTGTTTAGCTTCTAAGCTAGAAGAAGACTTATAATGTTCAATCTTACATATTTAATAATATTCATTATTTATAGATGTCTACAATCAATGCAGCAGAAATTCTGAACATTCTTCAGTTTTCCAAGAATATAACTAAGAATAAGCTTGATTCTTTCCTCAACTCTCCTAGCTTTCACACAGTACACATCATCACATAGATGATCTCTGATCATCAATTTGCTTGCGTTTTTAACAAATAACTTTGGAATGCCTGTTTTCCAGGCAATAAGCAACATATACAGATTATTTCATTAAGTTTTTGTAACAATCCTAACAGTCAGGTCTCTTACATATCAGTTTTAAAGATGAAGAATTCAAGGCTTTGAGCAGAAATATATCTTTCCAAAATTCATAGTTACAGTACTTGAGCTATAACTCAAAACCAAGCTTGTCCCACCTACTAAGGTCCTACAAATGCTAAGATCTCACCTGGCTTTAAAATACAGTGATTCTATAATTATATTATTCAGCTATCCCAAATATACAGTGGGAAGGAGAAATTATAGTTTTAAAATATTTTCTAAATTGTATAAAAATGGTTTGTAATATTATGTAGCTAAATGCATTCTAAGTTTTCACATTAATTTTAATTGGGCATGAAATATTATCTAAGCATATTTAGAGGGATAGTTTTAATTCCACAAAACTCACATGGACAGTGCTCTAGTAATGTCAGTATTCTGGATCTGTACAGAGACGTCACAGCTAGCAGGAACCTAAAGTATTCTAGAGACAACATTAGAGAAGATGGCCTAAGAAGTAGTTAGCAAATGAAGTTTAATGCCTCAGCCATTTAGCTACCCAGATGTAGGAGCAAAAGTCTAGGTTATTCTATTTTATGCTGCCCTTATCTTGACAAAATAAACAAACAGAAAAAGTAAACCAAACCTTAGGCATTCTCATTCAGCCCATACTTTCTTCCACTGACTCTTCTTAGACTGAGCTCTTTCATGTTAATTGTCCCATAGACTAAGAACCCATTAACATCTAATATCAAAGTACTGGGCTGAAAAAATAGCTTTGAGGATATTACCAGACTGAACATCAGGACTGTCAGCAGGAACAGACAGTAGTGAGCAATTCTTCCATATTATGCAATAAAACCATTCGATTTCTGCACACTGGATGCTAATGTTGGATGTTACTGGATACTCTTGTTAAAAAAACAGTCAGTATTCATTTGGGTGCTATTCCTTGCTTATAGTTCAAAATACAGAACAATTTGGGTGTCCAATTATGAAATTTGTGTTTTTGGGCACAGAGATAAGAAAATCCTGGTACTATTCTTAATGACCTCCTTGAAGTATATGACATATATAGTTGAACAGAAATCCAAAGAATAAAGTACGTAAAAAGGAAATGTAGAGATAAAATTAGTAACAAATGAGCTGTTTAAAACCTGGCAAATTTAATTTATTTTTTCTTTTCTTTTCCTGAATATTAAGTATGCAGTTTGGTTATTTCAATTAGCTATTAAAAAGGACAAGACTGTTACTGGATATATGCCTTAAGGAAGTTCAATCCCTAGTCAATAAATTTATATTAAACTCAATACACTGTTCTTTTGTTGACATATTTCTCTTATATTTTGCTCTAAGATGTACAAAAAAGCATGAAGTAAACCCCTCTCCAAGGCATAAATTTTCTTTATCAATCTCAATAGTAATTGTTCCAAAGAACCTATTAAAATCTGGAATTTCCCACACACATGACAAAGTCCGTGAGGTTATAAGCAAATCCTAGGTGTGATTTCTTATCCCCAAATCAGTGTAATTCACAAAATATTCTGGGTCAACATGGTTGTTTCTAACAACCTACAAAACTACATGTAACTGGACAGTAAATTATAAGGACTGATAAAAAGTGAAGGGTAAAGATAGTGCTTAAAATATACAGGTACTGGGGGAGCACGTACTTAGCATGCACGAGGTCCTGGGTTCAATCCCTGGTACCTCTATTTAAAAAAATAAACCTAATTACCTCCCCCCTCCACCCCCCCCCCAATATGTATACAGGTACCATCTTCCAGGGAACTCAGTATACTTCACATTAACTCAGATTTCTAGAGTCTGTGCCTGTTATTTACCTCTCGGTGGAGCTTCTCCATGGAGTTCCCACAAAGCTCTCTAGAATATTCTCTAATGAATTCTTTTCATAGCCATCCTATAACCTCTGAACTGAATCCAATTTCACCAGCATCAATAATTTTTCTCTATAGAGTCCTCTTTCTCTTGGTGCTTTATGTATTTATATACTGTTATTTGATTTTCTAATTAACTCTGAAAACATACACTAGATCCAAAATCTTACTGAATAAACAAGGATTTATTCAGATTTTTTAAAAAGGATACTAAGAATCTCTTTTGGTTAGACTGAAACATTTTTTTCCCTCGAACAGGTAAGATGTAACCAGGCAGAAATAATTAACAATGCACTTTAGTAATCTTTATTTTAAAAGTATCGAAATCACTAAGTGACACTGACATGAATTAAAGTTTCACGAGGATGGTTATAGAGGTTTTCACTTTAATTATAAGTTGGGTGTCCAAGTGAAAGTGCTATCTAAACTTGATGACATGTATTAACACCTTATAAATGGACCCAGTTTATGGAAATGCAGTGGAAGAGCTACCTAATTAAAAGGTTAAACAGCCTTTTAAAATTTTTCTGGTACAGGTATAGAAATGTTTATGAGCAGTTAAGCAATGGCAAACAACATCACTGCAGTAGCCATGAAGCATTTTAGAGAAATAAAAATACTCTTCAGTCTATGCCATGGATTGGTGGAGTTAGGTCAGAAAATGACGGTCCCAAAATTATTACTCTCAAATTTTTTCTAGTAAACCAAGGTGCCCTCCTATTCATACATAGATTTATGGATTTATGTCAGAATAAAATTTAAGCAGCAGCTAGGGATTGAAATAACTACCAGTGAATTTATTTTATAATGTAAACTAAACATTGGTGAACATAAATAACTCCAAATTTGTTGGATTGTTATAAAACAATTTAAAAGCTAATAAAATATTTAAATTGCATAAAAGGATGCTTATGGGATCATTTTAATGGAAAAATCAGCCTATGTATCTATTAAAATGGAATTTTTGTTTGAAAATCTTGTATGTTTGTTTGTAATATGGTATATAATTGCATACCTTTCCAGAAAAAGTCTGGAAAGAAATTTCCAAGTTCCTATTAGTAGCTTTAGTACATGGCAGCATTGTGGATAATTTTTATTTTTTCTAAAACACTTATTTATTTTTATAAAATAATACTATAGGTCATAATATATAAATTTTACCATTCTAATGATTATCATTTAAATTACACTCTATCTTTAATTAAGAATGTTATTAAAGAGTGAACCTCAATAGGTAAAATTTAGATAACTAAGCACACCACCGATTGTTAAGAACTACATATTGCTGATGATTCCAAATAAATCTTGATTACTCTTATTTCTTCCAAGATTTTATTCTTCTCTCTTTCTGCTGAAAACTAGTAGTAATTGTAAACTGGTATTTTAAAAACTTCATTCATTCAGTGAGCATTTACAGAGTTCCTATCGCTAGATATTTTGCCAGGTAAAGGAGGTGACAGTAAGTCACTGTCTTTGCTTTAAAAGAATTCACAGTCTAATTACAGAAAGAAGTACCTAAACAAATGACTACGAGAAATGTGATGTATGTGATACTGTACATTGGTAAAAGCGGCTACACCATTTCATTTTCCAACAATGTACTTCCTCTTTTTAGGTCTGTATATCATTGCATTATATACCATGGGTTGTTCCATTGAGACCAGATTGATCAAATAAGTACGTCTTGGTCTTTGTGGCAATACTTTTTTAAGCTCATTGTGTATTTACATGTTCCTTGATGACTGTGAAAGGAGGGGTAGTAATTTTCCTATCAAAATGATATGTATAAGTTCAACAGTGTCTAAAGTCTCCCACTGTAAGGGTTTAAAGACAAGTAGCTGCTGTACAGTAGTCATTGTTACCGTGATATCTAGCTCCAGTGTCTATAAACACTGACTGAAGAATTTCTCAGAAAGTATTTTATTGGAGAGAAGTTTTTTGTAACATAACCAATTTATAAATAGTATTTCACTAGATGGTTCATTTATTGTTTACGTCTTTTTTCTTTGCTCATTTTAATTGTTTTCAGACTTTTTTAATAACTTGCAAAATACTATTCATAGCCTTTTGTGTGGACATCCTAATTTAGCCCAGATTGAATATAGGAGAATTGAGGCATGAAAAATTTTAAACCTGCTATTTAAAGATTAGAAAAAAAATGCATTCTTTCACTTCCTAATTCTGTTCTCAAGAACAAGTTTTTATATAATACAGAAGCTTCCAAAGTAAAAATTGGCACAAACAGCAGTCATGTCCAACAATTACAATAATTGCATGGGACCAATGCAATCTATCTACAAAGTATTGCAGTTAAAAGAAAATTTTGCCAAGATTCAAACATGATGAAAGACCGTAGCACATGGAACAAGCATTCATATAATAAAGATCACAGTAGGGGAAGCTAGTGGAGGTACTATAATGAGGCCAATGATAATAAAATCAGGAAGAAAAGGTAATATGACGGCATAAACTACTGATAGCAATGAGAGGTAAGCTCTTAAAAAGGTTGACAAAAATGTGAAGCAAACATGTTGTGTTTTTGATTCTAAGTCTAAATAAAAGGCAAAAAATACATTTTTGCTCAAGATCTTAAATAAAGATATGAGACTTAAAAAAAATGTAAATATCCCAGTTGGCCTACACAGCTTATTCTCCTTTTAGTTCTAAACCTCCACTGTCAGACCATCTAATCAAACCATCTTGAAAAAATTCAGTGTTATTATCTCAGCAACCTTGCCTGGAAGGCCATTGCTCGCATTTAAGCATCTCTGCATGAAAAACAGATTCACAACATCTGGTCTGATTTTGTTTTCCTTTCATTTTCATTTTGTTGCCTTTTCCATTTTATTTCCTTTTCCAATCATGTTCGTTGAGTTGCAAATAGTAATTTTCACTCTTACCTATGGTCTTTATTACTCTGTCTATTTTTAGGGTGAGTGGTCTACCTTGTTGCTTACTATTAGCTGTAACATAACAGTTTGAGGGACTATAATTACCCTTGCTCTCCTCTAACAATTTCAGAAAGTTATCATACATTTTGTTTTCTTATAGTTATCCAGCCCAATAAGACATCTGAGTTAAAATTGGCCATGAATATTTGTTCGATGCTATGTTTCCATGGACTCTGAATTTCTTTGTCTGCATCTAGTTGCTTGTTGTATATTCTGCTCTAGAGTTACCAACATTAAAAAGAAAAAGCTGATCACATAGAACAATATCATTTTAATGCAAAAACCACAGGAAGTATAAAATATTGTAATCAAAATGATAAACACAAAACTTGACTTTTACAGTCATGAGTAGGTAAAGTCAAACATTTGGCACCGCAGAGTCATCATCATTTTGGCTTGGGGTACATGTGTGGGAAAGCCTGGTGTCACACAATAGCATAAAATGTCATCGAAGGACTTAAATAAGAACTGGGCTATTTTTCTCATACTCATTATTTACATCAAACCTTAGACATCATGTTATCAAAGTGTCATTAGTTATCAAAATATAGCAAGCCAAAATGCAGAATTCCTTTTCCCATTACCCTGCCATACCACAGACCTATGTCATCACTTGAAGAAAACTGTCACCTACTGTTGGAAAACCTCTGGGAGGATTCTGCATCTGGAATCAGGAATTACCATCACTCTGAAAAGAGCACAAGGTGTGTCAAAACATAGAACAGCAATAGGACACAGAGGCAGTAAGGCACAAATAATTTACGTGGCCTTAATGTCAGAGTCCTGGATATATAATTTTGGCTCTGCTATTTGCTAGTTCCATAAGCAGAAAAAGTAATATCCTTAAGCCTTAGTTTCTTCATTAATAAAATGGAGTAAATAAGATTAACAATCTCTGAAACTGCTATAAAGATTAAATAAAAATATACATAAAAGCACAGTACCTGGCATTTGGTGAGCATGCAAATATAGTTTACCCTTGAACAACATGAGTCCAAACTGCACAAGTCCACTTATATGCAGATGCTTTTCAGTAAATAGTACTACACAGGACGACATGGTCTGTGGTTGCAAACCTCAGATACAGAGCGGCAGGGGACGACCGCTGTAAAGTTATACTTGGGTTTTGGGCTGCACAGGGTTTGGCAGCCCTAACACCTGAATTGTTCAAGAATCAACTGTATTTTTTAATGTGTGTACTTTGATTTTACTTTTACAACTCAGTCCCATTCCTAAATTAGTCCTTTTCTTTTTCTCTAGTGGTAAATAGAATAGCTCAACTTATCCACTCACTTACCTACCTTTTTCATTTATCTAATTTCATGTAAGCAAAATGTATTTATTATTATTATCTTTTTAACTCATACATTTAAATAAACTTCTTTGTGTTAAAGTGTACAACATGATGATCTGATATACACATGCAGAGTGAAATGACTGCTCCGGTCAAGCTAGTTAATGTATCTTCTTTCAGTGTGTGTGTGATGAAAGCACCTGAAATTTTCTTTTTTAGCATCTTTCCAGTGTTCAGTACAGTATTACTAGATATAGTCATCATACCTGTACATTAGATCATTAGACTTAATCAACATAACTGCAACTTTCTACCCATTACCAGCATCTCCCCATTTATCCCATCTCACCAACTTCTGGTAACTACTGTTCTACTCTCTACATTTGAGTTCAACTTAAAAAAAAAATTATGGGGGTGGGTACAGCTCAGTGGTAGATTCTATACTTAGCACGCACAAGGTATTCGGTTTGATCCCCAGTACTTGCATTAAAAAAATTATATTCTGCATATAAATGATACTAGGCAGTATTTGTCTTTCTCTGTCTGGCTTATTTCACTTAGTATAATGTTCTCCAGGTTCATCTATGTTTTCACAAATGGTAGGATTTTCTTATTTCTTACTATTGAATAACAGTCCATTGTATATATATATGCTACATCTTCTGTATCCATTCATTTGGTGACTAGCACTTATGTTGTTTCCATATCTTGGCTTTTGTGAATAATGGTGCAGTGAACATGGGAGTACAGATATTTCTTTGAGATTCTGATTTCATTTTCTTTAGAATATACCCAGAAGAGGGATTGCTGGATCACATGACAGCTCTATTTCTAATTTTTTGAGGAATCTCCATACTGTCTTCCGTAATTGCTGTACCAATTTACATTTCCACCAACAGTGTACAAGGAAGGGTCCCTTTTCTCCACATCCTCACCAATGCTTGTTATCTTTTGTCTTTTTGATGATAGCCATTCTAACAAGTGTGCTGTAATAGCTCATTGTAATTTTGATTTGCATTCCCCTGATGATTAATAATGTTAATAATCTTTTCATGTATCAGTTGGCAATTTGTATGTCTTTTTTGAGAAATGTCTATTCAAGTTCTTTGCTCATTTTAAAATCTGGTTATTGGTTTACTTGCTAGTTAGTTGTGTCCTTTATATATTTTGAATATTAATCCCTTCCTTTATCAGACATATGTTCTGTAAACATTTTCTATCATTTAGCAGATTGTCTCCTCACTCTGTTGATTATTTCCTTTGTTGTGAAGAAGATTTTCAGTTTGCTATAATTCCATATGTCCAGTTTTGCTTTTCTTGCCTATGATTTTGCATTCATATCCAAAAAATTATTGCCCAGACCAGTATCAAGAAGGCTTTTTCCTATTTAAGAAGCTTTTTCCCTATCATCACTCACTTACTAATCCCAGTGTTGAGGGTAAACACTCAAAACAGAAAACCCTCAATGTACATATTATTATTACTCAGTTTGGAAGTACATTTAAAGAGGCAATTAAAACACTTCTAAACAAAAGAGTAACTGATTCCATCTCACATGAGTGTGAAGTACCTAAGATAAAATTCATCTGATTAACATAATGGCTATTATTAGTTTATACTATATTTAATGTTACTGACAATTCAGGGAATATAAGAAGGTAATCATCAATCCAACAGGTATGTAGTATTAAAGAGAATTTACTGAATTTAATCTTTTGCATTTTTGATTATCAAACCTACTGATTAGATATACAGAGTTTATTAATTCTCTGGCTATTAATATTTCCTTTTACTTACCTCCCTGATAGACTATGAGCTTCTTTTGTTTGAAACTTCAGAACCAAGAACAGTGTCAGAAATATAATAAACACTCAAGAAAAGTTGTTAAAATGAACAAACACGGTACATTGGCATTTTGTACATTTTTATTCTGTTAATTATTTTACAAATAATATTGTTTACTCATATGTTAATATATCAACAATTAAGAGACTTGAAATATTAATTGCAAGACAAGTACTGTGTAATGTATTCTTAGCATATTTATTGGATTTCTATTCTGTGCTGGGCACTCTGATAATTTTAAGGTAAACGGTAATTATATTTTTAAAAAGTGTTGGCTGCCTTGACTTGGTTTCAATGTTTGCTATACAGCTCTAGTTTAGACCTAATCAAATTCTTTGATATAATGTTCAACATGAAAACCTAGGGTTGTGGTGTTAAATTACGAAATTTATATTCAATGTTTTGCCTGATGTCTGGCACATAATATTTACTCAATAAATCATGGTGTTATTACTTCAACTGATTACAAAATTGCTTAAAAAGAGATATCTAATGAGATGAGCCCTAAATGATTTTTTATTAATTAACTTTAAACAAACTGTCTAATTTCAAGTGCTTGCTACTTTTTTTTGCCTCCTTAAGGAGGTTGAAAATGTCTCCTCAGCCATGAGGACTCTTTCTGAACTAAATTATACTGACCCTCACTGATGATCTTGCATCCATTTGTGTACAATGGTCTTCTCTTTAAGTATGAGTGATGAAGGAATTCCTACACATCACAGAACTCAAACCATATAACTATCACTGCAATATTTTCTCTGGAACCACCACCTTTCTTTAGATAACACTACTATTACATTTCTTATTCTTTCGCTGCACTCCACATTTGAGTAGTACATTATAGTGTACCTGACTCAGATGTCCTGTGTTCCTGTCTTGTGCTGCACTGGCTTGCAAGGTTATGTTTTTTTTTCTTGGCAAGCTATCTCTTCAAAGTCTTCAGACTAAACCTCCCATCTTTCTAATTTGCTACAACTCTACTCTCTCAGTCAGAATACCAGTGACTGGATTTGTTTCAATCATTCCTCCAAGTATACTAACCACCATGGCTGTGTTGGTCACATGTTGAAAGTAGCATCTTTTCAGACTGACCTGCCTGCCTAAATAGGCATTTTAACCTTTCAGCTTTTACTACACAGTGGAATGAGAAATTTATCCAATGGTATGGTTTGGGAAGGCAAAAACAGATTTCTCTTCAAGTACTATTAGCAGTATCATTCCTGCAAGAAGAACTCTCTAATGACAGCTAATCCAAATAGGAAAGAGGCTGAGAGCATATGAGAATCATTTTGAGGAGGGTTTTCCAACTCTGTGCATCCTCCTGACTCCCAAAGAAGGCCTGCATCCCTTTCTGAGGATCACCATCTAGAATAAACAGGAGTCATAACCCATTGGTGGGATGGAGAGGTAGTGATTAAGACACTTTAATCCTTCACTTCTTCACTTTTAGGCAGTCTCCCTCATCATCACAGAAAATGGGAATGGAATACAAAATACTGTGGGGATTTTATCTCCAGTGAAAGTTTTTATTTTTCCTGTCTGTCCACTATTTATGTAATATGTGTGTTCTCTAAGCTTTGTTGTGTGGATTGCCAATGTGACAGGGAAAAATATCAAAATTTATGTGAATTTGTTTTCTGTATAAGTCTTCAGATATTTAAACCTGAAACTGTATAAAGAAAAGCCATTATAGTTATAATAAAACCCTATTTTGAGTACTTGTATGTTCAAGGTATATACATGTATACAAATAAAAAAATGTGCAAGTACTTGTATGTACAAGGTACATACATAAACACAAGGCATAAGTACATACAACATATGGGTATGTATATTGTTCATATATTATAATTTCCTTTAATTGTCCAGAGAACACAAATAAATAATTACTATTATTACTCTCATTCTTATGAAAGAAATAGAGGCAAACAGTAATCAAAAGACTTACTCCAAGTTTAAATACTGATAAGTGGTAGAGATGAGATTGAAACGAGGAAGTCTAAAATCAAGAACTTTTGCTTTAAATCACTTCCAAATGCTGCTACTTTAGTATAATTATATCATTAAAAATAACACTACACAGAAGTTTTTTTCCATGACTATTCAGTGAAATAAGCATACATCCTCCTCACAGAAAATGTAGGATGTGCTGATATGCTTTTCTTTCTTAAGGTTTAAAAGCTTCCTGATAAAAATTTTCTCTCAAAGGATTTATTTATCTAGAACTCATTAAATTACTCTGTTTGGTTAAACAACTATGAATTTGCTCTTTGAAGGGCCCCTCAGATAGTAATAAATGCCTGTTGTCTGACTTTCCAAGAATATCAAATACTAGCTAACAGATTCACAGGATAGTGGAAAACATCCAATTACTTTCAGCATAATACTTTCTTAAAAGTGCATGCATTCTAACCATATAGGGAATTTAAACAACTGTGCTTAAAAGAAAGAAAACAGGAAAGGAAGATTTGAGTCAATTCATCATTTTTATTATGTACTCTCAACTCTACCCAAATCACATCTAAAAACCGTATTTCAATGGCATTTACTACTACTTCACCACTCCACTTTCAAAGCAGCCTATGCACATATCAAATGGAGGGACTGACTTATATACAATATCATATAATGTAGGAAGAATACTTAGCATTGATAATAATTAGAGTAATTAAAGAAACCCTGAACATTGCTGCTTTTTAGATCACTCCTAATCCCTGAATGTTCCTTCTCTCTCTTCGTTCTTTAATTAGCTATGGCTTTGATACTATATATATATATATACACACACTAAAAAGACCACTCAACTTTCAGATTTTCCACCATGTTTTCATTCATTATTTGCAGTTCTATTCTAACACTTTCAAATGACTTTTTAAATTTTCATTTTGTATATATTTCTCATTTTTCAAATGGTGGCCTTTTTTTCCTCCCTCAAATATAAAAGTCTGATTCATTCAACCATTTCTTTATTTTGATAAAGTACGTGATATCTTTTAATCTGAAATGAGAAGCTACACCACACACAACAGAGAAAGCACTCAGATCATTCTCACTGTCACAAAGGATCAGGGAAGACTATAAAGTGGACAAAGATTCTCTTCAGTGTCCTTTTTTTATCTCACTGTCTAATGTCTCTTCTTCAAAAACCCAAATTTTAATTGTTCTTCAATTACACAGATCTGCCATGCAGATCTCCTTGATATAGAAATATTCCTCCCACTCCTTGTGTATCCTCTCAATAATACTCTTACTCTTTAGTAAAAATGGGCTTGCCAATCAACGTTTGGATTAAAGACATTCAAACTAAAATGTCAATGACTGTAATTCAGATGTTTAATGAGTACATTAAACATTTTAAAAGAACAGTGTGGTAACCTCACTGAAAATGAATATATAATTTGCAGCCTGCAATGGGGAGATATTTTTCAATCGAAGAGTTATCCTCGCTACACCTCATCTATCTGAGCAGGCCAACCACACATATCTCACACTATCGACACATCAGAAGAGCAAACACAGCCAAGGGACTCCTGACCCATAAGTGGAAACAGAATATATAAAATAACCTCAGAATTCCTTGGCACTTTTCTTTTGCTAATGAGCATATTATGCTAACATGATTCAAAAACAAAATTATGGATTTTCTGGCACTATTTCATCAACCTCATTATGATTGTATCAAATTGACTTCTTTTGACGTTTTCTGGATATTCTGTGTGTGTCTTATATACCAAACTGTTAACTTGTTTCTAGAAACATGGTCAATGAGGGTGGTTTCAAAGGGGAAAAGCCTAGGAAAGTTTGAATAATGGGAAGAGGCCAAAGGGAAATTTTCTGGATCTGAGAATTTATGTTGCCCTAACTTTGCTTCATGCTCTTGGCCCATCTAATATGCTTACTGAACTCACAGCCAACCTCATTTCATCCTCTTCAATCCAAATCCTATATAGAATTTCCTAACCACTAATATACTAACTAATGTATATAAAATAGATAAACAAGTTCATACTGTATAGCATAGGGAACTATATTCAATATCTTGTAGTAACATATAGTGAAAAAGAATATGAAAACAAATATATGTATGTTCATGCATGACTGAAGCATTATGCTGTACACCAGAAATTGACACAACATTCTACACTGACTATACTTCAATAAAAAAAATATATACACTTAAAAAAAGAAGGGAGAGAGAAATCAGGGGTTTTTATTTGATCACGTTAATTCTGAAATGTTCATATTTGCCAGTAAGTAACAATGCCAAACAAGCAGTTGGATATACAAGTCCCAGCTAAGAGAAAAGGCTGAGACTAACATTAAACAATTGGGAGTCATCAAGGTTTAGACTGACTACCAGAATGGGTGGCTATAATAATGCTGAAGGAAAAAAATCAATGGAAGTGAAGAGGCTACGAGATTAAGAGGCAAGGGTATCGGTAGTTCATCTGAACAAATGTGAGTCATTCAGAATTAGGACAAAACCAAACCAAAGAAAACAATGGAAAGGAAATCTAAGATTTATATACTAATCTTTGTTTAATGTAAACCAATATCTTTTTTTTATTATTCATGGAATATTATTTGGTGAAACCTGAGAAAAAGAATTCCATTACTAAATAGTTGAAGAAATATCAAGGTTAAAGAAAGTAAAGTAGGTAAAATAAGTTTAGAATTTCTTGATGTATTTACTATATCAATACTTATTTTAAATATACAAAAGTGAGATGAAGTACATGGAGTTTCTCAAACTTATTTAAATTTCCTTTTTCATTGATTATCTTATGGGATTAGTATTTACAAAAAACATACCAAGGAAATACTATTCAAGGCTTCAGAGGGGTGGTCACACAAGTCTTAAGAATGTGATAAAACCTATGGGTACTCTCCTTTGAAAATGCACACACACACACACAATCTGCACAACATTCTATAGTTCACGCAACCCCTGAGACTCCTCCATGGAGCCTAGAGTACAAGCTTCTACCCTCTGTTCTCACTACTAATGTCTGGTCCATTGACCAGCTACATGAGCATGACTTGAGCACTTGTTATAGATGCAGAATCTCAGGCCCCTTCTCAGACTTACCGAATCAGAATCTGCATTTTAAAAAGTTTCCAGGTGATTCATGCCATATTTAAGTTTGGAAAGCCCTGTTCTACAAGAAGGTCTTATAATTTTTCACACTCAATAAAAATTGTCTTATATTGCTAGACAACTTCAATAATTTCAAATATTCTTCTGAATTTCCTCCAGATTCTTACCTTACATCAAATTGATCTTAATCATAACTGGGAATTAGCTATTTTAATACTTTGTCACTTTTATAAAACAAATACCTTTAGTAAAATGGTATTAACTACTAATTATTTTGTGTAAGTTATACAGCTTGAAGAGCCATCCTCTTGTATCTTAATACTAGTAAGGTATGATTTACAAAGGCATAGAAATGTAATCTCAGGAGTCTTTATATTTCTTTAAAAGATTTAAACAGCCATGAAATTCCCGTATCTAGAAGCTTAGACAGAAATGTCAGGGCCTGGGTTTTAAAATACGAAAAGGGAAGACACAGAAAAGAAAGTGGAAAGATAGCCCCTATGCATTAAATCTTCACAGCTAAGTCCTGCTATTTGATATGGTCAGTCTATTCCTTCTTTCCTTCAAACTATACTATTTAAGAGAAAAACTAATAATTCTCTTATTTCCCTAAAATATTGTTACACTTTTTATGTTCATTGGTGAAACAGGAGGATTATAAAAGCATTTAAATATACAAGTATTTTCAAAACAAATGGTGTTCTAGTCAGACAATTAAGTTCAAAAGAGATTTTAAAATTCCTAGAGCTTCATGATAAAGGTGATATAGATATGAGAAAAAAAATGAACTCAGAAATATGAAGCTGAAATGAACCCTGCGGGTTCCAATTCATTGTAGAAATAAGTGAGGCATGGCTTGTATTTTTTTCAAATGGAATTTCTAAAGATTGCCATTTCTGGGCCCCTGACTTTACACAGTCTGTAAACAAACTATTCAGTGTTGACACTTCTCCACTGATCTTTACAGGTCACCACTACACAAATACACTCTTTATTTTATAGTCATTGCTTTAGTGATAGACTTTTTGCAGCAGGTTATTTTTTTTAATGGTGGCCACAAATTGCTCAAAATCAAACTGATAAGGACACTTGAAAATATTTATTAATTAATCCCTGCTAAATTTTCTGATTTCTTAGGGATGCCTCATTGAATCTATTTTAACTTTTTTTTCCTCAAAGACCCCTCCTATTTCTCTGTATCTTGTACAATAAAAGAGTAGATATGATTCTCAAATCAAAGTCTGATCTATTCTTAACAGAAGAATATTGATATTCTTTCTTCCATGAAGGTCTACTTCATGTACAACATGATTTTCCATTTGTTTTTTACTTTTTTCAACAGAAAATTGTTCCTCTGAAATTTATAGGCAATTTTACAATGAATTGTGTCTATCTCCTCTGATATTTATCTGATATATTATCTGCTATTTTATTATCTTACCTTTGCACCTATTATCTCTTTGTTTTTTTCCAAGTCACTTAATTTAGCCACAGAATTCCTGTCATAATCTCAGAAAGATTGATTCTTTAAAAAAAGAAATGAAAAGAGAAGAAAAAAGTTTTCTATGTCAACCATGCCTTGAGGGAGCTTCAATCCCTTCACAAGCTCATCAACCACAACTACACCTGGTGATGGTTTTCTAGACCCCTGTCGAAATATAATCTTCTCCTATCTGGAAATTCTAGAGCTACCAGTCTTTTAATGAAAATAACCATTTTTAAGAATAATAACCCTATTTGATCATGATGTCTTTTAAAAAATCTGCTGCCATTTTAGATTTATTTTAATTTTTAAGGACTTTTTATTGCATATATATTCACCTGTGAAATTGACCTATAATTATTTTTTCTATTCCTGACTGCTGTGGATGTTGAAATTACCCTGATAGAGTCAATCATGTGATTTTACATCTTTATTTGGTTCTGAAATAATTTGTAAAAGGTGTGAATAATCTCCTCCTTGAATGTCTGGTAGAATTTGCTTGGAAAAAAGTGAAGTTTTTTATCTTTTGCAGGGACAGAGGTGGAAGAGTTAATTTATTTCCAAGTTTACTTAGGTTTTCTATTTTACTTAGGTCTACTTTAGTGATGTAGTTACTAAATTTTCTTTCATGAAAATTGCTCATTTTATCTAAATTTCCGTATGTACTGAAGTTGCATTCCTTATATGCAAAACCCTTAACATTTTCCATAGTTTTCAAATGATATTTATGCTCTACTCTACTTATAGTTTAAATCTCCTTCACAGTTAAATACTGTTTGTATCCTTTAAAAAAAAAATTGTATTGTCTTGTAAGAGTTTTGTTTTATTTATAAAACTTTTAAAGAATCAGCTTTAAAATCTCCATGTTTTATTTTCTATTAATTTCTTCTCTACTCTCTATTTTTTCTACTATTTCCAGATTAACTCTGTGTTCTTTAGCTAGTTTCTAGAGATGAATGCTCAAGTAACTTCTTCCCCATTAAAAAAATTAATTAGTTTAACATGGGAACTTTCAGTTATTACAGATTTAGATGCATTTCATAAGTCATGAAATGGACTTTCATTGTCTTTCTGGTCTATATATTTCTTACTTTATGTTTTGAGTTCCTCCTTAGCCTCTTATTTAAAAATAAATTTCTTTGTTTTTAAATATGTTTTTCCACATTTTTAGTGCTATCTAATTTAATCATACCATGGTGAAATAATGTAGCTTGTACCAGACTGATTCTTTGAAACTAGACAGACTTTTTTCCTTTGTTAGGTAATATATGGCCAATTTTTAAACACTCTTTGTGTATTAGAAATGAAAATATATTATCTCTTTGCTATAGGAGGTTAATAAAGTCTTTGTGATGATTTGTTCAGTTCACCTAAATCCATTTTTAAATGTTTGTCTGTTTGAGTTTTCAGTTTCTGATAGATGTGGATTAAAATTCCCCATCATATGAGTTTGAACTTGTCTATTTCTCCCTATGTTCTCATTTGCTTCATCTATTCTGAAAGCTGTATACAAATCATTATTCTTTGTAGATTGTTCTCTTTATCATAACATATTGTTATTTTAAAAAAATCCCTATTCATGTTTTTTCCTTAAATTCTTTTCTCTGATATTAATATTTAGACACACAAAAGCTTTTAATAATTGCTCTGCACATATACAGTATGTCTATATTTAAATATTTTGTTTTTTAAAAAGTATTTTTTTGTATAAGAGTAGTAGTTACTATTTTTAATGAAATACAATCATTTTGGCCTTTTTTGGGGAAACTTTAATCAACTTACATTTATTATAATTATTGAAAATATTTGGACTGATTTCTACTGTCTTACTTTATTTTCTCTGTTTAGCATGCCTTTTATGTCACTTTTTTGTTACTGTTGTTATTTTGTTTTTTGTGGGTTTTTTTGGTCTCATTTCCTCGCCTGCCTTCTTAGAATGATTTTCATGTGCTTTCTTTCTTTTTCCCTTCTACAAATTTTGTAACTCTGGTATGTACCTCTATTTTTTTTTAAATATTTACCCTTACACTTTTAACATGTACAGCAAACTGTACACAAACATGCATATATAATTTCTACCAGAGATTAAAATTAACTCCAATTTACCTACCAAATAAAACAAGGATATTACCAAATTTAAGCTATGCATTGAACCTCCTCCTGCTTATCATTTTTCCCCAAGAATTTCAGTTCTGCCTGTTGTTTTGTTTTCTATTTTTAAAATTTTTATCAAAGTATATCATCTAAAAAGCATACATCTTATGGCTGTACAGATCTATGAATTTTCACAAACCAAACACATACATGTAACCAGCACCAAGATTAAGAAACAGAACACTAATGGCTCCCCAGAAGCCTCTCTCATATTTACCTGCAAACTACTCCTTTTCCAAGGGTGACCATATCCTGACTTCCACCAGCATAGAATATATTTTTTAGTTTGAGCACTTTATAGCAGTTAAATTACATACTAGGCATTCTTTTCTGTCTTTCACTCAACATCATTATTTATGAAAATAATCTATATTGTGAGTGGTGTTTCATTCATCTTCAATGCTCTGTAATACCACATTGTATAAATAAGTTTACTTATTAATTCTACTTGATGGATATCTCCTACTTAGGGCTATTATAATCATTTCCAAGTTTGTTCTATTTCTAATTGTTGGCTATTACATATCTTTTGATGATCAGATACCATATTTCTCTTGGGTTTATTACTAGGACATAGGGCACACATATATTCAGTTTTAATTAATATTTCTCAATGTTTTCCACTTTAACCTGCTTTTTAAAAAATTAAGATATAGTTTATTTAGTCAGCAATTTATTATATTTATTAATATATAAAAAACATTCTTTTTGCTGAAAAACATACTTAAGTATCTGTTGCTTGTATATTCTCTTAATGTTTAAATATTTTAAAACGTTTCTATTTTGCCTTCAATCTTTAGGGATAGTATAATTAATTACATATAAAATTCTAGGCTAATAGTTAATGTCACATAAAACTTCTAAGCCATTACTTCTTTTAGTTTCTTTTGTCTACTGTAGATCTCCCTCCCACCCCAACCCTACACATAAGCATTCTCTGTTTTCCTTCTGGTGGTTTTAGAATTGTTTCTTATCAACCATGACTTCTTTTTCTTCATGATGTGACCAGTTAAAGACTGTGTATATATATCCTGTTTGGTGCTCAGTACGAGTGTTTAGCTTGAAGAATTATTCCACTCTTCAGTGCTATATAATTCCATTACCTTTTCTACCTTTATAAATGTGTTTTTTCTCTGTAGGATGACTCTGAGACATGTGCTGGAATTTCTTAATCTCTTTTCCGTATCTTTCATTTTTTTCCTACATATTTTACATTTACTTTATCTTTTTTGTGTTGCATTTTTTTGTGAATTCCTCAGTTCTATCATTCAGGTCATTAAGACTTTCTATGATACTGT
Organism: Camelus dromedarius; assembly: GCF_036321535.1. Lineage (NCBI taxonomy): Eukaryota > Metazoa > Chordata > Mammalia > Artiodactyla > Camelidae > Camelus > Camelus dromedarius. The sequence continues at coordinate 36,299,403 of NC_087443.1, read as the reverse complement.
GATTTAAATTCACTTTATATACTGATGATTTTATTTTAGTGCTTTTAGCTCTATTCTCTTAGAATCCCCTTTGCCCATCTAGCTTTTTTCTTCCTCTCCAGGCTAGTGGAATTTAAAAGCTATAGCTCCAGCTATCAGATTAATACATTGTACTTTGCTCCAATTCCCTCTGAAACAGAGAAAACTTTGAATCATAGGGATGAAAAAAAATTAAACCTCCAACCTGGAATTCAGTCTATCCTTGGCTTTAGTTCCCTTTCACTACATATATATATAGTTTCTGATACACAAAGATATTTATCTTGATTCTTATATTCTTACTCTATATTATTTCTGTTTAATTCTTTATTGTTGTATTTTCAATATGAACTTGCAGTGCTATCTTGGCTTATGTTCTTTTCCTTGTATTTGTGTTTTGTCCTAGCTTTCTATTGAGCTTACTTAGGGCTAAAATTGTATTATTAATCTTCTTATCACCAGTATCTGAGTACTGGAAATTTATACAGTAAGCAATCAATACAGGTTTTTGATTGGATCACTGAGTTTTAGTTCATCTACCTAGAGGAAGTATACTCATTTTTCTACTGGCAATATGGAAGTCTGAAGGGAATTGTTACATATTTACTATTATAAATAAATGTAAAGCAATAATAAATCAATTCAGCAAATTAGTTAATAATTGTAATACACAACATATTTTCTGAAATTCTGATTACTCTGAATGTTCTTTTATTATCTAAATCTGTTTTGACTAATTTAAAGTATGTCTGGCTACACTATAGAATTTAATGACAAAAAATATGAGTTGATTGAAGCTTAATGTTAAATAATTCTAGCACACTGAAGCTCTGATGTTGTAAATCTTAACATAAATTAACCTATAGTAGTGTTGCAATGTTAAGAAAAGCAAGTCCTAAGTTTTCCAAAGAAGTCTCACAGGAAGAAATCCTTTAAATCCTCTTTGACTAATTGAATTTATATTTTAATATATCCTTAGGTAAATAGTGAATGACATGAATAACTGTATTTTATTTAAACCTTAATCGTTACTTTAAAAAGAGGATTTTTCTCCCCTTGAGATAAAAATTTCATCATCTCTAAGATCACATCTCTGGAATTAGGAAATAACATGAGACTAATTTCAGAAATCATGTAATTATTTTCATCTACATATTTTGTGTAAGTGCTGCCATAAATTGTCAACTACATGACTTAGGAAAGCACAATAGATAATGGATTTCATAGAATAACATTTCCTAACGATTTCATTTACAACAACTCCATTTATGTGTCATGTTAGATGACTAGTATTTGTGTACAATACTAAAATTATTATGTGCTCTTTTAATGTAAGAAGTGTGCCACATTTAAATATAGGTTCTTTGAGTACAGACATATGTTTTCCAAGAGTTCCATGAACTTCCTGCTGCCTTTGGGGGCCCTCAAAATTGCATTCTGCTTGGTAACTTCACAGGTACCTTTATAAAGAAATCAAAGCATTGCTTATTTTGATAATAATATAAATTAATTTAGTGTTTGGATATCTAATTTAAAGATAATGTCGTCGTCACCATCATCATCGTCATCATCATCAATAATGATAGTCAACATTTATTTATTTACTTATTTTTAAATTTATTTTATTTTTTTGTGGGGGGAGGTAGTTAGGTTTATTTACTTATTTTTAGAGGAGGCACTAGGGATTGAACTCTGGACCTTGTGTATGCTAAGCATGTGCTTTATCAGTTGAGCTATACCCTCCCCCAATAGTTAATATTTAAATAGAATTTACCATATGCCTAGAACTGTTTTAAGCATTTAGCTAATCCATTTAATCCTACTAAGAGCCCTTTGATGTAGACACTATTATTATTCCTATTTTATAAATGAGGAAACTGAAAAACAAGAAGGTTCCACAGCTAATAAGTGGACAATTCCTACACAAGTGGTCTCACACCAGAGACCCAGGTACTCACACACCACTGGGAGTGTTGGGTACCTTTAATACATTTGTTCCATGAAGACCAATTCAAATACAATAACTTGAAAGTGACAAGCTACAATATAATATGATACACTATTTCAGTTATTTATCCACTCAAAGACTTTTACAAGAACTATATGACTTCTCAGTCTAAATAAAGATGGAAATTCTCAAATTGCATTTGGATAACAAAGTTTTGCATCATATCATCAGTGGGAGGTTTAGAATCAGTTAAAGCCCTGTCAGTTATAACTTGGTAGAAAATGAAATGCCCCTTCACCTCTCCGAATCAGAATTCTCTCATAAGGAATATGGGAATAATGCTACTGTTTTAACCTGCTGTTCTGAAATTATACTAGAGGATATATCAGAAAAGCATTTTATAACTTATAAAATTGCATGGAATTTATTAGCAAATAAAAACCTTTCTAGATGCTCATACAATGTTGGATATTTCTACTAATAAATCTGAAAAAAGTGAGTCAAACTGTGTTAAGGGATTTAAGAGGTAATTTGAATTCATGGAGAAATACTGTGTAATATGTGATATTCCTGTGAATGCTGTATATATCTATTGCAGTGTCTATTTTTCAGCTTCCTCTTCTAGACCATTAGGTCCTGATGACATAAACTGAGTAACACAAATATTAAAGACAACTTCAATGCTGAAACGAATAAGTGAAGTTCAATTCAGTTTTATGTAGCAAAGTTGGATTTAGATCTCTAGTCTTTCTAATTCCCAAACCTATAATCATTTTATTATGCCTCACTTCTCATCTGAAATTTAAAAACAAACAAACCAAAAAAAAAAAAAAAAACCCATAGGTGAGGATAGTCAAAAAAGATTTGAAAAAAAAAGGTGTACTGTTTTGGGGATGGAAGAACTAATATATTTTCATAATTAACCAGTAGCAGAACAAAAATAATCAGGCAAAAGGCCCTTTATAGAAAAGATTTTAATAATCATAAAAGAGGTATATCTAAGCAAAGGATCAAGAATTTTTTTCAAAAAGGGGTTTTAGAAAAATTGACAATTAATAAGAAAAAGATTTAGTTTATCTTTATACTTCACGACATCAGTACAACTACCAGCAAAATGAGTCAAATATTTATACACATTTAAAAAGAGTTAGAAAATATTTCAAATGTCTAAATAGAAGAATTTTCTAAGTTTAAATTTAAAGAAAGATCTCATACTAAAACCATTTAAAATGGCTCAACATTAAAAGAAGTGAAATCAAAAGATGACAGATGACTAAAGGAAATACTTTCAGCAAATATAAAAGATAAAATTTAAACAAATTATTTTTAAAATAATTTATAGATAAATAAGCAAATTATAAAAGCAAAGAAGTCTCAAAAGAGAAAATATGGACATTAAATAAGCATGAGAGGAAACAGTCTATCTCACTAGCCATTTAAAAATTCTGCTTAAAGAAACATTAAAGATCAATGTTTTAATCTGTAACATTTTTTAAAGGAATGTTCAGTCAATATCCAGTTAAGGCAAGGATGTGGAAAAATCATGTAATCTTAGATTACTAGAACTTTATCAAAGCCAGGAAAAGTTGGCTTTAGACTTTCTGACCCAGTAAATTTTTTTTTTTTTTTTTTGGAATCCATGAAACAATCCTAACATCAAGAATAATCAAAGAAATGTATAAAATAATTGGAAATGATTCAAATTTGAATAAGAATATATTTTAAAATATTTATCTAGTTAATGGTATAATATAAAACTTTTAAAACAATAGCTATAAAACTAAGTTGCAACATGGAAAATGCTTCTAGTGTACACATCTGCATCAATAAAAGAATGGTATATACTTTCCTAATACAAAGACATTATTTCATAACACTGAAATATTGAACATTTTATATTACACATGTCTTTTTTCCACAGAATTTGTATAGTGATCAAATAGTCAATAAAGTGATAGAAAAGTGTCCAGTAAAAAGTGTTGTACACAATAGCTATTATTATTGTTATTTATGTAGTCTCTTTTTTTTTTTGCCTTGATTAGAATATTAAGATAAATCCAATTTTTTTCTTTCCCTTTTACATTTTGATCCATTTCACCTGTTTTTCCCACTTCACACCCCCTATCTCTCACACCCTCTAAGAACTCTGTATCTAAGAGCTTGGACTTTTCTTTTTTTTTAATTCCACATATAAGAGAGATCATACAGTATTTATCTTTCTCTGAATGACTTATTTCACTTAGTATCATGCCCTAGAAGTCCATCTATGTTTTCTCAAATGGCAAGATTTCATTATTTTTATTGCCTAGTAATATTCCACAGCATATATTAAACCACATCTTCTTTATGCATTTGTTGCACAATGGACACTTAGGTTGTTTCCATATCTTGGCTATTATATATAAAGATGCAGTGAGCATGATGGCACATGTATCTCTTCAAATTTGAATGAGTTACTCAACTTTCCCATGTATAGTTTTCTCATCTATAAACTGAGTAATTCTATGTAAGGAGCCTGGCATGTAATAAGTGCTATATAAATATTTACTAATATTTTTTCACTCCAAATATGTTTGTTACTCTAAGTAGATACCCGTGTATAAACTCCATCAGTGTAATTTTTATATTAAGATTTCATTCAAATTGTTTTCATTCATTTTATTCATTTATGCCTGTAAGTAAGTGCCTATCCTGTATCTCTCTGGCACCAAACCAGGCACTAAAAATTGTGAATTGTCCCCTTTTTCATGGTACTCACTGCTTAATAAGGGAGAGAATAAAACTGCAACATGACAACTGCTAGGAGAGAGAAAAATGTTATGATGGATTTGACCTATTCAGATTTGGGAAGTTATTTCCCTGAGGAAGTGATGCTTAAATTAAAATCTAAATGATAAGCAGGAATTGTTCTGGAGAAAAGGGAAGGAAAGGCCATTCATACAAATCTAGTTAGGTAAATTATTAAAGTTACATTCTTAATTCATTTTAAACTGCCCTTGCAAATAAGCACTATTTCATGGAAAGAAGTTCAAACTATTACTTTACAATTCAAAGATTAAATAATTAAGAACTCCTTCAACTCCAGTTATTTGTGTGAATCACATAATGCAAACATTTGTAAAGGATTGATTGCTTTTAGAAACGCTGAACTTGAATTTAATTCTTCTCAGTTTACTCTCTTGCAGACATCCCTATTGTATACTTTTTAAAAATTCTGATATTTCTCCAGTATATAAAAACATTTTCTACAAAGTTTCAATACGTATTTAGTTAAACAAATTCAAAAATCCTAGAAAATATATCCTTTAAATGGTTAATAAAATGAGAGATAAAAGAAATACACTAAAGGAGATTAAAGGTGCTGGGGTCACATATACCATCACGAAGTGGTTGTATCCACAGGTTATGGGAGAATTCAGTGAAAACTGCATTGTATAGCTTTGGGGCATTTTTAGTGCTGACTGGAAATCTGCAGTGTATACAAAAATCAACCAATAAAGAAGCAAGAGGGGAGGGGAAAGAGGGAACCCACATATTAGAGAACACAATCACAGTGCTGGGTTATCTATGGACATCATAATGCGGTTAAAAGTACATGAAGCACATCGTCATTTTGTTTTTCAACTGCTTGACTTGGCATTTTAACAACTGAAATTAAAAATGATTTTTTATACTTCAAGTTTTAACTGAATAAATAATCATAAGTAAAAAATTACAAATGAATGCCTCTGGAAGGTTTTTTTCAATTCCAGGAAAGGCTGTACTTTTTAGGCTCATATAAATTATAACCTTTAGCAAAAGACAGTAACTACTGCATTACCAAAGGGCACTCATCCAGCAAATCTAGATTCCAGAGAACACCATCACCTTAGGAAAATCATTTACTGATTCAGAGTCCAGCAATATATCTTTTAAAATAATAACATGTTCTAGAGAGTGTTAATCTGCTATTTTTGTGGCAAGAATACATGCATTTCCTTTTGATCCTCTTGTATGTGAAAATGGAAATAAATGACTTGGCAAATGAGACTAAACTACTAAAAGTGCCTAACTTCATAATGGGTTTCACTTGTGAATAGGAGATAGCACTGGCTTTGATTAAATTACCTCATTCTCCATCTCAGGTTTTAGTCTAAGTTTACACTCATTTTTTGACATAATTGTAATAATGAATAGTATTTTTATAAAACCCAGCCTAACCACCAAAAAGCAAAACCTTCTACCACTGTGAGTTCCATTCCACAGCTCAGAAAATAAAGCAAGCAGTTAACAGCCCAACTTACCCCAAATAATTACATATAGGATATCAGCAGAATATCTTTAGAAGATAAGCTAGTTTTAGAAACTCAAGCAATTTCAATTTACTTTCTCATTTTATTTTATTATAGTGATGTTTATTTAATAAACATGTTAGAAGGTTTTGGTACTCTTTTCCAGGCGATTAAAAAAAACCACTTTGTTTGAAGTGCTAATATAAATATAGTTTGAATCAACAACGTGAAGTTGAAAGTGAATCTACTCTACATAAAGAACAATTTCTTGTCCATTGTCTCTTGTACAATACAGTAAGACTTTAGACCTCACTTTATTAATGTTAAAGAGCCACTACATAGCAAAAACACGAAGAGTTTTACATTTCAGCTTTTGTAGAAATAAAGTAGTAAATACTCATTTTACAGTGAATGAATAGATGGGGATGAGATCAGGGAACATCACAGAATATAGCAAGCAATTGCATTTTATAGCAGCTGAGAAAATATGTCTTAGAATATTTACATTTAAAACAAAAATCTTGTTCTACTGTATCACCTCTCAAAGAAGAAACAGTGATAGAAGAAAAATGTACCAGGTTTAATCCACTGTATTAGCAGTCTAAAGGACATGATTATTTCAATGGATGTGGATAATAATATGTCAAAATTCATATCTATTCATGATGTTAAAAACTCAACAAAGTAGAAATAATAAGGAACTTCCTCAACTTGAGGAAGGGTATCTATGAAAAACCTACAACTAACACCATTCTTAATGAATGCATGCTTCCCTCCTAAGGCTGAGAACAAAGCAAAGATATTTACTCTAACTTCTCATATTCAACTTTGCGCTGAAAGTCTCACTACTATAATAAGGCTTGAAAAGCAGTATAAGACATACAAATTGAAAATGAAAAGTACAACTATCCCCATTTACAAATGATTTAATTGTCTATATAGGAAATCCCAAGGAATCCACAAGAGTCCTATAGCAAATAATTAAGTTTAGCAAGCCATACAATAACCTTACACATAAGAACTAATTTTATTTCTGCATGATATTAATGTACAACTGAAAACTGAAATTTTAAAAAGCAATACCATTTACAAAACCTCAAAAATATGATATAAATCTAGCAAAATATGTACAGAATCTGTATTCTGAAATCAACAAAATGCTGATGAAAGATGTCAAAGACCTAAGTAATCTGAAAAAAAAAAAAAAAATACCATGTTCCTGGATTGGAAGACTCAACACAGTAAAAATGTCAGTTGTTACCAAATTGATATTTATTTATTGTAATTCCAATCAAATTCCAAGCAGGCTTGTGTAGCTATAGAAAACTGATTTTTTTAAGTATATGGAAATTTGAAAGAACTAAAATAGCTAAAATAATTTTGAAAAGAAAGAATACAGTTGGAATAATCACTCTACCTAAATTTAAGATTTACTGGTAAGCTATGTAATCAAGACAATGTGGTACTGGTGAAGAGACAGACACATAGATCAATGAAATAGAACAGAGAGTATAGAAATACATGGCTAAGTGATTTTTCATAAAGTGCAGAACAATCCAATGGTGAAAAGATAGTTTTTTCCCAAAATAACATTGGAAAAGTTGAACATCCATATGCCATTTAAAAATCTGACCTAAACCTCGTATGTTATCCAAAATTTAATGCAAAATGGATCATGATCTAAGTATGAAATGTAAACCGATAAAATACTTAGAAAAATATAGGAGAAAACCTTTATGACCTGATGATAGACAAAGAGTTTGTAGATATGATACCAAAACTACAATCCATAAAAGAAATAATCAGATTTTACTGAAATTTAAAACTTTTATTGTCTGTCATTCAGCGAGGCAAAAATTCTCATGTCTTATCAAAACTGGAGGTGATAAGAAACTGCCTCAAGACTGCCTCCTGTGACAATAGGTAAGCAGGTGAAAAATGGTCTCCTTCAAAAGCCCCTCATGCTTTCATATCCCAGAAATATCCCAGCGCATTCTGCCAAGACTTAGATCTGCCGTAGTTATACCTTTCCTACGTGGCCCAGGTGGAGACGTACAAGGAAGATGTTTACTATATGCCTCAGAAATCCCACTCCTGGGTATTTACCTTAGAGAGTGAAAAATTATGTTTACACAAAAATCTGTACATGAATACTTACAGCAATCCTATTCATAATCATACAGACTGGAAATATTCCAAATGTCCTTCAACAGATAGATGAATAAATTGTGGTATATCTGTTCAATGCACAGTTCTCAGCTATAAAAAAGGAAAGAATTACTGACATGTTCAACAACTTGGATGAAAGCACTGTGTTATAGATTCTAGATTTGTGTTTTGTATGTCAGAATTTCTTCATTTTTAAAAAAATTTATTCTTCAAATTTAATCAAAACAAAAAATTGGTTCTCTGTTTCATGTATATTATGAACTGAATTGTGTCCCCTCAAAATTCATATGTTGAAACCCTAGCCTCTAATGTGACTCTGTTTGGAAGTAACACCTTAAAGGACTGAGGTTAAAGGAAATCATAAGGGCAGGGGCCGAATCCAATAGGACTGGTGTCCTTATAAGAAGATGAAGAGACACCAAAGCTTCCTCTCTCGGCTTACACACGGAGGAAAAACCACGTTGAGGACATAGTGAGAAGGTAGACACTTACAAGCCAGGAAAAGAGGTCTCACCAGAAACCAACTCTGTCATCATCTTGATCTTGGACTTCAAGGCTCCAGAACTGTGAGAAAATAAATGTCTGTTGTTTAAGCCACTCAGTCTGTGACAGTTCGTTATGGTAGCCTAGCAGGCTAATACAGTATGGAATTTACCTTGTTGTTATGAGGTGAATAATGGACATTTGTTTCTGCTGAAATAAACAACCAAATGTCAAAATAAAATGTATCAAATATTCTCCCAAATGGTCCAAAATGCCACTTTTCTTAGATTAAATTCCTATTTCATATGGGTATGATTATGGGTTCTCTCCTGTTTTCCACAGATCTATTTGTGTATTCCTGTGTCAGTACTATACTGTTTTAATTACAGTAGCTTTTATGCTTAGGTTAATATCTGGTACAATGAACCTTCACTTATGTTCTCTTGCCAAATTTTCTTAAATAATTTAATTCAGTATTGTCCTCAGTTCCGTCTGTCTAGACAAATGATATTCAGAGTGCCAGTCCACAAGGAGGTAAGAATCTTGTACCAGAATGTAAATTAAATATACATTATCAGACAATTTTCAATAGTAATGCCTTTTGCATAAACAAAGCAGTGCATTGATTTACATTCTGACACAATCTAATAATGAACTAGAGAAAAAACAATCTGTTCATGTAAGTTCCTGGTTGGTGGACCACACTATAGTAACAGTGGTTTTAACTTTCTTGATCATAAATGATCTAAAGCTGGAGAACCATGTTTGACCTAGAGGTTTTTAATCTGCTTTGATAGGCCACAAGTCCCTGTTATTCTTGTATTTTCTCTCCAGATTTCTGTTGATTTTTCCACTCTTCCCAGGCTGAGGTCCAGAGAAAGGAGACTAAGACCTTCTCAAGGGTTTAGGTAGTACATAATCTCATGTAAAATCTCCCATACCATCTCTCACTTACCAAATGATTGAACTTTTATCTTCTTTACGAGTAGTGGGTAAACTTCTCTGACATCAAATTCTGTTTTCCTTCCTGCTCTATTATTTATAGTATAAATTCTGGTTCCTTGGAATTCACAAATCCCTTTTTTCTCTCAAGAAAGTTCATTTTTTATAATAAAGCCTTGGTGTCTAGACTACTGTTGTGGTTTGTTGTCTTAAAACAGTTTTCTTTGTGTATTTTAAATTCTTGAAGTTATCCTCAGCCCTTTAGAAAAAAAAAAAAGTGTTAAATGTTAGAGCCTGGTGTGGGCTGTGCTTATGACTGAAGTCATAAAGAGGGAGAAGTATCAGCATGGAGAAACAGTTAAAATCTCACCAGGACTGACCAGCAGAGGAGTCTGGAGTCAGGGTGGAGAGAGGGAGAATACGAGCACAAATTGGACATGCCTGTGGGACGTGTGTTCCCCAGGGACCTGTGAAAAATTCATGGAAGGAATCTCATAAAGACTGGATGTTGTGCACTCAGGGAGGATGAGTCATGGGTAGTGAGATCATAGTAGATTGAGTATTAAAGAGAAGGGTGACTCCCCCACCCCGTTACAGAAGCTATAGATATTCAGATTTCAAATGTGCAGTAAAACTTTATACGAAGTATATATTTTTAACGGTCCATTCATTATGGCTATTATATATTACATACTCCAAAGAAATTTTCACAAGAATAGAGAAAATGTTGCTGAGTAGTTAGGTCATATATTTTCTAGAAAATCTGATTTTTTATTAAACTGCTTTTCTATGAAATTGATGAACCGAGGAATAAAACAGTACAGGTGTGATCCTGCCTTTTGGGTGGAGCTCCACCCACAGACCCTCAAGTAGGACAGGTCTGATATCTCAGTGTTTTGCATATAGAGTTTCTGTGTCTACTTGGACCTTCTCTCTTACTAGAAGCCATAATATTTCAAGAGTACTATAATCATTTCCTCATCTCAAAGAATGTTCTCTTATTCGTTCAATTACTGAGATAATATTCTTATATGTCTCCAATTGATACTTTCAGAAAAAAGTTTATTTCATTTAATTCCTTCCACATGGATAACCTCTCCATTTTTCAAAACATGTACATTTAAAAGAGAAGGAATGGAGTAAACTGGTTTCACATGCCACTTGTCAATCAGAAAGTCTCCGAATAAAGTTGGGGGGTATGGTTCAATACCATATATAATAATTTTTTATAAGGTTCAATTTGCTTTTTCTTAGTAACACAGATCGATTTGAAATCTTAACTTGATAAATGAATATAATTTTATATATGAACTTTATATATTATCTTCTATTTTATTCTTGGTATATAAAATTGCCTGTCATTTTCCCTCTCATGTGTAATATCATTGTAATTATAATCTCATTAGAGTTTGAATGCATGCTTCTTCCTAGTCTTTTTATTACTACCATCCTTTCTTCTCTTTCTTATTTTGTCACAGGTCCATAATTCAATACTAGGTCAGCATTTACCTGACAGTGATACTAAAAATAATGAGAGCCAACATTTATTGAAGGCTTATAAAATGCCAGTCCTTATGTTAAGCATCTTATAATCTTAGGTAAATTATTTCATTTAATTTTCACAACAATCCCATAGTACAGGTACTACTAGTATCTCTTGTTTATGAGGAAACTGAAGCTGAGTGGTTAAGTAGTTTCATCATGTTCCTAAGCAGAATGTACCAAAAAATTTACTCCCCAAACCTGATAAAAAACAACCAGAAAAGAATGAGCAATATACGAAAAGTCACTTTCAAGACTATAATAAGATGTGAAAGTTATGGGAATCAGGTAGACTCTATAACTTGAAAGGAAATTAAATAATCCTCTATACTGACAAGAAGGAGCTCAGGAAAATGAGCTTCTTCCTCCCTTGCTCCATTCTGGAAAAAACAGGTTCAACTCAGGCTTTAGAAATGCTTAATGTCAGAACTGGGAGTGGTCCTTTAGAGAAGCAAATAAACTATGTGGTCTGAATGGAGGCGCAGCTACTTCCCTATTTTTAACAAATCATCATAAGGAAGGGACAAGGTTCACAGACGGTAGGTAAGGAGAGGAGGTATTTAATTGTGGACATAGGATCCTTCAGGTTCCATGTGCAGTTATATACTTAGTATTTGCTGGAAAATGATTCAGTATTTTCTATCAAGTAACCATATTAATATCTCTATTTTAAATTCTCCCAAAAGTTACAAGAAAGGGAAAGTATGTTATCAGGCAAAAGTCCTTGAAATTAAATCCCTGGAGAATTTCAACTTTTGTTTCAGGTCTCTAGAGACTATTTATTATTTTGAAATAGAAAAAAAAATTCAACTAAAAATATTTCCAAGAAGTCCATAATATGTGGTCTCAATTTCCCATTTAAAGAATCTAAATGTCATCTCTTATTTAGATGGACTTAATGCTATCGGACTAATTCATTCTTTTCCCACACTGTTTTCACGCACACTTGTTTCTCTGTGAGCCATTATGGCCCTGACATGATTGCTATTTCCTCCACATGGAGCAAGTACACCACATGAAGATGGAAAATGAAGGTTTTTCTCTTAAACGTAGGAAAATAAGATTATTAAACCAGAATTAACAATAAACAAGGAATTTGCCTTTTGCAGGCTAACTGGAATGGAGAATTTTTCTGAAGGTAGCCAGCCATATTAAAAAAAAAAAAAAAGCCTTATCTAGAACATGCTTTTAAATATAGTCTTCCTGCTCAACTAGATTCCAAACATGGGCTTACCATGGAGAAATGCTCATCTTCTTTGATTCTATATGACTGTTATTAAGAATGAGTGAAACGGTACAGACAGGACGAACGATAGCAGAATTTCAGAAGCAGGAAACACTACCTGATGCTTACAATAGATTTCAGAGCTACAGCTGTGCTACAAATAAACTGCCTGTCAGGATTTAACGACACATCCCAAGAGATGCCCTATAAAACTCAGCCACACATAAAACATATTCAATATGAGACACCCATTTTAAGGTTTAGGGCAAGAGAGACTGATCAACAAATCGATGCACTGATATGCAATGGAAGCTCCCTCCTGGGGGAACACTGTGTGTGTTCTTAGAGGAAGAAAACATCTCCTGAGACTGGTACTAGGTGGTGTTCAGACTTTGGATCACCTTTAATGTGGACACATTTGACATTACCCAGCATCTTGGCCCATGCCACATTAAAATCTTATAAAAAGTTAGAAAGTCCCATTACGGTATCTTTGTAGTGAGAATTTGGTTAAGACTTGCATTAAAGTGGGTTCGTCAGTCTTACTATACATAAGGGCAAACTGTTTATTTCCTTTCCTCTGAAATGCCAAGAGAAGTGGTTTACACAAAGTCAAATCTAGTGAGACTGTTCTACTATTGAGAATCAGGCTCAGGAAGCATGTCCTGAACATTCTGAATTGACCTGCTTAATAACCCTGTTGATCTAGGGTCTGCTGACTGGCTCATAAAATGCTAAATCAAGTCTCTGATCACCCTAAAGCCTCACAACTCAAAGTGGGCTTCATGAGCTAGCAATGTTGACAGGATCGAGAAGCTTATTAGAAATAAAGAATCATAAAACTTATATGATCAACTGAATCAAAATCTATAATTTAGTAATATCTCCAGGTGATTCACAGGATGCACATTCATGTTTGAGAAGCACGGATGCAAACATCACTTTCCATCCTTTGGCCCTTTGCTACCTCTTCTTCATGGCATTTATCCCTAATATATATTCACATATCTGTTCACTCTGTTTCTCCCACTACATTGTAAATACCAAAAGGGCAGGGACTCTAACCTCAAGACTAGAATCTTTCCTGGAACACAGTAAACACTCTAAGTATATATATTTATACATATATAGAGTGTGTGTGTGTGTGTGTGTGTGTGTGCGTGTATATTTACTGACAATGAAAAAAATGGCAGACATGACAGAAATTTCCTCTTCTTGAACCCTCTTCTTGAATTCTTTTTTTTTTTTTCCCAGTCTCAAACACTCTTCATGAACTCTTTATTCCTTTAACTCCTACTTATAATTTAGGTCTCAGCCAAGACAATGCTATTTTGGGGTAACCTTTTCTTAATTCCTCTAATGCTGATTGGACCCTTTGAATGTGCATCCATGAACTATCTCATCAGAATATTTATAATACTACATAGTAAGTCCTCAATAAGTTATTAATGAGTGAATGAACGCTGATTGGAGCAGATACCTCTCAAATAACCACTCAGCATTCTCTACTCACTATTCTCTAAGCAAATACTGATTTTTATGCAGGTAATCAATCTCCTCCAAAGGCCATGTGCTTAAAAATAATATCACTTTTCCAGTCTCAGGGAGTAGGATCTAACTGTCCAAGACAAAAATAGCAATCTGTTTTCCTTACTAGGGATTGGTTTAAAAATTGGCAGGTGCTTCAGTTCTCAACAAGGAGACATGAGATCACATCCAGGCTCTTAGAAAAGGATTTAAAATAATGCACCTCTTTTTCTGCTCTAGAAAATTTTGATGTGTAGGTGTGATACTCAGAAATGTTACAGCCATCTTGCTAATAGCTACAAGACAAAGCCAACCTACATGAAAGGGTTTAGTGAACACAATAGCAGAGAAATGGAGTCAGAGCTTAGGCTGTCCTACCTTTGGATTTTTTGTCCTTGCTGAAGATGAATGAGATCAGATTTGACTTCCTTAAACCTGGAGACATTTTTAGGTTGGAAATCTTAGTATTAACTTACATTCCTCTACAGTGGTTGAAAAACCAGAGTTACATTTGTATTTATTTAGTACACATATTTTCTTTTTCTTCCCCAAACACAACATCTGATAGTAGTGAGAGTCTTCTGTAGTGTAATAATTAGCTACCCCTTGAACTTGTAAAACTTAGTTGTTACTGACCATTAATAAATAAGCACTTACTGATGGCATAAGTCCAAAAAAGGAATTAATTGGGATGTATTTAAAAAACCAGGTGTTCAGAGAGCTCAAACCAAATGATTGCTCACCTAACTAAATGTTTGCTGCATTCTGTACAAAGTATAAGCAAGATGGCATATTTTAAAGGGTAGTTTGTTCTCTGAACCAGATACTAGTGTTACATAGATAGTTTTTCATTAAAAGTTTATATTTTGCTACAGTTTGAAATTTAAAAGGAGAATCAAAAAAACCTAGATCCAATGCATAAATGATGGTTACACCCATTCATTCAATAAATATTTATTAAATACATAGTTTGTGAATTAGACACAGGAAATACAACAATGAACAAAAAACAGAAACTGAATTAGACACAGGAAATACAACAATGAACAAAAAACAGAAACAGTCCCTGACCCTATAGGGTTAAAAGATTAAAAGAGAAAAAATTAAATCATAAATAATAAATATATATTTGTTAAGTTTGAAAGTAAATTACTTAAAATTATGCAAGTACATATCAAATAATTTTCAATTAGTGTGGACTATTTGGGAAGCCTGAGACTTAAAAGGAGAGCAGAAGTTAGAAGGAGGTAGGGGGTGGGGATACTTGAATCAAAGAGTACAAAGAATCCCTATGAATTCTCCTCCCTTAGGACCTTGGCTCATTTTGTACTCTTTGAGGAAGTAAATGCCTTTCTAGTTGGAACTCAGAGAACAAAAGTAAGAGTGATCTAAGAAAAAAATATGGAAGTGAAGTAGGATATTAGACCATGAAATTCCTTATAAATAATGATAAATGTGTCTTCTTTATCCCAAGAACAGTGGTAATTAGTAAACAATATGAAGCAGTGGGTATGTAAGAGTAGTAGGACTGAGGTTTGTAAACAAGAAACTAAGGTCTGCTTTCTGGAGAGAACACCCTACCCTACGGACAGAAAAATAAAAACAGTCAGAAGTGAACATAGGTACACCAGCTGGGGACTATTACTGTAATCCAAGTGAGGGACAGTGAAAGCTTTAACTCAGATGATACAGAAAATTAATAAAAGTGCACATAATAGAGAGATATTTTAAAAAACAGAATCAATAAAATCTGGCAATGAATTTGAAACAGATTAGCAATAAAGAGAGTGAAAGTGGTGGGTAGTGTGGTGATTCAGAATTAAGTGCTCCGAGTTTAATTTTGGACATGCTAGGTTGGAAGTACCTTTGAAATATCAAAGCAGAATTATCATCAAAGCAGCTAAATGCTTAGGTCTGAGGCACAGAGAAGAGGGCTATAGAGACAGTGAGTTTTGAATAACCTGCATCTAGTGATCAAAATAAGAATTTTTTTTTAAACTTAAAAATGAATGAATAAAATTGCCTTACTAGGGAATAAGGGAAAGGATTTGGAGTTTGGAGAACATTGCACCTTCAAGGACCCCTAAAGGCCTAAGAAGAAGAAAATGTACTTGCAAAGCAGTCATGGAAAGGAAGGTCCAGAAAGACAGAAAGAGAGCTGGGAGAGTGTGGGTATACAAAAGCCAGGGGAAGAAACTGTGTCAAGAGGAAAGTGGTCTACACTGTAGAGTGTTAGGGAATCGTATAAGTTGAAGACTGAAATATGAACATTGGCTCTAGTAATATTTAAACCATTGTTGACTGTAAGAAGAGTCATTATATGAAGTAATGGAGACAGAGGCTAGACTGAATTGAAGGAATGAACAGAAAGAGGAGAAATACGATAATTCTTTTAATTCTCAGAGTTCTTTTGAGAACTTTGACTACAAAGGAAGAAAGAAAGTGAGGTAGCCTATACCTGGAGGAATTTTTATTTAAATCAGTGTGACTTGTGCATGTTTAAAATATGTGGGGGAGAATCCATCTTAAGAAGTAAAACACACATGAAAGATAAAAATATTAATGAATAAAGTAAAATTCCTGAGAAGGCAAGAAGGAACAGGTCCAGAATAACTTGGAGATGTTGGATTTGACTAGTAGGAACAACTCTTCTCTTGGGACTGGAAGAATCCAGAATATGTTAGAAGTGCTAAGTGTACAGGTGTGATAGAGGGTATTAATGTTTCTTTTGCTATTTTTAATCTACATAGAAGGAGGCAAGGTTTTCTGACAAACATTAATGGGGAATGCATTAAATAGAAAGTCTGAAAAGAGATAGAAGGTTTGAAATTGCAATTGCAAGGAGTGGGAAATCAGGATAGACAGAAGAAATCTGTAGGATTTGTAGACAATATTAAGGGTTCAAATAAAGCTGAAAATCACTATTGTACAGTGATACCAGTCTGCTCTATTTTGTTGTTTTCTCCAGGAACTCTTAGCCACCTGGACGTAGACATGGAAACAGTGGGTAGTTGGAATCATACAAGGCTGGAACATTTGAATGGAGCATTCCAAAGACAGCTATAAATACGGATTTTAGTGGAAACCTGGGGCACTAATCATATTAGTCAAGGAGAATGGGTACTCTAATTGAGAAAAGGAAGAAAACACTGAAAAAAAAGTCAGTGTTTAAAAAGGAACAGAGTAGGACAAGCCAACAAAAGAGATTGAGAGGTAAACAGAAGTAGGAAGATGGCCAGGAGAGTTCAGAATCACTCAGAACAAAGTGAAAGAGAGTCTACACAGGTAATAGTCAGCAGTGTCAATGAAAAAGGGAGGTGGGTTAAAATAAGAAATAAGCATTTGTCTATTTACAATAGACAAGATACGGAAACAACCTAAATGTCCATCAACAAATGACTGTATAAAGAAGTGGTGGTATATTAATACAACGGAATATTACTCAGCCATTAAAAATAATGAAATAATGCCATTTGCAGCAACATGGATGGTCTTGGAGACTGTCATTCTAAGTGAAGTAAGCCAGAGAGAGAAAGAAAAATACTACATGATATCACTTGTATGTGGAATCTAAAAAAAGACAAATGAACTTATTTACAAAACAGAAACAGACTCACAGACATAGGACACAAACTTATGGTTACCAGGGAGGGAAGGGCAAGGGAAGGGATAAATTGGGAGCTCAAGATTTTCAGATACTAACTAATATATACAAAATAGATAAAAAAGTTTATACTGTATAGCACAGGGAACTGTATTCAATATCTTGTAGTAACTTATGGTGAAAAAGAATATGAAAACGAATATATGTATGTTCCTGTATGACTGAAACATTACACTATACACCGGAAATTGACACAACATTGTAAACGGACTATCCCTCAATAAAAATATGTATGTACAAAAAAAGGAAAAGCATTGAGCATTTGGTAATTAGAATATAATTACTTCTCTCAAAAAGAATATATTGTACGAAGCAGAGGAAAATATCTGAGGCTCTGAAGACTGGGCAAGACAATTTCCAGAGGTTTGACCTTGGAAGAAAGGAGTAAGAGATGCCAGCATTCATCTTAACCTTTACCTACTTCGAATGGATTATTTCTTTGCTTACATCCCAACCGTTAAAGATAAGGAGACAATGAAAAGGGGAAAAAAGGTTTTTTTGTTTGTTGTTGTAAAACTGTTATTAATGTTAACCTCTGGAGAGGGCAAAGTGTGGCAAATATGAAAGATCTTCCGTCATTTACTGTCTATGCCTCTATTTTTTGAAAATTTTTTCACTGAGAAAGCAGTCTTTTTGTAATTATAACAGCAATTATAAATTTTACCATGCTTCTAAACCTTGGTGCTCAGTGTGTAATATTATTCAATATTGGAAGATGAGTAAAGTGCCTTCCCATACTGCCCTTATACTGATTATACCTGAGGTTGCTCTCTACCTGATTCAAATAGACAAAAGGCCCTTGCAAATATATATTGCTTGCTGGAAATGCTCATATACTCATTTTGAATATATTCCAAATCTTTCAGAGGTTGGGTTTTTCTTTCCTGCTCAATTTCACACTGGCATATGTAAAAGTATAATAAGAATTTGCTATTTAGTCTATTATGTGCAAAAGAACAGGTTGTTTAGTATTTTAAAAGGATCCTCTGTGGGCTTTTAACTAATCACTCAGTCACATGAGAAAAGCTGAAGATAGAGTAAGATGCCAGCCTACACAGATATCATGGAAGCTTGAATTTGGCCAAATACCTTGGCAGAAGGAAGAATGCTTTTATCCTAGTGAACAGAACAAAATGGGATGAATTTACTTTTTTTTTTTTTAAAGCAAAGTGCGATTTACACATGAAGTGTCATTGAGCCCAGGTTTGCTGAGATTTGGACAGTACTCTCTACAGCAAAGACATCTCCCCTGTAGTCTCTGGAACATGTTGTATTATCTTATCATATAACAGATGACCAGCCATATGGTGGTGGGGGAGGGAAACCAGGGAGGTAACAGTGGACTGTACCAGGAGATGCATGAATGAGAAAACAAAAGTTAATACCATATATGGGGAATGTGGATGATTTTCCCATTTTAATTAGAAGTTTTTTTTAAAAAAATAGTATTTCTTGCTATCTGAGAATATATTTAAATATCACATTTATATACAAAATTTTCTTTTAAAAATAATTTTTTATGTGTAGTTTACAATAGCACAACTGGGATACAGCCTCGGGGCCAATTATAATGTAATATAATCCATTGATATTCAAAAAGTCTAGTCTTTCAGAGACATTATAAAATATTTAAAAATATTTATATGAAATAGCCTAATTTTCCCAGTATGCAAGTTCCTGCCTGGCGGTAGGTTAGTAAACCATTTTAACAATCTGCATTAATTCCTCCAAGACACAAAAATACATTGTGACAGTTACTTATTTAATGTTACATTACTTCAGCTACTTAAAGTCAAACCAATTTAAACAGTATCTCACTTAACTTCTGCACTGTTACTCCTTCATAAAGCTTAAAGGAAATAAAAATTTATAATGTGACAGTGGCAGAAGAGACTGACACTGCCTCCCATTGTGAAAACCGTTTCATTTTTCTTGAAAAAGTCAGAGACCCACAAATGCTATGACAGATACACAGAATATGATGTTATAATTACCTACTCAGCTATGGAAAAAATGGAATATTCCAAACATATGTAATTTTATCACAATTTCTATCATCATCCAATATCTTATTTATAAAACTAATTTTCTTAGTTTAAAATCTAAAGTAGTAAGAATAAATTGTATGAGAAATTATCTTGGATTTATTTTGCTTGACTTCATGTTGTAAAGCACTATATGTCACTAAATGAATACTTTTTAAATATCAGACCTCTTTATATAAAGAGTACACAAGTTATAACTGTAATTGGAGGTATGCCCTCCGCTGCCCAGGAGTCCTTACTACATAGCAGTAGATCACATTACATCCTTGGGGTGGGGGGTCAGGGGAGGCATCTTCAGTCTTGACATCCAAACCAAATTTTAGATGTATGAGGGTCCATCTTGTACCTGCAGAGTGACCTCAACATATACCTAGGAGGGGAATTTGTGGTTCGCATGTATGGGTATGATTGGCTTGAGCAGATGATGTCAAAAGTATTTAAAGAGATTTATCAATTTATAATACAATCAATTGCTGAGAAGAGAGAAGGTCTTGTGATTGATCCTTGTCCTCAAAAATACTTGGAATTGTCAGACTTTTTTTTTTCTTTTTTTTTTTTTTGCCATTCCAGTAGGTTTGTAGAGTAATTGCCCTGTAATAACTAATAATGGGCATATTTTAATGTAATTATCAGCCATTAGGAAACTGTCTTTTGTGAAGAGACTGCTCAAGTCTTTTGTTTGTTTATTTTAATGGTTTTATATGCCTTTTTACGAAAAATTAATTTGTAGCAATTTTTATGTAATCTGGTTGTCTTCCATCATACGTATGTACTGCAAATGTTTACTTTGACTCTGTTAATGCCATTTAATTATTATTGAACTAAATTTTATTATTTTGCTCCTTTGGTTTACAAGTTCTGAATTTAAATGAAGTTAATTTATTATTCCTTTCCTTTCTGATTTTTTTGTATTCTGTTTAAGAGAAATGTCTAACATGTAGTCATAAAGATTGTATCTTATGTTATTTCATTGAAGCTTTAGTTTCCTAAGTCTAGAATTCACCCGTAATTGATTTTTTATATGTGGTTTGAGGTACCATGTGGATATCCAGCTGTCAGTCTTTACTTTTATATTTTTACATTGATTTGAAATTGAAAATATCCATCCTCAATGAGCAACTAGATTGAGATTCCTTTACAACTACTTCAGTTGTTCATTTACTCAAGCATCCTTTTTGACATTTACTCCAGATGCAATTTTAGGCATTAGAAACAAAATTATAGACAACAATCTTTCCTGCCTTCACTGGGCATTGGGACAAATATGCAATAACAAATAAATAAATACAGCATGCTACATGGTGCTAAGTGCAGAGAAGCAGAACAAAACATGAGAGGAGGACAGAAAGGGCAGAGCTTAGAGCTTAACACTAGGGTAGCCAATAGTGGCTTCTTGGAGTTGGTGACATATGAGACCTGAAGGACAGGATGGGGTGAGCCACGAAGAGCCTGGAGGAAGAGCATCAGGGGCTAGGGGCATCATGTCAAAGAGTATGGAGATAGACGATTGCTTGCCTTCCCCCCCACCCCCCTCCCCGGAAAAGCAAGGAAGTCAATCTAGAAGAAGAGAAAAACAGGCTGAAGAACATGAGTCAGAGAGGCAGAGGCAGTAGAAAACACACCAAATAGGGCCTTTGGTTTTATTCTGAGCAATTTGAGTAGCAGGGTGATATTATTTGTCTTGAAGTTTAATAGAATAACTCTGGATCCAGTATTGAGAATGGACTGGTGGAAGGGGAAGGGTGACAATAGGTAATAACTATTCAATATCTGTATGGCCTATTAGAGGCTAAGAGATGTTAGTTGTGGCAAAAACAAAGAATTTTAAGATATATTTGGTATTTTCAGTACACTTTCAGCTTTTCCTGATAAACTAGATGTGGGGAGAATATAAAAAAGAGAAGCATTAAAGTTAACGCCATTGTTTTTGGCAGAAGTAACTGGAAAAGATTTATTTTACTGAGACGGGGAAATGTGTGAGATGAAAAACTTTATAAATGATTTGAAAACTTTAAATCCAGAAAATATGATTTAGCTATCAAAATAACCAGATGATTTACTAAATCCATCCATTAAGAAAAAATATAGAAATTTTCTTACAGAAAGTATTAGGAAAACACATACAATTCCTTATCCTTGTTTTCTAAATTACTTCAATTAATGGAGGAAACTTCTTTAGCCTTAGTGAAAGAAGCACACTTACAATTTGGAATATTAGCTTAATATCAAGAAGGGAAAGGTACAATGTACCTCAAAGGACTTTTTTATAACCTTTCTGGTGAGTAGAATAAAAAATCAGTATCTTAATTTTAGAATTCTGATGGAGTATTGGCTCCAATAAAAATGGAAGCATATCCTCACACTTTTAAATAAGGAAGAATGGCAACTATTGAGTCCTTGTACTAGGATTTATTGGTTATCAGTTATTACAAGCCTGAGAATCACTTTGAGCATGACAGACCTAGGGCTAATACATGTAGGGAAGTTTATCAATATTCACCAGTACAGCACAAAGCCTGATTACAGCTAGAGAGAAGACAATGATGTAATGACTGATAGATTCGGTGAACAGAGAATGTAACAAATGCTAAAGCCAAAGTTTTCATTGCCAAACTAGTTTTTCACTCCAGGTAAACTTGTAGCAATGTTTCCTAACCCCTCCTCATTTAAGAAAGTACACTTTAAAAGACATGTAAAATATAGGGATGATACATCAGATTTCAGATTCTGCTTAAGTGTAAACCTTAGAAATTCACAAAAGCCTTTGGGAGACTTTATGCAGTTCACAGGTCAATGAATAACCTACATATTATTCTATTTTAATTATTATGGGAACTGAAGCCAGTGACATGCATTGAAAGAATATGTTAAGGCAATATGTTTGCTTATTCCAATTCTATATAAAAATAGCAACTAACATTTGCATGGTGTATTATAGCTAACAAAGTGCTGCGGTATACCTGAGCTCACTTGATTTTTGATTCTGCATCTTAGATTCAAAGACATACTTTAAATAGCAATCATTATCTCTAGGAAAACGTAAGCATTGGCAGAGCACACAAATGTAACCAACTCTACATTTCTTTCTGAATTTAGATAAGAACTGCATGACAGTCTGCAGCAACTATTAGCAAATACTTGCATTTTGGAGCGCCACGTATACCTAAAGTCCAAGCAACATCCTCTCCTTGACATGCCATCTTCCCTTTTGTCATTATGAGATCTTTTCTTTGTGAAACACCATTCCCAGGTCACAATATTACCTATGAAATATGTAAAACCTTCTTTCTCTTGCTTTTTTCTCTTAAACTTGTGGCACTTATCTTAGTGACTCCACAAAGCATGTAACTGAAATAGACGTTCAACTTGACCTGCATATCTTAGGTATTTTTCTACTCCTCACCCAGTTCTGTCCTCCAAGTATCTATAAATATCACTGTTCTCAACCTTGTCCTGTCCTCCAGGTCTCCAAAACAGAGCTTTATGATTTTGATCTCTCAATAATGTCATTTGCCATCCCCTTTCAACTACTATCTATAGTTTTTGCCCTGTGCCCAGCTCCTATTCTCTGCTTCAACATAGTTTTGAAATGTACAAAATAGTGTCAGATTATTTACATGTTAAAATTGTCCCTCAGCAAGAGTAATTATAATGATAAAATCTATTATTAAAGTAGATATATTTGGCAATATTACACAAATGGACAGTTTTTGATGAGTATAAATACTGGGACTATTATTTTCTGTGATCTGAAGTAGCAAAAAGGGACCGATACATATAGTTTATTAAATGCCAGGGTTTGTGGCAAGTATCAAAGCATCTAATCTCTACAAGTATGTCAGGTAGAGATCATTATGTCCATTTCACAGACCAGGAAACTCAGAGATTCTAAGCTCTTGGTTTAGCTTAGTTAAAGTAACTACAGTTATACAGTCACATCAGTAATAAATGGCAGACACGTCTCCTACAAATCTAGTCTGTCAGAACACAAGGCTCAAGTTTTTTCTTATAGAACAACAGAAAAACATAACTTATATAATATACTCTATCAGTCTGCTACGGCTGCCAGAGCAAAATGCCACAAATTCCTGGTACAAAATTTTTAGGTAACAAAACATCTAAATTTATGTTGTTGTAGCTGTCCTACACAACAGAAATTTATTTTGCTCACAATTCTGGAGGCTGGGAACCCAAGATTAACGTGTTGGCAGTTTGATTTTTTCCTGAGACCTTTCTCCCAAGTTTGCAGACAGCAACTTTCTCATTGTGTCTTCACGTGAACTTCACATGCGCACCCTGGTGTCTCTTCTTCTCCTTCTAAGGATGCCAATCCTACTGGATTAGTGCCCCAGTCTTATGACCTCATTTAACCTTAATTACTTTCATTGAAGATCCTATCTCCAAATGCTATGGAGTTTGGGCTTCAACATATCAATTTTGGGAAAACACAGTTCAATCTATAACATATATTTTTCCTTTTGATTTAACAAAAGTGATATACTATCTCCTAACACAGTGTATAAATTTATAGGCTCAATTACCTACTTTATTGAATAGAATGACAAAGAGAAAATTGACACTGTTATTAGCCAGGGATATGTTCACATTCAGGTGTATTTAAGAAGTAGGCATAGAGAAGCTGCTTTCTCATCTTTCTTCCATTGAATTTGTATGGCATAATAAAGTTTGCACAGTGTGGTGACAAATGTAACATGTCCTTAGTATTGGCTGTGACCAGGCACCAGTCTGTCTATGCCTGGGAGGGCACAGAGATCCAGGATTCCTATTGCACTGCTAACCATTGGTCCTCAACCAAAAGGGCATTCTAGATTTTCTCACTAAGAGGCAGTCAGAAGGCTCCCGGTACAGAAGGACAAGGGGCAGATCTAGGTTGTATGGGACAGAGATGATATAATTTTGTGAGAATTTTAGGAAGAAGATAAAGTTATGAATGGAAAATGAGATATAATCAAAATGCTTATTTAGAATGAGGAAAAAGAAACAAATTATGAATTTTAAAAGCTGACAGTCACAGATACCTCCACATGAAAAAAGAGCACAACTTGCAAGCAGACTTCTATAATTTATTTTTATGACATTTTGTGAGTGCGTTTTTCCTGACTCTTCAGTTCCAACAATGACTTCTCAATATTTTTACTAAAAGAATTAAAAATATAATTGAGCCTTTTCTCTAACATAACTGGTTAAAATTTGTTTTTATTATTGTTTACTTTTATTAGCTATTATCTTCATTAGTGTTTATTAAATAAGAAAACAGTTATTTATGGTTTGCTTTTATTATTTAATTATTGTATTAAATATTTAAGAAAAATATATTTCACCATCACATCTTATAATTAGTAATATATAACCATTAGCAAGTTCTTTCATAAATGAGCTGTAAGTTATCAGAGCATTTAAAGTTTTCTTCTGCAATGACTAATCTTAAGCACTATTAGAATTAATGGTTCTCTGAGTAGTTTGACAACAATGCCTCATTAGAGTAGCATATTTTGCTTTATGCTATTTCATTGATATTAGTGTTTTGTGTGAAATTAGAAATATTTTTCTACTGTCTTTCTTGTCACTGAGTCATCAAACAATCCAAAAATGTATTACTTCTGTCTACTAATATTTAGCTCCATCTCTAAACAAATTACTGCTTTGATTTTATCTGATATTTTATTATAACTATCTTGCATAATCAAGTAATTTTATCAATTATTCATCATTATGAATTCTATTTCATTTTCCATGCATTTTATCCGAATATTCTGTTATTTAATAAATAAATGCAAAGATGACAAAAAATATTACTTCATACACATCAATTCTAGATTCTATAAGTTTTCACTTATTTTATTGAATGTCTCAATACATTTTTCCAAATTGCCATTAAAATGACATGTTTTAAATAAATGTTCAAAATCCTATTTTTATCTGGGTTTATCTTCTTAATCTTTTATATTGTATCTTAAAGCTTTTAGAATGTTGATGTACTTATAGTACAAGAATGGAACATAACGTTGCTTAGGGAACTGACTGAGGGGAGGTGAGTTAGGGTACATTAAGTGTAGGTTTAGTGAGATGTATATATGTGATTGACAGTCATTATAATCCATGATGTAGGAATGGCCTGCAGGAATGTTCCTGCTACCCACTGTGACAATTCACTCAGCCTCATGGCAGAAAATTACAGGCACAGAGATAGTATTGCAATACAAATATGTCCTACAGCCACACAAACTCTTGTCAAATACAGGGCGCGTGAGATGGAAGAGAAGTCAGGGCCAGTGTTGCTCCACAATCCAGAAAAGAAGTAATTCTGTCTTAAACCTCAGACTTCGGAAGACTCTTCATATCACAAATACACACATAAAACATTTGCTTAAAAAATCATGAGCAATTCTTATTCAGGATTTGCATCCAGAGCTGATACAGTGCAGCTCATAACTTTAAACATCTACTCTCATGAATAATACCACCAGGCCCTGGGGGAATACTTTTCATCTTCTGCTTAAATTCTGAAAACAAAAGGTCATTGATTGTTAACACTACAAAGGCATATATGAGTCAGATATTGCTTCTGAGTTCAGGAAGGATTTAAGTAGAGAAAGCACTTAGGTAACACAAAAAGCAAATTAATGAGTTGATGAGTCTTCCTTTCAGATAGTCAGAATGCAACAGAGTCTTGTATAATAAGACATCATTTCCCAGCAGTTCTCCAGCATTCACTGTCTTTCTTCACTTTGTGTTCCAATTTGTAGTTCCAGAGTTACTTATGAAGCAGTGCAATACTCTCAAGTGTGACTCATGGAGGCTATACACGATTTTACAATATTCAATAATGAATATTAATTTTAAATTTGGTTAAATGTAAGCCTATAGGTAGTATGTGTGAACTCTAATAGCCACTCTCTACATTGGTAATGAGATGGGCGTGAATTAGTTCAATGTTAGTTCAATTAGTATTGCAAATAGTTTTACATTTTAAAATATTTAATCAGATTTAGTGAAATGTTCAAGAAAATTAAATATGTTTGGCTCTACTAAAATAGTTTTGTCTGAAAATTTTTAAATACATAACTTGTTTTTTTTTTTAATTTAACAAATTTGGAATATTTTAAAGGATATGATTTTAAACATAGGTAAAACAATTTTTATATTTATATTATTGACGAAAATATTGTCAATTTTTGTGTACTCTGAATACAATCATAGTTTTAATCCTTTTGATCATAATTTGTAATAAAATATATATTATGTTAAAACCTTAATTTTAACATAATTAGTGATTTCACAAAGATTAATGTAAGTAAAATCAGTTTGATGGAATATATAATAATTTATAAAGTATCTATGTCTCATTTTATTACTCATGCCACATTACTAGCCCATCTACAAAAATCCTAGACATGCAGAATAATATATATATATTA
Source organism: Camelus dromedarius (assembly GCF_036321535.1). NCBI lineage: Eukaryota > Metazoa > Chordata > Mammalia > Artiodactyla > Camelidae > Camelus > Camelus dromedarius. The sequence goes on along the minus strand of NC_087443.1, from coordinate 36,272,130 downwards.
TTATATATATATAATATATATAATTATTTATATATTATATATATATATATATATATAAAATAACTATATATATATTTGGCCATTTTTTATATTTTTCAAACTTTCAATCATACAAAATCCATAGCTGTACACATACTTCTCAATTACTTTGTTATGAAGATACAGTTTGGTTTACAATTTCATACAGTTAGGTTTATATAATATTTATTATAGACCCATAATATATAGGTTTCCATTTATATTCTCCTTGACTTTCTCCAGGCAGATATGTAACACTAGACTAATATTCTTCTCTTTCCAACTGTGGTAATTTATGCTATACTATTTCAATCACACTTCCATCTACAACATTCAACTTTATTAAAAAATTAAGTTTTCTTTAATTTAACTGCATATATGAGAACTTCTACTGTCTCTTTTTCAAAGCATGAAAAAGTCACAAAGAATGAGAACTACATGCTAATTATACTGGAAGCTCTTTTAATCAGTACATATTTTTAGACTAATGGACTCAAGTACACAAAATTATTTCTTTAGTAAAGTTCACACGCAGGACAAGTGAGAGCGTGATAATTTTTTTTCCAAAACATATTTATCACAATTTGAAGGCGATTGGAATTCATTTTTAGCTAATTAATATAACATTACTTTTATTTGATCATAATAACATATCCAGAACACAGTAAAAAGAAAAAACACTACATTATATTTACCAAACTCTACTTTAAATTTTCTCTAAGATAAGTGAACTCCTTAGAATCGTCATAGAAAAATGACACCATGACTTTCATGTTTGCCAGATGTTTTGTTTCTGCTGCTGTTGTTTTATCCTTCCTTGAAGTTATAATTTTTTTCTAGGATCTCTCTTTTTTTAAAGTGTATAAAGGAAACAAAACGATACAAAACATATCTCCAATGATCAGGTGGAGAGTTCACAATTCAAACATATTTTAGGGCAGATGTCTAAGGCTAATAATGGGCTACTCCAAGAAAAAACCTTAACCTACCATCTAAAGAAATTAGAAAAAGAATAAACAAACCCTAAAATCAGCAGAAGGAAGACAACAATAAAGATCAGAGAGGAAATAAATAAAATAGAGGCCAAAAAATCATAGAAAATATTCATACAATCTTTCAGAAAAATAGCAAAACTATGGATTATGATAGATACTTTAGAATTAAATAAAATTCAAAACCTATATTGAGCCCATACCATATTATAGATATTATACTAAGATGAGGGTATGCAGTCAAGGAAAAACATGCGTATTATGATGGTATTATTTAGATATGATTTAACTCTGCATCATTTTTGCACATTGCTTCTTTGCAAAATATTTTAATGGAATTTATCTGGTTTGCCTTTCATGCAGTCTAGAAAATACTCACGTCAATGGAACAACCTTTCTGCACCAAGAAGTCATCAAGATAAAAACACCAGCACAACATGAGAACTTTTAAAAATATGGATACATACACAAAACAAAACTTTCAGCTCAGCCAATATGCAAATTACTAAGTAAAGCTAATGAACTGAAATCTAATATCAATCTGGAAATAACAGGCTAAAACTGGAGCTGATTTTTGAAACAATCCCAAATGGAAACTAGATCTCTGTTTTGAGACAGTTTTCATTTCCAAAGCTATTTACTCCTTGTTTGAGTGAATAAACCAGAGAAATTCAATTTCTCCTCTATTTCAATAACTCACTAGCTGTATGTCTTACAGTTCTGGTCATTTTCAAGCAGAATTCTGGAAGTGGTGAGATAAAATATCATGTTCCTATGACTTATTTAAATTGTATGATTTGTACTTTTCTTGGGAATTACAGAAAGGAAATGGAATTATTTATTTGCTAACTTTGGTGTTCCTAGCTCCTCCAATCAATTTTGTATTTTTTGTGTCTGTGTGTTTCTTTCAGTACTTTTTATTTATTCTTTCATTTATTCATTCACTTATTTGTTCATTCAAACACTGATTTATTCTTTTGACAAATCAGCACTAGAGCTAAGTCAGCAAGGAATAAAAACTTGGCCCCTGTGCTCAGAGATTTCACAGTTACACCAATGACATTATGTAATTTGCATGCTGGTAGAAAAAATTTAATATTTTCTAAGTGTAGTTAAGTATTATTTCAGAAGCACGCCATGATCCTTTGATATGGTAGTAATTTATGGAAAAAATAGACTTCAGCTAAAAATTCATAGATAAAAACTAACTGGTGTCAAGGCCTGCACAGTGAATAAAGAAGAACACAAAAATTAGAAAAGAAAATTATAAAAATTCAATGCAATTCACAAAGTTTATGTATATATATGTATATGCATATATATGTGAGTATATGTGTGTCTGTAAGAGATGCAAGTTTGCACCACAAATTCTGGTTTAATATCTTAAAAATGCATAGTAGTGATAGAGCATTTATACATAGTAAAATATCTTCAGAATTTTTTTTTAAATGCAAACGTTTCCCATCAATTTGATTAGCTTTATGTTGTCAAAAAGCAGACACTATTGACAAACCTAAAAATAAATTAATCCATTTCTCATCCATTCATTCAACAAATATTTACTGAGTACCTACTGTAGGCCATATGCTGATTTAGGTATTATGGATATAGAAATAAACGAAGCAAAAAATCTTACTCCTTTGTTGCTTGCTTTCACATATCAAAAGCTAAAAATAACAAGAAATGTTTGTTGAATAATCACAAATACCAGGAGACATACTTGTTGATACATGTATGCGTTATCACGTAATCTTCCCAACACCACACTAATACAGGTATCAGTATGCTCAAGTTAGAAAGAAATAAGGAAATAAAGATGAAAAGAGGTGATAGCTTCCATTCAAGATTGGGCATAAATGTGGGTGGGGGAGGAGTAAGGGGAGGAAAGGCAGAGATGTGTGTCCTAGCTGAAAGTCAGATTTTTTGTCAACAGTTTGAAGGAACTTTAAAGTAGAAACTGTCAATACTTTTAATTATCTAAGACTGTGGAACTTGAGTTTACCTCTAAGGCAGACTGTCCCTTTGTGCTGGGAAACCAACACAGCCAACCTTATCTATGTATGCAGAGAAAACAAGCATTCATTGTTCTTCCAACATAATTGTTTCCAAATCTAAAAACAATGAACCACAAACTCATGACTGAAAAACTAACCGATTCATTTTTGATATATGAATTGTGCCTATATACCTTCGCTTTTACTACCAATACCTCTAGTACTGCCACTAGCAGCCAACATTTCTTAAATGCTTACTAAGTGTAGAGCTTTACTCTACACTTTACTGAGACTTTAAATAAAATACCTCATTTAACTATGACATCATCTCTCCACTGTTTTTCTAGGCATTGTGTAGTGAAGAAACCAAACACAGGGGGGTGGGGGTGGTGTTCAGTTTATCTCTAGTCACAGCACTTTCAAGCAGGAGAGCTTGAGCCAATGCTTTTAACTGGGTTATTATAAAAATAGTTTTCTTAGGAAAATATTTTTTTAAAGTATGCATTAACAATTTAATTTACCTATATACTATTTTTTAAGAAAATATGCATATATGTTCTTGTCTGAACATTTGCCCACAGGAAAATGTCCACATAAATCTTAAAAAGTTCAGCAAATATATGCAGGCTTAATTTTTTTTTCCAGTCAACTGAAGGAAAGATCAAAAGGAACTTAGTTGGGCTTCGTATAAAAACACAGCTCATTTACTGATGACATTTAAACACAAAAGACTTGTGTGCCAGTCCCTCTCGTGCTATATTGAAATTAAGGAGGAGGGTATGATTCAACTAAGGGCAGAACAGGGTTTCTCCATTCTCGGCCAGTGTGGAGCCAGCAAAGGCAGACTGAACTCCATGGAGCAACACTTTCATGATGTCAGCAATCAAAGAGCAGAGCAAAAGAGAAATCAGATCAAAAGAGGACCGTTTCCAGAGCAACTGTGAGAGAGCACCATTAGTAACATTCTACAATAGCTGGAGAAACTCTTGGAGGTTAACTATAATTTTTTCAAGAGAGTTGATGGGTAGCCTGATGGTTAAGAGGACAGATTCTGAACTTATACACCTTGAGTACAAAGTCTTCTCCTCCATGTACTACCGTATATCCTTGAGCAAATTAATGATTGTTTTTGAGAATAAGTTTCCTCAACTCAACATGGAATGCTACTTTGGACTCTAGGAAGAATTAAATATCATGATTTAGATAAAATAGTTAGCTAGCATAGCATCCAACATAAATAAATCAATCACCCAAACAAGCTTATACACACACACACACACACACACATACGTAAAAACAATATATTATATGTAATACATCTTTGTCCACAAACCACAGCTCTTCATTGCTAAATCATGCTGACACCTGGGGGAAAAAAATAGAAAACTTTCCTCTGGCAATCTTCCAGTTAAACTAGGGTTAACTTTTTAGTAATAAACTGCATACTCAAAAATATAGGTTCTTTATTTGTTGTGCTTACTCCCCATACCTCTATTCAGCCTTGTGAGGTAAGCAGAGATGTAACCCACAGGATACTGAAAATATTAGCGTATATACTGAACAAATCCTGGGATTCAAGGAATCCGTTCAAACTTTTTATACACCAGAAATATACTAATTTGCCCTTAAAATCAGTCTAACGCCAATGACCATTTATCAGTCCCTACCCACTCTTATAAAACTTTCAGGGAAAATCTGATGAGGTTGTTTAACGTTGGTTTCCATTTCCAAGAATTGGACTAACCTAAAAACAAAACAAAACAAAACAAAACTCACAAAGTAAGGTCTATTTGGAAATCCCACTATGATACTAAGGACTACTTTAAATTCCTTGTTATCCTGTAATATAACTCTTCTTTCTCATTTCATTCCATTAAACTATTGAAACAGGAGGAAGGTAAGAGCTACTTCTCAAAAGAACATTATCCTGTTTTCCCTGTGGGCACTTCAAATTTATCAGCTAATCCCTTATACTTGGCACCCTTGAAAGGACAGGAAAATCCCAAAATTCGTTAAAAAAAAAACTTTTTAGTTTATCCTGTTTCTTCTAAAAAACAAACCACAAGGCCATACTGTCTTCAACATATTCAAACAAAATATAGCTACTCCAAATTTTCTTCCAGGAAGTAATTTCAGTTCACATTAAAAAAAAAAAAAAAGTTGAAAGTAGCTAAAGGGAATAAGTAAATGCATGGATTTCAGAAAAGATGATCTTTTAAAATGTATACATTTGAAATCTGTATCTTTTAAGATATAAAAAGGAAGAAAAAAAACCAGAAAAAGAACAAATGAGTCTCAAAACACACCTGAACATAGGGTGATCTCACTTTCTGAGAAGGTACTTGATTATGTGCAAATTATGAAATAGAGAGAGATATGCAAATCAGATAATGTGGAATTGGCTGAAGAAAAGCCCTCATTAGGAAGCAGAAAAACTATATGGATAGAACCTGAGTGATGATGACTACAACTGCAATCTCCTGCCTTCAGTTGAACAACACAAACTATCCTTCACTGATCTGTTTAAATTTAGAAAACAGGAAACTAAAGCAAAACAGATTTTGTTTGTTTTTTGTTTTTAAGAGATTTCTAAAAATAATTGGTAAATACTCTTTAAGAAACTTGGTAATTGTCTTGAAATCCCTCATTGAAATCTCTAGGAAAAAAATACCAAGAATTAGCAAGGTTAGTAAAATAAGCCAACATCATCCAGCCTAGCCATTGGAATCTGCAGGAATATAATCACTGCTACCAAGTCATAGTCAAAGTGTGTGCAACTTAAGTGTCTCTTCCCATAGCCCTAACACACAGTTATGTTTTTAAAAGTCTTTCTCTAAATTCTGCCACTCCCTCCAGATACTTATTAAATAAATACTGATTAGCAAATGGGCACAAAATTATTTACAAAGCTCTTCTAAAAGTTGATAAAGTCACAGATATCTGTCTTTTGAAGTAATTGGACCACATTGTGCATGATGAATTGTTTGAAATGACTGTCACAATATTCCCAAGGAATGATTCCATTATCTTTTTAGTAAGTAGCAAGAACTCAGGAAATCTTCTTATAGGCTTGAACACAAGATCATTTAGGGATCAAGCCTGGGTAAACATCCATAAGCGCCCAGACTATAGGCATCATGCATGAATGAGGGCTATCTTCACAATATTCTAGCTAACCTACATGATTTGAACACCACGTATTTTACCAATGAGAGCCTATTTCTCAAATCAATTTTACTAACAAGCCACTAATTTTAACAATGAAAATTCATTTCTAACATTTATTTTGCTAATTGCCAAAGCCTTTGATGTTGACCAAAGATAATTACAGAATGTCTTTTAGTAGCTCCTCTAGAGTGAGAGCTTCCTGATTAGAATTCCACTATGAATTACTGATTAAACCAATGACTGTCCCTACGGTGTAGCATAAACCATTCATACTTAAAAATATCACAATATCTAAGCTTTGATATTTCAAATTAAGCTACAGACATCAAGACAAACAAAATATAAAAATAACTATATAATAAATTATGTAGGAGTAATTGACACACACAAAGTGGTCATATGAGCCATCATCACGGGATCTAGAGAATTTTTTTTAACTGGCCATAACAAAAATGGAAAAAAAGTAAAAGAAAAGCCTAGAGTGACCTAGGGGGAAAGATGGAATTAAGAAGACCCAGCAGATATCTAAAACACTTTACATGGAGTATATGATCAAGAAAAGTAGTTTCTTCCAGTGTGTTTAGAGGACATTAGCTAGAGATGAATAGAGTATGGGTCACTGAGAAGCAAGGGTCATGTTCAACGGGGAAGAGGAAAGAGATCTCATTCATCTTGGTTTACACAAGAAAAATCAATTTGATCTTCAGAGCTGATGGAACAGAGGTATTGAATCAAAGGGTGTTGTATTTATAGAATGTTCTAGATTGTACTGGCAAACCAAGGTAGAGCACTCATCAGAACAAACTGGTTCTGATACCTCTGGTTCTAATGACTGAACCAAGAGTTTTTAAAAATCCAGAGGTCAGGTTATTAAGGTTTTGCTCAGAAGCTATTAACCCAACTTGATAAATAATCAATGGGACACAGCAAAGGCAATTGTCAGCACATCTCTTGTCCATAAATGGTTTGTCAGAGGGTTTTGTTTGCTTTTTCAAAATATTAATTGGATAAAAATATATGAAGGATTGATAACGACAACTCATCAAGACTTCTGTGTTATTCTGGGCTGTGACTCGTGAAAACAGACATACTGAAATAAGAAAAGTTCAAAGAATGGCTAACTAAAAGAGTTATAAAATTATAAAGAAAAGGAAAAATAAATTTATAAAGAGTTAAAAATAATCACTTATGGTATTTCTTCTACTTGCGAATCCTCAACTTTATATACACACACACACGCACACTTACCCCTAAATGACACTTTCTACATGAAGCTTTCCCCCTCTTTTACTCCCTTATAATGCTCTATGTACATTTATCTTATGGGAATTGTGGAGAATTTTGTTGTACTGCAGTTCCTTAACACACACACACCTATATACAACAGGAAGAAGCCAGAGTCTCTGAGCTGCAGGATCCTTTGTTAGTGACCAGCAATCACAGGACGCTGGGGCAAGGGATTCTGAAAGTCAGAAATAGGCTATCATTACCTATGGACACAATGAGAAAAGGGAAACTTGACCAAAGGTCTTTTACTCATTGACAAATACACATAACATTCTGTGGGCATAGGAAATGCTGGTTTTCATTTCTTGGGTAAACAACCTAGGTGAGAAATGTGGTTGTCAGCATAGAGAAAAATACATTTATTGGAGGGTTTACATCAAGTGGGAATTAGAAGATTGATAATCTTATTGTTTACCATGTTTATATAGGTAGATGTACATATTCTAATTCTGGTGTATTTTTTAGGCCTCCTTCTGCGGGGTCTCTTTAATGACTTCAGAGGCAGTCATAATCTCTGAAGCCTTTATTTACCATTTAACTTCTAAATCTTATGTTTTTAATGATGTATTATGCATTTCAGCTATTTCCCTTACTAGAAACAGCTGCAAAGTATTCTTCATATTATTTTACAAAGAGAAAATATATCATATTTAATATTTATTTCAAGTTTGTAAGACACAAGTTTAGGAGTAATTTGAGGCAATCTTTAAAAACAGATAATGATGAAGAGGAGACAAGAACTTGTTCACTCAATCCAGAATGCCTGAATCCTTTCAACCTGAAGCAGATACTTTTCCAACATATAGAAGGAAGTTGAATACAGTCTGTCTGTCTGTCTGTCTATCTATATTTAAATATAGCATAATCAATATATAAGCTTATTTCTTTATGTTCTTAAACAGGTTAAAAGTGGAAACCTAAGGAAGAATTTATATTTATATAAATCCATGACCCATAGATAAGTAAATTATTATTAAGGAAACATAGGATTTTTAGACTATATCTATGGTATCATTAGGGCAATTCTCAAATGTCAGTTTTCTCACAAAGATTAAATTTCTCTGCCCACTTGAATTCAGGCAACATGGTCATGAAGTATGAGCAAAATAGCATTTCTTAGCCGAAGTACTTGTGCAGTTCCCACACTCTTTTATCAGAAGCATGGGTATTGTTTCCATGTTCTCTTTTCCCTGCCTGTTTGCATACAAAGAAGCTTATATGAAGATAGAGCCCCAATCAGTATGGCTCTCTGAGTGCATACAGAGACCCCTTGCTGACATGCAGCAAACAATGAGCCCATAACGTAGGGAGAAATAAGCCTTTCATTTTAAGCCGCTGACATGATTCTTTGTTTGCTACCAATGCATAAGCTAGCTTCTTCTGACTGATACAATTCCCCAAATCTTATGACGCTGATATTTTATAATTTCTCAAAGTCCTCAAGACCCTAAAACAAAGGGCTATAGGTAACAGAAAAGGGATGGGATTAAGGAGCTACTGCAGGACTTCAGAAACTTACAGACTTCAATTATAGCTACTCTGCTTTTAATTATTTCATATCGCTAGTTCTGTTGCTCTTAATCTCTGCACTGTCCTTTAAATGTACACCACTGTTGCCAAGATAACTCTGTGATTCTTATTTCAGTCTAACACTAAATTACATACCATTGCCTTGCCCTAGAGTAGCTTTGCGTTTCATTCCACACATATTTGATAAGGACCTACCACATAGAAAGATGGGTTTTAGGGCTTTGTGGGAAATTTAAGAAGTAAAAGGATGCATTTCTTGTTCTCCTGAACTATATCGTCCAGCTATAAAAGTTTACAAAGTTCCTATAAAATTTTCTCCAAATGGGGTGGAAGAAGCCTATTAACTTTTTCGATATATTTATTTATTTTCAAGAGAATGCATGGGATTAGTATAATGACCATTTACATTTTTTAAATTAATCTGTTCTGATAGAAAGCTATCTATTTGCCTGTGGGAAATAGGTATCATCTTTGATCTCCTTCTTAAAATCCTTTGTACTTATAAATTCTTAAATTTTTGTACTTAAATTTTTGATAAATAAACATTCCTAACTGAATTTTAGGGCAAAATCTGTCTCTTTGTATCCCCAAAGAGGCAAAAGGAGTTACAATAGGATTTCAAATGGTAGCCTAATTGTGTTACAAATTGAGTAACTAGAGTGTTAGAAAAATTTCTCATCTTTTTTTAGACTGATAGCTTGCATGAACTACAGAGACTTACAGGTAACCCTCTATTTTCCATCCCTAGCCACCATAGGAGCAGTTCTGGGACTGCAGGACACCTGAAAATTCCCACCTTCAGGCAAAGAGCTAAAAACATATTTTGGAAACCAGAGAAAATAAAAGGCATATGAAACATTGCAACTAAAAGGATCTAAGTATGGTTTGATCCCACAGGAAAGAGATTCCTAATGTTACTACTCCCTAAATAAGTGATGAACACACATTAAGTGCAAGGCAGTGCGTAATAAGTACCATGAGTGGTCATGATGCCATTCTCTTTATTCTGAATGCCTTTTCTCCTCTTCTCCATCTTAGTCTCTTGAGTGGCTTCTAGCCACCAAGGCCCACTTCAAATTCTACTTACTTTCTCTCTTTTTTTTTTGGTACCGTTTACTAATCAACCCATGACAAACCATTCTTCTTCCTTCTGCGGTAATGTTGTCCTCACTACCACATAGTTAGCCTTTAATGGTTCATCAGTTGGTCTCCATGTGTTAGCTTCCACTCCCCCAAAAAGAAACTGACTTGTTAATTAGCTTTTGCTATGAAGCTGCAAACTCCCATTTTCTACTATTCTCAGTATTTCCCACAAGGAAATCATGACTATACTAAAAATCTTGAAAACCCCTGTACACCATCTATTTCTGTACAATTCCCTTCATCTCCAAACCCAGCCACTCCAATATAAGAATATATTGTTCATGTAGGAAGTTTGGTTCTTACTGAATTCACCATCTTCTTTGTTGTACATAATTATAAATTATTTAAACTTCTATTTTGGACAGTTGCCGAAGTTCAACAATTAATGATAATAACCACCTATGTTTTCTTTATTTTTTGAAAACTGGAAGAGCATTTTCCCTTCTTCAGTTCTCTAGCACTACTGTTATCCCCTATGGTTCTGAAAAGATTACTGAAAAGAGTTCTATATCAACATCTGCCAATTCCTGCAGAATCTGGGGATGTGATTTCTCTAGCCTAGAGGCTTGATGCCAGGTACTTTTATTATATCACCATTGGGCTTCGATCCCCCATGTTTATTACACCCCATATAGTTTAAAGACCATTTTCATTGATAAAGAAGGCAGAAGTAAAATAGAAGTTGAATGGCTCTGTGATGTTTTTTTCCCTATCATCTGATTTTTTACCATCTAGCCTAAGCAGATGGGTTTATCCCTTCTTTGTTCTTCTTTGATATGAAAAAGGTTTTATAACTTGTGTTGAAAAATGCATTGAAAACCACTGTGAACATACCAATTGTACTGAAAAGCACAGATCGTCTCTAGGGAAATGTACTGAGACTACTACTAATTGCTAGATCAAGTTTATTAAGAATAAGGAGACAGGAATGAGGCAAAGAGACAAAATATTCATCTGAAACAATTAAAAGACCAATGGTGACATAATTATAAAAAAGGAAGCTAATGTTCTAACCAAAGTACGTTTTCTCCTTCAATTAATAATAAATCAGTGTTCTGCACTGTATAAAATAGCTTTATGATATCAGTTTCACTTCTTTTGCAAAACCATAATGAAAGACAGACCAAAGAGATGGATGGTTTGCAACAAATGCAATGCAATGACAAACACCCTTAATAGTCTTCTAAAACTGTAAGAGCTGTAAAAATCCTCCTAAAATTTATCTATCTGCTCTCCTCAACAAATATGCTCAAAGGTTAAGAAAGCGGTACTTTGCATCTCCCTTGTCATTTAATTCCTTTGGAAGTCTAAGTGTTTGCAAACTTTCAAATCCACTTGGTCCTTTTACATTTTTTTCTTGGGTTTTGGCTACAAACACCACACAATTATGAATGCGAGAAGTTCTTCTACAGGGAGCTGGAGACATAATTCAATGTCCAGTAGCATCTCAAATATTGAATAAAACCAGCATTTAAATGATAGAAAGGAAGACTAGTTCCAGTTAACCAACTGGACAATAAAGCAGTATGAAACATACTGCCAGGTGGTAGTCCAGGATACTAGATACTGGTTATTCCATACACTTCCAGAGACAGTGGGGAACATGTTAAAAACTTCAATATCATAAATATCTTTTTAAATGTATGATTCATTGTTCTTCTATTCATACTGAAAATAGTCACAAGCTTATTTCTATGGTTTACACATAAATTAACAAAGAAGTGTGACACTGGGTAAGGCCACCTAGAGTAGTATCTCTCCAAGTTCTCTTAAGGCAGGTAAAAACAATGGAATAGGAGATAGAAGAGAATAAATTATCAGACACAGAATTGTTGAGAGATTGGAAGGTTAAGAAATAGGAAATGTAATATTATCTTATTTACAAGGAGGGAAGGCTCAAGGCATTAGTTTTTAAGTAACTTTGATTTAGAGTCAACCAATATTGTTGAGAGGAATCTGCCACAGTTACTCTGCTATACACTTTCACAACCACTGTCTATTTAGTTTCAAAAATTATCCATCAGGTGGGAATTATTCCTCTTATTTTACAGAACAAGGAAACAAAAGCTATTAAGCAAGTTGCCACACAACTGGTAAGTGAGGAAGGGCTCATGTTAGACAGTAATTTTCTTTGTAAGATGAGAGACTGGAGTTATTCTTCGTTGTGAGTTGAGTGACAAAAGCAGAGAAAAGTTGAATGGTGTCCACATTCCATGCTGTATCACCAGTTCACCCGTCTGTAGCAAATATTTGCCATGCTATACTCCACTAGTTGCTAGGTAAACTGTGTCTGCCTTTTGGTACGTTAACATGTTGACCACAGCAGCACAGCATATGCATATACCACTCTGACTCAGGATACTCAGATTATTCCTGGCCTGCCCATACACTCTCCGAGTTCTTTTTTCACCCCATCACCTTGACAATCACATTGGAAAATTACTTCCCATAAGGGTAGAAGAGAAAATAAATTTGATTAAGAATATGTTTAATAACCATGAGGAAAGTTGATAATAGAATGTACTTTAAAAAGCTATGATTCAGACTTAAACTTGATGTGATCAATAATACATAAGTTAAAGGGGCTACGCTTAAGAATAAAAACAAAAAGCTATTGTTTACATAATATATCATTAGTATCTGGAGGTACAGAGATCAATGTGATAATTAATGACATAGCTATGACTCCTTATATCTCACTAATCATTAATAGGATATAAAAGTGCCTATATAACTGAGAAATTCAGTTAAGCTTCACTGTAGAAGAAAATAAAAATACACTGGAAGTCATTTTGTTTAGCTCATGTATAAAAACTATTTTCACCAGGTAGTAGTGACAGCAATCTAAGAAAATTTCCTAACAAGTACACAGCACAGAGCGACACATAAAAAGAGATCATTTATTTTTTCCCTTTTATTTCTATATTGTTTCCACATTCTCCTTCAGCTAACTGGACACTCAGTTAAGCCATATACATCATAAGTCATATATGTCATAATGAAAATCTTTCACTAAAGTCCTAGGGAGATAATTTTTAGTATCACCATATCTACAGTGAAAATCATGCTAATACCAACATAGGACCTTGAATTTTTTAACTCATTGAATAACTTGGTGGGATAGTAAATGTCATAAGGAAATTATTTTACTATCTAATGTTCAAAATAAAAATATACTATTAAAGCTATATTTTTAAATGGTACATCTATATAAAGTATGATAATGAACAGACTTCTAATTTGATTAAATGTCATAATCACTATTTATTACTGTAATAATTAAGATAACAAAAGTATAAATGTTATCATCTGATTTACTAGAATTAAATTAAGCAAGCCATTGGATAAATCAGAAAATTCTTATAGAATTTCAGAGGTCCTCAATTGCCGAAATAAATTCAGTCTTTGAAAATAGAGGAAGAATGCTGGAAGGAAGGCTGTATCACTGAAGCATGGTTTCCATTTATTTCTTCAGTGTTGGGGTCAAAGAGGAAATTGTCTTAGTGCTCCTCTACTTCACTGAAACAAAACTTTATTTTAGTTTACAGTGAATAAATCATGTAAGAAATCAATTTGATGACCTTTATTGAGATACTACTGGATACAAGATACTGTGCTAAATGGTCTGGAAACATAGATGAATAATAGCTGTATGTTTTTTCAGGGCTGCCATAACACAGTGCCACAGACTAGATGGCTTAACCAACAGAGATTTATTTTCTTATTCTGGAGACTAGAAGTCCAAGATCAAGTTGTGGAGAGGGTTTGTGCCCTCTAAAGACTCTCCTTGGCTTATAGATAGCTCTCTTATCCCTGTATCTCCACATAGTCTTCTCCTTCTGTATATGGATGTGTCCCAATTTCCTCTTCTTATAGAGGCACCAGTCATACTGGATTAGGGCTCATCCAAATGACCTCATTTTAACTTATTTGCATCTTTAAAGACTCTATCTCCATATACAGTCACATTCTGAGCTACTGAGGGTATATATACCAATTGATATACTTCAATATACCAATTTTGGGGGATACAATTCACCCAACAATAATAGCATTCCTGCCCTCCAGGACTTTTTAAATAATAGAGAAAAAAATATAAAAGTAACTATAATATAAGGCAGAAAGTGATAAAAGTTACAGCATAAATTCAAAATTATAAAGGAGTACAGGAAAGCTTAAAGGAGAAAAAGGGTTTAAAGGATAATGTGGTTTTCTAAGGATAGGATTTCACCAGATTGAGATAAACATGGTGAAAAGGGCAGGAAATAACATGATTAGAAGAGGCACTGTGCAGGGCTAATTTTTCTTTTAATAATCAGATCTTACTCTGATTAACATGTCATATTAGGTATTTAAGATGACAAAGGTCATTTGGTTGTTAATAGCAAAGCAGCAATACAAAATCATATTTTCTTTAGTTTTCTATGTAAAATACATCCTGGGCCAATATTAAGACAAATTAAACATATCATTTTAATTCCCAACATATCATTTGCACTTACAGACATTTTTTTAAGAAATAGAATAGGAAGCGAATTAGAATTGTACCAACCCCAAACCAGAAGAAGATATGGATAATAAAAGTCAAATAGCAATTGGAGTATCCTTGTAAGAAATCTATATATCAAAAAACAATGCCTATAACTCTTTGTTCTGAGGGTCAGTTCCCAAATTTATATGATGCAACAGTATTGCAAATTCTTTGCAGTAATAAAGTGTCACTATCTGGATTAAAAAAAAAAAAAAAGTATATTTGTGATATTTTATTCCCAGTGAGTGCAACCTATGTTTAGCTCCCAAAACATTATTATTAGTCCTGTTTGCTAAATAAGTAATATTTCTGACAACAGCAATAAAATGTTTTCAATTTTAATTGATTTTATTTAAAAAGCAGAAGAGAAAATTAAAGAATCTACACAAAATATCCTTTATACATCAGTGGAGAAAAATGCTGAACTTTCAATGGAATCATAATAAATGTGTGCTTCCTTGTAACTTCTTACATGTCACTGGTGGATAAAATCAATTTTTACTTACTACCTACAAATTATGACAATTCAATAGCACTCGGTCACGTGACATTAAAAATGTGGCAGAGTGCAGGATTTTCATTTTGTTCACAGATATTATCCCAAAGGCACATTAAAGTTTTCTCCTCTACTGTCATGACAATCATTTAGGTGAGTGTCATAAAATGTTTGAAAGACATATAAATTCCGTATTTCATATCTCTTGTTAGTGACTAATTAATCAGAAAAAAGAATTTAAGTTCAGTGAATTACAAAACCAAAATTAAAATCCATCAGATTTTACATTAGGAAATAAAGATTTTGGCACATAAACCTTTAGCACTGCAGAAAATGAGCTTCATCTCTTACGCTGGTAAAAGGTACAGCGTGATCATTCTGTGCAATTACACAGCTAGGCGAAGACATGATTTAGATACAGTATTATACCAAAAAGAAAATCACTTTGCATAGCTATGCTTAATTTTTGCAGTTGCCTAAAATAGTTATACATTCTGGCTTTGCCCTAAAGCCTGTGTTGAGAGGCTCTGAAATATAAACAGAGTAAAATCTGTGCTCAATCACTTGGAGGTTACTCCTATAGAAATCAAATGAGAGTTTATTAAGTAAAGTAAATTTAATTAAACAAATGTTTGTTAAGTATCTGTAGCATATCAAACACTGTGTAAGGTGCTGAAATGAAGGAAAACCTAACAATCTGCACACATCCATGGTGTTTGGCTGCTTCTATTTCTTTAACTTCAGTTTTTCACTAATCTGATTTTTTTTAATGCAAAATACGTTATTTCATTTTATCGGCAGATTCAATCACAGAATTCTAAATATGTCTGAATATCCATGTGTGTTTACACTTCAATTTCTGTAGGCATTTTGACTTCATTTTGTTGACTTGATCTTCCTGTTTCTGGAAGGGGTTTGTTTAATATGTCCATTGAGATTATCTATTGTCCTTTTATGTCAAATAGTTTCATCAGTATTACCTAAAGATATTAATTTAGGGTACATAGAGGTTATGGTTGTTAATTTTGTTGAATTGTTCTTTAATCTTATTGAAATACCATTATAATTTTAGTTTACTATAATTATGTGAAATTTAATTTTATATCATAATATTACAGAGCTTGCTTTTGTTGATTTAAAATTTGCCTAGAATATCTTATTCATTGCTTTTATTAAAATTCCCTTGACCTAATCTGATATTTTTGAGTGGTGTTGCTTTGGGATGTTTTGTCTGTTGTTGTTTATCTTTAACTTCCTCCTCAGAATCTCACTGATTTCTGGTCAGAGACGATAAAATCTCGTATTTCCACCCAAACCATATTTAGTCTAGCTCAAAGGAGTTTTATTTTGCTTTTTTATGATCATACAAAATTGTCCAGTTGTGTCCACATGACAGCCAAAGATTTACAGAGGAAGGCTCTTGAACTTTTGTTAATTATTTGACTCAGAAGCTGAATGAGTAACAAATCAAAAGTTAGGCTTAAGAATTCAGTATATCTTTCTCCCTGATTCAAGAAATTTCCAGATGGGAAAACTCAAATATGGTTTAAACATGACCTCCATATTTTGACATTAAAAAATAAGCAAAAACTATTTTAAAAGAAAAATAATTTTTAATAGGGGAAAATAATCTGACCTGACTAGAAGGTACCTAAAAAGTATTTATTGTCTTAGAGAATTTGAGCAATTCAGGAATTTTCTGTGACAGGTTTCTATATATTAAATGTGATTATACTAGACAAATTCATTCTAGGGAGAACTATCCATGGAACTTTTAGAGTTTTTGGGGTAAGTGATTCCACACCTATTAATTACAGCATTTCATATGAAAACAGAAATTTAAAAAGCCATGATCTAAGGAAAAAAAATACACACACTATGAAACAACTATTAGAACCATATAAATATTAATGCAAAAATATATATAAATTCATTTATCTCAATAGTGACACCATGAATATATAGCATGCCTTAAATAGAGTACTTTTAATTAACATAGCCACCAGACATTTTTTTGCTAACTATGACAGACAGAAACTAATAAAACCGTAACTGATCTATAATTTTTGAGTAAATTTCCATTGTTTCCTAGCAGGTCTTTATACTTTGAAAATGTTAACTAAAATTTCAGTGGTTTATGAAAACCTACAAATTTTCAAATAACTAGATCTTATAACCTAGTTCACGAAGAGAGAGTAGAGTGACAAGTCTGAATATCTGTGTCTCCATGAAATTTTCCATGTAGTCACGTGAAGAGGATTTATATGCAATTTATTATGGAAACATTAAGTACATAAATCCCCACCAAGATGGTGAATGCAAATTTGTAAGAAGGCATTATATAATGCCATGGGAATTTAAATGTGGCTAAAATACATTGAATTGCACATATTTTTCTTTCCTCCCATGACCATTTTCCACAAATAGGATCAGTATTATGTCCAAAAAACTAAATTTAATCCACATATGAAAGTTATCAAAATTGACAAAATTGAAAAGGTTATGGGAAATTGTGTGGCAGTTGGTTTGAAAGGCACTGAACATTTAAGCATTATATTTAAGTGTTAGAGTTTTGGTAGTTTTGAGTCTATCAATGTTTTTTATTATTGTTTGGTTAGATGGTTGTATTCTAAAATTTTTATTTAACAGGTACAACACTTGTATCATGAAAACTTGAAAGCTCAAAACAACTGATTCCCTACAAAAAAGTATGAGTAAACTGTTAATTTATTTGTAAGTTCCTTCTAATTGTACATTTTAAAAGCTATTATAAAGAACCAGATTGAAAATTGATTACTGGATATCTATAATTATACAGACGAATGAAATAACACTATAGTGAACTTAGATTATGTTTTGAGTCTTCTTTGAATTAAATCCTCTAAGTCCTTGTACTAAGCTTCTAAATGCCAACAGGAAAGAGTGATCACAAATTCAAGTAATGATAAAAAATGATGAGGTTTCAAAGATACGGATATAGAAAAACAGCCTTGGTGTCTTTCCTAACAATTTTACCATACTGTAATTAGCATTTGAGGGCTTGTTTCCTCCATCAGACTACAGATGCCCTGTGAATAAGTCCAATGTGTATTATTTACCATTATATCTCTAAGGTGAATAGAAATTGATCAATAAATATTTGCTGACTGACAAAATAAATGATTTACTTATCAATACCAAAGTGTTCATGGGGTACTTGCTTCAAGAACATTCTTTCCTCCATCACTTACTAGCCAGATTGCTAACAAGATGGTAGCACAGAATATCACTTAAGACACTTGTCATGTCCCTGTGAGAAACTTTTCAGCTTCAGCTTTGAGTTTTATACCCCCAAAGTGAGAAGATTCTATTGCCTGAGGTAGGTTCTGACTACTTTGAGGCCCTAGGTCTCCTAATCCAATAGGAGGAACACATCTGTCTCGCAGATGTGCTTATTAGGAGGCAAGGGCTTTCATCAAAATCCTCAGTAAAGGGAAAATTATAAAATCCTAGAAAAGATTACACAAGGGACTTCAATTATACATGTAATAGCAAGTGTTACAAAAGTTAAGGTTTGTAAAGCTTTATGGTAAGACTCCATTATCATTCTATATACTCTTACGGATGCTGGAAATATTTCACAATAAAAATATTTTTAAAGATCTAGCCATCCTTTTCCCACCATCATTCACAAAAAAAGGGTAAAAAATGGCATAAAATCTCACAAAATATTATTCCATCAGAGACTGATCCTGGGTGATGAAGGTTTAGGTATTTTTCACCTTCACAACACATTTTCTTATACTGTATTACTGAGATTCACAATCAAGTTCAATAAAGCTAGACGATCACCATCATTTGGTGAGTTTCAGGTACTGATATATTTGGCCTGGGAAGATCTCTCTGTCACCCCAGGAACACAATCAACCGTGCTGCCTATCTTTGCACCTTGATATTTACTTCTCCGCTTCACTGTAACTCTCTCATTATAAAAGTTTAAGAAAAGTAGAAATCATAATATGGTAAAACATAGAAAATTATCTACCACAATAATAATCATGGAGGCTATTTTTCACCAGATTTTATTATGATATTATTTTTAAGGATAAAGAATTGTAAATAAAATCAAAGTCCCATATATACTCTTTTTCAGTCCCATCCAACTCCTCCCTCTCCATATTTAATCACTCTTAGGTATTTGTTATGTGTGGTGTCCTACTGTTCACATTGCCTTGCTAATTACTTAACTGCTTTTTAAAAGCTATCCCACTAACATGTGAAACAAGTTTGTTTTAACTCCTATGTTGGCTGCCATTTATTCATTCTCCTGCTGATGGGTGCTTATATTATGTTCAACTTATACTATTTTTAAAAATTCCATAATGGTCATACTTATACAAGCCTTCTTTATGAATATGTGCACAAGTCTGTCCAATAAATAAAAAAGGATATTGTGGCAAAATAATCCAGGCACCACACACTGCTATTTTGTTCTTCAAAGATATTATAACAATTTACTTTCCTGGGTGCAGTGTATGAAAATTCTCATTTTATTCTATCTTGTCTGATATTTTGCATTATCATACATTTTTAATGTCTTGACATCTGATAGTTATACACTATAATTTTCAAGATAATTCTTCAGTTAGTTTGGTAAACTGATTTTTGGGATAAGTTTAACAAAGGTAGCTCCTTTAAAGAGATTTATCTTTCTTATATCTGGTTTAAATTTTAACAATGGCCTGCCAATGATATTAGTGATAATGGTTAGCTTCTACTGGGCAACCTACTATGTCCCAGACACTCCTTAAATCATTTAAAATATATCATTTTATCTAATTTGTCCAATCATGCAATAATATATACTCTAGGAAGGCAGGGAGTGTAGTCTGTTCCATTGACTATTCTATCTCTAGGATTTAAAACATTCTAACACTTAATATGTGTTCAATAAATATTTGTTGAATAAATGTATCTTAGTCCATTTGGGCTACTGTAACAAAATAACACAGACTGGGTAGCTTATAAACAACAGAAATTGACTTCTCACTCTTCTGGAGGCTGAGAAGTCCAAAATCAAGGTGCCGGCATTGTCACATGTTGGTAAGAGCCTCTTCCTGGGGTTCACATCCAGTGCCTTTTGCTGGAGTCTCACAATGGTGTAAGGGGCTAGGGATCTCTGTAGGGTCTATTTTGTCAGAATACTAATCTCATTCATGAGAACTTCACCCTCATCACCTAAGGACCTCCTGAAGGCCCTACCTTCCAATATTTTTGAATTGGTTATTAGTATTTCAACATATCAATTTTGGGGGGCACAGACATTCAGACCATAGCAAGATGATATAATTATTAACATTTTAGAGGAGGGCATTTAGTGATTCAGAGGTTAATTTATTTCCTAAAGATCATAGATCTGGTAGGATCTGGCAGGATTGTCAGTCCTAAGCACAGCTAAGCCCCTCCAAACAGACTCTTCTCTTTCTATGCTTTCCGTAGATTCTAGAGATAAAACACATCATCTTGATATCTAATCTATAAGAGTTCTTTTAGTGGTGAGACTTTAGTGATAATGATATGTGCTTTGTGAAAAGGTGATTATATGCTGCTTTTCTTGAATACACATGAACTGTCCACAGTACAGCTCTGGAGCCACTATGTAAGCAGAGGTTTCTATTGTTCTGTTGAAATTCCCTGGGATGCTATCAAAGACCCTGAAAGTATGCCAACACAAATCTGCAAGCTCAGATACATGACCTCAATAGTTTAGGATCTTGTATCTGCACCCACCTGGGTAGTCAGAGGCATGCTTCTTTCTAGGTCCAGAGAAGGACCTCTGGAGAGTGTTTAGGGAAGGCTTAACCTGCGTTTCCTGCCTAAAAAGCCTCCATCTCTAGCTGAAGTCTCTGGTCTTTCAGAATGCTCAAGAGCACCTCTCGGACTCATCAGCGGGTTGGAGTGGGAGTGGATGCTGTACAACAAAGGTAAACTTTCCTTCTAAACCCTCCTCTAACCTATAAAATGGCCACAGGATTCATCATATTAAGGATTTTTATTCATCCATATTACACTGATCAAATGCATGTGCTTAGAGTTGAAACACTGCCCCGAAATAACAAAATACAAATGAAATTATGAAGCTCACTTTGACTCTCTGTTTTGTTAAAACTTTCTTTCAGTGTATCTTTCAGTGTAGGTATGGCAAATAATATGGTTTTTAATACTGTGCATACACTCACTGAGACAACTTTAAGGAAATCTTTTATTAAAGATCTGTTTTATCATGCAAGTAAGTACATAGCTAGTGCTTGCTGAATTTAGGAAAATTTAAAAATTGTTTTATACAAATTAAAAATGCAAGCCCTTAGTGCTATTTATTATATGAGTAAAATTATTGATGACTACTCCAGCTCTGCCTTAAAGTTCTGGTAAAAATTCTCAAATCTGACTGATTTTGACAAAGTCAAAAAAGAACTTCTAATTATGGCTTTTCTAAAGATCTAATTTGTAATATTCAAACAACAGTCCTGCGTTTACTTGCTGTTCATTCAAATGAAAGCATCCTGAGTGAACTTGCCTGTTAGGACATGGAATAAGGTGTGTTAAATTCCAGTCCACAGGCCCAAAGTACTCTTCAGTCATGTAAGTACAGGCAGTAATTCAAAACATAATTATCAACAGAGCAATAATGGATTACTTTGCTGGAGCCTATTTAACCATTTTGGAAAGCATACTTTCTCCCCATCTTTCCATGACTTATGTAAAGCTGTGTGTTTAATTTTCCTGCATTCTGTGCAATGGTTGAGCCATATACCATCACATGAAAATATAATCATCACAGAGGACCCAGAGGGAGAAACCTACAACCACAAGACTGTCTCTTGGGTTTATTCAATGGCATATAATGTCCCGGCTGCAAGTCATCACCAGACTATCCTGATGAGGCAGAGCTTCTTTTCTTGCTAAATGCATGCCTGGGTTATCCAGCCTGTGCTAGGTTTAAGTCATCAAACTGGCTCTCACCTCACCCTAGTATTGTTATGTCTTAGATATGTGTGTCAGTCTTACATTTTTATTTCTTGGAGGTAGGGTGGACAGAATGAGGAAACACCTGTTTCTATTGGGTTTACTTTATTTTCACTTCTAGGGGCAATTCAAACATTATTTAGCACTACACTATCTACTTCTATAAGAATGTTTTTCAGCATATGGAGTGGGTGTTCTGAAATATTGATGACACTACCATTTAAAATTTTAGATGATTTAAATTTTTCTATGAAAGTTCAGGGCTCTATATAATGTCACCTGCTGACTTTTTGAGTCTAGTTCCAATCCAGATGCACCCTCTGTTCCTGTAATACTGGCCAACTTCCTGTCCCTCAAACCCTCTATGTACTTTGACATGCTTGTCTCTCTTTCTGGGATATTATTTCAATTTCTTCAATTTCAATTCAACAATTCAGTTCAACTACTATCTCCTTAACAATGCTTCCCTCAACATCCAGAAACTCCAGCAGCATTAATTGCACAGAATTTTGTTACATGACTATTAGAGTCTTTTGGAGTCTGATATATATACACTGGATTGTGAGTTCCCTAAAAGCAAACAAGTGCCTTTTCCTTCTTTAGATCCTCCTCCATTTCCCAGCATACTGCCTTGTCTATCATTTATATTCAATACACCCATCAAAATTCATTTTTGCAGAATATGACTTCAAATCTTAATTTTAAACAAATGTATTTCATGCTTTGATGCCTTTAATCAATTAAAATTTCAAGTGGGTGTATGTTGAAGACATACCTAAGAGAATGCATGGTAATACATAACTGATTATAATTTATATGATTTATCTTTGCCCAGGTGTGTACTATGGGTCATCTTTTATCCCAGCACCTATTCCATAAACATTATATGAGATTTAATAGTGCTTAGTTTGTGCACAACTAATTTAACATCTGTGTCTTGCCACTATTATGATGTATTTATTTAGTATTGATTTATGAAGGAAAAAAATCTTTCATTTTCCTCTGTCAAATGATTCAGATACAACTTTGTAAAAGCCAAAGAACATGTTCACTACAATTTCATGAGTCCAGAGGTCTCTGTTAGTGACTTTTTGAAGGCAGTATCAGTTATATCTGAGTCACTAAGTCAAAGTCACAGAACATTGTGATGATTAATGCTTAAAGTTATTTTTCATAACTTGAAGATTTTTAGAAATATTCATCCCAAGGCTGAACACATTTAATGAAAGCAGAAGACGTAAATCCCCCCAAATTAATCTTGCATAAAATTAAATAGAGTAATAAATACCTTTTTTCTTCATTCAACAAATACCTACTGAGAGCCTTCAAGCAAAATTCTGGAAGCAGGAGGTTCAATTAGAAAGATTACACAGCTATTCAAGTAAGAGACAGTGGCTTGAACTGGAGTAATAGCAATGGACTTGGGGAAAAGTAGACACATTAAAGAGGAATTTAGGACATGGAATAAAGAAGATTTTCAAGCATCCTCTAATATGATAATTAATTGAGAATCAGTAGGATGTTATCTTTAAATTGAGAAAATCTTTTACAATAAAGGAACAACAGTGCTAATTCTAATCAGTAAGTGGTCAATCGCTTTTTTAGAAAATTCCAAACCGTTGTCAATGGTATCCTCCATTCTTCAGGTGGTCCCCTATATTCAATAATCTCCACTGCCACAACTTTCCTTCAGGTTATATTTTCCACTAACTTTTACTCATTATCCAATCTCCAGTACCTTTTGTAGGATTTAGCACTTTAAATTATGCAATACATATTTCAAGAATGAATGAATGAAAGAGTAATGAAAGTGAAACCAAGGTCAGATCTTCACAAACCCCCACACTGAATCAGTTCTCAGTAACTGGTGAATAGCTCTTATGATCCAAGTCATTCCCTCTTCTATCAACGTTGACTTCTAAATTCAGTTCCTTGGGATTATAGTTCATTATGAGTCAATTAATGCAATGGTTCAAAAACCTGATGCAGGTGTTAATGTTTTCTCTTCCAAATTTTGCATCTTAAACAGAGATCTTAAATATTTTCATATCTCCGCATGGAAAACTAACACTGGGGATTTCAGGCATTGTGGTAGGCTGGAAAGAGTTTTTCAAACCTTATCACATAGACACAAATTCTGTCTCAGAGGAGAAGCCATGATTGATGGGAACAGATGTGGAAAAGTTATGATGTAACAGGAAACATCACCGGAGCGCATGCTAAACTATCACAAGGAAAGTTTATGAAGACACAGAAACCTGAGAAAGCAGTGGACGCCACTCAGCGTTCGGGGCAAACACATTTTTTCTCCAATCAATACTATCTCTCCTTCTTTTCTGATGATAAAACTCTGATTTTGTTTTTATAGTAAGTCACTAGTCCAGAAGGCTGAATTATGCCTAGTCTAAGCCCAGTGGTCTGCTAGGATATGTTCATACCAGTTCACAAGAGCTATTCTATGCATCTCTTCCCAATTCAGAGTTCAGCGGCCTGATGGTGGCAGCTGGAGAGCCACCAGTGTGGGAGTAGTTATGTCACAGAAATCAGCAAGTGCTACAAATTAGAACTACTCCTCCCTCTGGCCCCCAGTCAGTCATTAACCATTTATCAGCACTCTAAGTCCATCACACTTCTTTTTGCCATTGATTGGTCCACGAGCAGGTATAGGATAAAGTTATGACCTATGACCAGTGAAAATCTAGTGGAAGGCATCTGAGAAAGATTTCCTCCTTGATAAGTTAAAGTAAACAAGCCCCCTTGCCTTCCTGCTTTAAGTGATTGTGTGCAATGCTTTGAGATGCATCCATGAATAGGAGTTTCTTTAGAGACAGTGTAAATTGTTGAGTTGTATGGATTATAAGGCATGAGGCTCATTATCCTAGAGTAGATCTTATGTAGCAGATTGTAGCTTCCAGAAAGGTTACCATTTTTTTTTAAATTCTCATAATATTTCACAAAATTACTTACATTCAGTGTTATTCCATTTCAGAAAATTGACAAGAGCAAATATATAAATTAAAAAATTAAAAACATACCAGACACAGCAAGGAAGTCATCAATGCTTGTAATGTCATCTACAGCTTCAGTGAGGACATGGATATGATTCTCCCATGTGCGCTTGTACATTTCCATGGTTTTCTTGACCACTTGACTTTTGGGTTTTGCAGCCAAAGCAAGTGCAGCATTAATAATCTGTAAAGATGTACAATGTTCACATAGTGATTTATTTGGGAATAGTTACCATTGTGCAGATGACAGGTATTCTTAAAAAAAAAAAAAAGATACATTCATCTTTAGCAGGTAAAGTGACCTCATGCATAACTCTTCAGTTTTGATAATATTGAAAACCGAATATTTGATAATATTGAAAACTCTTTGGTTTCAATATTTGATAATATTGAAAACTCTTCAGTTTTGATAATATTGAATATTATTTTGGGTAATTTAATTAATTTTAGAATTGTTTTGGGTAATTTTATTAATTATTTTGGGTAATTTAATATTATTTTGGGTAATTTATTTAATTTTAGAATTATTTACTGAGCACCAAGGCACTAAGAACTGCAGGAGATACAAAGATACCTCGTATCTACCTTTAAGGAGCTTATGTATTACTCAATGGGAAGGGCAACATGTAACTACAGTTCAGTATGAAGAATATGCCATAATTACAAATAATGATTGATAGTCTGTATAGAGCAGAAAGATCACCTTCAGCAGAAGTTCTGAGAAAAGGTTCAGGAAACGGTAATGTTTAACTGGACCTTTGGATTCACATTGCACAACTAGGTAATGAATGCCCTTCTATATGCAAATCACTGGAATAAAAGCTTTGACTTTTTTGAGGACTTCAAGAATTTTACCAGTAGATATTCATTATTTGTATTCATTCATCTGTACATTCACTCATCATTCAATATTTCAAATATATTCTGAGTGTGTTTTTATTTATCAAGCATGGTTCTTGGTGTCAGGGATATGGCAATGATGAAGACACAGGCAAAAAGCATTGTCTTCATGGAGCTTATACTCCAGTTAACGGAGAAAGGCAATTAGCAAGTTAAATAAGTAAAATATATGTTTGGTTTGATGGTTGTAAGAACTAAGGAGACAAAATAGAGCAGAGAAGGCAGATAAGATGTGGACTGATGGTGAGAGTAGGAAGTTTGCTATTTTAGCAGGCCTTGCGTTGAAGTGGACACTTAAGTAAAATCATGGGTGGGAGAGAATTTGTGAACAGAGAAGTGGCAATATTCAAAAGGCGAGAAAACAGGGGAAATGCTGCAAGGACAGTGAGCAGTCTCATCCAGAGCCTGGTATGCATAAAGAGTCATTGACTGCCCTGCTGAGGACAGTGGCCTTATTTGGCCTTATTTTGACTTTTGAGCAATTTGCTCAGAATTACACTTTAGAAAAATTCATTTGGCATAGGAGGCTACTGCAACAGGTTACGGGAGTGAAAAAGAGCTTGGACTGCAATGGTGGAGGTAACGAAAAGTTTTGATAGGACTTTCAGTAATTTTAAGGAAGATGAGGATAGATCAGTAATTGACAAAAATGTCATGCAAACATTAATGAATCTGTGGAAAACAATGCTTAAGGACATGGAAATATATCCACGATAGTGTAATAAAAGCAGATTACAAAACATCAATCTTCATAGAATAGCCTTTCTAGCAAATACGCTAGAACTAAAAGTTAGATTAATAAGAACAAATAACAATGGTTCTCTCCGATTGGTGGCATCTCCAGTGCTTTTCATTTGATTTTGTGTGTATAACTGAATTTATCAGATTTTCTATGGTGAATATGTGTCAGTTGTATACTCAGAACAAAGGAAGTTATTTTTTCAAAGAAAGGTGATTACGTTTTCCATGAGTAATGGAGAGAATGGTTATAGTAGTGACAGAAAAGGAGAGATCAGAGAGTTAAAAAGTCAGTCAGAGTTGTAGAAGCAGATGTCTGCAACTGTTTTGGAGGACACTGGTAATGAAGGATATTAGATGTCAGTTTCCCTATTATGGAAGTTGACTTTGAAGTGCCTCTTGGCTTTCCACACGAATTACATAGTGGCCAATCAAAGATGTGAAATTGGAGCTCATAAAAAAGTTTTCATTCATTTATTTATCTGTTCGTGCATTGAAACAAATTCATAATATATAGCAACAATGTATCAGATTCCACACTGAATATGAAGGACATCACAGTGAAAAAGATTCCACCACAGTTTCTAGAACAGCTCATCATCTAGAAGGGGAATTAGCCAAAAGCCAAATGATTGCAATGCATCAGTGATTCTCAGACTTTAGCCTGTATCAGAATCACTTTGAGGGCTTGTTAAAACAGGTTCCTGAACCATGCCCTCGAGTTTCTGATTCAGTTGATGGGTTTGGGGGCCTGAGGATTTACATTTCTAACAAGTTCTCAGGTAATAGTGATGCTACTAGTCTGGGGCTCCCAGTTTGGGAACCACTGAAATAAGTTAAGTGCTATAATGTAGGGGCTCTTGAAAAGGTAAGCAGAAGGTGCCCTATAACACAAGGGAGAGGTACCCATCTCCAGAAGGAAAAGATATTTCAAAGGACTGAAGTCTGAAAAACAAGAAGAAATTAGTATAAGGTGATATCTATTTAGGAAGAGGCAATAACATGTGCAATAATGACCTAGAAGCAAGGTACAGTCTAACCCCACCTTCTGAGGAAAGTTCAGCAGAGAGGAGATCGTAATAGAGTTGTAAGAAAATCAAAGACAACAAGGGAAAAAGGGAGGAGAGAGCACATCTTTGGAAAGTACCAACATGTACGAGGAAAGAATGAAGTGGAAGTGATACAGATGAGAGAAGGAATCATCAAAGAGGTAGGAAAGTGAGGTACTAAAGAGTCAAGATGAGGAAGACAACATTTTCAAAATGTCAAATGCCATAGGAGGATCAAGAGTAATGAGGACGGAAAACAGGAGTCATTGGTGTAGCAGAATATTGGATACAGGAGTCAGACTTCACCAAAATGTAATGGCAACAATAAAAAGAATCTTTTTCTACTCAGTAACCCAAAGACTGCACCTTACTTACATGACTTTCAACAAATTATTAGAGGTGGAAGAGGGGAGAAATGAGTTGCTTGAAAATATTATGCTGATATTCCCTTATTTCTTTTTTATGAAAGAGGAACACGTTGAATTTAAGGAAACGCATACTATGTTTAGACATAACAACTCTGCAGTATCCCCAGACTTCAGTTTTAGAGCTCGATCAACCTATTAACTTACAATGTATGTTTGTGTACACTGCAGCGGCTGTAGTCTCCGGTGTGTCATTGTCCCTGCAATTGGACAGTTGTGTACACACGTGGCTGTGCCGACATTACACCTTCACACTCTGTGCAGACTTTTAAAGTACCCGTGCAGATCCATCAAGGGGATATGGAATCATGACGATAACACAGGTTGCATTTTCTAAGGACATTTTCAGTTCTGTGGCTGATCCAATTTATTTGATTCAACACTGCACACTATGAGAAAACTTTATCCAACTTGACTCTCCTGATATTTAACTTAAATCTAAAAGCAGATCAAACTGAGAAGATGTGCAAACCATCTTTAAGACGGAAGAAATCTCCATCCCAGTGCATACTCTTCAGCATTTTAGTTACATGTCTAGAGGGGGCAGGGGGAAGAATATCCTTAAATCTTCTTCACGCATGACTAAAGATGACTGAAATCTGAAATGAATTATGTTACTTTCTGAGGCATCTTTCTTTTGATTATAGTTGGGATGTGTACATGTCAGAACCACCCTTAAGCCTGTGAATCACCTACTCAGTCAGTTCACCTTTGAAAGAGTATCTTTAAATTCAGGAACTTGTTATATGTTAACAGGACTATTTAATAGCCTTTGAAATAGGCTCCTAATTCCAGTCCCTATTAACTCCAGGCCATTCTCCTTACCACAAACACATTTCTTTTTCAAATGCACAAGTGATATTGTCCCACCCTGGCTAATAACCTTTGATGGAGTCCTAGTTGACCAAAGATAAAATCTAAATTCCTTTTCACTATTTACAGTTTAAAAACCTCCACAGGCTGGCCCTTCGCTCCATTTCACTCTGCCGTAATACTCTCCCTCACTTTAGCCTCCATTCCAGCCATACTGTCGTCAGCTCCATTTCCTGATCACACCGGTATCCTCATACGAATCAGAGTTACTGCCATATTCACAAACTGTCCCTAAAAGACTCTGTTCTACTCATAGCCCACTCAGAGAAGAGCCACAGAGAGTCAAGTTTGGTATCATTTTTCCCTCTTCAAAACTGTTTCCATCAGAGCCTGGCACACAATTCAAGGATAGCCAACCTGTAGGCTGGCCAGTGAGTGGTCATGGGTATGATGCCAAAGGTCAAGATGTTAAAATTTCTATGGAAAATCTGAACTAGAACTTAGAGAGAAACAGTTAGTTAGCAATGTAAACCAAGCTGAAAATATACATAAGAAGCCATCTAGTAAAAATCAGAACCAAAGGGGGTTGATGGAGGTAAGGCCATGAGGAAGCTGAGCAAGCCAAAGCTGAAAGGAAGAAGAAACTATGAATAGATTGAAGTTATGAGGTAAAGGGGAAAAAATGTATAGAGTAAAATGAGCCAGTGGGTTGAAAGAAGAAACCTTGTAGAGTCACAGGCACCAACAGAGAGAAAACAATACTCAGAACCAGAAAGAGCTGCGGGCAGACTCTATATGAGAGCATCCTATTTCGGGTTAAAAGTCCACAGGAAAAAAATAGCAATGGCAATAATAAGTACGAACACTCAAATTCTATACTTTGTGCCCAACACTATTCCAAGCCCTTTCTATCTATTAACAGATCTAACTTTTTTAAACCCATTTAATTTTCACGACTCAGTATCATTATCTCCATTTTTCAGACAAGACCATCCAGTTATTAAGAGGAGAAACTGTGAGTCTGATCCAAGTTCATGCTCACTGCCACATCATACTGTCTCCTGTAGTCGTCCTACAATAATTCAGGACGCCATGAGTGCGTCTGTGATCCTTAAAACCAAAGGGGCCTTACTGAAGAAAATATTATAAGGCCTGTCATGGGGAAAAAAATGATGTGTGTGTGTGTGTGTGTTAAAATGTATATAACATAAATTTGACCACTTTAACCATTAGAAGTTTAAAATTCTGTGGTATAAAATACATTTATAGTATTATGCAACCATTATCACTATTCATCTCCAGAACTTTTTCATCTTCCCCAAATGAAACTGTGTACCTATTATAAACAATAACTTATTCTCTCTCCTCTCTTCAGCCCCAGTAACCACTACTCTACTTTGTCTCTACAAATTTGACTATTCTAGATACCTCATAGAAGTGGAATCATGTAATATTTGAACTTTTGTGTGTGTATGTGTTTTTCATGTAAAATACTGTTTTCCAGTTTCATCCCTGTACTAACATGTATCAAAAGTTTATTCCTTTTTAAGGCTGAATGATGTTCCACTGTGGGTACATAACATATTTTGCTGATCTATTTATCTGTTGCTGGACATTTAGGTTGTTTCCATATTTTGGCTACTGTGAATAATGCTTCTACGAACATTGGTGTACAAATATCTGGTCAAGTCCTCGCTTCAAAATGTTTTGGTTATATACCCACAAATGAAACTGCGGGGTCATATGGTAATTCTAAGTTCAATTTTTTGAGAAATGCCATACAGTTTTTCACAGTGGCTGGACCATTTTACATTCCAAGCAGCAAGGCACAATAGTTCTAATTTCTCTACATCTCTGTCAATATTTATTTTCTGGGTTTTTTTTTTAAATAATAATATCCATCCTAATGGGTGTGAAGTGGTATCTCACTGTGGTTTTGATTTGTCTTTCTCTAATGATAAATGATGTTAAGCATTTTTTCCATGTGCTTATTGGCCATTTAAATGTTTTTTTTGAGAAATGTCTATTCAAAACTTCTCATTTTTTAAATTGTTTAATTTTTTGCTGTTGAGTTTTAAGAATTCTTTACATTTTGTGGATATTAATCTATTCTCGTATATATTATTTACAAATATTTTCTCCCATTCTATGGATTGCCTTTTCATTCTTTTGGTAGTGTCCTCTGATGCACATATTTTTCAATTTAATTAAATCCAATTGTTTTTTTCTTTTGCTTCCTGTGTGTTTGGTGTCATACTCAAGCCATCATTGCTAAATTAAATATCTTGAAGTTTTCCCTCTATCTTTTCCCTTACGAATTCTGTAGTTTTAGCTGTCAGATCCTCAGCTAAAACCTAAAGCCTCAGATCCACTTTGAGTTAACTTTTGTATATGGTGCAAGGTAAGTGTCCAGCTTCATTCTTTTGCATGTGGATATCTTGTCTTCCCAGTACAATTTGGTGAAAAGACTGCCCTTTACCCATTGAAAGGTCTCAGCACCCTTCTTGAAAGTAATTTGACCATATATGCAAAAGTTTACTTCTTGAGTATCTATTCTATTCCATTAGTCTACAAGTCTATAGGTCTGTTTTTATACCAGTACCATACTGATTTCATTAATGTAGTTTGTAATAATCTTTGAAATTAGAAAAGTGTGAGTCCTCCAAATCTGTTATTTTTCAAGATTCTTTTTGTTATTTGAGATCCCTTGAGATTTCATATGAATTTTAGGGTATATTTGGCCTGTATCTGCAAAATTATTTTGGGGACTTAAATAGGAATTACACTGACTGTGCAAATTGGTTTGGATTGTACTGTCATCTGTTAAGTCTTAAAATATATTAAAATGGAATGTCTTTCCATTTATTTAAGTCTTCTTTAATTTCTTTCAGCAATGCTTTATAGTTTTCAGCATACAAGTCATTCTCCTCCTTGGTTTATTCCTAAGCGTTTTATTCTGTGTGATATTATTCTAAGTAGAACTGTTTTCTTAATTTTCTTTTCAGACTGTTCATTGTTAGTGTATAGGAACACAACTGATTTTTAATTTTTGTATGCTGAGTTGATATCCTGCAATTATACCAACTTTGTTTATTAGCTCTAAGAACGTTTGTGTGTGTGTATATGTGTATGTGTGTGTGTGTGTGTGTAATCTTTAGGGTTTTCTAAATATAAGATCTTGTCATCTATGAAAAGTGATAATTTACTTCTTCCTTACCCATTTGGGTCCCTAAGAGAGGGCTTTTTGAATCAGATTTTGTGAGCAAGTGAGAAGGGCAGGAGTTGAGGGAGGTTCAAGAAGTAGAACATGGAACCCCAAGGACCTGCTGAGAGCTCTTGCCAGCCCCTTTCACTTTGTATCTGGCTTCTGCTGTTCCAGCCTCAGGAAACTCAAACATCTAAACTAGATTCAGAATATTTATAAATTTTAGACTATCTCAAGGTTTTCTTCGGTTCCCTCCAGGTAACAGAAGTTTGTATTTCAGAGCCTCTCACTTTTACAGGCAACATACAAAAGCCCCAGAGAGGCCATAGAACTGTGTTCATACGGTCATTTGTTGTAGTACAATTTGCCACAGGTATTTTGGGATCTAGCTAAGGAAAGGGAGTTCGGTCTTTAGTTTGGGTTTAGTGGGAAAATTTTAAGAGGCTTAGAGTCACTTCCTTGTATGTCCTTTGCTACCCTCACACATATGGTGCTGACATCATATCATGACAGAACCTTGTCTCTCCTAAGTGCAGGTCCCTCTTTCCTCAACAAACTATGTGAAAACAAAGACTGAATCATCCTCCTAGTTTCTCTACAAAAAGTGATATTATAAAATAAGTTGTTGTTATTTAAGAGCTGATCAACAGTAGGTAGCAGCAAGAAAGAAAGGAAGGGGAGAGAGAAAAAGTAAGAAAAGGAAAAAGAAAGGAAGGAAAGAAAAAAAACTTTCATGGGTGTGTGACTGGCAGATAATAATACAAATATTTTTAGCATTTTCTGAATTTTGTGATATTTTGTATTTGTCAACATGTAAAAATTAATAACTAATTGTCATTTATTTTTGCATTGTAAATAAATACTCACTTTTCTTAAAGAAGGACTTCAAAATTGTATGAGGCTCAGGCCTCAAACAGCCTGGTTTGCCACAGCCAAATCTTTCATTTTTCATAAAAAGGAAAAACTTAACACAGATTTCACTGCAATATTTCACCTGAATTCTATCTTGATAACAAAGTACTGACTTTACTTCCTTTGGGAAAATAGAAGAGGACTTTTTTAATGTTCTACAATATTAAATCTTTGTGGAGACAAGTGACTTAATTTCCCTCCAACCTCCCTTTAATGTGACAATTTTTGGGGAAAAGAATTTCTATTTTATTTCTAAAATTTAGTTGTAAATGAAAAAAATAGTATAGTAATCATAAGACTAACATTACTGGGAGCCTTCAATGTTCCAGGCACAGTTTCTAGGTACTTCATTTGAATCAATGTTCTTAGTCCAATAAAAAAGGTCTTATCCATGTTCTCATTTTACTGGTACGACATTGTAAACACAAAGAGATCGAAGAATCTGTGCAAAGTTATAGAAGGAACTCTAGATTGTAAAACAAGAGTCTTAAGTTAGAGTTTTGCTTTCCTTCTAACTGATTTTATACACACAGAAGAGTCATAGTAACTCTTCCAGGGCTCGTTTTCTCAGAAGTCAGAGGTAAGTGTGCATTGGGGTAGGAGTGGGAGGGCAATGTCTGAGTTAGCTGATACTGCTCAGGTTCCTTCAGATTTGAACATGTAGATTTAATGGTATGATGTATATGCTTCTCTTAAAAGATTCCTGAAAACAGTTACTTTAAAAGTGAAAATAAATCTATGTAATTTAATTTTCCTCAGAGATATTTCAATATTGGCGCTGATACAAATAATCTTAAAAATCTTAGTTAGTATCACAAAAGCACTTTGTGGATTAAAAAGATGACTTATGTCTAAGTACCTATAGGTCTGATTACTCAGTGTCATAGCATGTAGAGAAAATTAAAATAACTAAATATATGATACCTCAAGTACATCTAAGCTAGTATGTGAAGGGAATTTATATTACATCCACTTAAATTGATAACACTGTAATAATTTTGGAATCATAGCAACTATGTTAATGACATCAAATTCAATGCTCCAAATCTGTGCATCCTTTTCTTAGTGGCTTAAATTGTGTTCTACTTTCAAATGTTTCTCACTTTCTAAGTTGGTTTTTTCACATTTCCTTAGTTTTGATAACCTTTTTTTGGTCTTCTTTTATACTGTATACCTCATTTATGGAAATTATCCTTGCATTTTAAGAGTAAGCTATGTAATATTTGTCAAGAATCTGCATAGTTAGATATTTGTGTTAAATAACTACAGAATTTAGGGATTGGGGAGGGGTAGCAGTGAGGAGACATAAATAGTCATGACTCTCACAGGCTCATAAATAATTAGATTACATGCAACTCTGACCTAACAATATGGTAATCTCCTTACTCCATGAAGGGATGATTCATGCATGACAGGATTACTCACAGGAACCTTTTGATAAGACTTTAACTTGCCTTTGAATATATATATAAGAAACTGAGATAACTTTTAGGGGTAAAAGTAATGTTTAAAAAGAGAGGGGGTAAAACTGACTTCTGGGAGTATACTGCATTCTATGAAAGCCTATATATTTCTTGTATATGTAGGCTGTTATACTATATTCTAGTATAAGCTTTCATACATCTTAATCCATACTGCTAGAGAAAGGGAGAAAAATTCAACTGAGGACTATTTAGGTTATAGAAAATGTATGACCTCTAGAAGGTCTGTAAAAGGCAATTATTTTTCATGAAAATCAAATTACTATTTTCCTATCCTCTACACTAATTATTAAGACAGGACAACCTATTAAATCAGATAAGTAAATGAGTGAGGAAAAGAATATCAAAGAATTACTTGGCATAATATAAAAATAAGTAGGTTTTATAGACAAATGGAAATGGAATCTGGGGTATGACTCCACATTTCAATCCAGCTCCATTACTTAATAGTTTTGTGTGATTTTAGACAAATTTCATGTTCTCTGAGCCTCAATCCTTTATCTGTAATGGTTATAAAAAATGCTTTTTATGAAAGATGTTGGCAGAATTTAATTAGGTCAACTAAATAAAACAACTAATATTCACCTAGCACAGTGTTAGACCTTTTATGAATGTTTTGAATGTAGATAGTTAGGAAAAAAAAAAAAGAATACCTCAGGAATTTAAACACTGTGTACACAAACACAGAGACATACAGAATTTACAATTTTCATATGCTCAACAGTCATTTTGACATACTAATTATAAACAAATACAAAATTGTTAAACAAATACAAAATTCAAGGAATACTGAATCCATAGAAACACTGTATTTCTGTGATTTACCTGTAACATAAAACTAAAATAAGAGAAAATTTGCCTCTGAAAATAAAAAAATTCTGAAACCAATATTCTATATCACAACTTAAGGCAATGGAAAATAATTTCTAATGATAACAGAGTTTTGGATCCATTATAATCCACCACTCAGATATTTAATAAGTTTAGAATTTGTAGTAGTAATAAATATCTACTATCTTCCAAATCATTTGGGTTCAAGTAGAGGAATTAAAGATGAATTTGGTATTGTTGCCAAAGTAATAAATCTCCTTTTCTTAAAAAAGGAATTTTATGTCAGAAACATCTACAAAGTTCCTTTTAATGAACCATCTAATTCCATATAAATATAAAGGCAAAAGGCAAGCTATTCATTAATTGTCAAAATGTATTTTATAATAAGAGGTTGGCAAAATTTAAAAAGAAAAAAAAAAACACATATTTGCAATGTCTGAATGCTTGGGATTAGACATTTTCTCCATATATTTGGATTTTCCGAACATTCAACTTGGTCTTATTTAAAACCATGAACTAAAAAGAGTTCATGGAACATTAGGAGATTTAACTTTTTTAATTGTTGAAGATTATTTGCTATTTATCTACTATTTATTTAAAGTAAAAAAAATTAGACAGTATAGACTCAGAAAATATTTTTAAGAGTGTTAAGTGAACAAGTCATGCACAAATATTTAATAAAGATAAACAGGTATATAAAGTCCAAATCATATAAAGCAGTATTTTCCCTGAGCTTCCAAGATGTGTTAAGATACGCACATAGGGTTTAGGGAATAAATTAGGTTAAAATACTCAAGGATGACTTGTTCTCTCTCCCTCTCGTATTCCTTTTGTTCGTACTATTTTCTTACTCTTTCTAATGGGTTCCTAAAAAAGAAATTTCCTTAATGTCCTTTACTTAGCATTTTGGCTTCTTGGATACAATGTCCACTGTCACAAATCTACTCCATGTTACCATTAACTCCCAGTGGAACAATTGAGGTAGCTTTAACCCTGGTCCCAGCCACTCTCTATAAACTAGTATTTCCAAATTAAAAAACTCATGAAGCTTTCATTTCCCTTTTTTATCTTAGGATCAATGCAAAAGTGCTCAACTTGGCCTAAAACCTGAAAATATTTGACATCTGTCTATTTATCTATCATCATTTACCATTAGTCCCCCTAACTTGCTGCTTCTTTCCAGGTAACTCTATTCATCTAACAGAGCTCACATCAAGCATCACTTCCTCAGGGAAGCTTTATCATGTCTAGGTCTGTTTTCTTGCTGATATACTCTCATAAAACAATGTCATTTTTAACTCTTGAGTATTTATCTCACTATGTAGTGGGATGTTCATCAGAGTAAACACTGAGTTCATTTGATAAATGTATGATCCACACCTCTCATTTTACTAAAAAGCAGAATTTTAATGTTATTTCCCCAGAGCACATGCAGAATGTCAAGGAGAGTCTCCTTCCCATTTAACCAGGGCTCCAGTCTATGGTTTCTTCTACTTGGCAGGCCTATACATTTAATAGTCTTTTTCCAAGTGAATAATTCCATCCCTACAAGGAACTCTTATACTAGGACCTAAAATGATTTTTTTTAATGTCCATATTGGTTTTCTTATAACTGAACACAGGAATCATAGGAAAAAATAGAGGCAATGATAAGGTTTGTATTCAACAGAAAAGGTGTTGATTAAATCGTCATATTAAGATATATAAAGGGACATCTGAAGCTGAGGAATATCTGCCAATGAACTAGCTCACAAGGATTTCCCTATTTAAATATTCAATGCCCAGTGTTAGAGACTAGAATTAAAGGAACATAAACATTAAAATGGTATTTCCCCCCACTGAATTGCCATACTCAAAGATTTGCCATTTTGCAAGTTTTTCAGATTTGAATTATGCAACTTTCTCAGCTAGAGGTCAGAACAGGAAAATAAGAAGGAATCCAAGATGGAAAGTCAACTGAGAAATACTTTAGCAATTATACTACATACAGCATAAGTAAGGGAGGGTTCTATAGTCTATTCAAGTTGCACTGAGACAATAAAATTAAAGCCTTTTTTATTACCAATGCATAGATGGACAAGTAAAAATAAAATGTTTATTTATTGGAATAAACTAATAATAAAATATCAGACAGAGAAAGCAAAAATAAAATTCCACTTAAAATCACATCAAAACTAATAAATACAGAGGATAAACTTAACCAAGGAGGCGAAAGATCTACACTCTGAAAACTATAAAACAATGCATGAAGGAAATTGAAGATGATACAAAGTAATGGAAAGATATCCCATGTTCTTGGATTAGAGGAATTAATATTGCTAAAATTTCCATACCACCCAAGTAATTCACAGATTTAATGCAATCCCTATGAAAATACCAATGACATTTTTCACAGTAGAACAAATAATCTTAAAATGTATATGGAGCTACAAAAGACCCTGACTTACAAAAGCAATCTTGATAAAAAAAGAACAAAGATAGAATTATCATGTTCCCTGACTTCCAACTATACTACATAGCTACAGTAATCAAAACAGTATGGTACTTGCACAAAAACACATATAGAGCTCAGTAGAACAGAGTAGAGAGCCCACAAATAAATGTACACACTTACAGTTCATTAATCTATGATAAAGGAGGCAAGAATATACAAAGGAGAAAAGACAGTATATTCAAAAGTGGTAGTGTTGGGAAAACTGGACAGTTATATGCAAAAAATATACATAATTCAGACATTTTCTCACATATATACAAAAATAAACTCAAAACAGATTAAAAATCTAAATGTAAAACCTGAAACCCTTAAACTCGTAGAGGAAAACAAAGGCAAAAAAGTCTTTGACATAAACCATGGCAATAGTTTTTGATCTGTCTCCTAAGGCAAAATAAATAAAAGCAAAATTAAACAAACAGAACCTAATTGAATGTAAAATATTTTGCATAGCAAAGGAAACCATTGAAAAAATGAAAAGACAACCCATGGAATGGGAGAAAATATTTTCAAGTGATATGACTGATAAAGGGTTAATAACCAAAATATATAAAGAACTCATACAACTCAGTATAACAAGCAAACAGACAAACAATCCTATTAGCAAGTGGGCAGAAGACCTGAATAGACATTTTTCCAAAGAAGACATTCAGAGATGACTAACAGGCATATGAAAAGATGCTAAACACTGCTAATTATGAGAGAAATGCAAATCAAAACCACAGTGAGATATCACTTTACACCTGTCAGAATAGCTGTCATCAAAAAAAAAAAAAAAAAAAAGAAAAGAAAAAGAAAACCCACAAATAAATGTTATCAAGTATGTAGAGAAGAGGGAACTGTTGTACACTGTTGGTGAGAATGTAAATTGGTGCAATCATAATGGAAAACATTAAGGATGCTCCTTAGAAAATTAAAAATAGAATTACCATATGACCCAGTAATTCTACTTCTGGTTATATATTTGAAGAAAATGAAAATATTAACTCAAAAAGACACACGCACCCAGTATTCATACCAGCATTGTTTACAGTAGTCAAGTCATGAAGGTAACTCAAGTGTCCATCAAAAGATAAGTGGATAAAGAATATTACTCAGCCATAAAAAAGAATGAAATTTTGCCATGTATAACAAGACCTAGAGAGTATTATGCTTAGTGAAATAAGTCAGATGGAGAAAGACAAAAACTGTATGTTATCACTTATATGTGGAATTAGAAAAATA
Organism: Camelus dromedarius; assembly: GCF_036321535.1. Lineage (NCBI taxonomy): Eukaryota > Metazoa > Chordata > Mammalia > Artiodactyla > Camelidae > Camelus > Camelus dromedarius. The sequence continues at coordinate 36,232,889 of NC_087443.1, read as the reverse complement.
AAACGGAAGTATATAACACAACAAAAACAGACTCACAAATATAGAAAAAAAAACTACTGGATACCAAGGGGAGAGGAAAAAAGAGAAGAAAAATAGGAGTATAGGATTAAACTACTATGTGTAAAAATAGATAAGCAACAAGGATATACTGTATAGCACAGGGAAATATAGCCATTGTTTTGCAATAACTTTAAATATAGTCTATAAAAATATTGAATCCCTATGCTGTATACCTGAAACTAATACAATATTGTAAAGCAACTATACTTCAATAGCAAAGAAAGAAAATGAGTCAGATGCTACCAATAAAGGGAATATTATTGAATTTTTCTCAGATACTGTTTTATAAAAATCTTCTCCTCACTCTTTTATTACATATATGATGGGAGAGAGAGAGTAAAACAAAGTTCCCTGAGAATGAAGTAGGAATTTTATGTATAGTTTGTCAAAATAGAAGTTTTGTGTATAGTTTAGGCAACTCAATCTTTGTGTTTTCTTTCTTTAACCTGTCAAGTTTGGCATATGTTATCTAGCCTGTAGAATTATTTAGGACTAACTAGTAAAGTACATTAGGAGTGATTTGAAAGCATAAATGAACTATATAAACCTAAGGTATTATTATGCCCTCAAAAATTACTGATTTTTTTAAGTTTCTGGGAGTTAAGAGTTTGAGGGAAAAGCCATTTTCATTCTGGAGATGGAAGGAAATAAGTCATATTCTGCCATCAAATAACTATAAACATTATTGTTTAAAATGTACAACTACATTGGAGAAGACTACTTCTTGGTCACAATAGACTGTAAAAGTTCTGGATGATTATTTCACTCTCTAGGACCTGGAGTCCTTAATTGCTGAAGCATAATCACTGGTGCATGTGAATTTCCACTGTGAGGCACTACTTATTCTAATAATTACACATTGAAGAAGTGTTGGCCTACATTCAGGAGAACTCTCTGAGATTATTCTTCTTAAGTAAAACAAACAAACAATGTGAATTCTCAGCTACAAATGTTTATAGACAGATATTAACCCAGGAAGATATAATGATACTATACAGTGGAAAACAGCCCCTCTCAGTTGAATGTACATCTGAAATTCTTAATTTTAAAGTGTTATTCATTTTGTGCTCAGCAGGCTTGAGCCATACCATGCACAGTAAAAGATAAGTAAGGCTGTATTTTTTAATTACAGAAGTGAATACACTGGGCTATGTATGGAACTCAGGAATAAATACTACTGCTTCCTGGGAGTTGGATGTATATAAATTAGATTGAGTAGTAGGACACAGAGCTATGAGTAGGAGAGGATTCTCGCTGGGGAAATACAGGTAACAAACCTGCAATGGCTTTTAGCAGCTGCAGTGTCTATTTGAAGAGCTAATGGCATTTCATGTAATGGATTAGGAAGAACTGGATGCTCTCTACGATACAGGCCAAGCATAATTTCTGTGATGACTGAGTCCTCTGACATAAAAAACATATGCTTCCTTCAATTTTCTAGCTTCATTTTCAGCCCTTGTGGTGAGGAATGAGAGGGCACAGTTTACCTTTTTTCATAGCTGAGGCTACTGCTGCAGTGAAAGCAAGATTCGAGGGATAATTAACATGCAAAATTCACAGAATTATGACCCGTTGAATGTGAGAAGCGAGAATTAAGAAGGTGTCAAGGATAGTTCCTAAGACTCTGGCTAGAGTTACTCAATTAATAGTCTCACTGCCTCAAGATAATCAATTTCTTACTGGCTACTCTGTAGTAACACAACATTTTAATACTTTCCCTAGACAGACTAGGGCAATTCTTCAGCTCAAAGATCAAAGTAGTATCTTAAAAGTCATGAGAGTCAGCAGAAGCCCCTATTTAAGCATTTTTAAGGCAGTGACCTTAGAATTGTTAGGGTAATTGGCCTCATTGGACTTAACATAGATGTGTTTCCAGAGCTTAGTGCTTGTAAATCTGTTGTTTGGAGCTGAAATATTTAGTGACTTTGGCTGTACTGACTTTGAACTTGAGCAGCTCTTCCTGTGGCAAATTTTAAGAATGGGGCAATGTTGGAACTAATATAACCAAAAGGAACGTGCTTGCTTTTCTGAGAGGCCAGCCTGAGTGCTTCTAGGGCAGAATATCTGACTCACCTGAATCAGGCATTTGAAACTTTACTGATAAACCTTTTAAATAATTATTGAAAGTTCACTTGCATATGCACTGGATAGACTAATCACTGAGAGCATGAAGAAAACTGCTGATTTTAAGCATCCTGTTGACAGGAGGTGCTATGGATTAAAATAAAAGGTAAATGTCTTCTGTCACAATACTGTTTTAATGTAAACAAAATCTACCCTAGCTAGAGTTTAGCTGAGTATTTTTAGAGATAGTTAATGCACTTTAGCATTATGTTTCTTTCCTAGCTGTATTATTTTACTATTCCCCAATTTAGTTTTATATGTTTGTTCACTGGATCTGTCTTACCAACATATAGAATTTTTGTTCCAGTAAGATGGTATATGCTACACTACTACTGTTATTATCATCATCAGTACAATTACCATTATAATATTACCTCACAGAACTGTGTAAAACCTTGTTGCTTAAAGTGTCCTAGGCCGACTCCCACCATCAACACAATCTGGGAGCTTGTGAGACATGCAGAATCTTGGGTCCCATTTCAGACCTACTGAATCAGAATCTGAATTTTAACAAGATACCCAGGCCCATTAAATACTCAGAAGCACTAATCTAAAGGATTATTTAGGTAAAACACCTATATTAGTTCCTGGATGATGTTTAATAAATGTTTTCTTCCCTTATTTAACTAACTGAGAAAACAGGTAAACCCATTTTCACTTCATTGTAGCAAGCTCCCCTTCTCTTATCTTTATTTGCTATTATCACAAACACCAAAAAAGAACTACTATCCTCACAATTATCAATAACAAAAATAAGCATTAAATTCTTACAGATTTAAATACTGGGGATACAAAGACAAGCCATGAACTCTGAACTAGAATGTATCTGTTTGCAATGACATGACATTATCTAGAAAACTTAAATGTTAGGTACCTGTGGAAATTAACGTACGTTTCTGTCTGTCTGTGAACAACAGCATCATAAAACAATGACTGGGTGGCTGGTATATTTGTATGTTTGGAATGATCTTGCTTGAAATACAGGTTTTTTGCTGTAAATAAAATTCACTTAGATAGTTTTTGGTTTAGAGGAGATCATACCCCAGAAATATAGATGGTGATATGTGGGATCAGCAGAAACTGAGACACAACACAAGAGAGGCTTACTTCACCACTGATTGAGAGAGACATGCCACAGGTATCTTACGCTTTGGACAGAAAAAAATAAAAATAGTTTCTGGGACAAAATCCAGATTGAAGACATTAGCATAGATGCTCTAAATTGCAGAAATGAGGTTGAGCCACTTTTCACAAAAACTACTGTTAAGTGAGCATGAGTAGCAGTATCTTTAATGTGTTTTCCTTTTAGAATTCTTAAAAACAACAATATAGAGACAACCACCTCATTTAAGGTTATCTGGAATTTGGAAGAGCCAGACTTGGGTCTAGGTGGGTGCTGATTGACAAAGAGCTACATTTCAAGTACTAGTCTATAAATTGATAAGCCTGTGTCCATCTTTTATATATGTCCCAAACCAATATGAAATTAGAAATTATTTCCTCTCACGTTTTATGTTTTAAAATGGTCCCCACATGCAAAATCTTCTAACTGATTATTTTCCTTAATTTTACCTGGGTCTTTTCTACATCCATTTTTTTTTCTTTAATCAAAGTATAGCACGTAGACCTACATACAATACATACGGCATATCCTAACCCATTCTGGGGTTTTTCCTCTCAAAATAAACAAACAAATCTTACCAATTACCAACATTTTTTTAAACCCATTTGTTAAAAAAATCAATCCAGAGATTTCAATAGAGAATCTACAGTAATGGTCAAGTCCTTCCTCTTTGTTATTATTTTCCATCCAAATCTCATCATTATACAGGGATGGCTTCAATTATTTCTTTTTAATATAGCATATTTATTACAAAAGAATCTGATCTGTTTCATTTCTGCTTAATCTTCCAGAACTATAAATACTTCCTCTAATTTAATCCATCAATTTGGCATCTCCTTGGTGTTTTCATTCTGTATTTCCACTTCCAGATCACTTACAAAAATGTTAGTGTATTAGAATCCCAATTTTTTTTTCCTATTAAGTCCTGATTGGTCTTAAATTCCCTTCATCTAAGCTACTTCTGTATATTAAGAAAATGTTCCCACAACAAATGCACCTCTCACTCAATATTTTTATCAACCCATGAAAAAAATTTTGACATATCATTATGCAAAATGTTCTTCTATAGCAGTCAGCATCTTTCTTCCATATGTTTCCTTCAGTATTCTGTGATTCTAAGATTTAAAGTGATCTTGACATTGTACAAAGTCAAGAATTTTTTTTTTTTAATGGATGAACTGTTAGGTTGTAAAACATACACTCACCCCAGAGGAGAGGATTCTTTATTCCTCCTCTTGCTACTCAGTGGATTCTAAGTTTACAACATTTAAGAGATGCATATTATCAAATGGCTACTAAAGCCTCATTTAAGAAGCTCCTGTTTCTACATGTGAAGAGTATTTTGCAATGCATATTTAAAAATTTCAAATATGCAGACATTGAAATAGCAATTCACTTTCAGAAGTGTACTCTAATGAAATAACTAAAACTGTATATTGAAATTTAACTTAATGACAGCACAGTAGTATTTAATAAATAAATAGTACATAATAAATGACCAAATGGAGATTGGTTAAGTAAATATAATATAGCTTAGCTTTTTAATGAAATACTACATAGCCATGAAGAATTATATTACAGAACAAGGCCTAATAGCATGGAGAGGGGTTCAAGGCATTTTAAGTAAAAGAACAGGTTAATAATATGAGTGTAATACAATGTGGCTTTATGTGTAGATATATATATTTATTGCTGAATAATCTAAAAGGATGTACACTAAAGTATTACTCTATTATTCCTGGTAGGAATTACAAGAGATTGTTTTAAAATTTATTCTTGTTTGTTCAAAAACAAAAACCCCATGAATTATATTTCTAAAGATGGTTGGAGTAAAGCTTTATTAGAGATATTCAAAATCTTTCCATTCAGCTTCTCTGTTTCTCTCTCAAGCTCATCTGAACTATGAGGAAAGCTATGGGTAGCATGTAGCAACATCCAGTTCACCATTATGAGAGGATTAAAAAAGTTTCTTCCCCTATTGATCGTGGTGAAAATAGGGGAGTAAATGAAAATTTCTGAACTATCCTTATTCAAAATTTAGTTAAGCCTTTTTGAGATATGTATTATTCTTCAGCATTTTAATTTTATTCTATCTACTTTTGAGCTAAATGGACAACCTATTCTATTTGCCAGCCCCATCAGTAATTTTGTTTACTGCTTCAGCCCTTGAAACAACTTAATTCAAAAGATTTAATGAAATTTTAGGATTTACTTTACACAGAAAAGTGACCCAACGTTTCATCAGCTATAATGTCCCTTTTGGTATTAAATATTTTAACATGCTAACCATGAAAGATACAGGGTGGCCAGCTTCCCAGTAAATGACCAGTATCCTAGTAAATTTTCTTCTTCTCTTTTGTATCATGTAGTTTATTAACCTATAAAATACCTTTTCTTCTAACATAGACAGGAGATCTTTGACAACGACTTGATGTTGAACATCTTCTAAAGCTTGAGAAGACCCTACCTCGTGGGTGTGGAAAAGGATAACTCACCATTGCAGGCAAACTTTGAGTTGCTGTCCCTTTGGTCCATTTTCTATTTCAATTATTTTGTGAGTATGTAACTCAAAAACCAAGCCAGAGGAACATTATAATAAATGTAAATTGGGATTGCTTTTGTAGAAAATATAAACATTTTCTATCTTATTTTTAGTAATAAATTCTAGGTTCAAACTAATAAATCTCAAATATTCCATGTACTAAATTCATATGACTATGTCATATCAGTGAATAAGCTAGCATCTCAGAAAAAATTAAGTCAATATTTAATTTTAATCTGTGGAATAATCATGTTGGGTTTGCTTTTTATCTAAAGTCCACAGTCTAATAAACACGAAAGTATCAGAAGACAATTTAGTAAAATACCTCAAACTGGATTGTTAAATAATATCAACAACTTTCTTATATTTCATATAAAGAGAAAATGTATATTGTGTACTTTTCATTATTTTAAATTTGTCTAGAACCAAATAAACCAACAGTGTTCTATCGCCCTTCTATTAATTGAGGGAAAGATTTATATAACAAGGTATAATCTTCTAGTTAGAAAACATAAAAGACAAGGACAGTTGTTCCTGTAATTAATCATACTGTGGTACAGATCTCTGTCATAGTGACTTAACAAAATGCATTTAGGTATGAAACTTAAATAGTGAGGAAAAAATATTAAAGATGAATTGGGTAGGATATTTTCTTTTCTTCTTTTAAGCTTTTACATAGTGAAATAAAACAAAATAGAAATATATAAAGGAGATTTTATAGGCTTAAAATCATCATGACAAAACCTAATTTAAGAGAAATACTGTCAATTTATTTTTTAGTGCTTTTTGAGTCCCACTAAAAACTTATTTTTACCTCAAGTTCATGAAGATATTTTTCTACATTATCTTCTAAAAACTTACGTTTTGCCTTTCTTATTTAAGTTTCTAATGCACATGGAATTGGTTTTTGTGTAGAGTATGAAGTAGAACCGACTTTATTTTCTTTCATATGTATCTCCTTGTCAGAGTATCATTTACTGAAAACAGCGTATATTCCTCAGTTCTTTGTAATGTCAAATCATCATAATAAAGGTGTATTTCTTCATCTCTATTTGTTTCTCTTTGATCCAGTACAACATGGTCTTAGTTACTATAGCTTTATAACGAGTCTTGATAAGTCCCATAGAACAAATACTTCTATATTATACATTCTTTAGTCAGGAGAGATTAGCTGAAGCTGCAGTTGTAATAAAACGCCTTAAATTGCAGGGGACAATAAGAACAGAGTTTTTATTTTGTTGTTCTTGATCTCACTGTGTATATCCATTTTGTGTTGTCTGGAGAAACTACTTGATCTATCCTAATTCGGGGGCCCAGGCTGATAAGCAGCCAATCTCCTATACATATTGCTAATTACTGTAGTAGAGGTAAGTAGAGAGTGAGAGTGTAATGAGTTGTTTACTGGCTCTTAAAGCTTCTATCCAGAAGTAACACATGTCACTTCCACATTTCATTGACAAGTAAGTCGTATGGACGGCCATTTATCACCTCAAGCAGAAGGAGAGAAGAAAACATTTCATGGTAGCACTAATGATCAATATATTCTTTTTTACAGTATATAACCTATTCTTGTCCCTTTGCTTTTCCATATGAAATTTCTCATTAGTTTGCTAAGTTCAATAAATACATCTTTTTTAAGATTTTGATTGGCACTGCATTAAATTTGTAGATCAATCTGGGGATATTTGCCAGCTCTATAATATTGGGTCTACAGTTCATGATGTGTATGTGTATATATTATACACATGTATATATATGTACATACACTGAAATATAAACATATATATGTATGTGTGTATATATATATGAGACTTAATGCATTTTTTAAATTATGCTTTTTGGTTTTCTGCATAAAGATCTTGCACAACTTTCTGTTAGATCATTCCTGGGTATTTGATATTTTTGATGCTATTATCTATATTATATTTATAAAATTTCATTTCTGACAATTTTTTGCCAGTACATAGCAGTGCAATTGCTTTTTTTATATTGACCTTATATCCAGAAACCTGGTTAACTCATCTATTAATTGTAATTTGTTTTTGTATTCCTTTGTATTTACTATGTACGCAATATATATAATCATATTACCTGCAAATAATAAAACTTTTATTGCTTCCTTTCCAATTCTCATATTATTTTTCTAATCTTTCTTTCCTTATAGAACTTTCAGAACAATGTTAAATAAAGTGTCATACCAAGTATCTTTGTCTTATTCCTAATTTCAAAGGGAAAGCTTTAAAATGTTATTATTAAGTCAGATGTTTGTTGCAGATTTTTTTCCAGAATCCTTTATCGTGTGAGGAAAATTTCCATTGATTCCTAATTGTCTAAAATGCTAATTTAATCTGATATTTTTTCTGCATCTGTTGAAATGATCAACATTTTTAAAATACTGAAATGATCAATATTTTTCTTTCATTTAGTTAGTGTCATAAATTACAGTAATTGATTTCTGAGTGTTAATTCAACCTTGTTTTCCTGGGATAAAACATCTTTCTGGTGATGCTTTTTTTTTTAATGTTTCTAGTTGGTAAATTACCCTTTTTATGTACTGTTGGATTTGGTTCACTAGTATTTGTTAAGGATTTTCTGTGTGTTCTTATTCATTATGGATTTTCTTTGTAATTATCTTTTTTATATAATATTTTTGAAAGGTTCTGGTATTAGGATTTTGCTGGTCTCGCTTGAGCAGTGATTCCTCCATCTCAATTTTTATTCTGTGAATAATCTTTGTATTCAATTTTTGTTATTTCTTCCTTGACCGTTTAATAGAATGTATTAGTAAAACCATTTGGACCTAAAGGATCTTTAGTAATAACCCCTTTTATATTCCTAATACTGATGATCTATGTTCTCTTTCTTTTTTTCTTGAAAAAAAAGGCTAGCTAGAAGTTTGTTAATTTTGTTTATATTTAACAGTTTCAAATAATAAGCTGTTGGCTCTCTTTACCATCTGTTTGTTCTCTACTTCATTGATTTCTATTTTTACCTTTTTTTCTTTCATTTACTTACCTCTTAACTTAATTATCTCTGTTTTGATAGGGCAGAATCTTAGGTCATTAATTTTAGATTGCTCTTCTTTCCTAACATAAGCATTTAAATCTATAAATGTTCCTCTGAGTATGACTTTAGCTGCATCCTACAAATTGTGATATGCAATATTTTCACTGTCATTCATTCAAAATATTTTTTATTATATTACATGTCTTGACTTGTGAATCATTTCAAAGTGTGTTACTTAATTTTTAGATATTTGAAGTTCTCTTCACTATCGTATTGTCATTGATTTCTGATTTAATCATGTTATGGACATAGAGTTCACTTTATATAATGCTGATCATTTTTTAATTTATTTTGACTTATCTATGTACTGGCATGGATCTAATGTGGTGAACACACTATGTACATTTATAAAGGATACATGTTCTCCAGTCACCTGTAGCTTTTTATGATATTTATAAGATAAAGTTTGTTGATAGTTCAGATCTTTTATGTCTTTACTGATTTTTATCTAAACATTCTATTAATTGCTGAAATAGTGGTTATTAAAATGTACTATCATAATTACAGAATTGTCTATATTTCCCTTAAGTTCTGTCAATTTTTGCTTGATGTATTTGAAAATTAGTATTAGACACATAAACCTTTAAAATTGTTATGTCTTCATGATGAATGTCCTTTTCATCATTATGAAACACTCCCCTTTATTTCTAATAATACACATTGTCTTGAAGTCCATGCTATTGCTACTAAATATATTCCCTCACTCCTTCTTATGCTTAAGAGGTACATGGTTTATTATCTTCCATTTGCTAACTTTCAGTCTTTGTTTTTTTTATATTTGAAGTAACATACAGTAAGATTTTGCTTTACAGTATCAGCTTTGACATTCCCTATCTTTTAATTGGAGTGTTTATATAAAGAGTCAGCAAAAATGGTCCACAGACCAGCCATCTAATTTTGTAAATGTAATTTTAAATCAGACACAGACATGACCTTTTACTTACTTATTGTTTACGGCCATGTTTACGCTGCAATAGCGAAGTTGAGTAGTTGACACTAAGACCATACAGGTCTCAAAAAGAAAATATTTTCTCTTTGTCTCTTTAAGAGAAAGTTTGCCAATCACTAGTTTAGAATGTCAGCATTAAATGTTATTATTTATATGATTGTTTTAGGTCAACATTTTATTATTTGTTGTTGTTTCTCTGCTCTCACTTCCCTGACTACTTTTGAATTGTTTAAATAGTTTTTTGTATCCCTTTGTAATTTGTATCTATTGGCTGATTTTTGTGTCTGTTGGCTTTTTGGCTATAACTCTTTCAATTATTATTATTATTATTAGTTACTGCAGAGATTACAATATGTTTACCTACATTTCCATGGTCTACTAATAATTAATATTGTATTACTTTACATAAAATGTAGACATCTTGCTACTTTGTAAGTCCTTTTGCCTACAGAATTTTAGGTTATACTTATATTTATTACATTAATATACATTGAAAACCCCATGAGACAATATTTTTCTATGAGTTTAAGCAAAAAATTACTGTTATTGTTATTATTTACATTTATCCTAAAATTTACCATTTTTGCTGTTCTTTCTTCATTACTGAAGGTCTGAGTATTAATTTGTTATCATTCCCCTTCCTGTGGCCTTTATAGTCCTTTTTAGAGCAGGTCTGACTAGTGATTAATTTTCTTAACTTTTATTTTGTCCTCATTCCTGGACAGTATTTTCAGTGCATATAAAATTATGGCTTAACAGTTCTTTAAGCACTTAACAATGTTGTTCTACTGTCTTTTAGTCTCCATTGTTTCTGATGAGAAATTTTTAATAATTCAAATAGCTGTGTCCCAACTGGAGGTATGATGCTTAGTGAAGTAAATTAGAGAAAAACAAGTACTGAATGTTACCATTTATATGTGGAATCTAAAAAATAAAACAAATGAATGAACATAACAAACCAGAAATCGACTCACAGAGAATAAACTGGTGGTTACCAGTGGAAAGAGGAAAGGGGAAGGGGCACCACAGGGTTAGGGGATTAAGAGCTACAAATTACTGTGTATAAAATAAATAAGCTATAAGATAAGTAAACACAGGGAATATAGCCAATCTTTTATAATAACTTTAAATGAAGTATAATCTATAAATATTAAATCATTATGTGGTACACCTGAAACTAATATAAAATTGTAAGTCAACTGTACTTCAACTAAACCAAACCAAACAAAAACTAAAACAAACAAATAGCTGTGTCCCAGGACATAATATTATTTTTCTCTAGTTGTTTTAAAGATTTTTCTTCATCTTTGGATTTTAGCAGTTTGATTATAATTTGTTTAGGTGTAGTTTTCTCTGAGGTTATCCTGTTTGGGGTTTGCTGAGCTTCTTGAATCTATAAACTTATAACTGTCCTCAATTTTTTAAAAAGTTTTAGGCCATTATTTCCTCACAGTTTCTCTGTCCAAGTCTCTTTCTTCTCTCCTTCTTGGATTACAACGGCACACTCATAATACCGTTTGATATTGTCCCATAAATTCTATAATTTTGAATTATATCCTGTATATTATAGGTATTATATCCATATACATCATGTTATTATCCTCTGGGGAATGTTGAGATACATATATATACATACATACATATATATATATATAGAGAGAGAGAGAGAGAGAGAGAGGGAAAGAGAGAGGGAGAGAGAGGGAGAGAGAGGGAGAGAGAGAGAGAGGGAGAGAGACAGAGAGAATATAGAGTATATATACAGTAAGCACTCAATTCAGTTATTAAGTTCAGTGTATAAGTCCTATTTTACCTTTGGAGGAGGTTAGTTTAAATTTCAGTTTAACTCTCCGTATGCGTAGTTTACTCTTTTTGAACTGTCCACATACGCATAGCTCAGGAGATGCTGAGAGCTGCACAGGTTGGTCTATAGGATTAGGGATTCTTCTGCAGGCTTGCTTTCTCTATCTAGGACCTCTCATGCTACAGCCTCTGGGGCTCTTGCTGGTGTTGTTCCTCTTGCCAGAAACAAGAGTTCCTATCAGAGCTTTAGCCACAGAGAACATTTTCTATTTATTTTCTATTTCTTTCTAAATCCTAGGAGTTCCCATCGTAAGGAAATTTTCTTTTCAGATTTTGTATCTATATGAGATGATGAAGGTTCACTAAAGTTATTGCTGTAATGATTTCATGATGTAGGTAAGTCAAATCGTTACACTGTACACAAACTTATACAGTGCTGTATGCCAAGTATATCTCAGTAAAACTGGAGGGGAAAAGTCTGACAATATGATTATAAATTTTTCTATTTCTCCTAACAGTTTTGTAAATTTTAATTTGCATGATTTGAAGACACATAATTAAGTGCATAGATATCCAGGAAAGGATATATTTTTATTTACACCTTCAGATTTATTAGACTTTTGAAATCTATTATCAGTTTTAGGTAATCCTCAGCCAAAGTCTTTTTTTAATATTCATTCTCTTCTCTCCTTCTGAGACTCCAATGGTAAGTATGCTAGACCTTCACACTCTCTTTTTAACAGTAGTTGTTTCTTCTTTTGCATTTTACTCCTCTGTCTCTTTATGTACTTTTTGGGGAGTAATGTGTATCCAGTCCTCTGTTTAACCTCTACATAATGTGCTATTTAACCCATTCACTGAGTCACAATTTCAGCTATTTTTTTCACTTCCAACACTTCTATTTGGTTCTTTTTAAACATGTAGTATGTCACTTTCTATAAATTATAATTCTCCTATTTAATCATGTTTTAAAATCCCATTGTACATAGAAAGCATAGACTCCTTCCTTCCTCCTTGTTTTCTTTCCTTCTTCATTTTTCTAGCATTTTGTATTTCTACCTCTTTATTTTTCCCCCCTGCTGTATTGTGTCCATGTAATTTTAGTCCTACGGCATGCTTTGTTTCTTGATTATGTGTTGGACATTTTATTTAAATAATATTTGTTGAAATATTTTGAGACCCAGGATGATGATTCCATCTGGGATTTTCTTGGTCCTGGGCATTAGCAAGTCTCAGGGCTTGAGTTATTTGTTTGTTTGTTTCTCTTTTCTTTCTTTTTTTTTCCCCCACTCAAATGACTTGAAAATAGGCTCCAGTCTATATGTGATGGCTGGTTTAATTTTGTTTCATTTTTATTCCTACATATAGTTCTTCAAGGTCCCAGCCAAAAAGAGATGGTGTCTCTCTTCCCTTTGGAAGTTCCTTTCTTGGACTTCTGTTACACATTCTTGAAGCGCTGTCAAAGATTCTGCTCACCCTCTCCCTGCCTTTCCAGAACTACAAATGCTTTTGGGTTGGGGTTGCCATGCTTAGAAAATAAAAATATGGAATTTCTGGTTACATTTACATTTCAGATAAACACTGAATACTTTTTAGTGTGAGTATGCTCCATAAAATATTTGGGAGATACTTACATTTCAAAAAAAAAAAATCACTGCTTGTTTATCTTGTTTATCTGACATTCAAGTGTAACTCAGCATTCTGTGCTTTATATGATAGCCCTACCCGCAGGTCAAAAGTAACCAGAATGACTGAATCATTTCCCTGGATTTCTATTTTCACCAAGGTCTTAGCCCAGGACTTCCTCATCCTTTTGTGACTCTTTGATGCTTTTAAGAAGATATTTTAAGAAATATTTTGTCCAGCTATTTTAGTTATTTTCAGTGAGAAGTTTAGTCTAAATTACCTCATCTACCATCAGCAGAATCAGAAAGCTAATATACTATTTTATAGGTATATTATCAAATATACCAAAGATTACATCAAGATAGTCTAACACTAAAAATAATGAACACAATGCTTTGCAATTATTTTTTCATTTTTATAATTGTATCTTTTATACCCACTAAGTACCTATTAAGTATTGCTTTTATAATTTGCTCAATTCAGAATTTAGCTTCCCCCTAAATTCACTATTTTTCACTGAATGAAAAATATGCATGTTGGATATACATATAGGGAGAAAGGGTATGCATACCACAAAATAACAGAAAACAACATGCATCATTATTTCTAGCCGATCGATTTGCCACAAATTCTCTGAACTATAAAATCGCCATAAGTGAGACCAGTCAAGTTGCTGGCTAAGCGATTCCTTTGAGTAAATGATGATTATTTACCTTTTGGCCATTATTCCCAAAGATATATGATGAGGGCACAAAAACTGGTATATTCTATGTTTAGGACCTGGTCACCAAATGCATCATGACTATATGAAGCATGCTTCACAGTGAGGGTTTGTTAAAATGATGGTTAAGACAGAATGATGACTAAATTTTCTGCAATAGTGGGGGTTTTGTTGCTCTCAACATGCCATCTGACTGGTAGCAATGCCTAAGAGTAGTAATAGATGGGCCTACGTTATTTCTGGCTGTTCACATATGACAATATACTGTTGCAACTGGAGTTCCTATATTTATCTCTTTCCTTGCCTTTCACAATTGTTGAGTTACTCCTTTTCCTGATTATGAATGAAATATTCCTAGTCTTTCTTTGTAAAATACTCAGCTTTAGAATATCCTGAGTAACAGCTTATGATTCTAAATTATTTCTTTTACTTCACTTTTTCCTGTTACCAATTTTGAGTTGGTTCTATTTTATTCATTTACTGCTGGTGATTAAACCCCTGAAGAAACAGTCATTAGCTGTTAACAACTGGCTAATAGTTGAATCTGTTCAAATATTTCCAGTATTCATATTAAAAATAAAATTACTATGACCTTCTAGGCCAATTATACTCCCTAGCCTGAAGAATGACATTGTCAGAAACCCTACACACTGCCAGAGAGCTGAGAAGAGGTGTAAAATGAGAAGAAGAAAAAAAAAAAAAAAGCACTAGGGAACCCTGGGATATGAATAAGCATATGCCATCATTTGGATAGACTTGGGCACATTTGGCCAGAGCTCTACGTTTCCGGCCTTGACCTCCCCAGTCCTGCTATAAGACATGGAGCCTTCGTTTTTGCATGTAGCAGCTGTCTCACGGCCAAGTACATTCTTTACAGAAAGCCCAAGCACTTCCACTTTTCTATATGAGTTATGTTTTTAATTTAACTGTCTTTCCTACTCTTGCCAGGATTTTGTTCATATTATAATTTTCTTTTAGGGAAAGGGAAGAAATAACTTTGACTGCTGAAAGGGGCATATTAAATATTGGAAATCTTTGACACTTTTCCAAGATTCATTAGTGGTCTGCAGAATTCCAGGTGAACAATTTAGTCAATCCTTCCATCTGATGATAATTAGGTATCAAATATTATATACATTTCTACATGTAATAAAAAACAAAATTCACTCGTCTTGCTGATTTCTACTTTTTTATTTTTCACACTCCAAATATATATGTGTGTGTCTATGGGTGTGAGCATGGGCACCTACATGCACATATATGCACCGTTTATTGTGTTGTTATTCTATTAATGAACAAAGATAAATAAATGTTTAAAATATCTGACAACTTCATCAGTGTTTATGGCAAACCTGACAGCAAGGGTCTGGAAAGAAATTTAAACTGCTATGGGAAAGTTACTAGTTATGATGGCAATTTGAGGATAGAGAAAATTTCTTACTCAATTTCACATCCACGGTTCTAACCAGTAAATATTAAAATCTCACTAAAATGCTTCTATTTCAGTGTGTCCTCTGAACTCTAGAACCATATCCAAATATCTTCCTGATATTTGAACTGAAATTTTAGAAAAGTCATTCAGAAACAACATGGTCTTCATCCTCCACATCTGGTTTTCTCTCTGCGTTTCATACACCAGTAAATGACACTGTTCTCTACCCATTTGTGCAAGGCAAAACTGAGGATTCATCTGTGATACCTTTTTCCCTCGGACTCTTTATATCCAGCCCCAGTATCTCTCAAGTCTCTTTTCAGTTTTGCATTTATCCCAGAACCTCCCTAAAACATCTATTACTATCTATTCAGATAGCCTCTCCTGATGATTTTCCTTGCATCTGTTCTGCAATCTATACTCTGTAGCCACACTGATACTCTCAACACAAGTCTGGTCTTCTTACCCCCTTTCTTAAAAATCCTTCATTGTCTTTCTCCAGTTCTTTGAATAAGGACAAAAATCCTTGATTCAGCCTACAAAGCTATGCACTATCTGGTTCTTACCTATCCCTCCATCACTATCCTATCCTTCTTTCTTCCACAAGGAGTGACTTACCTCTCCCCACAAGACATTTAGCAATACCTGGAGACTTTTTTTTTAATTGTAACAACTGTGTTGGGGGATTCGCTACAGGCATCTAGGAAGTGGAGGCCAGGGATGCTGCTAAACATCCTGCAATTCACAGGAAAGATGATAATGATGATGATGATGATGATGATGATGATAATAATAATAATAATAATAATAATAATAATAATAATAATAATAATAATAATAATAATAATAATAAAAGAAGAGGAGGAGGAGAAGTCGTCCAAAATGTCAAAAG
The DNA here is from genome assembly GCF_036321535.1 of Camelus dromedarius. Classification (NCBI taxonomy): domain Eukaryota; kingdom Metazoa; phylum Chordata; class Mammalia; order Artiodactyla; family Camelidae; genus Camelus; species Camelus dromedarius. Next base: position 36,216,554 of record NC_087443.1, on the reverse strand, counting down.
TGCTGAGATTGAGAAACCCTGCCCTATGGGATTTAGCCATAATGCCTTTGATGGATAAATGGATATGCTCATGCTCTATTTAGATCCTCTTGCAAAGGACTTGCTGGGAATGCTTATCAAATATGTTCATCTGTCAGTCTGTCAGAGACTGATTGGCCTTGTCTGAGGCACTCCATCACAGAGACGGCACCTTCCCAGAACAGCCTGCATCCGGTGACTGATGGAAGTGGAGTTTAAGATCTGGCCATCTCAGCCTGGGTTCTCCTCCTGCCTCCGTCTGCTTCTTTCCCATTCCCATCCCCAGCTGTTAATCCCAAGCACACTTCCTAAAAAATATCATACACTGTAATCAGATTCTGCTCTCCGGAGAACTCAGTCTGCTGTGTTAACTATCTTTCAGTTTTCTGTGCCACCACACACCCCCATTTCAGGTCTTTGGACCTTTACACACGCTCATCACTCTATGAACTCTGGTTAACATGTATTCATCCTTTAGAGCAAATTTAAACAACTAAGAGTCCTCTTTGGTTCTTGATTAGATCAAAATCCACCCCCCCCACCCCCAGCTTTTAAGTTTTTACAACACCATGAAGAATTTTTACTTTTAGTGTTTCTACTACCCAATTTGTCTCTACTTCTACATCATTATCTCTTATCTTGTTCAACACTGTATCATAGTGCCCAGTGCACTGTTTGGCACACAGTAAGCACAAAACAGAGTTGCAGGAAGAAGGCAGAGGAGAAGGGATTTTGTGACTGACACATTGGAATAAAAGCCATAATGTGATTTTCATCTTTTTAAAAGCTTAAACTCAACAAATGGAAATCATTCCCTAATATTTCCTTTCTGCTAAACAGACCATAATGAAAACTCCCTGCTTGTGTTCCATCTTCTAAGCAAAGCATGGTGGCAGGATTTTAGGTTGTCGAGTCTGCTTGTTCTGGTTTTAAAATTTGAGATAGAGGCTTGAGCAAATTTCTTATCTTCTGAGCCTTGATTTTCTTATCTAAAACAATAATCTACCCCATATAACTATTGTCATTTGAATTGCCTGTAAAACACTTAACACATAATAGAGGTACAACAAGTAGTTTTCTAACTATTTTTATGCTGACTCCAAAAGCAAACAAGGTAAGAAAATTGTCTCTATATATTTCATAACACATGGTTATTGCAGAAGGCATTGTAACACACACAAGAGGAGTGCACTGCTACACCACTGCTATATATAGTTCCATCATGACTTTTCATACTTTATTCTTTTGGAATCTACAGCTGCATCTCCTAAGCTATTGGTAAAGCTCAATCAGTATCATTTTATAAATTCATTATTTCAGTGAGACCAGTGTATACTCAATCATCATCTATCATGGGATAACTCTTTAAAAAACTGTTTAAACTTAAGAAGGAAAAAAAAAACTGTCATAGAGACATCATTATAAATTAAATATTAACAAGTTAAAAAATAAACAATTTTACAGGATTTTTAATCTAAAAGCAAGGGGGTTAGAATTCTGATATCTATCAATGTTCTTCAATTTTTAAAACATTCTTTCCTTTTAACATAATGTATAAATAATTGAGAGCAAGACAGAGGTCCATGTATACTAGAAAAACTGTATTAGTGGATTTATGTTGCATCTAACAATCATTATAATGTGCGAGGACTTGTACCCAAAACTTTACATACACTGTCTTAATTAACCATATGGGAAAGACCTACTATAAGAGAAAATTATTTACCACATTTTACTCAGATACATGAAAAAACCTGCCCAATGTCATTTAGCCAGTGCATGGTAAAATCAAGTTGTCAATTAAACTTTTTTAATTGGAAGCACATTTTTAAAATCATTTCTATAAAACCTTACCAATGTAATGTAACTAGGGGTCAGAGTAAAAACATCTTTGTCACAGCAAAGATCTGATGTGGATAGTACCTTCTTTTATAGGATAAACAAAACAACGTGGACTACAGTCACTTTTGTCTTCTAAGGGAGACAGAATATGACTTAATAATATGGGAAAACAAGTTATGTAAAGCTTCCTTCTTTGTAAAGTGACTGGAAGAGAAGGGTTTAACTCAGGAGAAAAAGGAATGTCTGGTTATGCAAACAAAGATAGGACCAGAGTTGGGTGAGACTCTCTCTGCATGATACAGGAAGGGACTAAGGGAGAAGTCTGAGTAGAAGAAGTTTCAAAAACAGGAAGCAAGGAGATTTTTTTGTCTTGGATAAAGGGACTAAAAAGAAGCAAACACAAATGCCCCAGGGCTCTAAAATTTTTATAGAAACACTTTTGAGAAATTTTCAGTGCTTGGGTGGCTGTAGGGTTTATGAGAAGAGGCATTTTCACAGCCAATTTTTAGTTGTTTCTACTATTCTGTATTTTATATATTCCTATGTAATATGCATTGCTCTTATTTGCTTAAAAGTTATAGTCAAATTTGTTATATATCTTGTGAGTTTGGTTTGGGGGAAGGGTGAGATCGAAGACAAGGGATTGAGTACCACATGTAGAACAGGTCAGAACAGAGGGAAAAGAACAGAGATGGGAGATCAGGTCTAAGTGTGGGCATGACTCCAATGAACAGAACCTGAATGCCATCTATAGGCATCTCTTCAATAAATGGTGTTGGGAAAACTGGATATCCACATGCAAAAGAATGAAATTAGGCCCCTATCATACATAACGCACCAAAATGAACACAAAATGAATTAAGGACTTAAATGTAAGACATGAATTTAAATTCTTAAAGAAAATATAGAGAAAGCTCTTTTGACTTTGGTTTTGGCAATGATTTTCTGGATATGATGCCCAAAACACAAGCAACAAAAGCAAAAATCAAGAGATACTACATCAAACTAAAGCTTCTACACAGCAAAAAGAACAATCAAAATGAAAAGGCAACCTACAGAATGGGAGAAAATATTTACAAACCAGGTATCTGATAATGCCTTAGTATCCAAAATATATAAGGTAATCATCATCAGTAGAAACAAAAAGTTCAGTATAAAACTGGGCAGAGGATCTGAGTAAGTATTTTTCCAAAGACATACAAAATGGCCACCAGGTACATGAAAAGGTGCTCAACATCACTAATCATCAGGGAAATCTGAATCAAATCACAATAAGACATCATCTCTCACTTGTTGGAATGGCTATTATCCAAAAGAAAACAAATAACAAGTGTTGGCAAGGATGTGGAGAAAGGGAACCCTTGCACGTTGTGGGTGAGAATGTAAATTTGTATAGTCACTAAAGAAAACACTGTGGAAGTTCCCTCCCAAAATTAAAAAGAGAACTACCATGTGATCCAGCAATTCCATTTCTGGGTAAATATCCAAAAAAGATGAAATCACTGTCTCAGAGATATCTGCATCCCCATGTTCATCATAGAATTATTCACAATAGCTAATACATGGACACAACCTAAGTGTCCATTGACAGACGAACAGATAAAGAAAATGTGATATACATATAATCACATATATGTATATGCATATATTATGTGTGTGTGTGTATATATATACACACACATACACACATACACACACACGTTATTCAGCCATAAAAAAAGAAAATCCTGCCATTTGCAACAACATGGATGGACCTTTAAGGCATTATGCTAAGTGAAATGAGTCTGAGAAAGACAAATACTACATGATCTCACTCATACGTGGAATCTAAAAACACTGAACTCATAGAAACAGAGTAGAATAGTGGTTTCTAGAGGCTGAGGGGTAGGGAAAACTGGAAGATGTTGGTCAAAGGGGACAAACTTATATTTATAAGATGAGTAAGTTCTGGGAACCTAATGTTCAGCATGCTGACTATAGTTAACAATACTGGATCGCATACTTGAAAGTGGCTATGAGAGTACAGCTTTAATGTTCTCACCACCACCAACACAAGATAATAATTACAGGAGAGGAAGAATGTGCTAACTAACCTTATTTGAGTAAGCATTTCACAGTACAGGTGTATCAAAGCTTCAAGGTGTATACCTTAAACTTACACAATATTATACACCAATTATATCTCAATAAAGCTCGGGAAATTAGTACAGAAATGAGTCAGAAATTACCATGAAAACATCAAGTTTGCAATTTTTAATAAATAAATATGTATGTATGTATATGTATTTTATATGTATATACGTACATACATATTTGTGAGGACACTGGGCATTGCACATCTTATAGAACGTTGATGGAAAGGAAATTGATGTCAATTTTACTGAAATCTCATTGGTCAAGAAGACTTAACTAAAACCTTGGTTTTGCTGTCATATACAAGGTGATTCACAAATTGTTTTTGTAAACTTTGTTTTTAATCCTTACTACCATCATAAAATATAGATACTATTATCGTTATTTTGAGAGAAAACTGAGCTGGGATAGATTAAGCAACTGGCTGAAGTTCACTCAGGCAAGCAGACAGCCCAGCTGGGATTTCTAACTCCAAATCCAGCATAACTTTCCCACAGCGTACTTTCAACTCCTTGCCTGTGGTGCCTCCTTGCCTTTTATCCCTTATCCTCCTGAGAGTCCATAATGCAATCATTTGAAGAAAATTATAAAGGATAACTATCAAAAGCACATCAAATATTACTACACTCAATTATGTTGCAATATTTAAGACTAGGTTCAGTAGTATTGGGCGTTAATAGCCCTGCCTCAGGGTTGGAACACAGAAAATGTTTAGTCTTATTTGTGTTGTTGTCATTGCATTTTGTGAGTATGTGCTGGCTGGAGATCATTTCACCCTCTCTTCTTTAGTTTACAGATTAAACAATATTCTAATAGCTATAACTATTATCAAAAATTTTAAGTATAAAAACTATTTTATTCTTCTAAAAAGCACAAAGTGTTTTGCTGAAAATATCTTTACACTATTTGATCAATAAATTAATCTTTCATACTCAGTTACGCTTCGGTTTAGCTGCGATGTGGTATAACTCCTATTAATGGGAATTTTTACTGCATTTCTCAAAAGTTAAAATAACTTCTCAGGAAAATAGAAAGCACAGGCTTGATCTATATTCACAGGTTTTAGGGTGGCGGGGAGGATGGCTCCAGGAATACATTACCCCTTACTTTAGCTTTTTACTGGCTAGGGCAGAACACAGCAGGTGACCTTAGAGCACTCAACACCCCTTTGTGTTCTGTAGATTACAGGAGCTTTATAATTGCAAAGTTCATAATTATATTAAATAACACAATATAGAACAACTACCACTCTTCTCTTCCAAATCCCTATCATTAATAAATGTTCCCAGCCCTCCAGATCAGCTGTAAATGCATTAGGCAGCACAGCTGTTTTACACTAGAGCACAGTTTGACAAACACAGAGGAGCAAATCAAATTAAATAACCACATCTCCTTTCTTCTGCAAATTACAGAAGAATTAAAAGTAATTCTTCTTACCAAAAGATTTATTTTTCTCTATGAATACAGGCATTCCAAATCCTGATTTGGTTTTCTGTGCTGAAAATATGCTGTCATTTTGAAATTCATTTAAAAAGATGAAGAAAGAAAAATTATTGCAGTCCAGAAAAAAAAAAAAGATTTTGTAAAGATGTAATTACATAATAACTTTGCTGGTTGTTGTATTCTTTCTTGTAGGAAGAATTGACACCACATTACCCCTACATATAATGAGGGCCCTGGCTAGTCATCCGCTGTCTTTAGAGACTTGGCCAAAAATTGCTGCGTTCAAGCTTTCAGAGCTGCAAGCCTTGCACTGGCTCAAAGTAAAACGGTGAGAAAGGGCCTTACTGCTAAGTCTATAAATTACCACAGGCAAGGCCTCCAGCCAGAACCCATAACTGGCAGGTGCACAATGGCCAGACCACAGGAAAAGGCCTTGATGTCATCCAGGAGTCAACTGGGCTGGGGCCACTGCGGCCACACTTCCCCATTTCCATTCATGGGCCTTCCTCATTCAGAACCCAATTCTCTTGCATGTAGCTTTTCCCAGCCTCCCTGGAAATGGCAAGTGATGATACCCCTAGGGTATGACTGTCCCACTGCTCAACTACTAGTCGGCATACAGAATCGTAGGTCAACAGGTGTTAAACAAGTCACTAAGTGACTGTCATGATATGAATGCTGAAGTCTTCTCTTCCTGATTTTTCAGGGGTCCATAAAGCACAGAACCCCTCATTCTCAGTAACCTGCCCATACACACATAACCTGACAAAGTCACCTAAAGTACCAAAGCCATGAAAGACAGAAGGGGGGGAAGGGCAGGAGAGTTACCACATAATAGAGAATTTGCATTGTTTGATCTGTGTTACTTACTCAATTCTTACAATGAATGAGCAAAGGAAAAACTTGAATTTTGTTCTTTTCAGGGGAGAGAAATGAGTTGCTCTTAAGTGAAGACACTTGCTCAAATTCTATAAAAGTCAGAAATAGCATGAGAACTCATGAATCTTTGGCTATTTCCATTGGGCAGCTCTGCCTTTTCTATACATCACTGAGAATCAAATACATTTCCCCTGTTTTTCTCTTTGGGGAAATGCATTTCAAGTTTGAAACTGCTGAGTCATAAAGCAATAACTGAAATATTTCACTTCCTTATAAAAAGAACTTAGTGTATTAATGATGTTGTAAAAAAGAAAGAGACGATCTGTAAATATTTATTATCTAAAGACAGTAAAATTGACAGCACCTATAAAACAAGCACGCCACCATTTGCTGTTAGGTATGACTCGATCCAATGGATGCATTAAGTTCTTCCTATTCTGAATACAAAGCATGTAAGAGATAGATGCAAGTGTGATAGTGAGAAAAATGCCAAGTGATAACTAATCCATATAAAATGATTTGGGAGCTGAAAGATGAGAACTATTCATTCTTCCAGGCCATGGGGTTTAAAAATAGGGGCCTTAAATAATGTTAGGGGAGATCATCCTTAGAAGTACAGTCAGCCTTCTGTATTCACGGTTCAGCATCTAGGGATTCAACCAACAGAGAATAAAAAATATTTCAGAAAAAAAATCCAGAAAGTTCCAAAAATCAGAACTTGAATTTGCCATGCACTGGCAACTGCTGACATAGGATTTACATTATATTAGGTATTATAAGTGACCTAGAGATGGTTTAAAGTACACAGGGGAATATGCACAGATTACATGCAAACACTGAGCCATTTCACATAAAGGAATCTGAGGATTTTGGTTATCTGTGGGGGTCCTGGAACCAATTACTCCCCCTCCCCACACCTCTGAGTATGGAAGAGTAACTATATTTGAGTTGGATCTGGAATAGTGACTACCCCATAAAATAAAAGAATAGGTAAATATAACTAAACAGAAAGCTTTACCAAATATCAAGTAAAGTAGGGAAAGTCTGAGGCAAAGGTCCAGGAAAACTCCCAGCTGGTTGGAGGATGGCAGGTTGCCTTAGCAGATAGCATGAGGTCTCACCTGAAGTCATGGTAGTTCATCCTCCACATCTCAGCTTTAGCAACATCAACTCAGGAAACTTCAGAACCCCAAGACTAGGTCAGGTCCTTCAGGTATATGTTTTCCTAGCTCTGAGCTACTTCTACTCTTAGCACCAATCTTTGCTTGTGGATAAACATTTGTGTAATTTGATTACATGCCCTGTATCCAGTGGTCAATAAACATTGTGAGAAGAGGAACCCCATCTGGTATTATTCTTCATTTTATCCCTAGCACAGTAGCTAACATATTAGCAGGCACTCCAAAGGAAAAAAAAAAGTTAAAAATAAATGTTGCAAGAAATCACAAAGATGAGACAAGTTGTTAGAGACCAGGATACCAAGAGATTAATGGACACTGTCCTGTGGACAGTGGGAACCACTTATTTTTTCAGCAGGTGGAGAACATGATAAAGGCTGCCTTAAAGGTTAACTTCGATTGCATGTGGAGGATTGGTTGCTGAAAGCAGAGCCTGGGGGCAAGAAGACTAGTTAAACGAATGTTTCAGGATTCTCACTAAGAGAAAATGAGGTTCCCAAACTAGAACAGTATTTATTTGGACTTGATGTAGAGGAAAAGGACATGAGTGACATATATTTATATCAGGGAGGGATACAGCTCATGTAGAGTAGAGTGCATGCTTAGCATGCACAAGGTCTTGGGTTCAATCCCCAGTACCATTATTAAAAAAAAAAAAAAAAAAAGTCAAATCAGCAGGATTTGGTGACCAATGGAGGAGTGGCAAAGGGAGGAGTCCATTATGATTATCACTCGTGTCCTAGATCATGTCAGTGAATAAGAAACAATGAAATTTAAAGGAAAGAACTGATTCTTTGCAATAGGAACATTATGATAATAAATGTGTGCTCAGACTTACAGGCTGCTTAGCTTACAGAGTTAAAATCGGCATATTTTAAATATTCAAACAATTCAAAGTCAAATTCAAAAACAATTCTCATGAATTGAGTGGGATTATTTATTCTGGGGTTCATAAAAATATTTTTGAATAGGTAAATCAGAGTAAGAAAAATAGAGCATAACAGAGTGTACACAGTGAAGAGTGAATTTCCATCCCATCCAGGTCTCTTACTCCCCTATATGCTCTGCCCAGAGGCAACCTCTGTCATCACTTTTCTGTGAATCTTGAGTAACACAAATCATCCAAAAAAGGTCAAAAGAGAAAGCAAAGTGAATTTATTTCCAAAACAGTGATTTGAAGTAAACTACTGAAAATTGTCAGTGAACATGGACACTAGCAAATTACTTTAAACTGCAAGTACATCACAGCTTTCTGATTTAACTCTCTTCTGAATCTGAAAAAAAAAAATTAAAATGTCTTGGTAACTTCCTAAGCCTAAGGTTTATTTTTCAATATCACCCAGTGTTGTGTTGAATCCTGTAAAAGGAACTGACTGGCCGCTGAGGGACATGGACAAGGAATCCTATGAATAAAATAGAGAGCACAGAGTCCTGGAGAGGAAGATTGAAGAGACAGTGTTACTATGTTTTATACATTCTCTAAAACCAATGGTCTATCCTCCATTACTGGACACTGGGGTAAAATAACACTCTGAATGAAAGGGAATCTGGAGAACAGTGCCTGAAAACAATTGCAATGAGGTTGCAGATAAAACACCATTTCCCTTAACGGCAAAAGGTAGCTAGTCTATAGAAATTTATCATCTTAGCATTTTACTGAGGTATTGTTTTCCCACATCCCTCTTTCAGGTCATCACCACTCAACTGTATTCAATTTTGTTATCCTCATCTCCGAACTGGCTACTCTCCATCTTGATCATTCCTGTTCTGGCTCAAAGACACCACAACAGTTCTCCAGGTTACAACAGTAAAATTTTCATTTGCTTTGCTGATGAAAAAATCTGGGCCCTGAAAAATGTTGTAACTGACACAGCTGCAGCACCATCCATTGAAATAACCACACTAAAATATAGGGATTCTTCAAACATTCCTACAGGCCTACCTCAGAGAGATTGCAGGTTTGGTTCCAGACTACCACAATAAAGTTATTGTCACAATAAAGCGAGTCACATAAATTTTTTGGTTTCCCAGTGCATATAAAAGTTATGTTTCCACTATAGTGTAGTCGATTAAGTGTACAATAGCATTATGTATAAAAAAGCAACGTACATACTTTAATTAAAAAATCATGCTGTTGGAAAAATGGTACCACAGACTCGCTTGACACAATGTTGCCAAGAATCTTCAATTTGTAAAAACAGTATCTTTGTAGCATAATAAAGCAAAGCACAACAAAACGAGGTATGCCTGTACTTTCCCTCCACAGTAGTCACTGTAGCTTTACTTTCATCTGCCATTCTATTTGCCGTCACCTTGCAATAAGATAGTCAAAGAGAAGTAGGTAGTGGATAGGACCCAGAGAAAGAGAACATGTGCCTTAGTCAGAAAAGTGATGCTTCACTCAACATTGTTTCCAAACAGAAATAAAACAGAGACCTAACAAGTGATCTTTTACATCCAATTCAGTACCGATGTAGTTTGGTACTGTAAGCTGAAAGTGCTTCACTTAAAACCAATCAGAGACTAACCTGACTCAGAAAGAGTTCTTCCAACAAGGATTGTATGGTATTGTTTTTTTTTTTTTTTTGATAATGTTTACATACAAAAACAAACAAAAAAAGAATTCACTTGGAGAAACACTCAAATACAGCAATTTCAACGTATGAACTATGTCTCCTCAATTCATGGACAACATTTCTAAGTGCTGATATCAATTCCACTAGGGTTGTTTTGTTCCCTCCTCTGGAAGGGACTCAATAATTTATTAATGGCATACCACAGGGGTGGTAATTTCTACAACTTAAGTTGCATACAGAACACAGAATTTTTAGAATTCAGAATCTGGCTCAAATGCCCTTCATTTCACAGTTGAATTGCAGCCCAGCAAGGGTAAAGGACTTGCCTGAGGTCACAAAGCTAGGAAGCAACAAAATAATTGCTGGCTGCAGCCTTGGCTGCTTTTCTGTACTATTTTACCTCTAACAATGACTAGCAGGAACAGATGGAACACTCAGAAATGGTGACCAAAGAGAGAGTGATGACTGAACAATTTATAGACATGGGGCAGAGGTCAGGGAAATCAACGTGGGAGATGAATCCGCCTGGGCTGGCAGTGGAGGTCATAGCTTCAACTCTGTGACCTGAACGAATAAGAAGCAGGGAGCTGTGCATCCCTAGCAAAGAGTCTGCAGGAACTGTGGCCTTGGGATGGAACAGCCTCTCTTAAACAGTGGCTCTATTGGGAGGGAAGTAGGGAACAAAAGCCAGACTTTTCTCCCATCTTCCAATCCTCCACTAGTGACTCCCACTGGTCTTGCCCAACCCAAACCCAGAAGGCAGAGGAGACCCAGTGATGCTCTCCTAGGCCCACAGGAGGGTGGAGAGGGGATGTAGTGGGGCAAATGGAGAATATCCAGCACCACATTCCTTCTGTACGAGCCTTTTGCTTTGCAATTCTGTCTTCCTTACCATCCCCTACTTTATTTCACTGAGACAAAAAATTATCATGGTGAATAAATAATGACAGCCCAGGTAAAAACAGCATATTCTATGATGGATTTTATCTACAATTTATTCAAATGTAATAGATGTCTGTAGATGGACTACAATAAGCAATAGGTATAATCTGCAATATTTAAAAATAATTAATCTCAAAAGTAATCATCTCAGTACTCTGACTCATTAGCTGGAAGAAAACACAGTAATAATGAGTTTTGCACACAGAACAATTTTAATTACTAAGCAGGACATATTTATTCAAAAATTATAATAAGACATCATTATTCTCAGAACATGAACTTTGGCAGTAGGTGTTAGCATCCTGTCGAGTTCCAGAGGATGAACTTCCGGATATTAAACATGACTGCTTAGAGACTTCAAACAGATCAGCCCTGTGCAGTCAGCTGTTCTCTACACTGACAATTGTTTATGGCTGTGAATCACCCAGGCCTGATGTGATGTCCAAAAGCAATTCAGTAAGATATTATGAGAATATCAGGTGTGGGTGGTATAAAAGTCACTTCTGTAATAAAACAGACCTCAAAGAGTTGATTCACTGCAGATGCATTACTAATAAAATAATATAGGCAGAAAATCACAAAACTGTGTTTCCTCTCTTTTTAAGAGCGATGCTACGAAAGGAGAGGTGAGGATAGGGAAGTTGTCTGCAGCCTCAGCCACACTGACCTTTCTTTGGCTTAGCACCAACTCATGAAGGTGTTAAGAATGACTCTAATCTCCTGCCTTTCCAGAATAAGGTACAAGGAAATCACTTTGTTATAGACACTAAAGATGACACAAAAGCAGTGTGACTTAAGACTGGACCCTTTTAAGGCTACTTTAGTTAGAAGGTTTAGCTGTGTGTGAGTTCAGTACATCACTCTGTTACCACTGAGACCCAGTCCTGGAGAAAATCCAGGATTGCCTTAAGCTAAAGGCAGTAGATGCTATTTTGTCTCATAAGTTCTTTTAAAATACGGATTTAAAAAGACCAAACACATCAGAATAGACTACAAACTTGACCTTTAAAATCTGTTTCTTTTTTTCATTTTTAATTTATTGAAGTATAGTCAGCTACAATGTGTCAATTTCTAGTGCACAGCATGTTTCAGTCATATATGTGCATACATAGATTCCTGTTCATACTCGTTTTCATTATAGGTTACTACAAGGTATTGAATATAGTTCCCTGTGCTATACAGAAGAAATTTGTTTTTTAAAATCTATTTTATATATAGTAGTTAATATTGGCAATTCTCGAACCTGTCTGAATTATAGACAAGATTTTATATTATCTGATGGAAGTATTTTCTAAACCACATGAGCTAGTGAAATCCTTCATCCTTTATCCTAAAAGGAAGAAAGAACCAAATGTCTCCTAGCTGAAAAAAAAAAAATGCCTTGAGCAAAGTATCTGTGAGCATACATTTTTAACTTCCTCACATAAACACAGTTTTGAGGGAGGGGCTCTCAAAAAAAGTGTCCCAATGCTCTCCTAACACACTGAGAAATAAAATCTCTCCAAGTGTTGAGATTATTTTAGCTTTTTGTGTATGTTCTCAATTGATCTGGCCCTAAATAAAACATTCTTTAAATAAGATAATAATCAAGGTGACTGGGAATTTTAAAAATTATCCCCAACATGTACTAAGGCTTGGCTGATAAATATTCTCTATTACTTTTACAATCAGAAATAATTTCTCCACATTTTGAGTTTTATCAAAGCACTTATTCTGGAACTTTCTGATGTGTTAGCATGTTCTAACTTTAATATAGCTGTATGTGCAGGTGTCTTATTATATCTGCTAGACCATAAGAAGTGAGCCTGAATCCGTCACCTCATCCCTTTCTGTGGATACAAAGGCTTCAACTATCTGTCTTGCATTTCAGACTAAACCCATTTCACATAAATTGTCTCATTTGGCCTACATAATAACCCAGTGAGGAAACAGGGCAGTAGTGATCTCCCCCATTTCATAGATGAGGAGGCAGGCTTATGAGAGCTAACGTGGCTTACTTAAGGTCTCACGGATGGGCGGTTATGGACCTCCGACTCACAAGTAGGTCCAGTTCAGGAAAATGTATTTACTGAGTGATTTAAAATCACAATCCTAAGTCTTTTGGGTACCAGGTGGAGTACAGATGTGAGACTAACAGATAAAAAGAACGCTAACAAATATCCAGTACTGATTATCTGAGAGGCTCTTTTACAAGAAGTTTATAGGTTTATTTCATTTAATCCCAAAACAAGCCTATGGGGTAGGACTAGTGTCGCTGTCATGTTACAGATGAGGAAGCCAAGCAGAACGGTATCGGAGGCAATTTTAAGTTGAGTCCTTGTTCTTAACTATTATACATACTGCCTCTAGAGATTGCAAATCCTGTGGACAGTCTGTCATTACACTACATGGCCTCCTATTGCAAAGTACGAACAAAAAATGATTATGAGTCTTTGAAAACACACATGCACACCCACACAGACCTGAGTTACCTATCTGTATAAATGCACATACATCTTATACGACAGGACTTGAGGGTAACTGACTGATGGTCTCACTGTGTGTAGCTATCACCCCACATAGGCAATTCAAAACAAACAAAAAACCCCAAAAACCTAAAGAAGTAAGATATTCTAAGCCTTAACTTTAATTGGAAAGCAAAAAGAAAAAGAAAGAAAAGCTTCTCAGATTGGAGACATACCTCTCCACATTTAAATTTCAAAATCTTCCTCAAAATAGCTTTGTATTTAAAAGAATCCATCAGTCTTTGCAAAGAGAGAAGAGAAAATAGATTTGAGGAAGATGTTCCTGTCTGTGTGACTCAGGAGACTTGATTCTTCTGTGCAATGCTTTACCATCATCTGCCAAAGATGTGTGTGCAAATATCAGTCTTGCAAACAGACAATGTTTGCACCACACTGAGGCTAACTTACCATCTGGTTATCAGCTGTTTGGAGTCCAAACTGTACAGTTTCCCATGTGTTTCCTCTAATGACAAATGGAATGATGGGGCTCTGATAACAAGTATCCAGGCACTGGACTGATACCACACTCTGATGTACGGTATGGGAACAGTGCATGTAACAGAAATGGCTTATGTCTTACATTGGTTAAAGAAAAGAAGCAAGTATTTTCTATGGCTCAGGTTAACATGAGACATAAAACCTCTTAGTTCAGAATGTGATGTATTTTTTTTTCTCAAAATTTAGAGGATCCACTAATGTTCTGTGCAATTGTATTTCAATGTTAGGTCTAGCAGAGTACATCAACTAAAATGCAATCATAGTAAAATTATAATGATATGCATTATTTCTGAACAAGCAAATGCCAAAAGCACTATCCCAACATAATATGAATGATGTGATTGACCAGCAGGGTCGCTTGCAGCCCATACCTTTAGGTAAATCCTCTGTCTCCCACCGTTAAGGAGAAGAAAGACAGCATTTTCTGTTTAAAATTAGTAACTGTCACACTCCAGGATTATAGGAAAAATTCTAAATGTTTCACACAAAGTGCTTCACAAAATTTTACCAAAGTTCAACAAAACTATTACATAACAAATAGAGACGAGAAATTCTTCTCCAAGGCTTTTTTCTACTGAATTGCCTATTCATTTTTGCCTGCCCAGAATCTACAATTTTCAGCAGGATCAATATTAGTGAAAATAAAGATATATTTTCTATTTTAATATTCCCTACTCTCAGTTTAAAAAAAAAAACTTTAGTGATTTAATATATAAGCATTTTCCTTACTTACAGCAAATTAGGTATTAATTATATTCTTCTCTATAACCAAATCCAGTTTTCAGAAATAGGCAACACCATTAATTCTAGTTGAGGTTGTACTTCTTTGGATGACTTTGGGCACTGGCTCACCATAAGCAATATCAATAGAACAACATCATTCTTTGAATATGCATTCTTTGAACTGTAATACTAATGTACTCTATATTGATAATAGTCCAATGCTTAATATGCTCTTAAAACACTAATGAAATTAATGGCATTTCAGAAATGTTTTACTTTGGGGACATTATCAACATTAAATATCACTCTTTCCAAATAGTAACAACGTCCTCAAAGACTATCATGCCTGTTTTCAAGATTGTGCAGATGGTTGAACACAGATGAACCTAGTACCCATATACCTATTTAAATTCTCTTTCCTGTTGTTGTCCTACTGAGGAAAATTTAATTTATGAATGTTCCTGTACTACAATGACAATCCAAGGTACAGCAAGACAGGACAGAAAGGAAGAAAAAAGAAAAGGTTAAGCAAGGATAATGAATAACACAGTCAAGAGGAAACTGTAAAATGTAATTACTACTTTGTTTCAGTCAGTGATCACTGAAAAATCAGTAAAATATGGGAGGAGAGCAAAGTTCCTGTTACGTTTTTGTACAGCAAGGATATCTCACTGAAATATTAGAGGGAAATAGAGTCAAAAGGACCAGTGAAATATTTAAAAATAAAAGAAACAGGAAGAAATCAGAACAACAAGAAAGGGAGGGAATATGTTGCTCCTTATATCTGGATCACGGGTTTTTTCAGTTTATAAAGTATAAATCACAGATATATTATCCAAAAATATTTCCCAGTTCATCTGGAGAGAAACCAGGTTGAAAAGGGCTCTACACCAAGTTGGTTTTCTTGCTAGTATGCCACAGCCTCAAGAAATCAAATTACTGAGTATTAGGCAAAGTATAAGACTCTTAAGAGATATCATTTTCCATGGTTACTTTGAGTTTCTGAAAATATACCAGTTTTTCATTATGAGTTTTCCCTCTAAAAACAGACATTCAGCTCATGGATTCAAGGATGCTCATGCCATAGTTTATCCTGAAAAGAGGTATCTTAGTCTGTATTCTGGATCCAAGTAGAGTCTGAAATTAACCACATCCATTCTTTTAATGTTGACCATATTGCATGGGCTGGATGACACAGGGAGGCACTTGACTGTATGTGTGATTATCAATTCAAGAACCCAGAAAGCATGATAAACCAGTTTCCAGAAAAAATCATCACAATCCTGACTTAGGCTAGAGGACTAGAGTTGTCTGGCTATATCAAGTATTTGAAAGTTGTTACTGTGATTTAATCACAAATTAAGTATCAGCATTTTTAATGAGAATTTGATTGAGAACCCATGTACTGTCCTAGCCAATACTCTCTTTTCTCTCTCTCTCTCTCTTTTTTTTTTCTGTAAAGACAGGACTGGGGAGGCAGAAGGGATTAGGAAGGGAGGGAAAAAATGTCAACTAAATTCTTTTAGAGTCTTACACCAACCTTGGGTGGTAAATATGACTACATCTTCCTTTATGAAAATATGAGGCAACCTGTGCCAAAGCCACAGAGGTAAGAAATTCTAGGGCAGGCATTCATCTCAGGTCTGTGTGCCTCTGAAGTCTACTTTCTAGAAGCACAGCTGATCATTCTGCTCAGAAAATTTAAATGTTATTAATAATAATAGGCAAAAATTCCTGTGTCTCTGACACTGTGCAAAGTTCTTTCTCTAAATTGAAAATAATAACAGTTGCAATTTATTGAGCATTCACCACGTGTCTGAATCATTTCAATTAATCTTGACAGTGTTGGTCAGGGAGTATTACCCTCATTTTGAAGATGAGGCTTAGAGAGGTAATGTAACTTGCCCCACATCCTGCAGCTGGCAGGAGGCAGAGATGGGATTTACAGCAGCTCCCTCTGAACCCCATAGCCTTCTCTGCCTGACTATTCCACTTTGCTTCCCCTGCACAAGTTCTCATAGCAACCCTCTGAGTTCAAAGGTAGGGATTTCTTCTGTCTTCAATGAGAAAACAGGTTCCAAGAGAAAGCTACTTGGTAACTACGATATGGTCAGGCAGGGATTTGAACCCAGCCCACTCTGACTTCTCAGCCTCTTGCCACTGTACCCTGTGGACAAGGACAGTGGAAGAGAACGAAAAATGGTGTCCCTCAAAGCAATAGATCTGCACTTTAAAACCTGTTAATACAGCCTTGAAATCAAATGCTTGGGAGCCTTGAATCAGGCTGAATACACAGCCTGGAAAATACCCTTGTGAAAATCACCATGTTTGGTTGCTGAGGATAGTGAAGTTCAGCTGCATGCCTCACCTATTAGGAGGAGCTAGGCTGCAGTGGGCAGAAGGGCAAAGGAATTCCACTAGAAAAGGCAGAGAGGTGTGAGAGGAAGCCCAGCACAAAGAGGTGTGTGTGCTGATGAAGAAATCACTTCCACTTTGCCCACAGACGGTGGTTCTGATAAAGGTCCTTTGTACCATCTCGTGCTGCAGGTCTGTCTCTAGTGTGGACAAAACTCACCTGGGAGCTTGTTAACAATACAGTTTTAGTGCCACCACATCTGAGACTCTGATCTAGTAAGTCTGAAGTGGTGCAAAATAATCTACATTTTACAAACATTACAGCTAATTCTAGTGTGAACGGACTGTTCGCTGGATTCTGAGGATCCTGATCTAGTGGAAGAGGGAGTCTTTGGGTGAAGCTGCCAACATCAGGCTTAACTCTGGTTAGAAGAAGGCAATATAAGAAAAGTCTTAGAAGTCAGGAGATTGACTTTTCTATACTCCCATGTATACTGCATACATACACTGTAGACTGTGAGACAATCAGACTCTGGAAGAAATAGGTCAGAGAGAAGGGGAAGAGAGAGAGCGCCCGTGTGTGTGCGCGATATAGAGGGAGAAAGAAAATGAGAGAGACGAGAGGGAGAGGGAGAGAGGGAGAGAGAGAGAGAGAGAGTGAGAGAGAGAGAGAGATGCAAGAACAAAACATCTTACAGGGAATTAGTTCATTATCTTCACTAGTGTATTTATTTTTCCCCCTATATGGTCACAAACTTAATACAATGAATTATGTCTTAGTTAAATTCCAAAACAATCAAGATAGTCATTCTTTCAGTGTAAGTCAGCTGGTGACACATTCTTTTAGTTTAGAATGTTTTGATTTCCCCTTCACTATGGAAGGACGCTTTTACTGGATATGGGATTCTGACTAGACAGTTCTTTTCTTTCAGTGCTTGAAAGATGTTGCCTCATTTTCTGTTAGCCTTCCTGGTTTCTGGTGAGAAATTCAGTGTCGTTTGAATTGTTTTTCCACTGTATGTAATATGATGTTTCTCTCTGGAGAATTTAAAATTTTTTCTTTGTCTTTAAAATTTTTTCTTTGTCTTTAGTTTCCAGAAATTTGACTCTCAAATGTCTTGGTTTAGATTTCTTTGGGCTTATCATGTTTGCGGTTTTCCCAGCTTCTTGTATCTCTAAGTTTTGGGGGCTTTGATCAAATTTGGGAAATTTTCAGCTAGTATTTCTTCAAGTGCTTTTTTAAGCTGTTGTTTTTTCCTCTTCTTTTAGAGTTCCAAGGACACGAATGTTAGATTTTTTGTTACAGTCTCATATTCCTAGGGCTCTGTGAGTGTGTATGTGTGTGTGGGTGCATTTTATCGGTATGTTTTCTCTCTGTTCTCCCTGTTCTGATTTGATCATTTCTATTGCTTTATCTTTCAGTTGACTGATTCTCTCCTCTGTCCCTTCCACTCTGTGGCTGAGCCCATTCACTGAGAATTTTTAAAAATTATTATTTCAGTTATTATAATTTCAGTTCTAATACTTCTGTTTGGGTCTTCTTTGGTGGAAGGCTAGACTCCTCACTTGGCTTTTGCTGGTGCAGGTGGTATGGGAACACCATTTATTCTATTTTTTGTTTGTTTTTCAGGTTTTTGTCTGTGTTTTTTTTTTTTGCTGGACTAGAGTGGTTTAACATTTTCTGTTTTCCTAGGTTGTCCCATTCCTGGTCCTTTGGCTAAAAGGAGGAGGCTTTTATTGCTGTTGTGTTTGCTTGTGTGTCCTGTTCCCAGGTAGCTGGCTTCCTCAGCTTCAGTTGTGGGATGTATGAAGTAAAAAGAAAACCCAGGGATCTTACTGCAGCATCCCTTTAAACTCAGGGTCCCTGGCCAGACTGCCTTCTCCTCTCTACTTTCCCGAATGTTTTTATATTTGCTTTGAATATATAACGTCCAGCATTTTTTTTTATTTGAACACTATGGAAACGGGGAAAAGCGTGTCTATTGCACGTTTCCTGGAACTGGAACTGCTCTTGCTGGGTGATTCCACGATCATCAATGAAGGTGACACTCCAGGCTCTGACAGCGCTTGGTCAGTAAACATTAACAGATTTTAAACTCTATCCTAATCTGTTATTAAGGAAAATTTTTAAATAAAAGAGGGAAGAAAACCCCCAAATCGTGGCTTTCCCAGGAATTTCTTGTCACACGGAACCCAGTAATTGGTTATAATATGTGAATTCATTTTTCTTTTCATTTTCATTCTTTCATTCAACAAACTCTGCTGAAAATCATGTGAAGATTCCTAATTAAATACAAGGTTTTATACGCTTGAATAAGATGTGCTCTCTGTACTCATAAAGTTTATAATCTACTCCTCCATCAAACCTCTCCAACTTCCTTGGCCAGGTCATGCTTTGCCTCTGCCCTTCTGCCCCCTGTGCCCTGAATTTTCATACTATATTCAGTATCAGTTTATTGTCAGTCTTCTCTGATAAGCTACAGCCTTCTTGAAGGCAGAGACCCTGACTTTGTGGCATCATTCTTAGATACATTACCGTATACAGTGTGGTTTCAACAAATCTTTGCAGTATGAATGAATGACAAAAAGAGAAATTCTTCTTTTAAGCCAAGTAGCTAAACCCATAGCCTAGATCCTTTCTGTTAATACAGTTCTTTAAATACCTGCAATTTGGTATCCTTTTACATTACAGTATTTGGGGACAGATTGATAGTGGGGTATGGGCTTGGAGATTAATCAGCATATTAACCTTATTTCATTTCTCTCATTAATCTATTAGTCCCTTCATAATGCTCAAATCAGAAACACACAAGAAGGGGAAATACACCAGCACATCTGGATGAAAAACAAAGAAGAGAGAGGCCTTGAGCATCAAATACTATGGGCGTGAATCTTAGGTAATCCAAGGCACAAAGGGGGAGTTTGCGTTCAAGGATGGACAAGACAAAATTTTGTTTAAAATGTACCAAGTCATAGGGATTGGAATGAGGGCACAGTGGAAATGAAACAGACCTTTGTCTGAAGCAACCTGCGTCACTTAAGTTGCTTTTGGTTGCAAGTAGAAATTCAACTCAAGGGAATTAGTGACTAAATAAATTGTTAGCTCATGTGCCTGAAAAAATTTCCAGCTGTGAGTGGTTTTCAAGTAAAGATTGACCTGGCAACTCAACAATGACACTGAAAATATGTTTTTGTTCTTTTCCCTTGATTTCCACTTTGTTTTCTGAATTTCACTTGCTCTTAAGTTGGTTTTCTTTGTGGTTGCAAAAAGGCTGCCAGTAGCTTTTAGGCCTTGGTCACATCACATTCAGAGACAGAGAGGAAGAGGGGAGGGGGAGGGGAGAAGAAATGAGGGGAGGGAGTGGGGCTGGGAAGGAAGAGAAGTCTTCCAGGTACCTAATGAATTTTTCTACTTCATTTTAATTGTGAAAATATATACTACATGGTCAAAAGGGAATTGTTTATTTGAGTTAATCAGTACCCCTATCTCCCCATAGAACTGAGGAAAGGGAGGGTGTGGGTGTGGGAGTAAACTGACTGTTTTCTACATCAGTATTTGTTTTACAATAAACACCTATGTTTGTGGCTCTACATATTGTGCATCAACACCAACAGAAGCTTTTCCTCCCTCAAGGTGGGAAACAAGAATACATGTGTGACAGGGTTTAATCAGTCAGTGATGAAGAGTAGAGATTCCTTTTTACTATTTCCAAGAGTGGGGTTTGCACTTTTAATTAAGAAATAGCGTATCAGTTGAGATGTGTAATCTTAACAGATTAATATTAACAGAAATAATGGCAGTTGTTCATTCTAAAACAGATGGTTTAACATGCTTTGACTCATCATTTGTTTCCATTGCTTTTCCCATTAGATGAGAACATTTAGGGGATAGTCATCATCCAGTAAAAGAAGGACCATCTCATGTTGCAGTGGGACTAAAACAAGTGGGCTTAGTGTGCCATGTTACATGAAATGTTTTTGATTCTCATAATACATGTTTCCCTAACTATGTTTTATTTTAACAATAAAATAGAACAAAATTACTTTCTTCTTACTAGATATTTTCCACCTCACAACACAATGCAAACAAAAATATGTAAAGGAGTAATATTTTTTAAGAAAAATATTTCGTAGGATAAAACATGAAATAATATTGAAAGTTGTAAACTGATGAGTCAAGGACATCATTTCAATATGTCAAATTATAATACAAAATATTTGTCATGTGTTTAAAACATGGTACACTGTTATAAAATTTTAAAGCTGAAGGATTCCTGAACTTGTAGAATTTTGGATCTGTACAGGATCTTAGAAATCTAGTTCAAATCCACCCACATACAAAGGAAAGATTCAAGAACCTGAATGTTTAAGGTTCAAATGACTTGCCTACAGCCACATTGTGAATCAGTGTAGAAGACTGGAGTGTCCATTTCCAGACTAGAAAAACGCACTGCTCCTTCTACTGTTGACATACATGAAATATTAAATCACCCATACAGGACAGCTGGATACTAGCAAAAGACAGGTTATATATTTTATTTTGAGAAAAAAATGAAAGCTAGACTATTCTATCACTCATTAATGATACACCTAAAGTCATATACTCCATCTAGATACAAATCTACTGATTATGATTCTGCTAAAGTAGGAGAAAAAAAAAAAAACACTAAGTAAGGAAAAAGTACAGGAGTGAGAAAGAGGAGGAAAATGAATCACAAAGCCAATCTTATATTGGATTCAGTGAGACTAATTTCATTCATTAAAATTCCTACTGCATTTATTTTTAACATAGTCATGTAACCTACAGGAGTAATGTTAAAATTAGATACAGTTTGCCACACTTCTACAGAGAGAGAAAAAACAGTATTAAGAAATTACAAAGACCATAAAATATACCATTGATTGATGATGCATTTGATTAATAGAGAAAAGAAGAAGAATGGGTTATGCATGTGCAGAGATAGCATTGCTCATATATTTGAAGCACTTAAGTTGTTCTGTTGAAGCTAAAAAACACACGGACTTAGTTCTGCATGCAGAGTACAATTTAATACAGTTTATAACTGAATGGGAGTGGTTTTAAATGAGAATTATTTTCTTGTCTTCTCTTATTAAGGAAATCAAAACAACAGTTGTGTCCTATTTTGCTGACAGTGGTTTCTGCAGTGTGATTGCTGCTCGAGTGGGAGAGAATAGAACATCAACCATTTCATTTTAAGAACTTGAGTTGGTGCCTAGAAATGTTTGTAATCGCGCTTGCAAAATGCAGCAGCCTCAGCAGGTTGGAAAATTACTGGTCAGTCAACAAGCACTTACTGAATCCCAGGATGTGTTCAGAAGAGTACTGAGTGGGATATAAAACAGAATGGCAGTTTTTCCCCCCTACTGGGGACTCCAGGGGAAGAAGGGATATTGGAGAATGGTATCAATTGACATGGAAGGAAGAGTAATTAAGTGCTTTAATTAATAAATGTGGTCCAATCAGTGCAATTACATATCAGAAGAGAGAGATGCCATTTTGAATAAGAGTAGCCTGAAGGCAAATGAAAGAGAGAATAAAATCCCAGAATCTTTAAACATAGAAAATGCTTTTTTGCTTGATCACATTCAATTATGAGATGTCATCTGCTTCTTGAGGCTGTCCATGCCACCGTTCTGCTCTGGCTGACTCTAGGAAAATCTCACTTAGCACTTAGCTGAAATCTACCCCTCTGTAATTTCTGTCTCTCTACCCATCTTCGCGTCCCAGCTGCTCCAGCCCTTTCATGAGGCAGAATTTCAATGCAAGTAATAATACTACCACCTAGTATTCTCTACTTACCCTATCAATTATGGAAAAGGTATCATTCTAGTATTCATCAGTTCATGGTCTATAATTTGTCAAAATCCTCTTAATTGTATTATCCAAAAACGACACAATACTCCAAATGAGTATCGGCTAGTGAGAATACACAAGAAAAAATTTTCCTTGATCTGGATGCTATATTACTATAATTGCAAAAATAAGAGTATATTAGCTTTATTAGTACCTATATCACTCTGTCAGCTTATACTGAGCTTTAGGGAGTTTTATTTGAGCTCTCCCATGAACCTCAGTCAAGCAAATTCTATAAGAACTTATATATCTATATCTATATATCATATATATATGGATGCATTTAACTTGAATATAAATTTTATAGGTATTGCTGTTAAATGTCCCTTGTCAATTTTTGACTCATTCTTCTAGCTTGACAAGATATGACTCATAACCTGATCATCCATAACATTAGCTTTTTCTCCCAGATTTATTTTAACCACAGATTTGATAAATAGATTTCTGGGTTTTCAAGGGACTCATGCAATAATACTACATCATGGAGTTGCTGTGGGAATACAAGTGAGATGATGTAAGGAAAATACTTATCATGGTATTTAAAAAATAGATATTCAATAAATGTTACATCTTTTCCTTTCTTCAAAATAAAGATTTGAAAAGGACAGAACATCCTTCAGGATAAAACTGATCTCTTTATTGAAATCCTTGGTGTTAATCTGCTATAGTTTTCCCTAATTACACCAACACTCAGCTTCCATTTTTCTGTCTTGGACACAAAAGTGAAATTGTAGACCTTGTCAATTACATGTTGGTAAAATCTACTATTGATTTGGAATACGTAGGACAGATAGAATGTATATGAAGAATCAAGAAGAATGGAAGGAAATAAAGTCAGGTCAGCTCTCCACAGGATTATGAACAAAAACCTAGACATAAGAATAGAGTAAGTTGATTCAAACGATTAAGGGATGGATACATGTTGGTGCGAGGTAGAAAACTCCTGGTAATTAGGGCTCAGTTCCAAGCACAAAAGAAGACTGAAATTGACAGAGGGAGCAATGGCAGCCATTGGCTGACCTTATGTCTAAGGCAGGAAGTGAAGAGGGAAACATCAAAGAGTCTGCACAGGGTAATAATGTTAGACACATAAATAAGAGAAGACTGTCCTGGAGATAAGCTATGGTAATAATGGAGGCCACAAGTGATGAAGTTAAAATAACAGTAATGATAATGGAATGAAAATTCACTCTGAATTCAAATGAAGACAAAAATAAATTGAAAGAGAATTCTGAAGATCATGCAGTTAGAAATGCATAAACAGGAATGGGAAAACATTTGAGAAGTATGACAGAATAAACTAAATTTAGTTTTGATAATTCTCAAAATATGGACCCAGGGCTTGTAGCATCAATATCTGAGAACTTTTTAGTAAAGCAAATTTTCAGGCTCCACCCCAGATCTACTGAATTTACCAGTACTAGTTTGTTGGTAAATGTTAAGCTCTTCAGAAAAAATGGGGTGAGGGTGTGCAGGGGGGAAGCTCTGATTCGTAGCATTTGGGGATTTCTGATTTCTCTGGTATATATACGCCCATCATAGCCAATTTCAAGCCACAGGTGACATGGAGTTGGTAAGAGATACACAGAATCAGCTCTCTAGACCCCATACTAGAGTACACCAGCAAACACTATTCCCGGTGAATCTGTAACATGCATCAAAATCTCCCACTTGTCAAAACACAACTGAGCGACGTCACCAGGGTTCCTAATTTCTTAGGTCTAGGGTGGGGCCTAAATACTGCATTTCTAGTAAGTTTCCTGGTGATGCTGATACTGATGGTCTAAGGACCACACTTTGAGAATCACTGCTCTAACAGTCCCTTGGGCCACCTTCTGTAGGAATTCAATTGGCATACAGAGAGGGTCTTAACTACTAAAGTCCCGTGGAATCAAGTTTTGTCGACTACATCTGTTTGTGACCAAAATCTAAAAAGTTTGTTTCAGGTGTCAGCTTCCCTGAGTCTCAAGCAATAATTGACATAAGTTAAACACTTCCTTCTAGTGTTTCTAGTTTTCTAGCCAATTCTCTAGTTTTCCACTATTCTACAATCTCATGGTTTTCTTCTTGCTTCTCTAGTTACTTTTTTCAGTTGCTTTTTGTGGGTTTCTCCTCTACTGTTAGCTTAATGTTGGAGTGCCCCATAATTCTAGCCTTCCTTCTTTCCCCTTCTGAGGGCTAACATCCCCTTCAGTGTTATATCATCCTCCCATCCAATGGTTTTAAGCACCATCTATATGTTGAAAATTCTTAATTCTCTTGCGTAAACCTTTTCTCTAAACTTCACATTGGATGTCTCTCCTCTACCTGACGTTTACACTTAGTCATCTCATTCTTAGTATTACCTAAATAGAACTCACTTTTCACCTCCCCAAAGATATCTCCCCCCAAACCTTTCCTAGTTCAGTAACAGACACCATATTCACTCTGCTGTTTAACCCCAACCTCAGAGTCCATACCTAATCATGTTATTTTCTTACCAATCATATCCAATAAACCCTAACACCACCATTTTCAAAATATTTTCTTGATGTTATAGGTTTCACTCTATTCATAATCACCACCATAGGCTGAGCCATTATCATTCTCTCCTAGACAACTGCAACAGCCTCCTAATTCACCTGCCATTCTTTCATTCTTGTTATCTCTATAATCCACTGCCACACATCAGCCACTAATCTGACTGAACTCCTCCAGTAGTACTGCAGTATCTCCTTAGCCTGGCCTGACAATATCTAACCCCTGCCCTTTCCTTCCCCCTCCTACACAACCCTATATCTCTTTACTCAATCAGGTTGTACTCACTCCCATCTGGGAGCCTTTTACTTCTTACTTCTGCCTGAAAAGCCCTTTCTTTAAAATTTCACATGGCGTGTTCTTTCTTGCTGTGAAGCTATCAACTGAAATGCCACCTTTGCATCAAGGCATTTTTTTTCCCCCTAGTCCCTTTCTATCTCAACTTATCTCATTTTCTTCAAAGTTTAGCATGCAGCATGGTGGGTAACGGTATGGATTAGAAGATCAGACTGTTCAGATTTGACTAGCTCGCAGCTCCTTCTCTCTCTGACTTGGCAAGTCACGTGAATGTTTTGGACTTCAGTTTCCTCATCTGTAAAAATGTATAAATAACAGTACCTACCACTTCAGTTTATTGTGAGGATTAAATGAGGTAATATACAAAGAAGCATTTAGCACAGGTCTGGCACATACAAAAGCTATGTAAGTGTTAGTTATTATCCAAAATTATCTTGTTTATGTATTTGCTTCCATATTTAATATCTCTGTCTATCTCATATAAAGTGTAAGCTTCAAAAGCAGCAGGCACTTTGACTATTGTGTTTACTAGAGCATCCTCAGCACCTGGAAGAGTGCCTGGTGTGAAGCAGATCCTCAATAAACATTTCTAGAATTAATCAGTAGACTCTCTGTGTTAAATACCACTTAGACTCCCCAAAGACAGTAGTACCCAATGACCTACATAGAAGGTACATTAAAAATCCCATACCTGCAAATGAGATCTGTCTAGTAACTATTTGTTATGAAAACTGTCTTGAGACATACTACAAGCAATTGCCATAAATGACCTCACTTTAATCATCCTTTTGTTCAGAATGGCTTTCAAATCTTTGGCTTTGCATTTTGTGATTTACAGGAAACATCTGGCAAACCCCCCCTCCCCAAATCATAACTATTATTTATTGGTCATTGACAGTGTACTAAGCACAAAGAAGGAAGGGTTTCAACAGGAAGACAGCAGGCATCTCTTTATTAACTTCTCAGCAAAGCTTGGCTAATAGGCACTTTTCTCCAAGTCACAGACATAAGTATTTGCTTGAGAGCACAACCATGAAATCTTCTTGGAATGCTGATGGGGAGTGTAGCTCATGAGTGGTGATATACCCTTACATTTCTGACTCATTTCCCTTAAGCTGCCTCTCACTACACTCTGCTTTCCCACCAGAGCGTCCCTGCTCCCAGATTGGTATCAGACCTATCTGGAGGCCAAAGGTTCTTTCCTTAAAAATGGTTTACCTCACTACTGTATTATCCATGAAATATGGATATCCAACAATACTCCCTGGAAAATGCAGTAATACCTATTGCCAACTACAGGGTTGTTGAGCAGAAACAAAATAGAATCTAAGTAGAAATCAAATATTCTACTAAAAGGCTCTAAAAATTGGCTACAGGAGCTTTTCTGTTTTCTTCCCCTTTTTTGAGGTGTTAAGGGGGAAGGGGTGACCTCAAAGGTTTTAGAAAGTGAATTTGAAGGACTTAAAGGAAGCAAGGATTTCCAGTTTGCCATAGTTTCTTCTAGACTTTTGCCCTGCCTGTTCATATATTAAAGTAAATTTTCTGACCCCTACCTTCCACCAACATTATTTAAGTATCTTCAACATCACCGCCAAAAACATACAACAGCACTCACATGGGAGGGACAGTAAGTACACATTTCTTTGGGTCACTGTGTCACCTAGGAATAAAGCTAAAGCCTTTGGGAAATATTTATTTCTTATTCAGTCATTTACTTGTGATTACTAACTTTCCAGATTAGAAAAAATGCTTTGAAATGGCTCAAAATAGTAGGCATACAGAAAAAAAGATCACTGTTGATGCAGAAACTAATAATGTTAACAAAGTAAAAAGAAGCAAATTCAACAAGTACCAAGACTAATATAGTTACTGCAATTGAACCATAAATTTAGTATGAACTCAACCTATAATTATTACCTAAAGATAAATACATGAAGTTACATAATTTCATTAAATGCCTATAAAAAATCCAATGTTCAAAAGAGTAAGTTTTTTAAATGATTGTAAATTCTTTAAAAATTAATATACTGCCTGGATCTTTAACAGGGGATTTAAACATAAAAGAGTATTTTTCAAGAAAGTGAGAATATACAGCTTGAAAGAATTCAGCCTTTTATATCCAAATTGTTCTTTCTAGTATTATCCATGTATGAGTTCAAAGGGACCAAATATTGCTCTATTACTTTAAATATGCACTTTAATACCCAGCTACCTACCCATAGAAATCATCCTTTTATTTTTAATCAAAAACTTTGACTACTAAATATTTGAAAACACTATAGCAAAAAGATATGGTTAACAGACTGATACACTGTTTTTGCTCATCTTATTAAGTAAACAGAGATGTTAATTGACTTTAAGGGACAAGAATTATATTCTAACCTCTTCCCCAGTTTGCTGTGTAATCTAATGGCATCCACATAACCTCTCTGGAATTGAACCTTATTCAGTGTGACAGCTGAAATAAATTGCAAAGTCTGTTTAAATAATAAAGCGATACTTAAATATTAAATATTATTGCTAGCCCTTGTGAAGAAGCCAAGGCTAGAATTCTGAAAGCCCTAAACACATGAGGGTCAAAATGCATTATAGACTCAATGTTGAAATAAAAATTCCTGGCAAATTAACCTTATTACCTTTTTTTACAGCAAGGACAAATTTTTTAAAAAGTCTATTTCTTTGGAGAATTGCACAAATATGAATAGATAACAACTCTGTGAAATAATTCCTCTAAAATGAAGGAAAACGTTACTATCCAAACAAATCCTAAAGCATTTATTGTTTGATTCTTTAACCTTGGGCAAGTCACTTAACATCTCTATATTCCTTCTTCCTTATACATAAAATTAGTCCAATAATTTGATGTCACAAGACTGTCAGAAGAATTAAGTATGAAAACACTGGTACAGCACCTGCCACATCACAGTTCATGACGGATAGCCATCTAATCTCTTTCTCAACGGACTTTGTTAGCAAGCGTTACATATTCAGAAGGTGTGTATGTGTTCAAAAGCAGGTTTGGGGCTTTACTGTAGTTTTCAAAGACTAGGGATTGAAAAGAAGGTATGTTTATTTTGTGAGATATTTAATTCATGTTATCCTAATTAGATGAAGAGTGGAGTTTTTTATGGTCTAAGTACAATGGTGGTTGTCTCTAAAAGCACCGGCCAAAACAGAGATTAAAACTACTTTAAAAAATATAAATTATTTAATGCTTTAGTGATACCTTGCTACTTTCTAGAAACGCCATTTTGACTCATGAATTCCCCAACCTAGTTCATTCAATTTTGTGGAGCAATGATCTTACAGCTTCTGGATCTCCATACAGTCCTGTTTCACTCCCCTTGATCTGATATCTGCACACTGCCTTTTATACTGAGCACACGTGATAATAGTATGTCTGCTCAAATTGTTTCCAATTCTCCTAGCCCTATTCTCCCTGGGTGACTCAAAATGACATGTATTTTATTTTATGAAACATTGTCAGCAAAGGCAGCTTTAGAACATAAACTATAAAATTATTTAAAGTAATTATTGTTGGTCTACATATATTTTTTCACATTTACTCTTAAGTCTATTCCATTGTTCTCTTAAAACTGACTTTCCCAGGTCATTGTCCTACTCAGTGCAAATTCCAGGAGACTGGGGGTCATCTGATGGCCCCAAGCTTCTGGTCCAGTGGGGATATGGAAGAAGAACATTCCTCTCTTGCAGGGAATGCAGAAATCCTTCTAAATCTAAATCAGGATGTTGGGGCCAGTGGTTTGTCAATTACAAGAGCTCAATAAATGAGAGCTCAGAATATTTCAGTCATGGGACTATAATTTGGAATCTTGGTCATAGCATAAGGATGAGGATGAATGATTGCTTAGATTTGTATAAGGCACCTCAGTCAGTAAGGCTGTCACAACAGGGTACAGAAGCTTTCAATACATATGGTTACAGGTAATTTTCATTTAATCCTCAAGGAAAAGTTCTTGGGAGAAACAGTCACAGATATTCTCCATTTGGTTAAATTTCCTGGTACTGATATATTTCATTTCAGATTCACATTTAAAATGACATTTAAAAATAAAGTGACCAACCAAATATTTTCAGCACTAACATTGCCTTCTGAATTGCACAGTGGTATCTTAAGTTTTAAAGCTGTTTTTTTTTAATTTATAAAAAGATCATTTAAGTGTTAATCACCTATAAATCCAAGATGTCTTATTTACTACTTATCAAAAATCTGTGATAGGGCCTATTCATACTTAGCTCCATGTAGCTGAGCTCACTGAATAAAAACATAATTTAGAGAACACTGCTAGGATTGCTTAAAAACCTAATGTATAGGTTCTGGAGATGAAAAGCAGTATTGAAAAATTAACTGGAAGTAAAAGGTATGGTAGGACTCTAAGTAAAAGACTACAAAGTGGTGCTTCCCAGGGTTTTTCTTTTCCAAAGTTAGGTTTACTTCTCAATTCCTTAAGGAAAAAAAAATCTAGATATGTATCTTCTGGCCTTCATTTTCTCCTCCTTTCCCACAATGCCAGCAGAACCTCTCCTGTTAAGGTTACTGCTGATTTCTGAACTTCTGGCTCCACCAGAGACTTGTCAATACTTCTCCTACGGGAGCTCTCTGGAGCATGTGCAGTGCTGTCCACTGTGCTGTCGTGCTCCCCTTGCCGGGCTTGAACCAGGCCACCCATTCTAGTTCCCGAATTTCCTCTTACTCTGATGATTGTTCTTTCTCAGGTTCCTCTTCTCTCCTAGATGTGTTTTCTTAAGGCTCTGCCTTTGAACCTTTTATTTTCTCTTGCTTGTTAGTAATTCTGCTCTACAGGTATGGTTCTAGCCATCACCTCTTTACTGATGGCTACCATATCTAGCTGCGATATCTCAAGATCTTGTATGTGTTGTTTGCTATAATCTCCACTTTATGTTAAGAATACCTTAAATATATTCAAAGTACCAGATGGATGTTTAGGTAGCACTTTAAATATATTAATTATACTAACTTCTACCCTAAAGTGACTGTTTTTCATCATATTTCCAATTTCCCCTAAAAATACTATCCTCCCAGGTATAAGTAAAACCCTCAAATATTTATCCTCTTTTGCCTCCGCTGTCACCATCATCTAATTTGTTTTCAATTTCTGTTCAATTTATATAGTCCACTTACAGTTTGTCCCATGTATAATTTTTTATTTTTGTATCTTTTATCCAAATTCTGACTTCCGTATATAATGTTCAATAATATCTTAACTGGCCCTGCCTATTCCTTTTTCTACTCAGCTGACACAGTTTCCAGATTAATTCCCAGGAAGCACAGCTGTGATGATGTCACTCACCTACTCAAAACCCATAATGACTTGCCATCCTCCACTAAATTCCAAATCTAATTTTTTTTCACTTAGCAGTAAGGACTACAACCTTTGTTTCAATTGTGTATCCAACTTCTCCCTTTTCCATGCCCTCCAACTAGTTCTCAAATGAGGCAGTATCTCCTGGGAAGCACTTGGAAATATGTGGAGGCATTTTTGGTTATCAGAAAGACTGGACTGGGGGACGTGGTGGTTGTGCATCTAGTGTCCTAGATTCTGGGTTTTCTGGCATGTAGAACCCCACCACTGACTTTTTCATACAACAAAAAATTGTCCAACCCAAAGTGAAAGAGGCTCCCATTAAGAAATAATACACCTTAGACAGAATCAGTTACTCACTGTTTTCAATTTCTGTTATATACTTTTCTATATCCTCTGCTTAGAGTGCCCTTCTCACATTTTCCCAAATGTCCAAATCTTGCTCATCCTTTAAGGCCTATAGAAAATGTCACTTTTCTGAGAGCCCTCCTTGAATCCCTTAACTAACATGAATCTCTGCCTCCCATGGTATCTCATGTCTACTTCTCAAACACAACTTTGTTTCTGCCTGGATAATACATTTTCCCTTTTCACTGGAAATGTAATGGAAGTAAAACACCATCTTTGTTTTCCTCCCTGACTAGATTATAGAGGCTGGCACAGGTCCTTTAACATGCTTAATACTACAGCACAATGTGCGTAAATGAAGGCTCCAGCACATACTTTCTGGTTTGAGAATAATTCTGAAATTCTTGCCTCTTGCATTTTAAGTCACAATTACTTTTACCTACTTACTTTAAAAACATTATCTAATTTTTATCCAACATCCCCACTAAAATTTAATGGCTATGGCTTCTATAACTTCTATACCATCTCAGATTTTCTTAAGATAAAAGCCCTCTTAGTTAAACCCATACTTATTACTATGAACTGCTCCAGTGGGTATCCCATGAACCCTTACTCCCTGCTCCTGGCTTGCCCTAGTTTCAGGGATGCTCCTGGTAATTGGTCACTAAATACTTGCCGAATGAAGAGATTCTTAGAGTGAGTGGGAGGGAGTGGCTGACGGTGCAATAAGGACAGGATACAGAACAATGATATTACAATAATAACAGAGTTTAATTTCTAGGCTTGGACAGCAACTGTGTTCATAGCTTTCTCAGGCACTGTCTCTCCACATGAATATCATAGCATAACGGGAGAGATTGAGCCTAGGCTTCCAGTTACCCTATACTTTCTTGAAGAGCAATCTGTCAATCATAATCAGCTTTTAAAAAATAACCTCATTTTAAACTTTTTATATTGTCTTACATGAGTCGTGGTTTCCAAAATCTTGACTATTTTTTTTTTTTTTTGCAATTCATGGAAGTGAAAAGAAATAAATTAGGTATAATTGTAAAAGTCTTGTCACAATTCTCATAGGCAAACCCTGGGATTCTTAAAGAATGATTACTTTAAATTGATTATTTGAGTCTTATATTGTTTTGTTGCAAACAAAACATTCATCATCATCTACAGAAGATGAAAGAAAACCTATCTGCTTCCTCAGAGTATGATATTTGGAAAATTAAGTGCTTTCAATTCATAGATATGACAGCTCTTCGATCACAAAAACAACAAAAACATACAAATCAGGACATGTTTTTCCATTTGAAAGTGATAGCCCAATGCCTTTACTGAGGCATGTACTAAATACAGTAACACATTATAACTTAATCAGAACAAGCTGATGTTATAACGAAACAATCCTGTCCATGCAGAGAGAGATAATGCCAGTAACTTCACATGACTTGTACTTCAAGCAGACAAAGTATCATATTGGGACCTTCTATCACTTTGGTTAAAGTTGTGAGTTTCAACACCTTCTAGAAACAAAGGAGGGAGAAGAATAGTGTGAGCCTTCACATCTGCCAATGTCTATGATGCCAAATAAGTTTATGCAGACACAATCGTTCACTCCATAAATGTGTAAGGAGTACCTACTATGTGTCAGGCATTATTCTTAGGATATGTCACAGGACCAAAAATCCCTACCCTTGTGGAGGTTATATTTCTCCATGTTTAAATATGAATACAGGTGATTTTTAGTGCACACCTTCTCCCAGGTACTTTGTTCTTTTTGTATTTCACAAGCTTCTATGTCTGGGACAACCCTGACTTTCCTCCCTACTTTTCCAACATGCCTAATATACAACCCTTTTAGAAAGTAATTATAGATTTCCAGTAAGCAGTTTATGGAAATATATCCCCAAGTATATGACTGAACATAAACTAAATGCTTCAGCAAATGGTTTGGTTCTGTCAGGTCATTTCATGAGGTGGGTAAACAGAAGATATAACACAACTGCATTAGATTCAAATGTGACAGTGATTAGAAAACTTGATCTGATTTTGGAAAATCTAAGCACCTATGAGAGTCTACTTAGTTGAGTGTGAGTATATTCAACATAAGGAAAAATACCGGAAGTTTTCACCATGCCTTTTAAATTAACTAAAGAAGTTTATTTAAGGAAGGAACATTTAAAATCATCTAATACTTCTACCACTCAATAACAAAATTCTCTTTTAAACATCTTTGACAAGGCATAGTCTATTTGGCTTTTCTTTAATAGGTAATAACTCACTATGGCTTAAAACAACTCATTCTTTTTCTACCTAGCCCTTAAGTTGCAGGGAGCAAACCCACATGGTATTCTAGACATGAGCATCCCTGTGCCAAGTACTCTGAGAATTTTCTCATATTTCACAAACTAAGCATCATAATCATTTTAAAGCTGTAAAATGGTCCCATGTCATGCTACTGACTTTACATAGCTGTGTCACTTATATAAAAGTCACCTGTGTAAAAGTCATTAGTACTTTAAATTTTCTGGATCTTTCAGGCCACAACTATTTCTGAAAAAAGGAAGTAGAGGGGGAAAGGACATAACTGACATAGAATTGGGAAATTTTTATTTTGCCAAAAAGGAAATAACCATATGAAAAGCTATTATCTACTTTTATTATTATTTCATAAATCAAATGTTTTGATGAATATCAAACAAGTAGAAAATATATAAATTTTGAATAAAAAGTTGAATAAATTTGACTTCATAAAAAATCTAACTATACTGACCTAATTTCACTATAGACCATGAAAATGCTTTCATGGACCAGTGTTTGGAATTCACTGAACCAGATGACAAATGTCCTTTTCAACTCCTGATGCCTCAGGTGCTTCTTGATAAGTAATGTTTTCCCTATCTACTTGTGCAATAGATTTTATTTGACCTAAGGCCCTGACTTTATATTACCCTTATTAAATTTTAGCTTATGAATTTTCAAACATTAGTCTAAATTATCAACATATTTTAGAAACTTGAATTCTGTCTATCTTTCTCATTTTTGTGCCACATGCAAATAGAAAATGTTTACTTTCAAAATATGCTTCCAAGTTACTTGCTAAAATAGAACAAGGATTAAGCTCTGTACATAGTGATGGTTTTATCCTTCTGCCAGGTTGCGTTCACATAGCTATAGCACTCTAGCAATGCTATCATCCACATCACATTTCTCTTCTTTATACAAAAGACAGGTCCATTAGAGGATCTTAGGGTTTAGCATTCAAGGGCTTGTAACGCCAACTTCTCACCCTCTACTCTATAGCTTGGTCAAAAGGTCACCCTCTTTATATTTAAATGTTTGAAGCATAAAAAATCCCAAATCCCTCCTTCTCAACAAGTCCAATTTCTTTCAGCTAGTTTCTTTACAAAATTCATTCTATATTAAGATGAAATTTGAATCCTTCTACCTCCTGCTCATAGGTGGTCGTTCTGTCCCTCAGGGACCTTCAGAACAAGTCTTTCACATCATAGCCCTTTAAAGATTTGATGACAGTGATCATGTTTCTCCATGTCTTACCTTTTCCTGGCTAAAAATTCCCTGTTGCTTTTATGAGCTTTTCATAGGGCATAGTTTCAAGTCATGTCACTACTTCAGATATCCTGTACTAAATATGTTCCAAGTAACAATTCTTTCAAAGTGTAATACTTGTAACTGGGCAAAGCATTATAGTTGTAGTCCTCCAGGCATGGCAAGAACTAGGATGATCCAATTCACTGAAACCTAAGTGAATTCTATGGTATTTAACAAGGGAGAATTAAGTGCTTGGAGTCCTACCAGCTCCTTCTGACCCTGTGTTTTCTCAATCTGACTCGTTCCAGAATTAATCTAGGATTTCTTTAATTAGTTGGGTTTCATTTACAAATTAATAAAATACCTATTTCTGGTTAAATTAAAATTCCTTAAAGCAGTAAAATGGAATGTAAAAGTATTCCTTCTGTTCTTTATTTCCAGTCTCAGTTCCTAAAAGTAAACACTATTAAAATTCTCATGAGAACATTTTTGAAAAATTACTTATGACTACATAAACATATGTCTCAATCTTCTTTGTTTTTTCACCTGAATAGGATAATATACATACTCATCTGAAATGTACCTTAATCAATTATCTTGGGTATCTTCCATACCAAAATATGTATTTAGCCAATTTACTACTTTAAACAGCTTTTAACATTCTCCAGTAACAGATATTTAGGTTGGTTCTAGCTTTAGCCATTACAAATAAAGCTACATAAAAACCTTGCTCATAATAAACTGATGGATGCCAGAGGGGAGGGGGGACAAGCAAAATAGGTGAATGGGATTAAAAGGCACAAATTTCCAGCTGTTAAGTAAATAAGTCATAGGGATATAATGTACAGCATAGGGAATATAGTCAATAATATTATAATAATTCTGCATGGTGACAGATGATAACTAGAATTCTTCTGTGGTGATCATTTCATAATGCATAAAAATACCAAATCACTATGATGTACACCTGAAACCAATACAATATTGTATATCAATTTTAAATCAATTTAAAAAAGATTTTTAAAAACATGCTCATAGATTTTTGTGCATGTGCACACATGTATCTGTACTATAAATTGCTGGAAGTGGAATTAGTGAACCTAAAAGTATGTACATATTTTATTTCAATAGATATTGCCAAAATGGAACTTACACACATGAGCATACACATACATACACAGCTGGGGTGCTCTCTAGACCCAGAATTCTGAATTTCAGGACGTACCATATAAAAAAATATACAGCTTGGAAAATAATTTTGAAGTACAAAGAAGGTTGAGAATAAGTTTTAGAACTTATTTGTTAATGAAAAAAATGTTTATTAGTATTTTCTTAGCATTAGTATTTTGTTTTTACAGCTTTACCACACTGATTCACATTGAGATTAATATCAACCAAAACCTCTAAGCCTTTTGGAGAATAAACTTTTGCTAAGCCATATTTACTCCATTCTCTATTTTGCAATGTGTTTTATAGTGCCCAGTATATATGGTTTAATATTTATACCTTTGTATTCCTCTGGATACTGATATTTAGTCCCTATTTTGAATATTCCAATTCTTTGTGACTGGATTCTTTCAGTTAATATAGTCCTTTTTTCTTTTATTTTTAACTGAAAACTTTAAGAACAGTATTCAATTATTTTATCTCAAACACTAGTAAAACACTGAAATGAACCAGGCCAAGTGCAGATTGCAGTCCACCAGTAGAGGTCTCCTTCTTGGTGAGCAACTACACATTAATCAGCCATTTTAAGAATTTTTTTTTTTCATCAGTTACAACTCAAACTAATTATAAGGTAATTTTTTTCACACTGTCAAAATAAAGACATACTTGTTTAGGAAAAGCATTAGAAAAGATGTTGCAAAAATTCTTTCTGCCCTTTATAACTATAGAATGATATAACATTCTAGAAACTGTATCACTCACTTATATATTGGACAAATAGTTATTGAACATCCAATATATGCTGCATTTCTGCTATTACAAGAGACATAAGTAGTGAACAAGGAACACTAAATCATTGCCTTCATGAGATACATGTTTGAGTGTAGAAAATGTACAATGAAAAGTAAAAAAAAATATAAAGTATAATTTCAGATTGTAGTAGAGACTTTAAGAGAAATAAATATGATGACATAATAGGTTGTAGCTGGAGAAGTGACTTAGGGAGATTGTTGTCTGGGAAGATGGTATTTGAGCTGAGTTCTCACAAATTGAATGTAACAGAAGCTGTCCATATGGCCATATGAGAAAAGAGCACTGCGAAATTGCCAAATGCAAACTCCCTCAGATGGGAGGGAGCTTACTGTGTTCTTGAAACAGAAAGGCCAATGTGCAGAGATCTAATGAGCGAAAAGGAAAATAAAATGGTGCAGGGCTGAGGCAGCAGGAATTTCATGTAAGTCTGATTATGCCATTAAAAGATGTTTGCATTTTACTGTAAAGGGCTATGGAAAGCAATTGCTATGATAAACATTTGGCTTTTATATAGAAAATACATTAGAGAGATGAGTGTAAGCATTGAAAACCATATAGGATATTTTTGTAGTTGAATATAGAGATAATAGTGGCATAGGCTATGATGTTGACAGACAAGATAGAGAAAAGTATGTAGACAGAAAATGAATATTTTTTGGTGAAATCGACAAAACTTGTTAATGGATTAAATAGGAAAATGAGCCATCAGATATCATGAGAATGTAAACTTCACAAAGGCAAGGAGTTTTGTCTTCTTTACTGTTTACTTCCCAGATGCATAAATAATGCCTACCACATACTATGTGTTTAATAAATATTTACTGAGTGAAAAAAGGAAAACTCACAGGTTTTTCTTCAGAGCAACGAAATGAAAGGCCATGTTATTAACTAAAATCAGTAAGATTGAAGAAGCAGTAGAATAAGGTGGAGAAGGAACAATCTGGAGTTCTATTTGGCTATTTTAAGTTTTAGATGTCTTCTAGATATCAGCATGGAAATATTAAGGGGAAAACTAAGTATCTGAATCTGGTCTTTAGGAAAGAGGTCTAGCCTGGAGAGAAGAATTTGGATGCCATCAGCATGTAGCCATGGAATTTACTGTAATTAATGATTAAAAAAAAAAAAAAAAAAAACACCAAAGAGTCCCTGAAGGACATTTAAAAAAAAGATCTGATTATGGAAATACTGAAAACATGTTTATTAGTGAAAATATTTAATATCTTGAAGGAGTCATTATTCCCTAAAATAATTTAAAATCTAAGACAATTGAACAGTTCCAATAAAAATTCTAAAATATATTTTCATAGAACTTGACAATGGATTCTGTAAGTTATATTAAAGAGGAAAACGGAGAACAGCAATGGTTTAAAGAAAAAAACAAGGTAACTCAATTTGCCTAGAAGATACCAATATTTAATATAAAACCATAATTAAACTACACACCTCTCTGATACCAAAACCAAAGACACCACACACATACAAAAATTACAGCCAATTCCATTAATGAACATAGATGCAAAAATTCTCAACAAGATATAAGAAAACCAAATCCAACAATACATTAAAAGGATCATACACTACAAACAAGTGGGACTTATCTCAGGGATTCAAGTATGGTTCAATATCCACAAATAATTTAATGTGCTATACCACATTAACAAACTGAATAAAAATCATATAATTATCTCAATAGATGCAGTAAGTTTTGACAAAGTTTAACATCTATTTAATGATAAAAAAAATCTAAACAAGGTGGGTGTAGAGGGAACAAACCTCAAAATAATAAAAGCCATATATGACAAGCTCACAGCTAACATTGTACTCAACAAATGAAAACCTGAAAGAATTTCCTTTAAGATCAGGAACAAGACAAGGATGCTCATTCTTGCCACTTTTAGTCAACACAGTATTGGAAGTAAGAATCACAGCATTCAAACAATCAGTCAATCCAAACTGAAAGGCAGCAATTAAAACTGTCACTGCAGATGACAAGATACAACATACAGAAAATCCTAAGAGGCCACCAATAAACTACTGTAAGTCATCAATGAATTCAATAAAGTTGCAGGATATAAAATTAATATACAGAAATCTGTTACTTCTCCATACACTAACAACAAACTACCAGAAAGAGAATTAAGAAAACAGTCTGATTTAAAATTGCATCAAAAAGAATAAAATACTTAGGAATAAATCTCACTAAGGAGGTGAAAGACCGGTACTTAGAAAACTATAAAACACTGATAAAAGAAATTGCAGATGACACAAACAGATGGAAAGATATACCACATTCATGGTATGGAAGAATTAATATTGTTAAAATGACCAAACTACCCAAGGCAAACTACAGGTTTAATGCAAACCCTATCAAAATAACAATGGCATTTTTCACAGAACTAGAATAAATACTTTTAAAGTCTGTGAAACTTTAAACATAAAAGACCTCAAATAGTCAACAAAATCTTGAGAAAGAAGAACAAAGCTAGAGGTATTATGCTCTCCTATTTCACACTAGTCTACAAAGCTACAGTAATAAAAAGTAAGGTACTTGCACAAAAACAGACATATAGATCAATGAAACATAATAGCAGAGTCCAGAAAAATGAACTCACACTAACATGGCAATTAATTTACAGCAAAAGAGGCAAAAATATACAGTGGAGGAAAGACACCCTCAATAAATGGTGTTAGGAAAACTGGACAACTTCCTTCAAAAGAATGAAACTGGACTATTTTCTCATACTATATACAAAAATAAATTCAAAATAATTAAAGACTTAAATGTAAGACCTGAAAACATAAAACTTCTAGGAAAATACATAGGCAGTATTCTCTTTGACATTTGTCTTAGCAATATTTTGGGGGATATGTCTCCTCAGGCAAGGGAAACAAAAGCAAAAACAAACAAATGGCACTACATCAAACTTAAAAGCTTTTCACAGTGAAGTAAATAAGCAACAAAATGAGAAGACCGCCTACTTGATAAGAGAAGATATTTGCAAACAATATATTCAAAAGTGGTTAATATCCAAAATATACAAAGAACTCATACAACTCAATATCAAAAAAAGAAAAAGAAAAGAAAAGAAACAACCTGATTTAAAAATGAAAAAAGGACCTAAACAGACAGTTTTCCAAAGAAGGCATACAGATGGCCAACAGGTACATGAAAAGGTGCTCAACACTGCTTATCATCAGGGAAATGCAAACTAAAACTACAGTGAGATACCACCTCACACCTGTCAGAATGGCTAGTATCCAAAAGATAACAAATAGTTTGTCAAGGATGTAGAGAAAAGGGAAACCTCGCGTACTGCTGTGGGAATGTAAATTGCTGCATTCATAATGGAACACAGTATGGAAGTTCCTAAAAAAATTAAAAATAGAATTATTATGCAATCCAGCAATTTTACTCCACAAACTAAATGAGTCACTGATATGAAATGTACAGTGTGGGGAATCTGCCAATAATTATGTAATATGTTTGTATGATGATGGTAACTAAACTTATTTTCATATTTTGAAATGATTATTTTGATTATTTTAGAGATGTATGGAAATATCAAATCCCTGTTTTGTGTACAGGAACTTATATAGTGTTGTACCTCATTTATACTTCAGAAAAGAAAAATCATAGAAAAAGAGATCATATTTGTGGTTACTAAAGGTGGGAGGTGAGGAGAGGAACAACTGGATAAAAGTAGTCAAAAGGCACAAACTTTCAGTTATAAGATAAGTGAGTACTAGGGATCTAATGTATTATGTGGTTAATATAATTAACACTGCTGTATGTTATATATGAAAGCTATTAAGAGAGTAAATCCTAAGAGTTCTCATCACACGAAAAAAATATCTTTTCTCTTTCTTATTTTGTATCTATATGAGATGATGGATATTCACTATACTAACTGTGGTAATTATTTCATGATGTATCTAAGTCAAATCATTATGCTCTATACCTTAAACTTGTACAGTGCTGTATGTCAATTATATCTCAATAAAAATGGAAGGAAAAAAAAGATTCTGCAACACTGTTGCAGGGATAAAGAAACAGGAGGCTGGAACAGAATAGAGATCCAGATACTTGTATAACTTGGATAATATTTCAATTTATCTATCAATCTATTTTTACTTAGACAATAATACTAAAGATTATACACATCTGGTATGTATGTATTATATATATATATTAAATAAAACATGTATATGTATGCATGTGTTACATATGTTATAACATATATATGTATACAAATGTATATAAAACAACAAACATTTTAAAAGCGTGTGTGTGTGTGTGAAAAATGGTACTACTTCACTTTAATTGGGAGAGGATTAACTATTTAAAACATGATGGTTGCCCAACGGTTAGCACTGCTTTAAAAAAAAATCTATACCTCATGTTAGACATAAAAATAAATTTCACATGATATAAAGACCTAATCTTTATATATATCTGTTATGTTAAATAACAATACTTCAATCATTTAAAAAGGAAATGCAGAAACTATAGAACATTTTTGTTGGGAGAATTTCTTGACAAAGCACAAACTAGCAAACCACGGCACTGAGTAGATGCTCACAGATCTATTTAAGGAATTAAAGATGGATCATATGTTTACATTAAAGTTCTTAAAATCCTTTATGAGTAACATATCATCTTAAAAGTTAAAAGAAAACCCATTGTCAACAGAAGATATTTTTAACAAACCTAAGCAATGAAATTTAAAAAGAAAAAAAAACTAAATATTGGCAAAG
Source organism: Camelus dromedarius (assembly GCF_036321535.1). Taxonomy (NCBI): domain Eukaryota; kingdom Metazoa; phylum Chordata; class Mammalia; order Artiodactyla; family Camelidae; genus Camelus; species Camelus dromedarius. Next base: position 36,174,800 of record NC_087443.1, on the reverse strand, counting down.
GATTTAGGCAATTCACACAATTAGAAAGCCAAACGGTTAATAAACATTTGGAAAAAAATTTTCTCTTGAGTAATTAGATAATTATAAATTGAAGCCAATGAGATAGATTGAATACTCTTCAGATTCACAAAACATTTTCAAATGGGACAGCATGAAGTGTTACCCACAGTGTGGAGAAATGAGACCTCTTATGGACTGGTGAGGGGAGTGTAAGTGGCTCAGCCACTTCAGAGACCTCACTGCAGTGTTCTGTTTCCTGTGGGGCCTCATAGAAAACTGACCTCAGTTGGGAAATCTCAGTTGCAGGTTCTCTAGATTGCATGTCTTCAGCTACTTTTTATTTGTTAATCAAGATTAACTCCAAAGAAGCAGTCTCCCTTACTGTTTTCTCAACATTCTTAGAGATAAAATTGTCAGCAAGGCAAATCAGGAATTTAACACATACTCTACCTTAAGTAAAATTAGAATCTCAGCAGATGTCCTTGAAGCTTGTAATCATTATTATATTTTACATCCTTACAACATTTGTGGCTTTTATTAGCAAGTAATTATCCATGTTATTCTCACTTATTCTAAGACAAGAAAGGTGTTTAAGATTGACCTTATGTGTATCCTGATTCATGGCTTTAACAAATTAGTCATCTAGAAATAATTCCCTAAAAATATGTTGCTCTCTGCATTTTTTAAAAAAAAAACTCCTAAATTGAAGACAGGACAATGTTTCTTGGCTTTTTTCAAATTCATCCCCTCATCTGATAAAAGAGGGAAAAAGCCATTCCTTTCATATGATTTGAGATTTCAAAATAAATAATGACTAAAAATAAATCAGATCTGTTGTATTAAGCACTGTTTTGATTTCAAACTACATCTTTCTCTCACAAAATTCTAATATGGTCTCTTAGATAATGTTACAAAAACCTGGTGTTAAATAAAGAACTAGGTGCTCAGTAAACAATAAACCATGACCTTAGGATGAGTCATCTTCTATGTCTTAAATAAATATTTTAATATACTTCTATATGTATGAACATCTAAAGCATTACATATAATTTTTATAGGTAGTTTAATGGAAGAGACAGTAACTTAGTTATCATACCTGTGGACACAGTGTTTCCAGGTGATTGGCTGCGACTTTGACAATTTTAATCCCATCTTCATTTGTTGACATGGAACAAGCAAGATTTGCCACCTTAAATACAATCCAAAATAATGGAAATCATTTCAGATTATCAAGGAAATGCAGAAACATATGTTATCCTAGACAAATAAGAACATGTATACATTTGTTGAAAATCTCAGTAATAAACAACAGTATTTTCATAAATGTTACTGGTATATGCTCTATGGAAGCATTCAGAGAATCTATTACATAATAACAAAGGGCCATAAAAAATTGTCTGAAACCAAAAGGAACACTGATAAGTGAAATAGTAAGTTCTACCTGAGACCTCTTGGTATCAACATCTAACGCATAATAAGACGCTAACTGCTATGGTTTCCTAGGGGTCTAAAAAAATAGTTTATCTATGGATTGAATGCAAATAGATTCTTGGAATCTCATATGATTGTGGTTTATTTTAAGTCTGTAATTGGTTTATTATTTCCCAGAGGTCTATTATGCATACTTACGTTGCATTAAGCATGACTGTATCTTTATTCATGTTTTATTCAGCATCAAATGTACTACAAACCTGGACAAATACAAGACAATTAAATTCTTCTTCCTGTTCTTGATTTCCTACTACAACTTCATGGGCACTGTTTAACATTCTGGCAGTCACTTTGATTCAAGCCTTAGTAATACCCACATTCCTTTACACATAATTGCTTTTGGAGCTTACACTCTTTTCTAGGGAAATGGGTGCCCTTTTAAATAATTACCTTCATGGTCATTATCTAAGTCCACTATTCACAAATACTTTCTTTATACCATGAAAGAGCCATGAGAAATATCATGGAATTCCTTTCTTTTCCTTTGAATATCACTCTTACTCAGCATTCTCCTGGCTGGAAGGTGAGTGTTTGTGTACAGAGCAGTGTTTTCTTTGATCTACAAATATGTCACTGTCTCTTCATCTCTTTGCAGTGATGACTTTTCTAATAACCATTTACTTATGTCTGTTAGCTATTATATATTTTAGCACATGGCAGATTTCACTGATGAAATCCAAAATCTACTCACTTGCAATGGAAGCAAACAACAAACAAATCCTTGGATCATTATTTGTAGAGTACCACAAAGTGTTACACGGATTAAAAGCCTTTGCTTTTTTTATAGGCTTATTTTTAATATGTCGATAGTGAAACAACTCTTTGGTTAGCATTTACATATAATGAAATAACAGCCATACATTATTGAACTATGGAAGGACATTGTTCACTTTATTAATGTACATAGAAATGGCTTACTTGAAAAGGTCTGTTGTGGGCTTGAAGGTCACAATGCCTCAACTTTCATATCTGACATATAATTAGCACATTTATGAATTATTTGAAAAGGGCAGTAGTCTCCATGCCCCCTCCCCTACTCCAAAAGCCCCACTCACAGAAATAAGACATAGCAGTCTAATTGCTTTAATGTCTTATAATAATTTGCACTGCACTTGCAGAAAATATCTACCTATAAATTTGAGCGCTCTTTAAGTATCAGCTAAAAATTACTGGCTCAATCTTTTGCTCACATCTGATGCATGGGGGTTTATCCAAAGTTTAAAAATTACAGAAAGGTACTCCATATGGACACTCTCTTACTTGATTTATTTTTAATGTGCCATCTTTCTCTTTTTCTCCCCTTTAAAAACACATTCTTGTTCTGGACATTTGCTGGCCACCATGATTACTGCAGCCAATTCAATGACTAATGTAACATGGAAATCATCCTAAACACAAAGTTTCTGTTTATATTAGCAGACAAGTTTTAAACACTGTCAATTGAAAATACAACACAACTAAAAGTTCTCTACTCAATTAATGATTATACTAACACTCTTTCTGTCTTCCATTATTCAGACATACTTGAACTTCTCCTTACTAGAACGGTTCTATGTCAAGTAAACTTTGTAGACAATCAAGTACTATTTCCAGATTAAGGCATATGGAGTTTTAATGATATTTTTTACAAACAAATTTGAATTTATAGGATGGCTAGTATTCTGTGACAAAACAGAAAGAGTTATGTGATAGAAATACAATACCTACATTCCTAATTTGAGTGATTTGTGACTTATTTTCTAAGTCATATCAGTGTGCAAAAAGGCAAATTTCTTCTAACAATATTTGAGTTCTCTGTGGCAACTGTGGCAGTCAAGTATATTCTCAGGCACAGGATGAAGGCATCTCTCTACTGGTCAAAGAAAGAAACATGCAGATAAAATATTTTGTCAAATAGTTTGAGATATTTGGACATCTGACATCCTTTATATATCTAACTTTGACAATGTTGCAAAAGTCTGTGTAAAGTTTCATAATTCAAGAGATCCTTGTGAAAGATTTCTGCCCGCTAAGGAAAATTGTTCATAGAGAGGTTTTAGAGACAAACAGATCTGGGTTTGAACCTGATTCCCACAATTAATAAGCTTCCTGATGATGAGCAAAATGTTAACTTCTCTGAGACCATTTTGTCACCTATAAAATGGGTATGACAGTACCTACCTCACTGGAGTGCTCTGAGGATTAAATAAGATAGTGTGTGGAGATGATCTGATCCCAGGTAGCCCTGACCTTGTATTAATTTCCTTCCAGCTCATTTCTCTCTCTACTAATGGGCACAAGGAAAGAACAATCACTCTCTCAAGAGGTTTTACAAAATTAAAATCTTAGGGGCCTAAAGAAATTTGACAAAATGTTTAATCAAAGAGCCACAAATTCAAATGTTTTCAGGATTTATGCAGGGAATACAAGCACGGAGTCTGGATGTAACTCAGTGGTTGGGTGGGTTGGTGAGTCTGCAGGCAAACTCTAGGTACGCCCGGCCTCTAGGTACTAGAACTCATTAAAACAAGATGAAATATAAGGAAAAATCCACTGCCTTGACCAACCTAACAGTCCATTGGCTTACTTTAGTTCACAGTTCACCAGTTTGTGACCTCTGGCCCCATTCTCTAATCCTCTATTGTATAGATAAGAAAACAAAGCCAAATAAAGGGAAGAAACATACTCAAACAATTCAGTAACAGAGAGACTATTAACCAGGGCTTTATGTGTGCTATGTATGCAGTCCTGAATTGAAGTACTGAAAAGTTTCCTGCATTGAAATGCTTGACTAGATTTTTTATTGATATTGTGCTATATCCTTAGCCAAGACTAACAAAATCAGAGTCTAAATTATCCTAAATAAATGGGATCAAAACACTCAGATAAATTCAAGTTTATTCAAAATAAAAGGTCAGGACATGATGTTCTTTTACTTTTATAGAAGATTAAGCTATTAAAATATTATTAATTTAATATTAAAATATTAAAATCATTGTTGAGACTACATGTAATAATTGCAAAAAACAAGTTAAAAATCTTTAAACAGAGACTTGTCATATTACTTGGTGGGGAGTGACTTTTTTTTACATCAGCACTTCCCTTGTGAGCCTCTTTCCTTCTCACAGGTCCTTCTGCCCTCTAAGATATGCGTCTCATTCTAGATGATTTAAACTTGAATTTACTGCCCTTTCAGGTCTGTTAAAAAAAAAAAAAAGTTGTAGACAACAAAGCCTGGCCAGACAATTCTTGAATTAATTCACATGTATTATCATCCTGATGGTGTTTGTTCTCCTCTCTCTGGTTCCTAGTTCAAGTTCTTTAAACCAGCTTTGAATGTCCCGGCCATCTTTTCTATTTGCTGGACTTTGGTCCCTCCCTTTTACCTCACTCCCTAACTCATATTCTTAAGTGAGAAATTCCCTGCTCTGGAACTTGGCCACATAAAATCCTGCCAGCTAGGCAAGTTCTGTCCCTCACTTTTCACCAAGATCAGGGAGATGGCCATACTTGACCCAAAAGAATGTCTCACAAATGGTAGCGCCAAAGAAAGCTATAAAAAAGATATAACCCTCCTACACTGTTGGTCGGAATGTAGTTTGGTACAGCCATTATGCAAAGTGGTATAGAGATTTTTCAAAAAACTAAAAATAGACTTACACTATCATCTAGCAATCCCAATCCTGGGCATATATCTGGAGGGAACTCTAATTCAAAAAGATACATGCACCCCAATGTTCACAGCAGCACTATTTACAGTAGCCTAAATGGAAACAACCTAAATGTCCATCAACAGATGACTGGATAAAGAAGTTGGTGATAATATTTATACAGTGGAATACTACTCAGCTATAAAAAAAAGAGTAAAATAACGCCATTTGCATCAACATGGATGGACCTGGAGATTGTCATTTTGAGTGAAGTAAGCCAGAAAGAGAAAGAATAATACCATAAGATATCACTCATATGTAAAATAAAAAAAAAGACACAAATGAACTTATTTACAAAATAGACTCACAGACATAGAAAAACAAATTTATGGTTACCAGAGGGGAAGGGGTAGAAGGGATAAATCAGGAGTTTGAGATTTCAGATACTAACTACTATATATAAAATATATTTTATATACTAAATACTATAGAAAATGGATAAACAAACAAAAGAGATATTTGGGGAGTGGGGATATTCTCAATGACCTTTAAATCAATCTACCATGCTATATAGGCTTAACTCTGCTTTTTATCATTACTCTGCTCTGAAATGGTAAAGAGATTGCATGTTTAAAGTACTGAAAACCAAAGCATGCTGCATTTTCACATTCTAATACCAAGTTTTATTTGAAATCTCCAGAGCACTAGTTGTCCTTTCAGTCATCTTAGACAACTGAAATGGAATCGTTGTAAGGAACGAGCTAACTAGTTGGACAGCTGCTCATCATAAATCATTCAGTCTGTCACTAAGGAGTTCTCACACAGATATTTACCTGTGATGTGATTTCTCAAGAACATGGGAGTAAACTTTGATATTTCGGCAAGATTTCCATTGTTGCATATTCACTGCTTATATATAGTTCACATAGTTAATTGTGACATCATGCCACTGTGTTATCTTAGCTCTCAGTGGTGGAGAAAGGGCACAGTCTCATTTTCATTCCTTTTCCTCTGTGGCAGATGGTCATGCAACTCCTGTGTAAACACTTTCAGAGACAGGACTTATTGCTTTACAGGGCAGCCGACTCCCGTTGCAGAGATCAAAGTCACACAAGTTAAGAAGCTCTTCCTTATAATGAGGTGAAGTCTTTCTCAACAACTTTCTCATAGTCGTCATAGAATCCAGAATGTCAAATATGTTTAATAATAGAAGTAAGGTAGGGCCCATAGAAAAATCTAATATAGTAGTCCTCAATTTGTGGGATAAGCTGGATGGTGAGCACAACAGAATCACCAGTATAGCTATTAAAAGAAAAGCCCAGGTTCCTTCTGTCAAGGTATTCTGATACATCAAGTGTGTTTATAGGTAGAAGTGAGAGGACGTATACGATATGTTTAATTCGATTTTTAAAAGTTCCCTAAGTGATTCTGATATTATGCTCCACATACATATAACACAACACACAGAAACATATTTAGACTTTTGGTTGATTTTCATTTGTTTGTATAGACATTCCTTCCTAAGATTAATGTAAAGAGGTTAAAATCTACAAGAAGTATGAACTTAATATATATAGAAGAGGCTAATAAGTCATAGAAAAGGATTCACAAATTAGAAACAAGAAATAATGACTTATACTACTACCTGAGAAATAGGGCTTAGTCTAGCAGGGCCACTATGACAAAAGTGCCAGAGACTGAGAGCGTACAAACAACAGAATTTATTTCTTGTGATGCTGGAGACTGGGGAGTCTAGGATCAAGGTGCCGACAGACCCAAAGCTTGGTGAGCACCAGCCTGCTGGTTCTTAGACTAAGCCCTCTAGCTGTAATCTCACTTGGCAGAAGAGGTGAGGGAGCTCTCTGGGGCTGCTTTTAATAAGGACACTAACCATATTCACTAGGGTTCTTCCTTCATTACCTCATCACCTGTAAAATGTCCCATCTCCCAACACCATCACTTTGCGGGTTAGGATTTCAACATATGAATTTGGGGGGGAGGGGGCACAAACATTTAGTCTATAGCAAAAAGAGAAAATTTTAAAAATAAAAGTACTCAGGAAACAACAATATCAAGTGTAGGAGAAATTCCTGGCCTTCTCCTCAGAATGCATTCCTTTTTCTAACACTCTGATTTCCCTTTGGAAAACTGCTTTCTTATCCTCTAACCCAGTGATGTGAAGTCCTGGTATGACAGTTAATAAATGCTCCTGGTCCTCACCTGGCCCTGGTGTGGGCATATCCATCACTTCCTGCTTAGAGTCCAGGAGCAGTTCTTATTTCTACCCAATCTGAGCTCTCTTCTCTCATTTTGCCTGTATTTATGTGCACTACATTGTCATCTTCCAATGAAGTCCCTTTTGTTTTCTACATAAGTAAGCCAAATTCATTTTGTCTTGCCTACAACCATAACTGAATGCAGTACTGAACCAGGAATTAACACAGCATTTAAGCACTAATTTCAGATGGTTACTCTCAGCAAAGTTAAAGGCTGGCAATGCAGAACCATAATCATTTCAATAGAAGTCACTTTCTAATCAACTATCTGTGTCTGGATTTAGGCAACCTGAATGTCCTAGTGTCAAGGGCAAATGCAGAGAAGGAGGTGTTTACTTCAGGTTCTGCACATACAGGTAAATGTATTTGTACCTGTCTTCCTTTGAATATTGAATCCCTCAGTGTCTAGTAGAACATTTTACATACCAGGTACAAAAGAACATCTGATTCTTGAAAGTAATTTACCAATTTTGGGTTTATTCTTTTACAAGTTGTTTAACCTATCTGAAAATCATCCTTTCACGTGCTTTTAAATTCATAACTATACATTAAGGCCTGGATCAAATACCATCTTCTCTACAAATCCTTCTCAGATGCCTAGCATCAGAATTCACACCTCTACCGTTCACACTCCCACAGTGACAGCACATACTTCATTCTCCCTAGGCTCACTTACGTATCTTTCAGATGGTAAATCATTAGACGGAAAAGACAATGATGTATTCCTTTTCAAAATTATTTCTTGATCAGGCAAAGTATCCTAAAATAAAATTTAGTCCATGTAAATAAATAAAAATAATAGTTTATCATACAATAAACCTTCTAGAAGAAAATATAGGCAAAACACTATCTCACATACAACTCAAAAATGTTCTCCTAGGGCAGTCTTCCAAGATACAGAAATAAAAGCAAGAATAAACAAATTGGACCTAATGAAACTTACAAGCTTCTGCACAGCAAAGGAAACCATAAGTTAAACAAAAAGACAACCTACGGAATGGGAGAAAATTTTTGCAAAAGAAACCAACAAAGGCTTGATCTCCAGAATATATAAGCAGCTCATATGACTTAATAAGAAAAAAATAAACTACCCAGTCCAAAAATGGGCAGAAGACCTAAACAAGCAATTCTCCAAGGAAGACATATACATGATCGATAGGCACATGAAAAAATGCTCAATATTACGAATTATCAGAGAAACACAAATCAAAACTACAATGAGGTATCACCTCACACCAGTCAGAATGGCCATCATTCAAAGGTCCACAAATGACAAATGCTGGAGAGGCTGTGGAGGAAAGGGAACCCTCCTACACTGCTGGTGGGAATACAGTTTGGTGCAGCCACTGTGGAAAACAGTATGGAGATTCCTCAGAAGACTAGGAATAGACTTACCATATGACCCAGTCATCCCGCTTCTGGGCATATATCCAGAAGGAACCCTACTTCAAAAAGACACCTGCACCCCAAAATTCATAGCAGCAATATTTACAATAGCCAAGACATGGAAGTAGCCTAAATGTACATCAACAGATGACTAGATAAAGAAGACGTGGTATATTTATACAATGGAATACTATTCAGCCACAAAAACTGACAACATAACGCCATTTGCAGCAACATGGACGTTCCTGTAAAATGTCATTCTAAGTGAAGTAAGCCAGAAAGAGAAAGAAAAATACCATATGAGATCGCTCATATGTGGAATTAAAAAAAAAAAAGAACATAAATACAAAACAGAAACAGACTCATAGACATAGAATACAAACTTGTGGTTGCCAAGGGTGCAGGGGGTGGGAAGGGACAGACTGGGATTTCAGAATGTAGAACAGATAAAGAAGATTATACTGTATAGCACAGGGAAATATATACAAGATCCTGTGGTAGGTCACAGCGGAAAAAAAATGTGACAATGAATATATGTATGTTCATGTATAACTGAAAAATTGTGCTCTACACTGGAATTTGACACAACATTGTAAAATGACAATAACTCAATAAAAAAAATTTTAAAAAATAGTTTATCGTTCATTTGGAAATTGAATTATCATGAATAGATATGATCTTCTATTGTATCACAAATGAATATATTCAATGAATTGTCTGTCTTTGAGGACTCAGTGCAACTTATTCATTGGAAACTGTGTTCTTCCTCTGCCCCTTCCTCAACAAAAAAAAGCTTCTAATTATTATATGAGCATAAAGGCAAGTATTATTACTTTAAGTTATGAGGGAAAATACTTGAGGAGAAAGCCTTTAGGTCATTAAACTTAATTGCTTTGAGTTGATTTCAGTCTGTGTTTGTATATTGGGAACATCAAAATCTGACAAACCTGGAGCAAAGATACAAATGAACACAGGCAAACTTTGAGTAAAGGTATGGAAACACTATAGCTAAAATGAGTTCTTTAGTTTTGACCTGGCATTTGCCATAAGTTTGGCTTTCTTTCTGAATTTAAAAATGATTAAGGATTCACAAAAGCTTGTGAAGAGACATGAGGAAGGAAAAGGAGGTCTGTGCCTTTGGACATGTTAGTAAATAGCAAAATCATGTCACTGGCCAAATCACTAATGGAGGGAACACTCGAAGTCTCTTCAGGGTGATGGTAGATATCTAGAGTTGGACTAGAGACTTTGAATTTGAGTTGCCATTGAGATTTATAAGTAGATATACCCAGTAGGATATTAATTAGGAAATCACTAGCTTATCAATAGTAATTGGATATGTTTGAGTAGGGAGTAAATATTCTTACAAGAGTAGTTAAGATGCCAGTACTTACTAGGCAGATGGAAGGAGATAATCCTATGATGAAGCTTGGAAAGGGGGTCAGAGATACAGAAGGTTACCTACAATACCCTGATGTCATAGAAGCTGGGAAAGGGGAAAGTTTCAACAAGGTGGTCTCAAGTATCAAATAAGGAGAGAACAAGAAAATAGTTCCTGAAATTATTCACCAATTCAGCCACACAGGGGATCTTCGTTAGTTTGGGCAGAATAATGATGGGCAAATTAGCCTAGTAGGGACAGAGAACTGAACTGTGCAGGTGGTGAGTAGCTCCATATGTTTTGTGACTCAAAGCAGAGAGCTGGAGGATGCTTAGGCAATACTCACTCTCCCATTCTCGCATCAATCCATTTGTTTTGATTTCATCTCTTAAACATCTCCTGAATCATCTACTTTTCTTGCTCCCCACACTAGTCAAGTTCACTGTCAGTTTTATTTTTTTTCATTCTTGTGCCCAGTCTTGGCTTGATTTCCCAGTCACTATGCCTTCTCTACAATATGCTTATTTTACCATACCGCAGCTGACAATCTTTGGCAAATGTAAATTTGATTCCCCCATCGTCATCTCCCATTCCCACTCCATATCCCCATCCCTATAAGGTCCTGTATAGTCTGGTCCAAGCCTCATTATGCATAGTTCTTTATCTCTCTTTGCTTCATCTATATCAACCTACTTTCAGACATCCATGCTTCCTTCTACCACAGAACTTCTGTATATGCTGTTTTCTTCAGCTTGAGATGTGCTGCTGCTTCTTTATTGCTACCTTTATATCACTTAGACCTGCTTAACTGCAGGTCTCTGCTCAAAAGTAACTCTTTAGAAAGTTTTTCACCAATAGTGCATCCCCCACAACCAGAGACCTCCCCCGAACCAAATCAGGTTTTTCCTTCAGGGTCTGGTTCTCAGTTTGTAATTATATATTCACTGAAGAGATTTTTCAATTAGCGACAATTTCCTCTGCTTTATAAGAGAAGGGCCTTAGCTGCGTTTGCTTATCATTGGACCTTCAGTTCCTACTACCTCATACATGGTAGCCAAACAATAAATAGTTCATCAGTGAATAAATAAAGACAGGAATGCATGAATTAGTATGCTTAAGAATGTAACATCCCCAAAGAGAGAATGAAAAATTGAGTTTAGAGGGAGGAGACAGCAGCAGAAATTCAGGACAAGCACAAAAGGGAAATGAAATTTCCCTTTGAAATTCATCTGCAATATTCCACAAAGGCTTAGACAGCTGCACTTCAAAGAAAAGTAACACACTTTTCTTCTAGTCTGGTCATCATACTTAACAAAGCTAAGGGGGCAGTTTCTTTCAAGTTTTACTTTCACTTAAGATATCAGATTGGAAACAACTGACTAGCTCCCTAATTTAGCTTTTAATTTATTTATTTTTCATCAAGTAAAATAACTCTTCAAAGGACCCAAGCTAGCTGCCAAATGCTGGTGAGTATGGCATATGGAAAGAGGCGTGGTAACTCCCATGAACAAACCCAGGAGCTTTAGAATCTCCAGCAGAACGTAATGTAATGCACGCTTTGTTTCCAGGCAAGCCTAACTCAGAGGCCTGGGACTGGGTGTGAGAAGTGTAGAGGGGGGCCTGTCATCGCCCAGTGATCCAAGTGACCTCTGGCTAAACAAGTCAGCTCATCTATTTCTCCTGGTGAAACAACGCTGCTGTGCTGCCCCTTGTAGCAACAAGAAATGACCATGAATTATGAACTTTGTAGAATATTTAAATTGTAGAATTGTGCCATAAAAGTGCACAGTGAGGTGCAGGAAATCAACTTCATCAAGTAACAGATACTGACTATTCACCTATGACATGGGCTGGGAACTGCTGGAGAAATCAAAGACAATGGAAGCAAATCTCAAAAAACTATATTCAATATCTTGTAGTAACTTATGGTTAAAAAATATGAAAATGAATACATGTATGTTCATGTATGACTGAAGCGTTGTGCTGTACACCAGAAACTGACATGACATTGTAAACTGACTATACCTCAATAAAAATATAGATGAACGAAAAGAGAAATAGAATCTGTTTAAGGGGACACATGAAAGAGTCAGGGAACAAAACTTTTGTTTTTAAGTACAATAAGAACCACATAGTGGCAACTGTAGTCAAGAGTGTTTCTTAGAAACAAATTATTACCAAGGAACTTAATATTCTCTAAGACTTTGTGTCTCAAACTGCCTCCCCAACTATCAATCTTTAATTTTTTTATTCATCTGTAAACAGATTAATTATTTCACTTCTAGGCCTCCTTCCTAATTCAATAATAACATTTTACTAATTGTTTAATCTGATAATAAAATTACACAGGAATTAGATGGGGTAGAGCTATCAGGCAATTTTGTTACTTAAACATCAAATTTCTAAATAAAATATTAGCAAATTAACTCCAGCTATGTTATTAAAGAATAATAATACAGCAAGACAATGTAGTTAATCATAAGAATAAACCAGTAGTTCATGATTAGGAAATCTACCAATGAAATTCCTTATTTTAGCATATTTCAACAGATTTTAGAAAAGTATTAAATAGTAGTTTTATGCCTATTCCTATTAAAGCAAACAAAGATAAAACAAAACAAAACAAAATAAAAGCAAACACGCAAAAACCTTAATAAGCTATAAATAGAATGAATTACTTTTAATCTGAAACAAACCAAATTCCAGAAAATTACAGAATCCTGCTCAAAAGTCAAGATCAAGACAAGCATTCCCATTATCACTGGGGTTAATCAGTATTTTACTCAAGGTTCTAGTCAATATTAATGAACCTGAAAAATAAATGATAGCTGCAAATTTTGTAAGGCAAAGAAAGAGGAAATATTTATATATTGTCACCTGAGAATGAAACATGTATCTGAAAAGCTGTTATTACTTCTGAATATTCAGTGATATGGCTTAATACAGGATGAATAATATGTATTCCTTTTCCATGCAGCAGCTAGCATCAAAATAAAAGTTTTAATAATACCATGTTTCTGTCATAACAGCAACTAAAGTTATAAATTTCACAGTATATATGAAACAGGTACAATTATTGTGTATACGCATATATGCATATCGGTGTATGCATATATGTGTATGTATTAAATTTTGCTTAATGACATTAAAGAATAACTGAATGAATGGGGAGAAATATCATATTCCTGAGAGAGAATATTCAATACTATAAAATAAAATGTCAATTTTCACTAAAATCATCTATTAACTTAATAGATCTAAATTGAACTTGGGTTAATTTTAATGTATATCTGGAAGAATATGTGAAAGACTAGAAAAGACAACTTAGAAAAGAAAGTAAAGTATAATGTAAAATAAACTACAATGAGCAAGTAATTAAAACACACAGAAATTTAGTGCTTTTCAGAGCAATGGGAAAAAAGTAATGGTGATGGCTCAATTGGCTACTATTGGGGTGGGAAAAGGAGAGTTCAATGCATGTAAAAAGTCTAGCATACATGATTGCAGTACAATTTTTAAAATTTTATTATAATGAAACCCTATAATTCAAAACACAAAAGGTGGGCAAAAGTATTTGTTACATATAAAAACCTCCAAAAGATTACTATCCATAAGGTATAAATAGCTCCTAAACATCGGTAAGTAAAAGATGTCATTAAAAAATGGACAAAATATTTAAACAAATACTTCGCAAATAAAATACAATGACTAATAAGCAAATGGAAAGACTCCCAATCTACCTCTTGATCTATTAAATAGGAAATGCAATTAAGAAAATGAAATGACATTTTGCTTGTCATATTAGCAATAATTAAATAGTGTGACAACCAGTATTGCTGAGGGTATGGGGAAGCAAGTGAAAGGTAAATGGCCAACTTTTCTGAAGGCAATTTAGCCTCATCTATGAAAACTTAAAATATGCAAAACTGCAGCAATTCATTTTAATGTAATCTGTCCTTCAGAACTACTTGCATCTCTGAACATATAGCCACAGGGAAGTTCATTGCAACTTTATTTGTAAAAGTAAAAGAGAATCTAAGTATTTATTAATAAAAAATAAATTATATAATACTATGATTCTGTTAATAAAAAGAAACAAAAAACTTTCCACTGATATAAAATAACTCAAATACATAATTTTAAGGGAAAATATTATAGAATGTATGTAAAGTATGCTCCTGTTTAATTAATATAACGGCAAGTATCAAGTGAATCAAAGCCCATTGCCAATGACAAAATCAGACCACCTGAAAGTAAATACAAATTGAATTTGTTTGGAATTCTAAAGCTATTCCATGCATGGTGTGTGTGTGTCTCTCTGTGTGTGTCTGTGTGTGTGTGTTTCTGTGTCTGTCTGTACGCAATAGATATGAGGTGATGATTCTTGTGATTAAGGGCTTATACGCATTGCTTTCTTACATTGCTTTGTTTTTTTATCTTGTGCATGCCCTCCAACTCTATTTGAATTTGCATCTGAATTTCTTGCTCCTCTTCAATGAGTCATTAAAGATGAAAATATTCATTTGTCTAAGTGGACATATGTCAATGTTGTTCTAAAAAACAGGCATTAGTATGGTGGGTCTGAACGTGCCATTACAAAAGAAACAAATGAGATGAACACACACACACACAGACTTAAACAGGTTTGGCTGTTAGAGTGTTGCTTCTAATAAATTATCTGAACTACATGTTACATAGCTAAAATAGAGTACTGCAGTGTATAATGCTTTAACAGTCCCATTTTACTGAACACAGTTCTCATCTTTCATTTTGGAACTATATATATATATATATATATATATATATGAATACACATACGCCATATTGATATACAATGTAAATTATCAGGGTAAAACCAGCTAGACAGTTTTCTCAAGGTCTCTCTGTAAATTAAGCTATTATTCACCTCAGAATCACCACCCAAAGGACAAAAGTATGTGCCACCTGCCAAGTAAATGTAATATAATAAACAGCATCAAAATCTATTTAACTACCAATGAGACAAAATAAATCTAACCCATAAATTAAAGACAAGATCAAGTATTGTTTCCTGAACTAGTGATATACTTTGTTGTCTGCTGAGGATTATATATAAATATGAAGCATGCAGGTCCAGTAAGTCCCTATTAATAGGATCAGTGTGTAAAGGGCACATATCAAAAAATACTGTAATTGGCCTTCATTATCACTGAAATTGATGTGAAATTTCAAAGCAATTCTATAGCCAGTGACCTGACCTCTCAAATGGCAGAAAAAGAACTGATTTTCTTGGACAGAATGTGCTAGAGCAAAGTTTTCAGTTACTTTAATTCTGAACCAAAATCTGTGTGTGTGTGCATATCGCTCTATTCAAATGCCATCATGGGAACCGAAGTTGTCATACACTGTAAAGTTCATTGAATTATATTGTATAAACCTTGAGGATATGTATGAGACAGTCAAGATGACCTGATTCCCCAACTAATCAAGACATCCCCACCCAGACACACTCCTTACTTTCATGGCAGAAGAGGTTTCTTAGTAGAGTGATAGTTGGTAATCAATTGTCTGACAGCTTTTACTTTGGGAGATAACAAAACAATAACCTGTGAAACTATTTTTTTGTCTTGTAGGCATCTGTTTGTGATTAAATTCTAACTTTGAGAGAAACAGGCAAACAAGCTTTAAAATTGCTAGAATAACATAAACCCGGAGAAAGACTTTTATCTCAGCATAAATGGCTCAGTGTAAAAAATACAAATCGAAAGAACACAATGTATATGTGAGAGTGTGTGTGTACACGTGTACAAGAAATAAGAGTAGGGCAATCATGTTTGTGTGGGTCTGAATGAGTACGAAGTTCCTAGCAAAATATGCAAATCAGTATACTAATACTGAATACTATGATTTCTATATCCCCCTGTCCTTGGTTTCCCTGAATCTTATGAGGGCTCCTTAAAAGGGGTCTGGATTTAAATTACAAGATAAATAGTAGGGTTTGCTAAATGTTGTGATATAGTATGAAAAGAAAATCAAAGATTTAGGCCCCTATAAGTTTGGCAATGATAAGAGTTATTATATATTTGATCTTAACTACCCCTTAAGTTAAGTTCCCAATGGCTTAAGAAGGGAGGAAGAAGACAGGAGAAGAGTTAACGTTATTTTACCAACCTTCCTTAATTAGGGCAAACCAATATGTTAATTCTATCTGTGCAAGGTTAACTTGTTAATCTGTGACAACAGAAACCATCTTACCCTTCTCTGTAGTTCTAAGACTTTGCAAGCAGTGTTACTCATAAAGGCTCTGTCAAACTGGATGAATCCAAGCCAACAATGCAAATAAAATATTTTTCACATTGTCTTCTCTACAAAGTTTAGGATTAACCTGTGTACAGAGGGCTAATGATGACAACACTCACAGGACAGAAGATAAGGAAAAATAGTTTCCAACCTCCAAGAAAGGGAAGATTTAGATATAAATACACCAAATAAGATAATAGATGAGTAAAAAAAACTAATTGCTGATGGGCTTCAGAGTAAGAAATAATGCAATGAAGCTTAAAAAAAAAAGTGAGCTGGGTGATTTTAAAGAATCTTAAAGAAAGACAGTTTCTATATATCAACAAATTATTTGTAAAACTATGAATATGACTATCTTGTTAAAGGGTATGTATTAATAGGAAAAGGTTTTAATAAGTCCCAGTATCAGAAGATATCTGGATAATAAAAATCAGAAATTACTGGATAAAATTTAAAAATTATCTTTAATAACTAGAGAATGGTCTAATGAAAAATCTGTTATTCCAAAAACCTAAAGTTAAATTTTATTGTTGTTGGAAAGATAGAAATGGAATATTTTCTATGGACTTAGTTATTTTCAATGTTCATATCAAGCAATGTGAAACTTGGATCAATTTCAGAAAAGCAAGTGCTACACAGAAGGTAGCCGTATGTACATCAGCTACATGGTCCCCACGGCTGCACCAGCCAGGGCAGGATCCTTCCCAGCCCTGCTTTAGCATCTTGAATCACAGCCTTAGGACTTGGACAGCATTTTGCAACATTTAGCCCAGTTTTTGACCTTGTTTGGGGAAGCTGGCTTGCTCGTACTGCACCTGAAGCCTTTCAAAATGCTGTCAGGCTCAGCCTCTGAAGAAAGAAACCCCACTGAGTTCTGGTCTTGCGCGGTGAGGGTAGTTTTGTTACAGAAATCAGTAGACAGGTTGCTTCCCTTCCTGGCTCTTAGGGCAGAGGGTGGGCTTTCTCACCTATGAGATGATAACCTTAATGAGTGCCTCTCTCTTGGGACTGAAAGGAGAGTACAAAGTGCCCTGAAAGCTTAGGAGCCAGAAACAGAGGCTGGCAGATAACAGCTCGGTCCCTTTTCCAGGACTATAGAGTCCTCCTTCACCTTCAGCCACTGACCACTGTGGGTTCCTCCCACCTCAGGCTGCCAAGCTTTGGAAAGAAACCCACACCTTGCACCTCTCTTTCCTGTTGGTTAATTAACACTAATGGGCAGCTGGCCTCCCTGCATCAAGCCACAGCCATCACTGGATTACTTGAGGGCTAATGACGCTATTTGTCCAAGCACAGTGTCTCTCTTCCTTCCGGGCAGTCTCCCCTGGGGACCCATCCTGCTCATTATCAATCATCCCCACCAGTGGAGGAACAAGACAAGACTGTCAGCTGCACCACTCCTTACATTTCCAAGAAAAAGCTTAAGTAATGTTATTATAGGCATCCTCTGCAGGGTGTTTAGCTAGCAAAGTCCTTGTGATCGTTGTCCATAATTTCTTCCTAAATGCTGAATTATATTATTAAGAACTAGAAATCTTTTCTGCAAATGACTTACTTTTAAATTTGCTTTTCAGACATCTCTCAGAGTCACTGGCAACTCAAATACAATTCTTTATCTCCTCTCTCCCAGTACCTTCTATTCAACCTATTTATTTCAAATGGATATAGTATTTTTCCTTTATTCCTTCAGCAATTGACCTCTAAATCTATTGCTTTTTATTTCCCCATAAGTAGACTAATGCCAGTCCCTGCTGTCTTCCTCCATTCATCTTCCACACCTAGTCCCCCTTCCCTAGTGCCCACCCTATCATCTTCCCTTAAACCATAGTGCCACAATCACACCTGGTCCTTTCTGGAATCTCCAGGCACTACAGCTGAGCTACCTTCATTGATTTCTGGGCTCTGACTATCATCCTTTTTCTTTCTTTTCTTTTTCCCTTAACACCTATTGTCTTCATACAATTTCTTCTCCCTCTCACCAATTCTTCCATCTTTCAGATTTTAAGATTCCTTCACACTTTTCCTCTCATTCTGCTCTTTTATTTTACTGTCTCTGTGGTTAGTGAAATGTAACATCTAAACCATATGGAGAGTTTTCTCTTTGTACTTTAAAAAGATCGTATTTATCTGCTTTCTTTTTTAGTGAATAATTCATTTCTTGTTGTTTTGCTAATGGAGTCTGTGAGCCAGAGGCTAGTTCTACATCTATGTTCAGTAAATTGAATAGTAGAATATTTTGTCATAATGCAGTAATTGTACCGGAAATCACTCTTTTGGGAGTGATGAAGTCCTGAGGGGCAAGACTCAAAAGCTGTGATAGATTAGTTAAACCATAGAAAAAGTAACTAATTATAATTGCTTATATAGTTAAATATCATGAGTTACGTGAGTGTTTAAGCCAGTTTTGAAAAAATTCTTACATTATTTGAAGACTTGCATCCTAGTGACAGTGGCCATTTTTTCGTAGGTCCAGTAAAGTAAGGTTTATCTGCACTCCGTTAATAATAGGTACAGATGAAATGGAGGTAGCACTATAAAAAATATGAAGCAATACAGTGTGAAAAGGAGAAATGGTAGTATGGATGTTGGGATTCAGAGACTGAACTCTCTCTCCTCTTATCTTGTGTTTTATTGGTATCATCTGCCATGCAGATGACTAACCTCAAAGGTCTCATTATGTAATGCTCTACATTAAGTTAGTGGTAATGTGTCATGTCTCTTAGAATATTACTCAGTAATATAAATTCAAATCCTTCTCTCTACTCTTTCAAAATTTCCAGTAAAAAATATAACTTTGAAGCATCTGTTTAGAAGGCACTGTGCATAAACTGGTTTGGGAGTTCATGACTGTTTTCAAAAAGATATAATCTGGAACAAGAATCATTCTAATATCATGTGCCACTTAATGGTTAAATAAGTATGTATGTGAAAGAAAAAATTGACCCTAATAAATTTTACCAAACCAAATTTTCTACTTCATGTATGTCACTTTCATTCATCACTGTGATTATATAAAACTTCTGGATAATTCAAAGAAAGACTTCTTTTCTAGAATATCTATCACACTATGGATGAACCCTCTGCATATATATATACATACATATATATACACACACACATATATACACACACACACACATATATACAAAAGTTTAAATAGTAAAAATTAATTATTTTTAAATGAATGTGTGCTGAGTATAAACTATTTGGGAACCATAATTAAATGTAGA
Organism: Camelus dromedarius; assembly: GCF_036321535.1. Lineage (NCBI taxonomy): Eukaryota > Metazoa > Chordata > Mammalia > Artiodactyla > Camelidae > Camelus > Camelus dromedarius. The sequence goes on along the minus strand of NC_087443.1, from coordinate 36,155,128 downwards.
CGAGTAAACATACACTATCAGTGTGGATGAGTTGGCTCACTCAGTGCCTACTCTCAACTCCTCTTTCCTTTTGCCTTTCGACCACTTAGTGCACAGTGTGGAGCTCTAGTCAGAGCCTCTCATCGGAACAAATGCACCCATCTCCCAGCTGCAGGGAATATCTGTTACTGACCATCCATAGCTTAGTCCCTTACTAGAACTGTCTGTAGGAAACTACCTTCCCAAAGATAATGGCTCTTTCCAGGGGGTATTCACAATTAATGACAACCTGAACCAGATAACAAAGTTCAGCCCCCTTGCCTCAATTTATGACAATTCCTGAGGGCCATCTGAGTTCCAGAACTCCCAACAGATCAGCTAAGATCACAGTTGCAATCACATTGTAATCTAGCTTCTCCTTCTATCCAGTCCTGCCTTTCTCCCTTCCTTATAGATTTATCTCCCAAGGTCACACCCCATTAAACTTTCTGCATGCCATGTTCTGTATCACAGTCTATTTCCACGGAACCTAATATAAGAAAACTAAAATACTTAGAAAACAAAATACATTTTCTTTCTCCCTTTTGTTCAGCCTGGCTATGTGCCAATGAGATTAGGCACAATTTCCCAGGGAAGAATTGGTCTTTCCTCCATTGATAACTAAGATTCAAACGGAAATTTTTTTTGACATTTTTCCCTTTTATCTTTCTCTCACCTTGGGTATAGACAAGATGCCTGGAGGGCAGCAATATCAAAGCTAATACAGTGAGCATCCAAAAAGACCCTAGACCTTTGAAAACATCATTGAGTAAATTAACTAACGCCAGCAACCATCAACCCCTAAACTTTAGGATAAGTGGGGGAAAAAAACCTCTTTTTAAGGTTGATTGTTACTTGCAGCCAAATGCAATTCCTAAATATTACAATAAAGGAATCACTCTATCTACAAATATATGTGTGTGTGTTGTCAAGTGTTCTTTATAAATGCAACAGTTTTGTACTAGTCAATTTTGGCCTATCTTTAGGAACGAAAATTATAGTCATTAAAATAATCCCTTTGAGGATGAATGTAATATTGTTGAGAAATACTCTTGATGTCATATTAAATGCAAAAATATAAACCTCATTACACACATACACACTTATGTGTTTCATGAAGTTACCAATCTTAAGAAGATTCTTTATAGAAAAATAAATGTTCCTGCCATGACATACTGTATTTTCTAAAGACGGCCACACTAATACATATCTCATATCACATGCTCTTCTAAAAATGAGTCTATCATTCTTTCCACTGAGTGGTGGGGTCTACATTTCCACATCTTAAATCTCAGTAAGGACTTGTGACTGCTTCTGACACATGGGAAAATAAAAGACAGAAAATGATGGCTGTTGTTTAAAGTCACTACATTTGGGGATGATTTATTATGCACCATTGATAATAAGAATATCTGTAAATTATCTTATTTATTATCTGATCTCTCAAAATGGAGTTTTTTTTAAAACTTGAACAGTACAGTAAAATCTATAGCTTTATTTGAAACGTACTGAGTATGTGACCCTTGCTCTTTTTAATTGTGATGACAAATGAGAAATATACTTTAAGATTAGTTTGTTAGGTGGTGGAATCCAGGGCCCTCACCCTAGAATTATTAATGAGTGTTTTAGCAGTTCAAACTGCATCTGGCAAAATTGTAATGGTCAGCACTATTGTCCCCTTGTTAAAAAGTACTTCAAAATCTGTGCCAGACCTATTGTTTCTTTTAACCAACAGGTTTCTAATTCCTTCTGGAATCCTGCAAACAAAGAGCAACCATAGCATAACACATCTGGATTTACGAGTAAAACTGTAAAAATGCCAATTCTAGGCTAAGGTTTGAGAACGCAGAACCCTCTTGAGCGGTTGCTTCCTTCTGTGAGAAAGCACCTCAATAGGTAACTGGGCAGCCACTCTCTTACACTTCAAGGGCATAATATGCAGATAAAATGCAACAAAGATCAAGAAAGCAGCTTACTTCTAGATGCTTGTTGAGTCAGGCTCATCTATCCCCCAAGTTCCCATGTGTCATTAAAACTACCACAATGTGAGATAAAGATAACTGAAATTCTTGTTTTCCTTCAGCAAAGTCTCCAATAAACCTGGCAATATTTCTTTAAAGCACACACACACACCCCCACCCCTGAAATCAAATCTTACACTCCCTCCACCCAGAAAATACGACCAGGTCATTTAAACAATAATAACTCTATTCACAGAAAATCAGCAGGTCAAGTAGAAAATCACTCACCTACATACCAGTTGTGCAAAATGTTATAGTGTCTGAATCACTGCCAAGATACCCGGCATTGGCATCTCTCCACTTTTCAATTTGCTACAATGCACTTAACCTACTACTGTTATTCAGGGTATTATAACTGTAATACAAGCGCTGTGTGTTCACCTGAGCTCAACTATTCCCTCAGCTAGAAATATTTCTGAACAGGGTGATAAATATAAATGCCTGCCATTTTCAAAAGTACATGTAATAAACATTCCTGAAACACTTTGAAAGCCTACAGTTAACAATAAGCTTTTGTGTACATGGATTAGTGAATAAGGGGCAAGGGAAACTTTATTAGCACACTCTTAAGTGCTTGATTTATTATTTCTACAGTGACATCCTTGCAGGATTTCTGCAATCACATGAAAAAGTCAATACCTCAGCTGTTGAAGGCCGTGGTTTAGAATCTCAGGGGCATAACCAGACAAGTCCTAATGATTATTCATGGAACAACCTGTGCCTACACCCAACTCATTAAGCAGACCATTGAAAAGACCTTTTCAAATCTTAGATGAAAAGGGAAGCCTAGATAGATAGATAGATAGACAGACAGACAGACAGACAGATATCAGGTGATAACAAAGATCAGATAATAACAAAACTAAACCATAGGTGTTCCAGTCAGCTAATGAAGAATAACAAATCATTCTAAAATTCAGTCAGTTAAAACAACAATAATCATACAGTTTATAAGATAAACTAGTAAATTCTATCAACAATAGTTGGGAGTCCACCTTATCCTCATATTCAAATAAAATTTTGTTTCCAAGTAGAAAATATTTTCTTTCTTGACTCCATGATGATCTGAATACAATGTCTAATCTAGGACATAAAGCTGGAAACTTTGATCCTCTGGTAATCAATGACCTTGTTTGTGACTCAGAGCATAATATTACTATACTTCAAATTCTCATTCCTTAAATGAATCTGCTCCTTGTCAACACTTGGTTTGGAACTTGAAAAATCTTTAAGCAAAACTATATATGCATCATAAGTTATAAATTGGAAACTATTTATGGATATCTTCTTATTTCTAGCAGAGGTGACATCATTATTACCAAACCATGTAGATGGAATCAGGCATCAAGTCTAAACCATCTCCTGTCACAACTACTTGACAATTTCCCAAGGTCCTGTGGTCTAATTTTTCACCTGTTGTAATATATTAAAAAAAAAAAGGTCTAACAAATACTTTATCCTAAGTTTGTGGGCTGTAAATCAATGTTTATTAATTCACTTCATCGACAATTACAAGTACTTGCTATATTTCCTCATAAATTCAATATTGACCACTGTAAAAAAGATACATAACCCATTGCCTTTATTCCACATTGGTTATATTTATTTTTCAACCACCAAATATTTCTTTTATTCCCAAATCATGATACATTCAAATAAATTGTATAGAGAGAAAAAGTACTAGATGTGTATTATCCCCAGTATATTTGAATTGCTCCACAAAAAGAAAATGGCAAAATTAAGAGTGTGTTCACACAATATAATACTACACACATAAAAATGAATTTTCACTGAAATCTTTCTTGAAATCATTGTATATTCACATGCAGTTATAATAATGCAGAGATATCCCTTGTACCTTTTGCCAATTTTCCTCTCCTATAGTAACATTTTATAAAACTATACTATCAGGATATTGACAATGATACAATCCACTAATTTTTTTCAGATTTCCCCAGTTTTACTTGTACATATTGTGTGTGTGAGTGGGTGGGTATGGATTAAGTTCTGTACGATTATGTCACCTGTGTAGGTTTATACATTCACCAGCACAGTCAAAACAGTCAACAGTTCCAACACCACAAGAATCTTTCCTGTTGCCCTTTTTATTTTATTTTATTTTTACTTTATTTTATTTTATATTCTTATTGGAGTACAGTTTACAGTGCTGTCAACTTATTTTATAACTATACACATCTCCCTCCTGTCCCTATATCCCACAAAACTATGATTTTGTCCTCCACTTCTAAATTTTATTACTTTGAAATGTTATATAAGTGGAATCATACAGTATGTAACTTTTGGGATTTTTTTTGTTGTTATTGTTGGGTTTTTTGTTTGTTTGTTTGTTTTTGTGTGTGTGTTTGTTTTCTTGCACTGCGTAATTCCTTGGAGAGTCATCCAATTTGCTATGTGAATCAACAGTTCATTAATTTTTATTACTGACTAGTATTCTATAATGAGTTTGTACTTCAATGCAAATATTTTCTATCGTTCTGTAGCTTATGATTTTCTCTTTTTCTCATGGGCTTTCACACAGTAAAAGTTTTTAATTTTGTTAGATCCACTTTATCAGTTTTTCCTTTATGGTTCATGATTGTGGCATCAAGTCTAAGGACACTGCACAGCCCTAGATCCTAAAGATGTCCTACTAGCTATTTCTAAAAGTTTTATTTGTATTTGACTATTACCCATTTTGAGTTTATTTTTGTGTATGGTCTGAGACTTAGTTCAAGGTTCTTTTTTCAAAATTTTGCCTATGAATGTCAAATTGTTACAGCACCATTTGTTGAAAAGGCTGTCTTCCTTCATTGAATTGGTTTTGCACTTCTGTCAAAAATCAGCTGAGCCTGTGTGTGGATCTATTTCTGGATCCTATATTCTGTTCCATTGATCTATATGTCCATCTCTGCCAATGCCACACTGTCCTGACTGTTGTAGCTATATAGTAAAAACTTAATATCAGGTAGAGTAATTCCTCCCGCTTTATTCTCCTTTGTGAGCTATTTTAAGGTTTGTGCCTTTCCATATAAATTTTGAATAATATTATCTATGCCTACAAAAAGTTGCGGGGATTTCTAAGGAATTGCATTAAATTTAGGAATCCACATGGGGACTACAAATTGAAATTGGAGAAGTAAACAGAAATATTCTAGCTTAACAGAGCAGAAACACAATGTTATGACATTGGAAGAAAACTGATAAACTAATTAAAGACGAAAAAATTGATATGAAAAATAGGCTATCTATTTAAGCCATGCATGTGGATGTGTGTGTGTGTTGAGGGGCAGGTATATCAAAGCACAACTGATGAGTCAGTAAAAAAAACAATAAATGAGATTATAGCATAGAGAGTCAAATTTAAATATATAGTCATCAGAGTGTTTTTGGAATGAAACTGATGACTCGAATAAAGCAATAGGATTTTTTGTAAAAGTACTGACTTTATGTGCGTCTTTGGCGGGGAGGGCAGTGGTGGGAAGAAGGTAGGTTATTAATAACTAACCTCATGCCTGTGTGGAAATACATTTATCTTGAGTTAGTAGTCTGCTAACGCCATCTACTTTTTTCATATCTTTTAAGTGTATGAAGTTATATCATTTTTAAAAACAGCTTTACTGAAGTATAATTGATGTACCAAAAAACTGTATATTTAATGTATACAATTTGATGAGTTTGGAAATGTGCACATTCATGAAACCATTACCACAGTCAAGGAAATAGACACATCCATCACCTCCAAAGTTTCCTTGCATCCCTCTTTTTTGAGTATGTGGTAAGGCCATTTAATGTGAAATCTATGCTCTTGACAAGTGTTTAAATGCACAATACAGTATCGTTGATAAATGCACTATGTTGTACAGCAGAGCTTCAACATTAACTTATCTTGCATAACTGGGAGAAAAAAATGGAGACTTGTTCAATTAGTATAAAGTCATCTACTTTTAAAGGTAAAAGTTGAGAGGAAAAGAAAGGGTCTTGTCAGAGTGTACTCTAAACTTCCAGGCAGGAATGAGAAAAGAGATGTGGCTTTTTTGATTAAGACTCTGCAGCTGAAACAAAGGCAGAACAGAGCAGTGACCTTAGCTTCAGTCACTGGGTTCCCATTGGCAAAAACTGTCCTTGACAAGTCTTGCTCAGATGGAAAGGCAGTGACACGGGAAGTGTGTTTCTAATTCCTTGCTAACTGATCAGAATTTGTGATTGAAACAGTGGAAACCTTGAGCAAAGTTACCTTGTTACTTTAGAGTCTGCAGTAGCCACAAATACAGAAACAGTGGATTCCAAAAAGTTTAGAAAAAGGTAGGTGTAACTCCATGGTCTCAAATTCTATAAAAGATGACTGAGACGGTTTAAAGACTCTCAACAAAATGCTATCATCATAAGCAAGAAAACATAAGGAAAATGATAGGGCTACACCTCAAACTCCATCAGAAGTTTATATATAAAATGGACAAAACCGAGATAGAAGTAAGGGCTAAGCACAGGACCTCACACATGAGATGTGCTCAATGCATAGTTTACTAAAAGAATGAATGGGTCTTTTAAAAGCAAAGATACACATGTAAAAATTACATATACTGAAGCCTTAAGAGTCAAAGTATGTATCATCTGTTCACCTAATCATTCAGCCTAGAAATATTTACTGAACATTTTTTATGTACCAGATACTTTCTGCTTTCAAGGATATCACAGTCCAGAGTAAGGAGGTGATATGCAAACAAAAATTCAAAATATAGGAAAGGAAGTACAAATAGGTAATTGTTTAAAGTGCTTTGGGAACAGGCGGCATGCAGTTATTAATTAATTGAGCTTGGAAAAACGAAGACTACAGAAATGCTTCACCTTATAGTTACTATCTGAGTAATTTTTAAGAGAAACTGATATATACGAAGTTAAAAAATAAAACTCTATGTAAGTTTAAAAATAAAAAGAAAACTGGGTGCTGTTTAAAAACCACTGGTGAAATGTTAATGAGTTCTGAGAAACAGCAAACAGATAAACCATCTGCATAGGGTTTGGAGAGCTAAATTGCACCCTCTCTGGCCAGTTCCAAAGATCCAACCACCCTATTAAAATCTGGGGCAGCTCACACTACAAAGGTTGAAAAAGTTTTACCTTTGATGTGATTCTTCCTCATCCCCTAAAATCCCATGTTTCCACCCCATTGACTCTGCCTTTATGCATCCCCTCTCTCGCCTAGCAATTCTCCCCCAGTGGTTTTTATACCCTGGAAGCTCATTAGAATCAGCAGAAGAGATTTTACAAAAGATTTCTGTCTGGGTCCCTCTCCCAGGGATTTTGATTTGATTGATCTGGGATTGGGACCCTTGTGCTGCCCACATGACTGATGCTCTTCAAAAGCTCTGTGGGAAATCACTCTGGCCTGCAACGGTGAATAAGTGTCTAAAAGAAGAGGGTAAAACAAGTATCAGAAAGAAAGAATTAATGTCCTGGAGTTCCACATGAGTTCAGAACTTAATGACTCATATAATACCATACGGAAAAATTTTGCCCAAGATAGCTCTGTTTATAGCAGCCAGGATCTTCTAGAAAGAGTTGAACATGTGAATGCTAAAGACTGGAGACAAGTCACTTTTATTCTGAATTTATGGTAGATGTAATGGGAAGCCACTGAAAAGTTGTCTGGATTTAAACTGACAATTAAGATGCATACATTACAAGAATTATTCTAGCTGAATCCAAGAAAACTGATTGTGGAGAAAGGCAAAGATGAGACCCAGCCTTTTGTTGCTGTTGTTTGGAAAACCATCTGAATGTAGATGCCATTCACTGAGAGGTAACAGAGAATAAAGTACAGTCTTGACAGTGAGATTAGAAGGAAATATGACAGGTTTTCATGTGAAGGTATTGCCTTTTGTGTACTTCAGGAGAAAAAACAATGGATGAGAAATATGTATTTAAGATCCATGCACATTTAGCTGGTTTTTTTAGTCATAGGACTGGATGAGTTTGCCCTGGGAAAGTATGTAGACTTCTCTTTGGGACAACATTAATTTAGAAAAACATTAAAGTTGGCATGAAGAAAAAATCCATAAAGCAGATTAACAGAAAACAGCCTGGGAGGTAGAAGGAAAACCAGGAGAATGTGACATAATGGGTGTCAAGAGAAAAGAGTGTTTATAGAAGGAATGAATGAACAGTAGTTGTCAGATGTTTTTAACAGTTTTAATGGAGGATAAGGCAGAAATCTGACTGTAGTAGATTAAGGTGTGGATGAAGGAGATAAAGGGAAAAGTAGACACAAGTCCAGTTACCTCTTTAAAGACATTGGCAAGATTGATTAGAAAGATTTTTCCTCTTCCTTTTTTTGAAAACAATATATATATATAAAATATGGTAATAAAACTTAGATTATTTTTAAGAAGAAAGAAATGCGAACACTTCAGTTCTGATGAAGAGAATCTAGAAAAGAAAAAGATGGTGAAACTAAATGAGAAAGAAAAATGGATATTAGTAAAATATGGCAAGGTACCTGGAATCGAAGCAGGGAAGGTGGAAGAATTAACCTGAGCTTTGCTCTGTGAGGAGGGAAAATTCCAGAATAATGGACAGAATGGAAGAAAGCATGAAGATGGATACAGGATGACTGGAGGTTTGGTGGTAGGATAAGGAGGCAGTTCCTGTCTAATAGCTTCGCTTTTCCTACTTAAGAAGGAGAGGTCTGATAGTGAGGAAGGACCAGTAGAGTCCAAGGTTTGAGGGAGTGGAATGGGTTTGGAAAATTCTTAACAAAGAATTTGAGGGAGAGAACTGACTGGGGATTATAGAAGAATTGCCAAGGAGCACCGAAGCCCCAGTACATTTCTTGAGTCAGAAAGATAAGTGTACAATTTTAAGAGTAGTTATACGTAAATGGGAGAAAGTATGTCAAACCTAGATAAGTACCTTCTAACTTTAGGCTCAATTCCATCCCACAGAATGTTGGGACCATAGAAACAGGCGTACAATAACCAAAGCAAAGACATGGTTCACAGCTGTCGTAAGAACAGTAGTAGGAGTAGTGGTGTAAATGCTTTTTGAGTCCTCAGTGAGTTGCTTTTGTTTTAATTGTATTACATGAGCTTTGGTACATAGATAGTCGAGACTATTATGATGTTCAATGTTCTAATGAGGAAACAAAGGCACAGAAAAGTTGATTAATTTTCCCAAGATTAAGCAGCTACAAAGTGGCAGAGATTTTGAACAACGAATATGAGTCCTGTCCGGGGACAGTAAGCAGGACAGCAAGGGTCCAGAATCTCTGAAATATGAGAAAGAATTCAATAATTAAAGATATTTTGCCTAAATAAGACAGGCAGCAGCAAATAAGTATTACTCCAATACTTTAATAGCTACCATATGGAAAAGGACTTTAATTAGACTTTAATACAATGTAGCTTTGGGGAGCAGAAGGAAAACTAACATGCAGAAGCTGCAAGGAGGTAGGTTTCAGCTGGAAAGAAGGAAGAATTTCGTAGCCATGAGAAATATGGGTGAAACAGAAGGAGCAGTATCACAAATGAGGTTCCAGTGACTGAGGAGTTTGAGCCAAGGGAAGGGGTGTTGGGGAAAGAGTTCAGACCTAGGGGCAGAGAGGACAGGCTGGCCCAGGTGAAGCCCAAAGCCCTTTCTGATACTCAGAGTCTGTCTCTAGTGTGCATTTTATTAACCCACCGTACACATTTACTGTTTTTTTTTTATTTTCTCCCCGGAGTAAGACCATTTGGCAGAAACATAAAGCATTTGGAGCACTGTTACGACGAATATTTGGATATAACAGATAAGAAATAATGCCGTGTCAAAGTCTGCTAGATCTGGGCTTTCAATTGCTTCAAGAGCTCTAATAATTCAGATGAGAGAAAGGAAAGGAGAGGGCAGAGGGAGGGAGAGAAAGGAGAAGAGAGAGAGAAAGAGGGAGTGACTGAGAGAGAGAATAAACAAATAATCCTTTTACCTTACAATTTAGTCTCTTCCCAAGAGAAAGCAAATATTCTACAAACGCTAGTAAAACATTTGCCTGCCAAAATTGCCCTTTTTGAAGCTTGTAAAAGAGAATCCATATTTCCATCACACTTCTTTGTACTCTCACACGTTTACACAAAAGCTCAAACATGAGATTTTGAAGCTCTTCTCTGAGCAGCGGTGTTTTGGTGCAGTGCCAGTTTTAATGAGAAGATTCTCTTTTCTCTCTCTTAGGAGAAGGCACGAAGAAGCTACATGCTCTCTGCCTGGACCTGATGCCAAGAGTGGGTCCATGCTGCATTGTATTTGACATATTTCACCTTGAATTGGCTGCCAGCTTTGTTGAAAAGATTAATATTCTTTATAGGTTTTAAATAGCAAATTCTGAGCTTTGATCCTGCCTTCCCTGAGAGAACCTTTTCTTATAAAGTAGACCTTGTTTTTCAATCTTAGAGCACTTTGCTGCCCTGTTCCCTCCCGTTCTTCAATGTGGAGGCTTTTTTTTTTTTAAAGTTTATATGTTTGTTTTGGATGTCAGGATATCACAATTAGATGTGGCAATCATACCAATCCATTGTAATCCATGGACATCATATGCAGCCACTAATATGTACAGTAAATCTTGCAAAGATGACTATAGTATTTTGAAGCAAATGACAAATTCTTGACCAAATACAAGAGATCCTTTCCTTCATTTGTGTCCTTCTTCAGAAGCTGGAATCTTTGCAATTCCTCTCAAATCTGGTCCTATATTGTTGAGCAATATACTTGCATATTTTTGTCTTTAAGAACCATTGCATGCCTGTATTTTTATAAATTTGATTTTATTAATTGAATACAGACTTTCGCACATTTATCAATAACATAACATGTGGCAGCTCTAGTCACCAAATAATGTTTTTTAAAAAAAATCTCCACAATTTTGCTACCTGGAAATCAGATTATTGTTTTATTTTCTCCTTTAAATCATTACAAAACTATTGTATGGTAGAGACAGTGATGCAATTAGGCCCTGGTTATTAACAATTTCTAGAGGGAAATTGCCCATAGCAACATCATAGCTGAAATATTTACATTTGAGTTCCTATCTTTCATTTTGTGCCAATTGTTGGAAGCAAATCAAATCAGGAATTTTGGCAGTGAGTAGCTGTAACAGAAAACAAAGATGGAGATGCATATATTCATCATGGAGACGGGTATCCCTTTCAATTTACATTTATCTGATGAATAGGAAGAGAGATGTATTATTGTTTTTGTTTTTCCTTTTTGTTTGTTTGTTTACAATTTTCACCTTACTCTGGGTAACCTGTCAGAAGACCTGGACTTGAATTCTGTTTCTGTCACTTGTCAGTGTGTGACTAGCAAATCATTCTCTCTTTCTCTCTCTCTCTCTCTCTCTCTCTCTCGCTCTCTCTCTGCCGTCATTTATTCATTTGTGAAATCAGGGTCTGGAGTAGATGATCACTAAAATCCCATCCAGCTCTAAAATTCTGTTTCCATGAGATACTATTTTAGGATGAGGAATTAGGAAATACATAAATAAATAAATAAAATGATAATCAAGAATATGTAACTGAAAGGATATGGGAACATAAACTATCTTTTTTAATCCCTGAACAATTCATTGGGGAATTATTCTACTTCACTGAAGAGATAGGAGAGAAAAGTACTTTCTGTAGACCTTGTATGTCTTTTTGCCGAATCAAGTCAATGGGGCCAGTCAAGTGCCAGCATTTGAGAATTAACCAATCAACCTAAAATGGCTCTAAAGCTGGGGAATGAATAGTTTGGCAAATGGAGGGTACCCAGAACACTTGCAACTTGACCATTTCTGTTTTTAGTCTCTTCACAGTCTCCTTCTTTCTCTCTCCCTTCTTCCCTTTCTCTCTCTTTCTTTCTCCATTCCTTTCATTCCTTCTTCCTATCTTCCTCCCTCCCTCCCCCTTCCTTTTTTGCTTTCCTTTTCCTTCTTTCATTCATTCAACATGTATTCATTGAACAAATATTTACTGAATATCTCCAGTGTAAATAAAACTCTTCAAGGAACTGGAGCTATCTCACTGAACAAGAAAATGCCCAAGCTTTTGTGGAACTTACATCTAGGTAGATGAACAAAAAATAATAATTAAGAAAATACTTAAATATATAATTAAATTCAGTTAAATATACAATGCTTGAAAAATATTAATGCCAAAATCATGAGATAAAAACTGACTAGGAGACAGGCTATTTAGATAGAAACAGAGGTTCCTCTAAGAAGGTGACTTTGAGCAGTGACTTACATGAAGTGAGAGAGAAGACCAGAAACAGATTTCTGGAAGGAGCATAACTTTTGTCAACCTACTGACTAAGATCTTTGCTTCCATTATATTTTCTAACTGGTTGTTGTTAGAAAAGACTTATTAAATGTGTACTTTCAAAGTATATTTAAATACATGACAACCAGGGATTTGACAAAAATAGAGTACTTCTAAGAATAAAAATATTATTACAGCAACATTCCTTGTTCCAATAGAGAATAGAAAATTAGCTCATCCATTTGGGTTGCAGAATATTCCCTGTCCACACACCTGTTGACTGAAAAGCAACTAAAGGAGCAGAGAAACTCATTTCTCTGTCCACTTGTATACCTCAGGCACCAGTGTGGTTCTTTGAGATCCCCAGAATATTGTTTGATATTCTTTTAACCATGTGTTTTGATTCATGAGTCAGCTGGGATATGCTCAAAACCTCTAGTCTAAATCCTAAGGGTAGCTGGGGTCTTCTCTAATCCCTTAGGGACAACCTTCAAAGTGCGGCAGCCTCAGAGCTGTGATGTTGAGGAAAGATTATGGGATTGAGCCTTGCAAAGATCAGTGACAAACTTAGCACCTCAGAAATAGGTGGTTGATTACAAAGGGGCCCTGATAAGAAAATGTGAATGAAGAGAAAATTTATTCTAAATTTAGAATTCAAGCATGTCTTACTTATAATGGGAGCTACAATCTAGTTTTATAATGCTACCTTTATTTAGGATCATGTAAGAAATAGCCACATGAAGAATTTGCCTCTTCTATAAAAGAGTTACTGTGTATATCTATTATACTTTAAAATGTTGCTTGTTGCAGCAATAATTTTCTCTTAGAGTTAAGATGGTACAGGTGATGAAATGTAGGATAGTAGAAAATTTTAGATAGAATTGGGCAGAAATTCCAACTCTGCCACTTATAAAAAGGAATGAATACAAAAAAAAATAGTTAAACTCTGCTGACCTCAAATCCTTCTTTTGCGAAATGGGGAACATAATACCTAAAATGAGCATTAAATATTATCTATAGTGAACCAGGAATAATGCTTGACATGCAAAATAAATCTTGATATCTATTATTTTTCCTCTCATCTTCTAGTATTTTGAGGAATAATGATTCATTGAGGTACCTTAGATACCAATAAGAATTATATTTTTCTCAAAATGGATTAAGATTTTGAAACTATACAGATGAATAATCATAATAACAAAATGTGGCCATGCAAAATTTTGTTTAAGGCCAAAGGAATTAGAGGCAGCCCAAACAAAGTCCTGGGTTCAAATCTAAGTTTTGTCTAATTAGTTTTACCATTTGCTGGCTTTCCATGCCCAGTCTCACTTGTTTATTCTTCTTCATCTTCCTACGCAACATGAGATTGCTGCAGGGCTCACTTACTGAAACTAAGCTTTTGTCTATCTACTCTCACTAACTTCTTGATAATAAACAGTATTATGGTTTTAAATAAAACTCCCAAATTTGTATCTACAACTCAAACTCCAGATTTGTATGTCCAGCTTCCTCCTGGACATCTCTACTTGGCTAATAGGAATCTGAGCTTACCTTGTTCAAAACAAAATTCATTATTTTCCCTAATAGACTCTTCCTGCCATCTTCCTCATTTCACTTAATGGCAACTCCTGGCCCTCCAGTTGCTCAGGTCAAAATTTTTAGAGTTAACCTTTCTTTGATACCCCTCACTCAGTAAACCACTATCCTGATAGTTCTACTTTCAAAACAGACTCAGTATCCAGCTACTTGTCACTGTCTCTTCTTTCTGCTCCCACCTGGATTATTGCCTCTCTCTCACCAGATCGTCTACACAGTCTTCAATCTGGCCTTTCTACCTCTCACCAGTTTCCCAGCAGTCTAATTTTTTAAATTGTAGTTACTTTACAATATTATACTAGTTTCAGATGTACAGCATAGTGATTCAGTATTTTTACATATTATACCCCATTAAAAGATATTACAGATTAGTGGCTATAATTCCCTGTGCTATAAAATATCTTTGTTGCTTATCTATTTTATACATAGTAGTTTGTATCTCTTAATCCCATACTCCTACTTTCTCCCTCCTATCTTCCCTCTCTCTTTTAGTAACCACTTGTGTTTTTTTTTATATTTGTAAGTCTGTTTCTATTTTGCATATACCTTCCATTTGCATTATTTTTTAGGTTTTACATATAAATGATACAGTAAGTCTGTCTGACTTATTTCACTAAACAAAATATTCTCTAGGTCTATCCATGTTGCTGCAAATGACAGAATTTCATTCTTTTTTATGGCTGAGTAATAGTAACACTTACTGTCCCCTCTCCCTAGAACGCTGTTTCCTCAAATGACTACATGGGTCACTTTTTTACCGCATCCAGGTTTCTGCTCAAATACTAATAGTCTCCTTAAGTACCCTATCTCAAACTGATCTCTACTCTCATTATCTCATATTCCCATTTCTTGATTTATTTTTATCCAAAGAATTTATCACCACCTAATATCTTATTTACTTACTTATTTTTATTGCCTTTGTCCATTAAAATGTAATCTCAGTGGGGTCAGGGAGTTTTATCATATATCCACTACTGTTTCTAAGGTCTGGTGCAACCAGTATTTGTTAAATGAACTCATGAGTTTCTATATGCTTTTTTAGAATTTAGTATGTTAAACGTTCAGAACAGTGCCTTGTACATAGTAACTACTGAATAAATCATAACTCTAATTATTACTTAAGAACCAACTGAATTAGAATATATATTTTTTTCCATGTAGAACAATTGGACCAGTCCTATTAGCCCATTCATATAGCTAGTTTCAATTTCCCCGATTTAAGAATCTAATGCCATTTTTTATTTTTAATTCTGGTAAAACATTTAGATTGGTCAATATAACTTCATCAGATAGAAAAAATAAGCCTTCAGGGATGAAACGATACTACTTTTTCTCCAGGGTTTAGAAAAATGCACCAAAAAGAAAACTATGTGTACCTGGACCACTATTGCTAAAGGTTAACTTTTATTAGCCTGAAGGTTGTCAATACAGCCTTTATCACTATATTAACATAAAATCACTGAGTCTGCCAATAGGGTGAATGTTTCCAGAAAGATGGCATAAGCAGCAAGGTAAAATATTTAAGTGCATCAACATTTCTTACTATTTCTTAGCAAAAATATTAAGTAGTTGCATCAATATTTGGCAGATTTAAAATTTAGCCCAGAAATTAGTTTATAAAAATCATACAGCTTCAAACAGTCTCATTCAAAAAGTGCATTGCTCACCATATATATAAGTCACAAAATGAGAGTCACCACAAGAGACCCCTACATGTGCAGATGGAAAATCCATGAACTTTATTTAGCAAGTAGGGAGGATATGCTGAAAAAATTATTGTTTATCCCAAATTCAAATTTAACAGTATCCTATATTTTATCTGGCAGCCCTACTCATTGATGTAATACATTCTCCAAAAATTCTGCTGTTACATTATTGCTTTCTTAAGTTCCCTCAGAACAGCAGAAGCATTTGCATCTATAAGAACATTAATCAATTAATTAAAATATACATTTCTTACAATAACAAAACACACAAAATTTACTAACTGGTCTCTCTGGATTCATGACAACCAACTTCAAAAAGACACCTAGAGGGGGAGAATATAGCTCAGTGGTAGAGCATGTGCTTAGCATACATGAGGTCCCGGATTCAATCCCCAATATCTCCATTAAAAATAAATAAAATAAAAACTTAATTACACCCTCCTTCCAAAAACAAACAAACAAACAAAAAGAATTAAATAAAAGGATGCCTATTGTAGACTTGCAATCCTACTACATCTGCCTGGAAATTTCCTATTCTCCTAGATGACCATGTTCTAACTTTTCTTTTCTCCTTAAATATTTAACAACTCTACCATTGTCCTTTGTCTTTGCAGGTAAACTTGCTTTCCTTTGAGTAATAGAAGCAATTGAAAAAGATATTCCATGTACTCTCTTCACATCTATTCACTGTATCCCTATATCTATGGCTATACACGCTGTATTTTTTCTGTCTCAGTCCCACTTAAGGCAAACCTTCCTCTTATGCACTAGATCTCATTTTGCCTGTCAGGGTATTTCTCCTGTAGTTGTTGCCTCTTTCTCCTCAAAATCAACTTTCTCTTCTCTAGTGGATTATTCCCATCAGCATTCGATCATGTGGTAAGATTTTTATCTAAAAAGAAGGGAAGAAAGAAAAGGAAGGAGGGAGGAAAGATGAAAGGTTGGAGAATGTGGTGGGAGGGGAAAGGGGGAAAGGGAGAAAGGGAGGGGAGAGAAAGAGAGGGAAGGGAGGATGGGGAGGAAGGAAAGAAGAAAATGCTTCCTTTGACCTCATTAACTCTCTTCAGCTATGATCACAATTTGCTGCTTCCTCCTTTACAGAAATACGGCTTAAAAGATTTACCTACACTTACTGCTCCCAATTCATTCTATCTTCCCTCTTCTCTTGAACTCACTTCAGTCAGGATTTTAACCCTTCTCCCCCACTGAAACTGCTCCTGTCCAGGACAGCTGCACCTAGCTGAATCCACTGGCAAATTCTCAGTAAGAACCAAACACTTTGTGTTAGTTTCCTGGGGCTGCCATAACAAAACAGGTGGCATAAAACAACACAAATGTACTATCTCACAGTTCTGGGGGCTTTAAGTTCATAATGAAGGTGTTGGCAGGGCCATGGCCTCTCTGAAACTCATAGAGAGAAATCCTTCCTTGCCTCTTTCTATCTTCTGGTGCTTTGCCAGCAATCTTCGGCGTTCCTTGGCTTGTAAATACAAAACTTCAATCTCTGTCTTCATTATCACATGGAGTCCCCCCTGTATGTCACTGAATTCACATGGTTATCTCATATAAGGACATCAGTCATATTGTATTAGAGGCACATCTTACTTCATATTGCCTCATCTGAACTGATTGCATCTGCAAAGACCCTGTTTCTGAATAAGGACACATTCTGAGGAACTGAGAGTTAGGACTTCAACATATCTTTTTGAGGGACCACATCATATCCCCATTTGAATGTTGGATAATTATCTCAAACTAAGCATATCTAAATCCAAACACCTGACAATGCCCCCCAGATGTTCTGCTTCCACAGCCTTCCACATCTCAAAAACGGCTACTTCCTTCTTCCGATTGTTCAAATACAAAAATCTGTGGAGTAATCATTTCCTCATTTCTCTTTTCAATCCACAGCAGATCCATCAGAAAATCTTGTCAGCTTGTTACTTCTAACCACCTCCGCTGTTGCCATTCTGGTCCAAGCTCCCAGTCTATCTGCTGTAAACCATCACAATATCCTTCACACAGGCTTCCCTACAATCAGTCAGTCTTACCTTGCTACAAACTATTCTTCACACAAAAGCCCGAAACATCCTTTGAAAAAGCAAGATCACATTACTTCTCAGACTAAAACCTTCTAATTACTCCCCTTTCTTTCAGAGTCATTGACAAAGTCCTTACAAGGGTCAAAAAGCCCCTCTGCCCATGACCACTGACCCCCAAACCAATACACTATTCTCTTTACTTGCCTCAGAATTTGTTCTTCACATTTTTGGGGAACTACTCTCCTGCACATTTGTCCCAGATACCTTCATGGCTCTTTCTCTCTCTCCCTCTCTTACCTCTTTAGTGCCCTGAAAAAAATATTCACATAGCAAGACCTTTTCTGACAATTTTTTTTTAAACAAAAGCAACCCAGTATCCCTATTACTCCTTCCCTATTTTCCATAGTAGTCCTATTGCCATGTGAAACACTACAAATTAATAAAATCACCTCTGATTTACTGCCGTTCTCTTTACTGAAAACTAAGTTCTAAAAAGATCAAGGTTTTGTCTTTTTTCCCCCCACTGCTTCTATTGAAATAAGGAATCAATAAATCAATCATAGAAAAGAACTGTCAAAAATTAAACAGGGCTGAATTCTGTATACCAAGTTCAATGTCCTGTGGTCACTGAATGCTTAAATTGAACAAAATAAATGAAAAATTGTCATCTAGCAGCCAGAAAGCTGTCAATACTTAATGTAGTCTTACATGAAAATTAAGGGACATCATAGTATGTAAATTAAAGATATATATATTTTTAAAATTATCACTAGTCTCCAAAGAATTTTTTCTAGTTAAAGACCCCTATTATTTATATATTCTTTCATCTGTCACTTTAAGAAGCGACATTCTTTGCTGGTTATTTTTCTGTTCTCCTGAATAGATTAGAACTTGTGCAGTCACTTCAACAAGCAAATTTAGCTTATACTTCTTTGGCCAAATATCTTTGGTACTAATTTTATATTTTACGTTAATGTTTTATCATATACAAAAGGTTAATCTTTTATACAAAAGGTTAATCTTTATTCTCTGTCCTGTTGAATACTTATCAGAAGTTTAATCTCCCCCAGATACTTCTCTATGAATATTTATATGGTTGACATTGAAAAATAAAATAAAATCCCATGATACTCTTGCCCTGTCACTTCTCACATTGTTAAAAAAAAAAGCGTCAATCAGATTTATAGCACTAACCATGTCACATATTTGAACATAATTCAAAGACCCTAAATTTACGAACCATGAAGGAATAATTTTAGGGAATGTTTAGAGCTTGGTAGGTAACCTGTAGAGACATTCATAGATATTGGCCCCGTCTCTGTGCAGAGAGGTGCAGTTCTGGGCCTTTGATCTGGCTGTGAGATCCAATGAGGCTGGGCTGGTGGTTCTGAGCTTTGCCAGGCTCTTTGGGAAACCACAAGCACAGGCTGGTCATCTTTGGTGCCACAACTATGACAGGCCTAGACTCTGGGAGCATGATTCTTAACTGAGTGGAATCATCTAAGCATGTTCTGTCTCCCCTGACTCCTCCTGGTAGGGGGCAGAACATAGCAATCACTCGAAACACTGCTGTTACTAGAAAGAAAAATCCTATGAAAAAAAATATCACTGATGCTTTCCCTTGGGAAACACTCATTTGAATAGATCTTTCAAGGCTCTTTTACATTATTACTCAATTTTGTCCTCACAACAACACTACAAAGCTTTGATTTTCAACCTTGGCTACACATATGAGTGACTTAAAGAGATTCCTTAAAAAACAAACAAATATCCAGGCCCTCCTATAAACTAGGTTAGGGCACAGACACCTCTATATTATACTCTCCCAATGATTTCAAAATATAATAAAGATTAAGAATTATGTAAAAAAGATCGACTGGACCAGTGTCATTTATGATTTATAGGTCAGAAAAAAGAGCTTAAATGACCTTTCTAAGGTCACCTGGACAACATAAAAATTTTTTTCCATAATATCATGGTGTTATCTCTCCAAGCTCCTCAATATCCTCAGCACTTTTCCTCACTTTCAGCTAAGTTCATAGGAGACAAACACAAAGTAGAATAGTGAAAGTTAGGAATGGTTCATGAAGAATAACTAATCATTATGTTATAGTTGCCCAATCCTCCCAACGTAGGTCAGCACTGGAGAGCTGCCAGATACTTCAGGGTTGTGGAAATGAGACAAGGAAATCAAGCTAATCCTCCTCCTCCTCCCCCCAAAACAACAACACTTTTGGTACTTTACACATTAAACTATTTATAATGCAATTTCAATAATTCCTACAAATGCAAAAGTCATACAACTTTATCCTAGCCCTTCCTAAATATCCCTTTTCATTCCAGACACTCGGTGTATAGACTTAGATTTTTACTGAGTACATATTTAAGAATCCTTCATCAATGATGAGTTTGAAAAAGTCAGCTGACAGAGTCTCATAAACTCTCCCTAACCTCCATGATCAGCCTAGTTTAATGCGAGCACAGAACAGTAATACAACTTTCATCCGGAGAAACCTTAAAGGCCTGATGTTTTAGAAGTATAAAAGGCCCCCCAGTCACGGAGAAATGGTGATGTCAGGGGCTCTGCCTAGTAATATCCTTATATAACAGTAACTTCTACTTTTTATCATAAAACACCTCTTTTGGGTAATAAAGTTACTTTCCCCTTTATTTTCCCTGAGATTACACTTTCTAAAAGATGATATTTTTGCCTCATATGACAACTCAAGGTCCCAGCCTGGTAATTTATGATTTATAAGTACTTGGTGAATTGCTTGAGCTGATGGGGAAGACTGAGCAATACGAACAGCATCTTCCTATCATAAATTACTGAGAAATAATAAATTCCTATCATAAATTAAATCTTAGATTTCTAGAACTAGAAAAGATAGATACAATCTAATCTAGGTCCAACAGATTGCATGCGAGGATGTTGGTGGCTTACTGAGGCCAGAATGACTTTTGGACAAAGCAGATAGCAGAAGTTAAGTCCGTATGCCCAAATTTCCACATCTAAGGAACCAGAATCTCTACTATGGAGTATTATATCATCTAAGCTTATTTAAACCTGTCTTTTTGTTCAAAGTTTAGTTCATCTTCTACTACCCAGTATCACAAAATCAGGAATGAAAGAGATGCTAAGGTCATCCTGTTCATTGAGGGATTGAATCTTTTCTTCCATGTTTCCCACCACAGGGTTATGTATAGGGTTATGGACATACATGTATACAAGGTTATGTATGACTTAGTACATGTAGTGACAAAGAAAATGATTCCTAATGTAATAACCCTTTCCATCTTTACATACTTTGGTCTAGGTAACTTATTATAATATTTAGCTAAAATATGTTTGCCTACAGAAAGTGCTCAATCATTAGATCTCTTATCATAAAATAGTTTCTCACATTTTAAAGATACATGTAAGAACCCCTCCTGCTTCATTTTCCCTAGAGTAACCATTCCCTGCCCTTTAAAATTTCGTCATGTCATACCATCATAATTGTTCTCCTTTGAATACCATCCAGTTTTGAAACATGTCTTAAAAATGTGGTATTCTGAGTGAACACATTATTTTAAACATAGCTAAGAACAGTAGAATTTTCCCTTTATTATTCTAGAGTATTCTCTATTAAAGCCTATGCATTCTCGGTGAGGGTGATACTGCCCATAAAACGGTAAAAATTGATTTTTATAAAAAAAAAATCTTCCTCACTTATGTATAAAGCACAGATATAGATAAGTACATTAAGAGATATACAGTACACCTGTGCCATTCAAATTTCATTGGGAAAATAATTAGGAAAAAACTGCTTTAAAGGACTCATTAGAAGGATAATAATGAAAAAAAGCTGAGGAACAATGACACAGACTAAGATCACACCAGCTGTTTTATAACACCATCATACTATTAACTTCTATTGAGGTATAGTAAAACGAAACCCTTAAGACTATTTCATTTGTGGTGCTGCTGAAAGGTGTCTCCTCTATTTTGTAGTTTCAAGTTTGGGTGGTTGGTTAGTTGGTTGGTTGTCTGGCTGGTTGGTTCTGGTTTTTACAGAATGACAGATTTTGTTTTGTTTTGTTTTTACTACAAGAATGCAAGTTTAAATTAATTCCTGGTAAAATTGTCTCTGTTAAGTTTTGTCTACTACACCTGCCCTGGTATTTGAGAACCTAATTCAGTCAACTAATACACTTGTTACTCTTCCCAGCTCTGATTATTTGCAAATTTTGCCTCCTATCGCCTAGATTACTCAAGCCAATAATGTGGAAAAACAATGCTGAAGAGAGCAGGGGTGAGAATATTGTCCTACACATAGCTCCTCCATTTTGGGTAAAAGTATTAACCACTATGCTTTAACTAACATTTATTCATCCATTTATTAATGTGACTAGCTGTACATTTCCATGCATAAAATCCAGCTTTCTGTTTTGTTCACTTGTACACTATGAGAAACCTTGTCAAATATTTCATAGACATCCTGACTCTATTACACTTTCTGACAGTCTAGTAACTCAAGCCAAAAAAAAAAAAAAAAAAAGAATAAGGTTTAGTCTGTTATTTTTCTTTAATAAACCTGTGCTAGCTCACAATGATTACTTCTTCATTTTCCTATTTAATAACAGTCTGTAAAGCCACATCTGTGTAGCAGGGATTAAGTATTCTATTGATTATAGTTTTTCTTATAATAGTATTTGTCATATTATTTTCAGTTGACTCTTCTTCGGTTCATCTATGTTTTCATGGATATATGTCTTAACTTTCCAAAAAGATTACAAATGCCTAGGGCTAAAGCCTATATTCCCCACAGTTGCTCATCAAAATATAGTTTCTATATATATTATAGATATATATAGATATCTATATATATTATAGATAATATAAATATACTATTTAATTGACTAATAATATCACTTGGTTTCTAGTCACTATCAAGTCAGATCAAATGAAAGGATTATAAATCATACCCAAAATTTAGACCAGGTTTACAGTTGTTTTACAGGCTTGTACTAAAAAGAGTTTCCTCCTGTATTCAACTCTCAGTTTACTAATTTCTCACTAAGAAATAACGTTTTTACTAAATAATAGGTAAATTAAAAACTGACAATGGAAAGGGAGAAGGGAACTATATAGGTCACATATGTTAAAAAAATATAGAATGTTTCTTTAGGATGGGGATATCCCCTATATTTTAACAAATGAAAGTCATTTAAAAATAGACATACAGGATGGGATCCTAAGACATTTTTCCTAACTAAAATTAAGCATAAATGAATAATTTATTTAAATTATCATGCAGCACGCTTTGACTACGTTAAAAACACAATGACTGCTTCGTTGAAAGCTGGCTTACTGACTTATCTAGAGCCATTTGCTTGCCATTTGATAGTAGTGCATTTTTATTTTTTAGATATAATACTCTGCATATATATATTTTGATATTCTAAATCTGTAACACAATTTAATTATTTGAAAGAAGATATTAAATGATCAGGGAGGTGGCAGTCTTTAAAGATATCAACATAAGAGGTTCCTGAACTCCTCTCCTCTCCTCCCATGGACACACTGAATGAACACAGAGAGCAATTTCCTTTGAAAGAAATCTAGAAACTAGCTGAGAATCTCCTAGATACTGGGTGAACAAGAAAATACCCATATCAAAATGAATAGGAAAGACTGAGACACAATCTCACCATAAACCCTACCACCAGGACAGCACCATACAACTGGGAAAGAACCCCCGACTAGCAACTTCTTCCTGAGGAGTGAAGGGTTTGGACCCCATATCTAGTGTCCCAACTTTTAGGACTCTCTTCCAAGAGACAGGCGCCAAAATATCTACTTCTGAAAGCCAACAGGGCTTACAACCCTGAGACCCACAACACTATTAACAAACAAACAAAGTAGTTGTTAATGGGTGTGAGCACTCCCTGTGGCTAATACCTCAGGGCCCAGCAAGCAGGAAGCAAGCAAAAACATCCATCTCCTGGTCTTTCCCTGAGAAAGGAGTATTTGCATACTTCAAAAGCTGCTGCCTGAGGGTCAGACTTCTAATTTGGCATGTATCTAGGGGTTGATTGCAATCCTCCCCAGAGACCAGAAAGCCTGAGGACACCTCCCCTGCCCTGTCTCTCCTGCCTACTCCAAGTTACCAGTATCTCCCTGGAGGGAATTTATAAACACGTCTGCAACCCAGCCTTGGTGGCTGCCATTGGAGGGATGGGTCCAAATATCACCTGGCTCTGATAGCCATGAGGCTTACATTCTGAAGTACCACAGATAAGTTCTTAACAGGCTCAGGAGTAACCCCCACCCCCATCACCACCACCAAGTCATGACTATCCACCCAGGCCCAGCACAGGAGCAGGCAAAAATACCCATCTGAGTTTCTGCCTGGAAGGGACTTAACTATATACATTCTCAGCTGCTGCCTGAGGGTTCAATTTCCAACTGGCCTACATCTAAGTGCTGGCTGTGATTCTCTCCTTCAGGGAGCTGGCACGCCCTCAAGTACTGGGAGCCACTAATAACAAGGATGGTAGCTTGGACAATCACCAAGGATAAAGAGACAACCAGGAGCATAGACTAGACTGACTGACAAGGTTCATCTTCTATATGAGACCACTCTGTCAAGACTGGGGGAGGTAGCTGTTTTATCTAATGTACAGAAACCAACACAGGGAGTCAAGGAAAATAAAGAAACAGAGAACTAAGAGCAATAAAATTCCATAAATGATTTACCTGACAGAGTTCAAAATAATGGTCATAATGATGATCGCTGAGGTCAGAACAGTCCATGAACAAAGTGAGAATTTCAACAAACAGACAGAACATATAAGAAAGTATCAAATAGAAACACAGAGCTAAAGAATATTACTTGGGTTGAAGAATTCAATAGAAGGATTCAACAACAGACTAGATGAAGTGAAAGAAAGTATCATAGAACTGAAAGCTACGGCAGCGGAATTCATTAAACCAGAAGCGCAAAAAGAAGACTTGTCAGCCTCATCAAACAGATCAATATTCATATTATAAGAGTCCCTGAAGGAGAAGAGAGAGAGAAAGGGAGCAGAAAGCTTACTCAAGAAATAATAGCTGCAAACTTTTCTAACCTGGAAAAGAAACAGATATCCAAATCCAGGAAGTTCAGAATGTTACAAATAAGAGGAAACCCAAGAAAACCACACTTAGACACATTATAATTAAATTATTACATTAAGAAAAAAGAAAGACCTTAAAAAACCTTTACATTATAATTCAAGGAACCAGAATAACAAAATGAGCCCAAAACAAAATAGAAGGAAGGAAATAACAAAGATCAGAGTGGACACAGATGAAAGAGACTAAGAGGACGATGGGAAAGATTCATATCCTAAAAGCTGTTGTGCTTTTTCATAAAAGATTAAAAACTAGACCAATCCTAGCTAGACTCACCAAGAAAAAAAGAGTGGACTCAAATAAAATTAAAAATGAAAGAAGAGATATTACAACTGATATCACAGAAATACAAAGGATTATAAGAGAGTACTATGAACAATTACATGTCAACAAATTAGAAAACTTAGAAGAAATGAATAAATTCCTAGAAACACGCAACCTACCAACACTGAATCATGAAGAACAGAAAATCTAAATATACCAATAACAAGTAAGGGAACTGAATAGAAAATCAAAAACCTCCCCAAAACAAAAAGTACACAACCAGATGACTTCACTGGTGAATTCCAACAAACATTTAAAGAAGAACTAATACTAATTATTCTCAAACTTCCCATAAAATAGAAAAGGAGTGAATATTTACAAACTTATTTTACAAGACCAGCATTACTCTGATACCAAAACCAGACAAGGACACTACAAGAAAGGAAAAGAAAAAGCCAATATCACTAATAAACATAGATGCAAAAATCTTCAACAAAATATTAGCAAATCAAATTCAACAAAAAATTAAAAGGATCATTGCTATAATTCAGTGGGATTTATTCCTGGAATGAAAGAAAATTAGCACAAATTAATCAATGTTAACACACGTTAAGAAAATGAATAATAATGAATAATACATGTCATATTACCATCTTAATAGATGCAGGAAAAAAAGCATTTGACAGAATTTAACACTCTTTCATGGTAAAAACTTTTAAAGCAACTTGATATAGAAGAAATGTACCTCAACATATGAAGGCCACATATGATGTAAACATTGGTCTTGGTAATGATTTTGGGGGGGATTTGATACAAAAAGCAAAGGCAACAAAAGCAAAAATAAACAAGTGGGACTACATCATACTAAAAAGCTTCTATACAGCAAAGGAAACCATCAGCAAAATGAAAAAGCAACCTATGGAATGGGTGAAAATATTTCCAAATAATCTATATAATTAAAGGGTTATATCTAAAATACATGAACTCATACAACTCACCACATTGCCACTAACATTTTTATTAAAACAAAAAATTCTAAAGACAGCTACTGAGAGAACACAGTGTCTCCAGTTCTTACGAAGCATTTGGTTATAGATGGGGAGAGGGAACATATTATATATTTACTTCCAAATACCCACAAAGATTCTCCAACACCTCTGCCCTTCGTCTTGACAGTATCTCAACACAAATTTTGTATTATCAACTCAGTTACACTATTTCCAATTTAAATTCAGGGAATTTCAGGATAGTCCTTTAAGATTAGCAGTTTCAATCCAAAAATCTTTTAGGATAGATTGGCCTTCTCTCATGCGGCCTATATTCTGAAGACCTCAGAAATTACAGACTTGGAAGGAAAATGTAATATCTAATACAGTTATTTTCTTTTTCTGGATATTTTAATACTTTTCCCAAAGCCACAGAAGTGGTTAGTTGCAAAGCCAGAACTGGAACCTAAATTCCATTCATATTTCAACTCCTTTCCACATCAGTTTGTACTCTAATTGGATGTAATGGGCATTTACTACTGCTTAGGATAGATTCTAAACTAGTGATTTAATCCAAGGCTAATGAGGCATTAAATGTCCACAGCTGATAACAAATAGCATGCAAAATATTTGAAAACTGAATTTATCATCATTTGCCATCGCTTTAATAAGACTGTGCACTACCTTTGTTTATGTATTTCATCATGCTTATTTCTTCGTTAAAGATTTTTTGCTCACCAAATCATCATAGAGACAAATTATATGCATTAATGAAATTATAATCTTGACATTGGAGGTTAAAGTCACTAAAACTATTGGAAAAAGAATAAGAGATTCATTTAAATGTTCCTAAATTATGTCAATCTATGTTATTCTCCTCTCAAATCAAAAGAAACAATCACATTATAACCTTATTAAAAGTAATCACCACAAAATAACACCTTAATAAAGCAGGCTTGACTGAGTACTGAATTTTTTCTTTTAGTTTGGGATACAGAACTTCCAGACTTGTGTTTATTAAGAATTTCTTCAGTGATGGAAAATGATACATGTAAGCTTCCAATTTCTCAATAATTAAACTCCTACAATTAGATGTAGCAAATGCAGCAACATCATCAAAGGATGTACTGAAAACTCTTGAAGGCAGTGCAGACTACACATGGCCCTCATTATATTCATCATTTCAAAGTAAACATCAAAGGACATCTGACTAAAATAAACAGGGGTATTTTTCTTCTTATTTCAAGCACCTTCCAAGTACATTGTCTGGCTTAGAGTGTCAGATTAGAAGTTCAATGCCAATTTGATTCTTGCCTTTGTAAATAGTTTTGCATTCTATAAGGAATTACATAGGGTTTTTTATTATTGAAATTCAGAACTTTCACAATACTGTCTAGGTGTGAGTCATTTCATTATAACTGATTCAGTTCCTGGTCAACTTTTTTAGTCTGTAGACTCAAGTCTTTTATCTCAGGGGAATATATTTTCCTTGATGATTGCTTTTCCTCGATCAACTCATTTTATGTTTCTTAAATATTTATCTATTGGATCTTTGGGTCTACATTTCATGTTTCTAGTATTTACTAAGATTTTCCAAATTCTTATTCTTGAATCTAAGGTATGGGATAATTCCTTGAGTTTGCTTCTAGTTTTTATTGGTAGCTGTTCTGCTTTTTACTTTTCCTATTAATGTTTTTGTTTGTTTTGTTGTTTTATTTTTCCTTTAAAACCATAGCTACCTTACAGAATGTAATAATTAAAGGCATGGGCCTGGACTTAGGTTGTGCCTTGGCTTGGCAACTTAATAGCTACCTAACCTGGACAAGGTATGTTAACTATGCTTCAGTTTCCTCATCCCATAGAGATAATAATAACACATCTTTCATAGGACCACTGGGAGGACTGAATGAGTTAATGTATACAAAGACTAGAGAACAGTGCATGGTGAATAGTAATCTTTCAGTAAAATTACCCTACTGTTCCTTTCATATAGCATTGTACTATTTTACAGAGTGAAAAGACCAAAAAAAAAAAAAAAAAAAGAAAGAAAGAAAGAAAGAAAAAGAAAAAGAAAAAGCTAACTTCTCAAATATCAATAAGGACATTAATTAGAATTTTAAATAGTTCTCTTCTGATTACCTATCTGCATTATCTATGTTTCGTTCGTTTCATTGGGAACCGTTGCTCTGATTTCCAGCTTTCCTCTTTCTCTACTCAATGACTAGTTACTTCATTATCTTTTTTATATTTATGTGTTCAGGTTTAGATGGCCCTTACTGGTAGCTGGTATAGGCTCCCTATTCTTGGGCTAACATTTGATGTCATGAAATTGCAGTGTTCGGGGAGCAGAGAGAAGCAAAACATCTGATTACCTTTCAGGTACATGTGTTGGGAATAAACCTGAAAAATTTATTCCAAAGAGAAAAAGCAAAAATGAGGTGGGTAAGAAAAGCTCCAACTGCATTTAGGATACTGATGACACCAGTTGGAGGAAGCACTATAGCAAACATTTTGTCTAACTTCTTTCTGCAGAGTTCTGATAAATTCTAGAAGCCCTATTATTGTGTGATTTTCACTGATACACCCACCCCTCCAAATAGGGGTTAAATAATGCTATTAATTTCCCAAGCCTGAACTTCCATCAGTTTTCTGTTGGAGAGATTTGCTGACTTATCCCTCAGGGTTTCCCTATTTTGTTTCTATTGGTTAAAAAAAAAAAACAAAACAAACCAACAAAAAAACCCACCTTTGTCAACTCCTCAGTAAACCCAATACATCTTATTCATTTTCAAAAGTTGAATTCCTGTAAGTATCTGTTTATTGATGTCACCCTTCCCTGTTTTCCAGCATTGTTACAGATTTCCTTTTGCTCATTTGGTACTTCTTTAGTCAGTTCCATGGCATTAGAGTTTGAAGGAAAAGAAAGGAATATGATTGGTTTAATTTCCCATCCCAAAGCTGGAAATGTTTGAAATATTCAAAATAATTGAGATGTTCATTTTTACTATGGTAGTTGAGTTAGCTGAGGAATAGAATCTACAGAGTAATGGCATATTAAGTTGCTTATGTATTTATCTATATGTTTATTTTTAAAAATTAAAAATTTCAAAATATAGTTGATTTACAGTGTTACATTAGTTTCAGGTATACAGCAAAGTGATTCAGTTATATATTTATATGTGTGTGTGTGTATATATATATATACTCTTTTTCAGATTCTTTTCCATTATAGGTTATTACAAGGTATTTAATATAGTTCCCTGCGCTATACAGTAGGACCTCATTATTTATCTATTTTATATATAGTAGTTTGTATCTGCCAATCCCAAACTCCCAATTTATCCCTCCCCTTCTTTCTCCTTTGGTAACCATAAGTTTGTTTTCTGTTTGTGAGTCTATGTTTTGTAAACAAGTTCTTTAGTTTCTTTTTTTTTGGACTCCACATATAAGTGATATATGATATTTGTTTTTTTCTCTTTGATTTACTTCACATGGTATGATAATCTCTAGGTCCATCCATGTTGCTGCAAATGGCATTATTTCCTTCTTTTTCATGGCTGAGCAGTATCCCATTGTATATATGTACCACATCTTCTTTATCCTATCATCTGTTGATGGACATTTAGGTTGCTTTCATGTCTTGGCTATTATAAATAGTGCTGCTATGAACTTTGGGGTAAATGTATCTTTTTTCTTTGTACACATTTTTTCTTTTTTAAATTAAGTTGCTTATTTAAATAAAATGATGCAAAGTAAATAGCTGTCAACATGATTAAAATTATTGGCAATCTGAACTTAATTAATTTGAGAGCTGTGTTATTTTCTTACTTCCTCCAGCATCTTGGTCATTTAATTAGTAAGATTTAGTTCATCTCTAAAATTTCTATGCTTATGGTCAAGAATAATGACATGGACAACTCAAAAGGGAAAATCAGCCTGAATAATTTTATTGGCAAATACTCCAACTGTTTGGGTTACAGTTGGACTTTCTAATTGTATAGAGGCTAATATGAAAATAAGATTTAAACCCCTATGACTATGACCCAGAATATCTGGGAGGGAATAACTAGAGAAAGTAAAGGCCAAGCCCGCCAAGTATTTGAATCTAGAAGCAGAGAGGTCACAAACTGACTTTATGTAAAACCAAAGGTACCAAAGACAGGTGCAAAAGTTCAGAGATACTCTTTACATAAAACCAGTCATGTCTATGTCATTGATAGAAAGCATCTGGTACAATGGAAAGAGTTATTTACTTTTAACATAAATAATGGCAATTTATACAAGTTGAATTTAACACCATTAACACACACACACACACATGCAATCTAATTTATCTTATTCCTTCCAGCTTGTGAAATGGACTGGAAAAAAACAGTGACAGAGAAAGGGGTTAGACTGACTTGTTCAGGTGCAGGCAGGCTGTCAAACTTGTAGCTGGCATGGGGAAAAGGAGAGTATTCAGCTTCATGCAGTGAAGGAAGCTCTACAGACTCACTCTGAGTGTCTGTGAGGTCATATGCTGTGACCCCCAATCTACTTCTTGAAATTAATAGCCAGGTGTTATGCTAGTTATGTACCTTAATCATTAATTATGACTGTGGCAGCAGGAGAAAAAAAATACTAGGACACATGAGCTGGAGTGATAAAGGGAAAGCATCAATCATGCACGACAATAAAGCCAAAGATACCCTTTCTGCCTGGATGCTTTCATTTGTGACTCTGCAGAGTCTCTCCCAAATCAGACTTCAAACTTCAGAGACAGAATTTCTCATTGCCTTTTTTTGGTAGCAACTGGTTATGGTCATGGGACTCAGATAAAAACAAAATAAAATGTATACGTTGGCAATGCCCATACTTTCCAGGTAGTATCATCAGCTTCTAGATTAAAATAAAGGCTATTTCCACAAACAAAATTGTCAGTCAAGAGTTCTGAGTCTTTCAATAAAGGATAAAGTAAGCTGTATCAAGAACAGATTTTGAAGTCAACAGTTCATAGTCACACCAGCAGCACAGGTTGGCCCACATTGTTTCATTTTGCTATGATGTCATAACAAGTATATGACATATGTTATCTTAAGCAAGTGGGCAAAGCAGGTGAATCTCCCCAAAGTCCCATGCCACAATGTAGTGTATCACAAAGTGTGAGAAGGTAAAACACAACCCCCATTCTGAGGTATCAAAGGGTATAAACGGGGCATTTAGAAACAGGAAGAACAAGACAGTATTTTGATGAAGGAAACTAAGTGCTGGATTCCAGTTTGCTACCAGATGGTGGATAGATTATTTCACTTCTCTAGCATTCAGTGCTTTTGTCTGTAATTGACTGGTTCTTGCCATATCAAGAGTCCTTAACCTGGGGTCTACATATGAGCTTCATGAGGATCTGTAAAGAGACTCAAATTATATGGGAAGTTTTGTTATCAGATTCTTTGAAGTTTACTCAAAAGATGTACATTACAGTAGTGCTCCTCTGTGTACTGAAGAACTAGTTATTTTAAATTTCCACTCTGTTATGAACCAATGCTTTTAAAAATACACAAAGTATGAATTAATTAAAAATGAATATATACAATATAGAATCCCAAGTTTTTCTATTAGATCAAACAGATATAAAATTACTATTAAGTCACTATAAAAATTTCTAAGAGCTCCCATCAACCAGAGTCATTGTTATGGACTGACCAGCACTAGTTCACAGACCACACTTCCGGTAGAAACTGGGTTAAGGTTCTTTCTTGCCCTAACCTTGAAAGCTTCTATATGAAATCTAGATTCCTTACATCCATTCTGCATCAGCTCCTCCTACCCAAATCATACAATCCAACATGTCATCACACTCAGAACAGGACCATCTGTCTTCCTTAGAAAGCACTGTAAAATTATAAATAATAATGACAACAACAACAAAACGTGGTTCCCCCAGCCACTTGTGATTACTTATGTCCCCTGAACAATACGGGTAAAGAGGAGGGAAAGCCTACAGGACTAACAGAGCCCAATCATCAGCTACACGACCTACTAGTTTCCTCATCTATGCTTTTCTGTCCATGTGATTATCTTGACTGGAGAGTCTCTACCAGCCTCTACACTATTTCATATTTATAGCCTCACTCAAGATCCCTCAGTGTATTTATTAGACACTTACAGCTTACTATATCCAGGAATGGGACAAAGGAGACAAATATAGTCCTCTGCTCTCAAACTGTTCAGCGCATATCAGTTTTCCTAAGTGTATTGTGCTAAGAGTCATAACTTGGGAATACAGAGGGGGCAACGCTGAAGAGACATCAAAGTTAGACTGGAGGGTCACATAACGCATCTCAGAAGAAGTTAGTCTTGAGCCATGATCTGTCTGTAATATTAGAGAGGTTTAGTCAGCTCACGGACTATTGTTTGTGGTTCACTACTTCCTTTATTGCTACATGGTTGGTTAAAGAGGGTGTCCTTCCCAGGGAGTAGATCTTTCCTTGATTAAGAGTATCCTGATTGACACAACAAGAAATGTGTGTATGTGTGTATGTTAATATTCTGTCGTTGGTGGGCAATAATCAAAAATCAGGAAGAGCAGTGCACGTGAAGTGAATGGTGAAAGGCATCATGAAATATGACTTTATCAACAAATGCCATAGGGAGGGTGAGGTGAGAACTGAGGCTGGAAAAGTAAGGACCAGCTCATGAAGCTTCTTGGATATCTTCCTAAGGATTCTGGATTCATACAGAGGTCTTTTAAATTCATTTAAAGGTTTTAAGTAAGGAAGTGATAGGATCGATCTTTTGTTTTAAAAAGATCATGCTGGCAATTTTGTGAAAGACATCTAGGAGGTAAGCAGGATGGAGTTGAGAATACCGAGATTCATCTACTAACTCAGGTGAGAAATCATGCGGTCCTAGAATGAGTCTGTAGCTTTTAGGAATGCAAAGAATGGGACATATTTCTAAGACACCAACATGGCAGAATTACTAGCAATGGGAGAGATGCATAATTTCAGAACACTGGCTTGGACAATTTGGAGGTTGGTGATTTCATTATCTGAGAGAGAAAACACTGACATAAGTGTAAGATGAGAGTAGAAAGAAAAAGACTTCAGAACTGAATATGTTCAATAATTCAAGGTATCTGCAGAAAGTTAAATAGAGGTGTCTGTGGGGAGTTTGTAATAGATGTCTATAGTTCAGTGATGGGTCTGGGCTGGAGAGAGAAAAGCTGGTCAGCAGTAATTGTAGGCATGAAATGGGAGTGAGCACTTTGAGAAGCCTTGCCTGAGGAACTTTATTATACTCCAATAGAATTTATTTTATTCCATAAATATTGGTGATTTTATCTCTTTTATTTTCCCATATAGCATTAAGGGGTCATACAAAAATATGTATATTTTACTTAAAAATTTTAAGTAGTAAAATAAACTAAAGGGTGAATGATACAAAACAATAAAGTTAGCCCTGGATTGAGATTCACACACAATGTACAAGCCACTAGATACTGTTTACTGCCCAGGGTTGGGTCACATTTTTGGCTTAGGATTTTCAATCAGCAATGCAAAGGGGGAAATTACAAATTATGTACTTAAAACCCATAAAATAAAAATAAACCAATTTATCAAAAGCAGAATTATTTGTGGTACTGGGAGCTAAGAAAAATGTTCTCATAAGAAAAATACTGTAATAGAGTAAGCAGTCCTCATAAGGAAGATCCTGTAATATAGTGACCAGTGTTCTTAATGACATAAAAGATGAGACATATAACTCTTACTGTATTCATCAATGCACAGTGATGATATAACAACAAAGAAGAGAATGTTAAAGGCAATTTAAAAGAAGGAAGGAAGTCAAATAGTGTAATTCACTTGTAGATCCTAGTTAAATTGGTATGTATGAATGGACAGCTACATTTCCTTCCAGCATTCATCTATAATACCCGGAATATATTTTATCTCCCAAACTAGACTGGTGTGCCCTCACCCACTTTCTAACTATTTAAGGTCCAGAACCTTCCTCAAAATGCATTCCTTTGTCCCTTCAATATTCAGTGAGCTTCAGAACATTAAAACTGATGAGAAAGTGACACTATTTTGATGACTCCCCTAAATCCAGTGGCTTGAATGATATCTGGAAAATAAGTAGCTATTTAACAAATATTTTGAATAAATTAACAATTTATTGAATAAATAAGCCAGATGATGTTATAGAGGCTAGTGATGCAAGAATTAATGAGACACTATTTTTGCCCTCCAAGAACTAACAATCTAAACATAAAACAGTACAGCTGATCATTCTTTCAACAAATATTAATCAAGTGCCTACTTTGGGACAGGCACCCCTCTAGGCATTGATGATACAGGAGGGAACAAAACAGATAGAATGGACTCATGGAAAAATTCAAAAATTATATATATACACATATATGCATGTATGTCTCTTCAAGGAAATGAAGGAGCAAGCCACATAGATATTTGAAACAAGATTGGTTCAGACAAAAAAAATAAGAGAGAGAGAGAGAGCGCCAGTGCAAGAGTCCTGAGGCAGTACAGCAAAAATAATCTGATTCTCATCGAACGTTGTAAGAGATGAGATCAGAGATGGTAGCAGTGGGCTGGTCAATATTAGAGACTTAGAAATCTTTGTAAGGACTTTGGCTTTTTCTTTGAGTGGTATGGGAAATGACTGAAAGGTTTCGAGCTCAGGAATGATACCCTTTGCCCTAGTGGTAAGTGCAGTGATGGTGACACATGTAACCACTATATCATATAAACAGAAATGAGGACTCATAGAAGACTGAGTTGTAAAGGATGCTTAAGAATTATCCAGACAAGGTAGGAGACAGGGTGGGAACAGAAACACTTTCAGACAGATGGACATATGGCCTGAAGAAAGAAACTAAAATGAGAAAGGTTTCATGTGCAAGCAAGTCCAAGCAATTTATCATGGCTGCAAAGCAAATGATCAGGCAGAGGGAATGATGAGAGAGGCACTAAAGGGATAAGCAGGAGAACATTGAAGGATTTTTATTCATATCCCTAATCTTTGCAAATAAACTTAATATTCCCGGGGGCAGGGATCATGTGTAAGTAACATAAGTTGTGTCTATAACACAGAGATAATCTTCAGTGTCTGCATCAACCTTGTGCAACTTCACTGATGAAATGGTTTTCACCATGGCTGGAAAAAACATTTAAATGCATATTGATTGATTGATATGTCAGGTGCTATGTTTGAAATAGATCATAAGAGCATTTTTTTTAGAAGAAATTACCCACTTGTCTATTACATAAGAGAAAAATTGTTTCCCCCAAATGAGGCTCTAGGGAGCAATTGCTTGTTAGCCTGATGATGTGCTGAAGCCACCGTTAGAGAGCTGCTCTGCTTCAACTCACTTGGACCTGATTTTGCCAGCTCCAAATTCCAACACCCTCACAGAAAATGCCTAAATCGTTAACTGACAATTATGTTCCAAACAGAAATATAGCTTCTAGAAAATGAAATCTAACATAACTTTACTGACTCTTGCAAAAGTCAGATTGGAAGAGGTGATCTGAAAATGAATTTATCTAAAAAATCATATTCAAAAGAAAAAACAAAACAAAATAAAAAACAATTCTGGTTCGCTGACCTAAATAAAATAGCTGATTACTGCATTCCTCTTCAATCAACTCAGGCTCTTGTAGTATGAAGACTTTTACCGTTTGTAGCTGCTAAAAAATTCAGTAAGGACATGATGTACCTCTCATGGTGCTAGGCGACTCAACGTTCTAAATAAGATTGAATGTTTGCCAATAATTGTAAAAGGAACCTTGGGAGGTGGAGTTCTTAAAAGATTTCCACTTTTTCTACTCCTCTATGACAGATTTTAACCTAAAACTGAGTTTTTCTTTTTATATAAAAGGTATCTTTTTGGGGGCAGGGGGGAGTTGTTTTCATTTCCCCCAAAGAAGGTTTTTCAAAGCTCTTGGATTTTAATGGAAGTTAATTGCTGGGTGATTGATAGCCAAAAGGAGTGTTTCCATCCCAAGCAAATGGCAATTTTCTTCACAGTAGCAAAGCAGCAGACAGTGCAAGACCGCCGCGGCTGGCAACCAGTAGGAGTGCTGGGTCCTGAGTGTCAGTACTGCTTGCAGGAGGAGAGTCTCTAAGTGGGCTGAGAGGAGGCTTGATCTCACTAAGTTTCAGAGTATGTCAGCTCTTCAGCTTTGATGCAAATGCCTTCAGAATTGCTTTTGTCCACTTGTCCACTCATGGTAAGAGACTCCACGAAATGTGTGTAATCTAAGAGGCACTGTCAGACGTTCTGTGTGGGGACAGCTTTGGAATGACTATGGCTCTGTTGAAACTAGTATTTCTTTAGTTCTTCCCAAACCAATGGGTCTTTTTATACGGGGTTATGCAATGTCCATGTATGTGAATTAAAAGAAAAAGAATAAATGTCACTACATAAAAATTAATGCAAAACAGATATAGAGACTATCTCCTCAAAAGTGAGTCTCTGGATGGCCACAGATCAAAATATGAAGGAAAAGGAGTGTGGGGAAAAAGGAAGAATATGAGGATGAATCTAATACTATATACTTTTATGCAAACAACAAATAGAATAAATTATTTTCTCATGAGAATCTTTCAATCACTGAATTTTACTACCTATGAATCCCTGGTGAAGTTCTCATTCTCCAGCAGCTGCATAGTGAAGCCTCTTCAACATAAAAAGAAAGAGGTAAATAATTATGCAAGCAAGACAAAGAAACACAAAAATCAAAGAATACACTGAAATGTGAGGCAAAAGGCCTAAATTGAGGGCTATCACTCATTTTCTCTGTCACCTCACTCTCTTGGGCCTCAGTTTTCTCTTCTGAAAAATGGAGATCAGAATAATACCACTTCCTTATAATGAATACCTGGTTGCGGAGCAAAGGAGACCAAATTAGCACAGCTCAACCACTTCCAACTCTTAAAGAGCTTTAAGAACATTAATGACTTAGGAAAGTTATTTAACTCTGGTGAGCCTCTATATAGCCACCTATCAAATAAATCTCTGTTGCTGGCCTGCCTACCTCCAAAGTGATCTTGTAAAAATCAAGTAAGGTGCTTTCAGCATGCTCTTTGAAGTGTAAGGTTCTATCCAGTATAAGGTTTTCAAACTTATTCAAATCACGTGTGGTGGAAAAGATGATGGTTGACTAGAAACAGCAAGATGTTAGATACATTCTATAATCTTAGGAAATAAAACTGGTACATATGAAAAACCTGCTGATATGAAAATTATCACCTCTAAGAAAGAAAAATAGATTAGCAGAAAATTCCACTATCAAAATTCTAGAACATTAACTACCAATACTATTACAAGTGGTTAGGAAGCAGTAAATTAAACTGTGTAATGCTTTCCCAAAGGAAGTAGAAATACAGTCATTACTTAGAGTTTAAATTGGACTGGGAACAGTAGGCCAGCATGCATTATAGAGAAGCAATGCTTCAGTGGTACGAAGTGAACCAAATGACACTGCAGATCTTTTCTATATTTAATGTTTGACAGGCAAAAATATTTGCATTAATGCAGTAACGTGCTTGGGAAGTCATCACCATAGGAATGCTCAATCAAAGCTTTAATACTTTTAATAAGCATCATACTATGAGAGCATATTTTTTTCTTTCAAGTGCAACTCATTCAAGTTTGAGGGAACTGCTAAATTGTCGCACTTGTTAAATCATGAATGACAGCCTGATGTAAACAAAAGAAATCCTTTTATGTTTTGGGCTGGTTTGAAGGAAGACAGGAAATGTGGAATAGGGATGGGGATTAAGGATACCCTAAAGGCAAGGATAATGAGACGAAACCCCTTGCTATATGGCAAAGATAAAGTAGACCGGAGAAGGCATCAATGTTCTTAAATAAAAAGGCTGTAGTAACTAAACTATACATAGTCATATAATATAGGCACACACACAGATCAAAAAAAGATGGAACTTTGGTCAACTGAAATGTGAATTTAGAAAAGTGAAGGTATGAGACATGGCTCCTAAAAACAGCTGTGTGACTTGCCATAAAATAAGTCGATCTTTCTATGATTTTGTCCCAATTCGTGTACTTCTCAACTGAGGTGTGGAGTTGGGGGGGGGGCAATTTTACCAGGGTAATTTGGCTTATTTAGCTTGTCATGATAGGAGGAGGGCAGTGCTCCTGGCATCTAGTGGGTAGAGGCCAACCTTGCTGCTAAATATTCTATAATTCATAGGACGTCTCTCACAACAAAGAATTATCTGGCCCCAAAGTCAATAATATCAAGACTGAGAAATCACATTCTAAGTGGAAACTACCCATAAAGTCTATTATGGGGTAAATAAGGATGTAGTCATTCTCAGCATGAAAGCAGTGTAAAAAAAAAATCAATATTTTATCAATATTATTGTTCTTGCTGAAGATTCTTTTCCACCTGAGTTTTGTTTTAATTATAAAGCACTTGGCAAAAAAGTAAGATTCATTTTTATAATAGACTTAGTGCTTTCTTTTTCAGCAGTCTTTTTTCCCAATTAATTAACATTTAGCCACTTCCTTATAATGAATGCCAAAAAAAAAAAAAACTACCTAAACTTTTCAGAAGTTATAAAGCTCCATGAGATTATTAAATTTTTATGATAAAAAATGTGTAGGACATACTTTTAAGAAGGGTTTTTTTCCTCCCTCAGGGATGTTATTTATAAACACTTCTTGGAAGTCTGAAATAAAATTAAAAACATATATGCATAATTCTGGAGGCTAGTTATGCTATTCATGCTGAAAACAGAACCTCAGCACTGGACCATTCGTTTCTGAATATGTCAGTGGAGATGAGGCAGCTACCAGCCAAGGCCATACAATGAATGAGATCTAAATCCCAAGTCTCCTGATGCCTGGTTTCAAAATTGATTCCTGTTCATCACAAACATAAAACAGCCTACGTGACTAAAAAATCATTTTAAAATAAGAATTGAATTTTTAGTCTCTAAAACTTAGAATACCATTATATGAACAAAATCAGAATCAGGGCACATTATTACATAGCATTTCCTTGCTTCTTGTAACTGAAGTGTACCTGATTTGACACAAAAAATTAAAAAGAAAAAAATGAACTGTTATTTATTAGTAATTACATAAGATTAAACATGATGTGACAGTTCTAAAAAGTTTATCTTATAATCTTTGTTGGCATTTATAAAAAATAAGTGGAAAAAAAAGCAATAACCTAGATGTAATTGATAGACTTTTCTATCCTGGCTAATAGTTCATGCTTTGCAAACTGTTGGTTTGAATTATTCATTTTGCTACATAGGAAAATGAAAACTTTCTAAAAGAAAATGAGTAAACTGAAATATTCAGATGGAAAGCAGGGAGAACTATAAGGCATTTTTACAAGAACTGTGTTTTTTTAATTTTGCCATTGCAAGCAATACAAAAACAAAAAAACAAAAAACCAAGAAATCTGACCAATAACAATTTTGATATAGCCACAGGTTCATCTTTTTACTAAAATGAGAGTATGGAGTAATGAAAGGACACAGAACTAGAAGCCATAATACTCGGACTCTTCTGCTCACCTTGGATATTTCTGAGATGTGGAGTAAGTTACTCAGCCTCACTGATTCTTCATTCACCTAACTGTAGCAACCTGAATAGTGAGGACTGGAAAGAGAGGTGATGTACAAAACCCCTCCCCAGTCTAAGCTTCTATGATTTTGTGAAACTTTCATCTCAAAATGTTTTAATTTGCATTTAGGATATAGCAGTTTATAATTTTCATATTTTTATCTCAGTAAGGGTAATTTATGTTATGACAGGAAAACTAACTCAAACTAGCTGAAGCCAGTAAGGGGATAAAATGGCCTGCCTTCCATAAAGTCTCAATCACTAATTAGATCTTGTCCCACAGACTCAAATGGTATCCTCAGTGCTTGGCTTTTCTCCATGTTTCAACTCTCTTTTATGTCATGTTGATTTAATCCTCAAAATATACACAGTGATTCCCTGTTGCTCCAAGAACAATTCTTAGTTCAAATTCCAGAAAAAGAGAAGAACATATCTGTCTTTCTCACTCTACTATCCTAGCGAGCATTAGTGTCTTTCTAGTTTGCTCTGATTAGATAAGAAACCCTTTTCTCTGAACCAATGACTACAGTCAGGGAAATGTGATACACACATTTAAATAGTGTGAATGACATTTCCTCTCCTGAAACCAGAGATGAAGTAACTGGGAAGGCGGTATTTGGAGCGACAGGAAATCATGACGTATATTTGGAAAATTAAACCAACATAGTTAAAATCAGGGCTGAGAGATGGAAATAAACCATATAATAAGAATGCTGTTTGAGTCCCTGGAACCAGTAGCTACATGAAGACTAAGACTTTATGGAAGACAAACCCATAAGTCCTCTTTATTTGCTTAAGCTAGTTTAAGTTTTTTTTTTTAATCATAACATAAATAGTACCAACTGAATTAAACATAAATTATTTTAATTCTAGAATATTATATCCTATGCTCAGATCAGTGAAGGGTTTTAAGTTCAGAGAACTCAATATCTTTAATATATATAATATACCTCGTAGTTAATAGTCACTCAGTAAATATGTATTTTTAATACAATGTAACACAGAAAGAATTGAAAGAAGTCTGTGTGTATTAAAAGAATAGTAAGAAGAAAGGGGTAAGTGTATTTTGCTATCTATAAAATAAAATGGGGAAAAAAGAAAGAAAAAAACATATAAATGCAAAATGCAGAAAAGAGGCAAAAAACGATGTTTCAAAGTTGAAATACTCAAGACATGTTGTTTCTCACCTTATCTTCTCTACTCTTTCCATTTCTTCCCAGTGAGTTTCAGTAGGTGCATACCCACCCTAATATGAGAACAGCATTTTAAGAAATATATTTAAATCCTCTTTTTGTCCCCATTCTGTTAGAATATAAGCAATATGACTTCAGCAATCCTTGTTTTGTTTACTAATACATATCCTACACTGCTAAATAAGTCTCTAGAATAAATAAAAGCATAGTAAAATAATTGCTAAATGAACTGCAAGCAGGGGAGCAAATGAAAAAGAAAGAGAGGGTGAGAACAGAAATTATCCTAAATCCTTTCTACTACCTCTTTTCTCACCCTAAAAACCCTGACCCTTATCTCCTGTCTTTATTAACATATACACATGACATTTAATAAGCTTGATTCCAACATTCAGAACATATGGAAGAAAGTGATTATCTTCTAGAAACTTATATTTTAATGAAAAAGGATGAACTGTATTTTATTTTTTGGCAATTTCAGATATTTCATAATCAGTGGAAGATGGAAAAAATGAAATTGAGGCTAACTATGCTATAAGGCCTGTAGGATCACTTCCCTAAAGGTGTTCAAGTTTTTACATTTGTTGAGCTTGGAAGGGATAAAGAAGAGAGATTTTTTGTCAAATATGAAGTGAGAAGCTGTCCTGGGAGTAAAAGATGCTCAAAAGAAAAAAAGAGTAGTAGAATGAAACAAACAAACAAACAAACAAAAATACAGGATCCAAAAGAAGAGTCCTAGAACTGCTGTTTGAGCCCATCTCTGGTAGAAAGGCCCGGAGAGAAGAGGACTTACATGGCAGAAGAGTAGAAGAGGTGTGTCTTAGATACTTGCATGAAGACAAAACAGAGAGCGTGTCCATGGGTATCATCAAGTCATGTCACCCCTCTGATCAAAAACAGCCCAGAGTTTCCCATAGGTTTTAGAGTAAAACCCAAAAGTCTCCCTGCCTACTTCTTTCATCATCATCACCCATCTGCTCTTACTATATCAGTCATGGTGGCCTTCTTTCTTACCTCAAACTCACCAGGCTTGTTTTCATCCTGTAAGAGTTTTGCATGGACTGTTCCCTCTCCCTGAAATGCATCGCTCTCTCCCCAATAGTCCCATGACTAGCCCCTTCTCATCAGTAAGGTCTCTGAGCAAATGTCACCTCCTCAGAGAGGCCTTCTCTGACACCACTTAGAATAACCTATTCACCACTTACTTTCTATCACCTAGTCTGCCTATTTTTCCCATCCTACCAGAAGTCTGCTTATTCAAGTACCTTTTTACTTTACTGTCTATCTCCATTTTCTAAGATGAAAGCTATACAAGAGCAAGGGCTAAATGCATATTTTGTGATACCGTCAATACCTTAAAAGAATGCCAGCACATAGCAGCAAATCAATTATTGTTGGGGAAAAAAATCCCTTTAAAATGTTTTTTTGGCCTAGACAACTATCATGCAAAGCTCTCTCCAAAACAGGGAATATAAAAGAAAGGATTAATCCATGAGAAATTGCCTTCTGTTGGGTCTATCACAAGTATTTTTACCATTTCATAATCACTTTCATCTGAATGAGGTTTAAATGGGCTTTTGGAATAATGATCCCAAATATTTGTTAGTCACTTGCTATTAATATTATTATAGGGAAAAAATTAAACATGTAATGTAAATTAGATGATATTAAAATACTGCAGTCAGTTTTTCTAGTGGCCCAAGTGTCCTTGGAGCAATTCAAAGAAATTGACTATTTAGGCATCTCAAAGCTCTTTGGCATATTAATGATATTGGATGTCACCTAACTTCCTAACAAGGATTCTAAAAATTTTCTAAATCATAAATAACAAGTGGAGTCAACTAAGTAATAAGACACTAACTGCTGTTGTCAAAAGGTGATAAGATAACCAATAAAGGAAAATTCAGCAATACTAAATGAGAAAGAGAACAAAAATGAGAAGATAAGTGTTTTGATGCAGCTGGGGTTTCATGGGATGGCCAACACTTGTGACCTAATCCCACAAACACAATACACTGGCCCCTTAGTATGCACAGGGGACTGGTTCCAGGCCCCTGCAAATACCAAACATCTGAGGATGCTCAAGTCCCCTCCATAAAATGGGGTAGTATTTGCATATAACCTGTGTATATCCTCCCGTATGTTTTAAATCATCTCTAGATTACTTACAACACCTAATACAGTGAAAATGTCATATAAAGAGTTGCCAGCAAGTAGCAAATTCAAGTTTTGCTTTTGGAACTTTCTGGCTTTTAAAATATTATTGATCTGCAGTTGGTTGAATCCATGATGCAAAACCCGCACATAAGGAGAGCTGACTGTAGAAAGGACACAGAGAGCCAAAATTTTACAGAACTGCATTTCTTTACCATTGTTTTAAAACTTTAAGAAATTAAAAACTTCTACAAAATAGGGGAAACAGGAAAGCAATGAAGCTGCAGTGGATAAAAGGACAGGGCTTATAAGTATTAGGCCAAGGGAAACTTTAAAAAAGAAATTAGACAAAAGAGCCTTAAAGCTTTACAAAACATCCTTCCAAAATAATAAACAGAAGGTATGCACATTGAGTCTGTGTGTACATATCCATGTGCAAGTGTACGTGTGGTGATTTGTGTACAGCCACATGTTGAATGAGACTAAGAGTCCATCAATGGCTCTAGCAATAGGTTGTAGGAGGGACTTGGATGCAGACTGCATTCTGATAAAACTTTATTTACAGATATTGAGTTTTGAATTTCATATAACTTGTATGTGTCGCAAAATATCACTTATTTTTAGATTTTTTTCAACCACTTAAAAATACATAAAAACTATTCTTAGGTTGCAAGACATACAAAAATAGGTGGATTGAGCCCCCACATGCCGTGAGCTGATTCTTCTATAAACCAGTAAACTGCAAGTGGGAATTTCAAGGAATCACAAAGACAAAGAACAACAGGAATTGAGAATAAGGAAAGAATAGGTTATTATTTTTGCCAACAAATAGGAAATGCTACTTTTTAATCTGGTGTTTCTATCTGTGCCTCCTTGGAAATTATTTTAAATGCCTTTCAGGACTCATTTATTATTAATGTACACAGATTGTTTCAGTATGACATTTCTTCAATGAAATGATTTTATTTGGAACTGAGTCTAAGAAATACTTTTGGCCATTTACTAACCACAAAATAAACAACCACTGAAAGGTCTATGGAGCCTCAAGAAATTGACTAGTTTGTTACCCCAAAATGTTCTGATACCTCAATGTCACTGAAAAAAATGCCAGAGATATTTCAAGGGATTTCTTCTTCCAAAGAAGCACATTAAATAACTGGACACATCATCTGTTCTTCCCCAAAAGGCCAGATACATGCATTTTTGACTTCCCCTTCCCTGGTATTATGGATGGAAGCCAAAACAAGCAAGGCTGGGATTCTATGGAATCAGGCAAACTTGGGTTCTGCTGCTTAAGAGAAGTGTTTCCTTCAGCAAAACGGAGTCTTAGTTTTCTCCCAGCTGAAAATTAGACCTTAGCTCCCACACATCTAAAATGGAAACAGAAATTCCTACTTCCCAGGGGAAATAAGAGGTTTAAATAAAGTTAAATGAAATGAGAAAGTGTGTATGTATATAATGCTCACATCACTAGCACAATGTGTATAATCCATTATTATTTCTCAAATAGCCTCTGTGATACAGTAGGAATATGTACAGTTTGACCCAGCAGCCTAGAAGTTGGTTGAAAATAGCCCTATACCTATAATGAAACTCATTCCCAGAATTTGTTGCAAGGAAGGAAGTGATCCCATTACAAGTTCATTGAGATAAAAATACATAGAAGGCCAAAAAAAAAGGTATTTTTAAAAATATTGTTACTGGTTCATCTGATCTTAAAAACTAGATTCCTACTTTAACATTCATGACTAATTCATAATATGAAACAGGAGAGGTTTCTGATTATCAAGAGAACAAGTGCAATGCAAATTCTGGGGTCTTTTCATGTCGTTCAAAACTAACAGGTATAGTTTAGCGCATCTGAAAATAAGGTAAAGAGAAGTGCAGGGAGCGGGTAGGGAGAATCAAAATATATTTTTCCAACTAGTTTTCAAGCATCCTTATTCCAAAATAGAGCAGTATCTTTGCCAGAACTCCAGG
This sequence comes from Camelus dromedarius, assembly GCF_036321535.1. NCBI lineage: Eukaryota > Metazoa > Chordata > Mammalia > Artiodactyla > Camelidae > Camelus > Camelus dromedarius. The sequence goes on along the minus strand of NC_087443.1, from coordinate 36,110,144 downwards.
TCATTAAGAAGCTGGGATGGCACTATCACATATAAAATACGGCCACTTTTGAAATATATTCTAAAGAAAATTAATAGATATGCAACACTTTCAAAATGTCAGGTACAACAAGGCAAACAATTTTATCAAGATGGAAATCACCCTTTTAGCAGAGAAATCAATAGTTATATGAATTTCACATCAACTCTTAAGTGCAGAAAGCAATATTTGGTGAGCTTTCTAACCTTTTATAGATGTCATCAGTATTTCAAGAACCATTTCCTTCATTTTATAATAAAGAAACATTACTCACTACATCACTTTGCAGCCTTTCTGATAGGCATATACTAATGTCAGATGGAGACACAAAAATTGAATATATAATATCTCATTATAGACTATCCACTGTTTAAACCTCCAGGCTGGCAATATGTATTTAAATAATATGTCATAAAAACCTCTTGGTACATAATGATGTAATAAATATGAGAACACCTCTAAGGCTAACTAAGTTATTTTTCTAATTGTTAGGTTACTCCCTGCTATGATCCCATCACAAAGTGAAGTTCTAGGCATTTTCCTTTGGGCAAAAGAAATTGTGATGGGGAAAAAATATTACTAGTTCTAGTTGGAATACTGAAACCACCTCTTAATCATCTAAAGTGTTCTTTGTGGGTCAGATTTCTCTCTGCTTAGGTGAGTTCAACTACAAAATTCTGAGTGATTTTTTTCATGTTCAACTTTCTAAGATACTTAGGTGGAAATGTTAAAAAAAATTGCTCATCCACAAAAGTATACCCAGAGAACCTGAGATTTCAATGCTTCACTGCATTTAAAAAAGAAAACAAAAAAAGTCTTCTTCTCAAAATAAATTTAACCTATATATATATCACAATGCAAAACTTAACTTCATTAGTCAGATGGAAATTTGGAGAAATTGTATTAGAGTAAGGAAAAATGAATGCTAGGAAAAGTAATTACATGCATAATTAGTAAATATATCTCAAGAAAAAAATCATATAAATAAACATACACAGAATAGATATATATATACACACACATAAGTGTGTATGTATGTATAGATAAATATAGATATTCTATATATGTATAATTATATATATATGTATACATACACACACACACACACACAGAAACACAGAGAAAATGGCAGGCAGTAGTATCTTACATAGCTGAAAGTTTGAAAATGAAATAATTCCAATGATCACAAGCTTTAAAAATGCCCAATGAACTTCTCTATGAATTTTAATATGAGTATAAATTAAAACATTAATTTTTTTAAAGTTGCATTCCCAGGACATGAAAAGACATTGTCTTGAGACTACCTATTTGAAGTAACTGTCAAAAGTTTATGAACAAATACTGCAAGCAATACATTAAAACCACACAAGAGAGCTGCTTGTATAAACTCTGATAACTTACAGTGGATCTTTGGTTCCAAGACCATCATAAGCATTGTTAGACTGACTCAAGCCAACGGTTCATTTAAAATGATGTTTTTATCTCTGTAAAACATTTATCCTTTTAGAATCATAGAACATCATGGAGTTTCAGGTGACTACTTTTAGTGCTATGACAAGGAAATGGGTCTTCTGATTTTGATAAATCAGCAAGCAAAAAAATATTTTCAGAGATATATGGAAACCAGCTCTGCCTTTTGCTTATGTCTGAATGAGATCTTACTGATCATTTTTTAATAACAGAACTCAGTATTTGTAAACATTCCCTAAAAAGACTCACACATGTTCTTAATGTAAAAGTCTTCCAGATGTGATGTCACATTAAAAAAAGAGAAGTGCTCAAGTGAGAACTGACCTTTCCTTATTTAGTCAGGTGTTTTTCTTGGCGAATGCTGCAGGCAGGTACATTGAGAAAAGGCACATCTGCTCCTGTTCACATGGCCATCCCATTTCTGTTAAGTCTTTGCATTCTTGGCATATTTAACCAAGAACTTAATTCAATCTTATAATGTGTGTGCTCTTAATTAACCCTTCAATCCATCAACTAACCAAAATACCTGCAGGCAGCATCAGAAGTAAGATCTGAAATGCCTGTGGCCTGATTATAAACAACATTAAGCAGCATTTCATATGGTGGTGGAGGGTGCAGAAACTTGCTTAAGATTCATAATTCACATCCGTATCACAAGTATATCACACTCAGAAGATAAAATGGCCCTGAATAGAAGAAATTGTCCAGAAACAGCAAAAAACAGTTCACCCAAGAAGCCAAATCTTCTGACAAAATGAAACCCTGAACTAACAAACAGATGTGTGCTGATACCAGGCCCTACAGTCTATGTTACTGAGAGAGAAAACATGGGAGACTTAGAGATAGGGCCATTGCATTAAATCCATGACTACATTTAGCTAAAAAGAAAAGGCACAAGAGATAAGGAAAAATATACAAAAAACTTATCAAGATTTATGCTTCAAGTAATGCACTGCTATCTAAGAATATCTAGATATAAAGACACTAATAGAAGCATTATTATTCCGTTGGAACACTTGAAGAATTCCATTTGTTTTAGAAGCAAATAAAATGTAACTGGACTGACTTGAGTAGCAGAAGAATACATACTCCAAACTTCACATATGTGTATGTCTATATATGTGTATATATATGCACACACATACACATATATGTATGTATACATACACACACATATAAGCACATACCCAATATACTCTGGTCCATCTATTCTTCATCTGGGTAGTTCCATGAATTTTTTTTTTAATAAATAAAACTAAGTCCTGTTCTTTCCCAACATTAACTCATGCGACTGAGAACCAGGCCCAGTCAAAAGGCTTTACATGTGTTCATTTAAATCTTCTAACAACTTTTGATTGTATATTTATTACCCAGTTTTACAGATAAAAGAACTGAGGCACAAAGAGGTTCAGGAACGTGGTGAGTGTTACATAGTTAGTGGCTAGCGGAGCAACTATTCAAGCACCAGCAGTCTGACTCCAGAAACTCTGCAGTTAAACACCACATGACACAGTCTCTCAATGGAAGTGGAAGATACAAGAAAGAATAGGAATTAATCAAGCCAGAAGGAAGAGCATATTTGGGAGGATTTTGGCATATTGGCAGAGGAAATCGGACAACTCCAAATATTCCTATGTAGCTTAAAAAAATCAATGAAATAATAACCACTATTATTGGGGAATATACCATGATGCAGATGATATCAGAAGGGTTAGAGTGTTGGTAGACAGTTATTTCTTTACTTAACAAATAAGAATATCTGCTTCTAATCAGATAGATTTTCCTCTGTCATGTCCTAAAGGGAAATCTAACAGTCATGATAAAAACATAGTCTAAAACTCATTCAAAAACACTAGCCACTCTTCTAAACCACTTTAAACAACACAGTGGCATCAAACCAAGATTAGAGGCTTGAATTTGGTGTCAGCATGGAAGAACATTCCAGGATACTTCCATTCCGAATCCTTATTGAACTAAGATCCATATCTTAGTGGTCTATGATGGAAGCTATTTCCAGCAGCAGTGCTGGAGAAGCAGTAGTGAGTAAAGATTAGCTAGGTTTCGCGGCTACCCTGAAGGTAATCATGTCAGAAGCAAGCTAGAAAATATTTGAGAATAACACACGAGACTGGGCAACTTTAGGCCTGGAAACCATAAACAATGTCTCTTAGATAATTTTCAGAAGGCTGAGAATTTTAAGGTAAACAGTCTATGAAATGACCTGAAAAACCACAGTGAAAAATTATGATAAAAAGAAAAACTACACATAAAAAGTCCTAGAATGTGTTACTTTGCTTTCGAGATTAAAAATTCTACCTCAGATTGAATGCTCAAAACTGGAGTTGTCAGAAAGTACCAATCCACGTTTCTTTGTTGGTGGTGGTGGTTTTGTTTTATTTTAAACATCTAAGGGATTATAAGTTGATTACAACAGAGAAAAGATATGCCTTAGTTTAAGCTATTCATTTTGCGAGATGCATCTTATACTTCTGCATGTTACAAAATGAACATTAGAATTTAGGAGCATTATTTACTGATTCTATACTTGTAATCTAAAAGAGATTTGTGCTGGAGCAGAAGACATATAACCTCAGGTCTTACATAGTATATAAAATTAATTCAATTCAGTGAATTAATTCAATATTTCTATTTGTTACATACTCTTCTTTTTGCTCATTTCTCATACTTCCTACTTAATAGTTTTACTGAAGTATAATTGGCATAGAATAAATTCCTCATATTAAAGTGCACAATTTGATACATAAAGTTCATTTTCTATTTGGATCATGTGATCCCACCGCTCTCCCTATGAAAATCCTGCAAGACCCATTTTCAGTTCAGCTTCTGGAAGATTTTCTGTCTTCAAAGATAGAGAATTCCATCTTTCTTGAGCACACTACTATCTGTGTACATAAAGAGACTGAGAAGCAGTGGGTTAAAAAGGAAAAACACAGAAACCACTATTAAATATGAGAGAATGGTCAAGAATCTGAATTTTAACATAATAGAAATAGGAAAGGGGATGTCAGCTTGCTTCTCAGGAGAATTATCTTCATGATAGCACTGGTAGAAAGAATCATCTCTTTTCCTAAAAAAAAATAATGAATTATGAGCAATACATAAATAAATAGACCTACCCACCATGGAGAGTCCATATGAAAAGTGGGAGCTCATCAAAGCATAAATAGAAAAAAAGGTTCAGTTTGCCTGCAGATGCCTACACAAAAAGGAAGAAAAGATTTGAAGCCACAGTAACGACAGAGTGGCTCAGTAGAATTAAGTATGAAGTTTGCAAGGAGGAGAACTAAGGCTTGAGATATTAAAAACTATGAGGAAAGAGCTACTGCAAAAGACTATAATGTATATAGTTGACAGAATTAGTAGAGAAGACAATAGAAACACAGATGATAAAAGAGGCCATCAATAGAAGAAAATGTTTAACATAAATGAGAATAATTACATATGTCCAATTTAAGCATCAAATAATGCCTATTTAAATAAAGAAAAAATGATTTTTTTAAAAATCCCTTCATTTTAAAGTTTCAAGATAAGAGCGTTATACAGATATTGCTCATGTCAGTAAAACAAACTTCAGTTAGACCAGTTCACTATTTGATCATTTTATTAATGTCTAATAAGGCTGGATTCATATTCATAAAGTGTATATCCACCTATATACAAAGCATGGAGAAAGAGGATCTACAGAATGTGTGTCTAAACAAGGATGGGTATAGTGCGTTTTGGGTTATGTCCACATTCACAGGCTTGTGTAATCATTGCATTTTAATGTTTTATCTTCTCTCTCCCAGATATTAAGTTCCATGAAGCCAGGGCCTTCTATTACTTTCTGTGTATCACATATAGTATCAGCATGGTAGATATTAAATAAAGATTTGTGGATTTCTTCTGTGGTTGTTCATCTTAGTTGTAGACATTCATTCATATCTTTCCCATTCATTCCAGTCCACTGGGAGTGCCAGGTATCCTTAAGATTACATCCTTGGATGAGACTATTACAGATACATTTTCTTTAGTGGAAAAGAAACTAACTCAAAGGATCAATCACTTGAGGGGAAAGTATATGGATGGTAAAGAAGTGACAAGTTCTACAACAGTGAGCTATCTATTTCAAAAAAACATTCCACATGTCAGTTAGTGTTTACTAACTTGACAACTACTGTGGATGTAGACAATTACTACAGAGAATGCTCTCCAAATCTTCGTATTTTACCTACTCAGGAAAAAATATGTAGCCAGGAGGATAGAAATGCAGTTATATATTCTCAAAGTTATCATTTTAGATTTACTTAGGGCAAAGTGTTCTGGTTTAGTCAGTCTTAATTGGCAGGGAATTTCACTCACTTTTCCATTTGTTATAACGTCAGAGTCATACAACGTAGGGTCTTGGTAGGTTCCTTGCTTTCCGAAGAACTATAAAAGGTAGAAATATACTTTACAGAGACAGTAAAATCCCAAGCATGTATTGAAAATGGTAATGCTACTAACTGGAAAACATACTCAGTGGTGTTGAACATTAACTCTAGCAAGATCCTATTCTGGGAGCCATGGTATACAAGGCCTAAGATGAGAAATGCACCGATGTGACCATTATACAGAGGTGTCCTAGTTAGGGCTGAATAACAAAGTATCACAGACTGGGTGGCTTAAACAATAAAAATGTATTTTTTCAGTTCTGGGAGCTAGAAATCTAAGATCAAGGTATCAGCAGGTTTTCTTTCTTCTGAGACTTCTTCTGAGGCTTCTCTCCTTGGCTACAGGGCTTCCTTCTCACTCTGTCCTCACATGACCTTTCCCCTGTGTGTGCACATCTCTGGTGTCCCTGCCTATCTACATCTCTTCTTAGAAGGACATCAGTCATATTGAATCAGAGCCCACTCTAACAGCCTCATTTTAACTTAATTACCTTTTTAAAGGCCTTATAATGCCACATTCTTATGTTCTAGGGATTAAGGGTTTAACATGAATTTGGAAGAGACACAGTTTAGTTTATAACAAGAGGCCAGAGAGCTGTTGGGAAATTCCAGGAAAGATAAAGTTCTCTCAAATAATATTTTTACTTAACATCACTGAATTTTGAGCCAGAAGATACCTAAATGTTTACCTTGTCTAACCACAAGAGCAATGCAGAAATCTCTCTTTCAGCTTCCCTAACAAGTGCCAGCCTTTGCTTCCTTAACCTCGAAATTCACGACTCACAGGAAAATGAATTCCATTCACATAGAGAATTACTTATTGTTTGGTGGGATAATACTTTGGAAATATTAACCAGTATGTATTTGTCTTTTCTTTTTTCCACTTCTGATATTTTCTTTCTTCCACAACTCCACTTAGCTTTGATTCTATACTTAACACCTCAGGAAAACGATGTAAGTACAAAGTAGTCACCTTACAAGGCAGAAAGTCCAGGCCCTGTGGGGATCAGGAAAGATCTGGCATATGTGTTCTCACAGGCCCCATTTCCTCCAGGTCAAATCCAAAAGTATAAACAACAGTGGCAGAAACCTTACATGGACTTGAGGAAGAATAAAGAGAAAAAACAAGATCTCAGGATCAAGTGGCTTGGTAGGCTCTATGCGTCTTCAGATGGACCCACAGCCAATCACAGAATTTCTTGCACTTCAGTGTGGCACAGGAACATGATTGCCATGTGCCAAAAAGGGCCTTGATCTAGTAGATCTCTGAGGATAGGAACACGTGTTGACTCAGCAGCAGTTTGCATGGGTTAAGAACTAGGCAAGATAGTCTCAGCAAATGCCCAATAAAATGGGAGAGCAGAAGTCCTCACCCCTTGGCACTAGGGAAAATCCTAGAAATTAGGTGGAACCCTGGGGAAAAGCTGAGAGAATACAAAATGGCAGAGGTTTAATATTTGCAATTCAGTTTCAAAATAAACATTATGTAGAAGGGAAAAGTTAATTTTTGAATACCTGAATTTATGACTACCCTTACGTGAACAAATATTTGTTTCCTCCTCTTTACTTCTCCACTCACTGCCTACAAAAGTGGATTATACTGAAGTTATTGTTGGTTATTATAAACAAGAATTGAATTGGATCAATTAGTATATGTTCTTACACATGGGCATTGCACAGTCATTTCAATGCCTACTCCTTAAGGCATCCTAGGCTGGTACAACATGGCTTCCTATGTACTAAAGGTGTGAAAATGTATCAACAGCCATGGCTGATTAAAAGCCTCACCAGTGTTTTCTTTACCAACTAAATCAGAATCCTAACATGTAAAATTCTGCTATTCTTTTGAGGAAGAAAAATGCAATTAAGATATTGGAAATGCCAACTATTAGAAATTAAGAAGGAAGTTAATGACACATTACGCTGCTCTCTTCCTCAATAAAGGAGTTGTAAAAATAAAGTCCATGTGTCCATCCCCTGAGATTAAGGTCAACTGCAGCAACACAGAATGTTGAAATTCAAAAGGTTCTTAGAATCCATCTGGTCAAATACTCTCATTAACAGATGTGAGAATTGAGAACCAGAAACATTAACAGATTTGTTTGGGTCAATAGCAGTCTCCAGGGTATCCAGGCTGGAAGATAGTAACTCCATATTCTGCTTCTTTTTCTGTGTACCTTCTCAAGGTCAGAGCAAAATCACCTCCTCAAAGTTTTCTTACTTTTCTACTAGGCCAATCACATGATTGACACTGATTTAAACTATTTACAATTGTGAACAAGAAAACAAGAGACTTGTTTATCCCAAAAGTTTGGCTTTCCTCTTTTGAGATAATATTTTTCTGATAAAGCCTTTGGTTTCTCAACTTCGACTCACCACTAATAATATATGCTCTGCTGACCGAACAGTGGAATGGTGTAGATTGCTTAGGATATAATAAGCTCTATGTAAAAACAAAATTCAAGAAAAACGTAAATTGAGTTTTTTTAAACATTTACGTGTTTAAAATGCTTAGCTTTAAAATGCTTTAGCTCCCAAAGCATTCATAGTGAAATGAAAATTCTTTAAAGATATTTTTCCTGATGTTATCTCTGTGATAATTTCACATATATTTCAAACATAGATTCAAAACATATATATTTGAATTTATACTATATAATTCAAAATATATATCTAAAATATATGTTGAAAATATAATGAAATATAACTTGAGATAAGAACCAAATGGCTATTAGAGTTACTTGTAATTCAAAGTTGAAACAAGTTTTAAAACATTGTTGTACATTTGCACCAAGGATTAGTTTGGGAATTATCTTTGCATCAGGTATGTTGTAAATGTGCTACTTATTCATTTGTAGTGGATGAAAATATTACTGTTTTCTACCAATTGACACAAACCTCAAAGTGATTTATTTGTTAGAACTATACATTCTCTGTATAGTCCAGTAATATAGGATGCCTCTCTCCTCTCTCCTCTTAACCTTTAGCTTCAGAAACTTCAGAAAGGATTGAAACAATATAAAGAAACCAATATACACCATGAAATTCAAGAAATGTATACATGTAAGCACTTGACCCTTCTAATAATGTATCATCTTTAGTTACTGTCATTTACATCTTTTGTCATTCATTCTGCTTTTGTCTTCCTTGTTCTTTATGTTGCTTTTCCTGTTCAACATAGTTTAGAATTATTTGGTCGATCTTAACATTCTGTAGTTCTTACTTTGCTCATATTTTTACTCTTTATAATATTTGGCTGATGGCTTTCACTCTTTCTGACTGCCTCCTGCCAACCCCATGCTCAGCCATCTTTTTTGGCCTCACCCATCTCCACTAGGTCACAACCTCCCTTACACTAGCGCCTTCTTGTTAGGGTACAATACTCGCATAGCTGAAATAAAGCCAATAGAGTTGCTTATATCCTCTAAGTAGATATTTATTAGCCACAAATCTTAGGGAAGGATGGTGGAGAACTCTCTGAAGGTGCTCAAAGTTAAACAGTAAACATGCAATACAAACTGAGATTCACAATTAATTCAGGGAATGTCCAAAAACAGATGAATTTAAAAATTTTTATCAGTGATTTCCCCTAAGAGGTTTAGAGCACAGCATTTTCTAATTCCCTACAAGAAATGATGAAGGAAATAAATGAAAGATAAATATTTGACCTGCATATTAAGTAAGAATTTATTGTCCCAAAGAGCTGCCTTTGGGTCTGATGTGTCAATATTGTTCAAGAAGGTAGCTAGTCTGTTTTAAAAATGTCTAACTTTATCTGAACGTTACTAGCATTTTTTCCAGATATAAAAATGTGGAGACATTGTTAATATATGTTAAAGTAACCAATCTATAAAAGTATCTCCTTCCCTGGCTCGCTCTCTCTCTCTCTCTCTCTCTCTCTCTCTCTCTCTCTCTCTCTCTCTCACACACACACACACACACACACACACACACACACACCATGATATGGCAAAACACATTTGAATACACCATCAACTCTCCTTGGCCTACAAATGCCATGACACATACAGTGTATTCTTTTCCTTTGGAATTCTATAGTAGCATAATGAAAATCTTGTTTAAAACTGAGCAACACATTTTCACGCTGAATGACTTTATTTTACGTTTCCTCTGATACAAATAGAAAAGACATCTCACATTCAGCTTCCTGTGCTAGACTGCACCACAGACAAGCGTGTACTTTTAGAGTGTGTCAGTATAATAATAACAACAGTGGAGCAGGTAGAATTATCTATATACTCATTTCTTCCTATTTCTTTACCTTCTTTTAAAATCCAGGAACCATTCTCCAAGTAGTCTCCCTGGGGGCACAGGGAAAAGTTGGATGCTCAGAAAGGAAACTCTGGGTAAACTTTTATTAGTATCCTCATATCTTAACTAAGGAGTCCTCCATATACTTCTCCACCCTCCTTCCAAAACCCTCAAGACAACAGAACTGTAGCTGCACACAGCAGGACTGAGAACCACAAAGCTAGCAGGGTGGTATGATCTGCACCCCTCCCTCCCCCGGCCCACCCATAGCCTATTGTCCCTCCTTATCAAATAGAAATCAGTTCCAATTTTTTTAATCAGTTCTGTCTCTATCAATATTAACCAGCAGGAACCTCATCTTGGTTCCTACAATTGCCTCACCTTCTTTTTAATCACTAGAGGCTTTTTTCCTTTTGGATTTTGGTTCCAAAAGCAACTCACACCAGCGAATCTCTCTCATTTAACAATATTAAGTAGCTTGGAGCTCTGTTTTCAAGTTGGCTCCTGGCAGGGCTTTTTGTTGTTTGGTTTTTGTCTTCACTGTGAGTAATCAAGATCTTCATTAAAGAAATTGATGAAAATACATCCTGACTTGGAAGTTCAACTTTCAGCTGTAGGTTGTCAGCCCTCTGCTGATGGATTACATCCTGACAACACCACCATTGTACACCATCACAAAACTCTGCTAGAATCTTCCAGATCCACCACAGAATCTCACTCTCACCACTATGTCTCGACTCGAGATTTATGGTAATCCAGTCTCCTCTCTCACCTACATTCTATTCCCAAGGTTCTGAATCATCATGTAAAATCAAGTCACTCCTTCCAACTAAACCCATGATCATTCAGGGTAGTCACCACTCTTCCAGGGCCCCATTTTCTCTGGCTCCCTGATATCTCTCTGTGCTCAATCACTATCACTGTCTCTTCCTTCTCTCCTTTCCCATGACACTGGACTCCTTGCTATTTCTTAAACATACATCACAAATTCCTAATTGCCTTTTTCCCCCACATCCCTCTCCATTTATCTTTCTCCTATTCATTTCCTCCTCTTTTCTTTGCATCTCCATCTACCTCCTAAAGTCTTTTTCCCCTCCTTCCTCCCTCACAGTCCCCTCTAGACACCGAGCTGAGGTCTCCTCACCACCCCTTCCCTTTCAAGGCCAATGTCTCTAACACCTACTCTCAGCTCCACCTCTTTGAGGCCTTTCTTTAATTGTGTGCTTTTACACAATACCTGAATTGCATAAGGAATTTATCCTTTATTTGATTTCTCTAATTTGAATACCTACCAAAAACACCTGTTTTCCCAAACAACAGATATTTCTAAGAGATCAAATTTTGCAGAGGGGAAGAGAGTCAAATACATGGTGTTAAAATAAAAATAAAGTTATAATTTAGTATTTTTCTCTTTTAATGTATCTAAAATGCCTATATTAGTATTTGACACTTAAAGCCACTCCAGTAGGCTCCACCTGTCACTCCTCACTATCTGGAACTCCTGAGTGCTTAAACATTGGCTTCCCTCAGTAACAACACTGAGGCCACAGAGAAATGTTTTTCAACATGTGTTGCCAATTTCCTTAATATCTTAAAAAAAAAATGTGTGCCTTGACATTAAGTGTGTTTTGCTGCTGACTAGGTCCAAGGACGTTATTTCCTAGGGTGGACAGAACATGAACAACAGAAGTGCTCAGGGAAGAAGAAAGATAAATTAATGGTGTTGTCCAGTCATCCTCCCAGATGAATGCAATATTTTCTTGTTTTGTTTCCCAGAGGTTCCATTTCCTTTTCTCCCATCTTGTTATAATTCTTTGCTTCATGAGTCTCTGCAGTCATCACAACAGTGTCATGCGGTGACTAAGCAGTATATTCCAACATTAATTCCTATTACCCTCAAACATATAAGTTTGCAGCTCTAGATATATCATTAATGAAGCTTGATATCAAATCTTATATAAGCAATTAAACACTAGAAAATATAAAAAATATAATGATTTAGATACTATTTTAGATTTCTTTAAGTAATTTTGATTTTAAGTGTTGACGTGCATTAACAATAATTTGTACTTTTGTAAAAGTTAGGTTGGGAAGGAAAAACTGTTAGAAAACAACTGAAAAATAATTCTAATGGTTTTTAATTTCACATTTTCTTGAGTATACATTTTGATATAAATAGGTTTAAATTTTGCACCCTTGAGTACAATTATCTTTTACAGTTCAATCCTTTAAGTCATTACTGACAGTAGGACACCAATTATGTGAAAACTTGTTATTGTAACCTAATTAGTAATTTCACTGAAATGGTATAAAAATATTGTGGAATTAACGGATACTACATATGAAGTGAATCATGTCTGTCTACATTTTATGATTCATGCAATCAGCATGCACCTATCTGTCAAAATTCCAAAGAGAGAAACCATGATAAGCAAATTCAGCCATCTTTGATGTACTGCCAAGTGTAGATCATACAAAAGGCATAGTGTGTAGAATAAGCTCTGATTGCCAAAAGCATCCCCTGAAAGGAGGCATCCACTTCAAAGATGCTTATCTCAAGTAAACACACTGCTAGCCACACAACTAGATAAAAAGCCAGGTCCCTCATCACACTGAGATCTCCTAGAGATCTTGGTTAATTTCAATAACTGACCATTTGGGACACTTGGTCTTTTTTTTACTTTTCTTCCCATGCTTTAAATTTTCGCTCTTAGGTTTTAAAGTCACCCATAAAGAGTGAGCCCATGAAACCCGAGGCCCCCACCCTTGTCCCCAGTAAGAGCAGAACCCCATGCCCATGCATGCTTTGTTTCTTCCTACTCTTGACCTGGTTATGTAGTCCCAGGTGTGCTGCGTAATTTCCACATCCTACAAGCAATAAACGTTTATTTTTTCAAAGTGTCCTTATGGTTATTGCTGAAGGGCATCTTGCAGTCATAACAAGAACCACAAGGGCCCGTCCAACCACAACACTGGGTATTGACAGGCTGAGACTACTGTGAAACAACAGGCTCACACAAAGTTTTAAAATTTGATGGCATATGAATCTATGTGTGTCTGAGTGTGTGTGAAGATGGAAAACCAGAACATATTTTATATAAGAGTTTATTAGTTTGGTTTATAATATTTACATATTCACATATTTAGACAAATGGAAGGAGCAGCCTCCATTTATACTTTTGCCCTGGCCCATTTAAATGTTAAGGGTGACCCTATCTCCTTCCTTCTGTGAAAGAGAGTAATGTTAAACTTGACTCAATCTAAAGTAACATTACAAAGTATAAAGACACACTATTTGGAGAGAAAAATCACATGATAGTAGCATCATGAAGGAAGAATGCTCATTGTGACAGTTCTATTTTATAAGAGAGGAATTAAGCCACAGACTTAAGGCAGTTTCCAAAAAAAAAAAAGATCAGTCCTTAACCACACTCAGAATGATGTAATTGTGAAAGTATGTTGACTATAATTAATTAATAAAATATTAACCTATTAACAATATTGACTTAAAACCTTTGCTAGTGGAATAGTGTATTCTGTAGAGAGTGACTTTTTCCTCTCTTTTGTTTTAGTATACTCAAGGCTAGGTGATCCAGAGTTGTATGATCTTCAATTAAATTGTACCCTTACACAAATGACCTGGAATTTAAAATAGAAATCCCTTCTCTCTCTTTCTGTCTCTCTCCATAGATGACAAACCTGAGCTCTTTCATACATTCAAGGCCAAATAGGCCAGATACGGAGTGATCGCCAACATCTTTTTTTTTCCCCTTACCTATACCCTCCAAATTTAGTTAGTTACCAAGTCAAGTTTCTATTTCCTAAAACTCTTTTATTTAGATCCTTCACCACTTCTTCTACAATAAAATTCTCATCGTTGTCTCCTCTATTCTAACAATCCACTATCTTGTCCACTCTCTGCAGTTTCATCTCCCTGAACTATTCACCATCTATCCTCCTTCAGTTGAGCAGTGCTTCTTAGTGTATATTTCCCATATCAGCAGCAGAGCATCACTCAGAAATTTGTTCGACATGCAAATTCTTGGGTTCCACCCCAGTCCTACTGAGTCAGAAACTCTGGGGGTGGAGCCCAGCCATCTGTGTCCCAACAAGCCCTCCAAATGATCACCATGCATGTTCAAATTTGAAAACCAAGGTTTGAAAGTGGTATTTTAAAAACGCAAAACCAATCATGTCACTTGCCTGCTTGAAACTCTTTTAATGATTCCTTACCATATAAAGGATGAAGTCCAAGCTCTTAGGAAGATATATAACGCCCTTCTGTGTTCTAGTTTTTCAGCCCTTCTCTTTCTACTTCCTCCCTCCTACCCAGTGTTTTAGTCATCTGAACATTTTGAAATATTCTAAATGCACCCTGCTTTTTATGCCTTTTCCTAGTGCACCTCTTCCCACACACAATTTATCCACCTGGAGGAGTTCTATTCATCTTTCCAGATCCAGCTTAAATGTCCCCTTTTGGAGAATGATTTCTGAGGGCTAATTTCAATAACTTACAGCCTATTCCAATTCTTTCAGGCCCACCTACACAATTTTCCTGAATTGACATTTTTAGATATCCAGCTCCTAAGAAAGAAATGAAGTATGTTCACTGGGGACAAAGAGATAAAGGTAGAGATAGAAATGGTATTGTTTATTTCATCTTGCCTGCTCCCACCCCTGGTTCAATGGTTAAAGATTGCCATCCACTTCTTGGAATGGTTGTGGCTCCTTGAGGATATTGATGGCTACTCCCAGAGGTTGGCTCAACTGTTTAGCAGGATCCATCTGCAGGACCCAAGGCAAGAGGACAAATGGAAGCCCACTTACCACATGTCTAAAATGTAAAGTTATAAATAAAACTAAGCATCTCAATAAAATATGTCCTATCATCGTGTTACCTTAAAAACCTGATTTCTTAATAACAGATCAAAAGTATATGCAAAGCAGTGATGTTCTGAAGCCCCAAATTGGTAAAATATCAAAGACACTAAATTTAATATTCAATGTACATATCTGGGCATTCCATTTGATGGCAGTGTTTATATAAGTAATAAATTAAAACAATTTACAAACCCTTGTGTGTGTGTTGCATAGATTTATATTTCCTGTCTTTATTTTTATCAAAATATTATATTGTTATAATCAAGATTTTCAATTTACCTGTGTATTATTGACAATGATAATCCAGAGGGTTTAAAATAAAATTCAGTTTTACTTAAATGGCAGAAAATGCAAATATATTTTATCAAAAATCAACTTAATATAAACACTCAAAAATAAAATTACTTTTGTTGTAAAATTCTTTTTTCTTAAAACCTCAAAATTATCTTTCAAAGTAAAAAATTAAGATGTATATAATAAATACCAAATTTTAATTTCAGAATATTTCATTAAAGCTGATATTTCCATATTTAAGTCTCATTCAACATTGTTTGCCATCTGCTTTGCCAGTATAAAAAACTGATAGCTTGTTTCATACAGGTTTTCCCTTGTCCTACACATATACAGATTTAAGAGTAATATGAACTGTTTAATAATTCTTATTCACCATGTGAAAATACTATGTATGATCATTTGTATATGCTTTCAAATCCACCAGTGAAACATGAACAGAAGCAAGAAAATTGATGTGCAGCTCCACGTGGGGAAATGATTCCTGGTTCTGCAAGGATTTTGTGCATTTATCCCAGGAGAAAGAATCTGAAAGTTTATCATTTCTCCTACACTGCTCAAACCCACCTCCCCACTCCCCCATACTCCAAAGCAAGATGTTGGTCTCCAGTTAATGTCCACAGCAGCTCAACCTGAACACTTTCTTGGTATTTGAGCTCTCTTGTCTTTTGCTTTGATGATGTAGGAAGTGATGCAGCGAACATTTTCCTGGAGCCTAAATTATGTTAATCATGAGACTGGATTTTTAGGGTTATAGACTGCACTGAGCCAGCTCTAAATGCCAGCTACTAAGTGACAGAGGCAGTTATGTTTATGTGTCTGTGACATGCAGAGCCCAACACACAGGGCCTGGGACAGAGACTTCTTTTCCTCATTTCTCAGTGCAATACCACATGTGTTCGGGGTCCTCGTCCTACCCAGAATCAGAGAAGTAGGGTTAAGTTTTAAGGTGCTATCCTAAGGGAATAACTCCAGTATATCTAGGAGTTAGAACTTTTATATACTTGTAGTGTCTTATCCAACGTTGGTCCATCAAAGCAGGAAAAAAAAAAAAAGCTTTTATCTTCTATTCACTCCCAAAGATTGTTACATCAAACGAGGAAGTCTCATTTTTGGCTTAGCTGTCTTCTAAATGGAGGTGGAGAAGAAAGATCTCATTATATTCCAAGAGATTTATATCTAATGCTTTATGTTTAATATGTTCAATAAAATATGTTCATGTTTAATAAAAACAGCATAGTTTTGTGATCGAGTTCCTTGGTAGGTACAGTTATCATTTGATTCAAAATATTTTCACTGTGCATCATCACTATATGACTTTTGTATCTCTGGGGCCACAGATAGGAAGAGAATGTGAAAGGGATATAAAAATTTGTAGGGGGACATTTTCACATATAGGCAATGTGATGGTTAATTTCTTATAGCAACTTGGCTAGGCTATGGTGCCCAGTTCTTTAGTCAAACAACTGTCTAGATGTTGCTATAAAGGTATTTCTTGTAGATGTGATTAACATATATAATTAGTTGACTTTAAATAAAGGAGATTATCCTTGATAACGTGGGTGGGCCTCATCCCATTATGTGGAAGCCTTATGAGCAAAAAAGCAGGTTTCCTGGAGAATAAGGAATTCTGCCTCAAGACTGTAGGGTAGGGATCCTGTCATCCTGCTCTACAAATTTCAGCCTTAGGACTGAAACACTAACTCTTTGAGTTTCTAACCAGTCTGTCCTATAGATTCAGGACTTGCCAGCCCCCGCAATCACATAAGCCAGTTCCTTCTGGAGAACCCTGACTGATACAAACAGAAATATCCATGTCTTGTGTTATCCTAATCACCGAAGTTACATAATCACCAAGCCAATGTAAATATATATGTGGACTATGTACCTTCTCTCTTTACCTTCCCATAGTATATTGTACAAACACTGTCTTTAGAATTTATGGCATAATACTGGAATAGTGTATTTAAAAGCCTGTCTCTTATTCTAGACTTTGAGTTCCTTATGTGCAGGAACTGTGTTATTCATTATTGTATTTCCCAAGGCTGGAAATTGCCAGTCACTTAATAAATGCTTGATAAATGTCTGCCAGATGTCAGATGAGCAAAATTAATGTTACCTAGATTAGCTGACATGTGATAGAGGCTAAGAGTAAGGGATAGTGGAAGAGCAAAGGGAAAGAAAGGAGAGAGAAAGGGAGAAACAGAGAAAAGAAAAAAGAAGAGAAACTAAGACACCACGTGAGATGGTAGTCAGCTTTCCCAAGCTCCCAGCACAATCGCCTATCTCACAGCCACTTTGATAACTGACTAAGAAACTTGGTGCCTACAAACAATTAACTTTAATAAGCCAGTAGGTGATTTCCTTAAAAGAAAGCTGCTGAGCCGATTTGCTGACAGCAGCTCTAGGCTCTGGTTACTCAGCCATGGCTTCTCTCTTTGTCCTTATGAACCTAGTCTGCGGTGGTGAGTAATGAATGAGAAGGTACCCAGAGTGTGATTCTTTTAACAGCAAAACTTATAATCAGCTTCATGGCATGATCATATATTACAGATAGTACCAGAAAGTCTTTTCAAGTTATGAATAAAAGCATAAGCCAAGAAGTGGTAACAGCTCACATTGGCATAGTACTTTATAGTTTCTGTAAATGTTTGTTGAATGAAGGGATATAAAAATGCTTTCACTTGTATTAGCCTGTCCTTTTTTTGTTCTCAGTACCTATCACCCCATTACCTAAGGCAGAATCCTGGGAATGATTCTAAAGTCCTTCTTCCCCTATATCAATAATTCTTAAATGTTGCCCTATAGTCCTTTTTTATTTAGTTATTTATTTTAAATACAATGGCAGCCTAATGGGTCTCCCTGGTGTTAATCTTAGGCATCACCTATTCCATCACATCATCATCATTGCTTGCATCCTTTTTCCAAAATACAAATATTATTTCACTTTCGTGTTCAAAATTTTTAATAGTTCCTGATTGCTAATTGAATATAATGAGGTCAAATCTTACTCAGAGTTAAGTTTTAAAGAGAAAAGGGCAAAAATTACCTTTTACCCAAAATTAATATTAAATATGCTTTAAATTGCCCAGCAAATATATTATATTCCCCATTACATATGAAACCCTGTGCAGTAATGCATGTGTTTGTGTATGGAGTAATTATAAGTCTATTATAAAGATAATATAAACTCATGAAGGCAGAGATTTTCATTTGTTTTGTTCACTGATGAACCCCATGGGCCTAAAATAGGGCTTGTCATATAGAAGGCAATCAGTAAACCTTTGCTAAATGAATAGGGAAAGTCATTTTAAAGAATATTATTTAAACTATTACCCCCCTCTCTTTTTAATAACACACATACCTCGGAAGGAACATAAATTAAGCAGTGTGTGGTGCTACGTCAGTAAATTTACATTTCTTTCTACACACTACAGACAGTCCTTCATGATCTGTGCTATCACTCATGCTTTCACATCCAGTGCTCCAGGGTAGCAAATTCCTCATGTTCTCCACGTGTACTGAGCTCTCACCTACATCTCTGTCTTCGTACGCTGATCTCTCAAGCCAATTTAGGTGTCATGTTCTCTCAAAGAACTTTACTTTTCCTCTATTTCAAATACTGACTAAATATTTTAAAGGAATTATATTTTCATTCTTTTCTTGTGATCTTCCTGCTTGATCAGACTCTAAGATCCTTGAGCATAAAATCTATGTCTCTTTGATAGTCGTTTCCACATCACAGTGCCTGGCATATTGATAGACACAGATGGAGTGTCTGACTTGTCTTAAGTGTATATCTGCCTGTTGATCTCTGTATCTGCTGTGCTTAGCATGATCCCCTACTCATGCTGGTGTTCCTCCTAGTTCCACTGTGGCCAGGTATGTTACCTTAGACAAGCCACATAAACATCCTGACCCTAAGTTATCGTCTGATAATGCCCGTTCTATTCCTTGGGTATATTCAAATGATTTGAATAAATAAATGAGCAAATAATTTTAATATCAAAGTCAGACTGCAGTAAGCACTCTTTGGCTCAGTACTCAGGCCACTCTCAGCAGCTTCAATACATGGGATATCCATGATACCGCCGCAGAAAAACTTCCTATGCCTCAAAATACTGCAAAGAGACCAGGGCAACAGCAGCTCGATGATCTTGGAGAATATCTGCAGCAGCAGTGCCTGGTGATGCTCTTATGTAGTTTGTAGGAAACAAACTATTGTGAGGAGTTCAGATGGACAGATTTTGGAACTTTTTCCTGTGTAAATGTATGCCTACCAGAGGCACATTTGAGATGATAGAGGGGGTCTTGGCTGTGAGAAAGGCAAGACATTCTTTGGCCTCAGTAAGCACTAGTATAATTAGATATTAATCTTCAGATGCATACATTCAACTCACATCCCAGGTAGGAAGGTGAGCTTAGGCATTTAGAAAGCTTTTTCACAATAAGGGCCAAAGGAACACAATAAAAGCTAAAGGATGGAGGGGAAAGAGTAAAGTTTCCTGGTGGCTAGTGAGTTGCTAACATACAAGCATGTGTGTATACGTGCATACAAATCAAGATCAAAGCTCAGTGAAGAACATTTCTTCTCAAGCATGAATTAAATGTCTGATCTGATTTAGAAGGTGTCATTATGCTAGCAAAGATATTGGAGAAACCTCTCTCCTCATCCTATCATCAATAAAAAAGAAGAAGAAGAAGGAACAAGAAAGAAGAAATGATCTCCTCACTATTAGGACCTTTTGGAAATAGAGGGGCTATTCTGAAAGCAGGAAGGTAAAAATTGTCATTTCTGAGGCCCCTCTTCCCTTCCTCCTGCCAGTCACCCACTGCATTTGATTGGCTCCCACAGCCTGCTTAATAAAGTGCTGTCAAACAAAGCAGAACTCCAGCTTTGGAAGAACAAGGACATACCATCCTTCCACCTGCAGTGAGATGACAAGGCTGCTGCCAGGCAGGCCAGGCTGGCCTCTAGGGTGAGACTGTGCATCAGGCTGCCTTTGCCAGAATGAGAATTCAGAACATGGCCCTCCTCTCCCTCAGGTGATGGAAGAAAACTGAAGAAGGATAGGCACAGCAGATCTTCTCCAAGAGCCTCTGAGACCCTATCTTCCCAGCTTGGGAGTTGACTAGGACCTGTGGTAAAGGACTTGCTCACCCCAGGCCAACGCCTAATTGAGCAAAATTGAAGAAATAAAGATTCCCTTGTGATCCTGGGGCCAGGCTCATGGAGATTTTTATTTACTTGGTCTGAGATAGGGTTGCTAGACTTTCTAACTGCACCCCAGGTTAGTCAAATATACAGACAGGATAGAGAAACACTGGAGTATAGGGCCAGCATTAGAGCTGGAGTGAGATTTCAGGCATCTGGTCTGCAAAACAGAGTTAGACTCTCAGCTTTCCTGGTGAAAAGAAATCCAAGTGGGTGAAATGCATTTTCTAATAGGTGGCTTAGGTACCTGGTTTATGAGTGAGGCAGTTGGATTTACAAAAAGTGATAAATCTCTAGAGCAATGGTTTTTAAGGTGAGCACCTCAAAGGTTGTTCAAGATGACCCAGGTGGATGTGAAGGAAAATAAATGAATTTATTTATATTTTCTTCCCACTAATTTTTTTCCTTCTGTGTATGTTTTAAGATACATCTGACTTATGAATATAATGCTACATATATTATTTATAAATTTTAAAAATATGTATTAGGGTATATCCTTAGTAATATTTTATTGATAGGTGTGAATGATTTAAGAAGCGCAGAAACCACTGTTCTAAAGGATCATCATTCCTCACTGTAGTCTCTGCTGAGAAAGCTGTGAAACTGTTCAAAATCAGAGAGGAACTAGTGGTTTCCTCGACCCAGGTATCTTGTGAAAATGATAAATACCCTGGATGGCTATTAGAAACAAAACAAAACAAAAAACATAAACCCAAAGAGGGCAAGAGAGGCTGTTCTGCTGGGGGATGGTGGTGAGGTCATGGAGACAGAAGGTGGAAGCAACAGGAGAGCCTCCTCATCACAACTGTCAACAACAATAGCAACAGAAGAGATCATTGCTACTTACTGCCCTAGTCAGGTCAGGCATTGTGCTTGCTACTTTTCCAGCATTACTATTAATCCTTATGATGGCATACCCATTTTACAGATGAAGAAAAAAGCTCCAAGACAATAAATGGTACACAGGGATACTTTACTCTGAAGCCAATGTTCTTGACCCTGTGTTATGCTGTCTCAGAAGCATGGGTCAGGAGTGACATTAGGAAATACTCAGTGAGAACAGACACATATTACAGTACTTCAGGACATTATTATCTGACCTGGTTATATTTATCGGCTATTTTTTTTCTTTTGATTAAAATCATAAACTAGACATACAGATGGGTAAAAGGCACATGAAAAGATGCTCAACATTGCTAATTAATAGAAAAATACAAATCAAAACCACAATGAGATTTCACATCATACCTGTCAGAATAGCTACCACCAAAAAGCCCCCAAGTAACAAATGTTGGTGAGTATGTAGAGAAAAGCGAACTCTTGCACACTGTCAGTGGGAATGTAACTCGATGCAACTACTGTGGAAGACAGTAAGGTGGTTCCTCAAAAAACTAAAAATAGAACTACCATGTGATCCAGCAATTCTACTCCTGACTACATATTCGAAAAGAAAAGGAAAACACTAACTCAAAAAGATACATGCACCCTAATGTTCACAGCAACATTATTTACAATAGCCAGGATATGGATAGACTCACAGATACATAAAACGAACTAGTAGATACCAGTGGAGAGAGGGAATCGAGGAGGGGCAAGATAGGGGTATGGGAATAAGAGATACAAACTACTATGTATAAAACAGATAAGCAACAAGGATATATTGTACAGCACAAGGAAATAGAGCCATTATTTTGTAATAACTTTAAATGCAGTACAATCTATAAAAATATTGACTCACTATGCTGTACACCTGAAACTAATACAATATTACAAATCAACTATACTTCAATAAAAAACAAAGTAAAATAAATTCCTAAACTTTAGCCAATGTTGTTGTAAATAGGGAATCGGTGCTGACTTCCTAGGCTATGAAGTAGAGACTAGATTTCCCTCAACTGTAAGTATGACATCCACTATAAGTGTGGCATCCACTACGAGACTCAAGCCCCCTAGACAAAGGTAATTCTTTCCATTAGAAAGGAAAGCTAAGTTTATCAACCGCCTCTCCCAAACACGCACACATCTTTAAGTGTACTCTGCACCTGTACTCACCCTTTTCAGAGACCCATCCAAACATGTGGTTCTAAAAGTACTGATATCAACAGTGAACTCCCAAGGGCATTTCTCTAGGGCTAGCCTTATGTTAAGCCTGTACTCATAGGCACAACTACGAATTTGAAGGGAATTTTAAGTATCTGTAGAGCAATAAGGGTCACATGTGGCCCGAGGGAAAAGTGTGCTGCTGGAAAGGTCCAGACTCAGCATCCTCAGTGCCCCTGTTCGGGTTTGAGGACTGAGTAACTCCAGCAAAGTCAACATCCCTTCTGTCTAATCCTCATGTAAGACCAGGTGATTCCTAAGTCTTTTTCTGTTCTGCTCTAACATTCTAGGTTCTTAGCCACTCCCTTTGATTTTTATGGACTTTCCTTCTGTTCTGCTCCTGTCTTGAAAGGAAAAATCAAGAAAAGGAAAAGGAAGGCATAGAAAGAAGCCAACCAAATAGACCATTACTTTATAACTATTTCGGATATAAAATCAGCTGTTTCTTTATGCAGGGTATAAGCTACATGACCCTTGTCTTTAGCGACACACATTTTCTAATTTGATTTTTTGAAATTCGCTGAAGTATTCAATACTTTTATGACCATTGGGATGATGCTGGTGTTGCCATTGATATTTTTGGTTGTTGCTTAAATTCCAAGCATCACACAGCATGAAGACGCTGAGATCTCATTCTTGGAGTTAAAAAACGTGTCTCTTCAAGAAAAGAAGCAGAGTCTGTCAAAAGAAGTCTCCTGTCTGAAGCCATTCGCCAGCTTGAGAGCTTTTAGCTTAGCTCCTTTGCTCAAACCTACAGGGAAAATTCTTAGCAGTTCCTTCTACTCTCAAATGGAGTATCTGTGTATGTATCTTCAAAGCTATAAATCTCCAAGTCCCATGCGAACACTTCAATATATCTTTGCAATATCAGTGGTCCCATGACACAAAAAGAGATTAGATGAGAAGCAGGCTTCACGTGGGCAAGTTGGTTTGTCAAGTTAACACACAGTGAGCATCTGATATTTCCCCTCTCAGTTAGAAAAATTAAAAATAAAAATGCTTTGGGAGTAGATTATTTTTTAAAGCAACAAGATTTTGCCTAGGCTTATCAGAACCTCCTCCTCCCTTCATTTCCCACCACTGCCTTCATTCCCCTTTTCAGCTTCCATCTCATTCCATTTCAATCTGTCCCTGCTGGCCTCTCTCCCCCACTGTTCTACTCAGGTGGCATGACTGTTGAACTTCATCCATGTGCCCAAGACCATTTCAGGCTCCTAGTTTATCCTCACTGGTTCTGCAAGCATCCTGGCAGGTCTGGCTAAAGGACATATCAGCAAGGCCTGGAATTAAGTTGTGTTTCAAGTAAACCTTGAAACATATGAGCCAGCAATGATCTCTTGAGTTGCACTGTGCTATAATTCAGCCATATGTTGGTCCGGGTTTCAGGCCACAGTATCTGCCTGGATCCCTGCTCCATAACCTGTCTAAAGACCCTCACCCAGCCCAGTTTCTTTCTAGAATTGGAGCCTACATTTAACTCAGTCCTCCTGTCTTGGTTCTTACATTTTGTCCAGTTTTGCCTGGACAGGATAAGATCTCAGGGATGGAGTTAGGAAATCTGTTCCCTATATTCCAGGTCATTGTCTGGAGGTCCTAGTACTAATAGGCAGGTGTCATAAAACAGTTTTATCTCTTCCTACTTTACTGCCTGGCATCTTTCTATGTGCTGCCTTACCCACCAGATTGTACCATCTGGGATAAAGACTGGTTTTCCCTTTGAACACATGTCTCAACTTCTTGTCACAGCCAGCCTCTGCAGCTGCACTGGGTTCCCTCATCTTGGGCAACAACCTGTTACCAACATGCTTGGAGGCTGAGTCCAGTCTCTTTGAGAAAATCTTTATGTTACTTCCTGCATTCTGCTGACCAGAGTGTTCTACATGTATTTGAATCAGTAATAAATTTTTGTTCAAATCTTAATTCATACATTCAGTATAATCATATTGGTCTTCCAGGTCAAGTGTGGCACACTGGAAGCCTGATCTAGTCCCCCAGAATGCTTCTTTGGGAAATGAATTTGTATGTGTTACATATCTAAAGACCAGCAGGCTCCACTGTTCTCTATCACCTGACACTTCACTTTTTCATGGAGGCCTTTCTTACCAGCTTAGCCTATAAAGGTATTAGAAATTTTAACCTTTTTTGCAGGCCTTCTAACAGCTTCTCCTCACCCATCTCACTACTTTGATTTTTCTCTTTTATTTCTATCTTCATAGTCCAATGTAAGCTAAGTGAATTTTCACCAGGCTCTGTGTCACTGTTGGTCACTGAAGGCACCCCCACTGTTCATCCAGAGCTACATCTGAAGAGGAAACCACTGAAATCTACCCACTCACAGTCCACCTCCTTCGCTCCTCACACCCTGGCCTGAATCCTCATCACACAAACTACCTGAAGGATCTTCAGGATTAATCCCATAAAACCCTATGTCCCTGCTTATTTTTGTCACCATGAAAAGCCCAGGACTCATCAGGCTATGCAGATGGTCTAATCTGATCAGTTTCAAACCCCTACTTAACTACTTATAAGCCTTCCACCAGACCCTCTGGAAATTACTAACAAAATCATCTGCACATTCCCTTCAACATCTCGCTCCAGTATCTGGTTTCCCCTTAAAGACATCTCCTACAAACCTCTCAAAGGGTGGCCTCTCTTCTCTTTGAAACCTCTCGGCAATTGGCCTGTAGATGAGTGGGTTATGTCCCTCTCTTGTCACTTCCCGAATATTTTTTTCCTGCCTCTCCAAACCCCCAAAGCTCCTTTGAATCTGATCCATCAGACTGTATTGACACTACGTCTACCTTTCACTGTCACCGACTGTCTTACTTCTCCCTCTGGACAGTGATCTCCATGAGAGAGGGGACTGGACTTGATTTGCTCACTGCTGATTTTACAGATGTTATATCACTGCCTAACACATAATAGATCACCAGTAAATATTTCTAGAGTGAGGAAATGAGTAAAATCCATCCAATGTATCTCCCTTCCTTACCTTGATCTCCTAAGTCAATATCCTCTTGTTTCAAAGGTCCTACTCCAGTCACCAAAGCTGTTGACTCCCTACTTAAGCTCAGAATCCTCAAATGACTGGCCAGGGCTATGCCACTCCTTGACCTCACAGCCACAATTTGTGATGATTGCCCACCTCTCTCCTTGAAACTAGCTCCTTCAGTGTCTGAATCCCTGGTTCATCCATCTCTGTTCCTTTCTTCTCTGTTTTGATGCCCTTACCACCAGCTAAATATTCTCAGTGCTTTGTCCTAGATGCTTCCTTTTCTATTTTTTTCATTCTCTTCTTTGGTGACAGCATCTAATCCCATCATGAATCTCAGTTTTTAGGCCCACCCTCCATTGTATGCTCCAATCACTCACTCCTTGGGAGATATCTATACATTTATCCCACTAATATTTCAGACTGACCATGTTTAAATCAAACTTACCATTTCCTTTCCTAACTTGTTCCTTCTGTTTTCCTATATCTGATAATGAAATCATGCTATTCCTGTCCACCCATATTTGAAATTCCATAGTCATCTTGAATTCCTCTCCCTTCCTTTCCCTAATACCCAATTAGCTGTCTAATCTTGTCACTACTACTCATAAGTCTGTGAAATTAACTTCTTATTTCCACTTTACAATCACTTCTAACTGGGACTTTCTTTTCACTTTTGTTGAGAAAAATTGGTTTTCCTAGAATACATCTTTGATTTTGTCACTTATCTTCCTCAAAAACTTTCATAATGGTCCTAATACCTACAAAATACATTCCAAACTCTTCAGAAAGGGCACCCCAAATTTGGTTGTAGTTACTTTTCTAGAACCTTTTCTCATTCTTTTTTTTTTACATTTATGTTATTCTTCAGTTAAAGTGAACTCCTTACTATTCCCAGTTTAGGCTCATAAATTTTCTCTCTTTCCACTACTGCTCTTGTAGTTTTATTTGTTTGTTTTTTCACAGTTAGCTTTCCCTCCCACCACCCTACCCAATGCCTCATCTTTCTAAATGCTACAAGCCTCTACAAATGGAAGCAACAGCATTACAGCTAATACTTCAAACTATACCCTTGTGCACATGTACAGGCCTGAAGCACTTTGCCTTACAGCCACTGGGCACAAAGAGCCACAAGGTCATTAAAAACATCTTACATGCCAGTTCACTACAGAGGACTTTCTATAGTCATTTTACTTACTCATTCTTGATAAAAATGAATCCCATCAGGGACTAGAACTGTGACCCTGACCGTGAATAATGGCATGCATGCAATCCCTGCAATGACTACCAGAAAGCAGCAGCATTAGTTAACAGCCTGTGTTGTCTCTTAACTGCCGATGGCCAGAAATAGGTTTGCTCTACATAGTCTGGATTCCCAGTTCCAAGGGTCTTCACTCCTCTCAGGCAGAATGCTATAATGAGAACAAGCCAAGAGAATGATACAGGCAACAAGCCAAAAGCTGAGTTGTGTTAGATCAGCCTAGTCAGGGAAGCAGGGAACAAATAATTAAAATTAGAGAAACAAAACAAAACAAAACAAAACTAGATTTTCAGAAGTGGAAGCAGTGTCATAAATCAGACTTGAAAATTTAATGTGAGGGCTTTTCTCCTCCTCGCATCGTATTTTTTTCCCTCCTGGAGTTGTGCTGCAGGCCTGAACAGAGGAAGTAGAATGTAACTAATCGATGTGAATCTGCTTCATTAATGGATTGCTACTCCCTGTGTTTCCTTTAGTCAAGAAGTTTCTAAAAGTGTTCTTTGGCAACAATGCTACACACAGTCTGGATAACGGTCCACAGCAGGAGAACAAACACTGAGATCGTGGCCTGAAGAGAACACACGTTTGCTCCTGACAGAGAAATTTTGTTACATAGTTCATTAAATATTCTGCCTACAAATTCTACTCCAGTTTTTTAATCAATTGATATTTGTCCGATCAAACCTAATTACTCACATGTGGGATTTTGCCACAAGATTGTGAGATATGAAGTTCCCTCTGCAGTTCACAAATGAGCCTAAAACCCCTCAAAAATACACATGTATGTGCATCTCTACACCCACTGCAAATACGCCATTAATTTGTACTAATAAAGGGGAACAGCAGGCTAATCATAGCTCATTTATATTTGGCTTTGGAATGTGTTATGTGGTTTTTGGCAGAAGATTTACCTTACTAATTATGTCTTACTTAAATTAATAATACAGTTAATTTGCATTCCCTTAGCACACACCAGTTGACAGTGAGATGTAATATGCTAAGTGATGAAGGAAAATCATCTTGGAATTTAAAAGCATCTCTGAATAATGTGTGTGTATGTGTGTTGACATTGTACATACATTTAGAGTAAAAATCCTCAACAGATGAGGTAATAGCTAAAATTACGTGTGAAAGTTTCTGTCACCTATCAGCTAATTCCCATCGTCACTGTTTCCCTGTAGATAACAATGATGAGAACAAAAAGAGAAGCATTTCTTCTGAGACTAATAAATTAGAAAGTTAAACCTCTAATCAACAAACACATGTGTAGGGCACCTAATTTAGGCTGAGCACTGCGCTCAGTGTTATGAAAGTGTTTGAAGAAATATAGTCTATTTCCTGCCTTAAGATCTAAAACTCTGGTGGGAGAAATATGAAGAGATCCATTCTTCGTATACTCTAATTGATAACTGCCTTGTTTCTACAGACAGTCACTCTTATAACATCTCCTACAGACCTGGACTGCTGATGTAGAAGAGACAATAGTAATTAATGGGTTTACCTTTGAACAGTCAAGGAAGGTGAGATGGGGTATCTGACTTCCCAGTAAATGAAATTTATAAACACAATAGACCCATATGTCTTTGCTGAAGCCCTATAAAGTAGAGCTTTAACTCTCTTCCCCCATTTTAGAATCAAGAGTAACAATATCCTCTAGCAATTCTACGCTGGCCCAACCACATTGCTTAGTTACTCTACTTTTGATAACCTTCCCAGACAAACTCAGACAGTTGGTCACCCTGGCAGATATGAAGACTCTAAAGTCCTTTAGCTGAATAAATGCTTGATAATGTAATGTTGATCTCCCTGCTTTTGGAAATAATCATTCAAAATTGGATATGGAAAGTAAATCTCACTTTTTTTACAATTCACAGACATATTTATTTGAGAGACTGTAATTCAATGATTTTAACCTCTCCCACTTTTAGTATAAACATTGCATAAGACCCTTGCAAGTTCAGCTAAGAAATACCACTGAGTCCCTTCTATTATTTTTTCTGATTAGTTAGTCCTTTGGACCAATATATATTCATTGATATCATTATGGCATTGTAGGGGAAAAAAAAAACCAAACATGGTTAGATTTAAATTTCTTCTAAACTTCTTTCTTTATGAATTTGGACAAATTAAGTTCAATGAGTAAAAAAATATACACTGACACTCACATTACAGTGTAGTCATAAGAGCCTGAAATAATACATGCTAAATGCTTTAGCAACGTGCTTTATTATTTTAGGAATACTCTCTTTCTTTGGGTAGAGACATACTTTAATTCTTTTTAATTGCAGTGACAGAAGTTTTAGGACACAAAAAAATCAGAGAATCATCACAGAATTTCACAGGCTTTTTTCATAGGATGAAATAGGACATTAGAAAAATAAATGCTGGAATTAAATATCTAAAGCCTGTATTTCAACAGCTTATTAATACATAAAAAGTATATGTAGGTATTAAGTTCAATAGAAGTGAATACTATGACATGGCTTTGAAAAGCTAATTCAAAAGGGATAAATTAATAAAGTGCCTGTGTAAGTGAGATGATGATCTCCAACTGTATTATGCTACTTGCGCCAATCCAGGAATACTACAGTCCATTCTGAGTATCAAATAGAGGGGTATTACTGAAAAATAAACTGGAGAGTATTCAGAGAAGAGTGGTTCTGACAATGAAAGAGCTAAAAGTAACCACTACAGGGACTATAAATTTTACCTTGGAGAAGAGGATGTATGTGGACTAGAAGAAAGCTGACTTCAAGTATCTCTAGGGTCATCATGGAGAAGAACCCTAAACAATTGGTTAGACAGATTTTTTTAAAAAAAATTCATTTAAGTACAGAAGATTCATCTTTTTGGAAAAAGCTTGGCTATGGGACCCAACTAATTCAGTAGGAAGTTTCACCTCCCATTAAACAGCAGTGTGACACTAGACACTAAACCTCTTTGAGCTTATTCTTCTAAACTGTGAACTATGTTAACATAAGGTTGGTATAAGAATTAAGTGAAGAAAGATGTATAAAAGCATTAGATTAGTGCCCGAACTTAATGAGATGCTCAATGAGAATCTCTTCCTGTTTAACAGTCCAATGTCAAAAATGTTCAAAGATGAAACTGACTGTTATGAGGGACAGTGATTTTTCCATCCTAGGAACTACTTAAGTAAAGACTAAATAACCACTTGGAAGAATATGAGAGGAGAGTAAAGCTTCAAAGCCAGAATTAGCTTATTTTTAGTATTCCTTTCAACCATGAATATTAAGATCTTGTGATTCTAAACAAACAAAAAATCTTACAGGAAAGGTCAATGAGTAGCAACAGATATATCTGCAAGAGTAAATGACAAGAGTAAACCACAAAATGACAAATATTTGGAAAATTATTCTATCTCCCTGTTGACTCAAGGTGTATAGTGGTCCACTGTTCACTGGTCAAGGGAAAAATTAATTTGGTAAAGTCCAACGCAGACCATGCTGCATCAAACAAGGATATCTTTCTTTGCTGGATGTATAGACCAGTTCTGCATTTTCAGAGGACACTCTGACAATGATCAAAAATAATAACCTAGCTGCTCCATTCCTTGATATTTATATTAGGAAATATTTATTTAAAAAAAAAGATTCTTTTAAAAAGTCAACTAGCAGAATAAATCCAAGAAAGAAAAAGACGTATAGCAGAAAAACAGAAAGGAGTTCTAGGAAATTAATGAATAGAATGTTGAACGCAGCAGTAGCTTTGACTAATGCCAGAGAGCCATCCATCATATTTTACAAAGGAAAAAGAGAAAATGGTTTGTGAAACCAGTAGCCCAGACTGCTAGGAATAGATGTACATTAAGTAATAGGTAATACTTTTAAGTAAAATTTAAAAGGTAAATTGTGGAATGAGGTTTATATAACAAATGTAAAACTTTTCATTCAAATGTGATACACAACATGTTATAGATTCCTTCAGGCTATGAAAGAGTAATTTACTTTTTTAGTTGAAACTTTATTGTATTCATGTGAGGAAATGTTGATGTCTAAGAGTAACAGGGCCCCTACATCACATTCTGCACTAAACGGAGGATTTATAAAACATCCTTATGTGAGAAAGTAGATGATAACACCGCATATACCCTGTGACAGAGCCAGTAGCTGTCCATAAAATTCAGTCTTTCCTTTTTCACTAGTAATAGATTTGCAGCTTAGCCCATGGCTGCCAGCATCACCACATCTCTCAACCTCTCTTTTAGTTACCAGAGCCCATATGACTCATTTCAGTAGAAGGTGAGCAAAACGATGTATGACACTGATAGACTCAAGTCCAGACCTGTCTTCACACTCCCTCCACCCCTTTTTATAGGCTGGAATGATAAAAACCAGACTGTCCTTAGCTACCACATGGTAAAACAAAGCCATCATCAGCCTGAGTCCCTGAGTGACTGTGTGTACAGCAAAGGCACCACTAACCTGAAATACTCATTCTTGACTGCTATGTGAGAAAAATTAGTTTCTATTTATCTTGTTTAAGCCACTGAATTTTGGGATTTGTTTGTGTGTTACAGCAGCTTAGCATTTGACCCTCACAAATACTCTGATTAAAGCTCTGCATAAACATGTGTTTATATAATGATCCCATGACAAGAGGCCCCACAAGGAAGTAAAAGTAGCAACTGTTTTAGGCAATATCTTATAAAGTTGTTTAAATATTTTCAATAAAACCTCTGTGGGGAAATCAACTATTAGGGATCAGTCAAGTGTCAATAAAACACATAATGATATTTCAACAGATTCCATCTTCCTCTGAAATCCAAGAAAAGCCATATATTTAAAACAGAAGCAAATTGCTAGGGCAATTCACATTTGACTCCTAATAGTACATTTACCAGAAGACAATTTGGCATTTGAATTTAGTGTTTAAATCTACCACTATTCAGCAGTAATCTGAATCCCTAAATTCAATTAAAAAGGTCTTTACCCTCTGGAACTGAAGGTGCTCCTTTAATTACAATATTGCTAATGAATTGAGAGAGAAGACAGTTTGGCTTAGTTCAATTAGCACATTTAAGTCAGAGCAAGCTCCAGTGACTATGGGTGACTTTCCCAGTGGATTACTTTTTTTTTCTTTCCCTTTCTTTTTTCCCTTCCTTCCTTCCCCCTTGCTCCCAACTTCCTTCCTTCCTTCCTTTTTCCAAATGGGAGAGTTTGAACATAACCTTCACACTTCAGCCTCTAGTCTCCATTTTACCTGTGAATTGCCACTAGAGCTGTTAATAGCTAAGTGCCTACCATGTTTGATTTCACAAAACTCATCAAACTTATATTAATACTGACAAAACAGTTTTATGAGAAAATTTTAACTTAGCTCTCTGAGGTAAAGTAAAACTTAAGCTATGTTTTCTCTAGCTTTAATAATTATCCAGTTGCTTTATCATGGTCTATTAGATACATTGTTCTATGGAAAAGGAAAAAAATAGGGAACATATTTGGTACTTGACTACCAATAACTGTTTATCAAAGTTAATCTGCATTAGGAGAGAGACATTTCATGATGACGTTCCAAATTAAAGAACATGTTCCTGAAGAGAGCTCTGAGCTTCCCTATTGGCTAGGATTCAGATAAGCTTACCTATAAGTTTTCAAGTAAATATGAGATAGTCTTCTCCTCAAAATGAATTATAAAGTTCAGAAAATTAACTCTTTTGCTCAAGCTAATAATAACAAAAACTCTGCTACCAGATGAAGTTTAAATAAAGTTCATAACAGTTGCTTGTAACGTCTGGAATTTAACTTCAAGGGAAATAGCTGATTCTGATTGACCTGGGTTATGCTCTTCCTTCCCTCTGCCAGTAGGGGGCTTGGAGAAGCTGTCCACGCAAAAATGTATCACAGATTTCAATCAGCTACACTGGGCGTTTATTCATTCACTCCACAAAAGCACTCAACAGCCCACCATAAGTTTGAAGCTAGGCAGATACGCAGAGAAAAAGTTAGACCTCATCCTTTCTGTAAATTGTCATTAAGACCTTGTCTTGGCAAAGGAGGAAAGATTTGCCTCTAATTTACCACTGCACTCACTGCATTCAGAGAATCCTCCTTTGACAAGCCATCTATTTGGCTTTGTACCCTGAGCAAAACCTTCTGTTGTTTAATATTCTTTCTTATTACATTCAACTAAGACATGTTCTTAAAAAAAAAATTTGGAAATAAAAAAACAAAATTTGGAAAATTAAAAAAAGAAAAACAAATATCCTCTCTCTTCCCTAAAACAAATACTGACATGTTTATTTCCTTTCAGATATTGTTTCTCTTGTCTTTCTCTCTTGTGTGTAGTTTTTTCTAATATATATCAAGTTCCAATTATACTGCTGTTATTCATTTGTCCTCAGTGTTCTTACACACTTTTTGTGAAACATTAAATGCCAGCATATTTCATAATACACCATGATTTTTTTTCCTCATTGGGGGTTATAATTTAGATAATATTTTTCTAGGAATATAAGTATTGAGTAAAAAAATTATATATTTTTGATTCATTCATATTGTCAAAGTGCAATCCCCAAGGGTTGAAACAAAATGCTTTCTATCTAACAACACAGGACAATGCCCATTTAATTTCATTCAGGGATATACATAATATATAGCTTACTCAGGTGTATATATATAATTGTGAATGAAAGAGGAAAATTATTGCTTGTCATAGTTATTTTTTAAATTTCCTATATTTATAATTAAAATACGGTGTTTTTGAAAATCTCCATTCACCTATCAATTGATAGGTTGTTTCCATTTCATGTATATTGTGAATAATGCTAAAATGAATATGGGAGCACAGATATCTCTTGGGGGTACTAATTTCATTTCCTTTGAGTATATACCCAGAAATTAGATTGCTGGATTGTATGGTAGCTCTATCTTAGTTTCTTAGTAGCTATGCCAGATGACATTCCCACCAATAATGTACAAGAACTCCCTTTCCTCCACATCCTCACAAACACTTGTTATCTTTTACCTTTTTGATAGCTGCCATCCTAGGAGGTATGAGGTTATATCTCATCATGGTTTTGATTTACATTTCCCAATGATTAGTGATGTTAAGTATTTTTTCACATATTTATTGGTCATTTGTATAGTCATCTTTGGAAATATGTCTATTCAGATCTTTTACCCATTTACTAATTGGGTTGTTTATTTTTTGCTATTGAGTTGTATGCTTGCTTATATATTTTGGATTTTAGCCTGCTACTGGATATACAATTTGCAAATATTTTCTCTCAATCCCTAGGTTGTACTTTCATGTTTCTAAACATAAGTTTTTAGTGTGATATAGTCACAATTGTTTATTTTTGTTTTTGTTGCCTGAGTTTTTGGTATTCCCAAAATAACATTTCCCAAGATAGTGTCAAGGAATTATTTCCCTATGTTTTCTTCTAGGCATTTTATGGTTTTAGGACCTAACAAGTATATACAGAACTATTCACTCAACAGCAGAAGAGCACACATTCTTTCTAAGCATACATGGAACATCCTCCAGCACAGATCACATGATAGGTCACAAAACAAGTCTTAACACATTTTAAAAGACTAAAATCATACCAAGTGTTATTTCCAACCACAGTGGAATACAACTAGATCAAATACAGGAAAAATGGGAAATTTTTACAAATACATGGAAACCCAGTAGGAACTGGGTAGGAGGTGTCTTCCACTCATCCCACTCTGGATCCTTTGTTCAGAGATTTATAATCTGTGTGGGTATTCAGAGAATCTGATCACCCAGGCCTAAGGATAACTGAAATAGTTTTCTATCCTCCTCCACATTCCCCAATCACAATCAGCATCTTTTCTCTGAATCCATTCTGGAAACTGCAGCTTTCAGGATGCAACACGATCAGAGGTGAAATGGATTAAGTTTTTAATCCACTTTGAGTTGATTTTCATGTATGGTATAAGACAGAGTCCAATTTTATTCTTTTGTATATGGGTATTCAGTTTTCCCACTCATTTATAGACATTATCCTTTCTCCATTGTACATTGTTGGCACCCTTGTTGAATATTAGTTGACTATACATGCTTAGGTTTATGTTTGAATTCCAAAGAACAAAAGTTCCAGATTACTTTCATGTGATTACATTGTAATACTCAATTTTTTTAAGTTTTTCTTTTCTACATTGAACTATTCCTTTTTGCCCCAATTCTCTTAGGAATTAACAAATTTGGATTTTCCAAAACAGACATGGCCATTCACTTAAATGGAATAAAAATGTGCCTTACTCTTTTCTCTTTTGCCTATACAGTTTGCTTTTCTTTGTGTGAAAAGGACATTTCTTTCTCAGATGTATTGTTCCCATAAACACAAACAGAAGCTCCTTTATCAACTGAATTGTCTCTCTGTCTCTTTTTTTTAATCTTTAGAATATTACCACTATGGGGGTTTCATAAGCCA
This sequence comes from Camelus dromedarius, assembly GCF_036321535.1. Classification (NCBI taxonomy): domain Eukaryota; kingdom Metazoa; phylum Chordata; class Mammalia; order Artiodactyla; family Camelidae; genus Camelus; species Camelus dromedarius. The sequence goes on along the minus strand of NC_087443.1, from coordinate 36,074,792 downwards.
GAAAATAAGTATGATAAAATACTAGTTGACCTTATTTGTTCCTTTATTCATTAAGCATTTACTAGAACAAGGAACTCTGGAAATATAGCGATGAAAAGCAATCTTGCCCTGAACTTCGAGAAGCAAAACTCAAAGCGTGGTGCATTAGCATCAAAAGCATCATCTGTAGGCTTGTTAGAAATGTCAGTTCCTGGGCCCAACCATACTGAGTGAACCAGAAGCTTGGCTTAAATAAACCTTCCCCAAAAAACCCCAAAAAAAACCTACTATTTTAAAAAGCCATCAAGGTGATTTTTATGTACATTAAAGTTTGCAAACCACTGTTATAATACAAGGTAAATTATGACCTAAAAAATTTAAAGAATGGCTTAGCAGGGTTAGTAAATGAAAGCAATGCCTTCTGACGTAGATAAGGGAAGGCTTCTGGCATTTGAACTGAAAAGTAAGGAGGGCTTTTTGCAGGTCCTTATGTGGAATATCTATGTGGAAGGGAAGGAACTGCATAAGAGAATTTCTAAGGCCAGAGAATTACAAATCTTTCACTGTATAAGAGCAGGTAAGTCAAAATACAAACTCTGAAGATATTATCATTTGTGAGTACAATGGGAGAAAACGTCTGAGACCAGGGAGGCCTCATGGAGTAGCTTATACAGTGCTGGATCAAGAAGGGTAATTCCCATCTACAATGGTCAGGTCACCGAGGACTGCGAATACACAAATTTAGATTTTTAGACTGGAAAGAGGCCTCCAGGATAGTCTAATAAAATTCACTACACAATGCTTGAGTTCCTCCTCTACAATGTGTTAGATAAGTGTTTGTGTAGCCTCTGTTAGGTTACATTGCCTGCTTACCAAGATTCCCTTATACATAAAGAAGATACCTAATTAGCAAGGCAAAAGGGTCTTCTAGTGCTCTCAGGGTTTTGTTTTGTTTGATTTGGTCATTTTCAGCTGCTCATGAGTCAGTATCTCTAGATGTATAATTTCTCTAATACATGTCATGCTTGCCTGTGTTATTACACTGCTTAATTAGTAGGCTTATATTTTATAGCATTTACCCTGTCCTTAGTTTTTTACAATTTATTCATGAATCTAGAATAACAACATGAAAGACCAAAACAATTTATTCCATTGATACAGAATAGAGAGGTATAAGTTTAAATGATGTGACATAAGATCCAAAATAGTCCAACGCACAGGCCAAGGCTGCATTTACCTTTACTGTATGATTGGAGGAGAGCCAAAAGGCCTGAGTGGCCCAAAATACCTGTCCACTGGATGGTTATATTGGTTAAATAAGATATATGTACTTCACAGAGTCATGAGATTCCTTCAGTTATCCACAATGTGAATAGGCATCATTGTATGTGTTTAAATACAGAGTACTTACTAATCTATAAAGAGAATAGACTGATAGAATTAGGGAATAAGACCTCTAAAGAAGACAGACCTCTACAAATAAAATTAGTAAAATCACTAGGATATGACCTTTTATTTGTATGTAAAAGTTTGCTTGTATGTAAATTAATCCTCATCAAGAGATTTTGTAAATACTTTCTGAAAAAGTGAGATATCTTGTAGTTAATGAGATAGATACTCTAAAGCCATTTTGGAGATACACCAAGGTGTATTCTCACAAAGACACAACTTTAATATTTCTGCTAAAAGGAAAACTAAAATATACCCAATCGAATTGTAAAATGCTTAGCATGAGGTGCTTCTTGTTATTTGATAAAAGAAAAAACTGTATAGGAAGAATGCATTCAAAGAGATAAAAAATGAGAACTCTAGAGAGAAGGAGGCGGAAACAGGAAGAAAAGCAGAAGAAGGGAAGGGACAGACAGCAAATTCAAGTAGGAGGGCTACAGTTTCCAGAAAAGTGACTGCTACCATGGAGCAAGATCAGTATCTAAGATCTGTATCTTCTAAAAGGATCTGATTCTGTGCTGGAAATAGAAGTTTTGGACCATTTATTAAGTTCTTACAGATGACATGTATGGACCAAGGACTGATTAGGCATGTTTGTAATGAAACATTTGTTTATTTCTTCTTAGTTTAGGTTTCCATTTCTTTGAATTGGTCAAAAGTATCATTCCTTTGGATAATTACAAAGCTGTTTATTATGAAGGGCACAGCATCATGCCATCTGCATATGACATTCTTCCTTGGTCATAGAATTAAATGATAGAATTTTAGTGCTAGAAGTGAGACAGGAGAGGAGGAGGCAGGACACAACCATTAAAAGAATGACACAGGAATTGAGGATAGGTTAATTGGTTGGTTAGAACAAACTAAGTCCAAAATGGTGGAAGACTTGACTTTCAGCAGACCTTGAGTTTCATTATACTCTCACTGTAATATATTAGCATGCTAACTGACACACCCACAGGCACCATGACAATTCCAAGGCTGATCATAAAAGGTCAAAAAGTGGTGGTGGCCTAATTCCAGGAAATCTCCCTCCTTTCCCAAGATAGCTGGAATAATCCTCCTGCTCGTTAGTATATGAAATTACCAAGCCCATAAAAACTAAACACCCCTGCAGCCTGCATTCTGCATATAGGAATGTGTATCTCCTAAGCCTCCTTCACTTTCCAAGACAACCTCAGCTCCTGGGGCCGCCTCCCTTGCCTTCTGAGACAGCCCACACACTATCTGTGGAATGTGTATCTCCCTGAATAAACTTGCTTTCACTTTACTATGGCTCACTCTTGAATTCTTTCCTGTGTGAAGCTAAGAACAACCCTTGCTTGGCAGGGTGTGTCTCAGGGACTGGCCTGAGACTTGGGACACGATCATCCTCTGGCGCCCCATTTTCCTGCAACAGAAGCACCTTGTAAATAATCTACTGCCACATCTCTACCTAATGGAATGGTTAACCTTTGTCAAGTTCATTCAGCTAGTTAGTGAGAGAGTTAGCAAGGAGATATTTGTCTTGTGACTCAGTGCTGCTCTCTACTGTTTTATGTCACTGCTTTCTAGATATTATCTAATGGCCATTGGCTACTCATAAGTCAGCAGGAAAAAGTTGTTTGCTTTGCATTTATATTTATAAATTTGGCTTTATGTTATTACATAAATGGTTAGTTAGTTAAAAATCTCAAATACTGTTTTATAAAAATAGGGTTATTACCTAATACATGGCCCTAAAACATAATGCTTACCAAATGGCATAGAGAAAAATAATCAGCATAATTAAGCCTCTTTTGTATTTTTCAATAAATGAAACTGTTCATTTGAGTTCATTCTTGAATCTAAAGTGGAGTCACCATGTCATAAGGAGTTCTAAGGATTTCTTTATATTGAGAAATGAATTTCAATAAATTATTTCAGAACTCATCACCCCCAAGTAATTGTTTAATGACCTTTGAAATATCCTACTCAATTCTAAGTGTTACATTCATTTAACCACACTAACACAGAAGCTCTTTAAAAGTCAAGAGTCACAATTTAGGACCCTGACTTCATTATTTTATAGGGATTGACACAAACTCAGCCACCTGTTCACAGTCAGCTCTGCCCTCAGCACTCTATGACTCTTATTCACCATGTTGTCATCTCCAGATCCCTAGTTATCAGTCAAAGCAAGGTCTGTGGCTCTCCTTTCAATGTATCATGTTATCTGTTATCCTCAAGTTCCATGTCTTTTCAAGTTTTACATCTGCCAAAATATCAATATAGTTTCTAAATGTTTTAACACTCAATGAAAGAAATCCAGGTGAACTTTGTATTTGGTTATTTTGTAGTTACTCAAGGCCAACCAATAAACTTAGTAAAAATCACACCAGAGAACAAGTTCGTCTGCTGGCATTAACTCTACCATTTAGAAACACACTGTCAAGATGCATGGAATATCTAAAAGACTAGAGTATCTGCATACCATCCTTTAAAAGCCCAGCCTACTTCTGAAGGCTATGCTCCATATGTGTTCACATTTATTCATTCATTCAATTAAATTACAGAATGGCAACTATACACCCCATATATGGAGGATCTGGTAGTGCATAGAGCCAGAATTCTGGATGCTGATTACTTAACTAGAGAGAAAAGGCACATAATATTATTCTATGATAAGTCATGAGATTATGAGTCATATTAATGGCATTTATAACAGGGGGCTCTGGTAATCACCCTTGTACCAGCTAACTATACACCTTAGGCATGTTCCTTAATTTTCCCATTTGCAAAATAAAGACTGCAGACTAGAAGTTCTCTTAGCTTCTCCTATTTGGTTGTCTCCTGCCTTTATTACGTCTCATAAGATGCAATAAAGTTGATTTTTGATATCTGGAGCAAATGCTAACATATTACTTGGTAATTTTAGAGAAATAGATTTCAAGGCCAGAATCATCTGTCAAGACAAAGAAGGGTATTTTATGAAAGGTATAATAGAATTTTAAAAATATGGGCTTTGAATCCATTCAAACCTGTGCACACATTCTAGCTCTGTCATCTTTTAAATGTGTGACATCACTAAGTTGAATCCCCATTCTTAACTTTTCTTTTCTATAAAATGAGGCAAATGAGATAATGTAACATTGTTTCACACACAAAAGCACTCCACAGGATAACTATCACTATATACATTATCCTCATAGTATTTTTTTTTATTTTCTAAGCCTTTACATGTTAACCTTATAATTTTTTCTTCGCAATACTCTGTAAGGTAGAATTATTCCCATTCTGCATAGAGGAAACTGAATCACAGAGAGGTTCAGTTATTGCCATTGGGCATGTTAAGAAACAACTTGTAAGTCTCTCCACATAAACACAGAAGTAGAGAGAGTCTAAAGTGAGTTCTCTGACCCCCCTAGGAGTGTCAAATTTTGCACAACTATTGTTATTCCAATAGAATCAATCCTTAAAGGTTTGTTTCCACAACTTTAAATACCTTCCTCATAAATACTGCTGAAAGTAGATGCATTGTGGTGTGTACGCATGTGTGTACATGTGCTGAAAGAGTGTCATGGAACTGTGATTGGTAGAATGCATATTTTGCACATTTAGGTTAATAATCTCAAAAAATTATCCAAGAGAAAAATATTCCTCTCATTAAGATGATGAAGGTAGAAAGCACAACAGAAATAAAATGCTGGTAGTCTATGTCATAGTGTCCATAGCTCAGAAGCAGAGGCAGGAATAGAACCTAATTAAGATGTTTTGATTTTATATCACTTGAATGTTGCTTACAAGCTTAGAAAATGTCTATCATCTTGGGCTTTAATTTTTATTTTTTTTTCCTGTGTGGTCCATATCGTGGAGAGATAAAGTATTCAATATGTTACCAAGGTTAAAAAAAAAAAGAATAATTCTTCTTATTTTTAGGAAAAAAATTAATGAGCTGGAAATTCTTAAGGAGTCAATGGTTAATCATGGCCATATTTGTGAACAGAAAGTTGCTAAATCCTCATTCATGTAATGATTGCACTATGGAAGCTTTGAAACCTCTCTATTTGTCTCTTGTAAAACAGCCTGCAGCACTACAGACCTTTTTCTTAAATTTAGCAGGTAGCTTTGTGGCTGTGAATCTTCTGAACACAGATTGAATTATGGAAAACTGATCTACACACCATCACTTAGCTATCTGCCAGTCACAATTCAGGTCTAATCTTTATTAGTTCCCTGCAGAAATGTCTGAGACTGACCACAAATTCCAGAAGTGACATGATGGTTTGTCAGGGAAATGTGGTTTTCATATTCTGAAAGATTTAGAAAACAGGACTCCAAAAAAAGGAGACTCCCTAGATGAATAAGTACTCTAGTGTGGGTTGTTCTGCTATTTCTTAGGGAGGAAGGTATCCTAGAAACAATTATAAAAATAGATGGATCTTGGGTGATCCCTATGCTTTTTTTCATTTATCTTCCTCTTGCTTTTTAAAAAAAAAAAGGTTTATAAAAACCATAAAAGTAATAAAATTTGGTATACAATGAGGGTATTCTTTTTCCCACTGGCATAAACTCATAGGTCAAAAGAGACACTTATACTGACAACAGTCCAGATGTCTAAACAGAAGAATTGATGCTGACAGTCCATGTCTTAGAGAAAGCCACTGACCGTGCTTCCTGCTGTCAGCTCTTGCCAGAGCTCACTGAGGCATCTCTGGCATCAGAGGTATCAGCATCACCTCATGCCAAACCTAAGCAAGAGAATCTAATGCAAAGGGGTCTTGGCAATCGGAAAAGTATGGTAAGATAAAATGTATGCATCTTGGGATTAAAAAAGCCTTCAGAGTTCTCAGAACAAGAATGCCAGATCCATTTGTGTTTCTTCAAACTTATAAAGCAAGTTCACAGCCATTTTCACAGACTTCAGGTTATCTTTGTGAAGAATACTACTGCTTTAATGTTTCTCCTCTGGTCCTTGCCAATATTGCTAAAAACATCCTTGAATTTTTGAAATGAGATAAATCTGCTAATTTGAGTGTAAATGTCCTCTTGTGGCTGCTTTCCTAGGTGTATTTTATACCTGACATGCTGCTAGGTGACAGATGCACTACAGCTCCTATCTAATTAATATCCTGGAGATTCCAGCTGTAGTGTTTAGACAAAAACACTGGATTAATATTAATCAACTACTGACCAGAGATAAATGAAAATATTCACTAATAAAAGACATTTTAAAATGAGACATTATCCTAGAATTTCCTTTTTTCTTTTCTTTTTTTTGGGGGGGAGGGTAGGTTTATTTATTTATTTGTTTTAATGGAGGTACTGGGGATTGAACCCAGGACCTCATGCATGCCAAGGCTACCTCTGAGCTACACCCTTCCCATTTCTGGAATTTCTTTTTTGTACTGCCATATTTTCATTTTTGCCTGGGACTTTAAAAATTAGTAAAATAATGAATAAAGTTTATAGTTAGAACAGTTTTATGTTCATAGCAAAATTGAGTGGAAAGTAGAGAAATTTCCCATATAACCCCTGCCCCACACATGCTTAGCCTCTCCCACTGTCAACATCCCCCACCAGAGTGGTTCATTTGTTACAACTGGTGAACCTTCACTGACATATCATATCATACAAAACATAATGTAAACCTGAGTTTACATTTTGGTTCACTCGTAGTGTTTTACATTCTATGAATTTGGACAAATGTATAATGATATGTATCAATCATTATGGTATCATACAGAGTTTTTTCACTGACTTATTCTTCTATGCTCTGCCTATTCATCCCTTCCCCCAACCCCTGGCAACCACTGACATTTTTATTATTTTTGTAGTTTTGCCTTCTTTAGAATATCATATAGCTGAAATCATAGAGTATGCAGCTTCTCAGATTGGCTTCTTTGACCTAGCATTATGCATTTAAGTTTTCTCCCCGTCTTCCATGGCTTAGTAGCTCATTCCTTTTTAGTGCTAAACAATACTCCACTGTCTAGATGTACCACAGTGTATTTATCCATTCACCTATGCCAGAACATCTTGGTTGTTTCCAATTTTTGGTAAATATGAATAAAGCTGCTATAAAATCCACATGCAGGTTTTTGTGTGGACATAAGTTTTTAACTCCTTTGGGTAGATACCAAGGGACATGCTTGCTGGATTATACAGTAAAAGATCATGCTTACTTTGTAACTACTGTCTTCCAAAATGTCTATACTATTTTATATTCCCACCAGCAATGTATGAGCATTCCTATTGCTCTACATCCTAGCCAGCATTTGGTGTTATCAGATTTGGCCATTCTGATAGATGTGTAATGGTATCTCGTTGTTTTAATTTACAATTCCCTAATAAGTTATGATGTTGAACACATTTTCATTTGCTTACTCACCGTCTGTGTATCTTCTTTGGTTAGGTGTCTGTTCAGTTCTTTTGCCCTTCTGCCCATTTTTAATAGGATTGTTTATCTTCTTATTGTTAAGTTTTAGGGTTTTATTTTTACATTTCAGATAATAGTCTTTTATCAGATTATGTCTCTTGCAAATATTTTCTCCAAGTCTGTGCCTTGTCTTATTCTCAATGTTGCCTTTAGCAGAGCAGACGTTTTTAATTTTAATAAAGTTCAGCTTCTCAGTTATTTCTTTCTTGGATAGTTCCTTTGGTTCTGTATCTCAAAGATCATCACCATACCCAAGGTAATCTAGGCTTTCTTCTGTGTTATGTTCTGGAAGTTTTATAGTTTTGCATTTTACATGTACCTCTATGTTCCATTTTGAGATAGTTTTGTGTAAGTTATAAGGGCTGTGTCTAGATTCATTTTTTTGCATGTGTATGTCCAGTTGTTCCAACACCATTTGTTAAAAGGACTGTATTTGCAAATATTTTTTCCAACTGGGTAGGTTGCCTTTTCATTTTGTTGATGATTTCCTTTACAGAGCAAAAGCTTTTTAGTTTGATGTAGTCCCACTTGTTTATTTTTCCGTTTGGTACCTTTACTTTCAAATTCAAAAAATCATCACCAACACTGGTGTCAAGTTGCTTACTGCCTGTTTTCTCTAGAAGTTTTAATGGTTTCAGGTCTTACATTCAAATCTTCAGCATATTTTTTAGTTAATTTAATTCTTGTGTATGGTATAAGATAGTGGTCCACTTTCATTCTTTTGCATATGGCTGTCCAGTTTTCCTAACCAGTTTATTGAAAAGACTGGCTTCCTCCATTGTATTGTTCTTACCTCCTTTGTCTTAAATTAATTACCCATAATTGTGTGTGTTCATTTCCAGGCTGTCTATTCACTGATCTATATGTCTGTTTTCTTACCAATATCATGTTTTGCTTACTATAGCTTTACAATAGAGTTTGAAATCAGGAAGTGTGATGCTTCAAGCTCTGTTCTTCGTAAAGATTGCTTTAAATATTCAGGGTCTTCGTTGGGGAGGAGAGTAAAAAAATGTAGATTTTTATTAAGAATGTGGTTGAGTCTATATAACTACCAGTCTAAAGCAATAGATACACAATGCAATAGTATGCAATGGAATACTGTTCAGCCATAAAAAATGAAATAATGCCTTTTGCCACAAAATTGATGAACCTAGGGATGATCATACTAAGTGAAGTAAGTCAGAAAGAGAAAGATAAATATCACATATCACTTATAATGGAATCTAAAATATGACACAAATGAACTTATTTACAAAACAGAAACAGACTCAATGACAACAGAAAACAAACTATGGTTACCAAAGGGAAAGGGGTTGGTGGAGAGATAAATTAAAAGTTTGAGATTAGCAGATACAAACTACTATACACAAAATAAACAACAAGGTCCTACTGTATAGCACAGGGAACTGTATTCAATATCCTGTAATAAATCATAATGGAAAAGAATATGAAAAAGAATATATATAAATATATATGTATAATTGAATCATATTGCTGAATACCAGAAACCAGCACAACACTGTGAATCAACTATATTTCAATAAAATATAAAATTGAATTTAAAAAGAAAATAATCCCATTTATGAGTATCAAAAGTAAAATACTGAGGAATAAATTTAACCAAGGAGGTGAAAGATTTGTGTACTGAAAACCACATGACATTGATGAAAGAAACTGAAGAAGGCATAAATAAACAGGAAGATATTTTGTGCTTATGGATTGGAAGAATAAATATTGTTAAAATCTCCACACTACCCAAAGCAATCTTTGGATTCAATTCAATATCAAAATTTTAATGGGCTTAGTTTGTTATTCTTTTCTAGTTACCTGAGCTGTAAAGTTAGGTTATTTATCTGAGATCTTTCTTGTTTCTTACTGTAGGCATTTATTGTTTTAAACTCCCCTCTTACAACTGCTTTTGCTGCATCCTGTAAGTTTTGGTAAGTTGGATTTCCATTTTCAGTTGTCTTAAGATATTTGCTTATTTCTCTTTTGATTTCTTCTTTGATCCACTGGTTGTTCAGTAGCATGTTGTTTACTCTTTTTGTAAATTTGTTAACATTTTTGTAAATTTTCCAATTTTCTTCCTATAATTGATTTCTAGTCTCATATCATTGTGGTCATAAAAGATGCTTGATATAAGTTCATTCTTCTTAAACTTACTGCGATTTATTTTTTGCCTAACAAATGATCTATCATAGAGAACATTCCATGTGTGCTGGAAAAGAATGTGTATTCTGTTACTAGATGAAAATTTCTGCATACATCTGTTAGATACATCTGGTCTAATGTTTAGTTTAAGTCCAATGTTTCCTTGTTGATTTTCTGTCTAAATGATCTATCCATTGTTGAAAGTGTAGTAAAAGGGGAAGTCTCCTCCTATTATCATATTCCTGCCTATCTCTCCCTTCTGGTCTGTTAATATTTGCTTTATATATTCAGGTTCTCCTATGTGATAATATGCATTTCCTTTCAAATTACACATGATCATTGCTAACTGTAGGTAAGTTAATAACTTTTTTTTTATGTTAACTTTGTTATAATCAAGTTCCCTATAATCACTTATTAGTTCCAGGAGACTCCTGTAGATTATTTCAGACTTTCTACACAGACAATTTTGTCATCTGTGAACAAAAACAGTTTTTTTAATTTGTACATTTCTTATCTGGATATATTTTAGACTAATATTTATTGCAACATTACTGTATTGTCAGACATTGTCACAAAAGCTTTACTTGAGCTACTTCATTGAATTCTCACAAAACCTTTAGGAATAAGTATGCTAGTATATCCATCTTCCTAATGAGAAATTTGAAGCCCAGCAAATTTAAATAAGTTGCTCAAGTTTACACAATATTGAAGTCAGGATTAGTTTGTCTGATTCTATGTTCTTTCCCACTACATTAGATTTTATTGCCTTCTAAGATTCTTACAAGTTTTAGTATTAAAAGCAGCACCAAACATTTTAGTTAAATTAGTTTCCAATTCAGGCTAGTTAATTAATAGGCAAGTTTTCTGGAATTCTCTCTCTCACACACACACAAGCATACACACACACACACACACACACACACACACACACACACACACAAAATCCCATAAATTAACAAAATAAGTAGAAAACCTTACAATTGATTAGTTTAGTATAATAAATAAATTTAAACTTTTGTTATTTAAATGTAGGAGCTAAAAGTATTTCTTTTTAAAAGAAAGCATAAGAGCAAATCTTCACAACTTTTGATTAGGCAATGGGTTCTTAGATATGAAAACAAAAATGAAACAAAAGGAAAACAGGTAAATAGCACTTCATCAATATTTAAAACTTTTGTGCATCAAAGGATACCATCAAGAAAGTGCTAAGACAACCTACAGAATGTGAGAAAATTTCACAAATCATGTATCTGATAAGAGACTTACATCTAGAATATATAAAGATCTACTATACCGTAATAATAAAAAGATAATCCAATTTTTTAAATAGGCCAAAGATCTAAAGTAATGTTTATCTAGAAAAGATACACAAGTAGCCAATAAGTGCATGAAATAATGTAAAACATAATTAGCCATCAGGAAAATGCAAATCAAAGCCACAGTGAGATATATCCACTAGGATGACCAAATTGAAGGCAAATAGTATTAAGTGTTGACAAGGATGAGGATAATTGAAACCCTCATACACTGCTGGTGGGAATGCCAAATGGTACAGCCTAGTACCACCAGAAAACAATCTGGCAGGTTGTCAAAGGATTAATATAGGATTATCATATGATCCAGGAATTCTACTGTTAGGTATATACCCAAGAGAAATGAAAAACATGCCCACACAAAAACTCAAATAAAAATGTTCATAAGAATTATTCCTAATAGCCAAAAAATGGAAACAACCCAGGTGCCCATCGACTTATGAATGGACAAATTAAACATGATACACTTACACACAAAATTAGCCATAAAAGGAATGAAGTACTGATACATGCTATGCATGATGAACTTGAAAACATTATGCTAAATGAAAGAAGCCAATCAAAAATGACCACGTTATATAATTTCATTTATATGTAACATTTAGAATAGGCAAATCTACAGAGACAGAAAGTAAATTAATGACTGCCTAGTTCAGGTGAAATAAAAATGTTTTAAAATTGATTGTGATGATTGCACAATTCTGTGAACATTCTAAAAATTGAAATGTATACTTTAAGTAGGTGAAGTGTATGGAATATGAATTACATCTTGACAATTTTGTTATAAAATAACATTCAACATCATTAGTAATTAGGTAAATACAAATTAAAGGAATAATAAGATAATACTACATACATTTGAATGGCAAAAACAAAAACAAAAAATTTGACAATACCAAGTTCTGGCAAGGATATGGAGCAACTGGAACTCTCATGCTGGAGGGAATGCAAAATACTCTAGCCATTTTGGAAAAAAACTTTGACAGTTTCTTATAAAGTTAAAACATGCAGTGCTATATGGCTGTCTGTACTATAGGAGAAATCTGTACTCTTCATTTCTGGCACATTAAATGTGCCAATCCTTCTGTCTCTAAAATATCCCTCTTTTCCCATCTCCTTTGCCTAATTCAACTTTTAAACCAACAATCCTTTTTAGTCTACAGCTTAGAAACCAATTCCTCAAAATTGTAATGTTTTTATCCTACATCAACCCAATAACCTTAAATGTCCCAATAGGACCTAGTAGTTTATCCATAACATCATTTATTACAACCATACACAATTGCCATTTACTTTCCTTTATTTTCTCCTAGATGGTACACCCCAAGAGGGTAGAGTCTATATTTTTTCTGTCTATGATTGAATTCCCACTACCAGTATAGCTCCTGTCTTAAAAACAATCTGAGGAATAGATGGCTTTTTGCATACATAGTACAAACTCTTTAGACATCATGTAGATAGCAAAGAAAAATTAAAGCAACTAGATAATTCTCTTTGACAAACTGAGTAATAATTTGACTATACCAGTAACTGGACTGAAAGAGGAAGAGGAAGAGTTAAAGTGAAAGAAAGCTGGGGGTAAGAGAAAAAGAATTTGCGGTAGACATTTACTAGGCTGATTCAAAGCACAAAGCCAAATTCTCTAAGGATGTTCTGTTTTCCTTTTGGACCCTCCATGTATAATCTCATGAAAATGCCAAAGAATAATTAGGAAAACCCAAGTCTCTTTTCATGCTCCTTATACTTTAGACAAAGTGATCAAAGGACTGTAGAGTAAATCTGACTTTGTTTTTCAGTAAAGGGGGCATTTTTTTAAAAGCATCAAATAAAACACTTCAGTCCTGCAGAAAGTACCAAGCCTACCTGATTTCTTATGAAAGGGATTTTCTGGATAGACACAGCTATTGCTTTAACTGGGTCTAACATACATACAAAATAGCCTTTGGCAAGATTCCCCCTCTCTCTCCCAGCACTCCCACCCTAGCACTGCTTCCAAACAGCAGAGGAGGTAAGAGGAAAGGGCTGATCTTCTCTGTGCCCTTAACCTTTTTCAATTCACCACCTATTTCAAGGTTAACCACTACATAGGGAAAAAAACTGGAAGGATCTCATTTACCCAGACTCAGTACCCTTCCTGTATTTTACTACCTAGCTTCAGTACCTGATTATTACTATCAAGACATCCTCCAGATCTTAACTACATCACCGACAAAAATCCACCTTGCTAGAGCCTGTCTTTCAAAACTTGACATGAGAGCAGCGATTAAAAAACTAATGGTTCTTGGCATTATGTATTGGTAGAAATGAGGGGATTGTTTTTGCTTTTATTCTGTTTTAAATTGATTTAGATGTCTACACCTAGAAATCAAAAGATTTTTACATTAAAATCTCTAATTCTGGGTCCTTTTAAAAAAACTGTAATGTCTGAGAATATAGGGCCTGCATTTATGCACAGAAATAACTGACCAAAGATGAGTTGAGGCCAATCCTCTCTGACTAGGTTTATGGTTTCTGTTGCATCAGAGGCCCATGCTATGGAGCCCTTTCACTCCTTACTTGTTTGTGCCTGACTGTAGGCATTTGAATTTTCTGCCCCTACCTTAGGGATGCTTTGCACACAAGGCTGTGAGGAGACTCAGTGAAGGAGGGGCACCTCTCCTTCAATTTTAGGTTAGGAAGGATACTCCTAATAAAATGCTCTGCAATTTTTAATTTAATAGGATTTTGTGAACTAACTGAGGAAGCCAAATAGTGTATGTAACACTGATTACAAGGCAAAATATATTTCAAGTTCTGGATAATCAACTTACAAATGGACTATTTGTACCATCTCGTCAGAAGACGATGCTTGATCTCACTTAGGTCTTATATCCTGGACTAACCCCTAAGCATCAGCTAAGCAGTTACCTAAGAGTTACAAAGAACATGAATATAAAAGGATTTCATGGGCGTAAGTGTGTGCTTCTGGTTTTCTGCTTCTCTAGTGAGGGAAGGTGGAATAAGATTAGAGACTCTCAGAAAAAAGATGAAATCAATTCTTGGAACTTTTGCAGCTTGATCCACTTAATAGCAGGTCTCCTGTCTAAAAGCATTCAGAAAGGTTTCTCCTTTCTCCATCAATAAATTAAACATGTAAAACTTGGGCTCATTTTCCACTTTTAGATTTATCGTGCTACATTTATTCCTTTAATCTATGCCACTGATAGAACCAAGTTGATTCCCTACTCTGCCATTTATTAGATGTGTGACCTTAGACTAGTGGCTTAATTTCTCTAAGCCAGGATTTCCTTATCAGCAAAATGGGAATAAAGATATTTATCTCAATCTCATTGTGAGAACTGAGATACCAGGTAAGGAGTATAAAGTGCTTTGCATGATGCTGGTACAGATTACTAAATATTTTATTTATTTTCCTTTATTTTCTTCTCTTGTTTTTCTTGTCTATTTATTCAAAAAGTTATTTTTGATCTGTGAAATCCATAAAATAACTACTTTCCCAATATTTTATCAAGCCTCCTTCATCTGCCATCAAGTTATCTACACATATAAAACAAATCAAAGAAAAAAAAAACCTCTTCTCTCTGGTTTTTAGAATTCTGAATGCCAGGATTAGAGAAGATTATTTAATACTTCATTTTCTATTTACAGGTAATTAAATTGAATTCCAGAGAGTCTCAGTAATTTGCTAAAGTCACCCAACCAGGGGAGTAGAACTCATATGTTTTAAAACACAAAAGACAAAAGTAAAACCAGTTTTAAACAACAGGGCTCTGTATGAATGAGCTCTATAGATCACAAAGTAGGGACTCACTTTATTTATTTATTTATTTATTTATTTATTTATTTATTTATTTATTTATTTATTTATATATTTTAAACTAAGTAAAATAGTGAATTGATTAAAAGAAATAGCTCCAACTTTCATAATCAGACTAGTGATTAAAAAACGTTTGGTTTCTAGGCCTGGGATTATTCATCCAGTTATTGTCAGCAGGCTCGCTTCTTAACTTTCAGCCAAATAACAACAGGGAGAGTAAAATGGGGAAGTTTTGAGTTTAAGAGTTTATATGTCAAAACATTGGGTGCACAATTTCAGCAGGAGATTTTTTTGCACATGACATTTTTTTGCCTGTTTATGTTCCTGAGAAACACAGATACAGAAATCTGTATCTCGAGGTTGTATACAAAGGTCCAACAACTACAGTATATTTGAAATTATCGTATAAAATAAATTTTTCAGAAGGAAATTTTCGTTGCTTATCAAAGGTATTGGAGATTCAAGTAACGTCCATCCAGATAAGATTATGGGGAGAAAAATGCTAAAGAGAGGAAAGGGAAGAAGACCAATATTCACTGAACAATGATGTCTCCATTATGTGGCATTTGGTACTTTAACGTGTCAACCTATCCAATCTTAATGTTATCTTCACTTTCCAATGGAGTATGTCCTTTACATAATGTAAGATATCTCATTAATAGTTTTTATACTGATAACATGTCAAAATTATAATATTCAGAGTACATTGGATTAAATAAATTGTCATTAAAATTAGTTTTACCTGTTTATTTTTACTTTTTGAAGTATGACTACTAGAAGATTTTAAATTATGCATGTGGCCTGCCTTTTGTTTCTATTGGATAGCAACAATCTAGTGTCATTAAGTCCTGGGACACTTGCTTTTCTGTTCCAATTTCATTTTTAAAACTATTTTTCTTCTCTCTCTGTCATGTATGATAATAAATTAGGTTTTAAATGCAGTCATTTTTAAATGCCAGTTTACATTCATGAGATTTGAATCAATTGTTGGGGGTTAAAATTTTTTATGTTCGAATGCAAAATAGTCCACACATGAACTCTCCTAAAATATGACTTCCCTTGAGATCTTTCCCTGGTGTGAAGCAACTGCTGCTTTCCAAATACATTAGTAAATCCAGTTCGGTAAAATGAAATCTAGCTTCTTCACCCTGGCATTCAAATATTCAAAACTGTTCATCTACTGCCTCTGTCCCTCTTCATGCTTCAGCCAATTTAACAATCTAGATGTCATTTCTACTCAATTCCCGTGACACAGGAATTTTACCTTTATTCATGCTGTTACCTCCACTTGGAGTTCTAGTTTTTCAAATCCAACCCCTGCCTAAGTTTTCAAGGTTTAATGTAAATATTGCTTACTTCATGCTAAATTTCCCAACTTCTCTAATCCCATACAGCTTTCTCTCTCCTCTCAATTCCACAACACTAATATTCCATTCAAAAATACCTACACTTGACTGTGGAAAGCCCCTAATTTGTCTGTAATTGTATCACTAATCTTTCCCTATATTCCAAAGACTATGAATAGAAAATTTATAAAGAAACCTCTAAAACAGGGAAATGTCACTCACTGTACTTTCACGCTAGGCTTTAAGAATCATGTTCATCGAGTCATTTAGCTAAAAGAAGATTAAGATGCCTAGCAGTTTCTAATCCAAGGAGTGGACAGTCACACCTGTGTGCTTTTGTACAGAAGCAAAAGCATCTCTAACTTAGCTATGATATCCTCTCCCCATCAAAAGAAGAGAGTTGCCAAGATGCTCACTGAGAACAGTGGTTGGTTTGTGTACAAGTGTAAATATGGGTTTGTTCTTTTAATTTTTCATTTTTTTCTTCTCAGGGAGAGGGAAGAAGAAGAATGAGATGGGACTCTAAAAGCTTGATTTATTTATAACCAGACATATCCTTATTTGATGATCAATTAAAGCAATGTGTGACACTTGAAAAGCATTCTGTCAAAAAGCAATGACATGAGAGCTGGTAGCAATGAGCACTTCTTGCAAACAGCAAGAATCCCCTCTAAAGTCTTCTCTTGGCACTGGGGCTTTGCTAAATCTGGCTCGCCATTTTGTGAGTGGGAACAATCAGCTTTGTAGGTTGGAGGGAAGTATTATAATTAAATGTCCACCCACTTTTTCCTTTTTGATGAAAGGCTCCCATGAAACTTACTAAAATAAGGTGCATCAAGACAGATGAATTTTTGATGAATAAGTCAAAGCACTGACGAAGCTGGTTTTTTGCACAGAGAAACTTTATAGAAAAATTTCAAGCCTAGATTATTAACATGCTATGCTTAATAATAATGAATATGATAAAACCCATGGAATACACAGGAGATTTTATCATTTAATTGGTAGCAACTGTAGTGTCCAGCATGAACTGACTTGCTGAGAACAAACTGTAGTATGATTCAAAAATAACAATGTTTTAAAAAATTAATTACAGAGCAATATTAAATAGTAGCCATTATGAAAATGATGTATTTATTAAATATAATGGCATTCTTCTGAATAGTTATATTACCACATTAAAGTCACAAACTATATCTCTGAAGTGGGCAAAGTTATTTAAAGATGATATCAAATTGTCACAAACTCCTTCTGAGGAGATCTGGAGCAAGGTTTATAGTGTCTGGTTTGGATAATTAATGGCAAAGGCATTTGCTAATATCACTGAGAAGTATTATTTTAAAGTATCCTTGTACAATAGAGTAGTGTAGTACTCTTCTAAATAATTGGGATCAGGCACAGATCTCAAGTCCAGTTACTAGAATCCCCAAAGTTAGCTCTTTAGAAAGAAAGAAAACTGAGTTGGTGTTATGAATGTGTTTCCTCATTCAATACAGATTTATTGAGAACTAGCTTATAGACTCTGCTATTAAAGGAGGCTTACAGTAATAAAAAATTAAATTCTTACTCTTTAGAATTACTGAATATTTTTACTTTAAGGTAAAATTAATATTTTAAACTTCCTGTTTAATAGGTATTATTGGTGGAAACCAGTAGAGTTAATGTACCCTAAGACACCATCAATGCAAGATCAAAGTACTGGAAAGCATAATTCAATGAGCACATTGGTCATTAATTGCTAATAACTATATGAACTTAATCTTTAAAATGCCAGCCTCTTGACTCCTGCTTCTCATTCCCAGTGTGTCTTGGTGGATCCCAAAACACAGAGTAACTTGAATGTTCAAAATAGGAAAAACTGCATAATAGTTAATTAATTCAATGGAAGTAAAATAAAATTAGCCACAAGGATCTTAATTCTCCAGTTATTGGCACTGCCCAGGTTTTTATAACCATCATTTCACCCATGGTCATTTTATACTAAACTTACTATGTGGTAATAAAACAGACACGACTTCACTAGAGAATGGGAATGTTCAGGCCCCATTTACTGGCCACCCTGCTCCTCATCCCCATTTCTTTCTCCAATACTCCAAGTCCTTTTTTTTCCTAATCATTACCCACAGAATTTCTTAATGCTTTGTCTTTTTGCATTGTGTTCAGTTCTGCTTTTTATTATCCCTTTTATAAAAGTTACAAGGTAACCACTATCTAAAGTGTTCCTTGAACAGCACAGAGATTTTTTCCAAAGATCTGATAGGAATTCTTTAAAAATGGACTTTTTTCCCCATATAAGTCTTACTTCAACAAGTTAACTTTACGATTTTAGATTTCTCTGACAAACAGATTTGAGGTATCAAAACCCAGACACATTGAAAACGGCTTTTTCTTGAAGTCATTTAGAATCTAAGACTTTCTGCCCAGCTATGTCAGGTCACTCAGCTTGGGAAAAAAGATGGGTATATGTGCATGTCTGTGTAGGGGGTTGGTAAGGAAAAGGGAGATACAGGATTGGTAAGCAATCCATACAAAGTGAACTCACAATGTGCTCTGAAACGGACATATTTAAGCTCTCCTATTTCCCCAGACTCTGTCCCAGACACTTCTGTCTCAATTTTTTGTAGTAAATTAATGATGATTTTCTCTGTTGCTTTGGTTAGACAGCTTGTTTCAAAGAAGAATTTTCCTGGAAGATAAATGCAGTGCTCTTTTTTTTTTCCTTCTTGATATATATAAACAACCTAGTGTTTCAGCATTACACTTAAAAACCATTTTCATTTTCTCCTATGTCTCTATCTCTTAGAAAACTAGAAGCCTCTCAATTGTAAAAAGTATTTGTTGAATCATACAATTTTAGAAACTGATAGTGACCGTCAATGATCTTTTTTAACCTTTACTTAACAGCTAAAACAAATGAAGCCCTGAGCAGAGAAGCGTAGTTGATTAAAGATGGTCACAAACACTTTGCTATTCCTCCCATTGAGATGTTGAATCTAATGTTCCCACTCCTCCCCTTGTGTTTGGGCAGGCTCTGTGATTGCTTTGACCAATAAAATACAGTGGAAGCTACAATCTGCCAATTTCTGGGCCCAGGTCTTAGGAGAATGTCAGCTCTACTTCCAGTTTCTGGCTCACTCTTGGGATTTCTAATCTCAGAATCCAGGAACCATGCTGCCAGCTGAAGCCACATGGGAAGGCCATGTATTGGATGGTGCTCCAGTCGATAACCATGCTAAGCTCCCAGCTGACAGCTAGCATGCACTTTCAGTCAGGTCAATGTACCATCTTGCATGTCTAGCCTAATCAATCTTTTGAAGGGCTATATCCATCTTGAGCCAATATTTGACAGCAATCACATGAGAGATCCTATGTGAGAACTGCCCAGCTCTGCTTCAGTCAACCCACAGATTAGTGAGAGAAAACAAATGGTTGTTTTAAGCCACTAAGTTTGGGGATAGTTTGCTATGTGTAAAAGCTTCCTGGAACTGAATACAAGTTTCTAAGTAACACCAGAGTGAGAAATAGAAGACTGCAAAGCCAGTATAATCTCATTATAATGTGCTAAGGGAACAAAGAGAGTTGAAAAAGACCCATTCTCAGTTCCCTACGAGCACAAAATTCCAAAATCTTTTATCCTTTCATATTCATGTGAAATATAGAATTTCCAAAATCCTTAAACATTTAAAATAGATTCTTAGAGCTCTGTCTACATTAGAATAAATCATCATTTGGTAATAAATTAAGGTAGCGTTCTCAAGTGTTCCTGGAAGACAGTACCTTAGTGTCATGAAAGAAACAGTACTTTATGTAAATTGATTTGGGGAAATTCTGACTTAAGTTAAATTAAAGAGGTCTCTTTATCTCTGGATTTTTCAGAAATGTAAAATCTCCAAGAGGAGAAACAGATAGAACTTTTTTCCCAAAACTGTGTGATCAAGGAGTCCTTCTTTACTGAGCACCTCATGAGATTTATGTTTCATTAGAAACTAAACTGAAAACTAGAAATAAGGATGCAACTTTATTAGCAGAAATCAACATTTACTTTCAGAATATTTAACCAAAAAGTTGTTTTCAGAATGTGGTGTGCCTTCAGGTTAAAGAACACATTTCTAGACAAAACTTTTATACGGGCTATAAAAGGGGCTACACTGAGTTAGGTGCACTAAATGACCTGCTCCTTCTCTGCTCTCTTAATTTTTAACACTTTCCTGTGGGAATAGTTAACAAACATTGGAGGAATGAGTACAAGAAGGAATAAATGAAACCAGATAAATAATAAATAATTTAATGAATTAGTCAAACACTGTAAACCTGGAAATCAACTCTGACTCTCATTAGCCTGGTTTGGGTTTTTGTACCTTTATTTCCATATAAGGCCAATGGGAAGTGTCACAGTTGCCCTGTATTACAGAATTCTTAGAAAGTTCAAAGATTTCAAAGCAGGAGGTAGGACAGTTTTAGGGTTGAAATGATATTAGTAATCATCTATTTATCCACTCCTTTCATTTTCTAGATGTGAAGACTGAGATCCAGAAAGTTGACAGAGGAAGTGCTAGCCACATTCGAAACTTCCTTCCCAGTGGATCCACATTAAAGATGCTGGGAGAGTCCTCTCTTTTAATAGATGTTGTATAGAAAGCTGTCATTCTAATTCAGGTGGTGACTATTTTAATTCACAAGTTTTGCAAGCAATCTGGGCTCCCAAACACTATTTCACCAGAATCCATGGCCTATATAGGAAGGTGTAGCAGTCTAAACATTGAATAATCAGCACAGCATGGGCACTGACAATGAGTGTAGACAACAGCCATAGACAACTGGTACCATCATACTGATGAGTACCAGCAGGATAGCAGCTCTGGTCTACAGACCTGGTCGACCACACTTCCCTCTTTCTGCCACTGGTTCTGTCAGAGCAGGCAGATAGCTGGGTGTGAGCAGAGAAAGGGGGACACAGACCAAATGGCAGGAATTGGGCAGAAAGGAGGGGCACATGACAAATTCAGGAAACCATACATCATGTACGTACCAGGGGCCCCTGGGCAGAGAAAGAAAAGGAAGAACCTCTGGGCTGATAAGTGGTCACACCTTTTGGGGTGATTAGCAGCTTGGAGGTCAACAAAGAAAGGTGAGAAAAAGCAGGAATCTCCAGTGTATTTGGCTCATTATGCCCTTATCACAATAAAATTAGCCTTGCAGATTAGAAGTACCCATCATGCACCAATGTCATAACACTTCCGATCCAAACTAAATAAGGACAAAAATCCCTCCTTCGTTCGGGAAAGTGGAGGTGGGATGAAAAGTCAAGAAATATGACCCCAAACCCTACCTTCCCTAATGAATATTATTTTTATACTCTATGTAATCAACTTGCCAAAGAAACTCAGGCCAGCCACTCACCTGAGCCTGCCCACTCTCCCCTTGAGAATGTGCTATCTATCCCTTAATAAATCTTCACTTTACTTTCTTAACCTCTTCATCTTATCTCCGAATTCTTTCTGGGACGGAACAAGAACCTGGACACTGGCTACATCTACCCACAACAGTTCCTGGCTTTGTGAGTACTGTCACCTTACTGGTGTTAGGCTTTCTTCCATTCAGGCTTTCTCTTACACTATGGTTGCCTTATTGATGCCCATAATAAAACAGATTCCATGATTTATCTCCTGGGAATCACCCAGAGCTTCATGACTCCTTCAGCAACATACCACCCTGTCTCCCCCAAATCATGGGACATTTTCATGTTTCCAGTTTCCAAGCAGGAGGAAATGACACAATTTGACATACATACCCTCATATTACTTTGGCCCAACTCTGCTTCATTTGCAGTAAGTGGTCAAAAGTTTGTATCTGAGTCCAATTCAGCTGTGAATGGAGACTGAGAGAACTATTCTTCTGGATTTAGTTGTTACAGTTCTAGCACACTTACCTCTACAAGCCTGCTGGTGTGTTCACGAAATATTGCAGCATATTCTTTTATTTCCTTTTCCCGGCCATTCTTGGCAGCTTCAATGAGAACCAAAAGTGGGACTGTTGTATCCAAAAAGGAGTCTGACACATGATCTATAATAGCCTTACGGAGCTGAGGAGAAATAAGTAAGTTCAGGGTTGTTTTTTTTTTTTCAGTAAATAGTTCATATTATTTCTTATTTTTACAATCTCAGTGATTATAAAATTCATTTTATACATTCTTTGCACAGTCTCTAGAGTCATAATATTTAAGACCGTGTATGGATGTTACCCACAAAGCTAAAACAAGCAAAATATCCAAGAAAAAAAATCATTGAGTAATAGCTCTCCTGCTCTCAAAAGTTACTATTTTTTTCTTAAATTGTATTTAGCCCAGAGGTCAATTATAAGTGATAGTACTACATTTTTCCCTGGAAGAAATTGCACTATTGTAATGTTTATGCATGTGTACAGACTACATTGTACATCATGTATTTTCATAACTACAAAATTATAAAATGTTTTCTATCTAGTTGGAAGAACTAATGATAAATTTTGATTAGCTAAATTGTAGACTTCGTGGTAATTAAACCAAGTTAGATCACCGATTATGCCAGTTGATATCAGATTAATAGAGCAAGGAGAATAATAAATGAGGTTGATGTCCAATTTTCTCCATTTGCATTAATTGTTCTTGCCCTCACACCTTAAATTATTAAACAAGCATAACATTCTGCTACAATTAGTTCTTTAAAATTTGATTATGTGTAAGCTTATAAATTACAATCAGGCAATTACCCTGCTCAGTAGATATTTTCTGAAATTTAAAACTGAGTTGGAAAATTAATGCATTGTATTTATATGATATTGAGTCCTTAAGGATCACAATATATTCTAATGTTTCATTAACAATGTCAATGACTATGAATGGCTCCAAAGTTTTTGGTAAATCACCTCAATTTAATAAAACTAAGATATGAATAGCTATCAGGGAATTTACAATTTACCTTCTCTGAAAGATATATTTTAGCATATTTTTAAAAATAGGTAGACACTTATTCTAGTTCTAGATTACAGAAGAATTAATAATACATTTTCAGTGATGTAGCTACATGAAAACAAAAGCACTCTCTCTTCCTATAACAATTATAGGATGACAAATCCATAATAATTATAGATTCATCTAAGATAGTAGAGCTTCCTCTGAAGAACTGTGAAATTTTATGGCTACCAAAAGTTTCACAAAGGCTGTAGGAAGATCCTTAAGGAAAGATCCTGCTTAGCATGCAGAAAGGCAAATCACTAATGGCAATTTATTAGCATTTACTGAGCACTTACTAGGACAGGCGGTAGAGTGCTGAGTGCTCACAAGGCAAGTGGAAGAACCTGAGTGAATGAACTGTTTGCTGTCCATAAAGAGTGGGCGTGGGAAGTCAGGCAAGAGATCGTAAGTGAGGAGTTGAGCTGGAAACTAAAGTTGTATTCGTTCCAGATATACAAGGGAAAAGTAGAAGAAATCTCTCAGAGGGGGAGCTGTTTTCAATAACCTTCCTTCCCCTTTATCCTTTCTTCTTTCACTTAAAACCAGGACAAGTAAAAGGAGGGCTAAGAGGAGAAATGCACTAGAGATGTGATTAAAAGCCAGCATATATATGGGAGGTGATTCAAGGCAAGCAGGTTAACAGAATCATGTAGAGGGAGATGAACAGTGAGATGCCCAAGAATAAAACCTTAGAAAATACTACCATTTATGAGAGTCATGCAGATGGAACAGTAGGACCTAAAAGACTGAGCTGCTGGTCAAGAAACAGAGAGCAAATGATCAACAGCTGAAAGAAAAACTTTCAAATAAACCTCTGCACCAGTGCTCTCCAAATGAATTTACTCTACCAAACACAATTTCAATAACTGGGTTTAATGTGTTGAATCCTCTTTTCTGCATATTTGATTTCATTCAACTCAACAAATATTTCTAAGCACCATTCCTTACATTTCTACCAAGAGTAAGGTATTGTTAGAAACATCAAGTTGGAGACACATGGTCCCTGATAATCTAGTGGAGGAGAGTCATTAAATATTGCAATAAAGGAAAACCAGGAGACTGGACAGCAAAGAAATTTCAAGAAGATAAAAGGTTTCAGAGTCTTATTTTAAAGATAAGTTAAATAAAAACAACCAAGACTTTCCTATTGGATTTGACCGCTAAGGTGATTACTGAGCTTAATAACAGCAGTTTTGGCGGAAAAGTGAAAACAGGAAACCTACTGCTGTGGTATGAAGAGTGAACAGGCGACAAGGAGGAGGAGACAAAATAAACTCCTGTTTCTAGTAGTTTGATTGTGACATGAAGAAATAAGGCTTGGTATTAACTACACTGAGACACAGGTTTAAAGAGGGATGGTTTCTCGTATAAAAGACTTCAATATATGGTCCCATCTACAATTAAACTCAGATTGTCCTCTTACATTTTAAAAAATACATTTTCATTTATCATGATACAAAAATCAAAGAAATAACTATTTCTAGAGAAAAATAACTATTGTCTTAGATTGTTCCCATTTTTGTAAACACTTGAATAATTTTATCAATCTTCTTACAGCACTAAATATATTTGCATCTCCCCTCAGTGGTGCTACCTTTTGTCTTCCCTTCATTTTAATGACATTTACTCCCTTGTTCTTTTTTATTTCTTCAAAGTTTTCAACTATATTTACCCTGCTATTCAATCTGTCATCCCATACACAAATGTTGAAATATATTGCAAAGTTGAGGCTTGAGCTACAGCTGATTTACTATTAATTAAAGAATAAACTCTTTGACTTAAATTATTTTTTTAAAAACTAAACCAAATTAGGAACACATTTTTTGCTTTTTTCTAAGGCATACTGCTAAGTACATAATACAATAAATGAGAAAAGGGTACCACAGAGGTATGATATGTTCAGTAGGACAAGACAAAAGAACTGGAAAATGTGCTTTCAAATAAGTTCTATGCCTTGGAAAATGGGCTGAAATTACCTGACATATTATAATGTCAAATATAATGAGCAAGATGAATATTCTGTAGTCGCATAATCATTCAATAAAACAAATGCATTTTGAGCTTTCTAAAGGCAAGGCACCATTCCAGGCAACCTGGGGAATGCCAGGATGATAAAGACAGGGTAAATATTAGGGAGTGAGAGATGCACAGACTTTGATGAGTATCTTAAAAGAAGTGCAAACAAGTAAGAAACATTGAACTTATTGCCATGGTTAAGAAGGCTTCTGTAAGGATGATACATGTATTCCATTTTAAAAGCTGAATAAGATATTAAAGAGTTGGAAGTGGGAAGCACAGCATTGTAGGAATAGGGACTATCATAAGCAAAGAAAATAGAGGGATCCTCAAGATTTCACAAGTGTCTTGTGCGACTGGAACATGGTGGTAGAGTGAGGATTAAAATCAAATCTCATTAGATACAATGGAGGTATTGAAAAGTATTTTAGGTAAGAAGAACAAAATTCAGACAAAAAGATTAAAAGATGACAGAAGAAAATGGGCAGAAATCGGTGACCTGTGTTAGACATAAGTGATATCTTTAAGAGACAGCACACAGTCAGCAGGCAGGGAGATATCGTCCCCTATGAAAGATCTTAACCCCATGCAAACAACAGCACAGTCAATGCAACCGACTCACAATTTGCTCACCAGAATGCCTCACTTGTTGATTCCTGATCATTTACCATCACATTCATAGCTATGATTATAGACTATATTAGAGGCCTTTGGTGCTTTCCATCTCATCCACTGGCCCAGTCTGATTTCAGCTGTTACAGTGGGGAAGAGTTCCATGTCCTCCAAAGACATCCCACCTTGAGTGCAATCCATGCTTCTTTGTGTTATTGTTTCTCAGGACTTCCTTCAAGTCTCTATGAGATTCTTAGCTTAAGCACAGCCTGAAAGTTCTGGAGAGTCAACACCACTGAGAGCAATCCACAACCAAGAGGATGGGAGCTCTGGGTAAAATTCTCAGCTTTCATGAGCAGACAATTCTCAGAGGCATTCTGTCCCTTCTCAGAAGTCCTTAAGCTCCTGTAGCCTGTAGTAACAACCACCATAGTGCATCCTTTCCTCCCTCCCTGACTGTTCTATTACATTTCATGTTCTCTTACACTTGCTCCTTGGCACTGCCTCCCAAATAAAAGACCTGAACTAAGGCCCAAGTCTCAGGATCTGCTTTCAGGGGAATCTGGTAATAACATAGACACATCTGTTTGGTGTTAGTGTTGTTGGGTCATGTAGCAAGTATCAGACTCTGATGTTTTATATACACTACCCATTGATGATCACACTTTGCCACTTCTGCTTTGCACACCCCCAGGTTTAATTCTGTCATCTATAGGATAGGACTATTAATGAACATAGAGACAAGATTTGGAAGACCTTAAATGCTATGCTAAGTAATCTTTTTTTATATGTACTGACATATTCATATGGGATTTTTTTCATTTAAATTCTAAAATCATCTATACTCATGTAGAATAACTAACTAGTCCTCCTCTGTCTTCTCTATGTCTATATGGTTTTTCTGCCCAGTGGAACAATTCCTTTCACTTGGGTGATATACAAAAAACCTTAAGGAAGAATCCAACATGCCAATGTAGAAACAGGACAATCTTAGAAGCCACAGCATGAAAATCTAAAGTTGGTGGGAGGACAATAGGAATTAGAGGTACATATTTTCAATAAATATCTGTCAGGTATGAAACCAAATTGAGGGGCTTTCCATCTTTCCTCATTGCAATTTAACAAAAGGCTTTGAGACATCAATTTTTCTATTTCCCACTGATGTAAGTGGTTTGGGATCTCAAATAAAATAATGTGTCTCTGCAGTGGAAACCCCAAAGTGAAAGCTGTATGTGAAGACTATAAGGAAGCCCTGCCTACCCCATCATCCCCACCAAATAAGGAAATACAAAGAATGAAATTGTGAGTGGAAGAGGAATGGAAAGAAGAGGGTACTAGAAAAACTTGTATTTGTGTATACCGATGCCATTTTAAGTCAAGTAGCAAACTATGACTTTCAAAACTCAATTAACTAATAGGAACTGAATCACCTAAAAATTAATTCAGCATATACCTACGGTGTCAACTTAATGAGTTGTGTATCTTATAAATACTTAATATTATTTGATGATGAGAATGATGAGAAGGAAGTGTAAGAGCCAACATATTTTTTAAAGCATTTTTATTGTTTTGGTTTTTGTGGAGGAGGTAATTAGATTTATTTATTTATTTATTTTAATAGAAGTACTGGGGATTGAACCCAAGACCTTATGCATGCTAGGCATACACTCTACCACTGAGCTATACCCTCCCCCAAGAGCCAACATATTTTTTTCTAAGTATGACAGTGGTACTACCAACATGGAGAAGAGATGAATACAGCAGTTCAGCAACTCATCAACTAAAGAATCAATCAAGTTTTTGTTTTGCTTGTTGTCACCAGAATACTATTTTATTTGATATAGCTCAGGTCCTTATTTGGGCATTTATGAGATAGACAATTATATCTCAATACATACAAACAAACGTTTTAATCTGCCTTTAAATGTCTGTTTCACTGTATATAATACAGTAGAAATTGAATATATTTGTTTTAATTTTTTAATGAAGTAAAGGAAGTTTAAAAATCTTTCTCCCTTATTAAGAGCTTTATTAGGTATACAGTTCTGAAATAAATGATGGGAAAAAGACTATAAGGAAAAAGAAAATTGAAATTTTTTAAAAATATAAAATAAATAATAAGGAAGGAAACAACTTATGATATAAAATTAGTGCATTAGGCACTGGAAGTTGTGAAGGTGAATAGGGTATTTTCCCTGGCCCCTGGCATAGTGATTATAAATTCGGGTTAGGGTTAGATGGACCTGGGCTCAAACTTGGGCGCTCTCAGTGAGCTGGGGGATGTTCAGTATATTGACTCACCTGAGATTGAGATAGTAATACTATGGCATTACATCTTTTTTCTGGGTCAAAAAGCAACAATGTAAGAACTACAGTTGGTAGAGAGCTACGGAAAGCATTTACTAAATGAGAGATGTTGTCATAATTATCATTTTAAGGATTTAAAATCACGGTGAAGAAAAATCCATGAAAAAAGAAAAAGACAAGCAGAATATGATTACTGCTATAAAAGAACTACCAATGCTGTAAGTGCTCCAGGAAGAAAACAAGTGATTCCAGCTGGTGAAAAGGGCAAAGCTTTCATGGGAGAAGTAGCATTTGTAATAGTCTTGAGCTTCCTCAGGCAGTTAGGAGTTGGTGGGGAGGAGGGGAGGAAGGGGAACAGGAAAGGCACCAAACTGAACAAGCCATCTATACAAAGGTGCATGTGTGTCTGGGTGGGAAGGGAGGTGGTGGGAAATTCAGAGAACAGGGTAATGTACTGGTATGATGAGAAGGAAGAAAGAGAAAGACAGTGAAAGGAGAAAGAACATTAAGAATTATGAAGATTAAGTTGGGGCCAAATTACAAAGAATCTGAAATACCATGCCAAGGACTTTTGTCTTTGTTCTCTAGTACAACAGGCAATGAAGTCACAGAGCAAGAAAAGACAAATTGCTTACCTGAAACAAATAAATAATGTCACCTGTAGGACATTCCATCTTGTTGCCCCAAAATATATAATTTGCTTCTTCTCAGCTATGTCTAAGCAATCTATCTCATTCCTCCCAGGTGAAGTCCAAGGATTCTCTGAACCAAAGCTAAAATGTTTCTGGGATGCTTATGGACAAGCCATGGGTAAGCAAGGGGATTAAGATGAATGAGCAGGAAGATGGGCTTTGCTCATTTTTTACTAAAAACAAACACAAACAGACCTAAAACAAGAAAAAGATATTAAATATTTCAAAGCAAAACATTTTAAGGGTAGGGGCTTTCTCCTTCCTGTGTGAAAAAGTATACAGAAGATTAAAATAAACTTAAAACAAACTGAAGAACTTTGCAAGAGTAAGAAGAGGTGGAGATGACTCATGTTGTTGTTTAAACTAGTTTTTCTTATTGCCACAAGCATGAACATCAGGATGAAAAATGAAGCCCTAGGGAAGGCAAGTAAGGATACTGAGAACGAATCATAACAACTACCTCAACTAACTTTGAAGACCGTGATTGTTTCCAAAGACAGCTCCAAACAATCCCATCTTCCCGTACACACATGCCACCTTTCCCATAAGAGATAGTGTTTTACTTGCTCCTGTTGACCTGGGGTAGGGTTTGTGACTATTCTGATCTATAGAATGTGGAAGAAACACCATCCTAGTGACTGTGGAGCTCAGGCATGGAGAAGGCCTGGCAGCCTCCATCTCTCCCTTCTTGGAGTCTTGAATCATCATGTAAGAAATCCAGGCTCCCTTGCTAGAGAGAAACCATATGAAGGAGCCTTAGCAGATTAGGCACCACAAGGAGAGAGGGAAGAAGAAGAAGCACTGAGCCTTAAACCCAGACACCATCTGAAATACTACTATATGAGAGACCACAAGAGAACATACTACAGAAATGGACCAGCTGACCACCCGCCTCGAGCCAACCCATGGAATCATGAAACATAATAAAATGGTTGCTATTGTTTCTGGTAGTTTGTTAAGCAGCAATACTTAACCCCCAAAAAGAAGATGCTGACCTATGAAACCATAGGGAATTTGTGTACCTCTGGAACACAGCAGTTCTCTATGAGCTAGAAACATCCAACTACTACAAAGAAAAGCTTTAGTAATTTCCTACACTCTTTCTATGTCTCACTGGTGGTGTGAGGTGGAAATACAAGTAGGATTGCAAGATGAAATATAAAACTCCTGGCTAAATTTGAATTTCAGATAAACACAACTAATTTTTACATATAATTATGTCCCATGCAATAGTTGTTTGCTGCTAATCTGAAATTCAAATTTAACTGGGCATCCTGTGCTTTGATTTGCTAAATTTGGTAATCCTACGCACAAAGGATTGCTTTATCTTAACTTTTTTTTTTTTTAAAGAAAAACAATGATTCCAAAAGCTTTGGAGACATAAATGGACATAAGCTCTTTGTACATAACTTTGTTGGAGGCAACCTAGGGCGATAAGATGAGAAGGAAAGACACAGATGTTAACAGCTCACAGTAACAACTTTTCCAAGTCCTAGGAGGAGCAAGTGGGATAGAAGACAGACAAGAAGTCACACAACTAAGAAGGAGACAGCCTGGAGGGTAAGAGTGCCTGGGCTGGGCATCGATTATGGCTGACATAAGTTCAATGCCCCTTCCTCCTTCCTGCCCCACCTCACCACACTATTCTGCTTCCTCATCTACATCACAGGACAAGTTGTGCTAAGTTCCTTCCACCTCTTCCATTCTGTGATTTTAAGTGCTGACAGTAGAAACAGAATTCACATTAAGGCTATAAAGTTGAGAAACAGGAATTTTCCCAGTCTTCAAAATTGTGCTTTTACACAGCTAATATTACCTGGTGGTGGATCCCTATTTATCCCATTTCCAAATCTACTTCGAATTAAAAGACTGCTTGGGCCATTTTACTCAATCTTCCCATTAAACTACAATAATATACTGCATTAAAAGGTTATAGTTGAAAAGTTCTTGCCCCTCTTTGATGAGTTAATGGTGACCAAGTTAAAGTTGTACATGAGAAAGAACCCTGATTATTAAATAGTAGAAAGAAATGGAAAGAAAAGGTCTTTGAAAATAGCTAAATCTTCATATTCTGGAGAAAAAAAAATTAACTTGTGGTATAATACCAAACTCCTAAATTATTTAATGAAATCCTTTCTAATCCTACGTTCCTGGTGGCCTAAGGTTGAAAGTAGCTTTAACTTCATGAGAAACTAATTTTTGAGGCATCTCGAAAAGAATTAGAAGGGGAAATTAGTAGGGTCTCTGTATTACTAGATGTTTGCTCTAAGCATTTGGACAATAAACTCAGTTTTTAATGTAACAGAATCAATTTACCAACATTCCCTAAAAATTTACTATGTATCAGGCACTAATAGGCATTTCATTTAAACCTCACAGCTCTATTATGAATTATTAATTCCATTTTATGGGTTCAGAGGGGCTCAGAAAGATGAAATCTGTTCCCAAAATTGCACAGCTGATGACAGCAGGGCCAGCATTTATTTGAATGTAACTGCCTGGTATTAAGTCACATACCCTTTCTTCTATGTTTGCCACAAAAACGGCTGAGGTATGTAAATGTGGAAAGTGTATGTTTATTGCTCTTGTTTTATATTCTAGATTAAGTTTAAAAGAATAAAAGAAGGTCATTTTGTTTGGTGTTAGTCTCCACGTTTCTCTTCCCTCACCTGTCTGCGAAGGTCTCTTGTCTTCTTGCACATGTTGTCTATCGCAATATTCAGGGTATTACTCCTTTCCTTTTTTCCAGTCTACAAAGAAGTAAAAAAAATGGCATAAGCAATGGTATCAAATTACTCTTTATCACTTAGCAATTTGCTTTCTAAATTTCCTGAAAATAACAGCTTGAAAATTCAAGAATAGGTTTCAAAACTGCTATGATATTGCATATGATTCATGAGTTCTTTACTTAAGAGTGTAAGTTGAATGGTGATTAAACTTCACATTATTTTCTTCTTTAAGCTTCTGTAATATTTCTGATACAGGGTTGGGCTGCATTCAGTATGGCAGTAGGCAGAGCATTATCTCCAAAAAAACTCTGGTCTTCATTCTTAACAAGTCGGCTCTTTAACCGCTAAGAATGCAATTAGCTTAAAAGCATTAGATGCCCAATTTGTCAACTTCCGTGGGAGTTTCTGAAGTCATTTTCATGGTGCATTGTGTAAGTTATGCAGAGCCATATTGGAGTTTTGCTAAACACTAAATAAAATATGCAGTGCAAATTCATACAATTTGCAAAAGTTGACCACAATTTTAGCTGACAATATTCCAAGAACAAATTGTTTCAAGTAAAAACCGGACGCTGTTTTTGGCTCTTTGAGATAATCTGTGCAACACCTTTTCATTCTTCAAGCAGAATCATTGCCTCTGTTATATCCTTAACCTAAATCTTCAGGCTATTAAGCACATACAGAGTCACCTTGGTTGGTATTTTGTACATATTACTTTTGTGGTAGACAACTGAATTGAATCTAATCATACTTTTTTCAGCAATATCTTATATAAAAGAAATTGAAAAAATCATTATGTGATTCACCTCTAGGAACACTGCTCCTATTTAAAATAATAAACTGAGAAGAGCTCTTAGGAGGAGACCTTGAAAATCAGGAAGGCAAGTTTAAGCAGCTGATAACTGAGGGAGTTTACAGCATGGACTCTGTGAAGAAGGGCATTGTAACAAAATACAGACCACAAGGCAACATGCCATACGCTACTCCCAAGGACTAAACTCACACATAAATCCATACCTTCAAGTGGAAAGACTCCTTTACTAGAAGTTCAAGACGATTTATAATCTATCCTAATCTACGTTTTCAATCCTATTTTCTGTCTCATCTTCTCAAGTACTATTCTTTACAGTAAGAATATTTCTATACATTTCTATGTCTTTTTCCAAGTTTTTATATATAATATACCTTTGACTGTAGCAAATGTCTCCCGAAATAATTCCCTATTAAAATCCTACCTATTTCTCAATGGTTTCCAGAGTTCCCCTAGCAACTCTTCCCCAAAGTAAACCTGCTCCAATAGCATTTTGGAAATATCCCAAAATACCTATTTTATTTCTGTGAATACTTATCACCCTTACAATACTTTTAGAATCTTGATGTTGGCAAGGATATCTTAATTTTTTTTATTCCTGAAAGTAACTTGTTTAGGATTTATTCAATAGTGTTGATTAGTTTATAAATGAACAACTTGATTCAAAACACAACATAGTTTTACCAAGGACTTACTAGATTCTGGAAGAGATCTGACCATCTATTCATCAAGGCACAGCTAAAATACTCTGTTAGCTGAGGTTTCTGGTACCCATCTAAACTTCAGTTAGATCCAGATTTTCTTGGGAGTAACATTACTGATATGTATAATAGGAAAATCACCATCATTTGAGCCCATTCTGTACAACGCAAGATGTTTGGCATCCAGGGACCCCTGTCTACTAAATTCTACTAACAACTTTCAGGCACTATGATAGCCCAAAATTGGCCCCACACATTTCCAGATACCTCCTAAGGGGAAACACAGTAGAGGACTACTAAGTCCTTAACTACATTTTCTTTTTGGGAATGAATGTGCAATGTGTGCATGATGGAGACTGTATCTTGTGAATGAAGTGGGAGAAGAGGAAGAGGAAAACAGACGAAATAAAATTCTGAATGTCAGAGCAGTAAAAGCTGTGGTAGAAATGACTCAGATTGCCACTGATACACAATGGGCTATGAGACAGTTCCCAATTTTACCTAAAGAACCTGTCCCTTGTTCTCCATTTTCAGTGTTAGCTCTTGGTCATCTCTTCCCACTTCATGAAAGCAGAGACAGTCAAAAGGGGGCAGGAGTAGAACAGACAGAGACACTCCCCACCCCTAGCACACACAGTGCATCAGGAAATCACAGGAAAGACTTTTGTTGTCTTGGTCGTAAAAACTCACCAGCTTCTGTGATGTGATTCATCAGAACAACTAAAAGATGTCAACCTTCTCAGAGCTAAGAGCAATTGCATACCAAATTTAATAAAGGATGACAGGAGGTGACAGCATGAAGACATTCAGTAAGGACTATAAAGATGATTTCCTAATTTCTACCCAGAGCTTAACCTTAGCTTAAAAGGTCTCTTTGGGTCAAAGACATTCTGTTCTTCAGGTAATAAAAAACAGTCACTATTATTTAAAGTATAAAGTTTTCCCCATCTTCCTTCCTTGTCTAACCCTCTCTCTCCCCTACTTCTCTTCTTTTTCACCTCCAGCTTTTTATTGGGTCCTTGCTCTATTTATCCAGATTTATTAGGCTTCAGTCAAGCCATTTTATGCCTGTTTACTCCTTTTGCATGGCATAAAAATAAATAAAGCAAGGAGAAATAACCCCATCCCACTTAAAAGCCCTCATTCCTTCTGTTTTCAAAGCCTTAACAAATCATGAAGCAACGAGCTAGGACTGAGTGAATCGTGGGTGGTGAGGTAAGGAACAAAAATGGCAGGATATTAAAACATAACCGCAGATAGCAGTCAGAGCCTGCCTACCTCCCAGGTGCTCAGAAGAGAAGATGCTCCTTAAAGGAAGCTTAACAGAAGCCATTATTAGGTGAGTATAGCCCTGCTAATGGAAAATGTACCACTTACAGTCAAGTGCCGGGGGGAAAAACACTGGAAAAACATGGCACCAATCAGCACTGTATGGGGGAAAGCAATCACATTCCTCATCAGTAAATAAACTGCCAGGAAAGACATATGGAAAAGAACAGTTGTGAGTACAGACTTCATTCAAAGAAATGTCATTAAAATTAGTACTGCCCATTATAAATTCTGTCCCGACATAATCTAGGCTTAGAATCTTAACTCTAAGTCCTTCCATCAGTTCCACCTCACCACTGCTCCCATATCATTACCACAATTAACAGCACTCTCATGTTTTTGCCTTAAAGCTGCCCACACATTTGGAAAAAGTCTCTTTATAAATAAACTCTCCTTGAATTATCTGAATTTGAATTTTCCATCTGTTTCCTGTTGGGACCCTGCTAGGGAGAACTTTCTAACAATGTATTGTCCAACCTGATAACTACCAGTAATACGTGGCTATTTAAATTTAAACATAAACTAATTAAAATTAAATAATGTGAAAAATTCAACTCCTCCGTTTTTTCATTTAAAGTGAGCAACAGCCACGTGTGTCTAGTGGCTGCTGTATTGTACAGCACAGATACAGAACATTGATCTCAGAACGATGTATTCAACAGCGCTGTTCTAAAACATATCTTTGTTTAATCAAATGTATAAATGAATTCCTATTTTAACACAAGTCACCTTTTATTTGAGAATAAAATACTGAGCAAGAAACAAACAAAAATCCCAACCCTCAAGATGTTTAGTAAAGAATCTTGAGATCTAATTCTGTCCTTTTTTTGTTCTAAAACTCTTCTCTCTATTCCTGCTCTAAAGGAATTAAGAACAAATTTTTGATCATGGTGTGCAAGGTCCCACATAATCTATTTTCATATTTACACACCAAATATTAACAAGATATCTTAATGGGTCTTTTATTTACTATACAATACAGTCATAACTTTGGGACTGTGCACAGGTAAGCGACACAGACAGACCATTATTTCAAACACAGCAGTCTGGCTGGAGTCTGCATGATGTATTTGAGAAGATTAAGAAAAAAAGACATGCAGAAGAGTTAGATGGTCCCAGCAACGGTCCACCAGAGAGATGAAAAGTGTGAAAACGAATGCAGTGGCAGTACAATGAAGAAAACAGACCTAAGTATTCCAGACGAGTAAACTGGGTAGGATGATGACTGGCAGATGCGGGGAGGTGAAGAAGAGAGAACAGTCTCTCACTAGACCGTGCAGACTTTGAGGGAGAGAAACTCCTTACACATAATTTGTCCTTCGTAGCATCTAGCCCAGTGCTTTGCACATAGTAGGAACTCAAAAGTTATTTGCTGAATAGAGAAAAGAAAACTGGATCATCTTTGGCAAACCTGGTAACATTTCTAGGCCTTAATTTCCATACGCATATAATGAAGATCTGCCCCAAATTGTTCCTATATTCCTTTCTAACCTGAAAATTCTATGAAAAGGCCATGTTCTCTTAAAAAAGAATTATAGAATAATATGTTACTTTTATTGTACAATTTCCTGCATAAACAGCTGTTAAAAATGTGTTGGAGATATGCATACATAATACACATCTGCAATGGTAAAATAAATAAAGACATTTGAACTGGAAGGGCCATGATGCTGACCTCACAAAAACTATGAAGTCTCAAATACTAAGGGATGAGGTTTAAAACAAATAAAAATTGATCTAATTCATAATCAAAAGAAAATGTTATCAGTGGAGAGAGGAACTCTGGAATTTAAAAAGCAACAAAATGCTTTTATTATTGTTTTGCTATGTTTTCTTTTGTTTTTGTTTTTAAATGTGTGCCATTTTATTCAACCTTTTAAAATGACACATCCCCCTTTAAATGAGAAATCTTTATTTCACGATAAAGATGAATTATGATGCCCTTAAATTAGTTCCTCTCTGCAGAAATAGCTTTAAAAATATTTTATGCTTAACACACAGCAGAGGCACAGATTCTAGCCCACATTTTTCAGGCATGGAAAACATACAAATGGCATTGGAAGAAAAAAAAAGAATTCTCTTCTAAAATGCCACTATCCTGAATGGCATATCAGGAAAACATCTCAGCAGGGTATCAAAAAAAAATCTTTCTAAAGCAGGGTTTGTGTTATAAAAATGAAATTAAAACAAACAAAAATTAACTCTGAGACTTGAAAGGAGGTTTTTAAAAATAATTTCGAAAGAACAGAACAACTTCGCTATCAAGGGAAATAGGTTAAAGATTGCAAGTATCTTGACCTTTCGTGTTTGGGAAAGCAGGATGCCGCCCCAGGTAAGCTGTCTGCTGGGTGGAACTGGGAATCAGTGAGGGGGAACCAACTCTGTCAAATAACTGCCACAACTAAGTATTTCACACGCATCTTCTCCAATGCCATTCACAATAACTCTTCACACATTTACACATGAAGACACAGAAGTTCAGTAAGTTGAAATACTTCCCCCAGGAGGAAACCCAGTAAGTGGTAGGGTCATATTGACTTGAGTCTAATCTCATGCTTTCCCCAATACTGAATGAGCTGTAACTTAAACCCCAATCAATATTTTATATAAATTGGTATCTTAAAAATAACGAGCAGAGTAGCACACAAGTTTGTGGAGTCAGTTAAAATTGTTTGAATCTATGCTCCATCACTTGATGGATACGTGTCCTTGGACAAGTTAATTAATCCCTCAAAGTTTTAGTTTCCTTACCTCTAAAGTGGAGCTGATGTAGCAAATTATATCACAGGTTTATTGTAAGGAATAAAATGATGAAGGATATACAAGTTCTGGCAAATAGTGAGGGCTCAAGACAAGTTAGCAGTTATTACCATACTTATCAGTAGTGTCACCACTGTCACTAACTCTTGCATTTCCTGAACTACACCAGCTGGCAGATTTCCCCATGCTTTTCCAAACACTAAACCTTTATCTTGGAATGCCCTAATCAATTCCCATTCCACAGGAAAATTCTTAATCCATAGCTCAAAATTCAGTTCAAGCACCTCATCCTCAACATCTTCTTTTCTGATTCTCCTCAATCTCAACCCCACAATAAAAAATGAGACATAAAAATTAAAACCCCTCTCATTTGTATTTCCACTAATTTCTCCACATAGTTCAATTACAGTACCTGTGAACTTTTTTCATCTTTTATTTACACTCTGACTCATCTTTTAAATTGTCAGGTCTGTAATCTTAGTATCTAATTCAGAGTTTGGCATTCAGCTAATGTCTGTGGGTGAAATAAGTAAATGGAAGAATGGTTAACCACACTTTTATTAATCATAAATAATATTCAAACAGTTTTATTAATAAAAATTGTTTATCTTTTTAACAAAAGTAACTAACAATCATCGTGCTAGCTGTCAGATATTCTATTCAAAGTTTTTAATGCAAAGACTGTTATCATTCCCTATAAGAAGGTACAACATAAACTTGGTATGAAGATGAAACTACCATGTGGATCAGAAAGGGAAAGTTCTGAAATAAGCCATCTGGGTGACCTTAACTAAGGTAAAATACCTCTCCTGTCCTTATTCTCTGCATCTGTAAAAGGAGGCCATTGCGCTCAGTGTCCTCCAGAGTTCCTCCCAGCTCTAGGAATGGGAGGTACCAGAGTTCTCTGCTGACATATAGTCTAGTAAGTGTCTAGTCAAGCACTGAGAACACAACACTGCAGCCTGTCACATGTGTTCTCAGGGCAGAGATGCTTATGCCAGATCCCATGATTTCAACTGAT
The DNA here is from genome assembly GCF_036321535.1 of Camelus dromedarius. Taxonomy (NCBI): domain Eukaryota; kingdom Metazoa; phylum Chordata; class Mammalia; order Artiodactyla; family Camelidae; genus Camelus; species Camelus dromedarius. The sequence goes on along the minus strand of NC_087443.1, from coordinate 36,036,371 downwards.
ATGCATCAAGCATGAAAGAAATATTCCTGGGTTTGCACTGCAGTAATGTTCAAATCATTTTACTGGTGATGTTATTCACCTCCTTGGAATCTCAGAGATGGATATAAACCACGACCTTCTCTTTTAAAGATGTTGCCATGGAAAATCAGTCATATATACGTGCAAGTGCAGATGCAGGCAAAGATCCACCCCCCTAACCAACAGGTAACTCTGAAAGCAACTGGAAGAGTCAGGAGTAACCTGATACTTTATTTCCAAAAATCTCTGGTCTTTTCAGGATTCTCACTTCAAGGTGTTTTGTGATAATCTGTCTCAATCCCTGCCTCCCATTTTTCTTCTCTTGTCGTTGGAGTTTCTTGCCCTCCATTCAAGCCCAGCAAACTCTGGAACCGACACTGTTTTTAGTAAGAAGAAATTGAAAAGATGGAGCTTATTAATTTCAGTGATTCAGCATTAAACTAAATTTGCTGTGACCCCTGCTCTAATGGGTTTCAAATCTTGCCAGCTCCTAGGTCAATGACTATTCCTGTAAATCATGCTATGATTACCATTAAATGAAAGGAACGTGTTCAAAATTGAAGGTTTCACTTAGTTTCAGATCAGAATTCAAAGATACTGTGTACATTAATGATTCCAAAATGCATGTCTCAGGCTCATGCAGTGAAAGTACAAAAATAGAGATAATCAAGCTATTTAACCATAAGAACTGTCTAATCTGAAAGCATTTCCATTTTTTATGTTAAAGCTTTTGTCATTTCTTTTATAAAATGATGGCTGTATTTAAAGGTAACATAATATTTCTATTTGACATAGCAAAATAACAGAAAACCTTCCGTTAGTTTCACAGGGTGTGTATATGTGTGTATGTGTGTGTGTGTGTGTGTGTGTGTTGTTTTTCTTTCTAATTCTATAAACTAATAGCTCTGGAGATTACTGGTTTAAAACAATGAAGTAAGAAACCTGCCTTGTCTCACAATCAAGATTTGCTTAACCAGTCAGTTGTGGTATTGGCATACAAACAGATTAAAATAATTTCTGTTTTGAAACTGGACTTGTTTTCTAGGCTTGTTTAGAACATTTTATATCAACTGCATTGTCTTTAAAATAGCATTTGTGTTCAACTGCTATTAAAAGTTAGTGTGATAGTGGAATCAGATAGATATTCTTCAAATCTTAGTTCTAAGACTTAGTAACAAGGTGACTGCATACCAGTTATGTAAGCTAAGTTTCAATCTCCTCATCTATAGCATGATGATGACAATATTTGCTTTAGGGGTTGTTGTGAGAATTAAATGAAATAACGTACATACAGCATGTAGGGCAGGAACTGTCTTATACTGGCATTCAATAAATTATATTTATTATTAGCAATAAAAATAATTGTTAGATCACTGAGGGTAGAGTACATAAACTATCTTTCCACTACTATATTTTCAGTGCTTGGCTCTAATAGATGCTCAATACTTACTGATGTGAATGAATTAAAAAAAAAGATTGAAGTGGTGAATGAGCATGTGAAACAGAGAGATCTAGAGGAAGATTTGCCTATTTTCATTGAAAAGATTCTAGACATCTTGTTACAGAAGACACTGAGCCTGTGAAAACAGTATAATCTTCAGGACAGTCAAGGTGGACAAAATATAGATATCTAGGCCAAAGTTTACAAATCCTCTAATTTCAGTTAATGGTTAAATTGTGTTTTATGTCTTTACTGACATTTCAATTTCCAAAATCCCTTTATTGAGTCACTGTCAGAAGTTGTTAGCATATTTAAGGAGATCTGGCTCATTCTAGAAATCCTTCGGATTTTGTGATATCTGGCCCAGCAGCTAGCTTTAGGATAGTGCCTATCTGTGAAGAAAAAAGCTGTGATGTTAATATAAGAGTGGCTGCAAAAAAGTAAAAGAAGACAAAATTTTGTTGTCAATTACACCTTGAGTTCCTTAAAGACTTTTGTTTTTAATCGTATTTAAAACCACTATCAGAGGCTAATAAGCAATGATATGACATAGTACACACATGGACCAAATAAATCATTGTCCATCTTTTAAATAGAACCACTGTTCTCCAGCAATTTTTCTGTCTCTACAATGCTTTGGGAGGTAGAGCATTAGCACAACATTGATCTCATTAAAATTTTATCGTCTGTCATTCCTCTAGTTTCTTAAAAATAATTCCTACTCCTTTTGTTTCCTAAGCCAGGCTTTCATAGTTTAATTATACTCAATATGTCAAATTTCAGCCAACAGGGAGCTTTACAGAGTTTTAGTTAGTCTAACAAAGTTTTCCCATGACCTATACATATGAGATCTAGACCAGACAGATTTCTATCATTTTGATTATTGTTTTCACTTTCACCATCAGTTATAATGTGTGTTTTGCAAACATGTTTATTCTGACACTATAAAATATAAATGCAATGGATTTATTTTTTACTGATTAAAATAAATACTTTCTATCACTATTCAAGTAACACTTTCAAGGTTCATAACTCAAAGAGTTTCTGATTCTGCAGCATGGAGGAAAATTAAAGATAGGCTCCACTTTGAAGAAACTTGGCATATAAATTGTTTTTTCTTCAAAATTATTTAGCAGGTAATAATTTTCTTTACAATTAAAATTTCCTTACAAATAAAAGAAAATAAGCAAGGGCTCTTTTATATCAAGTCCACTTAGCATACTAAAAATATTATGTGTTATAAAACTTGATTTATGCATACCTCTTTAACAGAAAAAAAAAATCTCACAAGCAATATCGAATTTATTGCAATCAGAATAAATACTGATCTATATAGTGTAGTTTGAAAGGCGCCAAAGGCTTTTTCTTGAAAATATTCTCTCCTTCCTATGCCCCTACTCCCAGACCCTACCCAATGCATGAAGTTTTCCATTCCTCTCTATTACATTTGAATGTTTACCTTTCACTAAAGCACCAAGATACACATAGGGCATTTCACAATGATGTGCCAAGCCAAGATAATGATTTTCAAAAGAAATAATTAACCTTACATATCTAATGAAGGTATAAAGATTGAAATGTGTGGAGGCTTGGGAAGATCTTTTGGAGAAGATTTATATGGACAAAGCTAACCTCAGATTCCCATCCTTCCCCTACATGGTCACTCACACTGTCTAAATGGGACCATTTAGAAGGCATGATATGAGTCCCTGGAAGCTGAGATTCAGTGGGCAGGTATAAACTCTCTCCCAAGAAATCCACCTGCTGAGAGGAGGCTGGCTAGTTGCTGTGAACAGACAGAAGAGGTGACTGAATTCAAATGTGTGAACATTTTCTGTGGTCCAAGGGCCGGTCTGAGATCATCCCGGCTTTTTTTTTCAAGATGCTTGCATCCATCAGCAAATAAAGCTAAACTGAGAAGGATTATAGAAACTGCTGGATTTGAGAATAAGCAGTCCTCTGCAGAAGCACCACTCACATCAAGTGAATTGCAGGTGAAATGGGGACCTTTCATGAACCCTTGAAATCACTGGTGCCAGGTTTTTTTCCATTTGACCCTCCAGACCCATGCACTACCCTTTTTCATTATACTCTCTGCACCCACAGCCCAGATTTTAAAAAGATGCTCCCTTGTTCCTGCTTTCAGATGGGTCTGGCCAATGGAAGGCACAGGAAGGTAGGAGGAGAGGAAGGCTGGGGTATGTATTTTCTGATTATTATTCTGAGGGGTTGCTAGAAGTTAACTGTATCCCTCTCCTGAAGACACAGCTCCCGTCAGGCAGCCTTCCTCATGCAGAAGGTGGGGAAGACTCATTCACAGCCCTACCTCTTGTATGGGTTTTCTCTCTTTTTCTCTCTGCCTTGTCACTCCCTCCACAGCAGAAGGAAAACTCTCAGGGAAGTGCTGAATGGTCCTTAATTTAGGGAAGAAGGAATAGGAAGCCCCTTTATGACCAAGCCCAGTCCCTTGTCTAGTTTTGTTAGTTCTAGTTCCACTGGAAGGGAGGAGGGGCAAGTGACCAGCCACAGCAAAGGCACGAGAGTAGGTAGGCACTGGTGGCAAAAGATATTCTCATCCCCAGTCTAATCAGCAAGATTTAAAATGAAATCTCGCTTGGCCTATGGCACATGTAAGAGATGCATGAGCTACCATAGCCGTTCAAAAGTGCAGATTTAGTGAGTGATTCTTCTGCAACCAACCAACGCACAGAGATTTCTAAGGTCCTTGAATAAGCTTTACTTAATGCATCAAACAGAGCCTAGAAAACATTCACATACCTGAGCGGCAAAACTAAATACTGTAAATTCAAAAGGTAAACTATAAAATATCCATTTGAAATGTGCTTATGAATCCGAAGCAGTTACTATTAACAGATGCTATTTTACCATCTCTTTACCATCTCTTCAGGAGATTTATGCATCACTCCTCACCTTCAGTTTGCAAGGAAAACTAGGTAACACCTCTGCTTCATTATTATTTACCCCTGAACAAAACTCAGTCAATTTAACTTCATAAGTGATATCATCTACTTTTGTTCCAAGAGATCCAGCATCTTAAATGTCAGGTTTCTATTTGTTTAATGACCATCGCTCTCTTTCCCAAGGGTCAACTTTCCCCCAGACTGAGACTGTGCAAACTGGCCTACCTAGCAGAAGAGACGGACATCTGGGGAGTCATAAACCAAGCCTCTCTTAGCTGGGGTGATTTGGACGCAGTGCTATAGATCAGTTCCAGACGTCAGGGAAGACTGATAAAGCAGTGCAAAGCTCTCGATGAAGCACCACTGAATTGCAGGAGATTGCTGTAATGATAATCGCCAGAATGAACCATCAATTCTGGACTCAGAATTAGGAATGGCCTGTAAACAGCAAATAATGGGTGTCTAAATTGAAAATGAAACTATCTGTTGCCTGTAATATTTCTTGCAGTGTGGCTCAGGGAGCCAGTAATGTTAGAGACGGTTGTGATCCTTTTCTGTCTCTGCTGTTAGAAAGCTGAGGATATTAACTCCTCCTTCCATCAACCTCAGGAAACAGGACTCAATGAACTAGCTAGAAATCATGGGGCATAAAACACAGATTTAACATTAAGCAGCAAGAACATTACAGGTTAACAAAAAATCCAGAGCAGCACAAGTATCGCATTAAAGAACCACCCTAGCAAGCGCTAAAGGAAAGAGCTCAAATACTTTACCTGGGTCACTCTTTCACAATCACCTATACATAAAAAAATAAGTAAAACTTGACTTGCTTGCTCCTGATTGTAAGGAGATGTCAATTTAGTGTGAATCTTGATTACATAACTATTTTAAAGACACGGAAGCTTGTGGATGGAGGATAATTGCAAATATATACTGTTGAAACTGGGCTATGACTTAAAGGATTTTTTTTTTGGCGCTTTATTAAATAGGTAAGAATTATGTATAATAAGCACATTTTTAGTTCAGTGGGATAATTTATAAAGAACAAGTGTGTTACTTGTTACAAGTATGTGAAAAATGTCTTCTACAATTTTATAAATAAAACATCATTTTTGCTCTATTAAATGCTTTGTTCTTATGAAAACAAACTAAAGACAAGATTTATAGATTGGTGGCAACTAAGTTCATGAAAATTTACTATTTCACCTGCTAAATCAATATAAGCATACAGTCCATTTAACCAAGACATTAATTTTTATAATGACTTGTGGAAGAACAAAAGTTCGTGTGGGTTCTTGGTACTATAGTGAAGTGGAATAATTTCTATATTGATACAGGCTAATATTGCACATGAGGCAGTTAACATTAACGTGGGAGTAAGGGTAGGGGCGATGCTATTCAAAATATTTGACAAATAGGATGCATGTACACAAGCACTTCAGCATAGGCAGGGGCACCTGGGGGATAGGAGCATCAGGGTGGGAGCTACTGCTTACTGGTATGAAAATATGCTGCATGTTAGCCTGGCAGCACTTGCTGCTGGAAAGATGAAAGAGAAAAGATAAGAAAATTGATACCAGCAATGGCAAAGCATACCTGGTGACACTTTATAAGCACTGTGTCTCAATTAGGGGATGTCTCTACCCCCAGCTCCATCAGCCTACAAGCCAGAAGTACTCCAGTTAAAGAGAAGGAGAGCTAATAGGCAAAACCATGATTTCTGAATTAACAAGTAAAGCCATGGCCAATATTTTGCAGAATATACAGAAGAGATGCAAAGGCTAAATAATACCAATAATATAACAACAATAATGTCAGATGTTAATAGTTTACTTATAACATACCAAGCACTGGATCTACAGACATTTTACTGAATCCTCTCAAAGACCCTATGAAATAATTAACCATGTGCTTTTGGCATAAACAAACTGAGGCTCAGAGGAACAAACTGTTCCTTGTGAACACAGAGCTACTATATGACAGCCAGGCTTAGGACATACATATGTCTGACTCCTGAGGTTTTAATTGCTATATTACTTTTCTCCTGTATCACTGAAAGTTTGGTTCTAAAAATGTACCTAAAATTATTAAATTAGCAAAGAACCCATGTACAAAAGAGCAGTATCCCAGCAAAGAATCTGTTTGACAAGAGCAGTGAGAGACACAATAGAGAACCATCAGGCAAGGGAAGAAAAACACAATCTCAAACAGAATGTAAGTTAATTTCTTTGCATCCTTGGTACCAGAGGAACGTGAGTTGACTATCAAAGACCCACTGGAGAGTTTACATGTTTTGTGATATATCATAATTAATGTACAATAAAACATGTATTATTCTCACCTAAAGTTATAAGATTGGTCATCCTAATCAAGTAATTTTATTGTCTTAATAAAATTTGAACCAACGAATGACTTCAAGTCCCAAACTCCTGACCTTTCCACCCACACGTGGCTCTCTTCACCACCAGCCAGGAAGGGCCACACACTGAAAATGCAGATACCACCCCAGATTCTCCTTCACCCACCAATAGCTCATCAAGGCCTTTTATTTAAGCTGCTGGAATCCACTCACTTTTATCCTAAGCCCACCACTGCCTTAATCCTTTACTGTCTGTACTACTTGTTACCATTCTCTAACTGGTCTAACTAGAACTTTTCATCCTCCCAGCCTCCTAGTCAATGCATTCTCCAACCAAGTGAGTGTGATTTTAAAATAAAGAATTAGATACTCCCTTCACGTCACATCTCCTGCTTTAAAACCTTTAAAGGATTTCAAACAGAGACCCAAATCCTAACATCCTACAGCTCCTAAAGTCTTCTATCCTAAGGCCATGATTTGGCCTCTGCCTAACCATCTCTCCAGCTCTGTCTCAGGCTACCTCTTTACTATTTATGTTCCAATCATGACAGTTTTCCAGATCCTTAAACACATCATTTCCTCTTTCCCCACCGGGCTCTATTCATGCTATTTTCTCAACTTGTAATTCTCTTCCCACGCCCACCCCTTGTCATCTCAACCTGAGTATTTCCTACTCACCCTTGAGATCTCAGTTCCAATGCCAAGAAGGCTTCCCAGACTCCCAGCACTTACAGATTCTTATTACAGCTTGTAATTATAAATTCATTTTTGTCATTAATTCATTAATGTATATCTCCCTCAATAAATAGACAGGAAATACTAGGAGGGCAAACGATAGTCACGTTTGTTCACCATTCTCCCCAGCATTTATATGCCTGACACTTCTGATTTGCAATAATTATCATTGAATAAACTAATGAATTAATTATTCACATTTATAAGGATACTGGGTAGTTTTACAAGAATATTGGGGCTGAATGGACCCTATAACAATTAAGATTTTCTTGCCTGAGTGAGCAGTATTCTGTAAAAAATACTATCTTACAAATGTTTATTTCTATGTGGGTGGGCTGCATTTTACATTCATCCTCTATATAACCTGGTACATGATTAACTTGTAAAACTACAAAATATATATGATTCCACTGGGAAGATGGCACACCATATGAAAGACTAACAATACTTCTACAGGATTATTTTGTAAAATAACTTTAAAAGATTGGTAATATTACAATTACACATTTATCTTGAATTTATTTCAACAGTTGCCTGTGTAGCTTTATTAATTAATAAATTTATTTTTATTTATGTATAGTTGATTTACAATACTGTAAAACGTTTAGTTTTTTAAGGAATCTCCATGCCGTTTTCCACAGTGGTTGCACCAATTTACATTCCCACCAACACTATAGGAGGGTTACCTTTTCTCCACACACTCTCCAGCATTTATCATTCATAGACTTTTGAATGATGGCCATTCTGACTGGTGTGAGGTGATACCTCCTTGTAGTTTTCGCTTGCATTTTTCTGATAATTAGTGATATTGAGCATTTTTTTCATGTGCCTATTGGCCATTTGCATGTCTTCACTGGAGAATTGCTTGTTTAGGTAGGTATTCTGCCCATTTTTGGATAGGGTTTTTTTATTATTATTATTAAGTTGTATGAGCTGTTTATATATTCTGGAAATTAAGCCCTTGTCAGTCTCATCTTTTGCAAATATTATCTCCCATTCCATAGGTTGTCTTTTCATTTTGCTTATGGATTTCCTTGTTGCATAAAAGCTTATGTTTAATTAGGTCCCATTTGTTTATGTTTGCTTTTATTTCTATTGCCTGGGTAGACTGCCCTAGGAGAACATTGCTAAGATTAGTATCAGAGAATGTTTTGCATATGTTTTCTTCTAGGAGGTTTATGATATCCTGTCTTATGTTTAAGTCTTTAAGCAATTTTGAGTTTATTTTTGTGTATGGTGCGAGGGAGTGTTTTAACTTCACTTACGTGCAACTGCTCAGCTTTCTCAGCACCATTTGCTAAAGAGGCTATCTTTTCTCCATTGTATATTCTGGCCTCCTTTGTCATATATTAATAGACCATAGGTGTACCAGTTTATTTCTGGGCTCTCTATTCTGTTCCATTGATCCGTATTTCTGTTTTTGTGCCAATACCACTTTGTTTTGATTTCTGTAGCTCTGTAGTATTGTCTGAAGTCTGGGAGGGTTATGATTCCAGCTTTGTTCTTTTTCCTCAGGATTACTTTGGCAATTATGGGTCTTTCATGATTCCATGTAAATTTAAGGATTATGTATTCTAGTTCTGTGAAAAATGTCCTGGGTAATTTGATAGGGATAGCATTAAATCTGTAGATTGCTTTGGATAGTCTGTCCCTTTTTGGGGTGTAGGGGAGGCAATTAGGTTTATTTTTATTTATTCATTTAATGGAGGTGCTGGGGATCAAACCCAGGACTTCATGCATGCTGGGCATGCACTCTATCACTGAGCTATATCCTCCCCCACCTAGTATGGCCATTTTTAATGAAATTAATTCTTCCAATCCAAGGGCATGGGATATCTTTCCATTTCTTTGAATCATTTTCACTATCCCTTATCAAGGTTTTTTTGTTCTTGGCATATAAGGCTTTCACCTCCTTGGGCAGTTTTATTCCTAAGTATTTATTTTTTCATGGGATTTTAAAAGGGATTTTTTTTTTTTTTTTACTTTCTCCTTCAGATATTTCATTGTTACTGTGAAGAAATGCAACAGATTTCTGTATGTTAATCTTGTATCATGCTACCTTGCTAATGAAATGAGTTCTAGAAGTTTTTGTGTAGAGTCTTTAGGGTTTTCTCTATATAACATCATGTCATCTGCATACAGGGACAATTTTACATCTTCCCTTTCAATTTGGACAGATTTTCTTTCTTTTTACTGTCTGATTGCTGTGGCTAGGACTTCCAATACTATATTGAATAGAAGTGGTGAGAGTGGGCCTTGTCTTGTTCCAGAGTTTAACAGAAAGGCTTTCAACTTTTCATCATTGAGCATGATGTTTTCTGTGGGTTTGTCATAAATAGCTTTTACTATGTTGAGATATGTTCCCCTATTCCCACTTTGGTAAGAGTTTTTATTGTGAATGGATGTTATATTTCATCAAATGCTTTTCCTGTGCCTATTGAAATAATCATGTGTTTTTTGTCTTTTATTGATGTAGTGTATCACACTGATTGATCTGCATATGTTGAACCATCCTTGTGACCCTGGGATGAATCCTACTTGATTGTAGTGTATGATATTTTTTATGTGTTGCTGGATTTGCTTTGCTAATATTTTGTTGAGAATTGTTGTACCTATATTCATAAAAGATTTTAGCCTGTAATTTTCTTTTTGTAGTGTCTTTGCCTGGTTTTGGTATCAGGGTGCTGGTGGTTTCATGGAATAACTTTGGGAGTGTTCCCTCCTCTTAAATCTTTTGGAAGAGTTTGAGGAGAATCAGTATAAGTTCTTCTTTGTATACTTAATAGAATTCCCCAGTAACTTGCTAGTAAGTCTCCCAGGCTCTGAGCTTGCAAAGGTACTTATATATAATTTCTCCAAGCTAATGGTTAATTTTTATCCTAATTTTTCCTACGTTTTGGGGGGAAGTTTTTCTTATAATAGAAAATAATGTAAACACATACATACATACATATATATATAGTAAGTGAATCACTTTTCTGTACAGTTGAAACTAACACCAACACTGCAAATCAACTATATTTTAATTTAAAAAAAGAACTAGAAAAAAAATTACCTAATTGTCAGGTATCTGTTATATACCAGAAACTGTGCTATTCTCTGTATATTTATCTTATTTACTGTAATAGCCACTCTGAGGTAGAACATGACTGTTTACATTTTAAAGACGAGGAAACAGAATCAAACACATTAAAAAATTTGAGTGGTAGAGTCCATATTCTTTATACTATATACTACATGTTTTAAAAGTTTATCAGTATTTTTAACATTTTGATTGTAACATCCCTTGAACTTGAGCTATTATTTACATGCCTATCAAATAGGCTCATGACATCAGGCTCTGCTCTGCTGATGTGTCAGTACAATAATATTTTTGCAACTACATAAAGAGCACTTCTATTTATTCCCTGTATTGGGATCACATTCCTGACCTTTCTCCCTTCTGGAGTTATATCAGGCTTGGTTCTCACATGAGACATTAATCATAAATACAGTAATACACAAGTAAATTTGGAATTTTGAGTCACAAAGATCAAAGTGTCCCACTCACCTTCTGTTGAGGCAATTATTTAATTGCAGGCTACTACATTTTAATACTAAGCATTCAAGATCAAATTACCTAGCCACAAATAGATCCTGAAAAACCTGGTTAAAACAAAATTAGGCCATGGCTTATGAGGGCATAGAGATAACATAGTGAAAGAACCAGAAATGTAGAAACAAAACCCTACAAAACTCCAATTAAACGCATCAATTTTTAGGCCTTAAACAACAACTATTCCTTACTTGAACAAATTGGGACAATGTCATGGATCAAAATCAAGTATTATTCAAGTTTATAAGACAGTAGTTTGAAAGACCAAGTAAAGATTAACAATGAATGAATGAGTAAATGAATGAAATAAACCTTAGCTGCATCCAACAGCACAAAGGCTTCTGAGGCCATGAGCCATCTGACAAGGTAAAACTGATCTCAGCAGGATGATCTAGCCATCACTCTCCAGTCATTCATCAACGTTTTAACCTAGTCCCACAGGTGTTCTGAGCTATCTAGGTTTTTCATGATTATCATCTTTATTATCCTTCATCATTATCTTTTTCCTATTGTACTTCCTGTAACTATTCTTTGAGTTTAGAATCTGTTGACACAATTTCAAGTAAAAAACAACTGGAATTAGTGAAGAGCTGGTAAATTTATTTCCTACTGAATAGCAAGGGCAAGAAAGTCGATTTGTTGACCACAAAGTGCCTCAAGTGATTATGTTTTTTCTTTGTTCTCTGTGTTTATTCCCAATTCCTCAGATCCAAACAAAATCCTACCACAGAGGAGGCATATTTCTTGAAGCTGGAAAATAATTTAAATATATCACCTCAATACTTGCATGGTAGCAAAATACCTTGAGCTAGGTGATGCCTATGTGGTGATTAAATTAGTTCCCAGGGTGGCAATCCTGCATTTATACCACACAAGCAGGCCCACAAAGATACAGTTCACTGCCTCAATGGTGTCAACAATAAAAAGGAACACATTTAAATACTGAAGCCATTGTGTATGAATAAATGGCAAAATAAAGGGAACCCTTTAAGTGCTTTTGAGCAGTTTAACCCAGAACTATTCAATTTCTCCTTATTTGTTTCTCTTAATAACTTTTCCATAGGTAAAGCTTGGTGAGCATAGTGCCATTGTGACCTTGAATCTGGTAAAAAGCCAGTAACATATATTAATGCTGTCAATAGTTGTGTGTGTATGTGTGATTATCCTGTTTTTGAAGAACCTTTTCTTTTTCAAGGGAAAGCCAACAAACCAAGATTTGGCAACTTGTCCTTTCTAAAGCTTCTATGATGTCTTTGTTCTAGACCTCAGGTTATTTATGGTAGCTCAATTTGGAGAGACAGGGCAGGGTTGTCTCTGGGTCATGTTCTTCAGTCTACAAATTAAGCTCCACTAGTAAGGAAAGTAAGTTAAGCGGAAAATTAACATAGCAACTATTTGCACATGTAAACTTTCATAAGAATTTCATACTTATTACCTCATTTAACACTCCCCTCAATCTAATAATGTCAACAAACCAGGTATTAGAGCCCTTATAAATTATTATAGATTCATTCAGGTATGTGCCTAGGTTGGCCTTTGATATATATCTTACCACAAAATACTAATAACACTGTACACATTAACTACTTTCTTCTTGATATGTTTGGTAATTAGCTCAGCAGAGATGAACTACCCACTTGCAGATTGGAACTTTCAAAAATTGCTTACATCTCCATTGTCAAATCAGAATTAAAACTTATATAAAAATTAAAAATAATACAAAAAAGAATTAACGTTTGGAATACCAAATCTCATTTTGCCAGCACATGTTAGTCAATCTCCTGTTTTCACTAAAATACTTGTTTAAAATTATTGACTATCATTAGAATTAATCACTTAGCATTAGGTCAGTTTTTTTTTTTTTTAAGTGAGCTGACTTAAGGTTTGTTTAGAGGAAAATACTGGACAAATCATAGTACAGCTGGTGTTTAAATATGGGAAAAAATGTGAAATCGTGTCACAATGATGGAATTTTAGAAAATTCTGTAATTCATTATAGATATTACTATTTTAGTTAGGCAAAGCATTGTCTAACCCAATAGAGATCAGTAGTTCTTTCTATATGCAGTTTGAGATTTCATATCTCAGAAAATACTGGGTAGAAAATGGAGGGAACTAGATGAAGTCCATTGAATTCCAGAAGTTGAGGCCCAAATAGGTAAACTATAAGTTGAGTGGTCACACAAAAAGATTCTAATATTAGTGCATAGTGAGTATGACAGTGTTTTGCCCTATACTTTTTATCTACTCAAGGTCTCAGAGAGCCAAAATAGACATAAAAATAGTATTTCAAGCCTGTTAAGCCACATAAGATAAAAGCCTGCTAGACATCTGCAGTTTTTTTAAAAACCACATGCATTCACCTGTCATCCATCTATAGATCTGAAAGGGTATTCAGACAGCTGAGCAAAATAAACTGTGCAGTTAAACAGAATGCAATTCAAAGGTAATATGTATACACTGTTTCTTAATAAACATCAAGTCATTATGGAGCTTTCCTTGCTCATAGAGTAAAAAGAAAAGGGCAAAAATACTTGTTTTAAAAATTACAAAAGGAAATAAATAAAGCCTTTGACAAAATCAAAGTGATTCGCCAATGATTTAACTCACTGTCAGAACAAAATTCAACATCCTTAAAGAAAGATTAAAATGACTCAGAGCCTCTAAAATTGATAATGAACAATTTTCAGCTTAAAATAAAAATTAAATAAGCATGTAAATGAGAAGGAAAAGATGTATTATGAAAACAAAAATAGCCAACAGAGATGGATTTTAGCCAGAGATTTTTCCAGATAATGGAGTTAATAGACAAGGACTTTAAAATATCTATGATTAGTACAATGAAAATCGGTAATATATAAAAAAGTATGAAAATATGAAATATTTCCATTGACAGTTTGAGTTTGTAAAGTATGAGATAAATATTTTAGGACTGAAAAATATAATATCTGAGGTTAAGGACTCATTGTGCAGGATTAATAGCAGATTGGATTTAGGAGAAGATGGGATTAGTAAATCTGAAGAAAAGTCAATACAAAATGTCCAAACTGAAGCACAGGAGTGGAAAAGGGAGGACCACAAGGATGAGCATAAGGGAAATGTGTGACATGGTCTAAAGGTATAACACACATTTAATAGGAGTCCCAAAATGAGAGTACAGAGAAAATGAGATTGAGGAAATACTTTAAAATATAATGGCTGATAATTTTACAAATCTGAAGAAATGAAAACAAAAACCCCACAGTTTCAAGAATCTCAGTGAACCACAATCGAGTAAATTCAAGGAAAGAGAACTAGGCATATCATAGTCTAATTACACTACAGCAAAGTTAAAGATAAAAAGTCTTTAAGTTGAATCACCAATATTCTTAGTAGCATAGCATACAATATTGGGTGAAAAGCATTTATACAAATAACTCTGAAATTAAAAGACATTTAGAAGAATCAGAGTATGAATGTGAAGAGCAGAGGAATTAGTCCATATTCTCTGCTTAAATTTTCCTCTTTGATGCATACACAATAGTGATGTGTTTAAAAATATGCTAAATTACTGAAAAATGATATTTTAGTAATTATAACTTAAAAAGCCTAAGTAATAAAAGAAGTACTGTATCATAACTTATTTGGCAGTGTTTTGTTGTCTTTCTTAGTGGTATGTAAGTTGATGTATCTTACTATCCATTGAATTACAGGTTTGATAAAACATAGAAATACTTTAAAAATTAAAAATACAGAATTCAGAGAAAAATCTAAGAACAATTCTTTAGATAAAAAACAATGAGATAGGCAAAAATTTGAGACATTCAGCTATAAAAATGGAAATAAAAGACAAAAGAAACAAATGGAAAAATAAAATATAGTAGTTTTTCAATATTCCAAATAAAAGTTTAAACACTAGTAAAATTTTTTAAAAACTGGAAAAATATGACACAATTTTGGCATGAAAAGATAGACAATCAAGGAATTACAACTATACAAAAATTGAATTAATAAAGATATTTAAAAATTATCTCCATTATATCCTCTATGAATTTAGCTTATTCCTCTATAGATTCATACATTAACTTTTATAAATTCTATATACTATATAATCCTTAGGATATGAATTGCTTTTGGAATATAAAAAGTTTGGAAGTTTTTAAGTACTATAAAATTATACATAATTATACCTATGCATTTTTAAAATTTCAATAAAATAGATGGCTTTATGAAAAAATGACTAAATTGTCTGCATAGCGTATATTAGTGAAGTAGACAAAATATTTTCAGGTAATTCCAAATAGACTTTAAGCTCAGAAGGCTTTCATTACTTGTTACTTGTTAGTATAAGCTTATTTTAGGAAATTTGACAAAGTACCACCAAAACAACAAAGTAGACACAGTAAATGTCATCTGTGGAAACAGATGCAAAATATTCCTTAAGTAAAATATAATCATGTTCCACACATACAAAAAGAATTCAGACTGAGATGGCTCCACTAGTGAATTCTACCAATTTAAAGAAGCCATACTAATCTCATACAAGATCTTTCAAAAATACAGAAAGAAGGAACATTGTCCAACTCATTTATGATGCCAACATAACCTTAATACCAAAGCACATTAGCCAATTTCCTTCAAAAATCATACATGCAAAAAAAATTTTAACAAAATATTAGCAAATCATATTCACCATTGTATAAAAAGGATAATACACCTTAGCCAAGTAAGCTTTATCTCAGGAGTGCAAGGTTTGTTTAATATTCAGAAATCAATATTATTCACTATATGAACATAATAAAAGGAAATAATTATATGATCATTTAAATATATGCAGAAAAGAGTATTTAAGAAAATTCAACACTCATTCATGATAAAATCTCTCAGCAAATTAGGAATAGAAGTAAGCTTCCTCAAATCAAAGATAAATCTACAGCTAGTACGAACTGCTTTTCCTTTTAAATTTATAATTAAAGTCAAGAATACTCATTCTCCACATCTCTGTTCAACATTATGCTGGACGTCCTAGTCAATGCAATGAGGCAAGAAAAAAATTAAAAGGTGTAACAAATTCAAAGGAAGAAGAAAAACTGTCTTAGTTTCTCAATACACAGACAATGTGATTGTGTACACAGAAAAATCAAAGAAATCCATTATTGAAATATTAGAACTCATAAGTTTAAGCAGATCATAGGCTATAAGATTAATGTTAAAAAATCAATTATATATGTATGTACTAGCAATGAACAACTTGAAAATGGAATTTAAAAACAATAACATTTGAAGTAGCATCAAAAATCATAAAAAACTCAAGGATAAATTTAATGGAAAAAAGTACAAAACTTTACACTAAAAACTCATGAAATATTTCTGAGACAAGTCTTAAATGAATAGCTATGACACATATATATATATGAAAAGCAAATACTGTTACCTTGTCAAATCTCCCCAAATTAACCTATAGATTCAATGCAGTCTCAATCAAAATCTTAGCAGGATTTCATTGTAGAAATCGGAAAACTGATTCTAAAATTTATATGGAAATGCAAAGAATCTAGGCTAAACAAAATAATCTCAAAAGAAGAACAACATAGGAAGAATAACAGCACTTGATTTCAAAATTTCCTTAAAGTTACAGTCATCAAGAACATGTGCAAAAGAATATCTAAATCAATAAAACAGAAAAAAAGAGTTAAACAGACCTATATTTATATGGTTAATATATTTTCTTACAAAGCCTCCAGAGCAATTAATGGGAAAAAAACTCTCTTCAATAAATGGTGCTCAAACGACTAGATAACCTTATTTTTAAAAGTGAACCTCAATTTTCATTCACCATGCTCAAAAATCAGTTTGAAATGATTCATAAATGTAAAATTCAGGAGCAGAAAGGTTCTTAAAGAAAACATAACATATTTTCAATCCTAGAGAAGGCAGAGATTTCTTGGACATGATACATAAAGTACTGAGAAACTAAAGTGCTCATAAAAAGAATGAGTAGACATGCCACAAATTGGTATATTCACACTATTTACATCTAACAAAAGACTTGTACAAAGAATATATAAATCCTTCAACAAAATAATAAGACAAATAAAAACAACAGAAATGGGCCAAAAATTTTTTTGACCAAAACTTCACCAAAGAAGATATACACATGAAAAAAATATCATTTTTTGTTCACCAATACCAAACATCATTATAGAAGTGAATAACATTTCAACATCCACTAAAATGACTACAATTAAAATACTGACCACACCAAATATTGACAATAATGTGAAACAATTTGGAACTCTCTTAAATGGCCAGCGAAAGTGTAAAATGGTGCCACCCTTTTGCAAAAAGATTTGGCAACATCTTATTAGATTAAATATATACCTACAACTCGACAATTCCACTGAGAGTATTTTTAAGAGAAATTAAAACGTGTCAACAAAAAGAACTGAACAAAACTGAACCAGAAACCACTCAACTTCCATCAGCATGAGTATGAATAAATTATACTCATTCGAAGGAGAATTACTCAATAATTTAAATGTTCAAACTATTGAGGTAGGCATCAACATGAAGGAATTGCAAAAATACTTTGCTAAGTAAAAGAAGCCTTCCACATTTCATTTATATGAAAACTCCAAACTGGGCAAAATGGTATGGTAAAAGAAATCAGAGCCTGAGAGGCTGTGGCACATAGGGTGTGACTGCAAGCGGGCCTGTATGAACTTAATTGTACTTGGTAAATACTCTATCTCTATTCTACACTGTGATAGGAGTGTGAGTTACACCAGTGTTTGTATTTTTCATAACATATCAAACTGCAATGTGTAAAATTTCCACATTTAATTTAAATATGCCTCATTTTAAAAATGCATATATGTTGCAACCATTTGTGTATTCTTACAATACATAATTCACTTTTTTTTTCAAGCAGGGAGATTATTAGTTCATTTTGGTTTGGTTCTGGTTTTCCACTTGTCTCTTTTCCTGCTTCTAACTTTCATATCTCACAATCCATCAATATCTACCAGTTGTCATTCCCCAAACATATTTGCACAGGAATTGTATGGAATGTCCTTTCCTTCCTTCACCTACAGAAATTTCACTTTTTAAAAAATTTTAAGACTCTGCAATGAGTCCACTTCCTCTCCAAAGTCTTTCATGTAGGAAGGGCTTTGGAGAGCAAGTTAATATCTTCAGAAAGGCAAAGTAATATCTTCACTTCTGTTCATTCCTGCACCTCATGTCAACTTTTATCACTATACATGGAAAATTTCAGCAATTTATTTGCATGTCTCTTTCACAGCATATAGTCATTAAAGGTGGGGACTATACCCACAGCACCTACTATATAGTAGCAACAGCAACAACAGGAACCATTTATTGACTAATTTGTACTTGACACATAGACAAGCACTTTTTGTAAATACCTTATTTAATTGTTAGCACAATTCTCATTTTAAGATAATCAAATTGACGCATAGAGAAGACGTGTGGGCCCATCCCTAGTCACAACACTAGCATATTGAATGATAAGCTTTTAACTGAGGTCTCTCTAATTCCAAAATCCACGCTCTCAAGCACTAAGTAGGATAAACTACCTCCCAGATCTCCTATGAAAAAATAACAGATATTGAACAATGATTGTATTGAATGGGCAAAACAAAACAAAACTGTATCTTCCTTATAACACTGATAAACAAAAGCCATTTGTAATCAAAGATGCAAGAATTTTTTTTAAGCAAGACTGTGTATAAATTGTTTTTCTTTCTCATCAATTGCTGGTAACATTTGTGAATATTTTCAGGCAGAAGTGTGCTCTTTAACCTCCACTCAGCATCTGATTTAATTTTTTTCTTAACTACTGCCTGCTATAATTAGCTATGTGTGTACGTTGTATGTGAAAAATTATTTTTTATCTTATATATATTCCTGTGGTTCACTTAAAAAACAGAAAGAATATACTACAAGCTGTTAAACTGGCTTGCAAAATATTGAAACCCTGTTTGACAAACCCCAAACTCCCTAGTTCCATCTTTTAAGCAGATTTGTTTTGAGGTTTTGTTTTGCTTTGTGTATTCAACATTGGGCTTTGTGACTTTGGCCCTGGTCTCTCCAGCTGCCCTAACTCCTCATTAGCGAATGCCAGCATCATCCCTACAAATTCTCATCTGTGTGTCCTCCCTCACTCAGTGTCACTGCACTCTGTCCTCTGCTCTCTTAATGAGAATGAGCATCAAATCCTTTGTCCTGTACCCCACACACCCCTTAGTTGCCCTTTTATGTCCATACATAAACTTTATTTTTTTTTCATTGTACAATCTCTGAAACTCCTTTCAAAAAATATTAGAAGGAGACAATCATGGTACTAATTTTTCCAAAAGGGCACTGAGTATCTTAATTTTTATTAAGGGTCTATAATATAAAATCTATATTGTTCTCCTCAGTTATTTTCAGACCTAAACCTGCTGTATAGTGCTTGTCATGAAAACAAAATTTTCAAAGATTATATGGATTTAGAAATATGCTAGATTCAGTATGTGTGCAAAAAGTTTTAACATAGCAGGCTTGATACTGTTATCCCTAGAAAGGCCTATTTGCAAGGTTGATCCTTGGCTGGAATTTATAGACTTGAATGGTAAACAGTCCACCCAGACCAATGTTAAATTTGCCCTAATTAGTAAGAGTAGTTCACTGTGCCGAAGCATTTGCACAAATAACACAGTTTATAGTGAAGACCTGCTTTCTGGAAGTCTGGGATTTTGGTCCATGTTAAGCAAAGGCTTGATTACATGGCCAGCTCTTGATAAAACCTGTGGACTTCAAGGTTCAGCCAAGCTTCCCTGGTAGATAACACTTCATACATGTCTTCACAATGTGTTGCTGGAAAAATGTAATGTGTCCTATGCGACTCCACTGGGAGAGGACTTCTGGAAGTCTGAGCCTAGTTTCAACTGTATACTTTCCATTTTCTTCCTTTGATTTTGCTTTGTGTCTTTTCAGTGTAATAATCATAACTTGAGAGCATAACTATATCTGAGTCCTTTGAGTCCTCCTGCAAAATCATCGCACCTCAGGCGGTCTCAAGGGTCCCCAACATAGCTAGTCTTCAGTTTTATTCTTTAAAAAATAAAAATTGTAGATCATTTAGTTAAAAAATCTCCTTTCTTTGAAGACTATAAATTTCATTGTTTTCATTGATTTTTTTCACTCTTTGTCTCTTGACTCCTTGTTTTACAGTATACTCTTCAACTGTTTTCTTGGTAATTCAAGTAAGTAATAATGGTAAATTAAGGAAGAATAAAACAAGACATTCTAAGATGTTTATTTTCATCGGAAAATTCAAGCCATCACTTTTAGATATTCATCAGTAACTCAAATTGCTAAGAGGAATAGATAGACTCAGTCAGAAAATACTAGTTGAAGTTCTAAAGAGTTGGTTCCTTGAAAATGACCATCATTCTCAGCAGGAGGTAATGTTCTGAAGAAGTTATAACAGTTATTTCGGAGAAGAGAAACATACATTTGTGTGTTGGTACCAGGAACAGTGAGAAAGAATGAAATGTTATCGGTAGGAGAAACAACTAGAAAAGTATGTACTGACTGAGGGATACAGAGTGTGCCAAACGACTTTTTTTTTCAGCTTTCCTACTTACTCTTCATTTTCTAATCTGAATGGATTAGGTGATCATCCTTACCTTACATCATTTTAGACTATTTCAAAGCAGTAAGATGGAGAATTAGGAGGGAAAAGGTGACTCTAAAAGAGTAACATGAAATATGCAATGACGAGCTATCAAATAAATAGATATTTGATTATATGAGTGCTTGGGGGAAATAAAGGCGCAAAAGAGGAGGAAAATCTTAAAGCATTAAATGCTGAGGTTAGAACATGACATAAATAACAATTCCTAACAACATAGCATTTATGCTGTGCTGGACATTATTTTATATATTAACTAATTCACTCTTTGCAACAACCCTAAGATATAGTTGATATTATCATCAGCTCCATTTCAGCAATGAGGATACAGATACACAAAGGTAAATAAAAGTCACTGGAGATCGCACATTGAATACAAGAAATGGAATCCAACGCCAGGTCATCAGACGCCAGAATCCAAGCTCTTAACCACTATATTATGCTATAAACTTACAGACAAGACTATGATACAATGATTTCTCAAAATAGTGAAAAAAATTTGACTTGCTTACCGAAACTAAACTATCCTACTTTTTCCTCACAGAACCAAACACTGTTCCTTCCACACACAGATCCACCCAAGAAAAGGCTAAGACTTCCCTGAGACCACATTCTCTGTGGATCTTTCATATGATTTGGAGGTATTTTGAGCGGTCATAACTACTTAGATTTTATGGATAAACATTTCATGAAATAGAGGTGTCTATGCTGATATAGACCAAAACACAGGCATAGAGAACAGAGGTGACTGGAAAAAACTCTGGGCTAAAGTCCAAGGTTATTAAAACAACACACCCAAGCAGTGCATGCAGAAAGGGTAAAAAGAAAAGATAAAAAGATTACTTTCATGAATACTTAAAAACTATTTTCTAGCCTCTGAAATATTAGGTTGGTGCCCATCGCTATCGGTGATAGGGGCTAAAAGTTCATTCTTGTATTTGGAGGACTTACGTCTAGCTCAATGAAATAATTAGGCCAGTGTCCGTTAGCCCAAAACTCCTTTCTCTCAGTATGAGTGAAATCTCTGAATCTATTTTCTTAAAAATAAAAAACAATTTTAAAGAGCCAGACAGACAGCAGGCAGTTATTTTCTTTCTGGGCCCAAGTTTCTTCCTTTGAGAACTGAACTGGAAAGAAGTTTGAGTTTTCATATGCTCTGATATGCTTTCTTGCATTTGCTAATAAGAGCTATATAACCTCTCGCATCCATTCTGACAAGCTATCAAGAAACTCATTTTCAGAAGCTTTCTTTAGTTTAGGTTTTCTACTAGTATTATCTCATCACTTTTGCTTGCTTGGTTCTGGCTTCAGTATGCATAATTTAGTTATTTTATTGTATTTGGTGCTCTCATGATAAGCCATCACAAAATCTCTTTTGAAGTATATTAAATATAATAGGTTTATGAAATACACTGCCTAAACTGAGGATAAGGGAGATATGTCTCATCAGCAAAAATGTAAAAGAATAGATTCAGAGGTTTTATTAGACAGGAAGTTCAATGTAGTTAAATAGTGTGTTGTCACTGCTGGGAAGTCAACTCCATTTGACTCAGGATGCATAATATAAAGGCATATAGTACATTTCGTGACAAAGGATGTGTCCTTAGTGAAGTACCCAGCACATCGCAGACCAGCAAAGCAAAAAAAGTTCCATAAATTTAATCAGATATTCTTGTTTTCTAGATCACACACTGAATACTTTATTCAAGGAGTAAAATCACACTTTTAAAAATATATGTCTGACCATAGCAAGTGTTGGCAAGTAGGTGACACTATCGGTGTGAATGGAAAATGTACAATCACTCTGTCAAATGTTTAGCAGTTACTTAAAATAGTAAACATATATCTATAACTCAGCCATTTCATTCCTAGATATTTATCCAAGACAAATGAAACATACATCTACATTACACAAAAATGTCCACAACAGCTTTACTTATAATAACCAAAAATTGGAAACAAGCCAAACATTTGTCAAAAGGTGAATGGATAAATTATAGTATACCCATATAATGAAATACTATTCATCAATAAAAAGGGACAAACACTGATGCATGCAAAAACACAGATGAATTCATAAAGCATTATGTTAACTGACAAAAGCCTGACCAAAATAAAAGTACATACTATATGATTCCATTTGTACAAAATTCTAGAAAATACAGACTAATCAGTGGTATAGAAAGCAGATCAGTGGTTGCCTGGGAATGGGGTTGGAAAGAGAAATGGATTACAAAGGGTCACAAGAAAACTTGAGGGGTTTAGAAACGTCTGTTGTTGTATCTTAATGATGGTTTCTGCGGTATATGCATATGCCAGTGCCTCCAAATTTTCCGTGTCCTTTTGTCATTCCTCCTATTCACCCCTCCCTGTCTCTAAAAACTTCTTCTAAATGACTTTTGGATCAAAAGGGAAACTAAATGCATACAACTTAAGGCTGATTATTCTAAAGCTGTAATATATACATATATTCTATACACATTGAACTGACAAGATAGATAGTAAGAGATCAGAGAAGGAAGAGTTGAGGAAAAGACGGGTGTTTTTATAACCAATTCTTTAGGCCAGGGAAACCTGAATTCATCCCCAAACAGGAGGAATCAGTTAGGAGAACATTTCAGCTTTGGGGCAAGAGACCTAAAAAACCAAGTCAGGAACGAAGGCTGCACAATCCTGGGAGAATGAGAAGATTTCTTTGACTCAAACAGATGTGGTATGCTGGTGATCTCGAGTTTGGTGAGCTTGTGGAGGCTCTTGAAAATGAAGCTGAGGGTAGATAATGAGGAACCATCAAAGACTTTTTAAATGCACTTTATTCATTCATTCAAAAATATATTTATTGAATGCTCACTGTATGTCAGGCACTATATAAGAGCTAATAAATATGCTTTTAATATGTGGCCATTTTCTATTATATTTTGAATAAACTCAAAAATCTCTACCATGTCTCACATAGTCCAGCAACTCCTGTCCTTATCTCGTACTATACCACCATCACTACTGGGTACACTAGGCTTCACCCTGACTCTCATTTTTATGGTTCTTCAAACATAACAGAATTTTTCCCTCAGGGCCTTGGTCCCAGCTCTGGTCTCTGCCTGGAAACTATTCCTCCAAATTGTTGCCTGTTTGGTCCCATCTCATGACTTAAGCTTTAAACTCCCCTTTTCAAATAAACCTTCCCTATCCATGGATCTAAAGTTGTTTCCCCTCCACAGCTGTCCTCTGTCTTGTTAACCTGTTTTATTTTCCTCATAGAACTTAATGCCGATACATAATTTATATATGTATGTATTTGCTTATTGGCTAATCCCCTGCAGAATATAAACTCTGTAAGAACAGGGGTTAAGCCTATTATAGACACTCAAGTATGCCCAGTGCTTAGAAAAATGACAGATTTATGGTAGTCAGTCAATATCAGAAAGACATACATACGTTCAAGACCAAAAATTGCTTTCTAATTACTGAAATTGTTACTGAAACAATATGTAGATTACTTTATAGAAAAAATTTCCTAAGCACTCCAATGTTAACTTTATTACTCTTCAGTATAAAAAATGTTATATAATTATTTATAACCAAAAATTTAGAATGAGTTCTTTCAGTTATAGCTCATTTAAAACCATAAAAAGAAAACAAATTCAAAAATAAAGTCAAAAATTTTAAACAAATATTATTTTGAAAAATCCTATGTTTAAACTGATAGACAATGTTGTTTATTGAAACCAAGTTATTCCTTGCAGCATGAATATGGTACTACTGGCTGTTACAGTAGCAGGTCATTAACATTAGGTCACCTGAGCCACTCTGCATTATGTAAAGACAGTCACCGTCATGTCATTTTTTTCTTGTTTGAACTTTCAAAAAAATCCTTTTTTTTTTTTTTTTAAGTATTTTGGAGGCAGAGGTAATTAGGTCTTATTTATTTATTTATTTATTTATTTATTTATTTATTTATTTATTTATTTATTATTTTAATGGAGGTACTGGGGACCTTGTGCTTGTTACACATGCACACTCTCTACCACTGAGCCATATCCTCCCCCTCCCAAAAAATCTTCATTCTTAAAACTCAATTTGACATGATTTGGAAAGTCTCAAACATTTATTTGTCTACATAGACTTTAGAATTGTGTGTGTGCATGCATGCAGATGTGTGTGTGTGTGTGTGTGTGTGTGTGTGTGTTTTAAATCAGGTATTTTGATTGGAATTGCATTAAATTTCTGTATTTGGCAAGTAATAATATCTTTATGATATCATATTAAGTCTTCCCATGTAGGAACATGGTATTTATTTTTAGTTTTTAATAATTATTTTATCTCCATGGATAATTTTTTAAAATATAGGTTTATCTAATTATTAATGTATCCCTTGTTATTTTACATTTTGGTCATTGGTGTGAAGAGACTATTTTTCAATTACTGACATTTTACTTTACTAATGTTTTCTTGTATCTGGGCTCCTCACTAAATTGTTATTTTCGTTATCTTAACAGCTTTCATTTGAGTTGTTTAGATTTATCATCAAATCACTTCTAAATAATGATTAATTTCTTTTCTTCAATTATTTATAGGCTCATTTATGTTATTAACCAGATATGGCAAACTATGCAGAATAATCATGATGATAGAAAGCATCCTTGATCTGTGTCACATTAAAGGATCAGTCTTTAATATTTGTTTTTACTATATGATGATTTTGGTTTGGTATTATAAGATCTTTGGTATACTTACGAAGTTTCCTTCTATTCCTATTATATATGTTTTCACCTAGAATGGCTACTGATTTTTATCAAATACCTTTTAAGTCCATGTTTCTACAATCATATGATTTTTGCTCTGTAATTCTCTTTTAATATAATGAATACTGTTGGTGTATTGTTAACTGAAATACCCCTTCACCCAGAGTATATGCCATTTTTAACAAAGCAGTCAAAATTATATTTCTAACCCCTAAATGTACAAATACAGTATGGAACTGATCAGGCTTAGCAGCAGCTCTTACAAACTCATCAGTTCCCCTACATCCCTAAAACCACTGCTCCCTGCATTTTCTACCTTTCTGGAATATAACAACCTCTAGCCAGCCAGAACATCAAAATTATCTTAGATCACTCTCCTTCTCTGACTCCCACGTCCAATCTGTCCACACATTGTGTTTATTCTACTTTCTAAACATCTATCAATTCCAGACTCCCCCATCTACTGATTTATTTAGGCCCTCAATATCTCTACCATTTTAGCTAGAGATTTAACAGGATTTGTGATCTCCATATTGCTCCCACACATCCAAAATACTTCCTACACTTCAGTTACAAACTGACTATGACATATTGCTTCTTAAAAAGATTCAATATTTCCTCATAAATAAGAAGATGGTTTCCAAACTCCTTAAAATGTCACATAATGCATTGTGTGATCTGCCCCCAACCCCTGCCAGTCTCTGCTTCCAGCCCCCATGCATGTAAATCCATGAATGCTGTAGGAATAGCAAGTATGTTAGCATTCTCTCCATATTCATCATGATCTCAAATGCCCCCTAGATCACTATCTTACACTATACACGAAAATTAACTCAAAATGAATTAAAGACTTGAATGTAAGACCTGAAACCATAAAATTCTTAGAAGAAAACACGGGCAATAACCTCCTTAACATTGGTCTTAACAATTTTTTTTCTGCACCTAACTCCAAAGGCAAGGAGAAACAAAAGCGAAAACAAATAAATGGGACTACACCAAAATAAAAAGCTTCAGCACAATGAAGAAAACCATCACCAAAATTAAAAGGCAACCTACTGAAAGGGAAAAGATAGTAAACCAAATGATAAGTGGCTAATATCCAAAATATAAAAAGAACTCATACAATTCAACAACGTAAAACATAATCTGATTTAAAAATGTGCAGAGGATATGAATAGACATTTTTCTGAAGAGACTGAGATGGGCAACAGGAGCATGAAAAGATGTTCCACACTTATTATTAGGAAAATGCAAATCAAAACCACCATGAGATATCATCTCACACCTGTTAGAATGGCTATTATCAAAAGACAAGAAATAACAAGTGTTGGAGAGGATGTGTATAAAAGGGAACGCTTCTATACTGCTGATGGGAATGTAAATTGGTGTAGCCACTATAGAAAACAGTATAGAGGTTCCTCAAAAATTAAAAATAGGACTACCATATGATCCAGCTATTCCACTTCTGGGCATTTTATCTGAAGAATACAAAAAGACTAAGTAGAAAAAGTATATGCACCCCAATGATCATTGCAGAATTATTTACAATAGCCAAGATATGGAAACAACATACATGTCCACAGATGGATGAATGGATAAAGATGTGGTGTGTGTGTGTGTGTGTGTGTGTGTGTGTGTGTGTGTGTGTGTGTATACATATATATAATGGAATACTATTCAGCCATAAAAAAGAATGGAATCTTGTCATTTGCAACAACATGGATGGATTCTGAAAGCATTATGTTAAGCAATATGCCAGACAGAGAAAGACAAATACCATATGCTTTCACTTATATGTGGAATCTAAACACAAACAAAATAACAACAACAACAAAATAAACTCATAAATACAGAGGCAGATTGGTGGTTGCTAGAGAGGAAGGGGGTTATACGTGAGCAAAATGGGTCAACAGAGTCAATTGTGTGATGATGGATGGTAACTGAATTTTTGGTGCTGATCACTTTTTAGTGTATGCAGATTTCAAATTATAATGTTGTGTACCTGACATTTATATAGTGTTATACACCAATTTTACCTCGAAAAACTTCCTCAGTCATTTACTAATGCTTTCATTTGAGGAACACCGAAATCTACACTAGGTTTGGAAGTAGGCAATATATTTTTAATATATTTATGAATTCTCTCAATAACCAAGCAAGATAAGGAGTGTCATTTCCATGTTAAGATGAAGAGCTATGAGCAAACAGACCTTTCTGAATCAGACTGCTTGTTTGTATCTCTGACAGAACACTTTAAGATTTATCTTAGATTACGTGGTCTATTCAGCTGAGAACGTGTTAAGTTTCTGAGATGCTAACTATTGATTTCACTTCCAAGTATTTTCAGTGGCTATACCATTCACATTCAGAATTCTGCCTCCTGAGCTGAATGTACTTCCTATGGTAGTTCTACCACATTAAGATGAACTAGTTTAATGTCCCATTCATTACTGTTTTGACCTCTTTCACTGTATTTCAGCCTTACCATGTAACAGTATGTGAAAAGTCCCTCATTAAAATAAATCAAGTGGTGTAAGTGGAGGTAATTTGCCGAAGATCATAAAGCAAATAAAGCTAAAGTCAAACCCATGTCAGTACTGAAATCAATAAATTGAACATAAAGGGAGTACTATTTTAGTTTTGTGCAAGGAAAATGTTTATAGGCTATATGTAAACACATTTCAGGAAAGTATCTTAATTTTGATTGCTTAATACAGAGAACCCATAGAAGTCTGAAATTTTGTTACCACAAAATACAATTATACGATATTTTGCTCTGAAAATAATGCTAAAACACTTTTTTGAGTCAAAGTGAGACAAAATATAATGCCTAAAAATTCATGAACAGGAGATTGATTATCTGAGTTAGAATCCTAGACTGACAGTTTATTAATTTTATGACTTTGGGTAAGTTATTCATCCTCCTATATATCTAGGTTTCCTCATGTGTAAAACAGGTTAATTGTGGTATCTACTTCATAAGATATGGATTAAATAAACTAATTCATTAAAAGTACTTAGAATTCTAAGCACAAAGTGCTTAGAATATTTTCTGGAAAATTAAAAGCTCTCTATAAATTGTAACTATTATTATTATTATTATGAGGGAGTTACATAATTTCAACTCTACCATTTGTCATCTTGAGAAAGTCATTTTATTTTTCTAAGGTTAATTCCTTTTCACTAAACAATATTCTAAAGGATCCAGTTCAGAAATTCAAGTTTTATAAATAAAATTCAGGATTTTTTAATTCCAGAAGATTTTCACTGTGTACATCTCACTGAAGCATCAAAAGAAAGGTTTCAATCATTGGTTACACATTTCCATTTGAACATTATGCAACCTTTGTTTCACATCACTATTTTGCTAACACGTAAGCAGTAGTTATTTGGTTTTTTACCTTCAATTAATTGGTTCTATTAACACCTGATGACAATTGTTCATGGTTCAGTCTTTGTAACTGCCCTCCCAAGGAACACAAAGTGCAGGCTAGCTATTATCACTCTGCTTAATGAGAAGGGGAAGGGATGTAATACTTGCAAGTACAACATGTTCAGAGCTTTGGAATATTCAATTTGCTGATCTTCCAAGAGACTTGCTCATGAAATAGTTGTTTTATGTCTTAATCTAAGATGGCTTTCTCTGCAAAATCTACACTCCAATTGCTGCATTTTATCCTGTCAGCTGCCTCTTTGGGATCTTGTCTAATAAAACATACAAGTGTCTTTTTCCCTCCTATTCATTATCACTAAAAGCACTTCAGCATCTTATCTGGTGGTAACAAGTGTCTACTCAATTTGTGAAATGAGAGAAAATCTATGTTGTAAGTCACGCTTGTCAACCACCTGAGCTTCCACTAGAGTTAGGAAAGTTTAACTTACAAATGCTGCTTTAATAAAGCAGCTCCATGAATTATTCTGTTCAGCATGAAATAGTAACTTCAAAAGAAGGAAGAAATTTATATGTAACTAGCTAATAAATTCAATAAATTCTTCTAGAGGTTACTGGTTATTCTTTCATTAGAAATGAATTATGCTTCTATTATATTTCGGCACTGTACTGGGCATGAAGATTTTTAAAAATTAAGACAACATTGCTCTATCCTTGACAAAACGATCATAGTCTGATAGAGTAAAAGAATTCTGAAATAAAATAACTTTTTGAAAGATTCTAAACATGATGCTGGAAGGTGCAGGATCAAATATGCCTTGGAGAGTGATTATTCTGGGGCAAGGTGTGTGTGTATATGTCTTTGTGTGTAAGGGAGAGAGGGAGAGAGAGAAAGAGAGAGAGAACAGAAAGGCAAAGAAATTCAGGTAAGAAGTTTTCACATAAAATGAAGAAAACCTGAATTAAGGCAGTGACAAATGAGACAGATTGTAGAGATACTAGGAAATACGTTCAATAAGACTGAAGACAAATTAGATGGGGAGAAATATCAAGGATGACTTTATAGGATGCTAGGCCAAGAGACTGTGAGGATGATGGTATCATTGAGGAAACTGGATATACAGAACAAGAGCTCGTGAAAGTATCTGAACTGGGCATAAAGACATAACAATTCAGAGAAGAGTGGAAGCCACTGGGGTGAGTAATATCACTCCTAGGAGAATATTTAGAATAGAGGGAAAAGTAACAAAAACATCAATTTTTGAGAAATGTACAAGACAAAAGATCCTTAAAAAAGTCTGAGAACCTGAGAACAGTAAGTTAGAAAAAATTAGAACTTTTCTTTAGCATATCATTTAGGTCAATCCTGTGATGAATCATTTATAGAAACATTTCTTCATTTAAAAAATTCAAGTTCAAAGACAAATAAAAGTCTGGGGAAAAAATATTTGAACAGATGTAGATAAAGTTTAGTATCCTTGATACACAAAAAATAATAAGAAAAAATAAAGTAATCCAATAGGCAAAATGGAAAGTTGGCATAAACACATGTTCATGGTTAATAAACACAAACAACCACAGACTCAACCAACTAAAGATTGTGTAGTGCTACAGAACTTATTATTGACAAAAATCCATGTGTGAGTGGACTCTGGCAGTTCAAACCCTGTTGTTCAAGTGTCAATCATACAGATCAATAGAGAGAAATTAAGAGTCCAAAAATAAACTTCTACATCTATGGTCAATTGATTTTTGACAAGGGTGGGAACTAACAGTTCAAAGGGGAAAGAATATTATTTTCAATAAATGAGGTTGGGACAACTGGATATCCATGTGCAAAATAATGAAATTGGACTTTTACCTCACACTCTATAAAAAAGCCAACACAAAAGTTTTGGATCACAGACTTAAATTATTTTACAAGAAAATAAAAGTATAAATCTTGTGACCTTGAGTTAGTTAATAATTTCTTAGATATGACATCAAAAGCATAAGCAACAAGAGAATAAATAGATACGTTAAATTTCATCAAAATTTTAAAGTTTTTGTGCTTCAAAGAACACTGTCAAGAAAGTAAAAGCATGCACTGAATAAAGTATTTGCAAGTCATTACCTGATAAGGGTTTACTATATAAAGTATATTAAGCACTGTTACAATTCAATGATAAAAAAAAAACTCATTTAAAATATGAGCAAAGGATCTGAATAGACATTTTACCAAATAAGACATACAAATGGTCAAAAAGCACTTGAACAGATACTCAACACCACTGTTCATTAGAAAAATGCAAATCCAAACCATAATGAGATGCCATTTCACAACCACTAGGATGGCAATAATAAAAAAGACAGAAATTACCAGTATTGGCTAGGATATGGGGGAATTAGAAACCATGCACATTGCTGTTAAAAATATAAAATGGTGCAGCTGCTGTGGAAAACTCTGGCAACTTTCAAATTGTTAAACATAGAGGTACCATCTCACTCAGCCATTTCACTCTTATTTATGTACCCAAGAAAACTGAAAACATATGTCCACACAAAAAATTGCACACAAATATTCATATTAGTATTATTCATAATATACAAGATTCCTCCACATCCAAATAGCACACAAAGTAATAGCAGAAGAGTAGAAATAACCCAAATCTCATCACCTAATGATTGGATAAACAAAATGTAACACATTTATAGAATGGAATATTATTCGAGCATAAAAAGGAATGAAGCATTGATTAATGTTCCATCACGGATAAACTTTGAAAACATGTTGCTAAATGAAAGAGGCCAGTAACAAAGGCCACATTTTCTATTTGTAGAAATGCCTAGAACAGACAACTCCATACAGCAGAAAGTAGATTAGTGGATGCTAGGGTTGGAGGAAGGAAAAATAGAAGTAACTGTTAATAGGTATGGAATTTCTTTCTGAGGTGGTAAAAATATTCTAGAATTAAATAGTGATGTTTCACAAGTTCGTGAACTAAAAACTATCAAATTACACATTTTAATAGGGCAAATTTTATGATATGTGAATTACATCTCAAGTAAAAATAAATGATAGACATGCACACACAAACACAGATATATACACATAACGTGGGCATTATTAGATGCTTAATAAATACTTGTCAAGCAGCTGAAATGACTCAAGGAGCAAATACAGGAAACATGCACATCAAAAAGGAAACAACAACAAGGTCCATGTTATAGATGGGATTGTGACTAGTTTCTATTGTCTGTGGTACGGTTTTCTAATTCAGATTTTTTATTACTTTCACAGTCAGAAAAAAATTCAGTAAATATGGTTTAAAATTATGTATAAAACTGGTTCCTAATCTCTGGCTATGGCCCAAATAATTTTAATTTAAATACAAAAAAGATCTTCTAGAAGGAACAATTCTTAGAAATAAAAGTCCAAATATTGGGCCAAGACTCCCTGTGGCATATACAAAAGTGGTGTGTCTCTCTTACAAAGCATTCATTTACACTTTGTCTCAGTTTGACTGTGATGAACTTACTAGTCTATTTTCATCCACTACAAAGTATTTTTGAACATTAACAGCATAGATGATTGCTCAGAGAGAATTACTTAATTAGAGATACACCTGAAGCTAAATTAAATTTGAGTACACGTGTGCCTGCACACAATTATAAACACACAGCTGGGTCTACCTGTACACATGGGTTCCTGGACTTAGAAGCAGCAAATCTACAGATTTTGTTATTATGACATACTTGAAAAAACTATGAGTAGGGGTGCTTGGCATTTTAATTCAAAGGGAAATATAAATATGACAGGTTAACCATTTTGAAAACCCAGAAGTCCATACAAGGTACAGCATGTCAAATTATTCCCAAATGTATAATGCTTTGCCATCAGGTCCTGTATCTTTATCGGCATATTCCAACTATAAACATCAGAGTGAGTACAAGAGTTTGGACAACAAAGGTCAATACAAAACAAAGCAGTGAAATTTAATAAGAACTGGTTTGGAAAAAGTGGTAAGGGAAAAAAAAATAAGGAAGTAAAGTACTCAGGAGTTCACCACAACCGAAAACTCAAAGAGATATCAATTTGTAATAACAGAAAACCAACAGCATCTTTAATCATAGAGCTTTACTACTTATGGAAAGGCACTAGCTGTTTTCCATATGGTTGCTTTGAATTAGAAGAAAAAATGATTCCAAAGTGTTTACTGTTATTTTTAGAGACTGAAAGGACACCACACTTGTCACCCTCTGAAGACATTCCTTTTGAACTTAAGTAGTAATAATTGCTTCCTCTGTTAGGTGAACCCTCAATCTAGTAATGCATTTACTATTGCATTTATTACTATGTATTTAATGTTTCTGCAATAGTTTTCACACTATCTCCTCTAGTCAACAGAAGCTCCTCAGGGCAGACACAAGAACCTACACAGCTCTAGATCAAGCATCTAGCATGCAGCAGTTGCTAAATGTTGAAAGAAGAAATGAGTGGAATATTGTCTCTATAACTCACCTTTGTCCTGTATATTTTATGAAGCATAAAGTTTAAATTTTTCCCACTCTGGAGTATAAATAATTACAGTGGTCATGCTTCGGTCCAGTACAAATACTAAGCCTAGGAATGAGAAACATTCAAAATACGAATTGTCATTTCGCCGCCCCACACCCAGGGCAGGCATTTTTAAACCAGCATGGCATTCCTTCTATAGTCAGGATGGACCTTCAGGATCCTCATCACAGTGTCCTAGGGAGGCACTGCCGACCCACAGAGCTGACCCAAGAGTTCTAATCATCTGCTTTTCCTGATCTTCTGAATGCTCATGCAGGACTCTCCTTTGGGAACCCATTGCTTTTCAAGGTTTACCAATGCAATCAGTAAAAACAGACTCCTTCCCCTGCATATACTAAGGGTTCTTAAAACACACCATTATACTCCTTCCGTGTCCTAGAATTCTTCTTTTGCAACCATGTTAGATGAGGCTCCAGTGACAGGTCCTGTAGACTAACGAAATGTTTTCAATATTGGATTATTAACATTCACTATTTTTAATCATAAGGCACAGGTCCCATTAAAGAACTTGACTCCTTTCACTTCTTATGAAGATACAGGGGAAAAAGAGAAATATAAATGCTTATGGATGAGGACACTTGAACTACCCTTCCGTCAGCAAGGCCTGCAGGAAAGGAGCTGCTGCCTTGGCTGTGCGGGGCGGGCCCTGTTGATTCAATCAGCAGGTAAGAAACCTTCGCATTCCTGGAGGTATGGGGTTATCCTCTTCCTGCTGCTCTGAAGCATCTGATCCTCAGGCCAGCATAAAGAAAGCTGAGTTCTTCAATTGAGGCCGTAACAGAACAAGAAAGGCTCGTGGCAGGGAGTACTGAGAAGACAAGTGAAATGACCACTCCCTAAGAGGCTCCAATTTGTGGGTCCTGGCAGGGGGGCTGCAGCAGCTCTGGCACAGCCCCAGACCAGTCTCTCAGGCTCTCCAGGAAACACAGAATTCTATCTTGGGGTCAGAAAAATCCATTTACCAACAACTTTTCCACACCCCTTGCTGGTGGTGAGAACTGAACAGTGATTCCGAGAGAATACCCATGGTAGAAGTTAACTCCAGCTGTTTGAAGAAAAAAAAAAAAGAAGAACCTGATATTCTGAAAACTTCTACTTCCTCTTCAACTCCATAGGCCCACCAAGGCAAAATCCTGTATGTGAAAGCCTTCTATAATTAATTTCGTAACTCAAATAGATGTTTTATGTGAATTTTTAAAAACATTTTTTAAAACGTCATTTCTTCCTTAAAACCATGGAAGCAGGCATTCTTCTTCTGCAAGAAGGTGGAATGGAGAGTTGCAGTGGAGGAAATTGGAGGAGTGGGACACTGGCCATCAGATGTCTGAGAAGGACACCGCAGCAGTGAGCGTGGTCAAAACACCATCTGCTCTCAACGAAATCATGACTGATGCATCAGTTTTAAAAATTACTTTATCCTGCTAGATACTAGGAGTAACAGTAATAAGAAGGACAGCTAATGTTTATTTGGGCTGTTTTTTTGTGCCAGACACTGTGCTGGGCACTTTATCTCAATTGAGTCTAAATCAGATTGAGGGAGGAGACATTATTACCTGAACTTTATAGATCAAAACACTAATGCTTAGAGAGGCTAAGTGACACACATAACATCACACTGCTAATAATCAGAGGGGTCAGAATTAAACCTGAGAAGTGCAGGTTTAGAGCATATACTCATCCAGGAATAAAAAGTTGAAAAGTCATCACATTGTCTCCAAGGGTCTCAGAATGAATTCAAATTTATACAGTGGGCAGGTAGGAAGAAATGTGACTATTCCTTCTTTAGTCCCAGAAGAAAGGACTCTGTGGATATGCCAGGCCCCTGTTTATTCTGGGGAGTGGGCCCAAGTCGATTTCTTAATAGTTAAGGAATGTTGTGCTAAAGAAACAGTACAGGGTTCTTATTCAGGATCTCCTTATTCAACGTTGGGTGTTTCAACTCCTGGGAAGGTTTGGGACTATGTAAGAAAATGGCTCAGTGGCCCGTGTGGCGATCTCTGTGTACTGTTATCCCTGTTGCACAATCTGTGACAAGGCAAACTAACAGCTTGCTCAAAGTTCAATGAAAATCATACGATAATTTGAGTCACAGATCAGAACACAGCTAAGGGTTTGGCCTCTGTTACTGAACCGCAGAGGTGACTGAACTGACCATCAAAGGTCTTAAGGTCTTGAAGGATTTCTTGGAATCTGTCATTCAAATCCTTACTGGTTTGACTACAGATTCTTCTTTCCAGGAAACCCTGGTCAACTGAAACAATAAATGTGACACCTAAGATGAATATGTAAGGCAATAAGAGACCTTGAAAATGATTTGAGGATAATACGGGGTTTACTGTTCAAAAAAGGATTAAAGATAGCAAAATCCAAGCAGAAAGTTAACTGAATTAAACTTTCCATTTGTGGATGGGAATTCCATTTGTTATTTCAAAAGCAGATAAATTGGGAGTTTGAGATGTGCAGATACTAACTACTAAATATAAAATAGATAAACAAGTTTCTACTCTATAGCACAAGGAACTATATTCAATATCTTGTAATAACCTATAATGAAAAAGAATATGAAAATAAGTATATGTATGTATATGTAGGGCTAAAACATTATGCTGGCACCAGAAGTTGACACAACATTGTAAACTGACTGTCTTTCAATAAAGAAAGGAAAAAAAGCAAATATGAGGGAAGCATCAGAGAAGCCCAAATTAAGGAAATAATACAAAATTACCAGTAATCCTCAAAATTGTCAGGGTCATCAAAAAGGAAAATCTGAGAAATCATCACAATCTAAAGATCCTAAGACCCAATACGGGATCCTGGGACAGGAAAAGGGCACTAGATAAAAACTAAGCAAATACAATTTACATCTGGAGTTTAGTTAATAGTAACAGACTAATATCAGTTTCTTAGCTTTGACAAATGCACCGTAATTATGTAAGATGTTAACAATGGAAGAAAATGGATGAAAGATATATGAGAATCTGTAATATTCTTACAACTTTTCTATAAATCTAAAATTTTCTAAAATAAAGCTTATTTTAAAAAAACAAATCTCATACAAAGACATAACACATGCACACAACAGTGCCCTTCCAAATGGCCACATATTAAAAGCATATTTATTAGCTCTTATATAGTGCCTGACATACAGTGAGCATTCAATAAATATGTTTTTGAATGAATAAATAAAGTGCATTAAAAAAGTCTTTGGTGGTTCCTCATTATCTAACCTCAGCTTCATTTTCAAGAGCCTCCACAAGCTCACCAAACTCTAGATCACCAGCATACCACATCTGTTTGAGTCAAAGAAGTCTTCTCATTCTCTCAGGATTGTGCAGCCTTCACTCCTGACTTGGCTTTGTAGGCCTCTTGCCCCAAAGCTGAAATGTTCTCCTGATTCCTCCTGTTTAGGGATAAATTCAAGATCCCCTGGCCTAAAGAACTGGTTCTAAAAACACCTGTCTTTTCCTAAACTCTTCCTTCTCTGATCTTGTCAGTTCAACATGTGTATAGAATATGTGTTTATATAACGGCTTTAGAATAATCAGCCTTAAGTTGTATGCATTTAGTTTCCCTTTTCATCCAAAAGTCATTTAGAAGAAGTTTTTAGGGACAGAGAGGGGTGGATAGGAGGAGTGACAAAAGGACACACAGAAAATCTGAAGAATGATCAATATGTTCCTTATTTT
Source organism: Camelus dromedarius (assembly GCF_036321535.1). Classification (NCBI taxonomy): domain Eukaryota; kingdom Metazoa; phylum Chordata; class Mammalia; order Artiodactyla; family Camelidae; genus Camelus; species Camelus dromedarius. Next base: position 35,999,246 of record NC_087443.1, on the reverse strand, counting down.
TATTATTGTGATGGTTTATGAATGTAGACATATATCAATCTTATCAAAGTGTACACCTTTATATGTGTAATTTATTGTAAGTCAGTTATAGAGTGATAGAGCTGTTTAAAATGTCTGATTAATTTTTTTGGTTTCTAATTTATTTATTTAGGGTTTTATACAACTATAGCAAGATAATATGATTTGCATTATTTTCTGAGTTTTAGAACAAAAATAAACCTCAAAAATTCTAATTTTTGAAAACATTCCATAACCCTTGAAAAAAGGTCTGAGTGTCCTCTATTATTAAATAATTTGAAGCACATATTTTACCTCATTGATCTGTTAAGGACTGAGAAAGTAAAACGTCTTTTAGTACTAGTGTATCCTGGTAACCTTCAAAATGATTGAACTTTTAAAAAAATTAGCGTATCAGATAATTGCTGTGGGTTTATGGCATAATGCCAATTATGTGCCACAGACTCACATCTTCATATGGTTCCTTATCCTTCACAGTAGCCGCAAGAAACTTACCCTAAACTTTTCAACCACTTTCCAGAGACTACTCCTACCCCTCATGCTCTCTTATCTGGAAACTGACATGACTCATGTTACTGAACTACACCAAACCACTTAGGATTTGTCAAGAACTGGCTATATCCTCAGGGCAGATTCCCCAATGTCCAGCAAATGTGGCATCAATTTTTGGCTCTAGATAACTGGTATGTAAGAGGGTCTAACATCGGAATGAATGTGGGAGCTACAGTCTCCGCACTGGGGCTCAGTCTCTTTGACCAGCTTCCTGTCTAGGTCCATTCCCCATTCAGGAGCTCTGTGTCTTCTCTACTGCTGACTTATGAGCCTTTGCTTTTTTTTTTCACTCTTTTTCTAACCTGTCCTGTTGGATGCAACGCTACTTCATTAAAGACTAAATCAGTTCCACCTTCTTGTTCTGCTTTACCAAACTCTCCTACCATATTCAACCTAGTGTGGTTATTAATTCACTTTCTCTCATGCTCTGTACAATCTCATCCACCCAAATGATCACAAATGATGCTTAAAATTTTTGCATTTCCATTGCCAAACAAAATTCTACTTCTTCATTTTGGTCTTTTTTTTCTACTTGAACACATAGCAAGTTTATCCTGCTATGCAATATAGTGGAAAGAGATTCATAATTGGAGGCTGAAGACCTCTGACTCCTGGTTCTGCCACTGACTAAGCTGTGTCATCTGGAGTAACTCAGTAAACGTCACTAAGCTCCAGTTTCCTCATATCTCAAATGGTAACTGAGAGTTAAATGAAATAATGCAGGTAAAATAACTTAAAAACTGTAAAATGCTATACAAATGCAAGATATTGCAAATGGACAGTATGTGTCTATTCTCGATGCAGGTATACTTCTGTGAGCTGTGTGAAAAATTAAGTATTCCTTTTCTGGCACTAAAAGCTATCAAACCTTTCTGAAAGCCTCACAGTAGTTTGGTAGGTATAAAACTAGAGACAAAATTGCCTTTCTGAAAACTAGAGCTTTATGTAGGAGACGAAGCTGAGAAGATATAAAACACAAGCTCACTTCAACATGGAGAAGTGGATAAAATTGAGGTACTAATCAAAATGTTTGAAGACTGTCGTCCTTCTAAGAATAATGTTGTGCTTAAGAGCCATGTGTTCAACATCTGCAAACCAAAAGCAAATGAAAAATTCTATTAGCTTGTACCAGAAATGTGAATACTCAGCTAAAACTAAGACTATTGTGGGGGGTATAATTCAAAGTAATATCAGGATGGAAATGATGAGTGAGGAGAAAAGGTAAAAATTATTACATAAACACAATTTATTTTGGAAAAGCATATGAACACATGCAAGGCAGCAAAATCTAAGCTTTCTCTTGGTAATTGAATAGCAGCATCAGCATAGTGTTTCAGAAGAAAATCAGAAACCAAACTGAACCAAAGCAGTTTCATCTGATTTTCTGATTCCTGCAGGCCAAATTAGGTACTTTACGTTTTAGGCTTCAACTGTCCCTTGCACCTACCTCTGTTGTAACCATTACCACAATGTTCTATAGCCATCTGTGTAGATGCCTGTTTCACTTAAGCTCTCCTTTTTGGAAAGCACAAACCATGTCTTTTTTCCTTTGTGTCCCTAGTACCAAGTGTGTCACCTGCTGCATGGTGATCAATGAATTGTTATGAAATGATAAGGAACTACACTGTGGCCAGTAACAGGTCTGATGATGAATCTCAGCTTCTTCTCAGGACAGCAAAGAAGATATATTCATTTTAAAATGTGTAAATATTGGTCCATGGCTTATAGAAACAGCTTCATTATTTTATTGAGACTCAACTATTGTGCACAGTCCTATCTAGATGGAATTTTAGGGGCCTGCTATTCACAGAATCATAATCTGTGCAACATCATTCACAGGGTTGATTTCTGATGCCAGTGAAAGCAAAGTCACAGATTTGCTGTCATCCTTGTCAGAGTGGCCACAGAAGGTTAGGCAGGTTGCACACTGCATAACTCTGTGGAGGTGCTGCTCACCTAGATTCAATCTTCTGAATCATGTAATGTCATATGTACAACCCACAGGATAGTACTGATGTCAGGTAGCTTTTTGATGATGCAATTAGCCTATTCTGCATGCAAAATATTTATTCCTATTCCCTTAGCAATTTCACAAATATGTGCCTTTGTTTAAACAAAAAGGTTTAATATTCTTAGACCACTCCATGGATGAGCACATTTCAATGACTATAAAAAAATGACTCTCTCACATCTTGTAAATTTCTATCACAGAATATCAGTTCTAGGGGCTGTTAACAGATATCCTCATAGTTGAGCAACCAGCTGAAGTAGAGAAACATAGGAATAAAGAAAGTTAAACTAATTCTTTTATTTAGGATATCCCAGAACCTCTAACATGCTAACACATTAATCTACAAAAGACATTATAGTACACAGTGTTTCTCAAATGTATTTTAATCCAGATACTTTTCCAAGAAACATTTTGCAAGACTCATGTGATTGCATGGATTGTGCTCAAAAACACTGATTTGGAGCATAGCACCCATTTCTAACTGTTTTAGACCTCCACCTACTAGATCAGAAGCTGTGAGGTGGAGACCAGGGATTTGAAAAATTTTTTTAAATATTTATTTCATTGAAGTATAATTGACATATAACATCATATTAGTTTTAAGGTGTACAACATGAAGATTTGATATTTGTATACACTGCGAAATGGTCACCACAATAAGCCTTGTTTCCATGCATCACCATGCAAAGTTTTTTTTTTTTTTTCTTGTGATGAGAACTTCTAAGATTTAGTCTCTATAATTTTAACAAGTTCCCACAGCGAATTTTTATGTGGCCAAATGGGCATTAGCCAGTGGACTCATGTTGGGGAACAACTACACACTTTGGCTCAATTTTTCATTACTACAGATTTCTACTCTCAAAAGTTAAGTTTCTTTGGTTCATCTTTCAGACCTCAAAATCTCCTCTAATGTGTATAAGCAAAGGTGTAAAATAAAAAGACAGCTTGATTTTTAGTTACAGATTTACCATATTATAGGTTCAGATTTCTGATACTGTTAGCCAGGCTTCTCACCAGTTGAATCTAGAATTTCAATATGCATACCAATAGGGATTAAAACTGTATGAAGATGTTCAAAATGCAAATAAACACCTGGAGGCTTTTCCTCACTAGAGTTTTTTTACACAAGCATCCACAGAATCATGGAAGATTAGAATTGAAAGGGGTGCCTAGAGGGGTTAAGTTATTTACCCATCGTTAAAGAGTCAAAGAGCTCATTACTGGCAAAGCTAGGGCTTAAATTCAGAGCTCTGACTCTTATTCTGGTGCTTCTTCTTCTACTTAAATCAACACAGCATCTAGAAATTTACTCTGAACACCTAAACCTCTCACAGTGACTTATGTCCTCAAATTAGGAACAGTCAGAAAGAAGGGGGAAAAATATTTTTATTTGTTTTTTTTTAACAACAGCTTTAAAGACAATCACCTGAAGATGAAATAAAGACTTCAAAGCTTTGTTCAGATGAAACATATACTCCAGTATCCACCACCTCCAAGTCCAATGCTGCACCATCATCATCTCTCACCCAGACTACAACAATTATTCAACAGTCAAACTCATGCCCTTCCAAGTCAGTTCCCAGCCTACAGGAAAAGTCATCTTCTAAAAATGGAAAACTCATCATATTATTTTCTTTCCCCAACCCTCCACTGATTCCCTATTACTGTTTGGGTCATAACCCATAACGCCTTTTATGAACTTGCCCCTCGTATTTATGGCCAATCTCCCCTTGTGCATGAACCTTTAGCCATACTGACTTTTCTGTTTCTTAATTGTGCTATACTTTTTCTCATTTTACAATTTTACTAAATGGTTTCCCTCTGCCTAGAACATGTCCTGTATCCAATCCAAGCTCAACTTCTTCATTCAGCTAACTAAAAAAATCCACCTTCAACTCTCTGGTTTGAAATCTATTCAGGGATGTCCTTTCCAGCCTTCGTTATTGAGCTGGCTGCTCTAACACTCTGCATTTTAATTGTTTACTTAAACAATTCATCTCCTAGACTGTAAGCACCATGGTGGCAGATACCTTACTGGTGAATAAATCCTCAGCCATCCTAACACACAGTCGTGATTCAGTAAATACTTATGGACAGAATAAATAAAAGGGAAAAGAAAATGAGGGAAAGGGGGTGGGTGGGATAGATGAGGGCAGAGGAGAGAGGAAGGGGAGAGAAAACAGAGGAACAAAGAGAAGGAAGCATGCTTGCTACTTTCTCTAACGCAATACCCTTAATACAATGAATTCTCTTTTGTCTGGTATGATTAGAAAAGAGATTCTGATTAACTCCCATTCACTTAATTAACTAAGACAGTTTAAGGTTTCAAAAATTAATGAGGATAAGGCAAATACAGAGAAAATCACACAAGAAACTCAATTGTATGACACACAGCACAAACCCTACATCAAACAAATAAAAAAATGAAATGAATGAAAGTTACCAGGGGCATTAAATCATTGAACAACGTGCCTAGCATGCAGCCATTCCTCCTGAAAAATGCAGCATATTCCCAAACTCAGAGGGACAGCAAACTACTAAGTCATTCACTGCTCAATTAAAGCTTCCGTTAAAGAAAGAATACTTCTATAAGTTAGGGAGAAGAAAACTCATTTTTTGGCAGCAAAAATGACTCCGTAGTTTTGATGATAAACTGTTATTCCTACAAAGAGAGGTCTGAGACCCTGTATATGTCTATAAGCTGTAGACAGGACCTTAATTTTGAAAGTCTCATGCTAGACATCTAAGACCACACACCATAAAAGCACATACAGCTCAATTTATCTGTCTTGGAAGGAAAGTGAGCCAGCTGGACCCTGCTGGGATTTGTACCTGAAAGTCACAGAAAAATCTGAGGTTCTAGAAAAGTTCTTAAGGCACATTACTTAAGCAAAATAAATTGAAAAATACACCATTTTTGAGAAAGCCATTGGCTGAGCTAACAAAATTAACAGTCATAATCACTAAGAAAAAAAAGATATATTCATCTATATTCTAATTTTAAAGTTTCAGTTATTTCTCTGTAATTGAAAAAAATTTTTTGACTAGCTATAGATATATCAAGTATCAAAAAACTCCAAAAAAAAAAAAAAAAAGATACTTTATATGACCCAATTCAGAATCACAGGTTTTTAGAGCTGGAAGCAATCTCAGAAGTAATTTAGTTCAAATTTTCATTTTATAGATTAAAGAAACTGAACCCAAGGGACATTAAGTGACCTGAGCAAGGTCACATTGTGAGATATTAATACAGCGAGGTCCAGAACCCTAATCACTTAATTTGGAGGTTAGATTTCCGAACACCAGATCACTCTAGTGAACACCCATATTTTTCTATTCAGTACTTTTTTTCCAAAGCAAATGCATCACATTCTATTCGAGCTTGTAGACATCATCTAAAACCCCCAGATGGTTTCATATCAACTTCCTCCAAGGCAAATCACCCGCATCCTGAATTTGCGCAATAGATTATTTTTACTCTAAAAGAACTTTATTTATATCTGTGTTATATTTTATCTTAGTGCTTTCAGATCATTGTTCCTGCCTTTTGAGATCAATTTGAATTTTGGATCTACACTCACCATATTAGCTACTCCTCCCAGGTCTGAATCACCTCTGAGTCTGAAGAGCATGCCTCCTATGTCTTCATTTAGGTCACAGAAAAGACACAGAATAGGGAAGGCAGAGCTGCAGCTAGCCAGCCTGCCTGGAGACTCGAAGCAAGAATTAAGACATGCTGCATGTGGTTGTTTGGTAGGCACTGAAGTTACCTAAAAATTCTATCAATCAACGTTTTTCCAGCCTGTTTTTAATTCTATAATCAACACAATTGCACAGACTATAGATACAGCCTTATAGAAGCTTTTTTTAAGATAAAATCTTGCATTTCTAGCAAGTTTAATAGTTGACAAAGTACCTTTATATACATTATTACATCTGCAATTTAGTGAGGCAAACAAGTCAATAATTATTATTTCTGTTTTGTAGATCAGGAAACTAAGTTTCTAACAGGTTAGCTGACTTATCTACCATCAGTAAGCTAATCAGTATTGAGGCAGAGGGTCCCATACTCTTGTGCCAGCACTTTTATGCTATTTTGCTTAGAGAGCCAAGGTAATTGTCCAATATATGACTGACATAAATTTCAGTGCCCCATACTACAAACTCTCAAGTGCATGATATATCTAATTTTCTGCACTGTGAAAGCCTGAGTGGGAAAGAAGTATCTTTTAGAAGACTTCCACATGTTTTCTTGAGATGAACTCTGCAGGATTTTACGCACCCTGTTTCAAATATTTACCACATATGCATGCACACACACACGTATGCACATGCACAAACACATACACACACACACGCCCCCCCCCCCCAGTTTGGCATTTCCCATTTTGAATACCTAAGATAGCACATAAATCCTGCCTTTTGTCCCAGCAAATACGCCTTTACAGTCAAGAAAAAGGTCCTACTTGTCAGGCCAAAAAGTTATTGGGCAGGCACCTTACCAACACCAACAACAGGGTTACTGTCCCTCAGTGTTCCTGTTATTTAAATGACATACTCAACTTCTTGATATTGCCCAAGTTTCCAGGATGAGAATATCAAGCAAAATTTCAAAAGCTTACAACCAATCTCCTATTTTCCCTGCCTCCTAAAGTCTAGCTAATAACCAGCTTTTGCGTTTACTTTTGTATATTTGCATCCTATGCTCAGGTTAACTATTTAGTACATGATCAGATACCGTTTTGCGGATCAGATTCCACAGATGTATAAGACTCCACGAACACATATGCAAGCTAGATATCATATCTTAAGGGTCCACTCCATGTCCTGATTGTGCTGAATTTCGTAAGCAACACATTTAATGCCTCCCAGTTACATAGCATTTCAGAGTTTATGAAACACTTTCATAGGTATCACTGTGATTCTCACACAAGTTAAATGAAATAAACAGTATAGATGCCATTATTCCCATTTTATAGATGAAAAAAGTGAGACCCAACAAATGAAATGGCCTGCCCAAGGTCACAGAACTACTTGAGTGGCTGAGATATGTCTGAAACTAAAGCCTTCTCAGTCAAGTTTAGTGGGAAACCTAATAAGTAATTCGAAAATGTGACTAAAAAATGCAATGGTCAGATAACAACATTAGCCACCCATATTCAAATGCTGTTTTATAAGAGTTCAGGAAAAAAGATGTAGACATCCCACTTGATCTCAACAATAAGACAGGCAAGGCCTCCGAGAGCTGTCATGACAATCTTTTAAATCTTTAACCCCAGACTGTAGTTCGAACCCATAAACACTTTAAACTGTGCTTTTCATGCATTGCAAAGAGCTCCTATTCTGCTAAAGAGAGTGAATAAGAAGAGGATGAAACTCAAGTGAATTAAGTTATTCTATTCAAAGGAAATAAATAAATTCTATTCAAAGAAGAGGGAAAATAGGTTGCCTGTTCAACCTAGTGAGTGATTCGGATGGCAGTGAAAGGTGTGAATCATAAGGCCACAAACATTGCAATGAAGAAGCAGCTGAGTTTCATCTGACACAATAGCAAAGTGCCAGGGCTGTAAAACCTTAGTAGGGGAAGGATGAAAAATGACAGAGTGCATTATGACTCTGAATAATATCTTGACAGAAAATGGAGGGCGCAGCAGGCGCCTGCACATTAAAAATCATGCCCCATATGATGTGGGCTGCACCTCCTCAGAGAAATCACAGCCAAGCTAAATGTAGAACAGGGGAGAACAAAAAGCCGGGAAGCAGAAACTCACACAGAAACAGATAGTTCCAAAGATGTTCTAGAGCAGTGGTTTTGTTCCAAGAGAGGTCCCCAGGCCAGCAGCTTAGTTGGGAAGATGTTTAGAAATGCAAGTTAGCAGACCCTTCCCAGCCTTACCAAATCAGAAACTCTGGTGGTGGGTGGGACCTGCTTCAACAAGCCCCCAGGGAATCCTGAGTCTTAGCCAGGGAAGAATGGGATAGGCCAATTACCACACTTAACCCTTATCACCTGTTTTATGGCCATGCTTTCAACTGAAGAATGTGAGCATTAGGTAACAAGTAGAGTGTTTCCACCTGCTGTGAGCCCTGGAGACGGTACAGTTTTGACACATCTCTGCCACCGGCTGTGGGTGCTAGAAATAGCAGTCCCATTTGCTTTATCCTCTGAAAGTTTGATAAGCACAATGGTTCAGGTATGAGATAATTAATCATTCACTTATGGTCAGCATACAGTTAATTAAATGCAATTTATTCTTCCTCAGAATTATTTAGTCCTTCCAGCAGGGGTTATTGTACTTTGGCATACATCAGCTTCATCTGGAAGGGTGGGCTTGTTAAAAGAATCCTGAGTCCCAACCCTAGAGTTTCTAATTTAGTAGGTTACGGGTGGGGCCAGATAATTTTCCATTTCTAACAAGTTCCCACGTGATGCAGACACCATGGGTCCAAAGATCACACTTTTAGAACACATGTCCTAGAGAACAACCAAGATTAAAAAAAAAAAAAAATCAGTGTTTTAGGTACATTGGCCCAGTGCTGTGCTAGTAAATGTTTAACAACTTGCTTTCCAGGGAGGAAATTAAAACAACAATTATTTGTAGCATTTGCCGATGTCCTAGTATAAATACTCCAACCACAGCACATATCAAGCTACCAACGTGATGTCACTGAGCTTAGGGTAAGGATGAGATGTGCACAGTCCACTTATAACAGGTAGCTCCAGTGCCCCACTGTGACCACCTCACATATCTCTGGGCTTGGTATGTGCAAAAACTACAATACCATGCTGCTTAAATTTCACAGCTCCCTGAGGAAGGAATTTGCTGGGTCAAATAGATGTTCCACGTTAATTCTCCTTCACTCTTCAGTGAGTAACTGACTCTAGCAGGAGAGTGATGTAAAGATCCATTTCTCACAACAAAACTTCTAGTAAATTTCCCCAAATGGAGATGCATCATTCTGAGTATCCAACACTCAGAAACGGATTTGGGAATGGCCTTGGCAGCAGACTGTTCACAGAAAATGGGAAGAATATAAAAGTAAATGTGAAAATATAAAAGCTGTGTTGCCAGGCAAGTCCTATAGTAGGGTTTCTAAAGTAAAATGGAGGTGGTTAAATCTCAGGAAGAGTTCAGATATCAAATGAGGCCAAATTGCCATGCAGCACACAGCTAATTACTCAGTTCCTTTTTAAATATGTAATACATGTTTCTAGAGTGAAACACTCAGAAACTTTAAATGACATCCAGTAAGAAAAGATTAAAGGAAAAGAACCATATTCTGATTTCTTTTCATTTTTAACCTCCACTAAATATACATTCTGGAAAAAATGGTTTGACTCTAAAATCGTGGCATCCTCCCTCCCCCCTACACAGCCTTCTTTAATGCCATTTGTGCTCCAATCTAAAGGATTGGTCAGTAATTCTGGTCAGAATCCTGATTCACACTGAATAATCAAAACCTGACTGTCAAAGTGAAGTCTGCCCTAGGTCTGTCTTGATTTGTGAAGGAACAGAAGGTTCCTTTGATCAAGATTCAGAGAAAACGTGGATCAGCAAACCAAGAAAACAGTCCTTTTCTTCAAATCTACTTACCAACAGATTCTCCTGACCATGAGTTCCAGTCAAAATTATTGCTGCATGTGTAACATCTGGAAGTTTTACCATTATAAATGACCATCAAAAGCCTTTGAATGACAATTTTCTCCATGTAGTAATGAAAGTAGTTACTTTTGGCTCACATGTTTATCAAGTCCTAAGGGACAAAGACAGCTGGTACACATATCACTTACCAACTCTAGTCTCCCCAAACTTTCAACCACCCCGTCACTAGGTTGCCTTGAGCAAACAATGAGCCCCACCTGAAGAGCTTAACCATCTAACCTACACAGAGCTCACTTGGAATCACTCAGCACAGCTCTGCAATTCCACACTTGAAAAGCCTCTCTTGTTGGACCACAGCCAGAACAAAATTAAAGCATTTCCTATTCAATTTTGCCAACTGCAAGAACTCATTTACTGAAAGCTTGGTGACCCTGGGTTGATTCAATTGCCATTCAAGTAGAAGCAGTTTTGTAAAATGTGTTTCCTGTCAGCAGCCCACAATGAGCTTCCATTCCCTTTGCCTTTCTCTCTTTTCCCCAGAGATTCAGAAAAAGCTATAATCCTAAGAACTTAGAGCTTTGGGTGGCCCCACTGAGAAGAGTCAATGGATTCCAATACACATAGCATTGCACGCCATGTACCTACCCAATGTTCCTGAGGACAGACACAATCAGCAAGATCTATAAACTCCCTTACTCTTGGCATCCACTTATCCATGGCTCTGCTGACAGATTCCTCCCTATCATAGCTTTTAAATTCACATGAGTCATTCCTTTCTTTAATCCAGATTCTAGTGACAGTATAGGTCTAAGTCTGAAGGGTTTTCTTCACTGTTCTCCTCCTGTATCATTCAATATCAAGGTCAATAATATGTTTTTCAAAAAACTAAAAAGCAAATAAGACCTGACTAGTTTATTTTCACATAGAGATTCTAGGATAAAACTCAAAAGTTACAAAGCCTTTTATGATGCATAACTTAAAAGAGTATGAAGCAGGCCAATAACTATGAACCAAATAGTGTGAAGCCAATAGTCACCTATAGAGTACTCAGCATAGTGGACATCATAGAGATCTTGTTTCCAAAGTTCAGAACAACTGAGTTGATATCAGGTGATTCACGCATAAGCAATTTTGCTTTAATTATTATGTGTTTAGACCCTATAACTTAGTAACAAATAGTATCTATTATTAGTACTGTTGTTATAATTATGTTCCTTTGTCTTCTAAAAGGAAATTAAGAAAACTACTTCAATTTTTTAAAACATTTAAAAATCAATTAAAAAAAAAGAAAACTACTAATCCTTTGATGGCAAGAAGGTTCCAATGTGCATGATAATACTCAAAGATAAGTAATGGACACCCAGAAAGCTATATAGGGGCAGAGGTTGAAGCCATGTCTAAATTAAGTGGAGGGAGGAGGGGGAACAATGCCTTCATCAATTAAGGATAATTACCATAGGTTTGGGTAGCATATCTCTCATGCACTTGTACCCTCCTGCCCTAGTAGAGGAACTGTGCATACGGATGTGTCTATGCAAGTGTGTGCTGGTGTGTTTTACACTTCTGTATTATCAATCCTTGGTGCACAGAACCTACTTTGTAAATTTCAGTTAAATGGAAGGCATTGCTATAGAAGCACTAAAATATAGCTGAATAAACACTACACAAAATGCAGGAGGACTGTATTCTGCAACCAGCCGCTGAAATTAAGTATCCATAATCTCAGACAAATCACTGAACTATCCCAGGCCAGTGTTTATAAAAAGTTAAGACAGGATGATTTTTAAGTCCTTTTGCAGTTCCCAAACCTACCACTTCGTCGTCCCTTCCTTTTTATTTGGAGAAGACAATTGTGACCTATGTTATCAACATACGTCAATACACTCATACTTCAACAAAATAGGAACAAGAATAAGCTCTGAAAAGGTCTGATGTTTAAAACAGTTCAAAGTTATGAAATCATCAAATAAAATGGATTGTGATAATGCCATGAGGCCACATAAGATTTTAAATGAAAGTCTGAACCTTGGTCTGTTTTTAGAGCTGAGCCTCTCAAATCTGATTCTCCTCATTCTGACATTTGTCAATGACCACTCCTGACCACCTGCTTGATGATATTTGAGCTAGAGGTTTACACTGGTGATTAGAAAGGGAGGGAGGGGCAGCTGTCATAAATGTGACTAGAAAGAGGAAAGCGTAACCTAGAAGATAAAAAAAAAGGGTGAAAGTTCTAGTTCTCAGATGACTTATGACACAGATATGAATATTTTACAGAGCAGTCATAAAAATGTACAGAATTACTAAGCATGCAACCCAGTGAAATGCAATCTAATAAATGTCTTATCAAAGCAAAAAGACACAAAGCCTCATAATAAAATTTTTCATCCATTCTGACTACCTAGGCTAGAATCCAAAATAATACTTAATGTCCCATAAAAAAAGTGTACATAGACAACTGTTCCATGATATTCATACAGCAAGAGTGAGAAATGTGAAAGCACTTATGGTGACCCTTCAGATGTCAATCTCCTAATTTCCTCAAAAGTCTCAAAAAAGAACATTCAGGAAAGCACTAACTGAAAAACAAAATAAAGAGACATATGGACAGAGACAGAGAACAAATTATAAGACTGATATTTCCCACATATAAACACAAAATAATGCTCTCCTGTCTTAAAATTCTGTAAACCACATTCCTCAGAAAGGAGCTCCTGAAATTTTGAAGACATCAGCCCTAAACACGAATCTGTAGTTGCCCCATTTATAATAATCTGTGAAATTTAGATGTTTGAAGTATCTAATTTTCAGTGCTGTGTGTTTAATTAAGCAATCCTATAATGAAAATCCCTCAATTTACTTGAATTAGAAAGCTTACACATTGCTTTAAAAAAAAACTATCTCAAATAGGTCAAGTATTGACCCCTTGGGAAGCTAAAGCTGAAGAATTCCTTGAACAGGGTTCTGGCTACTATGCTCACTCTGAAATGGAAGACTACTCGTTATGCAAGAGGTGAATGATCTCAGACCAGAGTGGACCAACTAAATAAATCAGATGAAATATTTTTCAACTGGTATTTCTTTTGTTCTCTAGCTTATCTTTAAGGACTTAGTTCCTCCCTCACGTCCTCCAGGAAACCATCTTTCACACACACACGCCAGTCTGGGTTGGGAGCTCTTCCTCAGTACCACCTCAACCCTCTTTTCAAACCTTTGCCAGACCACCTGTATTTCATTTACTTTCTATCCTCAGCACGTGGAAGTACCTCACACTTGGTAAAAATGGAGAAACAACACAAAAGCCCTAATCAACGCTGAATGAATGAAGTCTTGAGTGTAATATGCCAAAATGTTTTGTGGACTAGCAGTACCCTTTTCACTGAATTCATAAATTAAAAGTTTGAATTTATTTGCTTTAAATGTAGAACTACATAAAGTCACTATATCAAATTAATAGTTAATTCTCTCTCTTTCTGTCTGTTTTATTTTTTAACTTACATTACACATCAGCTTTTCAGTAAGCACAGAATTAGGACTCAGAGACAACCAAAAAGAAGCCTAGTTTGGCCCATGACTAACCATAGGAGCCATACAATAAACCAGTAAAATGAGAGAGCTGGAATAACTTATCCAAGAGGAAGCTTTCCTTCTAGCTCTGAATTTCTACAATCCTGTAGTTACCTGGCATATGATATCTATTCAAGAAACTACATTAATTTGAACTGCAGTCATTTGGAATGGGTCGGAATATCGACTGAGATAACCCTACTGCATTGGATTTTTTTATTTGTTCATTCATCCTCTTAAGAAGAAGAGAAGGCTAGCTAAATAAATTAACCACATAATGAAAGAGGTTGAGGGCACCTCTACTCTGCTAAGAATGCAAACTGGTCTTTAAGTGCTTTAGAAGTATCTATTTACTTACAAACAATGTAATTGCAGTATACATAGGGCTGACACTGTTCAGACTAGTATTCTGATGAGCTAATTAGAGATCATCCTTATCTATTAATTAAAACTCCACTAGGCAGTATCTGAGTAGTTATAATAGTTGCAGTTATTATCGCCCTTAAAGGAATTCAAACTAAAGCAAGTATTCACCAATTTAATTAGCTTTCCTTCCAATTCATTTAAATTAGGATGTTTGATGATGTTTATGTTAAATGAAATTATTTTGGAAAAAGTAGCTACATTAAATAAATTACAAGAATTCTGATAGAATGTCCATTATATCCAAATTTCTGGATTGCAGTAAGAGCATCAGAGGCCACCTCTCATTCCCTCCTCTTCAGAAACGGCCTACACTGTCTACGGAGTGTGTAACTACTTTTACTCTAATCTGAACACCCAACCCCCACACTTCGTGGCCCTTCTCTTCTCTTGCCTTTTGAAACAGCCTATACTCTACATATCTGGTTTCACTTCCTCACAGGGGGCGGCAGGCAGAGGCTTTGCACCAGCCCTTCAGACCAGCGTTCCTGGTGCGAAACAGCTGCGCCGACCCCACAGCTTGGTGCCGAACACTCACCTCACATCAAGATGGCGGCAGCGGGCAGTGTGCAGAGACGCTGCGCCGGGCACTGGAGTCTGGAGCCTGAGCAGAACAGCGGCCCCGCCCCACGAGATCTCCGCCCCACGAGAATCCCGCCCCATGAGAACCCCACCCTCTTTCCCCCAGGTGATGCCTGTAAAGCAGCCCTCCCACCGCGTGGCGGGGGCGCACATACTCTAGTGCGCAAGCTCACACCTCTCCATTCTCTGATCAAAGAAGAAATCTTTCCTTTGCTTCTGAACAGAAAAAAAAAAAAAAAAAAAAAAAAAGAGCATTAGAGTACATCTTTTCCCAGAGTATAAGGATAGCTCAACAAAATGGGCACTTGCCATGATGTAAGTCTGTCTACACAAGTCCATTCATAATTGTATTTTGTTAAATTGAAGCATTATTTATATAATGAGTGAATAAAGCATCTCAAATCAATAATCAGGTACTGAGGGCTAACATGTGCTGGGCTTTGTAATTTACAATGTATGGGAACTACACAGATAATTTTTTTTTTGTAATTGACAATTAAGTAGTTACATAAGCAAATATAATATAAAGAATATAATAATTGAATTGCCCTAAGATATTTATGAAAAAAAGCTCTATGAGCTTCAGAGTTAGGAAAGATTATACCTCTCTGCCAGAACATAGGAAGAGAAACCAATTTTATTGCCATGTGCCAACCTGTTTTACAGTTTCCTGTGTGCTTATTTCTTAATACAAACATCAACTCATCAAATAATATATTAGTGCTGGAATGAAGAATGAATGTAAAATACAATCAGATGGAAAGAATGACAACAAAAAGGAAAAACAGTGATACCTTGCTAACAATCGGAGGCAGGAATAAGGAATAGGAATAAAGAATCAGGAAGGAACTGATTTGGAAGTTTAACTGGGAAGGTCCCATATTGAGAAATGGAAGGGAACAGAATCATGGGTGAATAAATGTTGGTTATCCAGACAGAAAGCAAAGATGAACAAATTTTGCTCAAATCTAAGCTGGTCGGTACGTCTGTGTAACTGCAAAGCAAGTACAGAATTTACTTGGCTTTGCTGTTAGGGGTACAGGTGAGCAAGGTGATCTATGACATGCTGGGTGATTGACGGAAGAGGGTTAAAAAGCTGTGGTTAGCAGATCTAATTGGCAGTGGGAAGTGAAGAGGGATCATTGTTGTGTTTTTATTCTAAGTAGAACTTTCATGTTATGCCTAAGGGCATCAGAGACTTGGGAAATTGCTTCTGAGAACTGACTCTTTGGAAGCCTAGAGGAAGAAAGAAAAGATTATACCTCTGTTAAAGAGGTGAGAACATTGACAATGAAGAGACCCACACATGATTCAAGCTAGCTGTCCTAAAAGATTTCAATATGGCTGGACCAAGACTGCAAAAAGAGCTTGACTAAGGTGGCAAAGGAAGCTGAGTTTCCATTCACTGCTTAGTAGCAGCAGTGATTAATGCTGATTAACGCAAGATCTCATGAAAGACAAGCTATTAAAATCCAGAGAAAGAATCCCTTAGTGTCCAGATATTTCTCTCCCAGACTAGATGAACTGAAGTTTCCCATGTGAAAACTGTGTACCCCAGACAGAAATAGAGGTCAAGAAACCATCGTCCTGTGTAGTGGTTTGGGATGTGGGTATAGCCCTAAATAGGCAATGATATGGAAAGCAAGGGATGAGCTACTCCTTAAAAGGAATGGAAAGCAAGTCCAACAACTGATATCCTTACTTTACATATGAAAAACAAAATTCAGAGGGGTTAAGGCTCAAGATCACAGAATTATCAGTAGTTCTGAGGATTCAAATCTAGATCCCTTTTATCCCAAAGTTCATGCTCTTCCTACTAACTGCTACTCTTTCATGAAGCAGGTAGAATTTGAAAAAATCCATGGGGGAGCATCTTTTATAGTCATCAAGGCATAAGAATCAGGACAGAATAGGACAGATAACATGAAATAATGGCTAATAAATATAATATTTATTTTTCAAGAGTACACTGTACCTTGTGAGTTGTTGCTCAAATAACAACATGATTATGAGATGTTTATGTGATGAGATGAAGGCATGAAAATGGATTTCCTTGCAAGGAAAGAGATCACAGGGAAGAGCAGACTTCTGACGATGTAGAAAAAGAATCTGACCACAGAAGACAGAAAGAGGTCAATAAAGGAAACAATGGAGGGACATTTCAGAGGGGAGAAAGTATCTTGCTTAGGCAGTATCACAGAAACCAAAGGAGAAGAGAATTGGGGCGTGTTTCTAAAATGCCTAACTTCATAGTCAGGAAATTACTTACTAATAGAGAAGGATATGACCTTTTTACTTCACTTTGTTCTTTCCAACCAACCAGGTCTCCTGGCAATTTCCTTCTTCATTCCTTTCTTGTTACATGGATTACTTCTGGAATATTGATTTGGTAGGGAAGGGCATGCAGTATTGATCAGTGTTTCTATTTAGAAAGAGAACGTGAAATATTCTATTTTCACTAATGGAGATGAAGATAAGAGAACAGCTTGTTGGTTGATTGGTTGGTTTGATAAATGATTAAAACCAAATAGGACCTTTATGTTGAAGAAAAATAATACCTAATTTACAGCTACAGATCTCTTGATCTGGAGAGCCTTGCTTTTTGCCCCTTGTCAGAAAAAAACAAGTTTGTATACCTGGCCAGTAATATTTTCAACTGTCACTGGTTTGAATTTAGGCATTAATTCTTCTAATTAGATTAGATTTCTTCTAAGTACTTCTACTGTGTACTCTTGAGTTTCACTGCTTAAAGGAATTAAGGCTCTATCCTAAGCTTAGTCCCAATCACAACTCTTGATCTTTTGAGTAGTTTATATTTTCCAAATAATATTCACTAGGCAACTCAATTACAGGGAATGGTTCTGTTCCTTGGTTATTCTTAGTCGATATCTGAGTGAAAGCAGTGTATCCTTTCCCTGCTGCTGTTTAACACTAGTCATTTATTTGGTAACAGACCAGCCTATTGATTGGTGAAGGCTTGTAAAATTAATGACTGAGAAAGCCACTTAGCATCAGAGCATTCAATGAAAGCCCCAGAGTTCCCTGAACCTTGTTTGCAAATTATTGTCTTTATGTTACTTGCTTTTACATACATGCAACAGTTTCTCATTTAAACCTTGGAAATTTGTTTCATATAAAAGTTTTTCTTCATCTTTGTGATTGGCTAGTCCTTCGTGAAATCATCAAAAGATTTATATTGCAGAATCAGTCAGTAGCCTAAGAGGTATGAAGAAATTGTTTCATGAATCAAACCATGTGTGTCAGCGTGAACATTTTCATGCTGTTCCTTTTCATTACATTATAGAGTCTATGATTTACAATGTAATTCCCTTCTTTCTCTGGTAGCAGAAGAGACTAAATTGATACTCTCTCACAAATAGTTATTTGCAATATTTGTTTAAAGATAACTTTCTACTATGGTTCCAACATCTTAAACAGTCAAGTTTCCTTCTCCCTAATTCCTATGTTTGATTCATAATAAAACTGATTTCAAATCATAAGGATATGTTGGGTTCTGGAAAAGAGTGGAGTGAGAACTAGAAAAATGTTTTAAAGATAGTATTTGCAGGCATTTTGTGGAACCAAGAAATATGCAAGTCTAAGCAGCACTAACAATTTGTAATTAAGGAGGCAAACTAATGTACATATGTAGTACCCTGCATAATTAAAAATGAGAGAGGAATTTATACAAACAATAAGGTACACTTCCTTTAAGAAATAAGACTTGAGCTACACTTTGAAAAATGAGTAGTGTTTGCACTGACATGGAGAAGTAAGGGATGTCATACTGGGCAAGAAGAATGAAAGAAAGGACAAAAGTGTGGAGTGGGCATGATCTATTATGAAATGATGACTATACTATCATTACTAATATAGTCTTCTAATATCTACTAGATCAAAATTATTACTTTTGCTTCTTAAATCTTCTTCAGTACTTTTTGTCTGCTAGATATATTATTTTCTGATAGAGGATGCTAAAAATCTCCCATTCTGATGGCTTATTATCCATTTTTCCTTGTAATTGTCAATTTTCGCTTTACATATCTGCAAGCTAATGTCATTAGGTGCTTTTAAGTTTATCAGTGTCATAAGTTTTTGATGAATTTTTCCTTTTTTTTTAATTAGGTTGAGTTACTCTTTATTTATACTGAGTTTTTTCCCCATAAATTCAGTTTTTGGATACTAATAATGCTATTATAATATTTTATTATATTAATATTATTTTTAATAATAGAGAAAAATAAAATATTTCTTGTGATTAATATTTGCATGATATATTGTATTCTATTTATCTTCAAACGTTCTAGGTAGATTTGTTGCGAGTGAGAGCCTTAGAAGCAGAATGTAACTGGATCTTTTTAAATCAAATTATATTATCTGTCTTTTAATCCATATTCGTCTATTGTAATTATTGATATATTTGGACTTAATTCTGTGATCTGGTTTGCTACTTCATGTTTGCTTTCTTTGTTCTCCTTTCCTGATTTCTCTTTGGTTAATAAAATTGTTATAATGTTTTCTCAGTGTGTTTGGGATCTATAGACTATCGCTCTTCCCTTTCATGTTGCCTTTCATTTTCAACATATGTAAATATATTTTTTCTAGCAAAGTGCCTAACCTTATTCAGTATTTCTCTCTTCATCCAAACATAGGACCCAAGCTCAAACTTCCTACATACTGTTGGATCTTTTCTATTTTTATCTAGAATATTCATTTTATCCTTTTTTAATTAAAAAAATTATTCTTATTTTTCACAGATAGTAATTGAATTTAACTTCAGTTTTTGATTTCCCTGTTATTTCTTGCATCCCATGACTTCAATCTGGATTTACTTTTCTTCTTGCTTAAATGCTTCTTTAATGGTGTGTTTAGTAGTGGTTTCTATGGGATAAGCATTCTCATTTCATGTATGAAAATATCCTTATTTTGGCCTTCTGAATATTAATTACTTTTGTTTTATTAAAATACAAATTCTAGTTTGACAGTGTTTTCACTTAACACTTTGATTATGTTGTTCCTCTTTTCTGGCAACCAGTGATGCTGTTGAGAAATCATCTGACAATCTCATTGTTTTTCCCTTGTTGATACTTCTAAGAGGTTTTAAGATTTTCTCTTTAATCTTGGTGTTCTATATCTTCATAATATTGTGACTGGTATAGATTTATCTTTTTCTCTTTACTCAGATCTTGAAATACACTTTCTACCTGAGTACTCACAACTCTTTATTTTCTAATTTTAGAAAATTCTTTTCATATTTACCTAATTTTTCTTCTTCTGGAATTCTACTATATTTCAATATTTTATTTTATCTCCTTGTGTTGTCTTCTAGGTTAATTCTTCAATTTACAAATTTAATTATGTTCAGTGTAAACTCTCCTCTGGTGGGTATTTTATGTCAATTGTTATAATTTGCATTCATTTTTTTATTTGGTTCTTTTTCACAACTACCTGTTCTTTTGGATCTGTGGTTGCTTTATAATTTTCTGTCCTTTCCTATGGATGTGATCCCTTTATTGTGCATCCCAAATAAACTTAAAAGTCTTTTTTAGAACAGTCAATAAAAGTAAGTCATCGGAAATAAATTATGCTCCATTGTGGATTTTGTGACTCTTTTTCTTAGGAACATATTTCTTTATGCATTCTGGAATTTCAGCTTGCAGACTCCTCCAAACCACCCCTGTGTAGACCATCAGTCCCAGACTAGGACACATAACAGCCATTTGCAGTCTCTGTCCTAAATCCAAAGCCAATATTGGAAATATTACAATTCCAGCTAGGGAGCCAGGAATGACTTGGTTGTATTCCTGGTCTCAAGCCTCCATTGGTGCATTTTTTTTCTCCTGGAGCCAACAGCTTACTGTAAGAAATAGTATGTGCTCAGCTTTCAGAATCATGTTTTGTCCCCATTCACAAGCAACAGTCTCACAGCAGTCTTGGAATGTAGTGGCCCATCTTGCAAGGAATATTTTAATCCCCATCTATCAAAAGGGAGCTAAGTTCCAGACGGCTTCCAGAAGTATGCCCCACTAGTCAGTGACTTTAGCCTTGCTTAGCATTTTGTGTTTGTACTCCACAGAGATGTTGTTTTGTTTTTGAAAGCAGCAATATGTTTTTGCGTTTTTTGTTTATATGACTTACAGCTTTTCTGTTTGAAACAGAGTGTTCTTATCAAAATGTAAACTTACCCTACCACATTGCCTAAAAGTCTTTTTAGGGCTATATCAACCCAAATTGCCATAAAGCCAGAAAAAAAAAAAAAAAGATACAGGAAGCATGGTGACCAACTATATTTTAAAGGTACATATTAAATTTCTTAATTTATATTAGTCAACCAAATACTCATGACCATCTAACATGTAGAGGTGATATAACATAATGGTTAAACGTATGGACTTCATAGCCAAACTGCTTGCATTTGAGTGCTAACTTTGTTGTGTTTGGTGATTTATTTTACCTCAGAGTGCTTCAATTTCCTCATTGTTAAAATGACAGTAAAAATAACACCCATTTCAGGGTTTGTTGTGAGGAATATATTAGTTAGGATATGTGAAGCACTTATAATAATACCCATTCTAATGACATGTATATTTAAATTATTTTTCTTGTCTATTCACCATCATGTGAAATAGTACTAGATTCTGCAGGAGTTCAGTACATTTGACTGTGTGCATGAATTTTAGTTGGTAAGGGAATAAATGTGAGATAATTAAATATGATAAAGCCTTTATGCCATATAGTACCAAATAGTAATTCATCAATTTCAAAATGTAATAGAAATTCATAATTTATAGTAACTGGAAGAGCTCAGGAAAACACATTGCGGGGAAGAGACTTGAGCCATGTTAGATGACACAGATGGGGGAAAGAACAACCCTCTACTGGGGAAGCAATGCGAGTTGGAGCTCAGGAGAGGAAATGAGGGTGATGTCTAGGGTGACTGTGGTATGCGTAGAGAACAAGGCATAGGATCTGGGTTGCAAAGATGAGGGAAATCACAGTGGATTTGCATGGATGAAATTGGGGTAGGAACATCTAAAAGTCAAGTGGAAGAGCTTAGATTACTTAAGCAAATGGTTTTCAGTTGGGGGCTATCTTCAGGCTCTTCTGTGGAAAAATGATAGAATGGAAATGATTTGTGGGCACAATTTTTTTGAGGTAGTTACACTTAATTTAATGGCCATAGATCTAATTTTGTACCCAGGCAATGACAAGTTTCCATGTATCTTTTCATTTAAAATGGGGGTGATATAGTCTGTCCTGTATAAGGTATTAGTAAAATGAGAGAAGGGTATTGGAACCTCCTTCTCATCTGATGGTGAAGGGCACATTCTCATCAATTATTTTCACCCCTCAAAAATGGGAAGTACTGGATCAGAGATAACTTCACTTCAAGTACATTTTGCATTATTACCAATGAAAATATTCCACACTCTCCCTGTGGCCCTCAAGTATTGTTTAAAGAATGCCACTGTTAAACAAACACCGAATTCTCGCAGATAAAATATACTTCATATTATGAGCTTGTGTAGGAGTCTCATCAGGCTAATAAAATAGAGCATGTTGACAATGTTAAAGTTAATGTGCAGTAATTTAGTACTTACTGAAGACATATTTGAAACTCAACTTAGAACAGCAGATAGATATGTTGAAATACCTTGGACACCAAATAGGTTTTTTGGTGTGTCCTTGAGGATTATCTATGCTGCAATATTAATTCTGGAAAACCACCAAATGTAACTATTATGACAGTGATACTATTAGAATGCCACAGAATTATTTTCACATTTTATTTCATAACTGAATCATATTTTATTATTACTCTAAGATAGTTCTATTGCACAATTGTGCATAAAATCCTCCACCAGAGAGTTCAGGAAAGAATGAACATATTAGAAGGAAATAATGAAACCATCCCTAATTTCCAGATGGATACAAAGTTAATTTGATCTTTAAGGTCCTGCCATCTGTTCTTTTTTATTTATTTTAAGCATTACACATTTACATACCTTCAAATCAAGAAACCAAAAACCAGGTGCATTTATAATGGAATACTTCATTCATGAGGAGAAAAGGACAAAAAGCCTAATTTCTTTTGAAATGGTTCAGTGGAACCTGGTTGAATATTCAAAGTATGCAAATTTTTCAAATAATTGAGGAATAATCCAGCCAGTGGAAAAGAGAAAAAGCAATAAAGTTGTAGTAAATCCTATAATACTGTGGCCAAATCATTACAGTTGTTTTCTTAAATTTGTTCTTGTTTTGTCATATTTCCTCCCTACTTGTTAAATTTGAATGAAGATGTTGAAACTTTTTAAGCTGGGATAGGGGACTGAATAGTGTCTCTCCCCAAACTCATATCTCCAGAATGTGACTTTATTTTGAAATAAGGGCTTTGCAAATGTAATAAGGTAAGGCTCTAGATGAGATAATACTGGATTAAAATGTACCCTAGATCCAATAGCTGTTCTCCTCATAAGAAGAGGAGAGGACACAGAGAGACTTACAGAGACGCAGAGAAGATGGCCCTGTGACACTGGTGGCAGAGCTTGGAGTGACAGAGATGCAAGTCAAGAAATGCTAAGAACTGCCATGCTAAGAATTACAGGGAGCCACCAGAAGCTAGGAAAAGTGAGGAAGGATGGCCCTGTTGACACCTTGATTTCAGACTTCCAGCTTCTAAAATGAGAGAAAAAAAAATTCTATTGTTTTAATCCACTAGCTTGCGGCAATTTGTTAAGACAGACCTAGGAAACTATTGCAGCTGGTAAAATGTATTAAATGTAAACTTAGAAATCTTTTGAAGCTCTAATTTTTGACTTTGGAAATATTTACATACCCATTAAAAAAAAAAAAAAGCATGTGGAATTCGAAGATACTAAAGCTTTTTCTACCCTAGCAAAGACAGCCTTCATAACCTGGCTCAGAAAATGCTTTTCCAATGTCTTCTTCTAGGACTTCACATCCAAGCCCTATTCTCCATGATGTTGGGCTTATCCGTTCAGTTTCTAAAACACTGTATGTGTTTCCCTGTTTCACCTCCAACTCAACAGAAATGTCCATCACTCTGCATGCATCCATGTTCCCCTACCTTTAATCCTTATGCTTCCTTTGAACTCACAGTGCTTAATATTTGCATTAATCCCATCGAGCTCGCAAACATTTGGAAACACTTTTTTATTACTAATTAATATTCACAATAGATATTTTCACTGCCTGCTTGAGACTCACCCAATGTTTGATCATCACCCCATGCTTGACTAAATAGGCAACTGAAATTTCAATCAAAGACAGGGAGATGAGGTATGGCTCAAAGACTGGAAGGGATGAGGTTGAAGGTAAAGAAAGGATAAGGATGAGGGTCCAAGTGAAGGTGGAGCTCAGGAATAGATTAAGTGTTATAATGAATGCCAAGTATTTTCTTGCAAACACTTATTTGCATTTTGAATTGTTTAGGTCAAAGAGCATCCATGACAAAGAAGCTAATGGCCATGTGAAAACCATACTGTTTTGACTACATATTTTATGGTATCTTCTGTTATTTCTTAAAATAATCATATATTATTACTGAAATCCAGAGGCTAATATGGATGTCAACTTGTACATAAGTAACTTGATGGAAGGCCCTTTCTCTGATTTCTCTCATACTCTACAGTATGGTACCACCTGTGATTATAAAATCGTTTGTTATTTGTTAGTAAAATATTGTTAATGAATATTTAGAGTTTGGAAAAATGGGTGCAAATACAGGAGAAAACAATATACTTGCATTTGGGAACATACAAAACTGAAATTTAAGAGTTTTGAAAAAATGGATATAAATCCAAAAGAAAACAATTTATTTGCATTTGGGAATATACAAGAATGAAACTTAAATGTTAAGGACAGATCCCTTAGAAGGCAATAGGTAACTCAAATGGATTAAAGACTTAAATTTGAGACCTGAAACTGTAAAACTCCTAGAAGAAAACATATGGGCAGCTCCTTAACATTAGTCTTGGCAATAATTTTTTTGATTTGACACCAAAAGCAAAGGCAACAAAAGCAAAAATAAACAAGTGCGATTATATCAAACTAAAAAGCTTTTGCTTAACAAAGGAAACCACCAAGAAAAAGAAAGGCAGTCTATGGAATGAGAGAAAATATTAGCAAATCTTATATCTAAGCCAATATCCAAATATATAAAGAACTTACACAACTCAGTAGAAAAAAAGAAAAAGGAAAAAACAATCCCATTAAAAACTGAGCAGTGGAACTGAATAGAGAGTTTTCCAACAGGTACACAAAAAGGTGCCAGACATCACTAATCATCAAGTGAATGCAATCACAACCACAAGGACATATCACCTCACATCCATTAAAATGACTATCATCAAAGAGACAACAGGTGTGGAGAAAAGGGAACCCTTGTGCACTATTAGTAGGAATGTAAACTGGTACAGCCATTATGGAAAACATATGGAGATTCCTTAAAGAAATAAAAACAGAACTCCTGTATGATCCAGCAATCCCACTTGAGGGTGTATATCCAAAGGAATTAAAATCAGGATCTCTTAAGAGATATATCTCCACTCCCATGTTTATTGTAGCATTATTTACAATGGTCAAGATATGGAAACAACCTAGGTATCCATCAGTGGATAAATGGGTAAAATGGGATATTATTTAGCTATGAGAAGGAAGGAATTTCTGCTATTTGCAACAACTTGGATGGACCTTGGAGGCATTATGCTAAATGAAATAAGCCAGAAAGAGAAAGATAAATACTGCATGGTATCACTTATGCATGGAATCTAAAAAAACAACAAACTTAAAAACAAAGAGTAGAAAAGTGGTTACCAGGGGCCAGGGGTGGAGGTAATGGGGAAAAATAGGTCAAAGGGTGTAAACTTTCAGCTATAAGATGAATAAGGTCTGCACATCTAATGTATAACATGGTG
The DNA here is from genome assembly GCF_036321535.1 of Camelus dromedarius. NCBI lineage: Eukaryota > Metazoa > Chordata > Mammalia > Artiodactyla > Camelidae > Camelus > Camelus dromedarius. The sequence goes on along the minus strand of NC_087443.1, from coordinate 35,973,555 downwards.
ACTATAGTTGATAATGCTTTATTATATAATTGAAATTTTCTAACAGTATAACTGAAATATTCTTAAAAAAATAAGAAAAAGATAAACATATGAGGTGTGTGAGGTGTTGAATGTGTCAGTTAACTAGATGGAAGGAATCTTTTCACAATGTATATGTATATGGAATCACAATGATATACAACTTAAATATCTTACAATTTTGTCAATTATATGTCAATAAAGCGGAATAGAATTTTAAAAAAGGTAATAGGTACAGGAACAAAAAGTTGAACATTCTCAGAAGGAAGATAAATATAATTCCCCATAAAGTGATAGCAATACTTTGGTGTTGTCACCTCCTTTTACCGTGAAGTGACAGATGCTAAAGACTAGGAAGGTACATGGAGAATAAGAAAATGTATTAATTTTGCAGAATAGACTATAGTATAGTTTCTAATGTGGATAGTTACTAGTAAAATTGATAATTTAAATTTACCAACACTTGTCATAGTTCATAAACTATAAGTGTACTTGGCAATTAAATATAAATCTCAGTTTTTCCTACAAAAGATTCTCCTGCTATTGGTAAAGTTTGTTTCATAATCTTCAAAAGTTTTACACTGGGTTTTTGAGGCTTTGCATTAGCAGTGATATTTTTGTTAATTCATCTCATCATCCCTGTAATATTTTTAAAGTCCAACACAAATCAAGATTGCCTTAGGACAAGAGAACACAACTTTGGGACTTATAGTTAGAATTTAAGATAGAGGTGGGCCAACTCTGGTCCAGGAGCCAAATCTGGGCCATGGCCTGTTTTTGTGTGGCCCACAGCTAGGAATGGTTTTTTGCATTTTTAAAGAATTGAAAAAATCGGAAGAAAAATAATATCTCATGACATATTAACACTCCATGCAATTCAAATTATTCCAAAAGTAAAGTTTTATTGGAACATAGCCATGCTCACTCATTTATGTATTGTCTACAGCTACTTTTGTGCTACAGGGTCCTTGCAGCTGACAGGGTGTGGTTCACAAAGCCTAAACTCTTTACTATCCAGTCCTTTATAGAAAAATTTTGCCTACCTCTGCCTTCTGTGAAAGAAAAACAAAATAACTAAGCTTTATAAAATAGGCTATAAATTTCAAATAAGTTTCTTCTCTGTGCAATTAGATGAGAATATTCTATGTTTCAGTTACATATATATATATATCCCCAGAACAACTAAGCACATACTCAACGTATAATTCACAACCTCAATAACATTATTTTAAGACCAATTTTTCACATTTAATTTTTTATTTTAATACAAACCAATACAAAAGATACTACATACTAGTCGTGACCTGTAATGCAAGTTAACAACCCACTGGTCAGGAAAAACTCACTGGTGTGCATAATCTCTAATATGTGCAAAGTCATGCTCTCTAAAGCAAATAAAATGAAATTACCCATTATGGGAATCAGAATATTTTTTATATAAATGTTAAGCCAAAAATTTCTTCAGAGCTACCGAGGACATCCTAAGCAATATTTGTGTTTTAATTTTTTTTCTAATTTGCTATTAGAGGTTATTGGAGCATTATTTCTTCTAGATATTCAAAAAAAGTACATAATTTCTGAAAAGTATGCTACATGCATTAGTGTTCTCTTAATGAGTACAAGTGTAGATATGCTAAGTGCATCTTAAATGAATCGAATATGAAATTCTTCTGCATAAATGTGGAAAGGAGATGTTCTAAATAAAAGACTGCTACTGTTAAACCATTTGTGATTATACTATCATCCCACACCATGAAATGTATATACAGTTTTCTATTCTCCTTCCAGTTGCGTAAGCAAGTGACCAGGAATAGAGAAATACCTTTGTTTCTTATTTATCAGTCACTAACTTTCGTGATTTGCATGTAAATTCAAAGCAATCATAAAATTCCTTTAAAAAGCTAACACATTTGGGAATCAGATATTTCCAAAAATGGGGATTTTTGTACTGTATCTCTATTATATGTGCGATTGGGTCTTTTCCTGTCCCAAGGATAGATTTGGTGACCTTAATCAAATTGCTTATTCTTTCTTCATTTGCTGTGTATTCCGTAAGCAGATTTTGTTTTTTCAGCATCTACAATGGACTAGTTACTGTGTGGAGTGTTATACAGAATAAAAAGATGAATCAGAAATAATTCTGATCTCAAAAACACGTAAGAGTATTAATCATATGCACAAATAACTGTAAAGTAGACCGTGATGAGTTCACCTGAGAGAGGTACAGATCAGGAACTTCGGAAGGACAAAGGGTGGAGTGATTACTTCCAGCTGCGAAGATCCAGGAGGGATTTATTGATGAGGCTGCATTTGAGCTGTACTTTAAAAGATGGCTAAGAAGGGTAAATCAAATTGACTGGCAAGGGCATTCCGCAAACCAACAGGGTGTGCAAAAGACAGGTGAGAATGTGGTGAATATGTGTGGGTGAGAGGAAAGTGTTTGCCCATAGCTTAGGATGTGTAAAGTGCAACAAGTTACATAGCTCTGTCTAGAGATGCAGCTTGAGGTCAGAACACAAAGGCAGTACAGTCTGGAAGGAAGCTTTGAATTCAGACAGGCCTAGGTTAGAATCCTGGTCCTAGATACTATCTGGATAAACTAGGACAATTTAAGTCTTGACAGAACATCTGAAAAATGTTTACCTTTCTTGTATGGTCATTATAGAGATGAGAAATATATATGCCTATTTTCTAACACAATTATCAAGCACATTTCAGATGCTGAATAATACGTTGATATTATATCGAATAACAGGCTAAGAATTTTAGACAGTTGGGTAAGAATTTATTGTACCAATTATGGGAAAGTACTACACGGTCGTCAGTCTCTGGAATGAGGAACTATTCTGAAAATAAGAGAGTCAGGGAGCTAACCAGTGCTTTTTAATTGGGTCTGCCCATTACAGTCATCTGGTGACCTTTGTAAACAGCAGCATGATTGCGCTTCACCCCAGACCAATTAAATCAGAATCTCTATGCCTAGAGCCTAGGCATGGTTTGTTTTTTTTTAAAGCACCCCAGGGTTTCTAAAGCACAGACAGAGTTGAAAACTACTATTGCTTTAGATGAAAGTTATTACAATTAATATGAGAAATATAAGAAATCCAGCAAAATATATTTTATTACTATTATTTGAGTTATTTTTACTTTACTACATTAGTGTATGTCAGTTTTTAGATTGTCTTTCTCTGTATCTCTGCCATTCTCTTTCGCTTGTCCGAAGACCTATCCAGTACCTAACCCAGGACATGACACAGTAAAGACCAAACAGATGTTTGTTGAATGAATGCAAGTTTGATTGATATTATTCCCATTCCCCACTAGATAAAAGTGACAACCGGAAGAACAATATAAGATAGGTACTATGTAGCAATATTTAAAAGATTAACTCTTAAATTGTTTTCTTTTGCAAAAGCTGTCTCATTAAAAGTTAATACATCATGTTCATAAGTGTAATCATAATGAGGAAATCAGCTACATCTGAAAACTAAGATCATAGTTGAAACATGCAAAAATAAATTCAAAATTCACAACATAATCTTTAGACTTATTACCAACAATATCAAAGTAATGTCAACAAGTTTCTTTTTTCCTATACATAGAAATATTTTTAAAAATTTGTATCATGCTTATTTCAAAGGTCCTACCATGTTATTTTGTGAAGCAATTGATATGCTATAGTTATGCTGTTAAATTTGTTAATAATATTAAAGAAAAAATTATTTTGTTCATATTAAGTATGCATAAAGGGATATTAAACTATGCTGAGGAATGAGTTCTAAAGGAATCAATTGTGGCTTTGTAGAAATGGAAGAGACTTTAGAGATGGTCTGGGAGAATATTTCACCAAAAGCAGGAAATTTCTCTCTCTGAAATGTAACAGTGAAGGAAATAACTACTCGCTTCTTGTCAAAATATTGAAAAACTTATTGAAACATCAAAGCTCACCTCCAACATAGAGGCCTAGATTTGGGGGCTCTCTCCTTATATCTCAGTGGGTTGATAGCACTGCTAAAGACCAACCTCATTCAAAAATATAAGAAACAGATGGCAAATTCTACAGTCTGCAGAAGTAATGGGGGCATTAAAATGCTACCAGCAGGCTCCCTAATGGCTCTTGTTTTGACAGGTGTCTACTCAAGTGCTTGTGTTTTCTAAGCACTGTTTCCCTATTCCTGTGTACAGGCAGCCCTCACCTTTTTATGAGTATCTATGGCATCACACCATTTACTACACATAAGACAATCACAACCATTAAACTGTCTCTAATCCCTCCCCCTTGTGGTTATATAAATTATTTGTTTACCCTGAGAGTACATGAAATTTTTATAGGCATAATCTAGGATTGCACCTATCCAGCTCTCCTCTCAAATAAATCTTCTGTAAATATTCAAACTCATGTATGCCTCAGTGTAACCACATTGTAAGCCTTGTCTGTTGTCTTCACACAAATAATCCAGACTGGCTAAAAGGCCCACCTTACAGCCAAGAGAATGCCATGATCCAATTCTACTTCTCTCTGGTTTAGTTCACTTAATAGCCTTTTCTTTTCTCACGGAGGAGGCCAAGGGTATCCTTGTAAATGGGGTCTCAGGGAATTCACTGCAGTCATATTTTCTTAAACTATCATATGCAAATTTTCCCCTATCAGGCTGTAAGGTGGGTCATTCATGCAACAAATTTTTGTTCTAGGGACTATTTTAAGGCAGTCACTGCACTAAAAGAAATTATGTTCTAGAGAACAATAAATAAATAGAAAAGAAGTCAGATATGTGCTATGAAGAAAAATTACACACATTAAGGGAGACAGTGAATGGAGCAGAGAATACTATCCTAGAAAGGATGGTCAAGGAAGGCATCTTTGAGCAGGGGACATAGAACAAAGATGTGCAGGTAATGAGGAGGTGAGCCAGGCCGTTATCAAAGGGAAGACCATTCCAGAAAGAAATATCAAAGTAAACAGAAAGCCTGGAGATTAGAGTGTCCTGAGAGAAAATAAGGAGAAAGAAGGAGGCCAGAGTGGCTGAAACAGAATGAGAGTGAAGGAAAGTAACAAAAATGAGGCTGGAAACATTTGGATCTACAATGATTAATTTTATGCATCAACTTCACTGAGTTAGGGGGTATCCAGCTGTTTGGCCAATTATTCTAGGTCTTTCTGTAGGATTGTTTCTGAGAGAGATTAAGATTTAAATTGGTTGACTGAGTAAAGCAGATTGCCCTCCCTAATGCAGATCAAAGTTTCATCCAATCAGTTGAATACCTGAATAGAACTGAAACCTCGACCCTCCCCAAAGAAAGGGAGAATTCCTCCTGCCTCACAGCCTTCAAACTGGGACACTAGCTTTTGCCTGTCTTTGAACCTGAACTGAAACACTGGCTCTTCCATGGTTTTGAGCCTGGAGCCTTCATACTGGAACTATACCATTGGTTCCCCTGGTTTTCAGGCCTTTGGACTCAAACTGGAACCATTGGGTCTCTTGGGTCTCCAGCTTACTGATTCACTCTGCAGTTCTTGGGATTTAGCCTCCACAGTCTCAGAGCCAGTTCCTCTATCTATCTATCTATCTATCTATCTATCTATCTATCTATCTATCTATCTATCTATCTATCTCCTATTGGTTCTATCTATCTGGAGCACCCTGCATAATATAGGAGCTTAGAGTTGAGGAGTGACATGATCTACTTACTGTTTAAAAGGATCACCCTCCATATAGCACAGTCAGACTGTGGTGGGGCATGGGTAGAATCAGGGAGAGACGTTAAGATGCTATTACAATAATCCAGGCAAGAGACAGAATAGTGGCTTTTACTAGGGTAATAGTGCAGAAAAAGAGAAGTAGCGAGAGGCCATATATATTTGAAGACTGAGCCAACAGGATTTGCTAATGAGGGACAGGGGAAGAAGAGAAAAGTTGAGAACGATTTTCAGAGTTTTTATCTACAAGCCGAAACTGATGGAATAGAATTTCCATTTTCTGATATGGGAAAGGCTTGAGAAGAGCAGGTTGTTGGGAGAAATTCAGAGTTCAGCTTCAGAGCCATTTATTTTGAGAAATCTATTGGACAAGCAAGTGGAAAGGTTGAGTAGGCAATCAGACACACTGGTCAGAATTAGAGAGAGAAATTAGGGGTTGGGAATCTAATTTGGCTGTCATCAGCCTATAGACAATATTTAAAGCTAGAGAGCTAGATGGAGGAGACCTCCTAGTGAGCTGATGTGGACATCAAAGATTTCTTCAGAAATCTCATATGGCTGGTAGGGAATATTTCACAATTCACAGAGCACCCAACATAATATAGTCTTACAGAATCAGTAAAATGTAGGAATTACATTGATATAACAGGTTGATGATGGCTTTTCTATTTATTTTCTGCTAATTCCTACCAAAATGTTATCACTTCATCAGTCACTTTGTTTTATGAGACATATTAAAGTTATTCAAGAATGTGATTAATATGTATACTATAATTTTTCTTTTTTATTATTGTTTTCAGATTATAAGGATCTCATAAGCATGTACTTCATACTAATAGATACTGAAGAAATTATTCTGATAATTACATTGTCTAAGCTAACAGTGACTTGTGATTTGACTCTAGGCAAGTCACCCCTATTTTTGTCTTGATCTAAAATAATTTATTTTGGTTTTATTATTTATAAAAAATGTTCCTATTTAGCAAAGTTATAAATACTGCAATAGGTGTTACTACACCCAAACTCTTCTTTAAAAGTCCTGTTTAACATGGAGGTAATTTTTAGATAGTTTATATAGATGCAGATAAATGAAACAACCTCTTAGTACACAAAGAAAACCTAAAATACATACATATATACTTGAAAGTACAATATAATATAATACTAATAATAAAAATGACAGCCATATTAAAGTATTAAATTTTCAAATTTACATAATTTATAGTTGTATTGCAATACAATTTTTCTACTTTCTTCCCAGAAGTTAGAATAGCATATTTTGGGGAGAAATTGTAGAACAGTAGAAAGAGAACAGGACTGAGAGCCCCACCAATGCCACCATTGGTATGGTATAACTTAACCTCTGTTAAGAAATAATTTTTCCTTATTTATAAAATACAAATATAGGAATAAAAGGTTGCTAATGTTTCTTCCAACTCTAACATTTAAGAATGCTATGATTCAATATTGTACTTACTTGTGTGTGTGCTTTTAACGCAGCTCTGAAAGGAAGCATCACTTAACGCTAAGAAAATTTTCATTGACCATATTTTATGCAAGCTATGTAAAAGAAATGTGGTCAGGAGTAGGCATTTCTATTATCATGTAAAAAAGGCATAAATATACAGGTTCCAGCATCTTGTCAGTAACTAATCAGACTCAGTCCTGAATACTAATTTTTGGCATGTGTGCTTTTATCGCAACCACAGTGTTTCATTAATGTGTTTTTTCTTGTTGAATAGTCTTGATTCCTTTAAATAAATTTTAATCAGTCACTTTATGCATATAATTTTCATATTTTCAAAATTATACTTAATTACGTACCTAGCAAAATTTCTGTAATCAAATAATTGTCATATGTAATTATATTATATAAAAGCTATAAACATTGGAAAAACTTCACAGAAGATGTATTAACACAGGACGTTTTCGTTTTGCTTCCACTTATCTATATATTTGGTACTAATTTTAACAATTTTCATTTTTAATTCAAGTCACTAGCTATTAAAGAGATTTTATTCTTGACGGGAAAATTAATAGTAATTTCCCATAGGTATGGTATATTGTTAAAATATGCCATAAGCTGAACACTCTAGGAAAAATTACATGTTATATACAAATGTTTCCAAGTATATTCAGGGAAAATACAATTTCTTTTTTGCTTTTACCTTTAATACTCTTGATTTTAAATATATAAATTTCACTTTTGGTCATACACATTCTTGTTTTATCCATACTTTTAATTGCTGGTATCTGAATACAGAGTCATAGAACCAGAAAAATAAAAGAAATTAAAACAAATGTAAAGGCCATCTGATTTTACACATTGAGAAAATGAGGTCCTGAGAGTCTGAGTAAATTCACATGGTCACAAAGGTAGTTAGCAGCAGGGCTAAGCCTGACCTCAGAACTCCTGCCCGATAGTTCAGGGAGTTTTTCCTTTTACACTAAGAGGATATTAAATTTAGCACTTAAATTGCTGTTTTTAAATGATCTCCTTTTGTGTTTATGTCCTTCCCTTATTGTGAGGTCTTTGAAGACAGAGATTAGGTCCTCATCATTGTATTCACTTCAAGCCTAAAAGAGTGCCTGGAACATCATCATGATTACTCAGCATATAGCTCTTTGAAATTTTTTTTCAACTTTTGACCTTTAAAAAAAAATGCCACCTCATCTATCATACTGGGTACCCAATGATAACCAGTTGAATATATTATTGTAAAACAAATATTAAATATTTGAAACATGTGTTTTATTTGGCTTTATAAAATGTAAAAATTTGTTATGTACCTATGTACACTTGTTGGTAATTATAGGGTATCAGCTAAGAGCAACAGAGTATTACACTTGTTGGTAATTATAGGGTATCAGCTAAGAGCAACAGAGTATTACAAATTCTCTGGCACTTCCATGGCAGAACTGTTTCAATGATGAAGTTTCTTTTACATCAGAATTATCCTAGCTCAAACTATGAAATAAAAACAAAAAGAATAGCTTATAGGTGGCATATTAACACCATTGCATATATTTTCATTAGCTGTAGCATCAATATTTTCTTTCTGAAACAGCTCTATTTAAAATCGCAAGTGTATTAGCACTTTGATATTAACCAAAGCTTCTGGGTTTCTGTTCTGGAGGCTCCAGTGGATAGATCTGCCTTTATTTTGTTTCTATGAAGAAATTTATAAAACGTTAATAATTGATTGATGCCACATCAATGACAAGTTTGAAGCCCTTAATGACATTTTGCCCTAGTTTTTGCAAATGGTAAATAAGGCATTACCCAGGGCATTATAGAGAGTAAACAGAAGGAGGAATAAACTAAGATTCCATTGACTGTCATATTCCATATGTCCTTTTGTTAGAGCAGACAGATAGCTAGATATGAGCAGAGAAAGGAGGACACAGACCAAATGGTAGGAATTGGGCAGAAAGGAGGGGCACAGGCCAAATGCAGGAAATCAAACATCATGTAAGCACCAGGGGTCCCTAGGCAGAGAAAGAAAAACAGGAACCTTTGGGCTGATTAGTGGTCACACCTTTTGGGGTGTTGAGTGGCCTGGAGACCGACAAAGAAAGGTGAGAAAAGGCAGGAATTTCCAGTGTCCTAATGTAACCTTTTGCTCATTATGCCCTCATTTCAATAAAATTAGCCTTACAGATTAGAAGTGCCCATCATGCACCGACGCCATGACACTTCCGATCCAGACTAAATAAGGACAAAAACCCTTCCTCCCTTTGGGAAGGTGGAGTTGGGATGATAATCAGGAGATACGACCCCAAATCCTTCCCTCCCCAATGAATACTCCACCCACTCATTTTTACACTCTATGTAACTAACTTGCCAAAGAAATGCAGGGCAGCCACTCACCTGAGCCTGCCCACTCTCCCCTTGAGAGTGTACTATCTATCCCTTAATAAGTCCTCACATTACTTTTTTTAACCACTACGTCTTGTCTTTGAATTCCTTCTGGGACAGGAAAAGAACCTGGAACACCAGTTACATCCACCGGCAACACTTTCTATGGAGTAAAGCTTTGGCTTCAGAAAATGAACGTACAGGGCAGGGGAAATTTAAGGCACTTTGACACCTCTTCTCTATTTTCCATAAGGTGGGTAGCTAGTTTGGCCAAGACCAGAATATAAAATAGATCCAATGATTAAGTTCAAGCTTTACCATGTCATTAGTGTGAACACATAGCAAGTATCAATGGACAAAATAAATAAAATACTCTAAACATGCAATATGCATCTGCTACCTCTTATGAAGTCAATATTTTTTGGTGTGGAAATGTGTATTTACATTTCAAAAGAATAGCTCCAATTCTCATTCTTTCCACATTTCTGCCACATATCAATTTCACTGCTGGAGGCCTAGCCAAGGTACTACCAAAAAATCTTTTAACTCAGTAGGAAGAATTGCATAATGTCAAATATTTTGCTCTTTTAAATTTGAAGGTTTTGAAATATTTAAAACATACACTTCTTAAAGATCAGACCTGCTCAATACATTGCAGATATTAAGTATTTATGATAATGATATAATTACAAAAAATTATCATTCACAGGCAACCACCACACAGACAGTACTCTCCTAGGCTCTGTGCACTCAGACAAATGTTTAGACAGTCTCTGCCCTCAAAGAGCTTACTATGAGAATCAAGGAGACAAAACAGTACATAAAATACATACAATGCTTTGAGGCATTGAAAAGATGGAAATGATGAGCACATAGGAGTTTAAAAAATGTTACGAAAAACAAGAAAACTTCCCGGAGGAGATGAAACTTATTGTGGACCTTGAATAAGAGACAAAAATCAAGATTTAGAAGTTGCAAGCTTAAATGCCTACAAAAGTCAGCTGAATCTTGCTGAGAGAAAGGTAAATACAGTGTTGCCATGTTTTTGAAGAAAATCTGGAACTCCAATTTGACATGTAACAAATCCTGACTTTTTAAGTGCTGTCAATTACCTCAGTTGAAAAAAATGAAATGCTATGTAGGCCAATAAAACATGATATGCTTATGGTCTGCCTGTTTTTATTTTCTTTATTGTGTCCTCAAATATTGGAGCAGAAATAAGAAGACCAGAGTCACTGTATAAGTTAATGAGCCATGATGATACCAGATATAGTTTAGTTTAAAAGAACAACCAGGAGACAATTGAATGAAGTAAGCAATAGAGGAGATGAACTGGGGTTAGATTGGAGGTGATTTTTGGATATGAATAAAAGCATTTATATTTATTCTGAAGGCAGATTAAGAAAGAGTGCTATTGAAACAGAGGTATGAGAGTTTAAAGTGCATCATCTTGAATCAAGTCAAACTTTTCCCAGTACTGACATTAATTCTTTTGCCAAGTTTAACTGCTGAGTATAATCTATGGCATTTTAGAAATTTTATAAGTACCAGTGGCCAAATACCACAGAGTCCTCAAAGAAATGTTGCTGTTGTTTTTTTCAAAACTTATATTACTGATAATTATAGAATATTGATTTTAAAAATCAAGACAGTACTAATATTTTCTAACACTATATTCACTTCTAACACATTATTGGCTGGTTAACATTTGATAATTTCAATTAAAAGTATTTACAAACTTTGTCTAGGATTTACCATGGCAATATCCCAAGCAAACAGAGCGCCCCCCCTGTTTGGCCAGGCAACTAGGCCATGTTTCACTTGAGAATTTTTTTTAACACTTCATTATACGAACATTTGGTGTCTACTATAAACTGACAATCCAGTTTGTAAGAGGTACATTATGTAAATTAGGAAATTAGCAACAAACTACTTCTGATGCTAGTCATTACTATCTTGTTCTCCACTTCGGATTTGCAAAAACACAATAATGCAATAAAATCTACCAACGGATGTTTTGCCACTGCTATTAATGGAGAATATTTTATTGTAATATTAAATTTACGAAACCTGGGAATTTACAAGAGCATACGTTATCCTACAAAATCTAATATAATTCAATTTCCTTTGTTCTACGAGAAAAAACAAAGGCAAGATATATTGCAAACATATTCACTCGAGCTCAAACTTTCCCTGTTTATTAAATATTCAGTCAAATTCAGTATCACTCCACGAGCTGTGAGACAATTTCATATCCTTCAATGGAATACTAAAGAATTTTCAGTCTTCACAATATTGGTGAACATTCTAAGCTTTAGTCACACTTTTCTGCTCGATCTAATTTTAGCATCTCTCCTCTGTTCATTGATTGTTCCTATTGTTAGTTCACATATTGATACCAAACTCCCACTTGCAGAAGTAGCAAGTATATCAGAAGCCATTATTGTAACTGCGCAGTTTGTTTTTTTTTCTTGCCTATCTACTCTTTTATGCTTTTCTTTGTGGGTCTCTGTCCATTGGTTCCTCTACCAATTCAACAACTAGGTCCTAAGTGTTTCTATTTGGAACACCCTCACCAATGTTCTAATGTGTCTGTACTGAACTAGAAACATAATATGTAACAAATGCAAGGAAACCCAGATCATACATTTGATGTATCATGAACTGAAGACAGAAGCTGTTGACTTCTCACACATTAATAAAACTGTTTTGAAATACACTTCACAAACAGGGTTTGTTTGTTTGTTTTGCTTTCTTCTGCTGGTTTTATTTATTTGGTTTTGTTTGTTTAGGCAGCCAAAGTACTTTTATAAAACTCATTAGTAGAAAACACAGAGCCAAAGCAGAAAGCGTCAGCAAAGTTGACCTTCCTTTACTGAAGAAAGTCTTACAAACATGAAGAAAGCACCATTAGATACTTCGCATTCTCTAACTGATTTTAACTATTGTTCTGCTTTGTACAAAGAATTTATTCAATGTTAAGCTTTTCTGACATAAGTTCATACAGAATTTGAGACAACCACCAAACTTTTACTTGGTGTTACTGTTTTAAAAAGTCTAAAATACAGAAAATTCAAAGCATTGTGTTTTCCTCTGACTTCAGGGGAAAACAAAATCATCTTCCTCAGCAGAAGAAAGCTATACAGATGTTCACTAGAGAAATTTCCAAACAACATTGTGGCAAGCCTTAGGATATCTGGATTCCTCTAGTGAAACGTATTCTACAATAGAGATAGAAAACTAGGACTCTTTCTTCAAACTTGCTATTTAATACATCAGACAGGGCTGTGAGTTTCTCAGGCTCAAATGGAGTCATGTGAAGACAAACTTTCCCTGTGACTATCTAGAAAGCTATTTGGACATCTGGCTTTGGAATAATCTTTTAGCATAGCCATTTGTAAGCTATAATGATAACTGATAAAGTTAGAACTGTTAGAAGTGTAATGAAAGATAAATCATTATCATATCTGTATAAACAGGGAAAGTCTAGTATTTTTTCAAATGCAGTAACTTGAAGTTTCGTCATGAATTCTTCTCATTCCTCTTAATTATTCCAAAATATATTAGGTAATTACTTCTTACTTTTACATCCTAAATTAAACCAACATAATTATATAAAACAATATAAAAGAAAAAGAGACTTAAAAAGCCTGAAATACTATCTTTCTAATTTAATAACTTTATAGCATTTATTAACTTGATTAATTCATAGTATATACCACAAATTTACCAAAGTAAGAAGAAAAAAAGTACACAGAATGATTTTCTTTCCAAATTTAAAAATATGAGGAGAGTCAAACAGAGTTCCCATTCTCGGGATTAGGCATGCAGTTCACAAATGTATAAACAAAAACGTGATGAGGGTTTTCTTCCTGTTGTTTCAATTAGCTTAAGATACTTGTGTACAGAACATGCAGGGTCTCCTGAGGTTTGGGAAACATGAATGCTGTGAGAATACATTTGCTCTAAGGAGATTTTGTTTCAAAATCTGGGGCTTTCTAGGCAGAATCATGATCATGTTTTCCTATGTTCCCATCAATAATCTATGCTTAACAGTTTCATTATATTGTATTTGCATATGGAGGGCAAAGAAAAAATTCTGTGATAACTAAGGGGGTATCTGATCACTAGCTAAGGATACATACTGACACCATTGTCTGGCCTTCTCACACATGAAGTACTTTTATTTCAAAACTAAAATTGCTAAAGCTTTAGAAATTGCTGTAAGAGAGGTTTGAATTTCTAAAAGAAAAATATATAAACTTAAAATATTTTTTATAAAAATATACTAACTAATAGAGATACATATTTATTTAAAAATACATATCAACACTACTACTAAAAATAAGTTAGCTAAAAGGTGGCTGCATTAATACTTTCAGGCCACTGTGGCCTGATAAAAGAAAAAGTAAACAAGGGCTCTGATATGATAAATAGACAAAAATACTCTGAAAAACTAAGGGTAAAATGTTCCCGATATTAATTCAATGGGTATGGAGTGGCTTGCATATATAAGACAATGCCATATCATTGACCTCTGAGTAGAGTCAATGAACTAAAGTTCATTACATCAAGCACAAGAAGTCAAAATTCCACAATCAGGGGGAAGAAAATCCCAAATTGCTTCCTTTTTGATCATCTTCCCTGTTATCAATCTTGTTGATTAGCATCGGTAGTCATGGTACTCAATTCTACTGGGAATTCTGTTCTCTATGAATGCAATATACAGAATCATGAATCACTCGAATAATTATACTGATAAAGTAAGCAGTAACAACAAAAGAAAAGGACAAAAATGTCCATCAAAATTTAGAGATAAACAGGACAAACCCATGATTAAGTGAATAGCTTGCCATGAAGTGCAGGTACTATTTTAGAATCTTCACACTGAAAAACTACAGAATGATAAATGTCAGAAAGAATACGTCACCCATAATGGGCATTTATTAGGGATTCTGAAATAATAATAAATATGAGAGTTTAGGAAAATTAATTTTCTTTGATTATATGACTATCACAGCATTTTATATGATAAATTTCATGCAAGTTCTCCACAAAAATATTCAAATCAATAAATTTTGCACACAACTGTGGTATGCTATTCTAGCACTGTGCAATGTGCAAATTCTGACACTATATTTTCCACTAAAACACAACTAGTCAAATTAGTTTCATAGCACAGTGAAAATATAAAGTGCTTTTAGAAAATCCTTCTGTTATATACCTTTAAAATGTATATCCACCTGAGACATAAATGCCCACTAAAACTCCCAAATCTTAATCTTTATGAAATTTTCCTTACTGGAGGAAACAATTTTTGTTTTTGGTCTTGCATACATTATCTCATTTAATCCATGATATGGATATTATCAACCATACTTTATGTATGAGAAAACAAGACTAACAGAGGTTAAAACTTCCCTAATTTCACATAGCTATTGTTGTAAATACCAAGACTCAAATTAAGATCTTTCTGATTCTGGAGCTCATGTTCTTAATCATTTCCTGAGCTTATACAACAGAGCATCACTTTTCTTCTTTTTCAATCCATCTTTTTCCCTCCACACTCATGCTTTAGTCAAAGGGTCTGACTCCTCATTTCCCAAATATAGGTTTTGCAATGTCTCTTCCTTTCCCACTCAGTTAGACAGGTGCCAATTCTTAAAGGAAAATTAAAAATTCTAACTTTGTCTTGAAGTCCCCATCCCTAGAAAATATAGCCTCTGCCTTGGTTGTGCCTTCACTGCTTTCTTCCAATAGCCTGTACTTACGTTAGCTTTTCCCTTTCTCAAGGGTTTCTTGATAAAAGGATCAGTTAGCCTAGATCCTCCAAGAAGCAGATTTCAAGACACAATTAAACATATAAGAATTTTGATCTGGGGAGAAAGGCTGGATGAGCTGTCAGACACCATGCCTGATGCAGAGGCAGGGAGGGAAGTTTGGGTGGGAGTTTCCTAGACTGCACCATCTAAAGAAGGCTTAATAAGACCATTGGGGAATCCTTGAGCCAAAGTCAGCCAAGGGAAAGATCCATGTTTCCCAGGAACAGGTCTACTTTAGGATCTCTGCTGGGCTCAGTCATTGACTAGGAGCAACCCTTTGAGAGAGTGGCCTGGGTACAAACATAGCAATGGATTTCACAGCAGAGCAGCTCTGTTCAATTATGCTCTGGTCATAATTGGAGGACTGCAAGGTGCATTTGTAAAACTGTCAAAAGGAACAATTCCCAACTGGGCCACTTACAGGATTTGTCACATTGGGGAAGTTACTGAATCTGAGAAATTTTGTAAAAGTAGAACTGTCATAGGAAATAAATGTGATAAACTATGTGGAAGTATCTACTGCAGGAACTATTCAAAGAAATTACTTGTTTGTATCTTCTCTAACATTCAGTAATAGGTACTTAATAATGTTTTAAAATTATTCTATATGTACATGTACAAATGAATATATATGTATATGAACATGAAACCACATGCACCAATAAATAGAGCTTTGTTTCTATTTCTATGTTCAGAATTTAAAGAATCTTTCTACTAAATTTCATGTTTCATCTTTGAACTACACTTTTCCTGGTATACAGCAATCTATATTATTTGCTTTGTTTCTACTAAAAGATATATTTGAACAATTGAAGGTACTAGACTAACAAGGTCCTGTCTCTTAAAAACAAATAAAAAATAACACTATTATAAACTTCTTTACCTTCTGTATTCATTCACTCATTCATTCTTACATTTATATATTCATTCAACAAGTATGTAATACTCTGCGCCAGGTACTATGATAGGGAAGCAGAAACTACTCCTGTCTTCATTCAGTTTATAGTCCAGTAGAAAGAAATTTTGGGGAGGGGAGGGAACATTAGATTTATTTACTCTTTTTTTTTTAAACAGAGGTACTGGGGATTGAACCCAGGACCCATACATGCTAAGCATGCACTCTGCCACTGAGCTTTATCTTCCCCCTGCCATTAGGGAGAAAGACATTAACCAAAAGGATCACAAAAGTAAATGTGACACTGCAATCACCACAGTGCTGTGAAGAACAAAGGCCATGTGTAAGGAGAGCCCATTATAGGCAAGTTGGACAGAGTTGGGTTGGTCATCAATGCTTTTTGGATGTTGTGATACTGAGCCGTAAAAGAAGAGGAGTTTATAAGGTAACAAAGATAGGAAAGGATGTTCCAAGCAGAGGAAACAAATTATGCAAAGTCCAGTGATGGGAAGAAGGAAGTGGGAGAAGTTTCACGCGGAGAAAAAGTAGAAGAGGAGCAGGTTGAGAAACTGGAGAAATCAGGAGGGGCCATGCATGAAGGTAATGAATACATAACTGTCCTAAAGGACAGAACCTGAAAAAACAGATCCAGATCCCACCCCTGGAGTCTCATCACACTCAGTGAATAATCACTGTCCATTTTACCACGTTTATTTTTAATCGCTGATTTTTTAAAAAAGAAAGTAAATATCAAGAAACTCAGTAAAGGAAAATGTCAGTTGGCCAGTTTCAAATCATCTCATAGTATTTAAATGGCATTACAAATGTGATCAAGGCAACCAAAATGCCTTATTTTAAGAACATTCAGAGTTTTATGTACACCATAAACTCTTAGCTGTTTTTCAACGCCATGTGGCTGTAGATTTGTGATGTGTGACTCCTTGGCTAATGAGTTAAATTCCCAAAGGTTACATCAGGCAGGACTGAACCTTGTTTAAGATTTGGGATCATGCCCTCAGTCTCTTAAGGGAGTGGTGTTACTAAACAGGACACATAATAAATATTCATCTTCTTCAAGAAAGAATATGTATTATTTTCTATTTTCCTTACTGTGATATCTTCAGGGAAAGAGCTGAATCATTATAAGATGGACCATAGAGTAGCTGCAGTGTGCAATCCTAAGAAATCCGCTCTGAAAATTTGTTGGGAAAAAAAAACAAACCCTCAAACTAGTAAAGTAGAAAACTAAGCATGTATTAGATTAAACAAAGAAACAAACAATGCTAGTCTGATCACTAAATCTTCTTTAAAAAATTAATGAAATTGAGATGAAGACTGTCTGGAAATTATCTTTGTTTTTAGTTTAACATTCAAAGCCTTAGAAAACCAGGTGTTTTCTAAGAGTCACTAGTTATTTCCCTAAGAGTCACTATTTCATTTTAAAATGCCTCGGTCCACATAATATGTAAACCTTATTTAAGCTAGTTCTTCCAGTAATGCATTGCTCAAGAATATAATGTTGGATATATTCTCATACACATCTATACTCATGCAAGGCAAATTTTAGATAATATTAGTTTTCAACCTACCTGCAGCCATGTTTGAAACATGGGACCTGACTATTAGGAATTGAAAAAAAAAAAATAGAGCAATTCTACATTCAGCCCTAGCAATGATTAACTTTAGCAGGGTCAAGAAAGTCCACAGTTGCTTTTAGGTGAGAAGAAATACAATAAGGGCAAGAAAGCAGAAGCAGGAGACTAGGAAGAGAGAGGAGGAAGAAAGAGTGGAGGAAGGAAAATCCCCAGGCACAGCCGAGGAGGAAAGAGTGATCTACAAGCAGTTGTTCTCTGACAACTGAACTTTGGAGATCTGTTCTCATTAGGTTCTCTGCGTGAGCCTGTGCTTCCCCCCAGCACAGATTTGTTTGTTTTGTTCAAGACTAGCTTGAGGTTCTGGAAGCCCTGAGACACATAATCCAAAGGGCATGATTGCTCTCTGCCTTTCCTCTGAAAATGCTCAGGATGGAGTCCTGGACTGGACTGCCTGATTTTTTTTGCCTCTGCATCACCTGACACTTACCTCTCCCTCCTTTTGCCCCTGCTTCCCAGCGAGCCAGCTTGTTCTGATAAGACACCCTGCCTCTGTTCCCATTTTGACTCTTGCCTGGGAGACCTTATCACATTAGGACTCTAGGCGCTGTCTTCTGGCTTCTTAGCAGATCTTAACCAGTAGATAGACCAAGATCTCAATGGTAATGCCAACTCCAAATTTCTAAAGAGGTGGAGCAGAATGTAGCGGGAACATGGAAAGGGGAACTAGAGTGCATCTCTTGAAACTGTCCTTTCACATAGCAAGGACACCAATTTTCACTTGAATTGTGTTTCCTTGAAGTGGACTTGAAATGGACTGGGGCTCGGGGTTAGCTCCACCTCTGAGGCTAGCTCCAGCACCTCTGCATTCATACCTGCTGCCTCTTATCACTATCTCATGAACTTTCACCGGTTGGTGCTTGCACGCAAGTCAGCACTGGTTAGAAGAGTAGGAAGATAAAAACCTACTAAGATTTCCTCACCACTGATCTGTGAAAGGCCCACTTACGCTGCTCCTAGAAAAGCAATGAGGAAATCTTTCTTTTTAAGAAAATAAATCCAGCTTTCCTATGTCAAGCCTCATGATCATTCTCAATTACTAATTCTTTGAATTAGGGTTATAATCACTAAAAGAAGTGATTTTATATATTATGTTCTTGCCTTGATCTAGAAAAACAGAAAGTTCTGACCTTAGGTAGGTAATTTTAGATCTTCCCAAAAATTCAAGAAAATTGATTCCATTTTTTGCATCCAAACCTAACCCAGAGATTAAGAAAGTCTGCTCATAATCCACATCTGTATGGATTTATAATATTTAAAACTTAAAATGATTACATTTAAAAGCCTAAATAGTTGAAGCTGCTCAGGAACTAGTGTTTTACATAATTTCCCCACCAAAGAAATTATTAGTTTTTATAGTGGGTAGTGAAAATGTAGTTTAAGAAATCCTTGGCAGTTCTCACTAGGCATTAGGTTCTAAAGGTCAAGAGAGGAAGGCAGAAGCCTGGGTAAACTAGACGGAGAAAGCACTGACACTCCCCAACCCCACTGTCCCCTCATGTCATGTTCTCCCTTCTGTGAACACGTATTTTGGATTTGATATCAAATCCCATCTGCCACATTTTGCTTTGTGTACTTGCTGAAGTCTTTTGTCCCCTAAAAACTCAGATAAATCTGTGAACTCTTAGAATACAGTGAAGTTTCAAATCCTATTCACAGCAGCTTCAAACTCTACTACTGAAATAAGGTACCACATTCCTTAAAATGTAGGAAACAGAGTGGTTCACACAATTTCACAAGCTTCCCGATTATTCAAAACATTTGCAAATTCCATTTTTTCCCCTGCACACTGCCAGTATGCACAACAAATTAAATTCTCATTCAGCTGCTCGGCTAGGAAGCCTAATAAAACAAGACTGGGCATGAACCGAAGTGTCTCCTTTTCATTAACTTTTTTTTTTTTTTTTTTTTTTTTTTTACTATTTATTTCAACGTGCTAAACAGAGCTGTCTTCTGTCTGTTAATTGCTATTGTGGTTTTACCTGATTCTAAGAGCAACTGTGATCAAGGTTGTTATATCATAGCCTCCTCCCACAATTAACCATCTCTCTCATAATCCAGCCAGCCCTGGAGTCACTGCAGGGTATAGATCCAGCAGCCCAGTGGGAGGCTCTTTCTTATCTATGCAGTGGCCCCATCATGTGAGCTTTGATGTGTGGGGTGGGGACTGCCACCAAAATTCTTCTGGATAGGGCACTCTCTACAAATCTACTCCTCCACCTGCCTCTGTTTTGCCAGGAAACTCTAGGAAGATAAATATCAGAAACACTGTTGCTTTTTAGGCTCATAGGAACGTATCTGCTTATGTAGCATAAGTATTAGTGGAATTAACTATTTTTGAGCAGTAACCCTTTGGAAGGAGCTGGACTAGGGTCTTGGAGACTTTATGTCATTTCATCATCTTAGCAGTTCTGTGATACAGGTAGATATTTTAACCATTTTACAGAAGCTGTAAAATGGCTCAGAGAAGCTGAGTCCCCAAAGCACACAGCCATATGGTGCAAGTTCTATCATTTGAACCCAAAGTTGTCTGACGCCAGAGCCTTGTACTCTTAACTGTGTAGTCACTTCCTAGTCATGGTAATGATATACTGATTTAAAGCTGAATCCAGTACCAGACAAACACTACCATGAATTGTGAACTTCACTGGGTCATTAATGAAGAGACTTTAAAACTTTGTTTTTATAAAACCAAGCAAAGATATGATCATTAGTGATCACAATATTTGTCTTATGACTTTGAAGCCACAGACTTCACCCTGTCAGGAGGCACTGGAAATAAAAATATAAATCCCAGCATAATGTTAATGCACTGCTCCATGAAACCAGGGCTTATGGATCATATAGAGCAAATTAGAGCTCCCTAGTCCATCATTCAGGCATCCATTTTCTCAACACATCTTACCATACATTATTATGTTTTAGCATTTTCCTGAGATCTTTGGGGGTATTCAGGGATATGGCTCCTATCTTATAAATAATCTAATAGAAGAGATAAGACAAATGCCCACAAAGAGTTAAGTAATGATACCACTCAGCAATGCACACACAAGCTGAGTAACACAAATGAAAGATGGAATGGGAGTTCAGCAGAGAGAGAGAACAGTCCCCTTGGGTTCGTGGACAGGGAACTTAAGGAATAGAGGTGGATCACACAGTGAAGATAATCATGTAGAGGCAGACCTGGGCAAAGTGTGTTTAGGAAACCATGAGTATGGCTGGGGCTGAGAATTCAAGTGTTTACACTTTGGCAATGTAGCCTGGAGGAAAACTGTAAAGTCTTACATGACACACACTGAGGAATTTAGACTATGTTCATAATTACTGGTGAGAGAGGGAGTGTTGAAGATGTTGCAGCGGGGAACTGATAGGACAAAAAACAGTGCTATAAGAGTAGTCTGGCTGCAACATTTAGAATGTACTGAAGATGCCAGAGAGCAGAGCCAGGAAGACCAATCTGGAGACAACTGCAAGCAATTGAATATGAGGTGAAGTCCAGAAAAGGAAAATGTAGAGAACGCAGTGACAGCTTGGAAGTGATCATTCTTTATGTTTACCGGGTCCTCTTCCATCCTCCTCTTCCTGGACACACATTCCCCATTTCTCTATGGATTATGAACTATAGATAGAAATAGGTCCTGTTGCAGGGAACTAGAAGTTACATATTGAGATGGCAGACCCAGAAGATGGTAGCAGGGTGTATCCCCATGTCATGCGTAAAGAGAGCTGCCTTGGAGAGCCACTGTACAGACAGCAACCTTTGCATGAGAGAAAACGAGACTTAGATCTGTTAAGCTATTGATGTTTTGGGGTCTGTTACTCAAACATAGCCTGATCTCTTCTTACTAATACAAAGATAACTGTGTCAGAACTGATAGCTGTGCTCAGGGACTTTGAGGACCCTGGCCTTGGTAGCAAACCTAGAAATAGGCAGAAGCCAGAATTTGCCAGTGACTTACATAAAGACACTAACACATTACATTTAAAGCACACTTGCTGTTCAATCAAAGCAATGACCACTTTTCTTTTCTCCATTGCTATTTCCTTAGATTAAATATGTCTTTTAAATTCATAATGTTAATTAGTTGACAAAACACAGAATTCCTTTTAATAAGGGCAATAACAGCAGAATAGCAGTTTTCCTAAAAAGCTAAACTGGAAGCTCTGAAGAACCACATACAACCCTGGAATCAGAGCCTTATCACTCTTAGGGAATTTCTTTCTGTCTTCTGACTATATGACAGTAGAATGGCAGGAGACCAGAAAAGGAAGCCTGCAGGACACTCTGTAGTGTGTGTCAGTACTGGGGATGGTGAGGTGCGGAAGGGGGCTATTGAATGAGGGAAGTCATTTCACAACTCAGTTCACAACTCGATGTCAACCATGCCAGACATTTCGAGGCAGCAGTCTGGTTGACCTACCAGGAGGTTTTCTCAATCGTCATAATTACCCAAGTCCTAGACCTATGAATATTTTTACTCTTGGAGTCTCTAAAAGGAAACGTACAGGATGAAAACAACATAAGAGTTTTTACATCTCCACACATAAGCTAAGTAACTTGAGTTACATGGTCTTCCAGTGTAGGGAATGCAAGAGCATATGACACACAAAGCCTACAAGTAGTTACATACAGATGACCTCTGAACAATGTGTGTGTAGTAGGGGTTGGGGCACCAACTCTCCATTAGAACTGAAACTCCTCATATAATTTAGAGTTGGCCCTCCCCATACAGTTTCTCCCTGTCTGAGGTTCTGCATCCATGATTTTGATCAACCACACTTTGCATAGTAAGGTAGTGTTTATTGTTGAAAAAAATCTGCATATAAGTGGACCCGTGCAGTTCAAACCTGTGTTGTTAAAGAGTCAACCGTACACTTTTATTTTGCCAGACAGAAGCCACCTACAAGACCCCTAGCAGGAGTAAAAGAATAGTCTGTGATAATGTAATAGACTAAAGCTAAATAACCCACATGGAAATTAAACCTACAATCTTAGCTGTATTACGACTGAGCTTTAACCAATAGAACTAGTTATGATAACAATAACCAGACAAAGTATGATTCAAAATGTCCATCTGAAAACTGTATCTTGGACTGGACTATATCTTTAATTTAGACCAAGACCTGGTCTGAAATAGTTCTGAAAGCCCTGACAAATGACCTTCTCAGAGCTGTGGTCGTGTGCCAGATGCCCATGCTGATCCTATGCTACGTTAGGTTACTGGCATTTTCCAAGAGGACACCTACAGATTCTCTACAGAGGACAAGGATATGAAAATGCCCTATACATATCAAAATATTTAGCAGCAACATGCCACTTTGGATGGCATTTTAAATTGGCTTCTTAGGGGTCTTTTGTGGGGAATAGTCAAGGGGTGGAGACTTCATTACACTAATTCTGATCAGCTAAACCCAGAATGTACCTCTTGTGGTCATGGAAACTATTTGTTTTAATTCAAAATTAATTAAATTTGAGTTAGAGCAGAATGGGAGTGGTCCCATAGTTTTAATTGCAGACATTCAATATAACACAGAGACTAGCATCCCAGTGCTTTGGCCTTGAATTTCTGCCATCAAAACCATTAGTCAATTCAGAGACAGAGCTTGAACACTTGACTGCCTACACTCAGTCCCATCTGTTATGTACACCACTGCCAATAAATAGTCCAGTGTGCCAACGGCTCTGTGCATCGATGATTCTTACAGAGCATGCCGGGTGCCTACGTGCTTCCACCCAAGCAACATGGTGTCATCTCTCCTGCTAGAAGAATAATCTATCTAAAAGCAATATCATGAATTTATACAGGCTTATTCCTTTCTTATTATTTTTTTAAAGTATACTGTATGATCTTGGTATCAGGAGCTTGGGGGCTGCGTAAAGAAAAAAATAATAAAATTAGGAACTACAGAACAAATGGGTCAAGTGTATAACCGAGAAAAATAAAACAGTCTATCAAGGGGAAAAATGAAAGACTGAAAGCATGGAAGGATAAGATTTAAATGAGTGTTTTTAGACTATTTTAAGTTTATTCTAATTGATTTAGATCATTTGGTCTAATGACTGTTGTAAGAGAAAAATTATCAATCTAAACCAGTGGTTCTTAACATACTAGAACTTCCTGGGGAAACTTTAAAAACCCCAGATGTGTAGGTACCACCTGCCTTCAGACCAATTAAATTAGAAGCTCTGGGATGGAACTAGACACTAGAATTTTTTAAAGTGCTCCTGGGAACTCCAGTGTCCAGCTGTGTTTGAGAAGCAGACTTAATCGAAAGAATGAGGTATCAGTTAGTGAGGCACTATTGTTTCTACTACAGCTGATTCACTGTGCTTCAAGAAAGAAATAAGTATCCCTAAATTTATATACGTGGAAAACCAATTTTAAACGATTGAAAAGTTTGCCTAAGGTCACATAGCTCATAGGCAGTAGAGCAGAGGCTGAGAGCCAGGACTCTACACTGACTGACATTTTCACTAAGATACACTGAAACTTCTGGGCAGGGTCACTGTGGGACTGGCAGAATGGGGGACAGAGGTGAACTTTTGGACAGAGGAGAGCTCTGATAATAAAAATTGCTTTACACCCATCTGCCACAGCGATTCCCACTGTTTAGAAATTTCTTTGCATTGTGCCAAGATCACCAAAACTTCCCAAATAATAATGAGTGTTATTACTACTGTTACAACCAATGATTGTGAACTTCTTATATGTAAAACTCTGCCTTAGTTGTTTTACATGCATGACTTTGACTCTGCATTACATTCTGCAAGGTAGATATTAAAACACCCATCTAACAGTTGATGCAAGTGAGGTTTGTAAAGGTTAAAGAACTTTCCCAAAGTTAAATAATTAGTAAATGGCAGAGACACAATATCCACTGGCTGTACACCCTTTCTCAATCTTTATACAATGTTGCTCAAAGGAGCTAAATATTTTAACACAACTACTCTCAATTATTAATTTAGTTAGGCGTTTCATCATCAACTGAAGTCATAAGATTTGGGAAAGATGAATTAAAGGCAAAGTTATATGGGGATGTGATAGTTTTAAAATATGTCCTCCAATTCTTTGATATTCCTTCCTTCAGCTTCAAGAGATGAAGTTTAATTCTCCTTCCTTTGAGTATGAGTTGGACTTTGTGACTTGCTCCCAATGAATAGAATATGGAGGAAGAAACAATGTATGACTTCCAAGATATTGCTCATTCTGACAAAAAAAAAACAGTGCTATCCAAAAGCTAGCCCTATCAAAAGGCCTCCTTCCCCCAGCCATGTGAGTGAACCATCTTGGAAGCAGATCTTTCAGTCCCAGTCAAGCCTTCACGTGACTACAGCCCCCGTCAACAACTTGACTGCATCCTCATGAAAGATTTGAGCCAGAAACACCCTGCTAAGCCCCTCTCAAATCTCTGACCCATAGAAACTGTGAAATTAAAAATGTGTGTTATTTTAAGCCACTAAGTTGTCGGGTTATCTGTTATATAGCAAGAGGTAACTAATACAGAGGGAAAAACTGAGGGGGTCAGATAATGAAAGGTCCAGATTTGGAGGCTCAAAGATGCACAAGAGTGAACAATCCCACTACTCAGCCATAAAAAAGAATAAAATAATGACATTTGCAGTAACATGGATGGACTAAGAGATCGTCATTCTAAGTGAAGTAAGCCAGAAAGAGAATGAAAAATACCATATATTGCTTACATGTGGAATCTAAAAAAAAAAAAGAAAAAAAGACACTATGAACTCATCTACAAAACAGAAACAAACTCGCATACATAGTAAACAATCTAATGGTTACCAGGGAAAGGGGGTGGGAAAGGATAAATTTGGGAGTCTGAGATTTACAAATGTTAGCCACTATATATAAAAATTGATTTTTTTTAAAAGTTCCTTCTGTATAGCACAGGGAACTATGTTCAATATCTTGTAATAACTTTCAATGAAAAATATGATAATGAATATATGTATGTATATGCATGACTGGGACATTGTGCTGTACATCAGAAATTGACACATTGTAATTGACTGTACTTCAATTAAAAACAAAACTGAACAATCCTGAGCACCCGGAGGTACCAGGAGGGCACTGGTAACTGCATGAAGACACGGGAAGTGGTTGGAGTCAAAAAAGGGCAAGGAGGATCATAAACTATTTACAACTCCTTTTTGAAGGAAAGAAAGAAATATTGATTTAAGGATGAATTCATTTTCCCAGGTTATTACAGAGTTTGACAGCACTCCATACGACATACTAAAACGTACCCAAGCACCTGAAACAATAATGCGTCATCCCAAGTCAAGTAATTTACTCACTGGCAAGATATGACTACTGTATCACAGACATCAAAAGACGTCCCTCAATGCATGGAAATACAAGGCAGGAAAGTCAAAATCATCTGCAGCAAAGCTTGTGTTTCTGAAATTGAAATAAGTGTGGATTCAGAAATAGTCCTCTTTGGACTCTGACATTTAAAGGTTGAAACAGCAGGTTTTTTTAAGGTCCTTTTACTATTTTACATAGTTCAGCAAGACAGGTCATGAGAATATGTTATTAATGTGGACTGCATTGACCTGAGTGAAGAATTACATGTAATAGCCCTTTACTTGTTTGCCTTAAGGCAAAATGTTATTTATATCTTAATAAATTGTATTGACTACAAAGAGATACAGATGATTTCAATTTTCCTTGTTTAGGCTTTCAGTTGGGGAATGTCCATATTCTAGACTCAATTCTCCTCTGAATCCCATACACTGTGTTCTAACGAGTCTGTTAGGGAAATACTGGGGAGATAACAGGATATACAGATTTTATTCTTGCCAGTAAATCACTTCCCCAGGTAACTGTCCTTATAATAAAAATGCCAGCTGGGTGGCAAGTCTCTACGCCAAGAAAAGGTTGTATTTTAGCCCTCTTGTGCATTCAGTACAAATTTTAAAATCACAAGGAAGAGGAAAAAATAAAATAAACTCCTGCTGAATAAAGGATAATAGAAAGGGGGAAAGGAAACAATTTGCAGAGATTCCTTGTAATGCACCTCTGGCATTGCAGTTGGTACTATAAAGGACAGATACCTTGTGTTTTCTTAAGAAAATAAATTGATCACACCAGTGACTGATAATCCAATCTCTGTTTGCCCAATTGGATAATAGGACTTTCTTCACTTGATGATCATTTGTAACATATCCCCTTTCAAAAATGTATAGAAATGTCTATGGCAGGACTTCCCAAAGGTTAAAAACAATGAGAAGGTTCCCTTTTTTATGTGCCTTACTTCCCCTATGCCCTCATAGCCTCTAAATCCTTTTGCCATGAACCAAAGAGAAAGAAAAGAAATAGAAATGGGTTTAAAAAATAGGATTAGGACTGGAGAGGAAATGGGAATAGAAACGAGTTTTCGTTTTTTTTTTTTTTTAAGAGTTTTGGAGAATGTTCTGGAATAGTTCTTCCATCTCCCTGTGGCTGGGGTCCTTGGCCTCCACTTATAAGCTCAATAATCCCAATATGATTAACTACTGTGTGGCTTCAGAAAGAATGGACTGAAGAAACTCTGGCTCAATGACCTGTCACTGAGCATCAAATCAACCTAATGGTTGTTCAGTTTTGTTCCCAAGCCCAGTCTCCATCTTGGTCACACTCATGCTATTTGAATTCTGTGTTTTAGAATCTCACAAACAAGGTACTGCCTTACCCTGCCTACATCCCCGCTTCCAGCGACTATAGATTTCTGTTCTGCATCATTGCCTACTCATGGATTCTCCATCAATACACTGAGTGTTACTCTCAGGATCAGCCAATTCACTTTTCTTCTGCCAACATTCTCAGCTAATCAACAGCCTTAACAAACATGAGCTGTCAGTAGCCAGGTTTTCCAAAAAGGCTAGGACTATCCTAACAGCTTGTCCCCTTCCACACCTGCATCCCATTTCCTTAATTTCAGGTCTTATCCCATTTTAGACTGCCCCATTCCATAGTTACTGTGTCAGGCCATATCCTGAGATACATTTTCCTTAGCCAATGTAAAGCAATGCAGTTAAATGCAAGACCTCCTTTTCCCAGAATACAAACAGAGAAAAGCTTTTCTTCTTCAGTTCATCAAACTTCAAATCCTGAGGCAAATTTGTCTGTCTTTTAAAAAACTGTACTGTTTTTAAAGAGATACTTTGATTAATTGATTCACCAGTCCCAAACTAATGTTGAACTGCAAATAGCAATGACACTTCTAAGGGCTGAACTGCATCTTCAAATACCAGGTGATGGATATCGGTGGACTTTCACCAGACCAAGAGAGCTGTCACACCACTGACTCAATTCTATATGCTCTACTGGTTTGCTAGTTAACAGTTATGTAGTATATATTTTCTCACTCTCCAAGCAAACAGATCAAGATTGACACTTAAAAACTCAACATTAGATGGGAAAGAAATCCTTAGGGCTCAGAAAAATATAATTTAAAACAAACTTCCATCTGAAAGATGACTGGTTCTCTCATCTTCTTTCAGTAACAATACCCTATTTCTTTGCACGATTCTGTTTCAAAATCAGTAGCCCACTAACTCCTTGTGCTAAAACAAAATGCCTAGTATTAGATAAAAAGCACTGTGATGCAGATTTATGATAACTTTTGCTAAACCCTCATGTAATTCTTTTTCTTACCCCCAATACAAGAACGAAAGTTAATTACAGGGGAAAAAAAACATTTAATGTGCCCAAGCATGTCCTCCTCCAATATATCAAAGACCAATGTCCCTGGGGACCAAGGATCAACAGTCCAAAAACACAGGATGAGAAAATTTATTACCATCATACTAGTAAGACTCAACCCCTTGTGTACAGCTTCTAGCAACCCAAATTCTCATAGGTTTCATTAACTGAATCTCTGCTTATGAGTTGAGTTGTATCTACTTTCAGAACAAACCTGATTAAGTTTATTGATGTGCAAAGGGTCAGAGGAAGAAATCCCAGGAGTAAGGCCCAGGAAATTCAAAGAATATGAAGTAGACTTAACAGCTTTGAGAACAGAAAGGATGACAGTGTAACTGGAGAGTGCTGATCAAGGTAATATGAGATGTAAGGTAATATGAGATTTGATGGCATGTCAAAGATTCTTAGATCCTCTGGAACCTATGAATCCATGGCAAAAGGGATTTGGCAGGTGTCAGTAAGGGTAACAGATCTTGAGATGGAGGAAATTATCCTGGATTTTATAGGTAGATTCAATTTGATGACTCAAGTCCTCAAAAGTAGAGCGCCTCCTGGGCTGCAGTCAAAGAAGATGTGACTATGGAAGGAAGGTCAGAGAGATAGCAGCCTGAAAAGGATAAGATTCTGGTTCTGAGATATAAAGTCCCCATGTGCAAGGACTAGAACGAGGCCTTAAAAAGCTAAGGGTGGCCCTAGGCTGGGAGCCAGCAAGGAAACAGATACCAGTCCTACAACTGTGCGGAACTGAATTGTGCCAACACCTTAAAAAAACAAGAAAACAGATCCCTCCCGGAGACCTCTAAAGGAGCACAGCACTGTGGTCACAGTGATCTTAGCTCAGTGAGAGCCAGGTTAAACTTCTGACCTACAGTACCCTAAAACAATAAATGTGTGTTGTTTTAAGCAGTGATTTTTAAGTTTGTATAGTTTGTGATAATTTGTTATACTGATAATACATACCTAATATAAGATGAGCCAGCTCTACTTGTACTGAATCACACCATCCAGGCCATGAGAGAATGTGTTTTTTTAAAAGCACTAAGGCATTAGTGATGAATTTTAAGAAGGGTAATAACTTTGTTAAAAGATTGCTGTGGAAAAGATGTTCTATACCGAATATCATCAGGGAAATGAACATTAAAACAAGATACCACTATACACCTAACAGAATGGCCAAAATCCAGACTACTGAAAACACCAAATGCTGGTGAGGATTTGGAGCAAAAAGAATGCTTATTAACTGATGGAGGGAATACACAATGGTGCAGCTACTTTGAAAAACAATTTGGTATTTTCTCACTAAACTAAACATACTCTTTCCATTACTTATTATCCATTCATTATTATGTTCCCAAATATTTTATTCCCCACACTTTCCACACAACCCAGCAATCCTGATCCTTATCCAAAGGAATTGAAAACTATGTCCACACAAAAACCTGCACATGGATTTTATAACTGCTTTACTCATAATTGCCCAAACTTGGGAGAAACCAGGATATCCTTCAGTAGGTAAATGAATAAACTGTGGTACATCCAGACAATGGAAGAGCATTGAGTCATAAAAAACAGTGAGCTAGCAGGCCATGGACAGACGTGGAGGAACACTAAATGTGTTATTACTAAGTTAAAGAAGTCAATCTGAAAAGGACATATCCTATATAATTCCAATACATGACATTCTGGAAAAGACAAAATTATGGAAAGAGTAAAAAGATCAGTGGTTTTTAGGGGACACAGAGGAAGGAGGGATGAAAGGGCAGAACATAGAGGATCTTTGGGGCCATGAAACTACTCTGTATAATGCTATAATGGTGGAGCCATGTCATTATACAATTGCCCAAACTCACAGAATGTACAACACCCAGAGAAAACATTAGTATAGTTATGGACTTTGTTTGAAAAGTATGTGTTAATGTAGGTTCACAGATTATAGCAAATGTACCATTCTGGTGGGGGATGTTGATAATGGTTAAGGCTATGCATGTGTGAGGACAGAGAGTATATAGAAAGTTTCTGCACCTTCCGCTCAATTTTGCTGTGAACCTGAAACTTCTCCAAAAAGCCTATTATTAAAAAAAATTGGTTACTGTGGTCTCCAAGTGGAATGTATGGGACAGCAGTTACTAGTAAAATAAGAAATGGGAAAATTTAAGAGAAATTTTAGAGGTGGAACTATCAGATTTTATGATGGATAAGATATGGAGGTGAGTAAACGAGAGGAAGAAATCAAGGATAGCTTTTACGTTTGGGGCTTGTGCAAACAGAGCATATAATGGTACCCTTTACAGAGATAAGAAAGATTGAGGATACCACAGTTTGGAATGTTGATTTGGAAACCAAAATCTCATCTTGGACTTATTAGGTTTGAAATGGCCCCGAGACATCTAAGTAGAAATGAATGAGTCTGGAGCTCAAGGTTAGGCAGGAGATATGTGCTTGAGAATCATCAACTTATAGGTGGATTTGAGCCCATGGAACTGAATGATATCACCTATTTAAAGATGTGTACAAGAATGTGTAGGCAGAAGAGAAAAGAAGAGAAGAGGATGTGAAGTATTCAAAGATTTAAAGGTTGGTTAGTGGGAAAAAGAAAAAGAGGATGAGACTATGAAGATGTTTAAAAATCATGTGCATAATGGCTACAAGGTCAAGAAAGGAGAATGACTCAACATGGAGAATGTAGGCAACTGTATCAAACACTGCTAAAATGTGGGGTGAAATGAAAGCAAAGCAGTGGCCATTAGATTTAGTAACATGGAGATCTTTGACAAGAAGACAAATTTCAATGGTGCATTGGGTAAAAGACTGGAAGTAGTTCAAAGAGTGGTGTATAAGGAATTGGAGTTGATGTAGAAATATCACAAAGGTTATTTTATAGAGGAGAATAAAGATGAGGGGTCATAGTTAAAGGAACGTCCAAGGGAAGGCTTTGGGCTCTTTTCTTTTTAAGATGTGAGATTTTGAAGAATATTGGTATATTAATAGAAATGATCAGTACGGAGAGAAAGAACAGTGACATAGAGAAGATGCCACAATTGAAGGAGTAAAGTATAGTCTTCATGAAGGAGTGAAATTGTGAAATTCAGACCCGTTTACATGGTCCACTCAATTCAGTCTGGCAGAGATCTCTGGCCAGACTCCAGGCCCTTCTCCAACCTAAGGTTTGCATTAAAACCCACTCACTTCCCCTCCTATCCTTCCTCCATGGACTTGTGAGTAGAAAGATTAGCATGTCTCCAGCCTATAGTTTAAGATATGACAGGAAGTTTTAATAAGCCACTTATCCCAGTGGAATCAGAATTTCTCTTTCAGCTTTTATTTTATTGATTAGGCATTCTAAGATGTTAGCCCATCTAACTTATCATCATAGGACAAATATACTTTACTTTTAAGTATTAAGGTTAAACATACATTTTAGGAGACACTGAAAGGGTAGAGAGAGCTTGAAATAAATGCCAAGTTAGATATTTCTTCAGAAGTCAGTGTAAGTCAGTTTAAGTTCATGAAAAAAATGCATCCGATGGTTCTAACAAGAGCAACTCACACTATGGAACACCTGGTTCCAAGGAAGTCAAATTTTTACACAAATATTTAGAAAAAAATTTTTGAAGGGTAATTTGATCACATCATTTATCATTTTTAATTATATTCTGACAAACTTCAAATTTTGTCTTCAGTGTAAGAAATCAGTGAATATGAAATCCTTTAAAAGAGTGTAACCATCTCCCTTCTGTAGATGCCACACAATCACTTTTGTACATTTTCCATAATTCCTTTCTTTGACTTTTTGCATAGGTTTCAGAAAAAGGTCCCATTCCTCCATATTTTAATAACTGAGTTATAGCACATGATGTAATAAGCCCCTAGGAGTCAAAGATCCAGACTTAAGTCCTGGTTTTGTCATTTACTAATTACACAATTTTAGACAATTCTTTACCCTTTCCCAAACTCTGATTTACTCATATATTAAACAAGATTCTAAGAATTTTCCTGCCTAGGCTATTAACATTATTGGGAGGCTCATGTAAGGGTTTGTAATATTATATGAGGCTCAGATGAGATTGGCAAGAAAGTGGTGAGGGGAGTTGAACAGGAGAGAGGGAGACGGTAATGAGAGAAATTTTGAAAACCACAGAATGCTACACAAATGTATAGCAGGATTATTTGTAAATAAAACTCACAAAGAAGTTTCCATTTCATTACAGCCCCTGGACTAGAAATTTTATTTTCCTATTTTCTGGGATTCCATAAATCAAGAGATCTCAAGGCACCAAAAGGCCAGATAAAGGAAAAAGCACTAGATTGGATATCAAGAGGCCTGAGTTTTAGTCCCAATTCTATCATTGCCAAACATGTAACCTTGTGCACATGACTACACCTTCCTGATTTATATTGACTTATGGTTTTGTAATTATTTAATAATTAATAAATTTAAATATCAAAAGAAACATGTTAAAATCAATTAAACTGCAAGACAGATTTTTGTAACAGAAATCACTGCAGTTCCTTTTCATCTTTTATTTAAAAGATGAGAATCCTTATTTGAGGAAAAGAGAGAAAAGCCTTGAGTGCAATGGCAACTAAAATGGCAACTCAAACAAGATGAAATTGCTTCCGAAGCACTGATCTTTTAATTACAGACAATGTCAGAACGCAATGTGTTCTCTAAACTTCATTACTTTGAATTTGTTTCTTGTTTCCCAATAAACTGAAGAAATAAACAGTGATTTTTAAAATTAATTGTGTAGTGCAATTTTCCTCCAGGAAAACCAATATAGCTTAATTTTCATTAACTATATTGTAAATTGCATTACTCTTTTGGAAAACATTCAAGAGTGCTTTTATTTATAAACCAATAGATGAGAACAGTAATACATTTAGACTGTGTCTGATCACTTTCAAAGGGGGCTTCTTATCTGAAAAAAACTACGTAGAATTCAACAACGGTGTTTTTCCTTCTAAACTTTTTAAAATGAGAAAACCCAATATATCCTTGAAGCCAGAAATAGTGGCCTCTAGGGTTAAACTACAGCATTCAGGATGCTAATCAGCTAACCATGACTATATATAATGAAGATACTACGTTTTCTCTAAAAACATGACATTCAAATAACTTACATTATGGAATAATTGGGAAATATGATTTACTGATTTAAACATGACTGAAAATGTAGTACAACTCCTTTTCAAGAGGAATAACAAATATATTTAATAGACAAATGCCAAAATCAGAATTAGCACGTAGTCAGGAAAGGAGGTGACTAGGAGTACACAGGTAACCGTTTTGAGTAAGTCACCTTAAAGCAATTCACAGTGTGAATGAGGATAATTATTATTAGGCTCTCAACTCTGCTCATGATTTTCTCTTTCAATTGCAAATCCCCTCAACTGTCATGTTTAGTTGTCTCTGAGATGTTATTATACAGCGTAACAGATGAATTGGCCCTTCTGTGAGTTTTATAAATGATCTTAGCTCACACAGCAAAGGCATTAAGCTCAGGTGTGGAAAAGCTTGAACCTGGGTGCTTGCAAGCAGTTTTCTATGCCAGAAAATCTTTGCAAAGCTCAACAGGAAGATTTGAAAAGACATCAGAAAATAATTTGAAATTCAGAAGTAACCAAGATGTCTTGTACTTTTTCACGGCTTGCACTGGCTGTGCACTTTTATAGAAAAATGACTAAATAAATTATTTAACAAGTGAGTCTCAGTGAGAAGGTATATTTTAGCAGCAATGGCTAATTTTAGGCCACTGGGTTCTTTTAGAATGTTCCAAATAATTACATATAACCACCCTAATAATCAGGATATCAAGAACAAAAGGAATTTAATGAAATCAGTGTAAAGATGGATTCACGTGCAAAGTTTCTAGAGGAGATAGCCAAGAGAATACTGCAGGCAAAAAAAATTTCAAAATAGAAAACCAATTGAACAGAACTATAAACAAGCACTGTGGAGAAATAAAAATCATAATGGATTTGCCTGACAGGAGTTTATACTTGTGACTGCAAGACAGCTACATTGACCTATATTTACCTTACTGGCTGCTAATAAGTGTGATGGTGATAAAGGGTAAGAAAAGCAGGACTTCTGGGATAAGATTAGAGACTTAAGTTTACTTCATCCAAGAAAATAACGGAAAGAAAAATAGGGGGAATCTAATATACTCAAATTTAATGCAAGGTGGATCACTACAGTACTAAATGGAATGCTCCAACTATTTTGTTATAAGACTATATACTACATTCTTCTGATTTGACATGGATATTGCCTAAAGGATCATAGTCAATCAAAACTAAGTCCAAAAATACAAAAAAGGAAAAGTTAAATACATATGGTAAGTCTATTTTTAGTTTTTTGAGGATTCTCCATAATGTTTTACATAATGGCAGCACCAAACTGCATTCCCATCAATAATGTAGGAGGGTTCCCTTTTCTCCACACCCTCTGGGTCATATATCTGGAGGGAACTCAAACTTGAAAAGATACATGCACCCCAGTGTTCACAGCAGCACTACTTACAATAGCTAAGACATGGAAGCAACCTTAATGTCCATTGACAGATGACTGGATAAAGAACTTGTGGTACATTTATACAATGGAATACTACTAAGCAATAAAAAAAGAATAAAATAGTGCCATTTGCAGCAACATGGATGGACCTGGAGATCATCCTTCTAAGTGAAGTAAGCCAGAAGGAGAAAAATACCATATGATATCACTCATACGTGGAATCTAAACGAAGACACTAATGAACTTATCTACAAAACAGAAACAGACTCACAGACAGAGTAAACAATCTTACGGTTACCAGGGAGGAAAGAAGGTGGGAAGGAATAAATGGGGAATTCAAGAATTACAAATATTAACTACTAAATATAAAATAGGTTAAAAGAATTTTCTTCTCTATAGCACAGGGAACTATATTCAATATCTTGTAGTAACCTATAATGAAAAAGAATATGAAAATGAATATTTGTATGTATTCGTATGACTGAAGCATTATGCTGTACACCAGAAATTGACACATTGTAACTGACTATACTACAATAAAAATCAATCAATCAATCAATCAATCCAAGCAGGGCTTTGGCAGAGGCAGACAGAAAGAATTGGTAAGTTCCTTGTTACAGAGATGTTATCTTATTCATCCTTATATTCTTTCCATGTAACACTGTTGGAAAAGAAGTAGCTGTTTGATATGTGAATGCAGTTTTAAATTTTAAGTGGCGTCATGTATAGGGTATGTTTGTAGAATAAATTATAGCAGAAAGAAAAAAGTTATTGAACGTTACCTAAATCATTCTTCTACACAAATAAAACAAAAATATTAACTATGTAGTTACTTTATTCATGAATTTTCTAATTGCCATCACATGTCCTTAAAATAATCTGAGAGGCAAATTATATATGTTAATTTTTAGAAATAAGGAAGCTGGGTTCCAGGGATTGTTAATAATTTGAGTAGGGTATTATAAGTAAAGGAGTTTGAAAAGAACTCATACCAGAAATCATATTCTATCTACTTTATCAATGTAAATTATCAAGATTACCCATAACTTTTTTGTGTTTTATTGTGTGATTTTCTGTGTTTTTTTAAGTTGTTCTTTCTTATGTCTTCTTTTGAAGTGAGTGCTTGAATGTTTATTCTATTTTACAAGTTTCCTTCCCTTCTCCCTTCTCCTCAGGCATGGATAAATATTACACAATTTCTAACTTAAGTCAAGCTTGTTTCTTCATAGACTAAGTTTTTTAAAAGTCATCAAAAAGACACAAAAAAGGACATAAAAACATACAAAGCAAGAACAACTTTATATAGTGTAAACGGAGAATTTTTGCAACCACAAAGTTGAAAATAAATATATAATAAAAATTAAACATTTAAATCTAGGATCCTACTTAAATAGTAACTGAGAAATTAGTTATTTTTGTCCCCATATTTTTGTGGATTCATTTTTTAATTAAGACATTCACAATTCTTTTTCTGATAATATTTATCATTTTTATTCCATTTTAGATTTTTATGGAGTTTTTTTTTTAAAGCACTATAATTTCATTAAAGAAAAGAAAGACATAGGACTCAGAAGTTTCTGGCTTTTCTATATAATTGAAGTCAATTAACTGTGGCATCAAATAAAAAAGTCTTGTTTCCCTTGAAGCAGGTCTTGCAAACAGTGTACTTTATGTATGTACGTATAGTGGGCTTTTCATTTGCAAGATTAGAAAAATGATCAGAGCTTTGGTAAATATTGAAAACAATGAAGAAATTCACAATAAATTTGGAATCAGCCCATTGAGCAGCCACACTTCTGTATAATGGTGCCATCTGTGAGAGCTGAAGAGGGAAACGTGAAGAAAACAGATAAATGAGAACGAGCCATTTGGAAGTATGCATGGTAGTGCATCATCAGAAGCAGAATCAGCCTCAATTCCATCTCTCACTTTTTTGGGACTTAGAAGGGTCTAGGATTACATATGATCTTTTCAGAGCAATCAAGAGTTACAATGGGTCTCAAAGACCCTAAAGCTCTGTTCTAAATCCCATACTTTATTGTGTGAGACAGGAGGCATGAATTGTAGCCTTTACTTGTCACCAACCAGCGACCACTTGCAAGACTGCAGATGCCTTACCTGTCAAGCAATGGTCATCAACAGACCTTCAATCACATCCTTAACAAATATTCACATTTTCTGTGAATCAAAATGCTTTATCACTAAAATTAAATAAGATTTGTTAATTAAGTGGGCAAAATGTTAATGAGTAGAGATTTCTTAATATAAAATGTTCTTTCATGTATTTTCTTCAACTGTGTTATCTCCTTAGCTTACTTCTTTCTTTTTCTATACTTCTTTCTTTTTCCAAAAGAGGGAGACAGTATAATACAGTCATTAATAGCATCAATCCTGAAGTTAGAATGCCTGGTGTGAATCCAGACCTTCCTATTCACTATTTATAAACTCTGGTAGAGTCACTTAACCACTTTTTGCCTCAGTTTCCTCATTTATAAAATGGGAAACAGTAGGGATAAGTTTAGCACAAGATCAGTACTTATTTTTTAATTTAACTGTAAATACTTCATGTTGCTCCACAGAGTGCCATGACTTTTGGGTGCGTTTATAACTGAGTATCTTGCCTTCAAGCTCTAAATGACTATGACTATATTATATATTTAGAGGGGCCTATGAAATACAATTCATATTTTTGTTTCTTTTAAATTTCTATACTTTGATCACATAAGTTTGGGGGGTTGGCCAGATGGTAGGTCCTTGGGCCCCAGGCTGGTTGGTTAGTTGGTTGGTTGACTTTAATAATGATATTTTATTAAAGCTTCATTCTTCTCAGACAAATTTTATAGCTTAGTGTACAAGGCCTTGACTGGTCAGGACCCTCCCTCCCTTGTCCTCTAGCCTCATCTCACTAAGCTCCATGTTCTCATCTAGTCCATGTCTGCTTCTCCCTCTATCTGAACCCAACTGTCTCCACTTTTAACCTGGCCAACTCCTACCCATTCTTTAGGACTTGGCTCAAGGCCTCTCTGGTTTTGATGTCCCTCCTGTGGGCTCCTCTGGCAGCATTCTGTGCTCACTTCCATCAGCACTTACCACTGTGCAATAATTGTTGGTTTTAGTGTCTCTCTCTGATACAAAATCTTAAGCCCCATTATGACAGAAGTTGCAGCTTATTAATCTTATTATCAGAAGAACATTATATCTACTTTGATTAATTTCTCAGTAAAATTCTGTAGAAAATGAATGAATGAGATTACCTAGTCTGGTTCCTGAATAAGTTCCATGTTTAAAATGTCTGCTCTTTGTAAAAAGAATGAGGAATATTACTAAATACTGTTAGAATATATTTTTTTCAGTGAAAAGGAGCAAGGTGTTTAAGAATATATAGTATGCTACCCTTTATTAAAAAAAAGAGGGATAGGAATACATATATAGATATATCCACATTCTTTTAAAAAAGAAATGATAAACCCAAAACTAATAAGAATGGTGACATCCAGGAAAAAAAGGACAAGGTACAGAAGCTAAGGTTCTCTAAATGTGCTTTACTTTGAAGTTTGGACTTTGGAAATAATGTTTTAAATGATCTTTAAATAAAATTAATTCGAACTAAAAAAGTAATCCATAAAAACCAAAAGCAAAATGAAGCAAGGGAATATAACTGTATGAATTGGCAGCTTAACCACATGCAAATTATTTTAAGTGGCATAAACCAATAGCTTGATTATATATTCCTAGTGGGTTTATCCCAAGGACAATAACATCAGCAAAGAAATCTCAAATTGTCTTTACTAATCACATTGTTAATAATATTACCCTTGTTATTCTAAAATTATTATTAAATTGTTGTATATATATAAATGTATGGAACTTAGATTTTCAGTTTAAGAAGAAAAAAGGTAAACATATGAAATAGAATAATTACAAACAAAAATTATAAACCAAAATTTGAACTGGAAATGTGGAAAGTATGGAAATATCAATACACACATGCAAAGTATTTCTCTTTTAAAATCTTTCTACAGAAAAGGCCAAGAATCAGTGACCAGTTTATTAGCCATGAGCCCTCCCAGTATCCAGATTTTTTTACTATTACTATCATTTCCCACGAAAGGAACCAAGATGCCTTAGAGATACGGCTGTTTCCTGCACTGGGTTGAAAATATAAAAGAAGAGCCTAGGACTGCTTGTCCTACCAGAAAGTGAGGATGTATCAGTGACTACCAGGATCATTTCAAAAGGACTCAGGAGCAAAATTTAAGAGATTCCTACTGGCAAAAATGAGATAAACTAAATAATATGAAGAACAATAATGGCAAGAGATTGAAAAATATCAAATATGACAAGATCCATGAGGTTATATTGACATATAAAAACAACTCAATAGTCATCTCTAGAGAATTTCAGAGAGCCAACCTATTATTCAGAATACCTATAATAATTAAAGGGAGAGAATCAGGCATTTTTTCCTGCTTTCCTGTACAAAATGTGCCTCAGTATAAACACTTGATGCAGTAAGGCTACACTCTAGAGAAGAAATCTAGTAATTAAATGAGAAAGAAATAATAGAATCTTACTATTTTACAATACCTGTTGAACAAACAGATCTATGTAATAATTATCAGTGACAACTAAACCATTAGATGAAAAACTGACAGGGAACTTTTTAATGGGTGAATCAAGCCAATCACATATAAACATGTGGATCAATCTTAATTCCTCAATAAAGAGATTTTAGACATTATGGGCTTCCTAATGTGGTGCCATGGGAAGGCCTCAACGTCCTGAATGAATTATTCTTGCCAATACATCAAAACTGGATCTGAACAAATCTCTACATCTAGATGCAGCTTATTAGAAAATAGGGATCAGAGAAAAGTTTTAAACAATATCATGGAGGATCATTCAGTAAAATACAGAATGTGAGGATTTCTATAGGAAAAGTAATCCAGTTTCTTTAACAAATAAAGTGCAAAGGGAAAACAGGAGGAGGGGAGAGTTTATAGTTTAAAGGGATTTTAGATTTATATTAATAAAATGCAAAGTGAAGATCTAGTTTGGATCCTGATTCAAAAAAATCCAGCTATACATGTGTGTGTGTATGAGTATAGCATATTGACTTTGATGTTGACTGGTATTTGATTTGAAGTCACCAAATTTTTGTTAACTTTTTAAAATGGGATAAGAGCACCACAGCAATACTTTTTAAAGCATCCTTATCTTTTAGAATTACATACAGGTGAATTACATGATGTCTGGGATTTACTTGAAAATGATCTATGAGGAAGGAGAAGGAGTGATAACGTGGGGGTATAAATAAATGAGGTTTGGCCATGTGCTAATAATAATTGTTGATACTGAACCTGGATGATGAGTACAGTAAAGTTCATTACCTTATTCATTCTATGAAAAGTTACATAATAGAATACTTAAAATGAAAAAAATATTATGAAAGCACAGAATTGAACATAAAAACTCCTGTTGAGATTTTTGATCATATGGCACTGACTTTATACATGGGTTAATTTAGGCTGTTGAGCCTTCCAATCCAGAAACCTATTTTTTCTCTCTCCGTTCTATTCCTCAGTGGCATTTTTGTTATTTTTATCATCCTGCTTTTGTTTCTATTTTCTTGGTATGGGTTGTACACGTTGCTTCAGGTTAGTCAGAAAAGATTCATAATTTTCAAGATTTTTTCTGTTTTACTAGTTTATAAGACCTTTTCTGTTATACTAACAATAATCAGTTTGAAAACAAAAAGGAAACAAGTGTTCTTATATATTTGCTTTTTAATTTTTCTGGTTACTACACTGTCTTTCTGATCCTAACAACTTTTCAATTTATTATCTAATGTTCTAATATCTAATTTCCAAACTAATCTAATCTAATTTCTTAGATATTTCAGGTGGACAATCCATACTGTACAAATAAAGACTAATGCACTGCACTACAGTGAACTCCACTGGAAGGGTTGATACCCCTACATTTGTTTCCTGAGACCAGTGTTTTGAGAGATTTTCTATCTTAAAGCAAATAGAAACTTGTATTATGTTCCTGCCAAACTTGGAGCTCTCACATGCAACTCATATAGGGAACCATGAGATTAATATATCTGATGACACTGCACAATGATTGAAGTTCTCAATTCATCCCACCATCAACTGCAGGTCAGAGAACACCATCAACAGTTAGATAATATTATTAGGTAATAGTTGAGAATATCTGTCCCTAACACATATCAAAATATGGGTGCCACTACCACCAGAAGATTG
Organism: Camelus dromedarius; assembly: GCF_036321535.1. Taxonomy (NCBI): domain Eukaryota; kingdom Metazoa; phylum Chordata; class Mammalia; order Artiodactyla; family Camelidae; genus Camelus; species Camelus dromedarius. Next base: position 35,932,125 of record NC_087443.1, on the reverse strand, counting down.
GTTAAGAGAAGGCTCCCTTGAGTCTTATTTTCAGGCTTATGAAATAAGAAAGTTAAATTAATATGAACCTAGATTGTCTTTTGTTACAAAATAGCTATGAAGAGGACTCAGAGAAACTGACTAAAAAATTTTGAAGCCAATCTTAAAACATAAACATGAGGTCTTTGTGTATGTGTATGTTTTACCATAAGAGATGTATTTTGTAGAAAAGTTATATTATTATTCCAGAAGACATTATCTTGGCTTCACCACACATAGCACATGTGGGAATTGTCTGCTTGAAAGCCTTGGCTAGAAGCTCTAGCTGATGGCCTCAAATTGATTCTGATCTTGAAAAGTCTAAAGGAAGTTAGTGCACACCACATGGCAGGCTGCTTGGCATAAACTGCTTAAGATACCTAATTTTCCCATGGGAAAAGTCTAAAAACAAAGTTGGATCAGGATTCTACATTGATTTTGCATTAGGAGATAAAAACTTTTTCCTTCAGCATTCTGCTTCTCACAATGACTTGAAGTGCTCTTGCTTCAACCTTAAGCCTCTGCGTTGACAACGTGACTCCATGCCAGTTTTTTGCAGCACACAAGCTGCAAGACACAATTATTTCCAACAATACGTCCACATTCATCTCAATCAAGTTATAGTATTTGTGGACAAGGATCTTATCCAAGCTGTATCTCATCTGTTTTAAAGAATGCTGATGAGAGGGTGGTGCAGACTACCAAAGACTCCCTGAAATGGATTTTGGAAGATAATGACCAATAATTCTTGTCTGGCTTTTCATTGACCAATATGTTATAGGTGTTCACTAAGAGGTGCTGCTCATGCTGAATATTAGTTAGACTAAATTTCATAATGTGTCTCAACTATCTCTAATGAGTATGACTGAGAATTCATAAAATGAGTAAGAAAGTATTCTCGGCTACTGCTCTGCCTAAATGTATTAATCATTCATTCAATCATCCATTTTTAAAAATCATGCACTTTTATCACTGTAGTTGTCCTTTGCTGGGACTTAATTCAGCCTTGTTCCTGCAAGTTGAGTCTGGATAGCTGCTGTGTCTGTGAAGTCATAGAGCACCCTGGGCTTTTATCACGAGAGCGCTCATTACCCACCCTGTAACTAGTGTGTCATCTGTATGCCATTCTGGGTGGTAAACACCGAGGACAGAAATGTCTTTTCTCCTAATTCTACCTCCAACACCTCAAATGGGAACTGGCACAAAAGAGACACACAAGGGCCAGATTACAACTAGTCCTTTAAGTCAGGTTTCTTCAAGCTGGCTTCTGAAGTTAGCCTTCTTGACACTGCAGGCAAGCTTTTTTTTAAAAGCTACAGATATTCCAGTAAGCTCCTTAATGAAAGCCTACTTAAGGCAAAAAGCCCCCTGAGATAACACTGTGAGTAAGGAACAGAAGGAGTAAACAGTCCCAGATAAGGAGTTTGTCCCCAAATTGCCCCTGCACATGTTGACAAACAGCCCCAAATAAGGAGTTGTTTTTCTGTGAATACAAGGTCACTGCCTTCAGACAGAAATGAAAGTGCCCTCAGAGTGAAATTTCTCAAGTTGGAAGGGACTGAGGGAGCAATAAAAATCCATCTGCAACACTTTTTAGTTGAATAGAGACAGCAAATGGTGAAAAATAAACCAGTATTCTGGCTCATTGACCCACATTTTTTAATGTTTGTCACACTTAGTACATACATTTCCCTTATACTTGAGCATATCTTGGTAACATAGCCTTGTGAGTCAGCCACAGACTCCTTTCAGGGACCCTTCATTATGATAGAAGTATCTCCCCTTGAATCACCTAAATTTTCTGCTTTCAGCAAACACATATGGAATGTGTATTGTGTGTTAATAGTCAACATTTAAAGATGAATGATATTCCACCATCTCTGAATTTAAAGGGTAGTCTACTGGGAAAATTTTATATATGAACAATTACAATATACTTATATGTCATATGACTATGGTATATGACCCAAAAGTGCTTATGAGGAAGTCATCAAAATCCCTTGAGAAGGTTTTATGGAGAGTGTAACCTTTGATCTTACAATTTCATCTGATAGAGAATGCGGGAAGGCTATTCTTATCTATAAGAGAGAACAGCATAAACAGTGATGTAAGGCATGATAGAACATGGCTTATCAAAGAATGGTAGATATTTTGATGTGACTGGATTGTAGGTTGCATAGCATATTGTACAGTGAGTGGAAATAATGACAAAAGGGTAGCTTTGGACCAGACAGTAAAAGATCTTTGAATTACGTTTCATCCACTGCCCTTCATAATTGCACTTGGCCCCATATGAAGCACCTGACAGGTTTTATACAATAGGACCCTGCCAACTTCACCACACTCAATCCTCCATCACATCTGTTTAGACTCAGGGTGATCACCCCATGCAAGAACAACCAACTCACAAGCCAGATAGCAACCTATTAGGTGACATAGTACAAAAGGATCAGATTGGTCTTCTTGAGAATTTTGAAAGAGTGAGCTGACTTGCAGTAGAGCTGAAAGAGCCATCTGGTTGCGGGTAGGCACTGACAATAGCATGGCAAGCCAACTCCACAAGAAGCAAAACCTACGAATAAGCTGGAGATCTGAAGCAGAACAGAGGTGAACACAAGACAGGTAATACAAATGGAGATCAGCAAGGTGCGGGGCACTGAAACGAAGCTATAGTTCCTTCCCCAGTAAGATTCTTGCTTTTCTTGAAAGCTCATGGCTTAGCTTTGTCTAACAACAAAATGAATCAAATCAAAAGAACCTTGTGTGCCATGGGGATGAGTCTGCTGGTTAACTACAGGTGACAGTGAGCTATTCAAGGGATTTAGCAGGACAATAATGTAACCAAATTGGTGGTAGTGTTTTAGGGAGAGAGTAAATCCACTGAAGATTCTCCAAATCTCAAAAGAGAAGAAAGCAGTAATTCTTTTCTGTTCACCTTGTCCTTTGGCATGGGATAACTTCCTATTTAAAAGGTTATGTTAGCTATGTGGGAAAGAGACTGTGTATTAGGATATTAGTGATTTCTTTCCTTTTCAGAAGCAATCATTTCCACATTTCAATGACTTAAGGGAAGGTGAGCTCAAATGATTCAACATCAATAAAGGTTATTCTATAAGCTACATTTTCAACAGTAGAAGGAATTTTAAATGATTGTTTTATCTACTTCAAGAAATGTGATGTATTAAATTCAAGTTAATGAAAAATTTGTGTAATTGCCAAAATATTAATGGGGATTACCTTTGGATGGTGAAACCATGGTTTCTAATTTTTACAATAAATATGTGTTGCTGTTATAATGGAAAGGAAACAAAGAATGGGTTAAGACTTATATGTTTCACTTCCAGCAAAACAATATAAATCTTAGTTGTCTAGATAAAAAGTTATCTATTAATGCCTGCTATTGTTTTTCACATGGTACAAAAACTTTGGTTTGGATTCAAAGAAGAAAGAATGTTATAAAAAATATACTTGGAAAAAAAATACACCAGAGTCAAAGGATCTAAGTTTCATACAAAGTTCCTGTACCCATGTCATGTGAATAGAACCAGTTACCTTATCTCTCTGGGCTTCAGTTTTCTGATATGTAAAATGTGAATTGGACAAAATAATCTCAAAATCCTTTCCCGAACTGTGATTCTCTAAGCCTTTGTATCATTATTACTTGGTATTACTATAACATTTTCCAAGTTTAACTTACAAAGCTTGTAATCCACTTAAAATTATGTAAAACCTCTCAAGACTTTTAGAAGTATCCACAGAAAATCTACAAACCTTAAGAATTAGGACTAATGGCCTAAACATGTGATGACATGTTTAATTGTTTTGGTGTCTGTAGGCAGAAACCTAGAGTTCTTCAGAAGGAAAACATCAAGATTGGAAGAATATATGCTGAGTCAAAAATATTTTCGTGATTTTAACTAAATACTATAAATAGAAAAAATACAGAATTTAATGTAGACTGTTGCCTTTAAGAGAAAGGCTGGTCTCAAACATAGCCAATGAATTAAAGAAATGATTTACATGACTATGTGACACCTATTACTAGTTTTTGAATACAGATACACATTGGATTATTAGAAGATACAAATTTGAATCATAAATAAATGGTTATCTATTTGAAATAATATATTTACTTGTAAAGCTCTACTTCTCAGAGATATAAACACACACACACACACACACACACACATACCCTACATAATAAACCTATATATTAAGTTCAAGTTTTTCTAATTTTTTACTATCAAGTCACAAAATAAATTTGAAAAGAACAAAGTATATATTTTTAAATTTGAAAATTCATTCTAAAGTATAAGTGATAATAACTGAAACCAAAATTTTGACACAAAAGAGTGGGAAAACAAATTCGTATCTCAGTTCAGAGCACAGTTGGCTTCTTGAGAAAACATACACAATATATTCTTATCTATATTTCATTATAAAATGATGAACTCATTCTTTTGAGGAAACATTGGGCTTAGGCAAATTAAACACATTTATAGATATTGAAAATGTGTAAATTTGTAAGCAGTTACAATAAATACAAAATATAAAGTCCTAGAGAAAATTTAGCTTAACTGAACATCGTGGCCTGAAAAGTCATTCTATTTCCACCAAGTATATTTTCTCAATATCCATAACAAACCATAAACACGAAAAAAGTATTTAAAAATATATTTTACTAGCACTTTTGGAGGCTGCTGGCTTGCAGAAGTGAACAGGTTGGTCTAAGCTAAAGGGAGGGTGTGGGAGAAACTGCAAAAAGGTGGTGATTCAAAGTTCAGAAACAAATGAACAAATGAAGGGATAGTTCAATTGCAACCCACAGAAAGAGTAAATGAAATAACAGTAGGCACACACTGAATTATACAGCCAAGGAAGCCACAAGTAATACAATATAGCCAAATTTCTTCTGATTTTAAAAGATTGTATAGAGAAATAAGTACATAATAAAGAGACCTTATAATGATTCTCGTTAAAAGCACCCTCTATATGAGTTTCAAGGAAGATAGCAGCTCACTTTTATAATTAAAGACTTTTGCCTCCGTGTCTTTCCGTGGGCTATTGTCCTGGCTGATCTGGCAGCTTTGCCAGTCTCTTTCTCACACCCCGTGTGGATCACCTGCCATGCCTGAAATCTGTCATGAGAAATTCATATCTAAAATATGACTGGTTTATTGCACATTTTTATTACCTCTTCTTTCTTAAAATTCATGTAACGACAAATGAATACAAGTGAGGATAAAGAGGAGATAAGAATGGATGAACAATTTCTACACGCTTTTGGAAAACGAAGAGTAGATAACAAATGAGTAGAGTCAAGAAAGCTACAACCTAAATGTTTACTGAAGGGGGACCCTACACTGTGCAGCAAAATCTGGAAAGCCTCCAAAAAGAGGGGGGGAATTCACTATAAATATGGGGCCTGGTTTAAAGTCCTCATGGAGAATGACTGTCAGATCCCCACTTTCACCCCAAGAAACCAAAAGAGTTTGATGTGGACTGAATGTTTGTGCCACCCGCAGCAAATTATGTTGAAGCTCTAATCTTCAAAGTGATGGTATTTGGAGGTGGAGCCTTTGGGAGCTAATTTGGTACTGAAGGTGGAGTCTTCATGAATAGGATTAGTACCCTTATCAGAAAACAGAGATGATCTCTCTCTCTGCCATGAGATGATACAGCAAGAATGAGTCCATCTGCAAACTGTGAAGATGGACCTCACCAAGAACCCAAACACCCTGGCACCTTTCTTGGGTTTTCAGTCTCCAAATCTGTGAGAAGTAAATTTCTGCTGTGTGAGCCACCCAGTCTATGGTATCTGCTATTTAGTCAGCCTGAGTTGACTATGATAATTCCCCTTTCTTCAAGCAGAAAAGAGGAAGTGTTTATTTTCTGGCAAATTCAAACCTGAGAAGCTAAATCCAAGTACGTGAGGCAAAGCAGTGAAGCTTGGGACTGAAAACAGAATTAAATGAGAATGTACATAATGAACTCGGGGACCTTGGCACCCTTCCTCTGCTTTGTCCCAGAACACCAATAGCCTCCAGCTCCAGAGCAGGAGGTTGGGGATCTTCTCTGGGGGGAAGAAAAATCCAGATTCATGCATCCGGACATTCCTTAGTGAAAAGGCAAGCTCACTGTTTAATCCTACTACCACAAAAATCCACAGCCGAAAGCTTGCCCACAACAGGGGACCTTCTCTTGGTTTTTAGTGCCTCACTCATTAATCTGAACGAACACACAAGAAACTTAACATTTGAGAAAAGCTTCCAACATGAAATGGTCCAAAATGAACTAACTAAATTACCTCAGAGGAAACCATGACACTGGCAGCAAGTTGTATACTACAAAAACACTCCATGTAATATCCCCAGGGTGAGAAAAGATGTCCCACCAACAGAAGTAAACATTATGTTATTAAGAAGAAAAAAAGGAATCAAAAAAGAGCTCCTAGAGATAACAAATATGATCACCTAAATTAAGAGAAGAGGGAGGATCAGTAAACATTTTCTATAAAGAGACACACAGTACATATCGCAAGCTTACAGGACTTACAGTATTTAAACTCTGCCATTGCAGGGTGAACATACCCATAGATAATACATAAATAAATGAGCATGAATGTGTTCATTTATTTACAGTAACTTAACTTTATTCATACCACTTGACCCAACAACATCATTGCTAGATTTCATTGTGCCATAGTTTGCTAACACCTGATCTAAATTTTAGTAGACAAACTATTGTAACATAAAGCTGAGGAAATCAGCTGAAAGTAAGAAAAAAAAGGTAAAGAGACGGGAAATAGGAAAGAAAACACAAAATATCAATTCAAATCTGCCGGATAAAAGTTTCAGAGGGAGAAAGAACAGAGAAAACAGGACAGGTAATTTAGAAAGACATAATTTTACAGAACTGAAGGACACAAGTCTCTGGAGTTAAAGGGCCACTGAAAACCTACACAATGAATGGAAACAAGCTCAAACCAAAGTAATCTTTGTACAATTTCCAAATACCAGGGAAAATAAAATATCATAAAAGCTTCCAGAGTGTAAATAATAGATTATACACAAAGGAGTGGAAATCTCAATAGCACCTGATTCTCAGCAGCAAGAGTAGGTGTGAGAAGACTGGAGCAATAGCTTAAAGATTCTGAGGGAAAATGACTTTCAATTGTGAATTATGTTTATAGCCAGTTTATTAATCAGTCAAGATAAATTTTTAAAAATCCAGACATGAGATTGTTATTTCACAGGCACTCTTTCTTAGAAATCTATGAATGGATATGCTTTAACAAAAATAGTGGTAAACTAAGAAGATAAATATATGGGACCCAGGAAACAGGGTGTATCATCATTGGAGAATGGTGAAGGGGAATATGAGGTTGACAGCTATGATTAGATATCAGAGTGAAAAAACGGAGTGCTACAGAAGAAAGGGATTGTCTGTATTGACTGAGTATTTGGAAAAATCAAGTAGTTGAAAAATCTTTTCAAACATTGGGAAAACAACTAACACTAGTTATAGATAAAACTAAGCAAAGTTGAGAGAGAGAGAGATGAAGATAGAATAGGGTCAATTCTTAACTGCAAGACAAAGTTGAGTGAGAGTAGAAGTACAATCTAGCATACCATTTAATCCAGCAGCAGCATTGCTTACATAGTCATCCTAAATTAAATACCATTCATTTAATACTATGTTAACATGGGAAGTGGGGAAGTGAGAGAGAGAGATACTCAATCTTCAGTTATACTAGCAAGCAATGGAAATATCAATAAAATTCAGAAATATTATGAGAAGGAAATGATAGGTAAAATAAAGTGACAATCTAAAAAGAGTAACTGATGAAGAAGCTGAGAAGGAAAAGCAAGTATGAGTGTTTTCCATACAAGTCTTTTCTCCATATTTGCCTTTCAAACTATATGCATAAAATTCAGTTCTCTGATACCTTAATATTTCCATTTCTCAGACTTACCTATTAAATTTCAAACACCAAGAAGGCTAATAGTGTAAGCCATTATCAGCAACTACGATAGAATTCACTTGTTGATGAGAGTGAAAAAATATCCAAAAAGAACTGGGCCACCATAGGCACCTGGGGACGCAGTATTAGAGATGAAAGAAGATTACTGAGGGAGAGGGAAGGAGGTACTTGGGGGAAAGGCTTCTCTTTTGATTGCACATGTGAAACTCTTGCTTAAATAGTGGACTTACTGTGTGAGGATGAGATGTGACCTATGAGACCCACAACAGTCTTTGAGTGGGTGGGGTCGCCTCTACTGGAGCAAACATTCCTGATGCCAACCCCCAATCAGAAAACTGGGTCTAAAAAAGCCAATTCTGTGTAAGCTTCACTGTATGAATCATGTTGCTATGTTTGTTCTCTTGTGTTATCTCCTAAATTTCTTAATTTTTAAAAAAATTTCTTAAAATTGTGTCTAACCTTTCAGCTGTGCCATTTGTTCTAAAAAGAGGATATGTCCACTCTTGGAGTTAAGTGTCAAAGGGGGAGCAGCAACACTGTGAAGGTGTTGGTGGTGATCAATGAAAATCCCGAAGGGAGGTTACATCTGAGGGGGCACAGAGTCACATGAGTTGCTTTCTACTTGCTCTCAAATATGAAGTCCTCAGAAATGGATTTTCTGACCACTCCATCAAACTGTCATTAGCCCATATACTCTGTTATTTTTCTTCATAAGCACTTATTTCTAGTTTATTTTTGACTATCTCATCAACTAGAATGCAAGTCCTCTTGGTTTTGGTCTTATTCACTGTTGGATCTACAGCACCAAGAACAGTATAAGAGTTTCATAAATATTTGTTGAATAAATGAATAAATTCTCAACACCGTACCAGAAAAATAAATCTTATTTTTATTGGAGACGTATGGCATTTGCTTCCAGGGACTCAGTCAGTCTCTGCCTGAATCACAATTTTGCCACATGGGGGCTCTGCTGTGAGCCACAAGAGATTCCTAAGCATTCCCAACACTCTTAAGGGAAGTACTTTTCAATCAGGATTAAGCATTTATGATACAGAGAAGGGTTCTCCAGCCCATTTTAAGAGAGTCCCCAAATAAACTGAAGTATTTTTGTGTAACATAGGGACCCACAGCTCTTATTCTCTGCCACTACACTGCAGAATTTTATCCTCTATCAGAAGTTTAATCTGTCTTAGATCTGCAGCATAAAATTAAAAAATCAGACATTGTTTCAGGAACAAAAGTAGAACTACGCAATGGTACACTATGCTTCTTACCCAGATCAAGTTTTCTATTATCTTTCCCTACCTGGTGGTTGGGGGATTTAATTCTTAATGCTGATACATTTGTCAGGAAGGAAAATTAAAAATATACTAGTGTACTCACGTGAAACTATTACACATAATGCTTTAAAACTGCAATAGAAAATGCTATAGGCTGTATGTTTGTATCCTGTCCCCACCAAATCATATGCTGAAATCTAATCCACAGTATGAAGGTATTTGAAGGTGGAGACTTTGGGAAGTGATTAGATGAATGGAATTAGTCCCCTATAAAAGAGGCCTCTGAGAGCTCCCTTGCCACTTATGCTGTGTGAAGTTGTAGAAAAAGAAGTCTATGAACAAGTAAGTAGGCCCTTACCAGACACAGAATCTACCCGCATCTTGATTTGGACTTCCCAACCTCCAGAACTGTAAGAAATAAATTTCTGTTGTTTTTAAGCTGCCAGATCCATAATATTCTGTTAGAGCAGCCCAAATGGACTAAGACAGAAAATTTTCCTAAAAAACTCTTATACATCAGAATATATATGAAGCAAATATAGCAAAATGTTTATTATGATACCATTTAAATGATACTGACTTTCTATTCAAAGCACAGCCATACATGCAAAGTTAAGCATCAAATATTAAGATATAGATTTGGTTTAGAGACTTCTATAGTCACGCTAAAGCTCCTTTGTTCTACTGTGAGAAATTATAATAAATTTGGGAATATACATAGGATAATAAATTTTACAGTGTGGCTCTGATGCCATACATTCCTTCATGGAATTTGTTCCAAATGAAAAGCTAGAAAACTGATTTCTCTCAATATAAATGACTACAAATGAATTTTGATCACTGTTCTCTTGAAAGTAATTTTCTGAGCCTCTTTTAGAAGAATATCCCCATAGTAATAGAAAAATTAGAAGGTTTATTTAGCGAGGAACAATATCAAATATCCGCTTTAGCTGACTATGGGCAAAAAGGCAAGTGCAATGAAAAATGAAGAACAGACACGAGTAAATACAAATGTTTAACCAACATAGATTCATGACACCTTAATATAATTCTTGTCCTTGAACTTGCCATTTGACCCATCACTTAATTCCCTGGTAGTATAAATGCCTCAAAATAGAAATACGTATTTTCCTTCAGATTCTAAGTCTCATATTACTCAAAAGTTCTGCAAGTCTTAAATTTGCCACCAAGAGTGAATAGATGCCCCAAGTATTGATTTGGGGCCAGATATCCTGCTTAAATTAATAAATGGCTTCTTGCTCAACACGCATGCATTAAAACTTACTTCTTGCAAGTTAAATGACACAGGGGAAACAATCAGTCAAATGTAAAATGTGGAACAAGGTAAAGTCCAAATGACCTATTATCTCCCAGTAAATTGATGACATTAAAAAATTAAAGAGACTTTAGAAACATGAAAATCAAATGCAATGATTGGGCCTTGCTTTTTAGAACTTGTCTACAAAGCATATTTAAGGACTTACTGTTAAATATGTTAGGTGTAATAATGCTAGATGGTTAAATTAATTTAAAGTCTTTATTGCTTAGAATTACATTGAAATATATATATATATATATATATATATATATATATATATATATATATATATATGTAAAAATGACATGATTTCTGAGATTTGCTTTTAAAATACTCCAAGAAGAAGAAAAAAATATGTGTTTATGTGGGAGGAAAGGTAGTGTAGGGGAAACAAAATTAGCAAAATATTGATAATTGTTAAAGTTAACGTTTATTATACTATGCTCTCTATTTTTTGTGTGTTTTTAAATTTCCACTAAATTTTTAAAAAAATTATTTCCTCAAAGTCATGTAGTCTTTTCAACCTCCAGAAATCCACCAATAAGTGTTACACCCTAAGAGTTCATTATTTTTCCCTATACCCAAATTTGGCTTAGGGCTACCTCTGCAGGAAGTGACAGTAAAGAATGCAATAAAACCTGAGAATATGGATTGATGCTGTAGCATAAATGTATCTTCAGGTGAGGAAGTTAGATAACCTTTTATGTTTCACTCATTTGAATTTGCCTCATTCCAGAAAGCCACTGAGAAACTATTTTAATGGTCAGGCTTGGAAATTTCTTCACCCATTTATCTAAGTCAGAGATACTCACTCATAACCATATGTGACCAGACAGGGTTTTTAATGGGGCCCTTGAAGCAAGCAGATGGAAACCAAGAGACATGTTAATGTCTTGATGGAAGATCAGAATATAGTTTTAAGTGTACAAATGCATATGAGTATTCTAACCAACTAGAAATGAAGAAAATCATTTTCATAGCTGTAGGGAACTCTATGTTAGCATTCTGCCAATCTAATTACGTGATAGGGTAACTGAGTCAAAAACATTAAGCTCTTTACAACATCTATATTAAATGCATTTATTGGTGAAAGCACTTTATGAATTAGAACACAGAATGTCAATGATGTATGCTGTATAATAAATGGTTGTTGTATTTAAATTTTAGTAGAAAGAGAATACTAAGGAATTTTTTTTAATATTGGTAAATTCTGACTCTGCCTTTGATCATGTTAGTGACCCTTGTAATAATTGTTCCAGTATATGCTCATGACAGGAGAACCTAAACAGAATTCAAAGAAAAATTAATTTTCTCATAGGAAGTCTGATTCCAGAAATATTTTATAGCACTTTATAGTCTACAATGTATTTAAACATAAATAATGGAAACTGAGCCTAAATAAAAGACTGAGAGATTCATAGCACAGGTTTTATGAGTACTATTTTGCAGATAAGCAAACTGAGACCCTGAGAAGTTTGGCCAGAATCAGTTCCAAATTCCAAATGTCAACTGACATAGAAAATAAAATGTATATGTCATTCTCTAACTTATTTTAGAAAAACATTTTTGATTTACCAAATTTCTTTTCTAAAATTCTTAGTCTCAATGTTCCTCTATCTGGTCTTTATGTAATTCTGAATTTTCATCAAAGCTTTTGGTTCCATTCCCCTCCGAGACCATATGCAAAGATGTGGCCTCTGTCTAGGGCATCTGGATGGAAATCCATGTTGCTATTGTTTAGTGCCGAATTTTGCTAATCATTTTATAAAATATTTTAAAATACATTGTGGTGCTTTGAGGCCTAATATCAAGATGTTTGCAAAAGTTAGTCTTATCAAATCAAAGAGCTAAATTCAAACATAATTCAAATATGTTGACTACTTGATGTTATTCCCCAAACCTGACCTATAGAAGCAACTGATGGCTTCACCATCCCTCCAGTTGCTCAGCCCGTACAACTAGTCTTTAATTTTTCTTTATTTCATACCTCTACTTCTAAGCCATTAGAAAATTTCTATTGCTTTTTACCTAAACATAAATCCAAAATTTAACCAAGTCTCACCACTTCCTCTGCTACCACACTGGCCCAAGCCACCATCATCTCTCTCCTAGTTGGTACAATAACCTCCTTACTGACTTCCCTGCTTTTATTCTTTTCCCTTTAGAGTCTATTCCCTCTCTGACTTCATCTCCAGTTATGCTCCACCCTGTTCTCTCCACTCGAGACTGGTTGGCCTCTTTGCTATTCATTGAACACATTATCTGCTCCCACCCACCTGAAGGCTTTTGCCCTGGTCACTCCCCATATACATTTACGGTTAACAACCTCATCGTCTTCAAGGTTGCTCAAGCCACTCTCTTAGTGGCCCCAAACTATTTAAAACTGCAATCCACCTCACCCCTTGCACTCCTAATCTTCACTATCTTCCTTCCTTTGCTTTTTCCTATAGTACATACGACCTAATAATACACTATTTATGTTTGTTTTTTAATTGTCCATCTTCCCCCTTTAGAATGTAAGCTGACGTCTTTGTTTTGTACACTGATGTACTCTATAAGTGTCTGGAACAGTATCTAGCACATAGCGGATATTCAGACTGTTAAATGAATGAAATATCTGAGGCCAACCCACTGTTAAGATATCAGTACTTCCACTTTAAGCCCTGGTTTTCTAAGTTTGTATTTGGCAATTGAGTTTCATATCAGACTGAAATTTGGCATTATATAACTGAGATTGGATTTATTTACCCAATTTAAACAAAATATGTTCAGCTATTTGAAGTACTGTAAGTGCAATAAGAGAGCCTTTAGATATATGACACTGTTTTATAAGGATATAAATCATAAAGGGCCTTGATTCACTGGGGAAATTTAACTTGTCAGGTAGTTTATGGTTTGTTCTGCATGTGGTGTTACTGCAAAAGAATTTGCTAAATACATAATGTAGTATAATTTTGCTTCTTTTGAAAGGTAAATAAGAAGTAATCACCTTGTTGTAGTTAACAAGTAATAAGAGAATAACTTTGAAAAGCACAATAGCAGATTACTAAAATCTTTGAAAATACACTTTTTTTTTCTTTTGAGGGATTATTCTACGTCTTTGGAGTGATTTCGGTAGCCTCAAGTATTCAGTCTGGTTTAGGATTGCATTATCTTATTTTTGGATTTCCCTGCTAGCCTCAGGAATGGTCTTCCCTCTTCAGGCATTTCACTACCTTGAACCAGCACAGACCTGGTGGTGATGCTGGCTTAAAGACTGCTGCCAAAGTAGGGACCACCCAGAGTGCCTGGACTTGGACTCAATCCAAGAATGGCTACTGATCACTATTGAGGAAGAGATCAATAGCGGCATTTAGAGAAAATATCAATTTTGAGATCAAAAAGGTGAATGTGAAGTCAGATCTATGGAGCAAGACAAGATCAGAAGCCAAGGTGCCAAGGAAGTGTCTGAAAACTAAGGGCAAGGTCTATAACACAGCAGCAAATGTTATTCATCACAATTAATGCAAGATTTCTCCCAGGAAAAGCAAAGTGATAGAAGTACATTTTCAGTGGGCTCTTCTGTGCTTCTGTCAGGGAATGAGAGAAGAATAGAAAACACAAAGTTGATAGGGCCTCCAGCCACCCAAGAGGGGCCCTCTGCTGCTGTTAGGCAAAGCAGACATCTCGGTGGCTACTTCCCAGGGAGAAGCTGGGATGGTGAGGAGAAAACTCAGAGGCTTGCAAGCAACAGAGATGTGACAGAGTTATAAATACAACTCCCTTTAGTCTTCTTTTAATAGATACGAATTGTCAAGCCCCATTTGGGATGTTAGATGATAAAAGTTACAATATGCCAAAGGGAATATTCAAAACTATGTTTACTATTCTCATAAAATTTATGGTCTAACTAAGAAGACAAGAGATGTCTATATGAAAAAGTGAAGATCACTTGCTGACCACCTAAGTATTTCTACTTTCCAGCTTCTTAACCTTTCCACACACACTTTTTTAAGAATAGTTTCTTCAAGATTGTATCCAATCTTACTGGACGAGGAAATTTTCAGGGATCAATCCCATGTATATAAGACTAACATTACATAAGTAGTTTATCCTGTATCAAATGTGATCCCCATAAAAATGTATTTATTTCAGGAAACCAAAGTAGACAAAACATTGTCTTTGTCCTCATAGAACTTATATTACAATGTCAGAGATTTGTATGTCCTCTCTTCCTACTAGGAGAAAATTTATTATTTTTATTCATTCCCTTACAGTACTTTTCTTAAACCTATTTGTCCATCAGTCTGTTGATAAGTGTAGCCTATTCCATGCCCTTGGGTCAAAATCTTGGGGGAGGGATTTGGAAATTTATCTTTTTAACAAGTTCTCTGGGGGCTTTATATGCATTCATAGCATTTATAAAATTACCAATCATTTTTAAACAAAATGGTTTTCTCTGTGGGGCAGATGTTACCATATTCTGCTTTGGGGGAGAAAATAATCAAACATCAATTACTAGTTAAGGTTCATTTTAAATATTTACCTTAAAGTTGAGATGATGGAGGTTTAGGAAGTCTTCTCATCAAAGAAGGCAGGAATGAGAGTATCTCAGAAATTCATTGTAAACAATATAAAACATACTCATTGAAGTAGTTCTTTGTGACTTAATGGCAGTCGGTATAGTCAATATTCAATACTAAATAGCATGTGATACCAGCAAATACAATAAAGTAGATATTGTTCAAATAAGAGCTAACACAGGCTTCTTGTGTGCCATATAATACTCTAAGTTCTTTACAGATATTAAGATGACTTAATTCTCAGACTATCTATGAAACAGTATTTTGTTTTTATGTCCATTTTGTTGAAGAGAAAACTGATGAACAGAGAAGGTGAGTAATCCAGTCAAAGTTACAGAGCTGGTCAATTACAGTCAGGACTTGAACCTAGGTGCAAAAACTTATGTTCTCACTCTACAGGCTAAGCTTCTCTTTAGTTTTCATAATACTTCTTTAGAACATTCATACCAAAGAAGTGGATGCAAACTTACTCTAGAAATCAAGAATTTTACTACAGCTTCCTTGCCACAATGCCTTAATCGGGCTAATTTTCATTGGACTCACTTTAAAATGAAGATAACAGTGTTGTTGAAGCAGGATCATCTAGTGGTTAGAAGTTCGAGCATAAGAGAGAGATGATTCGGAATCTCACTCTGCCACTTGCTTACTATATGACCTTGAGCAAGGTACGTTTCCAAGTCTCAGTTTCCTCATCTTTGAAATGAAGGATGTAATGGGACCTACATATAATAATGCTTAAAGATAAAACAAGATAGCACATTTAAAGCACTTAGAAAGTGCTCAATGAATATTATTAGTGTAATAAATAGCAGTAGCATCAATAAACTGAACTGAATGAGCTCTTGATCCTTCTACTCACACTAAAAATGGTTTCTCTTCTAATTATAAAAAATAAAAGGACGGCAACTAAATCAACAAACCAAGTCATAAACCATTAAACCAATTATGTCTTTTGTAGGAAAACCAGAAAGGTTATTGGACACATTAGTTTATATGTCATTAGTTATTCCCTCTATTCCAAAATGCATGCATTCTAGCATCCTGAGATACCTTGTATAATATAATCACTGTGACTCCAAGAGGTCAAACCGGCAGGCAGTTAATGCTTCTCTGTGAAAAGCTCAATAATTCATTTTATAAATTTCAGTTCAAAGCCTACATTGAGGTTACGAAAAACTGACATTCGGTCTGTGAACTTAATGTCAAGCTCCAGAAAAACTCTGGGCAGCACGTGTTTAGCGATTAAGTGGATGCAGACAATAAAGACGTTGCCAAATTGTAAAACAAGACTTGGAAATTACAGAAAATGTTGCTAGTTATTGATTACGGTCACCATTCAGTTCCTACTGAGCCACCCAAAAGAATCATTCATTTTCTAGCAGAGAGCCTGCTCATTTGCAAGATAAAAGAGAGACATTTCTGCACATGCCCATAATGTTCTTCACCACTGGGGGCAGCTTTACATAAGACTGCATTCACTGAAACCAAAGCAACAGTCCGAGCAGCTTTCAGAATGACAGTCTGCAGAAGTGAGCTGAGCGTGTGCGCGGTACGGGGCTCTCCTGCCTTCCGGGCTCCAAGGCAGCTCTCTGGCTGAACTGGGTGCTCACCACCAGAAATGCTGGGCTATGGAATACAGATGTGGCAGCTCAGGTAGCCTCGTGTTGCCTGGAGGAATACAGCATGCTTTCCGATAAGAAGAAATTGTAGAAGCCAGGTTTTTTTTTTTGTCCCCCTCCTCCAAAAAAAACTGTAAAGATGCAAAAACGTAATATCCACGAAGATCCTATTACCTAGGAAGATTTTGATGTTTTGCTGCGAATGCGGTGTTGGGATTTATTTGTTCTTGGAGTGTTCTGCGTGGCTGGCAAAGAATAATGTTCCAAAATCGGTCCATCTCCCAAGGGGTCCAATTTTTCTTCCTGGGTGTCAGCGAGCCCTGACTCACTACTGTGCAGCTGACAGGGGCTGTCATGCAAGCGGCCCCCTAAGCCAAAGCAAAAGACCTAAGGACGACCTTTGAACAATACAAAGGATGGGTATGTTTTGTCATTTTTCTTCTTCTCTTCTTTAAAAAAAAAAACCAAAATCCTCTAGTCTGTATATTAATTCTGCCTTAATTATTGTAGCAATTACCTTGCTCTGCTCTAAGACTATAAATTCAATTGCTTAGTGACATGTTTCTTTGCTTAACTATTAAAAAAAAAACCCTAAAAACAATTTTCTTTAAATTCCAAGATGATATTTGATGTGAAATGTTGTTATCTAGATTTAAATTTCTAAAAAAAAAGAAGATAGATGCTTATTATTGCTTGATTAGAAAGAAATGAATTATTTTTTGGGGGGATAACTTTTCTAAGTTGTTTTTATTTCCAGGTTTCAATGTAATTAGGCTACTGAGCGGATCAGCTGTAGCACTGGTTATAGCCCCCACTGTCTTACTGACAATGCTTTCTTCTGCCGAACGAGGATGCCCTAAGGGCTGTAGGTGTGAAGGCAAAATGGTATATTGTGAATCTCAGAAATTACAAGAGATACCCTCAAGTATATCTGCTGGCTGCTTAGGTCTGTCCCTTCGCTATAACAGCCTTCAAAAACTTAAGTATAATCAATTCAAAGGGCTCAACCAGCTCACCTGGCTATACCTTGACCATAACCATATCAGCAATATTGACGAGAATGCTTTTAATGGAATACGCAGACTCAAAGAGTTGATTCTGAGTTCCAACAGAATCTCCTATTTTCTCAACAATACCTTCAGACCTGTGACAAATTTACGGAACTTGGATCTGTCCTATAATCAGCTGCATTCTCTGGGATCTGAACAGTTTCGGGGCTTGCGGAAGCTGCTGAGTTTACATTTACGGTCTAACTCCCTGAGAACCATCCCAGTGCGAATATTCCAAGACTGCCGCAACCTGGAACTTCTGGACCTGGGATATAACCGGATCCGAAGTTTAGCCAGGAATGTCTTTGCTGGCATGATCAGACTCAAAGAACTTCACCTGGAGCACAATCAATTTTCTAAGCTCAATCTGGCCCTTTTTCCAAGACTGGTGAGCCTTCAGAACCTTTATTTGCAGTGGAATAAAATCAGTGTCATAGGACAGACCATGTCCTGGACCTGGAGCTCATTACAAAGGCTTGATTTATCAGGCAATGAGATTGAAGCTTTTAGCGGACCTAGTGTTTTCCAGTGTGTCCCGAATCTGCAGCGCCTCAACCTGGATTCCAACAAGCTCACATTTATTGGTCAAGAGATTTTGGATTCTTGGATATCCCTCAATGACATCAGTCTTGCCGGGAATATATGGGAATGCAGCAGAAATATTTGTTCCCTGGTAAACTGGCTGAAAAGTTTTAAAGGTCTGAGGGAGAATACAATTATCTGTGCCAGTCCCAAAGAGCTGCAAGGAGTAAATGTGATTGATGCAGTGAAGAACTATAGCATCTGTGGCAAAAGTACCACGGAGAGGTTTGATCTGGCCAGGGCTCTCCCAAAGCCAACATTTAAGCCCAAGCTCCCCAGGCCGAAGCATGAGAGCAAACCCCCTTTGCCCCCCACTGTGGGAGCCACGGAGCCCGGGCCAGAGACGGATGCTGACACTGAGCACATCTCTTTCCATAAAATCATCGCAGGGAGCGTGGCCCTTTTCCTGTCCGTGCTCGTCATCCTGCTCGTTATCTACGTGTCATGGAAGCGGTACCCTGCCAGCATGAAGCAGCTGCAGCAGCGCTCCCTCATGCGCAGGCACAGGAAAAAGAAAAGACAGTCCCTAAAGCAAATGACTCCCAGTACCCAGGAATTTTATGTAGATTATAAACCCACCAACACGGAGACCAGCGAGATGCTGCTGAATGGGACGGGACCCTGCACCTATAACAAATCTGGCTCCAGGGAGTGTGAGGTATGAACCGTTGTGATAAAAGCGCTCTTAAAAGCTGGGAAATAAGTGGTGCTTTATTGAACTCTGGTGACTATAAAGGGAACATGGTGCTCCTCTCCCCCTTCCCTTCCCTCTCACTTTGTTGGTGAGGTCCTTCACTGTCCGTTTTAGTACCTTCATAATACTGGTCATTTTCCTTTCATACATAATTAACCTATTGAAATTTAAATACCACAATCAATGTGAAGCTCGAACTCTGGCTTAATATAATGCCTATTGTGTTAAGACCCTTTATTGATTCCATTAATGTCACACTTGTTTTAAGATAAAACTTCTTTCATAAGTAACCCCCCACATCTGCTGTTATTCTCCGTCTGGGAGGACCAGATCTACAGTTCTAGGAGGTTTGCAGTTCAGTGGCAAATAAAGGAAAAAGAGTGATCCTAGCTTGAACTGATTTGAGGAAGATGACTTGACTGATGACAGGAACATTTAGAGACAGTCTTAACCCAATGCCTGGCTTAAAAACAAAATTGCAGGAAACTATCAAAAGATGGTGCTCTGTTAAAGCAGCACCAGGAATCGTTTCCAGGGGTGTTTGAATTACATTAAGGCAAGCCTAGGGAAAACTGCTGAAGGGTTAAAATGCTGCAAGTAGACAGCTGCAAAATGTGAGGAGATGGTAAAAATACAAAGTTTTAGACTCAAAGCCTCATCTCTGAAACCCATCTCTGTTAAATCAGACTAGAGGTTTCACTGTCAGTTTCCTCTAGCCTCCACACTTCCAGAATAAATAATTAAGTAAAATAGTCAAGAGGCAAATTTGGGGAAGCAGATTGCTCCACTGCCCCTCACCTTCAGGATTTTTCAGAGATGAGGCTTGCAAATGGGAATGCAGCTCACTAAATGCGTGTGGTTGGAAGCCTACCTGAATTTCCCTTTCCAGCTCTTTTAAGGACCCTAATGTAGGAAGTGGAATCATGAGCTCTGTCTGTCCTTCTGTTTGGGATTTGTCAGGCTGTCCTGTTGTGTTCCGCGACCTGCCCTGCACACACACCAGTCCCCTGGTGACTTCATTCAGAGGTGTAAAGAGAGCACAGTCTAAGATATGCTTTCCACCAACAGCCTCATTGAAAAGGATGATTTTGCTAACACCTTAATAAACGTATAAAATAAATCTTAGAGGAAAAAAGACCAACTCTATGGCGGTTGTCTTCTGCTCTTCTATTGCTGATGTTATAGTGTCCCTATGTTCATCTGTATTGTGAACTCATTCATCAGTGTGATTCTGTACAGACCCTGTTGGCAATCTGCAAGCTGCATGCATGTTTTTATGTCAATGGTGAAAGTTTATTGACTGCAGTGCAAATATCATATCTTTGGTATTTAAGTAACTTTGACCACAGTTCATTTATATTTTAGAAAAATGTCTTTAGTCTGTACCCTCTTTCATACTCCAAAATGAAGAATTCTATTACAGGAGAAAAAAATTAGGAATTGCAACATTGAGCCTGTTTCATTTAACTTGGCTTGACAAGCTCTACATCTTTAACCATGTCCCTGTTCTTTCAAAACAGAATCACTGCAGAAAAAAAGAAAAAGTAAATGGCTGTTTTTACCAGCATTTTTATATAGTTTGGAGGCTTTTCACTGCTGAAAGAAAAAATCTAGGCAAGTTACCATGAAATATAGTTGCAAGGAAGCCAGATTATAAAAATCATACTTTTATAAGCAGTAAAGGAAAAGGGACATCTAAAGTGGATTTCTCAAGGTACTTTGATTAAATCTCTAAATAGATGCCAGTTCAGAAAAGCATCATAGCTACAATATATTTACCCATGAATAATTGTTGGATATAGATTTCTTAATGGCAAATGGTCACGGATTCCCAATTGATTAATAATGCAGATAGTTCCTTACAATACTATGAACTGGATGACTGAGCCTACTGTGATGTTTTTCACTGAAGTTGTGATTTTACATTTTTCATAAAATGTCAGTAAATACATATTCCATCAAAAAAAGAAATTTTCTTTGGTCAGCTCATTTTTATCTGTACTAAAGATGACTGTATTAATTAAATGCAGTGTTAAAGTGAAAAAGCCCATTTCTATTCTTTGACTTGAACTTCTGCCTCATTTGTCATGGATACCAAATAAATTAAGGCAAGGCATCTTTTTACTTATATTTTAAAATTCTTACAAATTATCAGTGCTGTGGTACTGCTAGTATATACATAAAATATGTGTGCTGTATTAAAAGTGTTTCTAAAATTCAAAGCCACTGGGTGTATAAGATTACATGAATACCCAACATTTTGAAGGCTGGTTATTTTTTAATACCTAACTTCAACTACTTACAAATTTAGTAATTTCTACCAAAATAAAACTCCTTAGATTATAAAAGTAATTTAAATACAGGACATGAAACTACAAAAAACAGTCTTTTCCCCCTCTTTGGGAATGAAGCTTCTCTAGTTCTCAGAATATAATTCTTGTAGGTTAGACGATCACTAGTTCACCACTATAAACCAAACAAAGCCAACTGGCAAATGTTTTCCTACTCAAATTCGGAGTCCTCACCCCCACCCTATGGCACTTTCTGGACTATATACCATACATCTATTTTCATAAGTATTTTAAACTCATTGCATATGAGAAAAATGTAATTGATATTTCATTTTCTATTCCATATTTACATTGTCTGACTTCCCTCAGAGATAACAACAGTTAAATAAACAGCCTGACCTGTTAAACTATACAGCAGACGCATTGATGCAGCATGGATTCAGTCAGTACTTTGAATGCTTTACCAGAGAGAGAGGAAACACAGTTTAGTCTCTGAACCATCTGTGGT
The DNA here is from genome assembly GCF_036321535.1 of Camelus dromedarius. Classification (NCBI taxonomy): domain Eukaryota; kingdom Metazoa; phylum Chordata; class Mammalia; order Artiodactyla; family Camelidae; genus Camelus; species Camelus dromedarius. The sequence goes on along the minus strand of NC_087443.1, from coordinate 35,910,220 downwards.
TTTTTTTCCCCCAATTTTTATGAGCCCCAGTACTTGGAGTGAAACTGCAGCATGGAGTTAATAGTCCAAGTACCACAGTCTCCTAAGTAACACTTATGCGAGATATATTCCTTTTAAATGAGTTTATATTTTCCAAGGATGTTGACATTACATCTTTTCAAAGATTTTAAACCATTTTTTACTTGATTTGGTGAGTCAACTACCTAAGCAAACAGGCAGGAAACTGTATTTCTGTGGAGCAGCAGTGACCTCCAGTGGCTGGTTAGACTAACCACAGCTGAGACACATTCTATTTCATTTTTTATCCTGAATCCTTATGTAAACGTGGTTGACACATATAGGTTTTGACTCGTGAATCAGATTTGAATTTTACTTAGTTCATCTCCCTTGGGAATACAGTTGTAGTGTAATTTTTAAAAATTATGTTGTGCATATTGACTTATTTAGTAACACCCAGAATTGGAACTGAGGGCAAGAAACAAAGTGTACAAGTAGAAGAGCAAGTGATAATGTAACACGAATAGATAAGAAATGCTTTAAACTATTTATAATCATCGACATTGGACAAATATTCTGATATTTTCATTAAGTGAGTTAACATTTTGCACAGGCAAGATACTGAAATATAATGTCATTAGATTGGGGAAAACACATTTGACTACGAATATTGAAAGGATCAGCATCAGTTATTTGCCAGTCAGTATGAATGTCTGAGCTATCAAATGAGGGAGGCCTCCCATTCTGGCTCTAAGACTCTCCAGTTTGTTGATCATGCCAGTGACCTGTGCTTTGCCCCACTGCTCTCTTCCTCCCTTCCCGCTTCAGTCAGCTGAACACTGGTTCTATTAGGCTCCCTGACAATGATGTTACAGTCTAAGAGGTGATGATTCATAGATAATGAAATTATGCTCTCCTTCTGGGGAAGGATAATGCAGAGTCAGATTCGGAGATTTGGCAATTATTTTTAAGATGCTATAGGTGCAAGAAATATCTTCTCTTCCCTTGACATTTACCAAGAGAACTTAAATAGTTTAAAGTGTGGATTCGAGTAGCATCAGAAACAAGTATCAAGCCATACAGCCTAAAACAAATTGAGTTCCAGACATGACAAATGAGAACTGAGCCATGAGAAATGAAAAATTCAGCAACTGTGTTGTGTCCTTTATTCCCTTTTCCCTGGATTCTCATTAGAATCTGGGTCTGTAGCAAACTCATGGCATTTTGCTATACTTGTATTCTCTTAGCTACCTACAATAAAAATCAGAGGCAGCTGGAAGAAACTATAAACATGAAAAATAATATCAATGAATTTGAATTATAAATGTTGTAAGAGAAACAGAACTGATGAAAGCTAAGTAGCTTGTATTAAATAAATCTTGAAAACTAATAAAATAACACACAGGTGAGAGTGACAGTTTCTCTAATCAAATCATGATAGCCTACAGAATTAGAGCTGCTTTTGCCTAGTCTCAAAAATTACTGTGATGTTTGCATAGTTGGATAAAATACAGTAGAAATATTGCAGAGCAAATATACTAAAAAGAGTTAAAGATTCTTTTTGATTTGAGAAAAATATCACAGCCATGTATGGTAGAGTATGGGCCTTAGATTCAAATTTCTCTGACATTTGCAAATCAAATAATCTCAGGGAAATTTCTTAGCTTTTCTGAACTTGAAGTTCCCTATCTGTAAAATGGGCAAATATCATTGACTTCACATGGTCATTGGGAGGACAAAATGTGAGCAATACTTTGTAAACTCTAAAATGGCAGCTACTTATTATTTTCCAAGAACACTTAGTGAGATATTCAGCTGTTTGCCAATGTTCTATGTTTGGCCTGGGTTAGAAAACATTACTAACCACTGTGTAACAGAAGCCCAAATATGTTTTTACATTAATATGAATTCTGAGACTTGGCAGTGAATCTAGGACTTTAATTAGTCTTTGACTTTCAGTTTCCATAAAAACAGTTTCTTCCACCCCATGTTGGTGAAGTCTATGAGTTATCAACAATGATCACAATGTACCATAGACATAAATAGACACCAACCAGAGAACACTGAACCAAAAGCTTACCAAACTAAATCAAAATTCTAATTTTGCCCCAAATCAGGTCATTACAGCAAAGGCTTTCAAATCAACATAGGTTACTCTCCCTTTCCCTCTCCAGTATCACTATTTTGAGACTTTGTTGACTTTATAACATTTATGGCAAGATGACATCATTATTGAGCAAAAAGTAATTGCTTAGAACACATTACAGTGGTATTAGCACATATTCCAGGTATCAATTACATGACATCTACTCTATTGTTTCTTTGTATTCCCCTAATGAAAGATTATCCAAAACTTCCTCCTAGTATAGAAATTACTGTTGACTTTATCAGTTACTGTCATTGAAAATCACTGGATTAAAAAAAGTAGCATAAAAGAACAAAGGCTTTTTTAATGAGTAATAATCTATTCACTTATGCAAAATTAAGTACTTAAGAGTACTTTTTGTGGGCCTTTCATCAAAAAATGGCCAATGTAATTAAAAATCTCTCTCTACTGGATGTAGCTTTTCTTACCAAGTATGATCTAGCAAATGTATTTCCAAATTCTTTATCATTTAAGTAGAAAACTGTTCCTCTTCGACAGCTGAGTTTCTATGAAATCTTTGGAAAACAGAGACAAGATGGTGGTGTTTCAGTGGAAAAAGCATTTTTGAATTTTATGCTGCTTTACCTTCATAGGATTATTGGTATATGTCCTTGAGTTAGGTCTCCTGAACATGTGAGGAGGATTTCAGGAACATAGAGAAAACAAGAATATCTAGGTCACAACCTAAGACCAAGCAGAGGCACTCTATTTTATAACTATACTTTCTAATAACAGAACCTCCATATGTAATAATAATCCATCTTACTGAAAAAAGAAAAAGAGCCTCTGTCTTATCCTATCCAGCAAATGTTGTAATAAAAATTGATAACTTTTTTGACAATTCTTTAATTTTACTTTCAGGGGCTCCCACTTTCCCTCATCCAGAAAATAATTTCATTTATTCCTTTCTCCCATTCTTAAACTGTTGTTATGTACTTCCTACATTACACTAAAAAAGTTTTCCCTCATATAAGCCAACACAACTCGTCATCTTACTCAAAGAGCATCCTATCTTTAATAAAAAAATGAGACCATAAAACAAAATTTAAGTCTGCCCGACCCTTCCCCCTTTCCTCTACAGCTTACAAACCACCTTTAAAGTATCTTCTGATTTGCTGTGAAAGAAAGAAGAAATATAGTTGAATTACCAGTCTGGCAAAGTATTACAGCTTACTATTTTCCTTTTTAATTAACTAACTCCTACAAACAAAATATAGGACTTTATGAATGGGAATACTCAATGACATTTCATCAATCAAAAACACATGTCAACAATCAGAATTTTGTCTTTTTCAGGGATGAAATGCAAATTTGGGGGGCCTCACAGATAAAATGGTAGGGCAAAGTTTGCATTTAGCAAAGGCAATTTCTGTTAAAGCTTCATTGCACTCATTATCTATCCAGGGTGTAAAATGCATTTTGCCAGTAAAGAGCAAATGACTTTGATTAAATATAAATCCTTATTCAGCACTCTTGGGGCTCAAACTTATTGATGAAGTGGGAGTAAAAAAAACTGTCTTCAAACAGTGAAGCTAGATTGTAGTGAGGCTATTCTATTGAGGGGTGTTCATGACTTTAATTGGGTGGTCCACACATGTAGCTAAAAGTGCTTCTTTTTATTAATATTGATCCATTATACTCTGAAAGAAGGAACATGCTCATCCCTCTTTGATGCAATCAACCAGCATCTCACAAGAATGTTTAACGGAAACTTGTGGAACATACCATGTTGAAGTTGAAGAAGTAGAGTGCCTTTAAAATCTCTGATAAACCTGTGATAACTTACAACAGTGAAAACTCCCTAAGAAGTTTAAAAACAAACTCGGCACTTTAGGATCACTGTTGGCTTGTCTTTCATCAATTTATGAAAGGGATTCTGCACAATTTGTATAAAATTTTAAAGTGAAAAGGTATAAATGTTTGGTTGGAGTACTGCTATTTGTCCAATGGAAGGTTAGGTAATATCACTGAATGACAATTAACCTGGAATCTTTAAAGATCTGTTTAATATGGCAGAGGCCATATTACATAAATATTTTGTGTTTTCCACAAGGCTAGGCATGTTGTAGATGCTTAGGGGGAAAAAAAAAGAATCCATATCCTTCCTATAAGGTGATTATTTTTTTATTTGTTTCATGTTCTTTTTTGTCATTTTATTAAACATTTGTTCATATGTAGGTATATTTTTGTGTACTTATTATTATGCGTCAGGAATGTATATATAGTTTTCTTCTTTTAATATAAGAATAGAGTACTTATATTGACTCTGTTTCATCCATTAATCTTAAAACCTTTTCCCTTCTTTATAGGACTGTCCTAAAATAATTCATACCCTCCCCATCCAACGCTTCTCAAGCCAAATTAGGAAGTGATTACCAGTCATTTACCATTAGGATATCCCTCCGCTAGTTAAATACTAATCCTCCAGAAGACTCTTCTTCCTGGCCTGTGGCACCCACTCCAGCTCATGTTGTTAAAAGGCAGCATACACTTAGTCTTATGGACTTTTACAGGGAAGACTGAGTAGTAAAATGTGAAAAATCTACGTATATTTTTATGGGCTTCACTTCGGTTATTTTTATGGTCTAACATGCAGAGACGTGTGGGGTCTTTATTAGTTGACACTGAAATGCAAAAGCATTAAGCTAGCTATAAATTGAAAAGACAAGGTCAAGAGAGATCAAAGAAAAATAGAGTCCAAAGCTCATGTTACATATATCTTAATCTTAAAAGTAATACCAAATAATGAGCATCCTGTATTTCGCTTTTCTGACATCTTGATTTACCCTCCAAGTTTACCATCATATTCATGAATTTAAGCTTCACATTCCAGACATTTTTCCACTTCTAACAGAGAGTTTTCTTTCCTTTGTTTTTCGCTTGTTTCCTTTTGTGTTGCTTTCTGCCTACAGACCTTTTCCAATTCTTTTAGCGTATCACTTTGCCTGCTTTTCTAAAATCCCCACTCAAATGTTGATTCTGTCAGAAAGTCACCAGGTCATTTATCAGTATTATGGTTGGAGTGATCAGACAGACAGAGTTTGTCTCTAGAGTGCAGTCCAGTCAAGTCTGGGATATCTGTTTGTCTTTGCAGCCTCCCATTTCCATACCTTTTCACCATTTAGTATTATCCATAGTGCAATTCCTCCATCCATTGCTACCTAGGGCTTCCGTGGTTCCTCACTCCTCACCCAATACATATCCCCAGATCTCAACCAGTATCGTTGTCCCTCCCAAGGGCACTTAACATTTAAATAGAGATAAAAAACCTTTTGCGAAAGGTAAAAAAGTTATAAACTAATCACAGGCATAACCATCAGGGGTTATGCTTCTGGGGGCAAAAGTGCTCTGCAGGCACCTCTGAAATTATCCTACATAGATACCACAATATTCTTCTCAAACATGAAGTTGGGCCTTCCCAAAAGAACCAAGGCAGGGCAAATAATCCATGTTTCATTCAATAAACTATAGTTTGAGAAATCTTTTCAGTGAATGGCTATCATACACAGGCTTTCTCCTTAGTTTTTCTCCATGGAGATACAATATTGTATACAAGAAAGAACTTGGGCTGTACATTCAGAATGAGCCAGTTTGGAATCTGGTTCTGGGATTTAACAGCTACAAAATCTTGAGTGTTAGCTTCTTCATCTTGAAAATAAAAATGTGTAATATAACATAATCATCACAGGACTGTCACAAGAGGGCAAAGAATCAGCATTTCTTGAATATTTTTATGCACTATATTTGGCATGTTGCATATATTATTTAACTTAATACTCATAAAGACCCTCTGATGATTAAATGAGATGACATGGATAAAATCCCTTAGTACAAAGCTTGGTACATAATAAGCTTCCCTTTCCCTTCAATAGCTCTAAGTGCTAAAAATTTCAGTACAACAGTATGCTTTGAGAGTCGTATTCCACTATATCTATTTTTATATAGAATAACAAACAGTATCTGGCAGGCTTTCAAGACATAGAATCTTAACTGCCATAAGCTCAGGTACATTGCAGTACATGGTTAATATGCGATGAAGAGTAATGAGGTATATAAAACCCATGTCCTAAACCTCCCAACAAAGCCTGACTGCATCTCTGCCTTTATTTCCACACCATTCCCTGTGCTCTAACTGGCCAGTTTTTTAAGTAGCATGTGCTTTCCTACTTCTGTGCTTTTGCTCAAGCTGTTTCCTTTATAAGAAATGACTTTCCTCCCCCTCAGAGTACTCCTGTCAATCTCTGAGTCTTTATAATTGATTCAACTCAAATTTCACTCATTCTGGAAATCTTAATCTTGCTTGGTCCTTCCTGTTGTCCATGATATATTGTACCTCTATTAGAGACTACATCACAGGCTGCCTTCTGTTAGAGCTACCAATGTGTTTTTATACCCTTTTTGAGGAAATGGGCCATCTCTTCTTCTCTTTCTTCTTCCAATAGTGATTGGTTATAGTCTTTTATTCATTGTAGGTATCTGTTGCATTGATTTTCTGTTGATTATTACAAGGTTATTGTCAACCTCATATTTATTTATATAGTCTACATGTACATTTTTGTTTTTATTTTACACATACTTTTTACATATAAAGTCTTCTCATTTATCAGTTAACTGGGTTCAAAAATTATTCTTAAGAAATATGGCTTTTAAGAATCATGTTCTGATTTGAATTGCTTCTCTGTTGTGAATAATCCAACAATAATTTTCCTTCATAGTTACCAAGGGCATGAATATTTTAGGGGATATGTTTAAGTGACTAAGAGATAAAAGAAAAATTAGGAGGCAAAGAGAGAATATTTAATTAAAGGAATGATGGCATCTCGATTTTAGTGAAGGCTAGGTAGTTAACTTTTGTTGTAAAAGCCATATATCTGAGACCTCTTTTTTGTCCACTGCCTCTTGAGAAAGGTTCTCTTTCCTCTTTAGCTTGGATATCTCTTCATCCTATGACGAGTTCCACAAGGCTTCTACTTTAGACACATTTCAAGGCCTCTCCTCTCTTCTCAAAGTGGCTAGGTCACAGAGCTTTGGCTTTTGGATTACAGACATTTTCAAAGTAACTCTTCTACAAAAGGCTTCAAACATCAAAAGTTGACAATTAGTAATGTTCATCTTTTTTTAACCTCCTGAACATTGATTATGCAGAAGGCATATTTGATTACCTAGGACTAAAGCCTCTGCCCTTTGCTGAGTCTCTTCTTTGCTCCCTTCTATTCATCCACTTACTCCTTTTCACTGAATTTCTTTTCTGCCTCTCATCACCACTTAAAATAGCTCACACTTTGTCCCACTATCCAACTTTTATTGATAAGTCAGTCTTGACTTGAATATGTACCAACTGACTGGGTTGATAGGAAAATACTTATGGTTTTTAGCTCTTAGAAAAGCAATAAATAAGATGATGTAGTCTAATAACATAATTTTAAAAGGAGCCAAAAATGTATTTCTATTCAACAGCTTTGTGTAGTTCTATAAACAGAGGGCTGTAACTTTGTAAATAGTAGTTTAATTTCAGAAATGATATACCCCCTAATATATTTTTAAGTCACATTTTAACTATGATTTGTAAAGGCAGGGCAGATTTGTAGGGCATCCAAACATTCCTTTTCCTGTGAGGCATTGCTCAGGCTCTGGACCATGGTAATCTTTGCCATTAACGGAGCAGATTCATTTTTGAACATATGTAATAAGAGAATTAAAATGAAACCTTTATTCAGTCATCAAACTTGTAGCTACGAGGATTTTTGAGAAACTTGCAGTCCATTTTCTTACCTTCTATTTGAAACTCTAAGCTAATTTAATTGTATTCTTAACAATTTTCCAAGAACCAAATTCCTCAGTCCCTCTCTTAGTTATCCATCCCAGGGTTTTACTACAAACATAGTACCATTTTTTACCTCTAACCTAGATCTCTCTTGCTTATTAAGCTATACCCAGTGGTTACTAAATTTTTTTAAATAATTTTTTTGTTTCTATTTTTATTAAACAGGAAGAAATATAAGAAGTGGTTGAGTTTTGGTTTTATTTTTAATCTTCAGTACTGGAATCTGCTTGGTCTAGCTCAGGTAAAGGGCCCTAGGTTCCATGGTACAGTTTCAAAAGATGAAAAACCACTGCTCCCAAATTAGCACTAATTTATAAATTATTTAACAAGAATTTCAGCATCATTAACAGCTGAATGAAAGGAACCCAGGGTTTAACTAACCTATAACCAATTATATATGCAAGAAGTTTCCAGCAGGATATGTTCAGCAGTTTTCAAGACCAGGCTCACAAATTATATTTCCAGAGGTCAAATTTGCACATAGCTCTTTGAACCACAACTATCTCCTCATATTCAACTCAGTTTTAACATCCAGCAGTGTGTTGTGCAGAAATAATCAATGGTTAAGTTATTCCCATTTTGTTGGCTCAGCTCACAGTAACCTACTGATTAGTTTATTTTTAAAAATGCCTGTCTGAACTTCAATTTGTATTTCAACTGTACCCAAGTGCAGATGCCATCCCTGGTAATATGACAAAACAGATTGAGGTTTATAAATGTTTCTGTGTGCTCCAATAACAGCATTCACCCTGCAGTAACTATATTGCAGCTCAAAGCATTGTAAAAGTGCAACTGAGTTTCCTAGAGAATCATTTTAGAGTTAATTAAACCTTCTCCACCTGTAATTTAAGAAAAAAGGAAAAGCCCAACACTCCTAAAGACAATGGGGGAAAGGCAGTGTAAGAAATAGAAGTCCTCTGTTTATCCAGGGAGGTACTTTACAAGGCAGACAGCTACACCACAGTAGAGAGACAGCATTTCCTCAGTGGACTCAAGTTAATTAAAATGCACAGTTACAACAGGCTTTCTCAGAGCCTGCAGCTGAATGACCGAAGTCTCCATTTTCCTCCAGTGTCACACAGAACGTGAAGAGGCAAACATACTGCCCAAACACAATTTGACTCACTAAAATCTAGCACTATAAACACGAAATACATTTCTCTGGCACATTTTAAAAGACGTATTATCAAGATTTATGGCACAAGGATAGAAATGATTTGCAGTTGGGCAGCACCGAGAGAATATCCTACATTCCTCTCCAAGTAGATTTAAGTACAATTTACAAATAAATCTTAAGGGGTAGAGTCCACTTTCAGGGCAAAATCTTCAACTCCTTCCTTTCAAATGTATGGAATTTGAATCTGACAAATAGTCCGTCTGTTGCCAGAATTTATGAGTAATATGAAAAATCAAAGGCCACAAAAGCTATTTGTCAAATAAACTGCAGAATGCAATAGCAGTCTGCAGGGCTCATTTGCAGAACTCATGATGAGCATGGGAGGAGGGGATGCTAACAGCTGCAGCCTTGACCGCACTGCCCGTGCCAGCTAGAATCCAAGCCGCGTGAGCTGGGTATGGCTGAAGGAGGGGGCCAACAAATGAAAAAAAAAAAAAAAACCAAAAAAACCCAAAAACTAAAAACAGAGGAGATTCTTATATCTAAGTTTTTATTAAATCAGTACCTCAACATGCACATTCAAATACCTGCAGAACCAGCTGAAGACAGACGTGGCCTGTAGGTATTCAAATTAAATCTGTTCACGGAACACGATATGTATTTCCTGGTATGGGCGAGACAGTACAGCCTTTGAATCTGTTAGACTAGCAGCATGGCATGGCCTCAGTTTCCTCACCTGTAAAATGGGAACAGTACTTCACAGCCCAGGGCAATTTTGAGGATGAACTCAGATAACATATTTGCGGGCACAGCAAGTACTTGATAAAAGTTATTCTCCTGCCTCTCACTAGGTACTTTCACAACACAATGAGTTGATATGAGTGGCAAAGTCAAAGTTCTCATATTAACCATATAAATTAAGAAATCTGCTATCTATAGGAAATGATGAAGTATCCCTGGAGCTTAATTAATAAAATTTTAAATCAAACCTAAACAGGGCTTATCAGAAATTTGAAATCCTTCTGTTAATATCCCTTAGTGGAATGGTTATATTAAGTTTTGTCCTGTAACAATTTTGCTTAGCACCATAACAAAAAAATTTTGACCTTAGTATTGTCTTTTGCTAATAATTCAACGTCATTTCCTTTTCATAAACATTACTTGAAGAACGGACTCTATTACCTTTCAGATATCCCTTTAAAGTGTTGCTGTAATGCCTGTCTGTCTCTCTTACTCATTTTTCTCCCACAAACATGGATATATCACATCCCTCCATGCTCAGTACTAAAGGGAACGTGCTATTACTATTGTAGTAAATCAAATGGTCTACATAACTTAGCACCTAATTCATTTCTAGTGGGAAATAATTTAGACATTTGGAAGAAAGGAACACAATATTAATACTTATGTTTTCAAAAATTCCAATTGAGTCTGTGAAATAATGGCTGAATTATCCAAAGCAATTTATCCAGAGTGTTACAATAAAAGAATTCCAAAGGAAATTTACTGAGCACCTACTACCTGCAGGCATACAAGTGGATTTTTGTTTTTCCTCAAGGCAAACAAAACATAATCGACAGCAAAGGGCATTTGACTTTTGGAGTCATATCACCAGGAAAGCCATTGATTTATTTGACTAATTCGAAAATCACTTCATCATAATGCGTTGGATTTTCTCTTCTCAAGAGAGAAATTTGATACATGCCCTTCACCAGAGACATGATAATAATTAGTTCCTTTTATAGACTTTGAAAAGAGCACAGATGAAAAGAGCTGTAAGAGTTTCTAAATGACATAAGATCTGTGAAGTGGTAGCTATTTAACACAAACCTCATACAGCTGTTATGTGGATTCATTAGTTAATCAGTTAGTTAATGACTTTGAAGTGTTAAATCTTATTAGACTTTTTTTTTATATACTTTAACACATATGAGAGAGAAATTACTATGTATGAAATCAAAAACTGACTATACCATTCTCACCTATTGGATCTTTCCATGACATGCCTTCAAGACGTTCTTTCCTAGTCTGATTTTTTTTCCAGAGAAATCTTGACAAGCCTACCTATGCCCTGATCCCTCCCCCTTTATTGTTCAGTATTGGCATTGGCTTCCAGTTAACACTAAGCACAGAACTGAAAAACCCTCGGGGCAACGTATTTTGTGTAATAATATAAGGTGGTGATAAAGAAAAAAGTGGGGAGGTGTGAGAGGTTGGCCACGTCCCAGGTTCTTGGCTGAGTGCCTGGCATGGGCCCCAGCACGTAAGGGTCCTTGGCTTCACACAGGAAAGAATTCAAGAATTCAAGTGCAAGCCATAGTTGAGTAAAAGTAGATTAATTTAAAGAGATGTACACTCCAAAGACAGAGTGCAGGCTGTCTCAGAAGACAAGAGAAAGGCCAAGAGGTGCGGGGTTGGGTGTTTAAAGTAAAAGTAGATACACACTCCATAGACAGAGTGTGGGCCATTTTGGAAAACAAGAGAGAGAAAGCAACCACATGCAGTGTTGCTAGTTTTTTTTATATGTGAACAAAGTAAGAGGATTATTCCAACTATCTGGGGGAAGGGGTGGGGATTCCCAGGAATTGCCCTCTCCTTGACCTTTCATGTTTAGCCTTGGAATTGTCATGGAGCCTGAGGGTGTGTCATTCACCATGCTAGTACATTACAATGTGTATAATGTAGTTCAAGGTCCACTGGAGGTTGAATCACCAATCGTCTTGGGCCTCAGAGTCTATTGGGGGTTAACTTTTCTACCATCTTGGTGCTAATTGCTGTGTCATTCCTTTAATGGCTGTGTCCTGCCTCTTTCTCTCCTGTCTCAGTGGTATTTGATAATAATGGCACCAACTGTTAAACATGCTATTTAAATGTAGTTTTGTACCTCTGTACACCAGGGGAGGGGCAACAACAACAACAAAAAAGATGGGTGAATCTGAGAGAAAGTGAACAAGGGAAGGAGTTGAAACCATATGATAACTACCTTGCTCTTTGGAAAGAGTGACTGATTTCTCTCCTGCAATATCCTATATGGGAGATATTTCCATAATGAAAAAATGTAAATGAAAAAATTGATTGACATATATTACTCACAGAGAAAAGTGCACGTATCATCAATGTACAGCTCAATGGTTACTGGGCACACTTGCGTTCCCTGCAGCCAGATCAAGAAATAGAAGATTCCCAGAACTCCAAAAGCCCCTCTGGTTCCTCCAGTCACTAGCCATATTTCCAAGGGTAGCCACGACTGTTACCTCCAACAGCATAGGGTAGCTTTATTTGTCTTAGTACTTTATGTAAATAGAGTAACAAAGAATGTGCTCTTTTTTGAGTCTTGATTCTTTCTGGTGACATTATGTTTCATGAGATTTATCCATTGTAGATCTACAGATTTCTAATCTTTGTCTCTCTACCCTGCCCACATCCATATACACACGGAATTTATCCTTTTCTAATTCAAAGAATGGCCAAGGATCCCTGTACTGGGAAGTTCTTGATGAACTTCCTATCTCATATATTCCCTAGCATGAGAGACTCAGGAATGGCTAGAGAATAATTTCCTCCTGTCTTTTATTTTTTTTGGCACCAGTAAATATAATTCAATCTTAAATTATTTTGCAATAATAATAAAGAAATAATAAATAATAAAATCTGGTCATGGACAGAACCAGCTCTAAGGGGCACACTGAGGTAATCATCTTTCTCAGTAGCCCTTGTTTTAGACCTGAATCCCTTACTCAGCTATCCTCATCAGCAAAGCCCTCTGTCCCTGGCCTTCAGCTCCTAGAAAGCCTGCCCTACTTTAGCCGTTGTATTAAAAGAAAAAAATTGGGTAAACTACTTCACATCAAGGTATTAAAGCCTAAATCGTTAGCTCTCCAAGGTGTGGCCCCAGGACAGTGCTGTGACACAGAGGCCCAATTACTCTCTGATTACTCTTTAATGGGGTCTCTTGTAGAGCTGCATTTATTGACTTGTGCTGTGAGGTTTCTTTACACTGAAGGACTCTAAGGAAGAGATCTGGCAACACTGGAAGCTGTTTTTACTATTAGAATGTTTTTGAAACAATCATTTTGCTACATCATACAGTATTCTCTTTGTGAGAGCCCATGGGAGGAGGGAAAATAGTTCTACTTCTTCTAAATAACTTTATTTGAAAATACACAGCTATTCATGCAACTGATCCTGCCCACACTGTCCCTGACTCTCCTCCCCACATCTCTCCTGCTAAAAATACCAAAAAATCAGAGATAAACATGTCTAACGAGTGTTCAAGACTTTACCTTCCTCATCTTTGGTTTCATCTTTTTCTTATATTCAATGTACAAATGTCTTCAATTTTTTTAAAATCCTGATGAATTTAGGAAGAATAAAGATTAATATGATAAAATACACTATCCTTTAAGGAAAACATTTCAGTCACAGACATTAGGCCATGTTGGTCAATGGAGGGATATATATTTTAGGCAGAGGGCTCTTCCAGCAGTTTTCAAATTATGCCCCAATGGTTGTCTGTGATCCAGAAAGCCTGGAGGAGCTGATTTCTGAGGCAATGGATGGTGTAGGGCCTTACACAACACAGGTTTTTATAAAGTGTTGCTGAATGCATTGACTGAAGATACTTTCCATCGAGTGAAGTGGACAGAATGAGAGAATGTCTAGGAAAAATCTAGATCAAGAACAGGATAAAAAATAAATGTACTTGTGAGAAAACATGGAGTTGTCTTTTCAAAAGGGAGGAAGTGTTACTGTATTTGTTATGTGATATTTTGCAACTACTAGTCCATTCTTATTTTCAAGCTCTCAGAGTTCTACTTGTGAAGATTTGATTAATGCATTATTTATCTAAGAGTCATTGATTTATGGAGCTTAGCCATAAGATACAGCACAGCTCATTTTCTTTCTAATATTTATGTCTATAGGAAGAATACCACAATGATGGGGGTTGGGGGGGATGTCCTACCCTGGACTGGTAATCCACACAAGCAGTCACCGAAACTGACAATATTGAAAATATTAAATGCTAACAATCTGTTATTTACTCCCTTCATTGCTAGGATCCCATATTTAAATTAAGCAAAACAATTCCCAGAAACTCAGTGATTATAAATCATACCACAAGGTGGTCCAATATATATTCCAGTGAAATGTTCTCTGTGAAATGGAGGGGAGAAAATGTCAAATGTGAATCTCTTAATTAATCCCTGTACTAATTTTTAGATCAAAGAAATAATTCTAGCTCAGATAAATTAGAATTGTTACTTTTTTCCTTTGCTATTAAAACTATTTGATTACGAGACTCTGGGAAAAGCACATAGTCATGCAAAAAATATATGAATAAATATATTATGAGAGATTGTGTGAGATTAGCAAAAATTACAATATGTATTGATGATCTTCCTAAGGTCTTCAGTGGTGCCATGCAGTAATATAACAGAATAGTCATTTATGTAAATGTTATTTATTCAAATATCTTTTGCCAAATCCAAAATAAATTTGTTTAGAAACAGCCACTCCTGAAAATATCATGATAAGCATTCTCTTTAAAAATCACTAAATCCAATATAAAAGTTAGGATCTGTGCTAGGTTAATTTTTTTGTTCATCAGTGACAATAGAATTAAACATGATTGGAGCACCACTGTGTATATTTCAAATGTTCATTATGTACAAATATTAACATCTATTTGTTTAGGCTTGGCAAACACCAGCAGGCTTGCTGGACCTTGGCAGCCTCCAATTTCACAAGGCCTCTCTGCCCAATAAGCATATAAAAGAATTTCTCTCTCAAATACTTTGTGATTCTAACAGTATGTGGAGAGAGGAATGAATATTGAACCTATGAAATGGAAAAGCATTTTACTAGATCTCTGAGTGCTTCAGAATCATGGGCTCCAAAAGCAGACGTTGCGTGTGAACTTGTCTCTGCACAGTTCAGAAACTTCTAACATCTTCCCTGAATTGTCTCAGTCTGGGCTCAACTTTCTCTTTCCATTTCTCTTGTGCAATTATCCTTATACCACTATGCTCCAACAGAACCACACCATACCATTCTTTGAACATCTCCCTTAGAGCCCACCACTAATTTGGTTGCCTTTTTCTTCTGCCTGGAACATTCCTTTTTGCCAAATTCATCTTATATTTTATGACCAAACTCAACTGATACCTGAACTGTTTTCTGATTATTATAGCTGGAAGTATTTTTCTTGCTCCCTCAACTTCACTTGTACATTATTATTATTACTATTACTATTACTTTACTTTTATAATCATTATCATTCTCTGATTTGTGTTATATTTAGTTATGTTCATATATTATTTTCCTTTCAGGGAAGTTTTACAGGGAGGAAACATGGCTTACAATTTTTTTTTTTTTTGTATTCCAAACATGCTTAAAAGGCAGGATTTGAGATATAGTATATACTTAATAAATGTCTTCAGTGAATTAATGTGTGAATAAATAAATGTCATGCTTGTGGGGAGACATGCTGAAACTCCAGTTATTCTAGATTCTTATTCTTATTCTCTTATCCTTGCAAAAATATTCATAAGAGGTTTGGGATATGATTCATACCATAAAACATTGCACTTCATATATTTCCAATAAATGTTTACCATTTATAGTTGCGTGAATGACACTACATGGTAAAAGAAGCGTTGGAAATATAAAAGCATCATCCTATAAATTATAGCATCATTCTTGAATTATAAGCGGCCTTAATTGCCACATGCAAAACACATATTGAGTTGCAACCACTTAATCTTTACTGCAAACTCATGAGTTTGTGTAGAACCCACACTGTGGAGGGCTCAGAATGATGGACACAGAAGGAAAGCTTTTAGAGGTTTTGAACACAGCAGTGAGTTGACTGTGAACCCATCTTATAGGTAAATAAACTGAAGTGTAATCACAAAGAGCCAGAATTTGAATCTCAATTTATCTAATTCAGCACCTCTCTTAGAGCCACTGAAAAATCTCTCCGAATGTTCACATCTCTCTGAATAGGTGAGATGCTTATTTAAATACAAGTCATTTTCCTCTGCTGTATAGTATTTAGCACAAGCCATTGTCAGCTTTTTTCATAGCATAAAAAAAAAAGAACAAAAACACAAAATTATCTCTTTTGAATGGCTTATGTTTGAGACACTATGCTAACTGCTTCCCTTACATATTTAATTCTTACAACCATCCTGTGAGATAGGTACTGTTTACTCATATTCCAAGATAGGGAAACTGAAATGTAGAAACTTAAAGTATACACTCAAGATCACAGAACTGGTGTTCTGTTGGTACTAGTGTTTCTACTAGTGTATCTAATATGTTACTAGAAATTAGTGTTTCTAAGGACAGAAAGTGGAATTTGAACTCAAGTCTGTCTTATTCCTAAATCCAAGTTCTTAACTGCTCTATTTTGTTGCCTTTTATTCTTTTTTTTTCACTAATCCTTAAATATGATTTTTTTTTCTAAAAGAAAATTGGATTATTTGAAACACTATTTAGAATATTTATCTTAGTGGGGGGAAACATTTAACACTAAACTTGGAAGGGATCTAGAGGACAGAAAATGGTGGTCGGGGAGGGATAAAGAGCCAGGCTTATCTCACCTGGTCTGACTGAGCTGTTACATTTTTCAGAGACCCCATCTCTAAGCCCGGTCCTAAAATGACAGTGAACCTGGACTTGTCCCAAGGCTATTTAGATAAACAGAACATACATCAGAGAGGCAGCCAGTGCTCTTAATGAATTGGCTGGCTTGCCTCTCATCCCAGATATGTGACTTTCAGCAGCTAGGCGTAATATGGGAAACAAGTCAATATTTTCCAACACGTTGAGACCACTTCCTCCCCTCAATATTTTAAAGTTCAGGACAGGTACAGAAATCACTTCAACCACCACTGGAGGGGGGCACAGCAGCTGTCACACAGTCACACAGCAGCAGAAGTCTTTGCTAAGATTCAAAATGAAAAGAATAGTCATTGTAATGGAAACTATGCAGGAGACAAGGCTATTCAGATGCACACAAGAGTTTTGAGGGTTTGAAAAGGGATAGAAGCCACTTTTATACTCAAGCTAAGAGATACCACATTTCAACAGCTCATGAGGAGGTACAATCAAGCCTTCAGAGAGAAAAGACATAAGCAACACATCTGAGGCATCCACAAAGTAAAGCATTTTGTAGGTTACAGGGGCCTTAAAGATGGATTCAGGGTATGCCCCTTTGTTTTCCATTTGATGACAAGGTCCAGAGAGGTTAATACTTGTCCAGGATGACTGAGAAAAGCTTTGACAGTCAAAGGACTTGAAACGAAATTTATAATCTTTTCATTTCTTCTCCACCCTGCTGCCTCTAATCTGCTTTGTTTAGTTTTGTTTAGTTTTAGATTACTTTGCTTGTTTTGTTTGTTTTTTAAGGGTTACTTAATGAAAGACAAATGTGACATAGCACCGATACAAAAGAAATTTCTTCCAATACGAGGAGTTTTGTACATTGAACATCCCTCTCCTAGCCAAGACATTTAGTTCCTTCTATAGCTAAAACAGGGAAATGTTATGAGCAGTCAGAAGTTCATGGCAAGGAAAGAAACTGAAACAGGAATGTCTCTGGGTTGTAGCTGAGCTCAGCTTTCTTATTCTGAAAGGACACCTTTATGAAATCTCTGAGTTCCCTTTGGCTGAGATATGCATTGTCCAATTACTGTTCTCTGTTTTAAAACAGTCACTTCATACATAGATCATAAGAGATTTATGTATTCATCAAACCAAAATGCATTCATTCACTGCTTATTAAGCCAGAATAGACGCCGATGACACCAAAGTTAAACATCTGATATCTAATACAGCAATTTTACAATCATAGAAAAGTGACATACTGCTCTGTGACACAAGTGATCTTGTGGTTATTCACTCAATAGCAATCAATTAATAAACACTTCTTAAATGGCTTGTTATAAAGACTGATGATAGGCACTGCAGGAAGATACCACAAGATAAGTCTAAAATCAAATGGATAAGATAAAATGTACTCGTATGGAATGTTGTAAAAACAGAATGATATTTTAATAACTCTAAAGATATACTACAAGGTGAATTTACCAGCATAAGATTATATAGGATCATATAGTGTAAACATAGGAAAAACATGGCGGATTCCTTGAAGTAGGTGTTTTGAAAAAGGAACGCATTAAAAAATGGATGGAGAGAAAATATAGGAAAGCAGGTCCAAGTATGGAGGTTAGCAGAACATTAATTTTACAAGATTAGCTTGATTAATTAAAGTGCTCTAATTTAGATTTTATAAGCAATTGAAAATAAGTAACTCTGTGTGTATGTGTAGTTGTGATTGACTGCTTATGCAATAATGGGCAGTAAGAAATGGATAAATCAGTTAATTCTAACTCGATATTGCAAGAATCAGATGAATTCAGGATCCTCCTATAAGTCCATTTCATTTATAATCAGAGTGGTAATCACTATGGGTGTACCTGTTGTTTACAGCCAGGACTCTCCTGCTTAGTCAATGCTTATTTTCTACTAGTTGTTAAATATTTTTAAAGCTGCCCCAAATTACAACTAATTGTGTAATTTCAACAATTTTCAGGGAAGTCTGATATAAAAACAAGTTCTTTTCCAGTTTACTAACTTAAAGTCAACAGCCAGCAAAGAGCAAGATAGACATTCAGAATGCAGGGCATCCTGTGAAACACTTCCACAGAAGAACTCTCTGCAGTTTTCAAAAGCCTGGAACCATTACTATGATTCCTACTTCACTTCCTTACCAACCATCAAAGAAAATAGAGCCCATTAAGAAATAACTCCAAGCAAAGAGAAAAACCAATCAGCAAAACCTAAAAGAAGTTCCTATTCATGTCTGTCCTCAGTTATCCTAAATACAGACTTGACCCAGTGTGTTTCCCTGCAGCATTAATAATCTAGTTCTTCAAAATCTTTCTAACTTTTCTGCGAGCAACACACAAATCAATCCAGGATTATCATTTCCAATATCACAGGGAAGTAACTGTTTTGAAGAGGGAGATTGCTAATTGTTTTTGAATGTGCTCCTGCCAACAATCTAAATTATTAAAAACAGAAAATTTCCCCACTAAAGGCTCACTGCCAATTGTCTGAAATGAGAGAACTGAAAATGAATACATGAATCAAGGAAGTTTATTTTAAGATTTTCCATATTTTAATCAAATGCTGATGATTACATTGTATTTTTTTCTGTACTTTCCCAACAAAGAGTAAGCCATACCATCATGTTCTAGAATGATTCTTTTCCTAACAAGAGTCTTACTGAAACACCACGGTTAGTTATGATTCACAGATTTTTTAAAATATAAGACACATTATCTCATAAAAATAATAAATTAAAAATACTACTCAGAAAGCTTCATTTGTTTCCTACATAATAATTCTATCTTTGAATATTCAAGTAGGTATCATCTAAATTTCTGTCATATTTTATGACTGGTAATATTGTCCTCCTAAGATAATATTAGGCCATAAAAGTGTTTTTTTTTTTAAGTTAGTCAAAAGTGTTTGTAGCCTTTGATTAATATAGTTATTAGAAGCACAGGGTCCAGAGACATATTCATGGCTTCAAATCTCAACCAGGAGAGCTGTATGACTTTGGATAAATAACCACTCTGAGCCTCCATTTCCTCTGCTATAAAATCAAGATAATAACCGAGCCCATCTCAGAAAGTTGTTAAGAATTCTACAGAAGTTTACAGATACAAAATGGTTATTAAAAAATTGATGCACAGTAAATGCTCATAAAGTATTAGCTCTTATTTTCTTTCTGCATATATACATCTTATTTCCTAGCTTAAAATGATGGTCAACAATAGAATGGAAACCTCTGATATTCATAATTCAAACCTCACCTAAACATATGATTTTTATTTAAGATAAATTTTTCCAGCATTAAACTTGAAAACTATGGATTTTTCTTAGTACATTTCAGTACTAGAGTTTATTAATTGAATATAACCATATGTTATTTAGCATATAGACAAATGTAAATTATTTTATAAATAATGCATTTGCATTTTATCCTAAATTTGCCTTATGTCTACTTAAACTAATAGTAAAATCAAGGTTGCTGCATCCTGAGCTCTTTTTCCAGGGCTCCTCAGTGACTGAAGATGGGGAAAAATAACATAGAAACAGCTAAAATAATGTGATAATATTTAGTGAACGGCAGGGCTGCCATGTACAGGAGAGCAGGTTGTGCACTGCAAAATCCTACAAGGTATCATTCATGTAGATTACAGTGTTAATACTGACCGCTTAGGGTAAAATGTATGGTCAAAAGCTGAATATAAATACATAAACTTGGGTTCAGTTAAACTTACATGAAATTGTCAACAGAAGAACAAATGGGTTATTAACCTAATGTGCATACTATCAGCACTTACCACTTGTGTTATCTTGGCCAAGTAAGTTAACTTCTCTGAATCTGTTTCCTCAGAGGCCTTTTTCTTGTTGAATGGGGATAGAAGTATTCCTTCACAAAGATTTTACTACATATTCCATAGCAATTTACTATGTCCTAGCAGACCTAAAAAATGTTAACTAATTTCCTGAGAAACTATCACAACCCAGGTAGACACTCACATGGCAATTTCAACAGCTACTTTTTGTATTTGTTCAGTTTTTTAATTTTTAAATTGCTCAAGGCCTTCCCACAGAAAGCTGATTATTAAAGACTTTTTATTTAAGAGTAGAGAAGCCACTACACTAGAAATCAGGAGCCATGGATTCTGACCTAAGCACTGCCATTGGCTTGCAATGTAATTATGTATAATTTCTCATATGTAAAATTAGAGTAGCAAGCTCTGATATCATTAGGAAAAGTAACAAGATAATAGATGTAAATGTGCTTTGGAAAAAATTGGAGCTCAATAACATATATAGTATTATAAGTCTTTCTAATTTTCTCATGGTAGACAAAAAAATTAATACACAGACTTCTGCTAAACTCTGAAAAGGAAGAAACTCTGTCTAGATATCTTTGGTCTTTTGTAATCTTCCTCTGAGTATTGGTTCACTGAAAAGATTGATTTTATTCTGTCATGTACCATAGAAAATGGGAAAATAAATGTTTATATACAGAAATCATCAATATAGAATAAGAAGAAATAATGATTACTCCATGGTATCATTGTATTATACCTCTAGGTAATATCTATTAATTATTAATTATTCACTATATGTCAAGCTGCAGCCTATATTTCATCACAAACACCCCATGATATAGGTTGCAAAATCATCTCTGTATTTCAGATGAAGATGCCACCTCAGCAAAGTTAATCATCTTGCATAAAGTCATGCATCTAAGAAGTTGGGGGAATCAAATTTTCGAAACATGTCTTTTGGCCCCAAAGTCCGTGTCCACTCCAGGATTCCTCATTGCCTCTTATAAAGCTTGACATAGAGTCAATAATAAATCCAACTGATGGATAATTGGATGGATGGATGGATGGATGGATGGATGGATGGATGGATGGACAACTGATTGATCTCTGGGAATTACAGTCTATAAGAGCAAGACTTTGGCATCCTAGCTGGGCTCTGTCACAAATTGCAGTTTAGTTTCTATTATTCTTCCTCTTCTGCAATTTGAAAACTCCAGGTTACAAGAGTTTCTTAACTGCCAATATGAGCATTACCTATCTTTGTATTATTTCGGCCCCAACAGATGATGAAGGATTTCAAATTCTTGGAATTCTGCCTCACTTCTACCACAGAGATCTGACTGGAGGGTCTCTCTCTAGCAAAACTACAACATGGCATTTTGCTATTTGCTCAGGCAAAGTCTGGTAATTCTGGTCATGGGGGTAGTACCCTAAAGGAATGTGGTCTTCAGGTCTAACTCTGAGAGCATTCGAAAGAATTTTGCAGAAGCTGCTAAGAATAGAAAGAACACTGTGTAAGTCCAGAGCCCTAGCATTTGGTTTTGCATTTTACATACTTCACAAATGTACTTGACAACTGGAGGAAGAGGCACTTTCTTACTTGTTAACCTTTTTACTTCCTGCATGTTGGGGGATGCATCTGCCCAGAGAGTCCCCCTTTTTCTAGTTTACACAAAAGCAATGTATAGGCCAGTGGCTATCTTGTACAGCCAACTGTAGGATGGCCAGTCCTAAAGTAATGAGAATACCAGGTACACGGAATAGACAGGATTTAGTAGGATTAGCACCACATGTTTTTGTAATTTTAAGAAAGTATCCTAGAAAGTATAGTCATTCATTCATTTAATAATGTGTGTGCATTTTGGGGTGGGGTGGTGGGTGTGTGGAAGGTGACTACACAATAGATACATCCTATAGTTTGAATGATCAGCAATGTAGTCAGACTCATAAGGAATGACGATATAATGTCACTGGTGGTATGACACAGATTTATATGGAACAGAGGACCAGCAGCACCAGTATCATCTGGGAACTTCTTAGCAATGCATATTCTTAGGTCCCACCTCAGACTTACTGAATCAAGAAACTGAGGGGCTGAGCCTGGAACTCTGTGTTTTAATAAGGAAGCCCACTGGATAATTCCAAAGCCTGCTAAGGCTTGAAAACCACTGGCAGAGAGTGTTTGGGGAGCAGAGTGGGGTCTTCCCAGTGGAGATGACACTTAAATTGAGTCTTAAGGAATGAGTAGGCACTACCTGCTATCTTGTTAGCAGTATGGACCTCACAAAACAAGTTGATACCCAGATTTAACTCAATTTCCAGATTTAGCACCTCTTAGTTTGCAGAGTTTGGGCTAAGAATCTTTGCAAATCATCCAGACAATAAACAACAATTACATTATTCCCATTCCTTAGCAAGGGAGAGGCAAACTTTGCAGGCAGCTAGGAAAAGTTGTCAGTCTCCCTCTGGTGAAATGTTCTCTGCAAAACGTCAACAGTCAAGTCATAGTGTTATCATATCAGGGTGAAATTAATGCTTCTTATCATTTTCAGCTATTTCTCTGCTTCCTTGCAGAGCAAATTTCACCACCCTGGCTGTTTTTAAAATAGATGCATCTGTATTTTTCCAGAGTGAGTGCTTAATTGCCTTTGACTGAATTCAGATATGACAAATCACACTCCAAGAGGAGCCCGAAAACAGATCCAGCAATAGACTCAACAGTAACCACTGTCCTGCTTACTCCTAACCCTCAGGAAACCAGGTGGAGGGTCCTACCCTTCTACAGGATGAAGGGAGTTTGATATCTTTCTCAGGAAACGGTGTAGTAAGTGAGAGGCATCAGAGATCGTAATGGCTTTGCCTCAGGGAAAGAAGTGGTAGTAAAAGTGAGGGTAAGTGGGGGATCATTAGAAAGAAGTGAGCAAAAGGCATACTGCTACCCAGCTCTGTGGAGATGAAACTCATGATATGTATCAATCACACATTTCCTGACACCATCGCATAAGTGATAGAGAACAAACTGGAAGATCTCAACCATCAATTTATGCGCAGACTTTGTTTTAACATTTCCTTTCTTGGTCAATAAATGCCCAGCTTTATCGAGGGTCTAATACTTCCCCTCACCACCCCAATCTGGCTGCTCCAAATGGAAAAAAAGAAGTGAGATGTAGCCTTTCATTAACATTGTATCTTAAATTAGCTATTTGCTCATTTATTGAAACAAAAGAATATATTACTTCCAGAGTAGAAAGGAGAGACAAGTCAAAACACTTCAGAAGAAGTAGAATGAGAAGTTTTATAGATGTTGGTTTGAACCTGAAAGAAGGAGATCACAAGGTTTTTCACCTGGGCAAAGTGAGAGGGGTATTAGAATGGGATACGGAGACCTGGGTCCCGATCCCAGCACTGGTGTTTACCAGATGGATGTCCGTCTGAATTCTGGTGGAAAATAGATGACACACTCAAAAGGGATGATTCAAGAGAATTAACGGAGCAAACTTTTGCAAAGGTATTGTCAGAGTATGGGGACCCATTCAGGATGGTAAAACACTTGGGGACAGCAACAACAGGATGCCACTGCCATCCTATGGCAGAAGGAGAAATAAAAGTTGCCAGAACTGCTGAAAGATGTGCCTCTAGGAGATGGCCTGCAGAAGTGCAGCCACTACTAACTTAGGCAAGGAGTGAGTACAAAGGTCTGAATGTTTCTATCTCCTCAAAATTCCTATGTTGAAATCCTAATCCCCACACTGATGGTTGATACTAAAGGAGGTGGGGCCTTTAAGAGGTACTGGGATCAGTGTTTTTTAAAAGAGACCCCACAGAGATCCCAGCTACTTCTACAACATGAGGTTATGAACCAGGAAGAGGGCCTTCATCAGAACATGATCAAACTGGCTCCTTGACCTTGGACTTTCCAGCCCCAAACCTGTGAGAAATAAATTTCTGTTGTTTATAGCTACCCAGTCTATGGTATTTTTGTTCTAGCAGCCTGAACAGACTAAGACTGTGACTTAGAGAAGTAAGAATCTGCCCTTTTGCTCCTTCTGCTGTCTGGACTTGTGTTTGCAACCCCTAAGTACGGTTAAACACAACTAGAAGCAGTGAGAGGCAGGGATCCTCTGAAGCATTTCATAACATTTAGCCTCTGGGCCTGGAGCAGGGTGAAGAGGAGGAAGCTTCTGTCTAGAGGGGCAAACAGCAGTCCCTGAGCACACTAGCTATGTAATTTTGACTATTTGTCCTTACTGGCCTTCGGTACTATTGTCTAGAATATTAAGAATCTAGGCTGAATAATTTCCAAAGTTTATTCCCATCTTCCTGTATCATTTGAGAAGACTGAATAAAAATAAAAGAGAAATGAAGAAAATAAATGTTCTAATTGGGCCAACTGATTTAGTTGAAACAGGTAGAGTTAGCAACTTAGCTTTTATTGGTTAACAAATCTTAGGTCTTTTTTCCTCCACCTTCTTTCTTGCAAGACAAACTGGGCCTCAAGGTTATTTAGAAAAGCTTCTGAAAGCTATTAATAGAAAGCAGATTTAAACTCAGGCTCTAAAAGGCTTAACTTTGTGTACGATAGTTCTGCCCTTGTAGAAAAATAAAAAACTTCCAAAAAATAGCATATAGCTCAGATTATTAGCTATCTCTTTGTCACAAATGTGCAGCTGGGTTCAGAATTTGCATGTTTCCCAGGCAAAAGAATTCAATAAGCAAGTAAGCGAATCCTACCATTTTATTAAATACTTTCAGAAAACAAAAGCAAAGTGAGCTTTCACTCAGCCAGAACCAGAACATAATCCCCAGAGCCAATAACACGTTAAAATTCCAGCACCAGAGCCAAATTTGACAAAGAAACCCTCTCTACCCTACTACCCTGGGGTAAACTCCCCTAATCATGATTCCCACACTCTTCCTTTTTGAGATCCTTCAAACATGGATGCTCAAACAAAGGAAAAGGGAATTAAGATGGGGAGAGCTAAGATTTGAGGCTTAAAATGCACTTTCAAGACACATTAGTGAAGAAGTGGGAGGCCCTTGAAAATGCCCTTTAGAGGCCAGATATCTTAAGTTGTCCTAATATTTATACTTCTATCCAGGGTAAGAAAAGATAGTAAATTGAATTCTCTCCCTACAGCCTTTCAACAAACCCTTCTCTCTTAATTACACACAGCACTCCTGCAAAGGGCCTGCTGAGCACTGGTGTCCACAGGGTAGTCTTTGACAAAACCATAACTGTCATGTTCAGCCTGCTGCTGTTACACCCACAGACTCGGGGCAAAGGCTGACAGCAGAAGTTGGCTCAGTGTCCAAATGCAACAGGTCCATCTTTCTGACAACCTCTTATTCTTTTCAAAACTTCTTCCTCATTATAGAATTGCTTATTTCCAAATCTTCAGTGACAGTGTTGGCCTTCTCAGAAAAAACTTCCAAAGCATCAAATGGCTGCCTGAATTTATACTTAGGGAACTCTTTAGCTAGAAGCCAAGATAGCATTTCTATTGTTATTTCTGTTTCAATCTTCATGCTAAATGGAGATAAGGAAATCTTTTTCAAATTCATTTATTTTATTAAGAGGAATTAGGATTATGGTTCTTTCCATCTTCAGGGCAATTGAATCAAGAGAACAAAAAGCATGAAAAGATTGACAGGCCCATCACCCGAATTCTAAGAACTCTGCACCTGGCTATTTACAAGAATTTAAGAAAGAGGCTTAACCTCTCTGGATCATCTAGAAAATGAAGTGGTTAAAGTAGGTGATTTCTACAGCTACTCCAGGGTTAACATTCTATGACCTTCTTTGTCCCAATGCCCTCCATTCCACCCCGTTGTCTACTCTTAATGTAATTGAACTTGACCCTCATTCTCGCTAATATCTTGAGCCCTTCTTAATTTCTTAGCCCATTTTTCTTTTTCTAGCTTCACTTTTCTCTCTATCCAGCCTGAAACTCAAGAGTGATATATTTTGCTAATACTTATAAACTGCTACCTTTCTTGGCCCCATCTTCCACTGAAGCCATTTGGCAACTCCCCAGTCATGGATAAACTCACCACATTTACATTCTTAAGTCCAAGTTTCTAAGCATGATTTGGCATCATCTCAAGACTATGCTAAGTTTGTAATTATTTCCTTTCCTAAGTCTCAAGTCAGCTATGTAAGCTTCACGAGTTTGGCTATAGCTAATTCGAAAATCTTTTATTCAATTCTAGCAGACTCCCTAACTACATTCCTTGCTCTCCTCAAGATCTCAACCTTATCTCTGAGCTAACTTTACTTTTTAGTAAAGTGATTACAATAAAACCATTTTCATAATGAAAATGTTTAAAATTTAAAATATAGCAGCTCATTTTTAGTTCTATTACATTAACATAAAAAACTATCTCAAATCATCTGCAAAAATCATGGGGCATTTCTGCATTTCTACATCACTTCCAAGTTAGCTCCATTTTGATTTATAGGCTTGACTACAGATCTAGCTGTCAGACCAGATGTTGTATAGAAAATACTAGCTAAGTCTGATTGGATTTTTCAATCTGCCTTATTCAAAAGCCTACAGCAAAACAGAAGTAGTTACAAACTTCAAAAAGTTTTAGGGCATAGCACTAATTGCTAATTGGAATTACCTTTTCTCAGAAAATATGTAGCATGAAAATACAATTTAATCATTTATAAATGCCTATAAGAGAAAAGAGAGAGGCCCATAAGGCTTTTAACTGAATCAGAATATTATGACCGTATTCTATCTTTGACATTCTGAAAATTATTGAAAGACTCATTTCACTTTGCAAGCATCTCTTCATAGCACAGCATTCCTAACCCAAATTTTAAGGGGGAAATGTGGAATAGGGTAGTGCAGGATCTGTGGTGGATAGAAAAAAAAATTTTAATTCCACTTGGTGGGTGCCATTAAAAAAGGGGATTTGTAGGATAGGAATATGGGCAGTGTCAGTAAAGGGTAAAAGGAGAAGGGAAAAATCTGTAGAAATCTTGATAGTGACCCTAAAACAGAGGTGGTTCTTAAGCTTCTTTGCTAAGGACTACTAGTTAATCCCATGGACCCTCAAAATAATGCTTTCAAATGTGTAAAAAAATAGAATTTTAAAATGAATTCAATTATATTGACACAGTTATCACAATATCAAAAACACACATTTGTGACATAGTAATATGCGTGTGACTTTTTGAAATGTTCAACAGCAAGCTCTTGCAGCACATCTGAAAACTGCCATCATTTAAAAACTTGCTGAACATAAACTATCTTTAAAGCTAGCTGCAGTAACATGTTATGAAATATTGGTGATTTCCATTGTTGTCTACAGTCTCTGATATGCAGTTCATTCCATTCTCTTTAACTCACTCAAAAATTTTCAGCACCACAATTCCACTGAAACTGCTCCCGTTATGATCACCAGTGAACTCCATGTTGCTAACTCTAATCTGAATTCTCAGTTCTCAGTTCTCATTTTACTTGACCTATCAGCAATACCTGACACAGCTGACCACCTCATCCTCTTTGACCTGCTATTGCCAGGAAACTGAAGGGCAGCACTCACTGCTGACTTTCTTCCTATCTCACTGGCCTCTCCTGTGAAGTTTCCTTAGCTGGTTCCTTTTTATCTTACCAACCTCTTTAATGTTGGAGTGTTCCAGAAATTAGTCTTTGGAAATCTCTTCTCTTTTGTGTCTAAATGTATGTCTTTAGCCATTTCATCAATACTACTAATACAAACATATGCAAATTACTTCAAATTTATACCCATAGCCTGGACCTCTCCCCTGAATTCTAGACTCATATATCCAACTGGCTACTCAATGTCACCTTTTAAAGGGGTAATGGACATCTCAAATTTAACATGTGTAAAACCACAATCCTGATCTCCAATTTTACCCCTCCCCACTAAACCCATTCATCCCCTAATATTCTCAGCCTGGCTAATGACATGCTTAGTCAAAGTCTTTGGAGTCATTGTTGATGCTTCTCCTTCTTTCTCAAATCAACTTCCAACCCATTACCAAATCCTGTGATCAGAGGACTCCACATTCTAAATATAACCAGAATCTGGCATCTTCTTACAATACTACTACCACCACCATGGTTCAAGCCACTGACTTCCTGGCCTGGTTTAGCTAAAGCCACCTAAACGGCTTCCACTTTCATTCCACCTGAAAATGTCAGCTAGAGTGGTCTTTCAAAATATAAGTCATAGCAAGTCATTTTTTTGTTCAAAATCCTCTAACAGCTTCCCCATTTCCCTCAACGTGAAAGGCAAGGTCATTACAATGGCCTCAAGGCCTTACAGAATCTATACATATCTTCTCACTGACCTCATCACCCACAACTCTCTCCCTGGCTCATCAGGCAGGGGCCTTCCTCAGGGCCTCTGTACTTGTTCCCTCTGCCTGCTACAGTCTCCCCCCAGATGTCTACATGCCTTACTTCCTCATCTCTGCCAAGTCTTATTCAAATGTCCCCTCAGTAAGGCCTTCCGGATCTCCTCTACTTAAAACTTGTTTTATTTTTGTCTTCATTTTACTGTTCTCCAAAACAACTATCACTATATAACTATATATATATATATATATATCTTATTTATTTGTTTATGTCTTCTCCAGTAAGGCATCCCATAAGATCAAGGACTTTTGCCTGTTATGTTCACAGATATATCCTGACTGCCTGGCATAAAGCATGCCTTTATTAAACAGTTGTTGAATAAATGAAGAGGTTCTTCTTTTGGTATTTGCTACAAAAATGTCATAAGCACTAACTAGCAACTGATGACTGTATGAGATGGTGTCTTCACAAAAAGGATGCTACATGATGTGATGGAAAGAATAAGAGCTTTGAGACAAGCAGACATAGCTTTGACCTCCACCTCTGCCACTTCTGAGCTGTGTGGTGTTGGGAAATTATTTACCTCTCTAAGCATCAGTTATTTGTCTGTGTCATGGAAAATATTGCAAAATATCACTAATGTGTCTTTAAATGAAATTATCTGTTCAAAGTCCCTGGGCACTTGAAAAAGATGATCCTCACTCCTGTTTTCTCCACATGCCTATTACTTTCCAGGTAGAAGAGTATTTTAAAATGCTCAAAGGAATGTGAGAACAGGATGGGAAGGACTGGTGTCACATGAACAGTCAGCCACCTCATGTGTTGGTTAGAGACGCTTACTGGGTTCACTCTAAACCTAACAGTTTCTACAAAAATGATGTTTAGGTCCCTTTTCAGGGTAAGGTATAGATGGTGTCTAGAAAATAGGTCTAAAAACAGAAGGAAGCCAAGACTCCATCCATGAGGAGGAGCAGCGTAAGATGATGGTATCATCTGAGAAGACAAATGGCAAAGGAGAAAGGTGAAGCTGGGCAGAGTTGGTGCTAGAAAGCATAGTTGCCCTGTTCTCCAGGATTTGTTGTCCAAGAGTCTTTATCAATGTGTAGACATTGATTTCTATCCACAGCAACTTCATAGGGAAAACTCTGTTACACTGTTTGGGAATCAGGAAAAAGGTGTCTCCCTCTCTTTAGACATAAAAAGATATGAGAACCTATAGTGAAGAAGAAGGGATATGTTCTTCTACCTTCAGGCAATTTAGATTTCTCAGCTACGAAGGTAAAGATAAGTAGAAGCAATGTGTTTTTCATATATTACTGTAGATTATTTCTCATACTTTAAATATTTTAAAAAGCCAGCACAAAGAGACTGGTTTGGGAAGACAAGAAATGAATAAAATTTTCATCAACTAACAGAAATTGCAGACATTCATGAATTTGGGACCAGGATTCCTATTTCCCGAGGAGTGTGCCTAGCCTGGGAGCAGCCTCACTTTAGGTGAGAGATGACTCTTAGAGACATTCTTCATTACACTTACTCATTAGGTGTGTCTGTCAGGTGACTCGATTCACTTCAGACAAACCATCATCTTTAATGACCACCACAGGACACAGTCACCAATCAGCTTGAACCTAGCTTGCACTTGGTCTTCTCATACAGAAGTTCATGACTCTCTCTAAAAATATGAAGGCAACATAGGAGGAGGAGGGAGAGATGAAGAGAGAATGCAAAAGAGGTATAGACTATAAACCTAAACCGGCTCTCTGATTACTAGGCTTTACCCTTCATAGATCAGTCAAGTTCAGCTCAAATCTCAAAATTAAACCCTGCCTAACTAAAACCTGTGCTTAGAAATACTTCTAACAGAAAAACTACATTTTCAAATGACAAAAACTTTAAAGCTTATTAGAATAAATAAAACAGGGTGAATTCTACACTAAAACTGCCAAATTCCATCTCTTGAATTGAGACATACAAGGAAATGTTTCTTTCCTCAAATGGCCTGCCTCTATTTTTCTGGCCAGCATTTTGTGAGTGCCAATTGTGAACCAGGCTCTGCTCTTTGCCCCATGCCAGAGAGGCAGCTAGGAGTCAGGGGCAGAGGCAGGTAGTCCCTTGAATTTAAGCAGTAGTCTTCTCTGGGTTGGGTTTTAAAGCTATTTTCTGTATAATGAAATTAAACTAAATATTTCCCAGGAGAGCAAAACAGCTCCCCAAATCTCTAAGTGACTTCCATGTAGAGATAAGGATCACTGGTTGTCCTTTCAAAGCAAAATTATAACAAATTCCTTCACGAATATGCTTCTCTCTCTCCTCCACCTTCTCTCTTACTTCCTTGCTCTGTCAAGGGATGCATATGTTTTAAAGAACATATGCTAAAGAAGAACAGACTTTCAGCTTTCATATCTTTTCTTTCTATGTTAAGTGCAAATATTAATTTCATGAAGTGTGCTTTCTTATGGTTATCAAATAATTTTGGAAGAAATGTATTCTCCTTGGCTGTTTGCAAAACTAGTGGGTTGTTTTGCAGGCATTATATAAATCTGGACAGTGGCATAAGCTTAGCATAGCTCACTACAGTAAAAGAAGTACAGGGCATTGTGGTCAAGATTCAAGATGGAAATCATTTGTCTCCTGCACTATGACAAATTACTTAAGATGCCTGTACTTCAGTTTCTTCATTTGTAAAATTGGGACAATAATAGGTCTTATTTCATAGTGCTGTTGTAGGAAATAGTGAAGCATCTAGTACATAGTAAAACTTCAATAAGTGTTAGCCATTTTATTCATTGGCATTAGGAAGGAAAATAATTTTATTATAATCAAAAACTATATAAAAATTCCCTGTTTCCAGTCAGAATTTAGTAGATGTAGTCCCTTTTAAATTGCATTTTTAGCCAATTAAATGAATCTTATAATCTTTTAAAGACAGTCTTATTCCCATTTTTGATATGCAAAGTTTTACTAATCATATACCTAATCCTTAAAGATTCTTTGTATGAAGCAATAGAAAATAAATTTATTTGAATTTCATTATATTTTAAAAGAGTTAAATGTCCTATAATTTTTTTAATCATTTTAAAGAATTAGCATGCCACTGGGTTAACTGAACCATGCAAACTGTTTTTGTAGAGGAATTTTTGGGGAAATAACCTTTCAGATTATACAAAGAAATAGCTACAAGCAAGCTATCAGACTCAAAGAAGCTTTTTAACATAGCCAACTGTAGGTCAGTTTTAGTGTTATAAATCTAATGGAACATACACTTAATTTTCAGGGGAAAAAAAAAAGCAAGGGCTACAATTAGCAGCAGCAACAACAACAACAATAAAATGGCCTTTCCCTAACCAAAAACAGAAGAATAAAACCACAACACGTTCAACATGATTGTTAACTGGGGGACCATGTACTTACAACTTGCTAGGAGGGAAAACCAATATAAATCAGTGTGTACTTACACTTCTGCATTACCCCACACAAAACTAGAAGTCCTCCTAAGACATGTTTAGTAGTTTTTCCTATGCTCTCTTTCACTCATCTCCTATTTCAAACTCAAAGATATGGGATGAGAACAAAAATATTTTATATTTGAACAACGTGGTGCATCTTACATTTGTGTATATTACTGCAGTTTTTTAAATATAAGTACTAGAGGAAAAAGAAACATTAGGCACAACACAGAAGCTGGTACTATTTATCATGATCTGGCAATTATTAACACTTCATTAGAAGTGTTGATAGTTCTGGTAATGAACAGTGGGGACAGAAAGCAACAATAGGGGTGAAAAAAATAGATGCTTTGTCTAGAAGCACAAGATTTTTATTCATATGTACATGCACATACACACAGACTTAAGCCTTGACACAAACCATGACATTCCATTTATTAACAATTAAAATAGTCTATTATATAAGACCAGATTCTCCATTAATGTGTGTGTGTGTGTGTTATATATATAGATGCATAAACACATATATATAGCATTTGTATAAATTACAATACATAAATAAACTAACAAACTACTCCATCTGGCTAGATGAATTAGAAAATGGTGCCTTTTTTTCCGCACTGCAGGATTTCAATCACTATTTGCATCCCCACCCTCCACACTCCTTTGAGACTTACACAAAAAAATACAACTACATCTGAGTCAAGACTGAGAAGAAAATCCATTAAAAGTCACTTTCCCAGACAAAAGAAGAACTGATATTTTTTAATTATTAAGATCATAAAATGAAGAATCTGAGAATGAAGTCTTAATATTCCAAGGTGAACCACAAAGTAAGATGAATGTGCCAGTGATAAAGAATACAGTAATCTCTTTAGTAGATTTGAATTATCATTAATTTTATGCAACACTTACAAATAGTACTACTTAAGGAATATTAAATATATTATGTTTGAACATATGAAATGCCAATTAAAATGGAATATACCCCTTTAAAATTTCAGTTTAACAGTAATGCCTAGTTAACAGATTCTTAGAAAGTTAGAAGTTGTTGTACTACTGAATAGTAATGAAATCAATGGTTCAGTGTATTTCTAACATTTAAGAATGCTATTTGAGAATGTTTTTTCAATAGCTATGGAATTGTTTTTGCCCTCTTTATATAAAAAGATAAGACTATTACTAAGGAAACATACCTTGAGCATCAAGTTACCACTTAGAGGCAGTTCTCTGCCCCATGACTGCTGAGGCTGAAAGATCCAATCTGTTCCCAGAAAAATTTGCCAATAAAACCCACAGGACTTATTGGAATTATTCAGGATCACAGCACCATCTCCATTGTCATTAAATAAGATTAGTGTGTCACTGGCTATGGATTTTTTAAAATTTCAACTTGTTTTCAGAGCAAAACCAATAGTCTGATTCTAGGCTACAGCAAGTAAGGACCATCTTGGACTGTTTTAGAGAATATATCTGAATAAATACAATAGATATGGTGTACCCCCCCAAAAAATATACACACACACACATACATATATATGTTAGTTGGACATTAAGGTAAAGAAACTTTTTTTAAAGAGGCAATGAATTTAAGCTCAAGAAAATCCACTTATAGAACATTATATTTTGGGGAAAAATGAAGAAACTGGATATAAATAAAGTTAACAGATCTGAAAATAAAGGGAATAAAAGAGACTGGATCCATGAATTTCAAACAAAAAGACTGGGCAGCCAGTGCCATGAACAGCACTTAACACAGAAAAGCTCCTTAATACTTATTCATGGGAAGAAGAATGAATAAATGACTCTGAACTTAAGTATATAATACCATACTGAATTCAAAAAGTACATTGTTTATAAATGGAGTTTAAACATATATCTTTTATTTCATATGCTATTTCTTTTAAAGCAATATCTATTACTTTATTTTCTGAATGCAAAAGCAAAAATGCTTATTATAAAATATCTTTAAAATATGAAGCATTACTAAGAAAATATAAAGTAAACATAACATCAATAGAAAGATAAAACCACCAGCAAAGATTCTTGTATCTATGCCCAGGCATTATTTACATGTACGTACTTGGAACCATACTGCATGTTACTTTTATGTCTTATTTTCATAACTTATTATTACATTATTAGCATTTCTCATGTCATTAAAACTTCTTCAAAAACATGAGTTTTAATGTCTTCATACTGTTCCATAAAATGAAAGCACAACAACTGAATTATGATGCTATTGATGTACATTTGAATAATGCATAAAATCAAAATATTGGGGGAGAAAACTTTAAATGGCTTTGTCCATAAAACTTTGATTGTGCCTTTATTTCCTTAGAATACATTTCTATATGCCAAATTGCTATGTCAAAGAGATAGATTTAGCATTTTTGATTCATAATACCACATTGTTTTCCTGATAATTTGTATTATAAGTACTTCCAGTAGTTATGAAAGAACTTATTTCAGCACACTTGGAATGTGTCAGACATTTTAAGATCACTTTAACAGTTTGATAGGTCAAAACTGATAAAATTCAAATTTGAGTGCTAATGAGATTGAACACATTTTTGTATGTTTATCTGCTATTTGCATTTCTTTTCACATGAACCATCTGTCTCACATTAGACAGGGAAAGATACTTCTTAACAGTGCTCTAAGGTTTCATGGTACTGGAGAACCTCAGTATCTCCATGTCATGAATAGCATCATGCTGCCTAACTCCTACCAGAAATACCTTTCTGATACCACACACAAAAAATCTGAATCTCAGGGTCACTATATAATATGAGAGTAACGATAGTGACCTACTGCAAAGATCTCTCCCACAACACAATTATTACAACATACTTTGAGACTAGAAATGTTTGAGATCAAGGCTAGTTTCATATGTATAATGAGCTGCAGGTATCTCAATAACTTCAAAATCACTGTCACTCATAGTAAATCTCTAGGCCTCTCATGAGCAGCTCCATCCTTAAACACATAAACAAGATAGATACACTGTTACACGAAGCTTAGAAGCCCTTAACTATATGTAGCAGGATCACATGTAGTAAGTAAGTATTAGATTCAAGCATCCACAAAAGTTTATAGCCTTTCAGTCACAAGTATGGCCACTGGGATTTCTTTAGTTATTCTCTTGTATTTTGTGAATTTATACTCTGGTTTTATAACCCTATCTCTTAGGAAGACATCCACGTATTTCCTGCGACATGAATCAGCTTCTTCTCTGAATATAGCAGGTGTTTAACAACTATTCTTCTCTTCTAAGACATTTGTAGTAATATTATATTTAAGTTCAGTAAGATAACTTGTGGCCAGAAACCAAACGGTCTTTCTCATAACCCGCTAAAGGCATATATACTTAAAAAAAAAAAAAAGTCTTCTATTAGGGTAATTTTTAGCACCTACTAATTTTCACATAAAATACTAATAATGCCCCCAAAATATGTTTCAAAGTGGGAGTTATAGAAATTTAGAGATGATTATGTCCTGAAATATCTATTGAATATAACCAGAAAATTTGTGTCTAGATAAGGACAGTATTTTCACAAGTCATCAAAACTTTTATATCTTAAAAAGCCAACGTCTGTCTTTCCCTTGGTGCCAGACAGAACTATTTCAAAAGGTAACAGATGATTGCCGAAATAATATTTGAATTATACCTGAAAGGAGGCTCAGAATATAGTGCTCCATTCTCTATATACTTATTCTTTCTTCTTGATATTCCTTCATTTTCTTGAGATAATAAAAATAAGATTTCAATGTTCAAGCAAGGAGATGCCCTCAACCAAATTAAACAGAAAAATGTTGTCTATTAATTATGCCAAGATTCTGGTTGTTTCCTTTGCTATGTTCATTCTTCCCTCATGCAAATGTATTTGCATTATTTGTCTCTTTCTGACCCTTTCCCCCTTTCCATGATCTTAACGGAGAAAATGACAATCTATCAGCATAGACTTTCCTTAATTACATGGGGCATAGCAAAGAGGCAGGATAGTGAAGTAGAAAAAGCACGAGTTTCGGAATAGCATAAGATTGTACTTAAATCTCTACTTTAACCTTTATCATCTGTGTGCCTTAGTGCATTTATTTAACTTCTTCAAGCTCTAACAATGAGGAGTATAACTCACTCAGCTGCTGTGAGGATTGCTTTATATAAAGGACCTAGCAGAATGCCTATGAGTAGTAAGTACTTAATAAATGGCAACTGTCATCATCATTCCCATGTTGGTAAGAGCTGGTAAACGTGTAAGCCTCCACTTCACTGAGTTTACAGGTAATCCCTGCCAATCATGAATACCTAACAAAAATATGCTATCAACATAATTTATTTTCATTACAAAGAACCCTGTCATCTCTAGCATTCTTATAAATTCTCATCAGACTTTTTTCTGCAATACCTCCCATTTCTTAGCCAAAATCTCTTTTTTTTTTTTAAATTTACAAAGTTAGAATGTGTTTTTCTGGTTGAAGACACTTCAGTGTATTTCAGTATATTTCATTCTGTTAATACTTGTTTCATGAACTGGAAATTAAAGGCAGCTATGTTTCTCTATTTAACCCCCATGACTTTTGAAAATTCTCCTCTTTTTCCTTGAAGCTAGGTCTTTAATAGTCTTAATAATGTCTTGAACTTCACACTCCACTTAGTCTTTAAGCTTTTTTAAATGTTGCCATTGCACACCTACTCTTGAATTTGACAACATATCATCAATTTATCGTGGGTTTCAGGCTCCACTTGAAAGAATAAAGCTTTATTTCCTCTCACGGGCTTCTCCTTCCCCCACGCTCTTTTTTATTCAGCTTCAGAGTTTAACTTTTTTTATTACATGATTGGTTCAAAATTTCTTGGAATATATATACCCCTTAGAATACCTTTTCTTAACTTAAAAGTATTAATTATTGTCCTCCTCTTTTCAATATGAAAGGTATTTTGGTGCATTTGCTCTTGGAGAATAGTTAACTTTGGCCTTCATATGCCCATCCAAATTGTTACATTATTTCTTTCTGCTGATAAAAAGTTATTTCATAAATTCCTTTTTCTAAGTAAGACATTAACATAAGCAAATCCATAATATTAAAAGTTTTATATATATGCTATTTAAAGAGTCTATAAAATAGAACTTTTAAACATGTTTCACAGATATAGAAATGTAGGATAAAAACTCCAGTAGAGAAAAATAATAAATTTTCAGAAACATTAGTGTTAAAAATTAAGTCAGCCACAAGCAACTTTGATGTATGTCAAGAAAATATATTATGCTATAATATTTGAGAATAATTAATAATAGTTCTTTTTAATTGTTCAAAATAATTCCATAGCCTCTTCATCAATCTAATCATTAAAATAATTTAAAAATTTTTATAAACAAAGGTGAGACATTTTAGCTTTCAGTGGAAATGAGACAATAAAGACTGTAATGCTTGAGTCTCGATGAAAAAAAATTGACAATTAGCTGAAAATTCCATGTTATTCAATCTACCAGGTCTTTCCACATCTTTTCTGGTATGACACTAAGATTAATATTACAAAGAATTCTCACTATTATGGATTAACAGATGACAGAAAAATCTGAATTAAAATAAAAAATAAAGTATGCTTAGAAGTATTAATTTCACAGTAGCTAAACTTTTGGTAACCAAGAATTTCTATATATAAACCTTTTAAGTTTGCTTTTAAAATCTACTTTAGTAACACTCTCATTTGTAATTAGCTGCACATAATATATGTTCTCCAAAGAAAGTTGCCCTGTGTTCCTCTCCAGCCCATCTCCCCACCTCTGTACCAGACAACCACTGATGTGTCTCTATCACCATATATTGACTGTGCTTGCTTTTGAACTTGATATAAATGTAATTACTCAATACACTCTTTTCTGTTTCGTTTCTTTTGCTCAATGCAATTTTAGGCCCAGTCTTGACTCAGAGCTTGTGGTGACATGGGCTGGAGTAAGTTGTTCCTTAAGAAGAATGGAGTAATATAAAAAATGCTTATTAGCCATTCATTAGTTTTTATTGCTGAGTAATATTCCACTGTGTACATATGCAGCACACTTGTTTGTGCATTCGCTTGTGGGTGGACATTTAGATTATTTCCAGCTTTTGACTACTACAAATTAAACTGGAGCAGCTAGTGGGATAACTGTACTGTTCCATAAATATATGTTTTTCTCTCTCTTGGGTAAATAGTTAGGATTGGAATTGCTGGTTCATAGACTAGATAATACACTTTTCTTTTTAAAGAATCTTCCAAACTGTTTTCCAATGTGATTGTATCATTTCACACTCCCATTAGTAATGCATACGAGTTTCATTGGTTCACATCATCTAATACACTATGTCAGTTTTGTTTCTGTTTTAGTCATTCTAGTGGGTGTAAAATGGTATCTCCCTATGGTTTCGAAATTTATTTCCCTGATAAGTAATGACATTGAGTATCTTTTCATGTGCTTATCAACCATTTGTATATTTTTCTTATTTGTCTATTCAAGATGTTTGCCCATATTTTACTGGGTTTTCTTCACATTGAATTTTGAGAGTTTTCCTTTTTTTTTTTTTTTTTTAAATAACACTTCTTTCTTTCAAAGGAAAAACTTATTCCATCCTAGGTCAATACAGGCTCTGAACCAACAGTAGGCCTAAAATCCGCAGAAGCAATTCTGGGACATTAGGCTTTGAATCAAAGTTTCTGGATGAAGAGATAAGTAATCTGGTATTTTAGATTCCATTAAGATTTGCCATTTTCCATCTGACCAAAAGAATCATTCTTCAGTCCCATTTAAAATCAGCATTCTATCATTTAGAAGAGACTGCCTTCATCTAAGCAAATCATGATGTGATTCTGCAACTGACAACTCCCCAAGCACTGATCTATTCGCTAAGAAGGAGCACTTACAAGACACATAAATATCACTGCAGCATCTTTCTAATGACAATCACATGTAATTAGTAGTAATAAGTAGTATCAGTGAGTAGTATGAATGATACACCTACTGCTTTCCCCTGCAAAGTATTAAAGCAGATGATGAAGCATTGTGGGAAAGGATGTACTTGACTTAGCTGTGATTTGATGAGATGTTCTCTGTTCTGATTAGCTTCTGAGTCAGCAGCTATTGGTGCAAGAGAAAAGAAACTGGAAAGGTTTCCTCTTTTGAGGTTTTTCTATCAAATCCTGATGAT
Organism: Camelus dromedarius; assembly: GCF_036321535.1. NCBI lineage: Eukaryota > Metazoa > Chordata > Mammalia > Artiodactyla > Camelidae > Camelus > Camelus dromedarius. The sequence goes on along the minus strand of NC_087443.1, from coordinate 35,870,746 downwards.
TGTTTGGCTGGATACTGTGAAGAGAAATCAAGAATTGGGAAGTGATCTGTCTTGGACTTCTCTTCAGACTCCCTGAATGTTTGAGTCTATGATTGTCAAGTGTTTGGCTTAATGGTTTATTTATAACTTGTAAGGATTTGTGGTGGCTTTGTGCCAGTGCATCTACAAGATTGTCTGGTTCTCCATCTAACTATCAGCCAAGGCCACAGTCTTTCTGCTAAATCCTCACCTCTCTGTTCTCTGCTGTTTCCTCCATTTAGTAGCCCTCTCTCCCTGTTGCTCTAAATTAATACATGGTATCTCATTTCTTTAATTAGTCCATTAGAATTGTTCACAGGAAAATATATAAAATTCATTTATTCTAAAGTACGTATCATGGACCAATAATGGTTTAACATGCTACTAAGGTTCAAAACATGAGTTATACTTGACTCTTTCCCCTTCACTCACCTCCTTTCATTTCTCTGTATATTGAAAAGTCAGTAAAATCAGTTAGCCCATAGAAAAAGTGTTGAGTATTTATCTGTTAGGTCCTAGAAGTACCGTAGTGAATAAAACAAACGTGATTCCTGCTCTTATAAGACTTAAAAGTCTGATAGGGAAGACCTTAAAAATATGTTTACAAATAGCTAGACAATTACAAGTGTTTTTAATACTTCAAGGTAAAGAACAGTGTTAAAGAACATATAAATGGAATGGGGGCACTAACTTAGGGGATCAAGGAAGACTTCCCTGTAAAAAAGACATTTCAGTTGAGATTTGAACTTAGGGAATCAGTAAGGCAAAGAGAGGGGAGAAGAACATCTCAGAGAACAGCATGTGTCAAACATCCTCCAGGCTCTGGAATCCACAGGACCACTTTCCATTTTCCTCACCATCACTTTTATTCCTGCCCTCATCATCTTTTCCATTGATTACTGCACTAACCTCATTATCAGGACACCCTATAAAATGTTGAAAGATTTCTTTATATAACATAGCTGCTATAACATCATCCTTAATTAAAAATCTACAATGACTTTCCTAAAGAAAAATGGTAAAATTTCCAAGTTTTGCATTTTTAGCCCTCTTCAATCTGGAACAAACTTACTGTTCTAGTCTTATTTTTTGTTAGTTTCCTATCAGACTGATTCGTTCACTTTTTTTCCAAAACTATTTTATTCTGTGGACTGAGTACCTTTGTTCTCACCATTCACTTTATTCAAAACACGTCTTTAAATCTCATGTTGAAGAAGATTTATTGGCAAAATATATAAGGAATAACAGATCTCTTAGTAGAAAACATGCCTGTATTTTTTTTTTTTCTGACAGTGGTTGTTTTCCAAATAACTAAACATGGGTTTATCATTTGGTCACTAAAATAAATCAAAATTTCTAGTATGGAGAAATTTATTGAGCATTTCATGTGAAATTCAATATTATTTGTGTCTAAATATTTCTAAATGAGAGTTAGCTAATGGTTGGTAGTTCCAGTGCCTAAAATAATGACCTAATATAAATCAACAGGAAAATATATTAAAGGCTTGAGATGGAAAAATTTGTTTAAAAGACCTAAAATGCATGTGACATATCATTAGATTTCGTGATAAGACCCTGAGCCCAAGCTTAACAACATAAGTTTAGAAACTATAGGAGTTGCCGAGGTTCAGAGCTCACAGAAAGAGTAATATCCTATTGTTCATTGCCATGTGTAGAATCAGAAGAACTTAAGTATTCCTATTTAAAGATGTATTCCAAATGCATTCAAAGTTTGTAAAAATAAACAGGGTCTTGTTTGTTTCAGAGGTTAAAAATAAAACTTAAAACATCTATTTACCATTGTTAGATAAGGAGTCATTGTTTTGCTGTAACAAAGAGTGAATTCTTTCACGTAAAGAGGAGAGGAAACCAGATTCTCTTTCTGAGATGGGTGCTGTCCAGAAATCCTGTGCTTCACACTGTCACTGATGGTAAAATAAGTCACACCTCATTTGTGTCTGGATCGCTTACATCTTAATTTGGAAACCACACGAAATATTTTCTAAATTTGTCTTCTTGCTTGATATTTATGGAACCAACACATATTTTAGGAAAAATGACTCAGTCAAACTTTTATTCCTAAGTGTAGAAAAACCAAAATCATATATAGAAATCCACACTTTTGTATACCATCATGAGTGACATAGATGTACGTCTATATGCACAAGCCATCGATGCCATTTCTGCAAATATGATCCCGGAGAATTAAGAGAATGGGGAGTTGCTGTTCAATGGGTATAAAGTTTCAGTTACACAAGATGAATACATTCTAGAGATCTACTGACAACATTGCACCCACAATTCACAATATTGTATTGTGCACTTAAAAATTTGTTAAAATGGTAGATTTCATGTTAAGTGTTCTACCACAATTTTTAAAAGCAAGAGGGAAAAAGGGCTGGAAGAAACTTTAAATAGCAAATAAAACTTCTGCAATTCAGAAAGTTGCAATGAATACATTTACCAAACATATCACACTATTTCATAAAGGATTTCTATGTAATTGAATAAAAAGTATAATGAAAACAAGGCTTTTCATATACAACAAACATGGTTCTAAAAGTATTTATGTGAAGTGTACAAAGCCAGTCATTTGAAGCAAGTATTTACTGAATCTTTCTGATAAAGAGATGAGCCCCTTCCTAAACAGCCACTCCTCACATACCTATTTCTTAAATAGGACTATGAAAATTGGGTCATTCTAAAGTGAGAAAATCATATATTTATTGATTGAAATTGTACTCTGTTGGATTTTAGTGTTTTTCATAGTATTAGAACACACCTACAGAAGTTTTCCCCATTCATGTGCTTTCATTAAAAAATTAAGTAATGTGAGAGTTTCCAATATGAGATTCTAAATCAAAGAAGCAGGGCAGTCTAGGTCCAGCATGTAGGCTCAGATGTTAACTGACTGGTCTGTGTAATGGCTCTGCCACATTTTGGCCATGGTACTTGGAAGAGTTAGTTAACTATTCTGTGCCTCAGTTGCTGCATCAGTAAAATGAGTAGTAAATGGCACTTATGAAATAGATAACAGATTTGCCAGGGAGAGAGGAGATGAATAATATGATACAGGCAAAGTGCGGTAATACTGCCGGGCATACACTGTGTGCTCAATAAACTTTAGCTCCACTTTATCATCATTATCATAGAACACCAGAATTTTCAAGGTTTTCCCAATTTTTCAAAATTTTACTCTGTGGAGAGAAATTTTGAAACATCAGACTTAAAAAAAAAAAAACCCAAAACAAAACTGATTTTATTTTCTTTTGTTTTGCCTTGCTTTCCTGAAGCACTGATGGAACAGCAGATGGTTAACTGTCAGGTTTTTATTCTTTTGTGTTCAAAAGGGGAGGAAGAAAAACTAGTTGATACTTTGGCAATAGAAACATTTCTCTCTTAAGGTTTGGAGAGGCCTAGTAACTTGGAAGGTATCTCCTGGTTACTAATCAAATCAGTCAGTATTTCATTTCTGAACTAGGGAAGCAGACACAAATTAGGGATAAATGTCAAGAGATTGACTGCCCTTTGATGGTCAGTAACCAGTCTTCCCTCCACTCCACCAATGAAGTCAATTACTGATTCAGAGACCACTGTGTTCCTTGTCTATTCTCCTAAGCCAGGTGTAGCATAAGGCAGAGAAGAATTAGGTAGCCAAACATGCAGACTAGGGAAATGCTTACTGTCCACTTGCTCTGTTAGCTGGAAACTACATGCGGAAGCCACCTTCTGGCTCACGCAGAGGAAAGAGAACTCTGGCATTGCCACAGCTGTCACTGGCCTTTTCCATTTCCCGAGCACAAATCATAATTGAATGGGAACCAAAACTATTGAGACCTCCCTACCTACCTGTGACAAAATGAGCCAAATGAATAGCAAAAGGGCAGATGGCCCTGGAGTTAATGAGAATCTCCTATGCCAACAATTCTGTTGAAATAAGACTTTTCCACTTCAGCTTTCAGTACAAAATTGAACCAGCTAACCCCTCTAACACTTCTCCCCAAAACAAGACTACTTAATCTTATGAGGGTCCATTATCAGAAGACAGGCTACAAGTCCAAGGATGCCCAAGATAGTCTCAAATCCTGTAATAGTCTGGGTTTGCTGACTCTTTATACTCCAGAACTCTTTTCTCAGGCATTGATCACTTCAAGCATCAATCGTTTTTCTAGCAGTTTATTCCTAAATCAATAGTCTACCTACAGTAAGTCCTAAAGATGAATTATCACATAGCAATTTTCTTTATACCTTCATTTATACCTGTAAGCATTGTTCTGATTAGATCTCCTGCTTTAAAACGTCTTCAGCTCACTGAGGCATCACTCACTCTGTATTCACCACTCTCTTCCTGGATTTTAACTCCCTTTGAATTGCCACTGACCATATGCATTACCCTCCCCCGCTTTCATTTCTGTCTTTTTTTGGCAGCTTGACCTCAATTTCTTTCTCCTCCTCCTCATTTACAGCATATCTCCATTGCTCTTTTGGCCAACTTCCACAGCACAACATTTTCTCCCTACTGTTGCTAAATCTAAATCTGCAGCTGTTTTAATATGGCATCTGTGGTTAATTTTTGGTACAATATTGCACATCTTGAATGACAGTAATGTCCTATGCTACTGGAATATTATGCAAGAATTCAGATGGATGTAACCTATTAACTCACTGCAAACTAATGCATTGTGGATGCGGCTCAACACTTAACTGCAGTATCGGTACATGTGCAGGAAACTTTAGGTAACTTCAACCACTTAACAAGTGAGGACATTGCATCACTTTCCTGCTGCTGCAGTGCTGTATAATTTTACCACTTGCTCCCAGAGTCACATCAAAAGAAGAAAGAGGAGATGAAATCTGCACAAAGTTCCCAAAGGTTGCCTATTTGGCTCTGCTCTTTGTTCATTTTTCTAGGTTATGGGATTGCTCTTAGTGACTCCTGACAACATGAGCATGCTTCCCTCTACCTTTACTGATGAGACAGGGGGGGTCCTTACTATTAGATACTTGAGAACTCAGTGAAATAGAGTCAGCTGTCCAACATACCAGGGTAAAACAAATCTTGAAATAAATACATTTGCTTTCTGGCAGCTTGAACAGCAAAGTTATTTGGCAGAGTGGCACTAAGGAGAATGAGCCCTGTTAAGGGCAGCCAAGTTAATCTAGTCAAGCATTTAAAAACAGAGGCAATTGGAAGCACTGTTTTGTACTGGAAAAAAAGAAACACAGAGTTTAGAGTAAGAAAGAATTACTTTCAAATATCAGCATTGCCTCTCAATAGTTAAGTGATTCAAGCAATTTACTTAACCTCTCTGAATCTGCTTCGTCACTTGCAACTGGGGATGCTACTTTCCTTATGTGCTTTTGGAAACAATGATTTGGTGTAAAGCACCTCAGATGATGCCTAGCTTATAGCAGTTACTTCAATTTTTAAGGGTAGTAGAGGAACATAATTACGCAGAGTTAGTAGGAAAAAGCATAAAATATTGTTTTAGGGATGAAAGAGTAAGTGCTGAAATTAGACAAACGCAATTGAAATAGCAAAAGGAAATTTTGTTCGCCTTGCAAGTGTATAAAAAATAAAACGTATCAATGAGCAGACAAGGCCAGATGGCAAAGGACAAGCCAAGTAAGACAAGCTAAGAGAGAAAGGAAAAGGAGAGAGAAAAGTAGCAAATAGATTAAAATGTCAAAAGACAGGTATAAATGGAGCCTGGTCTTCCCTATAAAGTATTATGAGGACATTAGGGACCGGGAGAAAGAAGCTGAGAGAGTCCTTCAGCTGTCCTGGGTAGGAAGAGAGACAGGGACAAAGCCTGAGACCCCAGGGAGACAGCGCAAGCTTCATCTTAAACAGTCTGTCTGCAGAGGGCTTGAGCTTCCAGTCCTGACGGCGTCCTTGGCTCAGGCGGTGCTGAAGGAAGTGCACTAACGAGCAGAAGGGCACAGTGCTGAGAGAGGTGCCTGCAGAGCTTACTTCTTACTGGTCAGGCAGGGGTTTTTCATTTCATAAATCAATTACAATCTGCTCTATTGATTTCACAAAGTCAGCAGGACTTAAAAAGTTAATGAGCAAAATATATATATTTTTTATTACTTTTGAAAACACTGCAGTATCTACAGCTTAGCACATTCGGCAGAAAGACAAATGGAGGCTTTGGCTGCCTCAGCTGTCATTCCATCCTAGCCCCCTCCCATGTTCCTCAGCTCAGCGTCAGCAGAGAATCGAGCTGGCAGAAGACCCTGGTGCCTTATGCCAATAAAATCTCTCTCCGGTATCTGGAGCAGGGGCAGCCCCAACTAATGTGTCTGTGTTTAGGCACTGTTGAGTTTTGTACGGATGCCCGGGCCTCTCCAGATGGAGCAAACAAGGGAAGGAATGAGAAATTCACCTGACACAGGAAATAAAATGCAGCAGGACTGCATCTGTGACTGTGGTTCTTAATAAGTAGTTACTGCACTGTTCTTCCAAACCATAGTAATATCTAAACGGGAGTTTTTAATGGGCTATTTCTTTTGGACAACACCAAAAATGAGAAAATTGCTGAGGGGTCTATTCTGCCAATCAACACCAAGCTCAGAGCCAAAAGCAGCAGAAACACAACTCAGGTGGAGGTAGCATGGACAGTTCACCTTTTCTCCACAGCAAGAGAAGTTTTTCCCTGCATACAATTTTTAGGAGAAAATGCAAAGGAAGAAAACAAATACATTGTAGGTAATTAATATTAATATATTAGCATAAAATAAGCTACTAGTCACTTTTTAATTTCAGAAATATTCATACTAATACAATGTATCTCAATAAAAAAGACATTTTGTTTCAATTAGCCTATCTACAAATTTCACTAAGAGTTGCTTGTTTTTTATGGAAACTTTAGGAAATACCATTATTACACATAGAGAGAATCTTTCTTCGTGAGTCTTACCATCAGAATCATAATATTGTTTACTCAGTAACATCAAACATAAACAATTTTAGGATCTCCTTTTATATATTTCTACTAAATAAAATATTCTTTTCTAATAACATTTAGCATTTCAAGATCGTATATCATTTTTTCCTTAAAATATTCTGTGTGATGGATTTTAATTAACTCAGCCTTATTTATGGGAACATATTTCCTTTAACTTTCCCCATGAGCTCTGGGAAATATCAACGTGAAATTTTCCTAAACTTATTAGTCCTCCCAAGATGCTGTTAGGAAATAGAACCTATACTACCTAGAGAAATGTGATTTTAATTTACAAAGTACAAAAAATGTATAGTGAGAATATTGATTCCCTTGGCACTCCTCCCCTCCTACTACGCCTGTTCATTCTGGAATCTCTATGGCTCACATATAGTCTAGCACACACACACTCGTACCAAAAATAAAAAATCCCCAGAGGTCATAGTGCCTTTGTGTAAACAGACAAAAGAGAATGGATTGAAATTACATTCAAATAGTCCGTTCAGTGGAGAGGGAGAGAATGCCTGATGATTCCAATAACCAAAGATGTGCACTAGTAAAGAGGGCTGTGACAGAGAAGCACCTCCCCCCATAATCCTGTCTAAAGCATTAGGAACATCATGGTGGTACCCAGGCAAGAGAGCTCAAATAGGGACCTTACTAAGATTTCACGGTGCCAGGACCAGGAAACAAGAATCACATTTTTTTTTTTTTTTTTTTTGGTAAAAAGAACAGTGTCCAAGTTAAAAGAGGTTTGGATTCAATTCTAGTTCTTCTACTATTAATATTTGTAAACTTATGCAAATTGCTTCATCATAGGTATATAAGAAAATCTGAGTTTTAAAGTGAAGTGTCCCTAGATGATTTTCAGGTCCAAAACTCATGATTTTATTAAGATTGCTCCATTTCATTAAAGCAATACTGCTACCTGCTCCAAGAAGTAGCATTGTCTTATAATGAATCTACAGCTGTATGCCTGATGGAACTGACATTATCTCTTCATGAACCAAGTACAGGTAGAAAGGAGTTATCAGTAACAAAAGGTTTTATAAAGTAATAGTTTGTCTCCTTGGTAGGTGGAGAATTCTAAGTTTTTAAGGGTAATGTGTTCCTTTAATAATCCTGAGTTCTACTGTATGTGTGTATGTGTATGTGTGTGTGTGTGTGTGTGTGTGTGTGTGTGTGTATACACATATATATATATATGTGTGTACATATATAAATGTATAAATATATATACATTTTTACATACATACACATATACTGGGGCTGATTATTTAGATTTTTTGACAAACCTCACCTAACACATGTTAGTTAATTGGCATCAAAATTAACTCCTAGAAAAATAATAATGCCAAAACAGGTCTAATTTAAAAACAGTGATCTTAAAAGTTCTCATCACAAACAAAATTTCATAACAAAGTATGGTAACAGATGTTAACTAGATTTATTGTGGTGATGATTTCCAATATATATAAGTATCAAATCATTATGTTGTACACTTGAAACTAATATAATGTTGTTCATCATTTTTACCTCAAGAAAAATACATTTTGTGTTTTTAATCTAATTGGGATCAAAGTGATAGTTGCATATTTCATCTAAACCCTATGCCAATTTAACTTCTGTCTCATAGATTTCGTATTATTACCCCCTCACTACTAATTTAATGTTTATCTCTAAATGTTTCTGGTAAACAATGAAAAAAATTGCCAATAAATAAATTGTGATAAAATTTTACTGCTAAAATTTGCTATCTGTGAAAAATGTACTATTGTTGGGTTGCAAAATGATTACTATTAAAAATAGCAGCTAACATTTGGGTGCTTACTACGTACTAAACTCTGTGCTAAGCCCTTTGCATCCATTATGTCATTTAATTCTCAGAACAATCCTAAAGAGTATACACTATTATTACTTCAGTTTTACACTAGATAGTAACCCAGGCTTAGAGAAGATAAATATCTTCTTCAATGCCACAGAGTAAGAGGCAATATTAAGTCTTGTCTCTTTAACACTAGAGACCGCATTCTCAAACATTCATTCCATCGGCAAATATTTACTGAGCACCTAACACATGCCAGGTATTATTCCAGGTGTTATCCACTAACAGAACCACTTTTTCAGAACAAGGTAACATACTGACCAAAAAATGAATATATTTCAGAGAGTAACAACATTCTTTCAGAATATGATTTCACTTATCAGGATAGAAAACCAAAAATTCAGAAGCTAGTTGATCAACTTGCTAAAGGGACACCAAGAAAATAGCAGTTATTCAGAAATCAGAATATGTAAATACTAAAAAATAGAGTGATAAATAATAGGAAGGAGGAACAAGAAGGACGGTAAGAAGATTAAGAAGTTAATTTCTTTTTGCATGGAGAAAACTGGTGAAATAGATGAAAGCAAGTTTGAGAGAAAAGGAGATATTTAAAGGTAACTATAAGGATACAAAATCTGTGTTTCTTAGGAAGTCACTTTGGCCTCACAAAACAGAAGAAAGCTGTGAAGGTAGATTTAAAAAATAATAATACTAATACACTGCTATATAAACTTCATCTTTAAATTATTTCTCAATGAGTTAATGATTTCTTTTAATATTATTAGGGTATATTGAAAGTATAGCCTGCAGAGGTTTTAACTTATTAATTATTTACTTCCTTTAGGCCTTTTTTCTTGTTGTAATACTTAAGTGACTTAAGAAAATGTGCTGCAAATAAAGAAAAATGAAAATGTAAATAAGTTATTTTTAATAAGTTTCCTTTCACTCCTCACAGAACTAACAAATAAACAGATTTAGGTAAATGTACACCACACAAAATATTCCCTTTTACTGAGACAGTTTTCTTCCTTTGTTTTTGCTTTTTTCACTACAGTGGGGACATTAATGCACAGCCAGAGATCTGGTACCCGCCTAGATCTCGCCTTTATTTCTTATAGACCTCTCCCTTGCTTACTACACTTGAGTCAAAATCTTTCAGTTTCACAAACATACAGAGCTCACCTCATCTCTAGCCCTCACCCCTCCCCAGTTCTCAAATCTGCCAAAGGTTGCCATTGATCAAACACAACCAGAGGCCAATGGTAAGGGAGCCCAATGATACAGTCCAGAAAGATTAGGCTCCTAAAATATTAAAGCAATGTGCAGAAGAGCAAAGAGCAGGTCAGGAGGGGCAAATGGAGACTATCCAGCATACCATCCAATCTGGTTGCCATTGGTCACTCCCAACCACATCACCCCCTTTTAATTTTTTACACTGCACTTACAACTCTGATATTTTCTTATTAATTTGTGTATCTGTTTCTCTAACTGTAAACTCCAGGTTTTTCTGTCCTGTTCATCAGTATGTCCCAGAGACTAAATTAATGCTTGTTTATATTTAGGCCCTCAATAAATATTTCTTCAATTAATTAGATAAGCAAGATCTCTGTGATTAAAAAATTATATGGAAAAAATCTAATCACTAATAAGGAAATATTCTTTAGTTTAGAGGAGAATGATACAGAATAATACCTCCTTTCACCTAACAGGAATTTTAGGATGAATTATTCATAGTTAACTATAATGGGTTTATAACCCTATGGTCATCAAGTTGATCCCTTTGATTTATCACATCTATCAAATGGAGAGAGATCACATCACATACGTCAAAGTTAACATGGAGGTTACATGACACTATGATAGTCATTTATTCCTCTACCTGTTCATTTTTTCATTCAACAAATATTTATTGAACACCTACTATGGCACTATACTTGGCACTGAGGATACAGCAGTGAACCAGTCAGCCAAATTTCCTGTCCTCATGGAGGATACATTTAAAGAAGAGGTCAGGGTCAGGTGGTCATAATAGGCTTCACTAATAAACTGAAATTTGAGTAAATATTTAAAGGAAGCAAAGAGAAGAAACCAAGCAGATTTCCCAAAGAGTGATCTGCACAGAAAGAATAGCCAGGGCAAAAGCCCTGATGTGGTGACTGGAGCAAAGTGAGCAGTGAGACAAGTGAGCAGTGGAGACAAGGCAGGACTGAAAGCAGCGGGGAGTAGAGTGTGTTGTGAGGAAACAGCTTTCCTCTTAATGAGATGGGTGGCCACAACGTGACACATGACATGATCGAACCCACATTTTAACAAAAGAACAAGGCAGAATTAGAGAGCCAGCTATAGGAGTATGGCTTAATTCAGGTGAGAGACAATGATGTGAAAAGTGGTCAGAGCCTGCGGATCTATATTTGAAGGTAGAGGTGAAAGGATTTCCTGCTGATAGACTGTGAGGCTGAAGAGTGAGAAAGGAGTCAAGAGTGATGCTGAGGTTTTGGGTCTGACAAAACAGAGATGATCAGCAAAAGTGTGCTTGTTGTTTGCCTGTTTGTTGGATTTCTATTTGATTTTGAGAAAAAAAGATTTATTCAGTTATTTTTGACATCATTGCCATGAAAATTCACCCAAGTGGTCAGTGTTTCCTTGCTACGAATCACTGAGGAAATGTCTGGTCCTTAAACTTGCTGAAGTTAACTTTGGAACACCATTATTTTCCCATTCAAAGACAAACCACTACACTTTAAATTTAGAATACCGAACATAAAGTAAGATTTTGGCAAAATAGATATTTCAAAACTATTTCATTTCTGTGATTTTGGTTCATGCTAACTAAATTTGGATGTTTTAAAAGTTGAATTTTGATCAAGATGCAAGCAGTGGCTTTAAAATTTAATCTTTTTTTAAAAAACAGATTAATCTTTTCCAGAAGGTTTTGAAAAATCAGGTTTTCATATTAATCAACTGGTGTTTTTAAAAAGATACTTCCATCATCTCAAACATGGGTATCAAATTATAAAAGAATTATGTAGTGATGTGTAATTAGCATTGAAATTTTATTTAATATAATTTAAGTTTTTGATTGATAATTCACTGTGCTTTATTTAGGGCAGTAGAGCCAATACACTACAGTGAAGGGGAACAAACTTTGAAGACAGAAACCAAATTCAAATTTCCAGCTCCTTCGTAACTTCCTAGCATCATAAACTTGGGTCAGGTTTCCTAATCTCTTAATTTAAATATTTGCATTTATAGAAAAATGACCCCGCAAATAATGCTACCTCATAAGGTAACTGATAAGGTTATATTGAAGTTTTTATTTATTTGGATTCAGATAATTTGGAATTTACTAATTTAACATAGATGATGAAATGAATAGAAATCCATCAAAACCACATTCGAGCCAACATAATGATTTTCTAGCTATTACACAAATATTTACCTAAAATTAAAGCATATATTTTCTACCGCCACTCTACAAACTCAGTCATTCTTACTAAATTGGAAAGCTCTGACCTCTGGATATTGTGTGTTTTTAATTCAGTGGTCAGTGTGACAATTTTATTCTGAAGGTAAATAATTTTTCAGACCAGCATGCAGTATTTTATAGCATGGTGAAGCAACTGGCATTTTCATTATGATTTACCATGTTACATCAGTCCTCCTGACTGCCAAAAACTATCAGTTCACGTTTAAAAGCCTTCAAAACATTCTGCAGCCTGATTAGGTCTCTTCTCCGTACTAGAAGCTAACATAAGGCCACAGCTAAGGAGAAAGGAGAGGGTGAAATTTATTTTTCTTACTTAAACTATATTCCAATAGCAACACTTATAAGGGATGCATAATCATAAACCTTTCCTGAAACTCTCCCCTGATGGTGCCCTCCTCCTCCCACTCAACACACACACTTAAATGACCAGGTTCACCTCCTCACTCTGACCACCCACTGCAGGCTTGTCTCCCTCTTCATTTCTTTACGTATCAAGGTGCTCCCCGAGATTTGGTTCTCCCTCACTTAAAAAAAAAAACCCTTTTCTAACCTCTCATCTGTCAGTCTCATTCCCTCTCGTGGCGGTCAAAAGTGTTTTCTCCCTTCCCGAATTTCCTGGGCATTTTATCTGTTTCTCTCTAACGACTCTTGTCTAGCAGCTAGAAATGAAGAATCAGATAGAGGTTTCGATTTAAAACTTTTTGAAGGTGATGCCACGATTTTATTTCTCTTTTCTCTCCCATGGGCCTGGCAGAGGGCCCTCTACAAGCTGGGTACTTAACTCTTGAATTATTCAACTGTTATTTCAGAATACAGCCTAAAACACTCACATTATTAGTACATATCAACTCATTTCCTAAAGTCCACAGAAACAAGCATTGTGGCAAAGGAAAATCATTGAATATGAAAGATTATCTTTGCAAGAGCTTGCTTCTTGATTATATTTTTTACATGTAGCAGAATTAGAATAGTTTAATGGCTAAATTTGTTTTTATTTCATTTGAGAAATGAAATATGTGCTGCAGATACTAATATTGTGGTTATATATCATGTATATTTTGTCACATACATTTAGCTTGATACATGCATCACTTCAAATGTCCATTTAGCTGACATACAAGAGATTGATATGTATTTTCAACAGTCTTTTGTATGCAAGTGTGAGTAGCTTAAGTAACACAAGAGATAATTTCTACAGAATAAGGCTATTTATTTAAAATTTTAAAGAATTTACCTTTAGATTGGTTTTTGAGTTTTCTTAGAAAATTCATTTTCGTGGCACAGAGGATTATCATATCTGGCTGCTGGTCTGAGCCATACAGGAAATAGAATTGAGGTTTTTTATTACCTGCTTAGAATGTAAAATCTCAAAGAAGAGAAATTACATTATTATTTTTTAACGGTACCAGGATTTAGCACAGTGCCTGACCCTTAATCAGGGCTCAGTATTTGTTGAACTGAATTTAAAAACTAAAATAATCATTTCAATGCCTTGGTTTATACACACATTTTCAGGAACATGTATATTATACAAAGAAAGACCCACCAATAATCCTAAAATAAAGCAGATGACTCTAGGAAGCCCATCTCAATACGAGATGGGTAAACAAAGTCTTCATTTTTTATGAGTTTGTATTTCAAGCTTGTGAGTAGACAGTGTTGAGCTACCTTTTGATTCTTTCTGTTGCTCAGTTGAATCTGTTTCATGAACCAAGTCAGATTCTCTTCCCTATTTCTACAGTAAAAATAATATAGTAGTGCCAGTGAGTTCCACTGCCTCCCAACATCCTGGGCAGCCATTCAACATACTGCAGTGCTGTGGCCAGGCAAGGGGACTTAGAAAATGTGGCCTTACTCTTTCAGGCCACCACCATTCTGAATAATCATATCCTTGTTTCCATTTAAATAGGAAAGATGCCCAGAGGCTTAACCCACCCATTACTTCATGGTTTCAAGAAATAAAGGATAAATTGTACAGTTGTTGAAAATAATTTCTGCATGGAATTTCTATCACTAAATTATTCTAGAGCTCCAGAGAAGTTTCACTTGGATTATTAGGTTATTTGTACATGGAAACCTAGAGAATAAAAGAAGGAATTAGAAATCATCTACTTCTAGTATAATACCTGAATGTTTCATTCAAGGTAACTGAGGAACAGAATGATCAAATGTCACTCAAGGTAACACATAGGAGCCAGGAATGAAGCAGATAAGTGCCCTTCTCCTATATGCCACATGGATATGTCATATTTATAGTAAAACTAACACTGAACCCACTGAATCCTTTAGGGTTCATTTGGACAATCTGGAGATTTATATAGTATCATATATGACTACATGATAATGTTCATAGATTGAATGATGTAACCAGAAACTGTCCCTTTCCAATGTTGATATCCCATTCAGTGGAAATTCCATTAGAATTGTGGGCATTTTTATCATGTCAGTTCTTGTAAATCAAGTCTAGTCTCCAGTTAATTTGCCTTGAATGGTGGGGCAAGCACAGTGTCATTATGCCTATGAACACTTAATGATTTTGAGTAATCAAATGGCATGCATTAAATATTTTAGTGATACAAATACTTGCTGGTGGTAAAAGTCTTATAAGATATTCTGCAGAAAAACCTTCAGAAAATAATCTATGAGCTTGAAGAACAGATATTCTAAAACACACATCATAGGAGTTTTATACATGAACAACACTTTAGAGTTTTCCCAACTTTTTCAAACATTCAATGAACATAAAATGCCATTATGCTAAGTTTTCTAAATTTTTGTCTTTTAAACTGATATAATTTGAGGGACATTACTGGTTTTAAAATGATCAGCACATTGCTCATCAAGACGTAGATTCCTATGTGTCAATGTTCAGTAAGTAGTTTGCTCTTCTGAGATAATACTTCTTTTAAAAGGAACATTTGATTGAGGGGAGGGCATAGCTCAAGCAGTAGAGCACATGTTCATCATGCATTAGTTCCTGGTTTCAATCCCCAATATCTCCTCTAGAAAGAAATAAATAAACCTAACTCCCTCAACTCCCCCCTCTAAAAGGAACATTTGAGCAATATCAATAGGCAACCTAAAAAAATAATAATAAGATTAAATAACTGGTAATAATTTAATTTTTGAAATATTTTAAAAGCACTTATTTGAACATTTTAAATATCACCATCAGAAAGCAGATGGAGACATCAGGACAGAGGAGAAAAATCTCAAGTGTTCACAGGGTTACACGGAGTCTTTATGGCAAAGAGAACATTTAGTCGCTTTGAGTATTGGGGTATCTACTTTTTACTCAACACAAACATTCTAGACCCTATAAGCAAAACAGGGCTCAAGCCCTAAAAAAAAAAAAAAAAAAAAAAATCAAAGCTCAGGAAACTCTAAGAGGACTAGTTTTTGTTGCTGCTGGGTTTCCTAGCTTTTTGTCTTTCCAGTGACAAGCCCAGTTGTTAGTAGGGGATACCTGAGGGGAGGGTCACTCCCCAGTGTTGTGCTGAATACTTCCTGGCTTCTCCACATCATCCCCCTGCCTCAGAGCAGCCCCCAGGAGGCTGCGGGCCCCAGCACTGGTGGCTCTGCCAGCACCCCACTGCAGAAGAGCTCCAGGCATCTGGTGAAGAGCAGGAACAGCATTCGCATGCAGGCTCTGATGGAGACATGGGAGCCTCAGCGCAGGGCTGACTGGGCACAGAGGAAGACAGACGGCAGGGCAGTGAGTGACATGCTTGGTGTTGGGGCTGCTGCAACACGGGGTCTCATGACCCTTTCCTGTTCACTTAACCTTTGACCCTAACCCTCCAACTCAGTGTAGGGTTCCAGTGGTTCCCGTATGACTGCAGCCTCACAGGAGATATCCAAGAGCTCCTCTTCAAGGGATGCCAAAGTAAGGGAACAGGAAGAGTTCCCTCACCCTGCCCTAGAACCCCCACTGTGTTCTACCCTCCCTGGGTGAAGTGGGGTTTACTTAGACCAACAACTTAGTCCCCCCTGAAACCTGCTACTTGGAATCCTGGCCAGAGCCAACCTTAATCTACTCTTTGATTTTCTTCACACTTTGATTTTTGGGGGATTTTTTTTTTTCTTCTTCTTCTTCTCCTCCTCCCTCCTTCCCTTCCTTCCTTCCAGGAACGAGACTTTCTACTACTTTCCTATCCTCTCCCAAGTCCCTTCCTTCTCCTTTGTTGGCCTCCAGCAATGCCAGCACCACCCTTTCCTTTCTGTCCAACCAAATGGTCTGGCCACTTCCACTCCCTCCTACAGTGGGGCAAGCTGAGACAGACGGCGCCTGCGCCTGCCTCTTCCTATCCACTGACCCACAGTCATCCCATCTGACAAGATCTGTTGGATAAATAGGCACTTAAGTTCCCACTATAGGTTCAGGTCCAGGCCCAGCCCTTCTCCAGTTTCCATCTTGGTGAGGGTCAAACCTTCTTCTTCTCCAGGCTCATCTTCTCTGGTCCTTTGGCTTCCTCTCCTGCCTCCGGGCCCACTGGTCAGCCCAGGTGCGGGGAATGAGGAGGACGCTGCTGTCCCCGAGTACAGGAGCGCGTACTGACTGGGCGAGCAGGGTCGCCAGTTCTCGTCCCACAGCCGCCCAAACACCTCCTGGGCCAGGCGCTGGACCTTCTGCTTCATCTGCCGCAGGAAGCGGAGGAAGTCCACCTTCTTCCGCTCTGAGGGTCCTCCACGTCCCGCTCCGGGCTCAGGACGGAGTCCAGCTTGCGCCTGTGACAGGGGGGCTACACCGTCTTGTTCTTGCCGCAGCGCCAGATGCCACACAGAAGGCTCAGGGGGACCTTGCTCAACCGGTATTTGGGCAGCAGTTCCTGAGCTCCTCCGCCGGCAGGTTAATGATCTTGTGGTTAGTGAAGGCGATCTTCATGGCTCGGGCTCGATGCTCATCTCGGCTCTTCTGCTTGTCCAGGAAGTCAGCCTGTTTCTCCTTGCTGTGTTTTTGGGGGCAGTGGGTGGTGGCAAGTCAGCAGAGTCGAGGTCCCTAGGCGCCATGTCATACCTGTGATTGTGGCCTACGCGCTCCAAGTAGGGCAGGCAGGCGAGGTGACACGGATGCTGGTAGCTCATGCGGCTGGACTTGGAATACTCGAGCTGGTAGCCCACAGCGCCCTCAGCCTCTTCCAGATCCCAGGTCTCAGAGTCAGAGCTGTAGTCAAGGCACCTTCCTCAGAAATGGAGGAAGAAGCTGAGGAAGAAGTGGAGGAGGAGAGGGAGGAGGAAGAGCTGCCTTCAGAGCTATGCAGGGAGAAAGGGCTTTGGCTGGAGTCCAAAGAGAGGCCTGAGTCAGAGTCAGATTTTTCTTCTTAAATATAAATATTTCATAGGCCCAGTGAAAAAATATTTTATCCACTGTCAATAACATTTGTCAGAACTCTGTGCTGTTTAAACATGATCAACTATACCAAGTGTAGGATATTTTCTAGTCACCTCTGTATCTAATTGCCAGGATAACTTCAAGTATTTTTATTTCATCAGTTCTGATTATTTTATAGCAAAGATAATCCCCTCATTCTAGAAAACAAGGCTATCTATTAACCATTTCTGTTAGCTGCTAGCCCTCACTTACCATCTCAGAGTCTCTTTGATCTTTACATCATTACATCTTTTTGATAGTTGATTTGATCCAGTCCCTGTCTTTGAATATAATCTAAATGCTGTTGACCACCAAGCTTCTATCTCTAGTCTTGACTGCTTTTATAAGCTCCAAATGTGGAACTTCAATGGCATTCTCTGCTGCATCTCTGGTATTTCCCTGTTATCTCAAAACACTTTATGTCCAAAACTGAACTCTTCCATCAACCCCCCTCCCCACCCACTGCACCCACTCCTACCCCTACTTACATCCTAGTCAGACTGACCTTTTTACAGTAATTAGAACATTGAAGTTGTGTCTCATTGCTTTCCCTGCTATTAACTGCTCTGCAGCAACATACCCTTGTACATCTCCTTAAGCACTTCAACACTTAGGATACAGACTTCCTCTGCTTTACCAGATGTTGCCAAATTGCTCTCCAAGAACTAATATCAATTTACATTCCAACCAGCAGTATATAAAAGTTTCAGTTTCTGCAACACCTAGACATTTGGTATTGCCATGTTTTAATTTTTAACATCCAATGGCTATAAGATGTAATCTCATTATTGATTTAATTTTTATTTCCCTAATAACTGATGAAGCTGAGCATCTTATCATATATTTATTTGTCCTTTGGTCTTCCTTTTCTATAAATTGTTTGTTTATATCCTTCATCTATTTTACATTAGGTTGTTCAAGGCCTTTTTTCTTTTTTCTTTTTTTTTTAGTTTCTAGGAGTTCATAATACCACCTGGATACAAATCCTTTGTCAGTTCCATGTATTACAAATACCTTTTTTTTTTTTTTTATAGTTTGTGGTTTGTTTTTAACTTTGTTTATGGCAACTTTTTATTATACAGAAGTTTAAATTCTGATGTATTTGGTTTATCAATATTTTCATTTAACATTTAATGCCTCATTTGATAAATTCTTTTTATCCCATAGTCATAGAAATATTTTCTTCAATTTTATTAAAATATTTTTAGCATTTTGTTGATCACATTAATTCTTGAATCCAATTATTGTTTATTTTTGTTAATAGTGAATGATCTAATTTTAATTTTTTGTGTGGATACTTATCATCTATTAATTAATCTATTCTTCCTTCCTCCCCCCAATTTTTAATGCCTTTTTAGTTATACACCAAGGCCCTTATGCATTAAGATTGCTTTAAGGCTCTCTGTTCTCAACTTGATGATTTTTCTATTCTGGCACTATTATCACACTGCTCCAATTATCATAGCTTTATAACAAACATCAGTTATCTACTGCTTCAAAACAAACTACTATAAAAATGGATTTTTTAAATCATTATTTTTCATTATTTTATGGATAACCACAAAATTCTGCTTCCTGTGATATCTGCTTGGGCACTGGGACAACAGTGAGCTCCAAAGTAGCCTTTTTCACATGGTTGACATTTGGTGCTGGCTGCCAGGTGGGAGATGAAGTTGTTGACCAGGAGCCTTTGTTTTCCTTTTCGAGGGCCTCTCCACATGGCTGTTTGCAGAGTACAACAAATACAATCTAAGAAGACATTGCAAGTTGCAGCTCTCTTAAGGCCTAACCTCAGAAGTGACTCAAAGTTACTTCTGCCTTATTATGTCGGTCCAATAGATTAAAAAGGAGGTAAAATAGAATATGCCTCTTGATGAAGTAGCAACATCATATTGCTAAAAGGCATGTGGGAAGGAAAACAGTATTGTAGTCGTTCGAAGTACAATCTATGACACTCTGGCAAGGCAAGTCTTACCTTTCCATTGTGCTTCTTCAACATCATTTTGGTACTTTGTCTTCCATGTATGAATCTATGAATTTTGGGATCAACTTCTCAAATTCCAACCAAAAAAATTTTTAAATGGGATGTGGAATAAAGTTTCAAATAATATTCACTCCACAAATGTTTATTGCCTACCTATTATGTGATAGTCACTGTTGTAGTACTACTGATACATAAACTAACAAAATGTACAAATTGGCTTCCCCAATGAGCTCATGATTCAGATAATTTGGAGAAAATAGCGATCTTTATTTCCTTTACTCTTCTAATCAATAAATATTTTATTTCTCAAAGTTAGGTTTTAATTTATGTCCTCCATTGAAGCTTTATAATGTCTTTTTATAAATCTATACCTTTTTTATCTGATTTTTCTTGGGCAACTTATTGACTTTTTCCCCCTGCTATTTGAGGCTAAGCTCTTCAAGGGCAACAGCTTTAACTGCTTTATGTCTTCTTACAGCTCCAGATACATGATCAGATACTTCAGGATAATGTACTTGTTGACTGGTTAACTGTTTTAATGAATAAAGGTATACTGAAATGAAAGTTTAATTTTCCACTTGGAAATCTTAACCATGCCAGGTCAAATTGTCTGAATCAAGCTAAGTTCCTAGAAATGAGCAGCATTCATATGTCAGGTGAACTGCCCTCATCATACATTTAGGGAGAATCCCTATACAAAAGCCATTCAGTAATGTAAAGGAGCAGCACATCCAGTTACTTAAATAATTTAAAAAAGAAGGGAGAAAATGCTTTCCAATCTCTATACGGATATTTAAAGAAGTTAAAAAATGTGTTTGCCTGGCTGCTGCTAATCACACTTTTAACTCATAATTTTGAAATTAACCTCTAAATTGGTTACAGTGAGGAACAAATTAGCTCACTTTATAAATGGAATAAAGCTCATTGTGAGTCTCTTGAGAAATCCGTGAACATTCTTATTTTCAGACCCTCAATTATCAAATATCCACAATTCTTAGTTTTACAAGCATGCTGAATTCTCAAAGTGTGAAAAAAGCAGCCTAGGTAATATTACAACACCAAATGATACAAAAACAGTGGTAGGTACTGAGGGGATCTAAGATTCATATTTCAATTTTCTTCTCCCCAGATGGATAGCTTCTGACACCCAGTGTCACCATGCATTCTGAATTACCATAAAAGTTGCTTTCAAAATCATGGCTATGCTAACAAACAGAATTTCCAAACGTTTCAAGGTCTGGTACATAGATCAGAAATGGCCTAATGACAATATCACTCTTTTCAATACTACTTATAGATTACAATCATATTCCTTTATATATATGAGAAAAAGTTGTATATATTGTGAAAAAGTTTTAGAAAACACCAATCCTTTGAGAAGCTCCAGACATTGTATAAGTAATCTGAAATCTGCAGAATGTTACACTATGAAATGTAAAACTAGGAAACCAGAATGGAAAGAGTGGGAAACATAAGCTCAGTTAACACTAAAACACACTGCCAGGATGGAAACCTCCACATAGTCTCTCTTTCTGCCCATTCTGGGCTGGCATTCCCTACAGTTCTTTCCTTCTTGCTCCAAGTGCATGCTAAATAATTGTGAAATCTAAAGCTTTAGCCCAAGATCTGTCACCTGAGCCCAAGATCTGTCAAGATCATGTTTTTAACTCCCCCGAGGTATCACTGTTTGAATGTCACAGAAACACTGCAGACTCAGCAATCCCAAAAGGAACTCAAAGGTTCTCACCCCCAAAGCATCTGTTCATCCTTTCACATCCTCTGTCTCAGGGAATAGCATCACCATTCACCCAGGCCTCTATGCCAGAATACTGGGTGTCATTGAAAATCCTTTTCTCTTATTTCTCACCTACAATTGGTCACCAAAACCTGAGGGTTACACACAATCTCATCCTTTAATGACATATTGACCAATTTTCTCTTCTTCATACCCACTGCTATAGCCTTGGTTCAAGTCCTCATCATCGCCTATATGGCCCATGACGGCAGTCACCTAGCTGGATCCCCTGCTGAAAGATACACCTCCTTTAATCCATTCTCCAAATGGTTATCAAATAATCTCTGTAAAATGCACATAAAAGCAAATTGCTCACCTGTTTAATAGTTTTCAAAGGTTATAAATGTTTATGCAGGATAAAGTTCAAATCCTTAGGACAATTTGCAGGGTCCTCTATGACCTGGCTCTTGCCTACATCTCTAACTTTTTCATTTAAGTCCTAGTTCTCTCTTCAACCTGCTATACCTATTTATGCTGCACTACTTAGAGTCGCTAATTCATACCTTTGCTCGTGATGCTCCTTCTACTTGGAAGATTCTCTCCCCACCTTTAACCTAATGAACTACTCATTCCAAAGGTCCATTGGAAGCATCATCACCTCCACAAACCTTCCTGAAATCTGTGTGGAATTATAAACCCCCATCTTTGTGCTATAAGTATAATAAGAACTAGTACTTATGGAGTACTTATCATGTACCAGACATTGTGCTTAGTTTATTATTGTCATTCTACCCTATAGATAAACTTAGTAACTCCTTTTACATTACCTTACTACTATAGTCTACAAATACATTTATAAATAAATACAGTATGCTTTATTTTACCTACTTGTTTATATTTTGTATTTACTTTTACTAGACTGAAAAGTAGTTATGGATTAACTGTGTTTTATCTTATTGTCTTTTACCTAAAATCCTTCGTTGCACAAGGAGATCTCAAGGCTTTGTTGACAAATGACATTTAATGGCTCCCAGAAGATTGATATGATAAGCAGACCTTCAACGACCTTCTACCTACTTAGAGTTTCTCCTAATACAAGTAAAAATGACATCAGAACCATTTTTTAAATTTAAAAATTCATCCTGGATCAAAGCAATTATCTACCTAACCTATTAGTGGTGCAACAAAGAAAAATACAAAAAGACTACCATTCATGATAATACTCTTAAAGATAAGCTAATTTAATAATGCTTGTTTGTATTAAGCACTTAATGCATTTATCTGAGTTAATTAGAGCCTATGCAGATTTCCTGCTTGCTCTATTCATTGGAAGAAAATTTTTTCAAAGGGTTGAAAAATGCTGTCTAAAGTAGCATTTGAACATTTTATCATACCATGATTTTATTTAACACAGTAATTCTAAACAATTCCTTTTAGCTAATACCTGTAAACATTCAGCAACAATCCACCAGTTGAAAGTCTATGATTCACTTTTGTTGAGTGCTACCGGCTTGTGACATTAAATTAAGATGTTTTATTCTGGACTAAATACAAAAGACAAAGAATAAACCAGTCATGTAGCTACCTGCCAGCAGAGGAGTTACAGACCTGTTGTTATTAATATTAACAAAGTCACAATTTCCCAAAACATTTAGATGTGGTGAAAAGAAAAAGTATTGAAAATGATTTGCATATCAAACAGCCTCTTCATCCTTGCTGAATGTACTAGTATTTGGCAAAAAGACCCTTTGTCTTCTTTCAGCATTTCAGGGGTCTAATTTTCCATGGTTCTGATCACAAGGGTAACTTACTCTATGCCATTCATAGGCTGGGGTCATATAAAATGAATATAACTGATACAATCCAAGCAGGAAGTACTTATTTATTGTTAAATAACCATAAATATTTTCTTGTTTGTTAAAAATTGACTTACCATTATTAAAAATTTTCAATTAGATTTGATTTTAAAACCAGCACTTTAAACATGATGTGCTCCCTCAGCAACTAATAAAATAAAATCTTCTGTAGCATATGTAGAATATTTTAAACCAAATTCTTATTTGCTCATAATGCTCCTGTAAAACCTTTAGATGCTTGCCATTTAAATAAATATATCTCTTAATGTTTATTTATAAATTAAGCACATTTCCTATATATTGTTTTCACAAAATTTGGGGTTCTGGATGTTCTTCCCTCTTTATTAGGAAGCCATCTCTATTTTGGGCATCCTCTCCTAGATGAGTTTGCTATATGAATACCTCTTAAAATAATCTTATGCCTCATGCCATCACATGTGTGTGCCTCCAGCAGGGGCAGTCCTCAAATTTGCTGTTATATCCTATCTGCTTCTTAGTTAGTGGCTTGACCACGTATTAAATCACCCCAGCCAGAAACCTGCAGTCATCATTCCATTACAACCCCACACCCATAATTGATCATTAGAATCTATTGATTCTTTGTCCTGAAAAAACTGTAAATCTATCGTTTCTCCTCAAGTTCACAACTACGGCTTCATCATTCATCACTTGGATTATTGCAGTGATATTCCAATCAGCCTCCATGATATCTAGCCTCAGCTTCATTGCCCCCATCCCAGTTCATTCTTCTATAACAATCACATTTCAACAATAAGATGAATAATGCCATTCTCTGACATAAATCTTTTACCACTGACAATAGCCCACAGGGTGCAAGCCAGATTCCTGAACATTCCTGCCATAGCAATGTGGCCTGTAAGTATCTCACCAGATTTATGTTTCATCACCTTCCCACATACTCTCATGCTGCAGTTCTCTTACTATGGGCAGGATAAGTGCTTCCCTACTCTATGTTGTCTGAGTACTTTGTACACACCCTTGCTTCAGCACTAGTTTCAAGAGAAAGAAAATTTTAAAGTTTAAAAATTGAAAATAAAAGGGAGAAAAATATTTTTAAAAGCATAGAAAGAGTAGCACAAATAGCACAAAATGAAATAGTAAAATAAATCAAAATACATCAATAACCAGAATAAACAAAAAGGAAATAGATTTGTCAGTTAAAGGACAAATTGAGTATTGTAAATTGGATTCCTATGCTTTTTTTCACAAGCCACACAACTAAAATATACAATAAGACATAAAAGTTGAAAGTAAAAAAAAGTGGAAAAAGATAATAAACAAAAGAAAGTAGGACGCATACAAAGACACTGGAATAAAGAAGTTTCTGCAAAACAAAAAAAAATGATTCAGGTGATAAATACGGTAATTCCAAATTCATGTATAAATAATAAATCATATCAAAGATACAAAGTAAAATTGGAAAGGATTAGAAAGAGCAGTTATCAAAGATCAATAATAGTGAAAGATTTCAGTACAGTCCTCCTTGTAACTGATAGATCAGGAAATAAAAAGAACCAACAAATTTTATATTTAGACAGCTCAATTAAAAAGTTTAATGCTATGGACATATGCAGAACTCTGCACTCAACAATTAAAGAACACACATTCTGTTCAAGTGTATCATGAACTTGAAACCTGAACGTGTACCAGAAAGCGAGTCTCAACTAGTACCAAAAACTCCCTGTCACACAGAACTTTTTTGTGCAAATAAGACAATTAAGGTAGAAATAGAATTTTTAAGATTTTATTTATGAGAAATAGGAATGTGGGGCAGAACTTTATAAAACTGGAACACTGTAGAAATTCAGAAAAGTCTAGGATTTGAGAATAGAAGGTATTTCTCCTACTTCTAATTTATCTCATTCAAGTTATGGTTTGCATAGAAATTTTTAAAAATCAGAAGTTTGATTCTACCAAGAATATCAGTATTATTTTATGCCTTCAAATTTCTCATTTGAAAGATTTGTAACTGAACTACAATGTAGATTTATTAATGAAACAATGGCATTGCTAACTATACAGTAGAAACTGAACTTATCACTAGCCTTTTGACTAACATTTCCAAGAGAAAACTTCTTAGGACTTCTGAAAAATTAGCTATAATTGGGGTATCTGGATAGACGGGCAGTAATTAAATTAATATCATCAATTTATACTAAATTCACAGAAAAGTGGGGTGGTACAGCCTAGTATGGAGCAGAATGTGATTAGGCAATAAAATCCATTCACCTAGCTTCAATCACTCTCTTATCTGAACTAAGAGTGATCAGATAGCATCCTTTTAGGTCATAAAATAAATCCTGTTAAATGCCAACCTATAAATGGTGTTCCTGGAAAAATAAAAACTGGATCTGGGTTAGTTTAGGGTGAAATGGGCCTTAACTGAGATTGGGAATGAAAACCATATACTTCATAAGTCTTCATGAAAAAGATATTGGCATTTCACTATATTTTATTACTTTAGCTCAGCTGAATTTCATATCACTGACAAAGAGATGACTTGACCATTAGTTTTTCAAATTTGAATAGTACTACTGGTTTAATTTTCTTGAATTTTTTCTTTCTCTAGTAATAGAAACCTACTCAGAAATGGTAATTAAAAGGCATTTTAAATCAGTGACTTTAAATCAGTGATTAGATTTTATCAGTCACTACTCTGTCAGCTTTAATACAAAGCATTCATTTATCTTACTAACAGTTCAATTTGTGAGATAGCAGTTTTTCACAATTAAAACTACTGAAGCTTTAATATACGTGGAAAACTATCATGATAGCATTCTTTGCACATTTCTAACAACCCTGGAAGACTCTATTATAGAAATATATACAGATGACTATGGCTGCTTTTTGAAGGACAGCTTCTAAGATTGGTATATGATCTTAAGAGAAACATTTACATGAATTAGATAAATTACTAAGTGCTACAGTAATAAACCATTTGGAACAGATTTACAAAAACACTCTCACATAAATAACTGGTAAGGGATTGAAGTAGGAAAGGGCTTATCATACTCTTACTGAAGGAATAGACAAGGCAGCTGATTGAGGAGAGTTGTGAGAGAATTGGCACAGGAAGACTAATTGCAGAGAAAATAAAGCTGACTCTCTCAGCGAGATGATGTTGACTACTACCCAGTTAGTTTTAGGAGAGAAAATACCCACTTACACAAAATCTTCCACTTAACTGAGTTTAAGCCCAGTTCAGTAATCACAGAATTATGAAGAGCTAGAAAGGAATGTTAAAGATCACCTAATTCAACCCGTATATATATAAAGAATCTGGTAAATTATATAATTTATCCAAGAAATACAAATCAAATCTGCTGCCTCCTATATTTCAGGCCTCTTTCCAACGAACTAAATTGAATTAGATGTGTGGATTCAATAGAAGCAATCTTGCTGTAAAGTCAATTAGTATGAATATACCCCCCACCCACCACAATGTCTGACAGTTACAATAAAATTCTATGGGGAATGCATAATGAAGGGTAGAAAAGAATGCCAGTGCAATTTTGTTAAAGCTAAGGCAATCTGAGAATTTAATTTTGGTCTGTCTAGCCAAGTCAATTACTCATGCACCCAGGCTGGAAAGTGACCAAGGGCTGACACAGCAGCTTACAAACTCTTCTGTTGAATTAAAAAAAATAAAATAAGAAATTGCGCAGAGGAGGTAGGGAGGAATAGTGTAAGAAAATATAAATTAAGTCAATTAATGGCTTAATAGTGAAATCATGAACACTGGGCTATGCATTCACTACAAGAATGCTAGGAGCGCATGGAAATTTATCTAAACTCAAAAGTTGGGAGTTAGAATTACATTGTATACTTTAGGTATACACAGTTTTGTCAATTATAACTCAATAAAGCTGAAAAATTTTTAAATAAAAATGCATTTAAGTATATTAAAATTTTTTTCCAAAAGAAGATGCAGTAGGGATTGGGAATAGATTTGGTAGGATAGGAGGGTGGGAAAATGGGGCTGAGAGCAACAAACAGACATAGGAAAACTGGAGAGGAATCTAGACTTTTTCACCAACTTGAAGTGGTACTTTCTCATTAAAAGAAAAAGTGCACTAGTATATAATAGCTATCTGCCATGACAAACAGATAAATTTAGTGTTTAATATTCAAAAAGAATCAGTCATTTTATAGAGGAGGTTACCACAGGACTCCTCTAGATAGTGGATCTAATTTGTATTTATAATTCGATTTACAAAAATGTGATTGACATACAGCCCGTCAGGAACACATCCAGGACATAAAAAGTTACACTTATTTATTTTTAAGCATGTGAAAAACAAGGATGCAAAAAAAAAAAAAAAAAAAAAAAAAAAGACATCCACCAATGTCTATTGGCTATATCTCTTCCTTTTCTTTCCCTTTATCCTTGTCAGCATCACTGAGAATCTTAGGAAACTTGCTCATTCTTGTAGCTACATTTTCTATAACCGGACATTACTCTGTCAACTGGGGCTTTTCTGTGGCTGGGAAATGAAAATTGAGGAAGTAGAGGGTGCAGAAATGGGTGTTAGTCTTGGCATCTGAAGACCTAGCTTCCAAACTGGTCACTATCTAGTGGTGACCATACTCAAGCTATGTCATCTCTCAGGAACTCAGTTTTTTCATCTTAAAAAAAAATGAGAAGGTTATATTAGATGATCTCTAAGCTCTCTCACAGCTTGAAATGGAGTCAGTTACTTCTTCCTTTTTGAATTTTCCTCACATTCTCTTTAAAATGGTTGAATAGGTAGCTTTATAAACAATAAATAAGTCTTTCTTACTTGTAACATTCTAATTATATATCAAACTTCCTAAGCCTTTGCCAAAAGGCCCCAGTAGACAAATAACTTCAAATAACTACTAACTCTCAGAGAAGTACAAGTTATCTAAGATAACTGTTTACATTCTACATTGATAAAAAGGTTTTTGTAAAAGTGAGAAATGTTTTTAATACTTAGCTGAAATAATTTAATGATAGGAAAATTAATGCTTTTTATATGGATGAATCTAAATTCAAGTCATAGATAAAAGAGTTATTTCAATTTGTATGGTTAAGAAGCAGAAAAAAAAGCTTTTTAAAAGTTTTTATGTATGATGGTCTAACACTATGCCTTTGATAAAACGGACAAAGGTAAATTATCTCAGTGCTGTGTTTAATGGCTCTGAAGGCCAGCTCAGTACTGGGCCATTTATTTCAGGAAACCTACTCGTTTGTACAACTTGTTTCAAAAAAAAAAAAAACAAAAAAAAAACAAAAAAAAAAAACCAAAAAAACAGGCTAACATGTTACTATGGTAATATTTTTAAAATTCCAGTCAGTGATCATGTTTCATATATAGCCACTGGGTAAAATGTATAAACATTTAGCATGTATTTTGTTACAGATATCTTTATATAAATAAAACAATTTTTAAAATAAACTAAGTAGAATAGGAACAAAAATTGAGGACAAAAACAACATAATTATCATTCTATAAACAAGGCTCAAGGTTCTTTTACCTAAAATATACCCTTAATGAGACTTGGGGCTACTGAATAAAACACAACCATCAGATGCAGAATTGTTTGCCTGGTAATTATGATACTGTTTATAATGCCAAGATTCTGTCCAAAGGCCACTAATATGAATCAGTCTTTTGGCTGCAATACTTAAACAATGATACCATAAGTACAATATCCCTTTCCATTCAAACACTCTGTGCATCCTGCCACAGTGACTTCATTTCACACTGAGATGCTTGTAGAAACATGCTGCCCCAATTATTGAGCCACAATGCCCGTGCCTATGACTAATCTGAGATACAACTGAGAAATAAACAAAATGTTCATGCTTTCCTGTCCATTTTTGCCATTCTCTTCCTTTCTTTGGTGTCTTCTTTGACCCTCATGCTGAGTAATTTTCAGCTATTCCTGGCATAAAAAGAACCTCGAATGCTGTATGAAATCCTCAAGCCCTATTCCAGGATGTCCCAAAGAATGTGCCAGAGAACACCAATCTTGAGAGATAGTTACCAAAATATCAGAGAGTGTGGAGAGGTTCCAAGATCCAATACTTTTGGGAAGCTTTGTGTACTATATTCTCAAAACTGAGATTCCCTAAATCTATTAGCATATCAAAGGCTCTTAGAAGTCCTGTAGTAAAGAAATATTTTTATCTATATTTAACCCATGCAAATCCAAAATTTATTTAACTGTGGAGTCTATTTATATCATTTTTTTCAAGTGAACTCTATTAACATAACTGATGGCAAATATTAGGCACTTAGGTGCCCTCATATAGAATGTAACTGCTGAAGTTCTAGCCTCTTAGAGATTAGTTAGATGCTGGCTAGTTAACTGAAAAAATTAATACAAATTGAGAGGTTAATTTTTTATGATAGATCTCTATCTAAGGATGGTTGACTATAACATACCATACTTTGGCAATGCATCTGCCAAAGTGCAGAATAAAATGGAAATTTCAGGCACTAAAGTTGTGAGATTACACCCTGCATGTATCTGTTATTGCACGAGTGAGTACTTTATTGGTTTTAGAATTTTTATGCTCAAAGAGCTAAAATTCTGAGGCAACAATTACATATATAGAGTGAAGATAATATTTGTAGACACATTTAATTAAACCATTTTTCTCAAATGACTAACAGAAGTGGATTTAGTCCTCTGCTTTTTGATGCCAAAAAAAGAAGACAAAAAAAGCCACCTGCCAAGATCTGGCTGTGAAGCCATGACTGTGTCTCAACCATTTGTTTTACTAATGATCAACACTTGATTGTCTGGGTCATTGAACTGAGAGGAAACCCTGAATTTTGATTTCTACAAAAAGATTTCAGAGGAAGACTTTTGCTTTGAAAGTCTACTTACCCTTTTTAGAAAACTAGCAATTTGAATCTGCTATCTCTACAACCCACCATTTACAAGATTTCTTTCCATCTTGAAACAAACAGAAAAAAATACACAAGTCATCTATTTATATTCATGTGAATCAAAAGACAAAATGGTGATGATGAGGATGAGAAAAGGTGAGAGAGCTCAGGAGTCTTTAAATTGAAGTTGGAAACTATGTCAAAATATGTTTTGCCAGGATATTTCTGACACATCTTGCTTCCCTGTTAGAATGGTAGCACAGTCAGGACAGCCCTCTGCAGGGTGTCTGACAGTTTATCTCTATTAGCTTTTTATCTAAATCTATATACTTATGCCATCAGAAATACTGATCACAGAATTTTTGAAACACAAAATATTTGTAGCCATTTTTTTTGGTGGAAACCAGCATTACTGCCTGCAACCTGGATCCACTCTAATAGAGGACTGTGGCACTAACCCTACAGTAAGTCATTGACAGCATTGGTAGGTGGTTGAAATCCTTAGGGTAACAAAATAATGCTTTTGAAAGACTAATATTCTCACTGATGAATGTCTTTTAAGCTTACATCACGTCAATTATTTGCAACCTCATCTTTATAAAATATTTTCTGGTTCTGGGATACTCTGCAGTTCCTCGTTTTTGATTCTTGCTTAAATATCAATACAATTGTTTTCAGTCTTACAAAGCCAAGGGGGAAATAACTTTGTATCTTAAGCCCAAGGGGAAATATCTCTACTAAAATGCCATATTTTTGGAACAGATTCTGTTGTTAGGCCATTACCCCAAAGGAACAGACAAAATTAGGAACCTCACATTTGTTACTATTTGCTAGCTGAAGCCTCACGTAGTTTTATAAAAATAATCATAAAAACAGAAAATTGTGCACAAATATGGTTTTAGTATTTTTCCTACAAACTCAATAATGTCCTTTTTTTATTTGTACTGGTTTTTCTTTCTAGTGGAGAGAAATGCGAATTTTTTTTCCTGAATAGTATATTAAAGGTGATTTCTTGACATTTCACTGTTTGCCTTTTCATTCTATTTTAGAAGATGATTCCCAAAGCCAGATAATGACTGTGTTCAATGCAAAACGATGACACAGTATCAAAACTCTTCCCCTTACTAGTTTTCACATGTCTTTAGCAATATCTTAATCAATGCAGAAGTGGCATAATTGGAGAAAAGTTGTTTGATCTAAAAAGACCTCTCTATTCTATCACTCCCTTCAACCAGATATTCTCCCTTTCAGCCCCTATTTCATTTCTTTCATTGCATTTTCAATTTGAACTTACTTCTTTCTTTCTTTATCTGTTCATTATATTTCTTATCCCATGGGACACAGGTTCCATGTGGGAGAGAATTTTCTATACCTAGTGGCTACCAAGTGTTATTGTTGAAGGAAGGAATGAATAAGGGAAGTGGTGGGGGGATTGGAAGAATACATATGATGGATCACAAGAAAGTCATAGTGTGTTCCCTAAATGTAGTCAGTCTGTAAATATACCATGTAAAAGCAAAAGTAATGCTTTTGTTCATTTGTTTGCTTTACTCCATCATTTTTGTTGATCATTTATTTCTAAATTATTCAACAACTTTCATTACTCCATTACTACAATAATTAGCTTCTATCTGTTGAACAATATAGTGCCAGGTAATTTACCTACAATTGTGCAACCATCCTAAAATATATATATTTAACTTATTTAACTTATATTTAACTTATACAGGGAAATTGGGGTACACAGAAATGAAGCCACAAGGTCACATAGGCAGGAAGTGGCAGAACCAGGATTTGAACTTAACTTCTGACTTCAAAGATGTGCTTTCTCCTCTGTAAACACTTCACTTAACTGTATTTATTCAGTTTGTTCTACACTGATTGGTATTTTATTGCATTGCTTTATAGGTACGGGTATGCTTAGAGTCTTGTTTTTCTAAATTATACTTCTTATGTCTTACTCACATTTGCTAAAGGTAGAAATTGGAACTTATTTTTGTAACCTAATGTGCTGTGTATACTCCTCTACATCTTGGGAAGAAGGATTTTATTTATGTTCACGTGGTCTGCAATTTACTCAATTGTGTTTCTGCAAGCTTAGTTACCTTTTTCTGGAGCAAATTCCCCTAGATACCTTCTATTCTCTCATAATTTCACTCTTTACCCACTAAGGTAGAAGTCTAAATTATCTGACTTACAAGATTCAGAATGATATATTGTAAAGTTTACAAATTACATATTAAAAGTTTAAATTAATATATTAAAGAATTATAATGCCATCAGCATAACAATCAGTATAAGATTTTAAAATTTAAACAGTGACATATTTTTAAACACCTTTAAGTGTTCAAATTCTGCTTGATATATTTGTTCTGTGTATTTCTTCAAAATTAATGTCTTAAAAATCATTTATTGTTATTGGTTCTTCACCGTAAGCTCAAGGATGCTGTCAAATATGCTTGTGGGACTCCTAAACCAGATTTTGCCTTAAAATTCTTAGGTGTCAATTCCCCTTTAGTATCAGCACATTGAAGTGAAAGTAGGATGTTCCTCAGCATATATTTTGAAGGAATTGATAAACTGAATCTTTTCCCTCTCCCATTATTTGGGTAAATTAGTTATAGTAGCTAAATTTAAAGTAGTTTCTTGATTATTTCTTCTCTTTGGCCAATTTAGTATTAGCTTCAAGCTGCCTCTTTTAACATAAAAGTGCCCTTTTAAAACACCTTTCTTATGAAATTGTTTTTCATTTAGAAGTATCAGATGTATTTGCTAAATTATTAAAAACATGAAATAAGATATTTCACAAGCAGAATCTTCACACTTTATGCAATTTAATTGCCATTGAGACTTTAGTTAGGTCAAATCTACAATCAAAATCCTAAAATGATATTCAAAGAAAGAGAAAAATAAAGCAAAGACCTTTCATTGGAACAACTGTCAAGACTTTCCTGTAAAATGTCTTAGCTTTCAGTGAACACCAGAGATTTCCCACCACTTCAAAATTCTTAATTTATTACAAATAGGTATGGTAGAAAGATTTTACTAAGTATTTGGATATATTTATAAAAGTATTAAGTTGCTTTTAAAAAATATCTTTACTTAAAATTTGTTTAAGTAATTCAGAAAAGTAGAAAGAATATAAAACCCATTCACCTCAAAATAATCACCACTTGATATTTTTATTCAAATATATATATAGGAGGGTATGTAGAAATAAAGTTCAGCAGGTCAAGGTACGTAGCAAAGAACGATTTTATTAAAATGGACATATATTATCCTCTACTATATTAAATATATGCACTATATTAAATGTAACTTCAAATGAAATAGCTTTCCTGAAATTGAGATAAATGTTTCTTTACCTGAAGAAATATGTTGAATAATAAAATATCACTGATTATTTTTTAAAAAGACTTAACAAATTTAAAAGTTGGAGCCATTGCTTGCTACAAAATGTAAGGAAGTGAACATACTAATGTTTTTTTCCTATTGTCCTTCTACAAAGCTGAATTTTTTTTTGTTACATTATTATTTTCATTGTTAAAGTTTATATTGTTTCTGTCTTATTCAAAGCCACAATGCCCTCAATTTTTAACTCTTAGTTCTAAATTGAAGATTCATATTTTTAGCTGGGATCCTTCAATTCCTGAATCTTCTGTCATGATTCATCTCTTGGTAGGCTGACTTTTACTGTAGTTTTTGTTTTGTGTTGACAAGGTGAAGGGATTGATTACTCAGTTTTTGTCTGTTGTTATACTTAAAACAACAGTAATTTATTTGCTTATAATTCTGTGGGTCAGCTAAGCATTTCTTCTCATCTTGCAAGCTAGGCAGGTGTTGGAGGTCATTGGTAGCTTTGCTGGGGGTTGATAGTCTAGAACAGCCTCACTCATATGTCTGGCTATTGCAGGCTGGCTGTTCTAAGGGGCCTCAGCTAGGGCAGCACACCTCTGATCCACAAAGTCTCTCATCCTCCAGTAGGCTAGCCCAAACATGGACATAAATGATGGTCTCAGGATTCAAAAGAGCAACATGAGGGACAAAACCCAGAGGCATAATCAGCACTTTTCAAGGCTTTGCCTACATTATGATTTTTGGGTTTTTTTTTTTCCTTTTCTTTACAATTTTTACTCACATGATAATTTTGTAGGCATTTTTTAAAATTTAGACTTTTGGTGAAGTTTTAGGTTCACAGCAAAATTGAGAGGGAAGTACAGAGATTTTCCAAATACAGAAGTTCCCTGTTATTCATGGGGGATATGTCCCAAGATCCTTAATGAACGCCTGAGACCATGGATAGTACCAAACCCTATGTATGTTTTTCCTATACATACCTATGATAAAGTTTAATCCATAAATTAGGCACAGAAAGAGATTAACAACAATAAGTCATAAACTAGAACAATATAACAATAAGCTATAATAGAAGTTATGTGAATGTGATCACTATTTCTCAAAATATCTTATTGTACAAATTTAATGTCTTTTTCATCTTAACTAAGTACTTATCATACACTATGTAAAAGCTGTCACTTTTACAGTCTGAGCTGCAACAGCAAAACCAGCACATATTTTTTTTCTTCTTCATAATTTCACCACGAATAGAAGATTCATTGTTACCATAGGTCTTAGCAACCTCTGCATATGATTTTTGATTTTTTTTTTCTTCCTTTATTAAGTCAAAAACTTTCACCTTTTCACTTAAAGGAAGCACTTCACAGCTTCTCCTTGGTATATCCAAATTGCCAGCATCATTACTCTTGTGCTTTGGGGCCATTATTAAGTAAAATAAGAGTTACATAAACAGAAGCACTGCAGTACAGTCCATCTGATAACCCAGAGGACTAGAGGGCTAACTGAGTGACTAAAAGGCAGGATATACTGGGCAAAGGGATGATTTCTGTCCCAGGTGGCTCAGGGCAGGATGGAGCAGACTACAGCCTCCTGTTACATTTTTTTACTTCAATTCTCTGTCATCAAATCTCTGATTTCCTTTCCCCAGATCACACCTCTCCATCTGGTGGACGTGTCTAAAAACAAATCCTGTTACATCACAGACTTTCTATGTTATGGTTTTCATTGACTGCCTTTTCTTCCTGCCTCACTCCTTTTCATCTCTGGTATCGTCTGGCTCTGCAACTTGGAGCTAAACAAGAGCCCTGTCATTTCAATATAGACTCTTCTTCAGCTACCTCTCTCAGAAGCTGCAAGGATTTAAATGTGTTCCCACAGCCTTCTATTACCATATGTCTCTTCCCTCTAAGTCAGGGAACTTTGTATACCTTGTAAGATTGTGACCCTTGCTTTTAGGGAATTATTTAATAATTCTGATAAGTACTAAGGGATTAAAAGGAAAATAAACAGTTGCACACATACATACTCCAGCAGAAGACTACATATATCATCTATAAATGTTCTTTAGAAAAGTTATCATTCTGGTTATAGCAACTGTATGTTGTCTTGTAATAGTAGGAGAGTATGTCTCCTCTCATATTAGTTTCGTTTGTCTTTGAATACAATAACAGAAAACCTAGCAATGTTTCAAAACAACAACAAAAAATGTCTTGCAAAGAAAATATAGTCAGGACACAGTGGCATCTGGTTTGGATTGCTGACTAAATGAGGTGAAGCCTAGTATCTCTCCAATTACTTTTGGCTTATTACCTCAGAGTCCCAAGATGGCTGCTGCCCTGCAGGCATTTTCGATCTATGCTGCAGGCAAGAAGAGGAAGGGGAGAATTAGCCCCAACTTACCTCTTTTAATAGGAAAGCAGAACTATCCCTACTGCACCTACCACCACTATCACCTCCAGCAAATTTCTGCTCACATCTCAGTAGGTGCTAAGAATTTTTGAGCACTATAGTAAAGAAATGCAAGAGACAAGAGAGTTAGGAAGAGCCACTGATTCAGCCCAACAAGTGTTTGCCATACCCCCAAATTCTGAGAACTCCTTGAAGGAAAGGATTAGAGCTTATCCATTTTTGCATGTCCAGCACTTAACAGGGTTTGACATATTTCTATATGCTAAGCAAATATTCATTGAGTTATATTTCTCTATAGCTAACATTATTTATTGCTTTCTGAAACTATAATTGAATTAACATTGTCAAAAAAATTTATCTCAGATCTTGAACAACTACAATAGGAGTTTACAATATAAATCTATAAAATCTCAAATTATTAAATTGAAATTAAAACTCTGTTCATCAGAGATGTCAATCTAGCATTTTATGTGGACAAAATGATATCAAAAGAGTAATATCTGTGTAACAAAGTATAAGTTTGGAGTGACAGAGAAAATGTGAAATTAGGTTCATGTTTCGATTGTGAAATGTTGTTATGTAATCTCCTGCTCCTTACGCTGCAGAGCTAGGCTATTCTGCTTTTAATAACAGCCTATTACTGATGTTGCAAATGAAGTGGAATACACTATTGCTGATACTAATAATAGAAATTAAGCTGTCGAGTGCATTCCCAGTACCAGAAGGTAATTTACAGTGCTGCATTGGACTTTATTGTCAGTATTTATAGAAACTTTTCATTCTATTCCATAATATATATATGTTGGTTCTAATATAAAATAGTATTTTTTTCTAAGTGTTTTAGTAGATTTAAAATTCAAGGATGATGCACCAAGTTCATTCCAAGCTTTGTGCAATTATCATGATGATGATGACAGCAAATATGTAGAGTGCTTAGATGTGCCAGGCACTTTTCTAAGCAGTTTACATGTGGGAATTCATTTAATTCTTATAACAACCCCAGTTAGTAGGTTCTGTGATCACCCACACATACAGAAGGGGAAGTGGAAGTGGAACTTGAGGAAGTAACTTGCCCAAGGGCTCATGGGTATCAAGTAACAGAGCTGGGATTCAGAACTTGGGCCCTTAATAATTTGTCTCTGAAACCCACTATGGATCCCCAGGAGTATGCATACCTAATTTGACAAACATATTTTCTCCTACGTCATTTTTAGGACCCTATTATTTAGGAATTATTCTCCACATTTGATGTTTGAGGAAAAAGAAGCTTAAAGAAGTTATAGTAACTTGTAAAAAACCACAAGACCACTAAATATGATTCAAACACAACTCCCTTTGACTCTAAAATCTACATTCTTATACACTGCCTGGTGTACCGTACTGCTTTCGACAAGTGGAGAAAACTTTCCAGTGAGTGATGTACTTCCTGTGTCTCAAAGTATGAAGACTATCACAAGGTCACAGAATTTCAGAGCAGAAAGGAATTATCTTGTCAAACCTACTTATTTTACAGGTGGGGAATTGAAACCCAGAGAGAGTAGAAATACTACCCCCTCACTGCAGATCTCCAATATCCTCACCTAAGGGTCAGTCCTCTCTAGAATCTCCTCTCCTTTTCCCTATATGTTGATTTTCCATTTAAAAATCCTTTGATATAGTGTAAGCTGTCATAGCTCACAACTGGAAGGAAATTGTAAATACTCACTTTTATCATTTTAGAATGATGAAGACCTTCAGTATTTCACAGCCTTTATTTCCTCAGAAGCTTTATTTCAAAAAGCGTTATCTCTGCTTGTCATCTTAGAAAATATAAAATCTACTAGCTAGAAGGGCATATAGTACCACATGTATCAAACTTGTCTCTAGGAACCGTAGGAAGATGAAAATCATGGCAATTTATACCCAGCATCCCTAAAGAGCCCTGTCCATTATGTATCTGCTTTTTATTGATTGTCCTCTTACTTGAACAAATATAATCACAGAGGTCTTTGAGTGATTTCATATTGCTCTTGGACATATTGTTCTGCAAAATGATCAAGACTTTTGGTTGTCTAGGATTTACAAATGCTTGTTAAACTTTATTCAAAGTGATCCCAGAAAATATAACTGGGGCTTATTGGAAAAATTTTATAGTCCCATAAATATAAAGCAATTATTAATTAGCAACAAAGACATACCATTTTCAATCTTATTATTTCATTATGAAAATAAATAATCAACACTTTTCCCTTTTATTTTTCTAGGCAAGGGGTCTTAGGAGTTCTTAGGTACTAAAATGGCCATTAAATAATATATGTTAAATGTTATTGTCATTGTATATTATTATCTGATAAGAATTGTTAATTAGACAGGAAGAGCATAATCCCTCATTTCATAGATGAAATTAAAGTTCAGAGAGGTTAGGTGAAAAGGTAAAAGTCAGACGCTAACAAGTGGAGAAGCCCAACTGAAATTCAGATTATCTCCTGCAGCCACTGTCCTTAATACTGCATTGAGTTGCCTCCCCTAGTTTCATAAATTTCTCTAACATTCAAAATTAAAGTTTTATGTATGTAACATTTGCCCTGTTTATTTCAAGGAGTAGTTTTTTTTTAAGTCTTGTATTCAGATGTTTTGTTTTACTAGAATTTCTGTTAAAACAGAAAAATTTTCTAAAGCCTTTAAATAACCACTGTTATCATAAGCAAAGCAGACTATCTAAAGAGACAGTATCCTAAGTACCACTTCAAAGACCACACTTGCTGTGCAAAAGTCACATTAAAGCACTTTATCCTGAACGGCCTCATGACCTCAGAGAACACCGTACTACATTCTTATAGGCACAGTTAGTTACACTAGTTAATGGCCACATGTAAAGATTATTTCCTTTTCTTAATACAAAATTGTTAAAAGTATTAACCCCGTATAGTTAACCTTGAGAAATAGTTAATTATCACAGGTAGATAAATGGCTCAGTGTTACAGCTATAGGGACAATACAGAAAACAAGTCTTTCCTTTTAAGAGGTTGAAAGTGACTCTGTTATGATATCCTGAGATAGTGCTTTCCAAATGTGCACTGCTGATTTGCATGGATTCTAAAGTCATTACTTGGAATGCAGAGAGGATACAGGCTCACTCTTCCAAGGATGTGGAGTCACCTCTCACCTTTCAAGAGTTCTATTATGGTTACGAAAAGGCAGTCAAAGCCAAGGGGTCTAAGAACCTGCTAAACTAGGCCTCCCCAGGGATGCTAACTTATAAAACTCCAGCAGCTCCATCTTCAAAAACAAGTGATTAGGATAGAGAAAAGAGGGCAGGCAAAAAACAAACAAACAAATAAATAAATATCCCACTCTTTTTTCCCTTCAAAGTAAAGAATGAAGATGGTCAGTTTGTATTTTGGATTCAATGCAAAAGTAGATCACTATTGTACAGTATGCATTTCACTAGAAAAGGAATTTATTTTCCTAATATTCTCTACCATGCATACCTCAGTGCTTCACACATGTACTAGTAATTTTCTTAAATTTATAACCACACTGGGCTTATATATCTCTCTCATAAAGTTGATGCAGGAATGGTAATAGGTTTACACAAAAATTGTAAATTATGTCATGCTGTTTTGTTGAAGAGAAGCTTAGCTTCTATTTATAGCTTTAATAAGCTACTGCATGCTTTCTAATTGTGTAATCTGTGGGATTATGGGATATGTAAATTAAAAAATACCTTTATCTAGGAATCCCAGATGCTGTCTGCTTGTGATACATGCTTTCTTGAAATACATTCTTCTAGAGAAAATTGGTTTTTAGATTAAAATATTAGGGGAAATTTATTGCTCCTATAATCTTTTTTATTTTATACTTCAGTTCCAAAATTTATAATTCTGGCAAATAAATAGCATTTGCCAAAGATTTACTATAATAGATAACAGAAAAAAATCTAAACAGAGATGGTGGTAATGCTGCAATTTAAAAAAAATCATGACTTCATTTTTTATTGATATGATATATCTCCTTTATGAAAATTTCAAGTGAAATAGAAAAGTTCACAGAAAGTTTCACCTTAGGTAATTCAA
Source organism: Camelus dromedarius (assembly GCF_036321535.1). Classification (NCBI taxonomy): domain Eukaryota; kingdom Metazoa; phylum Chordata; class Mammalia; order Artiodactyla; family Camelidae; genus Camelus; species Camelus dromedarius. Next base: position 35,830,818 of record NC_087443.1, on the reverse strand, counting down.
ATCCCATTTATCAGAAAGAAATAACCAACACCAAGTAAACATCATTCCAAACATTTCTAAATAACTATTAAGATAGAAAGATGAATCAGAGAAATGTATATATACATAAACCTTAATTTTAAGAAAAAACAGAATCAAATTATATATGACATTTTAATATTTAAATGTTACATTGTCTTCTCCTTAAATTTAACTAAAAAAATCATTGAACTAAAAACTGGAGGAATTATGAAACTTGGGTAAGTGCTTCTTAAACACAAATGATAATGTTTTCTATTCTAAAAGGACATTCCAACACTGAGAAAAAAGATTGAAACCTTTAGGAGGATGGATTCTCTTTAATTATATATGTCAACCTTAGGTAGTAACTATTAACCCCATGTTATGAACAAAAGGAAACTAACTCACTATAGTTCTTCCAATATTGCCTGCTTTTACCCTCTTCATTGTCATTAATATGTTTACATTATCACAGATGGTTTATAATATTCACAGTATTCTGTTTTATGACTCTAATTCCTAAGGTTGATTTTTTGATACATAATTAGATTTGATGCTTACCAACTATTTAATAATCAGTTTCTCCACTCTTGAGCTATTGACATTAACTCACTCTGTGTGTATGTGTTTGTTTAAAGAAGGGCTTTATGGTTCTATATTGCCTAGGTTTTTTCCTGCTTCAGAATGTTTCTATGCTGACATTAGATTCAACTGAAAATAAAACTTGAGTCACACTTCCATTCCTTTAGAACCGTGTAGAAATTGCTTCTCTGGCTTCTGACATTATGTGGAGGTTGGAGGCCAACCTACTTTTCCCCTTATGTGTATTTTGCTTGTTTCCTTAAATGTTCATATGATTGAGTTTTTCTTTAGAGTTCAGGGAACAGTAACAAAATTATAGTATGATCTTCCAATTTGAAGATCCAAATCTTTGTACTAGTTTCCTTCTATTTATTTTTGTATTTTTGTTGATTTTTCTCCTCAGAAACACCAATTATACACTTGATGGCTCTGTTTTCACTGTTGCCATATCTTTCATCATTATAAAAATTTTATATTATTTGTACATATTTCATTATGTCAGAGTTTTTCACACTTAGTAGCTTGCCTCTTCGTTTTCAGTCAAGTTTATTCTGTTTCTATTGTATCTAGTGTGTATTTTATTTTTGTTATTTTTCATTTCCATTTTCATTTTTTTCCTGAACTCTGCTGGCTCTGTTTTCCTCTCCTTTTATTGTCATATGCTATCTTCCCTGAACTCTTCTGTCTCTCTCTAAACTCTTTTTCAGGAGACATACATCTTGTGATAAACGCTATTCACACCTGTTTTGCTTGTTCTCTCCTTACGTAAAAGAGAAAATGGCAGTTTTTATACATGGAATGATCTATTGGCCCCTTTCTGATCACTACTCATCTTTGAATGAGGCTGGCAAAAAACCAAGTAGTACAAGGAGAAGGGGTAAGGGGAGTGGAATGGCTGGAAGTTAGCTAGGGAAGCTGGCAGCCACTCTTTTAGCTGGTGATTCAAATGCAATCTTTTGTTTCCTTAACACTGAAAGTACTTCTTCTCCCAGGACTTTTCAGATAAGGAGTCTGCCTGGATCACTGCGGGTTCTCTCGATAGTGGCATGCCACCTGCTTCCTCCACCTTTTCCTCTGGCAAGCTGCCTGGACTTAGGGACCAAGTGGTGGAGGACAGAATGACCTGGTTGGTAAAAACGCTCCTCTGAGGCTTCCCTCCCCTTCCATTCTGGAGTGGCAGGTGGGGTCTCTACAGGAATATTCTCCATTTTTCTTATTCTCCCAGTCTTTTAAACAAAGACTCTCAAATACGCCTTTCAGGGAGCAGCACATACTGTTGAAGTCTGAGACAGTGAGTGTCATCTCTCAGTAGGCTTGATTATCTAAGCAGAGGTTACAGTATTTAATATGTGAACTTCAGAATTTGTATCATTGAGGTTGTAGAAGTTTGCTTGCTTCCTTGGAGATGGCATATGTTTCTCTTTGCCTTTGATATTTTCAGTGGACTCTGAGGGAATGAGGAGAAGAAAAATGCCTCTGCAATATCTAAATCTGGAAGCATATAAATATTTCATATTCCATATATCATTTTACCACCAAAATGTCTGGTTAAATGTAGGAGATTTCTAGTCAGTTCACATAGAAAATATCAACGAGTACCTTCTCTATAATAGAAGGACCAAAACATTTGGCTAGGAGCAGACATCAAAGCAAAAATAAACAGGCCAGGTCTGGACTCATGGAGCTCACAGATTTATAGGTAATCATTGCACAATGTAATAAGTGTTATACTAACTAAATAAACACTGTAGCATGAAATATGCAATTTAATACTTTGCAATTTCCTAATTATTTTCAAGTCCATTTAACTAATGTTCATTGAGAGCTGACTATATAAGATCTAAGAACATTAACTTATATTGGCAACTTCAAATAAAGAAACTAAGCTGAAAGAGGTTAGGTTAATTGTCAAGGACATACAGATAAAGAAGTAGACTGTTTCTGACTAGAATTCAAGATTCCTTTTCTATTACATCATGTTGCCCTGAAAAGAAGAACTGAGATGATTACAAGACACAAAAATAAATCCACTCTGTGAGCCATGATTAGTCCTCCACATACCACGTGGGGAACCACTATCTGTCTTCTGTGGACCTCACTGGGATCCATGATCTGTCCTCTACAGAATACACTGTGACTAACCCTCATGGAGCAATAGAGATTCATATAGCTCTGCCCAGGACACCATCCACAGTTTTAATGTTTAGATAGCTACATATTTGAAACTATTTCTTTCTTGCAGGACAGTTGGTACATTAAGCAAAACAGTTGCCTAATCAGATATCACAAAAAAAATTATGTCTGTGTACATGTATGTATATAAACATAGGTATTTTCACTCATTTGACAACTACTTGATACAGTTTTTTATTTTAGTAATGCTTAGTCATTAGAAATACATATTTTTGGCAATTTCCACTTTCATTTATTTTTAAATATGCGACTGTAACAACACACAAGGCCAACTGCAGTAAATGTTTATGTTTTTACAATATATCTCTACTCTTTTAGTTTTCACCCATTTCTGATTTGGCAGCATTTTTTGGGGTAGGTCTCCTTAATTCTTACCACGTTACTAAATTTAGTTTAAAAACATACAAAATCACATTTGTATTTTGCATTCCTGGTTTGTTGTTTTACATGATGTTTAATTAAATTACATAACAAAAACTAGTACAACTGGTATAAACATGTTTGGGAACAAATACAGCTGACCTTTGAAAAAGCCTTCAACTCAACTAGCGAACTGGTGAGAACAGGAATAGACAGACCTCTTGTAGTGTTACATAGTGATTAAGGCCATGGACTCGGAGCTAGACTGCCTATGTGTGAATCCTGATTATTACCTACTAGTTGTGTTAACCATGGGAAAAATCTCTTAATCCTTCTGTGCCTCAGTTTCCTCATCTGCAAAATGGGAATGATAGCATTATCTACATTGAGATCTTGTTAAGGTTAAAGGAGGTACTTTATGCAAAGCACTTAGAATAGATCTTAGCAAGTGTTAAGTGCTATCTATAAGTATTAGCTGTTATTACTAGCCAGGCACTCAGTGTACAATAGAGTTTAGTCAATGTGTTCTGCAGAGGAAATGGAAAACATTAGCTACTCTGGCAAGTGGGTTAAATGGAGGCTGTTAAGAAGAGCTCTTATTTTCAGTATTGTTAACTAGTGACCCTTGCTGGAGCTTAAGTATTCTGAGAGCAAGAATTAGATCTGTTCTAATCACTATTGCATACTTTATCAACAAAGTGCCCACATTTACTGAATATCTTCTGAGTAAATGAATGAACCAAGTTCAAATATGGTAGGATGATAAAGTTTCTACAACATGATATCAGTATGACCTTATAAAAATAGGTTAGTTTACATTAAAAGATATCCATGTCTCTTTTCTAATTTGACCCTTACAACAATTTTATAGCATATGTAATTATCTCCATTTTATAAATAAGAAAGCTGGAGTGCAGGGAGGTTAAGTAATTTGTTCCAGGTCACACGGTGAGTCACTGATGGAGCTGGGGCTGAAAGTCAGGACTCTTCTCTAGACGTCACCCATATAATGTCACTCTCTCAGTGCAATAGCCCTATAATAATCTCAGCTAATCTTTTACCATCTCCATGAATGCCATCTCCCTTGTTTGACCCTTTTGACTTTTGGTGTTCCTTACTCACTTTAAACTCAAATTCTAAGCATCTGTTTCTAAAGATATCAGTTACTCTTCCATTCATGCCTAATGTTCTCTATCGCTGTAACTCTACCATAAAGACAGCCAAGCATGAGATTAAAGGTAGTTTATGAAATAAGAACATCACTTGTTTAATTTGCTTTAAATACCTAACCTTTTATGCATTTAACTACATAGTTATGTTAATACCAAGACTACTGCTTTACCTCACTGTGTCAAGTAGTACTTTAAACTGTCAGGGTTTTCTTGCAAGTCAGTCCGAAATCACCTGATGAGTGGACAGATTGATAGTATTTCTTACAATAGTAGTTTAATAAAATTAAATGGCTGGGCCACCTCAATCTAGGCCAATCCTTAAAATACCATCCTAGCAAATGAAGTGAATAAGTGAAAAAATGGTGTGTATGTGTGTGTAACATGTGTGTTATGTGTGTATCTTTTGGAGGTTTTGGGGGAAGAACAAGAGCTCAAGTATACATACAGTCTCTTGTTTAAATGCATTGTCAAGAAGACAAAGGCTTCTTTATATGTGTAACCAGTTCCAATAATGTGTCCCTTCTATGCTCTTATTATCTTAAAGGGTTCTCTCCTGCATGAATGGCAACAAAGATACTGTAACTTTTCCCAATTGTAAGGCTGTATGGAATTCATCTCTGTTCGTTTACAGGGCCAAAGACTTTTTACCCTATATAAGTTTCAAATTCATCAAATTCAAGTAATTCAACAAATATTTACTGAATTTTGTCATGTTTTATCCACTTAGGCACTGTGGAGAATCAAAGATTGCTTAAGGTCAGCCCTTTATTTCAATGAGCTTAAAATGAAATGGGAAATTCAGATTTGTCCATCAAGAAATATTTCATGGGAAGAATAGAGTAAGCATCAAAACTAGGGTTTAAATAAAGCATAATAGGAACACAGACAGAGATTAATTCTAATGGGAATGATCATGTAAGCTTCAGGGAAGAAGTAGGATTTGATGGTTTCTTGATTAATAGGATTTGAACAGAGGGACTTCAGGTAAAGAGAAGAGAGTGAGTAATGACATGAAAGAAGAAAATAAAAGGCCTAAGGAATAAGAGTATGCCTGGGAGGCTGATACTTAGAATACCCACACCATAATATGACAAGAGGCTAGAAGGCTGGTTAAACCTTGAAAGTGGAATACAGAAAGTCTGAAATACCAGCTGAAGGAGTTCAGGCTTATTTGATAGCTAACAGTCAGACATTAAAACTTTTCCTTGTTTTGTTTATGCAGTGGCATGATTTCCTGGACTCTGTGATAGTTACTCTGTCAGCAGGAGGCAAAAAGCAAGGCCAGTTAGGTTACTGAAATAATCTAGGCAAGAATTGTAAAATCACAGTAGGAAATTCAAGTAGCCAACACAACATTGGGAAAAAAATTTCTACTTTGTTAGTTTTTTAACAGAGGCACATTCAGAATGTAATACCATTTCACCCCTTTTAATAGGCCAGAATTTCAAAAAGTAATTCTGAAGTTAAAATATACAGGGAACACTTGTATATGATCAGTGAACAAATCAGTAAAAAATTTTTGGAAATAAATTAATAATACATTTTTAAAGTCCCATGAAACTTTTTGTATACTTTTACTCGTTAAGAAAAATATCCAAGTTTAAAAGATCATTTATACAAAGAAAGTCACTGAATTATTATTTGTGATAGTGAAAATATTAGAAACATCTTAGATATCTACCAAAAAATAAAAATACAATAAAACATAGCAAACATAACAAAAAATACAATAAAATCTGATGGACTCATGCAATTATTAAAATTATATTCATGAAAGCTATGTAGTAATATGCAAAATGTGTATAAATAGACTAAAGTATAATATGATGGCAATTAAAATATAAATATATATTCTGCAAGCATGGGAAGAATCCATACAAAATGAAAACAGCTGAAATACTGAAAATTTTCCTCTTAAAAAATTTCTGGAGTTGTTGAAATGTGTGTGGTAAATAATTTAAACTGTTAATGAGTTGCTGAATTAGGACAATCACAGTCCAAATGAAAGGAAGAATTGTAAGGGGAAAGATGGTAGAAGTAACCAGGAGTGAAGTTTCAGAAGTCAGAATGGATGAATGAAGGAAGGGAGCAGACTTGGAGGCTGAGAGTCTGGTAGGAGTCAGAGAATTTAACTAAACTAAGAACTTTTATTCATGGCAATGAAAACAGACAAGTTTAGTTTTGTCTATTAAGGTTCAAATAGATCTTTCCTAGGTACTTGGAAATGTGATATGTATTTCTGAAGAAACAGCAATGCTAAGACAGGAATCTTGGACTTTTCCTGAAATAGCTTGTATTTGAAGCCAAAGGAGTGTTAAAAAAACAAAACAAAACAAAACAAAACCTTCAGTTTAGAACAAGAGAAGACAACTCTGGAACAAAAACAGAATACTTCCATATAGAAGATAGAAACCTTAAAAGAACCACAGAAGCATGATGGGAATAAATGGTCATTGTTAGAGATCCACATTAGTATACTGTCATGGCAACTAAAAGAAAGTTGTGTGTGTGTGTGTTTCTATGAAGAAAAGGTTTTATCCAAATTATAGGGAAGTGAAAGAAGAGAATTCAAAAGAGAGATCTAATAGAAGATCATTTCTAAAAAGTAGTTTCCATAGACTGATAAGAGTAAAAGGCAGATGACTAAATAGTGCGAAAGTGATGAAAATATGCCTTCAAAAAGTGTGTTTAGTAAGGTTGCAGGATACAAAGTCAATGTTGCAAAAATAAGCATATTATAAAAAAGCCACATATAATTAGAAAATTGAAAACAAAATTTTCTAAGTGAAATTTTAAAAGATTGAAATAGATGAAGAGATATGTTCAAGGGTAGGAATACTCAATAATTTAGAATGTCAGTTCTCCTTAGTTGAGCTATATATCCAATTCAATTCCAATCAAAGTCCCAGCAGAGTTTTTGTGGAAATTAACAAGGGGATTCTAATATTTTTATGGAAGTGAAAAGGACCTAGAACAGGCAAATAAAGGACACTATGGTATGGTAAACTGGAGGTGGTAAAAGATGAAGAATCTAAGTAATATAAAATGAATTAGGTGCAGGAGACAGCAAAGGAATGTGTAACTGCTGAAAGGTTTGTACAGAGAATGGACTAAGGCCATCCTCCATAAAATGTTTTCCTCCTTCATCTTCACATTTTCTGAAGTCAGGAATTTCAGGGAGGAAGCATTAGACTATAGCAATGATTCTCAATCCTGGTAATCTAACAGTCTTACTTATAAAATTTCAACATACGGAAATGACTAGAATCCACCCCCAGATTATTACTATTTAATAGAATATTTTCTAACTTAAGGGATCTATGACAAGACATGATTTTCTACCTTGCATACTTGTGAGAAGGACTATTGCTATCAGACAAGCTAGTGATCCTCATCTAGGAAAGACCTGAGGTAATAAGAAGCATTCAAAGAACTAAGTCCTATCTCTACACTGTCATCAGTATCTATGAAGAGAATTAGATTCAGTGTGTATTGATCCATTTGAGACTACTGATCTTAAAAGGACACCAAGGAAAACTTACAAGTAATGTGAATTACTGAAACATGCTTGGGGTTTTATATAACACAACATGCAAGAAAGCATTTTAGACTGCAAGAGTAGGATATGTGGGTTCTATAGTTCTGCAACAGATGGTATAACTTGAGGCAAAATGATACTCAACACTTTGGCTGTGTTACTTGTAATTCATGGCTAAAGAGAAGTTGGACCAGATTATGCCTAGGGTGACTTTGAACTATTATTCAATTTCTAAACTTCAAGCTCTGAATTAGTTTTCTACTGCTGCTGTAACAAATTATCTTAAATGTAGTGGCTTAAAACAGCATAAATTTATTATCTTATAATTTTGGAAGTCAGAAGTCAAAAATCAGCTTCACTGGGCAAAGTCAAGGTGTCAGCAGGGCTGTGGTCCCTCCAGTAGGTCTAAGGGAGAATCTATTTTCTTGCCTTTTCCATCTTCTAGAGGCTGCTTACATTCCTTGACTCGTGGCCCCTTTGTCCTTCTTCAAAGCCATCAATGTAGCATTTTCCTCTCTCACTGTTTTACTCCTCTTTCACTGTTTCCATCATCACATTCTGTTCTCTGAGAGTCTGACTTTACTGCTTCTATCCTTACATCTTCTTTCTCTGACTTTGACCTTCCTGCCTCCCACCTCTAAGGATTTTTCCAATTTCATCACTGAGCACATTTGGATAGCCCCGTATGGTCTATCTCAAGAGCCTTAAGCACATCTGCAGTCTTTTTTTTTTTTTTCCATGAAAGGGTAACATAAATGCAGGTACTAGTGGCTAATATGTTAACTAATTTTTGAGGGGCCATTAATCAGACTACCACATTAATACATTCTTCAAAGTGGTTAAGTGTCAGAGTTATCACTAAAATAATTTTCCTAATTTTGAAAGAAAACATAACAAAACTAACCATGTATCCAAGTGGGTTGTAACCAGCAAAGAAGCAACTTCAAAAAATAGAAAATTGGTTCTTTGATCTTATCATTACTCAGATTTTGGTAAGCTACTTATTTAGAAGTGCTTTCAGAGCCTACTACACATTCTTTTGAATGTCATCAACATTGCTTCCAATATTGGAACTTACTCAAAAGTTACTCAGAACGAGTGTGAATGAATAAAATGAGGCGTTTCATACTTTTGAAACACAAAATATGAAATCACAAGAAATATTTCTCAGTATCACTCATCAATTGATACTCAAGGTAGTTATCAAAGAGGAATCTCAATAATGTTCTGAGTGATAGTATCATGGGAATGATTACATAGAAGTCTATTATGAGAAATTTAGAGAACAAGACATTCTGTTAATGAAATTCTGCTATATTTGTATTTTAAAGTTGTTTGATTCATCTATAAGCATTATTTTTATACATTAAAAAATATCCCCCCAAACTGAAAAAGTTTTATATAGGTCATAATATCAACCTTTTTACCTCTTCATATCTAATTTTTTTAAAACAAAATATTTTTCTCACACAAGTGCAATGCTCAGAAACATAAAGTCATAGAGTACTAATCTTGCAGAAATTCCAGACTTTCTATATAATAATACATTTAAGTTTTATTAGAAGGGTGAGAATGTATTTATTCATCTTACTATTTATAATATTTCTGAGAAAATTTCAGTTTCCTATTTTATTTCACCCCTAAGGGGAGGATACTTTTTGAATCTGTCCTGCAAGTTGAAACATTCTCTAAAGTACTACATCACATATAACAATAACAAAAAGGCATAATTCTTAGTTGCACTTTAAAAATCCAAACAAGTTATAATACCTGTTAGCTGTTCTTAATTTTCACTCAAATATCAATGACCATCTGACAATCCAGATTTAAGAAGAGTTTTATGAGGATAAATGAATTAATTTTTGAAACATTTCATAAACATACCCTGCTATCTAATAGAGTGAATGAGTTTTATGAAATACTGTTTACAACAAAACACAAAATACTATTACAAGAAGACACCAAAAAATAGAAAATAAAAAAGTGTTAAATAAGTAGTATGGGAAACAAATAAACCACTCTAATGCTAATTAACAGAGAAGACATTCAGAAAGATGTTCTCATCACTCCATTCCTTAAATATCAGTCAAAATTACCTTTCAAGAAAGAATAGTCTTCTGAATAGTCACATTCAAGGGAAAGGAGCTTAGAACTTGAGAGGAAACCAATGTCTCCATAAAGAGTTTCTTTCTTTCATTTTGAGCAACTGATGAAAAAATTGGTTTATTACTGCCCATCATTAATTTTCATTTAAAACTTCATCTGTCAGGTCCTTAACTGTTCAAAGAGTTGACTGGCACATGGAGAGAGCTATGAAAAGTGAAACTTTTCTCATATTTTGACTCAGAGAATTCAAAAACCTAAAATCTAGAAAGCTTATTTTCCTCCTCTATCACCTTAACTCTGAGAGGTTGTAATTTAAGATCACATTAAAATTAGTAACTCTGTAGATCAGAGTTGATGTCTTCATATTGTTCTACACAGAATACACTTAATTCTGAGTTCCCAGAAAAATAAATGATGATGAAACATTTCCTCTTACCTAAATCACAAATAATTTCAAAAGACTCAGCCAAAATGAAAACTCCCTGACAGCAGAGATTTTGTGCCTTCCATTTCTTTCATATTCCTTATAGCACCTCCAAATTCTGCTGACAGAGCAAGTGCTTAATAAGATGGCAAAAAAGGAAGAAGAGTAGGAGTGAAACAATGAAAGGAAGAAAAGGAAACAAGGGGAGAGGAGGACAGGAAAGAGGGGAGAAGGAAAAGGAAAGAGATAAATGACTCAACTAGATCTTTTTTATTCCCTGAGTAGAAGTTACTGAAAGTTCTACGTCTGACATTCAACTGACAGTCATCTGAAATTAGTATTCCTGAATTATTTTAATGACTCACTTAGAAAATATCAAATACAGATATTTCTGTCAATGATAGTGATTTGTCTTTTGCTCTTTTAGGACATTTTCATATAACTGTTCATAGGTGCTTCTCACTGAGTTAGCCTAGGAAATATAACAAGTCCATTAGAATATACAAAAAGAATATGTTTTACTTTTCCTTTCAAAAACTTTAACATTCACACTGGTAGATATTTGCCTTTTCTGAATTGTCATAATGATGAGGAGGAGAATGACTATGTCACTTTATATTTGTATAGTATTTTGTGATTTATAAAGCCTTCGTCTATGTTTTTTTGCTTGACACTCATAACAAACCTGTGAAGCAAGTAAAGCAGTTGGTGTTAACTATATTTCACACATAAGAAAGTTGAACTGAAGTTCAGACCATGGCATAGCCAGGGTTCATACTCTTCTGACCCTGGGACACTACTTTTCCCTAATGACAGTGTATGCTGCTATGCATTGGATAACTTTATAGGGAGCCCAGATTTTCACTAACCTATCTGTCCACTCTTACTCATTTTTTTAAAACTTAAACATAATGGCACAGGTAGAGAAATTAAATTTGGTCTTCACAATAATTTTATTGATTTACTCAAAAGCTAGAAAATAGGTATGGAGACTAGGTATTGCCTGCAGCTTGCATGACTTCCTGTCTTTAACATTTTTCTCCCTGGCTAAAATTTAGGATTTGCCAAGCAGTCTTTATATAATTAAAAAAAAAATCTAGGAATTAGCTCTTGGCAGTGGATAGCATTTGGGGAATTGGGAAAGAAAGACTTGAGGCAAGAAGCCTGTGAAACTGTACAGACCCTTTGAGGATAGAATACAGTTATTTCAAAGAGCATGAGCAATGGGACAGAATTTGCCAGCCTAAGAAGCAAGTGAGAGATAACTTATACAACAAGCTATTTCTACTTATTTTAATGTCCTTGAAGTTTCTTTTCCCTTAATATTTAGCAAACTATTTTAGGACATTCAAAATCTAAAATAATTCAGATTTAAGAAAAATGGAAATAGGCCAGTGAAGTAATTTGAATAATTTTAAGGCTTCTTCCCAAATATTTCACCGTAAGTAATTAGATTAGAAAGAAGGGAAATCCCTGGGTAGACTGTTAGCAGTTTAGTAAAAAATAACAAAATTAATCAGTCATTTTAATATTTGGGTGCAAGCATAAGGCAAAACTCAATGTCTTATTTTACCACACACTTAGAAAATAGGCAGAGTACTTCAAAAACTGTGGTATCATATAACAACTCAGAGATACCCAGAACTCCCTGTGAAGGATTCTTGCTGTACATTCCATTTATAAATCAGGAGTACATGTGGATGTAGGAGCACAGTATGGTGAGTTCAAAAGGTGCACTTTGCCTATCCTTGATCTTTCCTAACATCCCCTTCCTGTTCTGCTTAATCACATCTTGTATTAGCTTATGAATTCTGTCCAGGTCATCACTCCATTGGCTAAACATTAACAGCTATTTGAAAAGGTTCACTTATGCCCTAGAATACTCACTAGTCTTAAATAAAATATAATTTTTTTAATTGAAATAGGTTTCAAGTAAGCAACCAAAGAAAATCCATTTGGAGACTGTTCCAATTACAAGCACAAAGGGTCACAGATATTTTAGAGTTGGTTCAGAGCAGATTGACTCAAGGAGGAAAGACCTATAGAGTTGTTAAAGCAGTTAGCATTTGATCCTGGTAAGTGGCATTTTTAATTACTGTTTTAGGAAAACAGTGGTGACCAGCAGGTCTACAGCTACCCTGAGTAAAGCATAAGTACACAAACCTGATTTAAACTATAGCACTAAAGATTGCGAATGTCATGAATGAGTTTTGACATTGAATTATTTAACACTTGTGTAAGTTACTACAGAGAAGTTTGCAATGGCTTTTTTCTGACTGCCATTAAAAATAAATTTTCATTTTTAACAAATACTTACAAGTGTGGCTCTACTTAAGTATTGGATATTCTTACAAATTCAGTTTTAAATCTCTGATTCTACATCAAAAATCGATCTATATCTGAACTGTCCAATAGAGTAGCAACTCACCTCATGTGGCCTCATTAACCTTATATAAAAATTAAAAGCCCATTTCCTCCATTGCACTAGAAACCATGCTCAATAGTTACATGTGGCTGGTGGGTTCTAAATTGGACAACACAGAAATAGAACATCCTTATCATTGCTGTAAATTCTATTGGACAACACTGACTTATCCATGCATATTCCGAATGTCTCAAAAGTGCTTTTTAAAGATATTTATGCCCTATATTTTGAGCATTATGATTGGAAAACTATTTTTAAAAATAAAAATAATTTTGCAATAGCCAATTATGAGGTATATTTAAGTCATCAAAAGAATTCACTTTCAATGTTTAGCTAAATTAGTAGCAACAAATAATCTTGCTTTTTTGGAAACACCAGTTGGATGATTTGCAAAGGAAATCAGACATTCATGTACTGCATTTTTACACTTGGCAGCTTCACTTTAACTTTAAAGCATTCTGCTATACAGAATGGTGCTCTGTTAAAATGGTGCAATGTTTAAGGTTAAGAAACATCTGAGGTAGCATTTTAAAGTAATCATACATATGTTTTCATTTAGCTTATAAACTTTTGAATTACTTTTAAAATACCTCTCAATTACAAAATGTAAGAAATGTTTAAAAGCTCAAAATTTAGGGTTTTTTGTGAATTAAGGAATTAGCCTTGAACTATATATATGTATATGAATTATACATATATCATCTAAGCATCTGTATAATCATAAGTAAATGTACATATATAAATTAATATTGCCATGCCAAGAACAAAAGAGAATACTACTGGATAAGTCCACATATTTTTGTGGAAAAATAGGATAAATAAATATTTTTCTTTATCTCCATTATTATTTATCCATAAAGATAATGAAGCTGAGGCAAAAGAGGGAGTTAATTTAATCCAGAGTATCAAGAAAATAAATGATTTGGGTGTGTTACACTTGGCCCCCGAACACACATCATAACACAGTCTCAGTCAGCTTCTGTTTTCTCATCTTTTCAAAGAAGGGTTTAAATTAGATGGCTTTTAAAGTGAACTTTTAATTGTTAAATTCTATCATTTCACATATAAATAAATATGATTTATACAAATTGGTACATATCAATAAATAACTTGTCTAAGTTCTTTCCTAGTAAAATGAGGTGGAAATTCACAGATTTTAAAGTTTCCATAACAGAGAAGGGAAACAAAAGCAAGAAGTCAGGTGGTTTGCAGGAAATGATGTAAAAAATCGTATCAGATCTAAGAATTTAATTCTTCATGTTCACTCCTGGGTACATTATCCCTCCAGACTATACAATGCATTTATCATGAATGCATTGAATTAACTTCAAAACCTGAGCTTTCTTTGAAGATGTTAAAGCAAATTTATCATTTCATTGATAATTTAATAAGGAAATACTGCTAAGTAAAGACACTAAAAGACTGCCAGGGACTACTTGGATCCTTTTAGAGGACTTAATATAACAGTATTTTCAGAGAAGTCAAATAATTAGAACTTCAGTGTTAGAAGTTTGGTATATGCCGTTCAACTTGGTAGCTAAACTGTCAAAGTCAGCAAATTGCAATATGTACTTTGAGAAGGCTAAGACCTTGGTTTCTACTCAAAGCTAATGTAATTCTTGTGTTAAAAATCCAAGAAAAGAGTGTGAATCACTCTGTTCTTAGCACCCTACTACAATGTCACAAGATCACACAAAATCATGAAGTAGGATGGGCAGAAAAGAGTTCATTTTGAGCAGTCCTCTTCCACCTGGCAACAAAACATACCAAACATTTTTTTTTCACTTATCCCCATGTAATGATGGTATTTTAATTCCAGTCTTTATTAATATTAACAATTACTTTAGCAATTACTTTTTAATCATGGAACTCTATGATTCTGAGCAGTAATAAAAACCTACCATTTATATAAAACGATATAGCAATATGTAACTAGTCTAACTTCTTTTCTAGTAAAATTAGGTAGACCAAGTACTGTCCATATATTAGCTCAGAAAATCCTCATTATTTCCCTGAAGTTTCTCTACTTTACATACTAGGAAACTGAGGCCACAAGAAAATATATAACTTGCCCATGGACACACAGCTAGCAAGTGTTTGCAGCCAAACTTCAGTCCCAGTTACTCGAATTCCAGAACAGGCAGTGTTACATATTGTGCTACATTATTTCTTTGTTTCATGAACAATGATATGAAATATGCAAAGTTAACTGACATATAACAACCATTCTTAAAAATCAAGTAAAGAAAATTCATCTTCTTGATAGCTCTAATAAACTATGCTTAATGGATTTATATCTGAAATCTTGGTTCAATTTACAAAATTTACAAGAAGGAAAAAAGAATATGTGTGTGATCTGTAGAGATTCTGCTACAGTTAATAGAATTATATCATGAATGATGCAAAAATAATATCTATAGATCTTTTTTTAAGTATGCCTGGCATACTGCCAGGTATTAAGCATGATGCTACTGATATTTAATCTATAGTTATAATTTTATAAATCAGAATTCAAAAGCATTTATTGGAAAAATATTCAAATTATATTTCTACCATATTTAAGTTTCTGGTTTCATCATACCATATCCTATGTAAAAGAAGTCATAGGATAAAATATCTTAGATGTATAAAACCAACAAAAACAATCTGTCTCATTTTAATATGTTCCCAGTTCAATTAACTGCCCTATCAGAGTACCCAGAATCCTGGGTGCTCATTTACTGACATATAAGCTTTCTGCTGTATATTAGAAAAACTGGGCTTTGGTACTCCAGATGACACTTTTTATTTAATCTTCAGCACACTTCAGAATTTTAAATAGTTCAGTTCTTGAAATTCTTTTGAACTAAAACATCTTAATTTTTACCTGGATTATTTTAAAGTATTTCCTTCTGTTCATAAAGCAGTAAAGACAATAGCTATTTTTTTTCAAGAGGTTCCCATTTTCCTTAGAATCAGAAAAGACAGTTTTCCAAAAGAAAAGTAATTTAACAAAAATAAATGAAAGAAACCTAGAATGATTTTAGTTTTAGAGATTATTTCTTTCAAAGATACACTTTACAAGTCCTCTTGACTTTTGAGCTTATTTTGATATCAAGTTCTACTTGTATAGGACTTTCCCACTGAATAGTTTAAATTTTATGTAAAGGTGAATTTCAGTGTTCAAAAACATTTAGCCTTAGGTCTTAACCACACTTTCACAAGTGCAAATCTTCCCTTATCATGGCTTGTAGCGCAGTTACAAAACACAAATCTTAATAATGCATCTCTTTTTTCAATAGGGATTTTGGAAGGGTTGCCCAAGTCAGATTATCATCTGTTTCTTAATTCTTGGTAAGAAAAATGTGCTGGAAACAAAACTGTACACTGCACCATTACACAATGTAAATAGAAGTTCAGTGTTAACAGATTCACCTCTACTACTTATAACACATGTAGTGCTTAATATGTGTCAGACACTGTTCTAATTACACACATTAACTCATTAATCATTAACTCATTAATGATTAATTAATGTAACTCATTAATCCTCACAATAACACTATGAGGTGACTACCACAATTATTCCTATTTCAAAGACAAGGAAACAGAGGCACAGAAAGGTTAACTGACTTGTCCAAGATTCTAAGTGGTGGAGCTAGTATTCATTCAAACTCTAGTAGCACACTTCTAGACGCTGGACAAGTAACTCTTACTCTTTACAGCTTCTTAAAAAGAAAAGTGAGCTGACATACTTTTAGACCTAAAGTCATATCAATGCTTTTAATTATCTAACTAGTGATAAAAGATACATCCTTTACCTGTAAAGTCAACTCCAGGGCAATCAAGATCACTTTCTCTACCCACACTTCACATAGAAGTTGATTCTATGAAGTCATTTGCCAAGCATTCACTTGTTCAGTCACTTAACAAACATAAATTGAGGGCCTATTGTGTGCCTCACACTGTTCTAAGTGATAAGGTTACAACATCCAATAAAAGATAAACCCAAGTTGACCTCAAGGAGCTGATATTTCTTCTTCTAATCTTTCCATGTTGGTTAAGGATCTATTACATCTTCTAGTATCCTGTGCCTATGTTCGTTAATGTCCTATGCCCTCACTTACTGGTCCTTGGACGTAGACATCATTTCAGTCTTTCTCCTTCCACTAACAGGTTTAGATTATCTGTTTAATTCCTTCAACATCGTCGTCCAAACTCAGGTCTTTACTAATAATCCACAATTATATTATTGTAATGATCATTTGCTTTTGTTCTTTCTACACCCAACCTTCCTCTAAAGCATCTATTAACAGCATCATGACCCTCTGCCCCGAAACAAAAACTGACTCTCTAGTGACAGTATAACAAGGTTAACATTCCTTTATGTAGTATTAACACTGCTTATAATCTGATCTCCAACCAACTAGACCAGTCTTGCCTCCTACCATTTGCTTCATGTGCACTTCAGACTAATAAAACAGGTCTATTTGCAGTTACTGGTTTGCTACTTGATCATGTTGACATGTCTCTTGGAAATGCCACTTTTCATGGCATTCTTACTGCCTGAAATATCTTCACTCATGTCTGCACTAAGAAATCTTGGAAGGCTCCATTCATGAAGCCCTCATTGAGCCCACTAGTTAGAATTACTCTCACCATTCTCTAAATAGTGATAGCTCCTCGTACCCATCACCTGATGTTCCCCTGCACCGCACTATCTGTGCATATTTCTCCTTCTAGACTGTCATATCACTGAGAACAATGGCAATTTCCTTAGCCTTAAGTATATAGATACATATAGAGCATAGTTCGCTGAACAAAGAGTAAGTATTAAATATTGTCTGAATAAGTAAAACTATGACTAAAAAGTCTCCAGGCCATGAGTGTCTAAATTTCTTAAAAGCATGTGTGTAACACCGTATTTGCTGTTATAAAAATATTATGTGGAAATGGTTTAGAAGGAGGCAAACTGGAGCTAAGGAGTTAGAAATGACTTTATATTCATGTACTCTATTCAAGGTTATGTTCTTTTGTAGTTTTTTTACTGCTGTTGTTGTAGATGTTAATATTTTTGAAAAAAATTTTACTTGCAGGCTAGAGGTCAGAGAGACAGTAAAGAATATGGGGAAACTTCACTTGTTTTCTAGCATGAACCAGTAAACTCCTACTGGGAGTACTTTCTGACATGCAATTCCTAAGTTCCTATCAGATACTTTGACAAGAGAAGCAATTATGTAAGAAAGAGGAAAAAAAAAGCCTAAGAGATATGCTATCAGTTCACCTCTTTCAGTACTCAAAATTCAATATTTCAAATTAAGCTACAGACCTGAGCCACATCAACTGAATATATCACAGAGATGCTTTCATTGTATAGAACCTTAATGTTATGCTTTTAACTTGTATAAACATTTGCTTTAAAAAATTCATAGCTGAAGAATCATCTACATTTTACAAAGAAATGTTCATTAAATTATTCTATATTCCTATTTAACTCCAACATTAGAATTTTCCTTAAAATCTTACTCTCCTTTCTGAAAACTAGAACTAGATAATTTTTCTTGCTTTTCTTTTTTAACTAAAAGAAAGCTCAAGTAAAACTTTTATACATAATTAAAGCAAGTATATCAACATGACTTTTGCATTTGCTTCTTCCTCCTACTTATTTATATCAACCTTATTAGAGATACTCTTCACCGTAAATTACTTCAAATCAATTTTGGTCTTACTTTTAAGAACATGTCATCTGAAGAATAAATATACAGGATTTACTCGTTCATTTATTCATTCATTCAACAAGTATTTATTATCTGTTTGGATTCTAGGACTACAACAGTAAGCACTAATAGAAAAAAGGCTCTACCCTTGTGACCCTTATACTTCTGCCTGTGGGAAACATACTAAATAGGATAAAAGCAAAATATATAGAATGTTGGATGGCAAGTTATGTTACGGACAAAAGTAATAACGTAGAAAAAGAAGAGGACAGAAATTGTCATGGTAAATAGGAGATGATGTTTGATTATAGATCCAAAGAGAGTGAGCGACACAGCTCTCAGAGAAGATCCCCAAGGCAGGGAGTCAAGTTATCATCTGCAAAGGCCTCAAGGACTTGAGTGTTCAAAGGCCAACAAGAGACCAAGTGGTTAGAGTGAGAGAGGAAGAGACATGGTCAGTTGGGTGGGAGCTGTGGAGGCTATTGTGAGGAGTTTGGATTTGACTCCTTAAGCCAGTTAAGAGAGGTGTCTACTCATTTGGATTGATAGTAATTGGTAGTTTTTAAATGATGCTTATTTGGAAGTAATGTATGTGTCAACAAGTATAAGCAAAAATCAGTACTTTAGATATATGTGGTTGTCTAGTTTTATGGCATTCTTCTTCTTAATTTATTAATTCATTTACTCAGCAAAACTCTATTAAGTACCTACTATATGCCAACAGTGGTAAGATAAAACAATGTCAAAATACTAAGATGGCAAAAAAAAAAAAAAAAGTCCACAACCTCAAATAAAGGTCTGTCAAGTGACAGAGATAAATAATTATCTGTTATTAAAATATCTCTTTTTTATCTTTTAGGTAAAGGAAACCATATAAGATGTTTGGGGAAGGGGGTGATAGTCATATTTGCATTTCAGATAGACCAATGTATAGAAGAGATTGGAATGAAGCATGCCTGGATACAGGGAATTAGAAAGCTGTAAAAAAAAAAAAAAAAAAAAAAAGAATAAAAGCTGAAGTAAGATCCTAACACAGGATGGGAAGCTAAGTAGAAAGTTACAGGACATTTTTAGAATGGAGAATTGACAGGACTTCATGACTAAATAGGTGTGGGTGGTGTGAGAGGCTGATGAATCAAGAATAACTCCTAGTTTTCGAACTTGAACAACTACATGGATGGTGATAACAGTTAAGTGAGTTCAATTTAGGACAACTTGAGACATTTCAGTAAGCCATGATTAGCTAGCAGTCAATGACACAGAAATAACTGAGAGAATCCAAAGAGAGTGCTCAATTCAAAGAAGGTCAAGGACAGAACCCCAAGAATACCAACATTTAAATAGTGGGCAAAGAAAGAATTGCTCATGAAAGAGATTTAAATGAATAAACAGAGGTTTTCATGGAAGTCATAGAGAAGATAGGTTTTACGTTTTACCATATCATAGCCTGTGTCTGCCCATAGCGACAAACTCAACATGATTATTCATTTATCTTTAATATGATTGTTTATATGAAGCATTCAAATCAAGAGTGCCCAGTTATTCAGTTTATAAAAATTATCAGAGATTAAAATAGATAGATCCTCCTGAGTTAAAATATGTTGTATATATTTTATCATTATTGATTAATCACCCTAAAATACTCTTGAAATTAAAATACATTTATTTCTTTCAGTCCTTCAAAAGCAGTCACTGCAGTGTGCTCTTTAATATTTTAGTTTACTAAAATGAGTTGCTACATATCAGTTAATATCACTTCCTAGAGAAAGAAGCAGCAGTACTACAAAGAGATGAAAATAAGCCTTACAAAAAGATGAAAATATGTGCTTAGGAATCAGAAAATCCCAGGCAACTGTGTAAGCTCTTAAAATCACAACTCATCTATGAAAATGAGGTTAATATACATTCTAATATCATGGGGATTTAAATGGATTATAAAACTAATGGAAGCTCAATGTTTTAAAGAACATATAAATCTACAGAAATAGCAAGTAGTATGTTTTTCTCATAAGCTCTTTCAGCCAAGTATTTGTCAACCCAGAAGTGCTTATAAAATTTCCCTTTAATTTCTTAAGGTGAGAAAAACTTTGAAAGAGTTAACTGAAAAATTTTACCAGGTCAGTGGCCTAATTAGGATTTCAATAGGAGGTATTTTAAATTTTTCTCTCTTTATATTCTTGGATACTTAAAGTTTTTAAATGTAAATGCACAAAATGAAAACATCAGTATATGTCTTTATGTACCATGCTATGTTATAATAATATACATAAATTTAGTAAAAAGAAACTATCTATAAAAGTCCAAATAGCATTTAGCATGAATCTGAAATTGTTTTTTGAGAAGACTCACAATAGATATTAGTTTTTCAGATATAATCAAGAATTGGAATCTGAAGTACAGAAAATTCTGGAATGAAAGAACTTAAGAGGTTGCTGTATCAGCAAATATGTTCTCCTTTATTTTTACAGCATTTCTACCTGTCCTTTGTGCTATAATAACATGTGAATAAATGCCTTACGGTGAGGTTATTGTGAAACTATAAGCTATACTATTAACATACTTAACATTATAACCAAAATTACAACTCTATGAATTGTAACTAGAGGAAAATTACAGGTTATACCAAGTGTAGCAGATGCATAGAAGACTGTAGCAGCTGTTAGAAATCCTGAATATTATATCTTATGAAATTATATTTTCAGTTAAAATAAATGGTGAAACAGGTTATTCGTTCTAAGAAGTTTTTCTGGAGACAAACACTTCCCTGTGCATCAGGTAGAGTTTAGCATTAGCAAAGCTTGCTATTAACGTGCATTTGAATGTTCAGAACTGCAAATGGAGTATATAGTGCCACTTAATTAATCTAAGGATATAATAACTAAATAATCATGTCTCTATTCACCAAAGTGTGATGCACAAGACTTATTAAGAGATTTTTGATACATAACATTTTTGAGTGTTTTAAAATATAATTAGATAACTAGGTCAGCATCATGAGAGAAATACACCTAGAAGTTAGAAATGAAAAATCAGTTAAAAGACTGGGAAATTAATAATCATACTAGAACACTGGTAGCCATGTAAACAGTTGAATAAGTCAGGCTGAAGAATCCACCCCAAAAATGCACCTGCAAAATCTAAACAAGTAGAGGTCAGTCCACTCTTTCAGAAGTTATCACTTCTTTGTTTAAAAGATAATAATTGATTGCTCTAAAATATATTAACTTACCCAGAACCATTAAAGATCAATCTGAATACTTAGGACCTCAATCTGAATATCTATGTCCTAAAACACTTTAAGTCAGCTAACCCATCACTCTGTCATAAAACATACTAGCTGCTGGGGGGGATTGCCTGTGCCTCGTGGAAGTCACCCTATCTTCCATGTGCTGGTTAAGTTGAAGGTTAGTGACACTCTGTGCCCATTTATCATAATTTTTAAGTAGTGTAATGAGTTAAGTAATCATTCTAACAGTATTTGTTGTAACAATAACATTATTCAGCCCTACCTTATACCAAAAATGTAAATATTAAATGAAAGGAAACAAGCTCCAGTGGTGCCCTTTAACGTGCTGAGGGCACAGATACTCTCTGTGAACTTGACATTTTCATGGTCTACATCTGGTCCTCAGGATTCCAGATAAGATGCTTTAATGTGTCAAATTTGTCAGGCATTTTCTCACAGATAAATAGCATAAAATTGTGTGATGGAACAAGAAAGACACCATCATTAGTAACTGGGTAAGGATCGTATTGGTTTCCCAGTTGATAACAGGGGCCACTACACAAATGTTAAACATTTAACATGTAAGTTGTCCTTACTTGCCATCACAAATTTGATTTCGGAATACCATGAAAATGACAAGCCAGCATGCTGCTTCTTTTCCTTTGTGACATTTACTCACTTTCATCCTCTCCCTCAGTTTTTAATGAATTCTTCTGAAAAGATCAGATGGAAATTTTTTCCTAGATGGATTAAAGAATATATTTATATATATATATATATATAATTTTAAACTATTTGTGATATTATCAAAATATTAACGATGTGAATTAAAGAGCTCTGAGACTCTTCAGTAGACTCAGTGATAGAAAGGATTAGCCAATACAATGAGAAAAATAAATCCTGGAACATTAGCATAAAGTAGAACCCATGCCCTGTTGTATTTTTTTAATATGCCATGTAATGTTAAATCATAAGCATACATCGATTCAAACTAACAAATAGTCATTGAACAACTATGCCATACATCAAAGATACAAAAATGAGAAGACCTAGATTAAGTCTAAGATTACAATCCTTCTGAAGAGACAAACAATAAACCACTAAAGTTAAGAAAATATACATTTTTATATATTTTTTTTAGATTTAGAAATATTGCATGGGAGAAGAAGCAGATATTTTTATAAACACAAGGACAACACTTAGACTTTTCTTGATGCTAAGTATAAGTGTTATTTGAGCTATGGAGACACTCAAGGTGTTTTATTAGGATAAGGAGAAAATGGCAGTACACAATTACACAAATCTGACTGAGAGCTGAGAGGTTTAGCCAAAAATGATTCCTAAGCATAGTCTGCCAGAGAAAACAGTATACAAATCAACCGAATTTGTTAGAAAAGATTTGCTGAGACGATGAGCTAACAGTTTAATGTGAAACTACAATGGCTTTATGGACAGTTCAGACTCCCCAGGCTGCCCAAGGAGCTTTGCATTGTCATTGTAAATAATACAAACAACTTAGTGGACACCAAAAATCAGCTGAACATTCAGCAGCATTTATTGTATACCTATTTTGCATGCAACACCACAAAGAAAAGTAATCACCATCAATTTTTGTTGGCCTAAAACTTTCTTTTAGTCTCCTCTTCCTTCATTCATGAAATGGTTTCCGGACATAGCTTGGAAAACAAGTACAGGAACATAATGACTCATAAAAGCTACAGAAATTAAATCCCAACTGTATTGCCATTTCCAGACTCATGGTTTTTGGCCATCTAATACCTCCAAGCTATTAAAATTTATATATGTCTATTAACTCATTCAACAATTTTCATTCAGCTCAATAAAATTGAATTCCTGTTATGCGCGAGGCTTTGATGACTCACAGATGAATAAGATAATACCTTACCCACCAGAAGCTTAAAATTTAGTAAGAAGAGAAAAACAATCAGACAATCACAATAAAGTGCTGTAGCTGGTATAATGTTGTATATGTGCGCTACCATAGAAAATAAGCTTATAATGATTAATTCTCTCCCGTGGGATCCAGATCAGATTCATAGAGAAAATAATGCTTGTGCCAGGGGATCAAAAAGCTTGTGAGGGTAAAAGAGCAAGATGCATCGGGCAAACATAGTAGTTTGATAAGATTTAAGCTGACAGTAAGGTGTATGTTAAAGGATAGGCAATGCTAAGAGATGGGTTTGAGGAGTAAGAAAAGGCCTATGGTGCTAAATTAAATAAATTAGACTTTTCACACAAGCAGAGGAAACTATGTGAGAGGAGCAAAAAAATAATTTTTAGATAAGAACTCTAGAATATGTTTTAAATATACATTAAAAAGAACAAGCCTGGGTACTGGGAGGCCAATCAGACAACTACTGCAATGGTGGGGATGAGAAGCAATGAGGGCCTGAACCAACCAAGATGGGCAGCCTTGGGATGAAGAGTCAGAGAGAAACGATGTTTGAGAGGTGGGATGGACAGAACTGTCTATGATTTGGATATGAGGCACAAATAAAAGAAAGGACTTGACATCCAAGGTTCTGGTTTGGGTAAGCAACTGGAAGGTGATGATATTGAGAAATAAGGAGAATGTTCTATGATTTAAGTTCCAGATGCGTCGAGTTTGCCAGGTCCTCTAGGCATGTGGATTTTTAGATCTGGAGCTCAGGAGAGAGATTTGGAGTGATCAACATATAAGGTCTAGTTAAAGCATGGAAATGGATCAAACAGTCTGAACGAGAACTTGAAAGGTGAGAAAAGGTGAGCAAGACCCTGAGGAATGCGGTACTATCAGTAGCCGAGAGGAGAAAAGTCATGGAGAAGACTGAGAAGGAAAGACCAAAGAGGCTGGGGAAAGGTAAGAATCAGGGAACTACTAGAGGAAAGCAAGAAGCAGTCGGCAAATTTGGTTACCAGACGGAAGAAAAAAAGAATGAGGACTGAAAGTGTGTATTAAATTCAGAAACTAAGAAGTCCATGGTGTCCACTGTCAGTGGTTAGAGAGTAAATGGGAGTTAAGACCTTTAGTTCAAACAAGAAGGTGAAGAATGGAAGGCAGATAAAGGGGAATGGACTTGGAGGGGATTGACTGTGCTTCCCTGTTACAGATGGAAATATGTTCAAAGGCTGTAAACAAGGAGCCAAATAATGTGAAAACAGAGCAGCCAGGTCCCAGTCCCAGAAAAGTCAGCAATTGGTGGAAGAACACAGTTTAAATAGTAGTTAGTTAATCAGTGTTCAACAGGAGAAGTGAAGTCAGGAAAGGCATATATAAATTGCCTATAGGTAAGGGCTAGGAGTTGAGGGATTTCATAAATCGAGGCTCAGTTTTTTTCTGTGAAATAAGATTTAGGTGCACTGCCAACTTTCTCCCTTATTTCATATGCCTGAAGTATACCAAGGACACTAAATAAGGCAGCATCCTACAAAAGGTGAATAGTATGAAAATAACCCAAGGCATTTACATTACGTATATAGTATCTGATCAATAGAAATTTATTCCCTTATCCTCAGTAGCAAAACAGTTATAGAACCACAGCAACAGTGGTCATCTGCTCAATTAGTCAAAACATGCCATTGAAACCCTTCTTGTGTCCCACACAAAAGACCGATCTAAGAAAAATTTCCCTGAGGGAGTAGGTTTTCCTCCCAAGCTGAATGACTTTTATCTCTTTTCTTCCTGTTTCTTCTAGCATAGGGTTTATTTGAACGATTTTTCCTCTTAACTGGATGCCGTTAACACCTCTGGATCTCACATCTTTCATCAGACTCATTGATGTGCTATTGATTCAGTCTGCCAGGTCATTAGCAATGATTTTTTAAGAACAGTTAACACCAATTCTTTCAGTGATGCCTACCTTCACTCTCATGCTGCTCCAAAAGAGAATCATCCATCTTCATAAGTCTCTTCATCAATCACTGGTATTTGTGCCTTGTTCTTTCTGACAGTTTTCAGTCAAATGTGACTGAGTTTTATATAAGTCAACTCAACAGTTCAGGTAAATTGGGATATATTGGAGACTACTTTCTCTGTTTACTTCCATGATACCAAACATTCCTTTTGGTAGGCAATTTAACAACTGGGAAATTTTAACGAAAACATAATCTAGAGAAAAAGTACATTTCTTTTGTTTAAAAATTGAGTATCTGGAGTCCTGGTGGTCTCTGACTTTTTCAAAGCAGTTCAAAGATAAGAAGTTTCAGATTTCTTTGACCTGTAATACTTAATTGGATTTTTAACACAGAGAAAAAAATTCTGTGTCTTGGAAATTTATCCATGGTATTTCCAAGTGCTAAACTGGCTGCAGCATATTTATTAAGCAAAATACATTTGTAAGTACCCCAGAAATCTATTTGATTCCAATCTATCCGACACAATTTTGTTACTTTATTTTACAAATTAATGGAGGGTGAGAGGGTTGTGTTATTTCAAAATTATTTAAATGTTTACTTCTCATGAGTTTTAAAATTATCCAGCATTGTGATATGGGGATACGACGTAGTACCAACTTGTCCGAAATTAATGAAAACCTGCTTTTAAGAATAGGACAAATGTTGTCGAAATGGATTATCTGAGAGTTAAATGCAATGTTAGAAAGACCACGTTTGATGCCATCTGGAGAGTTTCCCAGATTCTCCACTGAACGGATCTCTATGAGTGTTCATTATGAGAGGTGATAGCTGTCTCTCTGGCCAAGAGTCAGGCTTTGTCTTATTCTTCATTGACACAGCTTGTATTATTAAGTCTGTGAAATGAATACAAAAACTATGATAACTTCTGTTTTTAATGACTTGCACAAATTTTTTTAAAAGGATTCATAGGGATGACACATGGATAAAGTAACATAATAGATATTTTGCTCAGTAAAAAGCATGATTCACTCCAGTACAGTGGAAAAATCGTGGTCTTTGAAGTCAAGAAAGAATTGGATGTAACTCTCAGTAACCTCAGCTCTTCCATGTTCTACTTTTATGAATTGAGGTAAGTTTCTTACCTACTTGGATCCTCTGTTTCCTCATTGGCAAAATAAGGATAATTGGACTTGACTTACCTCGCCAAGCAGTTACGAAAATTAAGTAAGATTTGATACCTAAAGCGCATTTGCCCAAAGCCTGACAACATATAGTAGATGCTCAATGAATGTTAATTTGTTCCCCTCCCCCATATCCTCAATTAGCACAGGTGCCAAGTATTAAAGAACTGAATACATATTAAGACTATCAGATATATGATACTAACTAGTTAACTCTTAGATGTAGTAAATATTAAAATATACAAAACAAAATCTGTTCCCTTTCTGGACTGTGGACTTCTTTGTTTATAAAATTATTCTGCCAACATTTATTGAACTACAGAATAGCTAGTGGATTTTTAATTCAGAGACCCTGTTTCATTTTCATAGCTTGAAACATTCCCTGTCCCTTTTTCTCCCTAATTTACCATAAGTGTTATACAATTGTCATCTCAGGACCTTGTTGCTACCATAAGCCTAATATGACACATGTCATATTTCAGCACACAAGGGCAGATGTGAGAAAATAGCTTTTTGATCACTCTGTTATCTCTACCAAAGTAACTGCACCAGGGATTCTCAAAACAGGATTTCTAATCTAACCTAACTTCAGCTAACTCCAGGTTAACATACAATGCTACAATCTCCTCCTAGAGGCATAAGAAGAAAAAGAAGAAAGAAGAGGGACGTAACTGCCTTTCATTCCATTAGTAAATATCTTTTGCTATCACATCCATTATTGGAATTTTATACATCTATAACCTCCACTACCCTAATAAAACTTCAGAAAAAAAATTTAAATAGTTTCACCAGAAAGGACTGGAAGCATCGTACTAGAGATACTATAAATTGGGATTGGAGAAAATAAATGTGCTTTGTCTCCATTATCCTGCATTCTAAATTCCTTTTCTGAATAAGCAGAAGCAGGGACTCAAATCCTGGCAGTGTTTCTGGACCCTGAATGCATGACCCAGTGGGTTAATGTACCTAACCAAGAGACATTCCAAAAGAGGGGTTTGGGGGAAAACCAGAGTCAAGAATTAAATAAGAAGCCCAAAAGAAACCTCAGTCTAACAGGGCTTACAAGATACTTAAAAACTGGGTAAAAAACAATGGAAATGGAATCCAGATACACTGGAGATAGAAGTGGGTCTGGAACAAAGAGAAGTAAAATTTGAGAGTGTGTTCACATGTTAGAACAGGGAGAGAGTAGTGGTTAAGAGTGCTGGCTTCAGAGTGACAGGGTTCAAAACCCTGACCCACCACACACCAGTTAGTGATATAAGCCTGCTGAGTTTCAGTTTCCTAAGATGTAAAATATGTATAATTGTTCTTACCTCACTAGGGTCAATATGAGGATTAAATATATTTACAATGGTTAGCATAGTGTCTGGTCCTTCCTAAATGCACAATAAATGTTAGCTAATATTATTGGGTTCACTGGAGCTTTTAACAGGACTTCTTGAGTAAGTAGATAGGAATTTAGGGCCCAAAGACAATGGGAGAACTATCTTCCTTTGATATCAGTGACTTGAAGGAGACAAAAAAAAAAAGAGGTCAAGGGTGCATAAGAAATAATTACAAATTGGGATGGAGGATACAGAGGAGAGAAAAGAAATAGTCTCTTTTTGCAAGAATTGCCTCAATGAACCATGTATTCAGAGTCTAAAACCCCTGCCAGGATCTGATTCCCTGCTTTTGCTTATCCAAAAATGGATTTTAGACAGAGGATAATGGAAACAAAAGGCTCACATGGGGCACTTATTTTCTTTATAGTATCTCCAGTAAAATGCTTCCACTCCTTTATGCTGAAACTCTTTTAAAATTTTCCCGGAGTTTTGTTAGAGTGATGGAGACTCTGGATGTACAAAAGGCCTGGACCCTGAATGCATGACCCAGTGGGTTAATGTACCTAACCAAGAGACATTCCAAAAGAGGGGTTTGGGGGAAAACCAGAGTCAAGAATTAAATAAGAAGCCCAAAAGACACCTTACAGTGAAAGGTACTGACCAGTGGGATGAAGGACAGATATGCTCCTCCCCTTTCCAGGAATTCCCTTGTGCCTCTATGTGGAGACTGTGACAGTATTGCTTAGCTTGGAGTTAACTGAGGTTAACTACAGAAGAAAAGATACAAAGCAAGAGGGAAGACATGAAAGAAGAGTGCCTGGTGTGTAAGAACATAATAAAGGAAAGAAGTTGACATGGCAGTGTTTAAATATAATTATGGGAAAAAGTGTTACTGCAGTATATGTAAACCAGCTTGGCACAAGAGGAAGAGAGTAGCAATAAATAAACAGCAAGATGTTTACTTTTCACCTGACTACTTGTTTATCCAGTTCTTGTACCTTCCCCTTCTTCATTTTGGCCCCTAAAATAGATATTAAAAGATGCCAAAGATTCAACATGCTCCTAGGAGTTTCCATATGTTCATGAAATAAATACCAATACATTTCCAAATGCTAAAATAATCAGCCTAAAAGCTATTCCATTAGAGTAAATTAAATTAATATTTCCTTTTCTAACTTTCAAAGATGGTTGTTTCCATATTCCTTCTCCTCTATGGTAACATATTCTCCTAAAATTAAAAGCTTCAGCCACTTTTTCTGTTCTTAGTTCTATCTCATCCTAAAACAAAACAAACAAAAACAAACTAAAAATGGTTCTAACATCCCTAGGTATTGAAAGAGAATCCTGGGTTATTGAGTGAAGTGTCTGAAAGATTGAAGTGATATTAAGCAAGGGGAATGGTACATTGTCAGGAGAAGTGAGGGATATATTGTTTCTAGGAATGAAAGAGATGGCAATTTGCTATCTTAAGCAACCACCTCTCTAATCAGGTTAATTTGGTCTATACCAAAAAATAAAATAATAGATTTCTTTCTTAAAAGAAACAGCATCCCTTTATTGTCTTCCTTCCTTCTCTACCTGTATCCATGCCCATGGTGAAAAAACAACAAATATAGTAACAGGATTAACCAGGAAGACACTACCCAAGGAAAACATTTTATATGAAAAAGAAGAAAATTCTGCCCAAATTCTAGAGAGTCATAAAATATCTTCAAATGCATCTAAAAACTAGTCTATATGATTTTGCTTGGCTTTAGTAATTAATAATATTCTTGAGGAAGCAAAACCAGTACATAGATCAACCTCCTGCAAGATGATCAATACCAAGGAAATCATTCATTCTCCTTGCATTTAACATAAATATAAACAATGATGATTTTCATCCAACAGGAGGTGAAAAGCAGTAATACATGTAAATTAGGAATCCAGAAAGTATTACAGAGCTCCCTAATATACTACAAGTTACTAATAAAGAAGGAAGAAGTTAAAGTATCTGGAGCATTAGTAATACATGTGATCACAACATGAATGAAGATTACCAATTCCTTTGAAAATCATGGCATCTTTTTCTGTGACAACTTTGGAGTATACAGTGAAGCATGACCTAGCTCTTACAATATAATTCCAGGATCAAAAACCATAAAGAGGTATATGATAAAATGAGAAAAGTAGAGTATACAACAGAAAATGCCAAAATGCCAATAATCGAACATTTTCATTCCCAAGAACTGTAGCATTTCATAACATCAATAATACAATGTCTTACTGTTGTTTTTAGCCCATGTTATGATGTTCTAAAGTACTTCTTTAAAAAAATTTTATCATCCTGCTGAAGTTTCATTCATACTATGATATATTTATTCTTTAATGCTATCTCCTTGTAATAGGGTTAAATATTTCTGTATCAAATATTTATAATCATAACTTGAGTTTTTTATCCTTAAAACATCAGTCAGGAAAAAAATGACATTCATAATTTGAAATCAGTTGATAAAAATTAGTAGTCATTCCATGTAGGAAAATGTTAGTCTACCAATTGAGGTAACATTATTTAGAGAAAAAGAGGACAGAGAAAGAAGATGAAGGTAGAAACAGGAAGCAGGTGCTGTTTATTTCTACACTGATCATGTAGACTGTGCCTGAAGAGGCAATAGGGCTACTGTTGCTCAACAAATTCAGCTAATGATGGGGGCTCAATAGGACTCTAATAATAAGGAAAAAGTATTAAATCTGAAACTCCACTATCCAAAAAATACTTATTTATGGACTACAGACAATACATAAGTTGAATCTAAATCCATATACAACTATCAGTATAATTACTTTGTAATCAAAATATATCCTTGATCCAAGGCATGTATCTGTTTCCTACTATAGAAATGTACTCACTCGGTTTACCAATAATTAATTCCATAAAGTTTAGGTGATAAAATGCCAAGGGTTTATTTCACCAGAATGCTTTGCATTTTACTTGAAGAAATAGGAAAATAAACCCAAAACAATCAAACCAAAAAACATAAATTGTTAAGGATGAATTTCAGGAAGGAAGTAATCCCTGACAAACTCAAATTACCCCACATAGAAAACTGCCCATTCAGCCCCAATCTACATAGAAATTCAGCCCCAATCTATATAGAAAGTCTATGCTGCACAGATTCTATGTAGCAATACTTTTAGTGCAAAGGTCAAAGGTTAAAAGTAGACATGCACATGTTTTATACACAATACATATTGTAATTAATATGTGTACACACATTTGTCACTAATACATGTTATTGTAAACATTAGTCTTAGCATACAGTGAGCTCATATTTAGAAATCCTTAAGTAAGTTTAGAATTAAGAGATGTATTACTTGTAATTTACCCTTAAATTCATTACTGAATGCAATCTCCATTTATAAATTAGTAGACTATGATCTCATCAAGTCATTATGACTAGGCATACACATATTTCACATATTTCAGATAATTTTAAAGATTATAAAATTAATATATATTTTCTCCATCTGATTTCCATTGCCCAGATTCTTTACATTTAGGTATGATGCTCTGTTGCACGTACTGCATGCAAAATACATGCAGAACATGCCATGAAGAATCTGCAATGCAGATAAGAGAGAAGCATTATCTTTAATTTGCATATCACACCAGACATGGTAACTAATTTGTCAAATATCAAACAATTTACATATTCTAGGTCTCCTTTCTTCCCTTTCTTGCAATTAGGTTATTTTTTTTTGCAACTGAATTTTATAGAAAGGAAAGTATATCTTAGCTAAGCTGATGTAATTTGAAAATATGAGTATTAGATTTCTCCAAATGATTTAAGGATATTGAAAAAGAAAAAAGTGCACATTCAGGTTAGATTGCAGAATGGATAGGGAGCTTCAAAGGCAAGCTCTGACTCTGAGAATTAAATTTAGCCTGCCAGTTCCTGCAGTGAAACGTAAGACCACATCCTCTCAGCAGCTCTAGTGGGGAGACATTGTTCTGCTGTCTCTCCGGGCTTCTTTGTACGCTGAGGCTGACGTGATTCCCCAGACTCATGTCCTGCACAGAATTTAAACTACTTTTGTGAGTAACAGCAAAAGGAATTTATTGACTTCCTCGCAGACTGAAAGCAGAAATGACCACTTGCATCAAATTATCCATTTGGATTTTAAGCTTATTAAAAATGGGGTGGGTTTTGACTGATGTTAATTTTTATTCAATGGTCTCATCTATTCTGATATTTTAGGATCTTAAAATATTTATGCAAAGCTTTATTTGGATTACTTACATAACTGCAACTATCTTTTATTTGCCAAGGTGACAGCACAAATCACATTACTTGCAGAGGTATGGGAGTCTTTCCCACAAATCAGCCCCACAACAACAACAAACATTTATTTATTGAACTCTGGAATAGCTACAAAGAAATATAAGCCATAGTTATGGTTTTCAAGAACCTTGTAACACAGGGAGATAAAATATTTACAGGTACAATTAACCAACAAGGAAAGATAGTGATACAAGCACTGTCACAAAGCCAAAATCATAGCAGAGGCTTTGCCCTGACAGGAATGAGATCTCATTACCTGCATGACTAATTATTCTTCTAGTTCTCAGTCTCTAGACTGAGACTCTAGATTATCCCTAAATTATCTTCCAATTCCAAAGTCTTAAGAACTTAATATCTAGTCTCCTATACCTACCATTCATAATTTTACTCTGTCTTATCAGTGGCAGCCTACAGCAAATGGAAGTCAGTGGCCTCCAAAAAACATTCCCATTTATCTATTTTCTCTTAAACACTTTCAACAATTCATAAACCAAGAAGAAACTTAGTCCAATTTCTTCACGTATCTATTTACAAAGGGAGTAAACCATTAATTACCCACATACAACTTATATGCATTGTGGTCTGTCCATACTTTTTTTAAATGTAATTTTATTTGAAAGGGACATTGAGAGCCTAATTTTTAGATAAAGAAACAAGCTTACATAGTTACAAACACTGAGGTTTCTCTCCTTGACAGATCCTGTGTTCTATTTACCTAACACTATGTTTTAGCTCTCCAAAGATACACAAACAGATACACCAGCCAAACAGTTAATTATTTAAGATTATGAGATGACTTTAACTGCAAATCACTGTCTCCTCCTGCCCTGTGCAGAGTTTCCAGGTGAGACAACGCAGAAGAACCCTTCCAATTTACTCACCACTCCCTCTCTGAAACCAACACCTTGCTCTCCATCTCTTGGACTTAACTAGCCTGGCAACTCTTAGCCCCAGAAAAGTAAATGAGACCTCCCAAGAAGAAATCATTCTTATCCAAATTGTACTTCCTCAAGTTTTACAGCCCAAAACACTACAGCAGAGAGCACACTAAAAAAGAGAGCATTATCATAAATCCCTTCACTTCTTCCACTAAAGATTGCTTTACTTGAGCTTGTGGCATTGTTTCAAACTTCTGCATTATGGGTCTTAAATTATGCTAGAGCCTCTCCATTAAGACTCTGAGGAGAAGGAAGCATGGAGATGAGGCTAACAACAAAATAACACAACCATGCACAAGGTCCTGGGTTCAATCCCCAGTATCTCCTCTAAAAATAAATAAATAAATGAATCTAATTACCCCCCACCCCAAACAAAATAACACAACTAGTAAACTGCAGTATGAACTAGAATCCACATTATGCGTCTCCAACTCCACTGTTTTTTCTTCTTACATTTTGCTATCACCTGTAATTAAAAGCTACTCTTTCTTTAAAAATTGTATTATTATACAAAATAAAAATTATTTTCCCTAATCTGCTACTTTAAATAATACAGATTTTCCTAGACATTAGCACATTTGACTGTAAACAACATACACTGTCATACATTATGCATCAAAATTCCCAAACTGACTATGGTAACAAGGCTCAAACTTAAATTCAATGGATATATTTTTCAAGTTTTCACATGATGGTGCAGCCTGCTAGACAAGTTTTGCTGTTACACAAAAACAAAGTTTGCAAATTTTCTTATATTTTACTCTTGTTTTTTTTTAATATTGATTTTAGTCCTAAGTATAATTTATAACTTGTAAATAAATACAATTGAAATAACAAACAGAACTCCTTTGGCACACCTAAAGTGGCAAACCTAAAGTGGATGCTCATTGTACTTAAGTCATGTTTACTTAAATTGACTATGTGTCTAAGGTGTAAGGAAAAATCACATTAAAGAGAAGGAATAGAAATTTATTCTAAGACACATATAAAATGTTAGAGCTATGCTGTCATCTAAAACAGGAGTTTTGTAATAATGCTTTATAGCAATAATAAAAAAACTACTTCATCGTAATATTTTATTTTCTGAGAACAAACCATCTCTTAGAATATTAAAGTTTGTTCCATTTTCACACAATTAACTTTAGTACAGGTAGGAAAGAAGACCGCTTAAATACTATGATACAATGTTTCTCAAATATGCCAATCCTAAAACTATACAAATACATAGGATATTCTCCAGAACAATCTCATCTCTTTGATCTGAGGATAGATACAAGAAATTCAAATCTTTTAATGTGTATCCAGAAATTCTTATTATCTGGCAAGCTTGGAGAACATTATTATAATGAATTCAAAGCCAAATGCTAAGAATTTTAGATTATATTTATCAGGTTGCCCATCAGTCAGTATCTATATGCATATCATTTGAACAAGTTTGAAACAGAATTAGCACTAATAGTATTTCCTTCATTATCTATAATACAAGAGCATAAATTCACGTATTTTCATCTTAAACATTTTTAAATTCCCTGGAAATGATACCAGTCAGTATCTCTGAAGAATTAGGTAACAACCCTGCAAGAGCAAAGACAAATAGAAAAACAATGGGTAGTGGCAACCAGAGGGGTGAAAAGAACTCCATTCAAAAGAACTGCAAGGGTAACTGACTCAGTTTCCCTTTGAGATTAATCTTTTAAAACCAAAACAAAATCTGGGGGTCAAAGATTCAAATGAGCATGAGTTTATGCATGACTTGTGCTAGAAAGCACTAGATAATCATGATCATCTCCCAAAAAGTCAGTGAGAATTTAATTAACCCCCCTTAACGACATTATGTCAACAACACATCTCAGAAATAGTAACTGCCTCCCCTACGTGAACTGAATATCTCTAAAATAATCCACTGATCAACTTCCTTAAATTTTTTCTCTTTTGGTACATTCAAGACACTTCATATTTGCAGTTTCAAAGTAAGTAGGCTGGTACCCACAGACCCTTTGTAATTCTACATACTCATATAAGAAGGTGGTAATGAATCAGAAAGTACTTCAAGAAAAACAAACAAACAAACAAAAAAAAAAGAAAGTACTTCAAGATCAGTCAGCATTTCCCGGCTACAGCAGCAACTTTGTTAATTAAGAGAATATACCCCAAGCTGAGGTATAAAAATTTACTGCAAGACATAAGAAAGGTATATACAGAATACAAGTATTGAAATTTAATAAAACAAAGATGTGACCTGGGGTCCCAAATGGTCTTTAACTGTAAACTGCTTTAATATGCAAAGCTAAGTGATGCAGAATCACATCATTGATCCATCAAGCCAATCTGAGCTTCTTCAGTCTCTGGCCTAATGCCTCATTATAGGCCTTATATAAATTATACAAATAGGGGTTTAACAAATGTAACTTTTTTAAAGTGCATGATTGCCTTATAGATTCCTTAACAGAAAAGGGCAGTGTTCATGTGATTAACCCCTTTCTTACTGCTCTTCCCTCCAGGTAGGATAGGATGCAGTATTCCTAAATAATGGGAGATTAAAAAAAAAAAAAAAACATGATAAGTGGCAGAGGCATGATGAATAATGTCTGGCACCATTCACCCTTCTTTCTGTTTAGTTGAAGTACTTTTCAATACTCCAGATGGCTTTGGGAGTGATCTTCTCTCTCTTAATGGTGCCAACTAAGCAGTCTGAATTGCTCACCAATACTACTGAGAAGTTGTGAGGTAGGGAACCCTATCTTTCTCTAGAGATCTGTTGGGACTTTATAGGGACCATAGGGAATGTTGCAAATGACCCTCACTATAATACTAAATCTAGCATATATGCAAGCCCCCTTTGTTAATAGGATAACTCATCTCCAAACTATTACCACAATAAAATTTTTTAAAATTTCAATCAAAAACTAAAACATGGTTGACTTTGTTGTAAAGAGATTAATTAACCAGGACATCACAGTTTTTATTTTATCAAATAGAAAAAGTAAAAATAGACAGAAGAGTTGTGCTTTAGAGCCAGCAAGTCCTGAGTCCAAAATAGCTCCACTACTTCCTACCTGTGTGTTTTTGAAATAGGCTTTTTGAGTCTCAACTTTCCACATATAGTGTGGCACCCAGCAAGGAACATAAATTTGTTATTTTCCCTTCCACATGTGCCATCATGAGTTTAAGTATTAGAGCTGCTCATAGTTGACTTCCATTCAAGTTACCATGTTGCTGCAATAAATCTAATAAAGCGTAAGGTTTATGGGGCGAGATTAAAAAGAGAGTGGCAGAATTACTAGACACAGAAAGCAAGGCTTCCCTACAGCCTAAAATAAATACTATCTTCCATGCATGGAGCTGATATCACATAAGAGTTGATTATATGAATCTTTAATAATGGACATAAAATATGGTTATATACAAGTTCTAATTCAACATAAATCTCTTATACCAATTTGTATGTCTAAGGAATTACAATATTTATTCTTCAATCTCCAGATTAAGAAAATATTCTTAAGCCAAGTTTAAAATGTCCAAGGAAAAGCAACATTCAAATCAGGAATGATACATTGGCCTGGGGGATTGGTCAAACTGTAAATTTATTAGTTTGCTTTTGAAAAAAGATGGAAGTCTCACTGCACACCACAAGTAAAATGAAGAAATATCTCTTTAAAAGGTCAACACTTTGGAAAGTAAAATCACTATGCTAAGTAGTTTTATAAAACATTTTATTATGACTAGAGTTTTCTTCACATGAAATTTTTTGATAATGACAAGATTATTCAACTGGTCTAGCTTCAGAATATATGTATAGACATGTGCTATCACTTCAATTGTCCATCCATTGGGAGGATGACTGGTACATCTGTGGGATAGCATGGGAGTGCTTACAGACCCACTGGGGCCTGGTTAATGCAAATGTGTTTGGGGCTTCCATTTTGGGTGGGAGGTTATATTTCTGTGGTTTGCAGTAACATCTGTGCATAGTTATTGCTAGTCTTCATGGTGTAGAATGGGTTTCAGTAATACTACCATTCACTTTTGTAATTTTGTATTTACAATTTTGTATTATTTTTCTTCATGAAAGTCCTCCATATTGCATAAGCTTCAGGTCCCATGAAACAAGGAAATCCTCATCTATATCTCTGAACACTGCATCTGTTAAGCATTTTTACAACTACAGGTCTCAATGACATCAAAGGACATTCACAAATTTTCTAGAACATTCACAATACTAAAGATGACAATAAGGGTACTTCAAGCTAAGTGATGACAAAAAAATAAATCCCAAACCAATAATCCTCCAACCACCAAACAGCAATAATAATATCCAATAATTTTCAGTCAATATCATTTTCAAGAACTACACCTAACCAAACAGATCAATGAATAAGTAAATAAACAATACATAATTTTTTTAACTAATACACTTTCCACATAGCTGGATAATAGAGCTCTGTCTACATTTTATTCATAAAGACTTATAATTCAAAAAAGCTAAAGTTCTTCTGAACAAAATACCCACCTACAGGCCAAAGTACACAAAGTACATGAAAGAAACACAAATGCATTCATTCACATGATGCTAAAACTCTTCATAACAGAACTTCCAGTCAAGAAGACACTCTGCACTGAAATGGTCCCCCATTCTCACTCATTGATTCTGCCTTGAAACCCTATGGAGACTGAAAATGTAAACTACATTTTCCTGCTATGCAATTGTTCATAGTAAAGTGTTACAAGATTATCCTTGGCTGTACGTGTATGAAACCATTTTTTCTGTAAGCAAAGACATACCACTATTTGAAGTCACACACACACGCGCGCGTATTGACTCCAGTCTAAATAATCTAGTACTTCACTAAATCCTAGCTAAATAACCAGTAATGGAAAAAAAAACATGAATATTTAGCACAGTGAGAAACAGAAACTAGGTCCACATTATCACTACTAGATACTAGCTGTGTGACACCCTACATTTATTTAAATTCTTTCTGCCTCAGGTTTTCCATCTTGACAACAGTTTTAATAAACCCATGTCACTGCGTTTTTGTAAGATTGAATATGAGTTTGTACATAAGGTTTCCAGCTCTCATAATAAGCAACATCCATTATTTTTACCAATTATAAGTGTTTACTACATTTCAGACTATAAATAGTATGATTAGCCCGATTAGTGTCATTATTGGTATTTCTGTTATTAGTAAAATAAGAACTAGCATTAACAATGACAATAATAATAATAACTGTAACTTTTAGGCTGCAGTGGAAATAGACCATGCTTAAAGTAGCAAATTCAAATATTTTATATGCCAGATGACTATGATATGAATAAAATCACAACAGCGGATGGAATAAAAGGCAAAGTATGCCATTTACTTGCATAATCTGTATCACCTCAGGAAGGTGCACATGAGGTTACACCAATATCAACTGAGAAAAGAAGGATAATGTGATGGCCTGGGAGAAAATGGATTTGCTCATCCTTCTGAGTACAAAAGAGTAGAAACTGACTGAGAGTGATTATCTTTATTCTTTCTTGACAGCTTAATTAGGCCCTCTAATTAGTCACAATCACTAAGCACTAATATTATCAACTCTGCTTCCTGCTGGATTGGCTTCTTCTCTAGTCTGATAACTGGTTAGAAAAGTTAGCTGATCTAAACATTGTCTTTGAATTGCGAAGAATCTTAACCTAGCAACACAAGTTTGACTTATTTTAAGATGTGCCACCTAGAAAGTTGAAAAGTCACTGAACTGGGCCCTTGGCCCTGTTCTCATCACCATTTACTACCATCCACTCTGAGCTTCCTCTTATGTATCTCTTCCATTCTTTGGGTGTCTCATTCTTCTCCCAAATATTAGTCATTTCACACTACGTCAGTCTCATCTGTCATCCTTTGAGAAAAGTAACCACCAAATTCAAGTCAAGGTGTTTGAGTTTATACCCTTCCTCACTAAACATTTCTTACAAAGAGGAATTCAGAGAAGGTACTGCTTACATTAAAGATATTACTTTCTAACTGCAGAATTGCAAGTAGTCAGCCTGAATAAGTGATCACTCAACATTCTTCACATGATATACAAACCCAAGAAACCATGATGCACCTAAGACCCTGTCTGTGTCCTTCCAATTAACATTTTCTCTCAAGCCAGAATTGCCTAATTATTATATTTAGTGCAGTAACAAATTTTATGTCTCTAATTACAGGTTTATGTAATCTTAGGAAATTATTAGGTGATCAGATTTCTAGTCACAGCGTCTCATGAAATTCCCCCAATGAATACACTGCAGCAACTTACAAAGGTTGCTGGGATTATGAAGATAGCACATTTAACTTTTATCTATTTTATCTGGAAAAGTTTGCTCTAGATTTTTGTCAGATATCATATTTTTTCTTTATCTATTGCATTGGTTTCACCAGAAAAGTTTATAACTATTTTTTTTTCTTTGAAATCCATCTATGGGCACTATTTCTAGCTGTAACTCACTACTTTACAACAGCTGTAAATAAGCAGTGAACAACATTATAAGTAAATAACAGCATTTTTAAAGAAATATATTTGGCCCTGTCTCCACTATATTCAGAACTGAGTAAGTGGCTCATGTATTCTCTGAACTAATTCCCTCCTCACAGGGTATCATCTTCAGCCCTCATCACCCTGCAAGGCGCTCTTTTTTATTTTTTCCTGCATCCTGGTGCACAGGGAACACTTTCTCTAAGTTTAGAGAACATTGCAAAACACAAACATGAAAGACGACCAAAGCATTTTTGCAAGTAGTGCAAGCTTACCCGACTAATGTTCCTATTTCCTTTTCTACAAGGATTACCTGTTCTGTATTTGAGGACTCATGACTAGAGAGGCAATGTTTGCTTCACAGAGTGTCTGCAAACCAGACAACTCTAATGAACATTCTTAGACATGTGATTACTTTCTATGTCTGTGAAGTGGAGATAGTACTACCAGACTGCCTATCTTCTAGAGCTGTGCTAAAGACTTTGAAAACCATAAATCATTATATAAAAGCAAGGAATTATTTTTATCATGATTAAAATGTTTGCTCATCTTCCTTGAGTCTTTAAATTCTGCTAACGCTGCCAGCTGAGAGGCGTACATTTCTCATGAAAGATGGATAAATATCATCAGCATACCCAAATGAGTCCACTTAGTCTTGAGAATCTAATCCCTTAGTTATAATTATCTTGGTTGCCATTCAATCTAATTTAAGAATTCTAGTGACAAGGCACTATAACATACACTTTTCAATACGCTGGGGGAAAAATGCACTCTGCCCTCAAGTTGCTTACATTGTAGTTATTATAAGACAAATGAACCAGATCGCCATTTTACAAGAAGAATAGGGAATCTCGATCATGAATGATTTAAATAGTGAAAAAGAGCTTTTAAATGGTATTGACTGCTATTTTAGCAAAGTAAGAGCAAAATAATTTTTTAAGACTAATTGGGTTTAAGGAAATGGAGAGTGAATAAAGAATTGAGAACTATCAACTAATTGCAAAAAAAATAGAAGGGATATTAGAGTGTAAGCAGATTAAAAGAGAAGCCTGATGACAAGAATGAATTTTGGCTCAAGGTTACATGAAATTGGGTCATGTGAATGATATATGGTCAAAGAAACATTATATCTTGTACCAGTTGAAGAATGTTTTAAAGGATTTTTAAATTATTTCCTTTTTTAAGTTGGGATAGTCAGACTGTTCTGTCCTGGAGAAAGTAAATCTGTCTTCTGTCAAGAAATGATTCCTCTGAACCTCAACACTTGTCTTTAAGGCTAAGGAATAAAAATGGAGAAAATCTGAAAACACACTAGGAACTTTTCAGCCTATCTATATAAATCTGTCTCAAAATTAAGGGGCTATGACTTTACATTTATACTAATATACAATTACATTCACAATAGCACATATGTCTTCATCAGTCATTTTGCAATTAAGACATACAAATATTTTAGCTACTATAAGGGATAGTCAAAAAATAGAAGATTCTGTTTCTGTTCCTTAAGATTTTACAATTTTGCTGGGGCACATAAAATTAGCATTAATGAAAAGTTTTCTCAAAAGTTCTGTGATGGTACACAATCAACTGCCAAGTAACTAAAAAGGCAAACAGACAAGAGCCATTGTATATATAAATATTTTCTAGTATCAAGTATTTCATAGCATTTTAATTTATGCTCAAGAACACAAAGAAAAGGAAAAGTTTCCAAATATGCCAGAAATAGTCATGTTCACCAAATATTACATTTGGTCTTCTATGTTTCCCAGTGCTTTTGCAGTTAGGCAGCACAAGGTGACAAGTTCTAGCCAATGGCTACCTGTGGAAGGAAACTGTTACTTCTCAGTTAAGGCAGTAAAAAGCCCATGTGCACTTAGCCAGTTTCTCTTCCCCTGCCATGGGCACCAGTCTTTCTCTTCTGCTGCCATGGCCAATAGGGAATCTAGCCATCACACAAAATGATGTAGCTAGAAAATTGGAGAGCCTCTCTACTATCAGCTTGGATTTCTGAGTAACTCTGGAATAAAACCCCCCTCACAACTAGGTTTCCCAGCTGGGGATATATATATATATATATCTTAATTTAGCCTATCTTGATAGAACAACAAACTAAAGCCATGTAAATGAAGAAAAAGGCATGAACTGTCAAAATAATCTTAAAGACTCACCTGAAACTTACTTGACAAATCAGTAAAATTTTATCTGAATCTACCTGGAACAAAAACACATTAATTCCATTAAATCAGTGAAAAACTAAAAAATAAGAAGTGACTGGTTTGGGGAGATGCGGTAGGGTGAAAAATAAGATAAAGCTTTGAGAGAGTTATCACCTTGTCTTCTCTGTGGTATGTGGCACATTCATTTCTACACAGACTCAGAGAAGCTGAGCCAGAGTAGAAGCATTTTACCTTTAGTCTAAGTACTAACCATCCTTCCTTTGTCTCCCTAAGAAGAGCAATCATGTCAACTACATACTACTACGTGGATACTGCATCCAAATGATGATACTACTGGTTAGAAAACAAAACAGTTTGATTCATCAGCAAGTTAATTTTTATATATTTTATCAAAGTTCCCTTGCTGTTGATTCCCTCTGTCCTGGGTTTTTATTTTTCCTTTCTCCTGCTTCTCCCCAAACAATTCCACTCTTAGTACTCATCTCTTTTCGGCACTGCACCAAGGAATAGAGCCTGCATTAACTTAGCCCCACAATTTGGATATCAAAATGATAAATACAATGATACGAGACCAAGAAAGTTACCCATGCTTAAAATCGTAGCAATATTTCAGCAAAAGAAACAAGGAAGTTTCAATAGAAGAGGTTCCTTATTTGCCTTCACTCTCTCTGGCCAACACGATAGAGCGAATGCAGGAGAAATTATATCTAAGTAGTTGTGTGTATACTGCAACGTGTATCTTTGTTTCTAAGACTTTTGATGAATTCTTGCTTAAACTTTAATTGGAAATAACAACTTTATTACAAACAGATTCCTCTCTAGCAGATAAGCAGGTGTGAGAAAGACTATTTAAGATTACTGATAAGGATCATCCACTGGGCAATGATTCTAGATTCATGCAGGGTTGTAAAGATTTGGTACACAGTCTTAGAAAAAATACAGGAAAACGTATTTATCCTACAAAAAAAAATCTTAGGAAACACCAACCCAC
Source organism: Camelus dromedarius (assembly GCF_036321535.1). Taxonomy (NCBI): domain Eukaryota; kingdom Metazoa; phylum Chordata; class Mammalia; order Artiodactyla; family Camelidae; genus Camelus; species Camelus dromedarius. The sequence goes on along the minus strand of NC_087443.1, from coordinate 35,787,800 downwards.
ACATTTCTCTACCTATTTCTCTAAAACCAGGGTTCAATCCTTAGAAGGAATATTGGAGAAATGAGAAAAGGGAAGGGAATAATGTGTTGAGAACCCACTAATGGCAATCACTTTTATATATATATATTATCTCATTCAGTAGCATAAAAAGTCTGAGGTAGGTGGATAGTATTGTTATCCCCATTCTACAGATAAGGATGTTAAAGCCCACAGAGAGTAACTTGTTTAAAGTTGAACAAGTAATAAACTTCATTCAGTTCAATTCGAAGCCCATTTTCTTCACTGTAACTTATAGTATTGTATATCAGTTCCTATAAGAAAAATAACTTACTGAAAATTACTTGCCAGCTACACACACTAGCAGTGCTATTCCTCAAAAGAATAGTCTACTTAGGTTTCAAATTAATGATGCTAAATATCAGTGACAGAATGACTAATATTTTAGCATCATCTCATAAAAATATCTATGATTAACTCTTAAGGATAAATACATCTTTTTTGCCTTGGTACTTTTTTAGCCATTATTTCTGTTTGCAAACTGTGTGTGTGTGTGTGTGTATGAGTGCGTGTGTGTGCGTGTGTGTGTGTGCGTTTAAATATAGAACGTTAAGGTAGTCAAGTTGAGAACACCAAATATAAGGGGGGGAGCATTTAGATGAACTCAATAGAATGCCAGTATTTTTAATTGTCTCATCAATTCAGGATCATCTCTGCTCCTTTCTACACTTTTCCCTGCATTACCTGGAAGCTACCCTTCCAGAATTCCTTGCAAGCAGGGTTCCAGATGAGATTCTGCTAATGAAGTGAACTTGTAAGAGATTTGGAAAGCAGGAAAGGAAAAAAAAAATCATCATTCTTCTCCAACAATCACTGGCAGGCAGGTGTCAGACATGAAGTTTGCCTAGGCTTCAGGCAGTCTGAAAAGCACCAGCTTAAGTGCCTAGGTAGCCAAGATCAGCAGCAGTTTCCTGCATTTTTCCAACTTTTTCATCTGTTGAGAGCTAATGAGGATTTTCTCTAATTGTCTCCTAGGCTTTCCAACGGTATGTAAGCACCTAATTTCCTGTAGTTAATTACTTCTGGCTTGGAATATCAAGAGTGGTTCTGATGTTCCTAACCAAACCCTGACCAGTGCAGTATGCCCAATAAGAATTCATTATCAGACCATAAGAAAGACTTATTTTTAACAAAGGCTTATGTAGAAAGGAGGAACAGAATGTGGATGCATGAGACAGTATATAGCAGTGCACAGTGAGAAGTGCTTCATAATAATTGTGATGTAAATTGCATAACCAATTTTTTAAGAGGTACTAGTTCCCACTTGATATATTAAAAGATTTGGGGCAATAACAATGATCTGAGGCAGCAGATATAGATATAGCAGCATATGGTAAACATTTATGATTTGCAAAAGTTAGGGCTCTCAATCAAGGAGTTAGATTTGTTCAAGAAAAGGTATGAGTCCTCTAAGTTCCAGTAGAGAGGCAGGATCAAAGATCACTGTAGCTGACAGAGACAGACAAATAAAAGGGAATCTGCTGGGTTTAGACGCAGAGGAAGCTATCACTGCCAGGGAGCTATAAAGTGGCACCACTGAAAGGATTGTGATGAATTAATATCTGCCTTAGTTTTAGATAATGCATATAATGTGGCTCTACCCTCTGACCAGGACTCTTTCCAGAATAAATATTTGGGCATTTGATATGTACAAAGTCACACATACAGCTGGCATGAGCCAAGTGAGGTTGACCTGTACTATATATAAAATCTTATATAATCTGTGTCACTAGAAATTTCTGTTGGGAGGATGTATAGGCTAGAAGATCTCTAAGGTGTTGAATGTCACAAGGTCTTTAAAAAGAAAGTTCTAGAAGGATCATGCTAGCAATTAAACTAATACCCTCTAGTAGGACTCCTCTAGAAAGGAACTGACTTGATGATATATTTATGTGCACATTTATACTCTGTACAAGGACACACGCGCGCACACACACACACACACACACACGCACACACTTTACACCAACATAGCAAAAAGGACATATCTATCTGGATGGAACTATAGTCACATCCCACTATGCATGCATTCATTAGCAAAATCACGTACAATATATCTGATATTTTAACCTTTCATTTAATAGTTCGTTTCTTTCTTTTTAGCCTTTGAGTTATCTTCACAAACCTGTTAATCTATCAACTTTTTTTTTTAATGGATATGGAAAACTACTTTCTCTTTACATCAGTCTGAAAACTAAATTGTTAAAATTCCATACATTTCATTATGATTGTATCCTGTAATCGCTGCAATCTTGGGTTGCTGGATCTGCCTTTTGTCCAGAACTACACTATGTATTAGCATTCCAGTTAGGTTTAATTTCATTTTCTACAATAATCGTTTCTTTAAACTCTATAAATAAATATGCAGAGCATATTTATTGCTAGTACCATTGTAATTGAAATTACCAAACTCTAGGGAATTTTTATGGACTTGTAAGGTTCAGAATAAATTATTTTTAAGAGAATTATAGGATGTTTAAGTTCACAGTTAAATTTTTATTGTTTATAGTTCTTCAGTTATTACTCAGCATTTCTGTATACAATTAAATGTGCAAGCTTTACTGTTAGCAATTCTCTATAACATCCCTAATGAGAACAAAGTAATTTTGACTTGTTCTCCTTACTCAACAATTTGTGTTTTAATTTCTGTCCATGTCAAAAAGGTTATTCACAGAAGCCAAAGGAAATGTATTTCTTAAGGGTTTGTTTTGCTAACTTGCATGGGGAATCAGAAATTCAGTTAGAATGAGTTGTGTTTGCGATTCTTATTAGAATATGGGTGTATAATATTCTTGAATTAGGTATGGAAGATGATAGTTATTGCAATCTCACATACATAAGGTGAAGTGACTTATTCTAAGTCAGGGGGCAGGATGAATTCTCTGGAAATTCATACATACATATTCACAGGTAACTTTCAGTTAGATTTGAAAATTATGTGAGGTAGGAAGGACTTTCAGTAAAGAAAAGGAGTGTAACTACACAGACCCTCCTTGGAGTTGCAGAAGAGTCATATAATTTTCTCAGTTTCCATATGCCACCAGCACCTACGGACCTACATAGCAAGTCTCATAAAACACAAGTGAACATGTGACATCCACAAAGCAAAGCAATGCCCATGATTCCATGACACAAGGTATAAGGTTCAAGGCACTACTATTCCTTCTCACACCTGAGAACATGTCATTGCTTTTTTCTCTAGAAGGAAAAGGTAGCAGAGGCATATCAGGAGATACAGTCTTCAACTGCAGGTTGAACGTATCAGAGCTATAGCCTTGGGTAACTCATTTGACTTCTATGACTCTCTGTTTCATCATCTGAAAATAAAGGCTAATACTTTCTACCTTCTTCGAGTTGTGATAGGAATAAAGTGATATCATAAATGACCAATATGGGATTAATATCCAACATTTATAAGCAGCTCATAAAACTCAACATCAAAAACCAAACAACCTGATGGGCAGAAGACCTGAATAGACACTTTTCCAAAGGGAAAATGTAGGTGGCCTATAGGTACATGAAAATATGCTCAACATTATTAATCATCAGGGAAATCAAAATCAAAATCACAATGAGATATCACCTCACACTTGTCATAATGACTATCATCAAAAAGAACACAAATAGCAAATGTTGGCCAGGATGTGGAGAAAAGGGAGCCCTTGTACACTGTTGGTGGGAATGTAAATTGGTGCAGCTGTGTAAAACATAGGTTTCTCAAAAACTAAAACTAAAACTACCATATGAACCAGCAATTCCACTCCTTGGTATATATCTGAAAAAAGAAAAACACTAATTCAAAAAGATACATGCACCCCAATGTTCACAGCAGCAATATTCATAATTGTCAAGATACAGAAGCAACCTAAGTATCCATCAACAGATGACTAGATACAGAAGATGTGAGGTATATATATGTGTGTGTGTATGTATATATATTTTATATATAATATATATTGTATGTGTGTGTATATATTATATATTATACACACACACAAGGAATACTACTCAGCCATAAAAAAGAATGAAATTTTGTCATTTGCAGTAACATGGATGGACTTGGAGGGCATTATGCTAAGTGAAATAAGTCAGACAGAGAAAGATAAATACTGTATGATATGCCTTATATGCAGAATCTAAAAAAATAAAACAAACTAGAGAATATAACAAAAACAGAAGCAGACTCACAGATATGGAGAACAAACTAATAGTTACCAGTGGGGGGGGGCAATATTGGGGTGCTGGAGTAGGAGGTACAAACTATTGGGTGTAAGATTAGCCTCAAGAATGCATTGTACAACATGAAGGATACAGCCAATATTTTGTGATACCTGTAATCGGAAGGTAACCTTTGAAATTGTTTAAAAAAGAAATTTAAAGTGAAAAAAGATACAATGAAATGAGGGGATTTGTAATCAATAAAGGTATATATACAGGCATTGATTATTTTCTCAACCCTTTATAGGTATAGATTGTCTCAATCCTGTGGCAGAAAAAAAAAGAAAAGAAATATTGAAATATATTATGGCAGATATGAACTAGATCCTTACCAAATCTGCTTCATCTTCTTCCTGGCCTCACAGAAAGTCTACTTTTCTCTGTTCCCTTTCAGTTAGAAATTGCCATATGATTGCACTGTAACCAACGGAACATGATGGAAGTGATATGGGATACTTCCAGTCTCAGTTCATGAAAATTTCCCATTCCAAGTCTTTCACGCCCTTTCCACATCCAGGGGTAAACGGAGAAGACTCTAAGGTCCTAGAAAAGGCTGAGCCAGAAAGGAAAGGAGGTATATCTCTGAATGACCAAGTAAAAATCCTCTTACTAACTAGGGACAGTAGTTTCAGATTTCACATGTACAACTTATTTTATATCATTTAGTAGTACCTTAAGGCAAACAGAGATATAGAAAAGCTAAGTGTCAAAAGAAATAAGTTCTGGGGATCTAATATACAGCACAATGATGATAGTTAATAATATTGTATTGTATATGTGAAATTTGCTGAGTGAGTAGATATTGAGTGTTCTCGCCACAAAAACAAGAGGGTAACTATGTGAGGTGATGGCTGTGTTAATTAACTTGATTGGGATAAGCATTTCACAAGGTATATTAAATCATTACTTTGTACACCTTTTAAAATGACATTGTACAATGTATAATATATAATTTTTATTTGTCATTCATACCTCATAAAACCTAGGGGAAAAGAACTCCCCCAGAGCAGGATGTCATTCAAAAACACATGCCATCAAGAACATAGATACAAACTATTACTGTCATGTTTTGACAAAACACTATTAATAATAATAATTCCTTATTTTAGAGAATTAATAGGCTATGCAGATCTTTAGGGTTTGTAGAACACTTTCAGTTTTCTTGGTCATCCTGGAGGATCATAAGGGGACTGAGATAAGATCTAACTTTCTCAGCACCATCATTCCTTTCCACATAGCCACTGCTGCTCTTGCTGAAATTACATGTTCTCTAAAATACAGAGGTAGCCATCTGTTTCTTGACCAAAACAAAGACAAAGACAAACAAAAGCCAAACTAGATAAAGCATTCTTTAAAAAGCCAAAATACCAAATCTAGATTTAAAACGTCTGCAGTTACCCTGAAATCTAAAATCACTAAATAATAAAAACCATGAATGTGATTTTCTCACCTTGAATATTCATTAAACAAATATCATCCTTTTTGCCTTTCTGCCTTCTACTCCTTTTTTCTCATTTTGGAAAGTTTTTGCATGTGAATTATAGTATTATATGTTACACGCAGCACTTAGATGAATCCCCTCTAGCTCACACCTAGTATAGAGAAATACGTAAATAAATAATAATATTATAATATAGAAAAACCTGCCTTTAATTTACTTTTAAAATGAAGGGTAATGGTAAAGTAATATGACTGTTTTGGCATGGGCAAGATTTCTTTGGACAGAGAAGATAAGATAGGCTTTGTAAATATGACATTTACTAGAGCATAAGCTAAGATTAAGACAAGTGAAGAATAGCATCAGATAGAAGGTGTTGTATTTTAGGAACCAAGAACTTCATAACCAAAAACCTGTGGGCTACACAAGAGCTGAACAGGAAGCTCAGCTTAGCTATAGCATGGCAGAAATGATGCCTCTAATGCTGCAAAAAAGATCTCTATCATACGGGTAAAAAGTTAAGCTTCTATGTTTGTTGTTACATTATGGAATACCTTTATGGAAAAAAAAATAATGCAGTCTACTGGGAATTTCCTGTGTAACTCTGAGTTCATAATGTCATGAGTCTTAAGACTTCTATTGATTTGTTGTATAATGTAAGTCACATTATTATGTAACAAATCAGTTCCTCACCCATAAAATTGGAATTAAGAAAAATTACCCAAACAAGAATGCTGCGAAGAATAAATGACAACATTGCATAGTCAGAGTAAAGCTCTGCCTAAAGGCAAAATAATACCAGGAAAAATTGTCACTGCACCAGGAAGCATAGATACAATAGGCTAGACTTTTGGTTTACCAACAATATCGTGAGAATACGAAGCAAGAGCAGAAAATAAGATAATCTGTTGTATTTTAATCATGTACTTTAGCTTCATGTATTTCGGTCTAAAGAACAAGGATTATTTTCCGAAAGATTGTAATAGAATGCATAAGGAGATTTTTTGCTTGGAGGCCTTCTGATTTACTCCACTAAACTTAGATGGATCTTCATTCAAATATCTCAAAGACACGCATAAAATACACATTTAAAAAATACTATGTGAACACTCTCTGAAACCTTTATCAAGAACCACAATAGCATTTGCCATCCTTATCTATCAAGAAATATTTCTTATCATGAAAACCAAATCTCCCTTACTTCAAATGTAGATTTTTCTTCCCATATCTGTTACTCATAATCCATTTGGTAATATGTTTGAAGCAGCACCACAGCTTTCTCTTCCCTGGTCTAAGTAATAAGCCCTTCCTTTAAAATGAATCCTGTCCCTTAATTTACCACGGTGAAATTTTTGTTTATATAAGTGATTAGGTACCACTGAATGGCAACCACTTCTGAATGAAGATGCTTTGAGAATATTTGTGTGATCTGAGTACTTATTTTTCCCAGAAAATCATTATGTATTCATGAACTGTGAATAAAAACCACACAGGACACAAGCATGACAAACAGTTTTCACAAGCTACATTAAGCAATATTCCACAGAAGAAAAAAAAATTTTTTTAATATATACATGTATTTATATATTTGTGTGTGTAGTATTAGAACTATTTAATGACAAATGAAATAAATCAATCATTTTGACTTAATATTGCCCATTTGATATTCATTGAGCAATAGACCATACACTAAAAACTTAATAACCTCCCAAATCATTTGCTCATATTCATTTTATTCCTTATCTAATATTTCAAAGATAATTGTTTCCTATAATAACATTTCCATAATTCATTTCAGGATCAGTGATCAGTCAACAAATTTTGTCAGGTCTCAGGTCACAAACATGTACATGAAAATGCTTACTGCTTGAAAGATAAGTTTAATTTTATTTCAAGTAAAGAAATTTAGATAATAATTTAGATCAATGTTCCCCAAACTAACCTGATATAAAGAATCTCCCGACCCTCTTCCAAAAAAATGTCCATGGTGAGGGCCAGGAATAAGTATGTTAAGAAGTACTCAAATGATTCAAAACTGGGGAACACAGATTTAGACTAAATTCAGTTCTCCTAGTCATTCATTCATGCAGTCAACAATTCATTGTTTTATTCATTCAAACTTGGCACACTTGTGTGTTACATATAATAGGATAAATAAAACATATTCTTAGTATCACAAATAAGGGCAATGAAATAGAATAAATTCTTGACTGAAAATATGTGCAGGGTTGCAGTGGGTACACAAAGGAAGCAGTTGTCAGTTCTACGTAAGAGGTTGGGTAAAGGTCAGTTCTGGCTTCACAGAGAAAGTAGCATTTGAACCAAATCTCAAAAGAATAAGTGTTCACTAAGTCAAGAACTGAAGAAAGAACATCCTACTAAGAGACACTAATGCTGGCACCATTGTGCAGAATAAACTGGCTGAGTATGAAATTAGAAAACAGATCTTTTTTTGAGACTATTTGGAGAAATGATGAGGGCCAAACAAAACTAAGCTGAAGCAGTGAAAAATGGTTACAGAAGAGGAGAAGAAATGCAAAATTAAGAAGGAAGGATTAGAGGAAGGGAAATGGGGGGGAGTGGTCTGTATTGGATACAGTTTCAGTTATGCAAGATGATTAAATTGTAGAGATCTGCTGCTACACAACATTGTGCCTGTAGTTAACAATACTGCATTACACACTCAAAATTTGTTAGGAGGGTAGATCTCATGTTAAGAGTTTTTAACCACAATTTTTTTTTAAAGGAAGGAATGATTGGATCTGATAACTGATTAGATGCGAGATAAGAGGGGAGGAGATAAGAGAACCCACAGTTGGGCCCAGTCTGCCTAAAACCAATAGAGATGGTATTAATATCTCCAATGGGTACAGTGAATAAAATAAAAGAGGACCAAGTTGGGGGAAGAGTCAGGAATTCAGTCTTGCACATGTAAAGTTGGGGACATATAGGTGGATCTGTCTATTAAGCAGTTGAATACATATACATATACATATACATATACATATACATATACATATACATATACATATACATATATGTCTGGAACCTTGGAGAGAGTACTGAGTTTAGAGACATGAATTTGGAAGGCAGCAACAGGTGAATAGTGTATGAGGTCTTAGGAGTGGTTGAAATCATACAAAGAATTTTATAGCTTGAGAAGCAGTCTAAGAATGGAACTTTGGAGAGTATTAATATTTCAAAAATGAGCAGGCAGGGATAAAAAAGAGATGGGGAACAAGAGGAAAGTGATATCAGGAAAGCTAAGGGGAGATAATTTTAAGTGAATGGGTCCTTGCCAGCAAATGACCCAAATATGTCAGAAAAAGAAGAAAATAAGCTATTAGATTTGGCCACTGAGAGGTCAGTGATTGAGAAATGGTATGAGTTGAAGAAGGAGTAAGAGATAAACTAGGAACAGCGAAAGTAGGCTCTGGTCTCAAACTGGATTGGTAAAGAAAGAAGAGAAACAGTAGATGGCTGTGAAAGTATACCCTTTTTAAAAAATTCAGAGAATCTCAGAATTTGAAAGATTTTGGGAAAGTATTTCCTTTTACCCCAATGCAGAAATCCCTTCCAAAGCTTCCCCTACAGGTAATTGTCCAACCTCTGCTTGAGTATTTCCAGGAATAGGAAGCTGATTAACTCAAAAATAGTTCATTATACTTGTTTTTGAACTGTAATATATATAGAAAATTACATATGAAAGATGGTTAATATTCATAAATTGAATACACCTATGTAAGCAATATCTAAATGAAGAAACAGATACCACAAGCAGTAGAGAAGTCTACAATCCACCCCCTCACCAAGAATAACCAGTATCTTAGATTAAATATATAGATTAGTTCTGTTTGGTTTTGAACTGTGTATAAATAGAACCATTCAGTATACATTTTGTGTGTCTGGCTTCTTTCACTTAACATTATGTTTGTGAGTTTCATTCATATTGTCATATGTGATTGATATTTACTCTGATAACTAAAATATTTCAGTGTGTTAATATGCCAATTTATGTAACTATTGTTCCATTGATGGGCATTTCTTTTTGACACTATTACAAAGAGGGCTACCATTAACGCTCTAGTACATGTTTTTGTGGTTAACATATACACACATTTTTCTTGCTTATACACCTGGAAGTAGAATCACTGGGTCATAGAATATGCATTTGTAGATGCTTACAAAATTTTTCCAAAGAGGTTGTTTCAATTTACACACCTACCAGTAAATCATGAGAATTTCAGTTGCTCTACACCCTTGTCCAACACACAATAATTTTCTATTTTAGCCACTTAATGAATCTATTGTGTTATCACTTCATTTCATTTGCATCAACTAATGAAGCTGAATGACTTTTCACATATTTATTGACAATTTGGATATATTATTACATGAAGTGTCTGTTCAAGACTTTTACTTCTTTTTCTATTGGACTGTTTGTTCTATTCTTTTTTTATTTGTAGGAGTTCTTTATATAATCTAGGTATGACTCATTTATCAGCTATATGTACCGAGAATATCCTCTCCCACTCTGTAAATGTCTTTTCATTTCCTTAATAGAGTATTTTGATGAACAATAGTTCTTGGTTTTAATATAAACCAATCCATACTATTTTTTTCTTTTATGATTAGTGCTTTTGTAAGAAGTTCTTGCCTACTCCAAGGTATAAGACTTTCTTCTATGTTTTCCACTATGTCTTGCTATTCTAATCATCCTGTCTACTGTGTTCTTTTTTTCCCTCATAACTTATTTGTATTAACCAAAATTTTTATCATTCCCTTTATTTCTCTCTATTAACATTTTATTTATATATTCTTTAACCATTCTTCTAGAGTTTACCTGAGGAACTACATCATGCATTCTTGAGTTAGTTCAATGTAATACAATTATTACTTTTATTGTCTTCTCCATATTGCTAAACCACAGAAGTTTTTAACTCCATTTACCTCTTCCTGCCTTTCATGTCATCATTGTCACTATTGTTCTATTCTATAAGTATTTTAAACTCCACAAAACATTACTCTTATTCTTTAATATAATTAATATGTTTAATATGCATTTACACTTTCCAGTGTTCCTCTGTCACTCTGATATATCCATGGTTCCATTGAGGGACATTCTTCCATTTATAGAAATTCCCTTTAGTATTCCTTTAGCACAGGCCTGATAGTAATGAATTCCCTCAGTTTTTATTTTGTTTTGTACTGGGGGGGGGGCTTTTTTTTGGTCAAAAAACATTTTTGTTTCTTTATTTTTATTAGTTATCAAATTGTAAGTTGGCAGTTCTTCACTCTCAACACTCTACATTTAATTTAGCTTCTAACTTCCCTTAGTTCTCAAACTTATTTTTGCTCTTTGAGGTAGTAAGTCCTTTTCTTTGCCTATTGGTAAGATCTTTTTGTCTTTGGTTTTCAGCAGTTTTACCATTATGTACCAATGAATGTTTTTATTTTATTTATTCTGCTTGGGTTTTGATAAATTTCTTGAATCTGTGTGGGGGTGTCTTTCTTAAATTTTGGGAAATTCCTGGCCTTAACTCTTTAAATAATGCATTTCCTCCATTTGTTCTCTCCTCTGCTTTTGAGATTTTATTTATTTATTTATTTATTTATTTATTTATTTATTTATTTATTTATACAATTATTTAAGAGCTTTATTAACAGGTGCTTGCAGTTTGTTGACTTTTTCTTTAAATCAAGCTGTAAACTTTTATTACAAATTAAAAATGAGGTTCTTAATAATCTCAACTTGACCAGAAAAGAAACAACTTAAAAACCTCTAAAGGTGTATTGATAAAAACCAGGCTTTTTTTTTTTTTTTAAAAACACATCTGTCATTACCAGAAAGAGACGTCTTCAGGTAAAAATAATAAAAAACCCCATGCTACATAGATAATGCAGATAATTCTAGTTATCTGGTCAACAGGCATAAAGCAAGCACTTAAGGTCTTCAGCTCCAATCTTTTGTTCATTTCTTATTGCTAGAATTTCATAGTCATTTCTTCTTGTTGGATGAGTAAACCGGATGATAGTAGAGATGGTAAGCTGGCACTTATTCTGCTCCACCTGGGGAGCAGACCAATTCTCAGCTGGTGGATCCGCTGCTTTTGTCTCTGCCATCTTGGGGTTTGGGGTTTTCCGGGCATCTGAGCAGGTAATTGAAGTTGCAGTGGTACCGACACTGAGGTAGCTGCTGACCCTGAGTCTCATCTCCTTGATTTTCCTTCCTCATCTTCTTCACCACCATCCTCTCTGGGCTGTCTGTGGCGGGGAAGGCCCCTCCAGAATCGTGGTCTATAACCCCAACACATATTCTGTCTCACTGGTCTACCTTGTTCTCCTGCACCCCGGTTGTCAGCACCCTCCATCAATTCTCCCTGCATAGGAGGGTGGAATACTGTGGTCAACACCCATAGAGTCTACGCACGTAGTAAGGTGGGAACCTTCGCCTGCGGTAGGGCCGGCGCTGCTGGCCTGGCCTTCCAGAGCACTCTCCCATCCCTTGTTCTTTTCCCCACTCTCACTATTCTGGTAATTCCACTGGTAATTGCGTGGAGGACCCCTGCGACGTGGATAGCATCTATAATGGTTATGGTCTGCTGCGTATTTGCTGCCTCACACTGCAACTTCACCAGGGCCTGTAACACTTGCTGCCTCTGCACCCTTTTCTCCTTCAACAACATCAGACTCTACGGTCCCTCCATCTCCTCCACGGTGGCGAAGGTACTTCCTGGGGTTACTCTTCTGTATGGCAGTCTGGTGCACAAATACACCTTCCCTGGTATCATTCCTGTTGATGAAACCGTATCTGTTTCTTACGTGAACCACTTTACTGTTCCCAAAACCTTCCTTACGATGATCTTTTTGTCCCTGCCAGCAGGCACCTCAGTTGTAAGGCCCCTCCCGCCCCCGCCCCCGCCCCGGGCCGCAGCTCCCTGCAGCGCTGCTCATAGTTCTGGGCTTGGTGTCGGCAGCGCTGAGGGCGGGGACGGTGGGCGGCTGCCGGGTCTCTGCCTCACTGCTCATGGTTGCGGTGACGGTGACGGTGACTGATGCTGGCTGCGGCAGCTGCGGCTCCTCCCAGGGTATGACAGTAACTAGGCTGGCGGTGCTGGGGCTGCTCAGGACTCTCTGGGATCCACTCTCTGCTCCCGCTACCAATTGAACTTGCTTTGGGGACTTTAATTTTATATGTTAAAATTGTTGAGCATATCCCAAATATCTTTCACACATTATCTGATTTTTCCTTCTCTTTCTATGCTGATTTTGGGTGTTTTTCAATTCAGTAATTTTGTGGTCTGTGTTCTACATATTATGCTTCTCCATCAAATTCTTAATTTCAGATAGAGTTAACGTCAGCTCAAGAATAGCCGTTTTATTAATGTGTATGTATTCCCCATTCTCTGATAAAATTTCCTATTCATTTCTACCAAGTGTTTCTTTGGTCCATTTTTATTTCTATTTTCCGGAACATTTTAATTAATCATAGGTATTTTGAAGTCCTTGTCAATTGTGTGCAATATCTGAATCATCTACTTGTTTGCTTCAAATGTTTTTTTTTCCTTTTGATTATTAGTCATAGTTTCACCTATTTGTATGTTTAATTACTATTTCATTATATGACAGAAAAGTATGCATAGAAGAACGTCAGAATCGCCAAATGATATCTTCCACCAGAGAAGATTTCCTCTTTCTATTGTTGGGCTGATGAGAGGCTGGCTGATAATTTCAAACTAATCAAGGATTCAGCTGGATTGGGGCTTGGATGAAATTTTAGTGCGATATATGTGATCTTCTTGTTTATTTCTATTTCTAAGCCATGACACTCCCTGGACTTTGATTCAGATCCTGGTGGATATTTATCTTCTCAGCCCTGACAACTATTTCCTCAAGCCCAAACAACTAAAAAAAATTGGCAAGTTTCTTCAAGAGCTCTGTATGAGTTTAGCATCTCCCTCCTACCAAGTCCTTTTATTTGTTTCTTTCCTGAAACCAAAAGTCTGCAGAAGCTTTCACTCTGTCTTTTAGAAGCTTTTAGTCTCACCCTCTTGCTTCTCATATGGCCTCAGGACACAGTAAACCCGGTGGAGAAAGCTGGCTGTGTGTTTTAGATCCCTTAAGTTTGCAATTTGTCATCCCAGCCTTATACAATCATTAAATTTTTTGCTGGCTTTTCTTACTCCCAGAAGACACCTTCTGCCTGGCCCTAGTCTAACCTCAGACCACACTCAGAATAAGTAAACGCCCTTAGGGAAAAAATGACAATCAGTAGCATGGCTTAGAATGATTTCCTCCCTGAAATTTTAGTTCATTCAGTCCTTGTTGCTTCAGCTTTAGGAAGTATAGCTAATTTATTTAGATTGTTCTAGGTATTGCAAAAGAAAAATTGGCCTGACATAACCTACCTGGAAATGAAAAAGCAATTATGTTTTAATAGCTCTACTTGTTTTCGAAACTCTTTAGATTGAGACAAAATTGACTCTCCTTCATTTTCCACTTTTTGTCTTAATTTTGAAATCTGGAACAACATAGAATTATTATATTCTCATATATTTCTCCACCTATCTGAAGGATTGTCTCCTTTAAATCTCTTTCTTTCCACAGTAAATGTCAACAAATTCCAAACGTATTTTTCATACATCGTTTACAACTTGGTCACCATCTTCATGGAACAATCCAGTTTGTCAGTAACCTTCTTAATATGCAAATATGGACAAATATGCTAGATGCTATTATTAAACTCAAAAAGGAAAAAAGAATCGTAAAAATAATACAGTTATGAAAGAAGTTATCTGATGAATTGTTTTCAAAATCACATGAACAAGAGCAAAAAAACCGCAAAGACAGAAGGAAAAAAGTTATACATAATAGAGATAAAAACAATGAGTTGAAAGCTTCCAAAATGAGTAAAAGCTCATGAAAAATGTTAAGCATAAAAAATACATTTTATTCTTTTCAAACCCTTTCTTCACAGATGACATCAATTTATTCTCCCAATTCAATCACATTTTATAAATGAGTTAACTTAGAGAATTCTGCCCAATGTAAAAAATGTAATTAGTGGCAGAGATTTTCTTGGTTCAGATACAGATATTTACTACACGGCTATACTCCAATCTATTGAATCATCAAAATAATGCCAAGTAAACACTTTTAAACTTTACCATAAAAATTTAGCTGGAGAGAATGACCCTTTGAAAATGTAGACAATTCTCTTATTTAAAGAGAAAAATATATAGTAGGTTCTCTCTTATACCAGCTAAAGATGTGTATACAGAACCACAAAGTACATTTCCTAATATTACTAAGGTTTTTGAGAAGGGAGATGAGGATTTCAATATATAGAAATCTCTGTCTATCTCACATTTAAGAATCAAGCCACCCAGTAAAATGGTCAGTATTTTAACAAGGTAGATTTAATCCTAAAAACATGTAGCTCTCTACCTCCCTCTTACATGTTAAGCAAATATCTGTGCAATCGATCTCCTCTTTTTAAGTACTTAGGGATGCATTTGGCACCTGAGGTGGCTACTTTGAGCTTCTAAAAATATGTTTGTTTTCCCAGAGCTGTTGTTGCCTTGACAATTCAAAGATACATTTGCAGTTACTCTGATTTAGAGAAGAGGGATGTAAATTTGGCTGTTTTGTGTTGCTTCTAAGAATCTCTCTACAAATCAATGCCATTTAAAATGTTCTTAACTGAACAAGTTTAAAGCAGCATACAATGGCCAAAAATCTTATATTTGAAAAAAAAAAAAAATCAAAGCCCAAAACCCCCATTACCTATAGGTAGGAACAGTAATGGTCTGTAAAATGTAAAACAATATTTCAGAAACTAATATTTAATTCCACAATCAGAGATGAGATTGGGGGGAAAAGTAACCCTGAGAGAGGTGCCAGTTTTACTTAAATTGAGGGTAAGGGGTAAATGAGAGCAGAGCTGGCTTGAGCCTGGACCCAGGTTTGCCACCTGCCATAACAAAGATGGGAAAGAACCAGAAAGGTGAAGTTGGAGACCTTTCAGACAAGCTTCCCTAACTTTATGAGACTGCATACTTGGAGTTCTGTCAATGTTTAATATTTTCTCAAAGTAAGATACAGATGAAACTCTCCAGTCCAGGAAATTAGATGGGCCCAAGATGCCACTAGGAGGCAAAGGAAGCCATTATAAATATTGGGAAGTTTGAGTTAATGCAGAGAAACTGATATGTTGCCTGGCACCTTGTAAGTGCTCATTACTATTGAGTTGAATATGAAGTGAATTGTGGGTTTACTACAAGCATACTTCCTGAGTTAGGAGGCCTGGGCAAACAGGGCCAAAAATTAACTCACAAATTCAAAGCCATCTATTTTTAAAATGCATGATAAGCAACACAGGAAGCTTTTATAACTAGCCAGCAAAATCTGAGCTTTCAATCAACAATTTATTTCATGGAAGGTGTGGAGCATGGAAAGGATCCAGAAGCACAGATGGTTTTTTACATCTGCACATGCAATTTCCTTTTTCTCCGTCTTTATATAAACCTCTCTCATTTTTTTTTAAAGAATGATAGAATTTACCAGTAAAATGCAGCACTACTTACTGCCTCTGGAAATGTTACTCACCTCCATATCACATTTTTAGCAGCAATTTAACTATTTTTCAGTAAGTGTAGAGAGATGGGGGAAAAAAACCTTATAAATTCCCCCTTTACTATATCTTGAATAATTTCAGACGTTTAATTCCTCCAGGGATCTAAAACTTTTCAAGTATTTAAAGTAAGCACCTTTCTCCACTCTTATCCCTAACTACTTTCTTAGGATTAACACTAATTTTTCATAGAATCTTAAGACCAGAATGAATCTTGGAGGTCATGTTAGTGCAATGCTCTCCTCAATAGGTAGGCAATGAAGGCCCAGCAGGGCTAGTGACTTGCTCAAGGTCACTTTGCTGATTAGCGCAGGGGTACTAAGAAAAGCACACTTGCATCACAATTCACAATTACAGAGCCACACGTATGAAGACCAACATAGAGCCATGTCTCTAAAAATTTATTTCCAGGACTCCATCAGGATGCAAAGCCCCTATTCTTCCAAAGTAAATCAGATTCATTTGAGGACGTAAAGATGCCTGATTTTCAAAATCCAAGGGTATTTCTCAAAAATTTAAATAGACATATCATGTTTCATAATTGGATATAATGTACAGTATGGTAACTCTACTTAAAATGACAACAACAATAATAATAATATTGGATGGAATGAAATTCCAGGTATCCAAACATTATATAGGAAACTGGATTGGTGAGTTTTGGTAAGGAAGTAAATAACATAATACTACAACATAAACTACAAAAATGCTTCAAAAGGAATATTCAGTTTAACTTTAGAAAAATACTCTGTTGAAACAAGCAAAATTAGTTATTAAGTTCTCTGACTGTCATGCTAATTAAGCTAGCCTAGACTTCTCTTCTGAACTCCAGAATTGAGCAAAGCCCCTCCCCAACACCACCATTAGGCTATACCAGACCTCCACACCCTTATTAAGGCTAGCACCAAACTCACAACCAAAGCAATTGTGAACCCATCACCCTCGCCATGTATCCTCTTCCAGGGAATGCCCACATCAGGACACTTGTGCATCCAGAAACCTAAACTTCCTTGAGACCTCACTCACTCCCATTTCTAATCCCTTCACCAAATCCTATCCTTGTGCCTAAATGCTCTTCAAACTTGATGAATTCTATCTCCTAGCCACCACCCACATCCATACTGCCTTCTCACTCTCTAATGGATCCTCCAGTACTTCCTGACAGTTTTGTACATGTTCACTCTTGACGCTCTTTTCTCCAGAATTGTCTTTCTATAAATACAAATCTGTTCCTGTCACTTCCCCACTTAAAATTCTTCATTGGCTTTCAATTGCTTTATGATAACAACATAAACCCTTTAAAAATCTCTCAAAAAATCATAAAATGGCCTAAAAGGAACTAATGATGTGGCCCCAACGGCCTCTTGGACCCATCTCTAAAGGGCCTTCTTCCCACCAGCACCCCCAGTCCCATCCTGTAATTGCTAGTCCAGCCATCCTGGGCCCCCTTTCCCATGCCTGCCTCTGATTCTTTGCTCAGTGTTACCCTGACCTGAAGCATGCTTCCTCCCACTTACACTCATCTGTTCACACATCTCAAATCCCATGAAACTTTCTTAGGGAAGTCCACCATGATGTCCCTCCCTGCAAGACCTGTTTCCAGTACTTTTCCTCTACAACCAACATCAAAATTTATAATAATATATTTGTATGATGATTTGTTTAATGTGTATCCCCTTTCTAAAATATATGTTTCTATTTATTCACTTATCTCACTAGTGCCTAGAACAGTAGCTAGCATATAATAAATGTTCAATGATCGTTTATTGAATGAATGAATAAATCAATAGAGAAGAGAGAAAGGGAAGAAAGGAAGGGAAGAAAAAGAGCAGGAATGATTTATACTATAAAACCCACCAAGGGTTTGTAAAGGTCCATTTCAGGCTTATATGTTAGCTCAGATAACTGAGGCTGGTAGAACGTTTACTAGATTATAGACCACAGTCACACTCAGATCAAGTCTATCCAAGTTATCCAAACTTCAGTCAGTTTAAAGGCTTTCCCTCAGGGGTAAGAACTATGTACAAGAGGTTTTTTGTTTTTGTTTTTTTTTTTTTTTTTTTTTTGTACTGAAAGCCAAAAAAACTAAAAGCCCTACATAAAAATGCTATTTTTAGACTTTTTACTGAGCTTAGTTAACACCATAAAACAGGTATAAAGAATGACCTTTCTCCAGTTAAACTCCAAGTCCTGGAAAGACTCGTGTGTACTTGTAAGACTCTAGAGCTACAGTGCCTACTAACTGGCCAATATACAATGTAGAAAGCTCTAAAGCATGATCGCCATAAAGTTTGTGTGTATGATTTTGTGTCTCTAAGGAGGTGAAGAAGGAAATGATCAGCAAAGAAGTGACAGAGGGAAATACCAGCAAAATGTTACTCTCCTTAAATTATTTAGGAAAATGGAGTCAAGGCAATTGCTGTGGCTTATAAATTTTTTTTCTGATTTTTTTTAACATCAAATTCTCAAAATTGAGGATGAGGCCAGCAGGCCAAATATAATTGCGAGAGTGCAAAAGCAGAGAGAGACAAAAATGTCAATGTAATGCAGCAAAGCACTTCATTAGATTATGTGACTTGGAAGATTGTTATAAACTGGCTCCCATTAAGAGTTTTCTGAAATTGGGCTACAATTTCTAAGACAGTCTTAATCCACTTCAACTAGAACCTACACTATAAACTTAAAGTCACTGATAATTCATACAATTCAGGAGGACAAGGTATAATCCATATTTATGAGTTTTAGAGACAAGATTTGCATTCCCACTTTGGTTTCCTTCAGGCTCTGTTGGCCGTATTTTTTTGTGTGGGGATATACGCAAGGTTGATTTATGAGCACTTGCATAAGAAAGTCTGCTTTATAGAATGAGAGTCAGAGTCCTAGGAATTGAAGAAACCACCATAAACACATACTCCAGTGTCCATGGCCCAGCTTACTGCCAACTTTCTGCCACAGATACAGAAAGAACACAGTGATACAGCAGTGCAGCGCCTAAATCTAAGATCTGGGAGATGTGCAATCTCAGATAAAACTTGTATATCTAGGTTTGGGAAGCCCTGAAGAAGTAATAAATCTACAAGTATCTCCTCAGAACCAGGACAGACAAAAGAGAAAGCAAAGTAGTTGCTCTCAAGTGTCTGTGATATAATTGGGAGGATAAGACATAACTCTATAAGATAGTCACTAACACAGCAGCATGTAAGAAGTACTAGGGGAGGAGTAAAATTTTACATTGCTACAGTTCAGAGAAGGACGGTCATAGAAATTTGGAGGTTTTATTTTTTCCAAAGTCTTCAAACAGCAGGTAGAAGTTAAGCTGGCTCCCAGCAGGATCCAGAGAGGTGGGGAAGAAGTAGCAAGAGGAAACCAGGATGAGTGACAACCCCAAATACTTGCATTTCTTTATAAAGTGTCCCCTTCTCTCAAGGAAAAAAATCATCCATGTTACATAAACTAGTAGATTGTTTTGCAAGTGAGAGACATTTTCTGCTGTATTAGGTTTTGAAATTGTATTTTTCCATTTATCTTACAGCATTTATATGGGGGTGGATGGAGAAGCATCAGCAGGTTAATTTCTTCCTTTCACAGAGATTTTGCTGTTTATAATTTAAAATAGAACAACTGAACTGTGGAATAAAATTGTGGAAGTCGGGAATACATATGATAAAACTGATGTTACTCAAAAAAAAACTGGACTATGTATATAATTCCCACTTAGAGTGTTTTATTAAATCCCAATATCAGAATAGATCTGCTGACACAAGTTTCTGTCCCCAGAGAGGAAAGTTATTATTTTGTTATTTATCATTCTTATGCTTAATCCTGCTCTTTGGTATTTAATCACAGGCATTATCTACTTCATTTTCTAAACATGCATAGAAAAGGTGAAGTGACCTGCCTAAAGCTAAACAGTAAATCAGTATCCTATATTAGAATAAGAATTCTCAGTCCTTTTTGTTTAGTTGAATATTTGACATTTGAACTATGATACTTCCCCCTAATAAGCCAGTCATTCTAATAATGTCCAAATATTTCTCCTTCTTTCAGTTCTGATAGAGCTTATAAATTTTTGAGCACTTCAATTTGATTGCATCTCAAATATAGATTAATGTGGCAACAGTAAAAATTACTGAAAAAATGACTGTTGGAAGCAGTATTTTAAAAACACTTAATTCTCTAAGCTTATTTCAGCTATATATTGAACGGTGATATGAAAATGACAAGCAATGAACTATGTAGAAAAAGAACAGAGGACATGATAGAGTGTTTCAGTCAATCAGGAATAATATAATCATCCCTTTCACTTACTAAGAACTTACTCTTCCAGGATACACACAGGTATTCTCTCTAGTGCTAACAATAAAACCATGAGGTGAGGATTATTATATCGGTTCCACAAACACCAATATTGTGGCTCAGAAAGGTTAATTAACATGCCCAAGGTTACTCACCTAGTAAGCGATGGAGATTGACCCTTTTTGTCTATCCTCATTGTTAGTACCTGGTTCCTGACCTCAGGCTCCCATCATCTCTCACCTACCATTTTCTGTATTCTCATAACCCACATGTATACCAACTGCTGCTCCTCCATGTGCATCATTGCTACTGGCATTCTGAGTAGTTCCAGTGCCATGGGCCAGCCATGTTGTCTAATGCCTCTGTGCCTCTGCGTGGAATGGTCTTTCTACTTTCTCCTACAGAGTTCCTATTCTTTCTTCAAGGCTCAGTTCAGGAGTCTTCTCTCTCAGGCCTTTCCTGACCCCAGCCTAGCAGAGCTGATTATGCTCCGCTGAGGCCACCGCATAACTCTTCTTAAGGTTGAGCTTACTCATTTTTATGTTCACATGCATGGATCCCTCTTAGAGACTGGGAGCTCCTTGAAAACAGGAACCATGCTTCAATTATCTTTGAATGACCAGTACATAGAACAGTTCCTGAAACCTAGCTGGCATTCAATAAATTGAATACTTATACTATCTTGGGCAGAAGTTTAAGCTGGACCCAAAGCAATTGCAAATGACATAGTGTGTATTAATCCTTCACCCATTACAATGGCATTGAGATTGCAATCAGCAGTCTAAGAATCAAAGGGTTTTCTTTCAATGCTATAAAGAGAATTTTTAAAAATTACAAACCAGAGAATTTTCAGCTATATTTTAGTCAAAAATTAGATCGGTTACTCCTTCATTTGCTGTTCATTTCCCCTGTTGCATTTATTAATTATCAAATATATTAGTTGGTTTGAACAACTGCTTGCTCCTGATAGTCCATCTGCACTCTCTTCTCAATAATACACTGAAGTCATAAGTGCTGGATTTATTGCCTTGGTGATTTCCATGGCACAAATTGTGATTTCATCACAGCACTGAGCAGAAGGGAGAGCTAATGGGCAAGACAAAAAATGCTTAATCAATATCACTGGTGGCATAAGTTTAAAACCCTAGACCCCCAAGCAGATTTTGAAAAGGGCTGCACTCAAGGCCCTTGTCTCTAGAAATACGTTTATTGCACCATGAAGTTAAGAATCATTTTCTTTCCTCACAAATTCTTAATTACTCCATAGGCCGCTTAGGGGTGCACTGAGTCTATGGATAACTCAGTTGGTCCACAGGAGCAGAAATCCCTGAAGAAATGAGGTGGAAATATATTATTTCCAGGAAAGGTCTTTCCTCCCCAAAATACATGATTCTTTAAAAGACAGAGTATCTCTTTGGCATCAGCAGAGAGAAGAAAATTTCAGAACTTGAATGCTGCAAGAGATCTGAAAGATCAGACATCAGCCCTGGAACTGACAGAAGTACCCTCTAATCTGGGTAGTCAGGGGATGGACCACAATATTATGAGTTAAGAGAATGACCAGATTTGGGCAACTAGGAGCCATCCATCCACTACATTAATTAAGTGCTCATAAGTAGGAGTGTAACTGGAATGCTGAATCAGGCAGGCACTTCTGTTATAGTCACGCATTCTGACAGAAGCCATCTGTGTGTTCTGACAATAAAGCAGGTGTGCAGTGAAGGATCAAGAAGGGTGAGTGTGATCAGGGGACCACTAAGCATTTTGGTATAAAGACTTCTACATTGTTAAACTTCTTGACCTTTGAATCTATTTAAATACCTACAGGAGCTATCTGATTTATTAGAGAAAGATTCATCCTCTCTTTGAAACCATGTTACTAACGTCCTCAAGTAAAAAGAAAGCCTCTAATGTGTAGCCCCAGTATGATGACACAAATATAAGCCACATAGCTACCTTTTCATTGAACACACTATGAAAAATAAGCAATCAACATAATGGTTAGCAAGCAGGTCAAATACATTCTTCAGTGTTCTTTCATGAGGCTACCATCTAGGAAATGCTGTCTCAGTGCTAAACTACAGCCTTATTTTTCTGGCCATCCCCATCCCCCAAATAGAATGACCGTATCCCATTATGTTACTTTTCATTGTCTACCTCAACACAACATTTCAACAATGTTCTTGGAGTTTTAACTACATTGAATTATATGTGGAATGTTATTAATTTCTAGAATTTTTCTGTTCTTTGTTTACATTTTTAAATTCCTCTTCAGAAGGTAAGAAAACCTGCACTATTCAGATACTAGATAGTGTTTACAGCTTAACAATAAGAATCTAGTACATTTATTAAGAAACTGCATCTTTTGTCCTACTCTGTCACTTATTTGCATCTCAATTTCATGTCCTGTAATAACAAATTATGAAATCATTAAAAATAAACAAATAAGCCATTCAAAATACATTAGTTCTCCCCAAAGGCACTTGGGATGATTCCCATTACATTCTTTTGAGAGTTTGATTTACTTACAAAAGCCATAAATATTTTATTAAAATGTAAGCAATTGAAGCAAATAAAAAAGGGAATGAGTGAAGAATAAAAATAAAAAGGTAAGGTAATCTAATCAGTTCTCTATTACAATGAGAGAGAGACATGGTAAATTCAGTTGGAATATAATCATTTTCCAAAGTAAATGTCAGTTCATAGAAGAGTCGCCTTGATTTCACAAAACTTCTCAGGGAGTGGGTGTAATCAGAGCCTCTGAGTTCTAGTGTTTCCTTATAAACAAACACAAAATATCACACACCGAAAGCTTTCTCTCTTTGCATCTATACTCACAATTAGACTCATGTACCTACTATTTTCTTAACTTTTTATTCACATATTCTGAATGATGACAGAAGCCCAGAGATGGTAAGCAATCTATTCTCATACCTATTGCTCCTTGAATTATCCTCAGACGTTTAGCACATTTCTGTGCCTAGAGTGAGAATTCCACAAATACTTACAAGTGAGGAAGTGTAATAGGAAGAAAATACCAAAGATGCTCTGATTAGGAAAAAGTCACTAACCACTACCAAGTTGCACACAAACACACACACACACACACACACACACACACACACACACACACACAGAACTCCTTCCTTATCCTTGGTTTCAACGTCTGTGGTTTCAGTTACGTGTGGTCAATCACGGCCAGAAAATACTAACTGGGAAATTCCTGAAATAAGCAAGTCATGAGTTTTAACTTGTGTGCCATTCTGAATAGAATGATGAAATCTCTTGCCTCCTGGCTCAGTACCACCAGAAACATGAATCATCTCTTTGTCCAGTGTATCCACACTATACATGCTACCTGCCTAGTCATTTAGCAGCCATCCTTCCATGATTAGTCACTGTCTCCATGACCTTTCACTGTCAAAGTATTTCAGTTCTTGTGTTCAAATAACACTTATTTTACTTAAAATGGCCACGGAATGCAAGAATAGTGATGTTGGCAATTCAGATAGTCTCTTATTGTGCCTAATTACTACATTAAACTTTATCACAGGTATGTATG
Source organism: Camelus dromedarius (assembly GCF_036321535.1). Taxonomy (NCBI): domain Eukaryota; kingdom Metazoa; phylum Chordata; class Mammalia; order Artiodactyla; family Camelidae; genus Camelus; species Camelus dromedarius. The sequence continues at coordinate 35,763,596 of NC_087443.1, read as the reverse complement.
CATAGGAAAAGAAAGTATATATAGGGTTCAGTACTATCCATAGTTTTAGGCATCCACTGGGGTTCTTGGAATCCCTCATGGATAAGGGAAGACTCCCCTCAAATATAATGCTTATATACAAAAAATATGCTTATATATTTTAAAGTATGTATAATATATTACATATTATATAATGTACTCACTATCTCACACAATATCAGAGCCACATTAATACATTTTAAAACTAAATTGAGGGAGGAGAACCAGATATCAAGAGTATATTACTTTAATGGGGGAAAAGTATAGCTCAGTGGTAGAGTGTGTGCTTAGCATACACAGAATCCTGGGTTCCATCCCCAGTACCTCCATTAAACATAATAAACAAACAAACAAATAACAAACTTAAGTACCTCCCCAAAAATAAATTTTAAAAATAAATAAAATTTTAAGAGTATATTAATTTAAAATTTAATTTATGATTCTACTCAAAGGCTCATTCAAGTGAGAATGTCTTCTTTAGTAGCCATGAAAAAATAAAAATCATTTTGCTACTTAGATTAGATTAGATTTCTTAACCCTTAAATTTAGATTCCCTTAATCATATATTTCTACAAGATTTATGATCAGTTCTTCCTTTGGAATCTTGATACTTTGATATTTTAATAATAGGTATTTGAATAAAAATGATGAATTGTTACTATTATTCATAATGATATGATTAAAGTTTTTCACAGAGACGACTGCATCTCATAGAGAATCTATCTCGAGTATATGTTTATACATAAACATCCTTTATACATCCTTTTCATCATCACTGATCTTATATCATTCAGATTATTGATTAGCAGTATAAATGATACAACCTAACAATAATAAAAACTCTTACATAAAACTCCTTTGTGTTATTTTATATTTGTACCTTTTTTATCACTGAATGTCTAGCTGTGTTAAACAGAGCTAAAACATATTCTCTCAGTACGGTATGCTGATGATAGTGAAGATTGTTGTGCAACATCGGGTTTGAGTTTTACTGCCCAAATATGGCCTAAAACATTTTGATGTTTTTAATTGCATTTGATACCTACTTTGAACCTTGAGTTGAAACCAAATCATCATATTGTTAATGAAACAAAGTGGGCCATTAAGAAATAACACCTCACATTTTTCCTATGTAGCTTATTTTTAACTAGTTTGATCTAAGCCATGGTTGAAAAATATTATATGCATATATATGTGGCTAATCACATAACACTGATCAAAGATACAACCATTTAACTTGCTCATTATTAATTATTAGTAAGAAACTAAAGCCAGACATCTATATCCTATGAAGTAAAGTAACAGAAAATGAACCCTAGAAAATGACAGTTTGTAAATGTTAGGTATAATTGTGAAAAAACAGAAAGTAAAATTAAGTGAGACAATATAAGTAAAACACTGAGAAGAGCCAGATACTTTCCACCCTCAGCATTACTTGCAGTCGGTCCAATGATAGTCACCATTCATGTTATCTGAATGTGCTAACACCATTTAGAGGTTGATCTTTATTTTAATGCCATCAAGAAATGTTTTACTGCGTTATAATAAAAACTATATTGTCAGGGCTTACCCTTTTTGAAGTTCATAGTATTTTTGTGTCACAAAAATTGGAAATAATAAAGGAATAATAATTATTATACCAATAATTATATATAATATAATTATACTAATAATTTTAATAATAAATTAGATATGCATATTAGCACATCTTTATCTGAAAATCTGATATCTTCACTATAAACATAAGTATATAAATATAAACTTTGTGAGAAGTATTTCTGTTCCCTGCAATCTTTCTACTAACAAGAAGTTTCAAAATTTTATTAATACACAGCCTGTAAACCCTTGAGAAGTCTTTATTCTCTCTCAAATATACAGTCTAGATAGCTAGATAATGTTAATATAAATGAAATAATATCAATATGTACAAAAGACCAACGTGGCCAGCTCAAACATGGTGTTATCTATAAAAAGCATCACAGCTTTATATAGATAGATTTTTCCCTTTATTTCCACCATATCCTACACACACTTACACCCACATAGGAAAAGTAGTCTTTTACAACCACTTGTTTTGAGGCCAGGAAATTGGTTTTGTTTATTCAGAATCCCAAGAGTACTCAATCATGGATAGATGGCTGGCTGGATGGATGGATGGAAGAAACAGTATGTATTGATACTTATGTGTATATAAATTCTGAGGAAATTCATAGCAGGAACTTATCCCTATAGAATCAAATTCATCTGAGGGGTTTTCATAAAAGAAGTGTTATTTGAACTAAATCTCCAAGTGCCGAATTTTGATGCAACTAAGCAGATGTATATACAATATCATCTCATTTAATTCAGAGATAATCTCAACTAAAATCTGAATTAATTTAATAACAATGTTGAAGAGAAACTCAATGCTCATCAGTAAATAATTACATCATTTTCAAGCCTATTTAATTGGAAGACAGCTACAAGGATTTATGTAATCCTGAGGCATTGCCCCTAGATTCCAGATAGTAATAAAAACCCCTAAGAAAGTTGGAATATTGAAGTCCTGCTAATGCAGGACAAGCTCTGTAGATAAGTCATATCAGAAGTGCAGAGCTTGCTTTATGAGTACCAAATGACAGTAAGCTAATGGGAAGGAAAAAAGCCAGTTGGAAAGCAAGCAGGGTATCAGATAACATGCTAGAAAACCATATATAAAGCCAGTGTTAAGGGAAATGCCATGTAGAGCCTCTCTAAGAGACTAAAATGCACTGCCAGTCATAGACACAGAGTTCACCAGTTACTTTCGTAGCAGAACTAAACACTGTTCATTTGTTGTTTGGTTTGGAGTGTTTAATGTGATTGGTGATTTTCATTCTCACATATTTATACAAACCCAGGTTTAAAATATCAACTGTATCATCATTATAAGATCCTTAAGTGGACTACTGCAACCACAGTTTCCAGGAAAAAGAAAAAGAATGAGATTGTTTTCAAACTGATTAGCAACTGTACCTCATTGCACAGTAGTCTGAAGAAACAGATTGGGAAACAGCATCAAGATTTGTGTGGCCTTTGAGCCACAGTCTCAATTTGGATCCCATCAATCTACCTGGCAACAGTGCCAATTTAGCAGGCATCAGGCTGTGCAGAAGATTTTCATGTAAATTAAAACAGTTTGGGGTATTTTGTTTTGCCTCAGTAAAACAGTAATATCACTTTTTACTGGCACTAGAGGCTAACATAGAAGGATCCAGGGCAGAGTCCATTATGGCGAGAACTTATCTGGCAGGTGCACCAAACTCTTGGAGATCATGGGCCATGATTCTAGGGAGCACTAAAGAGTCTGAAAAATGCAGCTGTGGAAGATTTAAAGGGCAAAGCACACATATAACATTCTGGAATGCACAGGAGGAAAATCACCAAATTAAGAATATTTATTGTATGTTTAACATTGTTTTAAAAAGTTTTATATATTTCAGATGTCTAATACTTTACATAATAAAATTAACATTAAAATTTAAAATAAAAATTAATAATAAATACTTTTAAATAATTAAAATAAAATAAAATAAAAAATAAAGAGGATCTTAAACATTATAATGCAGCACTAAGTGCCTCATCCTTAGTGTGGATTTTTGAAAATTCATTGTAGCCATCTACCTCTATCCTAGAATCATAATGACCTGGCCTTGACATCATTAGACTTTAATAGATTATCTTAGTCATATTTTTCCAATAAAGCCCAGTCATCCGAGGATGAATTTTTTAATTTCTTTCCAGACTATGGTAAATACCCTTTACTCTACTATTTCATTCACTCACTCACTCATTCATTCATTCCATAAATAAATATTTAGTGTTTACTATGTTTGAAGGGGCCACATGAAACAAACACAATGTGTAGAGAAATGTGGTTAGTCATAGATTTTTGAGCTCAAGAAGGTTATGATCTAATATAAGCTAAAATATATGTACAAATGAAGGCCACAGAAGATAGAACTTCAAAATATACATATCATAAAAGTACTGAGGAAGTACTTTGATAATTCAAGGAAGAGAGAACAAGAAACAAGAGTAAATGAGTAAGTGAGATGAGAAATGATCTTTCTACATAGAGTCTTCTCTCTTCCACTTGCTAAGTGTATGTTAGAATGGTTTATGTTCCATCCAGAAGCCTTGAAGACAAGGACTTGGTGTATCTTCAGTATCAAGTACGGTACCAGGACAAGAGAAGACACTCAGTACGTCTTTGTTGAAGTGAATAAATTAATGAATGAATATTTCTACTTGGTTTTCTAGCATGTGAATTTATGAAAACAATGCATATAGCCAACCCCTATTTATTTCTTGTTGCAAAACTGAAATAGAAACAAATTGTTTTGTAAAGAACAAAATACATCCCCAAGTGGCAAAGTCATTCAAATATTTAAGATACATTTTTTAAACTGCATTTTAATGCAAGGAGAACTATTACCTTTCAAATGGAACTCAATGTTTTTCACTTTATGATTTCACTCTGTAGGAGTTCACCATAATGTACTTTTCACACAAAAGGCACTAGAAGAATTATTATCCTCCTGCAAATAATGTTTTCTTTCCCATTATTCTCAGGTTACAGACATTTGAAGTTTTTCAACATAATATTGAGTTCCTGCCTTATTATTCTATACTTGTGATCTCAGGATAACAGCTGTCACTTTAGTTAGAAACTTAGATCTTGAAAAAACACTAAAGTTGAATATCAAGGCCTGGATCACATCTAAGAATTTAAAAGTATTAAAAAATGGTTTGTTTTTTAAGTTTAAAGGTAGCATAACATAAATTCTGACTCTTAACTAAGTACTTCTCGAAAACGCTTCTTTAAATAAATTACTAGTAGAATCAAGATAATTAAAATTAATGATCCAACAATCTATTTTACTCACACAAATTAACTATTAGAATGCTAAAGAGTTCGAAGAGATTGCTCTTCAAACAAATAAATTTCAAAGTAAAGCTTCACAGTAAAATATATTATCTCTGTGGGAGAGTCTATAAAAGTAAATACTGAATCACTTCTTGGCAATATTAACTCTCACCAATAAATCTGGAAAATAACATTTTTCCAAACAAAAAAGATGGCTAGTTTGTTTTGCAACCACAAAGGATAAATGAGTTAGTTGAATCAGCCAATCAGAGTACAGTGTGTGTATATAGACACACACACACACACACACACACACACACACACACACACAAACACACACATACACATTTCCTTATACATACATACAGTAGCTTGTCTCCAAGGTCACTCCATCCATTGCCTTCTTTTACTTTTGCATCATTTGTCTATTCCCCTCACTAGTCCATGATTTTGCCAGACATTAGAAATTGTCTTATTCATGTTTGCTTCTCCACTTCCCCAGTCCTGCTGTACTCCAGCACCTAACTATAACTTTTACAGACTGAAAGAAATCAAAACATGTATCATTTAATATAAAACAAAATAATTAAATTAACTGGGGTTTCTAAGTTTTTGCATCTTTTATTAAAAAGAAAAGCTGAAATCATTCAAGTGGAAAATTTTCTACCAATTTCCAAGTCAACACAGACATTTAGCTTTAAAATCCCTAAAGGTCTCCCAAGTAATCTTACACAGATTTGTATCTGGGAATACATGTAAGGTTCCTGTCTCAGTCCAGAATGTTCTCCAGACTAGACCCTTCCCCTTACACTTTGTATTTGGCCAATATGAGCTTAATAAGAAGCAGAGAGCTCTGATTTTGAGCTAGCACCATCTACCCATATCATGACCCCCTGATAAACTATATGGTTGTTTCCTGAGGACCTAATGTGCAAAGTAGTATCATAAAGCTAAAGTACAGCATAACAAGTCATAGTGTTTACTCTATAGGAAGTAAGATCCAACATTGATAACTGGTGTCTAAATAGAATCAGACACATTATATTGTGTTCACCTCTTTAGGTTCCAAGGCCAGTGTCAGTTAGATAAAATGATAATTAAGCAATAAAGCATACTGGTTAAGAAGTCAGGCAACCACTTCTACAACTGACCAGGTAAGTTATTTTAATCACTTAAACTATCTTAGTTTTTTCAACTGTAAAATGGGAGTAATTATATTTATCTTATAATGGCCTTAAAAAAGACAGCCTAAGTCCAGCATGTAGCATGATATCTAGCAGAGTAAAATGCTCAGTGAATTACCGTGATGATAACATGAAGGATGTTAGAGATACGTCCAGGCAGGTGCTGACCAAGAGATGAAAATAATGCCCTCAGCTGCTCAGCTCGCTAGGCAGAGAAACCACTACAGAAATCCTAAAGAAACCGAGGCAGGACCAGAGGTAACATTTAGGCAGACTTTGATACTCTTCCAGTGAATCAAGCTGCAGTGTGATAATTTCTTACACCATTTCTCCTTATATAACACATTTTATCAACTGCCTTAATAGAAACCAAACTAGTAATTAGTAAGAAAACTTTCAAGGATCAAGCCAGTATAGAAGATATTTTTCATCAAGTTTCATAATACTATTCAAATAAATACCAAAGACACGGCTTTCTGTTTTTACTATAAGTAAAACTACCAGCCTATACACAAAACTCACGTTTGGTTTAAGACTGAAACAAATGTTTCTAATCAATCCCCAGATACACATCAAATTGCACATACCCTAGCAAAGCCAAATGCTAGTCTGGAAAAATCAGCTTATGTAAATGAAACAAAAAGTAGAGGCATCAAGATGAACATGAATGAAGTCATTATCAAGTGTGTTTTGAAAACATTAAAACACATCTTTAAATAAGCTGAGAAATTTACATGCAGTGGTGTGATATATATACACACATGTATGTCTACTCACCTATTTCATATGTACATACAAAATAATGTTTTTAAGGAAGTTAATTTCCCAGAATAAAGTATATTTCAAATCCCACTTCTTTGCAAAGACATGACAAAAAAGAAAAGAAAAAAGCATTCAGTATTTTCTACATGTTGCTTACATTTAATTAAATTGAGATACAGTTAATCTTCTCCAGAAATGAACTTACAAATATTTAATTTTATTTGTAACTGTACTGATTAGGGATATCAGTCATGCAATCACTAAAGTAAACAAAGTAATGATGTTTTGATCCAAGATAATGGTAACAGAAATGAGAGAAGTGGATGCATATAAAAGCTACATGTCATTGATGTCAAGAAAATAACTAGCAAATAATGGTACATTTGTAATGGACAAGAAGAATCAAAGTAGACTCACAAAGCTGACTTAACTTGGTGTTCCCACAAACAGAATAATAAGGACCAAAGGAAGAAGTTAGTTTGGATCCAGAGAAAATGAGCCCAGTTTGAGACAAATTTAGAGACAAATTAGAGAAATATTATTAGTTGGAAAAATAATATAATGCCTGTTTCTTATTTTATATATTAATAGGTAAAAATCAACTCAACTGAAAATTCATTAAATTTAGCAGATGAAAAACAAATGTAAAATAATAGGCCTCTGAATTACAACAGAAAATGAAGGAAAATATGCCTTGATAATGATAAAGGCTACATCTCAAACAATTAACTCCTTCATGAAACAAGTCTCTTTCTTTCCATACATGCAGATTATTGAAAAACAAAACCCTGTTAGCTACAAAACCCCTGAAGTATCATCCTTTCAACAACCCAGAGAAGTAGAACACTTCCTATATAACATTTGGTCTTATAAAAATGGAAGATTTCCCGTGATATATGAGAGCAGCATGGGCATTCTTCTCAAAGACAAACAATAGACATTTATACTTACCAAAAATTCTACTCAGAAATAACACTTAACAGGCAAACATTTCCTATGTTTTACAATTCTAGAGAGGGGAAAAAAAAACAGCCTTTTTATTATTCCCTCTCAAAAGTAGACTGGCTTTTTCTGTTCTTCAGACTACTGACTCTACCTCAAGTCCTTGCTACAGAAAAGTGGCTTCTAACCAACTAATTAGAATATGAGTAATACATATACATGTTCATATCTAAACACATATATTTGTAAAAATATACATAGATATTATTTATGCAGTGAATATAAGATTAAAATGACCATTTTTACTTAATCACAAATTAGAAACTTAAAAAAGCTATTTTCCCCCTTAAAGTCAAAAGCTCAAATATTATACAAGAATGGGAAAAAGACTTAATAATGAGTTACTGTTGTTCATCAAACATTACAAAATTTTTGTATATGAAAGGTGCATATAATTGATGTTGAGAAAGACACTGGAAAATTACTGCTTAGGCAAATATCATTGATGTCAAGACAGTAAATAGTTTAGTAGAGCAGAAATTTTTCCTGAGGGGAACTTCCTAAATAATGGGTCAGTTACTACCTCTCATCATTAGAATAGCACGTAATTATTTCTTAGCTCAGATTCTAGATGTTATTGCTTTCTGGGAAGTTTTCATATCCCTGGATCTCTATAAGTTATGCCTTAAGAATAATCAGCTCACCTGGAAAACACTGACTGAAGGAAATCATTAGTAATTATAAATAGGAGTTTACCAGGTTAAAATACACTGGAAAAAAATGTTCTCTCAGAAAGATATGACAAGAAGATTCTATGGACACTTTAAGTAGGGCCCTCTAACAAAAGGCCTGGGAAAGCAGAGCCTTATTAGATTTTCATCTCCTACTGCCCTTCTCAGAACCATTCTGACTAGCTAGTCAGGCACTCAGGTTTGATGTTCATTTTCATTTTATGAAATAACATATTTGGGTTATCTTTAGGTAGGTTAACTAATTGTTTGACTATTTGTAAAATGGACGATAAGCATAAACTGGGATTGTCCTATTGAACACTCTGTCCATAGAGGAGAGCATGGCTGTGTGTCTCTCCTGCCTCAGCATATTAATATAAATCAAGTAAAAATGGGGAAAGGGACAGAGGCAGAGAGAATGAATAGAGGACACCAAGGTCAGACAGGAAAGTGAAAAGAAAACTAAGGGCACAAGGTCACATGACTGACAGCTATGAAAGGAAGAAGGGGCTGCTCTGTTTACTGACTTGGTGAAAAGAAGGCATTTACATGGGTTGTATCTGAGCCTCAAGGTATTTGTTTAATACTAGTGGATAGTCTCTCCATCACTACCCAGCCACTTGTGTGTGTGTGTGTGTGTGTGTGTGTGTAAATACTATCTCTCTATATACACTATATATCTACATATATATTTTATATAGATAACAAATATGTAATAATTGCCCAAAACCAAAATATCACCATACTTTGTATTTTCCATACTTGATTTAAATAATTTTGAAATCATAAGTAAATCATAATTGGCCACAAGATTATACATGTATGTGTATGTATGTATGTATTTATATACTGTGTACATATATATGTATATCAATATGTGTGTGTATTCCTATAAATATACATGTGAACATATCTAACACTAACTCTTTAAGATTTTCAAAGTCATTTAAGTCAACTTGGGAAAAACCTACTGTGATGTTGCATTCAGATATGTTTAGCTGTTAAATTCTACCTAATACAACTTACTATGCTCTTCTCTTTTTTTTTTTCAAACTTACCAATTTTTTTTAACATTTTTATTGAATTATAGTCATTTTACAATGTTGTGTCAAATTCCAGTGTAAAGCATAATTTTTCAGTTATACATGAACATACATATATTCATTGTCACATTTTTTTTCACTGTGAGCTACCACCAGATCTTGTATACATTTCCCTGTGCTATACAGTATAATCTTGTTTATCTATTCTACATATGCCTGTCAGTATCTACAAATTTTGAACTCCCAGATAGACTATGCTATTTTCTTGGTATTGAGACATAATCACCTTTAAGAACCACTTTCAGTTGCAGAGAAGAAAATACATGTTTCACAACCACGTTGATTATAAGTACCATCCTAATTTCAGAAAGATTAAAATGTGAAAAATATGACTTAACTTTGAAAGTATAACTATGGGGTTAGGTGTTTTAAAATAAAATATATTCAAAAATAAGAAACTCTCTAAAGAAAATATGTGGGACTTTTAAAAATAAATAATGAGAGGTAACTCCTTAACTGATATGGTTCAAATCAGGACTTGCACTCTGGGTACTAGCAGCCTCTAGATATTAAATCAAGCAGGCAATTGTGTGTGTGTACACACACACAGACACACACAGAGAATAAATGTATGATGGTTTATTATTTTTCATAAATCATCACCACAGAAATTACAAATTATTCACAGTAGGGTTAATTCCAAGTAAGCCAGGAATGATATTGTATATATGAAGCATGTTTCCATGACAAATAAGAACAAGTATATAAAATCCTACAGATACATGACCCATAATACATTACTGAGCATCAATTTCTCAGAGGCTGTTAAACTCACGTACTCAGTAACAGTTCTATTTTCATTCTCTCCTATAACTCAAATCTATTCATGCCGTACAATTACTTTTGCATAATGATATATTTTAGTTTTCTGAGTTATTTCATCTGTAACAACAGGAGTTCTTACTGTAATATTTTAAATGAGCATATTTGGAAGCATCGTATTATTTTCTTTGTGATCTTTCAGTCATCTTGATCATTTTTTAAAAAGTGTATGATGTCTTTTATTCACACATCAGAAAACATGTTTCAAATTAAAAAAACTCACATAGATAGGAAGAGTTCTCAGGAATGTAGTTTTGAAGAACAGGATTACATTTCTGTCTTCAAGGACTAAGCCCTACACATTTGACGCATTGAAATGTTCATATTAAAACCAAGTAATAATCTCGAAGTGAATACTTTAATTCAAGAGAAAATAAGGAAATATTTGGTCAACTAATTTTTACTAAGGGAGAAATAAATATAGGTAGAATGATTGGGATGGAAAGAGAAGAGGCAAAGAGGGTTCTTATGCATGGAGAAAATGGCAAAGAAAGTAAAGAAGTTAACTAAGAGAATAAAACCTATGCATTCTGTTTTTCTTAGCTTTGGGCTCCAATCTTAGCTGAGATCAGAAAGGAGTTTAATCTGATGTGCTTAAACAGAAATATATTTTATCCACTCACCAAATGAGAATGGCAGAAGTTTTTATCCAAGGTTACTCAACAACATGAATTAGTAATTAGGATATTAAACAGAATTCAAGGCTGAAGTTTTCTCAAATCTGCCTACTTTTTAGGACAAATTTTTTTATCTTATTGAAAAAAATGGGAATAGATGTTGACATCTGATTACATTTCAAACTACCTTTTGTCTGTAACATGTATGCTTCCCTTTTGCTCACAATGGTCACCCTTGCTTTTTTCCTCATACTTTTAGAACTTATTATTTTTCATTTAGCTGCAGTTAGCAAGAGAGTCCCTTCCATATCTATATTTATCATGATTCCTTCAAACTAGTATCATCTTTTGTTGCTTGTTAGACCGTCATAGCAGTCATAGATTCTTCCTAGAAGTTCACTAAACTTTAGATTTTGGATATATGGATCAAGCTACATACATTAATGTTTCAAGAATCCTCATGGTGAAATAAATATTAAAAAGTTATTGGGTTGGGGGTGGTTCAATGAAAGTCTTTAGAAAAACCTATGTATTAACTACAATGAAAGAGCACCCTTAATAAAAACCATCAACCATTAAAAAAACAAAAAAGTTATTGGGTAAAAAAAGCCAGAATGACTTACCTAGACAATTCTCTTCTACAGTGGTTCTCAAAGTGTGGTGTATGGATTCACAGCAGCAGTATCACATGGGAACTTATAAGAAATGCAAATTCCAGGTCTTACCCCAGACCTACTAAATTCAAAAAAATCAGGGAAGTGGAGATTGGAGTTGAAGAAAGGGAAGGTGATTTTCTTGAATGATAAAGTTTGAGAATCACTGTCCAGTTGTATTCCAATATCATAAATAACCAAATAATACTTTTCTTAGTTCTAATACCACAATTTTATCCTACTGAGGAAACACATTTTTCTAACTTTTCCAATAAAGCTTTTAGCATTTTCAGAATCACTCAGTCTCCTATTTCTCTGAAGATTCTACTTAAGAATTAAGCAGCTTCATCCCAGGCTTTTAAAATTGTTGCATTGTGCTTGTTAGTATGAGAATGAGGGACATTAGTGGGATAGCGTGGGGACTCCTGAGCCACAGAGGTAACCATAGAGGTGAGTCACTTCAGCACTTCACAGTCTCCAAGTCTTGCCCCCAAAGTTGTTTGTCTTTTTATAACTGACTTTTCTCATGTCATTTTTCCCCAGATACCTTTATCAATGAATGTGTCAACTTTTCTGGCATACGACCAGCCCACAATAAGTTACTGTGGGGTGCATCATGAACTTCTCTCTCATAAGTCCTTTGAAACGAATGCACAGGAAGATACGATGGAAACACACCTAGAGACTGAGCTGGACCTGAGCACAATCACAACAGCTGGCCGAATCAGTGAACATAAACAGCAGCTGGCTTAACTGAACTAACCGGTAACCAAAGGTTGCCACCAAACTTTGTAACCTCAAGGACAAAATGAGGAAGATTTGTTCATTGTGGACTTTAAAAACAAAACAAAACAAAACAAAACAAATCCCCTGTTAAAATAAACAAAAATCCAAGATTGATTCATGAAATAAAGAAGACATGAATTGTTTCAAGTCTACACTTTGTAATTAGCTAAGTTGTGCAGTATTTTTTTGACCTAGAGTATGACCCTGCAAAAAAAAAGAATCTTTTTTTCTCAAAACTCATCCTACCTACCTGTAAAAACTGTACAGAGCTAATGTATTTTTCATATTGTAAAGTTTCAATTATAGAAACAACTGGTATACAGTACCATAATTTAATTACATTTTACTTTACAAACTTTACACATTTCAGTTTCTAAAATTTTAAATTAACAACAATTATTTCTTGTGTTTATTCAGAGTTACTCAGTTTTGTAGGGACTGTTTTGTTACTGCTTTTGTGCCCAGAAACCTTGACTCTAAAATTCTGTGCTGTGCGAAACATGCACGATTTTTATCATGCTTACTGCGTAGAATTTTATCTACTTGTTCCAGAAATAATACATTAACCAAAAAGGGTTTAATTGTTGGGACTTGTAAGAAGTTCTTCAATTACATAGACAGGTTTTTCTTATAAATGAAAAAAAATCAAAGATTTTTTTTTAACACTTCTCAGACTTAACTGTTGCCTTGAATTACAGCCTAGTTTCTAAGCAGTGAAATGTAATGATAAAGAGGAATATTTTAACAACATATTTCTGAATGAATGACTCATTATTTCATTCTTTTGAGTAACCCACTGTTAAGGGTCAGGGGAAGCATGGACAAAACATCACTGGAAACAAAGGCCGTAACCACAGCAACAGACTTTGATATACTTAAAAGGTGCAGCTGCCAGTGACAAAGAAAAACTTGGTACATCTCATTATTTCAGGCCAAGGTGGGAGGATAAAGCATAATATCTGTACAGTAGCAATTTTTCTCTTAATTAACCCAAAGTGGTTTACCTAAAAATAACCATGAGTGCAAAATGTGCCTGGTTTTTAAGACAATTTCTCATTTAGAATGGTGAGCTATATTTTAGGAACATCTCAAAGGAAATATATGAATTTTTCCACTTTGTGTGCTACATCACTTTTCTCCTGAGAGAGAACTCTAAACATCTAGAGCTCATTCAATATAGATATGAGCCATGGTGGAGAATTTTATCACTCAAGTCAACTGTAAACATCCTTAATATGTTCTAAATTGTTTATAATGCTATTCATAATGAGATTCACCTCCCAATTATGTAAAAAATAACCCAGAGTAATTTGAAGCCACCCCAGATCATACACTGATTATTCAATTGTATTATACAGTTAGTTCAATCAAGTTATGAAAATCTGATTTTTCAGAGGCTTAAATAACCAACTTGTTTCTGTTTGCTTGATACAACGTATTGTTTGAAAATATTGTTATTTTATCTATGGTATTCACACATGCTTTTGTGGGGTTTTTTTTTTAATATAAAACTATAATTTTCAATTGCTGTTGCACTAGGAGAAGTGTTTTTTTCTGTTGTCATTTTAAATTCATGACATCAAAAATAGGTTGAGTATGTCAATCTAACAGGGATCAAACACAGTCAAAAACAATGAAGAAAAGAATTTATGAAAACCCGTATCAAACTTAATCTTTCATTTCTTTCAAAGAAATTCAAAAGTGTAGTTTTATGCAGGTTTATCATGGCAAATTTAAGAGAAGCTTCAAGAAGAATGAACTTTAAAAATGCAGAGCAAGTTTTTGTTGAAAGCATACAAAGTCAGAAAGAAAAAAACTACAATATTGGAAGAGCAAACTCTCTTACTATTTTAAATGAAACTAAATGTCATAGTACTTGTATCAACTATTGAGCATCCCAGATTTTGTAACGTATTTTGCATAAATTATTTGCTATTCTAAAAAACTGTCATTTTACGTTTACTTTTAATTTCTATTTTTTCCAATTTCTAATTTCCTTGCAATGTATTATTGTCAGAGTATTCTTGATCTTCTACTTTGAGACTTTGCTTTGCAGTTAGCAAATCTACAGAAGGTTAATTATAAATCTATTATGTGTGGATCTGAAATCAGATGCAAATTTTTATTTATTATGTAAACCAAAACGTCATTTGCAATTTTCTCTCATTAGAAGTTGTCCTTGCAAAGATCCAAACATCTTTTAATTTGTGTAAATAAGCACTTTATACCTCTTTCCAGACATTTTCAAATTGACAAATGATTTTTAGAAATTTTAAGATTCCAGGGAGCCTCACAAATATATGCCCTTGATATCCTGACACAAACTGCTTTCTTTCTTAAACGTTTTAAGTTCATCTAAAGTAAATAACTAAAAATAGAAGCAGTCACCTTGGAATGTTCTGTGCATCGGAGGACTTACTACAGAAAGAGCAAAATAAACTAAGAATTTTGATATTTCTCATATTTGAAATTAAATCCAAAGGATTTTACAAGAGAAAAAAAAGGTGCTGGGGTTACTTGTTTGCTTAATTTTTATTCTGCCACATCTAGGGGTGTAAGGGGTTGGGGAAAATGAAAACCTGCTAGAGGAGATTGTGTCTAGTATCTTAATCATACATTTGCAATTTATACATTTGCATCTAAAATCTTTATTTCTAACCTTTTTCAGCATTCAATAATCTCCTATTTCCTCTTTCTAACCACCCTGTCCCCATGTCTCCCTTCCTCTTACTCACCTATTTAAACAACTGAAATGCTTGTGTTTGGAGTTGAAAAATGCAATTTAACCCAACGTGGCTACAGTAACAGCAGTAGCTGCAGCAAACAATAAATTTACAGTGTTTTAAAGTTTACAAACCACATTCCACATAAATTATTCTATTTTGTCTTCATAACCACCCTATGAAGACACATTAATCTCAAAGAAGTTGAGACTCACCCAAGAACATGGGACTAGTAATTGGTGAAGTTAAAGCACTCTGAAAATTCAGAGCCTATTAGCGGGGTGTGTTCATGCACACCTTTACTCCCAGCTACTTGGGAGGATGAAGAAAGAGGATCACTTGAGCATGAATATGGTGACGTCCAGGGAGTGAGGGGACCACCAGGTTGCCTAAAAAGAGGTGAACTGGCCCTGGTCAGAAATGGAGCAGGTCAAAATTCAGAGCTTATTAACCTTTCCACTATACTATAAATCTTCCTTCTCTGATCAGGGCCAGAGAATTTCCAGATACTGAACAGAATGAAATAATGTTTGACATGTTGTTTAGTGATCCCTAATTTAACTCAGTTCCTCTGTCTGTATCATATATGGGCTAAACGGACTCTTTCTGTGTGCTACTCTGGGCTCTCACATTAAAACTCTTTATTAAAAAAGTATAGCAAATTATAAATTTTTGATATCTCATATCATTTGTAAATGTGTAGAACAGTTGCTTCCAAGAAGTGGATGTGTATAGGCCCCAAGGTATAGACATAAAATTGAGAAGCACAAGGGAAAAAAAAAACCAAGACCACCAATATTGAGATTGTGTGTACAGTTATAAAACAGATCAACAGCGCAAGGTTGGACATACGTTTAACACATTTCGACTGAACAAACATTCAGTTCAGAGCTAATTGGGGAAACCTTTATAATTTTTTGTCCTTTTTTTGTTTCAGTGAAAATACTTATTGAAAGAACCATGAATTCTTACACCTAGCTTAATGGAGAATGATTTTCTCTATTCTCCTAATAAAAATGAAATATAATTCATCCAAACTGATATACAGATACTAAAAACATATGCTAGTAAGCAAATAACATATTACTGATCAACTCATTTTTATTGTCTCTACTCTTACTGCCAAAACCATGAAGTCATACAGATTTTAATATAAATCATATTTTTAGAAGGAAAACTTGCCCAAATTTATCATTCGAGACAAATGACATAATCCTGACTTGAAATCAGATCAGTATAACTCCACAAACTGCTTAGAAATAGCAAAGTCTTTTTTGCAAAAATATTTTCTAAAATAAAACCACTGTATATGGGATTAAAAATATATTTGTTTTTGTCTGCTCCTGACTGGAAGACAGGTATCATCTCTAAAACTAAGCATTCAAAATAAGTAAATAAACTGAAAGCATAAAACAGGTACTTGATGTAAATGATTAGCAAACTGGAAGAAAGAAAATCAGATGCAGATAATCTGCTGGGTAGATGGCAGCACATAAAGGGAAAGATAACAGGACCAGCAGATACATGCCCGCAGAAAAGAGGGTGAGAAATCTCTAGAGTAGATACAATAACATCTTACATTGCCATAGCTCTTACCAGTTTATCACTCAGGGTAATAGTATAACAACCTCATAACACATAAAATGTCCCAAGGTTCAGATGCGTTGGTTATGCATTAAGAAATCCAGACGAGTTGGTCTTGCGGTAACAGCCTCCAACTACTTGCGTTACCTTTTCAACTCACCACAGCTGTCTAACTAGAGAAGTACCAGGGTCAAGGCTTTCAAAACTCTGAGATAGGCACGAGGGTACGGTAAATTGACAATCAGCGACTGTGCTTCATTTTACTATCAACTGGGTAATGGGAAAGAAACATCTGAAAATTTCTTTAAAAATATACCAAAGCAGTGAAGAATTATTTATAAAGGTCTCTTGTGGCTTGCATTACTATTTACTATGAGATAGGAAGCTGTTATATTTACATTTTTTATGTTAGGGTAAAAATTCATGTTTAAAAAAGTCCACAGTTGATTATTTACCTTTCTATTAAGGATAGTGACCTTAAAGCAACAGAGTGCCTCAGCCATCTAGAGTTTAGAGAACTCTTGAGTTTCTTCCTCCTTTCTCCCAAACATTTATAGATTTTGTTTTACATGATATATGTCTTCCTGAAAAGCTGAGTGAAATTTTATTTTGTATAAATCAAATAACATTTCAAGTACCCCAAGGGACCATGTGATAAAGGATCCTTGAAGTAAATCCTTTTTGTTTTCAAATCTGAAACATCACCCACTAATTTAGCTTTTGTAAATCGATTTCCACATATCTTGTGTTGTATAATGCAGCACATGTACTTTATGGCCTTAAAGGTTCTATGATCAGGACTTTGCCTCAGACTATATAAAATGAAGACTGACTCTAGGTTTTGAGCACGTCTATATACATTAAAGAGGAATCATTTCCAGTCAGTTTCATTTATTGAATTTATTTATCTGGACTAATATGAAAATAGCATTAAAATAATATGGACGAAGTTGCCAGTTACACTCTTTCTATTTATTGGCTTAAACTTTTACCACCTATAATAGCCTCAAAGTTACTATTAAGAGATCAAAATGAGCCCAAATCTCTTGGGTCCATACTAGATTTACTGAATTACAGTCTCTGGAACTAAGCTCTGATGCATGCTAACTTTTGCAAAATATTATTCAGATGAATTTACTTTCACCAAGCCATTCAGTTGCTTTTTATTCTAGTCTAAAATTATTCTTGTGCTTTGCTATGCCAATGTGAATCTAGTCTGCTAAGCATGGCTGAACATTTTTCTTGACTAGAAAAATGCACAACAAAGGACCACTATATATAAAGTGGTCAGGTTGTTTCCTGACAAACTTTGTTGTTTATAGATTTTGCCCCTTATTAGCTCTATGAACAGGAATATCTGATAACCACCTTAAATCAGCTGCACTATTCACTTAACCTACTATTTGCTTTCATGGATCAGTTGAAAAGCTAGAGTTGAGGAGAGAGGAAAGAATGAATTTATGATGTACAAGGCATTGTGCTGTCCTCATCTCATTCTCAAATCATCTAAGTAAACAGATACAACCACCATTTAAAGAAGAGGAAAATAAGGATCAAAGTAATTGAATAATTTGCCAAGGTTGATTCAGTAGAGTTGGGAATTCAAACCCAGTTCATCTGACTCTAAGAATGTGTTCTGACCACCCAATAGCACATTTTCAAATGTTAAAAAGACCATAATCAATATAACTAGGCTCATATATTTTAATAAGTGGTATGAAGATAGGAGAAAAAGAATGTACTTTCTTATTCCTAAACAGAAAAATTTCATAAGCTATTTCACACTGTGTAGAGATTCCCTTCAATATCCCAAGTCAGCAATTTAATGGAAAGAAATATCCATTTCCTTGAAGCTTTATATATTGTTTCCCCAAAAGAGTGAACATTTGAAAGAAAAATCCTTCATAAAATAAATACTCAAAATAGTCAGGCTGTGCTTTCATTCCAATTTTCCTAGCTACATTATAAACTTTTAACAAAAATAAAATAAGTAGATATCCACAATATAACCTTAACCTGGCCAAAAATGGAGGGAAGGATGTCAATTGAAGCAAAAACTGTATAGATGAACAGTCAATAAAGTGACCAGTGTAGATGACAATGTAAAGAAAAATACCAATCATCTACAATCACAAAATGTTAAGTGGCAATGACGTGGCAAGGGTTGCAGAACGTCTCCTGTAATGATTTTATGTGGGATATTTTTTCTAGAAGCATTATTACTTATACAAATGTTACGAGATTTGAGAGCACATTACATAAAGGAGGCAGGAAGATAACCTTTATAACAATGTAGTTTCTGCTTGTCCTTTTACTCAGAACATAATATGCAGTTTAAATTAAAAAATAAATATAATTTTCCTTCTGAAGGCAATACAAATGTTTTCACCATTATGTGTAGGTGCCAAATAAAAATTTTAAGTTTATTTTTAAATTCACACCCTCAAATAAATCTTCCTCAGTCTCAGCTTTTAACAAATGATTATTAAATAGTCTTGATCCCATTAGTGTCTCTAGGAGCTTTTTATTAAACCATTGGACTAACCATCTCTTCTGTTTCTCTATGAACTTGCACAAGTCCAAGGTAACATAACTGGGGAGTTGCATTAGCATTTTTCTCCATCACACTATCTGAACATGTAGCATATGTATAGAACACATTTTTCTTTTATAATCCATGTCGGATTCAAGAACCAGTAAAATACTCTGTAAGTCACAATTCTACTAAAAATTGCCACTACTATTCTGTGATAAAATTACAGTATAAATTTAAAACAATTACTAAGCCCAGCAAAGAAAGAAGCTCTAACATCCTGAATATAATATCATTACATCTGTTCATCCTGGCACCATGAACACCATACAGAAATTTTATCTGAAATATCTAAACTAATTCTGATTTGGGACAACAAAGACACTCCTGGTATCTGGGTTGAAGACGCGGTGAAGGAAATGAAGAGGACAAAGAATTACAGACTGTGAGGTAAGTAAAGGAAATGTGATTTATTGTCATTAGATAACCTTCAAGTAATTTTAAAATCTAAGACTAATAATTAAAATTTACAATAACATTTATGTCATCAGTAAAAACCACTATGGACATTAGGGACATAAAAGCAAACAGATATTTGTGTGGCAATACATATTAAATAGATGGGAAGATAGAATTAATTCTACCTAAAGAGAGAATACTAAGGATAAGAAATACTTCAAGAATATTTCTCCAGAGATAAACTGAAAATTCAGAATAAAAGATTGAAACTAAATACCAAATGTTCTTTTCAAGATTAATTTTGAAATAGCTAGAATATAAGCCCCAAACTGCTGCTTTAGCCACATGAGTAATTACATTAATTCATATATACCTAGTAAAATTCCGAAGTTGAGAAATAAATTGTGTTTTAAATATACTCCATCTGTTCTTAACTGTTTTACATCAATGATGTATTTCAGATTACAGGTCCATAAATATAATGGCCTAAACAACCTGATGAAAATGTGGTGAAAGACTTGGATCGACTCTGTCATTCTGCTCTACTATAAGGCAATTACTAGAATAGCATGTCCACCATGGTGAGGAGCTGGAAAAATGGTTTGAAAGTCCTCTCTAGCAGTTCCTGACAAGACACTGGTAATATTCATTATATACGAGTCTTATTTTATATTCATTTATAAAATAAGGAAATTATTGCCTTGAGACAAGCGCCTAGAGGCCCAGCTCAGCCCTAGTCTGACTACACCTATAACAGAGAGGTCTAGGGAGAGATACTGGACATTTCTGAACTCTAAATATCTGGAGAAAAACTTGAGATCTTTGTGAGGTCAACAATTTTTCACCTTTGGATTTGATGAAATTTTAAGTTCAGTTTATTGGACATCCTTCAAAACTCTTTGTCAGTTTCCTCTTTAACAAACTTCAAACATGAGTTTCTTGAACCAATGTTGTATGTTGGATTTTAGACATGGCTATTTTACAATAAACCCCTTTCAAACTTCATCATTTTGTGGAGGAATAACATAAGGCTGGGGTAGTAGCCCTTACTGATGTTTTCCTTGCCTTTGATTCCAGTTATGGGACAAAAATGTGTGAGCTCAATATGACACCTTGGTTCTACCACCAAGGGATTGGAAGAAAAGTCTTCTAACAGATAAATATTTTATGTAATATAAAACAGAAGTGTAGTTTGGGGTTCACTTCTTTTTAACTTAATAATTGGATATAGATTTAAGATAAGTGCATGCCTTCAAGCTACTGAGAATATAAATACTATTCTCTGTATTGATGATATAGCTTTATTGTCACATACTTTCACCTCTGAGGACAGACTTCAGGCAACTGATTGTGCTCTATAATTCTCATCAGAAGTTCTATTTAATTATTTCCAGAAAGAATGACTTAGTACTAAGCAGTTTAAGAAAAAATGATAATAACTAACACTTAATGAACATTTACATTTCTAAACATTTTATTTGCATTAATTCATTTAATCTTCATTAATATGGTTAATAGGATTAACAATGCCCCTATGAAGTAAGTAGTACCATTATCCCCTTAAGAAGATAAGGAAAAATGATGCTCAAAGTGATTATACAACATATAGCTACTAAATTATGGAACAAGAATTCAAATTCATATGATAGATATATTGACAAAGTGACCCCCTACTAACTGCCCATTTAAAATCTACTTCATAAGTCAAACTTTTACATTAAAAAGTATATTCACTTAAGGCTATAACTGAAGACATCAATATAATGGATGTGTTTATTATATACCTAATATACGTCTAGTGGAAATTAAGAATCTTTGAGATTTTTAAAAAGCATATGATGTAGGCCCTGTTCTCAAGGGGCTTATGGTCTTAGCAAAGAGGAAAGACATCCATATTAAGCAAAACAAAACAAAACAAATTCCAAGCTAAATGGAATACCTGCAAGTGCACACAGCGATCAGAAGATGAAATCAAAGTTAGCAGAATTTTTGAGGATAATTCTGGGTAAAAAAGAGAACTGAGAAAGATAGAATGTAAGACTAGCAGTATTCAGGTGGGTAAAATAAAGAAAAGAAAGAAGAAAGAACATCATGTTTTATTTATGGACATCTGTTATTCTAATAGTATTTGTTAAAGTTGTGCTTGTTTGGCCTAGAAATACCGAGCTCAAATTTTTCCTAATTGTCTAAAAGTTCAGACCCAAATTTTACTCTGGCCATAGCATACTCTTGGCCTTTCTATATGGGCATAAACATTTCCCAACTTTTTCTCAACTCTGTTTCTCTTTATATTGCTATTTGTTCATTGTGTTTTATCTTTCTTTGGAGTGGGGAGGTGTTAGATAATATTAATCCTTTATGGAGAATGTTGTGTCTGTATCAGTAAAATATTTATAAAGCATTTTGAAGACTGATTCAGACAACTCTATTAATTTAAAATAATTATGTGAATTAAATCAAATAATTTCTTAGAAGCTAATAACTACAACATCCTCAGTCAAATTACTGTTTGGCATCAGGAGAAAAAAAGGCCTATAGACTGACTTTTTCTTTTTCAACCTTTTCAGTCTTTATGTTAATATTGGTGAATACTAACCAGAATTTTTACTCCAAAGAGTGAAAACAACTTTTACTTTTGACTTGCTACATTTTACAAATAAAGAAACTAAAGCAGAATATTATCAAAGGCCATGATCCATATTATTTTGGTAACAGAAAACAGACCTACTACTAGAATTCACATTTACTCAATACTATTTTTCACTACAGTAAATATTTTACAAACACATGAAAATTTAACAAAATATGCAGAATTATTTCTGCCTTAAAAGCACAGACAATTGTCAGTAAAGCTGTTATTTTTTTAAGTACAAATAAAGTTGAGAAATGTTCTCTTTCCAAAAAATTTTGCTTATCATTTAGACTATTAACTTGCAGCTATCTCTGTGTTCACTTGATAGTTATAAATTTTCATTCACAGGCATTTACTCTGAGCGATTTTCTTTTGTATAGAGACTGTTTTATATTATATCCACAATACTTTGGTGTTTTTAATTCAATTCAATCAAATAAGTATTTATTTATTCAGCTTCCACTATAATATTCCAAGGACTAAGATAGGCAATAACATGATCAAATACTTAAAAGTGAATAAATAATTGTAATTCAATGTGATATTTCTAAAAATAAAGTATATGCATGATGCTGCAGGACTGAAGGAATTGCTGGCAGAAAATCAGAAAAGACCTCAAAGTCAAGGCCATTTGAAACTCTGGATTCTGAAGTTCACCAGTCACACAACTCACACCTGTCCTGCAGGCTCGACTCCCCACTCCTAATTATAGTTCAGAGGTATTTTAGATGTGTGTGAGTATTAGCTTCTGGAAATCTAAAACTCCTATAGTTTCTCAGTATGGCATTTTCCTAGGATAGTTAGCTACTCAGTTTTTTCCCATATATAAATTAAAGCAGATTTTTAAAAAATTTTCCCCTCTCACAATCTTCAAAATTCGATTTTCAAATCAAAAGAATTCAATTTAGTCATTCTATGGTAAATTCAGGCCATATGCAATTTTATTAAATAAATAACAAGAAATAAGTGTAGTGGACTGTCAGATGTTTTTTGTTTTGCTTTGTATTTAACATGTCCCAAGCAAATCCATTGTGTGTGTCAAAAAAGCCTGTATTACAGTTCTGACCTCACGAATATGTGAAAAATGTAGAAGAGGTGTATTCACCTGTACAATTTAAATTTTCACCCCTTAGTGGTTATGACATGACTGATATTAAAGTGAATGAGAATTAGGTTATACATAGGGTCTTCTGTATTTTATTCTACTAGTATCAGATAATTCTTTAAGAAAGTGAAAAACACCGGTAAAGTGACCACTGTGCTCATCTAATATAGCAATACGCACACTTGCTCTGGTAGTTGCTCAGTGTCATTACTTTTGCTTCTTTTAATACGTTTTTCCCCTTAACAAATTCCTCTCTTTGTAAGGCTACCATTATTCCCAAACTATTCCATTGTTTGTTTGATACTTAAGGCAATTTCATAGTAAATCCTCAAGAATGCACCTTGCATTAAGCTGAGCCAAAATAGTTAAAGCAAATTCAGTAGCTAGTCAGAGTATAGTTTTCTGATCTTCCCACTTATGAAGATGAATATATTTTAATTTTAGACTAGAATATATCGATATTAACATGAAAAGAGGTTATCATGAATAATGCTATTTCATTGAATGCCAAAGGACTTGTGTCTTGACGTTCTCCTAAAACATTCTTGTGGATTATGAAGAATGGGCAGTATGGCAAGAGCAGATATGACAATCCAATATATGGATATTGAATGTATATTACATTCAAACAA
Organism: Camelus dromedarius; assembly: GCF_036321535.1. Classification (NCBI taxonomy): domain Eukaryota; kingdom Metazoa; phylum Chordata; class Mammalia; order Artiodactyla; family Camelidae; genus Camelus; species Camelus dromedarius. Next base: position 35,739,422 of record NC_087443.1, on the reverse strand, counting down.
TTATTTTTCAAAAATAAATTACATATAAATTTTTACTCTTGATAGTTATCTACAGTGTGACCTACACTGTATTATAATAAATGAGCCCATAAAACTGAGTTCATTAGACTGCAACTATTTCCATTATATTAAATACCTAAAACATTCCTAATGAGAGTTTTTTGAATATTATCTTTGAAATGTTACATATGTAGGGTCTATAATTTGTTAATAACTATAAAAATATAACAGCCTTTAGGTTTCTGAAGTTTCATGACTATTCTTAATTCCTATTAAGAAGCAGCAAAATTTAGTCTGAGAAACTCCGGTTGGTTTACAAAGAAAATTAATGTGCTTTTCATTTCATGCAAGCCTGATACTGTTAGAATTAGTGTGAAATAGTGACATTTACATTCCTGAACACAGTAAGTGCATGATGGAATGGTGATGGCAAATAATTGGACAGTCTCCAAAAAGGCTTTGAGAAATACTGTCTTCACCAGCAGGTTGGAAACTCCAAGTTCATAAGGTATACTGCTAGTTAAAATACAAGCCTTTGATGATCCCTACCACTCCTTTTCAGTTTGTACCCTGTCTATTTCCAAAAGGACTTGTGACAATTAATGGATTAAAACAGCTGAATAATTAAACATCTGAAGCTAGTGATCTTTAGAGACAGGCTACATTTTATTATTGCTATTGAATTTCCCATTGCATATTAAATTTGCTATGAATTCATTCCCCAAAAGACTCCTAGCTTGAAAACATTTTCTAAAATAGAAACAGCAAGAAAATAAGAAAAAGAGCAGATATAGGCTAAAAATTAAAAAGGGGTTAAAAATAAACTTATAATGATGTAATACTAAAACTTGATCTAAATAATTTATCATTCCTTTCAGTTATGTGAAATAAAATGTATTAGATTTCTCCATTCCACTACGACATAACATAGGTGGCTTCAGAAAAGTAAGCAAGGAACTGTTAGTTTCAGGTCCCTAAAGATAAACTACAGGACAATTAATATTTTTACTCTTCTTTTCCATGTTCCATGTGTTCTTTCTTTTTCTCCACCTCTTGTGTGATAATGTATGATACACACAAATGTGCTGACATAGTGAGCAAGGGTGATAAGACTTGGAGAGGAAAAGCTTATATTAGTTTATCTTGCAATATAAATTATCCAATTGTATAGTATCACATAGTTCTGCTGGCTCTCCAAAAAGTATAAATAAGGTTATATTTAATTCAGTTCCAGATCTGACAACCAAACATAGGTTTCAAAATCTTTTTTCAATAAACTGAATATCCCAGAGCTTAAGAAAATTCAGATAAGGCTCAAAGCCTTCCCCTTTAAAAAGATCCATTGACACTTTTCACAAAAGCAGCTCTTTGCTTGTGGCTGGATTTTAGAAATTCCACAAATCCCTTGAATAATCAAAGACTTGGCTTTATATGACTGTACATGTGTATTCTATGAAAGATCCAGAAGCTCATTAATGAGAATTGCTAATATATGTATTGAAATATCTATTTAAATTATTTATATTAAACCATTATGTGACAGAAAGTTACCCACTGGAATATATTTACATGTGGTCCTATAATGGATAGCAAGATAAGAAGAAATCCACTACAGGACATTCCCACTTCTCCCAGAGTCATGGTAGCCCAGAGAACACACCAAACTCCTTAGAAATACCAATAAATTTTTTTAATGTGTGAAAAGTATCCAACTATTCACCTGCTACTGATTATGAAATTCCCAAATGGTAACATTCTTACCAAAGCAAACCCTGAAACATCTAGCATTTAAGCTATTTCATTCTGGGGGAAAAAAATTTTTTTTTAGAAGTAAGAGTACCAGTAAGTAATGAATTATGTGCAAGTCACTCCAGCGCAATGTATTTCAATCACTGCAGTATTTTTATCTCCCCCCTAAAAAGTGTCAGAAATGACGTGTCAAAAGCTATTAACTGAATCATTCACACATTGAATAGATGTTGTTGTCAGTTTGTTCTTTCAATGGAAATAATGAACAATTGATTTACTTATAACTGGTAATTATGATAATACACCTGAATTTTCCACCCTTTTCAGTATATTATAGATATTTTATAATTGTCTTATTTTATAGCTGATCTAAAATCATAAGCTTCCTTAAAAATTTCTTCTTTCCCAGGCATTTCCATAACTTCCTTTGGCTTAGGGTGTAAGTAAAATATTTTAACTGACTTGGATCCCTTGTCCTGTTTTCTCTTTTCATTTTCTGCCTTTTCCCCCGGCTGAATTGATCCATGCTGTAAATTTATGCAACTGGCAACAGAAATCTGAATTTTAAGTGGATGCAGAATACATTTATATATGTATTGTCAGCACTTATTTGGTCAATTTTATCTTGTATTCTTTCTGAGATAGAGGGAAAGAGAACAGGTGAAGAAAGATAATAGAGGCTGAGATACTTCAAAGAGAAGGAATTTTTGGTCTTAAGAATCAAGGCAAGAAGACTTACTTCATCTCATTTTTCAATTTTTTTAGAGCAAAGAGGAACATTTCCCTTGAACTTTTTATCTCTAACCCTGAAATCAATTTTATCTTTTCTAGACTTTTTTTTTTCTGTATAATATGCTACATATACACTGGACTTTGCCCTCAGCATGTGCTACAGGTCCATATAAGAAAAGCTTTTGCGAATATACTTCTATATTTAATTGTTAAGGAAAATATTGTTAAGGAAAATAAACATAAAATAAATATCACATTATAAAACACAATTTTTAAAAAGAGCATATGAGAAATGTATTTCAGAGCTAGGTCCAGGAAAAATTCCCCCTTAGGTATGGTTGTGCTTTGTCCTCAATGAATGCTAGAGCTCTGTACCCCTATAACACATTCTATCTTCACATTTTAGCTCAGGAACCCACAGTGGGTTATACCTAACAACATGGTAACCAGGTTAACCTTCCTGTTGAGTGTCCCGACTTTCTTTTCATATTGCTTATTTCCTCTTTGTAATCCTATTTTGTTCACTTAATTTCATATGTCTTTTCTTACAAGCAGTCTCAAATTATTCAGAGGGAAGCAAAAAGTATAAATCAGGAAATACAATTGCTATCCTAAAAGTGTTTTTGATTTTTATTGCAACAGTGGTATAATCTGCATTTTGGAATGCCAATTCATTTCTTTGCAGCATAATGCACACCTTCTACTATCTCATCATCTTAGATTTTCAATTCCTTAATTTGAGTCTTCCTTACAAGCTGTAAAAACAGACTGATAGACACACACACATATGTGCACACTCATACAACACACTCCTTTTCTCATATACCATTCTTAAGATATAAAGATCACTAAGCAAAGTAGGACATACATTTCAAGATATTTTCAACTAGTAGAAACATCTTCTCAGATGCTGGATTAAAGACACTAACAAATTATATTTTCAAAAGAGCTAACTAGGGTTAAAAATGAAGTTCTCAACAATTTTTTTTGAAAGTACTTTCTTGGAGTAAGCCAAAAAGTCCATATAGGTTATCATTAAGTGGCTCTTCAGTTTTTTTTAATATTAAATTTTACCTTAAAGTTAACTAAGATATAGCTTATAGATCATAAACCATGATAACTATATTCCAAATATTCATTCTTTCACTTCCTTTATAGTCGAAACTCCTCTTTCTGAGCTGCCCATCTAACCCTCCAATCTCAGCTCTAAATTGAAAGGAGGCAATATTTTTCCAAGTATATTCAATTTTATCCAGTATGAAAATATCTTCAACATAATTTCACGATACCATTTAAAGTGTCTCCTTCCACTTACATGCAGAGAATTGGGATTAGCATGTAAGTTAAATTCTGAAACTTAAAATGTAGGTTTTAGGTACCATATTAATAAACTAGGAAATAAATAGGAACAAAATCCCCAAAAGTGAGATTAAAAATGAAGATAGTTTTCATATCTTATCCAAAATTTAATCACTATTAACTTCAGTCATAGGTCATAAAAAATTCATGAAAAGGGAAAATAAAATAATATTTCATTTATGACATTATGTTAATTCATTCAAATGTAACATTTCATGTGTATTCATATGGTTAAGACTTTAGCACAACTGTAAGATTTATGAAGCATGCAGTACAGACAAACTTAAAATGTAATAATTTTCACTTGGCATACATATCCCATCTTTAGTCCTAGTGTCCCATTACTCCTTAGAATCAGAGATAAGAGATCAAATTCAAGAAAAGGAAAATTAAGAAAGTATATATCAAATATTGCATTCTGTTCCCAATTATTGTATAATTCCTATTTCACAAAATTTCTTTGAAAATTAAAGAAAGTAAAAATGAGTATCAATGTACTAATAATATACCTAAAACCAATATATTTAACAATTTAAAATTTTGGAATATAAGGCCTCTACATTTATAGATTTGAATTACACTCAGACAAGGTTCTGAATTACATTTCAATCCTGTACAACCTTTGTAAAAACAGAGATGTTTTCTTCATAAATAGAGTTAAATGATTTACAAACATATGCAATATAAAAATACAAGTAAAAATCCTATTTAAGTAGACTATTAAGACTAGTTCATACAGAATATATCTATTCTGGAATCTCCATGTATTTTCTTTTTGTTTTTCATGCCATTAATTTTGTTACAATATAAATACGGATGGAAGGGGGAGGGTATAGCTCAAGTGGTAGAACAGAAGCTAAGCATGCATGAGGTCCTGGGTTCAATCTTAGTATCTCCTCTAAAAACAAATAAGCCTAATTACCTCCCCTCTACCAAAAAAAGAAAATAACAAATAATATAAATAAATAAAATTTTTTTTAAATGCAGATGGAATTGGAACTACATACCAGCATGTACATAAAGTTGGGCAAGAAATTTGGATTAGTGGTTCTTAATTTTTTCTCTATTCCTTAAGAGGTAACACAATATTGGTAACATAACGGTGGTTCTCAGTGCTATGTGTATACATGTGTGTGCATATGTGTATGTATGGTTTGCATGTGTGTGGTGGGGATGGGAGACCTGCCGTGGAGAGAGACACCACCATCTATGCTTTTTCTTGTCTTTTCTCTGCTAAGAATCAGCCCTAAAGAGTGTACTTCAATTACCACTTTTTAAAAAATCTCGTATCTTGGTTTGGGACTGAAGTTCAGTCCTGTGGAATATAATGCAACTTTGGTCAATCCCAATCAAAGAGGTCCCAAGAAAAGATCTGAGCCTGTGAAAATTTTTATGTGGATATCCCAGAAATGAGAATATATATCTATGAAGCCTATAATAACCTATCTTGGAGGATCCTGTATGTGTCAGTTCAGAACTTCCATAGTTCTCTCACTAAAAGCCCAGGCCATATTTCTGGAAGCCTTTTCAGTTGGCCTACAGTATAAGCTTCATCTCTGGTCTGATATTTGACTAACTTCAAGATTATGGCAACATCAACTATCTATGCCTCGCCCATAGGCCTTCTGGAAGCAATTAATCTGAGTGCAAGAGCACAAATGAGACATCTCCAGTCATCGAGATGATCATGAAAATGGCCATGGGGGAAATAAGGGAGAGACAGATTCAAGGAGCATGATATAGATGGCACTTGTTTTAGCAACAGATTTATACCAATAATTTTAAAGGATTCTATGATAGAAAATGGAGTTAAAGGGGTGAGGGAGAAGGAAAAACTGGATCTTCAGATCCTAGAAGTGGAAAATGATTCTCTTTTAAGAGAGCTGCCTCTTTAATTTTTCTGTGATAACATTTCATCTACTACTTCCTAGGTCAAAATATTCAAATAAACACCTATAGAGAAATTTAGCAGTTTAATCCTTTCTGCTTACTCTATACATTATTTTTTACTTAGACATTCCTGCTCAGTATTGATATGCTTCCTAGGTATTTGACAAAAAATTTTAAAGTTATTTCTTTTTTTTCCCTAGCATGTTAAAGAATAATGAACCAGATCTGACTAGATGAGTCAACTATTCCCTAGGTATGGAGTTGTATTAATTTCATTTGCCACAGTGGTATAATAATTTACTATATACGGCTTAAATTAAATACTTTTTCCCAAAGCAGATGAATTATGAACCTGCAATACATAATGTACCTTGAAGGTGCTTATAATTCTTCCAAGGAGTGACTTACCCACATGATAGAACATTGACTATTTGAGTGGTGACCTTCCAATAGCAATAAAAAGCATTTCAATGCTTTGGAAATGTTGCTATTAAAAAACAAAGTAAATATTTTAAATGGGCAAATACAGAAGCTTTTCTGGTAATGCCTCTTTTGGGAGGTGGGAAGGCTGGGAACCAACAGCAATAACAATCTTGGTGTCCCTTCCCTGAGTTTCTGTAGAAGGGCCCTTCTCATTCTTTTGCCCTATAGTCTTCTAAGTAGCTCAAATATCTATGAGGAAATTTGGTTAGATTTGAGAGTCTTAAAGCAAATTTGAGAGTTTATATAAAGGAAACAAAGAATCAACATCATAGAAAAACTCAATATTCTTTAGTATAATAGTGCAAATAAACCTGTGCATCCTAAAGCCTAACCACTTGGAACTCAGTTTGAGAAATTAACTTGTATAATATCCCTTATGAGCTCTTGTTCATGGCTGATATAGATTGATGAAATAAATAAAATAAAAACTAAAAACGCTCTGAATAGCCATAATTTAATGTGTATGTATATATTTATACATATTTAAAACAATATATACACATACTAAACATATATACTTGAGTCCACTAGATATTTACTAAATTTAAGGCACTGTTAGGGATTGAAAGATACACGTAGATGATGGCCTAAAAGAGGCTTAAAAAGGAACTCATGTCAAAATTCATAATAAATAAGACAAAATTTTAGTTACCCATAATGCAAAACAAGGATTTAAAAACCTAAGTCTGGCTGCAATGGAATGAACAATAGAGTGAAAAGCAGAACTCTGGCTCTGATCTGTGTGACCTTTATCAAGGTCAATTCACTTTCTGGTTTCTGTTACTTTATCTGAAAAATGAGGGAAACTTAACCATGTGATCTTCAGAGTCCCCTCTAGCTCCAACATTAGATAAAACTATACTCCATAAGCTTGATTTAAACCAGAAGTTACAAACCTCATTCTTCACTTGTAATGGCTTCACTGATGAATAGCAATGTCAGCTAAAATGAATTCCATCTCCTTTTTACTTTCCTGACTTTGGTCTGATGGAATTACCAGTTAGCAATAAAATAGGATTGAGAAGTTGGGACCCACAAAAAAAACTGTATCCAGAACCATGATACTGTGATTAAATGATTATCATTTCTACACCCTAACATTTTGAAAATAGTAGATGAAAACAAACAATGAAAAGAAGAGAGGTAGACAAGTAGAATGTCAGTGAAAACAACTGGGAGACAAAAGTGTATAATTATTTTCTTGTTTTAAGAAAAACGAATCTCTAATGATATTTTATTCAGAATTTTTTAATGTGCAAATTCAATCATGAAGCCATGGCAACCACAGGATAAAAGGTAACATTTTATCATTAATTTGAAAATGTCTTGGTTTGAAAAAGGTTTGGTAGTAAAAATCAAGGTTAAATGAAATATCATGAAGCTATGCAATTAGGTTAATAATGAGGTGCCTCAGGGATCAGTGCTAGCACAGGTGTTCAATATATTTATTAATGACTTAGAAGAGTTTGTGAATAATAAAGTACATTTGAATGACTTCAATGATATTTATAGCAATCAAGACAGGTGAATGACTGCTTTTCTTGACCCATTCATGAGCAATTATTTAACATATTATAGCAAATAATCAACAAGTGCAAGTTAATGTGAAGTGGGTGGAATTAGCTGAGTTTTCTTAATATGCTAATAGCTACTTGAAATAGTTACTGCCTTTCAGGCAAGAGTGGGCAGATCTAAGAAGACATCTGTCCAGTAAACATGTGAAAAAAAGGATTTCTCTTGAAGTGTTCTTTAAGTTTAGTTGCTTAAACCAGTAAATATTTACACACCAAAGCCTTGCCGTATTGCTGGAGCAGGACGTAGTTCCCCAAACCACACCCTAGAATTATCTGGTGTCTTATTTGGTGATGTTCTAAATGGTTTCCCATTATCATCCACTCTCTCTAACACCCTGTGATTCACTGGAGTTCCCAGATGCCTCTCAGGTGGGAATGAACTTTACAAGGACATCTCCTTCTCTGCTTTGCTCCATTTTAAAGGATTTCACTGATGTTGGCTTATGCATTCATTAAGCTTTCCAAGTTGATCTCAAGGCTTTAGAAAAATTGAAAGTAATTCTTTTTCATAAGAAAACACACCACCATTCAAAACCAGCATGAATTATTTTATATCCTACCTGCCTCCTGCCCTGAGATTGTTTAATTATTGTGCATACCAGGAAATCTTAAATGTAGCACAGTTTCAGTTATAATTCACTTATTCAAAAATATTTGCTGAGTGCCTGTTTTATTTAAGGCATAGCAATAATAAGAAGAATGAAAATAACTAATAAAACATGGAGCCTGCCCTAACAGAATTTAGACAGCCATGTCACCCCTCTCATTGACTAAGCATTTCTCAATCCTAGTCCATATAAATCACACATAAATATGTAATTTAATAATAAGTTTGAAACATATTAAAAATAATAAGAATCAGAACTGTTTCTCTAGGAATATATAATAATATTTTTAAGGACAAGGAACTATTTTCTGCTACCATTTATCTTTTCTACCTGGGGGAAAATTTGACCTATGGCATTATTTCTCTCATTTGAAAAAAGTTAACTTAGATAGTCCTTCAAATTTCAGGGGAAAATAGATTTCTAGCCTGTTTGGGATGGAGCTGACTGGCCAGTATAGCTAGAATGAAGCCAAATATTAAGGCAAATATCAAAATGTCTCCAACTCAGCTTTACAAAATAACCCATGAGTAAACCCACCAAAACAGTATGAAAATATGTGTGAAACATTGAGTGTGAGAATTTTTTTTTTTTTTTAAGATTTAGTTAAGCATCTCTATTCTCTGTACATGCCCACCTGGAAATTTCAGATGTGAACATCTAGATTAACACACTCATTGTTTCAAAAGAATCTGTAGACTCTGGGAATCTCAATGTTAAATGGGACCCTAGACTTCAAATATTGCCAGAGCTATAAATTTTCTCTACACCATGTAACATGTCACAACTAGAGATTAAAAAAAAAAAACTCATTAATAAAGCCAAAGATTCATGATAAAATGTAAACTTTTGGGGTAATTAAGTGAACTATGAACCTTTATTAGAATCTCAAACAGGTTTATTAATGAGATTTACTAGGTGGTTTGGAACTATATATCTGAAAAATAAAATTCACAATTTGGAGAATAATTCACATATATGAGGTGTGACAGTTATGTTAATTTTTCTTTCTAGATCTTTCAGTAGCTGTGAGTTATTTTACAGTGTGACTTAAGTATAATTTTAGCAAAAGAAAACAAGTAATGAATGAGAATTCATTAGCAGGTGGTCAAATGTAAATAGTCTATCAGTCATGCTGGTATTTTTAAGCATCAGCAAATTTAATTCAAACTCTAGGGGAGTAAACTCATACTTTAGGGTATGTGGTACATCATATTTAGCTTTAAAGAACATTTTAAAATGTGCCTTGATCATAAAATACTAAAACTTTTAGATTTTCTAGGCAGGCAGAAAGTAATGATGTCCCCAGTACAAATTGGGGCATTTTAAAACAATCATACAGTGTTTCCAAAAATACATCTTTGCTCTATACAAATAGATTTGTCATGGTAAAACCAAAATATCTGAATCAGGCCTGAAACTGAAAAAGCACTTGAAAAGGATGCAGAGTTTTGTATGGATTTACACAGAGAAGGCAGATATGGCTTTTTGTTCAAAGTTGAGTCCATAATGATTAAATAAATTTAATGGGCTTTCATTCAAGTCCAGCTTTTAAATGTCAGCCAGTTATTATGAAATGACTTGTTTTACTTGGATAATCCACTGCATATTATATTTCTATTCTGAATCAAGTGAACAACTCAAGTTAGGTTGATTGTTTCTATCACCCTATATTATGATGGAAAGCAACCATCTTATCCAGACCACACAGTATTAGATTCTACAAGCTCACTCTGGTGAAGCAAGGTGAACACATTGATTTAATATACACATAGACTTCTTAAGGTCAAACAGCAAGTTAAGGGAAAGAAGAATATCCAGAATGAGTGTTAATACTCTTCTTCTCTACCATGACTTCTGGATCTTAAAATACTCTACACTTCATAAGAAGTTATGTGGCATTTGAAACCCCTCTGAATGTGAAAGAAATTTCTGAAGCCCAAAAGAAGCAGTCAAAAAAACTGAGTACTATTCAGAAAACAGGAGACTTGAGACTTCAGGGCACCCATCTGCATGACAATGAGAGTTACAAAAGAGAAAAGAGAACAAAAAGATTCCACCTACTGCATTTATCTTGTTTATTGCCCATTCTCTTGAATATGATGGGAACCTATAGGCTGATGAGATTCCTGTACCGTACAAAGAAGTTACCCTTGTTTTATAATATACATCATACATCTTTCCTAAACATAGAATATATTTTAGTTGTTATTCAACTATATGGAGGAAGAACTAATGTTGGGGCCATTGAGTCACAATATTGTACCTATGGGGTACAAATGAAGCACACTTATTGCTAGTAGTCACTAGTTGCTAGATTTCAAATAGGAACTGGGATTTTAAATATTTCAGAAAGAAGTTTTCTCAAAGTCTCTTTTGTCATTATATCTCTTTCAATTTTACCACGCCAACAATAATCCCTGAGCAAGACTCCAAAACTTACACAAAAGCATTTCCTCGAATGCCTTAATCTTCCTTTGCTCTCGATTTCTTAAATAAGTGATAGTTCATTGGAACTCTCCCTGTTGGCCCATTCTGCCATAAAGCTACATTTAAAACAATCTTCCATATTGCATTTTTTTGATCAACCGATGAAATTTTGGCCAGTCTTGTCAACAGGACCTCAGCTTAGGCACTGCTGTAGTGCCCAGTTTTGCAAGGAGTGTGTGAAAAGGGCAGACACTCTGGGCATGCACTCAATGATAGACACCAGACTGAATCATGAATAGAGACAACTTGATAGGGAAACAAAGGAGTCAAATTGTAAACAGTGACCGTATATTAGCCAGTGCATTGGTGAGACAAAGGGATTGTTAGCCCCCAAGTATCTCCTCTAGAGATCATAGAACCTGAAATTCCTAACCATTAGATTCATTCCTCTACAATATTGCCTTCAATACAATTTTAGTTGAAAGTATCATATTTGGAACAGAAAACACATTTCAAAGTAGTTGTAATAACTCCTTCTTAGTGCCCAGTGGTGCTGGCCACAGTACAAGTTAAGTTCCAATGAGGCAGAAAGATACAAGCAGTCACAATCACAATCTCAAGTGTACAGAGGGTCAGGCAGGTGCTGGGCATGAATAAAACAAGTGTAGGTACTGTTGTAGTTACCATGGGGAGGGGAGGAAGTGCTCATTGTTTTACAAAGTCCATTTGCTTTTTTTTATTGCAGTTTGGTCTTCAATGTGAAAGACTATATCTAGCTCATAGGTAAGAAAATAATAAACACATAACAGAATAAAGGAATATTTTTATATAATTTGTCTAGATTCTATGTGTTTCATAGTAAAACTGTGTTATTTTTAAAGACAGTCTTTGTGAGCCTAAATAAAGGGTAGAACAGAACCCTTCCTATTTAGAATTCCTTATATTCCTTTGGCTGAAAGGGAAAGATTTTTCAATAATAAGAAAAGGCACTGTGAGTTACAGGAGCATCAGTCTGATGAGGCTATATACAGGATATATTACCAGCAATATCCCAACCTAATGTGTCAGAATTGTACAGCTCTTTTTAAAATGCTACATTAATAAAAAGTAAGCACTTTAGCAAGGTAAACTGATTGTTGATTGTTGTTATTCTAAAGGAGAGAGAAAAATAGGGTTTATGCAGTATCAGCAGTAGTAGGCATTAGTGTATTCCGGTCTAATTTCAAGCCCAAATCCAGACCATTAAATACAATTTGGAAAGGCTCAGCTCTCAGAGTATCAGAGGATGTGCATCCCATATGAAATGAAGAAGCACTCCTGTAGATCAGTGGATGAGCATCATGCATTCTGACGAACAAAGCACAGAGGTGAAATTAACCAACCAAAAAGTTCCCCTCTCTTTACTTAGCTTCCTTAATAAAACTAGTAAGCTCGAGCCACAGGGGCCAGGTCTTTGCATTTAATTTTTTTTGACAAATACTTATTGATCATCTACCACTTGATAGGTGCTAGTCCTAGAAAAAAATTATTCCAATGAAACCCCAGGTAATTCATGTCAACTCAATAGGCTCTATTCGATGTGGAGAGTCCACTTACCACTGCAGGATAATACAATTACAATAACAAGTTTAGTCAATCAAAACCAGTATTTAATTGTATTTTTTATGATAACAAGAAGATTGTTGTCAAAAAATCATTAACAATAACAGCAAAATGCTACCATACATCTGAACACTTTCCTTAATCCATCCCCACTTCTAAATCTACAGCTGTACATAGTAAAAGTCCATCTTTAAATAGCAACCTTGGAATAGTGCAAAATGTCCAGCTATAAAAAACAAAGTAAATTTTCATAGGTTGATCTACTTATTTACAAACAAAAGCAACATATAAGCTTCAAAAAGATCTTCAATTGCAAGGAAAGAAACCAAAAATTGTGTGCTTTGTAATCGCCAATGAATCAAGTAATTTAACTTATTAGAATGATTTCTTCTTTCTCCTCTAGTATTCCAGTTAAATGCTGGGATATATTATAAATTATGTACATTATAAATATGCTACCTCAAGGGTAATAAACACAGTCCTAAGGACAAGAAGAGGGAATTGGAATCTAGCATCGACTCTGCTGTCAATTATACACATAAGCATACATATAAATATATACACTGTGTGTGTGTGTGTGTGTGTGTGTGTGTGTGTGTGTGTGTGTGTTTCCATCCTTGGAGCCACATGTCTAAAACATGGGTTTTCAAAGTGCAGACTTCAGATAGGCATCATCTGAGAACTTGTTAAAAGTTCAAAGTCTCAGGCCCAACCTCAGACATGCTACATCAGAAACTCTAAGAGCCGGCCCAGAAATCTGCGTTTCTGCATAAAGGGGATTCTGATGAATTCTAGAGGGTGAGAATCATTGCTCCAAAAGTAACCTCTAGTGATAAGGCTTAAATTATAAAGTATAAAGTTATTAATTATAATTTCAGAACGACCCAATGCTGCTTCAAATTAGAAAAGTTATTAAGTGCTACCTAAGCTCATGGATGTTACTTATGATTAATGGGAGTCAGTGTGTTTTGTGTTTCTCTCTCTCTCCCCCTCTTTACATGTAGTCTATAAGTGACCGTGGAATAGCTTATGTAAATACTCTTATCCCCAATTATCCAAGATATCCATGTGGTGGAAATAATGCAAAAATCCATTTCCAGGTTATATTTCTCACACACAGAATAACCAATGTCCAGTCATTTGCCATGGGTGCAAAACTTATAATTAAAACTGTTTTATGGTGAACTATCTCAAAAGAAAAAAATTGTAGTATCCAGGAAAATAATCCATTCAATGTTCCGGGTTTTACAGTAAAGAATTCCAAAATAACAGAATGCATTACACATTTTTACCTGTATATTAAGCTACTAGAAATTTATCATTCTCAAATCACAACTCACGTCTAACCCTTTCAAAACTTACTTATAACAGACTAATCATGAACCTTGTTAAAAGTGTTGTTTTCTTCATATAATTTCATAAAATCAGATAAACTTATTTGCGGAAAGGCTTACAAAATACTGTTACTGTGACACATACAAACCAAAGATTATCACCAATAATGCTGGTATTAGTGGCTAAAGGGGCAGTGACAGTTTTAGATGAACAAGATCTGAACAGGCCTCTCAGGACACTTGGGCAGAAACATTTATCAAGTTAAGCCAGGTGAATCTGTAATCAATGAACAGTGCTCAGTTGAAACTGCAGTGCCTCATAGGAAGCAAGTTGAGTTATGGGCTACAGAAGAAAACACTGATTGTTGCTTTCACCTGTTTATTTCAGCAGGCAGAATAGAAACAAATACTATTATGTCATTTTTCAAATATTTAATATAGTTTTCACTAGGCACTATATAATACGTAAGTCAACTATAATAACCACAATTGAATATCCTATGACATTAACAAAGCTTAGGAAATTAGTATTTTCCCAATGACAATGAATAAAATTAAAACATTGACTTCAGGAACCTGAGTGTGACTGTCATTGTCTAAAATAAACTTATAATTTAGTGAGGGATGAGCCCTGGAAAAATATTCTGTTCCCCCTACGTCTAAAGGCCTTCTTTTTTAAAAAGAGTTATTAGCAATTGATGTTCTTTTCAAATATTCTTAGTGCTCCTAAAGCCAGTGTATCTGAAATAAATTTATACCATTCCTCAAATTTACATCTATAAATCTTAAATTTTATTGTTTGACTATAAAACTTTTCTCCAGACTATTTCTGTCTCTCTGCTTATAAAAGATTATAGGGAAAGAATAACCAAATAGAACCAAAACATCTAAAGTGGATTTGAATCATAACTTATACATAACATATACAACTTCAATCACGTAAGTTGAAAAGAAAGGCAAGAGTTTTAAAGATTCTGTCAGCCAATTCATATGGCCTGGATAGAACATGAAATGGGAAATGTTAATCTATTCTGCCCTCAAGAGCTCAAAGGTCCCAAGAACATCCCAGCATATAAGCAACTAGCCTTGTTCAGGATGCTTATGGGATTTAAAGATACGCATTTTTACGAAGTATGACTCTTGGAAGAAAGCCAGCTACTTCTAATGCTCAACTAGAGAAACGCTGGAAGGAAAACTGGCTGTTGAACTTAATGAAATACAGTACATTAATTTCAAATTTACCCTTTTTCAAGAGTAATTTTAACTAATATTGTTTTCCTTCCTTTCTGCTAATTTTTGAATCCAACCTCTGATCTTTTCTATAGATTAATAATATGATGCAATGCCTTTCACTGCTAACAAAAACAAGTGTCTTTCATAGTGAAGCATATTACAAAGACAAGAAGAAATACTAATTTTATTATGTATCCTTCATAGGAAGTTAAAACTAACTAGTGAAGAATCTCTGACATAGCGAACAGAATTGGATGGGCTGAACAACAACAACAAAAAAACCCCACAAAATCATTTATAAAAATATAATAATCATAAGTATTAGTTTGCTTTTTAAATAAAAAATTCAAAAATTTCTTCAACATTTCTTAGCAACAAAACTAATATATGCTACCTAAATCATACTTAGAAAGTACAGTTGAGTGATTGCAAACCAAACCTCCTAAAAAGATCCATATACCTTGGGGTAAGTTCAAGTTGGTCAATAAATGGTTAACAATGAAAAGCTCTGGACCTTGCTGGATGGCTCAAACTAGACAAGTGTTCTGGGAAGCAAGATAATGACAACCAAGTAAATTGGGAAGCCAGTCATGCCCTGTTTGGGGATTTTCTGTCCCTGTTTTTGTTTTTCCTTCTATTTAGGAGTGAAAATCTCTCTAGCAAAATTCTCCACGGGATTACATCAGTCCTCTTGACACAACTACCCAGTATATATATTCTGCCTGAAAATTCAAGCCAGCAAAAACTAAATACTTATTTCTATTTATTTCTTTACTATCTCATGAGATAACAGAGATTTTCTTTCTCTATTTCAACGTATTCTGCATATTTATATTTAGATTTTAACTTGTTATAAATATACATTTGGTATACCTATTGACTTCATACGTAATGCACATTTAGTGCTGATAAAAACAATAATAATTCAGTATATAAATAATACAAGGGGTTCCAAAGCTTATGATTGACTAAAGAGAGAACCAGACTTGTGCTCCACCAATCATCTTCATTTATATAAAACGAGCATAATCATCCAGGGTTTAAGATCCATGTCCTCAGTCTTCATTTTGTTCTCTAGTACTGAGTTCACACTAAAATGATTAAGATTGGAAGTATCTATTCCTTCCAGGGAAAGACTACTTCCATAGTCAGGGATGTGGTCTGATCTTTGGCAACCTCAACAAAACAATCAGACCTCAGATCACTCTCCACCATCTAAGTTATAATATATAATTAGGGAATATAACGAGGAATAACTGTGTGGAGAACATTAAGAGCCCTGTTCAGGTGCGGCTGTGCTATGCTCAGTCCAGTTCCTTTCTGGCATCTCCTTGGGACCTAATTTCATCACTTATCATTTTATATTGTATCTATAACAAATAATAAACATTTCCTCCACCCTCTGACTTAGAGTTATTATTACCAAGTCAGTAGAAAAGAAGTTGAGACTTATCACAATGTTTACAACTTTGTGTATGTATATATATATATTAAGGTACATCAGAAAGGACTTGGTTGAGTCATTTACATTCATCACTCCACATTACTGCTACTCTTACTCTTCCTTATATGTACTTAACCTAGCACATGAGACTAGCCACTTGCTCAAATTCACTTTTTGGGAGTCATTTTTGATTCTTCCTCTTCTTGTTTCCCTAAATCCAATTCATTTCCAAATCTTCTAAAATCCAGATTTAACCTTGTGATAGTTACTTTTATGTATCTGCTTGACTGGACCACAAGATGCCCATATATTTGTTCAAACATTATTCTGGGTGTTTCTGTTAAGATGTTTTTGGATGAGGTTAACATTTAAATCAGCAGACTGAGTAAAGCAGATTGGCCTCTCTAGTGTGGTGGGCCTCGTCCAACCAGTTGAAGGCCTGAATAGAAAAGGCTGACCCTCGTACAAAAAAGAGAGAATTCTTCCTGCCTGATGGCCTTCGAACTGGGACATCAGCTTTTTTTCCTGCCTTCAGATTCTAACTGAAACATCAGCTTTTCCTGGGTCTCCAGACTACCACCCTTCAAACTGGATTTATACCATTGGCCCTCCTCAATTCTTTGGACTCAAACCAGAGCTAAATCATCAATTCTCCTGGGTCTCCAAACCAAACCTCCATAATTGTGTGATCCAATTTCTGATAATAAAATTCTCTCTCTTTCTTTCTTTCTCTCTCCATATATATCCTATTACTTCTGTTTCTCTGAGGAACCCTGACTAAGAAACTCCCTAAATAATTCTCTATTCAATAAGATTTTCAACCACTTTGAAAAAGTTAGGAATAATTGAACATCATCTCTCACTTTGACTACTGCAATAGCCTCCTAAGTTGTTTTTCAACATCTACTCATTCCAATCCTATATGCTTGCTATATATAGATACCTGAATAATGTGGGCCCTATCCAATAGTATAGTCAAACAGGGAAAATCAATCAATCAGCCTCCATTTACCCATAATATAATTATTTTTGTAAGGTTTATTTCTGTCTTTGATACATACATCTTGCTTCCAGGTTTCAATACATATCTCACCATATGGATTATCCTCAAATAGCTGGTAGAAAAGAAATAGTTTCTAAAACTTGTTTAACATTCTCCTTTCAAAATGTAGAAATCACACTCATAAGTGCTTATGATTTATATAGGATGAGAAAAGGGGATGATTTAGAAAAGATATTTGATTTTCCCATAATCGAATCCCTCATTAAAAGCCCCATTCTATTCCTACTTTTAAAAGTGATTCACTTCATCACTACATCTCTCATTTGGGAAATAATAATTCCAAAATGAACTGATCTTTTTTTAGAATTACCATAAATGGTATTTTCCAGTTTAACAAAACTAGTAGCCCCTCTGCAATTTTTTCTACCACAATCACTTGCAGGCTGCACCCTTCAGAGCTATATTTTAGAGTAGCCTTGGGAAGGAACATTTGCCTCTTTTTCCTTTAACACTTTTACCCCCTTGAAAATATTTTAAAATAATCAAAGGCTTAACTTTTCCAATTTCTTCTTCAGTATTACTATGGCAAAGGTTTGGGTATTAAGTCAGGTAGAAATCAATATTCCCTATGTAATGCTTGCCCTGAGAAGGTGTTCACCACAAAAATAAATAGGTGTCCTGAGCCCAAAGTACTTTTTCCCATAGGTAAACAACTATTTGAGGAAAAAAACACTTAATGTCTTAAGCATTTATGTTTTTCTTTTAATAAAGGAAAGGAATACAATTACTCATTTCTTGGTAAAATGACTACTACATTTAGCAAAAAGGCTTTTTTTCTCTTTTGCTTCTAAACATAGAAAATAGAAAAATTTATACGAATTGGATCTGGGCTGGTCATGAAAAAAGTGTAAATTTAAAATGTACATTAATTTAAAAATA
Source organism: Camelus dromedarius (assembly GCF_036321535.1). Classification (NCBI taxonomy): domain Eukaryota; kingdom Metazoa; phylum Chordata; class Mammalia; order Artiodactyla; family Camelidae; genus Camelus; species Camelus dromedarius. The sequence goes on along the minus strand of NC_087443.1, from coordinate 35,721,045 downwards.
CATCTGACCATATCAATTATAAAAGACTGCAAATATAAGGGAGAAAAAGAGAACTGTGAAAATTAGACTGCTCACTCATTTGGAACCCTTTGATAAAAAGCACTCTATCTTCTTTGGACTGTCACCCCCATAAGGAAGGGACTGTGACATTTTATATTAATCTCTGCACAGCACTTGCCTCTTTACTGCGCCAGTGACAGTACTCCATAATAAAAATTTTTCAGATTTTTAAATGGAACCATTTTCATTAAGTAAGAAACTACCAAGATGTGTTTGCCACCCCAATTGCCTTGGAACATTAACTATTTCATTTCAACTGTCACCACTTTGCTCGCTAAATTTACTTCTTGTCCTGATTTAAGTTAAAAAGTGTCCCAAATTTAGTAATGACTTTATAATTCAGCTGTTAATTGTCTCTAGTCATTTACCTTTAAATGGCAGCAACTCTGACACTGTAGCTTATTAACTACAAAAAATTGTGGATTAAATGAAATAAAACCTTCAATTAAACATCAAAGTCAAACAGGATTTCCCCACATTTATATAAGAAGCTTTGAAATGTATACAATAATAAGACCTGAATCACCAGTATTATAGAGGTAAGAAGAAACTTCAAAATTAGAATTTTACAATAAAAAGAGCACTTAAAATTTACTATATATTAAATTTCACCACTTTTAGATGTTCCTTTACTTTCTTACCACCCTCAAGGAAACACAATGGAAAGGAAGGTGTTAAATGGAACATTTTAATATTATGAGTAGAAACCTCTGGCTGAGACCCAGTCCCATTCACATATGTAGCAAGCATTAACACTATCTATAGCCAATCACTGTACTAATGCAATAATGCATTAAAATTAGACCTGCTGAGGAAAATTCTCTAAGGGGTGATTCCTGCATGGTATTGCCCATTCAGAAAAACAAATATTCACCAGAATAGTCAACTAGGACTCATACATAAGCATACTTAAAGAGTTTTCTGATTTATGAAATCAGAAAGATTTATGAAAAGAACTGCCCCATGTCTTAAATTTGAACTATTAAGAGTGTGCTAAGCATTAACTTTAAATATATACACACATACACACAACTATTAAGATATCTTGATGAGGTTCTGATGCCATCTTATTCTTCTAGTCCCTCCTTACTAATGAGCTGATAAGAAGCCTTCACCTTTTGCCTAGTGGTATTGCAGTGCTCTTCAAAATGACTGTGCATAAGAACAACTATGGATGTTTCCTAAAATTCCAATTCTAGGATCCAAATCCTAGGGACTGTGATACAGTAAGTCAATGTAGGAACCAAAAATTTGAATTGTAATGTGCAAGCTTCATGATTTGGATACCTGTGATCTTCAGGTCTTTTGTTCCAGAATCTCCATTCAGATCTGGATATCTTGAAACTCTCAGTTCTGATGATTCTTCCTGAATTTAAATATTACTTTTATCCATGCTTTGTTTTATTACAAAATGTTTTATTAAACGGTGGCTTCTCTTTCTAACCTGTAAATAAGTTTGGTCTGCTTGTGTGGCCTTACAGTATTCCTTCTCGTTCAGATATTCCTTGTCTCATAGCCATAAAGCAGCCATGTCTCACCCACTCCATTCTCTCTAGTGTTCTCCAAGGGTGTGGGGAAGAAAGGGAATTCTTTTCGGGAAGCAAAAAATGTTTCTGGTTTAGAAACTCCTCAATGGCAGTAACATGACTCTCCCTGAATAATACACTTTAAAATACCCTAGAGGTTTTATAATCTAGCCACTTCACGTGCACCATTACATGAGGCACATTTGGCACTAAGAATGCAAAGACGAAGATAGATAGCACCAGCTTTCAGGAAGACTTTAATCCGGTTGTGGGAAAGAATCAAGCTGGTCTAAATTATATGACCATGTCACAGTGTTGTTATAAAACTATCAATGGTGTATTCTCAGAACAGGAAGAGGTATTTTGTTCGGACTGGATGACCTATAAGGAAAGGCTTCTGGAAGGACTTGGAGTACAAACTGAGTTCTGAAGGACTAACAGGAATTAGATGCACATGAAGGAGACTGTCTCTGAAATTCATCCTGTGTTTCTAACATCATTATTGTTGTTCAGGCATTCACCACCTCTTCCCTAAAGAACTGCAAAAGCCCCCGTAGGTGTATTCTTCCCTCAGTGTTGTTTCTCCACAATCCTCCTTGCACACCAAGAGCACCATTTCCTAAAACCTGACCAGAACATCACTGTGCCTTAAGCCTTCAGTGACTCTCCTCCACCAGTCGAATGAGAACCAGGCTCCTTAGCTTGGCTAATGAGACTCTTTGTGACCTTGACTCACTTACACGGTGGGCAGGGAGAAAGTACCCAATATAAGGGAAATGGGAAGAGGATAACCCACAACTTTTGCTGACCAGAAAGGCTGCAGTCCCTGACATTATATAAGAAAAGCTGGTCAATGGGAAGATAATGAATAAATTCACATAAAGAGTCTCACTAGGAAAGAATGACTGTGACCCCAGACCATAATTCCCAAAACTTAAAATTAGATAAACCTTCTGGAGAAGACCTGTGGCAAATAAGAGTGGTAAGGCTGAAGAAATGTACTCAGTACAAGAGTCTAAGAATTTGTTAAAGAGATCTATTTCAATGCCTTGTATGGTTCATTGTCTGGAAACTTTCCTAGCCTAATCTATTTTAGCATAATAATTATATTGAGCATGGAAATAGAAACTAAAAAGGGTATAGCCACCTAATGTGAGCTTGGAACATCAATAAGTCCTGGACAAGAACCTACCCCAACAGCAGAAGACAAGCACCTGGTTGACCATCTCCCACACCAGAACTACATAGAAATGGAAGTACTGGCAGTACTGGAGACATCAAACATCATTTCTTCCTCTACTTAAATAACATTAACTTAAGGAATTTTTAGATAAGCCTCAAAAAGGTAGGTCATACCGGAGGGTGGGAAATGAATCAAGATGGGGACAAACATTATAATAAGGCACGCAAGTTCTGGAGCAATTAATTTGAAAAATTAAGGAAACTTGGCTTTGTTTTTATCTTCTTCTGCTTATATTTGCAATATTGCTGTACAGCATTTGTCACTCTTCTTCCCTGCTCACTTTACGTTCACTAACACAGAACTCAGAACACACTATGTGTTCTATCCCATGCCTCCCTGCTGTGTTTGCCTGAAATGCTCTAGGAAGCCTTTTCTAAGCCAAGTGTGTTGGGTCTCTTCTTTTATGTCTCCATTGTATCCTGAGCATGTGTTTATATGAACACAATTTATTCAGGTAACATCCTCTTTATGCCTCCATTTTCTTATCAGTAAAATAAAGATAATAATAGTATGTATCCTATAGGGTTGTTTTGGTGATTAAAAAAGGTGAAATATGTAAAACCACTTAAAATAATACATCAAACAAGTAAACTACTAGATAAGTAATAGCTATTATGAGTATTTGTTACTATTCAAAAATAATAAATGTTTGAGAAAGTAGTATGTAGCAGTCATTATTCTGGGTGTTGGCAGACGTTGTGAACAAAGGAGTTAGGTCTCTGATACAGGAATGCATGTAAAATCATCATTCATCAGTCTGTGTCTCCATTCCTCCTGGTAGTCAGAGATAAGTCTTAGTCATTTTTGTGTTACCAGCACCTAGCAGAGGACTTATCACACAGAGCTGGCCATATGGGAGTTGCTCAAAAACAATTTTAAAATAACCCCAGGGTATCTTTCAAAGAAGAAAAAACATGTCCTGCATGGAGACATGAAACAGTATTACATACAAAGAAACTATGAACCTGTGGCTGGAACCCAGGTTAAGTGAGAAGGAATAAGAAGAGTTGCAGTTGAAAAGAATCAGGGATATATCACAAAGGGCCTAAGCCATGAGAAATATTTTAACTTCACCTTTAAAACTTCATTTTACATATGCCATCTTCAAGGTAATGGGGATACACAAAGCAGTTTCAAGTAAAGAGCATTATATTCATTTTTCCATTTCAAAAAGAATGTTCTCGAAACTGTGGAGAATACTAATTAGGAAGAAAGTAAGACTAGAGGTAGAAAATAAGATGCCATTTGCAAATATGGACAAGATGTGATGACGGTTTGACTGAAGACAGAAGTGTGAATGAAGAGCAACAGATAGAAATTAAGGCAGTAGATCTAACAGACCAATTGGATATTAGCATTTGAGAAAAACATAGGAATCTAATATGATTCCTAGGTTTCTACCTTAATTGCTAAGAACATCATAAATCATTAAATGAGAGAATAATATAATAAGATTAAGCTTGAGGTGACAAAATGAGGTTCACATGCTTAGTTATGGGGCAAGTTGAGACATTTGTGAGATAAAGGGATGGAAAGCCAACATTCAGCCTGTTATATGCATCTAGGTATGAATAAAGAATAGAAAGTGATCTTCACTGGAAATATATACAACTCTGTATAAAAGAAGAGATCCTCTTTCCAGGGAGATGAAAGTGAAAGTGAATCATGGATATAAAATGTAGATACAGATGTACAAGGAGTTGAGGGAATTCATAATTGATATTTTCCTCTAATATTTTAGGCAAGATGACCAACTTAGTGTAAATGGGAGGGATGTGGGTTAGAAGTTAAAGTGGCCAGCAAAGGCTTGAGAGGAATGGAAAAATAAACTTTTCAAGGACACATAAAATATGTCAGGCAACATGCTCTAGCTAAGGCTATAGAACACTAACTTGTAGAGCTATCAATATAGGTAGAAAAACAGAGAAGGTAAATGGTTGGACTGATTCAAGGTTGAAGCTTTATGAAGTCACTGGTGCAGAAATACAAAGGAGTAAAGAAGCAGTGGGAGTTGCATGCCTAGGAGGCATTTACTCATGTGTACTATGCCCAATAGAGGGGGAGAAAAGTAAGTCGAACAGAGGTTTCATAGACTTGGTAAAAAATATAAGAATCAGGAGATTAAAAAGTTGAAATGAATTTGGAGAGTAACTATAGCAGGTAAACCCAAAGGATAAGACACTGTGGTTATAAAATGAGATATTGCAGTTTAAGATGCCAGAGACTGAAAATTCAATGCAAGGGTAAGATCTAACACATAGTCGTATGAAGGGGGGCTGAAATGTGCATTTTTCAGAATCTGTTGGCATTTTACACATGCCATCTCATTTAATTATCTGATTATTTTTACAGATGAAGAAACCAAAGATGAGCCAAGTTACATGACTTGCCCAACATTGCACAGCTAGTTAGTAGCAGGGCTGGAATATAAACTCTGACTTATTCAACTCTGAAGCATATAATCTTCCTGCTATAACATACCAAATGCCCAATATGAGAATGCTGCCAAGGAAGAATGGGGTAAACGTTATTAGATTTGAGTAAGTGAAAGAAATCTGAGACTAGATGGTGGATAGGGCAATCCACATAGACGCAGAAGTCATTCACCTGATGCCTGAACTTGAATGGAAAAGACTGTTAGGCAATTCCATAATCACTGAAAAATATAGAGAAGCGATAAGGAGAAAAAAGTGAGAGAATTGATGTTAATAGGGGCTGGGTAGCCCATGGTGAGTTCTCCTATAGGCTGACACCCCCATAAATGAGAAATAAAACAAAAAAATGTATTACTGTGGTGTATCATGAATTTCTTCATGAAATAACATGATGAACGCTGGAGTGCTGAGGCAGCCCCTCTTCCAGTCATTCACATTAAAAAGCAGACAGACTGAAGTTCTGGGCTACTCTGGATCTGGTAGCTATACAGATTCAGTCTCTGCTTGCTATACAGACCACTGAACCCTGGGCACCCAGCAAGAGGGAGACAAAGGAGGCACTGGGGACCAGCATCAACTCAGTTTTATCCTCAGTCTTGCAAGTATCCTATGTACTCTTTGCTTGCCAGTTTGGTGGTAGGCCATATTGAACCTTAAGCTAAGGCCAAGTCATTCTCTAGTTATCTAACCTGTAACAATTGCTGGGTTATGGTAGCTCAGGATAGGACATGGAATAGCCAAAAGCTATGAGCTTCAGAGAAAGAGATATTTTTACATGACAGGAAAGATATATTCTGTGGACTTAGGAGTAAAGGGTAAGGTGAACAAATGCCCACTAATGCCACTGAGATCATGACACTCAGAGGGTAGGTACAGGAGCAGACGTCACTGCAAATGGTGGCAAGAGAGCTACCTTTTAGTTAGTGGCAAAGGATGAGGAAGGGTATTCTTTAAGGAGTTCATTTGCTTTCAAAGTGATATGATTCTAAGGAATGATGGGATGGAAAGGGTTTTTTAGATGATCAACAAAGGGAGGATAAGTATAGAGGTACAACGAATAAAGTAGTATAATAATAAGATTATTAGTGAGTGTGGGTGACCCTGGGAGGCTTGTATTTTGTAATGTTACCACAGATGGCGGAGAATAAAAGAATGGTGGTGCTAATTAATTTCAGGTTTTTTCATGCATCTCTGATATAATGCAAATACAGCCTTCCACCTGAGTATAACTCGCATCTCACAATGAGAGTAATCTTTCCTGCATCACAACAGAACTGATCAGGTATAAGCAGTGACACGAATGGACACACATGTTTTGGAGTAGTAGGACGATTATTTTAACACACACCCCCCAAAAAACAGTAGTTTAAATCACAAAGATCACTCACAATCTCACAAATATTTCAATTTTCCTTATAAATAATAAAATCTATTAATAGTTAGCTTATTCAAATTTCTTTTGACCCAATTTCATGTGATCCTACTCTACTATTTATTGGCATAACAAATCTCATAGGCATCACAAAAAATTAAAGCAGATTTTTTTTAATTGACCCATGTTTGTCTCTTTTAAGGTTCAAATAGTAGTCATGGATTGTTCTTGTATCTACATACCAAGATGCTGAGAACAAGATCATTTTAACTCTTCCTTCACTTTTTAATCATTTACCCTTCAGTTGTATCCATCTTAAACTTTCAACTTTCCAGGCTAAACAACGTTTTTTTTCTCGTGTGGAAGGGTTTTGTTTTGTTTTGTTGTTTTTTGTTTGGTTTGGTCAGACATTAAATATTTCTAGCACTCATGGAATAATAATTAATTTCTATTGTTCCTATATCACTATTGTAATATTATATTCTCTCTTACAGTATAATGATTTATGTGTTTGCTTCCAAAAATAGAACTTCTAAAGAGCAGAGACTATGTCCTTGCCACCTTTATTTATTCATTTCCAGGAAAGAAGCAACAATTACACTACATGTTTAATTGAATTTCTATGTAATTGGAATATCTAGAAAGTTAGTTTCTCCCCGGACAGGAAATAACCAGAAAGAGAACAAGTAAAACAATTGTGCACATAGAGAAAAGAAAGAAATGATAACGATATTCTAATTGTCAACAATACAAGGAAGAGTTTGAAAAAAATATGTATATATGTATATATCAGAAGAGTTTTTGTTTTCTCTCTCCCACCAGTTTTTGACCATATTTTCAATAAACATTAATAAATAAATAAAAAAAAAAAACCTCTATGAAAAGGCTTTTAATTATAAGGTGACATAAGCTTCCTCTAACCATAATGAATGCCCTCAAAAAAGAAACCTGAATCTGCAAACCCAGCAGAGGAAATCATGCTGGGGTGAGAACAGAGAGAGAAATCTTAGCAGAGAGAAAAAAGCCAAATTGCCTGAATTTGGGGCTAAATACCAAGATGACTGGGATTGTATGTTTCACTCCCTCCAAGAGAAAAAAAAAAAAGTATTGAGTATAAGTTCAACTTTTGGTGAGGTAGTAAGGGGCTAGCACTGGAACTGGACAAGAAGTGAACTCCAAAATGGCAGTAGAAACAGCCCTGCTATTATTTCTTACTTGCTATACTAGATAGCTGCGGTAAGAGATCATGGGTTGGATGAGAAGAGGACAGATCCTAAAGTTCAGAAAGACTGAACACCTAGGCCAACAGTCTACAGCAGGGACGACAACAACAGTGTGGCATGAATGGCATTTGGCAGAGGATCTCTCTGGAACTGTCAAGATAGTGTCTAAAGGTAGGTGAAAAAGTCTGTTGGCTGTTATAATCAAAGTTTATATATTGCATTTGACAAAAGGACACAATTCTGTTGACTTTGCTGCAATTTAAAAAAATGTTTAAGGATGTGGGTTGTTCTTATACTGTTTCACAATTAGATTGAGCCCCTCTATTATGTTTCAAATTTATTAATTTCATTTATCTCACAAATTACATTAATCTTCACAGTGTGAAGCCTGATTCTTCATTCAACAGCTTATTTTCTTATACGTTTCTACATTTCTTACTAGGTGCACAAATAGGATTGAGAAATCCCTGCTCCTATGTGCAAGCCAGAAAAAGTTATATTTTTATAACAAATCATAGCATAAAACCCATCTGACCCTAGCTGCCCCAAAATTCTGTCACCCTCACAACCAATTTTTAAGTAACACACACATCTTTTCTATATATGTAAGATTTCTTTGTTATAGCTACTGAATGGAATGGACCAACAGAAGTCCTGAAATTGTATAAGCTTGGTAAGAGCAACTACAGAAGAATGAATGTATTTAATTAAATCCTTTTTCAAAAAAAAAGGGAAAGAATTTAAACAAACTGTATTATTCTCTCTTTCACCCTAGCCCTGCCAATTGAGTGATTATATATCTATTAAAGAGGAAGATTTATGAGTAATCATGACATGCATCACTATCATGTAATTTATTTATTTACATAAGTAGATATTAATATAATTCCAGAATAAAACAACTTAAGTTTAAGATTATTCATAAAATTATGTCATTTCTCTGGATATGTAATATTCTGGGCATGGTCATATGCTTTACAACAGGAAGGAATTTCAAACTATTGCACACTATAACAGAAAGATATTTCAAAGTTCAGATTATTTAGTTTTTCCCTTTCAGATGCACCTCTGAGTAGAGACATGGATTTATATATGTATGTGTATATATGTGGTTGTGTGTTTTAAAGTTTGTGATATCTGTAGTGAAAGTAAAATAGTTAAAATCCATAAGAAGTCTTAGAATTAATACGGATTCATAGCTAATAAGCACAGATCCAAGTTCTATTAACATATACACACACCCCCACCAAGGCAGCAGTGGATCCGTCAGCATCAAAGAACAACAATGTAAATGGATATTGGAAACAGACATTCCCAGGATATAATAGAAATATCATTTCACATTTATAAGTCTGACTCTTTGTAGATCATAATTTGTAACAATATTAGTGTAAACTCAATGAGTGACTCTTGGATCCCTGAAAAAAGAATTGAAACTTTGCTGCCTGTACCTACAGCTTACATGTAAACTGATATATCAGATATTCCTTAATTAGTCTTAACATTTGTTTCTTTTCTCCTCTTCAGAGAGTGGATATTAAGTTCCCAGCACAATGCCTGACACAACTCACATATGTGCTCATTAAATGATATGTATTTATAGTAGATACTGTTTTATGTCTCAATACCCTATTTCTCACAAATATTCCTTCCAATGAAAGGGTTCAAAAGTCAACTGCCATATTCTCAGATGATTTTTCCCATGGTTGAGCATGTAACCCAAACTGAGTCATCAGAAATGGTCAAATATAGAAAGAAAATTAGCTTCCTTATTGTATACTCTGTTGTATATGTTGGTCTGTCCATTATTATCCATGTATTTCCCATTGTGGGATATCCTAGAGATTTTACAGACATTCAATTCCCTAAGTTACTTATCCGTAGTGATAGGAAGAGTGAAAAGGGCACTTTCAAATGATTTTTCTTGGGGGCCAGAGATAAGCACTGATCTTGGGATGATTTGATATATGTAGCTGACATTTCCACTTAGTATAAATATGAAAACAAAATTATGCTCATAGATTTTCAGGTACACTAATAAAATAAGCTAGATAATGAAAATAAAGGATGTGTATTTATGTGATTTTTAAAATTGATATTCTTGCACTTTACTGTATTTCAAATTCTAATTCAATTCAAAAATAAAATAAATTAAAAATTCAATGCAAACTCTTACTTTGGTGGATGTTGAAATAAGGGGGTACGTAATGTAATCACTATGTTTATAAAGCAGAATATTTTTACAATACAAAATTTTAAACATCAGAAAAAAATTGAATGCTTAAAATTTGTCACAATAGAAAATTTTTACTGATTTAAAGGGAAATCTCTGAAAATGTATTTATTTTTCCTAATGAACATTATGGGATTTCTAAGCCTACATTAGACACTCAAGACTTTGATCTGTAGAGTGCTTCAATTTTTTGAACAATTTTTTAGATGCCTCCAAGTGGGAATATATTAGGATAACTCTGACTAAAGTGATACAGTAGAAATGATGGAATGTTTTATTTCTTATCTTTGAAAACCTTTCTATTCCTGGTATATTATACAGCATATATCTACCTCTGTTCATTCAAACTGCTACTGTAAACAGCCATAAAAAGAAAATGTCTTAAAACTGATAATCTCCCACTTCCCTATAAGGTGGCTAATATTCTATTACTGAGTGATTTGGTTAATAATACATTAAAGGATTTAAATCCATCTAAAAGTTTAGACAAATTGTATTTCATGCTTATTTTGTTTTAGGATATCACAACAGACTGCATTAATAGTCTGCTCTAACATACACAAAAAAATTCAATTCATATTAATAATTATATATAACTGACTTATAAATTATTTGAATATAACCCAGAGCTACATATATAATGAGTAGAATTCAAAATAAATATAAGAAAAATACCCTAAACCCAAATATACTAATTGTATGTGCAAGGAAAGATGACCTATGAACTTGAAAAGGACAAGTACAATTTTTAAAAGGCTTAAATACAAAGTATAAAAACCAAACACATTTGGTTTCTAACTTCAATGCAGTCCAACAAAAAAACAGTACGATATTTATGAAAATGGCATAACAACGCCCTTTAGGTACAATAAAAACTAACATTCTAAGAGTGGGTCAGGTCCTATAGGATTTTATACACCATGTTAAGGGGTGACACCATTTTTTTTCCTTTTCGTGGCAAGGGGGCCTTAGAAAGACCACAGCAGTAGCATGCATGAACAATGCCTTCTACTTCCATGGAAGCATTGTTATAGGACATTTCACCTTTAGGCCTATTTAATGTGTGAGGTGTTGACCATATGTCAATAAAAGCATGACAGAGAAATGAGGAATGCACATAGAAAAATAAAAATGATCCTTCTTATGAGAGGAGATCAAAAGCTAAGAGAATGGAAAAAGAACCCTTGCTCTCAAGCAGCTTAAAATGCAACGTCACCTTAATATAAGAGGCACGCTCCCTTGCCATCTCAGAGAGAATATTTGGTTATCAGAGCCAGATTAAATTAAAAAAAATCCAAACTACTTGTTCTGTTGTCAGCTCTGTCAGTTAACAATAGTCTAATCATTCAACTCTGGATACTACCGTAAAAAAAAAACAACTCTAAAATGCACATCATGTATACCACGTAATAACATAGCCTAAGAGGAATGTTGCTAGGCTTAATTAATGTTTGCAAAAGCACTCTAAGGTATTTTACAAACAAGTGCTATGTAACATCAAAATATCTATTACTTTTCTGTCATCTCCCCAGCCAAAGCAAGTTTTGGCCTCCCAGTACTGCTGGCAGCAAAATAAACCTGACATCATTCTTCTAAGTCCAACTGGCAGACCAGTTGTGCCATTATCCCCAGGAAGAGTGGTCATGTACAGTAATACCCACATTATATATCTATGACCAAGCCAAAATTACCCCCTTGGAACAGAGTTCAGCCTCTGAGAATGCAGAGCTGAGAAGACCTGCTGGGTTCGGCAGACCGGTCATGGTGAGGGACGTTTTAGTCTGATAATGGCTCTAAATTACTGATATCAACGTGGTGCCTGAGACTCAGGGCAAAAGGAGCTATTTCCTTCTATGTGAACATTCACCAAAAATATGAATGCAGCTGCCTTAGTCTTGATTTTCTTCTCTATTTTTATGGGATATTTGAGGTCATGACTATAAATAACAGAAAAAATTTATATAAAACACCAAATTAAGTGAAAGCATTTTATATACTCTAAAGTACATTTATGCTTTTTCTTATTTATAGATTTTAGAGACACATAACATCCAGGCCTCAAGGCAACTGATGATTGTGTATTTTGTTATAAAATATACCAAAAATGATAAGAAGCTGATAATTCAGCATATTACAGCAATAGCTTGGTATAAATTTTACATATGCTTGATGTATGAAAAAGTTTATATTCTTCAAGGGAAAGAGATTTTTTTTATAAAAAGTTACTCTTTATGAAAATTTTTTTAAAGTTTCTGTTCCAGAAAGAAAATATCATTTGTTAGATCTTCATAAATATACATGGAAAGACAGATTATTAAGAGGAAAAATAAGAAACTAATTCCATAATTCCTTTGCTCAAATAACAGCTTCTTTTTAACAGCAGGACATGGTCAAGGTTAGTAAAAGTGAAAGGTACATCCTCCTTTTCCTCACAGCTCTTTGTTCTGAAAAATAATTATTTTTAATAGCTTCCTGAGTTTCCTTCCAGAAAAAAAAGTATGCATATATCAGCATATATACATATGTAAAGAGAGCAAGAGAGAGCAAGAGAGAGCGAGAGAGCGAGAGAGCGAGAGAGAGAGAGAGAGAGAGAGAGAGAGAGAGAGAGAGAGAATGTGTTTATATACAACCACTTCGGGTTTTCCTGTTATGAACAGTGAACTTCCTGGGTCAAAAGGTGCACACATGTTATTTTGCTAGGTAATCCAAATATATTTTGCAAAGTAAAAATTCATCTTTAATAAAAGTAATCTTTATATAAATTAGGAAAAAACAAAATATTTGCTGAACCAAGGGAAAATAGTTTACTGTCCATCTGACGATACTATAAAATGGATGAAAAAGAAAAGGGATATTATTCTGCAAGGAAATACATGAACTTTCTGACTTCCTGCCCCAGATCCCTTTAACTTTGAAAACCTGGGCCTCTAGATCTTACCTGTATATCTTACCCAATTCTGAAATCAGTCTTTCTCTATTTGGGGAAAGTGTGGGAAGTCAAACTTGCTGAATGTCCAACCTTTCACCTTGGTTCCATCTTGACTTTTACCTTAGTTCTAAAAAATGGACATTTGTCTTATTCTGGTAACTGGATCTTTGATCATATGTCTTAGTTCCTTATTGCCTGGTGTCCCAGTTCCTATAACAGTGAGATTCTTCTTCCTTAAGAAATTCTAAGAACGATAGTCTTAATAGTGAATCCCAGTCCCCATGGGTGGTTTCCTGCCATCTGTCCTCTGTTACATCCCCTGCAAAAGTATTAAGACCTCCTCCACCTGCTGTCTACCTCTAGACCTCCTTGACAATAATGCCATGACCTATTGCTATGGTCTTTTGCTTCAATCTGCCCAAACACTGACCACCCTTCCCATGACTGGTCTCTAAAGTCCTATTAGCAATAAAATTAGCTTTGGCATGATAGGAAAGCAATTTTGAGACTTCTACTATATTATAAAAATTCATGTTCATCTCTTAGTAATTCAGTCCCTTTTGTAACTTCAATACTTCAAAGACATATTCATTCCTTTAGACCACTGGAGTACCACTTAGTTAATTACCACTGTGGCAAAATAAACTGTAGCCCATGGCAGCGAATAACAAAAGCACTCCTAAAAATGTGGAATTGCTCCTTCAGAGAAAATTGTCACTAGGAGAACCTGGCTGATCAAATGAAAAAATAGAAATATTTAATATACCTATATTGACATCAGAGAGCAAGATGAAAGTCTCCTTTTCTGAGTGAAAATTCAATTAGTCAAATGGTATTTATTCACTCTAACCTGAGATTCTGTTACTTCACCTGTTATTAATGCCTTTGTTACATCACCTTCTCCCCAAATCTACCTGCCAGGGATTATCCATTGTTCTGCTCTTCCCCATTCCTTGGGTCAAGCCTTATATATTAGAAGGCCAATACCACCCAGTGTTGAGAGTGGCAGAAAACTCGTCTTTGCCTTGTGTTGTAATCTCCCTCTGATGTCTCCATGGTTTTGGGCCAACAGCCCAATATTCTTGGCTCTTCCATACCCATCACTGGCTATTTCTGAAGCCACTGCTCCAGTTAATGTTTAGGCCCTCAGCGGAGGAAGGAAGAGGACATTGTGCCCTGACCTATTTGTCTTCCCTCTGCCTTCTTTCTTCCCAAACCCTTCAGATGGGAAAGAGTAGGCTTTTCTTGTACTTCCCTTTTCCATGTACTTGGAACTTCCTCTTGATAAGTAAAAAGAATGGGTATAGGGCTTTCCTTTTCCTTCATAACCTATCCTCCTTTGTCCAAATCCAGTTAACTCAAAATAGTTGTTTGTTGGGGTGGAGGGAAATGGAGTAAGGGAGGAGGGAAGAGAAAAGAAGCTTAGTAATATGGAAACTAAATTGAGAGTATTTTTATATTATACTCCTTATAAATATATTCACTATTATTCACTATAAATACATTTACTATTATCCTAAACTAATACTAATAGGAAAAAAAGTCACCAAATGTGAAAAAAGCTAGATGTTTAGTCCTAAAATACCTCTAGTATTTATTTGCAGTTCTAGGTTATTACCATATTAAAGATTTATTATATTTTGCAGGTCTGAAAAAATGTCACTTCAAAGAGGGTTTCCTGGGGGGAAAATGTTTTCTTAATATATTCCTAATATAGTTTAAGTGTTGTCAAGTGTTCCAAATGTGAATTACTGACCATTGTACTGGATCATCACCTCTGCATCCATGAGCTGCACCCGCCTGCTACCTCACACACACTAATCAGATACTTCCTTGGAAGTTGCATTGAAATAATATTGAAATGACTTGGATCAAAAGCATTAGATGAAGAACAGGGCTTAGGAAAAGCAAATCTTTAAGGGTTTTGGAGGGTATTATGCCAAGTAAAATAAGTCAGACAGAGAACGACAAATACTGTATGTCATTTATATGTGGAATCTAAAGAATAAAACAAACTAGTGAGTATATCAGAAAAGAAACAAACTCACAGGGATAGAGAACAAACTAGTGGTTACCAGCGGGGAAAAGGAAGAGGGAAGGGTACAGTAGGGGTAGGGGATTAGGAGGTACAAACTATATATAAAAATAAATAAGCTACAAGGATATATTGTACAACACAGGAATATAGTCAATATTCTATAATAACTATAAATGGAATATAACCTTTAAAATTATGAATTGCTGTGCTGTACACCTGAAACTTACATAATGTTGTACATCAGCTATACCTCAATTAAAAATAAATTTAAAAAAAGAACGGAATGAGAGAAGAAAGGGTTTCAACTCCCATGCATTGATGATTTCTTTCTCTGAATATCACTGTTTGGAGATCAAGAACTAGATTTAAATGGTAATGAAGTCTTTAGTGCTAATTCTCCAATCTAATGGAGAGTATTTTAAGTGTCTATCTTTCTACCTATCTGTATATCTATCCATCTCTGAGAGAGTAGCAAAGAGATACCAAAAAACAGCACACTCACCTTCTCTCTGCTTTGAGAATACAGATGAACGTTCTGACAAAATATCCGCACAACTCTGAGTATGCTTATCATAGCCATACGTACCACAGCACTTAAATCCTCTCAGAGAATAAACAAAATCATTCACAGGGACCAGTTGGTAACCATTTAGAACTCCCAAATTATGTATTCTGTAGAATTGCAAGCACAGAATTTGTAGGATTTAAAAGAAATGTGTTTTCATAGGTTAGACTTTCCTGGCTTTTGTCAGCTCAATCTGGACAATGTCCTCAAATTCTAAAGAAAATATTTTACATCCAGAAAATTCTGGAAATCTGTGTACTATAATTTTTACATATATTCATTTCTTATTGCATTTAAATCTTTCTCCTTGCCAAATTAAAAATACATACATAAATTGTTGCTTGTTCAAACTGCATTCTGCAGTCCATTAAACTAAAACGACTCAAGTAGAATGAATGCAGCACTGAAAGGCAACAGACCCTGAAGTCTGAGACTCTGGGTCCTGGAGCAGACAACTGAGTGACCTGGGACAAGTCATTTAACCTCTCTGTGCCTCAGTGTTCTCATCTGAAAAACTGAGATAATAGTTCTACTTCCTTCATAGAATGGTTATGAGGATTAAATGACATGTAAAGTTCTCAAAATAGTTACCAGCACTGAGTAAGTACTCTGTGAGTGTTTGTCAACTAAATAAATATGGCATTGAAGCACAAAATGTATCTTTTGCTTCCAAAGTCAAAACACAATAGCTCGTTAAAGTAATAAATAATAATAAATAATTAATTATAATAATTAATAAATAATTATAAATAATAATAAATAATAATAATTAATAAATAATATAAATAAATATATAAATAAATAAATAAAATAAATAATAGCTCGTTAAAGAGCCTGCTGGATCTAACAGCAGGAGATGAACAGCTTTAAGGATAAATTGAAATAAATGAGAAAAGCAAGATATTTTTTGTCCTCATCGTATCCTGGTCTTCAGTATATGTGGCCTTTTGAATCAAAACAGTACACTATATTCTACAATTGTATTTTTTTTTTTTTTTTTTTTTTTTTTGCTCTTCTTTTCCCTTAATAAGGCTCTCTTCTTCTCTGGTCCCTAGGAAATTTCAAGTTTGGTTCAATGCTGACCTCAGAAGTACAAAAATGATAAAACAAAAATGCAAAAACAGTATTAATTCTTCACTGTAGCTTCCTAACACTGAAGCTGTGTACATTTAAAATGTAGTACCAATTGCACTTCTCTGCAACCTCATATCAATTAGGAAAGCATGAAAAATATATTTTAAAATTGCTCTTGTTTCTTCAGTAACCTTAGAATAAAAGCAGAACTGATGGGGTGGGTGGGCCAGAAGGTTAACATTATTAGGAAGTTACTAGGACCTGACAAAGTATCTGAAACCAGCCCTTCTGAATGGAAGGACACTGGGAAAGACTTAACTACCAAAATATCTGTTCCACTAATTATCACCGGCCCAAAATTCTACAATTAGAGATACATTTATTTAGATCATAAAGATACTGTATTCTTTAAGAGCATCCAATTTTTTTCTTCAGGTGGTATATAAATGAGAAGATATCACTAAAATGAACATTACACTACAAAGACCCTAAGCAAGATTTGTCACTTCATCATCTACTTTTCCCCAGCATTCAACTCATAACACAAAGGAAACACATCACATAATATCATGATTAGTAGTCAGTGTGTCTTTCTACTTTATTCTTAATTCCTTGACAATGTCTTTTTTGAGTATCTTTGAATTCCTTTCACTGAGGGTAATGACTGACACAAACACAACATGAAAAATTAGTGTCTAGTAGATAAGGAACCTAGGAGCATTCTTGGAACAGTAGCTCCAAGGACCACTCTAACCAGGTCAGAAATTAAAAACCCAAAAATTTCTTTATAATCATGGTGTTTAATGTAATACTAAAATTGTACTTGTTACAAATACAGCATCAATTATAAAACAGAAGAGTCCACTTCCTGCCTCAGCTCCTATAGAACTATTTATTTCTACTTCATTCAGAAAACCTTAAAACTCTCATACCTGAATTTATTTTATTGTTAGCATGCAGAAAATCTGATTTAGGAAAACATATCCTCAGGGGGACAAAAACTTTTGTCAGTCAAAAATAGTTAAATTCAATAGGATAATTTATTTATTGTACAGAATGGAAATACAAACCACAACTCAATCTTTTGTTCCAGAATCCCCTAAAAAGATGTCATTGTAGCAATAAACTTTTTAGTATTTTTTATTTAAATATCTCAGGAAGGCAAATTATTCGACAGTTGAAATTACTTGCTGATATAAAAAATTCATTCAACAAATATTTCCTGAATATTTGTTTTATGCATTGTTATATCTACGTACTAGGAATAAGACACCCAAGTCCCTGCTCCCTTGAAGATTCTATTCTAGTGAAGGAAGACAGCAAATGGGTAAATAGGTAGATGGATGGATAGTTAGCTAAACAAATAGACAAACAAAATTATCAGAAATGCATGTGTCATATAGAATGTTAAAAAAATGTTGATGCAACAGGATTAAGTGACTGCTTTAGATTGGGCTTTAGAGAAATCCTCTCTATGGATGTGATATTCATGACAAGGCAAAGCCAACCATGAGAAAATGAGGGAAAGGAACTGAAGGCTGCTGGGTTTTGCAGACTTGCTAAGTATGATTTAGGATAAACTTAAGGTTGCTTTCATTTCCTCTTACTACTCAAAAGCAAACACATGGCACAAAGGATACATCCTTTGTATTTATATGTATATATAGATTACAAATAGTATCTTGAAGGATGCCTATGTGCAATGTTTTAATTCAAAGCAAAGAATCCACCAAGTGTAAGCCTCTTGCTTTTTACACTTTGGGAAGTTTGGGAGAAGGAATGTCAACACTCAAGAGTCCAATTTATTACCTCATAGACAAGTTCTTGCCACACCACAGTTGCATATTTCTAACTTCATGCATTCCAAGAATGAGATTTAATGTAGAGTGCTTAAGAAGTCAAAGGGCCTGGTGGCTCAAGAAACTGAAAATCTGCCAGTGGGGCTGGAACTAAGTAGAAAAAGGAGATAGTGCTGTTAGATGTGTTAAAATAGATCAGAAGAGCCAGACCATATAGGGCCTTATAAACCACGGTAAGGGATTTTGATTTTATGGTACGTGCCCTGGAAAATCACTGAGCTGTGTCAAGCAGGACACGATCTTGTAGACTGAAAAGATTAATCCTGCTGCTCTATAGAAAACAAAAGCAGAAGCAGAGTGATCAGTTAGAAGGGCTTCTTCAGTAGAATTGTCAATAGGTGATGGTGGCTTAGATTAAGGTGGCAGTGATGCAGGAGGAGGGAAGCAGCCCTTAGGATATGTTTTATAGTTGAGCCCTCAGGACTTAACAATATATTAATGTGGGATAAAGAAAATAGGAGTCTCTTTGACACAACATTGTAAACCGACTATACTTCAATAAAAATATATGTATATATAAAAGAAAATAGGAGTCTCAAAGTATGCATCCTAGATTTTCATCTATCTGTTAATGATGATCTGTTTGTTTAGTGATTATGAGAAAGAATAAGAAAGAACAGATTTCAACAAAAAGGGACGTTCATATCCCATTACAGAAAGAGAGAGCTGTCAAATTTTCTTCTATCGTTCAGATGCACAGGAACAAAGAAGTGGTGCTACTGAAGCAGAGACAAAAAGGAAAAAAATACTCGCATAGCCAAATAATTTACCATAACAGTGAAATCAACTAAGTTTCACTACTTTCCAATATTGAATCAATCCAAAATAATACTACCCGCCGAAAACATTAACAACGGATCTAATAATTTGTTGAAAGATTTAAAGATACTTAGAAGAATCCAATACAAGATAGGAATGGTGGGCTCTAAAGAGTTATTTTTAACTTTTGTTTGGCTTGTGCTCCATTATTTTTAAAAAGGTAAGTATTTATTCATAACAATGTAATGTAAGACACAATTCTTTAGAATTCTACATGTTACCTCTAAGGAACCAGGAAATTCTGGGAGTTCTCTAAAGCTTATATCCTTACAAGTACTTGGGTTGCCACAGGAAAGATTTTAAATTAAGGAAATCAAAAATCAAGAGCAGAAATGACAACAGTCTTAGAGCTTATCCACAATGTGACACATTAGAAATTTATATTTTTACCAATGGACTAGGTATACTAAGTCATTTCAAACTGAATTTTTATTGGTAAATTAAACATTATTCTACACCTAGCTCTTGTCCCTAGGGAAGATTAAAGACTCCTACTAAGCCATATGTGCAAAAAGGACCCAGGATGTGGAATGCTCAACTGAAAATTTTCTTCAGTTTTTTGATGGAAAAAAATTAATGCTAAAGTAGCTATATATTTTCCATCATATAAAGCATTCACATTACCAATCTGTTACGTGGTATGTATCAACAAGTGGACTGATTTTCAATTCTCTTGTTAATGCTTTCAGGAAATATGAGAATGCTCAATAGTGGTTTACTGATTAAAATGGCTGCAGTGACCACAAAGAATTTTTCATAGAAATCTGTAAGAATCGTTAAGTACCCCACAGAAACTGAACTCTTACCTTTCAATATAAAATTACTGATGTGAACAAAACAGAAGAGTAACAGAAAGTCATACAATTCAGTGACATGACAATGAGCAGAAAACATAGACTAGAGAAGGGAATCTATAAACCAGTGAAATAAGAAAAATCCCACTGGGGAAAAATTGGCTTCAGGATATACACACACACAAAAATCCTCACATACATTGTTTCCAGGTTTTATAAACTGACATTCTCATTCCACTCAGCCATTTTCCTAAAAATAAACCCAGCTTTAGGATGAGAGAATATTATATTTCCTTAGCAGTCAGCATCCTCCCTGAGGTCCTACATGAGCTAATATGTTTCTCTAGTAGGCGCCCAAGCCAGTACAGCAGAAAGAAGCCAGCTCTCTGCCTCCAGTTTGATACACAAAGGAGTAATATGATCATTTAAAAATTCAGTGTAAGTTGCAGATAATAGGGCCTTGATAAATGCCTTTGATTCCCCCAGTTTCGATCCTAGCTTGCCTAAAAATGCAGGCTCATCCTCACAGTCATTCTTTCTTCAGAAAAGTATCTCTAACATCCAATAAGGATAAAGAAATAATATTCAGATAAGACACATTTACTGACAAACATATGATGTCAAATTTTCCTCATCCAATGAACTGCACTCTCCTTTGATATGACATCTAATGTTATCCTATACCAAAATCTTCTGGGTAAAGTTTAAAGGGCTCCAACAAAGTAGAAGCTTATGGGTAATTTGTAATAAAGCCTACAGTAAGCATTACTGCCAAGAAATAGAGCAAATCCATGATAGGACTTCCATCAGAGCTATAAGAACTGGATTTGTGATAAATAGTTTATACTTTTAAGTTAAATTTCCCATGTTTCATATTTTGTCTCCTCCAATTTTCAGCATATTAAAGAATGAAAAATAAAGCTTACATTGATTCTTTAAGGGATAAATTGTCCTCATGGTTAAATCAAATCCTAATACAGCCTCCTGCTATGGCCATTGTTAACAGGCAGGTAATGTGAAAAGCAAGAAAAGCAGGGGCCTGATTTAAAACCTGCTTTTCAAGGTAAATACCCAACACAAGATCTGTACAATATTCTCAGTTTACCCTCAGGCTATCATCTTTCTCAACCATGAATGTGGGAACAATTTCAGCAGAGAGTTAAAAGAAAGATGGTAATATAAACTTCTAAATTAGGGTCTGATCTCCTGTTGAAAGACAAATGATTTGCATTTGAAGGTGGTAAGTAACTAACCCAGTATTACATAGTAAATGCTAGAGTCTGAGACTTTTCTGTGAAGATTAAATAAATGAAAGTATGTAAAATGCCCAGCACATTGCCTGGCCTATAGTTAATGTCGAGAGAATGTAGATCCTGCCCCTTGAAGAAACTCCCTAGCTCCTTTTTTGGTGTAATAAGCTATCAACATAGTATGGCATTTTGATAATATTTTTTCTGAGTTTGAGAATACAGAAACAACAAATAATAAAGCATTGTTACTTAAAATTTTAATAAATCAGCAGCAGAATCCACAAATTGTATACATCAGAATATTTCATTGCACATTTGGCTTCATTAAACCAAATTATTGAAAAGACCTTATCAAAAAATAATGAGTATAGAAAAGTTACCAAAGACCAATTTGCTTAAGATCAATTATGCATTTGAATAATATTTTGACAGTGTTTAATATCACTTAATCTCAGGACAAAAATTATTTTAATAATTAAATTATAAATAGCAAGCAATCTCTTTTTTCAATAAGCAATTTCTTTTTTCAATTTATAAGATTTTTTTCAATAATCTTATAAATGTCTAAAAAGCACATTTGGAAGTTCCATGGAATTTTGGTTTGCAAACTTCAAATATAAGACTCTTAAATAACTGCATTTAATTTGTCTGAAATAAATTCACTTTAAAACTTTAATGTACTCAAGAGATTAACTGTATTTAGAAAATGAATAAATATAAATGAATCAGCATATACAGCAATGCTAATTTTAATCATAATATGAGTTTATTTTGGCTATTTGCTTAAATACTAAATAACTTATTTATCTGAGGGACAAAATTTTCATCTCCACTTTAATACAACTGCTTCTCATCCTGCAAATATCATGTTAGTAACTACCTAGGAGATTCCACAAAGAAGAATTAATTCAATTATTAAGAAATTCCAAATTTGAGGTTCTAAGCTAGAAAATAGAGTCAAGAAGATTCACAACAGTATCAGAATTGAGATCATTAGATATCCTCAACAACCATAAGACCACTCTATTTTAAATGATGCTGCATAATGCAAAACTTTTGAGTGTTTACTAGCCCAAAGCCAGTGATAAACAGAGTAATAAGACTATGGACAAATTCCATTATTCACTTGCACTGCATTACCAGGAGATGTAAAAGGGCCAACAACACATCATGTTTAGTGGATTTATCAATCTTATTTTGAGATTTGGTATGAAGAGAAGAATAAAGAAAAGATTTATTTGAAATTCATTTTCAATCTATGTAGCTAGCCCTTTTTTTCTCCTATTTCACAAATCGGTGGCAACAGGTATCTCCCCACCCCAAATTCTAGCTCTACACACATCTTCCAAAAATGTTTCTTCAATATCTAATGGAATTTTTTCTATGATGCACAGATGGCTAACTCCCCAATCTGTCTTCAAAACACAAACACTTTTCTCTAGTTCGTCCTGAATATCAAAATGATATTTTTCTATCTTTTCAACACCATATTGCTGATAGGATTTGCTTTTCTAATATTTCTACTGTCTAGACAAAGCAAGAAGAAATGCCTTCCTTTGGATATCTTCCCCCAGAATAACTCAACCAGGAATACACAACAGTAGAAAGAATCCTCAAATGTCACTTCGCCTTTTTTGTTTAAATTTCATCTCTGACTATATAGAACCACATGAGAATTACACTATAAAGTTTTCCAGCACAGTGCAACCTTTTGGTGAATTAAAGAAAAATAAGGTAACATATTTTCTTCCTTTATTATTTCAGAAAGCAGGGGGAAAAGTTATTACCAATAACATGACACCAAATATCACATAGAAAAGTTTAAAATAAATACCACAAGAGGTTTATAAACAAAAAAAGAACTTTTTTTAGATCAATAATAAAACAAGCTTCATTTTCTTCATATATCCTTTAACTCATCAGCTAGAGTGTCCCTCCCTTTTCACTCTAGCTAATACAAATTTCCTTTCTGTGATTTGTATAAAACCTGATGCTCTTCTCAAGGTCTCTGCAAATCACTAGAGGTTTATATGCTCAGGTACATATTTTAGCTTCTGCTTCTATCAAAGCAGATCATTTTATGGATTATCATAGCCTTCTTCAGAGTAAGACCCCTATGTAGAAATCAGTCCTTTTCCATGATTCACACAAAATAAAACTTGGTATTTAGTAAACTTCATCGAAGCTCTGAGGAAATAAAATTAATCATATAATATAAATTAAAGATTATTCATTAAAAATTCTTGTTCCTAAAATCATTTGAGTCATTCCACTAAGTCGCTATGCCATCCCCTTTCTGTCCCTCCTTTCTTTCTGCAAACCTTTCCCCCCACTTCCCTGCTCTACATTCCCCTGAACTGTAAGACAGCAATTTAGATTTCTCTTTTGTGCTTTATCTCCTGCTCACTCACTCTCCAATTGCATTCAGCCACCCAAATCATTTATCAAGATACTTTCCTATCAAAGACAATTTCTTCTCAAGACAAAATCTGAAACATCTAGTTAACACAATTTTTTCTTTCTCATTGTGATGCACTCTAGCATTGTTCCATACTGTAAGAGTTTATAGTCTGAATCAGCGTTTGTCAAACTTTCCTTTTAGCAGAGAAATCTTCTTTCAAATGAATCCTAACATATGGCACACACATAGAACACGTATACAAAGAACCCTGACATGACTAAAAACAGACCTGCTCTTTGAAGTGGAGGCAGGGAATGGACCTGAGACTCTTTCCTTTGGTCTCTCAGGTCTAATGGCTCCCAGATACATTTCACTGGGAAACAAGGTCTACTACATATAGTCAAGTTTAAAAATACTGGATTTCACCCGGAACAAGAAGAAACTGCAAAATTTGGTAATTGATTGTATTTAAGAGATATGAGAAAAAAATGAGTCAAAATTGACCTGAGGATTATAAGCCTGTTACATTGAAAGAATACAATACCATTACTAGAAATAAATAAATTGGGGAAAGTATATACTACTTTTAGTGTCATAATTTGTGATGAATATGGAAATGCTTTCATAATACAATTTGATGAAATGAGCATAAATATAGCAACTTAAGAAATGACAAATAATTCTAAATGCATTTATCATAAAACTTACACATTGTCACATGAATAATTAATGTCCATATTCATCATTGCTTCCCACTATTACAATTACACTTTTTTGTCTTGTTCTGTTTTGTTTTGTTTTGTTTTAGGGGGGTAACTAGGTTTACTTATTTATTTATTTTTAGAGGAGGTACTGGGCATTAAATCTAGGACCTCGTGCATGCTAAGCATGCACTCTACCACTTAGCTATACCCTCCCCCCTCAATTACATGTTTTAATTAAATCTCTGTTGATATATAATAAGCTAAATTAAATTTCAACATTTTTCTAAAGAGAAGAGGCTACTTATAATCTCTATAAAATAGCTTCCATTTATTGTACTGTGCCAAAAGGAATTATTACATCCTTTCCTATCTTTCAGTAAGCTTTATATACCTTACAGCTTATCTTTCCAGGAGGGATAAGCTTTATATAAATTGAAGGCAACTAGCTTATAAGAGGAAGAGAATGGAACTAACATTTAACATATTCCTATCATAAGCAATGCACTATTCTCATGCTTTTATGTCAGCAGTTTTCATACTGCCTACACAATAAAATCTCAGAGGGATCTTTTTTTAAAACATTCTGATGCACGAGTTCTGCCCCCAGAGATTCTGATATAATTGGTCAGGGTGGGGCCTTGACTTAGAATTTTTTTAAGGCTCTCTAGATGATCATAATGTGCAGCTAGGATTGAAAATAAGTTTTACATACTTTAGCTCATATCTTTATCAAAACAATCTGACCAGTTAATTTTATTATCCCTTATTTAAGATTAGAAAACTGAATTTCAGAAAGGTTGAGCAATTGCCTCAGGGCATAAGAAAGTAAATATTAGAAATTTAAATCCAAGTTTCTCTGACTACAATGATCTTTTAACCTCCACTTTGTCAAATTCAAAGCAACAGAATTATCACTATGAATTAGTAGTGGATATCTATATTTCATTTTACTTCTGGCTTT
This sequence comes from Camelus dromedarius, assembly GCF_036321535.1. Taxonomy (NCBI): domain Eukaryota; kingdom Metazoa; phylum Chordata; class Mammalia; order Artiodactyla; family Camelidae; genus Camelus; species Camelus dromedarius. The sequence goes on along the minus strand of NC_087443.1, from coordinate 35,695,559 downwards.
AAAAGGAATAGAGTCTCTTTTACCTCTCATTTGTCAGCAAGACCGTTTTCTTTTTCTTTTTTTTCCATTTTCAGTTTTATTAGGTAGAATTGCTACAATTTGACTGCATATATACAATATATTGCATGTAAATACGTATACATAATATACTGCACATATTTTCTGAAATTTACATATATGTACTGTTAATTGTTTCTAAGAACGTCTAGAGCTTTAGCTTTCTAAACTTACATAGTTATCAAAGGAATAAAGCCAACCACAAAATAAGAATTAATTAAAAAAGATACATACACCCCACTATTAACAGCAACATTATTTATAATTGCCAAGATATGGAAGCATCCTAAGAAGACACCATTTTCTTAATTGAACTAACTAAAGTACCACAAAAGATAAAGTTACTTTGTATCTTAGGCCATTAAGGTATGGTACATTTTCTGACTTTCAAAATGTTCCTGGCTTTTTTCATGAATAAACTGTTTAAAAATCATGGATTTTAGAAATGTCTATCAGAGATAAGAAGGAAGATGCAATATAAAAGCATTTGAGAAACATAAAATAGATTGTATTTGCCAACGATTTTATTTTGTCTATCACCTTTCAGGAAGAAAGATGGTATTTGTTATAAAATATCATGGTTTTCTTAAACAGTAGTCAAAACTGAACAAAATTCTTAATAAAAATATTTGGTTTTCAAAATACATTCTATGTATAAGTATGTAAAAATACAGATGCCTATTACTATTTTGTTTAAACTTTCAATAAGCCTATATATTTTGTAAGCTAATTTATGAATATTTGATAATGCCCAATACAAGAGTAAAGGGTTAGCATATAATTTCAACTAGCTAGCTGAAAATAAATATATAAATAACGTGCATTCTATTGCTTTCCATTTTAAAATATATTATCAGTGGGCTTAAAGAAAAGTCATATCAAAAATGATATTACCAATTCCCTAAGGGCAACAAATTCCACTAAACCAGAATTCATATTTCAGAGGAGAGATGGATAACATCTCACAATTCAACCTCAGCAGGAGTCATTAAGTCAGGTACGTATGTGAGGGCTACATTTCTCATTGGATTACAAATCCAATAAGAGCTTTGCCTTTGAGTTACAAGTACTACAAAGATGAAATCAAGGTATTGTGAGAAAAGGAAAAGCCCTTCAATGCTTGGATATTTCTAGAATAAAATACTTAGGAATTTTTTAGCTCAAATAGACAAGCATACAAGTCATTCACTCCTGTTTTTTCATTATACAAACCACCTACAAGGCCTTTGCAGTAGCCCATCCTTCATTCCTGACCGCTTCCAATCCTGTACCTACTGCATTTAGCTTAACATTAGAAATTGTTGGTATATGCTGCAATGCCTAGCAGGATCCCTGCACTACATCATCCCACACTATAATTTCCCCTTCAATCTCAGGACTGAAGTCACTCAGGCCTTCTTTCAGGTCTTCCTAGGGACTGAGGTTTTTCTTACTCAGGGTATCTGCATACATAGTTATGTTTTTCTGAAAAGTGTTTTCTCAATTTTGCCTCCCCCTTCACCTGGCTAAAATCTACTTACCCTTTAGGTCCCTAACATAAAGAGGCCTTCCATATCATCTCTCCTCCTTTAATTTCAAAGTTAGTCCTCTTTCTTAAATACCCTGTACATTCCTTTCTTTTCTATCCCATTTTGTAATTATGTATTAACTTGGGAGACTATTATTTTACTTCTGTATCACCACTAGGCTGGTGGTTTCCTGAAAGCATGGAACATGTCTTGCTAATTCATCCTTATGAGCCTCATCTTTTTCAATAACAAGTGCTAACAGATGCTTAATAAATATTTATTGAATGAATGAATCAACTGAACACTAAAAGAGAGTGGTTAAGAGTAGAGGCTCTGGAGTCAGGTTGTCTCAGTTCAATCGTTGGTTCACAGTGGCTATCAATTCTTTCACCTTTAAAAAAGAATTATAGCAGTAGCTACTTATAGGGTTGTTATAATGATTACATGATAATAAGTAAATTATCACAGGGCATCAAATAAATATTAGCTATCAATAATTATCATAAAACAGGTGATATTCTATTCAAGCCTTATGTTATCATTGTATTATTTATGTATGATGTGTGATATATATGTACATATATATTTATAAATGCACATATATAGCTATATTTATATGTGCATATATATGCATTTTTCCATTTATTAGACCAATAAAGACATATTATAATTAAAATGGCAAAAGTTAAAGATAAAGAGAGAATTCTAAAAGCAGCAAGAGAAAAACAGAGTCATACACAAGAGAAACCCCATAGGCTATCAGCTGATTTCTCTTCAGAAACTTAGCAGGCCAGAGGAATGGCATGATATATTCAAAGTGCTGAAAGGGAAAACCTGCAACCTAGGATACTCTACCCAGCAAGATTGTCATTTAGAATAAGAGACACACAGAACTTCTCAGACAAGAAAAACTAAAAGAGTTCTTCAATACTAAACCTACTCTAAAAGAAGTATTAAAGAGTATTCTCTAAGTAGAAAAGAAGTAAGAATCTACAGCAAAGGAAAAATCCCACTAGGAAAGGTAATTATAATAGTGAAGATTGAGGTTCAACCACTTAAATAAGCCAAAAGAAAGATTAAAAGACAAAACATTGTAAAAACAACTATAACTACAATAAAGGGTTAAGGGATAAGCATGAAGATGTAAAATACGACATCAAAATCACAAAATATGGGGGAAGGGAGTAAACGATGTAGATATTTAGAATATGTTTGAATTTAAATGATTCCAAGTTTAAAACAAGTAGATATAATTATAAAATAATAAAATGATAATAAGTAACTATCAATAATTACTTTAAATGTCAATGGACTAAATGCTTCAATCAAAAGACTGGTAGCTGATCAGATAAAAAAATAAGACCCTTCTATATGCTGCCTATAAGAGACTCACTTCAGAGCTAAAGACACACACAGACTGAAAATTAGGGATGTAAAAAGATATTTAATGCAAAAAGAAACATCAAAGCAAGGGTAGCAATACCCACATCAGACAAAATGGACTTTAAAATAAAGGTTATAAAAGAGATAAAGAAGGGCATTATATAATGATAAAGGGATCAATATGAGATAGCACATGGCACTCATTAATATATACATACCCAACGCAGGAGTGCCCAAATATATAGAGCAAATATTAACAGACATAAAGGGAAAAATTGGTAATAACAATAATAGTAGGGGACTTTAACATCCCACATACATCAATGGACAGATCAACCAGACAATCAATAAGGCAACAATGATGCTAAATGACAAAATAGACCGGTTGGGTTTAACAGATATCTACAGGACATTCCATCCAAACACAGCAGAATACACATTCTTTTCAAGTACATATAGAATATTCCTCAGGATTAATAATTTGCTAGACCACAAAATAAGTCTCAAAAATTTTAAGATGATAGAAATTATACCAATTATTTTTTCTAATCATACCATATAAAACTATAAATCAATTAAAGAAAGAAAATGGGAAAAGCACAAACACATGGAGACTAAACAATAAGCTACTAAAAAAAAACCAGAAGAAAAACAAAGTCAATGAAGAAATCAAAGGAGAAATCAGAAAATACCTCAACACCCATTCATGATAAAAAAAAAATTATCATCAAAGTGGGTAAAGAGGGAACATAAATCACCATAATAAAGGTCATTCACAAGCCCACAGCTAATATAGTCAATACTGAAAAGCTGAAATCCTTTCCTCTAAATTCAGGAACAAGACAAAGATTCCCACTCTCATCACTTATATTTAACATAGTACTGGAAGTCCTAGCCACAGTAATCAGACAAGAAAAATAAATAAAAACCATCCAAATTGGAGAGGAAGAAATAAAGCTGACTATTTGTAAATGACATGATCATATATAGAGAAAACCCTAAAGTCTTCACACAAAAACAGTTAGAACTAATAAATGAATTCAGCAAAGTTGCAGGATACAAGATTAATATATAGAAGTCTGTAGCTTTTCTATGCACTTATAATGAACTATCAGAAAGAGAAAGCAAAAAAAAAAAAAAACATTTAAAATTGCATCAAAAAGGATAAACTACCTAGAAATAAACCTAAACCCTATACACTGAAAACTATAAAACACTGATAAAGGAAATTGAAGATTTTACAAAGAAATAGAAAGATATCCCTTACTCTTGGACTGGAAGAATTAATATTGTTAAAATGCTGTACTACCCAAAGCAATCTACAAATTCAAAGCAATCCCTATCAAAATATCCATGACATTTTTCACAGAACTAGAACTAATAATCTAAACTAAAATTCATACGGGAGTTTCTTAGAAACTAAACATTCATTTACCATATGACCCAGTAATCACACTTCTGGGCATTTATCTCAGAAAAATGAAAACCTATGCCTACACAAAATCTTTTACACAACTTCTCATAGGAGTTTTGTTTGTAATAGCCCAGACTGGTAATAACAAAAATGTCCTACGATAGCTGAATGGCAAAATAAACTGTGGTATATCTATACCATGGGTATAAGAATAAACTATCAATACATACAACTCAGATGGATTTCTAGCCCATCATGGTGAGTGAAAAAGTTAGTCTCAAAAGATCACAAACTGTATGATCCTATTTATAAAATATCTTAGAAAAGACAAAATGATAGAAATGGAGAACAGATTAGGATTTACCAGAGGTTAGGAATGGTGGGATGCCTGCCGGCAGGTGGGAAAGGTCAGGAAGTGCACTCCTTTCAGGAGCGGTGTGACTGACTATAGAGTGGTAGCAGGAGTAGTGCTGGAATATTTCCGCACCTTTATTGTGGTAGCGGTTACATGAATCTATTCATGAGATAGAACTATACACATAATTTATATCAATATGGCAACTTCTTGGCTTTGATACACTACAGTTACATAAGATACAAGCAATGTGGGAAATTGGGCAAAGGGCACACAGAAACTCTCTGTACTATCTGCAACTTCCTTTGAATTTACAATTACTGCCAAATAAAAGTTTTCTTTGAAAAAAATCTTAAGTTTCTAGTCTCTGAGAAGCATTCCTGGAATACTGTAACAACACAAAATTGAGAGAAGACAGACAGGTTTCCCCAAACGATATGAAGAGCTGAGTTATAAAATAAAAGTAATCATCAAGTAGATTCAGGTAGTTCTACTTTACAAGCCTCTAGGTTTTATATAAAGGTCAGAAACTAGATAAAATGAGCAGCCAGTACTTCTAAATGAGTTGTAAAATTAAAAAGAGCTTCTGTTTTTACAAAAGACAACATGATTATCATAAATAGTGATTATCATATCTCTGCTATGCATCAAACAAAAGAATTATTTTTCTCTCCCCAGTTGTAAGCCAACTGCCATACTTACAGTACTGCCAAGTTTATGGGGGCTTTGCATATTTCTTTCTCTGAGCCCCTGCTATTATGCTTAAAATTACCAAGAAAGAAGGAAGACTTAGTAACCACAAGAGGCTGAATGAACATTTGCCTGTGACTGTTCTGTAGCATAAATTATATAATCACTCAGTTTTCAATGATTCTGATTCAATGCCACTGAAGAGAGCAGGTGATCATCATGCACATTTTGAGAATATCAATTGTGGATCACCTGGGAAAGTTTCAAAGTCACTTCTTAAATGCAGTTACAGACATCACTATAGCATAAATGCAACCAGTCACAAATAAGCCTTGTTAAAATGAAATTCTGCAAAAGGCCACTTACCTAGATTTTTGCTTTCTTTTGTTTTCACATTGGACACTAGAATCTCGACACTTACAATCAGATAAGGTTTACCCACTTCAGATCTCTGTTATAAGAATATCTATAGTGGTTTGATTTTTAACCAGGATTTAAAGAATGTGAAAGATTTGTGGAGAGTAAATAAATCTTTACTTTGTGTAATATCAGTTTTTGTCTTCCTCCGCAAAAAACTGTTGTTAATAACCCTTGTCTGACTCATCTGCTCTACCTTCCTCACATTTGACGTTAGGGTGGTTTCAATTATTTACTCTCTTCTCAAAATAGTCTTTGCCAACTGAATTCTATAGTATTCAGATTATCATCTATTGCTGTGTAAAAAACCGTCCCAAAACCTAGTGGTTAAAAGCAACAACTTTCTATCCTCTCTCATGGTTCTGAGGTTTGACTCGGCTCAGCCAGGATTTCACACATCAGGTCTCAATGCAGCTGCAGTCAAGGTTCAGCTGCAACTGCAGCCATAGGACGGTCTGAAGGGGCTAGACGTCCAAGATCACACACTCACAGGATTGGCAGCTGATCTGGGAACCCAGATGACTCAGATAATCTACTTGTTTGTGACCTCTCCACATGGGTTGGGCTTCCTACAGCATAGCAACTGCATTCTGAGAGAGAGTGTTCCAAGACTGACCATTCCAAGGGAACTAGTTGGAATCTGAAAGGCTTTTCATGACATACATAGCCTCAGAAGTTCCAGAATGTTATTTCTGCCACATTTAATTGGTCAAGTGTCATTAAGGTAAGCTCCAGTTTCAAGAAAAAGGGTATTAAAATCCACCTAATGATGGAGAATATGAAAGTGGGAGGTATTATTGTGGCCATTTGGCCTTTTTACAGGGACACATAATCTACCCCATATGGAAAATTTTGTTTTCATCAATATGCTAATATAAAATGCCAGTTGCCTAGTTTTCTGGTTAATAGCAGAAATAACATCATGACACTGTAGCTCCTGGTGTCCCTAAATAATTCTGGGTTTTTTTGTTGTTGTCATTACCTTTCCTCAACAGCAGTATTATTAAAGTTGCAGAAACATGTTGGGGATCAAGCATCAAAAACTGTGGTGGAGAAGGCATTTCTGCATAGAGCTGTGCTATCCAGTATCATAGCCACATATGGCTACTGAACACCTGAAATGTGGCTAATCTGGATGTATTATAACTTTAAAATACACACCAGATTTCAAGGATTTAGTACTAAAAAGTAATGCAAACTATCTCATTGATAATGTTTACACTGATTATATGTTGAAATGATATTTTGCATATCTTGAACTAAATATATTATTCAAATTAATTTCACCTGTTCCTTTTATATATGTGGCTAGTAGAAAAATTTTAATTATATATGCAACTCACATACTATTCTAGTTTGCATAATATTTCCAATGGAAAGCACTGACTCAGAAATTAAACTAAATCATATTTTCCATTGTATAGCACCATGGCAGTTCATGGTGTTTACACCCTTAAAGGATTTTCAGGCATTTTAATTTCTTCATGCTAAATCTTATGTGAGATACATAAGCGCATTCAAAATCAATATTTTGGTATTTCTATAGAACAGTTTTCCTTTCTTGAGATTTAAATACATATTTCATATTTAATATATCTATATGTTTAGTATATAATTGCAGCAATTCACTTAGCATAAGATTTCAGTTGCTCACATAGTTTCTCTACAAAAGTGGACTACATGACCCCTGATTAAGTTCATGTATTAATTTCCTATTGCTGCTATAACAAATTACCACAAATTTAGTGGCTTAAACAATACCAACTTATTATCTTACAGTTATAAAGGTCAGAAGTATAAAACTGAGATAAAATCAAGGTGTCAGCAAGTCTGTGTTCCTTTCAGGAGGCTCTAGAGGAGAATCTGCTTACTCGTCCATTTGGGTTATTAGAAGATGTAATTCCTTGCAATTGTATGACTGAGATCTCTGATTTTTGCTAAATGTCAGAGGAGGGCACTCCCAGCTTTAGAAGTCACAATATTCCTTGGCTCATGCCCGCTTCTTCCAACTTTAAAGCCAGCAATGGTGGATTGACTCTCTGCGTTGAATCTCTCCTCCTTCCATCAGAGAATGCTCTGATTCAGTCAAGAAAGGTGCTCTGGTTTTAAGGACTCATTTAATTAGACAGAGGCCACCATTTAATCCAGGATAATCACTCCATCACAAATCTATGTACTGAATTACATCTGCAAAATCCCTTGTACCATGTAAAGTATTCATGGGTTCCAGGGATTAGAGAATGGACATCTGTTGGGGGCCATTATTCTGCCTACAACAGATAGGAATCAACTTTTTACAGAGAGATAAAACTCCTTATACTTCCTTGCCATATGTAAATGAAAGAGAAGTATTTTTCAAATGATGTACAATGCCCTCAGGCCGAGTCAAATCTGTAATCTAAATCCACTAGAGTACTAGAAATTTATTTCAAGTTTGTATGAATATCAAACTAAAATAGTTAAAGCTGCTCTGAGATGTTAAAGCAAACAACTATTGGAGTAATAAAGTTTTGTCAGTCAACAACCTTGGTTGAGTTTCACAGTATACAAACTGTGATAGTTCTCTCTTAAGGAAAACGTTAGGTCAAATCTAGTTTTGATTTATCTACCAGAAGAAAACAAGCTAATAAAGTCATGCCAAGAATTCAATAAGTTCTTTCATTATGGTTACAAGACTTTAAAACATATACTTAAATTTCTGATTTTAAAAAGGATGCAAATATGCTAGGGCAATATGCAGATCACTAACAGTTATCTCCAATTAATTATTAATTGTAGTCAATAGTCAAGCAAATAAACTACACAAGTTGCTCATCTGTGTCTGACTCTGCTAAACCTACTTAACACAGAAACAAAGCTACTAGTTGGCTTTTTGATCCTAAACTTATATCACAATGGTATGAAACTTTTTTATTCAGAGCCTATCTATAAATTCATTAAGAATATTGAATATTTTTCAATGGTAAAAGGTTCTAGTACCAATTCCAATGTGGCAGAGCATGGGGGGGATCCAAGCACTTCTCAGAATACCAGCTGGGTGTCCTACAATTCAATTCAATTCTGACACTATCTACCTCAAGATATCATCAGATTCCACAGTTAAGGGTTCAATCCTACAAAACTGCCTCCCTGACCCCACTTTATTGCAAATGCCAATCACAAGTTCAGATTGTCACCTATACTTCTGACCAATTGGCTATAAACACAGTTCCCACTACCTACTCTTCAGGTTCAATTAATTTGCTAGAGTGACTCACAGAACTCAGAAAAACATTTCACTTTACTAGATTACCAGTTTATTATAAAAGGCTATAACTCAAGAACAACTACATGGAAGAAATGTATAGGGCAAGGTACGTAGGAAGGGATACAGAACTTCCATGCCTCTCAGGTGCACCACTATCCCTGACTCTCCAGGTCTTTACAAACCCAGAAGCTCTCCGAACTCCATCCTTTTGGGTTTTTATGGAGGCTTTATTACAGAGGCACGATTGATTAAATCATTGACAGCTGATGGTTGGAGTCAGCCTCCAGCTTGTCTCCCTTACCTGGGAGGTCAGGAGAGGGGCCTGAAAGTTCCAATCCTCTAATCATATGGTTGGTTCTGGGCACCTAGCCTCCAACCTCAGGTCCAAACGTTACTTCATCAACATAACAAAATACACTTTACTACTCTCAAATGTTACTTCATCAACATAACAAAAGACACCTTTACTACTCTCAAATGTTACTTCATCAACATAACAAAAGACACCTTTACTACTCTCAGTACTTAGAAAACTCTTAGGGTTTTAGGCCCTCTGTGCCAGAAACAGGACAAAAACCAACTATATATTTCTTATTATAAATTACATCACAAATGGAAATCGATCTATAACGAAAAACCAGCTAAGGTGATATTATCAATAACTCATAATTGATTAGGCTTAAAGAAAAACAGTTTTAAATTAAAATTTGGCTTGTTTTGAAAGCAAAGAAAAATCTAATATTTGAAAGAAAACTATTATTTATAAATTAATGGTCAGTACTAGACTCCAAAGCAGCTCATAAAAGTAATAGCTGAAAAAATACTACTACTTTATTGCCAAAACAATTCATAGACAAGGTATCTGCCCACTATCTAATCCTTAAAATAGGCACAGAAAAGAAAGCAAGAAAGATAATACCAATTTTGCCCATTTAACTCTCTGATTTTTACATACCTACTACTGTACAAACAGCAACATGGATGGAGCTGGAGATTGTCATTCTACGTGAAGCAAGCAAGACAGAGAAAGAAAAATACCATATGATATCACTTATATGTGGAATCTAAAAAAAAAGACAAACTTATTTACAAAACAGAAACAGACTCACAAACAGAAAACAAACTTATGATTACAGGGAGAAAGGGGGAGGGAAGGGATAAACTGGGAGTTCAGGATTTGCAGATACTGACTACTATATATATAATAGATAAATAAGTTCATATTGTATAGCACAGGGAACTGTATTCAATATCTTGTAATAACTTATGGTGAAAAAGAATATGAAAATGAATATATGTATGTTCATATGTGACTGAATCATTATAATGTACACCAGAAATTGACGTAACATTGTAAACTGACTATACTTCAATACAAAAATATATACAAAAAAAACCCCAAAAAACCCAAAACCTTTATAGGATACTATTTACTTCTCTTCTTCCTCTTACTTCGTTAGCTGAGGTTGTAAAAGTCAGCTATCTATAAACTGAAACATATGGTCTCCAACATAATCAACCACTCAAAACCAGCTACCACTATGGTGTAATTGACAAATTTAAGAATATAAAAATGTAAAGCATCTAACACAGTGTACCTGATCCAGTAATGGACCAATTCTAATATGCAGTCCGTGAAAAGGGAGGAAGGAAGGGAGGGAGGGAGGCAGGGAGGGAAAATGGAAGGAAAAGGGGAGCAGAGGAAAAAAGGAAGGAAGGAAGGAAAGGAAAAAGATTTGGAAGCTGCCTTTACACTTTTAGAATTTTAACTCTAACCTGTCTCTAGTATTTGAAGAGTCATTGCATATAGATCATCCTAACTGTTTTACCTCATCATCATGAGATATAAGGCTGAAATTGATTTCAAAATGGATTTTCAAGAGAGAGGTAGAGGCCTTATATGGAAGAAAAATCCCATAACATCTTTTTGTTGGCTTTACTGAATTTTTGTAATTCCCCAAGACTGGGAATGCATTAAACCCAAGACATACAAATGAAATAGATCTCTGAATAACAAAACCCAATCCATTTGCTTATTTATTCATTCAACAAATACATAATGAGAACCAAAAATACGCTTTCACATAAAACACCAAGAGAAGAAAATACTGGGCAGGTGAGGTCTATAAATGCAAATTGGTCCTGTCACGCAGCCCAGGCCTCGCTCTTTCACTCTAGCTGTGCCAACTCTCATTTGACTCTCTAATATCCCCTACAGTAAAATACCAATCTGAGTGTTAACTTAAATAATAATTCTACACTTAAACAATACTCTACATCAACTAAAGATCCTCTCCAGCAACACATCCAAACTTTAACAACATCAACATGATTTTAACCCACTTCCAGGAAAAATATCGATGTCTGCTGATTCTTAGAACTAAAGCATTATGGCCACCCACCTCCAACTCTATTTTCACCAATTAGAGAGATACCATCATTTAAAAACAATTGATTTTCCTCTAAGATGCTTCCTTTTTCTGAGAGGCCCCTTGTTCCACCCTATCCACATGAAAAATTTCTTAATCATGTTAGATATCAGAGAAGATGGCCTAGACCTAACCAATCCTAGAGGTATAACAAAATCAGCAGAAATATCTTAGAAAAACATACTTCTAAAAGACAAAAGTTAACCTTTCTCTGATTCTGAATGTTCTCTGGAGTATATTTTTCAATGAATAAAAATCCTGTTTTGGAATATAGTGAAATATAGACCCAAATGCAGAGACTGTGATTTTGTTTCTGAATATTCACATCAAGTTTTAGAAGAGACCTATACTTTGCAAAATAAGACCTTTTGTAACAGGCAGTCTATTACATAAATTTAGTAGATACTTGAAACTCATTCCATTTAATGTCAGAGAAGCTGTTTCTCCATTACATGATGTATACAATATGCAATAATTTTATTCATTCTTTCACTCAGAAATATAATTTAGCTTTTCCTAAAATGCCAGGCATTGCGCCTGGGACTTGGGATAAAACAGTAAATAAAATAGACATGTGATCTGCCTGCATAAAGTGTAGAGTAAGGGATACTAAATATAACAGATTTAAAATGTAAGGATTGATGATGATTCCACAGAAGAGACTAAGGAAGACTTGCATTACGTATATGGCCATGGGCCTCCCAAAAATGTATGTATCCTAATTTCCAAAACCTGTGACTATGTTACATTATACAGCAAGAGGAACTTTGCAGAAGTAATTACGGTCAAGGGCCATGAGATGGGATGATTATCCTGAATGATACTGGTGGGTCCTATCTAATCACATGAGTCCTGAAACAGTGGAGAACCTTTTCTGGCTGTGGTCAGAGAAAGAGAAACAGGGTTAGAGAAATGTGATATTGCTGACTATGAAGATGGAGGAAGAAGGCACCGAGCCAAGGAAAGTTGGTGACCACCAGAAGCTGGAAAAGGCAAAGAAATGTATTCTTCCCTACAGTCTCCAGAAAAGAATGCAGCCCTGCTGACACTTTCATCTCTAACCCATTGAGATTTGTGTCCGACTTCTGACTTGCACAGCTGTAAAATAATTATTGTGTTGTTTTTAAATCACTAAGTTTGTGGTAATTTGCTATAGCAGCAATGGAAAATGTGTGTGTGTGTGTGTATTTAAAAGGAAAATATCAGAGCAAACATATGATCATATAATCATTAATAGTGTTGTCTATTTTATTTGTTACAGACCCTACCGATCTCACATCCTACTAATTTCTTCCTAATGTGAAAAGACCTTGAACTTACTGAGCACAGAACTTCAGTCAAAAAATGACCAAGACTTGCTGATCTACTTAAGGAAGTAAAGTTATTTTGGCTAAAACTGGTCATGTGGACTGGGCCTGAGAAAAACATAAACTGGATTTGCTTCCCACTACTGAACTTCTCTAGTCTCAATATATTTGCAAAATTTCAAGCCTTGAAGTCATATTTACATAAGATATCCACAGATCATAAGTGTCATTCTTGCTTTAACTACTCATGTTCATCTTTATTTCATTTGAATTATCATTAAGCATTTACTCTATCAACATAGGTCAATTACAAAAGCTCTGAACTAATCTGAAAAGCAAATCAAGCCCACCAAATGAAACACAACATTCTTTATACTAGGAAGTTGAGGACTTACATATGAGAGTTGTCCTAAAATCTTTGAGCAAACTAAGAAAGGTTAGAGTTCAGCTAGTTTCAGGAAAGTAGATTTCCTTTCATTAAAGCAGATGGAACAGTTATAGAGAAGCAATATTTGTGACGGAAACCCTGATAAAAATAAACCTGGAAATGTGTTCTGATACTACGGTCCACAGTTCTCCCAGATTGGTTCCTGCTATTTAATTCCAATATTCATTGGCTTGATCAGATACTGAGATTAGGCCCCAAATTCTGCACTTTTATATAAAAATGAACTATTATACTGCTTTTTCATAATGCTTTAAATGTATATTTTTGTTTGTTTATAGGTGGTACTTATCAACAAAATGTTAATTATTGTGCATATATATGGGTTTCTGATGATGTGGACCACCACTGGATAAATTTAGCTCCTCCTGCTCTCATCTCTACACCAACAACTGGGCAGATCACCAGATATTACCCACACACAGTAAGTCTTTCACTCACTAAAAAAAAAAAAAATAAGACTTTCTCAACAAGTATTTAACATTATGCCCTAGGAGAAAGGAATATACAAAAATTCTTAGATCACCAAAAGAACAAGCTTTCTCACCTCTGTGCCCTTCCTTTCCTATGTTACTTTTTTCACCACTAACCCTCCCTACATTTTCTCCACAGTTATCCTATAAATACAACAAATAAATATAAATTAATTGCTTGAGGCACATTGTCACCCTTAATTTAAAAAACTTAGAAGCAGCAAGCACTAATTCAATTTACCTGTATCCAAATATTAATTACTGAGCACCTGCCTCCTGAAATGTTCTGTGCTAAGGGCCAGGAACATAGTCTTCACTCTCCTAGAGCATTTGACCAGCAGAGAAAGCAAATGAGTAAATGCAGGAATTCCAACTGGGAGAGCTCTAAAGTGGAAAGTGCTATGAGGGAGACGTATTTAAGGGGTGTCTGTACTTCTTTGTAGGAAGGGGAGAAGAGGAAACATGGGGGAGGGAGGAAAGAAGAAGGAGGCCTCCATCAAATGTGAAGAGTAGTGCAATCTAATCAATTAAATAACTGAGTAATATTTAAACTCCTACAATTAAGTTTTCCCTTAAAATTAAAATTAAGATAATTATCCTTAAAGCCTTAAAAAAAGAAGTTACTTACCTTTGATCTCAATTATTTGGATATCATAGATGAAAAAATCTATTTCCTCTTCACTCTTCTAACACAGAACTTACCTTGTTTTAAAACCAAAATATCTAACAAAAGGTTGTTAGTAACAAAAGTAAGCTTTGTGTACTTCATAAACGGGCCATGAAACTGAACATCAGATTTAAACCTCATTAAGAAAAAGAACAGTAAGACATAGAAAAATGCATACATATTTTCAGTGCCTTACTTAGCATATTTGATACCTGGAGTAGATCCTTTTAAAATATTTCCCTCCTCTATATAACAAAATTACTTTTCAGTAATAACCATTATTTTCCTGAGTTGTCCTTTAACTTTGAAGAAATTGACAAAAATATCACCCCTGCACTTCACACTTTCATTGTTACATTTTTAAAATGCAAATAAAAATTCCAAGTGATCACATAAAATAACAGAATTAAAGTAACTCTATTTCTCCTTCTTTGTCTTTACAATCACTGTGCCATCATTGTTTATTCTGAATCTGCTGTTGAAATGCATAAAGAATACAATATTTATTAAAGGATAATCATAAAAATGTACTAATTTGAATCATACATAAGTATATATTATTAAAACTCAACAATAAGCACAGCAATTATTTAGGACTTAGAGAAACAAGTTAATTTGTGTAAAACATATTATCATTGACTTTGAGAATTGCTGGTAAATGGTGATAGTAAAAAGCAGACCAACTTTTAGGTGGCTTTACTATTTTTAATAAATTTCTAGAAACAATGCACCTTCTTAATGACTGCACCCAGGGCAGAATACTCCCATCATTTCACCTTTTGAGTAAATAGTTTTCAACCCAAAGCTAAATAAAGCCATAAAATCACCACTATTTTTACACAATGTATGTTTATTCTTTACAAGACCAGCTTCAGCGGCCTGCTGCTGGGCACAGGGTCCCATGCTCAGGAGCCCCATGCTTGGCTGTTAATGCTCTGCTACCGTCTTGAAATTCTCAACAATTTTATTTTTGAATTCGGGTCTATAAGTGAAGTCTGATGAGGCAATAAAGCATATGCCCTATACTCACATGCAGTCCTGCCTCCCAGTGCCTTCCAGGGACAGGTCCTCAGCCACCTGCTCCCCCACCCTGTGACAGCTGCCATCCTCCAACCCTGTTGGGGGCCTTACAAGGCAGGATTGGGTGGGTTTCATTGGGCAAGGCCACAGACACCCACGAGGGTCTACATGCTCCCACAAGTAACCCTAGGCCCTAGAGAACATAACATTAAATAGAAAATAAAAATAACCTTTCTTGGGTCTATCAAGACTGTGAACACAGGAAAAAGCTTCTTAATTCCTCTGCTTTTGATTTAGACAGCATTTCTAATATTCCTGAGAGATCGCTAAGACTGAAAAAAATCTATGACATTATGTCACATTTGAAAAAGCTTACGAGCTAACCAAACCACATGAGAGCTCTTTACACCTTCAAAAATGGCTCCTGATCCCTGAATCACTGACTTTATCTAATACTATCTAAATTCTAACTTTGCTATTCACCAGCTTAACCCTGAGCAGCTTGCCCTTTCCTTCATCTCCTTTTTATCCCTTAAATTGATGTGCAAGTCCAGTTTCTTTTCTCCAATCATGACTCCTTTTTTCAACTAATATTTAGATACTACCTCATACAAAACAATCATATGTAAATAACTTTCTGGTTGAACTCCATCATTAGAAACTTCTATCTCATTGCTCAAAAACCCAATCCATGTAAAATTATGTACTCATTTGTAATTTATCACATTTTGTACACAGAAGGAACTTCAGCACATACCCAATGTATGGAGTAGGGGAAAATCAGTTACTTACATTGTTCATGTACTCTGAAAGCAGGTCCTGGAGAGCCTGGCGAATGGCGTTGCATTCTGCAATAATCCGCTCCCGATGGAAATCCCTTGTGCATGAAGAGTCGGCCAACAGAGCTGCCCCACTAATAATGGCTTCAAGGCGTTTCTCTAGTGACGGTCTAATTTCCTCCTCAGTCACTGTGAGTGGATCCAAGACAATCAAATTCTAAAGGAAAAACACATTCACATGGTTAGAACTCCACAATATTATTTTTCAAGAAAAAAAAATTGTTATTTTGTTTTCACATTTAGAAATTCATATATGATGATAAAGAGAATTGTGTTTTTACTGCTTCACAGAGTTCACACATAATTCTATACAGCAATCATAATTCAGGTTAGTAACAAAATTGTGAAATTATGAGTATCGGTTCTAGTATCAGTCAAACTTGTATTAAAATCTTGCCCTTGCCACTCACCAATGGTGACACTCAGGTATCTTATGCACTGTGAGCCTCACCTTCTTGATCTATAAAACTGGAATATTAACATTGCTTGTCTCATAAAACTACTGTAAGAGTGATAAGAATGCTTAATACAGTGCCTGGCACTTATTAACTATTATTTACAATAGTCACTTTTATACAACACTTCATTATTTACATAGTATTTTTACATATACTATCTCATCTAGACAACTCTACAAAGAAGAAGATAGCAAAGATATTGTTAACCACACATTTTAACTGATGGTGAGTGAGGCTCATATTGTCTTGTCCAAGGTCATTAAGCTAATAAACAGTGAAGTTCACACAAGTATCCAGGTCTTATAATACCTAATTCAATATTGTTTTCATTATGCCTCACTGTAAATCATATTCTCTAATTAACCTTACCACTAACATATCAAAGAGAATTCTGAATTTTAATTATTCCTTTTAAAAGTAAAATTCCATCTTCCTGTTGATCTATTATAACTTCCAGCTATTTACCACCATTGGAACCTGACATGGTATTTTTAAAGTTTCCATTACATATAAGTCTTCAGGCAACAAAAGTCAAGATAATTTACAGCCTTTGAAGAAAAGGCAGAGGGTGTGAGGCTATAAGGGTCCTATATTAAAACATATCAAGAGAAGAAGACTTTCAATGTTTAGGCATAATGTGGTAATTGAAGAAAGAGTTAGTAACAAATAAAAGCTCTCTGTAGAAACTTTAACACAAAATGAAATCATATAATGATCTTTAAAATGTGTATGCTTGTGTGAATCTATACACATACAAACACACACTGAAAATCACTGATCTTCAGAATGTGCAATCTTTTTTATAAGATTTTATATATTTAAAAATATAGAGAGATATATATATTGTCTGTATTATATATAGATATAACTTTATATTGATGATCGTACTATATTACATTATGATAAATATTTAGGGATCGAAAGTAGTCAAGGAAAAATTTTAAAAGCTACAACTCTAGGCCAAGGTGGGAAGAGAAAATCATTATAGAAAGAAAAATAACTGTAAAACAGTTATAAAAAAATAGTACCATGTAATTCACATAAAATATAATATAAAATATAAAATAGAAATAGCTCTTATATAAAATTGGTTAAATGCCTTTAAATTATTCAGAAGAATTCTTCCTTTCATAACTCTATTTCCTTCCGATTTTTCTACTTCTCTACTGAGTCTCTCCATTTTTTTCCTTCAGATGGAAAACAGTTTTTAAAAAAGAAAGAAAATTAATTTTACAAATGCCAAATTTAACACTTTTCTTTATTCAATGTGTGATGAGATGATAATACTGTCAGCCAAGGATTCATTTACATCTAAATCTACTTCCTTATTTCATTTGCCATTTTCACCATGCCTTCTTTGGTTCACTAATTTAGTACAAACATTCCACTCCAATGTTTCATAACAATAATTAGGCTAATTAAAACCTTTTTGAAAATGTCCTTCCAATGTGATACCATCATCAATAACAGACACTGAGGGCAACAGAATTACTCTTTGCTCAAATGCAGTTAGAAGATGAGATAGGAACAGTTAACACGTTGATACGTCTCCAGCATTGTAGTGATAGGAAAACATGATTAAATTTGAAATCTATACACCTGTAAGTATTATAAGAAGAAACTAATAATTTTTGGTGTTCTGGTTGTGATTTCATGTCAGAAAACGGTAAGTTTACTCCAGTTCCTGCTCTATAAAGCCATTCTTCAAAATATCCTAGCCTTTGGATTTTTATTGCTTGGCTTTTAAGACTTTTCAGATTCTTTTTTTTAAATTTAATTTTATTGAGTTATAGTTAGTTTACAATGTTGTGTCAATTTCCAGTGTAAGACTTTTAGATTCTTCAAGATCATCTAAACTCAAACCATTGCCTCCTCTGATATATGATGTCACATGCAGGCCTCTTGATTCTGTCTAAATCTACTGTCTTCCTATTCATATCCTATAAAAGTTTTCACTAATTTTGTCATCAAATCAACTAAAAGATGAGCTTTTAAAATAACCTGAATGTCCCATGAAATATCACTGGATATTTGAGACCCACTGAAATAAAGAATTATCTCTTCTGGACATCAGTAAGATGATGAAATAGGAGTTTCCATACCTCATACCTCATACCCTCATAGAAATAGTGATTTAAACAATAACCCATGGATGAGAATACTTTAATGAAAGCCTGGGAGTACAACTGAGGGGTTCTAGCATCTATATGGAATAAAAAAAAATCAAAATCAAAGAATAGAAGCATTGAAGATAAGAAGAACAGTTTTACTTTACCCGTGTCACCTCTCTTCCAAGTCAGCAGAACTCAGGCCAAGAGAGACTTACCTTGGTCTGCAATTTCTTCCATTGGAAAAAGTGAAAGCAAAGTGAATGCTCAGCTCCCCAGCCTTGTGAGGCACTGCCTAAGAGTCCCATTTCCATTCCTCCACACCCAGAACATTGAGGGGACTGAAACAGCTAAATAATCTGGGGACAGCAAGGAGAATAGAAAAGGGGTAGGAGTGCATAGCAACAAGAACATGGATCTCAAAAATCAGCAGCAGATCCCACTAGCTAGATTGCAGATTTTAATAAGAGCCCCACTCGTGAACTCAGTAGGACCCCCCACCTGCAGACCCCATGATTAGCCAATGTGCTCCCCTAGTGCTCCATACACCCCCTCCTATAGCCAATACTTCATGCTCCCCTGCAGACAATACATGTGAGCTCCCACAGACAGCAGACAAGTATCAGCATCCAGCTGGACCTGCTGGATTGGGAATAGGTGCACAACTCTAAACAAACACTTCAGGATATTGCCCTAGAGAAAACAGGAGGTTCTCAGCACCTGGTCTGGATTTGTGGGATCAAGAGAAAGTACAGTGTCTAAGTTCAAAGTTCAAAGTTCAAAGTGGATTGTTCAAAATAGACTCAAATCATTTCAAAAGACTATTATAACTATAAAATATGTTATGTAAACCACATGATGATCATAAAGAAAAAAACCTATAGTAGATACATAAAAGATAAAGTAGTCAAAGCATAGAACCATAAAAACTCATCAAATCACAAAGGAAAATAACAAGAAAGAAAGAAAGGAAAACAGGAACTACAAAATAGAAAACAGTTAACAAAATGGCAATAATAAGTCTTTTCTTATCAATAATTACTTTAAATGTAAATGGACTGAATTCTCCAATCAAAAGACATATAGGGTCTGACTAGATACAAAAACAAAAGCAAAATCAAAAACAAAAAACCTAAATCCAACTATATGTTGCCCCAAAGAGACTTACATTAGCTTTAAGGAAATTGAAAGGATGGAAAAAGGGGGTAGTTATAATTGTAATCAGACAAAATAGGCTTTAAGTCAAGAACTGTCATGAGACAAAGAATAATATTATATAATGATAAATGGGTCAATTAATCAGA
Organism: Camelus dromedarius; assembly: GCF_036321535.1. NCBI lineage: Eukaryota > Metazoa > Chordata > Mammalia > Artiodactyla > Camelidae > Camelus > Camelus dromedarius. The sequence continues at coordinate 35,675,438 of NC_087443.1, read as the reverse complement.
AGAATATAACAATTATATATAGGAGGAAAAATGGAAAATTCATATATATGTCAAAATTAAACAACACATTTTTGAACAACCAATGGGTCAAAAAAGAAGACAAAGAGAATTTTAAAATATCTTCAGACAAATGAAAATGGAAACATAGCATACAAAAAATTATGACATGCAGCAAAAGCAGTTCTAAGAGGGAAGTTAATAGCAATCAATACCTACACTAAGAAAAGAAGAAAGATTTCAAAAAAAAAACAAAACCCTAACTTTATACCTCAAGAAACTAGAAATAGAAGAACAAGCTACGCCCAAAGTTAGCAGAAGAAAGGAAATAATAAAGATGAAAATAGAAATAAATGAAATAGAAACTAGAAAAACAATAGAAAAGATCAACAAAACAAAAAGGTAGTTTCATGAAAAGATAAGCAAAATTTACAAACCTTTAGCTAGACTAACTAAAAAAGAGAGAGCGAAGACACAAATAGCTTTAAGTTAAATAGGAGATATTGCAATTGATTATACAGTAATACAAAGGATCATAAAAGACCCTTGTGAACTATTATATGGTAACAAATTGGATGGCCTAGAATAAATGTGTAAAACTGGTATAAATATACAGTCCACCAAGACTGAATCATGAAGAAATAGAAAATCTGAACAGATCAAGATTGAATCAACAATAAAAAAAAAAACTCCCAACAAAGAAAAGTCCAAGATCAGATGCTTTCACTAGCAAATTCTACCAAACATTAAAGAAGAACTAATACCAATCTTGCTTACACTTTTCCAAAAAACTGAAGAGAAGGGAACATTTCCAGACTCATTTTGAGGCCAGCATTACCCTGATACAAAAGTTTTCTGGTTTGGATATTTCTAAAAAAGAAAAGTATAGGCCAATATCTTTGACAAATATAGATGAAAAAATCCTCAACAAAATGCTAGCAAACTGAATCAACAGCATCTTAAAATGTTCATACACCATAACCAAGTGGATTTATCCCTAGGGTACAAGGATGTTATGACATATGCAAATCAATAAATGTGGTATACATCATTAACAGAAGAAAGGATAAAAATTATATGATTTTTACAATAGATGCAGCAAAAGCACTTGACACAATTCAACAACCTTCATGACAAAAACTCTCAACAAATTAGGTATAGAAGGAATGTACATCATTACCATAAACACCATATATGGCAAGCCCACAGCTAACACTACACTCAACAATGAAAAGACAAAAGTTTTTCCTCTAAGATCAGAAATAAGACAAGAATGCCCACTCTTGCCACTTTTACTCAACACAGTACTGGAAGTCCTAGCCTGAGCAATTGGAAAAGAAAAAGAAATAAAAGGCATACGAATTGGAAAGGAAGAATAAATTTTTCTCTTTTGGCACATGACATGATCCTATATATAGAAAACTCTAAAGACACCACCAAAACTATTAGAACTAATTAAAATTCAATAAAATTGCAGAATACAAATCAACATACAGAACAGTTGCATATCTATACACTAACAACAAACTATTCAAAAAAGATATTAAGAAAACAATCTCATATGCAATAGCACCAAAAAGAGTAAAATACTTAGGAATAATTTAACCAAGGAGGTCATAGATCTGTATACTGATAACTATAAAGCACTGATTAAAGACTGAAGAAAAAGAAAGAAAGAAAGAAAGAAAGAAAGAAAGAAAGAAAGAAAGAAAGAAAGAAAGAAAGAAAGAAAGAAAGAAAGAAAGGGAGAAAGAAAAGAAAGAAAGAAAGAAGGAAAGAAAGAAGGAAAGAAAGAAAGAAAGAAAGAAAGAAAGAAAGAAAGAAAGAAAGAAAGAAAGAAAGAAAGGAAGGAAGGAAGGAAGGAAGGGAGAGAGAAAGAAAGGGAGAAAGGGAGAGAGGGAGAGAGAAAGAAAGGGAGAAAGAAAGAGAGAAAGGGAGAAAGAAAAGGAGAAAGGAAGGACATTCCATGTTGATGGCTTGGAAGAATTAATATTATTAAAATGTTGATAAAACCCAAATCAATCTATCAATTCAAAACAATTCCTATCTAAATTCCAAAGCCATTTTTCACAGAAGTAGAATAAACAATCCTACAATTCATAATGAACCACAAAAGACCCCCAATAGTCAAAACAGTCTTAAGCAAGGACAAAGCTTGAGGCATTACACTTCCTGATTTCAAATTGTATTACAAAACTGTGGTATCAAAACAGTGTGGTACTGGCATAAAAGCAGCTACATAGACCAATAGAGCAAAACAGAGAGCCCAAAAATAAACCCATGCTTATATGGTATACCATCAACTATCTTCAGCAACAGTACCAAGAACACAAACTGAGGAAAATACAGTCTGTTAAAGAAATGGTGCTGGGAAAACTGGATAATTGAATGCAATTTTGCTAAGATTTTATGCTAAGTGTTCTTACCATAAACTAACAATGATAATAATAGGAGTGAGATGAAACTTTGAGTGGTAAAGGATATGTTTATGGCTTTGATAGTGATTCTTTCACAAGGGTATACCTACTCCCCAAATCAATAGTTGTATATATTAAATATGTACAACTTTTTACATGTCAATCAGACTTTAATAAAGTAGTTTATAAAAAAAAGAAATAAAGCTCATCTTAAAAAAAAGAATTATCTCTTCTGAACTAGGATAGCACCGTGTGGAAACATTCAGTGTTTTCGTGGCATTAATTTCATGAAAGACAAACAATAGGATATTATATTCTCAGGATCCCACTCTATAGAACATAGAAAATATTTTCCCTTTTGTCGGTTCTGCTCAATATACATTTATCTCCTTAACACTTTTCTGACAAGAAAATAATCTTTCAAAAAATTTTAAGAGTCCTAACTTCATTGTCTTCTATTAGATAGCTGCATTTTAAGGGGTAGTATAGTTTAATGATTAAGAGACATGGGAGAAGTTAGTGTGGGTTTTAATCCTGGCTCATTAGCTATGAGCAAATCTATCTATGTTGTTATCATCCTCTGTATCCTTAATCTTATATAACCTCCAATCTACCCACTTTACCACTATGGTGAAACTGAGATGAGACCATCTTGTAAACTTCTCCACTTACTTCTACCCCAATATGCTATTCCATCCATTTTTTTCTTCTCGTCTGTCTTCAAGGAAGATTTCTCCCTCTCCTTCCCCTCTTTCTTTCTCCCTTCACCCACCGCTTTCTTTTCAAGGCTAATTTCTCCTTCAGTGCTCTGATATCAAGCCCCCTTCAATAATTCCTTCTTACATTTTGAGTCCCTCTTGGTGTAGTAGAGAATAACCCTTGTTTTGTTGCAGGTTTACAGGGACACCATTAACTAGCCCACTGGGATGGTTGCAAGAACAAAGAATGCCTGCAGCAAAATGATTACAACAATCAACCACACCCTCTCCCTTATTTTTTGTATAAAAGGAGCCTGCATTCTGACTAGAGCTGAATGGTTCTCCAAGACATTAGTCTGCCATCCTCTCGGTCTGCGGGCTTTCCGAATAAAGTCGCTATTTCTTGCCCCAACACCTCGTCTCCCGATTTATTGGCCTGTCGTGCGGCGAGCAGAATGAGTTTGGACTCATTCAGAGCCTACTATGTGCCAGGTACTGTGCTAGGAATTGGTAATGAAATGGAGAACATCCCCTTCCTCCTCACAGGACTCACAGCCTACAGGTACTGACAAATATTAACCAAATAATTACATAAATATAGAACTACAATGTGAATGTGTGGTATAAATAAAAAGAATTGGAAGTTAAGTATAAATTGACCAGGCATAACTCTGGGCAATTTGGTGCAGAATCAAGATGATTAAAGGTAAAGCAGATGTAAGCTCCAGAGAACTCACAGGGTTAGTCAGAATATGGAATGGTAAGTGTAGAGATAATCTTATCCAGATCTTATTTTATCAGGTCAAACAGAACAGGCATCAAGGTTATAATTATGAGGAACTAGAGCAAGAAGCAAAATGCTGTGAAACCTGAAAACAAACCAAAGGGGAGAGACAGATTTTAACCCCTAAAATAATATAGTTAAAGCACATAATCTGAATTTAAAAGGACACAGAAAACTGTCTAAAAGGAAGGGAAGGGGGTTGTGCAATCAAAAAGAGAATATATGTTGCATTCATCTACAAGAGTATGGGAAAATCAGATCCTGCAAAAAGAATGATCAAATTGTAAAATCATATGCACATTCATAAGTATTTTAAGATACAAAAGATGTATATGACCCATGGGCTGAGACTGTTAACCAACCCAAATAATGATACAGGGAATAACTTAAAGTGCATTGATTGTTCTGATGCAGCAGTTGTAGTTAAAATCAGCATTGCTGATCATTTTTCTTTTCCGTTCCAGCCTAAAGTCTATCTTTCAGGAAACAACATATAATGTAAGGGTTATTTTAGTCAATATGAGTTATGGCGAAAGAAAATCCAGTGGCCTTGAGAAACACAGAAATGCGAATTTTTGAAACGATTGAGATCACGAATCTATGTGTATTTGGAAGTGAATGATACGAAGTGAATCTACACAAAATAAATTGGAAAGATTGCCAGAATATACTGCAGAATAAAAAACAAAACTTGCAGAATGATAAGTACAGTTACATCATATATATTAAAAAAGTAAGCAGACTACAATATTTCAGATTTTCTCTGAATACATGTAAGTTTATAAGAGCCTAGGAAAAAGTTTAAGGAAACATACTAAGACCACAACAATTGTTATCTCTGAAAAGAATGCAGATTGGAGTGGTGGTCAAAGTTTTAATTTTTTAATTAAATTTTTAAAAATTAATTTTTAACTATTGTGTATTACTTTTTTTCAGATCAACCATCCTAGAATAAACTTTATTCTGTAATGTCCATGCCTTTCAAGGGATCTATAACAAAGCTGACCTGAGAATTTATTCACTTGTCCACCCAGATTCTTCAGATGTATTTTTTTTATTGAGTAATAGTCATTTTACAATGTTGTGTCAAATTCTAGTGTAGAGCACAATTTTTCAGTTATACATGAACATATATATATTCATTGTCACTTTTTTTTCACTATGTTACCACAAAATCTTGTATATATTTCCCTGTGCTATACAGTATAATCTTGTTTACCCATTCTGCATTTTAAAATCCCAGTCTGTCCCTTCCCACCCCCCACCCCCTTGGCAACCACAAGTTTGTATTCTATGTCTATGAGTCTGTTTCTGTTTTGTATTTATTTATTTATTTATTTTTTAGATTCCACATATGAGTGATCTCATATGTTATTTTTCTTTCTCTTTCTGGCTTATTTCACTTAGAATGACATTCTCCAGGAACATCCATGTTGCTGCAAATGGCGTTATGTTGTCGGTTTTTGTGGCTGAATAGTATTCCATCGTATAAATATACCACTTCTTCTTTATTCAGTCATCTGTTGATGGACATTTAGGCTGTTTTCATGTCTTAGCTATTGTAAACAGTTCAGCTATGAATATTGGGGTGCAGGTGTCATTTTGAAGTAGGGTTTCTTCTGGATATATGCCCAAGAGCGGGATTCCTGGGTCATACGGTAAGTCTATTCCTAGTCTTTTCAGGAATCTCCATACTGCTTTCCACAGTGGCTTTCCTTGCTTCCCTCTCCCACTCTTAATGATTTAGTTGTCTTCTTTTACAATTTTGTGTTTATTCTTTTTGTTATTCATGGCAGTTATCTCCTTTCCAGTTATGAGTTTCTCATTTTTGTAGCATCCTGCTGCTTTTCTATTTAGAGTAGACCTGGAAATACTTCTTTTAGCATGGATTTAGTGTTGCTAAACTCTTTTAGTTTTAGTTTTTGCTTGTCTGTGAAGTTCTTTAACTCTCCTTCTATTTTGAAAGATAGCCTTGCTGGACAGAGTATCCTAGGCTGCATCTTTTTTTCATTCAGGACTTTGAATATATCTTGCCACTCCCTTCTGGCCTGTAGTGTTTGTGTAGAGAAATCCGCTGAGAGCCTTATGGGGGTTCCCCTGTAACTCGCTCTTTGTTTTTCTCTTGCTGCCTTTAGGGTCATTTCTTTATCCTTGAATCTGGCCATCTTGATTATGATATGTCTTGGTGTGGGTCTGTTTGGGTTCCTCCTGTTTGGGATGCTCTGAGCCTCCTGTACTTGGATATCTGATTCCTTCTTTAGGTTTGGGAAGTTTTCAGTCATGATTTCTTCAAATACCTTTTCAATCCCCTTTGTTCTTTCTTCCCCTTCTGGAACCCCGATTATGCATAGATTGGCACACTTTATATTATACCATAGGTCCCTTATATTGTTTTCATTGTTTTTTATTTGTTTTTCACTCAGCTGTTCTGATTGGGTGCTTTCTGTTGTCCTGTCTTCTAGGTCACTAATTCCGTTCCTCTGCATTATCTAGTCTGCTTTGCACAGCCTTTAGGTCAGCTCTCATCTCAGCAAATGAGTTTACTAATTCTACTTGGTTCTTCTTTATAGTTTCTATTTCATTTTTGACACATTTTATATCTCCAAACACTATTTCTTTTAGTTCCTTTAGTATTTTGATCACTCCTTTTTTGAAATCTCGATCTTGTAGGCCATCAATGTCTATTTCCTTGATTGTGCTTTCAGGGGATTTCTCTTGATCTTTTAATTGGGAGTGGTTCCTCTGCTTCTTCATATTGCTCATATCTCTCTGGCACTGTGGCTTAAGGAGTATCAGTTATCTAGTTCTCCTGGAGGTGGTGTGCTTTTAATGATTTTATCGAGAGGTCTTTGTGTCTTTGCCCTGTTTTGCGATCTCAGCTTGCTGTTTCCAGAGGCCCTCTGTTGGTGCCCTCGTCTGTGCTGCTCCAAGTGGCTGTCGGCTAGCAGATCGCGCCCCCTCCCAGCACTGTGGTCAGGTGCTGTGTTCCTGCCAGGAAGGCAGTTGGCCGCCCACCCTCTCCCGGCGCCGGTTGCTCCACTGCTCTGTGCAGCTGCCCGCTCCGCCTCCAGTCGGTGCTCCAAAGGCGGCCTCCGGGAAGACTGTGGAACGGCCCTGCCCCTGCTCCATGCCAAATCTCAGCTCCTTGTTTGTGTTGGTGGCACGAGTTCTCTGAGGTGCCAGGGCAGAAAGATCCTATCTGCCTCAGGCTGTAAACAAGTCTCAGTTCTGCCTAGGAGGTTGCGGAGCCCTGGGGTGTGGACTCAGGGCTCAGCCCCGCCCCGGCCCAGGTGCTGCGCACAGGAGGAGATGGCGGCTGTGGCTGCGACCTGCCTCTCTTCTCACGAGAAGCGCCAGTAATGGCGGCACGAGTCTGAGGAGACAAAGGCCCCTCTCCCCAGGGCACACTAGCCATGTTGCTTTGCTTTTTTGACAATTTATGGGGGACCAAGGTTGTTCTACTCCGTATCCCCTACCAGCCACGCGGCACAGCCCTCTGTAGGGGGCTGCCTCAGTGCAGCCGCCCAAGTCCTCCGCATGGCTTGGGCAGCCTGTCCCGGCCCCCAGCTGCTGGCTCGCGTCTCAGGCTGGGTTTCGTAGGGATCCTTTGTTCCCATTTAACTCAGTTCTGTCGGTCAAGGGGTGCTCAGGGCAGATCTGAGCCTCCAGGCTTCCCCTCCGTCCTGCTGGCCTCTCCGTTGGAGAGGGGAGACCCAGCAAAAGGGCGCCAGTCCTCCTTTGCCGCTCCCTCCCCACGGGACCAGTCCCGCACTGTTTTGCTTTTTCTTCTTTTTTCCTTTTCTCCTACCAGATTTTTGGTGTCTTTGTCTTTCGAAGAGGGCGACATTCTGTCGGAGTTCGGCAGGTGCTCTGGTTGGCTGAGTAGGTCCGTAGATGTGTGTTTTGGTGTATTTGTGGGAGAGGGCAAGCCACGAGTGTCCTACTACTCCACCATCTTGCTTCTCCTATTGTGTATTACTTATGAAACTACAAACTAATTAAAAATTAAAATTCTTAAATTTTTAAAAAGAAAATGGCAATTATGAATCAAACATTATTATTTTAGATTCTAGATATTAATCAACTAATTATTTTGTAAACATAATAGAAAAATACAATGCTTCCATTATTTACTAGAAAGAAATATGATACTAAGTTTTCATATTAATTAACTTGAAGGATTTTAATTTTGCTATGTTGGGTTTCATCATTACAAATATGTTTGGTTAATATATATCTTTTAAAAAATAAAAACCTGTGATTTCCAAGTACCAGGGCTCTCTTTTTCAGAGAGCTTGGGAATCAGAAAACTTCAGTGTAAATCTTAGCCTTCCACTCACCTTGCAAAAGTGGTTTAAACTAAGCTTTTATTTCATCTCTTGTAGAGCAGGGAAAATAAAACCTGCACCAATCATATAGGAATTTATTTAATGTAGCTTTATAACATGTTTTAATACCTGGTGGGGTAGGTCCTACCTCAATTTCCTTGCTAATATTATTTTTACTTTTTTATGCACTACCATGTATTCCTGAGGATCAGAGCTATAGAGTACTATGAAGGAAGCTACACTTGCTAAAATGGAAAAATATATACCACACAGATGTGTTTCAGATAATCATTCATTCCACTAATATTTTTAGTCATCCAATATACGTCAGATTCTGAGCAAGGCTTTGTCACGCCTTACCAGAGCATGTAGGAAGTTATAAAAAAAAATCCTCAACAAGCTAAAGCACAAAACCAATAAGTTTGGGAAAAAAATTGTCTGTATTTTAATAAACATGATGTAATAAACCCTATTCATCATTCACATATTCTATATTCTATGATGAAATTGATCAAATTTACATTCAAAACACCAAAAGTCTTACACCTATTCCCCAAAGTGAAATTGCCTATCAAAAGAGATGTAGCTATGATTATAATCAAGTATCAATATTCTTCACAAAAACACATGCAGTGCTTCAAGTTGGAAGCAGCAGAAATAATAACCACAGAGCATAAATAATGTTTCTCAAGCAACTATATTATCAATCTTCAGAATGAGCGATAAAAATGGAACAAAATTTTTCCTTACGATTACCAATAGAAAACGCTATTGAGAGAATTCACAAGCTCTCCTTTGTCTGGTATACCCCTTATTTTAATGCTTTTCCATTTAAATAATCCAAAGGATGGACACTTTAGATATAAAAATATAAAAGAAGAAGAAAAAATCTGAATAATAAACTATAAATTAGCAAGATGATCAGCAATTATTATTTATATTACTTTGATAAATTAGTGTAACTTACTCAAAGTTAACTACATATTCAGCTATATAAAATTAAAATGTATATAACCCATATTCTGTTGTATATTAATTAATATAACAGAAAAATAGAAAATATTTTAGAAAGACATTCAATATGCTTATTAAACAAATTAGATATATACATACTCTCTTAAATTTTTTTCTCTAAATTATAGGTGTAAAACATTTGAATAGCCCAAAGAGTGCTATGATGTGGTTTTACCAGTACAATAATAAAAATTTTCAATTATCTAATTCATTTCACCTGAGGTAGTAACTTCTTCTCCTAGACATATTTCTGTCATTGTTCAGCAATTCAATCTATGTATAACACCACATCATAAGTTGTTTGCTTTAGTTTTTATCTGGTTATCTAAAAAAATAAATTTCAAGGACTCTTCCATTTTCAAAAACATCTGTTTAAAAAGGACTGCAATACAGGCACTTCTAAGAAACTGTTGTTTTCACTGTAATATTGAATATAATATTGAATAAATCTTGGTATATATTCTTACCAGAATATTGCTGACTATGCAGTGTATTTTAATGAAGGAGCAAGTTAAGTCTTTGTTATTGATTATCTATTTGGCAATATGTGTTTACATGTTTGTTTTATCTCTAATCATGGTCTATTTTTAAACCATGTATTAAAATGTCCTAAAAATATATAAGCAATGATGATTAACTTATTCTGTCTACATTGAACTTAGAGAAAACACAGATAATTTTTATACAGAATAATGTTACTAAAAATATAGCACATGCTCCAAAAACTTTATATAGTATTACTTCTTCTTGGTTGTCTCAGGAATCTCATGTGTGTCCTACCTTCTATGTCCATACATTTTACTGATTGCAAATCCAGCTGAATACAAATCTTCAAAATGTAAACAAATGTTTGACTAGTTCCTGCTATGCCCAACGTTTAGCCAGTTGTTATGGCTTTGGAGTTCTCCCAGAAAGCAATTCATTGACAAAGGAGAGAAAAAGTAGAGGGGACAACTGGAAAAAATAAGTAACCCCATTTGTGCTCTATTTCTATTTGATTCTATCTTTCATTTTTGTCTATAATTATGTCCTTTGGGAGAAATAACAGGTTAAGTACAAGCTCTGGATTCATGGGTGGACGTGCATAGTAAGGCACAGATAAAAAGAGTAGCCAATATATCAAAATCATACCCAATAACCATAAAACTCTAAAAGTCGTGCCTGCCAAGAATCCCTTGAAAAAAGATGAATGAGAACATGACTGTTAGGTGGTAACAATTTCTCAGTAACAGCATCCTTCAGACGCTCTTGATGGGGTCTCTAACTCCTTCATAAAGCACCATTATTTTAAAAATTGTGGAGATAATATTCTGAATATTTTTAAATTACAACAACTAAAAATGTTCTTGGCATGAAAAGAGTTAAGAATCTGCTTTTTCCCTCGAGTTGAATACATACTTAAATATAAATTAACTCAAACATTTCTAAGTAATTTTCTAGTTAACTGTGGCCTAAAAAAGATTGCTTGAGTTGTTGCTTGAAAATCTATATTTAGAATATATTAATCAATACAGTTGCATTAGCCACATTTTCAGTGTTCAATAACAATATGTAGCTAGTGGTTATTGTATTGGCCATTGTAGAAAATTTTCATCATCATAGAAAGTTCTTTGGGACAGCATTCTAGAGTATATTTTGGAGTTAATACAGTTTCATCCCAAATCCTTATCAAGATTTCAGTCTTTATGGAGAATTCAAAATGATAATTTTGTAACATGTATGGAGGACAGAATTTTAACCTGTTGTCAGTCATCAAGGCCTTACTTTATCAGGTCATTTTCCCTTATAACTAGCTAAAAACAAGTTAGTTAAAATAAAAGAAAAAGAGGCAGCTCCAGAAAATATGAATCACAGTGTGGAGGAGCAGAAAGCAAGTCTTGGGTGGTTTAGGATACAGATACTGGGAAAAGAGGGAACAAACACTCTGAGAAAAAAGAATTCTGACAGAAAAAATGGGAAAGACCATCAAAGATAACATTCACCTATTCCACGGTTTAATCCATGATGCTTCATTTTTAGCCTTCTCTTTTTTTATTCAAGAAGGATATTGCTGGTGCTGTTCATAATAGGGTGTAGACATATGACTGGAAACAGTCTCTAGCTTAATGTCCTTTGCAAGTTAAAAATATCTATAGAAAAATCAACTTATTTTGCACTTACTTTTTGCTTTACTGTTGCATGCTCAAAAGCTGGTCAGAAAAATGTTAAAACAAGATCATTCCTTCTGCTATTCTTTGCTCTTTTGGCGATTTTATCAAAGGGCCTTACTTTTTCTCTAAGTACTCAATAAATATGATTCAGATTTTTAATTCTATTAAGGAACAAGAACATGTGAAATACAAGGAGGAGGAGGAGAGAAGAAGAAGGGGAGGGGACAGAGATGCAAAGAAGGTAAAGAGGGGAAGGAAGAAGGGAAAGAATGAAAGGGAAGTTGAGGAGGGACTGAGAGGAAAAGAGAGGGGGGGAGGTAGAGAGAGGAAAGCAGAGGAAATGAGAGAAAGTGAAGGAAAAGAAGCAGTTTGCTAAAAGTTCTTGTGTCATGCACGTTGGTAGTAATGAAACCAACCAGCTACTGTGTTTAATGATTCAGCAGAACATTAAGTGATAAAAGAATGATTACAAAAGTACTTAACAATTCAGCCCCCCAAAAATCCAGCTTTCATCATTATAAAAGACTTTAAAAGGCTACTGGTTTTTATATTATTATAAACTGCAAGTGTCTAATATGTCCCTTTCTGAATGTTACAATACCCTCATAGCTTTGGTAAATGGGATGCAAGACAACATTAAAGTAAAATTAATGTTAAAAAATGCATCTGCATAAGCAGACTATTTTTCAATTAGACATTGATTTTATGCAGTGTGATAAGCAATTAAAGAGCATAAACTGTATACTTTAAATTTAGCAATACATAATGCCATGAAAAAAATTCCATCACTGGATTCCATTTCAGACTTTTCTAATCAGGATGCCATAAAACATTAGTTTTACCATTATGACTGCTGAGCATAATGTGGTAAGGACTTTTCCTCCCTTTTCCTTGCAGGCAAAGGAAAAAATAATTGAATACGAAAGCCAAAATCAGTGCCTGGAAGGAGTGCCTTATCTAAAGAGAGACTAGCATAGATACGTATCAAGATAGCTAATAGGAAAGAAGTATCAGGTGCCAGTGAAAACTAATTTATTTAAGAATTAACAGGATTATTTTCCTGTAATCTAGATGAAAAATTATTAAATTTAAAGGGTTTTCAAGCTAACTTAATTCTGACCATGCCTGCTAGTTCCATATTTGAAGATCTGGCAGGAGAAAGTGTGGAAATTTCAAAATATCCTCAGTGATTACATGAGTCAACAGGAAATGGAAACTCTCACAACTGATGAAAAAAGTAGAGCACCCAACATCCCAATTTAAGGAGATTTTCAAAGTAAGGCAAGGCAATTTGATGCTTCCCCAAGAGAGCACAAAATATCTTCAGAGCCAGGACCCTTGGTTGACAGAACATCTACATTAGCACTGAATGCAATTCTCCCTCTAAATGTAAGTGGTTCCAAGGAGGTTCTTTGGTAAATTGTAGTCTATTTGCTAGAAGTAAGCTGACCAATCCATGATGAGAATCATGTGAGTGGGGGTCCACAACAGGTCAAAATTCTCCTGCATTCCCCAGCTCAAGCCACTCCTGCTGTTTCATGACCCAGAGATTCCCACAAGTCATGTACCAGACAGAAAATGCTCAGACTATTGATTTCCCTCATTAATCTCCCCAGCCCAAGGGAGGGTCATGCATACATTTTCATTCACCTTTTCAATGACAACTGTAATATAAACACCATACACATTACACCTTATTATAACCATTTAAGCCCTATATTTAAATTAGAAATATTCAAACTGATAAATTCTCCAATATTAGAAAATGTCAAATAAAACAGACTATTCTCACTACCTTCAGAATGATGTGTCTCAGCATGATGTGTCTCATCTGTTTTTCATCCAGAGGACAACAGACCTCAGCTGACCCTCCCTCTGTCTCTGGACCACTCAGCTGACAACTGAATCTATTTATTATATGGCCTCATCTATCACCAGAATGCCCACTCTGTCTCTGGCCTCCCTCCTTCTCTGTAAGGTTGACTCCATATACTAGCCCAATAGTCACATGATTAAGATATTAATGTAAAAATGTAAAATATGATCAGACTCATTCTAGGCACTGAAGAGACCTCTATTTCTATCAGAGGCATGGTTTCCATGTGAAACGAATAAGATTAATCTACCTCGCACAAAGCAACTACCCTTCTTCAAAACTGATAGCCCCTGGCAAGCTGCTTAACAAATGTAACCTCTGGCAGCTGCATGACAGATCCATACATCTGCACTTGTATACATACATTTACACAGGCTGCTTTTCCATCTGCAGGATAGGACATATGCCAGTTGATTGGCTTATGGTAGGCTTGGAGAAGAGTCAGAGAGAATGTTGGCAGGCACCTCGTGTCTATTCATTGCATTTCATTTTTTGGGTTTTTTTTTTCCCCTTTGCTCTGGGACTTTTGGTCTTTACTCTTTTGGCTCCTGCCTGCTAAATTATTCATTTAACTTCAAGTGGTCATTTGTGGCGAGCAAAACTGAGATTTTCTGAACGTATAACTTGCACTTAGTCCAAACTGCTTACATGTCAATAACCAACCTAAATTAGCAGGCTTCACTTTAATTGCAGTTCTATCTTGGATTTCACATCTGAGTGAGATGTGATCAGGAAAAAGTGAGCTGGGATCATGTGATGGGAACTAAGCAGAATACAAGTTAATCTGAAAGTAGCCAAGGGATTTAGGTGGGACCAGGTACACAGTTTTGGGGACCCAATGCAAAATGAAAATTCAGGGCCCTTTGTTCAAAATGTATTCAGAAATTCAAGATAGCAACTTCAGATAATTAAACTAAACATGAGACCCTTCTATGCATGGGGCCCTGTGTAGCTGCACAGATTGTACACCCATGAAGATAGCTCCAGATTTGTGGAAGAACACATAAGACATGTTTGCCATATCTTTGAAATACTAAGCTATTTATTATAAAAACTAATATGTTGGCGATATTTTCTTCACAATCAATAGTGTTTTCAACAAAAGTTTCTGTTTAGAATTTACAAAGACTTTTTTTTCTTCAACTGTTGTGAGAAAACGTTTAGGCTTTGAAATTCTACTCACAGCACAAAGTTTAATGAGGTTTCAAGATATAATTGCCTGCCACCTCTCTTGCCTTTCCAAATCTACTATATTTGGAATACTGAAATGTGCAAATAAAGCTGGTAAATGATAGATCCATGGCTGGATTCAGGCAACCCTAAATCTTAAACTTAGCAGTGAACACCTGCCACTGACAAAAGCTATACATTCTAAACTCAAGGAATAGCATGGCGACTGTAAAATGTTCTTTGTAATAAAGCAGAAATCAACATCCTAAGGAGTAAAGGATGGTGCTCTACTATGACCCACACCACTAACCAATTTTATGAAACTGTGTCCTGAAAACAGAGAACTCTAAATTTTTCTACCCTCCATACTTGGATTAGAGCAAAAACAGATTCCTCTAAACTAAAGCTAGAATTCTCATGACCAAACACCAATAAAATTACATTTTACTAAATTTTTAAGGATGATAATAGATTAATAATTCTCATAGGCTACTTCACTAGCTTGATTTCAGCTTATTATCAGGGCATCCCTCCAAAAAGCACTGATCTATTTTGAGCAAAGTGCTTTGTCCAACAGATTGACCATATTATATAGAAAGCTTGTAGCAGAGGCAAAGTGACCATAATTAATCACTTTACATGGTAAATAAAACATTCCAAAGGCTTTGTGAAAATCTGATTACTAATTGTATCTACAGCTATATGAAACAACATCTCTACTTAAATGTAGAGGCTAAAGAACTTTCTGGACTTGGAGTAATTTTAACTAATATTCTTTAAGGAATAGTTATGGAAATGGTATAAATTGTTCATTTCAGTTCACATACCATATACACATGTATTCAAATGATTTCCCCTCATAAGAATAACTCCCCAGAATATATCTGAATAGTCAGAAGTTTGCAATAATTTGTTTTTGGCTGTCTCCCTTGTTTCTTATCAGATTTTCCTTCTCCCAGTTCAGTTCCTACTCCTATTGAAGAAGGATTAATAAAATGGTCACATTTAGGCTAACAGATTGCTTATTCTTACACTTGCCCTGAAAACAGTCTGACTGACCAGTTGCTACTCACAGCTCCAGGCCCATTGTTAAAATAAAGCTATTAATTCTACTGTTTCTGCTTTATTGCAGTAATCAAAAGTAATAATTATACTTGGTTTCTGAGTTGTTCTCCAGGAAGAAGGGCACAGAACTGTGACCTTACAAATTAGGCTAAATACCAAGAAGACCACACCTTGGGTGCTTATGAGATAAAGAGATCGAAAAAGTGACAACCGCTATCTTCTATAGAATTGGTCACCTGGAGGCATCATGACACCACTCTAAGTCTTACGATGAGAAAATGATTCTGTTGATCGTTTTCTGTTTGAGCTATGGCTATATAATCACCCTACCCCATCCCCAAGGTGGGTTCATGGTTTTGAAGGCACTAGCCTGCTGCGAGTCCCCTTTGCCCGGCAAACTAATAAAGCTGCCTCTTCTTCTAAGCTCCAAGACCCTGTCTCTGAGTTACCTGGCTCGTCAAGGACAGGGCCGATATTTCGGGAACACTTTTAAGGGTATGAGGCCACCATTCTTCCAACTATGGGTTCATTTGATATCTAAGTTATCTTGGGCCCTTCCCATTTCTCACTCTTTATAGTCACTACAACTGTCAATTCTTCCTTCTTTATATCTATCCCTTCCCTTTCCATTTCAACTGCCCTCGTTTCAATACTAATTACCTCCTCCTAGAAATGTTATAAAAATCTTTTGAATCTTCCTGTCTTCAAACCTGCAAAATGATCTGCACATCATAACTGATTAATCTTCCCACAACATCTATTTGATTTTCTCCCTACCCTAATCAAATAATCCTCACTGAATAAAGTCCAAATTTCTTAGTAAACTTCTTAGACTAAAGAAATATATATGGTTTAGTTTCACATGTCTCAACCTTCACATAAATGGAAAAATGTTGCATGGATTCTTACATGGCTTGCTCTTTTTTGGTAAAATGTATGATTTGGTTTTCACTCATATTAATGTGCATTGCTATAATTCATTCATTTTTATTCATTACTGTCACATTCCTAATTTTAAAGGGAATGGTTTAATGACTCAAATGTAAGTATAAAGTTTGCTGTAAAATTTTATAGAAAACTTTTATCGAGTAAAGAGAATTTATTTCTGTTTCTAGCTTGCTAGAAGTTTTAAAAAAATTACATTAATTTTTTTGAAGTTTTTCTGTATCCTCTGATATTAAAATATAGTTTTTCTCTGAGGTAAATAACAGCAGTAGATGTTCTAATGTTGAACTAACATCACAGTCTCAGAATAAATTCAACTTTGTCATAATGAGTTCTTTATTGCTAAGCTTACTTACATTTTAAGATTTTTGCATCCTTAGATTGGCAAGCGAATTTCCTTCCTTGTCTTATCTGTGTACTGTTGGTACTGGTTTCACCAGCTTCATTTAGTGAATTGAAAAGCTGATACTTCTTTTCCTGTTCTTAGGAAGTTACATTTACATATCCCTGGAAGGATTTTTAGTATTCCTTGTAAAGGTATCTGTGTCCAGTGTTTGCTTTGAGTAAAAACTGTTAACTATTAATTCAATTCTTTAATTCATATTGTCTATTCTTGAGTCAGTTTTGATAAATTATATTTTCCTAGGAATTTTTCTAAATTTCATTCAAATTATTATCTTTATCAGCATAAATTTGTTCATACTGTTTTTAGTATTGTAGTATTTAGACTATTTAGTAATATTCTCCACGGTTATGGTCCCTTTTTCATTCTTAATACTATTTTCTGTTTGCCTTCATTCTTTCTAATCTATCTCACCAGCAGATTGACAGTTTTATTAGCTTTTTCAAAAAACACGTATTTGGCTTTGTTGATCTTTACTATAGTATCTTTCTTTTGCTTGTAATTGAAATAATTCCTATTCTTATCTTTACTATTTTATTCTTTCTAGGTTCCTTATATTGTTCTCTTTCAAACTCAAAGTGAAAACTTAGCTCGTTAATTTTCAGCTTTTCTTCTTTATTAATGTAAACATTTTAGTTGGTAAGTTTCCTTAAAATTAGCTATTTATTTGCTATTATTAATTAGCAATATTCCCTCAAATTTTGTTGTTTATTTTCATTATTTATCAGTTGTACTTTTTACTTTCAATTATAATTTATTTTTTGACAAGGGAGTATCACAGATGTGCTTTTCAAAAATGATTCCAAAGGTAGCAGGATACAAGATTAACATACACAAATCAGTGGCATTTCTTTACACTAACAATGATATATCAGAAAAGGAAAGAAACAATCTCCTTTAAAATTGCATCCATAAAAAAAAAAAAATACATAGGAATAAATCTGACCAAGGAAGTGAAAGACTTATATGTGGAGAACTACAAAATATTAAGGAAATTAAAGATTACTTAAAGAAATGGAAAGATATCCCCTGTTCTTGGATTGGAAGAATTAATACTGTTAAAATGTCCATACTACCCCAAAGCAATCTACAGATTTAATGGGATCCCTATTAAATTACCCAGGGCATTTTTCACAGAATTAGAACAAATAATCCTAAAATTTATATGGAATCACAAAAGACCCAGAACTGCCAAAGCATTACTGAAGAAAAAGAATGAATCTGGAGGAATAACCCTCCCAGACTTCAGACAATACTACAGAGCTACAGAAATCAAAACAGCATGGTATTGATACAAAACCAGACATATGGATCAAAGGAACAGAATAGAGAGCCCAGAAATAAACCCACAAACTTTTGGTCAATTAACATTTGACAAAGGAAGCAGGAACATACAATGGAGTAAAGACAGTCTCATCAGCAAATGGCGTTGGGAAAACTGGACAGCCACATGTAAATCAGTGAAGTTAGAATACCCCCTCACACTATACACAAAAATAAATTCAAAATGGCTTAATGACTTAAACATAAGATAAGACACTATAAACCTCTTAGAAGAAAACATAGGCAAAACATTATCTGACAGAAATCTCAACAATGTTCTCCTAGGGCAATCTATCCAAACAATAGAAATAAAAACAAAAATAAACAAATGGGACCTAATTAAACTTATAAGCTATTGCACAGCAGAGGAAACCATATGCAAAACAAAAGGACAACCTACAGAATGGGAGAAAATATTTGCAAAAAATAAGACTGACAAGGGCTTAATCTCCAGAATATATAAACAGCTCCTACAACTTAAAAAGATATAAACAACCCAATCCAAAAATGGGCAGAAAACCTAAACAAGCAATTCTCCTATGAAGACATACAAATGGCCAACAGGCATATGAAAATATGCTCAATACTGCTAATTATCAGAGAAATGCAAATCAAAACTACATTGAGGTATCACCTCACACCTCTCAGAATGGCCATCATTAAAAAGTCCATGAATGATAAATGCTGAAGAGGGTGTGGAGAAAAGGGAACCCTCCTACACTGTTGATGGAATGTAGTTTGGTAAAGCCGTTATGGAAAACAGTATGGAGATTCCTCAAAAAACTAAAAACAGACTTACCATATGATCCAACAATCCCACTCCTGGGCATATATCTAGAGGGAACCTTATTTCAAAAAAGACACATGCATCCCAATGTTCATAGCAGTACTATTTTCAATAGCCAAGACATAGAGACAAACTAAATGTCGATCAACAGATGACTGGATAAAGAACTTTTGGTATGTCTATGCAATGGAATACTACCCAGCCATAAAAAATAATAAACAATGCTTTGCAGCAACATGGATGGACCTGGAGAATGTCATTCTAAGTGAAGTAAGCCAGAAAGAGAAAGAAAAATACCGTATGACATCACTTTTATGTGGAATCTTAAAAAAAACAAAAGACAAAGGAACTTGTTTACAAAACAGAAACAGACTCACAGACATAGAAAACAAACTTATAGTTACTGGGGTGAAGCAGGTAAGAAGGGATAAATTGGAAGTTTGAGATATGCAGATACTAACTAATATACCTAAAATAGATAAACAAGTTTATACTGTATAGCACAGGGAACTAGATTCAATATCTTGTAGTAACCTATGGTGAAAAAGAATATGAAAACGAATATATGTATGTTCCTACATGATTGAAGTATTGTGCTATACACCAGAAATTGACACAACATTGTAAACTAACTATATACTTCAATAAAAAATATGCTTAAAAAATGATTCTCAATAGTGGGGTAATTTCATTTATTTATCTAAACATATTTCAAGGTGACTTGTAAGGTACTAGTTATTTGAAAATCATTGTCTTAGTATGTGGTCAATTTTTGTTAATTTTCTACATGTCCTTGAAAAGTATGTGTTACAACATCCTGGCAAATTTAATCTTTTATTGCTAGATAATGAGCATCATTAGCAATTTATTTTGACTAATATTAATATAGCTATACCAGCTTTTTGGTTAGGATTTGTTGGATATATTTTTTTATTCCTTTAACTTTCAAACTTTCCCCTGTTCTTTTGTTTTAGGTGGACTTCTTACAAGCAACTCAGAGTTAGATTTTGTTTTCTATTCTAAGATCTCAGTATTTGTGCTTTTAAGAATTTAGACTTTCTTATATATTTATTATGACTACAGAAATATTTAGATTAATTTTGTCATCATATTTTCTCTTATCTATTTGTCTCAGGTTTTGGGAGGGGGAGTTCCCTTCTATTTGTATCGGATTGACTGACTTTTTTTATTTTCTCATCCCACATGTCCCTTCTCTATGTTTTCAAATTATACATCTACTGTTATATATATTTTTAGTAGTTACTTTATGTTTTGACATGCTCATTTAAATCAGTGTGTAAGGGCTTAATTCTAAAATATACAAACATCTCATACAACTTAATATCAGAAAAACAAATAACCCAATCAAAAAATGGGCAGAAACCTAAATAGACATTTCTCCAAGGAAGACATCCAGATGGTCAACAGCCCATGAAATATCTCTAATAACTCTAATTATCAAAAATATGCAAATCAAAACTCTAGTGAGGTATCACTTCACAACAGTCAGAATGGCTATCATCAAAAAATCCATAAATGATAATGCTGAAGAGGATGTGAAGAAAAGGAAACCCTCTTTAACGGTTGGCGGGAATGCAAATTGGTGCAGCCACTATGGAAAACGGTACAGCAATTACTTTAAAAAACTAAAAATAGAGTTACCATAAGATCCAGAAATCCCATTCTTGGGCATATATCCAGAGAAAACTAATTCAAAAAGATACATGCACCCCAATGTTCATAGCAGCACTATATACAATAGCCAAGACATGGAAGCAACCTAAGCATCCACTGACAGATGAATGGGTAAAGAAGATGTAGTATACATACACAATAGAATGTTACTCAGCCATAAAAAATAAAATAATGCCATTTGCAGCAACATGGATGTACCTAGAGAAGACTGTACTAAGTGAAGTAAGTTAGACAGAGAAAGACAAATACCATATGGTTTCACTAATTTGTGGAATATTAAAAAATGACACAAATGAACTTATTTACAAAACAGAAATGACTCACAGACACAAAAAACAATCTTACAGTTACCAAACGGGAAAGAGGGGAAGCGATAATTTAGTAGTTTGGGATTAACAAATACACATTACTATATATAAAATAGATAAACAACAAGGACCTAATTTATAGCACAGATAACTATATTCAATATCTTAAAATAACCTATAATGGAAAAGAATCTGAAAAATAATATATGTATGTGTATGTATAACTGAATCACTCTACTGTACACCTGAAACTAACACAACATTGTACATCAACTATACTTCAATAAAAAATTAAAATACAGATTAATTAACCAATGTCTAAAGTAAATCAATACCTTTATATTTCCTCCCAAAAATACTAAGATCATAGAAGATTTAACTCTTACTCCACTCTTCCTTAATTACATGCTGTTGTTTTCAGGCACATAAATTCTGTGTTTTAATTACACAAGGCATATATAGTCATTAATCCTCTATAAAAATTAATATTTGAGTAGTAGTAAACCCATATAGTTACCATTTCCTCTGCTTACAAATTCTTGCATTTGTATCTTTTTTTCTTTTTCTTCAGCAATTCCTTCAGTGAAATTGTTGATTAAACTATAAAAGTTTGGGGTTGTGTAAAAATATCTTTAATTTATCTTTGTTCTTGGAAGATGGTTGCATTGTGTACTGAATGAATTTAAGGTTAACAGTTACATTCTCTCAGAACTTAAAAGAAGGACAATTCCACTGTCATATAGCCTCTATACTTGAGAAACTGACTATCGGACATTACTCACTATTGCATGTAGATATTCACTTTTCTCAACACCATTTATTGAAGACTATCTTTTTCCCCATTATGGATTCTTAGCACCATTGTCAAAGATTAGTGGACTTGAAATGTTTGAATATATTTCTGGGCTCTGTGTTCTGTTCCATTGGTCTTTATATCTGTTTTTATGCCAGAATCCTTCTGTGTAGCTCTGTAATATATTCTCAATCAGGAAGTACCCTTCTCAAGATTGCTTTGACTGTTTAGAGTCTTTGTGGTTCTACATGAAATTTAGGATTTTTTTCTATTTATTAAAAGACTGCAATTGGGATTTTCATAGAGTTTGTACTGAATCTGTAGATCACTTTGGGTAGGTAGTATGGACATTCTAACATACTGAACATTCTAATCCATGAACACAGGATGTCTACCAATTTCTGTGTCTTCTCTAATTTCCTTCATTAATGTTTCCAATGTAGAAGTCTTTTTCCTCTTTGGTTAAGTTTATTCATAAATATTTAAATTTTCTGTTGCTATTGCAAATTGGATTGTCTTCTGATTTTTTTTTTTTTTTGGATAGTTCACTTTAATTCATAGAAATGCAACTGCTTTTTGTATGTTGATTTTGTATCCTGCAACTTTACTCAATTCATTTATTATTCTAACAAATTTTGTTGTCGTTGATTCATCAGGGGTTTCTATATATATGTCATCTGCAAACAGAGAATTTTACTTCTTCCTTTCCAACTTGAATGCGTTCACATTTTTTTCTTGTCTCATTGCTCTGGCAAGGACTACCAGAACTATGTTGAATAGAGGTGGCAGGAATAGGCATCTGTGCCTGGTCCTAGAAATTAGAGGAAAAGCTCTCAGTTTTCTCACATTGATTATGACTTTAGCTGGAGACTTTTCATATTTGAAATTTATTGTGTTGAGTTCCTTCTCTACCTTCTTTGCTGAGAGGTTTTTTTTTTTATCATGAATGGATGTTGAATTTTGCCAAATGTTTTTTCTGCATCTATTAAGATGATCAGGTGATTTTTATCATTCATTCTGTTAATGTGGTGTATCACGTTGATTAATTTGCATATGCTGCACAATCCTTGCTTTCCAGGGATAAATTTCACTTGGTTATGGTTTTTAATCCTTTTAATGTACTGTTGAATTCAGTTTTCTGGAATTTCATTGAAGATTTCTGCATCTATTTTCTTTAGGGACATTGGCCTTTAGTTTCTTTTCTTATGGTGTTTTTGACTGTTTTGGTATTAGGGTGATGCTGGCCTCATAAAATGAGTTGCTAAATGTCCTCTCTTCCAAAAGTGTTCTATTTTTTGGAGAAGTTTGAGAATGATTGGTATAAACTCTTCTTTGAATATTTGGTAGAATTCACATGTGAAGCTCTGGTCATAGGCTTTTCTTAGTTGAGAGGTTTTGGATTACTGCTTCAATCTCTTTATTTGTGATTAATTTATTCAGATTTTCTATTTCTTTTTGATTTGATCTTCACAGGTTGTAACTTTCCAGAAATTTATCCATTTCTTCTAGGTTATCTATTTTGTTGGCATTTAATTGTTCATAGTGGTTTCTTATGATTCTTATTATTTCTCTGTTACCAGTGACAATGTCTCCTCTTTTACTTCTGATTTTATTTATATGAGTCCTCTTTTTTTCTTAGTCTAGCTAAAGGTTTGTCAATTATATTTCTCTTAGTTTCATTGACTTTTTCCTATTGTATTTCTGTTCTCTATTTCATTTATTTCTGTTTTGATCTTTGATATTTCCTTCCTTCAACTGATTTGGGGCATAGTTTGTTGTTCTTTTTATACTCCCTTGAGGTACAAAGGAAGTTTACACTTGGTTTGTTTATTTGAGATCTTTCTTCTTAATGTAGGCATTTATCACTATAAACTTCCCTCTTCCATATTCTGTAAGTTTTGCTGTGTTGTGTTTGTATTTTCATTTGTCACGAAATATTTTTTAAATTTCTTTTTGATTTCCTCTTTGACCCAATAGTGTGTTGTTTAGTTTTCATGTATTTGTGAGTCTTCCTATTTTCTTGCTGTTATTGATTTCTAGTTTTATTCCACTGAAGTTGGAAAAATACTTCTATTTTGATGTTCTTAAATTTGTTAAGACTGTTTTACATATTTATTAAGACTTATTTTGTGTATAGCATTCTTTTGCTCTTGGGTGGGAAATTCTGTATATGTCTGTTAGGTTCACTGGGTCTATACTGTTGTCCAAGTCCACTATTTCTTCACTGTTTTTCTCTCAGAAAGTAATAGCCATTATTGAAAGTGGGGTATTGAATTCTCCTACTGTTGTTGTATTGCTGTCAATTTCTCCTTTTAGATCTGTGAATATTTGCTTTATATATTCAGGTACTCTGATGTTGGGTGCAAATAAATTTACAACTGTTATATCTTCATGTTGAATTGACCCTTTTATCATTATATAATGACCTTCTTTGAGCCTAGAGAGAGTTTTTGATTTAACTCATTTTGTCTGGTATAAGTATAGCCACTCCTGTTTTATTTTGGTTACCATTTGCATGGAATATCTTTTTTCATCCATTCACATTCAGCCTACATGTGTCACTGAATCCAAAATGAGTTCCTTATAGATAGCTTATAGTCAGTAATTTTTTACTCTATTCAGCCACTCTGTGTCTTTTAACTGGAGAATTTAATCCATTTACATTGAAAGTTGTTATTGATAGGTAAGATCTTACTCTTGCCAGTTTGTTAATTGATCCTGATTGTTTTGTAGTTTCTTTGTTCCTTTTTTCTTCTTTTACTATCTTCTTTGTGATTTGAAGATTTTTTTGTAGTGGTCTACTTTAATTCCTTTTTCTTTATCCTTTATTTATCTACTACAGGTTTTTTCGCTTTATGATTATAATGTGGCTCACATAACACATTATGTCTATTTTAAGCTAATAAGAACTTAATTTTGACTGCATACAAAACCTCTAAACTTCTACTTGCTCTCACATTACATGCAATTGATGTAATAATGTACATCTTTTTATGCTATGTATCAATAACATAATTTAACTAGTTATTTTTAATATTATGCCTTTTAACTTTGACACAAGAATTAAAGGTGATTTAACCACCATTATTATAATAAAGTATTCTGTTTTGTTTATATAAGTATCTTTTCCAATGAGTTCCATACTTTTTATTCTCTCATATTGCTGTTTAGTGTGGAGGAAGAGTCAGGAGCCTTGAATTCTGCCATAATGCTGAGAATAAAGCTATCCCTATATTCTTTTTAAAATATCCTTTTTGTCTTTGGTATTCTTCAGTTTCACTGCAAAATGTGTAAATGTGGTTTTCTTTCTATATATATTGCTTGGGAATTATTGGGGGGGTTCGCTATGGTGATTAGTGTCTTCCATCAGTTTTAGGAAATTCTCAGTTTTTTTTAATACTTTCCTCTCTTCTGTATCATATTAGAATATTTTTGAACTTGTCACACTATCCTCCATCTATCTTAAGTGATTTTTAAAAATATCTTTTATTTTGTGTCTCTGTGGTGCATTGTAAGGAACTTCAAATATATCTTTCAGATCATTAATTTACTGTCTAATCTCCTGTTTTGCCTAGCCATTGAATTTTTCACAATTATGTTTTTCATTTTAGATAGCTCTGCCTGGTCAATTTTGATTGTTTTTTGTTCCTTCATCATACTCCTTATACTTCAGTGAATAAATAAGGAAAAAATATATTAGCATACTAACTTACACTTAGTATCTCAATTTCAATATCTGCAGTGTTTGCAGATCTGATTCTGCAGTTTGTTCTATCTGCAAAGATTCTTTTGTGGTGGATTGCTTATTTGTGTGTCTTTTGAGAACTTATTTTCCTTGGACTTATATGAGAATTTTTTGCAGACTGAGTGTAAAGTTCAGAGAGAATTTGGCTTTACTTCCTGTAGTTACCCATAGGTATTGCCAAGACAGGACAACTTTAAATTAAATTTTCAGTTGAGGTTTTAGAGGCTTCACAGGTTGTATGACTTCTGACCCAAAGGCCAGATAAGGACAGACTTACGGTTAGAAAATTTCCAAGATGTTTTATGTCCTTTTTTGTACCACCAGAATCAAGTTAAGCCAGCCAAGTTTTCCTCCTATCTATCTCCTGCTGTAGAGACTAGTGTTTTTCTTGTTCATTCAGTGAGGTGGTCAAATGTAAGGATACTCAGATTCATGCCGGAGTATCATGTGACTTTCCAGTTGGCAGGCTTTGTCTTCTGTCCTCAGTTCATGGTCTTCCAAAATCCATGCTACAGACCATAATGAAAAAGAAACTCCCCACATCCCCTAGCACAATGCTGGTGCTGGCTTGCTAGTTTGGATCTGTGCTCTTTGTATCTGGCCAGCCTCAACAAATTTCCCTAATTCACCTATCAGATCATCCATGTAATTAAAAAATGCTATCCATTATTCTTAGTTCTTCTAGTTCACTATATTTCTAAAAGCCAAACCATTTTTTTCATATTAAATTGCTTCTAGGTATCACTGATGACCATTTTTCTTTAGCTCCTAAATGCTGCTTTCTCCTCCAGGTGAAAACATAAGAATATAAGGACTATATACCTCAAAATGATTACTCTTAGTAAGAGGCTGCATAACTTGGCAGTTATAAGGAAACTAAACTAAGGCTAGATAGCTAATGAGAAAAATTTTTTTTCTCTTTGTGCTCCCTTATCACAGATAGGAACCTGAGCAATGTATCACTAATATAGTTTCCTTGTGGTTTCCCTCACTATAAATTCACATCCCAGTTAAATGTTAGGTAAAGCACCAGGGGGAGGGGGAGGGGAAGGGATAAACTGGGAGTTCGAGATTTGCAGATACTGACTGGTATATATAAAGTAGATATACAAGTTTATACTGTATGGAATGGGGAAATATATTCAATATCTTGTAGTAGCTCATGGTGGAAAAGAATATGAAAATGAATATACATATATTCATGTATGACTGAAGAATTGTGCCATACACCAGAAATTGACACAACATTGTAAACTGACTATAACTCAATAAAAAAATAATTAAGAAAAAAAAAGTTAGGTAAAGCAGAGTCACATCCCCAGGTACATATACTACTAGTTGTACAAAGGAGAAAAAAATAGGTAAGGGAAAAATGTTCTTCACTCCAACATTGCAAAATGAACCGCACCATTCCTATATTTATTTTTCCCTTCCTGCATTCATTCATTAATATTTATCTAGCATTTACTATGAATAGGGCATTGTTCTAGTAGGTGTTGGAGATAACAACAGTGAATAAAGAAGTATATGAATGATGATACATAAAGAAATATATTTTTAAAAGAAGAAAAACTAATACAACATTTTAAATAAACTATGCCTCAATAAATTTTTTTAAAAGAAGATAGGAAAATAAATATTGCAACTCTTTGAAAATGAGAAAATACTACAAAACTCCTTCGTTATCATCATTTTTATCACAAGAGCATCTGGATAATTCTTGTGAACCATGATTAAAACAGCTGCTTTTTTCCTACACACAAAAGAAAACATACCTTAATAGACTTAGAGTTGCAAAGCAATTTTCACTGGCAAAGTTTCTCACTTAAAGATATTTTCAGAATTCTGTTAATCTACAACTTGACACTTCTCAACTTTCATTCAGTCACAAATGCAGAAAGGAACACCCTATAATTCACATTAGCTTTTCCAATAAATCAATCGATTTAGCCTATACAGTGTTCTAATTCAACTTCTATTTTCTCCACCAATAAATCTCAAGTTTCATTTCCACAACCAGTTATGGTCCGGAATGAAAGATTTAAGGAAGCTTCAGCATGGTAGTTGTTGAGTAAGTGCTCTGATACATTTCCACACTATAAACATTTAATGAGACTTACTCCCAACAGAGTGTTTACTACATCAATTTATTTCATAGTATTATATTTGCAGAAGTGAGATAGAGCAAAGGTTATTTTCGATCCTTTACCAAACAGCTTCCTATAAATAAAGAAAAGTGCAACCATTTAATTTACAAAATAATTTAAAAAGGCAAAATGCTCAATAAATTCTGCTTTATCTAGTTCAGACAGCCTCAGCAGTTATTTGTAACTTGGATATAAAATGCATATAAAATTTAGGCATCTTGTACCAGCTTGTCATCACTAGCTTTAACTAGAATTTCAAAGGCTGTTGAGACAGTATTAGGATTCTGGGAAATATCTTTGGGATTCCCTCCTGCCTTGTTCAGAAGTGAGTCAGCCAGTTACGTTAAGAAAGGGAAGACTCCATCAGTATGCCTATGCCCATCCCCATTAAAGCTACATACATACACGAACACACACATACACATGCACACTTTCTCCTTCTCTCCAACCACTCCCATTTCTTGTCTGTAGCAGCCACTTTCAACTAAAATGAGAAAAGAGAAGTCCCAGAAAGAGGACAACTTGGAAATCTTCTGTCTTCTTCTATAATCCTAAGAATACAGAATAAAGTGTCTGGGATAAACTGGTCCTCTTATGCAAGCATCCCCTGACACAATTCTGTTTACACTATGAAAAATGTGATATAAAATCCTATATGTCCACTCTTGCAAATTTCACCTCGCCATACTAGTCATTCCACAAATACAGACTACTTCTACTTAAATGACTCAGGTACCCAGAAAATAACTTTTAACTAAAAATTATGTCATCTTTTGAACTGAGTTACATTTATAATTTCTCTGATGGTTCCAACAGACTAAGAATCTCAGCATAAATTTTGTTGAATTTTGATTAAGCACATTAAGTTCTATCAGTGAGGATTCAATATAGTATGGGAGTTAGAAATATCTTCTGGAGTCAGAGAGACTAGATTCATATCCTGGCTACTACCATTTACTAGCCTTCTGACTTGAACAAGTTACATAATTTATATGTCTCAGTTTATTTTCTGTAAAACAAAAATAAAAATACTTATAGAGACACTGCAATAATTGAGTGATAAATTTATGTTAGGTGTTTAGCTATCAAGAAATGTTACTTATTAATGTATGGGGGGGCTAATATTCTGCTAGTATAACTGGTATAAAATTAGAAACATAATCTTGCCCACAAGGAGTTTTAAATCTTATTATGAAGACAAGATACTCATCTAATAGACAAGTTTACTGAGTGTTCATTACACGGGGCCAATGATGATGGTATATTATTAAAGAATCACTACTAATCTACTTTATTTAGACAAATAGGCCCTAAAATTTTCATATAGATGCTCATAATTAGGAATTTAATAACTTTTTTCATTGATGCCAATAAGGAACTTAATAAAGTTAGATTAGAAGAACTGAAGGTAACTGTTTAAGACATATAACTAAAGGAAAAGCATATGGAAAGGTTATTTTAAACATAAATGAACTAGGTATCTAAGAAGTTTATTGTGAAAGTAATAATATTAGGACCTATATAGGAATTATACATTATATACTTAGTTTATTTTTAAGTTATCAGTAAAACTTTAGTAATTTTAATTTATTGATTTCTTCATTATGGAAGAAACTGCTTCCAAATAATCACCTCCACTACTGATGAATGCTACAATTTATTGAGAACTTACTATGTGCCAGTCACTGCCATGAACATTTTTACATGTACTATTAATTCACTGATTCTGACAACACTATGATGTAGGTCCTATTATTATCCCCAATTTATAGGTGAGAAAACTGAGTTAAATAAAAATAACTTTCCTAAGGTCACAAGGGCAGGAAGTGCCACAGCTGGGATAGGAATTCAGGCATTTGGACTCCAGAACCCTTACCTTTAAACATTACAAGAACACCATGTTGTCTCCCATTAAGCAAATACATGTTTGACTTGGATATCCAATGATTGTTGACATCATAGTAGAATGTCTGATAAATCTCTAAATTCAGTATGTTGAAAATTGAGTTGCTGATCTTCCTCTCAAAACTTGCCACAGTCTTCCCAATCACAGTTGATAAAAACTTCATCAACACCAGTTGCTCAAGCCAACAGACAAACAAACAAACATACCCCCTCACAATTATCTGTGATAGACACAGAGGTGTACTGACCATATCCTTCTTCCAGGTAGGACTTGCTCCCCAGCTGTGGGACTGAGGCCAGCAGTTGGCCCCTAGTTGTCAGTCCTTCAGGGTCTGCTTCACCTGCAGGGGGCTGTTCCCCACTCCCCATGCTTGGAGGTCATACCCTTTCAGGGCAGGGTGACCTGTCTCCAGTGACTGAAAAGGCATAACGACCTGGCTACTTCGGACTAACAAGGAACACTTGAGGTTAGCATTCTCTCCAGAGCTCCCTGCTGACTGGTCCAGGCTTTGTGGATCTGGCTCTCAGGTGACTTCTGTCTCTGCTCAGTCCTGCTCTGTATGTTTCCTTTCACACATGTTAATTCCTAATAATATCTTGTCTCCCAAACTCTATCCAGCGTGTGCTTCTAGAGTACCTAGCCTTCAACACCAGAAACAAATTCTCCCTTTCTCTCTCATCCCACATCCATTTTGTCAAATCCAGTTGGCTCTACTTAACAATATTTAGCCTTAATATTCACTGATGCCACCCTAGTCCAAACTAAAATGTGAAATGGAAAGAAGGTAAAGTATAAGGATGCGTTACTACAATAGCCACCCGCCTGGTTTTTCACCTTCTCTCTTTGTTCCCCTTCAGTCTGTGCTCCACACACAGCCGAAGTAGTTCTTTTAAGACTTCAGTCTCAGAATGTCACACTGCTGCTTATAACTTTATAATGGAGTAACAGGCAGATTCCTTAAAAGTCTACATGGCCCTCCATAACCTGGCCCCGTTGGGTCTCTGTCCTCAGCTCCTGCTACTCGTCCCCTCAATCTCCACATCCAGGTACCCTAGCTTCTGTGCTGTCACTGAAACACTTCAAGCCTTTGTTCTAGATCTCCATCTGCTCAACTCTCTAACTTCCTTTAAGCCTTTGATAATACCTCACTTTCTCAATGTAACATTCTACACAATTTACTTATCTACAGTGTTTACTGTTTTTATTTTTTCCCTATATTCTGTTAGTATATAAGCTTCACCAGGGAAGTGCTCAGTTATAACCCAAGCACAAAGAACAGTGCCAATAGTATTTTGGAGTAAATAAATCCTACATTCTGTAAGTTGACCTATGTAAAATAAAGTCACCATTTCAATCTAATTAGCAATCCCAATTTAAATGCATTGACTTCCTTGGCAGAGATGTAAAGGAATCTGAAGTCTACTAACAGAATATTGTCCTGTTAATCAATATTTATTGGGAAATACAAGATAATGATAGTGAGTGATTAGGTAACTGGATTTTTATTTACTCTGAATGCCAACCCAAGGATCTGAAAACCCATATCTGTTTATTTTCATTTTGGTACACCAAATCACATTGTAATTTTCTCTGAACTTACCTCAAGCTCATCGAGGGCACTTCCCAGGGTTGCTGCTTGAGGTTCTGGTGGAGCTATCGTATTCTGGATGCCTTGTGAAGCATTTGAAATTACATTGAGGGCATTCTGAATTTCTTCACAAACTGTGTCCTTGCTGGCTTTGAGGGAAGCAACATCAGAATGTTCCAAACAAGCTGAACAAATTGAATGCAATATGGGTGAGTTCTCCTTCAATGAGGCCCGGGCGCCTGCAATTTCATCCCTCTGATTTGGAGATTTTAAGTCCTGAAGAGAGAAATAAAAAGAGAAGTTCCTTATACTGGGTTATGGAAGAAAGATCTATATAAAGAAGTTCCATTTTTCTGCCAATACAAATGAAAAGATAATAGACACTAAGAAGTGCTAAAAGTTAAAATCAAAGGCATTAAGTATTTCTACACTTCTCCTGATTCTGTTAAAGGTTCTACAATAGGAAAACTGAGTCAATTAACAGATAAAGGTCACAAAGGAGCAGATGTGTAATAACTGAGTAGATCTTACATTTGTCAGTCATATCCTTATACGTCAGAAAAATACTCTGGCATTCACATTATTAAGCAAATTATAAGAGAGCTTGAATTACAAGGATGCTGATTATCTATTTCCCTAGATGCTAATGATTTCATTGAACCTTTTTGTTAAAACTAAACCAATTAAGTTAAGAATACTAAATTAAACCTCCCACCACTCTCAGCCATCTTCCAGTCTTTTTCAGAAATACTTGGTAATAAATTATTCCTGATCTTCCTTTCTTTGACATTTATTCAACAAATAATTATCGAGCACTTAGTATATGTGAGCCCTTGTGCTTACGCATCAAGTATGCAGAAGTAAGCACTCCTATCTTGTTCTCCTGAAGCTTATGTTCTTATTTGAGGGGGAGGGGGCCTACAGACATACAATAAACTAGACAAATAAATATACAAGACAATTTCAGGTAGTGAAAAATGCTATGAAAAAAACACAAACCTGAAATGTCATAGAGACTGACTTGAGAAAGCTGCTTTAGCTTGAGTGGTCAGAGAAGATATTTCCTCAGAGATGACATTTGCAGTAAATATAAATGAAAAGTGTTTCAAATGGTGGGAAGAGAGAGAAGAGAAAGTCCTATATAAGTGATAGCTGATCAAAACTAGCTCAAAATACAATGAAAAACCCTGGCAAGCACTACTCTAACCAAGTGATGAATATTAACATCATCAGTGATACTATATGGAATTGTGCACTCCTTAATATACTGTGACATTTCATCTGTCTGGAATTCCCTCCAAAAGCCCTCAATACCAATATAATCATGAGAATAACAACAAACAAAACCAGATTGAGGAACCTCCTACATATTAACATGGGCAGTATTCCTTAAGACAATTAAGATCACAAAAAACAAGGAGACTGATTGATAAACTGTCACAAACAAGAGGAGACTGGGGAGACATGACAACTAAATGCAACGTAGAACCCTGGGTTGGACCCTGGAACAGAAAGAAGACATTCATGGAAAAACTGGGGGATTCCAAGTAAAGTCCAGAGTTTGTTAATAGTAATGCATCAATGTTTGTTCATTGTGGCAAGTGTGAGATATTAACAATGGAGGAAACCAGGAGAAAAGTGATGGAAACTTTATGTACTATTTTGTAATTTTTCTGGAAATCTAAAATTATTAATATATATAAGTTTATTTTAAAGAAAACTAATTCAAAGGAACTTGACAATAACTTATGCATTCTACATACAATATCTCATGTAATCCTTATAAAAATTCATGATAGATATTACTTCCCATTTTAAAGATGATAAAACTGAGGTCTAGAGATTAAGTCCCTGAGGTGATTGAAAGAGCTAAACGGCGGCACTTCTTGCATTGTAACCCAAGTCAGTGTGACTGCTAAAAGCCATGATCCTAACAACTGTGTTATGCTCTTTCCTGCATGGGAAAGATTTCTCTCATTTGCTACTATACAAGCATGAGGATCTTTATTTGTATAATGACTTACAGTTTATAAAGTGCTTCTAGATAGTATCTCATTGATCATCACAATACCCTGTGAGGCAGTAAGGCTAGTATTATTAGCCCCATTTTAACTAAATAGGTATTTAGTCTAAGGAGATTAAAAGGTTGGTAAAAAGAACTGAGATGTAAACCTAAGTCTTCTGATCGCAAATCCCACGATTTATTCACAAGACTCTGCTACCTCCAGATAACTTTGCTTGAGGTTAATAAATGGCTACGCTGCTATATTTTTAGATCCTTCCTTTCTGAAAATAAAGGCTGTCTGCTACTTCAGGCAGGCTTTGGAGGAGATTAACTTTTTTACAAAAGGTAGGGAGAACAGTTAAAAGTAGCTATCAACCCACTGTTCATACTCACTAATTACCCAAGAAAAGGCACTTTTTGGTTTTCTTGGCCTGGTATGATTTCCCCCAATATTCCTGGTCTGGGTTCTAGTTGCAGCACTCTGAGCTGAGT
The DNA here is from genome assembly GCF_036321535.1 of Camelus dromedarius. Taxonomy (NCBI): domain Eukaryota; kingdom Metazoa; phylum Chordata; class Mammalia; order Artiodactyla; family Camelidae; genus Camelus; species Camelus dromedarius. The sequence continues at coordinate 35,641,802 of NC_087443.1, read as the reverse complement.
AAGTCTTCTATTCTTTCAGTGTGTTTTTCCATCTGTAAAAATGGGGATAGCGATACTTCTGCCAACCCTCTCACAAGATTGGGTAAGCAGCACATCAAAAATGGAATATACCTAGAAAATAGTAGAGAATTACAGAAAAGGTATAGAATTCTTTTCTTCCTAAAATTTCTCAAACTTGGGGTACTGTTTTTGTCCTATGATGGTCTTAGTGATTTTCACATTCCCCACAATGTTATAGCACTACCTACATTTATCTCAGTGTGACTTTGAGGATAAATAACTTAATGTTTAGAAAAGATGCACACTCCTCTGAGGAATAATGAAAAAAGGTATAAATATTCAGAAAGAGCTGAAGAAAATTCTCTGAATATTATAGTATAACTAAAATTAATTATAAGATTTCCTCTGACCTACATATTATACTTCTCTATTTAGAATGACAGGGTCAATGTTTAGGTAGCTTTTCAAAGATGAAAGTCTGTGAACATATATTATTACAAAGAAGGATAAAGTTTAATCATGTCTTTTACTCTGATGGTGGCTATGTACATCTGACAGTTAATTGTGATAGCTTTAATGTTGTAGAGACTTCAGAATTTTTAAATTTCTAGTATATTTTGGCTTTTGAGCCTATGCTTTGTTATCTCTGCTTAAGGCAACTACAGACTTTTTATTAAGCGCTGATATCCCAAATACAAGCCAACAAAGCCTATGAGAAAGGTTCCGTGAACATAACAAAAATAACATGTTATGGCAGCAGGTGGAGGAAAGAAAGGGAGGTTACAGAGCTTAGGTAAGGAAAATTGAGAAGGCACGATCATTTCTCCTAAAGGACATCCCCAAAGATAAATCTAACATAGTAAATGGGCACACAGATAAAAGGGGAACTAATGAATGGTATCCTTCTAAACAAAAGTTGTGGTGGTGTTTGTGGTTATTTTATTTTGTTTTAACTGATGACACCATAGGTTCAAAGGTTTATAGGTTTTCTATTTATCCTGTAATTTAAAACCAGGTCAAAATTAGGAATTAAATGGTAGGGTCCATTTGGGATCTCTCTGGGCAAAGAATTATAAAGAGTTCAGTTCCTCAGGTATTGATATTTATTTAATATCTTTTTTTAGTGCTCCAGAAGAAAAAGCTTACATGAAATTTCCAAGTTAAGGAGACATTAAATGCTTCCAGCTGATGAAAAAACACACAGATGGGATTAAAAAAGAAGACCTTACAAGTCTGTGCAAGTGGGTAGAGAAGCAACATATGAGTTTTAACCCTGGCAAGAGAACAAAATATATTTAGGAATTTTAAAGATCACAAAGTATAAAAATGGAGATCTCTAAGGTATCAGTTAATTAATTCAACCATTCATTCAACAAATATTATTGAGCCCCTCCTATACAACAGGCAGTGTACTAAATGTTAGGAATGCAAAAGTTAGGGAGCTTATAGATCAGAAGGGGAAACAAACACATTTATAAGGGAGTTAAAATAATTATTCATAGCAACGAGAAAAGTCCCTCAGTTTTAGAAAACTGAAGAAAATTTATCAGAAAAGGCAACTCTTACACAGTGAGTAGAAATTATCCCAATGAACAAGGCAGAAAAAAACATCAAGCAAAGAAAACAGCATATGCAAAGGCCAGAGGCATGAGGGAGAGTGCAGGCTATGGCAGGTCGTACTACAAGTACAGGGAACCTGAGCAGGAATGGTGATGAATCCAGCTAGAAGGGTAAGCAGGAGATACTATACATGCCATGCTAAAGAAGTGCAAAGCAACAAACTCAGATGAATATTTTCAAAGACTGATCTATCAGTGACCATTTAGTGATTAGACACTATGAAATTTAAGTCAAGGAAACCAGGCAGTAATGCGGGCAAGAGACAGTAAGTGCTTGAACACTGAACACTATTGCTAAGCTGTAGTAGGATGGATTCAGAAATACTTAGGTGAAAATGATAGGACTTTGTGATACTTAGCTGGGGGGAGGGGGATAGAAGGCATTCAGAAGCGTCTAGAAAATTGTTTCAGCCATTGTGTACATAGTGATGCATTCACCAAGATGGGGAATATGAAATGAATAATGTGTTTGGAAGAGAAAGGTGAAGTACATTTTGTCATCTGCCAAATGTGAGATGACAGCATAATATCCAAATAAAAATATACTACACATGGGCCTAGAATTGAGCTAGAAATTGAGATCTGTGAGCCATCAGCTCATAGATTAGAGCTAAAGTCATGTGTGTGAAGGTTACAGGGCCTTCACCCAGGATGAATATTACAATAGAAGAAGTAGCTGGGAGTCATTGTAAGTTGTGTCTTGAGGATGTAAACCAGAAGATCTTGTGTGCCAGCCCAGAAAGCTAAATATGTATTGTAAATTACCAAGAAGGGCATCAGAAAATACTGAACTCTCAAAAAAAAAAAAAAAAAAAAACCCAAAGAAGCAAGCAAAAACCACATGCAAACCCTAGCGTTTAGGACTCAAATTACTGTGGATAATTATGGTCACTATACTTTAAGAAAAGAGAATTGAATTTCTTTAAAAAGCATTTTGGAAGACAGGATGACTTCTGTGTGAGGGAGTTAAAAATATGGTGTCTGTTCACTTCAAAAAGGGGAAATTTATACTGGAGTACACATGCCTTTTAAAAAAATCTAGAAACCATGAGTGAATTTGACAAGTTGTTAATGGACTTCTTTACTAAATCTAGAAACAATACATCAAGGAAGAAGCTTTTTAGATTTTAGTGAAATCAATTAAAAATGTATCTACTCATATTGCTGTCTACCTCACTTCATTATAATTCTTTTGAATGCAAGTACTATAGCTTACTTATTTTTTACCCATTATTTCCTAGTACATGGCACATATTAGGAGCTTGATCATTTTTTGGAGGAAACTAATAGACAAATGAATAAGAAATAAGTAAGAGGAAGATATTCTGAGGTAAGGTAAGAAACTTTGGATATGAATAATCCAAGAAATCAAATGTATTAAAAATATACATAATCCAGAGAATCTGGACAAATTTATACATACATGATAATGCCGAAGAAAGCTAAAGAGTAAAATTAAATTATACCTATCTCTACATTAAATGTTAGTGAAGCCATTGATAAAACTACTACTTTGGAAAACTGTTTGATAGTCTCTACTGAGGCTGAATATATAAATATATATACCCATGAACCAGCTCTATTCTGTTGCTGGGAGAAAACACACACAGTCATGGAAATATTTTCACATGTTCATTAAAAGACATAAAATATTCATAGATGCACTCTTCATAATAGTCTCAAATTAGAAACAACCCAAAGCAATGAAAATGAACAAATGAGCTATATGGAGCAATACGAAATATGGAACAAAAAACACCAGATACAAAAGAGTACATATTGTTTGATCCTGTCTATATAAAATTCAACTCAGGAAAACTAATCTATGGTTTTAGAAATCAAAATAGTGTTTACTTTTGATGGGTGATTAGAGACTGGAAAGGGGCATAAGGGATCTTTTGAATTCTGGTAATTTTTCTGTTTCTTGCTCTGGGTGCTGGTTATCTTTGAGGTGGTGTGTTTAACTTAGAAAATTCATTGAACTGTATGCTTATAAGCTGTACATTTTTATGAATGTATCTTATACTTCAATTTTAAAAGTTTACACAAAATCGAACAAAAGTATTAATAAAACCAAGCAAAATGCAGAAATTGTGACTTCTGTTGGCAAAGGACACTGTTATAAATAAGCTAGGGACCTGTCATGTTGTTACATTTCCCACGATATTAAGGGAAGGATGAGGTAATTGGATATTCAGTCCATTTACAGGTATCTTCTACCCATTTTAAGGACTTCTATTTAAGAAGGAAAAAATCTAAATGTTGAAAAACTAAAAAGAAAATTCCTGGAGCTTGGCCATCGAAAAGGGCAAAGCCGAAGGATTTTCACAGCAATTGACTCCATACACCCTTGAACAAACCCTCATTTCAAAGATCAGAGAAAACTTCCTTACATGTAAGCTACATCCCTGCCCAAGTGGAATAGCTGAGCAGATACTCTGCTAAACAAAACATAACTACATGCAAATTATTGAGTATTTCTTCCAGGTGTTTAAATGAGGTTTCTGGAGCTGACAAACTACTCTGGCAGGGAAGGGAAGGGAGCTTATAAAGAGCAGTTTTGTTTTCCAAAGACTAAGAAGGTGAGCAGCAGAAAAGCCTATGGATACTTTGCTATTTGGATTCCATTCTCGGTTGGCTTCTATCCCTAGTCTTCCCTGTGCCAAGATGCTAACTGCTTCACTGGTCACTGAGCAACTTCATGTTTTATCAGAAAACAAAATAGTGCAAACACTTGCTAACTGAAATGTTTTTCTCCAACATAAATTAGGAAGTGAAGTACTTAGCCTTAATTGAGCTGAGGGTTATAAGATGGTGAAACAAGAGTAGACAAGAGAAGTAAAAAGAAGATGCTGAGAAAAAAAAAAAAAGTTTGAAAAAATGCAAGATTGTATAATCAAAACATTATTAAACGGCAGAGAGATGCCTTTATGGCCTTTCTGTACTTATTTCCCATTTTCCATTTCATATTAATAGGACAAATTCAATAAAAGAGAAAATAAAAGAATTTTCAAATTCAAATAGAAAACTGAGAAACCGCATAATGGCAGTATTAAGATATCCCCAAGGTATGTACTCTGGGCAATTAATGCATACCTTGAGTAGCTGAAATACACCAAAGTGAGTATTAATAACTCCAAGGAAACCTCCTAGGAAAACATTATTACTTAATTTTAATGTAGACTACTGGGTCAGTCAAGAAAATGTAGATATGAAGTTCAGAAATGCATTATGTTCATTTTCTATCCTCTGAAACAAGTACAATAGATGTATTACATCTATTATTTGCCTCAAATTCATATCTAAAAAACAAATTCTATCTGAAGTCATCTACTATATAATTAAAATAAAAGGAATAAACAGAAAAGCAAAAATAATGATCTACATCAACAAGATCCAGTTTCTATACTTTATGCTCCCCTTCCACTAGTGTGTATATTTCACCACTTAATCTAACAAGATTCAAATATCCATAAGTCAGAAAATTTTTCCTCTGAAGTATAGATTAATTAACATCTATGAGAGTTAAGTTGGATTTTAATATCTAGTCAAGGATCAATAAATATCATTATCTTAACAATTCCTTATTTAAGCTTCTGTGACTCACTTGTGAGAAATAGATCACCATTTTCCAAACATTCTGGTGCATCTCAGAAAGCAAATAGTATCACTTAGTACAAATGGGATTCAAGCCCAGGGCTGTTGATGCAACCTCCTAGTTAATAACCCCTTATATTCATATAGTGGTTTATCCTATTTAGCATGTTTCTAGTCATTCTTTTGCAAAGAATCCCATAAGTAGATATAAAAAGTATTATTATCCTTATCTGTTAAGATTAATAAAAAGTAGTGGTGGTGATTATTTTTAAGAAAGCCAACATTACTGAACAGCTATAACACTTCCTACAGTCAAATACTTGTCTATTCACTTTCCTTTTTTTTTCTTTTTAAATTTTTTATTCACTTTCTCATTTAACATCCCAGCTATGAATAGGATCCAGAATTAGCTCCTGTCTTAACACTCTTTCTACCTAACACTGTTTTTGTTGTTATCAGTACCTTCATCATCTCTCCCAAAGTCTGTCAAAGGACTTCCCACAATCCTGCAGTTCTGTGGTGCCCCCTCAAAAATACACATCTCAGCATATCTTCCTGACAAATAACTGTTTTACTTAATGCAACTCAGATCAGAAACGCATTCCTGTACAGAATGGATAAACAAGGTCCTACTGTATAGCACAGGGAACTATATTCTATCACTTACAGTAACCTGTAATGAAAAAGTATATATATTCAGTTACATATACATAATTGAATCATGATGCTATACATCAGAAACTAATACAACACTTAAAATTTTAATTTTGAATTATACTTCAATTTAAAAAAAAAAGAAAGGCATTCCCTAACTCAGTTTCAGAACAAGAACAATAAGAAAACCTCAGACCAAAATTATAACACTATAAATTAAAGAGTGATTTATAAGGTCATTTAGTACGCTTAAAAGTATAAGTGACAGATATATGAAGAAAGAGTAAAAATAATAAGTATCATCTTGACTATTTCAATCTACTTTTGATAAAGGAACAACCCTAAACATGGCATCTTAGTAACGATGGTTTAATGGTTGCTTTTCCCAGAGGGAAAAAACTGGCTCTTTAGTTTAATTCAACAGGCTTGAAACACCTGCTACAAGGTGTGACTTTAAAGTTAAGGCTATAAATTCAGATGTTTATTCTAAGTGGGAAGCATGAATAGACCAGCTGTAAGTCAATAGAGAGTGGTAAGGCTCTCACACACTAGAGTATCTGCTCCATTTAAAAACATTCAAATCCAATCGGCCAAACAAAAAGAATCCCTGACCTCTGCTCTAAAGTACTAGCACAGATGCATGTGTGAGCCTTAATGTAGTCTCCATGCTTTATATTTACACCATATGTGTATCTGACCTTGGAAGAGATTAAAAAGATGGATAATGCATGTCCCTGGACCTGAGGAGCCTATAATAAGTGAAGAGAAGTGAGGCAAATGCTGAGCAACTCCAAGGCAGAAGGTCTGTCTCATAATAGAAACAGCATGAGCTTGGGGGTTACAATCTCAATACAAAAACCCTCCAATAGCAGAATAGTTTGAGGGTTATAATTAACCTTACTTCAGCTACAGAATAGAGATAATAATTCCTACCTTAAGGGTATTAATGAGATTAATTTAATGTGAAAAAACTTCCCAGCATTTCCTTCTTGACCTCTCCCTATACACCAAATTATTGGCCATATTCTCTCCTTAAATGTTTCTCCCCTGTCTTCTGAGATGAAACGAACGTTAAATTTAAAATTACAGGTTGTTACTTCTCTACTGAACTCAAAAGATATGCTCTCAATAGAAGCATAACTCAAGTTGGGTCTCAAAATGAACATACCCATTGCTTTTCTTACACACCCTCCCCCAAATATGTTTCTCCTCCAACATTCTCAGACTAAATGATATATTTAGTCTGACTAATATAAACTTAAGGACTATCCTTGACTCTTTCATTCTCTCATCCCAATCATTAGGTAAGATCTGGTATTCTACTCATTAAATATTTCTCCAATAAGTACATTTTGTTCTCGTCCTCATTACTAGCAGTAGTCTAGAGGAAAAATGATTTGGGGGAAAACTAAGGAAGTGGTTGTGAATACAAGGAGGGGAGAACAAATTAGAGAAATATTAGAAACAACTTTTGACTAATACAACATTTCGTCTATAACGCCATCAGGGGAGTCTCTCTAAACCTCAAAAATGATCATCACTCCCCAATTTAAAATTTTCAGGTGACTGTCAATTCACACACAATAAATCTCATACTGTTTATTATAGACAAGCATGATCTGACCTAGCCTCATTCCCTAGCCTTACTCCCTACCACTTCTCTCACAGGCACCCTTTTCCTCCAGCCATACAGAATCACGGGGTTCTATAGGTGCCTCTGCATGAGCTATGTTCCTACTTCCCCTCATATCTTCTGCTAAATGGCCATTCACCCCTCAAGACACCTTGGATTCTCATGCTCTGTCATTCATGTGTCATGTCACAGACACATTCATATGTTCCAATAGTGCTTACATAGCATTAATCTAGCACTTATTAAACCATTACCATTAGCTATAGTTATTCATTTACACATCTGTGTCTCTCACCTAATTATGAGTTCTTATAGGGACAAAATTTTATCTTAATTCTTTCATTCCCTGGGCTTTGTATAGGAGCTGGCACAGAGAGACCAATGAATTAATAACACCTATCACCACTTTAAAGACATCAGAAAACTTTGAGGGTTACTGCCTTAAGATAGTTTACTTTTCCATGAGATAAAATTTTAATTTTGGAAAAAGGAAATCACAACTGCAAGAAGCTAAGATATGCTTAGTCTAGAATGGAAATGTTCTCTAATCGTGTTCCCAGTTAGGCTAACTAGATTTGCCTATGAAATATTCTTCCAAGTGTTCTGGCCTAGCTGTTGATGACAATATTTTGGGAGTTACATGCAAGTGTGTCATTCAGTGCTTATTACTATGTATCTCAGGTTGTTCCAGAAAATACTTGATTTCTAATTATATTCCCCAGCAGGAAGTAGGACCTTCAGCAGAATGCTTGTAAAATGTCCCATATTTAACATGCTTCTCAGAAAGTTGTTAGTGCTCCCTATACTAACCAAAAATCAGATTCACTTGATTGAAAAAAAACAGAAGTAGGTTAATAATCTCATTAAGTTTTTAATATTCTTAGATATTTATTTCAGTGAGTATTTATACAATGGAGCTGATCTAAGAGCTAAGAGGAAATACAAATACAAAGTAAAAAAAAAAAAAAAAGTACCCGCTCTAAAGTCCTCAGCTTTCCGGAAATTTTTTTTATTGAATATAGTTGATTTACAATGTTGTGTTAATTTCTGGTGTACAGCATAGTAATTCAGTTTCTTGTGTATGTGTATACCTTTTTATATTCTTTTCATTATAGACCATTGTAAGATACTGAATATAGTTCCTTGTGCTCAAGAAACTGATGTTGGGTTCATTGAGTATATATGGGTTCAGTAAAATAATTAGACACGTGCATGATTTACATGATTTATGCTACTTTATATATGATGATGGGAATTAAGACTGAAGACAGGCTTCTGGGGGAAACTCCCACTACTTTTTTGAGAGGACCTTGTGGTTTATCTATTTTATATATAGTGTTTGTATCTGTAGATCCCAAACTCCCAATTTATCCCTACCCACCCCCTTTCCCCTTGGCAACCATAAGTTTGTTTTTTATGTCTGTGAGTCTCTTCCTGTTTTGCAAACAAGTTCAGTAAAAAAAAGTTTTTAGATTCCACATTAAGTGATATATGGTATTTGTCTTTCTCTGTCTGGCTTACTTCACTTAGTGTGACAACCTCCAGGTCCATTCATGTTGCCACAAATAGCATTATTTTATTCTTTTTATGACTGAGTAGTATTCCATTGTACATATACCACAACATCATTATCCAATCATCTGTTGATGGACATTTAGGTTGCTTCCACGTCTTGGCTATTGTAAATAGTGCTGCTATGGACATTGGAGTGCATGTATCTTTTCAAATCAGAGTTTCCTCCTGATATATGCCCAAGAGTAGGGTTGCTAAATCATATGCTAAATCTATTTTTATTTTTTTTTGAGGAATCTCCACACTGTTTTCCATAATAGTTGCACCAAACTACATTCCCACCAACAGTGTAGGAGGGTTCCCTTTTCTCCACACCCTCTCCAGCGTTCATTGCCTATAGACTTTTTAATAATGGCTATTCTGACCAGTGTGAGGTGATACCTCATTGTAGTCGATTTGCATTTCTCTAAAAGTTAGTGATATTGAGCATTTTTTCATGTGCTTATTGGCTATTCACATGTCTTAATGGTAGAAATGTTTGTTTAGATCTTCTGCCCATTATTTGATTGGGTTGTTTTTGTTGTTATTGAGTTGTATGAGCTGTTTGTATATTCTGGAAATTAAGCCCTTGTCAGTCACATCATTTGCAAGTATTTTCTCCCATTTCATAGGTTGTCTTTTTGTTTTGTTTATAGTTTCCTTTGCTGTGCAAAAGCTTATAGTTTAATTAGGTCTCATTTGTTTATTTTTGCTTTTATTTCTATTGCCTTGGTAGACTGACCTAGGAGAACACTACTGAGATTTATGTCAGATAATGTTTTGCCTATGTTTTCTTCTAAGACGTTTACAGTGTTTGTCCTATGTTTAAGGAACATAGGATAAGTTTATTGAGTTTATTTTTGTGTGTCCTTTGAGGGAGCGTTCTAAATTCATTAATTTGTGGCCGTTCAGCGTTCCCAACACAGCTTGTCAAAGAGATTGTTTTTTCTCCATTGTAAATTCTTGTCTCCTTCATCAAAGATCAATTGACTGTAAGTGTGTGGGTTTATTTCTAGGCTCAGTATTTTATTCCATCAATCCATATGTCTGTTTTTGTGCCAGAATCACACTGTCTTGATTACTGTAGCTTTGTAGTATTGTCTGAAGTCTGGGAAGGTTTTTCCTTCAGCTTTGTTCTTTTTCTTTAGTATTGCTTGGGAAATTCTGGGTCTTTTGTGATTCCATATAAATTTTAGGATTATTTGTTCTGGAAATTGTTAATAATATGCTAAAATGGTACCATAAAATGGGTGGAATAGATAAGAAGTTATAGGAATTGTAAGAAAAAGCATGGGTAGGTTAAGAACTACATCATAGAGAGGTAGGTGAGCATTTCAAAATGCACCAAGTAAAAGAGACAAAAAAAAAAAAAAGCTGATATAAAAGTTAGTTGGCTCTCTAATATGCTTCTCAAACAGAGCATATCAAAATCAGAGCTCCTGATAGCACCCTCAACCCACTATTCCCAGTCTTCATCAGTTCAGTAAATGGAAATTCTCCCAGTTATCCAGGCCAAAAACCTTGTGGTCAGCCTTTAAGTCTCTTTCTCTCAAATCTCACATCTAGTCTGTCAGCATTTTCTAACACTTTTACCCTCATTTATCTAGAATTTGACCTCTTATCACCACAAGCAGGTCATCATATTACTTTGCTCAAACCATCCTGCATATCTTTCTTCATCCTTCCATCTCTCCTTGCTCACTGTGATCCAGCTACATGGACCTCCTTGCTGGCTCTCTAAATAAAAGTCTAGGCATAGCCCATCTCTACCTTAGGTTACCCCTTTTTGGTACACTCTCCTAAATCCATGACTGGCTTACTCTCTCACTTCTTTTGAGCCTTTATTCAGAAATCAACTTTTCAGTAAGACCTCCTCTAGTCACCCTTAATAGAAGTTCAACCAACAATTTCTCTCTCAATATGCCACATCTTCTTTCTCTGCTTTATTTTCTTCTTACTACTATTTATCACTAATATACTTTATTCTTTTTCTTTCTTTCTTTTTCTTTTTTTATATTCTTTATACTTTATTTTATAGTTATTCTCATGTTTGTTTTCTGCCTTCTCCAAAGGAATGTAAATAAGTTTCATGAGGGCACATGAAAGGTATTTGACAAATGTTTATTTAATTAATGAACAACAACCCAAATTAAAAATCTGTAATTAACAATTTGAAACATCTTACTGATCACACATACAAAAAATATTTTATCACATATGGGGATAAAATACCAGAAAATTGTCTAGTTATACCTGAGAAGACAGATAAAAGGCACAGAAATAGATAACACAAAACTTTCTAGTCCCTTTTATCTCTCATTCCAGAGACAGGCCTTAAAACAAGTTCACCTGTATATCTTAGGGTTTACTTGTGAGTTTTACTTATGTCATACTTCATATTTACCAGAATGCATATAGAAAGCTACTGAACTCAAAACATAATGTTTGTGGCTGTAATTGAAAGGTCGACTACATATGCCTGCCTATTAGAAGGTAATTTGTATTTAAAATCCAGATTCCCTAATTAACAAAGATTTTGCCTTACTCAAGAACTGTATACCAAGCATGGATCATCTATATGCAGATTATTCACTGTCTAATTTTTACCAACTTATATACTCATGTCTTTAGGAATGGCTGCAATCCACCCTGGTACATAAAATAAATTAGCATCCTTACACTCTAGAGAAAAGCATGTGTTTAGCACCAAATGGAATCAGCAGATGACTAAATACTCTTTTTTTGCCTTGTTTCTATCATAAATACAACAGATGCAAGATGCTGGAATGTGGACAACCCCCAGAAGGTTGGTATTTTCCTCTACTGCAGAGATAAACCATTCAAAAATGCATTCCATACAGCATACCAGAGTCAGCAAGAATCCCTTGGTTTATTTATTGCCACCAAGATAACTTTAAGACTAACTATATCACAAATACCTCTGTAGTCTAAATGAACCATAGGCTACCTTTGATGTTAAACATCACTAAATATCTTACAAATTTATAGCAATGGTCATTCAAGTCCAAGATAAATGATCGTCACATAAGTGATTTAGGAAAACTAGTTTGCACCAAACTCACAAGACACTTAAAGGCATGAGATATGGATCTCATAGAGGTTCACAGTGTTTTAATTTTCTATGAATTTTCTTATTTGATCCGATTATATTGTGCTTATTACATAGATAAAGAAAAAATGGCTTGTTCAATGTCATATAGCTATCAAGTAGCAGAAAACACATCTAGTTTTTGAAGTGCAACATGAAATTTTACTTAGTGAATTCTTACCACTGAAAATAGTATAAGAGAAATAAAGAATAATTTAAAAATAATAGATATTATAAAGACATTATAGATATTAATAGATGAGAGAACAATGAGATAATAGCAGCAGTAAAATGATTTCTCTCCTTTGAAATTTTCATACATTGTTAAATTTCATTCTCTTCTCTATCACTGAACTGGGTAGATTACACTAAGACCTCTGAAGCTTAGTGATTTAAGCCACTTAATTAAACCATTAGGAAAAACATTATTTGCCACCACCTTTCCTGTGCTTTGCTCTCTTTCTTTAATTTGGTGTAAGTTAATTTTTTCTGACTGCATTGATTATTCACTGAACTAGAAAACCTACCCTTGATACTAGAAAAGCAATGCCTTGTCATCTTGATGTTATATCAGAATTGTGCTACAGTCTGAATTGTTTACTTAATCACCTCGCTGCCTTACTAAATGACTTATTTTGATCCATTTTAATAGCTAAAAATATTAGCATATTAAATTTATTTTTATTATTAAATTGACAATAAATATAAACCATAAAAAAATTGCTCTAAATTTCTGTTTGGAGATAGTAATGGGACACAGAAATTTCATCATTACTGGATTTTTTATCTGGATGAAGGGTCACATAATAAGGATGACAGTTCTTTCCCTAAAATCTTTATTTCTACATTGAATTAAATGACATAAAATGGGATGCTCTAGCAATTTTCCTAGTATTAATTGCCTAGGAATTTAACTTTGCTTTGAAAAGTATTCAAGTGATGTTACACATTTAATTTGTTTCCCACCAGGTAGGAAAGATAGAACACAATATAAAATATTCAATCTAAGCTTTAATTAAGATTATTTAAGATCAAATAAGGACTCATAAAAAAGAATAAAATAATGCCATTTGCAGCCACATGGATAGACCTCGAGATCGTCTTTCTAAGTGAAGTAAGCCAGAAAGAAAAAAAAATCATATGATATCATTTATATGTGGAATCTAAAAAAAAGAAAAAAAGAAGACACTAATGAACTCATCTACAAAACAGAAACAGACACGCAGACATAGTAAACAATCTTATGGTTACCAGGGGAAAGTGGGTGGGAATGGATAAATTTGGGAGTTTGAGATTTGCAAATATTGACTACTATATATAAAAATGGATAAAAAACAAATTTCTTCCGTACAGCACAAGGAGCTATATTCAACATCTTGTAACAACCTTTAATGAAAAAGAATATGAATATATGTATATATATATTTATGACTGGGACACTATTTTTGTGCACAAGAAATTGACACATGGTAACTCACTATACTTCAATTTTAAAAATAGATATCAAATAAGGGAGGTAACAGGGCAATACAGGAATAAACATTAAAAATACCTAATGCCAATTTTTATGAAACTCAGAAAAAGGATTTAAGAGTTGAATTAAATTAAAAAATATTAAAATGACTAAGTACAAATTCCACTTATTAGTATCATCCTTTAAGTTAAGAAAAAAAAGCATCCATGCTAACATTTTATGCTTACATAAGCATTTGCTTCCTTATGGCTAATATACTTTACCAGTTTACAGATATAAACATGTTCATAATTTTAGAATTTTGATAGCAGATTATCATTGTATAACTATAAAATAATATCAAATAATAGCTATATAATAGTTTCTTGAAGCATCATGGATGCTTACACAGCTGGGTTTTTTAAGGCCAGTGTGTGAGTGATAATTGCATAGTGATAATTCTGAGCATGTTGTTTTAGAAACAAGCAGACTCTTGGGGAGTTAAAGACAGGGTTTGTGCTTTTTTAACTCAAAAAATATCTAGAGAATAAAGTGTATAAAGGCTCCCAGAGTGCAATGCTGTAAGCACAAATTCCAGTTTAAACTAGAAAAGGAAAAAGCTAATGTTCTCATTGCCACATTAATTTTCTCACATTATACCTGGGCAGTGTCCTTGCTTTAATTATGTTCCTACATGAATGCCTTATTACATATAATTTGGGACTATTACAGGGAGATACATTGTGTCTCTTGGCTTCTGTTTGTTTTATATTTATAACCTTAATGTTTTACTCAGTGAAGCTTTGTATTTAATAAGGACACTCCAATACATTGACTCTGCTCCACCAAACACAAGTACAAAGTCCTCTTAAACTAGTGCTTCATGACTGGTTGGTTTTTTTTTTTTTTTTTCATAATTCTGTCATTTAATCATTCTTTCAGCCCGCTATTTTTTATGCATTTTTTGTCTTGTTTTGTTTTGATTAGCTGTTTGGATAAAGAAAACTAAATTTGTTCTTTAGTTAAAAGCAATAATGAACATACAATATTATAGAAGATATAAAATAAAACATAGAATTGAGGGTTTATGCAGATTTCTGTAAATATATATGAAAGCATTTCTGAAAATGAAAACAAGAATTGTTCAGGTATAACTTTCAGGATCTGAAAAGTAGTAACCACATGACATTTACTGATCCTTTACAATTAGTTTTCCCTTTGTAAGTAGTCCTAATAGGGAAATTTGGCAACAAATGTATGGTATTTCTCCACAAAGCAATTTTAGGGACTACTTTAAATACAGAAAAGATAGTAGCAGTGATTTGACAGGTCCCAGAAAGTCTCTTCTCCAAAATATCTCACATCCAGAATCTCCAATTTCATTCTTATCCATTTAGGCAAGAAGTACCCTCCCCATAATGTCATCTTGGAAATTCAAACATTGTAAGTATGGATAACACTGAATCACAACATGTTATGTGATTGCTATTGATATCTTTATTTGACAAAAGAAATTTAAGCCATCAAAGTACTCCAGTTTAGAAGAGGGTCAGTGATCCTTATCAAAAAGGAGGGTTTGAAAAGACTATAATAAGAAAATACTTATGGTCAGCCTACCTATAAGTCAGTTTGGGAGATGATTTTTTAGTAAGCAGAGGGCTGCCTGTGCTCCAAGATTTGCCAAGGGCCAACCCTGACAACCCTGATTATTTATGTATACAAACACAGCTCACAATGGCAAGCAGATGCATTGTAATGATGAGATTACAAAATGCTCACAGAAGGAATTCAACATCTCAAATTTAAAGCAAGGCCAAGCTTTAAAATCAAGAGAGACAAATGCTAAGAACACTGCCTGCACTTTAACTGAGCTTAAGGAGTTAAAAGATCTTAAAATTAACCATAAAACTTGAAGAATATGTAAATTCTCTTCAAAAACATCTGGAAAATTGTACATCAGAAATATCAACACTGTAGGTGCCAAGAGGGAGGCATTTTGCAATGACTAACAAATCAAGGCATCTTAACATGAAGACTGATTATATAATTCATAATAGGGTAAGGAGGACACAGAGGTATGCTTTCTCATTAGTTCTGGCTTGGAATTGCATTGTATAACACCATCAGATTTATGAATATAAAGCATCTAAAAAATCCATGGCTGTGTCCCTGAATCAGATCATTTCTATAGCTCAAAGAGGCTGTCATTTCAAATACCTATATTTATTCAGAATATTTTATTATCCCTATTCAGTATAAAATCTCAAAACTACAACTCTCTGTATGGTCAGCAAGGATATTTGGAATAGAAAAAATAATTCAGAAAAGAGAAATCAAAGGACAATTTAATTTTCAATGATGCTGCCTCTAGTTCATTTTTTTTTCCCTTACATATGCAGCCACACAGAGTTTGGCTTCTTGAACAAAATGTGTATGCTTTTAAAAAGCAACTAATAGTCAACACTAATGTAGCACTTACTATGTGTCAGGCACTGTTCTAAAAATTTTACATAAATTACCTCAAAAATATACTATTCAATACATTTTAATAGCGTAATACTATTTCTACTTAAGAAATAAAGAAACAAAAGTAAGGATGTAATTGGTAGTCAAATCTCTGAGGCTGAGTTGAGGATAAGAAATCAGGTACAAGTCACCGAACCCCAATCAAGATGACAGTAGTCTCATGCTTTTTTAGAGTGAAAATAAATGGGAAAGAAGAAAAAGAGAAAGAGAAAGGAGAAAAGACAATGATTATTATTATGAATCACAAATTCTCACAAATAATAAAAACTGTATTGTCTTTTAAGAAATTTAATTCCCATAGTAAATAAGAAGAGATTTTACCCAACCTAATTATCTATTATGTTATAAAAATTGCTATACATGCAGGATCAAAAGGGGTGATTTTCTTAACTTTTCTAGGGCTATTTTCAAAAGCTATAATATAGAACATCCACTCAAAAAGAAGGTCAACTGTCCCTACAGCTGACAGGAGATAATAATATAGATTTTGAGAAGAGAGGAAGGTTTATTACTACTGACCATGAGATTCTTTCTCCAGCTTACATTAGAGGAAAATAGAACCTAGGTCAGGATAGAATACTAGATTATAAGAATATTTTACAAAGGAAATTTAGAAAATAGAATGTTGACAGGATGTATGAACGTCAGAAAAGTTTACATCTCCAAAAACCACAAAACCAAAACTGTATTTAAAAGCAAACAGCTCATATTCCCACTCTGGTTTCACAAAAGGGTCCCTGTGGATCTTGAGCAAAGAAATGTCCCTACCAGAGGTAGAAAGAGGAACAAATTAAACAAGATTATAAAGCCTAAAGTGATTTAAAACTTGTCAGGAAAAAATTATTTCATAAAAGCAGAGATAATGTTAAAAATGATAATGCAAAATAATATGAAGAGGAAGTAAAAAATAGCACTGATAATCAGCAAAGACTAGTATCATAGTAAATTACTGCTCTTTCTGAAATGACAGACTCAAGGGTTCTTTAAATATGTCTTTGAGGGGAAAATATTTTCAAAGAAGGAGCCGCACAAGTTCAAGTAATTAAAATCTTAGGTACTTACATGAATTATGTGGTGGGGAGAATGGGAGAAAGCTTGATGCCACAACATACAGAATTTGGATAAAACTAAGCCTATATAGGTTAGCAGGACCAGAGGCAAGCAACTTAACATGACATACAAGCAGTGGCTGGAGTTTTTATTCAGACTAGTCAATCATCAAGGCCACAGTACCCTCCTTTTACAAATGAGCTCCTGCTTCAGCCATCAGTTTCATCACCTCCCAGAAGCTCAAAACAATACTCTAGTTTAAAACCTGATGGAATTGCAATGTTTTCAGATCTAGTATTATTGTGATCTGGTATCTTTTTTTTTATAGCATCATAAACACCACTTTCAACAACTTTCCTGGATGGCTCAGCACTGTTCTGAGAGATATAAGTCAGAGGTGGAGAAAAGGTTACTAATACATTGATTTGTGGCATGGAGAATTGTGTAGAATCTTTTCCTTCAGTGTTAAAGTCCAAGGGGTATATTAACAAGTGTAGGTGGTCAACCTCATTCTTTACAAGCATCTGTTCATAAAAAAAGGAAAAACATCTCATCCTTCAAGGGAGGCTGTAGAGTGCTACCAAAAGACCTCGATCTTCTTCTTTCCAGCCTCTCCACTTGATGTTGGTAAGGACGTTGTTCATAACCACTTCTCTCTATGCCAGAGAAAGGATATGCAGGCTAAAAAAGAAATACCAGATGTGAAATTCTATAAAATGCCAACTGATTCACACCCTAGACTCTGAGGATTTACACACACTTCCAATGTTGGCAGGGCCGAGAGTAATGAGAATTCCGCAGTCACTGGTGAAGAACTAGCAAATCAGAGCAGAAAAGGACATCTACCCCAGGGAAGGAGAAATTTAACTCGGATAAATGAGGCAATACTAATGAAATAAAATTTACATTTAAGTCACAAAGCTACTGGGACTGAATTGTAATTTTTTTTAAAAAGTGTCAGACAATAAAGCAATTTGGTAATGTCACCTCTTTTTTGCTGCTGTGTGAACATCTGGTAGAATGCTTCTTTTAAAAAACAAACAGTTAAACTAGGATTGAATAGAAACTATTATAATATTTTATATTCAGGAAATACAAAAATTAATAATTGCTGCAGTTTATTGAGGATCTACTCTGGAACTTGTCACATTTTATTTCATTTAATGTACTTGATTCAGATAGATCCACTTTTAAGAAGAGGAAAGAAGTTCAGAAAGGGTCCATAATTAGCCCCAAAACTATGCCACTAGAAAGGAGCAGAAGTGGGATTCAAACCAAAGCCTGCCTGATTGTTAAAAGCATGTTCTTGGTGCCTCAGATTCCCTCTGTAAAATTCACTATTAACTTTTTTAAAAGCTATAATAATAGCTAAAAAGGGCTTACTATGTTCCAGGCTCATTGGCTCACTGTATCCAGCTAAGTGAGTTAATAGTTTACCTGTTTTATAGTTAGGAAACTGAGACACAAAGAAATTAAGTAGCATGCCCAGTTAGATAGTGAGAGAAGTGATTCAAATTCAAGTCACTGCTCTCAAAGCCTTGGTGTGCTTCCAAAATTCCTAGTAGCTATGAATCTGAAACACTGGTTAAATGCCAGGTCCTTAGAAACTTCCTCCATCTTGCAAATTTTAGATTTCGAACTGATTTGCTTTATCCTTTATGTGTTTACTTTCTCCTATCTTCTTCTCATTATAGATAACATAACTGCCTAGACTCAGGAAATTTTAGAAATAGAAGTTCACCCTCTAATAAATTGATCCAGCAAGGACAAAAAGTAAGTTATTAACAAAGAACAATTTACATCTTAATTTGTGCATCAATTAGGTATCCTTTCCACTACATGATGTCATAATTCAGCATTTCTGAAATAAGTAAATATGAAGGTATCTAAAAAAAGACTGGAAAATCCAATTCTACTATTTTAAAGGTAATAGATACAACAATTCAGTATCAAGGATAAATTTTTGAAAGGAGCTACTACTTTAATAGAATTTTTGGACACATTAAAAAAAATCAAAACACTCTAACCTAGCTTTGAAAGCTCTTTAAATGTGCCCCCAACTAACAAACCCTGTACAGCAGCTCTTCTGGTCTATTTGCCATACTCTCTCCTGTTTTTGGAACCAATACAACTCTCACCACATTTCTCTTTTAACACAATCAGACTCAACCATTCATCCTCAAAGTATCTACCACAAAGTCCCAGCCATGACCTGTTGATGGCCATATTCTACTATTTTGAAATTCCACCAACAAATCTATGGTGACGTGAACATAACATTTGTATCTCCTCTCTCCCCTAATTTCACCAAAACAGTAAAGAAGGAGAAGACATACATACAAAGAAAATAAAAGACAACAGTGAATGATATTTTCAACATATTTGGGGAGGGGAGCTAATGACAGATGGATAACATATTAGCAGAGAGGAGAAAGCTATAGCTTAAAGAGGAGAATAAAGATCAAAAAAGAGCCAATTCATTTCATAGAACCCTTAGAGAAGCTCCAGATTCAAAGTCTGTCATTATGGAGCACAGAGTATCTCCACATACCTCTCTCCCATCCCCTGCACTGGGCACTAGTACTAAGAGAGTACTATAATTTTCATGGGAGAAATTGAATTAGAGAAGGAAAATACGCAGAGACTTTAGGTACTGTGGAGAGCAAGAGCGAGAGCGAGGGCAAGAAAAAGATGGATTCATTAAAAGTCCATGTACTAAGTTATTAGACCCTCCCCCCACCATCCTCTATCTTCTCATGTGCAAAAAGCTGGAAACCAGCCTTCTTACACACACACAAGAAGTGAAAGATTACTTCCTTGAAAAAACCGAACTGCCCAGAGAAAAATATCTTTACTCTCAGATTTGAGGTTCTCCAACACCCAAAAGATTCCAGAATGAAGTGGGCCAATCAACAAGGCTTAGAAACATATCCTCAAGTTCTCTTTTTAATGCCTTAGTCAAATGTAGACTGACACCAAAAATGGCCGAAACTTTGACAAAAGGCTCCAATGTGAAACATAGAGCAAAATAAACAAAGAAGAAAAAAATAGACCTGCAAGAAACCAATATATCTTAGAAACAGAAAAAAGTCATCAAACGATTTTAATCAGTATCATTAGAAAGGTATATGAAGAGTTCAAAATTATAATCATAAAATAAGAATGGGATGCTATGGGAAAAGAAAAAGCAGAAAACAATAAAGAACACTAAAAATGAACTTATATTTTACCTAATACATGTGGTAAACTGTATTATTGTTCAAAAATATTCTCTACACTTCTCAGGAAGAGATTTTTTTCCCTCCCTGCCACATCAGTTGTAGGCTATTCACCATTGATTTCCTTTTGCCAGTGAAATGTGTTCCACTATGATGTTTCACAGAAACCTAAAGAACAAGTATGTGGTTCACAATTTTTTCTCCTCTGACACCAGATTGGCAATATTCTGGATAGCAGTTGCTCCAGCATTCTGAGTACTCCAAGGAAGATGATGGGACAGATCTGCCGTGGACCCACAGTGAAATATTATTGTGATTAAGAATTAAACTTTTTTGTTGAAAGCCATTGAGATTTGGATCACGTTTGTTATTGCAGATAACCTAGTCTATCCTGTCATTACAATAGGTTTGATGATATTGACTGGAGCTTCAGACTTTATTCAAAAAGACTCAGCCTGAATTAGTACATACATGGAAAAAGTAAGCAAATAAAAAAATAAACACTGTTTAATTTCTGGAAAAAACAAAAAGTTATACAGGAACAATCACATTACACTACATGGTTCAGAGTAAAAAACATTTACAGTCATTTCATTATAACGTAATCACCTGATACTGGCTGAACCAAAAACTGAAATAACTCTGTTGAAAGAATAGGAGGAGGATGTGTGTCTGTGAGTGTGCGTGTGTGTGTGCAGAAGTGGTAAGAAAACTAAATCTTAATCTTCTCTAAAAGGAAGTTGATAGAGATCTAATATTGAAAAATCAAGAAAAACAGTATACTATGTCATATTTAGAAATACGGATATAAATACTAGAAGAATTAAAAGATTTAAAATAATTGCCTCAGAAGCATGAGAACTGAAAGATTAGAAGACTGGAACATGGGACTGCCATTTTTCAATAAAGCACTATTTTACTTTTTACATGTATTATTTTGATAAAAGTGAAAATTAAATGAAAACAGAAGTTTTCTCTGATCATTTACAAACATATAGTTAAATACCTGAAGAAACCACTGGGAGTTTTCAAACAGTTGTCTAAGAAGAAAAATTGGGAAGTGGACGCGGAGAGGCAAGGACCTGCTATTTTTCATTTTAAGCTTCTCAGTACTACTTGATTGTTTTTATTTTTACATGGCAATTTGATAAAACTTTAAAAATTAAAATTTTCTAAGGAAAAACAATTAGAAACAATAACTGAAATCTGTGAAGAAGTGCAATTTGCTTTTGGTATATTGAGTCAAATCATCAGAAAACAAACTCCTATCAAGAATAAAGTAGGGGGATGCCAAGATGGCAGAGTAGAAGGACGCTCGTAGCTCACCCTCTCCCACAAATACACCAAGAATCACATCCACAGACCCACTCAGCCAATCAGAGCACCTGCGGAACTCCGACAGAACATCGTCCTCTTCAAAAGATAGAGACGCCAAAAATCTGGTAGGAGAAAAGGAAAAAAGAAAGAAAAGGCAAAACAGTGCGGGACCAGTCCCGAGGGGAGGGAGCAGCAAAGGAGGACTGGCACTCGTTTGCTGGGTCTCCCCTCTTCAACTGAGAGGCCAGTGGGACGGAGGGGGAGCCTCTGAGGTTCGGATCTGTACAGAGCAGCCCTTGACCGACAGAACTAAGTTAA
This sequence comes from Camelus dromedarius, assembly GCF_036321535.1. Lineage (NCBI taxonomy): Eukaryota > Metazoa > Chordata > Mammalia > Artiodactyla > Camelidae > Camelus > Camelus dromedarius. The sequence continues at coordinate 35,619,757 of NC_087443.1, read as the reverse complement.
ACGGGCACAGAGGGTCCCCGTGACACCCAGCCTGAGCCCTGGGCCGGCAGCTAGGAGCTGGGCCAGGCTGCCCGAGCCGGGCGGAGGACTGGGGCGGCTGCATGAGGCAGCCCCGGGGGATTGCAGGGGGATGCACATAGTGGCTGTGGATACACAGGGCAGAACAACCTGGGCCCTCCATAAAACAACACAGCTGATGTACCCTGGAGGGAAGGGTGCATACCCCTATCTCTGAAAATCCGAGGAAAGTTATCTGGTGAAGAGAGGCAGGGCTCAGTCACAGCTGCCATATCCTCCGGAGCTTAGCACCCAGGTGAGGGCAGGAGCGAAACCTGAATCCACGCCTAAGGGCTTACTCTACAGCCGGAGGCAGACAGGATCCTTCCATCCTGGTCCCTCAGAGAACTTGCTCCGCCAAGACAAACAAGGAGCTGGGTTTTGGCCTGGAGCAGGGGCAGGGCTGTCCCTCGAGGGTCTTCCCCGAGCCCACCTGCGGAGCGGCGGAGGGGCGGAGGCGGAGGGGCGCAGCGGCGTAGAGCAGCTGAGTGACCGCGACAGGAGAGGGCGGGAGCCCCCCCCCCCCCCCGCCTTTCCGGCAGGGCGTGGTGCTGGGAGGGGGCACAACCCGCCCTCCTACCTGGCCAGTCTACAACATCTGACTACGGCATCAGGAGGGGCGGTGACCCGCCCGCCCACATCAAAGGAGAGTTGCACCTGACCCAGTTTTGGAAGTCGGTCAGCTTGCCGACAGACACTGGGAGCAGCACAGACGAGGGCGCCAATGGAGGACCTCTGGAAACAGCAAGCTGAGCTTCCAAAACAGGACGAAGATAGAAAGACTTCGCATTAAGAGCACAGTCTCCAGAAGAACACCGCCCCCCCCTTTTCTTTAAATCTATTTTTACCTGTTCTATTTTCTATTACCCTTTTACTTTTTACTTCTTAAACAATTACATATACCCCCAGTTTTAATCCCTTTTAAATTTTTTAAAAATATTTTTATTATTGTTATTTTTAAAAATTCACATTATTTCATTTTTATTTCTCTTGGTTTTGATGTCCTGTTATTGATTATACACAGGTTTCAAATACATTTTTTTCCTCTTCTCCTTTTTTAAAGTTTTTTAAAGGACATCTTAACCCGATTGCTATTCTGCTTCAACTTGCTCTTCTATTATTCATTATACACTGTTTTCAAACCTTTTTTCTCCCTTCTTTTAAAATTCTCTCTCTTTTTTTTCTTCAGTTTTATTCCTACATAGGCATTAGATAGATAAACTCCTTAAGGATCACAATGTATAACTGATACTCCATAAACCATAGTGCCTGAGAGGTATCAGCAAGATGAAGAAGCAGAGAAACCATTACCAATTAAAAGAACAAGAGAAATCTCCTGAAAGAACAATCAATGAAATAGACATCGATAGCCTACTAGATCAAGATTTCAAAAAAGGAGTGATCAATGTACTGAAGGAACTACAAGAGATAGTGTTTAGAGATATAAAATATGTCAAAAATGAAATGGAAGTTATAAAGAAGAGCCAAGTAGAATTGGTAAACTCCTTGTCTGAGATGAGAAATGATCTAAAAGCTGTGCAAAGCCAACTAGATAATGTAGAGGAGTGAATAACTGACCTAGAAGACAGGACAATAGAAAGCACCCAATCAGAATAGCTACAAGATAAACAAATAAAAACAAATGAAAATAGCATAAGGGACCTGTGGGATAATATAAAGCATGCCAATCTTTGCATAATAGGGGTCCCAGAAGGGGAAGAAAGATCAAAGGGGATTGAAAAGGTATTGGAAGAAATCATGACTGAAAACTTCCCAAACTTAAAGAAGGAATCAGATATACAAGTACAGGAAGCTCAGAGGGTCCCAAACAGGAAGAACCCAAACAGACCTACACCAAGACATATCATAAACAAGATGGCCAGAGTCAAGGATAAAGAAATGATCCTAAAGGCAGCAAGAGAAAAACAAACAGTGAGTTACAAGGGAACCCCCATAAGGCTCTCAGTGGATTTCTCTACACAAACACTACAGGCCAGAAGGGAGTGGCAAGATATATTCAAAGTCCTGAATGAAAAAAAGATGCAGCCTAGGATCCTTTATCCAGCAAGGCTATCCTTTAGGATTGAAGGAGACATAAAGATTTTCACAGACAAGAAAAAACTACAAGAGTTTAGCAACACTAAACCCATGTTAAAAGAAATATTGAAAGGTCTACTCTAAATAGAAAAGCAGCAGAATGCTATAGAAATGAGAAACCCACAACTGGGAAGGTGATAACTCATAAATTACAAATAAAATAAACACGAAATTGTAAAAGAAGACATCTAAATCATTGAGAGTGGGAGAGGGAGGCAGGAAAATATAGAATATTTTTTTCTTTCTTTTTTAAATTTTTTGTTCTCAGTAGGATGGGTTTGAGATCATGTTACTCTCAATTTAATAAAAACGGTTATAGTAATGGGCTAATAGACTTACAAAAAAGGGTAACCACAAGCCAAAAACTTACATTGGAGTCACAAAAACTAAATAAAATCCATGATAATACAAAGGAAGATTATCAAACCACAAAAGGAAGAAGAAAGGAACAAAGAGGAAATACCAAATCAACTGCAAAGACAAGTTCAAAATGGCAATGAACACACATCTATCATTAATTACTGTAAATGTTAATGGACTAAATCCTCCAGTCAAAAGACATAGAGTGGCAGACTGGATAATAAAGCAAGAACCTTCAATATGCTGCATACAAGATATCCACTTTAGGGAGTACAACACATATAGATTGAGAGTGAAAGGATGGAAAAGGATATTCCATGCAAATGGAAAAGCCAAAAAACCAGGTGTAGCAGTACTGATTTCAGACAAAATAGACTTTAAAACAAAGGCTATAAAGAAAGATAAAGAAGGACATTTTATAATGATTAAAGGAGTAATACAAGATGAGGTTATTACACTCATTAATATATATGCACCGAATATAGGAGCACCTAAGTACATAGAACAATTACTAACAGAGATAAAGGGCGATATTGATGGGAATACAATCATAGTTGGAGATTTTAACACTGCATTAACAGCAGTAGACAGATCTTCCAGACAGAAAATAAATAAAGCAACAGAGAAATTAAATAATACAATAGAAAAATTAGATTTGGTGGATATTTTCAGAGCATTACACCCCCAAACAATAGGATATACATTCTTTTCAAGTGCACATGGAATATTTTCTAGGATTGATTAGGTACTTGGGCACAAAAGAAACCTCAGCAATTTTCAGAAGATAGAAATTATTTCAAGCATCTTTCCTGACCACAATGCCATGAAACTAGAAATCAACAACAGAGAAACAAAGGAGAAAAAAAGGATAGCATGGAGAGTAAACAATATGCTATTAAAAAATCAATGGGTCAATGAGGATATCAAAGCTGAAATTAAAAAATACCTTGAGACAAATGAAAATGAAAGTACAACCACACAAAATTTATGGGACACAGCAAAGGCAGAGCTAAGAGGGAACTTTATAGCGATACAGGCCTTCCTCAAAACAGAAAAACAATCTCAAATAAACAGTTTAACCCACCAGCTAAAAGAACTAGAAAAAGAAGAACAAAAAACAGCAGAAGGAAATTATAAAGATCAGGGAAGAAATAAATAAAACAGAGATTAAAAAAAACCACAGAAAAATCAATCAAACCAAAAGCTGCTTGTTTGAAAAAGTAAATAAAATCGACAAACCTTTGGCCAAACTCACAAAGAAGAAAAAAGAGAGAGCACAAATTAGCAAAATAAGAAAAGAAAATGGAGAAATTACAACAAAGAAAATAGAAACACAGAATATCATAAGAGAATATTATGAAAAACTATATGGAACCAAACTGGATAACCTAGAGGAGATGGACAAGTTTCTGGAAACATACAGTCCACCAAGACTGAATCAAGAAGAAACTGACCACTTGAACAAACCAATCACTAGAAATGAAATCGAAATAGCAATAAAAAACCCTCCCTACAAATAGAAGTCCAGGACCAGACGGCTTCACTGGGGAATTCTACCAAACATACAAAGAAGAACTCATACCAGTCCTTCTCAAACTCTTCCAGAAGATTGAAAAGGAGGGAATACTCCCAAACTCATTCTATGAAGCCACCATCAGCCTGATACCAAAACCAGGCAAAGACACTACCAAAAAAGAGAATTATAGGCCAGTATCACTGATGAACATAGATGCCAAAATATTAGCAAATAGAATCCAACAACACATAAAAAAGATTACACATCATGACCAAGTGGGGTTCATCCCAGGGACACAAGGGTGGTTCAACATACGCAAATCAATCAATGTAATACATCACATCAACAAGAGAAAGGACAAAAACCACATGATCATCTTAATAGATGCAGAAAAAGCATTTGATAAAATTCAACACCCATTTATGATAAAAACTGTCACCAAAGTGGGTATAGAGGGAATATATCTCAACATCATAAAAGCTATATATGACAAACCTACAGTCAGCATAGTACTCAATGGTGAAAAACTCAAAAGCTTCCCACTAAAATCTGGGACAAGACAAGGATGCCCACTATCACCACTCCTATTCAACATCGTCTTGGAAGTCCTAGCCACAGCAATCAGGCAAGAGAGAGAAATAAAAGGGATCCAAACTGGAAAAGAAGAGGTAAAAGTGTCACTATATGCCGATGACATGTTAATATATATAGAAGACCCTAAAAGGTCCACACAAAAACTACCAGAGCTGATCGAAGAATTCAGCAACATAGCAGGTTACAAGATTAACATTCAAAAATCAGTTGCATTTCTTTACACTAACGATGAATCAACAGAAAAAGAAAGTAAAGAAACAATCCCCTTTAAAATAGCACCCAAAGTAATAAAATATCTGGGAATAAATCTAACCAAGGAGGTGAAAGAATTATACACAGAAAACTATAAACCATTGATGAAGGAAATTAAAGAAGACTTTAAAAAATGGAAAGATATCCCATGCTCTTGGATTGGAAGAATCAATATTGTTAAAATGGTCACACTGCCCAAGGCAATCTACAGATTTAATGCAATCCCTATCCAATTACCCAGGACATATTTCACAGAACTAGAACAAATCATAATAAAATTTATATGGAACCATCAAAGACCTAGAATTGCCAAAGCATTACTGAACAGAAAGAAAGAGGCTGGAGGAATAACTGTCCCAGACTTCGGACAACACTACTGAGCTACAGTCATCAAGACAGCATGGTATTGATACAAAAACAGACATATAGACCAATGGAACAGAATAGAGAGCCCAGAAATGAACCCACAAACTTTTGGTCAACTAATCTTTGACAAAGGAGGCAAGAATATACAATGGAATAAAGACAGTCTCTTCAGCAAATGGTGTTGGGAAAACTGGACAGCAGCATGTAAAGCAATAAAGCTAGAACACTCCCTTACACCATACACAAAAATCAACTCAAAATGGATTAAAGACTTAAACATAAGACAAGATACAATAAGCCTCCTAGAAGAAAATATAGGCAAAACATTATCTGACATCTCAAAAATGTTCTCCTAGAACAGTCTACTCAAGCAATAGAAATAAAAGCAAGAATAAACAAATGGGACCTAATGAAACTTACAAGCTCCTGCACAGCAAAGGAAACCATAAGTAAAACAAAAAGACAACCTACAGAATGGGAGAAAATTTTTGCAAATGAAACCGACAAAGGCTTGATCTCCAGAATATATAAGCAGCTCATACGACTTAATAAGAAACAACCAAACAACCGGATCCAAAAATGGGCAAAAGACCTAAACAAGCAATTCTCCAAGGAAGACATACACATGATCAATAGGCACATGAAAAAATGCTCAATATCACTAATTATCAGATAAATGCAAATCAAAACTACAATGAGGTATCACATCACACCAGTCAGAATGGCCAACATTCAAAAATCCATAAATGACAAATGCTGCAGAGGCTGTGGAGAAGAGGGAACCCTCCTTCACTGCTGGTGGGAATGCACTTTGGTGCAGCCACTGTGGAAAACAGTATGGAGATTCCTCAAAAGACTAGGAATAGACTTACCATATGACCCAGGAATCCCACTCCTGGGCATATACCCAGAAGGAACCCTACTTCAGGATGACATCTGCACCCCAATGTTCATAGCAGCATTATTTACAATAGCCAAGACATGGAAGCAGCCTAAATGCCCATCAACGGATGACTGGATAAAGAAGTGGTATATTTATACAATGGAATACTACTCAGCCACAAAAACTGACCACATAACACCATTTGCAGCAACATGGATGCTCCTGGAGAATGTCATTCTAAGTGAAGTAAGCCACAAACAGAAAGAAAAATACTATATGAGATCACTCATATGTGGAATCCAAAAAAAAAAAACAAACAAAAAAAACAAAGCATAAATACAAAACAGAAATAGACTGATAAACATAGAATACAAACTTGTGGTTGCCAAGGGGGCGGAGGGTGGGAAGGGATAGACTGGGATTTCAAAATTGTAGAATAGATAAACAAAATTATACTGTATAGCACAGGGAAATATATACAAGATCTTATGGTAGCTCACAGAGAAAAATATGTGACAATGAATATATGTATGTTCATGTATAAATGAAAAATTGTGCTCTACACTGGAATTTGACATAGCATTGTAAAATGATTATAAATCAATAAAAAATGTTTAAAAAAAAGAATAAAGTAAAGAACTCAATACTTGCCTATATTCTGATAAAATCAATTGTTTAAAACTGTGAGTCACTCCATATTTTGTTTTATTTTTTTACAGTGAGAACTTTTAGTGCGGTCTGGGCGCTTTAGCAATCTCAATCATTATTCTAGAGATCTAATGTAAAACATAGTAATTATATTTAATAATCTGCACTACAAACTTAAAGCTGCTGAGAGTAGATTTTAAGTGTTAACATCGCACACACACAAACACACATACACAAGGTAATTATGTGATGTGATGCAGGTATTAACCAATGTTATGGTGGTATTCGTTTTGCTATTTATAAGTGTGTCAAATCATCACCTTGTAAATCTTAAAACTTACACACTGTAAAAAAAAACTTATACATTGTTTTATGTCAATTACATTTTCAACAAATATGGAAAAAAGAATCTCAATCATTATCAAAAATAAATTACTTTCAATATGCACCACTGTACTTACTAAGACAGGGTAATGCACATTTCAGAATCATTTTCAAAAAATATTGAACACTTTATACTTAATCTCCAGTCAAATGAATATTTCACTAACTTAAATACAAATTCCAGTTAAGTGAAATAAATATTAATTAAATACTATTATATAATATGTGTATAATATTATCCTTAGCTTTGTAGGAAATAAAAACTAAAATATTTCAATCTCTATCCAAGAATTTATAATCATATAAGGAACATAAGATATGCATAGCAATCACTATAATAAAGTGGAAAATTATACAGGAGCATAAAAGAGGTAGATAAAGGGAAGAGAAGAGAAAATTACTTATAATTCAGAAGACCATGGAGCAGATGGTCTTTGAAAATAGGCTGAAATTGAACATGTGATGCTGGAGAGAAAAGAATTATCTGGGAATAAAAGAATAATATCAATAAAAAAAGCAAGAAGATAAGTATGGCACATAGTTCAGTAATTCATTTTAGTTGGATCATAGGCAGGTGAAGAGCAGTAGTAAAAAATAAAGGAAGAAAATAGTCTGGAAGCAGATCATAGGGCTCCTTGAGAGTCAAGTTACCCATTTTATAATTCATATAAAAGAAATGTTGGAGTTATTAAAGGTTTTTAGAAATAAGTGATCTGTCCAGAATTATTATTAAGGAAAATTAATCTGAAAATGTAACAGGGAAGTATTAAAAGGGAAGAAGCAAGAGCCATGTTTTATTTAACATTAATAGCTAATAAGGAGAAAAATCACATTCTCTGAACAGGTATTTGGACATATATTTTGAGAAATATCGTCATTCTCAAGCAATGTGTACATTTAAATTTGCATCAGTAGTTTGTGAATACCTGAGGTGTTTTAAAGAAACCATAAGCAAGCAAAAGATACATACATTGATCTTTATAAGCTCTATAATTATATTATTGGTCAAAATAGTTCCTATTTACCTAAAGGAGGAATAGATGTCTTCAAGTAGAAAACAAAGAACTACAGTATATGTAAAAATTTCCTTTACTTATTTTCAAACAGGTGCTCCTTCAAAAAACTGCAATTAATTAAGTTTCTGAAACATGAACAAAACTGAATACTAGACATATGGCAGGAGCAGCAAATGATCAGACCAAGCTGAAGTCCTAATTTGTCAAAAGTAAGCAAATTAGTGTTATCAATCTGTCAATGTTGACAAGGAGACTCATTTTGACTGTTCCTTTTGTATCAATAAATGAGTGGATTTCAAATATTTTAAAAGGAAATAATACATAAAGGAGCCCTTCTAAAAGTACATATCAACCCAGTAATTTCTAGATGCTGTTATGGTATAGCTTACAAACATTTGCAGGACAGCAACTCAGCAGGGAAGAAATGTCTTCAGCCCTTGAGCTCTGCACTGAATGCTAATGTATTTGTATATGACGGATTTAATACAGAACTGAGAACAAATGACTTTCAGCAGCTGCACTCTAGACCTATAAATCGCTCTGAGTACTACAAAATCCATACAGAGGAAGAACAGCTGGATAATTTACAACACCAGTATTTATCAAGAAAAAGCTGAAAATACAGAACCTGATTTATCCTTTTTTCAGAGGGTACACTTCTACAAAAATTAAAAATTATTCTTCTAGAGAATCTATTTGGATAATTACTTCTATTCATATTGACATGTTGCTTCTTTAAAATACAAAATCCCTAATTTCACTCATTTTAAGGAGTACCTTTTAAAAGGATAAAAAACAGCAAATGGAAAAAGTTTTACTTATACTCAAATGCAGCACAAAGAAAAGTCTGTTAATGTTTATTTTGTGTTCCAATTGCTATGCTCTGGTAAAATCCTACAAAAGGAAGCACATTAGCCAGATGACTTGCAGAGCACAGTGGTATCAAAAATAGTACTTAAGTTAATACACTAATTGCAAAGTTGCATCAGTCTAGTTCTTGAATAAACTTTAGAGATGGAGTATTTAAAGTTTAATATAAGGGCTGTCTTAAGGATCTTAAAGAATAATACAAGCAGTAAAAATGTGCTCTGTATAAGTGAACTCCAGAAATAGAAATCTGCAGTCACTAAAGGAATATTAGCTCGTGTATAAGCAACCAAATTACTTGCTTGCAACTTCCATTAAAGTCAATACAACAGACTGCCTAAGTGTTGGTTTTGCTCACAAATCTACCATTGTTTGAGTTTTTATATGTGGCTCTGATATAACAAAAGCCATTTTACCTTGAAAAGAAAAATTCTAAAGTCCCCACATGGAGCTATATGTAGAAATTTAACAGCATGCAAAAATTTGGACTTAATTTCAAATAGACCTCACTTAAGTCAGGTATATGTTACCTCAAAACAATGATCATAGGAAATTCAACCAACTGGCTAGACTCTCTAAATAATGCAATCTAGTACACTTATTTGCAATATTCTATAAACACTGTGATAGGAATACAGAGTAACAGGAAAACAGGCAGCTTTATCTGCCTACCAACTCAACATTAGTCAGAAACAAGAGGATAGGTGAGATTATTCTAAAGAAGCCTGATCATCTTTCTTCCATTATGCCTTACTCCTCTAATCACTTCATTTTAAAATGAGATAGCTCAGAGCCCAAATAAGGCCACCTCTCTGTCAATTTACCTTAAGCTGAACTCAAGTCCTCTCTACTCTCAGCACACACATAGATATGTACTCATTGAGCAGAATGCTAAGGAAAGAATCATAAGCATCTAATAGCAGAAGTCGACATGGATTAATAAAGAATCCAAATCCTAAAGTGTCACAAATAGTTGAAGAGCATAAAAAGAACACATTAATTTATGGGAAATCAGTTTCATTTGTATGAACAGAAAGCCTTCAGCTTGAATTATACTACTTACTAGTTCAGAGAATGTGCCACCAACCAGATGGGTAACTGCAAAGCAGAACTACCAAAGAAGAAATTCTTGCACTGCTTTAAAATGAGAATAGAGGACTATCACTAAATATACAGAAAAAAAAAAAGAGTAACATTGTTTATAGGCCACTAAATCCACAGAATGTTATATATTTATATGATTCTCTTCCTTGCACTTCTGACAGGACTTTGAATCTCTCCTAGAATTTCTCTCAGGAGTTCAGCCACGAAACTGAGCTGACTTAAATGCCCTACCATCCTCACTGCTCTATAATCGCTAAAGTTGTCCTAATCTCTCAAGTTAAAATATCCTGTGGTTCTAAGCTGGACCCAACTCACTTAAAGAACAGTAGTACTCAGGTTTTTTAAATGCCTATTAAGTAAAACTATTACACAAAATCAATACTTTATTAATTCACAGTTCTGGAAGCCAAACCATTTTAGCAGCAGAGGACATAAAGTAATATTTGAAGAATAAAGAAGAAAATTTTATTTCTTATAATTTGTAATGCACTGAAGCACCGTGGCAATTACTTGTTAAAGTTTCTGGCCTCAAATAATCTTAGAACGTTAAGATCAATTTCTGATCTATTTTTTTGTTATTACTCCAAATAGGTATATATCTTTTTCATGGAGGTTTTTCAATAAATCGCTCTACCCCATCTCACACCACCACTTCTTAATAGATGGCTATCTAAATCTTAGTCATTCATCAAAATCCATTATTTCTATGTATAATTTTAGGCATCTCAGCCCACAGAGACCCCTTTCTCATATGAATCCCCATACTATTTATTATTTGTCACATAAGATAGCAATTAAGAGTATAAAGTTTTGCTGTTAAACACCCCTATATCAGTTCCCATCACTCATTACTTATGAGACGATAGGTAAGTCACTTAACCAGCACAGACTTTAGCTTCATCATACCTAAAATGGAGATGATAGTACCTATCTTATCAGGTTTTTTAAGAGATGAATAAGATAGTATATAAAGTGCTTCCAATTCAACAGGAAGCAGGAAAGGATAAAAATAAATTTTAAAAATACAACTCAATAATAAAAAGACAAGCAACCCAATTTTTAAAATGAGCAAATATTTTAAAAGACATTTACAAAGGGCAATAACCACATTAAAAGATACTCAAAATTAATTTCACTAGGAAAATGCAAATTAAGCCACCATCAGATGCCACTACGTATCTACCAAAGGCTAAAATTCTAGTAAATGGAAGTCTCATACATTTATTGGTTAGAGTAAAATGGTACAACTGCTTCAGGAAAAAAATTTGGAAGTTTCTTATAAACTAAAAATATATCTACCCAATGATCAAATAATTCCACTCCTATGTATAGGCATACCTCGGAGATATTGTAGGTTCAGTTCCAGACCACTGCAATAAAGTGAATATAGCAACGAAGCCAGTCACAAAAATTTTTTGGTTTCCCAGTGTATATAAAAGTTATGTTTGCACTATACTGTAGTCTATTAAGTGTGTAATAGCATTATGTCTTTAAAAAATTACATACCTTAATTTTAAAGTACTTATTGTTAAAAAGATACTATCATCTGAGCCTTCAGCAAGTAGTAATTTTTTGCTGGTGGTGGGTCTTGCCTCAGTGTTGATGGCTGCTGACTGATCAAGGTGGTGGTTGCTGAATGTTGAGGTGGCTGTGGCAATTTCTTAAAATAAGACAATAAAGTTTGCTCTTTCTATGAACAAAAAAATTGTTCCTTCTATGAACAGTTTCTCTGTAGTATGCAACGCCATTCAAAAGTATTTTACCCACAATAGAACTTCTTTCAAAACTGAAGTCAATCCTCTCAAACCCTACAGCTGCTTTATCAACTAAGTTTATTTACTGTTCTATATCCTTTGTTGGCATTTCAACTATCTTCATAGCACCTTCACCAGGAATAGACTCCATCTCAAGAAACCACTTTCTTTGCTCACCCATAAGCAACAACTCCTCATCTATTAAAGTTTTATCATGAGATTGCAGCAATTCAGTCACATCTTCATGTTCCACTTCTAATTCTAGGTCTCTTGCCACATCCACCACATCTGGTTACCTCATCTACTGAAGTCTTGAAACCCTCAGTCATCCACAAGAGCAGTTGTAACTTCTTCCAAAACCCTGTTAGGATTGATATTTTTACTTCTTCCCATGAATCACAAATGTTCTTAATGGCATCTACAATGGTGAATCCTTTCCAGAAGGTTTTCAACTTACTTTGCCCAGATCCATCAGAGGAATCACTATCCATGACAGCTATAGCCCTATAAAATATATTTCTTAAATAATAAGACTTGAAAGTTAAAATTACTCCTTGATCCACAGGCTGCAGAATGGATGTTGTATTAACAGGCATAAAAATAGCATTGATCTCATTGTACATCTCCATCAGAGCTGTTGGGTGACCCAGGTGCATTGTCAATGAGCAAGCAGTACTACTTTGAAAGGAATCTCTTTTTTTGAGCAGTATGTCTTAACAGCAGGCTTAAAATATTCAATAAACCATGTTGTAAATAGACGTACTGTTTTCTAGGGTTTGTTGTTTCATTTATAGAGAACAGGCACAACATAATTCTTAAGGGCCCTAGGATTTTCAAAATGGTAAGTTGAGCATCATCTTCAACTTAAAGTCGTCAGCTGCACTAGCCCCTAACAAGAGAGTTAGCCTGTCTTTTGAAGCTGTGAAGCCAGGTATTAACTTCTCCTAACAAGCTATGGAAGTCTTAGATGGCATCTTCTTTCAAGAGAAGGCTGTTTTGTCTCCATTGAAAATCTGTTTGTTTAGTGTAGCTACCTTCATTATCTTAGATCTTCTGGATAATTTACTGCAGTTTCTACATCAGCATTTGCTGCCTCACCTTGTACTTTTATGTCATGGACACGACTTCTTCTCTTAAACCTCATGAACCTCTGATAGCTTTAAACTTTCCTTTGGTAGCTTCCTCACCTCTCTCAGCCTTCATAGGATTGAAGTGAGTTAGGGCCTTGCTCTGGATTAGGCTTTGGCTTAACAGATTGTTGTGGCTGGTTTGATCTTCTATCCAGACCACTACAGTTTTCTCCATGTCAGCAACAAGGCTGTTTCACTTTCTTATCATTTGTGTGTTCACTGGAGTAGCAGTTTTAATTTCCTTCAAGAACTTTTCTTTTGCACTCATAACTTGGCTAATTGTTTGTTGCAAGAGGCCTAGCTTTTGGCATGTCTCCATTTCTGACATGCCATCCTCACTAACCTTCATCATTTCTAGCTTTTGATTTAAAGTGAGAGATGTGGAACTCTTTCTTTCACTTGAACACTTAGAGGCCATTGTAGGGTTGTTAATTGCCCTAAATTCAATATTGTTTTGTCTAAGGAGATAGGGAGACCTGAGGAGAGGTAAAGAGAAGGGGAACACCCTGTCAGTGGAGCAGTCAGAAGAAACACAACATTCAACGATTAAGTTCACCATCTTATATGCAAAGTTTGTGGCTCCCCAAAACAATTACAATATAACATTGAAGATTACTGTTCACAAGTCACTGTAACAAACATAATAATGAAAAAGTTTGAAATATTGTGAGAATTACCAAGTGTGACACAGAGACATGAAGAAAGCAAAAGTTATTGGACAAATGGCGCAAATAGACTTGCTCAATGCAGGCTTGCCACAGATCTTCAACTTGTCAAAAAAAATGCAGTATCTACGAAGCGCAATAAAGTGAAGCACAATAAAGCAAGGTATGACTGTATTTACTTAAGACAAATAAAAAAGAAAGACTTGTGTGCAAATATAAACAGCACTTTTAGTCATAACTAAAATCTGGAAATAGCCCAGGTGTCAGTCAAGAGAAAAATGTTGAAACAAATTATAGTATACTTGTACTCTCCTACAAAAAAGAAATAAACTACTGATGTACACAACAACATAGATGAATGTCAAAAACATCATGCTGACTGAAAGAAGCCTAACACAAAAGAGAATGTATTATGTAACTCCATTAATATGAACTAATATGATTAGACAAATCTAATCTATGGTGGGAAAAAGTAAAAATAGTGGTTGTCTCTGGAGGAGTGCAGCAGATACTGGCTGGGAAGAAGCATAAAGAAACTTGAAACTATCTGAGGTTCTAGGTTATATGGATTTATGTACTCATCAAAACTCAGAAGATGTACACATAAGGTTTATGCATTTAAATGTATGAAATTTTTGTAATAAATTAACTATGAAACAAATAAAAATAAAGAAAAATAACTGTAAATTAAAATTAGAAAATAAAAATAAATCTAAACATATCAGTAAGCATAGAGTAAAATAATTACACTAAAAAGACAAAAGAGGGAGATTCTCAGAATTTTTTTCTTAATTTAAGTTTATGCTGTTGCAAGAGAAGGCTGTAAAATATCAGGAACACAGAAAGATTCAAAGAAAAGAAATGGAAGAAGACTCAGAAAGCAAATACTAATTTACACAAATAATAAATAATAATTCATAATTAATTAATTTAAAAATAAAGGAAATTCTGATAACTTACTGTAGTTTTGATTTGTATTTCTCTGATAATTAGTGATATTGAGCATTTTTTTATGTTCATATTGATCATTTGTATTTCTTCCTTGGAGAATTGCTTATTTAGGTCTTCTGCCCATTTTCGGATTGGGTTGTTTGTTTTTTTCTGATTAAGTCATATGAGCTGCTTATATATTCTGGAGATCAAGCCTTTATCAGTTTCATCATTGGCAAAAATTTTCTCTCATCCCATCGGTTGTCGTTTTGTCTTACTTATGGTTTCCTTTGCTGTGCAGAAGCTTGTAAGTTTAATTAGGTGGCATTTGTTTATTCTTGCTTTTATTTCTATTGCTTGGGTAGACTGCCCTAGGAGAACATTTTTGAGATGTATGTGAGATGATGTTTTGCCTATATTTTCTTCTAGGAGGTTTATTGTATCTTGTCTTTTTGCCGTCATTCAAAAGTCCACAAATGACACATGCTGGAGAGGCTGTGGAGAAAAGGGAACCCTCTTACACTGCTGGTGGGAATGCAGTTTGGTGCAGCCACTATGGAAAACAGTACAGAGATTCCTCAAAAGACTAGGAATAGACTTATCATATGACCCAGGAATCCCACTCCTGGACATATATATAGAAGGAACCCTACTTCAAAAAGATACCTACACCCCAATGTTCATAACAGCACTATTTACAATAGCCAAGACATGGAAACAGCCTGAATGTCCATCAATAGATGACTGGATAAAGAAGATGTGGTATATTTATACAATGGAATACTACTCAGCCATAAAAACCGAGAACATAATGCCATTTGCAGCAACATGGATGTCCCTGAAGAATGTCATTCTAAGTGAAGTAAGCCAGAAAGAGAAAGAAAAATAACACATGAGATCGCTCATATGTGGAATCTAAAAAACAAAAACAAACAAACAAACAAAAACAAAGCATAAATACAGGACAGAAATAGACTCATAGACAGAGAATACAGACTTGTGGTTGCCAGTGGGGTGGAGGGTGGGAAGGGATAGACTGGGATTTCAAAATTGTAGAATAGATAAACAAGACTATACTGTATAGCACAGGGAAATATACACAAAATGTTATGATAACTCACAGAGAAAAAAATGTGACAATGAGTGTGTATACATCCATGAAGGACTGAAAAATTGTGCTTAACACTGGAATTTGACACAACATTGTAAAATGATTATAAATCAATAAAAAAAGTTAAAAAAAAGAAATATTAAGTCTTAGCACAGGGAAATATATACAAGATCTTATGGTAGCTCACAGAGAAAAAAATGTGACAGTGAATATATATATGTCCATTTATAATTGAAAAATTGGGCTCTACACTGGAATTTGACACAACATTGTAAAATCATTATAAATCAATAAAAAATGTTTTAAAAAAAGAAAAAAAAAAGAACATAAATACAAAACAGAAACAGACTCGTCGACATAGAATACAAACTTGTGGTTGCCAGTGGGGAGGGGTGTGGGAAGGGACAGACTGGGAGTTCAAAATTTTTAGATACTGACAGGCATATGCAGAATAGATAAACAAGATTATACTGTATAGCACAGGGAAATATATACAAGATCTTGTGGTAGCTCACAGCAAAAAAAAATGTGACAATGAATATATGTATGTTCATGTATAACTGAAAAACTGTGCTCTACACTGGAATTTGACACAACATTGTAAAATGACTATAACTCAATTTAAAAAAAATGTTAAAATGAAAAAAAAAGGAAATGCTATTTTTATATCAAACCAAAAAAGACACTAAGGCCAACAGGGGTTACAGGACCAAAGACAGCCATCAGATAATGACAATAAGAATATTTACCAGGAAGTAATTATAATTCTCAATTTTCATTACCTGAACAGCATAAACACAAAATGCTTTAAAAAATAACTGAATTATGAGATGTTGGTAAATTTACAATCACTGTAAGAGATTATAGCATACCTTTTTTGGTAATTTCAAGTTAAGGAGACATAAAATTAGTAAAGCTATGTAAGATTTGAACAACATGATAAGGTTTAATTTAATGAACTAATATAGAATTACAGAACATATTTTGATTGATGCACACATGGAACATTTACCCAACTGACCACCCATTAAGCCAAGAAGTAACGCAAATCTCAACAAACATGAAGAATCAAAGACACCAAATACTGCTGAGGATGCGGAGCTCTAAGAACCCTCATATATTGCTGGTGGGAGTGCAAAATGATATAGCAACTTTAGAAACAGTTTGGTGGTTTCTTACAAAACTAAACACACTCGTAACATACAATGCAGAAGATTCAGCATTTGTACCCCTTGGTATCTACCTAAAAGAGTCAAAAACCTATGTCCACACGAAAATCTAGACATGATATTTACAGAAGCTTTGTTCATAATTGCCAAAACGTGGAAGCAACCATGATGTCAAGATGTAAGTAAATGACTACACCATGGTACATCCAGACAATAAAATAATATTCAATGTTAAAAAGAATGCTTATCACTAAGTGAAAGAAGCCAATCTGAAAAGGTGACATAATATATTATTTCAACTATATGATAATCTGGAAATAGCAAAACTATGGAGGCAATAAAAAGATAATGGTTGCCAGGCATTAGTGGAGGAAAGGTTAACAGGCAGAGTACAGAGAATTTTTAGGGCAGAGAAAATATTCTTCATGATATTTTAGTGATGGATATATATTATACATTTGTTTTTGATGTTATAAAGCTGTAATAGAGCTATTGTTAAATAGCTATTTAACAATAAAGCTATTGTTAAATAAATTATTCTATATCCATACAGTGTAATATTATGCATCCACTGTACTTGTGTTTTTAAAAAAATGTAATTCCCTGGGGAAATGTTTGCTATATAAAATATAATGAAAAAGTAAACTGTAAAATTATGTTAAAATATGTCCAGACTATATTATGTCTGGGATTTGCTTCAAAATAATATGTGGAGGAATGAAGTGGGTGTGACACAGATGAAACAAGATGAATTGATAATTATGAAAATGAGTGATGGGTACATAGATATTCTTTACACTATTATTTTTACTCTTGTATTTGTTTAAAATATTCTGTATTAAAAGATTAAGAAAACTGTAAGTGCATTATGGTCCTAGTTATTAAATATATATATAATATAAGTATTTAATGTTATATAACACATATGTTTATCTTGAAAAAAAACACCATCAAATGTTAACAAAGGTTGACTCAGTATGGCTGGCCCTTCCATATGTTTTCTAATCATACTTTCAAGTTTACAGATATCCCAGGTCCTCCAGACTACAAAATTCACTCTGCTTTATGATATCAAATTATCTTGAACTCATAATTCTACATGATGACTATTTTTACCATGAGTATCCCTCTGGTTGTTTAATGTCCACTGCTCTCTGAGGAGACTGGCTCCCAGTACATCAGGATGGTCCTTTATTTGCCATGCACATTGATGAGTGGTTGTATGCAGTGTGAATGAAGATAGGAAATTATTATGTAAAATAAAGAGAAAAGAAGCCCAAATCTAGATGAGGAAAACCTAGAGGAAAGATAATCATGAGTCAGAGAAGTTGAATGTCTTAGTCCTGGGAAGACTAAAGTGGGAGAATCTCCTTGGCAGTATTATAAAAAAAGAGATGGTTTTTTAAGATCATGCAAGTCTAACAAAATTTTGAATGTAGCTTATCATGAAGTGTGCAAGGTAAAAGCTCCCTCCCTAAATTATTTTCAGTAAAATCAATATCTCAGGGGACAGTAACTAGAAAAGCTGACATCTGGGGTCCATACTAAATGAGTGGCATTGAGTGTAGCCTATATTGTTCACCAAATATGTTGTCAATCAATAAACCTAGAGTCTAAGCAACACCAAGCCTTCCGAAGGGTAGGATTAGTCTATAGTAGACATACATAACAATAATCTTTTAAACCCGAAAAGACTTACAAAATTATTCAATCTAACCTCCTAATTAAATATCTAAGAACTCTAAATGGTTAAATAACTTGCTCAAAGCCACTCAGCTAATTCCAGTCATAGCCAAATAAAAAACTAGAGCTTCTGAATCTAAGTTTATAAGGCATATTGGGAGAGATGGAAGGAGAAAAAGCAGAAAATGAGAAGAGGTGAGAATGAAAGAGAGGACAGAAAGAATTTCATTCATTCATAATGATAGATACCTATCATAACTTTATAAAAGTTCCCAAAATCTTACTAGTATGTAATTATTATATAAATCTTACATTAAATAACATGCCTTATTATAAGAGTATAGCAATCTTACACATTTTCATATTTTCATCCTTGTCCTCCCTCCACCATTCTCTTTATTTTTTTTTCATCACCAATTTTAGTTTAGCTCTATACTTTTGGAAAAAATGGGAAGCTAGTCAAATATTTTTTACCCCAAAGGTGATCTTAACCAAATAGTGAGACTAAACTAAATAACTAGACCAATAGCAGCAAGGAAGAACTATTTAACATTTTAAAATGTATTCTCTAACAAAAATGTTCACTTAAGCATTCTCTCTGTTCAACAGGTTATTTATTGCCTGATCTATGTAATTCATTAGGTTTAATCACTTTCATTCAATTGCAAGTCCTTTTGTTTTCCTGGTTCAACACCCTCACTAAATGTAAAATATATATGCACCTTGAGTGCTCTTTATTTACACTTCTGAGTGACTAGGGAAATTTATTTGATTACAAAACTTAAGAAGAAACCAATAATTCAGGAAAAAAATGTGTAGTGCTGCTTCTACACTCAGACTAATTTTTTTTCTAATATTGTAATGCTTATAATTTGCAGATATTTTTAAATATTTATAATTCAGTAGGGATTTCTTATTAATAAAGCTTATTTGGAATAAAAAATACTTTTCCAATATATTTTAATCTCATAGATTGTTTCTGTCATTTATATAGCATGAAAAAATGTCTAATGGGACAATCATTCACTATTAAATGATTAATCATGAACAACATATAAATCAAATCAATCAAATCACTTCATTAGCTCTGAATATAAATATTCAGCCAAATGAAAAAAATTCAATTCATCTTATTTTTTTGGAGGATTCTTGCAATGTAATGAGAAAGATGATCATTTTCAGGGGAAAGACCTTTGGATTATCTTTTGCAATATGCATTCCTTCACTCACTGATCCATCAAATAAGTAATAACTACTCACTACATGTAAGACCTTATGCTAGGCCCTCATGATGATACAGAGAGAACTGTCTATCATTGTAACCAACAGAAGAGTTATAACTTTTGTCTTAATAACATTACCAGTGCTCACTACTACACAAATAGTTTTTACATAATTATCACCTAAAGTAAATTAGAGAGAAACTAAGACTATCAAAACAAATACTATTTTTAATTCAGACTTTCTATTAGAAATAATTCCACTTTATTCCTTAAGCAACTTGGTCCAAAATTATTTTAAACTAAAATTTAATAACTATATGTTAAATCCCTACTGCTAGTCTTGGTCTTATAAAATTTCCTTCCCTTTGAGAAAATCAAAATCTAGCTGTGAGAGAGGCACAAAAGTACTAACATAAGCAATAAAATGTCATGATAGATGCTCTCCTGGAGGTATCCTGCCATGGGAACACAAACAAGGGTAGGATGCAGGGTAGGCAGATTTCAAGAAAAGGCTTCTCAAAAGAAGTAAACATTTGATCCAGGCTCTAAATAAGAAAACAATTTTAAATAATCAGATGACTAGAAGAAGGAAGAGAAGGAGAATGAAAAGAAAGAGGAAAGGGGGAAGAAAATGAGCCGCTAACATTTATTACAAGCTCTGTACTAAGGAGTTTAACAAATATTATTTCATTTAATGCTTAGAACAAGCTGAGTTAGATACTATTGGTGCTAAAATTTAGCAGAGCTCTGCTTCTAGGGGTGGAAGGACAGGAAGTCTGCTCCAACAAAGGAAAATAGTTCCTTGTGTGAGTAAACTTAATGGTCAGAGTAAACAGTGAGCCCTAAGTACAAGACACGTTTTAGAAAAAGTATTCAGAGAAGAAGGTAAACAAATCCCTATCCGTACATAACAACACAGAGTAGAGATTTACATAATGTTTTGTAATGAAAGGATTAAAGGAGAGGATAAAGTAAGAAAAGGGGAAAGAGAAAGAGAACCCATGAGCAAAGAGAGACTGAAGCTAAATTGTGAGTGGTCTTCAATGCTAGGCCAAGATGTTGAGAACATTTTGTAAGACTCAGGAAGCCAAAGATGTTTTTATCAGCAAGGTAGTGACATGACATCCTCCATGGAGAAGGATGGATTAAAGGAAATAGAGAGTAAAGACAACAAATTCTATACAGAAATTACTGCAACATCTGGGGTAAGAAATGGGGAAATCCCAAACTAGGCAGAGAGTAAGAGTAGGACTTAGTACTAAAACAGTGATGAGGAAGAATTTTTTTGGCTTTGACATCCATTCAATGTTGGATTTCAGGTTTCTAGATTGAATGTTTGGGAGGATGGTGATAGACTTATGACTGAGAATATAGCAGAAAAACAGACAGATAGATCAATGGAATAGGAGACTCCAGAAATAAACCCACACACTTAGGGTCAATTAATCTAAGATAAAGAAGGCAAGAATACACAATGGAAAAAAAAAAACAATCTCTTCAATACATGGTGCTGGGAAAATTGGACAGCTACCCGTAAAAGAATGAAATTAGAACATTCTCTAACACCATATACACAAATAAAGTTAAAATGGATTAAAGATCTAAATGTAAGACTGGATACGATAAAACTCCTAAAGGAAAACATAGGTAGAACACTCTTTGACATAAATCGCAGCAATATTGTTTTTTGAACCAGCTCATAGAGTAATGGAAATAAAAGCAAAAATAAACAAATGGGAACTAATTAAACTTAAAAGCTTTTGCACATCTAAGGATACCACAAACAAAACAAAAAGACAATCTACAGAATGGAAGAAAATATTTGCAAATGATGCGGCTGACCAGGGACTAATTTCTAAAATATACAAATAGCTCACACAGCTTAACATCAAAAAAACTAGCAACCCAATCAAAAAATGGACAGAAGACCTAAATGGACATTTCTCCAAAGAAAACATCCAGATGGCCAACAGGTGCAAGAAAAGATGCTCAACATCACTAATTATTAGAGAAATGCAAATCAAAACCACAATGAGGTATCATCTCACAACAGTCAGAATGGCCATCATTAAAAAGTCTACAAATAATAAATGCTGGAAAGGGTGTGGAAAAAAAGGAACTCTTCTACACTGCTGGCAGTAATGTAAATTGCAACAGCCACTATGGAGGACAGTATGAAGGCTCCTTAAAAAATTAAAAATAGACTTACCATATGATCCAGCAATCCCACTCCTGGGAATATATCCAGAAAAAAACTATAATTCAAAAAGATACATGCACCCCAATGTTCACAACAGCACTATTTACAATAGCCAAGACATGGAAGCAACCTAAATATCCATCGACAGATAAACAGATAAAGAAGAGGTGGTATATATATATATAATGGAATATCAGTCATAAAAAAGAATAAAATAATGCTATTTGCAGCAACATGGATGGACCTAGAGATATTCATATTAGGTGAAGTAACTCAGACAGAGAAAGACAAATATCATACAATGTCACTTATATGTGGAATACAAAAAACAAATACAGATTTTATTTACAAACCAGAAATAAACCCACAGACATAAAAAACAAACTGTGGGTACTTGGCGGGGGGGGGGGGGAATTGGGAGGAGGGATAGATTAGGAGTTTGGGATTAATAGATACACATTACTAAATATAAAAATAGATAAACAACAAGGACCAAATGCACAGCACAGAGAACTATATTCAATTTCTGGTAATAGAAAAGACTGAAAAAAATAAATGTATGTATATGTATAACTGAATCACTTTGCTGTACACATGAAACTAACATTGTCAATCAACTACACTTCAATAATAAATAATAATTAAAAAAGAGAATATAGGAGGGTAGGGAAGTTAGGATGGTAATGATAATGAAACTTAATATTGGTACTATACATATAAAGGCATATACAGTATATAATTTGTACATTGTGATATTATAAAAAATATTTCATAGTATCTGAGCTTCTGAGAATTCCTAAGGATTAGTATCAGGTCTGATTTACTGACTCATGTAACAATGCAAAAAGGATAAAATGGAAAAGTATCTGTAGTGTTTTTTTAAATAACAGCTTTGTTGATACATAATTTATATAGCATAAAATTCATCATTTTAAAGTGTACAATTCAGTGGGTTTTAGTGTAGTCACAAAGTTGTGTATCCATCACCACTATGTAACTCTTGTAATTTTTCAGCAATACATAAAGAAACCCCATACCAATCAGCAGTCAGTCGTTCACCATTTGCTCTTCCCCAGAACCCCTGGAAATCACAAATCCACTTTTTGTCTCTATAGATTTGTTATTCTGGACTTTTCATATAAATGGAATTATATTTGGTCTTTTACAACTGACTTATTTTGCAAAATATTTCAAGGTGTATTCATGTTGTAGCATGTATCAGTACTTCCTTTTTATTCCTTTTTATTTCCAAATAATGTTTCACTTTATGGACATGCCATATTTTACTCATCCATTATTCAGCTGATGTACATTGGATTATTTCCACTTTTTGATGATAATGAATAATGCTGCCTATAAATATTCATGTACAAATTTATGTGTGGGTATATTTTTTTCATTTCTCTTTTGTATATATTATACTGGGGTGGAATTGCTGGGACACATGGGTCATATGTTTAACATTTTAAGAAATTGCCTATTTCCACAGTAGCTATATGATTCTACAGAATCCTATCAGCAACGTGTGAGAGTTCAAATTTCTTCACACCCTTGCCAACACTTGTTATATTTCTGTATTTGATTATAACCTTCTTAGTGGGTATCAAGTCGCATCCCACTGTAGTTTTGATTTGCATTTTAAATTACTAATGATGTTGAGCATCTTTTTATGGACTTATTGGCCATTTGTATATCTCCTTTAAAGAAATAAGTTTAATTATACAAAATTTCCCCAGCTATGCTGAGACACAATTGACATATAACATTGTATAAGTTTATTATATACAACATGATGAATGATATATCGTAACATTCTGATACATGTGAGAAGATATCTCATTGTAGTTTTGACTTGCATTTTATTGATGATTTGTGATGTTGAACATCTTTTCATGTACCTGTTGGCCATGTAGGTCTTCTTTGAAATAAATGTCTATTCGGGTCCTCTGACCATTTTTAATCATATTATTTGATTTTTTGCTATTAAATTGTATGTGTTCATTATATATTTTGTATATTAACCACTTATCAGATAGATGGTTTGCAATTTTTCTTCTATTCAATAGGCTGCCTTTTCATCTTGTTGATGGTTTCCTTTGCTATTTTAGTTTGGTGTAGACCCACTTGCTTTTTCTTGCCTTTGTTGCTTGTACTTTTTATGTCATATCCAAACAAATCGCTGTCAAGACCAACAACAAGAAGACATTTCTCTGTTTTCCTTTAGGAGCATTTTGTTTCAGACCTCATGCTTAGGTTTTTAATCAATTGCAAGTTAATTTTTGTGTGTGGTATAAGAGAGGAGTCCAAAGTCATTCTTCTGCATGTGAATAACTCATTTTCCCAACATCATTTATTGCAGATACTTTCCCCATTTAGTATTCTTGACTTTCTTTAGTATTCTTGACTTGTCAGATACCAACCATATATGCATGGACTTATTTCTAAACTCTCAATTCTGTTCCACTAGTCTATATGTTTGTCTTTTTGCCAGCATCACACTGCTTTGACTACGATAGTTTTATAATAAAGTTTGAAATCAGGAAGTGTGAGATCTCAAGCTCTTTTCTTCCTTCTCAGAATTGCATTGGGTATTTAGGGGTTTTTGAGATACCATTCTAATTTTAGGATTTTTTTTTCCATTACTTTGAAAATTCCGTTGGAATTTTTATAGGGATTGCATTGAATCTGTAGATGAATACAAGTAGTATGCAATTTACTACCTGCTACAATATTAATTCTTCTGCTACATTAATACAGGATATCTTTCCATTTATTTGTGTCTTCTTCAGTTTATTTCATCAATGTCTTAAGTTTTCAGTACCCAGATCTTTCATTTCCTTGGTTAAATTTATTCCTAAGTATTTTATTATTTTTGATGCTATAGCAAATGGGATTGTTCCCTTTATTTCTTTTTCAGATAGTACATACTTAGTGTATAGAAATACAACTAAATTTTGTATGTTGATTTGTATTCTGCTACTTTACTGAGTTCTTTTATTAGCTCAAACAGATTTTTAGTAGATTCCTTGGGATTTTCTATATATAAGTTCATATCATCTGCAGAGATAATTTTACTTCTTCCTTTCCAATTTGGATGACTTTTATTTCTGTTTCATGCCTAATTTCTTAGCTAGGACTTCCACTACTATGTGGAACAGGAGTGGTGAGAGTGAGCATTCTTTTCTTGTAACCTAACTTTGGAGGGAAAGCTTTCAACTTTTCACTATTAAGAATGATGTTAGCTATGGGTCTGCCAAATAAAGCTGTTATAATGTTGAGGTAAATTCATTCTATACTGAGCTGGCTAAGAGTTTTAATTATGAGGGGATGTTGAATTTTGTCAAATGATTTTTCTATACCTATTGAGGTAATCATATGATTTTTTAATTGAAGTATAGTCAATTCTATATGATATTGTGTCATATCATGTTGTGTCAATTTCTGGTATACAGCATAGTGCTTCAGTCATACATATACATACATACATTTGTTTCCATATTCTTTTGCATTATAGGTTGCTGCAAGATATTGAATATAGTTTCCTGTGCTATGCAGTACAAACTTGTTACCTATTTTATATATAGTAGTTAGCATCTACAAATCTCAAGCTTCTAATTTATCCCTTCATACCTGCTTTTTACCCTCTGGTAACCATAAGTTTGTTCTCTATGTCTATAAGTCTGTTTCTGTTTTGTAAATAAGTTCATTGGTCTCTCTCTTTTTAGATTCCACATATGAGCAATATCATATGATTTTTTCTTTCTCTTTCTGGCTTACTTAGAATGATGATCTCCAGGTCCATCCTTGTTGCTGCAAATGGCATTATTTCATTCTTTTTTATAGCTGAGTGATATTCCACTATATATATATTTTTTTCTTTATCCATTCATATGTTGATGGACATTTATGTTTCCAGTTGCAGAAAATCTTTTTTGCTAGGTTTCAGCCTTTTTTTTTAAAATCAATGGTTGTTTAGCAGTCAGTTGTGGTTTTGTTGTAAATCATGAGGGGAGGCAAGCTTGTAGTCCTACTACTCTGCCATCTTGACAAGAAATCCCATATCTCTCATATGATCTTTTTATCTTTCATTCTCAAATATATTATAGGACATAATTAATCTATAATAATGTAGTATATCACATTTATTGATTTGCATATGTTGAACCATTCCTGTGTCCCAAGGATAAATTCCAGTAGATAATGGTGTATGTATGATCCTTTAAATCCTTTGGTTTGCTAGTATTTCACTGACAATTTTTGCATTATATCCATCAATAAGTAGACCTATAGTTTTCTTTTCTTGCAGTATCTTTATCTGATTTCAGCATCAGGGTAATACTGGCCTCATAAAATGAGATTGGGAGTGTTCCTTTCTCTTCAAATTTTAAAAAGTGTTTGGAAAGGATTGTTATAAATACTTTAAATATTTTGTAGAAAATACCAGTGGAGCCATCTGGTCCTGGGCTTTTCTTTGTTGGAAGGTTTTAAATTACTAATTAAATTACCTTACTTGTCTGTTCAGATTATTCGTTTCTTCACAATTTAGTCTTGAAGTGTTGTATTTCTAGGAATTTATCCCCGGAAATAATCATATCTTTTCTAAGCCCCAAAAGAACATCTCATTCTCCAGATTTTTCTTTTAAAGTCTTGAGCCAACTTCTTATTTCCCCAACTAGTATTATGGCCTCAAGCACCTGTGATGTTAAACAATTGCTGTTCATCATTTTTAACAAATCTCCTGGAATCTAGTTCTTTCCCCCTGAGCAGCTCTAAGTCAGGTCAGTTAAAGGCAAGCCCTGTGAATGGGGCTTTCCAAGTAGCAGCAAGACAGATCAAATAGTGACATTTATCTCAAGGAAATGGGGCTTTGCCAGCAGCTCCAAATCGATTCTGCTCCCTCTAGTCACTGCTAACCACCTGGTTTCACAGCTACCATTGTTGTGTGCCTACATTGACTTTCAAGGCTACTGTGGATCTGGGATGAAGGGACTAGAAATAGAGTAAATTAAAATACCAGAAAAAACCATTACTCTCAATGAGATCTAGCCATTTTTCTTGTTGTAAGCCTTTGATTAATTTCCAGAGTTCTGAAAAAGTTGATTTTAAACATTTTTGCCAGAGTTCTCATTGCTTTTCTGAAGAAATGGATTTTCAGAGATCGCCCCTCCACCATTTCAAAAGTGCATCCCTGGAGCTATGCTTTTGAATTACATTTAACAATGAATTGATATAATGGAGAACAAAGAAGCATCTTTAAAGTAATTGACTTTTCATGCAGCCAAATTAGTATTATTTTGTTCAAAATCACCATCTTAGGAAGAAGTACCACATACTTAAATATACTTCGAATTTTTTAATTTTACCCATCATGAGGTAAGTAATTTTTTTTAATTGAATGTTTTAATAATGGGCATTTAGCATCCTTTGGGAGAAATTTAATTGAACAAAATCTAATTTATAAGTATTTAATCAGGCTGAATATATAATTATTTTTTAATCTAAACCAAGTGGTGGCTATAAAGTATTCAAAGTAATATTTGTATTTGGATCATAATCTAACTACAAAAGGATCATTCCAAAAAGTAACTCCTCAAAATGTGATGACATTAGAATAATTTTATAGCATTCTCATTGGACATATTTGACTTAACAAAATTCTAGAGTGAGTGTTTAAAATATCAATCTTTATTTTCAAACTTTATGTATGTTAAAAAACTTTTCTACAAACCATCTATAGTCACACTAGCCAAGTAAACTAAAAATGAGCAAAACACCTATAGTGCCTTTTAAATTTCCTTCTTCCACTTCATTTATACTCCTATTATGTTAATTCAGGACTTTATTGACTCAAACTACCAAATTATTAGTAGCATATTGACTCAAGTTACCATATTATTAGTGGTATGCATACCTTTTAACCTACAAACACTTAAAATGGAAAATTATACCAGATGTTAAGAAAAATAAAGAATTATACGTCAGGACATCTCCTCTGAAACATTCTATAAGCTAGTTGATGAGGTAAGATGTCATTTTCTTTTCACAAAATATAATTACCAAGATATTATAAATACAATAAACACAGGAAATGAGAAAGTATAGAGCTCTAAATGGTCTAGAATTTTTAGGAAGGAATTAATATAGGAAATAAGGCTTGAAGAGGCTTTGAAGGATAATTAGATTATTTCCTGAGCATCTCAAAATAATTGTTAGATAACATAGCATGTAAAGCTCTGTCCAATGGATGGAAATAATTATTGGTTATGCAAGTTAGATTTCATCACTCTAGAACTAAAAAGGAAAAATACGTACAAAATCAACCAATGGAATCAGGAATTAATACACAAAAAGAAACAGAATCATATTAATGGTGGGGTACTGCAGTAAAGATCCTTAAAACTTGTGTTACTTAGAGGACAACAACATTATCTGGCCCCTACTCTTAAGGTCTCATAAGAGTGCTACCTATCACGTGTGAGCCTAGCTCTCACAGGCTCTCATTATTTCATGACCAGAAATTGATGAACTAACTCACACTGACATTTAATTGTCATTCCCTCCCCTTGAATGACTTATGTACCTGCTGGATCACCCTTCCAGCACTCAAGAAGAGACTAAATTACAGAATCACATCTTTGAGACATGTTTCCTACTTTAAAAGTTAAATGGTATTCATAATGAGTACTGAGAGACTTCATTAATTAAACGTGCTGGTTAAGAGGACTAAGCATAATGTTCAAAGGGAAAAAATTCTAGACTTGAATCAAACTATTTAAATACTGAAAGTTAAGTTAGAGACTAATTAGTCTAACCTCTTATTTGAGAGTAACGAAATTGGGAGCTAGGAAGCAAGTCACTAGGGGCTAAGAGACTTGCCAAAGTTGACACAGCTATTTAAAGGCAGAGGCAAAATCAGGACCAGAGCTACAAATTTTACTTCAAAAATTTCTCTTACCATAAAGGAATTTCAGTTCCCAGAAAGTTTACTTTCACTCTTGGTCTGACCTGATTCCCTCTAACCTCTTTGACTTAATTCCAACATCTTTGAAAGATGCTAATATAATTGAGACTATAGGAAGAATGTTATTTCATTTTGCGAGGAAGTTTGAAGACAAATAACACCATTACAATTATGACTCATCTCTAAAAGTTTAATGTCTCAACCTTTGCTTCTTATGGTCTTTTTATGCAGCATGATTAATGCAATCTATTTCTTTGACTGTCTCAAGTGCCATGAAATCTCTCACTTCTTTTGCAGTGACTTAGTCTGAAAAAAACATGCACAATAACAACTTTTCCTTGAATGCTTATGTACATAAATTTACCAAACAAAAAGATTATCCAACCCACTCCTCATCATCAAATGAAGTAGTATTTCATCTTACAGCATCTCCTAGTTCAACGTTTGTGGGAAGTCTAAGTTGCTTCATTAAACCTCTGCTGCACTGCTACACTGTAGGAAAATGTATGGGAGGTAGCAATATGAGTATAAGAAAAAAAAAGAATAAATGAGGGGAGAAAAAAGGAAATGAATGTGGATGATAAGCCTGGAAGACAACAGATGAGGCACAAAGAAATGAAGAAGGTAGTAAGAATAAGTATGTATACGTCAGCTTTTATATAGGGATGCTTTTCAGTATGTGTATATGTATATGAGTTTGTGTGCAGCTGATCACAAGGATACAGTAGGAAAGAAGTCATCATTACATTGTTTTTACTGATCTGCTGCAGAACAGGAACTGTGCTAAAAACAGCACAAACAAGGTCAACTTAATTCTGATCAATACACAGTGACTGTAAGTAGTTACACATCAATCCATTATTTCTCCAGAGATGTCATACAGCATGATAACAAAATATTGCTAACTCAATTAATCACACTGTTGCTAGCCAAAGGTAGCAGCATCACACTACCGAGAGTATCCTGAAAATGGTAGTGCAGCATTGTTCTGTACCAAGATCTGTTGGCAGCCTCCAAATGTATTTTTCCTTTAAAAAATTGCCACCAAGATATCCAAATTAGAAAGGAAGAAGTAAAATTATCTGTTTGAGGATAACATTATTTTATATGTAGAAAATCCTAAAGATTCCAGAGAAAAAAAATCTGTTAGAATTAATAAACAAATTTATTGCAGACAAAATAAACCAAAGTTATAGGACACAAAATCAAAAATAAGTTGCACTTCTATATATAACAATAAACAATCCAAAAGGAAATAAAGAAAATAATATTTACAATAGCATCAAACCCAGGCACCCAGCTCACCCCAGGGCCTGCCAGCTCCAATGGCCCCAGATGGTGTCCCCAGCAACAGCATTCCAGTAGGTTCTTATGAACCCAGACGCCAAACATCATCCCAGCATCTGCCAGATCCAACAGTCCCAGAGAGCTCCTATAGCACCAGGCTCCCAATGGACTCCTATAAATCCAGTCTTCTAGCACATCCCAGTGCTGGTCAGCTCCTACAGCCTTCAGTGGCTCCTATGGCCCCAGGCTCCCAATCAGGTCCCAACAACCCAAGCTCCTGGCAGGCAGTGCAAACCCAGACTTCCAACCAAGGCCAGCACAAAACCAACTACTGCAGATTCAGGTTTTCAAACCACGCTAGCACCAGGTCAGCTCCCATAACAGAGGTCCCCAGCCAACCCCGGGACCAACTTGGCCCCTGTAGACACAGATTCCAGACCAGATCCCATAGACCCAGGCTTCCAACCTTCCTAGGACCAGGTCAGCCCCCAACGCCCCAGACTTGAGGCCATCTCCTGAGTTCCCAGGTTATAGGCCTACTCACATGGATCCAGGCTCCAGACTCATTCCAGAGCCAAATTGGCCCATATTACCAGAGTGATCCCTGACAGCTGGTTGGTCCCTGAGGACCCAGAATCTAGAACTACCCATGTAGTCACAGGTACAAAGCACATCACAGCAGAGTCAAATTCCAGGCCTGTCCTGGTGAATCCATCTACCCAAGTATCAGGACTGCCCACCTGCTGACTCAGGCATCAGACCTACCCTCTAATAACTCCAGCAATAAGTCCACCCTACTCTCACAATTCCTATTCAACATAGTCCTGGAAGTTCTAGCCAGATTAATTAGACAATCAATCAATCAATCATATAAATAAAGGGCATTCAGATTAGAAAGGAAGAAGTAAAATTGTAACTGTTTGCAGATGATATGATCTCATATATGGAAAATCCTACAAATTTGGCAAAGTTGCAGGATACAAAATCAACCTATAAAAACCAGTTCCATTTCTATATAATAACAACAAACTATCAGAAAAAGTAATAAAGAAAACAATCCCATTTACAGCATCAACAACAATAAAATATTTAGTACTAAATTTAACCAAAGATGTGAAAGATCTGTACATGGAAAACTATAAGATGGTGATGAAAGAAACTGAAAAAGATACAAACAAATGGAAAGATATCCTGTGCTCATGGATTGGAAGAATTAATACAGTTAAAATATCCATACCGCCCAAAGTCATCTACAGATTCAGTGCAGTTCATATCAAAATTTCAATAGCATTTTTCACAGATAAAAATATCAATCCTAAAATTATACCATTCACAAAAATTTGAAATGGATTAAAGATCTAATCATAAGACCTGAAACTATTAAACTCCTAGAGGAAAACATAGGAAAAATGCTCTTTGACATTGATCTAGGCAAAAATTTTTGGGATATGACACCAAAAACACAAGCCACAAAAGCAAAAATAAACTGAGACTGCGTCAAACTAAAAAGCTTCTGCACAGCAAAAGAAACAATCAGCAAAATGATAAGGCAACCTACGGAATGGGAGGAAAAATTGCAAGCCACCTATCTGATAAGTGGTTAACATCCAAAATAATAATATTGTGTAAGAGTATACAATTCAATAGAAAAAAATACGATCTAAAAATGGACAGAACTTAAATAGACATGTTTCCAAAGAAGACATACAAATGGCCAACAAGCACAGGAAAAGATGCTCAACATCACTAATAATTAAGGAAATTCAAATCAAACCACATTGAGATATCACTTTCCACCTGTTAGAATGGCTATTATCAAAAAGAGCCATCAAGTATTGGCAAGGATGTGGAAAAAGAGAACTCTTGTGTACTGTTGGTGGGAATATAAATTATATAACCAATAAGGAAAACAGCATGGACATTCCTCAAAAAAATAAGAATAGAACCACCATATGATCCAGTAATCCCAATTCTGAGTATATATCCAAAAGAATTAAAAGCAGGGTCTCAAAAAATGTATTTGTACACCCATATTCATAGCAACACTATTCAAAATAGCCTAAAGTTGGAAGCAATTCAAATGTTTATTGACAGATGAATGAATCAACAAAATGTTGTGTATATATACAATGGAATATTATTCAGCCTTGAAAGGGAATAAAACCCTATCACACGCTACAACAAATGTACCTTGAGGATATTATGTTAAATGATCCACTTATGATCAATACTGTATGATTCCACTCTTACGAGGTATCTAAAGTAGTCAAATTCATAGAAACAGAAAGAAGAATGCTTTGTTACCAGGATATAGATGTAGAGAAAAAGAGGGAATTGTTGTTTAATGGGTGTACAGTTTCGGTTCTACAAGATGAAAAAGGTGTGGAGATGTGTTTCACAACAATGTGAAAATACTTAAAGCTTCTGAACTATACACTTAAAAATGGCTGAGATACACTTAAAAATGGCTGAGATACCATAGTAAAAAAAAAAAAGAGAGAGAGAGAAATGCCACCAAAAGTGGATATTAAAGAACAGCTAAATAGATGTTTTATTTACCCAAACAGGCTCCAGAAGAATGTATGTGAAGTGTCTCAGGCATAATGAAGCTACACTTTATTCAGAATAAATAAATACCCAACAGTATGATTCTCTGTGCTATTCAGAGAGTGATGGAAGGGTTTAAAAATAGGTGGATAAATGAGGAGGAAATTTTTAGAGGTCCACACCTTGGAAGATATTCAAATAGGAAAACACGTTGAAAAGTTCACAAGATTGTTCACATAGTATATTTTACCATTATAAAGCCTCTAATTAAATATCAACTTCTATGGATTTTTTGACATGTAAGCCCAATTAAATGCCAACTGAAATAGCATTAAATTATTATCCCTAAATAATTCTCTCCTACTTCCATAAATAAAGCAAGGAAAGTAAATGGCACTAAAAACAGCTGTGATGTCCATCACACACACAAAAGAAAAAGTCTTTAAAACCCAGTTTTCTGAGATATCAAATTTGTTAGAGGAAAGAACCAACATACTTATTCTGATATTCCCTTAAATGTGCTTTTTTAAAAAATTTTAAGATTACTTAATTCATTCTCACTCATAGTTATTACAAATTAGAGTGATTTTGTAATATAGATGATTCCTGAAAATAAGCCTAACTGCCATCTTTTGTTTTACGTTTTCTCAGTTTGATATGTATTACATGGGTGCCATGAAGAAGGTAAGTAATATATAGAAGCTTACAAAATTATAATTTAAGAGGTTTCTTCTATTCCTTCAAATGGACCTTAAAAGAAATGATACAATTGAAATTTGGAGGTGAAAAGATTTTGACTCTGGAAGACATTGAAGCCCCTTGGGCAATCTCTTTTGGCCAGTCTATAGTAGACTAACATAATAGAAAATGAATTAATAATGGTATTTGAAGAGGGAAAATGAGACATACTGAATGAGTTTTGAAAAAGTAGGAAAGAAAAGAAGATAGATAAAGGAAGAATGAGGTCAGCCTCTAAGATTTATCTTGAAAGGACCATGAAGGAGGAGGACAGACAAGAGATGACTTTGAACAAGAAATATAGTATTAATAAATAAATCTTTCTTTGTTATTGAAGATGTTGCTATGCCTATGACTATAACAAGTAAATTATTAGTACTACTCTTGAAAATACAGACAGTCTAGGAGATCTAAACAAACATATAATGGTGAACAAGGAGAAGAAGAAGAAATATTAAAATCAAATACCTGACAAAACTATTTGATAGTGATCAAAAGCATACCTGTGGTTGCCTGTGGCCAGAAGTGGGGAGGGAGTTGACTGCAAAGAGGCACAGGGAAATTTTTGGATTGAGGGAAATATTTTACATTTTGATTATGGTGACTGCAACATGAGTGGCTACATGTCTCAAAACTCATTCAACGATTAAAATGGGTACATTTTATTGTATGCAAATTATACTTTAATAAGGCTGATTTTAAAAAATCGAATGTCTAGAAAAGCACATTCTCACTCATATACCTGACTAAGTGTACACACCAAAAGGCTACTAAAATGAACGAATAAAACAAGAAAAGCACAAAACTGTCCTATACTCTTAAGGAACAATATATTCTAGAAGAATGACCTTTATAGAATATTCACGTTAATGCTTTTTAAAACCTCCTATTTTTCCAACTTATTTCCTCTAGCATCCCAACCCCACTATCCTTTCTAGCCCACTGGGTCACTGAATCCATCAATCATGTCACACACATATAAACATATACACACACACACACACACACACACACACACACACCCCACCCCACCACCATCATACCACCACCCCAAATCCAATGCCCTGTCTTAACTTGGATTTTCTAAGAGCTATGTCTAAATGGCTTATGAACAAAAGATTTAAATCACATCTGAGGAAAATTATTAAAGATCTCTTGGTTTTAATTGGAGCCCCCATTAGAAACAGAGAATAGAGAAGAAACAACTGAGCTGAGTATTCACCAGGCTGACAAAATGAGGAAGAGCATTCTAGGCAGTGGGAGGAGAATACACCAACAAAAGAAATGGTTGACTGCATCAGGGAACCATGAATAGTCAATTTGGCTGGAAATTGTGAGAGGAGAAGAGGAAGTTGGGCAAGCATATGTCAAAGGAAGGGCTTAGAAGTCTGAAGTGCTATGGTCATTGATCTTGTGACAGCAAAACCTGTGTTTGGCTTACTGGTGTACCCCTAGGCCCTAAAAAATAATTCCTAGCAAATAATGAATGTTCAATAACTATTTGACAAAAGGATGGATAAATGGACAGATGGACAGATAAATAAGTGACTGGCTTAAACCATGAAGGGCCTAGGATATTATGCTAGAGTCTGAACTTTGGTCTAAAATTCAGGTTTTACTAATCATGTTGATGGACTGCCATAATTTATGAAGTGTCACAAGTAATTTGTTAGTAATTAAAGCCAAAGCACTAGAATTTGCAAATGTGCAAATGTGCAAATGATTTACTTTTTAAACATAAATCAGAACTGTTCAAGATTGCCTTTATAATATTACCCTCATGTTCATTCCAATATACTTTACTGAATACATGATGAGTAAAGGATGGAGTTTTAGCTAGTTCACCAGTAAATGCACATAATCTATAGTCTATCTACTCTAAGCCATGATTATTAGTAAACTACCCGCCAAACTATCAATAACCATGGCAATTATAAATTATTGAAGCCTGTACTTCCTAAAAATATATTTTGGAATTTTGTTAAAATTGGGGTATTCTCACTGAAGTATATTAGGCATGTGAATATTATCAGTCATGTGACACTAGTAAAGGCAATAATCATTGTATAATTTTAAGAAAAGGGTTGATATTATACAATCTGTGCTGGAGAAAAATCATTTTGTGACAAAGTTGAGTGGAATGAATGTATGAGACCTAAGGCAAGAGAGTGTTAGAAAACTATAGGAGAGAGATGGAGAAAATCTGAGTTAAGGTAGTAGCAATGGATATGCAGAAAAGTATGATAATAAAAGTAAATAAACAGTAATATCAACAGACATATGTATTAATCAAACATTCTACTTTGGGCAAAGTGGCTTGGCTTAAATAATAGAGTCAAATATAGAGTCTGGGTAGGATGTAAAAGAGGAGAGTCAAGATAGTCAGAAAAGATAATAAGTTTCAAATTAGACACTCTAGATTGGATATAAGGATGCCAAACTCAAAGAGGTCTGGAATAGAGGTCCCAGTTAGAAATTTTGGCATAAAGATGGTGGATGGAATGGCCTAGGGAGAGTGTGTTGTGTGGAGTTAGAAAATGAGAAAGTCCAACAGAACTTGGAGGAACAGAACAGTTTTAGGGGCTAGGACAAGTAATAGAAGCCCAAAAAGAAGATGCACATAGAATCACAGACTACGAGTTCCTCCAATTATAGTTTCCATTACTGCAGTTTCTGGCACAGCATAGGTACTTGGTAATTATGGTGAATAACTAGAAAGCAAAAACTAGGAAGGAACTATAGAGATCATCTGTAGCAAGGCTGGGAAATAAGTTTCAGTTCAAGACTAACTGCAGTCAATTGGGTATGATTATCTAGAAAACTATGTCAATAAAGATTCTAAGATCAAGACTGGGCTCCAAAGGAAAGACTCTCACAACTACTACGTAACATTAAAGCCATGAGCTCAGGAAGGGATAAAGAATCCCTCATGGTTCACATGTTGCCACCACCATAGGTACTTTGTTTTTATTATATAAAATTTAGTACATACTTTATTTTTTATTTTATTACATAATTTTAACTTTGAAAATAATAAAAGTTCATTGTAACATGAAATGATACAAAGATAAAGAAAATATTAATCATCTCCACCAAACTGCTCTGGTCTCATTCCTCTGAGGTAACCAACACCCGTCAACAGAAAAACGTTTTACATGTACGCTCTCACTCCTTTTTCTTGCTCATCCATATACACAAATATAAAGGGTTTTGTTTGGTTTCTGTTGGTTCATAAAATTATTGACAAAGGAAGACACTTTGCCAGACAAATAAAATTTCTATTGTCCAAATTTATTGCTGGAATTGCCTATAATTTTATTTCAATGTTTTAAAAATATTGTCTATTATTGTATATATAACAGTATATATTTTTGTTTTTGCTTTTTCCTCTAATTAAAGTTATTGGTGGTTTTCCTGCTACATTGATCTTATCAGCAACCCAAATAACTTCTGCGTGGCCTATTGCAATGTACCATTTCAGTCTTTATTTTATTCAGCAGCATTTGAAACACTTGGTCACACTCCCCTTCTTGAGATTTAAAGTATATTCTCTTCCCAGTTTAATGGTAGCTCCTTCTCCACTACCTTTGTATTCTGAGCTCTAACTGTTGGAGTGCAATTAAGGCACAGTGAGTGCTCAGACCTTTCCTCTTTTCCATCTATACTAACTCTCAGCCAATACATTTCATTAACTGCCATCTTTATACTGCCCACTCCAAATATGTATCTTCAGCCCAACCTCTCTACTGAACTCTGGACTCATTTCCCTACTGCCACTCAGTACTCTGACTTCATTGTCTAACAGCCATTCAAACTTCACATCAAAACTAAGCTCTCTACTTTCTCCCCATCCCAAAATATTGAAATTTGATAATTTAAAAATTAACAATTTTGCTAAATTTGGTTTGCTGGTTATTTAGCAAACTGATTGGTAACTTAGCGGTAAATGTACCTCCACTAATTTTTTTTTAAAGAAGTGACCACAAATACTTTCTGAAGTATATTAGGGGAGAAAATTTAAGAATTTTATGCTCAGTGAAGCTGTCCATCAACTATAAATTAAATCAATGAACAATCTTAAATATATAAGAACTTTATAAACAGAACACTTATGAGTACTTCCTTAAAAAATTCTTGAGCCCAAAAACTCAGTCATCCAAGAGCAGAATCAAAACAAAGAACTTGGAAAGAGAAAAATAATAGTAAAAGAGCTGGTGATTTGTATAGAATTAATTAATAAATGAAACAAATAACGTTGATAAACTCTTTAAATAGATTTTAAAAGTTTGATAATTATGGCTACCGAAAAAAAAAAGGAAAATAAAATAAAGACATGTATAGAGAATAATATATCAGAAATTAGAGGATGGGGAGGGGACATGATAGAAAGTATATGTGTGCCATTTTTTTAACTTTCATAGAAAACCACTAATGGCTACACTGCTTTCTGGATATATGCTCACTTTGTGCTTTATAGGACACTACATCCCTGCCAACCATGCCTTGTTTCTGTGACCACCACTGCAACAGTGGAGTAGAGAGCAATTGAAATAGATTCCAAATGAGTAACATTCTACTTGAATATGAGAAATACAAACTTTAAAAATAGTGTTGATTCCAAACTCTTAAAATGATTTATACCTTCCATAACAATAATGGGATCTTTTATGTTCTACATTACTGTAGTATTTTTCTGAGTGAAGTCAACAGTTCCTCCAATTTTACTTCCATCTCTTTCATTTAACTCAAGTAAATTAACACTTAGCATTTAAAATGCCATGTTTACTGTGATCCCATTTTCCTAAAATTATATCTAGCTTTATTTTGCTTAATATAGACACATTGAGAGATGTTGGAAAAGATGTTCAAATGTTGAGAACAGTTATTTCTGGAAAGCAGAATTGGGACTGATTTTCTGCCTTTTCTGCGTGGTTTAAATTTTCGTAATAATCGTATGTGATAATAGATTATAAATCATATGTCATATAGAGCACAAAAGACATTAAAAAAGTGATTAAAATTTTTATCTAGGGCCTTGGTACAAACAGAATAAATCTGATAGAGCAAGTAGGTAGCTAGATATGAGCAGAGAAAGGGAGACACAGGCCAAATGGCAGAAAACCATACATCTTCTGAACAATAGGGATTCTCTGACAGACCAAGAAAAACAGAAACCTCCAGACCAATAAGAAACCATACATTCTAGGTTGATGAGTGTCTTAGAGGCAAAGAAAGGTGGGACAAGAATCGCCACCATCCAATTGTAGCCTTTTGCTTATGATATCCCCAACCAAATGTAACCTTTTGTTCATTATGACCTCATCTGACTTCCCGATCAAGACTAAATAAGGACAAAAAACATCCCGTCTCCTCACCTAGGAAGGTGGAGCTGGGATGAAGATCAGGAAAGACAATCTCAAACCCCTCCCTGCCAATGAATATTCTGCCTATTCATTTTTACACCCATATAACTAGGTTGCTAAAGAAACTCTGAGCACCTACCCACCTGCGTGTGTTGGCTCTTTCCTTGGGTGCATACAATCTATCCCTTAGTAAATCCTTGCTTTGCTTTCTTGACCTCCATGTCTCATTTCTAAATTCTCTCTGGGACAAGACAAGAACCTTCTTTCTCACTGACAACAATTCTAGTAGTTGAATCTAGCCAAGTTTACCCCTCCACCATCAACAAAAACAAAGCCTTTCATGGTTACAAATACATGAAAGGAATCACAACTACAACGAAAAGTCTTCAAAATCTTATATTTTGTATGTCATATCAAACTTATCTCTCTAACAGTGATAGGTACTTAATGCTTATACTGGTTTTATGCCATCTACCTGTGACAGAGCCGCTGGTTGCAGTATTGGTTGAGACAACATAGCATAAAGCATTTACAGCAATATCCCAAAAGATTATAACATGGAAGTATTGCTTAATGAATGGAGAATTTTTCTATCTGTGAAATAACATGTCATGTCTCACCTCATCACATTCAGAGGATACTGTTAATGATTTTCCTCCTTGAAAATAAAAAGTATTTTTAAATGCCTATACTTCCAAATGCACATAGTAATTAGCTCAGAACTTAACCTTTAAAATATATTCTAAAGAGTTCTTTTTACTTTGTTGTTTTGATTATCAAAGAGGCATTATTAAATTGCCTTCCACAGCTGTCACCAAAATCATATCTGCGGCAAACATACACCACACACCTATTTGCATCCAGCATTTATTTCCTTTTTGTTTAAAAGAGGTAAATGCTTGAAAAACTGTCAATCTTCTTTTCAGTCTGATTTCATTCTGAAGAAAACTTAGACAGTAATTATCAGTTGACTTCACAAGCATCTTGTGTTTTTATATCATCTTGGGTTTTAAGGTCAAACATACTACTTTCTGGATCTATGTTCACTGTATGCTCTTTGGCTGCATTTCACTCACCTTTCAACTGTGTCTTCCTGGTGTGACTATTACAGAGTTGCCAATGAGATAAGTTAGCTTCATTTTATTTCCATAGCCCTTGTGAAAAACAGCAGTTGAATCCTTTAAAAGCAGGAGGCAGTTTAATAAGCCTTTTCTTTATTAAAATATAGTCATAATGGGGAAAAAATGGAAAGACCTAAGAAGCAATGAAAACAAAAATTTCATGGGGGATGAAATAAGTGCATGGTGTGAAGACATTTAATTGAATTGTTATACATTCTAATAAGAAGGGTAAACACCCCTATTAGGAGTTTATTATTTGTTTTATCTTCCACTTAACCAAAGATTTGGCACTCCAATCTCTCTCTGTTCTAAATAACTGACTACATTCTGCCTCAACTACCCTGAAGCAGTTTGGTGTCCCTTATTAATTACACTAACTTTAGTAAAAAATGCAAGTGAATAAGTCACTAGGATTATCTGGAACTTGAGGGAGAGATTTAAATTCTACATTCTACATTCTACCCTCTATTCTCTTGCTGATGATGATGTGACCTTAAACAAGACACTTGTCATCACTTAGAGTTTAGTTCTACAACTGTAAAATGAGGAATTTAGCCTACATCTGCAGTTATTAAACATTGGGGGTTCAGAGAATCTAAATAAATGAAAATTACTAGGTCTTTCCTCAGTGAAGTGCACATATACATAAACCCTCCAATGTCAATGTCCTACAAGGTCCAATACTGTCTGGCTACCAGTTATCTCACCCAAACTTAACTTTCTGACTCCATTTCCATGTTAACTCTGATCCAGCTACACTGCTTTTCTTGCTGTTTCTCAAATGTGACAAGCAAGCTCTCACCTTAGGATAATTGCATTGACTGTTTTCTCTGCCTAGAACTTTTTTTGTTTACCTCGAAGATGGTGCTCACCTTCCCAGTGAGACATACTCTGATCACTTTATTTAAAATTGTAAAGTACATCCCTTTCCAGTACTACTGGTCCTTGCCTTTTGCTGTAAAATTTTTCCCCAGAGCACTTATCACAATCTAGCTATGCACAAAAGGATTATATAGTAGGTTTTACTGCTATCCTTCAAAAGCCTTGCTCACGAGGTTGGCCTTTAGCTAGTAACCAGGAACTTGAATTTCAGAAGAATTCTAACATTACCAGAACTGATAAGAGTGGCTCACTACCTCTAAACTGTTTGTGCAAACAATATGGTTTATGTCAAATATGTATTTTCCTTCAAGGAGTGTACAAATTTGGTGTGTGCCAGGCAGAGGGAGCCTACATAACCAGCCCCCAGTAAAAACCCTGGGAATTGAGTATCTAATGAGCTTCACTAGTAAACAGCATTTCATTCATGTTGTTTCAACCTGCTGAGAGAATTAAGTGCATTCAAATACTCCATTAAAAGGAG
This sequence comes from Camelus dromedarius, assembly GCF_036321535.1. Lineage (NCBI taxonomy): Eukaryota > Metazoa > Chordata > Mammalia > Artiodactyla > Camelidae > Camelus > Camelus dromedarius. Next base: position 35,578,368 of record NC_087443.1, on the reverse strand, counting down.
ACTCTTGAAGTGTGTGCCTGGTCTCTCCCCAACTTGCCCCTTGTGCCTTTTCCCTTTGCTGATCTTGCTCTGTACCTTCTTACTATAACAAAGCTTAGCTGTGAGCATGATTATATGCTGAGTCTTGTGAGTCCTCCCAGCAAATCACTGAACACTGGAGTGGTCTTGGGGACCCCCAACACTCTAGTACAATATCAAATTTACTTATGAATTATGTTTACTTTCTGTTTCCACCTATGAAAATATAAGCTACATGAGACCTAGAAATTTTGTTCTGTTCACTTACATATGCCAAGAGTCTAAGAAACTACCTAGCCCATAAGGTATTCAATGAATATTATTTGACTAAATTAATGCATACAAAATTTTGCAATTAATTTAAGGCAATTTTTGGAGCTCCCTAAGGAAGCCCTAACCATTGATGCTGGTGAGAACTCCTTACCAAGATGGTGTCTAATGCCCTTAACAATTTGAATGTTCAAAATTCTAAACAAGAAAATCTGTCTATGAACTGATTTCTCTTTAATTCCTAAAAATTGCCTAAATTTAAGGAGAAGAGATAGAAGAAAGTATATATGTTTCAGTTAGACAAACTTGGCAAACATTGTCCTCAGAATAAGTGTGACAGCATGATGTAAGCTCTGTAAAACCCTGGCTATACACAAGCTCTTGATGGAAATAAGAGGTTTTCATTCTTCTTGGATACTGAGGCTTCAGAATTAGACTCTGGAGATCCTCCTAAAGACAGAATTTTGAAGCTTAGTAATCTTGTGAGCCAAGTTAATCTAGTGAGAGTCCCACAGCCTCTTTTAGATGAAAAACAAGGAAAGTTAAGGAAATTTTGAGGAGAAACTGGAAGAAGCAAACTCTGAGAAGAGAACCAAGTATTCACTGAATATGTGCCGAATAGATGGGGGAAGGGAGAGAGGAATGGAGCGTTTTATTATTGTTAGCTGAATCCTCTAGGAATCAAAAAACAGTATGCAAAGCTAATGTCAGCAATACTTCAATAGAGATAAGCCTTGGCTTGGGGACGAGGCCACATTTTAAAACATCTAATCTTTTTCTGGTAACAAAAAATATTGGGCAAATATATATTTTAGTAAGAAAGTTACCCACTCACAGACTCACAAAACTAAATTTCATGCTGAGTCCACAAAGGGAGCATATGAGTAGGTTCAGTTCTGGGGGACATGGTAGGAGTTCAGTTAAGTGCTAGTGAGATTAATAAGTGTGCCTAGTAGGTATCCAGTAAATGTTAGTCAAGTGAATAAATATGTGTAAGACACTGAGCTATGTACTGATCATAGCCTCAGTGCAAGCCAGAAAGGTGTTAGTTATTTTCAGTAGTAAATCTAGACATATTATAGAATTTGAGGGGCATAAAAAGGCAGTCTCTTAGTCAGTGAATTAAAAGAGGAGAATTCAGATTGGAAAGAGAAATTTCTGCTATTTTTAATTAATCAAATTCTAAAATAATTACTTTGAATGTAAAAACAGACACTGAGTATTTAACTTTTGCAATTTTTTCTATTAACTTACTTAGCAACAGCTTCTTCACTAAACACTTCTCTAAATTCCTCCTTTTCGCTGTTCCACACCCCCTCCCCCCCCACACACACCCCCTACCTTTTGGTCCCATTAAAACTTGTAAAAGTCTTGAATTCCTTTATGAGGAAAATTCTTTGTGGCCCAACACTAACATGCTGATAATATGAGAGTGATCAAAATTGTGAAAGCTCAAACACAGCCAATTTCAGAGAGAGAACACAAGCACCAATCATTAAAAAACCAAACCCTATGTTTATAGTTGTAAAGTGCCATTATTCTATAACTAATTTCTATGCTTGTCTCAGAGAATCCAAGAGAAGACAGATTAAAGAAATACTGAAGATGCAGAAAGAAATATTCTAAACCATTTACACGTTGAATTCTATGCATCTCTAGAAAGAGTACTTGGAATTCTCGTATCAACACTTCTCTAAGGGAAGCGTTTCCCTGATTCCATTCTTGATTCCTACATATGACTTTAACTGCCTAGCTTTCCAGTCAGGACTCAGCATGGGTAAGTGCCATCCTAGAATGGCTGGCATGAGTCAAGAGCAACAAGCAGATCAGTGGCACCCAGAGAAAGAGAAACACACACCAGATTCCAACACACATCATAATCTTTTGATCATAACATGTAAATTTATTACCATATTCACTAGGCTAGTTTCAGAGCCCTTTTCCTACCTTGCTCTAGACTTTCTTCCTAGATGATGCCAAATATTTACATGACTTTAAATATCATCTCTAAGCTGACACCTCCAAATTTTGTATCTCCAATGCAAACATCTCCTCTGAGATGCAAACTCATTTATGCAACTTGACTTCTATGTTGGATGTCTCCTCACAGACACCTGGAACTCAATATAAGCAAAATGGAACTATTGGTTTGCTTCCTTTCCTCTACCACATGCTTCAGATCTGCTCCTCTTCAAGTCCCCCCATCTCAGTAGGCAGCATCTCCCTCTACTCAGCTGCTCAGGTTGATATATGTGTCATATTTGATTACTCCAGCTTCACTTCCCCACACCCACATCAAATTCACTGGTCAGGACTCTGTGTGATACACAGATCACAAACCTGGCCAACCCTTCCTACACTGACAAAGCCCTAGTCCAAGAGACTATCATTTTTTCACTTGGGTTCCAGGATGGGGAGAAAAATTCCATGCTCACAGTTGAAAACAAATGGACCCTTTATAAAATTATAATGGAACATAAATTCTTTTCTTTGTCTTTTTTTATGATTAATAAGACATTTTAGGACTTAACATTTAGAGCTGTTACACATACATACATTGACACATGTACATTTTCACTGTACCATAAATGTAGTATAATATCAAATACCAGAATTCTGATTAGTAAACATTACAGATAAACCTGTATTTATAATAATCATTCTTTCTGATTGATTTAGCCATTGGACAGCCCACAGATGTAATGTTTAATGATAATAAACAACAACATACTTAAAGTACATTCGGCTGCTACATGAACATGGCAGAGGAGTTTTACTTTTATACTTGTAAGTTGTTTCCTATCTAAAACCTGAACTTAATAATTATTTTAAAGGAAAAAAACTCAGCCTCTGTTATTATGCAACATTTAATATTTACAGCATGATTTTGCATGCAGGATACAATCTACAAATTGTACTGCTCTTACAAAATAACTCAAGTAGATGATTCTGAATATTAAAATGAAAAGATTTTAAAAAATAAACTCAAATCATCAAATATTTCTTGAGTGCCTACTATGTGTAAATGGTAAGCTACTTACAATCTACATTGTCAAGAAGGCATGAAGTAAGCAATTAGTTCCCTGAAAATTTAAGACACCTCAAGTCACAGTGTAATGCACTGTAAACTGTAAATGTAAACAAGACAGAAATATACTTTGCTCTCACATAAGCGCCTGGAGGTAAGGTGATCCAGGGCTGGTGTGGTGGTTCCGCTCCACAAAGTACTGAGGAATCCAGGCTATCTTCTAGCTTTTCACTCCACCACCTTATCCCCATAGTTTGAAAGGACAGCTAGAGTTCCAACCATGACATCCACATTTCAAGCAGCAGGATAGAGGCAAAAGGTACATACAGGCTAACTTTTAGTAAAGTGTCCAATAAAAGTTTACTTACATCCCATTATCCTTAATCACATCTTAAAACACAATTACAGCTGTAAGGGACATTGAGAAATTTAGTTCCTGTTGCTGTTGGTCATGAATCCAGCAGGATTCTGTTACTGGAAGACAAAGAAAACTCATATTGAGGGCAGCCATTTCACTGCCACATCACTCTCTTGTTTCTTTCCCAAAATTCACACTTCTGAACATCCAATGACTAGTTTTCCCAGCCACTGCTACAGGAGAGAGTATGAAGCAGTTGTTAAACACATAGGTTCTGCAGTTAAACAGCTTAGATTTGAATCCAACCTCCAATGTGTCCACATCTGTAAAACGGAGAAAATGGTAACATCTACTCCTTGAAGTTATGAGAATTAAGTAGTTTATACATATAAACAACTCTTGGCACAGTGCCAGGTACATTGAAAGATAAGCTCAGTAAATATGACTGTTACATCAACTCAATCAAGAGGAAATGGGGAAGGAGACTGCATAGTTCAAGTGGTAGAGCACATGCTTAGCATGTGTGAGGTCCTGGGTTCAATTCCCAGTACCTCCACTAAAAATAAATAAGTAAATAGACCTAATTAACTCCTCCCAACAAAATTTTTTTAAAAAATTTTTTTAAAAGAAGAAATGAGGAGTAGCCTAACTAACTACAGGATAAATATTCCCTGTAGTGTCAAGAATACTCAGTGTCATGGAAGGCCTTCTGAAGAACAGAGAGCTACCATTACAGATTTCACAGAAGTGTTTTTGCCACTCCAGTCCCATTCTTAATGAAAATAAAGAGGAATTGACTTGCATAAAATTATCTTTTATCCAAAAACTGTTCTTAATTCACTACCACATTAACCAGAAAATCTAAATACCCAGATCATTCCTAAAACCTTTCTCAGACAACACCATCTGGGATAAATTGGTATTTCACCCTGCCAGAGAGATAAAGAATACAGGTAAGTAGGAAAAGAAATTATGGCAAGTGTATTTGTTAAAAGCTCTTCACACCAAAGCTAAAATCAGAATTCAATATCCCTTCCTACTAGTCCTGTGAACAAAATGGTGGAATCCATACTTGCCAAAACCACCTACACCTGAAAATACTATGAGACTACCCCACAAATCAGGCAATAAAAATGATGTGAAGGGGGAATCTATCTGGCTTATTTTTTCCAACATATATTCAAAATTACTTTCAAGCCTTTATTGACAAAAGTGACATTGTTTTGTTTTGTTTTTTAAATAAATCAGGAGTGGAAAAGCTACCAGATTACTCTACTGGAGTAGTGCTGCTCAGATTATCACCTTTCCCCCATATTTTCCAGGCTCTAATGTTAAATTGAAGCCCCTGTTAGCAAACTGTTTTTCTTCTTTTATCTTTCTTCTGGCACTAAATGATTAGCTTACTTCAACTGCCATCATCCAAGCTTATGAAATACAAGATGAAGAAAAATGAACAAACCACCATGCTCCCATTTCCCAGGATCACTTAGGTGCAGCAGGAAGTCCCAGGCATAAACCATAAGGAAATATCAAAAATGTAAAACAATTCCCTTAGGACTTTTATTTAGAAGCTTCCTAATTTAATTATATATCCCAAAGGTTATCTAGCCATGGTATAATAATAAACAACATAGAATTCTTGTCCAAGAAAAAAGAACAGGAAGGGCTAGTTCAGAATTAGAACAGCAGGACCCAGAAGGCAGTTCTATCATTCAATTACTCAAATGATGTGACCCTCCAAACATTTTTTCCTTACTTGCTAGCAGAGTAAGATGAATATATATCTGGTAATATCTTTGACATGAGATATGACATCTTTTCTAACCAACATAACTTCACCAAAGTCACCTTCTTCCACAAGCTTTAGAATAGGAAAGATAATATTTTTAGAGAACTTAAGAACTTCTAGAACTTATTACTAAATGTAGGTTTCATGCAGTGAAGAAGATACTTAGGGAAGGTTTCGAATATGATTTCTTCCCAGCAAATTTCACCTTTACTCCTGAATCTGAGGCAAAAGCAACTGGGATTCCACAAACATGACTATGGCATCACTGAATGAATGAGGTGCCAAGGTGAAGAGCCATTTAGAAAGAACGAAAAATATAGTTACTTACAGAAATCTGTGTGATTCAGTCCAGCGAGGGGAAAATGGAAGAAAAGTACAAATGAGTTTAATGAGATGTAGATAAAACATTTAAAATTGGTTCAAAGTGTTCTGGTTGAACTATCTTAAATAATAAAGGATTAAATTTCCCAGAAAATCTTTGTCCCAAAGTAGAATGATTTTCTAGTTCACACTTTTGTTGCTTTATAAAATAAAACCGAAAGAGCATTTATCTATTCTATTTTTTTCCTTAGGTTAAAATAGTATTGAAAAGTAAATACTGAGCTTTAGTGGGGTTGAATTGGGAAATATAAATGGCAAACCCAAGGACTCACTGAAGGAAGGTGAATTAGGGAAATTATGCTCCTTATAACAGCTCTAGTGCTTGAGAAGAAAAAGATAGAACCACTTTCTGTAAGCTGTAGGGATGTATTTCTCTAAGATGTCCTATTCCTACATAGTAAGTGTGGATCCATAATTTTAACAAGCACCCAAGGTGTCTCTAATGGTAAAATTTAAGGAGTTTAACTGTATATACATGGAAACAGAATTCATTTTTTTTTTTTTTTTGAGAAATGCTAACTAAAAAAACTTTCCTTTCTGCTGATGCAGCATAAAATCAGATGGAACCAACCTAAGCCTCTGGAGATCTACTCAAGTTAGTTTACCTCTTAACTTGGATCTATTTCTTTTCCTTTACAAATTAAAATATATATTTTTTTCACCTCATTTCATATTTCATGAGCTGGAGTAGATTGCCCACTCTCAATGAGAATGTTCTTACAATCTTAATTCTGGAATTTTATTTCAGTAGCTTCCAAACACTCCATAAGCACTATGCTCACACCCCTGAAAGTTTCCTCCTATCTTTTATTCAATTTAGCTCTAAGCTACAGCACATAAATGTCTCTGCATTCTTTATGTCTCTTTATGTGCTGTCCCTACATACCAACTTCTCTGAATATATCCTATGATCCACACAGTAAACATATAAGTCAACAGAAGTATGGGAGTGAGGAAGAGGTTTAAGTTTTAAATGGTGGAAAACAAGAAGCAATCTATGCATACTTAACTTTATCAAAGTGTTACTGCAACAAAAAGTGTAAGAGTGACTGCTTTCAAAGGAAAAGATTCCTAGTATGTTCATTTCCTTCTTCTTCAAGTACCAGTGGAATTAAAGAAAGAGAAAACAAACTATGTACATTAGTGTCTCTTTCCCTCTGTGAGTTCTAACAGTCATGAGCCTCTGACGATCAAGTAGGACTGACTACAAAACCTGATGCTCCTGAAAACCTCCTGGTTGACTCAGATAATAAGCTGAGATCAAAAGTAACAATGGACCAACACAGCATTTCCCTCCAAGACATTCTGTTGTTGCATCGTTAGATTTATAGTTACATTGAGATGTTAAGGTTTCTTGCTGTATTTTTATGGTAATTGCAGTTTGATATACATGCTATGTATCATTGACAACTAATATATTCTGTGTGCTGGTTTTATGCTAGATGGTGTTTGAATGCTCTTCAGGGAACTATACATTTTTTCTTCCCCATTTTAAGGGACTGTACATAGGTCAGATGATAAAAGCAATAACTCAAAAACCTGAAGATTAGAGAATTGAATAAGGAAGACTCTAAAAGGACATGGATATTTCATAGCCATGCTATTTTGTTTGCTGGCTAAGTAGGATAATGGAGTTTAAATAAGCACTGAAGCTGGAATATGGAAGCATCCACTCTAATCCCACCTATACCAGTGTTCTTTAAGACCCTTAGCCTCTTCAGGCCTCAGTTGCCACATATGGAAAATGAGAGGTCAGACTAGATCGTAAATGGTACTTATTTTCTTCCCTCACATTGAGTCAAATTAATTTATAATGACTAGCTAAGGACTGTGTTAAGAATGATTCTGAGGCTGATTCTGGACAAAAGTAAAGAGTATCATAGATGATTTGCTAAGTCTTCCATAAGCACAAATGGGAGAGTAGCTATATGTGTGCAATATACCCTACTTATTTGACTAAGGGATTACTAGGGTTTCTTTTAGTTAAAGTCTACAAAAAAATTCATATGACAAGATATCATAAGATTCTTTATACCAAATGCTTGATAGTACATATGTCTATAGAGCAACTCCTACATTTAAGGTTACTTACTTACATGACACCGTTTCCTTAATAATGCCTAAATAGACAGACAGATTGATAGATAGAAAGACTTTGAATTTATTAGTTTGTTTTATCTTCAGGAACAGGACCAATTGTTTTCTTTGTAACATAAATACCAATGAAGTCCAGAAAAGAAATGCACCAAATAATAAGAAAAAATATAGCTAATGTCAGCCACTGATCAGGAATCATAAGTGAGATTCAGAACCTTAAAATTGTCATGCAAACAACAAGAAAATGAAAAGAATCTTCTTCTAATAAATGTCTTATGTGTATAGGCAAACTGCAGTAGCTTGCCTACAATAACTAACAATATCATCTCACTCTGAAGATGGCTGAGGTGAAAGACACTGTGGCCACCAAAGCGCAAAGAATAAAAGTCTTTTCAATGAAAACATTACTTCCATGTAACAAGCAACCAATTCTTCAACTAATAAATGTAGGACTACGTTAAGAATCATAAGAGTTGAAGCTTAGTCTCATCTCTGCCACTAGGACTTGGTTATTCAAACTCAGTTGCCTCATTATAAAATTTAGAAAGGTTGAACTGTTTTTTTTTTTTCTTCTAGCTCACAAAATAAAAGAAAATCTTGTGAAATGGAGAAGTGGTCAATTGTGTTGCATAAATCCTTGGAGAGACTCTAGACCAGCTACTGGTTGTCTCCTGTAAGTAGCCATGGTTGGCATCATATAATCACTGATTTTTCAAGCTAAATTCTAGCCCTGGGTAAAGAAAGTAAAATCTTGTCCTTATTAGGACTATACATTTCACTGTCTTATTTTTTGTCCCAGGTAGACATTAATTCTAGCTTGATTGTATATTAGTAAAGCATATGTAAACACAGCAAATTTGTAAATAGGAAACTTTGGGTGAAAATAGTGACTTGTCCAAAATCACACAATGATTCAGTGAAGAAGTTAAGTGCCCCAATTCCCAGATCTTGTTTCAACTGAATAATGGCAAGATTGTTCTAAAGCACAATAAGGATATGTTATATATCCTAAGTATTGTAAGCAAACTCAAATGAAAGCATACAATGTTTAGTTATTAGAGTTAGAGTGAAAATCAGAAATGTTAATACTCAACTCCAGTATTCCATAACACATCTCAGTTCCATGTCAAACGAGTTATACCTACAATACTTTTTTACTACCCAGAACTAGAAAAACCAGAAATAAAAGAGAATTAAATAAAGTATTTGCTGCTACCTCATGTTTTAGTCAATGATCACATTCCTAATTTGCAGAGTTCATGGAGGGGAAAATAGTTTTACATTGAATAGCTGTTATTTAAAGTGAGCTCTCTTAGAATGAAAATAGATCAGATGTGACAAATCCCTAAGAAATTACCATTGTTCAAGCCATCACTTCGTGATGAAGATGTGTTTTGTTTTGATTGATTTATAAAATTATAATAAATGAAAACTGTTCAGCTTGAATAGGATGTTGATTCCCTATGCCAACATATGACAAAAAATTTTTCTCACTTCAGCCTTAAAAACGTATTATTTATCTTCAAATAGATGTGTGAATAGATGTGTGATTTCAGTTTTTCTTCTATATCTCTAAATATTTAAATGCCTAATAAAAATTGTTCATTAATGTATTAATCACAGTTGTAGTCATTTCCAGGATCCATCTACAGTCGTCTCAAGTTTTTTATAGACCACTTGGAATCTTTGCTAATTCGGAGTGTCTATATAAACTACACATTTATACCCACATGGCTTTGTATAGATGGAATGTAGTATCTAACATAGAGTAGGGGATTTGTGGGTTTGATTATTATGTTTTTTAAAAGTCAAATTCATTCACAACTATGTTTAAATAATATTATCAGAATATTGCAAGATAAAATTGAAGAAATGAAAAATAAGATTAATTTTTATCAAATTTAACTGGCCTTCCCTGAAGCTCTTTGGTGTTTCCATATTTAGTCTAAATGTTTAAAACTGCCCAATCACTGTCCATGCAGAGATCTACTTCAAAATGCTCAGCATACTAACATGTCACTTTCAAAGTGATTCAATGGTTGTTTTTCTCACGACTAATTCAAGCAAGGACTGTCCCTTGATTTGCTGCCCTGCCATGTTTTTACAGGACCAGATCCCACTTTCAGTTTAGCCTCTAAGAGGCATGATCTTCCCCAGGCAGGTCAATGAAAAAGACTTCCATTTAATTATAGCACAGTCGGTTTAATTCAACTGCTACGGCTGTTTCTCCAGAACTTCAACTGACATAAAGGTATCATGTTGATAAGCAATTGTACACAGGCTGTAGTTTAAATAAATAGCCTTATAAATAGAATAAAATATTATAAAGAGTATAGTACTTCACTTAGAAGAGGAAAAGAAACATCTAGTGGATATTGTTATGTGTGATGTTCCCTTTTTGGTGTCAACAGAAACTAAACAATGCATAGGCATCTGCATTATTTTTAAATAATCATCACACTTATTTAGCATCTTACGGCAAAGAGAGAATTTTCAGAAATTAGGACCCCAAATCCTAAAGCAAAACTTCAATTCAAATAACATTTTTTCTATTTCTACTGTATACTCATTATGAAAGGCAGGAGAAGGGTAAACAGAGCAAACAGGGATGGCAAGACAGACTAGTCTCATGGTTTTTAGAATGTAGTTATTGAGTTAAAGACATATATACATTTAAAAACCATAAATAAATAAACAAAAACAAATAAAAGACTGGACTTCATTTGGAAGAGGTAAGGCTTAGACCTCCTTACAGGGCAGTACCTGGACAGGCAGATTATGTGGAGAAACTTCTAGGTCTAATCTGAGATTTTTAAGATTTTTTTTAACATTTTTTATTGATTTATAATCATTTTACATGAGATTTTTAAGATCTTGCTAATATTGTGGACATAGATGAGAGCTCATTGATAGAAATAACGTGAATTTCTTAGCCCTAACAACCTAATGCTAGGCTTCCTTCCTTAACAATGTCTGTAAATTCTTGAAGATTGTCAATGTCATTCATTCCTGACTTCCATGGAGGAACCCTTCTCCAGGACAGAATAAAGCCACATGACTATCCTTGCTGCTGGTACCCTCAGGGACTGCAGGGACTTGACCTCCAAGAGCTGCCTGCCCCCAGGAAGTCACAGAGGCACTGCAGAGTGACAGTGCAATGGAGCCTTCTTTTCCCCACTCTGTGGCAAATAGTTTCAACTAAGCAGCAGCGTCATACTCATGAAAACAGCTCCTTCGGCCTTGTCTGTGCCTCTCTTCACTAGGCCAGGAATGCCAATATGAAAGACAAGCAGCATATTGTAATGGCTTTCCCAGGATATCTCCCTAAAGGCTTTGCTATTTGCTCCCCTCCAGCCTCAGCTTAAAGCTCCCAGGGAAAGCAACTCATTATGATATATCCACCTGTTAATCACCCATGCTCAGACAGGGTTTAACTGCACCTAAACAGGAACTTCTGCAAATAAGAACTAAGCAAAGTGTCAGGGCATTCAGGAAATTGTCTCCCTTATGTTAAAGATTTGCAGTGAAGATTGTGACAGACAAGGCTGGCCAAATAAAATAGATCCTGTTGCAGATGGTGTTTAATTACTAATTGCTGACATGGATTGAGCCCTGACCACTTGGTGCAAAGTACTTTATGCAGGTCCTATCATTACCCATATTTTAAATGAGAAATTAAAGTTTAGAAAAATTAATTTGTCAAGACCACTCAGCTAGTCTGTGACAGAGCTGAGAATAAAACTATGTCCAGCTAATGCCAGGGTCTCTGTACTTAAGCACTAGACTATCAGGGTTGTGAGGGAATCAGTGAAGGGGTATGAACAAATGATGGCATGAGGAAAGCAGCACTGTAGAAAGACTGGACCACTGGGAACAATGTGCATAAGAGACCAGAGGTATGAGAAATGGAATTAAAAGTGTAGTGAAGAAGAGCTTTCATTTAGTGTGAAGTCAAAAAAGTTCAGTTCTAATCTATACCAATACTTATATTTTCCCATAGCATTATGAGTTTTTCTTAATAAACAGACTAAATCAGTTACCTGGAATACTACCATTAAACTTAAGTTTTAAGATTACAGGCACAAAGGTCTCTGTGTTAATGACTAACAAAAGGGAAGTTAAAAAAAATTTTGTTTAGTAGTAAAAACACTAGCACCACCAACAGAGAAAGTTACCCAAGGCAATTAAGAAACATCTTTACACCACTACACACCTATTAGAATGGCTAAAATAAAACAAATACTGGTGCTGGTGAAGATGCAGAACAACTGAAATTCTCACAGTTGCTAGTGAGCATGTAAATGGTACGGCCATTATAAAAAATGGTTTGCCAGTTTTTCATAAAGTTTAACATACACTTAGCGTACAATACAGCAATCCTACTCCTAGCTGTTTACCTAAGTGAAATGAAGATCTTTGTTCATATAAAAAAAGCCTTATATGTAAATATTTATATCACCTTCATTTATAATCACCAAAAGATATAAAACAAGCCACAGGTCCTTCAAATGGAGAATGGAAAAGAAACAGTGGCACATCATACTATGAAATAATATTCAGCAATAAAGAGAAACAAGCTATTGACTGATAAATGCAACAAATGGATGAAACTCAAATGCTTGTTGCTAATTGAAAGAAGCCAGATTTAAGAGGCTAAATAGTGTATGATTCCACTCATTAACATGACATTCTGGAAAACGCAAAACAAATCAGTAGTTGTCAGATATTAAGGGCGGGGGAAGATTTGACTCAAAAGGGATAGCATAAGGTAATGCTAGGGAAAGGGTGTTATAAATGTTATGCATCTTAATTGCGATGATAGCTACGTGACTCTACACATCTGCCAAAGCTCATGGAACTGTACATTAAAAAAGTGAATTTTACTACATTTAAATTAAAATAAATTTTAAAAAAGAAACATCTCTTCTACAACTAAGCATAAGGTAAAAGCTTCATGTTTTCTAAATGTTATAAACCACTGAAACATTACTTCACAGGGCACCATCTACAAGCAAGATAATGCAACTGAGTATTTAAGCCACAAACAAGGCTATAATTTTTCAAAAATTATATACAAGGCATAAAAACACTTATTAAAAGCATAAGTGATTGGTCAGAATGTTGTCTACCACCTCTGAATAGCTATAAAATGTTTATATATTTTTATACCTTTCACAAATAAAGTGGAGTAAATAAATGCAAAGTCACTTTCCTGGGAGAAGCTGTCAAATTTTGCACTTTTGGCCAAAAGGGAATTTGTGACTTCTTCTCATATTAAATTTGGTACTAAAGCCTGGATGAACCACCCCAAATGGGCTATTTACTATGATAAATATTGTTTCCTAACAAGAGGAAAATTGGTGGCCTGGGAAGATAACTGCTGGGATTTTAATGCACTCTCTGAAACACTCTGACACACTCTGCTAGAGAGAATAATTTAATATCAACAGAAGTCAGGCTCAAAATTCCATTTCCTACAAAAGATCATCAAAAAACAAAAGCAATTTAATTGACCAAACATGTATTAAGTATTTACTATATGCCAAGCACTGCCCTAGGCCCTAGGTAAGCAGAACTGAAAAAGAACACAATATTTGCCTTTAAAAAATGTAAGAGACCAGTAATAAAGAGAGACATGTAAACAGTTAGACTTGCACACAATAATTTAAGTGTAATGATAGAAATGTGTTCAGGGTACAGGGATGCCCAGAGGAAAAAGTGACAGTCTGAGTATCTAGCAAAAAAGGGGATCAACCAGATCCAAGGACCCCCTAAAATCTGCCTTTAGTGATAACTGCAATTCCAACAGGGACAAATACAAGGATGCATGGTTTGAAGAGGCCACTCCTTGATTTTTGCACAGAGGGCTATACAAAAAGAGAAAAAGAAAAAAAAAAAAACGGTCTTCTCATAATTCATGCTAAGTCCCTGCGAGCTAATTGCCCTACTAAAAACTAGGAAAGGTACGAATGTCTCATTTCCACTGTGTGTTAGCTGTGGTCATAGATAGCTCATAATTCCAATTCACTATTTCTAGTAAGGTTGACTATTGCCCCAAAGCTCTCACCATAGGTTAAACAAGTAAAAGTGAGGATTCTGAAATGACAGGATTCCTACTATCTCCTCTGTCTTCAAGTCCTTTCCTGACACTTCTAGCCCTAACAGGTAAGATTATCCTGAGGACTTTCTTTCTACTCTATCCACCACAAATACTAAGTCCAGGTATGTACACCGGGGTAAATTGTCAGGAAGGAAACCATCAGAATGTGTTAAAAACAGAATGATGGGAAAAAAACACAAGTGCCATATATTTGAGGAGCAACACCATGTTTCAGAAATGGGAAAGGTTTTATAGCTAGAAGATACGGATTCAGATCCCACCATCTCCACTTACTAGCTCTGTGGCTTTAGACAACTAACTTTACCTATCTGAATGTCAGTGGCCCCATCTGAAAAATATTGACATGATTATTCTCAAGGTAGTTGCCACACAGCAATGATTCTCAAGCCTGCTACATGCCCAACTCAGGCTCCACCCTAAGATTCTATTTTCATTGGTCTAGGGTGGAGTCTGGACCAAAAACAAAAAGCACCCCAAGGTATTCTACTGTGCAGCTGGGGTGACAATCACTGGTTTACAGTATTTGAGAGAACTCCCTAAACTTTAATTCAGAGTAACATCTAGCAATTTACTATTGTGTTTTAAAAATACCATTGAAATCATCCTGTCATGCCAGTTTCATGTTCTGAGAGAGTGCTAGTAATTCAATTGATACATTTTTTATTAACCGATAATGCCTTCACCTTGCCAAGAAGCAAATCACCTTTATCAACAACTAAGAATTGTTTTAAGGAGCTGAATAGGACATATATATTAAAAGGCTATAGCTGATTGATGAGCCAAACATAAAATGACTTAGATGGTGGGATAACATTTATACTGCTTGAAGTCAGATGTCATGATTTTTTTTAATATTTCCAGCATTATGTATAGTACATGGAACTCAATAAATATTTGTTAAATGAATAAATGAATGTGAGAATGAATGAATGAATAAGGTAAATAATTTGTATAGGAATTAACCAAGAGTGTCAAAAACTGGAGTGTAAGAGAAGGTATTTTTCATAGGAAAATGAGTCTCAGTCAGCTGCCTACCAATGAGGCTACTATAATGAGCCAATAATGAAGAATATGACCTTAGCTATGAAGAGTAAATTAAGCAGCTCATGGAGTTTCCAATTAAATTTTTTGACCAGTAGCCTACTCTACCACCACTGTAGGCCCCAATCCTATCTTCCAATCTTGTTACAATAACAATCAGCAAAAGGCTAGCCTTTCTAAAACAAATTTCACCATTATTAGGAGCATTTTTAAAAGTCTTACTTTCTGAGCATGTACACCTGCTTAAGATCTAATGAAAGCACAGTATAAACCAAAGAAGAAAAAAGAGAAGGATCTACCCAACTGGACCAGCCAATGGTCCTGGGAGATAAATGGGCTGAATGCACACATACCATTTCACAGTCTCCAAAATAACCCTAGATGATTGCTGCAGAACTTGGATTAAGGAATATTTATTGCTGAGTTTATTATTTTTTAACATCCTTTTTTTGAGTGCCTAGCAACTAAAGTGACAAGTACCTTCAAACTTGCAAGGATAAATGCTGCAAATATCTAGGCTGAAATACCCATTTGTATGTTTGAAGCTTGAATTATTCGTTTACATTTTTTATTTCTTAAAGTGGAGAATAAACAATGCTACAAAGAAAGGAGATACTGAAAAATATCACTGCTGTAGATTTAAAGATTTTCAAGATGATAGGAAGCCAAAAGCCCCCTTCAGCAATAAACAACAGATATATTCTATCATCTAATTAATATTCACAAACTATGTTACTTATGAAACAAAACAATATATCTAGGGAATGTAGTTGCATAAAAGCAAAAGTAAGCTTATTAATGAGTGAAAAATCTTACAAAATTAGGCTAGGAAAAGTATGTACAGGAAAAAATAGTTCTTCAAAACTGTACTCAAATATCAAGAACAATGTGTAGGACCCTTTTAATTGCTGGGTTTATAACAAAGAAAATGTTTAAATTAGGGCAATAATGTGAGCTTTCTGTGAAACCTCTGCTAATAACAACCTAGGGTATCAATCTCTCATGGGAAAAGGAATGAAATACTTCCTGTGTCTATGTGCAAATGACTATGTAAGACCATGCAAATTCTAGACCCATAAACTTACCGATTTAATTAATTAATTAATTGAATTTCAAATTAATATCTAATTATTCTACAAATGATATCTTAAAACTAACACTGAATTATGTATTCCTATTTCCTTATTAATAACAGCAAACACAAGCTTGTCAATGATCGCCAAAACAGGGCATGCCACTAAGATGTGAGGAGAAAATATCAGAACATCTACTTATATTTATCACAAAACAGAAAAAAATTAAGTTTCACTAATATTTAACAGAGATTAAAATGGCCCCTTCCCTGTCTGCATGTCAACTGAAAACAACACAGGTAGATTGTAGGAGACATGTAGAAGGAAGAGGGAGGAGTTGATGGAGAAGCCCTCACTCATCTCCTGGCTTTCAACACATTGCAAAGTAAGGTAGTATGGGTAGCCACAGTTGATTTACTGATTATATTACCTAGTTATCTAAAATAACCCTACAAAATAGAAAAATGAAAAAATATTCTTGCAAAGAAACACTGGATTGATAATTCTACTAATAATACAAGCACAAAGAAATGATGGAGATGTCACCTCTGCCCCTATGGTGAGTCTTTCTTCATCAGTCATGATTTAAGTCAAATCTGACAAGAAGTCAGGCAAAAAAAAATTTTTTTACTAAAATATGGATTTCCATCCACCATCATTAATGGTAAAGTCACCTTGAGTACAGAGTGCCTTGATATGGCATGTAATGATAGTACAAAGCTACTGTGATTAGCAAACATTTAAAAAATATTGTTTATTTCATCTTTATCCCATTATCCCTCATGTATGTTATTCTTCTGCATTTATTCAATAGTACATGTACATAATTCATAGTGAAGAGGGAGCCCCAGAAATTCTTATTCTCCAGATCACGATGCCCTCCCACAGCATCCGCACCATCATCTGCAGTAGTTAGATGACATTAAAGCTCTATATCCTCCATCCCTACAACATTCACAGCCTTACAACTTTGGAGACCATTAAGAATAATCCAATCACGTTCTTTGTTTCCACAGGAAACCCAAAGTTCCTGGGTTGTGCTTTCACTACTAGATCTCTGTGATTTACACATCCCTTAATTTCATCCTAGCTTCCTATCCCCATCCCAAGTTCAGAATCCATTATACTTTGTTCTCTGCAGATGGTAAATCCCTGTATGTTCCATCTCCTTCTGAATATTGTTGCCATCTTGCCTGCTCTAATTAAAACCCAGCAGGTGCAAGGAGTGACATCAGCATAATGGCCACTTAGGAATTTCCAGTGCCCATTCCCTCCCAAAAACATCAATATGAACAACCATCTGTGTATGAAAATAACTTTATAAGAACTAAGGATTCTAGGTGAGAGATTACATTGCTTGAGTGAAGCATAGAAATAAGAAAAGGCACATTGAGGATTATAAGAAAGATAAATTCACCCTGCTCCCATCACCCTCACTTCAAGCCCAGGCAACCCAGCCTGGAAAGAGACACCCTTCCTGTGAGAGGGGAGTGAAGTCAGTGCCTAACTCCACTGTGGACACCAGCACCTACACATTCCAGCACCAGGCCACTCCTGTGGCCCCATGTGGTTCCCAGGAGGCTCCTACAATCCCAGGATCCCAGTGCACCTTAGCACTAGTTAGATACCATGGCACCAGAGAGCTCTTGTGGCACCAGGCTCCTAGTGGACTCCAGTGAACCCAAGCTCCCAGCCCACTCCACTGCTGCCCAGCTCCTATGCCCCAGGCAACTCCTATGGAACCAGGCTCTCAGCAGGCTCCTGCAAACTCAGATTTCCAGTTGACCATGGTACCAGTCAGCTCCCATGGCACCAGGTTCCCAGTTCACCACAGCACTATCTGGCTCATCTAGCCCTGGGCAGCTACCATGGCACTAGGTTCCTGATGGGCTCCTAGAAACCCAGGTTTCCAGCATATCCCCATGCTAGCTAGCTCCCATAGCCCCATTTTTAACTCCTGGGGCTCCAGCTCTAAGAACCTAGGCTACCAGCTGGACCCAGTACCAAGTTGACTACTGTATGCTCAAGCATTCAACCTACCTCAGCACCAGGCTGATTCCACAGCTCCAGGCACCCAGCCCATCCCAGCACCAGACCAGCACTCACAAACCTAGAATCTAGACTGGCTTTCATGGGCCTAAGTTCCTGGGCCACCCCAATACCAAGCCAGCCCCCCTGACCCCTGCCTCAAGACCAGCATCCATGGACTTAGGCTCCTAGTCCACCCCAGGATCAGACCAGATGCTGCAGGCTCAATTTTGGGCTGAACCAAAGGTCATGGGTTATAGGATGAGTCCCAAAGGCCCAGGCTCCAGGTATGCCCTAGTGCCAGACCAGCCCCCATAGTCCCAATCTCCAGGGTGACTCCTGAAAAATCAGGTTCCCATCCCATCCCAGTAATAAACTGGCCCAATGGAATGAGTTGCCAGGCCTACCCCAGTGTTCCCCAGTGCCTGGTTAGGCCCTGTGAGTGCAAGATTCAGATCTGACCATGAAGATCCAGCTCCTAGGCCCATCACTACAGATTCAAACACCAGGCCCACCCCAGTGAACCCAGGCTAAAGGTCCACATCAGCAGACCCAGGTAACCGGCTTATCCCCATACACTCAAGCATAAGGATTGCCCAACTGTTGACCTAGAGACCGGACCTGTCCACCAAGGACTCATGCAGAATCTCTGGTTGGGCTGACTGGTAAATGCTTTGCCTACCAAAAGAAAACACTGGAAATGGTGCTTACTTCCTCAAATGAGCAGACAAAATGCAATGTTACAATGATCATGAAAGAAATCAAGAAGCATGACACCACCAAAGAACCTAATAAAATTCCAACGACTAACCCTAAAGAAATAGAGATCTATAAACTGTCTGAAAATCCTCTTAAAGAAATTCAATGAGTCCCGCGCCGCGCGCGTGAAGCCGCTCCGCGCCTCCACCCCGCGCGTGGTCGCCGCTCCTTCCCAGCGCAGACATGGCCTCAGGTGCCACTCCCGCGGCCGTGAAGATTGGAATAATTGGTGGGACAGGCCTGGATGATCCAGAAATCTTAGAAGGAAGAACTGAAAAATATGTGGATACTCCATCTGGCAAGCCTTCTGATGCCTTAATTTTGGGGAAGATAAAGAATGTTGACTGTGTCCTCCTTGCAAGGCATGGGAGGCAGCATACCATCATGCCTTCAAAAGTCAACTATCAGGCGAACATCTGGGCCCTGAAGGAGGAGGGCTGTACACACGTCATAGTGACCACAGCCTGTGGTTCCCTGAGGGAAGAGATCCAGCCCGGCGATATCGTCATTATTGACCAGTTCATCGACAGGACCACCATAAGGCCTCAGTCCTTCTATGACGGAAGTCATTCCTGTGCCAGAGGAGTGTGCCATATTCCAATGGCTGAGCCATTCTGCCCGAAAACAAGAGAGGTCCTCATAGAAACTGCTAATAAGCTAGGACTCCGGTGCCACTCAAAAGGGACAATGGTCACAATCAAGGGACCTCGTTTTAGCTCCCGGGCGGAAAGCTTCATGTTCCGAACCTGGGGGGCGGATGTTATCAACATGACCACAGTTCCAGAGGTGGTTCTTGCTAAGGAGGCTGGGATGTGCTATGCAAGTATTGCCATGGCAACAGATTATGACTGCTGGAAGGAACATGAGGAAGCGGTTTCAGTGGACCAGGTCTTAAAGACCCTGAAAGAAAATGCCAATAAAGCCAAAAGTTTACTTCTAAGTACTATACCTCAGATAGGATCCGTGGAGTGGTCAGAAACCCTCCATAACCTCAAGAATATGGCCCAGTTTTCTGTTTTGTTACCAAGACATTAAAATAGCATGGCTGCCTAGAAGATGAGACCTTCTAATTCCAGTGATTTGGGGAGTTCCTGCTTAACTTGAGAAAACATCGAAGAGATTTGCAGCTTTCATGCCCTTGCCCATTAAGGACGAACAAGCGATAAGACAAGACACTGTCACATCAGAGATGTCCTCTAAAAGACTTGGACTGCTTCAAGTAACAGAAAGAAGGCAAATGACCAGTAAACATGTGGGAAGATTCTTACACTTTAGAAAAAAAGACAAGAAGGCACGATTCACCATTCTCCCAATAAATTTGTAACAAAGGGTGGGCAGTAACATCCAGTTTCCTATGTTGCCAAGGAATACGAAGAAGAAATGGGACTCTTAGGCTATTTATTTTTGTGACTGTAAACTGGTACAATCTTTTTGGAGGGCAGTTGGGTAAAATGTACCAAAAGGCTTAAAAGTACTTCCTTTGTGCTGGGTACTCTACTCCAAGGAATTTATCTCTAAGAAATTATCAGAGATACAAATAATTATGTATAAAGAGGGATGTCTAACAGTATTAGCAAATATTCAAAACAATCTGAATATCCAGCAACTGGAGGTAAATTGTAGTTAGCTCTAATTAGATTTTGAAGATGCCAGCTGAAGATCATGTTTTCACACTTACTGTACTAAAGAAAAAGTTCCTGTACAATAAGAAATGAAAAAAGGATATGTATGCATTTTACATTACTAATTGTTTTAAAATTCCACATAAATATGTACAAAGACTAGAAAAATGTAATCTTTTGTCGTTGTATTTGGAGGGAGGGATGCTGGATACTTTCTTTCTTTAAATTTTCTGTGTCTTCACATTTTTCTACAATGAATATAATCAAATGGTAACGTTGTTATAAAAATATACTTAGATCCAGTTCTTGAAAACAGTTTCTTGGTAATGTAGCAAAAGTTATGATGGTAATATTAAGAAGAGTTTTCTTTGAGTTCCATCTTTATTTTGTTTAAAAAGGTCATTAATGACTGTACAGTCAGAACCATACTTGGGTTTGCAACAACTTGGGGAAAGCTGGGTGTTTAATACAGAGTCTTAAATTATTTAAGGGACTACATAGACACATTATAGTGTGTCAGATATTTTTTAACTTGATATTTGACTTTGTTTCTCCTCCTTTTTATGATTTTTGTTTTGTAATAAAGAAAATGAAAGCTTGAGAAATTCAATGAACTAAAAGAAAACAAAGAAAACTAAGTAAAATCAGCAAAACAATGCATGAATAAAATGAAAAGTTCAACAAAGAAATAAAAACCATTAACACACACACACAAAACACACACAGAAATCCCAGAGTTAAAGAATACAATGACTGAACTGAAGAATTCAATAGGGAGTTTTAACAGCAGATTCAATCAAGCAGAAGAAAGAATTAATGAACTAGGATAAAGTTCATTTAAAATCATCCAGTCAGAGGAGCAAAAAACAGAAAAAGAATTACAAAAAGTTAAGAAAGTCTACCTGAATTATGAGATAGCATTAAAAGGAACAATTTTTACAGTATTGGAGTCTCAGAATGAGAAGGGGAAAAGGAACAGAAAGCTTAAAGAAATAATGGTTGAAAAAGTAAATAAACCTTTGGCCAAACTCACAAAGAAGAAAAAAGAGCACAAATTAGCAAAATAAGAAAGGAAAATGGAGAAATTACAACAAAGAAAATAGAAATACAGAATATCATACGAGAATATTATCAAAAACTATATGGAACCAAACTGGATAACCTAGAGGAGATGGACAAGTTTCTGGAAACATACAGTCCACCAAGACTGAATCAAGAAGAAACTGACCACTTGAACAAACCAATCACTAGAAATGAAATCGAAATAGCAATAAAAAAACCTCCCTACAAATAGAAATCCAGGACCAGACGGCTTCACTGGGGAATTCTACCAAACATACAAAGAAGAACTCATACCAGTCCTTCTCAAACTCTTCCAGAAGATTAAAAAGGACATGTTACTATATATAGAAGGTCCACACAAAAACTACTAAAGCTGATCGAAGAATTCAGCAACATAGCAGGTTACAAGATTAACGTTCAAAAATCAGTTGCATTTCTTTACACTAATGATGAATCAACATAAAAAGAAAGTAAAGAAACAATCCCCTTTAAAACAGCACCCAAAGTAATAAAATATCTGGGAATAAATCTAACCAAGGAGGTGAAAGAATTATACACAGAAAACTATAAACCATTGATGAAGGAAATTAAAGAAGACTTTAAAAAATGGAAAGATATCCCATGCTCTTGGATTGGAAGAATCAATATTGTTAAAATGGTCACACTGCCCAAGGCAATCTACAGATTTAATGCAATCCCTATCCAATTACCCAGGACATATTTCACAGAACTAGAACAAATCATAATAAAATTTATATGGAACCATCAAAGACCTAGAATTGCCAAAGCATTACTGAACAGAAAGAAAGAGGCTGGAGGAATAACTGTCCCAGACTTCGGACAACACTACTGAGCTACAGTCATCAAGACAGCATGGTATTGATACAAAAACAGACATATAGACCAATGGAACAGAATAGAGAGCCCAGAAATGAACCCACAAACTTTTGGTCAACTAATCTTTGACAAAGGAGGCAAGAATATACAATGGAATAAAGACAGTCTCTTCAGCAAATGGTGTTGGGAAAACTGGACAGCAGCATGTAAAGCAATAAAGCTAGAACACTCCCTTACACCATACACAAAAATCAACTCAAAATGGATTAAAGACTTAAACATAAGACAAGATACAATAAACCTCCTAGAAGAAAATATAGGCAAAACATTATCTGACATACTTCTCAAAAATGTTCTCCTAGAACAGTCTACTCAAGCAATAGAAATAAAAGCAAGAATAAACAAATGGGACCCAATGAAACTTACAAGCTCCTGCACAGCAAAGGAAACCATAAGTAAAACAAAAAGACAACCTACGGAATGGGAGAAAATTTTTGCAAATGAAACCGACAAAGGCTTGATCTCCAGAATATATAAGCAGCTCAGACAACTTAATAAGAAACAACCAAACAACAGGATCCAAAAATGGGCAAAAGACCTAAACAAGCAATTCTCCAAGGAAGACATACACATGATCAATAGGCACATGAAAAAATGCTCAATATCACTAATTATCAGAGAAATGCAAATCAAAACTACAATGGGGTATCACCTCACACCAGTCAGAATGGCCATCATTCAACAATCCACAAATGACAAATGCTGGAGAGGCTGTGGAGAAAAGGGAACCCTCCTACAGTGCTGGTGGGAATGCAGTTTGGTGCAGCCGCTGTGGAGAACAGTATGGAGATTCCTCAAAAGACTAGGAATAGACTTACCATATGACCCAGGAATCCCACTCCTGGGCATATATCCAGAAGGTACCCTGCTTCAGGATGACACTGTACCCCAGTGTTCATAGCAGGACTATTTACAATAGTCAAGACATGGAAACAGCCTAAATGTTCATCAACAGATGACTAGATAAAGAAGAAGTGGTGTATTTATACAATGGAATACTACTCAGTCATAAAAACCAACAACATAAAGCCATTTGCAGCAACATGGATGCTCCTGGAGAATGTCATTCTGAGTGAAGTAAGCCAGAAAGAGAAAGAAAAATACCATATTAGATCGCTCATATGTGGAATCTAAAAAAAAACAAAAAACAAAGAAAACAAAAACAAACAAACAAACAAAGCATAAATACAAAACAGAAACAGACTCATAGACATAGAGTACAAACTTGTGGTTGCCAAGGGGGAGGAGGGTGGGAAGGGATAGACGGGATTTCAAAATTGTAGAATAAATAAACAAGATTATACTGTATAGCACAGGGAAATACACACAAGATCTTATGGTAACTCACAGAGAAAAAAATGTGACAATGAATATATATATGTTCATGTATAACTGAAAAATTGTGCTCTACACTGGAATTTGAAACAACATTGTAAAATGATTATAAATCAATAATAAATGTTAAAAAAAAAAAAAAAAGAAAAGAAGAGAAATAGTGGTTGAGAAATTCCCTCATCTGAGAAGAGATTTGGATATCCAAGTTCATGAAGCTAATAGGTAAACCCAAAATTTTAGCCCAAAATGATTCTCTTAAGATAAATAAATGACATAATAAAACTGTCCAAAATCAAAGACAAAGAGAGAATTTTAAAAGTAGCAAGAGAGAAAATAATTACTCACATATAAAGGAATTTCTATCAGATTTCTCAGCAGAAACCTTGAAGACCTGGAAAAAGTGGCATGATATATTCAAAGTGCTGAAAGAAAAAAAAAAAACTGCCAACCAAGAACACTTTCTTGGCAAAGCTGTCTTCCAGAAATGAAGGAGAGAGAATGACTTAAACAAACAAAAGCTGATTACCCATCAGTTGAACTTTGAAAGGTTTATAAGATTGCTATTGTCATATAAATAGAGACAGGGATACCGCTAAAATCCTACAGTGCAGCCCCTAAAATAAAAAATTATCTAACATTAAACGTCAATAATGCTGAGGTTAAGAAATCCTATCCTAATGAAAAGGGTACTCCTCTATTTCATTGAGAGTAGGCAACAACTGTCATGTTAATTAGACATGATTTTGGCTAACAGAATCTTAAACAAATGGTAGTTTATTTTCCTGAAATTAAATCCTTAAAAATGACTGCCCATAGATGAACAACATCAAGGCTCATAATTTCAAAATCACAAGATGGCTGCTATGGCTACAGGCATCATGACCACACTCAAGGAAGAAGGTAGGGATAAAGGAGAAACCAGTTAGCACTAATCACATCTGTGCCTTTTATCAGGAAAGAAAAACCTAACACCTCAGTGGGCAGATCTACCTTTAGGGGACTTTATAGACAATTTAAAAAGTGGTACTAACTTCTTTAATTGACCCACTGGTTACACATTCTGCTTTACATTATGCTATGATTAGATATTAAGTTAGGGGGTAAACAAAAGGAACTGTAAGCCAAGTACCCCTCTTTCACTATAGAGTGAGAGATAAACTAAAAAGCTATCAATCAGAGTCTAACAGTGAAAAATCTTGGAAACCCTCTTCAGGGAACGCTTGGGAAAGCAGTTTAATTACAGAGAACAATCTCAGTTGTTGGCAGGAAAAGCCAGTCCTGACTGGTCTGCTGGGGTCCTTCAGAGATATTACAGCCTTGATAAGGGAAATTCAATATATGTCAAAGCTCAGAGATGTATGTTGTAGTCCACAGGTATGATGCCTTTTGAATCTATACAAAGCTGACCCAGACAGTGGTATAAATTCAAGACTCTCTGACTTACATTTAAAATGAAAGAGGCATGTTTGCAATCCAATGTGCAGATAAAAGGGCCCTCTTCCTCTAGGGAAGCACATATCCTAACCAGTCTAACATACTTTAATTTGGATTTCTGTTTGGTACATAAACAATATAAACCTTACTGAACTTTATATAATTCCCAGTAGACGTAATACATTCAGATTTTCAAATGGATCTAAAATGATTCAACCTCTGAGATTGCTGGTGAAAAGAAAAATGTATGAATTTAAAAAAGTAAAATACATGTATAGCAGCAAGTAAAGAAAGGAAAGAAGGTATTTATTAAGAAGGAGATAATGAGAAGCCAGCAAGAGGTAACTTTGTCACAGTAGGTTAAAAGTTGGGACTAGCTGAAGCCTCCCAGATCTTTTCAGTTTAGCCTGCTAGAGGGAGATGCTATAAAGTAATTTCACATGATAAACTTTAATTTCTCATCTTAATACTTTCCAAACAAAATTTACTTTAGACTGACATTCAGTAAGTGATTAAAATACAGATTCTGGAAATTTTCAGATAAATTATTTTCAAACTTTTGAGGGTTGCTGAAACTTGAGGTTCAAATTTTTGGTTCAAACTATTCTTTTCCTGCAAAAAAAAAAATCTTATTTTATAGAACATTTTATGCTCTTTGAGATTTATTCAGTTACTACCATAATAGGTAGGATAAAAGTGCAATCTAACAGGGACATTTTCAATGATGAATTGGTAACTGAGCAATTATGAGGTGCATGTCAGATAGTGGGCACCTGATGCATTTCTGTTGTCATTCATCATATTCTGTTATCATTTGTCCACAATGAAAGTACAAAGCTTCTTTGCTGTATTTATGCACCTAACTATGCATCAACCATTTAATTCTGTTCTATTATTTTTTAAAAACTATTCAAAGGCTGCACTGTATAGTGGAAAGAACATAAAAGTAAGAAAATACCTGTGTTTTGGTTCTAGTTTCAAGCTTGGACAAGTCCCTTAAAACCCTGAAGCCTCAGTTTCAACCTCTGAAAAATGAAAATGATACAGCCCGCCTGCCTAATTCACAGGGCAGCTGTTGATAATTACATGCTATGATCTTCATGGAAGTATTTAAAAGTTGAAAGGTTTCATACAAAGGTATTATTAATATGAGTAAATACAAATAAGAATATAGCGTGTGAGGAAAAGTAGTGGGGGAAAAAACTGACAATATATTTATAAACCACAATGTGAACATGATGAACAGCAACACACTTCTTTTCCCAAAGGCAAAGTAGGAAACAAGTTCAGAATCTTTTTTTTAAAAACTGTTAATATGTAACAGGTCCAAACTTAATACAAGCCACCTGATGAAAATAAGAAACCCAAGATTTTAGAGAACAGTGAGGTAAAAATCCTAAATCCTTCATGGAACTTGGAATTAATCTGTAGAGCAAACAGAATGCCATAATAAGAGAGGCAATATGACTATCATCAAATTAACTTGATTTCCACACAAGGCAATCTTCTTTTGTTCTTCTGTATTGTGTTAAAGATGAAATAGCAGGAATCTAAGAGGTCTTAGGAACCAATTTCTGGATTATATTTTTATTCAAAATGGACCAGATAAATTTCTCAAATCTAAGAAACTCCAAGGTACAATGTGAGCAATATGAAATGTTTCAATCTACTTAGAATAGCAGAAAAAAGAATATAAGAAAAAAATTATATACTGTAATTTATGAAATAGAAATGAGAATAAAAGTCAAGTAAAATAAAACCTTTCACAAAAGGTTATTCAATGAATAAAAGAATATGCCTAGAGATTAACTAATCTTCTGAGAGGTAGTGCTGCAAAGGTAGCCTCTCTGGTGAGATGCAAGAAAAAGTTAATTCAACAGATATTCATTAAGTTAGTACCTAAAATATTGTATGTTATGTGTGGGGAGGAGTATATGTTGTGATCCCTGCCATGCTTACGAAATACCAAAAGACCAATATTTTTTATAACTAAGGAAAAGTTTTATATACTCAAATATCTAAATGAGTAGTATATATGTTTATGCCCATAGATATTTCAACATTTGCTAGTGAGTGCCAGGGGCAATCAGGATGAAGATAGTCTGGAATATATAGGATAGATTTCATGTATAAATGGAAGTCAGAAACTAGTCTTAGAGGACTGGTATGATTTGGGAAGGTGGGGAAAGTACTGTTATCAGAGGTAGTTACTCATTTGCAAACTTGAAAGGAAATTATTAAGATGCTGCTTCCATGTACAGCTTTCATTTTTCATTTGTAACTTTTTAAGAGACTCAAGTGGGTTAGCAGACGTCACTAAGAAGAATCACCAAGAACTAGAATCCTAAAACCTCATTGTTTTTGAGTACCAAATAGCAAATCCATTAACCTGACCTCAAACCCCCAAAACAGCAATCCCCCCTTATCCAATGGGGATACATTCCAAGACCCCCAGTAGATGCCTAAAATGGTGGATAGTACCAAACCCTATATATACTGTTTTTTCCTATACATACATAACTATGATAAAGTTTAATGTATAAATTAGGCACAGTAAGAAATTAATAATAATAACAACATAAAACAGTTATAACAATATACTGTAATAAAAGGTATGGTAGCTCTTAGCAACCTCAACATACAATTTTTTTTCTCTAATAAGTCAAGAACTTTAATCTTTTCACTTAAAGGAAGCACTTTGTGGCTTCTCTTTGACATAACCAAATTGCCAGCATCACTACTCCTGTGTTTCAAGGCCAGTATTAAGTGTTACTTAAGCACAAGCACTGCAATACTGAGAAAGTCAGTCTGATAACCAAGACAGCTACTAAGTGACTAGCAGGTGCGTAGTTTATATAGCATGGATACACTGGACAAAGGGATGATTTCACATCCCAGGTGGGACAGAGTGGAAGGGCACATGATTACATCACACTACTCAGATTGGCATACAATTTAAAATTTATAAATTGTTTATTTCTTCAATTTTCCATTTAATATTTGCAGACCAAGGTTTGCCACAGGTAACTAAAACAGCAGAAAGTAAAACTGTGGTTAATAGGAAACTACCACACCATGGTTCTGATGAGTGTCTCTCCTCTGCTTGAATATCTCCCAGAATTCACAATGTTATGAAGCAATCAATTCCACTTTCTGTTTCAGAATATTTCACGGATATGCATTGGAAGTCTCCAAAGTATTTTAAGTATAGAGACAAATATTTCAATTTCTTGTTGACAAAAACACTGAAAATTCAAGAGGAAACATCTGCATAATAAAAGACCATCATATAATTTTTAGGTTTTGAAGCTAGACAATCTGTAAGGAGACTAAAACCTAGACTTGCCTAGGGTCACAAAGCCATTTAGTGGCAAAACCTGGTCTAGAAATTCAATCTCTTGTTTCTTAAGATCCTTCCAGTAATGTATTAACTGTCCCTTATACTCTAATCCAAGGGACTCTTTTCTGTGTTCCACATCAAGAACTAGATGATTTATTTCACAGTCTCCTGGAGAAAAAAAAAAAGTTTCATAATCTGTTGAGATTTGTTTCCCTTCCTCTATGCATTGTAAATCTTTCCAATAAAGCAAGGTCATCAAGTACTCTATGTAGTTCTAAAAACTGTAAGAGGTTAATTGGAAGATCTAGAATAAAGCTAAATTTACCACCCCCTCCACACACCATCACACTCCCCCTCCCTGCTATATTTCATATAAAAAAAAATACATTTTAACTTCTGTTATCCATGTACTCTATGCCTATGGAAATTACATACACGACATACATATGGCAATTCTACAGATTCACTATTTCCATATAAGCACTTTCAAAGGAGAAACTGCAAGCATTGAATGCTTTCTAGAATTGAAAATAGTGACTCAGAAATGGTATCTCTAGCCCTTCTTGACATGTGAAACCTTGTTAATCAATCATTGCCCTACCGCCTTTCTTTCTTTCTTTTTTTTTTTTTTCTTCTCTGGTGGGATCAATTGGAACAATATTGCTATCCAGCTGTAAGCTTATCCATTATACTCACACATTCATTGGAAGTTCTTTGGCAACAACTTTAATACTTAAAATTATTATATTAGTTTACTTAAGCCACATCTAACATCAAATAGGTCACAAAAAAGCATTTGTCCACAGAAGCTGCTCCAGTGACAGTTCATCAGAAGCCAGTATTAGTTTCCTTTATACACATTTTGTAATTAGTTTAAACTAAATGTAGTTAGGAATGGAAGTTTTTGTCAGCTGTCTGAGTCTTCCAAGTTTTCTAGGATGTTTTGTCTAGTTAATTCTTGCAAGTCTCCTAAAAAGAGTGGAATAATTTCCATAATCAAAGGATCCCTGCCAATACAGAACCCAACGCACTGAATCCTATTAGTCGTAATGCTCATATAGTACAGTTAAAGAAAATTTTCATGAAATTGCATTCATCAATTTTCCTATCTATTTTTATCAGTTTATCATAGTTTTTAAAGATTTAAAGCAATGTGTGATAAATACATATATAAAATAAGAAGAATTAAGTGGGGAGGGTATAGCTCAGTGGTAGAGTGCAAGCTTAGCATACAGGAGGTCCTGGGTTCAATCCCCAGTACCTCCACTTAAATAAAAATAAAATCTAATTACCTCCCCCCAAAAAATTTTTTAAAAAGGAAGAAAAAAAAAAGAAGACAAGAATAAGCTACAAATCAACTAATGAAGGTATGTGATAGAAACTGTATCAGAAAACCTTAGCTTATAAGAACAACTATAAATTAAGCTCCAAGACTTAACCATGAGCTTCCTGGTAAACATGGACTCATTTGTCTTTTATTCTATATACATATTTACATATATATGCTTCCATAAGAAGACAATGTAATGACAAAAGCATGAGCTTTTCATGTCTTGAAATTGTATTCCTTACTTAGTGTCAACATTACATTTCTTAATAAATTTAAATTCTCTTATTAAAAAATAATTGGCCTGAATGTTTAATGTACTGAATTATTTGTTTAAAATAAGTTTCTAGACAGTAAGTATAATGTTCTCATTCATTTCTTCACTCATTTATTCAACAGGAAGATAAAGAAAGCTAATTCATTCAGGACCTACCCCAGCTTTACATGAATTATGCTCATAACAGTCCTGGAAAGAAACTATTACCAAACCCATTTTATGGCTGAGGAAACTAAAGCTCAGAGACATTAGGTCATACTGGCAAGGAGCACAGTTGGGATTTGAACTCATTTGCCTAGTTGCAAATTCATATTCTCACCACTGCATGATGTGGCCTCAGTGTTCTCATAACAAGTACTAACTGGTTATTTATTAGGCACCAAAAAAAAAACTTAAAATAGTATAAAATCAGGATCAAAACTAGAATGTGGTCCTTAAATTTTAGGTTTACACTCCACTTAACCTCACTAACTTAACTTAGAGCCATGGTAGGTATGTCTTGAAATTCAATGACTAGTAGAATAAATTCAAAGATATAATCAGCCAGTAAATATGTACCGAGTTCTACTAAATGGTGACAGCACACAAAGCATTGAATATATTGAATAAAGTAAAAATAAACACTTTTAACATTGAACAATGATGTTCATTAAAATCCAAGACATAAGCAATGTGGAGGTAAAAATAATCTATATGGTTTTTTTTTAAGTTTTCCCTCTGGGTTACTGGAGAATTTCTGTTCTACCTAATGTCAGAACAGCTTTCCTGATTTATTTCTAAGTCAGGATTAATGCTCTAATATTAAGAACCACTAACTGATTCCTTGCTCTTTGTATCATTAAATTCTACAGAATTAAGATAAATCTACACTGGTGTAAGAGACATTGCTGTTTTGCTCCTTATCATTATTTGTATATGTATACATCACTTTGTACCAGAAAGGATACAGAATGGCTTACAAGGATACATAAAGTACAAAATAGCATAATTAAAAGTTGGTTGAAAGAAAAAACGGTGAAGATAAAGTGAGCTATATATTACTAGGGTGGGCTGCAAATTTGGCTCTTTTCCTTTTAGTAGACAATTTGAAATTAAAAAAAATTACCTATTTACAATTCCAAGGGATTTTTTTTATTGCTTAAAAGAAATACAGTTATCCTTGGTATTAAGATGTTCTAGTTATTTCTCCAAAACATCTTAAAAAACATATGCAAGCTAGTAACAACTATCTTCAGTCTTCATTCATACAATATACACAACAATATTTTCACAGATCTGGCTTTTACTGTTCTGGGAATAAAAGAAAAAAATATTGAGTCATATGTTTATAACCTTCTGGATCCTCAAGAGAACAGATTATTGTTTGTTTAACAAATTCTTAGGCCCTCTTCCATTATACTAAAAGTACTGGGAGAACAGGAAAACTAAAATAGGTCCCTGAGGCTGGGTTTATCTATTTAACAAAAACTCTGAGCCAGAAAGGAAAGGGAAGAAACATACAAGGCATGTATGACCTGGGATAGAGAAAGACCTTTCTGGGAGTTTACAGTGAAATAGGAGAGAGAAATTCTACAGCTGCTACATGCGGAGATTTTGAAAATGAGAGAATGAGAAAAAAGTATTTAAGAGTTTTACTTTATTATATGAAATTATTTCCCTTTGGCTGTTTGATAAGACAAAGTAGTAAAGATTTAAATTTACTTTCAGTTATTTTAGATGCCACTTTATTGTATTTGAATGTGAAATTTTACCAAAACAGGGCTATGAGATGGCTAGCTTTATGTAATACATATTCTAACCACTTCATTATAGAATAACAGCATCCCAAGTCCCCTGTGGTTCCAACCATCTGCCCACTGTCTCACAGTGGACAAGGGACTGCTCTCCATCTGTCCAGAATTCATTTATGCAAGAACAAAACTTTTTAATTTTTCGAAATCCTACAAGTTTTCTTTCAAACACTACAAATAGCATAATTGGGATATTTGGACCCAAAAGACCACTTCCACCAAATATAATTTTTCAGGTGTCTCAAATCTTTATAGAGACCCAGAACCTCTCAGTAATCAGATATTGGTTAGAATAGAATTTTACAGCCTCCTTGACAAATTTTCATAGGATAAAGCTTGCACTATTACCCTTCGAAGGTAAGAATTCGTGTGTGTGTGTGTGTGTGTGTGTGTGTGTGGTTAGAAATACTAATTTAAATGAAGAAGGAATAATTTCTGGGACAATTCTCCAACTCCCTATCCATTTTTCCTTCTTCCGCACCCTACTCTTCTAAACCAAGTCTCTAAGTGTAGCATGAGTATCCTGAGCTGCAGGCACACCACCACTGGGGTAAGACGGCTTTGCCGAAGAATCACATTTCCACAGAGGATTTGGCAGCAGATGTGATACCATAATGCCTGGCGGAGACACACCCTGCAGAGTCTCAAAAATAACTTGAGGAGTATGGGAGAAGAGTAGAAGTCTCATAGCTATGTAAGTGGAGTCTACAGACCTTTGCAGCAGAGCTTTAATAGCCATGTGGCTTCCTG
Organism: Camelus dromedarius; assembly: GCF_036321535.1. NCBI lineage: Eukaryota > Metazoa > Chordata > Mammalia > Artiodactyla > Camelidae > Camelus > Camelus dromedarius. Next base: position 35,545,571 of record NC_087443.1, on the reverse strand, counting down.
GATGCACCCAGGATGGAAAGGGATCAGTTAAACCATACACAAAACAGAAATAATATCACCTGACCTGCTATGTCTCCACATTGTTTTGAAGATTTAAAGATGAAATGCAGAAAAAGGAACTCAGAAACTATATTGTACAATAACATGGTAATGTTATAAATAACTTCCAAATTTTAAAAAATTACTTACAAATTGACAGCAATGTTAACTCTGACTATGAACATCTAAATTGCCATGCACTGTAGGGAAGGTGCTTCTAAAAATATACAACTTAACTTGAAGACTCTGAACTAAAGCATGAGTTCTGACTTTCTGTATCCAGACATTGAATTTCATTTGATTTATTTATGTTCAGCCCTGTTCTCGACTATTGGAAATTCTTCTGAGCAGAAATACTTCCTTTCCTGGCCCTTACATCACACACAATTCTCAGGCTCACAGCTCCCCACATGTCTATCCCTTTCTGCCGTTCTAACATGTCATCCTTCCTCCCCTCTTCAGATGGTAAAATGGGCCTTCCTCACATTCTTTTACCCTTAAGATCTAAATTCAATACTTATTTGAATAGTGTCAAAGCACTTAATTAAACCTCAGTAAAAACAGACTGTGATCAAATATCCCTGGGGAAAATGAGCAAAAGGGAAGGAAAGAACACTGGGAAACATCTTCTTAAAATACTGTAGGAAAAAGATAGAAAAAAGAAGACCTATACTTTAATCCCAACAGTCTTAATATATGTTTTGAGAAATGTAACAGTAAATGGAATATGAAAGTTTTCATTTAAGAATAAAACACTGAGAATGATAAAGGTAGAAAATAATGCCTATTATTTAGTAATTACCTGATTGATACTAATAACTCAAGGAATCTGGTCATAGCATTAACATGAGTTCCACATGTTAATCTCAAAGCAAACCATAAATTTCTTTTTTATTCATTCAAGTCTGACAAAAAATATAAAATCCTCATAAAAGTTAAGCACTTGCTCAAACCTCATTCCAAAACTTCTACCCTGCCTACCTATGCTCCTTTAAGTCATTTAAAGTTCTGACCTGCAACAGGAAGCCTATTAATTAAATCAGCATGGGAGGCAGGCATTGCTGTAAAACAGCAGCTTACATCAGTATCGCAAAATACTGAAAATCTCTCATAAAATGGAAAATAGCATGGATATCTGTAAGAGGCATGCTTGCTTTGAAATATGCCTTAGGAATCTTAGCCCTACAGGGTACCTACACAGAGTTACCTTTTGTCAAGAAAGAGTAATTCTCCAAAATCTTAAAATATTCCTGCACAATACTGGCTAAAGTCATTTTGATCTAATATGATTCAGTCAGCTGTTACATTATAATATCTATATTAGAAGGAGGATTCTCATCTCTAGGATGTTAGTCGAACAGGATTCTGATTACTAACTCAAATAAAAATATGGGAAGGGAGAATCGAGTATCCACAAAAAATTGTTCACAGCAACTGTAATTATTCAAGTTATTTCTAGATAAACCCTATCCCCTGGGCCAATGTTTCTTTGGCATTTTTTTTTATTACTACAAAGCTCAAAAGTGCCTTTCATGCTCAGCAGGCACATAATAGGCAAAGAACTGATAAACTGAAAAGCTATCATTAGAATATAAATCAAAAATTCTATAAAATTTGGCTTATGTGCCCAAACATGTCAAAAATATGATATACTATGTCAGTTACTCATGACCAACGAAAAGGAAAGTTGGAAGCATTATATTTTAATCCTGATTTTACCCATATAGATATCCCCCCATATTTATCTTAAATGATACTTACATGCAATATTTCCCCAAATATATATTTTAGTAGTAGCTTTCCCTTAAACATGAAACAAAACCATAGCAGTTTCTCTTCACATCTAAAAAACTTGCTCAGAAAAAACATAACCAATTAAAGTTTCTTCTCTAAAAATAAATCTAATTCTTAACTATAGGCTCATGATGCTTAAAGGAATCTCTTTACAAGTTGACCACCAGATGGGACATCTCTCCTGGATTGCAACATAAGGAAAAACTGGTTAAAAAAAAAAATCCAAAAGACTGTTTGTTAGAAGAGGAAGTCTAAGGGACACCACAGGAAGGAGCCATTTATAATCATTTTCTCCTCCATGTAATTTAAATTTGTGGACCGGGAGCCAAATGATGGCAGGGACGTACCTCCCACTAAGTAAGAATTGAGATAACCAGCTCTAATATAAGCAACACAGAACTAATTATTCTCATAAATTCCCTTCACAGTGTTAATGCAAAATCTCAACACTATGGTGCTGACAGCAGCAGGAAGGGAAGTGGTAGAAAATTCAGATCCAGCACTTCCCCTTAAAGTTAGGCTGGTATATCATCGTGATATCTATATTGGAAGAGTGCAAATAGAACTAGACAAAACCATGATGGAACAAGTTTGGGAATCTTAATAGCAGGAAACATTTTCAGATAACAATAACATAGACTTTAAATGATAAAGTTACATTAACAATAGCTAAGATTTTTGAACATTTACATTAAATCCATTATCCAATTTAATCCTTAAACAACTTATATGTATCAAATTATTTCTCTATTTTACAAACAAGGAAACAGAGGCTTTCGGGGTACCTCAAGGCTACATCTAGTCCATATATCTATATATATATGAGATATATATGAGATATACTGGGACCAAAAAAATCAGAAAATTATCTAAAGACAAATACAAATATTAACTTGTAAACTTCAGTTATTCAGAAAGGAAGTAAAATATTGTGTCTAAGAAAACACAAAGTTCAAACTCAATTTAAATCTAGAAAAATAGGATTGTTTGTTTAAACTTGTAATTTATTTGATATGAGACTATTCAAGAGAAATGAAAACAAATATATGTATATATATGTGCACGACTGGGACATTATGCTGTATACCAGAAATTGACACACTGTAACTGACTATACTTCAATTTTTTTAAATTATATTAAATTTTTTAAAAAGACTATTCAAGAGAACATCAAAAATAAAATACTGAATGAGATATTTTCAACATTTGACTTGAAGTTTATAGTCATTAAAATAGTATTATAATCATCATAATTAATATTTTGATAAAAATTATCCTCCCAGCTATATAATTTCATTGTGTTTTATTGCAAGTGTGAGAAATCAGTGTAACTGAATTATTAAAGAGTGACAAATACCACTTATGGTCAAATTTTATGGCATTATTATTGCTTTCACAGAATTTCATAAATATTTTTCATTAAATATATCAATACACAATTGCCACATTCAATTTCCTAGACTCTGATCAAAACCATAAATCATTTTACTGGCAATTAAATAAAAGTTGTAGTTTTTGGCTAAAGTACTGAAGGTCCTCCATGCTCTGACTCCTCCAAATATATACAACACCCTTTCCTAACCTATAATCCAAATATACTGAATATTTTTCCTTTTCCGGTTTTACAACTTTTCCCCCAAGGTTTCTTCCTGCTGAAACACCTTCCATCACTCCTTATTAAAATAACAACTGGTCTTCAAGGCCCAACTAATATGCCATATAGTTTACAGTGGCTTCCCTGATCCTGTCAACTACAGAAGATCTCTTCCTCCACTAGGGTATCTACCAAAGTTTGTCTCATGTTTCTGGTAACTATAACCATCATAGTAACAGAGGTTGTTTCAGACTTCTATATCTCACATAATACTTATTTTAGTATCTTTGATCAAGTGTGCATTCATGTAGTCTGCATGTACTACAAAGTCAGAAAAAGTAGAATTTATATCCTGAATAAAGTCCTCTAAATAAAATAAACTCTTAAATACATACACCAAAATTTTCAAGATGTCAGTATGAATTTTAACTCTGTTGTGAGTGCTTATCATTTATAACTAATTTGTTCCCATATCTAACAATCTATTTTATCACCCACAAATGTTCTGTACCACCTGAAGGTATGAAAAGTAATTCTCTCGTATTTTGAACAGACTTACTTTAAACAAATTTTACAAATAACTAAGAAATCAGAGGTAAGTTTATGGAGTTGTAGCCATATCTAACAATCTATTTTATCACCTACAAATGTTCTGTATCACTAGAAAGTATGAAAAGTCTCCTATATCTTGAATAAATTAATTTTTAACAAATTTCACAAATAACTAATTAAGAAATCAGAAATAAGCTTATAGATACATTTGTTGTGACATCTTGTGTTGATTATGAGAATAACAAAATGAACAATTCATAGGAAAGTGGTTCAAGATATCAAATCTTGTGCCCCTATAAAAGGCATATCCTAACATTTGTGGAATGAACACTTTAGGGGAAAGATGAGAATGATATCATATTATTTTATTTGGTTACCAAAGGATTACTTTCCAGAGAGAAAACTTTCAAGTGCTAATAAATAATATACCACTGAATTTTTTAATAATGCTGAAGTTATACACACAAACAAGTGGATTTTAGTTTATGTGTGCAATTGCTATAGGCAATTATACTACACTAACTTCAATTTACCAAAGTGGTACTAATAATATGTAATATAACACCCTATATGGTATTATTAAGATGAAATTTTAATTGGGCTTTTCTTTTAACATGCTAAGCCACACAGGCTAAATTTCAATCACTTAGAAAAGAATTTCAGAATTAAATTACAGAGAAATTTACAATTAAATTAAGAAACTATCAATTAAAAGTCTTTATTAACATCCTAAACTGTGAGAGCTTATCTAATAACACGACTCTGTTATGTTTATTTCATATGGTCTATTCCTAAACCAAAACAAAAATTAAAAATGAATGAAAAGAAAACATAACAAAACAAAAACACCAGTTACTAGTGACCACATGTTAAAACAGTGATATCATAAACACGCCAGGGATAGTATAAAAGCCAGGGATTATAAACACTAAGACCACAATACATAATGAAAATCTAAATGAAGTAAAAGCCTGAGGAAAGGGAAGGTTTTAAATCAGGGTCTGAGTTTTCAGAGTGGACCCACCCTACAAAGTACTTTTAGAAAGTGAGGGCTTTTTAACGCAATAAAACAAGAAAAAGGAAATAACTATAACAGAAAAGATCAAGTTGTTATATATTATAAGGATGATGTTTTATCCATATATAAAACAAAAAATGCCTTAATGAGGACAACCCATTACTGTTTACGAAGTATATGTTAAATTCTTTATATTTAATCTCTCTATTTGAAATCTTAATATATGGTGAATAAAACCAAATTTCCATCCAAATATCAGCGTTAAGTGTTGTATGAAAGTGTATGTCCACACAAAAACTTGTACACAATATTTATAAGAAGATATTCATTACAGCCAAAAAGTAGAAACAATGCAAATGTCCATCAACTGATAAATGGATAAAGGATATGTGGTACATCCATGCAACAAATATTACTCTGCAATAAAAAGGAATAAAAATACTGAAAAATGCTACAAAATGGATGAACCTCAAAAGCATTATGTTCAGTGAAAGAAGCCAGACATGACAGACCATGTATTACATAATTCCATTTATATAAAATGTCCAGAGAGGTAAATCCCTAAATACAGAAGGTAGAGTAGAGGTAGTGGCTGCATGGGGCTAGAGGTGGGTACCACAAGTAACTGCAAATGGGCATAGAGGATCTTTTGAGGGTGATGAAAATGTTCCATAAATTGGACTGTGGTAATGGTTGCACAATTCTGTAAGTTTACCAAAATAATATAACTGTACATATTAAATGGGTGTATTTATGGTATATAAATTATACTATAATAAAAAGTCATTTATATAGATAGTTCAATAATTTTAAAAATATAGTTAACCCTTGAACAATACAGATTTGAACTTCCAGGGTCCAGTTATACATGTTTTTTTTTTCAATAAATGCATACTACAGTACCAGACTATTGAGTTTGGTTGAATACACTGATGTGGGACTGAAGTTACTTACCGCCCACTGTAAAGTTATATGTCCACGTGAAAAGTAGGGGCACCTAAACCCCCTCTCCCCTCAACCTCCCACCTCCCCAACCCCACTTCTTCAAGGGTCAACCATAATGTCTAATAAAGCTGAATTAAATTTTATGGCTTTCTACCTTCATTAATGAAGACAATGATTGTGCCTTTAACATGTCAGAAAATGCTTAAAAATAACTTTGCATCCATTGTTTCAGTCAGTCCTCACAACTAGCTGAGGTGGGGGGAAGGCATTATTAGCCCCATTTCACAAATGAGCAAACTCAGGCTCAGATGTTAAAGGACCTTATTTAAGATTCCATGTCTAATGGTTGGAAACTAGGACTAATCTAATACTTGTTCCACTACACTGTACAGTGTCTATGTTCACATAAAATGGAAGTATGAAGATATTTAATATGGAATAAATTTTAAATGAATTATCTAATTAGATAGGATAATACTGTAACATGCATCACCCTTGCCTTCAAACCAAAAGATTTTTTTTCAACCTTCTATACATTCCTCTAAAGTAATTTTGTCATCAATTGCAAATAAATTAAAGTACTTTCTCATATTCAGCGAAGAAGGTAAATGAATATCAGCAAAATAAGTGGTCCTCAGAAATTCAGAAACCAATGTAAGTTTAAACTATCCTTTGCTAAGGAACATATGTGCCAACTGAGATACTTCAGAGTTATGACTCAAAATTCATTTTTTTATAAAAATGAAAAAATATTTCTAATAGTGACAAAGCATTTAAATCTTTTTCTGTAGTTTGTACTTTCAATCTCCTAAAACGAATTTAAGACAAATTAACAATTGGTTGTTGTAAAAATTATGCATGATGGTATGAATTTTTAAATTATTATTATTAAAACAGTATCTATCAAAATGTCTACACTATACATTAAATTATAACACAGTACCAAAACTTTACAGGAATAAGTTAAATTGGTAACTGAATAGAGGTAGTTTGTTAGGATCATGGACTCACAAGGCAGATTCCCTGAGTTCTAATCCCAGCTCTGCCTTTTCTAGCTCTGTGACTTTTGGAAGTAATTAAACCTATCTGGGCTACACCTGAAAATTAGAATATTAGTATATACCTCATAGGAGTTTTAGGAGGATTAAATGAGCTAATATGTGTAACACATTAGAATGCTTCCTAGTACGTATAGGTTCTTCATTAGTTAGGTATTATAATCTTTATTTTATCAGCGCACAGAGTTCTAAGACATTAAACCAATTAATAAAATAATTGACTCTCCCCTTCTTATCACTAATAGAGTACAATGTTCATTATTCAGGGCCTAATGAGTCTAAGAACTAAAGATTGTCTTTTCCCAACAGTTAGAAATTTTAGCTATTGCTGTTTTAAGAAAAACTATTCCAAATCATTTACTATAAAACAATGGAGTATGCCATGGATCCAGTGTACATGTAAATGTCTCTGCCTTATAATGAAATAACATCACCTTTATCTTATAATTTTAGAACACTGCTTGACAGCTCCTCTTCGCTAAAGAAAGCCTAGGGAGTAAAAAAAAGAAGAAGCTGAATTCCCCTTAATCATCTGAATCAAAAGTCATCAATAAAAGCTATGGAGCATGCTATGTGGATTGACACAAAAGACAAGGTCTTTCACTAATACCAAAGTTAAAAGAACTAAAAAATTTGAATACCATTGCTACTTTGCAGGTTGCAGAAAGTTACATTTAACAGTGAAGACTGTCAGTATAAAATGGAAAACATTCCATCATAAATTCAGCCATGGAGACTTTTCCCTATAATTATAATTTCATGGCTATCTCTTAAAGCTAATTTATTTCTACAGCTTAGTATTTCAATGGGTTTTCTGGCAGACCAACCTGCATTTGCTCTAACAACATCATAGATAAGCCTTTGAAAAGTAAATGTGCCTCAAGTACAATAATATATCAGCTTCAGAAGACTAACCACAAGGGCATCTTTACACAGTCACATGAGGACCATGCACACCTCTCTAAACCTCATGGGCTTTCTGTTCTTAGGTACATTAAGCACTCAGTTTACACAACAACCCTTCTCTTGGTTTCTTTAATAAACAACATTGATTTCTTCTTAGATTGTTTACAAATCTGAACAAATTATGTTTTTCATCACCAAATGAAAGGAATCAATCAGATTATTAAGACTTTTCTGATACATCTATTTTCTCCTATTCTTCCTAAATTCTCCAGAGTGACTAATAAGGTACTCTATACGTTGTATAAACTCATAAAACAAAAAGCATCTGTTGAACAAACGAATGTAACATCAGAATAAACTCATACTTTTTTCTGTAAATATATATTGAAATATAGATGTATATATATATGTGCATGTGTATAGTATCACTAATATTGGGACAAAACAACATCATGTGGTCACAGAGAAGATCATAGCACTGTTGTTTTATTCCTGCCAAAAATGTAGTCTAAATCTAACTATGAAAACATGAGACAAACCCAAAGGTTTAAAGGATATTCTCTTAAATAATTGGCCTATATTCTCAAAAAACAAGGTCAAGAAACACAAAGAAAGTCTGAGAGATTCTTCCAGATTAAAGTAGACTTAAAAAACAAGAAAACTCAATGCAACGCATGACCCTGGATTGGTCCCGGACTGTGAAAAAACAGTCATAATCTGGGGAAACTGACAAAATTTGAATATTTATGGACTTTAAATTATATAATAGTGTTTTATCAGGTTATATTTCCTGATTTTTATAACTATATTGAGCTTATTTGGGACAATGTTTTTGTTCTTAGAAAATATGCAATGAAGTTTTTAAGGATAAAGGAGCATAGTGTCTCCAATTGATCCAAAAGTTCAGAAAAAGAAAGAGAGACAATAATAAAGTGAATGATACACAATGTAAACAATGAATGAATCTAGGTAAAATGTATATAGGTAACAGGATTAAAATGTTCCTTGTACTATTCCTGCAACATTTTTGTACTTTTGAAATTATATCAGAATTTGAAGTTACCTAAAAATGTATTTGTCAAAGAGAAATAGAGAAGGGCTCTTTCTAAAATGCCTAGCCATTGAACAAAAAAGAAAAGATATTTTGAATAGAGGCAATTTCTAATATAATTTACAATTTCCTGACTTTACACTCTTTGGTCAAATTTATTCTGCAAAGTGAATTTAATAGTCTAGATTACCTTTAATATATCTAGATGGTTTCTTCAGACAAGTCACAAAAACAATTAAGTTTTACATATATTTCTGATAGACCTTTGTTGCTTTTGTCTGCCATCATCTTTTAGTCCTTCTTCAGGAAACAGCACCTCTTTTTTCCCCACTAGCACGCTGACCTTCCCTCACTTCATGTGACTCTACGACAGCTGTTAATAGTTTTGGTTTATCTCTTTCTTCTCAGAGGTGGGCACAAGATCTAGGTTGACCAATCAGAACATCTTGGTCCGGAGTTTAAAATGGCCCAAACAGGGCCAATCAGTGTTTGAGGGAACTGACATGGGCAAAGAGGTTAATCATCAGCTGAAAAAAACAGCAAGGTAAGTCTGGAGTTGCTGAGAGCTCTCTTTGCTACCTTATGAAAAAAGTCAGCCTAAGAACAGAGCTAACCCAGAGGAAAGCAAAAGCTAGTTCAAACTGTATTCCTAAAATAGAGTCTTATCTAATTCAGAAATAATATACATTAAAGCTTTTTTAGTTTTAAACCAAGTTCAGAATGAGAACCTGAATATCCATTTTATTTTCTTATTGCAAACTTCTCCTCAAACAAACATACCACATAAAGAAAAGAGCAAACACAATGACAGTACATGAGACAAAACTAACATTACTGTGATGACTGATGATGGTATGTATTATTTTCTGATACATAGAATAGATATATATATACAGTGGCCAGGAATAGGACTTGGCACATAATGGGTGCTCAATCAAAGTTTGCTGAGTGAGTGAAGGTTGGTGACACTTAGCTCTTACAAACTACTATTGTAATAAAAAATGGAACTGCCTAAAAATAATACCTAATGGAGAATGCCCATATCATCTTCCCTTTGTAATGTTTTCTAAAATTCAGGCATAGGTTTTTCTGAGTCTTTTTATTAAGACAGTATAAATGCTGTTTCAGTTAGGAAAATTAGTAAACACTCAAAAAATTAGTCTATGATATTTATGTAAAATGGCTATTCATACAATCGACCCTAATGAGTGTTCTGTTTCTTTCTCCCACTTTCACCCATTTTCTCTCAGGTGTGACTGATGAGGATGTTTAGATGAATAAATAAATGGATGCCTATTTCTAGACACTTCATATTTCTATTAGCATTTATCAACAAGCATTCAGCCCCAATTCTCTTCAACAATAGATTTTAAAAGACAATAAAATTCTTCTACAGTCTTCCAATTCAATGCTCTTGCTATTGTAAGAAAATAGCATTAAAGATAAAATGAAAGCCAGGTATGACAAGAAAACTACTGATCGGCTGGGAACGTATGGCTATTCTCTTCTTGATGTTGATACAAATATAAGTTTCTATATACATATGTATGAGTTTTGGCTTCTCCTACAAATACCATGAGTAAAAATTTCAGTAGAAAATAAGTTAATTCACTCCCACTATCAAAATTGTTCCTATAATAATGCTTCATTTATTAATATCCTTAAAGATAACTGAAAGATTCTGATTATATAGCATTTGCTAAGATTTCAAGGTACCCAGAATAAATTTCCAAATACCTTTCTTTATATTTTGAGACAACCAATTTCTAACTACTGTTTCTTTCCAAGACTGAAAAAAATATAATCAGTATATTTGATAATGTTCTTCCTAGCACTTAACACAACTCTCTAAACAATTATTTATGTATTTATTTGTTTAATTGCTCTCACGTATGGCAGCAAGCAATATCCATACATTATTTGCTTTAACTCTGCCCTCCATCTAAAGGTAGGATTCTTAAAGAGCCCAAATGGTATAAAGCCCTGGAGCTAGTTTCACTCAGTCTGTAATGAGCAGAGAGGTCACTGGCTACCCACAGCTGGGCCACTGAGGCCACGATTTACCATTCTGAGGTGAAAGGGGACAGACAGAGGTGCTATGACCATTTTTATTGCCTTTAGCATAGTGAAAATTATCAGCCCACAGGTCTTTCCAACAACAACTCTCTTACCTCATGTTTTGGTCGGAGGAGAAATTTGTTGTCTATTCATTTATGCAAAGCACAGAAAACATGATTCCTAAATAAAAACAGGAGATTTATAGACACTATATACTTTCCCACCCTGTTTCTGGAAGGCCCTTAAAGACCAGAGACTTTGGCTTACATGAGAACTGGGGTCACCCTCTGTTAATTACACGGCATTATAGGGGTGCCGCAGACCCTAAGGAAGAGTTTACTGGAGGATCATAAAGCATGAAACAAACTCATGAATGTTCCAGGATGTGCTATGTTCAGAGATCAGCAAGAAGTCCCATTTGGCTAGGACATAGAGGAAATGAATAGAAGAAGCAGAAAACAATGCTGGAACACTAGGACTAACTTGCAAAGAAATTTATATTCTACGATAACAAGATTATTATGACTTTATCCTGCTAGTAATGGGGAACCAACAACACTTTCAAACCAGATATAAAGCAATATGTTTGGAGGATAGCCATGTGGCAGCATGAAAGATGAATTGAAAATGAGAAGACCCTGGGAGCAAGGGAGTCAATTAAACTGGAGAAGCTTATTCAAACTAAAGGAGTGAGTCAACATGGCAGACTCAACTGTGGGGTTTTTCTGGTTATAGAATATAATATTCTAGCTTGGCTTGATCCAAACCAGTTTGAAAAAAACATTAACAGTACTAGAATCTCCTGAGTCTGTCTACTCATTGCCCAACACTAAGATGTTAAGTTTTTCTATTTATTAATGTTTATGTATCGCATATATATTTCATAAAAATTACTTTTTTTTGCTTCATAAATTGAAAAACATCTATGAGTAATATAGCAACCAAGTAGGGAAAATAAAAAGCACTGCTCTGTAAGTATGGCCATTAAAATAAGTAAGAAAAGAAAAAAATCAATGTCGGTCTACAGAGCAATTATCAGATGTTGTTTCAAAGAAATGGCAAGGAATTCTTTACCAGCACATGAACAGCCACCAAGATAACATGATGGAAATTTAACTTAATATTCCATCTGTAGAATATATTGGTTTTATTGTTTTCCAATATCAGCTTAAGTCTGTCAAACCTCTGTTATTTCATTGGGCTGTCAAGGCCACAGAAAAGATCAGTCAGAAATTTCCGTTCTGGCAATAGCAATTTGCGACAACTCTAAATTATCTGAACTACTTGAAATACTTTGTCTTATCTCACTAAGAATATGTCAAAAAGTGGTAACTTGGAAGAGTGGTTGAACCTATTTGGAAATTTGTTTAAGTACTTGTTTGTTCCTTTAAATTATAAGCATTGTCTAAAACGTGCTTTTTCTAGATAGAGTAGGTATGGGGAAAAAAGGAAAGGGAAAAAAAGCAGTAGGAAATTTAGATTCATTATAAGTAATAAAATCCTGTATTTTGAAACTGTTAGAAATGGAAACAATAGTATGTAATATTTGAAAATTCATTTAAGAAGCAGCACTAAATAGCTCATTTAGGGGGAGGAGGGTGACTAAAAGAAAAAAGTGTTTATTCTAGCAATTCATGTGGTTTACTGGAGGGAATTTAGGGAAGTGAGAAGTCTTTTCCAAAGAAGAAAACTTCTTTTACAACATGAAAAGTAGATTTTAGGAATTAGAAAGAATTCTGCTTTGGACGGTAACGAAAAATTCTTTTATAATCTAGCTGATGCATAAGGAAATGGTCACTATGGAGATGATAAATAGGAAAAAAACAATTGGGATGCCTAACAGAGCTTTTTGTTTTATAATTTAGATATTAAAGATCCATAGTGTGTGGGCTGCTGTCATTTTTGCCATAAAAGAAAAAGCACTTTCACCAAATTGCTTTCTTTACCTCCTTTTCTTCTTCCCTGATTTTCCTCCACCTAAATACCTGAAATACTGTTTCATTTCTCCAAAGGAAAGATTTTTGTTTCTATTCTAACAGTTATTGGAATTTTCTCCATTTTTTTGATCAAAAGAAACCTGTGTGATATAATCAGCTAAAAGCAATTGTGGCCAGAGTCAAAATTCTCACTGAGGAGTAAAATGAGGCACAGAGTAAAATGTGAATTACTCCTGGGGGGAAAAAAATTACTGCAATCAGCTGGCACATCATCGTGCTCTCTTATCTTCTTTTCTCATTGCAGGATTTCCAATCTAATACAAATTACTGTATTTTATCATTCCAAACACTCTCAACACTAGGGGACTGTAATGAACACACATACAGGTAAGGAAAAGGAATATCGACCATATACACTTCCTAACTAATTAAAGATTCAGGTTTGCAAATCCCAAGTCACAGCAGCAACAGTCCTGGGAAGAACTCAGTGTTGGCAGGTGGGAAGAGCAGAGAAAGATACCTGTTCCATAAAGCAGAGATTCTCACACTTGAGCATGCATCAGAGTCACCTGGAGGCCTTGTTAAAGCAAAGATTGCTGAGCCACATCTCCGGCATTTCTGATTCAGTAGGTCTGGGATGCAGCAGGAGTGTCTGCATTTCAAAAAGCTCCCACATGATGTCAATGCTGCTGGTCCACAGACCACACCCGAGTTAGCAAGGTTTCTGATACCTCCTTAAAATCACTTTTAGATATAAGAAATGTACAAGCTCATTTAGGAAAATTAGTCTCTGACTTCCAAATGTAACTCTCTGTTAACAATTCCTCATGAACTATAAATGGGGAATATATATAATTAAAGCTAGAATTAATGTGACTTTTTAAGAGTAGAAAGTTATAAGCAGTAGAAAGTTATAAAAAAAAAATCTTGAAATAAAGATGCAGTTTCACTAGCTAACCAGTCAGCAAATTCATGACATACCAAGCTGAAAACTTTTGATGTATAGGAAGAAACTTCATTTTTTCTAGAGTCTCTGTTATGAAGAGACTCAACTTGATTACGAAATAGAGTATTCATTTCTTATCATTTCACTTAGTGCAGGGTAATTAATTTTTCATTTATCTAAGATAAATGGACAGAAACAAGGTGGTTTCATTTCATGAGCTTTAGGAGAATTACTGTATGTCACTAATGGTAATAACTGAGTCGTATTCTACCTGACTCTTGGAATATGCCTAAAAGATCCACTAATTTTACTTCTAGCAAAAGCCTAAATGAAGTAGGAATGACTAGGTACACCCTATAGCCAGATGGTTCCTCCAGGAGTCCCCATCCACAAGAGTGAGGAAATCTCACTGCCCTAGAAATCCACACTGAGTTCAAATCTCAAATAAGTTTCTATATTCCAGAATATTCCTAGAGGTAATAAAATGCCAAAGACAGGAAGTATTAAAAAGTGCAAGGTTGTAATTAAATATAATATATGTTTGATATCATAAGAGAGCACCCCTGCCTTACTCAAACAAATTCATAAAATTTTGACCCTTCTGCTTTATAAGAATTTTAAAAACTCACATTGCTGCTGAGAAATCAACTGCTTTCTCAAGAGATTCCTTTTCCTTCAAATTTTACAGTGGTTTTAGATATTTTTCTCATATGTACATTGTTTTTATATAAAGTAAACAAGGTAAGTAGGATTTAAAATATTCAACACTGTTAGGTGCAGGGTCTCTTCATGACCAAATTAATTAAAGGAGCAGGGCAAAATCTGTCAGTGAGTTGGGTGGTGGGTGGTCTAAGGGATTCAAATCCATCCATTCCTGGCTTCAGATTGGTACCACATATTGACAGTTGTTTTCTCCAGGCTCTAGTCTAGATGAGGATAAATCTGAATCCTGAGGCTGGCTAGACTTGCAGAAAAGTAATGATGACTACAGAAAATCTCCACTAGTTCTCTAGTTCTATAGGCCCATTCCAAGGAGATTGTGCTCAGGGTCTACCTTTCATCTCTCTGCTCCTATAGAAAAAATTTCCCCACCAAATCACCCCCTTCCCTCCCGGTATCCCCCTGAAATTTAGTCTACCATTTTGAGAATATTTCCTGGGAGGAAAATAGAAACAAATCACTCACAGTATTATGTTTAAATAAGAATCTCAAATCAATTAGCATAAACATTCCCAAACAATATTTATATGGATAAAGATATCAAGTATCTCTTGACTGATTACCAGAGCACATAAATGTAGTAGTTTAGAAATTAACCACTGGCACCCTAGCTTATTACGGTAAGTTGGATGATCTTACCTAATTCCATAAGGCTGCCCTTATAATTTTGGGGTAATTTTACTATTTAAAATATTTTTCTATTACCTAATAAACAGTAAAAGGGAAATCATTTATATGCCATTAATGAGTTGAAAATAATAAATGAACAAATCATTTTTAAATGAGCCTTAGTAACAGAATTATAGACATGCAAATTAATTAAGAACATATTTTAATAGGTTTTTCCCAAAGCACAACTATAATACTTGCAGTTGTAAAGAGAAATAATAACATTGTAATATAGCCAATAAATGGGCAACTATCTGGGGAAATGGATTAATTACCAAAGTAGTTTCAGTCAAAACAGAATAATTGGCAACACTTTCTTTACTCTTGCAAATTTCAAATACTATACTCTTTCCAGAACTTGCTTATGGTATTTGTTTTTATCATTACTGGGATATGATCATCACACAGTAACCCTATTAATTGGCTTGTTTTGTATTTTTCAAGTATTTATTAGATCACTAATTAAAACTTTATCCCTTCCTTATAGATAAAAGCCCTCAAAGTATCCAAATTAATCCCTCAAACTTATCTTCTACTTTCATTAAAATAGATTAAGAATAAAATGATGTGGTCTGCATCCATCTTTTTTCATATTTTGATATATTTTAAAATATATATTATGAAAGTAAAATAACCTCAATAGGAATAACTGATATTATAATTTGACTATAATAGTTGTAGTGCAATGTTATTAACCAATAAGTGATATCCCCTGTAAAAAAGATGTTTTAATCCCAAGAGTTCTATTTTCTTAATAATTTTAAGGAGGAGAATGAGAACAGATTGATTCCCCAACATAAGAAATGGCAGGCATTTATTTTTGTTGTATATAGTTAGCTAAGTAGAACCCATTATTAACTAGTAGAACCTTCCAAAATAGTCTGATCATTATTTATTTCTATTCACACTTGCTAGAAGTAGAGAAATTAAAGGCAACATCAAGAAAAAGGTTAAAAAAATCCAGGTTTGTAGGGGGTTTTCCCCCAGGTCAAGGCCTTTGATGATGTGAATACTCTACACAATCCAGAATCCTGCATCTCCAAAACCGGTAAGAGAATAATCTAGAAGATTGTTCTCCTGAGAAAAACAATTGTACATGTCCTCTCAACGTAAGTAAACCTAGCAATTTGGAGGCACTTGTTTCTTATTTAGCATTTAAAAGAGAAAAAACAACCTGTATAAGAAAAAATCTCTGTCTCTCTCTCTTTCTGGATAGAAACCAATGAGTCATCAATTAAGAGAGTTTCCAAGATTAAATGATAAAGGAAAGTGTTCCACTGGTATTTCTCCATGAAATTTATTTTAGATGACAGGAGCATCTTATTTTCTCTTGGTTTACAATGCCAAATGCCCTGTCCAAATCCTTCATATTTCATTCTCAAATTGCAATGCTACTTGGCTCCCAGCTCCACGATCCTCCTATTCTGAAGCATTACAAATATGACAAAAAATGCGATGTCCTTTATCAACTGCTTTAGCCACACAGTCCACAATTACCCAGTTCAGCTCAAGGAGCACAGTTGTTTCCCCCAAAAGTATTGTATTAGTAACCTGAAGTCCTGAACTGTAGTCTTGGGCATAAATTCACCAGACATGTAATCAAGGAAGCATCATTTCAGCTTTCCTAGTCTCTATTTTCATGTGAGTAAGTGGTAAGGATTGTATTAGATTAGATGCCCTCTGACATCTCTTCCAGTTTAATGCAAATATGGGATCTTGTTATGATTAAGAATTGCTACTCCAGAGGGCAATTCTGTATTTAATAATGGAGGGAAATTATAATATTTAATGGTAGCCTGTCAAATAACTTTTTAAATTTTCACCTGTAAGATAGATGAAAGGAGTTACAAGAAAATAGTTTTGATCTCCATCTCCATGGATATTTGGATTATTCACTTAATCAAAAATATTTATTAATTCCTTGGTATGCGCTAGACATACTGAGCACTGGACAACAGTAAACAGGTAAAAAAAATCCTTTACTTTAGTGCAGCTTATGGTCTAGTGGAGGATTAAAAGATATCATATTACATGCAGTGATGGGCTGTGAAAAATTGATCTTTTTCTGATAAATGGGCATGCATCTCACACACACACACACACACACACACTCTCTTCACACTTTTAAACTAGAATGAAAAAAGTTCTCAGAGTGGGCAAGAAAATATTCTTGTATCCCAACTCTAAAGGCAGCTAGAGATATTATCTTCAGCAAACATAATAAATGAATTTGTGGTTCTTGCTTAATTCCTCTGAGTTAATTTATAATTGAAACTTCAGATAGCTCCTAGAGTTAGCAAAATGGATAAACATCATGAGGGATGAATTCAGCCATTAAAGGTAGGCACGTGCCTTTTTGCTCCTGCCTGTTATCCTTCTCAAATTGTCATAGGTAGAATGGAGAAGAATCACTCACAGGTTCTTTCAGCCTTTTGATATCACTTGAAGCAAACAAATAATGAACTACACTCATCTTCCTTCTGATGTCAGCAGTTGAAGTTCATCCCTAGACTGAAATGTCTCCATGCATGTTATCCATGCAGTCTTAGTCCTTGGGTACCTTAAACTTTGCTTTTAAAAAGGATTCCTTTGGAATTTTCAGTCTGTGACTTCCAACTTCTATGTCACTCAGCATCAAGTATCAGTGTGTAAACCACTCCTCCTGATTGTGTTTCATAATCCCTTCTAAAAGCTTTATGAGAATTAATTTATTTAGTTCTAATAACAATCCCTGTTAAGTAGTTCCAGTGTTATTCTTATTTTACAGATGAGCAAACTAATGTTTCACAACTTGTATGGCAGAGACAGAATTCAACTCAGGCCATCTGGCTCCAGATTTCATGCTTTTAACTACTTAGATATGGACACAGCTATGCAGCAAATGTAGACTGAAAATCAGTAATCTTGAACATTGACGTTCTATTTAGCATTTGTAGAACACTGCACAGAAAACAGCAGAATACACATTCCTTTTAAGTGCAGTGGAATATTTTCTAGACAGATCATATTCTGGGCCATTAAAAATGTCTAAATAAACAAAAGAAATCAGATAGTACAGAGTAACTTCTCTGACCACAATAAATTAAATTAGAAATTAATGACAGAAGGACTATTTTTTTTTAAAATCCAAATATTTGGAAACTAAATATCACACTTCTAAATAACCCATAGATCAAGGAAGAAATTTTAAAATATTTTGAACTGAATAAAAATGAAAACATAGCATATCAAAATTTGCAGGTATAATTAGAAATGTTTAGAGGGAAATTTATAGCACTAAATATCTATACTAGAAAATTAGAAAGATATGAAATAAATTACCTAAGATTCTACCTCAAGAAAATAAAGAGGAAAGAGTAAATTAATGCCAAAATAAGCAGAAGAGAAATTTAAAAGGTTAGAACAGAAATCAGTTTTTTTAAAAAGAGAACATAAAAACTTAAGAGAAAATGAATGAAACCAAAAGTTGGCCCTTTGAGAAAGAACAATAAATGGATAAACATTTAGTCAAACTGATGACAATTTTTTAAAAAGTGAGAGAACCCTAACTACCAAGCTCACTCAAGTAGAAACTGATAACCTGAATAGCTCCATATCTATTATAGAAATTGAATTTATAATGAAAAAGCTACCCACAAAACAAAACATCAGACCCAGATAACTTCACTATTGAATTCTATCAAAGATTTAAGTAAGAAATAATGCCAATTCTACACATACTCTTTTAGAAAATAGAAGAGAAGGAAAAACTTCCTAAATCATTCTACAAGGCCAGCATTACCCTAATACCAAACAAAGTCAAACAAAAACACTGCAATAAAGAAAATCTATGGAAGAGTGTTCCTCTTGAACATTGTAATGGGCTGAATGGTGACCCCCAAAAACATATGTCTATGTCCTATTCCCCAGAATCTGTGAATATTACCTTATATGACCAAAAAAAGTGAATATTATCTTCTATGGTAAATGATGTCATTACATTTAAGATCTTTAGAGAAGGAATTCATCCTGGATTGTCTATGTGGACCCTAAATGCAATAATATGTTTATAAGAGAGGGGCAAAGAGAGTTTTGACACAGAAGCATGGAGAAGGTGATGTGAAGAGGAAGGCAGAGATTGGAGTGACATGGCCACAAGTCAGGGAACACCTATAACCACCAGAAGCTGGAAAAGGCAAGGAGTAGATTCTACCCTAGAGCCTCTATAGGGAGTGTGGTACTAATAAGACCTTGATTTTGGACTGTGGCCTCCAAAACTGTGTGAGAATAAAGTTCCAGTGTTTTAAGTTGCTAAATTTGTGGTAACTTGTTATAGCAGCTCTAGGAAATTAATACAAACACAGATACTAAAATTCTTCTTAAATAAGGTATAATTGACATATATAACATTATATTAGTTTCAGATATACAACAGAATGATTCAGTATTTATATACATTGCAAAATGATCACCACAATGTCTAATTAACATCTACCACCATACATAGTTACAAAAAACTTTTTCTTGTGATGAGGACTTGTAAGGTTTACACTCTTAGTGACTGACTTTCAAATATGCAGTACAGTATTACTAACTATAGTCACCATGCTGTACATTATATCTCCATGATTTATTTTATAACTGGAAGTTTGTACATTTTGACCCCCTTTGCTCATGTCACCCACACCTCCAAGCCCTGCCAACCAACAAACTCTGTATCACAGATACCAAAACTCTTAGCAGAAGTATATGTGAAAAGAATGTCTTAAATATGGACTAAAGGCCCCAGGAAGTGCTAAGGAAAAATGTTAGAGTAAAGGGAGAAGCAGTGAAAACAAAATCATATAAAGGAAGCACAGAGCAATATGGGGACATAAACATGGGAGACGAGAGTTAATAATACTGACAGCCTTTATTTACTAAATACTTACTCTGTGTCAGAGACCGTTCTAAGCAATTTACATTGAACTTCTGCAACAATTCTATGAGGTAGGTACTGTTATTACCTCCATTTACAGTTTAATAAAATAGGGAACAAGAGGTTAAGGAACTTCCTATCACACAGCTAGTTAAAAGGGAGAAAAGGGATTTAAACAAAGGCTGATATGGTTCTAGAGCCCATTCCTTACCACTGAGCTCTGATCAGACAGGCTCACATTCTAGACAGTGACCAAGAATAGGGAATTGAGATGCAATGGGTTTGGCTGGATGCAAGATTTCCTAAAGTATTAGTCTAAGCAGAACCATGGTAGATGGGCAGAAACTCATAGGAGTCAGTGGAAGCCTTAACTGATTGCCCTTCTGAGAGTGTCCTTATCTCTGATAGATGTGGAGGCTCCAAACTCTCTGGATATTGTCACCTAAAGTCTGGGTGATTATGAAGGCTCTGGAATTATATTCTCTGCTCAAGGCTGCTGGAACTTGGACTTTTCTGGGTTAGACAACCAAAATGGCACATGCTAAGGATGGCAGAATGGAGCCCTTCTGGTGGGAAGCAAGGTAAAGGCAGTTTAGTTCCTTATCAACTGTAGAGTTATATGAAGTTCTATGAGAAGAGCCACCAAAAAAAAAAAAAAAAAAAAAAAGTCCCCAAAAGAGCAAGATTCCAAGAGAGATAAAATGGTCTTATGGACAGATAGCAGTCCAGCGGAGCTGCCCATGCCCTAAAAGAACTGGCAATGGTCAGGAACCATCCCTAAATCCATATCAAGGAGTTTTTCAGGGTGTTGGGTAATTTGAGGTCTCTCACAACTCCATTGCCTTCCTGTGGCATACAAGATCCCTCATGAGTAGTTACCCGCTCATTTCTAGGCCCATCTCTTGCTGATCTTCTGCATGCCCCTCATTCTCCAGCCCCACTGAATCACTTGCATGTAGGTTCTTAAATGAGTCAAAATTTTTCCTGCCTCCAGGTCAACATTGTTCCGATTCCATCCCCTCCTCTGCTAGCTTCACCCTTACCTCCACTCTTTTCTCTAAACCAATGGCTACTAGTCCTTATTCTTTAGGTCTTGCTAGTTAGGTATCCCTCTTGTGTGCTTCCACTGTATCCTGTTTACATTCAGTATTTCTATGACCTTGAGCAGATCACTTACCCACTTTAAGCATCAGCTTCCAGGTGTGTAAAGTGAGAATACCTATACCTACCTTTCACAGCCATTATCAAGATGAAATAAGACAATGTATATAAGCAATTGAACACAATGTTGGGTTCCTTGGGTCTGTTTAGTAAATGAAAACAAAACTGCTGTTCTTGTAGTTACTCTGCTGTTTTACAATTATCACATTGTGTAATAATTGCTTATTTTTCTGCCTTCCCCATTAATCTATGATGAGGGCAGGAATTAAATCTGATATTTTATTGTACTGTCTATATCAAACACATTAAATACTTATAGCAAGGATTCAACGTATTGAATGAATATGTATTGAAATATATATTAGATTAATATGTAATGAATAAGTATTGAATGAATGAACAAATAAATGATTAGATGAATTAACAGTGGAAGTTTCTGTTTGTGTCATCATCATGTACTCCTTAGATATCACTTCCCACAACATCTTTGAGTGGACAGATCTGAATTACCACTAACCATACCACCTCTCTGAAAAACAGAGTTTGAAAAAAAATTATTTTCCCTAAGTTTAGACTTCTGCAGCCACTAAGTATTAGTCAGTCAGAATTGCCTGGATTTCTTGTACCTCCCTCTCCAACACACCCTTTCTCACTTCTGAACTTTTTGCCTCGCCTGAGAACAAGAACAATCTCCTCAGCACACTTTTATAATTTTGACATTTCAGTGACATTTTCCTATTGAACTATATATTAGTCTGTCTTGTCTCCCTTATTAATCTGAAACTTCTTCAAGACAGGCATTTGACTCTATTTTAATATGTTCCTGGAATCTAAAAGAATAAAAGAGCCACAACTTTGGAATGAATCAGACCTAAATTTGAATCCTAAGTGTTTGTAACTTAAAAGCTGAGTAGCCTTGGATAAGTTACTTCAACTCTCCATCTCAATTTCTTCATTTGGAAGTTGACAATAAATAGCATCCACCTTATAAAGTTGTCGTTAGTATTAAATAAGATAAGGTCCATAAGCACCTATCACAGTTTCTAGCACATATTAAGAACACCATGAATGGAACTTACAGCACAGGTGCTTAACAAATAACAAGATTGTTTTTCCCTCAGGAAAACAGGAAGTAATCACAAAATGTGTGCACATTTTAACTGTGTCCAAATTAAATCTATTTTAAGTGTGGAAAACATTCCCTATAGTTTGTGGAATTGAATATATTGACCATAAAAACTTAGGGGGTACTATATATGTATGTGTTTTTGTCTGTGTGTTTGTGTATAAGTCCATCCTAATAAAGAAATGGTTCCTAACATATGTACCCCTAATAGCTTAACTATATTCACACCAAAACCCAAGTAACTCATGGAAATTTAAAGCTGAAACCTATAAGGGGTCCTTTTAAAAAGCACCTGATTCACTCCTTCATTAGGAAAAACTTATAAGGAACCTGAGGCAGAGAAAGGTCATAACTTAGGAAATCCATACAGTTAATACATGGTAAAGCCTTGTAGCTGCCTCCCAGATGTGAAAGTACTACCATTTTCTATCTAAATTCACATTGCCTGAATCTTCTATCTCCTGAATACCTGTCAAATCAGAAAGCAATCTTAACAATAACAAAGGAGTAGATGGGTACACAGATTACTCCCAGAGCAGTGTGACATTATGCCTAGCATTCTGATGTACTGCTATAGGAATACGCTTCATTTTTCTACAACTCCCAATAAAGCATTTCTCTTTGTTATATATTCAAACGTTTTTAGCTTTGAAGAACTCTCTTTTTCTCTCCTTACTTAACTTTTGTTTATAATTAGTGCTCAGACATGAGGGCTTCATTTTTATTAAGTTTTAAATCCAATTTCTATTGTAATTTCAGCTGTAATTATTGCTCCTTTCTAGCAATAGCTCTGAAGTAAAACCCATGTTCTTTCTGCTCTACAGCATACACAAATTCAGCATACTGCCATGCATTCTCTTTCACATTTTATTATTAAGGACTGATTTCAAAAGGGCAATAAATAATAAGCTTGAAGCCTAGTAAATAAATTAAGAGGAAAGAGGGGAAGCACCATTGGCTCAAGGTAAAGGTGTCATTCCTGCTTACTAAGCATTTGGCAACTGGGTTACTGTGAGGCGTTTATAACCACTACCACCATCCCTGCCTTAAAAGAGAAAAACTTCTCTGTATGTCAACATAGGTGAGGCAAAACTGCCAGAACTATCACTAGAGTGTACATCACATGAGGGCAGGAATTTTTGAGTTTTATTCACCCAGAATAGCAACTGGCACACTGAAGGCTCTCTCTAACATCTGCTGAATGAAGAAAGTAACACAGGCCTCACTTGCCTTAGCATCAGATTTTGACATTGAAATCCTTTTACAGCATCACTAAGCATCTAAAATCAAGTCCAACTTAGGATAAGATTTTTGTCCAGGAATGTCTTTCTTAAGGACCTGGGAGCCATCTCTTTGACTTGTAAACATCAAGGGAGAGAGCACCGTATTTGTGAGTCTATTTCTGTAGCCAATATTTTATAACTATAAATGGAGTATAATCTGTAAAAATTTTAAATCACTATGTTGTACACTTGAAACTAATATAAAATTGTAAATCAACTATACTTCAGTTTTTAAAAAAAAAAGGAGAAAGAGATATCATCCCAATCTTCCAGTTTCTGCAAGAGGATAGAAACCTAACTTTGGTGATTACCTTGCTTCAAGTTGCAAAACTATCTTTTGTCATTAAGATATGAGAAGTTTGTGTTTCCTCTGAATAAAACCAATTAGCTAACACAGATGGTCACCCCAATTACCAGGTGAATTCTAGAATGAACTACATGTGACAAATGGTGCTGTTAAGTCCTCTTCCTTGAGGACTAGTAGTTTATCTTGAAAACATGTATCTAATGGGTTGCATCTGTTTGGCTCTATAAAAGGACAAGATTTCTATCTTTGCCATCTTCTAGCAGACTGCCTATGATGCAAATCACATTCTAGTTTAATACGTATTTAATAATAAAACTTTTCTTTCTCTACTATCTTTGTGGAGAGAATCTCTGGGTTAGGAGGTTTTCTTTTTAATTATATTTATCCAGTGCCTACCACTTTTCCCCTTGCCCTTTCCTCCAAGGAATAGCCTCTACCTTTGCACTGCCCATCCCCTCTGTTTAGAATATTCCTTACCACCGCCCCCCCAACATCTGCATGGATTATTGTCTCCCCAGTTGTCTCTGCTCAAGTGTTGCCTTTTCAGAAAGGTCTTCCTAACCACTCTGTATCAAATAATACCCCTCAATCATCATCTTCCCTTCTTGCCTAGCTTTATTCATCCTTGTAGCACTTATCACTGACTGGTATGTATTTGTTTATTTGCTTATTATTTGTCTCCCTGACTCTAATAAAACTCCACAAGAGCAGAGGCTGTTCCTGTTTCATTCACTTCTAGTATCCACAGAGTCTAAAACAGAGTCTGGCACAAACAACATTAGCTCAGTGAATAAATGAAAGATCATTATTGATTATATAAAGTAAAAGAGGTTCAAATAAAATGCTATTAGGATGAGCCACTTAATTTTGCAGAAAGCCCAACTCCGTATAGTTAGAACCACAAAAGAACTAAGCTTTTAGCTACAGAAATAACTGAGTAAGAACATACTCTAGCTCAGCGCCTCTGGTTACTCCTGCTTTAAAAATATCTACAAATGTTTGGCCAACAGGCACATGAAAAGATGCTCAATATTGCTAATTATCAGAGAAATGTAAATCAAAACTACAAGGAGGTATCACCTCACACCAGTCAGAGTGGTCATCATTAAAAAATCTACAAATAATAAATGCTGGAGAGAGTATGGAGGAAAAGGAACCAACCTACACTGTTCGTGGGAATGTAAATTGGTGTAGCCACTGTGGAAAACAGTATGGAGGTTCCTTTAAAAACTAAAAATAGATTTACCATATGATCCTGCAATCCCACTCTTGGGCATATATCTGGAGAAAACTCTAATTTGAAAAAACTACATGCCACCCCCTATGCTCATAGCAGCATATTTACAACAGCCAAAACATGAAAGCAACCTAAATGTACATCGACAGATTAATGGATAAACAAGATGTGGTTTAAGTATACATAAAAGAATGAAATAATGCCATTTGCAGCAACATGGATGGACCTACAGATTATCAAATTAAGTAACATAAGACAGACAAAGACAAATATCATATGATATCAAATATCAAAGATATGTGGGATCTTTTTAAATGATACAAATGAACTTATTTGCAAAACAGAAATAGATTCACAAACATAGAAAACAAACTTACGATTACCAAAAATGAAAGCTGAGTAGGAAGGGGAAGGGATGAATTAGGAATCTAAAATTAACATATACACACTACTATATATAAACAGATAAACAACAAGGACCTACTGTATAGCACAGGGAACTATATCAATATCTTTTAATAACCTATAATGGAAAAGAATCTGAAAAAGAATAGATACAGATATACATGTAAAACTGAATAACTTCACTGTACATGTGAAACTAACACATTATAAATTAACTATACTTCAATTTTTAAATGGTTTAATAAAAAAGAAAGAAATTAAAATTTTTTTTTAATATCTACAAACATAATTGGTGGCAGAGAGTTGTCATCCTCCTGCACAAGTATCGGTACATATGATCTTATCTTACTAATCAAGTAATTGGGCAGGGAGGAAATGATGTCTAATAATAAAAAATGAAATTTTAGAATATGTGAATAAATGTCCTTATACAAAAAAAAAAATCCTGAATGTGAAGACAAAGTAGAGTAAAGATGAGGAATTTTGTCTAGGTTTATGCAATTCCAATCAGAATACAAATGTAAATTTGTTCAGAACTTGGAAAAATAATCCATCTGATAATTTAAGCAGGTAAGATAATTCTTTTTAAAAAAGACATTAAGCATACTAAAACTATAATAACAAATCAAAGCAATAATGATATAAAAGTGGATTAATAAAACAGGATAGCTAGTTTAAAATGGAAAAAGAATTTAACTCATAATTTTAAAAACATCTCAATTCAGTGAATAATGAACAAGAAAAGTAATTATTTAGTAAGTGGTTTTCTAATAACAGATTATACATTAGAGAAAAAATAATTTGAACACTTACTTTATATTATATACCAAAAGAAATTCTATATAAGTTAAAGAGCTAAAGATTGAATCCTATAAAACTTGGAGGAAAAAATGGCTATTTATTACAGTTACAGAGGGAATGGCCTTTCAAGGCTTAGAAATTATAGAAATAAATTAAAAGGAATGGAAATATGTGATATTAAATATCCAAAGTAAAAAGCAATTTTGAGAAAAAGTTTTTTGCAGTAAATATGACAGACTTAGTTTAATATGTCGACTATACAAAGAGATCAAAGAAGGTGATAAGAAAAACACTGAAATCTCAAAAGACAAATGAGCAAAGGTCAAAAACAGACAATTCATGAAAGAAGAAATACATCTAGCAAAGAGACATGTGGAGCAGGCTCTGGCTCTCATCCTAGATTCTGCTTTTGGTATCCACTCCACTGAGCTCTTGGTTTCACACTTCCTGACAGCCAATAATTGGCCTCCGTTTTGCTCTTCAACTGTGCCCTTGCTTTTCAAATGGAATTGATGTTTTATTGCTGCTTATTCTGTTCTGACCTCCACAGAATCTCAGGTCTCAGCCTTGCTATGCCCTGCCTTACAGAAGGAGTAAGAAAACTATAGGAAATCTCTACTTTTCCCCACTGTACATTTTACCATTTCACTAATTCAGTGCTGCTATATAAAGTTGTAAACTTCTCATCACTTTTACTTTTATATTACAATATTCAAACAGTATGGAAGGGATCACATCACACAATGCACAACGATCCATGTTATGATGTTGCAAACACACAATTAGGGCTCAGTAAGTATTTAGAATGGAAGGAAGGGAGGGAAGGGAAGACTCTCTATGCAACATTTCAATTTAAAGTATCCAAAGCAGCTATGAACTCCAGGGTGTTGTTAATCTACTAGGTACCACGGATAGAGTTTTAGGGACTTAGAATCTTTTCAAGATCCTATGAAAAACTCTTATTGATATCAAAATATAAAAAGAAAAATTGTCCACAATTATATTATGGAAATTCAATTAACTTTTTTATACAGTTAATTTTATTCAAAAAGTTTGTACATTAGATGATCTTAGTATAAAAGAACTCCAAACTCCAACTCTAATGATGGAAAAGAAATCACAGCTACACATAAATTAAATGAACTATTGGTAAGAAATAAGAACATAATTTCAAAGTATATTTATATTAAAGTATTTTCAAATTTTTCTATGTCAAAAACTATATTTACTTTAGTATTAAATTGACTATACTTCAATAAAAAATAAATAAAATAAAAAAAACTACATTTTTTTATATACAAATATACAAATATATTTGCTATGAGGCAATTGACACCTCCAAAAATAAGATTGCATAAGGCTGCAAAGGTCTTCAGTGGTCCTGGTGCAGGCATTGGAAATTCAGACAAGTCTAGGAGGAGGAGAAGGCTTAATTTGTTTAATGGAACTCACCTTGAAGAAAGAGATAGTTGTGTACACAAGTCTGATCCACAGATAATAGGTTGTGTTGAAGAGTAATTTTGAAATAGGACAGTAATGTGCTGTTGATTGCCCTCAGACTCAACTAAAGCCCGGAGGTGGGACAGAAAGACTGCAACAAAATGGCCAGTAAAAAATAATAGAACCACATCAGTGAAATCCCTACAAGGAACTGTGACTACAACTTGGCACAAGTGGTGGTGGAAAGTGTCAGCCACACTTCAACATGGGGCTGTCAGAGTGTTACTTTGACTCTCACTCAGTAGAGAACGAGTGGGGCCATGTTACCAGATCAAAAGGGAGGCGGCCAGTGATATAGAAGCACTGCCGTCTAGACACTAGGCCAGCTGCTTCCACTGCTCATCCACCTGGAAGCTGCAGCCATGCGGCCAGTTACCAGCTGAAGAGAAAACATTGACCGTTTGGTGAGTGTTCAACTCACAAACACATGTGAAAGACATGTGATAGTCCTACAGTTCTGGAATAGTCACACTAAGACGTTTTGATGATGATGGTGATGGTGATGATGATGATGATGATGATGACTCTACCCTTTGGTGAGGCCTGGAAAAACCAAGGTTGTATAAGGAATTCTATTTATTCAACACATAAAAATCCTTGACTATGCATTAGAAAATAAACATTGAGAGTCAAATAATCAACTTCACCATGTTGTTTCCGAAAGAATATGGGACATGGTTTGTGGGAAACCTTCCAAGTTTTACCTTCTGCTTTTGTCCTTGCAAGGACTGTTGTTGCAAACTCATGGTAAAATATTAGTCAGATTTAGATTATCAAGGACACCACAGGTATTTTCAGCCTGGAAAACAAACTTCACTTTCCAGATTGCAATTTTTTCAAACCAAATGATGCATCCATTTGGAAAAGAAGAGAAAGCAAAGCAACTACTTCAGAGCGAGACTTCACTAATGAATTCAGAGCAGTTTGCTATAAGCAAAAATGTACAGAAAGGAGGGGAAGGAAAAAGTCTTCAAAATTCCAAGGCCTTGTGGTGATGAATGTACCATGACTGTCAAACAAGCTTGTAAGCATTATTATGTCAAGTTCCCTTTTGTTAATTTGTATTTTGAATATTTTAGGTCCAATTTCCTAAGTGCAAAGTGATCAATCCTAGAGCAACATGATACTGTTTCTTGGAAATGTAGATAGAAACCACCAGAGCCATATGTATACTTTAAAATAACAGACACTGTTATTTTTATTTGCTTTTTTTATTTATCAGAAATGATATACATATAGAATAAGCATTTCCTGTGCATGTGAACAATATAAATAAAATATGTATTGCATATGCGATAACATGAAATCTACAGAGGGAGAAATGTCTCTATTTATCAGGAAAATCACTGTGTTAAAGATGAGTGAATTCTCTCAAGCCTCTCTTTCAAATACTTCAAGCCTGCCTTTCCTTTAATTTTAAGGTGCATTAATAATATGATATTTTTAGCTTTGATCCAAGAGATTAAAAAATGTACTGAAGCCTTCAAAAGACAGGAAATGGATCAGAATTCTCTTGACTAGTTAAGAAATATACATATAAGTGAATTCAATTCACAACTGAGCCTATGTTTCCTCCATGATGATAAGAATGCTGGAAACAGGTAACAAGGAGTAAAGTTCTCTAGCTCTACTGGAAAACTCAGGCCAAAGTCAAAGAAAAAGGAAGAACTAAAGCAATCTACTTTTTCTCACATGAAAAAAACTATTCCAAAGCAACAAAATGCTGATTCACAGTGAAAATTTCAAGTCAAATAAAAATGAATCATTGTTATATAGTGGAAAGAATATTGGCCTCACTATCAAAAGTCTTGCATTCCAATCTCACTCTGTTCTTGCTAGCTGATAACTTGTGCCAAGTCTCTTATGTACCTTATTAAGTAAGGAGTGAATTAGATTATTTCTAAAGACATTCAACCCTAATATTTTATGATTCTATGAATCTCTACAAATGGAATCAATGTACAAGAAAATGAGCCAAACAAAAGAAAGTAGGAAAGTATTAAGGAAAATGGAATAACTAACAAAGAGCCATGCACAATTTACATTGAAAAGACAAAACCTTTTGTACCACTTTAATCTCATAAATAAAACATAGTCCAATCAACTTTGTACAAAACAATTTATAGAACTACAAAATAAGAATAACCCCCAAATACTTTAATCTATTATACATATGTGGAATTTCAAAGTGATTTAATTTGGGGTGATGTTTCCAATCTTATAAAACAGTATGAAATTATCCTAAATTACTGCATCCAAAATTTAAGAAAGAATTTCTTCACTATACAATTAGTAAAAGTGTTTCTGAAGGAATTTGTGAAACTTCCTTCAGACAATCAGATTATGCTTCATATTATATTATATGACATCAATTTCAACATAGACTTTTTTCACATTTTTACATTTCACAAATTAAGATGTCTTCCAAGTGATGATACCTTAAATACAATGAAATATAGCAGATTTATATGTATGTCTTATCTTTTCTATTAGACTGTATTTGAGAAGGGAAAAAGACTGTAAGTATTTAAGAAACCAAAGTAAAGCCATGATAAACAAATGGGGGAAAGAGACAGCCTTCCTTACAGAATTCCAACTAATTTACCTCTTTACCTCTGTGGTCTTCCTCCCCAAAACCCATTACCCCAGTTTAACCATGAGAAAAACATCAGACAAATCCCAATTAAGGGACATTCTACAAAATATCTGACCAGTACTCCTGAGAACTATCAAGGTCATGAAAAACAAGGAAAGTCTAAAAAACTGTCACACCATAAAGGAGACTAAGGAAACCAATGACTTAAATGTCATGTGGTACCCCGGACTGGATCCTAGGACAGAAAAGGGACAGTAAAGGAAAAATTAAGGAAATATGACTAAAGTGAGGAGTTCAGTTTATAATAATGTATGAATGTCAGTTTCTCAGTTGTGACAAATGTATCATAAAAGATGTTACAACAGGAGAAACTAAAAAGCATACAGAATTCTGTGCTGTCTTTTGCAACTTTTCTGTAAAACTAAAACTATTGTAAAATTAAAAGCTTATTTTAAAAAATCAAGCCACATAATAACTTCATACACATATTCCACAATAAATTGACCCTATGGATCAAAAACAGAAATGCAGAATTTTATCTTAAACAATTCAGCTTTTAGAAGAACAATCAAACTAGTAAGTGTAATAATACAAAAAATAAAATGTACCAAGAATTAAGAGAGTCTTATCTCAAATCTCACGGAGGGTACAATTTTTCATTTGTGACAAGACCTGAAGCATATGTTAGCTCATTTAATACAAAGTAACAATCCAAATAGTTAAATCCTCAACTGTTATGTGCTCCTATGGGTAGTAATATTTCTGGAATAATGAACCTTGTCCTCCCTTTCCTCCCTTTTTCTGATAACCCATAACTCTGGATGTCTTGAGTTTCCAGGAAAGACTT
Source organism: Camelus dromedarius (assembly GCF_036321535.1). Taxonomy (NCBI): domain Eukaryota; kingdom Metazoa; phylum Chordata; class Mammalia; order Artiodactyla; family Camelidae; genus Camelus; species Camelus dromedarius. The sequence goes on along the minus strand of NC_087443.1, from coordinate 35,514,124 downwards.
ACGGGAAAACGTGTGAAGTAAGTCATTAAATTTGGGCTTCAACTGCTGCACAGCTCATAAAACAAATAGAACTAAACTGATTTATTTGAGCCATCCCATTTTTTGCTCAAGAGACAAGGCCAAAACCACTCATTAGGGTTCAAATGGAATATGCTTTCTGTGTATGAAAATTAACAGTGTAGTCAGCAATCACCATGTAGTCTAATTCACTAATATACTATAAATACCATCAGGCTCCAGCTTATGATCAAATTGTATTTTAAACTGCTGTCTTATCTGTTAAGTGTAGTTTATAATATATGTTTCCAATGACAACACCCTTATAAAAAATTGTTAAATTCATAGTCTAGTGCAGAAAAACTTTTTTAATCCATAAAGTAAATAAAAGATGTTAAGAGGAATGTAACCAGAGTGACTCTTGGACTGGGAATTCCGTTTCTCACACCTTAAAAATACATAGTGAGCCAACTGTGTCTTAGGAAGAGGAAAAAGAGAAGAGAAGAGGAAGGGAGGGAGGAAGGAAGGAAGGAAGAAAAGTGTGTATCCTCATTTATTCCCCTCTTAGGGAGAGCAAAAAGTAAGTATCCAGGACAAGCCAGTTTGAGAGAATGGAAAGAAGTGGAAATTGGGATTTGTAATGGATAAAAAGGAAGGGTTGCTAATATAAGAAATGCCTGGGAACACAATTCCTTTTTCCTGACTTTCAGCAGCATTAACAGTTTCAATAACTCTATAGCTGGGAACATTTCCAAGGCTCTGAATAGAGAGGCATGGAAAGTATCTCCTGCTAGAGCCCAGATGTGGTCAGTGAGAACAAAAAATGCTCTGAGTAACCAAGAAAGGCATCCAGCTAGGTAAAGACACTGCAATGGCCCACTAAGACCAGCAAGAAAGTCCTGAGCCAGGGACCTGCCAAGAACATATGAGGGATTCTAGGTAACAATTTAGGGCAATATACCAAATAGAGTGTAGGCTTCAGAAATAAACATCTGGATTTGAATCCTCTGCCTTTAGCTCTGTGATCATGAGAATCCTAACTACTCTAAGTTTATAAAATTAGAATAAAATATTCATCTATATTACTTTTGCACTGATGCTGTAACAAATTACCAGAAACGTGGTGGCTTAAAACAATACAAATGTATCCTTTTACAGTTCTGGGAGTAAGAAATTCAAAATGAGTCTCATTAGGCTAAAATCAAGGTGTCAGCAGGGTTGTATTCTTTCTGGAGGCTTTAAGGGCCAGTCTGTTTCCTTGCCTTTTTCAGCTTGTAGCGGCCACTCACATTCCTTGGCTCATGACTCCATTCCTTTATCTTCAAAGCCAGTAATGTCAGGCCAAGCCCTTCTCAGGCTATCTCTTTACTGGTTCTCTCTCTTCAGCCACCCTTTTACATTTTTAAGGACCTTTGTGATAACAGTTAGCCCACCCAGATAATCTAGGATAATCTCTACATTTAAAGTCAACTGATTAGCAACCTTAATTGCATGTGCAACCTTAATTTCCCCTTTGATATATAACATAACATTCACAGGTTACATTCATAGAGATTAGGACATGGACATCTTTGGGGGACCATTATTCTGCTGCTGCACCATCACAAATAGTAACTGTGAGAATTACATGTAATCATGTATATAAAGTGGCTGGTATACAAATTCAAAAAATAATGACTCTCCCTGCCTCCTTAGGCTCCCTCCCCATTTACCATCAAAGCTTTTTCTCTAATAACAACTCTTGCATGTGCTTGTGCTCCTTGGATGACCTGTTTAACCAGTTGCATTAACTCCAGCAGAGCATCCATACTGTCAAGAATCACAATGTTAGAACTGGGAAAAACATAAGATCTTCTACTCTGATCACTTCATATTACAAAATCAGAAGAAGGAAGCTTACCCAAGGTCTATGGCCAGTAGGCAGCATAGCTAGTACAAAACGTGTGTAGTGCCCTTTGGATTGTTTTGTGTTGCCTGAGGGTTTCTGGGCAGAAGCATGCTCTCCTCTAACTACAGGAATTAGGGTTCCAGTGTGCAATTTCTGGAAGTAAAATAGAAAGTTCTAACAGCAATGACTCTCAGAGGAGTAGAGGAAAAGGGTCCACTGGTGGAAGAGGATGAATAGAGGGTTATGACTACTTAGCAGTAAAAGCTCCAGTGCAAGATCCAGTAGGAATTGCAGAAGCAGCATCAGCCATAATGCTTATCTGCTCGTAAGTGTGGGCTTGCTTGTGCTATGCCCTAAGGTATAAAACAAAATGTTTCCAGGGAAACATTTCTAAGGGAAATGTAAGGGAAATTGATCCAGAGCTTCACCTAGGAATTCAGGCTTCTGGGAACACCCATTACTATTCATACTCCAGATTAGGGTCCTTTTCCATCCCCAAGAACATGGATGCTTTCTCATTTTATTTCTTCTAACAAAACTTTTTCCCCAACTGCCTAGAAGTGGTAGTAAAAGAAAGAAAGTACACACCACGGCAATAGCATCAAACAGCACTTTTAAGCAAGGATGCCTAAAACAGAACAAAATAGTGGTGGGGGTGGGGAAGAAACAGTACCACTGTTAAGTATGTGAATACTGAGCACCACGTGGATTTTAAACACGTATTCAATGATCAGTATATATCTACAATAGTGCTATCACTAGAAACTCACTATCATTACTGTAGTACACTCATTATTTTTACCCAAATAATAGAGTCCTCTCCCCTAAGTAGTGTAAGTCTGGAGGAAATTGTAATGGTCTACGATGGAGCATCCCATGTAATCAGGAACTGGCAAGAGCATGCAGATACAAGATTGACATATTCAATCCAAGATTGATAGATGGTGTTGGACTCTCAGGCTTTGCACTGGTGAGAGGGTTGGAGATAGGATAGTATCAATGTCTCATTTCTGCCCATGTGGTCAGCCACCATTAGCAGCTTTTGCAAAAAAAGTAAACACATGAAAATCAATATGAGCTTCTCTTCCAAATAGGCTGTTTTCATCTTTTCAAGCCAAATCATTGCATTTTTTCTTTGATGAATGTTTTATAAGTCTTCTCTATTTTCTCTCCTGCATAGTGACACTTCTCTTGGAAATGAATACAATTTAGAATTCATGACTGGCTGTGACATATTCTGAAAACTAGCTTCACTACCTCAGATCATAAACTGTACATGTCTCATGTTTGTGGGGCAAAAGCAAAATGTCTTCATCATTTTTTAAAATTACTATGTAAGTAAATTACTCCTTTGACATATGCCTTAAGATTATCTTTTTATCTGTTGGCAAAGACAAAATGCCTTAACTTTTCTGTTGCCTTACAAAGACTGACTCTATATCATATACCCTCATCTTTGAATCTGATGACTCTACATTTCAACCAAGCATGCTCCAAAGTCAAAAGGTCTCATGTATTCCTTCTCTCTCCTGAAATACTATATACCAACTGTCATTTTTATGACTCTCCTTACCCATCCTCACATTCTTACCATGTCTCAAAAATTCCTTCTCCTTCTTTACAATCATTTTCATAATTCCCAGATCTTGCCCCAAGAAAAAAATAAGGCATATGAGTGCTCCTTCCTTCATACCAATATCCCTTAAATAAGTATTCATTATGTGTTTATGTACTTAACACTGTCTATGAAAAGGGCAAAGAATGAAGGCAGCACCTGCCCATAGTTCTGTTTTTATTCTGACTGAAGAATTAGAGGTAAACTTAAGATTTAACTTCCGGATAAAGGGCCAGTGGTTGGACCTAAACTCAGAGTTGATGTTATTCCCAGGACATAGTACATGGAAGAAAAAAAAAGGAAAGAAAAACAGTGGTGTAACTGACTAATACTGGTAATATGTCAAATGTGTAATGACAGTACATTGTTTAAATTTATTTGAGACTTTCGATAGTTGATAACTTCCATTTCTATCCAACTATCTCAAAAAAAGGATTCACTGCAATTAATGGAAATTCCTTGAGAGGGCTTTCAAGACACATAGATTATTTTGGAAAGGAAAATAACATAGGTAGATTACTTGCTTTTTCATTTTTATTACTTTTCTTTCTGGAATAGTATTGTTTTAAGATTTTTTTCATTTATTTATTTTTTCTGTTGAGGGTCTTGAGACTTCTTTTGGCATCCTTTTTGATTACACAAAATACAAAAAAAGCTTTTTTAAAAAAAAAATAAAAAGGTCATTTATTTTTCCAATATAAATTTCATTATGGAGGTAGTATTAATCATAGTAGCAGATACTAACCAAAAAATAGAACAAAAAGAAATGAAAATATATTGTGTCCAGGTTAGAAGATCTCTGAGAAAAGACAACTCAAAATCTCCCAATACTATACAGTAAATTACTAAGGTAATAATGTTCTGTCAGGTGAATATCCATTCCTATTGTATTTCATATGATTTGTGAGTTGGTGGTGTGTGAAGCTGGCATGGAAAAGCAAGATCAGTGGGTAATTTAGATTAAATGTGCTGAATTTACAGAATTTACACCACTTAGATGCTAAAAATTGTCAGGCATTTTGTCTCACTAAAAGTTGCTGGGAAAAGAGGCAAGTTCTTAGAACAGCAATTCTCAAGCTACGGTCTAGGAACAAGCACTTTTCTGAACATTTGGCTTGGTAGGATAGAATGAACATAATACAGAGGGAAATATCCCAAGAGGATATTGCAAGAACATTGATATATTAGATTATTTCTCTTTTTCAGTGAGTCTTCAGAGCAGGACATTTGGAGAATCACTGACCATAAAAATTGTATTCCAAGATCTTAGAAGGAGATCCCAAGTATCTGCCTTATGTTCCTATCAATGATGATCCCCAAACCCACTATTCCTGACTTACTTATCATGTAGTCTTCATAAAAAGAACAACAATAGGGTAAAGAAAAATGAGAAATTGCCAATGTGATATACAATTTACCTTTTTCAATTTGACATTTTCTTATATGACCACAATTAGGACATCCTCATTATTTACAGTTTTCTGAATCACCAAAAAGGACTAAATAGGGAAGAAAAAAAGGTTATACAGAGTGACTACAAAAGAGGTACTGAAGATTACTGCAAAATTTCAACAGAGTAAGAAATCATTAATCAATATGTTTCCCATTCTCTATTCTTCTTTGGGCTCTATTTGGTGCAAGTCTTGCCTAGTCAGTAAAACTCTAGGCAATATATCATCATTCTAATATTCGTATTATTGGATTTTCTGTCTTAAAATATCATACATACTCCTTTAAAGATCCAACATAAGCAACATGATGAATTAGGAGATGGGTAGTCCTAGAAAGAAAAGCTCTGGCTAACCTCTCTTTATTTTCTTTTACTTCTCACATAAAAAATAAGTTCACAAATATACGTAAGATCTTATGGTAGCACACAGAGAAAAAATGTGACAATGAATATATATATGTTCATGTATAACTGAAAAATTGTGCTCTACACTGGAATTTGACACAACACTGTAAAATGATTATAAATCAATAAAAAATGTTACATTGTTAAAGAAAAAAAAAAAAAGAAATAGGTTCACAGAAGAACTAGGTGGCCACAGTGAGGCCAGCTATGCCATTGGTCAGCCTCCAGAAAAGAAGTGACCCTGTTTTCAATCACAGCTTTCCAAAGAATAGTATAATAATTGCATGACTTCCTTGATAGATCAAGAGAAGCTCAGATTCAGTCCAGGTTCAAGGCACCACACCCCTAGGGGAACAACAGCAAAGAGCAGCGAGATCAGCACTAGCTCTGTACAGTTTGGGGCTATCAGACATACCCAGGCTATTATGACCACTGATACTGCTTAACCTTGTGATGGGCATGTTCTTTTGGGACTTGGCATCCATTTCCACCCTCTTTCATCCCTTATCACAAAAGCTGCAAAGCTCCTTACCCTCCCTTATCACAGGAGCTGCAAAGCTAAAAACTATAGTCAAATACCCAAATACCAGTCGACTATGATGTCCTATATCCAAACAGGATCTGCCAGTGAGGTGCATTCTTGACAGACTCAGAAAACAAGAAGGGAGATAGAGGCCATCTTCTTCTCACTATGTTGGTACCGGCAAGGAAAGTTGGCAGTCATGTTTGCAGCATCTAGGTGCCTCACTATTTCTAGTTGCCAATTTTGTGGGTGTGAAAGGAAGCTGTTGTAACATAACAGTGGTAGCAGCTTCATGACCTCTGGATCTCAGCTCTGGATCTCAGTTTCAGAAGCAGCACAGCACCTCTGACTTCAACTGCCCCAGTCATTCCAGCAGGTGTTGTAACCACCTACTTCTCTTTGTTTCCTTGATTACTACTGAAAACACCTAGAATGGTTGCTATTTCCTGCACTTAACCCTGACTAACAGATGCTGTCTCCAGCTCTACTTTTTCAGCAAGAAGTGCTATAAATCAGTGTTATTGTTCAACATTCATATAATTAATATCCTTGATTAACTAACACACACTGCCAAATGTTTGCTTATGTTAAACACACTCACAAGTGATCTGAATTCATAACTATTTTCTCACATTACTTAAGGCACATCACTGAACCAGAATGGAAGTAGAATGCCACCACAATTTGCATACTTGTCTTCAAGAGAAGCTAGAATGAAGCAGAAATTTTAATCTCATACAAACTCTCAGAGCAGGACTTTGTTTGGCTCAGCTTGGGTCTGGGGTCTGGTGTCTGGTATGCAACCCTGAGAAAAATCCACTGTGGCTAGGATGAAGCTCATAGAGCAAAAATATAGCTTCGAGAAAGCAGTTCTAAAGCAATGGGTGGAGGGAAGGGTTGGTGCCCTCAGAAGGAGAGATGAACAGATTAATAGATTTTAACGATATCTGTTCAAATCCTAACTCCCCAAATCCTGCTGTTGGCCTAGGGTGTGTTATACAATATCACACACAGTTTACTTTCCTATCAAAAGAAGATAATTTTAAAACTACTTAGATCATAAAATTTTTGTGAGGATTACATTACATAAGTAATGCAATCAAAATAGCATTCAATTACCATTATTGCTCAATTAAACTTAACTTTTTGTTTTTATCACTATCATAATGCTTCAGCTAATTAGGAGCATTGACTCAATTTGCTTGGCAAAAGAAACCAAAATTTATCCTTGATTGTATTTGCTTGAAGTCTAGACCCTACTCCTGGAAGCCAGCTAAGAAAAACTGACCACACAAACTCATTTTAGGTTATTAAGTCAAACAGGACATCATCTTTCTAGCTGAACTTAAATGATGTAAGGGTAAGACAAAAGGAATCCATTATTACAGTCATGTCCTCTAAAGAAGAGAGCAATGCACTTTTATTTCAAGATGTGTGTTCAGTTTAATTCAGTACATAAAAGATGTGTTTTTCCTGGAACTTGTTGCTACAAACCAGCATGTGCAACCAGAAATGAGGTTACTTCGTTGCCGTTATCTGTAGTTACCAAATACCAGACCAAGGGTTAGTAAACTTTGTAAAAGACAAGAGAATAAATAGGTTAGACTTTTGTGGGCTATACAGTCTTTCTAGTAAATACTGAACTCTGCACTGAAACACAAAGCAGCCATAGACAATACATTTAAAAATGAATATGGCTATGTTCCCAAAAAAATTTGTCAACAAAAACAAGCAACAGTCTAGATTTGGTACAGAGGCTATGAACTGCCAATCCCTGGTTTATATATAAATGTACAAGTAGCTTGTGTGTGTGTGTGTGTTGTGGTCTATAGTAGGGAGTAGTGTTTCAAGTTTCAAGGGAATCACATTTCTAAAAATTTGTTCATGTCATCTAAATATTTATATTCATTCTCATAAGTCTGTTTATAATAACCTCTCAAATTTTAATGTCTTAAGGGTTCATAGCAATATACCATTAATTGCTGGTGTTGTAATTTTTTCTAATATAAGCTTTTGAAGCAATAAATCTCTCTAATAACGCTTTTCAAAACTACAAATAAACAGTACATGTGGGATGTAAATCTTGAAAATGACTCAAATTTTGTTACTCATACTTTGACTCAGCCCAGTTGCGAAACTATCTCCAACATGAAGCATTCCCCAGTCTCATCCTCTCTCTGCATCCTTCTACCCCTTACACATGCTCCTCACTTTCACTTCTGTGATTCCATAGGACTTTCTCTGAAACAAGTTTCCTCTAATCCGCTCTACTTCAGTTCACCTTCCACATCACCATCAGATGCCTCTTTCTAAAACACTATGTTGCATATGCCACTTTCTCTCTCAAAATCCTTCCACTGCTTTCCATTACCTATAATAAGATGAAGCTCTATTTTGTCATTTAAAACACTCTATAATCTGATTTTCCAATTTTATATCTCACTTATCTTCTATAGAAACCACCCCATAAATTGATGTACTCATTCTTGCATTTGAATGTTTCTTTGTTCACATCCACATCTTTTCCACACTAAAGCAGACTTTCCTGCCCCATCTTCTTCACGAATTTAAATTCCTCATGCTGTTCTAGGTCCAGAGAACAAAAAAAGTTAACTCTCAAATAAAAAGTTCCTTGATCTCTCTAGTCCCCAGTAATTATTCCTCCTGTGACTCTGAAAATGAAAGTTACCGTTCGTGTCACTCCTACAGCCCTTGTCACACACTTTACTAGTGCAATTTGTGCTGTTGTTGCTGCTGCTGCTGCTAATGTTTATTGGAGCAGGAGACAAGACGGACTGTTCTTGAAAGTAGGGCTGAATCTCAGACCTCTCTGGACTGTCCAGCCAACCTTTCAGGGTACTTTGTACACACACTGATTATACCATTCATTAAGGCTAAAAGACAAGAAGACATCTATGCAGTCCTCTTTGTAGTAAGTGCCTTTCAGCAATTTGAGATTCTTTTAACAGAAAAGGGCTTGAAATGATCCAATGAAGAAAAGGAAAGACACTGTGTCCCCAGGAGAGAACTCCAGGGAGTGACTATTCAGGATGTGTAAAACCCTGGACTTGTGTTTCCCTTTTACCTAGAACCCTCTACAAAACCATTTTCATAACTCCTATCAAAAGAGTAGGTAAGAAAAGTTTTTTAAAGTACAGATCATTCAGGATTGTTCCTTCTTAGAAACATCAAGGGGATGTTTCAATGTTTGATGAGGAAGCTGTAACAAAGGCTTTAAAGACTTAATGTTTTGTGAATGCAACTGCCTGTGCTTCTGCTGTCTCTCCTAACCATAGGTGGGTAGTTGAGAGTTAGCATTGCTTCTGTCAGATGCCCTGGAAGTATTTAGTTTCAAGCTAGAAAGATTCAGTGACATTTTACATCATTTTAAATAATAATGCCTTATGTATGTGGTATCATTATAAACAGTAACTTTTGATATTTTTAAAAGGTTGCATTCTATTTAGAAAGTAAACATTTTTACACAGAATTTTATTTTTTAAATCACTATATTATTCTTATTCTCCAGCCTAAAAACAACCACTTTTCACTATTAATTACTCAACATGAGTGCCAGCTATAATACTCTTCATACAATAGAATGATGGTTTCAAAGTTGTATTTAACAGTATTTAACAGGTTGTATGTGATATAACATTGTAAACTGACTATAACTCAATTTAAAAAATACAAAAAAACCCCAAAAAACAAAAAAACAGTTTGTATTCTGGATTACAGATGGGAAAAGAAAAGTAAAGGAGGGAGAAAGAATGAGATTACAATTAGTTTTCCTAGTAAAGTTTCTTTCCAAAAACATAACTAAGACCACACTCTACTTAGCTTATACATCAATTTTTGAACCCTGTTGTTAAAATGTAAAAATCCAAAACAAACAAATAAGTAAATAATAGAGGTTTTAAGTAAATAGCACATTTCAGAAAGACTTCATAGCGTTCAGGGAAAGATTTACCATAAAACAATTATCCTTGATACTTTTGTATGCCCTTATTCCAGCTTTGGTTATAACTCACATAGAGGTCAACTCAGCATCCTGGGGAGAAAACTACTGCCTATCAGGAAAATAAACAACACAGGAATATAAGACACATAGGAGACTATGAAATGTTCTTTTTATTTGGAGAAGGTGAAAACAGCCTCTCTACTGCACATACACAGAAATTAATAATAACCAAATGAATATAAAGTATTTAGTTATTTTTCCCTACATCAAAAGACTGCCATTTACCCTGTCAACTGAGAACAATTTCTCTCTTCCCAAAGTCATATTTTTGTGTCAACTTGGATATTATTTTCACCTGTATGATTTTATCTCTATAGAACTTCTTCAGGTTTGTTGTCTACCTGTCAGGTTACTTTTCACATTCTTATTTTAGTTTGCATCTAAAATTTTGTATATGCTTCCAAAGAAGAATCAAGACTCTTTCTGAAGTTAATTTCACTCAATTATCAAACGACATACTAAAGACATACTAATATGCATCACAATTTGTTTCTGCCAAAACACATTTTCTCTTCTCATCTGTGCAATGCTGCTTTTTCTAATTACATGTGATGCCTTATTAATGGTATCTCTTAGAGGAAGTATGCCCAGATTCCTTTTTAAAATGTAAGCAATCTAAATATGCTCAAAGTTGTGCCACATAATAATAAAATAGAGTTAGAAACAACACAACAAAAGTTTTTTGGAGTGATTAACCCAGCAATAGTTTTACATACTCAGTCAACTAATCAAATATAATGGTGAAGTATAAATACAATAGTATAACCAATTCTTTCCTCCTTTAACTACTTAATTATAATTGTTCCATTCTGGAAGCGTTTTGGTGTCATCATTGCTTTTAGGATAATCGGATATGCAAAGCCAAAAACTAGGATGTATTTTTCTCACTAGAAGGAATTTCAAATTTAGCAGCACATTCATGTGTGAACAAAGTCAAAGAAGATGGCAAGAGTAAAATATGAGTTTATCTATCTCTTAAGAGGGACAAAATTAGCTTAAGGGGAAATGAGGGTAGAGAAATATCACAAACTTGGAGATGTAAACCAGTATTTGAAAATCTAAATATTGTATGTCAGTAGCCGATGTATACACATAAAATTGTTTCTGAAGTATCACAAATAGTTTCTTATTTTCCCAGATTCCTATCACTTTCCTACTGGTTTCTTGGTGTAATTTAAAGATCTGACTTTAGAAGCACTTTAAGTGATCTTAGTCATGTCATAGTGAAAGTCCACAATAAAAGATAATGATTGGGTGCTCCCTACATTTAAATGTAGAATGATGAGGGAGCAGATTGGAAATCAAGACATACTGAACAAAAATTAAAATGTTGAACTGGAGTCAAATCTCATAACAACACCAATTTCAGAGGGAATACTACCTTAATTGTTAAAAGTCTGCAGCCTGACCATGCCTAGTTAAGTTTATGACTATGCATTACTATCTTGGTAAACAAAACATTGATAGAATCTCCCATATTTTTCCCATGCCCAACAACCATACTATACGTGAGATATTATGATATCAGCCCTGTTAAGTTTGGATGAGCTTAGTCCCTTACAATTGTCCCTACTTTAAGATTTTGTTTTCTATTAGACTTTCATATCAATCAAATATTGCTTTTTAAGATTAACATACAGAAATCTGCTGCATTTCTTTACACTAACAATGAAATATCAGAAAAGGAAAGTTAAAAAGTAATCCCTTTTAAAATCACATCAAAAAATAAAATACTTAGGAATAAACCTGACCAAGGAGGGGAAAGACTTATATGCTCAGAACTATAAAACATTGATTAAGAAAACTGAAGATGATTTAAAGAATGGAAGGATATTCCATTCTCTTGGGTTGGAAGAATTAATATTGTGAAAATGGTCATACTACCCAAAGTAATCTACAGATTTAATGCAATCTCTATCAAATTACCTATGACATGTTTCACAGAACTAGAATAAATAATCCTAAAATTTATATGAAATCACGGAAGACCCAGAATTGCCAAAGCAATACTGAGGAAAAAGAACAAAGCTGGAGACATAACACTTTCAGATTTCAGATAATACTGCAAAGCTGCAGTAATCAAAACAGCATAATACTGACACCAAAACAGACATGTGGATCAATAGAACAGGATAGAGTCCAGAAATAAACCCACATACTTACGGTCAATTAATCTTCAACACAGGAGGCAAGAATATACAGTGAAGAAAACACAGTCTCTTCAGCAAATGGTACTGGGAAAGCTGGACAGTCACATGTAATCAGTAAAGTTAGAACACTCCCTCACACCATACACAAAAATAAACTCAAAATGGTTTAAAGACTTAAACATAAGACAGGACACCATAAATCTCTTAGAAGAGAACATAGACAAAATATTCTCTGACATAAATCATAGTAATGCGCTCCTAGGTCAGCCTACTGAGGCAAGAGAAATAAAAACAAAAATAAACAAAAGAGACCTAATTAAACTTATAAACTTTTGCAAAGCAAAAGAAACAATAAACAAAATGACAACCTATGGATGGAGAAAAAATCATGCAACTAACAAGGGCTTAATTTCCAGAATATACAGTTCATACAACTCAGTAACAAAAAAACAAACAACCCAATCCAAAAATGGGCAGAAGATCTAAATAGACACTTCTCCAAAGAAGACATACAGATGGCCAATAGGCACATGAAAAATTGCTCACTATTGCTAATTATCAGAGAAATGCAAATCAAAACTACAATGAGGGATCACCTCACACTAGTCAGAATGGCCATGATTAAAAAGTCCACAAATGATAAATGCTGGAGACGGTGTGGAGAAAGGGAACCTTCCTACACTGCTAGTGGGAATGTAATTTGGTGCAGCCACTATGGAAAACAGTAAACAGATTCCTCAAAAAACTAAAAATAGTGTTACCATATGATTCAGCAATTCCACTCCTGGGGACATATCTGGAGGGGACTCAAATTCAAAAAGAGACATGCCCCCAATATTCATAGCAGCACTATTTACAATAGCCAAGACATGGAAGCAATCTAAATGTGCATTGACAGATGACTGGGAAAAGAAGACATGGTATGCATATACAATGTAATATTACTCGGCCATAAAAAAAGAACAAAATAATGCCATTTGCAGCTACATGGATGGACTTAAAGATGACCATACTAAGTGAAGTAAGTCAGACAAAGACAAATATCATATGCTATCACTTATATGTAGAATCTTTAAAAATGATACAAAGGAATTTATTTTCAAAACAGAAAGAGACTCACGGACATAGAAAACAAACTTATGATTACCAAAGGGGAAGGATGGGAAATTCCTAAACTAGGAATTTGAGGTTAGGAGATACAAACTACTATATACAAAACAGATAAACAAAGTCCTACTGTATAGCACAGGAAACTATATTTAATATCTTGTAATAACCTATAATGAAAAACAATATATATGTGTAATTGAATTGCGATACTGTACACTTGAAACTAACACAATATTATAAATCAACTACAATTTTCTTCAATGCTAGAAAACAAACATAGGAAAAAAACAAATACTGCTTTTTAAAATCCTTTGTCATATATTCTCCATACATCATTTCATACAGCCCTTTTATCTGATTCCCATTTATTAAACATTCTAAATAATCTTTTTATTTAATATTTTATGGAACTATCTTTAAAAACATGAGTTCTATGGTTGCCTTTTGGGGTTGTACCATGCATGACCATGTGACATTAAGTTTCTTAACCTTTCTGGGCAGTAAAATTGAGTAATATTTGTACTTACCTCATTAAACTATTTTGATAACCAAATGAGTTAAAACAGGAACTCAAGTTAATATATGCAAAAATACATGTAAAACTGACACAGATTATGAAACTCAGTAAATATTATAGCTATAAAACACCCAATTTTCTTAACAAAGTAGGAAATACAATTTTTTAAATTAAAGAATTTTTTAAATGTGTGTACCACCATCATAGACATATGACCATATATACTGAGTGAAAGAGGAGTAACAGAAACTGAACAAATTTTACATAGCACACTCTGTCCCTCCATAGCTCAGAGTTATGGCTGAGATGGTGGTGCTCAGATCACTTTGCTTGCCGCTTCTACTGGTTAGAGGCAGATAATGTAGAAGCTACAAGATGGAATAAGCTGGAATTTATTCCTAGATCCCTGAATCACCAGGTGGAGGAAAGATGCCCAGCAAGTATGAACACACATTGGATTGTTAGATGAGCCAGGGAAAAATATCTATTATGAGCTCCCCACTGAAATGAGGGGGTATCTCTATCACAAAAGTAACTGGTATCTTAACTAAACCAACCCATTTCTCCTATACTTTCTCATTTGCTTTGTTGAAAACTTGTGTTGGTATAAGGAAGCGTATAAGTACACTGCTCTGATGTAGATGCTTGTATCTTCTGTCTACAGGTCCAAAGCAGCTGGGGGAATAAAGGTAGAGGGTTAGAAAAGTGTACCTGGACCAATGCTAATTTTCTGTACATTTCATGAGCTGAAAACCCTTACTAAGACTAACAAAAAAAAAATTTCCTGGTCACTTAATTTAAACCTTTAATGTCACTGCATAAAAAATTACATGAGATATAAATTAATTTTATTATTCAACTCATTTAAAAATCATGGTATAGACTAGTGGCATTCCTTTCATTTATTCTTATGGACTTGTTAATATATGTTTAGTCAGCATGTTTTCAAATAGATAAAAAGGATGTTGAGAACAGGGAACATAGGTTTTAAGCATTTTTGTAGTCCTCACATCCTACTGTACAATGCTTTGCCATAATAACAGTCAAAAAATAAGTGATTTGATTTAACTTGGGACCACGTCTGTTCTTCTGCCATATAAAATTTATATTAACTTACTAGTTGGAGTGCTTTTTTAAGACATAGCAATAAATATGCTTATTTCTATTTTTAAAAATACATGAGAATATAAGTTGCTAAAAGAAGACATATAGTGCTATTCATTATATCCTAAAATCATTCTGATTTCCAGATTTTTCTCCTTATTTTCAAGTTTCCCTCTCCATCATATTATCCCTCAAAAATATGTAAAATAAAATAATAGAAATTCAAGGATTTCTCATGAAGGGCATTTTAGCCCCCCCTAAAGTTCAAACCAATTTAATACTTTGTGAAGCTGCTGCACTAACTCTCTGAGAAACATACATATGTTTAAGAAACTTTTAGATCAGTTTCTCAAAGTCACTCCAGTCTTTCAGGTAAATACACAGTTTAGTTGATTTTTTAAAGGCACAGTCACATTATATATCTGATAGATCACTTGCAGCTTGTCTAGATATACAGACTGCTTTAAACAAATGATGTTTCCTTATCCAACATACTAGAACTTGTGAATAATAAGAAAAAGAGGTAAGTGGGGTTTAAAACAAGAAGAGAGCCAAAGGAAAAGGAAAAATGAGTAGTTTTTGTAGCCAAGACTTCGTCCTGCCAAAGGAAGGTGAAGCAATATTAATCCTGGCCTTAGTTTTGAATGCTTTTGTCTCTATGAGGAGGAAGATATATTAGTTAGTCAAAATATTTATTTTACCTAGTAAGGGCCAGAAACTGTTCCAGGGTCTTTCTGCAATGAGAATGAGGTTTGCTATAAGTATAACATGATAATCAACTGTCAGATACATAAACCAAGGATGGAAACCATTGCTCTCTTGTCTCCTGCAAACTCTTTGTTAAGACAAAGTAGCACATTTGTGTCCCTCTTGAGTCAAAGGCCACAGAAAAAGCTATATCCTCATAATTAGAATATCTTTCCAAAATCATCATGTAACAACTCAATGATTGATCATTTACTAGTTGTTAGGCACCTGGGCAGATGTGTGAAAGGTACACTGCATGGTTTCACTCATCAAGGAACTCACACATTTTTGAGGGAGGTTTGATTTACAAAAAGCCTACACTGCAGTCATATTAAACTACCTGTAGTTCCTAGATGTTCCCTTCTGTTTCATATCTCTATGCTTTTGCACATATATTAATCACTACATGATAGAATTATGTTTTCCCCCTAGTCTGTTTGTCCTATCCACTCTTTAAAGTGTGACTTAAGACCCACCCTCTATAAAACCCTTCATGACCCTTTCCCCAAATTGAATTGATCAGGTCCTGATTTTATAGCTGTATATGTTTACTCAATTATCACATTATATTACAATCACTTGCTCACATGTTTCTCTCCCCTCCTAAGCTATGAGTTCCTTGAAGACTTGAATATTATCTTTCAGTGTTGTACTCCCCATAATACAGTTCAACAAGCTAAATAAACGTGGGATGCATGACAAAAGAATGAACAATACCTGCAGTAAAGAATGTTATGATACCAAAAGAAAGAAATACTTACGTAAAACTTACAAAATACATATAAAATCTATATACTGAACACTAAAAGGCACTAACAAAAGAAATCAAAGAAGACCTAAATAAATGCAGGTATACCATGCTAATAGATTAGAAGACTAAATATTGTTAAAATGTCAGCTCTTCCCAAAATTATCTATAGATCTCAATCAAAATCCCAGCATAATATTTTATGGAAATCCACAAGAAGATTTTAAATTTTGTATGGAAAGACCAAAGCAATTTTTAAAAGACTTACTAGAAAGCCACAGTAATCAAGACAATGTGATTTTGGCTCAAGAGCAGACATATAGACCAATGGAACAGAAGAGATTCTATAAAAAGCCTTGTACATATATGACTGTTTAATTCTTTTCAAAAGTGCAAAGGCAATTCAGTGGAGAAAGAATAGTCTTTTCAAGAAATGATGCTGGAAGAATTGTACATAATATACCAAAAAAAAAAAAAAAACCCCAATGTATACCATATACAAAAGTAACTTGAAATGGATCATAGACCTGAAAGTCTTAACAGTTAAAGCTCAAACAATGCAAATGAAAGCAATTAGGTAAAACTTTTAGAAGAAAATATACGAGAAAATTTCAGTGGCCTTGGGCTAGGCAGTGACTTCTTATGTATGACACAGAAGCACAATCCATGAAATAAAACTTGATAAACTGGACTTCATCAAAATTAAAATATTTTCTCTACAAAAGACAGTGTTAAGAAAGTGAAAAGGCGAGCCATAGACTGGAGAAAATATTTGCAAAGCATATATCTGATAAAGGACTTGTATCTAGAACATATAAGAAATTATCAAATAATAAGAACACAACCTCCCTGTTATGGGCTGAACTGTGTTCCCCCAAAATTCATTTGTTAAAGTCCTAACCCCAGTACCTCAGATTGTGACTGTATTTGGAGATAGGGCCTTTAAAATGGTTATTAAGTTAAAATAAGACTGTTAGAGTGGACCCTATTCCAATCTGACCTTATAAGAAGGGAAAATTTGGACACAAAGAGTCTCTAGTAGTGTACACACAGAGAAAAGACTGTATGAAGGCAGCCATTCACAAGCCAAGGGGAGAAGCTTCAGAAGAAATCAAACATGCTGACACCTTGACCATGGATTTCTAGTTTCCAGAACCGAGAGAAAATAAATTTCTGTTATTCAAGCCACTCAGTTTTAGGTATGTTGAGGCAGTCTAGCAAACTAATATACTTCCATGAAAAAAAAATTGGTAAAAGATTTTAAGAGACACATCACCAATAAAAGATACATGGATGACAAGTATATGAAAAGATGCTCAATATAATTAGTCATTAGAGAAATACAGATTAAAACCACAAAGAGGTACACTAAATTCCTGTTAGAATAGCTAAAACTGAAAATGTTTTTTAAACTCTCACTAGAGAGTTCTCATAAGGATACAGAAAAACTGAACGTCTTACACTTTGCTGCTGGGAATGCAAAAAGGTACAGCCACTTCGGAATACAGTTTGGTAGATACCCATAAAGTTAGTCATATGCTACTCTATTACATTCACTAAACCTGCACACAAATACTTACAGCAGCTTTTTTCATCATAGCCAAAAACTGGAAATAACTCAAATGTCCTTCAACTGGTGAATGCAGAAACAAATTGTGATATAATCATACACTGGAATACTACACAGCAACAAAAATAAACCGTTGGTACACACAACTGGGTGCATCCTAAATGTATTGTGTGAAGTGAAAGAAGCCACACTCAAACAGCTACATGTTGTATGATCTCATTTATGTGAAATTCTAAAAAAGGCAAAACTAGAGACAACAAAGGAAGCAACAGTTGCCAGGGGCCAAGGGTCAGGGGAGGGGTCTAGGTACAAGGAGCACGGGGGAGTTTGGGGGAGGGAACTGTTCTATATTTTTATTGTGGTGGTAGATACACAGCTGCATGCATTTTCAAAATACATAGAACTGTACACTATTAAGGGTGAATCTTCTGTATACAAATTATAACTCAATAAACTTGACCTAAAAAAATTCCCAGCTAAGGAAGGCTTCCCCCAAAAGTCAGAGCATACCTGGAAAGAGGGTAGGAAAGACAGTGAGTTGTAAATAGTTATAATCTGACTATATCCCTGTATTATTTCAAGATTATAATAATTTTTAAACAAAGAAGCAGGAATATACAGAGAGATGTATCACTTTAAGATTTCCATTTACACTTATCTGAAACTCTTAATCTCAAAGACTTCTGCAGTTTATTGATTACCATGAGTTTAACACAGTGAAAGTTCAATAAATGCAAATAGAGGCAATAGGTAAAGGAGATCTAGCTTTTATTGGGTTTGAGGAAGTAGTCTGAATTAGATTTAACCAGAGGTGAGAAATCACTGTAATTTCTTTAGCAAAGGGGGAAAGCATAATGAAAATTGTGTGTTAGGAAAATTATTCTAGCAACAATGTATGGAACAGATTTGAAGGAAAATACTGAAGCAAAGAAACAAAAGATAGCTGCAGTGATGAAGAGGGGCCCCAGGCCAGGGTAATGACCACAGGATTGCATTCATTAATTCCAAAATGCATGTCTTTCCCATGTTTTACTGCATACCCAGAAACAATGTCACATGAAGGTTATACGAAGGTTACTTGAAATTGAGACTCAGATGTCAACTTGTCTAAAATTAAAACTCTCTAGTGACTGTGTTGACTCATGTAAGGTCATGGCAAGAGCCCCAAGTCAGGTGGCAGAGGCACAGTGGAAGTTAGACCTGGTTATGATAGAAATTAATCCCAACTTTATTTTCTTACCATTGGCTTTTTGTTTCCTGCTAGTAATAGGCGTTAATCTTCCTTTGGAACAGTGGTATGTAGCTTCACTGCAGCATTTCTAGTCAGAGGAATTGAATTGGCAGACCCAGCCAAGTCCACAATTTACAGAAAAGGCCCCACTTTCATCTGAATTGACTCAAAAAAGCTCTCGCTCAAATAAAGCAACTTGAAGTCTCTTCCCTTGAAGGCCCACTGTTATCACCTGATAAGAAACATCTCTTGGTTGGTTTTCTTTTGTTTCACCAAGATTAGTATTTTCCCCTGCAGGGATATCAATAATGCCATACCTTCTGTTATTTAAAAATTTCAAATTATAAGCCTGTTATCTAAAAAGCTGCTGAAAAATTATAGTAAAGCTGCTAAAAAGCAACTCAAACGTAGGGGAATTTTAAAAGGTAAGTCAGTAGTGACATAGGTGACACAACATAAACTGTGAAGTCAAAAGTGTCAATTTATGTGGCAACTGCACAATTGTATGGGCTATCAGAAGCAGACTTCTCCAAATTCATTCACCTGTTCTATTTGTGGGATTGACCAAGCCTGGGAATAAGGGTCTCCTTTAACCAGAAACATACATAGGCTCTCTGGATAAAGCTGAAGTTTGCCTCCATAAACAAAGTCTTTTTGCAGATGTCACCTCATATCTGAGGTAGATATCACACTGCTTATCTGGATACTGATCTTCACTCCCTTCCTCTTCCACATGGGTTTATGAGGCCCCACCCTTTCCCTAGTCCTCAATTCCAGTGGATCTTCTGGTTCCTGATGGTCAGCTAAACACTTAAGTGCTATTCTTGCTTTACTATGTATTCCTAATTTCTGTACTCTTGCTTGATTTATGATCTGTGACTTACTTTAACAGCTAGTAATCGTATACACATTCAGTTTCTATTTCCCTCCAATACTTTGTAGGTCCTTATATCCCCCAAGTGTAACTTCTATGAGCCTCATTTGTAAGATGAGGAAAATAATAATATTATTGTAGTTAGCACAAAGGTTAAATGAAATAATAAGTAAAGTGATTAGCACAGCCTGAGATAGTAAAAGCTGCTAAATAATTGCTAACTGCATCCAAGCATACCTACACCTGGATAACAGAACTTTATCTTCTGATTTTATTCTACATTCATATAAGTAGGTAATAGCCATTTTCCACCATAAGGGACAATTCCTTTTATATGCTTAAAGAATTATGGAATCCCTTCTCACCCTCTCCTTCTGAAGGTTAAGTAAATTCAGTTTCTTTCCAGTGACTCATACTTTCTCATCCTTTAGTCATTTTTACTACTTTCTTCCATTTACGCTCTCCAATCTTATTTTAGTTCGGAAAGAATAATACAAATTTCCAATAATGTTGACACCAAATTCAAAAAGCACTTACCAAAACCTGTCCTCCCAAATGGTTACCTGGAGCCCCCAGTCGTGACGTAGGCCCCTACCAATGTCCTAAGCATCACACGTCACTCCAGATAAGGTTTCAGAGGAATCCAGATGCTACTAACTGCACTAAGCTCTGAAGAGCTGCTCTAACACATGGATGGTAGAAGAAAGAGCAGCAACAAAGAAGCCTGCAGGAAGTGTCAGTTTTGTGTGTGTAGTATAGTTAAGAGCTAGGTAAAATTGACCATTCTAAGCATGACCATTATGGTCTGACAGTAAGACATCCTCCTCAGCAAAAATGTCTCCTCCACTGGTTGCTGAGTTTCCTGGCCATCCCAGCACTACCTACTGTGCCGTCATTAAGCCTTTGCTAGCTGAGAGGCAGCCAGCCTTTAGACCAGGAAACCCACAGAAGAGAGGGTATTTGTGTGTCCTCTCTTGACTTCCGGCCCAGTTGCCCGAGTCAAACAGTCACTTAAACATAAAGGTGGCTACCTCCACCTAAGTTGGGTAGTGAAGGGAGAAAGGAATGTAAAATCACCCAGGTCAATCAAGGACTATTTTCATGGAAAGTGGGTCATTTGTGTTTAAGGTCTAAAAATAAGCCACCTCACATACTGAGTGGTTTCCCATAGAAGAAAAGAGTATGCACTGGGAAGAGTTAGAATTGTAACCCAGATCTCTGGGAACATTGATAGAGCTAGTGGGAAGAGCTGTGCACATAACTGATAAAGAGTCCAGCAGGCAACCTCATTCCTGTGGGAAGAGCAGAATCCTGAGTCCAGCTTCAGTCCTGGCCATCCTAGCTATCACAGCACATCTTCTGGGAAGACACAAAAGTGCTCAGACTTGTTGCTATTAGAAATCTGTAGATGAGGGGGCTCCAAACTCTGAAGACAAACATGAAGGGACCTCTAGGAACCCCAAGCTTGGGACAGACGGAGAAGGGCATCCTGCTCACACTAACAATTTAACAGGGATTAGTGCATCTGAGAATGTTTGTGAGGGAGGTAGAGGCTGGGAAATTAGAAATACAGATCTTTGTTAAGATTCTAAATTGGTGGTCCCCAGGCAACAAGAGACAGCATGGGGTAACAGAGTGTGCTGGGAGGAGAAGAAGAAAAAGATGGGAAATAAATAAGTAAAAATGTAGCTAAAATAGTACAGGGATACAAGGGTGGTATTCCTTGTATAAAGGAGTATTAATTTTTAATAACAAGAAATGAAGACACTGAAAAGAAGTGAGAGGCTATATGGCCCAGAGGTTGCTTGAATCAACTGTTTTCTTATTGTACTTGATTCTTTTTTCCCTAATACGGATCAGTACAGCAAGTATTACATGGGCAGCTAAATCAAACTAAATTCACTTTATAAAACAATTTTCTCTCTATCTCTGTTAGTATATCTGTTACAGATTCCATGGGTGTCTTTTATATGCCTAATATTTAGCTTTCACTTGTAGTAAATTATTCGAACTCAATTTAAAGTGAAATATGTTTTTGTTTAATTACTAAAGTACATTTTTTAAGGGACAATGCAGATTACAAGTGAGTAATTTCCCCCACTCCTCATCCAGGCTACCGCTGCAACCACCATCCATATAAGCAAACTAGTCTTTTTGGTTGAGAAAAATGAACCATTACTTCTAAACCTAAGTTGCAACTATCATTTTGCATTTGCGCATTTATTCACTGGAAGCTTATGTGGTAGGTGATTTTCGCTCTTTTGACAAGAACCAAACATTTAAGCATGGAAAGAGGCCAAGAAGAGCACCTTGGCCCACCTTCTTAGAGGCTTAGATAAGTATCTGAAGAAAATCAATATCATGGAAATGAAATGCCAAATTGTTTTAACACTGCTTTTTCACTATGGCACCTAGTACTTAGCTACTTTTCTTGAAGAGAAAACTCATCACAGATGTCTTTAGCATAAAGCACCAATCTTGACGTAATTTTATTCTCATGTGTTTTTCCACTGGTCCTAAGTTCTGAAGACCCTAATTTGCTTTCCATCACCTATGTCCTAACCTGAATTTGTCCAAGAGTACATCTTGTGCTAACTCTCACCTTCTCTACCCTTCTTAATGGTAAGCACCTTATTTGTTTTTCAAATTGATGCTGTTGAACAATTTACTTATTTGAACAGAAATGTCACAACATTTATTGAAGAATATCTCAAATTATTTTTTTAAAGAAAGAAAATAAAGTATATTACCATGAGATAAATGGGAACCTGATTTTTTAATCCTTTCAGACACTTATGGTCAAAATCTGAATAGCCAAGATAATGGCAGCCACATTAGTCCAAAGCATTGAGCACATTCTCTGGGGAAAAAAAAACTGAAAAACAAACAAAACTACAGGCATACCTCAGAAGTACTGTGGGTTCATTTCCAGACCACTGCAATAAAGCAAATATCTCAAAAAGGCGAGTCACACACTTTTTTTTTGGTTTCCCAGTGCATATAAAAGTTATGCTTACACTATACTGTGGTCTATTAAGTGTGCAATAGCATTGTGTCTAAAAAACAATGTACATACCTTAACTTAAAAATACTTTATTGCTAAAAAATGCTAGCCATCATCTGAGCCTTCAAGTACAAAGATCACTGATCACAGATCACCATAACAAATATAACAATGAAATACTTTGAAATAGTTTGTGAGAATTACCCAAATGTGATACAGAAACACAAAGTGAGCAAATGCTGTTGGAAAACTGGCAGTGATAGACTTGCTCGATGCAAGGTTGTCACAAAGCTCCAATTTATATTAAAAAAAAAAATCTGTGAAGGGCAACAAAGCAATGTGCAATAAAATGAGGTATGCCTGTACACAAAACCTATGCCCTCAACATAACTAAAAAAGAGAGAACAACCTAATGTCATGTAATTTGAAAATTCACACCAAATCCCATACTCCTCACAATGCTGGCATAAGCCTTCCTGGAGAGCAGGACAGTCTGGGAAAGAAAACCACACTGAATATAGAAGAGAAAGCCCATCAGCAATATTTGCAATTCATCTAAAACCAGAGTTAGAAAAAGAAATTCCACCCTACTTGCAAAATTACTGAAAAAAGTCCTGGTAGATCAGAGCCAACTAAAGGGAAGTAACAGTGTCTGGCACTCTAAGAAGTAGGTTTAGAAAAGCTTTGGGGAAGAAGAGGATATAAAGGAATAGAGAGGCACCCTCTGGAAACTGCACAGTGAACATAAAAAAGAAAATTAAAAACAGAAATTCAGGATCCTGCAAGACAAAAGAATATTTTAAAAACTGAAGTATTAATAACCCAACCCCAACCACGTAAAGTCATTCAGGAAACAAAGCACATTTTTGCAACCTTGACAGAAGAGCTCGTACTAGGATCTTGTAAACCATCCCAAACCATCACAGAAATGCAGAGGCTCAAGCAATCTAAAAGTATAAAACACAATATAACAAGGAAACAAATAAGAACCAAAACAATTCAGCTGATGAAAATATCTCACCAAAAAACAATTGTGAAGCAAAAGAAAATGGTAACACAATACTCCAAACTGAATTAAATAGCCTCAGAAGATTATGGAAGGCTTCCCATTAAAAAAAAAAGAGCGAGAGAGACAGAGACAGAGATACATACACACAGAACTATGTATTACTTGTACACTACACATTAAAATGTTAAAACCAACTTTGTCCCTGGCACTATTCAAAGTGTTGAGGAATAGAGAGAGAAGAGTTTTCTCTATGACTTTAAGGAGATTATAATACAGTGAAAGGAGACAGAAAAATTAACAAACTACAGTATGACAAGTGATGTGATAAAAGTATGCATGGAATACTTTCAAAACACCATAAAGTAGCATCTACTCCAAATTAGGAGCACTCAAATCTGCAATCTGAAGTATAAGTAAGAACCAGGCCAGGAGACTCTGGGAGGAAAATAATCATTCAGAAGTAATGGCATATGCAAAAGCATGAAGCCACAGGAAATGTGATACATTCAAAGAACAATAAATATTTTGATATAGCTAAAAACAAGGCTCTTATTGGAAAATGAAGGGTCTTAAATGCCTTATAAAATTTGGATTTTATTCTAAAGACAATGAAGAACCACTGAAGGATTTTATGGGAGGAAAGGCTCAGATTTGCATTTTTAAATAATCTTTCTACCAATAATATATAGGCTAAATTAGAAAGGGGTAAAACTGAATGCAAGAAAATCGATTAACAGGTATTTGCTAAGGCAGGAAATACAAATGGGAAAAACGGCGTAAGAATGGAGGGCAAGACACACTCTGTCTATAGAGTGTGTACCTACTTTTACTCTAATCTGAGCACCCAACCCTCACACCTTGTGGCCTTTCCTCTTACCTTTTGAAACAGCCTGCGCTCTATGCAGTATGTATCTCTCTAAATAAATCTGCCTTTACTCAAAAAAAAAAAAAAAAAAAAAGAATGGAGGGCAAGACAAGATAATAGTAAATTTTTGACATATTGAGCTGGAAAAGCCCATTAAGTAACCAGATAAAGTTTGGCATTATAGAGAAATACTTGGGATAGAAATGAAGACATGGGAATCATCTAATCATCAGAGTAGAGGCAGTTTTTGAGTATATATGGTAAGACTCTATAGGATATACAGAGAGTGAAGAAAAAAGAAAAATGAGGAGGAAGGAAAAGGAAAACTAGTCATGTTCTGGGAAACATCAACATTTACCCAGAGAGAATTTGAGATGTGTCCAGACAAATAGGAAGAAATTTTGAAAAAAAAAATAAAGAAAATTAAGATTTTCAGGAAGGAAGGCCAAGTTGACAATGTTAAGTGCCTTACAGAAGTTAAAAGGTCTGAAACACATCAATTCCAACAGTGATTATATCAAGAACAAGGTTGGTGCAATAAATGGGCAGAAACCAGATTACTGAGAAGTAAAAAGTAAATCAGAGGTTTAAAAAAGGTACTATATACAAACCCGTCCTTAGAAAGGTTTGACTTTTTGATTCACTAGCATCATTAACCTTTCATATTATTCATTTCTTCAACAAATATTTATTGAGCACCACTTAATATTAAGAGAGGCAAGGTGCTTATATTCTAATGGGGAAAGTCAGGCAATAAACAACCAAAAAATGTAAATGTACAAGATAATCTCATAAAATGATAAGGGTTATGAAGAGGTAAGGAGATGTTGCAAGACGGTTCTTCCTTAGATAGATCAGAGAAGTTCTCTCTAAGGAAAGGATATTTAAACTGAAATCTGAATTACCAGAAGGATCCATCCTATGAAGCTCTGGTGGAAAAGCAGTCCAAGAAGTGGGAACAACAAATGCTAAGGAGAAGATAGTAAGCACATAATTAAAACCTCCAAAGCAATTACTAAAACTGGTATTTACACCTGCCTTACAACTGTTGTTAAAACCATCTCCTCACTGAGTCCATTGGCAATGCTGCTGAGTGGGTCAAAATAGGGCAAATCAGCTAACTCATATTAAAATAGAAAAACAGGAATCACAGAAAAAATTCATCACAGAAAACTCACCTCCTCCTCATTTAACAATTAAAAATGGAAGTATTCATGTTCAGGGAAAAGCACAAAAATGTTAATAACAAATTGCCCTAAGTCTGAATGCAGTTTGAAGATCCTTGAAGCATTAAAAATGCCTGTGCTTTCTGAAAGTAGCTTTACTAAGAAGGGCCTTCAGACGTCACTTCTTTGGTCTCCTAATTTCAGAAGCCTCACCTACCCCAAACCATGATAAAAACTCATGAGAGGAATATTCTTATAGCATAGCTTTTATGCTGAGTTTGGTTTTATATGCTTAACATCTATTTGAAAAAAATATATTTATATTACTTGTATTCATTTATTTTCATGGTCAATTTTGGAATTTTTATGTTATCTGATACTTAATGGGAACAGAATGCCAGTTAATAATAATTAGCTTCAGGAAAATACTCAATTCCTCCACTTCTGTCCAAGAACTGATGTAGTTCAGTAAGCAGGTTAGCTCATCTAAAATCTTTCAGAAACTTTGCTATGAGGAATAGAAGAGAGATAAGACTGTTACAGGGGGGGATACTGCTTTGAATGATAGTTGTCATTGTTAAGACCAAACTTTAATAGGTTAACACGCTAGGGAGAGGAAATGAGTAGAAAAGTAAAGTAAAGAGAAAATAGGCATTCTTAGTGGAGCACAGTCCTCAAAGGACAGAAGGAAATCTGAGACCAGGAACATTGTATTATTCTGGGACACAGAGGAAACTAAGTATAAGTTGTGACACTGGGATCTCAAAACAGTTACAGAAAGCCAACTATCCAAACCAGGTGAAATGCTTAACATAATCAAACTGGATTCCACTAAAGCAAAGAAGTGAGTTTTTTTTTTAATTGTTTTATTATTTTAAAGTTGCTAATAATTAGAGTTATTTAACTCAGCACAGCATTCTTCTAGATGACATTATGGTGTCACTGCATTATTTTGGTTAAACTCTCACAGATTTAATTTCAGAAATATCCTTCAAGTAAAATGCTAAGTTAAAAAGAAGTAGCATCTCATGATCTCTTTAAAATAATTCAACTAAATTCAAGGGCATGCTTCCTGGAAAAGATTTCTAAGATTCCTTTTATAGGCTTGATCATAACAGAAGAGTACAGCCACAGATTCCAAACCACCCAGAATTTAAGAGTACATTCCTTTACACAATAAATACATTCCTAAAAAGTTCTTTAAAAATTGAATTTGTATTGTGAAGGCCATTTGGACCTGGAAAACCCTGATTCTGCCACTTACTATTTGTGTGTTCTAGAACAAGTTACTAAGTAGGTTACTTTCTTGCAATTTTCTTAAACCTTTCCATTCTATTTGGCCTGATTTTGCTGTCTCAGAGAGCCAGCCCAACCCATCAAGATGAACCAAGAATTGCTTCTTCTATGAAATGTAATTTTAACACGAGTTGTGCAGCACCCACCTGTTGTCAAACTTCACAGACCAATGAAGTGTAGGCTAGTTTTTTTTTTTTTCCTTCACTGGGTAAGTGCACCAAAGAGTAGAGCTGCCATACTTAGAAAATAAAAAACAAAACACTCCCAGTTAAATTTCAATTTCCAGCAAATCATGAATATCTTTTTAGGATAAGTATGTCCCATGTAGTATTTGGGACATACTTACACTAGAAAATTATTTGTCATTTATCTGAAATTCAAATTTAATTGGTCATACTATAATTTATCTGGTAACCCTAACTGAAGAGATATCTCATCTCCTAAATAGCTATGGCAAAAGTGGAACAAAAAGTCAAAGTAAATGATAAAGCCTCTGGTGCTACACACACAAACAAACACACACCCATCTAAATCTCTGCTGTATTTCCAAACATCACAATGTTCCCCGACTCAGTCCTGGATTTGGAACTTTATAGCAAATACAAATTTCTCAAACATGAACATGAAAGTACAAAAATGTAACTTCATTTTTTTCAACTTTATTGAAGTATAATTTACAAATAAATAACAAGTTTTTCTATAATAAAGTTAATTTTTTTTTTACTCCAAGCCCTATTTTTCTTGGGAAAGAAATTTAGTTTATTCCCTTTCAATTACACTCAGCCCATTTCAGTGATTATTCATTCTGTTTAGTTTTATAATTAAATATTTTCAGGTTAAATCTCTCTCTCAGATTTTTCTCCTGATTTGTCCTCCTTGGGGATGATTCTAAGCTGCAGAAGGGTTCATGCAGTTGCCAACACAGGACAGTTGTGAAGACAGCCATCTACACATCCATCTGGATCTGCCTTGGTCCTTCACTAGCCTCCTGCTTCTGACACAACTCCACCTTGGTCTTCAGCACTGGACAGCACTCATTCAAATGGCAACTGGACAGTCTATAGCTTTCTCAGTCCCCACTGCATCCTGTGGTACTGGTCAGCCACACGCTCTCTCACCCATCCTTCTTTTATCTGCTTCCCTTCTAGTGACCAAGTGACCAAGCCTCCAAGTGACCAAGCTCCATGACTCCCTCTCCACACTCTGGTCCCAAGGAAATTTTCTGATGCCCTTCCTCACTATTTCAGAACTAAAAAAAAAAAAAAAAAAAATTCTGGTAGACATCATGGCAGAAAACATTCACTCCACCCTAAGATTCCTAGAAACCTTTCTACTCTCAGATTAAATGTGTAATTCACCGTTCATCTCAGATCCTCAAACTTCAATGGAATAAGTTCTATCATGTCTCCTACCCTGGGGAAATGGGGGAGGGGTTGGTGCAGACAGTGGTAGGATACAGGAACAAAAACAATGTCTAAGCTTGTCCTATTCCCATCCACCTCTCCTCCTTCTCCCCAACTTGAAGGGTGTTTCATAGAGTGGCAGGAAAGACGGGAAAAGACAACCTGGTTATGTGTACTTGCCTCTCCTTGCAAGATATCAAGAATTTGCCATTTTTTATTATCTACACCTGATTTGAAACTCCCTTCCATTGTGGGTGGTTCAGGTGAGAAAGTAGAAAAAAGAACATAATGTCTCAAAGTAAAATTATGCCACACAATCTTACATTTTGCTTCTAAGAAAGTACCCCCAATTCCATATAACCCTGACCTGTAACTTTCCCATACCAATTTCTCTTCTTAATATATTTTTAGCAGCTACCACGTGCCCTCTAGATCACTGGCTCCCCTACCAATAACTCGTTTTCCTCTTATGGTTACAACATGCTGATCTAGACCTCTCCTTGTTAAGCACTGTGCCCTTGGCACTCCCTCCAGACAATCCCACTGCCTGCATGTTAAGCATTAGGAATTCTATTTTGGTCTTTTTCATAAGAAATTAGGAAAGGATGGAGGGGGTAGGGACATTATCAAAATATAACCTGCTTTCAACCATCATTACAAGGCCCAGGTCATAACCCTATAGTAACATTCCCATCATATGATTAGTGCAATAATTAAATAAGTTAAAGACCTAACCTGTATAGTAGGCATTCCCACAGCTTCAGCGATGGGAAATCTTCATTACTACAGAATGTCCAATAGGCAGTGTTTCCTAACATTTCAACCAGTCAATAATCTGTGAATGAACATTCATGTGTGCTAGAAGTCCCTGTGTTATCTTGTGAATAATCATCACCTATTTTTTCTTTATTAAAGTGAAATGTTGCATAGTATGTTTCTTACATCAGAGCACTTGCATAGAAAATATTTACATAATGCTGTAAAGAGTCTATCCTCTTTCCATAAACTCACTTTCTTTATAATTCTATTATTTTTTTACAACTCTTTCTAGTAGAAAATGGTTTCCATGCATAAAGAACACAACTTTTATCTTGCTGTATGACAGACTCATATATGCCTTTTTATTTTCAGCAGATGAGCCTCAAACACTAGTGGAGATTTTATTTGTGAATATATGGCTTGTGTTAGTGCTTAGGAGGAAGATAAATTTTAAAAAATAATAAAGTAATGTCTGCCTCTACTGAAGCCAAGTTTCAGGTTTTTGTATGATTTAATACATTATACCATTATTTTTAATGTATTTTCCTTTAAAAAAAAATCCAAGCTTCCCAAATCAATGCATAATAATTGTGAGTTTCCTTTTCAGCAGAAGGTTCTCACCCCCTATTGTTTACTCCAGCCCTAACCCAAGAGAACCTTTCGTAGAGCTAATTTTTGAGTACGGTTAAAAAGAATATTCATATAAATGTCTAGATACGAAATAAGTTATTGTTTTGAGAACATAGTTATCTGTTATGATGAAATTTTTAATTGCTTATAATATGATGCAATGAAATGTATTCTTAGCACTGTCCTAATTCCATCAATTTTGGAATACAGTTCACAATGAGATGTAGCAAATAATAAAATGTGGATCATATTCTTCACTAGTAATCATAAGCTATATATTATTGCTGGTGTCTACAATTCTTCTGATACACATTTATTATTTTCAGAGAACTCCTAGGGAATATGCATTTCACCTTCAACATGCTTTGTTGCAATCTTAACTATTTTTAATTATTCTAGAGTATTAATACTTTTTTTAGTTTTTTGGCCTTCAAAATAAATATGTTTTAATTTCAAATTTCATGAAAATAATATTACCAGTCTCATCTATCCATCCTAAAAATACTCATAATTCCTCATGTTCTTCAGTATCACCAACAGGTTTTTTTTAAGTCCACTTCAAGAGCTTGATCTTACAGTGTGTTCATTGATCTTAGGTCACATATAGAACCATATGCAAAAATACCTTTAAAATGTAGGATAAAACATCTATTCCACTTATACAAACTTTCTGGAAAATTCTGATCTTCAGGGTTTTTTCATATTGATATCTTAGTGACATTAAGAAATTACTGTCTATAGAAGCAATGTACACAAACAATTCTTGCATCAAAGGTAAGAAATAACCCATTCCAAATTTCTTGAAAATACAGAGTAGCAAAGATACCAAGATACTGTCTATATTTGCAGGACAAGATGTTTGGAGCTGAAGAAAATGTTCAGCCAGTGATACAAGTCACTCATGAGCACTACATGTTTACAAGTGTTAATTTACTTACCATACATTACTTAATACAGAATCTAACTTAAGTTTCCTTTCTTTTATAAACACCTTACTGCTGGTATACTTGTATATTCTTTTTCATGGATCCAATTCTAGCCCATTATTTTAGCATTAAATAATATCAAATATCTTAAGTACCTTAGGCCAGGAGGTATATACTCCCTATTTTCAAGAAAAAAAATTGTTTCCTGAGAGATTTCAAAAAGATTTCTAAAAGATAATTTCTTCTAAGTTTAAAACAAAGTTCAGGTACACTTAGTTCATTTAATTCACCTTAGTCTTTAGATTTAATGTTTTCTATGTCCTAAGTAAAATAAGCAACATTCCCCAGGTCTTATTTTGACCTTAAGCATGCCTACTCTTACTACATGGTATAGATGTGTTTTTATTAGAGTGAACAAGAGGCAAGCTAAAACTTTCTGCTTTTTTGTAATAAATGCACATTGCTGCTTAACTAAAAATTCTCTTTATTCACATGACACTGTATCACACCCCAGGACTTGGTGCTCTGATCCAAAGTGAAAAGTGATGCATTTATCCTGAGAAAATGAGCCTTGAGTTTAGACTCAAAGACTAACCAAAAAAAAAAAGCCCCAAAGCTTGGAGATTTACCAGAGTAATTTACCACATTTCATTTCTCTAAATTCAAATGTGAATATCTACATAAATGTGAGGAGATATTATAATTTCTTCATTAAGCAAAAAGTAAGGTTAAAACAAAAATATTTAACTTAAATTATATTCAGAGCACAAAAAAAGGCCCTCAGAAGAAAAATACCCTTTTCAGTTTATTGGTCTTCAAAATAAATATGCTTAATGACAAGTTTGATATCACTTATATGTGGAATCTTTAAAAAAGGACACAAGTGAACTTATCTACAAAACAGAAACAGACTCACAGACATAGAGAAGAAACTTATGGTTACCAGCGGGTAAAGGAGGTGGTAAGGGATAAATCAAGAGTTTGAAATTTGCACCTCTTGGGGAGTGATGGAAATGTTAGCTATCTTGATTGTGGTGGCGGTACACACCTATCAAAATTCATCAAGTTGTAATCTGAAATATTTGTAGTTTACTGTACAGGAACCACAATAAGCGTGTTTTTTTTAAAAGGCCCTCAAAATAATCAAAACAGTTTCATCCCATAATCTAAGTAACTCCTATCAACAATCAGTACCACACTTGGAAAACCAACCACAGGTCAGCTGTTGATGCTGTATGGATGCAGCTACAGATCATTACCTACTTAATTGTGTATATATCTAATAGGCTCATACTGCTCTTTTGGAGCAAAGGTTTTATAATGGAGTAGGTGATAAATACCTAACTATGGCACAACCAGATGCTATAATAATATGAGCAACATTTATATACAGAATACTAGCATGTATTAATGCTGTATGCTACAACAGAGAAAAAGATTAGATTCATAAAAATACAGTTAAGAGAAGAATACAGTGTAAATTATAGGTTGATTGTGGTGTCTTGCTAGAATCCCATAGGTGATACAAAAACTACTAAGCAAAATATAATTAATTTGGTCAATGAATACAATTGTCAGATGCCCACAGAAGGAAAGCTATTTACACTGTAAAAATTCAAAGATATTCCATCTAAAATGTAACATGACTTTGAAGAATATTAATTCAATTTTTTTTGTCATTTCAAACCAGAGTGCATGGAAGAAAACCTATACATATACATAGTCTTCTAAATCACTAAACAAAATGTACAGCAAGCCAGCAATGCTGTTCCATATTCTGATGATATTTCCCCTCACCTAGAAGTATTTCAGCATGTGTTTCTACTGCTGCCAAACGTGGAGCATGAGAAATAATATAAAAGCTGATTAGCCTCCTCCTAAACAGCAAACTTAAAACTGTCCAAATATGGTATTTTAGGGAGCAAAAATTGAGTATGCCTTTTACAAATAAAGGAAAAACTGAATTTCTCATTACATATTAAATTAGCCCTCAAGCAATCAGCCCTTTACAAACAGCTTAACATCTACAAAAGGCTGCATGATTGGTGTGTGCACATTTAAAGCTCTGCTGTCAGCAGAACTGTTGGCTTCATCTAAGCAACATCAACAGTTCCTTTGAATTTTAGCCAGTAGCGCTCTAGGCATGCTCCCGGCACTACTATTAACACAGAGAATTGTAGCTGTAGCAGTAATCTTTCTGCCTGACAAGGACCCAGTAACAGTCATTGTGATGTTTTCTGATTGTGCACTCAGGTAGAGATGTACAATTTGGATACACAAATTTAACAGGAATATGTTTGAGACTATAATTTTCATCAGTTGTATAGTAAGTGTGTGACCAAACTTGCTTTTCTGGAACAAATGCTGCTGAGTCAATACCAGCTGATCCCATGGTCAGTTTGGCCAAGTCACAATGAACACTGCAGGTGTTCATTACTACATTCTCACTCTTCTTCAGCTCCCTGTACCTTAGACTCAGCTGCTCTCATACTCAATCTTTCACTTGTGGCAAAAATATACAAAGGACAACTTCTACAACTACTGAAATATGTAATCTATAAAAACACAATATGTATGTGCATAAACATTCCTTTCACATGACAGTGAAACATCAAAAAAAACTATTACATTTGTGATAAATGATATTATAGTAAGGATAGCAGTACTTCTATGTCCAAACATAGACACAAACCTTACTACTGGATTGTAACTCAAATTCAAAATGTTTATTAAGTACTTACTATGTTCCAGGGACTGTATTAGGCTCTTGACATACATCTGGAAATAATGCCTTCCTGCAATTATTATTTAAACTCCTTTGATAATCAAAATGTGGTCCATGGACCAGCTGCATCAGCGTACTGAGGAGTTTAACTCTCCAGTATCTCTCCAAATCTATTGAAACAGAATTTGTATTTTAACAAAATTCCCCTTGTGATCTGGACATATATTAAAGTTTGGGAAGCACTGGTTTAGAGGACACAGGATCTAGAAATTGCCAAAAAATCAAAATTTCTATGCAATAGGTAGGAACAAAACGATGCTTTCTGTATTATTTGTCTATCTACGTATTGAAGAGTTTGAATCAGATAATGTGTGCAATTCCTACCTCTTCTAAAATGTTGTAATATTATTGTATTGTCTTTTTGTCTTTTAAAAAAATGGCACTACTTAGCACAGGGAAATATACACAAAATCTTATGGTAGCTCACAGAGAAAAAAATTTGACAATGAATATATATATGTTCATGTATAGCTGAAAAATTGTGCTGAACACTGGAATTTGACACAACATTGTAAAATGATTATAAATCAATAAAAAAAATGTTTAAAAAAATTGCACTACTGAATGATTTCCATTTACAGGCACCTCAAGGTCTAATACAGTTTATACATACTTAGAGATGATAAAAGCATCTATAGTTACATTCAGAATACAAACCAGAGATATCAAAGGATCAATACACAAGTGGCTGACTTATGCTAAAGGACTCAGAAAAGAACCTAAGAAAATATCACTTCCTGTTATTGTCCCCAGTGCTGCCATTAGCCATATAGTCTTGTACAAGATATCTAATCTCCTTGGGTCTCATTTTTCTTATCTCTAAAATAAGACAGTTGAGTTAGATGAATTTTAGAACTTCCTTAGTTTAAGGTTCACTGATTCTTTTCTACCTCCTTTAGTTTTCATCTTTAGACACCAGAGGTCATAATCTTAGCAGTGAAAAGTTATCTGATTTGCACACAGAGGTCATTTTCAAGCTACAAAACAGACTAGAGAAGATATCATTTTCAGAGTTAAATCTTTTAGAACTTTAATTTCTCATCAATACCAGCTTCTATTGACAATCTTACAGACCTAGGTACGTCAATACAAGATATACACAAATAAGTGCCACATTGATACAAGCACTAAAATTTTTTACCACCTCTGAAACCCCTATCAGCATTGTAAACTTTGAAAACAACATAACAAAACATTAACTATTTCAATAAGCATTCCTCACTATAAAGTAGCTATAAGCTGCCCATAAGGCAAACTATTATATAGCAAACAACCTTGTAAAAAATTAATAAATCTTTTCTGGTGCATGAAAATCAGTGAGTATGTGCTCGATTGAACAGCTTTTCTACCTAAGTGCCACCCATAAACTAAACCCCTCAGACAACAGATGGAAATAGAATAATAAACCGTCAAACTTAAAAGATGTCTCTGTAATGTTTTTACTTTACTAATTTAATAAAATACATTTACTTGTCAAGACTGTATCCAAGGTAGAAATCAAACTTCAGATTTTGATCATTTTTGATAACTTTCTTTTAAATAAAGCATGAAGTTCTTATAAAGATCTTGAGGTTTTTTTTTAATTTCAGACTATAACTATAGAAAAAGAAATCACCCTATAAAAATCTGCAGTTTATGAAGTAGTGAAAATGGTTGAATGGCTATTGGAATAAGCTAGAAATTAGAAAATGTGAATATTAATTCTGAATCTGCTACTAACTCAGGATGACCTTGAATGATGTATTCAACCTTCTCTCTCTCTGTATCAGAAAATTAAAGAATAAATATAATGTCATCTCTTTTTCCTGTGAGACAAACAACTGTGTGCAATTGAATAAAAATGGAATTACATATGCAGTGGATAGAATAAAACACATTTGGGTTCGTTTGGACTTTGTTGTAGCACACTGTCTTACAATTCAACATTTTTAATACCTGTGCAATTTTTAAATGATGTCTGAAATGCTCTGGGATCTTCAGAAAAGTTTTATAAATGGCATAAATAATCATTTTATTTGATTGGGCTAATAAGAAACAGAATGCCATCTAAGATAGACACAAATAATTTAATGTAGCAGTCCTTGGTTCACTTACTCTTAAAAGGAATAATTTAATCAGAATTCTTTCAAGAGAGTTAGATTAATTACAGAATAAGGAAAACAAGGATCTTCTCCCAGTAGAGCTATTAACATATTTCATCGAACAAAGCCTGC
This sequence comes from Camelus dromedarius, assembly GCF_036321535.1. Taxonomy (NCBI): domain Eukaryota; kingdom Metazoa; phylum Chordata; class Mammalia; order Artiodactyla; family Camelidae; genus Camelus; species Camelus dromedarius. The sequence goes on along the minus strand of NC_087443.1, from coordinate 35,478,118 downwards.
TGAAGTGAATCTGTTGCTTATAGAACTATCATTCTAGAAGCTTAGCACCTCCCTTGAACACTCATTCAGGCCCCAATTATACTTTTTCTTAGACTGCGTCTAAATAATCCCCAATGTACAAGTACTTCGTTTTTAAAGGTCTTAAGTAAAATATATTTACAACTTCCATTTTAGTGTTAATGTAAATGGAAGTTAGTTCTACTTCATACTGTACTTACAAACAATTCCCGGTGCAATATTATTGTGTATTCCCTTGCCTGAGATGATTCATAACATCTTTATTGCTGTAAATCTTTACATGGTTAAAGACCATTACTTGAATTCATCAATTTCCTCTTCTCTATAATACAATACATGCTATAATACAAAAATAACAAGCTTAACACTATTCCATTTTGCTTTGCTAAGCACTGATTTCACAGGAGCCCTACACTCTTATCTTGTGTCCCTCGGAGTTCTTGAGTTCCAGAGTAGCCTAGGATTCTTTTCTATATGGTTAGTCATTATCCATCTGGAATCTCATTTATCAGTGCAAGATGTTAACCTGCAGTCATTCTTACTAAATACATTTCATCTTATTTGTTTCTATCTCTTCATTGATAAGGGATCATTTTAAATTCAATTCCTATTCTATAACGTATTGTATACCCTTCTGGTTTTGGAGTTATCTAAAGTGGTTAACTCACTTTGCTCAGAAAAAGAAAAAAGCAGTGTTCATTCCTGAACATCATAACTAAAGACAGAAAAATATTGTACTGAACAATACTACCTGGAACCACAAGGGAAGGTTAGATATATATAAATGAGTTGGGGTTTACCCATAACGAGTCTGACACATTACTTCTGTCACAGACAGTGATAGCATAATACTCAGACCTTAATTTCACTGCCCATCAAAAGACATCACTTCAGAAGCACATAAGAACCAAATACTGCAACTCCCTTCTCAAAAGGTATAAACATTTTTTATGACAGAGCCCCAAACACTGTATTATGTATGTCTAAAAACATTCCATCTTACATGTTCATAATAGTGCTGGACCTATGTGAAGCAGAAAAGTATATAAAATAGAGAGAATATCCTATGGATAGCCATTTTTCCATCTAGGAAGATGAAAGATGAGAATAATGCAAAAACAACATTATAATACTTACATCTTATACTAATCGCATGCCAGGCACTATGCTAAGTTTTTTATATACTGATTCCTTTATGTACTTTAAAGGATTTAAAACATGTATGTACTTCATACTTTCTATACTGTTTTCTCAAAACAGTTTATAAGTTAGGTGTTATTTTCCTAACATTTTAAAAGAAGAAACTGCAGTGCCTAAAGTGGGACAAATAATCTAACAAGATTTGGTTAGTCAAAGCTCACACTCTAGCCTGCACTACATGAATCTTCAATGGGAGTATAATCAGTCAGATGGTAAATTTTATGACATGGATAAAAGCAAAGAATGGCAAAGAAGGAAGAGTTTACATATGGACCAGAGGTCACAGAATAAAGTGTCATGAGGGAGACTAGACTTCAGTTTGGCTTTAAAGAATGATTACTAGCTAAATAAGTAAATAGAAAAGGGCTAAATATTCTAAACACCAACTTTATGAACCCTGTGAAAAGTTCAGAAGGTGAGACTAGCATGCTATGATCGGGAAGACAAGAGGGAGATCCATGTTCCAACATGGATGTGAATCTGAAGTACAATATTTTAATATATATTTTATTGAAGTATAATCAGTTTACAATGTTGTGTCAATTTCTGGTATAGCACAATATTTCGGTCATATACAAACATACATATATTTATTTTTATATTCCTTTTCATCATAAGTTACTGTAAGATATTGAACATGGTTCCCTGTGCTATAAGTATAAACTTGTTGTTTATCTATTTTATATATAGTAGTTAGTATTTACAAATCTCAAACTCCTAATTTATACCTTTCCACCCTCTTCCCCACAGGTAACCATAAGTTTGTTTTCTATGTCTGTGAATCTCTTTCTGTTTTATAAATAAGTTTGCCCTTTTTTTTTAAGATTCCACATATGAGTTATATCAAGTGGTATTTTTCATTCTCTTCCTTGTTTACTTCACTTAGAATGACATTCTCCAGGTTCATCCATGTTGCTGCAAATGGCATTATTTTATTCTTTTTTATGGCCGAGCAGTATTCCACTGTGTAAATATACCACAGCTTCTTTATCCAGTCATCTGTTGATGGACATTTAGGTCGTTTCCAAGTCTTGGCTATTATAAACAGTGCTGCTATGAATATTGGGGTGCATGTATCTTTTTTTTAAATTGAAGTATTGTCAATTATAATATGTCAATCTCTGGTGTATAGCCCAATGTCCCAGTCATGCATATACATACATATATTCATTTTCATATTTTCTCCATTAGAGGTTATTACAAGATACTGAACATAGTTTCCTGTGCTACACAAAAGAAACATTTTTTAAATCTGTTTTCATATTTAGTGGCTAACATTTGTAAATCTCAAACTACCAAATTTATCCCTTCCCATCCCCTTTCCCCAATAACCATGAGATTGTTTACTAAGTCTGTGAGTCTGTTTCTGTTTTGTAGATGAGTTCATAGTGTCCTTTTTTTTTTTCAGATTTCACATATGAGTGGTATGTGATATTTTTCTTTCTCTTTCTAGCTCAGTTCACTTAGAATGACATTCTCCAGGTCCATCTATGTTGCTGCAAATGGCAAAAGGCATTGTTCTATTCTTTATGGCTGAGTAGTATTCCTTTTTGTAAATGTACCACAAATTCTTTATCCAGTCATCTGCTGATGGACATTTAGGTTGCTTCCATGTCTTGGCTATTATATATAGTGCTACTATGAACATTGGGATGGATGTATCTTTTCGCATTAGAGTTCCCTCTGGATAGATACCCAGAAGGGGATTGCTAGAACATATGGTAAGTCTATTTTTAGTTTTTTGCTATCCAGTTTCCCCAAAACCACTTGCTAAAGAGATTGTTTTTTCTCAGACAAATACTGTTAGATATCACTTACATATGGAATCTAAAAAAATACAACTAACTAGTGAATATAACAGAAAAGAAACAGACTGACAGATATAGAGAAGGAACTAGTGGTACCAGTGGGGAGAGGGAAAGGGGAGGGGCAAGATGGAGATGGGAGGATTAAGAGGTACAAATTATCAAGTATAAAAGAAGCCACAAGTATGTATTGGACAACATGGGAAATATAGTCAATATTTTATAATAACTATAAATGGAGTATAACCTTTAAAATTTTGTGAATCATTATATTGTATACCTGTAACATATAATATTGTACAAGTAAGTGTACTTCAATTTTTTTAAAATATGATATTGTTAAATAAGTAAATTTTTTAATGTAAAATATCTCATTCAAAAATTTTATGCTGATTATATGTTGAAAACGATAACATTTTGGATCTATTGAATTAAATAAAATACATTATTTAAAATAAAAAAAAGAGACTGTCTTTTCTCCATCTTTTTAAATTAAGGTTCATTCTGGATATATACCCAGGAGTGGGATTGCTGGATAATATGGTAAGTTTTTTGAGGAATCTCCATACTGATTTTAAGTTTTTTGAGGAATCTCCATACTGATTTCCATAATGGCTGCCCCAAACTACATTCTCACTAACAGTGTAGGAGGGTTCCCTTTTCTTCACACCCTCTCCAGCATTTATCGTCTGTGGACTTTTGAATGATGGCCATTCTGACCGGTATAAGGTGATACCTCAATGTGGTTTTGATTTGCGTTTCTCTGATAATTAGCGATATTGAGCAATTTTTCATGTGCCTATTGGTCATTCATATGTGTTCATTGGAGAATTGCTCGTTTAGGTCTTCTGACCATTTTTGGATTGGGTTGTTTGTTTTTTTTCTTATTAAGTCACATGAGCTGTTTATATATTCTGGACATTAAGCCCTTGTCTGTCTCATCTTTTGCAAGTATTTTCTCCTTTCTGTAGGTTGTTGTTTTGTTTTGCTTATGGTTCCTTTGCTATGCAAAAGCTTGTAAATTTAATTAGGTCCCGTTTGTTTATTTTTGTTTTTATTTCTATTGCTTGGGTAGACTGTTCTAGGAGAACATTGCTGAGATTTATGTCGGATAATGTTTTGACTATATTTTCTTCTGAGAGATTTATAGTGTCTTGTCTTATGTTTAAGCCTTTAAGCCATTTTGAGTTTATTTTTGTGTATGCTGTGGTAGTACGCTAACTTCACTAATTTACATGCAACTGTCTGGTTTTCCCAACGCCATTTGCTGAAGAGACTGTCTTTACTTCATTGTATGTTCTTGCCTCCTTTGTCAAAGATTAATTGACCATAGGTGTGTGGGTTTATTTCTGGGCTCCCTATTCTGTTCCATTGATCTACATGTCTGTTTTTGTAACAATATTATGCTGTTTTGATTACTGTAGCTCTGTAGTATTGTCTGAAGTCTGGGAGGGTTATTCCTCCAGCTTCATTCTTTTTCTTCAGTAATGCTTTGGAAATTCTGGATCTTTTGTGATTTCATATAAATTATAGAATTATTTGTTTTAATTCTGTGAAAAAGGTTCTGGGTAATTTGATACGGATCTCATTAAATATGTAGATCACTTCGGGTAGTATGGCCATTTTAACAATATTAATTCTTCCAATCCAAGAACATGGGATATCTTTCCATTTCTTTAAGTTATCTTTAATTTCCTTAGTCAATGTTTTGTAGTTCTCTGCATATGTCTTTCACTTCCTTGGTCAGATTTATCCTAAGTATTTTATTGTTTTGGATGCAATTTTTAAAAGGATTGTTTCTTTACTTTCCTCTTCTGATACTTCACTGTTAGTGTAAAGAAATGCCACTGATTTCTGTATGTTAATCTTGTATCCTGCTACCTTGCCATATTCTTTTATCAGCTCTAGTAGTTTTTGTGTGGATCCCTTAGGGTTTTCTATATATAGTATCACATCATCCACAGATAGCGACAATTTTACCTCTTCTCTTCCAATTTGGAACCCTTTTATTTCTTTTTTTTTTTTTCTTTTGACAGATAAAGCCTTGTTTTATTGAATGAGTGATCCATGCAATAGCCAAGGCCATCATGTACAGACAAGAGGGGGAAAACTTTATTTCTTGGTCTCTTCCTCCTTGGACAGAGCCTTGATGATTTCCTCCTTCTTGGCCTGGAGCCGCTTTTCATGGTGCTTCCATGCTTCCGTGGTCTTAGACCTGCGGGCCTTGGCCTGGTCAGCCAGAAGCTTCCTGAGATCCTTGTCTGCTTTCAACTTGTGGATGTGTTCCATGAGAATCTGCTTGTTTTTGAACATGTTACCCTTCACTTTCAGGTACAAGCTGTGATACATGTGGTGGTCAATCTTCTTAAATTCACAGTATCTTTTGAGCAGCTGGTGCAGAATTCTCATCCTCCTCATCCAGGTTACCTGCTCAGGCATTTGAGTATTGGCAGTACCCTTTTGCTTCCCTATGCCCATGTGCCTGCCCTTCTGGTGGGCCAAGGTGTTTTTCCAGCATCAAGCTCAGGAATGGACAGTCACAGACTTTTGGATGATCAGCCCATCTTTGATCAGCTTTGGGATCTGCTGATGGGAGTTGGCATTGGCGATTTCATTGGTCTCATTGGGGTCCAACCAGACCTTTTTCTTGCCACAGCAAAGGACACTGGAGGCAAGCCTCTTCTGAAGCCTGAGCATACTCATGGCTGTGGCCACAGCACCAAAAGGCCCTTTTATTTCTTTTTCTTGTCTAATTGCTATGGTTAGGACTTCCAATACTATATCAAATAGAATTGGTGAGAGGGAAGTTCATAGTGATACAGGGCTTCCTCAAAAAAGAACAATCTCAAATAAACAACCTAACCTACCAACTAAAAGAATTAGAAAAAGAAGGACAAACAAAACCCAAAGTCAGCAGAAGAAAGGAAATAAGAAACGTCAGGGAGGAAATAAATAAAATAGACATTAAAAAAACAACAGAAAAATTCAAACCAAGATCTGGTTTTTTGAAAGAGTAAACAAAATTGACAAACCTCTGGCCAGGCTCACCAAGAAGAAAAGAGAGAGCACACAAATAAAATAAGAAATGAAAATGAAGAGATTACAACGAACACCACAGAAATATAAAAACCATAAGAGAATACTATGAACAACTATATGTCAATAAATTGGACAACTTACAAGAAATGGACAAGTTTCTAGAAACATACAGTCTACCAAAACTGAATCAAGAAGAAACAGATCATTTGAACAGACCAACCACTAAAGTGAAATAGAAACCGCAATATAAAACCTATAAAACCTCCCTGCAAACAAAAGTCCAGGACCAGATGGCTTCACTGGGGAATTCTATCAAGCATACAAAGAAGAACTCATACTGGTACTTCTCAAACTCTTCCAAAAGATTGAAGAGGAGGGAATACTCCCAAATTCATTCTATGAAATCACCATCATTCTGATACCAAGGCCAGACAAAAACACTACCAAAAAAGAAAGCTATAGGCCAACATTGTTGATGAACACAGATACAAAAATCCTCAACAAAATATTGGCAAATAGAATCCAACAGCACATAAAAAAGATCATACACCTACACCATGATCAAGTTGCATTCATACCAAGGACACAAAGATGGTTCAACATGGGCAAATCAATCAACGTGATACACCACATCAACAAGAGAAAAGACAAAAATCACATGATCATCTCAATAGATGCAGAAAAAGCATTTGATAAAATTCAACACCAATTTATGATAAAAACTCTTACCAAAGTGGGTATAGAGGGAACATAACTCAACGTGATAAAAGCTACTTATGACAAACCTACAGCCAGCATAATACCCAACAGAGAAAAGCTGAAAGACTTTCCACTAAAATCTGAAGTACAATGTTTTAATTTTACATATTTTCACATCAGTGTGTAATAGTGCTCTAGTCTACATAATGTTCAACTCAATAATGTCAACTTTAATTTATACCAAAGGACTTCAGAAGCCTCTGGAAAGGGGATGTGTCTTAAAATGCTGTTATAAGTATTAAGGATAGAAGAGAGAAACGAATTAAATTAGAGTCCAGAATACCAAGCTTTTTAAAATTGTATTCCAAAAAACCAAAGCCCCAAGGAAATCTCTTGATTTATAAGCACTCAAATTAATATATAAACCTGGGTTCTATATAACAGCTGAAGCTTGCTATTATCATTCCTAAGTATTATCAACCAGGAGGATAAAAACCAGTCTAAGCATATAAACTCCAAGATTCCATCTCCAGATGTAGTGAAACTGAAAAAGTCTCCCAATTCTTGGGTTAATATGGCTTTGTCATCCATTTACTTCCTACTGATTCATCAAACCCCACCACCACCTCATCTATCACAGCCTCCTCTCATCTTTTCCAACCAAAGCTATTTTTAACGTTAGTCTTTTTGACATTAGGAAAATGGAGGGATGCTTATGCTCCAACCTAAAATATAGCCCAAGGAATAGTTGAAGCATAAACACTTGCTCTTTAAAAGACATACAAACAAACAAACAAACAAACAAATGGAAAAGGAAAGGGAAGGGAAGGGAAACAGCTAAGCTCACACCTAGGAGAGAAAGCACAAGAACCCCTAAAATGAGAGGTAAAAGAATAGAGCAAAGTACTCCAGGGATCTGTCTAGCCCAGGGAAAGAAATCTCTCAAAATGATGTCTAAAATGTCATAGAACGCGACAGAAAAAAATCTAATGAAAGAGTCCAAGACAGTAATTATAGTCAGTTCACTGTACATCCATAATTCATAGTTAAGGTAACATTGATACTTTATGTTTGTTTAAAGAAATAGGTGGAAAATGAAATATGTTAGAAGAAAATCTAAATAATGCACATAGCAAAGAGCAATCTGTCAGCCTTTGGTACCCAGGAAGCCTAGTACTTAATGCCTTTCTGAATTTTAGAAGTGCTGTAAGACACATCAATTTTAATTGCCTATAATCTGAGACCAAAACTTTTGGCATGCTTCCTTGTTCATAGCAATAACAGCACCAACAAGTATTTATTGAGTATTTCCACGGGTCAGATACTGCTGTGATAACTGCAGAGGATACAAGCATTGAAGGTGACAGACGAGGCCCTGTCCTTATGAAGCTTACGTTCTGTCACAAAGAGAAATGATAAATATGTTTCGACCAGGAAACAAAGCCTGACTAATTCACTGATACAAAGAATCCTACCTTATAAGGCAGAAACTTTCTAGCTGAACTGCAATTTTACAGAGACCTAAATTTTCTCCAGTAGGAGAAAATGGACTAGTGTGTGTTTATAGATTTGGGGGGATGCAGGGGGTTTATAGATTTGGGGGGATGCAGGGGGAGGGCTTTATATGGAATAGGATAGGAGATAAAAGACAAATCCCACCAAGTCAGAGAAAAGCTAATGTTCTGACTCTTTGAACCTTGCCCATACAGGAAACACAACCATTCCTCTGTGACTTTGGTACAGTACTTGGTTAATACAAATTTCTCAGAAGCTTTGCTACATTTGGGAGCAAATGGGAATTAGAGTTTGTCTTTTCTCTTCTCTGCCACACCCCCGTCATTCACTATATAGTCTTGTAATCCTCTCTCTGTTTTTCCCTTTTTCTATTTTGAGATATTTTTAATTCTTCAAAAAAATCAATGTTTTAACCTACTAAATGCATGTAGTATAAAACCAAACAGAGTTTAATTTCCTTTACTTTATCCCTCTTATCTTATCCCTGAAAGTCCCTTTCTCTCTTTTCAATCACTTTTTGGTCTCTGACTTTCATTCTACTCACCCATCCTTTTTCTGACCACTTCCTTCCAATCCCTCTTCTATCTTTTCCAGGTAGAAAAAAATGATCACTAGACATAGAGAAAGGCAGAGCCATGTAAAGCAAAGGGTTGACAGTATACTATGTGTGCAAGCAAGTCCATTTCAGAAGGATCTGTTCTTTCAAGTTTAAAGAATTGCCTTGGGTGAATAAGGTTTACTAGAACTTGCTTTCTGTTACATGTACTATATTTAACACTTAGAAGATTATAAAAATAAAGTTTATACATTTTCTTAGCTGTCTGAAGACATTATTTCAAAAATTCTTCTGTGTTTCTGTATATTTTGAACAATTTCCACTGAGAGAAAGAGAAGGAGAGAGAATTGGCCCTGTCTTCTGCCTCTCATCAGAGGCCTATTTTCAGAAGTCTCTTTAAGACCCAGGTCTGGCCTCTCCTAAAAATGCTTTCATAGTGCATGCCTAGAACTCTTTACTTTACTATCCCCTAGTCTTGCTCCCTATAGGCATATTGGGAAAATCCCAGGTTTGGAGTCAGACTAAATTTGTATTTGAAGCTCAGCTTCATGTCTTACTATCCCAGTGACCTTAGGCAAGTTACTTAACTCCCTTAACAGTTTCTCATCTGTAAAATGGTGCTCATAAAATCAACCTAGTTATATTATTATAAGCATTTAATGATCTAATTCCTAAATGTGCTAATCACACTATGTGGCATATAGTTGTTTGTCATTTAATAAACAGTACATAAGATTTATATATGCACACGCATATGTATACATATACATACACCCACATGCCCATCTTTTCCTCTCATACACATGCAATTTACCTATTGTCCTCAATGCCATTCTTCCAGAATTCTGCCCTTCTGCCCTTGAAGTGTTCACATTTTTCCAAATTCACAATTAGCTAATGTAAGACTCTAATCACTGAGAATGTGCTAATGAGAAAGGATAAGAGAAGAGGACAGTGACTACTGCCTGCCAACTTAAATAGCCCTCAGTGGTAAAATATAGCTCTTGGAAACAAAACTGGACTAAACACTACATAGGCCAGAGCAGTGACTCACAGTGTGAATTTTAAGCAGCATCATTTGAGAGCTTACTGTAATAGTTCTCAGTAACTGTGACTACTTTCTGTTACATGTACTCACACCTAGGCCATCACTAACATAAAAATAAGTAAATAAAACAAATGGATATTGTATCCTTTATCATATAAATTAAAGCATGATATTGTATTACCCCAGAACATTGTACAAAACAAATACAACTCCTAGGAAAATAAGATCATGTCTGTGATGAAGCAAAACCTAGAACATAATTCTCTTCTCAAGTCAGTATTTCTAGACTATACCATGTTGACTTAATGAGGTATATAACTAAATATAGGAAGTACTGCTTTGAAAACCCCCTTCGAAAAGATCCAAAATTTGTGAATTAGGCAATGGTAAGAGAGTCACACCCTTTGTCGCACTAACAGGAAAGACTCTTAAGTAATGGACTCGGTGCCTGGCCATGCGAGTCAGCCACTTAGTCATTCTTCTAGACGCCATCCATCATTGAGCACATTCCTGAATTTCATGCAACCTAATTTAAACGTCTAACTGGTTGTTCTGATCGGAATAAACATTCGACCAAAGTAAAAGCTTGACGATCCTGACACCTAGTGGCTGTAAAGAACCTGGAGAAGATCCAGTTTGGGAAAAGTAGATAGCTAGGGTGGCAGGATCTTGCACACAGAATTTAATGATTATTAATAATATAAAATGCTAATTCTAAAAGTAACTCTATAAAAGTCTACTTGGGCCCTGGATTTATCTTGTTTTCTATACAAAGAGGCTAAAAGACTTGTATTTGTGAAGCATGTTTTTCTTCAGTCTTACACGTTTAGCAAATTTTTACTAATCTTCAGAGATCAAACAAGAAAACTAAAGCGAAACTGAAAAAAAAAACTACTTTGGCATTTTTATGACTCTCTTTCTTAATTCTGCATGTTCATCCACATCATTTTCTTAGTCTAGAGGTGATTTTTCTCCACAAGTATCCCTCTGTCAAAATAACAGCCAACTGACCAAGCCACATAGAGGTTCCCTTTATGCCACTGAGGCTTCCTTAATCACAAGGTAGTTAGACCTTCACAAACCAGCAAGGGTTTTCTTTAAGAGAGGTATAAGGACACACACCCCTAAAATGCACATCTAAAAGTAAGGACTACATTGAATGCTGCAGGAAGCCATATGAACACAGCAGGTCAGCACCACACAGCACAACTTACTTCTGCCCTAAATATTAGAAGATAAGCTTCCCCAGATCCACCTGAACCTCTGACAGGCAGGAAGGTGAGAAGAATAAAGTGATGATATCCTCCACCAAGGAGAGCTCTGAATCCTACCTGCTGACGTTTGAAGGCTAAATAATCCAGATTTTCCAGCTCCTTTCCAAGCTTCTGATAGGTTTTTTGGAGATCAGATTTGTTGGAAACATTTTTGAGAGACTCAAACACCTTTTGAAACTGAAATTAAAGCAAAAGTAAATCATTAGGAGCAGCATATTTTTCTAAAATTCCTAATGAGCTAACACAGAGAAATAGTCAATACTGAGCCTCAGTTTCTCCATAATACAGAGATAACAAAGGCTTGCTAATTGCCTTTCAATTAAATAATTAAGCACCATTATAAAGCATTAGAAACTAACTGTATGCTAAGTACAACCATCATTATTGCATGAATGAGAAGCCTGTTTAGTCCGCATTCCAACAAAAGAGCATACTCCATTAAAAAATTTTTTTAACTCTTCATGTTTTAGTATACGCTGCTACTTTTAAAGAAAAAAAATTGCAACGAATGTATAATTTCAAATCATAATGAGAAAGTATTAAAGAAGCTCTCACATTCCAATCATGGAAACAAATTTGTCTATGCAAAGGTAGCCACTTGCCTCTGTAGATATATCTATGCAGAGTAGGCACCCAGCAAACTTCAGCCAGGAAGATCTCTCAGATCTTACATTTTGAGAAGAAAGGAAAACTAACATTTTGATGACTGAAGCACATGTAGCATGTTCAGCAAACATTTATTCATTTCTACTCTATAACAGAGATGAGTTATGAAATCAGTTCTGCTAAATCAGAATGCCTCTCTTCATTTTTAAGTCAGATACTAGATAAACACAAAGGAGACAAATTGCAGCGTATCACAGAATATTGTTCTGCTACTAATAATTAATTAAGCAAAGGAAGCTCACAAGAAATTGAATTCTTGGTTTATTTTAGTAAATTAGAACATACTTTAGAGGATTAGTGATTGAAAATGTCAAGTGATATCATTTGCAAGACATTTGCATTTGCTCTCTCTTTATGTCATTTATTTCCCATGTTCTCAGTGTGTGCCATTAGACAGAGTTCTACAGATGGAGATTTCACCATCCTAAACACACCAGCATTCCACCATGATTATGGTGTTATGAGACAGGGTAATAAGATTTTACAGAATATAATTAAGTTTCCAGGGAAATGATTTGACCCTTCATATTTCAAACTCCATGGAATAAGTCATATAATAATGGCATTCTACAGAATTAAATCCGCAATTTCACAAAAGCAACATGTTTATCTCAATTCAAGGTGACAGAAGAAACAGAAATAGGAAGTAATATTGCGACAATTTTACAGCAGGACAATAAATTAAGTTCAACAAATAATCTTTAGAGCCTACTATACACAAGGCGCTATGAATATAAAACATATTTTCTGCCCTAAAGGAACTTACAGACCACCAAGGAAACTAGACATGAAACTCAGAAATGGAAATGATACTGACATTTACTGGGTGCCTTCTCAGTGCCAGGTACTTTATTCTTTCCAATTTAATCCTCACAAGAACCACAGAAGTTTCTATTTCTCTTCCCACCTACAAGTAACTGGGACTCAAAGTCTGAACTGGTTTTTTTTCCAATAATACATAATTTTAATTCATAAAAACAGTATAGTCCTTAATTTTTCTTTCACCTGGACCTTTCTTTTAGCCTGGCTTTGCCCAGGTTCTTCTAGGAATCACAAAACCTTATGTTACGCCAAATGACTTTTTTTCCAGCTTTATTGAGATATAATTGACATATCTTAGCATTGACAAAAGTTAAGGTGTACAGCATAATGATTTGACTTACATACAGCATGAAATGATTATCAGAATAAGTTTAGTGAACATCCATCATCTGGTATAGATACCAAATTAAAGAAATATTTTAAAAATATTTTTCCTTGTGATATGAACTCTTAGAATTCACTCTCTTAACTTTCCTGTATGACATATTATCATGTTAAACATATTTATCAGGTTGACATCACATTCCTAGTACGTATTTATCCTATAACTAGGAGTTTGTACCTTTTGATTACCTTTTTACCATTCCTCCTCCCACCACCTCTCTCCTGCCTCTGGTAACCACAAATCTGATCTCTTTTTCTATGTGTGTGTGTTTGTTCGTTTGTCTGTTTTTAAAGTATAATTTACCTACAATACTATGTTAGTTCCTGGTACACAACATAGTGATTTGTTATTTCGGTACATTTCAAAATGGAACTGGGTATTTAGTATATTGTCTGTGCTCTTTCTACTCAATTATTAACTTTAACACAAAGCAAAGTAGTAAATAAAGTAAAGTAAAGTAAGGTAAGGTAAGGTAAAGTAAAGTAAAGTAAAAAAAGGAAGGAAGGAAGGAAGGAAGGAAGGAAGGAAGGAAGGAAGGAAGGAAGGAAGGGAGAAAGAAAGAAAGAAAGAAAGAAAAGTAACATGTGGTGAAACTGAAAAAAAACACTGATACTGACTGAGTGACCTAGGCCATATAGAAGACATGAGGGAATTTAAGTTGGACCTCAAAGGACTTTACAGAGCCTTTGGTAAATGGGAACTAATTCTACCCATCAGTTTAAACATAGCCAAAATCTGTTCATTTTCCCACTATGGTAAAATCAATCTAATACCTTTATTCAACACAATTTTGGAAGTCCTAGTCACAGCACTCAGAGAAGAAAAAAAATAAAAGGACTCCAAATTGGAAAGGAAGAACTAAAACTGTCACTGTCTGCAAATGACATGATACTATACATAGAAAATCTTCAAGACACCTCCAGAAAACTACCAGAGTTCATCAATCAATTGACTAAAACTGCAGGATAGAAAATTAATATACAGAAATCTGCTATGTTTCTATAGTCTAACAATAAAGTATCAGAAAGAGAAATTAAGGGAACAATCCATTTACCATTGCATCAAAAAGAATAAAATACCTAAGAATAAACCTACACTAGGAGGCAAAAGACCTGTATTCTGAAAAGTATAAGATGCTGATGAAAGAAACCAAAGACAACACAAACAGATGGAAAGATATACCATAATGTGTTCTTGGATTAGAAGAATCGATACTGTTAAAATGAGCATACCATCCAAGACAATCTACAGACTCCATGTAATCCATATCAAAATACCCATGGCATTTTTAACAGAACTGAAATAAAAATTGTTTTTAATTTGTATGGAAACAGAAAAGACCCCAAATAGCCAGAACAATCTTGAGAAAGAAGAATGGAACTGGAAGATACACTCTTAGACTATACTACAAAGCTACAGTAGTCAAAACTGTACAGTACTGGCACAAAAACAGACACATAGATCAATGGAACAGAATAGGAAGTACAGAAATAATCCCACACACTTGTGGTCAATTAATCCACAACAAAGGAGATAAGAATATACGATGGAGAAAAGATAATCTCTTCAATAAGTACTGCTGGGAAAGCTGGACAGCTACATGTAGAAAGATAAAATTAGAACATTGTCTAACACCATGCACAAAAAGAAACCCAAATGGATTAAAGACCTAAATGTAAGACTGGATACTATAAAACTCCTAGAGGAAATATACACAGAACACTCTCTGACATAAATCAAAGAAATATTGTTTTGGTTCCATCTCTTACAGTAGTGGAAATAAAAGCAAAAATAAACAAATAGGACTTGCTTAAACTTAAAAGCCTTTGTACAGCAAAGGAAATCATAAACAAAATGAAAAGACAACCTATAGAATGGGAGAAAATATTTGCAAACAATGTGACCACCAAGGGATCAACTTCCAAAATGTACACACAGCTTATACAGCTCAACATCAAAAGCAAAATAAAACAAAACAAACAAACAACCCAATCAAAAAAATTAGCAGAAGACATAAACAGACATCTCTCCAAAGAAGACATACAGATGGCCAACAGGCACATGAAAAGACACTCAATATCACTAATTATTACAGAAATGCAAATAAAAACTACAATAAGTTATCACCTCACACTGGTCAGAATGGCCATCATTAAAAAGTCCACAAATGATAAATGCTGGAGAGGGTGTAGAGAAAAGAGAACACTTCTACACTGCTGGTGAGAATGTAAATTGGTGCAGCCACTACGGAGAACAGTACGCAGGTTCCTTAAAACACTAAAACTAGAGTTATCATATGGTCCTGCAATCTGACTTCTGGGCATACATCCGAAGAAAATGAAAACAGTAATTCGAAAAGATACATGTCCCACAATGTTCATATCAGCACTATTTACAATAGCCAAGACATGGAAACAACCTAAATGTCCATCAACATTTAGGCTAAAGAAGATATGGTATATATATACAAAATGGAACACTACTCAGCCATAAAGAAGAATGAAATAATGCTATTTGCAGCCACATGAATGGACCTAGAGATGATCACATTAAGTGAAATAAGTCAGTCAGAGAAAGATAAATATATCACTTATATGTAGAATCTAAAAAAATGATACAAAGGAACTTATTTACAAAACCAGAAATAGACTCACAGACATAGAAAAACTTAAGGTTACCAAAGGTAAAAGTGGGACAGAGAGAGGGGAGGCATAAATTAGGAGTTTGGAATTAACAGATACACACTACTATATATAAAATAGATAAATAACAAGGACCTACTGTATAGCACAGGGAATTATAGTCAATGTCTTGTAATAACCTATAATGGAAAAGAATCTGAAAAGTAGCATATATATATCTGTGCATAACTGAATCACACTGCTGTACACCTTAAAACTGTAAATCAACTATACTTCAATAAAAAATAAAAATTAAAAAAATTTTAAATCAAACTAATATTAGATCTAAGATTCTAAACAATTTCAGTAATTTTATCCATAAATTAATTAATACGAACTATTTTCCCAATCTGTTTAATTCTAAAGCATTCTTTATCCCCTACATCTTCTCTTCCCTAAGAAATACTAGCTCTACTTCTTAACTATTTTTTCTTCACATGTATCTATGAATTTTATACAACTCCAAATAGGAACTTTAGGGTAAACACATTTATAAGCCTTCAAAATAAGAAACATGAAAACCAATACATCCCAGTAACATGTTCATGGCCAAAGAAAAAAGAGAGAAAATCCAGTAATGATACATCACCACCAAATGCTTTCATTAAAGGTCAGAGTTTGCATAATGTGGACATTTTAGCTTGAACTTTCATTATCAGGGCCTATATCCTCCATTTATTGATATTAAATAGTTCAAAGTACTCAAACTATGATGATTCATTCATTTAGGTAGATTTTTTCACTTACAACAACAAATAATTTTCAAGGAGAGGTCATACAAAATCTGTACTGTAACTTTTATCCCTATTAAACACACTACATCGCCATCTGTCCACATGCGTACTTAAAGATGCTAAAGACTAAAAGCAATAAGTTTACCTTGCAATTGAAGCTGAAGTACAGAAGATAAAAATTAGACAAAGATTAAAATGAGATTTAGATTTTACTTAAGGAGATTTGATGTTGCCTTGATTTGAAATTTTTTTATTCCAATAGGACACTGTGCTTGATCATTGAAACAGACCTTTTGAGATTTTCTACATTAGTTCAGTGCACAGTAATTTCATTATATTGACTATTTCTCAGAATAAATGCTCTCTCAGTTGAAGCTGGGAAAGGAAGTACAATTAATCAAAGAAATTTTAATATTCCTCAACTTTATCTGTTCACTGTCTTGAGTGGGAATTTTAAATGAACCAAGAACCTCAAAATAATCTGTTTAACATTGAATTTATCCTGTTAATATTTTTAACTCACTGCAAAACAAATTCAAACCTTAAAAAAAAGTCCAGTGCATAAATATGAACCCAAAACAAACCTAGGTATGTTCTAAAACTGCCAAAACTGAATATTAAGATGGTCTCTGAACAGAGAAACAAGTCCAAATTCTATCCTTGGACCTTACCAAATTTCACAAGACAGACAAGAATCAGAAGATGCAAATAGTAACTCTAAGCCCAAAGAGTAAGTATTGTATACCATAAAAGCGAGCATTGTAACACACCCAGAGTGTTTTCTCATCAATTTTTTTCTAGTCAGAAATAATAATAATAGTAATCCACAAAATAAAACAGCAGAGACCATGATTGCTCATCTCCTATTAAAATAACTGAAAATCTGTTTTGCAGAAAAGAGAAGCATGAGCAAGGCAAAAGGGAAAATATCTAGTTTGACTCAGCATTCCCTCTTCCCAAATACATTTTCCTCCTTTTCCTGACAACATATTTTTAAATAAATCTAAGCCAATGTTCTATACAAACTACACATTCAATGAGTTCATGAAAATTATATAGATTCATGGAGCAATTTGGGAAAGAGGACAAGAAGAAATCGGCTGAAGCAGCAGGAAAAAATGCAACCAGGGCTCTGGCAAGTAAAGCTTCCCTGGCCCTCACTGCCAATGTCCTGGCTTCCTCTTGTAGTCAGATCAATAGATTCAAATAACTCCACAGCTCCAGCAGCCTACTAATTCCCATAATGAAAAAATATCAGGTAGCATTACTTCAAAAGAACAGCCAGCTCAACAGTTGTCATTTTTCCTTATTTAACATTTTGTGCTTTTGTGCAAGGTGCTGAGTATAACCTGTAACATAAAGGGAAATCTCACACCCACAGCACTATATATACAAAAGAGTATCCAATAAGTACCTGACTGAAAGCACTGAGTGTCCCTAAAATGTCAGTGTGAAACAGTGCCAATTCTGGGAACTAAAGCAGAAGGAAGGAATGGTCAAAAGAATATATATTAATTCTCTATACATATTAATGTTCAAAGTAAAAAGAAATTGTTTTAAGCAGAAGAAATGGTTACTCCACCTTACTTAAATATGGCAAACATAGAGCAATCAAAGTGAAGTATTATTGAGGAAAAAAAATTATTTCATTTTCTGAACTTAATCCACTGACTTTCATACATAGTTTCCAAATGAACTTACA
This sequence comes from Camelus dromedarius, assembly GCF_036321535.1. Taxonomy (NCBI): domain Eukaryota; kingdom Metazoa; phylum Chordata; class Mammalia; order Artiodactyla; family Camelidae; genus Camelus; species Camelus dromedarius. Next base: position 35,459,974 of record NC_087443.1, on the reverse strand, counting down.
GGATGATAATACCACACATTAAAAGGAAGTTTACAGCTGAAGCAGAAAATTAAAGGAAACATATCTCAAATAATTCTTTACTGTAAGGAATGATAATAAAAGTTAAATTAAGAACATAAAACAAAGTTGAGCTTGAAATCTAAGTTAGAAAAGGTCATATGAAGTTGAAAGCACATTGTCCTTGAAGTCTGGGTTGAAGTCCTTGCTATGCCATTTAATAATTTTATATCTTTGGACAAGTCACTACTATTCTAATGCTTGATTGTGTTATCTGTAAAATGGGAGAGATTGTCTTTGCCTGCCTACTTTATAAGGTTGTGAAATCAGTTGAGGAAAAATGAAAGACATTTACTCAACAAATATTTAACATGGGCCTGGCAACATGTTGTCACATGAGAAATGGAGGAAAACAAAAAACAAATAGCTCTTGCCCTAATAAAGTATATAACCTAACTTTATAGATTACTGCTTTATAAATTTTAAAGTTCTATAAAATTGTAAGAGACCACTGTCATTAAACTCATGACCATTCAGTAGTGAATGAGGACTGAAAAAAAAGGAGTCATACTGTAATAATTTACTGAGCATCTCTGAGCAACACATTTCTTGAGAGAAATAGAAAGGTACATTTATTTAGTTTTTCCTTCAATATCGCTACAAGACTTTATTTATTTTATTCCATTTTGTTATGGCAGAACATTTAATATGAAATATATGCTTATAAAATTTTTAAATATACAATACATCCTTGTTGACTATAGGTACAGTGTTCTACATGAGATTTCTATTCATCTCACTTAACAGAATCTTTTTGCCCACTAATTTCCCATTCCCTTTCCCCGTTAGAACCTGGAAACCACCATTCCACTCTTGGATTCTATGATTTTGACCATTTTAGATATCTCATATAAGTGCAATCACACAGTATTTATCTTTGTGACTGGCTTGGTTTATTTAGTATAATGTCCACATCCATGTTGTTGCATATAATAGAATTTCCTTTCTTTTTAAGACTGAATAGTATTTTATTGTGCATATATACCACATTTCCTTTATATTTTATTTGTCGATAAACATTTAGGTTGTTTCTACATCTTGGCTATAGTGAATGGTACTGCAATGAATATGGGAGTGCTAATGTTTCTTTGAGATATTGATCTCAATTCTTTTGAATAAATACTTAGAAGATGGATTGCTAGATCATATGGTAGTTGTATTTTTTATTTTTTTAGGAACCTCCACACTGTTCTCCACAATGGCTATACCATTGTGCATTTTCACTGACACTGTACAAGGGTTCCAATTTCTCCACATCCTTGCTAACATTTGTTGTCTTTTTAGTTTTTTCACAACAGCCATCCTGACAAGTGTGAGATGACATTTCATTTTGGTTTCGATTTGCATCTCCCCGATGATCACTGATGTTGAGCATTTTTCATATACCTGTTGGCTATTTATATATCTTCTTTGGAGAAATATAAGTATCTGTTCAAGTCCTTAGACCATTTTTTGATTGAGTTGTTAGTTTTTTCTGTTGAGTTGCAAGAGGTCCTTATATATTTTGGATACTGATCCCTCATCAGACATATGATTTGCAAATATTCTCTCCCATTCCATAGGTTGCCTTTTCACTGTGTTGACTTTGCAGTGCAGAAGCTTTTTAGTTTGATGTAGTTCCACTTGTTTATTTTTGGTTTTGTTGTCTGTGCTTCCAGGGTCATACCCATGAAATCATTGCCAACACCAGTGTCATGAAGCTTTTCCTTTATGTTTTCTTCTGGAAATTGTACATTTTCAAGTATTTAATCAATTTTTAGTTGATTTTAGTGTATGGTATAAAATAAAAGTCTAATTCCATTCATTTACATCTGAATATTCAATTTCCCAACACCATGTGTTGAAGAAATTATCACTTCTCTATTGTGTATTCTTAGCACCCTTGTTGAAGATCAGTTGACTGGATTTGTATGGATTTATGTCTGGGCTCTCCATTCTGTTCCACTGCTCTGTATGTCTGTCTTTATGCCAGAACCATATTGTTTTGATTACTGCAGCTTTGCAATATTTTTGAAATCAAGAAGTGTGATACCTCTAGCTTTTTCCTTCTTTCTCAGAATTGATTCGGCTATTTTTTATTTTTATGTGGTTCCATATGGATTATAGAATTGTTTTTCAATTTCTGTTTTTAAATGCGATTGGGATTTTGATATGAATTCCTTTGAATCCATAGATCACTTTGAGTAGTATGGACATTTTAACAATACTCATTCTATCAAACCATGAACTCAGAATGCCTCTCCATTTGTGTCTTAATATCTTTCATCAGTGTTTTACAGTTTTCAGTATTACAAGTCTTTGGCCTCATTAGTTAAGTTTATTCCTAGGTATTTTATTTTTGTTGGTGCTATTGTAAATGGGATTGTTTTCCTAATACACTTTTTGGATAGTTCACTGTAAGTGTATAGAAATGCAACTGATTTTTGTGTACTGATTTTACATCCTACAACTTTGGACACACACTCTTCTTTCAAAAGCAGTGGGCTACCTTTTTATTTCTTGTTCTAGTTTGAATATAATGGGCAAAGACCTGCCTCTCCTCCTCTCCTCTAGTCTTATCTTACTATTTTATGAAAGAGTCTGCTCATTTTGGACTTTTCCCCTAGAACACTCACAAAAATCCCTGCTACATTTTTTGTATTTATTCTTTATTGCACAGTATCAAAGAATTTCTCTGCTATTACAGTGTTTTCTTTAGTGGCCTTACTCTTTTCTTTCTTATTATAATTTTTTTTCAAATACAAAAAAAAATGTAGCAGGGATTTTTTGTTTAGTTTTGTCTATTATATTCAAACGAGGACAAGAAACAAAAAGGTAGCCCACTGCTTTTGAAAGAAGAGTGTGTGTCCAAAAGAAGAATTCCATATATTTAAAGATGATACCCTCCCTAAAAAAATTCTATCAAAGATTACTTTATAATAGGATGTGTGTGTGGATGTAAGAGAGACAGCTGACTACAGAATTCTTCTTAGAAAAGGAATTGTTTATATTGAGGAAAATACCTTAAGGTGTAATTTAAGATGGATAGTGATATCTGAGGACACAAATTGCCAGAGGCCAAGTCAATAGTGGAGAGATAGGATATCTTACTGTGACAAATGAAAGAAATGTAGGGGTGTGAGGAAAAACAAAGGAGAGTAGATAGGAAGAAATGAGATGGAAGAACAATGAGATGAAGTTGTTAAGGATTTTGAAGACTTCTAATATACAAATTATAGCCACTTAGAATAAATTACTATTACACTATAGAGCCTCCTCCCTTCCTTCTTCCTAAGTTTCTAGTAGGTTTGCCATATACATAAACATGCCTTCTGTGGGAGTAATAGTGGGGGGGGGGGGGGAGGTTAAAGGGGAAAAAGATCAACTTCCAATTATGAATTCACATATTATAGAATAGAGTTAGAAAAACCATCCATAAACTAAAGTAGTTCTGTGGAAGCAAAAGCTTGGAGCTAGAGATGACCCTGAGAATATGAGCCCAAGAAAATTTGCAGAAATCTTGGGGAGAACATTATACTTGACAGGACATGGAATGAGGGTTCAAGCCTAGTATCTAGATCTTAAGGGCAAGGAAATCCCAGCAGACAAGTGCTTTACAATCATAAGTGGAATATGAGTAACTAGAAAATGAAGCTTAAAAAAAGAGAGACAGAAAAGGAATAAAAGCAAGCAAGCAATGGTAACTTAGAGCTCTTATGGGGTTATTATAAGTAAGACATGACAAACTAACCTCATTTCCTCTATAACTGAGGTTACTAGACTGGTAAATCTGTGATGCCACAGATAATACATCTTGATTTCAGGAAGGCCTTTAAAGAAAATGCTTCAGAATAAAATAAAGAAATACCATTTATACAGTAGCCCAATGAGGTTAGTTTGAAGCTCATTTCAACAACTTTATTCAAAATGTGTTAATATTTGATTGATGTTATCTGAAAGACAGCTATTTCACTGTTTTCCATATCATTAAATAATTTTTCACGAATAACTTGTAAAAGAAGTTAAGTTATCTCAGATTTGGGATGTTCTGTCCACTGCCGTTATCTCCTACCATTAAAGAGGCTATTGATGGTTAAAAAAAAAAAGGTTCCAGGATTAATATATTATAGAAGATTTCTAGGGTCAAGAAATTTGGGAAACTCTGGGTTAAGCAAAGTTAAACAAGTTTCTTTGCTTCAATATTTCTCACCAACATTAAAGTGCTAATCAGCATCAAAAACATTCAAAGGGAATTTCTGTGTTCAGCACTGACAATAAAAAAAAAACTTTTTTTCATGTTGCATATTTATAAGACAGGTTCTGCAGAATACTTTCAGGGGAAATGTTGGGCTAAATAATTCTAATCTTAATCTAAAAAAATTCAATTTGCCTTCATTCTTTATGAAACCTTGAAAGAACTGAGTTGATAGTACAATTCAAATATAAATTTTTCATAAGGATGAAATAATTTTTAAAAAATCACAATTTACCACAAAGGTCTTCCTTTTTCAGAGATGAAGTATCATTATTGTATTATAAATACTTAAGTGATTTAAATGATCTAGCCCAAGTTCAGTCTCTGACAAGGCACTAACCATATGGAGAAGGGTGGTTAAAGTTAAGAACAACTCCTCCCCCTGAAATACCTAAATTCCTTTAACAACATGTTATAGGCCCATGAATTTGTCTAAACATTTCTGAAAGCTATTTATAGTAAAAGCTGTTCTAACTCTTGGAGTACTAAGCTCCAAAAGTTGGGTTTTTTTCCTATTGCCTTGAGCAAGCTTCTTAAATCCAATATGATCCAGTTTTTTATTCATCTATAAAATAGGAATCATAATCATAGGGCTGTTGTGAAGACTGAATTAAAGGAAATAATCCAGCACCATTGCCTGGCACATTATAAAAACTCAATAATGATTAAGTATAATTTTTATCGCAAAAAACAGTACTTTGTTTTTCTTTGATCTACAATTACCCCCCGCTTCGTTTGAATGGTATGATGTGTGTGAATTACCTAGCACTGTGCCTAGTAGTTTGTGACACAATTAAAATGGTAGTAAAGGTGCTTGTGGTCTTATATTATACATAGTTACCTCTTAATTGATTAAAAAGGTAGTAATTTTCACCCTACAAAAGCCTTTCATTCTGCCCTATCTCAACAAATCTGGAGTCTAAAACATAGGAAATATTGGGTCATTGGAACTAGGAATTACTTGGTACTGAATCTTTCATAACCACTTCTCGTTATAGCATTTATTAGTGTCTATATACACATATTAAAAAAAATGAATCTCACAGAAACAGATTCATAGAGATAGAATACAAACTTGTGGTTGCCAGGGGGACAGGGGATGGGAAGGGACAGACTGGAATTTCAAAATGTAGAATAGATAAACAAGATTGTACTGTGTAGCACAGGGAAATATATACAGGATCTTGTGCTGGCTCACAGTGAAAGAGAATGTGACAATGAATGTATATATGTTCATGTATAACTGAAAAATTGTGCTCTACATTGGAATTTGACACAACACTGTAAAATGACTATAACTCAATAAAAAAAAAAGTTTTAAAAAAAATGAATCTCAGAAATGTTCAGGGATTTGTTTAGGGTATTCAACAAACCAGTAATCAAGTAACAAAACACACTGTTCAAATATCTCACTTACAAACCTACTAGTAGACAGTTGCTGGTGATGAGTACTAATCCCTTTCTTAAAAAGCTACCTAAACAACAACAATAACAATAAAAGATGCCAAATTGCTTTTTTGCAGTAATAAAACTATTAAAAGAAAAGAAATATGAAAGTATAAAGGAAAGGTCACTCTACTGTAGGGTTAAAGTATGCATTAGTAAGTAAGAGAAAGATGGAGAAAAAAAGTTTAGCTTAGCAATTAGAGCAAATGATTTTGACAAAAATGTCAAACAAGACCATCATCTGCTTAATAAAGTAGTGACAGTGGAGTCACCAAGCACCTTTATGAAAATACAGATGTACTTATGAACAGAAGAGAAAGGGTCCTATTTAAAGCAGGAGAAAGAGCAGAGACTCCAAAGTGTTCTTTGCAACCTTTTCATCTGGACACTAAATAAATAGTGTCCAGATGAAACTATTTTATTTAGTGTCCAGATGAAATAAATTAAGAAAAAGAAAAAAGTTTGAATAGAATTCTCCTTCCACTAAACGTCTAAGTGGTTTTCTCTAGCAAAATAAAGCAAGCAAGATATCTTGCTGTCTTTGCAGTCTCCTAGTTAAAATATACTCTTTACTCTTACTAAATACATTTATATATTTTCATAATGGATTACTACAGACAACACAGACAACTTGTATATATGCACTGTTTATCTTGGATCAAGAGGAGTATTCATTTACAAACTAGGACAAACTTCCACAGGCCTTAAACTTTTTTAAACATTTCTCTTTTTTAAAACATTTCTCTTTTTTTGAACATTTCTCTTTCCCAAACTATTTATATTTACACATCTATTTTCTCCAAAATCTACATAACTATGTTATTATATATTTGTTCATATATTTATATAGGGCATAATAATTTAAATGGTCAAAAGCCTAGAACTTTGCCCTAGCCATTTCCTTATCAATAAGCCATCTTCTATTTTTCAGTCTCCCATTGGCTTTAAGACTAACTTCTGGCTTCGTTCTTGTGAAGTATGCATTAGTTTCACAGCTCAATTCAGTCAGCTTCTGATGGGTGACATTAAGAAATTAGAATGAGGCCAGGATGCACTCGGATTGATGCCAAGTTCAGAAAATGGAATTAGAAGTGAGAACAATGCCAAGGTAAACTAAGCCATCTTTTACTTACAGCTGACACGTGCTGCAAGAGACACATGACATCAATCATATCTGCAAGGATAAGAAGTCTGGTAACTGCAGCCAACAAGGCACGGGCAGCTTGAACCACAGCCTCCCTTTTTGGGAGATAACAGGGGTCATCTGCAAATCTCTCAGCTGATACTTTCAGAGCTTCACCTGAAACACATAACCCCAAAGAAGTTATGCTTTAAGATTCACTTATGCCTGTTTCAGCATTTATCATCCAACCTAATTCCAAGTACATTCCATGAGTAAGCATAATATTAAAATACTGTCAGTTGACACTAGAACATCGGACTCTTAATAACAATGCAGTTTTAAATTGACATTTGTTTTTGACAAATGCTCTGGAGTTTAAGAAGCATGATACCATTTTCCTGCAAGAAAATTGTGCTCTATTGACTAGCAACATCTAATAAAATTGCTGTCAACTTCTGCATTTGCTGAATCTCATTTGCTATGAAAAGTTTCATTACTAAGACTTCAACTGGAAACAATCTTGTTTACAAAAATAAGGTGAATTTTCATTGAGTTATTTTCCAACTCAATGGATGCTAGAAAAGAGCTAGCCTTTAAGATAATAAGATAGGAGCTCTCTGATAAAAGTTTAAGATAGGCAGATTTATCCTAAACTGTCGATATAATGAATAAACTATACCCGAAACTTAGTCATAGAAATAATATTTCATAGTATTTGTTAGAGAAATATGTTCACTATCTTTAAGGCTTTTTTCATTTAAAATTAAAATTTTATTATAAAAGTAACATGTATTCATTTATTTTTAAAAGTTCAGAAAGGTATAAAATGAAGACAAAAAGTTCCTCTTTATCCCCCTCCAGTAACATAATTATTAAAGATTTACCACATCCATTATTTTTAAAACTTTTCAATTTAAACTTATTTTTATCATAAAAGCAATATGTGGTCATTAATATAGTTCATCATACTAAAAAGTATAGAGTGAAAATTTTTAGTTTCCATACTAATCTCAAAAAACACCCATTAAGTTCTTGTATATCTATCCAGAAATTTTTCTATGAATGTATGTTTTAAGTGTGTGCATATGTATATATGTGTACACTTATAAATTCATATATATTTATTTTATGACTTATTAATATATTCATATACATTCATATATTTGAAAGATTTTAGGTCATAAGAAAACACATAGATATTACATGTTATGAATGAAACATACAGAAGATATAGATTCTTTTCACGAATAGAAATGCTGACAAAGGGGCAAATAAATTTTAAGTTTTGATATACATTGCCAAAACAGTCTCAAAACACAGCCATCTCACCGACAACACATGAAAGGGTCTGTCTTATCTACCTTACTCCATGAACAGTTGTTTTCATTTATTCATGAACTTCAGCATAAAGAAAATGAAATAAACAATGATTATTAAAAATAACAAAGACTAGTGCTCCTTATTGTGGACAAAACCTGTAAAGGGTCTGAGGCTGTCTCAGCATGTTAATATATTACATTTAGCTCTCTTAACTACAAGAGAGCAATACCAAGTTAGGAATTCAGACTCTTAACTCAGACACTTCTGAGATCAAATTCTTATCTGCCACTTCTAGTTTTGAGACCTTGGACACTTAAATACTTTCAGTATCCTTATCCATAGGAAAGGGATAAAAACATTACTTTTCTCACATTGTTTCTGGGATGTTTAAGTGAAATATATTTTATAACACATATTTAGCACAGTATCTGAACATGAAAGGCTGTTATTAGCTGTTATATTCTTAGGAAATTTCTCATAGAGATGGTCAATTTTTAAGACCAGTAAATGGTGATTTTTCTGTGTTTCTCTGCAAGTCAGAATTGCTGCTAGAAGACTGTGAAAAATTAAAGTGACCTCCAAAATTAAGAAAGCAAATGAATTCCCACAAGAAGATTATCATTTTTGTCATGATTCTGAATTGCAAAGTTATGATAGCTTTTGTGGAATACTGTCTTTGACTTCATATACTAAAATTAAATATATATCAAAAAAGAACTATGTGTTCTTGACTCTCAGAATGCTGGGATGTTGAACAACTAGCTGAAGAGCCACACTCAGAAAAAGATCATTTAAACATTAAAAAACTATTACAGTCTTTGTTTCTATTAAGGTAGTATGAAGAGCCAGCCAAGTAGCATTGTTGGGAGAAAAAAACGTCACTCCTGAAATACACTGATAAAGATGCAGTAAGTAAACGTCCTAATCCTGGACTTAACACTCTCCTTCCTCTGAAATACTCCCAATCCTTTTCAGCTGGTTTCAGTTCATACTTGCAGTCTCAACATAAACACAATTTCCTCAGGAAGACAGACTCCCATTACTGAGGCAGGTCTTATAACAGAACTCTATGCTTCCTATCATAACCCCCATCAGCATTTATTGTAATAACTTATATCAAAGACTGTTTTTCCTTCTGAATCATAAGACTGTACAAGTAAGAGCTGTACTAGTCCTGGTTACCACAATATTCACTGGGTCTAGAAAAGCACTTACTATTTTGCATATATTCCAAACATTGAATATGTTTTGCTGAATGAATATGTGAATGAACATTATTCAATTTTCCTTTGACAAATTTTTGTTCCTCCTTATATAACATAACTCCATCCTAGGCATCCATGATCTAGAGCAATTTCACCGACCAAGAAGTTCACAAGTGAGAGTCAACAAACACTATGATATAATCTAAGCAGGGCTCAGGTAGAGACCTGTAAGAGGCACAGAGGAGAAAGACCTACCTCCACCTGAGGTGTTAGAGGACACATAAGAAATATTCTAGGTAAGAGCAATATGTTCCAGCTACTGACAAAGATAGACAATTTATAGAATTTAGCCAGTTCCCTGTCAAATTGCCTTGTGTCTGAAGAAAATGGCTATGTTTCCTAATTAAATAGAAAAACAGTGCAGCAAAATTCCTTTCTGTCTAGAATATTAGCATCCATGCTTTATAAAGTCTACATGTAGGGAGTCTATTCTTTTGAAATGTAATTCCCAATTTTCTTGTAACATTTTTACCTTAAAGTTTAATAAAAAGGAAATTTCACTTTTAAAATACATATAAATAAAAAATACATTTTTCCTTCAAGAAATCTCATTCCATACATGAAAGCAATTTACTAAATATCATGAAAATACCATAAGAATTAAATTCAGAAAGTTACTTTCTACTGAGTTCATTTTGTTCCTTTCCTATCAAATATGTTCTTTTTAATCTTCAAAAAATCCGTTATAAGATGCCTGCTTGAATATACTACTAAGGTATAAATTTTACAAAGATTTATACAAGTACATCTTGTACATATAAAAGTATAATGTATGAAAACTTCTGCATATACAAAAGTCCAATGTACAAAGGTTCTATATGATCATATGAATAAACTTCAAAGTAAAAAAAAAGTTCTTAGCCAAACAGACACACTACAAACTATTCTTCACTTTATAAAAGATACATGCATGGTTCTTTTAAATAGTAAGCTGCTTTGGTACATTTAGAAGTACAACTCCACTTTCTTATGGTGATTACAAACATGAAAAATCAAAGAAAACAATATATAAGCAAAACATCCAGAGAAAGAGGAACAATCAAAATGAAAATGGACAAGTACTAAAGATCAAATTTCCTTCAACTTTTATAATTAACATTATATTTATGATTCAATTAAGATTTCTAGTTATGCCTTTAGCCACTCTTCTGTGTGTGTTTTAATATACCATACACCTGTAACATGCACTAGTACATATTAATTGATCAATATATAATAACATACTGTGGTATAATGGGGTTCCCAGCCTGAGACTGGGCACTAGGGGTTTGGTTTTATTTGTTTTTAATTGGGAAACAGCCATTTCGAATATGAAAGCTCCTAAGAGACAGGAGCTTAAATTTAACTTTGAAGCAGATTGACCTCTTTTTTTTTTTGTTATGTGGAGGGGAGGGGGCAGTGTATGTGAAGGGTCGGGAAGGGGAGGCACAACAAAGAGGGAAGAATGACTTCAACTAAGTCCCAAACTAAAAAAGCAAAGACCCTATTTTAAAATGTTTGAGCCAGTTTGACTGCAAGGAGTAAAAATGTTTTGTATGATAAAGAACACTTTATCATGGCAAAGGGAAGAGCTGAAAAGCTAGCCACTGCTGTGTGGGCTCAGACTTGGGAGCTACAAGGACATCAGCAGGACTTTCGGACTCAGAATGTAGCTACCTAAAGTTGCCATTGTAAGCTATTGCCATATTTTATTTCCTTTTCATTACCTTCAAACTCCCAATAAAACCTTATTAAAGTTATACTTTGGTTCCAGTCAAGGCAGAGGAATAAAGACCAGATTTCTTTCTCACCTGAAACAACAAAATAATGGACCAAATGTATAAAAAAGTGGTTGTGAAGGCAGTGGGCATTGGGCAATAAAGGACGGTAATCCCTGAGAAATGGGAAACAAAATAGAATGAGCCATTTGACAGCCCTAGCTTACTGCCTTGAGAGACTTTCCAGGCCACAGATAGGGATGGGAAACTAAGACAGAGCCTGACAAACACTCTGAACTGAAGAGACAAAACTGAGAGTCCAGAGAGATTATGGCAGCTAAAGTACACAGGGCAGAGAATGAGAAAAAAGACAGCTACTCAGATCTGCAGAGGCTCCCCCTTGAATATTCCCTGGATCAACCCATACATGGGAAGAGGTTGCCCAAGGCGAGGAAAAGAACCATACAAAAGGATTTGAAGTAACAGTACTTGGCACTTACACAGAGCTGAGAACGGTGCTTGTTCCCACTACCAGAATGGAAAATTTCATTACTCATGGGACATTGGGTAAAGTACATAGAAGAGTCTTGTCTCACTAGTGGGAGAAATTAGCCCTGGATATTGCCCCAGTCCCCCTGACAAAGAAATTCAAAGGGAGTAGAATTCCCACCTTCGAGGCCAGCAGCTGTCATGTATCAGAGAACAGCTGTGGCCATGTAAAGTTAACAGCAGGACAGCATATTGAATTAACTTATATGGAAGGACATAGGCAACCTGCCACCAAGACCTGCAACACTGAGAACAATCAAAATGAGTTGAATATATTGATAGGGCTAATTCCATAAAATTATAAATTTTTATAAAATATAAAATTTGATGGGGCTAGTTTCTACAAAACTGATGGAAACATCTCTTAATATCATAGTTGAGATATAGCAGAAGCTCTTTTAAGAGCCCTTCTCTTAACCATCTCTCTAAACTAATCAACTCTTTTTATTTCCTCTCAGCAAAATATTAATGATTCCTCCTTCCCACTCAGTACCAAAGGATTATCTCAAGTATACTGGAACCTTTCTGTTCCCACTAATTAAATCTGTTAGTTTATCCCCCAACTTTTTCATGTAAGTTGTAATCATAAATATGTAATTTTATTCAGTATATAAACATCCAATAATAGTAGAAAACAGTCTGTCATTTCTTTGAAAAGTAATTTGAATGCTTAGAGATAATAAAGGTGAGTTAGTAAATTGTTGTCAAATTGAGTGTGGAAGAAAAAAAATGGTAAAAGTTGGAGTGAAGCAAGGGAGAGAATTATAAAATATCAAGGATTCTGCAGTTCAGTAGCTTCTCAAGTGTCATTAAGTTTTCTTCCATAAAGACACCAAAGTAGGAAATCTTAATCAATGTAATATGGGTGTGATTTAGGCAAAAGCGATTCTTTGAGACTCACTCAACAGACCTGTACTAAAAATAGGCCTGGGCCAAATATCAAGCTAATGTTCATGTTACATTCATTAAGATAAAGGTAAAATACGCAGCGCTCGACTGTTGTGAGAGTGTGTGTGTGTGTGTGTGTGTAGAAAAGCTAATGAACTTTTTACTTCCAATAATGAGAACAAGTATATTTGGAAGCAAAAATTGTACATTGTATCTTAAAATACTGGAAATATCTTTAAATTTCAATCCTATTTAGGTAAATTTTAATTATATATTTAGATGTAAAAATGTATAACTCCATGCCAAAAAAACCTTTCTTAATATCTTTTTATGTGTAAAATATTTTACACAATAGATCTATAAACTATCCATTTAAATAAATTTCAATATAAAGGGAGCTTCTAAAACAGAGCAAATGATGACACTTCAGAATTTCGAAGATGATTAATTATTTTTAAAAATTGCCAAAGAACTGACAAAGTAATTTCATGTCATATTTTATATTGACAATAATTTTAAGGTAATAAAATACATAATATATTTGAGTATTGTATTTAAGATTGCAATTCCTACATTATATTCTAGTATTAGAAATATCATATACTTAAAGACATATATTTATTATAAAACAAAGTGACAACACAACAGAGCAATCCATATTGTAAAACAAACAATAAAGAGATAATAGTATAGATTTACAACTTAATTAAATGTTCAAACTTTGAGCAGAACTAGCTGCCCACAATTGCTGTCTATTGAATTTTTCTCCAAATAACGTATTGACTAATATACCACCAGTAAACATTTTCTCTATTATTCTTGATGCCAATTTAATTCTTTGAGAGGAATAACTAAACTTACAACTATGATGCCAGACTAAAGTTAACAGCCCATTATTTTTTTTCCAATATTTCCTTTTCTGGCTAAATCTAAGCAAGCTTAGCTTCTATGATATTGTGCTGAATTAGCAAAATCTTGTCTCCTTGATTTTTTTATATCACCTGAAAGAATGTCGTTTTAGGGCTTTTGAAACTGACAGTGGCAATACTAACTAATGCTAATCTAAGAAGTGATACTTAACCCTTACAAGAGCTCATTCACTCATGTAACAAATATTTCTTGAGCAATACAGCATGCAAAGCACTATGGAGTATATAATGATGACTAACACATGGACTCCATCACATGTCCCCAAATAGGAAAACAAAGCATTTTAATGAGAAGATTCTTTTGTTTGGTTTTAAATGTCAACATATTCAGATATATTCCCTTAAAGTATAGTAAAACAGAATTCCATAGCACTAGAAAAGCATACATATATATCACAATAATGCTCCATATGCACAAATCCTTAAGTCTTTACTATTATTTTTTAAATCATTAAAAAGTTCTAGAGTCCAGAATCCAGTTCAAGATGACAACATAGGAGGATCACCTTCCCATGAACACACTAAATATGCAGCTTCATACAGAACAACTTTCTCTGGAAAAAAATCTAAAAACTGTCTACTCATCAGGTAAATGAAGGAAGGCCCACATCAAAGTGGTAGGAGGGGCTGGCACACAATCTCATCAGGAACCCGGTTCCCAGAGCAGCAAACCAGAGTTGGGAGGGAATTCAGCTCCCAGAGTTCTTCCCCGAGGAGGTAAGGCTTTGAATCCTACATAAGCAACCCAACTTTTAAGATTTGCACCTGAGAAATGAGCCCCCAAGATACCTAGCTCTGAAAACCAATGGGACCAGCATTCATGAGACCTACAAACCTATAACAAACTGAGAAGTGGCTCTTGCAGGGCTGATACTTGGACTTACCTGCCCAGCTCAGAGACATCCAGACTTCATGTACATGAGGCTCATTTGCTAATCCTAAAGCAACAGCCTGACAGGCAGGCATCTAATTTTCCTAATTTAGCACACATCCAGAGGTCTGCTGGCAGGCAGGAACCATCTTTGCCCTCTCTCTCTGCCTCGCTCTAGTCAGCATATGCCATCATCTCCACCCACCATGCTTTATTTTTCTTTTCTTTTTTCCCTTCAGGTGCAGTCTATATGCTCTCCCTCTGCTTTTTTCCAGCCAGCAGGCACCATAGTCACACTCTCCTGCTGTGCTCCAGAGGGCCAGTATCTCACAGAGAAGAGCTTTTATACACATCTCGTGCCCCAGGTTTTATGTCTGCTGCCCTGGTTTTTGTGGCTGTTGCCCAGGGTATGCCCTTCGATTGCCCAGCTCTGGAGGCCAAGAAGGCTCACAATCTTGGGTCCAACAGAACTGCATCAATCAGCGAGACAGTCCTTAGCAGACTACCTCCCCCAGGGCAATACCCAGAGAGCGAGTGAAACACACGTCCGGTTTTTCTGTTGAAAGAGGCCTCTTTGCTTACCCAGGAACTTTGACCTGAGGGGTGTGCCACTGGTTTGGTACACAACTAGCGGCCCTCACAGGTGCTCTCAAAGAACAGAGACCAGCAGACACAATCTTTGTGCTCTCCCTCTGCCCATCTCCAGCTCACAGGAATCTCCCAGAAAGGAACATGTACCCTTTTCTGGCACCTTGAATTGTGTGGCTGCCACCAGGGGACACCTTTATGTTGCCTGGCTTTGGTGGCCAGTGGGATTTATGCTCATGGGCCCCATAGGACTGTAACCAATGGAAAAAGATTAAATGACTACCACCCCCAAGCTATAGCAAGAGGCAACAGACACAGAAGCTCAGTCTTTCCGTGAAAGTGGCCTATTAGTTCATCATCATAGTTGTAGCCTGAGGGGCAGGCTTCTAATTAAACACACATCTAAAGGCTGACTGTAATCCCTTCCAGTGACCTCAAAGGGCAGATGCCATCTTTGCACTGTCCCTCAGCTGTGCTCCAGAGCACCAGTACTTCCCAGAGGGAACCTTTTACACACAGCTGGTGCCCTAGTTTTTGCAGCTGCTGCCCAGGGAATGCCCCTTGATCACCTGGCTCTGGGGGCCAGGGTTGGGGCTTGTGTTCTTGGGTCCCAAAAGATTATAACAATCAGAGAAAAAGTTCTTTGTAGGTTACCACCCCCAGGGCACTGCACAGACAACAGACTGAAATAGACCTCCAATCTTTTTGTGAACAAGGCCTATTTGCTTCTCCTGGAGCTTTAGCCAAAGGGGCAGGCTTTAGGTTTGGCACTTATCTAGAGGCCTACAGAGGTGCTCTCAGGGAACATAGGCTGGATGCTGTCTTTGCATTCTCTCACTGCCTACTATAGCTTGGTATCTCTGAGAAAGAAGCTCATACACTCATCTGCAACTCCAATTTTTGTGAATACCAATCAGGGGATACCTCAAGATCACCTGACACTGGTGGCCAGCAGGTCTTACACTTGTAGTCCTACAGGACTGTATGTATTTGCATACTTTAAATGCTGCTGCCTGAGGGTCTGGCTTCCAATCAGCTTGAATCTAGATGCTGATTGAGATGCTCGCCTTTGGGATACTGACAGATATTGGCATATTCTCAACTACAGAGAGCCACAAAAATAAAATTAGCTGCTTGGATAGTCACAAAGGTCTGAGACACAACCAAGAGCTAGGGCAGGGTTGAAAAAGGTTCATCTCCTACACAAGGCCACTCCTTCAAGTCTTGGAGAGTGGCTGTTTCATCTAACGCATAGAAACCAACACAAAGAGACAAGCAAAGTGAAGAAATAGAGGAATATGTTCCAAATGATAAAATAAGATAAAACCTCAGAAAAAAAACCCTTAATGAAACAGAAATAAGTAATTTACCTGATAAAGAATTCAAAGTAGCAATCATATAGAAGCTCAGTTAACTTAGGACAAGAATGGTTGAAGATAGTGAGAACTTAAACAAAGAGATAGAAAATATTAAAAAGTACCAAATAGAAGTCACAGAGCTGAAGAATACAATAACTGGACTGAAAAAGATGCTAGAGGGGACTAACACACTAGACAAAGCAAAAAAAGGGTCAATGAACTCAAGGACAGGGCAGTGGAACTCATCCAACCAGAGCAGCAAAAAGATAAAAAAAATTTAAAGTGAAGATAGCTTAAGGGACTTTTGGGACAAAAAAATGCAGACTAACATTTGCATTATAAGAATCCTAGAAGGAGAACAGAGAAAGGACAGAAAGCCTAGTTGAAGAAATATGGCTGAAAACTTCCCTAATATGGGGAAGAAAACAAATACTCCATTCCAGGAATCCCAGAGACTTACAAACAAGACGAAGCCAAAAAGATCCACACAACGACTCATTATAAATTAAAATGTAAAGAAGTAAAGACAAGGAGAGACTTTTAAAAGCAGCAAAAGAAAAACAACCAGTTATATACAAGGGAACCCCCACTAAGACTATCAGCAGAAATTGTGCAGGCCAGAAGGGAGTTAGATGATATATACGAAATGCTAAAAGAAAAAAACTCTTCAATTAAGAATACTCTACCCAGCAAAGTAATCATTCAGAACTGAAGGAGGAATAGTTTTCCAGACAAGCAAAAGATAAAGAAATTCATCACCACTAAGCCTGTTTTTTTTTTTTTAATCTTAAAGGGACTTCTTTAAGGTAAAAGAGACAAGTAACAAGAAACACTGAAACTATAAGTCTCATTAGTAAAGGTAATATACAGTAAAGGTAGCAGATTAATCACTTAACTAGTATGAAGGTTAAAAGACAAAAGTAGTAAAAAAAAAAAAAAAAAACTATACCGACAACAATTTGTTAATGAACATACAAGAGAAAAAGATGCAAATTGTGACACCAAACCCATAAAACATGGTGGAGGGAGTAAAAATGTAGAACTTTAAAATATGTTCAAACTTAAATTCAACTTAAAGTAGATTGTTATCAGTATAAGATCTTTTACATAGGCTTTACAGTAACCACAAAGCAAAAACCCTTAGGAGATACACAAAGGCCGTGATAGGAGACAAAGACGGCCATTATATAGTGATAAAGGGGTCAATCCAACAAGAGAATATAACATTTGTAAATATTTATGCATCCACCCTCAGAGCACCAAAATATCTAAAGCAAATATTAACAGACTTGAATAGGCAGCAAAACAATAATAGTATTTCAATATTCCACTTTCAAAAAAGGATAGATCATCCAGACAGAAATCAGTAAGAAGACTTTGGGCTTAAACTATATATTAGACCACATGAACTTAATAAATATTTACAGAACATTCCATCAAAAGCAATAGAATATATGTTCTTCTCAAGCACACATGGAACATTTTCCAGGACCAATCATATGTTAGGCCAAAAAACAAGTCCTAATAAATTTTAAAAGACTGAAATGACATGAAGCATCTTTTCTGACAATGGTATGAAAATAGATATCAACTGCAAGAGGAAAACCTGAAAATTCACACGTATGTAAAGATTAAACAACATGCTCCTGAACAACAAACAGGTCAAAAAGAAATAAAAAAAATACCTTGAGACAAATGAAAATAGAAATACAACATACTAAAACTTATGGGATGCAATTCTAAGAGGAAAGTTCATAGCAATAAAGCCTATACTAACAAACAAGAAAGGTCTCAAATAAATAACCTAACTTTACACCTCATGAAATGAGAAAAAAAGAACAAATGAAGCCCAAAGTTAGTAGAAGAAAAGAAATAACAAAGATCAGAGAAGACATTTTGAAGACTGAAAAAAAAATAGAAAAGATCAATGAAACTAAGAGCTGGTTTTTTGAAAAACCAGCTAATACTGGTACAAATTACTAGTAAAGAGATTGAATCAGTTAATTAAAAATCAAGAAAGTCCAGGACCAGATGACTTTACTGGTGAATTCTACTGAACATTTAAAGAAGAATGAATAATAATCCTTCTCAAATTCTGAAGAAAAGAAGAAGAAGAAAGAAGAAAGAAGAAAGAAGAAGAAAGAAGAAAGAAGAAAGAAGAAGAAGAAGAAGAAGAAGAAGAAGAAGAAGAAGAAGAAGAAGAAGAAGAAGAAGAAGAAGAAGAAGAAGAAGAAGAAGAAGAAGAAGAAGAAGAAGAAGAAGAAGAAGAAGGAGAAGAAGAAGGAGAAGGAGAAGGAGAAGGAGAAGAAGGAGAAGAAGGAGAAGAAGGAGAAAGAAGAAGAAGAAGAAGAAGAAGAAGAAGAAGAAGAAGAAGAAGAAGAAGAAGAAGAAGAAGAAGAAGAAGAAGAAGAAGAAGAAGAAGAAAGAAGAAGAAGAAGAAGGAGAAGGAGAAGGAGGAGAAGAAGAAGGAGAAGGAGAAGAAGGAGAAGGAGAAGAAGAAGGAGAAGAAGAAGGAGAAGAAGAAGAAGAAGGAGAAGAAGAAAAGGAAACACTTCCAAAGGCCAGTATTTTATTTTACAAAGGCCATATTTTTCCAGGCTAGAATTACACTGATACCAAAACCAGACAAACACATACAAGAAGATAAATGACAGCCAATATCCCAGATGAACTAGAGGTTAAAATACTCAACAAAACATTAGTAAACTGAATTCAGTAATACTTTAAAACAATCATACACCATGGTCAAGTGAGATTTATTCCAGGGATGCAAGGATGGTTCAACATCCACAAATTAATCGATGTGATATACCACATTAACAAAATAAAGAATAAAAATCATATGATCATCTCAACAAATGCAGCAAGAGAATTTGACACAATTCATCATCCATTCATTCACACTTCCTGATATCAAACTATATTACAAAACTATAGTAATCAAGACAGTATGGTATCAAGATAAAAATAAACACACAGATCAATGGTACTGAATAAAGAGCCCAGAGATAAACCCATGGTCAATTAATCTACACCAAATGAGCCAAGAATATATAATGGGGAAAGGACAGTCTCTTCAACAAATGGTTTTGGAAAAACTGGATGGACACATGCAAAAGAATGAAACTGGACTGCTATCTTACACCATACACAAAAATCAACTCAAAATGGATTTAAAGTCTTGAACCTGAAACCATAAAACTCCTAGAAGAAAACATAGGCAGTAAACTCTTTGACTTTCGCCTTGGCAATAATTTTTTCAATTTGACACCAAAAGTAAAGGCAAAAACAGCATAAATAAACAAGTGGGATTATTTCAAACTAAAAAGCTTTGCAAAGCAAAGAAGTCCAACAACAGAATGAAAAGACAACCTCAAGAAAAGGAGAAAATACTTGTAAATCATAATCTGATCAAGGCTTAATATCCAAAATATATGAAGAACTCATACAGATCACTAAAAAAGACACAGATAATCCAATTAAAAGTTGGGCAGATGAACTGAATAGACATTTTTCCAGAGAAGACATACAGATACATGAAAACAGGTACATGAAAAGATGCTCGACATCACTAGTCATCAGGAAAATGCAAATCAAAACAACAAGGAGATAGCACCTCACACCTGTGAGAATGGCCAGCATTAAAAGAGAGAGAGAAAACATGGAAATCTGTCACATTCCTATATACTAACAATAAATTATCAAAAAGAGAAATTAAGAAAACAATCCCATTTATAATCACATTAAAAAGAATAAAATACCTAGAATAAATCTAACTAAGGAGGTAGAAGATCTATACTCAGAAAACTATAAGATACTGGTGGAAGAAACTGAGGAGGATACAAACAGATGGAAAAATATACCATGGTCATGGACTGGAAGAATTAATATTGTTAAAATGACCATACTAACCAAGGCAATCTACAGATTGAATGCAATTTCTATCAAAATACCAATGGCATTTAGAACTAGAACAAATAATTCTAAAATCTGTATAGAAACACAAAAGGCTCCCAAATATCCAAAACAATCCTGAGAAAGAACAAAGCCAAAAGAATCATGCACCCTGAATTCAAATTATATTACAAATCCACAGTAATCAAAACAGTATAGCACCAGCACAAAAACAGACACATAGATCAATGGAACAGAATAGAAAGTCCAGAAATTAACCCACAATTATATGGAAAATTAATCTATGACAAAAGAAGCAAGAATTTACAGTGGAAAAACTCTTCAATAAATAGTGTTAGAAAAACTGAAAAGTAACAAGAAAAAGAATCAAACTGGACTATATTCTTACAACATGCTCAAAAAATAAACTCAAAATGGATTAAAGACTTAATTTAAGACCTAAAACCATTCAGCTTTTAGATGAAAACATAGGCAATAAGCTCTTTGACACCAATCTTAGTAATATTTTTTGGACATGTCTCCTCAGGCAAGGGAAACAAAAGCAAAGATAAATAAGACTACATCAAATTAAAAAGCTTTTGCACAGTGAAGGAAACTATCAAAAAATGAAAAAGTCACCTATTGAATCAGATATGATATTTGCAGAAGATATATCCAATAAAGGGGTTAATATCCAAAATATTCAAAAACTCATACAACTCAACATCAAAAAAATGAACAACTTGATATAAAAGTGGGCAAAGAACCTGAATAGACATTTTTCCAAAGAAGATATACAGGTGCCAACAAGCACATGAAAAGATGCTCAACATTGCTAATCGTCAGTATTCTTTTGGCTACAATATTGATATATCTAATAATTTTAGCATCTTAGGAATTTTCCATATGCCTCTGTAAAATGGTTCCCTGAAGAAAGTTCAGCCAAGTCCAAATAATGCTCCCAGTGTGATACCCTAAGGAGTTATGAATTTTCTTCTCACCTCCAAAGCATAATAGTGAAGAACTGTATTGCAAGATCAACAGTCAATTCACCTAGCTTGTCCACTAAATTTCCATGAAATTCTGAGCGAGTCATATGATTTTTCAATGTTTCTATTATGCAAACACAGAGATTAAGGCAACACAACAGGGAAAACAAGTGAAAGCCTTTAGTCCCCAGAGAAAAGTACTAGCTAAACACAGAGTTCTTAAAAGGCAAAAATGTTCTTACTGCTGTATTAATATTTTCTATATTTTTATGTGAAGATTTATGATGTCAAAATCAAAGTTATTCCCATGGATCTTCCAGAACAATTTCCTAACTGTGGAACTTCAGCAAAATTTTCTGTCAGTGTCCATCATGAATACCTTGCTACAAGCCACACAATTTTAAAGGTTTAAATATTCATAGCCAGCAGATTATCAATAGTGACTCAGTTCCAAATGCTCCCTCCAGGGATGATAAATCAATATTTACTGACCTAGGTAAATTCCATAGGCTAAAGAAGAAAAGAGAAGTCAAAAATATTGGCCAAACAAAGCAAAGAAAAGTTTTGGAATGTAGGGGAGAAAAAGTGAAGCAAGTAGGAGGGGGAAAAATTGCCAATTCCTTCTTTTGGATTACCACTATAAATTGTGAATATTTGGTGAGGAAGATAAAATAGTAAATCTCATTGAGAGCCTCTAGCATCAAAAAGATAACAAAAGGAAGAAGTAAATACCATCCTGTAATGTGCTAGAACAGATAAAAGGATAAGAATAAACATTCAAGAATACAATTTAACAATTCAAAGATTAATTTGATGTTATGCATTCATGCATATTTAAGTACAACCATTCCAAATTTCATAGTTTCTTATAGTTTTTTCCTAGTTGTTAGTGGTTAGACCCAGACTGGCTATATCCATGAGCCAATTAAGAATAATTCATTGCAATGTTCATGCAATACTACTTTTAAAAAGAGTCTTCATTAAAATTTTTTTTCTCCAGCCCTTTTTTAACCCCATTTTCTTTAGCACTCATTCTCTTAACCTGCCAGGAACTTCTCTTGTTCTGTGAAACTAAATTTTCTCTGATTTGGGGACACTACTGTGCCTCATGGTTTTGTCATATAACCATGATTACAGTTTAAGCATGATACTAATGTGCTGTGTGGATGGGTGGGTATGTGTGTGATAAAGACAGTTTTGCTATAAAGAACTTGCTCTTCAAGTAACTTCACTAACTCCTTTCTTTCCATAATGATCCCTCAGGCCCTCAGACACACTAGCTCCTAAAATTCTTTGTAACTAAATCCCTTAGACTTACATTTCATAATATTTTATTACATAAGAAATTCAATTCATTTTACCTAGGTTTATACATATTCACTGGTACAATATCACAGATATTTTGAAGTCAATCCAGCCTCTCTTAATACCTCTTTTGTTAGAAATGAGCTAAAAGGCTCAGATTCTCAAAGAACACCTTTGGGTGACCAGCTAAACCTGATCATTTTACAATCCTATTAAAATACTACTATTAATTAGATCAGAGTCTCTAGCCCAGTGTCTCACATTGGTGTGGGAGAAATAACAGCAGTCTGCAATGTTAAGAGACCTAATTTTCTAATTAGCAGTATTTGAGGAATGGCATTTGAAAACACAAAATAGAAAAATTACTCTGGGAATTAAACTCTGCAGTCATCACATACAATGGATTAGAGGAGCGATATACCCAAAAGACAAAGGAATTTTCTTCTTACATTCAAGAACGTGATAGTGATGAATTATATTGGCAGGGTCAAATAAGCAATCATCTTAGGAATCAGAATGGATTCCAGGCTGCAGACAGTGACTAACCTTGACTACAAATTGATTAAAAATATTAGCATGTCTAAACAAAAACACTGCGAATTAAAAAGGGATTGTGTCAGCCATGGAAAACAGAAAATCACAAAAGTTGGTGATAGCCACCTAAATACTTTCCAACAGAGTAAGAGCTTTATATAATAAACTTTAAATACTATAACCCCATTGGTAAGATTATCACCATAGAAATGATTGATTAACATGATGATTTTCAACTTTATACCATTAAATATTCAATTTATCCTGCTTCCTTTGTTCTATTTCCATGCTCACTAAGCAATCTTCTGGTTATTATTTAGGTTCCCAATACTGGTGTGTTTACAATGAGAAAACATACTGATTATGTAAGTGTATTTTGTTCTGCATAATAACTTTATTTTTCATTATAAATTTTTAAATGGTTCTGATTTTACATTTTAGCTTCATGATCTTAATTAATGTGAGTATGCTCTTAAGAGACAAATCTAGTCTTGGCATATGTACCTGACGGGAATCATAGCTGGAAAGAACAGAATCCACTCTAGCTAATTTAAAGGGAAAGTAATTTGTTATAGGTTATTTACAGAACTTCCACAAGGCCTGGAAAAGGCAGGTTTGAATGCTACTTAGGAACAAAGTCAACCAAGAAAATTTTTCAACACCACCACAGTTCTGATTTAGTGGAAACCGCACTACTGCCACAACCCAACATTTAATACCGATACTACTAGGAACCAGACGAGAACCTCTGCCAGGACCACCCCAAAAGAATGAAATGCTTCTGCCACTAGCCTGGAAGAAGAGCTTTGTTCTCTTTGTGGCCACTCTCATGTTGCTTACCTTCATCCCTCCAAGTCTCACTGGTATGCATATTTTTGGCAAAGTCTGGGCCACATTTCCAGCTGCAAGAGAGCCTGCGAAATGTAGCTTTTATTTTTCCAAGCTCTTCAGTACTGGCGGGCACACTTGAAAGGGACTGGAACAGGTAGGTGAATCAATCCCCAGTATCTATCAAAATTGTAATACTGCTTAAAGCATTTAAACTAAAGAATTCTGAGATATTTGACATATTTCTCTCTCTCTTTCTCAACTCTATGACTCATAAAATTAGGATATTAATATCTATCCTATTTCCTCACAGAGATTGTTATAAAGATCATGTCATTGATAAAGATCATGCAATTGATACATGTCAACGTGTTTTGAAAAGCAAGAAATTAGATGACTATAAGAAAGCATTATTACAAAAATTACCAGTTATTAATAGTTCACCACATGTCATTCATGTAACTAAAAACTTTAGATTTAATACAACAATTATAGCAGAAGATGTAGGGGAAGATCTTAACCACTACACAATACTGCCTCTTCTCATTATTTGTTATATATGACTATTTAACAGTTAAATAAATTCCCAGGTACTTTAAATTATTCATCTATTTACTTGGATCAAATAACTCTCAAGCTCAATGCTTGAAATTAAACCAAAAATGTAAAAGTAAAGAACTGTTTATTTTTAATAGAAACCTGCCCAGAAAATGGCCTTCAGAGTTTCATGCTTTTTAATAATTAAACGTAGCGCTATACTATATTTATAACAACACTCAACTGCTTAAGAATTTACAGCTGTTTCCTGATCCCTAGGTATCAAATGCAATCTTTTCTGTTTCAAGGTGGGTTCAATTCCAAATCAGCAAGCCCTAAATTATTTAGGTTCACTTAATTACTTCTCTATTTCAGGTAAACTATTTACCATATTCCTGTTAACCTTATTAACTACCTTGGCTTAGACCGCTCCCTCAACTGGGAGGTTCATTGGGTCCATTAGTTCTTTCAAGAAGGCACCCTAAGCACTCTCATTTAACCAGGTCTTTTTCCAGACCACTGAGACTGAAATTGAAAAGTGCAAAAAAGGAATAAAAACATAGGAAGATTGCTAACAGGAGTCAACAGCAGTCGAGTGCCTGCTAGAAGATGGAGAGCTGATGGACGAATTTGACAGATGAAAACAAGAAGAGAAACCTATAGTCTAAAATATGCTATGAGGAGTCTGCAGAGAATAGTGAAATCATTCTGCCTGTTGGAAACCAGAGGTTCTGGCTTGGAGGTATGACATAGGGCAGAAGTGAACAGTGGAATGAAAACTGGAGTGATTGAGTTCCTTTATATAAAATGCTGTGCTCCCTGCCCCTTTCTCTTTTGCTATTTGCAAAACAGGCAGCTCAGCAATCATAAAAGGTGGCAGGGGGGGTAGTATTTTTATCCAAAGAAATTGAAGAAATCAACTGGGAAGAAATGAAACATCCAGTGTGTTACTGAACCCAGGGTAAAGCCCTACTTATTTGGACACGCAAAGAAAGAAGTTCACAGCTGTTTTGTGGCAAGAAAGAGGGAGAATGCCAGAAAGGGAAATAATGTGGGGTAAAGGACATGGTGTGCTAACCTAGAGAAGTCTGGAGATGATGACCAAATCAATACATTATTAAAAGAAATACATGGGGTTTCTGAAGGGCTGTCTCTGTGGAAAAAAACAAAAAGGAGGATTCCATGAAGCAACTATTAGGATTGAAAGAAAGAGTAAACTTTTAAAATTTAGAATGTGATATGGGAATGTGGTAAAGAGATGCAGAATCTCCAGAGAAAACTATAAATAAATAAATAAATAAATAAATAAATAAATAAATAAATAAATAAATAAAATAGGAACCAGACCAAATGGTAGCATAATCTTAGGCAATTGAAAAGAAAATCCTCTTGACCTTGATCCAGAATCATTCCCTTTGGATTGGCCCAGGGTTTGTGACATTGGACCTTGCAGAAGGAGATACAATTTTAGCATACTGCTTTATCAAGTAGTGAATAAAATGTTTAAAGTCACAATAACATTAAAGTTGTTAATTGGTTTTCAACTTTTACTATCAACTAATGAACAAATGCAGATGACTTTGTTATGGTTAAATATCAGAATTAAAAGTTAATAATCTTGACAATATAAGAGCAAAATGAGAAGTGACAAAAAGTAAGAGATGAATGGTGGAATGTAGAAGTAAAGACAGGGAATAGAATGGGTGCTGTTACTCTTACCTTACACAAAGGAAAATCAGAATACTGATTAGAGGTGATGGACTATGAAAGGGTGATAAAATAGTACAACTTAAAATACTATCAAACTATCAAACATTAGAAGGAAGAAAGGGTGAGGTTAAAGAGGTGGTATAGATGAACAAATTGTTACATTTCATAAAAAGGAGTAAATGGATAATGACTTAAGTTCATAAGTAAATGAAAAGAGTTATAATCATACAATTTAAAGTTATAGAGTAACTACCAGAAGATCTAAAATCAAAAAGGCTTCCTCTAGGGCATGGGACCGGAAGAAAAGGAGATTTTCTCTGGGGTGTGGGACTGAAAGTAGCAAAAAGCAAGACAGAAGATTGTTGTTTTTCATCATTAACTCTTCTGTATTATTTGATTTTTTATGACGTATATATTTTTCTCCGAAATTTTTATAGAGCTGCATCGAAGTTCAACTACTCTTGAAACAATTATCAGTTAAGTCTCTTCATTATAACAATTCCACACTATTATGTGCTCTCTTAACACTCAAATTTAAAGGTACTATAACATCTTGAACTCGTTCACCTCTATAATTTTCTCAGTTAATTTCTTAAAACTTTCCTTAAAAATATTTTAAATTATATATGTGGCTCACATTAGTTTTCCATTGGACAGTACTGAGCTAAAGTCTATCTCTGCCTGATCCCACAGGAAACTCTGGAGAATGAATGGCATCAGAATCATCTCCCCTGAGGCAAGGAAGCCAACCTTTGTGTCCCAGAATCAGTTATTTAAAGTTTCATTACTTTAAGTTCTTTGAAGTCAGAGATCATAATTTTTTTAATGAAATACTAAGTATTTGATACAGAGTACAGTGTATATTTAGTTCGGCTAATATATCTAGTAGCTAGCAAAAAAAAAAAAAACTGCCATTAGAATTTCTTATCTAATAGCTGATTTTCTTTAGCTTATAATCTAACATTCTCTCTTCATTTCACATACCAATGTTTTGTTCTTTTTTTCAATTTTTAACAAATGTTTCTGAAATGATTTTTTAAGAGTTCTACAACATTCCAGGGAATATTTACCCAATTATATCTCTTTACATAAAATAGGAAGAATTGTACCTGTTCTCCATCTCATGGTCTGATCTCAAGAGGGTGAAAAGAGAAGACAGAAGCTATGGAATGTTGTCTTTCGTGTACCCCAAGCCTTATCAGTTGCCTTCTCCATGCATCACTTAAACTTGCTTCCTTTTCTGGCCAGACTGCCTGCTTACAAATGGGGATAAGAAACAAAGGAATTTTATCTCAGCCTCTGAAAATTATTTTTTTACTGGGCTTTTTCTCTTTTCTTGAATATCAATGAATTGATTCTATCCCAACCCCATCACTATCTGTATACTAATTCCTAATAGCTTTATGATAATTACAATTGATCCAGAAGGCATAAAAGAGCAGCAGAGCTTTTAATCATAATATTCTCCTTGGGACACATAAGCCAGAAGGCTTTTTCAGGAGAAATCAAAATTATTGACAGCTGTCTAGCACTCAGGTAACTCAGAAACAAGCATCAACAGAGCTATGCAAAATATTGCCTTTTTTGTGTAATGAGTTTCATGCCCAAGAAAGACAGATACATAAGTAATAAAATATTACATGGAAAAACCATTGGAGTTTGATGACTTCCATCCTTTAAGACTTATTCACTGAATAGTCGTCTTTAATCAAATCCAGTATAGCACATAGCAAACCTGTGGTCAAGGTTATGAAAGAATCTCCCAACTATTCAAAACTACATTAAGCTTGGAAGTCATGACTTGAGGTGGATAAGGTAAGAGTGGCCACTACACAATGACTAACTGGTCCTAGGACACAAAAGGATGGCTCCTTTGCCTCAAGGGGAGACAACTCCAGTACCATTCATTCTGCAGAGCTCCCTGTGGGATCAGGCAGAGTTAGACTTTGTCTTAGCACTGCACAATAGAAAACTAATGTCAGTCACATATACGGTTTAAAATATTTTGGTAGTCACATTTTTAAAAAGTATTAACATTCAGAAACATTTTTAAAGTAAATAGTAAAAAATTAAACATTAAAAATGTAAAAAGAAATAGGTAAAGTGAGTTTTTAATTATATATTGTTTCACCAGTATATATAAAATACATCATTTCCACATGCAATAAATATAAAAATTATTAATGAAATACTTTACATTTTTTCATACGAAGTCTTTGGAATCCATTATGCATTTTACACTTACAAAACATCTCAATTCAGACACTAAATTTTCATCAGAAATAGTTGATCTATATTTAAATTTTATAAAGTTCACAGTTTAAAAAGAAGATTCACAACAAGGAGGGATATAGCTCAGTGGTAGAGCACGTGCTTAGCATGGACAAGGTCCTGGGTTCAATTTCCTGTACCTCTATTTAAAAAAAAAAAAAGACTTTAAAAAATTTTAAAAATAAAATAAAACAATAAAAAGTAAATTCATATATCCATATTTTAAAGTTTCCTAATAACTGAATCAAGTATCAGTTTTTAAAGTTTAAATTATAATTAAGTAAAATTAAGAATTCAGATCCTCAGTCACACTACTCGAATTTCAAGTGGTCAGTAGTCAGCTACATGTAGCTAGTGTTTGCCACAATGCACAGTGCAGCTTTAGCTCAGCTTTGCTCAGCTTCTTCCCTGCCCTGTCCTGTTTCCTTCACCCTGTCATAAGCTGAACTTGAGAGGACTCCTTCAGTAAATCACTCCCACAAGAACCCCCATCTCAGGTTCTGCTTCTAGGGAACCTAACCTATCTATAAGACTGTAATCTATTCCCCTCTTAGAGATTCACAGTACAACTTAGCATTTTTAAAGCACGGACAGAAATCCTTTGGCAAAAAAACCCTGCTTTAAAATTTGAATCCAGAGTTCTATAAATTTCTGTAACTGAAAGAGCTCTTAATATCTCCAGGAATATTATTTTCCAGGGAGCAGTTTAAGGTTGTACTAGAGGGTTATCCTCAAGCAATTTCAAAGATATTTGGAGAGATAAGACTACAATATATTAAACGACAGCAAAAAGCAAATGGAAATTCATATGTACAATTACCAGACAGTCAACAAATATTTCTTTGGTATAGCATCATGAAAGGCAATCCAAACTCTGCCAACTACAGGGGTTACCCTGGGCAAGTCATTTTTTTTCTTCCTAGACTTAAGTCTTCTCAACTATACAACAGAGCTAGCAATATTAGCTACTTCACCTGGTTATAATCAGTAAGTATTAATGTCTGTGTCCACTACTGTGATCAACACTTTATATGTACTATCTCATCGAGACACATAAATACTAATATTATTATAGTTTTTTGTTGTCATCATTAATAATAGAGATGCACTATGGAGATGTAACCTCTCTATCTTCTATGTATTAATGCCAGATAAATCTTCCTAAAGCACAAATACAGTCCTATCACTGCCTGACTGAAAAATTTGCTTTGATGCCCCAACATTATCTTGTTATTCAAGGACCTCCAAAATCTATTCCAAATCTATAATCACAAGTTGATTTCCCACTTCGCTTTCCATGCATCCTATGCAATGAGAGAGGCTCTGAGGAGTTCCAACATTGGATGACCTTTTTAAAAATGATGAACCAAAAAGGAAGTTGAGAGGAAGTAACCAAAGAGATAAAGAGGGAAAATCAAGGCTGTGTGGCACTCCATTATTCAAGGAAACAGGGTATTTTTGAAAGAAGAAAATAATTAGCTGTGTCAAATGTGCTGAGAATTCAAGTCAGATGATGCTAGAGATACGGAAGTTTGTAAAAGACTTGTGAAAGAAGATGATGAGCTTATACATGATAAGTACAGGGAAATACAAAAATAGCAAAATGGAACCACCAAGTAAATGGTTAGAGCAGAGGTGTTGACCACAGTGTGTATCACTCCCCACTGGGGAATAAGGGGAGGAGTTTCAACTAGTGTGTTGAGCATCACACATTCCCCAAGAATGACCACTTTTTGCGGGAGTAAGTTGAACATGATTATCAATGTGTTAATGTAGAAAAATGGCTGAAAAGCAATCAGTGGAGTTTTATACAATAACTGAAAGTTCTCAACAAACAAAGTTATAATTAAAGTAACGAGAATGAAGACCGTCCCACAAAAAAAGGGAGAGAAGAAAGGACAGAGAGGACCAAGTCTAAGGCTTAGGAAAAATCATAGGAGACAAGACGTAGAAGTCCACAGGAAGAAGAAGGAGGGTATGGAGAAGTATTAGGATAATTTAGCATATAACGTCCTAAACGAGAAGATAAAGTTTCAAGGTGAAAAAATAAATGCCAAATGCAGCAGAGGAGTTGAAGAGAATTAAAATTGTGCAAAAGTCATTGGATTAAACAATAAATAGGTCAAAGCAGAAGAATGGATAAGGCAAAATAGCATTAGGAGTTAAAAAGAACATAGACTCAAAGGAAATGGAATTTTTATTGAACATTTGCCAATCATCAGGCAAGGGCAAGCCAATATGTGTGAAGACAGAAACATTGAAAAGGAATATGAATGAACAACCTAGAGAAAGAAAAGATAATTGTAGAATAAACGTCTCTCAAGAGAGGAGAAGAGATGAGCTAGGATTCAGGTAATGATTGGAAAGGTTAGTTTTAAAGAGTGAAAAAGAACCACCACTTCCTTTGAAGCGGAATAAAAAGATGAGAAGAAAAAATCAAGGACAGAAATTCTAAGATTCTTATTCTTGACCCTGAGAAACTGCTAACCAATTAATGCACTCTTTAACGCTAGAATATGCAACAAAACAATAACATCCAGACCTATCGTCTATGAGCATAAACTTTAGATCACTTGTCTGCATTATACTTTGTTACCTTTGCACACATTTATGAAATAACTATCGTGATGACATTTCTCTAGCCACACTAGCAAAGACATGGCTAATACATGAATCACACCTTTGATTTCAGACTCTACCAGCTGAGATTTCAGGCCACATTTTAGTTTCTAGGACTCATCACTTACAAATCAATCTGTTAACATGCATTAAATCTTTGCTCCTGTCTTTGAATTATACATCAAAGTAAATGGTATGTGGCTTACAGAATTTCTTTTACTTTCAAAGTTGACATTGCTGTTATTTCTCAAATCAGCCAGCTGTATGTCATAGGTCCAGCATATCAAGTGACTGAAATTGAGAAGGCTGCACACACACATTAAGTACTTCCCAACTGCCTACACAGCACTCCAAGATGAGAGACATTGAAGAATTTGCTGAAAATATCAAATGTACTATGTACAAATGTAAGAAAAGCTTGCTGCTGAGATTAACAGATACAAACTACTACACATAAAATAGGTAACTAACAAAGATTTACTGTAAAACATTGGGAATTATATTCAATATCTTGTAATAACCTATAATGGAATATAATCTAAAAAGTACATATAACAATCACTTTGCCATATACCTGAAACTAACATAATACTGTAAGTCAACTATACTTCAATTTAAAAAAAAGAAAGAAAAGCCTGCTGCAGATTTTTCAGGTGAATGCTAAGGGATGCCATGTTGAGTGTTTTTCAGCAATTAGTAGTTTACAAGCAGTGTAGCTAATTAGCTCATCAGTCTTCAATGGAAGTGTTTCCATAAACATTCTGCCAGCTACAAGACACCAGGCATGCATGTTAAAATGTGTTTGAACAAGAGTTCATCATCCCCTTTCTAATGAAGAATGAACACACTGCAACTCCTGAAGCACACTGCAGCTGGTTGAAGAGATTATTGTATTTGTGACTTTATGCTTATCTAAGAACACTCTTAAGATATAATAACAGTTAACCACACACAACATCAACATAGCAATAGATGGAAATTACAAGGCAGCAGCTGTTGTCTTTGAAACCATATATAGGCTATGAGTAAGTGGTGGTAAATACCAAACATTTTGTCAAAGTCCTAACTGCAGTGTTGTTGAGCAGAGTGGATGGAACTAACCTGTTACCTAGGGATGGTTAACTAAAAGTAAACTGCTATTTTCTTTTATAAATGAATGTTCCATAGAGCTGAATTTCAAAAAATAAGATCTTTCAACTCAGGTGACCCAAAATGGACACCAGTAAATCTTTTAAATCTCTATTTCCCTGGGAAATAATTTATTTCCTTGTACCAAAAAATAAAGAAAAAAAGAAAAAAAAGAAAAAAAAAAACCAAAAAGAATGCACTGAATAATCAGGAAGGCAATAGGTAATATTTTAAAGGTTTAATATTGGAAATTCTATAATGGCATTTGTTGTTTAAGTAAGTACTCAAGTATTCTGATAGAAAGACTAATTACACTTCCAAAATACCATTTTCCAGGAATAATCATTTCTAGAAGTAATTGTTTTCTCTGACTAATATGGATGATAGTAAGTCTTGATTCCTAATTCCTGCCGGGGGAAAAAAGTCTGTAAATACAGGACCTTGCAAACCATGGAGATAAAGAACTATGGAAAAGTAGAAAGAAGGATAACTTTTTAAAGTACCCTGAATACATATATTATGCACAAGGGGAATGTGTACATTTTACTTGTTTACTTCTCACTGAGGAGGGAGACAGTCACCTAGCTACAAGCCACATTATCCACCCTGCTAGAAATACTCATGCAAAGTGGGGCAAGTTGTCAGCTGACGCTGGCCTAAGCTTTACAAACATGCAGCTAGTTGGGAGGCTCCTGCATTAGTAGACTAGATAGCATAGCATTTCTTTTAGTATAAAATACCATAGCCCCATATTTGAAAAGAAGAGCTATAGTTAATTAGAGGGCCCCTGGATGGATTCAAAAGCTCCTCATTTGTCTTCCTAGCCCTACAGTTGGCTCATGGTGGCCTTATCAGAGGCTCACAATTAAAAATAGATGAGGAAATATTTCAGCAGTTTCCAACTGCTGGCTCTGGTGGGCATAACTGCCAAGACTACTGGTGTTGGACTACACATTCCACCTCCAGATAATTCATACCAAAATATATGGGGAATTGATAGGTGCTGTACTCCACCTGTGTAGGCACCTTGGTTTATCTGGGCAGTATACAAAAGATTTGAATCTTAAACTTTCTCTGAACACTCTTGAAATCTTTAATTATCCCTTTACACATTAAGGGACCCATACTTTTATATTTACTTTATTTTATTAGAAATACAAAAATGGGTAGTTATTAAGATAAAGCAGGTAATGGGTAACTAAGATAAAGTTTGCATGAGAAAACTATTTTTATTATTTTAAATATTACAAGAAAAAAACTGATTTGACTGACAAATTGTTAAGATTTTGCTAAAACCAGATTATTACTTTTTTTCAAACAGCAAAACTAATAATATCTTTGTTTATTATTTATCCCTAGAATTTATTATAAAAGACAGTTCATGATGTTAAAGAAACCTCAAAGTGTAGCTATTCCACTCACCACAATAGACCATGTATCACTATATATAATCACTATATATACTATATATATATATGTATGTATCTTTTTACATGTTGGGGGAAAAGTAGCATTTTAGAAGTAAAGACCTGAGAACAGCACACATTCCTAAATGTTTGTAAACAGAAAGTATATATATCTCTGTTAAAACAATTCTTTGTTCTTTGCAATTTCATGTATGGACAGCAAATGCTATATACTGTATCACAGTAAAATTTGTTTCTAACATAAGCCAAATGAAGTACTCTAATCCTATCATGATAAGGATCCCAAAGAAACAGACCATATGTGTTTGCATGTCTCAAATGTATCCTTTTTTTTAATTACTATCCAAATGTTTCACTTCAGAGATAATACCTCAAGAAGTATCAGTCTTAAAAAGACAACTACATTTCTGCACACCAACAACACCATAAATATAACTGATTTGAGTCCAGAAACATACCCATATATATATGGAACTTTGACATTTGACAAAAGTGACATACCAAAACTGTTTTTCAAAATAGTTGCACCAATTTACATTCCCACAAGCAATATATAAAAGATCCTATTGCTTCAAAGTCTTTCTAACATGCCAGACTTTTAAAATTTTGCCAGTTGAATTGCATAAAATGGTATATCATTTGCATGTCTCTGAACACTAATGAGGTTGACCATCTCTTTATATTTTTGTTGACATTTATTCTTCTATAAAATTCTTTGCATGCCCATTTTTCCTTTGTTCTTTTTATTGGTTTATAAGAGTTCTTTATGTGTTCTTGTTATTAATCCTTTATTGTGCTTATGCCAATATCTTTTTCAAGATTGTCTTTTCATTTTCTTTCAGAATTTTTTGATGTAAGAAAGTTCTTAATTTCAGTATAATAGAATGCATCAGACTTTTCTTTATAGATTTTTGCTTCTTCTTTAATAAATCCTGTTTAATACCCAAAGCCTTAAAAATACTCACCATCAATTTTTGCTGAGTTTTTAATTTTTTTTTTTTTTTTTTTTGACGTTTAGACCCTAAATCCACCTGGAGTTGATTTTTTGGTATGTGATTATAAGAAATCAAATGGTAGAGAGATTAAACAAGAGAGAAGCCAAAAGAATATGGCAGCTGAAAGAATGAGATATTAAGCAAAAAACTTTTCCCTACTTCAGGAAGTCAGAGAAATAAAATTGGAGTTCTGAGTCTGCCTACAAGGAAATGTCCTATTAAATATCCTATACTTTCAATTGAGACCTCTGAGATGCCATATCAGAAGGGCTAGCTAGAAATAGAACAATCTTTATAATTAATCCTATAATTTTTCATATACAATGCCCAGCATTCAATCAAAAACTATCCAATGTGCCAGGAGACAAGATCAGATACTTGAAAAACCAAAAGAAAAAACAGACAATAGAAACAAACCTACAGGAAAGCCACATATTGAACATGTCAGATACAGAAATTAACTGTAATTGATTGAGATGGTCAAAAAAAATTAATGGCAAGATGGAAATTTCAGCAGAGAACCAGAATTTGGAAAGAAATCAAAGAAATAAAAACTATTTCTATTTCTATTTCTATTTCTATTTCCATAGAAATACAAACTTTTAAAAAAACAAATGAAAATTAATGAAATAAAAATGTATAATAACTAAAAAGAAAAGTTCATGGATGGACTTAAAAATAGACTGAAGAAGGTAGGGGAAAACTGTCATGAATTTGAAGATAGATTTAAAATTAAAATGTTTTACCTGCTTCCTTAGTGCAGTAGGCAGTGCATCAGTCTCATAAAATTAAAATGTTTTAAAGTGCCCTTTACAATATCATCAAAAAAATAAATTACACATTTTTTAATCAGAAGACTCATTACTATTAAAATGTCAGTTTAGCAAAAATTGACCTATAGATCCAATTTAATCCCAAAGTCCCAGCAGGCTTTTTTATAAAAATTGAGAAGCTGATTCCAAAAATTTTATGGAAATGCAAGGGACCTAGAATAACCAAATCAAAATTATTTTTATTTCATTACTTGCTATGATATATAGTAATCAAGACAGTGTGTTATTGCTAGAAGGACAGACATGTGAATCAATGGAACAGAAGAGCATTCCAAAGTAGACTCACATAGAGGGGAAAGGTATAGTTCAGTGGTAGAGTGCATGCTTAGCATGCAAGAGGTTCTAGTTTCAATCCTGAGCACCTTCACTAAAAAAGATATATAAATAAGTAAACCAAATTGCCTTCCCCCAAAAAGAAAAACAAAGTAGATTCACACAAATACAGTCAACTGATTTTCAACAAAGGTGCAAAAGTGATCCAACCTCAAAAGAATAGGGTTGTGTATTTTCTTTTCAATAAATGGTACTGAAACAATTAAACTTTCATATGCATCTAAATAATACTGGATCAACTGAATTCCCATAAGAAAAAAAATGAATCATGACCCCTAATTCACACCATTCATAAAAATTTATTTCCAGATAGACTGTAAAGGTAAAACAATAACGCCTCTAGATGACAACATAAGAGGATATCTTCCTGACTTTGCAATAGACAAAAAAATTTTTTTAACAAAACAGAAAAATATCTACCCATAAAAGAGTAAAATGATTAACTGGAATTTATGAAAATTACTTCTGAATATCAAAAATGCTTAAAATAATGAAAATGAGAAGATATTTTAATATCTACAACTAACAAATGAATCATATTAAGAACAAATTAAAACTATAATGGGATACCACTACACATCTAAATTAAAAATACTGATATTTGTTAATACCAAGTTAGTAAAATGTAGAACAACTGGAATTCTAATACATACTAATGGATTGTCAACTGGAAAATCCACTCCGGAAAATTGTTTGGTAATATCTATTAAAGCTGAGTTCATACCTTATGACCCAGCAATTTCATTCCTAGGTATAAACCCAAAAGGAACATCTACATTCATGCACCAAAAGTAATGTACCAATATGTACATTAAAGCCAAAAACTAGAAACAACTCAAATATCCATCAACAGTAAAAGCAGATAAGTAATTATTATCTATTCATCAATGAAAACAAATGAACCACTACATGGTAAGATCTTACAAACATAACATTGCGCAAAAGAAGCCAGACTTGAGACTACATACTGTATGATTTCACTTATATGAAATCCTAAAAGAGGCACAAAAACTAACCTACATCATAAGCAGGATAATGGTTACCTTTGAGGTGAGGGAGTAGTAACTGGTCGGAGGCACAGAGGGTGCTTCTAGGGTTCTAGTAATGTTCTTGATCTGGGTGGAGGTTACATTAGTGTGTTCACAATGAAAATGAATTGAGTTGTTCATGATAACATATGCTCTTTTTTGCATATATGTTATTCTCAATAAACCACAAAAAAAAAAACAAAACCAAATACTCTACAACCAATTTTGTGACTTAGGAAAAATTTCTATTGTACAGAACCAGAGGCTACACAATTGTAGTAACTATGCCACAGGCAAAACATGTAATCTAGACATTATAAACAATTCTTAGCTAGTTCCTAAGTAACTGTTATGTGAATTAAATAAAATACTGGATTTAATACTTTGCCATTGTACAGATATAAGTACAGAGGTAAACTGTAAGATGATGAGTTTCCACAAATAATCACTATGTGAACTGCCTTTTCTGGATCTCTCCAGTTGTACATTT
Source organism: Camelus dromedarius (assembly GCF_036321535.1). Lineage (NCBI taxonomy): Eukaryota > Metazoa > Chordata > Mammalia > Artiodactyla > Camelidae > Camelus > Camelus dromedarius. The sequence continues at coordinate 35,422,728 of NC_087443.1, read as the reverse complement.
CCTTTCACCATCCTCCCCTAATACTATTATATACTATCTTCCACAAGTATGTTTTTTAGGTTACCAAATGCCCACTTTATTTATCACTTCGAGTCTCTAACTAAAGCCACTAAAGGCAGTAAAACAGAATAAAGGAGAATCCTATAGTAAGGCTATATCAATTATACTCTTTTCATTAGAAGAAATTTTCTAAATTAGTCTCAAAATTCTTGAAAATAAGTCAATAAAAATATAAATTAAAATATCCTCTACTTGAAGTATTTTTTCACTTTTTCAAATACTTTAAACTTATCATTTTCTCTTTATTATTCTTTCACATTATGCCATAGACAAAGCCCTTTTTTAAAAAAAGAATGAAAGCAGTATGTTTCTAGGATCACAACTCATTCTCTGATACTTCAGCTCCACCACTGAGCTAAAATTCCTTCCAAGTTTTTGGCAACAGTGCTCTCATTGTCACTATCTCCGCTATCCACAGGATAAGCATTGGCCATTCCCCAAATTCCAGAACCATTTGCCATTTCACTGCTTTCCTCCTATACTCAAGTGGCAGTAGTTCAATTTGGCAGTTTGTCAAAAAGATTCAGAGTATAAAGTACTTGGTGATCTTTAACCAAATGTATGTGTTGTATATACAAAATATGCCACATACATGTATTTCACACATTATAATACAACACAGTGAAGAATCCAAACCGACTTCTCTTTGAGAATTTTTCTTTAAAATAATACTTACATTGAGCTAAAAGTGTTGATTACTTTTTTTAAAAAAAGCAAATACCGTTTCTTGACAAGTATTACAATTATTGTTCCCTTCTAAGAATGACCAATGTGTTACATATTTATTACCATGTGATTTATGGAAGCTATGTTGTCAAATCACATTTTCTAAGAGAAACAGTACCTTCATATTCCTTCCAATGACTCAGGAGAGAAGCCAAAAGAGATAATTTGTTGTAAAAACAAAGATAAAACCATTATAAATTTTTATAATATTAAAAGGACAAAATGATGCTTAGATTTTTTTTTTAATTTAACAAATGTTTATCAGGTATCTCTTATGTGTCAGGCATTGCTAATCAAATAGACCTGGCCCTTGCCACCTTCAAGAAGTTAAGAGTCTAGATTTATTGAACAAGTAAATCAATGTTTGGTGTATGGGGTGATAAGTCCTATGAAAGAGAGATGCTCAGAATCTGTGGGGACATAGAAGAGAGACACCTAAATCAGCATCCAGGGGTCAGTAAACACTTCCTGTGAAAGATGACCTGGGCTAAGTTTTGCTATGTGAGTAAGAATTGGCTGAATGAGAAAGGCAATCCAGGCGAAAGTAATCACTGGTAACCGGCACAGAGGCATAGAGCAACATGGGCTATTCAAGATACTGAGTTCTTACTCGGAGGAAAGTTTAAGAAGGGGACAGAATCAAGAAAGGAGAAGGGAGAGAATGGCAGAAGCCAAATCATGAAACGCTGTAGAGCTGGGTTTAAAAGTTTGAATTTTATCTGCAAAAGTTACTAAAAGAATTTTAATCAGGGAAGTAAAATGAGTATATTTTCATTTTTAAAAAACATGTTTGGCTTTGATATGGTGCAAGACTAATGCAGTAAACCAGAATTCAGGAGGGAATGTTAGGAATGGAGAAGAGAAAACAGATCTGGGAGACAAAAGGAGATTTTTGTCAAACTCAGAGACTAATTAGAAGAGAGGGTGGAATGAAAACAAAGAGGCTAAACTGAGTTGGTGATCAAGTAGATGATGGTACCACAGCAGAGAAGACAGGAGAAAGAGTGAATCAAAGGCAATAGGGAGCTGGGAGGAATGATGGATTTATTTCAAATTACCTTAGGCATTATGTTTTCTATATATTGTCCAAAGAATCTTTTTAACATATAAATCCTATATAAAATATATAAGAAAATACTCCCCTGTATTTGACCTAAATTTTATTATGATTAGTATATTCATTTAAATTATTTAACTAGCAAAAATTTCCTCATTTTCTTAAAATTATGTCGGTGGTGGGGAGATTGAAATATTTGAACACCTCAATTCTCTTTTACAAAACTGAACAGGAATATTTAAGTTTCCTTATCCTCTCAAAATAGTTCCTTGCAGCAAGCTGATGTATAAAACCATGCCATTAACTAAAGAACATTGAGCAGTTCTTTATAAAATAGCCTACAAATGACTTACATTCATTACAAAATTGTTCTTTATCATAAATAAGTAAAGACATTAAAAGGTGAAATAAACACTTTCATTATGAAATATTAACATAGCAGCAACACAAGGTATGCACAGTTTATGCAAAACAAAGAATATCTAAACCTTCAGAAAACCAAAAACTAAAAAATGTACCTCTGAGGTAGTTCTGAAACTTCCATCTCCAACTGTTTACAAGGAACTCTATCATGGGTTTATGTATGAGAAAATATGTCTTCAGCTTCATTAGTCACTTCTTATTTTATGACAAAAAAAAAAGTGTACATTTTGCTTTGTTTGTTGTGGATAAACTATGGCATGAGGGGAACTGAACAACCAAAGAAAAGAACCAGGATTGGGGCTATGAGTCTTGGAGCTGCCTGATGAGCCACTCTGCCTTCCACAGCTAGCTAGCTTCTCGGCACTCTACAAAAGACTAACAAACTCAAGTCAATAAAAACGTAACACAAACCTAATTCAATAACTAACATCCTAAGGACATGCAATTTGCTCCTGACCAGGACTCGAGTACTCACTTTCTTTGCGAACTTCCTCAAGTGCCCCAGTAAGCTCTTCCTTTAAAACTGTGGCTTCCTGCGCAATCTTCTCTCCCTTGTCTAATAAATTCCAAGTTGCTTCCTCCACAGAAGCTAGAAGGACTCTTGCTCTTTTTGAACGTCCTTTTTTCCTGTTGGAAGGATTCTGGGGACAATTTACAAGTGTAGTAACCTAAAATTGGAAAAATACAAGTCATTCGTTAGGCAAATTGTGAGAGGAACACAGTCCTGGGATATCATAGCCCAGAACAAAAGGCAGTAATTTCATAATAACATGTTTCATTCCCAATGCTACTGGTATATCCCAAAAGTCAAGTCAAGGCACCAAGAACAATACTATCAGCTACCATGTTCCCAACTAAAGATGGAAGGAAGGGAGGAAGGGAGGGAGGGAGGGAGGGAGGGAGGAAAGAAGAGACTGAATTTCATCAAGTTTTACTATTAGAACAATGCAAAATACATTATATGCAATATAGATATATATCATTTGATATATATATATCAAATTATTATCTATATCACTTTGTAGCTAGCAATCTGTATTAAGAGGGAGGCAAAAATAATTAAAATTAAGACAGTAAGTATTATATTTACATTAAGAATAGAGATTACTAATGGAAGGGAGGTGCAGAACCACTGTGAAGCATATAAAACAGTTGTTACATCAGGAGGACAAAACCCAAACCCTTATTATGACCTACATTATGGCCTTTTATAAACTTTTACCTGTCTCTACACTCTCCCCTAACTCAGTTGGCCTCTCAAACAATCAGGTCCTGCTCAAAGTCCCCTGTGAAGGGTCCTTTCCTGACCACCCCAACCTCTACTGTCTCCCACTCTGTCCCCTCACTACACTTTATATTTCTTCAAAACATTTATAGAGCCTGACATTTTTTTCTGTTCATGTACATTTACTGCATCCTTCCAACACTAAAATGTAAGCTTCATGAAAACAGGAAATGTGTTTTTTCTCCGGCAACTCAGAACAGTGCACAAAGTAGTTGTTCAATAAATTTTTATTATATAAATGGTTTAATGAATGGGGTAGTTGAACAGAGGGACTTTTCAATATGTATATTTTGAACTGTCTGAATATGTTAATAATGAACATGCATTACTTTTGGAAATTTGTTTAAAATAAGAATAAACTCATGATTATAGCATTGTATTGGAGATAGGAATTAAGCATCAGTATTTGCAAAAAAAACATATACAAAATGACATTATGAAAAATATCCATTTCTTATTTAAAATTTGGATCCCAATAACAAAATTTGGTTAGTAATATTTTCATAAGCAAAGCTGGAAGAGCCCCATTGTAGAAAAAGAAAAAAAAACTCGTATCCAATATTTAAAATAGAATACCTAAAACTCTTAATGAAAGTTAGGCTCCTGCATGTTATCAAGTGGCCAACACTGCTAACAGTCACACACCAAATCTTTCACTATACGTCAACTCCTCCTGCTTTGCAGCCCCTGGAGATTTTGCTTGCTTATTATTTATGGAACATTAAATATTTGTTTATTTGGCTATCTGGACCCAGTTCTTAGCCAGGAACTGAGAAAGAACTTACAAGCTATGGGGAAAATATGTGGACGAAAATAATTTTTGTCTGCCCTTCAATTTTCTTCCCTTATTCAGTAGACCCTCTTCTTTATTCTAATTTGCTTTATTCCCATGTTCATAATCCAGAGAGGAGTTCCTTATAGCAAGCCTTTATCACCTTTCTTGGAAAATGAGAATCATCATATTATCTTACAAGATTATGTGAAGGTTAAATAATGCGAAACATTTTGCAAGATACATAACATGACACAAACATTGGTTGGCACTTAATGTGTATTTTCTAGTCCAATCCCCACATGGGATCCTTGTCAAAGGTATTCTACTAGGTCTACCATTATCTTGCTCTTGGGGTCCCCCATGCTAAAGGCAAATATCTCACTGTTACCAGTCTAACTTATATATCAAAAGCTAAAAGATACTTGTCCAGATTAAAACAAATTATAGCACTCATTTAAAATCTTTGTTTAAAATGAACAGTAAGTATCATTGTCTAAAATTTTCCTTTAGAATGTATTTTAAGTGCCACAATTCATGACGCTTCCCACTGAACATTCCTCTATTATTGTTCAGATCCTCAAAGCACCAAATGTTTTCCATAGAATAGCCTGAGCTTTAAAATTAAAATGAGCATTCCAGAAATGCCTTGTGCTTTATAATAAATGCCAGAGGAGTAAGAAATGTGAAAAGAACATTGTATAAGAACATTGTGCTTCCATCAAAAAAATGCAATTGCAACTTGCAAGTTACTAAGTTTATACCTAAATCTTCTTTTTAAATACCCCATATAGTTATATAATATTGATTAAACTAAATTCAAGTGATGCTTTCAAAGATTCATTTTATTTCAGAAAGTAAATATGGCTTGGTAAGCTTGTGGTGGGGAAAAAGAAAGCTAAAACTTTTTTTTTTAAGCCCAACTCACCTACAGGGATCTAACCAGCTCCCATCGGTGACTGTGACTCCTGAAAGCCGGTGATTCTCACCAAGGGTTGGAGGGGTGTGTATGTTATTTGAAAAAGCCTCCTATCTCTTGACGGAATACCAGCAAACAGTAAAATTAGCCCCGAAATGATTCTGTAAAATAACTCCTGTTTCTTTTTCAGTACAAAATGAGTTATATTTTTATAAGGAACACAAAAACTTTAGTTGGGATTTACGGCAAAGACTATTCTCAGGTAGGGTCTAAGCCCAGATCCTGCTAACCTTTCTTTTTGTCACTGTGCACAACTGACCCCTTTCCTTCTTTATCAGAGCTTAGGGGGTCCATCACATATGGAAAATCTTTGACTTCAGGCTTGCAACTCTTAAAGAACTTGGGTTTACTCACTTTTCCTCAGTCTGTAAATCCGTGCTAGGTAACAGACACACCTTTATCTTAGATCCCCACTGAAGTGGTTGGTCCTAAATTAGAGACATCCAGTAGTATAAAAAGAAGAAATTCCCTACTTTGTTAATTCTGCACATGTATAATTCCATAAAACCAGGTGTATTTTTAATGGTGTGTAATACTTATATATTGAAATTTAGAGTACCAAAAAATAAAAGGATTTTCTAATCTTTCCTAATTCAGGTATGCTTCTCTAGATGCTCCAAAGATACTTAATTTAAATTGATACGCTTAGGGAACAAAGTCATCAACTGCCACTGTACAGCACTAGGGCACAGTAGGAGCACTGCAGAATATGGCATGAGGTTGTGATTTACTTTCTTCTGTTACATCAGTTCAACAACTGCTTTAGTGTCTCAGATGCTAGCATTGTAGAAAGTCTTCTCTAATGCCAACTTGGATATCACATTTATATTCTATAACCATGTTCTTTCCCAGTCTAATTTTTTTAAATTCTACTATCATTGTAATATAAAAAGACCATGTTAACAGCTATCTCTTTTCTTGTTTATTAGCTAAAATACTTTGAACTGAATTTTAACTTTACTCGCCAGTAGCTCACAGGAGCCTTCAGGACTACTTTTGCTTCCTTGAGTTAATTTTAATGTGTGAAATAAAAAATAAGACATTTAAGCCATGTTAATTGGCTAAAAACTTCAAACACAATTATGAAACAAATTAGAAGGGTAGAAAAATAAAATTATCTATGGATTAGAAAAACAAGTGACCTTTTAAAGCAAAAATATCATCCAGTCTTGGGGAGGGGGGTCCCTTCTTTGAGTCATTGATAATTTTAACTGTTCCATATTTCCTACAAAAGCAACCTTTACTGTGTTAACAAAAGCACTGGGAAAGATTGAAGTGTTGAGAACTCAGAAAATGTGCGCATATCCTTTGATTAATGTTCAGCACTCTCCCAAAACCAGTCTTCTTTTAGTTCCTCTTAAGCCAATAAACATTTATTCAGCACATTATGTTCAAAACAATACCCTAGACATTTAGAAAAGAAAGACAAGTAAGCTTCAGTATGGTGATGAGAGAGGCACAAGTAGCTGTAATATAACAGGCAGAAAAAGCGCTGAAGTGATTACAAACATTCCAACAAGAGCCTTTAAGGACAGGTAGTTTTCTGGCATGAGAGATAAGAGGGGAAAACGAGCCAGGTGAAGGGACTCATGTGCAAAGGGGCAGAGATAGAAATTATTTTTGTCTAAGAATAGCAGATAGTCAAGTTCAGTAGACTTTGGGGGTAAAAACAGGAAACTGGGTGAGAAATAGGCTATGAAATAAGTTATAGCTTAAATACAAAGTGTTAAAAGCCAAGGAGAGAGTTAATATTCAGTTCCATAGGCAATAGACACTTCACACAGCATACCCAAAGTGGAAGCATTCTTCCACCAACCTACCTTTCTTCTTTCTGTATTTCTTACCTCAGGGACTGACACCTCTGGCCTGAAGCAGAAACCCAGAGGTCATCTGGGCTATTCCCTCCTTTTCATTCTCCTCTCCAGGTTCTTTATATTGTCTCTTTAGAAGCTTTTGTTTCTGTCACCCTCTCTCCAACAAACGGCCATTGCTTCTCATAGTGGCTCTCTGGATTACTGCCCTGGCCCACACTCCCTCCAAGCCATCCTCCATAACACAGAAACAGGGCCTCAATCTCAGCTCTGTCTTCCACTCTATCATTATGAAAAGTAAATGCATCGATTATGGCCCTCATCATAACTCCACACTCATCTCACACCTCTATTAGAGCCATCTCTCTATGTACATATGACATATTTGCACCTGCTTAAAACTCTCCAATAGCTTCCTGCTGCCTTATAAGATAAAGTCCAAAGCATGATTTGGATAAAGTCTAAAGTATGGTTTATGAGGCAATTTATTATATCACTTCTGACTAAATTTTCACTCTCATCTTCCATTCATGGAGTTTGACAACAAACTATTTGTTAGGCCCAGAATGGGAAATGTTTGGCATCCTTGACCTAGAACAACTCGCTCCCTCACACAGCTCCTTGTATGTACCTATCACACCACTCATTATGAAAGGGAGCAGGACCCTGTGCCGCTTCCCCTCCCCAAGACCCTGCCTCTTGTTTATAGAAAAGCTGAAGTCTCCCAGGCCTCCCTGAGTCATAGAAGAGAAGGCTCAAGAAGTTGATTAGGAAAGCCTGCAGGCACTGGGGGATGGCTACGACTCTGACCACCTATCTCAATGATTAACTGAGATTACTCCCCCATCTCCCTTTCAAAGTGTCATGGCTGAACAGAATCTCTGGAGATTGTTTGGTGGGGGGAGGGGGGCTGCTGGGTCTACCAGACTGCAGGCATTCTGATTAAAAGCAAATTTCCTTTTTGTTACCAAGGTTGTTGCCCCCAGGATCATACCCTTGCCCCTCCCTCAAATAGAAACCAATTACTCTTAACTAAGTCTCAGGAGGCAGCTGCAGAGAAGTAATAAGAACTGATTAGAACCCACCCAGTCCAAGATGGTGGAGGATTTGACTTTCAGTGGAACTTGAGCCTCATTATATGCTCATTATAATATATTAACATGCTAAATGACACACCTACCAGTGCCATTACAGTTGACGATTGCCATGACAACAACTGGAAAAGCCCATGCAAGAAGTGAAAAACTCAAACAAGGCTCCATCACACACGGAACAAGGACATGATGGTGGAAGCCTCTCATAAAAGTCCACGTGGCCTGACCACCAGGCCAGAGCTGTGTCTACTGGCCATCTTGGCTGACAGCTCCCTGCTTGAGCACCTCTTCCTTGCTTGAGTGCTTTTCCTTCCCTTCTCCCTGCTCAAGCACTTTTTTTCCATTTCCCCTTCTGAGCAATAAAGCAGCTGTTCACTTTGACCCTCTGCCTCTGCTGTGCAAATTCTTTCACAGCCTGGGCAAGAACAGACACTTTGGTGGGCTTCCTAATTTAGGGATCCCTCCAACCACTAACAATTTTAGTGTTTTATAATTAGCTGTTAACATACAGCCTCCCCAGCTTTACCAGGAACTCAATAAGGGAAGGGGCCATGCTTGACTCATCCTGAAAATTCAGGGCTAGCACACTATAAATAATAAACAAATGGTAGTTGACTTAATGAAAATATGAATGAAATTCTAGACTTTAAACACCTTAAACCAAGAGCCACAATGTTGAGTGATATTTAAAAAGTTACCAAGAGAGCTGGCAGTTAAACCAAAAGTAAAAGTTAAGTTTTGTGATGGCATATGGTAGTCTTTAAATCAAAAGGAATTACTGGCCGGATGGTACAGCTCAAGTAGTAGAGCACATGCTTAGCATGCAGAAGGTCCTGGATTCATTCCCCAATACTTCCTCCAAACATAAATAAATGAATAAAGCTAATTACCTCCCCTCATTAAATTAAAAATCAAAAGGAATTCCTAATGCAGACTATTCTGTCATTTCCCAGGTCTAGAACCTGGAAAAGCAAATTTTTATAAGTTCTGAATAAACAAATCTCAACTTGCATAGTTTATTTGGGGTTTGATCAGGTCAAAGTGATTTAGAATCAAGTATAAAATTATATTCGGTCTTTTTTTGGCAAGAAATAAAAAGACAGGCTACATAGTTCATTTTCAAATTATAAATAAAAAGAGCAGGCACACAATTTCTATTACTAATTTTCATTTTTAAATAAAAGGATTAAAAAATCCTTTCATTAGGGCTGCCATAACAAAGTGCCACAGAATGTGTGGCTTAAACACCAGAAATTTATTTTCTCACAGTTGTGGAGGCTAGAAGCCCAGGATCAAAGTGTCACCAGGGCTGGTTTCTCAGACCTCTCTTATTGGCTTGCAGATGGTCACCTCACTGTGACATGTTCTTTTTTCTGCTTCCACACATCCTTGGTATGTCTCTCTGTATGTCTTAATCTCCTCTTACATAGATACCAGTCACATTGGACTAGGACCCACCCTAAAGAACCTATTTTAACTCAATACCTCTCTAAAGACCCTATCTCCAAATACAATCACTCAGTTACTGAGGGCTAAGGCTACAACATATGAATTTAAGAGGAACACAATTCACTCTATATAAATCCTCACTACAAATGACACAAAAACTATAAAACAACTATCATCTTTTTAAATGTAATTTAGGGTTTTATTTGTTTGTTAAATTAACAACCACCACTAACTAGAGCTATTACTTGGAGCTATTAAAGGAAGAGAGCAAAGCACATGTAGATCCCTCTCCAACTCCACCAGCCCCCTGGGCCACACATAACAGAGCAAAAAGATTTACATGTCATATAAACAGCTATAGCTAAAAGTCCTAATCCAAGAAGTATACTTATTCCTGGGGGGAAAAAATATGTAAACTTAAACACACCTAGGAAAAGATCACATGCTGAGACTAATATCAAATATTAGTGTCTAATAGTCTCTACTTAGCTACCTACAACCCTGAAACAAACAAACAATAAAACCAAGTTTGGACTCCACCATGCATTTGTTCAACAAATATTGATCCTCTTGGGGAGTGATGGAAATGTTAACTATCTTGATTGTGGTGGTGGTTTCATTGGTGTATACATCTATCAAAATTCATCAAATTGTACATCTGAAATATGTGTAGTTTACTGTACAGCGATCATACCACAATAAAGGTGTTAAAACATAAAACAAATTTTAAAAACCTTTAAATAAATAAAAGGAGAAAAAAATGTGGAGAATTATGGAGAAATGTGTCTAAACTGAAGAACTGCAGTATCTTGCAAATCAGGGATGAGAACACAAATTGTTTCCTGAAAGAAAAAACTCATCTAAAAATCAGAAACCACATTTGTTAAGCCTTAATTTACAGTGCACTCAGTACTATGATTTAATATATATATACGCACACACACACAATTGACCCTTAAACAACATGTGTTTGAACTGAAGAGTCCACTTATACATGGATTTGCTTCAAAAATAAATACTACAGTACCACACCATTGTTGGTTGAATCCACAGATGCAGAACCATGGATACTGAGGAACCTTGGATATGGAGAATCTTGGATGCGGAGATCCAACTGTACATTATATGCAGATTTTCGATTGCACAGAGGGTCTGCACCCCTAATGCCTACGTTGTTCAAGGGTTAACTGTATATCCAAATTCCAGCTATAACAAGGTTAAGCAACTTTCCCAGAGATTAAAAAGTTATGCTTAAATTATAACAAACTGTGTTCTCCTAAAGGAGAAGGACTGGCTCTTGAAAATCTCATTTCTCAGGCCATGTTTCCTAGTACCCCAAAGCCATTTCTAGGTAGAACAGAACCACTTGGCATGAGATTAACCACAGGCTTGGAGAGGAAAGGGAGTAGAAGTGGCTACCCTAAGTCACGGTGTGGGAGAGACAGATCCTTTTCAGAAGAAATGCACAATAGAACAATCACTCTTGGGTGTCCCCTTCAAGGTTTCAGTTGCCAAGTAACAATATGAGTATCAGTTTGGAAATTCCTGGTGACTTTGCCACTCAAGTATCAGCAGGTAGCTAAAAATGTAGGGCAGTGGATTTCTACTGTGGTTCCCCAAAATTGCAATTTAAAAGTTGAAATTTACAGTCTCCTACACCAGCTTCTCAAACTTTAAAGTGATACAAACCACCTGGGATCTTATCACACCATAGATTTTGATTCAGTGGGTCTGGGGAGACATGGGTGCGCCTAAAGGTCTGATGCTGCCAGTCCAGGGACAACACTTTGGTGGCAGCAAGGTCCTACTCTAGTGGCTGTACAATAAAATCACCTGGGAGGCTTTTTAAAAATACTGTTAATGGGGTCCTACCCCAGAGATTCTGATTTAATTGGCCTTAGGTATGGCCTGGCAGGGGTGGTGGGGGCAGATATCAGAATGTTTATAACTTCCTCAAGTGATGTCTTTTTGAAGCTAAGGTTGAGAAGCACTCGTGCAGGTAACTGTAAATGTAAACTTCTTCATGTGATGTACCACACTATAATTTCAGACTTGTATGGAATCTCTTCCCTCATTTCCACATCTGCCACCTCGAGTTCAATCCATCAAAACAAAGCATGCCATGGGTACTCAAAATCCTAGAGCCCACCATAACCTAATGCATATGTGGATCCATAACACTATCTAGCAGTAGACTGTTGAATAAAAAAGAGCTGCAGAACGTGGATCCAAGTTCTCTCAGTTGCAGTAGTTTTCCTAGAGCTGCTACCAATATCCCTGCTAGGACCTAAGAGAGCTAACTGAGCATGTTACAGAGAATTGATGGAGGTTACCCCTGGGAAATCCTTATAAATTTATTCCATATGGGGACCATCCAACGCCATTAAAAAGACAAAGAAGGGGCACCATTCTGGGGCAAACCTTGTGCCAAGAGTCAGAATCATGCTTGCCACTGGCTGATATAAATGCCAGCATAGCCATTCTCATGTTGTAATCACTTGGGAGCTTTTTAAATTACTGCCTGGTCCTTCTCCCCAAGATTCTGATGTAACTGGCTTCCTGTGAGGCCTGGGCATTGGAACTTTTAAAAGCTCCCCCAGGTGATTTTAATGTGCAGCCAAGGTTAAAAACCACTGGGCTGACAGGATCTCAGCAGTGAGAAGAATTTTCTGAATTGCCTAGTTAGCACTATTCCCCCAAATGAGGCTTTTGTGTCTCTCACAGAGGTTGGCCACAAACCACTCCAGAATAATTTATCTCACAAGAGCTCTCAACTGTGTGTGACATCTTGCCCATTTCTTACCCTGGGAGACCAGTGGGAGTGCAGGGTATCTCCATGAGAAAATGGTCAGTCTAGAGCAGGGTCTCCAAATTAAGAACCTGGAGCCAAATCTTGCCATTTGCCTGTTTCTGTAAATAAAGTTTTATTTGGAACACAGCCACATCCATTTGTTTATATATTGTCTATGGCTTCTTTCAAACTATAATAGCAGAGTAGTTACAACAGAGACTTCACGGCTGTCAAAGCTGGAACTATTTACTTTCTGGACCTAGGCACAGAAAAAGTTTGCCAACCACTGGTCTAGAGTCATAGAGTTGTCAAGCTGCAGCAGTATCTCCTGGGACAAGCTGGATGTTCTAAAATAGATCGTGGGTTCTATGAAGGGTAGAATCACACCGCAAGCAGCGAAAATGTCCACATCTGAAGGGATATGGACTCTTCCATCCTTTCAGCCAACTGAACCATAGTTGCTTCCATCAATCTAGCATTTTCCACTAAAATGACAAGTGGGTCTGCATTTATCAGCCTATACCACCTGGCTGCCTACAGAATCAGCTTATAAGAGAAAGATTTTATTCCACAGCTAAGCTAGAAGTGTATATCTCTGGGATCAGTCTGAATTTGTGGAGGAAAAGATTGAAAGAAAATGTATTAATAGAAGTGAAATGGATCAGGGGTGATCAGAGAACCCAGAACAACAGGGCAACAATATTGGAGTAAGTAGAAAGAAAATCAGAGTCTGATAGAATAAAAGGTCTAGAAAGCAAGCTGAGAAGAGGTGAAGCATGTTCAGAGACTAACATCTGCCCACAGCTAATGTTAAAGCTACCAGGTTCTGGTGGGGAGGAGAAAAGCACCCCTGGTATAACCACCACGCACACTCCTGTGGGACTTGTGCTATTTTAATCAAATAGCTGCTAGTTTTTCTTATGCTTATTTTAATTTAAAAAGTGGCTTCCTTTTTCTCAACTATTTGTTTCTCAAAGAATGCTATAGCCTAACAACTTTCCCATGGGAGAAGTTTTTTGGCAGTAAAAGAACACAGAAATTGAAGAATTCACTTTATTAGAATCAACTCAACTATACTGAATCACCTTACACTTTAAAGCATTATTGAGACAGAATTAAGTTTATTTCTTCATCCTACCACAAAAATAACACTTTATACTTAATAAGACTTGGGCCTAAAAGTGTTTAAAAGACATTTAATTTACTAATTTTCGAGGTTACTTGTTAAGATTATAGTCAAAACTATAATATTTGCTTATAAAGTGATCTACAAGAACACTATATGTGTGCAGACTTGTCTCTGAGATTTTCTTGGAACTTTCATGATTAATTCTGACATAAACTCTATGGACAGAATAATCAGCAAGGCTGCAAAAAAGAAGCTTGGAGATAAAAGCAAGGAAACATAAGTAAATGGCATCATGCTCATTCAAAATGACCTACAGAAATGACAGAAAAACAACCACAAACAAATGAAACTTGAATTCTTTTCTGGAAGAAACAAAGGAAATTATATTCTGGGAGGCTAAGAAGCCAAAGCAGGTCCTCTCTCTGCTCCCTGGAAGTCAATCAGATCTGCCTGTAGTACAGTAGAAATGAACCCTTTGAGCATCTAGGCATTTATTTTTTTCCCTTGGCTAAAAGACAGGAGAAAGAAATTATGTTAATAGTGGGGTATGGTAGACAGGTTCTGCAATAGGAACCAGGGAGGAAAGAAAAATATGGTGCTTAGAGAAGTAAGGATTAACTGTCAGCCATCCAAACACTTGGACAAGGAGAGGAGAGAGATTAGGGAAAAAGCTGAAACGGGTTGTTCTCATAAGGAATTTTGTATGATTCTAGGTACATGATTCATTGGGGCCCATGTGATAGAGTGAGGCACAATTAGAAAAAGAAGTAATCTTCCTTCTTCTGAAGAAGCCCAATGCCACTCGGCTATCCTGAGGATTAGCAACTTTAGAGGCATTAGGAATTTGGCATGTCCATTTCCAGTCTAAAAATGGGTATCACTGGCAGTTATCATCCACCATCAGTAAGATAAAACCAGGAAAAATGGAAAAACATGGTGGATAGACCATGGAGCATTGGCAAGTCACAGTGAGAGGCTCCAAAGTTTGGAGATAAAGGGAAGAGCAGAAGAAAAGTTTTGCAGGAAAATCTCCATGCTACCATAATCAAGTGAGGGCAATTACAAGGACCCTGGATTGCTGCTACTAATGGAACTTCTTCTGAAATTTCAACCACTGATGAGGAGGTAATAGGCCAGGGAATCAGATGACATGAGGAAGACAAGCATCTGGCCTACATAGTCCATGATCAAGGGAACTGGAAACAATGAGGCCCCACAGAGACTTGAGTGTAATTCTCAGATTGGAATGTGGTTTGGAAATTGGAAGGACCCATTAAAACCCTGGTAACTCAATAACCTTCTTGTCCCACAAGAGCAGGAGTTTGTGGATCGAAACTTGAAAACTGCTCCAACAGAACTCTTCTCTATGTCTTTACTCCTTTCCGTGTGTCTTTCAACTTTGCACTTGATATAACTGTTTAATGCTAGGTACTCATTGCTTAACTCTCCCCAAAGTCAATTCCCCAAGGAGATGGTGGTGATAGGACCAATTCACCATCATCCCCTGAGGCAGATCTGCCAGAGCTAGATTGCCTTACAGGCTTCTTGCCAACCTATAATTGTCAGTAAGTCAGTTGCCTAACCTGATAAAGTCAGCTGTGATCTGGGTGGATAGATGACCAGTCAGCAGATGCAGACTTAACAAAAAAGGAACCCCTAAAAAGGAGGCAACAGAAAGATAATAGTAATTAGGGCTGTTCACAAACATTCATATTCTTCTGAGCACAGGGCAAGATCACACATCTAGCATCCCCACTGACCATATGACTTTCTTTGACAAAAGCAATGTGAGTGGAAGTGACATATGTCACAAAAAGCTGGACATTCTAGAAGCCCCTCATGATTCATCATGTTCTCTTTCCCCTGTTGTAACAATAGTGGAAATAAATGTTGAGATGGACTCCCCCATTAGCCTGGGTCCCTGAGTGCCTGTATTAAGCAGAGACCCCCACAACCAAGTCACATTAAACATGTAGCTTGAGCAGAAAATGAACTTTTGCTAAGCCTAAGAGATTTGGGGGTTGTCTTATCACAGCAACCCCCAACTCTTATCACTAGCTTTATGCTGACTGATAAAAAGTTGAGCAGGTATTCTTAAACTTGACCTAATGAGTATTATAGAGTATATAAAAGCCATCCCTAAGGGACTCCCAGAAATAGATGTGAGACACTATTGAAGTGGAAACTGCAAAAAGGCTAAGAGGTCCTACAAGAGTTAGAGGTGAGAGCCAGAGGAATAATGTTTATTACTATTGCTCTAACTCTATATTTGCCTCTTGAAAACATGGGATATATTTACATCAGAAGATATATTTGAACCTTTGCCCTCCAAAAAGATCTCCTATCTTTATAGGAGATAATATGTTATAAGGAGCTTGTTATTGTGTTTACCTTATAGGATTTTAAGTCAACTCTTCTAGCTCACATTCAACATGAATCTGACACAGGGCAAATTATATTTTGTGGCAAATAGCATTATAGACAGTTTCATTATGTAATGCTGTAGCATGATTTAGCAGTTTATATCTCCTTCAGAGAGTATACAACATAGAGATGTAAATTCTTTAATCGCAATTCTGCATAAATAGGTTTTCTGCACTGCATTGCCAAACTTGGATCTTGAAAGTGATAAAGTGCAGATGCCTACAGTTGCAATCATAAAAATGTAATTGCTGAGAAAAAATTATTTCTGATCCATTGGAGGAATTTATTACAGAAGGATTTAACTGTGTAAGTTATCTCACAGAGAAAATGAAAGTGAATGATTGAAATATATCCCAGGCTGAACTTCCTGCAAAATGACCTAGTGATTTACCTATGCCCAGGAGAAAAAAATAGATTAAAGATAAATCAAGTTTGGTGGGGAAGACTCTAGTAACTATAAAAAGAGCAGAATAAAGATTTATGAATAAATGAATTTAGAAGTCAGAGTGACATAATAGTATCTATGACCAATTACTCCAAAAATTAAAATGTAATTTTGACTTTGAGTTATATACAGAGATGGTAAGTAATTTCTGTGGAAACTTTAAAGCAAAGGAATATAGCATGAAGATAAATAATGAAGAAAGGTGAGAAGTTTTTAATGGGGTTACTAAATTGATAACTATCTGATGGTATTATGAACTTAATAATCATTAACTTCTTTTGGAATGTCTTCCATTATAATCAAAGATTATATTATATACTTAATATAAACCATGTAACTATTTCAAATTAAACACTCTTTGAAAAAAAAGGAATGTTATGAGATATTTAGTCTGATACTACTCTAAAAGAAAAATCTTTAATATAATTTAATGGGATTTTTTTAATTTGTATTGATAGGTAATACATGATCAAAGTGACAGATACAAAAAGATTGTGCATCAAATCTAAAAAGGTCAGTTATTTTAAATTAATGATTCTTTGACTGTGAAATGCACTAGTTTTTTTAAGGAGACTATCATTATAATGAAAATTAAGAGTGTATCCAAATAACTCAGTTGTATTAGAATTCTCCTTTATGATATAGTTCCTGAACATATGAACATAGTAAATATTCTATAAATTATTAATATTTTTAATTTATTTAACTTGAAAATTGCTAAGATCTAGAAGCTTTTTTTTCCTGAGATATTGGTGAAATGGTATACTAAACTGCTTTGAAGATAAAACTAGCAATTACACTTATGTGTAACTGGGAACTATCTGGCATTTAAGTACTAATTTCCCTTCCCTTGACTCATCTACTTGCAGATCATGAAAAGTTTGAATCTAGGCATCACATTAAAAGCCCTCTAAAATTAGCATAATCGCAATTTTTAAAAGAGTTAAACGTCTTCCAATCAAATCAAATTCTTCAGGTCATTTTCACCCTTTTTAATTTTCTAGGTGGACTCAATAAATGTTTATAGATTAAGTAGTTTTTAAACATGAAAACAGAAAAAACACACAAATTGTGAACAGCATACTCCTAATGTGAATTTACCTAGAATTCTCTCTATTGACTGCTCTAATAGCGTATTTGACTAAAGCAAAACATCTGTTGGTTTCAGCTAGAATATAAAAAAGTTTCTCCATAATGATACTTTCTCTGTTCATAAGCAATATATCAGCAGCCTTTATGACTAGCAAGTCTTAAGTGACCAACTCTAATGTTTCATTGTTATAGGGAAAATAAGGGTTATACAGTGGCATTAATGTATCTGCCTTCACCAGCTATCTCCAAAATGAAGGCCATTTCCCCACCCCACCCCAAGTAAATTGCATTGGAATAAAATCTGAAATGGTTTATGAGAACTCATTTAAAACTTTCTCAAAAAAACTTGGTGATTTATATGAAAAAGCATAAGGATTCTCATACCTTGGCCACTTTTACATTTAGTAACTAATCCTAGGGAAATAATTTGAACTGATGACAAAAATTCATGTATGAAGATTTTCAGCACAGAATTATTTATAACAGTAAAAAACAGAAACAACCTACATGCCCAAAAATGAAAGGCTACTTTAAAAAACTATTGTTCAGCCATATGATAGATAATTAAACAGCATTTTTATTAAACCATACTTACAAAGAATGAGGAAATTATTAAAACACCATTTTAAATGGAAGGCTAAGATAAAATCTACATATACAGTACTATCTCCACCTTGTTCACATATATCTTTTATATATTTAAGATACTTTTTTTATATTATAAAGTACTAAGAAGATAATAAAAATCACCCATAATTTTACGTTCACTGGAAGTAAATGCATCAAAACACTAATATTTACCTCTTAGTGGTAAAACTGTGAGTGCTTTTTTATTTTCTGGGTTTTGTTTTTATTTTGTTTTTCCAATTTTTTCAGTGAAACTTATTAGGAAAACAATGTACACTTTTTTTGTTTCTTTTTAACATGAGACCATTCTGTGGGTGGCTAAGATAGGGACCTCAATGGAGTCTCCATAGTCATCTAGTATCAATTTCATACCAGATATTAATGCCTTTAAGACTGCCAAAGTTCATGATTAAACTATCTCAGTGAGGCACATGTTTTAAATTCTTTCCAGTAGTCCATATTGACTGTGCCAAGTAAAAATGTGTACAAAGCCTATTCTCAGAGCTACTCCCCTCCCCACCGTCCACCTCACAAAGAAGACAAGCAGAAGATTTTTAAATGATCAGAGGTAAGGTCAGTATAGCTTCTCACTCAAGAAACCCTTGAGTGCTTCAAGGCCTTATAAATAGGGATAAATTGTCTTAGGAGATATGATGTAAGGTAGGCCTAAAGAGTTGTTTCCTCACAAATTTTGGGTAAAAAAAATTTAAATCTATACTATAGTATAAGTTTTTTAAAGCACTGCTCTAAGAAAATTCAATAAATAAAATCTGGACTTACTTAGTAAGTCGGAGAATCATTATACATATAAACAAAGAAATGTTCACAATATGAAAGACTTCATCACAGAACTCCTTAAATATCTGCTTTTCTCTTACATTTTGGTATTTTTAAAGTAATTTACTGTTTGACAAATGAGCCACCATGTGCTTTGGAGCAAGTCACTGAAGGCTGTTTCCTCATCTATATAATAAAGTTGGTTTCGACTATGCTGACTGCCTCATTCAGTTTTCATGACTATCAAGCAAGATAATTTAAATAAAGTTACTTTGAAAACTGCATATGCATATTATTACTTCTGTTGCTTTTAAAACAGAATCTGGGGAGGAACTTTCAGAATTTTATCACTACTATTACTAAGTACACACTTTCTTAACATTTTAACAACACTTTAAAAGATAATTTTAGATGACATAGTCATTCAATAAATATCAAATCTTTCCTTGGTTCATTATCTATTTTTCCTATGTTCTTTAATTCTTCTGCAGTTACTCCACATTGCAATTTCCATAATATTAATACCTGGATTATGAGAGGCTCCAGTAGCTTCTCTACTGTAAATGTTTGGACCTGCAGATCTTGAGCACTGATATTCAGTGTGATTGGTGTTTCAGCTGACATGCTGCCTGTGCACAAAAACAAAAAGATATTTATTAACAAAGAAAAATACTTTCTAAAGGAAAGCACCAGTGAAAATCACAGAGTACATGAGATTAGTATTCAGCACCACTTCCTGCTATCAGCTATAGCCCTCAGAGGACCAGGATGCCAAGTCCACCAACAGAAAAACAAGATATTCCCCAACTGTTCTCTGAGGTCATGCTTCTGGGCTTAGGTCCTCTGAATTAATCTATGCTACTATGTTCATGACTAAAATAATAACCCAGTCAAGGTGAGTTTGCATTTGATCAGGAGTATTAAGTGAAAAAGAAAGGCAAGTTGGTGAGAAGTATCTTAAGCAACCAAGTCCTTTGACTTTCATAAGACAAAGCACTGAGGCAACCAGAGTCTGTATTTTGCCTATTCTTATTAATGACAACTCAGATAAGGAGTCAGGTAGGACTTTGGAAGACATGTGCTTCATTTCTATTCATCTGGGGAATTATTTATTTGAGGGTTTTGACTGGAGAAGAAAGATGAAGACAATCTTTCTGTACAGAAAAGAAACTAATATAAATTGCCATAGCTATTACAAAATGAGGAAAGAATATAAGAAGGCATTGATATTTGTGCTAGACAAAATAAGAAAAACATTGCAAGCCATTCTTTAAGGTATTAACATTAATCTTAAAAATCAATTTAGTGAGATTTTTGCATAAGAATACATTACATTATCTATCAAATGAGCATATGTGGCTTTTCATAACATACTCAAAGTAACACATCAGCCATGAAGACTATTACCCAAATCACTAAGCCCACAAATTTGTATTAACTTGTTCACAGTCAATAATCACCCAGGAAGTATTTACTGAAGGTTCACAAAGATAAACAGTGAGAAACACATATCTCCTATATATAACTTGGCCTGTTAAAAAAATATATATATGGTCTATAGAAATATGTATTACTATCAATGTATAAATCATCCCACTTAGCTACTACCTATTTTCTTCTAATTTCCTATATTTGCAGGTAAGAGAACATTTGAGTGTGTGCCTAGAAAATATCCTGATATTCCCTACAATAGTCATGGAAACTAAAACAAAAAACAGAATATATTACTTTTACTTTCATTTCTCTATTTATTATTTCAGATATAAGGGCAGATAATTGTTTTCTTATTAACTGGGTGGTTCTATGAATAGACTACGGATGGATAAATGAATGAGTGAATGAATGAGCGTACATTTTCATGGTGTCTCATTATCCATAATCAATCCCTTCAACACTCCTCTCAATCTCAGTGATTCTGGGAGAAAAGATTGTTCTTTTTCCTATACCTCTGCCTCCAACCCCTAAGAGACATCAGAATGTCAAGGTCGGGCCCATGTTCCCTCCCAGCACCTTTCCCCTGGAGTCAAACGCCATTCTCTTCCCCCATTCTCCTCCTACCTTTTTCCAACTCCCACTGGTCTAGTTCCATAAAATCAGTATCTCTTTGCTTTTCAGACTCTCCTACTCTACAGGATCCTTCCCCTTGATCCATAAATGTGTTATTGTATACATCCAAAGATAATCATGATATCTTTGTGTGTGTGTAAGTGAAAACATCAGTGCTTCACCAAGGCCTTTCCACTCATATACCTGATACACGTGCAGAAAGACACAAACAAACCACCCTGTAACAAAAAATCATCCTCACTGACTTTTATCTTGATATAATCTAATTATTAGATTAGCAGTAAAAAAATTTTAATAGAGGCAATTACTATAAAGTCTAGAAGCCTTGCTGCTCTCTGAATATATTCTTCATGATTCTCTTATTATGAAAACAGATATTTGAATAATTCTTGAGAATCATAAGAATCTGCCAAATTCAACAGTTATTTATGATAAAAACTCTTACCAAAGGTGGGTATAGAAGGAATATATCTCAACATAATAAATGCTATTTATGACAAACCCACAGCCAACATAATACTCAATGGTGAAAAGTTGAAAGCCTTCCCACTAAAATCTGGAACAAGACAAAGATGCCCACTCTCACCACTTCTATTCATCATAGTATGAGAAGTCCTATTCATAGCAATCAGATAAGAAAAAGAAATTAAAAGGGATCCAAATTGGAAGAAAAGAGATAAAATTGTCATTATATGCAGACGACATGATACTATATATAGAAAACCCTAAAGGCTCCACGCAAAAGCTACTAGAGTTAATAAGAGAATTCATCAAGGTAGCAGAATACAAGATTAACATACAGAAATCAGTCGCATTTCTTTACACTAACAATGAATTAGAAAAGGAAAGTAAAGAAAAAAATCCCTTTGAAAATCGCATTCAAAAAATTAAAATACCTAGGAATAAATGTGACCAAGGAGGTGAAAAACTTGTATGTGGAGAACTACAAAACACTGATTAGGAAGTTAAAGATGATTTAAAGAAATGAAAAGATACCCCATGTTCTTGGGTTAGAAGAATTAATAATGTTAAAATGGCTATACTACTCAAAGCAATCTACAGATTTAATGGGATCCATATCAAATTACCTAGGATATTTTTCACAGTACTTGAACAAATAATCCTAAAATTTATATGGAACCATAAAAGACACAGAAGTGCCAAAGCAATACTGAAGAAAAAAGAACAAAGCTGGAGGAATAACCCTCCCAGACTTCAGACAATACTACAGAGCTACAGTAATCAAAATAGCATGATATTGTTACAAAAACAGGCATATGGATCAATAGAACAGAATAATAAAATAGAGAGCCCAGAAATAAACCCACACACCTATGGTCAACTAATCTTTGACAAAGGAGGCAAGAATATACAATAGAGTAAAGACGGTCTCTTCAGCAAGTGGTATTCAGAAAACTGGACAGTTGCATGTAAATCAGTGAAGTTAGAATACTCCCTCACACCATACACAAAAATAAACTCAAAATGGCTTAAAGACTTAAACATAAGACAAGACACCATAAACCTCCTAGAAGGAAACATAAGCAAAACATTTTCTGACAGAAATTTTAGCAATGTTCTTCTAGGGCAGTCTACCTAGGCAATAGAAATAGAAGCAAAAATAAACAAATGGGACATAATTAAACTTATAAGTTTTGCACAGCAAAGGAAACCATAAGCAAAACAAAGAGACAACCTACAGAATGGGAGAAAATATTTGCAAATGATGCAACTGACAACAACTTAATTTCCAGAAAATATAAACAGCTCATACAGATTTAAAAAAAAAAAAAAAACCAATTCAAAAATGGGCAGAAGACCTAAATAAGCAATTCTCCAATGAAGACACACCAACAGCCACTAGGCACATGAAAAAAATGCTCAATATCACTAATTATTAGAGAAATGCAAATCAAAACTACAATGAGGTATCACCTCCCACCAGTCAGAATAGCCATGATTAAAAAGTCCACAAACGATAAATGCTGGAGGGGGTGTGGAGTAAAGGGAACTCTCCCACACTGTTGGTAGAAATGTACTTTGGTGCAGCCATTATGGAAAACACTATGGAGATTCCTCAAAAGACTAAAAATAGACTTACCATATTATCTAGCAATCCCACTCCTAGGCATAAACCCAGAGGGAACTCTAATTGGAAAAGATACATGCACCCCAATGTTCATAGCAGCACTATTTACAGTAGCCAAGACATGGAAACAACCTAAATGTCCATTGACAGATGACTAGGTAAAGAAATTGTGGTATATATCATACAGTGGAATACTACTCAGCCATTAAAAAGAATAAAATAATGCCATTTGCAGCAACATGAATGGACTTGGAGAATGTCGTTCTAAGTGAAGTAAGCCAGAAAGAGAAAGAAAAATACCATATGGTATCACTCATATGTGGAATCTAAAAAAAAAAGACACAAATGAACTTATTTACAAAACAGGAACACACTCAAAAACATAGAAAATAAGCTATGGTTACCAGGGGACAAAGAGGGTAGGAAGAAATAAATTGGGAGTTTGAAATTTGTAGATACTAGCTACTATATATAAAATAAGTTTCTTCTGTATAGCACAGGGAATTATATTCAATATCTTGTAATAACCTATAATGAAAATGAATATATGTATGTATATATATGACTGAAACATTATGCCATACACCAGAAACTGACACAACATTGTAAACTGACTATACTTCAATTTAAAAAAAGAAAAAGAAAAAAGAAACTGCCAAAGACCATCCCAAGTGACTCAACATAGACATCTGTAAATAATCAAAATAGTGAATTTCAAATATGCTTTTAATCAAATACACTCACAATATTTATAATTCTTTCATGTGTCTTCAGCAAAGTTTGATATTAAAAACAAAGATAATTATGCTAGAAGTTTCAAAGGAAACAACTATGGCAAATCTATTAATTTATGAAGTCATTTAAGTACAATTACATACTCTAAAATTGATTATACTATTAAAAACAATAATACATACTATCACTTCCTGTATACTATCAAAACATTTTCTAGTCAACTCAGATTTAGTTGGAGATCAAGGCAGTAATAAACAGAAAACTGCAGAATTTTGCAGATGAAGTCCGAGCTAGGTGAAAGTCTGACAGGTTGTTACCAACCTCTGATAGCAGTAACACAATGTAAACCCAAAATAAAAATCCTACTAAAATGTGGGTTACCATATTCCAAGGCAGTTGCGTTTTATATTCCATAAAGTCTTGAGAGTTAGAGAATACCTCCCAAACAATTCAAGGACACCTCATACAATATTCATTTCAACAATGTGCTGGTCTTGGATGAATAGTAATAATGAGATGCTCATTCTAATACTAAATGCCAGTGATTACTTCTATAAAGTTCTTCCTTATGTTGAGCTGAAATCTGCCACTTTTTAACTTCTATCCAACAGAGACAGTTTTATAAAGTGGGAACAGTATGGGTTTGAAGACAGGCAGACTAGATTAAAATCCCAGTTTTCAAAATCAAAGGGAGGAAAACAGATCTCTTGATAGCAGTAACAGATGTCTCATCTCCAGGGACAGTCCTTAAGGCAGAACAAACGTAATGCCCATGGGAATCCTTCCCTTCTCCCCAAGTTATTTATGTCCATAATTCCTGAATTTTCTTTTTTCCACTTTATTCCCTGCTTAAAATTGAACTTAAATCAATTTTAAATTCACTTAGTTTAATAAGCATTTTATTTTTAAATGCAGTTAACTCTGAGAGGTCATGGGGGCACATATTTAATCATCCATCAGTATGAACTAGCTTATCATTCTCCATCCAGCAGCCTGTACATGTCTCCATTCTGTACACACCACCTTGTATTTTAGTCATATCCTGGCAGCAAAGTGGAGAGATGTTAGATCAGAGGGATTCACACAGAAGCCAGTAGAAAACTTTCCCATTTCCAAACTTTGCCTTGGGATGTCCATCCCCTCACAAACATTAAAGAGAAAACTCCTACCTGCTTCTCCTCCCAACTGTAACACATGACCTCTGTCTTCGAATTCCAGAGCCCAGGCTCCTCCTAATAAAACTGTAATTCTTCTACATAAATTGGCATGTTCTTGTGGGATGGCTCAGAAATCTAACAATCTATCATACAGTTTCCATAGAAAAGTGCTTAATACCAAACATTTTTAAAAAAATAAACTTGTAACACAGTTTGTAAAATGACAACTGATTCTCCTTTAAGATTATTAATTTCCATGGCACAGTCATCATTAATTTAACTTGTATTCACTCTGTAACTAAACTGTTCAGGTGTTTTTAACAAAGATTACTTCAAACTTTAAGTCTCTCCATCACATATTTGGACAATTAATTTTTATTTGCTCCTAAATGCAGAATTTTATTTTATCCTTGTAACATTTCATCCTGTAGGATCTGGACTTTTGTTCCTGCCAGCCAAAAATTTATTTTAGAGAACCCAATATATTAACACTCTCTCCTAGTTTTATGTTTTTTCAGTATCAATTCCATAGTTCATATAGAACAGGTGGGGGCTAGACATGAAATCTGATTTTGTTATCACTAGAAATCTCTTTCCAGATACATAATGATCAATTAATAAACACTTTAGGCATAATTTTTTAATCAGTTATTTATTACTTTTTTTCAATTTGTCAAAAAACAGCATGGGAGGATTTTTCAAATGCTATAAAAATAGGACACCCTTTCTTTCCTATTTAACAATTTAATTTTTTAAAAATCTAGGTTGACATGATTCATTCCCAGAGAAACCATGCTGACTACTAGTAAATAGTAGTAAAAAAAAAGTCAGAAAGGTAATGGAACTGGTTGTGGGGGAGGGGGCTGCAGATCATATCAAGTCCCACTAGATAAACATAATCTTTTATATTTTGGAAAGATCACTCTGGTGAATAAAATGAAGTATGAGGGACAAAGGCAAAAGCAGGAACACCATTGGGAGCCTTCTGTAGTGATCTAGATGAGAAAGAACAATGACTTAGACCTGATGATGGCAGTGGAAGTGGATAGAAGTGGTCAGATTATAGATATATTATGACAGTTGTGCCAATAGGAATTCCTGACAGATTTAACATAGGATAAAAAGAACTCAAGGTATCTTTAAGCATTTTGTTCTGGAGCAACTGAAAGGATGGAGTTGCCATTAACTGAGGTGGGGGTTGCTGCAGGAGGAACAAGAAGATGAAGAGTCCAGTTTGGAACACCATAAATTTGAGATGCATATTAGACATCCAAGCAAAGATGTTAAGTAGACAGTTGGATATACAAGAGCAGAGTTTGGGAGAGAAGTCTGGAATGAAAATGTAAATTTTAGAATTGTCAAAATAAAGGTGGATGGAATGAAACCACCAAGGGAGCAAGCAGACCAGGAAGAGGCAGGTCAGAGTCAAAGGACCATTGTGAGTGAATGGAAATATAGGCAGTGGTACTCAGAGGAGGATTATAGAATTAAGATTTGCCTTTGAGTGACTGAGAAAAATATGACTCTTCTAGGCAGACCAATTAGAAAAGGGAAAACATACTCCTGTAGGTATTAGCAGGAAAGCCCACAGTTTGCCCAGCAGAGGGAGGGCTAGATTTCAACTCCACTCAGCGGCTCAGCAGGGCAACATGTACCAGTCAGTGTGAGACATGCTGCTACCCACCCGACCCTCACCGTCTGCTAAAGGATTTTTAAATTCTCCTATGTTTCATCACCACTGGATCTCAGTAATTAAGAGCACTGGCTTTGAAGCTGGACTGTCTGGGCAAGAATCTACACTCTGTTCCCTGCTCACTGGTGACTTTAGACAAGATACTGAACCTCCCTAAACATCAGTTTCCTCATCTCTAAAACGAGGTAAGAGTACCTTCTTCAAAAGGATCTTGAAGGTTAAAATTAAAAATCCATGTGAAAGTCATAATTCAGCCCATGTCTCAGACACCTAGTAAGGGCTCAACAAATGTTAGTTGATACTATTAGGCCCTTTTCAGTAGGAAAGCAGAATCCCTTTGTCTACATTTAGGTTAAACGTATCTCTTTCATCTATAGAGCTTATAATAATTATTCAAGAATGTTTTCACTCTCTGTTCCCATAACAAAAGAGCTTAAAACAAAGCTTCCCTCTGGCGGCTCATTTCACTGGAACTCTTCACTTTAAAATCTAAGGAGTATTTCCTACTTGTGCATTAATTAGAAATGCGACATGCCTAAATACTCTTTTTAAAAAATCCCTAATGTACAACAGCCTCATAAAGGATCTTGAGCCCTTTGAAATCATTCCAGAGTAGTACATAAAAGGTATGCTCCAGAGTTAGGGCTACAATTGTTAGATGCACTACATGTCCAGATCCCCAAGTATATGAACATTTTACTTCCTTAGCTTCCAAGAACTCTGGGTTTCAACAGAACAAAATAATGTCACATTTTATAATAAAAAGTAAGCATCTTTAGCAAGTTATAATTTAAACTTTCAAAAGCTTCTTGAAAGCATTTGAAGTTCTCTCTAATAACCTTTGGACAGTCATCACACTGATGTTCTTTGAAAAATCAAATTGAGCTCCTCCCCCTAAAATTATGATTTTCATACATTCTTTATGAGAAGACCCAAATTCAATTAAATTAAAACATTTGCTTACTCTGTTCACAGTAAACAAAATAAAACTTGCTTCCTCACACACAACTTAAATGAGAGCTACAAAAATTGCAGAAAATAAACAAATAAAAATCCAAGATTGCCTTAACTAATATGAAATAAAACAAAGGAAAACAGCAGATTCTACTTATATGCAGGTCTTATGTCCTTGTTGTGAATGGCTGAACAAGTCTAGTCTCCCACCAAAATAAAGGAAAAGGTTGTAATTCAATTCCAGATTTAACTGAAAAGTAACATTGTATATAAGAATTTTACAAGATGATCTCATTAACACTCCTCTGATAACACACCTTTTACGTTATTTTATAAAATGCCAGTTCATACTAAAAGCTCACCTTATATTTCACAATGGCACACATTTTCAAAATTGCAGGTAGGGAGAAAGGACAAAAATGCCCCATGGTTATCCTGTGGAGCAATGCCTTTCAACTTCAGGACATTTTGTACCATATAAAATTATATGAGAACTGAGATCCTGTAAGATCCTATCTCATATAAGTCCAGCATGAAGGTTACCTACCTATTACTCAAAAAGCCAAAGAATTAAATTAGTCCAACTGAAATCTAAGAAGAAGATAATCTAATATGTGAAAGCTCAGAGAAGCTTTCATTGAATCACCCAGAACAGGAATAACCTTCAGCTGTAAGTATCAAGTTTAAGCAACCAGGGCAGAAGTAACATGCCCTTCTTATACACCTTGAAAGTGACAGTAGCTTTTGTTGCTGCCAGTCCAGCGGGCCTATGGTCAGTTCCACTACATAATATATAAGACAGCTCAAATTATATGAATTCTCCAAAGGTCTGGTATTTTTGAAAATCAGAGAACAATAAAAGAAAATAGTGAAAGAAGTGGAATTCACATCAACCTCAATTTGGAACCAAAAAATTCCCATTTCTTCTTTGTTCTCTGATTAGCTAGAAACAAATAAGACCCTGCTTATCAGAATAGAGAAAACAAAGTCTTTGAAAACACTATATTCATGTTTCTATAAATCTATTAATACACTTGGGAAAACCAATAGTGGGCAACTGCTTTGAGAACTTCAGCGTGTTCTCTGACTCCTGGTTTTCCATTCTTTCACACTCTCTGAAGAGTTTTTAAAAGTCTGTGCCACAATCTTTCAATTTAATCATCCAGGTTCACTATTTTACCACTACTTTTTAAAATTTTCTCCAGGAACTCTGGCTATTAACCCTATTTAACTGTTTCTCATCCCACATGCTAAGTATTCTTTCTATAATAAATAAAGGACTTTCTCCTCTAGCTTCAAAATACCACTTTATACCCTTCTGACCATTCTTTCCCACTGTCTTTTGCTAGCACCTCTTGATCCACTAACTCCTGTTAAGTACGGGTCTTATCTCAGGTTGGATCCCTTATATCCTATTTGCTGCTCACATTACATTGTTCTCTCAGAACAATCTCTCCCTAGAGTTTCAATTCAACTCAGATCCTCTGATTCTATAGTCCAGACCTCTCACTTGAGCTTCAAAGCCCCCACATCCATTGCCCACTGGGCCATCTCACAGGCACCTCAAAACTGAACTCATGATCTCTTCCTTAAAACCAAATTCATGATCTCTTCCTTAAAATCCACTGAATGACTCAAGGCAATTTGGTCTGTTGTATCTCTCTAGCTTTCTCTTTTTCTTTGATCCACTTCCTCCCTGTATTCCATCCATGCTAAAGAATTTGAAGTTCTCTAAATGGACCATACTCTTTCATACCTCTAAACTTATTCACTCTGCTCCCTCTGCCTGGAGTGCCTTTCCTCAATAGCACCTCAAAAAATACTTGCTTATCTTTCCATCCTCAACTCAAACAAGCCTCTTTACATACACACACATGCACACATAAGCATGCATACGCTCATGTTAGAAGGAAGCAATACTTCCTTACCTCTGTCCCCTATACAGATCTCTAAGAGAATCATCATCATCATCCTACCATCTCCTAGGATTCCTTATAATATATGGTAGAGTAACTGCATGTTTATGTCACTTCCTTCCATCAAAACTGAAGACAGAAAAAATTAAAAATAAAACCTCCATCATCAAGGAAACTTGTCATAACCCCAAATTAAAAATAAAGAAATACAGTGAAATCTTGATTAAATTTTTTTAAAAAGGAAAGTGAAAGCCTATACATACCTCAACAGGAAATAATTTCTTCTAATGCCACAATCCTGATATTCCTGTCGAAGTGTCTGTTGATTAGAGATTAAGATGTAGGGCATGGATAGGTACAGGAATCAAAGGGGGATATCCCTGTTTGAAAGACCCAGTTTGAGATTACAGAATCACAAAAGCGATAGGGCAGGATTAGCAATGATGACATGCCATTTCTAACTGTCTGTGACTAAGCCTGTGTAGCCAAGGGAACTGCTAGAGAGCAAGCAGTGAAGGAAAGAAGGGATGTTGAATCATCAGTTCACAATGCGAATAGCCTGTAACTTAAAGGACTTTGCCATGAAGCATACTGAGTTTTGGAGCACCAAACAATGAAAGAAAAAATTTCCTAGAAATAAAAAAGTAACAACTTTGGTAAGAAAGTAAAAATTGCCAACAACATCAGCTCAGTTCCACAGAAGCCCTAATACTCCATACAATGTTCTTTAGTAAATCTCTGGTGGTATATAAAGATGAGTAATGGGAACTCTACATATAAAGTGCAGAAAAAAAAAAAAAGAAAAAGAAAAAGAAAAAGGAGAGGAACCCGAAAATGCATATGAGTAAGAAATAATGAAGGAAACAGGGGAAGAGCTCAGTGAAATAGTTATATGTGGACTCAAATACACACACGCACATACAAATATACACAGTATGTTCTCACTTTAAAAAGAACTCAAAGAAGAGTTACAAGATTCAAAAAAGAGATAAAACATCATAAAGGAATAAAAAAATAAGATAGAAGAACTCAAACAAATGGAAGCAAAAAATAAAACACTACAAAGATAAAAGTAACATTAGAAGCATCCAACAAACTGGACTGAGAGCACATTTTGGAAAGATGATGGACAGACTAGCAAAATCACTTATCAAAAAAGATGGAAAAGCTCAAACACTCTTCTCTCCTCATCTTTCATAGCAAGGAATCAATAGATATTACTTAAAGCTGAGTGCAATTTAAAGTAATTTCTCATTCAAGGAAACATCTGCAAATATCCCTGAAGCATATAAAAAGCTGCCCAGCCTCATTCATAATCAGAGAAGTGCAAATTAAAACTGCACTGAGATACTATTTCTCATCTGTTAAGATTGTCAAATATCCAAAATTTAGATAACAAACTGTTAGTAAGGCTGTAGAGAATCAGACACCCTCATACATTGTGTATGGATATGCAAAACTTTGTCTATATAGGGTAAATTTTCAATATATGTATATATATATAAATACATATATTTACCCTTTGACCTAGAAATCTCACTTCTAGAAATTCACTTCAAAAATAAAAACTAATGTACACCCAAGGCAATTCATTGCAGCATTTTTTTAAAAGAAGGGAAGGAGGGAAAGTAGGAAGGAAGGAAGGAAGGAAGGAAAAATAGAAGAAAGGAAAGAAGGAAGGAAGGAGAAACTATATATGGAATATCCATACAAACAAACAGTACATACCTATAGAAAGGAGTGAGGAAGTTCTCTCTTTACACCACTATGGAGTGATTTCCAGGCTACATTGTTAAGTGAAAAAAAACCTAGGTGCAAAATAGTGTTTACAATATACTACCTATACATAAGAAAGCCGTAATTGCAAAAAGGTTTGCCTTCTTGCTTATATTTCTGGGGGGAAAAATCAAAAAGGATAAACCAAAAACAAATTAAAATCATTGTTCTCAGGAAGAGAGACAGAACAGAGTAGAGGAGACACAGATGAATGCTAGATTTCTCTGAATGTACCTAGTTTTAGAGGTTTGATTTTGGAGTCATGTAAATGTTTCACATAAATCAACAGCAATTAACTCATAAGTCAATCCTGAAAAGTCAAAAGTAAATAAAAGAACATAAACCTTAACTATAATTCACATTAACTTCATAACCACACAGAAATGATTTCAAGTGACTTCAAAACACAGTAATTTTTTAAAAGCTATAAGGATATATTGTACCACATAGGAAATATAACCCATATTTTATAATAACTATAAGTGGAGTATGACCTTTAAAAATTGTGAATCACAAAAACTGTGAATCACCTGAGACTTACATAATATTGTACATCAATGATACATCAAAAAATTTTTTTTTAATTTTTAAGTAAAAAAAGCAACAAAAAATACACTCACACACACATATATACACACAATGGAATATTACTCAGCCATGAAAAAGCATAAAATTTTGCCATTTGGAACAACATGGATGGACTTTGAGAGTATTATGCTTAGTGAAAAAAGCCAAACAGAGAAAAACAAATACTGTATGTTACCACTTACATGTGGAACCTAAAAAATAAAACAAAACCAGTGACTATAACAAAAAAGAAACAGATTCACAGACATAGAAAACAAACTAGTGGTTACAAGTGCAAAGAGGGGAGGGGCAAGATAGGAGTGGAGGATCAAGAGGTGCAAACTACTATGTATAAAATGAATAGGCTAGGAGGATATATTGCACAGCACAAGGAATGTAGCCAATATTTTATAATAACTACAAATGTAGTATAATCTATAAAAAATTGGTTTATTTATTTATCTATTTTTAATGGAGGTACTGGGAACTGAACCCAGGACCTTGTGCATGCTAAGCATGCACTCTATTCCCCCCACCAAAAAAAACCCAAAATTTTTAATCACCATTTATAACTCATTAAAAAATAATAGATCTAGACAATAATCATCAATATGAAGGTTAAACTCATTAGGTGACTGATTAATGGAGAACTATGAAAATCAGGCTTACAAAGCATGAATACACTGATCAATCTTAACATTACCAAAAGTGAGACAACCCAGACTCTATGCCTCCTGACATGATACAATAGGAAGTACACCACACCACCTACACGGTATTCTAACCAAGCCTTGTCTAACTGACATCTAACTACCAGTTTATTGGAAGGAAGAATGTGTTAAGTGACACCACAAGGCTGCAGTCGTCTAAATCCAGAATGTGGGAAATACTGTAAGACAAATGACTTGGTTTCTTCAACTCATAGATGACATGGAAAAGGAGGGGAAACTATTACAGATTAAAAGATACTTAAGGAGCATAACAACCACATAAAATGTGTGGACCCTAGATTCTGATTTCAAAATCCAAATATAAGAAGACGTTTTTGAACAGTTAAAATTGGATACAGACAGGCAGTTTGACAATATTAGAGCTACTGTTCATTTTGGAGGTATGATAATAATTGGATGATTATTTTTTCTTAAATCTTCACATATTAGATGTAATATTAAATGGACAATTGAATTTCAACAAAGGTGTTAAAGGAAACTCAATAGAGAAAAGATAGTCCTTTCAACAAATGGGTTGAAATCAGTGGACATCTATGTGTAAAACAGGAACCTTAACCATATCCTCACACCATACACAAATATTTACCTGAAATGGATCACAGAGCTAAAGATAAGACCTTAAAGGTATTAAACTTCTCAAAGAAAATACAGGAGAAAATCTTTGTAACCTTGGTTTAGGCAAAGTTTTCTTAGATACAACACCAAAAGCATTATCCAAGAGAAAGGAAAAAAATCAATAAACTGCTTCAACAAAATTTAACACTTTTGCTCTCTGAAAGACAATGTTAAGGAAATGAAAAGGCAGTCCACAGACGAGGATGAAGTATTTTTGAAGTCCATATACTGCAAAGGATTTGTATCCAGAAAATATAAACAATCCTTAGAAATCAATAATTAAAAGAAAAACAACTCAATTTTTCTAAATGGGCAAAAACTGAAAAGACTCTTCACCAAAGAAAATATATAGATGACCAATAAGCACAGGAAAAATGCTCATCATAAATCACTAGAGAAATGCAAATTAAGGTCACAATATACTACTACATACATTCTAGAAAGGCTAAAATTAAAAAGACTGTCAATACTAGGGCTAGCAAAGATGAGAAGCAACTGGAAATCTCACACATTTGCTAATGAAAATGAAAACTGGTACACCCACTTTAGAAAACAGCTTTGAAATTTCTTTTAAAGTTAAAATACACCCACCCTATGACCCAGCAATTCCACTCCTTAGATATTTACTCAAGAGAAATGAAAGCATATGTCCACACACAGACCTACATGCAAATGTTCATGGTGGCCTCAGAAACTGAAAACAACTCAAATTTCCATCAACAGGTAAATAGATAAACAATGATACCATCATATCATCACATGTTATACAATAAAGAAATGAACTGTTGATACAGGCAACCACATTAACCTCTCTCAAAAGCATTATGCAAAGAGATACAGTCAAACAAAAGTACACACCGTATGATTCCACTTCTATGACATTCTTGAAAGGGCAAAAATATAGGGACAGGAAACAGATCAGTAGTTGTCAGTGGCCGAGGGTTTAAGGAAGAGAATTAACTGGAGGGCACAAGGAAACTTTTTGGATTAATGGAAATGTTCTATTTGATTATGGTGGTGGTTATATGACAGCATATAATTGTTAGAACTCACCAAACTGTAAGCTTAAAATGAGTGAGTTTAATGTATATAAAATTGTCCTCAATAAATGTGACTTTTAAAAAACCATTTCTGTTCACCTCTTACCCCAATAACATAGAAGATATTTCTAGATTACTTCATTTACTGCATAATTACAAATTTTTACTGATATCCATTGGCTCTATAAATTCTTTACATGGATCTCTCACTAGGATCTCTGAACTAATGCTTTCAAAAGTCAATGTATTTTTCTTAAGCATCCTACCGCTCTTGTACATCACTCAGTTTATTTGGTGCCTAAATCCTACTTAACTTCTTAAGAATATTTGCTTCCCAGGTTTCAAATCTGTGTGTCCAGGTTATCCTCCAGGTCATCCCACACAGCTGATGTTATCCATCCAATTTATAATTTTTTCTAGTAAAAACTCTAAGTCAACCTGCATGTGTTTACAAAACCACAAAAATAAAAGCTTTGAGTATTTTCTTAGTTTTCATAGTGCTTTATTTAAAAAATCATTTTATTGATCTTATTTTTAACAATGAAATACAAAAGGAGCCAAATGATTGTCCCTGACTCATCATGTTAATTTAATATCTGAAAATATCACTGAAGATCCTTAGCAAAATTCTAACTGCTACACTTTTGTCCTTTTTCAATACTACTGGGTGAAAGCAGTGAATTTCTAAGCTTGTTCCCTTTATACAAGCCGGGTTTAGCATGGTGTGCGGCATAGAGCCTAGAGTCTTCAACACAGCAGTTGGTTTTTGAGTATTTGAGGATCAAAGTACATTAAGCAGTCCTGCCTCTGAATTCCTTCCTGTATCCAACAACTTTCTTCCAAATTAACTTAGAGTGATCCGTTAATTTTGACCTAACAGAAGTTGAAATTCAAGTTAAATTTATTGCTAAATTGAAAGAGTGAAAGGAAGGAAATTAGCTAATCTCATTTACAACAACCTATTCAGGAAAAAAAAATTTATTTTAAAGCAGGACTAGATTCACAGATTTGTACAAAATTGTCAAATATATTTTATTTTAAACTTCAGTTTGATTGTGTCTGTTCTTACATGTAGATATTAGACCTTAATTTAGGTAATTCTTGCTGCTTCCAAACAACTAAGCCTCTTCAATCTTTCTTCTGAATTAAGTATAACAGTCAAATTTTTTTCTGCTCCTAGAAAACTTGGAGCCACACTTATGCCCACAAAAATCAGTGTGTGGGTTAAAAGGGCAGCAGTTCTCCACTTATTTTCACCAAAAAATCAGTGACATTTAAAGTATATTTAATATCCACTACCCAACATACTTTCCCTACTCTGGACTGCCACCCTTTGTAAAGGAGATAGCTAGTTTGCGTGAAATTCTCCCATAAGATTTCTGTATATAATCCTATATTTTCTCCCTCATCAGTCCCTCATATACCAGTGTCATAAAACCATAGTCAAGAACTGCTGCAGCTCAGCCTTATTACTGGCTCTGTTTTATATCTCATACTTATTTTTCTCTCTACTTTCACTTCACTTTTAATTTATCCTTTCTTGAATTTCATGTAGCCTTGTAAGTCACCTTAAATCCTTTCTAGAACAAGGTAAGGAATAAATAAATAATCATTTCAAGAATCTGCAAGAGCAATCTCTTCTCATTTACCCTAGATAAAAGCCTTAAAACTTTAATTCCTTGCAGCCTCTTAACTATTCTCCACCATACTGAATATACAAGTATCATAATCCACAGGCTTCTATTTCTTTGCTTTTACTAAATCTATTTAAAAATAGTTAAGGCTGCATACAAAAAAAAAAAACCCACAGGAAAAGAATCCACGCACAATTTAAGTTTAGAGGCCCATAATAGAAATTAAATTGTTTGCACAAAGAAACTGCTTGCTGCGTAACTTTTACATCTGAAGAATGTAAAGCTTCCAGTGTCTTTCATATAGTTACTCAAATAGTAATAGCTCAGTTACACAAAAGGAATTTTTAAATGCTCTGATATAAGACTACTATAGCTTAGGCATTGGCACATGAGAATTTGTTTTAGCACTATTTTTAAAACCACTAATAAATACCTCAAATTGCAGAACTGAGCCTCTGCTTAACTGAAACTGCTTGAGTTGTTGTGAAAGAAAAAGCATGTAAGAGAATTACATTGTTATCTAAAACAGAAATGCCTGCTAAACGAGTAGGAAAAGTAGATATTTATAAAAGTGGAGCTTTCATAGAGTTTAGTGTTATGAAAAGGAAAATTAGTTATGAAAGTAATAAATGCACAACATAGTAGCTTCTATTTATACCATTTCTATAAAAAATAATGTCCTTTAATTTCCCCCAAAGTTATCTAACCAAGCAACAAATAATCTACAATTAGGATTTGCCTTATTGCAAAGTTTGATTTGAAAAAGTTTGACACTTCACTCACCTACTGCAGGACAGAGTATTGCCCATATACAGATACTAAACCAATTGTCTAAGCAATTTCTTGTGTTTAGAAATTCAGTGCCACTATTATGGCTCACAATTTGGCTTATAATGCATCTGTAAGCAAACAGCCTGACAAGCACCCTAGTGTATTTCAGAATGACTGACAGGACACAGTGGCTCAAGCAAGAAAGGGGGATGGGTGCCCTTAAAGCAACATGCCAGTGAAAGGCGACATCAAACAGAATCAGTCTTGAAATTACATTTTTCAACTTTGTATGAAATACGACAGATTGTCCAATATATGCTTTTAAACATAAATTTCACGTGCATTATATGCTCCAAACACTGTAAATTCCAAAGTGGCTTTAAGAACTTAAAAAGTAGAAAAAATTTTTAATTGACATGCTATATGATACTTTCAAGAAGGTATCAAACTTCTAAATTACTTAAGAATATTCCAGTTATTCTAACAGAAATTAGGTCAGGGTAACTAGAGAAAAGTAGTTCTTATCTTACCTCTAGATATTTGCTAATTACCCCTACAACATTAATTTAACTAATAAATGTAATTTAAATAGATTGGATTATTTAGAATTGTTATTAAAGATGGGGGCAGGAGATCTTGGTTTTTTGCCCCTGCTGTGTTTCTTCCCTATGACCATGGTTAACAAATAGATCATTAGGTTAGGAAATTTCAATTTGGGGTATTTCTATATCAGTTTCAATTGGAAAAATATTTATTTAAGTGATACATTGGCTTCATTCTTCACATTTATAATTTTCCCTATATTTTTCTACAATATTTTGCACTGCTCAATCCTTTTATACAACAATCAGCCCATTTTATTAATTTTTTATTTTTTATTGAAGTATAGTCACTTTATAATATTGAATCAATTTCTGGTGTACAGCATGTTTCAGTCACACATGTACACACATACAGCCCTTTTCATATTCTTTTTCATTATAGGTTACTACAAGATATTGAATATAGTTCCCTGTACTACACAGTAGAAACTTGTTTATTTTTTATGTAGTAGTTTTTAAATACAATCCCTCATTTAGCCAGCAGAGGGTATCATTTGATTCAGAAAAGCTACAGTATTGAGTCCAACAACATTTATTTTTATACTTGAACTCAGAACTGGGGCATACCATCTCAGCTTTCCTTATTAAATGTGTTTAGAAATATCCCATTTTATTTTGCCCATATAAATTTGACTTATAGAACCTATATTAGTGTTTAATACTTCTCATCTGTGACAAAGTCTACCATTATTTCCTCCTCTATCAGCTCAATGAGATGCATCCTCATGGTACTGCAAGAAAATAACTACAAGGCTGAGAAGTAGCAGAAGTGGGTTCAACTATTAGAATGACTTTCCATAACCCTAGGTTTCCTGGGACAAAAATTACCAACAGACAAAACTCTACATAAGCACTCCAAGCCCCATTAGAAAATTCAAAAACAAATTAAAAAAAAAAACTGCACTATAAAACAAAATTTCTCTTCAAAATTACATGACATTTGTAAACTGTGTAATCTTTTCTTATTGCTCTGTTTAACATTTGCTAATCAACCATTATATATTACAGGCTAATTTTAGAAGCTATGTTTCCTGTTATCACAGTATTACTATATTTCTCATGAGCATACAATGTTATAACTAACAAAGTCCTCATACAAGCTACAAATTCTTTATTTTACAACTAAACACCCACTTCAGTTTGAAAAATCATGAACATTGATTTGCCTGATTTACTCTAAAAATAAAGATTTTACTATAATTAGCTAAAATCAGTAACTACCTCAAATTCATCTTAACTGAAGATAATAATTTTCCATGTTTCTCTAAAGCCATTATCACACACATCAAGTTTACTGTTAACTATGGCAATAATTAAACAGATCTAAAGGCTCAGAGTGATCTCTCTTTTCATGCTCCCAGACTTGCACTAATGACATAGCCTTTATACTAAAGCATCAAATTTTCCAAGGAGAAAAGAAATAATCATTCTCTTCCTCAGTTGTGATTCAAAATAGGAAATTATAGCTTCTTTAGAAGAGAATTCTATTTCATATAATGAAAGCAAGTTTTGGGTTCTTCACTCTGCAAAATCATTTTTAATATCTGAATATGGCAGTTTCTTTCCTCATATAACAACTAATTAGGTGGCCATGTAAAAATCGTATTTTACATTTGGAAATAAAGTATAACATCTCTTCAACTGTTACTGATTCTATCATAAAATTTCATAACTTTAATTTTCTAAACTGATATATTCTCTATAATATTAAAGAAATACTTAGAATTATTTCTTGAATTAACTTATAAGATAAGCATGCAGAAGGAAACTGAAAAGTCTGTTTTGCCAGTAATTTCCTTATCCTTTTTGCCAATCATCCACACATTGTAGAATACACATATGGCTAATATTTTTTTCTGTTTTCATCTAACCATTTAATTACACTTACTTGTCAACTCTGAGTTTGGTTCCTGACAGAGGCGCTCCTGAACTAAGTATCATTCAATGATTTTTAGTTCTCTTCAGGTGCCTTACGAATCTACATCTAAAGGCCTTGTTAGTATCTATTATATTTGTGGCAAAAAAAAAAAAAAACCTTTTAAACAATAATGCTTTGAAAGGAGGAGAGACTGAATGACTAGTGAAAAGACACTACATATTTAAAATAACCCTTTTTACTTTTAGTAAAAATGCCTCCATATTATTTTATGCTCTATTTGAATTTTCAATACTTTTTATAGATTTCATTTTATCCTGAAAACAACTTATTACCTCCCTAAACCATTGCAGTGGGCTCATAACATAATATTCACATCAGTGAGCAAGTCTAGACCAAACTCTCTGACTACATTAAGCATGATGAGTTTGAGGTATGAGTGGTATGTGCAAATGAGTTCCCATGGGCAGCCGAAAATTCAGAATCCTGAAGCTCAGGAGAAAAATCAAGATATGGTAACTATGCATCTTTGTTACACCTTAAACAATAAGACTAGAAGAGCTTTTCCAAGACTGAGAGTAGAGGGAGATAAGGCGCCAAGGATAGTATTTAGCAAAATGAGTTACCCATTAAGGGTAGGAAGAGAAGGGAAGTTATGAAAAGAACAGGCAGAAAGGCAAGACAGAATTGGTTCAAATTCAAGCTCTGCTTTATTCTGCTTGGCCTCGTCAACACTGACTCCCATTTACCTTGCTTTCTTCACGTGAAATGAGACCTATAAAGTTGTTATGATGATTAATTACTTATAAAATTACTCATAGAATCTAATGGAGTGCTAATTACAGTGTTAAAAAATTCATTAATCAATTACTGTTATTTTGTGAAAAGATAAGTTTCTCTTTGTAGAATTCTACTTTCCCAAATTCAAATGCCATTGAATTTTAGAAGGCTGTGGTGAAAGCAAACAGATTGTCCATCTGATTTAAAAATTGGTAAAGAGTCATTAAATTCACGCATTTTTATTTAGCAAATTGAATCCATTTCACCAAGGGAAGTTCTACTTCGTCCATGATAGTAATTTGTAATTAGGTAACAAGGAATCATGGTCCTAAAATGGAAGAGCTTAAGAGCTGCTTACAAAGTCATGACAAATGCTTAATAAATGGAAGACATACTAATACATATTAATAAATTGTGTATGTTTATTTAGCAGATTTAGTATGGGATGGTTTAAAGATAGAATATGAATAGAATATGAAACCAAAAGCAAAAGAATGTTTACAAGAAGCAAAAAAATAGAAACCTCTGGTGCCTTGTTCCCACGTAAGACTTATGGAGTTGTGCCAACCTGCCTCATTCCAGAGCAGAGAGCCAGTCAGTCACTGAGGCTATATTAGAGAGAGAGGAAGGAAATCCTTTCTCCCACTCTCTATTTCCAAAGATAATAACAGAAACCTAGAACGTGATGGATTTCACTACCAAGTAGCCATGTTTATTTTACTCATGTCCCCACTGACTCTTTAAAAGTCAACTCTGCTAATTTTCCATTATGAAGCACAAGATATATACATACAAACACATAGAAAATCCGTTTTTCAAAACTTATCCCTAAATTGTCCAAAAAATAACTGCTATCATCACTAAACTTAAACTATAACATCATTCCTATCAGGCCTTCGATTGTACTGAAAAGAAGGGAGCCTATCACAAAGTAAAGAAAAATCATTAAACTCAGCTGTTAACATAATGAATCACATTTTTTTAACTCTAAATAATAACCCTGTCCGACTATCTGGGTAACCCACACACATGACCCAGCTCATTCCAGCTTTTTTCTCCCTGGGTCTTGAGTACAAAGAATTAGATTGACACAGTCAATCATGCTCCTCCATTAAAGTTCAGCTGATGGAACTGGTCTGTGAAAAGCCTGTTTTATTTTAATTTTTGTAATCATATTCTGTATCCCTCAGCCTCAGTTCCATTTCCTTCCGCCCTTCCCACAGGCATCCAATCTGTAGTAGTTTATGGGTATCTTTCCAACCAACTTTCTTTAACTTTTTTTTACATATGATATATATCTTTACAATGATATGTGGCCTTTTGTGTGCATGAATTTTTTAATTTACACAAACAATATTGTACTTCCCATTTCTTTCTACTTCTCAATCTGTCTCTCCCTCTCATTTTCTCCCCTCAATATTATGTTTTCATGGTCCATGGCTGTTGAGTTATAGCCTTAGCCCACTCAATATAGTCCTAGCTCCACCTTGCTTTTCACTGCTATAGAAGCAAGACATTAGATTTCCCAGACTTCTTTGCAACTTAGAATAGCCTATGACAGAATTCTAGCAAATGAGATGTTGGCAGATGTTTGCTAAGGGGGTTTCTGGCAAAGCTTTTACTTTCCCTATAAAAAATATGTCAGACAATGTTGCCATGGCCCTTTGCCCTTCCTGTGATATGATGCCTGGACATAAAGCACTCTTACTGCAAACCTGAGGAAAGATGACACAGTAGAACTACAGAAAGAGCTTAGGTCATTGATGTTATCAGTTATGAACTTTTCACCTACAGATTTCTTGTTACTTGAGAAAAATGAGTTCCCAAGTAATATAATTGATCTAATTTGTGCCTTTTTTTACATTTGTAGAAAGCTATCAGATGCATTTATAATGCATTTTATCTGTGCATATTTCTTTTCAAGTATAACTAGGTAGTATCCAACTCTTTGCTATGAGAAACAATGCTATAGTAAACATTCTCATACATGTCTCTGTTTGTACCTATGCAAGAGTTTCTCTAACATATATATCCTGTTGAGGGCTGAATTGTGAGCTTCCCAAAAATCATGTTTATAGTCCTAACCCCCTGCACCTCAGGATATAGCTGTATTTAGAAATGAGGTCTTTAAGGATGTGATTAAGCTAAAATGGGGCCAGAGTTCTTGGTTTTATTTCAATATAAATAGTGTCCTTATAAGAAGAGGAAATAAGGACACAGACACACACAAAGAGATGACCATGTGAGGACACAGCAAAAAAACAGCCATTTGCAAGCCAAGGAAAGAGGTCTCAGGAGAAACCAAACCTACCAACACCTTGATCTTAAACTTTCAGCCTTCGAACTATGAGAAAATGAATTTCTGTTGTTTAAGCCACCCAGCCTGTGGTATTTTGTTTTGGCAGCATTAGCAACTAATACAATTCAGAAGTATAAGTTT
Organism: Camelus dromedarius; assembly: GCF_036321535.1. Lineage (NCBI taxonomy): Eukaryota > Metazoa > Chordata > Mammalia > Artiodactyla > Camelidae > Camelus > Camelus dromedarius. Next base: position 35,380,344 of record NC_087443.1, on the reverse strand, counting down.
CTGGATCAAAATGCACATGAGTACTCAATATCAACAAACATTATCAAACTGGTCTCCAAAACAACACTACCAGCAGAGCATGTGGGTTCACATGTCCCCATCTCTTCATCAGTACAAGATACTACATGACATTTCAACTTCTGCCACCATGGGAGGTGCAAAGTTGATCTCATTGTCATCATTTTCATTTCTGATCACCAATCTAATTGGTGACCTGTTTTAGGCTGACTAGTCATCCATTCAACACTCCTTTCTGTAAACTGCATACCTGTATGCAATTTTTTTTTACCCATTTTTTTAACCATTTTTCTCCTAGGTTGCCCATTTTTACTTATTGATTTATAAAAATTTTATATATATATATATATATTCTATATACTATTTTTTGTCAATTATATTCCTTGAAAATATCCTCTCCTTGCTTGACATGTCTCCCTTTGTATTCTTAAGCATTTCACATCTATATGTAAAAGTTCTATTTTCTTCCCATCCTTATAGATACTAGGTTATTACCAGACATTAATTCTTGCCAATCTAATAGGTATATAAACTATCTCATCATTTATTTAATCTGTATTTACCTGATAACTAGTGAAACAAACTAAACATCTTTCCACCTATTTATTGGTCATTACAATTTTCTCATCTATGAATTATTTTTTCGTTTATCATGGACCCATTTCACTGTTAAGACTTTTCTTTTCCTTACTAAATTTTTAGGAGTTCTTTATAAAATGTTATATTAGATTATTTTCATTGAATGGTCTGTGAGTCAGCTATTTCTACAACAGCGCTACATAACAAACCACCCGAAAACTCAGTGGAATAAAACAACATTTATTCTCTCTTGTTCATTTTCAGGTTGTCTGGGAGTTGTCTAATGCAGGATGGGCCTGGCTGGGCTCACTCCAAGCTATAGTTTTGGAATCCAGATTTATTTCACATGTTTGTCATCCTATTTGGACAAGTAAACTACATGTTTTTCCAACAGCAACAATAAAAATATAAGGACAGTTGGAAACACAGTGCCTCTTAAGGTATAAACTTCAAACTAGTACCCTGCCTCTTCTTTCAATGGGCAAAGCAAGTCATACTGCCAAGTCTAACACTAATGGGGCAGGGAAATATATTCCTCCTCTAGTGGGAAGAACTGTAGTCACATGGCAAAGAGCACGGATACAGAGAAGGAGAAGAATGGGGGAACAATAATGCAATCCACCTTATATGGATGATTGGTAAATACATCCTCTCATTTGGTAGCTTTAATTTATTTTCTTTTATGTGACTCTTTTCCACAAAGAAACTTTTTGTATTAAAGTAATTAAATATTTCAGTCTTTTACTTTATTATTTATATTTTGGGGGTCCTACTTAACAAATTACTTCCTACCCTAAGGTCATAAATACACGCTCCTATAGTTGTCCCTAGGAGAATACAACCAAGAGGACCAACAATCAATATATTTTAAATTACCATATGCATAAATGCAAAACTATATGATATAAACTAAGAGCAAAGGCACCAAAGTTAAACAAGTAACCAAAGTTAGAAATAATTACCAAGGATGACTACTTATTACAGGTGAAATTTTGAGCCCACTCTTTTAAAAATATTAATGGATACAGGCTGACAAAGATGAAAAAGATGCAAGAAATCATAAAGAATCACGAAGCTTGTCTTTTTGATCTAAGTACAAGACCACAGGAAAATGTATACAGTCTTCTCAAGTCATGACTTCTTGGAAAAAGAAAAAAGAAACTTTTATAGACCTTAATCATAAAACAATATATGTTGTGATATATTTTTAAAATATATGAGTATATATGGTGTAACAGTAGGAAATTCTGCAATAGTTTGGGTAAAAAGGAGGCCCCATCTACTAATTTTTCAAATTAAAACCACTTCTCAATTGCCAGACTGGCAGGGAGTCCAGTATCTCTCTTGTTCCTCAAATCGTTCAAGAACTCTGGGGGCCTCTTGATCCACAAAGCTCAGAGAAAAAAAACAGAGAATTTCATTAGAATACAAGTGGGCCCTGTTGAAGGCTGCTTGTGTCCTGTTCCTAGCACAGTTTACTGATGAAAACTGATCCCCCAGAGTTCCACGTGACCCCTCTGTTTACTATGCTCTTGCCTTTGCTGCTGCAAATACAGTGGCCACAGAGATTCCTCAAGAGAAGCAGCCTGCTCCAGCAGAGGTATGGCATGGCAGCCATGCCTGCAGGTTTTAATTCATCAAGAACCAAGTGGCTGGGTCAGGAGGACCTTCTGCCTCCAGTCACACAAGAGACCAAACAGCCTTTTCCATTGCGCATTGCAGGCCACAACAGGGGTCCTAGCCTAAGGTCTTTGATGTTCTTTCTTACTACAACCTTTTTTAATCAGGATCGGTCCAATGCACAAAAAACTTTCTAGTAATAAATACAAGGAAGGAGTCCAGGTCTTTGTTCTTTTCCTCTCTGAAGGCTCCCAGACTCTTTACAAACTTCCTCCAGTCCTGCCAATGTTGACCAACCCTGCAGGTAAAGGAATACTGGCAAGGGCAACATTTATCAAACCAGAAAAAGACTCTGCTACATCAGTACCTGAGACATAAAAGGGTAAAGACCTCAATAATGATTTCAAACACTGGGGAGAAATTTATCTTACCTCACAGTTGCCAGATAAAATACAGAATGCCCAGTTAACTTTGAATTTCAGATAAACAATGAATAATATCCTGGCCTACGTCCTATGCAGTATTTAAAACATACTTATACTAATAAAAAGTATTGGTTATTTACCTAAAATTCAAACCTAACTGTGTGTCTTGTTTTTTGTGTTGTTTTTGTTTGTTTTTTGGATTTTTTGCTCAATCTGGCCAAACTACCTTATTTAACCTCATGAATGGAACACAGTGGGAGAAAGGGGATCTAGAACTCCCTTGTGCCTAAAATTTAATGCAGCCACAGAGCCAAACCTTCACATCCATGTATCCTGACATCCTACCAGAGACTGGAGGCTGAAGAGCCAACCAAAAGCCAGCTCTCATCCCCTTACTGCACAAGAGCTGCTTTTTAGATAGCCAGAGATGCTTCCTGGCCACCTCCCAGCAATATATTTCTAACTACTCTCAGGTGGAAGATTTTAGTTCCCAGAAATGCAACATGGTATAAAAGGGGATAAGGGAAGAATGACATGCTGTGCCCTAGAATATGAGAGCCTCAACAGTGGAGCAGACACAAAAACAATACTGGCGGACGGGTATTCTAGAGATCAGATTTTATGCACCTGTTAGAAAAATGAATTTGAATTGCTTCAAATTATCTAGGATTAAATTCACCACCAAGTGGAGGACCAAGTAATAGCAAAAGGGGAACAGTTGCCCCAATGAATATGTACCTCCCATAGCCCAGAAATTTAGCAAGATACTTGCCCACCACTTTAAGATTTGAGAGGGAAATTCTGTAGTTCCAAAATTGATAGTGACAGAGCTCAAAAGGGACTCACTTATGACAAACACCGGGACTGAATAAACCTCTTGTCTTTCAAAAATAAGTAAGTAGAAAAATCTAAAATTAAAAGACTTTATAACAATAAAAGAAGAAGACAATATCTTAAAGATGCAAGGGGAAATTATCCTCAAGACAAAAGAAAATTTAGGACACAACTACTCTGTGCTCTCAGTGAAATACCCAAACATAAAAATTCTAGTTAAGAAGTGATGGAGATGCTAAATAAAATGAAAAGAAAGTTGAGTGAAGTGAAAGGTCAAGATAAAAAGAGACCTAGCAAAAATTTAAAAATAAAAGAGTTCAGCAAACTCAGAGACAATAAAGAAATTAAAATCTGCTCTGGGGGAATCACTCCTCTCCTTTACCATCTGCCTCTCTATCAGCAACTTCATCATTCAAAGAGCAAAAGAAACTAAGAATGGAAGTGCTACCCTGGGCTTAATTCTTACCAACAAAGAGGAATGTTTTAGTGAAGTGAAAGTGACAGGAACCTTGGGAAAAATTGAATATATCACCTCAGAGTTCATTATAACCAAGGAAGAAAACACAAAGCAAAGTAAGACAAGTATCTTAGATTGCTTAGCAGCTCAGAGAAAATATAAGAATTTCCCAGAGCTAGAGATTCTAAAAGGAAAGATAGATCAAAAAATAAAACCCACTACTTCAATCACAAATGAGAAAAAAATGGGAAAGAACGTATGTAAATATAATTCAATGTGGTGTACAAGGAGCTTCCTAGAGGCTGAGATTCCTTAAAGGACATACAAAAGAACAAGGAAGAGGATAAAGGTAAGGATGAACACATCAGTGTAGTATTGGCCTATTAGAAGAGTGGACTAAACCCACGATGAGCAAAGACTTGGAAAAAACAGTCAAAACAACACAAAAACTTTTAGGTTGTATTCAAGGAAGGAAGGATGAGAAAGGTACAACTTCCCTCCTCTACTCCCAAGCAGGTTTCATGATGTTAACAAGTTACAGATAGGAAATAAAATGATATTTTGAGTTGGCTTTCATCTTGTCTACCAAGGAGCATGGTCTTTAAAATGGAAAGATTGTGCCAACAATCTTGAGAAGAAACTGATAAACCAGATGGGAGAAAAGATAGTGAGATAGTGTTTAAATGTTTAGATAAATGTCCATTTCCAGGGGTATTCTATTACAGCAGGGGTTCTCATTCTCAGCACTATTGACATTTTAGACTGGATAATTTGTTGTGGGGTGCTGTCTTGTGTAGGATATCTAGCAGCATTCTTGGCCTCTATCCACTAGATGCTAGTAGCACCAACCTCCTAGTTGTGACAACCAAAAGTGTCCCAAGACATTGTCAAATGTCACCTGGGAAACAAAAGTACTCCGGGTTGAGATCCACTATATTACAGAGCACTGAAAAACTTGCATAAATTATCACAGAATTATTATTTGCATCTTTGAGTAATCATGGCATAGGGAATTGTCAAATGTTATCTCACATATTAAAAAAGATAGGTTCTGAAAATTAAAACCAGTAAATTTGATGTTGATCCCCAGCAAATTTAAATACACTATCAAAATATTATTAACTGGAAAAGAGAGCAATGATCTCATGAATTCTGGTATAGTTTCATTAAGAGCCATTCATACTAAACTAATATAATTTTCTTCTCTTCTTTTTTCAATATCATCACTAGTGAGGGTAAACTGGTTTCACTAAAATATCTTCTGAATATTTTCTAAAATCTTCTTTGACAAGAAAAAGAAATTTTAGCTGTGTCATACACTGTTGGCTAAAGTGTATCTCATAAAAAATCTTTTTGGAAAGCACTCTGGCAATATCCACAAAATTTTACATGCACAAATTTTTAGACTAAGCAAATATTTTTAGGAATTTGAACATGTGTATAAAGATTCATGTCAGGGATTGCAGTACTGTGTGTGATAACAAAAAGATAGAAACAACCTAAATAAATGTTCATCAAGGAGGGAGTAGTTAAATTAATTGTCATATATTCTTTCATTAGTGTGATTTTAACTGTGACCAGAGAAAAGCCTTAGGAAATACACAAAATCCAATTGGATGTCATTTCCCTAGCAGTAGGAGATATTAAAAATATTTAATAACCAGCATAGCTTAGGAGTCTAGCCTGGAGATAGGACTTGGAAAGCCTGACTATGCCAGGTGTTCACCCTTTAGTTGCTGGGTCTAGGGAAGGTCTAGAGGGCCCCAGGCAGAGACCAAGTGGAAGAAGGCCACTAGTGAAGGGAAAGGGAGTACAAAAGCATGTCATATTTTAACAACTTGTATGGCCTTACTGGGGAATATCAGTCCTCACCAACAGACAGAAACAAAATTAAAATAACCCAGAATAGCATGGAACAATAAATTGGTTGAATTCAACCAAGTGGCACCTATCATGAAGAGTGAAGTAAATTTATATGTACTGATATGAAACAATTCCTTTTTTCCCTTCATATGTATTTTTAATACAATTTTTAAAGGTTACACTCCATTTATACTCATTACAAAATATTAGCTATTCTCCCCATGTTGTACCATACATCCTTGTAGCCTGTCTTATTCCCAATAGTTTGTACCTCCCACTCCTCCACCTCTATAATGCCCCTCCCCATTGGAAACCACTAATTTGTGGGACAAATCTTTTTTTAATTTTCACAAGAAACTGGTAGCAGTTTCCTTGTGAAACGATGACCAGAGAACTGAGGGCCCAGATCAAGGCAGAAGGGACATTTATTTTCATTGTATATCCTTTGTGGCAAATGCTGTAGGTTAACTAATACCCCTTCCAGCCCTGGCCCAACTTTCCTCCTCTACTAAGTATACCAGAAAGCTAAAAAAAATCTGCTCTTCTCAGACTCACTGGCAGCAGTGGGACACAGATTTCATCAGCCAAAGAAAGCTTCGGTGAGATTTTCTAAAGGTCACAGGCATCAGATCCTTCTAGGAAAGTTGTAGTGGGACTTCCAATGCCCAGTGCAAGAGCCAGGAATGGTGGAAGCTAGTACATCTATAGGACCATCCCTCATGTATAGCTGGACATTTTTCCTAGCTTCACTGCCTCTGGCTATCCAGGAGAATCTATGAGCTATCTAATGTCACTCATAAAACTCTTTCAGGAGCTAGCCAGAGGAAACTCTTGTTTGCAATTTTACAACCGACACCACAAAAATACAAGGGATCATGAGAGACTACTATATGCAACTATATACCAACAAAAATGACAACCTAGAATAAACAGACAATTTATTAGAAAGGTACAATTTGTCAAGACTGAGCCAGGAATTAATAGAAAATGTGAATAGACAAAATACCAGTACTGAAACCAAATCAGTTATTTAAAAATTCCCAACAAACAAAAGTCCAGGACCAGATGGCTTCACAGGTGAATTCTACCAAACATTTAGATAAGAGTTAACACCTATCCTTCTGAAACTATTCCAAAAAATTGCAAAGGAAGGAACACTTCCAAACTCATTCTGTGAGGCCACCACTACTCTGATACCAAAACCAGACAAAGATATCACAAAAAAAGAAAATTACAGGCCAATATCAATTATGAATATAGATGCAAAAATCCTCAACAAAATACAAGCAAATCAACTCCAACAGTGCATTAAAAGTATCGTATACCAGGATTAAGTGGAATTTATCCCAGGGACACAAGGATTTTTCAATATCCACAAGTCAATCAATGTGATACCCCACATTAACAAACTGAAGAATAAAAACCATATGATCACTTCAATAGATGCAGAAAAAGTTTTTGATAAAATCCAATAGCCAGTCATGATTTTAAAAAACTATCCAGAAACCAGGCATAGAGGGAACATACCTCAACATAATAAAGGCCATATTTGACAAACCCACAGCTAACATCATACTTAATGGTGAAAAGCTGAAAGCATTTCCTCTAAGATCAGGATCAAGACAAGGATGCCTACTCTCTCCAGTTTTATTCAACACAGTTTTGGAAGTCCTAGCCATAGCAATTACAGAAGAAAAAGAAGTAAAAGGAATCCAAATTGGAAAAGAAGTAAAATTGTCACTGTGAATGACATGATACTAAATGTAGAAAATCCTAAAGACAGTACCAGAAAACTACTAGAGCTCAACAATGAATCTGGTAAAGTTGCAGGATACAAAACTAATACAGAAATCAGCTGCATTTCAATACACTAACAATGAAATAGCAGAAAAAGAAATTAAGGAAACAATTCCATTCACCATCACACCAAAAAGAGTAAAATACCTAGGAATAAACCTACCCAAGGAGGCAAAGGACCTGTACTCTGAAAACTATAAGACATTGATGAAAGAAATTGAAGATGACATAAATAGATAAAAAGATATACCTTGTTCTTGGATTGGAAGAATCAATGTTGTTAAAATAGCCATACTACCCAAGGCAATATACAGGTCCAATGCATCCCTGTCAAATTACCAATGACATTTTCCACAGGGATGGAACAAAAAATGTTAAAATTTGTATGGAAACACAAAAGACCCCAAACAGCCAAAACAATCTTGAAAAAGGAGAATGGAGCTGCTGGAATCATGCTCCCTGGCTTTAGACTATACTACAAAGCTACAGTAATCAAAACAATATGGAAAAACCAATATGGTACTGGCATGAAAACAGACACATAGATCAATGGAACAGAATAGAAAGTCCAGAAATAAACCCACACACTTATGGTCAATTAATCTATGAAGAAGAAGGCAAGAATATACACTGGAGAAAAGACAGTCTCTTCAATACATGGTGCTGGGAAAATTGGACAGCTACCTGTTAAAGAATAAAATTAGAACATTCTCTAACACCATATACACAAATTAACTCAAAATGGATTAAAGACCTAAATACAATCACTCATGTGGAATCCAAAATATAAAAATAAAAACAAGGACACTAATGAACTCATCTACAAAACAGAAACAGACTCACAGACATAGTAAACAATCTTATAGTTACCAGGGGAAAAGGAGTGGGAAGGGATAAATTCAGGAGTTTGAGATCTGCAAATATTAACCACTATATATAAGAATAGATGAAAAACCAAATCTATTCTGTATAGCACAAGGAACTATATTCAATATCTTGTAATTAGTAACATATGGTGGAAAAGAATATGACAACAAATACATATATGTTTCTATATAACTGAAGTATGTGCTGTACACCAGAAATTGACACAATATTGTAAACTGACTATACTTTAATAAAAATATTTTTAAATATCTTGTAATAATCTTTAATGAAAAAGAATATGAAAATGAATATATGTATATACATGCATGACTGGGACATTATGCTGTACACCAGAAATTGAGACACTGTAACCGACTATAATTCAATTTAAAAAAATAATAAAAATAAAGACCTAAATGCAAGACATGACACCATAAAACTAGAAGAGAACATAGGCAAAACATTCTTGGACATAAATTGTAACAATATTTTCCTAGATCAGTCTCCCAAAGCAAAAGAAATAAAACCAAAAATAAACAAATGAGACCTAATCAAACTTAAAAGCTTTTGCACAGCAAGGGAAACCATAAACAAAATGAAAAGACAACCTACAGAATAGGAAAAAATATTTGCAAATGATGTGACCAACAAGGGGTTAACATCCAAACTATACAAACTGCTCATACAAATCAATATCGAAAAAACAAACAATCCAATCAAAAAAATGGGCAGAAGACGGTAAGCAGACATTTTTCCAAAGACAAAACAGATGTCCAGCAGGCACATGAAAAGATGTTCAACATCACTAATTATTAGAGAAATGCGAATCAAAACGAAAATGAGTATCACCTTACACCGGTTATAATGGTGATCACTAAAAAAATCTACAAATAAATGCTGAAGAGGGTGTAAAGAAAAAGAACCCTCCTACACTGTTGGTTGGATTGTAAATTTGTGCAACCACTATGGAAAACAGCATGGAAGTTCCTTAAAAAACTGAAAGTAGACCTACCATATGATCCAGCAACCCCACTTCTGCGTATTTATCTGGAAAAAAATTAAAGCTCTAATTCAAAAAGATAAATGCACCCCAATGTTCATAGCAGCACTATTTACAATAACCAAAACATGGAAACAACCCAATTGCCCGTCAACAGACAATTGTTGGCTTGAGAAGATGTGGTGTACACACACACACACACACACACACACACACACACACACACACACACACACACACAATGGACTATTACTCAGCCATAAAAAAGAATGAAATATTGCCATTTGCAGCAGCATGGATGGATGTAAAGAATATTATACTTAGTGACAAAAACAAATACTATATGATATCACTTATATGTGGAACCTAAAAAATAATGCAAATGAATCTATATACAAAACAGAAACAGACTCATAGACATAGAAAACAAATTTATGGTTACCAAAGAAAAGAGGGAGACAGAGAGGAACAAATTAAGAGTACGGGATTAACAGATACAGACTACTATACATAAAGTAGATAAGCAATAAGGATTTACTGGATAGCACAGGGAATTATATTCAATATTTTATAATAGTCTATAATGGAATATAACCTGAAAAAAAACAACTAGATCACTTTGCTGTACACCTGAAGCTAACACAATATCGTAAGTCAGCTTACACAGTGATGTATGTCAATTTTATCTCAATTGAACTGTAAAATAAAAGAATAAAAGAAAAGAAAATGGGCAGAGAGTATAACAAGGCAATTTATGTAAAAGAAATAAAATAGGCTAATAAATATCTATAATAAATTGCTCAACCTTACATATTACGAAGTGCGAATCAAAAAACAAGATATTTTTACCTATCAAACTGTCAAAAGTGAAAATTTTTGATAGAGTATCATCAGTACTAGTAAGAGTTGGGGACATAAGCTCTCAGCATACCCTGTTAGTAGGGGTATAAACTGATATGAACTATTTGAAAAGAATATGACAACAGCTCTCATATTTTAAATCATGTATACTCTTTAACTGTTTGGTTGATATTACCAATTAAAGGTAATGCTGATTAAATTTTAAAATGAACATTCCTTTTGACTCAGCAATTACACTTCAATTAATTTATCCTAAAGATATATTCATAAAATACATCAAGATATATAAACAAAGATATTCATATGGCATAGAAACATAAAAAAAACAAAGAAAAAATATGGGAAACAACAGACATATCCATCAATACAGAATAAGCTAAAAAAAATCATGCTACATCCATATAGTATAACACTACAAAGCCACGGAAAAGAATGAGGTACATCTACATGAATTGCTTAATTAAATGTAACTCTCTTCATTTGGGGAGAAGGGGGTACAAAAGATGCAGATCAATATGTGTAGCATTATGCTTTTTTTTCTTGACCTAAATCACGGTTCTGTAAATTAGCAAAAAGAGCAGAATGCATGGATATTGCATGGGCAACCAGCAGTGCTTATCATAAATTATTTAATTCTTAAAACCAGAATTCCTTTGGCACCCCATATCAGGAAAATAGGAACTGCTGAGTCTAACAGAAAAGTAGTTAATCCTGCATATTTCCATGGAAACATGATCTATGAGCTCTAGCCCTAGATTAAGACAAACCCTGGTACTTCTGGAGAATCACAGAGAGGTAGGTTTTATTTCTCACCCTCCTTCCATCCTCATCCACAAAAACACACACACTAGCAATGAAATATCACAAGGATAGGGGTTGAATTTGGCTCACTAGTATCTATTCTCAGCACTAAGAATAATGTCTGTTAGAAAGCAAATTTGTGGTTACCAGAGGGTAAAAGAGGTAGAAAGGGATAAATTGGGAGTTCGGGATTTGTAGATGCTAACTACTATATGTGGAATAGGTAGACAGCGGGGTCCTACTGTGTGTGTATGAATGAACCACTGTGGGGTACACCAGAAATTAACACAACATTGTAAATCAACTATACCTCAATTAAAAAATAATGTCTGGTACACAAGTCATCTAGAATGAGTGAATAATTCCAAAGCCAATATTGGAATACAGCCAATGTAGTCCTCTGGGGAATTCTGCCTCTCAGTCGTTTCTATATGTTCTTAGTGAGATAACCCAGGGCCTCTTTACATTGACACTACCTCCAGAAGCCCCATCAACTGAGACCTGGTAATTCATTATCTGGTTAACTGTACACCTCCATTCCAATTCTCTACTTCATATGCATATAAAGAGAGAAGATAAATGTTTGTATGGTATAATTTAAGCAATTCTATTCAAAGTACAGGCCTGCAATGAGATAGGAAGCTTGCTCCAGAATGTGAATCAATGACTGCTTCCTTCAACTAGAAAGTCTTGCTACAAAACCATAGGGAATAATTGATTTACACTCTGGTACAAACTCCTTATCTCCTTTCTTGGACCAGTAACAGATTGAGAAATGTTGATCACATTTTGAACAGTGCTAATACACAGTAGAGCCTAAAGGGCTCAAGTGTCAGTACTTGAGGGTCTTAATTTGTGCCAAACATTGCCTCTGCCATCGAATCTATTTTACCATTTATGGAGGGGTCTGAAACAGCACAAGCATATGGGTTAGGATAATGAAAATCAGGAAAAAGAGGTGATGGAGTAAGGATGCCAAATAAACTTGACCTAACTTACTATTTTACACATAGGAACTTAAAGTCACTTCTCAGACCCTGGAAGTTAGTGATTAAATTAGTAGCAGAATACCGGCTGTGCCCCAGACAGCAACAATGTAGTTTAAAATAGTAATTGAACATGTGAAAATCAGGTGCAACAGTTAATAGTCATGTTCATTTTCAAAAATTCTGTAGGCCCAATCATCTGTCATTTTCCATTAGATTTGCTACTTGGCTAAACATAGGAGTTCCACCCCATAATATCATGTCACTTAAAATCCAGTATCTAAACAAGATTTAGAAAATTATGCTTTTTGAGTCTCTAGACTAACATTCCCATGAGCCAATGATCCATAAATAAACACTATTTTTAAGTCTTCATTACGAAGCACATAGTTTCTCTTCAGGCAGGCCTGGGCTGCCAACTTCTCTACTTAAGTCTTAATCCTTTCTATTCCAAAGAAAAAATAGAAACATGCAAACAGAAGTTCAGAGGGAATAAAGAATGGAACCCCCACCCTTCTAGAACTATGGTCTTTCTCTAAATATCACTGGAAAAATAAAATTCCACACTTAAAAAAATTTAATACAGTCAGAATATATTCTTTAAGAATTCACAACCTTATACCTCACCTCCCACCAAACACTGGTACCTCCATTTCTCTCCATTTTGATTTCTCTATACTAGCCACCACCTCCAAAAATAAAACAATTTTATTTCTTACAAATTTCTCAGCTTTTTTTTTACTTCAATATGTTCTATTCCTACAGCTATAATTCCCAAATTCAACAACAATAACAAAATTAAAATTTCATATCTTCCCTGACTCCCAGCCTACACATGCTTTATTCCATTCTCATGTTTCCCCAAGCAGAAAATCCCAATACTGAATCTCTGCTTTTGCATGTGCCTTCTATCCTTTTTCTTTCCACTTTGCTACCTATAGATTTTCTCCAAATAATTCTAATTTCCACAAACTTTTATTATAAAATATTTGTTCTTCCTAATTCTGCTATTTCTCACGTTGGGTCATAAAATTCACATAAGTCAGAATGATACATAGATGATCCTCTAACAAAAGTTATTTATAAATTCTATTGTTCAAAATCCAAAGTAATGTAAGCAGTCAATAATACTGTCTATTGGTTTCAGACAGAGTTGAAGCATTTTAACATACAGCTTTGTCGATAGGTGTGGAAGTTCATGCACTGAAGTTTTGTAAGTAGAGGAGATTCTGTCCTTCCAAATACTAAGTACATTAATATCTATGTGCCTGATAACTGTTTTGCATCTCACAGACACTCAATAAATATTTCATTTATTCACAAGGAATTTTACAATGACTTAAAAGAAAAACAGTAAAAACTCATCTTAAAAATCACAACCTTTGCCTTCAACTCTAATGCTCTCTAATCCAACAAGTCCACACTTAAGAATAGAGCTTAAAGAAATTACCTTTAAAATAAATAAATTCATAGACACGTACACATACATTTACCATAGCACCTAAATATTCAATCATTAATAAAACTATATCCATTCACTTGGAAGAATGTTAGACAGAAATCTAAAACAATATTTATGCAGAACAAGTAATATCATGTGGAAAATGTTTTGGTACAGGTTAAATGAAAAAGATAGGTTCCAAATTTTATCTATAGTATTATTATAATTCATCTTATTAAAGCTGTGCAGAGAAAAAAGACTAAAAGAAAATGCATCAGTGAGGTTACAGATAAGTTTTTCTGTGCTTTCAAAATTCCTACAATGAGCTCATATTACTTTCATAATGAAAAGAAAAGAATTTTTATTATAAAAAATCCCAATATTTTACTCAAATAAGACACAGACTATGTAGAGGATGCAACAAAAGGAAATAGCTATATCTATCCTGTGTGAATTTTGGGTTTCTCCACGTAACAAATTTGTCCTATGCTACAACTGAGCTAATTGTTTATAGCAGCTAATGAAATTTTAATAATCCATCCAAATATGCCATTTGAGTTCGACTATTGATATTCCACATCTCTAAATAGCAATTATTCTCAATACATTGACCTTTCTCTGTCCATAAAAGCTAGCCCCAAAAACCCAGAACAAAGGCGAATATGAAATCCTATTTTTCCCACGTTTGTTTTAAGCAAATCATTGGATCTCATGTATCTTCAGAGATGTTGCAACTATCTTTCTTAGTGGTGTATGTCAGTGACTCAAAACCTCCATAGTCAATGAACTTCCTGATGCCTAACCCAAATTTCTTGTTTCCCTTTGCACTATTCCTTCCAGTTCTGTCCTCATTGCTACTGAGAGCAACTGCTCACAGTTACTCAGACACCATCAGATAGTGCCCTTCTCTTTACGTGATTGATAATTACTTCTCATATTTATCTCATATAGTATGATTTTTATTTGATTACAAATGGTGGTAAAAAGATTCTGAGAGATTCCTCAACCTCCTAATAATACTGCTAATTATAAAACAAATATATAAAACAAATATTAAATTCTAAAATTAAAGCTCTTGCCACTATCTCGTTTTTAAAATCTTCCATTTACTGTGAACAAGCTTTGGGTTGACAGTAAAATCCCTTCAAATATTTTGCCCCAGCCCCATGCCAAAGCACAAGCATCCAGGCCATAGCTTATCTTTTCCTGCACAGGATCCCAATCGGCTTTTTATAGCCAGAAACTCTCTGAATGCAAAGCACGACCTTGGCTACTAGCTTCCCCTGGCACTAGATTGAAAGTTATTTATAACTTTAAAATTAGCGTGAAAGCCTCTATTTCTCACCATAACCAGTCAAAACATTCCCATTTTATATAATAATGCGATGTTCTTTAATTCAGAAAGAAATCCCACATTTTAAACCTACAATATATAACTAAGACAGAGCAATCTCAACACAGAAAGAAGAATGCACTGAAGTCCAGCTCCTCTTTTTACAAACTCGACTCTTACCTTTCTGTTGCTTCCTATAAAGTAAATGTATTTAAAATCGGCTCTTGAAGGGAATTTTCCAAAAAAAAAAAGTTGGGAGAAGAAAAAAAAAAGAAGACTTCTTGGTTAGTCACAGAGTTAGAGTTACAGAGCACCAAACTGAGAGGCAGTGACAGTGGGGCAGTCACTTTAGCTGAGCGTCATTCACCCAGGATGAGAAAGAAGGGGGAGGTTACAAACCAGGGTGGGTGGTATCTAATCCTGAACTGCTAGTCACTGACCTCACTGACAACTTGTTACTGAAAATACTTTGTTGAAAAAGGCCAGACACATACTTTGCCTAGAGATCTACAAACATAGCTGTCAGGAAGCTCTAAATAAGTTAGATCTGCATTTCTCTAGTCCCTTTCCAAAACAAGGACCTCTTACATCTAATTAAAGCTGAAGTCTGGAATTATTGAGAGTAAAAAATGATAAAGCAGGGATAATAAGAGTCCAGGAAATCCACATATCAAAAGATCAGTTATATAAAATTCAGTGTCTTCAGTACCATAGAATGATGTGTCATATCTAAGACAGTGTTTTTCGACTGAAATCTTACCTGTCTCATACCCTCGCACCAAGCATCACACTCTGCTTCTGGAATTTATGTAGAGCAACATAATTATCAGTAAAGAATGTAAAGTGAAGATTCACCAAAACTCCACAGGTGAAACCATTGTTAAAGTCACAAAAAAAAAAAATCTTTCCAATTAATTTTTTTCTATGGCTATTTTCATATTTCCACTTGCCTTTTTTGATCTCCTCTCCCACAGCATTGTAAGATTCACTGGAACAATCTCCCATACCCCTGCCTTATGCTTTATCACTTCATCTATTCCTTGATACCCCACTTGAACTTGTACCGTATTTCCTTAGACTTACTACTTTTGTGACTTTCTTCCAATAGCTTCTAAAACAGTAGGTGATAATTGACCCTAAAATAAAACTACTCATTTGAGTTTAGTATTTCTGTAATTAAAAGGCTGAATTCAAAATTTTAAAAAGGCATTTATTATTAGCTACACAGTCACTCTTAGAACAAATTAGGGAGCCAAGAGGAAAGGGCAGGGTCTGGAGATTGTCAGAGAGAAGCAACTATGAAGGTGGTTTCATTTTATATCTTTTCTAGGGAAACCTGGGAAATAACTGTATTTTCTATGTAGCTTCCTTTAAAGTGTGTATAATTGACATTACATTTATCTAAAGATTCTTAGTTGCTAACATACCGTCCTCCCCAGATTTCTTTTAAAGCAGCTTTTTCCCCCTAGAGAATCTAGGAATAGCCTCTTTTCACAGTGAAAACAAAGAGTAAGTTTTATGTCTCTCAATCCATCTTTCCTTGAATAAAGAAATCACTTGACACTTGCAAAATAGAAGTTTTTGTTTTAGAGCTTTAATAATGAATGTTTTCTAAACACAGACTGTGGAATTGAGCCCAAGATTAGATAGCCAAATTCTTTTATGAGTCAGCCTGCCCCTACTTTAAAGCCACAAATAAGTTACTTACCTGCTCTGTACTTTCACTTTCCATCTGCAAAATGGAGATGAAAACCCCTTCTCTTTCTATCTGCTTTTCAAGGGATATGTGAATTAAGTGGATAAAATCTGAAGTGCTTCAAATTACATTGAACTCCTTATTGATGCAATACAGATGCAATTACAGTATTTAGTGTCACCGAAATAATTAAATATTATGAATATATGAAATGTAGTTTTAAAGAGCTCTATAGAGTAAATGTTGTTGTGGTGTGTTTGTTTGTTTTTTTTTTTTTTAATTCCCTCATAAAAATGTCTGAAGCCATTGAGACAGGTTTTAGCTGAAGTATTCCCCACTATAGCCACAAGAGGTCCTCCTCCTAGCAATTCAAATCACGTCGAATTTGATGAGCAGAGGCCCCATGGTCCTCTGTATTCATATCAGTTGGCTGACAGAAAACACAGATCACCTATGTCACATTTCCATAGTTAACTATAGGGTAGCAAACAAAACCAGAAAAATCTGGCTTTCTCTGGGTGATCACTGAAGCATGCTGAACACTAAATAGTTCCTGTAAACTACACAGCCGCTGCATTCTGCACCCTGGCCCCCTTCCAGATTTTCACAGTAATTCCATCTTGTCACCTTGCCCAGTCTTGTTGAGTATTTATTCTCTTTCCCTATTTATTTGTTTCCTTTCATTATACTTTCCAAACTTTAAAGTTTTGGCTCACATTCCTCTTGCAAGCAAACCAAGGTTAGGGATAGAGAGGCTGGAAAAAAAAGGGAAAAGAGAATAAATCAAGGCCATTGTAGAAATCTACCCAAGGAAATAAAGTGTGCCTTTGCTCTAGGTATCAGGGCTGGCCCCAGACAAACTCACTCAACCACATGTACTGAGGAGCCCTGGATGCAGAGCCCTGTGTCAGGGGTTGGCTAGAAGATTAAAGGCACAGAAGGGAGGCCTCCAAAAAGAAAACAATTCTATCCCTATCAGCAGTCCCTCCTGGAAAATAAGCCTTTCAGGGTGCAATCAGTTCTTTAATCAGAATGAAATACAGGTTCTTCTTGTCATTAAAATCCCTTAAAAAATGAAAGTAGTTTTTGCATGACCCATGAGTCCATTTTATTCTATGTATGACACCTCAAAATATTGGCAATTTCAGATTGGGGCTTTAAAAAATGTGTAATTTTCTGAACAGCTGTAACATCATTTTAAGATGAGATTTAAAGCTGAGAATAATTTTAGTTTGTAATAATTAAAATCATTTTATTCCGAAAATACGTGATAAATAGTTCCGGCACTTAGTTGGGGGTTTTAGGTGAATCTAAATGAATCTGCTCCTGTTTCAAGGTTTATGTACTGTAGCAAAAAGATGTTTCCCACTCTCACTTCCCACCTACCCTGTTATTAGCTACTAACCAGCTCTCCTATCCCATTCATCTTGGGAAATGTCCCTTATCTCATCATCAAATCTATAAAACCATGGGCATGAGCCCTATCTTTTCTGTCTTCTCTCTTATTACAATTCAAGTTGCACCCTTGCTCCTACCAAAGGCTAATCTCTCCTCTTCAGCTCTGGATCCTTCTTCTTCCACCTTCTTGAGGACACTGCTCCTTCATTATCATCCCATGTACTGCATTATCTCCCCTTCTCTAATGATCAGCACAAAAATGGGCCACTACCTCTAATTTTAAAATATCAAACATTAGTTTCACCTTACAGCTCCCTCTAGTTGCTCCTCCAAGTTCTATGCTTCCTTCATCACAATCCTTCCCAAATGAGTTGCCGCCACCCTATGTTTTCACTTCTTGTTTACCCCATAGCTCACTCCATGAGATTTCTGCCCCCTTCACTGCCAGTAAGGGCCATTTTTAAGTCTGCCAACAACTTTCATTTGGCCAAATCTATACTGTTATCTCAGGGGACACCTCATCCAATCCTATGGCTTTAAATGAGATCTATAATGGGATGCTGAGTGGGACTTTTCTTGTTGCTCAGAATTGGCAACTAAAACTCAAAATGAAAGAAATAGAAGCCACCTGTGTACACTGCACACTAAGGAATTTCCAGTATCTGAGGGCAGACATCTCACTCCAGGACTTACTAAAAATCAGTAAAGAAAAGAGCTTCATATTCTTCCTTTTCTATTCTCTCTCCTGGCCCCAATACCAGAAGTTAGGGGACTTGAAAAACTAGGGGAATTAGGCCAAGTACTCTTCTCCCCTTGAAGATACCAGAACAGAAGAAGGGGTGAAAGAGTAAATATTGCTCCTTCCCCATTTCAAGTCCCTCAAGAGGATATCTAATCATTGCTGGAGGAAAGGGAAGAGATGAGATTTAAATTGGAATGAGATGAAAGTTTTAAAATGGACTAAGTAGACTTTAAAGAACTTAAAATGGCCAGAAAGTTATGAAGCCCACCCAATGTGTCATTAAGGAATAAGAAAGGGAGATGCAGCAGAGCAAAGTGAAATTCAGGGATTACAGAAAGCAAACTAGTTCACTCAATAAACCAGTCACACATTCATATGAGAATCATATGCTAATGGTTCTCAAATTTGTATCCCCTACCCAGAGCTCTCTCATGAGCCCCGGAGGCATATATCCAACTGCTGTCTCCAACTGGATAGCAAATATACCTTTCAAACTTAGTATGTCTCAAAAAAGAGTTCTTGATTCTGCCTCTCAAATCTATTTCTTTCATGATGATCATTTTATAATGTGTAGAAATATCAAGTCAACATGTTGTGCACCTGGAACTAACATAGTGTTGTAGGTCAATAATATTTCAATTAAAAAATAATAATTAAAAAAATTAAGGGATGGAAGGGGGGAAAAACCCTATTTCTGTCATTCATTGTCTAGTAATTGGTACTATCACCTAATCGCTTAAGCAAAAGCCTAGCAGTCATCCTTCATTCATTCTTTTCCCTCACAATCATCAAGAATTTCCATTAACCCTATTTCCAAAAGTTATCTTGAACACATCCACTCGTCTCTATCTCCCCTACCCCAACTATTCTGAAGCATTTGCAATCCATTCTCTTCATAGCATCTAAATGATATTTCAGAATACAGGTTAGCTCTTGTTATTCTCCTGCTTAAAATCATCCAATGGTTTCTTATTGCTTAATAGCACAAAGTTCAAATTATTTACCAAATCTACAAGGCCCTGCATGATCTGGCTCCTGTCAACTTCTCCCACCATGACTCACAGCATTCTTCCCCCTAGCTCATTGACTTCAGTTATACTTTCTGCTCATAAAATACCCAAGCTAATTCCCTTAGGGCCATTGCACTTGCTGTTCTTTTGTCTGCAATCATTTTCTCCCAGCTATGTATACGTCTGGTTCATTTTCATCCTTGATATAATCCCTCACCTTCTCAGAGAGCTATTACCTGATTACCTTATCTCACTGCTCCCAGTCACTTATCACAACTTCACATATTTACTTATGTGTTTACTTATTCTGTCTTCACCACTGGAATAAAAGCTAGGGACAATGGTAGTGTCTATAACAGCACAGCATATGAAAATTAACTATATAAGATAAGGCATCAATAGCTATGGGGTTTCAAAGGAAGAAAAGATAGCACTAGAAGGAGGGAGTAATCCAGGAAATTTTCCTGAAGGGAGTTATATTTACCTTGATGCAGAAATGAAAGTTGTCAGCATAATATAAATGGCATTTTATTAATTTTATTTCTCAGCTCTCCGTGAAATCCATTGCCTCTCCACCTTTACCACTACTACTCTGATATAAACTATAGTTGTCTTGCTTGTTATCTTTATATATTACATTTATCACCTAATTTCTCCCTCTCCTTCTATTTCACTTTGTGTAAACCTACATACAGCATTTAAATGCCAGTCAGGATATATTTATGGTAAAATTTTAAATCTCAATTTAACTATTTCAGAACTACTAAAATTGACACATTAACTTTATTGCCTTGGTGACAAGAGAAGGGCTAAAATGAATGTTCTTCTCATTAATTTTTCTCATTTAATTTTCTCAAAGTGCCATGCCTCAACTCTGACAGCTCATCTTGCTGTTAGTCAATAACCTTAACAAGCACAGTAATTACAGTCAATCATGTCTGCTTTAGTTCATTGATTACTTTGTTACTTCTTTTTCAACTTGTTAATGAAAGTTCCCAGCACAGACCTTTTGGGTGACATTTCTTTTATTAATTAACTACCCCATCAGTCCCCTGAATATATTAATACACCAGAGCACCTTGTATTGATGGTTCTAAAAACAACTTGCTCTTGCAGCATGGAAAATTACATTTTCAGAGATACAGAACACCTACAATAAAATCAATATTTACTGTCATTGAACCTGTCTTTTTATTTCAAACTATTTAAACAAGAGATAAATTACTTCTAAAGGATTAACATACTTAATTTTTAATTGATACAGCTGTTAAAATGTTAAGGAGATTATCTTGTATTTGTGATTCTAACCTCAAAAGCTAGTACTACACAATGTAAACAAGTAATATAGCATCATAGACTAGAGGCACTCAACAAGAGGTGTGGTAGTATTGATATCATATAAAAGTTAGAATCACCTTCGGCCTCATAAGAGTACTAGGTTAAGTTTACCTTTGAGACAAACTGTATATTTGTTCTAAGAAAACAAACATAGTAGATTGTCTAGCTGTGTAAATATAAAGCAAGTTTCACCTAAATGTATTGAAGGAAATGACTATTGTTTCATTCAGAGAAATTCAGAGAGGTATGTCTCCGCAAAGTTTTATTGCTTCTTGAAGAGAACCGTTTCTTTTCCCTGTATGAATTTACATGGTCCTCAAAACCATCAGAACTTATACCCCCTTTGTAAAACGAATATTTTCCAATGTCCTTTTCTAATATCCTGAAATGAAATTCATAGTTACTTACTATATATTGACCATCTATACTGAGTTTTTAAAAACATATTTTATACATAAATGTTGTTTATATATATCATATGTACTTACATAAATTATATATTTGCATTTCATTATGCAAGTGCTCAGGCACACTTACCCTGGAACACATAATAAAAGAGTCACTTTTCTCCTTATACATAGAATCACTGTGAATGTGACAGCTACAAATGTAGATTGATAAGGATGGGTTGTATTGGCAATTCAAATACCACAAGCAGCACTGAAATAGTGATGTAATTTTTCTGAAATGGTGAACAACTTTTGATACAATAAAGAACAAAACAAGAATAATCTTCCTTTAATATACCCAAGTGGTCACATTTCTGGAGAATACAATGTATGTTAAATACTGCAACAAATTTGTGTTGATAAGTAAAATCAGAGTTAGGTTCCAGGCTTAAAAAATTATAAGCAGGACCTACATGAATGTCCAGTGGGATATTTGAAAGTTGCAAGGAATGTGGGACAATTCATTTCAGGGAAGAGTTTCACACATTACAAAACTTTCCAGCTTCTTTGGCCCAAGACAATTAAATGCCAAATGTACCTCCACAGCTACTATGATAACCAAAACTGTCTATCCCTGGAGCAAGCAGGGAGACAGGGGATTAAGAACCACTAATGTAAAACATTGCATGTTTACAAGAGCCCCAAGGCTGAAAGATAGATGATAGATGAATGGAAGGAAGGAAGGTAGGAAAAAAGAAAGAAGGAAGGAAAAACCCTATAATGAGCCCTAAATGAAATACCATAGTACAACCTGAAATGGACTACTTAAGTCCCAAATGCGGTTTTAAGAGAATAACTCAGATTTCTAGGAATTGTATTAAAGACAGCTATGGTAATTTCCTGGAGGAAACGACAGGATGGGTAGCACCCACAGGGCCAGACCAAATCCTATGAGTTAGGGAGTGAGGTTTCTCCTGAAAAGAATGGATATTCCCATCGTCATTTATCCAGGACAATGAAAAGTGGACAGCCAGGTTTTTAGCTGAAAACAGGAAGTTCCTTTTCTCTGAAGTTCCATGGTTTGGGAGCCTAGACTCCGGGTAGAAGAGATAAGCCAGAGAGTTCCTACAGTGGAGAGCAAGCTGGCATGTTCATAATAGTAGTAGATGGAAACAAGTTAGACGAACACTTTTCAAGGAAGCCTTGAAGATGGTCCAGAACTTGGACAATGGGATTTTGAGTACAGTCACAGGTACTGTCATAATTATTATATCTATTGTCTTTTCTTTATCCTGCTTCTTTCTATGAACTCTGGTTAAGAAGCTATCCTGTGGAAGGAAAGGGTCTATTTCCTGATTCGGATGGAAAATCAACCTGGAGAACAAGAGTAAAAGCAGCAGGGCAGCAGCATGACTAGGAGTCCCAAACAGGAAAACATGATGGACCTCTTCCTAGACACAACCGAGAGAGCTCTGGGAATGACACAGAAGTAGCCTAGAAACACCTTAAGGGATTGATTTCTGGGACTAAAACAGTGGGAACTCAAGCCACTGGAATCTAGATAACTAAAAGAATATGTGACCTTATTTTATAATACAGTTGTTGAGACTCAGAAATTTGAGGAATATAAAGTCTTCAATAAATGGTAGCTATACTTCTAAAGGGACCAAATTAATATCTCTAATTCAAAAATAAGGAAAACCTCAGTAGCTGATAAACTAGGCCATGATTCACAGACACTTTCTAATTGTGAATTTAAGTAAGTTAAAACTCCTATTAATAATCTCAATAGTTTCCTCTTGTTCATACACAAAGTTCATGTTTCACCTCAGAAATTTGTACAAACACTAAGAATCAAATTTTTTTAATTCAGTACTGGGATTTACAACTAGCAGAATTTCATAAGCTCTCAGACTATTCACTAGTTTGGGAAGTGTTCAGAAAAAAAAGACTGACAAAGGAAGGTGAGTAATAGATAAAAGAAATTACGAGAGGAATCTTTTTTATTAACACTAGACCAGCTCTCGTTTTTGTTCTTCTTTTTCTTAAAAAAGGTGAGGCAAAGCATGAATCATGTCATCCAGTTTTTGCTATCCTGCTTGCTCTCCTTGAATTTTTACAAACACCTGAAGGCAATCAAATACACAATTCACAGCTACTTACCTCAAAGAGAGGAAATAACATAAGGATATCCCAAAAGAAACTGTCAAGGAGAAAGAGGTTTAGAGATGTAGCTTTGAAACTACATTGATATTTTGTCTTTATTCCTTTACTAAATGGAAAGAAATCACAGCAAAGACCTACAATTAAGTAGTAAAAGCATTAAAACTTCTAGAAATAGTATCTAAAAGAAACAAAAAAGAAATGTGAGGCCTAAATCTCACCACAGTTGTTTTATATCATCCTTTATCCCTTATAAAACACCTATAAAGACCTTTTAAATGGCTTCATGGTTTCATAAATTAAGTTTATATTTTCACATTTCTAATATTAAATATTCATTAAATGAATGAATATATATTTGCTCATGTATTTTCAATGTTTATGAACTTGAATAAAATCCTTTCTGTGGGTTTCTTATGACACAGAAATGCTGCATAACCCAGAGCTTTACTTGAGGAAGAGGCAAGAAAAGGGAGAAAAACTACATTTGCCCCCTAAACTGTCTCAGTTCTCTGATAAGCGATTTAATCCCACAAGACACATGATCCTAAACAGCAGTAGCTTCATTGTGAATAAATGTTTTTAGTCCACCTTTTAAAACATTATAAACCAAGGAGTATCGGCTGTATCAAAAACTTCTGAGGCCCTGCGCACACCTGTTGAGCCTCACCTCTGACTCCAGTCACACCTGTGGAAGATAGTTCCCAGCAGGCCACAACACCCTCGCATTATCAGTATGACACCTCCCATCTTTCACTGTCTGCCACGGGGCCTCTCCAATACCACAGATAACACAAGGAGCCCACTCAGTATGTGCATATCCATAGATGTTCCCAGGAATGAGCGTCCAGGATTAACACACAACCAGTGGGAAGGAACTGGTAGACAATTGCTCCTTCCAGGTGACTCCCTGGTAGAGAATTCTAAGGAGCATTCTACACAATCCTCAGAAGGTTCTAGGTGGCATCAAGTCCCAGCTGGGCTCAACAGTGACTTTGAAAATGCAAGCTTTTCTCTTTTCCTTACTCTGCCCAATCTCTCATCCCTGCTCCCTGTTGCCACCACTCAAATAAACCGCCTAGACACAAGCCCCTGTCTCAGGCTCTTGCTTTGAGGGAGAATCCAAGCCAAGACTGTTTATATGAAGAGTGGGCTCCGAAAGCAGGCCCTTGGGATGGTACTCTCGAACTGGATCACTTACAGGCCAGGTGGAAATGACAATCCATTGCTGGTGAGAGGCATGTGCATCTCACTAGTGTGGACTGAGATGAGGTACAGGTGAAAGAGCTGACTGTGAGCAGCTCTTTCCAATTCTGCATTCAGTGACATCATGCAGGTAATTTGAAAATGGCCATGGTTAGGAGTATGCACACCACAGAAATTGGTAATCACAAATCAGGGCTTCCCCATTCCTCAGCATTCTATTAAGAGGACTAGATGGTTGGGAAAGGGCTATGAGACTCTTTCTTATACAGAATTTTGGCCATCACTCCAGTTTTCAGCTTCTTTCTTCCCATATCCCATTTTAAGAGGTACCTGGTACCTTTTCCAGGGTTTATGCCACAAATCACCAAATCCCAAGGCTACTGCTGTCCTATGGCATAAATCAGCTGCTTCCACTATGGTCAGCCTTTATTCAAGTGCAAGAAGTCTATTTTTAGCAATTAAAAAACCATTTAGTGAGGTTTGGGAAAGTTTCTAAATAGTATATTGCAGTTTGCCAGTGCTCAGGTGAGGATTCCATAAACAAACAGGTAATATATATTAGCCATATTCTGTTTTTTATAAACTTATGTCATTTGTACTCCCACTACAATTTATTTTCAACTTTTTACTTTCTCAGAGCACCTACTATTTAATAAGACAATGAGGCTACAGTCTCTGTATGAATCATTTTACTTTATCTTCACCTAATAGAAATATTAATTATATTACATTTATATAATAAGATCTGCCCCTCTAGTATCCCCTAGGACAAGAGACTTCTATTTCTCCAAGTGATTCTAAATTCTCGCTCTCAATTCCCATTGTTCCAAATCAAAATCTTGTCAATAGTCATCTGAACTACTACAATAGCTTTCTAAGTGATTTCTCAACTGCTAGCTACCTCCACAACACCATAAACCCACCAATCCATTCTCCACTTTACTATCACAGAATTCTTTCTAAAATTATCTAATTATTTCATTACCCTGCATACAAAGTTTTCAGGGAGCTCCCAGAATAAAATACAAAGTCTTTAGTTTGGCATTCAAAGCCCTTTACCATCTGGCTTTCCTTGACGTTCCAAATACCAATCCCTAATTAAAAGCATACAAATATACTAAGGATAAGAAATTTTTCTTTTGCCGAGTGGTTGTCTTTCAGTAGTAAAAGCATACAGATACACAGAATATTTGCTCTTCTTTCTCCAATGAGCTTCCCGCAAAACACCCTCCAACCAATCCCTAAGATTATCCATTTCCCTACACGCTAACCAACCCTCTGCATTATCAAACTTTTTATTTCTGCCAATCTGATGAATGAAAAGTGGTCTCATTTAAAAAGTAAAATTTGTATTTCTTTAATTGTGAGTAGTAATAGTGATCATTTTGTTTGTATATGAGCTATCTGTACATCATTTCCCACACATGACCTGTTTTTCCTTGTTATTTTTCCACTGGTTGCATTCACATTTAACTATAAAAACACTTTAGATTTTAAGGAAATTGGTTCATCTCATACAGATGTTGTCAATCTTTTCCTGCCAATCTATCACCGATTCATTGATTTTACTTAGTTATTTCTTACTAAGCAGAAATTTATAATTTCCATGCAATCATAATATACAGATCTTTGCCCCTGTTGAACCTGGGTGTTGTTTCTTACTTGAAATAACATTCCTGGGGAGGGTGTAGTTCAACTGATAGAGTGCATGCTTCAAATGCACAGGATCCTGGGTTCAATTCCCAGTACCTCCTCTAAAAATAAGCAAATAAGCAAAACTAATTACCTCCCCCCAAAAAATAAAATTAAAGAAAAAGAAAGAAATAACATTCACTACTCCAAGATGATGATGATAATGATGACCATGTGAACTATCTGACCATCTAATACTTCTAATTTATGAATGTACTCATATTTTCTTCTAGTATTTCTAGTTTTGAATGTTTAAATTTGATCCATCTTCAATTGATTCTGATGAAAGAAATAAGACAGAAACTCAATTTTTCTTCCTCCAAATGAACAGCTAGGTTTCCCAATATCATTTTCTGATCAATTCTTTTCCTCACTAATCTTAAATGAATTTGATTGTACACTCATTTCTCACATATATGGAGGTCTGTTGTGGGGCTTTCTATTCTGTTGATTCACAGACCAATATTAAACTTTTTCAAATATTATAGCTCTATAAAAGCTCCTGTTATACTTCCCCCATATGAATATCTATTAGGACTGGTCACTCATTATTACTCTTCTATTTCACAATTTTATCAGCTGTTCACACATTTTTGTTTTTCACATGACCTTTAGAATCAGCTTATCCAACTCCCCAAAAATCCTATTAATACTTCAAGATTGCACTGAATATATGGAACAATTTAGGGAAAACTGAATTCCACAAGAACAAGATCAAGGACTGTGTTTCCATTAATTCAAGTTATCTTTTATACACTTCAGAAGAGTTTGAATTTTCTTCCTATTTGTGCTCTACATTTCTTATTAAACTCATTCCAATTTATTTTCTCTTTTGTTACTATTATAGATTTGATCTTGATCTTTCTTCTTTTCACTCTCAGGTAAATGAGTAAATCATATTCCCCCTCAGTTTACAATCGTCACAATTGGTCTATACAAGACTCTTTTTGTTACTGTATTCTTTTATCACTTGAGCCACCTCTCTTTCCCCACACCCTCAGAGGCAACTACTCTAATATACCCAAAGTGAACCTTTGTGCTTGTATTTGTTCAGGATGTGCATTGTTCTGTGGCTGTATATTTTTAATTCACATAAATGGTGTTATAGATCTCACTGTTTCTTTTTTCACTCAGCACCGTAATTTTTTTTTTCTTGGTGGCTTCCTAGCTTCCTGTTGATTTTTAATTGTTCTTAAATTTCAAGTATTTCTTTACCAGCTCTGAATCCTGGTAAGTGATTGTATTTTTTTTAATTGAAGTATGGTCGATTTACAATGTTGTGTTACTCTCTGGTGTACAGCATGGTGACTCAGTTATACACATATACATGAATTCTTTTTCATATTCTTTTTCATTATAGGTTACTAGAAGATATTGGGTATAGTTCCTGTGCTATACAGTAGTAGGACCTTGTACACATGGGGTGAATACATCTTTTTGAATTAGAGTTTCCTCCAAATATATGCCCAGGAGTGGGATTGCTGGATCATAGAGTAAGTCTATTTTTAGTTTTTTGAGGAATACATACTGTTTTCCATAATGGCTGCACCAAACTACATTCCCACCAACAGTGTAGAAAGATTTCCTTTTCTCGACAGCCTTTCCAGCATTTATCATTTGGGGACTTAATGTTGGCCATTTTGACTGGTGTGAAGTGATAGTTTTGATCTGCATTTCTCTGTTAATCAGTGATATTGAGCATCTTTTCACGTGCCTATTGGCCATTTGCATGCCTTCATTAGAGAAATGTTTGTTTAGCTCTTCTGACCATTTTTTCATTGAGTTGTTTTTTGTTATTGAGTTGAATGAGCTGTTTGTATACTCTGGAAATTAAGCTGTTGTCAGTCACATTGTTTGCAAATATATTCTCCCATTCCATAGGTTGTCTTTTTGTTTTGTTTATACTTTCCCTTGCTGTGCAAAAGCTTATAAATTTAATTAGGTCCCATTTGTTTGTTTTTGCTTTTATTTCTATTGCCTTGGTAGACTGACCTAGGAAAACATTGCTATGATTTATCAGAGAATGTTTTGCCTATGTTCTCTTCTAGGAGATTTATGGTGTCCTGTCTTACATTTAATTCTTTCAGCCATTTTGAATTTATTTTTGTGTATGGTGCAAGGGAGTAGTCTAGCTTCACTGATTCACATTCGGCTGTCCAGCTTTCCCAACACAACTTACTAAAGAGACTGTCTTTTACTCCATTGTATATGCTTGCCTCCTTTGTTGAAGATTAATTGACCATAGGTATGTGGGTTTATTTCTGGGCTCTCTGTTCCACTGATCCATATGTCTGTTTTTGTGCAAACACCACCAGTTTTGGTTACTGCAGCTCTGTAGTATTGTCTGAAGTCTGAGAGGGTTATGCCTCCAGCTTTGTTCTTTTTCCTCAGGATTGCTTTGGCAATTCTGGGTCTTTTGCAGCACCATGATTTTATAATTCATTCATGTTCACGTGTTTCTTACTTCTAATTATTGTATAAATCTCCATGAGGTCCATACACCATGCTTAACCTATCTACTTTCACAGTGACAGACACCCAGCTTGTCTTCAATTCCTCTACCATGAAAAACACTGCAACAAACACTCTTGTAGTAATAGTTGGGATAACATTATTCACTGTAACAAACAAACCCAAAATTTCAATGCTTACTAAAGTAGGTTTATTTCTTGCTGATATAACAGTTCAATATCGGTGTTTCTAGGAGGTGAATATTTTTCCTTCATGTAGTAGTACAGACAGATTACATAATTTGCCCAAGATCACAGAGAGAATAGTATAGCCAAATTTCAAATCTAAATTGTCTCATTCCAAAGTCTGTACTATTAATCACTCTGCTATGCATGTCTCTTTACAGACATGTGTGATAATCTGTAGTACTATCTTTATTATATATTAAGATCTCATATGATGCTGGATAGTAAACTATTGTCTTATGGCTCCAAATCTACTTTTGCTATACTTTGCTTTGTGATACCGGAGCTGGAACTCAGCATACTTTTCTTTGCCAGCTGGCTTATTGTTAGTTTCTTCCAAGGACACTAGCAGGCAAGAAAGTAAATGGAATTTGCTTCTTCCTATTTCCTTGCTATTCATACAGCTCAGCCCAGCAATGGTCTTCATTCCATGACTCAGCTCCTTTACAGCCCCAGGAATGACCTCTCTGTATCTCCTAATGCTGGTGAAGTACTCAGTGAAGTACTCTCTTCACTGAGTCCCAGCAACACTGGACCCTGCTCCATGCTTGAGGGTTCCAGGAACTCCAACTTTTGCCTTTGTTCTCCAAAGGATGATAGCTGTTTCCTGTATTCCCTGTATTCCTGTTTTTCAGTCCTCCATATCTTTGTAGCCATTTCCCAATAGTGAATTATTTTTACTGAACATCCTAGTATGGTTTCTGATTTCTTGACAAGACTCTGATATACATATAGAGTTGATTCTCTTTAGTTATACTATAAAGTTACCATAAACACTGAATTAGCAAATACTGAAGCATTACTCCTAGGAGAAGTACAATTCCTGTGAATCTGTGGTCACAATATTTCCACTGTAATCAATACTTAACCTTGTTTTATGTATGTTTCTGTTTAAACAGAGCTAATTCAATATATATTGTTAATTCACAACACTGAACTCTCAGCCAACAGCACTATAATCATATCTGAACTCAGCTTATTTAACAAAATATTTTAACAAAAATATTTTCTCCATAAAGCACATCGCAGCCTCCTTGCACTTAAGAACACTAGAGAGCACCTCAGCACTACACATACGTGGGAATTAAACAGTGAAATCACTATCAAAAAGTACAAAAATGCAGAAAACATGACATAAAACAGACTACAAAAGGGACACATGTTTACAGTACGAAAGCTGAGACAAGAAGACATTGGCTTTTTCATCTGGGAACATGATCTTGCTCATCAGGTGACTCATATTTTTTCCAGTCTGGGCACACTGGTGAATGACTGTAAAAGTACGGTTAGTATCAATTTGGGATTTACAAATTTCAGCATGTAAGTGAATTTGGAAATACAGAAACTATGATTAACGAAGACCAACTGTATACACGGCATGTCTTCAAAATCTTTAATCTTTAAGCTGTTTCATTGTAATTCAGTGTAATATTATGGCTTTTTAACATGTCTTAATATCTACTAAGATAAGTACCCCCTCCCTTTGCTCTTCTTTTTTAAGGCTAACTTAGCTATTCTTGTACCTTTATTATTCCATATAAATTTTATAAGTGTATCAAATTTTTCAAAAAATTCAACTGTAATTTTGATTGGAATTGCAATTAATTTATACATTAATTAAGAGAGAATTGACAAATTTATTAAGATGTTCCAATCAATATGGGATATTCCTCCATTTATTCAGTTTATCTAGTCTTAGGGTTTCAAAGTTTTTGCTACAGAGATTTTGTGTATCCCTAGATACATTAGCATTATTATTATATGTGAATGGATCTTTTTAATATATTTTCTAGTTGGTTGTGGTAGGTATAGAGAAATAATATTAATTTTGTAAGCTGATCTCATACTGGCAATCTTTTAGAACTTTTCTTAGTCTTACATTTCTCAGTTGATTTCTATGTCATCTATAAATGTGCAACAGTGCTCCTTTTATACCTCTCTCTCTGTTCCCTCAGACATAACACCCTGGACCACTCTGAACTTGTTTTTCATTCAAGGCCCAGCTCAAATAGTACCTTCTTTGACAAGTCTTACCTAATTGCCTGGCCTCATACACAACCATCACTCAGTCTTCCTTGCTCCCCATCTAAGTTAAATGTGCCACCCACATGCTTCTATAGCACTTTCTACATACTTCTATTATGCTACTCAGCACACTGCATCAAAATTACTTGTATACATATTATTCCACAAAAGAATGAACTCTACCATATCTTACCAATGCTTATCCATCTATCACAATGTGTGGTACCTAATACATAATACTCACTCAATAAATGGTTGTTAAGTAAATGAATAAATTGAGTAGGCCAAAGTGTTACACACTGCTTACTCAGGACATGGAGAGAAAAGATCAGTATTAGTATTATTACTTATGTAAGTAACTCATGCTAAATAGATTTCTCGAACTCAATAAATACATGCACAAGATCCCAAAAATTATACAAAATAAGAATAAGGCCCTATCATGCTTCTCTTTTTTTCAGCTAGTATTTTAAGTTATGACGCCTAAGAACTAAGCAAGTTCACAGATTTCAAGAAAAATATTAAATGAGCTTATAATTAATAGTACATTAATATATGCTTTTCTCTGCAAATCTCTAGGAAATCTGTAATATTATAAAGACACTGGATTTACCAGTACTCTACCACAGATAACTTCCTCTGAAAGAGGAGGTTTGAGCTTTTATAATTTTTTTTAACATTTTTTATTGATGTATAATCATTTTACAATGTTGTATCAAAGAGCTTTTATAATTTTGAGTTTTAAGGAAAATGAAATAGGAATCTGAGATAATGCCTTCTTAACACATTTTCCATAAAAATTTTAAAGTTATCATTTTAAAGGTTAAATATAAATTTAGGAAAAAGTGGAGCCAATTTTCCATTAACATGAATACAAACAATTTAAACATTAGTCACAAAGAGCTAAAACGAGGAATCTCAGCAACTGTACAAAGATGCCTCTAGAGTTAAACAAGTTAACAGTACCTCTAATAGCAATGGCTAATAGTTACTGAGGATTTATTGTAAGACACTAGCCTAGCACTTCAGATATAATGTAATGCTACATCTATAAATTCTAATTTAGATATAATGTAATGCTCACATTTATAAATTAGATACTGTTAGATTATTAGGCTATTAGATGAGAAAAATCTAAGCTCAAAGGAATTTATTTGCCAAAGACAGGAAGCTAATAAGTAGAGAGGTGTTTTATCTAACTCCACATGCCCTCTATTAACCCCAAAGCTCAAGTAAGCAAGCACCCTCTATTCTGAGATTAAAGGCAAGAAAAAAGAAAATACCTTCTTCAGTTACTTATCATAGTCTCCAAATTCCTGCCTTTATAGGCTTTAAGATAGAACTTAAGAAAGACTGTGAAAATATTTGATGGAAGAAGTGAATCAAAAAGGATGAGACCAGAATATTGAGACACTGAGCAGCAAAAAGGCCAGTAAACTGAGGATATGAGAAGTACACAAGCCTAAAATGTGTCAAAAGGAGAAGGCATGAAATGAAAAACATAGAATTGCCATAAATTAACATTTTTAAGCACCCACTATTGCCTGCTTCACAGTTTTACCAAATTTGTCTATCCCTTTGGTCAACATGAGAAGAAAAAGTATATACAAAAATAACATGGTAGACAAGGAACTGCTCCCTCATCTTTCCTTCTAAAAAGGTAACCTTCCATAGTACAAATGTGGAAAACACAGAAAATGAAATTATGCAGCCTTTAAATATTATGTTTACAAAGTACTTTTAATGACATGGACAATGCATATTCCATAATGTTAAGTCCAAAAAAGACCGACGGTTAAAATTGTATAAAATTTGTAAAAGTATGCATTAAAAAAAATCCTAGAAGTAATACAAAGAGTATAATTTTTTAAATTATTTTGTTTTCTTCTTTACATTAGGATTTCTGGCACAAGCCCAATAAAATGAAATTTTGGCACTGATGTGCTCTATCAGTGCCTAATACAGTAGTTCTCCAAATTTGAACGTGAGCCCTGCATCAGAACCACCTGGAGGGCTTGTTTCAAGAGTCTGCTGGACCCCACCCCTGAAGTTTCTAAATCAATAGATACTGAATTCTAACAAGCTCCCACTGCTGATTTGGGACCCACAGTTTGAGAACCACTGATATAAATAGTTAAATTTAATTATTATGTATATGTGTGTATTTATATACATACATTCAACTAACATGTAATTTCATTTATTTTTATTTATTGTTTTATTATATTACTTTAGTTATTTTCTACTTAACTTACTGTCTAATTATTAATAATTACAGCTTATAATTTATAAAGCTCCATAGTTACCTAGATTTATTAGGTATACCTGCTGTTATGTGATATTTTATTCCACACTAAAACAAAAAAAAGAGGCTATCTGTATATATGATTGATAGAATTAACCAACAAATTTGGCTTAACTCCTACCCACAACTAACCAAAGTTGGTAAGAGTCTGTTTTCCAAAGAGAACATTTATCCTTTGACGCTTCCTTATTAATTTCTAAATCTCATTTACAAAATAAACAGCTGTTAATAAGCAAAGCAGGAATTTGGCAGCAATCTAACTTTTTAAAGTAGAGTTTTAGGAGAAAATAAAAAGATAAAAGCAGTATCTGACCCTTTCCCTACTCTCTTTTCTTACTGCCCCCCTAATTTCTTACCAGAAATTATTCTACATGAAATTCCACCCACTTTAAGCCTTATTCAAAGGAGAATCTCCATCACAGAATGACAATGATGATCACCCTACAGCACTTGACAAATGACAGAATAATGTGCTGGTAAAAAAAAAAAAAGGCAGAAACATTTACAGATCTATTTACTTATTTGTTAAATGAACCATTTCTTTATTTGCCTATTCTGTAGCCTGCATTTTCAACGTTCAGTAATAGTACAACTTCTAAATATCCTAAACCAAAACAATAAAGACAATGGTAATCTAATTTTTGAATAATACATCTGTTCTAATTTAATTTCTACATTGCTGCATTCAAAGAACAATAGGCAGTAAAGTCATTAATATCCTTTTAAGATTTTCTAATAAGAAAACTATAAACTGTGTACAATGTAGTTCTGAAGGAACTGAATGGTCAGAATGTACTTATCTGGCTTATTTCCATGATAACTAACAAATTAAGACCAAATCTTGAAGCCAACGTACAAGTTTATGTTCTAAGAAAAGAATCAGTATTAAAATTTGGCAATACTTTTGGGGTGATAAAAATGTTTTGGAACTAGACAGCAGTGACAGTTGCACAAAACTGTGAATGTACTAAATGCCATTGAATTGTTCACTTTAAAACAGTTAATTTTACTTTTTGTCAATTTCACCTCAATTTTTTAAAATTCGTACAAGCAATACCAAAAATCAACAAGACAACTTTCACAGTTTCCAAGACCTTTTAAGATTCTTGTTCCCGACATTTTATAAGAGGAAAAAAAAACTTAAAAGGAAAAATGTTTAGATTTCTCATGTATAAACGCAACAGGCAAATAATCTTGAATGCTAATCTCCCAAAAGTATTTAATTTGATTGGTGCCCCACCCACCTGTTTCTTCATCTACTCTCCCTTTTCTCTTGAAGGGACAGTCACAGTCTGACTTCAAACATGTTATTTGTAGTTCTAGGGAAAATCTCAAAAATTTCTGAGTAAAATTTACACATATTAAGGCAAAAAAACAGAGAGGTTAAAAGGTTACTCTCTTAAGTAAATCAGAATCAGATGACTTGCATCTTTAGAAATAAATATAAGGTTGGGACACTGCTTTGGGAAAGAGTCCCAGTATTCTCCTCACTTGCTAAAAGTAATAATAAATCCTTTCTTTTCCCAGTCTTTGGCCTGGCTGTGTCTTTTGGCTCAACAGCTACCAAGAGGCAAACCCAGTTTTTCAAGTAACAAAGACTATCCCAACTCCAAGATTATTTTAAAAATTATTAAATAAATAAATAATACCAGTTTAAGCCCTTGTTGGACCTTTTCTTAGGAATTTTTTAAAAAGAATGTTAAGACTTCTAGCTAAAGTTTGATTAAACCTACAATTTTTTATCCAGCCACACTATCAAACACATGTAAGAATAAAAACATTTTCAAACTTGCAAAGTTGAA
Organism: Camelus dromedarius; assembly: GCF_036321535.1. Lineage (NCBI taxonomy): Eukaryota > Metazoa > Chordata > Mammalia > Artiodactyla > Camelidae > Camelus > Camelus dromedarius. Next base: position 35,345,000 of record NC_087443.1, on the reverse strand, counting down.
AGATACTTTTTCCCTTTCATTCATCCTTTCTAAGAAAGCTACTGGGAGTACATGATCCCCTAAACTGAGAAAGTAATCTGTGATAGGGGAAGATGTGATCAAGGAAACAACAGAAATCATTACAGGAGAGAACTGAAGGGACATCCCAGGATGACAGGTGAGCAGAAGGCTTAAGAGCAACTGGTCCAGATTGGAGAGGAGGATAGAAGGCTCTAGAAGAGACAACTGGATGAAAGAAAGAAGGAATGAAAAAAGAAAAGTGGGAGGGAAGGAGACAGGGAGGGAGGGAGGAAGTAGGGAGGGAGAGAGAAGAGAAGGGGAGAGAGAGAGAAAGAATAGATGGACGGAGACAGGGAAAGAAATCTAATAGGTCACCTGGTGTATCTAAATATAATGAGAGATTTATAGTTCTGTCAGTGAATTTGGGGATGAACTGTTGATATTCATATAGAAAATTAAGCAGACAAAAAAGAATAATACAATCATTAACACCTGGGAAAACAAAGGTTCTAGCGGAAAGGACATTAATCATAGTATAATATGTGGCTTAACCATAAGTAATAAATACATAATCATAATAATATAAACACTGAATATTATTTTAACCAAGTATCATCATATAATTTAAAAATAAGATATGGAAAAGGAAGAGTATATTTAAAAAGATAAAGGCTTGTATTTTATAGTAAAAAGTCAAAAGATAAAATCTGAAACTAAAAATTCAAGAAATAACAGTATAAGAATATTGTTTAGAAAGATGAAAGCAAATACCAGAATAAACAACTAAAAAACTTAGAAGTGGTCATCATATCTGAAAAGTGAGACATAAGAAGGGGGATCATGGAGAATAAAATGCTGTTTTTTCTTTAAAAGTCTTGTCATACTAGTTTGCTTTTAACAAGTTTTTGTAGCACTAGGTAAAAAGTAAAGCTCAACTGAAAAAACAGTACTTAATAGATGTCTATAATACCAACTGTTGGGCCTGTATTTTAAAAGTCAAACAAAAGTACTACGGTATATAAAAAATTTTAAAGTGATTAAATTACAACATGTTTATGTGTATATAGATCTTTATTCATTTAAAGTTAAAATCTTATTTGAGCAACTAAATGGGACATAGTCTTAGAAAAATGCATCATAAAAATCTCAAAAATCATAATTTTTACAACCATTGTTGACTTTATCATCTTTTTTTTCCCTTTTTTTTAAATTGAGGTGTAACTGACAAACACAAGTTGACTTTATCATCTTTTTTTTTCCCCTTTTTTTAAATTGAAGTATAACTGACAAACACAATTGTAAGATATATAAAGTGTTCACTGTGGTGATTTGATACATGTATACATGGTGAAAGTATTCTCATCATCTAGGTAACATATCTAATACTTCACATATTTATCTTTTTATGTTGAGAATTCTTTTTAATAATTATCCTGGCTATTTTTTTATTTTTTATTTTTTATTGAGGTATGACTTTATCTTCTTAACCTTGTGTTACTAATTTCACCCAAACTGAGAAGCCATTTTATGTGTTCTAAGCACGTCTTGTACTTGATATGACTTTCTAATTAAAAATGCACTCTATTTTAGGATTAAAAAAATAACCTTTCATTTCAGAGCTCATCAGTGGTAGAATGGCCTTATTTCTTACTACATACTTGCTCGAATAATGATCCAACAACATAAAAATGGGCAGCAGTTTCATCAAGATATTCTTCTAATAGAGTATGAAATTAGATGAAATGTCTTCTAACTTACAATCTCTCTCACAACATATTAGTTTCTCATTTTTTCATTTGACCATGTAACTCTTTAAGACCTGAGTATTAAAACTGTGCATTACAACTTGTCAAGAAAATATTAAGAAATATGTTAAGATGACAAATTGAGCACACCCGTATCTTCTCTCCCTTTCAAGACTCCATTAAAATTGTAGAGTTGAACAAATAAGTCCAGTTCCTCAATGATCAGAGAACACACCAAACCTGGAACAGTGTTTATGGGAGAAATGCACACAGATGGGAACAATAGCAGGCTCACAGTTCCCTGTTGCCCATTACAGAGCTAAAAATGTAAATGGTTAGTTATGTGATATAGGTACCCGCTCTGAAAGAAAAAATAATGGGGTAAGAATTGCAATGACTTACCAAAGTACCTGTATTACACATGTTTATTTAAATTTTTAATTTAAAAATCAGTACAGTTCAATTTTAGAAAAGCTGAGATTAGAAAATGAAATGGCCCACACAAATTTTCTTTGAAAAGTTCAGTTCAAAGTTCCAGTTCAAAAGATTTGATTTTTCCCAAAAGGGTACCAAATCAAATCATGATAAACCTATTTGAATGTGTCAAAAGCATTTCAAATATAGTATACATCTACAGCAGAATTCTGTCATCCTTAACCTGCTCTCCTTTTCTAGATCATACCCATATCCTATCTGTGTCTAGTAGAAGAAAATCTAGTAGAAGAGGCAGTAATATGAAGGATTTTACCTATCACAAAAAAAGATAATTCACATAACAATTAATCAGAACAACTAGAAGATACTATTTATTGCTCATCATCACTGTTTAACAGAATAATAAGAATGGGGGCATAAGAAAGTCAAGAGTGTAGCGAAATAGACACTAAGACACTTTTGGTGTGAATACAAATTGGGTAAGCATCTCTGAAGAGCAGTTTGGCAACAAGTACCAGAATCTTTCTTTAAATCCTACTTTTGACCAGAAATGTCACATCTAGGCATTTTTCCCAAGGAAATAACTAGTCAAGTATTTAAAGATGCATGTACAAGGAAGCAAGCAACATGGTTTGTAATCATGAATAATTACAAATAATCTAAATATCCTACAATGTGGACATTAAAATAATGATGTAGCTGTCTAAACATACAAACATCAATATGGAAATATCTTTTAAGAATAGAGTAAATGAGGGGGGAGACAGAAACATTTATAGATCTGTTAACTTATGGAAAAAAGTAGCTTTATTAAAAGTATGTATCTAAAAAAAAAAAAGTATGTAGTGTTTCTCCAAGTAATATGTATCACTATTTTTAAAGACAAACAACGTCCCCATACATTCTGATAAAAAAGATCTAGAGCAAAGTCTGGAAATGTGAACTCTCAACATGCCCCCTCCCTACATACACACACACACACACACACAGGCACTCTCACCTGGGTAATCCTGGTGCAAGTGTTCTGCAGAGTGCCCTTTGAAAAATAGTATATTAACATATCTTGGGAAAGAGCGTATGTGCAAAATAAAAGAATAATGAAATAGGAATCTACATTCTGGAACTGATGTTGAATTAGGGAGAATAAGACACAAAAGAAGACAATGAAATATAATATTTCCACTCAATGGACTAATAAGCAAACATTAAAATAATAACCACAATGACATTTCCTTCTGGAATGATGAAAATGTTCTGTATTAGATAGTGGTGATGGTTGCACATCAAGAATGTAGTGGAAGCCCCTGCAGTGTATGTACACTTTAATGGTTAAAATGGTGAATATTATATTATGTGAATTGACCTCTATAAAACAAAAATAGAAAAATTGTCATGTACATAGTTAAAACTGCAAGGAAGTATGTAAGTATAAGGGGAAAGACAGAGTAGAAATACAAAAAAAAAGGGCTTATTTGGTGGGTTGAGTGGGTTTTTTCTATTTTTTCGATCTTTTTATTAACATTATTATATTGTTTTTATAACAAAAAAGAGGAGGGTGGGATACCTTTATTAACAGCCGAAGTTAGTTTGCATCCAATGTGGGAAGGGTGGTCCTCCTTAAGTGCAACTGAAGTGTCATTATATGTTGTTGAGAAGATGGATACTGGAATAAAGAAAAACAAAAATTATCCACCACAATATATTCAGTATCTGATATCTCATAGGCCTTTAATACTCAATTCACAACTTTCCCCTAGTGTTGCCTTTCTCTAGTGTCATGTACACACTTCTAGATCTACATGCCACTGAGTCAGAGACTAAGAAAGAATATATAAGGGGAACAAAATCTAGTAAGAACACTGAGCTGATATAACAAATTATAGTCTTGAATCCACCACTAATTAGCTACGTGATCTTGGGTAAACCACTCATGGGCCACAGTTTCCTGTCTGTAAATAAGGGGACTGGGCTAGCTTTAACATTTCTTCCGGCATTAAAATTCTGATTTATTAAAATTCCAGGGGAAAAAAAAACAAAAAGATTCAAAATAAGTTTTGATTTGCTATAAAAGAACAAAGAAATGTCATATTGCTCCCAAACACATACTGCATCCCCCATCCCCCATCAGTATTCAGCCTCTGAAAGTGGCATCAAGAAATGTTTTTAGTGAAAGCTACAGATAATTGCCTTCTACATCCAAATTAGCTTAATAAAAACTATTAATAAAAAAACAGAATTTAAGTGTGGCATGGAGGAGGAGGCAATCAGAATCACATGGGACCTGTACAAAGTAAAACGTCCATGGTTTCAAATCAACATTTTATGGTATACTGTCATGAATGGTAATATATTTGTCATAATTGGGTTGGATATATATACATTATATTTCTTTTTCCCTTACTCTCCACTCACTGCATTAAATGGCAATGCTCAAGAGCTAACTTTGGAAAAGAACTCATTTGGAAATTCACACTTTTTGGAAAAAAAAACTACAGTAATTTTGATCTCTTGGCTCATTTTAGCAATATGCTAAATATTTTAAAAAGCAATTTCACTTTTTGAAAAGCCCACATTAATTCAAATAAGCTGAAAATTAAATGTTAAATGTAGGTATTTCACTTTTGAAATGTTGCTAAGAAAATTTAATCACAATTGTTCTTACCAATTACACACTAACTTTGTAATAGATTCTTTTCCTTTGTAGTCGTCCTTTCCTCTCACCAAAAAACAAAAACTCTCAGTAGAATTTTTCGTTGAACTATTTTAACCATAATCCATTCTCATTACTGTCAAGCTTTGAAGCAAGTGAAGAGAATTCTTAAAAGGGGAAGTTAAGGAAGAGTAAGAACTTTTCATAAATATTATCATTCAACTGCACAGAAGAAAGGAATAAAAAAAGACTTCAAGGCACAACCAATAAAATATTAAGAGTAAATTATAGGTTATCTCAGAGCACACGAAGAAGCTAAGAATAAGCTAAAAAGACAAAACTTTTTTTCTTCTTGCATAGTATTTATAGGAAAAGTTCATACATATAAAATTGATATGTGAACGTCAGGAATAATTTTGCTCCCATATATTTTTCCCCACATAGTATTCACAGAGAAATTGAGACCACTTGTGTAGCTCTGCCAAATTAAAAAGAGACAAAATTTCTAAAAGCAAAATCTCAAATTAGATAAAACTTATTCTTTCGCTTCTCAAGTATTTTGTTCCCCTTCCACAATTACATTTGTTTGGACACTTAGCACCTTAATTTAGTTAAGAGAAACTGTATTTAAAAATTCCAAAAAACTCACACAACTATCAAGTGGGGTCACTTAACATCTGGACTTTCAAAGGGCAAAAATCTTTCTTCCTGCCTTAATATGAAATGTAAAATTATGAGAAAGGCAGTGACGTTTCCATGAAATTTAAATCAGTAAAAGGCTGCCTATTGTTTTTCCCAAATCTTCCGTCAACATAACTTTCTGCCTATGAGGGGCCTCGTGCTATGGGTGGGAATGCGCAGGCGCTCAAGAATTAGCGCGCCAAACCGCCAGCCCTCGGCCAATCTCTTCGCCTCAGTTCTCTCAGGTGGGCGAGACTCTGAGGTAGGTACGGGCCTACCCAGTTCTGAGAACTTTAACGAAATAACTCAAATAAAGCACCTAGCGCAGTAGCTACACTTAGCATGGAAGGAAACGAATGGCATTTAAAGGTAAAATGCAGACCTAATGTGCAGAACTTTGTTCTCAGACTACCTCCAAGGCTCCCCACCACTTGAGACCGCACTCAGGGCACGATTTCTTCCAGTTGGGCTCGGCGACGAAGGGGTCATTGGGGAGAGAAAAATGAGCGTAGACTGCGTGGGAAGGAGCCTGGGAGAGGCGAGCCTACGGGCCACCTCACGCCTCCCCTCAAACCTCCCTCTCATTCCGCAGAAGAAAGAGCTCCACGCGAGGCCAACGCGGGAAACGCAGCCGGAGACTCGTCCCCTGACCGATAATGCAGAAATTTTCCAGAGCGCGGGCCCGCAGCACTGAACGAGACTGATCCTTGTTTCACAGCTCTCGGTGACCTAATGAGGAAGCGGGAGGGCAAAAATCAGGTCAGCGACCAAAATCCAAGTAGGGTTGCGATTTTCTGAGCGCAGGGAAGGGGAGGGTTTCTAAGACCCTTCTTTAAAGGCGTTTACTTAAACCACTTAAGGGAGCTTCCATTAATTCTTCGTGTTCACGAAACAGTTCTAACAAATTGAGCACTGCCGCTTCTCACAGCAAAGCTCGGGGAGGTCGTGGGCCCCTCCCACACGTGGGTGTGGTGCGCGTGCGCAAAGTTGTTTTTACACTAAAGTGTCCCCGCCTTTTTCTCTTCCCTGTGGCAGCGATGGCCGAGTGGTTAAGGCGTTGGACTTGAAATCCAATGGGGTCTCCCCGCGCAGGTTCGAACCCTGCTCGCTGCGGAAGTTAGTGGCTTCTTTTTTTTTTTTTTTTTCTTTCCCCTTTCAATAAATGCCATCAAATGACAATCCTTATTCTTCCCGCGTTATTTCCCACATCTGCCGGCTAAACGGCCCCAGAATCTAGTGTGTCAAAGAAGAGTAAATAAATGTCAGTGCTGCAAACATACGCTAATGGGAAAAACCTCCCCTCACCCTAAACAGTAAGCTAACAGTTTTAGAATCTTGTTCCTCAACGAGAAGATCAAGTTCACAAAATAAAAGTAAAACGAGTATAAATATTGGCGGATTTTTTCAGGCTATCACAGCCTGAACAATGCTACCTTTCCTTTAATCCCACAATCACTTTCAACGGTTCCCCCACCCGATACACGATCTTGAGGCTTTTCCCTCAAGACTCCAACTTTTTCACGCCTTATAATACAGAGCAGTTCAGCCTGTCGCTGTGCATTGGCATTGTTGTGCCCAGCAATCCAAGAGCCCCCTTACAAGGCAGTGGAGGTTATAAATACGATATCAAAGTCTCCTTCCCCCAGCCAAGTAATTCTCTACCCACTTCTCTTAATAGAAGATAAATCCTGAAACTTCCCAGAGTTCAAAATTTTTTAATGTAGATAGACCAAAGGGAATTTTTTTTGAAAATTGTAATCAGTTGATCTGTTAGGCAAATGCTGAACTCATAATCATCCCTCCATTTCCAAATCCAGGTCCTTCTCCATATTCTTCCAGTGTGTGGCATCCCAGTTTGTGGCATCTCCAGACATGGGGCAGGACACACTCACTTGGAGTCATCCTGATGATTCCTGTTCTTCACCTCATTTTCTATCCAATCCAAGTGCCACTGATCTTACCCCTAAATATGCTCAGAATCCACTCTGTTCCAAATCTACCACTGCCACCCAGTCTAAATCAACATCACCTCTCATCACAACCGCTTCTCAGCCTCCTGTCTCCCCCAACAACTCTTCCTCCCCTTTAATCTATTGTCCATAAAATTTTTTTTTAATTTAATGCACATTTGGTCTAATAACTCTCCTCCTGAAAACCTTTCTGGGGATTCTCGTGTGCTCTTATAATAAAGACTAAAATTCCTAGAACAACCCCACAGCTCCCCATGATCTTGCCAGCATACCTGTTGGGCTTCTCCCACTCATCCTCTGGCAAGATGTACCGTCCTTTCTTTTAGATCCTTAAAGAAATCAAACTCTTTCTCTCCTTAGGAATTTTACACGTGTTCCAGTGTAATCCTCTCATCATATGGGTCAGGTCACCTTATGTGATTTCATACCATTTTAATCTTTTTCTTCACACTTATCACACTATGTGATACGTTAGTGTGAATATTTGCTTAATTTCTCCCTGAATATGAACACATGGGGTGGGTTGTCTGTGTATGTTTGTGTGTGTGTGTTTAACCACTAAATCTCCTTGTCTGGTACTTAGTGGGCCCTCAGTAAATAATTTTGTTGAATGAATTTTGTGGTTGAGAAGGTCAGAGAGCAAGAGGTCTCACAATACCTGAAGAAATGGGAGGCAGAGACGCCAATAAGTGTGGACAGACTCTGTTTTTCTTCATCATTTGGGTATTGAGTCAAAACTGTGCCCTGACCACAGAGATCAGCACGAATATTGCAGTTGAACCACCTGATATATTGCAGCACTGTTTAACATGATTTATGAGGCTGATATTTTGTGTTTTTTATTTGTTTGTTTTTATCTTTTAATATATTTTTATTGAAGTATAGTCAGTTTACAATGCTGTGTCAAAATCTGGTGTACAGCACAATACTTCAGTCATATAGAGACATACATAGAAACATACATATATTCACTTTCATATTCTTTTTAATCATAAGTTACTACAAGATATTAAATATAGTTCCCTGTGCTATACAGTATAAACTTGTTATTTATCTATTTTATATATATTGGCTAGTATCTGCAAATCTTGAACTCCCAATTTATCTCTTCCCACCCCTTCCCCCAATAGTAACCATAAGTTTGTTTTCTATGTCTGTGAATCTGTTTCTATTTTGTAAATAAGTTTGTCTTTTTTTTTTAAGATTCCACATATAAGTGATATCATACGGTATTTTTCTTTCTCTTTCTGGCTTACTTCACTTAAAATGCCATACTTCAGGTCCATCTGTATTGCTGCAAATGGCATTATTTTATTCTTTTTATGGCTGAGTAGTATTCCATTGTAGAAATATACCACAACTTTATCTAGTCATCTGTCGATGGACATTTAGGTTATTTCCATGTCTTGGCTATTGTAAGTAGTGCTGCTATGAACATTGGGGTGCATGTATCTTTTCCAATTAAAGTTCCCTCTGAATGTATGTCCATAAGTGGGATTGCTGGATCATATGGTAACACCATTTTTAGTCTTTTGAGGAATCTCCATACTGTTTTCCATAATGGCTGCACCAAACTACACTCCACCAACAGTGTAGGAGGGTTCCCTTTTCTCCACACCCTCTCCAGCGTTTATTGTTTATGGACTTTTGAATGATGGCCATCCTGACTGGTGTGAGGTGATACCTCATAGTTTTGATTTGCATTTCTCTGATAATAAATGATATTGAGCATTTTTTCATGTGCTTATTAGTCATTTGTATGAAGATAGGAGAATTGCTTGTTTAGGTCTTCTGACCATTTTTGGATTGGGTTGTTTGTTTATTAAGTTGTATGAGCTGTTTATATATTTTGGAAATTAAGCCTTTGTCAGTCTCATCTTTTGCAAATATTTTCTTCCATTCCATAGGTTGTCTTTTTGTTTTGCTTATGGTTTCCTCTGCTGTGCAAAGGCTTATAAGGTTAATTAGGTCCCATTTGTTTATTTTTGCTTTTATTTCTAATGTATGGGTATGTTGCCCTAGAAGAACATTACTGAGGTTTATGTCAGAGTATGTTTTGCCTATGTTTTCTTCTAAGAGGTTTATAGTGTCTTGTCTTATGTTTAAGTCTTTAAGCCATTTTGAGTTTATTTTTGTGTATGGTGTGAGGGAGTGTTCTAACTTCATTGATTTATATGCAGCTGTCCAGTTTTACCAACACCATTTGCTGAAGAGATGTTATTTTAACACATCATGTTCATTGTAAAGGGGTTTCATCCCCAGAGGTTTCATTAATGGAGGCATTGTGTAGTAAAGCAGGGAAGAAGAGATTGGGAGATAGGGCTGGCCTAGGACATGTGTAAAGATTTTATTCCAAGTCCCCTCTGGCCTTGACAATCCCCCCATGCCCACCTTTGAAAGCATGCCTCCCCAGTGTGCCCATATCCCCAGGAACATCTGGTCTCAGGCAGGCCCTCTCTAAATGCTGGAATGAAAACAACTAATAATGATACCCAAGTATTAGCCCCTCCAGGGGTTAAAGAGACAAAGCTCTGACACTGGAATTTTCAGGTAAAAGAGAGGACTTGTTCTAGCCGAAGCAATGAATGAGAAAACTTAGCTCAGCTCTTGTTCTAATGACTGGTTTCCTTCCCAACCTACATGAAGTTACTCAGTCAAGCTCACCCAAGCTGGTAGATGCCACAGGAAATTCATTATTTTTTATTTCTTCCCACTACCCTGCCCCCACATCTACTCATCAGTCCTAGGCCTAGAGACACTGCTTCATGGATTGAATTCTGAGCCTAAAGAATAGCTGTGATGGACTTAGATTCACCTTAGCTGCTTTGTCTGGTACTACACTGACAGGGGAAGCATGAGTGAGCAAAACCAGGTTTTCATAGGTATGTCCAGGCCATTCCGAGGACTCCAGTGACATAGAACATGGCCCTGGGCTTTATGCTCTTAATACTCTCTGCTGCCTGAGGTTAGGGATGGACAAGAGTCAGGGATTGCTGAACTTTTCACTCAAGTGGTAAGTAGGGCATAGCCCCAGCCTGGTCAGCTCATCAATTCCCTGGCCCCAGCCAGTGATCTCAGGCTCTTTGTTCTTCCACATCACATTTGTCCCCAGACACTTTGGGGGCATATGTTTCCCTCCCAAACACATTCATTTAAGACAAGATTCTCAGAGTATTTGTCCAGCAAAGGAATTTTAGACATATTTTACCCGACGCACAAGTCATTACAAAAGATGTAAGTAAATAGAGTATCCATACAGTCCAGATGTTAAGACATACGCATCAGTGGAGTAGGACTGTTAGTGTTCTGAAATAATATGTATTAGGGTATTGGACACAGATATGCCACAATTCCTTTGGGTACACACCTCTAGTAGAGAGGTCAGCAAACTTTTTCTATAAAAAGTCAGCTAGTAAATATTTTAGGCTTTGTAGGCCATGTGGTTTCTGTTGCACCTACTCAGCTCTGCCTTTGCAGCATGGAAGAAGCCATAAACAAATGAGTATGGCCGTGTTCCAATAAAACTCTACACAAGCAGGCTGGATTTGGCCCACAGGCTGTAGTTCACCATTGCCTGCTCTAGAGGACTCTCCTCAGTATTTAAAAAAAAAAAAAAAAAAAAAAAAAAAAAAGGTCTTTCCAAGTTATAACTGTTAAGATATGATGAATTGGGACACTATTAAGAGGCTAGTTAACATTTCACTAGTTCTTTCTGGTTTATACTTATCTGTGAAATCTTACAATTTCCATTAACATAAAGATATCAAGAAAAGACATCAGTAAAAATGCATGAGACAAAATTCAGAGTGAATGTTTTCTAAGATCATTTCATCTCAATACATCAGAATGGTCTAAAAACTTCTGGAGTTCTCTCTTGCACATTATGCTTGTCAGCTCCACTCACCAGCAAGACTGATGGGGTACAGACCCTGGAAATACTTGCTTATTTTCTCCTCTTTCTGTAGTTTGCCATGTATGCTACTGCTCTGAAAATTCGAAGTTACTGCTACTGTAAACAAAGCCCTTCAGCCTTTGAGCATCTTAAGGTGTGGTTTGAGTCCAGGTTTGCAAGTTCATTCGTGAAGTACCATGAGGGAGTAGAAGAATAGGGGTTTTGAAGTCAGAGTGACCAGGCTTCAAATCCATGCTTCTTCCCTTTCTTGCTGTGTAACTTTGGGCAGTTTACTCAACCTTCCTGAGCCTTAGTTTCCTTATTTGCTAAGTGGTAATAATCATTACTTCTACTTCTTGGCATGGTAAGAGGCATTTTCCAAACTCTAACCACAGGCCAGTCACTATGATAAGTGCTTCATATACATTGTTTCATTTAACCCTCAAGATAGGCCACAGCTAGTTACCAGTGAGGAACTGAGAATGGGATCTCATGCTATTGCTTCTCTCCCCCTTTCCCCAGAGTTGGTCTCTCATGGCAGGGTCTAGGACTAATTTGAAGGAGCCAGTGGGCAGGGATGAAAGAGGCTATTCGATTCATGTCATTGGCATGGATTATCTTTTTTCTGTTGTCTCTGTCAGCTGAACAAAGCAGAGAACCAGCTCCCAGGGAGTTGAGGTGTAAAGCTGCCCAGGGTCGGCTTTGGCCGAGGATGTGTCTGGGGCTGTGTGAGTCCTTCTCTGAGAGAAACTACTCTGACATTCCCTTACCTGGGCTTTTTTTTCCCCCGATGACCCTTACAGCTCATTAGTGATTTCACAAATATAATTTCCCAGCCTGTGTTACATTCCTCCTTCCAACTCCAGTCCACCCCAATTTTTAAAATATGTATATCAACTGCGTGATATGTGTCATGACCCCCTGATATGAGATATCCAATCCCTAGGAAGGAAACCCTGAATTGAAGGACCCTCTCTCCTGGGTCCTTGAGACTGGGTAATTCTATCCAGCCACGATCATTGCCTCTTTCTAAACATCGATCTGACCAGTCTCCCCGGTAGATCCCTTTGGCCAGCAGAGTAAAGGCAAATTCCTCAGTGTAGAGGTCCTAGCAAACTGCCAAGGCCCTTCATAATTTGGCCCTAAATTCTTTCTGACCTTCTCTCACACTCCTCTGCAGCATGACTCTATAATGGCAATTACATGGCTTACATTCTCCCACAGAACAGATTTACACACTGGCACCCCTGGCTGTCCTTGACGGTTGATTTGAAATATATGCACCCAGCAACTTGCATGCACACACACACCCCACCATCCTCTATACACATAGATTTGAGGACATATACATGAATAAGTTTAAAATATGTCATGTAAGCAAAACTCAGGGTATGCTCCTCCTTATCTGTCCCATATTCAAGGAGTATTCCAGAAAGCCAGCAAGAATATCAGATATACTAGAGAGACGATCAAGAATTGAAACATCAAGAATTATATTTTAGAAGGGAGGGTACAGCTCAAGTGGTAGAGTGAATGCTTAGCATGCATGAGGTCCTGGGTACAATCCCCAATACCTCCATCAAAAAAACTGAATAAATAAATAAACCTAATTACATCCTTCCTGCAAAAAGGAAAAAAAAAAATTTAAAGAATTATATTTTAAAGCAAGACAATAAATCAGAGATTTTTTAATTAAATCATATTGTTTTGCCTATTGAATGGGTAATATAGTCTCATGATTCAGAATCATAGGGGTTCCCACCCATCCTTGTCCTCCTGCCACCACAGTCCTCTTCCTGGACCACCAGTTATCAGTTTCTCATTTTTTCTTTCAGTGCCTTCTTTATGCACAGACAAGAATATACATATTTTTATTCAAACGTTAACATACTATACACACTGTTCTGAACCTTGTTTCATTATTTTAAAAAAATATCCTGAACATCTTTCTATATAAAGAGCTTTCTCATTAAAAATGTCTTCTGCTAACTCAAATGCCTTCTCCAGATAGAGCTCACTCCCTCAGAAAGAATGGGCCCCAATTTATTTAACCAAATCCATATTGATGACCATTAAATTTGTTTCCAATCTTTTGATTTTACCAAGAGAAAAAAAAGTGCTTCAAAGAAAATCTTGTATATGTGACATTTTCTAAAGCAGGGATCTTAATCACAGTCATTCATTTTCATGTACAATTTTGAGAAAGGGGTCAGCCCTTTGTGCAGGTATTAGGAACTGGCCACAAGAAATCACATGGTCAAACAGTTCTAAAAGCATAGTCTAACCTCAATAAAGCTGAAAATTAAATTAAATTAAATTAAATTAAATTAAATTAAATTAAATTAAATTAAATTAAATTAAATTAAATTAAAAGGTATAGTCTATACAAATACCGTAGAAAGAAAGGGGAAGCCTTCACTCTGCTAATCTATTCCATTTCCAAAGAAATGGAAGGGCCAGAAGTAAAAGTACTCATTTACCTTTTGACATCTCAAATGAGCCAGTTCTTAGAAACAGTCCCCTCCTTCCTCCTTCTGTTTCCCCTCCCCTCTGCTTAACTCCATATTCTGCTCAGTAACTACTGGGCTTCCTGGAATTTTTGTTAACAATTCGAGATGCTCCAGGAATAATTTCTGTGACCACAGCCTCTGCTAACTCAAATACTCTCTGAGTATGGTGCTCACCGCCTCTGGCTCATAAAAAGGACAGCAAGGACTGGAGTTACAAAGAATGCAGGTCTGGAGCCTTCCCTGCATTATGACAATGGTTATTTGTAAGGCAAGGGAGTGATGGGAGGTCCATGAGACCCACTCTCAGTTAACTGCTTCTACTTTCAGAAACCTTTCAGGGGTGAGATATATGACTTGATGAATTTCTTACAGTACCTACATTAATATGGTACAGTCCCAACTCCCTTGCAAGACTGACCTGAGGGCAGATTCACTGTAGAAACAAATTTATTTCTTAAATACAGGCTAAGAGGCTCAGAGACACTTTTATCTATTGCTTTTCCTATTCCTGCTTTTTGCTATTAAAATTTGCCAATACATCGTTTGGATCCACTTGTGACAATATGATTTTGGTTTACACTCATCCAGGCTTGAAAAATGACCACAGCTCAGGCAAATTGATGCTTCCTGACCACTCATTTCTAACCACTCATTCCTGGCCATTCATTTTTCACACATATTAAAACATGCACCAGCTTTGAGCAGCACATTTTTCTAAATTACTCCATATTTTCCCCTACTGCTTTTTAAGCTTCATTAAAAAAAAAAAAATTCTAACCATCCTTCTCAAGATTGTCTCTATAAAACAGCCATGACTGACTAGTCTGTATCTTCATATTTCAATTTTTCAGTTGTTCTTTTTTATTATCTATTACTATTACTACAGCATTCTCATTGGGGAAATGTTTGGCCACTAAGGAAATAAGGAGAGATTTTCATCAGTCAAAAACCAGGATTCAACTGAGTAAATTTAAGATCTAATTGGCTTTCTTCAAGAATTCTTGAATCAGGTAGCATCCCATCTTGTAAACAGAAAGGCAGTCTGAGGGGGTTGCACAACATGGAAGGTTTTTATAGGCAGAAGAAGGGTGGGGTAAGAAGGTATTAGCGAAAGAAAAGGTCATTTCAGGCCAGGCCCTCCTCTTCTGGGGGAAGAGAACAGAGGGTCTTTATCCTGCAGATTACCTCACTAGTGCTGATCAGGAAATTTCAATGTGACTGTTTTAAAGGTCACATTTCTGGAAGGAGTTGAAACTGCAATTAAGTCTTGCTGTTTTGGGGGACAAATGACTCCATTTGGGGCTTTTTTTGTTTTTTAACACATCTTTTCTGCTAAAACTCATTACACAGCTATAACATTTCCCAGTTACGACTCTTCGGCAATGTCACAAGTTTTGGTGCATGATATCAACTTTTTAAAAATAATAGAAGCATCAAACTGCTTGTATCTTTTCCAAAATGTAGGTTTCATTATTCAGGTATGGTGAGCACAACAGCTCAGGAGAAGATTTGCCAGTTACCAAGGGGAGGGGTCATGCCATGCGGGGGTTGGGGGCAGGGGAGAGGTAATGCAGGGAAGCTCTGGGTCTGTCCAGAAGTAGAGGAAGCAAGGGGGAAATGTGGGCTAGAGTCTTTATTTAGGTTTCCGTGAGAAAGAGCAGGGGAGGCAGGGTAAACAGATTTAGGATTAGCTAGTTTGAAAAATTTCAGCAGGCTCTGGGGTATATAAGGGTTGTTCCTTGTTGTCTGGTATCTATCCCTGGGGTGATCAGGACAGGGGAATAATGACCTGAGTGTGAGAGGTACAGGAGGAGGTGGGGGTAGGGCCTCAGGAGTGGTTCTTTTGCATATAAAAAGCACGCCTGAAGGTGAGGTGTTTACAGTCCCCAGGAATTGGCTAGCCCTGGGAGGGACTGTCTCTCCTGGGTTAGTAAGGCCCCAGATGTCAAAGCATCAGAAATACAGAAAATAAAAGGGTATGATTAATACAGTGTCAGTAAGTACCTCAACAGGAAACAAGGCACACTCAATTTAGGACAATTTTATATGGGTTTAATAAAAAGACTATTTTCAAAGGTATGGAGAAGGTGTAGAAAAACCGTAAGGGACAGCAAAATGGTGCAAACAAAGGATGTCCCTCACCATCTGGTTTTACAAGGACAAAGTCATTAGCCACTTCAGTCACTGACCTACAGTACACTTTGAAATGAATTCAGGACAAAGGATAGGATGAGGTACTCTGTGCTTTGGCAAAATAGGCCCTTAGATAGTTGTTGCTGGTGATTAGGTTCTTGTCTCCTTGCAGAAAGAATTCAGAGACGAGACATGGAGGTTAAGAAAGTAAAGTGGGGATATATTAAGGGATAGATCATACACTCTGAAGGAGAGCGCAGGCCAGCTCAGGTGAGCAGCTGCCCTGAGTTTCTTTGGTAAATTCATTACATAGAGTGTAAAGATGAATGGGTAGAATATTCATTGAGGAGGAAAGGTTTGGGTGTAGTAGTCTCTGATTTTCATCCCAACTCCATCTTCCCGAAGGGAGGAGGGATTTTTGTCCTTATTTAGTCTGTATCAGAAGTGTCATTGGGTCAGTGCGTGATGAGTACTTCTAACCTGCAAGGCTAATTTTATTGAAATAAGGGCACAATGAGCAAGAGGTTACAGACACTAGAGAGTCCTGCGTTTTCCCACCTTTCTTTGTTGGCCTCTAGGGCACTTGTCACCCCAAAATGTGTGATTTCTGATCAGCCCAGAGGTTCCTGATTTCCTCTGTATGCCGAGGGACCCCTGTTGTTTACATGATGTATGGTTTCCTGCATTTGATCCGTGCCCCTCCTTTTTGCCCAATTCCTGCCATTTGGCCAGTGTCCCCTTTTCTGTGCTCATATATAGCTATTCACCTGCTCTAACAGTTATAGTTCAGAAAAATGCTTTACGAACCCAGATTCTTGCATCTTCCCATACTTAGAAAAGCACTAAAATCAGAAACTGAGATATTTGTTCTGTCGACTGAAATAAACGCACAGCCTAAAAGTTGAGAGTTACATTTTATTTGGCCTGGATGACAGCCTCTCAGATCTCTCTGAGGGACTGCTCTGAAGAGGTAGGGGAGGAGCTTTACAACAAAGATCAGGTAGTTGGAACAATAAAAGATTACTTGTTATCTAAAGAAAAACAGGCATCTCAAGTTAAAGAAGTTAGTTATTTTCTATGTATGGGAGGAAGCAAGCATTTGGGCTCATTGAATTCATTCCTTTGACAAGCATCTAGCTATGTAGGGCCAGTATCTTGTCCTTTATTATTCTGATTCCGCTCAGAGTGCACCATTGTGAGTGGTAGAGGCTGGGCTGCAGGCTTGTCTTCACTGAGGGGGGTGGCAGCAGTGGCTGATGACTTGATGGCTTCAGCATTCTTTGTTTACTGATATGGTTTGCAGTATTTTTCATTCACAGTTCCTTGTGATTAGCAACATTCTACTGAGATTGTTGCTGAAAGATCGACCCCCATCCTTTACACACCGAATAATGAAGTCTTGGAGCTTAGAAGAAAAGAGGCAGCTTTATTGCTTTGCTGGGCAAAGGGGACTCACAGCAGGCTAGTGCCTTCAAAACTGTGAACCCATCTTGGGGTTATCCAGGTGACCAAGTCTACAGAGATAGTGGTTGTCGCACTTCCCATCTCTTTATCTTGTAAGCACCCAAGGTGTGGTCTTGGTAATTCAGGCTATTTTATAAGGTTACAGTCCTGTGACCTTCTCCTTGGAGAATGACTCAGAGACCAAGCATGATTATTACTTTCAATAACTAGAATAAAGTAAAAACAGTAAAACTGTTACAGAAATGGCAGGCCAGCCGAGAAACAAACACCACTCGGAGGGTCGGAGTACTCCTGTTTATTACGCCGGCGGGCTCAGGGGCTACTGCTCCAGAGCTCTGAGCACCTGCGGGAAGTGTGAGAGAGGTTTCATAGGGTTGCTTACAAGCTTGGAGTCCATCAACCAACAGGGTGAGTACAGCTAGGCAGTATCATAAAAGCAGAAGCAAAGGGTCGCTTGCAGTAACCCGAAACCAGACTAGCAAGGTGAAACTTAAAATTCATGAGTTAACTTAAAATTCATGAGTTAGCCCAGCCCAGTCTTGGCCCAGCCCAACCTTTCCTTGTCAAAATCAATAGCTTTAGTTTTAACAACTGGCCCGGAGCTGTGACGAGCAACCGATCAGTCAGGTTTGTTGACCGTTATAAGGGCAAGCATAAGAATAAGCAATCTGTTAGCCTAAGTGTGGCCATTTTATTAATTCTCCTTCAAGATGTGTGCTAGATTTCATGTACTCCTTAGCCAAAGTCACATATATACCGGCCTCTCCCCCTACCTCTTCAGAGCAGTTTCTCAGAGCTCTCTGAGAAGCTGTCTCCCAGGCTATTGCCCTCAGTAAGTCTCCCAATAAAACTGAAACTCATAGCTCTCATGTGCTTTTTATGTTGGTCAACAGTAGTCACCACCCCTAAGGGGGAAGGGAGCAGCCACCAGAACCTGAAAAGGACCCTGTGGGGTCCTCCCCAGGTACAAATCTTTTCCATGTCCTTCTTTCCTTCTTTGCAGGAGAAACGGCTTCCGCCCCCAGACCTTCCCTGAGTTCCAAAATTCAAACAGTTACTAATCAGGGAATGTTGGGAATTCAGAAACAAAGAAGCAATCAAATAAAACTGCAGCCTCAGGGCAAGGTCCTTGTTCCTCCTAATGGAATATACATAACAATATCTGTGAGTTCCTCTGCAGGAACTAAGGCCCCCACCCAGGTGGAGGAGGCAACTTCAGGCTGAGCACAAGATTCCTGGAACACAGCCCTGTTGCCTCACAAGAAAGTCACATACCCCACAGCCCTCAATCCAAATTTTGCCTATAAAAGCTTTTCCCCCAAAAAACCTTCGAGGAGTTCTGGGGTTTTTTTGAATAGAAGCTACCCACTCTCCTTGCTTGGCCCTGCAATAAACCTTTCTCTGCTCCAAACTCCTACATTTCTGTCTGTTTGGCCTCACTGTGTGTTGGGCACACTTGCATTCGGCACCATACCCAGAAGAAAGTTCTGAGGAGGGGTTGATCCCAAGGAGCGGGGACCTCCCTTTAGAGGACACAAGCAGTGCACGGTGACCCTACAGGGAGAGACTGAACCTGCTCACTCTTCTCCCTCCCTCTGATCTCTGACTGGGCCTCCCCACTGGCCAAACGCCACTGATCAGTCTCTGTGAGACAGCAGGGAAGGGTGCAGGGCACAGCCACTCAAGGAATGACAGCAATTTAACACAAAAATGGTGGAAAATTCACCTTCTAGTTGCCCTTGAGGATTAAGAGGTTTAACTTCTAGTAGACCTTGAGCTTCATTATATGCTCATTGTAACAGTGATCAAATAACATGCCCACAGGCCCCATGACAGTCCCAAGGATAACCACAAAAGGCCAACGAATGGGCAGTGGGTAATCTTGGTAATTCCTGGTAATCTTAGCCCCTTCCCCAGGGCAGTTGGAATGGTCCCACCTGTAAGCTACTGAGCCCATAAAAACTGACAACACAATGCCTAGCACCCTTTTTCACTCCCTCCTCTTTGGAGACAGCCCACACTCTGTCTATGGAGTGTGTGCCTACTTTTACTTTAACCTGAGCACCCAATTCCCACACCTCTTTCCTTGCCTTTCTGTTGCCTTACGCTATATGCATCTCTCTAAATAAATCTACCTTAACTCAACTGTGACTCACTTAAATTCTTTCCTGCGCGAAGCCAAGGACCCACACTTGGCAGGGCACATCCCAGGAGCTCAACCGAAGCCTGGGACATGGCCCTCCTCACGCTCCACAACCGTTTTCCTGCATCATCTGTAGCTGAAAACAGGGCAGGGAGTTGGTCTGAAGGGGCAAAAGGAGGTAGCCATATCTCTGCCTTATATAAAACTTAGGAAACAGAGAAAATGAAAGTAATTATCCATAACCCAGCACCTTAACAAATCAACTTTATCACTGTGGTCCATTTCCCTCCTACATAGTTTATGTGTAGCTGCATTTAAAATTAAATCATTGACTATTTCAAACATAAAGAGATACATAGAAAATAACAGAGTATTAAAAAACAAAATGCAACTGAGTAAATTTTAAAGATCTAATGGGCTTTACTGAACAGTTCATGAATTGGGCATCACCTCATCTAGCAAGTACAGAGGAGCTCTGAGGAGCTGCAAAATATGGAAGGTTTTTACAGGAAGAAGAAGGAAGGGATGAGGAAAGAGTGAATTAACTCATCTTCCTTTGGAGGATGGAAAAGGGTTATGTGGCAGATTACCTCATTGGTGCTGACCAGAAAATTCCAAACTGTCCGGTTAAGACTACATTCCTGGGGGAGGTTAGGTGCTAAATTTCAGTTTGATGATGTCGGCTTAGTACAAGTGATTTCATTTAGGGCCTGCTGTCTCTATTTTAACAGTAGTATATAGTATATTTTATATTTTTCATTAAATTATTTCATAAGATTTTTGCTCTCCTTTGTCTTCATAATCACGATTTTTCATGGCTCTATAATAAACCAAACAGTAGCTTCATCAAATTTAATAAAGCAGTCATTGCACAACTAGGCTGCTTCTTTTTTTGTTGTTGCTGTTATACAGTGATGTTAAATAATGTCGTGATGTACATCTCTGAGATATAAACTTTTTTCCACTTTTTTATGTTACTTCTTTAGGCTCTACATGTCCAAGAATGGGAACACTGAAGCAAAGGATAAGCACATATTCGTAAATTGCGTTGCTAACAAGTTGTGCCAATGTATAGTGTCACCAGTAAGCATAAGAAAGCTGGAATCCTGAAACCCTTATCTACACTGCATATTATCACTTGCAGCTTTTTTGTATGTGCTAATTTAACAGGTAAGCACACTCTTCATTTTTATTTAACTTGCTTTTCTGTGATTACTGTTGTAGTGTGTATGTTTACCATACATTTGTTTACTAATTGTACTTGCTGCACTATTTCTGACTTTCTATTGAATTAGCTACTGGTCCTTAAAACTGCTGCTAAAATTGACCCTTGGGGGAATCCCTATTAAAAACAATTGAGCATCACGGTGATAAGACAGCAATTTTAAAGGAAAGAGTCTAATAAATTTCAAGCTAAGGGTTTATGATCTTGATATGTACTTTTTGGAATGTTTATTATCTAACTCTATTAGATAGCAAGATTTATCCACCCTAGTACTCTTCTTTCCCTGCATTCCAGCATTTGAAAGAACTGGTACAAAACTAAATGCAGCCTGAATAATTGCAGTGAGTAATTCATGTTACTTACCATTCTTTATTGGCGACGTGATGATCCCGTATCTGTTCTGGGAGACAATGGAAGTAGCTGGCCTTGAGTGACTGATTCTGAGATACATGTGGGTCTATTATGGTACAGACCATATCATCATCATCATCATCATCATCATCATCATCATCATCATCATCATCTTCTTCTCCTTCTTCTCCTTCTCCTTCTCCTTCTCCTTCTCCTTCTCCTTCTCCTTCTCCTTCTTCTTCTTCTTCTTCTTCTTCTTCTTCTTCTTCTTCTTCTTCTTCTTCTTCTTCTTCTTCTTCTTCTTCTTCTTCTCTCTTTCCTTACCTCACAGGTTATCTGAGGAAATATCTTCCCTGACCCATCAGGATTCAAGGCAGTGAGGGGTTCATTTTTTATCAGAGATTCTCAAACATTAGAAGAACCAATAATGACAGATTATTAAAAACTCGAACTTTCGGACCTCACTGTTGGAGACTCAGACTTAATAGCTGTGAGGTGAGCCCAGGAATCTACACTTTTTTAAATAATAGAGATGCAGGGGTGTCTAACGACCACACTTTGTGAAACACTGGTATAAATCCTGGGGATAGGAAGTATATTTGTACTGAAAATATTCAAGGTATGGGCAGAAAAGAGGCTGGGAATGGGGAGCATTGTGGGATATAGTCCAGTAAGAGCCCCTTCTGGGCCCATTCTCCAAGTGTCATTGTGGAGGAAACTGTGCAAATAAGACCAGAATTGGATGAAGAAGGTAGTCAAAGTGTGGCAACTTTTTAATATGCAAAGGATTCAGTGGTCAACAAAACAACCTGTCCCTACCCTGTTGAAGGCTACCATCCAGTGACAATTCATTGTAATGTCATTTCGTGATATTTAATTACATTTTTAGTGTTATAACACCTCCCTACACTCTATTTCCTAACATCCTAAAGTGTACCTCTAAGCTTCTGCATCAATCCTACCTATGACCACAGTTTCACATAACAAAAGGTCCTTGGCACACACACATTCCATTTGTGAACAAAGTATTTCTCTTCCACGCAGCGCTGACATCAGCAAACAGGCCTGAGCAAATTTCAGAATTGCTGGATTGTTTAACATTTCTTCTGGCCCTCTATTTTATTCACGAAATGTTTGTGGTGGACAAGGATACCAGCTGACCACACACTGTAGATGTGCAAAGGCAAATAAACAACCAGATCTGGAGTCATTTTTGCAACATCACAGCAACTAGCAAATACCGTTTGGATGGATCCTTCTCCTATTACTGGCCCAAGACTGCCATCTTGTGGCCATCTGAGGAATGGTGACCTCAAATTAATAGATTTTAACAACTTTTTCTAGGGGACCATGTGAATACATTGCTGGAAGAATAGACTTTACATATTCTTGTCATGTCTTCCACCAATTTTTTGCTTAGGTAGAACCTACTTTGGATAATTTTGAATATAGAATAGAAAAAATTCTACTCAGAGAAGCATAGAATTGTAGAATAGAAAAGATCTTAGAAATTACCTTGTGAAAAAATAGCCAGGCTTTTTATAAAACTAGTTTGCCAAAATGCCAAAGTCTCGATGTATCACTCTGCTAAAATCAGATTACACATTTTTCATATGGTTACTTTATATCGTGAAATTCCCCTTTATCCTGAAATGAAATCACTCCTAAGGAAAGATCTCATTTGATACTTACCGAAGAAACCAACCTGCATGTATTTGAAGAGTTCTCGCTGGCTCATTTTTCTTCAGGGCTTCAACTGTACATGCATATCTACAGTTCTGATGCCTTCCCTTGAGCAAAGAAAATCCTCCTTCCAAGTCCTTGTTAAACACCTACAGTACTGTATCACTTTCTTGTTTCCTCTCTGAGACTAGTTGTAAGGCTTAACTCTCAGCACTGAAAAGCATAAAACTTCACACACACGCACAGACCCTGGGCATACACCTTAGTTGTCCTCTGCATGGTTTGGGGCATTGTACCAAACGCATAACCAGTGTCAGAGCTCAGTGAGGTGAAAGCCCTGGCAATGGAAGAGGGACTGGGGGGAGGAGGGGGTAAGGGGACTCAGGCTCTCAGAGACTGATTCCCAAAGAGAAAATGGAAGAGCAATCCCTGGCAGAGCTCAAAGTAGACAGCTTAGCAGTTCCATGTAGACAAATGGCTTCTTCTCCAGCTCTCTGAAAGAGAATTGTTACCGTAGATTTGTGTAGGTTTATTATACAGTGTTATAGCAAGTTACTTTGGTTGCCCATCTAGTATGCATGAGGCCAGGGGCTCAACGCGGGGACCCAGTGAAACAAGACAGACCCTGCTTCAAGGAGCTTGCAGTCTGGTGACGGTGATGGACAGTGACGAGCACGTGATGCACGCTACAGTGTGCGCACATTGGTTCAGATGCTGTAGGAGCACCTGAGCCGGTGTAGGGCAAGCGAGAAAGGCTTCCTGATGTAACCCAGCCCCTCCTTTACCAAGGAGAAAATAAGTATTTGTATTTAATGGCTTGCCCAGTATCTCTGAGTTTAAAAAACGGCAGATTCAAGACCAAAAACCAAGGGGAGGGTATAGCTAAAGTGGTAGAGCTCATGCTTAGCATGCATGAGGTCATGGGTTCAATCCCCAGTACCTCCTCTAAGAATAAGTGAATTCTAAATAAACTTAATTACCTCCCCCCAACAAAATAAATAAATAAGTTAAATAAACGTCAAAAAAAAAAAAAAAAAAAGACCAAAAACCAGGTCTGTGGCCTCAGGAACTAACAATGTCCCAGAGGACCATAGCTTATTCAAAAAATGCAAGGGACCTGGTGAGGCTGTGTAGATTTGTGAGATGGTTTATGAATTTGTCTAGTTTTCTTCTAATCCCTCCTTCCTTACCTCCACCTCCACCTCCCCCTCTTAAATTTTCAGTTCTCTGTCATTCTCCTCATTCAAAGTAACAGAATATTGTGCCCAAGAAAGATACATAATGAAGATAACTTAGATTGTGATGTGGTAGAAGAGGAAGCAAAGAAAAAAAGAAGAAAAGGGATTTAAGTTATATATTTACTATTTTAACCTTTTATTATGGAGTGCATTAGTTTCCTAGGACTGCCGTAGCAAAGAACCACAAACTGGGTGACTTGAGCCAACAAAAGTTTATGTCCCACAGTTCTGGAGGCTAGAAATCAACGTGTTGTTAGAGTCATGCTCCCTCTGAAGGCTCAAGAGGTGAATCCCTCCTTGCCTCTTCCTGGCTTGTGGTGATAGCATCAATCCTTGGCGTTTCTTGACTTGCAGCTGTACCACTCTAGTCTGCCTCTGCCAGTCACAAGGCATTTCTCCTATGTCTCTGCCCAAATCCCCCCTTCTTTTTTCCCCAGCCTTACTAATACATAACTGACATACAACATTGTGAAAGCCTAAGGTGTGTAACATGTTGACTTGATACACTTATATCTTGCAAAACGATTACAACCATACCATTAGCTAACACCTCCATCCCCTCACATAGTTGCCGTTTCTTTTTTGTGATGAGAACATTTAAGATCTACTCTCTTATATACTTTCAAGTAGACAATACAGTGTTATTAACTATAATCACCATGCTGTACATCAGATCCTCAGAACTTACTCGTCTTATAACTGGACCTTTTACCAATATCTCCCCATTTCCCCTACCCCCTGTTAACCACCATTCTATTCTCTGTTCTGTGAGCTTGGCTATTTTGGGTTCCATATATAAATGATATTATACAGGATTTGTCTTTCTCTGACTTATTTCCCTTAACATAATGCCCTCAAGATTCATCCACATTGATGCAAATCACAGGATTTCCTTCTTTCTCATGTCTAAATGATCCATTGTGTGTATATACCACATTTTCTTTATCTAGTCATCTGTTGACAGACACCTAGGTTGTTTCCATATCTTCGCTATTATGAATAAAGATGCAATGAACATGGGAATGCAGATCTAAGATCCTGTTTTCATTTTCTTTGGTTAAATATCCACAAGTGAGATTGCTGGATCCTATTTTTAATTTTTTGAGGAACTTCATACTGTTTTCCATTGTGGCTGCACCAATTTGCATTCCCTCCAAGAGTGTACAAGAGTTTCCTTTTCTCCACAGCTTCACCAACACTTGTTATCTCTTGATTTGGGTTGTTTTTTTTTTTAATGACACCCATTCTTACAGGTGTAAAGTGATATCTCTTTGTGGTTTTGATTCACATTTCCCTGATGATTAGTGATGTTGAGCATCTTTTCTTATATACCTGTTGGCCATCTTTATGCTTTCTTTGGAAAAATGTCTATTCAGATCCTCTGCTCATTTTTTATTGGATTGTTTGGGGGGGATTTTGCTAATGATTTGTGAGTTTTTTAAAATATATTTTAGATATTAACCCTTTATCAAATATATTATTTGCAAATACTGTTTCACCCATTTGCCTTTTAATTTTGTTGATTTTTTCTTCTGCTATGCATAAGCTTTTTATTTTGATGTCCCTGTTATTAGCTTTCAGTTTTGTTGCTTGCTCTTTTGGTGTCATATTCAAAAAATCACTGCCAAGACCAATGTCGAGGAGCTTACCACCTACATTTTCTTCTATGACCTGGTTTCAGATCTTATGTTTAAGTCTTTAATCCATTTTGAGTTAATTTCTTAAGTAGTATAAAATACAGATCCAATTGTATTCTTTTGCATGTGGCTATCTAGTTTTCCCAACACCATTTATTTCAATACACAAAATTTTTCTTTTCCCATTGAGTATTCTTGGCTCCCTTGTCCAATATTAGTTGACTGTTTAAATTTCCCCTGTCTTATAAAGACACCAGTCATATTTGATTAAGGCCCACCCTAATAACCTCATCTTGATTACATTTGAAAGAGCCTATTTCCAAACAAGGTCACATTCAGAGGTACCAGGGGTTAGGACTTCAATATATCTTTTTGAAGGACACAATTCAACCAATAGCATGGAGTATTTTGGACATTATACACATGCAAGCATGTACAGAAGCAGAGAGTCTAATATAATGAACCCTTATGTACCCATCATCCAGGTTCAACAATCATCAATTCACAGCCAATCCTGTTTCATCTGTACCTTAATTTCCCTCCCTTCTATGTTATTTTAAAGCAAATCCCAGACTTCGTATTATTTCATCTATAAATATCTGATGCATCTCTAAAGGTTAAGACTTTCATTTTAATATCACCAAAATACCATTATTACACCTAAAAATGTCAATAATGAATACCCAGTTGGTGTTCAAATTTCCAGTCATCTCATAGATTGTCTCAGGCTTTTAACACTTTGTTTAATCAAGAACCAAATAAAATCCTCAGAGCCAATGAGATTTAAACCACCTTCCCAAGAGATGGGTTAACAATCTCAGTATCTTTATTCTCCTTCTGATTGGTTAAGCACCAGATGGTTTTGAATATGTAAAGGAGACTGAATTTTAAGTGGATGGAGGCAGATCTTGGCAGGAGGGAGAAGGGACTGGAAAGACAGCAGGGGAGTGGTAAGATGGAGGGTGAGGTCCTAGAGGAAGGTTGTAGATTTAGAAGCTACAGGCTGGGGTGAGAGGAGTCTGGGGGTAGGAGGAAGTGGCTCAAATAGTAGAGGACAGTAAGTGGCTAGCAGACAGACTTTTAAGAATAAAGAGGTCTGATAAATAACTTTATATTCTTTAAATACCAGCAACTTAGAAATGTTCTCTAAGCAAACGAAGTACTGTCAAGCCTCTAAGCTGTTCCTTCCACTAAAAATATCCTCTCCCTCTCCTATTCTAGCCCTTCAACCTGGAAAACTCCTACACATCCTTCAAAACTCAGTTCAGATATCCACACGTGTAGAGGCAAGAGAGGAGGAGATACACAAGGCAAACAACTGACCTTGCAAGGTGGAACCAGACAGCTTGATTTTACAATATCAAGGTCAAATGAGGTATTCAAGAATGTTTCCTTGGCCAGCACAGCATTTGTTAAATTTTGACTTAATAATCAAAATTTGATTTAATAATCAAAATTTAAGAATCACATAAAAATCTAGATGTCTAGCTTCTTAAACTAAAATAGAACCATCTAGCCTAGCCTATGCTTAGCCTCCTCTATAGCACTGCCTGTATCTGAACATGCATTTCTCAGGTCACCACAGTCCCCAGCACTCCCAACTGCAGTCCCAGCATGGAGGTGGAGCATCACTGGCCACTTACCATTGCACTTGCTCCACCGCATAATTGTCGTACTTCATGCCTTTACTTCAGCTGCTTGGCCCTCTCAGACATTAGAGAGGGGGAAGGGTGTAACTCATTTGTAGAGTGCATGTTCACCATGCATGAGGTCCTAGGTTTAATCCCCAGTACCTCCTCTAAAAATAAATAAGCAAGTAAACACAATTACCTCCCCCCAACCAAAAAAAAAACTAATTACCTTCCTCCACCCAAGGGGAAACAAATGGTAAAGAGAGACAAATGCTTAAAAAAAGTTGTTGTTTTTTTTTAAATTAGAGTTCGTCACCTTTGTCCCAGGTAATCTTCATCTAGATGCTCCATGGCTACAAAAAAAAATTATAGTAATAATTATTCTAGAGCTGCACTATCCAGTAGAACTTTCTGAAATGAAAGAAATGTTCTATAATCTGCACTGTCCAATACCATAACCACTAGCCACATGTTGCTCTTGAGCAGCTGAAATAAGGCTAGTGTGATTTAGGAACTGCATTTCTAATGTTATTTCACTTTAATTAATTTAATTTTAATTTTAATAGCCACATATGGCTCATGACTACTCTTTTAGAGAAGTAGTGTTCTAGGGCAGTGCTTCTCAATATGCATAGAAATACCTGGGAATCCTGTTAAAACACAGATTACAATTTAGTGGATCCAGAGTGGGGCCCAAAATTCTGAACATCTATTAAGTTCCCAGGTGATGCTGGTGATCTTGGGCTTTGGACCACTCTTTGGCGAGGAAGATTCTAGAACAGTACTGCTCAAACTTTAGCATGCATAAGAATCCCCCGGAGATTCCAGAAAGATTCCTAAACAGATTCCTGGGCCTTGCCCCTCATAGTTTCTGATTGAGTAGGTTTGGGGTGGGGTCCAATAGTTTGCATTTGTAATAAGCTCCTCGGTGATGCTGGAGTACCATTCTAGAGAATGGAATGGTGTTGGAAAAAAATCTTTTTAGTCACTCTCTGGTTTTCTTTACCAATTACTACTATTAATAGTTAATATTTGTGTCCTATGTAAAGGTAGTTACTATCACACTTTCCTGTGCCAGGAAACTGAGGCACAGCAGGTTAATGAACTTACCTAAGGCTAACCTGATGGTAAATGCTGTCTCCAGACCCACCTTCTTAACCACACACTTTACACCATGAATGATGTCACCACAGATGTCCACCAGTGTACTGTCCTTTCCTTGAATGCATAGACCCCCCGATTCCTTGAATTTAAACTGGAAGAGAAGAATCAAAACCAGAAGAGTCTGCTCTTGATTCATAATTTTCCTGGTTTCATTTCATATCTCAATTTACAAGGGAAGAAATGAGCTCACAGAAGTAAAAGTAAAGGCCTTGCCTGAGGCCACACAGCTAATCATTTCTTTTTAAGTATTATCCGCAGAACAAATTTCACAAAGTTTAGCTTCTATTGCTAAACTTCTCCCTACCCCATTAGTATTGCTTGAACACTGACGGAACTTCTAAAATTGAGCACTGTCAGCCAGTCACTGCTGGTGGAGATATGTCACTCTCCCCTCCACACACACAACCCCCAGAATCTTGTCTTTCATCAACCTCGGTGTTCCTCCCCAACCCCTCCACACACCGCCCCCTACCCCATAGTCTAAAGAGGTAGAAAGTATTGAATATAGTTTAAAATAGTCTGAAAACAAACACCATTGTCTTCAGATCTTCAGAGATGGAATGCTACCAGGTCCTGGGTTCAATTCCCAGTATTTCCAATAAACAAACAAACCAACCTAATTACCTCTGCCCGCAAAACACAAAAACAAAATAGAATGGCATCAAACTCAGCGGATGTAAAAACCCCAGCTGCCGGAGGAAAGGCGTTGCGGCGAGTCCAAGGTGGCCCGGCAGCGGCAGCAGGGGGGTGCTCCAAGCGACCTTGTGGACTGGAGTGAACCAGAGAGAACCCTGGCGAAGGCAAAGCGGTGGCTGCAGCTCATAGACCTGTTGGGGAGCCCAAATGAAGTGCCCCTGGGGCCATGGAGACCCCCAGAAATAACTGGTGGCACAGAAGGGAGAGCTCCAGTCTCCTATATGCGGTAGAGCCATAAAGACATTAACCACTTCACCTATAATCTATTTCTTAAAGCCACGTGGTCCTCTACCTTAGATGCACATTAGAATTACCTGTGAGTTGTAAAATTCAGGGCCCTTGGGATTGACATCCAGGCCAATTAAATCAGAACCTCTGGGAGTGGGACCCAGGCATCAGGAGCTTTGTGTTCCCCAGGTGGATTCCAAGGTTGAGCACCAAAAGTTTTAACAAATTTTTAATTAAAATTTTAAAATCTGTTTACCATTATACTGTGGCTTTTAGAATGTAACAAAAGCTACAAATTCCTCAAGAAAATGGGGTTAGTTGTGAAGTTTAAACATGATAATGTAAGAAAATGCTTTGAAAACTAGCAAAGGTAGGAGGTATTATTATTATTATTATTATTATTATTATTATTATTATTATTATTATTATTATTATTATTATTATTCCCTGTTTTGGAGCCTCCCCTAATAGTCTAACAAATTGGAAAGTATTTAATATAGTTTAACATACTCTGAAAACACATTGCCATTGTCTTCAGATCTTCAGAGGTGGGATGCTATCAAAAATGGCATCAAACTCAGCTGAATGTAAAAAGATAATTGAAGTGCTTGGGGCTGGTGTATGTAGATGCACATACTCTTCTTTTTTGCCTCAGCTCTTTTACTTAAAAGAACAGTAAGAAAGGAAGAGTTATTATAAAGAATGATGGAGAAGATGTGTCTCCTTTCTCTGCCTTCCCTGCCCCCACTCATCCTAGACTTAAAAAATAAAAAAGGATTCCACCTTTATATCTACATGTATCTTTAAAAATAATAATTACCTAGAAATGAAGTTTATTTAATTTCCGGTTAAAATTCTCCCATGCCGAATGGAGGAAAGAACTTGGTTCCCTAGAGAATCTGGGTTCCAGCCCGGGCCACCACTTAACAGCCTCGGTTTCCACCAGGGAAAGTCAGGAAGGCAACACCTTTCTTGCAGGCAGGGTTGGGGAGCAGGGCAGTGGGGCGTGAGATGCAAGGTGATGAGGGCAATACCTAGCCCATACAGCAGGTGCCCACTTACTCTCCCGCTCTTAGCACCTACCAGGTGCAGGCACTACGTTTAATCACCGGAATGGCTCTCAGGTCGCCCCCTCCATCCAGGCTGCATTCTCCCAAAGTCTGGCTT
The DNA here is from genome assembly GCF_036321535.1 of Camelus dromedarius. NCBI lineage: Eukaryota > Metazoa > Chordata > Mammalia > Artiodactyla > Camelidae > Camelus > Camelus dromedarius. The sequence goes on along the minus strand of NC_087443.1, from coordinate 35,314,357 downwards.
GCCGACCTCCCGCAGCAGCAGCCACTCCATCCACAGCCCACCTGAGGCCGGAAGCTTCCCACCCCATCCTTAAATTCTACTTTTGGACTTTTGGCATATTCCTCAACAATTCCACACTCTGCCGGCTCCCACCAGAGGCCCTAAACAGGCCAACTTGACCTGGTCCTGAGCCAAGAGCCAGTGTTCTGTAAAGGGGAGATTCTTAATTCCAGCCAACAAATAGAAGCAGCTGGATCAGAGAATTCAAGGGATTTACCTTAAATCCCACAGTAGGTTAGAACCAGAGAAAGATCTAACTCTCCATAAACCTAACCTAGATTCCACTGTGAAAACATTCACTCTTGGCTGCTAATTAATACAAGAAATTATCAATGCAAAAACATTGGAAAAAATGAAACAGGCCAGGTGGGAGGAGAAAGACGAGTATGACCTGCCTGATACAAAACGTTATCCCACAATGAGAGTGAGATGACACAGGAACCTGAGAATAATACCAAAGGCACAGCCACACTGATGCATATCACAAAACCTGAAATTGAAGGGAATCGAAGCCTTTCTTTGTGAGACATTTCATCATTTTCTCAGTAATTGCATCAGTTTTATAATTTCTTCCATCACTGACTCCCCAGTAGCCCTGGCATCTCCTCATCTCTGATGTAGAGGTGGCGGGTAATGGTGTTTGCCTCCAGGAAATTAAAGACCCCCTCAATAACTGCATTAGTCATCAACACTTGCTGCTGTGATTGTTCTTGTAACCACCATCAGATCTGGGCACGGAAAGGATATGAAAATTCATAAGCGGGAAAACAACATTATCTTCACCTTATCCTGCTCACTCTTTACAAGAAATATCTGCAAAGGCTTTTTTTTTTTTCTTCTTTTGGCATTTCTAATTTGCTCATCAAGGGTCATGTTTTTTGCCAGGCTAGTGTATGTCCATAAGATACTGGAAAGTATTTGGAATCATAGAAAATTGTGAATTTCTGTTTAGGTTTTCCAGAGTTGTTCTGTTGAATTGCGCTTTACTTAAAAGAGCAAAAAAAAGTTTCAGAATTATATTTCAGCATTTCGAGACACCCAAAAGGCAAGAAGCCATAACACTGAAAAAAACACCCTGTTCTCATCATGTCTCTATGGAAGGTACCAGAAGAAAAATGTGCTTTATATCTTGGGCATTCCCTGGTATGGGGGGTGAGGGGAGGGGTGCTGAGTAATTTGTTCCATAAGCACAGTGCTTCAAACTGAGCCACTCAACAAAGTCTGTCCTAGAGTGACAAAAAAAAAACCAAAAAAACTAAAGGCAAGAATCCCAATGAACAAGCACTATTTCCTGGATTTTCCAATCCAGTGGCCCTACGATCCATGAAACTTGCCAAATTGCATCTGTTCTTTGCTTAAGAATATGGTTCAAATTCTTAATGTATATACATGATTTTTGATCCATTCTAGTATGAGGTATTTATCTTACAGGTATACCTAACATACAAGAAAGATCGTACATAAAGCTATTCACTCCAGTGCTATTTGTGTTTGCCAAAAAAAAAAAAAAAAAAAAAAAAAAAGCTGTAAATAACCTGGAAAGTCACCAACAGAGGACAAATTAAGTAAATTGTGGTTCATCCACACAATGGAAAGCCATGCAGCAGATAAAAAGAACAAGGTAGCATTTACATACTAAAAATGGGGGGGAAATCTCCAAGATGTAATAACTGAATAAATGGAAAGTGTGCAGCAGGGTCAATAGTGTGTTCCCATTTGTGTGAAGAACAGAAACACATGTATGTGTGCAATGCACAGGATATATATGGAATGATATGCAAGAAACGGCCTCAGATGGAGAACTAGGGGAAAGGGATTGAGGACGGAGGGAGGCCACAATTCTGTTAACTGATTATCACAAGGTTTAACACGTAAAAATAGTAACTAGTACACATAGTGCTTATTATGTGCCAAGCATGATCTAAGCACATAACATACTTAAACTAATAAATACAACATGCTCCTTTTAAACTATAACATTCAGATACCTGTCAGTTCACTAAATTATCAACTACTTAAGAGCATAAACTTGACTTAAGCATTTTTATGTCCTACATAAATGCTAGTACGATACTTATCACAAAATAATGTGCCTCATTCATTCACTCATTCAATATCGAATATGAGACAAACTAACTCCAACATCTAGAGCTGACTCTAGAACTTAATCACCTTTATGTAACATTATTTTTTCATAATCAGTTTGGCTATACTATTAAGTCCAGCCATAATCCAAAAATAAATGGCTTTGAAAATGTGCTATTACACAAACATACAGTTGTGGTTGTGCTGGACACACCACTGGGGAATTTAAATTACTGAGTTGTCTCGTTTTCTTACTTTTCATTCAAAGAGAAACACTGTATTATCAAAGCACAATCCCCTTCCTCTTTAAACTTTGAGTTCAGGAGAGTATTTAAATGTAAGAATAAACGGTCTCGGCCCCGAGCGTCTAGGTCGTGGAGCGGTCGCTCGCGGTCACCTCTGCAAATGTGCTCCGTGGCCTAGCGTCCCCGTCCCTGTGGTCGTGCGCCGAGGCCCGCCAGGGGTCGCCGTCCAGGTTTCCACCAGCTCACAAGCAAGACCATGGCAGCCATTCCCTCCAGCGGCTCGCTCCTGGCCACCCACGACTACTACCGGCGTCGCCTGGGCTCCACTTCCAGGAACAGCTCCTGCGGAAGTGCGGAGTACCCTGGGAAGCCATCCCCCACCCGCCCGGGTCTCCCCAAAGCCTACCCGGGACGCTGGTGGGCTAGCTTCTTTTTCGGGAAGTCCACTCTCCCATTCATGGCCACAGTGTTGGAGTCCCCAGAGCACTCAGAATCGCCCCAGACCTCCACCTGCACCATCACCTGTGACCTGGCGCGGGAAGACATGGGGAAGCAGCAGCCTGGCGGCCAGCCTGGCAAAACCAACTCCGGGCCCTGTACGGATTGTCTGCCACCAGCTGCCAGGCTTCATTTCAAGGCGCGAGGCTCGTAAGAGCCACCCACCGTTCCCTCCTCTTCCCGAGACTAAGCAAGCTACAGCCAGCAGAAACAGTTGGGTTCTTTAATATCAAAACATCAAAATACCAAAAAGGAAGTTGAGAGAACCCCATTCTACTACCCAAGCCACATGGGAGCATTCCGACACCTCATAACCCTGTGCCTTGCACCAAGTAGAAAATAAACTCCAAGCAGCTGTCAAAAAAATAAAAAATAAAAAAGAACAGTCTCCTACTAAGTTAGATGGGAATCAAGTAAATAAAGTGCTTGCACAAGCCTGACTCATCAAAAACCCCCATTCAGGTGGAGCTATTTCTCATTTCTTATTTGGAGGCTTCAGGCATCACAGGAGAAAAAAGTAAGCAGGAGCTAATGCCCCATCTCATCAACAGCTGGGAAATCTGTCCCTAACAAAAGCAGAGAGGACCATGGGAGTGGGAGTGTTTTTCCCCTTGACAAGTCATTAAAAGTTATTGTGCTGTATAAATCAGACAGCCTCACATTTTCAATCTAGCATTTATTTGAGGGCCCACCTGGGCCAGGCAGGCATTTTAACAGGCAACCATAATCCAAAGGCTCATTTTATTAATTTCACATGCTACCTTTTTTAAATTTACTCTCTTTGAAATAAGATTTGTAAATATGGTAGCAATGCTAAATCACATTGTACTGAAATGGTAAAATGTTGATAGAAATAATCCTCTGAATGGCTGGCCCTGACTACTGGGTTTGATGAAACAGCAAAACTTCAAATAAAATTAAGGGAACTACTTACAGGATTGTATTTGTTTCTTTAAAAAAAAAAAAGTTTTCATCTATGTTATGGACTCGGTTGTGTTCCCCCAAAAGTCATATATTGAATTCCCAACTCCCAGTACCTCAGAATATAACCTTATTTGGAGATAAGGTCTTTAAAGAGATGATTAAGTTAAAGGAAGCTTTTTTTTTTAGGTTGGGGCCCTAATCCAATATGACTGATGTCCTTATAAGAAGGCCTGTGAGGACACAGTAACAAAACAGCCACCTGCAAATCAAGGACAGAGACCTCAGAAGAAACCAAACCTGCAGACACCTTGATCTGAGACTTCTAGCCTCCAGAACCATGAGAAATGCTGTTTAAACCAGTCAGTCTGTGGTATTTTGTTATGGGAGCCCAACAAACTAATACAATCTACTGTGATACTATTTCATGAAAGGAAGCACATTTTAAACCACAATGGTAGTGAGGACATAATTTCTGAATAATTTTGATTTTAAAAAAACTTCCTGTATTTTTATTTTTCTCATTTTACTGTAGACCAGTGAAAACTCTGTTGTTCATTAAGGAATCTCTGCTCTAAAACCATTTTTCTTCTTAATTTTTCATTTACTTTTTTGCAAACTAAGAAATAACCATAGACTACACATGACCATCAACAATTCCAACCCAAAAAGGATATGTTACCTAAAAGGCCCATTTTCATACTTAGAACATAGTTTATAAAGTTATCACCTGCTATATAAATATTATAAAAACATTTCCTCAGATAAATAATAAGCTTTAGATTTACAATTATTAAAATTGAAGTGAAATAACTTATTCAAATTATTTTCAAAATACAATTGAATTATAAATTCATTATGAACTTTGGGAAAATCATTTATTTCATTCAATGGTGTTTAGACAAGTAATTTCACATTTCATTTAAAGTCCAGAGTCAGAAAACAGTTTTGTACATCCAGTATGAATAGAGATCCTGATATCTCAAGGAAATATTTAAATACAGAGATCGATTTTTAAAATGGATTTCTATAAATAACATTAACAGGAAAATGCACATAATACAATCTATTCTAGATCTAAAATCCTTAATTTATTCAAATATTCAAAGAAACTAATCTTCTGAAAATTTTCTCATTTAAAAAACACATTGAGAGACTGGGTTCAAGGATAGAGGAATGAATTGGTACTCAGCGATTCATAAACATGACATTTTAAAGATTTAAACAAAGATTGCATGTTGGCTGCACAGGGAATGATCTTGCTCTCTCTCTTTCTCTCTCTCTCTCCCTCTCCTCTACGGAGCAGGGACATTTCATATTTCATAGTTTCTGAATTTCCTCAGTAGTTCTGAAGGAGCATCCCCAGACCAGCGGAAACGAAGGTGCCAACAGTTCATATCTGAAAAATTGTTAGAAGAAAGAAGATTTTAAAATCAGGTAGGAAAAGTCAAGCTTGTAATAGTAAAACAGCTTGTTGATAAGATCTACAATAAGTAAAATATGAGGGTAAGTCTTTGGTGTGAGTTATTAATATCTTACAGATATGGACGAACCTAAGCAGATTTTTGAATCCTTATGAACAGGAATTAGTTTATATGGATGAGAGGACCTCACATGTCTAAATGCTTAATAATAAAAGGTTATTTATAGATGCCCCAGTGGTGGGGATTTTGACAATTTACCAGCAAAGAAATTGGAAACTACTTTGAAACATCTGCCAAAAGTAAAAGGTCAATGGTAAAGGATCCCTAGAAATACAAATAATTTAATCCACAGTAGTAAGGTTTTTTTTATTCTAATAAACAACTTAGTTGAAAATTAGAGAAAAGGTCATTTTCCTTCTCTACTGGAGGAAGTGTAAATTGGCAAAACTTTTCTAGCAGGCAGTCTGGCAATATTTATCAAACTCATTAAAATGTATAAACCTTAAACCCAATGATTCTACTTCTAGAAATTTATCCTAATGAAATAATCATGTATGTGCTCAAGGGTTTAACTGTAGGGATATTTATTATGATACCATTTATAAATGTTTAAAAATCAAGGAACAACCTAAATCTTCAGCAAGAGAAAACTGGTTAAAAGGTTTTAATAGTCATTAACGATTTTTAATATTTATCATCATAGAAAAATGCTCATAACATATTGCTAAGTGACAGGTAGTTAGAAAACAGTTTAGACAATATGATCTCATTCCTAAATTCATTATTTACATGGGTATTTATGTAAAATAAAATTTTTTTTGAAATCTTCAAGGAATTACCCCTAAATGTTAATAGTAGTTATAGATGTTAGAGATGTGATTTTCACTTTTATACCTTTTCTTATTTTTCTGCAATGAACAAGTATACCTTGTACCATTTTTATGTTTATAATATTGCTAATGAAAAGCAGATTACAGATTATATATAAAATATGCTTTCATTGATATTTTAAAATATTATCTGGATATCTAGTCAGCAAAAAGGTACACAGAATAGTTGACAGTATTTATCTCAGAAAAACTGGATCTGCACTTTCTTTAGAATTATCAGAGAAAAGAAATCTAAAGAATTTGCATTAGGGGAAAAAGCAAAAAGGAAGTTGTATCTGCAACCTGTAATTGAAACAAGCACACAAAACATGTACAGTAATATCCTTTTAGTTTAGGTATACTAACATATCTAAAAATATACCAAAATATCAATAATAAATATTTCTCTGAGTGGTAAGATTACAGGTTATTGTATTTTCTCTTTTTTTTTTCTTTACCATATTTTTTCACACTTCTACACTAAATTCATATTATTTTTGTAGTTTGAAAAAGACATTTTCTAGTTTGGGTTCCCCTAGAAATAGACCGCAGACAAGAATTTTATGCAAGTGACTAATTTGGGAGGTGATCCCAGGAGACCTTGGTAGGGATGTGGGGAAGGGAACCAAGTCTATAAAAGGTACATTAGCAGGAAGTTACTACCCTTGATGACTGGGGTGTGATCCCCCTGGGGAACCTGAGAGACAATATAAAAACCCCTCAGTTATTCCACTTGAGAGGTAAAGGAGCTGGGCGGTTTAGCCTCCCATTCCCATTCATTATTGCCTGATGGCTACACCCACAGAGTGTTTACTCCCTGGCACCTGCCTGCTCATTTGCTGCCAAGCCAGCTCCACTGACAGAGAAAGCCCTCTGGTGGGAGCCATAGGGTTGGCAATGCCTGGGAACGTAGATGCCCAGAGGATATAGAGGCACACCGACAGCATCTGCTATGTTTGATTTTTTTTCTTTTTACTCCAGGATGTTATACAAAACTCTTTGATTCTAGAACGGTATTTTTGGGGGAGGCATATTTATTGCATATTTAAACAAAAAGAAAGTAAAAGTAAGATTGTCTCACACACGGGTTTTCAGATGCCGTGCTCCATAAAGTCAGAAAATAATGAGGGCTATTTGATGGATGCTTATCACAAAAGAGGCATCAAAAGGCAAACTCCAAAGTAAATATCATGCACTGCTTGAGGAAATTAAGAAAAAAAGCTGAAAAGTTATGTGAGAAGCCACTTGGGACTTGGTCAAGCTGACATGAATAATATGTCTTAAATGCTGACGTTATAAAAATTTATGCTGCAGTAAAATAAAATAATCACGCAACTGCACCTTGGCATATGAAACCCCAAATTTAAGGCACTGTTCAGAACAGTCAATAACCTCTTAAACAATATTAAGAAAATACTGGTAAATGCAGACTTCAGCAAAATTCTGTAATTCTTATTCTCCAACAGCAGCTTCTCAGAACAATGATCCTCTCTCCTCTTACCCCCTCCACTTCATTCCTCAATGACAGGAAGAGAATACACTTCAAAACTGGCATCACAATTTATTCTCAGTAAATATATCTTCACTATGGAATACTTATCAGCTGTTAAAACCAATGAGTTCATTCTAAATATGAGTCTAAGGAGAAGTCCCATAGTAATAAAAGCTAACACTAAAAAAAGCACTGGCCATGTACCTGGTCTAAATATTTTTAAAAATTTTTATTTATCTTTATTTGGGAGGTAATTAGGGGGGCTTATTTATTTATTTATTTATTTATTTTAATGGAGGTGCTGGGGATTGAACCCAGGACCTCGTGCATGCTAAGTATGCACTCTACCACTGAGCTATACTCTCCCCATGGCCTAAATATTTTATGTATGTTAATTACTTCTCAAAAAGACCTTACAAGGTAGACACTAATATTTTAACCATTACATAGAAATAAGAAAATGCAGACACAGAGAGGTTAACCTGCTTGCCCAAGGTCACACAACTTATCTGTGGGAAAAGCTAGGCTCTGGTTCCGAGTCTGCACTCCTAGATACTCTAAAACAGAGAGGAATGTGTAAAGTGTAACTCCATTCTTTACTTGTAAAGCCCTAATAAATGGGCCTTCCTTTTTTAGCATAGAAAACTGTGGAAGGAGACACACATGGGCTTCTGTACTGGTTATTTCAGGAAGTAGAAGCAGAAAAGGATGGGACATCGAGGTAGAACTAAGTTATTGTCTATATATGATTCTTTGAATCTTTAATGACAAGCTTATATTACTTGGTGGGTTTTTTAATATCTAAATAACTATTTTTTAAAAGAAAGGGAAAGTTTTATAGAATCTTATGAGAGAGATTTAAGTGGGGCCTCAGTGTGAGTCTCTGAAGTCATCAAACCTCTCGATTCTGGTGAACTCAGACCAGGACTGAATCTGAAACAGAAAGTCACAGGGAGGCCCTAGGGGTTCAGGAAGCAGGTATCTGAATATTCCAAGGCTGAATGGAGACACATTTGCATGTGCGTGGGTGTTTGTAGGTGTATGTTTGCCAAAACACTTTTTCCAACACTAGGGCTTCTGCTTTGATCAGTTTGTTACATAACCATTTCCAGAATGGGTCTGATGCAATCAACTGCAGACTCTACCCAGGGATCTCTCAGGCAGCCAGCAGGGACACCTGAATCAGGTTCTAAGGATCTTTATTCCCAACAAATAGTAAGCGTGTAAAAGTTATCTTCAAAGAGTTTTGAATTAATTGTTTCTAGAAAGACTGTAGTTCACCACAAACTGTCTTATTATCTTGTTTTTATAATTCGTGTTTCAGGACTTTCAGGAAGCTTCTGCTTAAAGGATACATTCTAAAGGGATGTTATATCACAACCCTGAGAATCAAGAATTTGGAGGATAGTTACAGTGTATGTACATAACACACCTGTGCAAGAGAAACACAGTGAGCTGGTCAGATACACAAAGAAATGATAACAATACCTAACAGTTACCCGGGGCCTGCGTAGGCAAATCACCGGGCTAAGCATTTTGCATGGATCTCCTCATTTAATCCTCATTATAACACTATGAGAAGATAACATTCTGATCTTTATTTTGTAGATGAGGAAACTAAGCTGTAGAGAAGTAACTTTTACCAAGTAATACAGATAACAGATGGTAGAGCTAGGATGTGAACCCAGGTAGTATAGCTTGGGAGCCAAGAGTCTGACCTCTGTAATATCTTGCTTCAGTGGATCTATACACACATCAGAATGTCTGCAGAGCTACTTACAGATAAGGAATCTTCTCAGGATAGTGCAATGCCTTAGAACACAGACTCTGCAGCCAAACTGCCTTAGTTCAGACCCCTTCCCCATCACATACAAGCTGGATAACCTTGAGAAAATTATTCAACTTCCCTAGACTTAAGTTTTCTCATCTGTACAATGAGAATGATATTGGTACCAACCTCACAGACTTATAGTGAGAATTAAATAAATTAATATAAGTAAAATTAATATTAAATGAGATACTAGATGTAGAGTAATATTTGTAAAGAACATTCCTGCATATATTAAACACCCAACACATGTTAGCTAGTGTTATTTTAGTAAAGCAGAAGACAATCCCACCCCAGAAATGTCTCAAGTTTTCCCTTACAAAGAATGTATTAAAGAATAATATCATCTAGCTTCTGCATCAGTTCTATGTAACTATCTTTTATGGTGCTAAATCAACCCTTATATTTGGCACTACTATGCAGTTGGAAAGGTTGAGAATAAATACAAGATAAACTGAGCCTTTTAATTTCAGACCTTCTCCATTCTGCAAAGCTCCATGACATGACTTACTTGGAGAATCTGGACTTTGTGGGGAGAATGACTTCTCCAGGGACTGGGATTCTTTTTGCTCCATTTCCTCTGTGGTTGAACCCAGCTCCTCTTTCTTTATTTCTTTTTGCTTATTCCATTCCTCATTTTCAGTTTTGTTGGTATGAGTCTCATCAGATTCTTCCAGCATCAGATCTTTTTTACCTCTGACAGCCCAGTGCATTGACTACATTAATTAAAAGCAGACATATAATATAAAATCAATATTATATAGTTTCTATATTTAAAGTTCAATATATGGTAACACCTGACCTCCTATTATCATGCTGATTAACAAAATGTTATACTTGACAATTAGCCAGATATTAATCAATTAATTCAGATATTAATCAATTAATCCTCACTGATTTGAAAGACTAATGATGTAAGGAGAAATTCGTATCATGGTACAGAGCAAAGGGACCAGCATCAGAGAGATTCAAAGAATTAGATGTTTTCTCAGAAAATTAAACATAAAATTACCATATGACCCAGAATTCAGTTCCTAAGTATATTAAAAAAAAAACTGAAAACAGGTGTTCAAAGAAAAATTTACACACAAATGTCCATAGCAGCACTAGCCACAAGAGGCAAAAGATGGAGACAATCCAATGTCCATCAGTTCATGAATGGATAAATAAAACTGTGGTATATCCATACAATGAAACATTATTATTTGGCCATAAAAAAGAATGAAGTGCTACAATATGGATAAACCTTGAAAACATTATGGTAAATAAAAGGAGCCAGAGATAAAAAGTCTTGTCCATAAGACATGGAAACCACCTAAATGTCCATCAACAATGACTGGATAAAGAAGTTGTGGTGTATTTACACAATGGAATACTATTCAGCCATAAAAAAGAATAAAATAATGCCATTTGCTGCAACATGGATGGACCTGGAGAATGTCATTCTAAGTGAAGTAGGCCAGAAAGAAAAAGAAAAATACCGTATGATATCACTCATATGTGAAATCTTTAAAAAAGACACAAATGAACTTATTTACAGAACAGAAACAGACTTACAGACATAGAAAACAAACTTATGGTTACTAGGGGGGAAAAGGGTGGGAAGGGATAAATTGGGAGTTCTAGATTTGCATATACTAACTACTATATATAAAACAGATAAACAAGTCTCTTCTGTATAACACAGGGAACTATATTCAATATTTTGTAGTAACTATGATGAAAAACAATTTGAAAACTAATGTATGTATGTATGTATGTATGTATGACTGAAACATTATGCTGTACACCAGAAGTTGACACAACATTGTAAACTGACTATACTTCATTAAGAAAAAAAAAAGATTTAATAAGACAACAACAACAAAAATGGAACAAAGAGACAGTTACTTTTCCCCAAATACCAGTTTGTACCTTTTTCACATTGTGTCCTATATATGTATTTCCTATTAAAATGTTTAAAATTGTATGGACAGATGGATAAATGAAAGGAAAAATAGATGAATACAGAGTAAGAAAGAGAGTTTGAGAGTTTGCTGTGTTAAAAATATTTTAAGGAATTTTGGATGTACACAATGTAAAAGAAAAAATTCTTATTTTTGAGTGAAGGAGGCTGTCACTACTTTTTTAAAGATTCTCTCTAGATATTTTGTGTATATAATCAAAACCCTGTGATTAGTCCTTCATAAATAATTAACCCACCTTAAACAAATCATATGACTATGCACTACATTCCAAAAAGAGATGAAGGAAACAGTTTACCTGTTAAATAGAGTGGGTTTAACTATACTTTGAGAGTTTTGCATTGTTCTTCCGCATTACTTCAAAGACCCTCCCCATCACTGTTACAGGCTTTTTATCAGTGAAAAAAAACCATTTTGCTCAAGTCTTCTTAACATAAAAACTATTAAGAAGGAATCTAAATGTAACCCTGGAGGGCTGCAATTTAAGAGATGTGAATCACTTTTAGACTAATTCTAACAAGTGTCCCTGAAGACTTCCTTATAAGGTAACTTCTGTATTCTAAGTCTCATGTTATAGAAAACTGTCCCTGTGTACAAAAAAAAAAAAGCCACATAAAATATCATGCCTAAGAATGTGTAAACCTTTAAAATTATATTTTCTCTGCAATCTACAAAGGTCCATGTAAGAACAAAATAATTATATAACATAGCACTTATATAGAGATTATTTTTATATTTAGTTTTTTTAATGGCATGAAGGAAAATAACACAACAGTTCAAAAAAATCTCCGCATCTATCTAACAATTCTTTCACCAGAATTTATAACAGGAATAATTTACAAATAATTTACAGCTTTCTTTGATTAATCAGGCCCTGCTTTTTATTTAAATTATAACCCTTGAAGAGAGAACAGGCTCATATGAACTAAAAAGATGGAGAATGTGAATTTGCAATGGTTCAAAATTCAGCAGTATTATATGAGCAACTTAAGAAGCACAGTTATCAGAATGTTTAAAACAGTAAATGATAATGGGGAGCACATACATATACTGGGTCTTACAGACAAAGAGACTGACAAACGTAGTCAGAGGCTCTTCCGGCCTCGATCCACTGAATTTCCCTTCACAGGATTTTGCAGACACTGTGTTATATCCAGATTCTATTAGCTTCCTGGCCTTCTTTCTCCCCTTGTCTATTGCCTCTTTAGGCTACTGCATGAGTCTAATTCACGGGCAGCCTGAGCTTCATAAATTCACTTCATCCCAGAGAGAAACCTACCGTTTTCACCGAGTCACTCAAAGCTTCCCACTGCTGGAAAGGCATCGACACCTGGCTCCTTCGCCAGTGGTCATAGCGGGCTCGACTCGCTTCATTAGTCAAAATCTCCTTTGCCTTCTGCAGTTTCTGAAAAGTCTCCACTAGAAGACAAATTAAGAAATGAGCACTAATCTCTTGCAGGAGTTATTTTATACTCCAGTACAATCAAACTTTTCTCACTGAAATATGTCTCTGCTATTTACCAGCTATGTAACCTTGGGTCAGTTCATGTCATCAAGCTTTAGTTTCCTCATTTTGTAAAGTGTATCCTAAGGACAAGTGAGATTATGTATGTAAAGTACCTGGCTTCCAGTTTAGCCACTCCCTTTACTAAGCTCCAGTGATGTGCCAGGTGCTAGTCCAGGTGCTGATGACACAGGTGATAAAGAGAAATACAGAGGCAAGACTGGTTCTGCTTGGTCAGGGCTTCATTCGTCTTCTATACACTGAGTCATCCTTGGCTCTTCTCTCACATCTCACTTCTAATTCATTAGCAAACCATCTTGGCTCTACCTTTAAAATATGCCCAAGATCTGACCTCTTGTCCCCACGTCCACTGCCAAAACTCTGGTCCAAGCCGCCGTCCTCTCTTGGCTGGATTATTACACTAGCTTCTCAACTGTCCTCCCTGCCTTTGTCTCAGTCTATTTTGTACGCAGCAGTCAGACTGATTTTTTAAAAAAATAAGTCATATAATACCACTCCTCTGCTCAAAATTACATCCAATGACTTTTTATTTCTCTTAGAATTAAACCGAAAATTCTTACCATGGCTAGTAGGCCAGGCATGCTCTGCCTGTCCTTGACCCATCCCTTCCTTCTGTGACCTCATTTCTTTACTTTTCCCATCTCTCTCGCTACAGCCACAGTAGCTTCCCTGATGTTTCTTGAGTACACCCAGCACACTCCAGCCACAGGACTTGTCACTTGCTGTCTTTTCTACCAAGAACACTTTTTTACCCCAAGGACTCATATGGCTTACTTCCTTCAGATACCAGCTCAGATGTTGTCTTGTGGATGGAGTTTTCACTGATCATGCAACATAAAATAACTGCCTGCCACCTCAGCCCCATTCCTTTATCTCCCTTGCCTGCCCTACTTTACTTTTCTTCATAGTACTTACCCCCGGACATTATATATAGTTATTTGATTATGATCTATCTCCTCTATGAGAATACAAACTCCATGAGGGCAGACACTTAATCTGTTTTGTTCTCTGCGACATCCCTTCCACTGGAGCAGTGTAGCAGGTGCTCAAAAGCATTTGTTCAATGAATGAATGAGTGAATGCTTGCTTCCTCTTTTCAGTGAATATAAAGATATTCATATAATGCTATTCCCGGAGCTCTAAGCACCAAAGAATTGACACATACCCTTAAAACACTTTGTGAATTAGTTACCTTTTAATAGTATCACTGAGAAAAGTAATTTAAATTATCCTGATAGTGCTTAAAATTACCTCATGAGAAGCAGTCAAGATCCTCTGAAACGGAAGATGTTAGGGCAAATGTACAGTCAATACTGAGGGCACCTCCTTACCAGCTGTGAAACTACTGAAACACTTCTGTACCCCAGTTGGTAAAGAGCTCCTGATCCTGAGCACTCCTCCTCCAAACACCACCACTTAGAGTGTTCCTCCAGCAGCCAGAGATACTGCCTGCCACCGCAAGGAACCTCCAGCAACCCTGTCCGAAGGTGGGCAGCACAGGTACTCAACTGGCCATTAAACATTGACTATCACTGTTGGAGGTAGTAGCAATTAGTGGATTAAAGGGAAGACCCTAAAGATGGGGCCACTGAAAGCTACAGGAAAACAAACACATAAAAAACATCTTGCTATAGCTGCTAGCTCCAGTGAGCAATCCTTCCGTTGCTGACAACAATGTAAATGTCCCGCTGTACAAATGAGACGTCACTTTTTCCAACAGGAATAAAAAGCTCATTAAATGATTACCATGGATGCACATGTCAGTTACTACTAGAGCAGATTTACATTTTTTATCTCTGAGTCACCTTCTCTTTGCACATTATTGTTGGCCTCATTTTCCAGAGTTTTCAGAATGAAAGAATTACTCTGATGTCAATCCCTCAACAGCAGTTGATAAGCAGAAAGCAAGAGACCTTCCCTTTCCTGCTACGTAGCCTTTTCCTTGTTCCATACTCTTTACCACATTTAATAAAAATGAGTTTGGCTTTATATTTGTCCTTCAATATATGAGCTAATCAAATGAATCATACCAGATAAACATTTACCAGTTCTGGGAAGAGAGAGCTCATTTTATAAGCTTATACGAGCAACTGACGATGGAAACTTTAAGAGACATTCTGATTTGACTTCTAGGTCTAATTTGAAACTACAGAAATTAAGTTCATATTTCACAATATAATTTGTATTATTATTACAGCCACATTTTAAATGTAGGCCCCTTACAATTTCTTGAGAAATAATAATAATAATATGATGTTAGAACGTACTTTGAAAAAAATCTGAAGGAAAATACACACACTGTTAATAGTGGTTCTCTGGCAAAGAGAGATAAGACCAGACTTTCATTTTCAACATTATTTAGTACTGTATGTTATTTTTATTCTAAGGGAAAAAAAGCAATAAAGAGTTTTTAAAGTAGAAAAATATTGAGACATTAAAAGATTTCTGTTAGTAAGAGACAAAGAGTTTCCCTTCTTCAAATATTCAAATGTCTCTGACGCCTGCAAAACAGTAACAAAAATACCATTTCACAAGTCCTTAATGCAGTCTGAAATCCCTTTCAAAAGGGGGTGGTCAAAGAGAAGTTAATAAATGGTTCGCCTGAAACAGTTAACTGTTTCACACATGGGACAGGCATGAGCACCAGCCAGAAGATTTTGTTCTCAGTGACACAATTTCTATAGCACAACCTGTCCTGCCTACATCACCCACAACTGCAGAGAATGGATATCATAAAGCTTTAGATTTTGTTTTAATGAGAATAAGAAAGATCTAATGTTTAGTTACAAAAAAGAAAACTATCCCATTTTGTTAAATTTTTATCTTGGAATACGGCTTAAAAACAAGAAAAGAAAATCCACTGAATCATAATTGCCACCATTCATTTAGTTCTTCCTGCATGCAAAATCTCTCATTTAGTCCTCACAGCAGACACATGAAGTAATAATATACTATTAGTCTATCCATTTACCTATGAGAATGCAAAGGCTCAAAGAAGTTGCCCAAGATGAACTAGCTCATTAGTGGGAGCTAGGAGCAATCCAGACAGACAAGCCTGTGTTCATATCTACTTCTCCATTGTGCTAATATATCAGTCATTGCAATGACAATGGTTGGGACTACATTTAGCAAACCAAAAAGGTATATATACCAGTTCAGTTTCTTCTACCTGCAATTGCTCTATAGGCTAGACTTTCACCCTAATGAAATATGTTTCAAAATCTGTCCACTGTATTTTGGTCAAGCTAAAATTCAGTATCAGGGTGACTGTTTCACATTTTTAAATATTTTTATCAGTAACCTTAAGCCTTCTCCAAGTATGTTGAAAAACACTTACATCTTCAGAAAGTCATGTTAATCCAAACTGAGTAAATGGATGCTTAACCAGATTTGAATTGAATTAATTAAACCAAAGGTTGAATCATCTACCAGCTGCAAGCCTGACAAGGGAAGATACTGATGTCTGTGTACCTTTTCATTTTAAACAATATGTACACAGTCCAGTGGTTTCTCTGAACAAGAAGCCTTGAGGTAGCCCTTACATGAAAACTCTCATCACTACGGCAACTAGAATGGCAATGATTACACAGTGACTCATCATGTGTCCTGAACAGAAACTGTCAGGGACAGAGAAACAACTCAGAGCCATGCTTCACTGGAAAAGAACCCAGTTAAGGAACAACCTGTGGTGGTGGGTTTTTTTTGAAAGCTTATCAAATTTTTACACTTTTATGTTAGGACATCTATTTTAATATTAACTCCAGTTTAGAGAGGTAATTAATATGTCTCCTATAGAAATGTTTATCAATTCATTTTTGCACTTATTCAAGAAATTATTTGCACAAAGTAGCTGTCCTCCGAGGCTGGTGCTATTCTAGGTGTGGGGCATAGCACTGTGAATAAGATAAGCAGGAGCCCAGTCTCACTGAGCTTCCAGTATGACTAGTAGGCAAACAGGTAACAAGGAGACCACATGATACACAGCTGGCTGCCTGACATACGTGTAGGTGCTGTGGGGAGCTGAGGCACATGTGACTTCCCGGAGGAAGTGATGGCTAAGCCGAGACCTGAGTTGGGAGCATGACCCAGGTAATCAAAGCAAAGCAGGGAGGTGTGCAGGCCTTGGGGGTGTTCAGGCTGAGGAAGCAACAGGCATAAAAGTCTGGAGAGTTGAAAGCAGGGCACATTAGGGAATCAAGGCAGTTCTGAGAGGCTAGAACATGGGGTGGTAGGCATGGTGGTGGAGAGAAAATGAGGATGGAGAGATAAATAGGGAGAGCACAACATGAAGGGGATTGTGCCTAGAGGCCCGGCAATGACAAAGAATGAACTGTTGCTACACGCACAATATGGGTAAATATCACAGATGTAAGGTAAAGCAAAAGGAGCCACACACAAAACAGTATAGACTGTATGATTCCATTTATATGAAGCTCAAAACCAGGCAAAACGAATCAATGATGATAGCAGTTCAAAAATGGGAGAGGGTGCTGACATTGAACAGGACATGACAAGGGACTTTTCCTGGGGTGCTGGAAATGTTCTACTTCATCTGGGCAGTGGTTAAACTGGTTACATGTAGACACAAATATATCAAGTTTACACTTACACTTTGTTCACATTGCCTTAAACAAGTTATGCTTTAATAAAAAGGGGAAAAATCAAATGAGCAATAATAATAGTTAAATGTCTAACAAAACCTGACTTCATATATTGGAAAGTGACCTGTTACTACAAATCAAAGGGATCAATGGCTTCTAGAGAAAATTAATTAAGAGTTTTAAGATGAGGAAAAAAAATTTTAATGAAGAGGGGTTTGGAGTGTACCTTTTGTACAATGTAGAGTAATAGACAGGTCTCAGTCACCATATTTTCTTATAGAAAAATCATGTGTATACATATACTATACACATACCTATAGAACATACATATAGTAAACACAGTCATCAAATTTAAGATAGTATTGCCTACCCTGAGGACAAAGTCAGGGTCAGAATACACAAGAAACTTCAACTGCATTGGTAAAGTTTTAATCTGGGTAGTAGATAGATAGGCTTTTGTTATAGTATTCTTTATACCTTTTTGTACATATTAAATCTTTCAATTTTTTTCTGTAGTTAGAAATAAAGACCACTATTTGCAGTGTGAAGCAATTAAAGGGGTGCTGAAATGACAATGGCTTACCTACTGTAGTGGCTATGAGGGTGGAGGGAAGAGGACCAACAGGAGAGAGATGTGGAAAGTAAACCACCAGCACCTGGTAATCCACCAGATGTAGACGTGAGGCAGGGAAAGGAGACAGATTTTCACCTGACCAACTGAATGGATGGTGATGCCATTTGCTGAGATGGGAAAACATTGAAAAATGAGCAAGATTTTAGAGAGGTGAGAGAAGAATGAATAATGAGTCCAGTTCTTGACAGAGTGACTTCAAAATGTCTCCAGAAGGAGATTTCAAAAATGCAGTCAAAACTACAGTCTGAAAGTGAGAAGTGAGAACTGGGTTAAGGACAGACTTGGGAGCCATCAACAAATAACTGATGACTGAAGCCACAGACATGGATAAAACTCCAGGGAGAATGGGGAGTAAGCCCCAAAGAGAGGTTAGAAGAGAAACTGAGGACAGAATGGAAGCAGTCACAAGGGAGACAAAAGGAGCAGCCCAAGAAGTAGGAGGAAAAGCATGAGTGCATATCCTGGTAGCTGAGAGAAAGGAGTGCTTCAAGGCGGTGAGTGTGGTCACCAGTGCCAACTTCTGAACAAGTTCAGGGAAGATAAGGACTACAAGGTGACCACTGGATTTGGCAGCCAGGAAGTCTTTTGGTGACAAGAGCCATTTCCTAGAAAGGTGAAGAGCAAGTCAGACTGGGATAAATTGAAAACTGGGTGAAAGGGAAGTATTGGTTTGCTTGTATTTTTTCAAGCTGAGATACACAAAAGCATTTATGTATAAATTTATGATAATAGAATTTCAATTATGATAAGGAAAAAAAAGTATGAAAATATTATTATATATTCTATATGGACCTATTCAGGACCTCAAAATGAAGAAAACACAGCTAGGTTCCTCATCAAGACAATCACCTAGTTATAAACATATTTAAGTCATGTTAACACTCAAGGACTGGTGAAATAAGGCATAAACTGGATGACTTTTAAATCATGATAGCAGAAAGATAAATGGATGTTAAATGACTACTATTAGAGATAAGATCCTACCCAGTTCCCTCCTCTCCTACCATCCAGTAAAGCAAAAATATTCTTTGGTATTGAATGAAAGAGTTTGAGCATAACAGAGAAAAGAAAATGACGTTACCATTCAATGGCTTTTTAGATCTGTATGCTGTACATTTTCATGAGAAACAGTTATTATCTAACACTTACCAGCTTTGGAGTTTTCAGGATGTTTGTCAGGATGACATTCCAGGGCTCTGACCTTAAATTCTGTCAGGATTTGTTCAACCTAAAGTGAGAAACAATGTTCGAAGTAAGGAATCCAACTTGACTGGCATAAAGGAAGAAGTTCGGCATCAGTCCTTCCAAAAATAGCTGTGATCACCCAACTTTTCATTTTGATCCTTGTATTTGTAGTTTGACTTTTTCATCTAAGAAATTACTGCCTCCATAACAAAATTCAGAAAGCATCCAATGCAAGATCCTATTCCAACAGTGGTCTGTGATGACAATTTAACTTGTTACTGTGTTTAGATGATGGCCCAAGACACCTATGAGTTCAATATATTTAAATGTCAAAAATGGTCAGATAAGTTTATCCTAAGAATATATGAAAGATGTGTTCACACATCTGAGGTTTTCAAAAAATGCTTAGCCACCATTCATTATTCAAGATGACTGTTTGGTTTATAAATTACCCATTATAAAGTTCTTTCTTTCTGCCTTTTGGTCCTTTTCTTTTTTATTAAGAATTTCACAATTTAGGGTGGGGAGATCAGATAAAGGTAGTCAAAAGATGCAAACTTCCAGTTATAAAATAAATAAGTATTAGAAATGTTAACATAAAACATGATAAATACAGTTAACACTGCTATTTGTTATACATGAAGATTGTTAAGAGAGTGAATCCTAAGAGTTCTCATCACAAGGTAAAAAAAAAATCTATTTCTTTAATTTTGTATCTGTATGGATGATGGACATTCAGTAAATTTGTTGTGGTAATCGTTTCATGATGTACAGAAGTCAAATCATTATGCTGTACATTTTAAACTAACACAGTGCTATTATGTCAATTATATCTCAATGAGATTAGAAGGAAATTTTTTTTCACAATTTAAAGAAAAGGACAAACTTGATAATTTTGCTACCAATAAACAATGTGGTTAGAGATTTTAATTCGGAAAACAGAGACTTCAGCCCAAACTAAAATGAGGTCTGATGGCCACCTATGATTTTATTTGATTTCTCTCACCCATCATAATCCTTATCATGAATTATCAAGATTTGCTTTATTCATTATAATTGCAGTGTCAGCAGCAGGATACAACAGTGGTTATGTGGTTCTTGGAATGTGATTGCTTCATTTCAAATCCCAGTTCTGCCCAGAGACTTTAGGCAAGTTATGTAATTTCTATGTGCCTCAGTTCCCTCATCTTTACATTACATGAATAACATAAGCTGAGCACTTAGCACAAAGCCTGATCACACTTAGGCTCAGTAGCTATTATTAAATGTCAGTGGTTCAAACTATATTCAATATCCTGTAGTAACTTATAATAAAAGAGAATATGAAAAGGAATATAGGTATATATATGTGTGACTGAAACATTATGCTGCATACCAGAAAGTGATACAACGTTATAAACTGACTATAGTACAATTAAAAAAAAAAAGAAGCAAAAAAAACTCGGTGGTTCAGAAACTTGTCTGAAGTCATTTAGCTAGTTACTTGAAAAGCTGAGTTTTTGGTTAACTAAGCAGTTGGAATTCAAATCCAATAATTTTAACAAACTGTTTTACACGGCCAAATTCTTCAGGGTTAGGGACCTATTAACAAGTTCTGTATTTACTAGGAAAGCAAATTACCTCTTTTCTTCTTTTTTATTTTTTTTTTAATTGAAATACAGTCAGTTTACAATGTGTCAATTTCTGGTGTACAACATAATGTTTAAGTCACACATATACATATATATATATTCTATTTCATATTCTTTTTCATTATAGGTTACTACAAGATATTGAATATAGTTCCCTGTGCTATACAGAAAAAAAATCTGTTACTTTATTTTATATATAGTATTATTCTATTTTATATCTAGTAGTTAGTGTTTACAAGTTTCAGACTCCCAACTTATCCCTTCCCACACCCATTCTCCCCAGTAACCATAAGTTTGTTTACTATGTCTGTGAGTCTGTTTCTGCTTTGTAGATAAGTTCATTTTTGTGTCTTTTTGTTTGTTTGTTTGTTTGTTTTTAAGATTTCATATATGAGTGATATGGTATTTTTCTCTCTTTCTGGCATACTTCACTTAGAATGATGATTTTCAGGTCCATCCATGTTGCTGCAAATGATATTATTTTATTCTTTTTTATAGCTGAATAGTATTCCATTGCATAAATATACCACAACTTCTATATCCAGGTATCTGTCAATGGTCATTTAGGTTGTTTCCATGTCTTGGCTATTGTAAATAGTGTTGCTATGAACATTGGGGTGCATGTATCTTTTCGAATTAGAGCTCCCTGCAGATATATGCCTAGAAGTGGGATCGCTGGATCATATGGTAAGTCTACTTTTAGTTTTTTAAGGAATCTCCATACTGTTTTCCATAATGGCTGCACCAAACTACATTCCCACCAGCCATGTAGGAGGGTTCCCTTTTCTCCACACCCTCTCCAGCTTTTATCATTTGTGGACTTTATAATGATGTCCATTCTGGCTGGTGTGAGGTGACAAATTACCTTTTGTTTGAGAAGTGAATTCTCAAGCTGTTCAGCTCAATATTATCATAAGATTCATGTGAGAAACATATTTTTATCAGCTCTACGTCATCCTTAATCAATTCTCATAAAAAATTTCTTCACTTTTAACAAAGACAGGCTGTATTAAATATGAGTATGTTTACAGCCCAGACTGATATCTCTGTTCTTTTCCATGTTAAGCGTGTTAAGTGAGGAAACCCTTGAAATAATAGGAAGAGATAGATTTCCTGCTAAGAACTGTAATTAATTATGTTTCCTCTTCCTGGGTGCTCCCTTTAACCATCGGTCACCATAACCTGCTAATATAACAAAGAAAATTGAGATTGAGACTTGTTTTTAAATTTAAATATTAAATATTTAAAGAATCTAGTAGTAAGCACTTTTTAGTTAACAAGTAATTTATGAATACTCACAAACTTGAAAAAATTTCTATCAATACAGAATTTTTAAAAAAACTTTACCCCTTCAAGATAACAGGTTGCATCTTTCAAGACACATTTTTAACATATATACACACACACACACACCTCGGGGGGGCGGGGGCAGTTAATAACACAAATGGATAAAATTATACCTACCTATCTATCAAAGGGAGAAAATTTGGGGGGTCTATTGTTGTTGTTTTATTTTTTAATTCCTATCCCATCTTTAAAAATTAAGACTAGGCCATATCTCTCATTACCTTTCATAGTTTTACCTTCACAAAGTTAATCACAAATATCCTATGTAAGGCTGGCTCTAGGTAAACTAACTGGTAAAGTGGTTTAGTTTGTCTTCGGCAAATTCTGTTTATCTCCTGGCAATTCCACCCTATGTGCCCAGTGCCAAGTGCAGCCCATGGACAAGTGAGGCCCTCCATGTCAAGGTCCGCTGAATCATGCCTTCCTGACCCAATGTCCAATGATCTGGAAAACTGCCTGTCTTACTGGCCAATAAACATACAAAAAATGTCCAACTTTACTCATAACCAAGTAAATCAAAGCATCCAAGGAATGATAATGACTAGTGTCATTGAGGGTGCAAAAAAATGAACACTTTTACACTTCCCTGGTGAGGATGTAAACAGGTGCATATTTTCTGGAAAGCAATTGGTATATATATATGTACCTATATATATATATATACATACATACACATACATACACACACACACTAATATGTCCTTTACTTTTTCATACTCGTTGTTCCAACAATTTCAATTCTAGGAATTTGGCTAAGTCAGTAACATGATTGTAGTGTCATAGGAGCTTTCTGAAAATTGAGATTTATTCATTAAAGGAATGAACTGACTCTAGTGAGGGAAATGCATATGCTGCAGAATATGTTGCAGAAAAGAGAACACTCATTTTAGTAAGTGGGTTGATTAACATCCATCATTTCAATCCACTTAGTTTGAAAATGGATTTTTCCCACAAAACTCCAGATAGTAATAATATTCCTGAAATAAATTTCATGAGAGATCATCCTACATCATTCTAATCAAATGATGGTTAATTAACATGAGCTATAGAAGGAACTTGAGCCACAAAACATATAATGGTAGAATTGGGTTACACTCCATAAAATACTACAGCTCTCTGTTAATCCATAGTGACAAAAATAGTTGAATAAATAAGTAAATGTGGGAGAAGGGACAGCTTTTCTTTACAGAAGAATTCTAAGTAATAAATGTAAAAGGATGAGGAAAAGAGAAAGCTGCCATTAGGCAAACACCATAACAGTAACTGTTACAGGCAAAATCTACCAAAGGATACTAAAATCAGAGGGTGAAATTTGGAGGAGAAATACTGTCGTCTCAAAGAATCATCACCAATGTATTTGTTAATTACAAAAGGGAAAGTAGTGACCCTATAGTGTAAAAACCTGGCAGAAGAAACCTGACAGACACATCTTAACCAAATGATCAAGGTTAGTAAGACTTATCTACCCAGAGAAGGAGGGTATAGCTCAGTAGTAGAGCACGTGCTTAGCATGCACAAGGTCCTAGGTTCAATTCCCAGTACCTCCATTAAATATATAATAATAGGTAAATAGATAAATAAACCTAATTACCTCCCTCTCAAAAAAAAAAAAAAAAAAAAAAAGACATATCTCCCTCACATGCCCCTGAAATGATACAATGAGAAAGGCACAACATCACTTTTGGAATGTTCTTTACAAAAACACATAACCTCAATCTAAACATGGGAAAACATCAAACAAATCAAAATTGAAGGACTTTCTACAAAATAACTCACCATCACTCTTCAAAGTGTCCAGGTTTTGAAAGATAAGGAAGGTATGAAAATTTGTCATTTTGGAGGAAACTGAGGGAACAGAGCAACTAAGCATGATAAACGATCCTAGCTCAGATATTGGGAGAGAAAAAGGCATTCATAGAAAGATTGATTAAATTGGAATGAAATCTATTCTTTAGATCAGGGGTCGACTAACTCTGGCCCACAGAGCACCTGTTTTTAAAATAAAGTGTTATTGAAAGACAACCATAGACATTCATTTACATATTATCTATAGCTACTTTCTCACAAGGCTGAATTGAGTGGCTGTGACAGAGACCATAAATATGGCAAAGTCTAAAGTATTTGCTATCTCAGGGCCAACACCAGGATAAGACAAGCAGGACACCTGGGTTTAAGGAAGTTCTCTTTCTCTCTCTCTCTCTCTCAGGTTTCTGCACTCGGGCAAGCCTGAGAGGTAATGCCTCCTTAAATTTTGTGTCATAGGTGCTCTGCTGGCCTCACCCTAGTGCTGACCTTGTCTATCTGGTCACTTACAAAAAATGCTTGGTGACCACTGGTTGAGTTAAACTATTGTACCAATGTTAATTTTCTGATTTTGATCATTGTACTGTCATTAAATATGATATTAACATTAAGGGAAGCTGGGTGAAGTGTATACAGGAGCTCTCTGTATTATTGTTGCAACTTTTCTATAAGTCAAAAATTATTCCAGGGGAGGGTATAGCTCAAGTGGTAGAGTGCATGCTTAGCATGCACAAGGTCCTGGGTTCAATCCCCAGTAACTTCTCTAAAGATAAATAAACCTAGTTACCCCCCCCCCAAATTATTCCAACAGGTGGAGCACAGAGGACTTTTAGAGCAGTGAAACTACTCTCTATGATACTCTGGTGGTGGATAAATGTCATGAATCATTTGTCCAGACCCACAGAAGTACAAACCCAAGTGTGAACCATAATGTAAACTATGGACTTTGGGTGATTATGATGTGTCGATGTAGGTTCATCTGTTGTAACTCTGTTAGGGATGTTGAATGACAGAGGCCATACATCAATGGAAGGGGCTGGGGGCATATGGGAAATTGTTGTACCTTGCTGTCCACTTTGCTATGGACCTAAAACTGCTCTAAAAACATTCTATTAAAAATCATTTCAAAATAAAATATTTTAAAAGTAACATGCATTATAGAATAGAATGAATTTATGAAGTTCCAAGTGTACAGTATTACTATGAGGACAAAACAACACCCACAACTATAACAACTTACTATATGCCAGGCACTGTTCTAAGCACATTATATATCATGTCTCATTTAATCCCAACAACTCTAGGAGGTCATACTATTATTATCCCCATTTGAAGATTAGGAGACCAAGCCATAGAAAAGTTAAATAATTTTCTTAAGGTCACACAGCCAGTAAATGGTTGAGATTTAAACCCAGGTAGTCTGAAGTCAGTGAGAAAAAGGACTAGGAAAAAAAACATGTTTCCATTTATTGAGTTTATGCTCAGTTTCAAGTTCATAAAATCTTGAAATGAGGAAGTCTTCTTATTACTACTGAAATGTTGACCAAATATTAAAGAATCAAATAAGATCTACACCAGGGAGGATGACTTACACCACTAGTCCATCAATAAGGACTTTTGTAGATTTTACAGCATGTGTCTTCTGTGTAAAATCTAATATAGGGAGATAAAGCTGACTGATTTGGGCTCAAATTTTGGTAAATGTTTTGAATGGGGGAGTATTTGTTTTCCACTTAACAACATGGAAATCCTCCCATGGCTATTAAATGTCATTTAATTAATTTCCAACACAAGCTTTAAAGTGTAAGAACTGTATACTAAAGCAAAAGAATTATGTGTGTGTCTCAACTCAACTGTTTTAAGTAGAATCAAAATATCAAGTTGCTTTGAAATTGTTACTACTAAATTGCTTTTAGTTCTGGTTGATTTTTTTAGAGCATCAAATCAAGTAATATTTGAAGTAAAGGAAATTCATGCAATACCAATCAAGTAAAGGAAATATCACAATACAAAAAAAATGACATTAAAATATTTTTAAATGAGAAGGATACACATAAGAAGAGGGGAAAGATATAGATCGATATAGATATAGATACATATAGAATTAACAAAATTGTGAGGTCATTTCATTTTAAATTAAATAAATGACTGTTATCTACACATGCCATGCCACTGGCAGAATTAGTAAAATACATTCAGAAGAAGGAATGTCAAGAAAATATTTTTATTCTCCTTTTAATATAGGAGAATGCCACAGTATACACAGAGAAGTACCACTATAACTGGTAATCACATAATGAAACTGTTATAAATACTACAAATAAACAATGGGACCTTTTTTAAATCTGTTCAAAACTAGTCTTCTTTCTTTCTGACTGAAAAGATTATAACATAACTACCAAGGACTAAAAAGGTGAAGAGATTAATTAAGGGGATATTACAACTTTTACTTTATAACTGAGAATGACAATATTTTTAAAAAATCCAAATTGTGAGGGGGAAGGGTATATAGCTCAGGGGTAGAGTGCATGCTTAGCATGCACGAGATCCTGGGTTCAATCCCCAGTACTACCATCAAAGTAAATAAATAAACTTAATTATCCACCCAAAAAAACAAACAAAACATCCAAATTGTGAAACTCCTCAAATTAAATTATGTTCCTTTGATTTAAATAGTTCCTTCAAAAATTATTTGGCAAGAGTATAATCCAAAGTATGCATAACACATATGGTAAAAATGGTAATAAGCTTTCTCAAATACTGTAAGCAAATCACCCCCAAAGTAAACAAGAGTAACATATTATCCTAAAGGAGAAATATGTAACTAAGAGAGCATTATAACCTGTTTTTTGTGTGTGTTGTAACTACACAGTGCCTAAAATAACCTCCTCAGCATGACGATGATAGAGATTTTAATCCTTTGTGTCCAATATCGCATTCTAGTCTCCAAACAAAACTAAGTACATTTTATTACTAAACTCTAGCCTTACGAAACAAAGATAAATAGAAAAATATTTTGCTTTAAGACATTTTATGATAATAGCTATATTTTAGTAATATTTTAATAATTATTATATAAAATATGAATATACTTAATATAATTGAAATATATTTCATATTCATCTCAACAGTATTTAAAATATTAAAAAACTGTAAATAACTGAAATGTTTAACAAAAGAGAGTAATCACTTGTGGTACAATAGTAAAACAAAATATTATGTAATCACTAAAATATGTGTGAAAAGTGTTTAACAGCATGGAGATATCCTTGTTAGAATGTTAGTGAGTAAAAAGCAGGCATTAACAAATATATTTAATAGCCTCTCAAACATATCTTCAAATATATATATATAGAAAAGACTGGCCACAGAGAAAAAAATGTGACAATGAGTGTGTATATGTCCATGAATGACTGAAAAATTGTGCTGAACACTGGAATTTGACACAACATTGTAAAATGATTATAAATCAATAAAAATGTTAAAAAAAAAGACTGGAAATTAATGTACCAAACATTAATAGTGTTACTCTTGGGAGGCAGAATTATAAATGAGATTTCCATAATTTAAAAAACTTTTACAACATTTATATTTGTCTGTGGGGAACCTTTAAAAATAATGTTCCATTACAGATCAAGTGAACAACTACAGTTTTCACACATTTTTTTTCAAAGCCACGCTTTAAAGACTTAATTTCCCTCACACAATTTGAAATGTTAACATAAAAGGATTTTTTTGGCTTATATAATTTAACTGCTTACATAAAACTACATATTTTAATAAAATATTTTAAAATCACTAATTACTAGAAAACTACATCTCATCTCAATTATAGTGTAAATTACCATAAAAAAGATATAGCTTATGTTAACTGTGAAACACTGTCAACAGCAATTACAATAAAATTTCAATATGTATTTCTGGTATATTTGAAATAGAGTCAATGGCCGTGTGCCAGAGTACGCATATTCAATCAGAAGTGTCCGTAAAATGGTAAGAGGACACTATTCAAGTAAACTCGCAACACACCTTTAAGTCCTTCACTTCTTCAGAGCCAAAAGTGCTTTAAAATAACACAAGATTAGGTTTTCAGGCAACGTTAACTAAACGTTCAAAATTAAAATCGTAAATAAAAACTTGAAATGCTGTCGTGAAAAAGAACAGCATTCTCCAATGTCTTACCGAAGACAGTTCATCACATCCCAGCAACGTATAGTAATCGTCAGTATCCTCCGACCTGTAGTTCAGTATCGCGTCCATTTAGATCACTAAAGCAGCTTTTCTTCCTTCTGGAGCTTTTTTGAGACCTGGCTTACAGCAGCTCCTTTCAAACGGCAATAACTAGATTTAAGGCTGGCCACAGTCAACACACCAGATGTCATCCTAGACCTTTGTAAACTCTACCTTTCATTGGCTGTTTACACAAGAGAAAAGAACAGGCCACGTGACGTGCCTGGGACTGCGCTGCCGTGCCGCCTGGGATCTGTAGTTTGAGTTTAAGGGATGAAGATGAACCTTTCTTTTCATGAATTAACAAAAACTGTCCGTTTTCACACACCTCAAATTGGCCATCTCTTCATCTCCTATATATTTTTTATCTTCTTCCCTTTTTTTTTAAGGGATAGAAGAAAACTCGAAGCAATTTGAAGTAGTAAAATCTTAGGATTTGATAAATATGAGTAGTGGGCACTTTTCTGAGTGTTTGGGATATTTCATAATTTTTAAAAATAGTTTATTTAAGCGTAGAAGGAAATCTGCAGTCTTGCATACCTGAGACTGAGTAAATTTTTATTTATCTGATAATTCATGCATGTAACAACTATTTATTGAGGACCTAGTTCATGCCCAGCACAATCATCAGAAAAGGTGTGGTAAACAAGTCTTAGTTCTTAGGGAGTTTACCTTCTGAAAGAAGGAATCAGACAAGATACATGCAAACAAACAGTATCATTTAAAATAGTGATTTGTGCCATGAAAGAAATAAAACTGGCTAATGAGAATGAGAACTGTATGAAGACAGGGGTCAGATGGCTGTGCAGTTTCTCCTGGGCTCTCTCCACACTCAGGAGTGTGACAGGCCTAGGGTATGTCCAGCAAGTGTGTGCTTTAGTTCATTGTGGCTCTAAGAAATGTAGGATTTAAAGAAAGTGAGTGGTCCAGGATACATTTAACTGCCTTAACCCTTTAAATGCCTTCATAAAGTGTCACCTTGAAAAAAAAAACTTTTCCATTGAATTCACCCACATACATCTTTTTTAAGGTTTATTTCCAAAAAGAAATAAAACAGTAAAGCACCATTTTTACTAATCCTTCATTACATATTATTTCTTGCTAAAAGTTTGGTATAGAATTTTAAAACAAATGTCAGACACTTCCAATTTTCGGCTCCTACAAACAATACTGCACTGAATACTCTTGTTCTTAGGATCTTTCACTCATGCTGGAACGTTTTTTTAGAAAACAAAGTTAACATGTACTGTGTTATTAGGGATTTATTGAAAGCCTATTGGATACATACTAGCACAGTATCTGTAGTTTTGCTTTTTTTTTAAAGAACGCTATGATAATTTCTTTTGCTCCCCCTACATCTTGTTACTTCAGTTTTAGCAAAATTATTATTACATGTAAGCATAATGTATGTGACAGAATAAAACCAACTAAAGGTTTTCACACCTTTCCTCAATAACCTAAAATTAGGCAATTCTAGAAATAGACTACATCTGCATCATATTGTATTATCTAACATATTATTTACCTAACTGTGGCCTACATTTCTGACACCTTGGCTCTGAATGGCTCCTCTCTCCTTAGTGTCATAAGCTCACAGCACCCCTTGGGATAAGGGTATTGATTAAAGAGAAAGAGCTCATAATTCAATAAGCACCCAATTGAAGATGTCCTTTATATTGTGATGTTAGATTTATGCAGGATTACTGGTTATTTTCCTCATTTTGTTATCTCCACATTTATGTTCACTGTCAGAATTCAATAAAAAGCTCTTTCTCGTCTTGATTTAAGCCTTTGGGATTTTGTTATTTTTTAATAATAATGCTGATGTGATGAGATCACATCCTCAAAATGAAAATGTTGAGTTTGATCAGGCCCTTGATGAAAATGCTTGCAGTGTGATTTTACACTCAGAGAAAAAGTGCCCAACCAGTCCTCATGTTTGTCCTATTATAAAAACTAACACGAATTTCACATTTCTGTTTTCAAATTTTTTTTATTTTCATCACTGTTGTATATTCTCATGTGTTTTAGCCTTTTTTTTAAGGACACAGTATTCAAAGGTTTATACCAAAAAAAGCCGAAGACTTGCTTCATATCTCCTTCTGCCTATAAGCAAATACTGTAAAACATTTTAGCTATTTCTTCTTATACTTTTCACCATTTTTCTAAATGATGTTTATATTTCAAAACTTCTTTTAAGTGTAATGTATTGCACCATAGCATCCACACTAAATCCTTGATCAAATAACAGCAAAATGGCAAGAATACATCATCCAGACCTGATTAAAAACCAAGTCTAAATTTCACCAATGAGACAATCAAAAAAAAAATGTTTGGGGCCATATTTGTATATACTATATATGAATATAAGGTATATATTATATATAAAATAGTCAAATGCCTATAAGTAATACTTAACTTCCATTATTTAGTTATATATGAAATGATCAAATGACCTATAATATTCAACTTTTTAAATTTACTCCATCTACATATTTAAAATAATATATTATGTGGCTTAAAGACTTAAACTTAAGATAAGACACTATAAACCTCCTAGAAGAAAACACAGGCAAAACAGTCTCTGACATAAATCTTAGCAATGTTCTCCTAGGGCAGTCTACCCAGGCAATAGAAATAAAAGCAAAAATAAACAAATGGGACCTAATTAAACTTACAAGCTTTTTAGTATATGTGCTGCCAAAGCGAGCATTAAACTTACACGCTTTTGCACAGCAAAGGAAACCATAAATAAAACAAAAAAGACAACCTACTGAATGGAGAAAATACTCGCAAATGATGCGACTGGCAAGGGCTTAATTTCCAGAATATACAAACAGCTCATACAACTTAATAACAATAACAAAAAATGACCCAATCCAAAAATGGGCAGAAGACCTAAACAAGCAGTTCTCCAAAGAAGACATACAAAAGGCAAACAGGCACATGAAAAACTGTTCAATATCACTAATTATTAGAAAAATGCAAGTCAAAACTACAATGAGGTAACACCTCACACCAGTCAGGATGGCCATCATTCTAAACTCCGCAAACGATAAATGCTGGAGAAGGTGTGGAGAAAAGGGAACCCTTCTACACTGCTGGTGGGAAAGTAGTTTGGTGCAGCTGTTATGGAAAACAGTATGGAGAATCCTCAGAAAACTAAAAATAGACTTACCATATGATCCAGCAATCCTACTCCTGGGTATATATCGAGAGGGAACTCTAATTCGAAAAGATACATGCACCTCAATGTTCATAGCATCACTATTTACAATAGCCAAGACATGGAAACAACCTTAATGTCCATCAATAGATGACTGGATAAAGAAGTTGTGGAATATACAATGGAATACTACTCAGTCATTAAAAAGTATAAAATAATGCCATTTCCTACAACATGAATGGACTTGGAGATGGTCATTCTAAGTGAAGTAAGCCAGAAAGAGGAAGAAAAACGCCATACCATATCACTTATATGCGGAATCTTAAAAAAAGACACAAATGAATTTATTTATAAAACAGAAACAGACTCACAGACACAGAAAACAAACTCATGGTTGCCAGGAGGGAAAGCGGGTGGGAAGGGATAGATTGAGAGTTTGAGATTTGCAGATACTATTATATAAAAAATAGATAACAACAACTTTATACTGTATAGTACAGAGAACTATATTCAACATCTTGTAGTAACCTATAATGAAAAAGAGTATGAAAAGGAATATATATATGTATATGTATGACTGAAACATTATGCTGTGCACCAGAAATTGACACACTGTAAACTGACTATACTTCATTGAAAAAATAATAATATATTACTGCAAAATCATATTAATTTAGGAAAAGTGCTATTCTTCCATTATATGAGAAATTTTGTAAGATTACAGGTATGAGGCATCAACCTTTTCTAAAGGATGAGTTGGGGAAAAACTTTGCTTTATATTTGAACATACATAATACTTTTCTCAATTTGGGAATTCTACTTCAACCATTCTTAGCTTTTAAAATCATTTTCATAAGTTTTTCTCTTTTTTAAGTTTTATATTGATTAGAAAAGTCTTCAATACTTATTTAACAAATATTAGCAACCTTTTTGCAGTATCGTTCAGAAAAAACAATAATACAAGATAAGCATATGTTTTGAGAAAAGTTAGAAAACTGCTTATTTATTCCTATTCTTTTCCCCAAAACTAAGCTTTAAACCTGCCACAGCATCTCATGGTAGGATATATACAAATATATATATATTTTTTAATTTTAAGGTTTTCTTTTTTTTTTTCAGAGAAGAAGCCAGCACGATCAGCCCACCTGGCAGGAAACCCTTATACTCATCAACAGGAAAACATGGTGTATGTGTGTTAGGGGAGGATCCTTCTTAGGCAGTGAATGCACTACAGCCTCAGACTACCTCATGCCTGGTCACTGCCAGTCACTTAAGGCTGTCCTGTTTGGAAGGACCAAGTATGGATCCCCTGAACAGGAGGAAAACCTTGCAACTTTTCCTTTGCCCTCATTACCAATGGTCAGGGCATGGACAGCCTGTAATCTCTTCCAGCACGGGCAGTAAAGGACACAGAACTGCTAAAATTGGAGACCAGGGTCAGAAGACCACAGCTGTCGCAGAACCTACTCTCATTCTCCTCTTTTAAAGTCTCACAAAAGCCAGCACTGAGCCAGGCACAGAGGGCACTCAACAGACACCAGGTGCCAGGAGGCATCTGAAAGGTGGGGGCAGGGAGGAGGTGTGGGAAAGCTCCAGAATTTGAAAGGGACAGGATGAACCCTTAAACACGGGGAAACACTTTCAGCAATTCCTCTCCCCGCACTACCAAGGACCAGTGCACAGGCAGCCCACGATCTCTTTCGAATGCAGGGGAGTAGGGTATATTTTTAATGGTCATTGGGTTTGTCTCTCTAATGATGAAGGTAATAAAAATCATGCTGGGACCACTCGCTAATATTTTGAACAAATGATAAGTGATAAAGCTAGAGCCATTCCTCCTTTTACCAAAATAAATTACAGATAACCAAATAACTCAGAAGCCATAGAAAAAATTTAATGTGACTACATAAAAATGAAACACATGTGTGTGAAAAAAATACACAAGCAAAACTGGAAGGTAAATAACGTACAAAGAAAAAAGTCTCGATACAACACTGTAATTTGACTATACTTCAATAAAAAAATATTTTTTAAAAAAGTTTCAATTCCCAGGACAAGCTAACTTTCCTAATTTACAGAAAGTGCAGACAAATCAGTAAGAAAAAGATTAGCAAGCCAATAGTAAAACTGGGTCAAAAACATGACTACTTTCAGAACTATAAACAGCCAATAAACATATTTTATTCAATAAACATATTAATAAAAGTGCAGCTTCTTTCATAGTTATAAAACTGCTAATCACTCAAAGGAAGATAAATTGTTCACCTCTCAGAGAAGAAAAATTTCTAGTTTGATAATACCCAATGCTAGAGCAGAAGTGAGGAAGTAAACACCTTCATACATTGTCAGGTAAGAGTGTAAATTGGTACAATTTGGCAATTTGGTGGTACTTATCAACTTTTATGAAGCATATATCTTGTTGACTGGACAATTTTTCTCTACAAATTTACCCTGTGGATTTACAACAAAATATATTCAAGGCGGTCATTGTAAAATTCTTTGCAACAGAAAAAAAATTGGAAGCAACCAAAATGCCCCTTGACTGGGTGGAGAAGAGATTAGTACATGAATAAATTATGGTATTTGTGGAATGAACTGCTTTACAGCCATTAAAAAGAGATTAAGATAGCTCTTTTTGTGCGGTATGGAAAGACTTCTAAGATGGATTATCAAATGAAGCAGGAAGGTTGAAAAGAGGATGATAGCATTACTCTTTTGTGTACTTTTTAATAACTTTTGTACTTATTGAAAAAACCGTATATAAGTGGATCCATGCATTTCAAACTCGTGTTGTTTAAGTGTCAACTGTATGTACATTTACATAAAGATTTGTTTCTTTAAAAACCATACAGGTATTTTCCATTTTAGGGAGGGAGCTGGGCAAGTGCAGAAGAGAGGCTTTTAGTTTCAGTTTATATCTTTCTGAACTATTTATATGAAGTTAATAGTCATCCCATCACTTTTGTTCTGTTTTTTATACATTTTGGTACACCTTTTTTTTTAATTTAATTGATGTATAGTCAGTTTACAATGTTATGTTAATTTCTGGTGTACAGCATAGTAATTCAGTTATAAGCATATATACCTTTTCATATTCTTTTTCATTATAGGCTATTACAAGGTATTAAGTATAGCTCCTCCAGGCTATACAGTAGGACCTTGTTGTCTGGTATCTTTCTTAAAAGAGCAAATACAATTTGTTTTATTCACTGGTTGAAAAAAAAAACCCTAAAAAAAATACATATTACAAAATATATCGTATACGTCACACAGAACTACTAAAACGAAGTCTGCACCTGAGAACGCTGCAAGCCCGACCTCCGAATCCACGGGACCCGGAAAACAGCCCAGTCTCCTCCCGCCGAGAGGCGTTGCCAGTCGGTGAACTACAACTCCTATAAGGCATCGCGGAAACTGCCGGGCAACCGCGGACGTCCCAGTTACTTCCGGCCTCCAGGAAACCTCTCCGGAAGTGCCTTTCTTTAACAGCAAGTGTCATAGAGTTTAAGCGGGAAGGAAAAATAAACTGCAACTCAGCTCAAATGAAAAGGAGAAAAGCTGAAAGGTAAGAGTCTACAAGCCCCAGAAGCTCTGAGCGAGGACAGAAATGAGGCAGCCGGTAGGTGGGCTCCACGCGGCCTCCCCCAGAGTCCTCAGACATGCAGCTCCCCTGCCTTTCCGTTTTGCTTCCAGTCTCGCTCCAAGTTCTCTAGTGGGATAGCAAATTGGCACCTTACCCTTGCTGTTCTTCGGAACCCGAGGCTCCAAGGCTCCAAAGCGAAAGCTTCAGAAACTCCCTGCAGCCATTCATTCTGATTTCACACTGCACAGGCCCCCGCTAGCCCACTTAGGCTGAGATCCTGGACACCAGCTGTGTTCTCTGATAAAAAGGCATTGGTTCAGATTTAGCTCCTACCTCTTAACTTATTTTCCTCAGAATCTCCTGCTCCGTTCCAGCATAAGATCCGATGGAAAGAACCTGTCAAGACCTTAGCCTCCCTATGTTACAGTCCCTCCCTGGCTGCCAGAGCAAAACATCATTCTGAGACAAGAACAGGATATGTTTAAAAAAAAAAAAAAAAAAGAGGGGAGAGGGTAGTGCTCAAGTGGTAGAACGCATGCTTAGCATGCACGAGGTCCTGGGCTCGATCTCCAGTACCTCCTCTAAAAATACATGGATAAATAAACCTACAGCCCCAAAAAAAGAAAAGAAAAAGGAGTCTTGGTGTTAAGTTAGACATAAAATAGAATTTGTAAATGATTCCTTAAAGGCTGTTGAATCACTAAAGTTTTAATCAAGCACAACGAGAAATGCTAGTAACCCCTTTGTTAATGTTTGAGGATATCCATGGTCGGGGGCAGCGGGTATATGCGAATTCTATGCTCAATTTGGCTGTGAACCTAAAATCACTCTAAAAATTGTTTGTTAATCTTTGAGAATAACAGGAAATATAGTCACGATTATTGAGCCCCTACTCTATGCCATTGGTAAAGCTAGCATTTGAACCCTACTGTTTCTGATTCCAAAGCTCATAGTGAAGAAAATGCATAAAAAACGCTACATAAAATTACCTGGCCAGAATTTTGGCATATCATAAACTGCACTCGACAAGGCTGTTAAGAGACCTGATTATTAGCATCAACTCTCCCCTACCTCCTTGTTGAGCCACACTTCCTTGATTTGTGAAGGAGGCTATCAGACCAGAGCAATGATTGTC
Source organism: Camelus dromedarius (assembly GCF_036321535.1). NCBI lineage: Eukaryota > Metazoa > Chordata > Mammalia > Artiodactyla > Camelidae > Camelus > Camelus dromedarius. Next base: position 35,278,152 of record NC_087443.1, on the reverse strand, counting down.
AAACTTAAAAGTGTACACGAATCACCTGGTGATTTGGGGAAGATGCAACTTCTGCATAAGGAATTCTGGGTGAGGTCTGGGATTCTGCATTTCTGACAAGCCCCCGGTTGAAGTCCCTGTTAATCCAAGGACCACACTTGGAATAGCAAAGGACAGGATGACTCTAAGATCCTTTCAAGCTCTAACACTCACAGTGGATCATTCTTTCCCCCTCTAATCTTAGCACCTTTACTCTTAAGGAAATATTAAAGGCTCTGTCAAAAAGGAGATTGACTGAAGTAAAGATTCCTATCTGAAGCCAAATAAATAACTTTTTTTAAACTATAAAAATAATGTCTCTGGAAAGACACACAAGAAATCCATGAGTAGTTGCCTTCAGGGAGGTGGACTTAATGGCCTGAATGTAGGAATGGGAGGTAAACTTTATACTTCTATACCTTTTGCATTTTTACTGTGTGTGTGTATATTTTCTCTTTAAAAGATAATTCATTTTTTTTGCTCAGATAATTCATTTTTAATGATCATATAAAAGTGGTTAATATGCCATTTGTTAGTAAAAGAAAGTCACCAAGTTATTAGTTTGGGCCTCCTATTACTATAACATTTCTTTTAGACAACAAAATTCCTTGAACAGTCACTTGATTATGTTTGGGAAATAAGCATGTAAATATCTCTCTGACATTTTAGCTTTTTCCCCTTCTCAAATAGAATTACATTGGAGTATATTGGTAATATAGTAGTCAAATCAGATATGATGGTAGTTTTAGGAAAATAGTGACTTAAGGGTATGCAACTGGGCCAAATAATTCATGAGATAACTTCTGGCAGTAAGATCTGTGATTCTCCAGTCCTATGAGTCCTGATTCTTAGAACCTAGACCAGTGATCCTCTACTCTGACTATGCATTAAAATCACCTGCTGAATGACTATATATATATATATATATATACACACATATATATATATACACACACACACACATACACACACACACACATAAACATGTATATACATATTTGTATATACATACAGACACACATACTGGTGCCAGGACCCTCCTGTAAACCAATTAAAATGGAGTCTCTAGGGGTGGAGCATGGGTATTTTTTTAAAAGCTTCCCCCAGTAATTATAATGTGCACCAAGGTATGGCCTAGAGCAAGGATATTAATCTGATACATGAATGAAATAAAAACAAGAAACTTTTAATGAATACTTTCTGTATCCTAGGCCCCATCATCCTCTTTGGAAAATTCAGAGAATCCATTTGATTCAGTGATAAATTCACAGTTACTATATGATTCTGTGAAAGCCCAAGCTTGCCAGATGAATGTTTGCCAAAAGGAAGTGAAATCTAAATATAAACTAATACTCCTAAACAGCTTCATGGCTCAGCAAAAATCTTTCAGCACTGTATGTGCCTGGCACTGTGAGAGATATAAAAGAAATCTGTTTTAGTGTTTCCTCACAAGAAATTTGCATTGTAATTAAAAAGACAAGACTGAACTTGTGACCCTCTGATCAAATCAGTTCTACCAAACCATGTTCCTAAAATGTTGTGAATTGGTTGGCATTCTAAAATTGGGAGGTTTTGCATAAAACTCCGAGCTTCTGCATCCTCTTGAGAAATTGGAAGATCTGACAGTTTGAGGTTCATGAGCCATTCCCAATGGCAGCATTTGTCTGGAGCTGAGCTGGGAATCCCCCTTTAGATGAGGCCTGTGCTGTTGAGTTTGTCACAGTGTCCTAACTCCCTGTTGCTCTCTGATACTGATGTCAGCTGCCAGGCATTTACCACTTATATTTTTACGATAAAGTCCAGAGGAAAGTAAAATATTTTTTGATCCTTACTTTTATCAAATGTAGAATAACAGAAGATAGAGCAAGATATATAAGACATATTCCTTTGAGAAAATAAAGACTGAAAACAAAAAAATAACCAAAAAATGTTTTTAATTATAAAAATATATAAATATAAATAAAAATTTTTAAAAATTCAAGAAAGACAATTATATCAGATTCTCTGTGCTTACATCCTAGTCCCTGTATGCACCTGAATCTATGACCCATGATCTACACTGTTTATATATTCAATATCTATCCAAATAAAAAACTATATGGCTAAATGCAAGCAGTCTAAAATCATACAGGGATTCTATTCCAAGCTACCAACTCACCGGCCCTGATCCTACTTTATGGCCCCTGTGCCTCAGGTTGACCTCCATCTATACAAAGGGGGTGGTAACAGTACCACCTCACAAGGTTGATTTGAGGATTGAACATGATAACATTAGTTAACGTGGTATCTGGTACCCAGTGACAGCCCTCTAAATGTCAGCTATTTTTATCCTGTTCACGAAATGCCAAGGGATGATTTAAGGAGGAGGCAAAGTGAGCTGTTGGGGAAGCTATTGTAGAAGAGGTGAACTGACTAAGAGGAGTGGAAGATGTAGCTTGTCCAGGTGGAGAAAAGACAGGGCAGTAAAGACCTGAGCAAGGGCTCAGAGAAGTGGTGAATGGGGCCTGGATATCTAAGCCTTACAATTGTAAGACAACTGCACTGGAGTTTTCCTCAGGTTTTAATTTTAAAATCTAAAGACTTTACTGGCCCCTGCTTCATGATACACAGTAAGTGACTGTAACAATCACTACATTGATTTTTGGTTTTCCCCACCCACCATTTGGCAAGGATTACACGATTTCAAGAATTCAAACTCTTGAGTATTTCAGAGTTCCATTAAAGATAATTTTAGCTCTCACAATGGGATGCTTGTGCTTGGACACAGCCACCAGCACTACCTCATGACTGCCACTAGGGGGACTAGAACCAAAGGAATCATCATGCTTCTGGGTACAGTATTCCTTTTCCTAAATTCTTACCCAACACTCCATGTTAAATTCTTTTCTCCTTTGATGCATATTTATTATGTGTTTTTAAATATTTTAAAAAATCCAAATACTACTGGAAAATAGGAAATTAAAGAGTCCTATTAACCATCATCCCTACAAAATAGCCACTTATGTTGGTAAGATTCTTGTGTGTCCTTCCAGATATTTTCAATTTACATATAAACATGTGTATTATTCTTTTATTTAAACCCATTATTTGTCCCCTGACTACCACTCTGACTTTATCTCCTACCATTCTTTGCCTGCTATGAAGACTATATTCTAGATCTTCAAACTTGCCAACCTGTTCCAGCCTCAGGACCTTTGTGCTCACTACATCATCTTCCTAGACCACTCTCTTCTCAAGTTATCCTCATTCAGTATCAGTTCATATGTCACTTCCTCAGAGAGGTGTTTTGTGACACCCATCAAGTAACTATTCCCCAGCCCAAGTCACTCTGCATCACCATGTTTTACTTTCTCCTATCACGATTTGAAATTACCTTGTTTTTGTGCTACTCACTACTAAAATGTAATCTCCGTGATAGCAGGAACTTTGGCTGCCTTATTTGATTCCATATCACTAGTATGTAGAACATAAATTAGGGACCCAAAAGTACTGTTAGTTGAATAAATAAATGAAAGAGTGCTGTACATACTATTCTGCAACTTTTTTTTCACTTAATGTATCTTGTACAAGTTGTATTTTATTTAGTGTGGATAAGCTTTATTTTATTTCATTCATATTCTTAATTTTTTTAATTTGTCAATTACAATGTGTCGATTTCTGGTGTACAGCATAATTTCCCAGTCATGCATATATATATACTAATTTTTAAATTTAATTTCTTTTAGGTTAGATATTCAGAAGCCTCAGAAATAATGTAAAAAAATATTCAGTGAAAAGTCTCACTTCCACTTCTATCCACCATCTACTTAGTTCCCACTCAACCAGGTAACCATTTATATTACTTTATTGTGCATTCTTTATACAAATATACACATACATCTATATTTTATTCTTATGTCTTCTCTTTTTTCACAAAACAGTAGTGTGTTACTTATATTGTTACTTATATTGTTACTTATTATACCTTCATTCTTGGCTGCATGTTATTCATAATTTATATGGATTTATAATTTATTTTGTTCAATTCTCTATTAATTGACTTTTGGTTATTTTCAATTTTTATTATTGTAATCAATGTTGCAATAATCATTTTTATGCTTGATGATGAACAATGGAATAAATTCCTGAAAGTGAAATGACTTAATCAAAAGATACATGTATATTAGGTTGAGAAAGATCTTAACAAATTTCCCTCTAAGAGAGTTGCCTCAATTTCTGTTCCCACTAGCAGTGTACAAGGGCACCAACTTTTCCACACACCCTCTCCAAGTCCTAAATTTTATAGACTTGAAAATGTTTGTCAATCTGATGGATGAAAAACATTGTTTTTATTTTCATTTCTGTAAATATGAATGAAGTTGAATACTTTTTCATATTTTAAAAATAGCCTTATTGATATATGTCATATACCATATACTTCACCCATTTAAAGTATATAAGTTAATGGTTTTTAGTATATTTACAACATCAGCACAATTGTACAGATGTGCAACCATCACTACAATTTTAGAACATTTACATCACCTCAAAAAGAAACCTATACCCTTTCAATATCACTCCTCTATCCCCCTGTTACCCTCAGCCCTATGAAACCACGAATCTACTTTCTGTCTCTATAGATTTGCCTTTTCTGGATATTACATATGAATGGAATTATATAATATATATAGTGGGTTTTTTTGTGACAGGCTTCTTTCACTTAACTAGATTTCAAGATTCATTCATGTAGCATGCATTGGTACTTCATTCCTTTTGATGGGCAAATAATATTCCACTATATGGATATGAATTTTAAAATCCATATTGTCAGTTGATGGACATTTGTGCTGTTTCCAGCGTGTTTTTTTTTTTAACAACATAAAATTTTACAGTAGGCAAGGGCCTTAGAATTATGAAGATGAGACAACACTTAGCAAACAGTCTCCTTAATTACTATAACTAAGAGTCCGTTCTGATGGGTAAAACATTAGGCTAGGAAGCACAACACTAAAAACACCACCCTTGCCACAGGAGGGTTTTCTGTGTAATTTTAATGTTTTTCTTCTTTGAGTCTTAGTTTCTGTATTAGTCAGTTCAGACTGCCATAACAAAATACCATACACTGGGTGGCTTAAACAACAGGAATTTATTTCTCATAGTTCTGGAAGCTGGAAAGTCTATGATCAAGGTGTCAGCCAATTTGGTTCCCTGGTAAGGGACTTTCTTCTGGCTTGCAGATGACCACCTTCTCACTGACCTCACATGGCAGAGAGAGGGAGCCCTGGCCTCTTCCTCTAATAAAAAGTCTTCCTGTAAGGACACTAATCCCACCATGGAGGCTATACCCTTACGACCTCATCTAAACTTAACTACCTCCCAAAGGCCTCACTTTCACATACCGTTACACTGAGGGTTTGGGCTTCCATGTATGATTCTGGAGGGACTCAAATATTCAGTCCATAATAGTTTCCCAAATGTAAACTGACTTCTACCTACACATCTACTAAGGAAGAGTAAAATGGCATCAAGCTCTTTGAATTTCTTGGGGACATGTTTACCAACTCATATAAAACAACTGTGCTCTTTAAGGAAAAAAACAAATAAATGGATACTTTCTACATAGTTCCTGTGGAATATATACCTCAAATATCAATTATTCCCTGATATATCTACCCTTAAGTTCTTATCACAGACTAAAGCAAGCAATCTGGCTTATAAATACATAATTTTCTAAGTAAGGTAATTTAAATGCAATAAGCTTTTACCTGGAAGACAGTCTATGAAGTATCACAAAATGAGGAACCACAGGCCATGCCTAGTAGATTTCATAGAATTGTGTTATAGTGTTTCTCAATACTGATATCTTGGATAATACAGAGTGAAGACTATCTCACACAATGTAAGACATTTAACATTCCTGGTGCTCCAAACTAATAACTGCCAATAGTGGTCTCCAGTTATTGTGACCATGCAAAATACCCTCATATATTTCCACGCAGTGCATAGAGGAGAGGCAATACTGATGAAATCTTCTAGTCCAGCTCCTGCATTTGATAACTGAGGAGCCTGGGGTCTAGGCCTAGAGAAGTCACCAAGCCCAGTGACCTGACTTCTTCCCAAGTGTTCTTTCCACTGCTGCATGTAATAAACTCCTTGCTCTCACTACTCAAGATTAAAGGAGGAGCAGTCTCCATCGGAATCTCACCCTCATCTCTCCACATCTTTCTTTTTTTTTTTTTTAACTTTTTTATTGAGTTATAGTCATTTTACAATGTTGTGTCAAATTCCAGTGTAGAGCAAAATTTTTCAGTTATACATGAACATACATATATTCATTGTCACATTTTTTTTTGCTCTGAGCTACCACAAGATCTTGTATATATTTCCCTGTGGTATACAGTATAATCTTGTTTATCTATTCTACATTTTGAAATCCCTTTCCCCACATCTTTCTTCCCTTTCTCTCCATCCCTTTTTTCTCACTTTGCAACTCAGTAGATTCAAGAATGGAATTAAACTAGTTCATTCATTTATTTTAACAAATATTCATTGGACACCTAATGTTTCTGGCTCTGGGCTAGAGGCTGGGAATACAGTGGTGAACAAAACAGGCATGACCTCTACCCTTGTGGGTAGAGTGAAAGAGAGGGACAATTTTAAAGTAGAATAAATATGTATAAATATGTAATTACAAATTGTGATAGTGGCAGAAATGAAAAGAACCTAGGGAGACTCTAATTTCGAATTGGGACACCAAGGAATGCCTCTGAAAGGAAGTAACATTTAAGATAGTGCCTGAAGGTGAGTAGGAGTTAACCAGGGAATACAGCTGAGCCAAGTCCCTGAGCAGGAGGGAGCTGGGAAAGGAGACTTGGGTCTCTGGGACATCATCATAATGAGCTGGGGGCAGAGTCAGAAGACAATGCTGGAGGATTAAGAGGGATGCAGGACCTTTCTGGCCACAAGGAGCAGTCTGGTTGCCTATGGAGAGAAAGGGAAAGGTCATAAAGAATCTTCCTGGGATGATAGAACTATTCCATATCTTTGTATTGTGATTTTTTTTTTGAGGGAAGTAATTAGGTTATTTATTTTTATAGGAGGTTCTGGGGATTGAATCCAGGACCGTGGGCATGCTAAGCATGTGCTCTGCCACTTGAGCTATATCCTCTCCCATTCCGTATCTTGACTGGAATGGTGGTTAGACAGTTGTATTCATTTAAAAACTCATCAAAATGCAAGTTAATATTTGTGTGTATCACTGTATGTACACTTTACCTTCATTGAAAAATAATGACCACTGTGACTGCAGTTACTTAAGTGAAGCAGGTTCACAGTTCAAACTACATGAAGTTTGAGGTTACGGAAATTAAAAAAAAAAAAAAAACCTAAGGCCCAGAAAGATTAAGTTAGAGTCTCTCAGGCCTCAGAGTACCATTTACTTCATTTAAAACTTCTTTGCCAGGGGTGTGGGTGGTATAGCTCTGTGGCAGAGCGTGAGCTTGGTGTGAAGGAAGTCCTGGGTTCAATCTCCAGTACCTCCGTTAAAAAAATTAAACGAGCAAAAAACTAAGTATTAAAAAAAATTCCGTGCTCTAAAAAAACAAGCAAACAAAAAAACCCTTCCCTGCCCTAAAAGAGAAAAAGGAACAAAGGAAGCCCATTAAGAAATACATGATAGCTTCTACATAGCGCCTGTGGAATATACGCTCTAAATATCAGTTATGCCCTAATGTATCTACCATTGAGTTCTTATCACAGACTAAATCAAACAATCTGACTTATAAATAAAATATATTAACTTAAATGCAAAGATCATCTGCCTGGAAAGTTAAGAACTGGGCATCCCAGCACTCTCCAAAAGAGCCTTTGGGTGGGGCTCCATTACATATTAGAATCAGCTGACCAGGTTTACAAATATTAATGCCTAGGTCCAACCCCTAGAAATTCCATTGTAATTAGACTGAGGTGCTGCCCCAGCATCCTGATTTTTAAGAGCTCCCCAGAGAGAAGCCAAGATTGAAAATCAGTGCCTGCCCAGTTCCACCTGGATTCCATTCTTCTGTCTTTAAAATGACGACCTTCAAAGATTTACTGAGCATTTTGCATAATAAGGGTTCTTTGGATTATTTAAAGTAAACTTTAAAATGCTACATTAAGATTTAGATATCAGAACCCTCCCAATCCCCAGGTCTTACTTTAGTCTTAGTGCTGACATGGAATCAACCAGCTCCCCACCTCTGCTTTTGGGACGTCTGCCCTCTGGATATAACTCTCCTATGGTTCAGTGTCCCCTTCCTCTTGACAAGGCCCTGGGCTTTCTCTTAGGCGTGTTTTCTTATTGACCCTCTTCCAGCTGACTTGGTTCAAGTTTTGTGTCTCCTATATCCAGCTCCCTTTGGTCTGAGGGGGAGGGAATGTGAGAGAAAAGAACAAACCTCCTCCTCCACCCTCTTTGTCCTGCAGGTCTGATGGGAGAGTAGGGGGTGCAAATCCCAGTTTGATGGGCTGTCCTGAGCCCATTTGAGCCTCAGGCAAGGCCTCTTTCCATCCCATTGTTTTTTTGTTTTGTTTTGTTTTTAGGTATAACGTTTGCCCCTCAACCCCTGCTAAAAAAAATGTCTCCCAGAACTTGTCGGGGATTTTCTGAAACTGTCTCATTTCCACCACATGTATACAGTGTGCTCAGAGAGTTCACTGCAGTGCTCATTTGTTTTCCTTTTTATTTCCTTTTTCTTTGATTTTTCTTTTTGTTGTTGTTGCAATACTCATTTGTTGCCCACTTACCAGGTGTCTTGGGCACATCTCCAAGTAACAGTGTTTAATTTACAGAAAGTCCTTAAAACACATTCAACTGGTTACAGTTCTTTTCTTCCTCTAACGAAAAGCAGAGGCACTGTTTGAGAATACGAATTATAAAATGGTGAAGTCCTATGGTATAAGACTGTTACAAAATATCCTTTTGAATATGTAAATATGAAGATTGTGAATGAAAAATACTGCAAACCATACCAGTAAACAAAGAATGCTGAAGCCATCAAGTCATCAGCCGCTGCTGCCACCTCCCACAGTGAAGACAAGCCTGCAGCCTGGCCTCTGCAGCCACTCACAATGGTGCACTCTGAGCAGACTCAGAATAATAAAGGACAAGATACTGGACCTACATAGCTAGATGCTTGTCAAAGGAATGAATTCAATGAGCCCAAATGTTTGCTTCCTCCCATACATAGAAAAGCACTAAATTCTTTAACTTGAGATGCCTGTTTTTCTTTAGATAACAGGTAATCTTTTATTGTTCCAACTACCTGATCTTTGTTGTAAAGCTCCTATATATCCTAGCTCCTCCCCTACCTCTTCAGAGCAGTCCCTCAGAGCGCTCTGAGAGGCTGTCATCCTGGTTCAAGTCCTCCCACCAAATAAAACATAACTCTCCAATTTTAGGCTGCGTATTTATTTCAGTCGACAAGATAATGCACACTTCCTAACTTTAAAAATTCACCAAGAATTACATGATTTCAAAGCTGGGAAGCTGAGTCAGTTGCAGACATTGTTGTTACTTGAGCTGCTAAACAAAAATTATTTCACCACAGACTGTGGTTCAAATTAGTCTTGGAAAACATGACATTTGAATTGAGGTGAGATCTTCAGGAGCATAGACGTTTAAAACAAAATGATCCTGTGTCCGAGTCTTCTAAACATGAGTGTGTTTCCCCATCTGGACTGTGAGTTGCTGAAACTCAGGAACTTGCCTCATCTCAGCATCCCCTCCCCCAACGAAGCACAGAATAGGTGTTCAACAAATCTATGTTGTATGCTTAAAGGAGAGTGCTTCAGTTCACATGGTAATATGCCTTGCTGAAGTACTGAGGTGGTAAAAGATCTTCTTACTGGAAACAAATTACTGAGAATTAAGAAGCAAGAATCTGACTCTGGTTATCTTGCCCTGTCCAGGGAGAGGAACACTATTTCTCCCACAGAAGTCTCTTGTCTTGGAGGACACTGGGAGCTCATTGTCTACTTTCTATTACCTGCCTTGCCCAGTGAATGCTAAGGGAAGGAAGGACTGAAAGGAATATAAGGAGGAACCCAGGTTTTAGGGCCAGGGTCTTCAAACTGAGTACTTGAAATATTTCCCAAGGCATGTAGCTACATAGAATTTTAAGAAAATTCTATCCCCAGGCCCTCCACTGTACCTGTCCATAGCATGCCTCAGACTGTTCTTCCCCATTTCCCCTTCACAACAGCATTTCTCCTGCCTTACAAAGAAAAGACTCCCCACCTCCATCCTAAACATCACTGTAATGTAACAATGTCCCAAGCATGAGTACATCTAAGATGCCATACAAATAGACCATTGGAAGTGGCCCCTTTAATGTTTCATCAAGGTGCTGTATATCCTCCTTAGCTTCCAGCCCTCCCCAGACTTAAACATATTTCAGTCCAAGGTGCATCACTGATTTATAAATGGGGTGTTTCTCCCTGGGATATTCTGAAATCACTGCGGACAATGAGAGTGGTGGTGTTGCAAGAAAATGGAGCGTGAGAAGATGGCCATGTCCCAGGTCTCAGGCGAGTCCCTGGGACATGCCCCATCAGGTGAGGCTCCTTGGCTTCATTCAGGAAAGAATTCAAGAGAGAGCCATAGTAGAGTGAAAGTAGATTTATTAAGGGAGTGCATAGACAGAGGGTGGCCAGAGAGGCCACAAGGAGTGGAGGTGTTCAGTTTAAAGTAAAAGTAGATACACACTCTATACAGCACAGGCCATCTTCAAAGATGAGAGAGAGGGAGAGAATCAGAGACAGAGACAGAGAGCAAGTGCCAGGGCAGGCGAGAAGTGGCCCCAGAGCATGGTGTTGTCTAGGAAATTGAGGTTGGCCACAAGATGTGGGGAGGTGTAGATCCAGGAATTGGGCCATCACCCAATTTTTGATCTTAGCAAGTGGGAGGATTATTCCAACTACTTTGGGAAAGGGCCCAGGAATTGGGCCACTGACCAATTTTTGACCTTTTATGTTTAGCCTCAGAACTGTCATGGCACCTATGGGAGTGCTGTTTAGCATGCTAATACATTTCAGTGAGCATATAATGAAGCTAAAGTTCTACTGAAAGTTGAATCTTTTGCCATTTGGGCCTCAAGGTCCACTGAGAGTTGAATGTTCTGCCATCTTGAGCCTAACCAGGTTTTAATCAGCTTTTGTCCTATCCTAAGTTGCTGTGTCATTCCTTTACGGGTTGCGTCCTGCCCCCTTCCCTCCTCTCTCAGTGATGATTCTTGTTTAACAACCTCATTTTTTTAATCCTTCAACTGTTGTTCAAGAATGCACTGTTCATAAAAGAAAGTCTGGGGAAAGCGAAGAGAACTTCAGTAAGAATTATTGAAAGACTTTAAATAGCTTTTATTATAAATTTAAGTTTTAAAAATTCTCGTATACTACAGCACTGATCCTCAGGATATGTCATTAGCTGGGAAGAAAACAATTGATTCGCTGAAGCAGTACAGGTTAGTAAGGCTGATTCTTTTAAATATAAATACAAAGTTTCCTCGGAGTACCAAATTTTTCAAGAGTTTTTGACATTGGATAAAACCCATAGATAAACATTTTATATAATTTCTTTTGGATTCTGTGTGGATTATTAAATGCCATAGTTATAGCATGTTTTATTAAATCACATCCAAAATATTTATTACTTTACAATAGACCATCTGTTAGTTTTCTATATTGCATGAAAAGTTACCATTGTTACCCAAAAACTGGGTTCATCTCTTGTTGGGTGTTGAGGCAAAAGACACAACCAAGCCAAAGAGCAGGAGAAAAAGGATTTACTACTTGCTGCAAGTGAGGAGAACACTAGAGGTCTTTCCCAAAGCAGTGTCTCCTTGAAGAGCCAAATTACGGAAATTTTAAGCTAAAGAAACAATGCATATTCATGAAGGGGCTTGAGCAGAAGAGAATTTAGTATAGAACTGGGGCAAAGGTTGCCAGAATCCAACCTTTAGTTGAATGAAGTCATGAGGGTCCAGAATGGTGAACATCATGATTCCTTAGGTTCAGACCAGTCTGGGGTCTTAGCAAGTATTTACCATCCTCCAGCTGGGTAGGGGTCTTAAGTCCTGCAGAACTCAATGTCTGATTGTTATATGTGTATATCCCTTGAGGAGTAACTAGGACTATATTTATTGTTGAACTATTATTTCTTGACTGCTTTTTTCTTTTTTCCTGCATTCCCTCACTTCCCTTATGATCATTCTTACTGAGACCTGTTCAAGGGCAAGCACTGTGGCCAGGCTTAGATTATAAAATGGCTTAGGCCAAAAATGACTTCTCTTTTTTTTCTTTCATTTTTGAAATGGGGAGGTAATTAGGTTTTCGTTTATTTATTTTAATGGAGGTACTGGGAATTGAACCTAGGACCTTGTGCATGCTAAGCATGTGCTCTACCACTGAGCTATACCCTCCCTGCTTCAAAAATGACTTATCTTATGTCAAAAAAGCCATGCCTAGTCCTCCTTCCCCAGAGACCCCCTACCCTATCTGCTTATACTGTGAACCACTAATTTAGAAGCTCAAAGCAATATATATATATTATTGCAGTTTCCACAGATCAGGAGTCCTGGCAGGGTTTCACTGGATCCACTACTCAGGTTCTCAGAGGCTGCAGTCAAGGTATAGTCTGGGGGTCTAATCTCATCTAAGGATGGGAATCCTCTTCTAGCTCACTAATGGTTGCCAGAATTTAGCTTGGTTGTAGGACTGAGGTCCCAGCTTTCTTGCTGGCTGTCAACTGGGTCCACTCTCTGACCCTAGAGGCCCCTTCAGTTCCTTGGTGGCCCTCTCATAAGCACTGTCAAAACATAGGAGCTTCTTCAAAGCCAGAAAGAGACTCACCAGTCAGCTAAAACAGGCTTACAGAATTTAACATAAAAAGTGGAATAGCTATCCCATCATATTCACAGGCCCCACCTATACTCAAGAGATGATAGAAGGTACACCAGGACAGGAATCTTGGGGGACATTCTAGAATTCTGCCTACCACACCATCTTCATCTTATTTCTACTTTTGGAATGTTTGATATTTTCTGCCTCCTATTACCGAAACAAAATCATATTTTAGTGGCTGGAACAATGGATTAATTTTTAGCATTAGATAACTTTTTCTTTTTGCTAAGCACATAGGAAATACGATGATGATGTCCAGAAAAATTAATAGAATAATTTCTGGATTCATGTTTAATTAACAGAATCATTTCATAATCCTTATTTAACTATTCCTAAAAAGCAAATACTAGAGACGATTATGCACACATCAGTATGCTTAGGAATGCCACATCTTTTATCATATCTCTAACTTTATAAATAACATAATTTTAGTTGTACACTATATTGCATTATTGTAAATAAAGTAATGAAAGCCTTAGATTTAGGATCATGTTTTATCACTTATAATTTTAAAAAGATTAATTTATATTAGACCAAAGGTAATTTAATCTTATTTGGCTACTTTAAGTGACCTATGTTATATGCTACACCCTTATAATTTTTTTCTTAATCAGATTTATCATATCTGAATCAACAGCTAATGAACCCACAACATCAGGGGGATAATTTTGTTTCAGAAAGTAGTATGCATCCTAGGACGAGGTATTGGCTGTCTGGGAATTTTACCAATTACTGCAGGTGATACTTAACAGTCATAGTTATTTTCCTTCCATAAAAAAAGATAGATTAACTGTGATTTTAATTATTTACTTTATTTCTTTACCACTTTTATCGTGGATATAGGTGATCATTTATTAACTTAGTTATTTGGTAGATTCACAGTCCAACTAGCTTTTATTTTAATTACGATTACAACGGATGTATTTTAAAATCCCACCTACCACAAAAAAAAGTTTTCTCATATACATTCTACAAATACTTAATAAAAAGCCTTTTATGTAAATGATAAACAGTATATTCCCCAAGTTCTATATGATCAGGAACTATATATCTCTTGTCCATGTTTATATTCTATTATGTGTCACATTGTGCAATATTTGTGGATACTTCATAGTATTGATTAAATGATTGGTTGAAGACTAAATACAAAGATAACTAATATCCTTAAAGAGCTTAATACCAAATAAGTGAAATAATACAAATGTACAAATAACTATTACAGTTCTGGATGTGTAAAATAAAAATATCATGTACCAGTTTCTATAGAAATAAAGATAAATATTTAAAAATGAAAGTAAGTGAAGATTTCAAGGAGAAGTAATACTTGTGGTGAAGTGGATTAAAAAGTAGGACTCAATAAAGTTTTAAATCAAACATATTTGGTATTATTTGAACTTATAAAAATAAGTGGTAACATCAAAAAGTTCAGTGAAGTATCAGAGGGCCCCATATAAGAGGTGTAAGTGGCAGAAGTATTTCCATGAAAACATTATCACCTGGATTTCTGTCCATCTCTGAATTCTTCAGGAGCTGGGATAATAATTATAATGTACTTTGGTTATGTTTAGAGGTCTTTCCTGTGTCTTTGAACTTGAGCTAGTGCCCTCTTCAGAAATCCCCAAGGTAAGTACAAATCTTCTGCACCAATATTTCCTCAGAGGGGAAGCTATTACCATGGAACCTCACTTACTAACCTGAAATTAGCCCGTTATATTTACCATGTAACCACAGAGAAATTTCTGCCACATGAATGCTAGGAAAAATCATTAGACTATAGCAAATCATTCTGATTTATACCATTATCTCTCAGGTATGGAAAAGTATTTTGAGGGAGTAAATACTGTTCAAGGGGCTTCCCAGCATTAGGAATTGGTAGCCATAAAAGAGAATATTAATTCATCTTTTCTCTGTTGAGCTTCTGTCTCTTCCTTCGAGGCATTAGTACAAATACTTACTTGGCTATATGAAGTTATACAGTTATGATTCATTCAAAAACATTTATTGAGTTCTAGGCCTATATGCTAGACATTAGGTAAAAAATCTGAAGCCAAAAGTGAAAAAAATAGATGGTTGTATCCTTACAGAGTGGAAAAGAGGTTACATTTATTCAAGTTCTTGTAACAGTATCAATCTATTTTATATATTTTTATAGTAGTTTATAAAATGTTATGTAGTTTATATAGAGTATAAGTGTTTTGATAATTATCACATTGCACATTAACATAATTTTTTGATGAGAAAGACTTTCTGATGGAAAGTAAATCTAATTCTACTGATTAATTTATAATGAAGACTAGCTTTACTACTTAGATTATGTGGTGAGTATTTTCCTTTTTTTAAATTTTTCTTCGTACTGAAGTATAGTTGGTTTACAATTTCATGTTAGTTTCAGGTATACAATAAGGTGATTCAATTATACATATACATATATATTCTTTTTCATATTTTTTCCATTATAAGTTATTATAAGATACTGAATATAGTTCCCTCTATTATACAGTAGGTCCTTGTTGTTTATTTATTTTATTTATAGTAGTGTGTATATGTTAATCCCAAACTCCTAATTTATGCCTCTCCCTCACTCCTTTCCCCTTTAGTAACCATAGTTTGTTTTCTGTGTCTATGAGTGTATTTCTGGTTTGTGAATAAGTTCATTTGTATCATTTTCTTTTTGGATGCCACATATAAGTGATAGCATATATTTGTCTTTGTCTGATTTACTTCACTTAATATGATAATCTCTAGGTCCACCCATGTTGCTGCAAATGGCATTATTTCATTCTTTTTTATGACTGAGAAATATTCCATGTGTATGTGTGTGTGTGTATGTGTGTATATATATATATATATTATATATATATGTGTGTGTGTTTGTGTGTATATATATATGCACCACATCATCTTTATCCAATCATCTGTCAGTGGACATTTAGGTTGTTTCTATGTCTTGGCTATTGTATATAGTGCTTCTGTGAACACTGGGGTGCATGTATCTTTTCAAATTAAGAGTTCCCTCTGGATGTATGCCCAGGAGTGGGATTGCTGGATCATAAGTCTGTTTTTAGCTTTTTAAGGACTCTCCATTCTGTTTTCCATAATGGCTGCACCGAACAACACTCCCACCAACCGTGTAGGAGGGTTCTCTTTTCTCCACATCTTCTCCAGCATTTATCATTTGTGGACTTTTTGATCATGGCCGCTCTGACTGGTGTGAGGTGATACCTCATTGTAGTTTTGATTTGCATTTCTCTGATAAGTAGCGATATTGGGCATTTTTCACATGCCTATTGGCCATTTGTATGCCTTCATTAGAGAATGGTTTGTTTATGTCTTCTACCCATTTTTGGACTGGGTTGTTTTGTTTTGTTTTTTAGTTATTAAGCTGTATAAGATGTTTGTTTATTCTGGAAATTAAACCCTTGTTGGTCTCATCATTTGTAAATATTTTCTCCCATTCTGTGGGTTGTCTTTTCACTTTTATTTATGGTTTCCTTTGCTCTGAAAGAGCTTTCAGGTTTAATCAGGTTTCATTTGCTTATTTTTGCTTTTATTTCCATTACTCTAAGAGACAGATAAAAAAAAATATTGCTTTGATGTATGTCAAAAGAGTATTCTGCCTATGTTTTCCTCTAGGAGTTTTAAAGTATCCAGTCTTACATTTAGATCTTTAATCCATTTTGAGTTTTTTTTAATATGGTGTTAAAGAATGTTCTAATTTCATTTTTTTACATAAAGCTCTCCAGTTTTCCCAGCACCACTTCCTGAAGAGATTGTCTTTTCTCCATTGTATATTCTCACCTCCTTTGTCATAGATTAATTGACCATAAGTGTGTAGGTTTATTTCTGGACTTTATATCCTGTCCCATTGAGCTATGTGTCTGTTTTTGTGCCATTACCATACTGTTTTGATTACTTTTGCTTTGTAGTATAGTCTGAAGTCAGGGAGTGTGATTCCCCTAACTCCTTTCTTCTTTCTGAAGATTGTTTTGTGTATTTGGGGTCTTTTGTATTTCCATACAAATTAAATTTTTGTTTGTTTTAGTTCTGTGAAAAATGTCATTGGTAATTTGATGGGGATTGTATTGAACCTGTAAACTGCCTTGGGTAGTATGGCCATTTTAACATTATAGATTCTTTCAGTCCAAGAACATGATATATCTTTCCATCTGTTTGTGTCATCTTCAATTTCTTTCATCAACTTCTTGTAGTTTTCAGAGTACAGGTCTTTTGCCTCCATAGGTAGGTTTATTCCTAGGTATTTTATTCTATTTAATGCAATGGTAAATGGGATTGTTTCCTTAATTTCTTCAATTTCTTTCTTTCTGATATTTCATTGTTCATGTATAGAAATACAAGAGATTTCTTTATGTTAATTTTGTATACTGAAACTTTACTGAATTCATTGATGAGGTCTAGCAGTTTTCTTGTAGCCTCTTTAGTATTTTCTATGTATAGTATCATGTCATATGCAGTGACAGTTTTACTTCTTCTTTTCCAGTTTGGATTCCTTTTATTTCCTTTTCTTCTCTGATTGCTATGTCTAGGACTTCCAAAACTATGTTGAATAAAAGTGGCAAGAGTAGGCATCCTTGTTTGTTTTGTTCCTGATCTTAGAGGAAATGCTTTCAGCTTTTCACCATTGAGTATCATGTTAGTTGTCAGTTTGTCATATATGGCCTTCATTATGTCCACTTTCTAGAGAGTTTTTATCATAAATGTTTGTTCAATTTTAATCAAAAGCTTATTCTGCATCTATTTAGATGATCATATGGTTTTTATTCTTCAATTTGTTAATGTGGTGTATCACACTGACCTGCTGATATTAAAAAATTCTTGAATCCCTGGAATAAATCCCACTTGATAAAAGCGTATGATCCTTTTAATGTATTGTTGGAGCTGGTTTGCTAGTAGTTTGTTGAGGATTTTTGCATCATAAGTGATATTGGCCTATAATTTTCTTTTCTGTGATATCTTTGTCTGGTTTTGGTATCAGTGTAATGATGGCTTCATAGAATGAGTTTGGAAGTGTTCCTTCCTCTACATTTTTTTGGAATAGTTTCAGAAGGATAAGCATTAACTCTTCTCTAAAGGCTTGGTAGAAATCACCTGTGACACCATATGGTCCTGGACTTTTGTTTGTTGGGAGTTTTTAAATTACTGATTTGATTTCAGTCCTGGTAATAGGTCTGTTCATATTTTCTATTTCTTCTTGGTTCAGTCTTGGGAGATTGTGCCTTTCTAAGAATTTATCCATTTCTTCTAGGTTGTCCATTTTATTGGTGTATAGTTGCTCATAGTACCCTGTTATGATCCTTTATGTTTCTGTGGTGTTGGTTGTAACTTCCTTTTCATTTCTGATTTTACTGATTTAGGCCATCTCCCTTTTTTTATGATTAGTCTGGCTAAAGGTTTATTAATTTTGTTTGTCTTTGCGAAGAACCAGCTTTTAGTTTCATTGACCTTTAAAAAAATTTTTTTAGTCTCTGTCATTTATTTTGGCTCTGATCATTATGGTTTCTTTCTTTCTACTATCTTTGGGTCTTGTTTGTTCTTTCTCTAGTTGCTTTGGGTTGTTTATTTGAGATTTTTCTTATTTCCTGAGGTAAGCTTGTATTGCTATAATCTTCCCTCTTAGAACTGTTTTTGCTATGCCAAATCACAAAAGAACAAAAGGAGAGGGGAAAAGGACCTACAAAAACAAATCAAAAACAATTAACAAAATGGCAGTAAGAGCATACATATCAATAATTACCTTAAAAGTAAATGGCTTAAATGCTCCAACCAAAAGGTATGAATGGATACAAAAATAAGACCCATATATTTGCTGCCTATAAGAGACTCACTTCAGATCTAGAGACACATACAGACTGAAAGTGAGGAGATGGAAAAAGGTATTCCATACAAATGGAAACCAAAAGAACGCTGGAGTAGCAATACTTATATCAGTATTATGTTTGGATTCCTTTTTCTTTTTTGTGTGTATGTCTATTGTAGATTTTTGGCTTGAAATTATGTGGTGGACATTTTCTAAATGTATATTGACTAATAGCATAGCACTAACCACATGTGGCTATTGAGCAGTTTAAGTGTGGCTAAGGTAGCTGAGAAATTGAATTTTTAATTTTAAATGTAAAAACCAAAGCAGTGCAAATTTTATGATAGAAAATATTGTGTTGTATTGAATTCAACAATATTTAATATTCTAACCTTTCTTTACTAGATTAAACAAAGTGCCTCTCATAGACACTTGGGTACAATTGGTAGTTAGTTGGTAAGTCTTGCTAACCTCACAAAATGAGGAGATGAATGACTAGTCACTAACAAGTCCTTTTGAAAGTCAGGTACTTTCCAGTTCTTTCCTTCCAAAAACCAAAGGAGAAACTAATCAAATTGACAGCTATTAGATAATTAAAAGTAATTTTTGAAAATAGAAAATTATGTGATTTTTGGCATATAACTAAGAAGAAGTTAAAAGAATTGGGTGACATAGCAGTAACAGAAGTGCTTCCATTTATATCTATTTATATATATGGAGAAGGTTTTTCAGAGATGATTGATACTGAACCTGTCCCATTCTAGTAATAACTAATATTACTTCACAGATAGTAAAATAATTGAAAAAAGTTTTTAAAATTTCAATTCATGTCCTTAAGGTATGCTCTTCCAGTAAATTTTTTTCTTAATAATTATTTATCAGAATCATATTAATGTTATGTTGATATGCTGCATAATAATAATAATAGTAAAAATAATAATGGTAGCTCAATTCAGAAGAAATGTTTTTAACATTCAGGGAAAGCTTTTTAAGCAAAATTTCAATTTAAATATATATTATATATATAATTAAATATATATTATAGTACAGAAGTATGATATGTGATCCATAAAAGACTTTTCAAGATTTCTGGTACTGGCCAAGATGGAGTAAGCCCACTATGGACTATCTTTCCCAATGATTACAACTAAGAACTCTGGACAAAAATACAGAAAGCAACTACTTGAGGACTCTTTAAAAGTAAATAGTTGTGAGCAGATTAGGGAGGGGACCCAAAGGTGAAGAAAGACGCATACAGGACTGAGTTTCCCATATTTTTTCTTTTTTAATCTCCTGACTTTGACCCAAAGACAGCCATAGCACATAACTGTACAGTTGGCACAGGCTTCGAAAACTCCTAGAGAAATTCTATAGTTTTGATCTGAACACCATGGAAGGGAGTTCCTACAAGCAGGAGAGTATGGAGGAATCCTCCTCCCCACCCCCGCCTTCTGGCCCTACACCAAGGGCAGCCCCAGTCACAAAGCTACACTGTAATGGCAGTAGCATAGTGATTTAAAATTCCAACAAGAAAGTGATCTTTTAGGTCAGAGGGACGGAAGGGACCTTGTGATCTGAATAGTGTCAGGGGACTCCCCATTTCTCTCTTATTTCGCTGCTTTGCCCCAAAGTTGTCCCCAATCATGCAGAACTGTGTGGCAGCCTGGCAGCTAAAAAAAACTCATTTTACTAGTTGGAGAACTGAGAAAAGGGGATTCTGGTAGGTGGAGAGTGGGGAAATCTGGATAAGAGAACTGGAGAAAGGACTCCCTTCATTTTGATCAATAAAATAAACCTCTGCCCAGAATGACCAAGAAAAAAGGGAGAAGACACAAATTACCAGTATCAGGAATGAAAGAGGAGATATTACTGCAGACCCTACAGACATTTAAAAGATAATAACAATATAGGCATACCTGCATTTTCAGATAGTTGCTAACATTTTTAGCTACATACTGTTTTTTAGTAAAGTCTGTGATTGGTTTTTTAGAAACAATGTTATTGTACAGTTAATAGACTACAGTATAGTGTAAACATAACTGTTAATATGCACAGAGAAACCCAAAAATTCATGTGATTCACTTTATTGCAACATTTGCTTTATTGCGGTGGTCTGGAATGGAAGCCAAAATATCTCCAAGGTATGACTGTACTCCAAACAATTCTATTCCCATAAATTAAATTACTTAGAGAAATGGACCAATTCTTTGAAGGATGCAAAGTACCAAAACTCACACAGCAAGAAATAGATAACCTTCATAGTTCTACATCTATTGAAGAAACTTAATTTGTAGTTAAAAAAGCTCCAACAAAGAAAACTCCAGTCTACAAACATTTAAGGAAGAAATAAATACCAGAACATAGAAGAGAAGAGAATACTTTCCAAATCATTTTAGGAAGCATTTTCCTCAGCCCAAAACCAGAGAAATATATTAGAACAAATTAAAACTACAGATCAGTACCACTAATGAACGTAGATCATTCTACAAAATATTTCAAAATGAATCCAGTAGAAGTTATCCTGTGAATGCAAGGAGGGCTCAACATTCAAAAATCAATCAATGTAACTCACCATTTTAAGAGGCGAAAGAAGAAAAGCCATATGATTATCTCAGTAGGTGCAAAAAAACATTTAAGAAAGTTCAATATCTGTTTATGACAAAACAAACAAAAAAATAACCTCTTGGCAAACTAGGGGTAAACAGAACTTCCTTCTCCTGAGAAAGAACATCGATAAAAAGTTACAGCTAACATCATACATAATAGGAAAGACTGACTGTTTCCTCCTGATATTTGAAGAGGCAGGGATATCTGCTCCCATTTAACATCATATTGGAAATTATAACCAATGCAATAAAGCAAGAACAAGAAAACAAATACAGATTTGAAAAGAAAGAACAAAATTGTCTATTCTCAGACAAATGATTGTTTATATGGACAATACCAAAAAATCTACTAAAAAGCTCCTCAACCTAATAAGTGAGTTTAGCAAAGTCACAGATAAGTAGGATAATATTAAAAAGTCAATTGTATTTTAATATTCTGATAATGAATAATTTAAAAATTTTTTAAATTACCACTTATAGTAGCAGCTCCAAAATGAAATATTTAAGTAAAAAAAAATAACAGAACATGCGCAGAATCTATATACCGAAAGCTACAAAACACTGATGAAAGAAATCAAACATCTAAATAAATGGAGAGGTGTACTCTATTGGAATATTGGAATATTCAGTATTGTTATGATGTTGATTCTCTCCAGAATGATCTATAAATTCAGTGTAATCCCAGTCAAAATCCCAGTAGGAGTTTTTAGACAGATAATGGACAAGCTGAATCTAAAATTTTATATGGAAAAATCAAAGAAGTTAGAATAGCCCAAGCAATTTTGAAAAAGAACAAAGTTGGAAGACTACTACCGAATTTCAAGGTTTACTATAAAGCTACACAATTAAGATAATGTAGTATTTGTGAAAGAGTAGAGATACACATTTATGGAACAGAATAGAGTCCAGAAAGAGACTCATGCAAATATGATCAATTGATTTTTGACAAAGTTGCAAAGGCAATTAAACATAGCAAGGATAGTATTTTCAAGAAATAGTGATGAAAGAAATACATATCCATAGGCAAAATAAGAACAAAAAAATAAAAAATGCCTTGACCCATACTTCACATACTTTATACAAAAACTAACCCAAAATGAATCATAGACTTAAATGTAAAGTGTACAACTATAAAACTCCCAGAAGAACAATGAAAGAAAATATTTGTGACATTGGGTTAGGCAAAGAGTTTTTAGATAACAACAGCAAAATTCATAAAAGAAAAGAGGAGAAATTAATCTTCATCAATATTAAAAACCTCTGCTCTTCAGAAGACCTGGTTAAGAGAATGAAAGACAAGTTGCAAACTGGGAGGAATATTTGCAAATCACATATCTAACAAAGGAATTTAATCCAGAATATATAGAGAACCTACAAAACATAACAAACCCTACAACAAAGGAGTCAAAAATATACAATGTGGAAAGGATAGTCTCTTTGGTAAATGATGTTGGGAAAACTGGTCAACCGTATGCAAAATAATGAAACTGAACCACTATCTATACCAAACACAAAAATCAACTCAAAGTAGATTAAAGACGTGAACATAAAACTTGAAACTCTAATCCTCCTAGAAGAAAGGACACCAATTTTTTTTAATTGAAGTATAGTTGATTTACAGTGTTGTGTTTCAAGTGTACAGCAAAATGATTCAAATATAGATACATATTCTTCTTCAGATTCTTTTCCACTATAGGTTATTACAAGAGATTGCTTCCCTGTGCTATACAGTAGGTCCTTGTTGTTTATCTATTTAATATATAGTAGTGTGTATATGTTAATCCCAAACTCCTAATTTATTCCTTCCCCCCAACTCCTTTCCTCTTTGGTAACCATAGTTTGTTTTCTGTGTCTGTGATTCTCTTTCTGATTTGTAAACAAGTTTTATAAATATTTCTAGTTTGTACACCAAATTTGATGAGATTTTTTTCATGAACAGATGTTGAATTTTGTCAAATGCTTTTTCTGCCTCTACTGAAATGATCATGTGATTTTTATCCTTCCTTTTGTTAATGTGGTGCATTCATTACATTAATTGATTTGCAGATATTGTACCATCCTTGCATCCCTGGAATAAATCCCACTTGACCATGGTGTATGACCCTCTTTATATATATTGTTGAATTTGGTTTGCTAACATTTTGTTGAGAATTTTTGCATCCATATTCATCAGAGATATTAGCCTGAAATTTTTGTTTTTTGTAGTGTCTTTGGTTTTGACATCAGAGTAATGATGGCCTCATAGAATAAATTTGGGAGTATTCACTCCTCTTCAATTTTTTGTAATCATTTGGGAAGGGTAGCTGTTAGCTCTTCTTGTTTTGTTCTTAGGATTCCCCTGAGAACCCTTTGGGTCCTGGACTTTTGTTTGCTGGGAGGTTTTTTGTCTTTTTTGTTGTTGTTGTTCTTTGTTTATAAATTCAATTTCACAACTAATAATCAGTATGTTCAGATTGTCTATGTCTTCCTGATTCAGTTTTAGAAGATTATATGTTCCTAGAAATTTATCCATTTTTTTAGGTTGTCCAATTTGTTAGCGTATAACTTCATAATGTTCTCTTACAATGTTTTGTATATCTGTGATATCATTTGTTATTTCTCCTTTTTCATTTCTTATTTTGCTTATTTGGGTCCTCTCTCCTTTTTTTTTTTTCCCTTGATGGAGCTGCCTAAAGGCTCATCAATTTTTAAAATCTTTTCAAAAAACCAGTTCTAGGTTTTATTGATATTTCTTTCTCTTTCTTTTCTTTTCTTTTTTCTTTCTTTCTTTCTTTCTTTCTTTCTTTCTTTCTTTCTTTCTTTCTTTCTTTCTTTCTTTCTTTCTTTCTTTCTTTCTTTCTTTCTTTCTTTCTTTCTTTCTTTCTTTCTTTCTTTCTTTCTTTTCTTTCTTATTTCCTTCCTCTCTGATCTTTATGATTTCCTTTCTTCTGCTCATCTTGGGCTTTGTTCTTCTTTTTCTGCTTCCTTTAGATGGTATATTAGGTTATTTATTTGAGATTTTTTATTTGTTTGTTTCTTGATGTGGACCTGTATTATTATAAATTTCCCTGTTAGAACTTCTTTTGCTGCATCCCATAGATTTTAGAAAGTTGTGTTTTTACTTTGATTTGTTTCGAGGTATTTTCTGACTTCCTCTTTAATTTCTTCATTGACGTATTTTTTTTAAATAGCATGTTGTTTAGTCTCCACATATTTGTGTTTTTCCCATTTTTCTTCCTGTTACTGATTTCTAGACTTATTTCACTTCATATGATAATCTCTAGGTCTATCCATGTTGCTCAAATGACATTATTTCATTTTTTTATGGCGAGTAATATTCCATTCTATATAGATACCCATCTTCCTTATTCATTCAT
This sequence comes from Camelus dromedarius, assembly GCF_036321535.1. Lineage (NCBI taxonomy): Eukaryota > Metazoa > Chordata > Mammalia > Artiodactyla > Camelidae > Camelus > Camelus dromedarius. Next base: position 35,253,442 of record NC_087443.1, on the reverse strand, counting down.
CTGTTGATGGACATTTAGGTTGTTTCCAGGCCTTGGCTATCGTAAACTCTTTATCTGGTAAATTATTTATTTCTGTTTCACTCATTGTTTTTTTCAAGGTTTTTCTCTTGTTCTTTCATTTGAAACAAATTCCTCTGTCTTCTCATTTTGCTTAACTTTCTTTGTCTCTATGAAATTAGGCAAACAGTTATCTATCCTGGTCTTGAAGGAGTGTCCTTGTGTGGGAACATCCTTATACAGTCTGCATGTGCCCGGTAGCTTTGATGGGAGAGCTGGATCTGACATGAGCATGAGTCCCAGCTTCCTGCATAGTGTGCTGGCAGCTGTCATCCTGGTAGGAAGTGGGGCTAGAGATTGAGGAACTCGAGCCAGAGCCAGGTGTAAGCTGGTGGGTCCTCCTCTGCTCAGTGGCCAGCATTAGCCTATTGGGGTCAGGGGTAGGTCTCAAGCTGTTGGAGCAGAAGACCTAAGGGTCGGGTCTAAGCTGTTTTTTTCCCCTCTAAATGTGTGCTCTACCCCCTTCCAGCACTGATACCCTTGCCCCAGTGGGGAGCAGTGCTGGAGCAAGAGGGGCTAAGCAGGTGCCTGGTGTGAGTTGAGTCACAGGCTAGCATGGTCCTGGCATCCATCAGAGTTCAGGACCACTTCTGATCCACTACCCCTGCAAATGCCAGCAATATCTACCCTTACCAGGCCCACTTGCTGCTTCTGCCTGAGCCAGGTCTGTCCCCTACAACTGTCCTCGCCCACAGCAGGTCTTGTCCTGGAGTGGCACAGCATCCATGGAACCAGCGGGGCTGGAGCCAGCGCTCCTCTGGGCCTGGGTAACGCACTATTGGTTGCTGGAAACTGGCCAGTGTCCCAGGCAGTTTCAGTCTGTTTCCTCTGCCTTTTTTCAGGAGTAAAAAAGTGTATGCACGCTCTTCACAAACAGAGTCAATGTTTCTCCCAGCCCTGCTGTCAGTTCCGCTAGTTTTCAAACCAACCAAAGGTACTCATCTTCTGAGTGTCATACCCCAGGATGGGGTGCCCAGTATTTGATTTGAACTGTTCATTCCCTAGGGACGATCTCTGAGCAGGTATAATCCCCTTCATTCTTCTGTGTCCCTACCCAGGGGTGGAGGTCCTGACCTGATCGCTTCTTTTCCCCTCCTATCCAATTCCCTGTGGGTCTTTCTTTCAGCCTTGATTGTACAAGAGTCTTTCTGCCAGTCTTCATTTGTTTTCAGTGAGACTTGCTCCACGTGAGGATGTATTTTTGATGTATTTGTTGGAAGAGGTAAGCTTCATGTCCTCCTACTCTGCCACCTTTATTTCCTCCTAGACTACATTTTAGTGTTGATCATTGTCTGTTTGCCCTCAATTCCACTCTGTCACCCCAAATGATATAATTTCCCAGGCTTCCTTGTGTGCAGCTACATGACTGGTTTCTAGAAACTGAATGTAAGAAGTAGTAGTGAGTGTCATTTCCAGGACTGGCCCATAAAACCTTTCAGCAGATGTGACTTAACTTCCCTTGCCTGTCCAGTGGCAGAGCTACAAGATAGAAGGAACAAGGGTCTTTTGTTCACTTTTCAAAGGGGAACTGACCCAAAAAACCATTTGACCAGGAACAACCATGTAGGGTTGTTGTATGAGTGAGTAGTAAACTTTTGTAGCATTTAGCCATTGAAATTTTTGGATTATTTATTATATCAGTTAGCTGACCCTAACAACCATGACAGTAGCTTCTACTATGTTCTTTTAGGATTCTAAATATCATCAGTGATGTCTTGAGGGATGCCACTGTGGAAACTTAAAGAGTCTACTTTAAACAGAACAGCCCTGCTTTTATAGATGTATATTTAATATATGTGATGTATATAATGTATATTTTAAACATAGTATATATGTGATGTATGAGGTATAAACGCATGCATGTATGATATGTAACGATGTATATGGTGAAGACTTCAAAAGGCACAAGAGATTTTATAGTAAAAATAAATCTTCATACTTTTGTTCTTCAGTCTCCCATTTGCCTTCCCTAGGAACAATTTCTGTTACCTACTTCCTGAGTTGAAGTGACAATCTATGTACATATAAACATATGTACTGGTGATATGTTTAATTAGTTCATCACTCATGGACAATTAGTTTATTCCCAACCTTTTGCTAGTATAAACAATGGCACAATGAATATCCTTGCCTATATATCATTTTACACATATGCAAGTATCTATAAAACGGATTTCTAGAATTGGAATAGCCAGATAAAAAGGGCATATGGCTACTACCTTTTGATAAATAGTGCCAAATTGCCTTCCATGGGATTGTACCAATTTCTGCTTGTCCTATCACTATAGAAGCAGGCTTGGCTTTTCACGTTCTTACCAATGCAATGTATGATCAAATTTTGGTTCCTTACTACTTTGATGTGTGAAAAATGGTATCTCATTGTAATTACTGAGTATTTCTCTTATTATGAGAGAGGTTTACATCTTTCACATGTTTAAAAGCCACTTGCGTTCCCTTTTCTGTGAACTGAATTCTTCATTTTCAAATGGGCTATCAGTATTTTTCCTACTGTTTGGTGGAATCCTTGAACTTTTAAAGGAAATGTATCTACAGCACATAATAGAGTTAAGATTACTGGCTTCTGCTGCTAAAACCCAAAGTTTGAAAATCACTTTGCAACCCGGCCTTGCTAATTAAAGCCTGTTCCCTTATTCCCTTGGGAATCTCTGCCACTTAAAGCCCTGACAGTACCATCTTCTCTGTGTGGTTGAAACTCCAAGCTAGAGTTTCTCAACCATGGCACTGTTGACATTTGGTTGGAGAATTCATTGTTGTGAGGAGTTGTCCTCTGCATTGTAGAATGTTTAGCAGTATCCCTGGCCTCTGTCTGCTGAATGTCAGTAGTACATCCTCTCCCCAAGTTGTGACAACCAAAAGTGTCTCTAGATTGTCAAATTTCCCCTGGAGGAAAGGGTCAAAGTCACTCCATTTGAGAACCATTGGTCTAGATCTTTCTGTTGCTGGTGGAAGGTAGGCTGCATTACCAAACTGTCTATTTGCTTTGGTTTGGAAGTCCCAAACAGCTTTCCAAATGATGTTTGATAAGGTGTGGAGTACTAAATTCTGTAGGGAAGTACAACGCTTATGTTATAACCTAATCAAAAAGACAATACATGAAGCTGTGAAAAACTAACATCTACTAAACTTGCAGTTATACGTAGGAAATTTAAAAAGAAGCACTGGAAGACAGGAAAGTCAGCCAATGGCTCAGGCCTCACAGGACGGGAAGGACTTTTTGAGGTCACCAGAGCCCAGAGTCTAGCACTCAGGTTGTTGTTTCAAAAAATGGTTACTCTTTTGCTTTTAAATTATAATTTTTTAAAATGCTCATTTTAATACATAGAATTTTAGCAAGAAATATTTATTGAGGTGTCCTCAACCCTACCACTTATGCTCACCCACTTCATCAGGGATGTTAAAATGTTAGCATTCTGGTATGTAACTTTCTGTACCTTTTCCAAGCCTCTACAGCCATGTTTGTGCATAGATTTGTTTTAGGTATCTAGGGTTTTTTTTAAATAATAAAAAGGTATGTTTATTAAATAATAAAAAGGATCATAATATATACATTTTTGTGCAACTTGTCTTTTGTCACTCCCAGTGTATCATAAACATTCTTCAAGAACAACAATAGATTTTTTTAATGGTTGCATAATATGCCATAATATGTACATACCATAATTTGGTCAACAGATTTCCTATTGAAGATATTTGGATTGTGTCTGGACATTTTTTCCCAACAATACTAATGCCATAATAAACATTCTTGTATTCATATCCTTACATTTTTACTTCTTTAAGATAAATGAGATTTTGGATTGAAATGTATTTGTGTATGGTATTTATAATTTTAAAAAGTATTTCCAGACTACTTTCCAACACTATGAGAGATTCTGTTTCCCCGTATTCTGGTAAGCAATAGATGGTAAAAATAAAATTTGTTTTGTTTTTGCCTATTTGAGGAGTAAAAAAATGGTACTTCATTGTTTTACTTACATATTCCTGCCTACTAGTAGATTTGAACATATTTCAAATTTTTACGTAGTTGAGTATATATATTTTAAATGTCTCCTGTCTCAGTTAAGATCTTTCTTAATGCAAAGTTATATAATATTCTAAAATGTCTTATAATATTTGTATTGTATTTTTTCACTTAGATCTTCAGTCTACAAGGAATTTATTTTTGTGTCTAGTGTGAGGTAGAAATCTGTATTTGTATTTTTTTTTCACATTAATAGTCAGTTTGCCAACAAAAAAATGTTTGCCAACATTTTTTCAGTATACAAAGAGTTGATACTAACTCCCCTACTATGGTGGTCATGAGACTGATATCATAGTTATAAGGTCAATTTATTTGTTTATGTAAATTGAACTGCCAAGTGAGTCAGAATATTAACGTTGGCTTTTTGAGTATTTTCTCCCCAGTGGAAAATTCTGTATAGGAAATCAAATTACTGTTAAATTCTGCTTAGAAAGCTTAGGGCTAGAAACAAGTTAAAAATCTTAGTGACAAAACAAACAAAAAACCAAAAAACTTAGTGACTAGTGTCTGAAGTCTACGACAGCCTTTGGTATAATATAAAACAAATATTTTGGTTTTGTCCCCTATTCCAAACACAGAACTCCTTAACACTCTTGGAGTTTGCTGAATGAAAGGAGCATCTTTTATCATTCATAATGAAGCCCTTTCCAGCACTCCCGAGTTTATGCTAACGAGGTAGTTTATAGTGGGGCTTAAGGTCCAATCTCCTAAGGTAGCCTCAGAATGGAGCTGGTCACTGAAGACCAATTTATTAAAGGGTGGGAACTTTTCAGCCCTACTCCAAACCGAGGGACAGGGTGTGATGGAGATTAAGTTCTATTAAAAAAAAACAAACTCTTGAACAAGGAGATTTCAGAGAGCTTCCAAGTTGGTGAACACAACGAAGTGCTAAGAGGGTGGTGCATCCCAACTCCATAGTGACAGAAACTCCTTTGCGCAGGACCTTTCAGAACTTTGCCCTATATACATCTTCATCTGGCTGTTCATTTGTATCCTCTGGAAGGACACAAAAGTTATACTTACTTTGTAAATTTAAATGATGTATCTTACTGAGTTATCTTACTGAGTTCTGTGAGCCACTCCAGGAAATTATTGTACTTTAGGAGGGTGTCATGGGAACTCCCAATTTATAGCCAGTTGGTCAGAAGATCAGGAGGTTTGGGACTTATAACTGGCATCTGAATGGTGGCAGTCCTGTGACACTGAGCCCTAAAGCTGTTAGTGTCAAAACTGAGTTGAATTCTTGAACATTCAGATAGTGTCTGGAGAATCAGAGACTTGGTTGTTGGTGTTGAAAAACACCTCATAGCCCAATGCACCTATGTTCATCCTGTCAAACAAGGTACCAGATATCTCATGTTACGTGCTTCACTAACTCCCTCACCTGACCTTCTTGCTTTTTTTAAAAAAGAGTCCATGCTGCCCCTCACCCTTCATTCAATAATTATTTTCCTATGTGGCAATCTTCCTTTAGATTATTTATTCTTTCATTCAATAAACATATATGCTAGCTCTCTACTAGACAGCTGATGATATAGAGGCGAACCAGATGAACAAAATTCATGCTGTAGTTAGCAGAGAAAGTCAATAAATACATAGAGAAAAATAAGTTAATGAATAAAATAAGGGAATGTGCTTTATAATATACTGAATAAGGAGTAGAGAGAAATTGTTCTAGGGAAAGAGGCACAGGCAAAAGCGTATGACAAATACATGGCAGGCATGTATGTGTTTAAGGGTTTAAGGGTTTCCAGAGTTATTTTGTACATATATAAGCAAATATATACATTTGGTCTCCCTTCCACATTCCCTCTTTCATTTTTTCACAAATAGCACTATATTATACACACTGTACTATATCCTGCATTATGTAGCTTGGAGATCATTCAGTAAGAGCTTCCTTATTTTAAAAAAGTGACTTTGTAATATGAAAAGCTCAATTTAAAGAATACTAATGCTAAAAATATTTACAAGAAGGTCAACACCAGATTCAAGGGAGATTTGAAAAACTGAATGTGAATTTGCAAGTTTTAGGGACTAAGAATGACTTGAATTTCACACAAGTAGTTCTCAAATACTGGTAGCCCAGAAGTCTAGTTAGGAGGGTCTTTGTTTTGTTTTGTGACACAATATCTGTCATTTATCCCACCTGCCCTGTGTACCCCATCTGACCTTTCAGCACACTAGTAATCACCTTGATCACACAGCATTTCATAAACACCATCAAGTGTCTTTGATGCACAACATATATAAATGAACGAATGAAATAACAGGATGTCCATGAGCTTACAACTGTCTTCCTCAAAAAAGCTGGGAATTCTGTTTCTATTTTGTTGGGATAGTGACTCTCAACATTTTAATTATATCCTACCAACATAGTTGAGAAACAATTTATGAAGTATTTTGTAAGATAAGATAGACAAAGTAGGGGAGGAAACAGGGCCAAGTGTGTCAGCCAGAAAGGGTTAGGTGCCTATGTAGTTAGGAACTGGAGAGTTGTAGAAGGACAGAAAGGACAACAGGATTTGATCACTGATTGATACAAGGGTGACAATCCGAAGGAATGCTTCAAAGGTGAATTCAAGGCTTCTAGGATGAGAGAGATCATTTTCAGAAATGAAGCAACCAGTTGTATGGGGAGATTCTAAGTTTAATTTGATATATAAAGACTTTTGGACTTACATAGGACCTTAGAGATATATTTTCAACATCATACATATATATATATATATATTTTTTTTTTTTCTTTTTAAGAAGAAACAAGTTGCTTTCTTAAGTGCAAACAAGTAATGGTATAGGTAGGACCCACTTTAAGCTTAAGAACCGATTTACAGTAAACTCAGAAAGGTCCCTTAAGTGGTTGTGCTCCAGAAGCAGATGCCTACCAAGCTTGGCTCTACATCTGCTGTGTATTATATGGGTCCTTAGTTAAGGCTAGATATGGAGTGGAATTTCAGGAAGTGGAAGGTGAAGGGGCTTCAAACAGGAAAGGAACTAATGTTTTTAAGCGACTATTTACCCCTCACTTTATATCTGGCTGTTTCATTTAATTCTCACCAAAACCCTACAAAATAGGTATTAATTACCGTTTTAGAGATGAGGACAATAGAACATTGGGTTTAGAAAGGCTAAATAAATGGCTCAAATTCTAAACCAAACCCAGATGTGTACAGGGGCCAACTCACCCTCAGTCCAGCTCTCCTCATACCAGACCACTCGACCTAATATACTCATTCTAAGAAGCCCAGAAACGGGACATCACACACATTTGCAGCCAAGCTGGGGCTAGAAAGCAGATAGGCTGGTCCCCACCCCCCAGGTCAAAGGTCTTCCCAGGGCAAACGCACGCCTTTATGGATCTGACAATCTACACCATTCTAGAAGTTACGGGAAGAGGGAGTAACAGCAATCGGCTAAAGAGAGCAGCAAGGAGAAAAAAAGAGCCGAAGAGGCACTTTGCGAATAGTGTGAGCAGAGTGAAAAGTGAATTGTGTCCCGTTACCCCTACTCATACCCGTTAACAAAACAGGCTCATTACCCAGCGTATTTCAGGAGGCTACTTGGCCAGCTTCATTCCTTATTGCCTTTCTGGAATTAAGTTTTCACTGTTAGCGTAAGTCCAGAAAAAACTATGTGAGGCAGGCAAGGTGTGCACTTCGGGGAGAAGTGGAAACTAGCAGGGCGAACCACAACTTGAGCCATCCCGGCGGCTTTGATTTTAGGACAGTTTGAAAGAGAAGTTCAGCGAAGACGCGCCTGCCCGAAGGGTGGGGCGCAGCAGTCCGGGCCGCGTTTCCTCCCAGCCCACGCCGCCTCTGCCTGCCACGTGACCTGCCGTGTTGTGGTCTGGCCCGCGTGGGTGGCGGGAACGGCGGGAGGGCGGGGGCGACGAGGGGCGGGTCACGTGACGGGGTTTAAATCTCCCGCAGCCGGAGCCGCGGGGGCGCCAGTGCCGCGAGTCGAGCGGGAGCAGAGGAGGCGAGGGAGGAGGGCCAGAGAGGCAGTTGAAAGATGGCGGACGAAGCGGCGCTCGCCCTTCAGCCCGGCGGCTCCCCCTCGGCGGTGGCGGCCGAGAGGGAGTCCCCGTCGCCGCCCGCCGGGGAGCCGCTTCGCAAGAGGCCGCGGAGAGACGGCTCTGGCTTCGGGCGGAGCCTGGGCGAGCCCGGTGGGGCGGCCCCTGAGCGTGAGCTGCCGGCGGCGGCCGGCGGCTGCACGGCGACGGCGGTGGCGCTGTGGCGGGAGACGGCGGCGGGCGGGGAGCGGGAGGCCCAGGCGGCGGCGGCAGCCGGAGAAGGAGACAATGGGCCGGGCTTACAGGGCCTATCCCGGGAGGCGCCGCCGGCCGACGACTTCGACGACGACGACAACGAGGGCGAGGAGGAGGAAGAGGCGGCGGCGGCTATTGGGTACCGAGGTGCGCAGGGCGCGGGCGGCCGGGACTGCGCATCCCCTCCGCCTCCCGGGGGCCTCTTCTGGTGTGGGGAAGGGGAGGCTCGGGCGGGTTGGGTGCTCGGTGCTGGGGGGCTCGTTCTGCGGCGTTCTCCTCCCCACTGGGGCCCTGCTCAGCGGCGCGCCTCGGCGGCTGCCGGCCTGACTGCGGGAGCGGCCCGTGGACTCGCTCCCTCCCCTCCCTCCTTCCCTCAGTTTGCGGCCCGCCCCGGCGGCCTCGCTCTCTGCGCAGCCGCCGGCTGGCGAGCCTCGCAGTTGGTTTTAAAATAAGTTTCTCTCCCCTCCTACTCTTAGCATATTGCTTTTGTCAAACGTCTTTTGCTTCTCCGCCCTCCAACCCCACCTCCCGCCCACCCCGCGCACTTAAAACTGCAACTTTTCACTGTCCTTTGCACCTTTTGCAGTTGTCTTTGCAAACTGACACCTGTGCAATTTGTAACTTTTTTGGTAGAGCCTTTATTTTTAAACTTGTTTCAAATTTTAAAGCTGTTTTTTTTTAAAGCTTTTTCTAAAGTCATAACCTGCAAGATTTGAAGAGCATAGCTGTTTCTAAAGACATTACTTTTCTGTGGTGCAGTTAATAATGAGCATAGGAGAGTTAGTTTTTGAGTTCTTATCGTGAATAGTGTTTGTCTTCCAGTCACATTCTTATAATGGTTTTTAGATGAGATATCTTTTTGTGTGTGCCCATGTAGCCCTGAAACACGAATTGACATTATTCTTGCATATTAAAGCAGATGTGATAGTTATGTGTGTCATATCATCTTGAGTGTTTCATTATTTTCTATTTGAGGAGTTTGTTCTGGATATATGTGAGTCTTTATCTGTAAATCCAATCAGTGGACCATTTGACCCTTTATAAAGGTTACAACGTGTGCATTAGGGACTGGATTAAGAAAATAACCCCTCACTTTAGGAAACAGTTTAATAGGAGAAACGAATAATGCAAAGGTATCTTTGTATGTTTAATATTATGTAAGAGAAGTGCGAGTTGTCATAGTTATATTTACACGACTTTTTTGGGTAAATTTTTGATAAGTTTTATGAATTGTCATTTGTGATCGATAAATTCATTGTAACTAGGTTACTACTTTTTGTGTTTTTATTACAAGTAGACTTAATTTCTTTCTAGAATTTGATGTACTGAAACTTAAGATTCTGGGCAAAATCCTAAAGTTGAAGATACACTGCTCTTGTGAACGGTGCAAGCAGATCCAGTAGGCATTCTTTATACAGGCAGTATGTTAAGTGCTTTATTCATTGAAAATTGTTGCATCATAATCATTATAGATGGTCATACATTTTAGATGCAGATTACTTAAGCAGTCTTGAGTTAACTTTTGGTTTCTTTTGCAGATAACCTTCTGTTTGGTGATGAAATCATCACCAATGGCTTTCATTCCTGTGAAAGTGATGAGGATGATAGAGCCTCACATGCAAGTTCCAGTGACTGGACTCCAAGACCACGGATAGGTATGATTTCACAGCTTAACAGAGTAAATGTCTTTTTCCATATTTTCTTTTTATGGCAACTAAAAATGTAATTCGGTGTCCCGTTATAGCCTGATGATGAGGTTCTCGGGTGTTTGCTGAGATTTACTGTCAGCTTGTTCCTAGGGAAAGTCTACTGTTTGTCCTTAAACAGCTTGGGCCCATGGAAGGTGGACTGTCTGGTATTTTCCAAACAACCAGGTCCTTCTCACACTTGCGGTTCTTAACACTTGTATCCTCTGTGGAATGGTCTTTTTCTCCAGTTAGAGTATCTTGCTTCCTCACTTCATATCCCTTATTTTTTCTTCTTAATACCTACCACTCATTGACAATATCTATATGTAACTTTTTTCTTATTTACTACTATATTTCCATTATCCAATGTAGTACTTAGAACGTAACAAAATAAATAAAAGGTGAATGAATAAACCATGAATGAAAGAGTAAATACAAAGCTGTATATAATTTTTATTGCCTGTTTCCTGTACTAGAATACAAGTCCCGTGAGAGCAGGGATTTCTTACTGTTGTCAGTGCCTAGTAGTGCCTGGCACATAGTTTGTCTTCAGTAAATATTTATGAAGTATTTGGATGAAATGGGAAAGTATTTTAACGTAGAGAACACTGTCAGATTTTTATACCAAAGTAATAATATGACCATTTCAAGATGATCTTTTTTTTAATGTGCTAATTCTTCCAAAAATGCCTTGACTCTTTAAACATAGTGATGATTAGTTCCTTTTCAGTGTCTATTATATTTACTGTATTTTTGGTTTTCTCAAGCTAGGAACTGAGCTAAGAAATTTCAAGGTAAAGAATTGTTAAAGCTCAGAACATCAGCACTGTAGGTATCATTTTGGGAGCTTGGTTAAGATTAAGTTGAAAGTTATTACTGGAAAAATTTTTAAAGGTAGTTATGTATAGATTTCTTTTTTCTTTATGTCTTTAATGATAAATAGTATGGGCTTTGGGGACTGGTGAGATCTTTCCTATATTGATTTGTAGAAACTTTTTGTACATAATCCTTGTCATCAATTATGTTGTATTTTTCTAAGTTTTAACCATAGAAATTTAATTCTAGTAGTTAGTTTGACTCTTAAAATATACATACTTGGTATTATGGTCTAGCGGCAGGCTCAACTGGTTTATAGCATTAGCTCTGAAGATACTGTGAATTAAACACCTTTATAGTGCATTTTCTTACTCTGCAAAAAAGCCTTAAAGATTGCCAATTCATAACTTCAACTGAAAATAATTGAGACTTTGAATTACTTGGAAGTTTATTTGATCTCTTTTCCCTCTTAATATAGGTCCATATACTTTTGTTCAGCAACATCTCATGATTGGCACAGATCCTCGAACAATTCTTAAAGATTTACTACCAGAAACAATTCCTCCACCTGAATTAGATGATATGACACTGTGGCAGATTGTTATTAATATCCTTTCAGAACCACCAAAAAGGAAAAAAAGAAAAGACATTAATACAATTGAAGATGCTGTGAAATTACTGCAAGAGTGCAAAAAAATAATAGTTCTAACTGGAGCTGGGGTATGTAAGATACATAACACACTAGTGAAAGGGGGAGGTGGTGTACGTTTTTTCTTAGGGCTTGTCCAATTTGTAAACATTTTTCTGGTGTAGTAGAATTTATTTTTACGTGATAATGGGCATTTGTGTTTGGAAACTGCTAAAAAGTGAGTGCAGTAGTAGTTGCTAAATTTAGGTTCAGTTTTTTAGAAACCTCTGTAACCTTAAAAAAGATGTGCTTCTGTTTATTAGCACAATAAGTAGGTGGAGTTAAGGCAGGATTTTTCCCTACATTATACCACAACTCCTAAAGGAGATGCAGGGACTTCTGCTTGCATTAAAGTGTGTCAGGATCTGATGGCAAAATTGGTTTTTCGTTTGATCTTCATGGGAGGACCAGGAATCTAATAGGAATTAGCAAGTAAAGAACTTACTGTTCAAAAGTTAACAGATTCCTACCTCTCCTCCATTTTAAATTAAGGTGATGTGATTGTGGTGGCTTGACATTTTTCATCTGCCTCTCTGTAGGGTCTCAGTTAACTAGCTGCCTAAGGCTATTTTATATTGTGTGTGGAATACAGAATATATGTTACATAGTAGTGACCAGAACAACTGTGGGAGTAAAATTTATTCCTGCTTTCAGACCTTTTGAGTTAAGAGTCTTAAATGATTGTGAAGAATAGTTACACTTTCCTCCCAGATGTGATTTAGACAAGTTTGCTTTTCTCTTAGGCCAAAGTGGAGTAACTCTGTTAAAATTGTGAAACATAACTTCTGAAATTGCTATTTGAAATGCCAAGGTTTATTTGTAGAAAAAGCATAGTGTGTGAATCTATTCTTAAAAATTAAAAATTGAAATACTGTAAAACATAGTTCTTTAAGGAAAATAAAGAAATTGAGTATTCTTTAAGTATTAGAACTGTGACCAGGTGAGAGATTTCTTTGGGAATAACTTGACTGTAATAGGAATTTGTGCCTGCTTTCTAGTTATAATAATTTGAAATGGTTTATTTCATTCTCAGTCAAGTTGTAGTTGCTTTCATTTGTTAAATGCTTATAAAGGTTTACAGTTAGCCTGACTTAAAATTCTTTACCCCATTGTGAATGGAGTATGTGGTGGATTTAATTGTACTGGTTTTCTGAGTGTTTTATTTCTAACTAGAAATTAGAGTAGGGCATTATTTCCATTCCTCTAAAGAAGTTTCAAACTAAAAATATTTTCAGCTCTTCCCTAATTGTGTGATAAGGGGGCTAGTAGTTACAAAGGTAGAGGTAGATGATTTAATGGTACAAATTATGCCATGCATATTTCAGGTTTCTGTTTCTTGTGGAATACCTGACTTCAGGTCAAGAGATGGTATTTATGCTCGCCTTGCAGTAGACTTTCCAGACCTTCCAGATCCTCAAGCAATGTTTGATATTGAATATTTCAGAAAGGATCCAAGACCATTCTTCAAGTTTGCAAAGGTACTATGAATTCCTATGGTTGTTCCTTTGGCCTTCTCTCATGAAAAATTAACTTTTGTTCACATTCAGGCTTTTTAAACTTACCATTCATTGTCTTGTAGAGTGGGTCCTAGTACTGTAGTAGAGTAAAATCACTGAAATATAGTCATTTCAGAATTCCCTTCTTCCAAGAAGGGACTATCATTTGCTTTTCATTTTAGGATTTTAGGTCATTAAGGATTTGGCCTTAACATTGTCTTAAGTTTTTTTTAGAGGTTAGTAGATCATATAAGAGTTAACACCACTGTTCTGATTTTGAAAATTTTTTATCAGAAAAGGAGAATAACATATGCTTTGGTATGTTTTATAATAGCCAGGTTTTAACACATGAGGACATGCCTGTACAATTTGTGATTAGAGGTGGAGAAGATTCTTAGGTTGCATTTCAGTAGAGGTTGATCTGCTCTGGAGTCTCTGGAGCTGCTCTGTTCCGTTCAGAAGCCGCTAGCCCCTGGGGCTATTGAGTGCTTAAGGGGACTGACCTATTACTATGGAAGTGTGGAAGATGCACCAGGTTTGGGAAACCTAGTATGGAAAACATACAAAATATACCATAGAACTTATTGTGTATTAATAAATATTACATGTGGAAATAATACTTCAGTAAATCAGACAAAGACAAATATATGCTATCATTTATATGTGGCATCCAAAAAGAAAATGATACAAATGAACTTATTTACAAACTAGAAATACACTCACAGACACAGAAAACAAACTGTGGTTACTAAAGGGGAAAGGGGTGAGGGAGAGGCATAAATTAGGAGTTTGGGATTAACAGATACACACTACTATATATAAAATAGATAAACAACAAAGACCTACTGTATAATAGAGGGAACTATATTCAGTATCTTATAGTAACTTATAATGGAAAAAATATGAAAAAGAATATATATGTATAATTGAATCACCTTATTGTACACCTGAAACTAACTTCGGTATTGGGTTGTAAATTATGAAAATTCATGTTTTTAATGTGGTTACTAGAAAATTTTAAATTACATACATGACTCACATTATGTTTTTATTAGGCAGCTCTGTTCTGGAGTATCAATTTCGATATTTTGGTCATCCCTTGGTTTCTGAGGTGGGGGGATTGTTTCCAGGGCCCCTCAGGTACCAAAATCTGAGGATGCTCAAGTTCCTTTGAAAATGGCATAGTATTTGCATGTAACTTATGTATTGCTATGGCCTGGAACTAAACCCACAATGTCTCTGAGGTATGCCTGTATGATGTAAATAGTTGCTGGCACAGCAAATTCAAATTTTGGCTTTTAGAACTTTTTGGAATTTTTCTTCCCCCTGAATATTTTTGATCCACAGCTGGTTGAACCTGAGGATTTGGGACCTGCAAATACAGAGGGCTAACATTATACCATACCCAAGAAATTTTACATTAGAAAACTTTTATCGTTAGTTTTATGGAAAGAAATTGCAGAATTACTGCTTAAGTTCAGTACATTTGAAAGGGTCTTTTGTATCAGTGCTTATTTTTTAATGAGTCTAAAAGTTAAATGGACCTGAATTTTAATTAACTTAAGAAAAACTCTGCTAATTCAGAATACATGGCATTAATTTAGCTTGATTGAATAATTAAAGAAGTAATTTTTTTCATGTAAATGTGCTTATAAGTAGGAATTTAGAGTAAGATGGGGAAATTATATTAAAATTTCTTGGATATGATTTGCTTGCTAAAACTGAAAACTAAATTTCAGAAATTTCAGGCTACTAAGAAATTTTAATCTTTCTAATAATCAACTTGAAACTTATAAAAATTTTGAACTTTGATGGTCATCACTATGTAGCCTTTAGAAGAAACAGCTGGCTCACACTGAATTGAATAAATAACATAAAGTTAGTTCTTTTTTGCTTTTCTTCATTACAAGAATACGAATATTTGATGATTTACTGTTTTTAACATACCGATGTCAGTGGTGCTACTATTGCATAACTTTGAAGACCAGTAAAACAGCACTTAGTTTTCTTGAACTGGACCTAGAACACTGGCTCTAGGGGGCAGAAATGAACACTTTAAGGAGACCATTAAGCGACTAGGAATTACTTTGATTTTATATCTCATTCTGTGAGTTTGATTCAGTAGTGCACTAACATAACGCTACTGGATTTTTGCTGTAAATTCTGTGTTCTGAGAGGAAACATAAACCATGTTGCCCAGACTAGATTGTCAGCTTTTTTCCCTATCACTTAAGTATGTACTAAATTGCCTGGTAAAAGTTGTAGCCTGACACTTGGAAAAATGGGGTAACAGAGAATAGAAATAGCAAGGTGAGAAAGATTGTAACCTTAGTTGTCTAATGGGTATTCATTTTTAGCTTAAACTAATTTTGACATGTAAGAATCTGTAGAAGCAATTAATTACTCTGACAAAGACAAATTATAAATGCATATAATAGAATCTAGACAGTGCATAAGAGAAAATAAAGTATCTCAGTAAAAATGGCTCAATGATAATGTGTTACAGTATTAGCTACTGTGTACAAATTTTATACTACCTGGGAGAAGAGTTTGGAGGGACAGCATGTTTAATTTTCTATGAAAGTTTTAAGAATTTGCATGTTTTTATTAGTTAATAAAGTGAAAAAGTAATTCAATTCAATCATTTATAAAGTGCAGCATTTTACTGTCTTTATGTAAATTTAATTTTGCTTGATTGCTTTCTGAGTTTTCATTTAAGTTCTGGTAAGAGCTAAATAATCTTTGAAACTGCCACTCAAATAGGATATTATACTTCAATTCTCACATTAGGAACTGCCTAAAAGAGTGTTTCTAGTTGCTGAAGTAGCGCTTAAAATTAATAGTAATAGGTAAGAAGGACTGAGTTATTTTGGGTCAGAAAATGAATACCTACGAAAATGGTGAAGGACAAGTAAGGACAAAGAATGAAAGATAGTATCCAAAAATGTTGGATGGGGGAGGGTATGGTAAGTGTTGATAAGTTTTACTAGATTCTTAAAATAATACATGAGTAAAATACTCAGCTCAAATTTTCTATCAGGTGCTGTACTAGGGAGAAAGTTATGAAAGTGGTTATTTTGCTAATTATGAGAGAAAATGAATTTACTACAAAGCCGTGAAAACAGGGAATATTGTGAATTTAGGCATATTGGAAAGAAAGTTTCTACAGATGACTATAATTATTGAGAAGAAACTTCGATTTCACTTAGACTAGAAATTCTAAGTAATGGAGAAGTATGTGAAAGAGTTACTGGTTCATTAGAGCAGTTTCTCAACTGTTGACATTTTGGGGATGGATAATTCTTTGCTGTGAGTAGCTCTTCTGTGCATTGTAGGATATTTAGCAGCAACCAGTGGCCTCCCACTAAATGCCTTTAGCCCCCTCACCCCTAGTCTTGACAATCAAAAATGTCTCCCGATGTTGCCAAATGTCCCCTGCAAAATTGCTCCCTGTTTGAGCCCCACTGTATTAAAACAGTGTGCCTACCTGTGGTACCACTTTGAATTCTTCTACACAAGAACAATTAAAGCCAACATACTTTCCTGTTCTGAACCATTATCCTCTTGCATAATGCGGGCTTAAATTGATAATGAGTTGTGGTCATGGTTCTCAGGAGTCTAAAACAATTCATTGATGATGATAAAAATGAGTCGTTTTAGTACAAGTCATTGAAGGTGAAACTGAGGATTATAAAATGATTTTTTTTTTTAAAGGACTGTGTTCAAAGAGTGTAGTTGCTATCCCATATTGACTATAGTGAATATTCTTCTCCCTAAAATTAAAATTCAAGAAAAAGGGAGAAATATGAACTGAGTTCTTAAGAACTTAATTCCAAAAATATATTCATTCCATAAATACTTTATTGATAATTGGCAAACATATCAGATTATATAGTTATAAAGTTAAGAAATCTAAAAACCAGCTCATTACTTCATTACATCAAAAAATATAACATAACCTACCCCCATGCTCCCCGCCAAAAAGAGACCCATGTACCTGAATACAGTATGTTAAAACCAAGTGTATAAATACAGTATTATAGCTGGATGTATATTTTCTTTATAAATATGGGCTCTTTTACCTACTGCTTTACAATTTACAGTATTTTAATTTGATAAACTTTCTGTCAGATACTTGAATACTTTATAATGGCCTACTGTAATTAATCCTGCAATTGTTCATTTTGGATGTTTCCTACTTTCTGTTATTACCAATAATACTGCTATGATTGTTCTTTCTGGTATGTTTCTGATTTTCTTAAAATCTTTCCAAAAAGCAATGTTGCTTGCTGCTCAGGGTCTTGATTTGTTTTACCTTACTGCTACCTGGAAAGGTAGAATTAAATATACTCCCATCGGAAGTGTGTAAGAAAGCTGATTTAGCATGCCCCTGCCCTCTCGCCCACAAAAAAAGTCTCCATAATACATTATTAGCATTAAAGTATTTTTCAGAAATTGTGTGTGTATGTGTTAGTGTATGTGTTATGTATATGGTTTAAAAAAATTAACATACAGATGTCATTTGGTCTCTCCCTTCAGGCTTCCCTACCTCTTATCTTTCTCAAAGGTTACCATGGTAAAATGTGTCCTAGGAAAAATGAGTAAACCCGTTTGTTTGTGTGTGTAGGGCAAGAGGTATTGTAAGTTTCTCATAATACTTTTTTTAAAATATATTTTTATTGAAGTATAGTCAGTTTACAATGTGTCAATTTCTGGTGTACAGCACAATACTTCAGTCATATAGGAACATAATACCTGTATTTGTTTTCATATTCTTTCACCATAAGTTACTACAAGATATTGAATATAGTTCCCTGTGCAATACAGTATAAACTAATAATACTTTAAAAATGATTACCTACAGAATTACCAACACCCTTTTGTCTCCGTTGCTTTTTTTCCCACTTAATATTGTTGGAAATAGTTTCATAATGGCACTTAGATATGCCTCATTTTAAAGAAAAGGCTGCACAGTTGTTTTTTTTTTTTTTTTTGTAGTTGTACTACAGTGTTAATCAGTCTCTTGTTAGTGGATATTTAGTTATTTTTAAAGCAATTAAAACTATCGTTACAATAAAAAAATCAGCATCTTTTTTAATTAAAAAAATTTTTTTGGCGGAGGAGGGAGGTAATTAAGTTTATTTTTTAATTAATTTTAGAAGAGGCACTGGGGATTGAACCCAGGACCTCGTGCATGCTAAGCATGCACTCTACCACTTGAGCTATACCCTCCCCCCTGCATCTTCTCATATTAGTGTGTTCTATTTTGTTTATTAGTGTAGATGACTGCTTTGTACTACTGGCCATATGTATATCTTTGAATCATCTGATTCTTCTTCGCATTTTTTTCCATTGAGATGCTTTTCTTTCTCAGTGATTTGTGGGAACTTTACATATTGTCAAATGTTTTTATGTTAAGAGGGTGATTGGAATTCCAGCCTCCAGTAATCCCATGAAGATGTGCAAAATGAAATACTTAGTAGGCTAGATTAGTCTTACTAGACTGATTTGCAAAACCTTATAGAAATGGTACTTAGCCTGAAAGAAAAATAGGAAACATGCGGTTGAGGGATTAAAAATCGAAAAGGCAGTATTAGTATTACATAGTGGTTAAGAGCTGCACTTTGGCATCACAACTGGGTTTGAGTGATAGCTATGCTACTTACTGGCTCATATGACTACTGGCAAGTGACTTAATGTACTTTCATTTTTTCATTGGCAAAATGGGATTTATATGTTTACAGGAGGGTCAGCAGACCTTTTCTGTAAATGGCCAGGTAGTAAATGTAACCTGCTTTGTGGACAACATGGGAGCTCTGTCAAACTGTTCTTTTCCTTTACAGTTCTTTGAAAATGTAAAAACTCAGTCCTCAGCCCAGTCTACAGCGTTATTATAAAGTGCTTCTGTTACGCCTGGTGCATTAAGTGGTAATGAATAGCTTGACTAATTGAAATTTTCTTGTGTTAGGTTAGTATAGGGGCTGCAGACTAGAGCCTCAGCCCAAAATCTTAAATATTTACTATCTGGTGCCCCGGTATGGGTAAAGTTTGCTGAACCTTGAGTTCCTCAGGAAACCAGACTTTTAAGGGGGAAAAAAGTAGTTAATTTGTCAGGTGACTAACTTTAATTTGTAAATATTGGTTAGGTAAGATTGAACAGTCTGTGGTTTTGTGGAATGAATGTAACAGGACCAGGGATTATCAGGATTTTCCTTACCAAGATCAATCAGTTGGACTTAACATGGAGAATTTAGGTTCTAGTTTCCTTTTTCTTTCCTTTCCTTTTGTCTTTTATTTCCTTTTTCTTTTCTTTCTTTCACCCAGGACCTCATACATGCTAAGCATGTGTTCTACCAGTTGAGCTGTTTCTCTCCTCACTAGGTTCTAGTTTAACAACTCTCCTTATTACTTAACAAATAGTAGCATCAGACTTGTGATGAGTCTTTTTAGTTTCAAGGGGCTGCAATTAACATGCCTACCTTTTGCTGGAATTTTAAGAAAGCAAGCGGAGTGTCTCTGGAGAAAGCCCATTATTTCTACATGAAAACTAATTATGGCAGGTAGATCTGAGCTTTAGTTTTGGCCACATTGGTTGCCTATGGCCAGTTACTGGATTGTTTGCATGTTTCTGGACACAGCTGTGTGAAAGCAACTTGTTATTAATTTTAATAGCATTTTGAGCCTTTGGTCTGGGCTCTGCTTCCACTCTGTTCTAAAAGGATCCCTATGGCAATAACAGTGGTCCAGCCCACATGATTGGTTCCTTAATAGGGCTTAAGGATGTTCAGATTTGGGATGGCCTGTCTTGCTTAGAACAGTAATTAGCATGTCACAGTTCCATATCTGAAAGTTGTATCTCAGCTATTAGTTTTTAGTAAACTTCTCTTGTTAAAAGAGTCTGATTTAGGACTAGTTTCTATGTAACAGTCCTTCCTGAGTACAGTTTTTTTCCCCCCATTATTTAAGATTATATCCCTTAATTTGAACATAGTATTCAAATTTAATGATTCAGACATGGTCCACTGCATATTTAACAGAAAACATAAGTTTCGATTCACTTAGGTTCTAACACATAAAGTGTTGGCTTGTAAAATAAAAAAAAATCCTTTATAAATTATTCCCAACTATAGGAATTGATTTGTAAATTTAAGGGCTAAATTATCCTGAATTAACAAAATAAAATTTTTGGAGGAGGGTATAATTAGGTTTTATTTACTTATTTATATGGAGGTACTGGGGATTGAACCCAGAACTTCGTGCATGCTGACCACACACTCTACCACTGAGTTATACCCTCCCTCTCATCCTGAACTGTTAATGGGTAAGACGCGAAGGGAAGCTGGAGTGTAGAGTTGAATCTAGTGTTCCTACAGGTCTTTGTGCTTCTTACTTTCCCCTTTGAAAAAGGGTGGGAGATGATAAAGCACAAAAAAGTTCATTCCAGAAGGGTGGAGTCTTAATACTCATGCTGCCCAGTGTTGCTCTGGAGGTAGTCAGCCATTTGTGGTGCTTCTGGCATGCTATTAGCATTTTCCTTAGATCCTGTTGCCCAACATACTCTAATATTTGTTAAAATACTCTGACAGCTATTTCCAGAGGGAGGTTTAATAAGGTATTATGGTGTTTAATCCTCTAAATGTAAATGTAATAGAACAAAGCATCCTGGGGGGGAAAGCATTGGTTACTAGAGCACAACCCAATAGTCCAGAACATAATGTGGCTTTCAGTTTTCTATAAACATCAGCTTTGATAAACTCTTCACTTGTTACTTCTTTCTATATGCACTTTATTAAATCACAGTGTTGTTTATGAAATTCATGATAAAAATTTGAATGGGAGGCAGAATTTTGGGTTTTGTATAACATTTTCAGCAGCATATGGGCATGTATGTGATAGTTAAGAGATCTGCTTATTTTTCACTTAAAGGATATCCCTGTAGATAGTTTTTTTAAACTTGAAATATTAAGTAGATTAAAAGTTAAAAGTTGTGTAGAATCTATTAAACTTTTTCTGTATGACATCAGAAGGGACAGTTCCCTTGCCTGTTTTATAGCTTATTTGTATCCTTCCTGAGTTGATGTTTAAATGAACCTATCTATATACTTTGCATTATAGTTTCCATTTTTGCTTAATAACAATAAAAAACCAAAACTGTACACACTGCTGACCAACTTTTTTTCACGTTGTCGTGGGCTATCTTTCAGGTCAGTGTATCTAGTCCTCCTGCATTCATTTTAATGGCTGCATACTCCACTATTATGGATGTACCATTTCTACAACCAGTCCCCTAGTGATGGACATATGGTTGTGTCGAGTTTTTTGCTAGCACTGTAATAGGTTAGAGGCTGAGGCTGTAATGAATGGTGAGGAAGTCGTCAGAACTGCTACTTCAAAGAAAAAAGTAGAGAAGAAACTTCCTTTGCCAGAGTCACTTACTAAATGAAATTTAATAGAAGAAAAAACACTGTCAAAAGTTGAGAGGACCAAAATTGATACTTTTTCTCTGATCTTTTTGCCATGTGTATATCTGAATTCTTTGTTTTTAAAGAAGAAACAGCATTGAAGCATTATTTGGGGGGAAAAACACACACACAAAATCCAGCAACTCAGCATTCATGAGCAACTCTATACTATACCAGTATGTGCCTGTGCAGTGGAAGGAAAACAATTTTGGTAAGGAATTAAAACTTTAGCTTTAAACTTCCAACAGGTTGATATTTATAATGAATGATGAATCAAAAAATTTTAATACTATGTTGACAGTGCCTTTTTTTAGTTTTAAAAAAGAAGTCACCATACCTTTGATATCTTTCAGTTTAAACTTTCCCCCTTTTTTCCTTTAAAAAAAAATCTGAATTTGCAGCCAACAAAACTTAGATATATATTAAGGTGTGTATTTCTTCTGACTTTTACTAAAATATCTATTAACATTTTTAAGAGATGTTTATGGGTTGACTTTATCCTTTTCAAGGGGCCAAGTTCACTAATTGCTGAGTTTTATACATATTACAGCAACAGTCCTTTGGTAGGTGTGTGTTGCATCCATCTAGATGCTTTGAGATGCTCATATATTGTTTTTTAAATAACTTACACACAGGGAATTATCACTGGTATTTTTTTTTGTCTGTTTGTTTTGGTTAAACCTAAATGTATGACATCTGTTACCCTTATTTCTTTTTATCTTTTTTTCTGCTTTTTGCATTATCTAGGAAATATATCCTGGACAGTTCCAACCATCTCTCTGTCACAAATTCATAGCCTTGTCAGATAAGGAAGGAAAACTTCTTCGCAACTATACTCAGAACATTGATACACTGGAACAGGTTGCAGGAATCCAAAGGATAATTCAGTGTCATGGTCAGTAAACTTCAGAATTGCTATTATTTATTTACTAGTTTTGTAGAAAAAAATAGAATTAGAAAGTAGGCTGCCATCCAGGAATGGAGATTAAGCCTTATTATTTAATCATATTTTATGATTAATTGTTGATGAGTAGAGCCCAAAAAAAGGAAATCAGAAAGTACTGGCCTTGACAGTTAACTGTACAAAACATCAAACGTAACGTGCTTTTGTATTTCAAAAGATGTAGCAGCAGTTGCATAACATTACATTCTTTTAAATAATCTCTTTGGATTACAAAAGTAGCTATGGATGAAAAAAAATGGCATCTTTAGGAAACCAAAAGAAACTACTGGGTAGTTCAGATGTACAGGATTCAGAAATTTGAAGACTTGATCTAAAACAAGTATGAATACACAACCATTTTCTTATGTATCTAAACTGTCTTTAAAACACAGCTCTTAAGCTAAGGTAATATAACAGTAACCTTCAAAATCTGCAGTTCTAGTCCTGGAGGAGTTGGTTTATTAAAAAGAGTAGCTTTAGGAAGCATCAATATATCAATGTCTCTCTTGTGAAGGCCTTAGAATTTTTAAATTCTCTAACTTTTTGGTGTCAAATTTATATTATAACTTTCGTGGTATGTTTAAGAAATGGAAAATTCCTTTAATAAAAGCATATATATTGGTTGTTTTTAGGTTCCTTTGCAACAGCATCTTGCCTAATTTGTAAATACAAAGTTGACTGTGAAGCTGTACGGGGAGATATTTTTAATCAGGTAATTTATTTTAGGAATTGTGCATGTCTCTGATCTGTTTCTTTTGCCTCAATCTTTTTTTTTTCCCCTGAAAGTATGTAGTACAGAAACATTCAGGAAGTCAGTATTAGTTACCATTGGGAATTCCAGTGAAATACACAAAAACCTTTCAATACCTTAAATTGAAAACATTGATCCATGCTCTCTCTCAAATGATTAAATTGGTTACTTCATATATAAGCCTAAAATAAAAACCCAGATCATAAGTTGGGGTTTTATTTAGTTTAGTTTTTCTCCTTACTCTCCCTTTTAGTGCCTGTCAGATTCAGAATCTTAAATGAGTTGTGATTTAAAATTTAAAAAAAATTTATATTACGGTTTTTGAAGATTTATTATTAATTAGGTTTAATCATTTAATTTTAGAGGAGGTACTGGGGATTGAATCCAGCTCTACCACTTGAGCTATACCCTCCTCCCTTAAAATTTAAAAAAATTCCTGCATGAAGTATTTTGTACAAAGTATTGTACGCTGCGAAAAAAATTTACAGGAAAATATGGCAGAGAATAAACAACATCCAGAAATAAATTCCTTGTGGTTAGTCACACATCTAGTTAATCATGTATAATTATTAGAGAAGGATGGCATCACTGTATTTTACAAACTTATTTTTTAAAGGATTAGTTGTGTGTGTACGTACGTATATACATATGCTGGTTTTTCCTTTTAATATATAACAAACTATTGAATATCAGATGTAGGTCTATACAGATATAATAGCACAGATAATAGCAAAATTGTATTTCACTTTATGTTAACAAATTAATGGGTCATTGATAGTTGATGTTGTTTAGGTTTTACCCAGTTTTCCCTGCTGTTTATCCGCAGCTTTTCTATTTTCTTTGATAATTTTGAAATGCATTCTTGGGAAGTGTGGAAATGTTGACTATTTCTAACTTGGGCCTTCTCTTTCCCACCTCATCCAAAATCTGGAACATGCAGGTGGTTCCTCGATGTCCTAGGTGCCCAGCTGATGAGCCACTTGCTATCATGAAACCAGAGATTGTCTTTTTCGGTGAAAATTTACCAGAACAGTTTCACAGAGCCATGAAGTATGACAAAGATGAAGTTGATCTTCTCATTGTTATTGGGTCTTCCCTGAAAGTAAGACCAGTAGCACTAATTCCAAGTAAGTTGGTGATGGTTTTTAGAGAACCATTTCTGTATATATTGCCATGGGTTGTGGGTCTGTAGAGTAGACCCCAGTGATCTTGCTGTTTCTTGTTAAAGGGGGAAAGGGAAATAGCTCAGTGGTAGAATATGGGCTTAGCATGCTTGAGGTCCTGGGTTTAATCCCCAGTACCTCCATTAAAAAAAAAAAAAAATCTTGTTAGAGTGGTGAAGAGTCAAACTATTTTTCTTTAGGTGACATTCTTGTTCATGAAGATTGGTTTATCTCACATTTCATTGGGGTTTAGGTGGGTGATACTACTTTCAAAACAGAAGTAAATATAAAATTGTACTGTATATAAAACTTAAGACAATGGGAAACAGTTCAACCTAAACTTTTCAATGGAATGTGTTTTTAATGTGGCAGAAGTTAACATCAACTAAGTTATATACAGTTAGGAAACAGTAAAATAAAAAAATCTGTGTTTTTAATCTTAATTTGATCTTTCAAATTTAATTGATTTTTGGTCCAGTAAATTCAAATGTATAGCTTGATAGGTGTGTAATGTACTCATGTAAGATAGAATTTCAGAGTTCACAACGTTTGGTTTGTTTTTGTAAAAATAACAATGCCTTGTCATAATCATTGTATGTAGATCAGCTCTACCCATAAGGGTGTTTGTGCATATAAAAATGCTCAATTTGAATCCCTGATGCTCTCAGGAATATTTCTTTAACCCGTGCTCCTGTACTTCTTTTCCCTCCCTCAGTGAGCAAACAGGGAAAGGAAGATAGAGAGACTGATTTCAGTAGATTAGTTGTGCCCTAAAAAGTGAGGGAAGAAAGAAAGCAGAGAATATCAAACCCTTAACTAGAGAATTAAATTAGACTCCTACACCAGCAAATAGGCAGCCAGGGTCAACCACTGGAAGAAACAAGGAGTTATGTCTCCAATTCAGCATGTTTCCTACCTGACATGTAGTGGTTTTAGCAGTTTAATTCGATCTTCCCTAAATAGCTGTGAAATTTTATCAAAGTAGAATATAGGACAGTTTTTAAACAGAATTTGAAAATTTAATGTATAAGCTTTTTTATTTTTTGAGTTTTTTTTTTTCCTCTTTAAAGGCAGAGAAGTGTTAAGTTTTCTGTGGGGTAGTATAATAGTGATAGGCAAAGGTTCTTTTTTTAAAACAAGTAAGACACTGGTGTATGATAGTGGAAAGTAGACTTGTATGAAGTTTTACATTTTATATTGGGAGCCATTCAGAATAACTATCACCTCCTTTGTGCCAAGAACTCTTTGTATTAACTCACTGAATCCTCCCTGCGAGCTTGTGGAAAAGTAGTTATTATCCCCATTATACACACAAGGAATTGAGGTACAGAATGGAAAAGATGATTACTCAGAGGCAAGCAAATAGGTGACAGGAGCAGAAACTGAAATTCTGAAAGATGTTTAACTGTTCATCTGTTTACTTGATAGCTTGATGATATGTAATAGCTTGGTTATGTATTAGTGGCAGGTTTTTTTTCATATCGGGAGCATGTTAGATTTTTATGTAGTGTATTTGTTGTGCCTTTATTAGGGCGCCTCCCTTCCTTTCTCTAACTTACTTTTTCACTCTACTTTTAGGTTCCATACCCCATGAAGTGCCTCAGATATTAATTAATAGGGAACCTTTGCCTCACCTGCATTTTGATGTAGAGCTTCTTGGAGACTGTGATGTCATTATTAATGAATTGTGTCATAGGTTAGGTGGTGAATATGCCAAACTTTGCTGCAACCCTGTAAAGCTTTCAGAAATTACTGAAAAACCTCCACGACCACAAAAAGAGTTGGCTCATTTGTCAGAGTTGCCACCCACACCTCTCAATATTTCAGAAGACTCTAGTTCACCAGAAAGAACTCCACCACCAGATTCTTCAGTGATTGTCACTCTTTTAAACCAAGCAACAAACAATGTTGATGACCCAGGTGTGTCTGAATCGAAAGACGGTGTAGAAGAAAAATTACAGGAAGTACAGACTTCTAGGAGCATTGAAAGTGTTAATGAACAGATGGAGAATCCGGATTTGAAGAATGTTGTCTCCAGTACTGGGGAGAAAAATGAGAGAACTTCAGTTGCTGAAACAGTGAGAAAATGCTGGCCAGCTAGACTTGTAAAGGAGCAGATTAGTAAACGGCTTGATGGTAAGAAAGGCTGTTGAACCATTTTGAAGGTATAATTATGGTAACAAAATATTTTCAAGAAATGAGGAATTTTGGCAGGTTATTTACGGTAATTTTATGCAGCTAAATGTAACAATTGTGTTTAGAGAAACTGTGGAGTTGAAAATTTAAGCTAGAGGAAAATAAATGGGTATCTTTTGTAATATGGGGAAGAAATGGTGTGTTAAAGTATGCTTTGCACCTTGTGTTTCTTTAGGGAAGGAGAAGGTAAGCATTAAATTAGGAAATACTGAATGTTCTGTCATTGTCTGGTGAGAGCTTTAAGTGGTAGAACCAATTGAGATTTGGGTCAGTGGCATTTTATTTTGATTTTAATCTCATGAGGTAGAATCTATTACTTATCTGGTACAGGTGGGAAACTGAGGAGCATAGAAAGAGGATAAGTACCCTATGCAAGGTAACAACTTAGGGTGTGGATGAACCAGGTTGGATTCCAGGTTCTCTTACCCATTATGTTGTGTTGTCTCAGATCCAAAAAACATCTGACTCCTCCGGAGTATCAGAAATAGCAACTGCCCTGTTTTGACACATGGAAAGTCTTTACCAGTTAGTATTAACATAGGTGAAATCACTTCCTACTTTTTGAAACCCTTATGTCCAAGTAGTATCTATGGTGAAAAATCCTAATTTAATTAAAGCAGTAATGTGGGTTCATTAACTTAGATGCAGCAATAGTGTACAGCTTAAAATATTAAGTCCCATTCCATTTACCATATGTGGTGAAAAACTGAGAAATTTGGGACAAATTATTAAGTATTCTAATCATTTGCTGTAAATAAATTTCAGTTCAGCTGAATAAATGTTTGGGCCTTTTCCATAGTAGGCAGTGTAGCAAGTTCTGGAGACCTTGATCAAGCTACTGATGTTTGTGTATAATTACAAAAATAGGTGAATGAAGAAGTTGGTGATATTTTAAAAGGTAGATGCTACTTCCAGGGGACTGGGTTATAGAAGGTTTTCTAAAAACCTAAGTTCTGACTTGGGTCTTGAACTATAGATAAGTAGGAGATGTCTTTTGTGGGGGAAACTAGAAAAATACTTGCATAGAATATTTGCAAATGTGGCAAGAGTCAGAAACAGAAAAATTACTGTTGACTGTATCCGGTAAAGGAAGTTTCTATCATACGCAAGAGTACCTACTGGGGATATTCATTGGCTATCTTTGTGACAGATGAGTCAAATATATAAAACTCTGCCCCAGGAAAGAAAGATTAGACCTAGAGCAGTGTCTTTGGTATTACGCCTTGGTTTTACTCTACCAATTTAGACCTTTAAAGATACAGGCTTTGGAATTAGACTGAGTTAATTCACATCTACCTCTCCCATAGCATTGTGAGCATTTAAAAAGATAACTGATATAGAGTGTAAAACTTAACATTTTTAGCTGTTATTGCTATTATTTTTGTTGTGAGGTCAAGTCTGAAAAGGAGAAAGTTGGAGCATATAATAATAGGAAGTAAATTTTAAATGTCTTGATGGTTGCCAAGAGGGCAAAAACAGACAGGTACAGGATACAGATGTTGGGAAAGGTCAATATCATTGCTTCTCACACTTAAATGAAATGTGTATAAGACTCATAAAAGCAAGATTCCAATTCAGAGGGTGTGTGGTAGGCCCTTCTGTGTGGTGGGCTGGATACTTAATTTCATCTCATCAGATCTGTTCAAGGAGTTCGTTAACTAAACTTCATTGAACGTGACTCTCTACATTTATTCATACTTACCTCATAGGGTTGTGAAAATTACTTCATTTTCCAGCTGAGGAAGTTTAGTCGCAGAGAGAACTCAAAATTTACAGAGATGGTGAGTGGCAGAACTAAGATCCGCAGCCAGGAATGAGGTAGTCTATAGCTTGCCTTTGAGAAACTCTGTAATAGCCTCTACTAATGATACTTAGGTAAAAGAACTAGAACCTAAGCTTATTCCAGACAGCCTGGTCAGGCCAAGTTAGTCTTAGAAACCTGGAAATAACCTATTTTTATTACTGTATTTTAGGTAATCAATATCTGTTTTTACCACCAAACCGTTACATTTTCCATGGCGCTGAGGTATATTCAGACTCTGAAGATGACGTCTTATCCTCTAGTTCTTGTGGCAGTAACAGTGATAGTGGAACATGCCAGAGTCCAAGTTTAGAAGAACCCATGGAGGATGAAAGTGAGATTGAAGAATTTTACAATGGTTTGGAAGATGATGCTGATGGTAATGAGAGAGCTGGAGGAACTGGATTTGGAGCTGATGGAGGTGATCAAGAGGCAGTTAATGAAGCTATATCCAATGAAGCTACTATATCCATGAAACAGGAAGCAGCAGGCATTAACTATCCATCAAACAAATCGTAATAATTGTCCAGGTACAGGAATTGTTCCACCAGCATTAGGAACTTTAGCATGTTAAAATGAATGTTTACTTGTGAACTCTAGAGCAATGAAACCAGAAAGGTGTAATATTTATAGACTGGTAAAACAGACTTTTTTTTTTCCCTGTGGGGTAATTTTTAACTTCCTTATTTCTGTGCTTATACAAACACTAACTCTTTTTATTTTTTAATTTAAGAAAGGTACTAAGTATCTTTAATTAGCTGTTGGACAAGATTTTCTTTTAAAGGTTCATTTGTATGATACATCTGTATGTATAATTCTGTTTTTGCCTAGTGAGTTTCAACATTTTGAAGTTTTCAAAAAGCCATTGGAATGTTAAATTAATGTAAAGGGAACAGCTTATCTAGACCAAAGAATGGTATTTACACACTTTTCTTTCTAATATTGAATGGTTTGAAATCCTCAAATCTCTGTTCTGCTAAACTTTTGATTCTTTATTAGCACAATTATCTATTTTTAAACACTGGCATTTTCCAAAACTTGTGGCAGCTAACTTTTTAAAAATCTCATGACATGCAATGTGATTAGAAGGAAGTCAACAATATGTGGGAGAGCACTCGGTTGTCTTTGCTTTTTAAAGTGAGACTTGGTGCTAACAGTTTTAGGGATATTGTTCAAATGAAGATGGCTTTTGTACTTCCTGTGGACATGTAGTAATGTCTATATTGGCTCATAAAACTAACCTAAAAAACAAATAAATGCTTTGGAAATACTTCAGTTGCTTTAGAGACAATAGTGCCTGCCTGGGTCCCCTTAGTTTTGAGAATATTTGCCATTGTTGTTTAAATACCTGTCACTGTGGTAGAACTTGCATTGATTCTTTCCCACAAGTATTAAACTGCCAAGATGTGAATTTGCAAAGCCTTTATGAATCAATAATAATGATACTTCAACTAAGGGGAGTGTAGTATTTTGGACTGTTGCACCCCTCCTCCATTAATGAGAGCAACAGGTCCCTGATTACAGTTCCAAAGTAGTAAGATGTTAATTATAACTCCGCCAGTAAAGTAAGTACATGTCTCCTGTTGGGAGGATTTGTTATAATAAACACCAAACTACTAGCCTAGTATTACGGAGATGAACGTGATGTAACTTGTAATAGCAGGATAGTTAATGAAACTAGTTCCTATGACGTGTCTTTATTTAAAAGCTTAGCCTGCCTTAAAACTAGAGACAGCTCTCTCAGCTGCAGAAGCTTCTAGCCTTTCAAAAAAGTTCCTACTTTATATAAAATTGCACATTGAGCATTTATTTCCCAGACCTTTCCCCAACAGTACTTCCAGATAAAGTATTCCTATGTTGCTTTAGTATTTATTACAACTTAAAAAAAGTTTGAAATATAGCTGTTCTTTAAGTGTATAAAATACCCAGCTAGGACCATTACTGCCAGAGAAAAAGTTCTACTGAATGGCCATTTCCCTACCTAAACGATGTCTCAGTCTGAATTTATTTGGCTACACTAAAGAATGCAGTATATTTAGTTTTCCATTTGCATGATGTGTGTTTGTGCTATAGATGATATTTTAAATTGAAAATTTTGTTTTAAATTATTTTTACAGTGAAGACTGTTCTCAGCTCTTTTTATATTGTACATAGTCTTTTATGTAATCTACTGGCATATGTTTTGTAGACTGTTTAATGACTGGATATCTTCCTCCAACTTTTGAAATACAAAACCAGTGTTTTATACTTGTACACTGTTTTAAAGTCTATTAAAATTGTCATTTGACTTTTTTCCTGTTAACTTACATTGTTTAAGGTATAAAATTTTAAAAATCTGCAGAATTTGTACAGCCTTTAGGGCTTAGATGCTCTCTTCTAATACAACATTTCTTATTCAATTTGTAAGTCTCAGCACAACGGTACTTGAACACTGAAGAGTGCTGGTTGTAGCAATCAGTGCATCACCACACATTCAAAACTAGTATTTCAATCAGTCTACGCCAGAGGCCTTAGGCCTTGCCTGCCTTTCTCCCTCATTCTACTCTGCCATATGAAAGGAAAGATTAGACAAAGGATTTGGGGGTAGAGGGACAGCAGAGAATGGCACAACTGTAGTGAACTTTAGTGAACTTTAGACTTTGAAGCTAAATAGGAGAGGACAAAAAAACGACATTTGGTATAACCTCCTATAAACCTGCTATTCAAAAAAAATGCCCTGCTCTCAGGTCTCTTGCCTTCCTCCCCAACAAACTTTTGAAGTCAATTACAAATAAGGAAGTGATACTGCTTATATGCACAAAATGGGAAAGAAGTCAGGTAGTTCATATCCTAAAAAGGAGGGTGTGTAGTCATTTTAAGTAGTCAAATACTTGGCAAGACCTGATTTAATTAAAGCCACCTAGTCAGTGCTATTTTTATTCCCTTTGGTTAATGCACTATATAGTACATTCCACTGATGCAATTAATGGCACATGGTTTAATTAGCATCTCCCTTAGTGGTACATAAGGTGATATATACCCACCTGCTGAAACAGGTCTCCACTCCTACACTTGTAATCTAGAAGTATGTATATGTACATGAAAACTTCTACCCTTCCTTAAAACATGAACAAAGTTGGCCTTAAATTAAAGCTAGGATGCTAGCAGAAATATGGAGAAATGGTCACTTGGGAAGTTTTTGAAAGTACAAGTAACCTGTGCATCGCCTCTAAGAGGTAACATTTAATTGGCCTAAAGTGGGGCTTGTGCATAGTGTTAAAAAGTAGCCCCAGGTGATAAAGTCTGTTAAGAATTGAGAAGGGAAAAGAATAGGGGGAGTTCCCTTCTGCACTTAACGCATCATTCCCAGGGGCTGGACTAACGGAACAGGGACTAACCAATTTATCTCTAGAAATACTACCAGTTTAAGAATGGGAAGCTACTGAAAGTGAATTACTCAGAAAGGACAAAACTACCATCAGGAGTTTTAGAGGCTTCAGAAGAGGTTGGAGATTGGGAAGAAGTTGAGAATAGGCTAATTTGCCCCTGCTTTCTGAGAACTCACCATGTTTTCCCAGGGAACACTGCCCTATGTGCATATTACAAAATCAAAAGACTTTTTTGAATCAAAAGACTTAAATGCAGTAAAAATCAGTAAGGCAGGCAAAAAAAATCTGTCAGTAAAAATTAATCCTAATGGATAGTGGGCCCCTATGTAAGGCTGGGGCTCTTAGAATGCAGTTTTAAAAACTCCATTCTGGTTTTATTTCATGCCAATTTAAAGACATGTCTTGGTTCTACTATCTTTTCAATCAGTCTGAACAATGGCTATTGGTTAAAATTACTACTGACTTAAGACAGGGAGGCTAAAAACAGGTTGCTCTTACATATTAGGCCTATCTGGAGGCCAAATACTCTAAAAAGTTAGTCAACTCAATAATCATGGTCCTTATAATTTAGTGAACTCAGTATCTGCCAACTATAAAGCTCGATATTTTTGTTACTTCTTAAAAAGCAAATGGAAATTTCAAAAATCTTCAGTGGTATTATTTTAATTTCCTACCATGAATCTCCCTGCTGTTAATTCTACTGTATGTCTGCAGCAACAGAGGGAGGAAAAGAATATCAGACTTACCCACAATTATGCCTTGTACTGTTGTGTTCCCAGATAAGGTGTCAGCCCTTGTTAAAATACTTATTCAACGAACTCCATGTGAATTAATCCAAAGTGGCTGCTATTTCACAGATGAGCTTCATAGCATACAGGTTACTAAAAAAAAAAAAAAAGCATCTACCTGTTTTTGATGTGAACAATCACTATCCTCAGGGAATGGATGTGCAGGGAAACAAACAAGGAAGAATTTTCATTGGGAAAAATGATACTTTGTGAAAAATTATTAGGTCTTCTATCTAAAAAAACAGCTATGGTTCGCCAGAAGTTTTTAAATTAAACTACTGAGAAGTACAGGTTCACAATCCCTTCTCCAAAACCCTTGGCCTCATTTGCATTTTGGAATTATGAATGTTAAGGACTTTTTTAAGCACACATCATGAGGCACCCCATAGAAGCCTGAAGCAGCACTAGATCAAACACAGTAATCAAATATCAACATTACCACAGTAAAATGTATGAATAGTCCCATTTAGCCCCACTTAATACCGTAAGTAGCCTCAATTCAGGTCAGGTCTTGCTGCAAAATTACATATGCAAATTTTTTTCCAGAGATGTTTTAGATTCTAGAATTATAGACCTCTAAAAATGGATGAATTTGTATGGGAATGGGAACAATCAATCCAAAATTTAAGACACCTTCCCTGAGATGTTATTTTGAATTTTGAATCTTATATGAGAACCAATGAAAGTTTAAATATTAAACCAATAAATCTTTATTATTTAAACAATTTTCACGGCATTTTTAAAATAAATTTAAAAAATAAATATTTGCATTATAGCAGAAAGTCACATGTGTTGCATCAACTCACTGTTACAATTTAATGACCGGAGATAACTAAGCATCAGCACCATAAAACTGTTAAGATTTGTTTCTTAAAATTCAAGGAAAGTTCTAAAGCACTGAAAATTCTGATTAAATACCAACCTGCAGCATCAGTAGTTTTAAAAGCTATAACCCAGTGACTGGTTCTCATAGTAGCCAATGATTGTATTCCTGGCAGCTGTACGACAAAGTTCTTCCATTACTAAATATTAAGCTTTCCGATAACTGTCCATTTATCAACAGCATCTCAAGATTCACAAAAGGAAAGAACTACAAGTTATTTAGATAACTCCTATTTGTAATTTAGATTTGCACAAGGACATTTATTCTAGCAAAAAAGCAAAGATCGTGTTTTCACCATGCTAATTTTTTGCTTTTATAGATCTAGAGTAAGAATAAAATCATTAAATTTTTAAGCCCTGAAAGTCAGTTCAGTTCAGTTCAATTCAGTTCAATTACAACCATAGAAACTGTATGGTATCAGAACATAACTATTTTATTACAAAACTTAACATTATTTACAAAATGAAAAAATAATTGAATGACTACTGCAGGCCAAAGTCAAAGGTTTTTCACCCAGTGAGTGAAGAAAAATTAAGCAACATTTCCATGCACTCACACACCAGATCATTTGTGAAATATGCAAACTCTTAAAATTCATGTTAGTAAAACTTCAATGTATTCACAATACTTCTATGTTTATTGGAAGATGGCAAAAAAAAATCCATGGTTCTGTACAATAAGTTTAATATTAACACAGTTTATTTCCTTTAATATTTGTTGGCTTTCATGAATACTCACTGCATCGAACATTTTGCAAGTTAAGCATTATAATAGTACCTCTGTCACCTTGCTGAATTCATCACCACAAGAAAAAACACAAATAATTAGTTTAATGCTTCTGCAATAAACTGAATAATTATAACTATAAAGTTATATTAAACTGAAGCCTTCATTGTGATCAATAGCTTGGATCAGTTTAGAGCGTAGAGTTTCTTTGTCTGTATATTTTGGAAGATCCAGAAGATTAAAACAGGTATGGGAAACTGGGAGATACTCCTCACCACCTCCTGTTGACTGGATGACTAGTATTAGACTCTTCATACCAAGAATAGGAATGCGATCACTACCTGTCAAAAATACTGCCAAGAAAAAAGTTGTTTAGCCAACTACTTTCATCAAAACAACAGTAACTTGGTGTAGAGCACCAAGCGCAGCACAGTCAGCACAGCAAACAGCCTTCCGTTAACATTTGCTCTAACGTGGAAGCCTATCCCCAGAATCTGTGCAAGCATGATTTTTAGACACATACTAATTACACATCCAAACAATGTTTTTCTTTAAAAGTGTAATCTTAATATTAGTACCCAGGAGATGCTTAATACATGTTTGAGGAATGAAAGACTACTGTCCCCGACAAAAACATTCTGGGAGCCCTTCTTTTGGAAAAGAATAGCCATATAGAACTAGTTTATGAGTCAAATACGAAACATGGTTTTAATGATGATTTCTATTTCTCTTGTTTCTGTCATTTAAAAATAAAATTTGTAATGGGCAGCCAAAACTCAAATCGCTTAAGAATGACTTGTCATCCTTATGATATGCAAAATATACATACAGAGATTAGATTATAAATAACAGAAGTCCTAGAATAGAAAAGTTATGTTTCCCACACAAATTTCATGCAGAAGAAGAGAGAAAAGGAAAATGAAGACTGAACACAAAAAAGAGCTATACTGGAGATCTTTTTAGGAATTCTAAAAGGAATTACAACAATTATTGTAATCAGTGTTATAATTTGTTTTCATTTGAAAGAACCAATTCTATTTTGGAAGCAAACTGAATTTAGCTTTCAAAATAAGAAAACACATGTAACATAAAATGCAGATTTAAAAAAATTATTCTAATTGAAAATTAAAAACGGGATCTTGGAATAATAATGTAAGAAAAAAACCTTATTCACCAAAGTGAATCAAGTAATCTTTAATAATTAGATTCCATTCTCATGAAACAAAGAATTATAAATACTTACACAAAAATTGTTTTTTCTTTTCCAATGGTAATTCATGAAATACTTCCCAAAACATTTTTATTGTAGGATGTTCTGCCCAGTACTCTCCTTTGTATTCTGTATTCTAAAAACAGCATAATCTTTTATTAATATTAAAAGATACTAGTTTTGTCTTGAATCTTACAAATTGGCTTCCTTAGCACATTAAGCTAACATTTTCCAGTAGTTTGAAAGTCATGTGATTCTGTCAATTACCTTCTACCTCCAAGGCATTTTGCAATTTAGACTACTAGTTTCAGGGAAAGGAAAGGGGGAGAAAATATGTATGAATCAGCAGAAATCTCTTCCCTCCACTTCAAAGAACATGATTAGGATTGTAATGCCATCTTCAAAAGTAAACATTAAAGGTTAAACCAGAATTACTAAAATGTTAACAGATGATTAAAGTTCAACATGGAATTAATTATCTGTGATAATTATAAAATTTTCTTTTATCCTGAATTGATGAATAGAAGTCAAACTAGTTGTTACTCTATCTTCCCTTGAAAAAAAGAAAAACGTTCTAAGAGCAACACTGTGGTAGTTTCCAAATGGCCCCCAAGGATCTCTGCCTCCTGCTATTCATGCACTTATGTAGACCCTTCCCACGTTGAATAGGCCTGACCTTTAACCTACTGCAGATATGAGAATACATCATTTTGAGATTAGATCATAAAAACTTCTGTGGCTTTAGCCTCCTCTTGATCACTCACTCTGGGGTCAGCCAGCTACCATTTCATAAGGACACTCAAACAGCTCTATGGAGAGGTCCTCAAGGTGAGACTCTGAGGCCTCTAGCCAACAGCCACATAAGTGAGCCATCTTGGCAAAGAAATTCTATCCTTAATCAAGTCTTCAGATGAGTAAAAGCACCAGTCAATATTTTGACTGCAACCTCATGAGAGACTGCTGAGCTAAAACCACCCAAGCTAAACCACTCCTGAATTCCTGACCCACAGAAACTGTGAGACAATGAATATTCAGTTATCCTTTTTTCTTGGGGCGGGGGTGAGGTAATGTTTATTTATTTATATTCTTAGAGGAGGTACTCGGAATTGAACCCAGGAACTTATGCATGCTAAGCATGTGCTCTACCGCTTGAGATATACCCTTTCCCTCACTGTTATCTTTAAGTCACTATGCTTTGGGGTAATTTGTAACAACAGAAGCAATACACTTCCCCTTTAAAAAATATTAGCACTAAGAGAAAAGGGAGGTAGGAAGGAAAGAGGACTTAAGTCTACACTGTATTCTTTAAAATACAGCCATAGTTGGCCTTAACTTTTAGTTCTTAGCAAAAACCTAACATCAGAGCCTTTGGACACGCTATTTCCTTAGCGTAGACCACTTAGACACATCCTCCTCCTTTCTTCGTTCATCAGGCTTATTTCTATTTATCCTTTAGGGCTCAGATTAAATGTGACCTAATTTATTCATTGATCCATTCAATAAATATATAATGAGCTTTAGTCAAAGTTTGGGGCCCTTGGGAAACTGCAGTGAACAAAGTCCTTACTTTCCTGGTGGAGATTACTACCTAGTGAGAAGCTTTCCCAGTCTGTGTAGCCTAGGTTAGGTTTCTCCTTATAAACCATTCACTAAACCCTCTTATATTCATCACAGTTCAATTATTTAATATCTAGCTTCCTTACTGGAGGACAAAGACCATGTCTCAATCTTACTGCTGTCTTCCTAATCTCTTGCATAGTATTAGGCATCCAGTAGGGGCCCAATGAATATTTGCTT
The DNA here is from genome assembly GCF_036321535.1 of Camelus dromedarius. Classification (NCBI taxonomy): domain Eukaryota; kingdom Metazoa; phylum Chordata; class Mammalia; order Artiodactyla; family Camelidae; genus Camelus; species Camelus dromedarius. The sequence goes on along the minus strand of NC_087443.1, from coordinate 35,216,300 downwards.
GTGAGCTTCTTGAACTTTGGGCTCTATTTGTAGCCACAATTATCTCAATGACTGAACTCTTGAAAACCACAACATATTTGCTATTAATTTACAAATAGGTTTGGAAAAAATAGTTTGAATTACAGTAATCAGTTAATGCATTAACTTGTTTGAATTAAAGTCACTAAGCATGTTGGGGGGAAATGAAAGAAGGGTGGCTATAGATTTTTCTTTTTTTTTTCCTAAATGGTTTTGGGGAAATGTGTAGATAGTCCTGATGAAGAAGAGCATTTAAAGTCACAAATCCTAATCACTGAAATTATAATGAATTAGACATATAGTGGAAGAAACCAAACTATATTAAATACATTAAAATATGCTTAAACTGTCCTGTCTTACTGAATGAACACTTCTATCACTTATATCTTCAGGCAAGGTTTTAAGTACTGGCTGAGTGACCTTCTATGCTCTGGGATAAGAGTGAACAAAAACAAAAATCCTGCGTTTATGGTGCTTACATGGTAGTGGGGGGAAGAAGGGGTGGCAGATAATAAAGACAACTAAGTAAAATATTATTTAGCTAAATTCAAAGGAAAATTTAAAAAGCAGAGAAGGGAAATGGGGGTGCATGTGTACACACATGCAATTTTAGTTAAGTTATCCAGTGAAGGTCTCTGAGAAGATATAAAGACATGAAATGAGAGCAAGAAACATTTGGAATTACCAAGGTGAAGAGAATTCCAGCCACAACAGGTATAGAAAGGGAACAGGAAATAGAAAGGCCACAAGACTGGAGGGTTCTGGGCTCAGCAAAGAAGACAATAAGGCTGAAGCAGAGTGAGAGGAAGAATGAAAGAAGATGAGGTAAGAAGGACAAGCTGTGTAGGATCTAAAGTGTGATGAGAGGCCATTACATCATTTTCATTTTAGAGGGACTGGAGGTAGAGTCCATTTCCACTGGGGTATCCTTAAAGTCAGTACAGCTTTCTTCTCTTCAGCAGATCAACTGATCCCCCAAAGAAATCTTCAATCTCCTTCCTGGAGGATTTAAGCCTGGCTACCAGCTTTCTGAAAGCCAGCCTCAGTTCTACCTCTTTTCCCAGATTCTAAAGCCTCTGTCCAGACTTGTGTTTTGCTGGGTAGGACAGTGGATATGAGAGGTCTAAAAATTCTTTAAATTAGCTTTGAAGTAATTCTATGCCCAACCCTGTATCCTTCTGCCATTACAGTAACATTATGTGCCAATTCCTGAGCCTTTCAGAGATTCTACAGTGTGAAATGGGTTGCCTCTTGACAATCCTTTCCCTCTGGAGGCTTGGAATTCATTTTTCTTTGCTCTAAGTCACTCATCAACTCATCTACCTATTTTTCATCTTCCAAAACTATTTTTTCTCTTGCTTACTGTATTTTTTTGGAGGCGTCTACTCCTATTTTAATTCCTTTATTGTCACTGAGATTTTGGGAGGCAGTCGAGATAAGCATGTTTATTTCACTATGTTTAACCAGAGTCCTTATACACACACACACACACACACACATACACATACACACACACACACACACACACACACACACACATACATACACACATGCACATTTAAAAAAAATGGATGTACTGGGGATTGAACCCAGGACTTCATGCAGGCTAAGCACATGCTCTACCACTGACCTATTACCATCCCCCACTAATATTTTTTAAATTTAAAAACTTTATTTCCTGAATTATTACAGTAAAATTGACTTTTTCTGATGTGTGTACAGTTCTATGAGTTTTAAACACATGTCACAGATTCCTGTAAGCACCAACACAATCAGGATACTGAATAGTTCTACCACTCCAAAGAACTCTCTTGTGCTATCCCTTTGCAGGCACACACTCCCTCCATCTCTAGCCCCTGTTCACTGTAGTTCTGTCTTTTCAAGAATGTCACATAAATGGAATTATATGGAATCCTTTGAGACTGGCTTCTTCACTCAGCATAAAGACTGTCATCTTAGGTGTTGCACATATCAATAGTGCATTTCGTTTTATCACGCAGTAGTAGCCTACTGTATGGATATACCATAGTTGGTTTATCCATTCACACAGTGAAGGACACCTGGGTTGCTTCCAGTTTTTGATTTGTTTGCAGATTTTTTAAAAACATAAATTTTTAAAACTTCTGGTAAAATACACCTAACCTGAAGCCTATCATTGTCTTAAAATTCTTTTTAGGTGTACAGTTTGTTGCATTAAATGCATTCACGCTGTTATGCAACCATCATCACTATCCATCTCCAGAATTCTTTTCATCTTGCAAAATGGAAACCATGCATCCGTTAAAAACTAACCCCCCACTCCCCCAGGTTTATAGATTTGTGTGTAAACATAATATTGAGGAGTGAAACTGCTAGGTCACGTAGTAAGTGTATGTTTAACTTTATTTAAAAAAAAAAGTCAAACTGTTTGCAAAGTGGCTATATCATTTGTATTCCCAGCAGCAATGTATGAGAGTTCCCAATGCTCTGTATCCTTGTTACATCTAGTATTGTATCTTCTTAGGTTAGCCAATTTAATAGGTATGTACTACAGAACTATTAATGCAAAAATTGTATCAGAGGTTGCTAGATTACAAAGATGGAAAAATTTACAGGCCAGCCCTGCATACATTTTTCTCAAAGCTGATCTAACCAACCACTTTTTATTAAATATTTATATTTACTTGAAGAAATCTGAGAATTACTTGTATAGAAAAGAAGAAAAAAAAAAGTTGATTAAAATAGTCCCAACCTTCTCCCTAAAGTTTCCTTTATTTCTGTTAAGGCACGAGTAATGAAGGTCATGAATATTATTTATTCTCTGCTAAAAAATTTAACACTGGAGCTAATCAGAAAAAAAGAAAACAAAGATCTTAAGTATTGTGAGCGCTTTTCATTATGTTTTTCCTAGGATCGAGGCAGAATGAAAACCCATTCAGTTTTAGCTGGGGCTTCTCTCTAGCCTCTGTCATAGATGACATTTTTTTGCATAAATACCACCAATACTACAGGTATAAAAGGCTATCTAATCCATACATAATTAAAATTCATTCAATGTGGAGTAAAAAGGGTACAGTATTTTCCTATAAAAATGATAGTAATAAACAGTGTAAAATGGAAAACAATAAAGGAGAGGGCAACAAGCTGTTTTCCTCTTGCCTTGCCATTTAAATATCATATATTTGTTTTTTTCCTACCTTTTCCAGTTCCTTCCAATCATAATTTGTATTTCCGATAACCATTGCTTGTAGTTCATTAGGCTGGAAGAGCTGAAGGACCTTCCCTCCACAGACCTTATGAAAGCCCGCATGAAAAGCATCAAATAAGGAAGCCACAGATTTATTGAATATGTAATCCACATAAGCATCAACAAACTCCTGCCTAGAAACAAAAAAGCACACATGCACAGAAGATAAAAATCATTTTTTATGGAGAATACATATTGTAGTCTTAATAAAACTTTGAGTGCTGCTGTACTTTTTGCTATTTATCTACAAAACTGAGAAAGTATGACTAGGGTTCAAAGGGGTGAAGTCTTTATGGAGAAGTCTATTATTCTTTCTATACAAAAGTCCAGTATATCTTTGAGGCATGTAGACAATCTCTCATTCACAGCCATTCCTAGGCTATTTCTAAGTGAAAGATTTTATTTCCTAGTGGGAAGAACAATGATACAAATGGCTATCAAAATGCTTATAGAAATTCACAAATTATTGACAACTTATATATACCACTCCACATGCATCCCTAAGAAGAGTGATCTGTTAAAAAAAAAATTCTAGATGATTAAAAAATAAGAGATTTTGGATTCAGTATTTGATAGACTACAGTCTGTTTTCCTCTGCGTATCAAGGAATTTGAAAACAAAACTCGTTTAAAAAACTAAATACCCACGAATGGCATTAAGTATTCTTTTAGGATAATCACTGAACATTAGAAGCATAGTTCCTTTTCAAGTGTATGCGCACATACATATAAATACGCACATACACACGAACACTTTTTGATGTTTTTCTCTCTGTTATGATACAAAAAGGGAACTGAAAAGAAAAAAGGAACATCTTCACTTAGCAATCTGAACTACAATTTTATTCAATTTGTTCTGTTAGCCACAAACATTTTATGTGGATATTTGGTCAAACCAATAAATGAGAATGGGTAACTAGAGGATTTCAATATTTTATACTGTTCCAAATTAAAAAGGGTGATTCTACAAATGAGAATACTGGTAAGTTGTCATCTACAGATAATCTTTTTAGCAAGTTATGAAATAATTTCAAGGTGAATTTACAAAGAGGAAAAAAAAAAGGTTAGAGGAAGCCATTGTAAAGTAAAATTGGTTGGACCTAAGAAAAAATCAACAGCATATACTTATTACCATAAGGTTCTGACGAGAAGAAACAATTTTGTAACTCGTAATTTTATAATTCATTTAATTAGAAAGTCAAATATACCTGTACTAGTTAAGTCTCTTAAAAACAAAAGGCTAAACTGTTTTATGTTCTAACATTTTGGGGATCAAAATTCTTTACTTCTAAACTAAATAATCTATGTTAAATAATATTTTTTAGGAACTTAATTAGTCCAACAAGAGAAACTTTAAAAGCAGGAAAACAATCTTTTAAAATTATAGTCTAAGTTTTTAAAAACCGAGATTTTTTTTTTTAAAGGATAACTAGAAAGACCCAACTTTTTTTTCCACATTATTTTTTGAACAGCTTTATTTTTATCAAAGTAAGGAACACATATAGTTTAAAATGTCAAATAGTAAAAATCCTAACAGCCAACATTTACTGAGCACATACATGTGCTGGGTACTATTCTAAGCATCTTAAAATTGCTGCCTCATTTAATCCTCAAAATAACCCCATGAAGTAGGTACAATCTGTCATCCCATTTTACAGAAAAGGAGACTGAGGCATGAAGACATCTACTAATTTACCTAAAAGTTATACAGCTTCTAAGTAGTACAATCAGGATTATAATCATTTGGACCAAGTCCCTGGCAACAGCCTAAATTAAGCTAACTTTGTCTAAAGAATTATAACACGATAGAAGAAAACAAAGCAATTCTGTCTTATACCTTTCCACCAGAAATTCCTGCTATTTCAAGAAAACTATCTGTTAACCCTGCTATCCCTTCTGATATTTACCTTCAACTTCAACAACACAGTTTTACTGTTATTCCTTGATTTTCAATTTTTAATATTATCTGATGAACTGAGTATCTACTGTGAAAGGTGAGGATTTACCTTTAATTGTCTCATTCTCATTTTGCTCCCTCAATGCTCTCATTATAAAAAATTTTGGTTCAATAGTCATTATTAACATTTTTGATTAAAACTATTATTCACAATTAAGCTAGAGAGTATTCTATGATTACTTTTCTTTTCTTAAAATGAATTTTTGTTTCCCTTAGTCTGCTACCTCATCCCTAACTTCAATGGAAATGTCAACCTCCTCTAGATTCATTCAAATGTATTAGATTGCATTTTCCTTCTGGAAACATTCCTCTTGGAGCCCTTCATCCTCTTGATCTAACTCTGATTGGTTGCTCTTTCTAAATCTTGTGTGCACTGCTGTTCCTCTTTGCCTCTCTTCTATATTAAATCCTATTTGCACGGGAAACCCGTCTTCCTCATTCTTGCTTTAATTCCTTGTAATAGTGGAACACATACTCCAGTAACTTCTTGAGACTCTGCATGTATAAAAATGTTTTTATACACCACATACTTGAGAGTTTAAATACAGAATTCTACATTAAAAATCATTTTCTCCCAGAATTTTGATCTTTTAGCTTCAGAGTTATTCTTGAGAAGTGTGATGTTATTTTGATTTTTAATTCTTTGTATATGGTCTGCCTTTTTTTCTGGAAGATTGTAAGGTCCTTTTTTCTTTCATGTATTTTGCCTTGGTATGTGCCTTTCCACTTTCCATGCTTTCAATATTTTTTTTTTCTTCTTTTTAAATGGAGGCACTGGGGATTGAGCCCAGGGGCCTCCTGCGTGCTAAGTTGTGCACTACCACTAAGCTATATTCACCCTCCCTTTTAAGAAAGGCATTTTTTTTTTTTAAATGAAAGTACTCGGGATTACATGCTTTCAATCTTAAAAGGCATGGCATTCAGTTCTGGGAAGTTTTTTCGGTACCATTTCTTCGACAAATTTCATTCATACCATTTCCTTCAATAAACTTTTTTCAGTTTTTAATAGTGTCCTTATGGATGCTACTCTTATCGTTTTGAGGATACTGATTTCAATTTCTACTGAAGTTTTGTTCTTCACTCTGCATTGTTCCTAATTCCTTGGCATTCTTTTCAACTCCATTAGTCTTTTCTTAAATGTCTACTGACCTCTGGCTATTCACTCACATTGAAAAATTATGCAGTTTCCTCCAGAACTATCCAACATACAGTGTCAAGGAGGAGGGAGCTGCAGACAATCTCCCTGTTTTCAGTTCAGCTCCTTCCCCCTGGCTATGCCTAACTATCCTCAAATCCACAGTCCCTTTAGTTCAATCTCTCCAGAAGGTAAATTTCCAATCTGCCCAGGCTGGAGAGGTGAAGTTGCCAGGTTACTAGTGTGCTAAAAGAAACGGATTTCTAACTGCTCCTTATAACAGCCAATCTTTCTATTTCCAGCTTCCCCTTAAAATCCACATACTTCCTAACCTATTTTTCATTCTCAATGCCTGAGCCTTTCTTTGTTCTGCAATATGAACAGGCTGCCTTCTTGGCTCTCCATCCATCTAATGCTGCAGTTTTTTCTGGCTGGCTAAAATCGGTTACCACTGTTTTCTAGCTTCTAAAAATGTGCCTGCTGTTGTCTCCTCTCCCTTTCCTTTGGTTCTTGTTGTTTATGATCTTTCTATCCCTTTATTAATGTCTTAAAAGGAGCAAAAGGCAGATTGATTATGAACTTATCATTCAAAAAGTAAGTTTTACCTGAGTAAAAACTTAAGGTTGTGACATATTTCTAAATACAGAAGAAAATGCCTACTGAATCTTATTACTACCACTGATGCTGCTATAATTCACTTACCGATTTTGTTTGTTAACAGCTGTGTCTGCACCATTTAGAACCAGCTCTTTCACTTCTGTTGCACCAAAGTTTTCAACTGTGATCTATTAATTTAAATTTTTAAAAAAAGTCAATGTCAGACTCAAAATTTATTAGATTATTTTAATAAGCTGTTATAATCTACCTTTCTCTCGTTAAATATAAGAAGTAATAAATTTGAGGTAAAATCCTGCTACCATAAGCTTATTTGTGAATCCTGCATAAAGCCACAACTAGTAATGTTCATGAGTAGTTTGAAATCCTACCTTGACTAACTAATTACAAATTACCAAGTGTTTGGTTTGTTAAGAACAGGAAACTGAATGTTCATTGTGTGTAAACCTCTGAAGGATCCCTAGAGGAGTAAAATATTAGAAAGGATGTTTTCCTTGGAAAATACTAGAATTCAAGTGTCAAAACTCATGCAGTTTAGACTAGCTAAGCATTCCTTCAACGTGACAGGTACTATTCCTGTATTCCACGTATCTGCTTTCGGTTTGCTATTAATTTGGTTTATGAAGGGTCAGCTATTTTTGAAATTTTTTATTTCCCTTACTAGTATGCTAATTTTCCTATACATGTTACCATTCCCACCTTTGTATCTTTTTTCTTCTTATTTCCTCTTTTTGGAATTTTATCCTCTTCTATTAAACTTCTCTCTTTTTTTTAAAGCATCTGCTATCTACAAAACACTATGGTGGGAGTGGGATGATAAGATAAAAAATGAATAAATCCCTGCTCTGGAGAACAAACGTGATATGTAAACAACTCACTGTAGTAAAATAAATGCTATAATAGAGGCATTAATAAAATGCTATCGGACCACAGAAAAAAGAAAACTTATTTCTAAGTGGAGGAAGTACAAAAGACCTTGAGGAAAAAAATGTCATTTTAAAAGCACCTAGAAGGGTGAATAGAGCTCTGGAAGACTGGGAAAGGGCAGAATTTCCAGCTGAGGACACATACTGAATAAATGGATGGAAAAAATCAGGTTCCGAAAATGTGTGTCCCTAAAAAATAGGGAAGGGAAGGTAAATAAAAGAACACTGTATGACATGATAAAACTTAGTATGAATGGAGGGACACTATGAAAGTTAGAAAAAAAGATTACAAATGTCTTTGAAGCTCATTCTAAAGTAAGTAATAAAGAGCCACTGGAAATTTCTGGGAAAAAAGTGGCAACTGGAAGGAATGTCTGAATTATCATAGTTCTTAAATATACTAAGCATTCACTAATTTGGTGATAGACAAATAAGAAACAAAATTGCCTGGAACCCAATGTTTCAGTCAATTGAGATGATCAGTAAAGATTCAAAGAAAACTGATATGGTTGTAAGAGAAGCAACTAAAAGGGAAAACTAAAATTTCATAATAAATAGCCTAAGGGGGATTTTTTCTTGAAAAAAATGTAAACATTATTAAAATAAGTTAATTTATTTCCTCTTAAATCTATCAGATTTTCTTTTAACTGCACTATGTGCTAATTCTTAAAAAGGTCAAAGAATCAATAAACTTTTTTAAGGGGGCACATAATTTTTTGGCAATTTGTATGATAGCAGAATGTGGTATCTGTTGTCCGCTTTGACCACAAGATGGTAAAGAGGACTGTTTGGGGGGAAACAAACACACAAAGTTTTTAAAACAAAAAGAAAGAAGACAAAAGAAAAAAGATAAACAGAAGGTTTCACCATTTTCACAAAAGTCTAATTTATAATACTCAAATAATTCCCTTCTGAAGTGCCTTATTATAATCCTGGATGATTTTTGTCTTTTTAAATTGTCAGCTAGTCTACTTTTGCCAGATTGTCATTTGTCAATGGCTTTGCATGTGATTGGATGATTTATTCTACACCCCTTTCACTGAATTAATAAAATTCTGCATCTTTTACAAGATTTGCAAATTCATTTTCCAAATAATATTCCAATATACTTGCATTTGTATTGTACTGCATCCAACAGTAAGACAAAACGGGCAAGAATGAATGTCAGTGTGAAAGGGATATCTGAGTTGGAATTAATCTTTTAAGTCATAAGTTCATTAGTGAATATTTTCATGTTACAATAACCTCTGCTTCTCTAAACATTCTTGTAATTGCAGACAGGAGAATGAATACTTGAATAATGAGGACCCTTATATATGTAAAGATCTTTAGCATAATGTTAAAGCATATAGGCTTTGATGTCACAGAGCTGGATATAAATACTATCTCTGAAAGGTGAAGATTGCTTTCAGTTTTTTTCATCTGTAAAATAAGTGTAATAATACCAATCTCTTGGGATTATGAGGATTAAATGAAATAATGCATGTACTCTGATTAGCATATAGTTAATGCTCAATAAATGTTAGCTAAAGGGTTCTTTAAGAATTCCATCCATCAAAATAAAGAAAAACCATAAAGCACAGCTGATAAAGGGGATGATGAATAATCAGGCTACGCTATGCCTTTCTGAAATCTTACCGTAAAATTAAGACAAAACGTTTCCTCAACATCATCTTCTGGATAATCCAGTAGTTGCTGCATGCTTCTGAAAAACAATATATATGTTCCTTTGAGGTAAAACATTACTGAGTATTTTGACTATTTTGCTTATGACTAAGTATATATTTCTCATTCATTCTTGATTAAATCCTTTTGTTAATTTGTACTTTTACATTTGTTTCACAATGGTGGATGTACAACGGCAAACTTATAAAAAATGCTGAAGAAAAACTGCTCTAAGGTTTTTATCTCTTCCTTTGAATACAAAGGCCATCTATCCACCCATTTTCAACATCTGTCCTTATTTATATACAATTTTTATTCTATTTTATATAACAAATAAAAAGAAATTTTACATATTCCACCTAGGAATGAAGGTGATTAGAAGCAAAAGTCCAAATAAATAATATAACTAGTCTCAGGAAACATTACCTGCCTAAATTTACTATCTGATACTCGTGAAGTATTGTTAAACTACTAAAAATTTAGCACATGGTTTTATACACATAAGTCTTTCTGTAGAAAGTTCTGGATCTGAGTTAACATAGTGGGTTTTCCTTTATTAGAAGGCCTGTTTATTTTGGAAATTCAACAGGAACAACAAAAATATAACTATTCTTAAAAGGAAAGCTTCTGTACATTGCCCATTTCCTATGTCCTAAATCCCACTCTTGCCACTTTTTACAACTAACCTCCCAACATCAGGTACTAGTTCTTTCAAATCTTCCAGGGATGGCTTCTTTTTTAGCAGTTTCTTATATAAAGCCAAAGGAAAATGGAGGTCCACAATAGTAAAATTATAAATCGCTAATCCACAGATAACACCAATCAAATGGAACAAATCACTGTCTTCAAATGTCTAAAAATATAAGGGAAAAAAAGTAAAGACCTTGTTCTCCAAGTTAAAACATTAAACTCTGATTATTATAACACATACTTGTAGAAAAGTTTGGAGATACAGAAAAAAGTAATGAATAACAGGAAAAAGTTCATTCTCATTCATATCTCCCTGAGACAAGAATCACTATTAGTATTTTTGCACATTTCCATTCAATGTACTTTCTAAGACAAAAGTAAAGTCTATAAGTAAAGTCTATTGGAGAGATACTATACATAGACTGGCTTTTTCCCCAGAAATATAATCACTTTCACATCATTAAGCATTACATTAACAAATGAAATGATTCCTAGAACTTTTTTCCTGATTTAAAAAAATCATATACATTCAAAATTTAGAAAATAAAAAGCATAAAGAAGAAAATGAATAAACTAATGTAAACCATGAACTTTGGTTGATAATAATGTGCCCATGTTGGTTCACTGATTGTACCAAATATGCCACACTGATGAAGGATGTTGAGGGTAGGGGAGCATGTATGTGTGGGTGGGGAGGGCTATGGGTGAACTCTGTATTTTCTGCTCAGTTCTACTGTGAACCTGAAACTGCTCTAAAAGAATAAAGTCTATTAAAAAAAACTTAGAAAATAAAAAGCATTAAGAAGAAAATTAATAAACACCTGTAATCCAATCACTCAGAAACTCGGAAACAATTTAAAATATTGTTATGTATTTCCATCTATTATAAGTTCAGGAAAATAATTCAAAACATATTAAACATACTACATTTAAGGTTTTCTCACTTTTCTAATTACAACACAAATATTCCATGTCATTAAATATTCTTTCAGAACATTATTTTTAATGGCTGCATATTACATCACGTAAAAGTATCATGGCTTGCTAAATTGGCCATTTTACTACAGCTGGACTGTAGATTATGAAAACAGTAAAAACAATGCTTACTTCCCCCCAGCATCTTTAGTGAACTAATACACGGTCACAACAAATTCTGTGAGCATGATAGTTAAGAGAAAATAATTTTTAAATTAGATCTGGGGTGCTAGACCTGCTTCATTCACCACCTAGCCTCAGCGTTTTCAAGATAAAAATAGTGTTAATCTCATACGGTTGTTGTGAGGATTAAGTGGGATAATATATGTACAATGCTTTTAGCACAGTTCTTGAAACACACTTTAAAAGTTCAATAAATATCAGTTATTCTAACTAGCTAGTAATATTCAAAATAAGATAGGTATATTTTTTGCATATATTTTGGTTCATAGTTTGGAATATTTCCTTAGAAGAAACTCTGTTTTGTAAGGAAGAATTCTGAAGTCAAAGGATAGGGTGATAAAGTAATTTAAGCCATACAAAGAAATAAAGAACTCTGGTTAAGGTAGCTACACAGGTAAAACATAAAAGTTAATTGCACTGTATTTTTTATTTGTAAGTGTTCTTTTTTTCCCTATATGTTTAATAAACAAATGAATAAACTAATTGTAAGTCTGTATTAATCAGTACACAATGTACAAAGCTGTGAATTGTGATAACAAAATAAAGAGGGAGGGACAGAGCTGTTGTAGGAGCAGCTTCTATATACTACTGAAGTTAAGCTGGTATTATTTTAAATCAGACTGTTACCAAACATTGATTAAGGAAATTAAAGATTATTTAAAGAAATGGAAAAATACCCCACACTCTTGAATTGGAAGAATTAATATTGTTAAAATGGCCATACTACCCAAAGCAATCTACCGATTTAATGTGATCCCTATCAAATTACCCAGGACATTTTCCATAGAACTAGAACAAATAATCCTAAAATTTACATGGAATCACAAAAATACCCAGAATTGTCAAAGCAACACTGAAGAAAAAGAATAAAGCTGGAGGAATAAACCTCCCAGACTTCAGACAATACTACAGAGATACAGTAATCAAAACATCAGCATAAAAACAGACATATGGATCAATGGAACGGAATAGAGAGCTCAGAAATAAAACCACACACTTACAGCTAATTAATTTTTGACAAAGGAGGCAAGAATATACAATGGAGTATATACACTTCAGCAAGTGGTGATGGGAAAGCTGGACAGCAACATGTAAATCAATGAAGTCAGAACACTCCCTCTCACGCCATACACAAATAAACTCAAAACGGCTTAACGACTTAAACATAAGACAAGACACTATAAACCTCTTAGAAGAAAACACAGGCAAAACATTCTCTAACATAAATCTTAGCAATGTTCTCCTAGGGCAGTCTATCCAGGCAATAGAAATAAAAGCAAAAATAAACAAATGGGACCTAATTAATCTTATAAGCTTCTGCACAGCAAAGGAAACTATAAATAAAACAAAAATACAACCTATGGAATGGGAAAAAATATGTGCAAATGATGCAACTGACAAGGGCTTAATTTCCAGAACAAACAGCTTATATAACTTAGTAACAAAAAACCAAACAATCCAATCCAAAAATGAAGACTTAAAGACCTAAAGAAGCAATTCTCCAATGAAGACATACAAATGGCCACTAGCTACATGAAAAAATGCTTAATATCACTAATTATCAGAGAAATGCAAATCAAAAACTACAATGAGGTATCACCTCACACCAGTCAGAATGGCCATCATCAAAAAGTCCACAAATGATAAATGCTGGAGAGGGTGTGGAGAAAAAGGAACCCTCCTACAGTGTTGGTGGGAATGCAGAATCTCATGGAAAACACTATGGAGATTCCTTAAAAAACTGAAAATAGGCTTACCATATGATTCAGCAATCCCACTCCTAGGCATATATCCAGAGGAAACGCTAATTTGAAAAGATACACGCACCCCAATGTTCACAGAAGCACTATTTACATAGCCAAAACATGGAAGCAACCTAAATATCCATCCACAATTGACTGGATAAAGAACTTACGGTTACCAGGCAGGGAGAGAGGAGGGAAGGGATAAATTGGGAGTTTCAGATCTGCAGATACTAACCACTATATATAAAACAGATAAACAACAAAGTCTTTCTATAGCACTGGGAACTATATTAAATACCTCACAGTAACGTATAATGAAAAATTATGAAAACAAACATATGTATGTACATGTATGACTGAAACATTATGCTGTATATTAGAAATGGACATAACATTGTAAACTGACTATATTTCAATAAAAAACAAAACCCCAAAAACCTGACAGTTACAAATTTAAGATGTTAATCATAACCCTCAGAGCTACTAAAGAAAATGACAGAAATATATACAGAAAAGGAAATGAGAAAGGAATCAAAAGAATACATAGAAAAAAAAACTCAAAAAAAGCAGTAAAGGAGTAAATGAAGAACAAAGAAAATATGATACATAGAAAACAAATAACAAAACAGTGGAAGTGCTTCCTTGTCAGTAACCACTTAAAAAAAAATCATGATTCAATTATCCGCTGTCTACAAGCTTCACTTTAGATCCAAAGACAGAGCTAAGTTAAAAGTAAAAGTTTGGAAAAAGATATTCCATATAAATAATAAACAAAAGAGAGCCAAATGACTATACTAACATCAGACAAAATAGACTTTAAGTCAAAACTTATTATGAAACAAAGAAAGGTATTACATTAATGAAAGTGTCAATTTATCAAGAACATACAACATTTATAAACATACATACTTAACAATATAGCTTCAAAATATATGAAACAAAATCTGACAGAACTGAAGGGAGAAATATTTTAAGTTAAATTCTAAAAATTCTAATATAGAAGTTGGAAGTTGTAATACTCCACTTTCAATAATGGATAGAACAATCAGATGGAAGATCAATATGGAATAGAGAACTTGAAGAACACTATAAACCAACTAGACCTAACATAACAGACAGAGAACACTCCATCCAAGAACTGTAGAATACACATTCATTTCAAGTATACATGGAACATTTTCAAGACAGATCACATATTAGGTCACAAAATTAAGTCTCAATAAATTTGATGACTAAAATCATAAAAGGTATCTTCTCAGAACATAATGGAATGAAATGAGAAATCAGTAACAGAAGGAAATATGGAAAATTCACAAAGCTGTGGAAATTAAACAACACACTCTTAAGCAACCAATGGGTCAAAGAAGGTATCACAAGGGAAATCAGAAAATACTTATAGAAGAAGAGCAAACAAGCTAGCAGAGGGGGAAAATAATAAAGATTAAAGTGGAGATAAATGAAATGAGAATGGAACAATACACAGAAACAAAACCAAAAGGTGATTCTTTTAAAAGATCAACAAAATTGACAAACCTTTGGATAGAATGACCAAGGAAAAAAAAGAAAACTCATTAAAATTAGGATTCAAAGTGTAGATATTACTAGCAACCTTACAGAAATAAAAAGGATTATACGAGAATACTATGAACTGCATGTCAACAAAATAGACAATCTAGATGAAATGAATAAATTCCTAGTAACACACAAACTAGCAATTGACACTAGAAGAACTAGAAAATCTAAAAAGATTTACAATCAACAAGTGATTGAACCACCAGTCAAAAACTTTCCAACAAAAGCCTGAGACCAGATTCTACAAAACATTTAAGGAAGACTTAACACCAATCCTTCTTAAACACTTTCAAGATATGGATGAGAAGGAAACAGTTCCTAACACATTCTATGAGGTCAGGACTACCATGATACTAAAGCCAGACAAAGACATCTCATACACACAAGAAAACTATAGAGCAGTATTCCTTACAAATAAGAATGGAAAAATCATCAACAGAATACTAGCAAACTGAATCCAGCAGCATATTAAAAGGATTTTACAACATAACCAAGTGGGCTTTACCCTAGGAATGCAAGGTGGTTCAACATAAGAAAATCAACCAATGTAATACATCACAAAATGGAATGAAGGAAGGGAAACCACATAAACATCTCAACTGATGCAGAAAAAAATACTAGGTGCAAGACAGTCTCAAGGATATATTGTACAACATGGGGAATACAGCCAATACTTTGTAGCAATTGTAAATGGAAAGTAAGCTTTAAAAATTGTACAAAAAATTTAAAAATTTTTTAAATTTTTTAATAAAATCCAACACTTTAACCCATAAATAAATTCAACAAACTAGGCATAGAAGTAAATGCCTTAACTTGATTCAAGAAATTTATTAAAAACCCACAATTAACATCCCACTCAGATCAGGAAAAAGAGAAGCATGTCTACTCTTCTCACTTCTATTTGAAAGTGTACTGGAAGTCCTATCCAGGGCAATCAGACAAGAAAAAGAAATATAGGTACCCAAATTGGAAAGAAAGAAGTAAAATTAAATCAATTTGATTTATAGATGACATGATCTTATATACTGAAATCCTGAAGAATTCACAAAACAAACTATTAGAGCTAATAAATGAATTCCGCAAAGCTGCATGACACCAGATCAACATACAAAAATCAGTTAATTTCTACACAGTAGCAATTAATGGAAAATAAAATTAAGAAAATGATTCCATTTACAATAGCATCAAAAAGAACAAAATACTTAAGAAATAAATTTAACCAAGGAGATGCAAGATTTGTATGCTAAAAACTACAAAACTCTGCTGAAAGAAATTAAAGACCTAAATAAATGAAAAGACATCCCATTGTCATGGACTGTAAGACAATATTGTTAAAATGGCAATACTTCCCAAACTGATCTACAGACTCAATGCATTCTCTACCAAAAACTCAATGGCCTTTTTTTGCAGAAATGAAAAAGCCAATCATAAAATTCATACAGAATTGCAAGGGACTCCTATTAGTCAAAACAATCTTGCACAATAAGAACAAACCGGGAGGATTCACACATTCCAATTTCATAAATCTACTACAAAGATACAGTAAATAAGACAGTGCAGTACTGGCATAAAAATAGGGTGCTTAGGAAAAATGGCTAATGTCAGGACCTGGGTAGAAAAAATAAAAAAGGAGACTGGAATATTTTCTGTACCAAATGTAAGGAATAATTTAAGAATAATGGGGACATGTCAAAAGTACACAAAAGAGGAGCCAGCTCAAGATAAAACTGAAAAAGTTTAACAGAGATTCACGATAAAGCTTGTAGACTGCCCCTCCCCTGGTCTCAAAACATTACCTTTTTGCAGAACAGAATAAAGGTCTATATAACTCTGTGTTCCCAGCAAGACAGGCCTCCACCCAATGTACCCTTTCAAATTCTTTCTGCTACACCACTATAAACTGCCCTGAGAGATCAGCGCCAAGGAAGAGACCATAATATGAGCAGATTGTCCATCTACTTCAGAGGTCATCAGGACTATTCAACCATCCCTTACATGCCTGTCAACAAAAGAAGCCTAGAAACTCACAGGTTATCCCTAATCCCACCTCCATGTGGCATTGTACAGGCCCTAAAATTTGACACAATCTTAGAACTGTCCTTGTTTCACCAAATCCTTTCTATGTTTGCTCTGGAACTCACAATCTACTTTTTGGAAAATTGCCTATATCCTAAACCGCTCCAAATTTTTCTTTCTTCTTTCGTAAATGAACAAGACTGTCTCCTAAGGATGCTATTTCCCCTGCAGCTCATAAATGGTGTCTGTTTTCTTTTCTAACCCCTCATACAACTGGCTTTTCACTCGTACTGGACCTCCTTCTATTTGCCGTTCTAAATCCCCAGCTCCTGTGAGACACATGCCAACTGACCATTTTCCCTAGTACTGTTCCTTGTGCTGACATCTAAAGACATTTCACAATGCCGTCATTCACATATTTGGGTACTGTCTTATGCTTTCTTTCCCTACCACTATTCTTGCCATTGTTTTTGATGATTTCAATATTCAGGCAAAAAAGGCATCCAACACACTAGCCTCTCAGTCCTTGATCTGCTTATTTCCAACAATCTTGTCCTCCATCACATCTCAAACACCCATTCCCTTGGTTATATTTTATATTAACTGCAACCCTGCAAATCTTAAACATTCCCTACTTAACCTTCATTTCCTATTTTGCAACTGATTCCCCCTACCACCTTGACTCACTCAACTCTACCAGCACCTGTAATCCATTAAACTTACAGCTTCTTTTTTTGAACTATTGCCTCCCAACTAAGTCCTCACACTTTCCTTCTTACAAAGCTTAAATTTCATAATCCATGATGATTCATTCCCTTGCCCTTTCTTCCCTTCTGTTTATACTCACTTGCTAAAACCATAATCTAGTTAAATCCAATATCTGCCTCATTCTTACCTCTGCCCAAGCAGTTAAACATGACTAAAGTAAAAAATCACAACCAAAAGTTGATTGGTCTCATTTTAAATTCATGAACATACGTTTCAAATGGGCCTCCAACAGTGACAGTCTAACCCTTTATTTACTTACATAGTCAACTTATTTTCCCACTCCCCAAAGTGATTATTTCACTTTCTTCAAACCTCCAACACCTTTCCCCCTATTCTAACCTTCTAACAACATTACATCTTAATTCACTATAAATTATAAATAATTCTAAGAGAACTTTCACAACCTCCCACCATCAAATCTATCAGAAATGTGTATTTACATATATACTTAGCTTTCTCTGAAGACATTATGGATCTACGTTTCTAAGTACAGTCAATCCTCTACTAGCACACTAATCTCCACTCTTTCTTCACAACTCTGCTCCTGAAGTTGATATCCTCTCCTGCATGGCTCATTTTCTACTTTCTGCATAACTAATCACAACAACATGCAAACATACTTCTATTTCCTATGTAAAATAAGATACCCTTTCTTGATGGAGAAAAAAATACGCATAGAATACCACTTCTTTTTTTAAAATATTTCTCATTTTAAAATACTTTAAGACTCACAAGAAATTGCACAAATAGTACAGAGTTCCCTTGCACCCTTTATTTATTTTCCCCAATGGTAACAGCTTGAATAACCATAGTTAAAACCAGGAAACTGATGTTGCTATGTAATTTACTACTACCTATGTATGTGTGTGTGTGTGTGTGTGTATATATATATATATTTTAATAACCATAACGTTTCTTTTAAAAAGAATACCTAGGAGGAGGGTATAGCTCAAGTAGTAGAGTGCATGCTTAGCATGCACAAGGTCCTGGGCTCAATCCCCAGTACCTCCTCCAAAAGTAAATAAATAAATAGACCTAATTACCCCCCCCCACTAAAAAATAGATAAATAGACTTTTAAAAAAAAAAAAAAGAATACCTATAAGAGGGAGAAAATAAGGAGGAGGGGGTAGAGATAAAAGCTAGATTTCTTTCAGATATCTTATTTTGTAGCTTTGACTTTGGAACTATGTAACTATTTTATATATAAAACTAAACTGCATTTAAACAAGCAATCCCTAAAGATCAAAACTAAAACTGAACAAGTTAACCTACATGTGTATCTACTTGGTAGTATAATGATACAGAGTGTAACAATTCTGAGTAATATTGAAACACGGTTATTTGACTGTGTATCTCTCCTGAAGTATACCCAAAGGACAAAAACTGTGCAAAAAAACCAAAACTACAGTTGACCCTTGAACAACTCAGGGGTTAGTGGTGTGGATGATCCCCCAGGAAGTCGAAAATCCAAGTATATTCTTATAGTCCACCCTCCCTGGCTTGTGGTTCTGCATCTGTGGATTCAACAAAACCAAGGATCATGTAATACCACAGTACACGTGTATCGAAAAAAATCTGCATATAAGTGGACCTGCACAGTTCAAAGCATGTTGTTCAAGGGTCAACTGTATTTTCAGTTATCATAATATTGGCTGTAAGGCTGGTACTGTTAGGCAGTAACTGTATAAATCTGGAACATTTTATCACACCAAGTACTACAAGTATTACACCAAGCAGGGAAGCTACCAAAGAATATTAAAGTTATGTCAAAAGGACCCGGATGCCAATTTGAAGAGGTCTCCCTGGACAAAAATGAGGTAACATCAGTAAAGATAACTGCAATGGGCTAAAAAACATTAAAACTAAAAAATGAATCATCACCACTGAAGTATGCTAACAAACAGATTCATCCTTCTGAAAAATAAGCAACTGAAGAAAGACTCCTTTCTCATATGAACTGTACTATTAAGGACCAAATAGTAGGTATAAGGACATTTCTTTATACAGAAGTATCCAAGCTAATAAAATGGAAAAGAAATGTGAGAATTAGACTAGTACTATTTTGCAACTCCTTATAAATTAACAACCCTAGGCACTGATTATCATGACTGTTAACATCATAAAGGACAGCCAATCTCCTGAAAGAATAAATAATATACACCAAGGTTTTTAGAACTAATAGTTAATATTTTAGTCAGATTTCTTTCAGCTGAACTATCCATTTCCCTTATAGTGAAATGGGGCTAGCAAATTTTTTCTGTAAAGGAAAAAATGGTAAATATTTCAGGTTTTGTTGGCCACTGGGGCTCTGTTGTAACTACCTCATTCTGCCTCTGCCAGTTTTAGCTAGAAAGCAGCAATGAACAACAGGTAAATGAGTCGGCATTGACTTTATTTATAAAAACATGTGCTGGGAAGAACTTAGCTCATGGACTGTAGTTTGCTGAGTAGTTACCTCTGCCCTAAATGATGAGGTAGAGAAATCAAGGATCCCTAATGATAAATTAATTCTCCTCAGAAGAAAAGTTAATCTGGTAGTTATTATTCAATCCTCAAATCTAAATCAGGTAGGGGAGGGTATAGCTCAGTGGTAGAACACATGCTTAGTATGCATGAGGTCCTAGGTTCAATCCCCAGTACCTCCACAGAAATAAATTAATAAGCTAATTACTCCCTCTGCCAAATCTAAATTGACAGAAGAGTCAATATAGTCTTCAGGCTGACCATTCCTTAACTTATTTTGCTAATTTGGAATGTGTGGCAAGCATTAATGTGTTTTGATGACTCTGAGTCCAAAAGTTTATAATTTTAAAAACTATAATAAAGCAGATCGTGAATAAAATATGTTAGGAATCCAGTAATAACTTTAATTTACTAAGTTGAAACATACAGATATACATATACAGGTATATATATAGAAGTAATTTAGATGGTTGGAGTTTTTTACCTTATCAGAAAACCAAATGAGCCTGGAATCTTCATAATACCTAAACATGCCATATTTAGGATCCAATAATTCCCTCATGATGAGCAAGAAAAATTCCTTGCGTACCCCTCCTGCATCAACAGCATCTTCTCCAACGAATATAACCTAAAACAGCACAATACAAACACTGAACATAAAGAAATGAAGGTATATTCTGGGGACCTATAACATGTTATTATGAATAAATAAACAGGAAAACTTTAAACATATTTTCTGAATAAAAGTCCCAATTATAGAAAATGTCAATTTACCTTGAGTGGCTTTTTGTAGTCTATATTCTTTGTCTTCCTAAGTACTTCCATTGCATCTCCTACAATATTTTCTCTACGGACCACTAGAATTAAGCAAGGATTCACAGATTCAATCACTGGGAGAAAAAGAGAGGAGACATTCTGTCTGTGGGCCTGGTCAATAGCCATCTAGAAAACAAAAGATTAAAAATTTAATAGCAATGCTATAAAGAAGCTACTGTGACTGGATAAGCTAACCTCTACCTATTAATTATGGTTATCCTAGAATTCCTATACTACTGAATTCACATAGCACCTAACATAGTATTTAGCACAGCATAAGACCTTAACTATATTCGAGCATAAAGACTATCCTTTTAAATTTTTTATAGTAATGTGTAACTAAAGATACCATTAAATTAACATGAAACTATAATAATACTGATAAACCTGAAACTGCTGTTTCTCAAAAAACTACAGGGATGGAGTGTGAGAAAAAAAAGAAAATAGCATTAAAGCAAATCTTGAAAGTGAATAAGGAACAACCAGCTAAAAGGTTTACAGAAATTCATCTAGTAGAGTGATCACTGTATGTGCTCAAAAACCAAACATTTGGCTTTTACCATTTAAAACTTCTGTTCTTTTCCTATGATTTCCCCTGTGTTCTTGTCTAAAAAGGAGTATCCTACATTAAAAGCACCAAGTAATTAACTTGTTTTAACAAAGACTGCCAAAAAACTAGCAATCTAGCTGTTAATATAGAATCCTACAAAAATATTTATTTCTTCTGTTGAAAATGGAAATAAGCACATCTTTAAAATTCCTCCTAGCAGTTATTATTTAAATATATGGAGGTATTTAGAATACTAAATGCACATATTTTTTAAAACGGAACTTTTTTTGGTTTTATGGAGGTACTGGGGACTGAACCCAGGACCTCCTGCATACTAAGCATGCATTCTACCACTGCGCTGTACCCTCCCCTCAAACGTATTTATTTTAAAGGAATGAAAATTGCCATCAAATTGGGGGAGGAGGGGCAGATACATTTTAAAAGCATTTTTAGAATATTAAGTGCCCAAGGTCTCATTTCATCCCTTCTGAGTCCTCAGATTCAGCAGTCTGATATTCTATATCAGAGGAGAAACTCAAAACCTTTTTAATTTACAGGTTCAAATGATAAAGGAAATCTACCGTAGTTCCTCAAAATCACAAGGTAAACTAGTTTTAAAAATCCTCACTTTATAAAGGAAAGAATGCTCAACATAAAGTCGAAGGAGTAGGGGGAGAAAGGAGAGGGAGGAGGAAAAGACAATCCTCCTCAGGAAAATACTTTATTTATTACTAAAACTTTCTCCAAGGAAATTTCATACCCTCCTCCTAACAAGTGATCAAATGCCTCCTACTTTAACATCACCTCTCCTCTAGTCACTTCCATCTTTTACCAAGAATATAAATAGAGGACATATAATACAGCAAGATTTGAAACAAATCAACATTTTATCAAGTAAATTAGTAAAACTGTTTATAAAGACTATATATTTCTGTATTGGAAGAGGCTTATACCATTTTTTAAGATACAAAATGATAAAAAGTTAAATTATTCTATTTTCATTAAAATACATATAAGTAGCCCTCATAAGAATATACATTTCACATGCAACAGTCCTTTTTATAGTTACCAAAGGTACTTTGTAAAAGACAGATCACAAGGTACAAAATGTCCCCTAAGACACTTTGAATATTTATTGTTAAAAAACATCACAGATACATGTAACCCCAAAGTTCATAGAAGCACTATTTACAACAGCCAAGACATGGAAGCAAACTAAATGTCCATCAATAGAGGAATCTATAAGATGTGGCATGCATACACACATACACACACACGGACTATTACTCAGTCATAAAAAAGAAACATTGCTGTTTGCAGCAATATGATGGACCTGAAGAATATCATACTAAGTGAAGTTAAATCAGACAGAGAATGACAAATATTACACGATATCACATATATGTGAAAAGTAAAAAATAATACAAATGAATTTATGTACAAAACAGAAACAGACTCACAGACATAGAGAACAAACTTATGGTTAACAAAGGGGAAAGGGAAGAGGGAGCGATAAATTAGGAATTTGGGATTAACAGATACACACTACTACATATAAAATAGATAAGCAACAAAGATTTACTGCACAATATAGGGAACTATATTCAATATCTGGTGATAGTCTATAATGGAAAATAATCTTAAATATAAATATATTGGAATCACTTTGCTGTATACCTGAAACTAACACAAAACTGTAAATTTACTTTTTAAAAAAATCACAGAAAAAATTCAAAAACTGCTCTCAAATTAAATTACTACTATTCAATATTTTACCTGCATCTGTAAGACTGCATCTGTTTGTAACAGAGTAGTTTTTGCTTGGGCGTCAAATACAAATGGATATGTGCAGATTGTAAGAGGGATATCTGCCAACTAGAAATAAAAAATTAGCTTATTAGTACAAATTGGTTTGTGATATATTTCTTGTATGTACTGTCATTGTTGACCACATTCTTGGTTCATTCTTTTGTATCTTTCAGGAATTATAAATAAAACATGTTGCTTATTTCTGAATACAGAATTTTTACTGATAATCAAATGAGGCTTTGGAATAACCCTAATTTCAAATTTTAGTTGAGAACTGTATACTTGAAAATACATTAAATTGTACATTACAGGTATCTTTTGCTCAACATGTATTACACCTCCAAGTTTCAGTGAATTAAATTGCAATTTTTTTTTCTAAGGTTGGGGGCCTATTTGTTAAATAAATATCCAGTTCTTATATTTTACAGCTATTCTAGCAACCGAGGCCAATGATAAGCAATCTGCTTATTCATTCATTTAACAAATATTTACCACATGCCATTAGGGTGCCATCAACATTATGAGTGAAACAATCTGCTCATTCATTTAACATACAAAATAAGCGCCATTAGTACACCCTTTAAAGTTGACAGAACTCATCTATTACTATCATTATCCGACATTAGTTACCTTATAGCCAATTATTTATCCTATCAGTTAATGCAGTGATTGACTTCTAAGTATTTCAATAGTGCAGCAAAATACTAAGAGTTATGAATTGACAGTCAGAGGCTCTTGTAGTTGGAGGATGTATTCCTACCATCTACCCAACAAGGCAAAATTCTGGGGCCAGCCCTGATACAGAGCCCCTGCTAGAAGGCTTCCAGTGAAGACTTAATACACCATGAAACAACCCACTTCTTTTTCTTAGAAAATTCTTTACATTAAGTCTGAATATGCTTTTCTATACATCACTTTGTTTTGTATTTCAGTCTTCATTTTGTCCCTGCAAGGAAGTATATATGGTTTTAATATTTCATGCCCCCATGCTCCCGTTATGTTGTCTTTTTCCCAAACTAACCATTCCCAATTTTTCCAGCTGCAATAATATGGTCTCCATCCCAACCACCTTCTTTTAAATGTACTTCAATTTGTCTAAGTCACTTTTTAACTATGGCTCCCCAAAATGAATTCAACAGTGCCTAATCAGTACAGAACACAAGACTAGTAACTCTTTGTTCTCAACATATAAGATAACATGCTGAGTTATATTCCCTTTAATAAGTTATCATTCTTGGCTACTTTTCATGTTGACAGTTTTTATCCTCCACCCTGTATCTATGTCATTAACTAGTTATTGATGGTAGAAAGTCATTTTACTACTTTGAAACTCGAAAAGACTTGAGATGATTTCTTAAGTTCCCTTTGGCTCCAAAACTCTTTGATTTCATAATTTTATGTGCGACTTCTACTTGAAGATGAGGAAGCAAACAATGTTAGGCCTATAACTTAAAGCTAATACTAAATGTTTCATTTCAAGTTTAAGTGCTGGGGAAAAAGCAAAGTAAACAAGAAAACCTAAAGTCTATAAGAGAAGTATAAAATAAGTATTTTAACATTCTCAAGTATTAAAAAGGTGGTTCAGAATTGCTGACTACGTAAGCCAAAGTGCTAGAACTTTATTAACAGCACATTAAACAAAGAGAGGAAGATGATCATACTGAAAGTTTACTCAATTTTGTGAGCATTTTGAGTACCAATTATTAGTTTAAAAACTGAAGGTCATTTTACTTCTCTAATATAAATTATCTTCTGTCTTTGGTGTAGACATTTGTTAAATTTTAGAAGTTTGCTTTTTAATATTCTGAGGACAGATAAATTTTATACTGGAAGACTTTAGGAGGAAAGGAACTATTTTAAAGCAAGTATCATTGAAAGGCATCATATAGGTGTGCTGTCAACTAAAACAGAGATTTAATTTCTGAAAAATTTCCCTGGAAGGTTATACAGAACACATTCTATACATTCATTTTAAAAATGTTTATGTTTGTAAAGTCACAAAAAAGAGAAACCTGGGGCTTTGAAATCACTTAGGACAAAACAGACTATATCTTACTCTGAACATGAGACTTTATTACACCAAACTTACCTCAGTTAATCCATGGTTGACATCCTAAGACAGCAGTGCAGAATGTGACAGTAATGAGGAAAGAGCAATGTTAGTGTCCAAATTTACTATTTCTATTCAAAGTAGCATTTCATATATTTTGCTACAGCAGAATACTAAATTAATGACGTAGACCAAAATACATCTACAACAAAACTTACCCTTTCCACATGTACCTATATATATTTACTAATAAATACGTATTTATCATATTTATATATATATACATCTATAAATGTAATAAGTCCTTTGTTTCAGGTACCCTGTAATCACAAAATCATCAAGGCTTGAACATAATAAAATTTGTTTTTAGCAACTGAGTGCCCCATTTGCAAAATTTAGGTAGAATAGGGAAACTAATCCTAAACCTAACTTGGTCTTGAAGAAATGATTTTATGGCCCTGTTTCTCCAGCTGGAAAATGGAGAAAATATTCCTCAGACTTTAGGACTTGGTTAATCTTGACAAAATGTTTGGAAAGTATTTAGTAGATTAAAATGATATATAAAAACAAAGTGAGGAAAATAAGCCATAAGTTGTTTTTATTCATCAGAAAAAAAGAGAAACATAGGTATCTTATACTAAGGGTTATTTAACATTAAATTAGCTTAAAATAGAAAGTACAGAACAGGGCATAGTGGTTGGGTAAGCAGAAAGAAGAACTGAAGGGAGAAAGACATTTATAAAGGAAATAATAATGGCAATTATAATGAAAGCTTACCACTTCACTGAACAGAAATGTATACCTTTTGCAGAAAGCTTCCACATATGCTCAGGGAATAGACTCATATAAAGTGCTAGAATCTCCAAAACTATATTACTAGGTTTGCAGTTGGTACCTTGTATAATGAGGAATTAATCTTACCCAAAGAAAGGTCTGGTTTTGCCCTCAGCTACTGGGAGATGATCTACAGGTCTTTGGAGTGTCACGCCTTAACAAGAGTGTCTTTGTTTGCCATGGGCTCTGGCCATGTGGTTATCAGTTCTGCCTCCAGAAGGGCTAGAGAGTAAAAGTCAGCCACATGGACAGAACGTGATGCAGCCTCAATAAAACCTCTGGGCACCAAGGCTCTGGTGAGCTTCCTTGGTTGGCAATACTCTGTGAATACTGTCACACATGGCTGCTGGGAAAGTAACGTGTCCATAAATCCACAGGGAGAGGAAAATAGAAGCTCTGCCTTTGGTACCTTTCCCAGATTCTATCCTATGAACTTTCTCCCTTGGCTAATTTTAATCTGTACTCTTCCCCTGTAATGAACTGTATAATAGTGATTTTCAGTTAGTTCTATGAGGTCTTGTAGCAAATTACTGAACTCAAGAGTGGTTTGGGGAATCTCTCAATTGGTATCAGAAGTGAAGGCAGTCTTGTGTGCACTGTTCCCTCTAACTTCATAGTCGGCTAAATTCTTGCATGCCTCAAGGGGTATTCACTAGAAGCTTTAAGACATTACCAAACACTTAGGGTTCACTCACTATTGTGCTAAATAAACCCAAAGCAGTATAAGTATAAGGAAAATATGACTGTTAGAGCTAACTTCCTATTCTGAGAAAGATAATTATTGATAATAGTTTCTTTCAAAATGTTCAGAGTACCAAGTTCTTACTACATAGGTGTCCCTATTGGCAATGTTAACAGAAGAATGTATTTAAAAGTGATTCTGCAGAAAAAGCTTTTTAGATTACATTTAGTTTAATTTAAAGCAACTTAACAGGAACATGTGAAATCCTTTTTACAGTATATATTGTGAAACATTTTTAAAGTGCTATGATTACTGAAAGTTTGAATAAGCAAAGAAACACCTTTCAGTATTTTCTGACTACCTATGGCCAGCCTGATAACTAAACTTGATACCAAGTATGCCTGGTTATCAGGGGAGATGGATTTCATTCTTAATAATGAAACATTAATATATATGCACTATTTTTATTGCTACATGTAAATAAATAAAAGTGCTAAGCATATCATTATGCACTGGGAAGTCAATAAGATTCTCAGAATCTATAGTGTAACTAAACCATATTAAAGCAGAATGTAAGTTTGACTGTAGACAGATGTGAGCTAGAAAGAATATGAAAAATAACGGGATGTGTGGAAAACTTGAGAAAAGAGGAGAGACTATTAGATTCCAAGCAAAATGATTCATGCAGGAGAGAGGCATCAAAGGGAAAGCCAGATTAAAACATTAACAGAAATTTCAGTTTAAGAGTTAAGGATCTAAGACAAAAGCTAAAACATTAAAAAAAATAAGTAAATGCATAAAAAAGCAAGACTGAATTCTTCCAGGAAATATTAAGAGTTGTAAGACAGTTGTTGTATTAGTTGCAAATCTAATTAAGCCGAAGTAGTATTTCCAAGAGAAATTTAAAAGGAAAACAAAATGGTAAGGATAGGGACAGGATATTACAAAACATGTGAGGTGTCAATTAAAGGTCTAGTGCAAAAAGTTACCATTATCATTCAATGTGCGACTTATTACTGGCTCCAAATCCACATACTCAAGCACTAACTGTTGGCTGTTTGTAGACTGGGGGCTCTGAAATTAGGTCAAGGCAGGCCTAATTTTAGTTACTCAACATCCTAGAAGTTTGAGTGAGAAAGGCCTGAAGGAAATGTTCAAGTCAGGGTCTCATGGTCTAAAGCAGAATTCAGTAATGCTGCTTTTAACGTAAATGATTAATGATAATTCTAGTTATAGACAAAAAAGATGTAACTCCTTGGCATGATTTAGTTTCAGTAAATTACCTACAGCAAAACACTATAACATTGCTGGTGTCATCATTATTTCAGGGTATAACACAGGATTATTCTGAGAAGATATAAAGAGAGGATATCGAAGTTACTGAAGTAATTCAAAGAGGTATGAAAGGTGTTGGCAACTAGACAGAAGTAAAAAGATACTTCTAAGACATGAAGGAAATGAAAAATAAACAAATATAATTTGGTTCTTCAATGCATAAGGAATCAGTCCAAGAGTCTGCAAAAATATTACTGCCATTAAAAACGACAAGGGAGCTTTAAAAAGTATGAACCTTCTGGGAAGTACTATAGCTGCAAGGTTTATACTGCAAATATTAAAGTATACAAATATACTGTAATTTCTTCATTTCATTAAATGAGGAAGAAACTCAAACTTAACTCAGGGAGTTAAGTACTGGTCTGTCTTCCCAAAGCTGGTCTCCCCAGATGTTACATCCATCTATCTTCCTAGTATGCTGGTGAGTATGTCATGTTGCTAGCTCAGCACTATCCATAGTTAAAGTATAAAACCTTAACTCCACAGAACACATACAATAATGATTTATAAACCCAGCACAATTAACATTGAAATAAAATTTATGACTTAAAAATACAGAAAATTTAATATCAAAGACTATAAAATCTCACCAATTTACCAAATACATTCAGTAGTACTTACTTGTATCTGACATGTCTCACACAGTTATATACAGTTCTTAAAATAAATGAATATGCACTTAAAAAATGCTTAACTTGACTCTTATGATTCAAACAGGCACAGACCTCTCTATTCTTTATTCCAAGTTTGTTCTTTTTTACTAGATATATACTAGTATGTATGTATAGTAACTAAAAGTGTAAGAAAGGGGAGAAAAAAGAGCTAAGAGTTTAGTAGTAACCACTACAGTATTTTTATAAACAATTTAAGAGCAAAGTTAAAAGAAGTAAGCAAAAATACAACTGGAAATAGTATCTAGAAAGTGGAGAAAAACATCAAAGAGCAGAAGATAAGAAGAGAGAGAGAGCTCATATGTCCTTTTATTTTGCCAAGAGATCACTGAAAAACAGATAAAAAGCAAAAGGAATACAACTGAAGAAAACAGCTTCATATACTAAGACCAGAGTCTGGAAAAAACAAACAAAACAGAGAAGCTTATATAGTAACCAGCAGGAGTAGGAGGATTAAGCAAAAACTTCATGGAAACACGTAAAGGCAAACAGGTAAAAGAGGATGGGAAAATGGAAGAGAATGAGGTGAAAAGTTAGAAGTCTCAGCAGTACAAAAGGATATTATAAGGAATGCAAATAATTTCACAGAATTAGTTTTTAATGTTTAGGAAGTCTACACCTGATGGGTTCTTTTGTTTTGTTTTGTTTTCTTCCACTTTTATTGAGATATAACTGACATACAGCACTGTTTAAGTTTGGGGGTTTTTTTGAGGGGGGGTAATTAGGTTTATTTATTTATTTTTTTAAGAGGAGGTACTGGGGATTGAACCAGGACCTCATGCATACTAAGCATGTGCTCTACCACTTGAGCTATACCCTCCCCTCAGCACTGTTTAAGTTTAAGGTGTATTTACCTGATGGATTAAAATCCTTGACTGGGAAAGAAAGGAAATGGAGAAAAAAAATCTCAACACATTATGGCATAAAGAGAAAGCTAATAAAGGTGAAATAATTTCCTTGCAGTGTTTAGAACAAGGTAAAGCTTTCCATATATATTACATATACTTTAATATGTGTGTATTATATAAGTAAAATTTATAGACATATTTCTTATAGTAATTATGTTCTATCAAGGAATATTTTAAACTTCCACACTGAAGCAATGGAATTATTTAAGGTCATAACTCTTGTTAAATAATGCTATACATATGTATGTGTGTATAAACACATATAAATAAAGAATAATCTTCCACTACCACAACCACCTCTTCAATACCAGTTTGTCTATAAATGGAGAGAAAGGAAAAGCATGTAGTTGACAGAGTAGAGTAAAAGAGGGCAATTCTCAAGTACAACTAGAGGGCAAATTGGAAAAGCCTAGAAATAATAAGGTAGTCCTCTACTGGCTCCCTCTTACCAGAAAACAGTAGCACACTGAAACAGCTTCTAAGGAAATTCAATTTGATATTATCATAGTTATGTGCCAAGAGAAGTCTGGATACAAGCCTGACAAACTTAAAAGCAGACATTCAAACCATAGTTTTTCTGCACAGCACACAATTATTGCTAACCAAAAAATCCTATTAAACTGACATTTCTTTTAACTTGTTAAGAACACAATTAGTTTATGACCTACATACTAGGTAAAAATTCAGGTGTCAAAGGACATCAGATCTAATTCACAGTGATCCAAGAGGATATGACTCTCCAGGATAATGTTTATCAAACTGGGCTTGCGGATCCCAGGGGGGATATATTCCTAGGGGTCTATGAGTGCTCTGGGAGAATTTTTAATTTTAGTGGTTTTTTCATTTGTTTTCGGGGGTTTTTTTGGGGGGGGGGATTAGGTTTATTTATTTATTTATTTATTTTTATTTAACAGAGGTACTGGGTATTGAACCCAGAACCTTGTACATGCTAAACATGTGCTCTACCACTGAGTTATACCCTCCCCCCTAATTTTAGTGTTTTTATATCAATAATTTCTTAAAAAACTGATGAAAAATCTAAACTTAGAATAATCCATTTAAAATCTCAGTAGTACCATGAACCTCCAAGAGTTTCAATGGCTGTGATTATAATCAAACTGGCACTAAAAAGGACCTTCATGTCTACAACTTCATAAATAAATGATGTGCTTGATGAGTGAAGGCCAAATGAGTATCACACCTCATTCTAAAAGCAAAGTTTCACTGTGGTTCAAATAGAAAAAGGTAGCAAGAGAACAGAGCTATAAGACACCTCAGAAAGAGACTACTGTCAAACTTAAAGCTTGTGTCAAGGTAGCCAGTAATAACCATCATTTTACCAAGACTTAACTATGCATCAGAAACTACCTTAAGTACTTTATATGGACCATATCAATTAATCTTTGCATTAACTATAAAAGGTATGTATTATTATCCCCAATTTACAGAAAGGAATTAAGTAATTACCACAAGAACATAGAGTGAATAAATACTGAAGTGAGAGCCACTGAAAAATGAAATACTGCCATTTGTAGCAACATGGATGGACCTAGAATATTATGCTTAATGAAATAAGTCATAAAGACAAATACTATATATCACTTATACATGGAATTCAAAAAGTAATACAAATGAAACTATATACAAAAACAGGAAAAGACTCACACAGAAAACAAACTTTCAGTTACTAAAGGGGAGGGAGGGAGAAGGGACAAATTAGGAGTAGGGGATTAACAGTTACAAACTACTAAACAAAACAGATAAGCAATGAGGATTTACTGTATAGCACAGGGAATCATATTTAACAACAAAAAGTAACTGAAAAAACATATTGAGGCGAGATTTGAACGTAGGCACTCTTATGTTACACTCCGTATCTACATTTTGAGCTGAGATTCCTGATAAAGAGAACATAATGATCCTCCATACTAAATATTAACTTGATTTTTACTTGTTGTGTAATTTATAATTAATTTATAAATTTGTTACATTTTTAAGAGTTCTTTTAAAAGCTATGCACCAAGAGTTTAGAACTGTTTAGTGTTTAGACAATCATAAATAGGGTAAGGAAACACTAAGCTTCTTAAAGGAATAGTTTTACTTTAAAAGGGGTCCATATATCACTGCAGTCTCAAAAACATTGCTCAAAGACCTCGGGTACCTAGGTGGTGTATCAGAGTTTACATGCAAAGTCTAAAGATTAAAAAAGTTCATTTTCTGAATCATCAATTTTCCTCTATGGTAAATAATTTTAATCCCTTTTACATTGCAGTAAATATTTATTATGTCAAAAATTTGCAATCAGTTTAAGATAAAATATGAGACTTCAAACAAGTCTTGCCAAGGGAAAGTTAATAACCTCAAGAAATGTATTTTTTCTCCTGCTCTCAGGGGTGCTTTGGAGGGAGAGTTTGAAAAGTTTTGTCTAGATGAGAGATTTAGTTTAAATACGGAAGGAAAAAAAAAACCATTTACTCACAACTTTCCTGAGGTCAAGTATTTTCTCTCTTAAAAAATGATTATTGCCCCTTGACTCCAGTAGTTCAGTGCAGAACCTCTTTAAAGTACTGCCTATGGTTGTTGTTCCCTATTCCTCACTCCCAAGTTTCCCTTTTTTTTTTTAAAGATGAAATTTTATTGTTTATTGTTTGTTTTTGCTGTTGTTGTTTGGGGGGGGGGATCAGGTTTATTTATTTATTTATTTTTAGAGGAAGTACTCAGAATTGAACCCAGGACCTTGTGCATGCTAAGCATGTGCTCTACCACTTAAGCTATACCCTTCCCCTGCAAGTTTCTCTCAAGTATAACTTACCCTGGCAGGCATTATCAAGGTTACCAATGACCTTCATGTAACCAAATTCTTTACTCAATTCTATGGTTTTATTCTATTTCTCAGCAGCATTCAATACAGTCTCTCCTTCACTTTTTAATTTTGGTTCCCACAACTCTCTCCTAGTTTCCTCCTATAACACCTGCAACTCCTCCTTAAACTCCTTTGTTGATTTCTCTCCTTTCCTCATCTCATTCATCAGCAATTCTTGTCCCTTTTACCTCCAAGTCCATTTCCCATCTTCCATCTATACAACTACCATCCTAAACAAACCCACCGTTTTCTCTCCCTTAATCTACTAAAACTGCCTTCTAACTAGCCTCCCTTTCAATTTTTGCTCCATTCCTCTCACTCCACTCTCCACACAGCTGACAGAATGATTATTTTATAATATAAATTACATTGTATTCCTCTCCACCCCTGCTTACCACCCTCCAATGGCTTATCACAACACTTCAGATAAAACCCAAGTTCCCAATCCTAATTTACTAAACTGTTCAAGATCTAGTACCCATTTCAGTGATCCTTTCCCAGAACTTTCCCCATTCCCATATTTTGGCCATACAGGTCTCCTAACCTTCAAATACGTCAAACTTATCACCTAAGGTCTTTTACCAGATGTTCATTTTTCCTGACATTTCCTCTGCTCTGATCTTACATGGCTGCTTCTTGTCTTTTAGATTACAGCTCGAAATTCCTCAGACATTATCCAATTGCAAGAAATCATCCAGTCTTTATTGCCTTCTCCTATTTTAATTTTCTATACAGTGCATATTATTAGCTAATATTTTTTGCTTTATTTTTTACTATCTATCTTGCCCACTGGATTATTAGTTTCATAAGAATAGGGCCTTATTTGTCTCGTTGATCACTTTATTTCTAATACCTAAATAAGTGCCTGTTACACAGGAGATTCTCAATAAGTATTCGCTGAATGAGCAAATAAGTAGACATAAATCTGTAGGGTGGCTGTAAACTTGACTGAGCCTTCCAGTGATTCTGGCGAATAAAAAAAAAAAATCAAGTCTCTTCCAATCCAGACTTAAGTACCCAAGGAAGCAAAGATATTCCTGAAGTGACCTGATTCCTATAAGTAAGAGTATCCTAAAAACAGCATTCATTAATCACACTGCCATTCAAAAACTACTGTCCTCTCTAAGTGCCTCTACTAGACATATTTGAGATACTGTTAGAAGTGCTAGTAAATGAGCCGACAGAGCACCTGTTCACAAGGAGCTTGTAGCTGGTACCTAACAAGCAATGAAGGCTACTTATCCTTTTAGAACTGCTACATGCATATTGTTTAAATTACCTGCTTCAGGGGTGAAAAAGTTGGCCTTAAGTGTATTACAATGGTTAGAAAATAAGATTATTAAACCTGACTATTTATATCTAGCTGCTTACCCATTTCTATATTTAAATTTTCTGTGACTAAAGTTTTATAAGACTACGCTACTATTTTAATGGGGTATTAAGTATCTAGTTATTAGAGACTTAGCTACATGGAAAGATGTATGTTCACTTGTGGATGTAAGTTAAAAAACTGAGATCAAACTAAACACATAAAAGAGAGAGAAATAAAAAACAGAATCAATGATTCTAGGGCTCTCTTCTGGCAGTTCTGAGGCACTGATCTCACAACTGTAATATAGTCTTAGAGTTCCAGTATCCGAGACTCCAACATTCTCAACATCAGAGAATTAAGAAGCAACCTTGTGGAAAATAAATGAGATTTAAAAATCTAAGTCACATTTGCATTTTCCTATAGAAAAGTATAACCTATCTCTTTGATTTGGCTCTAGTATAAGAGTAGAATGTTTACTTATAAATACTGCATAATACATAGCTACTCCTTTGCAATGTGCTCTGAATAAAAGCTTTGAAAAACTGTGGTTATTTCAAAAATTAGCAATTGCTTCTTCTGTATTAGAACAAATGATACATAAAAGTGAAATCATAAAATGTAATAGGAAACATACCATTCCATAGGCCTGCTGTTGTACCCAGTTGATATAATCATTCCTTATGTCTATTATTTCTTGCACTTCATGTATATAAAATTTATCATACTGTATAATCTGTCCCGCTTTTTCATTTACCTACAAAAAATAAAAATGTAATTAACATTAAATTTAACCAGTACCTAAGAAAGAGATTGAAAAATCTTTAAATAGAAAAAGGCTTGAGTTTCTAAGCTAATCTTCTCTTTCTATAAAAAATAATTTACTGAGTGCCTACCATATGCAAAATGCTGTTAAGTGTTATGGGAAACACAAAGATTTCTAAGATGTGACATCTGCATTCAGAACCTCAAAATCTAGTAAAAGAGAAAAATATTTATGTAACCACCACACAGTATGAGATTGTACAATTAAAGTATGATATAGCTTAGAGTATATATAAACTAGAAACTGTAAGGACTTCTGGTTGGGGAATGGGACTTAAACAATAAGAACATCTAATGACTGTTAAGTATCACTCTATACTGGTACCTGATTATAATAAACTAAGAGGATGACATTTGAGTAGGATGTGACAAATGAAGAGTGCAAATTACCACCCCAGAAATTACTTACTTATTATAAGGTGAAAAATAAATCTTTAAAAAAGAGAGCACCACCTTAACTGAGTGATCAAATTAATCACCACCCATACTGGGTCAAGTATTATATTCCTGCTGATATAATGCAACAAACAGTACAGACATCATCTATGAAGCAAGAAAATGTCTAACCTGAATCTAATCAAGTCCCTTGATTTAAATTCCAACTTATAGGAAATATAAGGATAGAGAAACAAGTTAAACACCATCACAAGGAAACAATCAAATATCCCGACTATAAGACTTTTAAAAGAAGACTGGCCAGGACTCTCCAAAAAGTCTAGGTAATGAGATAGAAAGGTGGGGGTCAATCTAAATTAAAAGAATCTAGAGGTGCTCTAGTGCTGGATATGGCAGAGTACCTTGTATCAGACTAATCCTATGAACAATATAAAAAGCCAACTATTTAAAAACACTGGAGATCAATCAAAAGCGAAGAAACAGGAATGAACACAATCTTTGAAAGAAGGAAAGTACATCTGAAAGCCACATTTTTTTTTTAACATGGGAGTACTTCCAAATCAGCATAAGGAGTAGGGGATGGAGCTCAAGCAGAAAGCAGCAGTTTTACCAGACAGAGGAGGCAGAGATTTAAGATTAAAGCGGCCAACATGGCAGACAACGAGGAAGAAAAATTCCAGAAAGGAATCCTGAGGACAAAGCCCCAATGTAAATTCCTCCCACATCTTTGGCTAACTCTTAAACTGCGAATGCACAAGGCAAGACTTGGGGGAACAAACACACCCCAGCAGAAAGCACCAACCAGGAGGCTACTCTTAAAGTAGATTTCAATACAAGGATTTCCAGAGGAAAAAAGGCACATTTCATAATCATAAAAGAAGTAATCTGTCAAAAAGTCACAACAATCCAAAATAACAGCACTTCAAAATACATGAAAGGAAACTTGGCAGAACCACCATAGTTGGAAGTTTTAACATCCCTTTCTGGGTAACTAATTTAAAAAAAAAAAAGACAAAATCAGTAAGTATAGAAGACTAAACAATTTTAACCAACTTGCTCATTGTTGCCAGAGGGGAGGGAGACGGGGGATAAGAAAAATAGGTGAAGGAAATTAAGAGGTATAAACTTTCAGTTACAAAATAAATGAATCACAGGTATGAAAAGGTACAACATGGGGAATACAGTCAATAGTTATGCTGTATCTTTGTATGGTGACAGATGACAATTAGACTTATCATGGTGATCATTTTGAAGTGTACAGAAATATTGAATCATTATGTTGTGTACCAGCAACTAACATAGGTATACTGTATTTCAAAACAAATTAATAGAAAATGAGATCAGATTTGTGACCAGAGGCAGTGGGGTGGAGGGGAGAAGAGACTGGATGAAGGCAGTCTAAAGACAGCAAAACTTGCAGTTCTAAAGTACTAGGGATATAATATACAACATGATAAATATAATTAACAATGCTATACATTAATATATAAAAATTGTTAACAGAGTAAACCCTGAGTTCCCATCACAAGGCAAAAATATTTTTTTCTATTTATTTTTTTTGTGTGTATCTATAGGTATTTTTATTGAAGTATAGTCAGTTTACAATGTTGTGTCAACTTCTGGTGTACTCCATAATGCTTCAGTCATACATGAACATACATATATTCGTTTTCATATTCTTTTTCACCCTAAGTTACAAGATACTGAATATAGTTCTCTGTGTTATACTGTATGAACTTGTTGTCTGTCTATTTTATATATATTAGTTAGCATCTGCAAATCTCATACTCTCAATTTATCCCTTCCTACCCCCTTTCCCCCTTGGTAATCATAAGTTTTTTCGATGTGAGTCTGTTTCTGTTTTGTAAATAAGTTTGTCTTTTTTTTTAGATTCCACATATAAGTGATATCGTATGGTGTTTTTTGTCCTCTTTCTGGCTTACTTCACTTAGAATGACATTCTCCAGGTCTATCCATGTTGCTGCAAATAGCATTATTTTATGGCTGAGTAGTATTCCACTATATAAATATATAACAACTTCTTTATCCAGTCATCTGTTGATGGACATTTATGTTGTTTCCATGTCTTGGCTATTGTAAATAGTGCTGCTATGAACAATGGGGTATGTGTATCTTTTCGAATTAGAGTTTCCTCTGGATATATACCCAGGAGTGGGACTGCTGGATCAAATGGTAAGTCTATTTTCAGTCTTTTAAGGAATCTTCATACTGTTTTCCATAATGGCTACACCAAACTACATTCCCACCAACAGTGTAGGAGGGTTCCCTTTTCTCCATAACCTCTCCAGCATTTATTGTTTGTGGACTCTTGAATGATGGCCTCACCATTGTGAGGTGATACCTCATTGTAGTTTTGATCTGTATTTCTCTGATAATTAGCAATATTGAGCATTTTTTCATGTGCTTATTGGCCATTTGTATGTCTTCACTGGAGAACTGCTTGTTTAGATCTTCTGCCCATTTCTGGATTGGGCTGTTCTATTTCGTTAATGTTGTATCTATGAGATAATGGATGTTCACTAAACTTACTGTGGTAATCATTTCATATTGTAAGTAAATCATTATGCTGTACACTTTAACTTATACAGAGCTGTATGTGAATTATATGTCAATTAAACTGGAAAATAAGAGAACATTCCACCTAGTAATTGTACATGGAATGTTTACTAACATAGATCATATCCTGGACCATAAAGCAAGCCTTAATAAATACATCTAAAAGAACTCATAGTACACATAGTATGTTCTTTGACCACAATGGAATTAAACCAATAGTCAGTGATGCAAAGATATTTGGAAAATCCTAGAAAACTCACAATTAAACAAAACATTTCTAAATTACCCAAAACTTTCCTTGTATTCATCAGAGAGCTAAAGTCACAAAATAACCAAGTAGCCTGAATTCCAAGGATGGACAGATACATCCAAAGAAAAACAGGATGCCAGAAATGTGTCACCATGGCACAGCAAGAGGAAGATACCACTATTGTACAATTTTTAAGAAATTGCTTAAGGCTGAGTATGGGATAACTTGACAGTATAAAAACCCCTGGAAGTCCCAGATAATTCTGCACTCACTCAGACTCTTGCCACAGATCTCTACTGAGTACCCATGAGGATGACTAGAAACAGAGCAGGAGATCAAGAGCCTCTCTCAGTGGGGCAAGGAATTGGCTGCCACAGAGAAAAATGAACAAGGCCCGCCACCCTGCCCAGATCCTTCTCTTGCATAGACCAAAAGCTTTAAGCCACTGAGGAAAGGGAAGCAAATTCCATGCCTTGTTGCTGGAGAAGGGGGAAAACCCTCAATCCTTGGGAAGCAGAGTGATAAGAACAGTCCTGAGCCCAGAATCCTCTGTCAATAGGACTAGAAGAAGCACCCTACTGTGGGTGGTGGGAGAAGAAACTCTGAGAAAATCCTATCCCTGAGGCCCAAGCACACATATATCTACTTAAGACCAAAACTATACCACAACAACAAAGAACCTTTTCTACCCCCTTCTCCTCTACCAATCTTGAAAGCACTAAGTAAGAAGCAACACCAGTTTATTACCGAGGAGGGGCAAGAGTGAGGAGAGAAACCTCTCTGTGGAGCAGGCATGTAGAGTGGAGCACAAACACTGACAAAAAAACCTTTGACATTTCACCTCTATCCTAAGTATCAGGCAACATTAGAGGAATCTGAGGTCTCTAGTGCAATGAAGGTACTACAGCAAACTAAAAACTCAATCTCAGTTTAATTCCAGATTAGATTTGCTTAAATGCGTACATTAACAGCCACGTAAGAGGTGCACTCATTTACAGTACTTAAATTTAATTATGTAAGCTACTACTATTTTACAGGCAACCAAAAATTATGAGATATATCAAAAAGCAAGTAAGTAAAATAAAACAAACAAAAACCACATTAAAAACTTCTAGAGACACAGCAATCATCAAAGCCAAACTCAGAGATGACCCAGATGTTGGAGATAGAAAACAGGGGATTCAAGGAAAATATTTTTAACTTAATGAAAATAAAAACATAATACATCAAAATTTGTGGAATGCTGGTAAAGAAGGGCATAGGAGAAAATTTGTAGCATTAAATGGTCATGTTAAAAAAAAGTCTAAAATCAATAATTTAAAAAGCCTCTGCTTTAAGAACCTAGAAAATGATGATCAAAGTAAGGATAAATCAAGTACAGAGAAGGAAATAAAGATAAGAGCAGAAATTGATGAAAGAGAACACAGAAAAACACTAGAGAAAAATCAATGAAAGCAAATGTGTTTTATGAGAAGATCAATAAAACTGACATGGCTCTAGCCAGATTGAACACGACAAAAAGAGAGAAGACACAAACTACCACCATCAGGAATGAAAGAGATGACACATTATCACTTAGGTTATCTTACCAAAACTGACTCAAGAAAAAACAGAAAACAGAAATTACACTCTATTTATTTTTCAAATTTAATATTAAATTTTAAAATTTCCCAAAAGAAAACTCCAGGACAAGATGCTTCACTGGTGAATTCTATCAAACATTTACGGAAGAAAAAAATAATACCAATCTTAAACTCAGAAAATAGAGAAAGGGATCATTTCTTAATTCATTTTATGAAGCTAAACTAACCCAGATACTAAAAGCTGAGGAGAAACAAAACTTATCAGATCAATGTCCCTCACGAACACAGACATAAAACCCTCAACAAAATATAAGCAAATTAAATCCAACAATATATATAAAGTATAATATAAAATGTCCATATGGAGTTTATCGTAGGAATACAAGGTTGGCATAACATTAAAGTATCAATGAAATTCACTACATTTCAGAAAAATGTCATTGGTTCATCTCAATAGATACAGAAAAAAAGCACCTAACAAAATTCAACACCCTTCATAATAAACATTCTCAGCAAACCAGGAATAGAAGGAAACTTCTTCAAAGAGAAAAAACCCTCCCCCAAAAAAGAAACAAAATAAAACAAAACAAAAAAAAAACCTCTATAGCTAACATCACACTTATGGGTAAAATACTGAATGCTTTTCCTTCTAAGATTAGGAACTAAACAAGAATGTCCACAGGAAGTCTTAGCTAATAAGGCAAGAAAATAACATGATTGTGAACATAAAAATCCAAATGAACCTATGAGAGAACTACTGGAACTAATAATTTATCAAGGTCACAGAGTACAAGATTAAAACTCAACTGAATTTCTCTATACTAGCAATAAACAATTAGAGAATAAAAAATTTTTAACTATCATTCACAATAGCATCAAAAACAAAATACTTAGGAATTTAATAAAAGATGTAAAAGCCCTCTGAAATTTATAAAATATTGCTGAGAGAAAATAAAGACACCTAAATAAATGACAAGATATACAACATTCATAAATCAGAAGAGACTAACAAGACTCAGCAAATATTTAAAAACATTTAAAAAAAAAAGAAATTTAACTGGACTCAGTTTTTAAAAAAGTAGTGATATAAAAATTACTTTTGGTATAAGAGGAAATTTGAATGTACTTGAATAAATAGATATTACAGAATTACAGTAGATCTCCTTAGGAAAAAAATAACAGTATTGCTGTAATGCAGGAGAATGCCAAGAAGATGAATGCTGAGGTATTAAAGGGCAGTATCAGAGTTTTATTTTTAAATGATTCAAAAAAAGTTTATACACCCTTATGTAAACCAAGTGTGACAGCATGTTAACAACCAGTGAATCTAGAATGGAGGGAGGGCATATAGGTATCTATTTTGTTTGTTTTTGAATGCTTTTGTATATATGAAGATATTCAAAATAAAAATTAAAAAGTGAGTAGAAAAGATTTCAAAAATAAGGCATGAAGACCATTCTAGGCAGAGAGAATAGCATGAGCTAAAGGAGACAAAAATTTGTATACATCTTCCCCAGGTAAACTGCTGGCCAAGGAGAATGAGAGGTACATGGAGCAGACCTGGAACCAACATGCAGCTTGAAGCTAAAGACCAACTAAACCCTGTCTAGGTTAGCCAACCTCTGCCAACTTTCAGACTGAAGCAGGACCCACTCCAGTTGGAATGAGAATAAATGCTTATTATTATATACCAACAAGTTTTAGAGTGTTTTGTTGCAGAGCATCACTGTGGCAAAAGCTGACATATGGGGAAATAACTTAGTTTCAGAGTCAACAAATGATAGAATCAAAGTAATATGTTATTTATCATTCTACTGGCAGTGTGAGGTATAGCCAAGAATGAGTACAGAGGCTAGCAGTAAGGAAATGAATCAGGTAAAGATTCAGGGTTTCGAGATAATAAGAAAGAATGCCAAGGCTGTGATAGCTAATTGGATACAGAAAACAAGAGGAAGAGTCAAAAACAACTTCAAAATTTCAAGCCTGAGTGAGAAAAAGTGCTGGCAACACACACAAGTCAGGAAAAGAAGACTCTCTTGTGGGACAAGAGTAAGAGTAGGGAAGGATGAGAAGTTTGGTATTAAACATTTCATTAGTTTAAAATAATGGCAACACTGTTAAGTAGCTCAAGAGAAAGATTTGCCTCAAACACTAATTGAGAACCAT
This sequence comes from Camelus dromedarius, assembly GCF_036321535.1. Taxonomy (NCBI): domain Eukaryota; kingdom Metazoa; phylum Chordata; class Mammalia; order Artiodactyla; family Camelidae; genus Camelus; species Camelus dromedarius. The sequence continues at coordinate 35,174,722 of NC_087443.1, read as the reverse complement.
TTTCCTTAAGAAAGACAATTAAAGCTGTGGTAGGAGGTGAGGGAAGGGTAAAGAGTAAAACAAAAAGGGCCAAAATACAGATACTTAGAGAGCTGTCACATTTAGGAGAAGAAAAATCAAATCACTGAAAGAAACAAAGTTTATCTAATTTACAAAGTAAAACCAGCTAAGTTTCCTATGGCATATAATAAAAATATTTATAATATTAAAGAAAATATCCCACACTAAACCAACTAAGAAACAATTGAAAAGGAACAAAAGGAATCATCTAGTAGAGGTATAAATCTACCAGATAATGTTTGTGTCCAAACAGGTGCTTAATAAACATGAGATGACTGGATGGACAAATAAAATGAGTAAGAGATAAGTATATTAATTCGTGCTTCTAAGGGCACTTTAAATTTTCACCAAAATGAAGATTTTACCTTAAAATCTACTCAGATTTCATGTTCCAAAAATAAAATGACAGTTATTACTATGGACCACTTATTAACATAAATGACAAACTGAAATTTTAAGAGTAATCATAGTTTAGGCATACAAAAATGGAGTTGGGCGGCCACTGAGGATCTGGTCTCAGAGACATCCCCGCACCACTGAGAACTTGAATTTTCTCTCAACTGTATCAAACGCAAGGCCACCACCAGTCATATCTAGAACAAAATCCACCAGCTACAACTTTACGGTCTCAGGGTCCTCACCCTGTAACTATGCAACCATTTAGGACCCCAACCAATCCTTGTTTAACAAACACTCTTACTTACTTCTTGCCAGCTCCAATTATAACTCTTGACAAACAACTTACGTAATAAATTGAGGCCTTACAGTTTTGGCCTATAAAAGCTTCCTTCATTTTGTAGTCTTGTAGAACACAACTCAAATGCTCCTTGAATCTGTGTCTACCAGGCTGTAGTCAGCAAACCCAAATAAATGCCTCTTTATTTCAATCGGGTCTTTGTTTATGAAATTTTGGTTAATATTATATATACATTATCTCAATCTTCCAAACAACCCTATGAAATAGTTACCATTATCATCATATAGGTGAATATACTAGGGCTTAGAGTTCAAGAAACTCAACCAAGGTCACAGCTAACAGAGCCACAAATCTAACACAGGATCTTTAACATACATATATTCTTAACTCACTATATGACTATCTAATTTTATTACTTAATGTATGTTCACATATATATGAACATATAAATATAGGTATTTATAAATCTGTGCAATATATATTTGGAATATTTATATATTAAAAATGTTTATATAAAAAAACCACACATATCTATTTTTTTCCTTTTATAGATATATTTAAAATAATTTGTCATCAAGTACAACCAATGCTTGATCCTGTGGCCTACTGTTGAGGGTACAAATAACTCAGCTATAACAACAATAAAATATTATATTAATAATTATAATTATATAATTAATCATATATACACTATAGTTATATTAACAATTAATTATATGAATAATACTGCTTTCATTTTCAAAGACGACACTTCTAATCCCTCTATTCAGTGACAGAAATAATTTGAGCTCCTCTTTTTGCTATTTGATTCATTTACATCCATGGTCAGGGTATGTGTTTCAGAGAAACCAGAGTAAAACTGTTACTCCTGGCTTTCAAATAAAATAAAGATACTTAGTTTATCTGTCAAGATCACAACCTTCATGCTAGAGCATGGGTCAGCAAACTACAGTCTGTGAGACAAATTCTGCTTACACACAGTTTTTATAAATAAAGTTTTATTAGAAAGCAGACATGCCCATCTATTTAAATTCTGGCTGCAGCATTAAAGAGTTGGGTAGTTGTAGCAGAAACCACATGGCTCACAAAGTATAAAATATTTACAGAAAGTTTGCAGACTCTTGTCCTAGAGTCAAACTCTTTCTACTAAAAAAGAAAATACACCCAATAATTACACACAAAAACTCATTGGTTTTTCCCTCTCTAGTATTCATGTTTATAAATATATACAGTAACTTTTAAAAAATGTTTATGCTTATTTCACTTTTTTCCCTTAATGGAGGCGCTGGGGATTGAACCCAGATCTCTTGCATGCTAAGCATGTGCTCTATCACTGAGCTATACCCCCACCCCCTACACTAACATTTATATTACACTGAATGCTAAAAAAATTTAGTGACTCTTGTAGAAAATGATTCATGTCCCACTGAATTTTGATATATATTTTTAACTTAAATATTTTATATTTTAAAAGGTAAACTGCAATTTCCTTCACCAACAGCAACCAGTGTTTGCAGTTTATATATCCTGCAGATATATGTTTTTGAAAAGAAATGCTATGTTAGAACAAAAACTTAAGAATTTGGAAACCACGTTTGGTTCAGCAACAGACAGATTTCAAAGTTGGACTTCAGAGGAAATGATGGCTGATAGTTAATTCAGTCACAACAATTTAATTATTAAAGATCAATTAGTTTACAATTAATAGGGAAATTAGGCACTGAACAGAATATTGATCCAAAAGACCTGGATACAGATTTACATATAAAATTGTTTCAAAATATATATAAAAATACACTTGTAGGTAAGATTGACAAGACATTATTTTCTCCAGAAAGTCTTCCTTAATTCTTAATTCTGAGTTATGCACCCTCCTGCTATTTTCACAGCACTCTTCATTTTCCTTAATCTAGTACTTACCATGCTATATCATAAATGAGTATTTACTTGTATATATGCAACTGCTCTACATTTTAAATCTTAACAAGGGCAGAAATCACATTTTTCCTTATCATTGCATCACTAATATTTAATACCATGATAAGCACATAGTAGGCACTCAGTATTTGTAAAATGAATAAAAAAGAAATCACATCGTAGAAGTTCAAAACAACCTATACATTCAGTATTACTGTCTAAAATCTACAAAATAAAATCTACATATTTTTTATCATAACACTTTTTACATTTTAATTATAGTTTAGTATTGTGGTTTATAAACCTGAGTTCAGAGGTGGTATATGGTAAGCATATATTTGTTTTATCAGTAACTATATATGTGTCTTATATATGTCCCTTGCAAAACAAGAGAGTTTGAAAATCACTGACTTAGAAGATTAGCATGATACATAGAAATTAGGCTAGACAGGACCAAGTAAGTCTTTTCTTTCAGCCTATCAGTATCTCTATAATGTGCTGTGTGAAAAATCTAAACTACTAAGTAGCCCAATTTCTTGCCAGCAAACTCACTTATCTGGTAATAAATCCATTCCTGACAGCAGGTACCAAAGTTATCTTTCTTGTGATGCGATTTGGAGCACTGGGAATGATTTATAATTCAAAAGCTTTCCAAAGGACATGACATAAGGGAGGAACAAGTCATTCATATATACTGAAATGATCAAGCAGCAGAATCTAGTTCTCTAGTTCCTAATCCTGCTCCAGGATTAGATCAAGAAGGAAATTGAAGAAACCTCTAATTCTTAACCATGGAGCAGAGAGAAGGAATGTATACAGCTGTCAGATATAAGGTGTCTCAAAAAACAAAAAAGTCTTTGATGAGTAACTTAGGTTTCACTAAACACAAAAATGAATCATCCCTGAAAGTTAATAACCAAGGGTATCTATATATGACAGATTATAACACCAAATAGTTTTCTCCAATGTAAGGGATAGAAGAAAGTAAGTGATTACTAGGACTCCTAGTAAGGGATGCTTAAGAAACTGACACCATTATCATCCTCCTTTTGAATACATAACAACTTCAAATAAGAGCACTTTCAAAAAAAAAAAAAAAAAAAAGGCTGTTTCCTTATAACCAAATAAATCAAGTTAAAAGTAGTTTCCCATCCAAATGGTGGTGGTGATAAAAATCACCGCTTTATGAATGTATAATAATTATATATATTATATAACCTAAACAATACAATCCTGGGAAACCATTGGGCCAGTATTTCAATCCTTATTTTACAGATAATTCCCCATTTGCATATGTGATAAAGAGAAAGACTTGTTCAAAACCACACTGATAGGAAGCAGTACTGATGGAGTTAGAATCATCGTCTTTTTAACAATACACTGCTATTTGCAATTATGGAAGTTATAAACCTCTAGATCTAGGGGCATAAACTAAAAGGAAATTCCCTTTTAAACATGTTGTATTACTGTATCTGCTGTAGAAGTACATTAGAAACAGCAGGGAAAGTAGATTTGGTTTGTATTTCAACTCTGCTACTTACTGGTTTATGACCTTTGATACTCAGATTAAGGGGCAAAATATTAACTATAAAGAATTTTAAAAAGTTAAATGAGAAATACATGTCACGTGCTCACATGAATTAATGTAAATGGAAGTTCCAATCTTGGCCACTGTTAGATTATTTTCCCTTCCCTTTTTTACCGAGTAAAAAATTAGGATTCCAGTTCTAGCAATGGCTCCAACAAAAAGGTCTCTGAAGATGGAACCCTACAGGGTTCTTCTCAGTACAGGGTTCTCCTGAGGCTTCTGAGCTAGACACATAAATTACTTGCTCAAGTTCTGTGTGTAATTATGAAAGACAAAAGGTTCAATTTCCTCCCCTTCACTTGTGGAGAAAGACACAGCTAAGGGAAAAAAAAAAATTTCAGGTGGTAATAAAGATAAGCAGATAAAGAAGAGGTAGAGGGTGTGAATATTTGAGAATAGGGTCTTTCTGACAAAGGAAGGTTGACTGAAGTAGTAGGAAAAGAGAATCGAAAGGGAAAAAAAAAAACTCATCAAGTTCTTAAATCCTAGACAAAAAACATACAAAAAGTAGAGACTCATCCAATGAAGACAGAAGATCTTCCTAACAGCACTTTACAGCAGAATCCAGTTAACCCTAAAATGCTGCAAGAAAGCCTTAGATTGGGAAAGGTAAACATAAGAATGATGTGTTTCCGTAAAAAGGAAATGACTATCCTATCTTCAGTTATAATAAGAGAAATGACTTGTTTTTCTAGAAATCCTGGACATACTAAAAAGAAAAGAAAAAAGTTCAAGAAGTTAAATAGTTAAGAAAGTACCCAGAAACTTCATTAAAAGAATAAAAAGGAAAAAAAAATACATAAGGGCTCTTTCTTGCAGAGAACAAACAGAAGGACCATCTCATTGATCCCTTATCATTTACCTTAGTACCAGGCAAGAAGTGTGTGAAAATGCTAAAGAAGCTGATAAGGAGAGGAAATTAAAGATTAAAGAGTCATATGGGTTTTTCAGTCATTCTAGAGACTAGAAACATGCTTCTTCTCCCTTAGGTCATGTCTCCCAAAACAGCATCTCAAAAATACCAAATGGCATAACAGAGATATACCTACCAGCTGTCAGGGATGACTCAAATCCATTTTTAATGAAACAGCTGAGATTCTACTTCTTCATATAATTTTGAAATGCTACTAGTGTAAAGGGTACTATTTTTTTTCCACTGGGAAGAAGGGCAGGAAGAAGGGCAGGAAAGAACAATAGGCAAATTAATGAATTATATATGGTTCCAATTTCCAGTTAGTCATCTGTTTCAAATGAAATGTTCTACTTTGATTGAAGTCATTAGCACCCAATAGCAAAAAGAACATGAGTTTAAATGTTCATAATCACAACTAGGATGCAGTCTCTTTCATACGATAACCACTTATAAATAACAAAAAACATACTATTTAAACTAACAAATCATGTTCTTTAGAAAAAAAAATGCAGAATTCTAATTCATTAGTATGCTATTGTTCTGCCCAACTATAGGCAAGCTATCAAAGTCAAATAAGACCAAAGCTCCAAAGTATAGAGATATATTATTTCCTTTTAAAGGAAAATTTAAATAACTTAATTCTTGTCTCTTTTATGCCACTCTAAATCAGTAATATATTCATGTTAAAACAAACATCATCAATCTGTTAGTGGCAACAGAGAAAAAGGAAAATAAAGGAACTATTGGACATACCCTATGTAATATTTCTAAAACCTTTAGTGCAGTATGAAGAAAACTGTTGAAAATTCTTCCTTCAGAAGGGGGAATGCCGATCTTGTAGAGCTTCAAAAGATGTACCACAACCTCCTTAAAAAGCTCTACAATCTTGAGGAATAGTGGAGGTTCAAGTGCTGACCACCAGTTTTCTGTTATTAAAGGGTGAACATACAAATAAAATAAAATTTTTTTTTAAAAAATCACAATTTTCAAAATCAAGCTGACTTTTCTTCTAAACCAGCGGCTTTTGGTCTTTGAAAATCTCAGAAAGATATATATAATACAACATTTTGCATAACATTTCTAGAGTTTATAGATACCACTCCACCTTCAAGTTAAAGAATATGGTTCTAAAAACTCTTAAAAGCAAGAATAAAGTAAGCATAAAGTCTACTGAATTTATATTATTGGTTTCCTCAATTACATTAAAAACTTACCACCACACCTAGTATTAAAACCAGCTATTAAAAAGTGCTTTGGAGATTAGAATTTTAATTTTTAAACAAAACACTTTAAAGTTGTTTTGCTCTAATATTTAGATATCTTTCCAAGTTCTATCTTTAATCTTACACAAAGTTGAAATATGTTGAAGCACTAACTTTAAAATGCAAGGTACTCCTGAAAATCAAATATAGAAACTGAACAATGTAAAGTATACCCTCCTTCCCCACATTCACTATTTGTAGTTATTAACTACAAATGGCAATCCTATAAAGCAGACAGCAAGGAATAAAAAAATCTTCTGACAACAGGGAAGCAACACTCTTTTAAGTCCCTACTTGACTCTTCTAACCACCAGCTAATTCCCTCAGATTCCAGGATTCTACTCTTGCTTCTTGCTTCCTCTGCTTACCCTTAGCCTAAAACTTCTTATACTGATTTTATTACTTCTATGTATCTCCATTTTACATACCTAACAAATACTTCTAGGAAAAAGAGCACTGGGTTAAGTGTAGCAAGCAAACTACAACAGCTAGGAGATAGAGGTGAAATCTATAAAGTTAGAAAAATTAAAGTGAGTAAAGTTTAGGCCAAGAAACCAGAGCAGATAGAGACTGAACTGTAAGATCAGATAACAGTGGAATCTTCACCTACTTGCAGAGAAATCAAATCAAACATCAGAAAACTAGCAAGTGAGGGAAATACAAGGCAAAGGGTTAACAGAGTTTAAGGAGGATTTAATACCCATGTCTGTTCAGTTTTCATTGTTTCTCCTCCTTTACTTCTTTATAGTAAGATCACTCTGGAGGAGATCAGGAAGGCGAATACGAAAAAGTTTTCATCTTTCCTGATACTGTCTCTACTGTTGTGTTCAAGTAAAATTTTAATACCTAACATACTTTGCTTCCAACAACTCTAATCACTAGCATCAGATGACTAGAAAATAACAACAAAATGAAAAACAGGTTTATCTTTCCCTAAGACAATGTCAAATGAGCAGGGTAGCAGAATTTCAAAGAGCAAAAAACTAAGAATTTATGAGCATTTTCATTTAAAGAGAAAAAGTTATAAAGGAAAAAAATATTAAAGTTCTTACCAAGTACTTTCAGTGGTGCCTTTTCTAGGTTAACAAGGGCTGTACCAAAGGGAATTGCTATTGTGGTGAAATTGTTGGAATCACTCATCAGGGGACATTCTGGTAGAGTAAGATAAAATCTCAATGCTTCAACATCAGGTAAGGAGCTAGTCAGTTTAGGAATAAGATTCTTTTCCAAACTAGCTGCCACCTATAGTTTGACAAAAAACAAAAACCTACTTCATTTAAAATGAATGTATATTCCAAAAACAAGAAAGAAAATCTTATACTACAGCAAACATGAAATGGAAAAAATAAAAAAGGAAGCCACCTTACAATGAATCAATGAATGCTGTTTGAAGGACAAAGAAAATTAATGGCTGAGCATTGCTAAGAGAATTTTTAAAATCTTATGTACAAGTCTCAATTTAAACTCTCTATATCTATAGCTATATAAAGACTTAATCAATATGGTAATGGTAAGTAATTAAGGGTCTGCTCTGAACATCTGGGAAGACTTCTAGATATATGACAGCTAAATTACAAATGCTTTAAAACAACCTGATTTTAATTCTTACATTAGTATATTAAATAACATTATACAAAGCACAACATAATGAATGTATGAAACTGTAATTAAGTTACAAACATAAAAAGTAACATGGAATAAAAAACTCAACAGCCTACATAATGTAAATATAAAATAGTTGAAAAACAAACCTGCTGAGATATATGAGGATGATCAGGTTGTATAAGTTTGTGGAATAAAAGCCTAGCAGCATTCATATCAACCCCTGAAAATTTGGTGCCCGTTCTATAGTGATCATCGTTGCTATTTTAAAAAAAAAATGAGGAAGAGAAAATAATAAAATATAACTTTAAAATTATTTCACTTCTTATTTGATATGACATTTTTATTTAATATAATAAATTTGGAAAATTCAGCATTCAAAAAAAATTGTCACTTACCTAACAGCTAAAAAACTTCCATTCAGACAGCCAGACGAAGAAAACGTTCCATCTATCTCGCTAAAAGAAATTTAAAAATCCCCAAATCACAAAATGAGAAATCTAATTGTTCACCTTTCCAATAAAAATTAAAATCAATATTTAAACTAATATTTAATACTATAGAGCATTCCACTAACCAACATTGAGAAGTCAGAATTCTATAAATGACTAAGATTGAATAATTTTTGATAAAATATTATTGTTTACTCTAGACACTCTCAAATGTTACTACCATTTAATTCATCAAATAAATCTGATGTTTCTAAAAAAATTTTTTTTTATATAAACATGCACATTTAATTTTCTTAATTCCACATTGTGGTAAATCTAACCTGGGATGTTAATTTTTCTGAAGATTACTCTTTGAGCTTTTAAGAAAAATTTTAGTTTAGGAAAACAATCTGGAATTTAAAAAATGGCTGATCAGATATAGCCCCTCATCCCAAATACCTATACCTTCAATAATGACAAAAAATCTTTTAAGTACTAAACAAGTCTATCCGTAAGCAAAATATTCAAGAAGCAATACTCGAATCTTCTAGGGAATATAAAAGTTAAAAGACAGTGACCTGACCACTATGAAGCTAGAAGGAACATACTGCAAACCCAATCCTAAAGTGGCTATATTCAGTACTTTATCAGAAAGAACTATAATTTATATAAATTTAATTGAGAGATCTCTTAAAATATTCATTATTATAGAAATTCTAGACATTTAAACTTTTGTATATAAACCATTCAGTAAGTGATATTTAATGAAATACTTATTTAAATAAAAACTCCAAGTACAGTTCCTCTACCATTGAGGACTTGAGAGATTATGTTTGTCTTAGTACAGACAAAATACTTTTCTTACTTGGCTATCTCTACAGGAAATCTTCCAGAGGGGTAGCTCAGCCATTTTTGAATTAGGGCTTCATTCACAGTCCAGATTTGCTTTGAAGGATCAGGACATCTAAAGTCATCTGGTGGCCTACAGTTCTAAATGTTACATAAGTAGATTAGTCAGAGGAAAGAGATATACCTAACTTACAGCAAGGTACACTTCCACTATGTATTCAGTATTTTTCCAACAGAATTTAATCTCTACTAGACACCTGAAACAAAAACTAATCAAATGGATCAGAAAAGTTCTGTCCACGAGAAAAAATCAAGGCAATTACTTTGTAACATATAAAGAGCATTAATATGGTTTTAAAAAATTCAATTCTTATTTGAGCTTAGTAATTATTTATATGATTACTATTACCTGGAGATTAGAGTAATGTGAAAAGCTTTGATCTCCACCTGAGAAAATTCTTTTTACACAGAAATATTCTTCAGAATCTGTAATAAAAATAAAATGAAAAAAAATTCAAGATTTATATGCATTTATCAGAGCATCAAGTATGCTCCTGGATTTTCTTTTACTCCTCTAACTTTATTAGACCTCCCAGTCATGTGCTCAATGACATAAAATGACTTGGGATGTTCTGATTGCTATGGAGATGAGACTGACAGAGTGACGAAAATTAAATGATTCTACAAGCACATCTGGTTAAGTTTTTACAAGTCTTTCTTTTGGCCTGCAGACACAAAAAAATCCATTTTCTAGTCCATATCTTTATCATCTCAATATATCCTAAACTGAAGATGATGTAAAAACTGAATGAAAGTGTAAAAGACAGCTCAAAAGAAAATAAAAATTCAGAATATTCATTTTTTAAAAGAATGACAAGCATATGTTAAATCTTTTTGAATAATACAAAATTCATAATGCAAAATTACCTTCTTTTTCAATACAGCTGTGCAAAAGATGACACACACACCTTTATCAATATTTATCAATAACACCCAAATCAGGTCCAAAAATACAAAAATTAGTAAGCAAATTTAGTAGAAAATACTCAAAGATACCTTTCCAAAAAGCTATTCAAAGCCTCTTCCTTTTTCTTTGCCTCTGTGCCTCAAAAATACTGTTGGGCTAGTATTCAGAGGTACCACATAACAAAACACCAAAGCTCCACACTGTAACTTAAGGCTAGTTATTTCCAAATATAACCCATTTCTGTCACCCTACTCCTGACCCTCTACTCTTTAGGTGACTAATTCTTCACCTTGTATTATTTGTCACCATTACTGCTACAAAAGTATAAATTCTTAAGGAAGGGACCACATCTTAATTTCCTTGATCATTCCCTACTACCAAGCACAATTTTTATTTGCAAAAGAACTCAGTAAATATTTAATAATATAAAAAAAATTAACGAGCTTAGGAAATACTAAGAGCTTCAGAGACCAGAACATTAATATAACCAAATTTTCCACAACAAGAATGCTCCAAGGTCAAACAGTAAAAGGGTAAATCTAAAATATTAAACCAATCATTCACCTTAAAATCTTTTCTCTACATCATTCTCACAAGTCTACTTGAAATCGTGTACTTCCTTAAGATTTAGCAGGATGTTATTAATTTGTTCCTAAAATGTGATTTTGCCCTCTTAAAATTTAAATAAGCATCAGGTAGATGAATGACTAATCTACAGTACATGAATGAATTTCTGTGGGCTGTGAGTAAGGCACCAAAAATTGTTTTCCTTAATTTCCTTTTAATTACTACTCTAAAAAAGTCTGTGAAACCTAGTCATTTGTCCTACATAGCTTTCTGTAGACTGGATTTTGCTGATTGTATCCTCGAGGTTTCTCCTAACATTTTCTTGATCTTCTGTATTTCCTGTAAATTGGTAGCTGGATCTAAAGAGGCTTTCGTTAGATTAGTCAATTATTTTGACAAAACTATTACATGGTGGTGAAAGGGGTTGTTCTTCCATCAGGAAGCATTAAATATGTAGTTGAGTTCCTTTTTTGTGTTGTTAGTAACCACTGATGCCCAATACTTAGACCCGTTAATTCACTGTGGGTTGAAACATGATATGCTAACATTACTTCGTCATCTGGTAGTTGGACCATTAGCTTACCCCTATCTACTACATAGTTCATTATCCTGTAATAGGAAAGATTAATGCTTGATCTTTTCTACTTACTATCACTTTGCTTTTTGGATCTGCATTTCTTTGACAATAATTTTTACATGTTTTTTAAGTAACATGGATTTCCTCATTGAGAATTTCCATTAATTTCCTTTATCTATTACATGTCTAAATGTTTGTCTTATTTACTTATTAGGTGTTTTACTGTTTTTCTCACCAATATGTATGAGCACTTTGGATATTCAGCCTACTACTAACATCAGGTTATATTCAATATAAATATTCTTCCTAAATAATTATTTAATTCTGACTCAGGTTTCTTTTTCCATTAAATCAAATGTATTTATCTCATTCTTTTTGACTTTCATTGCTATGAAACTTTCATGCTGAGAAAGGTTTCTCTCATCCTCAAATCATAGAATTACACTCTTGTAAGAATTTTTTTTTACATTTAACTCTTTAATCCATCTATAACTTCTTTTAGTGATACTGTTAGGTTAGGATCTAAACTGACCTTCTCCTTCCAATTTTCATTTGTTGAGTAATTCTTTCCTCTTATGCACATATTAGTGATGCCTTGTTTTAAAGTTATAAAAAGGCACTATCCCTCTTCCACCTTATAACACAACACTAAACAACTCTGGCACCCTTTTCTATCCCAAAAGTTTTCTCAAAGTTCTTCTCAACATATAACTCCAAGAGCCACTGTCAATCAAATGGAGTTTAAATTTGAAACAAAACCTATATACACTGCTAATACAGGGATTTTTACCCTGGATCTCTATTAAGTTATAATGACCCTAATGTCTATGCATATACCAATAATCTGATTTAACTGTTAAAGTTTTATAATATAAGTTGTCATATATAGGAGGGCTAGTTCACTTTCTCTTACTCTCTACAAAATACATTGTCAGGAAAAATTGTGAAGACTTTGAAATAGGCCACCTCCCTCAACCTGTCCCATTTACTGAGTCTTGATGAGAGCACCATTTAGGAATATCTCTACCTAAATGTGTCTTTGAGCAATTTACAATTCTGTAAATCATACTTGTATTTAAGAATAAGACTGACAGAGATACAACTATGTATGTGCTCTTGGTTCTCAAGGAAAAGGAGTAGTTTTTGATGGTCTCTAGATCCCTTTACACACTTAGAACTTATTCAGGACAACAAAGGGCTTAAAAGCACTAATACATACCATTTTAGAATTTAAAAGCAAAAAATTTAAAAAACATTCATTGATTTATTTGAAGATGAGCAATAACAAATGCACTCCATGTTAACATACATAACATCTCAGCATTAATATGAAAGTCACTTTGACCTCATGAACCCTCTGAAACACCACCACTGTCCTTGAGCAACTGTCAGTTTGTTCCACAATATGAAAGAGCATAAATAAGACACAACATGGTAAGTAAATTTTATCTTCCTTGGTTTATACTTGACTCTGAAAGAAGCTATAAAATGTGTTAAAATCTTAGCAAAGTTCACTCAGTTTTAAAGAGTGTGCTCCCTGTGCTTTCACCTGTAATGTAAAATGTTATTTGTTACTTTTTGTGAAATCTGCCAGAGTAAAAATTCCATCTTACTAGAATAATTTTCTATGCTTTATGTTCATGTTTATTGTCTGTCTTTATTTTTTATTTATTTATTTATTTTTTTTTTTGGTGAGGGGAGGTAATTAGGTTTATTTACTTATTTATTTTTAGAGGAGGTACTGGGGATTGAACACAGGACCTCCTGCATGCTAAGCATGTGCTCTACAGCTTGAGCTATACCCTCCCCCTCCTTATCTTTCATAATTTAAGGGAGAAAAAAGAACAAAGACTCCTCACTTATGAACTAACTAAAGTTCTTTTCAATCACATTACCATTTACATTTATTTTGAAATGTTTTACTGTCACTTAGGTAAAATAGGTAACTAAGTAGTATTTCTCAAGTATCAATGACTATATCTTTTAATAAAGTATTCCAACCTCCTCTCACAACTTTGATTTTTCTCTTCCTGTTACAAGCTTAACTGTGTCTCCACAAAATCTGTATGTTGAAGCTGTAAGCCCCAGTACCTCAGAATATGACTGTATTTGGAGACAGAGCCTTTAGAAAGGTGATTAAAGTAAAATTAGGCTGTAGGGTGTGGCCCTAATCCAATATGCCTAGGGCCCCTTTAAGAATAGGAAGAGACACCAGCAATGCACACATCAAGAGAAAAGGCCATGTAAGGACACAGCAAGAAGGTAGCTAACTGCAAGCCAAGGAAAGATGGTTCAGAAGAAACCAAATCTGCTGACACTGTGATCTCGGGCTTTCAGCTTCCAGAACTGTGAGAAAATAAATTTCTGTTGTTTAAGCCAACCAGTTTGTGGTATTTTGTTATGGCAGCCGTGGCAATCTAACATACTTTCCCACATTAGATCCTAAACATAGAAAAATAAAACTCTCAAGATATCTTTTACGTGTTAGTGAAATATCTTTGAGATTTCCCAAAGAGGATGTGGAGAATCACAAAGATTTATTCTTTCAACATATAAGAACAGATGCTGAAAATAATCAGTTTGTTTGATGTGTTACTATTATAAAAGCTGCATGGGAAGAGTTGTCAAATCAGAAGATATTCAACTTTCTCTAGGTTAAATTTATATGGTAAAATGTAATTAATAAAACATTGCAAAAATTATTTATGTAAAGCTCCTGGATATTCATCAATGTTCTTGCTTTCTACATGTTTAAGTACGAAGGTAAACACTATTCAAAACTCTTACAAAACAGCTGTAAAGCTCTCCTATATTTATCAAAGTTCTGGTGGTACAGTGATGTCAATCCTAATTTATTACTGAGTTGTTATTTTACATGTTTTCTGGTACAGTCTTACTGCTTTAATTCACATCTACTATCTTCTAGGCCAGTGGTTTTCAAATGGGGTTTTATAAAAATACAGATGTCTAAACCTGATCTCTAACTTAATGAAACTCTTTACTTGATATTATGGTGTCATTCCTGGAACACTAATCTCCGGATTATCATGTTATATCTCAAGATTTTTTCATCTATAAAAAGGTATATTCACTCATATTTATAAATCAGATGTAAGAATCATTGATTTCTTTGAGAGCAGGCTTAATCATCATCTTTAGAAACATTCTTGTCTAAAAGGCTTTTGGAATAGAGGCATACCTCGCTTATTGTGCTTCGCAGATACTGCAGTTTTGAAGGTTTATGGCAACCGTGTGTTGTCAGATGGTGGTTAGCATTTTTTAGCAATATTTTTTAGAAAGATATATACATTGTTTTAAAAAAAAAAAGAAATAGTGCTACTGCACACTTAATGGACTACAGTATAGTATAAACATAACCCTTACATTTATATGTACCAGGAAACGAAAAAACTCATCTAATGAGCTTTATTGTGGTGGTCTGGAATCAAACTTGCAATATCTCCAAGGTATGTCTGTAACATGTGTTCTGCATGTCACAGAAACAATCAAATTTCCTTGTCAGCTGTATTTATTATTATATATCTTTCCACCTGACAATTATCAGTAATAAATTAGCCACAGTTATTTTAAGCCTCTGTCATCTACTGATAGTTTCTGTTTTACTCTGATGCTTATCTGAAGGTTCTCCTATAAGCTATAGGCCAGATTTTGTATTTTCAATAAAGGAGAACAGTCTCAGAGCCCTGTGAAAATGACTGTACAAGGTACTTGAAACCACATATACTTCAAAGAAGAGATACTAGGGTACAGGCTTCTGAGGAGACATGGGCTTAGATAACTTCAGAAGACACCAGCGGACTGCAGTCGAATTTCTCATTTTTTTTTTAAGTTGATAAGCAGCTTTATGAAACTGAAAATTGAAGATCCATAATGTTTAACTTTGTTTCAATGTTCTGTTTTCTGGATATTTCTCCTTCTTCCAGAGTTATCTAATTCACCTCAATTTCGTAAACTCTGCTTTGGTAAGCTAAAATGAAATGGTAAAAAACATTTCTCACTTCAGCTTGCCAGTATCTCCCAAAAGGAGCTACACTTTCATCTGGGGTCCAGATTTTTGCAGCAGCCATCAGAACACCTCTAGGTCACCTGACCAGAGGGAACTTATGTTCAAGGGGGCCTAAAGGACTATAACCAAAGGACAAAGAGTTCTTAACGGACTACCACCCAGGGCACAGCAAGATGAAACAGAATGAGGGGCCCAATCTTTCTGCGAAAGAGGCTTATGAGCTTATCTAATATAGCTCTGGCCTAAGAGGTAGGCTTCTAATTAAACCCACATCTCAGAGTCTACTGTGATTCTCTTAGAGACCTCAGAAGGTCTTACTAGTCTGCACCTCTTTCATAATTGATTGAACAAATCAATTATGCAATCAAAGACTTTCCTGGAATGTATTTGAGAATGATGTTTATTGAATTAGATATGGCAAGTCATTTTAAGAAACAAAATTGGCTGTACTTATGGAGCTAATGTCTATGATGCCTCTGGTGTAGAAAAAGATTAACTCATCAGGTCTAGAACATTGTCATGAGATGAACTGTGTTCCCCCAAAATTCATATGTTGAAGTCCTTATCCCTAATACGTCAGAAAGTGATCTTTCTCAGAAACAGGGTCACTGCAGATGTTAATTACTTAAGCTGAAGTTACACTTGAGTAGGGTGGCCTATTAATACAAAATGACTGGTGTCTTTACAAAAGGGTAAAATTTGGACAGAGATATGCTCAAAGAGTATACCATGTAAGGATGAAGGAGACCTACTAGCCAAGGAATATCGAAGATTGCCAGCAAACCACCAAAAGCTAGGAGACATATGGAACAGATTCTCTCTTATAACCCTCAGAAGGAAACAACCCTGCCAACACCTTGATCTTGGACTTCTAGCCTCCAGAACTGAGTGTCAATAAATTTGTGTTGTTCAAGCCACTCAGTTTATGATATTTTGTTACAGCATTCCAGTTGTTCAAACTTTACACATTCTAAAGAAAGGTTTGACCTTTGCCCAGCTCCAAGAAGATAATCTCAAAGTCTTTGGAATATCCGTTAAGACTGTCTTTGTTTACCTGTGGCCTTGAGGACACACCAGATAGTTTATACTAACAATGTGATTTATGGTGGAGGCTATGCGCTTAACTTTGAGAGGGGCTGAGTAAATTAAATTCACATTTAACTATTTCCTATCCTACACAGCTTTAGTGTGGAACAAAATAATTATCAACCATTATATGTATTATATATATAAAATTGTAGTAAAACATACATAACATAGAATTTACTGTTTTAACCACTTCAAAGTGACAATTCATGACATTAAGTAAATTCACAATGTTGTGCAAACTACCACCGTTATTTGTCTCCAGAACATTTTATCATCCCAAACAAAAACTTCGTACCCATTAAACAACTTCTCATTCTCTACTCCCTCCAATCCCTGGTAACCAGTGTTTTTTGCTTCTATAAATTTGTTCTAGGTATCTCATATAAGAGGAATCATACAATAATTGTCCTTTTGCGTCAGGCTTCTTTCACTTAGCATGTTTTCAAAGATTTTCCATGTTAAAGCACGTATCAAAATTTCATTCCTTCTCATGGCTGAGTATTCAAATATATGTATGTACACCACATTTTTCTATCCATTCATCTGTTGATGGACACTTGAGTTGTTTACACCTTTTGGCTACTGTGAATCAACAATTTTTTAATGAAACTAAATTGTAGCAAAATTGCTAATTTTAAAACTCCATTTCCTTTCTCCCCTTTAATGAAAATAATCTCAAGGTATACAGTTTCAAGAGTGACAAAATGTATCCCTAAGTGACTAAACTTTATAAACAGAAATACACAATTCCTTACAATATCCATGCTGACTTAAACTACAAAATATCTTTGTTAAGTTATTAACAGTGCCTTGTGGAAGAAACTGATATGATGATGAAACACCAACATGCTCCTGAAGACACAAGAAAAAGAACAATACTACTAAAATAAATGCAGGTTCCAAACCTAAGGGTAACTGGAAGAAAATGAAGCCATAACACAAAATCAAACCAAAAACAAGAAAAAAAAAAAGTGCCATATCCTGAATTTTGCTAAATATTAAGTATTAATTCAAGACAGTCTTTCAGCTACCAAAAAAAAAACCCAAAAAACAAAAACTTCAAGGTTATTCATAATAAAAAGTTATAGAGCTTTTCAAATGTCAACCTTCATAGTATGTGCATCACTGAATGCAGTTTCAACTCAAGTTCCATAATTCAGAAAAATCCCAAAGAAAATCAAACAGATAAAAATAAACAAGAAAACAATTCTAAGGAATAGTTTAGGATGGTAAAGGAAATATTTTTAAAAGTACATTTTGGTTGCAGTATATTTAAGAAGTAAATGAGAAAATAGCATCTTAATACTTCAAACTGCTTAAATAACAGTTTGAATTTAATTAGTAAATATCAATGAAAAAATAATCAGATCTATTGAAAGAATAACAGAAAAGAAAAATAGATAAATTATACATTTGGCTAAAGCAATATAAATATTAAAAGTATTTTTAAAATTTTTAATATTTTTAATAGTTAATATATTCATATGGCTTAAATTTCAAAAAATTAGAAAATGTTATACAATTTTAAAGTCTCATATATGCCCAAAAGAATTGAAAGCAGGGTCCTGAAGAGATATCTGCCAAACACCCATGTTTATAACAGCATTACTCACAATAGTTAAAAGGTAGAAACAATGCAAATGTCCACCAGCAATTCACAGATAAACAAAATGTGGGATAAAAGTACACCTACTGTAACATGGATGAACCTTAAGGACATTATGCTAAGTTTATAAATAAGCCAATCATAAAAAAGACCAATACTGTACGATTCCACTTATAAGGTACTTAGAGTGAAGTCAAATTCACAGAAACACTGTAGCATGGTTGCCAGCTAGTGGGAAGAGTGAAGGGAGACCCGTTGTTTAATGAACATAGAGTTTTAGTTTTTCAAGATGAAAAGAGCTCTGGAGGTTAGGTGCACAACAATGAGAATGTACTTAACACTACTGAACTATGTACCTAAAAAATGGTTAAGTTCATAAATTTTGTTAGGTGTATTGTACCATAATTTAAAAAAAAAAAAAAAAAAAAGACACACTTCCTTCCCACTGGTATCTAGCAACCATCCAGTTCCCAAAATGCCCAACCGTCTGAAATCATTTTCATTATTTTATTTATCCTGAGTTTCCTTATGCATGTATAAGCAAACACAAACAAACTAAGCAACCACAAGCGGTGTTTCATTACTTGCTATTTTCACTGAACAATGCAGCTTGAAATTCTTTCATTTTAAACATAGAAAAGTTTATCTCTTAAGAGCAATGTTTTAACAGTAACTTTAATGTTTGTAGCAAAGATTTAATATAAAAGAACTTACCAAAATCTGGAGGACATTGCACATTATATGGAAACCAATTTCCTTTCACAGTGAAAGGACTTTTTCTGTTGCTTGTTGAGCCCGTTCCTAGTTGTCCATTACCACCAAGTCCAAAAGAATAAATTCGTCCTGATGAAGGAACAAAAGCAGAAGTGTGCTGCCTAGAGTAAAATGATAGAAAATCTCAGACTTAAGGTCACTTTTAATTTACATTTAGAAAAGCATAGCAAATATTACCTATATAATTTTTGTCTTCAAAAAGAAATAAAACCATTACAATTCTAAAATTTTCTGTACACATTGTTTATTAATAGCCTTCCTCTGTACTGAATGAATTCTGTATCGCACAGGCAGATTGTATAAGCACGGTCTAGAAAATTCCCAAGAAGATCAAGCTTTAAAAGGCTCAGAGCTATACTGGAAAAGACAGACGATTACAATAGACGATTCAGCTCTAGAAGTAGCATCTAGCTGTCCAATCAAGTTCTCCACCCACTTCCCTCTCTGTCAGGTTCTGGGCATCACTCAAACGTTTTAGGATAAGAACTGAGTATATAAAAATGCATGATAAAACAGTATTTCCTTTCTAAAGGAAAGGTGAAAGACAAGAGTCTGCCACCTACAGATCTACTTAAAGAAAATTCCAGGGGGTGGTCAGATAAAAGGAAAATGATACTACTTGGAAAAATGAAGAGGGAAAAAAAGGTAGTAAATGTATGTAGATGTATTTCTAAAGGTATACTGACTATATAAAACAATGTTCTTGTGGCGTTTAAAAATATATACAGAATGAAAAGTTGGGAAAGGTAAATGGAGCTCTTAACAACTCCTGGAGGAAGGGAAAAAGTATTAATATAAATTAAAGATTAATGTTGTTATTTCTAGAGTAACAATTTTAAGTTTCCAAATTTCCAAAGGAGTAAAGGGAATAAAACTGACTTAAAAAATTATCAATCTAAAGAAAGGCAAAAAAGAAAAGGAAGAAAATGAAAACAGGTAGTAGCACAAACAGTACAAAACACAATGGCAGGTTTAAACCCAAATATACTAGTAACTATAAAAAAACAAAACAAAAGGGACATAATGGTCGACTTAAAAGACAGAGATTGAAAATATATATATAAATAAATAAGTAAAAATATATTTAAAGCAGGTGTACCACTATTCACATCAGATAAAACAGACTTTAAGGAAATAACGAATGTTACTAGAGATCTAGAGGATCACCATCACAATGACAAAAGGTTTAATTCACCAAAAAGAGATGAAATTTAAATTTTATGCACTTAAGCACACAGCTTCAAAAGTAAAAACTGACACACAGAGTTACCATGTTATTAGGTTCAAATGTCCAGTTTTCAAAAAGCAAAAAATCACAAGGAATGCTAAGAAATTGGAAAGTATGGCCCACTCAGGGAAAAAAAAAAAACTAACTGGGAATGCAAATACAGCCACTCTGCAAGGCAGTTTAGTGGTTTCTTACAAAACTAAACATACCGTTACCATAAATTCCAGCAACTGTGCTCCGCATTATATATTCAAAGGAGTTAAAAACTACTGTCCACACAAAAACTTGCACATAGATGTTATAAGCAGCTTTATTCATAACTGTCAAACCCTGGAAGCAACCAAGATGTCCAGCAGGTGAATGCATAAACAAAGTGGTACATCCAGAGAAAGCAGTATTATTCAGTGCTAAAAAGAAATTAGCAATCAAGCCATGAAAAATCATGTAGGAACCATAAGTTAATATCACCTAGTGAAAGAAGATAATCTGAGAAGGTTATACATTATGTGATTCCAACTATATGACATTCTGGAAAAGGTAAAGCTATGAGAGTAAAAATCAGTGATTGCAAAGGGTTGGTGGGGGGATGGACAGGGGAACACAGGGGATTTTTAGGGCAGTGAAATTACTCTATGATAGTATAATGGTGGATATAAATCATTATACATTTGTCCAAACCCACAGAATGAACCCTCACGTTTACTACATTACATCTGTAATGATTTTTCAATGTATAGATAAAAGAAATTTTTACATCTTGAGTGAGATACAGGGAAGTCATTCTGGCTTACACATTAAGTTAACTTGAGTTTTCAGCTAACTGAAACAGCCTGTTTGTGACTTTTCAAACATACACTGTTCACGTGACTTAATTGTTAAACAAAAGGGCACACTGACCACAAGTAAAGAAATGTCCATGTTAAAAATAAAGATTAAATGCCTCCCTCCTGGGATGCCAATGCTGGTGTATCTTTGATGATAAAATTCTCTTCTCAGGTGCCAAGGCCATATGAACTCACAGTGTACATGCTGATTTGTTTTGTTTTTTTTTTTTTTGAAATCTTGAAGGAATGTATGTATCCCTGACTTGTTTAATGTTTAACCTGACTTGTTTAATCTGATAAGATACAAAACTATGCTGAAAACCATGCTTCTCTGGAGCAATTCCTCAGAGTTATCTGAAAGGCTGTCTTCTGGTTAAAATGAAAGGACACTAGACAGTAACTTGAAACTATATGAAAAACTAAAGATCTCAGTAAAGGTAAATACATGGGTGAGTATAAAAGGTAATATTATTGTAATTTTGTTTTGTTTTCTCTAAATTTTGTTTTCTATAGAATTCAAGAGACTAAAGCATTAAATTATTAATTTATGATTTTGGACACACAATATATACAAAAGTTATCTTGCGACACTAATAACTGAAAGGGGGTAGGTACAGAGCTGTATAGGAACAGTTTTTGTATGTTATTGAAGTTAACATGGTCTAAATTTGAGTTAAGAGTGTTGTAACTTTAGGATAGTAAATGTAATCCCCACGGTAACCACAAAAATAAAAATCACTAAAGAACATACCGAAAAGGAAGTAAGAAGGAAACTAAAACATTTCACTGCAAAAAAATAAACACAAAAGAAGACAGTAATGCAAGAAATCAGGAAAAAAAAAGTATAAGGCATACAGAAAGCAAATACATAAAAGATATACAATGAAACCTACAAAACATTACTAAAGAAATTAAAGAAGACATAAATAAATGGAAAGACATCCCACGTTCATGGACTGAAAGACTTAATATTGTTCAGATGTCAGTACTTCCAAAAGTGATCTACAGATGCAACATAATCCCTATTAAATCATGGAAATGCAAATTAAAAGCCATGATTAAGTAACACAATATATCAAAGAGATTAGCAAAAATTTTAAAGTCTAATAATACCAAATGGTGACAAGGATACAGGAATTCTTATATAATACTGATGGTAAGGTATACTGGTATAATCATTCTGGTAAATAGGGTGACATTAACCTGCAAAATTCTAGTTAAGCATACTCTATGACCCAGAAATTCCATTCCAGGTTTACATTTTAGAAATATTAAAGTTTACATATATAATAAATGTTCAGAGTAACATTATTTATAATTGCCAAAAAATAGAAATACTCAAGTGCCCACCTGTAATAGAATGAGTAAATAACTATATACACATATAATTGAGTAATACACAACAATAAAAACTAATGAAGAATCATAGTTATACACATATGGATAATCAATCATACAGCATGATGTCAAAAAAAAAAAAAAAAAGTCACCAAATGCTACCTACAGTGTAATTCTTTGTATTTGAATTAACTATTGGAAAACTAAACTATATTATAAAGATACATACTAGGTGGAAAAAAATTAAGCTAAGTGGTCAAAATTGAGTTAATCAACCAAAGGATATTTTGCTTCTGAGCCATCAAAATTTAATCCACCAAAGGTGAAGCATAATTTCAAAGCTCTGACTCTTGTATTTACTCCCAAGAACTGGGAATCATGAGACCAGTATTCCAAATTCAGCTTTCACCACTAACTAATCTTTTGTGTTAAGTAATTAATTGGTCAATTTCTCCATTCTTTAGAAAGAAAAAAAGGTAGAAAAGCAAAGGAAAAAAATGATCTATAGTTTCCCTTCAAGTCTGATGTTATATACAGTAAATTATATTTATTTAGTGCTAATATACAGTATTGCATTTATATTTTTTATTGAAGCAGTACTGCATTTACATTATTAATATCTTGCCTCAGATAAATTTGCTTCAAAGAAAGGAAGGTAAAATAATCAATATAAAAGATGCTTCTCCTGTTCCAATGATCCCTTAGCAGCAAATTAGGCATTTAGGAGAGAATGTTTTTTATTTTAGATTATTAGATTCATAATTCATTAAAAAAATCCCAACTTTCAGCTGGAACTACTATGTTCCAGTAATTTGCAAAAAATGATCAATACAAAGAGAAAGAGTACAGATACCCCTATAACTTCTCTAGGCTTTTTAGAAAACATTAAGTTGTTCCTTTAGCCACATTCATGCAAATCTTTAAGAAACATGATCCTGTAGACACAAGGGAATAGTCACTGTTCAAAAAGGAATACCCCACAAATGTTACCATGACTAACTGAAGGGTCTACAATGTTACCCTGCATGCTACTGGCACTGTAGTAAACAAATAAATTAAGGGCAAGATTTCTTCTTGCAAAGAAAATTAATGTACATATTGAGCATATTAAGCACTCTTAAGAGCCAAGATAATCTTCCTGAAGATTGAAGGAAAATGACCAGGAAAAAAAAGGAAGCCAAAGAGAAAGGTACTCAAGTTCAAATGAAGTACCAGCTTGTTCCACTGAGAGAAGCACACTTTGTAAGAAGCAATGGAAAGGAGCCTGAGCCGCTGGAAGCCATTCTCTATGGATTTATGGCATAGCAGGTATTTAAAAAACCCTAAATAATTATATTATAGAGATCAAAATACTCTTCTACATAACAGCTTACCTTCCACAAGCAATCTGAGTGACAATGCTTCCCATAAGTTCAAAAACTTTCCTTGGGTTTATTTCATGACTGGTAGAGTTATGACCCAACTGACCATACCCTCCAGCTCCAAAAGTAAACACTCCACCTTCCTAAAAAAAAGATAAAACCCTTTGTTATTTGAAGGCCTAATAAAAGAAAATAATCTTCAGGAAAATAAGTTAAATCTTTTAATACAGAGTCAAATTTTCTCTTCTTATTGTCTTCACAATTTAACAGATGATAGCTGACTTTTCAAGGAAAAATGTCTTAAACCCAAGAGTCCCAGGTTAATGACTATTTTCACATATTCGAAAGTATTTAATTATGTTCTCATCACTGCAAGATATTTAGTTGAAGTTATAATTAAATAGATAGTAATAATTATTTTTTGCATTCCCCTTTACTATCGTTATATCCTTGTTGAGTACCAAGTACAACTATAAAATTTCATAAAACCTAAAAATGGTATATTCACTTTCAGTTTTCAAAGTAGCTCTGCAAAAAGACACTGCACAACTACAGCTATTCTTAGTATATAGTTACAATATAGACGGTCTTCAAGATATTACAAAAATACATAAGTTGATTAAAGATTATGTTCTTAAAAAGTAATTCCTGACAGCTTAACACAAGCATGATTAGTATTTTTCAATTCAACTGCTTTTCTTCATAGTTACAGCTATGTATACAAATATATGCTGTTAAATGATGAAGGCAGGAAATAAGTACTTATACAGATTGCTATGTAAGAAAATTGATTTTTCTGTTTAAAATTTTGTCATGGGAGATTTCAAACAAATGAACAAAAGTAAAGACATATACCTATATACACACACACACACGCATACATATATATAAAATGTGATTACATATACATAACTATCACTCAGTTTCAAGAACTAGCAACAGTTTGATATTTTTTGAAGTATTTTAAAGCAAAAAAAAGGTACTGGAGTACTTTAAAGCAAACTGCGGTCATTAAATCACTTCATTTATAAACGTGTATGTATCTTTTTTTATTTTTTTAAATTTGTATTTTTTTATGAGTTATGATGTGTATGTATCTTTAATGGCATCTATTTCTAACAGATAAAAATACGTAACACAATACTATTATCATAGTTACAAAAAACATTACTTCCCTTTTTTTGATAGAAAGGACAAAAGTGTCCATTTTTATTTCTTTTTTTTCTAGTTTTGGCCTTATTCACTTGTACATATTCATTATTCACTGTACATATTTAAAGTGTACATGACTTGACATACATATAATCTGTGAAATGACTACCACCGTCAAGTTAACTAACACATCTATCACCTCAGATTTCTTTCTTTTTTTGGTTGAGAATGCTTCAGACCTAGTATCTATGTATTTCAAGTATAGAATACAGTACTGTTAAATATGGTCATCATGCTGTACATTAGATCTTCAGAACTTAGTCATCTTTTAACAGAAGTTTTTATCTCATTTTCCCGCACCCCTAGATCATGGCAACTACCATTCTACTCTTTGTTTCTATGAATTTGACTTTCTATTTTCTTTTTTTCCTTCATTTATTTTGTTTCACAATTTCATATGTGATACCATACAGTATCTGTCTTTGGCTTATTTCACTTAGCATAATGTTATCCGGGGTCATTTATGTTGTCACAAATGGAAAGATTTTCCCTTTTTTATGGCTGAATAACATTCCGTGTGTGTGTATGCATGTACACATCACATTTCCCTTATCCACTTGTCTAAAATGGACACTGAGGTTGTTTAAATGTCTTGGCTATTATGAACAATGCTGCAATAAACATGGGAGTACAGTTATCATTTTGAGATCCTGTTTTCATTTCCTTCAGATATACACTCAAAAGTGGGATTGCTGGGACATGTAGTTCTATTTGCAATTTTTTGAAAAATCTCTATACTGTTTCCCACCCACCAGCAGTGTACAGAGTCCCCCTATTCTCCATATCCTTGTTAATATTTGCCTTTTATAAAAATTTTTTTAAAAAGTATCTTGAGACAAATAAAAATGGAAACACATTACAAAACTTACGAGATGCAGCAGAAGCAGCTCTAAGAGGGAAGTTTATAGCAATAAACACTTCCATTAAGGGAAAAAAAAAACTCTTAACAGCCTAACGTTATACCTCAAGAAGCTAGGGAAAACTGCAAACTAAGCCCAAAGTTAGCAGAAAGAAGGAGATTAAAAAGCTTAGAGCAGAAATAAATGAAACAGAGACTTGGAAAACTTTAGAAGAAAATAACACAACAAAGAATTGTTTTTCTGAAAATATGTATTTTTTAACAGACAGATCTTTAGACTACGAAAAAAAAGATAGGTTCACTTCTGGGCTATCTGGTCTGTTTGATTGGTACATGTGTCTGTTTTTATGCCAGTATCATACTGTTTTAATTACTGTAACTTTGTAATATAATTTAAAATCAGAAAAAGTGATGCCTCCACTTTTTCTTTCTCAAGATTATTCTGCCTATTCTGGGTCTTCTGTGATTCTATACAAATTGTAAGGTTGTTCTATTTCTGTGGAAAATGCCATTGGAATTTGGATAAGGATGGCATTGACTCTGTAGGTCACTTTGAGTAGTATAGACATTTTAACTATATTAATTCTTCTATTCTAAGAACAAGAGATATCTTACCACTTACTTCCGTCTTCTTCAATTTCTTTCACTGATACAGTTTTTAGTGTACAGGTCTTTCATCTGTTTAGTGTACCTTTATTCCTAAGTATTTTATTGTTTTTGATGCTATTATAAACGAGACTGCTTCTTAATTTCTGTTCCAGAGAGTTTGTTTCTACCGTATAAAAATGCAACTTATTCTTGTATGTTAATTTTGTATCCTGTAACTTCACTTTATTTGTTTACTGGTTCTAATGGATTTTTCATGGAGTCTTTAGGGTTTTCTATATATATCAGGTCATCTGCAAACAAGAGACAATTTTACTTTTTCCTTTCTAATTTGGATACTTTGTTTTTTTTCTTACCTAATTGCCCTAGCTAGAATTTCCAGTACTACCTTGAATAGAAGTGGTGAGAGCAAGCATCCTGTCTTATTTCTGATCTTAGAAGAATATCTTTCAACTTTTCACCATTAAGTATTATGTTAGTAGTGGGCTTGCCATAGATGACCTTTATTATGTTGAGGTATGTTCCCTCTATACTCATGTTGTTGAGAGTTTTTATCATGAAAGGATGTTGAATTTTGTCAAATGCTTTTCCTGCAACTATTGTGCTGATCATACGATTTTTATCCTTCATTCTGTTAATATGGTGTTGTACACTGACTGATCTGCAAATGCTGAGCCAACCTTGCATCCTGGGGATAAGTCCCACTTGGTCATTGGATATATAATCATTTAAACGTGCTGCTGAATTTAGTTTGCTAGTATTGAGGAGTTTTGTATTTATATTTATGAGGGATACTGGCTTATAATTTTCTTTCCTTGCAGTGTTTTTGGTATCAGGATAATGCTGGCCTCATAAAATAAGTTTAGAAATGTTCCCTCCACTTCTGTTTTTCATAGGAGTTTAATATGGACTGGTGTTAATTATTTTTTTCTCTGGTGGGAGACTTTTGATTACTAATTCAGTCTGCTTATTCTATCAAGGTATATTCAGATTTTCTGCTTTTTTATGATTCAGTTTTGGTAGTTTGTATGCTTCTAGGAATATATCTGTTTCACCTAGGTTATTTGATAAAATTTGTTGGTAAGTAATTGTTGACAACAGTCTCTTATGAACCTTGTATTTCAGCAGTATCAGTTGTAATGTCTCCATTTCCTGAGTTTTTTTTTCTTAGTCTAGCTAAAGATCTGTCCATTAAAAAAAAAAAATCTTTTCAGAAAAACAGTTCTTAGTTGTGTTATTTTCTTCTAAAATTTTCCTAGTCTCTTATTTCATTTATTTCTGCTCTAAACTTTGTAATCTCCTTCTTTCTGCTGTGGGCTTAGTTTGCTGTTTTCCCTAGTTTCCTGAGGTATAAAGTTAGGCTGTTAGTTTTTTCTCCCTTAATGAAGTGTTTATTGCTATAAAGTTCCCTCTTAGAGCTGCTTCTGCTGCATCCAGTAAGTTTTGTTATGTTGTTTCCATTTTCCTTTGTCTCAAGATATTTTTTAATTTTCCTTTTATTTCTTCTTTGACTTAATGATTGTTCTGGAGTGTACTTTTTAATTTCCATGTATTTGTGAATTTTCCAGCTTTCTTCCTGTTAATGATTCCTAGTTTCATACTACAGTGGTTAGAAAACATATTTGTTATGATTTCAATTGTCTTATATTCGTTAAGACTTTATTTGATGATCTCTTCTGCAGAATGTTCCATTGTGTGCTTAAAAGGAATGCGTATTCTGCTACTGGCAGATAAAATTTTATGCATATGTCTTCTAGGTCCACTTGATATAACATGCACTTCGAGTCAAATATTTCCTTATTGATTTTCCATGTGGATAATCTATTCTTTGTTGAAAGTAAGGTATTTAAGTCCCCTACTATTATTACTGTGTTGCTACTTCTGTCTTCAGATCTGTTCATATTTGCTTAATATTTCTTAATATTTGCTGTGTTGGAAAAATATATAGGTACAATTGTTAAATCCTCTCGATGAGCTGACTCCTTTAATATTCATTTCTTTAAAATTATTTAATATAGAGGTCATGTTTAAATTTTTCTGATTATTTTATTATATCATGTCAGAAAGTACACGTCTGATTGGTGATGTTAAAAATAAGTAAGTGGGTCAATGTGTTTCAGCCTCATCTATTCCCATTAAGCTTGATGTTGATCTTTGCTTAGATCCGTTATTTCATTATGGAGTAGAAATTAAATGGAGATAAAATGGGGATAGATTTTCTAATCTTACTATTTCTTCCAGATTCATTAGCTGAAATTCTTCCATAGGGCACTTAACTGATCAACTATTAAGTTACTCTAAAATACAATTTGCAAATAAGAGGCAGGTGAAATGCTTCTTCCTCATTTGCTGATTTTTAGAAAAATGAGTTGTCCTAGCAACCTAGAAAGATAAGCAATGAAGTTTGCTTTGTATTGATTTGGGTAAAAGGAGTATCATTAGGAAATCACAGATTTTTATATACTTGGTATATTTCCATTTATTTCAGACATTATTTGTTAACCACTGAAAGCTCCTTCAAATTGTCCTTCTTATATGATCTTATAGTACTCATTCCTTTTCTGTAACACAACATGCCCAAAACATATTTTCATACTTTTTCTTTTTGCCCCAGATGTGGAATCAGTCTTCTCCAAGAAGCCCTGGTTCCTTTTAGTACAGAGTATACAACAATCAAGAGATGCTCATTGCTTCCAGATTGCACACGTTTAGTTACTTCTAGGAACTTTTAATTTAATTCCTACCATTTTATATCTGTTTTCTCTTAAGATGGAAAGCATAGTTTCTAATGACAGTAAAATAAGTACTTATTTGCTCTATCCTACTCCATAAGCAATATGCTGAAAATAACACAATCAATTTTACTACTAACAATAAGACTACAGAACGCAGTTTAAGATCTCTTTCTGAATTCGGTTTATCTTTAGGCTATTTCCCATTAGCGAGATACAATAAAATATTGTATTTTAAAATGACTAAAAGAATTCTTTTCTCCATAGTGCCGCTACCTATCTTTTTGTTTTTAATTTTTAAGAATTACTTTAATATACAAGTTTTTAATTGTGTATAACAGTTTCTAGGTTCCAAAGTCAAAACTATAAGGTAAGGTTCATTTGGTCTAGATATTAATTCTTTTTAAATATAAACAACATGTAATATGTTTATATTTAACCTCTTCTTATACAAAAGGCAACTATTCTGTATCTTACTCTTTTTAACAACATATCCCAAAGATCATTCCACAACATAAAACACAGATCTTCCTCATTCTGTTCTACAGGTCATGGTACTCCACACAGTGGAGTTCCCAGTTTGTTTAACCAGGCTGCTACTGATGGGCATTTGGATTTCTTCTGTTCTTTTGTTATTAAAATACTACCACAATAAATGGCTTTGTGTATACATAATTTCTTATCTTTTGGATAGATTCTTAAAATTGCTAACGGATTGATAAGTCAAAATGTGCATGTATATGTGATTTGCAGTTCTAAATTTGAAATATTTAGAACTATCCGATTGAATTGTAAAAAAAAAAAAAACTTGAAAAAATTGACATTTTTATAAAAAAATTTGACACAGTAGTGTCCTCATATCAATTAACATGCATATTTTTCCATTTATTCTGCTTTTAAAAGTTTGTTCTAAAATTTTTCCTCATATAATTTTTGTTTGTTTTGCACAGGGAAACTGCTTCATAAAGCAATCCTAATCTATTTGCAAGAAATTCTTCCAGAAAAGCAAAAGACATTGAGACAGAACCATATTCTAACTTACACCAAGGGAAAATAAAATATTTTACTTTTGAAATATTTAGAACTATCCGATTTTTGTTAAAAATTACATACATCAAAAATTCCAGTGAACAAGTATCACCAGCTACTGTTTTGAGAGAGGAAGACAGAAGGCTAACAGAATCAGCATTTTAGAAAAAACTTAATAAAGAGTTAGAAACCCTGGGAAAATAAGATGAGTGGTTATCTGAAAGCCTGCATTTGAAATCATTAACATGTGAGTCTAGCACAAAGTTAGTCCTAAGGAATGATATTATACAAAATATTTTTCACCATTATATTCAACATAACCTTATTTCTTCCGAATACCAATGACAAAAGAGAATGACTAAAATTTTTAACTTGCCAACATGATTTTTTTTGTTGCTAAGTTATTCCATTTTGTTTCTTTTTTTTTTAATTGAAGTATACTCAGTTTACAATGTTGTGTCAATATCTGGTGTACAGCATAATGTTTCAATCATACATATGCATACATATACTCACTGTCATATTCTTTTTAATTATAGGTTACTACAATATATTGAATATAGTGCCCTGTGCTATGAGGCCAACATGATTTAATAAGACTTTGGTGATTGCATTTGTAATCTGAATGATAAAAATCAATAAAATATGATAATAAGGTTGGCAGGTATAGTAAAACTTCCTTACACAAAGGGAAGTAACAAAATTAAGAAAAATTTAAAATATTATGACCAATTACAAAAGTTAAAGTATCTTCAGTATGCTATATTTGATGAGGATGAGAATAATTCTTATTCTAAAATTCCCAATGTGGGAGTAAGCGTGTAGAATTTTATAAATCTGATCAGAAGTCAATTTTTTCTTGCCAATTTTATCTACTATGCAGATAAAAGAAGTAAAAACATTAATTTTTAATTTAGCCAGTAATTTCCCAGTTCATTTATATTAACATGACTATAATAAGTAACTTTGCTGGTGACGGTTAGTTTAATGTTTTTATTTTCATCTTACTTCTAATTGCTAGAGACACGGTGCTAATACTGAACTGGTACATACTCAAGAAAGTGAGAGGTCAGAGTTGGAACAAAACTGTGATGCAAGCTCATTATAACTGCTTGCATAATACTTGGCCTATGCATAATAGAGGGATTTAGTCTCCTCTACTACCTGCCATATTTATAAGCCACATGGGAGCTAAATTAAAATTAGGCAAAGTTATGCAATTTAAACAGGATTGATACACAAAGCGCAGCAAGCCTAACAAACTAAAAACGAATTATTTAATTCAAAGTATTATTTAAGCAGTATTTCACATGAAGCTGATAAACTCAGTAATATATATTAACATCACATTTCATAGTAGATCACTTCACATTTCATAACATGAAACAAAGTTGAAAATTAAGGTAAATTGTTTTTGAGAACAGATAATCTGTCCATTTTTTCAAGATAATTCACTTTTTGGACATCAATAACATCCAAGTTTCAATGTAAATATCATGAAAACATTCACTAACCATAAAATAACTACCATGAGTAATAATAAAGAAGTTTTATGAGTACAATACCTTGGTTAGTGCAGCAGTATGATCTTCTCCACAACAAATATAAACTATTTTCTGAGTTCTTAGTGACTTTAGCAAATTAGGAACATACCTATCTGAAAATTCCAACAAGAGACATTAACAGTATTTTTAAAATTAAAACCCTTCCAAAATGCTTCTCTACAGCCTCCCAAACTCAGTAGACAGTGATGACTACATAATTTTTAACTACAATTCAATTATTTTGTAGTACAAGCCTACTAATTTGGGTTCCCAGGCCTTTCTACTCATGCTGCTGTGATAAAGGAGGGATTCTGAAGGATTAATTTAAGTGTTAAACTGCCCAAATGCCAATCTGCACAGGACTCAGCAATCAAGGAATTTCAAAGCTATTTGACTGATTCCAATATATATACACATCATTCTTTACATTTACTTCATGATAATTAAGCTCGCTGGATCCTACTTTTAGCAGCTTGAAAATTAGTTTCTGCTATTTTGTAGCAAAAAGGAGATATAATATTCTAACCTGATATATTTTTCTTATGCAGAACAAAATAATTTTAAATTCTTTGAGTTACTATTTGTTTATCATTACCAGCTGTTACTAGATCAACAACTCAGTTTTGTCTGTTTAAGTCATTACAATTATGTTGAACTTTAAGAAATTAGTTTCTGTATTTCAAATATTAGCATTTAACCTAATGTAGTTATGAAAAATCAGATTCCAAGATCCCAACTTGTTTTAAGTAGTTATAATTTTTTAAAATTCAAAAGGCTTATTTTCAAGACTCCAGCATCACTGTTAACAGTGATTAATTTAATGTCTCAGATTTAAATATTTCCTTAAAAAACAAAAACAGACGAACACTTTAAATTACTTTTCAGGATAATTTTACAGCTTCTTTCTACCAATAGTGGCTGATAATGTGGTACCAATTTGAAATAATGTTTTTCAACTTTCTTTTAATAAACATCCAACAATAAAGATGTTTGTCCAGATACACTTTCTGTATTTTTTTATAACAAAATTTTTGGCCTTTCCATAATCTCCTAAAAATATTACTATCAAACGGAATTTTTTAATTAACCTATCATCCCATCTTCACATCAGGGAAGATCAGGGTACATTTCTCTCTGACACTAAGACTCACTGTTCCATCTCAAAAGATCATCTCTTTTTAAAAGTATATTTATCTATAAATAATGAGAACATACCGTTTTCATCATTAAGACCTAGTTGACCAAATTTGTTGCGTCCCCATCCAAAGATAGCTCCAGAAAGGGTAAGTACAAAACTATGGGCGCCTCCTGCTGCAACTTGCATGAAAGGGATTCCAAGTAAAGACTTAATCAGCTGTGGTGACGCTTGCTTTTTACAGTCAATGCCTAAACCCAGCTGGCCATATTTATTCTGTCCCCAACAGAAGACTTCACTTGCTGTAAAAGAAAAATCATAAAATTAATTATTTTTCTCACACACACAAAATTTCATTTGAAGATCATCAGCTCAGGGGTATTCTTCTCAGATGAAAATAACATTTACTCTTATTAAATTTATTTCTTATATGGAAACATAATACTACCTAGAATATTCTATATTAGTAGACTTTTAGTTTGACTCACTTTACTGATTTACTGATGAGTAAGTCACATAACTGGAGGTAATCTCATTTCCTGATGCTCCTTAAGAAAGGACTGTTTCTTTTTAATATTCCTCATGTCTCATTTTTATTCTATGATTTCTCCCAAGAGACAATGATCCAAGCTCAAGGCTTCAGTTATCAATTATATGCTGATCACATTAAAAATATAGCTCTAGCCCAGATCTTTTCTCTGAGCAATAAACTCATGTATCCAATTGTTTATCTGACATTTATACTTGGATACTTCAGAGGCATCCCCAGCGCAGCATGCCTTCAACTCAATTCATAACCCCCATCCTATCTCCCATACCTGGACCTCTTCCTAGTGTCCCCCATTTTCAGTAAATGACATCTTAACTGATTCAGCAACACACGTCATAAGTCACAGACATAAGGAGTCGTCCTTCATACTCATCTCCTCTCTTACACACAGATTGTTAACAATCTATCTTCTATCACCAAGTTATATAGTTTCCTTTCTACAGAAAAATATGGCAAATAGATCCACTCCTCACCATTTCACCCGGTTCCTATAATAGTTCTCCCTACTTGCCACATTTGCGCCCCTACTGGAACCATTTTTGCAACTTTAGACATCTTTTTACTTATTTTTCTTAATTAAATAGCACTAAACTAATAACTGACACATTGTAACTGATTTTTTAAAAATTCATACTATAAAATAGACAACTCTTAAAAGTTTCCTTCCAAATTAGACCCCTGGTTCCTCTCCCAAGAGACAACCACTTTTACCAACTGCTTCCAGAATACTCTAGGCACATACTAGCAGACTTCTGTATATACACAAAGATATAAAAATGTAGATTTGACAAATGGCAGACACCATAATAATGGTCTGGATAAAGTTTCAAATTAACTGTTCTATAAATTTCATATGTCTGTGTGTTTGTTTTATAATCTCAAATGAGTTGACCAAAAGATGTAGATTTGATAATGTTGCTCATCTGAAAAAAAGTATGTTAGTGCATTCTCACTGCTCTTGGGATACACAGTTTTAACAAGGCTTATAAGGCTCTGTATGATCTACCTATGTTTCTGAGCTCATTTCATACGAGTCTCTCCCCTCACTCACTGTACTCTAGCCATACACACCTTCCTTTACATTCTCCAATGCCCATTCTCACATACTTGCTGTTTCCTCTGCCTCAACCTTCCCCTCATCTTTGTCTTCTTGTAGGAAGCCTTCCCTGATCTCCCAGATTAAGTTCAGTCTCCCCATTATAGGATCTAAATATCCTAACTTTTTTCTTTACAGTCCTTTCTCACAATATGTGATTATATTGTTATTTGTGTGTCTGTACCAAAAAGGCTAGTAGTGTACTGTGTACCATCATTTACTGTACACCCTAATATGCCCAGTTCATGCTGAGTGATCCAAAAAAAAATTCCACTGAATAAATACGATACTGTTAAAACACGAAGCTGAATAAGGCAAAAGAATACCTTTAAGTATGGTAGAAAACTGTCCTCATTAGTAAAACCTTTGGGTTTAAATTTATCTTGGATTTAGCTACCAAAGCATCAGAAGAGGAGGACACAAAGTAAAAACAAAGAATACAAGGATGCCAACCTCATCCCCCTACTTTATTCCTTAGATGGAATAAATCCAAATTCCTTTATATGGCATATAAGGCCCTTTGTAACAAATCTTTTACTTCACCCTCAACTAAAGATGAGTATGTCTCCCGTGCTCTCACAATACCCACAAAAAAACTATACACCAGTACTCAAATACACAAAATACTTTCCTAATTCTACACTTTTACTAGTGTTATTACCTTAGCCAATCCTCAACATTTCCCCTAGCTACTTCACAACATGCCTCCAATTATCTTTCAAGACTTGCATTAGATGCCAATCCCTTCCTTACTGTTATCAGTTCTACTGACTGAAACTAATTATACTTTTTTCCTTATTCCCATAGCATTTTACTTTTACCTTGACCAAAAGTAGTATGTATTTTTTTTCCGCCTCAACTATATTATTTGTGTATCTGCCTCTTCCACTAGATGGCATGGTTCCTAAAACTCTTTCTCAACTTATTTGTATTTTTCCCCACAGCTCTAGTAGCGTTTTATTCTTAGTAGGCCTCACTGGACATTTAATAAATTAGAAGTATTAATAATGATAATGAAGCCACTGGAACTTCTTTTCAATGATAAAAAACAAATAATATGCAGGTTCCTTACTGACTCGTTATAATCCTTAGCTGGCATATGAAAAAGTTAAATAAATAAGCAAACAAAGGTAACAGGATGCTTAGATGACTTCTGTATTTCTATTCATAAAAAGTTTATCTATGAGATCAAATTAAATTAGGCAAGTTATAGACTTCCCCAGCTATGGCAGAATAGCATTTAGCAGACTAAAGAACACTCAGACACCAAAATAAATTTCATGTTTATATACTAGCAATAAACAATTTGAAAAGGACACCATGCAGAATACAAAAATATCAAATATCTAGGGAAAAATCTAATAAAATTTGTGTAAGACCTCTCCACAGAAAATAAAATGCTACTGAGAAAAATTAAAAGTATAATAAAGAGGGCTATAGCATGTTACAGAATTGAAAGACTCAATATTGTAAAAATTTTCCTCAAATTGACTTGAGAGACAAAGCAATCCCAATCAAAATCCCAATAATCAAAGTATCTGTGAAAACTGACAAGCTAATTAATTCTAAAACGTATATGGAAATGAAAAGGATCAAGAAGAACCAAAACAATCTTTTAAGAACAAAGTTGGAGGAATTTCTGCTGAATTAAAGTATCAAGTAATAAAGCTGAAAAAGGGAAAGAAAATAAAAACAATGCTTACCTTTAGAAAGTGCAAGTGAATGATAGTAACCACAAGCAACCTGTACTATCTGGATATCTGACAAACTTTTAATATTTCTAGAAAAATAAGAAGAGAGATTAGGATTAGTTAATTCCATTTAATAAATGGATCCCTGAATGCTATTTATTTACAGTATTTATTGACTACCTATTATGTGCAAGTAGTTTCCTTACCCGCAAGCAGTTCCTTACTAGCATGATGTAGCAGTTTATGCTGTTTTTTTTCATACAGGCCCAATTTACCAAAAATTTATGCTAAAATCAATAAACAAAATCTAGATATGAAAACAAATCAACAGATGTGATGAGAAAACATTTTTGAGAGGACAGTATTTCAGCACAGTAAACTACATTCACACCTCAGTGCCTTCATAATGCATATGTTTTATTATCAAAATTTAAAAAGTCTTTAGCTTAAAATGTGTGAAACTTGGCAATATATTTGTAAAACAAATGCACATGATCTAACTTATCTAAAAAGGATGTTTGGCCTAGTTATGTGTATGTTCTCCTCTATTGGGTTCCTTAAGAATCAAAAGGGATTCCTATCATCTAGTGCTCAAAATTCACAAATTATGAAACTTACTCCCTTTGGACTATCCTTTTGCTTTACATCTAAATCAGTGATATTCAACTTAATTCTTTACTAGGGAAATTTAATCAATTCACATCTATTATGATCACTGATGTGTTCAGTCATATTTCTGTCATCTTGTGTTTCTTCTTTATATTTTCATATTTTCTTTTTTCCCCCCAATCTCTGACTTTTCCTTAACTGCACTCTACCTGTAAAGGTTAATTGTTAAAACACTACAAAAATCAATGTAACTCTGTGCATCAATCATCCGAGGTTTTCTTTATGTAGTTCCCCTTCACCTGGTCGTTCTACTATTTTTCCTGAATGAATGTCTTCAAGAAAAAAAGAGGGGGAGAAAATATAGCATGTTTCTTATTTCCCTTTACCTGATACTGCCACCTGACCTGATTCTGCCATATGAGAGTCCGGAGCAAGTTCTGACCAGAGTGTCGATACCCATGATTTTCAGGAGGCAGCTTCAGCAAATCAAATTTTGAGCAGGAGAAAGGACAGTTAATCTAATTCCATATTGTTGTATTAGAAAGACTTTTATTTAGTGGATTTATGTTCTTAACTACAAAACTTGAAAGTTGTACTGCTACAATTTAGCAGAATCCAACAGGTTGGCTGGATTCAAAGCACCTTCAGATTTTCAAATATAGCAAAATGTCTTTTTTTCTTGCAGTTAGCAAACCCAAACACAGGCAATGTAAAAACAGGAATAAAAAAATACATGGATATGTACAACTGTGCTGAAGTTACTCAACATTTACTGTTACTGCTTATGTATATTAGGCACATCATACATTGACTAGTGAACTTTATTAAATATTTTTAAAACACCAACGGCTCCAAGTTTGAAGTCCAACTTGCAGGACCAAGTAAAACTTTTCAAAATACTACATTTTCATAGCACCTTGTTTTCTCCTTCACAGCATCTGTCTCCATTAATTACCAGCATACTTATTAATTAAATTATTATTATATTTTGCTAAACAATAAGCTCTGTGAAGGCATATTATTATCTTATACTCATGGAATCCCTAGCACCTACCATAATGCCTGGCAAAAAGTATGTTCAAAAACAAAAACAAAACTATGTAAAGCATCCACTGTTAGAAGTGAATCTGTAATGTCCTTGAGTTTTTAGTATTAAAAGTTTGCCCAAAAAACTTCTAAATTTGCAGAGCAATTTAAACTCAGTGACTCCCAATATCAAAATATTATCAAAAAGCTTGGAATATAACATAAATGCTAACTTCTTTAGCCATATCTGCTACAGAGACATAGGAAAGATATTCTTCTGTGGCATTACTGTTTTAAACAAACAAACAAAATCTCCCTTCATCTCTTTCCAGATTTAATACACTGAAGATTGCTGGGGATGGGGAAGAGGAAAGGATATGTTTTCTTGTTTTTTTTTTTAAGCTTTCAGGAATAAAACAGAAAAAGAAAGAAAAATATTGTGAATGGTAAAACTTAATTTTACCATGTTCCATTCTTCTTAAAGAGGTAACAAATTAGAAAATTCTTAATAAAACTGAATTTTATAGAATTCATCAAAAAAATCCCCAATAAGTAAAAAAGATAATGTACATCTTTATTGGCTTTTAATTTTTAAAAGGATTCAAATGTGATTAACAGGAAAAGTAAAATAAGTCAGAATAAATTTTGTAAATAAAAAGTATATATTTACATGTATATATGCTCTACATAAAGATTCCTAATTAATCAGAACTATGAAAAGAAAATCAAAATTCAGATGTCTAGGGTAAATATTTCATAACTGTTTATCAATTTAAAATAACTCCCTAAGGTTTAGAATATGTCAAACATTTTTACATGGCTATGACATCACTAAAATTATTCACTGTAAAGAACAAAATAATTACTGAATTTTGGAAGATGTTTGAGACTTCTAAGAAAATACAATAAACTTGGAAATAAAATTTATACACCCCTCTTTGCAAAGTCTTAACTTAAAAATCAAAACATAAATTGTTAAACAGATGTATTGTGGTACTGTTACATTTTTTCCAACTTAATGTATGGTGGCAATATAGGCAGAAACCAGGCATTTGCAATTGTCTATGAACATAAAATTGTAACAACTATTAATAACGACTCGTGAAAAGTTTACATTATATAATTAAGAATTTGAAGAACTAAAGTATTAAATATTTTGCCAATACCAAACTCATCATGGCATATACATTTTATAAGTACAGGTTTCTATATGCCAATCATACCTCAATAAAGTGGTTTTAAAAATATATTTTGCCAGTAAAACATAATCAACAAATTTCCATTTCCCAATTAAGCCACAACTTTCTTAGTGATTTGAGAAAAGTCTTAGTACCAACTCATCCATTTTGAAAAATTTAGGCTAACAACGGATCTAGTCTCTACCATTAAGAAATACTCTTTAACTTTCTTTTTAATTTAAAATGTTTGGAACTTTCAGATGCTAATGCTATGCAGCTAATTGTAATATACTTTTATAACTGATTAAACCAAGAAAATCAATTTTATTTTTGACCAGGCTGACAATTCATACATTTTTAATTAAGTTTCTATAGTCCAAAAATAGCTGTTCTCACAAGGATA
Organism: Camelus dromedarius; assembly: GCF_036321535.1. Lineage (NCBI taxonomy): Eukaryota > Metazoa > Chordata > Mammalia > Artiodactyla > Camelidae > Camelus > Camelus dromedarius. The sequence goes on along the minus strand of NC_087443.1, from coordinate 35,135,375 downwards.
ATCATATTATACCATCCTGTCATAATTTCTTATTACAAATGCCCAAAAAACAGAACTTTAAAAAATAAACTACAACTTTATTTCCAACAGTTATTCTTCTTACATTAAATTAAAAGACAGTAAAATTAGGATTAACTTTTAAAAAAAAATATAATACACACCAGAAACTGACACATTGTAACTGACTATACTTTAATAAAAAAGATACATGTCCCTAAACAAATAAAATTAATTAATTAAATTAAGGCATAACATATCCTACATAAAAAGAAATGACTAACCAGAAATGCAGGTCTACAGAGACCACTGATACTGAATAATCTGTCTTTCCCCAAGAAGTAATGATTTCAAAACAAAACAAAATTAGAAACAGGAAGAAATTATCAAATAATAAGAGCTTCAAATATAATCTATTCATTATTAATTTTACATTCATCTTTAATTTTAAAGTGTCACCTAATTTACATACTGTCATCTATTGGCATAAAAACAGGTTTTATTTTCAAGAAAATACAGTCAAATGTTAATCCTCACTTCCCCGATCACCCTTACGAAAATCATAAATGCTAATTTTAAAAAATATATTCACATGTATCTCAGTGTCCTATCTTCTATACAGGTTTTATTAAAAATGTATGTGAAAATTACAAAGCTGGCTGACATCTCTAAGCATCTAGAAAACACCCTGCATCTAAAAAAATGATTTGGTACTGAAATTTTAAAAGGCAAAAAAATCACTGATAATCTTTCCTAAAAATCTATTTCTACTGAAATACTAAATAGTCTTTTAAGAAATGAAAATGTCAGTAAAAATGATATGTATGTCACAATAAAACAGATCAGTTCAAGAAAAACCAAGAATGCTGAACAGGAAAAAATGCCCTACTATACACCTTAGAGTTAAGACAGATGCTCAGTAAATACATAAATAGAGAAGTTTAAACCAAAGAACTCAGTTAAGATCTCTTTCAGGTCCCCATCTAAGTTCACAGAACAGTAGTCACAAATACATAACTGGGCAACCTTCAAATAAATTGTCATATAGTAAAAGTTTCTCCTTATAGTAACTTTCTTTCCATTTACTAATCATCTATGGATTCCTGACTAAAATCTCTTACACCAGAACTGAACAGCAAAATAAATAAAAAAAATTGTAAGCATAAGAATTAAGAGAATAAAGTGGAGTAAAAATTAGGGAAACTAGCAAGTTTTGCCATGAATCATGGTTTTGAGAATATCGTCTTAGAAAACCTAACAAGTCCCTTTTCAATCCTTAAACACAAAATTCTTAAAATCTTAAATAAAATCCCATTCTACAACAATATACTTAGCTTAAGGAAAAAATTTTTTCTCACAACAGCATCACAGTTACAGACATAAAAAGCATAATGGGAAGTGTGTTTGTTACTTGTTATTGCAGAAGAAACAACGAAGAAGGAATTTGTAGAATTTGGTTACAAGCTCTATTTAAAAACATGTGAATGTGATGATGTATCCAAAAATCTCAACAGACAGTTCATTACTAGAACAAATATAAAAGGTCAAACTGAAGATGAAATAAACTTTCAATATGTTAAAATAAAGCAAATACTTTACATGTATACTTTAAGTTTTTAAATAAACATATACACATGATGGAAGGTTATGGGCTTACTGAAGGAACTAGCTGCCTTTCTTCGTTAACTCATTTCTAACAATGGTAAGAGTTCCTGTTCTGAAATACATTAGCTCCCGTGCTCCATTTTCTTATCCTGGTAGTTATTTTTTAAACCAAAACAAACATTATCTACATTAAGTTAAAAACAAAATATCTAAATGTGTATTAAAAAAGGCTACCTGAGATAAATCTAAAATTAGTTTAATACCTCGGTTCCCTGGAGAGTTCTCTTTTGTCCCTAAAACTACTACTAGAAAGAAAAAACAAGAGTTTAAGGAGGCAAGAATTTATATAATTTTAAACATGAAGCATGAATTAGTGTATTAATTACGTACATAAAAGAAATTGGATACTCTTCTTTAAATCTTTATATTTTTACCTAGATATGTTCATGCTCTTAGAGTTATTAATATTAAAGCAATGGCTATGCCCTATGTAAATCTGTATGACTACAACATTGATGAGTCATTGTTTATTTTTAAATTTTGAAAACATTCTATGACAAATTTGTGGTTAGCATAAATTAAATTGTGGTCACTACTATGTAAAAATGTGGAAAATGAATTCTTTTTATGCTTTAAACATGTGGGACTTCTATATTCAATAAAAATAAACACTGAAAAAAAAGATACATGCAACCAACTAATATTTAATAAATATTTCAATAGCTGAGGTACTCAAGATAGTAGAATTAATGGTTTAAATCAGTCTCGCCCACCTAAAAATCCTATTAAGAGAAAATTTATAATAAAGTATATATTCCCCATCCTTTTTCTTTACAAACAGAAATGACTTGGGGAAAATACGGAGTATATAAGATATAGCACTCAATCCAAAATTAAAGGCAAGAACCTACCTAGTAAATGCCTTAAGAACTCAGAGGGGAGAAGTAATTAGGTGTCAACTCTTAAATGCCCACAGTAAGCAAAATAATTTAGATAACAAATTTATTATAAAAGATTGTTAAAGACCTCTTGTTGGTCACCTTTGTTACCTGGGTACTCTGATACATTCCTCTGATCCTAGCAGGCCAAGCTGTCCATCAGAATCGAGACCCCAAGCATACACCTGGCCCTTGTCATTTAGTGCTAATGTATGAGCTTCTCCACATGAAACAGCTACGATATTTTGGGCATCCAGGGCAACAACCTGCTCTACAGAAATCAAGAAGAGACACATTACATTCTAATTTTAAACTCCCAATAAGAATAAAATACAGTGTTTATCTTGTACAAAAAAGCTAAGGAAATGCTGAAATACAGACTAAGTGTAACTTCAGTTATTCTGAAAAACCTAACAAATATGTTCCACACAAAATTCTCAATGTGGTAAATGCAGAAATATATCATAGGGCATAATCAATTCAGAATGTTAGGTGAATTGAACATTTTGGGGAAGAAGTAAACGGTTCACAAGGATTCTCTCAGAAAGTGCTCTTCATTTGAAGCCATTACCAATAAAAAGAACGGAGTCCAGCTGAAAGGGAATCATTTAAATAATTTGGCTTGTTTGTATTTTAACAATAAGATCATAACTGACACACACATTACCATATGAATACTACTATGGAGTGATCCTGAAATTAATGAAATAATCTGAATTAGCAATTTCTGACAGGAAACAATTCTTTACAGATCTCATAAATAAATATCTATTGGATATGCTGAGGAGAGAATTGAAAGGCAACGTGACCATAACAAATAGGTTTCAGCTTACAGGCTGCCATTTTAACACTGAAGATATAAAACCTTCATATGTGATTAAAACATGTTCAAGCTTTAAGTCAGTAATTAAAATAATGGCCCTTCAGAGGACTGTCAGCAGCCACTGACAAATCAATAAAGAAAGTGAAACTGTCTCCTTAGTATCTTTAAGATCTGCATTGTCTATCAGTTTTTTTAATAGTACCACAAGTTCTTTTAAAACACCATTTAAAATTAACTTTTTAATCTAATAAGAAAGCTATGTCTTCAATAAACTGAAAGTCTATTGTTGCAGAGACATTAAAATTGAATCCATCAGGGTTTCTTCAGAAGCACATTTTAGCTAATGTACAAGTGCAGCTATTCAATAATGAAACAGATTATATCAAGGAGGTTTAAATCCCTATATATAAATTCAGATTATATCTTAATTACTTATTCTGCATTTTAGGGTGGGAGGTTAGCCCTTAGACAGCCTCCAGGAATTTGCTCTAATGATACATTATCTTAAGTACTTACCTTAAAGTACTATGAGTTAATTTGTGAAGCTGATGAACAGTACATGGAAGTTCATTATACTCATCTCTCACTTTTTGTGCATATTTTTTGCATGTGTTTTTAAAAAGTATATTGCAGTAACGCACAAAACCAAAAATATATAACACGGCACCCCCCCAAAAAAGAAAAAGGACTTAGAAGTATGGCATCATTTATTTACATCAAAATATTCCCATAAATCTTAATTATGAAGACAGAAGTAAAATGCACAAATCTGTTATCCTTCACAAAGCCCCTGAAACGAGTCAATGTTTCTTGAAAATAATCTTCATAGGAAATATAGTAAAGAGCAGAAAATGACACGATGACAAGAAGAATGAGTAAGACTGGTTGGTTCAACAACATATGAAGAGTACTTAAATTAGACAGCAATGGCTATAAAATCAAAGGTACTAAAAATCAAAGAAACAAAGAAGAAATAATCATTCATACCAAACACTAATATTTACTGTAAATTTCTTGTGCTCTAAGCACTAGACACACAGATAAATAAAAGAGTTTTCATCTTCAAGGAGTTTACTGTCTATAGAAAAACAGGTGAGACAGGGATTGTGATTAAATGCTAAGATCAACAAAAGGCATCATGGGAACATAAGATACTTATTAAAGCCTTTAAAGATAATAGGAAGAATTCTGGAAGACAGTGACACTTAAGCAGCTGAGGAAAAAGGAAGAGATTCCATGTATGCATCTGAGAAAATTCAAATTATTTTCTCAAATACCGCAAAACAAACTAAAAGCAAAGTGAAAAGACTGATTTTTAAAAAGCAGAGGAAAATGTTATCGACCTGTCAAACAAAGAAACAGCCTCCCTAATATTTAAAACTGGGGGGGAAAAGAGCAGTAATTCAGTGAAAAATAAGCAAAAGATGTGAACTGATAGTTCACAAAAAAAGAAACAGAAATGGCCCTTACTCCTATGAAAAGACGCTCAACTTCACTGATAAGAGAAATGAAAATTCAATCTACATCGGGAAGCCAATTATACATTCTCTTAGAAAATTAATAAAGCCACACACTGTTTTTTAAAATTAGAAGTACTGAGGATTGACCCAAAACCTTGCTTATGCTAAGCATGCACCCTACCAGACTTACACCCACCCCTCAAGACATACACTTTTAACTGGTGCACATTTCTATAGGGTTAACCTTCAATTATAAAAGTTTACATTTATCAGAAGAATGAGAAGATAAGCCACTGACTCGGAGAAAATATTCACAAAAGACACAACTAATAAAGGATTGCTATCCAAAATATTTTTTAAAATTTCTTAAAACCCAACAGTAAGAAAATAAATAACCCAATCTTGTCAACATGGCAGAGAAGGACCTTGAGTTCACCTCCTCTCATGAATACAACAAAACCACAGCTGACTGCTGAACAACCATCAATAAAAACAGACTGAAACCAGGGGGAAGATATAGCTCCAGTGGCAGAGTGCATAACATGTACCACGCCCTGGGTTCAACATCCCCTACCTTCTCTAAAAATAAACAAACAAATCTAATAATCTACTCCCCACCCCGCAAAGAAACAAAAACAAAAACAAAAACAAAAACAAAAAGACTGGAACCTACCAAAAAAAACCCATCTTCTACAACTAGAAACATAAAGAGGGAACCATAGCAGAACAGCAAGAGGGGCGCACTTGCATATTCCAGTCCCATAACCCCCAGTGGGTGATCCAAAAGCTGGAGAATAACCAAATTGCGGGGTTCTCCTACAGGAGTGAGTTCTGAGCCCCTTGTCAGGCACCCCAGCCCTGAGGGTCCAGCATTGGGAGAAGCCACCAGAATGTCTGGCTTTGAAGGCTAGTGAGGCTTAATTGCAGGAGCTTCACAGGACTGGAGCAAACAGAGACTTCACTCTTAAAGAGTGCACACAAAATCTCACATACACGGGGGCCAAGGGTTGACCGAAGCAATATTTTCACAGGAATGTGGGTCAAACCTGTCTGCTGGTCTTGGAGGTTTCAGGGGGTGGGTGGGAGGGTAGTGTAGCTGTGGCTTACCCTTTGAACATAAAAGCTGGTGGTGACAGAAGGAAGGGGGGATATTCATCTGCATAAACTCACCTGGAGGCTGACATCTTGCTTGGGGCATGAGCACCAAGACCTGGCCCCACCCAACAGCCTGTAGGCTTAAGTGCCAAATAACTAACAGGGTGGGAACACAGATCCATCCATCAGCAGACAGGCTACCTTAAGACTTTCTGAGCCCACAGCCCCCTCTAAGCACACCCCCAGGCATGGGTCTGTCCACCAGAGAGCCAGACCCAGCTCCACCCATCAGTGGGCAGGCATCAGCCCCTCCTACCAGGAAGTATGCAGGAGCCTATAGACTAGACTCATCCACCAGGGGGCAGACAACAGAAGCAAGAAATCTATGACCCCATAGCCTTAGGAACCAAATTTACAAATACAGCCCAGACCCCTACGTGGGACCAGTCAGCTCCTGGCCCATGGATAACAAGAGGGGAGTGTACAGCTGGGATACTTAGGATGCCCCCTACAAAGGGCCACTTTTCCCAGGTCAAGAAATCTAACTAACCCACCACATAATAAATATACAAACAGAAATTCAGACAAAATGAAGTAGCAAGGAAATATATTCCAAAAGAACAAGGTACAACCCCAGAAAAATTAAGTAATGCAGAGACAGGCAATCTACCCAAGAAAGAGTTCAGATTAATGATCATGAAGGAAAAGAATGGATGCACAGAATGAGAAGTTAAAAGCTTTTAACAAAGAGTTAAAAAATATAAAAAATAATCAAATAGTTGAAGACTATAATAAATGAAATGAAAGATACACTCAAAGGAATCAACAGTAGAATAAACGAGGCAGAAGAATGGATCAGAGAGCTTGAACACAGAGTAGTGTAAATCACTGCCATATAACAGAAAAAAGAATGAAAAGAAGGAAGAGACCTCTGGGAAAATATTAAGCAAACTAACATTCACATTACACAGGTTCCAGAAGGAGAAGAGAGAGAAAGGGCCTGAGAAGATATTTGAAGAGACAATAACTGAAATCTTCCCTACCATAGGAAAGGAAATAGTCACCCAAGTCCAGGAAGCACAGAGATTCCCATACAGTATTATTCCAAAGAGGAGCACACTGAGACCCATGGTAATCAAACTAACAAAAAAGTTAAAGATAAAGAGACAATACTAAAAGCAACAAGAGAAAAGCAACAAATAACATACACAGGAACTCCCATAACATTATCATCTGATTTTTCAGCAGAAACTCTGCAGGTCAGAGGGAAGTAGCATAATATATTTAAAGTGATCAAAGAGAAAAAACCTACAACCAAGAATACTCTACCCAGCAAGGCTTCATTCAGATTTGATGGAGAAATCAAAAGCTTTACAAACAAGCAAAAGCTAAAAGAATTCAGCACCACCAAACCAGCTTTACAACAAATGCTAAAGGAACTTCTTTAGGTGGAAAAGAAAAGACCACAATTAGAAACAAGAAAATTACAAAACAGAAAAGCTCACCAGTACACACAATCATACAGTAAAGGTAGGAAGTCATCTACACACAAACTAATAGGAAAGTTAAAAGACAAAAGTAGTAAAATCATCTGTATCCACAATAAGCAGTTAAAGGATACACAAAACAATTAGCTGTAAAATATGATATCAATATCAGTAATCATGAGGGGAGTATGAATGCAAGGTATTTAAAATGCATCTGGTATAAAAAATAAACAAGTTTCTTCCCTGTAGCACAGGGAAAATATATTCAATATCATGTAGTAACCTATAACAAAAAAGAACATGAAAACAAACATACGTACATACATGTATGACTGAAACAATATGCTCCACACCAGAAACTGATATAACAGTGTAAACTGACTATATTTAAATAAATAAATAAAATGCATTTGAAATTAAGAGGTCAGCAACTTAAAACAATCATGTATGTATGTATGTGTGTGTATATACTTTTATACCAAAACCTCATGGTAACTGCAAACTAAAAACCTGTAATAGACAATAGACACAAAAATAAAGAGGAATCCAACATAGCACTAAAGATAGTCATCAAATAAAATAAAGAACAAAATTGAAAAGGGGGAAAAAGAACAACTCAAAGCAATTAAGAAAATGGCAATAAGAACATACTTATCAATAATTACCTTAAATGCAAATGGACTAAACAATCCAATCAAAAGATACAGACTGGCTGAATGGATACAAAACAAGACCCATATATATGCTGTATACAAGAGACCCACTTCAGACCTAGGGACACACACAGACTGAAAGTGAAGGGATGCAAATGGAAACCAAAAGAAAGCTGGAGTAGCAAATATTTATATCAGACAAAACAGACTTTAAAAGAGACAAACAGGGACACTACATAATGATCAAGGGGTCAACCCAAGAAAAGGATGTAACAATTGTAAATATATATACACCCAAAAAAGGAGTACCTCAATATATACAGCAACTGTTAACAAACATAAGACAAACTGCCAGTAACACAGTAATAGTGAGGACCTTAACACCCCATTTACAACAACGAACAGATCATCCAGACAGAAAAACAGCAAGGAAATATAGGCCTTAAATGACACACTAAACCAGATAAACTTAATTGATACTTAGCATTCCATCTGAAAGCAGCAGAATACACATTCTTTTCAATTATACATGGAACATTCTGTAGGATAGATCACATACTGGGCCACAAAACAAGCCTTGGTAAACCAAAAACAAAACAAAACAAAACAAAACAAAACAAAACTTGAAAGTATATCAAGTATCTTTTCTGACCACAAGACTATATTAGAAATCAATTACAAAAAGAAAAAAGAAAAAAAAACTGCAAAAAACACAAACACAAGGAAGCTAAACAATATGCTACTAAACAACCAATAGATAATTGATGAAATCAAAATGAAATTTTTTAAAAAGCAGGGACAAATGAAAACACAATAATTCAAAACCTATGGGATGCAGAAAAAGCAGTTCTAAGCGGGAAGTTTGTAATGACATAATCTTACCTCAGAAAACAAAAATGTCAAACAACCTACCCTTACACCTAATTCACCTAGAGAAGAAACAAACAAAACCCAAAATACAAGGAAAGGAATCATAAAGATCAGAGCAGAAATAAATGAAAGAGACTAAAAAAAAATAGAAAGGATCAATAAAACTAAAAGCTGATTCTTTGAAAAGATATACAAAATTGATAAACCTTTAGTGAGATTCATCAAGAAAAAAAGGGAGAGGACCCAAATCAATAGAAATGAGAAAGAAGTTGTAAGTGACGCCACAGAAATACAAAGGACCATAAGAGGCTATTACCAAAAACTATATACCAATAAAATGGAAAACCTATAAGAAATTGACAAATTCTTAAAAAGGTACAATCTTCCAAGACTGAACCAAGAACAAATAGAAAATATGAACAGACTACCAGTACTGAAATCGAATCAGTAATTTACAAACTCCCAAACAAAAGTCCTAAACCAGATGGCTTCACAGGTGAATTCTACTAAATATTTACAGAAGAGTTAACACCTATCCTTCTGAAACTATTCCAAACAATTGCAGAGGAAGGAACACTTCCAAACACATTCTATGATGCCATCATCACCCTGATATCAAAACCAAGGGTATCTCTCTCTCTCTCACACACACACACACACAATTACAGGCCAATATCCCTGATGAACACAGATGCAAAAATTCTCAACAAAATTCTTGCAAATTGACTCCAACAATACATTAAAAGGATGATACACCATGATCAAGTGGGATTTATTCCAAGGACACAAGGATTTTTCAATATCCACAAATCAATCAGGGTGATACATCACATAACTTAAAAATAAAAACCATATGATCATCTCAATAGATGTACAAAAAGCATCTGATAAAATTCAACATCCATTTATAGTAAAAACTCTCCAGAAAGTGGACATAGAAGGAACATATCTCAACATAACAAAGGCCATATGACAAGCCTACAGCTAACATCATACTCAATAGTTAAAAACTAAAGGCATTTCTTCTAAGATCAGGAACAAGACAAGGATGCCCACTCTTGCCACTTTTATTCAACATAGTTTTGGAAGTCCTAGCTACAACAATTAAAGAAAAAGAAATAAAATGAATCCAAATTGGAAAAGAAGTAAAACTGTCACTGTTTGCAGGTGACATGATACTATAAACAGAAAATCTCAAATATGCTACTAGAAAACTACTAGACCTCATCTATGAATTCAGTAAAGTTGCAGGATACAAAATTAGCATACAGAAATTTGTTGTATTTCTATATACTAACAGCAAAATATAAGAAATAAAAATTAATAAGGAAGCAACCCCATTTACCACTGCATCAAAAAAAAAAAAAAAATCTAGGAATAAATCTATCTAAGGAGGCAAAAGACCTGTACTTTGAAAACTGTAAGACACTGATGAAAGAAATTGAAGACAATGTACATGAAAAGATATACCGTGTTCTTGGATTGGAAGAATCAAAATTGTTAAAATGGCCATACTGACAAGGCAATATACAGATTTAATGCAATCCCTATCAAATTACCAATGGCATTTTTCACAGAACTGGAACAAAAAAATTGTTAAATTTGTATGGAAACACAAAAGACCGTGAATAGGTGAAACAATCTGAGAAAGAAGAATGGAGCTGGGGAAATCATGCTCCCTGACTTCAGACTGCAATACAAAACTACAGTAATCAAAATAGCATAGTACTGATACAAAAACAGACATACAGACTCATGGAATAGTGGACAGAAACTTCAGAAATAAACCCAAACACTTACAGTCAACTAATCTATGACAAAGGAGGCAGGAATATACAATGGAGAAAAGACAGTTTCTTCAATAAGTAGTGCTGGGAAAACTAAACAGGTACATGTAAAGGAATGAAATTAGAACATTCTCTAACACCATATACAAAAATAAAATCAAAATGGATTAAAGACCTAAATGGAAGACCAGATACTATAAAACTCCTGGAGGAAAACATAGGCAGAACATTCTTTGATGTAAATCGAAGAAATATTTTTTGGGGTTCCATCTCCTAGAGTAATGGAAATAAAAACAAAAGTAAACAAATGGGACCTAACTAAACTTGAAAGCTTTTGCATAGCAAAGGAAACTACAAATAAAACTAAAAGACAACCTACATCAACAAGGGATTAATTTCCAAAATACACAAGCAGCTAACACAGCTCAAGATTTAAAAAAAAAAAAAAAAAATCCAATGAAAAGAATGTGCAGAAGATCTAAACAGCCATTTCTCAAAAGAAGACATACAGATGGTCAACAGGCACATGAAAAGATGCTCAAGATCATGAATCAAGAAATGCAAATCAAAACTACAATGAAGAATCATTTCACAACGATCAGAATGGCCATCAGCAAAAAGTCTACAAGGAATAAATACAGGAGAAGGTGTGGAGAAAAAGGAACCCTCCTACACTGTTGGTAGGAATATAAACTGGTACAGCCACTATGGAGGTTCCTTAAAAATCTAAAAATAGAGTTACTATATGATCCAGCAATCCCACTCTTGGGCATATACCTGGAGAAAATTCTTAATTCAAAAAGATACATGCACCCCAATGTTCACACCACCACTATTTACAATAGCCAAGACATGGAAGCAACCTAAGTGTCCATCAGCAGATGAATGGATAAAGAACTTGTGGTATAATTATAAAATGGAATACTAGTCAGCCAAAAAAAATAAAATAATGCCATTTGCAGCAACCTGGATGGAGCTGGAGATCACTACACTAAGAGAAGTAAGCCAGAAAGAGAATGAAAAATACCATGTTATCACTCATATGTATAATCTAAAAAGAGACACAAATGAACTTATTTACAAAACAGAAACAGACTCACAAACAGAAAATAAACTTATGGTTACTGGAGGAAAGGGGGTAGAGGGATAAATTGGGATTTTGTGACTTGCAAATACTATTGTATATAAAAGACATACAGATGGCAAGCAACCATATGAAAGTGTATTTTATATCATATATCATCAGGGAATTGCAAATTAAAATGAGGTACCGCTATAAACCTATTAAAATGGCCAAAATCCAAAACACTGACAATAGCAAATGCTGGCAAGGACACAGAGCAACAATGACTCTCATTCATTGCTAGTGGGCATGCAAAATGGTAGAGACACTTTGGAAGACAGACAGTTTGACTATTTTTTACAAAACTAAACATACTCTTATATGATCCAGCAATCACACTTCTTGGTATTTACTCAAAGGAATTGAAACTAATATCTACACAAAAACCTGCACACAGATGTTTACAGTATCTTTATTAGTCATTGCCAAAACTTGGAAGCAACCAAAATGTCCTTCAGTAGGTGAATGGATAAACTGGTATATCCAGACAGTGGAACATCATTCAGTGCTAAAAAGAAATGAGCTATCAAGCCATGAATACACATGGAGGAAACTTAAATGCATACTACTTAGTGAAAGAAGCCAAATGGAAAAGGTTACAAAATATATGATCTAAGTATATGATATTCTGGAAAAGGCAAATACTTTGGAGACAATAAAAAGATTAAGTGGCTGCTTGTGGGCAGGGAGAGGGAGGAAGGAATAGGCAGAGCACAGAGGATTTTTAGAGTAGTCAAACTATTCCGGGCGATACTTTCACTACTCTGTACCATACTATGTATATCATTGCATGCATTCATCAAAACCACAGAATGTACAACAGAGTGATTGCTAATGTAAACTATGGACTCTAGAAGATAACAGTGTGTCAGTGTAGATTCATAAATTGGTAATAAATGTACCACTGTGGTACAGGTTGTGGATAGTGGGGGAGGTTGTGTATGGATGGTATAGAGTATACGGTTAACTCTGTACTTTCTGCTCAAGTTTGCTGTGAACTTAAAATGCTCTTTAGAAGTTTATTAATAATAAAATTTGTTTATTAAAAACACACACACACCAAGATAACATTTTTCATCTCATAAAAATTCAAGTCTGATAACAATCTGTTGGGAAAGAAGGAACTCATATATTCATAGTTGGAATACAAAATAGAACCACCTTTATGGAAAGGAATGTGGCAATTATCTAACAAAACATATGCATTTACCTTTTTGAATCCAGCAATTCCACATCGTACAGATACATCTAAGTACTAAAGGGTAGCAGAATAATGCTACCTCAAAATATGCCACTTTGGAATAAGGGTTATTTTGAGCTGAAGGCCATTAAGAAGCAGATATAAGAAAAGCTCTCTGCTCTCCCCCTATGTGCCTAAAAAGCAGGACATAAATTTGTTAAGGTGTCCCCTCTTCCCTCTCTACTAGAAGTTAATCACTGGAGACACTCTAGACCTTATCAGGTCAGAAACAGCACCAGAAGAAACTACTAAGAAACTTCACTAACTAGCCTTTATCTTTTCATAAGTTCCCACACACATTTGCCACCCCAGAACTAAACTTCACTAACTAGCCTTTATCTTTTCATAAGTTCCCACACATATTTGCCACCCCAGAAACTCAAAGAACTTTTCATTTTGTTACTTCTTTACTTATTGTTCTTTTGTTAAAATGCTACGTAAGTCCATGTTCTACCACCCTCTTGTGTTACTCATTCCTGAGTGTTCCCACATGTAAACACAATGCAATAAACTTCTGTTTTGTTTTTCTCTTGTTAATCTGTCCCTTGTCTAGACAGGCCCCAGCTGGAGCACCTAGGACGGTAGAATACAACATATGTGCGTCTACGTGAATGTGTGTGTATTTACATATATTTGCAGTACTGCATATAATACCAAAAGACTGGAAATATTTCAAGTATCCATCAATCAAGGACTCCACACATTGAGATACTATGCTCTGAAGAAATAAAGAGGAAACTACATGCAAATATGGAAAGCTCTCAAGGATATTACCCAAGGAGGGGAAAAAGAAAAATCAAGATGTGGAATAATGTACATGATTTGCTATTTTTTGTGTATAAAGAAGAGGGAAGAATAACAATATATATTCATACTTCTTACAACTACATAAAGATACTTTGGAAAGATAAACAAAAAATTAACATAGTTACCTATAAGGGATGTGGGTAGAGGGGGAAATAGGGTAGTCAAATGTAAGAGCAAACCTCTCAATGTGTTTATATTATTTTGATTTTTGAACCATGTGAATATTGTCTATTCAAAATAAAAATTAATTTTAAAAATTAAATAGAATATTAGAAAAAATACCCAAAGCAATGTATCAAAACCAATGTTTTCTCTTTAAAACTGACCTGAGCTCTAATTTTTTTCTACATACTAAAAACTCAAGATAAATAATTTTGGTTCTTTCAGAATTTGAGCCCCATCAAATTATTGAGATATCTATTTTGAGAATGAATAACTACTTCACAAATATATTATTAAAGAAACATAATACAGTTATTATCTAAGACAGTATTTAATACAGGCTTTTCAGACAACAAATATACAAACTGATAACCTCTCCATACGATTTTTAAAATTATTTTTCCAAATGGCTAATCAAAATGAAAAGCCTCAACCATTTCCCCTCAGTATGCTAAAAAGTCAGATCAATGTTATATTGAAACATTTCACATCCAGGTCAAATTCTGGTTGAATGCTTAAAACAAGATGGCCTCAAAGGAGAGTCAATGATAAGTAAGTCAAGAATGAAGGGGGAATAAACAAAACCAGCAAAACAAAAAAATTCACTAGAAAACCTGGCTTGATGATACCCTATATGAGAAAGAAAAGAGAATTCATACCAAATCTAACAGCTAACATTTATTGGGTGTTTACTATGTAACAGGTACTATGCTAACTCTAAAAGTTTTAATCATCAAGCCAAATATGCCTTTTAAGGCCAAGGAACACAGAAAAGGGAGGGATAAGTGGTGATTAAATTCACTTTAATTTAGATTGAGTATGAATATGAGGGCAGAAAACAAAAGAAGAACTCTGCCAAACAAACCCATTAAAAAACAATTGATTCCTCTGATAAATGGGAGCTACAAGAAGATGTTAGAATTAAGAGAATGTATGATGCTAAACTTGTTGGAAAAGGTTTAGTAGCAGCACATGATCATTATAGTTGACTGTAATTCAGAAATAAGGTATGCTTTAAAAAAATACAAATACACAGATAAAAATACGTGGCAAAAGGTTAACTGTTGGTCATTGCACTATTCTTTCAACTTTTCCTTATGCTTCAAAACGTTCATATAAAAACTTTGAGAAAAGTAATACTGTTCATAACAATATTTATGATTCACAATATTTCTCTTCAAGGAAAGAATAAAAGGAACACTTAGTTTTGGGAGGCACAAAAAGGCAAAGAAAACTTAAGTGGAGGAGACTATCTAGAGAAAGGAAGAAAAAACTACATTTTTTCAGAGACAGGAGCAAAAACAGAAAAGATGAAGAACTAGAGAGATTTAACATACCCATCTTGTAAATTCTGACAGCAGATATACTTCAAATATCTCTAATAGGCACTAGTTCATCATTACTTCTGGTTCTTCTTACACTTATGTTGTTCAAATGCAATATTTTTGAAAACTAATGGCTCATCATTTTATCAAGGAGAAAAAGGCCACCTTCTTTGCTCCATAAATGCAAAACATTGTCATTTTTATATTTATAAAAACCAACTAAAATGTTCAACCTAATGACAGCTTTTGTTTCTACATCATTTATTTCCTTCCAATTACCTCTGTATGCACATTGGACTTCAGTATTTGTTCACTAACAAACTGCATCAAATAAATTTCGCTGCACAAACATAAAAGAAGAACGAATATTGTTGCACATCCTTTTAGCAATACAGAATAGGTCCAGGTTTTTGCTGTAAAATGTTAACATGATAAAATACTTCTGGTTTGAATAATTAACCAGATAAGAACATCTTATGTCCTTTGGGACCTAACAAATATATACATCAATTCTTGAGTTTGTGAAGATTCATGTAGAATATCATATCCAGACTTCTGTTTAAGAGTTCACTTATATAATCAGTCTTACCAGATTCATACAATGGTGCTATCTACATTCACCTTCTGGTTTGTCTAGTAATTGTGAACATGTTCTGTCAGTTTTCTTCTCTTTGTTATTATGGACAGAAAATGAACATTTTTACATTCTCAACTGTGGTCAATGAAACAGACTTCTTACACATCTTCTTAAAAGAAAACGCAAAACTCTGCACACTGTATGAAGATAGGATGCTAAATACTGATGATTCATTTCACCATTATACCCTCCTTCTAGGACACCCCATCATTGTTCCACTTGTAATTTTTAGTCTTTTAATTTTAATATAGTTGGGAATGTATCAATTCTCATTATTTGCAGTAGTTCTACAAGTGTTCGGGGCGACTTTATTTAGCAAATACTGAATCACAGCCCCTAGAGAAAATACAAGATTAGGTTGCTACAAACCTCTGATTTTATTTCATCACCCAGTCAATTTATTACCTTGTTTTATATGTTTCTGTTTAAAGACATCTTATGTAATATATATATTTGGGTTTTATTAATTGAAGTATAGTCAGTTTACAATGTTGTATCAATTTCTGGTGTACTGCATAATAGTTCAGTCATACATACACTGTTGATTCACTAACACTGAATTCACAGCCAACAGCACTGTAAACTCGCACCAGTGAATTTTCTTGTAAGAAAATTGTATCACAGGTGTGATACAGCCTGCTTGTACTTAGGAACATTGGACAGCACCTCAGCTGTATGCTCAGGGGCCATTTTAAACAGTGAAATCACCAACAAAAAGTACAAAAATGCAAAAAATGCAAAAAGACACTTATTTACAATATAAGAGCTGAAACAGGAAGGCAGAGCACTGCTTTGCTGAACCTCAGCTGGAAATGTACACAATGGAGGACTCACGTACTTTGCATCTCTACATGTATGGATGTCCAGGAATGACCATGAAAAGCTCTGTGAGTACTGACTGACTATGACTCACACTGATTTAGTAAGAGTACACCTAATCACTTCTTCCTCGACAACCAAAATAAAATATATAAGATGGTCTATTAAGAATCTTTCGCAGGGAAGAGTATAGCTCAGTGGTAGACTGCATGCTTAGCACACACAAAGTCCTGGGTTCAATCCCCAGTACCTCCATTAAAAAATAAATAAATAAATAAACCTAATTACTCATCCCCCATAAAAAGTCTTTTGCTAAATGGGTTTAAACCTGACAATAAGATATCATCACCAAAATATAAACATTATCTTGTTATTCTATATCCTCTTTCATCTACAGATGTCAAAATTTTGTTGTTATGGGATAAACCGGGTTCCCCAAAATCTGTATGCTAAAAGTCCTAATCCCTGGTACTCTAGAATGTGACCTTATTTGGAAAAAGAGTGGTTGAGGATGTAATTAGTTAAGATGAGGTCGAACAAGAGCAAGGTAGGCCCCTAATCTGACTTGTGCCCTAATTAAAGAAGAAATCTGGTCACACAAAGAGAAAGGTATGTGAAGGATTGCCTAATATTGCCAGCAAACCACCAGACACTAAAGAGAGGCCTGGAATATGGAATAGATCCTTCCTTCATAGCCTTCAGAAGGAATCAGTGCTGTTGACACCTTAATCTTGGATTTCTAGCCTCCAGAACTGTGATATAACACCTTACTATTACTTAAGCCACCCAGTTTGTGTTACTTTGTTATGGCAGGCCTAGCAAATGAATACACTTAAATAAATATTTTCAGGTTCAAAACATTCCGTCAAGTTAGCCAAGTACTACCACCTATGTTTTAAAGGTGATCTGCAGAAGTAACTTACTCTGAATAATTCAATCACAGATAAACTTGATTTTGAAAATTTAAAGTATCTAGTTCAAATTACATTATTTCCATGAGAAACAACTTTTTTAAATGGAAAAAAAATAAATCACACAAAATTGGGAAAAGACACATTTCTCTAAACAATGTTTAAAATATAACTGGGAAAATAAAAGCTTTTTAGAGAGCAAGTTGGCAATATGTATTACAATTCTAAACATGCATGTGCTCTGACCCAGAATCTTCCTTTGGGAAACAAAAACAACAATAGAAAATTACTCTATTTCCAGTAACAGGTAATAAATAAATTATGGAATATCCAGGTAATAGAAATTGATGCTTCTACTAAAAAGAATGTCTACATAGTATAACATGAAAAGATAAAAATACATTAAATGGAAAAGCAAACTATAGAACTTTATGTATATGTGAATAGAATTATATATTTTAATACACTTATAAGACATGACAATATAAACAAATAGTAGTAGTCACCTTCACGATGTAGGGAAAAAAGTGGCTTCCACTTTTTAAATCATATATTTCCATAACTTTTAAAAGTTATGGAAATGTATTATTTTGGTAATCAGGGAAAAAAAGGATTTTTTTTTTTTTTAAAGTATATGAAATCTCCAACTTACAAATGATCCCAAGCACCACAGGAACAAATGTCGTCTATTTCCCAAAATCAAAATACTAGGGAAACAACTAACCTACAGTGACAGATTCTCTTCTCTAGGAAACGAAGGCTATAATCAAATATTGTTTATATTTAAAATGTGATATATAGTTAAATTAAATGCTACTCAAAAGTATCTATCCTAAGCTTCCTGGAACTGATAAGGCAAGAAAGCTAAACAAGCCAGCACAGGTGAAAGGGGGAGATAAATTCTGACACACAAATGTAAAACTCCAGTGAATTTTTCTATAGATAATGCTACAAAGTTAAATGTTAATTATTGATAGAGTACGATACTTGGGTATAATGTGTTTTAAAATTTGGTCTGAAAACCTATTTATGCTATCTAGCAGTATTTCCCTGAGCAAAACATTTTTTTTGAGTTTTTAAAACTACAATTCATTCATAAACCAGGGATTATCTGGTATAAAAGTACAAATATCAACAATGCATGCTCCAAGACCACAATTAATCTTAACTCAATGTGGTATATGAGTTTAATGAATTCCTATATTTATTTTTAACTAAAAAAACTTGAATTCAACAGAGTTTGAACAACTATCAATGTTCTATATAGAGAACAAACACAAATCTTTGTTGTTGTTTTACGTTCAAGTTATCAGGGTCTAAAAAACAATATTGTTATGAATAGCAACAAGCACAGTCGTGTTAATAGCAATTACAAAACTAGAGGTCAGAAGGAATATACTTTGTTAAATAGCTGATTTTAAGAGGCAGCACTTCAAATTCTTAGTAAATGTTTAATTCAGCCAGAGCTTAAATTTCAAAATTCTCTGCCTACTATGCCTCACTAGATGCTATAAATATTGGTTTTCCTCTTCCCTCCTGAGTAACACAAAACTCTGACCAGAGCAATGCAAGGTGCACTTAATATCCATCTGAAGAAATTTAATGTTCACAAGATGCTATACTATAAAGTTAAAAAGTTACTGTACCATTCCATCCTTATTTAAAGATATGTCACACACAGCCCCAATAAATATGAAGAGAAAAGACTGGAAAAATAAATACAAAATTGTCAACACTGATTACCTACAACTGTTTTTTTTTCCTTCTTCTGTTGTTCTTTAATTGTTTAACTGAATTTGTAGTTGATGCATTTCATGGTTCTGATTTTTTAAAAGATGAAGACTTGGAACTAGTGAACAGCACCAATAAATAATTCAGAATGCTTTTTTTTAAATTTTCAATAATTATACTGCTAATTTTGTTATAGAGATAACAACAAATAACCAAATGGCTACTTCATTCAAGGCATGTACTTCCCTATTCCTAAAGTAAAAGTATTGTTTACTGACATTTTAAAAGGATCTCTAACATAATGCATTTAATAATCATCATAGAATATATTATTAAAAATTAAGAATTAAATAAAACTAAAACATTAAAAAGTTAAATGAAAATACTTATTCTCTAAAATTACTACCAATAATTACCAACAGAAATTTGGAATGGTACAACTCATAGTCATGAAAACATTTTAATGAGTTTCCTGATAAAATCAATATTAATATAAAGTAACTTACATGTCTTAGTTGATACTCACAATAATGTTCATATGGAGATATAACTAACTAGATTTAAAATTTTTTTCTTGTTGTTGTTGGGGTTTGGGGGGGTAATTAGAGTTATTTATTCAGTGGAGGTACTGGGGATTGAACCCAGGACCTTGTACATGCTAGGCATGCACTCTACCACTGAGCTACACCCTCCCTCACTAAAAATTCTTTATAATGGATGTTGACAAGTCTATACCCTTTTATGCATTCTATCTACATACAGGTATACAATGCGCATAAGGAGCTTATTATGAGCCTGGCACTGTGCTAAGCACTTTATTTAATCTCATTTAATCCTCAAAACACCATGAGGTAGGTATACCATCAACCCTACTTCATAGATAAAGGCATTAAGATACATTTTCCTATTTGGTACATTTTCCTATTTATTGCACTGTCCTTTTGTTAATACCACTTAAATAACAAGATTGTGTTTTAATAATTTATTTTCAAAATATACTTAAAATTATATAAATACTTAGGGCTTTACAATATTTTTTCTTTAGTAAAGTCCTTTCTGGATGGCTAGGAATTGCTGAAGCCAGGAAAAGGAAAGGAGAAGTAAAGTTGAAATATAAAGACTCCAACATAAATATAATATCAAATAGCTGTTTTACTTCAATTTCTTTCTAAGACTAGCAAGAATGAACCCCTCAGAATATATTGGCAGAGATTTTGTTCTATGTTTTCTTAGATTCTTTATTTACATATTTGGCATCCATTGATCACAGGACTAATTATATTAACTGTATGTTCTTACTTTCTATATTCTTGATGCAGACATATGCACGATGGGGTTAGGAGCTTGTCAGTCTCTCCCAGGGCTAGTGATTCCTAAAGATAACAACTTGCCCAATGATAAGCCTGCCATATGCAAACTGACCAATCCAGATTATACCACCAACTAACTCCTTATCTAACTCTCACACACCAAACCAGTACTTCCCCCTACTTTAAATCATCCCAGGACCAGGTTCCAGGAAACAAGAAACCAATCCTACACCCTAAAGCCTGGAGGAATTAATCAAACTAGCCAATCCTAAACTGTTCATTCTGCCCAGTTTGCCTTTCCAGGAAAACCTCAATAAAGGCTACAACCTAAGATCTCCCCTGAGCTCATCTTTTGCCTCCTGACTACCCTGGTGTCTTCCTCGACAGCTCTATGTGGCATGTAGTGACCCCTTTCTCTCAGAGTATAATAAACTTTTTCCAAGCCTCATTCTCATTTCCCCTTATGGCCACACTGTGTTTTACCATACCATATCCAACATACACATTCTTAGAACAGTTTTAAATTTTAAAATTCTGGTTATAAAGTAGCTGATGGCCACCAAGCTCATCAAAACAAGAGTCTATCTATAATTTTCCTCTCTTTCTATTGCACATCCAATACGTTAATCATGTGTTCATTGAATAAACAACCCTGTGTTCCTCTTGCGTGTATTGTAATTGCTGTCACTTTAGTGACAAAGATGTGTTAGATAAGGTTTTTACCCTCCAGGAACTGACAGGGTGGCAAAGACTTTTATCCAGATAATTATATAATAGGAAGGATATAATATATTATATATAGATAATTATATAATAGGAAGACTTTTATCCAGATAATTATATAATAGCAATGCAACTTATTAATTTACTGAATGCCTGGTAACTGCGCTTGATACCGCATGAAACATGAGACTTGAGTTCTTACAAGAGTGACCAGGGAGATCTGTGTGATATTCAAGAGACAAAAACAGAAATATGCCTTAGATTAAAGAAGGATGGACTGGAGCAGAGAGATCAATTAGAAAGCTATGGCCACAGTTTTCGTAGA
The DNA here is from genome assembly GCF_036321535.1 of Camelus dromedarius. Taxonomy (NCBI): domain Eukaryota; kingdom Metazoa; phylum Chordata; class Mammalia; order Artiodactyla; family Camelidae; genus Camelus; species Camelus dromedarius. Next base: position 35,113,547 of record NC_087443.1, on the reverse strand, counting down.
CTAGAAATGATATAACAAGAATTAAAAACAAAGAATTTTAGATTGAGACACAGGAAACTAAAGGCCTAAGGTTTAAGTACCTGGCTCAAGATCACATTTTTAGCAATTTGCAAAAGAAATGAAAAGACAGAACAAGAGAGCTACTGAGGAAAGAATAAGATTTGGCAACTGAGTCAATGTTGGTGCTACAGGTCAGGAAGAAGACCCCACGGTGAATCTAAGCTCTGAACCTAAGTAAATTTAAGAAGCATGAATAATACAAGGAAGAGGAGCTGTTTTTGTAGTTTGTTTCAGAGAGATGGAGATAGTTAACTTAGAGTACAATGGTTTCCATTTAAACTGTTCCTTTTTTGTTCTCCACATTTTATCAGTTTTATTATATCAGAAATATGTATATTTATCTTTCTTGGTTTTCTTAATGTATAAATTTCTCCCATGGTTAAGCACAATATAAGCAGCAGATGCCCTGTTTATTAACAGCCTAATTATATACCAAGCAAATAAATTTAGGCACACTGGTATTAAAATAGCTACAAATGCAAAATAAGACTAGAGAGCTGTAGCCAAATGCTTTTATTTTAAATTTAAAGATTAGCTTATCATTTGGGAGGAGCAGGTTTAAAAGTGTGAATAAGCAGAATTTACCTAAGTGTCTGTTCCTCAAAATATCAGTACACAAATTTTATCTTCTGTTATAGACCAAATGCCTGTGTCCCACCAAAATTCACACATTGAAATTCTAATCCCCGATGTAATGGTATTATAAGGTAGAGAGTTTTGGGAGGTAACTAGGTCTTAACGGTGAAGCCCTCATGAATGAGATTAGTGCCCTTTCACAGAGCTGCCTCACCCCTCTGCCACTTGAGGACACAGTGAAAAGATGGCCATCCATGAACCAAGTGAGTCCTCACTAGACAACAAATCTGCTAGCATCTTCATCTTGGACTCCTCAGCCTCAAGAACAGTTAGAACTATGTTTGTTGTTTAAGTCACCCAGACTATAGTAATTTTATTGCCAGCAGCATGAATGGACTAAGAAATCTTCTGATTATTCTTCATTAAATAAACTTTTGAAAATAAATGATGAATCTAACTTCCATCACTTACGTGCTTCTCACAAGAACAAAAAAGACATCTCTTTTTTTTTTTGTTATCATTGTATCTTAAAAATCTGACAATAAAGAAATCCCATTCATTTTACATCTTGTTCCAATACAGTATTACCTCTAAGTGAAACAAACATACATTTTGGGGAAATTTTGGCATAATTTTTGAACATGAACTCCAACAAGGTAACTGAAGACTAAACATAAAGTACTTTCATCGTCAGCATGTCTAGGACATAGTAGAAAGACACTCCATTGAAGAAAAGCCTAAATTTCAAGTGGTACATAAAATGTATTGTCTATCTCAAGACAAAAACAGAAACAGCATATTACCTACTTCAGTGTAAGGCTTATCTAAAATTAAATCCCTACTTTAGTATTAATGGCTTTTTTCTTTTAAGAAAACATTTATTGAGCACTTATCATACACCAGGCATTGTTCTTTGTACTTCATGTGATATTTCACTCAATCCCTACAACCACCCTTCACATCATAATCCTAATTGAACAGAAGAAAATATTTAACAGAAAGAGGCTAAGCTATATGCCCAAAACAATATAGCTAAGCACTACAATTTCAGAGCCCACCCTTTTATTAAAAAAAAAACATTAATAGATAATTTATCTACCTTATTTTTTTTAAAAAAGGTATGTTGTGAAAAGTCTGTGTCCATCATCCATGTCCTCCACCAACCTAGTTCTCACTCTTTATCTTACCTCTGCACCAAGAGTAAATACTATTAGCTATATATATTCTTTCAGGGTTTTTCTTAATGTATCTATAAGAGCAAATAAAAATGTATATTTATCTTTTTTAATTTAAAATATAGTTTTCTATATAATGTTCTACACCTTGCTCTTTTATTTATCTTAGAGATCTTTCCACATTAGTAAGCAAAGAACTCCTTCATTCTCTTCATAACAACACAGCATTACATTACATTGACTGGATGGACCATAATTATTTTACCACTTCCCAACAGGCTATCATAAGGTTGTTTTCAACGTTTTGCTACTATAAACAATGCTGTAGTAATACTCATCTTGTTTATGTACAAATGTAGCTATCAAATCAAGAGCTATATTCTTGGACTTTCTGGGAAACGGATATATGCACTTGTAATTCTGATGCATGCTAGTAAAATAACCCTCTTAAGGGTTTATCAGTTACACCAATAACCTACAAACACTTGTACTGACAGCCTTACCACAGAGTATTACCAAACTTAAGGATTTTGGTTAACCTAATGTGAAAAAAATGGTACATCAGAGTAGTCTTCTGCATTTCTCTTAGTATGAATGAGGCTAAAGAGTATTCACTGTTTAAAACTCATTTGTATTCCCTTTTCTGCGAAGTGTCTGTTCCTACCCTTTGTCCATTTTGCTACTGGAATGTTTCCCTGATTCTCATTGATTTCTAGGAGTGCTTTATATCTCAGACATTTGCATTTTGATTGTAATATAAGTCACAAATATTTTTCTATTTGTCTTTTAACTTTGTTTACAGTGACTTCCTACCTACCTAAATTTTTACTTTCTTGTATTTTATCTTTTCTATGCCTTTTCACAATTCAGTCAGAAAAGATCTCCTCACTCCAAAATCATAAAATAGTCCATGTTTTCTTTGAGAACACTTATTATAGCCTTTACATTTAAATATTTGATTCATCTGGAATGTATCCAATATATACATGGTGTGATGTATTAATGCCCCCTTATTCCCTACATGACGTTCTTACTTATTCCAAGATCATTTGTTGAATAGCTCCAACTTGAATTTTTTTTCTCCATTGATTTGTCTATATCTCGGCTTTATAATCTGTTTTATTGTTTAATATGTCTATTTGTGAGGGATTTTTAACTATTAAAGCTTTAAAATTAAAATGTTAATGTCTAGTTTTATACATATACGTGTATGTGTATAAAACTTGCTCTTATTTTTCAGAGTTTTCCTGGCTACTTTGGTTGATTTTTTTCCATATGACTAGTTTCCAGGAAAAAAAAAAACATTTGGAATTTTTATTAGAATCACATTAAACTGACAGATTAATTTTACAGAAACTGACAAATTTATGTCGGTTGAGTATTCCTGCCCACAAATGTGGTTGCCATTTATTCAAGTTTTTTGTATCCCTCTTAAGTCCTTTCAAGTCTTCTTTATATTACAGGTCTTGTACATTTAAGTTATTCCTGAGTCATTTTATTTTTTCTTGCTATTGTAAATGGTGTCTTCCATGTTGACACCTAAGTGAATCTTGTTTCCACTAGATTTTTCTTTTTTTTTTAATTGAGGTACAGTCAATTTACAATATAATGTTAAGTTTCAAGTGTACAACATGGTGACTCACAATTTTTAAAGATTATGCTCCATTTATAGTTATAATACTGTCTATATTCTCTGTGCTCTACCATATATCCCTATAGCTTATTTATTTTATACATTGTACTGTATATCATTTATATTATACAGTATCTTTCTTTTCACTAAGCATAATATCCTCCAAGTACATCCATTTTGTTGCAAATGGCAAAATTTTATTCTTTTTATGGCTGAGTAGTATTCTTGTGTGTTTGTGTGTTTTTGTGTGTGTGTGTACATGCATGCCACATTTTCTTTATCCATTCATCTCCTGATGGACACTTAGGCTGTTTTCCTATCTTAGCAATTGTAAATAACGCTGCTATGAACATTGAGGTGCACATATCTTTTCAAATTAGTATTTTGTGTGTTTTTCAGAAATACACCCAGGAGTGAAACTGGTGGGTCAAAATAGTAGTTCTATTTTATATTTTTGAGGAACCTCCATACTGTTTTCCACAGTCGCTGCACCAATTTACATTCCCACCAACAATATACAAGGGTTCTCTTTTCTCCACATTCTTGCCAACATCTGTTATTTGTGGTCTTTTTTTTTTTTTTGATGATAGCTATTCTGACAAGTGTGAGGTGATATCTCACTGTGGTTTTGATTTGCATTTCTCTGAAAATTATGATGTGGAATATCTTTTCATGTGCCTGTTGGCCAAATGTGTGTCTTCTTTGAAAAATGTCTATTCTGGTTTCTATTCATTTTTTAACTGGGTTGTTTGTTTTTTGATATTGAGATGTGTGAGCTGTTTATATATTTTGAATATTAGCCCCTTATCACATCATTTGCAAATATTTTCTCCTATTCAATAGGTTGTCTTTTTGTTTTGTCAACAGTTTCTTTTGCTGTGTCCACTAGGTGTTAATTTTGACTTTAGGAGAGTTATTTAACCTCTTGAAGTTGTATTTCCCTCACCTATAAAACTGAACTAATATGTACTTTGCAGCATGGATTTAGGGCTTCTGGGTAATGAATAAAGGATTCAGCATAGTGCCTGGCACACAGTGATGGTTACCATTATTATTTTAAAATATCAGCATTTTAGTGTCTAAATAATATATTCTAAATAATATTCTTCATTATTAAGTTTCTCTCCAATTATGAGGTTGCTATCTTTCTTCTCCATTTACATTGTCATACTAACTTCTAAATGTTTCCTTTCCCCCTATTCCCAGTTGCTTACTGAGCTCCCCAAATGAGTGCAGAAATACAGTTATTTCATGCAGAGGTAACTGGTCAGGCTTTTACTTAATTTTCTTCAAAAGATAAGTGTAGGTAAATGAAGTTCATTCCTGTTAGACTGTCTAGCTATGAAATCTATAGCTGAGCAATACCTGGATCAGAAATCAGGAAGTATACATGGGTTGATTCATAAATACTTGGGATCAACTGTGGGAAGCAATCATAAACTTCTTCAAATAACTTAGTAAAGCAGCTAAACTTTCCTCCAACTGTTTTCAGAACCTTCTAATTCTGCTCCTTAGGGTCTCTTTTAGCCTTATCCTGTTCTTCCCCCACTCCCATTCCTCTTTCACAGAAGTAACATTATCTCGAAGGGCACACTTCCCAGAGGTTCTTGCCTACATACTAGCACATATACAATTCATAGTTACAATTATTTCAGCTATTAGTGGAATCAAAAGCAAGTTCTATGTGACTGCATCTTGTGACTTCAAAACCTTTGTTTCCAGTAAAATCTGGAAGGAAGTCATAAAGTCAGACAGTTAACTAATAGGGTTGTGTCAGTTAAATAAGCAAATTAATAAAATTCAGGCTATAAAATGGTATCTTGTAAATAAATGTTTTACCTATACGTAAAAATTCAAGTTTAAAAAACAGATGAAACAGAGTAGGTAACCATTTGGGTTATCTCAAATTTACAAAGATGTTACATCACCAGGTACTTTAAGCTGTCTCCCAAAAGCACAAAATTAAATATTGTTATTAGATTATTAATTACTTGATAGGTTGGGACCAAGACGTTTATAGTTAGGAATATTAGCCTACTTTGAACTGAAGATGAAACAAGACTAAAAATAAAACATTTCAAGCTTTTAGCCCTGATCTTTCTCCCCACTTACAGTACTAAATTTATTACTGATTACTGAATACTAAGTTCAAAACACACTTCACTCCACCAAATCTTTTCTCTCTCCTAGAACAAAACAGTTAACATTACTCCTCTTCCTGGATTCCGTATTTCTGTTAATTACTGATTCAACCTAGTATCATACCTGGTTCTTCCCTTTACCCTTACTGTTCACATCCATCTAGTTACCAAAGTGTCCATTCTTTCTGTCTCCCAATCTCTCCTTGACCTACCTGCTGCTCCCTTCTTGTTTTAAAGGACTACCATTATAGCCTAATTTTTTTTACCTAATACTCTCCCCTTCTTTATAAAAACCTGACAATACCCATTACAAACTATCAGAGGATAGCCACCAAATTAAATTCAAGCTTCCTAAATTGATTAACTCTACAATCTGACTTCAGTTTTACTTTCCTAACCTTCCTGTTCATTATTCTCAGACATTTCAGTCAGCTGGACCAGTATTCCCTTAATAGACCTCAGATCTGCCTACTGCTTTACTATAAAGCAGTCTTCATTTCTTCCTCCTTGAAATACAATAATACATCCTTCCAGCTCATACGCTATCTTCCCCATAGAAACTCACCTATAATCCACTCCACCCCAAAGGGTTCCATTATTCACCTCTATTCAGCACTCTGTTTATGCATCTTATAACACTTAGCACATTTTACATGCATTTCTATTTATTTACACACTTTTTTCTATATCTCTAAATAATACTGATCATATTATACTTGGCTGGTCAAATGAATATATTTTAGTTTATATTATATAATAGTTTATTTATATAATATATATATATTATATGTGTATATAAAATATATAAAATTTATATTTAAACTTTCATTTAGGTGTTCTTTTTCCTAAAGAAATAAACAGAAATGCAAATAAAGACTAAACTGATGTATATGTTCATGGCACCATTACTTACAACAAAAATCCGGAAATAAATTCCAAAAATAGGAGAACAGAAATTTTGGTACATTTAAACAATGAAATGTTAAATTATCATGAACAATATCCCTAAATAGTATTTTAAAACCAAGGGGAAATACTAAATGTATTCAATTACTACTGAAAAAGAGTTGAGAAACAAGAACATATTCCCAGTCCATAAACAAAAACATATATTGAGTATAGAAAAAGTGCCAAATGACAATAGTAATTATCTATGCATGATGGCATTATGGCTGATTTTTTACTTTCCTGTATTTCCTGATTTCTCTACCAAGAATATTTAATAAAACTATTAAAAACTAAAATGTGTTATTTCAGAACAGGACACCCAACAAAAAAATAAAATGAGACTAAACTTAGATATTAATAAAGAAATAATTAAGGTATTTTAAAGTAATGTGAAAAACACATTACTAAAAGATTATAGACTGTTTGCTTTATGGTCAAGAAAAGCTAAACTAAAATTCTGCCATGCCAGAACGGAAGAAAAAAAGAGTAATTCCAGGTAAATAAAATATTATGGTTTAAAGAGAACGACCAAAATTCAAGAGATTTCTCTTTTAACAAAATTAACCCCAATAATACAATTATACACAGCACAGATTTTTCTTGCATGTAAAGCAACTATAACAATTCATTAAGATATAAAAATAATTACTGCCTTTTAAATTCCATCAGCATGGGGAAAAAAAGTCCACAGAAGCTGAAAAGAGATAAACCTTGGGCTCTTTAATATGATTTTTTCATTAATTTTTCCCACTTTTCTATTTACTAACACAACCCTACTCCAAAGAAACCCTGTAACAATGGCTGAATATACTTCCTCTGTTAGTTTTATTATGTATCCTAAGTAACTGATATGCTTTATAGCCTAGGAAAACTAAGTATCTATGAAGTGAGACTTGCTGTATTTCTTCAAAGCAATTTTTAAAATATATGGGGCTTGTGAGAAATAAGCTTTAACAGCACTACATTAGTATGACATATTGGGGACATGGAACAGGAAGAATAGTCAGCCCTCCACATTCAGGAGTTCTGCATCCCAGCATTCAAACAACATGTGGATAGAAAATACAGTTGACCCTTGAACAACATGGGTTTGAACTGTGACGGTCCATTTATACACGTTTTTTTCAATAAACAGAACACCTGTATTTTCATTTTATGGATCTTTAAATTAACTAAGTGTGGTGAAAAGTTTGTGTTCAATTAGAGATCACAATATGTGGAGTCATAAAACTAGGGTTTTTCTATCCAACCTCTTCCAGCTTCCTGCCCTGAGGTGAGTCATTTTCCATTCCTTTGTTTTTAAGGCAAGACAGCAGTATAGGGATTTTCAACTGTGTAGGGGATCAGCGTCTCTAACCCCTGCATTGTTCAAGGGTCAACTGTATTTGGAAAAAAAAATTTCAGAAAGTTCCAAAAAGCAAAACTTGTATTTGCCATGTCAGCAACTATTTACATATCATTTACATTGTATTTATAACTATTTACATTGTATTAGGTATTGTAAGTAATCTAGAAATGATTAAAAATTAATGTAGATTATACACAAATACTGTCATTTTATATAAGGGACTTGAGCATCCATGGATTTTGGTATCCACCAATTCTCCATGGGTACCAAGAGACAACTACACACATACTAAGGAGATGATGGAAATTAGACCACCTAGACTATCATTTCCAACAAGAATCCTTAATAACTGCTCAAACTGAGAAACTGAAATCTTCCATACTCCTGTTCTTTCAAGGAAAATACATGGCTCACTTACAATCAGATAAAGACACTAACATACCAAACACAAAGAGAAAATCATTGGTTCCAAATCATTTAAAGAAGTCTCTATTTGTTAGATTGCTCAGATTAGGCACCTACTACTATTATTGTCTTCTCTGTGGGCTAATGGTTTTATAAAGCATTCACCAAACCAACACATCCTACATAGAAATACACAGTAGATTTGATACAACATAATTAATCCAAGTTCCAGTGTTAGCTACCAAATCAATTGTGCCTGGCAGTTACTATGGACCTTGGACAGTAGCACAGCATAGCATTAGACAACAAAGGAATGTAAGAATATGATATATTACAGAGGAAAGAGAAAAGACTGGGTGTTAACCATAGTTAAGTTTTGTTCGTTTGTTTAAATATTCTTCATACCATACAAAGTTATAATGAAGTACCAAAGTGGTACCACAATGCAAGCACCTTGATAAAATAATGATTCATTTCAATAGGCCATCAAACAGAATGGCAAAAAAACAATCTGTGCATTAGTATTTGATCTGCCTCAAATAGAAGATATTGCTGTAAATAATTCTAAACATAAGCACAGTTTAGTGAATAAGGTAGAAGACTGGTAGACTTAAATTTTCAGATTCAATTTATAGCTGTTCACCAGTCACCTGCTGTTTTGACAAGTTACTTACCAACTTGTGCTGCCATTTCTCCGTAAATTTATCCCCTAAGATGAGGATAATTCTTGCAAATTGTGTCACAAGCATTTTGAAAGGAACCATGAGTTATTGTGTAATGCTCTTGAAATTCCTCAGATGTAGGGTCCTACACAAAGTAAAGTATTATTATACATCTCTCTAACAGTAGTCATCTGTTTGCATTATGAATTTTTTTTCCCTACCCTCGACACTGAGAATCTTGGGCACTAACCTTTCTCAAAGTGTCCAAAGCAAGCCTCCACTCCTGACCCAAGTAACTATTTTTTCAAGTCTTCATATCATCCACATCTTTCTCTTCCTTAGAAGGTATTGTGAAAATTAGGAGTTATAAAACATAATGAACTTCTTTGATATTCTTTATGCTTTGGCTCAATAAGAAATACAAGGGATAATTTGGTAATTTTAATCCACTCTTATGTGAATAATTTTATTTCCCATATTTATATATTTATTTTCCTGTACTCTAAAATTTCAACTATATTGAGTTCATTTATAGATTTGTGTTTTATGAACAGAGAGAGCAGGTCAGAAAATGAAGAAGCAAGAAAGGCAAGCAAATCATTACTGCCATATGACCAAAATATTTTTACTGGAATGACCAACAGTAGAAATTACCATTTTGGGATACAGAAAACAGAATCAACGCTCATAATCTTCATATCTTCTGTAGAAGAGCTGAGCATAAGCTATAATAAATTCTATCATACCTCTCAAACTTTACTACTGGCTTTGCTAATCAAGTTAGTCTTCAGTTCTAGAATAAAATATATATTTTTGATTTTTCAGTTCATGTTGATACTCTCAACTGCCTTATATGGTTTCTAAAATGGCTTCTTTTTGAATTTATGCACAGGGAAGGGGCTGGGGAGGGATAATAAAATATGATGTCACCATTGTACAACCTTAATTATAAAACAGTAATTTTTAAGAGATTATTTTTTAAACCCTTAGAATTACATTAAAATAATGATGGAAACTAGTTTCCTCCTAGGTGAATAAACATTCCTCTGTCTTTTAAATATGGCAGGGGAAAAACTTTGTGGGATAAAGATAAAACCACAATATTTAGAGTGATCTCTTGATATTTGCTAGTCTGGTGATTGTTAGTCTCTTAATCTCTTTTAACTTCAGTTTCCTCATCTGAAAAAGGGGGACTATAACACCTGCCCTAGCTGACAAGTAAGACTGTTGTGAGGATTAAATGAGATATATAATCTATTTGAAAGAACTTTGTATACCATAAAAAGCTATTAAAACAGTAATGTTTAACAGGAGTGTAGGACGTTATTTGCAAATTATAAACAAAACAGTTTAATAATGTTTCTAACATGAAACAAATGGAAACAGATGTGTAAAACATATGTTTAGGACCATGGTCACCAAATTATACCTATGACTGGATACACAGTGAGTAAATGATTTTACTAAGACAATTCACTTCCTAAATGTTATCTTAAAATCTTCAGAAGTAAATTTGGAAGGAAGTGTAAGAATAAAACTAACAATTCATTTAGACAGTCTGGCCTAGCATTTTGAAGATTAAATATACTATTTACCTGTTAGCTATGAATTAAAGAAAAAACTGAGAGCCTTTAGATTTAAAAAAAAGTTCAAAAAAATCTTATGAAGGAGAAATACATACATGAAAGCGAAATAGATGTTCACTTCTTTGGAAAACAGAAAAAGCTAGTGATAGCCAGGGGTATACATATACAAGAGAACAAAGATGAACATAAACATTATCTGCACTCTTGGTATAATAAAGGAAATCAGTGAAACATTCTCATGTGGTTACTAAAATGTCCAGAATGGAAACTTCTCTCAATAGGCCACAGGTCAGAACTATTTAATACACTGTACGGCTGAGTCTTCTGATAGATGATCAGGACTCTGAAGAATAGCTTATCCTTAATGAATGAGGCCACCTCTCTCTCTTCTACTCCTTATAACAAAATATTTAGCATGTTTATAAAGCCAATCTCTGTAAGAAAACAACTCTTGGCCCTCTCCTTTCTGCTTGCTTTCTTTATGACAAAAGTTTAAAGCTCCGATGAAGTGAAATATGTTTATTATGTGGTCCTAAAATTCAATCAGACTCAGTTACCAGAAGATTTAAAAACCAATTAAAGAAGAATGAATCCTTATCTTTTAATTCATTCCTCAAACAAATTTAAAAAATGACTGGGGAAGGAGTACCTTTAAATCATTAAGGAATTACTCCAAACAAATAATTTTAGTTAAAACATTATTAAAATTTTCCACTCAATCACCTTAAATCAAACCTGAGGTTAAAAAGGTGAAGTCCCTATCAAAGCAACTACTTGCTTTTGAACTTTCACTTTCTCCTACCTCTGTAACCTAGGTACACTTCAATACATCACTAAACCCGACTTTAAGAAATAAAAAGTTTTTCTCAGGATGAAGATCCCTTCTGATAAAACTATTTCAGCTCCAGATGTATTTTCTGGCTATTTATGTGATCAGTGATTGGATTAAACTTAAGACTTCACTTTCTCCCAGAAATATTTAATTCTATCCCACAATGACATTTCCCATCATTTAAAATTCCTAGTCTTTAAATGCATACCATGTCATTTCAAATTTCAATTCTCTCCGGTTATTTCATTTATGTATGCCTTAATGCCCAACCCAGGCTCCCAATTTTTCAAAGACAAAGTTTATGTCTTTCATTTTTCTATTCCGTAAACTGTAACGTACTCTGGACAATAAGGCAATCCTAAAGAAGTATCAAAAGTTAGGTAAACCCACCCTCCCAACTTTAAATTGCCAAGTAATGCTTCCAGGATGAATTAACAGAGTGATATAAATGCCACAATGCAATAATCACAATGTCAACATGACCACAAAGAAGCCTTTCCTGGCTAGTTAAGTTTCTCAGAATCTCGCCTATAGAGTTAAAAGCTGTTCCAGGCACTATAATCATTATACTATTAGTGCACAGCATCTCCCACCCTTGTCCTAGACACAGAACAGGTTTTTAGTAACATTAAAAAAAATTTAAATCTTAGTAAATTTTAGTAACTATACTGGCGATTTCTATGTGCTAGCTTTGTACTTTCTATTTGCGCTGTAGCCTCTCAGATATTACTAAAGCAATATAGAGATATGTTCAGTTATTTCTGTGGGGCATGTTAAGTATAGGAATAGTTACAGCCCCAATACCATGAAAATCTCAACCTGAGGCAGCATTCCAAGCTAAGCAAAAAAGGTAAAGGATCCATCTGCCTCTGAAGCAATGATAATAAATATAACAGTAACTTACCATTCATGTCTAACATGATAACTTCAATGCCTAAGATTATGAAAATCTGCCAAGATTCCATAAATATTCTTTATGAGGTAGAATACAAGAAAGCCACGATTTACCTTGAGTTTTGCGATAATTAAACCTACTGTATTAAGTAAATATCACTACCATTCATCCAAAAAAGTTAAAATACAAATTAAGACAGAAGAAAAGAGATTAAAAGCCTAACAACAAAGAAAAGATGAAACCTATACAGTATTTACAAGCTAGAAAAGTGAAGTCTGACATGGTGGTGAGATGGTATGAAAAATGAGTAACATGCCTTAATTTAATACCTTAATATTTTATACCTACGTTAACCTTTCAGAAGTAGACTAACAATAGAAACCACTTAAATAATGATGTGGTAAAGAAAAATAACTGCCACAGAAAATACTTAAGTATCATCACTGTTAAAAGAAACTGTAAATTAGTACAGCTACAGTCTTATCTAAATTTACCATCTTAAGAATTAACTTTTAGTTGTAATTAAAAGCAAAATTTACATAACAGTTTTTCTAAGTGTGGTAAAATCAGATTTTAAAATATGTATATCCAGGAAAACAGAACATAAAATGTGACCAAATTCCTCAAAATTCTCATTACCCTACAAATGATTTTAAATTTGGCTTGTATGGCTACCACACAATCAGGACACCTCAGACACAAAACTTTAAATAGCCAGTGTTACTACTTGAAATTAGGAGACCAGGGGAATAAAAGATACTTCAAACTAAATAAAATCATGTATTTAAAATACAATAGGGAGAACACATGAAAAATTAAGATATATTTTAAGCAACTAAGTGTAAGCCAAAAGCTTTCATCTTAATTTTTTTCCCTTTCTGCTGTATGAAGAACAACACAGTAAATTATGCATTTAAAATCTGCCCAGGGTGGCTGAACAGCACTTATAAAAGAGGACCTACATACTGTATATTCTATACCTACATACTCAGTACCAAAGAAGATCTACACACTGCAGACTGGTTTTCTCTATTATTTTATATCACCATAATTATGTTCTGAAACCACAGCTTCAAACAATAAGGGAATAGCAGTAGTTAAAAAAAGAAACCACAAAATAATGAAGTACTTAGAAGCATGCAAATATAAAAGGTGTATTTAACTTCTAGTTTGCTTTTAAAAATTGATAAAATATATATATATATGAGTTTAAGACTAGAAAAACTGTTTGCTATTTCAAATTTAAATGATATAATTACTAGAAATAGAAAACAAAAACATGTTCAACTTACCTGGTTTCTTTCTGGATTTTTCATGACCTAGCTGTCCTAGATCATTACATCCACATGTGTACACTGTTCCATCATCCAGAACAAATACAGTATGTCTGAGTCCACATCCTACATCTCGGACCTTTTTATTTATAAAAAAGTCACTTTTTCTGGGCTCTAGTACAATTTCTTCATCAATTCCACCCAAACCTAGCTGTCCAAAAGATGCATTTCCCCAGCACAACATGTTTGTAATTCTTTTGGTCTTCCAGTTTCAACAAAAAACTCCTTTCTGAAACACTGGAAAGTTGGAGGTATCCCTATGTCTGAGAAGATAGAAAAAAAGTTAATATGACTTCAAAGGAAACATGAAGTATAACTGCTCTTTCAGGTGCTAGGCTACAATAATCACTATGTAATAAACATAAAATCTAGTTTGTAATAGGCTACCTAAGTTATCATTCAATTTCAAAAAAAAATCACTTGTGTATTTTAAAATATATCACATAGAAATGTTTAGAGAAAATACATCTCTTCACTATTCTCTGAAAAATTTAAAATATTAACTAGTTTTGACTCTGTTATGATAGACTAACTGAAATATTAAGTACCTTGAAGAAATTTTTCTTTTTGCTTTGAATAATTTCAATGGCAGCAAGAATAAGATATCTATCCATTGCCCCCCAAATCAGATATATACTCAGGGAAAAATTTAGCCAACAACATAAAACCTTGCAATCTCCCTCAAGTCACAATTAGACCTTCTAATACCTACCCCAACATCAACAGAAAATTGAAGTTCTTAACTGTACTACAAATAAAACCAATAATAAAAACTTTAAATATCCCACAACTTAAATGACTCTTCCAATTATTCATATTAATAGATTCCAGACAAAATTCTCATTCTCTAGTCAAGCTTTGATCTTAAGAATATCGCCTCCGAAGATCATATTTTACAAATCAAAATAGTAACACTCCAACCTTACTAATTTAATTTTAAAATGATTTAATTTTAAATATTTTAAATAATACTTAAAATAACTTAATTTTAAAATGTACATAACTATAATACAATAGTATGCAGTTTAAAGATCAAGATTCTCCCCAAAATTCAACATTTTCTATTTTGAGTGGTAACCGCGACTGAAAAGTATTTCCCCAGGGCAATCTGTATCTATCTATACCTCTGAGACAATTATTTGAAGATGGAAAAAATCTGCAAATAACTCCGGCACTGCCAATTTTTCAAGAATAGGAATGGGGGCTGGGACACTGATAGTTTGCTGGCGAAATCTGTAGAACTTTCCAGTACACTGACTAAGTATTTCTTCTAAAGACAAGGATAATAAAGAGTTCACTTCATCTAAACCTACACAGATTTTTAGACATATTGCATTATTAAATAACACACTTATAGGAAGTCAGTCTTATTCCCGGTGTAGTCACCAACATTCCTTACACAAAACCTGTTTCAAAACCGAACTTTTTTACGTGCAGGCTAGCAAACGCTGAAGCTATCTCATTCCATGACCCATCCATTAAGAAAAGTTTGATTTCATTCTTTTGGGGCATCAGAACTCGACAGTTCCCGAGAGTTCTGCATCGTCTCCCGTTTTTGTTTTTGGTTTTGTTTTCAAGGCGAGGATAGGAATAACACTCCCGATTCCAGAGCACGGGGTTTAACCAGCCTTTCCTTTAAAAAGTCAGAGGGGTATGGGAAAGGCGTCCTCTCGCCAGCAACAGGTAGGGGAATGAGAAGCAGTTTATTTCCATCATTCCCAGAACATCCACTCGGATCAGCCCGGGGGGCCGGGGGAGAGAAATCATCTGCACACACCCAACCTCGCGGGCCGATCAGTCAACCAGGGCAGCCGCCCGCCCGCAGCTGCCGCAGAGGCCAGCGGACGAGGCTCGGCCGCTCGCCGGCCCTCAGGCCCAGGGAGGCCCCTCCCCAGGGAGGTGCGACATTCCAGCCCCGGGGCCCCGACACTGCCCTCGTACCCCACCCCCCACCCCGAGGAAACGCTGAGAAAGCATCCTGGGCCAGGCCGGCCTGTATCCGCCCAGGCGGCCTGCCCCCCCTCCCTAACGCCGTCACACAACCCCGAACCCACCGGGGCAACGACTCACCCGGCCCCTCCAGGCAGGGGAAGCCCAGGCCGACGGGGGGCGGCGCTTCCCCGGAGAGCGAAGAAACGCGGCAGCTGAAGCAGGTCTCCAGCTCCCGGACCCTCCTCCTTCAGCCAGAGGAGGCGAAAACTAGAGCTCCTCCGGCGTCGGTGAAGCTGCTCCGCTGCTCCGCTCCTCGGCTCCTGTGAAACTTTACTGGGTTCCCGAGAGAAAAGCAGCCGCCACCGCTGTCCAGTCCAAAGACAGCCGTCAGCGACCCGGATGGAGCGGGAGGGGAAGGACAGGAGGCGAGCGAGGCAGAGAGCGCTAGGGGTGGGGAGATTTGGGGAGAGACTGGGGAGAAGGGAGAGGGGTAGGTGGTAACGCGGGGGAGGGGGAGGGGTCGGCCGGAAGTGAGCCTCAGAGCACGCGCGCGAGCCCGCCCACTTCCCGGCCCGCGCGCCTGCGCTGGAATCTTCCCAGGGCACATCAACCCGGGCGCCTGCGCACTGTGCTGCTTTGCGTTTCCTTAAGAGGAAAATGCGAAATACAGAAGTTGTAGTTTGCAAGACGAATGGAGGGGTTTGGTCTGTCTTGTAACAGCGTTTCAGCGTGCACAGGGACCTTTAAGTGAAGAAAATTTATTCGTTTTTGGCTTGTATTTTTGATCATTGGTTCCAGTCTCTCTTATTTTATTCTACTTCTCTCCAAGGAGAATTTGAAGTAACAGTCAAAACGTCATAAATATAGGTATTAAAGGCGGGTGAAATCTTTAATTTTATCCCTTAGCCTCAACTAATCAGAGGTTGCCAGATACATTCACGGCAATGACGGAGGCTACTGGCATTAAATGTCAAAACCACCAATTCAGGCTCCTGATGAAATGATGGCTGCCATCATTTTGTGCACTCTCCCTGGAAGAGAAACTTAAAAATGTAGGGGCTCCTTCATTGAGAGAAAATTAAGTAATGTGTATGGCTAGAGTGCCAGATTCACAAAAACCAAACGATTTCCTAGACCAGTCAAGGAGGAAAACTTCAAACAAGGCACTCCTGAAATTTTACCTTAGACTTTTCTTGTACCTTGACTTCAGAGTGAATGCTGAGGACCTAGAAAGAATTCCACAATGAGCCATGTTTCTTTATCTCAATGAAAAATATATCTCAGATTAAGAACTGTCTGTGCTAGAATATGTTTAAGAATGTGTGTGTTAGTTTCTTAGGGCTGCCATAACAATTTACCACAAATTGGGTGGCTTGGACCAATAGAACTTTATTGTCTCACAGTTACAGAGGCAAGAAGTCTGAAATCAAAGTGGCAATAGTTATTGGTTTCCTTCTGGGGCCTCAGACAGAGAATCTTTTCCTTACTTCTCTCCTAGCTTCTGGTGGTTGCTGACAATCCTTGGCATTCTTTGACTTACAGACATACCACTCTAATCCCCATCTCCATCTTACATGGTGTTCTTTCCTGTGTCTCTGTGTCCAAATTTTCCTCTTACATAAGGACACCAGTCATTGGATTAAGACCCACCCTAATCCATTGTGACCTCTTTTTAACTGGGTTGCATCTGCAAAGACCCTATTTCCAAATAAGGTCACATTCTCAGATACTGGAGGTTAGGTCTGGGCAACCCAATTCAACCTACATCCTTATTTCTGAATGTTACGGAAATAAGTGTAAAAATGACAAGATACTTAAACAAAGCAAGCATAATTTCAATATTGGAGTGGTGGTAATGCCCATGAAATATACTTTAGTCTTATTTTGATGGCTTCATTGCCCTTGTAGGACTTTAGTTGTCTTTTAACTTTAAGGACTTGATGTCTCAGAATATATCATTAAAGGGGAAGTTATGGGATTTGAGATCTTTAAGACAGGTACTTGATGCTACAACAAACACTAAAATGTGAATGTTAAGAAAATAAGAGTGTATTTTACCTTTTTAACATTCTGAGCGGGTGTTTCTAATCAGTGAAAACTTATTTCCGGGAACTTGGAGAGATGAGGGCATTAGGAGCTTCTTAAAGCTTTTGTCTGGGAGGTGCCACATATTACTTCTGCACATATAACAGAAGCAAGAACTATACACCTAGATACAAGGAAACTGGGAAACATAACCCCTGGGTTTCCAGGTAATATTTTATGCTGTGGAAGAGAGAGCATGAATTGTTCGGACACCTATCTCAGCCACATGGATATATCTCTCTCTAGAATATTTTAAAATATAGGTCTTACTTGTAGAAACTGAATTCTAGATGTTCCTTTTAACCATATAAATCTATGAAACTGTGATGCAAGATCTTAGAAAATAGCCAATGATTACCTTTAAGGTGAGACAAACATAGGATCAGGTTATTAGGATAATGTGAATTTGTTGTATAAAAGCAGCATGAGGTATTGATGATGATTATGATGTCCAAGGATGGTTTGTCTGGATTCAGAGCCTGAGCCTATAGCCACTTAGACCTCTGTCCTATCCTCCCAAAGACATCTACAGACATTTACTCATGCTCTGTTTTATAGAAAATTACTTCTCAGTCACAATTTCTATAAATGAGGGAAGTTAATAATCCATAGCTCACTGGGTTGTGAGGATTTGATAAGATAACATGTACAGGGCCTTGAACAAGGCCAGTGTTTTGTAAATGTTAGTTTTATTATAACTAATATTATCTCTCCTGAACTACAAGTAGAAAGAGAATATCTGGGTAAGTATTCCATATCACCAATCATGATATAATTTTAATTTACAATAAAAGTAAAATATGTTTTACCTATTGTGTTATTTTCATTTACAAAAAAACTAATGCTCAGACTGTACCACTAAAATAGGTTTTTATTCCGTCCCACTCTTCCTCTTGCTACCTCCCATCCAGCCATACTACTTGTACTGTACCCCACCTCATTTCCTTCATTTCAGTCTCTGCTCATGTCACCTCTCCAGTCTTCCCTGACCACCCTACCCAAAAAAAGTACCCCCTCACTCTCTATAATCTTATCCTGTTTATTTTCTTTCGTATCTATTATCACTACCTGATATTTATTGTATAATACATAAATGTACAATATTTATTATATTACATGTCATATATAGATACATTCAAAATAACCAATTACATACAATCTATAAATATATACATAGATATATAAATGTTTGTCTCTTTCACTAGAATGAAAACTCCATAAAGGCAGGGATTTTGTCTGTTTTGCCCAGTGCTCTATTCCCTAATACCTTGAACAGTCCTGCCTGGCCTACAGTATGTGCTCAAAAATTATTTATTGAATTAAATGATGGTGCTGGCAACAATGTAAATTATCACAACCTTCTTATAAACAAATTTGGCAATATGTTTCAAGAGTCAGTAAATTTCACTTAACAATAGTTCGTAATAATGGCAGTATTTATTGTAGGACATTCCACTAAACTACCTACATTATATCACTTCTGGACTCTGTTCTATGGAAATAAAAGGTGCATTCAACAAACCTTTATTGAGTACCTACTATGTGCCACTCTCCCAATTCTAGCAGGCAAGAGAGAGAAAAACAAAGAGGTAGGCAAATAAAAGTGTGAACAAGGATGTTTACTGCTATGTTATTTCTAATAGCAAAAATTTTAAACAACTTAAGTTCCAACAATGGGGAAATGGCACGTATGGCAAGGTGATCCTTTTACTGTTAACTTTGAAAGGACAGGATGGTACTGTCCAAAAGAGGTCATCACTTATTGCCACCAAATTGTGGACTCCACCTTGAGCTGACAACAGGAAAAGCCTCCTGTAGTCATTTTACACACTCCTGCTTTCCAAGGTTAGAGCCTTCAATCAAGCAGTTGCCTGCACATTTTTTTTCTTCAGTCCCTCAATGAGTCTCTCCATCTGGAGAGTTCTGCTTTTTTAATCCCCTGTCTATGGGCCCCATGGACATCCCTTCTCCTTGGTCTTTGACCTAGCATTATGGCTTCAGCCTGGAATATACACAAGACAGTCCGATCTTTTACAAGTTTTTCCAACAAATCTTTACTGAACACCTACTCTGTGCTGCCTTCCCAGTTCTAGTAGTAGAAATAGGAAGGGGGAAAAAAGAGGCAGGCAAATAAGTCTTTCAAATTGTAATAAATACTAGGAAACAAGCAAGGGATAGAGATGGAGAATAGCAGTAAGTCCTTGAAATAGAATGGACAATGAAGGCCTCAATGGAGCAGTTGTTATTAAAACAAAGAGAAGGGTCAAGCCCTGTGAAGACAGTGATGAGAAAACATTCTAGGTGGAGGGAGAAAAGTAAAGCCCTTGAGGCAGGAAGAAATGGCATTTTCCAGGAACTGACAGAAAATTAGTGTGGATGGAGCACAGGGGTACAAGATATGTTTGGTGATAGGCAATCAGAGTTTAGATCAAGAAGGGCACATTAAAGAATCTTATTCTAAATAATGCTAAGGGTTTTTAAGCCAGGAGAGGAGGGCAACGATTTTATTTGTTAAGAAAAAGATTCCTTTTGCTGCTGAACTGAACAGGATTGCTGAATTAGGGGAGGGTGAAAATGGACAAAGTTAGATTATTTAGGATTTTGCTGTAATCCAAATGGGAGATAATAGTGGTGGGGACTCAGGTGGTTGTGATGGAGATAAAATGAAGAAGGTACATTCAAAACACACTTTGGTAGTAGGATTAACAGAGTTGTGATGGAAGGTTTGTAGGGGATTAGAGAATGGGAGGGGTTCTGGGCCACAGGTAGTTTTCTGACATGAGGACACTTAACAAGATGAGTTTGGCTGGTGAGGGAAGAAGGAGGGCAGGTTTTGACTAGGAAGAATCAAGTGGTCTGTTTGACCTTATGTTTGAAAAACCAAGAGTATATTTCTGTATTAGTTGGCAGGGCTGCCACAACAAAATACCACAGAGTGGTTGGCTTAAACAACAGAAATTGATTTTTCTCACAGTTCTGGAGGCTAGAAGTCAGACATCAAGGTGTTGGCAGGTTTAGTTTCTTCTGAGGCCTCTCTCTGTGACTTACAGATGGCTACCTTTTCCCTCTTTTCCCTGGGTGTTCACACGGTCATTCCTCCCTCTCTGTGTTCTCTCTGCCCTAGTCTCCTCCTCTTGTGGAGACACCAGGTGTTGTGGGTTAGGGACTGCTCATTTTACCCTAGTTACCTCTTTAAAGCCCTATCTCCGAATACAGTCATATTCTGAGGTATTGAAGGTTAGGACTTCAGCGAATGAATCTGAGGGGGACACAATTCAGCCCATAAAGATTTTTTCTCCCTTTTGAATTGCATTATAAAAAGCCCTTTTTCTGTTATTCTAGCGGGTACAGACCTAGTCCCAAAGTGAATGAGACAGGGGAAAGAACTCTCTTCTGCCATGTAAATGAGAAAGCACAGAAGGAATTTTGCCCTTCTTCTTAATGGCTGCAAGCAAAACAATTTTATTAATAATATTATGTTATGATATATGCTACATAATCAACAACATAAATAATAATCTGGATATTTATTATAGAATTCTTCTCAACTTTCATTCTCACATTTATACTAATCTCCTTTCCTGCTCTAAATTTACATTCTGACTCCAATTTTCTTCTCAGTGTCCCAGTGTGAAACAGTAGTAATGATCATATTATGAATACCTGAAACATTTTTAAAATGCTCTCTTTTCATAACTCTCTATAATTTCTTTGTGTTTGCTTTGCATCCCCTAATTATAGAAATTCAGCTGGCATTCAAACAGGCATTAAGCCTGAAAAAATTCACATGTAATGTGGCCGTTGACCAGTATGTGGGGATGTGTTCATGCCTTTGAAATTACAGCGTGATCACTCCAGTTACTAAACAGAGAAAGAGCTCAAAATGCCTGTCTTTTGGGGGGGGGGGGGAGTGCGGTAAGATTTTTTGTGGCAGTTAAGAATAAAAATTGTTTTAAAATACAAAGTCTTAACTATATGATAAACTATGCTTTAGAATTAATTTTATTCCACAGCAACTGTAAGATGAGAATTCTGCGAGTTCTAATTAATAATGAGCATCAGCAAAGAAAATAGTATGAAGTGTGGGACCTCTACTTATATGACTCTTTTAAGTCTATGTTCTTCTTTAAAGAAGAAAATTAAGATAGCAATAAAGAGGAGGAATCTCAACTATTAGGGCTTAACAGTCAAACTTTTGGATAGCAAACTCAACTATTTTGTTACTACTGTTTTCAAAGGGTCTTATAAAGATATTTGAGGTTAGGAAGTTCTAATTTAGCTGTCAGAAATATGAAATCTGAAAAGTTTCCTTTATTTTGTTCCTTGTGCCCAGTCCCATACCAAAGTAAATTAGCAAAATTACCTACATCAAATCAAAGGGTGATACTGTATGCACATGTACACACAAAGACACATGTATCCACACACATACATATACACATATACATGGCATGCCTCACTGCCCTCAGATAGGATCAGGACTAAAACTAATTTTAACTACAGGTTTCAGTCAAATAAACAGTACTACTTCTTTGAATAGAAATTAACTGCAGCATGATTATCTTCATCTATTGAATCGTTTATTAATAACTTTCAGAGTAATAGTATAAAAGAAACAGACTTGCCATGTATCTTATTCAATCACCATTTTTATAAGGGAAATTGACAACACATTTCAGATTCTTAAGTAAGTATTAAAAATCCTATGAAAGCAGCACAGAAGCCACACATGTAAGGAGACAGGAAAGCTTTTTAAACTTCCTTCCCACTTCCCTCACCCCCCAGAATGCCTTATGTACTCTAGAACCAGCTGTTGGTTGCCTTCAGCATACACATAACTTTTATACTCACTGACTAAAAATTGTAAAAAAATGTGTACTGCTACTCATGCTTCTTTTGGAAAAATGAAATAAATTGCCATAATAGCTGGCATTTAGAAATAAACAAAACACAAACATTTTTATGGACAGATTTTCATTAGAGTTTGAAAATACATTTTATAGTCTCAGTGTCAGATCTGATAGCCTGAAAGAACAGTTGAGCAGTAGTGACTAGAAAGGACAGAGTGTTCCTAGAAGACAAATTATAGTTGCCACCTCCACATTGCCTAAATACAGTTTAACCATATTAAAATGACAGAAATGTTTGCCCAAGGAAAATGCCATGCAGTCCAAGCTGCTGTTTTACTTTTTTTAAAAAGGAGAAAAATTACTCTTTGTAAACATAGGGATATGAAGAGGTGAATTGAAGGTTTGTGCGCTGTTCACTTTCAACAACAAACTTCATCTGTTCAATCTTTAAAAGGAAGTATTACCCAGCAAGCTAACTTCCAAAGAACAGCTTTCACACTGCTCCCAGCTGCAAGCTCTGAGAGTGTTGACAATAAAATAGAAATCCCATGGAATGGTGAATGTTAGAATTGTTCTTAGTGTGGAAAACATTTTTTTTTAAGTACTACATCATCAGAGAATATAATTATACACTGAATTAATCTGTAGTAGGGGTGAAACACCTTATCACCCTTCTCTTAGCTACAAATAGACTGGATAAGATGGTTTCTTTTACTTAAAGTAAAACTCTTCTTTTTAAAATTAAATTTGTTCAGTATGGGAAATTCTCATTTTAAGAAATTTAGATAGATTCTATTTTAAAACATTAGTAATTATTGTTAATAATTTAAATAATTCAGTAAAATATAAAGAAGAAAATGACAGAAATACCACCACAGGAGATACACACTGATAACATTAACTGAACATCACTCTGATATTTTTCCATACTCTAAAGTATGTTATACAGACATAGAAATCAATGTAAGTTTATGCAGTGGATCTTGGAGAATTTTAAAGTTTTTACTCAACAAGGTGCTAAAGATCTCTTTCTAAGTATTGGGGAGCTTAGTTATGTTCATGTAGAAGACATGCCCAGACCATGAACTTACAGGGCCAGTTATCTACACATATAAAGAAAGAATGGATATGTTCAGTCTTATTCTGTTCAAGTTGAATAAAAATATTTTTTCCAGCATTATTGAGATATCATTGACATATAACAGTGTATAAGTTTAAGATGTACAATGTCATGATTTGATACACATATACATTGTGAAATGATTACCACATACATTAACATCTCCATCACCTCAAAAAATCCTATTAAGTTGAATGTATTCAGATGTGTCTTGTTACATTGATTGTCATCATCTGTGCTTTGACTGACTGCCTAGAATGGCTTCTCCAGGTTCTTCAACCCCTCTGGCTCCATAAAATAGCAAAATGCTCGGGGGGAAATATAAAGGAAAGCCTTGAGTTGCTTCCTAGCCTATTCATTTTGTCTATTGCACTTGTATGTTTATATCCTTCAAGTTACTAAGCAATTTGTTTGATTATGTCTGTAATATATATGATAACATAATTTCTTTGCTTTGTAGCTGTAATTATTTAAACCATTCCTCCCTCCTACCACTACCTAAGTTCCAACTATCATCAAATCCAGCTTGCACTTCTGCCACAGCCTGTGAACTACGTGTAGTCTTGGCTGTTTGGTTCATCCACACAGCCACTGGGGTGATCTTTTTAAAATGCAGTTTTGATCACATCTTCTTAAAATCTTTATTATCTAGGCACTCAGCATCCTACATAATCAAGTCTATCCTCCTCTGCAACCTTATCCTTGCCAGATTCTTTATTTTATAAGCTATGAAATATGCTCCTTCACACCTTCTTACATTTTCATGTTGTTCCTTCAACCTTGTGAAGTTACAATCTTTCAAGACTCAGCTCAGGCAGTACTTCCTTTATGAAGACTTGCCCTGTCTGTGATAGTTGGGAGACTCCCTCCTCTCTGGTGCCATCCTCTGTTGTAGAGCTTGCCACATTGCAACATAATCAATTGCCTGTCTTCTCCCTCACTAGACTGTTAGCTCAAGGTCAGCAACGTGGATATTTTCACCCCTGTAGCCCTAAGAATGAATGAATACAAATTGTTTAGTATTAGCAATTCTAGTTGGCAAAATTTTTATCTTTGAATAATAAAATATGAGAAATAAATTGTTAGAAAATGTTATTTATTGTAAAAAATTGTTCAAAACAATGTCTCTAGGGAAAAAAGACAAGAAGCTCTCAGTGGAAAAGACTGAATATGTATGTAATAAACATATATTAAGTATTTGTCAGTTGAGCAACAGTTCCTTGTTTAGGTTATAATTTTCTAAGGGAGGGACCTGTATTTTTTTTTATTCCCTCCAGTGCCTAGCAGAGTACTACATCCATAGAATAATCTCAAGTCCATTTTTACTGATTAACTGAATGAGTGAATCCATTCATTATATCAAAACAAAATCCCAAGAATTCATAAGCCCTATCTCTTTGAATCTCTATGTATATTGAAATATCTTGTGAACTTTCTGAGGGCAGGGGCTTCCCACATCTTAACAGAGAGTACAGAACACAGTGAAAGTTTAGAAAATCTTTTATCAAGGTTACATCAGTCAAATACACATCTGCTTTGGTCATCACTGTAACATAGTATCCACAGAGGAAAGCTAGTGAATATTTGGTAGATAAACATGATTTGAAATCTGGCTACTGGAAAGTACAACTAAAATCTAAAGTTTCCCGAATTTAGGAATAAATTCAGATTGAACGGAATTCTGAAAGATACTTTATTTTCACTATGAAATAGTTCAACCTCACAGAGGTAAGGATGGGTAGGAGAAGGGAGAGAAGCTATAAACAAATAAATGAGGTTCATAGGAGAAAATAGCTCCTCCGAGGGGAGCCACATGCTCTGACACCCATGGCAGCCCAGCCACATGAGGAAGCAGCCTAAAATTAGCAGGATGGGCAAGCCCAGGAAGGGAAAGCCACAGCAGCTTTCCTGGCACTCAACAAGTGAGGTGAAGGGCCAGGAGCCCCGGTGGAACCCTCCTGTGGAGAAACACTGCAGTTTGTGCCAGGTAAGGCCCTCCCTAGTAACTCACCTTGGGAGATTTCTTAAGGGGATATCCAGACAATGGAAAGATTTAATATTGCCCAGGAAAGAGGTGCCTCTAGGAATCTAAGGATTAAGAGAGCAATAAAAGTATTCTTGTATCCAACCTCACCCAGATATTCATATGAACCACTGCTTTTCACCTTGTTGAACTAGGGCTCTCTGCGGTGTGTAGGTGTTGTTTCTTTTCCCCCCAAGTGTTGGAGTAAAGGGAGGAGGCTGTCCTAGAAAATTTGTAAAACCATGTGGAATAGGAATGAGGAAAGGGTACCTCCAAGTGAAATAAAAAATAAATGAGATTCTGCAGAGCCAAAAAGGAAAGATTAGAGATAACACAAATAGGACTCGGTGGGCAACAGTGGGCTTTTTTCATGAGTGAAGTACAGAGTGGTTGAGCTGGTTGAGGACAGACAACAGAATCTTGGAGGGGGCCAGGATTTTCTCAGTATGTTACTGTTTCATAAAGAACTAGATCAGTGATCTATTTTATGATGCACATGAGTTATCCCCAGTTGGGGTATTTATCTATCACTCACCATGATTTCTATAAGTTTCTATCTTCTATGCTAGAATTCATTTTTATATGATTTTTTTAAGTTATAACTCATTAATGACAAAACACCCCTGTGAGGGTGTCTCACAGGATCAATCTGAAGGGATTGTGCAATGAGACAGCAGAAATTCAGAACTTTTTAAAAATTACAGCTGTATTGAGATACAATTCAAACACCACACAATTCAACCAACTATTAAAAATATACAATTCAGTGGTTTTGCAGCTTTTGCCACAATCAATTTTAGAACATTTCATCCCCCTCCTCCCCCAAATTTCCAAATCCAGTAGCAGTCACTCCTCTTTCCCTCCAACAATCCCCTCACTTACAACCCTAGGCAACTACAAATCTACTATCTGTTTCTACAGATTTGCCTATTCTGGACATTTCATATAAATGGAATGATATACTATGTGATCTTTTGCGAATTTTTTTTGCAGGGGGTGGGGGATGCTTAATGTGTAGCAAGGGAGAAGAGAACCTCTTCTGTTGGGAGTACTAACTGATGATTCGTCCTAAAGGGAAACTGTCATTGCGTCTAGTTTCCATTCTGAGTGAGCATTTATAACTTATTATTCTAAGATCATTCAATTACAGTGACACTTCAGTGCTACATATAATTATATGATTAATAAATGCTTTTCAGTAACAACAATTTTTACTTAATGATAATCTTGGATATGGCCGGATGGAATGAAGTGCACTCATTTAGGGTAATATTAGAGAACTTATATAGTACATATCCTAAGGATTTAGAAAATAATTAATGAAGTAAGATGTAGCATATCTAGAATAGTGCCTGGCAGGTATTAGATTTTTAGTAAATAGCTGTATTTTCCCCCAATGTTAAACATTTACTCCCAGTGTTCAACATTTACTCATATTATAAAACAGAGTAGATCTGAAGAAAATCTTAACCTAGCAGAGTGCTTTGAACATACTAGTTACTCAATAAATGCATTTCAA
Source organism: Camelus dromedarius (assembly GCF_036321535.1). Classification (NCBI taxonomy): domain Eukaryota; kingdom Metazoa; phylum Chordata; class Mammalia; order Artiodactyla; family Camelidae; genus Camelus; species Camelus dromedarius. The sequence continues at coordinate 35,086,423 of NC_087443.1, read as the reverse complement.
AACAGGAAAGAGATATAGTCATGGATGTGTGCGTTTTACAGCTGTGATATTATTTTATAAAGGCTATGGAAAATAGTTTCATATGCTGGACAAGGAGGCACCAATTATAATTTCAAGTTGGAGGAAAGAGAGTTTGAGCTGATATCAACCACAATCTTGGATAACTGACTTTCTCTGATCTTCAATTTATCTACAACTCCAAGATAAGAATGATAGGCTGGATCATAGCTAAAATGTCATCCCTATTGTTCATATTGTTGAAATATCATATGGCAAGGTCTCCAAGATACACCTGCCTTGTATTTATTTCATGCTAAAGGTTCGCACATTGAATTACAGGATTGCTTCTTAGGGAAGTCCATTTGGCTTACTGTCATAAAACTTGCAGCTTGTAATTACCTTGATGAAATCACCAGTTTTCATCGTCTGGGCCTCAGCTATCCAAGCTCAGAAACCCAATTTGTTTTTCAAAAATTCTTACAATGATGCAATTCTTTAGCAACGTATTTTACATTAACCAAATTTCTGAAAGAGTAATGGGCATCCACAGTTCCAATTTGTTAATTTACAATGAGAAAGATGTTAGTGCAAACCAAATGTCATAATCTCCTATAAATTTTTTTTCTATAAAGAAGTCTATTTAAAAAAAAACTCAATGGAAATCAGAATGCTACTGCATGAGCATGAATTGGAACATGGTAAATAATAAGTCATGGCATCTGACAATGTTGGCCTAGGGCTGCCAGCACCATGATCAGGAGCAGATAGGGCCCTCTTGGGTCAACACTGCTGATTCTTTCTCCTCTGATTTCCCTTTCCTACTTGTCATTCTGATTACCTCTTCAGGTATAGCTATAGATGTCAATATAGATACAGACACACATATGTATATTTATATACACGCATGTATTTGATAAATAGGTAGGTAGGTGGATAAATTGATGATAGCTAGATACCATCAGTTAGGCTACAGCCAAATTTTGCTCCCTTTTTTTCTACTGGTGTCATTGAAGCTTTTTTTTTTCCTGCTATGGGGGCAACTTTTATTATTCTTTCTCTTTATAAATATAATACACACTTATTATAAGTTTTTTAAAAGTACAACTAAGAACATATATGAAAGAAAAATCTCCCAGAGTTCCACAACCTAGTTATAACCATTTAACAATTTGGAATATTGTACTCCAGAATTTTAAAAACTAAAAAAGGGTCATATTATAAACACTGTTTTGAAGACTGTTTAAAAAAAATCTTTCCATGTTTAAAAAAAGTATGTTTCTAATTTTTTGCTATTACAAAATTCTTTACAAACATCCTTATAAATACACCGGAATGATGGTTGTCCTTCTCTTAAGGTGCCTAAATTTATACACGTTAGTCACTGTATGTTGACTTTCCATTTCAATTTTCAGTGTGTTAGAGGTGCTCTGCTGATGCCTTCGTGTTTACTATAGTATGAAATTCTTTCCTATTAATATGTCACTTTTCAAGGTTTTTTGTTTTATATATCACATTTAGATTTTTAAATACTTTATATATATTTTTTACTCATTGTAATCTCCTAAAGTAAACAAAACAAACATTTTCCACACTTTTCAGTAACTGAAAAAATGAGCTGAAGCATATAGAACGATTTGCTCAAGGTCATCCAGCTAGTGAGAGAGAGAGCTGCAATTAGAACCTGCTTTTTTTCCCTTAAATCAGTGATTTCCAACTAGTGAGCAAGACCCTGGTGGGCCATGAAGCAATTGTAAAGTATCCAGGTGTACATCAAGCCTTGTCTGAAAACAGAATAAACATCTTATTATTGGATAGTGTTATATTAATAAAACATAAATTTGTTGGAAGTAAGTGTCAAATTTATGGTTGCTTTTTTTCATTATGTATTTTATAAATCAATTGATAAAAAATTATATTTATAATCACTTGGGAGATCCACAACATTTTTTAATGTGGAAAGGTATACTTGTACTTGAAAAAGCAGGAACCTGTTTTCGGCCTTGCTGAGGTTCACTGTATTTGCTCTCAAGTATTATAAAAATGGCTTAAAACTCTTAACGAAGACATGCTATAAAAATAGAGCCAGCAGTATTTTATCACAAATAAAATTCCACTTGTGATATGTAAATTATGCTGTCCTGAAATAATCTTCCAGGTCATGCTCTTTAGAACTTTCAAAGAAAAGGAAAAAAAAAATAGGTGGTTGTAACTGTGCAAAGATGTAAGATGTGACAGGATGTAAGACATGAAAGGCAGTACACGCGAATAACTCGTGCCATAGTTTGCAGAAGTATCCTAGGCACCGGCAGAGCAGGAGAGCCAATTATAAATTACACTGCAGACTGGGGGCCCCTGTCTTCCATCTGAAGTACTAACCACTTCACAACTCTACAGACTGAGAGTACCTAGGACCCTGTGGACCCTCAAGGCAGAAACCTTACCGAATCTTACATCAAAGACTAATGAGAAATGAACAATGTAAGGAATTTTCCCCTAAGATATCTTTAAAAACAGAAAACATGTTTAGATGTTCATAATAGGTTACTTGAAACTATAAGTAGTCAAGTTCATACAGACATAAAGTAGAATGGCGGTTGCCAGGGACTGGAGGTAAAGAGGAATGGGGAGTTACTGCTTAATCAGTACAAAGTTTGAGTTTTGCAAAATGAAAGAATTTCTGGAGATGGAAAGTGGTGTTGGTTGTACAACATGAATGAACTTACTGCTACAGAACTAAACACATATCACAATTTAAAACAATTTTTTAAAAAAGAAGAGGTTATTTGGAAACAAAGTTTTACTAGGACCTTTTCCCACAATATCAAAAGAGAACAGAATTATGCTAAGACATTTCCTTTTTTGGTAAGAATTTAATCCAGACATGAGTGAAAATTATTGTATACAAATCAACTGATATTTCTAATAATTCCTAAGTCAATTTAGCCTATGCATGTGGACTGAATTCACCAAACTTGAAGATAAGTACAATAAATAGTGATCTATGCTAATAAAAATCTAAATATTCAGATTTTTTTCAGTATTGAGTTGCTGTGTAACTCCAACTAGCTAATTATTCTTTCTACATGTCAGTTTCTTCATATATAAAACATAAGCATTAATGCAGATCTTCTAAAAGGACTCTGATGAGAAATAGCTAGTAAAAACAAAAAAATATTTTTCAAATATGGTTTTAGTAATAAGAGCATTTAAATAATAGGATGTAAAACATCACTGTTCTTTGTATCTGATATCTGCCCCAGTTCATCATCATTATTATTAGCAGCATTCATTTAATAGAACTAAATCTCGTGGTGTTTACATACATTCAACATTAGTTTATTAGACAATTCAGGATCATAGAAAGACTAAGATATCCCTCACTTCCCTAGATTTCTCCTCTCTAAATCACTTAACCTTAACAATAGCTCTGTTAACCTAAATTTTATACCAATCTTATGTTGACATCCTTCTTTAGATCAGATGAGAAATAAGATATTGTCCAGTACTTTCCATTATTATTTTCTTGTCATAAAGCACATACCACAGAGTGGATATACTGCTCTGTTATTTGTCACCACTCTACTTATTTGGCTAACGTAGGCTTGTTTGATACCTGGGTTGTCTGATCAGATTATAATTTAAATCCTTTAGCTATGTTTAGCCCCTTGGCAGTGGGTGAGTTAAGAATTTAGAATTCAGAAGCAGATGGTTCAGGAGCATGGTAACTAGATATGAAGCATTTTACCTCTATGTCATTGGTTTGAATCTGAACTTGGTTGATCACTACTGGTGTTCTATACAAGATGTAAGTGATCTGATTTGAATCTCTAATGAACAGGACCCCATGTTAAAAAAAAAAACCCCTCATCACTCTTGGCACTAATTGGCATTCTTGTTGTCAGCATCAGGATAGACGCCAAGGACTGAATCATTCTGGAAACCTGAACTGCTGCTGTGTCTGAGTCATCAGTCTACGTGGCCCATTCAGCCTTTGGCCTTTCCTTAGAGTTTATAGCTCAGCACAATTGTGTATTCTTCACTCTCTATGACTTCACAAAGCCAGATTAAAAGATGTTCACTTAAAATATAGCTTTTTATGATAATAATGGTAATAATGGTGATTATCATTTATTCATCACTTGCTAGGAGTCAGGTTTTGTTCTAAGAGTATTTACTTACTTAATTCTCACAGCAAATCCTATGAGGTAGGTACAATTATTTTCCCCATTTTTCAGAAATGAGGAAACTGAGGTGCTAGAAGATTAAGTAAGTTGCCTAAGGCTTCTCAAATAATAAGTGGTGGAGGTGGAATCCAGTTCTAAATACAATTATTCACTGACTAATTATAGCATTTGACTTCTTTTACCATCTTACTACTGATAATATTTTAAACATTCAATGTTCAAATCAAACAGGGCATATATCAATGTCTCAACATTAAAACTGCTCATCTTCCTGTACTAATTATTACTATTATTATTTGTTTCTGAAAAGAGGTGATGGATCTTTCCTAAGTTTGATTCATGTGCATCCTTATTCTGATTTTAAGGTACTTAAAGATCTTAATTTTACAATGGCATTTATGCTTATCTATTTGTCGTTTAAGCTAAATGCCACCTGGACTTGGAAACATTCTCTGATCTTAACATTTCTAAATTAGTAGAGAAGAGAAAATTAAATTAAATAAAACCCTGGCTATGACTCCATCCCAATATAAGCATAGTGAATGATGACCAAATAGCCAATCCAGCTGCCTCTTTTTGTTAACATAGTAATTGGATTCCTTCCATCTACTATTCATGCAAAATTAGAAAGCAGATAAGAATTTTTTTTGAAAATCTGAGTATTTTATGAGATTTCCCATAGTACCTAGGACGTTTTTAGTACACTGAGATAAATGACCTTTAAAGTAAAGTCCATGAGCAATTAGATCACTTTAATGAATAAAACAAATTAATCTGGTTCTCACAAATAATTTTCTTAAGACTTAATAAAATATTTTTTGACATAACTACCAACTAGAAGTACAGAACTAGAAAACAATTTTTATGTTTCTTTTAGTTGCCATCTATACCTAGTTATTCAAAGCATGTTCTAAGTCTCACTTAGCACATATTTATTGTCTCAGTTTTGCTAATAAAGTTTGGGGCATTCCCTCCAAAAAGCTCTTATTAAACAAAATTAATAACATAAACTTGGCAATTTGGGTTTTCTGCTGATTTACATTTACATTTCATGGCCATTCTAGTGCTTAATTTTGCTATGTACAAAATAATCATAATAAAAACCAACCTCAAGGGCAGGGATGTTATTTTCTGTTGTTGTTATTAGAGTAATAACCAATACATGATTGTAAATAATCTCTCATGCCTAATTTCAGTATGTCTAGTAATAGATAGAGTTGCACTGAGAGAATTATTATTTATGGTTGCTTCAATTCCTTTAAGTTGTTTCTTTGGCCAGTCAGAGAAAGTAAATTATCCAGATTACCAAGGACTTGGAAGGATTTTGGAGAAAGTCACTGAATCAATGTAATCATAATATCACTGGAGGTCTCCTTCTTGTAACTCTACATCTTCTGAGTTTTTTTTTCCCAAAGTGATTCCTAACTGCCTTGCTAACAAGTGTGGGTTCCTCTGAAAGGAGGTGCGATGTGCTTGGGCTTTGGTGTCATGTAGACTTGGATGTGATTTATAGCTTTGAGTGGCCTTGTGCAAATTTTTTCTCTGATCTTCAGTTTCCTCCTCTATAAATAGAGGATAATGATATAGTATACCTTGGACAATCTCAAGGTGTACTTCCTGAGACTTTTTCAGATCCCTAAATTTATGAAAACCACAGTAGCATATAATTTTTTCAGTCTCATCCTCCATAAAATGAGGATAACAATTCAAACTTCCTAGGTTGTTGTATTAAATTATGTATTAAATATGAACAATAAAGCTTGGTTGATGTGGACATTGAGGTAGGTCAGCTAGGCTCACTCAGAGAGCTGAGTCATTCAATCTGGTTTATCTGCATTTCAATAGGTCCAATTTTTGGAGTCAGTCTCAGTTGAGATTATGATCTAAATTAGAGAATATATGTGTGTACTCTTCACTTCTGGGAAAACAGACAGCTCAGTCTGTGATTTGAGCTGGAATCTCAAAAAGTGGACAGAACTACCCCTCAGCTATGCGTAGTAGGGTCTTAAAGCCCAAAACTCAAGAGAAGCAGTCTATAGAAGCAAAAAAGAATCTGATTCCAGGGGTTGGAAAGAAAGTAAAGACCTGATATAAAACAAAGATATTTCTAAGTTGGGCAAGAAAGTAGTGGTAAGCCAGTTCAGGAGGATGCAAAAGCATGGATGTGCCTCTTACAGAGCGCCTACAGAAGAACTCTTGGGCATGGTGGGTGCTATAAAAAGCCCCATTCCTTTCCCAAAGGCAAAGGTCCCCCATACCAATTATCTCAGTAATTTTGAGCATCCACTGAGTCAAAGTACATATAGCTCCTTACTCAACTGGTGCACAATGAGCATCCAAACATTTTTAGCTCCTTTTCTCATTTGAAGTGATTCTTAATAGTATTTGTGTTAAACTAATATTACAATTGTTAATGACAACCAATTCAGTTAATGTTGCAGAGAGTTTCGGCCATTTGATCTTTCCTGGCACATAATAAGCGTTCAGTAAACATTTGTTGAATTGAGTGAATAACTTAGGACAACTCAACAATTAATATACTACTTTTATGGCATGGACAAATATTTATTAAGTGACTCTTTTGTGCCATGCCTTGAGATGAAAACTATGTGTGGCCTACAGAGAGAATTTTTTTTAATGGCTCCAATTCTCAAGGATTTGATCTAGTTAAACAGATAAAGCATAAATACATAAATGAAAAATCAGTTTAATTAGCAATATAAGGCATGTAGCAACCACTAGTTGTTTAATTACATAATAATTGGAAGAAACAATGAACAAAGGCAGGAAGGAAAGATAAGGCAAGGGAATATTGCTGGAACTTTTTGGAGACAAGGATTTGTTTAGAAGAGTGGCAGATAAGACCAGAAAGGTTGTTTATATTTTATAGGATCAAGATGAGCACATTTCTGATTATAACAAGACCTTTCTTATCCCTGGTTGAAATTTACACAATATTGTCAGGCCAGTGGACTGTCTACAAACAGATTTAACCCCAGCTCAGTTTACACCATGGTAAATTTTTGTGTTTAACTCCTCTCTGACATTGTATGTTTGCTTATCCCTTTTACTGACTTTATCACCCACATTTTTAATTAAAGGTTATTGTTAGGCTAGAGGATGAAAGGAGAGGATCTTTAAGATATTAACAGGAGACTTTTCTAGACTAAGTTTTAACTAATCCGTTGTCAATTTAGAATGAAGAGCAATTGGGTGATGAGCAGAATGAATGAGAAGGCAAAATAAAAAAGGTTTTCCAGGTCTTCTGACATTAAAGTATGCTGCCTTTATTTGATAGGAAGTTTATCAAATAAACTTTCATGTAGTAAGACAACTCAGAAATGTGTATCGGCCCTTGCTATTTCAGTCAACTAATTTTATTGAGTCTTCTTTGTGAAAATAGCCCGAGACTTAGTCATAGGCTATTTTTTTGTTCTCTTCTTGCTTCTATTAAATAAACACCAAGCCCCTAAAATCAAAGTAGTAACTTTTATAACCCTTTGTCTATCACTACATATGAAAATAATGGTGAGTTTCCTCCTTTTGCTGGTTTCTGACTTTTTAACTAATCTGTAATAATTACTCTTCATGAGAAGACAGTGGGGATGAATGAAAAGAAAATATGTTTTAAAATAAGAGGCCTAAGTTTGAATTCACCCAGCTGTGCAGCTCAGTGGCTGGGTAACTTTGGGAAAGCTAACCTTCTTTAAGCCTTAGTTTCCTCCTTGTAACAATGCAAATAACAATACCTTGCAGGGTTGCTGTGAGTCCTGGAGTATACCTGGAAGAAATGTCATTTCCTGTCTCCTTTCCTTGACATCATTAATGTTACGGTAACAATTTGGGTCTTGTGTAAGAACACGGAACTTTGTTTTCAGCTTTCCGTGATATCCATGGTGCCCAAAAATAGAATCTGAGTGGAATCACCCAGAGACTGGCACACCGGCATTTAAGATATTCAGGGCTACCGTTATGAAGAGAGAATATTTCAACTGTTATTTTCCTACCCTTAACTTGCAAAAAATTTATTGACCCATGTTGAGGTGCTGAGACATAACACAGGGGATTTAAATTTACTTTTAAAAAAAACCAAAATGACTATCATAAATAGAACAAAAAAATAGGCCTGTCAAAGCGTTCAGAGTGTCCTCCAATGCCCTATCTTTTCAGCATTAATGCCTAGTGTTTTGGTCTACGTATCAATTCATGCTCTCAGGTAAAATACTGCAGATAGAGTATATCTAAAAGCATTTGCTTTTTTCCTTCTATAGTTTCTCTTTTTGTTTGTTTGTTTAGTCATACAAAAGAATTTCAGGGTTGGTTTTGGTCAGAAAAATTATAAACTTAAAATTCTACATAGTATTTCTTTTAAATACTTACTAAAAGAGAGTTAGTTTTATGTTCATTTTACCCTTAATTTTTTTTAACAAATACCTTAGAAATGTGAATATTTAAATATTTGCAGTGGTTATGAGCACAGACTTCAGGTTAGCTGTAGGTTTAATCCTGGTTCTGGTTCAGTCATTTATCCATTGTGTGACCCTGGGGAAGTTTTTAATCTCTTTCTAAGCCCCAGGTTCTCATCTGTAAAGTTAAAATTATAACATTACCTACTTTACAGATTGTTGGAAGAATATTTAAAATAAAGTACAATGTCCATAAAGAGCTTCGTATCACACCTAGCACATAGGTAAGAATGTTAACTCCTTTTTTTTTCTTTTTACTTTTTTTGGCAGTGGGGAGGTAATTAGGTCTATCTATCTATTTATTTTATTTTAGAGGAGGTACTGGGGATTGAACCCAGTACCTTGTACATGCTAAGCATGTGCTCTACCACTTGAGCTATACTCTGCCCACTGTTAACCTATTTCTACTAGGATGATATATTTATATGTGTGTTAATATAATTACTTTACTAATGTGGTGAGCAATGAGAATCAACCTCATGATTACACACCTGATACTAATTATTTTGGATTTCTTCAGTAACTTGATGTTAATCGTAGATGCTCTTTAAGAAAAAAACCCTGGTGGATACAGTAGTAGAGTGCATCCTTAGTTCCCAGGTTCAATTCCCAGTACCTCCATTAAAGAAAAGAAAGAAAAAATAATTTAAAAAAAAAAACAAATTTTTAAAAAAGAGTGGGGAAAAAAAAACCCTAGGAATGGATTTTTCTTCTTGGAAATAATACTTCGGAAAAAGTGTAAACTCTGATATGTCCTTCACATCAAAAACACAAGTAAAGAAAGCCTGACTGTACTGTGTTTTCATGGAAATCACATAGTAAAGCTTTAATCTAATTATCCGCAAACTGGGGGAGCGTACATTATGTTTTATAATAACTGATTGCTCTTCTATATTTACTTTAATAAATGTATTGACCATACTCTCAGTTTTCTATCAAACATGTTTACACAAATCACATGCATCCTGTGCGTGGATATTTTGTGCATTTTTTATGATTTATTCTTTAAAATGTCATCATTATTATCCTTTTCATCTAAGGAAAAATCAAGAAAGTCTATTTACTTAGTCATCTTAGTCATTATCCACCCTCACCATCTACCCAGGCTGAGAACATCGTGCAGACTGAGTTATTAAAGTTGATCCAAAAGAGCAATCTGTTCTAAATGACTGTCCCTGGATCTGCCACAGAACCCTGTAAATACCCTTCATTACTCTGGCGGGGCAGTATCACATTTCCTGCATGCTACTTTTGTGGCTGACACAAGTTAGGCAGTGAGATTCAGGCTTTGGATGATCCTGGTTGATTGATAGAGGAATGGTGCTTCTCCTGGGACAGGTAATTACAAATTTACTTTTCAGGATAATAGGTATTCTGTTTATATTTTTAAAAATGATTTTAGTTTTTAAAACTAAATAGATTTTGAACTTACAGCTTTTTATTTATTTTTTTTTAATTTTAAGCAAGTGTTTTCACTACCATTGAGATTAAAAAGAAATTTCGTAAGGATTTAATTGTAGTTCTCAATTACACTGTATCAGACCCTCTATAATCCACCACTTGTATTGTTTTGGATGGTCAAGGACTTGTCTCTGGTATGAGTATTTTTCTCATTAGCAAAGGTTAGAAAATACATACATGTCTCTGTTCCTTAAAAATAAGACATAGAGGGGTGGTTGTTTTTTCATGTGATACTTGAGGGGATTACCTCAATATACATCTATGAAATTGAAGCAAAACTTTGGTGTATGTGAGAAGTTTCTTTTAAAGAATAAAAATCTACAGCAACATGGAAAAACAGCAAAGACAAAAATTTTATATGAATCTACTAGCACAGACATTCTCGCATGCTTATCCTTCAAGTGAAGACTTCTTCTGCTACAGATCTTCCAGATTCCTTGGCATTCCTGTGGATCACCCCAATGTGAGTAAATTGTTTCTATAGCTGAGTGACTGAATTAAGAAAACAGCTGAAGGCAAGCACAGGATCATGTTCAAACCACAATAAACACGTGCTGGATGGGCCACTCAACTTTATGGGGAAGGCTTACGACATGTTAACCTTGTGTTTACTTGTTACTTACGAAATTTGTTTTTAACTATGTTGGATGTATTTTTTAAGTTTTAAAAATTATTCTTTGTACCCATAAACCCTGGTAAAACCTAAAGTAGTAAATTTGTGGTATCATGTTTATACAATTACTATGATGATATGCAGAGTAGGGAATTACTTGGGAACAGAAACTAATTTTTAAAAACTGTAATCTAGAATACAACTTTGATGTATTGTAAGCAAGGTGTCCACAGTAAATGAATATTATTTATTTAAAATATTTATATCGAACTTCTTTTCAAAGAGCTCAAAAATTTTTGTACACTTTCTGCATTTGAAAATGTTACAGTAAAATGAGAAGAGAAAGATTATTGCTATTCAGAAATTCTCTGGCTCTTTCTTCTGTAACTTTTTTTCTTTTCATTTTAAACTTATTTTAGTTCTTCCTCTTGATTCCTAATTCCACTGCCCAACCAACTCTATTTTATCTTTCAGTATGGGTCTCCTCCCACCTCAGAGTTCTATACCTGGGTGAAAGGTAGGATACCAAGCTTATCATGGAACAGTTTGCAGGAAAGTAGAAACATGTTCACTTACAGTGTGTGTAAGCATTTCCCTTTGGAAAATCAAATTGTAGCACATCTATCTGCTGCCTGAAATAGACCTTCCACTTTTCCCTGCCCCTACTAAAGACGTAGCAGTATTTATATTGATTACGCCTCAAGATCTGAGTGGGAGAGTTGGGGGAGATCCCCTCTTTACATAAGGAAAAATCATTGGAGCATCTACATAAATAGAAAATGCAGAAACACAAGCAATCTTGAGGTTAGTTTCAGCCTAGGATTAGGTAAGAGAGTAAACAAACCTGTACACTGAAGATTCAGATTATTGCAGTAACGAAAATAATCTAGCCACATAATGCAGTTCTTTTTGTATTCTTTTCCTTCCTCAGTAATAGTTCTTTTGACATGGATTACCTAAAAGTTTTCCTTAATATTCTTTTTTATTTTTGTCAGGTAAATTCAAAGCTCCATAACAAAAGGTGCAATAAAGCTTCTGATGTGATCATAATAAACAAAGAAATTTTATACTATTAAATATACTATAGGGAGTCTCAAGGTAACTGAAAAGGGTTAAAAGGTCTCTTAGTAAATGAATGATGTCAGGAATTTTGGTATATTTTGTGCACTGCTTTATAACCTTTACCTGATACACAGTAGGCATCAGGTAAATATTTGCTGAATGAATGAATGGGAGGAAATCCTACAAACAGTTGTGTGATTTAATTAAGAAAAGCTAGGTTTAAACCAAGGTATTTTATGCTATCCAAATCCAAAAATATCCTTTAAAAAAAAATCAATGGCATTTACCTGAATTTTCAAAACCCAGGCTTCCACAAAGATTGGAATAGGGTTAACTTTTTTTTCCAAATTCATATTCTGAAAATGCGTGAAATTAATATCAAAGAGCTTATACTTTGACAAAGCAGGTTTTTGAGCAGATGTTGGTTTGGCTGAGGATTCATTTTAATTATTTGGTAATGCTTATGAAGGAAGAAACTGGCATTTACTCTTTCAAAATAACATACAAAAAAAGTTATTCCAGTACTTAGACATGAATAGGAGCTGTAATATGTTATATTATATGGTAATTTTGACTTTTAAACAGTATCTGATTAGTTTTTTCTGAAAAAGTTTGTTCAAACTAATTTGTTACTGGGTTTATTCTCAGGCTGATGGTTTTTCCTCTCCATTTTTTCTGTAATCTCTAATTATCAATTTTTGATGTTAGTTGTCTTCTCTGTTTTTGCTTAGCCTTTGGATAAACAGTTCTAAAACTCTCCACTTTAAAATGCTAGACCTCAGCTTCATACTGTCCTTTCATAGCCAAATTTCATAAAATGTATCAGTGATTAAATAAGAGTAAATCTCTCATTAATTAAAATTAATTCCCCTAAAAAGGAAAATTTTTGATATATTTCAGAAATAATCCCATTTTCTTCAACAGATGGAATGTGCTGCAATGAATTTAGTTTTAATTACAAATCAGTAAACAACTTGGGTCTCTAGCTGTAATTGAAATTCTACAGGTAGAAAACTGATTGACCCCCACCGCCCATAGGTGCTGTCCTGCTGTGGAATCCCTTTGCTCAGTTTTCTCCTGTCCAATCAGGTGGAATGTTTCACAGGCACATGGTTTATACAGCTCAAAATAACTTGGGACCTGTGAGCTGACAAATGCTCTGGCTCTGGTGGTGACAGGTTGTCCAGCTTCTTACAGCCATCTTCACTGAAACTAAGGTTAACTCCTCACTCTCTATGGACGGCTACTCTCTATTTCCAAGGGCGTGAAGAATTTTCCTTTTCTCCTGTGCTTTCATCTAAAAGTTCTCCTTGGATAATTATCATCACAGTGGAGCGCCTGGTTTGGACATCCTCATCTGGGTCAACTAAAAAAAGAAAGGTAATATCCAGATTTAAGTTCTCAAGTGTGTTTTGATAACAAGTCACTGACAACGGGAAAAGAGATATTTCAGAGACCTAATTACTGTTGTTTAGAATGAAATCTAGGATAACTTTCTAATTAAGTATGATGGGACACAAAATTATGTGGAAAATAAACTTTTTTTACATGGAAAGACTTTGGAGGGGATTGATAAGACTCACAGAGATCACAGCCTACTTGGGTTCTAAGGGAAAATATCTCAACAGAGGAAGTTGCGACATGATGCATGTATCATTGGCATTTTCCACACATTCATTTATTAAAATATTTGTATAGAGAATATGTGTGCAATGCCTGTTTCCTTTTTAAAGGAAATAAAATCTAAAATAATATGACTGCATAGTTAAAGACTTTCATTTAAATTTTTTTTTATCATGTAAAAGGATATGCTTGCTATATTTAGTGTTGGTAGATCTGCTCCCTGGATTAATGTACACAACAGCTGCAGAAAGTCTTGCTCAAAGGACATTGCTCTTTCTTTCTCCTTTCTCTCTCTCTCTCTCTCTCTCCCTCTCTCCCTATCTCTCTCTTTCTCCCTTTTCAGCTGCATCAGAAAGACTTGACAGTCAGTGGCAAGTGTTTGGCTTGGTACACTGCACTATTAGCAGTAATTAGATGCACTAGTTGTATTATATTTTAATAACCATATAAGCAAAGAAAAAGAGAATATGGGTTAATCTGTATTACCATTCCTAAAAAGTGAAATTACAGCAATGGTGCTAAAAAATTTCAGTATCTTACCAACATTTTTTTTTACTCAGACTTGTTAAAGATATCAACATCAATCAGTTTGAAGGAAACAAAACAGCTAACCAGTTTTCTTTCTCAAAAAACTATGATTCAATTGCTTTCACGTTGGTAATGATGAAACAAATTCTATAAACTCTAAGTTAAAAATTTGTCATAACTTTTTAGTCTCTCCTTAATAATAATTCTCAGCTTTACATAAAGTCCATATAACCCTTTTCTAGGAAATTGAGGATGTCTATACTTACAACTATAATAAACATTTTTTAACAAAAATTAAAATATGCTGTCTGATACATGATTTGACAATAGGCAGAATATTTAAAATCAAGGCCATCTCATGAAATCTGAAATATATGCACACTATATTTACTTTGTCAGGAGACAAAATTATAAACATTACAGAATCTTATAATAATGGACTATGAAACAAACAGTTGGACTCTATCCAAATTCTGGAAGTTTGTCTCTATTCCCACTTATAGAATATGGCTAATGCTACTGGAACTCTTAATAATGTGTTAAAGCTCCAGTGCGCCACATACCTACAATTTAGAATACAGACTCTCTTACAGACGCTAACACATCTGTTGTGTTAGTGTAACACAGTTTCTATCACCATGTGCTTACAAAGGCACATATTCAGTAGAACGGACTCACATCACAATTCATGGACACGAGAACTTCAATGAGTATTTAATCTCAACTGTGTTTTGGAATTCACAGAGATGATTTTTCAAATGTACTTAAGAAGAAATGAGGCAGTAGGTAAACCAGGTTTCATTGTGAAAGATCTTTAATGAACTAAACTTAGCACATGAAAAGGTGACAGCTAAATTTTTAACAGTTAATATCCATATGTAAAAGAAGTGATGAACTCAGCTCATTAACTTGACAATATAAGATGAATGATACTGCTAACCCCAGACTTAGTTTCCTTCACTGACATTGAGATTTGACAAAGGCATTGCTTGTCGCATGGTGTTAATTGCCCATAACAAGACCAAAAAAATGAAAGGATTTCCTTAACTTTTTCCTTTTCCTGGGAAATAAAGAAAGCTCAAACACCATAGAGGTATTTTCTTAAATTTTTTTATGGTGCTTTATAGCTGACAAAGAGCTTTTAAAACTACTACAGAATTGTGCTTTTGCTTAAAGGGAACAATTCAAGTACAGACATAATGTCGTGTTTAGAAATTTAAAAACATTTTCAGCAGTTAGATTTTTGGTGGCACAAGAGTTGTGACTATTTACCTGCAGTCACTGAAGAGTTCTTAGAGCCCATGTATAACTAGAGTCACCTTGACAAGCTCTGTACAGACTGTGTGCTACACAGACCTCCACTTGGAGTCACAGTGCACTCCACAGTCTGGGAGGGGCCGAGCAGAACCTTCCCACCAAGGGCTTGAACTAGAACTAGATCTTGGGATCACAAGCCTATATGGCGTACTTGCTCTTCTCCCAGTCTAGTGAAAGCATTATGTCAATTTAATTAGGAAAGTTATCTTTTTAAGGTTCTTAACACCTAAAGAAAACTGATACAAATATTAAGAGGCTGAAGAAGGATGGAAATGTTTAAATCTTCTTCATATTTAAAATGAGACTTTGAGTTAATGGAGATTGACAAAGTTTTCTCATTTGGGACTTTCTGTACAAAAGTTAAGTTCATCATGAATGGTGGTGAATTGAGAGTGAAAGAAAACTTCATTTTTGTGACAGCCACGAAACCCTTTTTTTGGTCCTGGATTCCTGAAGCCTCCTTATTTGGCTTGCATTAGCCTTTCTATGGGTCACAGAATTTACTCCCACTTTTTTTTTTTTTTTTTTTTTTTTTGCTACATTTCAGATTAAATACCACCTTTTGGGCTCTGATTTCAGTATCCTTTACACAAGTGCTTCCCTGCATGTTTATCCTCTTCTGTATACAAAACGTACATAGTACATATGTTTCATAGTAGCCAATCTCTTTCTCCCATTCAAACTAAATCTTAACTTTCTTTCCTACCTTCATATCTTTACAAATTAGATTTTAAAAATAACAAGAGAATAGTTAACTCACCTTGGCCTATTATCTAAAAATCTTTTCATTTCCTTAACCTCTGCCCTTTAAGGAATGTCTCTAATGAAACAGATTGCTAATTCTCCTATGTGTCACTTCTACTGTCTCTTTATTTCAACATTCTCTTCTAATGCATACATTTGTCTGTATTTATCTGCTGTTTTTCCCTCTTTCAAATTGAAAGAAGAATTAAGAGAATGAGACATTATTTCCACATTGCTACTGACATATTTCCATGTATCTCAAGTTCTTATTCTGATAATCCAATATATACTAAATCTATTAAATTACTAATACCACACACTCCAAAAGTAGATTAGCAATAAAACTAAGATGGCGATGATCACTGCACTAGCGGGGAGATAGAAACTGTAACAATGCAGGATTTACCTCAAAGTGTGTCCCATCTGCAGAAAAATTTTTAAAAGGTGATGTGTACCCAACTCTCTAGGACTAGCTCCTGTATAGTGGGATTTGGTTCTTGGCCTAGCAAGTTTCTCCAAAGAACTGATTTAGATACTTCTCTAGTGTGACATCATGGAATATAGAAGGCAATACAGACAGGTCAATACCAGCATTAAAGTGAGGAATCAAAGTCTAATTTTGTCGATTATTCTCCTAAAGAACATTTTAGGTATGAATGTTCTTTATCATAGGTATCATTACACATCAACAGAAGAAAATTACCTTAAATTTGTACAGCATTCTAGATTTTTAAATTTCTTTCACAAACAAACCTGTGAGGTAATAAATAGGGTAGTTCTGCTGCTCTTCCTCAGTTTACAGGTGAGCTACTTAAAGATGTCTCTCTGTTCCTAAGCCAGCTCTGTAGGCAAATAACTGTTAAATAATAGGCTGTTTCTGTGTCGACCTAGAAATCAGACTGTCTTCTCATTTAAATATCTAAGGATACTTAGTAGACAGAAAACTTTAGTACTCATTTTGAATCCAAGTTAGTTCATGTTAGGTTTTGCCAATTCTCCAGTTACTGCCCCAGGTTAAATGTTCATATTATAACCAAATTATAATATTCAAATTATAACCAAAAGATGAGTTTATAACTCATATTTCCAACAACAAGGTCTTCTTAGAGACTACAAAGAGCAGTGCTGAGTTAACATGACTTGAGAAATATGCCCAAAGGTATTAGTATTGTTTTGTTTTTACAAACCAGACTCTTAGATTTTCAGCAGGTTCTTAGGTCAAATCCTCTTTTCAGGAAAATTTATAGGGAAAAAATAGAGATATCCAGCCAAATAAAGCAAAGAACACTCAATAAGCATTCTATGTGGCTAAATTAGCTTACACGATTTACTAAACTCGGTCTTGATTACTGATGCTGCATTAATTGTCTCATTTAGAACCTAGGACCATTTCACCAAAACTGCAGTCTGTTTTCTAGGGCATTTACTCATTCTTATTTTGAAAGCGGCGTAGTATCTGTTTCAGTTTTGTAAGAAGCAGAAAGAAGGAAACAATGTCTAATGTCACTCTGAACACACCAGATGAAATGTCTCAGAGAACGCTGAATTTCCCTTCCTAAAACCTGCTCCTGCCTCATCCCAGTAAATAATTCCACCACTCACCTCGTTGCTTAGGCCACAACAATTAGAGTCACCCTCGACTCCGCTCTTTCTCTCACATCCCACTTTCAATCCATCAGCAAATCATACTGGCTCTACTTTCAAAAGAGATCTCAAATGTGATCATTTCTCACCGTCTCCCACTGATACCACTCATTGATCCAAAACAGCATCATCTCTTGCATTCTCTGCATAGCAGCCATGATTGAACCTTTTCAAAACCATGAAATCTACTTCTCAAAACTTTAAAATAGTTTCCCACTCACATGTTTAATAAAACTCTTAAGTCCTTCCCAAGGTCTGAAAGGCTTTACATGGTCTAGCCTTGTACCTTTCTGACTTCTTTCCTTCCACTCTTCTTTTTCATTTACCTCTTGGCACACTGGGCTTGACTCAGACACCAAACATTCACCTCCCCTGTCCTTGACACTTCTTCCTCAGTTTTGTCAGGAATACTCTTCCCTCCATATGGTCACATGACTAAATTCTCCACTGCGTTCGTTAGAAGACTGCCTGAACTTCCTAGCTAAAATAGGACACTTTCTGCCCTCCCCCATCACACTCTATCCCCTTGCTCTACCTTATTTTTCTTAACATTTATATCTTTCCCGCTAGAATGTGAACTCCATGAGGGCAAGGACTTTCTTTTGTTCACTGATGAATCCATAGTGCCTAGAACAATACCTGGCACATAGTAAATGTCCAATTAATATTTACTGGATGAATAAATGAAAGCTGGGTTATCCATAATAGCTCTTGGGTTTTTAAAAAGTACAAATTTTATAACAGATAATTTTAAAATTAATGCTTGAAGAGAAAGTGATATATTTTCATATTTCCTATTTTAGGTAATATTTATCAGTTTAACAATTTATGTATGCATTTCCACGTGAGAACCTGCTAAGATGAAATTATTATTATCCCATTTGATAGATGAGGATAATTAAGATTCTGATGAATTAAACGACTTGCTCAAGATAGCAAAATTATTTAGTGTTAGAGCTGGGATTCAAAGCTAGGTTTTTAAACTTACAATCAGACATTCTTTGATACTTCTGGTATAAAAACAAAGCATAATTCCAGTTATTTTATCCACTATAAATAAATTTTTATTGAAAAGTTATTTTGAAGTTGTTACCACTTTTACCAGTTTATATTTTTCTTTGTGTCTGTAAGTTTTCTTTATAAATATGATTTCTATTTACCTGTCTTACTTTGGCCTGTAATTTTAAAAATAAATAAATAAACAACATTAGATTCAGTAGAAAATTCTAACGAACAAAAGAATTCAAAAGATATTTTTTGATCACTTTCTATGTGCTGTGTGTGTACAGAGATGACGGTGTACAAAACAACTGAGGTAGACAGAAAACTAAATAGCAAATACACTTTACTGTAAAAAATGCTGTGTTTAGGGGTTAGGACAGTGAGCCTTGGGAGCACATTGGAGAGGTACCCAACCCAGAGAAAAGAAGAAATCCCAGGGCCATGTCTGAGCTAAGAACTAAAGATCGTGGAAGACTTAGCTCAATAAGGTGGTGAAGGCAGATGGGGACAGGGAGCAGCCTGAGCAAACATACAAAGACCTGAAGGCAGCATGGTTTGTTCATGAGACTATGTATATTTCAATAAACTACAGATACACTGAATTAACTACAAATCTAGAGTTCAGTTTCTCTTCAAAGTGTATCCTTGGACCAAGTCATGTTACTATTTCTACTTCCAATTCTTACCATGTATGTGGCCATAGTTGTTAAACAATAATAATAATAGTAACTACCATATATTAAACCTTTACTAAACGCCAAGTACGTTTAATACCCTTCAACCTGAGATGGCTACTGTTATTATCCTTGTTTTACAAACAAGTAAACTGAGGCTTACAGAGATTAAGGAACTTTCTTGAGTTTATATAGCTAGGAAATGCCAGAACTAGGATTTGAACCAGATCTGTCTAACTCCAAAGTGTTAGGTAATAAATGCTACATTCAAACATTAAAGAAATCCGTAATTTTGAATACTTGAAATTTTTTATTATCATAATAATTTCACATGATCCTAAGCATCAGAACAGACACACATCTACCCTTAAGTTGGCTCCTTTTCTTTAAAAAAGAAAAAAAAATAGTTGTAGAGAGTAGTAATTACTTATATGAGTATTTTCTTCCCTATTTTCACCATAAATAAAAACTTTTTGACAGTTCTTCAACATTAACATCACCTTTACCTAAGCATTATTTCTTACTAACACCAGTTGAGTGCTTATTATAGTGGCTGGCCCTGTTTTAAGAGACTTGCATTCATAATGTTATTAATCCTCACTCCCCTGTAAAATAGATATTACTTGCATTTTATAAATGAGGAATCCAGAACTTAGAGAAGTAAAGTAATTTTCTCAAAGTCACACAACTGCTGGGATGAAGCCAAAATTTGAAAACAGATTTATCTGATTCTAAAGCTAATGCTCATCCCATGTTGCCTCAAGATAAAACTCATCTTAAAATAAAGAGAGACAAAGTTACATTAAACCACAAAATACAGTAATGTCCAACTAATAGAGAAAAGGCCATTCCGATTTATAAAGCACTTATTTGTGATATAAGTGAAGCTACATATAAAGAAAAGAAGAGGAGTAAACTGAAATAAATTTTGTCATAGGATGTTAAAAACAGAAATGATTTAGGAGATTACTTTCCTCTCTATCTTCCCAGCACAAGGCTCAGCTCACCACATAGTAGCCAAGAATGGCAAACAGTCTTCATTTTCATTACCATCTCTGATTGGCTGGTGGTGGCTGAAGGAGCAGGCAGTTAAAGTCAATGGGAAGAGTACTGTAATCAATTAGTTACATCTTTTAAGGAGGAGAGAGAAGAGTAATAGCCTATGTGTCACAAGTTTGCCATCCCTCTAGTAAATGTGTGAATGAACAAATGGGTATAATATTAATAAAATGAAACTGGTTTGTGTTACCAAAATTTCTAGTCTAGGAGACTTTGAACAAAAGTTACTGTACTATTTTTATGAGACTTTTAAAATTATTTATTTTGAATAAATACATTCTTATAATTATGCGTTAATATATAATTAATTATAATATATTATTATAATTACAATTTAAAAGAAAAGGGTATACAGTGAAAAAGATCCTGTCTTGCACCCCACTTCTTTGTCTCCCATATCCCCTATTCACCAATGTTAATTTAAGAGATTTTTTTTTTTTAAACCTAGGATCTAATTCACATCTTGGTAGAAATTAAAGTAATTATACTTTATTTGCAAAAGTGAAATCACTATAGTTTTCAAGAGTAGATTAAGCCTATAAGCAACACTGAATTTAAACAACTAATCTCTAGTCATAAAATAAAAGCATTATTTATTTTTATGAGGTAGATCAAGTTTATATTTTCAGTAAGTAGATGAGATTATGTTGTCAATATCTTTTAATTTCCATTATTTTCTTACATTCAAGATGAAGGGGAGAGGATGGAGAGCAAATCTCTGTGTATGAAAGCACTTTATAACTAAGAGCCTTTACAAAGTATTATCAAAATCACGTTTAGAGATTATATTTAATGGTACTATAGTTATAGCATAGCTTTCACAACTGAACTTGTATTTAACAAATTTAATAAAGTGATGATCACCCATGTTTCTATTTTCCATTTCAGGGAAACCTCATTCAGTTCCTCTCCACTCTATAATTTGAGAATAATCCTTAAATCTCTAAAGCAAATTTTGTGAAGTATCAAAACCAGGCATTTTTTATTTTAAGCTTTAAGTTCTTAAGTATCTATCATAGTGTAATAAACATAGATTTGTTATTCTGTAAAAATGATCCAAATTTTTTGTTATTATTGTTATTTTATGACAGCATGCAAGACGACAGCCTAGAAGCTTCTACTTCCATATCTCAGCTTCTAAGAGAGAGCTATTTAGCTGAAACTAGACATCAGGGAAATAATGAGAGGAGTCGAGCAGAGCCTTCCCCCAACCCTTTCCACTTTGGCAGTCCTTCTGGAGCTGCTGAAGGTGGAGGAGGCCATGATGACCTTCCAGACCTTTCAGCTTTTCTGAGCCAAGAAGAATTGGATGAAAGTGTCAATCTGGCAAGACTGGCAATCAGTTATGACTCTTTGGAGAGAGCAGATGAAGCTCAAGCTAGAAAACGTTTTTCTTCTGACCAGATGAAACACTCACCTAAATCAAGTTTTGACCCTAACTTCTGCCAGGATAACTCTCAAAGTTCTACCAACTCTAAAGAAAGCCTCCAGGAGGCAAAACGGCCACAGTATACTTCTGAAACCCAGTCCAAAAAAGTTTTCTTAAATAAGGCTGCCGACTTCATTGAAGAGCTGTCATCCCTTTTCAAAGCCCATAGCTCCAAAAAGATTAGACCTCGTGCCTGCAAAAACCACAAGAGTAAACTGGAATCTCAAAACAAAGTTATGCAGGAAAACAGCGCCAGTTTCTCAGAGCTATCAGAAAGAAGAGAAAGGTCTTCTGTTCCCATCCCTATCCCTACGGATACCAGGGATAATGAAGTGAATCATGCCCTTGAACAGCAGGAAGCCAAGAGGCGCGAGGCTGAGCAGGCTGCCAGTGAGGCAGCCGGTGGAGACACCTCGCCAGGGTCTTCTCCTTCATCTCTGTACTACGAAGAACCTCTGGGGCAACCTCCCCGGTTCACTCAAAAGTTACGAAGCAGAGAAGTTCCAGAAGGAACCAGAGTACAGTTGGATTGCATAGTGGTAGGAATTCCACCACCTCAAGTAAGGTAAAAATGTTCTGTTAGTAATCTTTGGTAATTACTTTCCATCTCCTGTGATTCTCCTAAGTTTATCTTTCAAGTATGTAGTTTCAAAAATTACATACTCCCTTTGAGAACAACAGAGTTTAAAGCAATATTGTCCAATAGAAATATAACAGTAGCCATACATGCAATTTAAAATTTTCTATGTGCTACATTTTTAAAAAATAAAAAGAACTGGGTAAAATTAATTTTTAGAGTATATTATTTAACCAGTATATTAAAATATTATTATTTCAACATATAATCAGTATAAACATTATTAATAAGATATTTTACATTTCTTTTGTCACACTAGAGCTTCAAAATCCAATATGAATCCTACACTTACAGCATATCTCAATGTGGATGCTAAATTTTCCTAGGAAATAGTTAATGTGCATTTGGATTTCAAAAAAAGTACAGTCAAAAAAATCAACTGGCATACCCGTTATTCCAAACATACCTAAAAGTTTCATAATAACTGAATTGAATATCAGATTTAAAATTTTAATTAGTTAAAATTAAATACAATTTAAAATTTAGCTCCTCAGTTGCACTAGCCAAATTTCAAGTGACCAATACCACATGTGGCTAAGGACCATGGTATTAGCACAGGTCTACAACCTGTCGTTTAAAAAAGAAAGTATTTATGATCTATATACGATGAATACCTGGGATATTTTTTATTTTTAAAGAAAGCCAAGTAATAGAATCAAATCTGATAGGACAAAGATAGAATAAAGCTGCAGCAAAGATCATTTTAAAGATTTATTTTATATTTATTATAAACTTTTTGATAACAACTTATTGAATACTATTCTCCCTAATGCCCAAGCCTTTCCCCAGTATGACTGATGAGTAAAGAGGATATTCATCCTTTATGTGCCTACCAGTAAGCTTTTCTGTGAAGCAAATAAAGCTTAAGCTTCAGGGCTCTTCACTTGCATAGGCTACCTCTGACTTTCGGTTCTAATTTTATCTTCTCTTCTGTGGGGCCTTTACACTTTTATGAGCTTCTGGCCTTAAAAAACCTGGATCCAACCTTAACCTCCAGGGTAACATTTGCTACCTCTTGTGTTACAATGTAGGAATATGTGAATAATGTGTTTGAAGTGCATTACTTTTGTAGAGAATTACCGGTATTTAGAGTCCTACACGAGCTATTTTCCCTTCCTAATCACCTAATTACTATTAGAATACTATTGAACATTTATTCTAGGTATATGAGCAGGGCCTCATCTTCTTTTTGCTAAATATTCATATTATAGGTCAGTAATAGTATTAGTATTAATAATAATATTTTTATTTATGTATACTTAATGATTCAAGGGATTCTAGTCCAGAAACGTACTCGTATATTGAATTTTGCTCTTTAGAGCCAACATAAGGCAGTATTAAACATTATTTCTACAATGGCATATACATTTTACTATCTAGTTATCCAATTGACCTCCTCAAGGACAGGGGTTCTACTATTCCACCTTTTTACCTTGAGCACCAAGCATAGCGTCTGGCCTATAGTAGTCATGCATAATATAGCAGTCACTAGATTATGAGTAAATAATACATAAAGAAACAGGAAAACAAGGAGGGAATGGGTATAGCTCAGTAGTAGAGCGCATGCTTAACATGCACAAGGTCCTGGGTTGTTCAATCCTCAGTACTTCCATTAAAAATAAAATTTTTTAAAAATTTTAAGTAAACAGAAGAAAAAAGAATACTTTTTTTCCCCTAAAGAATGAAACATGAAAACAAGAAACTCAACCTAGATTTAAATCAGGAGTGAGACAGTTGTCCTAAGATGTGGCAAAGGATTGGAACTGCACAACACAGGGCAGCATCTACCTTTCCATTCTATGCAGGCCTGATGACAGTCCCTAGGACTCTGGTCAGTAATGTTGGCAAGAAGGCATCGTAGCACCATGACAGATACCATTCAGTGGCATCTGGTCAGCCTAAATAAGCTGGTGAGCACTCAAGTTATGGCACATGTACAATTTAGTCAGATTAGTCCTGTCCATTCTATTAGTTTCTAAACAAAGACCGGACCCTTTCAAAAAAATTAGACCAGATCATACAAGACTTATCCTGTGCCTTCTTGACTGCAATCATCTCAAATATAAAAAAGACTTCGGTGCTCCCATGAGAAAAATCACACAGGAAGAACTACAAAATACCTATTCTCCAAAAAACAAAGTAATCTGGTGCTCATTCAAAAACTACTTAGCCAACCAATTAAATATTTACAGATTGACAAATTTAAAAGTGAAAGACATGTACACAGCTTCCATGTATCCATACTAATTTTATCTGGGAAGAATTTCTTTAGTGATAGAATTCATGTGTGTATCCCAACCATTGGTTTGGTGGCAGGAAATTAGCAGGTATTCACTAAGTATTTTCTGAATTTCCTGAGTGTAATCTTAATAAGGAAAACAGGATTTTCCAGATATACTATAAGCTGTCATTATTTTCCTAAGCACAGATTTATATATCTCTAATCATGAAGTAAATATTTATTTAGCTTTTACTCTGTGCTCAGCACTGTCATCAGTGCAGTGACAGAGACAATATAAAAATGTGTCCCTGCTCTCAAGGAGCTTGCAATCCAGGTAAAGAAATCATCTTAATTTTTATACTACAACCATAGGAAGTATGAGACTTCAGAGAAGGAATGGAGGACTAGAGAGGTCAAAAAAGACTTCAAAGAAAAAGAGGAGCTTTGGTTAATGCTTGAAGAGCAAGAAGAGTTTAGGTAGAAATATCATTCATTTATTCATTCAACAAATACCTACTAAAGTGATTCACTGAGAATACAAAACAATTGGTAGCTATTGGAGCTCAGGGACCTTGCTTCAACATCAAGTCTAAAACTATTTTAAGAGGGTGGCTCACAGTCTAATAGAGCCATCAGGCAGACATATAAGCAAAACATCACAATATTGTGTAATAAGGACTATAACAGAAGCATGTATAGGCTGCAACGGCAGCTCAAAGAAAGATGTGATTATTTTCCCTGAAGTTCAGGATGAAGGGATGAAGGAAGTGTTAACGCTGGAGATGCCACTTTAATTGAGGAAACTAAGAGTGGAAGAGGACAGCAAGTGGAAATGCCCAGAGACAAATGCTCTCAGGAAACTGCAGATACTTGGCTATATGAAGAACATGGTGAGGAAAGAGGAGAGAAAAGACATGAAATAGGCAGAAGGACGGGTCCTTTTAGGTCACGTCAACTCAACAAGTTTATATAAAAGTACAAATGCTGGAAAAGTAATAATATTTTTATATGACAGTGAGGAGACTGACCTAATTGGAAAGGAGAGTGGGGTCAGATGATTCTGAAGAGCCTTGAAAGCAAAGTAGAATAGTTTGGTTTCAAAACCAAGTGGAAAACATTCCGGCTGTGTGGAAGGTAGTGCCGATATGAAAGGGAACATTTAAAGCAGAGTTAGTCTGGAACAATGAGTTAGACCTAAACAGAATGGAGCCATGAGGCCATGGAAGGTATCCCAGGCATCAGATGCTCTGATCGGACTGGGGTCAAGGGCAGCGGGAAAGCAGAAAAAAGATATGAGACAGTAATATTTAAAAGAAAAGAAATGAAGCCGAACTTGGTGACTGACTAGATAGGAAGGATAAGTAAAAAAAAAAAAAAAAAAACCCACCCCACAAGTTTGAAGCTGGGTACGAGAGAGGACTCTGGGGTCACTGGCTAGGACCGAGAAAGTGGAGGAGGTAGATGATTTGATTCTGAGGAGATGGAGTGACCATATCCAATAGATAGTCAGAAATGCAGGACTGAAGGTCAAATGAAAGGCTAGTAGATCTGGAGACATTCCAAGGAATGCCCTGGACACTGGGCAATCTGGACACAATATCTCTGGAATTACAAAGGGACTATAAATACAGGTAACACTTGGAACTAATGTCTAGATGTCCTAGACTGGGGCAGGCTTTTCCAACCTTCTTTTGCCAGTAATTCCTCCTCCCACTTTTCTCCCCACAAAAAAAAATGTTAATGTTACCCCAATACATACTTTATACACACACACACACACACACACACACACACACACACACACACACATTTTTTAAAGTTAAAATTAGTGTTTTGGAGATTGAAGAGGGTTGGCGTGGATGGAGCCTGCAGGCCTGTTTGCTCACCACTGAAACTCCTAAGGCATCTTCATAGAACCCAGGAGCACAGATTTTGACTCAGAGAATTCCTTTAAAAATACAGTAAAGTAAAAATGAGACACTTTGGTTTGCCATATAGGAAACCAACAGTCAAAAATAAAAGTATCCTTTTTGCTATTTTTGCAAGAAAATGTAATAGGTATACCTGGCAACTGAGGTCTAATTTTTGTATCTGTGCCCTGTGCGTTCTCAGTGTTCTACCCATATTCTTGTAACCCTAGTTCAGCAAACTGAAAAATCCTTTTTGTGTACATTTCTTGCTTTCCAAGTTGATTGGGTAGAAAATGTTTTGTTTCGTAAGGATGGGATCCTATATCACTAAAGCTAGCGTTTCTGAAAGCTTGTTAATCTTGGACATAGCTTCATTGGAGGAGTTGAAGTACATTCATTCACGTGTTACCCACAGACGAAAGAGTCTGCAGGAATTCATAGCAAATGGTCATGATCCCTTTTTGTATCCTGACTCCAAATTCTTTTCCCAGGAATGTACAGCTGGGTCACACTAAGTATGTTTACTTATACACAACCCTCTGAAGCAGCAAAAATTTACCGTTAATAGATGTTGATGCCTGCTTTGGCTGTTAAGTTTTGCTATTGCTACTTCTGGACATTTGCCTGCAAGTGGTGTGTTGAGGAAATAAAAAGTAAATAAATTAATTATAAAGACAAAGGATATTTTAAATGATAGAGGGGAACTTTAAAATATTATAATTATATATAATATATAATGTAAATTTTTATATAAAGTTTAAAATATTATATTATTTAGGGGTTTTTTTCTTCTATCTTTTGGGAAAATCTAGATATCTTTATTTATTCATTCATACAACAAATACTAAGTGCCTCTTATGTGCAGTGTACTGTTAATAGGCAGTAAGATTAAAGCAGTCAACAAGAAAAATTCCCTGCCTTTAAAGATCTTAGAGTCTAGTAAAGAACACAAACAAAACTTCCACAATGATTACATAATTATAATTGTAATAAATGTTATAAAGCAGGATGCATAAAGTAAAGGGGCTAAACCTTGTGAATGAGTGTGGAAGGTTTTCCTGAAAAGTGGTATTTAAGCTGACACATAAAAGATGACTAGGAGTTAGCCCGGCAGAGCGAGGTTTAGGGAAAAGTGTTGCAGGGTGAGGGAATAGCAAATCTGAGATAGTAAGATAACTGTTGACTTTAAAGAACTGAAGGAACACCAGAACATAAAGAGTGAGGAGGAAATGGTTTGGGATAAGTCCAAGGATGGGGACAGAGTTCTAGATTTCAAGAGCCTTCTACAACAAGCTACTCAAAAAGGGTCCCTGGACCAACAGGTCAGCATCACCTGGAACTGCACATTCACAGGTTCTACCTTGGACCTACAGATATGGATCTCTGGTGAGGAGGCCCAGAAATGCGTATTTTAACAAACTTCTGTTTATTTCTGTGCTGAGAACTTTTGCAGTATCTTTGGAGACCTCACCCAGGGGAACTGTGACCCAGATGTCACAATCTCCAGTTAACATTCTAGCACCTGCTCCTCAGTCCTTCCTCCAACAGTACACCCCTCACAGCCTCTGTCTGTTGGCGTCACCTCACCCTAGCAGGCTCCTTTGAGGTGGAATCTGTTTTGAGGTGGAAAACCAGGCTAATTTCTGTACTGTCCAGTTGGCCCGTGGGAAAACCCACATTTCTGCCCTCACAAACTTTGGAAATGTAGGCTGCTTCCAATGCAGTCCTCCTTCCTTGCTCTTCTCTCTTTGGCAATGATAAATACCCTTTCAACCAAAAAATTCTGGAGGCAGGATTGGGTCTAAGCCTCTGTACCTCATCAAATTCAGGCGCTACAAGTCAAGATCCTGAAGGGATTCTGTCGAAGTCCCTGTCAGTTGCCTACCAACCTTCTCTAATCAGTCTCTCAACCTCCTCATATATACTACCAAAGTGGGCAAAGGATCACCAGACTGAATTTTCTAAATGCATTTTTATAAGTGCATTTTGAATAGATACTGAAGAATATTTATAAATATAGATATGGTATAAGAATAACAGCACAAACATCTGCAATGCTGATGTTACTATTATTTTTAAATCTAGTGTTTTCCTGATCTGTTCCTTCCTCCCTCCTCAGAGATAACTATTAGCTCAAATCTTGTGTTTCCTTTTTAAATTTTTCTTAACAATTTTTCTTCATAGTTTTACAACATGTCTTTATGTCCCTAAACAATATTGGTACAGAAGTATCTACTGGTGAAATGACACAAAATCCTGGATTTACATTAATGTAAGTCAAGGTGGGGAAAAGTAGAATATATAAAAGAAATACATTTGCCATTTGTTGATAATTTGTTGAAGTTAAGTGATGTGTGCATGGGGCTCATTATATAGTCTCTCTACTTTGTGTATGTTTCAAGTTTCCATAATAAATAGTTTTTTAAAATATTAGATTTTACATGTTACAAAATTTTTCTGAAAGTGGAATCATAATATACATATTTTTTCTGCTACTTGAATTTTTTTCTCTAAAAAGTATACCTATGATGTTGCATGTTAACTCTAATTCACTTATTTTCGTTGCTATATAGTATTTTACTGTAAGGCTAGAGGATTGTATTATTGATATACATTTGAGTTATTTTCAGGTTTTTTCCCTAATATGAACAATGTTATTATAAATGTCCTAATATATTCTCCTGGTACATGAGTAGGTCTAGGCATGGAATTGTTGGCAGAATATGTAGAACTTCAACTTTATCATAATACCAAATTATTTTCCAAAGGAACTGTTTTAATTTACATTCCCACCAACTCTGTATAAGGTTCTGGTTGTTCTACATTGTTGTCAATATGGATATTTTCAGATTTTAAAATTTTTGTTTATCTGCTGGGTATGAAAGTTTTTTTCTGTGTGTGATTTTACTTTTCATTTCCACAGTTACTAGTGAGGTTGAGAATTTTTTTAAATATGTTAATTGACCATTCAGGGTTCATTTTCTATGAAGGGCCTGCTTACATCTTTACTCATTTTTCTATCAGTCTGTTTTCTTATCGAATTGTAAGAGTTTTAAAAACATGATTAGGAGACTAATCACATGACACTGTATTATGAAAATATTCTCTCCCAGTTTGATTTGTCTTTCAATTTTCTTAATATTTTTTTAATTGAAGTATAGTTGATTTACAATGTTGTGTTAGTTTCAGGTGTACAGCATAGTGATTCAGCTTTATATATATATATTCTTTTTCAGATTCTATTTCATTATAGGTTATTATATAGTATCTTTTGATAATTACATATTTTTAACTTTAGTATCAAGTTGATTAAAGTTTCCTTTATGGTTTTGGTTTTTATAGTTTGTGTCTAGTTTATCAATAAGTTTCCACCTGGGAGAACTCAATAAATGTTAATAAAGTTTAAAGCATAGACATATCCTCCCTATTTGTACCCTCACACTCCCATGAGTGAAATATAGCCATTGGACGTGAAAACTTAAGTTTGTTAACTCAGTAGCAGTCAAACAGGACATACAAAACACTGAATTGTGTCACAAAGTCCAACAAAACTTTGAGTCCTGTTAGAAAATGTCTACCATTATCTTGCTGTCCAAAATACTCTAGTTGCATTCTGTATATGAAGAGTTACTCTGAACCTGAAGAGGTCAGTAAGTAAATATACTACCTTTTGGCTGTTTCAGGCCTCACACTCTTCACTTAAGACATCAGGCATCTAGTTAGTCCCCAAGCCTTCTTGAAAAATGAAAATGAAACAGACGAGGCTATAATAATCCTAATTTGAATTCATTCACTTAAAATCCATACAACAAACATTTTTTGGAATAGCTATGAATGTATCACACACTGTGCTAGGAACCAGATAAACAAGTGGTAATCTCTGCCCTGTGATGTTTATTGTCTAGTAGAGGAGAGAGATATTAAACAAGTAAACATATAAATAAACATACAATTAGAAGTGACATGTAGGTTCTGTGAAGTGAACAGGGTATTAGGAGAGGGAGTAACAGGAGGCAAGACAGGGACATTGGAAAGACTGGGGTAGGGTTAAAGAAAGGCTCTGAGTAATCACTGTCTTAATGAGCATTATTACTGATGAGTCAGAATAACACATTCAAATTACATTTAGAAGCTGTTAATGTGCTAAAACAATGACTCATAATATTTAGCCAAGTCATATTTTAGAAGAAATAGTAACCTAAGAGCAGAATGGTGATATGCAGCTGAAAAGTCCAGT
The DNA here is from genome assembly GCF_036321535.1 of Camelus dromedarius. Classification (NCBI taxonomy): domain Eukaryota; kingdom Metazoa; phylum Chordata; class Mammalia; order Artiodactyla; family Camelidae; genus Camelus; species Camelus dromedarius. The sequence goes on along the minus strand of NC_087443.1, from coordinate 35,055,612 downwards.
TAAATCTGAAAAATGTGTCTCTTTAGTGTCTTCATTCCCAGGCTTGATAGCTAGCCAAATTAGCAGGTCTGGCGAGCTCTCCTTAGCACATTAAAGATGGGTCCTTCTTTATCATTTGGACCTGCCCATTTCCCCAGATCACTGACTCATTTCTGCTGAGCCATGAATCACGTCTGGCACCCACTGCCATTCTGTAAGCAGTTCTAAAAACATGCAGCTGAACAGGGTATTTCTGTGAAAGCATTCCCTAACATAGATGGAAGTTTGAGGAGAGTATGTTTTCTCCTTACCCTCAAAAGTCTTCAAAGTAGCTGGGTAAATTTTAATACCAGTGCATTATTTCTGAGTGGGTCATGGTGTTAAAGTAAGAGTGACGACGTTACTGGCTGTCCTTTGGGACTGGCTGAAGCCTCCTGGCCATCTGAGTAAGGACAAAAATGCTTTTGACAGAGAGTTTGGGCATTTGAAACATTTCACTTATCGCCTTCTGGCTGTCCAATTGCTCATAGATATTTCCACTCTCATTTTGGTAAGGAAGGGAAATGTTATCTAAAGAAATGAGATAACCTTATAATGTTTATATAAGGGAAGGTATTTGTTTTGAAATAGTTATTTATATTTGCCTTATCAAATTAATACAGGTACACTGTTTAAAAAGTCAAATAATATTAAAGAACAGCTCACTTTCAACTCTTTTTGCAGTTTCCTATTTATTTACCTCTAGATTTCTAAATAGCATGCCAGTGGTTCTCAAACTTCTTGCTCTCAGGACTCCTTTACAGTCTTAAAAGTTATTGAGGCCCAAAAGAGGTTTTGTCTATGTGAATCATACCTATAATTATCATCTTAAACTGAGAAATGCTTTATTTATTTACTTACTCATTTTAAAATAACAATAACAAACATGCTAACATAAATAATTTTATGAAAAATAACTGTATTTTCCCCAAAAAAATTTGAGTGAGAGGAATAGCATTGTTTTACATTTTTGCAAATCTCTTTAACGTCTGGCTTAACACAAGACAACTGGATTCTCATATCTGCTTCTGCATTTGGTTTGTTGTGATATGTTGTTTGGGTTGGAGTAAATTTTAAAAATCTGACATTACACAGATACATAGTTGGAAACAGGAGGAATATTTTAATAGCCTTTTCAAATAATGTGGCTATTCTTATCTGATACTACATCAAAATTCAGCTAGCAGTAGTTTCTTAAAGGTTAGTTGCAATGTGAAATCTGAGACCATACCAATGAACTGCTGTACCCTGCTATAATAAAATCCTTTGTCTTGAACTTTGAATGGATAGCATCACGTATCAGTCACCTGGAAAATAAGTAATACAGATCCTCCAAATGTTGACACATTTTACTACATAACATTTTAAAAATCGTATTTGTTAATATTGTTGATTTCATCAAAAATATCTCTTTAAGTATTGGGAAGCCCTAACCTCACTATGGGATCCACAAGTTTTCCCAAACTAATTTTTCCTTGAAAGCTCGAATTTTTTCATTGGCGACAAACGTTACCAGTTATTTTTACTTGAAACAACAGGCTTACCTCCTTCATGTTTGAGAAAACGTCTGCTGAATATATAAATCTGAATAACCATAATTTGTTCATTAAGTTAAGATTTCATGCATTAAGTGGCTAGCTCAACCTAAAAAAAAATCACACAACTGCTCCTCCATATTCAGTAGAAATGCTTTATGCTACTTCCCATTTCACTAACCCAGAATGTTTAAAAAAAGACATGAACTCAAGGCTGAGATTTAATAAAAGTAACAACTGTTACTGGTTCATCAAGGACCTTTTTAAATGACCCTGACTTTTTTTTTAACTGCTAGTGTGGTGGTGAAGAACACAATGACCACCAGTCAGTTTTATGCTGCAAAAGCACTAGCAATTTTACCCACTGTGGCTTTTGCACCATCAGTGCAAATGTTAACACAGTGAAAAGGCAAATAATATCTTACTATTATATGAAAAGTTTTGTCTTTACAGAAAGTGAAGAGAACTGCTGGAATATGCTTAATCCACTATTGGTGGTATGCTAATGTTAGCTATTTTCTATTGACTTCCTGTTCCAGAAGATGGTGGTTTAGCAACCCTTGGTTAAACTAGCACCTCTGTTGTCCCTTCATTGCCTCAGTATAGTCATATCACACTGTTGCTTAAAAAAATGTAATGTTTAAATTATTGCTGCTATGTACATATTATTTACTGCCAAGCCTAGTAGGGAAAAATGACTGTTGCCTTGCTTGTACAATTGTTTATTTTCACCTGGAGTTGATGACTGTCTTTTTGTTTGTTTTTGTGCTTGGTTCTGTGGTCCTATCATAAATTCATCTCAGGGCTCCAATACATTTGTAAAACATCTCCTAAATATTCTGTTCCGTGCAGTCAAACTATCAGGCCCCTTTGTTTTTCCCTGGAGAAATCCCTCAAGACCTTCTTCCTCTTGCTCCCATATGAAGCAACTGCTCATACAACCAGCAAATCAGCCTTCATCCTGGGGCATCTCCTAACTGCTCAGAAGGGAGGATAGGACCTGCTATGGGAATCTAAATGCTCATTTTCTAAACCTGAAGTTCTGTATCTCCTCCCCCATTGTTAGTTTCCATACCACCAAACATGTATCTCCAAATCCTGAAACTCGCTGGAGTTCAGCTGCACAAATTGCCTTCTCTCACTGACATCCCCAAGTAGGCATTTGATTTTCAGATTTTTCAGCTCTCCTGGCTTCTCCTTCTACTTTCCACCTTCCAAAAGTATTTGAGGTCTCAGGTCCCCCTTCCCATTCTTTTGGTCCTTGTGCTTATATACCTTTATAACCTTCCTTTATTCTCATTCTAGGGTCATTTCAGGAGGAGAGCAAAGATAAACACTTGTGTTCAATATGTCATGCTTGACTGGATGCTCAGTATTTGTAGTTGGAACCACACATGCTCTGAGTGTTTGTTGATACAGATCTTGGGGGTCTTGTTGAGATTTATGCTTTGGGAGATTTATGAACCCATTTCAGCAGCTGTATGTACTGCTGCTGCCATAACAGATCAAACACTGGCTTAGAATTTGATGAAGCAAATAATGAAATACTTACAAAATATTTACTAATTCTTTGCATCATTTGGTCTTTCAACAAATCCAACACATTTTCTGAGTACCTACTATGTGCCAGGGTGCTGTTGTAGGTGTGGGATTATATTGGTAAGATTGATAAGATCCTCTAATGGACTTTACAATACAGTATGGGGAACAAACAATAACAAAGTAAGCAAGTACATAAAATAATTTCAGATAATAACAAATGCTGTGAAGAGAACAAGAGGATAAGGTGATAGTGTCTGAGCATAAAGAAGTTACATTAGGAAGAGGACCAGGGATGGCCTCTCTGAGGAGGTGACATTTGAGCTAGGCCTGACTGATGAGAAGGGCCTATTTTTATAAAGACTGGGGGATGAGATGTCAGGAAGTACAAGAATCCTAATATAGAGAATAGCTTAATGTGTTCACAGAATAGAAAAAAAGACCAATGTGGTTGGAACATAGTGAAGGGAGAATGATGGGAGAAGGGATCCAGAAGTCAGAGCAGAACAGCAGGTTTGGATGTTAGCCCAAACAGAGGTGATAACTGAAACTATGGGATGAGATAAGATGCAGAGGAGTATGTGGAAGAGAGAATATAAGAGAACTGTACTAGGCAGTGTGGATGCTGCACGAGCTTGTAAGGCACCATCCCCATCTTCAAAGAACTTACAATTTAGTGAAATTGGTAAGACAAGACAGATTCCCCAAATAGAGACTAATAAAATACAGTGTATAATCAAGCCTTGCATGACATAATATAGGTTAAAAAAAAAAAAAAGTAAAGTAACAATCGTTGAGAATTGACGGTAAAAGGTGCTTCATGTAGGAGGTGGTATCTGAGCCAAACTGATGGATGAGTTGTATTTGCAGTAGCTGAAAGGCAAGGAAGAGAATCTCAGAGAATCTCACATGAGCAGAGGTTTGAATGTAGGGGTGAATATGACATATTTATGGAACAGCAGACAAAAGCCTGACTCTTCGGAAGTTGTTGAATAGGTGAGCATTCTTAAATGTGCTTTAGAATGTTGCTTTATAAATGGTGGGAGGGAGGGGTTAAAACACAGAGTGGTTAGATCTGAAATTATAAGAAAGATTAGCAATTGCCAGGACTCCTTAATTTTTGACATTGTATAATGGTAACAACTCCCCACCTAATTACTTTCTATTATGATGTTGATTAACAATTATTACTTTAAAAAAATGAAAACAATTATAAAAAGGGGTACACTGAGGCATCTCTTTTCTACCTGTCTTCTTCCATCTTATTTCCCCTCACCCCAATAGGTAGCCACTTTGATTTTCATTTCATTCTGTCCAGTTTTCTTTATGCAGACATGACTATATCTTGTTTCTCACCCTCTGTGTTAGTTTCCTAGGGCTACTATTACAAAGTACCATAAACTGGATGGCTTATAACAGAAATATACTGTCTCACAGTTCTGGAGTCTGGGTGTCCAGAACCAACGTGTCAGCAGGGTTGTGCTCCCTCTGAGATGCTGGGTAAACTCCTTCCTTGTGTCTTCCGGCTTCCAGTGGTGGCTGTCAGTCCTTGGCCCTCCTTGGCTTGCAGCTGCATCTCTCCAATCTCTGCCTGTGTTATCATGCCATTTTCCCTGTGTGTCTGTGTCTTCACATAAGGTTTTACTTTTCTTAAGGAACCTCATTCATATTGGACTAGGGCCCTCCCTAACAACTTCATCACAACTTGATTATATCTGCAAAGACCCTATTTCCAAATAAGGTCATATTCCCAAGTGCTGGGTGGAGGTTAGGACTTCCACATATCTTTTGGAGAGGAGGAAATTCAACCCATAGAACCCACATTTCTGATACAAAAGCTAACAATCTACAAGCACTATTTTGTGCCTTATTGTTAAAATTTTAACTATATATCTTGGGGTTCTTTCCATATTAGTACATAGTGATCTTTCACATGCTTTTCAGCACTGCATAGTGCTCTATTATGTGGCTGTACCACAGTTTATTCCATCAGTCTCCTAGTGATGGACACTGGGTTATTTTAAATCTTCTGCTCTTTGAATGAGTAACCTGTACTTTTGTCATTTTGTATTTATGCAAGTTTATCTACGTGATAGATTCCTACAACTGGGATTGTTGGGTCAAAGGACAAATGCATCTGTAATTTTGGCAGATAATGCCATATTCCTTTCACAGGGGTTGTACCATTTTACATTCCCACTAGCAATGTATGAGAATGGTAAACTTGAGACTTGCCAGTCTGTTACATGAGAGATCATATTTTCATTTAATTTTAATGTCTTTTTCTCTTATTATGCACCTTCACATTTAAAACATTATTTTAGGCATTATTTTGTGTAAACTTTTGGCAAAAAAACTGTATTGTAATGAAAATTTCTAATGTCAACCATATACGATTATAATAAAATACATAACCCATAAAAATATACTTAATCTAAGTTATTTGCCAGATTTGGGCCACTCTTGGGAAAACATGGCCCATCTCCTTTACTCTGATGACTCAAATAACAGAATAAAATAATTTTCATTTAGCTAGGTCCGAGGCAATTTATAGTAGGGAATGAGTGCTCAACTTCAACTTCACAAACCTTTAATATCCCTTAGATTATCTCCAAACAAGCTAAAGTAGCACTTACTTAAACGTAAACTATAGAAAGCAGTAAGTCTGTTTAGAAGAAGCCAAGTTCCACAGCAAAAAACCCTGCTCTCCGTGGCTGTATTTGCTGTCTCATCCATCTTCTCTCAGTCATACCAGTCTCAATAGGAGCTGCTTTCTAATTTCCTGAATAAAGCATCACTGTGATTTAAATACTGTCAGCTCCTCTCATTGTTACAATGAAATTACACCATAATATTGGCTTGTTTAATGTTTTGACTGTAAATTTGTCACAATTTTCTTCTTAGGAAACATCTGGAGCCATTTATGTTATCAATTCTCACATTTTAGTCATGCCAATATTCTTCCCTGTAGGTGGTACTGTGAAGGCAAGGAGCTTGAAAATTCCCCAGACATTCATATTGTCCAGGCAGGAAATCTGCACTCACTGACCATTGCTGAAGCCTTTGAAGAGGACACAGGACGCTATTCCTGCTTTGCTTCTAACATCTATGGGACAGATTCAACTTCTGCTGAGATTTACATAGAAGGTAAAGCAAAATACTCCTGGAGCACAGCACTTACTAGTAAGATATATAGTTATAATAAATAAATATTTATTGAGGGCCTATCTTCCACCTACTCTTCAGTGGGGATAATAGCAGTGAACCAAATAGGCAAAATTCCTAAGTTTATGGACAGAAGGAGTTTGCATCATAATTGGAGAGACAAAAAATAAATGAGGTAAATAAATAAAATATATAATGTGATAGGTACATGAAATGGTTCCGATCACCAATTTCAATCTGTGTGTGTGGTAGGGGAAGTGGTTCTCACACCACCAACAAGCAATTCTCCATGACACCAGTCTGGCGTCCTACAATTTAACTCTGTTCTGACCATCTACCAGGAGATAGTGTCAGATTCAACAAGTGACGGGCTCAGTCCTACAAGACTGCTCCCACCCCACTTCCGATGCCAATCACAAGTAATAGGTCCCAGATTACCCACAACTTCTGACTTGGCTACAAATTGGGAGGTTCTCACAAACCCCTCCTTGAATTCAATTAATTTGCTAGAGTTGCTCACAGAACTCAGGGAAACACTTATTTACATTTACCAGTTTACTAAAGGGTGTAATAACACAGATGAACAACCAGATGAAGAGATATATAGGGCGAGGTCTGGGAGGGTTCTGAGCACAGGAGTTCTGTCCCCACAGAGCTAGGGAGTGTCACCCTCGCCCCAGTGTGGCTGTGTTCATCAACCTAGAAGCTCTCAAATCCCCACACTATTGTGATTTTATGGAAGTGTCCTCACACAGCCATGATCAACTATTAACTCCATTTGTTGCCCTTCTCCCCTCTCTGGAGTATGAGGAGGTGGGGCTGAAAATTCCAAGCTTCTAGTCATGGCTTGGTCTTTTGAGTGACCAGCCCCTACCCAGGAGCCGTCCAGAGTCACCTCATTAGAACAAAGGATGCTCTTAGTGTTCTCATCACTTGGGAATTTACTAGCATTTTAGGAGCCCAGTGTCAGGGACAGGGTCAAAGACAAATATTTGAACAAGAGATGCTAATTATCAATCACTTAGTAAATCATAAGAGTTTTAGAAACTCTGTGCCAGGAACCAGGGGCAGAGACCAAAATATATGTTTTCTATTGTCTCACAGTATATATGAGCACTATAAAAAAGGCAGAAAGCAAGAAAAAGGGATAGAAGGTATGTGTATGCATGTGTATGTGTATGTGTGTGTGTGTGTGTGTGTGTGTGTGTGTGTATAGGCTACATTCTAGACAGGGTGGTCAGTGAAGATCTCACTCACCCAGTGACACTGAAATGAAGAACTGAAGGAAGTGAAGGAGTGAGCCACAAGATATTCAAGGGAAAACACTTTAGGCAGAGAATTCAGCAAGTGCAGTGGCCCTGAAGTAGAAGTGTGCCTGTCTTACGGTACAGAGATGAGCCAATGTGGCCATGTGGAGCAAACAAGGAAGAAAGTAACAGGTGAGGTCAGAAATTCAAGATGGGGTAGAGGTGGGAAGAGGTAGGTGAGCAGATCATGTAGGTCTTCGTAGGTCATTGCAAGCACCTGGCTTTTACTCTGAAAGAGAAGGTAAGCTTTGGAGGATTCTAAGCAGAGATGTGACATGATCTGCCTTAGCTTTTAACAAGGTCACTCTGGCTCTTGGCTGAAAATATACCACAGTTTTCAAGGGTAGAAGAAGGACAACCATTTGGGAGACTTGGAAAGGCATTTATATCAGCAACAAACGTATTTTGGGAAGAAATCAAATTATGTACCTTATATGTTGACCTAAGGTTTTGTTCCTATTTATCACATCCTCTTGAGATTTTTCTGTGAACCATTCTTTAGTACTTTTATTATCTATAATACTTTATGGATGCCTTGCTTTTAGCACTTAAATATTGTATTATTATGGTATAAAGACTGGAACTGTCTCCTTTATATCTCCAATACCTTATGTAGTACAAAGTACACAGTGGGTATTTAATAAACATTTATTGAATAGATGTATGGATAATGATAATAATAATGAATAATGAATGAATAGAAGTGTGTTACATGTTTTCATCCTCAAATTTTGGGGGTACAATAAATACTTCCAGATTTAGCTCTGTTATATCTTCCTGGAATTCACTATCTTGAGAAGTAAATCTGGGATCAAAACTCTGCTAACAGTGCTGAGATTGGATTGCTGATTTTTTTTTAGATTTGTGGCAACAGAGCCCCAAACACCCCCACTCCCAAGATGAAGTGTGACTTGTTAATATTAGGGCTGGGCGGAAGAGCATCCACCTACACCTACAATGTTTGGAATCCAATGTAATCCCTTCTTTTATTTAATGTGTGTAGGCCAAGAGCAAGAGGATTTATGGACACCACAAATTTCCATAAAGTCTCCTCTGTTAGTCTAAAGGCATCAGCAGGTGTTTTATGTACAAGAGCATTTGGAATTTGGGCCAGTTAATTTGAACTCTGTCACTAACTAGCCATGTGGCCTGAGCAAATACTTCAACTACTTGGGGTCTATTTTCTTATCTGTAAATTGGATGTTAGTTTAGGGAATCACTGAATTTATTTCTAGGTCTAAAATTCTATAGGTCCTCAAGCGCCTAGAAACCAGTTTAAGAAACTATCTTAAAAATTACATGTCTTGTTTTTATTTTTCCAGGGGTTTCTTCTTCTGACTCAGAAGGGGACCCTAATAAGGACGAGATGAATCGGTAATTCTAATTTTCTATCTTACAGCCTTAGCATCCTCAGAGTTGCTAACTGTTTAGGAGAACTTGAAGAGGGTGGCTCCAGGGCACAACCTCAAAAAAAAAAAAAAAATTGGGTGGAGCTGGACAAAAAACACTATGTCTTTTGCTTCTCTTGCTTAAAAGATTAATTTTAACATTCCCAACATTTGAAAAATGAAATATCACCCAAGAAATATCATACTTCAATCTACAGAGTAAAATCCTAATAACTCAGTGTTTCAAAAAAATTCATGTTTTCTGACTAAAAATAGTACCCACAATAACACACAATCTGGTGATCCTAAATTACATATACGAGTGACCTGGGCAAGTCATAACATCTTTTTGCTAAACAATTGTATTGAGTACTGAAAAAGTTACATCTATCCACTATTACTTTCCACAACCATTGGTTAAGCACCTACTCTACACCAGGCACTTCACTAGACACACGGGGTACTAAGAAAAATCAGATGCTTCCTGCCTTCCACAGCCTAGCAGAGGGAAACATATGCATAGCAAATATAGCAAAAGATGTATAGCATACATACAAACAGTGAGAGTAATAAAGTGTAATAGACTGTGATATAACCATGTGTAGGGTGTTAAGGACTTGGCACAAAGACTCTTTATTGGTTGAAAAGGGAAAGAGAGATCAGAAAAGGCTTAGCAGAGTTAGTGACCTTGAGCTGAGTCTTAAAACAACAGTAGGTAGACATCCCCAAACAAGGGGAAAAGGTATTTCAGGCAGAGAAGGCTGTGGACAGAAGGCATGGGAACTGGAAACAGACACAACAGCCATCCCTTGAGATTACTTGAAACAGATAGCAATATTTGGAAGTCTGGCTAAAGCGCTGTTAACTGTGTTTGCATATCCTGCCCTCCCCTACAGAGGCAACCTCTTTTAATGGCAGAAAAAACATCTTATTCAAAATCCTTTAGGTATGCCTACCTTAGAATGGTAATCTGCCTTTATCTTCTGTGCACATATGAAAATTCATAACCAGAGTAAACGATTTCTCTCTTTAACTCGCTTCCTTATCAACCTCATGTCTTCAGTTCTTTCCTACCTCTTTACACCAGTCTCCCCCTCACAGATGCTCCAACCTTTTTCTCTCTTTTCCAGTTTCCAGACTGCAACCAGTTACTCTCTAAAAGATAATTCTAATCTTATTTCCCTGACTTAAAAAAAAATCATTATTTACGGGAAAATAAAAATCAAACACAAAACCAACAACAACATTTTAAAAAATCCTAACATGGCACACAAAGCTTTATTCAATAGAGTGTCAACCGTGCTTTCCTGCCCTCTCCTTCTCCATCTCCTCATTCCACCTCAGGCTCTCTGCACTGCTGCCATCTCACTCAAACAATGTGCGGTTCACTTTCATTCCTTTGTTCAAGCTGTTCGCTTTGCTAGGAGTGCCCTATCTCTTCTACCTGGCAAACTCTTATTTATCCTTCAAAACCGAGTCAAGTTCTACACTAAACTCCTCCTCCACTGCACATTCATCACTCCTTCCTCAGAACTCTCATAACACAGATTGCAAACCTAATGGATATGAATTTGATATACAAACTTAAATAAGAAAGAAATAGCTCATTTGTAATCTACTTGTAGTAGTCAGGATTTAGCTCCACGTGTGTGTAACAGAGAACCAAAATAACAATAACTTAAATAAGACAAATATTTTTCTCATTTACATAAAAATATGAATTTGGCTGGTAAAACAGCTCCACATTCCACTGGGTTCCAGTCTGCTTTCAGCTTTCTGCTTCATCTCATTCTAAGATGTGACTTCATCTTCTTAGTCTAAAATTGGAGGGATAAAGGACATGCCCTACCCACCTTTTAAGGTCATCTCTCTTAAATCACATACATCACTATCCTTCATATCCCATGACCAGAAAATAGTCATTTGGCCACAGCTAGCTTAGATGACAGATGGGAAATGCAGTCTTTATTTGGAGCAGCCATGTAAAGAAATCAGGGATTCTGTTAACGTAGAAGAAGAAAACAGATGCTTCAGGAACACTGACAGCCTCTACATCATCACATAATTCTGCCCTGAGAACCTATCCTCCCTAGCTCTGGGGAAAAAATTCCATCAGTCATTACTGTGTGTCCCTTTTCCCCTCCACAGTTGTGCAAAGATCCCTGGGATACAAACATAAAGACAGAGACACAGATATAGATATAGCTTGATATTAAATACTGCTCTAAGCCTCTTACATGAATTATCTTATTTAACCCTCACAAAAACCCTATGAGGTGAGAATTATTAGTTTCGCATTTTAGAGATGAGGCAGGGGAGGTAACATCTAACACAAGAGAAGCCCATCCTGTCATGGGTCATCTATCCTCACAGGTTTAAGGGTAAGAGGCCCATGTCCCAGACTTCAAGGTCCCTTCAAATCTAGCGCTTTTTCCCTTCCTGACATGCTTGGATACTGATACCTTTAGCAAGAGTGGAAGCCTTTAACCAAAGGGTTGCCATCGCCTATGGACCCAGGTTCTCCCTCTTGTCAGGTTCTCCCTCTTGTCAGGTTCTCTGGCAAGACCCATGGACCGCTCTCTTCTCCAAAACAAAACTAAAATAAACTCCCTCCTGCAGCGTTTTCAAGAGTATTTCCTGGTTCTCCTGCCTGTCAAACAATCTCTCTAGTTTAATTTGCATAAACCTGAAGAGCTTGTTGACTCAGGCTATTTCTGCTTTTCGCCGTGCCAAAATCCCAGAAGCAAAGATTTATAAAGCCTGGCCCCTTACTTGAAATAGGGTAGGAGGAAAAATACAGAGGGCAACAACAAAACAAATCCCAAAAAATTTTTTGCACATACTCTGTCACAGCACTTGTCTTGAATCTCAATTAGCTGCAAACATGCAGGGAACTCAAGGACAGAACTGAGGTTTTATTTTCATGTTTACATTGCCTAACAAAGTGTGTAGCAAAGAAACCCTCAGTAAATGTTTGTGCAACATCAGTGAACAAAGATTTCTGTAAGCAGTGCTGAAAGCTTTGCTGAAAGAGTTTTCACGACAATGACAGGTCTGTTCTATAATGTGTATTTTAATCATTTCTCAGAATCCAGAAGCCAAAAGAGGTGTCATCCCCTCCCACTACTTCTGCAGCCATTCCTTCAGCAGCACCCCAAGCCCAGCATGTGGTGGCCCATCCCAGTGTGTCAACCATCCAGCAGGTACAAGAGTCAAAGTAAAACACAAGTGCTATGGACAGTGATAGGCAGGCACTGTGACCATGACTATCTTGTATGGCATGAGCGTGTTCTCCTCTGTTGCAGCTTCATAATGCTCTTGGGCAACATGCTTCTACAATCATGATAATCATTTTGTACTTCTGATGTATGATATCAGTGGTTCCCCTGGCTTTGGGAACATATTTTCTAACTTAATAGACAAATTTCACAGGAAAAAACACCCTACAAATTAGTCTCTGATATTCCAGCTTCATGAAGTGCATTGATTACATATACAATGAGCTGCCAGCTCTTACACTCGCCCAAGACACTGTATCATGATACTCAGTTTCATGGAACTATAAAAATTTTTTTACTTTCTAAGATAGAGCAACCATGAAATTAATTTTTAGAAAACATCAAAGGCTCTCATCCTTCAAGTTAACGATGATGATGATAATAATAATGATAATAGTACATGCTTGCTGTAAAAACATTTTAAAAATACAGAAAGTATATTAAGTAAAAACTTTAATCAAGGTTCTACTCCTCTGCCCCAACTCATTGGATGGAGGTACCTCCTGTTAGTTTCTAGCAGATAGTTCTGGACATCTTCTATGCATATATATATGTATGTATGTATGTATATATATACACATATACATATATTATGCATATACTTTAAAAATACAAAAATCATACTAATCTAAATATATTTGTAATGTGTCATTGATATACTTAAATACAAATATTGATATATATATAAAGATCTACAACCTCTTAAAAATTTAAGGAGAATTACTTACCTAATCATTTAGCAATGCAGAGGGGTCACATTTTAGTTCTAATTCAGTAGTTCTCAAACTGTGATCTGTAGAGCCTCAGGGCGTCTATGGAACCTCTTCTGGAAGTGAGGGTTCATTACATAGCTCTATGTGTGAGGGGGTGGGGATGGGCAGCACATATTTACAGCCACCATCACCTAGAAAGAAACACAATCAGTTCAGCACAAAATGTGAAGTCTGTGATTTATAGACTTAGAAAATGTCAGTCTTTGGTTAACTAATCTAAATTTCATACACCGAATTCTGTAGATTTGCTGTATCTATCTATCATCTATCTACCTACCTATTTGATCATCCTAGTGACAGTCTATTGTTGGTTCCTCTCTAACAGAGTCAGAGCCCTACCAACTATCTGCAAGGATTGGATGGAAAACCTATCATTGCAGCTCCTGTGTTTACAAAGGTAATCAAAATGTTACTTCTTTTTGTCATGGCATTAAACACACCACAATACTCAAAGTTGTAGGGTCCAAAATTTACTGACTTTATCTCAGGACTTGGATCTTTTATAAGTATAGTTTAGGGTTTCGGGGTTTTTTGGTAGTTGTTACCATGTCACTTCAGGTTCCAGATTTCTAATAACAGTTTGTGTAACAGACAAAGGAAATGCCATCCTCACTCACCACATTGATCTCTACGGCCACCCAACTGCTGTCAAATACAGCAGCCACACCGAGGGGTCAGGTGATACATTTCTAGGCACTTACAACTCCAAAGGTTTCTCCAGATGTCTTTGGTGCCCAAGGAGATGGAGTAAAATGCTCCTAGGAGGCTTAACATAAAGCCTCACTTGAGAACAAAGAGCTTTCTTTTTCTAATCCATGGTATCAACTATTGTGGTGGCATCAGATTCTGAGTTTCATAATCTTTGTATTTGGAACTGGAAATTTTCCTCAGGTACTGTCATTTACAAATAAAAACAAAACAAGGGAGGGCCAGAGAGATTAAGCAATTTACCCAACATCACAGAACTAGTTAGTGGCAGAATCAGGACTAGAAACAAGCTCTCCCAATCCTGTCTATTGTTCTTTCCCTTATATAATATAGATTTTGTTTATATAATGCCCAAGACAATAAATTCAAAGGGGAAAAACTGAGTCACATTGGATTTGTTTTGGTGTTATAAAGACCACATGGATGGAATCTACGCCTGCATTTACAGTTTATCCTTTGTATGAATACCAAACTTAAGCCCAAAGAGATTTTAGCCTCTCAGAAGTGTGCTTTAGTTTAAAGCAATGGCTCTCAATCAGGGTTAATTTTGTCCACCAAGGGACATTTGTCAATGTCTGGAGACATTTTTGATTGTCACAACTAGGGGTTATGCTGCTGGCATTCAGAGATACTGTTGAACATCCTGCAATACAAAGGATGACAGCCGCTGGCAACAAAGAATTATTCAGCCCAAACTGTCAATCAGTCCTGGGGCTAAAAAATTGTGGTTTAGCACAAAATGGCAAAAATGGTGTCTTTTCTGATGAGCACAGATCCTAAAGGAAGAGCTAAACCCACAATTTCCACAGAAACATCCATTTTAGGGAAGTTCCACCATTAGCTCAACCAAGATGGTTTTCCAAAATCAAGCAGAGTCTACAGTGAGACATGTTTATCCATAACCGTATCAGGTCAGCGAACATGTTTATGTGAAACAAGATGGCCTCTCAATTTTTCAGGTTTGTTGTTTCTTGTAACCTGCTTTTGGAATTTAAGTTTTGCTATTTTCAAAGACTCGAAGTAGGAAAGCAACATGTTTTGACTTGAATAACAGACTTTGATGAAGAGTTATAAGTGGACCTTTATGCGTGTATGCGTGTGTGTGTGTGTGTGTAACATAGCTAACAGAGCTACCTCTAATTGTCTCTTAGTTCACTGCTAAGTCACCTAGGCTTAAAACAGAGCTTTACGTGCCCAGAAATCAGGTACTTTGTCTTACCCATTTGTCACACTCTTTGTCAGACAGTGCTGACTCTTCAAAGGCAACTAAACCACAGAATAATTTATATCCAGTCCCCAACTGAAGTCTCCTCCTCTCTTCTCCAGACACCAGAGAGGTATCCTCATATCCCTCTACTCACTTTCAGATCTTTTTGGGTGCTCTGTCTTGCCTGCATCTGTATAGCCTGGCACATACCTTGGTACACAATTTAGCACAATGATAAAGCTGTTAACTTTTCTGTCTCTCCCAAGCACCTTGAAGGCTATCTCCAATATCTATATAGAAGTCCCTAAAGGTTATAATAGGTCCAAAGCCATTTTTATTATTCCAAAAAAGTCCAATAGAACTTTAACACTTATTCTTCACATTTAATTTTCGTGGACTTGGTTAGCAACAAGTTTAGCTGCTTCTGTGTGGTGACTGATTACTTCCTTCTAATTAGATGCTGTGATGTGCACATACATATATATATGCCTTTGATAAACAAAAATGGGGAAATGAATTAGTCATTAGTATATTTTGTTTGTTAGATAAATCTCCAAAAACATTAGATCCATGGTGGGAAAACAGTCCTAAGTACAAAGACCCAAACTATGATGAGGCTTTCTCATCAGAGAAGTGAAGTGTGTTTCTGCCTCCATAAATGGGATCGGAGTTGTTCAGACGCAGGGCACCAGGATAGGCTGTGGCTCAGATTCCAAAGGGACTTATCAGCAACGGTGTGCTTGCGTTAGTTTCCATGAGTGAGGGCAGGATTGAGGTCAAAGTCACTGCCAGTGTCATTAGAAAATTTCTGAGTCAGAGCCACTGATGATGGTAATCACGTGGCATGAGCCATGATAACTGATCATTGACATATGTTTGTTCAGGTTATTCCTGTCCATTTACCTCTTTAGGGACTTCTGGCATTCCAGTCCCTATGAATCACTTTCCATATTGCCCAACAAAACATTTCTTTGCCAATAATGGCAAGAAGCCGTTTTTTTAAAAAGCAATGATTAGAAAGCAGAGCTGTATTTAACTCCTTGTACTTCCTTTGGTGATAGGGAAGTACTGGTATTATCTTCCTTTTAAAGAAGGTTAAAATGAAAAGGAGGGTTGGCCAGCAAAACAGTGGTAGAGTTTGAGAGAAGCCTGGGGGTCCATATGCTAGTTCACCACTCTATTCATAGGTGATACTTTATGTTTTAAAATATTTTATGGAGATAAACTACCCTCCATCCTCTATACAGTATCAAAAACACTCTCACTCTGTTTAGGAGGGGTGGAGGGAATGGTACTCACACTTCTTGAGTGTGAAGGGAGGTAGATGATCAAATTAGAATCTTACTCCTATCACTGCTCCCACTCCAACAGCAGCTGCTCTGGCGGGCTTTCAAGGCTGCAGCAGGCCTGGCTCCAGCTGCTTCAGCAGTAATTTGAAGAGTGCAAGGGGGCAGGGGAAGTGAGAATTTGAAGAAAGGCACTTCATTATATAATAGCAGAGGCAGGAAACCCTGAAATAATCAAGCTGGTGGTCAGATTCAGATTTCTGAAGATTACATGGACCCCTCTTCCCAATCTGATAATTCCAGAGACTTTTCTGACTCAACTGTTGCACTGGGCACCCTGAACAATCTAGGGGTAAAAAAGGTCTTCAATCGAACAGTTCTTAATCAGGAAAAACTCCTCTGATCCAACTCCAGCTTAAAGCACTATACACATTCACTTTCAGCATCTCCCAAGGTGCAAAAATAATAACCAGATTTTAAAAAAAGAATTAAATGACAATATGAACCTTGTTGCTGACATCTTTTAACCAATAAGGGAGATAGATGCCTTTTCTCAAGGATGTCCCTGCATTATATTTGTGG
Source organism: Camelus dromedarius (assembly GCF_036321535.1). Lineage (NCBI taxonomy): Eukaryota > Metazoa > Chordata > Mammalia > Artiodactyla > Camelidae > Camelus > Camelus dromedarius. The sequence continues at coordinate 35,038,826 of NC_087443.1, read as the reverse complement.
GTATAGACCTACTAAACAAGAACTGTGTTATTCCAACTCACACAGCACCTGGCATAGTACTTTGTACAAGGCAGGCACATAGTAATATTTATTCTGTGGTGAATAACTTCTGTTTTAGCTAAGAAGGAATTATTAACTTTAATTGCTTTGTGGCTTCAGGGTGTCTTTAGGAGGAATAGAGGGGGAAAAATATCCAATATCAAATGGCCAGGGAAGACATGCTTCTCAAGACTCTGTGTTGTCAAGTCACCCTACAAAGAATATCTTCCCGGGTGATCAGTATGGTGATGACCATGACAAGAAAGATTTGCACTTGGGATACTGTTTACCTCAGGAGGTTGTAGGTTTTAGTTTTAGTAATTTTAGTTCAGATCCATAATTCCTAGTTAAGACTAACTTAATCTTTGCTAGCTGGGGAATGTTTCATGTCTTATTCATCTTCAAGAAAGTCTAGATGAGCATGATCAAGTCTGTATATAATGTGCCATTAGTAACAGCCTAAGACATACTGCTATGTTGACTATGGCCCCATCTATACCATGTGCATATGGTGTAACTGATTTGGACCTGACGTGGGCCAGTTTCTTCTCATGAGACTTTTGTAGGAAAGCACAGTTTTCAGCAACAACAACTATCATTGTTCTTCAAACTATAACTTTCAGCAAGCTTTTCTAAGTGGCTTGTACGATGACTCTTGGCAACTCCTTTACTGAGTATTGATGATATGTCGCACTGGAATGCCTCCATCTCATGTCACAGACAATTAGCAGGCATATTCTATAACTGTAGTATCTCAGGTATCTTGGCTGGACTCTCAAATACAACACAGGTCTCAGCCTTCAATGTCAAGCGAATAATTACAACCAACTAATGTTAATCTCAACTGTGAGTAACATATTCTCTCAAGAGGTCCTTTTGCAAGCAGGACCTTGGTGTAAGACTGAGAATTGGCGCATATATCTGAACTGCAAGCCATGTCAGAATGTATAGATTGACCTCATTCCCCTTATACCCATTTTAAAAATGTACCCATTAAAAAAATAAATATTTCATTTATTCAATCCCTTTGGCCACCACCACTTTTTTTTTTTTAAGTTTGCTTTGGTTTTCTAATTTGTTTGCCTCAAGAAGGAATAAAACTCCATTATGTATGAATCCCAGGGAGGTGTCTGACTGCCATTAAAGTTTTCAATAGGCCCCCAAACTGCCACTTTAGCAAAGAATTTGCTCAGATGTCAGGGTGGAGGGCATATTCACCAGTTTGCTGGGAACACCCAAGAGTCACTGATATTCCCTGCTTACTGAGAACATTCCATTCTTGTTACTGAAAGCTATTGTTTTGGTATAGACAAAGAATAAACAGGTTTTTAATCAAACAGTTTCTTATTACTTCAGAAACCACTCTGTGCAAGTCCCATTCTGAATTACTTCAGCAAAAAATTTGGGAATGCAAAAAAAAAAAAAAAGGATAAAACATTAACTTTGAACCATAGCGCCCCCTGGCTGTCACAATATCAACTTACACACCCTTCTGAGGTAAAAGTCTACCATAACTAAAGCCATGTGGTTATCCCCACCCCTGTATTCCTCAGACAAATGCCATAAACATGATAGGGCCATGCACAAAATACTGTAAATTGTTAAGACAAGAACTGTAAACAAGCACAAGATACATCTGTAAGAGTGAATGACAAAAGCAAAAAAACTATTGGCTTTCCCCTTCTCTGAAGCAAGAGCCAATATTTCCTAAATGTAGATCCCCAAACTGTAATAACACAAAGCCATGCAGGCTTGTTGCTAACAGTACTTATAAAGGAAGTTAATCATAACCTTTCCATGTTTATAATCTTTGGGCCAAAATAAAAAACAAAAATAAGCCTACACACATGCGAAAAGAGCATCTCATAATCAATTGAACTACCAACTACACAAATCAATGTGACTGACTTTAAGCTCACAAATCATGATGAGTGAAAGAAAAATGTGAGTTCCATTCTCTCATAGAGTCTATTATAGAACATACTGATATCTTACAATGGAAAGTGGTTTTTGTAAACTTTTGCGTGTGTGTGGAAGAGCATTTAACAATGCCTTCACAAAATTACAACATATTTTACCAGGACTTAAGACTTCACATGTGACTATGATTTTACAGAGACTGTCATTGTTTATCTCTCTCAACAGACCACTGAGGCTATACTGTAAAGAACACATAAGGAAAACAAAACAGCAAAATAAAAGTCAATTCCAGGACTACAGAATAGAGATAAGGCAAAGCCAAGAAAACAGTCAGTTACTTGGGCCACAGAGATGTTCCACCTTATGGAACACTCTTGTATGGAAAAAATAAATTACTCTTATGCTGAAAACACCTACTAGAATACTCACTGCAGATTTTTTAAATTGTTATTATTTCTGAAAACCAAATTCCACTTGGGAATCTTCTTAAATGAAGCAGAATTACTTTACCAAAAATTAGTATTTTTGCAACCTCAAAATGTTTTGGGCTAGTATTCAATAAATTTGTCTGGCACTGCAGCAGAGAAGAAAAGGAAGAAGACAGCGAGGAAAAAATTTCATATGGGCTCAGATAATTCTGTCTTCAAAAATAGATTCAATACATCCATAGAACTGAAGCTGCTGGAAATGGAAAAGATTTGGAGAAAATCCAAATATGGAGACAATGGTATCTTTTTCTAAAACTCAGCACTGGAAGTGGATTCCAACAATGTATACTTTTGGTTCTAACAATATTCTTCTCATTACAGATGTTACAGAATTTATCAGCCTCTGAGGGTCAGCTGGTTGTCTTTGAATGCAGAGTAAAAGGAGCTCCATCTCCTAAAGTTGAGTGGTATAGAGAAGGGACCTTGATAGAAGATTCCCCAGATTTTAGAATTTTACAGAAAAGTAAGTTGATGCTTTCAGATTATTTTCCTGATAATTAATTTTTATAAATTTATTTATTACACATTTATTTATTTTTATAACTTAACAACTGAAGTTGAAATTTATTTGCTTTTTTGTTAATTTGTTTCTGCCTATCACAAAATAGTAGTACTTGGATTGGTATGAAATATGAACCAATACTTATCAGGTCTAATAGCAGATCAGCAACAATAATATATTCCAAATACCATTCAAGTTGAGAAAAAAAATAGTTCTATCAGTGTAGAAGATTATAACTAAGTTTAACAACTACTTTCTGAGTGCCTGCAATTCCATAAACATTCACTGAGCACCTGTTTTCAGTCCCGTGAGGGCACTTTCAAGAATGCCAAAGAATTTTAAGATAAAGAACCTGCACCTGAGGAACCTGTCATCTATTCCTAGGACTCAATATTAGAAAACTTAGAGCAAGAGGTATATTCCGCATTATATTAGGATGTGAGAGCCTAGAGCCAAGAAGGATCTCTCAGTCTTCACAAACTTTTTTCCAAGTAGGCTGGATGGGTACAATAAAAATAAGTCATTCCTGAGTTCCAGCTAATTCAGTAACTTTTCCTCACCTAAGGTTTATGTCTCAAGTGGAATCCTGGTGTGTCCCAAGGTACAGCCACCTCATTTAGTCAACAGCGCTCTTGCTGCCCTTCTGTGACAACTATCCTGTTCCTGTCATAGTCACTGGTTCTTCAGTCATTTTACTTAACTTTTACAGATTAGCCTTGTCAAATCACTCATGAGTAAGCAAGAAACTATGAAACTCTACAGGAAGCTTCTGATGAAAATATCACCTCTCAGTAAAATAAATGCTCAGAATCTTTTAATTCTTTTTTTCTTTTAGAACCTCGGTCCATGGCAGAGCCAGGTAAAGATCATTTAAATTTAATTTCATTTGTATGTTAGCAGTGATTTGAAATATGTAATAAAACATATCAAAATTACACTGGTGTCAAGAAAGAGAAAAATTAAGTTTTGAAACGAAGATCCAAACCAACTCAAGCTATTACTGTAGGAGAAGGAAATGAGGGAAACATGTACAAATCTGAAATATATATTCAATATCTAATATGAGTGCAGGTAGTTCTGGGTTGTAGAGGAATATTTCATAGGGATATTTTCCCTCTTTCCTTGGCCCCTACTCATGACCTCCTTAAACTGGGCAGAGCAATTTCCATGATGCTAGATCAATTCCAATTCCACAGCCTGTGTCTCAAAACTTATGCATCAGATTTTTAAAATTCACATAATTAATAAAATGTCCATGGTGTTATTAGATTTGGTGGGGAGGATACTAAGATGACATGGAAGTGATGGTAGGTGAAGCTCTTACTTCTAGAAAATTCAGGTCACTCACAAACCACAGGATAAACACCTGAATTGCCTTTCTGTCATCACCCTGAAGAATCAGGTTGTATTTGTGCCCGTGGGTAAGAATGATGGTTTGGAATTTCACTATTATAATTCTTTCTTTTGAAAACTGAATGGAAAGGCATTCCAGATGTAGACATGAAACATCTATGTTACACAGCCCCACGTCAGGCCCTTGGGGATACAGTAAAGACCAGAGCAGTCTTACTCTAGCACTGCTTGTACTGGAGAAGCGTTTTTCCCATTGAAAATATTTCAGGCTTTTGCTACTTTCAACCAGAGCCGGCTTCTTCACTAGGCAGTCTCATACACAAAATAATTTCAGAAATAATTAAGAAATAATAATTTCAAAAGGGGCCCCGGCCCAAAACAAGCTCAAGCTTTATGATCTGAAATTTTAAATCCAGAGAGTTCTTCCTTCTGCCTATGATGTAAATACCCTTTGGAGACAGAATACTTTATCTTATCAGGCAGGTGTAGTGTAGTGTGAATGAACTGATCAGATCATTTTCTGACAGCAGACTGGTGAAAGATGTGCAAATGTTTGGGAAGAGGAACAGAGAGAAGGAAGCTTGGGCCAAGGGCTCAGAAAAAGGATAGAGGGGTACCAAAACCAAACTCTCCATCATTTAGGATTCTTTGGGAAGCAAATAAAGAAAATCTAACCAAAAGTGGCTTAAGCTCTAAGAAAAAATGTCTTTTGTCACATAGCAAGAGATGCTCTAAGAAATGGCAGTCTTGAGTTTGGTTAATTTAGCATCTCAGAGATCACCCCAGGGCCAACCTTCCCCCCCACCCCCACCCAATTCTGCCATCTTCAGAGTATCCTCTTAGGCTGGTTCTACTCATATAACCAAGACAGCTGCCAGAGTTTTGGGTATTACATGCAAATGACAATGTCCAGAGGCAAAAATAGGGATTAACACTCTTTTTTAATTCCCTTTAAAAAGTAAGGAAGACTTTCCCAAAAACTCCCCAGGAAACTTTCCCTAATATCTCATTGACCAGAATTGCACATCACATGCCACCACCGAGCAAAAATAGAGGTAGCATGACCAACCACGATTCACCACCTGAGGCTGGGAGAGGTCAGCTTGCCTTGGAGCTCATGACCACTCCATGCAGAGTGGACAAAGCCAGGATTCTATTAAGAAGGAGGGAGGTGGATGCAAATTTATTGAGCATGTACTCAACTCTGTCTGCCATGGCCTCCTGTCCAGTTTTCCTAGAAGTTATCCAGCGAATTCAGTTCAGTTATCATAAAACACCAGGATGCCAAGTTTCTCCTAAGAAACTATGCTTTTATTAGTTTTGTTTTTAATGTCAGGTATACTGAGTGATAGATGGAGGTTTACCCTACTGTCTTATACCTCTCTTCATTAGCTGTTGAGGAATATCTAACTACAATAATTTTAGGCTAGAATCATATGATTCTATCTGGGGAGTCACCTTTGTAGTGATTCAAAGGGGCTCATGCTATGTACCGGAGTGATCCATAAGAATTACCATAGTGTTACAAAAGAAAAAATGCACTTCACTCCTTTTTCACCCAGAATTTTAAGTTGCTCTTGCTCCGCCAATTACAATTAGCAAAGCAAAATATTTATTGTCCAGTTTTAAATTATGGCCTTCATTTAAAATTACCTCACTGCTAAAGTTCCCCATAGATATCAGTCACCAAAAAAAGATTTAAAAAGTTCCCCATGGAAATACTAAGAGATCTGAGTTTTAAAACTGTTTTATTAACCCCTTTTTATTTTACACAGACCTCCTTTTGCTTTAAATCCTAACTTATTTTTGTGATTTTTAAGCTCACTGTTTCTTGTTTCTATTTTTGTCATCTGTACTGATGACATAAAAAACAAATAATCTGCAAATCCGTAATATATAACATTATCATTAAATCCTCTTGTTGATTGTCTGCATGGAGTTGTTTTACATCCTTTGGCTCATTTAGTCTGCTAATCAGTCAATTCAATCAAATAATTATTTGGACTAATTATTCTCAAACAGTTAATACCATCAGCTTCTTAGATTGATTTTATAGAATCACCATCTAATATCAGAAAATTCCACTTCCAGAATTAAGTCAGTAACCATTCTGTTTTATTGGAATTTAGAAGAGATTTGTACTTTGGTCATTGCGGAGGTATTTGCAGAAGATTCTGGGTGCTTCACATGTACTGCAAGCAACAAATATGGCACCGTGTCAAGCATTGCACAGCTCGATGTAAGAGGTAAGGGCTCTTTAAATGCCAGAACAGTTTAGACTATGACTTTGAATATGAGTATGGAGAGTTTATATTATCCTTCTTTACTGCTTTTCATATGAAGCTAGCTTGGCTCTCCTAAAATTCTTTTAATTATTGAGGACAGCATTCTTGAACAGAATCCAATCTTCAATTTCTTTTTTAAAAAAAATTTTAATTTACATATAATTGATTTACGATGTGTTAGTTTCTGGTGTACAGCACCATGATTCAGTTTTTTATATATTCTTTTTCAATTTTTAATTTCTTATCACATTTATCACCACCACCTTAGTTATCCTGCTGTTTATTGTACTCCTTAAGAAAACATCTCCTTGGTCTTATATAAGCTTTTAATATTCTTTCCAAAATGGTCTTGGATTTTTTTTAGGTTTTTTTCCTGTATCCTTACCATCTTTTAATGTCCCCAGATTGTGTTTTCTGTTTTTGAGAAGCATTTCCCATGAGCACACTCACCTGGGTTGGATACAGGCCCCAACTCAGGGTTGCAAACATCTGTCTTGTTGAGTAAAGTTAACAGCTTAGGTCCTGGTATTGTCCTTTCAGGAAATGAAGACCTCAGAAATAATGGATCTCTTCACTCAGCCAACTCCACCACCAACCTAGCTATTACTGAGCAACAGCCAACCCCACCGAACCCAGAGCCTCCTTCTATGGAACCCCCTAAACCCAAACTGGAAGGGGTTCTGGTAAACCACAACGAGCCCCGGTCCAGCTCAAGGATTGGGCTCCGTGTGCACTTCAATCTGCCTGAAGATGACAAAGGAAGTGAAGCATCCTCTGAGGGTGGAATGGTGACCACCAACCAGACCAGGCCTGATTCTTTCCTGGAGAGATTCAATGGACAGTCAGCAAAAATCCCTGAGCCTTCCTCACCCATCAAAGAGCCACCTCCAGTTCTGGCCAAACCCAAACTGTAAGTAAAAATTGGAAGGGATAACCAAGAGTGCCTGTGACCTTCTCTGAGTCTGCCCTTCTTAAAAATGATGGAGCTGAAAAGGGAACTATAAAATGAGAAAATACACCTTAAATGCTTTGCAGATCACACATCCTTACATCAGTGTAAGTGCACTACGAATACCATCCTTACTATTCATAATCTACCTCCAAGAAATGTTTACACCTAAACTAGCTCAAAGAGATGTTTGTCTAACATTACAGGGCTCCAGGTAAAGCACTTCTACACTCTTCTTATAAAGCCCTTTCTTGTGTCTAATGAGCTTTACAGTCTGTAATTTCATCTTTCTGTTTCCCAGCTTCAACTTAAGTTTTGTAGTCATTATGGGAAAGATACTTAGCATTTTTTAGACAGTTCTTTGCTACGGCTAGATATGCTGCAGTAACCACAGTCGGTTGCATATAAATAGAATGGGATGAAAGAAGAAGGCAAAATATTAGCCTCACCTCAGGAGCCTGATGCAGTTGTCACCCTAATCCTCTGAAGAGTCATGTCGCCATATTTAATGTTCATCCACAGTAAAGCAAGCACAGAACATGATACTACTATTATGTTCTGTCTAATTCACACATCAAAGTGATAAAAATTACATGCATAATTACATAAACATTTAAATATCAACAATAAAATCTATGTTACTGGCATTCCCATCATGTGCTTCTCAGTGCTGACTATAAGATGTTTACTGGAAGCCATTCATGTTGTTTAGTATTATATTTTCCTCACTACTACATAAGGCAAGATTCTGGGCAGAAAATCAAAATGCTACAAAACATGCAAGTCACATCCAGAATACTTCTGTCCCCTTAAAGTTCTGCCAGTCACAGGAAACAGGAATCTACTTAAAGTAAAAATAAAGGAAGAGGTTATTGTAGGGATATAAGGAGGAATGGAAAATGAAATATAGCCAGGCCCTGCACAGAGAAGGAGGGCTAGGGGGTTGGGAGCTAGAACCACATACATGGTCAGTCTCGCCTCTGTCCACTGCTCATGCTCCATCTTGAGCACCTCCTTGCTTCCTCTTTGCATGTCCACTCCACTCTTCTTTCTTTGAAGACTCATCAGTTCATATCTGGCCCATCATGGCATGTCCTGTCACAATACGTGTCAGGTTCCACTGCTAACTAAATCAGTTCCCAACACCAATTAACCCAGCCTCGTCAGGTACGGAGGATTTATGTTTGGTGGGAAAAGAGTCAAATGGGTCAAATCAGAAATGTGTATGAAGGCAGTTCTCAGAGAAGGGAGTTGTGAAAACAGGTAACCTCAAATAATCAATTGCCTCCTCTGTAGGGCCTCCTCTTACCCAGGGGCTGTTTAGGGGCTAGTAGGTATGTCAGTTAGGATTAGGTTTAACTTCATATTGCAGACAGCACTAATGTGGATTAAACACGTGAGGGTTTATTTTTCTCTCAAATAATGGGCAGTCTGGGGCCATGATGATGGCTCCAAAGTCATCAAGTACCCAGTCTATCTTCTGCTCTGCCATCTTTAGCACTGGCTTCTGCTCCACCATCTTTAGCACTGGCTTCTGCTCCAGGTCCCCTCATGGTCCAAGACAGCTGATGGTGCCTAGTTATCACGTTTGTATTTCAAGCAGCAGAAAGGGCAAAGGGGTAGAAGCCCTGATATTTTTCTCCTTTACAGGAGCCTTCTTAGTACATACCCAAAATCTTCTTCTATTTCATTGGCCAGGACTTAGTCACATGCTATACTAACTACAAAGGAGGCTGGGAAATGTAGTCTTCAGCTGCATATGTTGCCTCCATGAATAAAATCGAGTTCCCTTACAAAGGGAAGAATTAAGTAGTCAGCCAGCAGTATCTACCAATGAACATAAAAATTCTTTCTACTAAATTATGTAGTGACACCCTCTAAAAATCCAGTCCTCAGCACTATATGAGTCTTTTTTTTTTTTTAACATGTTTTGCCTTTCTTAAATTTTTACTTAATTAGGTGAATATAGGTTTGTGTTAGCAGAGGTATGAATATGCAAGTATATGCTCCCCTCACCACACACACACATCCTTTGTGAATCCACATGCCTACTACCTTTTCTTACTGGTTTTAACCTTACTCGTTTTCACCTTTTAGGTTTTGCATTAAAATATACTGACTCTCTCAATAGTCTTGTCAAGGATACAGTTTTCTGCTTGTTCCTTTAACTTACCACTCATACGAAAAATAGATAAAATTCTTACAGATTTTAAAATTGCAACAGAAAGGGAAGCTGTCATTTTTAAACACTGTGCCATCAAAAAAATAATTGAGACTTCGAAATTTTCAACTTGAGTATTAAGCTTCCCAGAGAAGTGATTCTTCATCCTGGCTACACTCTAGAATAAAATGTGGAGATTTTACTGAAAAATATTTATGCCTTCCATCCCAACTGAACCAGAATCTCTCCACAGATTATTTTAATGTGCAGCCAGGTTGGAAACCACTGGTGTAAAGTTGGAGAAATTGAGTTACAAGCCTTTATCGCTCCACCCGGCCCCATACACACACTCCTCCACAGCCAGGGTGAAAAACAGAATTAACATTTAAAAAGAGGAAAGTATCAGACAAAAACCAGAATGTACTGGGAAAGCCTATGCTTTGGGGACAAGTGTTTAGAGCAGTGCTTCTCAGTCCTGGATGCACAAAAGAATCACCTAGAGCCTTGCTATTCAAAGCACTGGCATCACCTTGGAGGTTGATGGATCTGCTCTACTCCAGAGTACTGAATCAGAATCTCAGTGGGCTGGGCGGAGGGCAGAAATCTATGTTTTAACAAGCCCTCCAGAGGGTTCTGCGGCTCACTAAAGTTTAAGAATGACCTACATTTAAAAAGATAATAATAAGTATGCCTGGATCCTTTCTCAGGCCAATTGGCTCTCTGGCCAGCGGTACTTAAATGGGTGAGGTTTTTTGTCTCAAGCCCGCTGGGTGATCTAATGTGTAGCCAGCATGGTAATCACTGCAAAAAACACAACTGAAAGCTGATTGTAGAAACATATTTACCCAGAATTAGTTACTTTAATTCATGATGCGCTGGCAAATGTTTTAAACTACAGGCACAGGTGGGGAAGCCCTGATTTGTAGCATTTGCGAATTTCCTCCCACCATGGCTGACTTCAAACTACTAAAAAAAAAAAAAAAAAAAAAAGGCCATTGAACTGGGAATTGGGATGAGGTGTGCATAATCTGCTCTCTAGAGCCATCGAGAGCTGGCTCCAGCACACATTGCCCCAAACTGTTGTTGCCAAAACTGCTTTCAACAGTACTTGATACAGAATCCCAAATTGTCCTGCTGTGTTTGTCATTAAGCTTTAACATTTTACCTTGACCATTTAACATCACTAAGAAATTCTCCTGTATTCCAGAAACCACAACAAGAAACATCCTTAAAATTCTGAAACTCTAATTTTCATTCTTTCAAATCTCAAAATTGATATTTGTAGTTCAGAAACTGAAAAATGTAACAGCCACCATTTATTGATCACGTGTATGATTTAGGTGATTTATCTATCAATTCTCACAATGTTAAGAGATATTACTTATTCCTATTTTACTGATGAAGAAATTGGGGTCAGAAAAATCTAAAAACCACCCAAAACCACAAATAATACGATTGGCAGGATTAGGACCTAAGTCTGTCTGTCTGCAAAGCCCATATTCTTGAGCCTCGTGCTTAAGCTAAGTTGTGGCAAAAGAGAAGATATTTTCAGGTAACCTGATAGAGCTGATAATCTATAGAAAGAAAGCTTGGGTGTAAACCTGATTTCAGAAATCCTCACAGCAACAAGAAATAAGCAGCTAAGTTTATAGCATTTTACAACAGGCTGTTATTTTGAATGAGAGATGTTACTCAGGGTTTTATATGCTTTGTAATTAATCTTGCCTTCCTTTATTCTTTCACTGCACTTTGTACCTTCATTATTAAATAGTAAGTTTCACATGTTATCTGTAAATAACCACCGGTTATTTGTATTACATGTGTGTATAGTAAGATAGTTGAGCCCTGAATAGCTCATACTAACCCAGACATGTTTGTATCTCCTATACTACTTAGCAAGGTAAACACACAGAAGACTCAATAAAAGTTCACTGAATACTGGAATTGACACCTTATCCTGATGTAATGAATAAGCAAGCTGAAACAGCTGTTTTAAATCCCTTCTTAAACAAGAAACACTTTAATAAAAAAAAAAATTGTTTAACTGTCAAACAACGAGACATTATTCTCAAACGAATTCTTCCAGAATCTTAGGTAATCAAAACAAGTTGATGCTATACCTCATAAATCACTATGTTTAAGGTTTGTAACCCTCTACAATCCAATATACAGTATTGAATGATAAGGGCTAAGATGTCTTACTTGAAGTTAAAAGCCAGTTCTTAGTTTGCATTCAATGGGAACTAAAGGAAAACAGGACTCAATCAATACCAAGTGACCTCCTGGCCCCTTTTTTTCATCCTTATCTTTTTAAGAGTACTTAGCTTTCTTATATTACTTTCTTTACTTCCATAACCACAATAAAATACTTTTGCAATATTATCAGATTAAAATCTACTCAAACTACAATACAAACATGTCCTAAAAACCACATAGCATTGTTTTTATGCTACAGCAATCACAGAATGTGATCTACTAAATATGAGATCCATTAAAAACTTAAAGGTTTTGTATTTTCATGCCATTGAGAAAGTTAACACCTGCAGGAACAATGTTAATTAGATATGTTTTTCTAAGGGTAATCTAACAAAGGTATTTCTGCTTCTCTTGAATGCTGACCTTTTCATCTATGATGAAATGAAAGGGTTTAATTAATTTTTAATTATATTACTTTATTCTCTCAGTTTAAATACTTACTTCTAAAAAGAAGAAAGTTACTGTGTCAAGTAGCTAATAACCTCTAAATTCTCAGTTTAACTCAAGAGTTTTCAAAGCTGAACAAACGACTGCACATTATGTAGCATTTGACAGCAGTAATGAAAGTGGATATGGGCCTCTATTTTGTGAAGTTACTTTTCCATATTTTGTGTATCATAAATGTTAATGGAAGGAAGGAAAAAGGTCTTAAACTCCAAGAATTAAGAAAAATCAAGGTTTGAAGAAGCTTCTGGCTCAACTTTATTGCTGCTGGTGTTGATGTTCCTGATGACTGTGAAAACATAAAACTTTTCATTTTTAATAGATCTCATGTTCAGCAGATCACCTTCTATTTTTTCAAAGGACATGAAACCACGGTGGCCTTGAAGCACTGTGGTCTCACTTGTGGATCTTCCTAGGATTATTTATCCAAAAACAGTTTCTCCTACATAGCCAAGTTCGACAGCCCCGACAACTTTATGTACACATAACTTTTAGACATTTTCATTTTCTATTTTCTTTCTTAAAAAATAATTACCTGTTTTGTTAAGAAAAGTAAATAGACTGTGGGACTTAAGGCAAATCATATAATGCTTCTGTGACTCAGGTTTCTTGAAACAGAGAAAATGCTCCCAGTTTGATCTTTTTTAGGCACAAGAAAAGTCGAAGGCTATGTTTACAATTAGAGTTTCCATACAATCTATCATTCAAACCATGACATTTTCGAAAGTGAAAGACTATTAATAACTATGCCAGGAAAACAGGCAAAAGGCAGGACTGTCTAGAATGAATCGGGACACATGGTCACCTTATCTATAAAGCTTTGTTGTCAGAAGAGAATGAGAAACACCGAGACATATCCAGCTGTTTTTTTAAAGTTTGCTCTAAAATGAGGCAGAGTGAAGAATATAGCACATTCTTGGAGAACTCAGCCCCCTTCAGTAACTCACATCAGTATGTAGCTCAGTGCCTTCTGTCCCAAAGCATATACTATCTGCTCATCTCGGAACTCTGAGCACTTCCAACAAGAGGACCATAGTTTCTATTTCTTTTTTCTAACTTATAAACATTCTAAAATGGGGCTGCTACATTGCACAACTCCTGGGTCACAACACCTAGAACATGCCTCTTGGCATTGTGTACCATGGTGGCCTTTCCCTTCTTCCTGGCAATCAAACAGATTTAGAAAGGACAGACAACTCCCAAGGGACTGGCCGGCTGATTTCTGGAAACTCTGGTTTTGTGTTCTTAATCAGCATTTAGTTATAAACAGACTGTCTCTACATTTTCTGAAGGGTGAGGTGATGGTGATGAATTTCTCTTCTCTCTCCCTACTCTTGTTCCGTGCGCAGTGACTCCAGCCAGCTACAACAGCTTCACCACCAAGTCTTACTGGAACAACAGCAGCTGCACAACCCATCTCCTTCATCTCCTAAGGAGTTTCCTTTCAACATGAGTGTTTTGAACTCAACTGCTGCCCCAGCAGTGGCAATGTCTAGCAAGCAAGTGAAGGCCCCTTCATCACAGACATTCAGCTTGGCCCGGCCAAAGCATTTCTTCCCCTCCACGAGTACCACTGCAGCAACTGTGTCCCCTTCCAGCTCGCCAGTGTTCACCCTGAGCAACACTCCTCAAGCCATGCAGAGGACAATGAGCAAAGAAAGTCTCTTAATTTCTCATCCCTCTGCACAAACCAAATCTCTAGGAGGGGTTTCCATCCAAAATGAGCCACCCCCTCCAGGTCCCATAGAGCCAGCACAACCACCACTCACATTTTCCATCTCCAGCGGAAACCAGTTTCAGCCCCGCTGTGTGTCTCCAACTCCTGTCTCTCCCACCGGCCGGATTCAGAACCCAGTGGCTTTCCTCAGCTCCGTTCTGCCTTCTCTCCCTGCCATCCCACCCACCAATGCCATGGGGCTGCCGAGAAGTGCACCATCTGTGTAAGTGTCACTGAGATCTTCTTGATGTAAAAGATGCCATTTATGAAGGGACATAGGCATAGAATAGCTTGGTCGGGGACAGGACTCTCATTTAGTGCATTCCTAGAAAATCCTCTCTGTAATACAAAATAAATACTGAACACCTTAGGATAAAAGGGCATGATTCAATAGTTTAATTATTGAAAACACCTCTACAAACACAGATTCTCTGTGCAGTGCTCCATCTTTGCACAGAAGATGCCTTCCATAAATGCCTGATGATGCCTGGTGTCTGGTTGCCATTACACCCACTTTGATATCTAGGCCTCTGTACACTGGCCCGTGCTTTTCATGAGTAAGACAAGTGTGAATTTATTTTACAGGCCATCCCAGGGACTAATGAAGAAAAATACAAAGTCTTCCCAACCAGTAAATGATGATTACATTCGTGAAACTAAGAATGCAGTGATTCTAGATTTGGGGAAAAAGATGAATTTCAGCGATGTCAGATCAAACCAGCAGGTAAGGTTGTTGGGTTCAGAGGTTTACTGGAATTTCATTGTAAGGAATATAATTTTGCTTAATTCCATCCTCGGATGCCCAGGCCATCTGACCTCAGTGAAGCTGAAACTGCAGCCTTGGAAGGCAGAGTACAGACTGACCATGGGTCATGTAGGAAACTCGTCCACATGGATCCACAGTTCCTGATTAGCCCAGCAGTTAATTCAGCTTACTTGTTTACATGTGTTTACCTAGAATAGAGTATGTGAAAGGAGAGAGACTAAATAGTCTGTTTTCCATTCCAGCAATCCTCAGCTCAGTACTGGCAAACACCATCACATCTTTGAGCTATTTCAATATCTGAGACTTGAGGTGATCTAGACTTCAAGGAACTCTGGGTTTCCAAGCTGGCCTTTATCTGACTTCTTCAATCTAGTGTGCCTGGGGGTTTGCTCACCTCTCAATCCTTACATTAGGTTGAAGCATGTGAAACAGCCATTAGGCAATACCCTGTGATTCAACCTGTACAATGCCTTGCTTTCTAGTTAAGTGTTTACACTGAAGGAGAAAAAGGAAAGCCATAAGCATCACATAAAAGAATGACAGACTGAGTATTTGAGTCATTTATTTTTCTTTTCATAAGGTGGTTATTTTTTAAATGCAGATTTATATTTTACTAATCTAACTCTTGATTTATTTCCCAAGGTGGAACTGATAAAATATATTTTGAAATATAACATGAAATTTTAGTGAAAACTATATGCCAGGTATTGTGGATTTTGTGACATAAGTGATCCCTGGAAGCAAGGGTCCAGACTTCCCTGATCATTTGCTGTTTTCCTTCATGTTTCTGTCTCTTAATTCCAGTGGAGTCATTGATATACAGTATTGATATACAGATATATGTTGGACAATTTTTACTGAGTGGATTCTTTTGAATATGATGTTTAAAACCTTTTTAAAACTGATTTTAAGTTACTGACTTGAAGCAGGATATTTAAGCTTGCCATAATCAAGTATACTTTTCAGATATTATTTCATCAAATTACATATATTTCTGGGAGGCAAATACCCAGGCAACTACTCTTCTAGCGAAACTCAGGTACAGCTGGCAAACTGTCAGTGGTGGAACCAGATCTAGAGCCCAGGTCTCCAGGACACTTCCACATTTTCCCTGAAACTCTGCAGCCTTTTTCAGTTTTACGACAGTTACCTCCAAGCCCCATAAATGTTGCTCTGACTAGCACAGATTTATTTTCCTATAATACTGTCATCACAGTTGTGGTTGTTAATCCTTCTAAGTGTCACTGAAATCACAGCTGTATTCAGCCTATGTCCTTAACAACTCAGACAGGGAGCAATTAGAACCCTGTAAAAATGATACCAGGTCAGTACATAAGATGTTTGATTTTACTTTTATGCTTACCCTGTAAATAGATTCATGCTAATCCACTGATCAGCTCAGGGGAAAGTAGGGCTTTTCTCTTAATTACTGGAAGTGTAAGTACATATAAACATGAGCTTCCATGAGTGGAGTGCCATGAACCCAGTAGAAGTCTTTATTAAACCTCCATCGTGAATTAACTTCAGGGCTAAGAGTAGGAACTTGGAGTCTCAAAAAGCATCTCAGTCCTCTCCATCTGAGTATCTCTGACACTTGGCAGTGTTCTTTTGACAATTATCATTCTGGGAGTTACTATGGTATGTTAAAGACAGAATTGATCTTAGACAGCATTCTATGCCATGGATAATCAAAGCCAAGCTACATAAATGCAATTCAGGAAACTAAGGAGCAGGCTGGGATGGAATGCTTGCATTAGGTTGGCAGATGTTGACTCTGAGGAAGTTTTGAGAAAGAAATGATGACCACATTATAATACTGTTTTGTCCATTGCTGCCTTGGGAAATGACCGTGAAGAAGTCATGAAGAACTGCCTAGATGTATTGTGGCCTGTGGGTGAAGTTATAGAAGAAAATTTGCTTAGAAAAAGTGGGAAAACTTGTGTATTGACAGCTGGCTATATCTGCATTCTGGGGACACAGGAATCAAAGTAATCTGTTTCCTCACTCCCATATTAGCCTACGTATATGAAGGGGAAGCAAATGATTACTTCTGAAGAGTATGCATTTGTTTTGTTTTATTTTGCTTTGTCAACTTTTAGGTCCAGAAAGCTGGACTCTCTTGTCCCCAATTTAGTCCCAAGCAAATGAAGAGTAGGAACCATCCTAGAACATCTGTGTGGTTTAGCATTACCATACTATGCTGAGCATGAAAGTAAATCAAAGACCCTTGAACAATGAATATTACTGACTACAAACAATTCCCTCCCCAGAACTCAAACTTCTAAATTAATATTTTACTGGGTAGACTGCCCTAGGAGAACATTGCTAAGATTATGTTAGAGAATGTTTTGCCTTAAATGACTATTTTAGAAATGTATTTTCTTTGATATATATTTCTACCATTTTGTATTTGTTATATTTATATAGTGTTTAAGCTCTAATTCATTTTATATAACATTTCTAATTAGCAACTAACATTTGCTTATTGACTCAGAACTTTGTGTCATTCTTTCAGATGTTCGTATTTATTTTAAATGTTTAGCTTTCCAAACAGACAATGATTTCTAGACTTAAGGCTGCATCATTTCTTATCTTGAGGGGTATCATTCACCACCAATGGATCTTCATTGAACATCAATTGGTTTAGGTTATCAAGGTGAATCTGAGAGGTCAAAGGAGTCTAGGATCAAACAAAATGTAATAGAGCCTTTATAACCAATGATTCTAATTCACGTATGACTTAGCATGACATTTTGCACCCAGTAAATAGCTGGTAACTGTTAATGTCTAAATAAACACACACATATCTTTAAAGAAAAGAATTATATTTTCAAGTGGTATATTCTTCTGAAATAATTTTTTTAGCTTTTTGTTTTCTTTCACGGAACAACTGAAATTCTATGCAATTCATTTTCAAGTAAGGTCTTTAACTTAAGCCTGAAAAGGATGGGTCAAATGTCATTGATTTGCTTGCCATACTGGCCAGATTTACACAGAAAAATATTCTCTACTTTGAGCACAGACACCACCTACAAGTCACTGACAAAGAAATTCCTGCTTTCACTCACATGGGGACAAGGCAAGGGAAAATGGAGAACACAGCACAAATCCAGTCCTGGAAATTCAAAGTGCACAGACACCAACAGTGGACCAGTAGTACAACCTTTGTGCAGAACAGTGCAGAGAGCACCTTTAAATTTAACTTAAACATACTGCTTGTGTTTTGCAAATTTCCTTACAAAATCTGAATCCCATCAATCATAACTTGGAATGATAATCTTGATTTATGTGTAATAGGGGTAGCTATCCTTGGGATAACTCAACTCTTAGTTGCAAAACACTACAAACAACAACAACACATTAATTCCTGCTTTGGGGATGGTGTGCATCTTTGTTAACATCTCAGATGTAAAGATTCAGTGCTTTAGAAACAGGCCACATGCTCCTACCACACAGTTTTCATGGTTTCCTTGTTCCTGAGGTTCAGCTTCGCAAACATTTTCTGAAATCTTTCACGGAAACTCCTTGACCTACAGTATTCTTATTTTGTCGCTCATCTGCAATTTATACATCATATAACTGGTACATTAAACAATTATGTCTAAAAAGTAATCTTTTCTCCCTTTATCCCTTTAAATTTATCCAATGGGCCTTATTCTTCTCCTGTGCCTGGCAGTCTCAAATGTGAGGTAATCTCAAAACATTTTGACCACTTTTGGTTCGTATAAGGGTCTACGTTTACTTTGTTGCAAAATAAAATCTTGATCCATTAATACAAAACTTCTAGCCCTTGTAGTAACCAACACCCCAATCCTTATTCAAAAATAAGACACACACACACAAACACCCCCATTCACACCCTGTACCCACACCTCAGGGATGGCTGCAAATGGGAAACCTAAAGTCAGGAAGGAAGTATGGCCCAGCTTCTCTCTTTTTCACTTCCTCCTCCCCTACTTCACTAACTGCTGCTCCTTACTCCCTCCTTTCCCAGCCAGAGGGACAAAAACTGCCCCCCCCCACTGGCTTTGTCTCATATGTGGCCCATGTGTGCATGACAGGAACCATCACAGGTCCTCTTCCGACCTGACACATGCAGGAATGCAGGCTACTCAAGCAGCCTTCAGTGTGTCCACCAACAAAACCCACCCTGCTCCTCACTCTAGATTTCTTAGGTGGGAATCAAATACCAACCCACTGGAGGAACACAGTAAGCTCTACAAATGGGTCTATTTAATCTCCCTGAATAGACTGGAGGTGAAAGGCAGGTTCTCTGGGGCTAGAGGAGGAGGTAGGAGACTCACAGATATTAATGGCTCTCTCCAAAGTCACCTAACTAGATCTTCTCCTCTAAATCATCTAATCTGTTCTTAAGCATGTGCTTTGAAATTTCTGGAGGACACTTTGTCTCCCAACTCACTTGTCTTCTGATATCTAGCTCATCTTGGTAGAAACTTCCAGTTAAGATCTGGTTACAACTGTATCCTCAGTATGTAGTTACAAACAGTATATTTTAAATAACTCATTGAGTATCCTGTTTTCATCACCTCCCAATCTGTAGTATAGGTAAAACAATATATAACCGATAAGTGTACATTTGTAGCAAAATGAAATATACATATTTTCATCATATTGCTTCCACAGTTCCTTTGGTGAAGTCAATTCAAACATTTATGAATACCCTAAAATCAGGCCCCAACTTGGTAAAATCAAGTTCCTAAAATTAGTTGTTTGGAATACATGGAGACAACGTTTTATTTATATTCTTTGGTAAGCACTTAAAAGCCTTACATAGCACTCATTTGTTCCTGAAGTATAAATATAAGCCTAACTTACCACCATGTATAATAATACT
The DNA here is from genome assembly GCF_036321535.1 of Camelus dromedarius. Classification (NCBI taxonomy): domain Eukaryota; kingdom Metazoa; phylum Chordata; class Mammalia; order Artiodactyla; family Camelidae; genus Camelus; species Camelus dromedarius. The sequence continues at coordinate 35,019,091 of NC_087443.1, read as the reverse complement.
TTTTCTGAAAAATTAGTTCATACTTCCAATATACAATTTCAGAATTTCATCTCCCCCCTATAAGAACTCTGCCAATGTAATTAGCCAGGAATTTGCCAGCCCTTGCTGGTCATGCAGTAGGAGAAGCTGAAGAAAAGGTGCCTTAGCTTGGAACAAGGACTCCACTAAAACAGTGGCTAGAAGAGGCATGGAATGGACTGGAATTTGGGGACTTAAATGAAAGAAGATGAGAAGTCATAGAAAGCTAAGACTTCCTACCACCCTCACAAAAAGCCTGGAGTGTCCTGAACTCTAGGATCTGTGTGTGAGGTTTGCAAACTACGTGAATTGTTCTTTCTAACTGTAACTTTAAAAATAATAAAGCTATTTAGCGCCTACCTCACATAGTAAAGGAATGAAATGACTCATTGGTTTTACTCCTAAGTGTCCAAAAGATAAACAAATTTGTTAAAACGAAAAATAATATCCATTTAGGAGCATGAATGCAATTCAATAAAGAAGACAAATATATTCCTTATGTGATTTTTTACTGTCAAGACTAGGAAACAGTTCAAATTTGTGCGACTATTTAACATATTTATGGAAAATACAGTCATTGTATAGCATTAGGCTGAATCACCTGAAATTGCTGGTATTCCACCATTTTTAACCCTCAAAAATGGCAATTGCATATAGTTCAACCTAATAGGTAGATAGTTGGAAGCTTTAAGTATTAACTTTTTTAAAACTCCTATAATGTAGAAAATAGTCTTAATATTTTCAAAACTAAATTAGGTTTCCAATTAGTGGAAGTGAACAATCTTTTACTTCAATTAGTTTGAATTATCTGATTAAAAACTAATAAGCTTCACTGGGGAGTAATCATATTTTCTACCCCAAAAGAGATGTTGGTTTATTTTGTTTGCCCAATCTGAGATGAGGCTGAGAGGGGAGATTTTAAATCGGTTCCAAGAAATTGAATCCAAAAAAATCTGGTTTCTGTGTTTCCTAAATTCCAGTTCTATACAAATTTAAGTGATAATATGTATAAGACAATAACTAGAGGATATGAGTAATATGATTTAGCAGCTTGTTAACATTTAAGTCCTGAACTCAATTATTATGCCTATGACTAGGGGCAGAAGCAAATCAGCCACGTGCTTCCAAATTCCATTTCAGGTGCATGTTAGTACTATCTCCATGGAGCCTACCTAAATTATAAAATTATGGTTAACTAGAGTCACAAGTTTAACTAATGGTCTCACCTTCACCCCAAAGCACATAGCTCCAGATTCCTCAAAGATGTAGCAGTGCTGGAACAAGTGATTGCCCCCAAGTCATTCATGTATTCTTTCATCCTTCAAATACTTATTGAGCACCTCCCATGAGACAGGTGCTCACTATTCCATGCACTGTAGATATAGTTGGAAGCAAGACAAATAAGATCTCTGCTCTTTTGATGCTAACATTCTAAGGCTTAGAGATATTCAATTATTCAATCAAAAAACAAGCAAACAAGAAAAGTACTAGATAGCAACCAGTGCTCTGTAGAGAATTAGACTGGGGAGCTACTCTAGATGAAGTGGCCTGGGAAGACTGCCGTGGGGAGGTGACATTTAAGCTTAAGAGAATAGGGCAGGAGGGGGAGTCAGAGGAATCCAGGATAAGTTCTAGATTTAGGTTAACTTAGTGTATTCAAAGTATGGTCTGAGACCTGCAAATTGTCATCTCTCCACATTGAGATAAGTACGTACAGAAATTGAAAGTAACCATTAAGACATTTCTATAGCATCTGACGGTGAAATTTTATGTCTATTGAATTTAGTAATTCTGCATGCCTTTTCTACTCATTTTTCTATCAATTCATTTTTATTTTATTTTACAAGAGTACAGGTTGGAAAACCTATTTTTAAAACCTGGTTTTCACCATAGGTAGTGTGAGAAATACTGGCTTAAGCACTTAACCAAGTGGATGAATAGTGGTGCCATTTCCTGAGATGAGGAAGAGCAGGGTAGGAGCAACTCCTCTGGGGGACAGAAATCAAGTGCATGCTGCTTGGACCATGCTAAGTTTGAGATGCCCATTAGATACCCAAGCCATGATGTAGATTAAGTTGTTTGTCATATGACTCTCGCGATGTCGAGCAGATCACTGGGTATATGAGTTGCAGGGAGAAATCAGGCTTAGAGACATGGATTTGGAGTCATCAGCATACAGAAAGTATCTGAAACTGTGAGATCAGATGATATCACCTAGAGCAGAGGAGCTAGCAAAGGAGACTGATAAGGATCGACTAGAGGAAGAGATCGAGAACCAGTATGGTGTCATGGAAACTAACAGAAGATAATGTTTCAAAAGGAGAAAGTAGCCACCTGTATCTAATGCTGCCTGAGAGGTCAGGTAAGGTAAGAACAGACAAGTGACAACTGGATTTGGCAAATCAGGAGACCCTGATTGTAGCAATCTCAGTGGAACAGTGAGAACACAAGCCTAACCAGAGTACACTAACAAGAGAATAGGCAACAAGGAAATGAGGCCATAACAATAGAAAGTTATTTCAAACAGTTTTGTTATGAGGGCAGCAGAGATACAGTGAAGTCACACATGGAGTCAAGGGAGATTTATTTAAGACAAGTTTTCCTCAAGTACGCAGATGGGAATGTCCAGTAGAGACAGGAAGTTGGTGATACAAGCATGTATCAGAATGCAGTTCAAAATAACTCTGCCAAAATACCACATAGGCAGTTCTACATTATTAGTAGCTATGGAAATTACATTCTGTTTTCATTCCATTCCCTACAAGATTGTCCTGGGGCTCCACGCGGAAGGTGAGGAATCAGGATTCACTAGGACAGTTTGGGATTATAGTACAGACACTGAAATCTCCTTTAGTGCTCCATGGTGAGGAACTGGAAATGAAACATGCCTGGTTTATTGAGGTTCCATCATGTAAATCTAACATTTGAATCTTAAAAAGTCTCATCCTCAAATTATACTGATGAACACATTCTTCCTCATCCATAGAAACTGAAACTGAAACATTTACCATTTTAACAGGAGTACAAAATTTCAAGCTTTGAGCAGAGGCTGATGAATGAAATAGAGTTTCGCTTGGAACGTACCCCTGTTGATGAATCAGACGATGAAATCCAACATGACGAGATCCCCACGGGCAAGTGTATTGCTCCCATCTTTGACAAAAGACTCAAGCACTTCCGGGTTACAGAAGGCTCTCCAGTCACATTCACCTGCAAAATTGTTGGGATACCTGTTCCAAAGGTAGGGGAAGATGACCAGCCAGTCAGCCAATCAACAGTGCAGAACTATAAAGAGCGCCTTCAAGAAAGTCTTATCAAAAAAAAAAAAAGAGAGAAAGAAAGTAAGAATGTCTTGTCAGACCTCTATGAAGTATCCACAGAGGGAATGAAAAACAATACCAAAAAACTAATTAAGCCCAGATAATTTGACTAAAAAGAGACAATCAGGAATAGGATCATGAAATAGTCAGGCAAGAAATAAATCAGACTACTTATGGGTAAGTTGACATTTTTATAAAAGTTTAAAATAAGTTTCTTAGTCATATCTTCTGTTTTGGGCTGTTGATTCTCTCAATCATCAAACTCACCAAACTGACATTTTTCTTCATATTTAACATTTACTGAATATCTACAGCACGCCTGTTGTACCAAGTCAGCTATATTTGTATCATTACTATCAGGTTGGTAAATGCCAAAAATGTCATATCGTTACCACTGGCTGCTGAAAAATCTTATGAGTCACCAGATTTTTTGGCAGTCAGCTGAGAGAAGGATTTACACCGGGTTTGTCTGCAGCAGGGAATCGCTCCACTCTTGTTTCACAGACATTAATGTGCTGTTAGCATGTATGATTAGGTAACCAGGAAATGTAGAGAAGGGCAGCTGCAACCAGTACTTTATCCCCCATCTTTGAGAGATCTCCTTGATACACACAGAAGTTAACATGAAAACTATGTATACTTAAATTTTAATCAGATGAGAAATTTATTAGCAAATGAATCTTGGCCTCGTTCTACTTGGTATAATAAACCATACTCTCCTTTCAAGTAAGGTGAGCTATTCTAGGCCCTGAGATCTGGGACTGCAGGAGACTTGAGCTTGTAAAAAAGGATAATGGGGAAAGTTCCAGACTCCTGGTTTTCATTAGTTTGCCTCTGAAAACACATCTGGTCCTTAGCGTGGCTTTTTAAGAAATTAAAAAGTACAGTAAAACTAGTCAAAAGCCTTATCTCAATCCTAAATTATATATCATTTTTTTACCTAAAAATTCTGTGTGTACTAGTAAGGAGCATATCACGCTGTCATTTATCATATGTTTTATAATTTTTTTCTAAGTGTTTTAGAAGGGATGGGTTCCTTGTTGTAGAGATGGCAATCCACCATTGCCTCTTCCTATTCTTCACATCTTTATACTCTAAAGATGTACAGAACGGTGTTAAATTCTCCTTGATTATTTTTCATCACAGGTTTACTGGTTCAAAGATGGAAAGCAGATTTCAAAGAGAAATGAGCGCTGCAAAATGAGGCGAGAAGGAGATGGGACATGTTCTCTGCACATCGACGCCACAACCAGTGATGATGATGGCAACTACACCATCATGGCTGCCAACCCCCAGGTGGAGATCAGGGCTCTGCGCTACACTGCACTCTGAGGAAGGAGCGGTTGATGTCATTGTGAATAAACCTTGAGAAGTGCGAGTTACTAAGGATAGCTGGGGAAAGTGAATGAGAAGCACTAAAATTGTGTGTAACTAGAGCACAGTATCACAACTTACAAGACCAGTCAGCTGCTGATGGGTCACTCAACCCTTCAGCCTTAGTCAGAGAACATCCGTAGTGTCTATACACTAAGTAAACGCCCCAGACCTATGAGACTAAATCTTGTGTTTATCAATTTACTGACTCTCTCAAAGAGCCTATAAATCATTCTGTCAAAGAATGATGTGTCATTTTCTGTTCTTTAAAGAATAAAATACTTCATAAAGACTTGTGACTACCCCCACTCACAAATTTTTATCAAAGCTGGAAAGCCATCATCTTTCGCTTTCCTTTTCTGAAGAGATGAAGACTTAAAATTCCCATTAAAGATATGACAGGATAAATGCCTTCAACTGCTATTAGAATAGGAGGTACAGAACTATAATTTCTACTCTCACCCACTCCTCCTATTAAAATGTTAATTTTGAAGATAATCTCTATAGAGGAAAGTATAAAAATACGTGGCCATGATCTCTGCATGTGCCTGCAGACATTAAGTGCACAAGAATTAAAATTTTTTACTTTTGTGCTCTGTTCATTCTCAGCTTAAAAATGAAAGTCATCACAATACTCTTAAAAATCCTTTCCCCTAGAATACTAAAAGTGGTTTAAGGAGTTTTATCATTTTCATTCTCCCCTCCAAAAAACCTCTCAATATTTAGCCAAAATTTCTCATAATGTTCCAATCCATAAAAATGTATATAAATGGGAAAATGTAGAATTCTTCTATTTTAATTTCATTCATTTTCTGTTTCTCAGGGGAGAATCAGCTGTTCTGGCCACTTGATGGTACAAGGTTTGCCCATTCGCAGTCGACTAACAGCTGCTGGTCCGTCTCACAGGTAAAGACAGTAAGAATCTCCTTTCTCTAGCCTCTCCCAAACATCCACCCACCACAATGAGCACTGAAGTACCGGATCAACAGACTGTTACTTAACATGTGGTCCTCCACCTGAAGCATCTGCATCACTTGGGAGCTTGTTGCAAATACAGAATTCCAAGCCCCACCCAGACCTACTGAATCAGAATCTACATTTTAATAAGATCTCCAGGTGACTCATAAGCACACTAAATTTAAGAAGCATTGGTCTACAGTACACTTTTAATGGTTCAAAATTTGTAACCATCAGTAGCACCTGTGCACAAAATATATAAATCTTTGAATTAAATTACCTTTACCTTTAAAAAAGAGAGACCATTAATGATTATATGTATACAAATCAAAAAAATATTTTTGCTGCTGTCGTCTACAACATAACAGTTGTCTCCAGCATAGCAAATGGCTTTCCTCTTCTGTGATTTTACTAATCACAGAAGAAAGAGCCTGGCTTTCTCTTGAGTCTTATGGTGCCACAAAGTCTTAGCAAAGCATTTTATAGTTGCTGACCTGGAAGAATTAAATGAGACTTAGCAAAGCAACAAAAATAGTGACCCATGTTTCAGATACAGCATTTCACCACCATTATAACTATACTTCTTAGTTTTTTTTCCCCTTCTTCAAGAACACCTGTTACTGTTGGTCAGTCTTAACCAGTCTAAGTTCATGATCATCTTTAATCGTCTGACATAATTTATTAGCCAGGTTAAATTTTATCACTCAGAGACACAGGGATTGCAGCTGCCTTGTTCTGGGTTATAAACAGGACTTCTCTTTTGGCTCTCATTTCAGGTTCAGATTGAATACTGATTTACTTGTTTATTTGGAAACTTTTGAACAACTGGTCAAACCCAAAGCAAGGGGAGCTGAACCACTTAACCCAGAATGACTTCAGAGAGAAAAAAACCTAAAGCCTGTTTATTTAATCACAGATCTCACAAGATAATCCTACAGTGTATGAGATGCTTAGTATTTTGTCTTTTACAACAGCTCCACATTATTATCTATTATTTCTTTATGGTCCAGCATACCCCTCCAAAAAAAAAAAAATCTTTTCTCCAAGCCCTATAGCCATGCCTAAATGCCTACTCCCATAAGTTTGGAAATTGGTTTCTATGTTTAATGCCCAAACATGCTTGCTGTTCTAGAGGAAGGTCCCGAGTGCAAGAAAGAGACAAAGAGCCCCTCCAGGAACGCTTTTTCCGACCACACTTCCTGCAGGCTCCTGGGGATATGGTAGCTCACGAGGGGCGCCTCTGTCGCCTGGATTGTAAGGTAGACTCTAGCACCCGTCCTTGGTTCCAGATTTGTTCATATTTTGTATTTGTTTGTTTGCACACACTTTCGTTTGTATTTGTTTTATGGGTTTTGTTTTGTTTGTTTTTCAGGGAAAGGGGGCTGGGGAAGAGAGAAAGATCACTATTTTTTTCACAAGGTTCTTTTGGACCATTTAATACCAAACAAAAGTATTTCATAAAAATTTTAAGTGTCAATAAAAATTACACTGCTATTGTATGAGGTTAACTCTGCACTGGTAAAGGACAACCAAAACGGTGATGAAATGTAGATGTTTTCCATATGATGCCTGGAAAGTCTTTATTATCATAAAGCCAAAAGGATGATTTTTGCATCCTTGAAGTGAACTGTGAAGTACAGCCTTTGAAAAAATTATAGTCTTGAAAAGATGGCTCCAAGGCACTTGATGAAAACAGAGGCTGGTTTCTCATAACTAATCAAATCTGTCACCTTTAGCTAGTCTACATTCTACTTCAGAATCTATGTTCAACTGAACAGCGTGGACATTTCTCAGTATGAACAGAAACTTAAGTTACCCCTTCTGCCCCAAAGATGTAGAATGCTATAGAAATTTAGATGCAAATTAGCAGCAGCTCCAGGTTAAGCATTTACAGAATCTGCTTCTCTAGGTGGTTTTTGCTCTCCCACCTGCTGTCTAATAACACTTGGGATTGATTGCTGACATATTCCACCCTAAACCCTAAAAGATACCAATGCCTGGGTCCCATCCACAAAGATTCTGATTCAATATAGTAAGTGGGCACCAGGATTGTCAAACACTCCTCTTGTAATTATGATACACAGCAAGCTTTGAGAACGCTGGTTTAATGTCTGTCCTTTTCTTGGCTCCCTCTTGCTTATTAGGCACGTAAGCAATGTATCATCTCTGAAACTGACACTGCAGGCCTATCTTATATAGTTAGCTTTTTAATTCTTATTTATTCTAATCCAGAATATAATCATGACCCAAATTGGAGTCAAAATACTATCTGATTTAAATTCATGCGGACATTCATCCAGATCCCTCTTACCCTGATGCTCCTGCAGAGAGGTTTGTCACCACTCCACATTCCCTCTCATTGTCCGTTTGGTGCCAGACCAGGATGAAGAATTCAGCCACCAGATAAATCTGCCTGTCATCAGTTTGTCATTTGCCTCAGCTGTCCTGTTGTTTATTAGGTGAGTGGCTTACCGCCCCCGGAGCTGACGTGGCTGCTCAATGGCCAGCCTGTGCTGCCAGACGCCTCCCACAAGATGCTGGTCAGGGAGACCGGAGTCCACTCTCTGCTCATTGACCCACTCACTCAACGTGATGCGGGGACCTACACCTGCGTTGCTACCAACAAAACCGGGCAGAATTCCTTTAGTCTGGAGCTCACTGTAGTAGGTAAGATTTGCTGCTGGGACCCCTAAACATAACTTCCTCCAAAGTTATTGCCCAAATATGCAGAGCCTGTGATATCACTCCTGAGTTCTTTGCCCCACCAAATCATACCTGTTTCTCCTACACGGTAGTAAGGGTCATGTTTCCTACATCGCTTTCAAAAACATATCAGTAAGCTAAAAACATAATATGGTACCTTGTGCATATCATGTATGCAATAAGTGGTGGTTATTGTAATAGTCAATTAATCAATTAATGAATCACTAACTAATTTACTATAGCTAATTCAGGTCACTTGCCATACAGCACACCACTCCTGGAACATACCAGGGTCTCCCCCATCCCAAGCATCCATGCCTTTGCATCAATGGTCCCTTTACCTGAAATGCCCTTCTTTGCCTAGCAACCTCCTACTCATTCTCTGAGGCTTACTTCAAATGTCACCACAAAGGCACAGTGAATCCACCAGGCACATCCTCTGCTGTCTCCACAGCACTTAGTAAAGAAGAGACTCTAAGAGCACTCACCGCCTTCTGTGTAAATATTTTCTTTTGCCTCCCTGAAGAGAGCTTCCCAGGTCAGAGATTCTGACTTGTTCTGTGTATCTCGGATGTCTGACTCAATGCCTGGAACACAGATGTTCAACAAATGTTGAATCGATAACTAAACAAATTAACCCTTACCCTATAAGATGATGTGCATAAAACACTGTTAATGCCTACAGATAAGGATGACAAGTCATCAGCACCTGGGAGGTGCCAGCTCCTCAGGGCAGTAGTTCAGCCAGAATTAGATTTCAGAACCTACAAAATCTAGTGCCAGGCTTTCTCCTGCTGTCTCCCTTGGATGGCCCCTGAACGAAGTCAGCGTGGCTTCAGAATGCTAATCCCCTCTCTAGGCTAGTAGCCGCTTTCTCATTCTATCTTTTTCTTTTTCTCACTCTTAATTCCTTCTCACTAACAGAACAGGAAAAGCCCATTCTGCAAGGACACTTTGATTGCAGCTTTTACTTTTTTCCCCTGCTATTTTGCTAAGTATTGACTCTGGAAACCCTGAGACATGAGGTATCTTTGCCTTAACTGGTTCTGTGGGGAAAAAAAGCCTTCTTAGGAAGCATAATTTTTTTTTAATAGTATACTTCTTTCAACTTTTCTGTAGCTATAAAAATTTTTCAAAATAAAAAGTTGAGGGGAAATGAACATATATTCTACAAAATGAACTCCTCTAAAAAACACAAAAAGATATACTTAGTATCTAAAATATATTATTTCTCAAAATTTACTGCTGAGCAATAAATAAAAACTCCCTTAATTCCACACCTATCATTTGCATCCCATGTGTGTCACCCAAATCCTTGAGTGTTGTTTCTCATAAAATAGGCAGAGACAGTTCCCTCATTTCTTTTTTAATCATTTCTGGAGCTTTTACCAAGGCAGTGATCTTCACTAAGAGAACTGTAATGAGTCTGAGGCACAGACCCCAAGGTATTTCCTACTCAAACTGTCACGGTCCTTCTCTTATTCAGCCAAAGAAGTGAAGAAAGCGCCTGTGATCCTGGAGAAACTGCAGAACAGTGGAGTTCCCGAAGGCCACCCAGTGAGACTGGAGTGCAGGGTGATAGGCATGCCTCCGCCCGTGTTCTACTGGAAGAAGGACAACGAGACCATCCCTTTCACCAGAGAGAGGATCAGGTACAGCCTCCACCCACGTCCAAGCTTGACGGGGAGGTGTGTGGGGCCGCGCAAATAAGTCTGCAGCCTTTTGAATCTGGCTTCCTTCACTTAACCTAACGTATTTGCGTTTCATCCATGTTACTGCGCGTATCAAAAATTTACTCCATTTTGTTGCTGAGTGGTAGTCCATTGCATAGATATCCCAGTTTTAAAACCTTAATTTTTAAGCTTGAAAAGCTACAAGGAATTTATAAAGATCGTGCATATTTTTTGGTCATGTGTCTTCAGTCATATTAGTACCCAGAAAACCTTCTGACAGTAAAAAGCTAAAATAAAATCAAGCAAAACAAAATTTTAAGGCAATACTCCTTCTCCATCCGTCACCATATGGCTGTTTTTCAAGTAACTTTAAGGATCCAGTTTCCTAAAGTGGGTGCCTTGCTTAATTTCTCGTAAACATCCTTAATTCTTTGCCATTTTGGTCTCATACCACAAAGGCAGCTTGTGTTCAGAAATTCCTACTGAGAATTATTTCTTCACAGTAAGCTGAATTTGTCCCAGAGGATGCTGGGGTTTGCAGAATTTTGGCATCTAAAAAGTCTATGTATATATAGGTCAGGATTTTTTTCTGGTAAAACATATACAAGAACAGAGAATATTCTTGAGTTAACACTTCAGTGTAAATTAATGAAATGTGTTAAACCCGGCCTGAAATTCTGGTGTAATTATCCAGGAGTGTAATATGCAGTCAAGGCTGAGAACTACTGATGTTGAGAAAACAGGAGAACATGCTGATTTGCCCCTGAGCTGCATTATGCTAAATGCTGCCATGCCCTGTTGTTTATATTAACAAATACCCTCTCCATGCTAACAGTTCATTTATCCCTGGACTCTTTTGGTCTACTCTCCCACAGCTTCTTAACAAAGTTCTTGTTGCAATGTCCAACCTGGTTTGGAAAAGAGATTCTTCTGGACTTTGGCTGTGACAAGTAGGGATGCCCTTGATAGAACAGTGGCAAAGGCAAGGTCTCAGCCACAGCTGTCAACTCTCATCTTGGCCTCACTACATTACCTGCTGTTCTTTTGTGATTTCTTTCCACCTTCAAGTTTGCCTCTGATGTGTGGTTAGAACTGAGTCCTCTTCCCTCCCCAACCAGGGTCTGGAAGGGAAGGGGGACGAGTGCACTGCTCAATTTGCCTGGGTTTCCCAGAGCCCTAAACTCAAGACTGTTTCTGCCCCCAGATACAATACAGATATATTCTTTCTTTCCTTCAGCATGCACCAGGACACAACTGGGTATGTCTGCCTCCTTATTCAGCCAGCAAAGAAATCAGATGCTGGATGGTACACATTGTCAGCCAAGAATGAAGCCGGCATCGTGTCGTGCACTGCCAGGTTGGATATATATGGTAGGTGTAATGGCATCAGTTGAACATCTGTGTGTGAGACGCAACTTAAAAATCTTTTTGAGGGGAAGGTGTAGCTCAAATGGTAGAGTGCATGCTTAGGATGCACGAGGTCCTAGGTTCAATCCACAGTACCTCCATTAAAAAAAAAAAAACAAACTAATAATAAATAAATAAATAAACCTAATGACCTATATCCCCCAATTTTTTTTTTTGAAGAATAGGTGTAGTATGTTTTCATAAATGAATTGATCAGATTATATTTTAGCACTTAAGAGATGGACTTTTAAAGTCATTTCATCCTAGTCACCTCAGGGCTTTTATATACTTTTCCATTTTACTATAAGGTTAATCGTCTTCCAAAAGAGGTCAATTTTTCTGGGCTTCTAATACTGGGAATTACAGCTAACTGCAGAGCGTTCCCAGGCTTGTACTTCTGATCACCCAGCATCTTCATGCCAACTCCTTACTGCCCTGGGTCACCCACTGGAACTCCCTCCCCACTGCCGGTCACTTCCTCAGCCATATAGCCACCCAGCAGAATTTTCCAGACCCTATTCATTTGTTAATTCATTCTACAAATATTTATTACCCCAATCCCAAAATCAGACTAATAATAGAAAGCTGTCCTAATAATAATATCAGATGATTTTAGTGACTTGTAATTTATGAAATGGTACCCTTAGATCCTCCCAAACCCAGGAGATTATGGTAATTGTTGTTACCCTCACTTAAATGCTGAAGAAACCTGGAGACTTAGGTTAATTGACCATAGCAGGAATGCAAATCCGGGTTTTTGCATGGCTCCGTTGAGCCATGTTTCTGATTTTCAAAAAGATTCACAAGTTAATCTTTACTAATGTATTTGTGTACTCTACTCCTCTCCCCTGTAATTTTGACATTAACTGGTATTTTTGGAGACATAGCCCCCAACCTGAAAGAGTAATCCTTTTTTTTTCTCCTTAAAAAAAAATATTGGTCAGCTTAATAAGTTTCTTATTCATTACTGGTTTAACACGATGCACCAGAATCACAAATAAGAGTAACTCTGCCTAGAATCTGAAGTCCCAGCTATCTCCAGGTGCACACCAGGTATCCCCTTTTCTGAGTACCGTAGAGAAGGGGCCTTCGCCTGACGTTTTCCCTAGGTAATATATTGCTTTCTGGTTATTTACCCTTATCCGTGGACTTGAAAAGAAACTGAGCTGTGAGAGAAGCTGACGCTAATGTACTTTCCCCTGGGAGAGTCCGAGGAGAGAGAGGCCGCTGACATGTTTTTTAATCTAGGCTAAACGCCTTAACTATTTCACTCACTTCACCATGTCAGAGGGAAATAGGTCTTCAACTAAGAAACTCAGGACCAATAAGCCCTGAAACGTCTTTCTAACTTCCAGTCTTGAGTGCCGGGTATGGCTGGTGCCGGGTATGGCTGGTCCCGGCTCACGCCCCGCTGGCTCCTGTCCCGATTCCGCAGCACGAACAACACGAGGCGGTGTTTCCTCAGCCGGGACAGGGCAGAGGGGGAGGGGACGGGGGCCTGGGGCTAAATTCAGCCATTTCCCCACCACCCCCCCCACCCGGCCCCTACTCCCACCCACCACCACCATTTCCTACTTGTCTGAGGAAGCGGGACGCTGGGCTCCCCTCTCTCCCCGAAAGGGGCGCTTCCAGCTGCACGAGGAGTCCGCGTCAGCCGTCGGAGCGCAGGGAAAGGTGAAGAGGCGGAGGGCCCCGGGGGGCGGGCGCGGGCGCGGGGAGGGGGGCTTGACGAGCTGCTCGCGGCTGCCTTGCTGAGTGCCTGTCTTTTGTGGAGTCCCTGGAAGGTGTGTCCCTTTCTGTAGCTTTCGAAATTTGACTTTATCAATTCACTCAGAGGTATTCAGACTCTGAAAAACTAAATCAAAATACTGAAATCAACAAAGGACCAATCCATAAATGGGAACGCTAACAGGATCCGTAGATCTTGAGGACCCAGAGCGTCAATGATCCCCACCTGGTGCTCCCTCTTCCCCACATCAAGGTCCTTGGAAACCTAAGGAGAAGACTGCTTGGTAATTTCTGAATCAGAGACAACACTCAGGACTGAGCAGTTTGGATGGGTATTTCATTCAGGTCATGTTCAAGCCTGAGGATCCTGTCTGCTAAAAACAGGATCTCCTTTGGACAGTGCTTGGTCAACATGGGCATCCTAATATCCTGAGATATTATAAAATCCTAAAATCCTGAAATATGGTTGATTGCACATAAGTTACTTTTCAGTCTTCTTGCTGTAACTCATTACAACGTGATTAGGGTGGTAGGTCAATAATGACTGTCTAGGGTGATTGGGGTGTGCGGTGGGTTCTGGTCAGAGGAATGAACTCATCTTTTAGCTTCCACTTCCACAGACTTTTTATCTCCACCTTTTGGGGTGCCCTCTCTTGAGAGCCTATCACCCTCTCTACAGTCCCCCTAGCAGACTCCATGCTAGGTCATAGAGGAGATAATTCTGAGAAATCACCCTAGCCACCCCACTCTTACTTCTTACAGTCCCAGATTTTACTGGATTAGAATCGTAGAGTTTAAAATTTGGGGTTAAATCACCAGCCCAATTTCTCTATTCCTGATAGGGAAGGAGAGACTTTATTGCCCTCTTCTACAAATGAGGCATTTCTTTTACAAATGACCCAGATATATTTCAATACTCTACCAAGACCCTGCAGAAAGTGTTGGAGTGAGGACAGAATGCAGCCCTGCGTGTACCTACCTACATTGTATTCCTTTTATCATAACACGTTATTTGGTCCATTTTCCAGCTCAGTGGCACCACCAGATCCCACCCCCCATGTCCCTCCGGCCCAGTGGCAGTCGCTACGGATCTCTCACCAGTAAAGGACTTGACATCTTCTCTGCTTTCTCCTCCATGGAAAGCACAATGGTGTATTCATGCTCTTCTCGGAGTGTAGTGGAGAGTGATGAACTTTAAAAATGTCTGGGTGCCTGCTGTGCAAGGGGGCGGACTGTGGAGGGGGAAGGAGGACGAGCCAGGTACCATAGTTTCCAAGCAGCTGGATTTGAGTACGTTCCCACACTGCTGGACCTGTGGCAAGGAGTGCTTTGCGTAAGTCAGCTGGGGACTCTTGCAGTCTCAGCAGGAGGAGAGATGTAGGGCTGTGCCTTTTAAAGATTCCAACAAAAATGTGAGAAGACGATATAGATGAACCAAATGTCATGCAGGTGACATCGACTGCTTTGGGGAAAAGCTAGCATGCTCCCCTGCCCCCTGCTGTGTTAGGGGTGTTTAGGCCACACTAGGAGCAATTAGGGGCCAGGTGCTTGGGTTGAGAGGAGTTAGATAGTAATGACCTTAGGTATCACTAACTCACCAAACAGTGCAAAGGAAAATGCAGGGTGGGGAGTAGAGGAGGTCTCCATCACATTTCACTGATGATTACAGCCATAGCAATAGTCTTGGTAGATTCATTAAATCAGCTTCTACTTAGCACTAGGAGAGCATGCCATAAACTCACGTATGTGGAGAAGCACTTTTGATTTGCTAATCCTGGGTGTACTGAGCCACATAAAAAGTATCCAAATGTCTTTGAGATAACAAAAAAAAAAAATCACTGAAACAATATTGCACAGTGTACTTATTCTATAGCCAAAACAGGGCCCCACTAGCCTGTCTGCACCATTTTCTTTTGGATACAATGGTGAGTGGTTTTTCTTTGTCTATCCCTAGATTCTAGAACTATAGGATTGTTAATAAACCAACCAGAAAGAAATTTTCTGCAGGGTCACTTTTAAAACTATTAGTTTCAATTGCCATTTGCAAAACACTCAGTCATCATCATCCTCTACCCACAGAATATTGACTCTCCCACTCCTCCCCTCTCCCCAGAAGTCTGGAAGTATATGAGGCAGTGAGGAAGGAAGAGATGCAAACATGGAAAGGAAGTGATGGGAGGGTGTTTTGTTTCGTTTTGTTTTGTTTTTTCATTTACCCGAGCAAAGCAGTGGTTGTGGAAGGAGAGATCTTTAATCGTTGTGAAATGCTTGGAGATCATTAGTCAAATTGCATTTTCTATACAGAAAATATTATGCTAACTGAGAAGGTGGGAGAAAGAGGGAATGTGCACCTTTATTCTAACCCACCCATTCAAAACCTCCCTCTCCACTTAAGGAGTTTTTAGACTTAAGTTCACTGTGCTATCCCAGTGCCTGGAAGAGTGCTTAGCACAAAGTAGACATTCAATAAATATTTGTTGGATAAATGAATCTTACATTAAAGAAATCTACAATGCATGCACCAGTCAAAAATTTGCCCTAGGAATGGTCAGCACAGCACAGTGAGCTCCAGATTTACCAGGGAAATGAATTGCAAAGTCTGTAACCAACTCCCTGTGCCCAAGTCTCTGGGGTTCTCTGAGCCAGGCACCCTCAGGTGGCATCTTACTCAAGTGAACAAATAGTAATTGCTTAGAAAGGCTTAAAATGTTCCCCACTTCAAGGCAAGGATTTCCAGGATAAAAATAAATGCATTCACTCAAAAAATCACTTGTGTGTCTACTCTGTATAAGATGCTACACTACAGTCTGTGGGCCATAGGCAGATTAAGACACAGTCCCTGCCTGCAGGGAGCTTACAATCTAGTGGGGGAAGTAAGATAAAAGACATGTCACATGCTGCTTCTTGGGGCAAAAAATCTATTATTTATCAAAGAGAAGTTTCTAGTGCTCCTCATCCTATATTTTTCATGACTCTAAAATTATCTTATTTTCAATCTTTATTTCTTAATTAAACAAAATATCATAGGTTACATCCTTAAAAAATAAAGATTTCAGGCAGTTATTTAGCAAAATTATTAGATTTTTTTCCTTTTGTGTGTATACAGGAACAATAGTAAAAGACTAGGCAATTGTAATGAAGTAGAATGCATTCCACATAGAATGTGTCCTGTAAAATGTTCTGTTTTCATATTGGCTTCTATTCACTAATCTCTTTATAACCAAAAACTCCAGGATTGCTTCCCCACAGTTGTACACCCAACCTCATCATTACATCTATTAATGTAAATTCTAGACCGTTCTCCCATGAAAGGATTTTCTTCATCTCGTTATGTCTTAGCTTTCTGAATACTTTTTAATCTTGAATGTTGTTTTACAGCATTCAACATAGAACTAGGATAAATATTTTATTTGGCCACTAGCTGGCACTGTCGAACCTAAACTATAGCAAGCTTCAAAATTCCTGGAATTTCAACTATTGGATTTTGTTAACAGCAGGGTTTCTCAACCTCAGCACTACTGACATTTGGGGCTGGATAACTCAATGTTGCGGCAGACTGTACTGAACACTATAGGATGTTTAGCAACATCCTTGGCTTGTGCCCACTGGGTGCCAGTAGCAGAGCAGCCCCTCCCCAAGTTGTGGCCACCCAAAATGTCCCCAGACATTGCCATATATTCCCTGGGAGGCAGGATTCCCTTTTGTTGAGAACTACTGTGTTGAATAAATCCAAATTCTATTGGAATTCAATTGCAGTGAGATATATGTATATAAGAAATTTTAGTTCCACTGGATATGTTTGGACTCAACATATCCAAAGTCAGATTCATCATCTTCACTTTCATAAACCACTCTTCATTCTAGTTTAATGATTCTATTAATGGCACCAATCACAGTCCTAATAATCCAAGTAAAGTGTATTCAAGTCGTTTTTTTGCTTTCTCTTTCCAGTCGATTGACAAATCATGTTATTTCTAACTCTATTATTTCTTTTATATTCAGGCGTTTCTTTCCATCCTCTTACAGTTCCCCAGTTCAGACTTTCAGTACTTTCTTAATTTCCCTCAATACTGCTGACTTCAACTATTATAAGAGACTTCTAACCAGTCTTTCTGCCTTTAGTCCTGCTTTTTCTCCCCACTAAAATCTAGCCTAGATCTCAGCATCAGATCATTCTTCCTGCTCCAATCATATCATTCCCCAATTTTCGAACCCCCAGTGGCTCCTTGGAGTCAACCCAGGTACCAGCTGTTCTGCTCTGTGGAATTCAAGGCTTGTTGCAATATGATCCCAAAGCTTTTCATCTGTTCCTCAGAAAACACACTCAGTTCACGAGCAAATTTAACACAGGCCTCTGCTTTCCAGCCACATGGCTCTGTTTTTGCCTCCACCTGAAAGGCTTTCTCCCCAATCTCCACCTATGGAAATCTTACCCATCCCTTAAAAGCCATCTCAAATGCTACTTTACTGCCTCTATGAAATATTTTCTGACCCCCACCCCCAGACCCTAATAAATATTCTATTTACTTTGAAACTTTATAGTAACATTTTTTAGTCTGGAAGAGAAGACTTTGTGTAATATTTCATATAAAACACAGCCTCTATATACCTGTGTCTCCCCTTGCACTAGCTCAGTCTTGTCTGCACTAGATTTTAGCTACTTGTTAGTATGGACTGTGTCAAAAGCTTGCCATGTGCCTTATACAGAGTAGGCATTCAATAAATATTTCTTGACCTAAATTGAAAATACTTTAAATTTCTAGGTAAGTCAGGATGTTTCTATATAAAGCAAATAGAGTCTAGTAGTGGCTCTTAACCTTGGCTGCACATAAGAATCTCCTAGGGGAGCTTTTAAAAATCCTGATGCCCAAGCCACAACCCCAAATCAGTAAGTCATAAGCTCTGGGGTTCCTTCATAGGCATCGGTATTTTCTTAAGCTTCCCAGGTAATCCCAATGAGCAATGAGATTAAGAGTCATTTTATTAACATGATTTGATCACAGAACTTACCCTAAAAGTTCCAAGGGATGCAGATAGCATAAGGCTGCAGCGTGGACATCGGTGAAGACTATCCTCCCTCCTTGTTGCACATGCAGTGCATGCCTGGAAAGTAGAAATCAACAAGCACTTTGGCCTTATTAGACCCTACTATTTTGCACTACACTCATTGGACATGTAGCATTCATGAAGCCCTCAGAGTTAGCTCAAAAACCTGCAAAAATTGACGGGGAAAGAGAGAAAGTTGGTGCAATTCTTCTGACTCTTTGCTTCAAAAAACCATACAGATCCCATAAGCACCCTTATTTTCAAACAAGTGAAGGGCTTTTTGTAACATGGTCAGTCATAGAAATGGGGATCAGAAGAAAAATGGAGAAAGAAAATGCACTATTAAAACCAAATTACCAAGCAGCCAATAGAAAGAAGCAAGACAACTTCCTCCTCCTCTTTCGTGTTTCTGATGTATCCCAGCTACACTGTCTATGGTCCTTTCTGCATCTTTCCCCTATTCCGTTTGTTTCTCCTGAGATGCCCTACGCTCCATGTTCTGTAATCCCCCGTGGAGTTACCCATCCCCTCTCACACCCCTCCCCACAGCCTGCCAGCACGCTTCATGCTCCAAATTGACCTAACTCCCATTTCATGCACCTTGGCTTGGTGTTCAGAAGAAAGCAGTCCAATTGAGCAAATCTGAATGCCTGTGAGTCTTTTAACTTCAGTTTAAAGCAGTTGCCTTCTTACTCCCATCAACTTCTAATTGATAGAATTGCTGGCAAGGAGGGAAAAATCAGGCTGTGAGGGGAGACCTAGAAAACTGACTGAGTCAGACACCCAAATTCTTTTTGTTGATCATAGCCTCCTCCTGTCCTCTTCCTCCCCACACACTCCTAAAGTACCTTCCAAGCTGAGATCTTGGCCTGAGTCTGTTTGTATATGGGCTATTTATAAGTTGGTTGTAAACTCAAAGGCAAATTTACTCATAATGACCTTTATTCAAGGTCCCTTCCAGGGTAACCTGGACTCAAAGTATTTCCATGATTGTTGAGTTGAAAAATCATTGTGCCTCCCTCACCAGTAAGATGAACAGTTCCTTAGATTGCAGCTGAGCTTTTTGAAGTCATTTTTACCACTAATTGCCTTTTCTTGTTTTAAGTGGATCAATATTTCAGAAAGTTAATTACTGAAGCATTGCTTGAAGAATGAGAAGCACCTTCTACACTTTGACAATGCAGTGGTCATCAGTATGCTAAAAAAAAAGTTGCTAATACCATGTTTTTTAAAAATCTGTGCGATGCAAAAAAAATTGCATATTTGTTAAAAATATGTTTGCCTCTTATTTCTGTGTAATTATATTAGTTAGCGTACTTGGTCTTATAGAATCATAAACAGGCTGCCTTTTACTATGTAAATAATGGGCACTTCAAACTCTGTAGAGCAATAGCCTTGAAATTGCAAGAAATAGAGAACAGACTTTTCAGTCCTCTGAGAGTTGAGCCATAAATGCTGAGAGTAAGCATAAAGAAAATGGCTGTACTGTGCAGGCATATAAACACTAATTTGCTAAAAGATTTAACATATAAGTGAATAGAAACTGTTGCCCTACTAATAAAAATTAAACTATTTTGACATTATTTGACAATAAATATTTTAAGGTTGAAATAAATGTGCACTTTTCTTTAAAATGCAGAAAACAGTGCTAGTTTCCAGGTTTAAAGATTGATTTCTGATAATGATTGAACCAATTTTTAATGTACAAATATGTATATGTGATACTTTAAAAGTGATTTTAAAAAATTATTCAAATTGTATAAATTACCACATGTTATAATCTGGTTAGATAAGATATCACTAGAGGAACAGAAAGATAACTGGGTTTTAGTCTTCCTAAAATATCCAGCAAATCCAATAAACTTCTCATAGTATGTTCTTTTACTTTCTAAGATAAAAGTTCATTCTGCCTCCTAACTGAAAACAGGGGCACATTAAAATGAGACTTTAAGATGGGAAAGATGAGGGAAAGGAGTCTTGACCAGTTTAGACTGTAAATTAATGGAGATACAAGTAAATTTTGCTACAATAGATAACAAAATAGTTTTAATACCCGCTAAAAAACATGAATTATTTTCATATAGTATGGTAAGAGTGAATTGCTTGATGTTCTAAAATTCCAAAGAACCTGATGTTTCTATACAGATTCAGTGAGTTACCTGCAAACTTGGCAGATTCTTATAGTTTCCCCACAATTAGTGGTGCAAAAATCCAGTGAACTATATATACTAGTATTGACAATAGCAATCACTACCAAAAGATTGATAAATGCACATGCACCTAGTATAAACGGTTTTACTGTGTATTTTAAGGAGAGTTAAAATGCTGAAATAATTCACATGAGATCATATGAGTGCATCTGCATTTTTTAAACACATATTGCATTTTTAAACACACTAACTTTTATTTCTTCAGTATTTTGATTTCAGAGATACCTTATCCTCTTTTCTGATTAGTTTGCTTACTTTTCCCAATCTTTAGCATCAAGTTTCATGACATATTCTTCTCTCTCACTATCTCCCTGTCAAGATAAAAATCTGTCAAATGTTTAATAGTATTTGGAGAGCTCCTTATTTCTAGGAATTCTCTGGTGAATTTCAATGGGGACTTTAATCATTCAGATGATTTTCAGACACGTTCTGTAATTTTTCTTAACTCTGGGATCTCTGTTTCTTTATCTGTAAAATAAGCAAAATATTTGAGACTTTCCCAGGATAGAAGGTAGGATAATTAAATATTTAAGAAGAGTTTACTATAGAGACCCTTTTAAAAAGTGGTAACAGAGTTTTTTTCATTCCAAAGAAAATATTAAAAATAAAAGTAAGTAGCTAATTTGTTTAAAAAGTTCACATTTCTTGCTTGTCCCACTACTTTGTGTTCCCTTAGAAGGGTAGTACACAATGGTGGAATTTCTTCTTCCAAGATGGTATATCGTTGGAAAAAACTTGGAGAAAAATCAAATAAATATCAAATAAATTCAAGAAATATCCTATCTGCTTTCTACAGGCAGATACCAAGGAAATTTATTTCAATATAAACAGAATAGCCTAAGGGAAATCTGACTCCCACATCTGTGACTGAAGCTAGTGGAAATAATGACTCCACAGTGCACAGAGAAATAGCAGGAGTTCCTGCGTTCCTTTCTGGCTTAAGCAGTTCAGGACAACTCCACTGTAATGTTCCAGGCTCTAATGAAGAAACGTTCCATGCTAGTATGTCAATGGCTTTATGTTGAAATGAATCAACCTTAGGATAACAGATAGACATGGGCCCTCAAAAATGAGCATATCCTTTGGTCTCTGTTTTCAAGTTCTTAGCTACATCAAGTCTGAATTTAACATCCATGATTCATTTCAGGCACAGGGACTGACAAAGGATGCATGTGTGCCCAAAGGCATTGCACTTACACACATACACACACGCACACACCCAAGCTAACTTAATTCAGTCAGAATCAAGTGACTTAAAGCTTTTCCTTTCTCTTCCTGCATGAGTTCTTTCCACTTGAAAACACACAAGGCCCCAGAAGCCTCACAAACATGATATGCTTCCATCTTAGGAAGCTTGAGTCAACTTATTTTCTTTTTCGGTTATTGAAATCCTAATGGAAAAATTATTATAGTAGCCATTTTGAAATGTGTGAACTATGTAAACTGTATATTTTGCCTCTATTACTAGAAAGCAATTACTGGATCTTGGCTTGTATTCCTTTTCTTCTGCATTGTGCATGTTAGATATTCTTTGGGACTGAAAACCAATGATTGCTTAAACCAAAATGTTTGTAAGCATTAACTGCGTCTTTCTTCAGAAAATATTTGGTACTGTATTCCAGTAGACCACATCATCTCCATGACACCTGATACTGTTTCCTAACTGTGCTTTCTTAAAGAGTTGTTGGTGGTTGTGTTTTGTTTTGAAACTTTGCAATTAGAAGATGAAAAATAAAAATTAAGAACCAGTATTTAATTCAACCTGGATGTTTTTAGAAAGCAATTTAGAGGATGTGATGGACTGTTTCTTTATGCATTAAATAAAATTTTATTTATTCTCAGTAAATTGTTGGATTTGTTTTTGTTTTGTGTTTTGGTCCCAGACTCTGTATGTGAGATGGGTAAGTTCTTGCTCTCAGTAGTTTTCTTTCAGCTTGGGTATTTTTTGGATACACTAGAAGTTCAAAATAGCAATCCAAAAACCCTGTGTCAATTCAATAAAACACTTGTTAAAACTTGCACCCTCTAGTAATTCATGACCAGAGAAGGAAATGGGTATACAGGTGAGAAACTTGGTCATATATTTATAGTCTTGTATGTGTTTTGAAATTCCTTTCACCACAAGCAGCAATAAGAGATACATTTAGTGACATCTAATCAGACAACAGAGCCAAATTCAGTCCAAAACAGCACTTTGCTTTTACTATAAGATGGCAAAATTTAAGTGAACTGAGCCTTAATTGTTGAATCCTAGACCACTATTAACCACAACCCAAAAACACTCCATCTGGCTTATATCCTGCATAAATTTTAGATCTTCGTTGTTATAAAGGTCACCTCATTAAGAAATTGGCAGTATTGGATATGAAGAAAGATAGCCTAGTCCTTCTTAAGATATGCAGATACAAAGAATGGAACATCAATATAATCAGCTTTTGGTAATGAGGTTAATGGTGTCATAATATATCTTATTTAAATAAGCAGTTCTCAACCCTAAGTTAGAATCACCAGGGGAGCATTTAAAAAATATCTATGTCTAGGCCTTACCTCAGCTCAGTTAAATCAATTCTTGAGCTGGAGGCCTCAGTTTTTTTGTTTGTTTGTTTTTTGTTTTTTGAGTAAAAGTAGATTTATTCAGAGAGATGTACACTCCACAGAGTCTCAGAAGGCAAGAGAAAGGCCACAAGGTGTGGAGTTGGGTGCTTAGTTTAAAGGAAAGGTAGATGAGTTTTAGTATATTTTACAGGACTCCCGATGTGTAAATTCTAATGAGCAGTCAGTGTCGAGAACCACTAGCTTAGATGGCATTTCTCCACCTTGATAGCCTGGTTCATTTGTATGCAGTTATTCAGACTTTTGACCCCAGGGTTTGGCCTCAACCTCCAGCTGGCACCTAGGAAGAGCCCACATATAGTAACTAATGGAACTCAAACCCTGCCTGGGATTGGGTCTTCTTTTATTATTAATGCCCCCTTAGTAGCCCTTATGGCACATATTTCTGATACTACACTGCTGAAGCATTCAGTTCTACGCTGCTCAGAATAACGTATTGATCAGTACATGTGTGTTCTTCCTGGCTGCCTCTGCAAGGACAATGATGATGTTGAGTAAGCCAGGCTATGCTTATGTACTTGATAATATTTGATGATTTACTGAGAAAAGGGAGCCCAGGTAAAAGAATATTTTTGAATTTCAACATGTCCTGTTGTCAAACTAGAAAGAACTCAGATTTTAAAAGGTGAACAATATAGAATATTGTTGCAACTTGTAGGTTGCTTGGTAATCTAAATTCTATTATGTAAAATAATATATGAATCTTAACTTCAAAATTATTTTACATTTGTATTATCCAAGTTCCTAATCTATAAACCATGATGGATTCCCTCAACATGCAGTTTGAGGAGTTTTATCAAAGACTGGATTTTATCGCTGACACCCATTTATTTTTCCCTCAAATATCTTTTAAGAAAAAAATAGTGCATCAAGTAGGGTGGAAAGCTTAGGAATTTGCTAAGAGCTAAATTGCTTCCAGAGATTTCCAAAACACAGAAATGGGCAGCTAAAGTGTAATATTTAATAGATTTCCACTCTTTTGGGGTAGTGGGGATGGGGAAAAGAGGCATGGAATTAGAATCCCATCACTGTAATTAAATTGTTTGTTTTATTAAGAAACTCCTGTTAATGACCAAAACAGAAATATTTATTTCATGTTTATCTCTGTTCTAGAAGCCACAGAGAAAAGTACAGTTCTCTTTTGCAAGGTATTTAGAGCCCAGAGAGAGGGATGCGCCCTACCTAAAGAAGGACTAACAATCTTAATGCATCTGTGAGACCTTCTCTAATTAACACAGCATTTAATTAAATTTTAGCACTGATTTCATTCATTCTACAAATTCTACAAACTTACTGGGGTTATTAATGAAGCATTTTAAGTCTAAGTAGACTATTGTTCTCCAAGAGTGAGGAAGACAGATACCCTGAGCATTGCCATAGCCCAAGCGCACACTGCAGAGTGGAGTGTGACCTGAAAGGGGTCTGGGCACAACATTGTGTCTTCTGAGAGCTGTTGATGTCAAGAGGTTAAACATTTTACTCTCTGATTTGCACTGAGGAAGCAAAGTCCTGAGTCCACCTCAGTTTCTTAATAACAGGTATCAGAAGGAAAGGGAAATTCAGCATTAGTCAGTCACTCAATGGATTTCCAGAGATACACTTGTGATTTTGTAAATTTTCGTTTATGGGTGGGGAAAGACACTGCCACTCACAAACCAAAAGGTTGTTGATAATTAGGGATAACAAAGAAATTAAAAATTTTAATGAGGACTCTACAGATAAATTGCAAAGTAGCTGTGTCTGATGTTAGGTGTTGGAATCATAACAAATGGGTGTGGGAAACATCACTGTTGTTTTTATTGACTCGTGAAAAGTTCCAAATGCACAGATAACTTAGGCCTCCTTTTTCTAATTATTAGCAAGACATTCTCCCAAATGCATGGAGTGCTGTTGACCACCAAGTAATTCTCTACATTACAGGCTTGGTGTATTCATTCAACAGCTAAGAAAATTTATAGAAGTAATTCAAACCAATACCATGTGTATTGTTTTGCTCCCTTCTTGATTAGCCTTGATGGTAGTGTAATCCCTATTGCTCAACTTGTACTGATTAAAAGAAAGTCACTTCCAAAAGTATTATTTTTTGTCTCAGTGTTAGTTCATATATATATAGGAACAAATATATATTTTGGGGGGTACTTGTAAAGATTGGTAGTTAGTAATCGGCTTAATAAGGAAAATAAAATCCTAAGGAACTGTGTATCTAGTTACTTAAAAGCAGAATATTCTTTCACTTAATTTAATCTTTTTTAGAAACCATGAAAAATATATCTATATTTCCACATTGATAGGGAAAACTTTCAGATTAATTACTTGTACTCTCATCAGCTTTTTTTGTTTGTTTGTTTGTTTTGTTTTTGATGAAGTAGTACAAAACAGTACATTTGCAAATTGGTGGGATTAAACACTCCGGTAAAAGTAAATACTTCACTATCATCACCCCCCACACAAATAGGCCTTTAGTGCCATCAGGAAACTAGCAGGGCACTTGGCATGAAATACAAACCTACATTTTAAATTACATTTTACAAAATCAATATTTTAATAATGTATACACAGTTTTGAAAAATACGGAGCACTCACGCCCATGTACACTCCAGAAAAAAGAAGTCTGACTACTTCATGCATGCACACACAATGCACTAAGCATAACTGCATTTACAAGACAGGAAAGCTGCTCGGTATAGAGCACACACAAGTAATAGATAACTGTTTAACTTCACCCTAGCAGGACAAACTTACAAAGTTTAAGAAAGCGATTATTTCTCTGAGGACTAAACCTGCAGTATAACCTAATCTTATTTTTCCTTAAGAATGTTTTCCCCCAAAGTAGTCCAGAAAAGGAGGATGGGACATTATTTTCAGCAATCAAAACCATTCCAAGAGCCCATCAATGAAATCTACAACATACTACAGAATTAAAAATAGAAAGCAATAAAATCATCCCCATAGGACTGGGGATGCGAATAAAAGTAAGCTGGAAATTTGCTAATTATACTCTAGGAATGCATCCTGGGCCACCGAAAGCCCAAGCGGCTACTTGGGAGAAGGCTCCCGAGCGCGATCTCTGGGCGTCCCATTCACGGCGGGGCCGCGCGCCCTAACTGGCCATCTGGAAAGGCTCGGGCTGGAAGCCGAAGAGCCTCTGGCCGTAGGGCTCGCTCTCTCCCGGCAGCTTCGCAACCGCGAAAGGAAGATAGTGGTCTCGGCCGAAGTGCTCACAGTGGAGACTGACCCAGTCCCGCTCGGAGCCGAATCGCTCGGCCTCAGCCAGGATGCGAGTCAGAGCCATGATGTAGCTCAGCGCCATCTGTAGGGTCTCGTACTTGGACAGCTTTTTATCCTGGCCCCACTGGGGAACCACCCTGCGGAGGCGGTCGAACGCCGTGTTGAGCCCCTGCATGCGGCGGCGTTCGCGCGCGTTGGCCGCGAGGCGCCTGCGCGCCGCGTTCTCCAACCGCCCCGCCCCGGCACACGTGCCCGCGCACTCGGCGCCGTCGGCACTCGGGGGCGCGGCACGCGCTCCCGCCTCCGGGTTGCTGGACTTGCAGGACTTCATCCCGGGCTGGAAGTAGGGAGGCGCCGAGCTCACTCGTCGGCTCAGGACCTGTGCGTGGTTTGGTGTATGCGCTGCTCTGCAACTTGGCTCTTCTTAGCAAATAAGTCATACACAAAGCAACCAGCGTGGAATCAAAGTTTCCAGTGGGGAGTGCGGGGCTCTGCCTTTTGTCCTACTGGATAACCAGATTGATGTTGCTTCACTTGCCAAAATTTAGGGGAAATAGAGACGCTGAAAAGAAAGTCATTTTCCAAACGTGAAGTTGAAAATGAAAAGGGAAACTTCTTGCAGCAGAATTGGTGTGGCTGGTTCGGGGAAGGTCTTTCAAGTCCTCTGGGAAAGCTGAGACTTCTTTCAGGAGGATGAAATCTTTCCCGAAGCTCAGATAGGCAAGGAGCGCTTTTTCCGCAGTAGCTGTCGGAGAGTGCTGGATGAATCTTTGAAGGAGGAGAATTTATAGCAGAGGGCTGAAGAAGGGAACAGGTGGTGGCAGGTGGGTGGGCGTCCCTCGGCTTCCATCTCAGCACCTTCCTACCCTGGGAACTGCAGGGGGGTAAGGGGGACGACGCACAGCAAAATCCTGACATTACAGCCTTCGTCTGTTGGAAGTTTCTCCAAAGCTATGCCCAACACTAACACACCATCTGGAGTGGCCTGGCTGTCCCCAAAAGAATAAAAAGGTGGGGGTGGAGGGAGGGCTTAGTCCATTTTTTCCCATATCAGCAGGCAGCTTACATATCAAAAACTGAACCAAGATTTTAAAGTTACTAGAAATCACTTGTGTGAATATGTTGGTCTTGAAATTATGACATACAGATGTTTAATGTTAGAAGATTTTGCTTTGTCACGATGTGTGACAATTTTGCATAATGCTGATTGAATATATTAGCATTTTATTTTAGCTATTAAGTTGGACAAATTAGCAGGTCCTAATATTATTTCAGACCTGGAATTTTTACTGTGCAAATAATTTGGGTGTTTTCTGCAGAATAATTTACTACAACTTGTCAAAAGATACTGTGTATATCAAAAATGTATATTATTTTCTACATAATTAGATTGCATGGTTTTGGAACTTAGGCAAATTCAGAATTTATACTCCAGTCCCCTGACACAGGTTCATAAATGTTTTCAGGACATATATTGAGATGACAATCTCTTAGTTATTTAATTTGACTTTTAAATTGAATAAAACTAATCATCATGCATATACATGTGCAAAATGGAAACATCTAAGTGATTTGTGAGGTTTTAAAGAATAATTCCTAACGAAAAAAATTTTCCCCACCTCATAAAGCTGTAAATATTTCATGCTACTTGGATGTTTCAGTTGTGTCAACTGTCCTCAGGAACAATAATGAAGCATGATTTCCACTACTGATAATGATGAGTTGATTTACAGAGAAACCGTTAACTTCTCCTCTCAACTTCTTTTCTAGCTCTTAAGGAAAAGTGGCAAAGAAACAAGCTCCAAAAAGATTCAAGCCAAAATCATTTCTGGATTCTTTAGGAAGGCTAATATGTTCTTTCTCCTTTTGAAATATGGATTATGTTGACATTATTCTCAGATATTTTTGTTTAATTCACTTATCAACACTCTCACAAATCAGGAGTCTTTTAACTGTCTTGCTTCCCTCACCATTGCTTTAGACTAAAACCCCATTGTGACTGCTCTGACTCCAAGTCCTGTCTTCCCATAAATAGTTGATTAATCCCCAGCTGAAGCAATGACAATGAAATGAAGTTGAGTAACACGAAGACAATAGAATGCAATTGAACATTAATGATCTCCAGCATGACAGATGTTGAACACAGACTTTTGCATGGAGCCATTCAGCTCTGTTACTCTGAACCTTAACAGTCTTGGTCAGGAAGAGCAGTCCTGTGATGGGAGGCACTATATTTAGTTATCAAAATGTCAAATACATTTTTGTGAGTTTTCATGGAAATCGGCCCTACTAATGCTATTATTTCTCATGTTCATTTATCTCATCCCTCCCCCCAAGGAGCCTCCTCTGTGCTACTCTTTGGAATGTTTCCCTACAAAACATAATGTTCTGGACACTGTTGACCAAAGTGCTAATGAGATGCATGATTTTGCTGGCCATGTATTCAAGACTGGTAAGATTATAGCCTGTGCACTAAGAGACTTGAAAGTACCACTTGAAGATAAAAAGGAAACCCAATAAAATGCACACAGCTCAGCTATATTAGAACATAAACTAGCAGATATGACATAAAATTGATCCAAGGATAGAGAGTATTGCTGCAATAAAGGGCCTTAAAGGTATGTAGTAATTCATTTTTCAAATGTATTCTGAAGGACAATTTATTAGTACTACAAAGATGCTTCTGGGGGAAAAGGATTTCACTGTCAAGTAAATCTGGGAAACCTACCTGCTAAGTCCTGCTTAGAGAGTTATGAAGCAAAATTGATAGAATAAAGTTTCAGAGAGGTCCTGGAGTTAAGAAACCTACTGACTCTGGACGTTCTCAGATCTTCTTGGACACAACCTTTTTTTCCTAGAAAGGATAAGAAACAAAGTTCCTTGGAATACATGCTTCCTAGCCTGCTCTAGTGCCTTCTGTGTATTTTACGGAGGAGGAGACTGAGATCCAGAGACTAAGTATTATGTTCAAAGGCACCGAGCAACTTAATGACTGAATTAAGAAGTTAAATCTCCTGTATCTTTTGATTTTAGATGCTTTAAAATTGATATCACTTAATACAAGCCCTTCAGCTGACAAATGGAGCAGCTGAGATTCACCAGTGACTTCCCAGAGTCAGCCAAGTCACTAATAAAAGTTTCAGGAATAAAATTAGAAATTTTATGCTAAAAGGATAGTGTCATTTACTTTATAACCCTACAGTCTAGCAGAGTGCCTAGAAAATAGTAGGTAATAAATAACCCAAAATGAATGTCTGGGAAAATGTTACATAAATGATAGTAATGCCAATCAAAATGAGTGCATTCCTAGTGAAGAACCCATACGAATAATTTACATTCCCTTACCTTGTAAAGAACACACACTAGATTCACATTTTGAACGCAGAATGGATTCTTTCTTATCAAAAAACACATCGATAGCCATTTGAGCCCAAATGCATGTCAGACTAATTCCCACAGTATTTCTATACTGAAGGCATGATCCTACCCGATGAATTGGCTATTACTCTATGTCTAGGGTTGGCCAGAAATCAAACTGGCAAATGGAGATAGGGGAGAGAGGAAGGTGAGGGGAGCTTACTAGAAAACTAGGAGAGGTATTATTTTAGAAGTAAAAGATCAATGGTTGAAAATTATTACATAAAATGTATAGAATAAAGGGTAAACATCCTCTATTATCCAAACCATATTTAATTTTTTAATGAAAACTCTCCAAAGAACCACACAATTAAAAGAAAGAGAAGAAAACACTTGTTCATTCTGAATTTGCAGAGAAATTATGAAAAATGAGGAATGGGGCTTCCTTCTGGAGGGCATGGCAGTTGGCGGATTCTGGGTCCCTGAAAGACTCAAAAGTAAGCCAGCAAAAGACAAAGGGACGATGAAGCTGAGTTCCACTTATATTTCATTAAAGACCAGAAGTGCAAGGTCTTAAAAGTTCCTGTAACTTTGTAATGTGCTACGTAGTTAGTAAGTGAGGAAAAACCTGCAGAAGGATTTATGTTTGGAGAAAGAAAGGGAAAAGCAAAGTATTGCCCCTCTCTCCCCTGCCCGTTGAAGATCCAGAAAAGAGAAAACCCAGTGTAGGGTAGAAACTAAGAACGGACAGACTAATAACAAGGCCAAGAGAAAGAAAACAAAGATGAGAAACCCTGTTCTAGGCCCCAAGAGTGATCACTCACCTCCGGAAAGCACAAGCTCACTAAAGGGCCCCAGGTGATTCTCCAACCCCCAATCACTTCACACACTGCTTGAGAATTACAGCTTGGCAGTTGGATTTAGTTTCTCATTGCCATGAGCCAGACTGACTTGCATGGTTTGTACTCTGCCATCACTCTTCTGGATGGAGCTTAGCCTCCTCTGAGCGTTTGGTCTAAGCTCTATCTTTGAAGTCAGTTTTGAATCCTGGCTCTCCTTTCAACTAGCTGTGTGCTCTTGCAAAAATCACTTCTCCTATTTCTCTATCTGCAAAGTGGAATCATAATACCTACCTAACCCAGCAAGAGTGAGCATTATTTTAGACAGTACCTGTAAAGGGCTCTGCCTGGTCCCTAAGAAAGCTACTCTTTAAATGACAGCTAATACTACACATTCTGAATAGATTTTATAAGTGATAATAAAAATAAACTCAGCTTTTGAACTTGATAATTTTTGAACCTTTTACACATAAAGGCATAGTTAATCATGATGTAAATTCCAGCTGTGTGACTTTGAGCAATTTACCTAACCTCTCTATACCTCTTACCTTATCTGTAAGGAGGGTTAATAATAGAAATGATCTTTAGAATTAGCATGAGGACTGAGCTAGTTACTCTTTGTAAAGCACTTAGACCCATGCCTGACACAGTTACACGCAATATAGGTGTCTCTTTAGATAAACAAAATGACCTGTTGCAATTATCCAGGATGCAGACTAGCCACCCCTCCTCTCATTTTTGCTTTATTTCCCTGCTTTTTAGTGCTTGACCCATAGAATGTACAGGAACAGTGAGAGGTGGGTAAATTCAAAGGAGTTCTGCCTTTGATATTGGAACAATCTAAGTTTGACATATCAGAGATAGAAGCAAAAAATACACTGCTCAGGGACTTACTGGGTAGCAGATTTGGTTGTCTCGTAGTTTAAGGTTCAATTTTATAATCACAGACATATTTCAAAGTGTTAATTTTCAGGAGAGGTTTCACTTTTCCAGTGACTGAAATATTTGCATTCACCACCAGGGCCCCTCCCTTTCTAGCACTGAGGTATTAAGGAAGACAGATCAATAATCATGATGTTTCTCTTCATGGACATTGAAGCAGAACAAAGGGAGTGAGTCTCAGGGATGTGCTGGATGGTTCCATGATAAACTGATGCTGGAGGCTATGTTTCTTCAGAATGCCTTTCCCTGTGTGGTTCTGGGTTTGAGTTAGGCAAAAGTGAAGCTGATACTCTGAAGATCCTTGTAGGTTAGAGGCCATGAGAGATAGAGGCAGAGGTACCCGTAGATTCCAGTCCATCCTTGCTTTTCCTCCTGGTGTACCCAGTGCTCCCTCCCTCTCTTCCAACCGCCGGCCCTGCTGACCAACAGTGGCCCCAGGGCCACTATCAGATGCTTCTTGTGAGCTCACAGAGATGGTCACAGCCACAAAGAAGCTGACTTCTGCACCAGCTTCCCCACCCAGTCTTACTCAAGCAGCTCGAGACTCGCTTCCAGACTCCCCTGCAAGCTCTGATTCATTCCCCCAGCCAGGGCTGCATAGTGACTGGTCTCTCATTCTTCAACAAACCTTTTTGGACCTTTACTTCCCTTGCTCCTTCCCCAATTGTATAAGGCCTCATCCTTATAACAAATTCCTTCTTCTGTAATACTCACAGTAGCTCTGCTTTCCTGGTTGAACCCTGACTGATACAAGGAATCTTTCATCTAGCCATAAAAAAGGCCATAGGACCTATCCCTATCTCCCTGCAGAAGCCCTCTACACTGGTGCCTCATTGTCTATGTGTCCACCAGAACTGGAGTCTTTTGTCTCTTGGACAGTAATTACTACTTCCATCTGTTCAGCCCTGTGCCAGGCAACATCAGGGATAAGTCAGAGTTTAGCCTAATGGAATTCATCATCTAGTTGTGGAAATAAACCCAACACACAACAAAAAACTACCCTGAGTAGTAAACCAGGGTCATGTTTTCCAAGAGGTGCACAAGACAGTCCATTAGAGTATGGGAAATGATTAGAAATTATTCTGGTATTTCTTTTATCTCATTCATTTCTAACTCAGAGTATGTTTTATAGTGTACAAAATATAAATACATATATTTATATGTGAGAATATACCAACATTTTTAACAATAGGAGCATGTCAGCAGAAGAGTGGGGACCACCATCCTAGGCATGAGGCCGGACATGATTGGTACAATTAGGAGTTCACAGAAGGGAGATTTTACTGAGCTCTGGAGGAAAAAGGATTTCAGCTGGTGGCCCCACCTCTCTGACATCACCACTTACTGCTGCCCCCTCAAAAGGCTGCTCCTCCTCCACTGCCCATGCTCACCCCACCCCCAACCCCTGCCTCAACTGCCATTTCCCTAGATTGTCCCTGGCTGGCTCTGGGGTGTCATTCAGCTCCTGTTCTACCTGATGCTGTATGTCCTTGGTTGTTTGGAGACTCCAGGAATACGGAGGCTTCCTCTGTATTGTTCCTAGGTGTATCTCCAGTACCTAGAATTGTGTCTGGCACATACAGATGCTCAAGAAATACTAGTTGAAGGAAAGAAGGGGAGGGAGGAGGAAAAGGGAGACAGAAGGACCCCACACACAAAGGGAGAGTCCACACTGTTCCCCTAGCAACACAGCTCTTTTTCCTCCTGCTAATATGGACTCTATGGGGGGAAACTGTGCCCTCCAAACTCAGTTGCCACTGGCCTGCTGCTTTTCTGCCTGCTCTGAAATTGTGGTCTCTGCTGTTTCATAGTGAGCAGGTGGCTTACTCCCCCAAAGGGTGGCTGTCATTACAATCCAGGTTTCAGGCAGTTCCTGAGTCAGCACAGAGTAAAAGCCCAGAGGCCTTGCCTGCCCAGGCTAGCTGCTGATACCGGCTCCCGGCCCCAGTAGGGAAGCAGTTTTCTGTTGATTTTAGTTGCTGTTGCTTTTTTGTTTCCTTGTGCAATTTTAGCAGCTTAGCTGAACAAGTTATTCTAAATATCCAAACAGCTAGGTCTATTAATTCTGAGACTGTGTTCCTGTCCCTCCTCACCATTAGGTTTGAGTCCTACTGCCCTGCCTCTTACTGAATCCACTCAGTGGGGAGCAAAAAGATATCATGCCTATCCGACCAGACGTCTCAACCAGTCAGATTCCTAGGCCGTGTCTAAGCAGAATCCAATGGTAGCCGTGTGAGTATGTAATTTTTCCTATTTCTTTGGCAACCATATAACACTTGTTTCATTCCTTCAAGCTGATTTTCATTCATTCATTTGACAAATATTTATTTTACTTACCATGTGCCAGGTACTGTGGTAGGCACTAAAAATAGAGTTGACCACACTGCAAAAATCCCTACCCGTGTGGATATTTGAAACTGGTAGTGTTGGTATCTAATTATGAATTTATTTCCTGTTTCTCCAAGTAGGTTATACATTTTTTAAGGGAAGGGGCAATTTTAGGTATCTGGGTCTACAGTGTTCAATAAAGAAGTATTTGCTTCTTGGTTGATTGAAATTCTTGCTCAGGCTGACCTTAAGTTAAGGAAACCAAAATCATCACCACAAAAAAAAAAAAAAAAAAATTAACACCTCCAGGAAATACCAAATGCTTACTGATGTTAGTTCCTATTTCCACAATACATTTTGAGTAGGGAAGGACTGTTAAAATCTTCATTTTGTGCCCAAGAAAACCAAGGGTTCTGGCTAAACTGAGCTACACAGTGAGTGACTAGATTTGAAAACCACTTCTTTCTCCCTAGAGCCCATGCTCTGTGCTGCACTGAGTCTTGTCAGGAAGAGTTTTGATTTCAAGAAAAGAGTCGTTCATCACTGTGACCTCAGTGCCTAGAATGATGCCTGGCACATAGTAGATGCTCATTAACTGTGCTATATGACATGTGCACAGTGCTCTGTCAGTCCCAGCCTGTCCCAGCCCTGCTAAACAGCAGGCAGTGGGGCCAGCTACCTGCAGGCACAGATTAGTCTATTTTGTGAACCAAGTCTGAGGTTTCCTTGGAACATCATCTGTTCACACAACCTCAGATCCTTGGAACTCAGTGCCAAAGGAGAAGGAAACTAAGTCTGCAATACGCATCTGACACTGGGCTTCTGACCATCCTCCTCATAGGCCAGTTTCACCACTGAGTCCATTCTCCCTATGCCAGCCTTCCATTGCTTGCAATGATCACCTCCCCGCCACTGCCTGTTCTTGAGGCGTCAGTGGACCAGTCAACTGAACACCCCACATTTTGCCAGTCACACAACCACTGCTGACTACAATGCTCAGATGACAATGCTCAGAAGCCCACAACCTCCTCCTTTTAGCTCACTTGTCCTGTTCCCCAGTGGCTAATGCCCAGTTGCCATATAATTTGTCACTCTAGGTCACTTGATTCACGCCAGCAAATTTGCTTTGCTGCTAACTGAGGAATACTGGACTGAGGCCCAGGTAACACTAGTTCACGCCTCTATGCTCCCTGGTGTCACGCAGGATGCATGTAAGTCATCTCGGAAGGAAGACAAAAGTTTACTTAAATACTTGATGAGTTTAGGCCAAGAAACAACCAGGAACATAAGCTTTCTGCAGAAGCCCATTATAAGAACCTCTTACCAATTCAATCCCCCAAGTGTCTCCAGACTCAAGTGGGTCAGAGAAATTCCAGAGTGCTGGTTCTAATCGCTAATGCCCCGTTTCTCCCATGCCTCACTTTACCCAGAAGATTAGCTTTATGGTTCTTCCAAAGCATATTTCCCAAACTGTGTCCTGGAAATTTTACCCTTTAACAAAGAAAAGGAAATTCTGCCTTAAACAAAGCTATACAGGCTTTACTATGGTCATGGTCCTTCTTAAGATGGGATATACAGAGTTTCCCAAATTATGTGGCCATAGAAACTCTTTGTCTCAGAGGATATCCAGAGAGCAGTATCCACAGAAAATTCAAGCTGAATCCATACTCTTACATCAAGGAGAAGGCCATCTGAAAGCATTTTAGTGACTGATTAAAAAAAAAGTCTGTATAACTTTCCTCTCAAAAGGTTTTTAACTTGTTATGCTGAAATTAATGAACAAACTCCTTCTCTTCTGCATTCTAGTCATTCTTTTGCATCCTGAATATTTCTCTTATAAAGTGTGACTCGTGAGCATGCAAACTCTCTGGGCAGGGCTGAGGGTGAGGTGGGTGTACTGGGAGAAGCATGTCGGGGCTGGGAAAACTTCCAGGGCAAATGGCTGGCAAGAAGGGCGGTCAAGAGGTTCACTGTTCAGCTGGCAGCCAGCCCAGAGCTTGATGGTTTAAAAAGGGACCCAGGAAAGGAAGGAAGTGCCAACCAAGAAAAGGGCATTGGTGACACAGGCAGATTCAAACTCTAGCCTAACCCAAAATCTGTTGCCCAAGGTCTGGTGGTAACACATGTCTGCGAATAACCTACCACTGTTATTTGAATGCTTCTAATTATCGTCCAGTTAATCCACTAAAAAGAGATACAAACATACAGAATCAGACACTGTATGTCTCCTGATGGAAAAACAGAGCATCTAGTGTACCTACGAAAAAACTGAACCTGAATCTTATTAGGCCTCCATATCTAACAATCAATTCGCATGACATTCAGGTGACAGAGAATCATGTTAAGAGATACACTATGGAGAGGCAATCAGCAAAATCCAGAATTAAGAATCTCAATAGGTAACAGGTAACTATATTTTCCAACAAATGGATTGTATGAGGTGGGGGGAAAGGTGAAGAAGGAACCTATAAAGTTAGAATCAGAGACTAGAACCATTTCAACCAAATGCAATCTGTGGCTCTTGTTTGGATTCTGACTCAAATAAACCAACTCTAAAAACATTTATGAGGCAATGAGAGAAAATCTGGACATGGATTGCACATTTGATAATAAGGAATTATCGTTAATTATTTTAGGTTTAATAAAGATAGCATGGTTACATTGTTTAAGTCCTTTTATTTTAGAGATACATACTGAAATATTTACAAATAAATTATATAATGTGTGGGATTTGCTTCAAAATAATCTAGGGAAAAGGGAAACGGGGGGAGGTATAGGTAAAACAAGATTGCCTATTAGTTAAATAGTTGTTGAAGCTGAGTGATGGAGATATCATGATTCATTATAACTGGCCTGAAATTAGCAAGAAATTAGCCAGTAGAAAATTTCCTTTTCCAGGTTGTATTTAGTGGTACTTTGGAAATGCGGACGTAATGTGCAACAATAGCGGTAAGTGTCTTCAGGTGCTGGTGAACAGCATCAGTGCCTTGGGGTCAAGGAGGTGACCCAGTTCAGTCAAACCAGAATTTACTTCTGGGTTTCCAGAAGTTAATCCAACTCTTTTCTGGTTTTATTCAAGACCTGCCTGAAGGTACATCTACCTGCTTCCCCCGGTCTGATCCTAGTCCCTTTATCTACCGTGTGGGGAGGAGAGGGAGAGTGGAGACTTTAGACAAATGGAAGGCACAAGAGTCCTCAAGCAGGAAGCTCCATATGAGAAGTAACTGCGAATTCATGACATGGAGACATGAAACCTCCAGGAAGCTTGGAGGAAGTTTTGGTGAATTATGTGAAGTCTACCACAAGCTAAAGGAATTCCACTGATGCTCCAAGTGGTTTTTGCAGAAGTGAGGATGGGTTGTGCCAAGGCAGCTCTCTGGGAGGAGGCTGGTCATATCCCTGGGGGGATGATGCACTCCATGGCCAGAGAAGAGGATGAATTGAACTGGCCCTAACAGGGACTTGTGTCTTTAGCTCTGTTACAAAGTGACCCACCCATTGGTGACATCATATGAAAATCTCCCTATTGGAGGGAGCTGGGGGAGAGAATTGGATCTCTTGCTCAGGGATTTTGCACAGTGTCGGAGTTGTCACTGATAAATAGACCCAACCTCACATTTCGATCTTCAGAGGAAGCCCTTTGCAGAAGATGAGGCTAAAGCAATCCCAGTATGAATCAGTGCCCAAATGTGGATCCTCTGGAAGAAGCCATTTCCAGTAATAATTGTAAGAAACCCATGGCCTGTTTCACTAGATGATTGGCTGCTGCAATTAATCCCTGAAGGCAATAATGTAGTTTTTAAAGAAAAAGATATATGTAGCTGTACGAATTTGTGCTGCTTAGATGAGCCTGGAGCTTTTTCAGAGACCTTTAGCATTCGAAAAATTAATGTTCCAGTGTCATCTATTCTTGAGGAAGCACACTTGGTCATTTTGTGTAGGCAGAAATTTAAATCCCAGGTTATAAGACATGGATGTAAATCACTTAGCCAAGGAACAGACCCAGCTGGCTAACCACCTGGCACATGCACCTCCATGCAGCCTTATAGCTCTCATGGTTGAAGATGCTTTTTATGGGGGAAATTTTAGGTTACGAATCTATTCTCAAGGTTGGAGAACCCAGAGATTTTGGTTTAGACCCTTGCAAACATCACAAGCTTACTATTCAAAAACCATCCTTCTCTACTTTTTATTTTTCTCAAGTTCCAGTAGGAAACATGTCATATCAAGATTCTTGCAGAAGAAAAAAAGAAAACAGAATCAGTCCTTAAGCAGAAAGGAGATATGGAATGATGAGGGGTAGCTCACTAAGTCAAAGGAAGTTTAAATAACTGGTTTTCTGGTAGGACATGAATGAAGGTGACTTGGACCTTAGCAGCCATTGCTTTTGGCCCTGAAATACTACTATGAGGTGACTCTGCTCCAACTCACTTGTCTATTTCAGCCAAGTTTTCAAAAACTCGGGAGAGAGAATTGGACTGGCCAGCTTGTCAGGTGTCTCTAGCTATGGCTAAGAAACAGTAACACAGTCACTGGGGGGTTGGTTGCGAGACTGCAGATTGTGTCTGTTAGAGAAAGGGGGACCTTTTCATCCTGCCCTAATGATGGGGATCCAGCTGAAGCTATAGATAAAGGAAGAAAGTAATCAGGCATCTTACGGAAACTGCAATTCTGGCCAGAACACAGTTCTCCACCAATGACTGCTCTCTATTCATCCGGGAGAAATGGCCCTTCCTCTCCTGTTCTCCTTTCCCTGACCCACTTGGAAGCAGGGCTCCTCACCCCTGTCCCTTTGTAGTCTAGTGCAGTGAAACTGTCTCTGATGGAGGAAAGGAGAGTTTGGGGTACATTTCCCCAGGTAGGCTCACACTCCATCCGAGTTTCTGACCCCAAAAAAAGCAACCCTATCCTCAGCTACACAAAAGTTTTTCTCCCATATGAGTCATCACTTGATCTTGATTATCCAAGTATCTCCTGGAAATGATCCACCTGAGAAACACAACAGATGTTTTTGCCATGACTACCGCTGGGTTCCCTGGAGTTCTGATTCTGATGGGACCAAGGACTGACATGAGATGCTTCTAAAGCAACAACCCATTCATTGCAGGATGAATCAAAATATAGTATTATGTCTGGATCTTTATCTTTTTGTTGAAAAATAAGAAAGATGATGGGTCATAACAAGGGGAAAATGAGCAAGTTAAAGAATTTGCATACAAGACTATGGAGTTCAATGTTAAAATTTAAGGTTTTAAAACCAGCACTGCTCATTCAAGCCTTCTGTTCCTGCCTATTTTAACATGACTATCTTGTTCATATTTGGCTGGAATTATCATTATTATCCTTATTGTCATTTTAATCCATACTAACCAGTTTCAACATACTATCTTATTCCATCCTCTCAGCAGCTCAGTGAGGTGGGTGAAACTATTATCCCCATTTTACAGATGAGGAAAGTGAGATCCAGAGAGGTTAAGAAACTTGCCCCAAAGTTCTTCTGCTGGTGAGTGTTGGAACCTGAATTTGTCTGATTGCAGAACATAACTTCTTAACCACTATAGAATCTTATGTCAGTCCAAAGGAAGCTGGTCTACTTAACATGGAGTTGGAACACTGAACATAGTGATTCAACATTGCCTCATGCAGAGGAACCCACATGTCTCCCTCAGGCTAGAAAGAGTGTGGTAAGGCTTTGGGGGCTTAAGTGTATTGCATCTGTGGTCAAACCTCCCGGTCTTGGATAAATAGTGGCTAAGCCCACCACTAGTTTAGCTTAGCATGACAGCCAGGCTCTAACACTAGCCTCTAGTCAACAGATTCTTTACTTTAACTTATGGATGGGCTGAAAAGACATCACACTCCCTCGAAACAATCCTGGGAGGATGCTCTGAGCTCTGCCCTGCCATTAGGGGCTGTAAGTTTGTGCAAACAACCATAAAATTAAACCCACCCAGGGAGGGACATTGATTTCCAATTGGCATAGTTTGCCAGATGCTGTTTGGTCTAAGAACTGCTTGACCTCTACTAGTGACGCCACCTGCCCTTGGCTTTGCGGGGTGTGTTCCCAGCAGGGAAGGCTCCTCCACTCCTGCTTGTTGCTGGAACTTGGGCTGAAGGCGTGGCAGGCTCCCCATATGTTGCAGGGAGAGGCCAGCCATGCCCCAAGTTGGATTCACCCTCTTATCCAGTTCTGGGGCTAAAGCTGCCCCCAAGAGATTATAGACGCTCCCATCCCCAACTAATTAAATAGATGGCCTCCTGCTGCTAAAAGGGAATGAGGGCGGAAAAACAGAAGATGCCTGATTTAACTAGGACCTGGGTAAGTAGCTCACCAGCCAGACCCAGAAACCATTGATGCATGCCTAAACAGTGTCTAATGGGTCAGGGAGGTTCTATGCCGGAGACCTGGAGTTCTGTATTCTCAGCCCACTTTGTAGTTTTCAAATCTTATAGTTCAAAACATGTGTCTTAGAAGCTTTACATATTATTTAAATTAATATTACTTATTGAGTATATCTTACAATCATTATTATTATACACTAATCCTTATGTTAAGACACTGGAATGAAAGTAACTGTTCAAAGACAGTACTTTTTCCCATGGGACAACCTGACCATGATTCTACCACCTTATATATAACACACACACACACTCACATAAAGAGGAGGCTTCTAGATTCAAAGCGAAGTGTCTGCCTAAATTATCTAAATCTAAATATCCATGCAATTATAAGTTTAGATGAAAACTAAAATCATGGTTTGGATTAAGGAAAGAAAGCTTTTAGTTTTTTAGGAGTTCTGCCTACAACTGAGTTATTATTACCTCTGTTTTCCATTCTGTTTTTGCTACAAATCGTTCAGAAGGAAAGAGGACCTGAGATGCAAAGAGGAAGACAGTTGTAATAATAGGAAATTGGTCTAAATTAAAATGATACTAAGTCACAGCACAACTTGGCCTCTTTGCCACCAACTTTTGACATTCTAATTAGTGTAAATAGTTATGCAAATCTAGTCAGTCACTCATTTCTCCCCTAGCCTGAGTGCCTGTGATTGTTTAAGTGAGGACTGTTGATGGCATAATTAAAGCTCTCCTAAAAATTAATTAGGAATTGGAGGACAGCCTCCAAAGATGCCCTAATTTGCGGGCAGCCTGGCACAGCTGTCCTTTTGTCCTGCCCGCCACCAGGACGCCTCGAGTTTCCCCATCAAGTATAACAGAATGTGACACTGGAAGTGTTCTCAAGCCTCAGGCCACAGGATGGAGTGGAGGACACAGACCGGCAGGAGTCTGCTGCACCCAGGATTGTCTCCTGGGCAAGTTCAGCTGAGGAGACAGGGTTTCAGGTGAACCCAAAGCTGGAGCACAGGACAGCTGGGTTTGGCAGGGCATAAATGAAACAGAATTGGTCATGAGTTGATAAATGTTGAAGATGCGTGATGACTGCAAGGGGTGGGGAGTGGCAGGGAAGAAGGCCTAGAAGTATCTATAGTATTTGCTTTGCTTTTGTGCATGCTTTGTCCATCATAAAAAAAAAAATTACTATATCACTACTGTTAAATTAATTAAAGGAGGCGGCCATTAGACATCTACATAAGCAAACCAAAACCTAAGCCCACAAATGCTTCAAGG
Source organism: Camelus dromedarius (assembly GCF_036321535.1). Classification (NCBI taxonomy): domain Eukaryota; kingdom Metazoa; phylum Chordata; class Mammalia; order Artiodactyla; family Camelidae; genus Camelus; species Camelus dromedarius. The sequence continues at coordinate 34,977,719 of NC_087443.1, read as the reverse complement.
CTAAGAAATCAAAACCTAAGGACAACCAGTCACAAACAGCCAAGGAGACTTACCCAAACAATGCAGCTGCTTGAGCTGTAGCCACTCAAATCATTTCCTTACTCTGCTTCAAAGTCTTCTTCATAATAAAGTCTTTCCTATAACTGCTGCTGGTGAAGGGCTCCTAACCCCTTATGGTTTGGCACTGCCTGATTCGAATAGATTTTTGCTCAAATAAACTCCTAAAAATTTCTACATATGCCTCAGTTTATCTTTTAACACTGCCAAAAAATAACATCTGTTATGGAGAGGAAGTTCTTAGTAGCAAAAGTCAACTTGGGCTAACCTCTTAAGGAGAAGAGTCAGGGAGTACCTGATCTTTAAAATGAGTAGACTGTTTTACTTCTTATCACATTAACCACACAACCCCACATCCAGCCCTGACTCTTCCCAGTTATGCCCTAGCTTGGGATGAAGAGCAAAGACTGAGGAGAGACCAGGAGAGAAATGGGTCCAGGTGAGACACAGAAGAAGGGGAACTGGCTAAGTGGGTGAGAGGAGTGAGATCCCCAGATATCTGTCTAGAGGATAATTGAGAGATGATTTTTTTCTTTTTTAAACATTTTTTTTTTACTGAGTTATAGTCATTTTACAATGTTGTGTCAAATTCCAGTGTAGAGCACAATTTTTCAGTTATACATGAACATACATATATTCATTGTCACATTTTTTTTTCATTGTGAGCTACCACAAGATCTTGTATATATTTCCCTGTGCTATACAGTATAATCTTGTTTATCTATTCTACATATGACTGTCAAGAGTTGATTTTGAATTAATTCTATGTCATTTAAAAAACCAATACAATCCCATTTGACTTAAAAATAACTTAAGTACACACTCCTAAACTTAAAAAATAAAAAGTGCCTGAGAGTCAAGTGGTAAGTTTGCTTATGCTTGACAGGCTCCCTCTGGCAGCTGAGTTAAGATGCAATGGGAGAAGCAATTGGTAGTTTCAGTTCTATGGGTGGAGAGTTTTTAAAGACAAGGAGCCCCTTGGCTATAGGAATCATGATTCTTATGTTATGATTCTTAACACGAGATAGCTGCAGACCTTGGAGACCACCAATCTTCACCGGTGCAGAATGACCCTTGTTGCTTTATCTTTTAGGATTACCCATGTCTAAGGTGACAGTAATTAACAAGCTAGTAAAAAGCCTCCACAGCCAGGCTGTGCTCAGTGTTTCCTAGCTTTGTTAGGAAAACTTGAGAGAATCAGTGTGGACTAATTAATTGGTCTTCAGGTAGTAACTAAATCAAAGGTGTCTTGAGTATCCTGGGAAACCAGTCTCCTCTTTCCTGAGAATCAATCAGCTCAAGATTGATGAAGGGCTGCTAAGGTCAGCCTTAGAAACACAAAACCATCTGCCAACTCTCTAGGGCTGGTACCTGCAGTAGAGCAGTTTTAGAAGAACAGGTGTTCACTTTTAACTTACCTCTTCTTTTCTCTTTTGCTGAAATCATGATTTTTAGGTAGGAAGAGCCTCCAGTTGGTTGAGAAACTCACGAACTGTCTATTGTAACTTAAAATAACCTGGCCCAAAGGTATTGGGATAACCTCAGCCGGCTCCTACACAAAGTCATAAACCGCTTATCCCTGACAGTGGCCACTCTGGCCTCTCCAGACGCATTTGGCAGCATTAGGAAACAATAACTACAAGGCATTGCCCGAGAAGGGCTGCCATAGACTGAAAGTTTGTGTCTCCCCAAAATTTGTATGTTGAACTCTAATCTCCAATGTGATGGTACTTCAAGGGGAGGCCTTTGGGAGGTGATGAGGTCATAAGGGTAGAGCCCTCATGAATCAGATAAGTGCCCTTATAACAGAGACCTTAAAGATTTCTTTCACCCCAATCACAAGAGGCCAAAGAGTTGGTGGTGGCCCAATTCCTGGGAATCCCAGCCCCTTCCCCAGGGTAGTTGGAATAGTCCTCCTACTTGCAGGCACATGAAGCTACCTAGCCCATAAAAACTGGCAACACCACGCCACGTGGCTGCCTCTCTCGCTCCCTCCTCTTCGGGAACAGCCTGCACTCTGTCTATGGAGTGTGTATCTACTTTTACTTTAACCTGAGCACCCATCCCCACACTTCATGGCCTTTCCCCTGCCTTTTGAAACAGCCTACACTCTATGCAGTATGTATCTCTCTAAATAAATCTAACTTTACTCAAAAAAAAAAAAAAAAAAGATTTCTTTAACCCCTTCCACCATGTGAGGACACAGCAAGAAGACTGCCATCTACGAACCAGGAAGCAGGCTCTCACCAGACATCAAATCTGCCAGCACCTTGATCTTGGACCCCCAACCTCCATAACTATGAGAACTAAATGTTGTTTATAAACCACTTGGTCTTATAAGCCACCTGGTCTACAGTATTTTTGTTATAACAGCCCAAACAGATGAAGACAAATAAAAGCCCTGAGATAAGAAGGTAGAATATGCCTATTGTAAGGCACACAGACACAGAAACTACAGAATTCCTGCGGGGAGAGAAGGGTATCCACGTAGGGAATGTGGTAGCCTGGAGTGAGAGTCAAGAGTCCAAGCAGGAAGAAGAGGGCTTCCCTGCAAGATACGTGGTGGAGAGATGGTAGATGGTCACACACAGGGAAACTGATCAAATAAGTAAATATATTAAGGATAATGGAAGTGACATTTCTCACTCTTGGTTAAAGGAGTTACAAATACAGAAAAGGCAGGAAATGTTGGATTAGAATTGGAGGTATTCATTTGAATTCATGGTTTCAATTTTTATAGATAGATATAGAAATAAATGTGTGTATAAAACATATATTCCCCAATAATTTCACAATATATAGAAATCAAACCATCATGCTGTATGCCTTAAATTTATACAATGACGTATGTCAATAATTTCTCAGTAAAACTTGGGGGAAAAATATATTCCTTAATTCTGTCCTCCTAGAGAGGCTGGAGCAGCAACACCCAATAAACCTAACAACTAGACTGTAGCTTCTAAATGTCACTTAGGACTAGAAGGAATCAGGGCTCCTTGGAGAAATGAGTGGTTCCAGGCCTGGGGCATAGAAAATACAAGATGAGCTGGACTTTCTTATTGTGCCCCAAAGCAAGGAAGTGCTCAGAGAATGATATGGACAAAAGCTGGTCTGAATGTACACTCTCTGGCCAAATTTAGGACAATGTGAGCATCAAAACAAATACCGATGGTAATAAATTATAGTCCATTATATAATACAGAAAACCATGAATCCACAGAAATAGAAATAAATGAATGAATAAATTGAGCTTTTTTTGAGAAATGGGATATTTAAATTGTCTCAAAGTACTTCCCCACAAAATGCCTATTAATTACAAAGGAGAAAAGAGTAACATTACAGTGAATAAATCGAGCAGACACTGCCTTAATCAAATAAGCAGAGTGAAAGTCCTCAGTCCCAGGCTGATCAAAATCATGTGTCACCCAAAAGGGTGCAAAAGCACAGTATCACCTCTATGATAGTCCTACCAACGATGCCTGTCCTGAATCTAACCACAAAGAGGCATCACACAAACACAAACTGAGGGACATTCCACACAAAAAACTGAACCGGCATAGTCTTCAAAAGTGTCAGTGTCATGAACGGCAAGGAAAGACTGAACAACTATTCAGACTGGAGACTGAAGAGACATGAAAAACTAAGTAGAACAAGTGATTTAAGACTGGATCCTTTTGCTGTAAAGAGCATACTGCTATAAAAAACAAAAAACAACACTACTGGCGAAACATGAATCAGGTCTGAGGATGAATGAGCAGTAATGCATCCAAGTTGGCTTCCAGATTTTGAAGGTTTTATTGCATACATTTATGAGAATGTCTTTGTTCATGGGAAATACAAACTGAAGTATTTGGATAATGGGGCATCAGGTTAGCAATTTAACTCCTGATAGCTCAGAGGGGATTTTTTTGTATTGTACTACAGACTTGTCCTTGAGTTTATTTTGACAGAAAAAAGGAATACCAGAGAGGGATAAACACAGGCATCTAACTTAGCTCAATTCCAAAACCCACTAAAATCTGAATAAAGGTTTTTTTAAAATAATTATAATTTGTGGTAACATATAAATATATAACATAAAACCTGCCATTTAACCCTTTTTTTTTTCTAAAGAACATTTATTTTGTGCACTTCATTGGCACTTTCCCATTTAACCCATTTAATTGTACAACTCAATAGCACTGAATTCACTCACAATGTTGTGCAATTGTTGTGGACTGGATGTTTGTGTCCCTCCCCCAAATTCATATAATGAAGCCCTAATCTGGAATGTGGAATGTGGTGGTATTTGGTAGGTGAAGCATAATTAGGATCAGATTTGGTCATGAGGGTGTGGGCCCTCGTGATGGGATTAATGCTTCTGTAGGAAGAGGAGGACAGAGAGATTTCTCTGTCCATGTGTGTACATGGAAGAAAGGCCATATGAGTACACGAGAAGGCAGCTGTCTACAAGCCAGGGACAGAGCTTTCATCAGAACCGAATTTGCAGCACCTCGAACTTGGATTTCCCAGCATCCAGAACTGTGAGAGAAGTAAATGGCTGTTCTTTAAGCTACCAGTCTATGGCATTTTGTTATAGCAGCCCCAGCTGACAACGGTTGCAACCATTACTATTACCTACTTTGAAAACTCTTGTCACCCTCAAACAGAGACTCTCACCATGAAGCAATAACCTGCCATTCTCCCCTTACCCCAGCTCCTAGCAACTTCTGATCTACTTTCTGTCTCTATGAATTTTCCTATTCTAGATATTTCATGTAAGTGGAATCATACAATATTTGTCCTTTTATTTTTGGCTTATTTCACTTAGCATAATATTTTCAAGGTCCATCCATTTTGTAGCACATATTAGAACTTCATTCCTTTTCTATGGCTGAATGATATTCCAATGTATGTATATACCAATTCTGTTGATGGAAAATTGGGTTGTTTCCACCTTTTGGTTATTGTGAATAAAGCTGCTTTGATCATTGGTGTACAAGTACACGTTTGAGTCACTGTTTTCAATTCTTTGGTGTACATACCTTGGAATCAAATTATTGAGTCATATGGTACAGGTATTTTTTTAAAAGGCATAGTTCACAAGGATCAAGTAAACAGTGAGGACTAATGATGATACAATTTTAGAAGCTAAAGGCATATGAAAAGTGGTCATTGACTTGGCTGAACTGTAATTCAGGTTCTGCACTGGGAGTAGGAAAAGAAAAAAATCCGTCTAATTCACATGACTGGATCCTCAAAAGGCTCAGGAACTGGCAGCACTAGGTACCCCTGTGATGAAAGATGCATAAGACTTCTACACTTAAAAATTACAAACTATTGCTAAAAGAAATTTTAGAAAAAAAGAAGGAAAAAAATTTAAGAAGACTTAAATATACAGAAGGATAATCCATGTTCATTGACTGGAAGGCTCAATATTGTTAAGACATCAGTTGCACTGATCTATAGATTTGATGCAATCCCAATCAAATTCCCAGTAGGATTTTGAAGATATCATCCTCAAGAGTTGGCCAACTTACATTTCCAGATATTAAGACTGACTAAGGTTATGGTAATTAAGAGAGTGTGTTGATGCAAAGATAGAGAAATAAGCCAATGGAACAGAAAAGAAAGTCCAGAAAAAGACTCACACATACCATCAGTTGATTTAAGGATATTACTGTAATCAGTGGGGAAGGTGTTTTTTGGTTTTTGGTTTTTTTAGTACATAGTACTAGAGCAATTGGTTATCTGTAAAAGAATGAACATTGATCTCTACCTTACACCATATATAAATATTAATTCAAGGTGGATCATGGATCTATATATGAAAAATAAAATAGCCAATTGTCTAAAATAAAACATAGGAGAAAAACCTTCATATTCTTGGGGTTGATTTCTTAAACTGGATGTAAAAAGTACTAACCATGAAAGATAAAATTGATAAATTTGGCTTTATTAAAATTTTTTCAATGAAAATATCATTAAGAAAGTGAATATATGCCATATATTTGGAAAAGATGGTCACAATACATACATATGACAAAGGATTCACATCTAAAATATACCAAGAACCCCACAAATCAATAAAAAAGACAAACAACCCAATTACAAAGTGGAAAAAGATTAAATGGCACTTTCACAAAAGATCTCAAAATATTCAATAAGCCTGTAAAGAAATATTCAACACCAGTTCTCACCAGGATATGTAATTTAAAACCACAATGAGATATCACAATGCACTCCCCAAGAATGGCTAAAATTTAAAGGACTGACACCCTCAAGGATAGTAAGGATGTGAAGTACAACTCTCGCACATTACTGGTAAATGTGTAAATTGTAAATTCATTCAACTAGATTAGAAAATGATTTAGCAATATTTATTAAAACAGATGCTAAACCTATTACTCAGCAACTATACTCCTAGGTATACTATCCAAGGTAAATGAGTGTCTAAGTCTACCAAAAGGCATGTACCAGAATGTTCACACCACTTTCCCAAATAGCCCCAAATTAGAAACAACCCCAAATGATCATCAAATACAGATGGTATAAACAAATTGTAGTGTAATTATATAATGGAATATTATATAGCAAAAAAGAATGAACTCAACAACAGGTATAAATCTCAAAAATATTACATTGAATGAATGAAGCCAAATACCAAACAGTACATACTGTATGATTCCATTTATAAAAGCTCAAGAATAGACAACAAATTTATGGTGATAGATCTCTCAGAGCTGTAATTCTCTTAGGAATTGAAGATAGAGAATTGGGTTTTTTGTTTGTTTTTTGGTTTTTGTTTTGTTTAGTCTGTTTGCTTTTACTGAAAAGGGGAATAAAGGAACCTTCTGGGGTGCTGGAAATATTCTGTACCTTGATCTATATGGTAGATATATATTGTATACATATGTTAAAATACACAATATATATATGCCCAATTCCACACATTGAGCAATTCCCTCTCCCCACTGTGAGAGAAACTGGTATGTTTTCTTTGGAGGATATAAAACAGAAGACCACTTGACTCAGAGGTACTAAGCACCAATGAGAGAGTAATTACATATCAAAAGTTGGGAGATTAAGTAAACCTATGTGCCAAATGCTAGTTCACCCCACTCCAGGTTCTTTTCCTCTCTTGGCTTCCTGAACTGAGAATCTACCTTCATTTCTCATTACCCAGAGTTATATCACATGCTCAATCCTAATCCAATGAATAGGCTAGGTAATGTGCAGGATGGGGGACTCACCCAAAATCAAGACAATCTTGAAGTCTGTCATCACCATTCTCATCATCACACATTTATGATACGCTCATACTATACACCCTTGACCATATTACCTACTGCACCAAAATTACCAAATATCCCTACAGCCATTATCCTGAGCAGCTTCTCCAATGGCCAGATCCTTACGGGGTGGCCTCTGCAGGGACCAGGACCTCTAGTCACCTCTACAGTACTGCTTTCCTTGCTCAGGATCCAAATTTTCAGGAAATAGTTTCTGATTTGGCTGAGCCTGAATAGCATGCCTGTCCCATGATGTGCAGGGAGGGGCCACTTTGGTTTCCCTGGAGGAAGTTGGCCACTACCTCCTTGACTACTCACAATGAGAACTTCCCAACTAAGGTGCTAGGACAAACTTGGAGGTTGGTGTTTGGATGCTGCATAACTCCAAACAAATATTCATAACAACAAAAAGTCAGGAAACAGCTTTAATCTATCTTGAGCTAAAAATTGTTCTATTATTTAGCTATCCTTGAGTTTACCTGATTCCCCTTCGACTGGACAGTCTCATTTCTTTCTCTGCTCCAACAGCACAAGGCTGTGAATCCTTTCACTGTGATTCAATACACAGGGTGTTCCTGGTCTCTAAGAGTTCACAACCTCAGACTCACCTCATGCTCTCTAGTATAGAGGACTGGTTTGTGGTTTTTACTTTCTCCTCTGTAAGGCCCATCCCATCAATCGATGGTCTCTGCTTAGCAAAGACCATTTGTATGTGTATAAAAGAGAAAAGAGGATTGAACAATCTTCCCTTTACCTAGAGCCTCACTGGACTGTTATATACTTTTTGACATAGGGAAAAGATTACAATATTAATTTGCAAAGAATGATTAACATTGCCAAGCCAACTCCCTAATACTGCCTAAAATAAAATTTGTTTTGGCTCCCCTAAAAATCAGGGTTTCTTATTCTTGCAGGTCTCAGCAGTCCACAACTTTTTCTGCATATGGTTGCATGTTTAATTAGTGATCCTTCTGTAAGTGTCTGCAATTAGCACCATGATGATTAATAAAATAACTCCTTTAAAGCTCCATTTAGCTAGCAGAACTGCACAATCAGGTATAATTAATTCATCATTAATAAATCATGGCTGATTAACTAATCTGTACATTACCAACACATTACTGAACAGCTCCCACCTGAGCACAGCTAATTTTTCTATGCTGAACAGAACTAGAAGCTAAAAAGGAATTAAAAAAAAAAAAAAAACCACAAAAAACCAAAAAAAAAAAAACAACCCAGCTCCTCCAAAACTGCACTAAACAGCAAGTACACTGGCATGGCCAGGGAGATTTTGAGACAATGCACATTTAAAAGTTACTGAGCTACACAGGCAATTGTCACTCAGGAAGGAAGAAAACACGGCTGAACACCAGTGGTTCTCAAACTGAAGTGTACACCAGAATAACCTGGAGAGCTTGTTAAAAACCAGATTTCTGGTCCCCATCTCCAGAGCTTCTGATTCAGTGGTCTGGGATGGGGCCTGAAAATTTGCATTCCTAATAAGCTCCCAGGTGGTGCAGATACTGCTTGTCCGGGGACCGCACTTAGAGAACCACAGTTCCTTTCTCATACACTGAGAGTGACTCACAATTGCCATGGTTCCTATGTCCTTTCTATAGATTTTAATAGTTTAAAAAGACAACAGTTAGAACAGCTTTCAGTATTATTTATCTGTGTTTGTGTTTACATATTCTCTCTCCAGTTTCGTTGTTAGTTTAATAATTACTTTCTTTTATTTCTCTCTGCCCCTATAGAACCTAACTACTTTCAAGACATAGAAACTCTAGACAAAACGCAAACAGACATGACTTGAGCCTTCACCTCTGAAGCTTTGTTCATGCCCCAGTCCTTCTAAGCCTTGTCCTTCAACACTCTGCTGACTCTGCCTTTGCACCAGTGTCTGTGCTTAATGACAGACCAGTGCAAGTGCTCATTATCTTTTCATGAAAGGATGAGCCTGGTCTCCCCAGTTAGGGTCCCTTGAGAGGTCTGTAAGCTCCCTCTCTAATCTCCTTTGCCGTCTGTCCCCCCAGCTCTCCAGCCTGCCAGCTTCTAGCACTTCTAGTATCTGATGTACAGGAGACAGAAAATCGCTTTTTTACCAACAATGTCAGATTGTTGAGCAGCAAATCTGACCCCTGGCCTGGGAATACAGGTCCCAGCTGAGCACCTAACTTACAGAATACATAAGAGCGATAGCAAGAAGGATTCCCACCCCAAAAAGAACTTGGAAAGAGGCAAATAATCTACCCTCTAAGAGTTAAACCATTAAAAAATAATAATAAAATCAGAAAAGAGAAAAATAAGGGCAACTTACAGTAGAGGTTCTCAGCCAGGGTGATGGATCTTGCCTCTGCCCCACCTCAGGAGTATTTGGCAATGTCTGACGACATCAGTGGAACAGAACTGCTTGACTATAAGCTGATCGAAGTGAAAATACAGGGCTGGCCGGCAATGGAGGCCCTGGGTAAGGCTGCTCAGGGAGGCAAGCATTCAGGGCCCAGGTAGGCTGGATCTGGGAGAGAGGCTGAGCTGTGCTTTGAGGCAGGTTATGTACAAGAGACTCTCACTCAAAGGCAGGCTAAAGTTAGTTCTTACAAAAATACTATAAAAAATTTTATCAGGCAATCAGGAAAATAGAAATATTACCTGGATACTCAATAGTATTCAGTAATTATTTCTAATTTTTTAATGTTGTAATAGTTTTCCTTTGCCGCATACCAATTACCATAAACCTAGCAGCTTAAAACAGTTGTTATTTCACAGTCTCTGTGGGTCGGGAGTCCAGGTGTGGCTTAGCTGGGTCCTTCACAAGGCTGCAATCAAGATATGAGGCAGGGCTGGGGTCTCCATCTCACACAAACACTCAACTGAGGGGAAAGATCTGCTTCCAAGCTCACTTGGGTTGTTGGCAGAATTTAGTTCCTTGTTATTGCAGGACTGAGGGCCTCCTTTTCGCGCTGGCTCTTGGCAAGAGGCTGCCCTTGGCTTCTAGAGGCTACTGGAAGTGATTTTTAGAATTCCCCGACATGGTACCTCACTTCCTCTGAGCCAACAAGGGAGAGAGACTCCGGCAAGATTAATGCTACAGTCTTATGTAACATAATCTTGTGATCATATACATGTAATCACATATAACCCATCACCTTCGTCCTAATTCATTGGTTAGAAGGAAGTCACCTTCAATGGGAGGTGATTACACAAGAGCATGAACACAAGAAGGCGGGAATCATGCAGTGACATTAAGAGTCTGTCCTACCATAGACAATATCACATAGATGTTATATTGGTATTGTGGTTACTTTTTTTAAGAGCCCTTATATTTTAGAGCTAAATATTGAAACATTTGCCAATGAAAGTATATGATTCTGGGATCTGCTTCAGTATAATCCAGAGGGGAGGGAGAGTGGGTAGAGGTATAAATAATTGGCCATGAGTTAAAAATGGTTGAATATGGGTGATTGGTTCATGGGAGCTCATAACTATTCTCTTTACTTTTGCATATGTTTGAAATTTCCATAATATAATTAAAAATAAAAAGACAGCATGTATATTAGTTATCTATTGCTGCAAAGTTAATTACCTCACAACTTAAACCAATAAACATTATCTGAGTTTCGGTGGGTCAGGAATCTGGCACAGGTTAGCTGGGTCCTCTGGCTCAGGGCCTCACAAGGCAGCAGGCAAGGAATCAGCAGGACTGCAGACACCTGAGCCTAGAGGAGATGCTTCCAAGCTCATTCACGTGGCTGTTGATCAAAGGCCTCAGTTCCTTGCTCCATGGGCCTCTCCGTTCCTTGCTCCATGGGCCTCTCCTTAAGGCTGCTCACAAAGGGCAGCTGGTTTCCCATAGAGCAGGTGATGAGAGAGAAGGGGAGAGAGAGAGAGAGAGAGAGAGAGGGAGGGAAAGAGAAAGAAACAGACAGACCGACACAAAAATGGACCAAAACAGAAGATGTGATCTTTTATACCTTAATCTCAAAAGTGACATACTCTCACTTCTGAATATTCTATGGGTCACACAGACCAACCCTGGTGCAATGTGGGAAAGGGTCTGAACAGCAGAAGGTGGGGATCATGGAAGGCTATGTTAGGGGCATGTTCACAAGGCAAACATCAAGTGTTGCCAAAATAATCCTTGGAAATTCTGTAAAGACCCTACAACATACAGTAGGCAGATACACAAGCCCACTGCTGCCAGTTTTTCCTCCAGTGCTGGAACACATCATTGTTTCGTTGAGTGCTAGAAGTTGTTGGTTTGAATTAGGGACTATGGTTGTTCTAAAAAGAAGTATATTTAAACACTAAAATCACATTTGGCCCTGCCCTGGACACGTATAGTCAAATTCAAGTAAATTAAATGTGATATAATGGGATCCCAATGCATGGTTAAAGTGGAGAGGCTTATCAAAGTGGCTTGATGACCATCTGCCATTTTGGTTTGTTTTGCTAACTCTCCTTGTTTCATCTTTGTAGACACCACGCTGCTTTCTGACTATAATTTGGCTTTCCAAACAGATATGCAAATGGGGAGAAAACGCTCTGATTTAACTCATTCCAAGCTTACATTTCTCGTTGTAAAATTTTAAAATAGTACTCTAGCTTTACACATCAGTCTCTATGTGTTAGGTTAATGTGAATCTGCACCTGAGAGAGATTCGCTCTAAATTTACATAATAGACTTCTGAGCCCCTGGACTGTGATGAATTTACACAAGCGATACTATCCTAGGGGGAACCATCTGAGGAGCCTAAAAATCTTCCCCAGGTGTGGCAGCAATATTTACAGTATACAGAATATATCCATGAGCTCCTCCATATTTCTCAGCTCCCTTGCTATTAAGTGAGGTTATATGACCAGTTCCAGCTGTGAGTAGAACTGACACCTATAACTTCTGAGACAAAACATAGTGAAATTTCCACACACTCTTTCTTCCTGCCACAGTAACCATGGAGGCCACATGTTGAGATGGCACAACACAAAATCAGCTTGGGCGCCTACATGATCATGAGGAACAGAGACCCTCCTCCTGACTGGTATGAGACAACTAGTACAAGTACAAATAAAAGCTTGTTATATTAAGCCACTGTGATTTTGTGGATATGTCAAACATTAGCATAACCCAGTCTAACTCAATACACCAGGGGATGCTGATGTTAGCTAGGAGCACTTTTTTCAATCAACAGCAACACTATATTTGAGTGTTGGGATACACCTCTAATAATCCCCCCTTGACATCCCCCTATGTCCACTTTAGTAAGATCAGGTGGGCAAGAGGTGGGCAGAAGCAGAAGAGGCAGTGGAAAATCTAGCTGGAATTAGAGTTTTTAAAGCACCCTCAAACCTGCCCTACTCATATCAGCAGAAAACTCACTCTATACAGCATGCTAATTCTAGAGGCTCTTTTTCCTGCTACCCAAAGATGTCATTTCATTTCTTCTTATTTATCTCGTCGGGTATGCCTGTCCTACCCCCACTCCTGCTTCCCTGACTGTCACTTCTGGAGCACTGTGCCCACCATGGCCACTAGATCAATCTTCAGCAGGCTGACCGAGCAAACACAGTAAATATAATCAGTTGCCCTGACTATTCTGACTCAACTGTCCATTGCTAAATGGATAATTTTTTTAAAGTCACTTACAAAAGTGAACAAAGAATATGAAAACGAATATATGCATGTATATGCTTGACTGGGACATTGTGCTATACACCAGAAACTGACACACTGTAACTGACTATACTTCAATCAAGAACCAAAAAAACAAAAAAGTATTATAATAAATGATACCACTGCCCAAGATTTAAAAAAAAAGTGAACATAGGGTCTGAAAATAGGATGAAAATTCAGATGCTTCATATGGCAACTTTCATGCACAGAAGAATTCAGAATCATCTCAGGGACTTGCTTCCTCCAAAAATATCTGTTAAGAATTTAGCATACATTTGAGAGATAAAAATTCAGAACCTTTCAACTATGCATTTGTATAAAATCATTCATACAATTCAGTTCCAGGTTGGGAAAATCTTACACTTTGTGAAAACCCTCAAGTGAGTCTCACCCTGGTGTAGTAACCCTCCTGAGTTGTGATGAGCTGCGAGGTGTGTGGCAGGTCCTGGTTACTCATTAAGGTAAAGCACAAAGATGGTGAATTACTTCCTTGCAAACTAGGAGAAACACAAGATTACTGCTATAGTAAGTTAACTCTCATATGCCTTAGCAAAACTAAATAAAAACAGAACACATGGTAGCATGAAGGTGAAAAAAAATTAGGACATTACAGGAATTTCTAACTGATTAGCTTGCAGTTTTTTGAGATGGCTGAGAATTGCCATCAGTGAGATCACTTTAAACACTCTTAATGACTTGGAAAAGTCCCCATCCCAAGATCAACTATGAGTATTCAATATTATAGATTTAATTGAATTTAATGTTATGTTAAAACCCATTTTACTAAGGTAAGAGAAGAATCCCTTTCAAGTTATAGCCCTAAAGCTATATATCAAGATAAAGATATGTGTTTAATTTTACCACTGAAAGTCACACACCTTTTTAAAAAAATTTCTGGGCTTTTTAGTCATTTAGTTATATATCCTGATTTTTAGTTATTGAACATGAATGTGTTCCAATAAAGGAAATAATTTAAGATACATTAAAATTACTCCCAATCTTAACCCCCACATAAAAACTTCTCACTTTTCTATCTTCATGATCCATCCTTGTCCTTGTAAATTTGTATTCTCCATAGACATAGCATAACATTGCTAACATTTTATAGTCTACTGTAATTTTCTTTCTTAGTATTATATCATGAAAGTTCTTTGTACATTTCCACAGTTATTGGGTCTTTTTAATGGTGCAAAATATTCTATCAGGTACTTATACCTAAGTTTTAAATGGCTTGATCTTACTCCTCATAAATTTGTTCCTCACTCTGTGCCTGGTAGTCATAATCAGAGATGACAATGTTATTCTTTGTTACTGGTTACTTACATTTCCAATACACTCACAGGTAGAGCCAGAACTCCATTAGTTAATTAGTCAGGAAGCACTATTAAATATCCATGAATAAATCTTCATTGTTCTATTTCTAACAGGAGGATTAAGTGGACTATCTTGTAGGCTTGCTCAAGGCAGCCCCTAACATTTCCTTTCATGCAGAAAATACTTAGTGATTCAAGACAGAGGCATCTCAGCACAAGCATCTCTAGGCTGTCAGCGTGCCTTCCAACACAAGAGCAGCACCCCCCTCAATGTCAACTCGTCCATCAGGACGCAGTGAAATCTTCAGTTCTCCTCCTCGGTGGGAACACTGAAAGGCTAAAGAACACATAAAAGAATCATGAATTAAGATCATTTTCACCCTCTTTAATTAGGAGAACATAGTGAGAAATCTCTTATTACAAGCTCTAGAATCCTCCCAGGTAAGTTTTAAGAAGATATTCCTTCAAACAAACAAAAACAAAATAACTAAACAAAGCAAACCCAACAAAGTCAAATGTGTAGATACAGAGAACAGAGTAGTGTTTACCAGAGGAGAAGGAGTGGGGAGGGGTAGGGGAGACTGAAATGGATAAAGGGGACCAACTGTACGTGATGGATGGAAAATAAACTTTTGGTGGTGAGTGTGTTGTAGGGTATACAGAAGTAGAAATATAATGCTGTACACATGAAACTTATATAATGTCACAAATCAATGTTACCTCAATAAAAAATAATTTCTTAATTTAATTTAAAAAATACATTCCTTTATTTGTCCATGTTACTGCCTGGCCCACCCGTGGACTGTGGGGGCCACATGTTCAATTTGATTCACAAAACACACAGCTCCACATCTTCCCTTCCTGAGCCACTTTTTATCACTTTTCGTCATGCCTCAGACACACCCCACCCATCGCTTTCTCCCTGGCTCTGTCTAGGAGTAAACAAGGATGCGTGAAAAGATAGAGGCTAGGACTAAACGTCTAAGAAAATAAAAAGTGGTGTTCTTGGCACTTCTGAGAGGGCTCCATCTTCCCAGGTCTGAGTGGGACAAAGGGAGTTCATTCACTAATTGTGGTTATCAAGAAACCTAATGTGTCAGGCAAACAAGAGGCACAGCCTCAGCCTTCCTGGAACTGAAGGGAGTAACTAAGCTCACAAAAGAAAGAGAATAGCCACACTGCTATTCCCAAATCAGAGTCACAGAGGCTTAACCATCCCACTAAGTATGACTTCCATCCTCTGAGGTCAAACTCCTACTTAGTTATGCAGCCTGTACTACATGAGGCTACTAGCTGTGTAGCCTCCACCAGCTGCCATCTATTTTCTCTGCCCCTGAGCAACATATTAATCACTAGCAGACTTGGTTCCAAAGCAATTTGTTTGACTTAACCCCATGACTAGCAATGTCAGTAAGGAACCTTGGTAATCATGGAATCTCAACTTGTCACATTATAAATATCCTTTCTGTGCCAAAGTTAGACAGCTAGTTAACTTTATTAAACAAACATTTATTGGGCACTTACTGTATTAGAAGTGTGTCTGTGTGCTGGGAGAGACAGAGGTGGCAGATGTTTGGGGTGGAGGGTGTTTTGAACAGAAGGTTCAGGGTGAAGAAATTTAAAGCCTTTCATTTTCATGTGGGTGGTATTTATCATTTCATACATCTTCAAGTGGATAGTACATATGAGAAGGAATCCTAGCTTAAAGTTAAGCAAACTAAAAAAACTGAAAAAGAGCTGTCCTACCGTGCATGTCTTTCTTCCCCAGCTGCTGGGACCAGTAGCTGCTGAGAACAGTGTGTGCAGACCCTTAAAAGAAGTGGAAAATTATGGTACAATCCCAAAGAAAACAGCAACAACTTTGTGGTAAATTCATAAACAATCAACCATCCAGTTTGGTTAAACATTAGATGACTTAGTCATTACGTGGGCCATGGCTACAGAAGAGTGTGGAATTATGAGTGTAGATAGAAAGGAAGACACAGAATTTAGGGATAAGTTCCTCCAGGTGATGTATCTGCCATGTCTTACACTTTCTGAAGGTTGAATTAAACTGCAAGTTTTAATTATTATCTTGTCTACTCATTGTCAGCCCACGACAGGAAAATCAAGGCCTTCATCTAAATATGTCTGCATCTTTCAAGAGAAAACATCTCCTTCCTCCTAGGACACATACGCAAGGAAAGGTGGGAACTCAAACAAAAGGCCAACTTTTCTAACATTCCCAGGCTTTTGGTGCCAAAAGAACTTCTTTAACTGAAGTATTTTTTTCACATGATTATGCCCTAGGTTTAAATCAGAGATGATATTAAAATGAAGAAAAAAAATATAAAGTAATACCCGAGAGAAAAGTCTTTGGGAGAGAAAAGGATGGTTTGGGAAAAGCCCCTACTTCAGGAAAACTTGCTCAATATTATGGGGGGCTCACGTAGGGTGCCCAAGCATCCCAGTGTGTCTGACACTGTCCTGGTTTTAGCAAAGAAGTATGCTGAGAAATCAGTCTGTCTCAAGCAAACTGAGATGGTTGGTCATCACTGTCCAAAGACCTTCCCACTCTAGAAAAGCATTATTACAGGGGGGAAAAAAACTTGCTCTCTGTGCTAATTAAGATCTTTGTGAAGCAGCTGTGCATGTTTAAATCCACTCAGAACTTCTTTTCCACAGGGAAGGTTGAGTTGGACTGTTGGGATGGCATTGGGCATTTTCCTGAGTCTTTAAAAAAAGTGCTTGCTTGCTGAGCTTTGAATTTCTTATGTTTTGTTCCTCAGGGGGTAACTAAGTCAAGGCCCTGAAACTAACCCAGCTCCTGCCATCTAACCAGACCAGGAGCCTCGAAGTCTCTGCACAGCCTCCTTCTGCACTGGCCACCTTCTCATGCGTAAGTGTCCTCCGTGAACATCCCCCCTTTTCCTGCCCAGTCCACTCTTCTCAAGAGGCTGAAAGTAGGTGGCTTCCCTTTTTTGCCCATCTTTAATTTCATCTCTCTGCTTCTGGCTGGTAGAAGATCCTAAATACCCATGTTTCTGAACCTATCCCACCTACTTTGTGGGCAGGTCTGGGAAAGGAGGAGGGGAGGAAAAAACACTATTTCTATTTCCCACACGCAGCCCACGACTTTATCCCTCAAAAACCAGATCTTATGTAGATGTCAATGATCCTACAGGCTGGTCACTGAAAAGGACAAAAGGCTTTGGGGGTGTAGTGGACATTGGTCACTGGATTTTGCAAATGACAGACCTGGAAGTGGAGGCTTGGGGAGACAGTTTTGCTGTTATTATTAAAAAATACCTAACAGTTATTGGCAATTATCCTGTGCCAGGCCCTGTGCTAACCACTTAACATGGACATAACCCTATGAGGCATTATCCATATTTTATAGACAGGGAACAAGCTTTAAAAAGTTAAGTCCTTTGCCCAAGGTCAACAGCCAGGAAGCTCGGATGCAAACCAGGGCTGTCTGACACTGAAGTCTAACCCTGCTATACTGCCTCCTTCATTCTGTGTTTCACATGAGATTTCAGTGAAGGGATGGGGTAGGGGGAGACCAAGAAACAAAGGCAGCTCAAGACCCAAACAACCTGAAAGGTCATGTGAAGGGCACTTCATCAGCTGTTTGTTATCCTCCTCCACTGTTGAGCCCTCCTCAGGACTCAAGTCGAAAAGTACCTGTTACGGGGTCTTCAGCCACACCAACCCACGGCGCGAAGTATCTGGAGTAAAAGTCAAACTCTTGGGTCTGCCCACCATGCTCTCCCTTGAGGGTGAGAATGAGTCCTTTCACCTTCCCTGTGTTTTCCACTTGCGGCAGATTCTGTGTGTTCACTTTCAGGCTCTCCAGAAATGACCTTGTTCATAAAGGGGATGGATTAGGACAAACTCATTCCACAGACCACCCGCTACCCAGTTAGACGGGCGAGGGTGCAGCTTGCCAGAACTGCTCGGCAGCAGGGGATGGAAGAGCAAGGACGGTATCTTCCTACCTGGGAACAAAACTCTCTGGCTGCGTAAATCATGGTTTGACCAGACGTAGCACAGGCAGACCAAGCCAGAGCTATAAATCTGTGTGCTCTGCCCTCCCCAAAGTGCTGACGAAGCCAGATATCTTGTTTACCTGTTATAAGTATCACTGAGCCGGACAAGGAGCTTCCGGGTATCTGGAGAATAGCGGATGTCCTGAACCAAGGTGTCACCTATGGCAGTCTGTGGAGACAGACCAAAATCTCCTCAGGAGTATGCCCTGGGTCAAGTCCTTGACCCTGCAATAGAGAACGACCTCTCACTAGCATCTGCTCTGTGCCAGGCACACCCAACATCTCCAGTCCCAAAAGTTCAGTTCAGTTTTGGGATTTAAGATGTTGCTCAAAGAAGAGGCCTTTAAGGGAGCTGAGTTAACCCTCTGAGAGCCAAAGATGGACGTTGCTCACAAGTGTTACTACGTGCCTCTACACACACACACACACACACACACACACACACACACACACACAGCACATACCTCGCCCAGGTCTGAGGGGCCCTGGAATCAAAGTTTTGAATCACTACTGTCTACTACCTGTAGAGGTGGGGGCCTTGTGCCCACCTTTAGAAGTGTCGTAAGGATTAATGAAATATTTGTGGAGGTCTGCAGCAGTTAACTAGAAGATTGTACATGGCAGGGATGCAGGACCAGCAGTCTGATGGGAGGTGGGGACTAGAGCACTTGTCTCAGCACTGCTCTGCTTGGCAAGCACGCTGTGCTCATTCACTGTGTGCTACAGATCACCAACATAGCAACATTTTCTAAAGGTACCTTGATTCACCCTTTACCTAAGACTGCATATAACCTTACTCATACCCAAGACATAGTTTGTCTGTTTGTTGGCTTGGGGTGCTGAGGGAGATTATGAGGGGACAGAAGCCCCTCCGAGTAATCCTTTGGCACGACCGCTGGCTGCCGGCTAAACATATGAGAATTACATGGTAGTTGTCTGGCTGTCATTAGGTGGCTTCAGGGCTCTAATCTTCCTTAAGGGACTGAGATGCTCTAGGTCCCAAGGCCAAGACTCTCTCTGCTATGTGTTGTGCCTGGAATGTCTGCCTCTGTGAGCACTGCTGCCCTTCCCTCCAGACATGGGAACTCTGCAGCCAGATCCCAGGTGCTCTCCAGGGCCTTTCAATCTCTCTGAAGGGTCATCCAACCCTTCTCTGCACGGATTCTCATGTCAATTTGAAAGTTTCATTCTCAGCTGAGAATCTTATTGCCAGTTTCTAGGAACACAAAATGACAATACTCGTGATAATGCTTCATCATCCCCATTTTACAAATGTTGACCCTGAGGCTTAGAGAGAGTAGTTTAAGTTCTTTCTTCCATGAACAAGGCCTACCACAATGAATATTTTCCATTTTCTTGCCAACATGCTTCAAGAACATCATTTATGAATTTGGCTTGTCTCCCAAAACCCAAGTCATAGGTGGAGCTGAGGGTAAAACCAGAATCCATGATACTTATATTCTTTAAAAACTTAGATAAAGCAAAATACTAAATAGATTATAAATGCTGTAGTTAAAAATTCACTGAGAAGTATCAGTACTATCCATAATAGGTCATTTTACAGAATCATTTTTTCCTCATGGCAGCCCTTGGTCTGGCCAGACCTGGGCCCTTCCTTCTCTACCAACTAAGCACCTGGCCATCCAGGGGTGCTCTGGACCCCTGGAATCTGCATGAGACAACTGTAGTGCCTACTGCACTGGGTGAGTGAGAATGAAATGAGGTAATGCACTAAAATGCTTAATGCATGCTACTATACAAGGGAGACACTCAAAAGTGTTCTTTATTATCATTACCACCACCACCACCACCATCATCATTATTAAGCCCCACCCCTACAGAGACCCCGTGAGGAGGCCAGGCTGTGTATCTGGTCTTCTCTACCGAGGTACCTACCTGTGCTTTCCTGCTCCCTTCCATCAAAGCATGGCCCCCTCATCTCAACCTCATTCTCCACTGAAGAGATCAGGACACCGACAGCTGCCAGGCAGTTTCCATTCTTTCCTTTCACTCTCCGCCTGCCACGCCACAGTCTCCCCTCCCCATCCTTCAGTGGAGTCTAATCTGATAATGACGAGTCAAGGAAAACCGTTCAACCTTCTCATCAAATAGATTCAATATGAAAATTCGAACCTCAGACGCACCACATAGTATTCATCCAAGCTTAGACTGGAACACTTATACTGGCAGAAGGCTAATCTTTGGAGACCAAATACTACCGAAATTTTGTTCAGGTAGTGACAGATGATCAAATCACATGAGCTCACGTTGGAGTCTTTTCACCAACCTTTATCAAGTCCTCCACTTCAAGGAAGTCCTAGATTGGGGAAAAAGACAAAACCATTGTAAAACAGGCAAGCTGTCAGGTGTACACAGTTTATGGCAATAATTAGGAACAACTGACCTGGGGATGAGCTGGATAAAGAGGCAGGTCCAAGACGATACCATCCTCTGCTCTTCTGGCCTTTAGTTCCCCACTCAGAGTGACAAAGGTTATAGTGCTATTCGCGTTTTCTGGACCAAAAAAAAAAAAAGAAAGAAAGAAAAGAAACTTACTTTGTTAATTAGAAAGCTCTTTGAAAGGAATCAAGAAATAGGAAAATAAACTTTGTTATAGAGTTACACATCTGTTTTGATCACTATATGTTGTCTTAGACTCCCTGGTGGTGCTGTTCCTGTAAAGGGGACCCAGGTTTGAATTACTAGGGTTCCAAGTGGTAAAAACTCTCATTGGATTCTAATTTGAGAACCAAGAACATAACTGATTGGACTTGACATCATACTGTGCCCTTGAGAAAACTATTTAACCTCCTTAAACCTCAATTTCCTCACCAATAATATGGGGTAATAATTAAACCTATACTAATTTCATTTTACCAATAAAATGGGGATAATAATTAAACCTAGCTCATAGGGAAACTATAATGCTTTCTAATGCAGATTTTTAAATACCCCCTAAAACTATAGTTATAAACTCTACAGGTCTAAGATATTCCAAGGGGATGACAAATAGAACATATACATTATGAACAAGTCTTGATATGAACAAACCAGGCTTACCATAAACAAACCAAGCTATACTGAAAACTTTGATTTAAAGATTGGATCACAACCCCTGATACAATATCTCTTCATGTTACTGATACAACTTGGACCACTTATCTCCAGGTAGGTAACGTTTTTAGTGAAAAACAAAGATTTGTGACTTAGTTCTATCCCCTTCCCTAGTATTTCTGAAAAACTTAACCATATCACAAAGGTGAGGAAATTAGTATTGCTGATTAACTTCCACAGAATAAAATTCATACTCTGAAACCCAAAGTTTGATTCTTTCACTATAATTAGTGTAAGACATCATAATTTACAAAGCATTTTTTCATGCTTTTTCTTATCTAACCTGAGGCCCACCCTATGGAGGACTATCAGGCCTTTCTTTGTTGCTACCACTTCGCAGTTCAACTTCTCCGTGCATTCAATCCTGCTTTCTTTACTCCCCTACCAATACTGATCCCAGGAAGACTGCCCCCAGTCCTTCCATCATGCCAGTGTCTCAGAGGCTGCTTCCTGGGGAAACTCATCCTGTCACACCTTCCTTTACTCTCCCCATCTAAGTAACTCCACAAAGAACTTCCTTTTCCGACCCCCTCCCTCCCGTCGTATCATCTTGTTTATTTCCTCGTTAAGCTTTCTGTTTGTTGTTTACACTTGTCATGGCTGCTTCCATCTCCACTTTTAGGGCATTTCCAGGCATCTCTCCTCTACCCTATTCCCACAAAGCCTGGATCTTTCTCTCTTACGCTAAGTGCAGCTGAGATGGAAATTGGTAGGGTTAAGGTGCTGTATCCTCTCTTCATTAGGTAAACTGTGTATGTTTGGGGCTCATGAATCCTTAAAATTCAGAGTAAAGAAGCTCTTGTAAAATGAAAAATGAATTTCACATACTGGGGGCAAAGTGTGCCTTTTGGTACTCCAACATCGCATCATGTGAGACACCTTTCCTGTCTTGTAAACTCTCCTGTGTTAGTCACAGAGACCAAAGAGCTTCTATCTAAAATAAAAAGGACTTCTAGAGAATAAGGACCATAGCTTGCCAATGTGCCTGGCACATACTTAGAAAGATCAAAGTGTTACTGAAAGTTGCTGTTTTTATTTCAGCATAATGAATCGCATGAAATAAACGTTGCAATATCTTTGTATCAGTCACTTTGGCTCATTGGAAAGAATGTGTGAGAGTTTATTTTAAAATATTTGCTATTTAATAAATAGGATCATAAAAGAAAATCACATTACTCATTTTGTGAAAGAGCACAGCTGCAGAAGCCAGGGTAGCATGGCCACAGAGAGGAACCTCACTCGCTGGTGTAAACCACCTTAATCCAAAGCAGGAACCTTCGGAGGAGAAAAGCCAAAGAGAGACAAGATCATTGTCATGTACGGGGGTTGCAAAGTCTTCATTTTCTTCTTCTTTTCTAAATACTTCAATAACATGATTAACCACTGAAACATGTGAAAGGAGGAGTAAAGTCTAGGCAAGGCTCCTAAGGCTCCCCGGTGCTAGATCTAGAGCTGAAACATCCAAATTCACCAACACCTGCTCCCCTAGATGAACTGAAAACCAAATCAGAATCTCCCCCTCTCTCTCCTACCTGCATGCAAATAATAAATGGGCACTTCCCTTAAGTACCATTCCTCCACTGGAAAAGTAGCTTCTGGTGCCATTCAAGAATGGTTAAAAAAAAAAAAAAAGCATACTTTGTGTAAAGTTGTCAGTTGGGTGTAGTTTTCGGATGAAAGCAGTTTCAGAAAGGTTCATTTCCCTTGCAATTTTTTGATGCATGTCTTCATCCAATTTCTAAATTAGAAACAAAAGGTTATTGAGACTCCAGAAACACAAGTCAGACTTCCTTGGACAGCAACTGCCACAAGTTAATAATAGTTTATTAATATTAAAAGTTATATGCTTAAAAGGAAAGAATTGCAAGGGAATTCAAGGCACTTTAATAATAGCTGTTTTTCAGAAATCTCAGAAATTATTTTGCAGCACCATGTGAAAAGCTGTAGATGTAAAAAGCTAGAACAGATTCTGAAAGGCGTACTGGCCTGGGCTACCCTTTGTCAGATTATTTTCTAGTCTATCCCGGAGAGCATGTGTTCCCTTCTAAAAACAATTTCTAAAAATAGAAACTCCACAATCTCCCTTTCTTGTTGGATGAAGAGATGTGAGGCACCCACTCTGGACAAGCTGGACCATTCTGCCCGTTTATGCATGGTTCACTCCCTTTCATGAGTCAGGCCTTGAGGTCACCTCCTCCAGGAAGCCTGTCTCTTCCCCAGTGCTTAAACCACCTGAAATTACCTACTTTGCCCTTTGCTGCCTGTTCCCCCCACCTCTGACTCTGAGCTCCATGAGGGCACTGACTGTGCTACTTTGCTTTTTTCCGATTTAGAACAATGCTCATATTCATCCTGGAATGGTAGGAACTCAATAAATATTTGCTGAAAGGATACATTGTTCACTTAATCTTCATTTTTAAACCTCTCAATAAAGATATTTTTATCCACTTACAGATAAAGAAATTAAACACAGAAAAGTTGTATAATATACTAAAAACACGACATGCCTAATAAATGGTAGAATGATTAAGAATGTGGGCTTTGCAAATGTTAAGAATCAGTGAATCTAGAGAAGTATATGGATGTTCATTGCACCATTCTTGAAATTTTAAGTTTTTAAAATTTTTCAAAACAAAAACATTTTTAAAGTTAGCTTTGGAAACAGACATAGTGGGATTCATATCCTGGGTCAGCTCCCAGCAGCAGTTCCAGAGTGAGCAAGCCGTTTCATCTCATGGAGCCTCAGCTTCCACACTGTTAAAATGAGGATGATAGTCCTCAAGTCAAAGGATTATTGTGAAAATACATACATACATCTACATGAACACACACACACACACACAACAGTCCTCAATGCTAGGGGAAAAATGAGTCAGAAACATGAATTTTCCTTTTGAGCATGAAAATCAAGTTTTTAATTAACAAAATGTTCACTAGTTAGATTTTGATTTTTAGAGAAGTCTGGAGACAAATGCATTTTTGCTCTGGCCAAACTTACTATTCCTGAGCTCCTGAAACCCAGAAATAAGAATTACAACTTTATTTTAATAAGTTCAAAATTCACTTATCTGAGTTATGCAAGTTAAACGCCCTTGTCTTTTAGTTGATTCAAATTCTTTTGAAACACTTTCCATAGACTCATAGAAGGCATAAAACAGTGGTTACTGTGAAAAATCAGTAATGATTTTTAAATCAGCTGATATAAAAATCTTAACAGGAGACCGACTAAGGTTTTCTTCAAGGAGAACTGTATTCAGAATCTGTAGAAATTCTGTAGTCCTACGGAAAGAGAAATCACTTAAGAAATTGATACTTATTTTCTGAAAACCTAAACATAACACAACGGGGTTTTTTGTTTGTTTTTCACTTAATGTTTTTTTTCCCTAAAGATTAAGTCTAATAATGCATAAAAAGTGCTCATCACATAAGTACTTGATAAATGTTACCTTTTTATTTGAGTGGATCAAAGCCGGGGTGTTAACCTCCCACACTGCACTGCCTCCTCAAAACCAACTATTATTATCCCTTTAGTACACTGCAGGCAGGAAAACCAATGTCTATCAATGCTTGTGAGGGAAAGCAACAATCAATCAGCTACCAAGTGCCATGCTGGGCCAGCAGCATCAGCACCACTCCTAGGGGAATTTGTTAGAAGTGCAGTCTCAGGTCCAATCCCAGACCTTCTGAACCAGAATCTCCAGCTTAACCAGATAACCAGGTGATCTTTGTACACATTAAATTTGAGAAGCCCCAGTATATAAGATATGGTCATATGTTCAAGGGGCTTAGTGTCTTGGTGGGGAGTCAAGACAGACACAGAAAGCAGCAGCAAGCAACAACGGAGAGCATGTAATGGAGATACATGGATTTTGATGTTAAATACGCTAGGACTTTAAAGATGGGGACTTGAGGTGGACGTAGAAAAAGGGCAGATTTTGGCGAGTTGGACAGGAAAATGTGGACAAAAAGCTTTGTATTGGGGACACTTCTTGGGCAAGTGCCTTGACCTCATTTCGTTTTCCTTCTGTTAAATCTTTGACACCCTAGGATTCTGTAAGCTCAGGTAAGAAGACATAGGATGGTAGGAATGAAGTAGAATGAGCACCTGTCACACCTGTGGGCACCTCTGGACCTGAGGAGTGAGAAGTCTCACCTCAGGAGTGGAGGAGGAACTGCTGGGGCCAACAAAGCAACAACGTTAAGTGAACTCAAACGCTTCCCATGGCCTGTTGAATATTCTCCATGGAAACCAGCCCACGTGCCGGTACATACAACACCTGAGAGAGACTGGGAGCCATTTAATTCCCTAGTGCTCAGTCTACAATATCAGGCCTCAGTGGCAACTGAAGTGGTGATAAAGAGAAGCCTGTGTGGTCTTCCTGGATTTCCTCCTTGGTGGCAGAAATCTGCAGTGACTGCCAGTCCTTTCTCTATCTCATCTGGCCAAAATTCCTATCCTTGTCCTTCCTTTTTTGTCTATTGCTTCCTCTGACCTTTTGGACAAGAGTCTCTAAAAGCATTAAAGCA
Organism: Camelus dromedarius; assembly: GCF_036321535.1. Classification (NCBI taxonomy): domain Eukaryota; kingdom Metazoa; phylum Chordata; class Mammalia; order Artiodactyla; family Camelidae; genus Camelus; species Camelus dromedarius. Next base: position 34,951,738 of record NC_087443.1, on the reverse strand, counting down.
TTTCTCATTGTAGCCAAGCTCATCATCTATTGGAAATAATTTCCTTTGCAAATGGGCTATTTTGCATGTCAGCTAAAACACACACTTCACTGACCATCAGCTCTTTAATCCTCTCTACTTTGGTATACTGTATCCATTGCAATTTGAGTTTCTGTAACTGTAATTTCTGTCCCAGGACAGTGAAAATGCACCTGCTATTTGCCTGAAGGACCAGAGACAATATAGAAAGTTTGATAGTAGCAGCCCTCAACTTCCTGCAGGCAGCTGAATTTCTACACTGGAACCAAAGATCAAGATAATGGAGAATCATGAGAAGGTCAATATTGCTTTAATTTTGAGAGCTTTAGAAACAAAAGAATGAGACTGCATTCATTCAAAATACTGAATTTTGGTTCCAATAATTTTTCCATTTTATACTACAAGCTTATTTTCAAATGCAGGACATAACAGTTACAAACCAACAGCTATTGATTCTCTTGCTTTAATATCCATTTTCCTTTGCCAGTCTCACAAGAATCAAATTTCCAACAGCAAAAAGAGAGCCATGTTTGTTTTTCTGAGCTCCAAAGTACTGTATTGGGACACAGAATTTCTATCACCATATGGCTCACAAAAGATTAACGACCAGAAAATCAAGAGAGTAAAGTTTTAAAATACTCCCATCTTGTGGCAGTCTAGAAATATGACAGCCTAAAAACAGCTCCTGCTCTCAGTCTGTTCATTTGTCCTTCTGCTATAGCTTCAAGCAAAGGAACAGCACTTAGATGTAGAAAGTTCTAAATCATCAAGGAAGAAATGGGAGACTCCTTCTGAGGCACTTGGATTTCCAATTGTAAAGTTATGTCCACGCAGTGTATCACTCAAACGGCAGGTCATCTTCAGTTGCTCCGAATGAATCTTACAGATGCCTAGTCTCTCCGGCTCCAACATAGACTCCAAAGCTCATACTTGCTTTGTAGGCCCTGCCCACCCTACCCCATCAATGAGAACAAAAGATCAATATTTGTTGGTTAACTAGAATTCTTAGGAGATTTTGCCATACTTTAGTTGACTATAAATGTTTTCACTTTCTCTCAACAGACCTATTTAGTGCCTCCCATGTGCTAGGCCTTATATGCTGGAACAAGTCAGAATAGATTAAGATCTCATAGAACATAGTCTAGTGAGGAAGACAGGCATTGAGTGAATGACAGCAAGAGGAAAGCACACTAACCAAATGGGAAGGGGCACCATAGGAGCACATGTCAGGGGAGGACATTAATATTGTGGTGAGTATGGTAGGTTAAAAGCACAGGCCCTGGAGTCAGGCAGACCTGGGGTGGGAGTCTGAAGTCCGCCACTTAGGTAAATTCCTTAACCTTCTTTGCCTCTGTTTTCTCATCCGTAAAATGGGGATAACAATAATAAGACCTAATCACAGAGTGATAGGTCACCCAATTATGTGAGGGTGAAATGAAATAACATATGAAAAGCAACTAGCACAGTATGTAACTGGCTGAACCTGCCTGAAGTCACTGCTCCTGAAGTTGAGGGTTATGTTCCAGAAGCCAGTGTAGATATTTGGGAAGTAGAAATTCCCACATTAATATTTCCTCTTTCTTTGCGTTGCTCTCTTCCCTCAAATCCTTGGCAAAGGAAAACCCTCAACATCCTAAAAGAATCTCCTTTGTACTCCATATCCTTTTGTGGGCCATAAAAATGAAACAAGAGGTTATAACTCTCTAAAAACCCAAGGAGCCTCTGATCTAGTATGGTCACACTGAGCCAGTGATCTCTAAGGGCACCAAGTTTGGAAATGGCCACTGCATATGAGTTGAAGCATAGATTGAACACGACATTGCTACATACCTGTTTTTCCTTAAATACATTTCCCACCAACCTGTAAAAGGAGCTTTTGGTAGCCCCTAAATTTGACCAGGAGTACTGGAACAGTTAGTAGTTTAGGAACTAAAACTAAGCACTCCTCTTTAAAAACGTGAAGCCAGTCCACCTTCTGTCACTGGAAATGATTATTACTGTTTAAAAGGATAAGAATGTACATCTACGAATATTAATTTAATCCTAGCACAGTGTACAGCATATGGCAGACAGCCAGTAAATGCCGACTAAATCAGAATAAATGGATACACTGAGCAAGCAACAAAGTTGTTTTCATGGATAATTTTAAGAAGAAAACTCCAGAATAAACGTCTCTTAGAAAAAGTATCTTCTGAAACAATGGTTCTCAACTAGGGGCGAGTTTTGATTGCTGTGACTGGTAGGATGAACAGAGGCATCTGTCATCTAGTAGGCAGGGGCCCAGGACCGGCCAAACATTTTACCATGCACATGACAGCCTCACGCAACAAAGAACTTCCCAGTCCAAAATGTCAATAACACCACTATTGAGAAGCCCTGCCCTAAACACACAAATACACAAACAGGAACAACCACCACCAAAAAACCTTAAGGCTTTGTTACAATATAAAGGAGAATAAATATGGCCTCCCTACCCCTGTTATGTCGTTTTCACTAAATACTAAAGCTGGTTCACAGAATAATACAGCACTACTCTTATGATTACCATAGCCCTCTGACCTATTCCAATAGTTGGTCAGTTCCTTCAGTTTTTTACACAGCTATCACTGTAATATATCTATTTTACTGTTTAAAATATTATTTCTATGCATTTTCCACGTCTGTACATAGTCTTTATTGTCCAATTGTCAGGCATTTGAGGACAATCATCAGTTTTTTTAAGGTTTAAAATATTTTTTCAAATATCTGTCTCATGTTCCATTTAGCGCTTTATCTGTTTTTGTTTTCACCTAACATACTGGGTTAAAAGTCCCTTATGTGAAAATTTTTTAAATGAACTTGTTTAGAAAGGAAACCAAAACAAAACTTTAGAATATTATAGAAGCTCTGGGAATATGGTTTCACCTTCTGTCCAGCGCTCTTTTATCAAGATTCAAAAAGCTCAAAGTGCAATTACCTAGTCTTTCGTCTGTCCACCCAGTTTTTCTGTGGTTAGCCTCATCTCAGTCAAATTTTAAATAAATTTAAACAAAACAAAATGAAAAAGGGGAGGAGGGTATAGCTCAAGAGGTAGAGCACATGCTTAGTGTGCACAAGGTCCTGGGTTCCATACCCAGTACCTCTTCTAAAAGTAAACAAATAAATTACCCTCCCCCGAAAATAAATTTTTTAAATGAAAAAGAAGGCCTGCACTTAAAATCTGAAGTATTTTCTCCCCCATAAAATCCAGTGTTGTTCCGTGCTCTGAGTCCCCATGGTACCTGGCACTTTTGGGTCTTTCAGCCTCTGTGGTGACTAGAGGACAAGGATCAGGTTTACATGTCTACTTACACCGCTAGACTCTGAGCACCTCAAGGACAGGCAAACTTACTAATCTCTGTACCTCCCGTTCTTACCCTGGAGCCAGATGCATGTGAGATGTCAACAAATATTTGTAGAATGCATAATGACAGGCTAAATGCCTACTGAGTTGGGGTCGGCATTTTAAGGTCTAGCACTTATTTGTCTCTGACATTTTCCTGAGTTCACTTGTGTTCTCTGTAGGTGTTTAAAGAGTCCACTGTCTCCAACCATGGGTAAAAGAATCCAAGGGCAGAAACAAAACAGTTTAAACTTCCATTATAATTTTTCTTGATTATACACTGGGGAAAGTGCTAAATGAACCTCTAGGAGAGCAGGATTCTCATGTCCACAGAACAGAAAACTAGCAAACTTATCTTTAGATATCTATTCATCTAGGCCATTAAATGAGCCTGGTCTCACAGGTCCAAGTCCCAAAGAAGTGAATTGAGAGACTCTGTAAAGAGCATCCCTGGGTCATGGATTTCCTCATCTTTTTCTCTTTTCCAGTCATACTCAAGTATATTGCTTTGAACTATACTAAGTTTTTGCTTAAAATTTTATTTTCTAGTTTTGCCAAACATTTAAATCACATGCAAAATATATTTAATGGAGATATACACACACACACACACACACACACATATACACACACATATACAGAGAGAAAGAGGTATCCTAAGTCTGGAGTATAGCAAGTGTTCTGGAGGTAAAAAGGAGTAAACTGAGGAATAATACTAATTCTTGTCATCTGGTGAAAACCGAGTACATAAATCACTCAAAACTTTTTTCAAAATTCATGAGGCAAGTATACTGATTCTCGACAGGCAGGTTTAGTCAATTCCACAATTCCTTCACGTGAGGTTATATTTGCCAGATTGTTTCCTAAGAAAGTTCACAATTTAGAATCTGGCTGTTAAATACTCTCTCACTAATACTACCAAGCTCTTATAAATAAAGCCTTTTAGCTTTATTTCTGTCTGCGTTTTGTGGTTAGAAAATGCCAGCTACAAGGCTGCATAATCAATTCATCACCAAGGTAAGATGAGGACTCTGGGTCACCATCTTGCTGCCCCATCTGAGGGAGAAAATAAGTAGACCAAAGACTCGATTAACAATACTCACCTGTCTCAGTAAAATCTCAGCCATTCTCCATCTTGATTGCATACTCAAATCACTTGGGGAGATTTTAAAACAGCACTGCCTGGGTCCCACCCCCATAGACTCTGTTGTGGTTGGTCAGGACGCAGCCTGGGCGTAAGAATTTTTAAGCACCTCAGGTGGTTTTAATATACAGCCAGCTTGGCATTCACTGCACTCCAAGGCCCCAGTGCACACCTGGCCCAACTCAATAAGACTTAGTCAAGAGCATCAATTGCTTACAGTGTTCCTGAAGTAATTCTCAGATAATCTACTCTTATAGTAACTGCTCTGAGTGGAAATGTACCTTGGCTTTGTTTCCTAATATCCAGGTAACAGCACAAACCAGCTAAGGTCAAGGAATATTTAACTATTCTGTTAATACTTATCTAATCGAAAGCCATTCTTAAAATGAGACTTTCAGTAAACTGGGTTCTCCCTATCTTAGAGCTTAATTCCTCCTTTCTCCTAAATTACTTAATCCCTTGCAAAATATATTATTTCCTTGGTCCTGAAAAGAATTTCTAATTGTCTGAACTATAGGCAAGGTTAAAGTTATTCAGCTAGAATTTTTTATGCTAAACGTAGTATCAGCCACTTCCTGTCCCATAAAACTCATCTAATTTCATTTTCCTCTGCATTTGGTGCTAACTAAATAAAAACCCAATGGCGACTAAGGGAGTTCTAGTTCTTTTTTTTTTTTTAATTGACTTTAGTTCTTCTTTACATGAATCTTCATTTCTAAAACTAAGCATCTAGGTGTAACAGTCTCATCATATAATTTGGTCAAAATCAACTTGCAGAGATGAACATTGCTGATGTCATCGACAAAGAACATAAACCCAAGAGCTAAACAAACAAGTGGGTCTGATTTTTTTTTTTTTAAGAAATACTTGGTTCTACAGGAATCTAAAATTTCAGCCACTGTACTTCAAAACTAAATACTACTTACATTTTCTAGGAGGCAAACAGCAGCAGGATTCCCACGAAAGGCTTTTGCCGTGAATGCATCTGCTATGAAAATAGGGAGCTTCATTTTCCTTGCAAGCTCTCAAAATGCCAGCAGTCTGCCTCAATTCTGCTGCAAAAAATCAAAAAGTTAATGTTTTACTTGATGTACAGAAGCAACTAGCATTTCCCAGATCCAAAGTCAAGCAATTATTCTAACACACCCACATTTAAAGGTAAGTGATCCTGATTTATTAAGCCTCTAAATTAAATTTTTTTAAATACTGGAAAAATAGACTATTTTCTTTTCATACTATACATATATACTTTACAACATAATCATATTCTTAGAGTAGCCAAAACTAGATTAGGCTATGTTTTTAATGAAGTGAACGAAACTTCCAACTGGCATATATGTTGCTGATAGTTTCCCAATGAACACTACTGCCCTTTTAAAAGAATGCATTTTTTTCTAATTATAAAAAAATGCTCATTATAAAAAACTTGGAAAATCAAAAAGTGACCCACAACCATGCAAATGAACAATGATTTTTTTCCTCTATTTGCACTTAACGTAGTCAAAGGAGCCTCATGCTTTAATTAATTTTGTGTTATTTTATAAATCTGCAGATGGAGACTCTTTTGAGCTCATGATATAGAAATGTTTAAATAAAGCTTTGCATTATAAGAATAATACTTTCTCTTTACTGACAATCTATAACATACAGAAAAGCGGGGAAGTGGGGAATAATCTCTATTTCCACTCCCTAGAGATAAATTCTGTTAACATTTCAAGTGTTTCCTCTGCTTTTAGAAAGCAAAAGTTTTGTCATAGACCTGGAGGGGTTCCTCCCTCCCAAAATTACAATTTTTTTTTAAGTCCAGCAAATTGGGAGGTGATTTGTTTAAATCTAAAAGAAATTAACCCATTCTAACATGTATTTCTTATTCTCAAGGAGATTAAGATAAACATACTGATGGGAATCTTTGCTGGCTGCCACACCTCTAGGCAGCTCCCAGGCCTACAAATTGGTTTCTTTTTCTTTTCTTTTTCTTTTTTTTTCTTAATAAAAATTTTAAGCAAGTGTTTCCATCGATTTATTTTCTGTATTTCTTAAAAACAAAAAATCACATCTAATACTAATGCTTTGAAGTACTGTACACCAAAGAAAGGCCACTGCACTCATGCTGCGAGCTTGTCCACGTCCTCTGTACTTCTGTGTGCCAGATGGTCTTCAATAATTTCTGCAAAGAGATTCCTCTTCAACAGATTATATGCAAGAGGTAAAAGCTGTCCAGCAACTTCATGAAAATACTGGGAACCATGACAGAAGAGGTCGGTCCCCAGCTTTAGCCGCACCCCATAATCGCATTCATCCTTAGCAAACTGCATGAACGTCACCATTTCCCGAACAGGAGCAAACGCCCTGAGCCTCTTGTCATCACTGGGCGCACTGGCGATGGTCCTGCAGATCCTCCTGAGGCTGGCATCTGTTTCAGGGAGCTCTCGGTACCCAACATCATTCTTATCCACTGGGACAACCAAGCCTGCCCGGTGAAAGGTCTTTGCCACAACCCTCTTATCTCTCTGTCGCATCTTCGTGCTTCTGTTTCAGGGAGAACCGCAGTTCTTGGGCTGCTTCTGTGAGCTTCTCATCTATGTTTTTCAGAAGACTAGTTTTCTTCTTATTTGTTACTTCTTTAAGTTTTTTCATCAAAAATAATTTGCAGCAAACATGTTATCTCCATTTTGAACAATTGTACAGCTTTTCTTTGCTTCATTTCTACCAACAAGTACTGGAAGTTCATCAGGAGAATCCCTGAAATACCCCATGTGGAACTGAGTTTTATTATCTTCAACAAAAATGGTCTGGAACTCGGGAGGATCATAGTAAAATCTCCAGTGGAGATTACAATTCAGGCTTGCTGACTTCCTCATTTTCTGTTTCCCGGCCAGGATATCATAAGGGCCTACTAACCGAAGTCCAAGGTTTGCAGAAAGTGAATCAGCTGGCTTCTCAGGACCAAGACCTTCACAGAACCTCCAGAAGTGATAGAAATCTTCAGGCAGAGAAAGCCTGTAATGACGTTCTACTTTTTCTCGCAGGTCACTGGGGACATCAGCTGCACAGGATTTACTCTTCTGCACGGCAGCTGCTTTTTCACACTGCGGCCCCTCCCCGCCAGGCTTGCGTTTCCCGCCGCCACCCACCATCCTGCCGCTGCCTCTTTTTCTTTTTGCTTAATTTATTATACAAGCATTTTGCTTAACTTTCTTGCCAAATGTCTGCTTTTCTTCTGCTTTTTTTTTTTTTTTTTTTTTTGAGGGCTAAGTGATATATTTGTTTCAGGTATACAACGTAATGATTCGATGTTTGTATATATTGGGAAATGATCATCACAATAAATCTTGTTAACCCATCACTATACACAGTTACAAAAAAAAAGGTTTGAGTGTGATATAACTTTTAAGATCCACTCTCTTAGTAACTTTCAAATATGCAGAACACTATTACTAACCATAGCCACCATGCTGTACATGACATTCCCCTTGAACTAAAAGAACTCTGACTTTGTCTGGGGAGGCAAGGTGCCCAGCCCCATAAATGTATCATAAATGGTCTAAGCCCATCAGGATGATCTCATTCTCCTTTGCCAGATGCTCACTCTTTCAGATCCTCTTGCAGACAGAGATGGACACATGACCTAGTTAGAGCAAGATTGCTGGAGGGATTCTGGGAAAATCTTTTTGCTTTTTGATAAAAGGGACAGACCAGAGAAAAGAATGGACAGCCTCTTTTTCCTGTCTTGAACATGTGGCTGATGCCTGGAAATGCAAAAAGTCATCTTTTGACCATGAGATGACAAATATGAAGATAAAAAGCTAACAAACTAGGTAAGAAAGAGTATAGGTTCTTGACAATATAGTTAACCAGATAAATAAACATAAGACCCTCCTACTTTCAGACAAGTAAACAGCAAATGTTCTTAAAGTTCGAACAATTGTCAGTCCATGAAGTAGCCAAAATAATGCCCAAAGTAGCCAAAGATGTCCACCATCCTAATTCTAAAGAACCTGTGAACATGTTATGTTACATGGCAGGGGGGAATTAAGGTTGCAGATGGGATTAAGGTTGCTAATCAACAGAATTTTTAAAATAAGATTATTCTGGATTACCCAGGTGGACCCAATGCCACAGGGACCTTTAAAAGTGGAAGAAAGAGGCAGAAAAGTTTAAGTTTTGTGATTTGAACATGCTATGGAGCTGGTCTGAAGATGAAGGAGGCACAAACCAAGGAATGTAGGTAGCCTTCAGAAATTGATTAAGGCAAGGGAACAAATTCTCCCTTAGAATCTCTAGAAGGAACAAATCTGGATTAGTCCGTTCAGGACGCCACAACAAACCACAGACTTAAATGGCTTAAACAACAGAAATTTATTTTCTCACAATTTGGAGGCTGAGAAGTCTCAGATCAAGGTTGATTTTAGCTCAGTGAGACCTGTTTTGGACTTTGACCTCTAGAAGTATAAAATAAGATGTTTGCATTATTTTTACCCATTAAATTTGTGATAATTTTTTACAGCAGAAATACAAAATGAATATAATGCAATATTGATACTGGCAGCCCTCAAAATCCTAACTGCTGCACAAGTTTCCAAGAACAATAGTTAATACTTACTGAGCACTTATTACGTGTTAGACATTGTTCTGTGAACAATTCATCCTCAAAGCACCTGCACGAAATAGATACTTATTATAATTTCCATCTCCATTTTACAGATGAATAAACAGAGGCTCAGAAATTTTAAGTAATTGCCCAAGGTCACACACGTAGGCAAGGCCCAAATTTGACCCCAAATAGTCTAACTCCAGAGTCCACATTCTTAACGTTATGCCTTCGGACCAGAATTTGAGGCGCTCTTACTTAAGGAACTAAAATCTTAGTTCTATGAAATTGTAAACTATCACTGCATAAGAGAAATTTTGTCTTCAGCATTAAAAAACTTCAGACTATTTTTGAAATGAAAACTCAGAGTTTAATAATTTCTTAGTTAGAACTTTTAATACAAAGGACCCAGGTACAAGAAAGACTAAATAACTGTATTATCTTATGTATGAAAACAAAACAAGATTTATTTCTGATTAAGTAAAAAGAGTTCTTTGTCAAGTGTGGAAGTTTCTTAAGCATTTTTGTTCTACAACAGTGGTTCTCAGATTTTAGCATGCATCAGAATCACCTGTGGGGACTTGTTAACACACGGATTGCTTTACTCCATGCCCAGAATTTCTGATTTCATAAGTCTGAGGTGGGGCCCAAAAATTTACATTCCTAGCAAATTCCCAGGTGATGCTGATGCTGCACTTAGAGAATCACTACAAAAAGAGGATGAAGTTTCTAACACCATAAATATATACAAAATATCTAAAGTGTATTTTATCATTTTTATTTTTATTCTTGGTCAAAAGGTAGAAAAGGGAAGTATTTTTTACTCACTTAATCAATTACTATCCCTGTTTGTATTCTATGGTGACAGATTATGCTTAAGGTAGGGTTCACATTAACATATTAAGAATTTAATTTTCAAAAACTACTGTGTTATTTCCTCAATCCCAGGCACATGCTAGATTTTGGGGGATAAAGTGATGAACAATTCACTAGCTGTCAAGAAATTCTCAGCCAGTGAGGAGACTGATGTAAAAATTATACAATATGAAAGAAAAAAATAGTAGATAAAATGCTAAGGAACACAATGAGAGAGAAATAACTGCCCAGGAGATAGTGAGAAGGAGCACCAGAGAGGTGACATTTGAATGGGTACAAAAACACACACGAAATTATCTGACAGTTCCAGAAGGTGGGAACAGGCATCTTGGGCAGATTAATTCCAGGGCAAACAACTGGATATGGAAATAGATGGGGGAAGAGGATAGGAGAGGGTGGGGATAAGGCTATATAAAGACTTGCTGGAGCCAGTGTTCATGATTTGGTCTTCATCTTTGTGGGCTGGGAAATCTAAAGTTCAGTTCAACAGCTACTGTGTGTCAGGCAGACTCCAATGCTAGGCACCCAGGAAGAGGGGAGAGGCTCATAAATGAGCCATACTTCTCTACCCTGAGGATTTAACCTAGAATTTATTTTTGAAGATCTTTTTTTCTCTTTCTCTGTCCTTAAAACTAATTTTTATTTCTATAAGGAAAAGGCAGCCTTAATCTCCCCCGCCTGAATTGCTGAGAGAAAATTTGAGGCAGGTAAAGTTTGAAGAACTTGCCTTTCTATACCCAGTAAGTGGGCTTGCACACATTTTGGCATCCTGGTCAATCTAATGGCTGCTCCTGAGGTGCAGCTCTCAGGCAGGGCTCTGCAGCTATCCCGCAGGGTGTTTTACAAAGGAAACAAGTAATTTAAATTCTCTCTCTCTAGTTTCACATACCATCTTGACCCCTATAGTGGCTTTATATGCCCCTCAATAATGCCAAGCAAGTATGCTGTTTAAATCAGTTAACCCCAGAGGGCGTACAAGCTCATAAATCTAAATTTATATGATTTCTCAACTATTCATATCTCTTTTTAAGGTTAGTTTTTAATCATCAGATTAGTATATGAACATAATTTTTTTTTTAATGGACCACCAGGCCAGAGCCGCCTGGGGATGCCTGACACTGTTGCCCACCAGCAGGACTTTCTCCCACTCTAGGTCACAGAAGCCAGGCTGAATATAATCTTTTTATAAACAATAAGAGTACAATAAAATCTAAAATCCCATTTGGCAATTCCCTGTCCCACCAACCTTCCCCAGAGGTCCATCAGGTTAGTTTTTGAGAACACCTAGACACTTCTCTGAATTCTAACCTTATTTCCATTTACCATGTAAATGTAGGGAAATCATAAACCTCCCTTGTTTAAATAGCTTAGTCATTAAAACTGAGCATGGGTGTGTCTGGGAATACAGATGCTTATTTGTCCCTCTGTAACAGTCTTAGTTTGTTTACAGTCTCCTGTGGCTACAGACAACAGAAAGTTGATTCCTGTTATTCTGTAGCCATTAGTATAAAATAACCCACTTAACTTTTGCTTATGACTACTGCCTCAAAACATGGCTACTCATTAATAAATGCCAGTTCTTTGAAAATGTGAATACTCAAAGGGTATACGAGTAGCTGCGTTCCCCTGCTAGAACCGCCAAACAAGCTCTCAAGGTCCATTTGTAGGAGTACGTAGGGTAGTCAAGTTTCCAAGACTCCAGACACATCCAAAGGAGGCGCTGCATGTGGCAGTTTGCCTTTCTTTAAAAAAAAAAAAAAAGAAATGTGAATACTCAGTAATGGCGTTGACTAACATTCAAAGTGTACATGAACAGTATCTACTTGCTGGTGAAAAGAAAGTAAGTAAAAAAAGAATTACAAATTATAAGTAAAAAAAGTTTTAAATCAAAATTTGGAACAATATTTATTTTTTAATTAGTTTCATTTAGCTACTAAGATTTTATACATATGGCACTCAACTACTTTGTGTTTACTTTTATTCATGTTTCCTAGATTTAATAGAAGCTCTGAAACACTACCGTTGTTAAAATACTTATAGACTAGTTCTGAATTCAACTACATTTATGTTCAAATACGCAGTTTTGGAAATTTTTAACTTTTCTATTGATGTTTAGAGTTCTCATCTTACCATCATGACTTACCATTTATCAACCATTTTTTTTCCTGTTTCAGTTTTATTAGGTAGAATTATTACAGTTTGACTGCACATACACATTATATTGCATGTAAATACATATATTACCAACCAAATTAAAAAAAATACTTTGACTACCTGAAAATAAACCCCACATTCTTGCCCTCTAAGAAGTTCAAGGAACTAGAGTGGATTGCAGAAAATAGATTTTAAGTTGATGTTATGATCCTTTCTAAGTAAGAAAAGCATGATTCAGAACTCTGCAGCGGTAAAACCCTTTCACATGTCAAAAACTGGTTAGGCTTTTTCTTCTGTTCTATAATGGAGATGTATTTGACTATCCAACTGTATTACGTATTTTGAATTTTGAATTTTTGGACAGACTCACAACAGACACTTATCAATCTTTTTGTAAAGCACTGGTAGAGTCTTGCTCTATCTTGAAATTAATAGGGAAAACTGGGTTTACAGAACTTTAGAGAAAAAGACTATCTCTCTACACACATACTATTTGGATTTCTAGTACCAGAAAGTAAGGCTGTCTCAAAAATAAAAAGGATAGGTACATGTCAAAGGATACAGGAGCCAGCCTGAAAGTGCTCTCAGTAGCCTAAGCAAGAACAATTTGAGTCACAAAATAAGTAATGCAGTAGTGAACTGTAACTATTCTGAAATTTTTTAATCATTCAAAAAAAAAAAAGGGGAGGGGGTCTGAAGCCTGTCAATAACCACGTAAGGGAGCTTGGAAGTAGCTCCTCCAGCAGTTGAGCCTTGAGAAAAGACCTCTGATTGCAACTTTGTAAGAGACCCTGAACCAGAGCTCAACTAAGCTGCTCCTAGATTTCAGATCCATACAAACTATGAAATAATTAAAATTTGTTGTTTTAAGCTGCTAAATTTTAGGGTAATTTGTTAGCAGCAATAATAGCTAATACAATATAATTTTCCCCCTAGTTTTATTGAGATATAATTGACATATGTTATTGTGTAAGTTTAAGGTATACAGCATAATGGTTTGACTTACATATATTCTGAAATGATTACTGCAGTAAGTTTAGTTAGCATCCATCACCTCTTATAAATACAATAAAAAGAGAAAGCAAAAAAAGAAAATTTTCCTTGTGATAAGAACTCTAAGGATTTACTCTCTTAACATCTTTCATGTATATAATATACTAATATTAACTATAGTCATCATGCTGTATATTACATCCCTAGTACTTACCTCGTAAAGTATACTTTTTGTAATACTTGGAAGCACCCCCTGGAAAACACAGGGACAAGTTGTAGTTCATCTGTTTGATAGTTTTATTCCTCATTGTAAGTTAATAAATTCTCATTCCAGTTTTTACAGCAAATATACCTAGCCTGAGACTATCTCCCCAAATTTCCACAGTGTCTTCATTGGAGAAATATGTTTAGGTTTCCTGCCCAGTTTTTGATTGGGTTGTTTGGTTTTTTGCTATTGACTTGCATGAGTAATGCCTTTCTATCTTTCATAGCCCAGCTAAATTTTACTTATCCTTCAACTTTTAGCTCAGGAATTATCTCCTTGAGAGAGCATTCCCTGAACCCCAGGTAGTGCTAATGGTTCTATTCTTGTTCCACCAAATGCCCTCTGCTCACCCTATTTGATCACTTGCTATGGTTTAATATAATTTGTCTATTTAATGGAATGTATCTATATGCTTCTGAAAGTCAGGGACAACTTCACTTTATGTACTTTATTTTCTGTGGACTGAAACATATACTGAATTGCTAGGAATTCAGTAATGCCCTCAAATCAATTTCCATTTTATTAACAGCAACCATATCTGCCTATATATACTGGGAAAACAATAGTATATTACTATTCTGTCCACAGATGATACTTGGTATTCATATGATTTCACATATTTCCCTGGAATAATTTTCTGTCCCCCAACACAGTGCTTAGGACATTGTACTTACCAAAAAAAAAAATTCTATTAAATTCACTGTTGAAATTGAGTTTAACAGCAGGAACCATATTTATTAATGACATGACAAACATACATGGAACAGGATGGGACTGGAATTATTATTTCAACTGCTAGTCTCTACCCTATATAACGATACAACCCATTTTAGAGATTAAGAAACTGAGGTTCAGGAAAGTTAATTGCCTTAGGATCAGAAAACTGGTACGTAAGTGTCAAAACAGGTTGAAAAAAAATTTACAAAAGTGAGCCATTACCCTTCAGAAAGAGGAATAAGGCTAAATGAATCAAATTTAGAAAGAGTTATTTGAAAAATTTGTGTAAGTACATTAGTCATTTAAATAATCAATAAAATGTGTGCTTGGTGAATAAACCTCTACTGTATTTTTAGTAAGGAGAAAAATTTTTAAATAAAATGAAAACTTCATTAAACTTCACAAAACTTAAGACAGATTGTGTTCAAAAGGTATTAACTACCCTAGTTACACACAGTCCTAGAAACTTATTTGTAGATTTGTTACATTTTTAGCTTATTTGCTTTTCCTGTAGACAGTAAGATTATGATAATCCAGTTTTTATGTTACTTCAGAATGCCATTGTGGGTATGTGAGCAACTATCTTAACCAATTTTTAGTGAATCTGCCTTCCCTCCCCCAGAAGAGTGCAATGTCTTTCAATTTCCCTTTCTTTCTCTTTCTGGCTCTGCATGGAATTTTCCTTTTCTCTTCATCCTGGTGGTGTAATACAGGATCACGTGTTCATTGTCTTGTTTTCTTCTGGGTGGTGTGGGTACTTCTATTTCCTTCTCCTTTTTTATCTTTTCTCTCATTATGGCCTCTAACAAGATTCTCTCCAAGGACCCTTTGATCTCTATACTAAAAGGAAAGCACTGAAATGACTGAAAGGAAGACAAAGAGAAATGAAAATCCCCAAAGCAGCTGGGGGTCCTTAGTTCCAACCATCTCTATGGAAACAATTTCAAAGAAACCAATCTGGAAACAATTCTGTAGGGATCAATGGAGCAGTGGTGAACCAATCTCACCAAGCCTTACAGTATTCAACTTGTAAATGGAAATAGTTGATAGACGGTTTTTTGCAGGGGTAAAAAAGTAATAAAATAGAAAGCCAAATAAAAATTAGGTTTGCCCCTAGATAATGATATAGCGTACTTTTTTAAACTCAAAACTTCCTACTTGCTGTAACAATAAAAAAGCAAAAGGAATGCATGTGCTAATCTCAAGTTCCTTCCAAGCATTCATACTGGCAAACAGCAGAGTGCCCAATACAAGGAAATTGTGGCCAAAAAAAGAAAAAAAGAGAAAAGAAAGAAAACATTGCAGTTTGGTGGTGAAAAGTCACTAGAATGATTTTAGGATTGTGGCCCATAACCATAAAAAGCATGTGGAGTGAATGCCAAACTCAATCAGGCAGTAAACAGATTGTTTGAATTCAGGCAAGGGGTGAAAGGGATTACAGAATTCCACCTACCAAATCAGGTTGAAAGACTGAAAGGGTAAAGTAGTAATGTAATTTGAATCCAGGGAAGAACTCCATCTGAAGCGTGGGAGCTTGGAGTCCTACTAACACAGCAATTATTTAAAAAAAAGAAAAGGGGGTTGAGGGGGTGGAGCTCACAGTGTCAGTGACACCAAGACATCACGTTTCAGGCCTGTTCTAAAGTTTCCAGTAGATAAACTGTTAACTTGCAGGTCTCCGGAGAAGGCAACTCCAGTGTTACGGGACGTTAACTTCAATTTGCCTAAAATGATGTTTGTTCCGTTAAATTATTTACAATCCCAGGTAGGTCCTTAGCGCTTTAAGACCCCAGCTAGCCCCTAGAGTAAAACCATTTGGGTTTAAATCCTAGCTTTTGCCACTAGGTGTGTGACCTTGGGCAACTTTTTTCATTTCTCTAGAACTCAGGCATCCCATCTGTAAAACGGGGCTAGTAACAATTATTTTTCAGGGTTAGTAAGAGTCAGTGAATTGAGCACAGCACTTAGCTCAGGAAAGCTCTAGACTGTGAGCTGTTACTACATTATCCTTTTGTTTTTCTGTGTCTTGTAATGATGACCACACTATGCCTTCTACCCACTTTGAGGCGTATTTTGAGGGAGTGGGCTCAAGAAAGACAGTAGGGCACGATGACCTAGCCCATTCTTACTGTTCTACACTTGTCTTAAACAGGTCTGAGGATGAATTAAAGCCACGAAATGGAAGTTTCCATTATATGATGGAAAACTGGCCTCCTGTCTCCACTCTACAAAATGAAGACCTCATGGAGGAAAAATTATTCGTTTTTCCACTACTAATATCTCTTGCGTCCCCTCATCTCACCTTCGATGGGCTTTTCAGTGTCTGGAGTAAAGTCTTTGGCTGAGCATTAAAGGTGTACAGATTTCGTTCACATTTACAACCTACGGGAACAGCCGTGTGTTCAAACTCATCCCTCGCTCTCCACTTGATACACGTTCCTACCTTTGCACTTTAACTTGCATTTATGTCTGAACCACGACTGCCTGCCACCCTTTTTACAGAAATTCGGTTTGCTTGTTTTTTTCCCCCAAAAGGTGCCACTAGGAACCGTGGTGGTATGACAGCAGAACCAAAAAGTACTAGGTGTCACTTGTACGCACAAGGATGCATACACTACTTTGAAAACAACCCGAAGTTGGCCGCGAGCGGCTGATGGTTAACTAAGATTACAAAGTGGGAGAGATTAAACCCAAGAGAGAACGCGAAGGCGAGAGGAGGAAGCCAGGAGCGACTTACAAGGAAACTTAATCATGAGCCCCAGGCCCCCGCCCCCAACGAAGCCCACTGTGGGGCAGCTAGGCCAGCGGCGCCAAGGCCTGGGAAAAGAGCCCCAACCCAGGGCCTGGCTGGCACTTTTCTATCGTTCCAGTCGAGAAACACTATTATTTTTACTTCATAATGCAAACATGGTGGACAAGAAAAATCCTCCCCGAGTCCGGCGGCCGAACCACGTGGCGCCCTTACCACGCAGGTGACACCAGGGTGAGGGCGGGGCCTTTACGGAACTGGTTCTTGGTGCAGCAGTGCACTGAGGAACTTTTTCCAAACCCCGACACCACAGTGTCTGCAACACTCACAGGCAGGACTACTACTGCTACTTCACGTCCTCCCCGAGAGCAGAAAGGTGGGTTCTGAGAACCTGGCGGTTTTCTGGTAAGCAAGAAAGGCGGAGTTCGCAGCTTTTTTCTCTAACTGGACTAGACCCGGCTTTTCTCCACCTCTCCCCAACAACGGGGTATCCCACCAACGCGCAAGCGCACTTCTTGCCGCCTGCGCCAAGGCGGGACTGACTCTCTTGTCTCGCGAGAGTGGGTGGGGCCGGCTAGTCTTCCTTGCTCTCGCTCCACCCCCCCCCTTCTCGTTCGCTCTCTCCCATCCCCCCAAGTCAGTCGTTCTGCTGCGCAGCTCCCTTAGCGGTTGCCACCGCCGGAGACGGTTGGGAGAACCGTTGTGGGAGCGCTACACGAGGCGGGCGACTTCTCTTTCCTCACGGCCGGACCCCGCGAGCATCGGAGTCGGCGTTTCTGTCGCCCGACAGGGTATCTGAAGTAAAAGGGGGTAGGTTGGGCTGGTGGTTTTGAAAGCGGAGTCGGGAGAAGGACGAAAAAGAGACTGGGAGGGGGTGGGGTGAGGGGAAGTGTGGAGGTCGCCGCTCGGAGGCGGCCAGGCTGCGCCTCCTAGGCGATCTCCCACTTCAAGGAGGGCGGCCTGCCCGGGGGAGGACTTACTCAGGTGGAATTCAGAGGACGAAGCCGAGGCCCGAAGTGGGAGTATCCAGCACTTCCCCTCTTTTCCCTTCTGGTTTGGCCTCCGCCATTTTGGGTACGGTAGCGCGGCCACCTCGGCTTCCCGCCCTTCTCCTCTCTTGCTACTTTTTGCCCTTCAGCTTCCAAAAACTGATTCAGAAGATGGGGGGTTGGTTGAAGCGCCGTGGAAGGGATGAGGGTGGGGAAGGAAGCGACCAGGGAAAGGCTGGGCACTTGGGTTGGGGGAGGATCTGGGCCGTCGGGCGCGCTCCCGATGGAAATGGCGCCGGATGGTCCTGGTCTCCCACCGCGGCCTCCCTTCCTCCGCAGTCTCGGCTGGGCTACCTGGGCTGGCGGGACTGCGAGTGACTTCTGACGCAGATTCCCAAGATGAGAGAGGCTGGAGCTGGGGGAGGAAAGCCAATGGCGACGAAGGCGCTGAACTCCCAAATCCAGGACAAAGGAGGCAGGCGGCCTCCTTTGTAATTCCGCCGCCCGGTGGCGAAGGTTTTTAAGCCAGTCTCGGCTGCTGGACGGGGAGGGGGGAAGGGGCGTACTCTCCCCTAGCTTTCTGGTCTCTAGGGCAGCTAGATAAACGAAAGTCTGCGGGGAGGAATAAAGGACGCTTAGCCGGCCCTTATATTCCAGATTTGGAACTTCGAAAAGAGTACGTACTCATTTTCCAAGGGGTTTTTTTCCACTTACCTTAAACGTATTGAAAGAGTTTGTGGGTAATTGCTTTGTGAGCAGAGAAGCATGTGACATCAACTAGGAATGTGTAATGGGCTTAGTTCAAATAGGTCGTCTGGGTCCAGTGAACTATGATACGGCTTTTTGAACCTTTGGGTGGGGGTGGGGTGATTTAGCAATCGTTCTGTGTGGTTTGACAGATACTGGGTTAGAATTTAAGTATGAGTTTTACTCTTTGGGAAAGTTTTTAAAACACAACCAGTGATGACAAATATGTGTGTATAGGAATTGAATTACTGTCTTTCAGCAGTTAATCTCCAAGAGTTTTGGCGATAAGACTGTAGAAGTACTTCAAAATAGACTTGATGTTTATTTTCTTTTGGTAGCTAAGCATGTTTTTTATTTGGTATAGGACCGTAGTAACATTTTGACCAAAAAAATAAGCCTACTCAACAGAAAGACTAACTACAAGCCCAGTCATGTGATGGAGTGGTGATTTTTGGTCCTTAGAACATTGGGGAACTGGGTCTGTAATTTTCTCTGAAGACCATACAAAAGGGACGGGCAAGTCAGGAGAAAATTTTCAACAATGCATATGAATTTTTGTAACAAGTCTATTATCTATTTTTCCAGCTTTACAAACAAAAAACTTTCTATTCTTGTTGAAGATGTTCTGTGATTCTAGTGGACTTTGAAAGACAGGCCAGTTTCCTATATACGATATGATGTAAACTCTTCCCTGATTAGATTACCCTGGAAACCTTTTTTCCTGCCCTCTTTCATCTCCATTATAATCTGGAAAGCAATCTAATTGCCTTTGTTTTTATTAAACTTTTGGAGGGGGGCGGTGTCCTTACTTTGGTAAACAAGTGGCTGGTCTGCAGTGGGTGGTAACTTATTCTAGAAAAAGAACAAATAATTTGAGACCTCAGCTCTTAGGTAGTGGTGGTGTGTTTACATTGTTTTTATTTAAAATTAAGGGGCAAGCACAATGAAAGGGGAGTGATGTAAAATTTCCATTTTAATTAAACATCTCAGCATCACTTTGGGGCCAGAATTTCAAGTTCGTTTTTTTTTTTGTTTGTTTGTTTTTTTGAGCAGCAATGGGCCATCATTTAGAAAGTTAGTTATTAATGTATCAAGCCCTTTATGTATTATACTTCAGGAGATAGCATGTGCCTCTGTTACAAAGAAATTTTATCTCATTTGGCCTTCATTAGATGCTTTTTCTTAACAGCTTTGAGATAAAGGTAGAAGTTCACATACTGTAAACTTGATCCATTTAAAATGATAAAATATTTGGTCTTTTGTGACTGGCTTCTTTCACTTAGCATGTTTAGGAAATTATATTTAAAATCTCATAGAACTGACTAAAATTACCTAATATTTCAACTGCTGGTGTTTTAATTGGTGCTAACACTAGGAATTCTTAAAGCATACTTTTGATTAGCCATGACATTTAAAGAAAGATTGAGATGGATTATCCTGAATAATTAGTAAATGCTATTTAGGTAGTTTCTGAGACCGCTTTATTAAGATATTAGGGAAAATTGTATTTTTTATGCCTTTAGTTTGTCTTGGTTTTGTTTTGTAAATAAAATTCTAGGCTCAAATTGAGTTTTGAAGAGGTAAGAGAGTGGCTTGTCTTTATTTTGTACTCTTCATACACATGCGATGGAGAGTCACCCCATAAAATAGTTTGTCTTCTGAATCTGGTTAACTTTTCCCCAATTTAAATTTGTATTAACAATTTGATATTTTTTTTTATAAACTGCACAGGTCTTATTGGTACAGGCTGACCCCAAAATCAAAATAGTTTGCTTGCAAATATTTCTTGGAAAGTGCTAAGATTTATAGTGAAGATAAGTTAATTTCCATCTTTTTCTGGTATTTGTTCCTAATGGTGTCTTTATATTGAAAAATGCTCTAAATGACACGAAGCACCACATCTAAGGTCTTCACAACAGATCAGATTGACTTTGCAAAGTTCTTAAATTTTTCATGAGGAAGTTAACATTTGAGGTTAAATCCTCTGCACTTTTTCCTCTTCTGTTCCTAAGTCACCCATTATAGAAAACAGTTATTTCTTAAGTTGGTGCTATGATTTAAAAAAAATTTTTTTATTTTTGTTTTTTGGGAGGAGGTAATTAGGTTTACTTATATATTTATTTTTAGAGGAGGTACTGGGGATTGAACCCAGAACCTTGTGTATGCTAAGCATGCACTCTACCACTTGAGCTATACCCTCCCCCTAAAAAAAATTTTTTTAAGAAAGTGATAAAGATGTTAACCTCTTTCCCAAAGCCTACTTTCCAGGCTACTCTAGAACTTTTTTAAAAAAATTGTCTAGCTACTATGTATCCTAGTAAACATTTTTCAGACCCTTTTTTTCCCCTCTGTGCTTTAGAGAATTTCTAAGGACACTTGAAAACTTAAGCCTTTGTTGACTTTGAAAAAGACTTGTTATAACAGTCCTTACTTTCTTTCAAGATTCAGAATAGTTTCCTGTCCTTTAAGGTTCTGTTAGTTTGTAGTTTATTTCATTAGTTTTACAGGGCCCCTTAAAATCCAGTGAGAGTGGCTGCCATTGAATGAATACCATGTTGCAGACCAAGTACTGTGAACCATTCTTAAACAGTCCAGTGCTACTAAGTACCACTGCTACATTTTACAGTTGAATGCACAGTTTAAGTAGTTTGCCTAAACTAAGTAGCCGGTGAGTAGCAGACTAGAAATTCAGACTCAATTTCCTTTCTCTTAAAAGTTCATATTAGTTATTTGTGTGCATAAGGATTAATTGTTAATGTCAGATAAGAATTTGCTTTCTTACTATTTTGAACATATATGTCTAGAGTGGCACTTAGGGTTGCTTTAAAAAAACGGCAAGACAAATACCAAAGGTGATTCATATGCAGAGGTAATTGATTAATAACCAGATTTGTATAACTTCTACATTAGCTTATTTTAAACGCATGGGTTCTAGGAAAAAATTTTACTCTTTGCAGATGCTACCCATAAGTTACGCTGATAGGTAGATTGCATGAAGTTAAACATTAGTGAATATTGTTTATATGAAATACAATCCTCAAGCTTTAAAGGAGTCAAGTGAACAATTGTTTTGTTTACAGCGGAGGAAGTGGTGAGGGAAAGGTTTGAAATATTCAGGTGAGTAGGATTCCTACAGCTGCATAGAGAAATTTGTATGGTCTGGTAAGTTTCTGCAGCTGAAGGACTTCTGCATTAACCTCTTGAAAACGTTATGGAATTTTAAAAGAAACGGTGGTTGTTCTTTGGAAGGAGGTTTGGTGAATGGTTCTTTTTGGAGGGAAAGGAGGGCTTGTACTCTTTAATACTTTAATGTGAAAATGCATTACCTTTTTTAAAAAAGTGTTTAAAATTAAAGTAATAATGGTTAGTATACTATCTTCAATAACTTCCAGATGGGTAGATTAAAAAAAAACACACACTGATACTTAAATTAGAAGGCATTCACTTTTGAATGCCCTTTTATCTCAGTTTTAAGATTCAATCTAATTAACTTTGTAATTTTAAAACTTGCTTTTTTGAGATTGTTTAAATCAGATTTAAAATAAATAGGAACTTTTCTCCCTTCAAAAACAATTTAATGTGTTCAGAATAATAGTGCATCTGAAAACTTTAGACTTGTAATACCACTCTTCCAACATCAAAGACGTACACGTTGTACTTTTGACTTAGGTTCTTGCTGTGAATGTGTGGTGGTATCATGTGCAACTGTTGAGTAATTAAGTTTTAAAGGATTTGCATAACCGTTCAAGTGAGTTATAAAACCTGAAAAATGTGAGTGGAAACTTGAGGAAGAGGTTAGAGTGGACATTAAGATCGACAGGGTCAAGAAATAAGAATTTGAATACTGATAGTGGGATTATGTAAGTTTTCTTAAAATTAGACAATATATAGTATTTGATCCTTAGAAATTCAGTACTCTAGGTGGGGAGGGGGTCAGATTTCACTGCCTTTTCCCAGTTTTTTGCCTATTCCAAAATAGAAAGTTATCATTGTGTTGTGGCATTGTTACCAGAGTCACTGAACCATATGTTACATTTCCTGTTGTGCACCACTGAGAGGTGTTTCTTCAGTACCTCTGACAAGAGTGTATTTTGATTGACTGCTTTATGTGCTTGTTTATTTTTTATAGCATTTAAATCGGTATTGAGATGGATTGGGTTATGAAACATAATGGTCCAAATGACGCTAGTGATGGGACAGTACGACTTCGTGGACTACCATTTGGTTGCAGCAAAGAGGAAATAGTTCAGTTCTTTCAAGGTACCTCTAGTATTAGTCAAAGTTTAGTAGTATTTTAATTTTATATTTACTTGGTTTTTAATTTGTAAAACTCATTTGTTTGGGGGACTTTCTGATTTGAGTATATCTTGGTTAATGTATTAAGTTATACGATATGCTCCAGTTAATATTCAGTACAGAATGTGTAGAATGTGTAAAAACCTAATATATGATAAACTTAATTGAGAGTAATTATGTGTGATGAAGTCATTTATTAGCATATGGAGCATAGTTAAATTTGATTTTTTTTCCATGTATTATTAGGTGGGTTTTTAGAGTGTGTAATTTTAAAAGACATTGGTTGCAAAAAAAAAATTATGTAATCCAATAATATTTGAAAAAAATCTTCCTTTTGTATGATGGGGTGTTGGGAAAACTAAGCTTTTTTTTTTGTTTTGTTTTGTTTAGACTTGTTTTAAATATTTGATTCAGATGGGAATGTTTCAGCCTTTAACACTGTTCCCCTTGATGGGGTTATTTGTCCTTGGGTTAAAGGGTTGGAAATCGTGCCAAATGGGATAACATTGACGATGGACTACCAGGGGAGAAGCACAGGGGAGGCCTTCGTGCAGTTTGCTTCAAAGGAGATAGCAGAAAATGCTCTGGGGAAACACAAGGAAAGAATAGGGCACAGGTGGGGATGGAGAGTTTGGGATGGTGTTAAATTTTTATTTTTGGGGGTTGTGGGTCACTATTGCTTAAATGGGGGGGTAACAATAACATTTTTCTGGGGTAGTTTAAAAGAATTGATAATTATCTAAATTTAACTTGGAAACTACAGATTTGGGTGGGGAATTAATGCTAATAGTTTGCTTAAATTAAAATTAGATTGTTTCCATTTTTCTGTAGGATGTTGTTGATAAATGCTTTTGTATAATCAACTATTTTCTCTAAACACCTATCATGTACTAAAGGAAACAAGCTAAAATTATGTATTTTGTGAATTGTTTTCAAATGACTAATTTGTCTATGCAAAACTTAAATATTAATTATTTAAGTTTGTAGGTGTAAACAATGTTAAATTACAGTGTATTTAGGCAATTTAAATTGGGTTATATCTAGATGTAGAAAAACTGCATTTTGCCCAGTATTTTATTTACTCTAGTACATTTATGCTGAAACCTGTACCTTAAACCATTTTCAAATAGGTATATTGAGATCTTCAGAAGTAGCAGGAGTGAAATCAAAGGATTTTATGATCCACCAAGAAGATTGCTGGGCCAGCGACCAGGACCATATGATAGACCAATAGGAGGAAGAGGGGGTTATTATGGAGCTGGGCGTGGAAGTATGTATGACAGAATGCGACGAGGAGGTGATGGATATGATGGTGGTATGTGTATCTAATGAACAAAGGTTCTGTTGTCATTTTCTTAATGTTTCTGACACTTTGTCAAGAAATACAGAAATGGCAGTAATTTCAGTACCTACTAGGTTTTAAAACCTGTTCATGAAAATATGGATTCCCATGGCCAGCTATGGGACTTGACTGATGCACATATTGTCACCTAGATGACTTGACACTGAAATTTTTAAAAGATACTGGCAAATTTTGACCTTTTATTTGGCACCAGGATGAAAATTAGTTTTGATGTCTAAATGTATACTTGTCAGATTTTTTATTTCCACCAAGTGTTAACTGCTTTTTTCTATATACACTAAGTTGGGAGTTACAAACTTGTAATAATAAGTTTAACCAGATTACTTGCCTCAAAACGTGCTTTTGTAAACTACATTATAAAATTTGTCTCCTAAGAGTGTATTCTTGTATTTCTCCTTAAATTCTACAGGTTATGGAGGTTTTGATGACTATGGTGGCTATAATAATTACGGCTATGGAAATGATGGCTTTGATGACAGAATGAGAGATGGAAGAGGTAAAATAAATATTAAAGACATAGTCATTTTAAGGTGAATTTTAGTACTTTACATGCACTTAGTGGTAATATGGGTGACTTGTATACAGAAGTCAACTCAGGCATATTTCAGTGCATTCCTACATAGGGCTTTACACAGTTGTATACTTAAAGGGAAATTCTCCATTTGATGTTTAGAACAACTGTAAGTATTAAGATTTCTTAGCTGTCAGAGAAAAGGTAAATAGGAAAAGGTGCGTATAGGGAAGAAATAATCTGTGGAAATTTTATACTCTAGGTATGGGAGGACATGGCTATGGTGGAGCTGGCGATGCAAGTTCAGGTTTTCATGGTGGTCATTTTGTACATATGAGAGGACTACCTTTTCGGGCAACTGAAAATGACATTGCTAATGTAAGTAATTTTAGTAATTTATTACTGGTATCATGTAATCCTGGTACCTAAATTTTGAGGCACTGTTAATGTACTCATCCTTTTCTTTTTAGTTTTAATGTCAAAAGTCCTTTTAATTTGAAAATACATGTCCTTATCAGTAGTTGATGAATTTGTGTCCATTGTGTGCCAACCTACATAGGATTCAAGCAAGTAAAACTCTATTCATAAAGTCTAGTTAATAATTCGGTGAATGACTGAACAGCAGGAAGTGGTGATGACTGGAAGATTATTTCCCTTGTGTCAAGTTCTGAAAATGTTGTAAATGTGTAACAAGTCAGTAAGTTTTAGTGGTTTGATTTTTCTAGGCCATGTGATTAGAAACTGAAGAACTGCAAATAATGGGAGTAGATGCTCCTATCACTCATTTAAAATTGGTTTCAAATTGGTTAAAGAATCAGCAGATTTCAGCCCAAATCAGTCACATTTATCATTCACTGAGTAGTTGTGGTACAGACCCACTGGCCTACAAAGCTTGAGAGTATTTACTATCTAGCTCTTAAAATTTTTGCTCTGGATCACACTGGGACTCAATTAGATTAAGTTCCAGGTACATTTTAGGATCACTTAAGTCTGGTTAACTTGTGATTAGAACTAAATGATATATTTTGAGAGCTGTCCATATACAGTTGGTAGGCTTATCAGACTCCATTGTTCTGAGTCATAACACCCAGTTTCTTTGCACATGTAAGTCTCAGGTGACTTATTTATGTTTCAAACAATAATTTTGAAATACCTTTCTTGGGAATGGGGTGAGGGAGCTTACTCTTGGCAGTAAGTAAAATGAGACTTTTTTCATCTGTAAACGGGGTAAACTATTCTCTAACTTAGAAATACTTTTTAAATTTAATACCACCTACCTTATTTTAAAAGCAATCACTTTACATTTGTTTTAATAGATGAGATAAAACCAAGGTGTATGGTAATTGGCTTTCAATAATCTAAATAGAAAATTAAGTAAATGTTTTGTTTTACTTAGTTCTTCTCACCACTAAATCCGATCCGAGTGCATATTGATATTGGAGCTGATGGCAGAGCAACCGGGGAAGCAGATGTAGAGTTTGTGACACATGAAGATGCAGTAGCTGCCATGTCTAAAGACAAGAATAACATGCGTAAGTGGTATTACTTTCTCATTTTTAATTCCTCTAGTATAAGAGGTTCTAGGATCTATAGGTAATTCTTGGCAGTCTGGGACCTGAAACCATGAGCCTCTAATAAGTGTAGGTTTTTAATGGCTTTCTATGGGGCTTTCTACGGGGCTTTCTACTGAGGAGTTAACTCATACTCTTAATACTCGACAGATTGTTAGATCTTGAATTATTAAAGAGGAAAAATTCTTTTGTATTTGCAAATTAATACTGTCTTAACCTATACATTTGATCAACTTGGGTAAGTTATTCCTGCATGTCATCAAATCCATTTTTAAACCATTGAGTTTAACCTTGACCTAAATCTGGTCTCACATCGGTCACTTGGTACTTAAGTTTTCCTGGACACTACTCTCAAGATTCTAATTGAGTTCTGTGATAGGGCCTGGAAAATATTTTTTAAAAGTATACCAAAAGCAGGTTTTCTATCTGAGTCAGCCCTTTTATAAATATGGAAACTGAGGTCCCAAACACTTGTTACTTGTTCAGTATTAGCTAGTCACCCTTTTTATACTTTTATTGGTAAATTTGATCCATCATTTCTTTCTCCCCATTACTTTTTTTCCTAAAGAACATCGATACATTGAACTCTTCTTGAATTCTACCCCTGGAGGCGGCTCTGGAATGGGAGGTTCTGGAATGGGAGGCTACGGCAGAGATGGAATGGGTATGTAAAGTTTTTAAAATAAGCTGAGTATCTACTTTAGCAATCAATCTCAAACTTTTTTTTTTTTTTTAATAAAGATAATCAAGGAGGCTATGGATCTGTTGGAAGAATGGG
Organism: Camelus dromedarius; assembly: GCF_036321535.1. NCBI lineage: Eukaryota > Metazoa > Chordata > Mammalia > Artiodactyla > Camelidae > Camelus > Camelus dromedarius. The sequence goes on along the minus strand of NC_087443.1, from coordinate 34,924,615 downwards.
AATGGGGAACAATTACAGCGGAGGTTACGGTACTCCTGATGGCTTGGGTGGTTATGGTAAGTGTCTTTGATTACTCTGGTTCATTGTGTTAGTCCCCTTATGTGGAACAATTTAAAAGTTTATACTATTTTTAATGTCTTTTTAATCTCCTGTTAAATAGTTCTTAATTTTTTTTTTCTAAGGCCGTGGTGGTGGAGGCAGTGGAGGTTACTATGGGCAAGGTGGCATGAGTGGAGGTGGATGGCGTGGGATGTATTAAAGCATAACCACCAACATAGAAGTCCTGACAACAGCATCTGGTCTACTAGACTTTCTTACAGATTTAATTTCTTTTGTATTTTAAGAACTTTATAATGACTGAAGGAATGTGTTTTCAAAATATTATTTGGTAAAGCAACAGATTGTGATGGGAAAATCTGTTTTCTGTAGGTTTTATTTGTTGCATACTTTGACTTTAAAAAAATAAATTTTTATATTCAAACCACTGATGTTGATACTTTTTATATACTAGTTACTCCTAAGGATGTGCTGCTTTCATAAGATTTGGGTTGATGTATTTTACTATTAGCTCTACAAGTAGTATAGTGTAATCTTAGAGGACAGTGGTTCACCTCTTGCGTAAACTACAGTTCTTAAGCAGACATCTGGAATAGAGCTTAGAAAACAGTGTAACTCTTTAATTTCTCCTGGACAATACTGTAAATATAAAACCTAAAGATGAGTTTAGTGGCTTCAGGAGTATAAATTCAGCTAATTCTATATTATTTTTCAAATGTCATTTATCAGGCAATATAGCTCTGAAATGTTGATGATCTAAGATGTATCTGGATTTCTCAATATTCATAATTGTGTTACCTGCAGATAGGAGTGTTTGTTGGAAGTTGAAAGGAAGTTTAAATTCTAGCCCTGGATTTTAGAATAAATCCCCTCAGCACTTGACTGAAGTACCAAAAAATATTTCCAAAAAAGTGATAGTTGTAAAGTTATCTCAAAGTGTCTTAGACTAGGTTAAGATTCTCAGTGACATAAGAATTCAGTGCAAATACAAGGGTATTTACTGTGGAGTATAATCCTCACAGATGTATTTTCAGTTTCTGGCCCAATAGTTAAAGCATATGGTTTTTAAATAATTGTATAGATTAAAAAAAATTTAAGACAAGTCTATGTCATAGTCTTAATTAAAATGAGAGTCTTGCGGTTGGATTTGCATCTGATGTTTTCGGAGTTTTAGAACCATTGTGTTAAATTATATGTAGCAAGGAAAAAAGGTGCTTTTTTACTTTTAATCCCTTCGATCAATATGGCTTTTTTCCAAATTGGCTAATGGATCAACATGAAACCTGTCAATGTGAATTCAGTTATTGAACTTGTTACTTGTTTTTTGCTAGAAATGTTATTAATGTAATAAACAATGTGGGAGATAAGAGTATGGCGTCTGTCCTAGAATGCTTTGTGTCGGTTATTGATTATAGATCAAATTGGTAAAAGGCACCATGTCTAATTGAAGATTAGACAAAGTGACTAAGGAATGATTTAGAGAAAGCAGCTGTAATACTGTAAGTGGGGCCTATCAACTGGAGCAATGATTCATCTTAACTGCCTGTACTCCCTTAAAGATGACATGTTTTTATTTTCTTAGGATTACCCTATTAACATCTGTAAGCAGTAGAAGTATAGAATGTTATAAATGAAGTAGCCTTCTAAAGCAGGCTAATCTTTTCAAATCTTTTATTTGGTATATAAAATTCACATTTTAAAACAGTGCAGTTAGAAGAATTACAGTCACAATTCCTTGGCACCATGATAGCATTACTGTGGTAGTACTCCTAGGTGGGGGAATGGCATGTGAAGTTCACAAATTAGAAAATACAAATTGATGGGTCTGTAACATAAAGTCCAAAATTTGTATAAATGTTTTTTAGAGAAGAGTCAAAAACTCAACGGAGCAAGTTGTATTACTGTCATAAAAGCCTGTCTACAAAAAAGCCTAAATCAATGGCAGTAAGTTTTGAGTGAATTTAAGAATTTAAACGGGGACAAAAATCATGGTTTATTTGTTGAATGAAACAAGTCTTAAATTCAGAAAATGATATTTTAAAGTTTGTTTCAAGTGCAGTTATAATAAAACAGTATTTGAAACTTCTCATTTTTGCTTATTCTCATTTTCAGCAATCATAAAAACAATCCACCCCATCAGTACAAAACAGTTCCAAGAATATATAATTCATATCTCAGACATTTCTTTCAGAACATTAAAGACCACCTAAAAATCTGTATGTCAGTTCTAACTGAAGACCTCAAAAACTGAATTATGGAGAAAATCAATCTAAGTAAAACATCAGTTTCATACTTTGGCAATTTAGAAAAATAGTAAGCCTTAAGGGAAGTGTGTACTCTTGAGGAAATGATCTTGTCGAACAAGCAACCCTATCTTGGGAAGGGAGGTGGCCATGATTAATTCACTAATGCTCCTAGTAATACATGAACGATACTTACAAGTTTGGAAGGTTCACAGACAAAAGTGCATGACTGAAATGAGAAAATCTCATGATGCTGTTAAATGGTTAGTTATACAAGAATAACTTTACATAATGAATTCCTGGTATGCTATAAGCAATATAACAGATTAGTGTTTTTTGATTTTCATGCTTGAAATAGTCCAAGTATGTATTTAATGGTAGGGCTGAGACCACATCTACTCTGGACCCTGGCTTAAGTGTTCAGTATACGGTGAATTTACTCCGTATATATACTGTAATAGTGGGACTGCTACAGTGTAATGCTTCCTAAAAGTTACTGGAATGGAAATGTAGCATAAAACTTCACTCAAGTCTGTCATATCAAAGGCAAAGTTTAACTGCATTTTAGATTTCCCCTTTAAAGTTAGAGGAGAATCAATCGGGCCTGTAATCCCTGTTAACAGATACATTCTTTTCTAGGAGAGGATTTATGTTTCAACTTTTAAGAAGGGGTGTGAGCCCTCCCTAAGAAACGCATATGGAATTTTAACTTCCTTTCAAAAAAGAGTTGAGGGAAAATAATACCTCTCAAAGCACTGTGTCTGAAAGTTATCAGCAAATACAACATTGACTTAAGAGGGGGAAGGTCTTTTCCAATGCATAATGGGCAAAGGGGGGGCAAATAATAGGTTGAAATCTTACCAAGCTAATGAAAAATCCGTTAAGTTGGAATACTTATACTTCTAAAATACGTATTTCCAATCTTTCCGCTGAGAACTGTGAGAAGCTTTAAAGTGCATTTAGAAAATTACAGGCACCATCAAATACCAATTTGATAATGTGGAAAATAAAACAATCTGAAGCCCTGTTTTCTTTAAGAAGGCCTTTACAAAATAAGGCAAATGTGTGTTAGCTATGCTATCTGGCCTCTCAATGGCATTAAGAAAAGATTAACATGATTACAGCAATCAGGCTAAAGTTACTTGAAAGCATGCCCTCTTAAATTCTTTTTGAATAATGGGAAGGAAATATCAAATTATATAATTTATAATTCCCATAAATTGAATATTTGGAAGGTAAAACTGGTATCAATGCTGTTTGAAAGCTGCTCAAAAAGGGCTATCTGAATATGTTGTATACATGTTCATATGTAACTTTCATGGTAGGTACTTTTTCATACATAAGTATTTTAGTTCTGGAGTCTTACGGCAAATTAGATGAGCATCTTTGAATCAGTAATGCGTGACAGGAATCACAAACCCGTACTGGCTTTGGTGAAGAAGGCAAAGGCAGTTCGTTGTCAGAGCAAGCATTACAGAAAATTTCCCCACAGTTTCTACAGTGGTGCTATCAAATGGAAAAACGAAAGAAAAAACTTTATGAATAAAACTAGAAGCCATACTTGCACAAAAACATTTGGACTCACTTCCTACATCCCTTACCTTTCTCTTAGAGAGTGAGAATTCCTTTTCACAAAGTTTACAATGTGTTGCTTCTTTGTCTTTCAACCAAACCAGTCCCTAGTACGAGGAAAAATGTCAATATTAATGCTAAGATTGGTAACTAAAAGTTACATGTGAAAACATTTTCAACCAAGAGCATTTTATAGGAATATATATAGAGACAAAACGAAAGAGTCATTTTCTTTGACAGATACATAATTTACTAATCTATCTGAGATTAAGTGTGGAATTTGCTTCAAAATAATCTGTGAGAAAAAAGGAATGTGGATTGAATATAAATAAAACAAGACTGGCCATATATTGATAAATAATGAAGCTGAGTAATGGTTCATTTTTAATCTTTTCTATACAACTGAGTATGTTTCAACATTTCCATGACAAAATGTTTTTAACAAAAAACTATCACGGTTGGCAATTATTTTTAAGAAGAACTTTAAGGAATATCTAGTCTAAGGATAAATTTTCACTATGTGAAATGCATATGAGTCTGGCATTATATATACCTTATACACAGTCCACAAAATTTGAAGAGAATTTGAAAATCAGATGTTTGAGTTCATTATTTTAAGTAAGACTTCACCTTAAGTTCAGTTTTACGTGGCTATTAATTTCTGTAATTCACAAATTTAGTAGTTACTGTGTAAACCTTAGTAGAGAATGTATGTAAGAAGTCTTAAACAGGCAGAGGTTAACTTGATACCTCAAATTTCTAACTTGACTCATTCTTAACCAAGCTCTTGGCTAGAAAGTACATTCTTTTCCCTATGAAAGCAGCTTTGTTAGATGGTGCCAGTTTAATAATGAGAGACCCAGGTGAAAGAAGAGTTCTCAGTGCTTCTGATTAATCTCATCACATGTTCCTTTTTTGGAAACAGTCCAGACTAAGCCACATTGCCACTGCTTCCAAAGAACCAAGTATAACTGATTCCAACTTGGGAGATGGAGCAAGTGCCACCTTCAAAAGTGTACCTCGAAGGCACAGGACCTTTATACCTAATGAGAGAAAAATCTGCCAAGCAAAAAAGCCCACAGATAGGTTCTCAAAAGCCTGAGTTTTCTTGGAAGCCTTTTCTGACGGCGGAATTCTTTGAAGAAAGATAACTAAGCATTCACAGATCAAGATCCCAAGGTTAATTTTAGATATTTTTACTTCACAGACAGTCTTAATAACTAGCACCTATTATCTGATAATAGCAGAGGTAAGACAAATGGTGTTGGGTTATGCACTTGAGGCAGTCTACAGCTCCTCAGAAAACAGGATTAAGTGAAGGCTTTTAAACAAAAACTAGATAGCTCATATCAGACAAACGCAAATAATCATACGACCTTGAATCATGGAATTTTTTTAAAGCAATTTAAAAAAATTGTTTAAAGCCTTAAAGATAATCCAATACAACTTGATGAACACCATGAAAAGGAAAATGATTTGCCGAAATGTCTCAAAGCCACCCCTAGTGGAAGCAGCTTTGCTTCCTGCCTAGCTATATTTGTAAGGCATGGAGAGCCTGACGTGAAACAGATTTGCAAGCAGCATCATTAGATTCAGAAGTCACCTTTTGTCATCAAGGTTGGCCTTCCAACCTTATTTCCAGATTTATTTTAGTTTGAAATTACTCTGCCCCTTTCCCAAGGAGAAAAGCTGTACACTATAGGGTAGGCCTAGTATATCAGCTGGAAGGGACCTCAGAGATCAGCACATATAGCGCTCTCACTTTACAGGTAAGAAAACTTGAGATCTGGAGAGCTGAAGTTGCTTCCTCTATGAAACAGTTATTTACAAGCAGAACCAAAACTAGAAGGGAGCAAGCTAATACTCTGCAAATAAATGGCTATTTTTCTCTGCCCAATTCCAGAATGTCAGCCACCCAACTTAAATCTGCCAAACAGGCTATTAGAGGACCCTTCTCTCAGGAAACTCAACTGTCCCAGAGAGAAGTCCTGTAGATACTAACATTATTTGGAGATGATACCCAACAGTTTGGTAGTTAACAGATTTCTCTACGGTTGAGGCCTACCTGTCTATAACAACCCACCCCCATTGACCTAACCAACACACATAGTACTTCCAAGATTTTCTGTGCCTTTTATAGAAATTGGGAGATTATCCAACATTTGAGGAATAATTTGGCATGAAGTAGTACTCGAGCCAAAGAAACAAACCCGAGGATAGAATTTAGAAGAAATAAGGAATGGCAGTTGCAAAAGAAAACTTTAGAGAAACTATAATGAATATCTTCAGGGATAAAATAACCGGATGCTGTTTCAAAAAAGAAAAATGAGCAAGTAAGAGGCTACTGAAGGAGGCATTGCCCAAAACAAGGAAGTAAACCAAGAATGAAGTTGTGGGGTTTCCAGTAACAGCAGCTCTAACATATAAGAAGGGTAAAGGGAATGTTAAGAATGAATGGCAGCTACTGTATAGCACAGGGAAATATATACAAGATCTTGTGGTAGCTCATAGTGGAAAAAAAATGTGACAATGAATATATATATATTCATGTATACCTGAAAAATTGTGCTCTACACTAGAATTTGACACAACATTGTAAAATGACTATTACTCAATAAAAAAATGTAAAAAAAAAAAACCAAAAAACAAAGAATGAATGACAGCAAAGGGAAATGCGAGGACAAGAGTGGCCAGACCACACAGGAGCAGTAAAGCAGGGGGCTCCAGGAGAGATGACTTCAAGGGGAAAAAAAGAACTAACCAATTATTGTATCATGAAGCATTTTATAGAAGTGTTTGAAGGTATAGGAAAACTCAGATGCTCAAATACAACTAAACTTTAAAAAGGGTGGGGGTGGAGGGGGGCAAATAACTCCATAGGAAACAAAAAGTAGTTCAAGAAAGAAAGTATGATTGCAATATTCTCTTTGACCCAGCAAGGAACAATAAAAATAGTCGTAATAAAAATACACAGTAAGTGAATTTCACAAAAACTTAAATACACTGGGAAGTGAAGAGAAGAAAGACCAGGGTGCAAGTGAGCAAAATTCCTCATCCACCATGTTAACCAGGCAACAGACGAGTTTAAATAAATTAAGGGTGACGAGTATATACTGCATAGTACTTAAGAAATAGGGGAATAAATGCCAGAAGAAACAACCAAAAGAACTGAAAGCAGCTCCCTTCTGGTGGCAGGAGCTGGGGTGGAGAAGGAACAAGAGGATGAAAAACAAGAGACTGCTTTTTTTTTTTTTTTTTTAAGTCTTTCCAGTACTATTTGACTTTTTAAATTACCTTCACATAACACTTTAGGATACACAAAATGGGTAACTTGTGCAGCAGGAAGTCATCTATCATTGAAGTACTCACATACTCTATTTTCTCCTGTGTTGTAAAGGGATTCTTGCATCCAGATACATTCAGAACCATATACTGATAAACAGTACCAAATAATTTTCACATATATTAACCTACTCAATATTCAAAGCAACTATACGCAAAATCATAAGCCCATTTAAGAAGAGGAAACTGAGACTCCATGGGGATATGTGACCTGATGAAGGTCAAAAACTAGTAACAACTTGGTACAGGAACTTAAGGATTCTCAAATTCAGTTTCCCTCTATCATGTCACACGTTGCAGGTAAGTGGACAAAATTATTTCCAACAAGAGAAATATTAATAATGTGATTCTAAAGGTAAAGGGAAGAGCTGGATCCCCACTGTACAAGCTCCCCATTCAGCGCTCTGCCTGGCATTCAATAATAGTACACAAGGCTTTACCTTCTATTGGAGACTTTCACATATATCCATTTCCCTCCAACTTGAGGAAAACAATTCTACTCACCTGCAAGGCTTTGTTGGCTTCTTTTATATCTTCTATTTTAAGTTTTGATCTGAAAAGATTACAAATAGGTCCAAATTTCAATACACATATTTAAATACAGAACATCTAGTAATTTACTGGAAAGGTAGTGATTTTTCATAGCATATAAAATTGTACCTACTGCATGATTTTAACAGTCTTCTCTGGCTAGTGGGGTTATATTTAACATTTTCGTATATTTCCTAAATGTCCTAAACCAAAAATAGTTTTGAGTTTTAAAATTTACTTTTTTAAAGAAAGAATATTGGCATTTTCATGTGGTCATGATAATAATAGCCAGACACTATGCTATAAACTTTGCATGCATAATCTCATTTAATCTTCAAAAACACTTATAGGGGGGTGCAGAGGGTATAGCTCAGTGGTAGAGCATGTACTTAGCATGCACGATGTCCTGGGTTCAATCCCCAGTACCTCCACTGAAAACAAAAAACAAAAAAATACCATCCATTCATTATAAAGATGAAAAAAGTGAGACCTGATGTTTAGTCACTTATACAAAGTCACAAGGTGGCAACTGGGGAAGCCAGGATTCAAACCCTGGCCTTTGTGACCTCAAACCCCATATGTTAACCATTAGGCACACTATTTCTCTAGCAGCTGCAAAACAGTGGTAAGAGTGGAAATATTAAGGAAAATATAGTTGTGATACTTTTTCACTTTTTGAAAATACATGTTAGTGAAGATACAGGTTATACATAGCAATATTTAATTATCTGTGATCCCACTACCCAAAGATGATAATCTCTACACACCAATGAGTATGTGTATTTCAAATAGAACCATTATTTACGTAGTTTCCCATACAACTTAACAATATCCTGAAAGGCTTAGAGTTACTGACTTGTTATTAAGTACCTGCCACATTGTTAAGTGGTTACATGGTATTCTATGAAAAAGAATATGAAGTACATAGTTTACATAATTATCTACTGCTGAATGTTCAAATTTTTCCAAGTTTTCACCACTAAATTGTCCATTAAAAGTGAAATGGCCAAAACATTTGTATTATTTTTCTTAGGATAAGAACTTAGAAATGAAATTACTGGATCAAAAGGCACATAAAATAGTAAAGCCTCTGTTCCTGAAGTGGAGCAGTATGCACTTGTTCGCGCTACAAATGCTCTTTATTCCAAGACATAAAAACAAAGTGCGAGTCTTTTATCTAGCTCACGATGACTCTCACAATGGGAATAATCAATGCAAAATTACACCATGTAAAAATACTAACAGACCAATCCAGTTTTCTTGGCTAAATTCGTATCTACAAAATGTACCCAAAGAAAACTGCTGCTGGTTGGAACAATGGCCAAAACAGTAACTGCCATAAAGAAAAACTGCGTGTGGACAGAAAATAGCTTAATGGGATTCACTATGGAAATATCTTCTTTATGAAAATTTCCTGACGTTGATATATTTCGCTTAAAATGCCTTTATTCACAAATACGGACTCTAGAAAGCTTGCCCCCCAGACACGAACTGCCAAAGTATCCTAAAGAGAGTAGAGAGTATCACCTACAGCCCCAATAAACACAATGTACAAGAACAGCTTACACCTTCTCCTCATCCTAGACAGGAAACAGATGTCTATAGTATTCATTAAAACTAAATTTTGCTTAGGGATATGTATTGAAGTGTGTGAAAATATTTGACTGTGGCATGAGAATAAGCATAGAGAAGGGTCAAAATAAAACAAAAGAATATAATAAATGTGATACAATCAATTATGACACTATAAGAAAACTCCCATAAATTATACAAGCCTCTGATAATTCTGAAACTCCTGCTTTGAGGGGAAAAAAATGTATAAGTTTCTTTATATGGAAAGAATAGTATTTATAGAATACTACATTTGAAAGAGTCTTAATAAATTAAAAAATAAAAATTAAAGGAAATTTTTTATTTTTTTAATCTGGTCATTTCTTTTTTTTATTGAAGTATAGTTGATTTACAATGTTGTGTTAGTTTCTGGTATGCAACATAGTGATTCAATTATATGCTTTTCTTTTTCATATTCTTTTCATTATAGGTTATTACAAGCTATTGAATATAGTTCCCTGTGCTATAGAGTAGGACCTTGTTGTTTATTTAGTAATTTCTTTTTAAACTAAAAGTTTTTCTTGTTGGAATTTAAGCCTTGATGAGGATAAAGGGAAAAGCTGTTTTCATAGTTCAGTTATTTTAAACAGTCATTATATCATTATGTCATTATGACACAGATGGATCTAGGTTTTCTTCCTTGAATATTTAATCCTAATATTTCACATTTTCCATGTTTTCTTCAAATATGAATAGTTCAAGTTTATTTTCATTTCTTTAATCCTCAGATTAGTTATTCTGAATAAGTTACAATTGTAGTAGACAGACTAACACTTAAAGCCTTTCAAAAATCTATCAAAATTTCTCCTTATTAAGAATCCCTCAATAAACCAATTAAGAGTAAATATTTCATTATTAAAAGTATTTTTCTAATTACAGTTAATTATTTACATTTAAAATTGCTGGTTCAGAATGTAAGCACTGGAGAGTAATTGTCAGATCCAGCCTGCTCATCTTAAAAACAGGAAAACTGATAGTCTGGTTGCAATGAGGAAAGGTACTGTGCTAGATGCTTTCACATACTTATTCTGTTAATCAGAAAAAGAATCCTATAGGGATTTTATAACTCTCCAATTTATAAATGGAGAAATGGGCTTTAAGAGGTTAAACAAACGGCTCTAGGTCACATAGCTGGTAAACTGTAGGCGGATATTTATTCCTGTGAGTGATATTAATGAATACTAATTTTTAAATTTAGTCGTAACTTGAAAATGCAGATCTTGAATGGTAAGTTAAAAAACTACTCTTTCTTAAATATTAATGTTCCCCTTCAACAAAATTAAATGTTTCACGTTATCCTGCATGACCTTCCCCCTCCAACCCCATTTTAAGCAACACCCAAATGGTCTACAAAAACCCTAAAGCCAATTCTGGTAAATTAGAAGCAAAGGTTAAAAAGTACTGGTCCAACCTCAGTCCCTCATCATAAATACATTTTTTTCTTGTCTGAAAGTGACTCACAGCAATGGCTGAATTAGTCATGCTGCTAATTTACCTCCAGAGGTTTATTTAGTACATTAGTATTATCTTTTCTCTTGACATAAAGAAAAGAGACAATAAAATGTGCACACAATAAATTTTTAGAGATAGTCATCATCTTGTGTATTAGAGAATAATTTGTTTTTACTTAATTTCAATCTGATAACATATAATCATGGGAGTACAAGGATGAAGAGGAAGAGCAAAAGTGTTTCAGCATTAACACAACACTGTAAATCAACTACACTTCAATAAAAAATTTTTTAAGTATTGCAGCAGATAAAATGATATCTGCTAGAGGCCACTGGTCTCTCCAGCCCTGATTAAATTCTTGTCACTGCAGAAGAGAACCAGAGTTGAGAGAGGATAAAATACGTTCTGACTCAAAATTGATCCTACCCACATCTTAAGGATTATGGTCCTAGAGGCAGTAAAGGAAAACTAATAAATATGCATCATAAAAATTCAATCATTAGCGAAGAAAAAACATTATCAAAAATGAAATTATAAAACAACAGACAAACTCGGAAAAAAGATGTACACTGGGTTTAACAATTAACTTACAAAGATCCCGTAAGAAAAAGATGAGCAATCCAACCCCAAAACTATGCAAAGGATATGAACAGGGAGTTTATAGAAAACTACAAATAAATAAAATACAAATACAAATGGAACACAAATATAGATGTGCAAGCCTGCTCACAGTTAAAGAAATACAAATCGAAACAGTTAAGATTTTCAACTATCAGAGGAGCAAAACCAGGCACTCTCTCCTACTATTAGAGGGGGTCTAACATTGAAGATGGTGGGTAATTTGGCAGTATGAAAAATTTTTTTGCTTTTTTTTTGTTATCTAAGTTTCAGGTATACAGCATTGTAGTTCAAAATCTGCATACACTACAGAGTAATCACTACCAAAAGTCCAGTTATCGTCCATCACCATACTGAAAAAATTCTAAAGCACATTCTTTTTGGCCCAGCAACCACCTCTAGGAACTGACTCTTCAGATATGCTCATTAAAGTATATCAAGATACAGCAACACAAATATAAGGATTCAGCAGTATGTTTATAAAAGAAAAGAATTAGAAAGAGTTTCAATTAAAGCACATTCGTGCTATGGAATATTTTTATGTAATGATAATAGAAAAATCTCAACACATATTTAGTAAAAACAAAACAAAAAAACACAAATTTCAGAAGAAATTGCGTATGGTGCAGTTACACAGGGATTAGGCATGCAGTTAGTATACTAGAATACCCTTGAAAAATCCTTAAATAGCCCATAAAGTTCAGTATAGATTTTTGACGCTATCTAACCTTGAGCAGTCATTTTCTTGCTAACTAAAATTTGAGAATCAATGAACCAGACTAAAGGAAGAAGGCAAACAACAGAAGTCTGAATTTAGCTATCTGGTCATTCAATTGATCATGCCTTTAATACAACCATGAAGTCCCTAGCATTGAGTGGGAGAGGAGTGAAAAGTAACACACACTCCTTGTTTAACTAATCTGCTTTAATATTAATAAATGTAAACATAGTTAATTTTTTGTTGTGGAGATTGTTCATGGTTGAGTTCCTAGCACTTAAGAATAATGCCTGGCACATAGTATTTATCAAATGAATAAATGAGAAATAAGCACCAGTCTGGCTCAAAGTGCTCAATAAACGGATGCCAGATTAGAATAAAAATCTTGCTTATCGGAATCACAATGCCAACTGTCCTCTGAATCTGTAGAAAAAACATCTTCATCTTTTAAGCTGATACTTCCTTTTGTGGTTCAGTGAACTACTCTTTCTTATGCCCTTGGTAATTGGTCTCAAGACTTCTTAATGGAATCCCATCTTCAGCAATTAAGTCTCCATTCCAGTATGATTTCAATAGAGTTTAATTTTTACAATATATATATATAACATGTATATTGCTAATAATCATATCTCTATATATAATAAGATCCTTATATATAGATTTGTTCTGAGGTTAGCTAACTTTAGGGACTGATACTTGGGAGAAGGAAGGCAATTGTTTAATTTATACCTTTTGGTGCTATCTAAATTTTCTAACCATATAAAACATCAAAGACAGGTGATAGGACTATAGGTCATGGTAGCTTTCTTCTATTTTTCTGTATTAAAGTGACACTACTTTTTTTCTTAGAGTGACATTGGAACATTCAATACTAAATTAAACTTCCAGAATCTGCCCCAGATACTTGGCAATATGTTCAATCAGGGCACAAAGATGAAGCTAATCCACAACACAGACCATGTGGACCAAGGAGGAAAATATGAGGAAGACAGAATGCCACTTCTCCTTCTTGTCTTTAGAGGAACCCAGTAACACTTTACTGCAACAGAACTACCACTTTGTATGAAGTTAAGCCCAACTCAGGATGACATAAAGCACCCTCCACTTTTCACAACCCCGGCTCCTTTTCTCGACAGTCTGAAAAACCTCTCTCCAGGTATTTTGAAAATTTGGCTTTTGCTCTGAGAAAAATATATTAAATGAACTTCTGAACTCTCTGATTTGAGGAAATTAAACAAGTCTTAGAATTCATCTACCAGAAAATGTTTAGAGCTAAGATCTACTAAAAATGAACCTAACTTTTAACAAAATCTCTCCAATCCACACCCTTATTTGTTAATCTTTAAAGTTTTTGTTTGGTTTTGTTTTTAGTAATTCATATCTTTTCTATATTTAAACTTTCCTGCCTACTTGGTTTGGCACACTCATACCTTTATAAAAGTCAATGACTAGTTAGTTGAAGGAAAAAAGAGAAATTACTCGCTAAGTTTGTTGCCAAGTTCTTGAAGAGCTTGCTCCTGTTCGTGATATATTTTTTTCAACTGCTGATTTTCATCCTGGAGGTTAAGGAACTCCTTCAAAACAATAAGAGAAAATGCAATTTAAAAGAAACAAGAAAACTTCACATTGTATACACACCATTAAAGGATAGGAATATGTATCCTTTGGCGTTTTATAAAAGATAGAACTACATGTCCAAAGCTCTTTCATAGCTGCTCTAGACTACCAACCATTTTCCACTTATTTAATCTCCTGAGTGATATTTTTAAAGATGACCAGTATATTCTGTTTCCTTGGTATAAACATAAATTATGATTTGATTCTTTTTAAATGACTTTCATCAACACAGAACTTTAAAAGTTTTACCACCATTATTTACTTTTTTAAGACTAATGATTTGTTGGGTCTCATTTCTAAGATGAGATAAGGCATCTTTCTCCTTTTGAAGATCCTCCTGCAAAGTCTGCCTCCATTCCTTCTCAATCTTCAAATCGGTTTCCAGCTGCACCCTTGAATGACAAATCATACAGAAAAACTCAGTGCTATTTCTTACATGACAGTTGTACGTATTCTTTAAGAGCATTTCTTTGATTACTTCCGCCTTTGTAATGCATTTCTTCAGGTATTTTCTTTCACAAATATTTTTTAGAAAACAAGTTCAGTAGCATAGGGTTTTCAGATCTCAAAGTGTCAGTTAATTTGTTGATCACAAAAACCCCTTGCTAAATGATAACTTGTCGTTTATTAATTCTGTATACATAAATGCTGTATAAGCATAGAAAATGCCTGGGAAAGGGCACACAATACTATTAAAACTGGTTACATCTTAGGAATGGAATCAAGGAGAGAAATACAGGGTTTTAGTTATTTACATGTTCTGTGCCATGAGAAAAATTTTTACAAGAAACTAAGGAAAAATACTGTTCTGACATAAGAATTACAGCAACCACCAAATCAATTAAATACCAGTAACAGAATAATCAGCCCTAGTACCAAGTGCTACTTTGTAGATTACTGTTGGCAGCTGACCAATTACAGGACAGATCTAAGACCAAGGAGACACTGGGGACAACTCCACACTGCCTGGAAATGCCAGTTCACATTTGAAAGCACTATTTCTGTCATCATTCAAACAACAGGTGATAGCTGGAAAAACAAAAGTAGTCAAATTCTTACATTGTAGGATAACCCCAAAAATAATTTCAATAATTATTGCTCATAAATAGTTCTAACAGGTGAGGCATAGACTAATAATACTATAGTTACTAATACTTTACATTTTAATTACAATATTGTAATATTGAGACTATCACAGTACTACATTATTTTAATATTTTTATGTTAATATTATGATTATTTTTGTTTCCTCATAAAGTTAGCATTTCCATCTACAGCCAAACTTTTTTTCAGTGAAGTAAATTTTAGATTTTATAATTCAAGTTGAAGAGACAAGATACTGCAAAATGGAACTAAAAAACTATTATAAATACTATTTCACCACAAATTTAAAAGGGATGCAGATGGACAGGTTCATGTTACTAACACTGAAGTAAGCACAGTATAGAGTGCCTTGCTGAGCAGCCTCACCATCCTGAATCAGAAAAAACTGAGTGAAAAAGCAAAGGAAAATTTTTGTTTTTAAGTTATTTTAAATATATTGTTAAAACACATGTTGACCACCAAAGGCAAAAACTATAAAGGAAGAAAAGGGAAAATATATCTACAAAAAAATGTAAAATGCCTAAATGAAAAAATCACTATGAACAAAGTTTAAAAATAAATAAATAGATAAGTTTATATATAGTGTGTTTTTTTTTTTTTTTAAAGTGTGTTCTTCTGCAAACACTGTTTGGTTTTTTATTTTTGTTAATGGAGGTACTGGGAATTTGAACCCAGGACCTCATGCATGCTAAGCATGTGCTCTACCACTGAGCTATACACCCCCAGCCCCCATAAACTATAAATTTAGAAAACATTTTCACTATATGTGAAAGACCTAGAGTAAATATATTAAAAGCTCTTTAAAATAAATATTAAAGCTGAACACCTCAGAGAAAATAAATAGATGATATGAACAGGCAATTCACAAAAAAAATACAAAAGGCCATCACTAGTGGTCAAAGATATGCAAACTCAAACAATAAAGCAAATTTTTCAAGCTAAATGACTCCTTTGGGTTAACTGAGATGTGATAGTGTAGACTTACACTAATTAATATTATACAATGTCCGTGATGTAGTAAATACAATAGACAAAATACTAAAGAGTATGTCACATGACACTTTCTAAAAACAAAACAAAACAAAAAAATCTATGTCTTGGGAAAAAAAGAATGCTCATCAAAATGTTAAAAAAAAAAAAAAGGTATATCCAATTTCTGTTTTCTTCACTTTTTTCCACATTTTCTCACATTTAGCCAGAACATGTAATATTTTCATAACCAGACACCAAAAAAGTTATTTCCATTTTAGGGGAACAAATGGAATTTGTTTTTCTTGGACAAAATCCTAACTGCTTATTTCTACAGAAACAGTCCCAATTTTTTTGAGCCATCAGGGAATTCCCCCAATCTCCAAAGTCGTTAACATGTTTATGCTCTACCAAAATGGCACCAACTGAGAAAATTACTTTCAGTTTCAGCAGGGACAAACAGCTCTCTGCAGCTATACCCAAGTCTTATTGGGTAAGGGAAGGACACAGTCCCTTGAGCATTATTTGGGTCATCCTTTGGGCAAGGATCAAATGGCTGCATCACTGCAGAGTAAGTATCAGCTTCGTCAAACTCTAGAAAAGTGATTCAGTAACACAGAGTACTAAAGTTTCAAGATTGTATTCTATTGACTGGCAAAGTGTTCCAATCTTACTTTTCATGTTTTTCCATCTGGCAGGGCACAGGGATTTAAACAACAAAACCCTTGGCACCATTAATAAACTTGATGACTTAATGTTCCTTGTGATTTCTGTTTCTAAGACTTTTGTGAAAGTCTTAAAATTAAGAAAAAATGTTTGTTTGCTGAGTGTTTTTTTGGGGGGGTGGGGGGAATGTACAAATCATGCAAATTTCCAAGCAAGGTAATATATCCCCTGGCCTAAAGCCTTATTCTATGTAACACTTTCTCAATATGTTACTTTTGTGGTAGTTATAAAAGGAACTTAATTCTGCTTCTGGACAATATGGAGTAAACACATTTCTACCTATCTCTCCAACTAAGTACAGTTAAAAAACCCCAAAAACCCTAGACATTATATGTAAACAAACATAAGACTGAAAGGGGGAGAGAAGGCAGACTAGCTAGAAACTCCAGGATTCAAGGCATAACATGGTTATGAGTTCCCTGAGTCCTCTTTTTGCCTCTTATATAGCTCATACTGGGTGTTGAAGCCTATAACCCACAAACAACAACGGGCACAGATGGAGAAAGCCCCAAGAAAAGCCTATTCTCTCCTGCCAAAGAGCTAGCAACAGGCAGTCTAGCATGATAGAAAACTTTTCAACAATAAATGTTAGTTCCAGCAAAACATCAGAGGAAAAAACCATACCACTCCCACCCCCAACCACTGTCAGCAAAGGCTATGTGGGAAGCCTAGATTTCCAGCCTTATGTGGCAATAATGAGGTGTCCCTCCCAATCCCCACTGTGGTAGTATCAGAGAAGGCCAAGTGGGGAGCCTCGACTTTACCACCACCCAACAATAATCTCTCTCCCCATCCACCTGTATGGTGTTAGTGGAAGTCACATGGGGAGCCCAGAATTTTATCCCCCTGCATCAGTAACAAGGCACCACTCTCTCTCCCCATAGTGTCAATGGAGACTGAGTGGAAAGCACAGATTTCAATCCCTGCCCAGTAGTTAGGAAGCCTTCTCCATTGCATCCAGGATGGTCCTGGGCCTCTACCCCCAGGTGGTATGAAGGGTCAGTGTCCACACTCCCCTGCTGGTGTGGTTTCAGTAGAGAATTCCTAAAACTTAAGATTTAAGTAAGGTACAGTCTCAAAATCCATAGTGCAACTGAAAAATACCTGTTGTACCAAGACCGAGAAAACAGTTCAACCTGGATGAGAAAAAACAACAGACAGCAACATTTCAGATGTTGAAATTAACTGACAAGAATTCTAAAGCAGCCATCATAAAAATGCTCCCACGACCAATTAAGAATATGCTTGAGACAAATTAATAAATAGGAAGTTTTGGAAGGAAGGAAGGAAATTTTGGACAGGAGAAAAGAGAGAAAGAAATATAAACAGTCAAATGGAAATCTTAGAACTGAAAAATACGATCTCACTGAATGGGCTCAAAAGAATTAAGATGATGAAGAATGAATGAGCTTCAAAACAGAACAACAGAAACTACCCAATCTGAACAACAGACAGAAAATAGACCAAAAAGAAAAAAAAAAAGAAAAAAGAAAAGAAAGAAGAAGAAATGAGTATCAGGGTCCTGTGGGACTATTAAAAAAAAAAAAAGATACAACATTCATGATATCAGAGTCCCAGAGGAGAGGAGAAAAGCAGGCAGAGCTGAAATAAATACCTGAAGAAATGATGGCTGAAAATATTCCAAATCTGGCAAAGATAAACCTAAAGATCCAAGAAGCTGACTAAAGCCCAAATAGGATAAACCCAAAGAAAATCCTGAGGGTAATTAAAAGGAACAATAATTCAAATGACAGTCTACTTTTCATCAAAAACTGTGAAGACCAAAAAAAAAAGTGGCACAACACTTTTCAAGTGCCGAAAGAAAAGAACTGTCAACTCAGAATTCCAAGGATATTCTGAAAATATCCTTCAGAAATAAAAGTGAGATCAAGAACTCCTTGGATGAAAGAAAACTAACAGAATTTGTTGCCAACAAACGTACCCTAAAAGAATGGCTAAATAAAGATCTTCAGACACAAAGAAGGAAACTTGGAGCATCAGGAACAAAGACAGAACAATAGAGAGTTTTTAAAATTATGTTTAATAGTTGAAGCACAAACTGTAACATGGTCTGATGTGGTTCTCAATATTACACAGAAGAAATATTTAAGCAAATTATACTGTAAAGGGTAGAGATTAAAAAGACCTAAGTGGAGGTAACACTTCCACACTTCCCTTAAAGTAGTAAAATGTTGATACCAGTAGTGAAAACTCAAATGCCTCTGTCAATCTGTCATCACTGTCTTGAGATAATTATTTCCCAGAATCTGTATTCTTCAAACTCTTTTCTGTGTATAGTAAATATACACATATGCATAGTTTTAATTTTATTTAAAAAATAAGATAATACTTAGCATACTATCTCTAACTTGCTTTTTTCAACTCAGTGACATATACTGACATCTTTCCTAGCTCGTGATATATAGATCTATCACATAAAGTACTAATAAAAAAGCTCTCAGAAAACATCATGTTCTTTGATAATATAAGGTCCTTGGAATTACAAAGGCCTATTATCCTCAGTATCTAGAAACATAACGTCCATCAGATTAATGTTCAAGAATAGCAGGAGGAATAAAACTCTCTTTGAGCAAGAAGACAGCAAGACAGTTGAAAGTACTCTACAAATAATAAAGGGAGCAAAAATATAAGTTTTATCACAATTATGTTTTCTATTTTTTTTTATTTTTGAAGTAGAACAATCTAGCCAGCATTATTAAATAAACAAAAATGTAGGTATTCTACCATTAAGTGCGGGGGGGAAAAAAAAACACCATAGTGGGGGAGAAGGATGTTAACATAAGTATTTGTTTCCAAGAGTGAAATACTCACAGCTGTTTCTCCTTTTGGGAGATTTGTTTCTGCAAACTGTCGAATTTACTCTGACATTCTTGAAGATATTTCTTGTCCTCATCTTCAGTGTCCATTTGCGCCTTCTCTGCTTGCTGCAATCTGGTGTAATTCAAATCAACTTTGGGTAAAACTGAGGCTAGAACTAGGGTGTAAAAGGGTGAAGAAGACAAATAAAAGAAAAATGGGGAAATAGAAACATTTCTAAATGAAAACAAAGTTTGGGGAAAACTCACAAACTCAAACGTGAAAGAGCCACACAATGTCTAGAAACTGCTTTGTGATTTTTTTTTCAGTATAACATATAATATGCCCAGAATACTATCTTCAAATTTGTTTTATTTCTTGTTCATAATTAACAGTGCAAAGCAATACAGCCTTTACCACTTATGTAAAGCATAACGAATCAACTTTCAGAGTATAATACATGCATTACTGCCTTTTTTATTTTTATTTTTTACAAAACCATGAAGAGCATAGTACTTATGTTTGTACTAGGTGAAGAAGCCATATTGTTATATATTTTGCTAGGATGTGTATGCCAGGAATCAAGTGTGCTACAAGGCCAAGAGCAAAGACCTGCAATCACTTCAAGTAACAGCCAAGTCCTCCCTATAGAATCTTTATGCATTTACTAAATTATGCCAAAGCTCTGTGTGTGTTTTAAAATTCAAAAGAATTTAGCTGGCAACATTCTCTAGAGATCACTTTTGTTCCTCATCACTGAATTTTTAAAATTAGCTTAAAATGTGAATTCTTTTTTCTGCTTTTATCTGTAAGTTGTTGCTTCTCCCTGCCTAATGCTTATTTAGCTCCAGCCCCTGCCTCCTATGGCCATCTGGGATTTCTCAGATTTAACTTCACTACTTTTATAAGAAAACATCTCCCAAGTATTCAAGGGACATTAAGTCCTTATAGGGAATCATAAGAGAAGTATCTGTTCAACTAACCAAAAAAATTACCTCTTCTTTTATTCCTTAAAATCATACCAGTGGTGCAACCCTCACACATTTCAGAAGGATAAATGCCACTTCCAAGGAAAAGAAAGTAACATTCAAGTTATCTCTAAATCTAAATTTAAAATATTAAGTTGGGGAGATGGGAGACCCAAACTTTTCTCTAAAGTTACAGAAACTAAAATAATAGCCAGAGTGAGGTAGGCCTTGAAGTTGTGCTATCATAGAAGAGGGCTAATGAGAACTGGAAAATTGAGATGCTAAAGCACAAGATGATGGCCAATCTGGGTTATAAACTATTTTAAAACATATTAAAAAAAATCAGTCAAGGAGCTAGTAGGCAAAAAGTGGGCCACTGGGGGGAAAAATCTGTGCCAACACATTGTGAAACCAAAGGTTAACTTATTTAAAACAATTTTTATATTTTCTGTCAAAAAGTAGCTAAAAAGATAAAATTGCATTTGAAAATCCTGACCTCCAAAGGGTCAGTACTCAAGTCTGCCCTTGTGCACAAGGTTTAAGGAATGTGTTTTTGGAAATCCAAGTGCACCCACTTTGCTTTATGGCAACATATTACCACAGCAGCCAATCAAGAAGTGTACAGGGTTTCTAACACCCTTTTAGAATACATAATAGCATAAATTCTTTTCTATTTAATATATTATAAAATTGTTGATTCTCTTTTAAGTCTGTTTAAGTACAAGTGGTTTTCAGAAAGATATATCTTTGACCAGCTTGTACTGGTCTTGAGTGTCACTGCTGGCACATTTCACCAATGACATTGCAATTGTTCTAGTTTGAGTTAATAAATCGTTGTCACTTCATAATGGAATGGACAGAAATCAAAGACAGAAAAAGGTAATAAAGATGTCCAAAATGTAAAAATGGGGATAAAGAAAACAAAAAAGAAAAAAGAAGAAAGAGGATGTCAATAAAAGAATATTCATGTCAATAAAGCATTAATAGTTATGTTTTTCATAAGTAGATTCAAAGAAAGCAATGATAAGACATATGTTGACACCAACATGACAGGTCAATGGAAATACATTACATTTTCCAACAATAAAAGTGAAAAATGCCAATATAAAACAATTCAATTTAAACAAAATTATTTCTTGGGTTGGGGTGAGGGTCCTAGCTCAAAGAAACACAACTAAACTGCCAACTCAGAGAGCCTGACTTCAGATAAAGAGATGGTGAATGACAAAGTATATGACAATCAATATGCATGGAAATCAATCAGGGATAATTCCCCCATGGATTTGTTTGTTTTTCACTTTTTTGAGGTTTTTGTTTGTGTATTTGTTTTATGTAATAGATTGAACCACACGAAATTGCCGACATTAGGCCTTTTAAAATAAATCCACAAAATGGAAAGTTCAAATGAATCAGACTAATATAAAGCAACTTGATTCCATGCAACAACCAAAACAAAAAAGGCAAAATTCTGCTGGGCTTAAAAAAAAAGTCCTAATCTAAAATTTCCTAATGGTTTTTGTGGCAGCTGTCAGCGCTGAATAAAGAAAAGGGGGATAAAGCAAGAAAAAAGAAACTAAGGCTGGAAATGCCGTACCTTTGTTCCAGCTGCCTCATGGCTGCAGTAATTTTACTGGTTTTTTCTTCTAGTCGGGCAATTATTTCATTTTTTTCTTTCAAACCATCTTCAGAACCCTATTTAGAAAAACTATAGTGTAAAAGCTATAGTGGCTTTGACTTTTTAATCCTGAATATTCATAAGTTTCATATACCATTTTTGTATACCCGTTTTGCTATGGGATTGTTACTTTGAGATGAGCAGAGTTTATTTGTATATTAAAATACTCCTAAGATATAAAGCAGTCATATTGCTAGTTTTCATTTAAATAAACAGGAGGAGGAAAACAGCTCAGTGGTAGAGCGCATGCTTAGCATGCACAAAGTCTTGGGTTCAATCCCCAGTAACTCCATTTAAAAAAAAGACAGAGACAGAAAAAAATAAAAATAAAATGTAATTTAAAAAAAGCCATTCTGCCGTCTTTGTTTTCAGAAGATGACAGAATAAACTCTTGTAAAATATGTTATTTTTCAAACTAAATTGTAAAGAGCTTTTGGCAACAAGTCTAAATAACAATGGCACTTTATTAGAATATTTGTAACAATTACAGTAAAGCAATTCAATTAAAATTAAATCCTTCTCAGGACTATACTGTGTAAAGAAGTTGACAAAAATGTCTTGCATATTTAGATTCAATTTTTCCAGAAGATTTAATCTTCATACTGTTAACCTTTCAGCATTAAGAAACACATTCAGATAGGTGACTTTTTTGTTTGTTCTTTCACATTGCTTTATTTCTTTTCTTTTATATATATACATTTTTTTTCACTGAAGTATAGTCAGTTTACAATGTTGTGTCAATTTCTGGTGTACAGCACAATGCTTCAGTCATACATGAACATACATATATTCGTTTTCATATTCTTTTTCATCATAAGTTACCATAAGATATTGAATATAGTTCCCTGCACTATAGAGCATGAACTTGTTCACATTGCTACATTTCTTAAGCTTCCATTTAGGAAAAAAGTCACTGGCTTTTATTATCGACATGAGAGAGTTAAAAATGGGTTCATCTCTTAAAAACCAAATCCTTCATACAAATATTCATTTTCAATTTATATAACTAGAAATTCCAAGAGTTTAAGAACATTCCTTGGTCGCTCTCTCTTGCCTTCTGAAACAACACACACTCTGTCTATGGTGTATCTACTCTTACTTTAACCATGCCCCCACCCCCCCCAACCCTGCCTTGTGGCCTCTCTGGAGTGTACATCTCTCAGAATAAATCTACTTTTACTCAAAAATCTTAAAAAAATTTTTTTAATTATAAAAAAAAATTCCTTACCTGTAACTTTTGATACATCTCTATGTTAATTGCTTTAACTTCCTCCAATTGTTGCCGAAGGCCTATCAGTGTATCTTGCTTCTCATGAATATCTTTCTCCAACAACTTCATAGCAAGTTCAATTTCATGTTTCATACTAACTTGTACCGCTAGCTCATTCTCCACATCCTGCAATTCAACATAGCCTCAAATTCACACAGCACTTCAAGATGTCAAAATCAGATACACAACAGTTAATGAGAATAAGAGGTTCTACTCACTATGCAGACTACTCCTTTTTTTTTTTCCAATTGTTTTTTTTTTCATAGAGGTTCCGGGGATTGAACCCAGGACCTCACGCATGCTAATCATGCACTCTACCATCAGAGCTATACTAACCCCCCTAGACTACTCCTTATAAGACCCACGAAAGGGAATCAACCAGGCCCTATACCAACATTCTAAATATTTTTAAATGCGTATTTTGTTAAATGAAAGCATCTTGCAGATTCTGCTAATTATCACTATTCTACTGGTTGAAGAATTAAGTATTTTTATGCTTCATAAATTCAGTATTAATTTTCCTTAAAAGAAATGGAATAGTCTATGTAAATAAAAGCCAGAGATAACTCAAAAATTCCATTTCACAGTTTTAATTTCTTCCCTTAAAGAATTTTACATCAGAAGGACCCTAACATTAAACACAAAGAGCAAAAGGGATGGAAAAGCTTGCAATACCCTCTTCTTGACCTGGATTGGTTACAAAGATATTTATGTTATCCCACATCAAGGTAGATAAGGTTGAAAGAGATTTTAAGCAGTGCTTGCTTAAGGGTAAATTATTATTATCATTTTTGCTGGTTTAACTTTACTGTAACCCACCTGTCTTAACTGAGATTCATCTCGGAGCTGCCTTCTTGCTTCATTGTACATTTCGTCTAACCCTTGCCTAGAATGCTTATATGTTTGAAGCTCAGTTTCCACATCTACTTTGGTAACCTATGAAGAAAACATAAAACTTTTAATGCTATAATCACTACTATTAATTAATACAGCACAGAAATATCCAGCCTATGCAAAAGTCCCCAAAAGTGTCAATTTCTGATGCAAGACAGTCTGTTTACAATCAGTCTATACTTACCTCAAGATGCTGCTGTGTTTTCATTAAAATTAATTTATTTTCACTTCGTAATTGATGATTTTCTTCTTGGAGTTTAATGATATTGTTCTTTGCTATTGCTAACTAAAAATGAAGCAGAGGCAAGAAAAAATATTTTAAACATCTTTACTTATACTTGCTTTACATGTTATGTTCATGGCTATAAACAACAGAAAATAAAATCCTATAACTAGTAAAATGTCTCTCACATCTACAGAAACTTTCATAAGAAAAATGTGCTATTATCTCAAGATACCAATTAAAGAAATTATACTCATTTCTATTTCCTTTTGTTAGTAGTGTTATATTATGATTATCTAATTTGCATTATGTCCTGAATACAAAGTACATGAGAAAGCATATAAATAACTATGTGTTAAACAGTAATACTGTAAAGCCTTATATAAAGACAAAAACACCTGTAAGGAAAGAACGTTGTGCTATTATTGAAAATGTAATACAGACATTCATGATAACCAAATAGGACACCCTTGTGAAATCTGGGCACCACTGAATGACTGACCACCCTAAATGAGATCTGTATTTAACTCTCGTCATCAGAGTTAAACATGAATTACTAAGTGACTTGGCTCTGAGGCCCAGAATGTAAAAAGGGATCCTAGGAAAGTAAAGCAGCACCCACTCTCCAATGTTGGCTTGCAAATGAATTTCTGAACACTTCCTGATCAGGAATGCAATTTGAACTTCACAGTGCACAGGGAACTTCACAGTCTAAGATAAAGCACAAACTAGTAGGCAGCTCTAATGGTCCCAATCTATCAAACTATCAAATGGTCTTAGCTATCAAAATGAAGACGCAGTCATGCAAACAATCATGTGCTCCCTGGTTTGGAAAAATCAGGCCAGTTCTAAAAGAAATGTGAATTTTAATTAATATGGAAAATAGGGTTCATAGCACTAGTAACAGATTTCTTCCTCTACCCTAAATAATTCCAAAAACGAAAAAAATTCTGTGGTTTGATAGATTTATTTTTAGAAAAATTACTTCAAAAGCAACTTTACAAACAGTATTAAAAAGAGCTAAGAAAAATTTCAGGTTCTGGGACCACCAGATAGCTACTTTGACAACGTAGGAAACCAGAGCACATGAGCTAAGTTTTACACATGGAGGGTGGAGAAAGGATGGACATGATCATGTAGTAATGCCTGTAAGGATTAAGTAATCTGAATAGTGGACCAAGGGGGACAGTATCATTTTAATGGGAATTTCTATCTATAGGTGATTCCATTATTTAAACACAGGTCATTCAGATTAAAAAATGAGAATCAGTTTTTTTTATAGAAGAGTCTGTATGAGTTTCATCTTTGGGGCTCATTTCTAGAAGTTGAGTATCTCAAATAATTTATAGATTCACCTGAGAATATGTGGTTTCTTTAGAACTTAAGATCAATTACAACTATATTACAAATATTCCACAATAATGATGAAAATGTGCGTGTATGTGTGTATGTTTAATGCATTCATAATTAAAATGAAAAAGGATCACAAATAGTAGGTCCATGAAAGACAATTATCATGGCTGGGTGACCATACCTCTTCAATCAGCTTAGTATTTGACTTTTCTAATGAGTCAACTCTTGAATGGAGACTGCTGACTGTGCTGCTGAAATTAATAAAGAAAAATTCATTCAAAATCACAAACTCACAAAGGCAAGAATAAAGTATGTTATTCTGGACTCATTACATTAACTGAATGCACCAGCTGCCCTGTCTGAATTTTTAAATGGGGGAAATTTCATTAAGTTGGAGAACTTGATTTGGCTAGGAGAGCAATAAAGACGGGAGCAAAAGAATCAAAGTTTCTATTAAAATTCCATTTGATGCTGCTCATTTTATTTTGCTGTATTCTTAGGGTCCTCCTTATATTTAACTTATACGTTTAGGAATGAAAATTCCACATAAAGATTACTAAATATTGTTAAAACTAAATTAAAAAATTTTAAAGGGTGAACTTTAAATGTCCACTTTATAATTAAGTGGATTAATGAAGCTTATAAACAGTGGTCTTCAACGCAGGTCCATTTTGTTTCCCTTCTCCACTTTCATAATAAATTAAGGACCTCTAAAGTCACCCATGGTTTGAGAAATGTGAATATCAGATGCCCAGCGTCAGGTATCCTGTCAGCCTGCAGCTAGGCAATTGCCCATCTTTCAAGCATAAAGTCAAAAGTCAGGTTACACTACATGAACACACTTGTTATTTGGATTCTTGTTTAAATCAATCAAGAATGAATATTATTGTACAATTTACTGAGTCTGTTTTTCAAGGTCTACTTGATTCTACCATTGCAAACTTTCTCTAAAAAAAAGTAATATGCTATATATACACTACAGTAAAATCTGTAAGAGAGACAACAAATTTTATGCAGCCTAAGAAACAAGTACTGGCATTTTAGTTTAACTGGTAAAACAAGAAAAATGTTTTTTCATCCACATTAAATCATTTTAAAATATAATCAATCATAATCATTCTTAGGTAAATGTCTTGAATTTTTCATAAACAGCACCAGGGGATCCTGATGGTGACAGGTAATAAGTACAGGACTAGGAGATGGACGACCAAGCTTATGGTCCCTACTTTTCTACTATCTAATTGTGTCACCTTGAAAGTTGTAAAACCTTTCTGAGCTTCAGTTTTCTATAAAATCCAATGATAATATCTGCACTACCCTTATGTGAGAATCAAAATAGTATCAAAAAGCACTTCTAAAAACAATAAACCCTCAATAGTGGTTTTCTTCAAGTGAAGGATAATAAGAGAGTTCTATTTTTTCCTGTTTTCTATACTTTTGAAATATTCTAAGTGTACAAGAACTGCTTTCTACTTAGACAATGAAAAAATTTAAATATATAAAATATACAAAAGTAAGGTATCTGTATTGCTATAACTGAATACACATAATTTAAAGAGAATAAGAAATCTCTCTTGGAATGGACTAAATGGAATAAACTTTAAGATAAACTGTTGAGTAAAAACAGTAAAGCACAGGACAGTGTAAAATGTACGCTACCTTATGTGTAAAAAAAACTGGAGGTAGGGGGAGATGAGAAATACAAGAATATATATACATATTTTTATTTATTTGCATAAGCATATCTGGAGACATACATAAGAACCTAGTATATTAATCTCTCCCAAAGAGGAAAACTGGATGGTTGGAGATCAAGGAAGAGAAAGATTTTTCATTTTATGCTCCTTTTAAAGTTTGAACCATGTGATAAATATATCACCTGTTACCAAAAAGTGAATACCAGGTTGCACTGAGAAATACAATTATAGAAATACAAACTATGAAATCCACATATATTTCCTATAATACCAATTATTAAAACTCCATAATAAAAAAGACACTAATGCCAGATGTTTATTTTCTCTCTGACTTCAGAGAGAAAGCAAGAGTCACAACTTACTAGTTTTTCTTCTAAAATGGGAAAATGTTTGTTATTTTCTGATCATAATGCATGTTCATTGAGTGAAAATCAGAAAATACAGAAAAGCATAAAGAAAATAAAAATTATTCATAATTTTATCACCCAGAGATAGCCATTTTTGCTAATTAGTCATTTTAATTAACGAGAGCAGTCCATTTCTAACTATGCAGCAAATATTACTCATTATACCTGTGCTATCTAGTGTGGCAGTCATAAGCCACAACTGGCTACTCTGAAGTGAAATGTGCTGTAAGTGTAAAATACACATTGACTTCTGAATACAGTACCAAAAAAAATACACATAAAATAACTCATTAATAATTTTTATATTGATTACATGTTGAAATAGTAACATTGGCTTATATAAAATATATTTTTTAATTAATTTCATGTTTTTTACCTTATAATGTGATTACCAGAAATTTTAAGTTACCTGTGTGACTCACATTATATTTCTATTAGACAGAACTGTACTATACTATTTTACATACAGATCTCAGAAATTCTTCCCAGATAGAGTATTCACTAACAGCTTCAGTGACCAGGTGACACTGCGGGGAGAAAACTTCCACCATGCAAGATG
Organism: Camelus dromedarius; assembly: GCF_036321535.1. Classification (NCBI taxonomy): domain Eukaryota; kingdom Metazoa; phylum Chordata; class Mammalia; order Artiodactyla; family Camelidae; genus Camelus; species Camelus dromedarius. Next base: position 34,896,192 of record NC_087443.1, on the reverse strand, counting down.
ACAGCCACACTTACACATGAAGCCCTTTAAAGTAGGAAAAATGAACTTTTGAACCATCAAAATGATATAAACTTCCACCTTATCTAGCCTTTTTTTCTCAAGGGTAGAGGGATAAGTCTGAAATTCTATTTTTAAATTCTCTGAAGATTCTATTTAAAAATCTGACTCTCATTTTCTGCTGAAAATGAATTATCTCCAATAATTCTCTTTATTCTGAACTTCCATTCACTCTCTGTCCCCTAACTCTTCTCAAAGATGCTTAGAAAAAAGGAATAGGGTTAAGATGACCTTAAAGGTGGGGAGGCTATAGCCCAGTGAAGGAGGAGCGTATAGCTCAGTGGTAGAGTGCATGCTTAACAGGCACAAAGTTCTAGGTTCAATCCCCAGTGCCTCCATTAAAAAATAAATAAAATAGACTTAATTACCTCCCCCACAAACAAACAAACAAAAATATGACCTGAAAAGGGGGAAAAAAACCTAAGATACAAATATGTACTAAGTATCCACATGTCCATAATACTTACTTCAGTTGTCTATTTAATTCTTCAACATAATTCTTCTGGTCTAATATGGCAGCAATTTGAACATTCCTAGAGAAGGAAAAAAAGTACTTTTGTGCTAGTTGAAAAGGTCTAAATTATCTAAAATCGTTGTAAAACATAATGGTAAAGCAACATTATCTTGCCTTTAAAATAAAATTCAAGAATCTTTATAATCATGTAGTAATAAGCTGTGCACTTTAAATAACTATAACCTTTTATTAAATTACTTGCTAAACTAAACAATACCATTAGTTTATTTAAAAAAATTTTTTGCATCAGATTTGTTTCTTTTTAAAGAAATATATTTGACATAACATTGTTCAAATTTATGGTGTACAACAGGTTAATCTAATACATTTATATATTGTGAAATGACTGCAGTTTGTAGTGATAATTGGCATCTCTATCACATTACGTAATTACTTTTCTCTTTAGTAGTCAGAATAAATATATTTAAATTTAAACACAACTATTTCTTGAAATAAATCAGCATTGGTAAATTTATGAGTAATAAGCTTTCATCCCTCTTTATGACACAAACACAGATGACTATCAAAAAGGGTCTCTGGAACTAATGATACGACCAAAAATTTTATTTCAGACTAAAGCCTCCATCTTCTAAGTGATTTTTGCTTTAGAAAGCTTGTAAATGGAAGTGAAAACAAAACAAAGCAGGAACTACACACACACAAAATCCATACTGTAAACAGATGGACCTCATACTGATTTGTAAAGAGCTTCATAATAAAATACATGTGAAATAACTTACGAAAATCATACCTTTCTTTATTTCCAATATCTTCTTCATTCTTTAAATACATGGAAAAATCAATCACCCCAACCTAAAGTAAATAAAGTTATTTGTATTTAAAGGGGAGAAATATTAGAAGTATCTTTAACATGCAACTGACTTTCATTCTTAATTTTTCTTTACTATTTAACAGCACCATTTACAACTTAGAGTAATACCTGGGTCAAAGAAGAACAGTACAAACTGAAAACACCACTCTGCATTTTGTACTAGTCACTTTCACTTACTTGTGAGTCTAAATCCTCTCCCTTTACACACAGATTAGCATCTATGACATTCAGGCCAACCAGCAGCCCAACAATTACAGCTCCTTCTTCTTCCATCATTAGTGCGTGATACTCATAGAATTCACTGTGAAAATTAAAATAATAAAAATCTTAAATCACAAATCTATTTTATTTATTCGGGGGGGAAGGTAACTAGGTTTCTTTGTTTGTTTATTTAATGGAGGTACTAGGGATTGAACCTAGGACCTTGTACATGCTAAGCACGTGCTCTACCACTGAACTACACCCTCTCCTATACAAATTTATTTTAAAGACTAAATTTTAAATCTTAATACCTCATTGCAAGCATGGAACCAATATAAATAAAATTAGCCTTTCTATACATAAATACCTTAAATTTTTTAAAATTTAAATGTCTATACAGAAAATGTATAAGAAAGGGACTGAAAGAGATAGAAGAGGAAAAGGAATTTTTAGAGAAAGAAAAGAAGCAAAGAAAAATAAAAAAAAAAAGTCATCACTGAGGCCAGGAACGTTTGTAACTCTCAAAAGACATAGACTGTTGTTGATCTGATAACAGTATTTTTATTAGAGTTGAATCTTCATCCTAGAATTTATTAAAACCCTAGGGATAAAGACTAAAATGGGGAAATGAATATATGAAACATTTCAAAGCCTGTGTTCAAGCCAATTGCATTTGGTATACGTATTGCTCTAAACAGATAATCATTAAAGATACTTATGGAAATCTAGATTCTAAAAAAATATTCAAACAAGAGACTTGTAAAAGAAACAGGAAAATAGGACAGCCTGAAAACTAAGACTTGACAATTAATATTCAGAAAACTAGTTATCACCATCTCATGCCTTCTTCAAGAAGTCCCATGTGTATTATTTAATCACTTTAATTAACCTTCAGAATATTGTTGAGAAATTGAAGGTGCTGAAAGTATGGTCACTGTCATTTAACAAATGGGAAAATGGATGTACAACTTAAGTCACAAGTAAAACCAAAAATGACCAGACTCTCCAGAACATCACAGAGGATCTCTAAAAGAATAACAGAGAACAGAGGGGTTGCCATGGGCCCACACCCCTTGAGAACTGACCATTTTGCTCTGAAGGTCTGTCTTTAAACATTTGGACTTCAATTTAAACTGACAGTTTAAAAATGCCCACAATACAGTCACAGCGATAGTTTGGACATTCAAGATCTAAAAAGAAACCTCCTGAATTAAAGCCCAAAATTTCAATACAAATTTTTATTCATAGCATTAACTGTAACTTAGGAAAAAAACTAAAACTTTGATATATACAATCTCCACCTTATTGGCCTATAAAAAGCTTACGGCATTCATTTTTCAGGTTAATTCCTGATTCCTGTTATGTCTCCACCGTGATTTTCTCTCTCATTTTGCTCCTCCTTTTATTTTATGCCATCACAATGTATTTTATGTATCCTTTTGTACTACATCTTCAATCCTTTTCCAAAGACAGGATACAGAAGAAATAAAAAATGAAAATAAACATGATTTAATAGTACTAACCTCAAGAGATCCCTTTGAATAATTAAGCAACGCAGGTAATCAGCCATTTTTTTTTGCATGAGGGCTAATCGAAGCCATGCTCTTGCACGACCCAGGGGGGTCCTAAAAAGCAAAACCAAATGTTCAGAAAACAACCCCAGTCCAAAGATTACAGACTACATCTTCTACCTCTACTGAGGTACACATTAATAAAGGAAAAAGGCAATTTATCATGGTTTTGTCTTTGTCTATAGCTTTAAGTCAGCTCTTTGAGCATACAAACCAATCCCTGGGAACTATTTAAGTCTCTAAGAAAAATCTGCACCTGTAGGTCACCAAGGTACCATTTTATGCTTTGGAAGAAATGACTCTCTAAATAGTGAGAATATTTCTATAAGAAATATTTTTTTAGAAGGGGTTTAGTCCTCTAAAAGTGAGTTCACAAAATGCACCAATAAGGCAGTATGATGCCTTCAAAAAATAACTGACATTATACCTGAATTTTAAAAATCATAACAAAGCTAAGAAGGTATCAAGCTGGTAATTACAGAGAATCACGAAGCTATCTGCTATTTTTGAAATGTTTCTTTTAACCAGTTGTCCTTAAAAAAAATTAAATCTCTTTCATGTGGAAGTCTGCTGGGAACAGAACTTCTAAGACAACAAATATATCTGAAAGATTGTGGCCCAAGGCCATTTTTTGCTGGCTACAAGTAGGGTCTCCTGGACAAGAGAGAGCACACAGTTCTCAAAATTGAAGGTGTTTGTGCTCAAGATGAAAATGAATTCTATCAAGGCAAGAGATGTGATGTGCACGAAGCAAAGAACAACATAGTAACTTCTGGAGGCAAACTGAACAAAATCAAAATATCTGGGAAAAGGTAACCTGTGCTCATGGTAACCGTGGCAAGGTTTGTGCCAAATTCTGAGGCAACCTTCCTGCGAAAGCCACTGGACACAGAACCCATGTGATGCTGTACTCCTCAAGGATTTAAACTTGAAAAGTGAAGTACTATTGAAAAGTAAATAAATAAAAAGTGTGGATCTGTTCTCTTACTAAAAAAATTTAATTTCATACCTCTCTTAATCAAGTTATCATTTAGTAAAAATAAAAGCAAGCTTTACAGAATTAGAATTTTTTAAAGAGAAATATATCATGTAAACCTTTATGTTTTCTCATGCAGAGAATGTTTTCGCACGAAATGTGAAAGGAAACTTAATCTTCATTTCTAACAGCTAAGGAGTTTCTTATGGCTTAGCATTTTACTGAATACCATTCTTTAGAAAGCATATTTTTACTTTTGTAGAATTTGGCTTTTTTAAAACAATATGAGCGTGTATGACTTCCTATTTAACTCTAAAAACTGAGTTTGAATCCTGACTCTACCACCTATAAACTGTAACTTCTTTGACCTTTATTTTTCACATCTATACAATTGTTATAATAATAATCTCTACCCTAAGATTGTTTTAAGCACTAATTGAGATAATACACGTAAAACAATTATCTTCTTACCCTGATACAGTGCTCAATAAATAGTAGCCATTTACTTTTATCACTTGATTAAGCACAACTTGCAAACATTTGGATGTTGTGATAACAGAAAATACCACCATATTCCCCACAATATATAAGACACTAAATTGTAAAGCTAAGAGAAAGCAAACTGATAATCTGACAGAAAATGCTAAGTGTAAAAAAGCTATCTCGGACACAAGAATTAAGATAAACTAAAGGAAACTCTTACATCTTAACTATAGCCTGAAGAACATAAGAACTTAGCCTTATCAACAAAAAAAAACTGCAAAAATTTCAACACTCCTGACTCATTAGCTGGAATATTCAGCCTTTAGGACCTTTCATATACAGTTGTTCCTCACTATCTGTGGAGACTGGTTCCAGCACCCCCACAGATACCAAAATCTGTGGATACTCAAGTTCCTTCTATAAAATGGCACAGTATTTGCATATAACTTAAGCACATTCTTCCATTTACTTTAAATCATCTCTAGATAATGTGTAATACCTAATACGACGTCAATGCTATGTAAATAGCTGCCAGGGTGTGGCAAATTCAAGTTTTGCTTTTTGGAACTTTCTGAATTTTTTTTTCTGAATATTTTTGATCCAAAGTACATTGAATCTGCAGATGCAGAACCCATGGATATTGAGGGTTGACTGTACATTTATCTAGTGAAATAGGCAAGTGACATAATAGGCCCCAATTTTCAGAGGAAGAAAAGTAATTTGCACAAACCCTTTGGAATATAAATGGTTTATGGAGAAAACTCAAATCTCCTGAGCTTTGCCCTGGATTTAGCTTACATCAGCCTTCAAATATCTACTGACTACCTACTTATGCAAACTTGCTTAACACTCAGAAAACATAAATGCGTAACTGATATAGTCTGTCTTAAAAGGACTTGTCAATTTTCTGCACTACAACACAGGATTTAAGTAAGTGACATAATAAAGGAGTGAATATAGTGATAAAAGAAAGAGCACTTAATTCTCACTGAAGGGGCTAAGAAAAACTTCATAAAGGAAATGACAGTGGAGCTGGGCTGTAAAGAATCAACAGAATTTTATTAGGAGAGAATACAGCAGAAAGCCACCTAAGGCTGAGAGAAGATTATCAGCTGGAGTGTGAGGTAATTTTAAGGAAGAGCAAATATACTTCTGTGGCTGGGATGAACAAGTAATAAGATTACTTACTTAAGACCAGGTAAATCCCGGACACTAGCTCCTATTTCCTCTGCTTCTGGGTACAGCTTCTCTACCAGTTCCAAAGGGCCCCAGATAGTTTTGTTATAACTCAAAAATGATTTTCTTACTGAAAAAAGAAAATATAATGCATACAACTTCAACATATAAAATTGTAGTAACTCCCTGTTAAATATTTCCTTACAACATTTTTAACTTAATATACAATTATTCAGAGAACTTTCCTCTCATCACTACACAGCCCTGTTGATCAGGAGCCTGTTCATCAGGATCCTGATACTTTCCTTATCAGAAATATGCATCTTGCCCATTCTTCCTTATCAGAAATATGCAGGTAGGTAATTAAAGTAAAAAACAACTAGGCTTATTCTTTACCAGTACCAAAATAAGACTGGTGGCCCCAGCAGGTTGATCTTTATGTTTATTTAATAAACCAAGGATGAATCATTATTTTACTTTTATATACAAAAAATTATGACTTTACTTTTCCTTTTATTTGATTTTGAGATTTGGGTAATATAAAACCAATGAACAACTACATGCTTCTTTCTTCATACTGACCAGATTTCCTGTAGACCCAGTGTGTCTATCATATGCACCACCCAAGAACCACCACCAAGATAGGCAATTTTTTCTTGGGGGGGAAAACCCAATCAGCACAAAGTAGCTTTATAATGATTCATCGAGATAAGCATAGGACTGTTAGGATATGGCTCATGATATTTTGTGAAGTAAAGGAAAATCAGAGAAGATTTTAAAATGTAACTATTTTGGCCATCATTTGACAAAGCACATTTCAGGAGACTGGAAGAAAATAACAATGTAAGTTATTAACTTTTTTAACAAAAAGGAAATTTTTCAAAAAGCAAATTAAAACTCAAGGCCTGAGATGAGATTGTTGACTTCCTAATGTATTAAAAGAAGTATTTAGAGACTGATAATATCAAGAGTAGGCAAAAATGGGGGGAAAACAAACACATTTACTGTTGTTTATCAGTGAAGCCTTTATAGACGTCAGTTGCCTATATCCTTTGACCCAGTAATTCTACGCCTAGGAATCCTAAAGAAATCCTAGCACATGTGTACAAACATATACCCAAAGATGTTCTTCCAGCACAATTTTAATAATAAAAACTGAAAACAACCTAAGTGTGAATTAAGAGGAGAGTAGTTAAATAAGTCACAGTATACATATATGTATGAAATATTATACAGCCATTAAAATGTGATAAAGACCTCTATGTAAATGGTAAGATCACCAAACAATACCTTTTTTTTTTTTAAAGGAGGGGGAAAAGAAAGTCACAGAATAACACAGCATGACTCTGTTTAGAGTAAAAGAGGGAAAAAATGAACTACACATCAATTTTTAAAAAAAGAAAGAGAAAAAAAACAGAGAAGAGAAGAATGACAATTTCCTTTAGGGAAATAAATGGAAGAAAATGAAGGGAAACTGTTTTTGCTCTATGTGCTTCTATGTTGTTTGATTAATATTCAAAAAGAGGGGGGAGGGTATAACTCAGTGGTAGAGTACATGCTTAGCATACACGAGGTCCTGGGTTCAATCCCCAGTACCTCCTCTAAAAATAAACATAATTACCTCCCCCAACCAAAAAGAGTATACTTCACTGTTATTTATATATTTTTAAAATTTTATTTTAAGTCCTTAATTAAAGAAAAATTAGAATCTAAAAACAAACAAACCAAAAACAAACAAACTCATAGATACAGAGAACAGATCAGTGGTTTCCAGGGTTGGACGGTGGGAATGGATGAAATGGGTAAAGGTGGTCAAAAGGTACAAACTTCCAGATGTAAGATACATAAGTCCTGGAGATGTAATGTACATGATGACTGTAGTTATTAATACTGTACTATATATTTGAAAGCTGCTAAGAGTAAATCTTAAAATTTCTCAACACACACACAAAAAACTTACATGTAGTAGTGAATGTTAACTAGATTTATTGTAGTAATCATTTCACTATATATAAAAATATGAAATCACTGTGTTGGACCCCTGAAACTAATAATGTTATATGTCAACTGCCTCAATTAAATAAACACATTTTAATGAAAAAAAAAAGTTAATAACATCACATAAGGTTTCTCAAATTCTGATGCCAACAAGGCTCCTCAGTTTAAAGTACATTTTATTAAAACCATGTTTAGGTAAATCTCCTCTTTTGCTTTTTACATTTACCCCCACTTTCATGTCCCATGGTCAGAACTTCTCAACTTACCCAGGCTTCTGGTATACCAACCAAAAAAACCAAGCTTCTTTTGCTTTTTATTAGTCACCTTACTATACAATGCTTACTCACACAGCCCTCTACACAGCTGCTGATCATATGAACTAGAGACCAAAACCACCAGTAATTGTTATATAAGTATTTGCTGTAAGTAAAAGAACAGTTATTATGCAATGTATATTAAGTATAACATAAACATTTTATACATAACAATAATTCAATAGGAACTGTAGAGAAGAATACAATATCCACTATTATGATCATGTTCAGGGAGCGCTCACATTTCTACAATAACCCAATCCAGAAGACAATTTTTTCTAGACATGCTCCCATACATTAAGGAGGTTTACATTTCAGTAATCAACTATTTTAATGTACTTGTTCAATGGCGCTCAAACTAGTAATAATAGTTCATATCAGAATCACCAAGCTTAAAATTTTTTAAATAACTACAACTATCCTAGAAAACGGAAGTCAGTTCCGAGTATGTTGAAAAAATGTCAAATATGTTTTTTACAATACACCAGCAACTAAGCATTTTCTGAGGACCACCAATTAGAAAACAAAGCAGTAGGGTATTTTCTCCCCCAAACCAATCCACCCAATACTTTAAAAAGTAACAGTAATTGTAGCCACAAAAAAATCACATTTTCAAGGATGTTTAAGATGCGGGGGTGGGGTGATTTCTAAATTTAGTTAAAAAAAAAAATCTCATGATACCTTTAAGACCGTGTTTCAGACAATGTTCCATAACAACGAAGAACTGCTGCAAGGGGGGATAGTCAGAATCCAAAGTGCGGCCAAAGCTTAGAGCAGATTCAATTAGTCCTTTGATACTGAGTTTAGCCATGTTTAACAAGTTTGCTCTCTCTACAGCTGTGGGGTCTTTTGTAGCTGAAAGCACAAGAAAGGAGTCCAACATTGTTTACAAGACCTGACACTGAAAAATATACAACCCTTTCCATTCTCTATAAAAATAACAGTGGTTTGTTTCTCGTAGGTGGACAAGTTAGTCTTCCTAACTAACATACACCCCTAGTTCTTTTTATGTCTTTCTCATGCATACCATAGAACACTACCATGCCCACTCTGGCCAAAGTTTATGAATTATTCTCAATATCCTGCAAACTGGCTGTTCTCTGGTATTTATCTTATTTTTGAGATACCTCTACAAGGAGAATAAATTTTTTAAAAAGGCTTTCTGTGGAGAGAAGTTTGTAGGAATAGTGGAATAACAGACAACATGTTTAAAGGTCTCATGCAAAGGTAGATAGCAGGAACTGTCAAGGATGAATTCAAAGACAAAAAAATGTTCAGAATAAACTGGCAATAAAAGGTATTTAAAGTTCTAAGATTCCAGTATCATCCATAACAAACGTGGCAGGTAAATAAAACAGGGTCATATAGAAGCCATTCAACTCTTCCACTCATGTTAACCCTCTTCCGATCTTGTATTTTCATTGCAATTGTAGTTCTGTATTGCAGGGCTCCTTTATTTTCCCAGAGGAAATAAACACAGGTCCAGTTTCACGTTAAAGTTCCCTGCCCTTCCACACTGCTCACCCAGTTGAACATCAAGTTAATAAATGCATTTTTTAAACAAACTGATTGTTCTTTTCAATTCACAAAAAATTTTTTCTTCCCCATAAATTTTATTCTCAGTTTTCTTATAAATTCAGATACTTCCCCATACTCTCATCACTGTTGTGACTAGCAGAAATATTTTCAGCAAATACAGATGACAAAATGACGCGCAAAAAAAAAAAAATTTAAGCGTTTAGTATGTTTCATAATCTCTGACAAATTTACTAGTCCATGTAAACCAAGGGTCCGTTTTTCCTTCCCCAGACAAAAGTCCAGAGTTCCCAATGATCTAGTATTCCAGTTCCGATCTCAGGTAGTTAGGTGTGAAGCCTGACACTGAATCCTAAGCAATTTAAAACGCAGCCACAACTGCTATGACCAAGCTAGCTGGTGGACAATCTCCACACAAGATACCATTTCTTCAAATATGCATCGTGGTATGCTTCCCTCTCTTTTGGGGGGGGCGAAAAAACCACTCTATGTTTCATAATCTGTGGCAATTCTCGTTTTTGTTAACAGTGCCCATCACAATCCGTAATGTACGATGCGACAACTAGACAAAGCGCTTTTGCAGCTGCTCCGAGGTAGGTCGGTGCTGGGCGCCGGCAGCTTCGGCCGCGCCCCGCCAGGCTCGCGGATGCGTCCTGCCAGGTTGCGGCCCCCAAATGCGGCCAAGGGCCAGTTCCCGCATCTTGCCCGGGCCTAGGGCCCCTCCCCTGCCTCCCTACTCCCGCCAGCAAGGCTGCCCAAAGCAATCGGGGCGCCCCCAGGACCAAAGCGGAGGGCTCACCCGGGGTCCTGCGCTGCTTCGCTGCCTCTCTCCCGCCCTCCGCGTCGGACACCCAGGCCAAAACCTGAGTCGCTTCCCTCCGCCACCCCCGAACCTGGAAAGTCATCGCCCGTCCCCGACTGTTCCCCGAATCCAGGAGAGACACCCCGGCCGGCCCTGTCCTCGCTCCCTGGAAGCCGTCGGAGCACGAGCCCTCGGCCATTAGGCACCTGAAGGTGGGCGGAGGCGGGAGAGAATGAGGGGCAGCCGCACGTTGCCATGGCGACCCCAGGCGCCCCCGAGCCCCCCGGCTCTCCCCGCCCAGCCCCAGGCCCGTATTCGGGTCCTAGTTCCGACCGCGAGGCCTGGATGCCCACCGCCATCAGTCCTCCTGGCCCGACAGAGGCCTCAGACCAGCACCGAGGGCCCGGCGTCCGCTTTCGGCGGGCTCTCCTTACCCATGGTGGCGGCGGCAGCGGCACAGTCTCGGGCGGGGACTCCGTGGGCCCCGCCAGCAGCTCCCTTCAGGCGCGCAACGGCCGCCACGGCGTCTGCGACCAGGCCGGCTGCGGCCCACAGCGCTCCCGGCGGCGGGAGGACGCCGGGCGGTCCCGCGGCGCCCGAGTAGGGCGGGGGGGTCGCAGAGACTGCAGCGGCGGCAGAGAAATCCGCGCTCGCTGAGCCACTTCGCGTCCTGTCGGACCGGAAGGAGGAGGAAAAGGAGCGTGAAGGAGACCTCGAGTGTGAGGAGCTGGAGGGCGGACCCTAGTCCGACCATAGCTTTCTCGCCCTGAAGGCTTCGCCCGAGTGCTAAAGCTGCATTTCCACGGGGATGCGAGCCACGTGCAAACGTTTTATCCACAGGATCCGGCTGGGTTTAATCAGACACACCTGACCGTTTCCCCTTATTCACAAAAAGAATTTAGAAAATCTGAAGCAATTAACAGTAGGCGAAAATCTACTGAAGCTATTAGACAGCCCAAATCACGACGTTTAAAACAGTAAATCCATTAATTTATAAAAAAAAGCAGTAAGAGACGGCCTAATTAATCGAGGGAAAGAGATGCAGAGACAAAGCCAGCGTTTTCACATTTCAGGGAGAAAAAAAACCCTCATGATCAGATGAAGTTTATCAGTTTGGGAAAAGTGAGCTGCTACCTAGTTAGTTCAGCAATTGTTAAGACGGGGACCAAGTTAGAAATACTATTTTGTGGAAATGGAGCTATGTTTATCTCTTCAGTATAAAGTTGTATTATGCTTCTTTACTTCTTTTGGTTTTTATTTTTCTTTATTGTGAAATAATCATGCAGGGATAAAAATGTATAAAGCATATGTACAATTTAAAGAATCATAAAGTGAACAGCTGAGTAACCACCACCAGGTCAAGAGAGCATAGGACTGGAGAGTCATCCTCCCCGGGGAAAGGCCTTTTAGCCACAATCCCCCTAGAAATAAATGATTCTGACTTTTATGAGAATCGTTTCCTTGCATTTCTGCATGTTACTACCACGTAAGTGTGTGCCCCTAAACAATGTAGTTTCTTTATGCCTGTATATAAATTTTTCACAAGTGGAATAACATTATTAACATTGTTACTTGTTTCTTTTGTTCAACATCATCCATGTCCATGAAGAGTTTCCAGGTTGGGATGTTTCCAGATTGTCCATACATCCTGGTACCAACGTGCAGGAGAGTCTCTAGGGTGTATAAATAAGAACAGGATTACCGGAAATCAGGTATGCCTTTCTTTAAATTTACTAGATAATGCCAAACTATTTTCAAGATTTCTCATAATAATTTACACGCCTATTAGCAGTGTAGTTTTTGTGTGTCCATTCGAATGCTTGGCATTGTGGGGATTTCTTCATTTTCTCCTCATCTTGTTGGTAGGTGATTGTATGGTGACTTTATTTTGTATATATCTCATTACTGATGATATTGAGCACTTTAACCACGTAGTTAACATTTAGAGTTTTGCAAAGAAATGATGCCTATTTTTCTGTTAACTTAGCTTTTTCTTATTGGCTTCTGGAAGTTACTTAAATATTCTATGTACTAATTTAGTGTCAGTTATGTGTTGTCAATATTTTCTGGCTATTTTTTTTCTCTCCTTATGGAGACCTTTGATAAATATAAGTTCTTAATTCTCACTGCACTTAAATTTTTTGAGAAGTTCTTAATTCTTTTGTATTGAATTTATGATTTATGCTTTAGGGCCTTGTTTAAGAAATCCTCCCTATTCCAAGTTCACGGAGATGCTCTCTTTTAAGAGTTACATAGTTTTTATACGTATGTTCATGTATAACTGAAAAATTGTGCTGTACACTGGAAATTGACACAATGAAACTGACTATAATTCAATTTAAAAAATGTAAAAAAAAATGTCATTGCAAGGGTAAAAAAAAATAAAGTTACATAGTTTTTTCCCCTTTCATACTTAAGCCTGTTACTGCACCCAGAATTCATTTTGGTGATGGCCTGATTGGGTCAAATTTCATTCCTTCCCTGTATACAGCTAACTATCCCATTATCCTTTCACCATCTTCCATGCCCTCTCAGTGAGCATGTATGGTCAGTTCCTAGGCCAAAGCCTTATTTGATTTTAAAAACCACCCCATGAAGAAGGAATTACTTATCTCTGTTTTGCAGATGAAACTAATCTCAGAAAGATTAAATAACTTGCCGAAAGTCACAGAACTATACGTGACAGAGACAGAATCTGAACCAGTACAAAAGTAGCCTCTTATTTTCATAATCTCAAAATACATCTGTGGTTTTTAGTTTCACAAGAAGTCTAAAACTCATGACAAGTCTAATCCCTTCCACTATTTTGCAGTTAAACATTGAAATGACTGATTTATTTTTGTCTTCTCCAAATGATGAGTAAAAAAAGGAGGGATTTGTATTCTAAGTGTATCTAGAAAAGCAAATAACATTAAGTATATATTTATTTATTTTATAAAACCATGAGAACAAAGCAAAAGAGCTTTCTTTCCTGGATTGCCTTCCCCCCAGGGACTTTATAGGTAACAAGTAGGAAATAAATTTAATTTGGCAACAGACCAGCTTTGTCTAAAGCAAAAAATATTTCCTCCTTTGAGAAAGATACTCTAAAGCTCCAAAATGCACATTTCCTGGATACTCTAACCCCCTTGTATTTAACAGAATTCAACCCTATTACACTTCATAGGGTTAAAATAGAATATTAATCTGTTCTGAGGTGTTTATCTACTAAAGCTAAGTAAGAATCTAGGTTTTTAAACTTACAGATAACATCATGTAGTTTTTAAAAAACTAATAAGTTATCACATACTGAAATATAGGGATGAAATTAAATGTCTAGAATTTGCTTTAAAACATCTCAGCAAAGAAATAAAGGATGTTGAAAACAGTTACAGCAAAATCTATTGAATATGGGTGATGGGCATTTAGAGTTCATTATACTATTCTACTTTTGTGTTTAAAAAGTTTTATAGTAATGTTTTAAAGTTCATCATTAAAAATAAGCTAGTTAAAGCTTTAAAAAAAATTTTGTAAAAATCCTTCATAAGCCAAAGCAATATCCATACAAGAGCTGAGAATCAGGAAAGGTGAACTTCATCTCCTGGGTCCATCTTGGTTCATACTTCCCAGGGTTGTGAGTTCCAGTCACCTGAGAGTCAGTGACGACTTGAGTGAAATTGGATAGGCTTATCCTACTAGCTACAATCAGTCTTCTTAATGAGCAAAGCTGGCCACTGAATCCAGGTAGACCAGCTGGTCACATCATGGCATAAGGTTTCCAGTTATAGCCAGTTATAGCTGGCCTGAGATGTGATTTGCTTACATTAATAAATGTAATTCTCCTGAACATTTGTATAGCACTTGGAAAATGTATACAACATTGAATGGGAAACACGTAGTACCTGGGAAAATTGCTGAATTACTAATCAGAACACCTGGGTTCAAGCAATGACTTGCCCAGGGTCAGATGCTAATATGGGATATCTATGCTAGGTACCCTGCAGAGTTTAATTCAATTGATAGAATATCTGTGAAAATTACTGGCAAATTTTAAAGCATGCTACATATTACTACTGCTGCTAAAAAAAGCAGTAAGTAATATAAAGCTACATATAAAGATGAAAATAATTCTTTTGGCAGGGAAAAGAAGCAGAAAAGGCTTTTTGGAGAAGGTGGTATATCAGTCTTTCAGACTGGATGAAGTTGCATAAATGCTAATGGAGGAATAGACAAATAAAAAGGGTACAACAAATGGGAAAAAAGACATGTATCGGGAACAGCAAAAATAGTGTAGTAGAACAAATACACAAAGAAATATTAGAGAATGAGCTCTATTACGAACCATGGGTTCCAACCTATTACTGGGACATGAAAGCAATTTTAATAGGTTGCAACTAGATTTGTTTTTAATGGAATAACGGAAAATATTAGAGTATATCACATATGAAAAGGATAAATATTTTGTTAAAGTATTGTTTCAGGTGCACGTGCATACACATGTCCATGCCGAGTCATGATGCAAAATGTATTTCTTATTGTGGATTGTGGTAATCTGTGTTTTTCAAACACCAATTTAGATCATCATACACCAAACTACTAGTAGTTATAACTAAAGGGTAAGATTACAAAGAAATTTAATTTTCTAAAATCTGCAGTGTTTGACATTCTCACTAAAATCATGTAATGCTCTATAATTAGAAGGAAAAAAAATTTAAAGAAAGAAAATTATGCCAAGACTTTTAAGCTCAGATAATGTGAGGTAGATGGTGTCCTTAACAGAAATAGGGATCACAGAGGAAGACCTTAGATGAAGATGGAAATTTACACTTTGTGCTGAGTCTGAAGTGCTCATAGAAGACTCTGAAGGCATGAGCTAGAACACAGATAGAATTAGAACTTAGAAGACACATAGGGTGGGGTATATAGATTTGGTAAACAGCTACGTACATGATGGTTGAAGCCAGCGACTGTCCAAGGAGAGAGAATAGGACCAGACCAAACAGAGCTTTGAGAAAGACCTGTCTTTAGAGAGTTAGAGATGAGGAGGAAAAGAAAGGAGTCAGAGGAAGCAGCAAGAGAGGTCAGGAGGCAGGAACTCTGAACTGATTCAGGAATGGGGCTACACTGTCATCACACCCTGGCTTTACACTATAAGGAAGACCTTGTCTAGGTTAATGGTGCTTTTCATCTGGACCTGCACAAAGTGAGTGTCCCATAATATAAGTGACTGGTAGCCACTGCTGTCTTTGTCCTTGGCATGAGTTTCATACTTAAACTGCACTATTAGCAATTTGAGGACCCAGTCTGAGTTTAACTTCCAGCTCACTCTAAGCTTCCAACTCACAGCACCTTAGACATAAAAGATAAATCTTAGTTCTTTCAATTAAGTAGCTAGAATCTCATAATCAAGACAGATTCCCAAATGACAGGAAACATGGAACTCAGGTTCTTCTTCGATAGGGATTTACTTTGCAGGCCATACAAACCTGTAAAGCAAAAGAATTTTCATATTCACCTCACTCCCAGGAACTGAAATTATCTTAGGTTACTTCCTGTTACATAACTTCATGATATCTAACCAATATTTAAGCCCTATATTAGCAAACTTTCCAGTTTTTCCTGTCTAATCTAGTCATCTCCATTCTGTGTGTCCTTCATAAATTTCTTTATTATGTCAGCACTCCTCGGTTTCAGCTTTAGAGCATTATCAGTATTTCACTCATCACTACTGGAAACAATGGTGGACAACCCCAAACTTAGTATTAATAACTGACACAGTAAGATCTAACAGTAAGAAAATTATTTAATAAAAACTTCAAGTAATAATTTTTTTAAAAAAGTGTGAGGTAGAAGCAACAGTTTTTAACATAACACTCATTTAAAAAAAAAAAAACTTATAAAGAAATGATTTCTTCCCCCAAAGATGGATACACTAAGGTTAAAATTGGTCACCATATAAATAACCAAGCACTCTGAGGTAATTCTGTTTTACAAAATATCTTTATACAAAAAGGGAAAATTGAGTAATGTCCCAAAACAAAGGGGCTTATGAACATGAATAGATGAAAATAGGGATATATGCCTTTTTAAACTTGTTACCAATTCAGAAAACAAAATTTATTCTCAAAAGAGAAAAAATTTTTTTATAGCAAAAGCTACTCTAGAATACTGAAGACTGAAAATAACAGGGAGAGTAAGGGGAATCAGAAATTAATTAGAAATAATAAGTTTATAGGTAATAATTTCAAAGCCTAGCTTTAAAGTGAAAATGTATTTGATATCAGAAAGCAAAAGGCAGGTGAAAAACTCAGGAAATGGCCTTTGGATCAGGGACCTCAAAATACAGAAAATAATCATCATCACAAGATTGTGCTTAAATGATAAAAAAAAAAAATCAATTTTCTTTACCCAATCTTTCAAATAAACAAAATATAATAAAAACGTACAAAATCAAATTAGTCTTAAAAACTTAGACTTAAAAGTTTAAACCTCAGGACAAAAAGTTAATCCATCTTTAAAAGCTGGCAGAAATTTATCAAACTCTATGTCATACAAGAACACATTTATAATACCTGTAAATTTAGACTTTTCAGTTTGGGGTATATCTGTACTAAAAAAATAAATACTGTGTTACATTTTGTACGGTAGTAGAACTTTATGTTTAACAAGATTATACCGAAAAATAAATAAATAAAACAAAAAAAATTGGAACTCTGACAGAATACATTTACATCGTTTCATACGATAAAAGTTATCTTCACAGTCTAGCCAGGCACTGATTTTATAGCATATCCAAATTACAAATAATAGGCCATAGAGGAGACCATGCTGGTATGAAAAAAGCAAGGAAAACAGTGCTTTATCTTTGAAAATCACCCAATATGTAACAAAGACTTTCATGTTCTCCTGATGGAAGATCAAAGATGTAGAATAAATTAAGGAAAATATATTTAACACAATGTGGAATTACATAAAAACATATATGACATTATTATTTAATATTCTGTAATTTGGTTTACAGGAGTGCTAAAAAATTATGAAGATTTTTGTGGCATTCTATGGATAATAATGTACTTAAGCAATATAGTTTACATATTTTAGCCTAAAACCTTCATATAATTTCTTTAAAAGATAATCTGTTTTAAAATAATCTACAATATGACAAGAAGTAATTCTCCATTTTTAAATATAATGCTTTGTCCTAGATTTTAAACAAAAGGTTATAAATTAAGGTGAGAGGAACCAGAAGGGATAACCAGTTTTCCGAGATGTGCTCTAGGAAACATACACCCTGTTTCCCCTTTCTCATTTCACAAATAGTCCCTTTTTTCTCTTTCCTCACTTCACAAACTGTCCTTCTCCATCACCTTCATTATTTCACTTTTTGCTTAAAATTACTTCCTGTGAATTGTTTTCTCTTTCCTTTGTAGAATCAGACCTTTGAAATATGCCTGTGGAAAACACAGGACACTGAACTTAAATTTATACAAATACATAAATGAAGTATTCAAAATAGCACAATCAAATGGGACTATATACAAACAAAAAGGATATTAATTCTTCTGAGTTTAGATGATGAAGAAGCTTCCTCAAAGGAGGATACCAGTTTAGTGAGGGCACACATCCCAGGAGAATCAGCTTATGTTTGGCTCTAGTTAGAGCAACATTAAGACGTCGCCAATCTTTCAGTAGTTCACCAAGCTGAAAGAAATATAATTATTTGAGTTTTCTTATATATTTGAATTTCTTTCTGGAAAAGAATACAGTTTGTCTTGAACTATTTTCCTACTTCAAAAACATGTATTGCAATAAAGATTTATCAACATATTTAAAATTCTAGCCAGTTGGAAAAACTTGCGTACAGTTGCCAACTTCAAGTATTTTATCTTGGGTGTGATTTCCTAGTCATAATTTAAAATTATTAAATACATATAATAAAAATATATCAAAAAATTTAAAATATATACAATAAAATAACATTCCAAAATATTAAATACATATAATAAAGAATTGCTGTCTCCACTCATTGTAGCATTGTTTTAACAGTAATAAAAACTCATTAATAGAAGACTCAGAGGAGTGGTTAAACCATGACCTATATATGCAATGGAAAACTGCATCTGTTAGGACAGAATGAAATCTCTTTCTATCTAATGACATGGAAGGATCGCCAAGCTATTCTATTAAGCTGAAAAAGCCAAGTACAGAATAGTGTATATATTACCTTTTGTGTGGAAAGGAGGGCAATATGACTACTGATTCATATATGCATGTATATTCTTAAAGAAACTCTAGAAGGTTACAAAAAAAAAACCAAAAACCCAAAACACCCCACAAACCCAACATGATTATCTGTGAGGGAAGAACTGAGTAGAAGAGGAATGGGGTAGAAGGGAGACTTTCCACTATATAGGGATATTTTTAAAACTTTATGAAGGATCACATACTCAAGAAAAATGAGTCAAGAAGAGGTAAAAACGCAAAAACAAAACAAAACAAAACAAAATCCGGCATCATCTATAAATTTGAAAGTATATCTAGGGTAGCCATTATGTTTAAAATGCTCTAAGCACAATAACCAAGAATGGAAGCAACCCAAATGTCCACTGATGGATGAAAGGATAAACAAGATGTGGTATATACATGCAATGGAGTAATACTCAGCCTTTAAAAAGAAGGAAATTCTGATGTGCTACAACACGGATGAACCTTGAGGACATTATGATAAATACAATAAGCCACTTACAAAGGGACAAATACTCTATGATTCCACTTATATAAGGTACCTAGAGTGTCAAAATCAGAGAGACAGAAAGCAGAATAGTGGGAGCCAAGGGCTGGAGAGAGGGAATTAGGGACTCGTTATTCATGAGTGTAGAGTTTCAATTTTGCAAAATGAAAAAGTTCTGGAGATCTGTTGCACACGCTGAATATACTTAACGCTATTGGATTGTTCACTTAAAAATAGTTAAGATGGTAAATTTTATGTGTTTTTTTACAATTTAAAAAAGAGAGAAAAAATGTCCCAAACAAATCAGATAGTAGAAAGCAGAAAATACAATTAACTCACAGTTCCATCTTTATTACTTCTAACAAAAGATACTAGAATGATACTTTTGTCTCTTCCTTGGTATTTGTCTACTGTATTAACTTCAATCATCCCAATAGAAGAATGAGCCAATAAATCATTGATGGCCTTTAACTGCTGCCTGTATGGTGCAATGATACCAATATCAGAGGGATTACATCCAGCCTAAACAGAAGAAACAATTTAAAAATGAAAAAATCCTGATTTTTGTTATTTAAGTGTTACTAAATTTATTAAATTAAATGTTTACATAATGTGCCCCATTAATGTTTATAATAAACATTCCTATCACAAGGGGTAAATGCAATTGGTGCATTTACTAAAAGTCTGTACCCATTTACTTCCTGAGATGAAATACTTTCCTCAAACACTGCTCCCTTGATTTTTAGTTCATGGAGGTATAATGGTTTATATGGCACTAAAACAGTGCTGCCCCACCAGAAGGTACAAAGAGACACATTTCCCTTTCTGCTATCCCTTACACTGAAGTTTCCAGTCCCCAATCATACCTACTCTAGCACTATACTGACACAATCAGAATTATCTGATGTGGGGAGGGCTTAGCTCAGTGGTAGAGTGCATGCCTAGCATGCACAAGGTCCTTGGTTCAATCCTCAGTACTTCCATTTGAAAAAAAAAATAAATAAGTAAATAAATAAACCTAGTTACCTCTCCCCGCAAAAGAACAACAACAAAATGAATCATCTGATGTTACAAAAAGTTATCCTAAAGGGAAACTCAAAATGCCATTACTGTATAAAAAAAATTAAATGTCTTAGATAAATGTTCTCAAAATAAAAATAATCAGGCTTCAGTCCTCTTATCTTAGTAAACAAAAGTTAATACTAGATCTGAGTTCTTTGCACTATAATGTTTTATTGCTCTGCACTTTAATATTAATTAGCCCTCAAAATTAAACTCTAGGTTACCTTAATAAAAACCGAGGTCAGGAAAACAATGAGTTTGGCTTCTGTTATATTACTCACACCTCCCTTTTCAACTTGTTCTGGTGCTGGAACCTAAATAGAAAAATATGCATTCTTCTTGTAAAACAATCTTAAATTCAAGAGTACTGTCATATATATAGTTAGCCATAGACACAGTACTACCAGCTGTGGAGACAGATGAAAAATATCTTCATCTTAAAGTTGAAGGGAAAAGAATTAACAAAAATGAATGATATTAGTCATTTTCAGAAAGCCACCCAGAGGCAACCCATCTTAAAAATGCCATATACAGCTCAGACTAAAATCTCTGTGAAAACCCACCACACACTGGTCTTCACATACTTTACTGTGTTATCTTCCATTTTATAGGCATCAAAGGCCAGAAAGATATGTCACTTGCCCAGACGTCACAATAAATCATGACACTAGGATTCACACTTCGATTGGGCTCTAGTATCTATGCCCTTTCTATTTTCTTGTTGCCTTTTATACAAGTAATGGAGCAATAAAGTTCCCCAGGTTCTATCATACCTAGTAAAACTCCCCGAGGATTGTTTTGCTCCTGTATCATCCTTAAGTAACCTTGATTAATTTTTAATACAACTTATTTGGAATTCTGATGCTAAGAAAGAGAAAACATTAGTAGCAAAAATAAAGAATTTGAACGATCATGGTGAGATTAATAATTGTTAAATTATGGCTAATAAGTTAGAGTTGTGGTTTAGAAAAGCAGTTATTTGCGGGAACAGTTTATATGAATAAATTTCCCAGTGCCTGCCTGCCCATATGTGTTAATTCTTCAACCTGAAACACTAAGGGCAATGTCCAAGAGAAGGAAGATTCCATCATGGTACACACATGGTGAGGCCCTATTTTTAACAACCAGCTGCCCCATCTTAATACAAAAGATATAATTATTTTGGAATAATAGAATAACATATAATGGTCACCATATTTTTATTTGAACTTCTGTAAAGACTTCCAAATCAATAATGAGAAGCACTATGTAAGACAAACTGTAGGAATACAGGGTCAAAACTTTGTTCTTTGTTCCTAGAAATAAGAATCAAGTCATTTAAAGTCAAGGTGCAGATTTTTTATTTAACGACAAATTTGTAAAGAGGTCTTTATGTGCATATGTAGGGGAAGGAGATAGATGGGAAATTTCTGTATTTTAGCTCAGCTTCCTGCTGTGGACCTAAAAAACTGCTCAAGAAAATGAAGTCTATTTTTTTTTTTTAAAGTCTTTAAAAGGACATCAATTTATCATTATCTTATGTCCATTTGTAAACTCAGACCTTTGATAATATCACTACTGATTTCTTTTCTAGGAAATGTAATTATACACTTGAATTCACTTTCTAGCTTTCCTACTTTAAAAGTCAATTTTGACATCTATCAATCACCCAAATAAACCTCCTCACAAAGATATTAAGTCTATAAAAAGAAAAGATTCCTTTGTGGTAAAGTACAAGTATACCAGTTTTAACTGACAAGCTCTAATGAAGCTTGTGCTACTGAAAACTGAGGAATTCAAGTAACAGAGCAAAAGGAGAAAAACTAAAGAAAATGTTTGTTTGTTTTTACCTTGTCTGTATTAAGAAAACAAACAGGATTGTTTGGTTCAAATACTCCAATCAGCCAAGGATTTTCAGAATAATCAGCATAAAATTCCAGTTCCAGCTTTACATCTTTAAAGTTAGGTAGGTTTATCATTGCATTGGCCACTTTGTCTGATCCACACTCCAGCTTTCCTTCATATGTCAGTTTATTACTTAAGGACATAATTTTACTAAGGGAATTATAAAAATGATTTTAGTTTTGGTAGATGAAAACAAATAAGAAAATCACTCATAACTGACACTATTTACAAATACCTGTTCATCCTGTACTGCACAGTTAACTGTACAACAGCATTCTTATTCTGCTCCAGTCTCTTGAATAAGCTTTCACTCATGCCAAGAGCTCTGTCAACAAATCAAATCCAGGGTTATCAGTGTACTGAAACTGTCCCTTAAGAAGAATCCAGTTTAACAGGGGAGGGTATAGCTCAATGATAGCGTTCCTACCTAGAACATGCAAGGTCCTGGATTCAAACCTCAGTACCTCTATTTAAATAAACAAACCTAAAAAGAATCCAGTTTAAAATTAAAACCCCATTGTCTGCTTACCTTGCTTCACGGTTTAGCACCAGGGGAGGAAGCTGCTGATGATCCCCCACCAATACAAATCTCCGTGAAAAAAAAAGTGGCCCTAGGCAGATTGGTTGGCTAATTTGAGAGGCTTCATCCACTATACAAAAGTCAAACATTTTACGAGAAAATATTGGATGGTTTATTCCCATACATGTTGTTGCAACTATAAGCTAAAAATAAAGAAGATAGATCATTTAATATGTCCAAGAACACAACATTGTAAAATGATTATAAATCTATAAAAATGTTAAAAAAAAAAGTCCAAGGAACAGAGCTTGTTTTTCACATTCTTGAAATCAAAAGACCAAAACTGAGTTTTTTAATTCCCAACAACAGGAATCCCTCAATATTATTTAATTCTGACACATTTATAGCATGCAAAAAATTTAATTTTTTACTAAAAATTTAGAAAAAGATCAAGTTAATTTTCCAGACACTAACAATGCTCAAATTTGGATATTTCCAAATGGAAATCTGAAACAGTCAAGAGAAAGTAAGTTAATGAATTTTTTTTTAATGTCAACCAAGACTTCACCTATGGGAAGATGAAGTACTTTCTCTTACTCCTCCCACACAGCACAACTAAAAACTCTGGACATTACACATAAAGCAAATATAAAGACTCTGAAAGGTGGAGAAAAGGTAGGGCAGCTAGGGACCCTGGGACGCAAGGAACAGCACAATAGTTTGTTCCTTGGGTTTTCTTGTTGCCTCAAAAATTCCAGATTTGGAGCTAAAAAAGCTACGAACCCAGAAATGCCAATGGGTGCACACCAAAAAAGACTCCAACAAAAGCCAAAGGAACAGGAATGGGAAGGCCTAGTAGACAGAAAACTTACATGCAGTGACCACTCAACCCTAGCCAAACACCACAGAAAAAAACTATGGCCTCACCCCTACCAATGCCACCAAAGGTCTGGGGGGAGCCTAGACTTTCACTCTCATCCAGCAGTAACGAGGAGCCCCCCCGCCTTGTGCGTTAAAGAGGGCAGAGTAAACCTGGACTTCAGCTCCCAACTGGCCGTACTGAGGTGGCACACCCCCTTGCTCTACAGAGTACTGTCAGAGTAGCCAGAGAAGATGGAAGTTTTAAGTAACACAATACAAAAATGTTCAGGTTTCATCAAAAATCACTTGTTACACACAGGACCAGAAAAATCTCAAACTGAATGGAAATAAGGCAATCAATAGATGACAGTGATGTTAGAATTTTATGACAAGAAATTTTAAAGCAGCCATAATAAAAATGTTTCAATGAGCAATTATGAACACACTTGAATCAAATGAAAAAAAAAAGTCTCAAAAAATAAGTCTTGGCAAAGAAAATGAAGATAAAAAAAGAACCACATGGAAATTTTAAAACTGAAACTACAATAACTGAAATTTTAAAATCATGAAATACATAAAAGTATAAAGTTGCCTGGGAAAAGAAAAGAAACTTTGAGCATCTAGAGCTAGACAGAGTTCTTAGACTTGATACCAAAAGCAGAAGGCAAAAACATAAAACATTTATATACAGGACTTAATCAAAATTAAAACCTCCCATGCTGCAAAAGACCCTGTAAAGAGGATGAAAAAACAAGCTACAGGGTAGGAGAAAATATCCACAAAATATATTCAATAAATGACTAATATCTCAAATAGATAAAGAGCACTCAAAACTCATCAGTTAAAAAACAAACCAAAACCAAAAAAAAAAAACCCAAATGGGAAACAAACATGAAGAGACATTTCACTGAAGGAGATATATGGATGGGAAACAAGGACATTAACATCATTAACCAGGGGGCAAATGCAAATTAAAGTCACAATGAGATATTACTATACAACTATCAGAATGACCAAAATGAAAACAGTAATACCACCAAATGCTGACAAGGCTCACTCATACTCTGCTGGTGGGAACATAAAATATTACAGCTGCTTTGGAAAAACAGTTTGGTAGATTTTGTAAAAACTAAACATGCAACTACCAAATGACCCAGAAATTGCATGCCTGAGCATCTGTCCCAGAGAAATGAAAACTTATGTTCACACAAAACCCTCTACATGAATGTCTATAGCAGCTTTATTTGTAATAGCCCAAAACTGGAAACAATGCAGATGTTTCCCAATGGGTGAATGGTTAAACAAACTGGTGTACCTATACTGTGGAATAATACCAATAAAAAGGAGCAAACTATTGATACATGAAACAATCTGAATCTCCAGCGCATTAGGCTAAGTGAAAAACACCAATCCCAAAAGGTTACACACTGTATGATTCCATTTATATAACATTCTTGACCTGTGGGGTCTGCATTAACTCCAAGTAGTTAGTGGCAGAAGAGTGAGTAGGGAGAAAGAGTTTTCCTTTATTAGGATATTTTAAACCAGAAGATGGGAGTCCTGAATAATAAACCAGAAACCTGATTTCAGTCTAGAAGCAAAGAGCAAACTATAAACTAATAAACTGGCTCTGTGGTTTATATAAATTAATCACATGCAAATTGGTCAATGAGATTAAATTTCTGAGAGTGCCATTTTCCTCCTCATTCTGACTGCAGAAATTACTGTATTATTATATAATAACTGTACTTACTTGACTATTGTAGAGTTCTTCTAGAACAGCTAAAGATTTAATGGACTTTGATCTGCAAACTTCCTCCTCTGTAAATTTCTGGATATCTGGATGTACCTTTTGAGTCTGACCCAAGCGCAAAAATCCTATTTTAAACTTTGCTAACTTCAAAAGAATATTGTCAACAGCTGAGTGTGTATAGCTGGTCAACAAAACACTAAAGCCACAGGCATAGAGTATTCTTACCTAATAATGAACAAGAGGAAAGAAAACAGCATTACTTTTAACTTCAG
Organism: Camelus dromedarius; assembly: GCF_036321535.1. NCBI lineage: Eukaryota > Metazoa > Chordata > Mammalia > Artiodactyla > Camelidae > Camelus > Camelus dromedarius. The sequence goes on along the minus strand of NC_087443.1, from coordinate 34,870,670 downwards.
ATCATTTTTAACGTTTATATTTTTCAAAAAGAATTAGAAAACTTACTAGGAAGCATATCTAAGAGTTGAGCCAAGTAACTTTTTAAAAAATTATAAAGCCAAAATGTCTTACGAAAATAACATGGCATTATTATCATGTTATTACTGATATGTTAATAATATATTACATAATAATAAAATTGAATACATATAAACTTTGACTAGTGCCTGGCACACAGTATCAATCAGTAAATATTTGCTGCCATCATTAAGATTATTCTTTAAAAAAAAAAGATTATTCTAGGACTGCTCAGAAATTTACTGATGAGAAAAAAAAATTCAAGGAAAATCTATTTCAAATGCCTCTGTACACTTCTTTTTTAAAGGAAAGAAAACATACAATGGTACTTATATCATCAATAGAAAGAGATTTCAATCTTAAATGCAAGAAATCTACAAGAGGATTACAATTATTGGTGATTTAGCTTTCTATTTCTCATGTCATTCTTAATTTGAAAGAAAGGCATTTTGATTTAAAATTCAGCCCTTTTGATATCAAATATCATAACCTTTGAATTAAGGAGAAGCTGATTTAAACATTCAGTTTCTAAGCAAAGAATAAAAACCTTACAAGAGTACATATGGTAGTTGTCTTTCCTGTTCCAGGCATACCCACGATGAGAGTGTAGTCTTTTGAAAGAAGTACTTTTTTCATGGCTTGCCTCTGAGGTTTATTCAATCCTACATTAAAATTTAAAAATAACAGGGAAAAGAGCATTGAATTTCAATGAGCAAATTAACTATTTTACAAGAAAAGCTGCCTCTATTCATGTCTATTCTTCAACACATCTTTTCAAAGTAAGGAAATATGCTGATGCTAAAGAACACATGTAAAAACTTCCAGAGACTGTCTAAAAACTACAATTGCAAGTCTAATAAATTATTAAATCACTACTCCATAATGTAGATTAAATTATAAATAGAACCAAGAAAAACTAATGGACACAGACATGCTGAGTATAACATACCTTTTAGAATGCTGGCAACTGTGTCCTTTGCATCATGTGGAAGAACAGAACTGAGGTAGGATATAAACTGCGGTTCCCGAAAGTCAATGATTAAATCTCGAAGTTTTTGGCTGAAAAGGGCAAAAAAAATGTTTTTAGTAATATTCCTTAGGAAAGTGGGGTAAAATTCAGATTCATTTATTGTTTACAAACCTGGCATAAGTATTTTCCATCAATTTAGAAAGATTTCCTAACGGGGTATCTATATCACAGTTTTTTTCCTCCTGGTCCAATCTGAACAAAGTTGATTCTGGGAGTACTGACAAGTTCCTAAAACAGCAAAACAGATGTACATGAATGTTTTTAACATAGTCAGTGGGTCTGTATGAGAAATACGCTGCTGCTTGCTAGAAGAGAAAATGGGCCAGAATAGCTATTAAAATGGCTACCAGAAAAAAATATGACAATGAATATATGTAAGTTCATGTATAACTGAAAAATTGTGCTCTACACTGGTATTTGACACAACATTGTAAAATGACTATAACGCAATAAAAAAAAAGTTTAAAAAAATAAAAAATAAAAAAATAAAATGACTACCAGCCCTAATTCATACTTGCCAACCAAAGAGAGCATGAGGCCCTGGACTCGTAGGAAGAGGGAAAAGGGGAAGGCACGAGGCACCAAAGTCAAAGCAGTTAATAATCAGGAACCTACAATATGTGCTGACACGTCTACTGGCCCTGCAAGCCAACCTGGGCTCACCACCCCAGGAGGATCCTGAGCACCGGCCTCCACCCTCCTCCAGCCGGGAACACGGGTCTCTTTCCTGACGTTTTCTCTCACTCTTGTTGGCCCCTAAGACGGCGGTGTTCTCTAGGATCTCTTCCTTGGTCCTCTCTTCTGCTCTTTCTTATCATTTTCCCTCTATTCCCACACCCTCAGGTGGCTCTAAATCCTCAATCCACATCTTCAGGCCTGACCTCACATTCTTCTCCCACCTGGTTTCTCACCCAAGCAGAACGTTTGGATATCCAGCAAGCAGCAAGATCTTTCCACTCAATTAAAGCCCAGGCTGTGAAAGTTCAATTTTTCAAAACTGAACATCTTTGCATCTTTGCTGAACCTGATCCTCCTTCCACGGTCCTGATCTCAGGTAATGGCACCTGCATCTACATCTGTCTTGATTCTTCCCTCTCCCTCACCCTCTTCCCACCCTGCACTCCGATCACTACCAAATGCCAGACAATTTTACTTTCTAAATGTTTCTCAAAGTCATTCCACTCACTCTGTCAGAATTACTCTGTCCTCAAGGAACCCGAGCCTGGGCCACTACAACAGTTGCCCAGTTTCTTTGCTTTCAACTTTGCCTCCATTAATTAACTTCATTTCTCCAACAGTGCATCCACAGAAAATTGCAAACCTGATTATCATTCTGCTTAAAACTCTTCAATACATCTGAATAAGTGAAGTCAAAACTTCTTAACATGGTATCTAAGCCCTTCTATGATGTCACCTCTCCAAACACTCCCTTCTTCATCTCTTACATTCCAGAAATAATCACCTGCACTTTCCCGAACATTCCACTTCACACAACATCACAGCATCAGGGCTTTCCGCACCACATTCCCTCTGTCTGGTATAGTCTTCCCACGTTGCTTCACCAGGCTAACTTATCAACCCACAGGGTGAAGATTCACAATGACTCTCCAAAAACCCTTCCCTGAGCCTCCTTAAACTGGGTTAAATGCCTCTCCTCTGTTCCTATCAATTCAAACACTTGTCATACCAGACTGAAAATACGTGTATATATTTGTTACCCACAAGACTATAAATTCCTAATACATGTTAGGCACTAAATAAATACCTCAAAGGACTGACTGCAGAGACTCCTAAGAGACAACAGAAATGTCGTGGCTTATATTCCAATATCATCAAACCCAACTAGTATTACTGACCGGTAGAGAGCAAGCCTGGACATTTCCACTGCACTCACTCACTGCATCCCAATTACTGATCTCCATCCACTAAGTAATGTGACGCGTGCCTGCAGTTAAAGGCAAGGAAGGCTGGGAGCACAGGAAGAGGGGGATAAGGATACTGGTAAACATGGATATTAGTTTCTACCACAAATTTTCATACTACTCTACTATTTACTTAGTATTTTTATTTAACTCACTTTGTTTTAACTTATACTTTATATTACAACTATAAATGGAAAACAGTATTTTCTTAAAAAAAAAAGAACGAAATGGTGAGTGCCTGAGTGGTAAGGAGAAATAAAGCTTTACAGCTAACACAGGGTGCCTGTCCTACCTGCCGTACACATGGTTGTGCAAATTAGATAAGATTATGTCCACTTTAGCACTTTGGAATGGAATGTACTAAACAAAAGTTTAGCAGTTTGATAGTTGCTCAAGTTAAACACAAAATTAGCACATGACCCAGCAGTTCCACTACCAGGTATCTACAAAGGGCAATAAAAATACGTTCACATAAAAAGTTTTAGTGAATATTTATAGCAACACTAGCCATACAACCAAAAAGTGGAAACAACTCAAATGTACATCAGCTGGTGAATGGATGAACAAAATGTGGTCTATCCATAAAATGGAATATTCCTGAGCCGTAAAAAGAAATGAGGTACTGATAAATGCTGGAACATGGATGAACCTCGTAGTCTTATGCTAAGTAAAATACACCAGACCAAAAAAGGGCAAAGATTGTTTGGTCCTATTTATATGAAATATCCAGAACAGATAAATTCATAGAGACAGAAAGCAGAGTGGTTTTGCTAGGTGTTGAAGGGAGGGGAGAGTGGGGAGTGACTGCTTAAAGGGTACAATGTTTCCTTTCAGGGTGATGAAAATATCTTGGAACTAGATAGAAGTGATAGTTGCACAATACTGTGAATGTACGAAATGCCACTGAACTATATGTTTTAAAATAGTTAATGGTCAATCTTAAGTTATGTGAATTTTTTTTAAAAAAAGGAATGAAGTACTGGTACATGGCGATGAACCTCAGTATGCTAAGTGAAAAAAAGCCAGTCACAAAAGACCACATATTGTACTGAACATTTATATGAAATGTTCAGAACAGGTAAACCTACATAGACAGTAAGGAAACTGGTGGTCACCTAGGCCTGGGAGAGTGACTGCTACAGGGTACAGGGCTTCTTCTGGAGGGTGATGAAAATGTTCTAAAATTGATTTTGGTACAGTTTGCATAGATAGCTTTGTGAATATACTAAAAACCATTAAACTGTACAATTTAAATGGATGAACTGTACAGTATATGTTTATATATCAATAAAGCTGTTACCCTCTCTCAGCAAAAAGGGAAATTTTCATTACCTGTCTAATAAACAGGTTACTGTTGTCATGTTAATCTCCTTCACATATCCCCTCGACAAAGCAAAGAGTGCTCTCTTCTCTCCACTTAAAATAATTCTGTCACCTGCCATTAGATTTGTGATAGGCATGGCACCACTTTTACGTTGGAAATTATGTAAATATTGTCCATCACAAACTGTCTTTACGTGTTCTGTTCTAATCAGGTTTCCAATGCAGCTGCCACTCTCCTCCCTATGAAAGAGGAAGAAAAAGAGAAAAAGCTTCTATTTACATCACATATATAAATACTGTATTTGCATTTTCCCACAATTTACTTGTTCATCTGACCTCTGGAAGCTCTAATGCTGATACTGAGTCTGTCATTTTTACATCTTCCACAATCTATACAAAAGTGTTAGAAATGCGAAGGAAACATTCTATTAGTTTAAAAACAATCTCTCATCAACAGACCTCTACCCAAGTGCTAAGGGGTGCCTCCCTTGCTGCACCCACAGGCTGGGCTCTCTGACCAACATGCATATCGGCACTTTGATCCTTGAACGACACCCCCACCTCAGAAGACAAATGATAAATACCCTGACCCTGAAGTGAAGAAAAGTGGAAACATATTTCTTCAGTGTTTACTAGAGAATTTATAATTATTGTTATTAAAACAATGCCAAGCAAATTGATAATTCCACTGCCTCTAAGAAGTAAGTATTAAGCATTTACAATCTCTCAGGCACTACTATTAAGTACTGTACAACTTCAGAAGCTTGCAAGCATGTATACTCGACATATTTAGTGTACTTATGTAGTCTATCGAAAATGACTTAAACTTTTTCCACAAGAGCGTTGCCGTGTGTTAAAGTCGAGTATTAAAGAAATAACAAACTGATTATTTCTAAAGTCACATTATTATCAATATTCATTCCAGAAAGAAAAAATGGATCAAAAGCAACTAAATATTACATAAAAATACTATGCAAAGATACACAAAATTATAACTTTACAAATAACTTGTAAAAAAATGGATCTCACAAAATACAATATTGAGCAACTTTAGAAAATCTGAACTTCTATCAAAACCTACTAAAAATATAATCTTTTTAAATACCACTATTTAAAATACTAAGTAAAACTTCATTAATTTGTACTCTGCCAATATGCTAAAGTTCACTGTATGATATACTTGTATATATTCTTTTCAATAATGAAAAAGGATTTACCGATAATTTTTAAAATAAGATTTACTAAGGCATATTTAATCTACTGATAATAACTACCAATGGTGCTCTATTTAAAAACAATTAATTGACAGCCATCTGGAGTTGGCAGGAATATATGAAACTGCATGTCTTTAACATGCTACATAACCTGTAGTCATGAATTCCAAATGTCATCCCACTGGCTAATCCAAATTACTGAAGTTTTACTGTATTAAATGGACCACTTACATTTCTGAAGCAGGTGTTAACCATATATTTTGGTGATTCTTTTTATTATCCTTTGATTGTGACTCCAGGGTTAACATTAGACACCAAAGGCTGAAATATTCTAAGTGTGCAGGCTTTAGATGCTGGATTTCTTCTTTTATTTTGGGCAGCATGCCACTCAGGACTGAACTGTCATCCATCTGTTGTTCAACTGCTCTAAAGATAAAGTCCCAAGTCAGAGATGAGTATAAAACATTTCACTGGCTGGCTATGAAATGCTATTTCTAAAATAAGTGCACAAATATGATCATCATAACTTACAACCAGAGCCTCTGATTTTCTTTAAAAGTCATTTCAACATTTCATAAGTCAAATGGCTTTTTACAAAACAAAATGCACAAGAAACTCAATACTGCATTATTTTGCCTTCAACAACTACCTCCCTAACAAGTGCTTAAGTTTGGTATATTCTAGTCTTCATTCCTATATGTAGCAAGTTTTGGCTTTTTGTACGACTGTGTTTCTCAAACCACAATATCTGTATATCCAGCTCTGTGCCATTAAGAAAAGTCAACACAAAAGCATGGAGAACCATGTGGAGTTACCATTTTTGCTTAATAGTAATTTTAAAAATTTTATGTAGAAACAAATATGTTATAGGATAGCATACATACATCAAGAGTAAAACATAAGATTTCCATAAAATGTGCTTGTACTATAAGCCCAGACTTCCCATGGTTCAGTCTGTGCTAATAAGAGATCTTTTGATACATTACAGCTGACCCTGGAACAACATGGGTTTAAAATGGGGAGAGGGGCCCACTTATATGTGGATTTTTTCCAATAGTAAATTCTACAGTACTATATGATCTGAGGTTGGCTGAATCAGTGGATGTGGAGGAACCTTGCCTATGGAGGGCCAATAATAAGTATACTCAGATTTTCGATTGTGGGGAGGGATGGCACTTCAGTTTCAGTATTGTTCAAAAGTCCTTTATGTGAATTCTCAGGCTGAATTAGAACTTTGGTTCTGATTTGATCTTGTTTCCAAGTCTGAATTTTTATCTAACTGCCTTTTTGTGTCCTTCAGAACTTTCACTGGCCAGGGAGAGGGCATAGCTCAAGTGGTAGCGTACATGCTTAGCATGCATGAGGTCCTTGATTCAATTCCCAGTACCTTTATTAAAAAGATAATAATAATAAAATAAGCAAACCTAATTACCTCCCCCCTTCAAACAAAATAAAATAAAATAGAGCAGGGCTCAACAAATGTTAAAAAAAAATTTTTTTAAATAATAAACAAACCTAAAAGAAACCTCTCACTCGCCTATGAAGGTATAAATACATATGACTATTCATAAGATATCTAATAAACTTCCCATATGTAGAAATATAAACATACATAAACAAGTCTATTGGATCATATCAAACTGTCTAGAAGAACCAAGCTCCCTGTTTGTAACTACTAACCTGTTTTTAACTACAAAAGGTCTAAAATTAAAATAGCAACTGAGAAATGAAAGATTTCTTAAACTATCATTTAAGAAAAATTGTATTCAGAATGCTTCTACCACATCTTTCTTAACCGGTTTCCCTAAGTCCTACAATTATTTTGTTTCCCCAGAAACTATATGCAGTAAGATTAAAATACTCACTTTTGGAAAAAGTTTTAAAAGCATTCTATTATTCTCCAAGGAAATAGGTTTGTTATGTAATACAAAGTAACTGCTTTTTTTTTTTTTCCTTCTTCATTCCCTTCATTTTAAATAACCAAAATGAAATCAGCAATGCCAGAGCAGCCGATGATGTTAAATCGTTCTGAGTCAAGTGCTTACTTAGCTGGAGGTAATGCTTTTGGAAGACAGTGTGCTTACCTGCTATAAAGAGCACATTTGCCCATCTGTGAACAATATTTACAAGTTTGCTGTTCCTCAATTATTTGTGGCAAAGATGCAAGCTTTGTCTTCCCCTCTCCAGTAGCGGGTTTGCTAATTCGGTGAAACAAAGAGAATGCCATCTGGTTTCTTAGCCTTAATAATTCTATGGAAAAAGAAAGGGGTGGGTGGGTGTTTTTTAAGAATTAAGTAAAGTTTATTAAATATAACCTCCATTATGTAAGTAAAACTTTCAGATTCAAAAACATAAAAAGAAAAGAATCAACATTCATATTCCCCACTACCCTAGAATAACCACTGTTAACATTTTGGTATAGTTCCTTCAATTTTTGATCACTTGATAAGTTCTTTAAACAACCATGTGTCTCATAAATAGTAAATATTGTGAAGTTGGTGTTTTATTAGCTGAATGCTAAGGACAGATATAGCTATCTAGAGGGTCTCAAATAAGACAGGAAGTTTATTTTTGTCCTTTTTTTAATTGAAGTATAGTCAGTTTACAATCCTGTGTTAATTTCTGGTGTATAGCATAGCATATATATATATATCCTTTTTAAGATAGGAAATTTTTTAACACTTTTTTATTGAGTTATAGTCATTTTACAATGTGTCAAATTCCAGTGTAGAGCACAATTTTTCAGTTACACATGAACATACATACATTGATTGTCACATTTTTTTTTTCATTGTGATTAGCATTCTATATAGTTTTAGATGAATAAACTGAGCTAAAGAAAATAATTCAGGATAACCTTTGTACTTTTTAAATACAACACTTTAGGCAAAGTAAGACAAGTATTTATTTGCTAGACATCTCAGTTTACTCTCCAGGCATTTTGATCACGGTGCCTGTGCACTTTAGAACTTATAAAAGTGGTTCCTGACAAGTGCAACCCTGTTCCCTAGGACACAGTAACTTCATGAGGACATCTTTGTGATGAGGGACAAGATAGGAAGTTTAAAATAATATTTTGTATAATAAGATTTTAAAAGGTTAATAATGTTTTCAACTACACAGTATACTGTTAAAATTCTTCAAAAAAAAAAAAAGCATACATACAAGTAAAAATTACAACCTGTATTAGGCCTAGCAAGTGCAGTAAGCAGTTGTCAGGTATAAATATGTATCATCAAAAGTTGAAGGAAAGAACAAACAAACAAAACCCAGAGAAGTAAAAGTGAGAGAAACAGCTCAACCTCTTTTATCAAGATGGTGGGCAGGCACAGGGTACATCTGGCCAGTCTTCAGGTAGAGGAGCAGGCCAGCCTCTGGGTCATCTCTCCTTTCTTGGCTCAGCAGTGTGTACAAAACAAGCTGTGAAAACACAGGACATTCTGTCAAATAAAGCTTCAACTTTCTATATTCCCATACATGTTTTGCAATCAACACATACTGTAATTTTAAAATCAAAAGGTCAATTAAATTATTTCCATTTTGAAAAAAAAGAAAAAAATTTATTTCCATTTTGAAAATAACATGATCCAAATTCAGAAAAGGTAACAATAAATTCTATGTCAAATATTTAATTTCCACAAAACAAGCAGAGTTTATGCTTCTCAGTTTTACAAACTAAATGACATATTAGGATTTTTCTTAGACAGTAAGTATTTAGGTTTCCAATAAACTAAAGAGAGAAATTAATCACGCTAGGTTTTACATTTTGAAGTTAAGAGTCTTTAGACACCATTTTCCCTGTTTAAAATAAGTGAACTAAACACTAAAATGTATTTTATTTACATCATAGTTACTGTGACAACTAAATGAGACTACCTGTATAGGTATTTACTGTTTTTTCCAGAGTGACATTACATACATTAGGCTTACATGGTGCTCTTCAGAGAAACTATCTAAAATAAGTTAGAAGTAGCTCCTTTAGTTCATGAAAACACCTTGGCAGCAACATTTGAGCCTATGTAGCATTTTTTGGGAGGTCTTCTTACAAGTACTCCATTTGTGTTGCCTGATACAGCATACGTACCAAATAAAACTTTTTAAAATTAAAATGAACTCATAAATGACAGGGTTGAGCTTGAGCACCTTGGGGCTGCAGACCAAGGGAGTCATGCAAAACTAACGGTTCTTCCATATTAAGTTTTTCCCTCCACAGGAACTGAGGCAAAAGGAAGAGGTACATATGACTCTGCTTCTGGGATTTGTTAAAAGGGAAAAAAATTTGAAATGAAATTCCCTTAGTATTGTGATAAAAGGAAGCTGAATTGAAATTTTACATTATTATAATTCAACTATGTCACATGTTTTTGTGAGCTGGTGATTATAGCTCCATGTAATATTTTTCCTTTAAAAAATGTGTTTCAAATGCCAAATTACTGGCTCAGAAATAAACTTGTGGAATACCATTCCCTTATAAAATAAAGATCTTCCTTAATTGAAGTTATTTTATAACATAAGCTTTTTCCGTGTTACCAAAGTGAGAAAGTCAAATCTCGTAAGAAGGGAGATCTATGCCTTTCCTTATCCACAACACCCATATAACTCAATGAATTACTATAATTATTCTTTCAATATCTCTTTGTTTCTTGCACAATGAATATGCAATATCAGTGCAATATATTTGAGCCTTATTCAAATCAACTTCCTAATTTTAAACACTATTGTATTCTTAAAAGTTCTTGTAGCTTTTCTTCTTGCAAAGATAAAAGTTCCAACTGAACAAAATTAAAATACAACAATACTCTTTGCCTTGAAGACACAATTTAAAGCAACCTTAGAAGAAAGGTCTTTGAATCTAGACCACCTTAGATGCTTTTATATTTCTCGTTCTTTTAGCATTGAAAAGTGATTTCAATCAAACTCATCCTTAAAAAAAAAGTAAGTAAAAATTTTCAGATTCATGTACACATTCATGTACACAGAACACATTTCTTCAAATCTCTGACTTCAAAAACAGCTTTTCTTCTATCTTACCATGATTTTCCTTTATCAAGAAAGCATTAACTAGCCAACTCTTCGTTCATTTCTACATTACCAAAGTGAAAAGTTCAAATCTTCTAATAGAGAAAGCCTATTTTCCCTCCACCTCCAATATCTGTAAAATCCAGTAAGAGGTTAAACAACAAAGTTACCTTACTTTTCATCCCCAAACCAGAAACCTTTTGTGAGAACCTTTGATGTGTGGTCCACAATTAAGAATGGTAAGAAAGACTTAATAACAAAAAAAAAATCTTTATTCCCTAATTATAAAATTCAATACTTGGAATCTGAACCTTATTTTATATAAAATCTGCTGAAGTAATATGTGAAATTCCATAATTTCCAAGAGGAAATTTAAGTTATATTACAAATGCTATGTTATTTGTTACACTATTTATTCCCTTAATATTTATTATATCATAAGGATACAACAATTTACTATCTTTTTGTTTTATCTTTGCTTATTTAGAAGTGTCTAGAACATACCACAGACAGCCAATATGGAGGTGGACAGAGGGAATAGAAATAATTAGAAAAAAAAATAGAACTTTATGTTAATTACTTTGTTAACTCACTAATAATTAATATAAATTTCAGGTAATTTTAAAAGACAGCAGAAGACTGTTATATTTACCAAAGAGAAGAAAAGTGGATTAAAAAAACTTGAATTTAACATAATGGTGAGACATGGCTCTATATTTTATTTTAGATAAAAATCAATATAATCAGATTAAAGGTCAGAAATAAAAGAATGAATTTACACCAATGTTTCCTAAAAAGTATCCCATGTAAATGTTACATGAAAGTAATAGCTCTATGGCAAATTAGAATTATGAAACGCTGGGTTAAACATAGCTAAAACAAATCCATATTACTTTCAGATGTTTTAAAAACCTTAATAGGCTAATGTGCATCATTAAATCTCCAAATATACTTGGTTTCCCCAGTTTATATGACCAAGGAATTGTTTTTTTAGGAGCATCTGTTTAGACTGGTAGTTTGGCAGCATTAACTTGGCAACACTGGCTTAAAAGTTCAGCTGTTATACTGATTTGCTGGAGAAAACTTTCTGCTGTAGCCATGCAGACATTTATCGAACAATTTGAGTACTCTGGATATATCTATCACAAATTGAAAAGTACTATATGAAACTCAAAAAAAAATTTACCTGAATTGAACCAAGATTTATAAAGCAGACTACTTTTAAAATATATAATTTTAAACAATATATATTACACATTCAGACAATTTTCTTATTAAGATTTATACCTGACTACGGTGTTCAATAGAATTTGATTCTTTGCCAGTTTTAAGTTCCAGTGGCATTATCTTATATTTCGTTTTACTCCCTCGATGTATTTTCACACCAACTGTAACATCTATTTTGCCCTTCAGTCCAAACCTAGGAGACCAAATGCTTTCTTCAATATCCAGTGAGTTTATAACTTCGATATTATATGTCGAATTATTACTACCATCACTTGGCCTAGAAAACAAAACACAAAAATATTTCATTAGAACACTTAGCTCATTTCTCATATGCTGGCAATGACTCTTCACTGCACACACAGAATGTGGGAATGGCAAAGAGCCTACATACCTGTATGGCAGTGATTCTCAAAGTTTGGTTCCTGGATGAGTAGCATCAGCATCACCTGGGAACTTGTCATAAATGCACATTCTCAGGCCTCATCCCAGGCCAACTTGCTGAGAAACTCCACGTGAGGCCCAGCAATTTGTTTAACAAACTCTTCACGTGATTCTGATGCACCCTCAAGTTTGAATCCTATAGGCTCTAACTCATGCAACTTATATTTTCTTAATATTTATCATCTGTCTCTTTCAGTTCATTCTTACTATAATCTTCCTAATTCAGGCCTTTATTTCCTCAGGCTAGATTACTGCAAAAATCAAAGTACGGCAAAGTATCTGGACTGCTGGGGCCACAATATCCAATCTGAATACTTTGATCTACAATTATTACACAGATTAATACATAATGGCTTGCATGTAGTTGCATCCTAGGTAGCAAGGGATGTGTTCCCTCATGTATCACCATATTAAATTGGGTGGGAATGAGCTGTCTTTCCCCATTATCTATGCAGTGTGGGGCTGGACTAACCGAACACTTCATCCCTACACCCTCAACCCCCACCCACTGTAACAATCCTCAGAAGAGCTCATAGGCTCCTACATGTCCTCATTATTTTCTTTACTTAATCATTAAATGAATCCATCTCTGCTATTATCAGTATTTAAAACAAATGACTCAACGCCATTTTTTTATATTACAGAACAGGTTCTGATTTTACTATTTCAACAGTTTTAATAAGCCAACAGCCAAGGAAGGAGGAAAAAGAGGAATATATAAATGTCAAAGGAATTAGAAGACATGAAAATAACTTTTAAGGCCTCTTACACTTCTCTTATCTAAGATTTATTCATTTTCAGAGAAGTTATTCTCCAGAAGAAAGTCAGGTAAGAGCTAACTTACATATTAATTCTGTTTTAGACTCAAAGCCATATAAAATGTTAAGTATAAAGGAAATATTTCATGAAAAGGATAAATTTTATAGTAATAAAATATTTTATATGCCATAAAATCAAGATTTAAAAAGTCTAAAAAATTCCGGCTTTCAGAATAAAAAGTCTAAAAATTCTGGCTATCAGAATACATGATTTAGTTGACTTTGGTTTGCTAATTTCATATAATTTACATCAGCAGCTATTTCTTAACAAATAAGAATATTTTCTAGAAAAGGAATGCTATCTTTGATAACTTTTTTAACTGTTTCAGGATGCTTCACATATAATCTCCAGGAATATATGTATACTTCTGCAATCTTTGAAGACAATAGAGGAATTCAGGAAAGCCACAATTTATTTGAAATCCTTAAATATTAAACTGTCTCTATCACCAGATGTTATCTGGTCATAATAAATATTCAAATATATGAAATAAAGCAAACTTTGTTAAATATAAAATGTCACATGTAATAGCTCAAGTGATAGAGCACACGTTTAGCACACAGGAGGTCCTAGGTTCAATCTCCAGTACCTCCTCCAAATAGAAATAAATGAATAAACCTAATTACCTCCACTTCATTTAAAAAAAATACTAAATAAAATAAAATAAAATGTCACATGTATATTTAATAGAATATAGATAATGAAACTTTTAACTTTGTTACTAAAATTCATTCCCCTAGAAAAAGAAGTAATGTGATTTAGACTTAGATCTGTAAAACAAATGACAGTACTTCAATTTAACTACCATGATTTTAGTCAACATAATGCTATAAAACTCCTTTGAGAACCACCTGATAGAGAATATAATGTCATGAAGATAAAGAAAATATACATTTACTACTTATGTGTGAGAAAAGCTGTCTCTTTAAATGGCTTTTAAAGGTCTCATTCTCTGCTCTAAAATCTAAAGCTTTGTTGTTGTTTTTGAAAACTAGCTACAAACTGTCGGGGAAAAGTCACAAGCTAAAGTACAAAGGAGCACCTCCTTCACAGACAGATAAAACCCAATCAGGAATTACCGCAACAAATAAAAGTCTTATACCCAGATACAGAGATGAGAACATTGGGCTAGGAATCAAGAGATTCCTTATTCTAGACTCTGCTCTACCACTGGTTTTTCACATAAAACCTGGACAGGTCACGTCACTTCACTGGACCTCAATTTCCTTACTTGAAATCTAGGACTTACTCTCAAAAACCACTTTAAGGTCAAAGATGATTCTGAATCCAAAACTTTCCTAGGCTTCCATGATACACTTCTTCCAAGCTACCAGATCCTTTGCTGGTCCACCCCAAGCCTCCTTTGATGGATTCTACTCTCTCCCTTGGTCCTCATAGACTGTTACCTCTCAGGGTTCTGTGCCTTTTCTGCTGCCCCATGTATTCTCTCTCAGCAAACCCCTCCACTTCTGTGCTTTTAACTACCACCAGTGCACTGAATTCTTGGAGGGCTTTAGTCTCCCTGAAACACCTAGAACGATCCTGGCACAGATAGAGCATGTAATACATGTTTACTGAGTAGGTAAGACCATAAGTCTGAGAAAATGGCAGCTTAACACTGCAAAAACCAATGAGTAAATTTTAGCCAAAAGGAAAAATATGCAGACAAAATGCTAAAACAATTAACAAATGGTGAAAGAAAAGCTAATATCTAAAACAACCATAAAAATGGATAGCTACCACAATTTTAAATCTCAAGCAGATTTTAAGTTACTCAAAAAAAAAGGGGGGGGGAGGAAAGAAGGAAAGAAAAGTAGGGAGGGAGGGTAAATAAGGATAAAAAAATAATTAGGAACAAGGGAAAACAAAATTAAGTTTGTAATTATCACAAGATATTCAAAAGAGACCAGAGTGTCAGAAATACTTCAAAACAAAGCAAGGAACCAGAAAAAGAATGACAACTTACTAAACACGTATCAAATTATCACAGTGAAGACTAATGTACCAAGATCCACCCCCTATACCAGACACAGCAAGCTGCTCCAAAGAAATAGCAAAGAACGAAGCATTTATAAATTTATTCAAAAAAACACAAAAAAAAACTACAAGAATAATAAACCTATTTACTCCAGCTTTTTTTTTTTTTTTTTTAGGGTAGGGACCCAGTGGTAAATTTATGACAACAACAGAAGTAAAGAATGAGAAATAAACTCAATTCTAATAGCAAGATAAGCCTTATTTTTTTAACTAGTAAATATTTTTCAAATACACATCAAAGTCCTATTGGCAAATTGATTGTGGGGATGGTTGTATAACTCTATGCATACACTGAAAGACACCCCATTGTAAATAACTATAATGATAAAGTAAAAACAAATAAATAAAATCCTGCCAGCAGATACAGGACACTTAAATATTGCTGGCAACCTTCTAAAATGATTAAAAAATTCTCAAAGAATTCTAGCAATATGTAAAAGGCTATAAAATTTCCAAGTATCTTGGGTAAAGTGGTCCAGTTCTGAGGTTTAAATACCAGAAAATATCGGTCCCTGTAAGATCCACTCTTCCACTTGTGTGCTGTCATTCCCTCTCCTCTATTCAAGGACATAGCTCTAAGAATTCTCCCATCTCTTCTAAGTATTAATGTTGCCCTGTCTATGGAATTCTTCCCACCAGCATATAAACATGTTATATCTCCCACCTTCAAAACAACAACAAAGCTCTGCTAACCCCACATAAGCCTCTGGCTACCATTCCATTTCTAAATAGCCTTGCATAGAACAACCTCTCAATAAAGCTGTCCACACTCCGTGACTCCAAATCCTCTTCTACCATCCTCTTTTTTAAATTTTTTTTTTATTTTGGAGGGAGGTAATTTAGTTTCTTTTTTAAATGGAGGTACTGGGGATTGAACCCAGGACCTCGTGCATGCTAAGCACGCACTCTACCACTGAGCTATACTCTCCCCCTACCATTCTCGCTTGACTCCATTCTGTTCACATTTTCTCCTCTAGAATCACCATTGGCTTTTCTTCCCCTCACACTCCATACGTAAGTCAAAACATATCATCTCTACCTTTACAATCTAACCAAAATCTAACTGACTCTCATCACTTCCACAACTCTCACTCTGGTATAAGCCACCACCTTCTCCTGCTTGGATTCTTGCAAGAACCTCCAAATTGGTCTCTCCATCTCTGCTCTTTTCCTACAACATAGTCTTAAAAGAGCAGCTAGACTGATCCTTTCAAAAGTAAACCTGATCAATGTAGAAACTAGCATAGAGAGGTTAGGAAACTAGCCTAAAGTTACATAGCTAAATTACGGCAAAACTGGGATTCACATCCAGGCTCTCAGTGTGTTCTCTGAACCACAGAAAACTTCAGAAGACAAACTGGTCCAAAGAACTGACTGTTGCCAAGATTTCTCATTCACAAATCTTAAAACAAGTTCAGACTGCAAAATATCATGAGATAAAATATTGAGAATATTGAGAAAAAATTAAGATTATTGATATAAAGGGAAGTTGTGCCTATTGAAAGAAAAATAAAATGTTGCCTTAAAAAAAAAAAAAAAAGAAATCAGATCAAAACCCTCTGTGCGCACCCTGCAGTGGCTTCCCATGGTAGCCAGATTACTGACATGGGATCAGAACGGCCACCAATGTCCTGCAAGTCTTCTGAGGCCCCAGGTCAGCTGCTTCTCCTGTTCTCCCTCCCACCTCACTCTGCTGCCGCCACACTGGCAGGAGTGCATTAGCCACAGGGCTGTTGCCTGGAACGCTCTTCCCGGAGACAGCAGCTTAGCTCCCTCCTGCATTTCCTTCGGGCTTCTGTTCAATATCACCTTATTAGATGACCGTTCTACAGAAATAATATGTCCCCCCCAACTTCTTCCTTCTCACCCTCCCCACTGGTCTATGCTGCATTTATCACCATCTGGCACTGGCTGTTTACTTGTCCAGTAGTCTAGTAGCACCACGAAGTCAATGGCTTTTTTTTTTTTTTTTTGACTGTAATCTCAGCACCTAGAACATTACTTGGCACATATTAGGCATAGGCACTCAATAAATATTTTCTGAATGGGCAAATAATGGGGGAAAAAAGGATTACCTATAAATTTATATCAATGCTGTTTGGTGGGGGGAACAAATGCCAAACAGCACTAAATGGTTAAACACAGTATTCATAGCACAAATTCATGGCAATTAACACATGAGACAGTCTATATATGACAGTAAAACAGAAAAATATATATGAAATTAGGACCTTCCCCAAATATTTACAAACTGAAAATTTTATTTAAAAACTATACCTACATCCAAAACTTAGAAATTTTATTATAATAAAAACAGAATTTTCTATTGATTAGATTTTTTTTTTTACTCAGAACTGTAATTTACAAAGTAAGCAAACAAAAAGGCTAGGTGTAATAACTCAACATTTAAAAAGCTTTAAGTCAACATCTAGAATAAAATCCTGGTATAAACATATGAATAGCATACAGACAAAATGGATTTCTTACAGAGAGAGCTGCATCTCAGGGAAGTCAGTTGAAGTCTGTTTATGCATGAAATCTCCAGCCCATTTAGAAAATGAAGGAAGATACTCCTCTACTTCTTGTTTTATTTCATCTTGATTCAGATTTAAGCGGTACCTACCAACATAAGAAATATTAAATATGAAAGCTTAAATATGAAAAAAGTAAATGAGGACAAAAACATTCAACTATGAACCCAAATGTCCATCAACTAATGAATGGATAAATAAAATGTGGTAAATACAATGGAACATTATTCAGCCTTGGCAAGGAAGGAAATTCTGATACAAGCTATCATACAGAGGAACCTTGAGGACATTATAAATAAGCCAGCAATAAAAGGACAAATACTGCATGACCACTTACATGAGGTACCTAGAGTAGTCAAATTCATAGACACAGAAAGAATGGTGATTGCCAGGGACTAGGGGGAGGAGGAGTTGTTTAATGGGTACAAAGTTTCCATTTGGGAAGATAAAAAAAGGTCTGGAGGTGGATGGTGGTGATGTCTGCACAACTATGTCAATGTACTTCATGCCACTGAACTGTACCCTTAAATGTGGTTAAGACTGTGATTTTTAATGCTATGTGTATTTTAACACACACAAACACACACACACACACAAAATGCAAGTTACAGTAGCAGGACATCAATTTTCAGATTTGCTCCAACTCCTAACATCTTGGGTTTAATTGGTCCCAATTACACTTTGGGGATAAAAAAGAAACTGTAGGAAATGTTGCTCCTGAAACCCAGCAGTGGAAAGCAGAGATATAAAAGAGGGGAAAAGACCATATGGACAGAATGGTAACATCAGCCTTACCAGGTCAAAGGACAATCTATAGGAATATTAACTTCTTAGGTCAGAAGTCAGCAAAGACTAACAGAATCTAGTCTTAGTTTTTCAAGGTGCCCACAAGGTCAAAACTGTGACATAATAATACTATGACATTTGCCATTTTGCTCTTGTTCTCTCATGAGTACACAGTGGAGATTCCTGAGCCCACATAACACACATACAATACAGCAATACTTCAAATGCAGAAGCAGGTATAAGAAACAAGGGTCTTCCATTAAGTCATAAATTAAAATTAAAATAGTTGCAAAAATGTAAAACAATGCCACTTGTCTCATTACATTCTTTTCAAAAACAGTTATTTTTCATTAAACTGGTATTTACATTAATATGGAATGGATTGTTATTGTCAAAATCAGTAAACTTTTAAATTGTCTCAGTTTTGATTTCTAGTACAGTAATTATCTATAGATAGAACCCACATAAACAAAAGCTCTTCAGGGTCCTCAATAAGTTTTTTAGCCTAATGGGGTCCTGAGACAAAAAATTCTGAGAGCTCCTGTTAGACTTACCCTCCCAGGATGGTTCTCCCATCCCCCTCTTCATGTTAAACATCCCAATCTTAACCACTACTCTGGGGTGTTGGGAGCACATGTGTTTCTGTGTCAGATCAGCCACAGGTCTGAATCTTAACTCTGTATTTACTAGATGTGTAACTCTGGGCAATTCACTATTCATTAAGCCTCAGTTTTCTCATCAGTAAGGTGAGATGGTAACTACCTCACACTTAGTCTGAGGATTAAGGAAAACAGCCTATGTAAAGTACTTGGCTTAGGATAAGAAGTCAAAAAGGTATGAAGCGGCGGATGGTAACAGTGAATATTCATATAATGCTGCCTATAAGCCAGGCACGATTCTAGGTGCTTCACATGAACACCTTCAACCCTCGTTATATCTCTATGAGATACTACTGTCACCCCCACTTTACAGCTGAGGAAACTGAAGCTCAGAAGTTACTTCCAAAGGACACACAGATCTAGCTCAGGAACCTAAGTTTTTAAGCCCTGTGCTCCCTTCTACACTGTGTTATAAAAGCTCACTGCCATTATTTTCTCCCTGCACGCCTGAGTTCTCTTGAGTACTGGCACAGACTCCAACGATCTGCAAACTCCTTTTAAAAGACACAAGTTACCATTTTTCTCACATTCTAAAGATAGCACCATAATAACACACTCATCAGACACTGAGACTCTAGGACACTATAAATTTACCGTGTAATAACTCTGCAACATTTCTAATACCAAATTTAATAAGCTCCTACTCTTCTAGGTTTCTGCTATCTCTGGCTCACCAGGACTAAGAGAGCAGACCCCTATCAGTCCTCCAGGAGAGATGGTTCAACAAGAAATACAAAATTAGCAACCCTAGCTCTGCCAAGATAGCTTGTCCTGAGCACAAAAGCAAACTCAGGTTGAAGGCGAAGCTAAAATATCTCAAACCAGGGAGCAACTGCAGACACCAAAGTGCCCCAAATGACCTACAGAAACACAATCAGCCTAGATAAGGCAAAGGTTATCCTTGAAAAAGGCTGTTTGAAATGTAGCAACTTCCAGTGGATAAAAGATGAGGTACATGAGGATGTGGGGAAACAGGGACTCATATATTGCCTGCAGAAATGTAAAGTGAATTTTGCAATATATACATATATTAAATCATTATGTTGTATACCTTACACTAATACAATGTTATATATCAATGATACCTCAAAAAACTGGAAAAAAATGAGTAAGTGAATGAAAGAAAGAGGATACTGTCTACAAAGAGCAATTTGACAATATGTATCAAAACTTTAAATATACCCAGACTGGATGGATCCTGTCCCTGAGGGGAAAAAAATGCTATAAAGAACATTACTGGACAAAACTAAAATGTGGACAGTAGATCAGACAAAATTGAAATGTGGACAGAAGATCAGTACAACAATGTTAAATTTCCTGAAGTTGATTAACTGCACTGTGGTTACATAAAAAAAAATCCTTATTGTTAGGAAGTATACACTTAAGTATTTAAAGGTAAAAAACCCACAATGTATACAACTTAATCTCAAGCTTTTAGAGAACTTAATCTCAAGTTTTAGAAAAACACACACACAACAGGTAAATCTGAGAAAAGAGATATGGAGGCATGAGGGGTATAACTCAGTGGTAGAGCACCTGCTTGGCTTGCACAAGGTCCTGGGTTCAATCCCCAGTATCTCCGCTAAGGGAAAAAAGAAAAAAAGAGTACATGGATGTTCTTTGTACTACTCTTGCAACTTTTCTCTAAATTTAAAATTATTTTCAAATAAAAAGTTTTTTTAAATGTTTGAATATCCTCTAACCCAACAATTCTATTGAGCCCAGATGTATACCTGAACAACTATGAAATAACGAGTGTACAAATGTATTTATTATAGCATTGCTAATAAAAGCAAAGATTGAAATGCCAGGAGCTACTTAAATAAAGCATGGTGCATCCATAGAATGAAACATTATGCCCCAATTAATTAAAAATGAGATAGCTCATTAAGTACTGATACGGAATAATCACCAAGATTTCATCTTTATATACAGTAATGTGTATAGTATGCTACCACTTTGTAACACATAATATATAAAGATAAGTAAATACACACACATACAATCATACGTAAATGTTTGAAATCTCTAGGGAAGGACAAACGAGAAACTGATAATAGTGGCTGCCTCTGGGGAGAAGAAATGAGTGACCAGGGAGATAGAGGTAGAAAGGACTTATTATCACTGTACACCTTCTTGTACTATTACAATAACATATGGTGTATATGAATTTATAATCTATTTAGAAATAATCATTTATTATTAAAAAAGAACATGAAAAGGAATATATGGGGGAGGGTATAGCTCAAGTGGTAGAGCACATGCTTAGCATGCACAAGGTTCTGGGTTCAATCCACAGTATCTCCTCCAAAAGTAAATAAATAAACCTAATTACCTCCCTCCCCTCAAAAATAAACAAACATTAAAAAAAAAAAGAAAAAAAAAGGAATACTTATGTATAACCAAACCACTATGCTGTACACCAGAAATTAACACATTGTAAACCGACTACACTTCAATTAAAAAAAAAGTTAAAAAAAAATTAAAAATTTTTTTAAAAACCTAAACAATTGGGTAATCTTTTTCCTAAATAACTTTCTCCAACCATCCTGTAACCATTCTTCATTGTCATGATCTCTTCTTAGGTAGATTCTTCCCAGTGTTTTACTTTTTACAGACCAGGACTCTTGGAGTTTCCAAAGCAGTCCACACTGGTTATTCAATGTGTTCTGCATTTAAATTCTCCCTTTTTAATTTGAGCCAAGTCACAGCAAAATGACATAACCGCCTGCTCTTCCCTCAGATTATTCAGAGACTTAAGGTTCAGAATCCTAAGCCTAGACTTCTATAGATATAATAAGAAGACAGAGCATCAACAGGTAAAAATCTGTTCTAAGATGTGTAATAAAGTACAAGGGTCTGTGAGAGAGGGTAGAAAAGAACTCTGGACCTGTTATATTAGGCTTTTGGAGTTTAAAAAGTATTCTTTTAAACAGGAATGGGCAAGATTCAAGAGAATTAATATTTTCATAATATTTTCAAAATCAATCACGTTTTTCCTTAATAACTTAAGATTATCATGATAAAAAACAATAATTCAGTGACACCCAAGGGTCTACTAGAATATATTCCTCCAAAATTCTGATCTTCATAGTTCTAGTATTTTCAAAAAAGTTTCTTCTTTCCTACACTGTAATGAAGCTATTAGCTCTCATATTCCAGCATCTTGGAAACCAGATAAATAGATATTATCTGTTAGATATTAGTGAAAAATAACAGATGCTGAGGGGATGAGACACTCCATTATGTAACATGCCAAGGTTTAAAACAAGGACACAAATTCTGAGCAAGGCTGCTCAAGTCTTATTTTTCTTTCATCCTTATATTCAAAATTGTACCTATAGTTACTCTCATAACTACTTACATTTCCTTTAGATGCCTTATTTCTTGAACAGTTTTAAAAGCAAGTTCTTGCAGCTTTTCTGGGTCAAAACTATCACTTATTGCTTTTTGAAATACTTCGTGGAGAACTGTACCAATCAGCATCTGGCGTGTGGCTGGATCAGAGCTCTACAAAAAAATAAAATAAAATAAAAAATAATCATCTGAACATTTTATTTCACAACTTATCAATGGACATGAGTGTATATTCAGTAAACTTTGATTTACAATGTTGTTAGTTTCAGGTGTACAGCAGTGATTCAGGTGTGTGTGTGTGTGTGTGTGTGTATGTGTATAACATATGTATATTATTTTCCAGATTCTTTTCCACTATAGGCTATTACAAGATATGGAATCTAGTTCCCTGTGCTATACAGTAGGTCCCTGTTGTTTATTTTATATATAGTAGTGTGTATCTGTTAATCCCGAACTCCTAATTTATCCCTCCCCATCCCTTTCTCCTTTGGTGACCATAGTTTGTTTTTGATGTCTGTGTTACCTAATCTATTGAACCCCCATAGCCAAAGTGCACTGGTGAGAAAAATGCCAAAATATTAAACAATTGTTTTTCTGGTGAGTGAAATTCCAGCTTTCACTTTCTTCAACTTTGAATTATCTGAATTATTTCACAAGTTTTTCAAATCAGTATATTTCCATTTTGAAAAAAATTTTCTGTATGAAAATGTTCAATGTATTCTCAAATATTCAACATATTCTTATCTAAAAGTCAATAAAGGCATAACTTACCTCATGTAAGTAAAAGGTGTAACTCAAACATAAAATATAAACTTACAGCAGAGATTCTAACAAACTCACACCACTCAAAAAGAAACAGTATTTTTCAAATTAACTCTTTTATTAGCCTGGACCTTCTCCTTGAAACTATCAAAAGATAAGATAAAGTCTACCAAAATATCCATCAGGAATTTTAAAAGTTAATTTACAGAGGAACCCTCTACTTTTTTTGTAAGTTCTTTGTGAATCTAAAATTATTTCAAACTAAGAAGTTTTTAAAATATTAATATTCAGGTCTGCTTTATAATATATGGTTAAAAGAGAAGTTAATAGTCCCCCACAATTGAAGAAAAAAAGCTGATTAAAAAAAAAAAAACTACAAGTAAATGATAATTAAGACAATTAGAAAATCTACTTAGGTATTTTTCCTTCTTTTTCTCTTCTTGCTTAGCTGTATTTCTAGTTTTCTATATAAATATAGACTAATGGCATAATTTTTTAAATACCCTGGAAGGAAGAAGAAACTTAATAAAAACTCAGGTTCTTCAAAAATAAATGGCACTGAAACAAAGAGGGTGGGTACAAGGCAGAATACAAAAATAAAATGTATTTGTGATAAAAGACATTAGAGATAAACTGGGTATTAGATTAATTTAAGGAATTACTGTTGATTTTATTATGTATGATAAAGATATGACATTTATCCCCAGCTTTCATTTAGTTGCAAAATAATACAATATTTGGGAATAGCAAAATGGGTACATGGGAGTTTATTATACTCATCTCTTTGTGTATGTTTGAAACCTTTCATAGTAATTTCTTACAAAAAAAGACTGCCACACTTATTTTTAGTTTACTGGGAATCACAGAAGCCAAGTTTAGAAATGCCCAGATGTATTAAATAAAACATTTAAATTACTTAATTTTATTATTAGAATTAATTGTTTTACTAAGTAACAAGATTTAAAGGATTCAGGCACCTGGCCTTGAATTTCAGCACTGCCACTTACTAGCTACAGTAACTTTGGGCAAGTCACTTAACCTCTCTGAGCCTGATTTTTCTCTATAAAATGCAGCTGATTAATACTATCTACTTCACAGGACTGCTGGAAGGATTACGTAAGAGTGTAAAAGAGCTCTGTAAACTCCAAGACCTTATACAAATACTAGCTGTTAATATTATTCACCC
Source organism: Camelus dromedarius (assembly GCF_036321535.1). Classification (NCBI taxonomy): domain Eukaryota; kingdom Metazoa; phylum Chordata; class Mammalia; order Artiodactyla; family Camelidae; genus Camelus; species Camelus dromedarius. The sequence goes on along the minus strand of NC_087443.1, from coordinate 34,846,299 downwards.
TAAATATTTCACTCAGGACAGCTCTTCTCATACATCGAATACTACTGGCTATGCTTGTGCCAGAAATCAGCATATCTGGATATAGAATCAAATATCCAAAATCTTCGTCTATTATCCAAGTATCGGATATGCAGTCTCCCTCCAAATGAATGATGTCCCCTGGTTCCACTGGTACAGAGCACCTGAAAACAAAGCAAAGTTAAAGTGTACATAGTTTAGATTCCTACATATAAACATATTAAGAAGGCTTCAAAAATAAAGGAATATTTTATCTAGAGAAATAAGTATTTCTAAATTTCCGGGTTTTACCTCGTCTACTGTAAGAGCTTTCAATTCATTAATAGTGTAGTATATAGCTCCAATTATGGATGAGGTTGTTTCAATAATCTCTCATTCTTGACTTATAACATACCTATAGCTTCTATAAGTCTTGAGGCATGAAGCCAAGCCCAATGCAGCAAGAATAAAATCATATTTATCTAGTTCAAACCATCCAACTTGAAGCCTAGACAGAGCCCAGACATTAGACCTCCACCTTCTCTGCATTTCCCTTTCACCCACATCTCCCCTTCACCCATCATATACTAATTTGCTTTGAAGAGAGAAATCTAAGGTCTAAGGATGTTCTTATGCTGTAATTAATTTTGCTCTTAGTGGGAACAAATAAGTTTAAGCTGCAATCCCAGAAAACACTGGGGAATAGGAAGCAGTTATTTAATAAGTCCCCTTGTACTTAATTTTCAAATGACAATAAAAATCAAGTTTTCGAATAAGGGACTTGAGATGCTGGGGTAATAAGCACAATTTTTATGTGGAATTAATTCAGGTTCTTATCTACTCTCTTTATTAACAATTAAATTACAGCAACATCCACACAAGCCCATGTGATGGTTTGTAAGAGGGTACCCTTAAGACCCTACCAAAAGACTCTAATTTCAAGGATCACTTCTATAGTGCATTACTAGAGAAGACTGCCAGATCAATGCTCTAAGTCACACAAAAATTACCAGTCATTCCTAAGGACACACAATTCTTCATATTCTAGTGACTGGGAAGCAGTGATGATTAGGTGCTTTTCATGGTTTCCTTCTTCATTCTGTACAATATTGACTGCTAATACCAGGTACCGGTTATCCATTCCTCGGCTCAGAACTGTTTTAGGAAAGGAAGCTTCCACCTTCTTCTTCTGAAATCTAAAGCGTACACATACAAAACTACTGTAGCACAAGCATGAAATAAGAAGCTAGCTAATCTCCTTTATCTACAAACCAACTTTCTGGTTTCTTAGGTTTTTTCTTCTGGAAAGTTTATCACAATGACCACTGGCTAAAAGAGGTAAAAATTAAGAGCAAGGGCCTAGCAGAATGCCTATTATAAAAACTTCCCAAGGGGGTGGTTGTGGTTCAGTGGTAGAGTACCTGCTTAGCATGCACGAGGTCCTAGGTTCAATCCCCAGTACCCCCATTAAAAAATAAATAAATTATACATTAAAAAAAAAAAAACTTCCCAGAAGCAATGCCATTTAAAACATGCTTATGATATGGACTTTTCCAAACATAAGCTCTATGAGGAGCTCTGTGGGACATCCATGATTGTGAAGATTAACGATAAATTGAAAAATATGAAACAACAAATGCCTACCACTAGTGCAAAACTTTCCAAAGTGCAAGTAAAAGGAAATGTCTAGGACACTATCCTTTTGTTATGGAAAACCATAGTGTGGCTAGTTTGCTGAAAGTCCTACTGTGAGCCTCATGATTATACTAATTTTTAAATTAAGAGAGTACTTAGAAATCATCTAGTCCAATGCACTATTTAATGCAGGAAATCCTTCTGTGGAACTTCTTGGGGATCCACTAGCCCATGCTTTGTAGAGAAAGCAAGCTTAATCCTGTCATATTAACCATTCCTTCACAGAATAACGCAGAAATTCCTTATTTATAGTAGGCAAGTCAATTTCACAGTAGTTTTTCTTTCCAATTTGAGTGCAGTATTTATCAGTGACAGTCCAACAGAGTCCAAAGTCATTATCTCTCCAATTATAATACTAAATGCCTTTCACATTACCCTAAAATTATCTCTGTCACCCAACCTTAGCTTCTATCATGTTTTAACCGCCTCATTCACCTACCCCACATAGCCTCAGACCATTAATTTCCCAAGGTCAAGTGGGAAGTCTTAAGGCTCTCCCAAAAGGTACTGCTGATCAAAACTGAAAATGCAAGTTTCAGTCAACAATTAATAGCCTCGTTATTATTGGACTCAACTATTAGCCTAAAAATTACTTAAAACAATTCTACACCATGGTTGTGGGTCAAGTTTCCCCGACCATTTAAACCAAAGCGAGGGTAGAGTCCTCCCTGGAATAACTCTCTCCAACTAAACATCAAGAAAAGCATCGAGCTGTTGCTATTTCCTTTCACGAAGACATTTAAGGTGGCTGGGACTCCCCAGATTCGGGAAAGAGGTGGTGTCAAGGGAAAGAATGAACTGCCGGGAGAGGAGGAGTCTTCAGGTTCTGGCACAAGCGGGGCCCCAAAAAGAACCCTGCTAAGCAGACCCCAGCTCCGGAGGCTCGTCGGTCGCGCGGGGACCTGAGCCGGGTCTGTCCCGAGCCCGGGTCCGCGGAGGCGTGGGTGCGGCCTCTCCCGCTCCTCACTTTTCAAATCTCCCGCTTCGCTCCCAGACCCTCCCCCTGCTCCGCTCACAGCTCCGCGGCCGGCGCAGCCTTCTGCCCGAAACTCCTCTCCATTAGCATCTCCAGCTCGTCCACCTGCTCCATTCCGGGCGCAGAGACAGCAAACTGCCGCCAGGTAAAGTCAGAGCAACACGGGGCAACACTGCAAGAGAAAAGGAGCGCGACTCTGCGACGCGCGGTGCGCATGCGCCAACCAGCCGAGGCCCAAGGGACCTGCGCAGGCCGTCCCTCCCGAGCCCCGCGCGCAGCGCGTGGAGAGCCACACCTGGCCAGCCAAGGCCTTTTCAGGGCTTGAAAGACAGTGAGTTTACATAATCTGGTTCAAACCAAATGCTCCTGCCCTCTCTCTGTGAACAGAACTAGTTGCAGTTGCTGAAACCCAGTCGTCCCTTGTTAGCTTGTGGAATTTTTTTCATTCCCTGGGGAAACAACCTCCTTTTTTTCTGGAAAACTCATTGAGAAATTAGCAGCTGTCAGGTAGGAACTTCCTCATCATGCCACTACTAAATCTACAAAACCACTAGTTTTATAACCTCTTTCCACTTTTTTCAGCAGTGGACAAAGCATTCCTCTTATCAACGGGCAGTCAGCCCCTCTCCTTGTTCTCAGGCTCCCAAGGCCTCTTGCATTCTTATGAGCATCTTCAGTTATTCCCTCCTCGTTCTCTTGTGTCATTAGTCTGGCCTGCACTATTGGATCACTCCCAAGCTTGTAATGTGGCCCAGTATTTCCCCCTTTTTTTTTTTTGGCGGTGGTGGGGGAGGTAATTAGATTTAATTTTTAGAGGAAGTACTGGGAATTGAACCCAGGACCTCATGCATGCTAAGCATGTGCTATACCATTCCCCCCAGGATCTCCCATCTTTAAAAGATGTTACTTTGATGGAACTTACTCCATCTCCTTCGCCCACCCTACTGAGCAAAACTTTTTAAAAGAAGTTTCTTCAAGGCTGTATCCAATTTCAACTCCTATGCACTTTCCTTTTGTTTTTATTTTTAAGTTTTTAATCAAAAATCATTTTTACATACAGGGAATATTAAAAACCACTCTTAAAGTAATATTCTATAGAATATTTAAAATATGCAGAAATGTGTAAAAAATAATGATCACTTCATAAGGCTATTGCCCAACTTTATCAAAAAAAAAATCTTTATCAAAAGTTGTCTTTCGCATTCATGTTTTTTCATATAAAAATTATGAGCATCTTCTTGGGAAGAAAATGGGAAAGCCTTGCTTGTAGTAGATACAGATTTGGTACCTGTGACACCACACTCAACTAGTTTTCCTACAACCTTGCAGGCCCTCCTCAATCGCCTTTGCTGTGTCATCATTTTCTGCCCAGTCTCTAAATGTTGAAAGTCCTCAGAATTCAGCTCTGAACTCAATTTCAATTATAACAGCCAAAATGGAACTTTTTATTTCCCCAACAGCCCTATTATTCTTCTCAGTAATGGAACTAACACCCAGAAGATAAGGCCAAAAACCCTCCTTGATTTCTTTCTGTTACCCAATCCAATCCATAGGCAGACCCATAGATTCTTTCCCTAAAACTATCTTAAATCTCTTCATTCCTTTCCATCTCCATTGTCACTACCTGATCATTATTTCTCACATGTGCTTCCATTCTTGCCTCCCTGCAATTCAATAATTTATCATGAAAATTTTCAAATGTACAGTAAAGTTGAAAGAATTATATAATATCATATACCTATCACCTAGGTTTTACAATTAATGCTGCTATCACATGTGTATCTATCTATCCCTCTATCCACCCATGAATTCAAGTTTTTTAAAATGCATTTCAAAATAGCAGACATCAATGCATTTCACCCCTAAACATTTTAGCATGTGTATCATTAGCTAGAGTTCAATATTTGTTCGTGGTGCTTTTCTTAAGTTCACTGGTTAAACAGAAGTTGTAATACTGACCATCCTTGCCTTCTACTGATCTTAAGGGGGAAAGCATTCAATATTTCACATTTAAATATAATGCTAGTGGTAGGTTTTTCATGAACACCTGTTATAGTTATCTAATCTATGTAAAAAGAAAAACAAAAACAAACCTCCAAAGCTTAGTGTCTTTAAACAACAATCATTTTTTTAGCTTATGAATTTTCATTTTGGGCAGGGCTCCAAGGGGAAACGTTGTCTCAGTTCCTGGAAGCATCATCTGGAAGCTGGAGGATTCACTTTAATGACGGCTTACTCAATGGCTGGCAAGTGGAGACTGGCTGACTATTCCTCTACAGGGGCTGCCTGGCTTCTCACAGCATGATGGCTGGATTCCAAGAGCAAGCATTCCAAAAGACCAGATGGAACCCATTTCCATCTGACTTAACTTCAGAAGACACATAGCATCAGTTCCACTGTAGACACAGGCACACTCAGCCAGATATAAGGGGAGGGAACAGTCTCTACCTCTCGAAGGATGATTGTCAGTGATACATGAGAAGAGCATGTGAGATGAGATGTATTGTTAGGAAATAAAATCTGACAAAATGCTCTGATTCAGGAAGGTCTATTCCAATGTGATTAGTTTTTTAAATGAATCAATCTTGAATTTAGTCACACATTTTTTCTTCATCTATTGAAGGATGTTCAATCATGTGTTTTTCTCCTTTAATATATGATTATAGGAAATTACACTATTGACTTAAGATTGTTAAACAATTTAGCATTCCTAGGATAAACCCAATTTAGTCATAGTACAATGAACTTTTTATGTATTGCTTGATTTGATTTGTTAATATGCTGTTAAAGATTTTTCCATCTTTGTTCTTGAAGGATACAGGTTTGTAATTTTTCTTTTTTTTTTTCCCACAACTTTGTCAGGTTTGGGCATCAAGGTTATAGTGGCATCATAAAATGAGTTGGGAAGTGCTCTCTGTCTTCTAATTTCTGAAAGTTTGTATAAGATTATTTCTTAGATGTCCAATAGAATTCACAATTTGAGCCTGTAGCTTTCTTTGTGGAAGGATTTTTGATAAATTCAGTATCTTTAACTGGTTATGTAGACTTTCTGTTTCACCTCTATCAGTTTTGGTTGTGATTTTCAAAGCATCTGTCCATTTCATCAAAGCTGTCAAATTCATTAGCAAGGATTTAGAAATCCCTTATCTTTTTAATATCCACAGGATCCACAGTGATGTCATCATTTTCTTTCTTGATATTGGTAATTTATGTTCTTTCCTTTTTAGTTATCAGTCTAGCTAGGGGCTTACCAATTTTGTTGATCTTTTCAAAGAACCAATTTTGGAGTTTATTTTCTCTATTGTCTGTTTTTCATTTTGTTGATTTAAGTGTAAGTAATTGTTGATAAAGCAGAGTGATCTTTGTAAAAACATAATCAGGCAATTTTATTCCCCAGATGAAAACCTTCAAGGGCCTTCCATTACATTTAGAATAAAAGACAAAGTCACTACCATATCCTATAGAGCCCTACATGATCTGCCCTGTGTCTACTTCTCCAACCCCATTTGTTGCTACTCCCTCACTCACAGTGCTTCATTCACACTGGCCTTCTGACGGTTCCTATGTCAAGCTACACTTTTTCCTGTTTCAGGATTTTTGTATATACTGCTCTCTTCACATGGACCATTCTTCCCCCATAACTGTATGCATGACTGTTTCCTTTTTATCCTCCATGTGTCAGCTTAAAGTTTAGCACATCAAAGAAATTTTTTCTTGACCACTCTAAAGTAGCTCTCTGATCCTTACCCCCAACAATTATTCTCTATCATGTAATCTATTTACTTCCTTAATAAGCACTTTCTAAAAATTGTAATCATTCTATTACTTGGTTTGCATTTATTAACATACTCAAGTTAATTGACATGTTAGAGTTTATTCTGAATAGGATACTACTGTATTGAAGAAAAGCACAGGGAAGTATATACAAGATCTTGTGGTAGCTCACAGTAAAAAAAAAAAAAATGTGACAATGAATATATGTATGTTCATGTATAACTGAGAAATTGTGCTCTACACTGGAATTTGACACAACATTGTAAAATGACTATAACTCAATAAAAAAAAGTTTTAAAAAAAGGAATATTTAATAGTACATGTCTTATAGTATTATTGTAGAGACAGAGTTAAGGCATCAAAAGAGCTTAAAATAAGCCATGGAGCACAGTAAATCCTCAGGAAATAGATATGATTTATTATTTGTCATTGATTTATTGTACCTAACAGTCTCTGATATTCAAAGAATGGATGTGAGGAACTGTTCAAGAGTACAGTTGTTAAACAAGTGTGTCAGATATCACTGGCCCTACTTTGCAAGGCAATACATTACTCATATAATTGTTTTATTCTTTGCCATTCATCCTGGCTCAAATTAGCAAGACATTTCTGTGGGGAAAAAAAAATGACTTTTAAATTGCTCTTCCGCTGCACTATTTGAGCCTCATTTTTCCTTACTAGGACATAAGGTCTCCAAAAACAGGGACCAAACCTTCCTTCTGCCCATCAGTAAACATCACTGAGCACCTAGTATGGTGCCATATCCTGTGCTCTTTAAAGAGGGTGAAGGCATGGCTCTGCCTTTAAGAAAACCAACTGGGAGGTATAAGTAAACAGGCAGTAACCATAAACTGTGGTACATACCCTATTAGAGAAACACCAGTGATAGATGCTATTACGAATCCAAATCAGACTAAGTAGAGCTAACAGACTTCCTGAGGTATACCCCCATAATGCTGATATAATCCCTGGCACACAATGGGTGCTGAATAAATGGATGTTGAGTACTCTGGGGGAGAAAGGGGTGAGATATTACCATATGTATCCACTAACTTGTCCAGCTCCATATGGGCCACCATTAAGAAGTAGAAATTGGGGGAAGGGCATAGCTCAAGTGGTAGAGCGCATGCTTAGCATACACAAGGTCTTGGGTTCAACTCCCAGTACCCCCTCTAAAAATAAAACAAGTAAGTAAACCTAATTACTTCACCCAAAAAAATTTAAAAAATAATTTAAACATTTTTAAAAAGAGGTAGAAATGGTACACCTCACTTATCAATCCCTAGACAAAATCACTGTCCCATTCCACAGATCAGAGGGATATACCCACCAAAAGGCAAGAAAAGAGTAATAATGGAGAGTGAATCAGAAACATTCAATCTTCAAAAGGAAAATAATGTCAAGATTTTGGGTTATCAATCTGAAATAAATCAGATATAAATACTGTCATTATTTTAAGTATCCTTCCATTCTGACTGCTTATGTTTAACATTTGTGCTTCAATAATATAAATAGTTGAAAGAGAGGAATAATTGTTGAAATATGAATAAAATTTATTTTTAATATCCTATACATTCTGTAACAGACATAGAATGCAAAATTTTATTTAAAAAAATATTTGCAGTCCTCTATAACTGAAATACTCATTTAAAACATTTAAATAATCTCGAGATTTGATAACAGTATTTAGCTACAGTGTAGCCCAGAAATGAAAATATACAAAATAGTTTTAGGAACACATGTATTTTTACCTGTGGGTAAAAATTTACACTCATAAATCATACAAAGATACATATTTATTTTAAAATAAAGACTTTGAAAATGAAACCAGTTCATCTAATTTTTACCATGGTATGACAAGAAATCCTTTATGCAAAAGAATAAAAACTGAAGCAGAAATAACTTTCAACTTAGTTTTCTAATGTCTTAAAAATTGTATCAATTCTACAAATTGCTACTTCTAAGGACAGAACTATCACTGTTCCCCTTCCATTTCTGTCATGCTTATAATAAAACATAAAAAGTATTGTAAACATATAAATGGAATTCTTAATTTTAATATAAAGGATAGCAATTCAAATCACATTTTACATTTTCTACTTTAGTTTATATTGCACTAAAATTATTTTACATGGAAGAACTAGTTGATATATCATGACATAATACCTTAGAAACATTCTTTGACCTTCACATCTATATTAATGAATATTTCACAGCCCACATAAATACATTTTCTACTATACACCAAATTACCTAACAAAAACAAATCTATAAAATGAATCTGTTTTGAGAACAAAGATATTCTGTATTTATTATTACTGCTTTTGGGAAATACACTGACTTTTAAAAATACTTTTAAATCACTCATAGAAACTTGTAATAACATTTGAGCATTACCTGAAAATTCCTGACTTACTGAGTCTCTACATAGCTACTTTTTAAATACAACATTTACTTCAATAAAAAAATGAAGAGAAAAACTGTTTATCCTATTATCCAGTGGAGTAGAATTATGAGAAGAGAGATAGTTAAGAATAATACTTCAATGCTGACTTCTAAGCTATGTTTTATATTACTTAAATTTTCAGTTCTCATCATTCTGCTACAATATAACTAAGCCTGTTTATAATAATAACAATAACCAATGTTAGTCTTTGAAAATCATGATTGCAATTAAAAGCTTGGAAAAGCATGATAAAACTAATGGCAACCTCTTGAATCCCATTTTATGTTAGTTCTACTTCCAAATAACACTTTAAAATGGTTTCAAATAACCTTACTGATTAGCCAGCATCAGCTTAGGAATTTTTTTGCAATGTTCTAAGATACAACTTTTGGCATCAAAAAGTATAGTAAGCACTTTTGATTTGTGATGAATAAAAAAAATCAAGTACTAAAATACCAGTGGTTCCTGTGACAGGGTAAAATATCCCCTTTCAAGTAATGGTCTCCCCCAAATTAACATGTTATTTCTCCCTCTGAGAGTTTATTAAGGAAAAGGAATCACGATTTTTTTTTTAATTGAGGTGAAAAAACTGCTTCATGAGTTCATAAGTTGTAAAAGCCACTGCTTGAGAAGGAACGCAGCGAATATAATTAAGAGATAAACCACGATATAATCCTTTTCGAATTCCATGGTGTCCATAGACATACTTCATAGTCTCCCTCATGGTACTGAAAGAGAATGGTTAAATAATGACACCTTTATGCCTCCTCACGAAGAGACAATTTCAGGATCCATAATAGCATTTTTTTTTTTTTAGTTCATAATAGCATTTTTAAGAGAAGCTAAAATGCCATCTCGAATAGCTTTTGGAAGGTAGGTGTTAAAACAAGCTAAAAATTCACAATAAAACAGCAACTAATTCCAAACAAGTACAGTGTTATGCATAGAATTTCAGGGCTCATTAATACAATATATTTTGTTTGTATTGTGTCTGTGACATTTACTAGCGACACTATTTCATAATAATATTTGAAATATTGATATAGTCTTTTTAAAGGATGTATGAGCAGTTGCCCTTTAAGCTTCCATTTCTGCTCAAGTTCTCTGCTATAACTAGTAGATGGCTGAACTAAAGCTTGAGGAACTATCTTTCAGATTTCAGCAATAAAGACTTTCTTGTTTCAGTGTTCTTTCCTTTCAGACCAACATTTTGGGCTTTGCCTTTCCCTTTCAATAGGCAATCTTGACTGAAATCTTTAAAAAAATCTTCTGAGTGAACAAAGGCAATTCAAGGTCCTGAACAAATATTCTGCTCTTCCGCTGAGAGACAGTACATCACCAATCAAACAGAATGATTCTAAATCTCTACAGAGTATAGAGAACTCTAGGGCTGTGCTATGCAATTACAGTAGCCAACAACGGTATGTGTGTACTGAGCGCTTGAAATGTGGCCAAGTCCACAACTGAGATGTGCTATGAGGGAAAAATACACCCTGGATTCCAAACACTTAGTATGCAAAAAAAAAAAAAGGGGGGGGATGCAAAATACTGAAATGCTGAAGTGATAATATTTTAGATATATTAATAAAATATTTTAAAACAATTTCATCTGTGTCTTTTTATCCTTTCTTTGATATGGCTACCAGAAAACTTTTAATTACATATGTGATTCGCATTATATTTCTATTTAACAGAGGTGCTGTAAAGTGAAATTTTTAATAGGAAGGTTGGGACCTGATTAAATTCTCATAAAGTTACCAAAGTATACTATGGGAGATAAAATGAAAGATCTAGACTAGTAGGGAGATCACAGTCCTATACCCCTAACTACTTTAAAAATTTCATTTCCTAAAGAAAATGAACAATGACAAATGAAGAACTTACAGGCACTTTTCAAATTCTGGAAGAACAGTTCCTAATTGCATTCGCCGACGAGTTACATCAAATGGGTAGCTAAAGGAAGAAAAAGGCAGAAGGATTGAAAAATGATTTTTAGGTTTCTACTAAGCCAATTATTGAATACAAAGTCCTCTGTATGATAGGAAATAATGTGCTCTTATTCTGTTATCGTTTTGTCTTCTCTGGGAATCAGGACATAGGCACATGAATAAAACCAAGTAACAATAGAGAGTTCTCCTTGCCTTTGCCTAAGTGGCTCCCTTGGATGAGATAATTCTTCTCTCTCATCATCCAATATCAAGTTCTGTTTATTCTCCAAAGCCAAATTAAATGCCACTTCCTGAAGAAATAAACTGGGTGCTTTTCATTGTTGTAACCCTAAGAAAGGGTTTCTTAAATTTGGCACTATTGCCATTTTGAGTTGGATAGTTCTTAGTTGTGGGGGCTGTCCTGTGCATTGCAGGATGTTCAGGTGCATCCTGGCCTCTACTCACTAGATGCTGGTTGCACAACCCCAGACGTAACAACCAGACATTAATAAATGTCCGCTAGAGGCAAAATCACCCCTAGTTGAAAACCACTACCCTAAAAGTGTTCAGCAAGTGCCCCTGTAGACAGTAGATCAACAAAATAATTCTCCCTAAGGGCTAAAATGAACAATATAGAAAACTGCATTTAAAGGCCAGAGAAATCGCTATGTAAAAAGATTGCCTGATTCTGAAACCAAGCATGGTGACAGATGTTAACCTGACTTACTGTCATGATCATTTTGCCATATATATAAATATCAAATCGTTATGCTATACACCAAACATAATATAATGTTGTATGTCAATTATGCCTCAATTAAAAAATTTTTTAAAGATTGCCTGAAAAGAAACATACAAAAGTAATCATTATTTGGAGTAGGATCCCAGATGATTTTTTAAATTATTTTTATTTTGCTATAATTGACTATTTATGCTAGGTCCTAGGCCAAATAACTCATGTACATTATCTCATTCCATCTTCACAACAATTGCATAAAGTAGGTAGTTATCCCAACATTAAGATAAGAAAACTAGGTCTTAGGGACATTCTCCAGCATCACAAAGCTACTTTCCTAGTCAAAGCTCTCATATGTATACATATATATGTAAAAATATACATAAGATATACAAAAGTGATATATGACAAAAATATATACTTTTATATACACTTAAATTTACTATGAAATAGTTATAATAAAAAACACCCATGTACCAACCAAACAGTTTAAGAAATAATATTACCAATGGATGAAGCTCCCTTTGCATTTTAATAGCATCTCCATGAATAATTTTTTAATGGGAGGTGGGGAGAGGAAAAAAATTTGTGGGGAATAAAGAGACCAAAAGCTCAACCTGAAGGATTCAGTTTCCAAACAGGAAAAGATGTATGTAGGTAAAAGGAATTGATTAATAGACAGAAAGTAAGAAGACAAAGTACAAGGATCAGAACTAGGGAAATAACAATGGGAAAGAAAGAAAATAGCATTCTAGACAATGTTCTTATGTAAAAAATGACAAGACAGTAACTTTTCTGGGTATGTACAATGTGAAAAATGATTTCAAGTTATTAGCAGGACTAGAAGATTAATAGTTACGAGTAACAAGTAGGAAAGTTGAGAGCTGAAGATTCTCATGAAGACGACGACGAGAAAGTAATACATGAATTATGGAGTTTGCACAGAGGACAGAAGTCCAACTAGAAACATTCAAGATCTTGCTAGAGAAGTAATGGAGATTTAAATAGAACTGGTTACTGTACAGAGGTGACCACTGAAACCATAAAGATAGATGAGCTATTCCAGGTATTCATGAGAAGAGCAGAGGACTAAAGTCTGGCTGGGCTTTAAAAAAATCAGCACAGACATGTAGGAAGAAGTCATGAATCAGCAAGAAACCAAAAAGGGAAGGCAGGGAGAATGACCACAAAAAGAGGGCACCGTTACAAAAATCTAGAAACAAGAACAATTAAAAGCAGGTTAGACCGGAGAGGAGCGACTGGATCTGTTAAGACTCAATGGGTGCAGAATATAGCCTAAGAAGAGAAGTGGAAAAGAGAAGACATTTTACGGTTCTAAGTTGGAAGTAAATGATAAAGAATAAGGGGCAGTAAAACCAAGAAGAGACTCAGAATCGCTAAAGGTAATCTTGTCTCTGCCAACGAATAAGGTTCCACAGCCTTGTTTCCAAAACTAAACCACACACCTTTTCTTCTTTTACCTTCAATCTAGTATGATCCGCTCCCCAACACAATGATCCTGAATCTGCTTTCCCAAAAGTAATCCTTAATTGTAAAACCCAATGAACACCTTCCTTTTCAGTACTTATCTTACTTTAACTTCTTCCACTGGATACTCTCTTTTTGAGTTTTTGTGACACTATTGTTTCCTGTTGTCTCCCTGCTGTTCAGGATACCCCTCAGTCAAAGAAAGCTTTTCTTCTTCCTGTTCCTGAAAAGTTCCTGCTTCTTGGTATTCTAGCATCTTTTTATCTCATCTACTCAGTCTCTCTTGGTCTAGGGAAATCCTTTGAAGCCACTTTTCCAATTATAATATAGTAATACCTTTATCTATGTCCCCAATACAACTTATATTAATATAAAATCCTCTTGAATTGCTACCGTCTTAATAAGAGTATAGGCTTCTCAAGGCAATAATTTTGTTTTCCCTTCAGTGAAACTCCCAATGCCTAGCATATTGTCTGGCACAAAGTAGGCTTTCAAGATTTAATGCAAGAGAAGTTGTGCCAACACACACACATACACACACACGAGATAAATGGCTCAAATTTCAGAACTTCACAAGGGCAAATTCATGAGAAAATATGAATGAAGACTGTACTTAGTATTTCTTTCTAGCTTTCTTTTCCCTTTCTTTTAAAAGGCACAGAAATTGAATGGGTTCAAACTAATCTGGTCAATTTGGCATGCAGTTATTTATAATACGCTTAAAGTGCAGGCACATCTGAAAAAAATGTATTAAATTAATACTTATATTTTATAAGGGATCCTATGTTTTAATAATCTATTAGAAAAAATAAAATGATTAACCAATGCGGAAAATCAGGATTGGGTAAATGTAATTTGACTGAATTAAGTTGATGAAGAAACTTACGATATTGTCTGTGCTATTGCTCCAGCAACACCACCACAAATTAAGTTTATGTGAGTTTTCAAAACTAAGACATTAGGATTGTCTGATGAAGGTCTGCCAAGAAGGGTAGGAGCATGAGAAAGCCCAACACTCTTTAAGGTACCAAAAGTAAAAAATGAAACACCTGAAAAACAAAATATAAATTCACCACGATGCTTAACAGAACATGAGCTGTGAAAAGGCACCATTCTTACACAATAACCAATTAACTCAAGGAACTAACTACGCATTTCCTGATTTCTGGTGTTTGGCTTAATCTAAGATAAAAAGGTTTTATTAATGTTTATAAATAACCTAAAGATAACAAAATTACCACCTATAAAAATTACAACATTGGTTTTCACACACTAATATCCAGTTCAGTTCACTGAATAAAGGCAGTAGTTGAGTATAACGCCACCTCACAAATGAATAGAATTAAACAGTTTTCCAAGGTTACACATAAGAATTAAATTTGTGATTAATAATTTTAAGTAAATGTGACAACTTATATTTACAGTAACAATGACAGTAATAATGCAAGATAGAGGCAACAAATTCAGAAGTGATAAAGCATTGTTATTTCAACTCATAATGTCTAATTTTGTCTTCAAGGAAGAGTATGACCATCAGAGGCTCACAAGATATATGGAATCTAATGAATATTGAATTAAGTTATTGATAATGTACATTTGGTGCTTGCTGAATATTCACATGATTTTATAATAGAACCATTAAAGTCATATATTAATAAAATCAAAAATAGAATTCAAGCATTCCAAGCAACTAAGCATTACTCAAGATATCTTGATATCTAACAAATTTTTTAAAATATTTAAAAAGATACTTGATGCTTAAGAACAAATGAGCACTAACAAAAATTCAGTCAAGGATAATACCTCAACATATGCATTTATTCTTTATATAAAATTCTTATAATCTTACAGTATTTTGTAATGATGATCTATAACTTTAGAATATTCATACACTTTTATATTTGGGAAATCCTAAGTATCCTAAAGACTTAATATTAAATACAGAAAATCCACACAATAAGGAAATTCATAGCAAATTAAACATAAGTAGGGAAAAATGGAAATACCAAAATAATGCAGAATGGTATTCAATTAAAAATAACACAATTAATTAAAATGTCTGTAAAGAGTATTCAGAAATATAAAAAATATTTGGGAAATGGGGAAAAATTAAGAAACAAAATTAAACATATACTGTATGTAAAAAATGTATTTCACAACTGAAAACTAAAAACAAAAGAATTAGAAAGATTAGAATACACAGCAAAAAACTAGAGTTCTGCTTCCAGCATAACGGCAGTCTAGGTATTCTGAGAGACTTTGTCATTGCAGAATAACTATATCCATTGCTGGGCTTACAAAAAGGAAGAGGATGTCTCCAAGAATCCCCAGCACTACTACTTTCCAAAAATATAATCTGGGACCCACTTGGGAGTTGCGGCCCATGAGAGAGATGGAATGACTCTACATTTTGATACCAAGAGGAGCAGAGTCAATGAGATGAATCCTGCCATTGGGCCTACAGAAGATGGAATCACTGGGTCAGAAACTCAGAAATTAAGATCAAGTAATAAGCTCATGAAATGACCACCAAAAAGAAAAAAAGAATAAAAAATAAAGAGAAAAACTAAATAAGTAAAGACCACCAAGCATAGGAGGAGGCAAATAAATTTACATATTTATAAAAGATTGGGGGATAAGGATTGAGAAAAATAAGCAAACAAGATAAGAAAGGAATAAAAAGAAACATAAAAAGAAAAGCAACAAGTGGAAATCAATAGCAAGTCCAAATATATCAATAATCACAATAACCATTAGATAACTGGCAATTAAAAGATCTTACTAACTGGATTGAAAAAATACCCAGCTATATGATGATTACAAAATAAATACCTAAGACATAAAAACATGAAAAAGTAGAAAATAAAAAGATGTCCCAGGCAAATATTAACTTGGATCTGGCCAAAAAATAATTATGAATTAGGGGTAGGGGGTATTTGAACAATGACAATATACTAGATGATATTAAGACAGTTCCATAATGGTATGCAATTATGCTTTAAAAAAAGCATAGAGAGCTGAATACTGAAATACTGTGGATGAAATAATAAAGTATTTTTACTTTAAAATAATTTGGAATAAAGGGTAGAGGGAGTAATTAGGGGAATAGATGAAACAAAATGTCATGAGTTGATCACTATGAAGCTAGGTGATATGTACATGGTGGTTCATTTTACTATTGCCGCCTTTCAAATATGTTTGAAAATATCCGAATTTTAAGTAAAAACAAATAAAATAACAAACTCAAGGGATGCAGCTAAAGCTGTATTTAGGAGAAAACACTTAAATTCCAGGGAAAAAAATCCAAAAGTTAAAAATTAATGATGTAAGCATCCAACTGAAGAATAAACCCAGAAAGGAGACAATTACGACATGAAGAAAAAAATCTATGAAATAGAATATTAAAGGCAGATTAGAGAAAGAAAGCCAAAATTGATTCTTTATAAAATCTGATAACTTATAAAACAAATAAAATAAAAAAGAACATGACTATAGACATAGCAGGTGTGAAAAAATACGAAGAAATAAGGAAAACCTTCTGCCAAGAAAACTGAAAACTAACACAAAACAGTCAAGTTCAAAATGGTAAAGAAAGGTATGAATTACCAAAAATAACTCACAGAGATAGAAAACCTGAATGGTCATACAACCATTCAGGAAATTAAATCAGTATTTAAAAATCATCTCACAATGAAAACATTCAAGAAACAGATAACTCTAATCATTTTATACAGATTCTTCTTAAGAATGGAAATGAAGAGATAGTCTTCAACTCATTCTATGAGACCTATGTAACCTTGATACCCAAACCATATAAGAACATTACAAAAGAATATTATAAGCTAATCTCATTTATGAATATAGATGTCAAACTTCTAAAAACAACTAGTAAATTGAATCCCATAAGATATAAAAAGATCATTATATCATAAGCAATTTGGGTTGACATTAGAACATCTAGTAAGATCATTCATCAAATTGATTAAATGAGAAAACTAAATGATCACCTCAGTGAAAGTAGAAATGGGTGTCTGATAAAATTCAACACCAATTCAGATAAAAATTTTTAACAAAATTCCTCAACCTGATAAATGGTATATACTACAGTAAATATTATACTAAATACATATTAGAAACATTCCCTTTAAAATCAATAACAAGCCAAAATGCCCAGGATCATCACTTTATTCACTGTTGCACTATAGATCCTTAACTAGCACAGTAAGGAAAACATAAATAGAGAAATAAGGATTAGAACAGAAGTAAGAAAAATGATGTTATTTGCACAGGATGTGGTTGTCCACACAGAAAACCCAAAGCATCTACAAGTAACGTGGTGGCTGGCCATAATATCAACAGGTAGAATAACACCTAGTTATAAAATCACATAAAATTAAATCAAACAATAAACTAAAAATGTAATTTCTAAAAAACACAACAAAGTTTATAAGATGCCTATGAATATATCTAACAAAAATGTCCAAGATCTGTGTGAAATTTCACTCAGAACCCCAACAAAGATTGTGTAACATCAAAAACTGATTCTAAAATGTGTGTGGAATAGCAAAATATCTATAGCCTTTACATGCCTGAAAAAAAAGAAGCATAAGGCCAAGGGACGTGTCCTACCAAATGTAAAGACTTATTATAAAACTGCACTCCATTATTGTTTTCAGAAGTAGCACTACAGATCACTGGGGAAAGGAGAAATTATTTAATAAATGGTTATACTTAAGGAGGAAAAAACTAATTCTGTATAGATTAGAGATAATAAACTTTAAAAATCATTCCTATAAGAAAATAAAAAATCAAGATTTCACCAAATTTGAATCATACCTGCATACGGAGCCATTCCTAATATAGTAGGCATCAGGCCTCTGTAAAATCCAAGGAAACCACCTTCCTTTTGAGTAAAGAAAAATTAGAAGTGAAATTACATTGGGCTCATTATAATAAATATCAAAGAACAAAAGCATACTTTTTAATGAAAAAACTATTCTGAGACACACTCTGAAACACAGATGTGTTTTCATAATAATTAATATTAATGTCAATAATTATAAATAAAAGAATATTTAGATACATCAAATTTTAGATGCTATTTAGATACATCAAAATATTTGCCTAAATATAAAAGGACATGTTATAAACAAGAAAATTAAACATGAAATACCTTTGCATAAATTGTTTTGAATGCATGAATAATTCCTTTATAAGTGTGTTCCCCTTTCACCTGGAATGCTAGGCGTACTCTAACCATGTCAAGAGGGTAAGTACAGATAACTGCTGTCATACCTGAAAAGAAAGCAGAAACTTAAATGTATAAGAATTATATCTATATCTATATCTATATCTATATCTATATCTATATCTTTCCTATAATTCAAAAATTTGTAAAGGTAAAGGAGGCATTAGTTTAAAAGCTGCAAGATCATGAGTCAGGCTGAGGAAGTGGCATAACCTAATTGTACATCAGAGAATGGTAAAAATAATGCCAATGATTAATGCTAAACTCACATTATGCTAAATCTATGATCTACTTTTACAGTTTTTCAGCTAATTGACTTCATCATGTTTTTATATAGTGTATTTCTTTAAAATCTGAACAATCAATCAAAACTTCCAAAAGAAAAATAAAACTTTAACAAAGATGTTTAAAAATTATGAAGGATTTCTTTTGGCTGTTGTTCAATATTCCTAAAAGCACATATAGCAAGAAGATTTCTAATAATTTTGTACTCTGATAAATCTTGACAACTACTTAATGATTTTAAATGTTTGCTTATCTTTGGAGTAGATGGGAGGTGAGAAACATTCTTCTGACAATCATATTTTACCCTTCACTCTAAGTATTAAATTATGAAGCCTACAGGGTTAGGATTTACAGCTTTAGAAGCCCTAAACACAAAAAAGATTATGACATCTTACATTGTTCAAACTAAAAGCAATGCTGCACTGTAAAGGAAGTTTGAGGATATTCAACTAAATTCTGATTCTCCTCATGATGACTATCAATGCTTTTTAAAAATACATGTCCCTGCTTTGCTGAGGACCTAAGCATATATATAGTCTACCTGTCAAGTCATCTAGCACTAGTTTTATATAAAGTAGTTTGTATCTTCAAATCCTGAGCTCCCAATTTATCCCTCCTCCCCCAACTCCTTTCTCCCCTGGTAATCATAAGTTTGTCTTCTATGTCTGTGAGTCTGTTTCTTAAACTACTTATTTTTGACTTATGGTCAAAATTGGTCAAATGGTCAAAAGAGATAAACAGTATAGGCTTGAGAGTCAACTTGCTTGAGCTCAAATCAGACTCTACAGCTAACCTGCTATGTAACCTTGAGCAAGCTCCTTAACCTGGGTTTCATTTTCATTATCTATAAGATAGATGTCATGACAGTAGTTATTCAATTTAGAGTTTTATGAAGATTAAGTGAGTTAATATATGTAAATGCTTAGAATAATCTCTGACACGTAGTAAATAATACATCCAAATATCAGCTATTATTATTCTCCCAGTCTTTTCCTTTTCAAGCTATTTATTTTTTTGACACTTTCCTTTGAAAATCAAATCACTTGTTTTCTCTTTTTATCAAAATTCCTCCATTCCCAATTTCTCTTTTCCTGCATTTTAATGCTCAAGAATTCAAGAAGAGAAGCATAACCAGAGGCTTATTGGGGGGAAATATGTATAAAAGTGGCTGCACCAATGTACATTCCCAACAGTGCTTGAGGGTTCCCTTTACTCCACACCCTCTCCAACATTTATTATTTGTAGACTTTTTGATGATGGCCATTCTGACCAGTACGAGGTGATAACTCATTGTAGTTTTGATCTGCATTTCTCTAACAGTTAGTGATGCTGAGCATCTTTTCTTGTGTTTGTTGGCCATTTCTCTGTCTTCTTTGGAGAGATGTCTGTTTAGGTCTTCTGCCCATTTTTTGATTGGGTTGCTTTTTTTTTTTATTAACATGTATGAGATCTTTGTATATTTTGAATTTTAACTCCTTGTCCATCTCATCATTTGAAAATATTTTCTCCCATTTGTGGATGCCATTTTATACAGTAGTCCCACATGGTAAACAAGAGGTCTCAGAAAATGGCAATGAACATCTCACATAAAAAAACCCCACATCAATATAAAAAACATTAGTTGAAAACATGAATAAATGTTTTCATCTTAGAATGAGGAAGGCATTTCTAAACACAAAAAATTTTGAAGCTACAAAGGAAAACCCTAATCCACTTGGCTATGTAAAATTTCTATATAGGGGAGAACTTTTGGATGACTTTTCTAAAAAATCACAAATAAGGTTAAAAGACAAATCTAAAACTGAGAAATAAAATATTAACAATATTTGACAGAAAAAAAAATAATGTCCTAATTCACAAATTCATAAAAATGAATATTTAAAAAATAGAAAGAATTCAAGGCTGAAAGTAAGAGAAATACAAGTGATCAATAAACATTTGAAAAGCTGATCAACCTTACTCATAATTAATTGCCAAATGATAAAAATTTGATAAGACCCAGTGTTGATAACGGTATGTATGGAAAACCACTACTGAAAGCATTATAGAGATCAGTTTGGAAAGGTCTATCAAAAATTAAATATACATATTTTTTGATAGGTGAAGTAATTTCCCTTCTCAAAATTTATTCTACAGATATAGTCACGCAAGTACAATGTATTATTTGTAAAACAAAAATTGAAAATATCCCAAATGTCAATCAATAGGAGACTGAGTAAATAAATAATGGTACATTCTCACCTTAGAATATAAAAATCTTTACAAAAATAGAAAGATCTATGTACTGATATAGAAAAGAGTCTTGAGACAACTGTAAAGGAAAAGTTCTAATCCTATAAAATAGTGTTAGAAAAAAGCATACATAAGAAACTGCTAATAGTGATTGCTTCTAGCAGTAGAACTATTTTCATTGTACAGGAATATGTATTACTACAGCCATTACAATTTTTTTTTAAGTTTTGAAAGAAAAACATAAACATTTCCAGAATTAGAATTGTCAATGGGAATGTATGTTTTTCACATAGTTATAAGTTTATACTATTCCTTACAATCTCCTACTATAAAACACTTTGAGTTGGACTATTAATAATTTCTTACATAATTGAGCATAGGAAGTTAACAAATGTGTGCTACTTAATCAATGTCACACATGTTATCTAATCAAATTAAGTATTTTAATAGAAAATTAATTTGCAGAAATAAAATATACCCATTCCTCTTACCTGCCATGGATCCAGCCATCAATCTGTGCACGTGACCAGAAATTCCCAGCTTTGTAGTAATTAACTAGAAACCAAAACATCAAATTAAATGAGTTTTTTTTTAATGTGGCATCCTTTTTTTTCTTTAACTGAAGTATAGTCAGTTTACAATGTTGTGTCAATTTCTGGTATAGAGCACAGTGCTTCAGTCATATAGGAACATACATTCACTGGTTTTAAATGAAATATTTTTTAAATGTTGCCCATTTCACTGTTTAAAAATGAAAACTTATCTCAAAAGAGTTACAAAACTAGTAAAAAAGAAAACTAGTATTGAATGTGAGTGAAATGAGCACAGATATATAAAGCTGGGCAGTGTTATATCACATAATAATGAGGTCAGGTATTTCCTCTGTAGCACCTGCTCTACTTACACACTTAAACAGAAGTGATCTTGCCAAATATACTCCACTACACACTGATGACCACAAATATTTAAAATGTGAAGGGGAACAGTAGAATAAAATGCTACTGTAGACAATGAAGTCTTGATATACTGATGGTAGTTCTGACTAGCTTAGAATGTTCTCAATCTCTACGGCTTAATTTTCATTTTAAGACACCTTATAAATTGTAATGGATTTAACCCCTTTCTATGTTAAAATATTCAAGAGGATAAACTTTGAGTCAGCCAGGGAAGAGAAACTTAATGAGTATGATGGGAAAAGCTGTTAACTTATAGCATTACTTAAAAACAGACTTTCACAATATGTTTTCACTATTTTACTTAATTAGAAAATCCAAAGCCACAATGGTCCTCTTCTACAGTTGAGAAACAAAAAGCACATCAAAAGCTATTAATATTTTATGGATTTATTATTATCTAGTTGAAGAATACTTTGGCTCTTCTTCATAAGTGTGAACATGAACAATTTACTCAAAAATGACTAAAAATTTTGGAATAGATAACCCCAAAACCTAGTTGTATTTAAAATTTTAAACTATTACAAGTCTTATTTCTTCAAAAAGGCACTACTTTATCCATTTGTCCAAAGTAACTTCAAAGGTCAAAGCAAATGCTTTGTCAATTAAGTATGGTATTCAAGGACACAAAAGAGGAAAACAAGATAAAAGTTTAAGTACCGTTTTATAATGCTCAAATGCCATAAACTGGATTGCACCATAGGGAAAGATTCGAATCATCATTGCACCATTCCCTTTATACAATCCAAGGTATCCCTCCTTTTGGGGAACAGCACGCAATGCAGAAAATACTCCTATTTTTAGAAAGATTTTTAGAAGAAACATACTATTAAAACAGAGAAAACTACCTAAATTCAAATTTTCATGACAATCACAGATAAAGATTACTATACCATTATTCATATTTTTGCTTGAGGAATTATATGAATAGTAATTTCTATATAAGAGTTAAATCTACTTAAAATAAATCATATGCCCAAATTATGTAAACATTCCTCATGTAAAAATAGAAAACACATTATAGCAAGAACAGCTGCAAACTATAGTAAATCATATTTATAATTACTATAAATTATATTAACTTATAGCAAAGTAAAAATATTAATAGAAATATATTGAAAGTCCAGATATTGTACTGCAGATGACTGACTGTCTGCAAGGAGGAAGGAAGGTTTCCCAGTCTGACCCAGTTACATGTATGGTTTGTTTATGTAGGAAACAATTAAATAAAAGAAAAAAATAAAAAACCTACCAATTAAAAAGCTATTTAAATTGGGGAGCAAATTTTCATTAATAGTATACTTTAATTAGAAATACAGATAAAGGCCTAAGTTCTCATCTGATATAATGATACGTTTATTATTCTGAAAATGTCAATCACTAATCCTATTTGCAGTACAGACTTCTACATTCCATTATTAAACTATTTAAATTCAGGTTTCTTTCCAAATTTTTCAAACAAAGATTTGATAAAATATAAAAGTAAATCACTGAGCTCATTTCACAGTTCAGAATTCAAATAACCTTTTGATCCCTCCCCAGAAATTAAAACTGTAGGTACTTACTAACATCCAAGAAAAGACATATCCTAAAAGCATTTTAATAAGCACATATCTAAATGGACTAATAAGCTATTAAAAAAATTCTATTTCATATATATATATATATATAAAACAGCTATATGTATAATATATAAAGTTCTTGCAAAATACATAAATAATATAACTATATTCACCCCCCTCCTCCCCCAAAGAAAACGCTATCAAAGACATCCTTTTGCTGGAAGAGAATACTAAAGTTAAGCCCAGTTTAATTTTATTCAAATGTATTTATAACAATTTAAGGGTAATCAACTTTAGAACAATGGCCACCGAGCAGGGACAGGAAGGCTGATGATGAGGGAGAAATACAGAGGAGGTTTCAATTGTACTGATGTTTATTTTTGAAACTGTGTGGCTCCACATATGTTTATTATATTATTCTCTAAAACTCTATATTATAAATATTTTAAGAGAAATCATTTATAGAAGTGAAATAGATAAAGCACTTTCAAAAAGAAAATCCAGGAAACAAAATGCAAGGGAGGGTGGCTGGGGAAGATACAAGAAAAGCACAATGAAGATACAAATCAATGGTTGGAAAAAAAAGATCTAAATGCCATAGATTCCTCTATTAAAAGCCAAATACTCTCAAATTCTATTAAAAGGCCATATCTAACCCTATGCTTGTTACAAAAAAAAAATCTCACCTAAAACAAAATAACTGAGAAAGACAAACAGAGGAAGAATGGATGTTGAATCTTTTCAAATGGCATTTAAATATCCACTGAGAAAATTACATTGTTTTTCTCCTTCAACCTATGGTCTGTACTATTTTTACTTTGATTGATTGATTTTTAAAATGGAGGTACTGGGGATTTTACCCAGGACTTCGTTAATGCTAAGCACACACTCTACCACTAAGCTATACCCTCGCCCCAATTTTTACCTTGGAAAATGGAGATTTTCTTTAAGGCATAACACTGAACCAATTTTTGCATACGTTATAAGCATGTTAGGGAAGAACAGGTATTCTCTGTAGGGTGCAAAGTCCTCTGTGTCTCAACACACATGCTCAAGTTATATTGAGCATGTGTGTTATTTAGATCCTTCTCTGTATCTTTACTTATTTTATCAAGCTAAGATTATAAGGAAATAACATTTGGTCAAATATAAGCATATGCTTGTGTAGTATACATTAGCCTGAAGGCAAATGGAAGCAAATTGTAAAAATGCTTAATTTCTAAGGAGGAAATGGGAGGGAAAATGTGCTTGCTTTTGCTCTTACTGAATTATGAACTTGTGAAAATATTATACATTCAAAAAATAAAAATAAATAAAATGAAAAGGTACCTAAATTAAAAGTAAGGATTTTTAAAGAATCCTTTTATGATTTATCTACCTATTTTTATAATCACACTGACTGTAAATGGGGGTCAAAGGTTTTCAATATATTACAGGAAAAAATTCTTTACACTCATTGCAAACTAGGGAAGAAATTCTAATTATACTCCTTCCTTTTCAGTTGGCCACAGTAATTTTGATTCAAAATAAAAAGCAGTTTTTGCCTTAGAAATAACATCATACACTTTTAAAAAGAAGTTAAAGTAGAAGTTTTATTCAATAGCATATCTTCATCATCTTTAATTTGACTGTGAAAAATCATGTTTTTAAGTTTAAGCAAAATTTTAAAACTATCTTATGCATGTAAAAAGGAGGGTATCTAGAATAAAATGCCCAACAACATTTTTAAAATAAAATTAAAAGCCACTAACACCTTAAAAACTTTTTTTTGGTTTATATATTCTAAAGACACATGAAACTCCATACACTACACCAATAGTTCATTGTTGCACTCCAGGAATTCTATTTCACATTTTGCATGCCTTGTAAGGTACACTGTAACCCATGCGTGCAACCCTGTAGAGCATGAAATCTTATGTGAATATGTAATCTAATGATTACAAATCAGGAAACAAAACAACATACATCAGCATGGAGAGAAGTTTAAAGGAATAAAACAATCCTGCTCAGACATTCATATGTTGGATCATTGTCAAACACCCCGAGATATTGGGTAATAGAATTCATCTCCTTTTCACCCTCAATTTAAACAACAAAAGAAAATTATTTCCTTCCTTTCCAGTTTTATATAATCTCTCAATAAATTCAAAGGTCTGATTCTTTCTATACATAAGCAGTACACTGTGAAGATACAGAATTCACTTCTGGACACAGAGATAGTAGCAATTTCTTTCTTTGAATTTAAAGTACACTTTATGTCACAGAGAACAGTATCATGTGAAAAACATGAGTTGTTACAAAACTGTGATGTCAAGGACTATGAATCAGAAACTGATTCATTATAGTAGTAACATGAATGTGAAGAAGTTTTTATAGATAAGGTATATGTTTTGCTTATCTTCTTTTTTGTTTATTTTTTTTGGCTTTTTTTGTGGGAGGGGGAGGTAATTAGGACCCTTCCCCCTTGCTTATCTTCTTTTTATGTATGGTATATAAGTGTGGTATACTGTTTAAGTGTGGTTTACTTTTTAAAATATTTAAGAAAGCTCTTTAAAAAAAGGATTAAATAAAAGTTCTAAGTGAAAAGAAAAAAATTTTTAAGTATAGACTTACTTAGTATTAAAAATATTGACAAAAAATGAGCCACAACAAATATAACAAATATACAATCCATTTTTTTAGAAAAATCACATTTAAAAAACCCAATTGTTACAATGATTGATTCTTATTCACTCTGTTAAACATCTTTCTTATAAACTGATGCTGCATAAATCATGCAGAGCATACATCATTCCCATCTCTTGAAGCATGAAACTATAAAGCAATGGAGTAATATGAATTAGTTGCCTTGACCTAATTTCTTTCTTTGTCTCTGTCTGCATTAATTTTTTCTTTTATATAGTTTTCCCTCTAATTGAAAAATTAATATATGTTCAACACATATTATAAATTAGCTTAGGGAAAAAAATTACCTATAATCTCACCATTGAATTTAACCACTTAATGTTCATTATTTGTCCGTTTAGCATTATGTCTAAGCATGTTTATTAAGACAAAATGCAATATGATTAAGCCATTTTGTAATATTTTTCCATTTAATTAATCACATTATAAACTTTCTTCCTAGCCAATTAATATTCTTTTACAATATTTTATGATTGTAAAATAGTCTATGGGCTTATTTTTTTATTTAAATATTTAATTTAACTTAGTCAATTCCCTATTATTGAACATTTTCATGGGATTTTTTTTAACCAACATAAATAATGTTCTGATTCTTGTATATACATCTGTGAGCACATTTCTGATTACTTCCTTAAAACAAATAGAATTGCAAGGCCAAAAAGCATGTATCTTTTCAAGACTTTTGATGCATATTACCAAAATGCCCTCCAAAAAAACTATAAAAAATTCCTACTCCCACTAATGACGTATTATTAGAGTGTCCACATTAATTATAATAGCTGATTTTTACGTTAGTAAGGAACAACTAAGGGCTCAATTTTTTTTAACAGTGTTAAGTTTATCCATATATACTAATTTCATTGTATTCTGCTTCCCCTATGATATCTAGATGGCATGTTTAAGTGTTTAAAAGGAGCAAACCTTATCTCCACCACTAACTGGATTTTCTTTTAAAAAATCAAGCTGAGTTGTTATGTGTGTCTGTAAAGGATGTGACTTGTTAATTTCAATAAAAAATATGTAGTACTTATTTCAATAATTCGAAGATTTTGGTTTAGAGGATATTAGTATCCTAAAATAATAAATATAACCACTAC
This sequence comes from Camelus dromedarius, assembly GCF_036321535.1. NCBI lineage: Eukaryota > Metazoa > Chordata > Mammalia > Artiodactyla > Camelidae > Camelus > Camelus dromedarius. Next base: position 34,819,197 of record NC_087443.1, on the reverse strand, counting down.
TGCAAATGAAAAGATTAAAATGGATAAGAAATACATCCCTTATAAAATTTGCCCCCAAACTTGAACTCCCTTTTGTGTCCTCTTTCCACTATGATTCACAACTGGAAACAAAGCCAACAGATGGATAACATTTTCATTTTTGTCTTTAGCATCCATGAACTCACCCAAATGTTTGTAATGGTGATTGTGAGCTTGTAATAAAACCTTTACTCGATCCAAAGGAGCAACTGTTGTTTTGGCACAGCATCCAGCAATACCTAAAAAATTTGAAAAGATCAAAAATCAAAATATTAATATCTGTTTTAAAGGCACATATCTCTTTAATTGATGAAAGTTAAATGTGTTAAAATTAAAATCTTTACTAGATATATTTTCAAAATTTAAATGAAATTTGTATCCCTAATTTTCTTAGTTAATAAAAGTATTCAGTATTCTGTAAATGCTCTCTTTTGATCAAAGCCATTAGTAATCACAAATGAAAATAATTTTATTTCATTGTATCAATAAAATTACTAAAGCAGAATAGAAGGAATGTGAAATATAAAGATGACAATGTGGTTCTTTTTTTTTTTTTAAGATTCAGAAATAAATTACATCTAGAGGATTTTGCTAATCCTTTGGTTTAACTAATAGCCTATTTAGACAACTCAGTTATGTCAAACTTTCAAAAGATCCAAAAATATGCTTTCAAAACCTGTCTGGAATCCATCAAATACAATTAATTTGTGGTATATCCATAATGTGTAATTACACTTTCCACATAAAAAAAATTTTTTTGAAAAGATCAAGAAGAAATTGCAGGTCAGCCCTACTAGCTTAGCTTGCTTTTGAGGCGGTAATACATAAAAGACTTTTTCCTACAGACTGATTGTGTTCCCCCAAAATTCATATGGTGAAAACTAATTCCTAGTGATGGTATTTAAAAGTAGGACCTTTAGGAGGTGATTAGGATCCTCATGAATGAAATTACTGCTCTTATAAAAGAGGCCCGAGAGAGATTTCTGGGCTCTTCCCCATGTGAAAACAGTGAAAAGGTGCCAGCTATGAGGAAGCAAATCCTCCCCAGATACCGCATCTGCTGATACCATGATCTTGGACTTCCCGACTTCTAGATCTACAAGAAAGATGTCTGTTGTTTATAAGCCACCAACATTATAGCATTTTTTTATAGCAGCCTGAAAGAACTAAGACACTTTTTTGAAGAACCTTGCATGTAGCAAGCACTCAAATCAAATGAGTTCTTATTATTATAAAAAGGCGGATAAAAAAAGTCCTTGTCCCTTTTTATGATTATGTTAAGCTCTTCATCACTGCATATTTGTTCCAGAAGGCACAAGAGGACTGGGATTTTGTGGGTCTTTTCACTACTGCAACCCCAGAAACCAGTTCAGGGCCTGTCCCTTAACAGGTATTCAATAAATATTTGAATTATTGAATGAATGTAGAGTCTTACTTTACAAACTTTAAAAATGTAAGATAAAATCACTCAAAACCCACCCACTTTTACTTAACAGCTCAGCATGTAAATGATGCTAAAATTCATATTCTGAGATACTCAAAAATAAAATGCCTATTTGTACTCAAATATTAAGTTCATGTATAAGTTTCTATATCAAGCTTCTCTTATCTGAACTAATGGAAATAGCAATCATGGTCACTCAAAATTGAGAATAAACTAAAAATAATTTGCAGTCAGATATATGAGGTTTCAGAATAGTTTGTCACATTACTATCTTTCTAGTTATGAATTAACCATGTAAATATTTAGAATGTGTTGAATAAGTAGTTTCCTTGAATAGTATCTTGACTGGCTTATCACATTACTTTACAGTTCAGTTAATCATCACCAAAGTCCACTGAGTTACATCAAGCAGCTTTTATCTTCATTTTGAGCAAGTGAAGTTAATGTATTTGCCAAAGGACACTGCTAATCAACAATAATAGTTAACAAGTTTCCTTTGAACCAGGCACTAGGCTAAGATATGTAACTGCAGACACTGTGACAAGGCTTTAAAGGTACTTTCTCATTTAATCAATACAACCTTCTGAGATAAGTACTCTTATTTTCCCATTTAAAGGATGGGGAAACTGAGGAACAGGAGGGTAAGTAACGTGCCCAACGGCATTTTCTCATATCACTTTACCAGGAACACCTATAATGGCTACAAAAATCTGTATGCAACTTTTCATAGCCATTTTATTCAAATAACCAAAAACTAGAAGACAATGTGGTAAATCCATACAATGGAATACTAATAACAAAAAGGAGCATATTACTAATGCATGCGACATGGGTAAAACTTAAATGCATTTTGCTAAGTGAAGGAAGCCAGACTCAGAAGACTATATACTATGTGATTACATTTATATAACGTTCTGGAAAAGGCAAGACTATAGGGACAGAAAATAGATCAGCGGCTGCCAGGGGTTGGAGATGAGAATACAGGCGTAAGTACAAAGGGAAGTGGAAATAACTGGGGGAGATGGAACTATTCTATGTCTCAGCTGAGTTGGTCATTACAAAACATGTTTGTCAAAATTCATTCCACTGGGGGAAGGGTATACCTCAGTGCTAGAGCACTGTGCTTAACATGCACAAGGTCTTGGGTTCAATCCCCAGTACCTCCATTAAGAAATAAATAAATAAGTAGACTAATTAGCTCCCCCTCAAGAAAATTCAACTGTACACGCAAAAAAGGGTGAACTTTACTGCATATAAATTATACCTTAATAAACCTGATGTTAAAACAAAAAACTATATAAAAAAGAAAAAATTGTGCAAGGTTCTAAAAAGTACACAGCTTAATCAAGATTCCATTGTAGAGTTTCCTATACTTGCTGTCTCCAATTCCTTTCCTCCTCTTAAAAGATTTTTATGTATCAAAGTGTAAGAAACATAGAGAAAGTGCACAAATTGTAAGTATGCCACTTACCGAACTACAGCAAGATGAATACACCCACGTAAGGACTACCCAAATCAAGAAATAATATTATCAGCCTCCCAGAAGTCCTTCTCTTCTATTCCCCAAATCACTATTTGCTCCTCCTTCTCAGAGACAACCAATCAGCTTTGTGAGTTTTAACAACAGGGATTTAGTTTTGGCTGGTTTTGAACTTTATACAAATAAAATCACATAGTATGCACTGCTTTGTGTCTGGCTGCTTCTGTTCAATATCATGCTTATTAGATTCAAACACACTGTTGTACATGGCAGGAATTTAGTCATTTTCAGTGCTACATAGTATTTCACTGTATAATTATATCATATTTTGGTTATATAATCTAACATTGATGGACATTGGGTTGCTTCTGCTTTGGGAATATTATGAATATGACAGATAACAGCATAGATACATACATGTTGGGTATATACCTAGGAGTGGATGGAACTGGTGGCTCATATGGTATAGAAATGTTCAGCTTCACAGATAACTACCCAGCCAGTTCTCTAAAGTGGTTGTACCTGTTTGCGTTACCATCAGCAGCATATGAGAGTCCTGGTTGCTATTCTTGCCTACGTGTCACCAAGACTCTACTTCAATGTCTAGTCAACATCACAAAATGTAACATGGCCAAAACTAAACTCCTGATCTCTCCCCACAACCATCAGGAAAGTTCTTCCAACTATATAGCCTCCCCATTTCACTCAATGACAAGTTCATCCTTTCAGCTGCTCAGGCCAAAATAAGTCACCCTCGACTTCTCTTCCTTACCCCATCTCTAATCTGTCAGAAAATCGTTTATTCTATCTATATTCAGGTTATGTTCTCACATTTTTTCACCATCTCCCTGGCTACTAACCTGATCCAAGCCACCACCACCTATCATCTGAATTACAGCAATTACCTTCAAATTTGTCTCCCTGCTTCCAGATTTACATCCCTACAGTTATTCTCAATAGAGCAGCCAAAGTGATCCTTGGGAACATTATCACTTCTCTGCTAAAGACCTGAAATGGCTCCCTACTTCACTCCAAGTAAAAGTCAGAATCTTTACAATGGTTTCCAAGGCCCTTCATTTCCTCTCCCCTTTAGCTTTCTACCCTCCTTCCCCCATCACCACCACCTGGCTATAGACACACAGGTCTCGCTGCTGTTCTTTGAACCGACATGACCCTCTCTGAATTAGCTTTTCTTTAGCTTTTCTCTCCACCTTGACTGCTCCTCATTACAGATCAACTTACTAAACTTCCTCACTTTTTCAAGTTTGCTCAAGTCATGATCCCAATGAGACCTAGCACAAACTATCCTACTTAATATTATATGCACTTAACCTCTCCATTTCTTAGCCTCATTCTCCTTTTTACTTCTTCCCATTGCATTCCTCACTTTCTAATATACCAAGTAACTTATTTTTTCATTTTGTTTATTGTCTTTCTCACAACCACTCCCCAACCAATGTAAACTCCAGGATCTTTGTTTTGTTCCCTGATGTCCACTGAGCATGTAGCAGACACAGAGCAGGCACTCAAATATTCCTTGTATAAATGAACAAAAGTCCTTTTTATTAGTAGAACAAAATAATTCTTAATACTACTGCAGCATACAGATATCTTTCTACAAGTCCTCATAATGCAGCATTTTAAAAACTCCTAGCCTTAATAAATAATTAAGTGATGACAATTCAGACAATCAATTAACAGGGTGAGACTGAAATATCTCTCTATGGGAAAGCAGAAGAAATTTTGAGAAACAGTATGAACCACACCAACAGGAGGGCTGCACTAGCTGTCTGTCAAGTAGCTGTGGCAGTTTGCTGGAATCACCGGAACCAGTTTTGGTTGTAGATGGTTTCACACAATTTCCCAGTCATCTTTAAAAAGCTGACCTCCAATATTTGTTTTCTTTTAAGCAAAATGCAAAATCCAGTTCTACACTAGACTACAAAAGAAAGGAATGCCCATCATGTTTCAATGAAACCCTAGGGTCTTTCAGGGGACTCCCTTTTTTCCCCTGCTATCCAACCCTGAAGAATGGGTGCCTAGCTCAGCCCTTCCAAGTCCCCAGCCGCTCCCCTCAAGGCCCTTCCTTCCCAGGATCCTGCTGTCTATAGTCAAGTGATTATTAGAAAGAGATTACAGCAGATCCCGGCAAACACCTGGCAGGGCACTGAAGCAGCCAGAGTCAAGAGCCAAGAATGTCATCACGACTGCACTCACCCGCCCTGCCCCGGATCCGCCCCTGCCACTCCCTGCGCGGCCAGGTCCTCCCGGCGGACACCCACCTCCGGCCAGGAAGGAGCGCAGCCAGTAGAAGTCTCGGCGGGCGGCGGGCCCTCCAGCTCCTGCCGCCTGCGGCATCGCGGGGTGGGGCTCGGCGGCCGCCAGGGCCGCCGCCGCCGCCGCCACCATCAGGACCAGGGCCGCGTCGGGAGCTTTGGTCGTCAATTTACAGACTAAGGGCCCTGGCCATGGCCGGAGCAGGCGGTGACAGGGCACCGACCGCAGCGCGGGCGGGACGGAATATCACGGGCGGCGCGTCGCGGGCTGATGGCGTACGCCAGGGGCGGGGCCTGGGTCACGGCCCGAAGGGGAGTCTCCCGGGCTGGACGCCTCCCACCCTCGCCCAGCATCACCCCGCATCCCTCGTTCTGGCTTCGCAGTACTGGCCCTTTCTGTTACAGACCGAAGAAGGGAAGCATGGCCAGCGAGAAGGTCCCTCCAAAACCCACTACCTCAGAAAGCGCTCCCCTGTCCATTGACCTGTAACTGTCCATCGCACTGCCTCTGACCTCCCTAAAACGAACGCTTTCCAAAACCAACCTTTGGTTCCTCACTCTCCAGGAACCTCTCAAATGGCACCCTCTCCCGCCAAATCGTCTCTACCTTCCCAGATCTTATCACTGACTCTCAGTTTCTGCCTCCCTAACCCCCTACTAAGCTTCAACTCCACCCCTACCACCTCTGCCAAAGAAATAATTGCTAAAGCAAGTTTTTTCTTTGGGGGCCTAGAAATTACACAGATTACTTCTGCCTTGCCAGGACTTTCTGAATCTATGCCTTTTGCTTAGCTTTCAAATTACAACGTTTTACTCCCCACCAACTGCTAAACTCAGAAACCTTCTCCTGGCCCCACTGTATTACAAGACTGTATTTTTTTTTTTAACCACCCCTTACCGGCACTGTTTTCTTACTGTGAATCCCTCATTTCTACCAATTGGAGCCAAATTTATTCCTATTCTTTGTGATCAAAGTTGTTCTGAACTTCTATCCTCTTCCAGAAATTATTATAATTTTTTTAATACTTACTCCAACCTTCTGTGTTATTGACACTGGTCTCCTCCTTCTCTTCCTATGGATATGCCTCAACAAGATGTTTCTAGCCACGTTTAGTCACTAATGATAAGTCCAGATTTCAAGTGGATTTTCCCAATATTCAATTTCTACCAGAAAATACAGACCCATATTATAATATCATTAAGTTTTACATGTCTAATGTGAAGAATCAAAGATTCCCAGAAGTGGAGATGGTTGCACAACCTTGTGAATGTAGTTACTGCTACTAAATTGTACACTTAATGATTAAAATGATAAAGTTTGTATGAAGTATATTTTATTACAATGAAAAATAAAAAGGCTTCCTAAGTTTTTCTTACATAACAACAAAAGAGAAAATCTTCATATTATTTAACTAGTAAAACTAGTAAAACTGCTCCAGTTCCTCATGCTAATGTATATTTTCCCCCTGTTCAATAAGGTGTATTAGTATCTCTTCTCATCCAGTCATCCATTTCCATTTCAAATAAGATGTACCTTACAGATTTAATATATCACCTAATGACCATCACCTCCAAAATTCAATCCAGATTTAGGATGGGAAATTTATACACATGATAACTGACAAGTCTAGTGATTTAAACATCCAGTTATTTCTTCTCTACTCAGTTGATTACAGCTAAACTACCCAACCTACAGATGTTGTAATATCTCAGGGCTCATTTCGTGGGTCTCTTCTATAATGACACTCAACCTCATAGTTTTAAACACCATTTGTAGGCTGATAACTCCCAATCTCCAGGCCTTCCCAACCCACTCTCCCAACTCTATTGATTCATGTTTCCCACATCTCTACCTATATATCTAATTAGCATCTATTCATCATACCCCAAACTAAATTCCTCATTTCCTTCTCAAATATACTATTTCTGTAGCCTTTCCTCATTTCATTAAAACACAACATCTTCAATCCATAAACCTTGAGTAGTTTCCTAATTAATCTCCCTTTCTCTTGCCTCCCCCTACTGATTATTCCCAACATAGCAGCCAAAGCAGTTCTTTAAAACCTAAAACAAATCTTGCGACTCCTTATTCCAAAACCCTTCAATGGCTTCCCATATCACTTAGGAAAATTCTTACAATGATCTACTGGTTTCCAAACGTATCTCTGACTTCAACTCCTAGAAATTCCTTTAGTCACAATGGCTTCTTTGTTCCTCATAAACACCAGGCATGCTCCGCTGAGGGCCTTTGCACATGCTGCTCTTCCTACCTGTACTGCTTTCCCTTAGATGGTCCATGTAACTTCTTCCTTCTAGCTCCTCCTCTAGGTCTTTACACAAATGTCAGCTTCTCAAAGAGGCCTTTTCTGGCTGTAAAATTTAAAAATTCAAAAAATTCAAAATTAGCACTCTACCCTCATCTCTACCAAAACTCACTATCTCTTTTCTCTCCTTTAATTTTTTCCACAGCACTTAATAGCACTTATAATATATACAATAAAATGCTTTTATTATCAGTTTTCTCCCATCAGAACATAAGCTCCATGAAGATTGGAATTATCTATTTTTTTCATTTGATATGTCATTTGACACTGAATAGATGATAAATAATGGTAGCTCTACTTAAAGACCAAGCTTTTTATCTCTGTCACTCACTTCTAGAATATCTAGCAACCAGTGGCCAGAGGCTAAAGAAATGGAAAAAAAAGAATTCCCTCCCTCAAAGAATGTACAATTTCATGGGATGAATGTGAACCTAATAGCAAAATAAATATCATACACAAATAAAAAGTCATCAGGGAAGGAGGTAATTGAATTGTCCTTTGACATGGCTAAGCACGGGCCAGGGTAAACACACATATATGGATGTGTCTAGACACACACACACACACAAATAAGGAAACTCAGCTTATTCAAAGAACAAAGAATTGCCGAGTTTACCAGTCTTAAGATTGTTGGTCCCCACTTCATGACTCCCCAACACTTGTATGGCAAACCACTGACCCATAACCTTAGAGAAATAGGTCAAGGTTGTATCATGAACAGTTTTAATCTTGAGCTAAAGAGTTTAGACTTAATTCAGTGGCTAATAAGCTGGTGACAGCTATATTTTAGAAGAATAAATCTGGGAGAAATGAATGGGATGATGGGGAAGTCAGACACTGACAGATCTGACAGTAAGGAAGCCAGTTAGGAAGCTTTTGCAATAATCCAGCCAAGAGGGCTGGTGAGAGCATGAAAACATTATGATCAGAAAGAAAATGGATGGGGGAGATAGCATCGGCTGGGCTTGCTAAGGCATTAGATGTGGCAGGCAAGGTATAGGATAAGTCAAAATTGCTGCAAAATTTTTTGCTACAATGGTTAAGAGACTTGATGGAGCTTAACAAAAGAGGAAAAACAGAAAGAAAAACTGGTTTAAGGCACAGAAAGGGGTTAGGAATGTTGGCACAAACTGTAAAGATGAATACATACAAAAAGTACCAAAGGACAAGGGTTTGGCAAAGATTTTTTTTTAAATATACACAATATATGAATACCAAATAAACTGTATATAGCAGTAACTATGTAAAAAGGCTTTGAAAGCTTCCTCCAACTTCACAGATATCCTGATGTTTCATGAAAGAGGGAGAAATCAGTATGCCATTTTAATAAACATTGTCATGGACCTTCAGTATCTTAAGTCTTAGGTAGTCTCTTTTAGACCACACATCATTAACTTTTATTTAGTTTCAATAATTTTGGAGTCATTTATAATGTACCCCATATGTAATATATGATATTTGCTCCTTTAGTGTAGAATTTATCCACAGACAAAAAGTTAAGTATTTAACTTCCCATAAAACTGGACATTTTCATTTTCTTTTATATCCGTATAAAGTATAACATTTTAGTATATTAGAAGAAATACCATAACAATTTTTAAAAGCATAAACAAGGAATTTTCAGCATGATTATCTCTGGGGAATGGGATGGATGAAGGAAGGAGGAGTTGCACTTTTTCACTTTTCATTGTGCACTCTTTTACATGGTTTGATTTTTTTTCCCAAGCACACTTTGGTTATATGTTGGCTGTAGGTAGTTAGCTCTTAAGAAACTGCATGAGATAAACATGATTCTTACTATTTGTGACTCTAGAAATAACGTTAGATATTCTTAAGTTGTGACATTAGATTTCCATGGCTAGTGTTTAATAGAGAGTTGGGAAGTAAAAGTTAATCAGGAAAGCAGGAACTTTAGGAAATAGCTTCAGGTTTCTCTTTTATTGTGGCATAGTAATCTGGTATTTAAAAAATGAAGTGATATTTTCTAGTGAAGACTTTTTCTACAGCCCACCAAATCTGTACCTTAAATTTCTAACACTGTATAGTGAAAAAGAACAGAAACATTGACAACAACATTGTAAATCGAGTATACTTCAATTAAAAAAAAAGAAGTTTGGAGAAAGCTTCCTTAAGGGAGTGATGTTTGAACCCAGAGGTGGAGAATGACTAGGGTTTAATTAAGGAAAGGAGAAAGAAAAAAGCATTCCAGGAAAAGGAAACAGCCTATGGTGGAGGAGCTTTGTGTCTTCAAGGGTCTGATCACAACCTCAAATACATTACCACACTTTGTCCTTCAAGGGTTGAGAGTTCAAATGCCTTCCAGGGTTCAGGCAGGTCACTTACTTTGACAAAGTGTAAGACAATAGAGGGAGCTGCTAGACTGGAAAACTGTAGAAGTGCTTGCCTTGTCTAAAGTACAACTCATCTGCAGATGAATTGTACTGGTTTACAAGAGCAGATGTATTGGTTTGCAATAACAGAGGAAATCCACTTTGGCTGGAGTGGGAAGAACTAGGAGGTTTGCAATATAAGATGAGATAGAGAAATCGGTTGAGTTTTATAGTCACTGGCAGCCTTGTAGCTACTGTAGAAGTCTTGATATTACCCTAAAAGCAACAGGAAGCCAGTGTTAAACTGTGATGAGGTGTATGTTTCAAAATGATCGTTCTGCCTTTGGCTTGGATAATGGAATAGGGACAAAAGTGGGTGTGAGTAGACTATTGCAAGATGTGGCAAAGGGTCCAGAGTAAAGGCTATAGGAATGGAGGGAAGTGGATGGATTTGAGATACACTGAAGTGCTGAAATGGACAGGACTTGGTGGTGGACTCAGTAAGGAGACTGAGGAAAGGGAGATGTCAAAGATAATTCTTAGGTTCCTAGTTAACATAACTGGATGGATTCACTGAGGCAGGAATCATTGGCAGAGGATCAGTTTGTTGTGACTTTAGAGCAGGGGAAAGGATGAGTTGCTTCATTGGGACACACTGAGTATGCAGAGACCTCAGACATACCCAAGAGGAAATATTAAAGAGTTGAGTATATAAGGAGCAGTCCAGGCTGAAGATATACTATTAATAAGTCAAGGCTAAGGAGAGAGAGAGGATGAGAAGCTAGAACTCAGTCTTGAGTAACTGCAACACAATGATTGGTTAGAGAATGATGAGCTGGTAAATGAGATAGAGTAGCTATAGGTGGTGCAGGGGTAGGGGGTGAGTGGGAGGAGGAAGTTATAAAAGCCAATGAAAAAAGCGCTTTAAGAATAATGTAGTATTGGAAATGTTGAGTTTAAAAGATCTATGAAGGATCTAAGTTGAAGTAGTCTGGGGCTCAAAAATGAGATTTAGGCTAGAGAGATAAACTTAGAAGTTTGGGGCATTTCAATTGCAAGTTAAAGCTATGTTTCTTTAGAGAGCACAGTACAATGTGTAAACATGGTACTCAATCATCAGTAGCAATTATTATGCATACACTTGAGCAGTAATAACACTGACAGATTTACTTAATGTTTTTCTCTGAGAAGATAACATTTTGAAGATATCAATTGCTTCTGTCAATCAATATTTGGCCTGTCAGCAATATTTCTTGAGTGTATTATAGTATGAAGTCCTATAGAAAGATAAGACACAAAAGAAACAGAAGAGGGGTAGGAGGTCTGCGTCAGTGGTAGAGTGTATGCTTGGCATGCATGCAGTCCTGGGATCAATCCCCAGTTCCTCCAATATGGGGGAAAAAAAGATGGAAATAGAAGATATGACTCTTACCCTGAAGCTTTCAGGTAGCTGGGGAAACAAAATGTTGACATATATAATACTAAGGAACAGCATCAAAATTACATATTAGTGAGTACAAATTATTAAAATTCAGGGGAGGATATAGCTCAAGTGGTAGAGTGCATGCTTAGCATGCATAAAGTTCTGGGTTCCACCCCCAGAACTCCATTAAAAACAAACAAACAAACAAACCTGACTACCTCCCCACCCCCCCTAAAAAACACTAAAATTAAAATTAAAATTCAACACTATTCTTCATGAATGCTGAGGAGGGGTGATAGTTCAGAGGTTACCTACATTTGGTAGGATTGTTTAAGAACAATTTCCTAGAGGAAATGAGTTGTCCATGGATTCTTAAATAATAGAATTCTACAAATGGCAAAGGCCTTAGAAAATTTCAAGACAATGATAAATGTTTTTTGAAATGCATCTTATGTGTAAGAGAGGGGATGGGAAAGGGGACCCACAGAGCCCCTAATTTGTATGAACCTGTAGTGGGTGCTTTACCTTTTCTGTCATGTTTGAGATATTGTGACACTGTGAAGTTTACCAAGAAATTAGCCTGATTTGTGCAAACATATAGAATTATGTAACTGCAGTCATGGAGTTTAGACAGGACCTCTGATAGGGATTTAACAAAATTTATTGAGATATTGGGTATCTGCTTAGTGCCAGGTCCTAAGCTAGCACTGGGAATATAAAAACAAAAGGAAAGTCTTTTAAGAGTCATACAGTTTGGTAACTGGAGTAGAGTATGTGAGAAGTGCTATGACAGAGATACGGAGATACTGAAAGAGCTATAAAAGTCCTAATTCTGCCCAGGTAATTACATGAGGCTTCACAGACAAGTTGTTCTGTGAGCTGCATTTTGAGAGAGGAAGATAAGTTTGCCAGGCTGGCAAGAATGAGAGGAATACAGAGGAAGCAGAGGGCAGAACAGGAGGGAGAAGGACATCCTAGGCTGACCTGTATCTGTCCCAGCTTTTCCATCCCCTCTATTCACAAAGCCGGAGAAAGCATGTTTTTTAGGAGAGACTCACCAAGTAGTCAAGAGAGCTTTAAATGAGTTCTCAGAGGGGAGGCAGAAAACGTTCAGAAATAATTCAGTTAGTTGTGCCTACTATGTGGAGGTGACCACGTGTGACACGAGGAGAAAGAGGAATCAGAGCGGAGCAGGCCCCAGCATGTCTAAGGTGAAAATAAGAAAAAATAGATCAGGAACAGAGCACATGGCTTCAGGGGTTAGAGATAATGGGCTGGAGTCATACAGCAAAACATTCGGGGCTGGAGAGTCTGCTTTTGATGTCTTCTGCCGGACAAGGAGTCCTGAAGTGCTTGCCATGCCAAAAGGGCTCTGAAGAAGAAGGCAACCGACCGGAGAAGATGGACACACAGGAGGAGAACCAGGATGGCCTCTAGGTGTCACAGAATTCCAGGAAGGAGGAATTTCAAGATCTATGGGGAAAAAAGGAGAATGAAGTTGTGCTGTGAATGTAACCTCAGGAGAGGAGGTCAGTGGACTCAGGAACAAATAAATGTTACAGGAACAAGAAACAGTAAGAAATAGAATTTGTCATGGAGAGAAACAGGGCCAAAGTTAGAAGGGAGAGCAAGGTCAGGCAAAGGCCTGACCTGGGCATGATAAACATAAAACACCTTCAGACAGCAGAGAAGATGAAGCTAATGAAGAAGAGACTGAAGATGCTAGAAAGAAGGACTTATTAATGTAGTAAAAACTGCTTAAATAAGGTAGCATGGGGACTAGGTTGAAGGGTGCAAGTGAATGGGAAGCTATGTAACAGGGAAGAAACTTTAGATAAGGAAGGAAATAGTACTGTTCAGGAAGGGAGGGCAAAGTAAATAAGAATACTGTGGTGCTCATTTTGTAATGTATAGAAATATTTAATCACTATGCTATGCACCAGGACCTAACATAGTGTTGTAGGTCAATTATATTTCAATCACAAACAAACAAGCTGATAGAAAAAAGAGATTGGATTTGTGGTTAAAAGAAGTGGAGAAGGGAGGAGGAATTGGATGAAGGTGGTCAAAAGGTACAAACTTTCAGTTATAAGGTAAATAAGTACTAGTATTACTATATACAAAATAGATTAAACAAGGATCTACTGTACATCACTGGGAACTATATTCAATACCTGGTAATAACCTATAATGGAAAAGAAGCTAAAAAAAATAATTGAATCACTTTACTGTATATCTGAAACTAACACAAAATTATAAATCAACTATATTTCAAAAAAAGATAAATAAGTACTAGGGATATAATATTAGTGATTAATATAATTAACACTGCTGTAGGCTATATATGAAAGTTAAGAGAGTATATCCTAAGAGTTCTCATCACAAGGAAAAAAAATGTTTTCCTTTTTTCTTTTATTTTGTATCTATATGAGATAAAGGTTGGTCACTGAATTTATTGTGGTAATCCTTTCATGATGTATGTAAGTCAAATCATTATGCTGTACACCTTAAACTCATACAGTGCTGTAGGTCAATTATATCTCAATAAAACTAGAAGAAGAAGGAGAAGGAGAAAAGAAGAAGAAGGAGAAGGAGAGGGAGAGGAAGAGGAGGAGGAGGAGAAAGGGGAAGGGAAAGAAGAAGGGGAAGGGGAAGGATGAGGAGGAGGAGGAGAAGGAGAAGAAGAAGAAGAAGATCTACTGCTCCTGGTCCTCCCTTGACAGCCTGGGGTATGGACAGCTTTGGAGGTGAGGAAAATGAAAGCTTAGAACAGCTCCTACAGCAGGAATGGACCAAAAACCTCCCAAAATAGGGATTGCTGTGGAGAAACAAAAATCTCAGGCAGATTTAGGTCTTAAGACTTTGAAGCTGACTAAGGCTCCACAGAATGCCGCTGCTGCTTGTAAGCAGTGGAGAAAATGGATGATGGAGATTCAGTCAGTGTGCTTCCAGGTTGAATCTGGGAGAGGTTAAGAGGAAAAATGGGGGGTGAGGCTATAATTCAGTGGTAGAGTGTGTGCCATGCATGGGGTCCTGGGTTCAACCCCTAGTACCTCCATTAAAATACATACATACATACATACATACATACATACATACATACATACATACCCACCCCCCTAGCCCCACACACAACAAAAACAACAGCAATACAAAAAAAAAAAAAAAAAAAAAAAAGAGAGAGAGAGAGAGAGAAAAAACAACAAAAAAAGAGGACAAATGAATTAGTGGGTTGGGGAGTTTACCATTAAAGTTACTAGATAAGGGCATAAATGGAGACAATGACCTAATCTGTCATAGGAATTAGGGAAGGAGTTTTCACAAACAGACTGACTTTGACCACATTCAGATCGTTCATGATTTGGGATATGGTCTTTTTGGAAGCTGAATATATTATGAAAGATCTTGTTTCATTGTCATAATTAGAATATATGCATGCTCTACAGTCACTGTGAAGGCATGCTATCTATCCATTTATCTATCCATCCCTGCTCTCCTTATAGAGAATAATGAGTCTGTATTCCTTAGCTGTTTTTATCGTTTATTCTGCTAGGAATGTATAAGAATTCCTCACCAACACTTAGTATTACCAAATTAAAAAATTTTTGCCAATGGAGGTTATATTCCTTAGGAAAGAAACTGTGTGTTTGAGGGGAGTATATACATATTTTTTTTCTTAGGGTACTGCCTAAGGTAATTAGTAAGCAGAGCAGCTAAGATGAAATTACAGTTATCTCTTTAGGGAGTCATATAAGCACAGTTCCAATACCCACATTATGTATACTTTCATATCTCTTTTCTGGAGAGGTGTTTGGAAATAAGATAGGAATTCTCGCTTTGTTATTAAGAAAGAATAGGCAAGGTAGTTGTAAGGGTAGTGGAAAATTGTTGAAACATTTATTCTTTGATATTGAGTTCTGGAAAGACTTGTATTTTTTTTCTTTTCATTGGGCAGACACCTCATGTTACTGTTTAGTTTCCCATTACTTGTTCAACCTTTTAGTTTCTATTATAATTATCAGACCCCTTTTCTAACAGGCTCAGATAGACTTGCTGGACTCTGATACCAAGTTGGCTTTCAATATTATTTACATATTGATGATTTCCAAATTCATTTTTTCCAATCTAAACCTCTTTTCCAAATTCAAAATTGTCTTACACTTTGTCAGTGGGGCATTATTATCTTTCCTTTTTTTTTTTTTTTTTTTTTTTTGAATGGCACTTAAACAGTTTCCAGTTTTTCAGTGAAACATTGAAATTGTTGTGTTGCCACAGACACAAACTCATGTTCAGGGCCTTTGCACTTGCTCTTTCCTAAGCATAAAATCTCTAGCTTCCTCCCTTAATCTTTTTCAGATCTACTCAATGAACTGATTGTTGTATTTAAAACTGCAGCCTTCCCCAACATTCCCTGTGACCCCTTTCCCTGCTTTTCCCTCCTCTCTCTAACCATCACCATCTGACACACTATATATATATTCTGCTTTCTTGCCTTCTTTTATTTACCATCCCCATCCCCCATATCAAATGCAAGCACCACAAGAGCAGAGATTTCCTTTTGCTCATTGCTGTTTCCCCAAAGTATAGAACTGTGCCTGGCATGTAGTATGGACTCAATTAACGTTTATGGAATGAAGAGAATGAACATTGTCATGGGCATTTTTCTACATCTTTGTATGATTTTCCCATTTCAATACTTTTTAAAGTTAACCATTTCAATTAATTGACAAAGCCAGGATATTGCTAGTTCATGATAGTGTTTCTCCATTTGTCCTTTAAGAAAATCAAGTTTTGAGTCAAACTCACCAACATCATTTTCATTTAGGTCCTAGGAGATTAGGCTTTTGGGAACATTGGCTAAGAAGAGTCCATTTTTGCAGATAAAATTTATATTAAACACCACATTTCTTTCTCCAATCAAGGTATTTACCTGACACTGTAGTACAGTCATTAGTTTGTTCTGCCTGCAAGCCTGGAATGTGTGTTCCTCTTGATTAGGAAGCAAATTGTATTCAACTCTGCCTAGATCCTAGCTCAAGAATAAATTTGAATCAATCAATCAGCAAAAAAGGTTGAAAGTTTAGGAATCTTTCTCAAAAGAACAATCTGGTTATGCTTTTTAAAGCAGGTGTAACAAAGAAAATTATGTGTGAAAGGTGGGTAGAATGTTGTGGAAGGCAATGATAGAAAGTTTTTCTCTTCAGTTGAAGTTTGACTTGGGAGGAATGATTGTTCCATGAACAACATTTCCTTTACCACTGTGACTCCATTAAAGATCTGAATTCCCAAGTCTGTTTAATAATTGACTTCTGGAAGAAGTAATGGCCATCAAACATTTAGGGAGAAAGTCATATGCCCCAGAAAGTCTTAATTTTGGCGTAATGCCACTGGTTACTCCTCCTAATGTTGAAAACTTACTTCCTGTGCCTTCATTTCTTCATCCATAAAGTGAATACCGCCAAGGTACAGGGGCAAGTAACTAACAAAAATGTTATGATGACCTTTGCAGAAATCAAGCGCTGAGTCAAAGGAAGACAACCCTCCCCTGGCTTCTCTCTTTGGTGTTGAGGGCAGTTTTCCATTGCTTGCGACCCAGATATTGCTCAATGGTGTCATCTCTGACCTGGCATTCCGTTAATGTAGCTACAAACATTCAATTTGAAGACCACAAAACTTTTCTCTCAGCCCAACAGCCCCTCGGAAAAAAGATAATGACAAGAAAATCTTGACAATGCTCTCCCTCTCCAATACTCTCCTTTGACCTCACAGGAAAAAAAAAAAAAAAAAAAAAAAAGTTAGAAGAGGGGACCGCCAAGGGGAGGGGTAAGGGTCGAGAGGGGAGTCCAGCTCCAGTTTGGGGAAATCCAGCTCGCGTTTTGCCTCTTGCTCAGCGGTGCAGGGTCCAGGAAAGGCAGAGCCCCAGCTTCACTCCCTGAGGTCTGTCCTGGGGAGACACTGCTGCTCCGGGGGGCTGACCTGGCGGGGAGTGGCAGCGCAGTTCGCTCCCGCGCCGCTTTGTGCGCGCAGCCGCTGGCCCCTCTGCTCCCGGGTCTGCCCCCCGGGACGCCCCCCGACCCCGTCCCGCCCCAGTCATGCAACTCTACCTGCCTCTCCACTGCGGACCTTTGGGAAGCAGTCGCCCACCCCGGGGGCTCGGGGCCTGACCCTGCCAGGCAGCCCATAGGTGTCCGCCCGGGGCCCGCCCGCGCCTCTCGCTCCTGCCGGAGCCCCGGGCTCCGAAGTTGTGGGGAGCAGTGCGAGTTGGAAAGTTTGCTCGAGGGCTGGTGCAGGCTTGGAGCCGGGGGGACGCACGCTGTCCTCGGAGCCTGAGCGGGCCAGTGGTGAGTTGGGGCCGAGGCAGAGGGCAGGGGTCCGGGGACCCGCAAGTTAAGACCGGAAGGGAGTGCGAGGGGCTGTGGTCTGCTGGGGCTGGACATGGGCCGGGGCTCGGCGTCCGCGGGGGCCGCGGGGGTGGGCCCGCTCCCCGCCGCGACCCCCAACTCAGGGCCGCTTGGGGCGCTTTTGTGTGGGTGGTAAACAATGCCCCCGGCCGGAGGACGCGGCGGTCTGCCCCCAAGGCCAGGCTGCGGCGCCGGGTGGGGTGAGTAGGGGCGCCTCGGGCTAGGACCCTGGGCTCCTCTGGAAACCAGATTACGGGAGGGCAAGTGTGGCCTGGGGTGGGGGGAATCCATGAACGTGCCTGTGTTTGATGCGCCTGTTAGGAGAACCGGAGGTCGGGGCGTCTCGGTGTGAGGAGAGGGAAGAGTTAGAGCAAGTTTCGGGTGGAGAGCCCGGGCTGTCCGGTGCTCAAACGTACCCCCAAACACGTTTTCTCCCTCCCTCATGCTTATATAGGGGACCGGTTCGTTGGAAAAACGTTTGGCCCTTGCCTCCCTGAGTGTTTCGGGGAGGAGGCTTTAGGGGCGAAACTTGGAGTAGAGACAGCAGGGGAGTCTTGACCTGCAGTTGATCTGGAGTTATGCTGATCCGGGAAGCCGGGAGTAGGGAATAGAACAGTGTTCTGTCAAAATGGCCTAAAAACTTCTGAGCGCCACTCGGTCGCCGAACGCTCTGGCTTGCCGTCGCATCAGTCCCACTAGGGCGGAATCCTGGAGAGCCCCAAGGGTGGGAGGTGCGCAGAGCTGAGTGCCGGGGACCGGCCGTGCGACACGTGAGGGGCCAGGGCCGGGGGTGGCCGGGGCCGCCGCCACTTCACGTGTAGGGGAAGTGTTGAGGCGAGATCTCTCTCCCTTTTTCCCTCTGCCCCTCCCCTTCTTGTGCTCTCTGCTCTTCCTCCCCTTCCTTCCCTCCCTCTCACCCACACTTCCAAAAGATTCAGCTATGTGTAGTCTATATATTTCCACAAAAAGTGTTCAAAAAGTTGCTGCCGGTTCTCGTACACTTTCCACGTGAATGGGGAACACGAGTTGGGCATTTCTGACCCAATAAAAATTAATGTATCAACAAGAGAACAGACATTGATCGAACTAGGAGTCTTTCCCCCACCCCCAACTCGTCCTCTCAAATTAACCAGCTTGCGTTGGTCGCTCCAGTGCTTCTTTCCTTCCTCCCCGGTTCCACTCTCCAGCACAAAATGAGCTTCATAATATATCATAGTAATGATCAGTTTATGAATAAATGTTTTAAGACCTTGAGCGAGGAAGAGATTAGGTGCACAGCTTACTGTCGGCGGGGTGCGCTGCGCGCTGCACCCAGATGGGTTGAAGGGCGGCGCTGCAGGGCTGCAACCTCTTGTCCGCCCTGAATCGAAATACGCCTTCTCTGCTTCCCTTCCCAACATTATAAAATAAAATAAAATAAAATAAAAACATTGGCTTCCTTAGGCCTCATTCAGGATGCCAAAATGAATATGGAAAAGGCGCTTGTTAACCAGCTACGGCAAGATCTTTTTAAGGCACATTAGGAAATTATGTCTACAATTAAACAAGGCAAGTACCCAGTTAAGATGTTTGGAGTAATCAACGTTGTTGCTAAGAACTGAGAGACTAAGGTAACGTGATTTGGGTGCATTACCTGATTTTATCAATATGAGTTACAGAGGTTAAAATCCAAGTCTCTTTCCCAATTAAGAGACCATAACTAGGTTGGTTGTCAATGTGTGACAGTGTTTTAAAGCCATGCTGTGGTTTTTCAATTAAACTTCACAATCAAAATGTATGGGAATTATTAGTATACAGTGTCCTTATGTCATGCAAAGATTAGTAGCTTAGATTTGGAACTCTGAGACCACTGCTTACCATTTTAATGAGAGTTAACTATGGCTCCCAGTTCTGGTCTTCAAGAATTGATGTGTTAGAGGTTTGGATCACCTCAATCCCTGCCCTTTGTTTCTCTTCCTCCTCCAATCTTCTTTATCTTGTTTGTCCTTCCCCTCCCCCATCCTCTTCTTTTCCTCTGTATTTTTCCTCCCTGCACACGTTGTTTCTCTTTTCCCACCCCTCCATCTTTCCACATTTAATCTTCAGCATATTGATCCCAGTTGTCTTTTTATATTTTACTTTATTATTACAAATTTATTCCCCTCTATTTTTTTACCTTTTTTTTTTTTTTTCCTTTTTAGCATTTTATTCCTTCGTGTGCTTTTTCCTCTTCTTCTCAACATGTTTTATGCTTTTCTTGTTTTTGGAAGGGTCATTCTACCTCCATTTTAACTTGTCTATTCCCTTTTCTGTGACTCTTTTTGGCCTTTTTTTTTTTTTTTTTTTCTGGCTCTCTGCAGGGCAGCAGGGGTGTTTTACATATGGAAGGAGCCTTTGACTAAATCTGCTGGCATTCTAGTGAGTTTCCCTCAACAGCCTTCCCAGTGCCGAGGGCTCTCACACTTCCTGTGGTAGAAAACTATCTAGGAACAGCAAGCGGCCCGCCCACCTCCTCTTCCTTTAGAACTCACTTGCTAGAGGAAACTAAGCCAGGTGGTGCCTTTTAAAAAGAAATGTTTTAAGTCTTGTATTTCTCAGTCAAGTGCAGTAGCCTTTAAATTCTAAGGAGCTGAATGGAGTGACTATGAAATCAGAGTCTCTTTTGCAACTAGCTCTATGTATGCAAATACTCATCACTTTTTTGGCCACTGCTGGTAGTGGGAAGGATTGCAGTATAATTTTAAATTGACATGTGGGCTGGATGGTTACATCAGTTCAGCCACTTCCTGCCCAGGGGACTTTGGGAGATCCAGAAGGAGGAGGGGATTTTTCTGACGTGGTACTGTCAATTTTGCCCTTTACAGGCAACTGATACTGTTTAGGAAGCCAGCTTTTCAATAATTGTATTTTTTTTTTAAAGGCTCTCTTTAGGGAAAGACTGACTACTTAGTAAGCTCAAGTAATAGTGAGGCAAAAGTCTGATCCTGTTTGTTGACCAATTTGGTTAGGTATGTTTATGTGTGAATAATTAGCAGATCCTTACGTGGGGCCACGTCTATCATATTCACCCTGGGGCCTGCTCTTGCCACTTCTCCACTTTCTCTGTAACCTTACATTTTGTACTTTGGGCTGGCATCTCTTCATGTTTCAAATTATGAGTTGGCCTTTATCTCCTGGACAGTAATGTTTAGATCTCATACACTACTCCAGCCCCCTATGTCACAAGGACATTTTAGGGGAAAAAATGTATTATGAGTTTGGGGTCTTGGTGACCTCTGGTGAAAAACTAGTCAACTAACTAATGTTTTGCATCCCACAATTGTTAGGGTTTCTCTTTGTTTAATTTTGTTTTGTCTTCCAGGAAAATAAGAAGTCACAGGAAAATGTCTATTAATTGTACGTGGTTCCCCCTCCTGGGCCTACTATATATGTTTAATAACAGGGACACTATTCTCTTATTTCCTACTCCAATCATGTTATCTTGAATATATTCTAGAATAGAATAAAACTGATTATGAGAAATACTGAAACATTGATTTTCATTAGAAATAAAAAATGGATGACATAAAATGAAAAAGAATATGAAAAGGCATATATGTATAACTGAATCCTTATGCTGTACACCAGAAACTAACACAACATTGTAAATCAACTATACTTCAATGAAAAATAAAAAAAATTTTTTTAAAGGAAAATGGAAGTGGAATTAGTATTCAGTTTTAATTATATCTTTTTGTATTGCTTAGATACACTGTAATACATAAAAGCACCCCTGCCCCTCCAAAAGGTAATAAAGCATTTAATAAGACTTACTAATTAATAAGGAAAGTAATTTCAGAAGATCTGTGCAGATAATTCCATGTTTAAATAGGGACCTATGTAATAGAATGCACCACTTCCCCCCTCCCCCAACAAATTTCAAAAGAAGGTTGTTGCCTCTCCTCCCAGAGTTCAGCCCTGGGAATAATTTAGTTTATCGCAAAAGGTGGTTACATTTCATCAGTGGAGCCGAGGGTGATAAAATTAAGATCTTATGGGAGCCTTTATTTTCTTTCTGATTGTTTCTTTGGCTGGGTGGTACCCAGTGGTTTCTTCTCTGCAGTTGGGTTTTTCAGGGGTCATTGGCCTCTTTCATGATCTCATAAAAAGGCTGTTACCATTTAAAGAGGCCACATCTTTCCAATCCATGTTGCTCATACCTTTTCCACATCCTTGACAGGCTCTTTTTCAGGAGATAAGGTTTGAATGGTAAACATTATCTTAATTACAAGTCTGAATTTCTAAAGCACTTCAATTTAAAAATATAAAAGAATATATGAGACAGAGATCAATTTATAAACTACTTTCAAAAGCAGATCCCAGGACACCCTCTGGCATATCCAGATTACTTGCCTTCATATATGAATTTTAATTTTCATGGCTGCTTGCAATACTTAGATTATATGTGCCTAATAGTATTTTTAGGAATGTAATCTTGATGTAAGAGAGAAAGCATGCTTATTGTTGGATTTCTAGAAAATGGAATGGATTGCTCTTTGTTATCAAAAAAACAAAAAACAAACAAAAAAAAACAAACCAGCCTAATGAAGATTGCTGAGTTTCTGGGGAATACTTTCTCTAAAAATGCTGGTACAAAAAGCAGTGGTCTTTGGAGAAAATATCCTGCAGTTTTTCACAGCCAAAGAGTTAGAGCAAGCTTTTTTTTTTGTAAAGAAAGGGGGAAAGCAGTAAGCTTAAATGCCACGAACTCAAGTGAATTATTCTCTGGCCTAGTTGGATTTAGCATAGATTTATCACAATGTTATTTTTCTTGTGGTTAATGTTATCACTAATGTCTAAAAAGACTTTCTTAAAGGCTCAGCACTTTGAATCTGAATGTTGTGCTCTGAGATCTTTTATTATAGTGTATGGCCTACAATGTGGTAGATGAGAACAGAAACAAAAGTACTAGATTTCGCTTTGCAGGATATGGCAGACTGAGGATTAAACTGATTCGATGATAATGATAACTGTCATTTAGCTACTTTCTCTTATTATTTTTTGTATTTTGGAATATAAACAGCCATTTTTTTTAGCTCCTATTTATTAAACACATATTATATGCCAGCCCTCTGCTAAGCCTTTACAAATATCTGATTTTATTCTCATGGTAAGCCAATGAGGTCACCACAGTTATGCTTCCTATTGTAATATATATACAAGGAAACTGAGGAATAGAGAGACCAAGGAATTTGTCAGAACCACATGCCTAGTAATGTTTCTGAGCTAGAAATTGAACCCGGGTCTACCTACTTCCAAAGTCCTTCTTCTTACCTCATATATCTGGAGGATGAAACCATTGCCAATGGGCTCTCCCTGTAGGAGCCCATTGATAACTCTAAAGAAGTTCATTTCAGATGCAGAAACCTTGACTCCTGTTAAGTAGTTTGCTGAAGGACACAGCTGGTGATCACAGATTCAGATTCAGGGCTTTCAGATGTGACACCATTTTTAGCCACTAAACCAGCCAGTACATCCCAGATTACCTGGGTCAGATCAGTACAACAAGAACAAAAGCAAAATTTGAGAATGGTGGAGGGCTGTCAAATTGTTACTTTGCCAAGTAATAACATTAAAAAATAAGCCTATCTCTACTTTTCACTCAAAAAAAGACTTTTATTACTTTTTTTAGAAAGGAGAAATGAGACAAAACAGGAAGGCATAATTTCAGAATAAAGGAGAGTTGTTTAAAATGAATAAGTTCTGGGGAGGAGGGCATAGCTCAGTGGTAGGATGCATGCTTAGCATGCATGAGGTCCTGTGTTCAATCCTCAGCACCTCTATTTAAATAAACAAAAAAACCTAAATCCCCCCTCGCTGCAAAAAATAATTAAAAAATAATAAATTGAACTTTATGAAAAACTTTAAACAACCTCTTTTTTTTTTCTTTCTTTCTTATTTTGCCATAGACTGGTGATCACTTGGTTGCAGACCAGTTTTTGGTAACCATTCTTCTACACCAAACTTGCTTATCAATTCAGCAACCTGTCAACTGTTAAAGAATCCTCACCTAGTCTGTTGTCACACTCTTGATTCTGTGATCTTTAGGGACTATTGTTGTATTTTGTACGGTGAAATTCATTCTTGCTCATAGCTTGGTCTTATTTGGGGTCAGGGTAGACAATCTGAGGAAATAAAAGGCGTTGATGATGGCTCTTGGCCCTTTCATTTTCTCCTCTTTTCTTTCTTATCTTTCAAATAATAGTTGCTTGTCTAGCATGCTTTACTATTCTAATTATCTCTTTTTCTCTTTATTTCCAATTTCCTTGCCTAGGCATTCATCATGAGACTTTTGGGACCCTTGGTAGAAGGGATTTTAGAACCAGCTGTCTTTGGATTAAGTTGGTGAAAGAGAAAAGAGGGACATTCTGGGTGTGGCCAGTGCCCACCACAATGCCTTCCTTACACAGGAGGTACTCAACAGGTACTTGTTGGACCCGTGAGTCTTATTTGTAACCCAATCTGTCAATACTAACTCCCAAGAGTTTTTGCTTTTTTGTGTGTATATTTATAAAACTCAAAATTTGTAGATTGTTAATTGGAATGTGGTATTAATATTACTGGATCTCCAAGGAGTAGAGTTTCTTGGATAGTATAAGCCTCTCTTTCTCTGGCTTTACCAGCTTTACTGTCTAACAAATGATACATCTGCCTGTGTGGTACTGTGCTGAGGAAAGAGTTTAAGTATCCAAATTTGTGAAGATTAGGATTCGAGCTTTAAACTGCATGTAACTATAATAGTTATGGTTTCTAATGTAGAGAAATGTCCAAGTTTACCTTATTCAAAGTACTTTATCAACTTAATCAATCAGTTGTCACAGAAATGAAAAGGAACTCTATTTGTGGAATCCAGGGTTTAAAGCATACTTTAGTATTTTTTGTGTCTATTGTTTTTCTTTTAGTAGTTCCTTTTTTTTTTTAATTTTTATTTTTTTAAATGGAGGTACTAGGGATTGAATCTGGGACCTCATGAGTGCCAAGTACACACTCTACCACTGAGCTAGACACCATTCTCCTCTATTGTATTTTTCTTTTGCAGTAAATATTTCCAATTCCCTAATTTTAATTAATGATCACTAGTAAATATTCTATTTCAATGGTAGAATGCATAGGAAAAAGACTCACTCCCAGTGTCTTCTTGTTATTTCAGACCAGAACCTCGTGCGACTGAGCACAATGATGGTGCATCCAGATTCTCTTCAGAAGTGAGACTTTCCAGAGGACCAATGACTCTGTTCCTCGTGCCCTTTCATTTTTTCCTACTCTGTAGCTATGTCTCGATCTCGCCATGCAAGGCCTTCCAAATTAGTCAGGAGGGAAGATCTGAACAAAAAGAAAAACAACCAACTGAAAAAGGGATCTAAGCCAGCCAACAAAAATGTGGCATCAATCAAGACTGTGAGCCCTGGAAAATTAAAACAATTAATTCAAGAAAGAGATGTTAAGAAAAAAACAGAACCCAAACTGCCTGTGCCAGTCAGGAGCCTTCTGACAAGAGCTGGAGCTGCACGAATGAATTTGGATAGGACTGAGGTTCTTTTTCAGAACCCTGAGTCCTTAACTTGCAATGGGTTTACAATGGCTCTCCGAAGCACCTCTCTTAGCAGGCGACTCTCCCAACCCCCAGTGGTCATAGCCAAACCTAAGAAAGTTCCACCTCCTAAGAATTTAGGAAAGCAACATGAGTGTGACTATAAGATACTTACTGACATGGGAGGAAAGCACTCAGAAAATGATTCAGTCCCAGTGCAAGACCCCTCAGTCCCTCCTGATATAGAGAAAATAATTGGCATACAAAGTGTATCTTTAATTAAAAATGAGAGCCTAGAGACAACCCAATCTTGGTCCCAAAGTGTCGAGAATTCCAAAATAAATATCTCTGCTCATAGTGGCCCAGCAGCAGAGATCCTTTCTGGGTCATTGGAAGGGACACATGGTGGTGAAGGACTGTTCTCTAAAGAGACATTGAATGGTATCAGCAATTCTCCTAGAATGTTTGTTCAGGACACTCTCTGTGATCCTTTGCTCCAAAGAGCAGCCCTCAAGGTTACCTCTGAAGGAAACCCCAGCATTCAGCTAGAAGATTTGGGTTCACGAGTAGAATCTCTTAAGCTATCTGATTCTCACCTGGATCCCATCAAAAGTGAACATGATTGCTGCCCCACCTCCAGCTTTAATAAGGTTATACCTGAATTGGACCTTAGAAACTGTTTGTCTATTGGTGGGTCAATATATCCTACCTCATTAATAAAACTCCTCTTGGCAGGTTCAGAACAAGAAACCCTTGGTGCTAAACCAGATCATCAAGAGATACTCAAAGCTACCCCAGATCAACAGGAAGTTCCTGATGCCACCCCTATCCTGGGGCAGTCCTTGAATGCTGTCCCACATCAATGGGAAGTTCCTGGTGCTAACCCAGTTCATGGAGAACCTCTGGGTGAGACCCCAGACCCACCAGAGCCTCCTGGTGCTATTCCAGTCCAAGGAGAGGTCTTTGGTGCTACCCTAGATCAACATGTCCTTGGTATGGGTAATGGTACTGCCTCAGACCCACCTACCTTTCTTTCTGCTCCTCTAAACCCAACCACTACTTATAATGCTCTCCCAGAATGGCCAGAGCTCCAGAGCACTGTTTCATCTGGGCTTGAGGTCCAGGGTGCTATGCAGATTTTGCCTTTGGGCTCAGGTCACACTCCTCAACCATCATCAAACTCAGAGATAAGTTCGGTACCTCCAGTGATGGCTATGAGCAACACAGAAAATGAGAAGCAGGTTCATATAAGCTTTCTGCAAGCTAACACTCATGGGTTCATGTTAGCCCCTGAGAGAGGACTCCACCATGCTCCACAAGGCATTGCCCAACTCTCCCAGGTGAGTCCCAGCAAATTGGAAGGAGGGAGCTCCCAGATCAGCACCACTAGCATGGTTGAAATCAACACCACAGTGGTGTCTAGGCCAGTGTCATTTGCCAGTACCTCCTCTTCTCCTTCCTACACCACTTTGCTACCTACTTTGGAAAAGAAGAAACGAAAGCGCTGTGGGGTCTGTGAGCCCTGCCAGCAGAAGACCAATTGTGGTGAATGTACTTATTGCAAGAACAGAAAAAACAGCCACCAGATCTGTAAGAAAAGGAAATGTGAGGAACTGAAAAAGAAACCATCTGTCATTGTGCCTTTGGAGGTAAGTTTAAATGCCCAAGGGGCTGGGAGATGCCTCTGAGAGTTGGTAGACTTACTTGTGCCAGGACAGTTTGCTTCAGTATTACATACTTTAGCTTTAGTAAAATGTTGCTTTTAGTTACCTGTAGGAGTTTGTGGACCTACCTGAAATACGTCTTGTGCAGTGAGTGATGCAGTAGCTTATTTTTAGAATTTGTCTCAGAAAGCTAGAACATAAAGTTTTTCTGTTTTAGAATTTGATGGAGAATAGGGAAATCATATGAAATGTGGTTTTGGAAAGATTTCCACTGTGCTTCATTTTGGCTAGTTTGTGTGTCTTTTTTGAAAGTTACAGATTTAAAAATTAGGAGTGGAACGACATTCATTGACTCCTTTGAAGTCTAAGAAACCAGAGGAATTAAACTTCTTTTTAAAGAATGAAACTGTCTGTAGCCTTAATCTTGAAACTTTGCCTTGGAGGTATAACAGTAATAAAGCTTTCATCTCAACTTTTGGCAGGTGATTTCTACCTGCTCTACATATCTCACAGGATTGTTGGGATCAGCAGCTGAAAATGGTTTGTAAACTCCAGAGTGATATATAAACACTTGTACTTACTATTATAGTTATGAAACTAAGGTAGTAAAAGTTTTGGTTGACTTAGAATTTGTTGAAAGGGTTTTATGGAGTTTGGTTAATATTCAAACTCACTTTTCAGACCTTTAATTAAAACATCTGTTAACTATGGTGTTTTATGATTTTTAGATTACTCATTTGAATTTCTATTTATTTGAGTCTACTATGAATGCAGGTATGATAGAACAGATTAATTTTAAAAGCATTATGAATGTAAATTCAGTCAATTTAAAAAACATTTCATTCTAGAGGGGAGAATATAGCTCAGTGGTAGAGTGCCTGCTTAACATGCTCAAGGTCCTGGGTTCAATACCTAGTATCTCCATTAAAATAAATAAGTAAATAAGCCTAACCACCCACCACCAAAGCAAACCAAAAATAAAAACAAACAAACAAACAAACAAAAAACCCCAAAACATTTCATTCTAGGCTTAAATGATCTGTCCAAAAGTGCTGACTTGCTGTTTGGCTGACTCACTACAAACAAGAGATCAGACATTTAACCAATCATGTATTGATGGGCATTTAAGGTGTTACTTCAAATCTTTGTACAATGAGTAATCTTTACGCAAGTCATTTCACACATGCGAGAGTAGATCAAAATGTGGCCAGTAACTCAATGCTTATAAACATATCTAAAACACTTAGTAGCAATATTTTTATAACAGAGAGACCTCCCTTGTAAGCTCCTGATTTGTAACACTGCCCAGTGACATTGCCAAGGGTACTCTATCTCTAACAGGTATAAACAAATTGGTTCTCTTCTTTTCTAAACTTGTTCCTCTTGCATTACACATTTAGTTCAATGGCTTACCATCTACCTGGTCACCCAAAATGGAAAATTCAGTCATCTTTCATGCCTTCCTCTCACTCTAATAGAATCTCTTGTTCTACAAGATCTGAGCACTCCTATCTCACCGTTCTCTGGGTTCCCGCTGTAGTTGAGGCTTCTATCTCTTACTGGGATAATTTCAACGTGCTCTTTATTGTCAGCAAGTATTTACTGCACTTCTACCCTGGGTTGTGCTCGGGGGATGTAGTCGTGAGCGTACCAGTCAGCAGGGAAGTCAGGATGTTGAACAGCAAGCTCTCCTTCAGTGCGGTTAAGTTTTTCTTCCTGTAACCCTGTTCCTCCCACTTAAGTACATTTAGTACTCATTCTTCTGTATATGTGATATATCTCACTCAAAACCAAAGAAATTAGAGGAAAGCTTTCAGTGACTTCCAGTTACCGATGAAGCATAGATTCCTAAGTGTGGAATACGAGATCTTTGAGATCTTGGCATGACTGACCTCCTCTGTCTTGTTTGCTGTCTGTCACAGCTCCTCACAATATACTTGAAGTCTCAGCAGTATCCAGCTGCTTGTATTTCCCCACACTCACCAGGCATGATCCTGCCTTAGTGTCCATGCTCGCCATACATATCCTTCCTTGCCCCATCCAACAAGACTCCACCCATTCACTCACCCTTTCCGGAGCCACAATCGTATCTATGAGTGTTCCCCAGTTCCATATGAGGGGACTTCATTTTTCTAGTGCTTGTCTAGCCTTGTTATAGCGATAGGTGATAAATAAACACTTGTCAGTTAAATGAAAAGAATATGTTTGTAACTCAAATTATCAGGTTTAGAAATTTAGATTTTGGCATGTGGTTTATTTCTGTAAAACTTGCTCTGGCAAGCAAATGTGGCCACTGTTGTCATGATGTGTTGGTGTGGAAAAACCAGTGTTTATTAAGGACTGAATGAATGAATACCTTGGGTATTTGTCACAATTTCCTAAGCACCACATTATTTAAAAAAAAAAAACAACTTTTATTTTGACATAATTCATAATTGCAAGAGTAGTACCAAGAATTTGGTATGTCTTTCAGCCAAATCATAGCATTTTAACATATTACTTCATTACTTTCACTTTCTTTTTATCTCCTTCCCCATATATAAATATGTATTTTTCTGAACCAATTGAGTTTTTCATAGACATGATATTCTTTTAGCCCTGTACTATATTTCCTAAAAACAAGGATATTCTCTCATAGTATAATGAAAATTAGGAAATTAACATTGCACCGTTATTATCTAACCCACAACTTATTCATATTTTGTTTATAAGAAAATGTCCTTTTGTTATGAAAACTAATATACATATGTATATGTAAGACTGGGACATTGTGCTGTACACCAGAAATTGACACATTGTAACTGACTGTACTTCAATTTTTAAAAATTCAAAAAATAAAAAAAGAAAATGTCATTTTGGGTTCCTTTAATCTAGAACAGTTCCTCAAACTTTTAAAACAACTTAATTGAGGTATAATGGACATAAACTGCACATATTTAAAGTGAACAGTTTGAAGGAGGGAGGGTATAGTTCAGTGATAGAGTACCTATCTGACATGCATGAGGTCCTGGGTTCAATCCTCAGTACCATTAAAAAATAAATAAACCTAATTACCTCCCCCTACTAAAAGTAAAAAATTTTTTTTTAATTTAAGTGTACAATTTGATAAGTATGACATATGTATACACTGTGTGACCATTAACATACTCAAAATCCATCACTCAAAAGTTCTTTTGTGCCCCTTCAAAGTCCCTACCCCTGCCCCCACAACTGTACCATTTCTCCTCAGGCAAGCATTATCTTTCCATCGCTATACTTGTGTTTGCATTTCCTAGAGTTTGCTATAAATGGAATCATATAATATGTACTTTTTTGTGTTGTTTAGAGCAATTCCTCAATATTTGTCTTTTATGACATTGCTATTTTTGCAAAATGCAGATTACTTATTTTGTCCTTCAATTTGGGTTTGTCTAATGCTTCCTTATGACTAGATTTGGGTTATACATTTTTTTTTTAAGGGAGAAAGCAGTTAGGTTTATTTTTATGTATTTATTTGTTTTTAATGAAGGGACTGGGAATTGAATCCAGGACCTTGTGCATGCTAAGCATAACCCTCACCCCAGTTGTACATTTTTGTATGAATACCTTCTTATCAGGAGAGACATAATGTCAGTTTGCCCCACTACTCATGATCTTAATTTTTTTTTTAACATTTTTTATTGATTTATAATCATTTTACAATGTGTCAAATTCCAGTGTTCAGCACAATTTTTCAGTCATTCATGGACATAAACACACTCATTGTCACATTTTTTTCTCTGTGAGTTATCATAATATTTTGTGTATATTTCCCTGTGCTATACAGTGTAATCTTGTTTATCTATTCTACAATTTTGAAATCCCAGGCTATCCCTTCCCACCCTCCACCCCCCGGTAACCACAAGTCTGTATTCTCTGTCTGTGAGTCTATTTCTGCTTAATTTTGAACATTAGATTAAGGCAGTGTCTTTCAGATTTCTCCATTGTAAAATCAGCATTTTTTTACTTTGTATTT
Source organism: Camelus dromedarius (assembly GCF_036321535.1). NCBI lineage: Eukaryota > Metazoa > Chordata > Mammalia > Artiodactyla > Camelidae > Camelus > Camelus dromedarius. The sequence goes on along the minus strand of NC_087443.1, from coordinate 34,788,294 downwards.
AATAAATATCTTGTAGGGCAATTGAGACTTATAAACGTATACCTACTCCTCAAACTTTCACTCCTCAGTTTTAGCATTCATTGGTGATTTTTGCCTAATTGTTGCCAAGTGGTGATTCTGTTTCTATGATTTCTAAATCTATACGTTAGCTTTAAAGTCCAAGGAAGAGCTTTTTCTTCTTTATTTCAGTATGAACTTAAAGATTTTTTTATTATATTTAGTAGGTTATACTCCTTTATTATCATTAATTATTTTGATGCTCAAATTGTCCCAAATTTGGCCAAGGAACACCTTCAACCATTCTTTGAGTAATTCTCTTTGTTTTCTGACACAAGTGTTGTATTTTCTGTCCTGCCCTAAACCAAATGTCAGCTATTTATCGCAGGAAACTTGCTTCTTTTTGGTGGCGAACAATACTTTAGAAACCAAGATCTTGGTGATGGGTGTTATTGTTGTTACTGAAATGTCAGTGGTGTGTTTAAAAGTTGGAACATGCATACGTTGAATTAGTTCTCCTCTCCCCCACCCCCTCCCGCCACTTTCAGCCTCTGTCTCTGTCTCACACACACCACCCTCACCTTTCAATGTTGTTATGTCATTCATCACAATTTTAATTTATTTCTGTTTACATTCTATTTCAAGGTTCCCCTATACTTGATGATATTCATATTCCCTTGCTCTCTCTTGCTTTCCCCCTCCCCCAAAAGATCACCTTTATTCCTGACAAAGGTGATTCTGAAAAATATGTAATGTTGTCCTTATACTAAATGCTGACAATAGATGGACCTACTTATCCAACAGTGTGTGGAAAGGCAGAGAAGAACATAGGGAACCCTTCTCTGAGGGAAATTCATTCTGATAGAGCAAGGAACAATTGTACACTATCCTGTTTCTGGTTTCTTTTGCTTCATATTATGTTTATGAGATGCATCAATAATGTTGCTTATAGTTGCAGTCACTCATTCTCATTGCAGAGTAGTAGTCCATTGTATGTACATGTCACAATACCTGTAGCCATTCCATTGTTAGTGAGCAGTGGAATGTTACAGTTCAGTACTGTACAGAACAGTAAAATGAACATAGAAGTGCTACTATGGACATTTTCATAAATGTCTTTTGGTGAATATAATTGGATGAATATTCTATTGAGTATATTCCTAGGAGTGGAATTGCTTAGTCACAGAATATACGTATGTTTAGCTTCCATAGCTATTACCAAAGAGCTGTGGTTGTTCCAATTAGGACTGTCATCAGTTGTATATGAGAGTTTCACTTGCTCCATATCCTTGCCAACACTCGATATTTTCTGACTTGTTTTAATCATTTTGTTGGGTGTGTAATGGCATCAATACATTATGTTTCCTTGATGACTAATGAAATTGAGCTACCTCTCATGCTTCTTAGCCACTTAGCTATCATCTTTGAAGTGCCTGTGAAGTCTTTTGTCCATTTTTAAATTGGCTTTTTGGCCTTTTCATTATTGGGTAATGAGTTCGTTGTATTTTGTTGATACAAATCCTCTGTTGAATAAATGATTGTAGGTACCTTTACCTATTCTACGGCTTAATCTTTTCAGTAACTTAATCATGCTTTTGTTTGTTTGTTTGTTTGTTTAATGCAGGTACTGGGGATTGAACCCAGACCTTGTGCACACTAAGCACACGCTCTCCCACTGAGCTATACCCTCCTCCAATCATGGTTTTTAACTAACAGATATTCTTAACTTTAGTGTGGTCTAGTTTACCAGCCATCTCCTTTATGATAGCTTTTCATGTCCTGTTTGTCTACTTTTTGCCAGTTCAAAGGTCATGAAGATGTTCTTTTGCTTTCTTCTTAAAAAGTTACTTTTTTAAACCTTTCACATTTAGATGTACAATAGATGTGGAATTGACTTTTGTCCATAGTGTAAGATGGGAGTAAAGATTCATTTTCTTTCATATGCTTATCTGCTTGAGCAGCACCATTACTCAACTGCTGTCCTTTCCCCACTACTGCAACATCAAGTTTGTCACAAATAAGGTGATTGATTAGTTCTGCATGTTTCTAGACTGTTTCATTGACCTTTTTGTTTATCTTTGTGTCTGAATTCTCATCATTTCTAGGCTTATAACTTGTCTTGCTAACTGGTAGTATAAATCCTTTAGCTTTGTTCTTCAGTATTTATTTTGGCTTTTTTTTTTCTTTGTATTTTCATCAAAATTTTCGAATCAGCTCGTAAGTTTCCACAAAAAACTCTTCTGGGATTTTTATTGTGATTATGTTGAATGTATACATCAATTTGTAGAGTTTAACATTTTTACAATATTGAATCTTCTAGTTCATGACCAGAGTATATCTTTAAATCTTATTTAACTCCTTTCAATAATATCTTATACTTTTCAATATAGTTATTTAACTTGTTTTATTTTTAGATATTTGATATCACAATTTTTATATTTATTTTATGCTCTTAATGATTGAAGGCCATTTATTTTGATAAGTAAGAATATCAATAAGAAAATATATTTCATGTGTTTCTTCCTAACATCGGAATTATTTTATTTATTGAGTGTTGGAATGAGAAAGAGAAAATACATCTACAGTTTTTAAATATTACTGTTTCTGTTAGTGTTTATATGAAACGAATGTACATTTTTAAAAAACAGAACTGTTAGAATTTTTTTCTACTAAAGTATACTTAGCCTCCAAAGGCATATGTCATTTCTCAAAATGTTAACTACTGATGTCTGAGAGAAGTAAAAGCAATTTTTGATTTACTTTTTTAATGATAGATTACATTTTTGTTTCCCAATTGTTTCTTTTAATTATACAACAAGGTGGTGAGATAGTCTTCTCAGTGATATCTTTTGGCCAGGAGAAAAAAATGTTATTTTTCTGCCAAGTTTAGTTCAGCTTACTGTTCTCCATATGCAGAGATACAGATAATTGAAACCACTAACTTTATAACTCTTAGTCATCTAGGAATTTGCTCTTGGCTAGGTACACCTGCGTATTTATAATTTAGCATATTGAGACATGTGTACTCTATTTACTGAATGGTGATAGAGGTAAAAAGAAGGTGGGGTGGGGAGGCTTTTTAGAGACTCAAAGAGTAGATGCTTTGACCATGCTATGCTTTCACAGATAATTTTTAGTGTGTTTAAAAACAACAGCAAAACACCAAAGAAACAGAAAAACCATACAGTTGTTTGTAGATGTACTGAGGGCAGAGTCTTGAATTCTATATCTATAGCTCGATGATTTTGGTATAGTATTTCATATTTAATTAGCATGAACTGAATGACTTAAGAAGTTGGTGAGTTGGTTGCCAAAGTGAAATAGTCTCTCTTATGTTTACTTCAGTTAATATTGATTTCCCCTCAAATATGAAAGAGTTATTATATTAATTGCAGTATACTAGAGAACGGTGTAAAATGTGCTGTTTATTACCATGCTATCTTCTTAGCTAATAGAAATTCCACCTGGAGAAATAGTAACACCTATCTAGGTTGTGCTTGAAAAGCTAGAAGTTAAGTAGTATTATATGATAGAAATCGAACCACGGACTGTCCACTATCTTAGGATAGTGTGATAACAGTCTAGTTCCAGAGATGTCACCTGGATTGGTTGATTTCTTATTTAATTTCATTTTATCCATTTTAATGGGAGTTGGGGAGGGGGGCAGGCCTCTCCTGGCCCCTGCTTTTCTCTGTGTTTTCAAACAGCCAGATCTCATTTTGGCATATGTTGTATATAGCATATGGAACATATTTTTGCTACCAGCTCTTGCAATTGAGGGCAGATGTTATATGTCCTTAAATATGCCTTTAAGAAATCTCTTTGGATCACTACTGATACTTCAGTAGCATACCTCACCACAGAGCTGACCATAGGAAAAAATGCCTTTGGCTTCAAGCATCCTTGCATGTTTAAACCCCAAGTATGTCAACAAAACCATGCTGATCTCGATTGATTCTGACCAGTGGGTGTTAATTTTTAGAATCTTGTCACTATGGTTCAAATCTTACCTTGCCATTTTGTGTAGACCATCTTATCCAGAAAGAAAAATGTGTGAAACTGACTTCATCTAGTTTCAGTATAATCCAAGTGATACTATCATTTACTAGTGAGCACTGTAGTACTCATTTATTTTGCTACAGAGCTTAACTTTCCATCTCTTTTCGTTGGTCAGCTTCTTGATTTTTTTGTTCCAGGATAGCATTTCAAGAGTTGATGGTTTCAAAACCGCAAAAGTCATTCTCCTTATAAAGTAGCCAGTCATTGTGGTACTATGATGAATGTGATACAAGTGTACCCAGGAAGGAGAGAAGGTGGGATCCTTTTGTATTATTATCATAGTAAAATAAGTTACAACTAACAAAAGAATCAATCTAAGCAATTCAAGTCATTATCTTGATATTGAGACTCAGTACACAAGTCATGATTATCCAGAAATTCTTGGCTAATTATCATCAGCTCTTCATGCCTGGTAGAAAGAAATAAGAGAAATCGTGCTCCTTTCTGATTTGTGTCCCATTAGTACTGAGTCCCAGTTTTAAAAAAGAAAGGCATGGTGTTCTTCTGCAGAGAGAGCAGTAATTAGAAGTGAGATGTTTACTTCTAAAGCCCAAGCCCAGGCCATATGGGGTGCTAGAGCATAATAGGTACTCAACAGCTGTTTGCTGAACAAGTGATTCAGTGAATGAATGAAATCTCATTTAAAAAAAAGTAAGATTCAGTCTTTCTCACATATGAATGTCTCTTTTAAAAGTGTACTGTAAACCTTTATATCCCATATGTACCTAATATATCATCTTAGCAGGTAGTATCCCAAAACTTTTCGGGGTTTATTTTATATATGTCATTCTCAAGTACCAAAGATGTTAAGATCATGGGATATCTATGACAGAAATTCAAGTAGAGGATTTGAGAAAAAAAGTTTTTAGCAAGGTACACAGTGCTTTAAACCATGTTAAAAACCAGCTGCCTGTGTTGTTTAAAATTGCTGCTATATGCATTTGTGATTGTAAGTTATACCAAGATCCAAAGTTTGGACAACTCAATATTCTAGAGGGAAAAGGAGCAGGAAAGCACAAAATCATGTATTTTTCTAATTGTAAATGGAATTTAGAAAAACAATTCTGGAAGGATACATACCTACCAAACCAAACTGTTGAAAGTGTTAACCGCTGAGGATTGGATTTTTTGGATGGACAAGGGGTGTATTAGAAAATATGTGAATTTAACTTTTTGCTTAATTTTTTCTACATGGTTTGACTTTCTACATGTTGAGCTTGTATTTCTTCAAAAGTAATAAAATATTAAATCAAAGTAATAATTTGCATTTAAAAAATTTAGAAGCAGGAGCAAGATAGAGTATAATTCTGGTACCTAGAGGCAACCACCATGAGTATATAGGTATATTTGCTTCCAGTATTTTTTCTGCATTTAAAAAACAACATCATTGAAGTTGAATGGGGTAAAATTTTCTTCTTCTCCTTTTTTTCACTCAGTACATCATTAGCATTTTTCCTTGTAATTAAAAAACTAAAGATTTAAAAATTATGTGTATAATGTGCCTTTAGGTAAATCAATATAACTTACTAAATTATTTTTCATTGCTGGATGCTTCAGTTTCTTACAGTTTCTCATATGGTAGTGAACTTTTTCTATATAAATCTTGGTTCCCATTTCAGATTATTTTCTTGACACTGGAATCTACTAGTCCTTTATTTCAAGCTAAAAGTATTAGCGTAACCAAAATTTAGTATTTTGCTAATGATTCATTGCCTAATGACTTCTAAATCTTTACCACTTTTGGAAACCTGAAGTTTGTAGTACAGGTATTTTTTTGAAAGTCAGATCCATTTCCTTCTCTTAAAAGGAGAAATTAAAGTTTCTATGACATTCTTTTTGGTAAACACATCTTCATGCCCTCTCAAAGATGGGGATTGAGCCAGCATTTCAGTGTATCTCCTAACTAATGACTGGATACTAGCCAGATCAGATTAGGTACTTGGTGTATTTTTAGCTACTATGGAAAGAACAGAAATTACTATTATTATATTAGTACTTTAGTCTGCTAAACTTTCCACATGCTTTTTGATTGCTAGACAAGAATTCCTAAGACTAATTTGATCCTAGTTTAAATTATCCCAATACTCATGTTTTATATGATATTTTAGAAATCATAAGGTTAGAGCTTCTATATCAGGTTTTTAATCCAGATGGGATTTTGTGCTCTGTGATCCCATTCCCCCCAAATTTTATGTAACATTGTTTTATGTGCATTTTTTCTGGAAAGATTGTCCTTAACTTTTATTAGGTTTCACAGAAATGTAAACCACATCTCCTACTCCCCAAAATAAAAACAAATAAGAGAATCACAGCAATCTTAATCTCAAAATCATCAAAATCTTAAAAGACTTTGAAGTAGTGAAATCTACAACTGTTACTATGGTTAAGGACAAAACAGTTATACTAAGAGTTTTGATATTCCCCCATGTGGCCACCAGTGTGAGAATAGATCTATTTGTGGCATGTGATAGTCAGACCCATGAAGCAGGGATCATGAGAAGCAGCAGTGATGTCTACATAGGGTCTGGCAGAGTCCCTGCCACATAGTAGGTGCTTAAACATGGTGGCTATTATTTTAGTCTTGAAGAAATTTGAGTATTCATTCCATTATTTTTACCTGTTTCCCTCTTGCTACTTCATTCATGTTATTTGGAGGAAGGTAACTGAAGTCCTTAGAAGTAGCCAGTATACACCATTTCACAGTATCTGCAAAAGCATTTTTCCTACTAGAGGATTAAGATGCATTATGAATGAATTGGTTTCACTGTTCCCATGTGATACAGAATTATAGTTGTGGTTTCCAGTGAGATGATGATGCCACAGTTATTTTCTTGTCCTTGTATAATGAGAGGGTTTTGGTGTTTCTGCTGTATTCTAGACATTTACACTATGCAGCTTATTTTTGTATCATGTTTCATGTGGAACACCATTTTGTGGTGAGTTTTCTATTAACAGGCAAAAGTAAGATCAAGGCAGGAGGAAGCAGAAGGACAAGACAGGGGAAGCCCACAGTTGAGCTGAGCCATGGACTTTTGGAGGGAGCTGATGTAGTTTAGACTTAGAGAGAGAAGTGTGTGTGTGTGTGTGTGTGTGTGTGTGTGTGTGTGTGTGTGTGTCTGTGTCTGTGTCTGTGTGTGTTTAGTTTCCTCCACTCTTATAGGAGTAAGTGTCTTGTTTAGGAGTTATACAGAATTGCAGGGAAATTTGTCTGAGTTAGTACAGAATTGCAGGGAGATTTGTCCACTAGTCAACATAAAATTAAATTACCTTTTTTATTCACCTAATTCCATTTTCTAGGGACACTTCTAGTGTGCTATGAGATGTTAAAACAAACAGAAATCAATCAAACTAGGAAAACGAAACAAAATAGTGTTTAACTTTTTTCTTTTTAAGGAGCCAGTGACCAGGCAACTTTGTCTTTATTTGACAGTTAGGTACACAAGATTTTAACAAAATTTAAACTTTTTGACTTGAAGCACAGGAAGCTGGCAAAGGAAAGGGGGAAAAATAACATTTATGGAGGGTCTATTGTGGACCAAACACTGTGCTAAAAGTCTTAAACTTACCATATTTGATTTGATCCTGACAGTGACCCATGAAGTGTGAGTATTAGGACTTTCATTTTGCAGACTATGAAATGGAAACCCACTTTAAAAAAATGTGTAGGGGAAGGTATAACTCAAGTGGTAGAGAGCATGTTTAGCATGCATGAGGTCCAGGGTTCAATCCCCAGTATGTCCTCTAGAAATAAACCTAATTACCTCCCCCCATCAAAAAAAAAAAAAAAAAGTTAGTTCCCCATGGCTAGCAAGTAGTAGAGGCACTCTTTCCTCTATGATAAAGGAGAATTAAATAATTAATCTCTCCTTTTTAAATTGAGATTTAATTCACATATAAAATTCACCCTTAAAAGTGTGCAATTCAGTGGTCTTTAGTATATTTACAAGGTTATGCAACCAACACCACAATCTAATTCTGGAACATTTTCAGCACCCCAAAAAAGAAACCTAGTACAATTAAGCAGTGACTCTCCATTGTCCCCTCCCCCAACTCCTGGTAACCATTAATCTATTTTTTGTCTCTATTGGTTTCCCTATTATGAGCATTTTATATAAATGGAATCATACAATATTTGGTCTTCTGTATCTGGCTTCTTTAACTTAGCATGTTTTCAAGGTTCATCCATGTCATAGCATTTATCAGTTCCCCTTTTATGGCTGAGTAATATTTCATTGCATGAATAAACCACATTTTGCACAAACATTCATTGATGGACTTTGGAGTTGTTTCTATTTGTTGGCTATTACGAATAATGTTACTATGAACATTTGTGTACAGGTTTTTGTGTAGACATGTGTATTTAGTTATTTTTGGTATATTCCTAGGTGTGGAACTCCTGGGTCAGATGATAACTCTTTGCTTAACTTTAAAGAATTGCTTAAACTGTTTTCCAAAGCAGCTGTACCATTTTAAATTCAATTCAACCATTTTAAATTCAACCAGGGTTCTAATTTCTCTACATCCTTATGGACACTTACTATCTGACTTTTTGATTTATTGGCATCCTAGTGTGTGTGAAGTGGTTTCTCAGGATGGTTTTGATATGCATGTCTCTAACGATTAATGATGTCAAGCATCTTTTCATGTGCTTATTGACCATTTGTAGATCTTATTTGGAGAAGTGTTTGTTCAAGTCTGTCTTAGTCCATTTGGGCTGCTATAGCAAAACACGACAGACTGGGTGGCTTATAAACAGCAGAAATATATTGCTTGCAGTTCTGAAGAAGGTACCAGCATGGTCAAATTCTAGTGTAGGACCCTAGTTCATAGCTGATGCCTTCTTACTGTGTCCTCACATGGTAGAAGAGGCTGGGGATCTCTCTGGAGCTTCTTTTATATGGCACTAATCCCATTCATAAGGGTTCCACCCTCATGACTTAAGCATCTCCCAAATGCCCTGCCTTCTAATATCATCATATTGGGCATTAGGATTTTAGCATGTGGATTTTGGTGTGCTAACAAATGCCAACACTAACATTGTGTAGTGCTTGGCATTTGGTAGCCACCAAACAAATGTTGCTTGAATTGAATGACACTGGTCATAGATGTGGAACTGGTATGTAGCACACATTGATATCTGAAGAGGTTAATAACAACTCTTATGGACTGAGTCCTTTCTAAGTGCCCAGTACTGTATTAAGCACTGACATGCTCATTGTCTCATTTAATCCTTAGAACAATCCTGTGAAATATACATTCTTCCCCCAAAGTATAGGGTAAGACACTGAGACTTAGAGAAGCCAAGTAATTTATGTAAGACTACACAATTGATCTTGGATCAGAGCCCTTGGCTTGGATGGTAAGTGCTTATTTTAACTACCATGTCCCTGAGCAAGGGCAACAAGCAAAATGGGAGGAACCTGGAGGGTATAGAGAAGTGGGACCAGAAGATTGAGGATAGTCATGCTAAGGTTATTGCTGCTATTTTTCAGACTGGTGAAACTTTCAAAAAGATGTGTAAGAATCTTATAGGCTCATTTTGCAAAAGTATACTTTTTCTTTTGACATGAATCAATATTTAAACTCTTTGAGTTTGCAAATTTCACTGTTTTTCTATTTTAATTTTAAAGTTACATTTCTCTTTGACCTTCATCTTTTTAGCTCTTTTCTTCCACTTTTAATTTTTACTTAAAATATTTTTACCTTCCCTGGACCTCATTTCCCTCTGAGTCTTGGTCTGGTAATTCTACACCATCATGGTAATTTTTGCACTCTCCTATACCTCCAAGCAGATGTTTTTATATTTTATATAGCTTTTCTAATTGCCTTCAGCAGGCAGTTGTTTTGAATTATCAATTCTATGATTGCTGGAAGTGAAAGTTTCATATTCGTTTTAACTAATAAATTTAAGGTTATGTCATGATGGTATAGTAGAATAAGCATGCCCCAATTCTAGCAGAAATCTGGTTAATGCTAGATTTATCTGGGAGAGATTCCAATATCCCAAAATACTGTTTGCTTGAATATCTCCATTTTTATATTAAATGAGTTTTAATTGCTCAATACCTTATTTATTTGTACATAGTTTTCGTAATTAGTGACAGCCATCGTTCTCTGTTGCTACAATGGAACCACCGTGCCAGACACTAGCTCTTGTCGTAGCCGTTACAACATTTAACCCTAATGTCAGCATTGTCCCTCACTGGGTTTATGGGAGGCTAACTTGTGCAAGTCCCGTAGTTAATAAACATCATTGGGATTTGGATCTCGCCAGACATATACTGATTTTGTATAAGATAATATTTTGATATTGTGTAATGTAACATTTTTAGTTAGACAAGCCAGAAGGAAATAATACTTTCTTTAAAAAAAAAAAAAACTATAACATTTTTAAGCACATGCATAGTTATGATTAAGAAAAGTGTTAGCTAAAGTGATCTTTTATCCCCTCCAAACCCACTAATGTTTTGTTTATTATGATAATTAGCAAAAGTAGCCATATAAGAATATGAGTATATATTCATAAAGTTAGAAACTTAATTACAGCATCAGTGAAATGATGTCCATAAAAGAACTGTTGTTATGGGCAAGGAAAATATCAATTCTGCTTATAAATATTTAGTAAAAAATTGTTTTAAAAGAAATATAAATATCTAGCAAAAGCATCAAGAACTATTCATTTTATTTTAAACAACAGGAACAAATTTGCCTATGTGAATAAGTATTTGGAAGTCAGGTAAATCAAACAGATTTTTGGGAGAAAATTGCATTTTCTTAATAAGTTATTAAGAGTATCTGTGGAAACACCATTATAATGTTTATGTTAAAACATTCCTAATAAAGATAGGCAAGTTTTTCATTTAAATCTGTACAATTAGTTATAAGCTTGAGTTCCATACCTGCTAATTTCTAAGGTGGACTGGGGTGAAAAGAACCTTTTTGTTATTACAACACATAGATCTCCTCCTGATCAGCAAGGTATTCCTAAAGGGCTTTACATTGTGAAAACTCAGAAGGATCCCCTCAGACACCGAAATGGTAGTTACAGGTTAGAAGATAAGTCTCTAGTAAGAATATGAGGGCCATTTATTTTATTTGAACAAATGCTAATGTGCCCATTGGACAAGTATTGGATAGCAAGAAAGTCAGACTTCAGAAAAAATTTAATTTTAGGCATTTTATAACAGTACATATATATGGGCTCAAGGGTAAGTTTTTTGAGATCCCACAGGTGTTAAGCAGCACCTCTAATATAGTTAGTGTTCTCTGTTCTATTTCTAGAATGAATAAAGGAAGGGCAGCCCTTACTCTAAACATCAGAAGCATCTGTCCAGGAGAGAGTTACCCAGCTGAAACAGTAACTTATTTCTAGGCAGACAAATCTTTCTCTTCCATGGATTGTGTAAGACTCTAGTAAATTAGTTCAAAAACTAGAGAAGTTAACCTTAGTGAGTGACTGATCTCATCTCAACAAAAACCTACTTACACATATTCTCAAAATACCACTTTTCTCTGATTAGGAGACTGAGTTATACAAGGGGATATTCTAGCTTAAAAAAAAAAAAAGGTTTCAGATCTATGACAAACCAGTCACCTCTCCTTAGTTCCATTGAAAAAGTAGCTGCTATTTGTGATGATTAATTTAAGAGGAGTATCATTGTTGGCTTTTGAAAGGACCAATTATGGTAAATTGAAGCATGGGACAGAAATATTTCAAACTGGAATGGCAGAGAATTAAAAACTGATTACATCTCTTCATATGCATGCTCAATGACCAGCATTAACACTCAAGTGGTAGCATATCTATTTATATGCATTTCTCCCCATAGTGTGACTTTCAATAGCCGTAGTGCTCCCAGTGTCCTTGAACATGTTGTTACCTCTATCAGGGTACATACCTTTCTTCTCTCCCTCTCTATTTCACCAACTCCCACTCCCACTAACCCATCCTTAAGTTTCAGTGGAAATGTCACTTAATCTGGGAAGCCACCTCTTGTCTTGCATCGTTTTCTGGGCTCATCCCCTTTCTATACTGCATCATAATTATCCATTTGGGCCTCTCCTGAGATGGTATGTTCTCGGCAGTAAGCCCAGCACCATGTATGCATATTGAAAGTGCCCAACTTTTACTACATTTTTTTTTAAGGGTTTTGATTATTAATTGGGGGATTTCATTATAAAAAAAATGAATGAACAAATTGGCTTGACTTTGCTAAACTTAGGAGACATCTAGATCTAACTTTCTCTGAAAGAAGTTGTATGTGTGTAAATGCTTTGAGCTTCTCAGTAAAACAACACATTTTTAGGATTTTGCTATTAGACCAAAAACTGACGGTACAGTGCTATCTAGAGTCATCTCTCTAGCTTGAATGGCATAGAGAAAGAGCCTGAAGTTACAGAATTTCTTTTAAAAAAGGAATAATATTCATTATAAAGTACACAGGACAGACTAGCAATAACAAGAAGCAAACTTCAATATATCACTCACAAAAGGGGAAATTTTTCTAAATCACAGCGTCTTTTGTGATTTCTTTGTTTTTGACAAAAAGAAACCATAGATGCTGTTATTGGACTTCTGTTCAAATTATCTAGACTGTAATAGAGGGAGTAGGCTTGCCAATTTCAAGTTAGTACTAAGAATTGTTGAGGAATTGTGGAGAGGTGATATTTCAGATGCATTAGTCTCTAGCATTATCTATGTTTCACCTCATTGTCAGCTGTTCTCACTTGGCAACTGTTGCAGATCATTGCTTGCTCGCTTGTTCCTTAATTCTTGCTATTGAAGAGCAGTTATTTTTACCAGCAGTAATTAGTACTGCTAGAGGTAATGGGGTTGGACACTAGGTAGTCCTGGCCCTTTGGAGGGAAAAAGGGCTACTACAGATAAGCCTCAAGGAAGGAAATAAGGGAGGAAAGCCAGGGAAAGGCTGTGCCAGGGGATCAGCCACCTATACCCAGGCAATTATTGCTCGACTCAATCACCCAGAAAGATGTCCAGTGTTAGCCTTTCAGGTTCCTATACTTCACATGAAATACAATCAAATGACCTTTAGATTCTGTATTAGAATTGTTAAAAGTATAAGCCACCTTTTAAGAAAGTTCTTATTGACTGGAAGTTTACAAAAGATGGTACTTGGAATATCTTGTCCAGGTATCACTGCAAAAGCTATGACTCTTCAACAATATGAAAGAAGAGAAATATAGAAGGATTTCATAGGAGAGGAGAGTGTGGATAATATTGGAAGGATTTTATGCTGCAGAGGTGTCAGTTTTGAGGAATAGTGAATTACTCTTGAGATTAATTTAGTCAGTGTTTATATCTAGTTTCTTGTGGGTACAGAATTGTGCAGGTTTAGAAAGAGAAGTAGGATTTTGAAATCATTCATAAATTTATCTTTCAGGCAAAATATACCATTTAAAAAGCACACCTAGTGTATCATTGATTTTAAAATATCAATCTTCTTGAGCTGTTCTTCTATCCTAAAAATGATGCATGTGAGTTTTTTTTTTTTAAGTATGGGTGATTTACAATATTATATTAGTTTCAAGTGTACAACATAATGATTCGGTATTTTTATACTGAAGTATATGGTTTTAAAGATGGTTCTTTTAAGGTTATTGTGGGACATTTACATATGTCCATTGCTGGGTGTTGAAGAGGAATTGTAGAGAGCGTAGAGTAGATGGTTAGAATTAGGCTCAAGCCAAGTTCTAACTTTGCTGTGTAACCTGAGTTAATTAACTTTACTTCTTTGGACCTGGATTTACCTATAAAATAAAGTAGTTAGACTAAATTTTCTCTGATGTTCTTTTTTAGCTTTGTAATCACGTGATTTTTGAGAGAAAAGAAATAGATCTTATTTTATAATATTTGAAAGAACCTAGTGTATACTTGTGTTATTACAAAGTTAAATATGAACTTACATAATTTAATAATAATGGTTCCTTGTGTGAAAAACAAATAGATTTAAGTGATAAAAATAAATTTTGGATAAGTAGGTCTACAACCCAAGGTTTCCTGATTTCTGATCTATTGTTCTTTCAGCAGGATCTAGTTATATGCATTTTGCCCTAAATAATAGGAATGGGAATGGCTCTCTCTCTCTCTCTCTCTCTCTTTCGGTAGGGGGAGGTAATTAGGTTTATTTATTTATTTTTAGAAGAGGTAATGGGGATTATACCCAGGACCTCAGGCATGCTAAGCATGCGCTCTACTGCTTCAGCTACACCCTCCTCCAGGAATGGCTCTCTTGACTTCCACTTTCTCTGGGAGTAATTTCTGATTATTCTTTCTAACAAAGCTCTCTGTCACCTTAAGCTGAGACTGACAAATCGCTAAGGATAGGATTTAGAACAGATGGTCACAACCAATAGACGTTACCAATCTAGTCTGTTCAAACAAGTATAGATCTGCATGGTGTAGTATCAGTTGGATATTTAGAGTTGATGTTAGTTCTGGTCACTTCCATTAACCCTCATTTAGTTGGCTTTAGATTTGGTTTCATTTATTAACTCATTTTACAGAACACTGCACGTAGACCTTCGATGTTTGCTTAGGTTGCCAAGTGCAGCGTTGTGTGAATATTCAGTACACCTAACATTCTGAGCCTGGTTTTATTTTATTGAGGCAAACATATGTATCACACAGGTAATAAAATGATTTAAAATATATAGTTATGTCAATATACCATAGCCACTTTACTAAATATTGAGCAATCAACTTGGGAAAATGTTGATGCTTTTTAGAAATTGTATTCAAGTATTCAAGGGGAGAGGTATAATCTGTAATTGAAATTGAAGGCATTTTAAGAAATGTAGGGCTACCCTTGTGTGTATTGTTGACGGGAATGTAAAATGGTAGAAAGTGATCTGGCTGCAGGAAATGGCTTGGCAGTTCCTCAAAAAATGAAACAGAATTGTCACATGATCCAGCAATTCTACTCTTAGGTATATACTCAGAAGAATTGAAAGCAAGGACTCAGATATTTTTGGTCACAGCAGTATTATTCACAATGGTCAAAAGGCAGAAACAACCCAAAAGGGCATCAGCAGAAGAATGGATAAGCAAAATGTGATAAATACACACAGTGAAATATTACTCAGCCTTAAAAAGAAATGAAATTCTTTTTTTGTTGTTGTTTTGGGGGGAGAGGTAATTAGATTTATTTATTTATTTATTTTTAAACCTAGGTACTGGGGATTGAACCCAGGACCCTGTGCATGCTAAGCATGTGCTCTACCACTGAGCTATACCCTCCCCAACCACGCCTGGAATAAAATTCTTACACATTTCACAACATGGATGAACCTTGAGAACATTACGCTAGTTGAAATAAGCCAGACATAAAAGAACAAATATTGTGTGATTCTACTTATATGAGGTATCTAGAGTAGGCAAATTTATAGAGGCAGAGTATAACAGAAGTTAGCAATGTCTGGGAGAAGGCAGTCTAATTAATGGGTACAGAGTTTCTGTCTGGGATGATGAAAAGGTTCTGGAAATGGAAAGTGGTGATAGCTGCACAACATTGTGAATGTACTTAATGCTACAAATTGTACACTTAAAATGGTTAAAATGGAAAATTTCCTGTCTATTTTACCATACATATACACAAATCTCCAAAAATGAAGAAATATAGGGTTAAAAGGTCTTACACTCTTTTCAAATCTTGTTGTATTTGGTCCTGTTTTTCTACCTATTTCATGGTTGCTTCATTTGTCACAGAGAGATTTTTAGTGTGGGCTCAGTGTGCTTAAAGTTGCCACCATGGATGTGGTGAGGTCAGAATCCACTGGTTTTGCTTGCTTTTTACTTCTGTTAAAAATTTTGAGGGTGGGTGGGTGAGGGAGAGGTAATTTAAAGTGGGAAAACAATGCATGTTGGACTTCCCATTCCAACAAGAAAAGCGTGCTTTTGTGGCAAACCAAAAGGCTGGGAATCAACCGTGATGAAATACAGGCTTTCCGGCCCTCACTCTGCTCCTGATTTCTGGTTGTGGGAATCTGTTCTGAATCCAACTGCAAGTGGAAAACCAATCTTTGGCTGAGCAGCCAGAGAGGCCCTTCTGCCAATCCCCCAAATGTGCTGCTGAAACTTTGGCCCTGGGAGGATGGAGCTGAGGCTGTCTTCCCAAGATCTGTGCAGCTGTCAAGGTGGCTGTGATGGGTCTGTGACCGGCGTCTGCACAGCATTTTGGCAGTGACCTTGAGACCTGCCAGCTCAAACAGCTGTCCTGGTTCTCTGTCTACTGCCACTGTTGCATGACCAGGGGGCTCAAGGGAGGGAGCTAAACTACTCTGGTTCTGTCATTCTCTGAGTCTGGCAAGTTCCAACTGCGGTGCCCAGCTCTCCCAGCACCTGCCACCCACTGCGCATGGGGGCAGTCCAGGTGTGTAAGTGTGGGTGGCTGCTTGTTCCTCCTCTGGCTCAGGTCCCAATCCTTAGGAAGTAAGTGGCTTTTTCTGACCATCAGCCTGTGCACAGACAGGCTCCACGTGGGGAGCTGCTTGGCAGCTCTGCAGAGAGATGCTTGGTGACAATTGACGGTCTTGGGAGACAGAGGACCAGAGGTGTCCCTTCTGCCCCAAAGGTTTGAGTTCACCTTCTAGAAGGGACAGATTTCTTTGGGAAATGAAGGTCATCAGAAATGTCCAGAGCAAGAGGGAGAAATCTTTTTGAAATCTCCAGCCACTCAGATTGGCAAGTGTGTTCTGAAAACTCCTCCCCATTCCTTGTCCTCATCCTGTCCTTTTCCTTTTAAGTTGCTTTATTATTATTTTTTAATCCGCCTTTGTCATTGGACATTTATTGACAGAAATCAAATTGCTGTGTTTCTGGGCAAAGCGCCTGCTGCAAAGAGGTGTGGTTCCCGAGGAATGAGACACGCAGCCCAACAGCTGAGCCTACGCTGTCCTCACATAACCTTCCTGCCTTAAATATCGCCAATATTTAGCCTTGCCTTATAAAGTAAAAATGCACAATACCTTCCAGAGTTTCAGCAAGCCCAAATGCCCCCCTCAGCTCAGTTATATCTCCTGTACGTTGGAGGCAGGGCCGCGCACCCCTCCCCCCTCCCCGCGCGCAGACCTGCCCTCCGAGCTGCCAAGAGGTTACTAATCAGGGAGACTCCGCCATCGATCTGATGGTGGAGACCTGGGGGATTTGTGTGCATTGTTTTTGCTGAAGCCTCCTGTGATTTCGGCGCGACCAGATCCTCTGCAGCGAACTCCATGTCGCAGCTTGTGGCTGCCTGTGTCCTGTGGTGAGAGCGGAGCCGCACAGGAGATCCTTTGTCTAGGAAGGCTAGGCAGAGAAGATCACTTTGGAGTTGCTAAGCTCTGCATTGCCATTGGCTGCACTCTTTGTGGGGCTGTTTTTGCAAAAGGCATGCCCAGCACGTCTACAGTGCTGGCAGGCCAGGGCTGCCTTTAAACACCATGATAATAATACCAAAAAGCAGTTTGCAGAACTGTTCCACTGTAGAGGCTTCCTCTGCAGAAGCAAGCAAGATGGCTACCTCGTGGGCTTCGCTGTGAAGAATGCAGAGGCTAATTAAGACAGACTTTAAGGGGAAAAAAGGGTATTTCCCTACTTCATCTTTATGCAAGGCTTTTTTTCAGTGACTTTTAAAGTATACATTTTACATAAGCTCTTTAGGTTCTGCCTAGCAAACATGTTGATGATTTTAGATGGTATAAGTAGTTTTACAGAGAAATAGCCAAAAAATTTTGGGGGGGTGGGAGCTAATTTTTTTCTTAAACGGAGGCTCATTTTGCAATTTGATTTTTTTTAGGTTATAAAGGAAAACAAGAGGCCCCAGAGGGAAAAGAAGCCCAAAGTTTTAAAGGTAATCAGCTATTGATTAAATCATTTTAATTTTTTTCCATTTCATACAGTATTTTTTCTGTCACTTAGGGGTAAATTTGGAATACAGTGGATGTGAATTCTCCCAGATTTTTAGTAGATAAATGAATTTTCACTCAACTAAAGTGTTTTCTCTCTCTCTCTCTCTCTTTTTTTGATATGCTGCATAATGTGCATATTAGCATCCTTTATTTTCAACTCCACACAAGTCTGCAGAACGAAAAGTTTATATGCAAAGTGTTGTGAATAAAATTTGTTTTTCTTTGTGGCTCCCTTTGTAACATCTGCATTTGTGGTGTTGCACCAGTGTGTAAACTTAAGCTCCTAAGGAGAAAGACACGATTTAAAGTTGACAGCTATGATCCATTGTGATTTTAATAGACCTTCCATTAGATACTATTTTAAAATGTGTGATCTTTTTCTTTCCAAAGGAAAAGGTCCTTAGAGGTTTTAGTTCAACTTAAAATGTATAAGCCATTGAAATTTTACAGCCAAATTACAGTTGCTTAATCCCAAATTCTCATTATAGCATCTTTAATTCTAGCATTCATGGAGCTGTAGGAATGTGTATGTTTTCTTTATTTTCAGGAGTTGGCTTAATGAGTATGTAGTAGTTACTTAATTCAGTTATAAGCCAGCAGTCCAGGTTATGAGCTTTATACAGTATTTAGAAGGGTTAATTTAAATGCATATACCATTACTAAAAGTTCAAGGCTAGCTTTAGTCTAGCAAATAGGTGCTTATGTGTTAAAGGTTTCAAGTGGTGTATTGCTACTATGCATGTAAGGCACCTGAGCAAGCAATCTTTTTATTCAAGGAGACATATTAAGCAGTAAAACCACTAGTTTTTAAAATTATGCTGTGTATATATAATTTAAAATATTTTAATCTAATCCCAGCTTTTCTTTTGCAAATAAAGTTGTAGCACTCAAAGAGGAACAACATGTCTGAACTGTGGATTTGGCATATTTTAAAATCTCATTTGTTTCCCCAGTTGTGTACCTTGAAAATGCTATTGACATGGAGAATCAAAGCTTGCTTTGCTTTCTAATTTGTCTGACCACTTTGAGTTTCTGTTTCCTGTGTGTACACAGCATTGCCATGTACAGTTTTCATCAACCAACAAGTATTTATTTAATATTTACCACAGTCATCAGTGTGCTAGACACTGTAAAATGAATGAAATTGCTTGGCACAAATTCTCCCTGGGTCTGGACAAATAGAATACTGGTTATTTTCAAGGTAAATTAAACCCTTCTCTCTTTTTATTTTGCATATTGATCTACCCACCCACTTTTACTTCCTTTTCCTCCCCCAATTATAGCAGAATATCATTAAAAGCCCTGATTCTATTTCTTAATCTCTTTTTACATTTTCTGTATTGGGTATGTCTATCTCAGATGTTTTGCCTTAAAACCTTCAAGGGAGAAATAGCTTTAGTCCTGCTGTAATAAATGGCTCTCAAATTTGTAGGGGGTGGGAATGCACATAGAAGAAATGGATGGAGAATGCATGGCCAAACTATGGACTAAGCTTGGTGTCATCACCTACCTTTGCTAGGAAGTAGAATTGGGCTTTGGGAATACTATTTAATTCTGTTTATTTTGTTAGTCTGTGGGTGTCCTGTCACCTGAAATAAATTTCAGAAGTAAATATACTGTGTGTTGCTTTTTTGAATTATGGCAATGGACTCTGACTTAAAGAACAAACAAAAAAAGTGCCTGTGGGTGACTAAACTTCATGTGCCACAACAAACAGAACTAAATTGTTGCTCACTTTCCTCTGTAGTTCTCAGTTGTTGTACAAGAGTAGGGAAGTGCTCTAAGAGGAAAAAAAAAATTAACTTTTTTTTTTCTGATGTGGGCATTTTAAAATGTTTTCTTTAATTTCCCATTGGGCATAATATTTTTTGTTTTTCTCAGAAAGCTTTGTGTCTCTGGTCTCCAGTAGAAATGCTAAAATACTTTTAGATTTTAGGCTGATGTGTGTAAACTACAGTTAGAGCAAATGTAGAATATTATATAACCCTGAAGGAGATGTTAAGAAAACTAAATCCACATTTTGTATTGTGGATTATTGGAGGGTGGAGGAAAAGTAAAACTTTCCACTTAGGGTTTTATGGGTGAGGACTTAACATTCCAGCTGACTACTACCCGAGGGATCAATGATGGGAATCTGCAGGTTACAACTCGATATCCTTGCATAATTCTCTTTTGGTACTGTGCCGGAGTTCCACTCAGCTTCCTTTGACTCTGGCCTCTTAGATCTTCAGATCTGCTGGGTCCCTTGCTCTTTGCCAGGGTGCATGCTACCTATAGGTATACTGACTGGTTTTCATCGTTATGGTCTATTAGGAAGTAGTTGGATAGATGAAGGGTCTGATGAAGGAAACTGGGAATAGAATTGAAGCTTGTCTCATCCTACTCTGAACCTGCTAACTAAATACTGAATCCAGTTGTGGGGCTGAGATTGCCTGGTGTGTCTCACACCTCTCATCTTTAAACAATCTGTTATCTATATCTATAGCCTTTGTTCACTCAATTTTATAATTCAAAATTTAAAACTATAAATAGTGATCTTAAATCACTGATTAGAGAGAGCATTTTTCTCTAGCTGAAATGATAGTTTTTGTCCAAAGCACTCTAATGGCCAGAATGGGTATCAAATGTTGGGGGTGGGAGTGGGGTGCTCAGCACAAACTTCTGCCCTGACTGGTGCTCAAGGAACAGGTTCCTACTCAAGCCCTATTGATGGTCACTAGAGTTATTTTCATATATAGATGATATCTTAGCTGTTATAGTTGTTTTCTTGACTCTTGAGTAAGGTAAAGGTGTGAGGTAATTTCAGGTCTTGAATCAGGAACCTGGATGTATGAGTGGCATGGTTTCCAACTCCCCTTGGTAAAAACATTTATGTAAATAATTAGCACTTTGTGATTTGGAGTAAGAGGATGTATTCCCTTAGAGAAATTCAACTTTAAGGCAGTATCATGTCAGTTAGGTTGTCAGTTGTTGTCCTTACAGAAAAATCAGATTGCACAGTCAATTGAGAGCATTGGGGAGACTTTAATAAAGGGATGGTTTAAAGGGTGTGGGCAGGGTTCAGAAAACTGAGGATTACAAAGCATCCCAGGGCTAATGACAGCAGAGAGATATTGCCACTCCTAGGCCTGAAGGGGCAAGGGTGTGGGGGCAGGAACTCTGGTAAAATAGTTGTAATTAATCTGAAGAGCAAGGGCTTTTGTTGTGGCCTTTGGTAAAAGGATCTTTCTGCAAAGAGAAAGTCATGGGGAGGTGGCTATGGAAATAAATCCTCTGCCTGCCCTCCAGTTTCCTGCTGCTTTCAAAAAGTGTGAGTATCCCTGAGAGGGGACTACATTTATACATTCTGTAATTTTTTGTCTGGTAAGGGAAATTTTCTAGCAATTTGGTTATAAAATATCAAGATAGTATTTGGAATAACTGGGTGAAGAAATATAAAGAAATATCAGTGGATATTAAACCAGGAAACTGTCTACAGCTGATATAGAAAAGACAAAAATGAAAATGAATTGATCTTCCTGCTAGCT
The DNA here is from genome assembly GCF_036321535.1 of Camelus dromedarius. Lineage (NCBI taxonomy): Eukaryota > Metazoa > Chordata > Mammalia > Artiodactyla > Camelidae > Camelus > Camelus dromedarius. Next base: position 34,766,806 of record NC_087443.1, on the reverse strand, counting down.
TCTGTGCTGGCAGCCCTGCTTTCTTCACTGTTTCCTTCCTTCCTTGATAATGCTGATAAGGAGAACAAGAAGTGATGGTGGTGGTGGTGGTGGTGGGGTGATGGGAGAATTAAGACTTACCTTACTAGGAGAGAAGGACAAGATACTGGCTTATAGGTATACTGATAAGTCTTTTTGAAACATGTTTTAAAAGGAGAATCAAATAATAAATGAATCACATTCATGTGTGTTCTTGATTTACATGACAGTGCTGTTCAAAATATTTAGTGCCAACATTGCCTAGCACACACAGGAAATGATCAATAAGTGTTCTTTCTTGACCCAAGAGTATTATTAACATTCAATAATTTTTTTTTTTTAGCTCATACTAAATGCTGGAGCCACAATGGTGTATAAGACCAAAATGATGTCTGCCCTCAAAGAGGTTAAATGTTGATGAGGAAAGGCAGGCTAAATAAATAAATAAATAAAGATAAATAAATGAATAAATTACAAATTGTGGTATATGCTTTGAAGGAAACAAGGGTGCCAAGACAGAGAAAAAACACCCTGTAGGGAAAATTACTTGGTGTCTTTGAGAACTGTTGCCTTCATTTGTAACTTGTTGCATATACTAGTGAGGGTTTAAAAGTACCAAATTAGATACAGTTGAGTTATCTTGTTTCTCTTAAAAACTCATTAAGCTACAAGAAATGTAAGATAACAGGGTTACTAAAGATTTTTTTTTTCTCTGCACACTTATCTACAACTTTGTTTCAGTTAGTTAAAAAAAAATCATTGGTAAAATGATAAACTTTTCTTAACTCTGGTTATAAAGTAACATTCCATGATTTATAACAGCAACATGTTACAGATCTTAGTGACATCAAATACTGAGCCTGCTGGTTGTTGAGGGAAAAAAAAAGTGCTGTTTTGATAGTCTTTCATAGTCCCAGACAAGGATACCTAGACTTCTGAATATAACAGACCAGTAGAGGAAAAAATTCAGAATGGCTGATGAGAGTCTCCAAGAAGGGATACTAGCTTTAAAACAAAACAAAACATATACACTGAAAGAAGATAATCTCAGGATATACGACAGTCATACAAAATTTAATAATTTAAGATATATAATTCAATACACGGTCTTTATTTTCCTCCTTACGTCATAAGCTGGCAAAAACTATCAAAGATGTGTGCTCTCCATCAGTGTTTATTCACACGCTCAAAGGCACACATGGGGCTTCTGCGTGCATACCCAGAAATTGGAATAAGCGTTTCGCCCAGGGATGATGAGACTGATTTCAGGGCTGAGTTCTCACTAAGCCAGCTCTCACACAGTCAAGTCATTCATTTATCATTGGAACACGAACATTCCCAGTGATTCAAGACTCATGTCCATTTTGTAATTTCTAGGAATGATCCCAAATGGAGAATCAGAGTGAATAGAAGCCAAGTGGGGTGAATGGGCTTGAAGAAAATTTCATTCAGGCTACAAAAAAAGTCTGTTGAATTCTTCCTAGCTCAGAAAAGAACATATGCCTTGTGTCTTGAATCCTTATGCTCATCTGATAATATGTTTGTGTTTTTGATAGTGCTAGATTCACACTGTTTTCTGAGGCCTGCCTTCCTTACTATATAGCTCTCTATATACTGATTGGAATATATGCTTAATAGTCAAGTAAAAAGAGCCAAATAAATGCTGTTAATTAAATTTTTGTTAAAACCTTAGTACCTTAATTCATTTTCAAGTTATAATTAATTTAATAATGGGATGCCTTTCATTGTTCAAAATGTGTTATATAAATAGTGTTTTTAAAGTTTTGATGGCAAGATTTACCCACCTTAGTGGCCTAGTCAAGAGAAGGAAGATTATAGTGTCATTCTTTAACCTGTTTTGATACTTCATCATTTTTCTTAAATTTTATTTTTAATTTTTTGGGGGGTGATTACATATTTATTCATTGAATTGTTAATTGGTTTATTTATTCCAAAGGAGATGCCAGGAATTGAACCCAGGACCTCATGCATGTTAAGCATGTGCTCTACCACTGAGCTATACCCTGCCCCCTCATAGTTTTGAATACTAATTGTTTTAGTCCTTTTAAAACTGAAAACAGGACTTATGAAAATTTTTGAAGGAAGGGATGCTGCAGTTTTATTAACTATGTTTAAAATTTAGTGATATCATATGAATTTGATTAAATATGGGTTCTTTTCATGGTTCTAGGGAACCAGATGTTAAACAATAAACTTATTTTAGGAACCTAGATATTTTTAAGTAACTACTTTTTAAAATTTTAAGCATTATATTATGTGTTTAATTTTAAATATAGTATACACAAATACACAATAGGATCATAAAATTGTTATAGAGTTAAGTGAACTATTTAATACATGCACATTGCTTAGGATAGCTTGACATTTCTCAATTAGTGATTTATTATGTCTAAGGTATAATTTAAGTTATTAAAAATATTAAGTGAACCTTTCAGAGAATGTGTATTTTCTTAGCAATATGGTCACTTGCGAAACATAAAGCAATACATATACTTGAGAAATATAAAGCTATATTCCAAAAAGCCTTTTATTTCCTTTTAAAAATATCATGTCTGCTTTTTGTAATAAGGAATATCAGAAGGAAGATTTTAAACCTTGAAAATATTAAGTTTCTCCCTTTTCCCTTTTATTTATATGTCTATCTTTTATAGAATCAATAATTCCATAATAAAGACTAGAATACCATCAACATAAAAAATGATCTCACAGTTGATGGTTAGTTTGAATTATAGAACTCAATTGCAAAGGGAAAGGTGGACTGGGACTAACACATTTGAAACAGGATACAAATTATAGTGATGTTTGCAAGTTCTGTTCCTTAAGCATGATTTCTTCCAGATAAGAATCACATAAGAAAGCCCTCATTAAATTATCACAAAATTTATCTTAATTATCTGAAGATATTTTTTTCATAGAAATGTTTTTACTTAATATCTTGCATATTCCTTCTACTTTAGAAGAGCAAAAAAATCCTAGTAACTGTATTCCACTTCCTGAAATAAATTTAATGTTGTTTTAAATATAATGTCTCTGAAAAAATATTTTTAAAAATCTGAAATTTTCTGAGTATTTAAATTCTGATTTTATAGGTATTGAGTGCTTTTGATTACTTTTAATTTTTTAATTTTAACTTTGTGTCTTTTTGTGGTATCAGTAGTACCCAGAGGAAGGTGCCCAACCTGGGGAAACTTAATTGAACTTTCTGAGAACTATTTTCATTATCTGTAAAATGGGAACAATAACCAATCCACAAGGTTGTTTAACAGATTATATAATTTTAAATTTACTGATTTTATCCCATAAAGACTGGATGGTCAACAAATGATAGATATTATCATCATTATTGCTTTTGTTATGATTGTTAATATAAAATAAAGTCTTTGTAGAATGTTAATATGTTTAGATTTTCAGTTGCTTTTATTATTGTTTAAACTAGAATGCAAACCTTTTAAGTTTAGAGCAGCATTCAACTTTATGTTCTGGACAATGTCTTATATTAATTTTTATATTATTATTATATTATCTTGTGCCTACAACTCAATAAACATCAGTTTAATGGATGATTAAATTAATGCACTTCACAGCCTAACTTTAGTCAGTTAGGTCTGAACTGTGGAAATACTACATTGACATCTAGGTATATAAGGGATACTGTACTTTCTGAAATCATCAGGGCAGTCTTGAATAGTATCAATAATGAATCCCCCTATGGAAATCAGGATATATGTCTAATACATTGATTTTAATTTTATGTTGGTTTATTTTTCTCTAAATTTTATTTGAAAAAATCAAGGCTTCAGAAAAGTTGAAAGAATAATAGAATATACATCAATATTCTTTTTAATATACTTTTTCTTGTAAGGCTATGTGACATTTTACCTGTAAATACTTCAGTATACCTGTCCTTAACCACAATTATCACACTGAAGATGTTTAAAATTGATTCAGTCTAATATAAGATACTGTCCATTTAAAAGTCTTTTCAATTGTTCTCTCCTGTACCCTCAAAAAAAAAAAAAAATCCTTTTTAGCTTTTTTTCTTTCTGACCTAGCATCTAATCTTAGATCATGTCTTGGATTTGGTTTTCTTGTCTCTTTGATCTCCTTTTTTCTGGTCTTCCCATCTTTTTGTGTGCATGTATCTTGATTGGTGATTTTGAATACTACTCTTTAATTTTTATAAAATCTTTTGGTTTGAAGATCAAGCAATCTGGGTAACTGACCATTAATAATCAGGTTTCAGGTAGGCTGTCCAATCTACATTTAGATGTTGGGGTCTTTGTTGGAGACTGTCCAATGCTTCCTGGATTGGATCCTAAATTCCTAATTAGAGGAGATTAGCAGATTGAAGAAAAATGAACGTAACTGGCTAAACTCAGAGATTAAATCGATCTGCTGCATCTATACCTGGTGATCACAGGGAATGAAAGAGAAAAGGATGCTTTAATTATTGGTTCACTAAAATAAAGAAATGAAAAAAATGAAGTAGTGGTCTTTATAGAGCTATCGGGAAGCACTTACAGAAATATTATTGGCCTGAACTGTAAGGATATTGATGAACCTTTTTATAAAAATATGAACATTATTTGCTGATTAAAATAAATAGAAGCTATTTTAAAATGTTGATTTTTGTTACTCCACCCATGAAATCTAATTTACCCCCTCATTTAATGGACAGTATAAAATACTGCACTGCAGGTTAGAACATTTCATCAGAAATTTAATCCAGCTGTCCAGGGTTTATTTAAAGCCTCTGATATTTGATCACTTCATTAAAACAAGTTAGGACCATCAGAAAGCTGAGTTACCTGGGCCACGTATCCTAAGATTCTATGCGTTATCACATACTATAGTTACAGATGGGACAGGCTAACCTCTGCTTAGTATAATTTCTAGTGAATAATTATCTGCGAAGATTAATTTATGTCCTGCCCATAGTCAGAAAAAAAAAAAGACAGTATTAACAATGTGGTTTTGTATTTTGACTTTTCAATCAGGAAACTCAGTCAGATTCATTGGTTAAGGAGTGTAATATGCTCAACTCTGAAATAAGAAAGCACCTTGTCTTTCTACTTCATCCCTGTTGACTTTAAAAAAAATTAGAAAACTTTTGGACATAATTTCAAACAACAGAAAAGCTGTAAGAGTAGTACAAAGTATTCTTATACACCCAGTTTATCCAAATGTTAACTTTTTTTTTTAATTGAAGTACAGTCAGCTACAATGTGTCAATTTCTGGTATACAGCACAATGTCTCAGTCATGCATATACATACATATATTCATTTTCATATTCTTTTTCATTAAAGGTTATTACAAGATACTGAATATAGTTCCCTGTGCCATATGGAAGAAACTTTTTTTTTTTGAATGTTAACATTTTATCTTACTTGCTTTATCTCTTCCACATATATAGATTTTTCCCCTTGAATTCCTTGAATAATTTCAGACATGAGGTCTCTTTACCCATAAGTACTAAAGTGTATATTTTCTAAAAAATGAGGATTTCTTACATAACTATAGTGCAGTGATCAAAATCAGGAAATCAACATTAATACAATACTATTGTTATCTAATGTACTGACCAGAATTCACCAATTGTTCTTAATAATGTATCAAAAGGTAATCTCAGATCATGAATTGCATTCGGTTCTGTCTCTTTAGTCTGGTCAATCTGATGTTTTCAGAGAGGTCAGTTAGAATGTTCCTTAATTTGGATGTATTTCATGTTTGCTCTTGATTAGATTGAGGTTATGCATTTTTAACAATAATGCCACAGAAGTGAGTTTCTGGGTTTTTTCAGTGAATCATATCTGGAGGCATATGATGTCAGTTTGTTTCATTACTGCGATCTTAACATTGATCACTTGTTTAAGTTGGTATCCTCAGGCTTTTCCTGAGTTACTCTTTTTCCTTTTGTAGTTAATATCTCTTGGGAAAATACTTTAAGACTGTGCAAGTATTTTGTTACTTCTCATTGGTTTTTAATATTCATTTGTGATTCTGGTCTGATATAATGATGATGGAGTCCATTTTAATCTAAACATTCTATTTTGTATTCTGTTACCTTTAAGGCATCTTGACTTCCCTTTGGGCATAGAAATGACACGTTTTAAGTTTTAAAGATTAAATGAACAAAACTTAAGTAATAATGAAAAATGCCTATGACTATTTAATGTCCTATTGCACAATGTAGCCAAATGGTTAATTGTGGCTGAGAAAGTTGGACTCAGGTCACTGTATGTTACACTGTGGGTATTAATGTAGTTGGGATGTTGAAAAAATGCAAATATGAGGATGATGAGGCTAACTAGGCATAGAATTCTAAGGGAATGTGATTTAGACTTCATTCCTTCTTTATCTGGGCCTTTCTTTTCACTCTTATCTTCCACACAACCCTATCTGACCAAGAACTCAACACAAGAGAAAGCCTAACTCAGAGGAACTCAATGGAGACAAATAAAACTAGAAGATAACCAATCAACCAGTGACAGCCTACTCCCTCAGTCTAGGACAAAGTAGCATTAAAGAAACAAAAAAAGATTTGTTTCCAGATAGGGAAACATTTTTCAGGGTGTATATAAGTAACAAAACTCACACACTTAACTCCGGGTGAAGTTTATAGAGTATCAGCATAGCAACAGAAGTATACTCCAGTCCTACGTACAATTAATGATCTGAGGGAAACATCAAAGTGTAGTCAAAATTTTGTTGAGGAAGAAAATGCAAACATGAGTATGATTTAAAAGGAACTGCAATGAAATTATTTTAAAATAGTTTTAAATTACAAAAAAGAATAATCTTGAAAGAAATTGAAACAGAAATGTATAAAGGAAAGAAAAAAGTTCTCATTGTCTCTCCCTTTCATCTTCCTTTCTCTCCAATCTGAGAGGTATATATCCTCTTGATAGTTTTGTGGGTGTTCATAGTTACCGGTATATTGAGTATGTATACAATATCAACTCATTCTTTTTTAATAATGGCCGTATTTTTTGAAATATACTTTATATACAGTGAAATATCAAGGTCTTAAGTATATATTAAACCAGTTTTGATGAATGCATAGAAAGACACCAGTCACTTCTGTCATCCCAGCAAGTTCTCTGTGCCTCTTTGTAGTCAGTCTGCTCCCCTTGCAGTGACTACGGATCTGATTTCTATCACCACAGGTTAGTTTTGCCTTTCCTATAACTTTTTACATGTGGAATTATATAGAACATACTTTTTTCTTTCTTTTTTCTGGGGATGGGTATCTGGCTTCTTGGACTCAGGCCTAGCTAGATAGATGGATTTGAACATCCTTAGTTTTTTTTGGTTTTCTTTTTTTGAACAGCCTTATTGAGATACAATTCATATACCCCCCTATTCACTCATTGAAAGTGTACAATTCAATGGCTTTTAGTATAGTTGTGAGTGGATTACTACAATTTTGGAATGTTTTCATTCTCTCTCAAAGTGACTGTTCCCTTTAGTATCACATCCGCATGCCCTTTATCTACTCCAGCCCTAAACAATCAGTAATTTACTTTCTATTCTTTGGATTTACAATCTATTCTAAACATTTCATAGAAATAGAATCATACCATACATGATACTTTGTAACTGGTTTCTTTCATTTAGCCTAATGTTTTCTAGGTTCATCCTTGTTGTAGTGTGTATTAGTATTCCCTTTCTTTCCTTCTTTTTTTCATAATACTCCAATGTAGGTATACAGCACATTTTATTCACTCAGTTACCATTTGATGGCCATTTGGGTTGTTTCCTCTTTTTGGCTCTCATGAATATGCTGCTATGGTCATTCATAGCAAGTTTTTGTGTGGGCATATGTTTTCGTTTCTTTTGGGTACACACCTAGGAGTGGAATTACTGGGCCATATGCTAACTCTATTTAGAGAAACTGCTAGTGTATAAGAGATCCAATTTCCTGCATTCTGGCCAACACTTGTTATTGTCTTTTTATTTTAGCCTTCCTGGTGGGTGGTCGAAGTGATATCTTAGATGATTAATGATAGTAAGCATCCCTTCATGTGCCTATTGGCTATTTGTCTGTCTTCATTTTTATTAGTATGTATTCCTTTTCTAATTGGGTTATTTGACTTTTCATATATGGTGTGATGTAGGGTCCCACTTCATTCTGTTACATGTGGATATCCAGTTGTCCCAACACCATTTGTTGAAAGTACTTGTCTCTCCCCATTGAATTGTTTTGGAACTTATTATGACATTTTTGAGCTTCATTCATGTTATTGCATGTATCCGTCATCTGTTCCTTTTTATTGCTAAGTAGTATTCTACTGTAAGAATATATCACACTTTGTTTATCCATTCTTTCATTGGTGAACATTTGTATTTCTAGTTTTTGGCTACTATGAATAAAACTGCTATAAACGTTCTTATACAAGGGTTTTTCTTGGTGTGGACGTATATTTTAATTTAGTTGAATTGCTGAGTCTTAGGGTAGGTATATGTTTAATTTTTTAAGGATCTTCCACTGAATTATGAAAATGTTAGTTACTCCACATCTTCAAAATTTGATGTGGCACTTTTTTCATTTAGTCACTCTAGTGATAGCTATGTTCTTGTTAATTTTTACCCATTAAATGTCTCTATAACAACTGCTTTAATTTATTTTTGAGTAATATTCTATATATTATCTAAAATGGTAGCATTATCAAATTATAATAACATTTTCTGGAAAACATTGTTCAGGAGAATTAATTAGCTTTGAGTTTTTTGTCATGATTGCTTAAGTAAATATATTTGACTGAACACAGATTTTTAAAAATGTAATCTATGCATATGTCATATAATATTGAGACTGTAATAACAATATGAAGAAGAATAAGGTTAAAAGTGAGGTGAGGGTTTTTTTTTTTTTTAATTCTAAGGGTTTATGTTGAATTTTGGTAACTGTATACAGGAAACATTATGTATCTTGTAGTTTTGAAATTTGCCTTTAATCTTTAGATTAAAGCATAAATAGATAGAGAAGAGGGATTGAAGTGCAGGATGTTCAATGATAACATTAAAAACCTCATGGTTGATCTTAAAAAGAGCTCAGGTTTCCAATTAAGGTAAATTACCACAGATAAAACTGACAGTAGTTGGAAATAAGAGCACCTAAATACCATGAGTGATGTTTATGGTGTCCTGGAGAATGAAAGAGGTGCCTGAAAGTTTAAAATAAAGGAGAAAATGGGGAGGGGTGGATATAGCTCAGTGGTAGATACGTGCTTAACATACACAAGGTCTTCGGGTCAATCCCCAGTACCTCTATTAAAAATTTTGAAAATTTTTTTAAAATAAGGGGAGAAACTTACTAAAGGTCAACTTCACAAAAGAAGAAATATAAATGTCCAAGGAATAATTTTTAAATGGTCAGCCTCTATAATAATTTGAAAACATGTATTATTATAAGATACCTTTTTTTTTTGGCCATATGAATTTGGAGAAAGAGAAGAACATGATTAGCAAATATGGAAAATTTGAGTTAAAATGGGACAATCTTGGCAATCCATGAGAAAATAAATTGGTACTATCTTTCTGGAGAGCAGTTTGGATAGACTTGAAAGTATGCACGCCTACTTCAGATTAATGATAGAAATACAGCTTTAACAGTGTTTTGAATGAAATAAATTAGGTTGAAAAATGACATATGGTATAGATCTCATTTTCATTTTTAAAAATATAGTGCATCAAATATATTTATATACATGAAAAGGAATCTGGAAGACTGCATACTAGTTTTCCCTGAGTAGATAATTTGGAGTCTTTCCTCTGGTTTTTCTTGTTTATGTCTGTTGAGTTTTGTCTGTTTGTTTTCTGTGATGAGAATGTAATAAAATCGAATAAATTTCTTTTTTTGTTTTTTATTTTTTCTGTTTTTGTTTAATTTTTTGGTTTTTGTCCTAAAATTTTTCCTGTTTTTTTTTGTTTTAAATACATTTCTAATTAAAATTTAAAAAACACAAACTCTAACATTATGATTAAAAAACAGCAATTAGCACAGTGAACATTGTGAAAACCCTTCCCTCAGTGTAAAAGTTCCAGTTAAGCCTTAAGAGGGGAAAGGGGTCTTTGGGGAAGAGAAATGGACTCTAGGCTATATGATAGGTATATATATTTTAAAATATTTTATTATTTATTTATTATTGTATTTTGTAATTATTTTTATTTTGGCAGCAGGGGTTAGGTAGTTAGATTTATTTATTTTTAGAGGAGGTACTGGGGATTGAACCCAGGACCTCGTGATGCTAAGCATGCGCTCTACCACTTGAGCTATACCCTCCCCGCTGATAGGTGTATATTTTTTGACTTTTTTTTTAATATACCATTTTTTATTTATCAAAATACTACACAAATAGTAATTTCCTTTTGCCCTTTACCCAACATTCTCAAATGGTAACATCTTATGTCACCATAGTACCATGATCAAGACCAGGCTAATAGCATGGCACAATGCTACCATCCATTTCTAAAGACCTATTTCAGATTTGGCTGATTTCCCCACTAATGTCCTTTTTTTAGTGTAGAATTTAATTAGGATCCCTCGTCACATTTAGTTGTTATGTCTCCTAACTCTCCAAACTGCAATAGTTCCTCAATGTTTCCTGCAGTTTTATTGCATTGATGCTTTTGGGGGGGGAGGGGTAATATGTTTCCTTATTTATTTATTTTTAGAGAAGGTACTGGGGATCGAACCCAGGACCTTGTGTATACTAAGCATGCACTCTACCACTTGAGCTATACCATCTCCACAGACTTTGATACTTCTGAAGAATCCTGGTCAGTTATTTTGTAGAATATCCCTCAGGCTGGGTTTGTTTGATGCTCCCTCATGATTAAACTTGGGATGTGTATTTTTGATAAGAATCCACAGAAGCAATGTACCCTTCTCAATATATCTCATCAGGTCTCATATTTGAGTTAGCTTTGATTACGTGCCTTAAAAGCCCATAACATATGTAAAACTATGATGTTTTAACCCACTAATTTTAGCATCCATAGATAACCCTTGCCTCCAACAATCATTAGTATAGTGCTTACCAAGTGGTCATTTTCTATTTCTACTGTTCCTCTCCATCTATTAATGGGAACTGTATTGTAAGGAAGTACTGTCCCTCTTCTCCCACTTATTTATTCATTCAATTATTTATTATATCAATATTGGACTCACGACTATATATTTTATTCTGTGGACTATAATCTATCACTGATGGATAACTGAAGGGTTAAGGAGGACTTGCCATGTCATGTTGGAAGGATAAAAGTAGGACTGATGGGTGAGAGATGGGACTAGACAGCACACTGGACTGTTTGGAGGTAGATTCTTGTTACTTAAATACTTAAGCAAAGGTTCATAGATTGCTTACCAGAAGTAATACAGAGATGGTTCATGCCTAGCATCACTAGATGGATGCCATGCCCTTGAAGATCTCGTCTAACCTTGAGATCCTCTCAGCAGCTTAAGGAGAAAACACAGATGGCCACTTCATAACTTACTTAGCTACTAAGCTTGTGTAGTAAGGATTTTATATCAGAACATGTTTAGCCTCTGGTATATCTGTCCCATAATTAGTGAAACCCAGCTGGCACAGCAGGCAAAGGGTAAGGTGTATAGAACTTCAATGTAAATAACCTAAAAATGCCAGAACTGACAGGTTCCACCATTTTTTTGTAGCTGGAGTCTCACTTCTTAGAACTAAACATGTAAACATGTAAATTTCACTCAAGGTGACTTTTTGGGATGTGTAAAGATTATTGCATCTGCTAGTGTAGTTGTGTTTTCTAGTACCAAGTACACTGCTTTATGATTTATTGCCTACTGCCACTTAAAATCCTTTTCACCACTTCTTCAGAATTTCATCCTTGGATTTATTTCCCCAGATATCTGCATATTTTTCAGATGAATTCCATACTTGTCTTTATTTTCATGATATTTCCATGAAGCAATATAATAGTTTCAATAAGTATTTTTCTTATTTTGTGTTTATTTTACTATACAAAAAAATCAAACTTTGTTTTCATTGAAACATTTTTTTAAATTTATTTTTTCTCCATCTTCACTGAGTCATATAAGATTGTAAGTTTAAGTTGTACAATGTAATGATTTGATATAGGTATATATTGTGAAATGATTACTATATTTTAATGTACTTTTGGGATGTCACTGAAATTTTCTTCCCTTTGAGCAGCTTGTAGCATTAGTCTTATTTATTACTGGCCCTAAATTCGCTCTTTGTTGTGTCTTTTAAATTAGTTGCAGAGTTAAAGTGTCTTAGATATTATTTGATCTCTACTAGCCAGGTACTGCTCACCCCAGCAAGGGTCCTTTGTTTACCATAATCCAGCTTTAGTCCCTCTGATTGCTCTTCCGCAAGCTGATTTGTTTGAATCAGTTTTGCAAGTAAAACACCAAGAGACCTTGTAGGAATTGCTTTATTATCAATGTCCAAGCGGATAACATCTGCTGAGGTTTCTTCAAGCCTGGAGCCGTATGTTCTCAAAACTCCTATTGGTTTCCACGGCTGTCATCTCATTTGTTAGCAAGCATCAAACTGGTTTAAGAACAGGCCACAAAAGTCTAGCTGGCAGCTTTCCTGAGAGATGCAGAATAGAGGTAATTTAGGGTCAGGTTGTAAGTTTGTAATTCCTAAGAGAGGGGTGAGAAAAATGCAGCCTTAACAGAAATCCCTCAGTGTTCACAGACCAGGAAACCGTTTTCTGGTGCTTTTTTTGCTTATTTTTCTTAAAAGCCTTATATGCAGCTGTCAGGTTTTACAACCAAATTCAGTGTTTGGTATTAAAATTCCATGATTTCCTATTTTATTGTATTATACCAGTCTTCTGGGAATTGTGAAATTCAGAACCTTCTTTCTGACTTATGACTTTAATCTTGTCTTTTTCTTTATTGGATTTATATTCCATGATGTTTAAGATGTTTATGAGGAATTAAAAAGTAATGGAGTCCTAGATTTGAATTTGTCTCTTTCTAATTGTCAAAGAAATACTTAAGAGGAAGAGGGAAATGCAGTGCCCTCATCTGTATGATTATAAGGACTTTTTAAATACATTTTTTTGGTAATACCTTTATTTTCTTCTGTGGCATTTTATTAGCGCTATGAAATACATGAAACAGTGGTGGCAACACATGTGCTGATGTTTTATTTCAAATAATGTGAGTCCAAGCAGATGACGTACTAGACTCTCATTACTAAGAATCTTTTTCTTTAGTAGAAAATATATTTGTTGTGGAATATTAGCCCCCTCCGAATATTAGCCCCCTCCAACTCACTTGGACCGACAGTATTAACAATTATCTTATATCCTTTCAGATCATTTTTGTTTGTATAAGTACATATACAAAGTGGTATCATACTACATTTATTTATTTATTTATTTATTTATTTATTTATTTATTTATTTATTTATTTATTTATTTATTTGATGGAGGTACTGGGGATTGAACCAAGGACCTCATGCATGCTAAGCATGCACTCTACCACTGAACTAATCCCCCCCCCCGACTATAATACTTTTTTGCTCTATGCTTTTAAAACCTTTTTTAAAATTCTGAAATATACACACACAGCATATATAAAACATTAGTGTAGTTCTGAATTGTTACAAGAAGAACACTGAATCACCAGTCAAGTGGTTATGAAATAGAATATTGCCAATACTGCAACCATCTGTGTGTGTCCCTCTACCATTTCATCATCCTCCCAACCCAAATTTCTTTCCTGATCTTAGGGTAATCATTTCTTTGCTCTTCTATATAAGGTTTTATCATTCCTGTATGCATCTTTAATGATATGGTTCTTAAGGGTGAATTTATACAGGATAAATTCATGGGGGGAGATGGGCATGTAGTTAAAATAATTTTTTTCTTTTGCTTAAAAACTGTTTTTTCTAATTATAAAATAATCAAGTTTACTATAAAACTATTTGATTTATTATGGAAATTAATTAAACATTACAGAAATGTATGATAGAGAAAATGAAAGTCCCTGGTAACTATCCCCATACCAAATAATATACATTTGGTTTATGTTCCTATGACTACACTAACATTTATTATTTTATAAAAAATGAGATTGTGTTATATTACTTATTTGCAGCTTCATTCTTTTCATATTCATTTTATGTACTTCATTTGGGGTCAGAGTAAGTAGATTTCTATTGTGAGTTTAATACATTGAGAAATATGAATTTAAGAATACCATCTAAAGACATAAAGGGAATCAAATAGTAAAATTAAAAGAGTCTGAAATTAACGGAGAAAAAAAAAGAATAATAACCCATTTAGCTGAAAAAGTATTGCTACAATGTTTATGAAATTTGGTCACCATCTAAAAGAAATGTCTCAGATTGTATAAATGAAACAAAATCTAAATTAAATGATATATTGTCCACAAGAGACACTTCTTAAAGCAAAGTGAGTTGAAACTCAGAAGGTGGGCAAAAATATTCCAGAAAAATGTCAACAAAAGTAGAATGTACTTCTGGGTATAAATTTAAAATTTTTGATAGTTATTGCCCTGTAAATTTAAGCCACTCAGTGATAGAGTGCATGTTTACCTTGCATGAGGTCCTGGGTTCAATCTCCTAGTACCTCTATCAAAATAAATAAATTAATTAAATTAAATTGAACCAAGAGCAAAAAGTTTATCACCTCTAGTTTTTATCAATCCTTATTCTTTGTCAGTCTGACATTTTTAAGTGATTACATTATTTTAATTTTTAAATTATTAGTTTTTTTTGTTTTGATTTTTTGAAGTATAACTGACAAATAGATTTGTAAGATTAATTTAAAGTACATTGTGAAAGCACTCCCCTTATGGAGTTAATTAACACGTCTATCACTTTTTTTTTCTTTTTTTAAGTGAAAGTAGATTTATTCAGGGAGATACGCATTCCATACTTTTTTCTTACTGTGAACATTTAAGTTCTCTCTTAGCAAATTTCAATTGTACAATACTGAGTTATCAACTATAGTCACCATATTATACATTAGAACCTCAGACCTCATCTTATTGTTACTGAACAAAAGTTCCTGTGCCCAACACACAGTGAGGCCAAACAAACTGAAATGTTGGAGTTTAGAGCAGAGAAAGGTTCATTGCAGGGCCAAGCAAGGTTGCTTAGGCTGGAAAAACCTGAACTCCCCAACGGTTTTCAGGGAGAAGTTTTTATAGTCAAAATTTGGGTTGCGGGATGCAGGGTGTGTGACTTTCTTCTGACTGGTTGGTGATGAGGCAACAAGGTGGTGTTCCAGGTATCCTGTGCTCCACCTGCAGCTACCATCCTCCATCTGGGTGGGGGCCTTAGTTCCTGCCTAAGAACTTAAAGATATTATTATGTATATTCCTTCAGGAGGAATCAGGACCCTGCGGCAAGGATGCATTGTTTCTTGTTCATTCCTCCCTCATTTTTACATTCCCTCCCTTCCCTGATTAGCAACTGTTTGAATCTGCCCTTTGGAACTGAGGGAGGGTCAAGGAGGCTGAATGAGGCCTATTTTCTTTTGTGCAAGTCTTTTTTGGGGAGGGGCAATGAGGCAATTAGGTTTATGTTTTTAGAGGAGGTACTGGGAATTGAACCCAGGACCCTGTGCATGCTAAGCAGGTGCTTTACCACTTGAGCCCCCGACCCCTGAATGAAGCCTATTTTCCTCAAACAAGGAATGGGAAACTTAGGATTTGTACCAGAGAGGACTGCACAGTGTCCTGCTCTGTTTAATTATAACTGAAAGTTTGTACCCTTTTTACCAACCTCTTCCTGTTTCCCTCACACCCAGACCCTGGCAATTATATTTTCTACTCTCTGTTTCTGTAAGTTTGTTTTTTGTTTGTTTGTTTGTTTGTTTTTAGATCCCACATACAGGTGCTACTGTGCAATATTTATCTGTCTCTGTCTAACATATTTTACTTAGCATAATGCCCATCAGGTTCATCCATGTTGTTGGATGGCAGGACTTCCTTCTTTTTAAAGACAATGAGATTCCAAAGTAAAAGAAAGAAAGAAAGAAAAAGACAATGAGATTCCATTATGTGTGTGTGTGTGTGTACATTTTCTTTACTCATTACCCATTCATTTTTGACAGGCACAGGTTGTTTCCTTACCTTGGCTATTGTAAATAATGCTGCTACCTCATTTGAGTTGCTATCTCATTATGGTGTTTTTTTTTTTTTTTTTTCCATTTTGTTTTTTACTGATGTGTCGTTGATTTACATTAGTTTCAGGTGTATGCCAGAGCAATTCAGTTACACATTTACATATATTTTCATATTCTTTTCCATTATAACTTATTACAAGAAATTCAATATAGTTCGCTGTGCTATACAGTAGGTCTTTGTAGTTTATCTATTTTTATATATTCTCATTGTGGCTTTGATTTGTATTTCCTTGATGATTAATGATGACTACCTTTTCATGTACCTGTTGTCTATCTGTATGTCTTCTTGGAAAAAAAATATATTTTATATATAGTGGTTAACATTTGTAAATAGCAAACTCCCAAATTTATCCCCTCCCACTCACTTTCCCCAGTAACCATAAAATTGTTTAGTAAGTCTGAGAGTCTGTTTCTGTTTTGTAGATAAGTTCATAGTGTCCTTTTATTTTTGTTTGTTTTGTTTTCTAGATTCCACATATGAGTGATATCATATGGTATTTTTCTTTCTCTTTCTAACTTACTTCACTTAGAATGATGATCTCTAGGTCCATCAGTGTTGCTGCAAGTGGCATTATTTTATTCTTTTTATGGCAGAGTAGTATTCCATTCAACATTTATCATAAAGGGAACAGATGCTAGTTAAAAAAAATAAAATAGCAAAGTGCTGAAAGTTAAAAGTTCCTGTTTTCTTTGTACCCACCCCTCCTCCATCTCTCTCTTAACAGCAGTAACCTCATGACTAGGTTGTTGTGTATTTTTTCAGATGTTTTAAATCTACACTTACCCATACATACCTTTCCACTAAAGCTCCCCAAATACACACAAAGAAAAATATCATGCATTTTTTTAAGCTGCTGTTTTCATTCTATGTTTTGAACCTTTTTGCCATTTCAGTACATGGTATTTTAATGACTACCTAGAATTGCATTCTAGAGATCTATTATATCATACTTTATTTGCCCAGTCTTAAATTCTTTTGAAATATTTGCTGTTATGCTGCAGCCCAAACTGTCTTCCCATAAGTATTCTCATATATATTTTAAATTTTTTCTTAGTAAAGAAAAGAATCTAAAACTGGAAGTATTTTTAAATTATTACTTCTAATTTAAAAAAAGAAAGATATGGACAAATTTCCATCATTGTAAATTATCTACAGAAATAAGAAGAAAAAGGACTAAACCCATGATGGGAATTTATATTGGTGTGTAGCACCTCTTAGCTTCATGACTCTGCCTGTAAGTACTTATCTTGGTTTCCCTTCCTGACTTACCAAGACTGAGTCATGTAAAGAGAGGATCTAGATAGAAAAAGACCAGAGCTCTGGTTCAGAGGGAAAGTGTTGTATCCAGATTGAGTGGTAGGTGACGAAGGAGTCAGTCTGATGATGCTCGTCCTGGAGATGGTTTTGTAAGAGGTAAGACTAGAATAGTGGGGGAAGCTGTAGCTCAGTGGTAGAGTGCATGCTTAGTGTGCATGATGTCCTGGATTCAATCCCCACTACTGCCATTAAAAACAAATAAATAAGGGCGGAGGAGGGTATAGCTCAGTGGTAAAGTGCATGCTTAGCATGCACGAGGTCCTGGGTTCAATCCCCAGTACCACCTCTAAAAATAAATAAACCTAATTACCTCCCCCTGCCATAAATAAATAAATAAACCTTGGAAAAGATATTTTAAAAAAAACAAAACAAAAAACAAATAAGTAAACCTGATTACTTCCCCTCTGCAAAGCAAAAACAAAAGACTACAACAAATATATATAAAAAAACTTTTCCTAGCCAATCCTTCCATTTAAAGTATCTGATTCCAGAAGAGCCACATTTTGAAAAGAAGCATTGGAAAAATTGACATTTAGAAAGGAGAGAAGGACTCTATTCCTTTATTCGAAAATAATACTAACAAATGAATACAAGCAAACTTGGAAAATCTCTCCAGATTAAGCCACTGCAATATCTGCTTTCTTTTAAATTCGTTTGTATTTATTTATATCTTTATTCTTAAAGATAAATATTCAACATTTTAAGTGAAAAATTTCAAACATAAAACAAATTGAGAGAATAATGAACCATTATTCATTGAACACCATTATACTCATTATCTTAGTTCAGTAATTGTCCTTTTGTATGTGTATGAACCATTGGAGAGTTGTAGGTATCATCCTTAAGGTTAAATTTCTTAAGCACATTCTACATAAGCATACTATTACAATTTCCTAATATTATCTATATCTAGCCTATACTTTGATTCCTTCCCAAAATAAAACACGCATTTTTGAGCCTAGAGGACAACCACCAAGATCTGTCCTCCCAGGACTGAAGTCCAAGATGAGGCAGCATTGCAAACAAATAAGTAAGTGATGTAGTAAATATCTGTACAGAGACAGTAAAAAGGGAGGGTTCAGTTTTCTCTGAGTGAGGCTGGAGGATATGAAATATTTGAGTCTACCAGCTGGGGGATTAAGAAATAAAAAAATACTTGATTCCACAGATCACCTTTCCTCTAGTTCTCTAGAGGTGAATTGGCATTTTGGAGGCATATTGAATGAGGGAGGGTTGAGCGACCCAGGAGATTTCTATGTGGAAGTTGCTACTTGAGAAAAGTCGAGGCTGTTTAAAATCGCCTAGAGGAAGCAAGGCTCGGGGTAGGGCTGGTGTGGGGATATTGTTGTTGCAAGAGACCTGTAAAGTTTGGTCAAGGCTGGAAACTGGAGGCCTTGCTTGCTGGAGTGAAAAATGTGAATTTTGCTCTGGGGATTAGTGGTTTGCAGGTTCCCTTACCATGCTGCTCTTTATAGGGTTTTCAGCTTCAGACCTAAGGAAACCATGCAGGGGATATTTTAGAATCTGCTTTTCTAAAACCCCCTGGGGTGAGGTTGATGTTTAGCCAGGTGCTATGTGGAATATAGCCCAAAGCAATGACATTTGCATTTAAAGTGAACTCCGTAAATAACTGCAAATAACTGCATTGTCTAATAACTTGAAATTTAGGGGGGACAACTGAGAAACTGGCTTTGTGATTTTATTTTAATTTAATTAATTTAACATTTAAAACTGAAGTAAAATTAAATATTTTTCCATTAAATACAACTTTGTTTTGAGTCCACTACATTTTACTTTAACCATTGAGTGTTTGGCATTCAATTGAGACTCATTAAGTATAGAATATACACTAAAATTTATAGGCTTTATATAAAAATGTAAAATATCTCTCATAACTTTAGTTCTATATTGAAATAATGGTTTTGATATGGTGGCTTAAATACAAATACATTAAAATTTATTTTATCTGCTTTTTGCTTAAAAATATGCCTCCTAAAATTTTTTAAATGATATCTTTATCCCACAGTGTATTTGCATTGGACAGTGCTCTCTTAGAACTTTATGAAGGTTAGAGAGTGTTACATACTGGAGGCCAATCCCGATTTTGAGATTAATGCACTAAGGGTACAAGATGAAAGATTAGGTTCTGAAAATGTTTGTAACCTAACAACCATTCGAGTGTGATTTCCTTAAGAGCTGGAACCTTTTCTCTATTCATGCCTACAGCATGTTATGGGTACTCTATGAATATTTGTTGAATGGATGTACTGAGGCAGAAGCAATAGGAATGGGGAACACAGGATGTATGAAAGAGGTTTTAGGTAGATAGAATCTACTGAACTTGGTGGCTGAATTTGAATCTTTAACTTGGAGGCTTCTGAGAAAGTTTATGGGTCATTAGGTGGGTTTGGGGGTAAAGGAGACTTGGGGAAGAGGTAACTCATTAACTTTTAGACATGGTTGAGTTTTAATTGCCCAATGAAGATATCCAGTTGGTGGATGACTGACTTTGAAGCTGAGGAGAGAGATCTTGTCTTGGTATGAGAATCAACAGCAAATAACTGTAGTCTGAAGGACAAGTATGTGGGTGAATGGAGATTGGAGAGGAGGGAAAGGGAAATACTATCATTTGTAAGTGGACAGAGAAGCCAGCCAGGGAGACTGAAATGATGGGCAGAGAATTGAATGGAGGATCTTAAACAAGAGAGCAGTAGTATCAAAAGATATTCTGCAAGTTTGTTGAATTTGACAATTGGGACTACACTGGTGAATCTTGGGCAGTTTCAATGAGGTTATGGGAACAGAAGCCTAATTACAGTGGGTTGAAGAATCATGATGGACAGTGATTGTAGACAGTTTGGGAGATGTTCATTGTAAAAATAGGGCAGTGAGGTAGGGTGGGAGCTAAATATTTCTGGAGGGCTTTGTTTTCTTAACATAGGAAAGATCTGAGATTTTCACAGTCTGTGGGGAAGGAGGTAGAAGGGAAAGATTTACAGATCTTGAAGCTTTGGCTCCAGAATGCTCTCTGATTTTTCTGTTAGGAATGTGTAAATAACTGCCTGTGTGCATATCATCACCAGTTAAGTGCTGAATAAATACTCAGTATTCTTGGAGATTATATTCTTACTCTTAGAAAGCCTAAACCAAAATAGACATTTTGTTTTCTTCAAGGGGAAACCTTGGAGGGAGGGAAAAGAGACCCATGGCCACTGGGCAATGCAAAGGATTAAAAGTTGAAACCTTTCTTGGTGACTTGTAGGATCATGAATTAACTAGTTATCTGATGGCCTTCTGGAGAGAGTTGGGTGAGGCAAAGTCCTTGAGTATAATCTTTGATCAAGAGGGAGCATTTCAGGCAAGGTCACTTGATAGAGGCTAAACCTTAGTGGGAAACAGGGTTTGTCATAGGAAGAATCTCAAAACTTGTGCATTTAAGTACCGTTTTTTTTAAAAAGAGAGAGAGGTATTTGGAGCCCACCTTCTATCATGAGCCTTGACCTAATAAGTACATATAAACTGCCTTTGTGAAACGAGTGCAATTGAATTAAATAATTGCAATCTTTTAATTTTTTAAAATTAATATGGCAATTCATATTGGGGTATTATTTTAACACCAAGAACCTTTCACTGAATCTTAGTCTCCCAGTTATATAGAACTGAAAAATTTGAGGGAAAAGTTAGCAGAAAGGTAAAACATATTAGGATTATCCAGAAATCAGTACAGTTGTAGACCAAGGAACATTTAAGAGGGGAATTGACAGTCACTTCTGACCACATCCTCAAAAACTAGATTCTAAAGTGGATTCCAATTTCATCCACTGCCCTTAATAACTGCGTGAGCCCAATGTGCATATACTGCATTGGATATGAAGTTATATTTTGAATAGCAATGCTATACTGCTCACAAACATGAATAAAAATAGGCCAGTCAGTTCAGAAAGATAATTCCCACAATCTAACAAAAGAAGCTACCGTAAGAATTCTGTTGTTCTTTTGTGTTTTAAGCATCTATGGCAATGCTAGCTGAATACACATTAGTAAATACTAGTAACTGAAGGAATTCCTTATAAATGTTAATACCCACTTGCTGTTGAAATGATTATTTGTAGAACAGTGCATTGGGGTTAAACACAAGGACCTGGTGACTAACAACAATAGGACTTAGAGACCTCTGGTTTGAGTTTTGGCTCAGTATTGATCTGACTTTGGCTAATGACATAACTTTATCAGAAACTTCCTTTTTAGAAGATTGGAGATGTAAGTACACTTATCTTAGTAGGAAAAGTAAATGAAATAATTCCTATAAAGTGCTCATATCGATGCCTGGCAAGTAGTAAATGCTGAATGGATAAATAATAACTATTATTAATATTCTTTTCTTCACCGTGGATTTGAGACTGGAATTATCAGGGTTTTGCTATATATTGAAGGACATGTAGAAAAGGAAGAACTACCTAATATCTATTTTTCCCTTACATAGTTCACTTCTACAAATATTAAAGTCCAGCACTCTATGGAAAGATGTTGTTTGATTTAATCCTCACAATAAACCTGTTCAGTAAGTGCTATTAGTAGTCCTGATTTATCTTAAGGAAACTGAGGCTCCAAGAGGCTCCTTAGTGAAGGACCTCACTCCCGACCACATGGCTGGTCAGCAGTGGAACTGGGAGAGTAGCCAGTTTGATTCAAGTAAAGCCCACATTATTAAAAATATATGAAAAAGTTAAGGTGCATAAAAAATGTAAAGAATAATACGCTGAACACCAGAGTTGGTTATTAATTTTAAGCATGAATAGGAGTGTTCATGAAAAGTGTGAAGAACAAAAAGGCAGTGGTTTTTAATTGCACTAGGCTCAGGGTGACACACCCACAGCCAAGGGACAGACACATGATAAGGCTCCAGGGGAAACCTAGATTTGAAAGTTTTGATTGAGATTCTCCTTGGGGAGCTACAAAAGAACAGGTTTGGTCCATAATCTTTAAGGAATGATTGAATTTGGTAGCTGAGAACTTACTTATAACCTTGAGGGTGGCCACTTAAAATATTTGAGTGCAGAAGGAACTTGATGGGATGATACCTTGAGTCAGATCTGGGGTCTGACCGGTTTTTTTGTCTTGTTGTTACTTAAATTAACCCATTTATTATAGGCTAGCAATGTTACAAATGGTGGAGCTTCTGTAGGTCTTTCAATTCCTTCAGTTAGACTTAACAGCGATGGCAGAAGTCGTGCTGAAGGTCCAGGCATCACCTAAGACCCTTCAAGGAACCACAGTGCCAGATCACTTATTCATTTTGGTTTTGCCACCTGAGAGGCAAGTGCACTTAGCTTGGTGGCTGGTTTCAGTTTTCTTCACCATTTTCCTCAGGGAGACACCATAACAGTCCCGTATTTACTGACAGTCCTGACCCTCTGAGTGCATTTAGCATTGTCACCACAAACTAGGTTCAAGCCCAGAGAGCTGGTTTTTGTCTTTTTGACTGGGAATGAATTATACTGGCTTATAGCTCCAGAAGAACAGGACAGGGACGAGGTCATCTGCAACTAGAGAGGTTTAGTTCTTAGATCAGATCAGTTTCTGTATATAGTTGGAACTAATCTTCAGTTAACTCGGCTTTGATTAAATAGAAGTTGTCTCTCCCTTGAGTAACTCTCCTCCTTTGCTCCACCCCCAAGTTAAGGGATTTACTTTGGATTCTAAGACCCTGTGGCTAAATGAGGGTGGAGTTTTTGTTTGGGGATGGGATTAAAAACTTTAGAAAAGACATTTGGCCTGGTATCTGGCTCTGTCGGAGAGAACTGAGGAATATCTGAAGTTTCTGCCATGGCTCCTATTCAGTGCACGAATGGAAAAGCCATAAGGCTTTATGGCACCAAGGTAGGGATGGTGGGGACAAGTGCTGACCCTGTCCCTAAGACTCCCCCTCTCCCGGCTCATCAAGCCCTGCCTTTTGGTGGCATTTGAACTCTTCAGTGGGTGGTTATAGGCAAGTTGGGGAAACTGAGATCGGAGGCAAAGCTCAAAGAACATTAGGGCTCCAAAACCTGATAGGGCAGGTATTCCCTTTTTATGCCTAAATAAGGAAAAAGACAATGGTGGGAATTCTAGGAAAATAAGGTAGCTGTTTTGCAGGTCCCCTTTGAAGGAGAATTTTTTGATGTGTGTGTGTTAAATGTTTATTTTAGAATCTCCTTAGGTGGATCTTTGGTGAGTAGCCGGTTCCTCTTTTGATTTAACTTTGTTTTTGTTAGCATGCAGTTGTGGTGAGCATTGTATGGTGGTAGGATGCAGAGCAGGGCTGACCCCCATGCTTCTCTTTATGGAAATTGGGAAGGGAAAATACGGTATCTGGTATGATTGTATCATCTGAAAGTTAACATTCATGAAGGCCCCAGTGGTTCTCCGTCAGGTTTTTTCCCCAAGCACTCAGTTTTCAGGTTGAGAACCTAGATTTGGAGGGTGCCACTTCTGAATAAGCATAAAGACAGTGCGGGCTGCTCCTCACACTCTACATGTTTTTAAAACTTGCTCTTTCGGGGGAGGGTATAACTCAAGTGCATGCTTAGTATGCACAAGGTCTTGGGTTCAATCCCCAGTACCTCCTCTAAAATGAATAAATAAATTACCTCCCCCAAAACAAAGAACTTAAAAAAATTGCTTTTTCCTCAGAGGAGGTGAAAATTGGTTCTTGGTGGTGGGGTGAAAAATTTTAGATAATTTCAGTTGGGCCACAGTACATAAACAGATACTGTATCTGTCATATTAAGATCTCATGGGGAAGGATATTAGGGAAAAAATGTTTTAAAAGACTTCTGCAATAAGTGGTGAAAAAATAGGAGAAGAAGAAGGTTGAGAAACACACTGATCTGCCTATGTAGTAAAACCATAGTCTTGCCGGACCATGTCTCTGAAAGTGCCTTGAAAGTTTTGATTTTTCCATGTGATCAGAGTACTTGTTTCTTGATACAGGAAATGCAGCATGTATGGAATGTGAGTGTATGTTGGGAGGGGCTACAGTCAGATTCTGTCCAAAGGGCATGGCCATTTCAGAATAAAATGTCTCTTTGCTCAGTGCTATTTGAGCTCATTTAAGAGGAGATGTAAGAGTATCATGATGACAGGAATGTGGAAAAATGAGAAAATGGAGGGGGCGTGGAAAAATGAGAAAATGGAGGGGGCGTGGAAAAATGAGAAAATGGAGGGGGCCTGGAAACTATTGGACCCAGATCTGATCTAAGGAGTTCAACATTCCTGTTAGTTCAGAGTGCCTAGGAGGGGCCTAGGGAAACCTATAAGCCTGGGATGGGTACAGATTGGGAGACACAGAACTGGGGAATTTTGAATCACCTATTGTTTTTTAAACTGTACCCTTGGGCCATTTTGGAGTAGCCTAGGGTGGGAGTAGGACAAGCGGTGGGTGGGGGAGGAGAAGAAGAGACACAAGCACTGGTGGGCAGGTGGAATGGGTTTGGTGTCCCCAGAGTGTAAATGGAACTTGAGGGGTTCAAAACAGCCCCAGTTCCAATATTCTTGGAAACACTTCACTTCCTTCAGACAAGTGGCTTCTCTTTAGAGACAGATATTAACAAATATTTTGAGATCCGAGATGGATGTTGGGGAACCACTATAACCTAAGCAGATTAAATGCCAATAAAATCTTCATTTAATAAAAGTTCATAATGTAGCCATTGGAGCCTATTTCAAGTAGTAGTTTGGATTAGTGCTCTCAGTGGTGTCATGGAGACAGCTCCTTCCAACTCAGTGGATGTGTGCATTTCTTCCCAGCTCTCGGTCAGGTGGTCACATCGATAGTTTACAATCCACCATGGTGGGTGTATTTACACCACAAAAATTGGCCAACCCCACAAAACAGGGCGTCTTCCTCACCACCTCCCAAGTTGATGGTTAAACTTTACCAGAATACCACTGAGTACGGTTGTCTATAAGACAAATGTTGACAGTTGTATGTAGCCTCCCTGAAATATTTAACAAATATTAGCAAATTTGTATACACTCTGCTCTCCCTTTATGCTTTAATTTGTTTGTAATTTGATACTACATAAACTACTCTGCATTTAGCTCTTTTCTCTTACTGTACCCTAGAAGTTTTTCGATAGAGGGCTTTGTCAATTTTGGCTTAATTTTAAAGAAATGTATTAAAAAGTCAAAACAGTATTTAATCAGATCTAGGTGTGTTCCCGAACTCTTTCTGTTTTCTCATTGTTCGGTATTGCTCTTAAACTCTTCCTACTCATCACCTGATTTAGTTTATTTTGTACTCTTCCAGTTTCTTTTATGCAAAAATGAATATATACTTTTTACACCAAAATTCCATATATAGGTTCTGTGGGATTTTAGAAAAATAATATAACTTGGACATCTTTGCCTATTAGCTACGGAATTTTTTTTTTAATTTCTAAACATTTTTATTTCAACTCTCTTTTCACCCCTTCCGCAAAAAGACAAGGGTCAGTACAGCAATCATAAAAAGAAGATACAAACACAAAAGTCAAATGTCCCCCGCACTGACACTTACAAAAAACCAGGAATTGTACATGGGGTTTCCAAACAGGACCTGCAGCAGCTAGTAATGTCCCTTTACAAGAATCAAACATGCCTATTAATACAGAATGTACACACACCCGACTCTGGAAGCCATGGAATTTTTTTTTTTATCATTTTCTTTCAATAGTTGCAAGGCATTGTATAGCTGTATCACAATTAGTCTGCTACAGATGGACATTGGGGTATTTTCGGTTATTTGTTAAAATATACAAAGCTGTCAAAACCCGTTATTAGATGCAAGTATAACTTGGATAAGTTCCCCAACCTGTTGTATTAAAGTTGTGCTGATAATTTTGATTATTGCCAAATTGCTGTCTATAGGGATTGTACCATGTTGTACACCCACCAACAGCATGTGAGTGTCTCTCCCCACAGGGTCCCCTAGGGTCTAGGTGGTCAAAACTTTTTGATGTGTGCTATTCTGAGAAATGAAAAATGTTGTCTGTGTCATTTTAATTTGTGTTTCTCTTAATCTTGAGCACCTTTCCATAGTGTCTGCATCAGGGTTATATAAAGAGTAAATGAGTTATTGCAAGTAAGGAGTATATTACAGTACAGATAACGTTCTTTGAATTATAACTATCGTAATGACATTGTGCTCCCTCTTAGTGATAGCTTGTCCTCATTGTGCTCTTTAGTTATATTATCTCATCTAATCCCCATCACGATCGTAACGATCTTTTAAAAGGAGGAAACTATAGCTCAAGCTAAGTAGCATCTCCCTGGTCACGCAGTTCCTAAGGGTTGCTCTCTTCCCTTCCACATCTTAGTGGACAAGATTAATCTGTCATAGCACTTAGGTTAGTTTCTTTTCTTTTCAATAATTCTATTTTAAAACAAATGTATTTATACATTATTTAGATGTATCTATTTAAGTAAGATGATTTTTTTTAATTGGATATAATTGACAATATTATATTTCAGGTGTACAACATAGTAATTCAAAATTTTTATAGATTATACTCCATTTAAAGTTATTATAAAACATAAGCTATATTCTCTGTGCTGTACAATAGATCCTTGTAGCTTATTTATTTTATACATTGTAGTTTGTACCTATTAATTCCTACATCTGTCTTGAACCTCCCCCACTACACACACACTGGTCACCACTAGTTTGTTCTCTATATCTAATTCTGTTTCGGTTTTATTACATACATTTATTTCTTTACTTTTTAGATTCCACCTATAAGTAATATCATACAGTATTTGTCTTTCTCTGTCTGGCTTACTTCACTAAGCATAACATTCTCCAAGTCCATCCATGTTGTTGCAAGTGGCAAAATTTCATTCTTTTTTTATGTCTGAGTTAAGTTCCCTTATATATAATATACCACACCTTTATTCATTCATCTGTTAATGAACCCTTAGGTTGCTACCATATCTTGGCTATTTAAATAATGCTGCTGTGAACAATGGGGTGCATGTATCTTTTGAAATTGGTGTTTCCATTTTCTTCGGATATATACCTTGGAGTGTAATTGCTGGATCATATGGTAGTTCTTAGTTTTTTGAGGAACCTCCATACTGTGTTGCCAGTGGCTGCATAATTTACATTTCCACCAACAGTGTACAAGGGTTCCTTTTTCTCCATTCTGGATGATACCCATTCTAACAGGTATGAGGTGATACCTCCTTGTGGTTTTGATTTGCATTTCTCGAAGGATTCACTAATATTAGCATCTTTTCATGTGCCTGTTGGCCATCTGTATGTCTTCTTTGGAGAAATGTCTTCACATCTTCTCCCTGTTTTTTGTCTGACGTTTTTGTTTTTGCTTTTTGATATTGAATTGTATGAGTTGTTTATATATTTTGGATATTAACCCTTATAGTTATTATTTGCAAATATTTTCTCCCATTCATTAGGTTTCTTTTCATTCTGTTGATGGTTTGCTTTGCTGTGCAAAAGCTTTTAAGTTTAATTAGGTTTCATTTGTTTATTTTTGCTTTTGTTTCCTCTATTTTAGGAGATAGATACAAAAAAATGATGCTAACATTTGTGTCTGCTTAACAGTGTTCTGCCTATGTTTTCTTCTAGGAGTTCCGTGGTTTCGGGTCTTTTACACCTGAAATATAATATTAAGTCAATATTTAGGTCTTTAATCCATTTTGAGTTTATTTTTGTGTGAGAAAGTGTCCTATTTTCATTCTTTTTCATGTAGCTGTCCAGTTTTCCCAGCACCACTTATTGAAGAGACTGTCTTTTCCCCATTGTATATTCTCACCTTCACTGTTGTAGATTAATAGGCTATAAGTATGTGGGTTTATTTCTGGACTCTATTCTGTTCCGTTGATTTGTGTCTGTTTTTGTGCCAGTACTATACTGTTTTGATTACTGTAGTTTCGTAGTAGACTGAAGTCAGGGAGTGTGGTACCTCAGCTCGAGTTCTGTTCTTCTTTCTCAAGATTGTTTTGACTATTTGGGGTCTTTTGTGTTTTCATACCATTAGTGTCTTACAGTTTTTTGAGTACAGGTCTTTTACCTCCTTAGTTATTCCTAAGTATAAATGGAATTGTTGCTTTAATTTCTCTTTCTGATAGTTTATTGTTAGTATATAGAAATGCAAGGGATTTCTGTATATTATTTTTCTATCCTGCAACCTTACCAGTTAATTAATGAGCTCCTGTAGTTTTGGTGATGTCTTTAGGATTTTCTTTGTATAGTATCATGTCATCTGCAAACACTAACAGTTTTACTTTTTTTTCCAATTTGGATTGATTTATTCTTGTCTGATTGCTGTGTGGCTAGAACTTCAATACTATGTTGAGTAAAAGTAGTAAGAGTGAGCATCCTTGTCTTGTTCCTGATCTTATAGGAAATGCTTTCAGCTTTCACCATTGAGTATCATACTATGGGCTTATCAGATATGGATTATCATAAAAGGCCTTTATTGTGTTGAGGTATATTCCCTCTAGACCCACTCTGTGGTGAGTTTTTATCATATGTTGGTGTTGAATTTTGTGAAAACTTTCTGCATCCATAGAGATGATCATATGATTGTTTTTCAACCTGTAAATGTTGTGTATCACATTCATTTTTAAAATTTGCAGATGTTGATGAGGTTCATTTATTTTCAACACTTCTATTTTAAAACAAATATGTTTATATATTATTTGCATGTATCTATTTAAATAAGGTGTGTTATGTATTTCTTTTATTGCTTTTTCAGTTATCCATGCTGATTCAGTTTTTATTTTTTTGGGTAACAGCTTTGTTAAGATACACCATGTACTTTACAATTCATCTTTTTTGCTAATTCACTTTTTTAATACATATTTTTGTTGAAGTATTGTCAGTTTGTTTTCTATGTCTGTGAGTCTGTTTCTATTTTGTAAATAAGTTTGTCTTTTTTCTTTAGATTCCACATGTAAGTGATATCCTATAGTATTTTTCTTCCTCTTTCTGGTGCTAATTCACTTCTGACATGGCCTGAAGTTGTGATAAATCTGTTGCTCTGGCCACTCAGTTTCAAAATGAATAGCAGGTAGCTGAATGAGAGTGAGCATTTTCTCATAGCACAGAAATATATTGCACACACGTGCTATTATTGCATGTAACAATGTGTTTTCAAGGATTCAGGGGAGATTTTGAGGATGTGGAATAGAAAATCTTACTATCCTACTCTAAAATCTTATCTGTTACCTTGCTTTCTTAAAGTTTAGTTTTATAGTTAGCAGTGTGTAGAGCATGTTTTTATGTTTATATAAACTTGTGATACCCAGTGTTTTTAGAAAGCTATGTAAGATATAACTGCATAATAAAGGTCTGTTGTTTTTAATCTCATTAATTAATGAGACTGTCTTATGCTTTTGATATGTAAAATTTTAAAAGGGCCTCAAAATCTCCTCTGTAGGGGAGTGTATACATTGAAGTTCAATGTGCTTGGATATGCCTACCTATAAAATTAAAAGCTTCAAGTAAAAAAAAGAGTAAACTTTCCCTTTTCTTCACTTCTGTTTCCCAGTGGTAAGTGTTATTAACATTTTAGGTTTATCCTACCAGCTTTCTGTCTGTGCTAGACAACTGTTTGTGTGTATTAAATAAGAAGGGATGATAACATCACAGCTGCATCTTATTCGGGTTAATGATGTATTATGAATATCTTGCCATACAATCACTAGATTGATACATGGAGTAATGGCTGCACATTTTTTCACAATATAAGTATATGAGAGTTTACTTCATACTTTCTCTAGTATAAGTGTCCTGTTGTTTTATGATTTGCTTAAGGACATTTCTGCCTTTTTATGTTCGCAATTTGATTGGATGCAAAAACTATGTTTATTTTCACTTGATTGTCTTCTACTAAAGTTGGACAGCTTTTGATCCTTTTGATTTCCACTTACATGAATTGCATGTGCCTGTCCTTTCTTCACTATTCTATTCTATTCTGAGTCATTCTCCTTCATAATTTGTGGAAATTCTTTTACATTAAGAATAGCAACTCTTTACATGTATTGTGAATATTTTCCCTGTCATTTGACTTTTGAATTTATTTATGGCAATATTTCTCCTACCTTTCAAAATATCTATACGTATTAAGAAATGTATACATTTTACATCATGATTCAGTGCACAAACACATACATAAAACATTTATATGGTAATACTTATTACTAAATGTAGTGTACACCTATTGTTCCTTAATATTCCATTTAAAAAACCAACTTGTCACAAAGCACTAAATTGCTATTAGGACTCAGAGGTTGTGATCAGCAATTGGAAAAGCATGTTATGGTGTCTTTCCCTTTTAAATTGTTAATATTATATGTAGTCAAAGAAGTCTAGCTTTTCTTTTATGGCTTCTCACTTTTTGCTCTTGCTTTGGAAGATTTTTCCTACTTTCTTCATCTCAAAAAATTTTTAAAAAGGGATGTTACTGCCCATTCACCTGAAGGGCTAATATGAAAATACAAAAAATATTAATTATTGATAAGAATGTGAGCTAATTGTTAACAAAGATTGAAACTGTCATAATTCCTAGTGGGTGTGTGTGTTGGTAACCACTGTAGAAGATTCTCTGGCCTGTCTGCTAAAGCTGAAGATCCATGCACATGTATACACACTGAAAGAGCCAGAGCTTCCACTCCACCCAATGTATGTATAAGTTCACCAGTCTTATAGCAGTGTACTTTGTAATAGCCAAAAACCAAAAATAAATGTCTATCCACAGTAGAACAGCAAAATACATTGTAGTATATCCAATCAGAATTACTGTGTAGCAGTTAAGAATCAATGGATTACAATTATACTTTGCAACATAGATGAATCTCGCACGTTTTGAATAAAAAGAAGTCAGTTGTATAGTTTGGAAATAGCAAAAGAAATCTATGATAGATGTCAAAGTAATGGTTACCCTTTGGTGGTGGAGTGATGACTAGATAAAAGTTTCTTGGTTGGGATCTGGGTACATAGGTGTTCATTTTGTGAAAATTCAACAAGCTATATATTTATGATTTGTATGTTTCTTGGTATGTATGTTCTACTTCAGTACAGTTTGCATTGAAGTAATAGGTATTGTCCATTGAATGGTATAAATGTAAAAATGTTTAAAAAATTTATTTGGGAAAAAAATGAATATACCAAAATATTAACAGGCATAGGATCATGATAGTTCCTATTGCTTTTTTTCTTTCCCTCTTATTGATATTTTATAACTTCTATGAATATGTAAAAAAGAGAAAATAATGTTTTAATGTATGTTTTCAGGGACTTCACATTTAGTTGTTATTAAATTATAAAGTTCCTATGGCTCTTACTCTGATATTTAAGCAAATAACATGGGTAACTTCTGTGTCTATTTTATAGGTAGATTTTGACAACAAACCAGTAAATGGCCCCAAGTCAGAATCCATGGAATACAGTAGTTGTGGTCATGAGGAAGAACAAAGATTGGAAGTAAGCTCATTTCCCATTGAAAATGTAACTAAAAATGAAGAAAGTATGACAGGTATTGAGGTGGAGAAGTGGACGCAAAATAAGAAATCACACTTAACTGATCATGTCAAAGGAGAATTTAAAGCAATTGTAACTGAAGCTGAAAATTTGAAAAACTCTGAAGATGACAGGAAGAAAGTCCTACTTACTGACCTCCTTGAACCTCAAAAATTGTTTGCACAAACGATAAGAAACGGCATTAAAAATGTACACTATTTACCAACTGAATCAAATTTGTCTTTTAAAAATCTCAGTATTGAAGAACTTGGCAAGGCATTTGAAAATAATCCTTATAAATTCCTGAAAGGCACCACAAACCATAACAATGCCATGAGTTCCATTGCTACTAGTGCGAGCTGTGATCATCTCAAGGGGAGAAGTAATGTTTTTGTCTTCCATAAGCCTGGCTTTAATTGTAAGTCTTTTCCAGATCCGGCAAACTTCAACTTAAATAGTCGTACTAGTATTCACAATGAAAGTGATCAACCAAAATCACTAGAAAAAATAACAAATAGAGAACCAAAAGAAGGACCAACACTTCAACCAAGCCTTCTGTCCCTAATGAAAGATAGGCGATTAACACTAGAACAAGTGGTGGCCATAGAAGCTCTAACTCAACTATCAGAAGCCCCATCAGAAAATTCCTCACCATCCAAGTCAGAGAAGGATGAAGAAACAGAACAGAGAACCGCTAGTTTGCTTAATAGCTGTAAAGCTATCCTATATTCTGTAAGAAAAGACTTCCAAGACCCAAACTTACAAGGGGAGCCACAAAACCTTCATCATTGTCAATCTTTGCAAAAGCAGAGTTCATGCAACACGTTAGTATTCAATGGCCAAAATATCACTTCTAAATCACACAACAGCTCACCTAGTGACCAGGCATCCACAAAGGCACAGGAATATTCAACAATCACAAATTCAGTATCTCTTACTATACCAAATTCAAATGCATCTAAAACTGACACCAATAAAAATGTTGCTCAAGGTAGAATTACTCTTGGCAGTTCTAAGAATTTGCATCAGTTGGCAACAACTAATAAATCGGGGTATTGTAACCAGTCACTGGACAGAAGCAACAAGTTGGACTCAAAGGATGATCCATTATGTCAAGATACAGTTCATAGTAAAGTTGAAGAAGATGTTGCAACACAGTTAACACAACTTGCATCAATAATTAAATTCAATTACATAAAAGCAGAGGACAAAAAAGTTGAAAGTACACCAACAAACCCTGTTGCATGTAATGTACAGCAAAACTGTAGCCAGGAGAAGGACAAAATACAGCAGAAGCCACCTTCCAGTGTACAAAATAATCATGGCTCATCGGTAACAAAGCAAAAGAACACAACCCAGAAAAAGACAAAATCTACCCCATCAAGAGATCGACGGAAAAAGAAGCCTGCAGTCATAAGTTGTCAAGAAAATGACCGGAAAAGGCAGGAGCAGTTGTCATATGAGTATAGTAAATTACATGACATTTGGATAGCATCTAAATTTCAACGATTTGGTCAGTTTGGTCCACATGATTTTCCTATTCTATTGGGAAAAATTCCTCCCTTAACCAAAGTATGGAAACCACTGACTCAAACGAGTTCACCATTAGAACCCAAAAAAGTATTTCCTCCCCTCACTCAGATAAAATTTGAGCGATATTATCCTGAATTAGCACAGGAAAAAATGAAGGTTGAACCCTTGGATTCCCTCCCCATAGTCGAGTTAAAAACAGAATCCAACGGGCAGGCGTTTACAGAAAATGCGTATACTCAGGTACAGCCAACAGTGAATGTCAATCAGAAAGCTCATCCTTTATTTCAGCCCTCCTCTCCAACTAACCAGTGTGCTAATATGATGGCTGGCGATGACCAAACACAGTTCCAACAGGATGTTAAAGACCAATTCATGCATCAGAGACTGCCAACATTGCCTGGTATCTCTCATGAGACTCCCTTACCGGACCCAGCACAAATTCTCAGGAAGCTAAATGTAGTATGTTCAGGTGGAATTACAGTGGTTTCTACCAAAAGTGAAGAGGATGTCTGTTCATCTACTGTTGGAGCATCAGAATTTTCCCCAATAGACAATGCACAGAAAAGTTTTAATGATTATGCCATGAACTTCTTTACTGATCCTACGAAAACCCTGGTGTCCGCAACAAAAGATGCTGATTTGCCAACCTGCAACTGTCTTGGTAAGTGCATGCATGTGTGTTTCTTCTTCGTTTACTGGACATTAAATGCCTCCAGTCATGATGGAATCAAGTTTGGTTTATCTTTTATGAATGGCATTTTTGCCCCCATTCATATAATCTAGTTAGAATGTACTGAATTCTATACCCGTTTTTCTGTGGTACCTTTATTGACGCTGCTCAGATAAATGGGAAATCCACTAGTAATTTGGAAAATTTCTTAAGTAGAAAATTTGCTGATTTCTCTCAGGCTAAATGTCTCTCAAGTTGTTTATTGTGCATAAGAATGAATTCCCCTAATACTTTATTACAGTTAATTCTTCCTATATTCAAAAGAATTTCAACCTATAAGCCATTTATTTAAAAGTACATTTTTTTTGTTGTGCAGTATAACATGCATACTGAGAATATAAAATATATGTACAATGTAACAAATATTAAAATATATCTGTAATTGCTAATTCACTGAAGGACTGGAACTGATTTGTTTTTTTTTTCAGTGCTTAGTGCTTTTATGCTCTGTGATGTAAACTGTGTGCCCATATAAGAAGAAAAAAAAACATAATCTTGGCCAATTAAAGAATTTGCAAATCTTTTGGAATTTTAAAATACTAAATCATTGAATAAATATTGATTTCCTATTTCAGAAAAAGACGCATAGGTTTGTACAAATAGTTTACTCATGGACAGATTTCTAATGTATTTATATATGCACTTTGTGTCTTGGGAGTCATTGAAAAAGAACATTCAGAAACTAGAAGTTTTATGAGTGTGTTCAAAGCCCTGAGAAAATCTTGCAGGAGTAGATTCTCAGGCAGGCCTTATGGGAAATGTGCTCAATGTTTAGAACATATAAAACCTTAATTTGAATTCTGCACTGATTAGTCACTTTCTATGGTCAAATTTCATGTAAGTGCTCAAAAATAAGAAGAAATTTATTTAATATAGCTGTAAAAAATAGGGAGATTAGATAGATTGTGTCATTAGACTGCAGAAGCCCCATTATTTCAGCTTTTTACACAACTTGTGATACCACAGGATTTGTGAAATAACCTGCTTTGAACCCAAATAAGTTTAATTATTTGAAACAGTCTTTCTTAAAACATGGCCCCAAATCACAAAGACTCAAGATTTGCCTGAAACAAAAGCAGTCTTTCTACTAGAAGCAGGGTGGTTCATTAGTATATAGAAAGGGTAGCTAAAGGATTGATTGGAAGGATAAAGTAAGTACATCATTCTGATTTTTTTTAACCACAATAGAAAAAATAGTGAAGAGTAGCATGACTTTTATTTCTTGATTATTCAAAGTGCATTTGATATTCTGAAATGAATCCTTCCATTTCTGTGCTCATTATTCAGCACTCAGGTTTGACAGCCTACCGTGTGCCAGGCACCAAGGATAGGCTCTCTGAGAATGAAGAGCTTCCAAGGAGAAGGATCTGACAGTCTCGAATGAGTGACAATGCTGTCTGAGTGGGGCTGAATTGAGAGAATGAGAGATTCTTGGACCAAGGACAGAAGAGTGTAATAATGATAATGGTTCCTATTTCAGATCTTTTAACTGCGAGTCTGATAACTCGCTACACCTTTGACTTGTTATAGTCACAACCCAGCAAAAGGAATGCTTTTTATCCCCATTTTATGACTGAGGAAACTCAGTCAGAGCAGCTCATAGCTAGTAAATGATTAAACTAGAATTCAGCGACAGGTAATCCCAACTTGAGCCTGTATTTGTAACCTCCATCCTTTGTTGCTTCAAAAATCTGCAGTGAAAAAGAGACAGTACTTTTCTGAATATCATTATAAATGAAAAAAACCTCTAATTTAAAATGCCATTAAAATTACATACCCAAGCTAGTCTAATTTGAGTGCGTACAAGGTTTCAGGATGAAGGTCTAGTTTCAAGCCCCTTTCCTTATACATACTACCTTGACACCATGTAGAAGTGGAGACAGCCAGACATGAAAGCTTTATTTAGTATCTGCAGTGGACCTGGAAATGTTTTATATGCTGTCAGTTGCATGTTTTCCTATAATTGTTATATTGTGCTCATTTTATAGAAATGGGAAGTTTAAATGAAAAACAACAAAGCAGATTCAGAAATCATCCCAAGTGGGAGCATCATATTTGAGGGTAAAGGATTTCTATATAAGTGTTATGTTCTAGCAGATTAAGAGTAATTAACCTTTAGGTCAGGGTTTATCAAATTTAGCACTATTGGCAGTTTAGATGGGATAATTCTTTGTTGTAGGGGGGCTGCCTTATCCATTGTAGGCAGTTCAGTGGCTTCTCTGGCCTCCACTCACTGGCTACCAATGACACTAGAACTCACGTGTAATTGTCACAACCCAAAATACTGTCAAATGTCCCCTTTGGCAGAGTCCCCCCTGACCAAGAACCACTGCTCTAGATCATGAACAGGTTTAAAATTATTCACTGTATCTTGCTTAAGTAGCCACAGAAATAATCCTATGTTGTATTTCATGTCCAGTTAAAATGGTTAAGTAATGACATTTTGGTGTAGGTACAGAAATGCATTGCCCAGTGATTCTAGTTAGACATGATTCTAAGAGGCAGGCCTAGTTAAAAATAATGTTTTCTAAGAAACATGTAATTCACACTCAAAAACGAAAATTAAAATGGGTTGGAAATATGGTGCAAAGTCTTTTTACAGTTCCATTATCTACAGAAAAACATGTTACAGTTTTTCTGTATGAAGTAACATTACTGAGTTTAATTTTCTTTCCAATTTTACAAAGTTTAGATCTTTTAAAACATACTACTTTTGCAACTTGCTTTTTTAACTTACTAAAATCTTAGATTTTTTTAATATTTGTAAATATCATTGTTTTAATAGCTTTATTTTATTCCACTATGCAAACATCCCCAAATTTATTTAAACTATCACTATTGACAGATGTTAAGAGTGTTTCTTTCTCTTTTTTTTGATATTACATACAATTTAACAAGGAATATTCTTGTGTACATGTGCATTATAAATATGTGATTGTGCACATGTGTAAGTAGAATAAATTCTTAGCAGAGCAATTGCTGGGCTCAATTCTAATAGGAGTCTGAGGCCAGGCTTTTAAATTCTATTGTTCTTGGATAACTTTTAATTTTTTACCTCAATTTTTATAGATTTTTTTTGTTGTTAAGTAGGAGATACAATAAATAAAAATGTTTTTTTTTTTCTCGTGTGATTCTTGAAGGGTAAATTAATTAGGAGCAGAAAGAAAGGAATAAGCTAAATTCCAGGGCCTATTGTCCTAGACTTTACCAAAATCTTGTCAAGATTCATTGTTCCATACAGAAAAGGGAAAAAAAAAAAGTAAATATAGCTCTTCCTTGCCCCTATGCAATTCTGTAAATCTTTGGGTCTAATAATCTTATTCCTTCCACAGATCGAGTTATACAAAAAGACAAAGGCCCATATTATACACACCTTGGGGCAGGACCAAGTGTTGCTGCTGTCAGGGAAATCATGGAGAATAGGTGAGGAAATATACTTCCCTGTTAAAATCATTCATTATTGGGGACGTGACTCAATGCAGAGAAATTATCTCTGGGAAGAAGCATGAGGTGAATGGAAAACCTTCAGGAGTATGAGTTGGATGTTTCTTAGGGCCCAGGAAAAGCATAGTGTCCTGGTGTCCCTGCTGAGTCCCTCATCATGTGAGCCTTTGGGCCCTCAAAAAGACACTCACAAAGCAAGGCTATTTTTGTCAAATTCAAAATAACTTATTTTTATATTATTGTATAATGGTAGCAATAGTTAAAATTACCTCCATCAACCCTGCGTTCACATTTCTTTTGCCTGTCTTGGAGCCAGGCCATTTTTTTAAAGAGTGATCCTTAAGGACAAGTAAATAAAACTGGAGAACTAATAAAAATATCTGCCACACAAAAGTAAATTTTAAAAAAGTAAATTAAAAAATAAAATGAAGAGTGTTTGATTTTTGTACTTTTGTATATCTACATCTTATGCACATTCTGATGTTAAAAATGTATTATGTAAATATTTTCCATTCACTGTGTTTCATATTCAGGTATGGTCAAAAAGGAAACGCAATAAGAATAGAAATAGTAGTGTACACGGGGAAGGAAGGAAAAACCTCTCATGGGTGTCCAATTGCTAAGTGGGTAAGTATTTTGTATTTATACATATTTCAAAATGCATTTATTCCTCATATAAACCACGTGGACTAGAAAAATACCCACTCCCATTATTCCTGGGGAAATAAGGAAGCTATCTTAGCTTGGCCTTTTTAAGTTAAACAAACAAAAGGGTATGGCCATTCCCAGTTGGTACCCAGTGGTCTAGGGTCACCAATTTTACCGGATTTTTACTTTTAGAGTGTATTCAATGCATTTATAATTAGGTGGCATTAATAAATGGTACTAAACTATATATATTGCTTATGTCTTATTTTTGTCAGTTATTTTGAAACTCCACTTCAGTGTCTCATAGCACCACCTTAATGAAAATCATACAATATTGAAAACAAAACCATAAATTTTACAACATATTTCTAAAATTGTTTCTATGACTCCTTATGAGTGTTCTAAAATTGCAGAGCTCTAAGAATAAGAACTGGATTCAGCTTCTTTAGAAAGTTCTCAACTAAAAAACAGGTTCATAGCCAAATGTATATTTTCAGGAGGATATTCACATCCACAAGGATACTGACTATTTGAAATTCTTGACCAAAGGATCCTTTCGAGATCCTGTGCTTTCGTTTGTCAATAATGATGACTAGCATAATGGTAATAAAATAATAATGATAACAACTACCTTTTATTACATATCATCAATCTATCTGGAGTGCATAGTCTTGTCAAAATATAAATGAACCTATCAAGGAGTTCTCCGTATGTACAGCACAGACAGAATCATTCTAGTACTCAGAAGACTCCCTTTGGCCCCTCCCAGTTGATAATTCCATGTAAAGATAAACCACTATTTTAACCTTCATTGCTATAAAGGTATTTTTGATGAACTGTATATATATATATATATATATATATATACAGTTCATATATATATATATAACTGGAACCATATAGAATGTACTCTTCTGTGTCTGTCTCCTTTCACTCAACATTTATAGAACATGGACTTGATGGCTGGAGCTCCAATGGCCATCTGGAACCACAAATTGACTTGTTAGTAGAAAATACATACTAGGATGGGGGGAAGAAAGCCTGAGTCCCTATCGGTGAGACCAATAGAACTGCTTGCTGTACCAACCTCAGGCTTCTTAAATCTGGATTTAATGAGTGAGCGAAATTTTGTTTCATTTCTTCAAAACCTGTTATTTGGGGTGGGGGTTTCTGTTATATGCAATAGAATGCAGTTCCGCCTAAGATACCCATCTTCACTTTGTTACGGTGTGGGTGAATTTGGAAGACAGAGGGGAAAAAAAAATTTTCAGAATGAGAAAGATAGGTGAAGGAACTTGTGCTTATTGAGTCCTTTCCATTGCCAGGCCCTGGGCTAGATACTTGGGGATATGAACATGAATTAAGATTTACCAGTCATTTCTTTCTGTAGATGGGAAGAAACTGGCTCTGAGTCTTATCAGCTGTCACAAACACATTTTAGACTAAAGTTCACTTACTCTCTAGTAACGTGAATGTCTGCTGGGTCACCTTGCCTCTCAAGAGCTAAATAAAATTTCCTGAAATGCTCCCTTGAAATGTAAGCTTTTCCTTACAATTTCCATCACATGAATGGTTGGGATCCAGCTTGGGGGTCAGTGGTTGTGAACTATTGTTTCCTCCTTTCATGGTTCAACTTCTTGGGATGCACTGATTTTTCACACTGTGTCAACTCCACTATAAAAGTTACATATTTTCTCAATTTCTACAAAACATTTACTCACACAAGTCAACTCCCATATGTAAGAGTTTTGGTGAAGATATATCTAAACAGTAGCCAAAGTGATCTTTATTTTTATTTTTATATTTTATTCACTCTTGAAAAAGAGAGTCAGTTGACTTAAAATACTATAAAGGAGGAATTAATATACAGACTGCCCTTTTTTTTTTTTAACTTTTTAAAATTGAGTTATAGTCATTTTACAATGTTGTGTCAAATTCCAGTGTAGAGCACAATTTTTCAGTTATACATGAACATACATATATTCATTGCCACATTTTTTTCGCTGTGAGCTACCACAAGATCTTGTGTATATTTCCCTGTGCTATACAGTATAATCTTGTTGATCTATTCTGAACATGCCTGTCAGTATCTACAAATTTTGAACTCCCAATCTATCCCCTCCCACCCCCTCCCCCTTGGCAACCACAAGTTTGTATTCTGTCAGACTGCCCTTTTTAAAATCCATTCTATTGGATTATTAGACTATTCATTTTATTGGAGTTCCTTTAGAAAATTGACCATTTGTGATAAAAGTTGCAAATGTATTTTCTGTCATTTTTTTTACCATTCAGATTTTTTTAAATGAAATTTTACATCAAAATTTTTTAAAGGAAAACTTCTATGACTTTAGTGTATTATATCTTAATTAGAAAAATCTTT
This sequence comes from Camelus dromedarius, assembly GCF_036321535.1. Taxonomy (NCBI): domain Eukaryota; kingdom Metazoa; phylum Chordata; class Mammalia; order Artiodactyla; family Camelidae; genus Camelus; species Camelus dromedarius. The sequence goes on along the minus strand of NC_087443.1, from coordinate 34,726,035 downwards.
ACCATTTCTAGCTTATGAATCATTCTATTTTCTTTTTGTAATATTTTAATTTCATTTCTTCCACATTTAAATATTTTATCCCTCTTGTGTGTAGAATGTTATTCACAACTTACATTTTTCCAACTGACTACCCAGTTATCCAACACCACTTACTTAGTCATCTTTTCCCTACTTATTTGTTAATGTTTATATCATTAGATTTTCTTTGGGGGGTGGTACTTACGTTTATTTATTAATTTTTAGAAGAGGTACTGGGTATTGAACCCAGGACCTCATGCACGTGAAACATGTGCTCTAGCACTTGAGCTATACCCTCACCCCATATCAGTAGATTTTCTTTTCTGTCATGTCAGTGTTTCATCTCTCTGTATCAGCATCAAATTATTCTAATTATTTGGGTTTCATAATATGTTTTAATACCTGACAGAGCTAATACTTTTTAATTTTTCAAAAACTTGCAGAGTATTCTTGCCTTGTTTATGTTTCCATCTGAATTTATAATCACTTTGTCTAATTGCAAGAATAAAGCCCTTTTGGTATTTTTATTGGAATCATAGAGAGAATTTGGAGAATTTACATTTTTGATGTCTACTCTTCCTAACTTACACACGGTGCCTTTACATTTCTTGATGTTTTCTTTTGTCCTTCAGGAGTGTTTTAAAGTTTTGTTCCTATAGAGTTTACATGTTTCTTGTTTTCCAGTTTATTTCTCTTATGTATCTCAGAGTTACAATCATATAATCTATAATGACAGATTTATATTCTCTTTTCCAAATTTTTTACTGTTAATTTCTTTCTTTCAATTAACACAATTAATTACTCTAACATACTAACTTCAATTTTATCTTGCTTTAAATATTGTCTTCTTTCCTGGTTCCTCTCTTCAGTGGGAATCTTCCAGGGTTTTCTCATTATGAATGGGTCATCAGGGAAGGCCTCTCTGGTAAGGGAACTTTTATGCTGAGAACTGAGCAACAAAAAGGAGCTTAAGATGCAAAGAATACCCCCAAGAATGCAAGGAAGAGCATTCCTAAGCAGAGAAAACAGCAAGTACAAAGGTCAAGGAAGAGACTACATTCTTTAATAATCTAGGAGGAGTCTAGTGAAGTTAGGAGGTAGAAATGGAAACAGGTGAAGGTGAAAATGTAGTCAGAAGTCAGGATGAATGCTTTTGTAGCTAGTAGTGAGAAATTTGGGTTTTAGTCCATGAACAATAGGAAGCCCTTCAAGTATTTTAATTAGGGATGTGTTATCTATCTGGTTTATGTTTTATACAGAGCATTCTAAGTAATAACTTGATAAACTCAGTATTACTTGTCTGTTCCTTAACAAATTACTCCAAAATTTAGTAGCTTTGAACAACAAACATTATTATCTCATTTGTTTTTTGTAAGTCAGGAATCTGAGAGTACCTTAGCAGGGTGCTTCCAGAAGAGGGTCTCTCTTGAGGATGCATCATCTGAATACCTGACTGGGGCAGTGGGGCAGCTAGACGGGCCATGTCCTGTGTGTTTTGCAGGAGGCATTAGTTCCTTGAGAGTTGTTTACTGGAGGACTTGATTTCTTACCATTGGACTTTTTAAGTGTTTCCTCATGTCACAGCAGCTTTTTTTTCCCTTAGAGTGAGTCAATCAAAGGATGACAAGGAAGAAGCCACAGTGTCTTTTATAACATTAGCATTGGACATTGCTACACAAGTTAGCGCTGTTCATTGTAGGAACGATGCAGGAGCATAAATGCAGGTGGTGGTGATCACTTGGGGACATCTGGGAGATTGGCTATGACAAAATGCAGTATCTCTTCTTCACTACAAATATCACACGTTAAGGATACTACAATGACATTGTGAAATATATCTATCTTAGCCCTATTCGATATATTTAATATATAATACATCTAATCTAATCTACCTCAGCCCTATCATCTCTAAAGGGGAAATCCTTTAATTTGTGAATCTTTATTCACAAAATAAAGGCATTGGGGGAAGGTTATAGCTCAAAGATAGAGTGTCTGGTTAGCATGCACAAGGTCCTGGGTTCAATCCCCAGGAGCTCCATTAAATAAACAAACAAACAAACAAACCTAATTACTTCTCCCCCAATGTTTTTTTAAAGAAAAATTTTAAAAGCTTAAAAAAAACTCAAAATAAAGGCATTAAGCATCAGTGTTGCTCATTATGGAACATATCAACAAAAAAAAGTTTGTAAAATATAAAGGTACAGTTTACCTATAATTATAAATTGAACACTCATTAAATAACAACCCAGCTGAAAAATACAGCACCGATAGATTCCCAGAAGCCCCAAGAACCTCCCATCCTGACTTTTATGGTAATAATTTTCTTACCCTCTGCTCCCCACTTACATAATTCTTAACAGTATGGTTTTGTTATTTTATGTTTTGCCCCCTTGTAGTACCTTGCACATTCCCTGATATAAATGGTAGAGATTTGTTCCCAATATCTGGCACTGATATGTTTATGTATGTATTTAGCATTTTCCATGAAGCAGCTATAGCAGAATAACTTCCTTATTTTCCCTTTTGCAATATTTCTTTCAAAATCTAGCACTTTTCACAAATACAGAAACAGTTCACATCTTTAGCAAAACAAAGAATTAATTCTGTGCATCTGTGAAAAGAATAGGTCTCATAAATGATTATATATGTTAGAAAAATGATAATGTTAATCAAACTATTTTTTGCAAACTTTCCAAGTTTTGTCATTTAAAATACTCATGTTCTTTGCTAGTGCCTGGAGCAATGCCCAGCATATAGTCAGCTCTCATTAAATTTTTGTTAAGTGAATGAGTATGGAGTTTAAATAAGACTATTACAGAATATTGAATACTTTGAATTGGAATTGGTATCTTGAAATGGTATTGCTGTGATACACATTATTAGCTTTTCCTGAGACATAGGACACTTTAGTATTAGAATTGATAATCTGCTATAATTGTTCAACTCAAACTTGAGCTCCTGATAGAGATTAAATGAAAAATAGAGTGAAAATCTTCTCTAGAGTTTACATTGTTTTTAGGACATAATTTTGAATGACACTGGCACAATTAAGTCATATATGGAACTTAATGCAGCCATGAAGGAAAAGAAGGAGGGAGAGGAAATGAAGGTCAATTTTTTTAAACTAAGGAATTTAATAAACCTTTAACTGGTGAATTGTCTTGCTCCAAATTTACTTTTCATCTTGCATGGTGTACATTTGTCGTGTATTTGATATTAAACATTAACCTAAAGCAAACATTTAGTGATTTTACCTATATTTTTTCATCTGTGGGCAGAATTATGTGTGGTAATAGTGGTTGGATTCTATTCTACTTTGTTAGTGCTGGACTTGTCTCCTTTTCTTGAAGGAGGGGTTTATTGCTTCTTCTTCTTTTTTTTCCCCCTATTTTTTATTATTTTGTTTTGTTTGTTTTGGGTCCTGGGAGGTAATTAGATTTGTTTGTTTATTTTAATGGAGGTACTGAGGCTTGAACCCCGGACCTCCTGCCTGCTAAGTGTGTGTTCTACCACTGAGCTTTGCCCTCCCTCTATTGCTTCTCTTTTTAATGGTCACATACAAAAAAGCGTAACAACATATTCTAACTGGGCAGGGCAACTTTCTGAGCCAGTCTTACAGTGTTTTGCCTTTGCTCATAACACTGTTTCATTCTTTTCTTGGAAATGCTTCTTTGCCAGGTGGTCATTAACCACCCCCCACCCCCACCCCCCACCGCCACCAATCGTTCGCTTTTGATAGAAATTTCTGACTTTTTTCCTCTGTTGTCACTTTGGATCTTGTCAGGGAGTGGTTATCTTGTTACTCAGTAGGCTTTGGTGAAACGGGTGATGTTTCTTGGATGCACTAAGCTCTCTTAACTCCCTGTACTCCAGCCACCCCCTTCCTCTGCCCAGGTGAGCCTTTGAGGGGATGGCAGTGTTGGGAGAAGAGTTCAAACAGGCTGCCACAGATGGGTCCAATGCCTGAGCAGTTCACACCAGGTCCCAGTTCATGGGTTCCCCTCTGCAGGATTGCTTATATTAGTAGAGCAGGTGTGGCAATGAATATGTACAAGTGAATGTTTTACTGCCTTCTTGGATCTGATGTGACCAGAATTTTGGGGTGAGGTGTAAACCAAAGTATCTGAAAGTTTTCAAAACATCTTGCCTGAATTTATACATTTATATAATCTTCAAAGACTTTTCTTTTTTGATTGCTTTGCTTCAATGTTCTGCCTAATATCTGCCTTGGTTGTCTTCAAGCTGTACCATGGTGCTGCTTATTTCTGTGCCCACATCAGGCACCTCTGTGTATTACCATGTCAGCGTAATAAAAGGGTAGTTGATGTTGTAGGCAACTTTTTTGGTGTCTGCAAAATATTGCTAATGTAAGGAAAATATTTTATACTTCAGTGATGAAAATTAGGCAAAAGCCAAGAAGTTGATGCTGTCAGTTGATGTTAAACTGACTTATATTTTTCCTGGGCTTTGCCCCTTTTTTGTTTAAACCACTTTTTTTTACTTAAGCCTGTTTTGACTGCTAATGTAGAATTAGAACTACTTTTATGTTAGCTTCCTTACTTATAGAGTTCATTTTTTTAAGGAAATTTTTTATTGAACTATAATGTACACAAAGAAAAGTACACAAATTACGAGTGTACAGCCCAGTGAAGTTTTATGAAGTAAAACCACCCAGATTAAGAATTATATTATCACCACCACCCAAGAATACCCCTCATGTACCTAGTCATCACCTCCTGCCTTCCCTAGGTTGAAGTTCATTTTATTATAATATATAGGGAGATTTAAATGATCTTAATGAATGAATTGGGGTTTTTCTGGGGGGGAGGGGGGTGACCACAATTATTTCGTGTTGAAAATTTGACCGTTCTTTGTCTCACATGATGATTGATAAACTCAAATGATGTCACTCTAGTAATATACCCAACACTTGATATAAATATTGTTTCTAGCTGTGATTCTAACCTAGTCCTTCTTTGGAGCTGATGTAGGACCCTAGTCTCCTTGGCATCTTTACAGCTAAGATTATATTACTAGGATCATTTTATTTGCTCTTTAAAAAAAAAAGCAATATAGTTTTATACTGTTTTTAATTTTTAAATTTAAATTGTTAAATCAGTGTGAAATCCAAGCATAAAATTAAAGTTCTCTGTTAAAATTAAATTTTAAAAACCTATTACTTTCAAATTTTAAAACCCATCCTAGTTTTATCCTCTGAGATAATGTTTAGCAATTTAGGGTATACCCAAACTTAGAGTTAAGATGTTAGGAATTGCAATTAAAAATGGTGGGCAACTGCTGAAGCATGTAACCAGAAGCATGACAGTCAATATAAGTTATGGTAAAACTGATGATTCTATAACTTCCTAAATTTCAAGAATGTTTGATTAAACAAACATAGGATTGTCTTCGAGCTGAAGCTACTCAAGAGATTTTGCTCCTCTTTGAACACTGAAATAGACTATACCCTTCAATTCTTCGTGGGTGGTTTGGATCCAGTATTAGAAATTACAAAGAAGGCATCAAAGAACTTGCTTAGTGTTTAAAAAAAAAAAAAAAAAAAGGCTGAACAAGGATAGATTCTTCCCAGATTTTTGATTTATAATACTTGTATTAAGAATAAATCTTTTTCTTATTGTTGTTAAAAAGTATTAATAGAAGAAAACAGTAATTTACTGGTGGAATCCATTTTACACTGTTAACCTACTAAGTGAAAAATCAGTATCTTGACTAAATTTGCATTTTAACTAGTAAAGTTAGGTTTCTTTATATATTTATTAGCCCTTTGTATTTCTTCTATGAATTCACTCTTCATAACCTTTTTTTTTTAGTTTAGTTTTTACTTTTGTAAATAATTATACTTCTGTCATATACTTTGCCATTGTCTAATACTACATTTTCTTTTAGCTTTAGTGCTTGACTGTTAACTTGTACAGAAGCTTGAAATTCTTGGCATGTCAAACTTTTGTCACTTTCTCTGTGCCTTCAGAGGATTTTCATCTTGCCTTTCCCATCCTAATATTATAAAATTTGTGTCTCATGTTTTTATAATTTTATGTATTGATCTAATAGTTAATTTGAAATTTGTTTTTGTTGATTTTTAAATTCCATTTCATTTTCCACATGTCCATTTTTGTTGACATTGTTCATTAACCCGTTAAGGTAGACCACTGCTAGGCTGGTACTGAATTTTTACCTATAGTTTTGAAGAAAAGTTTTAAATTCAAAGGACATTTTCCTCTCCTTTGTTTAAAAAAATCTTTTTCATATGAACTTTAGAAACAGGCTAAGTAAATGTAGAATGGGGAACAGATTGGTGGCTAGAATCAAAATCTTTTAATGTTTAATCTTCCATCTAGGAAGATTTAATTGAAATATTATTTACATGCACTTCCCTTAAGATAATCCTCACAGCTATGTTTAATTAAAACTTTAAATCAAACTTCTATTTGGTTATTGCTGGTATATACTAAAGCTGTTGAGTCTTCAGTATTTATAAGGAACTGCTTTTTTATGCTCTTTAAAAATCCAGTGTATTTTTCTTTGATTCCCCTGAATCTTCTAGAAAGATTGTTACGTCTATAAAAAAAAAAGTATTCTGTTTATAATACCACTATTTTCTTTTTATTTTTTTAATCACAGTGTCTATTTGACCTAAATTCTCACCTTTTTTTCTAGTATGTATAACTAATAGTTTCAATGCGTTTGTATGTTCAAGTGTCCGCAGGTACCAGCACACACCATAGTAGTGATTCTGATCCAATAAACAAAATGCTGTGTTTCCAAAAGAACAATTATGAAGTCTAAGTAAGGGAAATTAGTGATTATACTGGGAAATAATTAAATGCCTATATACTATTCATCAACATTACAAATATTTTTTGTTTTATACAAGGCAAGAATGTACATACATCTAATGTTCTCCTCTAGATTTTGGAGGCAGGGGAATTAAAAAGGTATTTCAATATTTTTTTCTCTTACCTGTATAAATATTCTAAGACTAGAAGCTGAGTTAGCTTGCTATAGTAGAAACTGCTCTAATCCTTTTTTCCCCCCACAACTTAAGCAATCATCAATATGCTAGTACTACTCCCCTATCACTTCCCTGCTTGAGAATGGCATATAGATGGAGCAGAAAGGTAACTGAGACTAACTTTTGCAGGTGAGGGTCCAGCAAGGACTTCGGGGAGGTGTTGACCCTTGAACTACATCTTGAGAACAGAACAAGCATTATCTTCATGTCAGAGATCCCAGAAATAGAGCTAATATTATATAATAGATACAAATATATATATGTGTGTGTATATATAAATATATATATTTAATTAAGGAGTTATATAATCAGAGAAGCCATCTGGTGGGGATACAATTGGTGGAATTCTTCCTTAAATAACATTGTTGCCTTGTGGGCTTGTTTTCCAAAAATCTTAGAATTGCCTTTGTACTATCTTTTCTCTGGTGGCAAACGCTTTCTAGTCTTTTAAGGAAGGTCTCCTCTGTGAAGCCTTCCCACTTTCTCCAGAAAGAGTGTGGCTCTACTTTGTACTTTATTCATACAAACCTCTCACAAATGTCTTACATTTACCCCCCCCAACAATATTTCAGTAGAAAAATGCATTGCTCATATTTTTCCCTTTAGTGAAAATGATGCTTTACATTCAATTTTGGGTTTGTATCATTTCACTTATGGTATTATTTTTCAGCATGTTTTGTTTAGACAAAATGACATCTTACTAACCTGACAGTATTTTGGACTTGGCTACTAATTGGTTTACTCAAGTTCATAGTTGCATTGATGTATTTCTGATTTTATCTAAAACAATATACATTGAATATTCATTGTTCCACAGATTGAGTTTAACCGAAAAGTGAGATTTTCCTTTACAAAGTTCCCCCATTTTTTATTCTTCAGATTGTACAAGGACTTACTCTTTACTCTTCTTAGATTGTTTCTGACAATGATTGTCCTGGAGCTTGTCCATTTCTGAGGGCCTTGAGTGCTTGCTTGTACTGGAAATACAATACACAATGTCCCAAAACTTTAGCCAGCACCATAGGAATACTTTTTAACTTAAAATTATTTTGAAATAATTTCACTTACTCAAAAGTTGCAAGAATAGAATTCCTGTATACTCTATATTATCATTTCCTAAATGTAACTTTTTACCATCTTTCCTTTGCTCTATCTTTATCTCTTCCACCTTCTCTCTTTTTTACCCCTCCCCATCTCTTTTTTCTGAGCCCCTTTATTTTTGGTGGAGGAGATAATTAGGTTTATTTATTTTAATGAAGGTATTAGAGATTGAACCCAGGACCTCTTGCATGCTAAGCATGCACTCTACCACTGAGCTATACCCTCCCCCTCAAGCCCTTTAACACTAATTTGTAAACATGATGCCCTTTACCCCTAAGTATATTGGTATGTTTTTCATTAAAACAAAGACATTGTCTTACATGACCTCAGGACAATTATCAATGCTGATACAATATTATCTAATCTTTAGGACTTACATCCAATAGTATCCTTTATGGAAAAAGAAAAAAAAATACTGTCCTGATTCAGAATCCAATCCAGGATCATTTGGTTATACTTAGTTGTCATTTATCACATCTTAAAGATTCAGACTTTACAATGAAATAAATTGTGATGAAATACCTAAGTGACTTAGACTTGTCATTCAGTTAAATAGTCTTTAGATAGTCATATTCTTCTCCCTTTTTTAAAAAATTACTGAGGTACAATTAACATAGAATAAAATATACTGCTATTAAGTAAACAGTTGGATCAGTTATGACAAATGGAGATGTAATCTGCTAATAGTAATGGGTTCTTGGGCTCTGCTTTCCATATATTTTACATACCTCATTTTAGAGTTCAGTGGAACTCATCACCTAATTGCTTTATTCCATTTCCATTGCACATTTTTACCCATGGATTTTGAAGTCTCTTCTGCGTAGAAGATTTCTCTTTAAATTGGGGCTCAAATTGGGCTCTTTTGAAACTTTTTGTTCATTATCAGCTACTTTTCAAAATTGAGAGCATAAAGTCTTCATTTCCTTCTCCAAATTGGGTTGCAGCAGTATTTTTTTTTTTTTACCTGATGTTTGCTTTTGATGTTTATTTCTCTAGAAATTATAGGAGGAAGGTATAATTAGACGTCATTCTAATAGCTCCCCAGAACTTTTGTTCAAATGATTTTGATAATAAATTGAGTTAAAATAGCAGAATGTAGGATTTAAACATAGGAGAGAAATGCAGAAATATTAAGTGATAGCAATACAATGAATTTTTAATAGATATTATAATCAGCAAAGTTAACATTGAATACATTCCTTAATAAAACTGACATTTTCTGTTGTTGAAATCCTGCTTCAGTTTTCTCTGTGATACTGAGTTTTGGAGTGTAGTGGTCACAGGAATAAATATATTAAGTATGGGGATAATTTCTTAGAGCATGCCAATCTTCAATTACTGATCATTTTGTTTTAAGATGTTCTTTACTTTCTCAGTATCATCTCTAAATGTATGAGTGTCCATTCTTAACTTAATAGTACAGCATGTTAGAATAGCCAAAACATCTTGAGAAAGAAGAGCAAAGGTGGAAGACTGACTTCTTAATTTTAAAATGTATTACAGAGGATGGAGTAGGTCAGTGGTAGAGCACATGCTTAGCATGCACAATATCCTGGGTTCAATCCCCAGTACCTCCATTGAGAAATAAAATTTTTAAAAAAAAGTATTACAAAGCTATTGTAATCAAGAAAGTGTAATATTGACACAAGGCTAGACTCAGTTTGGCTCAGTGGAACTGAGTGTCAGAAAATAAACCCTCACATTTATGATCAATTGATTTTCAATACGAATTCCATGACTATTCCTTGGGAAAAGAATACTCTTTTCAACAAAAGGTGCTGGGACAACTGGATATCAACATACAAAAAAAATGAGTTGGATTCTTACCACAATGCATATGAAAATTAACTCAAAGTGGATCATCGATCCAAATGTCAGAGCTAAAACTACGAAATTGTTAGACACATAACTGTAGATCTGTGGGAACTTGGATTTTTTTCTTAAATAAAACATCAAAAGCACAAGGGGGGAAAAAGACAAATTGGCATTCATCAAAATTTTCAAATGACTATCAAGAAAGGTTACAGAAAAGTAAGAATGAGGGGAAGTATTTGTTAATCAAATATCTGATGAGGTTTGTGTATGGATTATAAAAATAACTCAGCTCAATAATAAAAGGACAATCAATAATAAAAAGACTTTGTTATCTGAGCCCAACTCTACTCAGTCACAGCAGGGAAAATGGGATAGGCGTAGAAGCAACTGCAAATGGTACCCTTGACCTCATATCCTCCAGGACACCCAGGTCTCCCACCCCAGGGCATCTGCCCTCCAGCCAGTTCCCTGAATACCCAGCGTGCAGGCGCCGATAGGGAGCAAGTTGCCAGTGACTTCAACATGGCTCAGATCCCCAGTAAGTGCAAATGGCCCTGTGGGCACACAGTCCTCCAGAGCACACACTGGGCAGCTCCACAGTCAGCACTATGCCTACAAGCCCCCAAGTACTTAACTTGTCCACAGAAGGCCCACCCTCTGGCTGACACAGCACGTCGGCCCACACCCACCCTCTCAAACGCAACCCCAGGCCCCACCCCCATCACTTGGCTTCTGTGTCCACGTCATCAGTGACCATCACCAAGGTACAGGAACTGGCTGCCAGAAAAGGACCAGCACCTACACCTCATATTAGCCTGGTCTCCAAGGTGGAGGCCTTATCCCTCAAGACTTGGCCAAACCAGAGAGGGGAGGGTATAGTGCAGTGGTAGAGTGTGCACTTAGCATGCACGAGGTCCTGGGTTCAATCCCCAGTACCTCGGTTGAAATGAATAAATAAATAAACCTAATTATCTCCCCCCTCAAAAAAAGAAACTTAAAAAAAAAAAAAAGACTTGGCCAAACCCTGCTGTATCCACCCTGGGTCAGTCAGGCCACAGACACTGGAGCAGGTCAATCCTGAAGCCACAGCTGGTAACGTTTCCACAGAGCCAACACTCGGGAGCTCAGAAGACTCAAGAAGCCAGCCAGAGATCCAAGCCTTGTAACCTGGTAGTATTCCACTTAGTCCCTTGCCCAGTCCTTGTCAACAAAAGTTTTCTCCTGGTAGTTCTCTTTCTCAGCATCAACCTCTTCATTGTAGCCTTGGCTCTGTTTGCTCTGAAAGGACTATGTACCAGTGGACTCTCTGATCAATGGAAGGTATGTCCATGAGGGAGGGAGGCTCCTGCACCCTCCAGCCAGGGATCTAGCCAAAGGTGCCTGCAGGCTCTCAGCCTCTGACCAAACCAAGTGCTCCCGAATTCATTTAGTGCAATTTAAGAGACATGCCAGGTGGTTATACATATTTAATTGCTGTCAGTTTAATTCCATGATCAGTAAAAAGTTGCTGTTTTTTCACATTTATTTTTATAACGATTACGTTGACAAGCAGGCAGTGATTCCGCCTGCCACCAGATGGGGCAGGCTTCTCCAACATCATTAGTCATCAAGAAATACTACTTCACACTAGAATGGACATAAGGAAAGGACAGACAGTAAAAAGTGTTGGCATGGATGTAGAGAAGTTGGAACCCTTGTCCATTCCTAGTGGGAATGTAAAATGATTCCTCCATTTTGGAAAAGTCTGGTATTTCCTTAGAAGGATCACCATAATTACCATATGGCCAAGCAATTCCACTCCTAGGTATAAACCCAAGAGAAATGAAAATATATGTCAAAATAAAAGCTTGTTACATGAATAGCAGCGTCATTTATAATAGGGTAGGTGACAACAATCCAAATGACAACCAATGAATTGATAAACATAAAGTGGTATATCCATGCAGTGGTGAGTAATGGTAGCTGAGAAAAGGTAGAAATGTGACATGACTGCTGTTGGGATTTCTTCGGGGGGAATGGAAGTGTCCTAAAATTATATCTGAATTTACTAATAACCATTGAATTGCATACATTAAAAGGGTGAATTTTAAGATATTTAAATTTAAATAAAGCAGATAAGAAGAAACAAGATAGTATTTACAAAAGCCATTTATTTAGAACATTCTTCATTCCAACATTTTCAATTTGGGTATGTTTTTAGCACAATGACTATATGATGTTTCATAGGATATATCAATTGCATAACAGTATAAGAATAAATATTTTAAGATGACAGGACAGTAATCATGAACATTATTCACAGATGTTTGGATATACCACTTACTCAGAGCGAGTCTGTCATGTGGTTCCAGCTATATTGTTCCAGGTACAAAATAATGTGGTTCTTGCCAAAAGCTTTTAAATTTGGGATATTTGTATCATTTACATCTGTCCCTGAAATGTGAGTTTCTGTCTTATTATTAGTATAACATGTAGTTTTTGAAGTTTTCATAAAATATAACCACATTGGGATTTGTGGTTTTTAACCATTCATTCAACAAATATTTGATGAGAGTCTCCATGAGTCGAGTTCTGTGCTCAGGAGCCAAGTATGCAGTAATAAAGCAAAGAGATGTAAAATAGTGGCTAATATGTATTAGATCTTAGGTCTGTGCTACTACAGAAAGGTTAAGAAACTTGCTAAAATGTCCTGAGCCAATAAAGACTAAACAGTTTCTGGTTTTTTTGTTTTAAATTTAGGTTATTGTACACTTTTTATTTTACTGTAACTTAGGTACAGAAAACTTCAGAAATCCTAAGGTCGCAGAATTTTTCTGAAGTGTACACACTTTAAGTGTAACCAACATTCAGTATTACTTGCCCTTTCTTCCAGTCACTAGCCACTCCCTACAACTAACGACTCTCCTGCCTCCTAACATTATTGATTAATTTTGCCTGCTTTTAACTATATATAAATGCAGTCTTGCAGTATGTATTCTGCATCTGTCTTCTTTCTCACAGCATTATGATTGTGAGATTTAGCCATGTTGTTTGTAACTGTAGGTCATTCTCAAGCTCACTGCTCGTTAGTGTTCTATTATGAATAGTTAAATTTTACTGAGCCATTCTTCTGGTGATTAACATTTATTTGGGTTGTTATCAGTTTGGGGTAATTATGAATAGTTGTGTTGTCTTTGGGAAATACAAGGATACATTTCTGTTTTTTATATACCTAGAAATGTAATTGCTAAATTGTGGGGATATGCCTACATACCGCTTCGGCTGTTACTAATATACAGTTTTCCAAAGTGAGTATCTTTTTTTACATTCTCATGAGTAATGTATTAGTGTTCCAGGTGCTCTGCATTCTTACTAACACCTGACATTTTCTTTTTCATTTTAGACATTCCTGGGTGTATGGTGCTTTTTTTTTTTTTGAGGTTTGTTTCCTCCTTTTTAAAATTGTGGTAAAATAACACAAAAATAATATAAAATTTACCACCTTAACCATTAAAATTTTTTTTTTTCTTGGTGGGAGGGAGGTAGTTAGGTTTACTTGTTTATTTTTAGAGGAGGTGCTGGACCTTGTGTATGCTAAGCAGGCACTCTACTACTCGAGCTATACCCTCCCCTCCTCTAATCATTTTTTAAGTGTACATTTCAGTAATATTGTGTTTATTCATGTTATTGTGAAACAGATATCAGGAACATTTTTTCATTTGGCAAATCTGAAACTCCCTTAATTATATAACTCCCTATTTTCCTATCACCTAGCCCCTAATGCCGTTCATTCTACTTTATGTTTCTGTGAATTTGACTACCTTAGATATCTCGTGTAAGTAAACTCATAAAGCGTTTGTCTTTTCATGACTGGCTTACTTAGCGTTATGTCCTCAAGTTTCATCCATGTTGTAGCATGTGACAAGATTGCCTTCCTTTTTAAGTCTGAATAATATTCCATTGTAGGCATATATCACATTGTTTATCCATTCATCTGTTCATGGACATTTGTGTTGCTTTCACCTTGTGACTTTTAAATAGCGATGCAATGAACATGGGTATCCAAATATGTGTTTCAGCCCTTACATTCAATTCTTTTGGATATATATTAGAAGTAAGATTGATGGGTCAAATGGTAGTTCTATTTTTAATTTTTGAGGAACTTCATACTGTTTTCAATGGCAGTTATACCATTTTATAACCACCAACATATGTAGTGCTTTTAATTTTTTTTTGTAACTTTACTAGATAACTAATAATGTGAGCATATTTTCATATCCTGATCATCTGTTTGGATATTCTCTTCTGTTGAGCTTATTTAATTTTATTTGGCCAATTTTCTGTTGTGTTTTTATTACTCATTTGCAGAAGTTCTTTACATATTTCAGAGAAGAATATTTTGTCAATTGTGTTGGAAATATGTCTTCCACTGTATTACTTGCCTTTATACTTTCTTAATCTTCTGTTGGCTAATGTTTCTTGAAAAGACTGCGTTTGGCATTGCACTGCATTGTCAACTGTGTCATAAGTCAGGTGACCCTATTTATATGGATCTCCTGCACTCTGTTTTATTCCACTGATCTCTTTATTTGTCATTTCACCAATGCTGGACTATATTACTTAGCTTAAGAGTAGATTTTGATATTAAATCACTTTCTCTGTCTTTGTTCCTTTTCTTGGTACTTCTTGGTCCTTTGCATTTCCATATAAACCTTACAGTAAGTTTGTTAATTTCCACCCAAAACAAAACCTTCTCTGATAGGGCTTTGATTGAGATTTTGCATCAAATCTCGAAATCAATTTGGGGGAGATTGACATCATTATAGTAACAACTATTCCATGAATGTGGTATCTCTTCATTTATTTGGTCTTCTCTAATTTCTTTCAATAATGTTTTTACAGTTTTCAGAAGTCTTACATGGGTTTAATACTTGTCTTACTCCATTTAGACTATGAGGAAATACTGGACTGGATGGCTTATAAAAAACAGACATTTTTCACAGTTCTGGGGTTTAGATCAGGGTGCCATCATGGTTGGTGGGGCCCTCCTCTCTTTGTATCTTCATACGGTTAAAGGGGTGAGTTAGCTCTGTGGGGTCTACTTTAAAGAAACACTCCGCTCATGAGGCCTTCCCCCTCATGACCTAATCACCTCCCAAAGACCCCACCCACCTATTAATATCATTTTTGGGATTTAGGATTTAAAATAGGATTTTTGGGTGATATAGATATACATGTTGTAACAATAATTAAAGCAGCTTACTGAACCTAGATCTCCTTAATTTTCTAGTACTCACTGAAGGAAATTTGGAAAATCTGGAAAAAGCACACACACAATAGCATTTTAGCATTTCCCATATAAAGACTGGATCATGATAACTTAATTGTTGGTTTAACAACATGAAAATTATCTGATGTAATTTTGTTTGATACAGTATCATTTTACATTTGAGCATATTTGAAAGCAAATGTATTCTTATTTGGCTGTAAAAGGACATACAAATATAGAAAAAAATTTTAATATAAATAATTGTGTTTAGGGGGAAGGTCCTAAAGCCAACTCTACTCAAGGGATGCCTGGGTAGCAATGATTGTTAACCATCTGGAGTGACAGAAGAAAGTGATATTGGGTAACTAACATCTTAAGAAGTTTCATCTCAAGTTTTTGTAATATTATTTTAGCAACAAAAATGGAATTTTTTGTTATTGGGTGCCCCATTCTGGTCACAAGGGTGAGCAGTTTTATCATTTACTGATTGTGTACAGTTAAGTGTCTCTGCTCTGTAAATTTGTGACATGTGGAGGGAGTTTTAAACATAGTTGGATGATTTTACATGGTGTCAACATTTTAATGTAATCTTTTACGATAAACAGTAGGACCACTGGACAATATTTTAAATATTTTGGAAGCCTTTTTAAGCAACCCATTGGTATGATGCAGTGTAAGATAAATGGATAAATATTCAAAGTGAATTGTTATAATTTGCATTCACCATGTCAGCTGGACCACATTAATCTTATGATAAGATGGGTATGATAAATCTTTGTGGTAGCATGGAAAAATCACAAGAACTGCAGGAATATTGCTATATATATATATATTAATTATTCTATATGGTAAAACCATTCACCCATGGAAAAGCTCCATAACTTTTTTCAGATACTGAATTTCAGTGCTCAAGTTTATTTGTAATGTTAGGAATCCCTGGCTCTCCCCGTTTAGGTAGATTTGTCCTGTTGTGGCAATAATGGAGGAGCAGAGCAGTTAATTAGGCTCTTTTCCATGGGATCCTCTGTTGTCTGTTTTGCAATACTGGATCAACAGTGAAATAAAACACAGACTGTTTCCACAGATTTCTGTTCTGCCTGTTGTTTGTCAGTCAAGTAACCTTGGATACCTTTGATGAGTTGTGTGGAGGCAGCTAGTCTGACAACTGAAGGTCCTATAGGCTTCAACCCTTTGAGAAATAGTAATTTTTTTAAAAACTAAAATGCAATGATACAGAGTTTTAAAAGCAATAGCCACTGCATTTGACTTTAGGTTTCTTATTTTCCATAAATGAATGCATTCTGCTTTTGCAGGTTTTGAGAAGAAGCAGCGACGAGGAGAAAGTTCTTTGCCTCGTCCGACAGCGTACAGGCCACCACTGTCCAACAGCCGTGATGGTGGTGCTCATCATGGTATGGGACGGCATCCCTCTCCCGATGGCTGACAGATTGTACTCTGAGCTTACCGGTAATCTGAAGTCGTACAATGGTCATCCCACAGACCGAAGATGCACTCTCAATGAAAGGTAATCAAATCTGTTTTGTACTGCTTTGCCATTCACATGTTATTATAGAATATTAAATTAACTGCCAACTACGGATATTAGATGGGAGAACAGAATTTTAGGTATTGTGCAACTTTTAAAAAGAGTGAACATTTCTTTAGAAAGAGACTTGGTTTCACAGTGAGTTAAGACCATTTTAGGTTATTCTCCTTTAGAATATTCTTTTCTTCCCACCTTGATATCTGATTCTTCTCACTAGAGTCTGGAGGAGAGGGATTTTTCCATAAAGGAACAGCTCCTCCATAAGGAATTGTTCTATTTTGCATTTCCTCTAGCAATGGAAGAGAATATTTGTTTTCCTACAGTTTTCAAATGAATATGTTGTCAAGCTTGAGTCTTCGCCCATTTAATAGTGGATAAATGGCATCAATTTACTTTAATTTGCATTTTTCATATTATAAGAGTTTTTTTCATATTGTTTAGAGCATTTGCCCGTTTTTGTGTTTTTTGGTCAGCCATCTGTTAATTATTCTAGCCCATATTTCTAAAGGATTGTTCATTTTTTTCTCTATTTTTACATATTGGGGCTATTAACCCTTTGTGATATAATTTCTAAATGCTTTTACCACCTTGATGTTTATCTTTTTACTTTTGCTGCATCATATTTTGCAAAGGTTTTCTTTTAATGTGATTTATTATATCTATCTTTGCCTTTATGTCTGAATTTTGAGTGATATTTAAGAACATTTTTCTCATGTACAAGTTATAGAAAAACTCATCCATTTTTCTTTTATTATTTGTTGAATGGTGAATTTTTAAAACATAAATCTCTGAGGCATTTAAAATTTATGCTGAGCAGAAGAGAGAAGAGGAAATCCATTTATGCTTTTTTCCATTTATCCTGACACTACTTATTAAAGAGTACTTCTTTTCCCCTTGATTTGAAATACTACTTTATACAAAAATTACATATGCAGTGGAGTCCTCTCTTGTATATGAATTCTGTATCACTGTCTTGTCTTTTTAGGTATTAGTACCACATTTTTTAATTATAGGGTCATAATAATATATTTCAGTATTTGGAAAAGCTAGCTCACCATTCTTGCTCTTTTTCAAAGCTTTCTTTGTTATTCTTTTACATTTGTGCTTTCAAATGAACTTTATAATCAGTTTTTCTAGTTTTAAGATAAATTTAGTGATATTGTTAATGGGATTGCATTAAATTAACTCAGAATGAGCTGACATCATTATGATATTGAACCTTCCGTTCCGCATAACATGATTTTTCTTTCCATTTGTTCAATTTTACTTTCGTATTCTTCAAGACTATTTTGTGTATTTTTCCTCATAGGTCTCACTCTCTTTTTTTTCAAAAGAAGTATCGTTATACAAAATATAAGCAAAATATTTCATCTCCTCTCTAACCTCCACACGAGACTTTTTTTTTAATATTTTATTTTTATTGGTTTTTGTTTGGGGGAGTAGATAACTCAGTTTATTTATTTACTTTTTTTTACTTTTACTTATTTATTTTAACAGAGGTACTGGGGATTGAACCCAGGACCTTGTGCATGCTAGGCATGCACTTTTTTTTTTTTTTTTTTTTTTGGCATGCACTTTTTTTTTTACAGCTGAGCTATACCCACCCCCCCCACAAGATTATTTGTATGCCTTCCAGAGCATTCCTTTGTTCTTAAAATCAATGTTTCATCACATTTTTATTATCTTTCTAATGTCAACAAGTATATATACATCATTTTAAAATGTCTAATTATTTTGTTATGTTGATGTACAATAATAAAGTATATACATGTATTGTCTTTTTTATTTTTCCCAAGAATCCATAAAATAAGTTCTATTGTATTTCACTCAATATATATCCAGCATATCACTGTTTTTTGAAATTTATACTTACAGAAATGATGCAAAATACTTCGGTGAATTCTTAAATATCCTTACTTAGATTCCCCTATTGTTAACAGCTATTACATTTACAATTATACCCATGGTCACACATACACACAAATGTACATGTTATTATCATTATTGATTTTCTATATTTTCTTTCTGGGTTATTTGTGAGATAATTGCAAACTTTATGACTTTTTCCCCTAAGTAATAGCTCCCAGAGTATTTTCTAAGAATGAAGTCATTCTCTTACATAACCAGTTTAATAATCAAAACCAGGAAATTTAACGTTAATAGAATGCTATTCTCTAACCCACTGTTCATTTGCAAATATCATTTATTTCCCAATAATATACCTCATAGGTTACCCCCACACACACTTGATGAATTGAGTTCTTTTACCTTTTGGTCTCTTAATTCTTTTATCTTAGTCAGTCTGTCTTTGTCTTTCATTGCATTGACTTTTTTTGAAATGGACAGGCTCATTTTGTAGACTGTTGCTCAATTTTGGTTAGTCTAATTGTTTCTCCCTGATTCAATTCAACTCAGGAATTTTACTGGCAAGAATACTACAGTCAAGTCACAGTAATAGGGTTTAAGTCAATTTGTTCCATTATTGGTGTTGTTGACTTTGAGGTCTTGGAGCCAATAGTTAAACTACATTTTTCTCTCCTTCCTATTCATTATTTCAACAACATAAATAAATGGCTAATTTTTCTACTTGTTTGGCAGCTTTAATTTATCAGCTCATTCCCTTGCAATTACCATCTTACAGTCGTACCTGCACATGTCAAGGAACTGATCCGGAGACTTGCGGAGCTTCCTTCTCTTTTGGCTGTTCATGGAGTATGTATTTCAATGGCTGCAAATTTGGTAGAAGCCCAAGTCCTAGAAGATTTAGAATTGATCCAAGTTCTCCCTTACACGTAAGTGTCCTTTTTACTTAACGAATTTCACAATGAATGTCTAAGTAATTTCCTTTAAAATTTTTTTAAATTGTAAAAAAAATTAAATATTAAAAAATAGTGACAAACTAGTAACTATATATATAGATATATATATATATGTAAATAGTTTAAAATTCTAAATAATGTAGGTAAAGTCTTCAACTATCAACCCAAATTCCAATTGTCCCTGGCTCTTTCCTCCTCCTCCCCTAACCCCAAAGAGAATCATTGTTAAAAGAACCTAGAATTTTATCCCTAGCCAAAGTAGGAGGAATAAATAAAGCAATTTGCCAACATTTCAAAGACTCAGAAAGTTTACTACCCACAGCACTACTATGAAAGAATTACTAAAGGACGTAATCCAGAAAGAAGATATATGAAACCGGAACCAATCTGTCCGGAACACGAGGCCATGGTGAGCAAAGAAATTAGTCAACCTTACTGTTAAGTTTAAATAAGTTGAATACTTACATTTTTTAATTGAAATAACAACCTATAAGTATAATTCCATACTCATATCAATTCAGGGGTGGGTAGGCAGTGGGAGGGGGTGGGGCACCTACAGGAACTAAGTGCGGTAATGTTTTATGCTTTGTTTGGATTGGGGAGGATTTAGATACTGATTAACTCCAAGATCAGTGTTTTTCAAACTTTGTGCTGTGACCAAGAGTAAAAAACATTTTATATTATAAACAACTACACAGATATACATATATATTGAAGTAAATAAATAAAACTATCACAAAACAATACTTAGCCTTATTATATGTAATAAAGATAATATTAAAACATTCAAAGTTAATATTATATACGGTTATTGCTAAGAATCACTATGATGCAGTAAAATATATTTTATAAAATTTCATTTCTTTTTTAAATGCTAGTTGTGACCTACTAAACTGATTTCATGGCCCACCAATGAGTCATGACCCACAGTTTGGAAAACACTGCTCTAGATATTGTAAGTGAAACATATTGGAGAAAGTGTATGTTTAAAATTTTTTTAAATGTATAGAAATTGAATTTATAACTTTTGAACTAGTTGTGGAAAAAAAATCTTTAAAAAGAAAAAAATCCATTCATAAATCAGCAAAGGTAGTTTAAAAATCATTAGGTTACAGAATAATTAGAAAACAAAATAAAACAGTAGGAATTAATCCAACTACATCTGTAATACAATGAATATAACATCTTTTGGAAAGCTCAGAATAAATAGACAATAATCCCTTTAAAGAAGTAATCAAAATTCTGTAGTATTTAGTATTTTCTAGATTTCTGATCTATTGCAATAAAACAAAGAGATGACTCTAAAGAGAGTTCTTTTGCAGATAAAGTACCTGAGAAGAAATCTAACAAGGCATTTATCAGACCTTTAGGGAGAAAACTAAACTATAAAAATTTAGTAAGGGACATACAAAATACCTGAAGGTCAGAACACTTGATAATGAGATGTCAATTCTCCCATAAAATCAACCAGTTTGTTTTCTTTCAAAAAAAACTATGCAATGAAGCTGTTAGTATACAGAAATAATAATACTACATGACGGTTAAATGTTTATTCTAGAATAATAGAGCTGTTATATAATTCATGTGAGATTAGTTTTTGTTTGTGGTTATTGTTAACAGTGAGTAACATTTATGTAGTGTTTACAATACAGGAAGAAGCATTGCTCATTTCAGGAACTGACAAAAGGCCAGTCTGAAGCTCAGCAGGCAAGGGAGAGTGAGGTGCATCAGCAGCCTTGTAAGACAAGTCAAGAATTTTGGAAGATCATTAAAGGATTTTAAGGCAGAGAGTGATCTAATTACACTTGCTCTTTTTTTTTTTTTTAAAGAAATCTCTCTGGTTGCTCTGTGAATTGGAGTTGGCCAAGAGTTTTTTTGGCCACAATTATCCCACTCACTATTTCAAGTGTTAAAATACACAGTAAAATCTTTTTAATAGGTATTTAATTCATAATTCTGGTGCTTTCCCCAAATAAATGGAATAATTAATGTCTGAATATAGCTAGGAAGTGTTTTTAAAATAGGGTTTTGACTTCCCTGACTATATTTATTGTTACATTAAGTAACAGATACATTAAGTAGGCAGATGAATGGAACAATCCAGATATAGACCCTATATATATGAATTTCTTTTTCAATGAAAGCACCAACATAAATGTAAGAAACCAAAAGGATTATCACTGATACTCTACAGTTGCCAAAACTGAGGCTTGTAAAAAGCAGTCAAGAATTAACCTCCCACGTGTACATTGCTGTGTGGCTTTGGCTTCTATAATAGTCTGCTGCATACCAGTAGTGAACTGATCCACACGAAAGTTTTCCTTCTGAGTTCTTAGCATCCACCAAATCTCCAATAAGGCAGAAGCCTTCAAACCTTAAGTCCCTCCTTCAGCCTTGCTGTCAGTTCTCATTTGCCTTCCCTTGATGTGACTGTTCGTTGATTTAGTATATAATCATCTCTGAAAAACTATCACAGTGGTCTTCCAGCCATTGTTGCCAAAGGCTCCTTTCTCTGCTTCGTACCTCATACTGCCATCAGTGACATTTTTGATACTCTTGTCACGACAGTTTTACTTTGAAAAAGTCAGTGTTTCTACTGTCATTAGAATCCAGATTCTTGATATGGTTTTATGGCTTCTCCATAATTCCATTAGATCTTCCTCAATTTGTAGCCAATATGTAGTAAACACTGGTTTCAGATAACCCATTGCCTACTTATTGTATTTAAAGCTCTTAGCACAGGCTCTGATACAAAGTATGTACCTTATGTGTGTTGCTCTCCCATCTGTTATAGAAACTTGCACTGTGTCAGGATTCTCCCATAGCTCCCCTTGCTAGCAGGGAAGTTGTCTTGATTTACTTCAAGTGCTCTGTACTGTTGAATAAATATAAAATATAGTTCTCATTTTTAGCAATATGAGCAGTTTTGCAACTTACCTCTAACACCATTTAAATTTCTCATTAGCTGGTAACATAGAATTTTAATTTTAAAAGACTAAATTCAAGCATGACAATAATAGTTTAGATTTTTACAAAAAAAAACATTATTTTCTACGGTAGCTCATTTATCAGGGTAAGTATGAATTTTGCATCAACCACACACCAGCAATGATGTATATAGTTCATTTTCATATCTTATATAAATTCATAATTCATGTTACTATGAAACAACTTTTTTGGACTGTCTTTTCCTATAGGAGAAAAATCTTGAAGATAATTTACAGAGTTTGGCTACAGAATTAGCTCCAATTTATAAGCAGTATGCTCCGGTTGCTTACCACAACCAGGTATGTTTTGGGACCTTACACAGCACTCTTAAACATGGTTGAAATTTATTGCTAGACAAAATTATTATTGATAGAAATTTTTTTTCACATTTGAATTTCAGTGTAGATCTATTTTCATCAGATAGGTTTAAAAAATTATCTACTCTTATTTAATAAGTTTTCCTATTATGATAATTGAATTAAATTCCCAAAGTGATAAAATTATGATTGTTTCTAGAAATAACTTATAAAGGCAGATGTACGTGATAGATATAACACATGAAAATTAAGCAATGTATTATAGCATATCAACAGAACAGATGACAAAGACCACTTGTCCCGATAGATGCGGAAAAGGCACTTGACAAAATTCAGCCCTCTTTCATAATTAAGGGAAACACCGAACAAACTAGCAATAGAAGGGGATTGGATCAACATCATAATGATGAACGATTAAAAGCTTTTTGCCTAATGACAAGACAAGAATGTCTACTCTCACCACCTCTATTAAATACTTTATTGGAGGTTCTAGTCAGGGTAACTAGGCAAGTAAATGAAATCCAGATTAAAAGAAGAGATGAAATAATCTCTACCAGCTGATGGCTTGATAATGTATGTGGAAATTGCATATCTGCACTCCCCCATCCCACCCACAAAGCACACACAAAAATCTATTATAGCTAATAAGTGAGTTCAGCAAGGTTTCAGGATACGCAATCAATATGCAAAAATCGTTGTATTTCTATACATTAGCAATAGACAATCCAGAAATGAAATTAAGAAAAAAATAGGTCATCAAAATGTAAAAATTTTGTGTTTCAAAGACATCATTAAGAAAGTGGATGGAGGGGGAGGGTATAGCTCAAGTGGTAGAGTGCATGCTTAGCATGCATGAGGTCCTGGGTTCAATCCCCAGTACCTCCTCCAAATATAAATAAATAAATAAACCTAATCACTCCTCCCTCATAAAACAAACAAACAAAAAAAGAAAGTAAATGGGTGGTGAGATAAAAGGGGAGATGTTGCTCAAGGTGTACAAACTCCCAGGTATAAGATCAGTAAGACCTGGGGATCTGATGCACAGCTTGGCTATAATCAAAGAGATCTTAAGTGTTGTAGCTGCACACACAAAATAATCATAATTATGTGAATAGATTCTGATGTTAACTAACCTTAATGTGTTAATCATTTTGTAATACATACATGTATGTAATCATCACACTGTACAACTTGAGCTTAAATACGTCATGTTAGTAGTATCTCAATAAAACTGGGGTAAAGGGAACACATTTTTTAAAGAAAGTAAAAAGATAGCAACAGATTGGGAGAAAATAACTGCAAATCAAATATCAGACAGAGTTGAAAATAAGTGTAAATACTTTACTTTAAACATAACCAGGGTTCCATATTTCAAAAATATTTTATAAAAAATTAAAATATTTATTTGTACTGTCATGACTAACATGCTGTTAAATTCCAACGTTTCCTTTTAAAAAGAGTTATAAATTTCCCTTCTATACTGGTTCATCAATATAAATGTCCATTTACTTTTTATAGACATTGAAAACTGCATACTTGATTAATGTACTATATTAGTCTTTCCTCCTATTGAAATAGTTTAGGCTACTCTACTTCTTTATCCACCTCCAGCAGGTATTAAGGTCCTCACCCTGCCTTCAGTCAGTCAGTGATTGTCATTTTAGTCCACATAGTCTCAAATTCTTTACCCTGAATATTATTAAACATTCACTGCTATAATATACTGTGGTGTCAGAAGTCTCTGAAATTACAAAACGTAACTAACTTAGGAACTTGTCAAAAAGTGACTTCTTATTCTTTACTGAAGGTGATTCTTTCTGTCTCTTAAAACTGTGGGTCATACTTTTATTTTTTCAGGTGGCATATGAACATGTTGCCCGAGAATGTCGGCTTGGCAGCAAAGATGGTCGTCCTTTCTCTGGGGTCACTGCTTGCCTAGACTTCTGTGCCCACCCCCACAGGGACATTCATAACATGAATAATGGAAGTACAGTGGTATGTACCTGAGTGGCTCTTGATATTAAAAGTTCCATCGCTCTATACTTCGGCTGAGATCCTTAAAGATAATTATAACAAATCAGATTTTATGTTCTGTTCCACTTGGTGTGTTTATCACTAGTATTTATTTAAGTTATTATCGAAGCACTTCCAAAAAGTTACAGAACCAGCCTTAAATATTTTGATGAAAGTCTTGCGTTATTTCATTGCAGTAGGTTTTCTGGGAGGTAGTGGTACATCATTATTCAAAGCAACCATTTTGTGCTATCAAACTGGTAGGTAGGAAGTTAAGCAACTTAATGTTTCTTTCCTGCCATCTATACTTCAGGATTTTTGTGAAGGAACTATGCCAAATTTATTTTTATATGTATTGGTTTTTAATGGCAGTAGATGTAAAATTATATTAATATTTTAAAATTAGCAGAAATAATTGTGCTTAGGTGCATATGCTATGTTTATAGCCATGAAAAGAATCACATGCCCATAGGATGAAGTCAATCAAGAGATACTCAAATTAGGGAGAAGACCCTGGAAAAAATCATGCAATAGTCCTTTTATAAGGGAACTGAGTTTGCCTCAAGTAGTTTTCTTCTTACGTAGTAAAACAGAGATTAATAGAGAGTGATTGCCTCCATTTCTGCACTACACCAGTTGGTTGGCCCCACATGAGACAGACTGTTACAGTTTGATTGGAGGTGTACAATCTGTTTCATTCAAAGGCAGCCTTCCTTGTTTGATCAGTGAGATCTGTCAGTAATAGATTGAGGGGCCAAAATATCTTTTTTGCCTATAATACTCTTTCACTGATGTTGACTTTGGTCTCTGAGACCAATGTTATTTGCACGTGTTGAAATTTTGTAAATCCACCCAGGTGAATCTTAGCCAAGGAGTGATTCAACATCATGTTGAACTAGTACATTTTACCTGAGATCCCTCACTATAGAATATTAGGGATCAGGCTGGATTAGGTTCAAAGTTTAACTCAATTTTTGTTCCCTTTCTCTTGTGTTTCTCTTATGTATTATTCAGTGCTTGTTTTTCTCACTGCTCTCATTTCTCATGCAGTGAGGTTTGTACCTAGAACTTGGTGTGACACCAAATTTCCCCATCTCTGAAAACCTGAACTTCTGAAATTCTACTGCCAGCTCTCCTTCCACCCTGTTTCCCTAGCCTTTGTAATCATGCTCATTCCTAGTCCTTGTTCCCTTCTTAGTCTCTCTGTGAATAAAGAAATTGAATGAAGAAAACATTTGTGGGCAAAAGATTCTAATTTTTAACATAACTATTTAAAAATTATTAATAAATTACACCCAAAAAAGTTCAATGTTTCAAGTCTTGCTGGTAAATGTGACTATAGATACTGAGAAAATAGTGTGATTTTAAAAACCTTTAGCTTACTTTACCCTCTGTGTTCATCAAATTCTATCAGCCTTGAGAAATCAAATCTGGGTATTTTATTTATTTCTAGTCTTAGAACACTCTGCAGTCTTAGAAGGAGATCATAGCTCTTGGATAAATGCTTTTTATTGAAACCATTGGATATATTTTTAATGGATCTTTAAAGACATTTGAAAATTAATTATCATTCCTAAGGAAAAGGCTGAGACAGGTTATATTCACGCCAGAAGTTTCCTAAGAAGCCCTGTTTCACATCCAAGAGAAAGACAGGCAAACTTAGTGATGTGCTGCTAACTGGAATAGCAGCCAAATGGAGTAGGAGGAAACTTACTGAAATAAAACATTTTAGTTAACTTTTTTAAGTATTAGAACATAAGTCCTGGTAGAAAGAGAAATCTCTTGTGCTTCTTCTCTTGCTTTATTAATATCTGTCAACTTATTTAGTGAAAAAAAAATCATCTTGACAAGGAAGACAGAAAAAATTATCAATTGACAAATTCTACTTACAAGCAGAAGTGAAAACAAATTCTAGAGAAAAATACAGTAAATGGAAAATTCACCATAATTAAGCCATCTCTATCCAAAGAATGTGGCATTATTTAAATATTAAGAAATAATATGTCCCAGAATGAAACATCTGTTAAAAAAAAAAAAAAAAAAAGAAAAGAAATAATGTGATGTTTAGGCTAACATAGTATCTTCTTATTAATTAGTATTTAATATGCAGGCACTGAACAATTCAGTAACCATTACTTAACTTAGGCAGTGAGAGAAGATGGAATGTAACAAAAAGAAGCCTTAATATTTAATATATTATAAAATATGTAAACATGTATAATATCATGCACTTATAAAATCAAATCATAATTATACTGGTCTGGAGGGGGCAGTATAAAAAATCACACTGGTCAGCTTACAAACAATTGAGTTACTTCAACTCAATAGCATTGAGTGGCTTGCTATATAACGTTTTTTCCAAAATGAAAATAGCAGTAGTAGCCTATTGAAAATTAAGTGGAAATATAGATCCCTTTCTCAATGGCAACAGTAAGAAGATAAGAATAACTACGATGAATGTGCAGGATCTCTATTTCCCATTTCATGTTTTCTTCTATCAGGTCTGTACTTTAACACGAGAAGATAACCGCTCATTGGGTTTTATTCCTCAAGATGAACAGCTGCACGTGCTGCCTCTTTATAAACTTTCAGACACAGATGAGTTTGGCTCAAGGGAAGGAATGGAAGCCAAGATCAAATCTGGGGCCATCGAGGTCCTCACACCCCGCCCCAAGAAAAGAAGACGTTTTACTCAGCCAGTTCCCCGTTCCGGGAAGAAGAGAGCAGCAATGATGACAGAGGTTCTCGCGCATAAGATAAGGGCTGTGGAGAAGAAATTTATTCCTCGAATCAAGCGGAAAAATAATTTGATGACAAATAACAGTAAGGCTTCATCGCTGCCACTTTTCGGTAAGGCTCACGTAGACTGCTAATTTTCTATGCACACCTTTCATTGGCAGAAGGATTTGCACGTGCCCTTTGCATCTTATTTTTCTTCTCTTTCATGTTTGCTCTACTCTCTTAGGAATAAGGCATTATGACAGGACAAACTTTAGATTAGATGTCAATCAATCAAGTTAAATCTTATATAGTCTTAGAAGTATTATTCTTACATAGAGTTCAAACTAAAACACTGAGTATATTTCTACATACTTGCCAAAATTAAGTCAACAAAAAAGTGAACCTTCAGTATTTCTTGTTTTTTTTCTATATATGTTTAAAAAAAAAAGAGTCCTTATTGTTCCACAGCTATTTTAAAGCCCTGCTCCTTCTCAACATACGTAAAATGACATCACTTCACTGCAGATCTTATTTGATCAACTTTAGCATCAATTTTAGTCATCCAGTCAACAAACATTACTTAGCACCACTTTGGACTCTTCTAGGTATTAGAAATGTAACAGTGAAAAAGCGGGGGGAGATGGTGCTGTGAGAGAATTTCTTTTAAATGGGGCTGTCAAAAAAAAAAAAAAGGATTCACCAGGAAGGAGGCATTTGAGTGAAGACCTAAGGGAAGTAAGAATCAGCAGTGTTTTTATTCGGAGAAATAGCATTCCTGGTAGTAAAAATGGCAAAGTTCAGGAGACAGGAATTTACCTGGAATACTTGATGTAAGTAAGGAGGTCAGTGTGGTTGGAGCAGAGCGTGAAATGGGAGAAAGGTAGGGAGTGAGATCAGAGAGGTAGGAGGGACATCAGAGCAGTGCATCTTGGGCTTTGTAGTTTGCTGTAAAGACTTTGGCCTATATTGTGAGTGCGAGGAAGGTTCCTGGAGATTTCAGAATAGAGAAGGGTTATGATCTGATTCAAACCAAACATTCCAGTTACTGGATTGAAATTATAGTCAAGTGGGGCGGAGAATAGAAAAGTAGGGTGATTATAAAGAGGCAACAAGTGTCAAGATTTACATGTTCTGTATCATTAAGAATAACAAAGTTGGGGGAGGGTATAGCTCAAGTGCTCGAGCGCCTGTGTAACGTGCAGGAGGTCCTGGGTTCAATCCCCAGTACCTCCTCTAAACATAAAGAAATAAATAAACCTAATTATGCACCCCCCTAAAAAAAACTAACAAAGTTTTTCATTCTTTTTCTAATTTCTGATCTTCTCTTAAGAAGAAACACTGTTCTTGTCATAACTTGTTAACTCTGAGGTGTGGCTCGTATTAGGAAATCAAACTATTGTAAGTGCTTAGCTATTTGCCTTTATTCACCAGTTTTAAGAATACAACTTATTTTCCAAGCATCTTACAGTGTGATCAATTAAAAAAAAAAAAACTTAGTATCATTTTGATCTCATGTTTTTTTAAAAACATAATTTATGTTTCAATTCATATTAAGTAGATTTTTCTTCCAACTAAATTTGAAAATGCTTTAAACTTCAAGTTCAGATTCTTAAATTCAAATTCCTATCTTTGATTGGTAGAATCCCATAAGCTGGCTTCTGATTCTTTGTCCTGACCCTGATTGTCTTTGATAACTTCCTTAGATTCTGTTCTGACAAGATGTTCCAGGCTCATCTTACATAATCCTGCCCCATATCTAAAACCAGCCATTCCTCCAAGGAGCCTAAAGGAAAAATACACTATGATTTTATGCTGATACTCAGACTTAGAATTACAGGATATTCTTTAACATCTTTGATTTTTATATTTTTAAGAGAAGTAATCTTTTTTTTTTTTTTTTTTTTTTTTTTAAGGTGAGAGAAATAGCAGTGCCGACATTTCTATAACACTGGGAAAGATTCAGTAAAGAGATAGTAAAGAGGCAAGGCAAGGGAGAATAATCATTCCTTTTTCCTTGTAGCTCCACTTTACAGATATTTTATTTAGGTTTATTTTAGGATTCATATTTCTGGTTCCATACCGCTTGTTATTTTTGGTTTGTTTGTTTTTGTTTTTTAGGTTTTATTTGTTTATTTATTTGATTTTTCAGTGGAGGTACTGGGGATTGGCTTGCTAGGCATGTGCTCTACCACTTGAGCTATACCCTTCCCCCACATACTGCTTGTTAATAGCATTCATAACATTTTCACCTTTGTGTCATTCCCCGGTAGCATCTTTACATGCTATTTTAAAAAATATAATATATACCCTATAAGTAGCCATATGTACAATATTTGGGCCATAACCTCTTGTCGTCTCATTAGTTTACCCATAAGAACTTTTTTTTAAAGGTTTAACCAAATCATTAAGACTCATCACTTTTTAAAACCTTGCCCTCCTGTGATTTATATTTTGTTGACAACATAACCTCTAATAGTAGATGCAGCCATAGATAGTAGGATGGATTTTTTGATATACCACTCCTTGGGTCCTATGTGTAGGTTCTCTTTAGAAATGAGAATTGTCGTGTCTCCAGGTTGTATCATCTGAGGGAAAATTACAGATATTCCGATCTTACGTTTGCTATTTCTTGGTCCTTAAAATCCACTGCTTTTGCCTCTCAGACATCTTTTTTTAGAACCTCAAAAGAGGGAGAATATCCTCAAGAAAAAATATTTCCATTTGATGTGAGTGTTGATATATATGTCAGGGCAGATGACCCACAATGGCCAATGTCATAATAACGCTCTACCTACTTAGTGAGAAGAAACAGCTTAACTGCTCTTGTTCTGAGGGTTACCGATAATTTTTTTACATGACTTTCCTTTACCTAATAATTAATTTTGCCAGTTATGATGCTTTGATTACCCAGAAATCTTTGTAAACTATTACTTATTTTTACTTTTTCAACAAATGATGTCATGCAGTATCTAAAATGTATCTAAAGTGCTCTTTGGGTAGTTAAATATTGCTTTTTGTCATTGTATTATCACCTGCATTGTATTCCAGTGTATAGTTTAAGTATTACTTCACAGCCAATTAGGTCATTTCTAACATCTTACTATTTTAGACAATGGACATCCTTCTGGCTAAATTTGTGAATTTATTTATAATTATTTCCAAAGGAAAGAATTCTTTAAGAAAAAAATATTGGGTGGAAAAAACATACCAAAACTACCTACAATTTTTAATGTGTGCATATGTTAGCCTTAAAGACAGACAATAAAGAAAGACAATAATAGGACAAAACTAGCCAACATTGCCATCATCAGTGTTTTGTTTTATTATTCTTTGTACTTCTCTTTAAAAATACTCTTTAGAGACAACAACTACCAAAACTAGTCTGTATTTATCTTCATATTTGGTGTCCTTTTCTCTGTTTAGGGAGTAAAACAGAGACCCTGCAACCTGAAATAAAAAGTGAAACTGAACCCCATCTTATCTTCAAAAGTTCGGACAACACTAAAATCTACTCACCAACCCCATTCATTCCTCACCCAGTGAAAGAAGCAAACTTAGCTCCAGGTTTCTCCTGGTGCCCTAAGACTGCTTCGATCACAACAGCACCTTTTAAGAATGATGCATCAGTTTCCTACGGGTTTTCAGAAAAAGGTAGCAATCCCCACTGCACAGTGCCTTCTGCAAGACACAGTGGTGCTAACGTAGCTGCTGGGGAATGCACTGGATTTGCACAACCTGGTGAAATGGTTCCTCTTCCTACCTTGTCTACTCCCATGACAGATTCCCTGGGTTATTCTGAGCCTCCTACTGGTCCATCTGAGCAGCTAACTTCTAAGCCAAACCAGCAGCCCCCATTCATCACTTCTCCTCATGAACTTGCCTCCTCCCTGGTGGAAGAAGATGAGCAGCATTCTGAAGCAGATGAGCCTCTATCAGATGACCCCTTATCAGACGACCCCTTGTCACCTGCTGAGGAGAAATTGCCCCACATTGAGGAGTATTGGTCAGACAGCGAGCACATCTTCTTGGATGCCAATATTGGTGGGGTGGCAATAGCGCCCTCTCACGGCTCCGTTTTGATTGAGTGCGCTCGGCGAGAGCTTCATGCTACGACTCCTGTCGAACACCCCAACCGGAATCACCCTACGCGGCTCTCGCTTGTCTTCTACCAGCACAAAAACCTGAATAAGCCCCAACACGGTTTCGAACTAAACAAGATTAAGTTCGAGGCTAAGGAAGCTAAGAATAAGAAAACTAAAGCCTCAGAGCAGAAAGACCAGGCAGCTAACGAGGGTCCTGAACTGTTCCCTGAAGTGAATGAATTTAACCAGATTCCTTCTCATAAAGCATTAACATTAACCCATGACAATGTTGTCACCGTGTCCCCTTACGCTCTCACACATGTTGCAGGGCCCTATAACCATTGGGTCTGAAGGCTTTTCTCCCCTTAATGCCTTTGCGAGTGCAGTGTATTTTTTCAAGGTGCTTTTAAAAGAAAGTCATGTTGTCGTTTACTATATCTTCATCTCACCCATTTGAAGGCTGAGGTAAAAAAAAAAAAATTGGGGTGGGTATTTCTTAACTGTGACTATATTTTGACAATTGGTAGAAGGTGCACATTTTAAGCAAAAATAAAAGTTTTATAGTTTTCAATACATAAAGAAATGTTTTGGTTAGGTGTTAACCTTGATAGAATCACTCAGTTTGGTGCTTTAAATTGTTTACTATGAAACGAGTCATTTTTAGAGGATTTTAACAGGTTCATGTACTATGATGTAAAATTAAGACACAGTGTTAACTCTACACAGCTCCTGGTGCTTAACCACATCGACACAAAAATAAGCTGAATTATTATTTCATGGTGCCATTGTTCCAACATCTTCCAATCATTGCTAGAAAATCGGCATATTCCTTTGAAATAAACCAATGAAATGTTTTCTCTTAAAATATCTCTCCTGTATAAAATAATTCATTATTGTTAGTAATGGTTGGAGGCTGTTCATAAATTGTAAATATATATTTTAAAAGCACTTTCTATTTTTAAAAGTAACTTGAAATAGTGTAGTATAAGAATCCTATTGTTTATTGTTTGTGCATATTTGCATACAAGAGAAATCATTTATTCTTGCTGTGTAGAGTTCCATCTTGTTAACTGCAATATGTATTCTAATCATGTATATGGTTTGTGTTTTTTTTTTTAATGTGTCCTTTCTCATTCAAAGATTAGCTACTTATATAAAATAGTTAGGTCATGCAAAAATTGTTAATTCTCTCTGAAATTTGAATTAGGAAGCATATCACCAATATTGAGTCCTTTCTTTGGAACTAAATAAGAGTGGTTTCTTCTGATTCATTGAGCAACAGTGGCCCTAATTTACTTTCACCCCAGCTTTCTCAATATAATCCATGAAAGGTTTTTCTAAAAGGAGGTGGGACATAAAAGGATTCCAAAGAGTCAAATGCTTCTAAAGTTTCAAGGTGATAAAATACAAAAATTAAATAGCAAGAACCCTATCCACCCCAAATGGCCTTATTTGTTCTGAAAGTCATTCTGGTACAGACTAAAAACAAAATTCCTGTAGAAATCTTTGGAAAACAAGTTTCATATCACCATCATACACCCCACACCCCAAATAAACAGTAAGAATGGTATTATACATATGGTTTGTCCATTAAGAGCTAAGCCAGAATAGTTTATCTAAGCATATTGGTTTTGGGGAAGTGTTAACTCATCTTTTTCTAAGTAACACGAAAATAAGCATTCCATTCATTTTAGTTAGTCCTCCCTTTATTCCCATTCCTTTATTGACTCATTTTATAGCAGAACGAAAGAGATTGCCCAAACAAAACATTTAGAACAAGAAATTTAAATGAAATACTTGATTCTGTTAAAATGCAGAGGTGCTATAACAAAGTGTCAGATTCCTTGGGGGTATGGAAAACCAAATGGTGCTTCTCCCTTGGAAATGCCATAGGAAGCCCACAACCGCTAATACTCAAAATTCTGGTGCAAAAGCAAACAGTTCCAACAAGCTATCTAAAATAAAACTCATTGTAACTTATATTAAAATAATTTATGGTGCAAAGTATCAGTTTCAAGCTTTTGACTAATTTTGACTAAAGGAATATGAAGGGATTGTAAATAACAAAATGTCCATTGATAGACCATCATCTTGTCAAGTAGATTTCTGCT
Organism: Camelus dromedarius; assembly: GCF_036321535.1. Classification (NCBI taxonomy): domain Eukaryota; kingdom Metazoa; phylum Chordata; class Mammalia; order Artiodactyla; family Camelidae; genus Camelus; species Camelus dromedarius. The sequence continues at coordinate 34,692,223 of NC_087443.1, read as the reverse complement.
TCTTGAATATGTAAAATAGAGTAATTCATTGACTTGTTTTAGTATTTTGTGTGCCTTAGATTTCCGTTTTAAAACATGTATATTTTTGTGAGCCTAAGGTTTCTTATACATATGAGTATATAAATAAGTGATTGTTTATTGTTTCAGCTGCTTCAATAAGATATTACTAGTATTAGACTATCAGGAATACACCCTTGTGATATTTCATTTTAGACTTTAGGCCTTAGCTCCCACTAGAAATTATTTCCTCACCAGACTTTGTGGATAAAGTTGTAAGATCCTTTATCCATCCTACCCATCTATCCATTCTTTCATTCAATTCTTATTGATTGGCTGCCAAATTTAAGTATTAGCTTTTGTTTTTCCTTGAATCACCACCTATGACATAGTAAACTTGAAGAATTAAAATCTTAAAAGATACTTTTACACATTTTTCAAAAACCAGCAGATTTCCTTCAAAACAATCCATTGTAATATATCTGCAGCAATTCAAATCAGTTTGTCACTAAGTTTAAACAAGTTCCTTAACAATCTAAATTTGAAGCACCTATGTTGACTTAGAGGAATATTGGGATTTGTGGAGTTAGTTGCAGTTTACCAAAACCAGTACATGAAAATATCCAGTCTCAACTAAAATGTTACCATTCGGTTACTGTAATTAACACCATGAATGGCCTGCCTCAACTGATATAACTCTGTGGTGGGAACCACACATGGTTCCTAACTTGTTCAACTCTATTTCATAAATTTTACAGTTTACCATCCCATTGTCTGCCCTGTGATATTTTCAAAGTTCATGCTTATTCAATGTTCTGCAGCATTGTGATTGTTTGCTGGTACACTGTTTTTAGAATGCTCTTTCTCATGAATCAAGGAAATAAATTTGTTTGGAATGACATTTTCACTCAGAAAACTGGTCATCTAACATTATTTCTACACCTCTGTTTTACTGTAATATCATCTTTTGTTTTACCACTTTTGTAGCACTCAAGATGGGGTTTTAATCTTACGTCTTTGTTCATCGTATGATAATTCACTGATACATACCCCGAAATTAGCCCAGACTGTTCCTAACATGTTATAAATGTACCAACTATAATGAGAGAACAACTCTTGCCTGTTGTAGAATCCTACAAAATGTCCCACTGCCCTTCAAAATCCCATTTTTAATGGCTCTCAGACCATCAATGAAAAAATTTTTTCCTTGTGCTTATCAGCCTCACCTACATCTTTCCAATTCAGCAACAAAGTACCAATACATCATGCCATAAACCTGACTGAAATATATTGTTATTGGAAAGTGAGGCTAGCTGAAAATTTATAGCTATAGGTAAATTTTTGCAACATGTTAGCAAAATGTTTGCATATTAACCTTCCAACATCTTTATTATGCAATCTGCATGTGGATGAAATAATTTCATTTGTTAAATATAGAATTTCAATTAGATGAGATTCATAAGCAATTTACTTAAGACATAACCCCAATACATACTTAATTGAATGCATACCCCTGTGTAAATGAGATGCTGACTTAATTCATATGAAGTAACCTACTTTCTAATGTTAATACTTCAGTGGACTCCTACTGATTATCATTTATTTCACAATAGCATGTATGAAAATAACCCCAACCCTATTTACGTTTAGTCTTCTTAAATTATATTGAGATCTCTTATCTGGGACAAACTTTTAACATTGCATGATGACTTCCATCAATAATAGGCACAGCATTTCTTTTGAATGTGCCAAGTAAATCAGTAGCTGTATGTTACCTTTAATATATAGCTACTTTCTATTTCACAACTTCTTGACGCATGGAAATCTTTGTCTAGGTTTAGTACAACTGCGAGTTTTGATCTTTTGTACAAATTTATGACATGAATTATGAAATAGGGTAATGTGGTAGTGGCCTCTCACAGCGCTGGAGGGCATCTTAAAAGTCATGCAGTTCAATCGCAGGGGCCCAGACAGCAGATGTTAGAGTTTTAATTAAAATTGAAACAATCAAATGAAGGCCACGTTGAGGTTAGGAGGACTATAGGAAAACAAACTCGATCTTCTCGCCCACAGGGAATTTTATCGCTGTGAAATAACCTTATTTTTGGTACAAGTCAAAAATCAAATGGCTTTGGGTTATTTTCTGAATGGTTCAGGGAAAGAAGTTAAGTGAAATTAGATCAAAATTTCCCTGCCTGCCGAATTTTGTGGGCCTTGTGTGGGAAATTTAGCTGATTTTTACTTCTGAAGGTGTCCTGTTAACTCATCCCACAAAATGTGGCAATAGTGCTATTTGCTATTTCAATAAACAAATGTCAAGTACTGATAGAATACAGGTTTTTAATTCTCCTGGAATAGGTGTTTTACATATATAAGGACTTATAAAAAGAATGGTTGGAAAGTATCATTGGGGAAAGTTTATTTCCACTGTATATACTATCTAGCCATAGCTGTACAGTCTATTCACACCTCTTGCCTTGTTGGCCTTACAATTAAGTCCCAGCATAGTTTATTTTGATAGGGCTGTCTACATGTTGTGCACAGCTCCTAAACTTGCCCTTACGTGTATTGAACTTGTGTAATTTCAGTGTCAGTGGTGTGGCACACTTAACCAAATGACAGAATCAATACCCTGATTCCTCTAGCAGTCTGGATTCATCTAAATCAAATTGTGCTCCATGTTGAGCTTTGTTCTAAGTTTTAGAAAATGATGCCATTCATGGCTCTGGAATGCAATTCAGAAAGAGTAAGTGTGTCATTTATCAGAAGTAGAACTTGTGTATTTTCTTAGAATGTATCTAGATTCATTGGAATCGTTTTGCTTTTCTCTTGTGAATAAAATGGGGACTAAGTTCCTCTGTTACTTTTGTAGACAGTGGAACTGGCTTTTATTCAGGACATCACTCTTTTTGTCCACATTAAACTCTACACTAACTCTCTGCGTTCCAGTATCTAGATGACTTTGTTTCAATACCTGCTTCTTCTGGGCACCCCGTCAAATAAAATTGTTCACTTAAGAAGGCATGTTTTTTGTTCCTTCAAATAATCCAAGTGTATTTCTTACCTTCGCCACTCCTAATTTTCCCTTCTTCCATAAGAGCCCCACAGTGTGTTTTACTTTTGGTAGTAAGCAATATTTAGTATTTCTAGCTTTAAAAGTCCAACATTCATGTTTGTTGGCTGTACTACTTTCCCATCTTAATTGTGATGTCCACAATCATGCCTGAATCATAAAATTTCTTCTAGTCTGTTTAGCTATAGATGTCTCTTAAATTAAAATAGAGCTTAGTCTAAGGCAGAAATGTTACTATAATATATATTAGCTGATTTAACCCATTTATGTTTGAGTGCAACTTTGGAAACCCTTGGTTAACCGTATAAACCTAGTTTTCCTAAAAATAAAAATTTTGTTCCTAGCAGCTGTTATGAAAGGCATTCTCTTGTCTTGTTCATCAGGAAAGAATCTTGCAGCTGTCAGAAACATTTTCATTTTTGGAGAAACAATATTGGAAACTAATTTGGTTTCTTCTCCATTTGCTTAGGTATAAACTTATCATCTTTGACCAGAAACTCTGGCTGTTACCATTTTTGTTTTCTCATTTAACTGAAGCTAAAATCTCATTAAGTGTGCTTTCATTCTTTTTACAGTTTTTAGCTTTTCCTCTGATTTTCTTTAAACTAAAAGTCTGTTGCTTCCAACTACTCTGTTCTGTCTCCATCCTCCATGTCCCCTACACAAATACACTCAGTTCATTTTAAGAATAAGCAGTAATCTTGGTGAAGTTGTCTTGTCCTGTCTTTTAAAGTCATTTTTCACCAATTCTTTTTGGAATAATACCAAAAAGAATGAAGAGCTTTTATTCAGCCCTTTCAGGTAGAGGCAAATTCTGTTTTTAGGAACTCCAGATTAGCATGGAGTGCTTCCTTTGCCTCTCCCAACAATGTCTGACCCTCAACTCATTTATTAGTGTTTGGGTGTTTTACAGAAAGTTGTATAAAGTGACATATTCTAGCACTATCTATTTGGCTTTGCTATTTCTGTGTAACACATCGTGCTAATTATCGATTATCTGACCAGTGACTTTGAATTAGCGGGTGTGATCTATAGACTAAACAGTATTTTTTGCATGTTTTCATCTTTATCTCCTATCTCAATTTTGTGAATGGTATCTGTTATCTAATGTAAGTTTACCCCTTTGGAATTTGGTTGTTGGCAATAACAGGAACTGTTTTATAATCTGGGTGGGAAAGGTTAAAAAAGTGGACTGAAAGTAATCCGAAGACTTAAATAAGTCAGTCATCAGAAGCTCTTTTGAACACAGTAGGGGGAAGTTAAGGGACTGAAAAGGAGAATAGTGTTCCAATAAGCAATCGGCAGTTTCACCTACCAGCTCAGCACCAAGTTGTAATATTTCTTCTCCCCACTTAATGCTAGTTTTATCTGAAAAATAGCAGCTCAAAATAAGGAACCATTTCGAAAGGAAATATGGTAGCAAGAAGGATTATAACCCTTGTACTTTATAATGCTTTAGGTTATCAAACTGCTTTCCTATGGGCTGCTTTTTCTTCTGCAACACTGAGGGTTGGACAGAGAACAATTTTCCCCTCTTACTGGTGAGGAAGCTGCAGGTTGGCAAGAATAGCAAATGGTTTGCTCCGAATCACATGGCAAGTCAATCCACCTCAGACTAAAACAGGTAATATCTGCAGACGGCTGAATGCATTTCTGCACATAAACTATGACTTAGAGAATGTTATCCAGTGGAAATTTTGTCAGACCTAATCTTAGAATAGTATAAAATCGACTTACTGTACACAGAATATGCTTCTGAAGTATTTTGTTTCCACTATTTATTTTAGCCAGCTATTTTCTTACGCATACTTCAGAAGGTCTGCCCAAATTCCCAGGACTTCTGCATTAGGGCTTAGATTAATGAAGTTTTATTTTTTTATTCTGTTAAAAAAATTTTTTGTAATGAATGTCCCTGTACTACTGAAATAAAGGGAAACCTAAACAATAATTTAAAAAAATTTTTTTAAAGACTAAGGTCAGCAATTCATAATCAAAGTTGAATGTTTTTGTATACTGAAATGCAATTTTCTTGTAGGGAACGTGTTGGGTAAACTGACTATTTTAGTTTCCAGGCACTCATGGTAAAAATTTAAAATTGTTGGCATCTCTAAGAGATAGCTCTTTATCCCACTGATTTGAATTTGTTTTTTTTTTAATTCCACTTTTCCAGGCACATAAAATTTCTGGGTTAAAGGTTAAACATACATTTGCCCAGAGTTAAGAAAAATAATGAGATGTATTTGTAAAGTTTTTAGTAAGCTCTTTATAAACATAAAGAGGTAGGAAATCTGGTCTATTTTATCAGTACATTATGGATTACTAACAAAAAACTTAAGTCACATTGCCCTAAATAATCAAATAAATTCCACTTTTGGTAATTCAGTTCAGTAAATACCTATCCTCGCTAATATCTGTGATACTATAAAATAAATGGCTGACAACATAGGACTTACAAAAGAGCTCTTTAAAAAACACAAAGATATAAGGTCTCTTTTTTTTTTTTAACTTTTATGAGATAACATTGTGATAGGTGCTTTAAGAGAAATATTTTTCCAGAATGATTTTATAATAAAAATAAAGGGCAACTTTTGCATTGTGACATGTGGGTGAATGGTCATCTTTGGGTTACTATGAACTCATGAAGTGTTCCCTAAAGAGAAACTCTTCAAAGCTACTTGGCAGAAAGAAAAACATTGATTTCTGGTTTCTTCATTTTCTGGTATGCTCTCTGATGACCTATCAAGTAGATTTACATGCATATCAACGTCTAGGTTCAAAGAAGATCCAATGCTTCTCACTAGTGGGAGCAAATTATTCAGATTCTTCACCACGGTGAAATAGAGTAGTGCAGAATCCCCAACAGATAAATATCAATTTTACAAGATAATATTCCTGTCTCTAGCTGACTTTTTCTCCCTCTGGGGTATATTTACTATTTATTTTGTACCTTTGATTTTTAGCCTTGGGGGATTTTACCTATTGCCGTCCTACTGTATTAAATATCCCATACAATGAAATAAGTTAGTAAGGAAAAGATATCCCACAAATATCCATTTTTGATTCTTAACATATGGGGGAAACAGTTTAAAGAAAAAGCACTTCAACGTGTAGAAGGGAAAGATAATCTTAATTACGATGATTTCAATTCAGGATCAACATGTAGTGCTCTGCATACAAGGGAACACTTACTAGCAGTACTTGAAGACTTGTGAGTTGGAATTGCATGTTACTTGAAAGACCTAATTAAGCTAAATTTTGGTGCACAGCAGTTGTACATGATTTCATGTTTATGTAGCAAAATGCATTGAAATGTACTAGTTTTGAAACATACATGTAAAGATAGTTGTGGAAATTGTCTATTATATTTTCCTTGTGTGTCTCATTTATTTAGAGCATAAAGTTTCTTTTTTTAAATTGTTCTAACTGAATAAGGCTAAATGAATACTGTAATTGAAATTATATTTTAAATCTTTGTCATGAGTTTTTAAAAGAACTATTGCAAATTGTATCATTCCTGATTACACAGAACTTTGTGGGTGGTTTTAAATAAATTTTATACTTCTATTTTGCACCTAGTAGTCTAATTTTTCTTTCCTCTTCAAAATCATATTTTTTAAATCTAATATCCAATAAAGTTCACTTTTTAACTACAAAGGACTATAAGATTTGGAGATGACCATCAGCAGTGGAATGATACAGTTTTTAAAAATATGGTAAATGATATGAAGTCCCTCGAACACAGAAACCATATGTACATTTCCCTCAGGAGACCTCAACCAATGCCAGAAAAAGCAAGACTGGCTACATCCCACAGCTACTCTCCCTGCAGCTTTAACACCAACTGACAGCAAGATAATACAGATCCCAGTCCTATCGGCTGGGCCTCACTTCCAACCCTCTATAGAGTTTAATCTGCATTGCCAGATAGCCAACTCTCCTACAAGTGCCTCTCAGAACTAAATGCAACATGCACCACATTCAGCTTTTGTCTGGTCATCACTCAAAGTGTAAACCCCTCTGTCAACTATCACGTCCTGAATGGTCATCCCCATACTACTCTGTACTATCTCTTCTGGCTAAACCATTTCATCTCTCACCTTCCTTCTCATCCTTCCAAGGAGTCCTCTGAAATTCCCACTCTGTGATCAGCAATTTCCCTGTGACTTTTAACTTGATCTTCTCTTTAAATGCATGCTCTATTACCTTATATAAAATGAAATCTGGTTTTCCTCTAAGGGCATCATTACACTGGGAGCCTCGTAAGTGGAGAAGCTTATCTCTACACTGCACCAACCCCTGGTTGGGTGTGAGTGTGGGAGATGTTCTTGTCCCCAGTTGTCCTCCTTTTAAAAGTCACACCAGTGGGTACAGTTCTCAGAGCCTTCTGAAATGTTCTTCCCAGGTTGTAATCCTCAAATTTGGCTTGAATAAAATTTTCCATTTCTTTCTTTAGAAAATAAATCAATTAAAAAATAAAATAAAATTCACACCAGCTAGCTCTACCATGCCTCCCCTTCTCTATTATCTTCCTAAATACTCAGCACTTATTGATGACTTTGCCCTTGACACAAGTTATTCTTCCCTTCCTTATTCTTGCTATCATTCTGGGTAATTCTGAGTAATTGCATTGAACAAGTGAAACCTCACTGAATGAGTGAAACCTCATCCAGCGACTTTACAACTCAGCTCTTTGATCTTATCTGGTCTTTCTCTCCCACTTGACCAGAGCCTCCTACTCCCACAGTCACAGAATGAAATACATCATCACTTCCAAAATCATTAGTTCCAACATCTCACATCATGACCTCAACCACCTATCTGTACTGTTTGTTCTGTCAGCTGTTCCCATGATAATTTTTCTACCTCATTAGAACCTCCATTGGTCTTTATTTCTTCCTATGCAAAATTTCCCTCTACATCTGGTTTATTTCTTCATTTCAATCATTCTCTTGCCAACACTTTCCATCCTCTTTTGAATCAGCCCTTTCTGGCTAGGCAAGAAAAATATTTGGCCAAAGATCAATGAAAATTCTTTCTCCTTGCCAGGCATCAAATTTATTAGTAGGCTAATTTATAGAACTGAGAATGAAAACTTCAGAACTTATTCAGAGACAGGTGTCACTCAGAAATATCTTTTATTTTCTTTAAAACATTTTTTAAAGTTATGTTTATTGAGATGTAATTCACATACAGTAAAATTCTCCCTTTACATGAGTTCCTAAGTTTTTGACAAATGTCTGTAGTCCTGTAACCACCATGCCAATCAAGGTATAGAACAGAACTATACAATAGAAATCAAATGAGAGTTACATCTGTAGTTAAAACTTTTCTAGTATCCTCCACAAACTAACACAATATAGCAAGTCAACTATACTTCAATAAAACTAAATATTAAAAAACTTAAAAATTATAAAAAACTTTTCAAGTATAGCCACACTTTAAAAAGTAAAAATGAAACAGGTAAAATTAATTTTATTTAATTGAAGTATAGTCAATTCACAATATCATGTTACTTTCTGGTGTACAGCATAGTGATTCAATTATATATACATATATATTCTTTTCCATATTCTTTTTCATTATAGGTCATCACAAGGTATTGAATATAGTTTCCTGCACTATACAGTAGGATCTTGTTGTTCATCTATTATATATATATGGGTAGTTAATATCTGCAAATCCTAAACTCCCAATCCCTCCTCACCCCCATTCTCCCCGGTAACCACAAGTTTGTTTTCTATGTCTGTCTGTTTCTGTTTTGTAAATAAGTTTGTGTCATTTTTTTTAGATTCCACATATAAGTGATATCATATGGTATTTTTTTTCTCTGTCTTACTTCACTTAGAATGACAATCTCTAGGTCCATCCTATTGCTGCAAATGGCATTATTTTATTACTTTTTATGGCTGAGTAGTATTCCATTATATAAATATACCACAGCTTCTTTATCCAGTCATTTGTCAGTGGACATTCAGATTGCTTCCTTGTCTTGGCTATTGTAAATAGTGCTGCTATAATTGCACTGGGATGCATGTATCCTTTCAAATTACAGTTGCCTCTGGATATATGCCCATGAAAGGTATTGCTAGATCATATGGTAAATCTGTTTTTAGTTTTTTGAAGAATCTACATACTGTTTTCCCTAATGACTGCACCAAATTACATTCCCACCAACAGTGTAGGAGGGTTCCCTTTTCTCCACACCCTCTTCAGCATTTATCATTTGTGGACTTTTGAATGATGGCCATTCTGACTGGTGTGAGGTGATACCTCATTGTAGTTTTGATTGCATTTCTCTGATAATTAGTGATATTAAGCATTTTTTCATGTGCCTATTGGCCATTTGTATGTCTTCATTGGAAAATTGTTTGTTTAGGTATTCTGCCCATTTTTGGATTGGGTTGTTTGTTTTTTCTTATTAAGTTGTATGAGCTGTTTATATATTCTGGACATTAAGTCCTTGTCAGTCTCATCTTTTGTAAATATTTTCTCTCATTCTGTAGGTTGTCTTTTTGTTTTACTTATGGTTTCCTTTGCTGTGCAAAAGCTTTTAAGTTTAATTAGGTCCCATTTGTTTATTTTTTATTTTATTTCTATTGCCTTGATAGACTGCCCTAAAAGAACATCGCTAGGATGTCAGGTAATATTTTGCCTGTGTTTTCTTCTAAGAGGTTTATAGTGTCTTGTGTCTAAGTCTTTAAGCCATTTTGAGTTTATTTCTGTGTGTGGTATGAGAGAGTATTCTAACTTTATTGATTTACATGCAGCTGTCCAGTCTTCCTAACATCATTTGCTGAAGAGACTGCCTTTACTCCATTGTGTGTTTTTTTTTAAATTTTAATTTTAATTTTTGGGGGGAGGTAATTAATTAGATTTGTTTATTTTTAGAAGAGGTACTGGGGAATGAACCCAGGGCCCCCTGTATGCTAACTATGCACTCTACCACTTGAGCTATACTATCCCCCCATTGTGTGTTCTTGCCTCCTTTATCAAAAAAACAAAGATTTATTGACCAGAAGTTTGTGGGTTTATTTCTGGGCTCTCTATTCTGTTCCATTGATCCATATGTGTGTTTTTATAGCAATATCATGCTGGTTTTGATTACTGTGGCTCTGTAGCATTGTCTGATATCTGGGAGGGTTATTCCTCCAGCTTCATTCTTTTTCTTTGGTATTGCTTTGGCAATTCTGGGTCTTTTGTGATTCTATATAAACTTTAGGATTATTTGTTCTAGTTGTGTGAAAAATTCCTGAGTAATTTGATAGGGATCATATTAAATCTGTAGATTGCTTTGGGTAGTATGGCCATTTTAACAGTATTAATTCTTCCGTGGATATTTAACCTTATTAATCATGGGGATGTAAACTGCTCTAGTCACCGTGAAGAGGTTGGCAGTACCTCAAATAGTTAAGTATAGAACTCCATGTGACCCAGAACTCCTCTTCTAGGTATAAACCTAGGAGAATTGAAAACAGAAGTTCAAACAAAAACTTGTATGTAAATATTCATTGAATCTTTATTCATAATAGCCCCCAAAATGGAGACAAACCAAAGATCTGGCAAATGGATAAACAAATGTACTTTAAATTAGTTTTAGCCATAAAATGAACAGAAGTACTGATACGTGCTACTACATGAATCTTGGACACACTATAGTAAGTTACAAAAGCTAGACACAAAACGCCATGTATTATATGATTCTATTAATATGAAATGTCTAGGACAGACAAATCCATAGACAGAAAGCCGATTAGTGTTGGCCCCCGGCTGGAGGGAGCAGGGATTAAGGATTGACTGCTTAATAGGTAGGGGTTTCTCTTAAGGGTGATTGCACACACAACCTTATGAATATACCAAATTGTACAATATAGAATACTTTAAAGAATGAATGACATGTTAAGTGAAAATACCAATTTTTCAAAAAATTTAGGACAATACCGCAGGATATACCATTCTTCCTATCACTTGAACTACGGGAAAAAAAGACAGAAAAACACAAAATGGCGGCGGGCTCGTTGGATCACGTGACTACCAATTCTTTCCTTCCCTTTCTCAAGGAATCCTTTTCCTTTGAGCTTGCGCGGAGACACACAGAGGCTCATTGTTAAGCGAAGCCAAGGTAACTCTTCTTAGGCGCGCTCTGGTTCTAGCTGCGTACTGAAAGGGGTGAGCGCATTGAAGGCGAGCTGGGAGCGCGCACGTAGAACGTATTCCCGTAAACGCCGATCCTCGGAGAGATGGGGAGGAGGGGAGAGGCGTGGAGGAAGAGGGGGGAGTTGGCGCATGCGCTTAAGGCTGACGGGTTTGAAATGGCTTCGGGGTTAGCCCGGCCCGGATTCAGGTGAAGGTCTAGTCCTCGCGGTTGGAGCGGCGGGCGTCCGAGCCCGGGTTCTTAACGTCCTGTGGGATCCGCGAAACGGCCAGGAGGGACCATTTTGGTAGCACGGCGTCCGTAGGCCGGCGACGGTGGGGCTCTTGCGGGACTGGGACGGGAGGGACATGGTCCCTTTTGTGCGGGTCGGAGCAGGCCCCGCGCGGCTGGCCCCTCCCCCACCGCCTCGCTTTTTTCCCCCGCGGCCCCTCAGGTGTCTCCAGCGTCCCTCAGCCTCGGCCTGGCGTTTTGGGAGGGACTGCCTGCCGCCGTCCCGCGCTCCGGAGCCGCTGCGGGCTTAGCCTCCTGGCCTCGGGTCTGGGGCGTCGGGGCCGCTCAGGGCGGCACATATTTGGAGGAATGGAAGCCTTCTCCGCCCCGCAAGGGGGTTAAGGGGACCAGGGCTCTCGGTATCCCCATCTTGGCGTTTCGTCCAAACTCGTGCGATGGAGGACTCTGCCTGCCCTGGCCTGCGGCCCGCGAGGAGCTGGGGCTGGAGGAAGATGGATGGCAGAGCTCTGGCCCCTCTGAGGCGTGGGGGGAAGGAGGGAGTGTGCGAACAGAGATCTTCGCTACTTCTGGCTTGATTTTGGGGCGAGGGGTCTTCGCATTGGTTCTTTTAGGGGCATCCGTTATTTCAATAGCCTTTTCCCCTCGAGGGAGGAGAGAGAAAAGGAGCCCCCAGTTCCTTCCCTACTCTAGAAAGTAAGGAGATGTTTGTTATTTAAATAATATTCTTGAATACTTTTATTCGGTGTCTCGTCCCGATTTCCGTTATTGGTTTCGTCACCTTCAATCCCCGGCTCATTGCCGAAAGAAACAGGCAGGCTATATATTTCCTTTGAATGTAAAACTGTGTACTTCTTATTGTTAAAAATTAGGTAGATAACAGCAGATGGTCTTCTGTTTAAATGTGATGGTATGTAGTTGTAGAAAGAAGTGCCTTTCTTGTAAGTCTGTCCCTAATGTTATATATTGAAATTGGGTGCCTTTGGTGTACTACTTGATGTAAAATGTTTTTGCTGCATATCGGACTTCCATAAGCGTCTAGTTATTTTTACTTGATCTACGAAGATGTCCTCGATAAATCGAACGTTTCTTTAAAATAATACTTCCGTAATACTTAACAGTTTCGTTGAACTTTAAACTGTGGATCCTTTCTTAATAGATCGCTGCTGTAGAAGACAAACAAGCGAAGGTTTTCCCCTCCCTTTTATCATGGCTCAGTTTGGAGGACAGAAGAATCCGCCATGGGCTACTCAGTTTACAGCCACTGCGGTATCTCAGCCAGGTCAGACTTCTGAACACATGTACTATAAATGTGGGACTGCGGGACATGTTCTAACTGTGAATTAGGCTATGCATAATTGTAAGAAGTTTGCAAATGGTGTATCTTTTAAGCTTATCTGTGAAGCTTTTAAAAATTCATGGCTCAACAAGCAAAAAAATCTGTTTTACACAGCAGTCCAAACAGCAGTTTGGACAGTTTTATATAGTTTTTCAAACATTAAATTGATTAACTTTTATTTGGTTTAATTATGTTAGAGGTTAGCAGCCATGCATTAGAGTTTACCTCAGTTGACAAGTTAAGGTGTCAGTATTCATAGTCATATTTTAAAATAAATGTATTAATCCATACCTTATGAAAAATTATACATGACCGATTTTCAGTTAAAGTAGAAAAACCAACTCTAAAGGATTCATCAAGCAAAGAAAGAATAAATAGATGTAAAAGGAGCGAATGATTACATTTTCAAAATAAAAGTAACAATATATTGTTGAAAGTGTTTGTTTCAATGTTTCTTCCCATTGCTCTTAGGAATTTTTTTTTTTTTTTTTTTTTTTTTACCATTTCTTGGTTATGATTTGAATCTTTAAACAAGTTTCCCAACGAGCTTTCAGAATCAGATTTTGAGTTTGAGTTCCTAAAAAAGTTGCAGCTTATTCTGTTAATTTGAATGAATTTTTATTTATGACATATACTAATTCTTGGCGGCAGTTTACTTAAAATTTTGTAATTCGAGATCATTTGCAGATATACTGTGATCTTCCAATTGTGGTGTTATAAATTTGATAGACATGATTATCTAGTTATGTAGATGACCTTTCTCTTTAAAGAAAAGGATAATTCAGGGTTTTTATTTTACTTACTCTTGGTTTGAGGGGTTAAATGATGAAGTTACTTATGCAGATAACTGAAAATAATATGAAATAATAGTTAAAGTTTATGTTTAATTCAGATTCAAGTATTTCTCCTCTGTTAAATAGTGGGGACCCTAATGATAAGTTGGTTTTGAAGAAACAGGAATTATTAGCAACTACTGTATGTCTAGAAGCAAGTGCTGTGTACTGTTATTTTGGTAAACTAAGCATGTTTACCTGTTTTTTTTCTGCTTATAATTTGTTTTAAATTCGTATCTGTATTGTTGCAATAAAATAGCTGTTATAGTGAAATTCTATTGTTGATAGCTCTTAACATTTGTAACTACTTAAGTATACACTACTTTTTTTATTTTAAAACCGAACATAGGAGACACCCACAGTTTAAGAACTTGTCAAAGTAGGTATTATATATTGGTCTCCTTTTCCATATTTGGCAATAGAGAGTCCAAATGTAAATAATGGGTTTTGTGTAAACAGAGCTTGTATTTGTGCTGCAGGAAATTTTTTTTTTCTTAAACCTGTCATTAATCCTAGTTTTTCAAAATCTAAAATTTAATTGATGCATCATCGTTTCAGTAAGTAGACAAGTATTTTGTTAGCATCTATGTTCAGCTTTCCTATAAAAATCCTGGAGTAGCTTCTAAGAACTCTAGTGACAATGTTTTTATTAAAATATTTAATTTCTAGGGGCTATATTTTGAGCTTTCTCCTGAAAGCTTGATATTTTCTTGTCTTCATTTTAAAGCCCTCTTTAAATGACTACTTAGTAATCTTATTAGAGGTGATTCTCAGAGCCAAGCAAATTTCTGTCAAAGTTAATTTTTTTCAATCTTTAAGCAATTAAAATGTCTTATTTACATCTTACCTCAATGGAGAACATTGTAACCTAAGGATGCAACACCTGAATGTTTCTCTGGCAGCTTCAAATACAATTTGAGAAAAAATTTCAGCGAAGGTCACTAAAATGACTTAGAGTAATAGTGTAGGTGCTTGTTTTACTCTAGTTAAAAAGGAAATACATACATTGAAATATGCCAGATAATGTTAGTATCAGAGGCTACTGTCATAAATCAAATGACCATGCAACAGAAAAAGGTTAATGGGATAATTCAGCTCAAATGAAGTGTTTGATCTTTGTTTCTATGTATCTGATTCACTTTCTTCTGAGAGCAATATAAAAACTACCACTATTTCCTTTTTGTATATAACTTAAGATGGTTTTGTTCAGTTAATGGCTTTGCTGTTCCATTTTTAGCAGGATTATTTTGCATTTGTACTAATTCTGAAATTTCTCAGCTAACAGTGATTTGAAAAATTCAGTGCATTCACAGAGATGACATTTAAAATAAGATTAAAAACTTCAGTAGAAGCATGCGTACTAGCAGTTTATTGGTGAAATCTTGTAAAATTAAAGATTAGTATTTGAATTGTTTCTGATTAATTTTAATGCTCTCTGTTCAATTAAGGGAAAGTTAGTAATTTCATCATCTGTCATCTTTAATTTCCTTTTCCTTCATTTCCCATATTCAGTCGTATATCAAACATTGACTTTTTTCCCTTTTGAAAATGCCTCAAATATACTCCTCTATTTTACATTTAGGCTCTCTACACTTTACCTTTGGGTAACTGCATCAGTAGCAGGTTTCTATTGCTTCTAGATCCTATGCCAAAGTCTCACCTAGCTTTCAGGCCCTCTCATACCCTTCCCAAACCTTTATATCCTAATCCATAATGCTTATCATAAATCACTCACTTAAGTTAGGGTGCTCTTTTTCCCGTCTGTCACTTAGTGGTGTTCTGTATTTATTGTCCTTTATTAAGTTGTAACTGCTTTTATTTGCTTGCTTCTCTTAACCTACTAGATCTGCTACTTTTAATTTCTCCCTCAATTCCAGTGTATCTCTGAGATGTGATGTTCCTAAAGCATGACTTCTGTGTAAATTACAGAACTTTCCAAAGCTGGATGGGATCTGAGCTAGATTCTGTCTCAACTCCTTTCTCTAACAGATGAAGGATTTGGGGCCAAGAAAAGTAAAGAAATTTGTTTAGGTCTCAACAGAACGTCACAGAAGAGTCCAGTGTTAGAACCTCCGAATTGTGGTTCATTATTTCTTCCATTACTCTATTTTATTTATCCTCAAAAATGTCTTCAGGGACTTTAAGAATACATTTCAAACTCCTTGTGATGGTATGCAAGATCTTCTGTATTTCCAGCCCCATTTCTTGTATCTCCTCCACTGAAATAACTTGTTTTTAATATTTAATCCTATTTTCCTATCTCCTAGCTGAAGTGGTATGTATTCAGTGACAGTCATACTTGGGACCAGAGCTTTTAGGTTTGAGAGTTTTTAACAATTTTCTGTTCTGTAAAGAGACATTGAGAGGGATAGCTGGCAAATCACTGATTGAATCTTTAAATAGCCTTTAGATGAATTATATTGACTTAGGAGTGTCTTGAGTGTATTTGACTCAAAATATTTGCTTATGTATATAATTGCAACAATATTAAAATGTTTGGATGGATTTGGCCAATTCAAAACTCTTTTCTCACCCATTTCTTTGACTGTATGATGACTGCATTCTGGCTATAGACAAAAAGTGAGCTAGTCCACTTTACTATAGTAATATGTGGTGGTTTAATACAGGTGACTGAAGCGAATACCAATACAGTTGTGTTTTTTTATTGTTGTTTTGGGTTTTTTTTTGGTGGGGTAATTAGTTTTATTTATTTGTTATTTTTTATTTAATGGAGGTACTGGGGATCAAACCCATCACCTCATGTATGCTAAGCATGCACTCTACCACTGAGCTATACCCTCCCCGCCAGTAAAATTGTTCTAAATGTGACTTCATTTTTCCTACCTCTTCAGTCTGGCCCAATGGTTGTCTTTTAAAACCCCAGTCTCATGAATCAGAAGCTCAAGATTGTTAAGTTGCAAGATCCTTGGTCTTTTTCAAACAAATAATAGCTGATGGTGTGTATATTCTTAAGTTAGTTATCTCCTGATGGAATTAGATGTTTCCAACACATTTGGTAGAAAAATAAGATTGCTGCTGGGGTGGGCTTAACTCTTTTTAAACACTGCTAGCGTTATATAATAGCAGACTGTCTCCAAAACATTTTTTTTGTGTGATATGACTCTTTGAAAGAAATGGGGTTGAAAACTAAGTAAATATCAGAGGCCGTTAAGGATGGAAGAAATCATATGACATTACACGAATGGTGTCTTCAACTTCCTGGGACGGTCAACTAACAATTAGTCAAATAGTAGCTAGAAGAGACTATGGCCAGGATCACTAATCATCACTTTCATGGGACTTCAAGAGTGTGAAAAGAGGGGGAGGTATAGCTCAGTGGTAGAGTGTATGCTTAGCATACATAAGGTCCTGGGTTCAATCCCCAGTACCTCCTTTAAAAAAGAAAGAAATAGATAAACCCAATTACCTCCTCCCTCCAAAAATAAAAATAAAATTTAAAAATATTAAAAAAAAAAAACATGAAGGAGCTATTGTCTGCTAGGGTGTTAATCTGTATAGAGACTGTAAGAACCCCATATAACACTGATTTATTTGCCTGTTCCTTACAGTAGAACAGCTCTCTACTAAGAACTTTCTAGACTGATAGATATATTCTTACCTTCATTGTCTGATACCGTAGCCACTAGCGACATGTGGCTGTTGAGCACTTGAAATGTGGTTATTGTGACTGAGAAACTGAATCTCTAATTTTATGTAATTTTAACTAATTTAAATTGAAATAGCCAATATGGCTAGTGGCTAGTGTATCAAACAACGTGGATAGTATAGAAGATTACAATACTTGGAATATATTGTATTTAAAATACTATTTTGTGCCTTAATTTTTTTTAAATGCTCATGGCTTACTTATAACTGGAAGTTTGTGCCTTTGACTCCCTTAATTTCTTATTCTTTTGTTTGCTATTTTCTAATTTCTTATTCTTTTTTTAAACATTTAAAAAAATTTTTTTAAGGGGGTAAGGGGTTTACTCATTTATTAACTTTTTTTTAGAGGAGGTACCGGGGAGGACCTTGTGCACGCTAAGCACGCATCTACCACTTTGAGCTATACCCCACTCCTTAATTTCTTACACTTAATGCCTTAATTTCTAATTCTTAAAAGGTAATGAATAATTCTAGTCATTGGGTACATTATGGGCTTAGAATAGAATCTCAAAAACCACAACAATACATTGACCAATGAGTTGTCTGATTTTAAGAAAGTTATCTGCATGGGGGCATCAAGGGTTTTGTGTTTGTGTGAAATCTAATCTTTAAAGATCACTTAAGGATGTTGAGCTGAAGATGACATTTAGAAGACTTTAGAAGTCCACTTGATTTAAAACCTGGGTTTATAAGTGTTAGTAAAACTACAAGCTATAAAAGAATCCCCCATATCTTCATGTTATTTTTCTCTGTAAGTAGTTTAAGATTGCTTTTGAACATATATTGATATGTGGAAATTTCCAGGGATAAAGCATTGCGTGACCAGTGCCTTAGATAATTTTGCAAAAGGTTAAAAAAAGGAGTGAAGTTTCTCGGGTCAGTTTGAGGTGTTTTGAATTTTATCATTTCAGAAGAATAACTCACATCAGTAAAGATAGGTGTAAAGATAATAAGGATTTTTGAATTTAATAGTGAGCTTGATAAGATAAAGGGGTAACAGACAAGTGACAAGTTTCTCTTATGTGTTTTAATGGTATGTTTGCTGATATTCAGTATATAATAACTACTAGTATGTCATAACATGGATGCTTCAGTCATGTGAAACTGATTTTACATTTTAGAAAGTAATTATTTTACATTTGTCCCTAAAGGTTTAAGGAAACTTAGCTCTTAAGTTTACTTTGCCTGTGGTAGCCTGTAGTCATTTAGGGCTCATTTCATAGGTTTATCTGTGGAAATATTGATATGTAGTTACAAGTATCTCTGTTTCAGATGAGTCATGAGACCTTCAACAATTATTGAATCAGGTACATATAAATCAACAGTGTTCCAATGTGGGTAATTGGAAAAGATCTCTGATAACTATTTGGCCACTTAAGTAGAGAGAAAGATTAAATCAGAGCTTAATACCTTTGTACTTTGCAACGTATAGAATTATCTTGCAGAATATTGATTATAGTAGTACACAAGAAGAGTGGAGAATGCTATATGTAAATATTCAAGGGTAGCTTCTCAGATATCCACAAAAAGGAACATTAATAAATATTAATGAAATTTAGTTTATTGAGATTAAAATCTCAAATGTAAATGATTTATAAACGTGTAAAAGCCACAACCGCATGTACAGTGATTTCCGAAAATTTTAAATAACTAGCTAGTGGCCACAACATTGTAGATCAACTATACTTCAATTAAAAAAATAAAAAGGTCTAACCTTCTCCCCCACACACAAAGAACACTAGCTAGTGGTGTGAAGCAGCTAGTAGAATGTAAATTTCCTTCCCACAAATTTCTGCAAGTAACTGAGCCCTTAAATACCAATTAATCTGTTTTGTAGTTGCTAATTCATCACACTGTCAGAAATGGAAAATAGATGGTAGGTATCACCTGTCATCCCACCTACTTAATGCTGGGCTGCTGTATATTGTCAGCTTCTAGAACACTTAGAAAAGCTATAGGAAAAAAAATAGACTTTCTTGAGATACTAGCTCCTAGCCCTTGTGCTGTAACAGCTATCAGTGGTTTGTTCTGGAAATTGGTACCAGCAGAATGAAACAGATCTGAGGAAGCTCAGGTCGGTGAAAGAGATGGGTACGATATTTGAATCAAAAGATGTTAATTTTGGTCAAATAGGACATCCCAATCTGAGAATTTAAAATACTAATAATTTTTCCTAGGGTCTTTCCTTGTCTTGTGTTTACATGAGAATTTTGGCTTTTGTTATCCTAAAACAGTGGTTTCTTAACCTTTTTTGGGGTCTGCAATCTTTTTGAAAATCTGTTGAAAGGTTTGAACTTTCTTGTCTGTAATTTTTCATACAGTTTTCAGAAGGTTAACAGGATCTACTGGTTAGAACCTGTGCCCTAGATTTCCACACCTTTTTCTCTATTCTCTGTGCAGTTAACCTTATTTTGAATTGACATTGATGTTAAGACATTCCCCCACTTCTTTCTGTTTAAATTGATTTAGTTAGTCCTGATTTCTCCTTTCTGCCCATCTCTGGCCTTTGACTTACCTTAAAAACAAGAGAGAAGAAAAGATTAATGTTGTAAAGGTTTAGCATTGTTTATTCAGGACATTTAGAAGATTTTTTCCCATCTTAGATACTTTATTTTTCTCATCCTTTTTTAATTTTTAAAAATCAATGTTTTAGCAGGGAATAGTTTGTAATTTACAAGAATTCTAAACATGATTTCTGGAATTTTTTTTCTTTTTGCCCTACTTTGTTGTTGGTTCTATTTTTAAGGTGAACTCTTCAACAACTAATTGATGATGAACCTCATATTTCTAAAGAATTTATGAGAGATTCTAGACTAGATGTTTTGGTTAATTCATTAATGCTCTCTGTTCTGTTACTGTAAAGCACAATAGTGTTCTTTCTATAGGGTTATTAACTATTACAGAGAAGCATTTTTTCAAGTTAGTCTCAGATATAAGCAAAATGCTTTGGGAAAGGGAGTGTTACATGAGAAGATATTTCTTTCATGGTGACCTCTTTGAGAGTCATGATTCTTAGTGGTGTGTTAAAGGTTCTGAGAAATCCTGCAGTAAATATGTGCTTAATTCACTGTATCATAAACTTTTAAAACTTTGGGCCCCCTTTTTTTGAACTTTAATGTCTTGGAGAGCTAGTTATTGTTCCACGAGATACAGTTTTGGGAAGTACAATACTAGACTGTAATTTTTAGTTGGTTGCTTTTTTTTGCATTTAATAGAATTGCATAACAGCATCAAAAATCTTACATTCTCTTCAGCTTTTCACCTCCTCTAAGCATACCTTAAACATTCAATGCCTAAGTCTCTCTGAGCCCTCCCTCCAGTTATTTGACTTAAACAAATGATCTTTAAGTCACTGTGGTTAATTTTATCTCTTATTACTCAGTACAGTGGTGCAATAAAATTGAAAACTTTGTGTTTTTAAAGGGTTCCCAAAAAAGAAAAAGTGAAATATGAAAATAGTTGTTTTCCCATTGTTTCCTAGTTTTATAATTCTTCAGTACAAAGTAGACGTACATGAACATTTGGCCAGTAGGATGTTTTAAGTATGGATCACTTCCAGCAACACTGTCTTTAATGTATGATTCTAATCTGTTTGAAGATAAAAAATACATTCTAGATTAGTAAAATAAGATGATTTATTTTCTTTTCTTCTTAAAAACTTCCTAAATATTTCTCAAGGGTACTTTAACCTCTTGGCCTAGGTAAGGTTGGTGGGGTTCATTCTGTTGTTTAATTTTATAGATTAATATTTATTCTTATATCTATCATAACTTGAACATTTAATATAAAGTCATTAGGATCTAAGGTGGGACATGAATCAGTTAAGTTTGACAAACATTACTGAAATTTTTCTTTAGGTTTTTACTAAGCAATGGCAGACCATAATGCATATCTAAGCATTCACTGAAAATTCCTGGAAAGGATCCAAATAATCTTGATCCCCCCCCCCCCCCTTTTTAATCTCATTTTAGCTGCATTGGGTGTTCAGCAGCCATCACTCCTTGGAGCATCTCCTACCATTTATACACAGCAGACTGCATTGGCAGCAGCAGGCCTTACCACACAAACCCCAGCAAACTATCAGTTAACTCAAACTGCAGCGTTGCAGCAACAAGCCGCGGCTGCAGCAGCTGCATTACAACAGGTGACTCTTTAATAAATTTTAATATGTGACATAGACAACTATCAAATCTGAGTAGCCAGGGCAAGTACCTTCATGTTTTAAAGAATGAATAATTGTGGGGTTTTTAATATTATTATTATGCTTATTGTTGTTTTCTGGTGATAAAAATTATATATGCCCAGGACATACAGAGACATGTAGTTGCATAGTCAAAATTCTTATAGTTTAAGTTCTTTTATCTTAATTATTTAAATAAAATTCTGTTTTTAACGAATCCCAAAGTGTAGGTAATCACTATTTTGTTTATTTTAGATGAAATGTAGCTGTTCCAGATTCCTTTTTAGTGTAATTCTAGTTATGTATTTGTATGTATATGTACATATATTGCTTTCTGAGAATGAATAAAACTAATGTCCATATTTTTTCTTGAAAAATCTTTTTTCCAGCAATATTCACAACCTCAGCAGACCTTGTATAGTGTGCAACAACAGGTTAGTTTGTATTTTCCATGTTAAAAACTGATTTTCTAAAAGTCATTTGTTCCAGCTAAGTTTATATAGATTTTATTTCCCATCAGCTGCCTCAGTGTGTGGTTTGAATTCTTTTAGGGTAGAGGAAAAGTGGTAGGTAAAAAGGAGTGTCTCCAAGGGAGATGAAGATAGGAGAGAGGTCCTAAAATCTCAAATTCCTCAACTGGCAACCAGCCTTTGTCACGTGTTTCTAAGAAAGCATGCAGAGGATAGTCTGAAAAGAATCACTCTGTTAATTAGTCTTTGGCCCAATACTCCAGTCTGAAACTTCTAGCACTACTGTGCTATGTAATATACTAGACCACATGTGAAAATGGAAAGCTCCTTTTTCCCACTTGAAGAGTAAACCCTAGACAGACCATTGGCTTTCAGCCTGTATTTATTTAAAGCAACTGAATGTTACCTTTTTTTCCCCTAATGAAATTGTATATTGAAACCCAATATATAAAATATAAAAATAAAGCTGTTGAAAATATGAGGAAGCCTGCCCTTGTAGTTCCCACTTCTACTCCCAAGGCACATTAGAACAATTTGGAAACTCCTTACTTAGACTAAAAGTTTCTTTGACTCCTTTTCCCTAGGCTCTTAACTCTAATCATGTTCTTCAGGGGTTATATCTGTGATGGTAGGAAGAGGTAAGAAAAACTGAACCCAAGGAGAAGTATGTCAAGGAAAGAAGAGTTTGGCCTGCTGGAATCTGTATTGGTTCTAGCCTAAGCACCCATTCTAGGCTTTTCTGGGATTAAGAAGTAGTCTTCATCCCTTCTTAGTGTCATTAAGAAGCTTTAGGGAAGTATAGTAGTCAGGAAAGGAAAAGAGGTTACGAGAGAGAGGTATCAAAAACTTGGATCCAAAGAAACATGAGGCTTCTCAATCTATTGACTCTTGTTCCTAGATCCGTGCCCCAATTTCAACCTTGACTTAAGTCCTTTGGGGCTTCAGAAGCATTGCATTTTCCCTGAAGATTACAATATTCCACTAATAATTGTTGCGTTCAGCTTCTAAAGAATTGATAAAAGATTGGTGTCCAAATTGGCTATCTTGTTTTCAGATACCCTTAGAATTGTATTAGTACTGTTAGGAAATATATTACTTAAGACTGTTGTATTATTTTGAACATGAAGGTGGCAATATTCAAGTGTTCTTGCCCTAAAAAATGCCATTACTCATACATTCGTAACTTACAGAAAAATGGTAATTTGATAGATTTAACCTTTAATACATGTCGACCCAGGTAAACTTTTGAGTGTTTTGAATTAGAATATCAGAGATTCTTTTTCTTTTGTGTGTGTGTGTGTGTGTGTGTATTTTATTGAAGTATAGTCAGTTTAAATGTGTCAGTTTCTGGTGTACAGCGTAATGCATGATACATGAACATAGATATATTCGTTTTCATATAGATTCTTTTATCCTAGTTTAAGTCAAATTTCTGTTCCTGAGTTTTCAAGTTTCCCCCTTCACACCAGTTCCTTTTGCTTTCTGGCAATATTATACTTTGCTATTGCCAGAAAAACTGTATGTATGTCAGAATGTGGGGTCCTTTATGGTATCCATGCCTTTGGCAAATCTGACTATGCAGAGCGCTTCTCATTTTAGGGGGACATTTGTGAATTGGATAGCCAATAATATTTTTGTTCCGAGTAGCTTACTGATGATACTGAATCATTTCTATAGCATGGTAATTAATATGGGGCAGAATTAGAACACTACGTCGCCCCAGGGAATTGTATGTTATTTTGTGGATGTTATTTCTATGAAATAACAAAAATAATTTCTTTATTGTTACTGAATGAGTTAGTTATATATAATGTCTACAGTTGTAGGAAATCTTACACCTAATGACCTGTTACTTTTCATGTATTTCTTAATTGGAAAAATACTCATTCAACAGGAATTTTTCCTTCTGTAAAGCATCTATGAAACAGCAATTCTGACTGATATTTATCTATTTTCTTCCTGTTTTTGTTTTTTCTATTTTTAGTTACAGCAACCTCAGCAGACTCTTTTAACGCAGGTTAGTTTGGCATTTATTTCTTCTGGATATCTGAGTGAAGAGTAGACTAAAGTTTTATTCCTATTCTAGTTTTTCCTTCAGGGTTTAAAGATGAATATTTGTTGGATTCACATATAGTTTCGCAATATAATTTTAAATAAAGGTGGAAAACGTGTTTTTGTTTTTTCTTTTGTGCTTTTTGATGGCAGATCCCACTGTGGTCTAGTTTGAATAAATGAGATATTTTAAACTTAATACTGATTTTGGCTTTTACTTTTTCTTTGTAGCTAACATTTTTAGGAATTCTTTTGTATATGATTACATCCTTTTTAGCTTGACCTTAGTAGGTAAAGTTACTGTGTTCAGCTTCATTTTTCAGCAACGTTAAAAAGTTTGTGAACTTGAGACACAATGCTACTTTAGACTTTGTGGACCATTTACAATCTCTGTTGCATGTTATTTTCCCTTTATACAATTCTTTAAAAGTGTAAAAACCATCCTTGGCTTATAAATTATATAGAAATCACAAGCTGTGGGCTAGATTTGTTCTGTGGGTCGTGGTTCACTGAACCCTTATATATGCTTAGAGTGACATGCAATGCAACTGTTAAAAAGAAAGCAGAACCTCTAATAATAGCTGGGGACAGTGATTATCCCATGGATAGGGAACTGGGTAGCTGAAGAACAGGAGTAAGAGAGACACTTTTTACGATATAACCTTTTGTATCTTTTTAGTCTTGAATCTTTTTTAAAAAAAATAAATTATATCTCAATTGAGAAATCAACCTCACTTTCTGTTTTTATTTAAGAACTAAAATTGATTAACCCCTACATCATATTTTCAATCTCCAGTAGTAGCATTTCAAAGCTAAGTAGAAAGGTTAGTCTTTTCTTGGAATAGGATTTCCCAAAATGTGCCTGTAAATCATTAGTGTCTTAGGATGTTAAAGAAACTTCATGAGAAACTATTGTAGCTATAGTTTAAGAAAAGCTGAGTTCCTTTACTGTACATAAGACTTTGCTTTTTTCCCCCAGTTGTAGACCTTAGAGACTTACTTAATGGGGCAGGTGTGTAAAACGAATTCCATGGTTTGAGTTGAAGAATCAGATAACTGTTTCTTTTTAATGATTTTATTTCTATATATATATAGAAATTTTAATCAATAATATGTTGTTATTCATGCTTGATTGTGCCAGAAAAGACCAGTGAAAGTATTACTCCTTTTCCCCAGTTTTATTGAGATATAATTGACATATAACATTGCATTAGTTTAAGGTATACAACGTGATTTGGTAATATGTATATATTGTGAAATGATCTCCACAATAAGTTTAGTTAACATACATCACCTTACATAGGTGAATTTTTTTTTCTTCTGATGAGAACTTTCAAAATCTACTCTCTTAGCAAGTTTCAAATGTATGATACAGTCTTCTTAACTATAGTTATCAGCCCTGTATATTGTATCTCCAGTACTTATTTATCTTATAACTGAAAGTTTGTACTTTTGGACCACCTTCACTCATTTCCCCTAATCCATCCCACTCCTCTGGCAGCCACCAATCTGTTTTCTGTTTTTATAAGTTCTTTGGGTTTTTTAGATTCCACATACAAGTGAGATCATACATATGTGTATTTCTCGATCTGACTTATTTCAGTTACATAGGACTTTCCTGAGTCTTTGTCATTGCCACTATGGATTTTGGATTTCTAAGAAAGGGACAGAATATGCAGTTTTTTAAAACTCATTGCCTATGGTGACTTTTTTTCCTGAAACAATCTGAAGAAATTAACCTGAGAATTTAATCATGAAGCAGATAAAAAATAACATAATTTTTCAGACTTGAGCCTGATGTTCAAGGTGTATATACCTATTATCTAACTTCAGTAATTTTAGCATTTTGGGTTAGTTTTAAGTAGTCAGTTTTAATTTCTAGACTATTTCAAGTCACTACCTTAATTTGATGTTGATTTTGTTTTATAGCCAGCTGTTGGATTGCCTACAAGCCTTAGCTTGTCAACTCCTCAACCTGCAGCTCAGATAACTGTATCATATCCAACACCACGGTCCAGTCAGCAACAAACACAACCTCAGAAACAGCGTGTTTTTACAGGGGTGGTTACAAAACTACATGATACATTTGGATTTGTGGATGAAGATGTATTCTTTCAGCTTAGGTAAACTTCATTAGGTGTTGACAGATGCCTTTTGGTATTTCCCATTAAGTATATAGATAAGACACCTGCTTAATTGTGTAATGGAATTGTGGTTTAGCTGTAATTTTCTGCTTTAATCATTCAGCCTGTACCTGTGACATTTTTTGATGGAGAATGTGACTGAAGGTATCTTTTGATTATTGAACAATATCTTTTAATTATTGAATAAACTCGTTACGGTGAATTCTTTATAAATGTTTTATAGGAGTGTACATTTCTAGTTATTCATGGGCGGACTTTAAGTGAGATTAAGGATTGAAATAGTCAAATGCCTTTTAAAATTTCATCTTCTGTTTGACATATCTAATACTAATATAAACTAAAAATGTTTTAATTGAAAAATTAATGAATAAAATTGATTGATGAACTAATGTATTTGAAATAGTATTTTGTGACTGTGGTAGAGGTTGCAGGAGATATATATTACCTTGGATCAAATATATTTCTAATGAACTTATTTAAAAGTACTTTGAGCAATTAAAATTTAATTTCTGTATAAGATTTTTCTGTAAGTGGATCTCCTGTTTTCCCATCTTTTCTGCATTTCTCTCTTCTTTCCAAAGCTCAAAGCAAATCTTACTCTTGGTTTATAAAAGAAAGTGCTGTAGTGGGAGGAATATGGTATTAGGAAAATAGGGGGGTAGAAAATTATTTCTTCCACTTAAAACTGCATTTATATAGCAAGGGTGAAAAATGATCAGTTCTAAAGTAAGTATAAGAGGTATTTCTACTTTTTTTTGTATTTTTTTTTATTGAAGTATGGTCAATTTACAGTGTTGTCAGTTTCTGGTGTACAGCATAATGTTGCAGTCATACATACATATATTCGTTTTTATATTCTTTTTCATTATAGGATACTACAAGATACTGAATATAGTTCCCTGTGCTATACAGAAGAAACTTGCTGTTTATCCATTTTATATATAGTAGTTAGTATCTGCAAATCTTGAACTTCCAATTTATTCTCAGTTTATCCCTCCCCACCCCTGTCCCCTCCAGTAACCATAAATTTGTTTTCTATGTCTGTGAGTCTGTTTTGTAAACAAATTCATTGGTGTCCTTTTTTTGGATTCCACACATAAGCAATATTGTACGGTGTTTTTCTTTCTCTTTCTGGCCTACTTCACTTAGAATGATAATTTCCAGATCCATCCTTGTTGCTGCAAATGGCATTATTTTATTCTTTTTTATGGCTGAATATTCCATTGTATACATATATATATACTACAGCTTTTCAAAAGAGCTTTTTAGGCTTACATTTCAGATATAGTTTACTTTAAAATGCTAAGTATATAAATCTTTTTTGGAGGAATCTCTTCTAATTGTGTTTGTATTTAACTTAATTCTTTTTCAGTGCTGTCAAAGGGAAAACCCCCCAAGTGGGTGACAGAGTATTGGTTGAAGCTACATATAATCCCAATATGCCTTTTAAGTGGAATGCACAAAGAATTCAAACGCTACCAAATCAGGTACGTAAAATAGTTAGGTATTATAAAAACATGGTAATTGAGTCTTCCAATTTACAAAGATTTTTCTTTCTTTTTAAATTTTATTTCTTTATTTTTGTTAAGAATCAATCCCAAACTCAACCTTTGCTGAAGACTCCTCCTGCTGTACTTCAGCCAATTGCGCCACAGACGACGTTTGGTGTTCAGGCTCAGCCCCAGCCCCAGTCACTGCTGCAGGCACAGATTTCAGCAGCTTCTATTACACCACTACTGCAGACTCAGCCACAGCCTTTATTACAGCAGCCACAGCAGAAAGGTATTAACATGCAGTTTATCTTTTCTTTTTATGTTTCAGATTAATACATAACTGTTCAGTTGTTAAAATAATGAGAGTATGCTTTTAATTACAAACAAGAAAGGGACTTGCAGAATACTTGAAAGGAAGCTTAACTATCTTATATAGGGCACTTATATAGCTATTTGGAAGGATTTTTATTTTATTGCTGTTATTCAAAGACATGCTCTTTGTGAACTTCAAGTAAATATCAAAACTAATAATCCCTTGTCCCCCATTGGTATCTTATCTGTAATAGAAGAAAATGTTTTGGAGACTTATTTCTTATGAACATAACAGCATTTTATATACATGTAGAATGTCGTGGCAGCACGTTACTCTGAATCGTGGTGCTTCAAATAAATGACCTGTGTTAAAAATTTTTGCAAATTGATAATTTGACACTTTGAATGTTTTCTTATCAAGACATTGTTTAAAATGGTAGCCTTGACTTTAGGAGAAGCCTACTTAGTTGGTATTTTAAAAAACTGTAATTGGCATTTTCTTTTATTGTAAATTGACACAAGTATAACAAAGTTATAAAAATGGATTGCAGTGTAATATTATTATGTGAACATCTGTGTAATGACTGCATGGGAGAAAAAAATATTAATGTTAGTTAACTCTGTTTTAATAGTTTTACTCCAAGTAAACTGCTCATAATATAGTTTAGCTTTGCCTGTTTTTGAATTTTACGTAATATGTGATTCCATCTGTATGATCTTTTGTAAGACTTATTCAGTGTTATGTTTTAAAGTTTTTCATACTGTTCATTCTGTGTGGCTCTAGTTTCTTCGTTTTCATTGTTGCTTAATATTCCATTGTGTGAGTATTGTAAAATTTATCTGTTCTTTGGTAAACATTTGGATTGTTTCTAGTTTTTGGTTTCTGCAACCACTGCTGTAGGTTCCTAAAAGAGAACCATTTCCTATATTACCATAATCTACTATCACTTCTAAGAAAAAGCATTTAAATATCCTGTTTATATTCAGACCTCCCCAGTTGTCTCTCAAATGTCTTTTAAGTTTATTTTTTGTTTCCTAAACAAAAAGCCAGTCAAATTTCATGTGTTGTGTTTTGTTATATTTCTTTAGTCTTTTTATTCTAGAATAGTTTCCCACTTTTTCTTTCTTCCTTTTTGGCATTGATTTTTTAAGAAATTGGTCTAGTTGATTTGTAGATTCTTTTGAAATGTTCTGTTCTGGATCTTTCTTGATTCCTTGTGATATTTTTACTGTGTTCCTCTTTCTGCCGTATATACTATAAACTAGAAGTTAAGTCTGAAGGTTTTTGGCAAGAACACATTATAGGTGATGTTTTGTAATTCATACTGCTTCAAACTAGAGGGCATATGTTGTCAGATTCTTCTATTATTGATGATAAATTTTATTACTTGATCAAGGTGGTGGCCATAGATCTCCCCATTATAAGAGTTCTTTTCCTCTGTGTAGATAACCTCTGAATGATACCTTAGTGCTCTGTGAATGTCTTGTTGTATAGCAGTCTTTGGTTTAATGTCTGTGGATCAGAGGTTGGCAAACTTCAGCTCTGGGATTTGGTCTCTGTCCTGGTTTTGTATGTTCCCTGAGCTAAAAATGGTATTTACATTTTTAAAGAGTTGTTAAAAAATACACAAATATACAATTGGTCTCTATCATTTGTGGGTCACAAAATCTAAAATGTTAGCCAAATTTTTCTATATAAAATTTAACCAGGTAATCCTTTTGAACTTCGTTTAAGTAAGTTAAAATATTTTTTTCTATGTTTTTTAAAGCTGGTTTATTGCAGCCTCCTGTCCGTATAGTTTCACAGCCACAGCCAGCACGAAGGTTAGATCCACCATCCAGATTTTCAGGAAGAAATGACAGAGGGGATCAAGTGCCTAACAGAAAGGATGACCGAAGGTATGTTTTTAAAAGTATACTTTTGATGGTGTTGATGGTTGCACAGTGTGAATGCACTTAATGCAACTGAACCGTTCACTTCAAAATGGTTAAAATGGTAAGTTTATGTTACATATATTTTACTACAGTTTTCAAAAAAAAATTAAAAAATGTATACTGTGGAATCTTGCTTTTATTACCTGTAACATTTATTTCATTAAAGAACTCTTTGATAATGCCAGAAATAGTAGTAATTTTAGAAAAATTTGCTTTAAGTCGTGAAAGGGAGAGAGAAAGGCGTAGATCCAGAGAAAGATCTCCTCAGAGAAAACGTTCCCGGGAGAGATCTCCTCGAAGAGAGAGAGAACGGTCACCTCGGAGAGTTCGACGTGTTGTTCCACGTTATACAGTTCAGTTTTCAAAGTTTTCTTTAGATTGGTAAGTTCTTGTCTTCCCCATTGTTTTTCTTGAATTGCAGATTTTGTATAATGTGGAGGAATGTGTTATGTATGGAGATATTTTTCTTACAACTTTGATTTCTCGACATTTAGTGCTCTTAGTTATATAAGGACAGAAATGCAACTTGAAGTACCAGTTTAGTTCTTTGCAAGAGCGCATTATTTTCATACTCTCATTAAAGATACCAACTATTGAAAAAGGCAGCCCCTCTAATGAAGTTGTTCCTTAAAGGTAGAACTATTTAAGATCCAGATTTGTTGATAACCTTATTAAGGTTGTGTACAGTCTAGTGTATATGATGAAGTAATGATACAGTAGCGGACCAGCTATTTCAAGTTAGGTGTGGCAATGTAGTATAATAGAAACATAGACCTACATATATACTCAGAGACATGTAACATATACACAGTTGTGTGTATACGTAAGTACATTTTTTTAGCCTTTGGAATCAGGTAATGGGAAAGTTACCAAGAATTTCTGAGCTCCGAGTGTGAAATGGAAGTTTTATTGACTAGAGAATTATTGTGATATTATTTGAGTTCATGTATCTAAAGCCCTTAACCCAGCATGTGACAGCTGTAGATACTCACTGGTGGTGGTGGGATGTGGTTGCCAACTAAGTAATGGCTGCAAAGGCGTAATTGATAAAAAGGCAAATTGGTAAATGACTGTTTTACTCTAGGGGAAAGGAAAAATTATCTCATTGTATATAAGGTGAATAAACAGATGGAAATAACAAATTGACAGTAAAATAAGAAAAATGAATCATTAAAAGCAGTGTTTAAATGTTTCTGGTATAGGTAAAAATAACTGTGTACTTCAGTGTCCTGAGACGGTATTGCTGCCTTTCAACAAAGTATGATAATTAATATTCATAATACTGGCTTGTCAGAAGTTAAAGTTTATATCAGTTCTGTATGGAGTAAACCAGTGTATTATTTAAGCTACTCAGTGGCAAAATCTCACTTGGTGACCTGCTTAATTGTTATGTAGTTGGTGTTTATTTACTCTTGCTTGTGACAGTCCAAATCAGCAACTTTTTAGTTTTTACTAGTTTTTTTGTTATCCCTGTTTACTTGTATGCTTCAAAGTGTCTTCTCTGCATATTTCAGAGAAATTCATTGGAAACAAAACCTCAAAAATATTGACTACTGCTTTTAAACTCATGTGTTCCCAGTCTCAAATGCTATTCTAGGAAGAGTTGATGAATAGGATATAAATCGAACAGCTATCTTTCTCCTTCCAAGTTAAATCTTCACAGTTCCACTTTAAAGTAAATTACCGGAACATCAAATGAACCCATTACAAATAAAAGTGATTTTAAAATTTCCATACCTCTTATCTGTAATTGTGGAAATCAAGATTTTTCTCATAGTAACATGTTTATAAGAGACTGTACGCCAAGAAATGATACATTTGCACTTACCTTTTGTTTTATTATAGATTTTACTCTTCTGGGATAAAACACAACTTCAAAAATTCTGGTGGGGAACTAGGAAACTATTACACATACTTTTTGTTTGTAGCACTTCTTTAAAAACCAAAAATAAAACTCAAATAGCTGTTTTTAACGTTTTTGTTATTCTGGCAGCAGTATTTTGTCCAAATAAGTATAATTGTGTCAACAACCATAACTGATAAGGTTATCATTCTGTATTTCTTATTTTTAGGTTTCAAATTAAAAGACATCCCTATAGATGTATTAGTTCATGTTTTGTACTCTTGTCTTCAGTTGTCTTTAAAAAGGATAGTTTAGTTATCTTTTCATCTTACAAATTATTGGTGTTTCCCACTTTTCATTATGCTTTTAACAGAAATCTCTTAGCCTTTTACCAATTTGATTTACTTTTGAGTTTTTCTCCTTTAAAAGCCCTGCTTCTTAGGAAATACGAAAACCTTTAAAAAAATTAATATACTGGATTTAAAAGGCAAAAAAACTGATCCTTTCTTTACATAATAAACAAGCAGGGATGGATCTTAATCATTAACATAGAGAGATATGGAGATGTGGATAATCCAAAACATTTGGATTTTGCTTTCATTTGGATTTTTATATTTAATTTTAAATGTAACTCTGCCTGATCTAGGATCTTACTGCAGAATAAAGGTTGTATTCTTTTCTCCACTGTATAAACCTGATTGAGGAGCACTCATACTAATTTGGTACCACTCTTAACCCTTTTTTGTATCCATTCTATAAGAATCATAGTTTTCTCAAAAATGCAGCTTCCACTGAGGCAGAATTGCTTTTGTTCAAATCTTCTCTGAAGCTTGGGTTGAAGTTATTTCAAAGGGTCTTCTAAATGAATTCTAAGCTACGCACAAAAAGTAAATAAAGGTAATACTCATATAGTATTTATTCAAAGCTGTAAGTAAACATATTTGGAAGTGACATTTTCCATATGCCTCTATGCAAATCTATAGTTCATTAACAGTTGACTGTTCATTTTCAACTGACTTTTAACCATGTCAGGTTATATAGCTTCTGAATTGAATGAATGTTTGCATAGTTTTTGATATTATGACTACTTATTCACTACTTATGTCTGTTTTTCAGTCCTAGTTGTGACATGATGGAATTAAGGCGCCGTTATCAGAATTTATATATACCTAGTGACTTTTTTGATGCTCAGTTTACATGGGTGGATGCTTTCCCTTTGTCAAGACCATTTCAGCTGGGAAATTACTGCAATTTCTATGTAATGCACAGAGAAGTAGAGTCCTTAGAAAAAAATATGGCTGTTCTTGATCCACCAGATGCTGATCACTTATACAGTGCAAAGGTTTGTATTCTGTGTAATACAGCTAAAATTTCAGAACAGTTATTCATATTAAGAGTGTATTGTGGAGTAATAACTCACTTCAGAAAGTGGCTGTTATGTTTAAGATCTGAATACCTGTGTTTTCTTGTCTGTCTGATTCTGTTTTGGTTAAGTAATTTAATCTAACCTCTTTTTGCTTTAACTCTTAAGCTGTAAAACTGTGATTATTTTGAACCGCATAAAGATGTGACAATGAAATTCATTTTATTAAGCTTTCTGGAATGTTGCATTGCTTCTGGGGTGGCCCCAGATAAAATGTAATGTTGGGTGAATGCACTATGTGTTTAGTTTTCAGGGTAGCATTCAATATGTTGCTTATGGTCTGTATTTTCCTGCTATTTTAAAACATTGATCAAAAGGATTCCCTGAAAGTTAAAACTATGTAATTATAAGGTATCTAATACCATTTCTGCTATAGCATTTTACTTTCCATTTTTATAAAAAAAACTTCAGATATCTAATATGTAAGGATAATTAGTAGTGCTTCTCATTTTTTTACGTTACTTTAGACTTTTGACAGGATTGAATTATTTGACTATAATAGGTAATGCTGATGGCTAGCCCTAGTATGGAAGATTTGTATCATAAGTCATGTGCTCTTGCTGAAGACCCACAAGAACTTCGAGATGGATTTCAACATCCTGCTAGACTTGTTAAGGTAAAATGAAACATTTATTTTAACTTTAGGTGTATACGTTCTTTGCTCAGCTCTGTCCATATATAAAATTAAAAGTACTATGTTTTAAATTTTGTTGATTTGTTTAATAACTAATTTTAATATAGTTAAGGTACTCAGTTTAATAACGTAGATGTTTTTCTCATTGCAGAGAATGTCCAATTGCTTGTCATTAGTTTTGCTTGTCATTTGTTCAACTGCCATTTATATATGAAGCATAGTAAAATCTTAGTGGTATAATGCTCTTAAAGTTTGAATTGTAGCTTGTTTCTTTAAAAGAACTTTTTATCTGAGGAAATATTTTAGAAGGATGAGTTATGATGTGTAAATCCTATTCCATTGCTGAAATGCAGTGTGGAACACGATGAACTGAACTCTTCCTTGACTGACAGATACCAGAGGTAGTAAAAATGATATTGGAAAAGTTTGTTCCTTTCCTTTTCAAGTATTTTATTTGTAATTTGAAAAGTTGAATAATACATGTAAATGATTTTTTGTTTTAAATTAGTTTTTAGTGGGCATGAAAGGCAAGGATGAAGCCATGGCCATTGGAGGCCACTGGTCTCCTTCGTTGGATGGACCAGACCCAGAGAAAGACCCCTCTGTGTTGATTAAGACTGCTATTCGTTGTTGTAAGGCTCTGACAGGCATTGATCTAAGTGTATGCACACAATGGTAAGTACCAATTCATTTCTTGTTTAGAAATGTTTTTCTAATAGTTTATGTAGATGCTCTTGTCTGTCAGCCTTTTCCCTCCCTTATTTTAGCAATCTTAATCATACAGGTAATCTCAAAGGAAAAATCCCCACTTGTAGCAAAAGTTTATTTGGTGCCAAAAATGCTGGGTGGGAAAAGGATTAAGAACTAATGAAAATAAACTGAAAATTTAAATGTTTTGTAATGCTGTACTTTGGAAGTTGGATGTATGTTGAAAATATTTTTCATTTCATGCATAGCTGGAGAAGATCGTCAAGAGAGAACTTCATTTCATTATAATTCTTTTGTTATAAAATGATGTAGTTGCTGATTATTTTTGTTCAGCCATATTTTCTCTTGAGGCTTATTTGTCCTGTGTATTTTAGTATATTTCTTGTGACTTAATTGAGAATATTCTTTTTTAGCACATGAAATCTGAACAGCTATCCAGCTTCTTCAGGTATTCTCTAAATTATGGGTAGCTCTGAAAATGCTTTCGGGAACATACTCTTCTCTTAACCATAAAATATTGTACAAATGTACCAAAAGAGGAACTATGGCTTCTATAATTTTTTTTTCTTTAGACCAACCTCAAGTTCTTGCAGCAAAGTTTCTTTACTTGATGTGCTACAAGTGAACTAGGGTCTTTAAAATGTATTTTAGAATTTTTTTTCCAACATGCTTCTTCCCTTGCAACAGGTACCGTTTTGCAGAGATTCGCTACCATCGCCCTGAGGAGACCCACAAGGGGCGTACAGTTCCAGCTCATGTGGAGACAGTGGTTTTATTTTTCCCGGATGTTTGGCATTGCCTTCCCACCCGCTCAGAGTGGGAAACCCTCTCCCGAGGATACAAGCAGCAGCTGGTCGAGAAGCTTCAGGGTGAACGCAAGGAGGCTGATGGAGAACAGGCACTGAACGCTAATCCCTTTTTCTATTTCCGCTTCTCACAGGCACAGGAACACAGGCACAAATGCACACCACACACTACATAACAAACACACATGGAGGAACATAGCTGGTAACAGCGACTGGTAATCCAGCTTTCAGCAGTATAGTTTTATGTTCTTTTCTCTTAAAAAAAAATCTGTCTATTATGCTAACTTTTAAGAGTGCTGAGACCTCAAAGGAAAATAAGTTGTGCTTAAATTGCACAGAATTTTGTTTTTATCATAGGTCTAGTTGCTGGAATCTGGGACCAGTTGTTGAGCAAGATTCAGTATTAAGCCATTTTAAACATTTTGCCATTTTCTAAAATTTAAAAAATTTTCTCTTTCACGGTCATCCGTTCTAGTCATGGATATTTGAAATTGGACAACCACAAGTCTGAGAGATTTGAAATTTCAGGCTATGTGGCATCGTCTTTGGTACATTTGAAAGGTCTGACTAAATCAGTCTTTGGGTGGCTTGAAAATTGGGGCAAGATCACACACTGTGTGGTTAGTGGAGACCGGCAGTGTTTGTGCATCCCTGATATCCTTTGTGTTGTAATTTATCACCCTTTTGTGTTTCACAGATCTGGCTTTGATTGGCTGATGAGTGTCTTTGTGATCAGTTAAAAGTGGTAGAATGTATGTACGTGGACTTGCCTAAATAATAACTTTAGGAGAAGATAATCTGAAACATTTGTGACCTTGCACAGATCAGCAACAGACTGTTAAAAATAAATTACCTTTATTTTAAGGTTTCAGAATAGTAATTATATTCTTAACTTTGTATATCAGGATGAAGAAGAGAAGGATGATGGTGAAGCTAAAGAAATTTCCACTCCTACTCATTGGTCAAAACTTGATCCAAAGACAATGAAGGTAACTTTGAAAATAATGGTATTTAATTTGAAATCTCTGAACAGGAATAGAGAATGAGGACAGTTTTTTTTTTTTTTCAGATATAAGCCACTAAAAATGAAGTCCGCTCTTTTTCTGTAAATATTCTGTGTTATATTTGTGTGTTTGTATCTATAAAAATTAAATAAAAGTGACTTCATAAATCAGTTGAGCCAATATCTGTTGAAAGCAAGATGCATATGCTTATGGTCTTTTCTCATTTTGGAGCTGACCAAGATGTTATTTCTGCACTTAAGTGACTTAAATTCAAGGAGAGGAATGAAACATAGGAAAAAGATTATCCAGTTTTTAAAAGAAAATTTAAAAGTGAAAAGTGGACTGATATGCGTCTAAACTGGGAAGAAAATAATTTAAGAACCTCTTTTGAAAATCTTTGATTAACCTGTACTAATGTTTCTTTGCTCCCCACGGTATCTGGACCTATTTTCTTTCTGTAGTTTTGTACCTCTGGGCCTCTAATGTGAATGTGGATCCACAGATCTTA
Organism: Camelus dromedarius; assembly: GCF_036321535.1. NCBI lineage: Eukaryota > Metazoa > Chordata > Mammalia > Artiodactyla > Camelidae > Camelus > Camelus dromedarius. The sequence continues at coordinate 34,655,423 of NC_087443.1, read as the reverse complement.
TATACATAAATTCTACATAGATCAGAAGATCAGAAGCTGATCACTACTTGGTTTTGCAATTTTTTATTTAACAATTAAAAGCTGACCTTTTGGTAAACTTTGTTCTCAGCAAAAAACAGATTTTTTTTTCCTATTTTTATGAAACAACAGTTTATTAACCCACATTGCTTTTTTAGTAAGTAGTAAATGTGTATCGTAAGAATGTTTGTTATTCTTGCACTACTCTTAAGTTGTCGTCTTCAGCATCAGGTTTCACATGGAGTCCTGTAGATTCAAAAAATACAGGCAGGATGTGAGGGTGATCTGGCTGAGACATCTGTTACTCCACTGATCGCCAGGGTTGATTCAGCTGATCTGGCTGGCTAGGCGGGTGTCCCTTCCTCTGACACCTCTCCTTGTGCGTCCCTCCCTAAGCTGCGCACTCGGTCGAAGAGGGTGACCATCCCCCATAGAGTTTGTTCTTCTCAGTCAGGAGTATACCAGTATCTGCGCTCCCCTGCTAGACCCTCCAAACAAGCTCTCAAAAAATAAAGGCAATTAAATTAAGCTTGCATCCCTGGACTTTTGTCAGACTGATGGCTTTGCTATTAAGTTTCTTATTTCAAAACTTGGATTCCTTTTGATTATAGATATAATGCAAGCTTATTTGAAAAATTGGTGCATACATAAAAAATTAAAGGAAAAAGTTTACTCAAGCCTGTCATTCAAAGACAGCCATTCTTCAAAATTCAATGTATTATCTTTCATTATTTTTTCTGGGTACAAGTGATGTGATTGGCTGGTTGGTTCTAATCATTTTGTGTAAAGAAGTTGCTGTCTCATTCTTTTCAGTTTATAATAGTATTTCCCATGTAGTTTTTTTTTATTGTTTAATTTTATTTTTTCCATGTAATTATTTTTAAGTGTTCTATATGGTTCCATCTGTTGATATACTGGTTTTTTCTTAGGTATTAGTCTTCTATTGGATATTATATTCTTCACTTTTTTGGAGGGAGAGACTATAACAAGGAATTTTTTTTTCTTAAAGTTTATTTTTACTTGTGTTTAGGATATTTCTTTTAGGGTAAATTCCCAGAAATTAGAATCTGTGGGTCAAAGAGCTTTAACTTTTTTTCTTAAGCATCTTAAAACATGTTTCAAATTATTTTCCAAAAATATTCTCTCAATTTGCATTTTCACAAGCATTTTATGAGCTGTACAAGTGTCCTTTTCACCAAAAAATTTAAAAAATCAGGCAATAGATCACTTGTCAGTTTCCTAGTTCAGTATCCTATTTTCTTTCTCTGTGTTTTATGTTCTGTATATTTAGGTAAATGATCTCCGAAAAGAATTAGAAAGTAGAGCTCTTAGTTCCAAAGGCTTAAAGTCCCAGTTAATAGCCCGATTAACAAAACAGCTTAAAGTAGAAGAGCAAAAAGAAGAACAGAAGGAATTAGAGAAATCTGAAAAAGAAGAGGAAGAGGAGGATGATAGGAAATCTGAAGATGATAAAGAGGTATGTACTGAATTACTTAAATACTGTTAAACATAATAATGGTTTATAGAGAGTTCTAGGAATATGTATGTGTATACTTTTACTATGGTATAATTTACATAATTGTAAAATTCAACCTTTTAGTGAATAGTTGTACAAGCTTTGGCACATGCGTATAGTCGTTTAACTCCCACCACAGTCATGATGTAAAACAGGTCTGTCACCCTCTAAAAATCCGTTGTACCCCTTTGTAAGCATTTTCCTGTCTCACCTGCCTCAGCCTCTGGAAGCCACTGATCTGTTTTCCTACTGTTTTTCTTTTCCTACTGCCTTTCGCAGTATATCATGTAAGTGAAATTATATAACTTTTTGAGTCAAGACCTATTTAATGTAGCATAATGCATTAGAGATTCACCCATTTTGTTGTGTGTTTTTGTAGTTTGTTCATTTTTATTGCTAAATAGTATTCCATAGTATTAATGTATCACAATTTGTCTATTTGTTCTCCACTTGAGAGGCATTTATTTCCAAGTCATGTATTTTTAATCCTCCCTCTTAAAAATGAATAATAATCTTTTAGATATAGGAAATGAGAAAATTTGGTTGTCAGAGCCATTAAGTTCAGAGATTGAGCTCTGAAATGTTTGAGAATTTTATTTTGCTGCTTTAAAGCTTTGTGTTTGATTGGGTATCAATTCTTAAGACTTAAAGTCTGTTTATTCAGGCCGTTTATGCCTCAGTCTTATGCCCAATAGAATAACTCCTGGATGCATAAGCTTGTCATTTGTTTTCTGAATTTGATATACATGGATATCAGAAGTGTGTTATAGTACCAGTAATTGGATAATCCAGCATTATGTGTTTCCTGATGGGATACATTGTGAAGTATAAATCATTATTTATGAAGCATTGCTGCCAAAAGTGTTTTACCTTAATCTGTGAGAAAAGTCTGATCGATTGATTTTTATTGAAGTATAGTTGATATACAATGTTGTGTTTGTTAGTTTCTGGTGTTAGCAGCGTAATGACTCAGTTATACATATATATAGTGTTTTTCATATTCTTTTTCAGTGTAGGTTGTTACAAGCTATTGAATATAATTCCATGTGTTCTACAATAGGGCCTTGTTGCTTATCTATTTTGTGTGTAGTAGTTTGTATCTGCTAATTTGAAACTCCTGATTTATCCCCATGCCTTCCCCCTTTGGTAACCATAACTGTGTTTTCTGTGTCTGGGAGTCTGTTTTGTAAATAAGTTCATCTGTGTAATTATTTTAGATTCCATATATAAGTGATATCATATGACATTTCTCTTTCTCTTTCTGACTTATTTCACTTAGTGTGATAATCTCCGGATCCATCCACGTTGCTGCAAAGGGCATATTTCATTCTTTTTTATGGCTGAGTAGTATTCCATTGTACCTGTAATACCATAACTTCTTTTTCCAATCACAGTCAGATAAATTTAGAATGTAAGAAATTCTGCAAAGCAGTTTGTCTGAACTCTTCAGAAAATGTCTGTGTAATGAAAGGAAGAATAATGGTTTAGATTAAAGGAGATTAGTAAGAAATGACAAGTGACATTAGTACTGAGTGAAACTTGACTGGATCCTGGATAGGGGAAAAAAAGCTGTAGAGAGTATTTTTGGGATAATTGGAGAAACTTGGTCATAGATGTGATATTAGATAATATTGAAGCAGCGTTAAATTTCTTGGATGTGGTAACAATTTTGTAATTGTGTAGGGAAATTATCTTATTCTTAAAGAGATGCATGATTTCTTATTTTACTAAATAGGTTATAAATATTTATCTTGATAGTGAAATTATCTCAGAGTTGGCCAGCAGGAGGCCTTTCAAGTTGGCTTCTATGTTCTTTAAAATGTCCTCATCATTTTTTGAGGACTTCTTATTTTGCAGTACAATACAGTGTTTCAGTCTCACTGTGTACTATCCCTGCCCTAGCTCTGAAATCAGCTGTTTCCCTAGGAAGCCTTGGTACCTTTTGGTGAAGAATGGTAATGGTATTTAGAAGCCAATATGTACTCATTGTTATCATTGTTGTGCTGCTCCTAACCCCTCTCAGTGAACAGTTATGGAATATATATGTATGTGTATGTTGTATACCTCCATATGTATATTTATATCTGTGTTTATTACAGTATCTTGTGTATATTGAAAGTCATGAGTTTATACTAAGATCCCTCATTCTACTCTAACATAAGGAGAGTTCATTTTAGTTTTCTCCCTTTCCATGTATCCAACTCCTTTGTCCAGTAATGCAAAACATAGCTTCCATTATACTTTTAATATATTTACTTCCTTTTTCAGTTGTCTATCACACTCCCTCTCCAGTCTGGATATCCTCCTTACTCTACTTTGCTCTGACTTCCTGCCCTATGCTTTCTCTATGTGGATTCCCTCATTGGGATTTCAGTACCTGGTGACTGGGCTGCTCACCTGCTCTGGGCCGTTGTAGCTCACCAGCTTCCATCACCCCTCTGTAGATACCTGCTTTGCTTGGAGGGATTGCTTTAGAACTGAATTGTTCAGGACAGGAAATACAGAAAAAGAAGGCAAAGTGTCAGTTTTCACTTTTTGATGTTAGTGGCCATTGGTGCTCAAATCCTAGATCTGTTGATTTGTTGGGGTTGAAATGATGATGTTATAATTCTTATTTTGTTTTCACATACTCTGCTCATCTGCTGTTTGGTTACCCAGTGTTATAGTGTTACCTATTGGTAAATTCATGTAGAAGAGGACAGTATCAATACTTGATTCTTTTCTTTCTTTTTAAAATAAGGAATGTTTCATGAATTTGAACCATTCTTGTGCAGGGGCTATGCTAATTTTAGTGTATGTGCTGCTAAAGCAAACACTGTTCTTTTTGTTTATCCGGTTTTCAGGATAATGAATTGATTCCCTGCCATTTTCAGAAGGTTACCTGTTTGTTTTTAAACATCATTTTGAATATATGGATTTGAACATTTTTGATGGGTTTCAGTTCTTTACAATTCTTACCCTTATTGAATCTCAAATTGTACCCCCTATTTTGTTTGCCAGTGGGTGGGAATATATGTACAGAAATACAATACAGATATATTAATAGCACCCCCACCGTTATTGTTCAAATTAGTTTAAATATATTTTTGCATTTCCTATACCTGCTTTATCCTCATTTTTTGTAGGCCAACAAGAGTCTTAGGGGAAGAGGTAACTAGGTTTTTTTACTTACTTATTTTTTAAGTGCAGATTCTGGGGATTGAACCCAGGACCTTATGCTAGGCAGGCACTCTACCACTGAGCTATCTCCTCCCCCATCCTCATTTTTTAAACATGGTGGTCCTGTAAATACATTGTTCTAGCATGTGGCGTTACATATCGTATGCTCTTTTAATCATTTAATTTTGGTTATAAAACTGTATGTGTAATGATCACAGCTGGTCCTTTTGTCCTTGTCTCCACAGTTCATCTCTGGTAGATTCCTCAGAGCTCATGGTAGCAGTATTTAAGTTTTTGTATGTTAACAGTTTAACTATATCCTTTATACTTGAAAATCATGAATATAAAATTTGATTCACATCTGTTTTCCTTGAGTGTCTTAAATATGTTGCTTTTTCTAAGATTTTCTATGAAAAAAGTGCTGATAATGCAGTTTGCTTTCTGATAGTCACTTGCTAGTTTCCTAGATGTACAAATTTCTAATCTCATTAGAAATGTGTTTTGATATTGGTCATTTTGCATTAATATCTTCAGATGCATGGCATGCTTTTTCACTCAGATTCAGATTTATTTTCAGGAAAATTTCTCTTTAACAAAGTTGTTTGGTGGTAAAATATATATAAGTTAAAATTAGCCTTACACCATTTTTTAATATGTAGTTTATTGGCATTGAACTGCATTCACGATGTTGTGCAGCTGTCACCACTGTACATTTCCAGAACTCTATCCAAACAGTAACTCCATATGTTAAATAATAACTCCCTGCACCTCTCTCCTCTCTTCTTTCTGTCTCTATGAATTTCCCTATTCTAGATACTTCCTGTAAGTGGACTCATGCAGTATTTGTACTTTTGTGTTTGTCTTCTCTTGCTTAGTATAACATTTTCAAGTTTCATCCATGTTACAGCATGTATCCAAACTTGATTTCTTTTTAAGGCTGAATAATACTTCATTTTACATATATACCACATTTTATTTATCTGTTCATCTGTTGATGGAACTTTGTTTTCAGCTCTTGACTGTTGTGGTTAATAGTGCTATATGAACAAACAAGTTTTCTTTAATAATAGTTTTTAAATTTGTTCTGTTCTCTTTTGTTTTCTTTAAGAAATTCTGATATCTCAGATTGAACTTTTTTGCTTCCTTAATATTGGTCTCTTTTTCTTAAATCCTTTTCCTCTTAATTTCTTTTTGATTTAAAAAAATTTCCTATTACCTCCTGTTCTCTTAGGGCATGATCTCTTGAGTTCATTTGCTTTTTTATTCCTTCTAATTTATTCTTAAATTTTTGAAACTGTCTTTTCTAAACTGTTCCCTAAATTCTGTCACCTCATTTTTTACTTTTAAAATTCTTATTCATGTTGTTCTTTCATATCTTACAGTATTTTCTCAGGTTTTTTTTAGCACACTTTAAAATAGTAAGTTAAAATTTTTATCTGTTTTTGGCCATGTCTTTCTGGCCCACTCATTGTCTCCAGGGATGTGATTTTTTTGCTCTTTCTTTTTTTAAAAAATAGTAACTTTGTATGGAATTTGACCTCAATACTTTTCTGTTGCTTATTTTTATGTGAATATCGTTTGCCTAAGTTTTATTAGAAGATTGCTTCAGATAGCTTTACTGACTTAACAGAGCTTTTCATGTTCTGTCAAAAAATACGGTGGCTTGCTGAGGTTTCTATCTCTGTTGCCCTCTACCACTTTTTATCTGGACCTTCTGTTGTCTCTGTCCTGGTCACTATTAACTCTGCTCCCAGAAGTTTCTTCTTAATGTGGGCCGTGTGCTGGAAGGATGGGCTGGTAAATCAGCTTTGAAAGTTCATAGGGCTAGAATGTCCAGGTCCTTTCAGATCTTAACACTGACCCCTTGTACTCAGTATTGTTGGGGGTAAAACCTTATCCTAGTTTCAGCTGCTGTTCTTAAATTGACCTGCTATGCTTTCCAGTGGATATGCATGTATTATGGTTTTCCAGTTCTTAGATCCTCAGGCAGTCTCATTGCTTCCTTTTGCTTTCCCCTGACACAGATGCCAGCAATACATAGGTATTTTGGCTCTTGTGGCTCTTTCCCCACCCACTTGTATATTGGTGTTTGTGGGGATGCCTTGTCACCTCGTTTTGTCATGAATATATGTGGATTTTGGTTTTGGTGTCTAAATTATTCTGTTTCTTTGAAATGTAAGGATTCAGATAGACCCCAAAACTATGTTACGACCACTGTTTTCCCAGAATCCTCTGATTTATATAACGTTAATATAAGTTTGTGGGGTTTTTAAGTTTTCCTCCTTAGAAGGTGGTTTCTTATGCTCAGAAGTCCAAAAGAATTAGGAACCATAAAAGCTGCTATCCTCTTTAGTAAATTTAACCTTTCCTCCCTTCTTTATCTCTTACGGTTGTTACTATCATTGTAAGGAATTATGGAAATTTTGTCTTTTTTCTTCATATAGTGTACATTTATTGTGTATACATGTTGTATGTGGAGGTTTAACCATTACTTAAAATCTCAAATATGTAGGAAGAAGAAAGAAAACGCCAAGAGGAACTGGAACGCCAGCGTCGGGAAAGAAGATATATTTTGCCTGATGAGCCAGCCATTATTGTACATCCAAATTGGGCTGCAAAAAGTGGCAAGTTTGATTGTAGCATCATGTCTTTGAGTGTACTTTTGGACTACAGATTAGAGGATAATAAAGAACATTCTTTTGAGGTAATGTTTTAAGATTGAATTGGGATCCAGATAAGGTCCACACATTTTGATTGGTTAATATCTCTCTTAAATCTCTCTTGAGTGCCTCTTTCATTGTTTCTGGTTTGTTTGTTTTTGTTTTTGTATTTTTCTTACTTTTTTTTTTTTGAAAAAAACAACTAGATGATTTTTCCCTGCAGACTCACTATTACTCTTTGCTAATTGCATTCCTATGTTGTGGTTTAAATGTTCCTCTGGCCTCTCTGTTTCTCATAAATTGACTGTTGGATCTAAAGGTTTAATCAAGTTCAGATTCAATTATTTTTTTCCTGAAGCTACTTCATAAATAGTGGTGTGTTCTTTTATCAGGAGACATATGATACCATAATGTCTAATTGCCTCTGGAGAATGAGGTAGTACTTTATTATTTACTCTAGAACTAGAATACCATTTAGTGGGATTGAAACTTTTACTTGTGATTGATTAAGATGTAAGATAAAATATTTGATGTTTATCTTTTCAACATGAACGTGTTTCTTTGTACCATTATTTTAGAGCAGCTTTACAACATATAGTTTGTCATTTTTCAGAACAGTTGAAATGGACTTTTATCCCTAAGTAACTGATTGCTTCATTCTTTAAATAAAACAATGTAAAATATCCTCAAATATTAGTTTTATAAATAGCTTGTACAAAATTATAATTGTGTTCAGTTATTTATCTTATCAACATATCCCACATTGTTTTTTTTAATTGAAATATAGTTGATTTACAATGCTGTGTTTCTCACATTGTTTTATTTGGTAAATATTGGAAAAAATTAGTCATACCTACTTGACCCAAGAGGTCATTGTCCACCAAGTGATAAGATAAAAGTGAAGTAACGTGATTAGATCAGGGTCATTTGCAAACAAACATATAGGACTTCTGAGGCAGTTATTAGATGTGAAGTACATGCTTATTGGTCTTGATATAAAATTTGTTACAAATATTAAAGTATTTAGTTTTTGGTAACATTGATAATTTCAGTAAATCAGTGTCCTTAAACTCTGATTTCATTTTTGTTACCACTTCCCAAAATTTAACTCTTAAAAATGTCTATCATGTAGTAGTCATTCAAGAAATAAATAAATGAAAAAAACAAAACCAGTCTTTGATATTACTTACTGCATATAAAGTATATACCATATACCTGGCGGATGCTCAAAGAGTATCTCAAATTTATGCTGCTCAGTGGAAACAGCCCTCTGCTAGCAAAAAGATGATTTATTTTTTCCTCTCCACCTAACATATCCCCTCGGTTAGTTTCCTTTTAATCTGTCATTAGAATGTAACCGTTATTCTGGTGTATGAATTTATAAGAAATTATTCTGTAACTAAAACTTTGGCTTATTTAATATTAATGCTAGGTGTATCTTTTGTTTTTCAGTATTTACAGATGAGAAGATATGTGGAATTAATACTGGTCTTCTAGTTACTGTTCTAGGTTTCTTCTAAGTGTGCCACATTTTAATTGCTTTTTTATCTCTGATAGGAAATAGAAAACACTATGAAAAAAAGATGATTCTTGCTGTTTACTTACACAGATGGAGATTTTGTTTAGTTTTTACATTAATGGTTAAGAGAAAGAAGAATTTTCAACATTTTAATGGTCATTTTACTAATAGATTTCTTTTTATTTAAAATGTATAAAGACTGTGCATTAATTAAAGAAAAATAGATTAAAAGATCAATTACAGTTTTAATACATTGTGTATTCCTTAATAATCAGGAAAATAGTCTGATTAAAGTGTTTTACCAAATATACTAAACACATAGCCAGTGAGGTTTTAGAACTATGGTCAAGCATTTCAAGTTCTGGACCCTTTAATCTGTTGAAAGCAGTTAGCCTTAGATATATTTATGTGTAAAATTTAGTGTATAATTTTAGGTTAATGAATATATTAAAGGTTTTTATCCCCAGATCCTTGCATAGTAATAATAACCTACTCCCTACTCAGAATTTTGAATTGGTTTCCCCTGCCTGGAGTGCTCTTCTGGGTATCTGTATGGCTCATTCTCTTGCTGTCTTCAGGTCACTTTTCAAATGCCACCTGATCAGAGAGGCCTTTTCTGACTACACTCTCTTGTTACTCTCTCTGCTCTTACTCTGCTTGTTTTTCTTATAATTTGATGTTGGTTTGGTAATTCCATACTTTGTCCCACTAGATTGTTAGCTCATGAGAGTTGGGATTTTTATCTGCTTTCTTTATTGCTGTATCCCCAATGCCTAGACCAATTCTAGTACATAGTAGGCATTTAATAAAAACTTGTTGAGTACATTTCATGGTAAATGCACATGATAAAGTACATTTATTGTGAAGATTAATTGTTAAGGTAGTAAAAATTCTTTTTTTCTACTCATTTTCAAATTTTCTGTAGTAGTACAGTTACTGTTTTTTGTAATATTTGACCAAAAACATATACTAAACATAGTATTTGTATCTTCAGAAGATTTTTTGAGGATTTTGAGATTCCTCAGGATCATTGACATCAATTAATGTAATTTTATTCTTAGTGCACATTAATTGTTAGATGTGACAAGTTACTATTTGATAAATTACTATCCTGGGTTTATTCAGTATTTCTATTAAAGCTGTCTGGTTTACTGTTGGTATCTTTTTACAGGTTTCATTATTTGCAGAACTTTTCAATGAAATGCTTCAAAGAGATTTTGGTGTCAGAATATACAAATCATTACTGTCCCTTCCTGAGAAAGAGGATAAAAAAGAAAAGGAAAAGAAAAGCAAAAAAGATGAGAGAAAAGATAAAAAAGAAGAAAGAGATGATGAAACTGATGAGCCAAAACCCAAACGGAGAAAATCAGGCGATGATAAAGATAAAAAAGAAGATAGAGATGAAAGGAAGGTCTGTAATTATTTCATAACTAGCAACCCAGTTTATAAGTTTTTAATTAGTATTCTAGATTGTATTACATGATGATGAATTCCATCAGAATAGTGAAATGTAAAGGCGAAACTAAAAGACTTCAGTGTATTATTAGGAATTTAAATCTTTCAATTAAGCCTATATTAGCATCTAAACTAGTTTTGTGGTAGTTTATTTTTTTTTTAAGTCTAAGGTATACAGCATGATGGTTTGATTTACATATATTGTGAGTGGTAGCTTATTCTTAAAGTACATTATTGTTATAAGAAATTTATACTTGATACTATTTCAAGTAAATTTAGTGGATTTAATGTGTTCTTTTAGTCATTTAATGTTTGGTGAGATCTTGCTTCATCTTAAGACATTTTAAATTGCAGAAAGAAGATAAAAGAAAAGATGATTCTAAAGATGATGATGAAACTGAAGAAGATAATAATCAAGATGAATATGATCCACTGGAAGCAGAAGAAGCTGAGGATGAAGAAGATGGTATGATTCAAATTTATTTATTTCCCCTTGGGATGAAAAATACATTTTTTAATTTGGTGACTTTGTATCACTGAAATCTATAATCTTTAGAATTTTAGAATGGAAACAGTAAAATATTTTCTAGTGAACATATATTAAGTATTACAAATTTTTAGGTGAGAGGATTGTTTTAAGAAATGTTTATTTTTGACTATCATATGTTCCATATATAATTAATACTAATTCACCTCGAAGGAAAAAAATTTCCTTGATCGTGATGCTTAAACTGTGTCATGAAAGGTATAATAGTCTACCTTGTTTCAGAAAATACAATCTTCATTAGAAAACTAATTTTAGTATTTTTTTTAAATTATGAAGATGGTCACACAAGGAAAAGAGTACATATAACATGTAGGTAGAGTTTAAACACCCATATACCCATCACCCAAGTTTTAAATAACAAACTTTTATCAGTAGTAGTGATATTCAAAATACAGTAGGTAGACAGATAGTTATTGTTGACTAGTCATAGACATCAGCCATAAAGTACCTATACCTGTAAGTCTCCCTGTAGACTTGGAACTTTTTTTTTTTAAGTCTTTTTCTGAGATGAGAAAATCATAAGAAGTTTTTTTATAGTACATCTTTCAGGATATTACTAGTTAAGTTTTTTTGTTTGTTTGGTTTTGGTTTTTGGTTTTTTTTTTTTCACTTAGGGTATTTTTGTTTACCTCTACATTTTCTCTTTCCATAACATGTTATTTTTCTTCTGTTTGATGAAAATATTCAAACTTTATAAAAGAAGTTGAAAGAATAGTACATTGAACACACTGTATCCAACAGTTGATTCAGGTGTTAATATTTTGTCTTGTTTGTGTTGTCTGTCTATTTGTTTCTGATCCATTTGAAAATAGGAATTCTTCAACTTGCCCAAGAAAAGACATTCTCTTAACCACAATTCCATAATCACACCTAAGAAAATTAAAGATAATGTCATAAACCACCTGTTAATGCTATCTAATATGTATTCTTAGAGTTCTAATAACCTTAGTATTCTTAGAGTTCTAATAACCTCAGAATCGATAATATGATACGCATTTATCAGTATTTCTTTCATCTTCATTACCTGCTTTGCTCAATGAAGATGAGTCATTTTTAGTCTCATTTTTCTCTCCCCTCTCCTCCTAGTGTAGTTTTATCATTGCTTTAATTAAATCGCTAGACAGTGTTCTCATTATTTTGTCCGTGTGAGAGTATCCTAGCTTTCATCCCTTAGTTGTCTTTCTTTATTCTTTTTCTACTTCTTTGATGGTGTTCTCATCCATTCTCCCAGCTTTGAATACTATCTGTGTATACTGACAAGTTTCAAATGTATACCTCAAGTCAGACTTCTATTCTCCCATATTATCTGTATTTGACATCCACTTAAGTTAACTGACATTTCAAAACAAACATGTCTAAAATTGAATTCCTGCTTTTTCTCTTCACCAAAACAAAAAACAAAACCCTCTACCCTCGGCCTTCCCCAGCTCATTTAATGGCAATTCCATACTGGTAGTTGCTCAAGCTAAAATCCAGGAGTCATCTTTGACTCCTTTTTTCCCTCCTTTGGTCATATTCCATTTCCAATCTATCAAAAAGTCGTTGCCTCTGTCTTCAAAATATTTTCAGAATCAGACCATTTCTCACCAGCTTCACTGATCTAACCCTAATCTAACCCATGTTGTTGTCTATGTTATTATAACAGCATCCTAACTGGTCTCCCTGCCTATCCCTTTCCTCTAAAGTCCCTTTTTCAATACAGTTGCCAGAATAACCTTTGTGAAATTTAAGTCATTTTATTTATTCACATTCTTACAGTGACTCCATTTTCCTCTATGAAAAAACCAAAGTGTTTACAGTGACCTAGAAGACCCTACCACATCAAGTCTCTAATTTGATCTCTTACTACTCTTTCCACTTGCTCATTGCACCTGTCACCAGGACCTCCTTGAACCTATTACACATACTCCTATGTTAGGATCTTTGCATTGATAATTCCTTTTACCTGCGGCTCTTTCCTGAAGATCCACCTTCCTGACTCTCAACACTTTAAGTCTTTGTTCAGCTATCACTTTCTCAGTGAGGCCTACTCTGCACCCTACGCTATGTAAAATTGCAATCTCCTGCCTCCCCTGCCTCCCTGATCCCTCTATCTTGTTCTACTTGTTGAACTTACAACCTGGTCTAATATACTGTTTACTTAGTATACTTATTGTCTGTCTGCTTTCCACTTGAATATGAGCTCTTAGTAAGAAATACTCTTTTTTTCTGTTTTCTTTTCTGATGTATATTGCAGGTTCCTAGACCAGTCTAAATATCCAAATAGGCTCTTAATGGATATTTGTTAACTAATATCATAAACTGCAAAGCCAAATAGGGTGGTAGGATTATAGTTTGGGGATTTTTTTTGGTTTCCCTGGTTTTTTTAATTGCTGCTTGATTATGTTAAATTTTCCCTCCATAATTTATATCTCATTATCCAGTCAGGTTTCCAAAAGACCACTTTTTTGCCCATGGAAAAGTAGAATTGATGGTTTAAAAAAAAAAACATAACACCAGTTACTGTTTAAAATGGTATTGAATATTCTTAGTAATCAGAGGATCAAATAACAGTAAGAGTCTAATTTTTAACTGTCAAATTGATATAAATTAAGTTTTTAACAAAAGGTAACATCAATTTAACAAGGGTAAAGAAAAGATTACCTTCACTCTTGGGGGTCAGTTTAAATTGTTGCACTTTTTCTGGACAGAAATTTGGAAATAATGAATTAACCATAGCCTTTGAAATACCAATACAGCTGTCCATTTCATAATTGTTTATAAAACAAAAAATTAGAATCAATCTTAATATTCAGTAATAGGGAATTAACTTAAATGCATTTTGATATAGACATGTTATTCTGTGCAGTCATTAAAAAAGAAGTTGAAGGAAAGTGACATGGAAAAAGATTACAAAATAGATTTTATAGATGTAGACAGCATGTTCATTTAAATGTATCTCATATGCAGAGGTGTATGTATGTGGGGAAAAAAATAAAAGAACATGATCACAACCATAATTTTAGTATATCTTTGATGGGATTTATTTATTTACCAAGATGAGCAAAGACTACTTGGATTTTTAAAAAAACACTATAAACGTGTAGGTTCCAGGAGAGAGAGTTTTGAAAGTGAGTTTAACCATTCAAGTTAAATATTCAAAATAAGGTGGGTCCTGTCTATAAAATGTGAATAAATGAAAGGAAAAGGGACTTAACCATTGTGGAGTAAATGGTTCACTCTTGATAAAAATTATATTGTTTAAGAGACGGAGGATAGAGCTCAGTGGTAGAGTGCATATGCACCAGGGTCCTGGTTTCAATCCTCAATACCGCCATTAAAAAAAAAAAAAGAATGAATGAAATAAATAAGTAAACCTGATTACCCCCTTCAAAAAAATTATAGTTTAATCCTCACAATTACACTCAGAGCATATTTTTTCCTTTTTATAAGTGAAGAAACTGAAGCTTTTAGCAGTAAATCAATTTACCCAAGATAATAAAACTAAGTCAGCTGAACCACTCTATACTGTATTATATATGTAATATAAATATGAGAAATAATTAGGTTCAAAGGACATGTTCTGTTTTTTAAAACAGTTTATTGAGGTTCCAGTACATACCACACACTCACCCATTTTAAGTGTTTATGATTTAATTTAATAATTTAACAATTTAATAATTCCTAGTAACTTCATACGATTGTGAAACCATCACTACAGTCAAGTTTTAGAACATTTGCCTGATTTGTTTTCTAAGTAACAGCTTGGGATATAATTCACATACTGTCCACTTAAAAGTTTGCAACTTACTGGTTTTTAATTTATCCAGAGTTGTACAACCATTACCATAATCAATTTTAGAACATTATCATTGCCTCAGAAAGAAACCCTGTACTCATTAGTAGTCACTCCCATTTCTCCCCATCTCTGCAGCCCTCAGCAACCATTAGTCAGTTTTCTGTCTCTATAGATATTCTGGACATTTCGTATAAATGGGATCATGCAGTATGTGATCTCTTTTGACTGGCTACTTTTCACTTAGCATGTTATCAAGGTTTGTGTGTGTTTTAGCATGTATATTCTATTTAATATAAAGTTTTCTATGTATTGTTACTATTCATATACAACTTCTCACATAAAGCAGTCTTTCCTAGAGTGTCACAAAATATTAACAAATATTAAAGTTGATAAACTATGCTGGGGTCAAATAAATTGGGAAAAGTTGGGCTAAAGGAAGGGTCTACATGTTTTACCACAGGATTTCTTAGCTACTTGTGTATATTATGGATGTCCAAGAAGGGAATATATTGTGAAATATTTATGAATATGCTTTGTAGTATCTCAAGGACTATCTAACTCCTAGTGTTTACTGTATCTCATGTTTACCAACAAATCATTAGTGACTGCAGACTTTTTGATAGAGATCCATTTGAGAGATCCAAGAAGCCTGTAGAACCAAAATTTCTTTTGAAATTATTGACAGATCATTAAATAACTGCAAAAGAGCTCTTTAATTGCATATAATTTGTGAAAGGATGATGTATTTGTTCACTAGGGCTACCCTGAAAAGTACCTCAAATTGGGTAACTGGATAAGGAATAGAAATTTATTGTTTAAGCTGAAAGCTTAAGTCTGAGATCAAGGAGTCAGCATGGTTGGCTCCTTCTGAGGGCTATGAAGAGTCTATTCCAGGCGAATCTTCTCAACTTGTAGATGGCCATCTTCTCTCCACATCTTCACATCATCTTCTGTGTGCGTGTCTGTGTCCAAATTTCCCATGTAAAGACATCAGTTACTAGATTTTAAAGCTCACTCTAATGACCTCATTTTAACGTGATTATCTCTGTATAGAACCTTTATGAAAATAAGATAACATTCTGAAGTACTAGGGGCTTAGGACTTCAACATAGGAATTTTAGGGGGTAACAATTCAACCCATTAACAGATTTATTCTGTAATATTCAAGCTAGTAATGGTGGCTGACATGAGGGCGATAGCTGAGTCTTAGAGAAGTGGGTAGCCTATGGGTAGGTAAGAGAAAGGAGTTTACTTTTTGTCACTGCTTTTTGTATATTTTGAATTTTGCATAAGGTACATTATATATTATTAAAAAATAATAAGATAATATTCTAATCTAGAAAATAAGTATCATGAGTTGTATAAATCATTCAAATATTCTTTTTGATGTTTGAAAAATACTGAGATTCCTTACTAGAGTACAGATTTCAAGCCCTGTCTTCCACAGCTACAGACTTACCTTACTGTACTAATTTTTGTTTTACTTATTTACTTACTTAGAATAATTTATCCAATTTCCTGCCTTTTATCCTGGGACACATACATTAGTGTTAGCAAATCTAGATATTAATACTCTTAGGTCTTAATTATCTTAAAAACATTTCAATTCTCATATCTAGTTTTATTCTGCAGCTAGTTTTACTACATTGGCTATTTTCCTTTGGTCTTTTGGAAAATATACTTTGCTCTATTTTGTTTAAATTTACGTTCTAATTTTCAATTTTATGTGTAAAATTGATTCATTTTTTGGAACCAATTCCTCCCGATATTTATTGAATTAAGTCTTTTTATTTGATTCAATTGAGTCAATTTTTTCCTCCCTCTAGTCTATAAATTTCTTCTTCTTATTCTTTATAATTGTTTCTTATAAAATCCAAACTACTTTTATTTGTATATTTCTTTGCTGTTGTATCTTTCACAACAGCTGGTCAGTAAATAACAAAAACTGATCAGTAATAGAAAGAAGTATTTTCAGTCTCTACAGTAGTTGAAAACTTATATGTATTAATGAGTTTTTTGCTGCTGTTGTATTTATTTTATAGATCGGGATGAGGAAGAGATAAACAAACGAGATGACAAAAGAGATATTAATAGGTACCTAAAGGAGAGGCCCTCTAAAGATAAGGTATTTATTAAATACTGTATATATTTTTGAGGTATATTTGACATATAATATTGTATTCATTTCATTTTTGATAGTGAATTGACATGTTTATACAATGCTGTATACTTTATAATATGATAATTTCCATTTCTTATATAATACAAAATTATTAAACATAACACAATCATGAACTTTATTGGTCCTTTTATAGCTGTATGTTAGCACTCAGCAAAATTCAGTCCATTGTATTTTGATATTTGTGGTTCTGTCAAATAACAGTATGTCTTATTTCTTTCCCCTATACACATAAACCAGACCAACTCCTTTTAGCTAAGATGAGGCAAAGGTCTTTTCAGATTTTGGTATTGTCTAATTATCTCACTTTTGGGGGTATAAATTATATACTGTAACTTTTTCATTTTCTTTAGGAAAAAGAAAAGACTCAGATGATCACAATTAACAGGGATCTGTTAATGGCGTTTGTTTATTTTGATCAAAGCCATTGTGGTTACCTTCTTGAAAAGGATTTGGAAGAAATACTTTATACTCTTGGACTACATCTTTCTCGGGCTCAGGTAATCTTTCTTGTGACTATTTATAATGAAAAGCATTTTTAAGTAACTATCTTTTTAATACCTTTGACTTTTTGAAATATAAAAGCAATACAGGCTTATAAGTAATACAGTTAAGCAATACTGAAATAAATAAAGTAAAAAAAGTTAAAAGTCTCCTCTTCCTGTAGTTCCACTCCTCTGGCCTAATATTTAAACTTCCAGATCTTTTTATAAGCAACTCATATATGTGTATATATGATAGTTCTAGTTTTATGAACAACAGTTGAAATCATTCTGAATATACTGATAACTTTTTCATTTAATAATATATCATGGACATTCTACAATGAAAACAGAGACTCAGTTTATTCTTTTTATTATTGCATAGTGTTCCATGGTATAGTCCCAGTTGCTGGGTGGTTTTCATTTTTTAGAATTACAAACTATGGTGTGATAAACATCTTTATTTGTATATTTTAATGTACGTGTTAGTGTTCCTATAAATGTTAGACTTTCAATGTTAGCAAAAATTTTTGCAAATAATAATTTGGATTTCAGGTTTATAGAGAAGACAGGTAAAAGCATAAATGCTCTACTTGCATGGTAGTAGATACTTTAGAAAACAGATGCCATTGTTGTTCACCTTCTGTGAAAATTAGAACACAGCTATTCAAGGAGAATCAAAAACTTATTTTCATCTTTTTAATTTACTTCCTTGCATAACAGGTAAAGAAGCTTCTTAATAAAGTAGTTCTCCGTGAATCTTGCTTTTACCGGAAATTAACGGACACCTCAAAAGATGAGGAAAACCATGAAGAGTCTGAAGCACTGCAGGAAGATATGCTAGGTTTGAGTATATTACTTTAAGATCTTGCCATTTTATAACTATGTTATGAATTAAAGAAGAAAATATTTATGTTACCTTTTACATTATAGGAAACAGGTTGTTGCTTCCAACACCAACAGTAAAACAGGAATCTAAGGACGTAGAGGAAAATGTTGGCCTTATTGTGTACAATGGTGCAATGGTAGATGTAGGAAGCCTCTTGCAAAAATTGGAAAAGAGTGAAAAAGTACGAGCTGAAGTAGAACAGAAGCTGCAGTTACTAGAAGAAAAGACGGGTAAGAAACAACATTGGATACGTTCGTTCTTTTAACAGTCTATTGGGATATTTATATGTACACATATATATACATACCTGTACACATGAATATCTAAACCTGTGTTTTAGTCTAGATGCGTAATGTAACTTCACTTTTGACCATTTCTGTTAAAGATTGTAAAATTGCTTAGCTTTTAGAAGAATTAATCTTAGATCTTTATGTGCATTCTCAGGTTTGTTTTTCTGTTGCATTCTTTTAATCTTTGCCTAGTTCAACTTAGTTTTCACAAGTTTCTGCTACTTATGTAGTCTATACAACTGTCTAAAAATGGAACCTCAGTTTAGTAGTAATACTTAGGTAAAACTTAATTTAAGTGAAATGAGTGTTGCTGTGTGCTTTATAACTATTGAAATTGATGCATGTCACCATTTTAAGGTATTATAGGCACTTTTTATTCTAGCTTTGAATATTTTTTAACCCCCAAGTTAAATTGGAAATTTTAAGGGGTAAGTTGGTGAATTTTGGGTTTTGTTTTTTTTTTTAACAGATGAGGATGAAAAAACCATATTAAATTTGGAGAATTCCAACAAAAGCCTCTCTGGTGAACTCAGAGAAGTAAAAAAGGATCTTAGTCAGTTACAAGAAAACTTAAAGATTTCAGAAAACATGAATTTGCAATTTGAAAACCAACTAAATAAGACAATCAGAAACTTATCCACAGTAATGGATGAAATTCACACTGTTCTTAAGAAGGTTAGCTGTTTTATACTTTAAACATTTTCTTAGTTTATTTCATTTTTAAAAGTCTCTTTCTGGCAATTTTAATATTATTAAGCTCTTCCTGGCTTTTCTAATAGAAAATGATGGTAGCCTTCTGTCCTTCATTAGATTGTTAGATTAGCCAAAAGCAATTCCCCAAAGATGATATTTTCCTGGAACTTACTTGGGATATCAGCATGGTTTATGTTTGCAGACTTCTTAGAAAGCAAGTTTTATCTGTATTTCTTTCAGAATCAGAGATTGCATTTGAACTTGAGAAGATAAGCCATTCACTTCTTTTTCTAAATCCACTTAATTGTTAGGCAGAGTTGAGAAACTCTTTGATACTATCAAAACTGGTTTATTAGTGTTCTTTATTTCAAAAAAAATCTAGTAAGTCAGTGCCACTGTAAATAAACTTTAGTAACTGAGAGACCTTCTACATCCTGGGTCTCACTCAGAGAACAAGAAGAAAAAAAAAAGTACATTGCAAAGAATATACTGCACTTATTCCTAAGAATCTAATTTCTCAGTACTTTGATGACTTTCTCAAATACTAGAAGCCATTCTGCACAGAATTGAAAGATGTTTCTTTCATAGTTCCCCCAGGGTCAATTTTCCATATATGCTAAAATGAACTGTCTGGAGTATCTCTATTTACTGATGTTTATTATTTTAAAAGATACATTTAAGAGAAGCTAATAAAATACACTGTTTCTTTGTATATTTTATAGGATGATGTGAAGAATGAAGATAAAGATCAAAAATCCAAGGAGAATGGTGCAAGTGTATGATAAAATGTAGTGATGAAGAATGGTGTTAAATAATGTAATATATAAAATCATGATAAAAGAATGTTTGAAAGTGATGCATGTTTGATTTTAGTAGTATAAATACCTGTTAGTTGAAATGATGTATAAAGTTTTATGAATGTGAGAGTCTTTGCTTTCGAGAATTGCTTGTAATTCCTGGCATCCAAATTATTAAACACTCCTTGAGTGAAATAATTTTGCATTGCAAAATGTTTTAGGATGAACTTTGTTATAGTTTTAACCCCAATAAAGTTCATCAATTTAATTGCCAGTAGTATTTAATTATAAACGTCTTTTATTAAAAATCCAGGAAATTGTAATTTTATTTATAGAATTATTAATAGTTTTTTAAAAAATTTTTAACACTTTGAAATTTCAGTATAAATCATAAATAGCATGCTACTTAATTTTTGCAAGGTTTTTGAGTCACATTTTTTTTTACTTGTCCTAAAATCCATTCTAATTATCATTCTCTAAAAGCATTTATTAAAAATAAAATTCATCCAAAAGACAGTACATCAAAAACTAAGAAAGTAATAATTATCATTGTTATTATATATGTTAGGCTTTACGTAAAACATAGTTTTGATGTTAAACTGCTTTCATTTAATTGTTCTACTTTCTCAAAATAGCACGCATATTTTAATTTAGAGGGGTTTTTTTAATGTAGTTTATGTCTAATATACAGTTTAGTACCAAGCCAGAAGATGTCAGTATGATGCCATAAGTTAGGCCTTCTTAAATTAAAAAAATGTTTTATTAGTCTGTGTACTTCCTTCAGAATTTTAGCAGATACGTTAAGAGTTTATTAACCATTGAGGGAATAAGGTAGGAAAGGCAATATACTCTAAAGCGGTAGTTCTCAATAGGGGGTGAGTTTGCTCCCAGAGGATATTTAGCAGTGTCTGGTGACATTTGTACCTGTCACAACTGGATGGTAGTTGGTAGAGGCCAAGGATATTGCTGAATATCCTACTGTGCATAAGACAGTCCCCACAACAAAGAATTATCCAATCGAAAATGTCAGTAGTGTACAAGTTGAAAAACTCTGGTCTAAAGGGATATAGGGTTAAATGACATGTCTTTGAAATAACACTAGTGAAAACTGAACTGCATCTTCAGCATATAATCAATTTTTGCATATAAATATTCCTTCCTGGAATGTTTCACTGTCATAGAAATATGTGCTATATTAGGGTTTTTAACCTTTATTTTGCTAGAATAATGGCTAGATGTTCCAAACAAGTTAACGTGATAACGTAAATACCATGTTACTCACGTCTTAAGCTAAATGGAATCCAGTTAGCTTTTAGCTAACAAATAGATTAAAATACTTGAAATTCTTTCAAACCAATTTTTTATCTTAAGTTGCTCTTTCTGCGCTTAATGGTTTGTTGAACTTCTCTGAAGTCAGCTTACTCACTGATCCATAATTATACAATTATTGTATGTGTCTATGTTTAAGGTAGGATAAAACAGGAAAGCATTTCTCTTGGGAAAATCTTGGAGACAGACTTTTAACTAAAAATAGTGGTGAATGTAGTTCTTTAATAGAATATATTTTTGAATGAGAAAAATCATTATAAAATCTACCTGTCAGCTTACTTTTTCCCAGAGATAGTTAAGTAAGAATAGTAGTAGGAGAGTGGAGAAAAATATAAATCTTTCCATTTTCTTCTTATTTAGAGGTAAGTTGGAAAGTGAGATGACTGAGCTAGGGAAAAAAGAGCAAGTTAAATACAGAAAAATTGGTTTTAGTGAAAACGAGGGAAAGGGCATGGTTTTTTTTTTGTCTTTCTACTGTTTGGAATATTTATTCAGAGGTAAAAATGCAGTCTACTCTTATATTCTATCATCTGACATTGACCAAGCCAAAAAATCAGGTAACAAGTAGGTCTGTGATAACACTTAATTTTATTTTTTCCATCTTTCTTATGTTCTGGATGCCTTGCATTTTTTTTTTTTTTTTTTTTTTTGCATTTCTAATGCTTGGTTCAGTCATTTTAAAAACAACAAAATTTTAAGAATTTAATACTTCCTTCTGAATTTTGTCTAAGTGCTAGAAATTACCCCTCAAAATGTAACAACATAAATAATCCTTTTTGAAGAAAATTACAGTGACACTTAGACTTTATATGCATACATTTCACTCTTAAATTTATAGTAATATACGACACATACTTTCTAACATTTTACCTGGTATGATCCCTAACTACAACGTATTACATAACTACTTGGAATTAGAGATGACCAGTATTGGCTTATGAATAAGTGTTTATTCAGAGACAATAAGATTCTTTTCCGACTTCCGTAAAAATCAAACTTGTTTGCCTCTTTAAAGTTTGAGATGCTCTTGCCTTTCACCCTAACAGTCCTAAAACCTTTATCATAAAGCCTTATAGTTTGAATGAATGGATAGTTTTACTGATGAATAAAATAAGAATCTTAATTCTATTTAAAATGCAAGATTCATGCTCTGAAGTGTCAAAAGAGTACTGTATTCTTTGGTATTATCTGTCCTAGTAGAATGGAGAACTTCCTGCCTCTGTTTCTGTTGGTGAAATTGATAATGAACCATCACAAGAGATGATGGACTATTTGGTACAAATAATCCCAGCACTTTTATGAATAAAATTTAATTTCTGAATCTAGTACAGAATATATAAAGCTATATTTTGAAAAAGCAAAGATTAAGCCTTAATCCTCTGAAAATAGCCAGCAGGGTAAAACCATTAAACAAAAATTTTGAAGACAATTCGAAGAATTAATGTTACAGGATATTTTAGAACATGTGGTATACATCCCATAACAAGGATCTGTAGAAATGATCAAGGGAAAGAAATCTTAGCATAGAGTCAGAATTAATCATTCACTGACATTCAGATCACTTAATGGACAGAAAATCTCAGAGGTCATTTTGGTATTAATCTAATACATCTGATTTTGGATGGCACCAAGTTTTATGGGTTTATAGAATATTTTTATGTAATTGACTTAAGTTTACATTAACAATTTGAACAAATTGTGTCCCAATGAATTCCACAATCATAGTGGCAAAGCCAAGAGGAGCTAAACCAGGGCTCTTCCCCACCTCACTTTTCATATATTTTGGTAGTGATAAGAAACGATTCAGTTGGAAAGCAGTCTCAGTATAAGTGGAAAACAAGAAACATGTAAAAGACCCTAAATTGAATGGGCTGGAGTAGGTGGGACAGATTAGCTGTTGCGCTTTTCGTCTGTCCTTTCTATGCACCCTAAGATCTCACAGCAGTGTATGTATTACCAGACAGCTGCACCTTGCTCCTTGCACAAGTGCCTGACTTGCTGAGAATAGTCCATCAATTATGTACCCCTGGGCAATTCATTCTCTCTTTTAATTCTGAGAGTGGCTAGGATGGAATTGTACCTTTGCTCAGGAGCCAAACTTTGGGGACTTTTGTCAAAGGTGGACTCAGGAGGAAAGATACTTGAAGATTCTTTTACAGTTTTGATAAATCTTGATATCCATCTTCACCAGTGGAGACATGCAAACTTGGACACAGAACCAAAGATCATGATAATCCCTGGAGTCTCAGCTCTTTCCTAAGCTCCAGGTGAGGGAAGAATCTCAAGTACCTTCATCTTGTGGGCCACAGGGTCTCAGTGGAGATCAGGGGGAAGGACAGCAGGGATTTCTGTCACAGTGACAATCCTGTTGTGCCTTAATACAGAGGCAGTTACTCTTTTCTGGTCAGAAAAGCAGTATTTGTGTAGAGAGCAAAAAAAAAGTTTGGAAACAATTTTCTGTTAAAAAGGCATTTGGAATATGTTAAACATGGGCAGTATTGCTTATTGAAATATGGATGAAACATTGCAACTGTATTAAAGAATGTATCCATGGATATCCATGCCCATAAGTCATTAAAAATTTGGTGAAAATAGATAATGTAAATTTTATGTAGCAAACAACATAGATATTCTCTTTAGGTACCTAGATAGAATTGCTGGAAAGTCCAGCAGGAAAGGAATGGTGTCTTCAGTAGTTGGCAGAATCCAGGCCCGTCTTACTGAGTTCTCTCTCATTCAGGGTAATACTTGACCTTCAGAGCCTATTTGGAGCCTGATTTCTTTTAGCTATTTGGATCTCTTGAGTGCTGACTAGAATTCATCAAAAATACTACAGTGGGGACTGTAGATTTTGCTTGGGGTTTGACATGATACTGAAGGGCTTTCTTGGAGCACTCTATAGTCACAAGAGTAGAAAGGACACCTTCCTGCTTTCTCCTACAATGCCTTTCTAGCCCAGCATACTACCTTACCTTACCAGACCTTTGCAAGTCCAACTCTGAGATGGCATTGAATCTTTTTGTGGGTCTGAGATAACCTGAAGTTGTTTTCATTGGCAGAAGCTATGTAGGTTTTCTCCTAGTGATGTGAAGTCAAAGTTGGTACCAAAGCACATACTGAGTTTAGGCAAAGGATTAAAATCAGCATGGTAATTAGAGGCACCACGAAATCAGTAAAATTAATATCTAAGACTGTCTTTACAAATTGTTCTTAATGAAGCTTAATGGGATGAGAATTTTTCAGATGTCTTTAGTAACACATTTTACTGCCTTATTTTGTTTTATTAATAGAATGGGTGATAGACCATAATTTACTGTCTAAACTGTGAGCCTTTTGAGAAAAGAGGAGGATGCCAAGAATAATTGTATCAAAATAGCAGGTATAAACGAGTACTGTCTAAGGCAAACAATTACCTATTTATTATTCACCTTCCAGGCAAAATTGACCTACTTTTGGTGTTCACTAGTTTAAAAACAAGCCTCATTAACATTGAAAACACACTGTTAAATAATAATGCCTCAAAAGCCTGAGCATAGACAAGTATGAATAGATGATATAATCATATTTAATATTTTCTCAGTGATAAACATTTAACATTGATTAGTTTAAACCATCTTTCACTTGGCATTTTTCCTCTAGAAAATAAAACTTCATTTGTTTAAAAATTAAAAAATAAAATAAAAACAAGCCTCTTCATACATAAGTGAAGATTAAGTGTCAAAGAACTTTTGACCATAAATTATATACTTGGTTTTTCTTGTTGTAGAAAGGGCATATGTCAGGTAGTCTATAGGGTACTACTTAAGTCACTGAGTCACCTCCTTATTTTGGCTGCATTAATGATAGAGTCTGAATGTGATCATTAGGCCTAAATTAAGGCAGTGGTTCTCAAACTAGAATGCATCAGAATCACCTGGGAGTCTTGTTAAAAAAGATTGCTGAGCCCCATCCCCAGACTTTCTGATTGAGAATGTCTGGGGTAGGGTCCAAGAATTTGCATTTCTGACAAGTTCCCGGATACTACTACTGCTATTCTAGGTCAACATGTTTAGAGAACCTCTGAACTAAGGTATACACACAGAGAAGTTTTTCCTACTGATAGGTGATTTTTAAAACTCAGAAAAGAAGAGGTTGTCATGAGCAGTTTAGGCTTTCTATGTAGGGGTAAATATTTCTATATTGGATAAGCTACAGTAGACACTGAAATACTTGTTGAATGAATGAATGCAAATCTGAAGAGTAGTCACTTTGGAAAAGGTAGTTTGAAATAGTTTATGGGAAGGATCACAACTACTTAATCAACTGAATTAAATACTCTGGCTAAAATATATATTTTTTCCACTTAACGCCCTCAACCTGAAGTGACTATATAATTCCTTTGTGAGGTATCAAATTGTGAACATAATCTAAGTAATGTGGAGTATGTGTGTGGTCAGTGTGGTCCCCACCACTTGTTGGGTGGGTGACAAGAAGGATGCACCAACAGTGTGAAGGTGGTTAGATGTTTGGTTGGGAGAACAGATAGGTGGTGAGGGGGCATATCAGCTGGCTTGGGAAAGAACTCTACAGTAGGTTGCTGAGCTGAGAGGGAAAGAATTAAAGAACTGAGATAGTTATCAGGGGAGAGGTAAATAATAGGCAACAAAGCCTTTTTGACAATGGAGAGGTCGAGAAAATGACAAGGCAAGGATTAGGCAGATATCAGAAGCAGTAAGGAAGGATCTCTGGAAGAGATGTGAGTTGTGGGCAAAGGCTTTCAATTCCAGGTTCTCTGTGTGTCTCCAACCAAAGGTTAGTCATCTTCCTGAATCTTGAAGGAACTAATATTCAAGGCAGTGACTTCATCTTAAGCCTTTAACTGAAAACGCTGCATTCTCTCCTTAAGGCGAAAGGGGAGCTTCCATGACTAGTTAGGCCCTCATAGAGAAATAGCTTTGAATGGGCAAGGCAAATGGTGAGACAAACTTAATTCAACTAAATTAGATAAATTCCTAAAATGTTGCTTCATTGAGTATTTAAGGAACTAAGTATATTGGTAATCAATGGGCCTGATGATGTGTGGGGGTCATCCTAACTGTATCACTAGCTACCTAGCCATAGCTAATAATTCAGATTCCTGTGTGTAGGCTGACTTCACTGTCCAAAGTTCCATCTG
Organism: Camelus dromedarius; assembly: GCF_036321535.1. Lineage (NCBI taxonomy): Eukaryota > Metazoa > Chordata > Mammalia > Artiodactyla > Camelidae > Camelus > Camelus dromedarius. Next base: position 34,628,957 of record NC_087443.1, on the reverse strand, counting down.
GTAGGTAAGTAGAGTAAAAGGAGTGAGAAGGTGGTAATCCTCTAGGCTGTGTCAGCATTACTGACAGGAAGATTATAATAATCTTAGTTCCAGGGAAATTGATCAGTTAGAATTAGTAATTTTTTTGGCTGGGGAAAGGTAATTCGGTTTGTTTGTTTAATGGAGGTGCTGGGGATTGAACCCAGGACCTTGTGCATGTTAAACATGCACTCCACCACTGAGCTATACTCTCTCCCCCAATCAATTAGACTTAGACCTCATCCAATGTCAGGGCCATAAGGACAGAGTCCAGCCCTTCAAGAAGAGAGGATTTTGCAGACTATCAGGATCAAAACCACAGAGGCAAGATTCAGAACCAGGGCCCCAAGTTCAGTAGACAATTAGGGCAGGAGCCAGGGGGGTAGAGGCTCATCTACACAGATTTTGATTGAAGAGTAGAGCCTCATGAGCGTGGTAGCATTTAGGTTCACACCACATTTAGGACAATGAATAAAATAAATCCTCCTAACATGTCAGGTAGTTTGGATTAGCTCAGAAATCTAGTGAGCCTGAATGTACAGTTTAGAGGTACCTGAAATTTATAGCTAGGCAGGGCTGAAATGCAGGTTTAACCTCAGGTGGTTTTACAGATTTTTTAAATCAAAAATATCTAAGCATTTTCATGTATTTAATATGTTTTGTTACTGTGAGGCAGCCTAATTTCAAATTGAATGAAATCAAATCCAGGGTAAATCTGAATTTGGAATAAAATAAGAACCCTGCCATTCTAAAGCTTAGCCTTTAGCTCTACAGTTAATTTTTCGTTTTAGAACTTGGTCATGTTTAGCTCTTGGTGGCCTGGGACCTCTAGCAGTCTGCAGATAAAGATCACCTTAGGAAACGGAAGCCCAGAGGTAAAATCTGTGATCCACAAGGTTCTTGCTTTCCCGGGCATTCAGCATTGCTACAGCAGTACTTTCGGCCAGTGAGTAAAACCAATGCTTTTTTTAAAGAGTCCTTGTGTTTTCTGTAGGAGATCCTAAACTGTTGTAAATCTGTGTTAAGAGATTTTGTTCATGTAAAGTATGTGAATCTGTTACGAGAGCTTCCTTGTAATGGTAACAAACATTGTGAGCATTGCTAGGGTAACTGTAGTTTCTGGCTTCTCTCTCATTGGATCCCCCCCCCCCTATTTTCTAAGTGGATATTTTAAAACATCTATTCTTTACTAAGTTATATAAACTTAAAATATTTTGACGTCTGGGTTTAGATATTTCAATCATTTTTTAAAATATTTAGTTCTAGGCATTGTTTTACAGTGTCTTGAGAGCAGATGGCTTTCCAATTCACCAGTTTTAGAACCCATGTGCCCTGGACCTAACATCAAAGAATACCATATAATCATTTTAATTTTTCTCCTTTATTGCAATACTGCAGTTTCATTATTGTTAACATGTGGTTAAGATGGTACCTCTTCATGTGAAGTTTGTTCTAGGCTCTCAAATTTAGGGGGTTAATTTAAGTTCAGAATTGAACTTTTTCCAAACACTTTTTTTTTAAATTGCATTTATTTTTATTTTCGTGGCCTTTGCCCTAAAAATTCTCTGTCTACTAAATCAGGTGCATATTTCACCTTTGGTTCAACAATAATTGATAGTGTGCCATTACTCTAGCAAGTCAGGCAAATGAAACGTCAGAGAGAGCAGGGAACAAGTTTAGATGTGATCTATAGGAAGCCATTATATAGAGGTTATCACAGCACTGACCTTGAAGTTCAAAAAAACTTTAAAAACCTCACATCTAAAGAGACAAAATATGAGGAATTTGCATGCTGTGTGGTTCTTAATCACTCTAAAATTTCAGAGTCAAGATAAAACCAAAAACATAAACTCATCTTGGGATTAGTTTACTATGACAAATTCTCCTTTACAAGGGTCATATAAGGGTTTGGAAAATTGATACAGCAGTTGGTAGTCTATGCTTCAGAAAAAAAAAAATTAGTCATATTATTTTCCCCTTTCTAAAGGTGAGAAAATGCAGCCAGAAACAATGGAAAGTTATTCCTTTGTGGTCCCCAGATAAATGGTAAAGAGTTTAGTATTTCACGTTATCTGGCCTCAGTAAAACCTCATATCCACTTAATAGTTGAACCTAGACTCCTAGTCTTTATAAGATTGTATTTCCAAACATAACTCGCTGGTTATCTCTAGCTTTTTTATCTTCCTTCAGGCGAGGAAAGAACAGAATCCACTTATAACATATAAAGAATAAATATTTAATGTCTATTCATTTTCTTTCTTAGCTAGATAGACCTTTTTGAAAGCCAGTCAATGGTCACACAAAGACCAATTGCTGTTTCTGGCTATAACATAAATATTTAATTAAAACTTGCTTTGAACCATTCTTTCTTAAGGCATGAAGTACACTAGCCTTGGGTTTGCAATTTCCCAAATCCATCTGTTATTTAATCCCAGGGTTTTTAGCAGCTTTTCAAACTCAGGGGGCATTCACCTGGCTGTTGAAAATGTTTCCAAGAGGTGAATTTTTAACCTTTGAGCTACTATTTCCAGAAGAGAAGCAGCCAACCAGCCAACACTATAAGAATTAGAACTTGGAATAAAATGAGAATTCTGCCATTCTACAAAACTAAACCTTAAAAAAAAAAAAAAAAAAAAAAAAAGCTAATCCTTTAGCTCCACTGTTAATTTGTTTCTGTTTTAAGACTTGGTCATCTTTAACTCTTGATTGCCTGAAAGCTCCAGCAGTCTGCAGATAAAGATCACCTTGGGAAACTGAAGCCCAGAAATAAAAGTTATGACCCACAAGCTTCTTTTTATTTTTTAAATTTTATTTTTAGAGGGGAGAGGTAATTAGATTTATTTATTTATTTTTGGAGGAGGTACTGGGGATTGAACCCCGGCCCTCGTGCGTGCTACCCATGTGCTCTACCACTTGAGCTATACCCTCCCTCTGACCCAGGAGCTTCTTGCTTTCCCTAACATTCAACATTGCTTCAGCAGTACTCTTGTTTTAAATTACTAAGAATTTGTTGTAAATGCAGACCAGTTCCTATTTCCCAGGAACCAGTCTTTATCTGCTTGGATAGGACAAAAGATTTTGAGGTAAGTCATTACTTAATTTGATCCCATTGCCAAGATTATGAGGTTGCACATACACTTCTGTTATGATTATTGAAAGAATTGGCAGTTACTCTGTGATATACCTATATCCAAAACAGAACTGGAGAAAGTAAAATGCTCAGGTGTCACAGTGTAAGCATAAGAGATAGAAACCTGATAAAGTTATGGTGTATGGGATTTAGTCAGTACAGACAGGAAGGGTTGATTGATCTGGCATACGAAAATGGATTATATTCCAATTAAAAATTTTTTTGAAAAGAGGAAATATGAGAAAAACAAAACCTTAAAAATTCTTTTTAAGAATTCAATCTTCAGCTCCATTCAACATTAAAAAAAAAAAAAAGCACTGCGTTGGGGAGGGATAAATTAGCAGTTTGGGGTTAGCAGATACAAGTTACTATATATAAAACAGATAAACAACAAGGTCCTACTGTGTAGCATAGAGAACTATATTCAATATCCTATAATAAACCATAATGGAAAAGAATATGAAAAAGAATATATAGATATATTAATCACTGTACACCAGAAATTAACATTGTAAATCAACTACAATTTTTTAAAAAGTGCCAGTGCAGGCCAGCTGTGGTTTAATGGTGCTTACATTGACAGTAAAACTCTTTGTTAAACTTCTTAAAATAGCAGAGTTGAAGTTTAACCTGCAGGGTCAGAGCCACTCCTGTCTTGTACTGTTGCTAGTAGTAACTACTTAAGTGCCACCTTGCTCAGTTCAAAATGTTTCTCTGTTGTAAAGAGACTATTCAGTATTAAACTTTAATATCAGTTACTTTGAGCAAATGTATATTATCCCTAAGTGATGTAATCCCACAGATAACCACATTCTTTCAGGTCATGATGAAGATTCTCATATCTTTACTAATATTAACCTTCAAAACAACACTCTAAAATGAGTATGGTTTTACATGCATATTTTAATTGAGAAAATGATAGAGGAAATATAAATCAGTACAAATAATGTTAGAATAAGAAAATATGACAACTGAAATACTGTGTAAACAAGATAGATATTTGTAGTTACAAGGTAGATATAAGAAATGATACTTTGTAAAATCTACATTTTATAGTAAAATGTATAATCTTAATCTTATTTCAGTATTGTTCTGCTCCTCTTCTATCCCAATCCTTACCCTAAATCATCCTTCACTCAACCAGCATTTAAGTTCATATGATAGGACTTTCCCTCATCCTCCTACTTTACAGGTGAGAATACTGAGGCAATAAACCAGAACTGTGGGACTCACCTCAAATCATACATGTATACACTTAAGAAGAGTGTTTGCCTGCCAAACTGTGTAACACTAGCTGAAGTCGTTCCCCAGCTTCATAAAGTGAAAACATTTGAATTGCATTTCTTAGTTCTCATGATAGATATCAAATAAAAACATGTCTTGGATTCTTTTCATAATGAACTGGAATTCAAGAGAATGTAACTAAAAATTCTTGAGAGCCTATACTATTTTTGGAAAAACAGTTTAGGACAGATGCAGTTTAAGAATTGTAGTGGGGTGAGGGGGTACAGCATGTGCTTAGTGTGCATGAGGTCCTGGGTTCAATCCCCAGCACCTCCCCTAAAAACAAACAAAAAACAAACAAACAAACAAACCTAATAACCTCCCACTGCCAAAAAAAAAAAAAAAAAAAAAAAAAAGGAACGAGCCACCGAAGAAGCAGAAAATAATTCTTGTAGAGACCTGGGTTCTATCCCGGAGATAGAGCTGGAGATAAACCAAGTCATCTTCACCATTTGTATGATCTCTGACCTAGCTCTTACCAAAGGAGGATCCTTCAAGATGAAATGGGTGAAAGGTGCTGTGGTAGCAATAGGTAGAGGGCCCAGATCCTAAAGGGCCTTATGTCAGTGGTCTTGAATTCTGAGAGCTGAAGGAAGATACTCCAAGAGAAAGCAAAGGAAGTAACATTGAAAGCCATTTGAGATAACATGACGGAAGGTTCCCCAAGGAACTTAGGACATAAGTATTAAAAAAAAAAAAAAAAAAAAAAAGAACATAAGCAAAAGACAGATGAAAAACATGAAATCGTTCACAAAAATTTCCTCCAAACAAAAGGCTTAAATAGTTCTCTGTGATCTTTATGAAATCTTCCTTTTTTAAAAGGCTGAAGAATTATGAAAATGCATAGAAGAGATGGATAACAAAAGAGAAAAAAATGAATTGGCAGAGCTCATGAAAGGAATAGAAGTCAAAAATCCATACAGAGAAAATCACCTTAAAAATCCACAAAAAAACCAGGGTGGGAGGGTTTTGGGTTCAATGCCCAGTACTGCCATTAAACAAACAAACAAACAAATCTGATTACCTCCCCCATAAAAAAAAAATCAATAAAAAACCAAGTAACAAAACTGGAAACCAGAGACCTCACAGGCTTGAAGAAATTAAACAAAATAAAATAGAAAATAGTACATTAGGTTGAATCGTATAAACTTACAATGTCCAATTATTTTTTACCTACAAAATAGGTAACTTCTTATGGTTCAGCCTAACACACTTTCTATTTATTTTCCATATGAAATTGCTGATATTTGATTATTTTGGCCTACAAAAAATGGTGTTTTCATATGGTTCAACCTAATAAAAATGATGCTGGAGGAAATGATAGTCAACAGAGGAAGGAGAATTCTCTGCATCAGCTCTTAATCACAAAACAATAGAGCGACTTCTAGAATCTTCCAAGGAAAAGTAACCCAAGAATTTTATAACTAACCTAGTTATTATCCTTTAAGAATAAAGGCAAATATGGGCAGGGGGAGGGTATAGCTCAAGTGGTAGAGCGCATGCTTAGCATGCATGAGGTTCTGGGTTCAATCCCCAGTGCCTCTGTTAAGGGGAATAATAAAAATGATGATAAGGGTCAAGATAGAGGTAAAAAATCTAGCAGACAAGGGAACTGTGAAAATTTCATTTATAATGTCAATTTTTAAAATCTTAATAAAAAATAATATAATGAAAACTAAAAGTGTTCTAATTTCCCATCTTTCAAAATAAAGGAACATCAGATACTGTCCTTTGTTTTCTGTTTTCTGTAATTTTAATTCAGTCTAGAGAATTCTTATTAAAATAACTCCAGTGGTAAATAACAAAGGTTGTAGAGGATGTGGAGAAAAGGGAGCCCACATACACTGTTGGTGGGAATGTGAATTTGTACAGTCACTGTGGAAAATAGTACGGAGGTTTCTCTAAAAGCTTAAAATAGAACTACCATATGACCTAGCAATTCTACTCCTGGGTATAAATCTGGAAAAACACAAAAACACTAATCCAAAAAGATACGTGAACCCCAATGTTCATAACAGTATTATTTATAATTACCAGCATATGGAAGCAACCTAAGTGCTCGTCAACTGATGAATGGATAAAGAAGATATGATATTGAGATATACACATATGTACACACACACAGAGACACACACCATGGACTATTACTCAGCCATAAAAAAGGATAAAAATTTGCCATTTGCAACAACATGGAAGGACTTGGAGGGTATTATGCTAAGTGAAATAAGATAAAGAAGGGCAAATACTTTATGTTATCACTTATGTGGAATCTAAAAAAAACAAGCTGGTGAATATAACAAAAAAGAAACAGACTCACAGATGTAGAGAACAAACTAGTGGTTATCACTGGAGAGAGGGAAGTGGGGGAGGGTCAAGATAGAGGTAAGAAATTAAGAGGTACAAACTACAACGTACAAAATAAATAAGCCACGAGGATATATTGTACAACACAGGGGAATATAGCCAATATTTTATAGTAACTATAAATGGAATATTACCTTCAAAAATTATGAATCACTATGTTGTACAGCTGAAACTTACATAACACTGTGCATCAATGATACCTCAATTTTTAAAAAAGCTAAACTTATACACACACACACACACACACACATATATATGCCAGATGTCTGTAAACTTTATTATTTATGGAAGGAGACAAAGTATGTTATAGTTAAGGATTTAAGGTATGTATTTTAAAAAACACAAAAATGGATTATGGTAATCATTTCACAATATATGTAATTCAAATCATGCTGTGTACCTGCTATAGGTCAATTATATCTCAATAAAACTGGGGAAAAAACATGAAAAATAAAAAAAAAGAAAGAAAACTCCGGTAGTAAGAAAAATCTGAAGTTCAACAATTCATTTTCAATTTATCCAAAGTAAAATTGAGTCTAATACTTTTTTTAAAACTTTTTATTTGGAAATAATTACAGATTTACAGAAAGTTGCAAAAATAGTATAGAAAGATCCCATTATACCCTTCCCTCATTTCCCCTAGTGGTTACATGTAACATAGTTATAGTACAATGTCAAAACCTGGAATATGACTTTGGTACAATGTGATACAAAGTTCTGTCTACTTTTTTTTCTTTTTTTTAAGACTGAGGAAAAAAGAGGCCATGCTGGGTCCTGTCCTGCCCTTCAGATCAAGGCAGCCATGGGTGTTTCTGTGACAGGATGAGGTTGCTTTGTAGTCCTCAGAGTTAGCTGATCCCTAACCACCTGGAAACTCTGGCAACTCATGAGTCATCTCAGGCCAGGCACTCAGAGCCTCAGTGCCTAGAGCTCCAAAATGTGAGGTGGGTGTTGTTGCTGTTTGTTTGCAATTTTACAATTTGAGATAATTCACAGAACATGATAGTTACTCTAAAAGAGTAAGTGTAGAATTCACTGGTTTTTAGTATACTCAGGGCTGTGCAACCATCGCCGCTATCGTGTTTCAGAACATTTTTATCACCCTAAGAAGAAACCCATACCCATTAGCAGTCAGTCAGTCACCATTTCTCTCTCCTCCCAGCCCCTGGCAACCACTAATGGACTTTGTGTCTCTGTGGATTTGCTTAGTGTGAACATTTCATATAAATGGAATCATAATGTGTGGCCTTTTGTGTCTGGTTTCTTTAACACTTTGCATAATGTTATCAACATTCATCCATGTTGTAGCATGTGTTAGTACCTCATTTCTTTTTATGGCTGTATAATATTCCAGTGTATAAATACACATCATTTTGTTTAACCACTTATCAGTTGAGGGCTATTTGGATTTTCTACTTTTTGGCTATTATGAATGATGCTACCATGAACAACCATGTAACAAGTTTTTGTGTGAACGTATCTTTTGATCTCTCTTGGGCATATACCTAGGAGTGGAATTGCTGGATATGATGGATAGACAGCACTGTATAAGTTTAAGGTGTACAGCATAATGACTTTACTTACATATATTGTGAAATGATTATCACAGTAATTTTAGTTAACATTCTTCATCTCACATAGATACAGGAAAAAAAAATGTTTTTTTCCTTGTGATGAAAACTCTTAGGATTTACTCTTTTAACCACTTTCCTATACATCATACAGCAGTGTCAACTATAGTCATCATATTATACATTACACCTCAATTACTTATTTGTCATATGACTGGATGTTTTTACCTCTTGATCACCTTTATCCAATTTCCTCACCCTCCACCCCCTCCACTTCTGGTAGCCACAGATCTGATCTTTTTCTATGAGAATGAGTTTTTTTTTTAAAGATTCCACATTTAAGTGAGATCATACAGTATTTGTCTTTCTCTGTCCAACTTATTTCACTAAACATAAGACCTTCAAGACCCATGTTGTCATAAATGGCAAGATTTCCTTCTTTTTTATGGCTGAATAACATTGCTTATCCATGATAGCTGGGTACAGGAATTGTTGTTACTTCTGGGTGGCGAGGGGCTTTCAGGCTCTCCACTAGGCCTGAAAGTGGTGGGACATCTTATTATTGCTTTCCACGTGGCCTCCACTGACACTGAGGAGGGGGTGGCTTTGTAACTGCTGAGTTACAGTGGCAGTCCTCACTCTTTACCTGGGGAGGGAGGGGCACTCAGCACTGCCTGGTAGGGGCAGAAGTGCAAGTTTCCCACGTGATCTCCACTGAAACTGCAGGAAATTGGGGGTGGGGGCTCGCCACAACTCCTTTATCAACACTTTTGGAAGCTGAGGGAGTTGGGACACATCATTACAGCCTGGCAAATGTGGAAATCTAGGCTTTCCAACTGGCCTTTGCTGGTGGGATAATAGTGGGGTCACAGTTTTTTTCCAGGATGTTTGGCTGGAGTAGAATGGTTAGTGTGTTGAAGACTGTCTTGCTAGGCTGCCCCTTTGCTGGTCCTTTAGCTAGAGAGAGCGGGCTTTTCTTGAGGTGTTAATTTTGTCTGTGTCTACTGGCATTTCCAGGTGGCTGACTTTACTGGTGTCCAGTCTGGGATATACAAAGTGAAAAGTTCCAGGGAACTAATCACTGTGGTATTGTTCTTGGGACTTGAGTCCCTAGCCAGCCATCTGCCAGTATATAGTAGCTGTACCTTGGGGGAGATATATATATATGAATATGTAAATCTTCCAAGGTTTTTAAGTTATTATTAAATGGAAAGAACAAAGTATATCTATTCCATCTTCCTGAAATTAAGTGTAATATTTTAAATTTAAAATGTTATCTATAATGATTCCATTTTTCTAAAATTATTTCTGTCTATATGTTTACCTAGAAAAATGTTCACCTTTGTAAAGATGATCATTTCTGGGTGGTAGAATTTCAAGTGAATTTTTTTGTATGTTACTTAAATTTTTAATAATAAGATGTATCATTTTTCAGAAATAATAAAGGCATTCTTTTTAAAAAAGTATGTAGTTTGGGGGAAATTTGGGAGATATTAATGACCCCAAAGAAATGTCTACAACCTAGAAAACCCAATAAGTTCTTTTACTGAGTGATCGTAATCGATTAGGTTTAAAAGAATTTCTTTTCCTATTGTTCACTAGTGTGGTTTACCTTTTGGCAATCTGAATGTCCAAGAGGGACAGTTTTCTACTTTAAAAAGCAATTCTTGGCTTCAAATTCATTCAAGGAACATAGACACTATGGGTGTACATGGCCTCTTAATATTCAAAATATAAACAAAATTTTAGGCAAATTTGAAAAGGCTACATTGACATAAAAAACAAATCATGACATTGTGAACATATTGATTGCCACTAAATTGTTCATTTAAAAAAAACAAGTTTGATTTATTTAGAATAAGCAATTTATATTATGTGAATAGCACTTCAGTTTTTTAACTTATGAATTCTTTCAGAAAACAAACTATGCACTCTCAAAAAAATAGTTTTATTCTTTTTGTGAAATGATCCACCAAAGGGTTTAAGAAGTAAGCTCTGCTCATCTTATTAAAATATTGCAGTATGCACATTAAAATTTTATTTACAGGAAATTTTTTGGCAATCTTGTATAAAATAAAGTTGCCTTTAAAAGAATATTTTCACTTGTAAGAAATGTGTTTAAAGAACTCACTGGCCCTTGGAGATGGGTCTTTGATTTCCTAAAGAATTCAGAACTCTGAAGTGGAGGGCCTGGTGTTTTGACTTGAATTCCAAGGAAGCTGATTACTACACATGGCTCTAATAAAGTTTTGCCATAAATATCTGTGGGAAATCTGAGGGTAATCTTGTGGGCGGGAAATTAAATTTGCAGGGCCCGTTAGCTGTTTACCCCTGAAGTGTTAGGTCCCCTTGTGGTAAATGAGGTGAATTCTTTGACACTTTTTCTAAGGAGTCTAGAGAGCTCTAGGGATCGGTAAGAGGGCTGCCTTTCACTTTCTAAGCCCTGGTTTGAATCTAACCAGGTTAACCTTGTGACCCTGAATTGTTTGTGTGAATGAGGTGGTGATCTCAGTTCTGCCTTAAGGAAACACCTTTCACATCCAAAGTGGCACTAATTGGTCTCCTTGTTGACAGGGTTAGCTGAGAGGCTCCTGATTGAAAGGGCAGTGAGAACAAACTAAATCTCCCACCTCACTCAGTGTGTTAGCTGGAGGACATGTAGGGCACCTGTCAGTTCTCCCCTCTCCCAGCAGCATCCAACATGCAAAGCAACTGGGTTGAACCAGGAGGCCCAGAAGTCCTCCCATTTGTGCACTAAGAGCACTTTCTCTATCTCTGGCCCTGTTCTGTAAAGCAGTCTTGACACATAAAGGGCTGTAGACCATGATTCTGCAAACTTTTTCTAGAAAGGACCAGAGAGGAAACATTTTAGGCTCTGCAGACCATATATCTCTACTGCAACCACTCACCTCTGCTGATGAGAGAAGCCACAGAGGATACACACATGCACTGTGTGCCGGTGTTCTGTCCATAAGACCTCATGGACAGTGGAATTTGAATTTCTTATAATTTTGACCTGTTTTCACCTGTCAAGAAATAGTAATTTTCTTTTGATTTTTTCCCTCCAACTATTTAAAAATGTGAAAATCATTCTTAGCTTGCAAGCCATACTAAACAAGCAGTGGGCCACATTTGGCCCACCACCCACAGTCTGCCTATTGCTGCTTTAGACAGAGAATTGGAAATCTCCCTCCCTTCCACTCTTGGCTCAGACACTAACTAGCATGGGGCCCTGGGCACCCCCTTAACTTTTGTGGCCCTTAGTTTCTTTATGAACTGTGTTTTGGCAGAATGGGGAGGAACAGAAACAGATAAAACAAAGTTCCTTTTAGCTGTAATAATAGATTTCTTGATTCTATTATAGGAGCAGAAATCAACCAAAGCAATGTTATGTATGCAAAAATGGAAATTAATTTACTTAAAAGAAACACATGAATCTTAATATCCTCAATGTAAATCTCTAATATGAGGAACAATGTCACAGCTCTGACAGTGAGACCAAAATTTGTAGCTTCCTAGCTATTTAAAGGCTCATACCACTTCTTTCTATTTTTCCAGTGCTGTTCTTCATTCCTGGTTTTTTGTTTGTTTGTTTGGGGGGGGGGGTTGTTTTTGTTTTTTTGGTTTGCTTGGTTTTCTTTTTGGTGGATGAGGAGAATACAATTCCAGAGTTTATTGAAAAACAGACATTTTTCTTCTTCAGAGATGTTATTTTAAAATATTTATATTTTTGTGTCTTATTGGCAAGTGTATTTTACAAGCACTCTGCTACCCAGATGTATCTTATTGTAGGAGGTGATCATTGAAGTTTTGTAAATATTTTTTACTGAAAAGCAGAAAAGAAAACCACCAAATAACTTATTCAATACATTTATATATATATTTTATATCTATTTATATATATATAGATATATAATATATATATTTATATATATATAATACATATATATATATTTAAAGGTGGAGGTATTTTAAGGGCATATTCATTTCTTTGTAAATCACATTCTATGTATCTCTTCATTTCTCTTTTTGTTCTTTGTGTCAGATAGCCAGTGTTTGCATTTCTAATAAATTGTTTTACATTCAGTTTGTTCAAAGCAGCAGTGACCCAAAAAGGCCCACACCTGCCATTGTTTTGGCTGGCATGCCTCTTAGTCTCTTTTAAAAGTTATATTCTCTTCTCCCTCACTTTGTTTTTCTTGTCATGCATTTGTTATAAAGTCTCTGAGGTTTTGAAAAACACTAGATTATAAGCTATCTGAACTAATGGAAACTCATGTTTTATCTGTGTATCCTCCTTTATTACCCAAGGAAGTGTCTGGAAGTTAGCAGGCTCAGTAAGTGTTTGCTCTTGTATTGCAGTACTTCCATGAGGCCTCATGTTTCATCTGGATCCGCTGTAGAATGTTGAGTGAACTACATCTATTTAATCTTAAACTAGAATTGATTGGTACTGAGTTGAACATCTAGTCCTCTAGTACCACACTTTTGTTCTTTATCATCTTGTTCAGGGAACAATTTCCCTGCCTTTGAGCAGTGCTGGGGGGTTCTAGAGGATATACAGATAAATAAAAGTTAATCCTGAATTCCTGCCGTTAAGAAGCTTAAATAACTGGTAACAGGTAGACTGTCAGGAGGGGGAAAGCAGCAGTTTGTTTCCTGATCCATGATGATTTCAGTGCCTTAGCACCTACTCTCCCCTCCCCCCATAAGAAAGCAGAGAAGAGAGACTTGTGCCTAGAAGGCAGGGGCCTCACAGGAAACAGAGTTCCTTTGAGATCTGAGCACTTGGAATGGGGCCAACTCATTTTTTATCGGATTTGCATGTAAATAGTGGGATATGAGGCCCAGCTTTACACCCTCTGCTGTAATGAAACTGAAGGGAAGTGGTTTCTCCTTTAAAATCCCAAAACTCGATTTGGCATCTCGCCTTAGGTCTCCATATTTACTTTCTGGTGTCCAGGAAAGAGGTAATCTGATTTTCCATGTTTCAAATAATAGGAATTTTGCTGACTTGCTCTGGCTGCAGGGCAGTTAGTTGCATGCTTTCTTGACAGGCTGCTGCTCTAACTTTCTTTCCAGAAGTAATTTTTTCCAGCTCTGAGACCTGCCCTCTGACCCTGAGTTTAATAAGGAGGTGGAGTGATGGAGTCTGCTCATTTTGGTTAGAAAGCTTATTGGCTTTAATGGCTCCAGTGCAGAAGAGCCAGCTGCCTTTACCTCCTTTAACTCAAAAATTATTGGGGCCTCTTTTGTGGGGGTTGGGGGGGCTCTTTTTAATTGTAGAATATTTGATAAGTATGGAAAATCTTCAAAGAAATAAGAATTCTTATAATTTCAATCTCTAGAAATAGTTTCTGTTAACGTTGTGATAATTATTCCAGTTCTGTCCTCCCCAGACAAAAATGGAATTATTGGGTATTTCAAATGTTTTATAGATGTTAACTCCTTTAACAAAGTAGGGAGGGGCAGAGTGATGGGAAGTTTGTACTGGCTCCTGATAAAGACTCTCCTTGACCCAATTGTATATAGTCAGGTTCTTCTGAGCCCTCTTTTTGACCAGGCCTCCATCTTGGGCCCCGTCCTGTCTTCTGCCTGCCCAGCCCAGTCTTTGCAAGAATATTGCTAAGTCAGCTTAGTGTGAATCCTTCACCCTTGATACCTGATCAAGTTCTCAATCCCCTACCCTTGATGTATAAATCCTTGAGGCAACTTTAGCAAGAATCCTGTTAGGTCAGTTTTGCAAGAATCCCCTTACCCTTGATGTCTCCTGTTAGTAATTTTCCATCTTCACTCTGACTTGACTTCGTCAACTCTGCTCCTTGGCAAAAAATCCCCAGTTTCTCTGTTGTCTTTGCTTTGCAGCTGTCTTTGCTGTCCAGACTTTGCAATAGTCTTTTTAAAATTTTTTATTTTGTTTTTTTTTTGGGGGGGAGGTCATTAGGTTTATTTATTTATTTTACTTATTTTTAATGGAGGTCCTAGGGATTGAACCCAGGGCCTCATGCATGCTAAGCATGTACTCTACAACTGAGCTATACCCTCCCCTGCAATAGTCTTGAATAAAATCTTCCTTACCATTTTAGCAAGTGTCAGAATAGTTTTTTGCTTTTGTTTTTGTTTTTTATCACTTCTCACATCAGAATCATGGGGTTTCTGGTATTCTTAGGCTTTTAGTGTTCCAAGCTAAGGATCTTTTTTCCATCCCATATTTCTTTCTTCTTTTGGCCTCTTGCCATTGAGAAGATAAAGAAGCAAAATGTTTAAAGGCAATTCATTCAGAATCAGCTTTGGGGATCTGGCTCTTAGTCTCTGATTTTGCATCCCTTAGTACCTCATTGCGCTCAATGATTATTTAAACTGCATTAGGGTTCCTACTGCTGGGCATGAAAGTAGAACTAGAATCATGAAGCTGGAAGGGACCCTAAGAAATTCTTGAGGTTGGGGGAAGGGTATAGCTCAGTGGTAAGTAGACTGCATGGTTAGCATGTGGGAGGTCCTGGGTTCAATCCCCAGTACCTCCTCTAAGAATAAATAAACCCAGTTACCTCTCTCCCCACCAAAAACCTAAAAATAAATAAATAAATAAACAAATAAACCTAACTCCACCCCCCACCCCCAAAAAAATTCTTCAGGTCAGCCGAGTATTTTCACTCCCATTTTACAGATAAAACTACTGTGGTCCAGAGTCTTGTCTAAGTTAAGCAGCTAAAATAAAGAAGGTAATGTTTTTTCTTTAAAAAGAAATGACATTAAACGTCCATCCTTGACCCTATGTCCTTTTCTCTGTCCTTTGAGTAAACAGAGTTGCTTAGGATACCCTCACATTTCCCTTTGAGAAATAGAAACAAAAACCTCAATCACCTATATTCCAAAAAAATTTTTTTAAGTCTCCAAGGCTTTGTTGCTGTTTTTCTGATAAAGGGAAGAAATGTGCTGGAGAAGCAGAAATGGTCATAATAAGGAGAACCCAGATATGAAATGCTTTCTCAATCAGCCTTAAGTATCAAGGCTTGATTTTTCTGTGTTAAGGGGAAAGAAATTTAGCCTGATGAATTTTGGTGGGGAAAAAAAATTTGAGGTGGTTAATCCTCAGTATAACAGGTATGTTGTAAACAGACTCCAGAGAAACCACTGAACTCTAGACGCCTAGCTGAATGAGGCCTAGGTGGGCCTGTTCCTTGAGGCTTTGCCCCGGGGCACTGACTGTTGGACACCAAGGTCTTCCTGTGATTCATCCTCAAACCAAAAATGGTTTTGTGCATGGTGACATGAGCCTAGCAAGAAAGCAAGAAAAGCAGGAGTATCTTGGATCAAGCAGGAGTGGAGTTAGATTTGATTCAGGTGAATCAAATCAAAGGGCTACTTGCTGGGTCATGGAGATGAATCAGGCTGGAGCCTGGCCCAGAAGGAACCTCAGGTTGCCTGGTGAAACAGGTAACTAAATATTGCAGCCTTTAACACACGGGTTATAAGAGGGTTAACAATGTTCCCCAAGAACAGATTTAATCTTCCGGGATGTGTCACAGGTTTTATGAGCTGGCCTTTGTAGCATAACACCTGGTGGAAAGGGGAAAGGCCTTCTAGGCAGAGACTAGTGTCAGCAAAGATGTGGGAGCCCGTTTGGGAAGGTGTGTAATTTTGAGTAGCTGGAGCCTAAGATCCTGGTATGGACTGGAGGAGGCCAAGGGTGGAAGTAGAGATGAAGCTGGAAAGCAGGCAGGAGTCAGGGTGTAAAGAGCATTGAATGCTCTTCTTAGGACAGAAACTAGGCAGATGTGAGTGTCAAATGATTCAGTTCATCTTCTCTAGCAATTATAGTGTAGCAAGAATGAATCTGTTCCCCTTCAGGTCCAGTTCTCTAAACCAAATAAAATCAAACTCCAAATTCCATTTGCCAGAGTTGGCCAAAAAGTCATGACCATATTTTGGGAAGTTCACTCCTTGGAACTGTCAAAAATAAGAAAAAGCTTGCAGATTTACATGATACCCAGAAAATGGGGAAAGGGGCCCTGGTCTTTTTCCTGGGGTGCTCATTATAGTTACCTTGGTACCTGCTGCTACACATTACTTATGTCAAGGGCTGCTCCTCCACTTCCACTGACCACCAAGTTCTGAAGGTCAGTGTTGGTTCAGAGAGACCCCCACAATGGTCCTGACTGCATTGCCTCAGAACCCCTCTCACTGTTGTTCTCAAGACTGATGCCTTGGACTATAGTCTGCACAAGTCCTGGCGTCTTAATCTTCCTCAATGGTCTTGAAGCCCAAAAGTTCTTTACAGATCCTGTCCCATGAAAGGCCACTGTGCTTTTAAAGTCAAAAGCAAACTGGATGAGCTAAATAAATCTTCACAAAAATGTGGTAATGGGAGAAGCAATGTATGTGCCCTTAACAGTGACTTTGGACACAGTCTTTTCTAAGGGGGTGTTGTCTGGGCAGGAATTTCAGGCCTGATAAAGTGGGTGAGAGAGGGATCATCTGAAAATAAGAGAGAAGAAAAGTGAAGTAAATTGTTAGCAATATTTCCTCTGGAGAGAATCATTTGGACAGTTGTTATCCTATTTCTCAAAATGACCAGAACTAATCTCTTAATGTTCTCATATACCTTCTCGAGAGTATTTTTTTTTAACAAGTATTTGAACGTGGTAAACACAGTGAAAAATAAGCCTCCCTTTTACCCTGTCCCCTGTTCCTCTCTCTGGGGGTGACCACTGTTATCACCAGCTTCTTTAAAAAAAAAACTTCTATTGAAGTATAGTCAGTTTACACTGTTGTGTCAATTTCTGGTGTACAGCATAATGCTTCAGTCATACATGAACATACATATATTCATTTTCATATTCTTTTTCACTTTAAGTTACTACACTATGTTGAATATAGTTCCCTGTGCTCTACAGTATCAACTTGTTGTTTATCTATTTTATATATAGTAGTTAGTATCTGTAAATCTCAGACTCCCAAGTTATCCCTTCCTGCCCATCACCAGCTTCTTATGTACCCTTCCAGAGATCTTCCAGCCACACATGACTATGTGTGCCCATTTATTTTTTGGCTGGGGGTGGGGGGAGGTTAGTTAGGTTTATTTGTTTGTTTCTTTGTTTTAATAGAGGTACTGGGGATTGCACCCAGGCTCATCTATGCACTCTACCACTGAGCTATACCCTCACCACTCCTCCTTTTTTTTTCTTTCTCTCTCTCTCTCTCTTTTTTTTTTTTGCTTACTATACCTGATATTTACTTTTGTTTTTTACTGAAAATATCTATCTGGGATATTGTCTTGTATCAGTACATAAAGTTTTGTTTCAATCTTTTTAATGACTGCATCACATGCTGTTTGGATTTATACACAGTGTTAGAATTGGTCCTTTCTCAGGGATAAAGTTCACTGAAAACACACAATTGAAAAAAAAAATCCCTAAGAAAAGAAAAGAAGAGAAAAAATCCCTCTATCCTGAGACATTTTGGGTTTAATTTGACTATTCTGTGCCTCTTTAAATGGAGAATGATAACAAAGCTGTCTTCTAAAATGTTTGTGTTCAGGCTGCAGTGACCTGAACAAAGATGGAAGGCCCTTGAGAAATTCCTGTTTCCCTAGTTTTGCCACGTAATACAGGCCATTCAGGGTGAAGGCCTACAGTTTTCCATTTCTTTGAAGACATGTTCCATTTTGTAGCAATTTGGAAATATCTGGAAGGTAGTTGATCCTTCAGGAAAACAAATGACTATGTAGTTGACTGTAGTTTAAAATTTTTTCTCACATTGTTAATTGGACTAGCTTAAATAAAATGATCAGGGAAATTTTGCACATCTGAATGAATGTTTCCACAGTTTAATAAGACAGTTCTACTGCATGATTTCAGGCCAGGAGTCTACCTGCCAGCCTTCTTGCAGCCACAGACCTTGCTGGTAAGGACATGGTTGTCTCTGTGTATTTCCAGTTCAAATTCCTAGAACAGAGAATCAAGCTCAGGACAACTTTTCACACGAGGCCACAGGTCCAATGAGTCAGGGTGATAGTCTCCCAGTCTGCTGCTCTAGCCGGGTGTGTGGGCAAGGAGACACTGGGATCTTTGCCTCACCATCTATTAGCTTTGTCCTCATGGGCAAGCTACCTAAACCCTAAGCTTTTGTTTTTCTTGTGGAAGATGGGGCTCAATAATATTACCTCTTTCAAAGGATTAATTTTGAGGATAAAATTAGATCACACATGTAAAACTTTTAGTACAGTTCTAGGGATAGAGTGAGCTGAGGATAAATGGGAATTATTACCATCATTATTATGGAAAAGACACTGTAGTAGATGCTAGAGATATGGGGATAAGAGCCATAGCTTCCCAGGTTGGGAACACAGGAAAGTCATCCTTGATACTGCAAGGTGAGTGCCATGATAGAGAGAACTCCATGATGATAGAGGGAAGTTTGGCCGTCCCTGTGCAGGTTATACAGACATAGACATTTAGTTCATTTGCACTCTCTGCTGTATTTATCCATCCATCCATCCACCCATCCATCGCAGAGTCAGAATTCAGATGTGAGATGGCTGTCTCAGGTTTGCATGCTTATTTGAATTGAAAATTGTCTCATATTTATTTGTCATAGGGAACCCTGACTTAGTGGTTGTCTGACTCCATTTCTCATTATCTATGTGACTGGGAAACAGTTCTTAATCCAACCTTAGCTTTGGTTTCCTCATCTGTTTAAAAAAAAAAAAAGACAGAGAGATACTAATAGTAGTTAACAAAGAGTGGTGAAATTAAGGCCCCCACCATAAAGTGTTCAATAAATGTTAGCTATGGTTATGAACAATATTACCATCATTTATGATGATAGACTCACTAGGGGCAGGGCACAGCTTATCTCAAGTTGTTGTAGTTGTTATTGATGACGGAGAAGCTGAGGGAGTGGGAATGACTCCCAGGTCTTGCCAAGCACCTCTGCTCCCTCATCTTGTGCTAATTGTAGTAATAATGCCCTTCCTCTCCGTTTCCCTGTTCTTTCCTGTGCCACAATCAGGGTTCCAGCCTTTCCACCCCTCAGCATCTGAATTGTTCCTCATTGCTCTGAGGCACTGGCTAGAGTCTATTGTGTCAGACCACAAGCCCTTCTCCCTTCACTCCTGGGGATTCTTTTCGGAATCTCCATCTCAATCCAGGGCTGAATCCCACGAATTTCACCACTGCGCCTCCCCAGACAAAACAGGTGTCACCTCTGGATCACTTTCCGTCCCTTACAACTTTAAGTCTATGGGATATCTCAGGAGCGGAACTAGACCTTCGTAAAGTTCGTAAAGTAATAGATGAAAAAGGTCCTTAGAATCGAGTCCCAACCTCTCATTTTATAGGACAGTAAACTGAGGCTGAGAGAGAGGGGAAGGAATTCGTGTAAACTTATTAGGAGCAGACGGAGACTCAAACCTGGCTCTTCTGACTCCCATCCCCAGAGTCTGTCCCTCGTGGCCTCTCTCACTGGGCTCGACCCCCAAAATCAGGGCGACGGTGGCCATTCTGGTCCTCCTGGCTCTGAGGAACCGTAGCCGCCGTGCCGCTCGCGCCTCAGTTGGAGGCTGCTCGGCTCTCCGGCGACTGAGCAGCTCCCCTAGGTCTTGGAAGAGCCCCGGTTGCAGGGCCCATAGAGTCAAGAAGCACTCCGGGCCGCCGAGGAGCTGGGAAGTGAAGGGAGTCGCCTGGAGTGGGAGGTGGGGGGCGGTACTGGGCGGGCAGAGCCCTGGCTAGGGTGTGGAGAATGACCTGGTAAGTCAACACTAGGAAACCCCTATTGGGCGCCTGGCGGGTGAGAGCAGTGGCCGTCCCCAAGCTGCGAGTCCCGCCCCACCCCCGGCCCGCTGAGCACATCGACCCCGCCCCCTGGAAACCGGTTCCCCGGGCAGCCGGCGCCGCGCGCAGTAAGCCGATCCCTCCCGCCGGCCACAGCCACCAGTGCTGCGCGGCTGCCGCGCCCGGCGATGCGCTAGGCTGTGGGCCCCGGCCGCCGCGGCAGCATGGCCCGACCGGTGCAACTGGCGCCGGGCTCTCTGGCGCTGGTGCTCTGCAGGCTGGAGGCGCCGGAGGCGGCGACGGGCGCTGAAGAGTCCGGCGGGCACGCCGTGTTCCGCGCCTTCCGTCGCGCTAACGCGCGCTGCTTCTGGAACTCGCGGCTGGCGCGCGCCGCCTCGCGGCTGGCCTTCCAGGGCTGGCTCCGGCGCGGGGTGCTGCTGGTGCACGCGCCTCCCGCCAGCCTGCAGGTGCTGCGCGACGCCTGGTGCCGCCGGGCGCTGCGCCCGCCGCGCGGCTTCCGCATCCGGGCGGTGGGTGAGTGCGGAGCTTGGAGGGGAGGGTGCTCCGCACAAGCTCCGGGGACCGAGCTCTGGCCACAGGGTCGTGTGCGGCCGACGCTCAACTCTGAGACAGCGGAAGCTGGCGGTAGGGGGATAAGGGTTGGGAGGCCAGGCTAAGTGGCTGGAGAAGGGCTGTCCTAAGACGTCCCCTTCTGCTGGGACAGCAGCTTCGTTCCCCAGGATAGTCCTGGGCGCTGCCCTGGGCCATCTCCAGGGTGTCTCCGTTTCTCAACTCTTTTAACCACTGGAGTGTACAGGTTCCTGGTCGAAGGAACTTCCTACTTGGGAAAGTGATGCTCTAGACAGAGAGGCTTTGGGCCCGGGGAGCTAGAGCTGCCCTCGGAAAACAGGGGCCTCTGTCTCGGCTCCGTGGGGGCTCTTAGGAAGTGTACATCAGGGAATGGCCAGAATCTACCGATTGTGAACTGGTTGCTGCTTTTTTTTTTTTTTTTTAATTACAGACTTGGAGCAGACAGCAGGCTGTGGTTTTCATGCCCTGCTGTACTCGATGATATGGTGGTCTTGGATCAGGGTCTAGCAGAAGATTTGAGGTCATTAACTGCTAGGGAAAACGAAACGACAAATGGCCCTCTGGACACATCCCATCCCATTAGCTAAATAGAGAGAATTTCTCCTTTTCAGTCTTTTCAGAGAGCCCGTTTGTTAGGAGGGAGACAGCAGCTTTTCACAAGTGTAAAATAGCTTCTCATTTGAGGACTTAAAACGTTGCACCACTGAGTGGTCTCTGACATCCATCAACGGTGGGCATCAGCGCCCTGTAATAGCCTGGTTCTGTCTGTCTGCATTTATGTTGGGTCATGAGGACCGTGCGATGGTGTGCTGTTGACAAGTCACCAGTTGTTCTGGTCCTAAAATTTGACTCTTAACGAGGAACCCCTCTCTGTCTCGGTGCATAAATCATCCTCCTCCCCCATCTGAGGAGAAGGAGCAGCAAATAAACATTATTAGTCCCCAGGGGTAAGGGAGCAGGGTAGCGTGAGGCACTTGATGTTGTGTATCATCTGTTCAGAGATGATGACTCCACATCCCAGGCCAGTGAGGTTAAACCTTGGCTTCTCATCTCCATGCATTCAATTCTGGGTGGTACCTCTACCCCTTCCCCTTTTTCTTCCCTTAAAAATGAAAAAGAGCTCATTTGCAAAGCCACATACACACATTTCATCTCCTTTTGCTTGCAGGAGTGAGTGAAGAAAATAGGTTTCTGGCTTTGATAGCAGTGAGCCAAGTAGCTAAGCCAAAATTCTCCAAGGGGAAGGGGTCTTTCAGACAGGCTGGATGAAAAACTCTTTTCAGTTTTGTGTCCTCAGTTTTCTGGTTTGAACTAGCGGTTCTCCCACCCTCTCTCAAAGGGTGAGCATAGAGTACATTGCAGAGAGGGAGTGGATGGAGTTGGGGTCCAGACCTGAGGGTGAAATAGAGCAGGCCTGTGCTAAGCCAGAGGCAGCAGTTGATACCGCTGCTACCTGGGGTCCAGCCAGCAGGGGTGAATACTGATTCTTGCATTGGTCCTATTTGCTACCATCTGCAAGATGCAGTGGACAAAGTGAACATGTCACCAGGTGCTCTGATTCTCCACCCACTAGGTAGTGCTGCCTCACTGCGCAATTCAGGATGTGATGGACACTGTATTCTATAGAGTGTTCAATACAGTGTCGTCTTTACACTGAATCATCTCCCCTGATGTGGGTCTCTTGGCAGGAATGCTTTTGAGGTTTTTAACAGAGTCCTGATGAGAGTTTGGACATTTAGCTGGAATTGCTACAAAACCACCTGTTAGGACATTGTGAGGAGCAAAACAGGGAAAGATCTTTGATGCTGGTCAGTGGATGCACATGGAGACGGAGGTTTGTTTTGAATAGAGTTGCTAATTACTAGTCTAGCTTGGGGGGTTCTTGGGTCAGATCTAAGGAGAGGAGGCATCAAGGCAGCTCTTGAGCCATCTCAGAGTCCCAGAGCGTGATGCAGGCAGGAGGAGCGATCTTCCTCCAAAGAAACTGGAAGTTTCATGAAGTCCACTTGCTTTCCTGAGTCTGGCAGCACTGGTTTCCAGAAGTGAAAATAAGCTTCCAGGAAGGCAAAGGGAGAGCAGCGGTGCACTATTGCAGATTCTCACCCCATTCTCGCTGTTACTTTGTACAAAAGAGCAAAATGTTAGAAAAAGACATAAAGGATCAATTTGGACTCTTTGCTGTAGTTTTTTGTTTGTTTGTTTGTTTGTTTTTTTTAAGGCTCATTTACTCCTGCATAAGAGCGTTTGGGTATAGGGAGTGTTTCTGGCCAGCTCGAACAAAATGTAGGGAGGGATGGCCATCCAGTTTATGGGCTTCTGGACGTGGGGCTCATGGGGGCCTGGTAAAATATGAGGAGGGAGTACTTTGGCCAGGCAGACAGGAATGACCTGAGCTCCAGAGGCAGACCTGAACTTAAGGCCTGCAGGAGTTTTTTTTTCTACATGGTTTGTGCCTTTTCTTTCCCCTCTTCACTTTGTCTACCTCACCATTTCTTCTGGTGAGAAAAATAGTTCCCAAACTGAGAGCATTTCCCTGAAAAGGGGACAAAGGGTCTTTAGCACAGTTACCAGGAGCTAACTTTTTTTGTGCTCCAATCCTCAAGTGTTTTTTTTTTTTTTTCTTTAACTAGCAAATGAGATTAACAAATGAAAGGAGGCTAGAGGGAGTTCTCTGCTTCCCAGGCTGAGCCACTGCAGGTGGTAGGGGTAGGGGACACCTGTATTTGTTTGGGTGAATCAGTTCTTATTCTGGGACCACACCCACTGGGGAGGTGAAAGGTTAATGATGGCTTCCTGGGGTAAGGGAGGGAAGGCCACTTGGCCAAACAAGTTTGTTCCCTGAAATTTATAGCTGAGATATCCCCAACTTTTTCACCCCCAGCATGGACTTTCATCTTTCTTTTCATTAAATAAAAATGCCTGTGGCTTTTTCAAATACTTGCTTCATTAATTTATTCATATACCAGGTACTATTCTATTTTCTGTGTTGTAATGCATCTTTCATTCAGAGTTCCATGTACTCAAGGAGAAAACGGAATCAGCCTGTTTAGTTCATATTCAGTTCACAAAGGGATAACTGAGTGGGAGGCTATGCTCTGGAAGCTGGCTGGTTCACACACAGCCTTCTCCATCTCGTGGTGACATGGGTGGGTGCTGTGAGAGCTGCCTCTGATTTAGATGGGCAAGAGTTCCCTGGTGTGTGCTTTGGTGGGCACTGAAGATCAGGCAGGTCAGGCTGGTGAAGGGGAGGTGATGGGAGGGTCTTCCCGCTTCTCATGTTGCTCTTGCCTGCTCAGGGCAAAATTGCAAGTGCCCTATGGAAGAGGGCACTGTACTTTTCAGTATCTCTTCTGGGATCTGGTTTGGGAGAGAAGGAACAGCTCAAGGGTACCTGGTACCTGATGGTACAGCAGTTGGGCAAACATCTGAAATGTTCTAACTTACATGCTTTTGGGAATGGCATAGGGGTGTGTGTAGAGATGGTGAGGAGAGGGAGTGGTCCAACTCCTATTCTGCCTTGTTCTTAAAGTCCTAGCATGAATTTGCAGTGGGGCATCTTGTAGGGTTTAGTAGCTAATGGAATTTTTAAAAAAATTTTATTTTTTGGGGGGGAAAGGGAGAGGTAATTAGGGATTTATTTATTTATTCATTTCAGTGGAGGTACTGAGGATTAAATCCAGGACCTTGTGTATGCTAAGCATGCATTCCACCATGTGAGCTATAACCTCCCCTGTTAGGTTGTCAGTTACTTAAAAAAAAAAAAAAATCCAGCTGGGATTTTGATTGGGACTGTATTGAAACAATAGATCGATGTGAAGTTATATGAGAAACTCATCCTGGATTTCCCAAAACTGCTCTGATTTTAGAAATGATAGTTTGAGTCTTGGGAACCTCCTCAATTCCAGGCAAACTGGGATGGTTGGTCTCCCTTATTTGGGGAGAATTGACATCTTGACAGTCCATGGAATGATATATCTCTCTGTTTACTTGAGTGTTCTTAATTTCTCTTGGCAGTGGTTTGCATTTTTTAGCGTACAGGTCTTAAATAGCTTTTATTAATTTATGCTTCTAAGAATTTTCTGGTTTTGGATGCTATTATAAATAGTATTATTTTTAAACAAACTTTTTATTTTGGATTAATTTTAGATTTACAGGAAGATTGCAAAGATAGTACAAAGGGCTATATTCATCACCCAGTTTCCGATAATGTTTTTTACCTTTAAAAAAAAATGTGATTCACATAATATAAAATTAATCATTTAAAAGTGTACTATTCAGTAGGTTTTAGTGTATTCAGTGTTGTGCAATCATCACCATTATCTAATTCTAGAACATTTTCATCACCCCAAAAAGAAACCCTATACCCATTAGCAATTTCTCATCATTCCCCTCCCCAAGCCCCTGCCAACCACTAATTACCTTCTGTCTTTATGTATTTGCCTATTCTGGACACTTCATACAAATACAATCACATGATATGTGCTCTTTTGTGTCTGGTATCTCACTTAGCATAATGTTTTCAAGGCTCATTCATGTTGTATCATATGTATGGCATCATTTTTCTGGCTGAATAATATTCCATTTTATAGTTACACCACATTTTGCTTATCTATTCATCAGTGGATGGTTATTGGGCTGTTTCCACTTTTTGGCCACTATCATTCATGCTGCTATGAACATTCCTGTGCACGTCTGTGTGTGGACATATATTTTTATTCTTGTGTAGATGCCGTTTGGTTATTTTCGAATAATTTGTTTCCCTGATGAGATTTCCAATTTGTTTGTTCATTACAAGCATATTTTCTCTTTTTTTTCTTTTTTAACCATTCAGCACAGTTACACCAGCTTCTTTAAAATCCTTGTAATTCTAACATCTCAGTCATCTCAGGGCAGTCTCACTGGTTGCCTTTTCTTTTGAATGGGTCACAGTTTCCTATTTCTGTATTGTCTAGTACTGTGGATTGTATCTCTGACATTATAAGTGATATGTTGTAGAGACTCTAGATTGTTATGTTCCTCTGTAGAGTTTGATTTTTTTGTATATTTATTTAATCAGGCAGTTAATTTGGCTCAGCTCAAATCTCTGGACTCTATCTCCTCTGCAGTAAATGGCAGCTAAAATCTCTTAGGTAGGCTACTTGTGCCCTCTGCATGTATAGGTTTAGCCATAGAGTCAGGCTGAGTTTACATGCAGTATTTGGGGTTCCAGCTCCATAGCTCATTCTTTTCAGCATCACTTTCTTGCTGTTGTAGCTGCTCCAAAGTGGCCTTAGATTCTTTAAGCCAGTAAGACTGGCTTTGGGTTTTCTTTTCTTTTTTTTTTAATTGAAGTATAGTCAGTTACAATGTGTCAATTTCTGGTGTATAGTACAATGTCCCAATCATGCATATACATACATATATTCATTTTCATATTCTTTTTCAGTAAAGGTTATTACAAGATATTGAATATAGTTTCCTGTGCTGTTGACTTTGGGTTTTCTACCAAAGTTTTAGCCTCTCAGCCTGACTCCTACTGGGGCCTGGCCTTCGTTGAAGAGCTATAAAAAATTATCCATTGTCGTTTCCTTCCAAAAGGACCTTCCGTCCAGTTTATTTGATTTGGTTGCTTTTAAATACCTTTAGGTAAAGGTTTTTATATTTTGTCCAAATGTATGGCTGTTATTGCAAGAGGGTTGGTCTAATAGGATCTAGTCCACCATTATCAGAAGCAAACCCTCACTAATGAATTTTTTTACCCTGTATTAAATTTTGTTCTTTAATTTATTTAAATTATAGAACAGTGGCTTTCAGAGTATTTTATTTTTACATTTTTTTATTGAGTTACAGTCGTTTTACAATGTTGTGTCAAATTCCAGTGCAGAGCACAATTTTTCAGTTATACATGAACATATATATTTTCATTGTCACTTTTTTTTTTTTTGCTGTGAGCTACCACAAGATCTTGTATATATTTCCCTGTGCTATATAGTATGATCTTGTTTATCTGTCCTATATTTTGAAATCCCAGTCTGTCCCTTCCCACTCCCTGCCCCCTTGGCAACCACAAGTTTGTATTCTATGTCTATGAGTCTGTTTCTGCTTTGTATTTATGTTTTTTTGTTTTTTGGTTTTTTTTTTGGATACCACATATGAGAGATCTCATATGGTATTTTTCTTTCTCTTTCTGGCTTACTTCACTTAGAATGACATTCTCCAGGAACATCCATGTTGCTGCAGATGGTGTTATGTTGTTGGTTTTTAGCTGAATAGTATTCCATTGTATAAATATATCACATTTTCTTTATCCAGTCATCTGTTGATGGACATTTAGGCTGTTTCCATGTCTTGGCTATTGTATAGTGCTGCTATGAACATTGGGGTGCAGGTGTCATCCTGAAGTAGGGTTCCTTCTGGATATATGCCCAGGAGCAGGATTCCTGGGTCATATGGTAAGTCTGTTCCTAGTCTTTTGAGGAATCTCCATACTGTTTTCCACAGTGGCTGCACCAAACTCCATTCCCACCAGCAGTGTAAGAGGGTTCCCTTTTCTCCACAGCCTCTCGATTTGTCATTTGTGGACTTTTGTCATTTGTGGACTTTTGAATGATGGCCATTCTGACTGGTGTGAGGTGATACCTCATTGTAGTTTTGATATGCATTTCTCTGATAATTAGTGATATTGAGCATTTTTTCATGTGCCTATTGATCATTTGTATTTCTTCCTTGGATAATTACTTGTTTAGGCCTTTTGCCCAATTTTGGATTGGGTTGTTTGTTTTTTTCTTACTAAGTCGTATGAGCTGCTTATATATTCTGGAGATCCAGCCTTTGTCGGTTTCATTTGCAAAAACCATTCCGTAGGTTGTCGTTTTGTTTTACTTATGGTTTCCTTTGCTGTGCAGAAGCTTGTAAGTTTAATTAGGTCCCATTTGTTTATTCTTGCTTTTATTTCTATCGCTTGGGTAGACTGTCGTAGGAGACCATTTTTGAGATATATGTCAGATAATGTTTTGCCTATATTTTTTTCTAGGAGGTTTATTGTATCTTGTCTTATGTTTAAGTCTTTGATCCATTTTGAGTTTATTTTTGTGTATGGTGTAAGGGAGTGTTCTAGCTTCATTGATTTACATGCTGCTGTCCAAATGAATGTTTTTAATCCCTGTCTTTTCCTCTTTGAAAATGTCATGACCATAGAGAAACTAATGTTCATGACAACATCATTTAGACAGTCACCAAAAACAAATGCCTCTGTTCCATCTCTCTCTTCTCCCAGGCAGATCTTTCAGTCTTTTCTAGCTTGATTATCCCTTTTCTTCTGTTTGGTTGTAAGCTGGAATAACTCTGCCCGTTTTACAGACAGGAAATGGAATCTAGGCTGTGATGTGGCTGGTGTTGCTTGGGTTTCTTGCCTTCCTCTCTGTTCAACACCAGTCCTAACAGGCTTCCTGTGAAGGCTTTGGTATTTTTCACCAGCCAGTGCCTCGGCACTCATACTCCCCGTGAGGCTATCAGATTCCCACCAGGCCTTTGGTCCACTCCAAGGCCTGGGAAATGGCAGAAACAGCTGCTCTGACCTTGCCCCTGCTCTCGCCTCCCTTCTTCCTATCTAGATCTTTCCAGCTATGTTTTTCTGGCTTTGTTCCACCAGATGTTGCCTTTTACCTTATTCTGTGCAGGGGCAGCTGAAGAGTTCAGTCTGAAGGAGACAGAGGGCTCACAACAGGCATATTGTAGGCATATTGTTGTCAAGCTGGATGATCTCTGTGTGGCATCTGGGTAGTTAGTGAGTGTCCTTGGCTTCATGTTTTGGTGGACAAGAGAAGTCATCTCTAGTTGCTGCTCTGTAGCATTGAGGTCCAGTGGGATGAAAAGAGCCATCTACCTGAAAATCAGCTTGGATTCCGTTTCCCTTTCCCTCATGCCCCAGCCATTAGGTCACTTAACAACTCAGTGTCTCTCAAACCCATCCCTTTCTCTCCATTTCCACTGTGAGGACTTTGTCCAACCAAAATCTACCTGAATTATGGCTCCAGCTCCTCCCTTTTTGTGGTACTGCCTCTCTGGCCCTGAACACTCCAGTCCATTCCCCACCCGACAGGTAGACAGACTCAGCGTCTAAAATGCAGATCTAATTCTCCTCTTCATCTGCTCCGATCTCTTCTGCTGGTCCCTTTATCTTTTCAGGAAAAGTCCAGAGCCCTTAACATGCATTGCAAGGCTCTCCAATCCAGGTCCAGCTTGAGCCTCCTCTTTCTCCCTATCTTCTGAAGGGTGCCTGTCTTTCTATATCAGTCAGGGTTCAATCAGAGAAACAGAACCAGTATGAGATATATATTAAGAGATTTATTACAAAGAATTGGCTTTGCATGAGTGTAGGGACTGGCAAGGTAAGTCTGAGATCCGTAGGTCTGGCCATCATGAAGGGCAGGCTGGAACTCCCAGGCACAAGCCAAGGCTGCTACGCATAAATGGAATTCCTTCCTTTGAGGAGCCTCAGTTCTACTCTTAAGCCCTTTCAACTGATAGAAAGCTAGAATTTGTACAATAATCTCCCTTACTTAAAGTCAACTGACTATAGACTTTAATCACATCTATAAATAGCTTCACAGCAATGCCCAGGTTAGCATTTGATTGAATAACGGGGGCTGTAGCTCAGCCAGGCTGACATATAAGACTGACCATCACACTTCCCTTCAGCCAGACCTGAGTGCTGTCCTCTGAACAAGCTGGGCTTTCACACAGGCTGTCTGTGCATGCTGTTCTCTCTACTGTGTGTCTGACGTGGGTGCTCTTTGGCTTCCCCCATGTTTGCCATTAGTAGAGTTCCCATCACTGGGTGTACTTACATGTGTGCTGCTCTCCAAGGAAAAGCAAGCTATTGAGACATCCTTGAGTTTTAGATGCTTCCATTCTTAACCTCTGCTGCCGGCTGAGGGATGCATGTCCCAGAAAGTTCGGGACAAATAGCTCCAGACTATTTGTTTGCTTGTTTTAAAACATAGTCGTCGTCTTTCTTTTACTGTACTGTGAACTGAGCCCTTTTAATATCCTTGTGAATCTCTTGTGCATTACTACTGAAGAACACCAGTACAGAATTATTTTCAATTGCAAACAAAACTGACACTTGAAGAGTCAGTGAATGATGCAGTTTAAAGTTTCCAGATCACCAGAACCACTCTGGTTAGTGGAGAAAACTCAGGTTCAAATTCCTGCCCTGACACTTCCTAGCTATGTGACCCTGGGCTGGTTATCTACACCACACCCCCACCAGCTCTGTTGCCTTCTTGGGTACAAATCAGGATATGAAAGCTATTTTGCAGGTTGTTTTGATGATACAGTACCTGAGAGTACTCGGCCTGTGCCTTGTCCAGAGTCAAAGTTAGGAAAACAACAAACATATGGAATCTTTAGCACAGAGGGAGAAGAAAATGTGTCTCTGGATTCTTGTTCTTTCAATAGCCTATCTCTGCTGGGGCCTGTGATGATTATTGCTGGTCTGGCACATATTTATGTTCAAGGTCTCTGTCTGTCCTTTTGTCCTGTGCTTCCTGTTATATGCCAGGCCCTTGAGATATATATTAAGAGATTTATTACAAGGAATTGGTTTTGCATGAGTGTAGGTGCTGGTCAGGTCCACAGCCCTGTGAGCCTGAGCTCAGTTCCAAAGGGTACTTAGTGCTATAGAAAGAGCCTGGGACTGGGATTCTGATGCCTGAGTTTGGAACTAACCCTGCTGCTAAGTTGCAGGGAGGCTTCAGGTCAGTCGTCTCACTCCTCTGGGCCTCTGAGTCTTCAACTGTGAACCGCTCACCGCTCACTTTGGCTTTGTTGACTGAGGCTGAGCCTCCCCAATTCCAGGCTTAGCACAGCCTGTGGCTGGATCAGCCTCCAGGTCGTTTGTGTCAGGCAGCTTAGGGAAGAACAGATGAAAGCTCACACTGAAGTTGTTTAAGATATTTTCCACAAGCAGGGAAGTTGCACCTTCCCCTTCTTCCTTACCAGACATCTTGATTCTCTAACAGCATTACCCCTTTGCAAAGCATCTGAAGTCTTGCAGCTGTTGGAACACACCATGCTGGACCTCCCTTGTTCACACAAGCATTTGTTTGGTATGCTTTGAGCCTTTACTGTGTGCCTGGCCCTGTGGTGGTCGATTCAGAGGGACAAAAGGCTAATGCCCTGACCTCAAGGATCTCATAGACTAGGGGTCAGATGGAGGATTAAGTGAAACGTCATAGGGAGCAATAGAAGGGCAGCTGACTGAGGTGTGTGTGTGTGTGTTTCCAGGGAAGACTTCCTGGAGGAAGTGATGCCTAAACTAAGATGGGACCACTGAGGTATTATCTTGATTAGAAGCACATTTTTAGCAGAGGTGGGCGTGTGTCCCTGGGTGTGGCTCAGGTGGGGAGTCACAAGCAGCTGAGCACAGGCAGAGCACAGAGTGGGAGATGGGCAGTGGCATGAGGGGCCTGGAGAGGGCCTGGCCTGTGACAGGCCTTGACTGCCATACGGAGGAATGTTGATTTGAGCCTGAGGCCACTGAAGAGTATCCAGCAGTAGAGTGCACGTATATGTGTGTGATTACTTTCATAATTGTATTTAACAGGATACATGGTAGCTATTTCTCAGCCTTCTGTGTGTATTATCTTCCACAGAGATTATTGCTGGTAGTGGAGGTGCCTTTGAGGTGTTATGTAACCTCTGTGGACCTACTGCAGTTTGTGCCATTGGTGCTTATTAAGTGGTTGCTCTGTCATCTGAGTAAGGCTGTAGAAAATGCCCAAGGGCCATACAGAACACCCAGGATCAAATCCTCTGTCACTAATCAGATGAGTGATCAGCTTCTCATCCAGTCCTCTTGGGGCCTCGGTTGCCTTGTCTGTTGGCAAGTGTTCTGCCTGCCCTTTCTACTTCACAGAGTTGGCATCAGGCTCAAATGCAATACTATCTGTGAAAACACTTTGTAAAGTACAAGCATCAAGATGTCTTTCCATTTATTTATTATGCCTTTTATCTTTCATCAGTCTTTTCAGTACACGTTTTTCACTTCCTTAGTTAAATTTATTTCTAAGGATTTTCTTCTTTGATACTACTGTAAATGGAATTATTTTCTTAATTTCTTTCTCAGTTCCTTGTTAATGTATAGAAATGCAACTGATTTTTGTATGTCGATTTTGTATCCTCCAACTTTACTGAATTTGTTGATTCATTCTAACAGTTTTTTTGTCGAGTTTTTATGGTTTTCTGCATATATGATCATGTCATATGCAAGTACATACTTTTATTTCTTCCTTTCCAGTTTGGGTGCCCTTTATTTCTTTTTCTTGCCTAATTGCTCTGGCTAGGACTTCCAGGACTGTATTGAACAGAAGTGGTGAGAGTGGGCATCCTTGTCTTATTTCTGAACTTAGAGGAAAAGATTTCAGTTTTTTTCCCATTGATTATGATCTTAGCTGTGGATTTTTCATGTATGGCCTTTATTATGTTAATTAAGATTAATTTAAGGTAATGTTCATGGATTGGAGGACTTAATATTTTGTTTAAGGTCCGTGCTACCCAAGGTGATCTACAAAGTAATACATTGCATTTCCTATCAAGATCTCATTGGTAACCCTGAATAGTCAGAACAATTTGAGAAGCTGGAGGTATCATGCTCCCTGATTTCAAACTATATTACAAAATTATAGTAATCAAAATGGTATACCACTGTCACAGAAAACAGAGAAACAGATCAATGGAACAGAATAGAGAACACGGAAATAAACCCATGCACTTATGGTCAATTAATCTATGACAAAGGAGGCAAGAATATACACTGGGGAAAAGACATCCTCTTCAATAAATGATGGTGGGAAAACTGGACAGCTACATGCACAAGAATGAAACTAGGTTACCTTCTCACACCATATAAAAAAAATAAACTCAAAATGGATTAAAGACTTAAATATAAGACCTAAAACTATAAAACTCCTGGAAGAAAAAACATAGGCATTATGCTGTTTGACATCAATCTTAACAATATATTTTTTTTGGATATGTCTCCTCAGGCAAAGGAAACAAAAGCCAAAATAATAAATGGGACTACATCAAACTACAAAGCTTTTGCACACCAAAGGAAACTATAAATAAACTAACAAAATGAAAAGGCAGCCTACTGAATAGGAGAAGATACTTGTAAGCAATATATCTGATAAGGGGTTTATATCCAAAATATACAAATAACTCATACAACTCAACATCAAAGAAACAAACAACCCAATTAAAAATGGGCAGAGGACCTGAATAGACATTTTTTCAAAAAAGATATATAGATGGCCAACAGACACATGAAAGGATGTTCAGCATCACTAATCATCAGGGAAATGCAAACCAAAACCACAATGAGATATGACCTTACACTTATCAGAATGGCTATCATCAAAAAGACAGCAAAAAACAAGTGTTGGTGAGGATGTGTAGAAAAGGGAATCCTTGTGCACCTTGGTGGGAACATAAATTGATACATCCACTATGAAAAACAGTATGGAGGCTCCTCAAAAAAATCAAAATAGAACTACCATACAATCAAGCAATTCCACTTCTGGGTGTTTAACTGAAGAAAACAAAAGCACTAATTCAGAAAATTGCTAATATTCATTGCAGCATTATTTACAATAGCCAAAATATGGAAGCAACCTAAGTGTCCATTGATCAGTGAATGGATAAAGAAGATGTAGTATATATATAATTGAATATTTCTCAGCCATATAAAAGAATGAAATCTTGCCATTTGTGACAATATGGGTGGACCTAGAAGATATTATGCTAAGTGAAATAAGACAGACAGAGAAAGACAAATACTATATGATTTCACTTACATGCAGAATCTAAAAAAGAAAAAAAAATTAACAAACAAAACAGAAATAGACTCACAGAGTAAACAGATGGCTGCCAGAGGGCAGAGAGTTTGGGGGATGAGTGAAATAGGTGAGGGAGATTAAGAGGTACAAATTTCTAGTTACAAAATAAATGAGTCACAGGGATGTGATGTACAGCATGGGGAATATAGTCAATAATATTGTAATAACTTTGGTGATTGATGGTGGTGACTATACTTATTGTAGTGATCATTTTGTAATGTATAGAAATATCAAATTTACTATGTTATGCACCTGGAACTAGCATAGTGTTACAGGTCAATTACACTTCAATTAAAAAAAAATAAAACTAAAACAAAAATCTCAATGTCATTTTTTACAGAAACAGAAATAAATTCTAAAATTTCTGTGGGATCACAAATGACTCCGAATAGCCAAAACAGTCTTAAGCAAGAAAAACAAAATTGGAGGCATCACACTTCCCCATTTTAGTGTTACAAAGCTGCCAAATTAAAATAGTATGGTACTGACATAAAGACAGACATAAATATCAATGCAACAGAACAGAAAGCCCAGAAGAAACCCATACATATAGAGTCAAGTGACTTTTGACAGGTGTTCCAAGAATACACAACAGGGAAAGGATAGTCTCTTCAACAAATGGTGCTGGGAAAACTGGATATCCACATGAAGAAGAATTAAGTTGGGCCCTTTCCTTAATCATACACAGAAATCAACTCAAAATGGATTAAAGCCTTAAACATAAGACCTGAAAGTGTAAAACTCCTAAAAAAAAATGTAGAGGAAAAGCTTCATGACATAGGTCTTGCAATGGTTTCTTAAATACGACTCTAAAAGCATGGGAAACAAAAGCAAAAATAGATAAGTGGGACTAAAATACAAACATCAAATATTAACAGTGGTTGTGTTACCTTTGATGTTGATTATGGCTACGGTGTTTGTGTGTGTGTGTGTGCACACTCACGTGCACTTAGGAATGTTTTAATATTTTTAAAGTATTACTTTTTTTTAGTACCTGTTATTTTAATTTTATTTTAATTTAATGGGTTGCTTAGGTAGCATATTCACATGATACAGAAGGGTACACAGTAAAAAGTCTCTCTTCTGTCCCCAAGCCACTCATTTCCTTTCTCTGGAAATAGCTGCAGTGACCAGTTTCCTAACTCTTCCAGAGATAGTTTATACATCTACAAGAAATATATATAGATAAATCTTTTCCTATTTTTACATAAATGTTAGCATATTATATATCTTCTTGGAAATAAAAGATTTCTTAAAAGGTCATTAAAAAAAAGGAAAAGTATAAATATGAAAAAGTTAACAGCATTGATCTAAGTGTCCTTTCTCCACTGAATAACCTTGGCACTTTGTCACATACCAGTTGACCACAAGTGTGTTGGTCTATTTCTGGACTGTATTCTGTTCTTTTGCTCCATATGCTTATCCTTTCACTAATACTACACTGTCTTGATTACTATAGCTGTATAGTAAATCTTCACATTGGGTATTGTCAGACCTCCAACTTTGTTTCTTTTTGTTTTGGCTATTTTACGTCCTTTGCTTTCCCACGTAAACTTTAGAACCAACTTGTCAATTTCTACCAAAAAGAATTTTGCTAGGATTTTTATTAGGATCCTGTTAAATCTATGGATCAATTTGAGGAGAATTCATGTCTTAACAATACTGAGTCTTCTGATTCACGGACACGTGTATCTCTCTGTTAAATCTTTTTTGTTTCTGACTGTGTGTTACAAATGTAAATTTTGATGTTACAAATGTAAATTTTGACCTTTGACTTATGGAGTCTTTGAAAGCCTTCTGTGAAACCAGATGCCTTCCATATACCAAAGAGTAAGCAATGCAGGTGTTTGAGGCAGTGTAGAAAAGGAAAACCCCAGAATATCCATTTAAATTCTTAGAGGCACAGAGGCACTGAGGATCAAAGAGGAACAAATCCCTTGGGAAGAATCAGACAATTCATATCAACTGAGAGGAAAAGTATTTTGAAAGGCAACAAAAGATAACCCCAGTTTAAGTTTTAAGAGCATTAGCAGATCCATGTTTGTTGTGGTGGCTTGGGTTGTTGGGGAGTTTGTTGTGTCAGGTCTGGGGTGGGTTTGGGGATTGGAGGGCAGATGTATTTTCAAGTCGCCTCTTCTGCCTGCATCCTCCCTGGAATGGATCAAGGCCTTTCCTGTAGTTGTTGACCAACAGTCACACTAGGCCAGCTCTGATCTGGGTGCCAGGCAGTAAACAGTGAGGGCTGCGGGGTCTCCTTGCCCCGTGGGCATTGGCCAAGCAGCATTCCCTGCACTGGAATATCATATCTCCTTCAGGGTAGAGGCAAGGGGCCTGCCTCTTGTCCCTGCTCATTGACCATGACTGAAAGGTGCTAATTCCAACCAGACTTCAGCCAGGTCAGGCCCAACCCAGCTTCACTGCCGCCTTTCACCTGAGTCCAAATGGAAGGAGTCCTCAACCAGAGGAGGTCATCTCTGGATCAGACTGAATAGAACCAGGGCACTCAAGGCATGCCCCTGCCTTGTCTTCAGGTGTGTGAGGCCTGTCCCGTCTGACTAGCCAGTGCACAGAAATGGAAAGCTAGTCGGGGTGGAAGCTTAGCAGGATGAGGTATGTGTGTTTGTACCTAGAATTTGTTTCATGATTGTCCTTTCATACCTGTTTCAGATTTTGATTCCTATTAGAATACAGGCGGAAAAACACCTGCAAGGAACAATTTTGATGTGTGCCTCATTCTGTATGTTTGCTTATGTTTTTGTCACAGCCTTTGCCAGAATCTGTTTCTCTTAAACTTTTCATTGCCTGACTCTCTAAGAGTATAAAGGAATGGTGTGCCCTTTAAATGGTAATTGTGGGTCAATAAAATGGTCTGTCTATGGAGAGCAATGGTGTTTGGTGATGGTGCTTTTTGGAAATCCCAGGGCTATGTTTTGTTTTTAAACTAAGCTTAATTGTCTAGCCCTGCAGTTGCCCATAGTTATATTTGCTGGTTCAAAAGCCCTGTAATAAAAAGAACTTTTTTTTTTTTTTTTTTTTTTTTTAGTATTCTGTTATAACTGAATCAAAGCACTATGAGGTTAGTGGTTTCTTGTGTCTTTAAAGAAAGTTGAGTGGGAGGGTATAGCTCAGTGGTAGAATTTGTGCTTAGCATGCAGGAGATCCTGGGTTCAATCCCCAGTACTTCCATTAAAAAAAAAATTAAACAAACCTAATTACCTACCCTCTCCAGCCACCTTCCCCCCACCATTAAAAAAAAAAAAGAAAGTTGAAGACAATTTTCTCGGAAGCTTTTAAGCGCAGGGCACTTCACAAAGACAGTGCCTTCTATTTCCATTCTTAGCCTTTCATCCCACGCAATGGATTAGGGCATTATTTTAGGGCTTTATTTCCCAAAGTGGAGCATGTATAGCATCGGTGGTGGTAATACAACTTGATTTAGGTATAAGTTTAAACATTAAACATTTTTAACGAACTAAGATAAACCGGTTTAACAAGTGGTGCTGATTTTCTACTTAAAGTACAGACAAAGTTTCCTCAGTAACAATTTTAATATAGTGATTTGAAGTTAAGTGTTACATATGTGAGTAGGTCCCAAATGTCAAAGGTGACCCAAATGATTGATGTTTAGGAAACAGTAGACTAGGGTTTGTTTCTAAGACACTAACTTTTCGACTTCACTAATCTGTGAGGAAATCCCTGGTGGTTTTGTGTTGCAAAAATTCCCAGTTCAGTACTGTGTTACACACTCATTTTAAAGTTGACGCTTTCTCAGTAGCTGATTCCATGACATCTTGTTTATTTATACTTAGACTTTTATGTGGTTTTGGCAGGCCTCTCAGAGTGTGGGGGCTATGGGAAAGCTGTAGCCACAGGGACCTTACTGACTTGGACTGCCAGCTTCAGTTACACAGGGTGGAGGCGTAGAGAATGAGGGGAAAGAAGGAAGAGTAAGAGGTGTTTTCCCTCCCGACACGCACTAGTTCTGATTCTCCACAGATGCCAACTGGGTGTTACACAATTAAATTCTGACACTAACTACTCAGAGTTAGTGTCAGACTCTGTAGGTTTAAGGCTTCAGTCCCACAAGAGTGTCTCTACTTCACATACCAGTTGAAAGCACTGGGTCCCCAGGTTACCGGCACCTCTGTCCAGTTTGGCTACAAAGTCGAGAGTTCCCACAACCACCCTCCCCAGGTTCAGTAATTTGCTAGGACAACTCAGAAGTCAGGAAAGTGCATTACTTACTGTTACCAGTTTATCATAAAGGACACAACTCAGGAACAGCCAAATGGAAGAGACGCATAGGGCAGGGTATAGGAGAGAGGTTTGGAGCTTCGTGCCCCCTTCAGCACCTGATGTAGTTACCAACCCAGAAGCTCTCCCAACTCTGCTGTTCAGCAGTTTTTATGAAGGTTTCAGTAAATAGATATGATTTAGTAAATTATTGGCTGTTGGTGATCAATGTAGTCTCCAGCCGCTCACTCGTCCCCAGAGGCTGGGGAGTGGGGCTGAAGGTCCCAAGCTTCTAACCAAGGTTTGGTCTCCTGGCAGCCAGCCCCCATCCTGAGGCTGTCTAGGCCTGCCAGTGACCCTTATCACTAGGGAAATTCCACAAGTTTTAGGAGCTCTGTACCAGGGACTGGGAAGAAAGACCAAGTATCTTTCTACAGTATGATAAGAGGGAACCTGTTTCCACACAAAGTCGAACACAACTCCATCTTTGCAAAAAGAATGGGAGGAAGAGGGAGTCTCAGTGTTCTAGTACATTGGGATGCCCCATGAGTAAACTTAATCATGTGGGTCTTGATTCACTAATTGTCCTCCAAATGTGGCAATAAGAAGTCATTAAATTTTAAAATCTTTTAATTAGAGCATTTTGGGGTTTTTAATATTCATCTTTATTAATTTTATCTAGAATGCACACATCAGGTGTTCTGGATCAGAGATTATTCTTTCATCACTTTAAATATGTTATTACACTGCTTTTTGGCCTCTTGTTTCTGGTGAAAAGTCAACTGTTAATCTATTTGGGGCTCCCTTGTATGTGATGAACTGTTTTTTTCTCAGTGCTTTCAAGATTGTGTCTTTGGTGGGTGGGGGAGGGTATAGCTCAGTGGTAGGGTGCATGCTTAGCATGCACGAGGTCCTGGGTTCAATCCCAATACGTCCATTAAAAAAACGTTAAAAAAAAGACATTAAAAATATATTTAAAAAAAGAAAAAAAGATGTCTTTGGCTTTCAGTATTTTCTGATGTATCTGTGTGTAGAATTAGCCTACTTGAAGTTCTTTTAGCTTCTTGGATGTATAGATTCATGTTTTTCAGCAAATTTTGGAAGATTTTACTGTAATTCAGATTTTTTTTCTGCTCCTTTCTATTTCTCCTATCCTGATTGGTGCCTTTAAAGGAGTCTTACATTTCTCTGAGGCTCTGATCATTTTTCTCTTCTATTTTCTCTGGAATGCTTATGTAATTTCCTCTATTGATATAATTTCAGGTTCATTGATTCTTCTACAAGTTCAAATCTACTGTTGAGCCCCTCTAATGATTTTAAAATTTTGGTTATACTTTTCAACTCCAGAATTTTCATTTAGTTTTTATAGTTTTTCTTTATTGATATTTTCTATTTGGCAAGGCATTGTCTTCATACTTTACTTCTTTAAGCATGGTTTCCTTTAGTTTTTGGAACATATAATGGCTACTTTGAAGTCTATATTGTTTTAATTTAATTTGTTAGCTGGCATCTTTATTACTTTGGGGGAGGGAGGCACTCAGGAGCTCTTGGTGGGCAGGTCTGCCTCCTCTTCACCATCACATGCTTCTGGCTGCACAGGGTGGCACTGGCTCTGTGAATGGCGGCCATGCGCAAGTCCAGGCGGTACTTGTTCTTTCGGATGTGCTGGGTGCTGCTGAGGGTGGCTCGGGTGTTCTTGTAGATGGTGGTCAGCCCATAGGAAGCGGCTGGCTTTCGCTGGCCAGCTCTCTGCTTCATTACCACCACAACACCTTTGCCGTGGGCTACCGGGTCTTGCGGTGGATCAGCCCAGTGTAGCGGAAGGAGTTGCTGGCCTTCAAGTTGTTGGGCTCAGTGCTGTCTGCCTGCTTGTTCTTCTTGATCAGGAAGCTGCAGCAGTTCCACACAAGTCCACTGCAGATGCGTGGACACAGTGGCAGCTCCTCTCATTGTGGTGGCGGGAGACAGTTTCTGTTGCCAATTTTTTCGCTTACGTAAGGGTCACAGGTTCTTGGTTCTTTGCATGACTTGTGATGTTGAAAAGCTGGACTTTTTAGGTAACATAGCAACTCAGGATACAGATTCTTCTTTCCCCTCGCCAGGAAGTGTGCTTGCTTTTGTGACTTGACTAGGCTATTTTAGTGAAATCTGTTTCCCTTGAAGCATGAAGCCTTTGATATTGCTCCCCAGAGAGCACAGCCTTTATCATGCATACAGTCACCCTGGGATGGTGGTTTTAGCAGGGCTCTGACTGTCCCTGATCTCTTAGTTACGACGTCTGCTTCATTTGGTACTACACCACTCTTATTAGGCTGTAATTATCAGCTGTTTGCTCTATTGTTTTCAACAATGCTCTGGGGCAAACTTGCTCACCAGTCTGTTCCAATTAAATGCTGGCAGGAATTGTTTTTGAGGTCAGTCTCTGAAGTTTCTTCTGACCCCAGGAGGGCTCTTCTTAGCTCTGTTTCTGGTTCTCTGTGTGCACTAGCTAGTCTGTAGTTTAGCTCATTATTCTTAAAAGGAGCAGTTTCCAGGAGTGCCCTTAGGCTTGAACTTTCCTACACACTTTTCAAATAAAGTCAGTTCCTTTGAGGAGTGCTTTGGAACGTTTTCTTAGGGACTGCTTCTCCCTCACTAGGCAAACAGAGCCACTGCCTTGGGTGCTGGGCACAGTGAGAAGACCAGCTTGATCTCCCAGGGTGGAACCTATGCTCTGTGAGTGAGCTGGAATGAAGGTGATTGGAGTCCTAGTATTCTTGGACTGCTGCTTTGGGACAGAGCCAGGACTGGGTGGGTAGAGACTGGGTAGAGGAAGGGAATCCCAGATCTCTCAGTCACACTCGCCAGGAATTTAAATTTAGCCTCTTCAGCTTGGTGTTGGAGGGGATGGAAAATGCTGGCAGCTTGCCTTTCCCAGTAAGATTTAGTAAACCTTGCTTGGGAGCTGAGGAGAGGGAGTCTGACGTCTTGGTTGTATTTGCCTGGAGTGGAACTTTCATCAAACTGAGCTGGAGTGGGGCAGACGGGGAGGGAGGTGGTAGTGGCCCAATTGCCACAGACTCTCATTGTTCTTACCAAGTTTCACTAGGTTTTCTTGAATAAATGTTTCCTTGTCTGGTGTGTGCTCTTAGAAGAATTTCCAGAGGCTTTGAATAGTTGTTTTATAGTTGCCACCAGCTTTGTTTTGCTAGGAAGTGGTCCACGGAGTTCCTTGCACTCACACCCCAAAGTGGAACCAGATTACTTTTTACTTACATAGCAACTGCATCAGTCCTGGGGGCAACTCCATGAGAAGCAGTTGGAAAAACCTCCCACACAAGTGGCTGGACATTCCATAGGCGTGGGAATGAGAAAGACGGACTTTCTCTGCTTATACACAGGAGAAAGTCAGTTGCCCCTTGTTTGCTTCCAGAAAGGAGAAAAACCTTTGCTATTCGGAGACAGGATGGAAGCATTCTGGGCTTGCTGACTTTTTGCAGTGTAAACACATCTCTCCAGGGGTCAGATAAGCTCCAGCTTTCTGACCTAGAGATGTCTCCAAGGTCCTGGGCCTCATTTTCCCTTGAAATACAAACACATACCTCCAGAGCTGGGTGAATCTATCTGGAGTTCCCTATCTATACAGTTGCAAATTAATTTTCTAAGATTTGCTCTTAGTCCAGGATCCCAAATTTTCAGCAAATTTATTCAAAAAGCCCAAACTCTGCAGAAATACAAAACTGTTTTCTCTCTACCCTATGATCCCACCTCTTGTGTTTCTCCATAGTTGGCTCTTGGTAAATTTCCTGATCATCTGCCATTCCATGGGTTATTTTGTTCTAATCCGCAGTGGGGGCAAGAACTGAATCCACTGGGTTTGTCTTAAACAACGCTTTTACCCAGGAAGACTTCAAGGGCAGGATGAGGTCAGTCCCACTGTATTGGTCTTAATCTCGGCCTCCAAAGCTCTTCCTGGTTTTAGTCAGTTGAACAAATCTCATTTATCATAAAGGTTTATACCTTAGAATGCCTGGTGGCTTTCTCAGGTTTCTGTATTAACTTTGCCTACCTGGCCCGAGGCATACACCCAGGTAGAGCTGGCTATATTAATATTTTGCACAGACTTTGCCATGTCCTGCAAAAAAGAAACCTGTGGCAAATTCTGTCATCCATATAACTTGCCCCAGTGAGTTGAAGCTGGCCAGAATGCCTCTGAGGCTGAGACAGGGTCATGAATCACTTCAGCTAAAGTGAAGAATAAATTTCATACCACCTTTCTAATGGAATAACTCATATTGTAGGTAAGCTTCCCACAGAGTACACGTCTGAGGGTTCCTTGGTCTACCTAGGGTATTTCCTTAAAGACTTGAAAATTTCTGATAACCACCTCCAGTGTAAGTTGGTGTTTAATGCCTGCCTTTCATACATACAGCCCCAGAGGGCCTACATGGCACCCCTGGAAACAAAGAGTTTACAATTACTAGGGCCCCCAAGAGGGACAACACATCAATTAGTCAGCACAAGTGGGCAGGATCCCTAATGGGGCCTCC
The DNA here is from genome assembly GCF_036321535.1 of Camelus dromedarius. Lineage (NCBI taxonomy): Eukaryota > Metazoa > Chordata > Mammalia > Artiodactyla > Camelidae > Camelus > Camelus dromedarius. The sequence continues at coordinate 34,586,582 of NC_087443.1, read as the reverse complement.
CACTAGTTGATAACTTTTGGGACTCTACCCTTCAGCCCAAAAGATTCAGGTCAGTCCAGTCCTTGCTTTCAGTTCAGTTTCAGGCAGTCCTGCTTGCTCATGACACCAGTTCATCTGTCCCTGAGGTGTGGTTGTCATCTGGAGGTGTTCTGCATGGAAAACGCAGGAGCTGGGACTGTCCCCTCCTGTCTGGTCAGCTGTCAGGCAGTGAGTGGTCAGTTTGAATTGGGGAGTGGTTAGGAAAGGGGCGCAGGGCAGCTTGTGGGGAGAGCAACTGATGAGTGTTCTCATTGTGGGGGGAGGGTCCCAGAGCAGATTCCAAACAACACAGATCATTAACCCCTGCCCCCACCCTCCATCTCCCTTCTTGCGGCCCTGCTTTTTGCTTTTCTTCCATTGTTACGAAGTCAGTGAGCCTCATTACTATTACTTCACAGGTTTCTTCCAGCATCCTCCCCTCTCACCCAGAAGGGTTGGGTGCAAGAGAGGCAGAAAGCCTCCTCACAGAACGTTTTCACACAATTCAAACAGAATTATTCAGTCTAAATCTCCTAAAACCCCTTTCAGGAAAGCTGACCTGGGATTATTGTTAGGGTACAGAGAGAAGCATACATTGTATCCAGGAGAATGTTTAAGGCAGAGTTCTGAATTAATTTTTTTGAAATAGATTTTTGGAAACAAGCCCCCCACCCTTACTGTCCTGACAGTGACCCAGTGAAAAAGCTGGAGAGAGGAGCAGCCCTCCCTGACGACAGCTGCATTGAATCATCAAGCTACCTCACTGAAGTGTAAGGTGAAAAGTGAGTCAGACCAGCAGCTGATTGTTGAGTGACCTCTGCCAGAACCAAAAAAGGCACAAATTGCCCAGCTGCAAAACTCAGAAACGCTGAATCCAAAAATCCAACAGTAATGAGATCTTCCCAAGAGGGGGCCCACAGTCTCATCTGCTTTAGTCTGTCCCTCTACCCGAGTAGGTGGAGGGGCTGCACTCCTTGTGTTTTGACCTTCCTCTGTCTTGCAGCTTTCCTAGGAATCCTGCCAGGAAACAGTCAGGCTTTCCTGATCAGCCATGGCCTCTTCAGAGAACAGCCCTTTCCACAGGCTTCTGTGTGTGATCCAGGCAGGTGCACCAGCACTGATGATCCGTTTCCACAGCTCACACCACAAAAGTGTGTCTATCAACAGTTTCAGGGTCTGAGTTCTGCTTGTGGAGCAGGGAGACCACACTTGTTTTCAGCTTAACGGAGCTTAAAACCACAATAGGCATCAGTGAGCCAGGCCCAGGCAATTGAAGGAAACCTTGTGAATCTAGGATTCCCTCTAATTTCCTCCCAAAAGCCAGCTGCTTTTCCTTGCCTGGGGCAGCAGCAGGTATAGCTGCCCCTTTCTTGTGCAAAGCTGAAACGCTGCCTAGCTATCGGGCCTTTCCTTTCGTGCAAGGATTCTTTAAAAACTCCTTTTACCTGTCAGTCATAGAGTTAACCCACAACTTTATGATCTACTAGGGGGTAATCTGTTTTCCACAAGAGCTCATTAGCAGGCATGAAAGCCTCTTTCAAAAAGGCACATACCTAGTAACCGTATCAAAGACTCCTAAGGTATACCTTAAACTGGAAACTGCCTCCCTTCTCATGCTCTCTTGGCCTACTACCTTTCCTAAGGCAAACATTGTGGCCACAATCCAGCACAGGAACTTGTTCTGTATCCCACACCTGGAGTCCAATAAGATTTCAGGCCTCCAGTTTGATGGTAAGAAGCCAGCAGTTTTCTCATTTGCCAGACCTTAGGGCTAAGAGGCATCCATTTCAGTCAGGTGGCAAAAAGCAAGTGTGTCCCATTACACTTCTTTTTGTGTCTTTCTCTAACTGAGATGAGATGATCCCTCTGGAGCAGTTATGACAAGCGTATAACATCCAAATCAATTTCTGCCATATATTCAGATGCAGCAGCATGGAAAACGACACAAACCATTTTTAAACTCTCTTTTTTTCCCCACTGCAAAGTTTTGCACAAACTCCTAGCAGTTAAAGTCAGCATTTACAGCGATAAAAGTCACAGCTGTGGGGAGAAGCTGTTTACCCCCTTGTGGGGAATGCAGAGGGAGGCAAAATGCAGGCTGCACGTGGCATTTTAGAATGGCCCTCCCTTTTCCCCCATCTGGCCTATATGAGAAGGCTCCAGGACTTTTCTGTTCACTCAGTGAGGTTTCGCTCTGTACTCCTCAGCATCTCCACTTACCCATGCGCCGTGTCTCCTCTCCACATAGGTACACCGTGCTGGTATCCAATAGAGCCATCACTGTTCCAGTCTCTCGTCCACTCCCGTTTCCGCCGTATAAAGGGACTAGGGTGGTGCCTTCTGAAACAGGAAGATCAGCTAGGGCAGAAAAGGAGTTAAGGGTCAGAGAGGAGCAGAGAAGTGTCTCCAAGATAGCAGTCCAGACTGCTTCCCTGCGGTACTGGGCCGCTTAGCTCTGCAGTCCTAGACCCTCTCCTCTCACCTGTGCCAGAGAACAATCTAAGCTTCTCTTGTCCCACCTAAAGCCTACCTTTAAGAATTTCCGGCCCAACCAGAGGATGAGAGCAAAATCCAAAAGTGCCATTAGGGCTGTGTTTTCCAAGCCTATCTCCTAACACCTGGCTAACAAACTTCCTGATACTTTCAATAGATGTGCTTTTCGTTCACACAGATCCTCTTTAAATCCTGCTAACCAGCCTCGGAGTTCTCATCTGTCTCTCCCAGCAAACCACGGGACACACAGGTGCCCATCATCCTTGTCACCATGCCCGTTGGGCTTTTAGTCTTCATCCTTACCAACTTTATTCTCAATGCTCATGAGGTATTCTAGATCAGGAGCAGATTAGTTATTAATTTATGCAGTAATACAAATAATATTATTATGGAAGTAGTTATAACTGCATCAGCACCCCTTGCCTCAGTGCTTACCACTGGGGCAATGTGACGAAAGCCAGACGGAAAAATCTCCAGCATGGGTGGTCAGACACGCCATAGGTGAGGGATAGAAAAAAATGAATTTTCTTTGCTCACAAACAGGAGAAAGGCAACTGCTTCCTTCTCTCCCAGATGGAAGGCGGGAAATCTTTGTTGCATGGAGACAGGCTGGAAAGGATCCTGGGTTCTCCCTCTAACCTTTTGGAAAATAAACACATCTCTGCAGGGGCCAGAGCAACCTGGTGACTCCAGTTCTTATGACCTAGAGCCAACTCCAGGGTCTCAGGCCTCACTTTCCCTTGAAATGTAAACGCACCTTCAGATTTAGGTAAATCTCTCTAGTCCTCTCATTCTATACTTGTTAAATTAACCTCACTAAGAATCCCAGGTTTGCAGCAATGTTTATCCAGAAAGCCCCAACTCTTCCAAGTCAAAGATTCTGCTTCTCTTGCTAACAGTTTGCTCTGTTGGGCCACGTTGGGAGCAGAACAGATGCAGGACTCCCATGACCCAGGCAGCTCCAGGCAATTCCACAAGAATTGTCTTTGCTTCCATATCGGAGCTTCGGTGCCAGGCTAAAGTGTGAAGTGGCAGTGGGAAGGGGAGGAGGTGGCTTGGGCAAGAGGGTTGCTGAGTGAGCAAGCGATGAGAAAACCTTCCGTGTGTGGGTCATGGGAGTACTGTCAGTTCAGCCCTTGGGAGAAGGGCTATTTCTTGAGTAAATAGAGAATGGCAGTCTTAGACTCCTAAAAAGGAAGAGGAAGGAGCTAGGGAAGCAGTAAGCTAGAAGCAATGTACTTAAAAGATATGTTAGAGCCCATTTTCTGGGCTGAAACCCAAGAAAGCAAGAAAGAGTATGTGCATTTGTTCTGCGTGGGGTTGGGGAACCACGACTGTGAGGACGGCAAAGGGAGAGGTCAGGGAATCTCTGCAGATGGGTCCTACTGGTTTCTGCCTGGACAGCCTCACCACATCATGTGTACAAACCTACACTCTTTCTCCCAGAATGTAATCTGAGAAAAGGCCTGGCTGCCTTGGGTCAAAGGTGCGGTAATGGATGGCTTTGTGTGAAGTAGGTGGTCGGCTCCTAGAAGCAGTGACCAGATGACGCTCACATGTAAAGACCAGAGCCGCTGATGTTAAGCATGACCTACAGCCTCTTTTAAGATGTCTCAGGGTGGTGAACTCTACATTTCATTCCTAAGGCACTAAAGTCCTGTGGAGGTGCAGTCACATCTGCCCAGATGTAACATAAAGCCTTCTGTGCTGAAGAAAAGGGAATTCACAATCTAAAAATAAAAAAAGTTTATGTCTTTAAAGTTTCTAACAGCCTAAAAGTACTTCTTAGTGAAATACTTTTACATGAATGGTATCCCCAGAGTGGCTTTTATCTTTTAATAGTTAATATTTCAGGAAGCCAAAAGAGTCTATAACCAACTTGAAAGCAGCTGGAGCAAAGCAGACTGGGAGAAGTGAAAGAGAGCATGGATGCAGAAACTCAGTGTTGCTTTCCAGACTGGGGCAAGAGTGGTTCAGAGGGGCAGAGAGGGTGGTGGACCCGGCAGAGCAGCCCTGCTGGGGGGCATGGGGAAGCACAGATTAGCCTCTCTGGATTCTGGGCAGATCCTGTTCATTATTCTGAGTCACTCAACCCCCACCTCCTTTAGTAGGAGAGGAGCAAGCAAGGCTGCAATCTTGTGATGCTTTTTGGGTGTGTGTGTGTGTGTGTGTGTGTGTGTGTGTGCGCGCATGTGCAGCCTGGAGTAAAAGGCAGCATTATGTGTGTTTATCTCATGATGCAAATTAGAGCTCTCTCCCAGCTCTCTTCACACTCCAGAACCTGGTCCTCTCTGGAGCAGGAGGCCTCTGCTGGGCTGGATCCACCACTACACAGCCCAGACGTGGAGACCTGGGGCCTGGGTGGATCTGCGCTCTTTCAGGACTGAAGACAGCTTTCTTTAACAAATGATGGGTTACTCACCCCTCAAATATAAGTGAGGTTATTAATTATTTGCCTCTTTAAATCCTGAGTTAATCTTACATTGATGTTAACAGTGATACTGACTTACTGGCCCTATTTCATAGGCTTCCTCTCAGGAGAGATGGGAGGGCATCCTGTTCTTAGGGCTGTAACTGTAGATGCCTTTTTGAGATTGAGCTGTAACAGCTGTGACAGTTCTTGTCTTCCCCTCTGTGATTTCTACATGCGATAAGGATATTCTTCCTCATCTAGAGGAGAGTGCCCATTGTAACCTTTTTAGTAAGATTTCCCCAAACAGTTAAAAATTACCAATACTGCCAAAACTTCTGCATCTCATTCTTCTCATGGCATGCCCCTGACTTAACATGATATGGGTAAAGTAGCAGGAGCCCTGACACCTTTTCTGTAAATACCCATCAGTGTGGTGTTCTAGCTTCAGAGCAGTTAAGGCGTGGAAATAAAAGCATCCGGCCGGTATAAAATCCAGAAGCTTAATCAAGCCCTAAGCAAGACAGGCATTTTGCCCACAGCAGAAAATATGAGGAGATGAATGTCAAATGTCCTTGAGTAAGTCCCTTGGTCAGAGATGTATTTTGTTGCAGATTATAGAAAGCCCTCTAAAACTGGCATGAACACATGAGGGGTAGATTTGTCTCATCACAGTCAGTTTGGAGGTAGGCAGCCCCAGGGCCAGCACAGTGGCTCAGCAAGGCCATCAGACAACTGGGCTCTTTCTTTCTTTCTGCTTTGTCTTCCTTAGTGGATAGTCTTTTGATATCATGCTTTTCACCTCATGGTGACAAGGTGACTGCAACCTCTTCAGGACCCAGGCTGGAAGAAAGACTCAGGAATGAAAAGGTAAAAGATGGAGGAAAGGCCTTTCCTTTGTGAGGCCTCTTCTCTTGGCAGTGGCATAGGGCCACCTCTATCTCATTGACCACCATGATGTCACATGTGCCTGGTTTTAAGTGAGGCTGGAAAATTGAGTCCATAATACACTTTTCTGGCTCCACACTCAAGAGGAAGGCAAAGAAAAAGGTGACTGGGAATGTGGGTTGAATGTGCCAGTCTACAATTTCTGCCACAAGGGGTCACAATAAAGTATTACTGGAAGAAGGCAAGGCTAGCAGTCAGCTTTACCAAACATACATTGTCTTCTCCTAGATGGGGGAAAAGTCATGGTCACGACTGGTGTCTGGTCAAGCCAGCTGTGGAAGTTGGGAAAAGGAACGTCAGGATTGGCTAAGAAATCCATCCATGCGCAGAACCATGCCCTACAAGAAGCACTCGAAGTACTAATAATGACATGGAACAAGGGATAATCAAGATTAATATTCTTAATTTGGGAAGAAAAGTTAGAGAGTGCTAATATCAGTAGAACTGATGTGTACTTTGGATGTTTCTCCAGAATAACGTTTGAACCAAATACTGTTGTTTGTATTGAAGAGTCAATGATGAATCCTCAAAGAGGGCTCGTAGTCAGTTAGTGGAAGTGGAGGATTTGAGTCCAGGTCTGCCTGATCAATTCCAGGACTCTCTTATCTTCTGATGCCTTAGGTGCCCTGAGGCCCCAAAGGGACAAGTCTGGCTCATCTTCCTCATGACGGTCGTGCTCAGGCATCCACAAACTTCTGAGAATGGCATTCAGGAGTGGGACCCAGGAATACTGACTTCCAGTCCTAGCAGTTGTAGCCCTCATGTTGGATTATGATTGCCTCCAGCTGCTGCTGTTCCACTAGGAGCCCCTTGGGGGCGAGGACTGTGTCCTGTTCACTGTCGTATCCCCACTAACTGCCATATAGTAGGCACTCAATAAATATGTGCAGGATAAGGAATGATTGAAGGACTGCCCTGTTACAGTGTCAGTGTGTTATGAGTGACTGATGTCATACCATGGCAGCCACGGATTAAGTATTTCTTAAATAGTCCATGTAGGAAGGAGACTATATCTCGAATGGGTGGGATTAGAGAACAATTCATGGGAAAGTCAGCATTTGAGACAGTCTTCCTGACAGGATTTTGAGATGTGGGGAAGAGTCCTTTAGGTGGAGGAAATGGGCACAAGGTCGTCAAGATGAGAAAGTACAGACTATTCAGCGAGAGGCCAGTTTGAATGGAGTGAAGACATACCTGAAGGGAAATATTAGATATTGGAGAAAAAGGAATGTTGCCAGATATGACTGGCAAGTATTGGGTTAAATAAGTTAGGTTTTCAGTTACAGTTCCTAGAGCCTTTCACAATGTCCCTGTGACTCAAGCCACGTTTCTTAAACATTTGGGCTTTGGGACCAATTTCTTACAAAGCATTTCATGGAATGACTTCCACAGAACACATTTTGGAAAATGCTGATCTAGTTCAGCTCCACATTTAAGACAAGGAAGCTGAGACCCAGAGTGCAGAGGTGGCTTATTCAGCACCTCATAACAGAACTTGGATTAGAACCCAAATCAGATGGCTTGACCTCCAGTAAATGTTCATTTGTAATGTGAAGACTATGTGTTTATAAAGAACAGCTTCTTCATTAAAGGTCATTACAGGGACTTTTATTTATCTGTTACTACTCAAACAACAACCTGGTGCTGAAATACCCCCAGTTTTGTACAGTGGTATTTTATATTCATCACTGTGATGCTGAGCAGAGGTGAGAGCTGTCAGTCACTGGCCCTGCCTCTGCAGACTCCACAATCTTGGGTTCATCTTAAGTCAGCCTCAGATTTCCCTGGAGGGCAAAGAAAGGATGTTTTTCTGCACAGCCATTTTAAGGAGACACAGGGACTGCAGAAGTTTACAACCTGTGCCTCTTTCCTTAGCTTTTCCTTGCCCCAACCCTTATACCTACCTGCTGCAGTAGGCAGGATGGCCCCCAAAGATGTCCACATCCAAATCCCTGGAAACTGTGACTATGTTACCTAATATGGCAAAAAGGACTTGGCAGATGTAATTAGCTTATGGACTTCAGGGTGATTACCCTGGATGATATGGGTAGGCCCAATCTAATCACATGAGCCCTTAAAAGCAGAGAACTTGCTCTGGCTGGAAGCAGAATCGAAGCAACAGAAAGGCAAGTCGGAGAGAACTGAAGTGTGAAAAAGACTCCAGGCTGTTTGAAGATGAAGGGGGCAACATGACAAGAAATGCAGGTGACTTTAAGTTGCTGAGGAGAGGCTCCCGTCTGACAGCCATTGAGGGAACGGGGAGCTCGGTTCTCAGTCCAACAACTACAAGGAACTGTTCTGCCGAAAACCTGAACAAGCATGGAAGCAGATTCTCCCCCAGAGCATCCAAGGGCAGCCCTGAGCCCAGCCCCAAGCAGCGAGCAGCAGCACCCGTGGAACCCACCAGACTTCTGACCTGTGAGATACTGTGTTGTTTTAAGCCACCAGTTTGTTTTGACAGCCTTAGAAAACTAACACACCTGGGTATAGTCATTAACAACCAAAGAGGAAGCTGTGAAAGGAATAGAGGTTAGGGAAGGGCCCCACAGGGCCTGAAGAACTTCGGGACCAAGTGTGAATGAATTTTAGCATTTTTTAAAAGAAATCATCTGGTTCCAGTCATTCACATCCTTCCCTCCCAGCCAGGTGTCCCTGTATCTCCGTGGGGGGAAGGCTGCTCCCTGAAAGGGCCAACTCTGTCTTTTCAGGCATATCCATGTGCTGTGACAAGCCAATTGTGAGGTCTCTGTCATAAACGGTCCAAGACCTTTGCAGCTCAACTGCTGGTCAACATCAGTGGCTATATCACTTGAAAGCAAGGGGCCTCTAATTTCCTAATCCTGACAGCTTGAAGTGTGTCTGTTAAAGAGGATAGCACTAAGGACTCCTGCTGTTGAACAGCCTGGCCTTCTGAGGGAAGCCTTTAGCTTTTCAACAGAGGGCGTTTCCCAGAAGGGAGGGGAGCCATTTGTCTGGGAGTTCAAAATAAACCTCTCTGAGCTTGAGAAGGAATTTCAGCTTCCATCATAGATAACCCAGCTACCCTTAGATGTACAGCCAGTTTCTGAGTCTTGGTACTCTTTTGTCTTTCAGTGTTTAGGAAAGTGTTTGCGTTCTTTTGTTTTACTGAAATAAAAGGGAGACACGGAGAGGGGTTTGGTTTTGCTAGCCTGAAATCTTTCTTCTTTTTGTTCCCATTTTGTTTGGTTTTCTGAACCTATTTAAGGTTATAACACAATAGATCTAATTATTTAAAGTCATGGAAATTTTTGCCCAGTGTCTAATCTCTGATGAGACATACATTGTTACAGAGTACTTTCATTTTTAAAAGTTCAGGATTAATTTTAATCTTAAAGAAATTTGGAAATTCAGTACTGGATAAAAGTGCAATTTAGAATCAGGGAAGCTTCTTGGATTACATAGAACAAAACATCCCTTTTTATTAAGCCTGGGTGTATCTGCAGGCTGTTTTATTCATGCTCTATTGTCATCTCTACTGCATGTAGACGATACTTTTCCCACAGTGTGATTCAATACAGGCGCCCAGAAAGATCCTCTCAGATTTCATGTGTCCGGGTAATTAGCTGAGTTTGAGTGTCTCAGTTAAACTGTTTGAAGGTCAATAATGCATGAATTTCTGGCAGACTGCCTAGCACAGAGTCTATAAACACACTTGTATAGGGGACTAAACATTTTTAAAATAGAGAAAATTTTGTGTTTTAAATATGAAATAAATAATGCTAGGATTAGTTTTTCCTAGAATTTAATTTTATGGCAAATTGACGTTTTAGTGTAACACTAAAAGTTCTGTTGTGAATGCTTTCCAAATTGCCAAAGAAATATTTCCTCTTTTTTTGTGTATTTGTACACACTTTCTTATGGATCTTAAAATCAAATTCAAGCACTGTATATTAAAATGAAAGAGTTTTTCTAACCATCCTTTAGAAAAAACTCAGAGTTTAGATTCCATGAGAATGCCCTCTTGGAATTTGTTTCGGTGCCTTAAAAGCATAAGATAAGTGTAAATATTGCATGGTAAGTTAATTTTTTTCCCCTAAAGGTAAAGTTTTTATGTAAAGCTTTAATTTTGTCCCTGACATTTAGGAGCGTTCAGATATCAAGATAAACACTCAGTTTTGATAAAGATGCTTTTTTGAAGGGTTCCCCCCCACCAACGCCCAGTGGATAAAGCAAACACAGGCTTGGGAGAGGCAGGTTGTAACTTAATTTTGGTTCTGCCTTTCTCACTTGGAGAATACAAAGTTTAGGCTTGTTTTAGTTTTATTAAAACTTCCAACTGATTATCTGTAGCTGGCAGATTTAGGAGTCTGGTGTCCCGGGTTGAAGATTCCTCCAGTACCGCGGCTCTTGGTTGGGGGAGGTGTGCTGGTGCTACGCCAGCTGCCTTCTCTGGGTCTGGTGGAAGGCAGTCTTGCTGTGTCCGTATTTGTCATGAATGTACTTCTTGCTGTTTTCACCTTGGGGCATGAGTATTCACACCTCATGAATTGTCCAGGAAATAACTCTTCCAGCCACTCTTCTTCACGGTTAGACAACAGCCAGGATAGGGTATTTTTCTAGAGGAACTTCGTGTCCTGACATGAAGATGCCACCTCCTTTTCCTCAGAATTTTGATGTGGTCTTTGATGGCACCAGATTCTTGAGCTATTATCACTAACTCCAGGAACAGGCCATACCTCCATTGTTCTGCTCCTATTGGCCAGGGGCTTTCTAGGCCACTGTTACTAGGCACCCGGGAGCAGAAATTGATTGCCTGGGGTTATGTGAATTTATGTCTATCACACAAGAGACTGATGCTAGTCACAATTCTAGGATCCCAAGCTATGAGGGGTCTGCTCTGGACTGTACTGGATGTCATTGGCTTTCGATAGTTAAGAGCTCCATATTTTCATTTGCTCACTGGGTATCTACATGCTACATATGTTTAATTTGCATTGCCCTGTTTTTTTCTTTCCTAGAAAAGTAGAATTTTAAAGAATAATTAAAAAAAAACCTCATATATTTTGCCTCATAATTTGGGAATTAAAAAATATTATATACCAACTAAATCCTTTGGGGGTACAGCACAGTAGCAATGGAAATGTCCTTGCAGAAAAGGTGGCATTAAATGTAGCAGGCGCTACTCTGTATGGTTCTACTTTGTTGGTATTTTTTGTGAAACCAGTCTTTGAGCATAAACATGTTTCCCATTTCCACAGCCCCCAAGAGTACAAGACTGTGTAAACAGAGAGAACATTGTTGTGAACTGTTTACTCTGGCCCACAGGCTCTCCTAGCCTTCTGATCCCTGCTCAGCTCAAGGGTCAGAGGTCTGCAGCGGGCCTGGACTTAAGGGTGCTTGTCAATTACTCCGCAGTAGTGGAGGGTAAAGCCCAAGGGCTAGCCTTCTCTTACTGTGAAATCTACTTATTTCTATACATGGCATCTTTTACACAGAAATTTAATATTTGGTGAAAAACTCTGTAAGAGTTATTGCATTCCAGAAACCCAAGTGCAAAAGTAACTGAAACAAACTATGGCTGCTGCTCGAAAATCATTCCCACATCTGTCACAAATATTCCCATGTCAGGATTCCCTCTGCTTTCCTGCACAAAAAACTCTTGATGATTTATGCACCTGAAGACGTATCTTAGCAACGGCTGTGAAGGAAATGTACTGAGAAGCTTTCTCTAGGCTTTGTTTAGAGGGAGCTCCACAGCAGACGTTAAATGTGACTTAACATGTTCTCTGAAAGGCAGTTGACACATAGTTGTAGTAATTTTAAAAAGAAGAGAGGGCATTTGTCTTTCTAGTTGGTAGGAGATTTATTTACTCTTTTAAAATACACATCCCCACACTATGGTAGGAATTATGAAGAAAATTTCTAAATATGTCTTTGGATTTGGCAAGCAGTTTAAGGATTCTTTAACAAAAAGTTTGGGGTTTTTAAAATGTAAGAAAGAGCTTCTCTTTCTCATACATTTCTGCTTGGTAACTAAAAGTAGTGCTTTCTGAAAAGTACATTTTAACTTACTTGGAAGTAATTATAGGTATACAAGGGATTGCAAAGAAATGTACAGGAACATCCCATGCATCCCTTCCCTCAGCCCCATGAAAAATCTATTTTGACTATTCATTTTCCCATGAAAAGAGGAAACACGCTTAAGGATTGAGCTAGCAAATGGGCTGCTTCAAGTCTAGCCCAAAGGTTCATTGGAGACCCTTTATTGGACCCCAGTACAGCTTCCTTGTTTCATTTGCACAGAAATGGGAAGCCACCAGCAGGGGGCGCAGCAGGAGCACCAGACATGCACTGCTTTTCTAAGCCACTCATCTCTGTTTTAATCTCTATCCTTCCCACCCCTATCTAAAAGTTCAAAGTAACTGGGTGTACACTAGAGTTGAGGTGAGGCTTGAGTGCCTATTATGCGGTTGAGCATATCGTTTTCAGATTTTGCCCGCTTCTCCGATACTCTAGTCTTTAACTTTCTAGGAGAGGAGACCTCCCCCCCTCCCTTTTTGAATTAAGGACTTCTAAGTCCACATGAAGTGGGGCAGGTAATCAATTTAAGATCACATACAAGAAAAAAGTCACTTAGACTCTCTTGGAAGATGGGAAGGAGATATATGTTTGTTTTAAATTAAGCACATAGAGTTAAATATGTTTAAGAAGCAAAAAAATATGTGCAATTGTACTTTAATTCTGTATTTGGCCAGGTTGAGGAGGGAGAGGAAAGAGAAGAAAGTAAATCTCAGATGCAGAGGGAAAAAGGAAAAGCAAAGAGGGAACGAAGATGGGGAGAAAGGCTTACCAGCCTAGCTCAGAGGTAGAGTTTCTAGGAGGATTTTGAGTTTTAGGTCAGTTAACATTCTACTCGGACATTAAGTTTCATAGCATCATCTCTTATCACTGCCCTTTGAAATGCTACTTAATTAGCCATTCATCCTAGCTTCTCAGAATGCTATAGGTATCTTAGCATCACCCAATGGGACAGCACCAAGCAGGCCAAGAGGAGAGCCTTCCTTAGGCTGCCAAAGCAGACAGCAATTCTCCCCTGTGTTGCGACCTTCCAAGGTCAAAGATGCCCCAGCCTTCCAAATAGAGACGTGTAAGTAAACAAGGAAACAGAGCAATGTGATCTTTAATAGCAAACTGCTTATCAGGTTCCTGATGGAAGTCCTTTATCTTTCGTGCGGTAAGTCCTGTGAGCCACTGACCAGCTTTAGCTACAACCCTTTACACTTGGCCATTCCTCATCAGTTTCCTTCCCCCTCAACAACCAGTGCAATGTATTGGCTTTTTCATTGTCACTGGGAAAGTCAACTGCAGGGTATAGCCAGGTTTTCTAACTATTTTGGCTTCCCTCTGGCTACAGTTGACTCCTATGCAGCCCTAGGGCCATGTTTATTTGTTGAATGATTAGTTACTTCAGCTGATACTATGGATGTCAACACACTGGTGCTACTCAGACCAGCAGCATGGACATCACCTGGGAGGTTGTTAGAAATGCAGAATTATAGGCTCAGGTTCAGATCTTCTGAATCAGAGTCTGCCCATTAGCACAATCCCCTGGTGATTCTCATATGCACGCTGAAGTTTTAGAAGCACTGTTGGCCTCCCTGACTCTCACCCTTTTCTATTCCCAACTGCCACTTCATCTACCAGACACCACACTTAAATCGCCTTGAGACTCGGGGCTCCTTCATAATCTTTGTATTCATTTTTCAGTGTCCTAGTGTACTCTGAGACTAACTGTTCAAACTCCCTTTCTACTCTTCACCTCCTCATTCCCATTTTTTCCTCCTCCCATTCCTAGTTCTCCCCAACTTCACGGAGATCAGATGACCTTGCTGTACTAATGTTTTTTTCACCCTATGCCTCAAGATATTTCTGGTCTTCTGCCACTCTATTTTCTCATATCTCAGATGAAGTAATATTTATCTCATTTCTAATATAGTTCTTTTATCTGTGCCTTTTGTACATTTTCCCTTTCCCTTCCTTTGGGATATCTTGCTGTTTTATTGGTCTCCTCTCTCTCAGAATCATTTCTGTCATCTCCAAAAAGCCCTTCCTTTTTGCATCCAAATGTGCAGAGATTTTAAGAAAATCCCAGCATACACACACACATTAACATTCACTTGATCCTACTCCTTTGTAGTTTGTGTTCTGTTTCTCCTCTTTGACAATCAGATTTTTTCCAAAAAATGGTCTAGAACAGTGGTTTACAATTGAGGCAGTTTTGGCCCCCATACCCAACTCCTTCTTTCCAGGGACTTTCGGCAATGTCTGGAGACATTTTTGCTGCAACTGTGGGAAATGCTACTGGCATCTAGAAGTCAAGGACACTACTAAACATCCTACAATGCACAAGATGGCCCCCTACAACAAATAATTCTCTGGCTAGGGTGACCAACCATCCTGGTTTGCCTTCAACTTTCTGGTTCTAGCACTGAAAATCCTGTGTCCTGGGAAACCCCTCAGTCCAGGGCATACTGGGACAATTGGTCACCCTGCACCTGGCCCCAAATGTCAAAAGTGCCGAAGATGAGAAACCCTGCTCTAGGAGGAAGAGCCATTAACTTCAGTTTTTTCTCACCAACTCCCTTCCCTTCAATCTGACATTTAATATCTGTTCTTTCCTGTGGTAACAATTCTCTTGAAAGTCACCAATGTCACCTTGTTTCAATCAAGTAATCCAGTTGCCTTTTCTCCAACTTTTTGATCTCTTTCAAGCACTTGACTCTACTGATTGGCTATTCATTTTGAAGGGTTTTTTTTTTTTCCTCTTACTCTTTGTTCTCTCCCTCCTGCCTTCATTACTGTGCCTTCTGTCTTTTATGAGTTCCTATTTCTACTATCTCTTAAATGTAGGTAGCCCCTCAGTTAAGTGTTCCTTGGCTTTCTTCTTTACTCGTCTATTAAAGAATTTGTTTTACGCCTGAGCTTCAGCTCTCATCCCTATTGGTTGATTCCCAGATCTCTCTCCTGAGTCCTAGTCCTTCCTTTCCAATAATTGAGGGGTTCCCTTGAGTGTCCAGAGAATCTAAAACTCAACCTAATGGCATTATAAGAAGAACATTTAATACATTGGCAAAGAGGAAAGGCAATATGGTCTAGCTCTTTTTTCTAGCCTTATCTTCCACTTTGGTCTGATATTACCCTTAAACTCTCTCCAACCAAGATAACTCTAGCCGCCTCTTGTGTACTTTGTAATTCCCTCGCACCATGATTTTGCTCCATGTATTCTTGCAAATTGGAAATGACTTCTGCCTTTTCCTTCTTCAAATTTTCCTAATCATTCCGGTCAGGAAAATGCGGAATGATGAAAATACTGGATCAGGAGTCAGAAGATCTATTTCTGTCACTACTTGCTTTTAGGCCTTGGGCTCAATTATTTGAGCTTTCTATTGTTTTACATACTTTAAATAAAGAAATAATAATCTCCTCTGTGCCTGTCTCAAGAAGCTAATATGAAAAAATGCTTTGAAAGATGTGAATTGCCGCATAAGCATTGTGAGACCTGAACTCCGGTAGCACTTGGTGCCTTTCATTTGGAAACGATCTCTTGCTTATAAAGTAGTGACAAATATTACAAATTTCTTAAAAGTAGAGGTCATAACATACAGCCTTTTTCTTCTGTAGTTTCTATCATCGCACATGTCATGTTGGCGGAATCTGAGTAAGGACTGGTGAAAGAGGAGCAGTTCCACCTGCTATTCAGTTTTTACTCTTGTTCACTAATTCCAAACATTTTATAGTGTATCAAATTTTTCACCTTTCCTTTTTTTTTTTTTTTAATCTCCAACTTAGGTGATGTCTTTCCGGTGCAAATGAATCCAATAGCTCAATCTCAGTTTATACCTTTGGCTGAAGTTCTTTGCTGTGCAGTATCCGATATGAATGCAGCTCAGATTGTGGTAACACAGGAGACACTCTTGGAACATCTGATGAAACATTACCCAGGTAGGGTAATGAGTTTTTCTTTCTGAGTTCATTGCATGTGTTTGGTTTCTTTTTATGTCATCTTAAACACGTAAATGAACTGGGTGATACTCCCATTTTTTTCTATGATTGAATCTTATGTTAGAGCCTTGTCATAGAAAGGCCTGCCTCAATAAACTTGATATGAGTTTTTCTTTTATTTCCCAAATTAACTTTTTCAAGAATAATGTTTCTGGTAACAAATAAGTCACATGTTATAGAAAGGAGTGCAAAAACATTCATCTTCTCCCCCGACGTCCTATTCTTAAATGGTCACTTCCCAGAGGTGACAACTTCTATCATTTATAGTTTCTCATGTATACTTTCATAAATTGTATTTGAATATGTGTATCCTTTTTAAATAACAAATTGGATCATTCTACACATTCTCTTTGCACCTTTCTTTACTTTTTTAGCTTAAAGACATAGTTTGGAGATCTTTCCATACGAGCATATATTGATCTATCTCATCCTTGTTATAGCTGCGTGGTATCCAAATGCATGAGTGTCAAAGAGCATTTTTATCTTTCCCATCATAAACTATGCTTATTGTAGAAAAATCCAGAAAGTATAGAAGAGTAATCACTCACGTCACCATTCCCCCAAGGAAACCAATGTTGATACGTTGATGTATTCTTCCGGTGTTACACATTTTACACACTGTTTTCACAATGTAAATATAGTTTTCAACCCTGCTATTTGGAAAGGGAATTTCTTTTAAAGTTATTTTGTTACCTTCTCAGTTTGTCAAACCTCCATAATCCAGATGTCAGGTAGTTTGCCCTCGCCCAAGTACAGACTAGTTTTCATTTTCTCTTTAGATTCTTACTAAGATTTAAGCTATGAAATTGTGGTTTTCAAAAACTTCTATGTTTGCTCTCAGGACTTTCCTTAGTCAACACTTAAATTTATAATGAGGTTGTGTAACTTGGTGTTTGTATTTGAGTGAATTCAGATTTTTTTCTCTACTTAATCATTAACCTAGACATATGCCTTTGTGTAGACAAAATTATATTCCTGTTACTCAATTCAATTATGATTCTTGGTAATGCTTCTTTCACATTTTAATTACATTCATTAACTATGTTCCAATTAGCTTGGATTCAGCAAGCATATGTGTGGTGACTTCTGAGTTACTGATTTCACTCATTAAAATGTTTCTTATTCAGAATCTATCAATGTAAAATGCTTGTTTATTTTAGGCACTGCAATTCCATCTCAAGATATTCTCTATACTACTCTGGGAAGTCTGATTAAAGAAAGGAAGATTTATCATACTGGAGAAGGATATTTCATAGTTACTCCTCAGACTTACTTCATCACAAGTGCAACCCCCAAAGAAAATAAGACAGTCCTATCAGATGAAAGCCCCCGGATGCCAACTTCCATCACATACTTGGTGAACGTGGAGAGCTGTGCAGAGTTTGCCAAAGGAAATGCAGCCCCCATTTCCCACTGTCACTCTTGCCGCTGTTTCCCTGATGTGTGCACTCAGGGTGCACAGGAACCACCGGCTGCTGCAGAAGTGACTAGCAAAGGCCAGAAAGGTTTTGGAGAATCCAAATCTTTGGTACAGAATCGAGCAGTTTCAGTGTCTGAGGAGAATCAGGTCTGTGAAAGCGCCAAACCTTTGGCACACAGAAAAGACAGGGAAAAAGTCAAGAAGTTTGGCTTTAGCCTCTTCTGGCGCAGTATATCCAGAAAGGAGAAGTCTAGAACGGAGTACAGCAGTTTCTCTGCTCAGTTCCCACCAGAAGAGTGGCCTGTCCGAGATGAAGATAACTTGGACAATATCCCTCGAGACATTGAACATGAGATAATCAAACGAATCAATCCCATTCTGACCGTTGACAACTTAACCAAACATACTGTCCTAATGCAAAAATACGAAGAGCAGAAGAAATATAACAGCCAGGGCACTTCCACGGGTATGCTGTCAGTTGGGCATAAGTATCTTTCAAAAGTGGGAATTAAGAAAAGGCAGGGCCGGTCTATAAAGCCTCGAAGGCAGGGCCAGTCTCATAGGGAAAGACACAAAACCAGGAGTCAGCGAAGTGGGCCGCAACCAGGAAGCATTAGACGGGAGAAATACCCCAAGCTCCCGGCTACACAGCCCATCCCCAGAATTAAAAGCCCAAATGAAGCAGTAGTTCAGACACCACTTGATGAGAATCCATTAGTGCTAGGTTCTCATTTGTTTTACAAAAAGCAAATCAGTAATCCTTTCCAGGGTTTGTCTCACCGAGGGATCCCTATAACCAAAGGGTACAACATCCAGAAGACTAGTGATCTGAAACCCAGTCAGATTGCACCAAAGGGAAAGCCTTTCCAAAGGTCAGGGTCTTTGGATTCAAGAATCTTTGAGAATGAAGCCAGACAGCCATGTGCTGAACAGTGTAATGATAAATTGAGAGCAGAATCCATTTGTATGACTAACTTTACTGTCAAACCTATCAGCGATGACTTTAGAGATCCCCTCTTAAATTGCTGTCAATGTAGTGTTTTGCAAAATGATAGTAAATGCTGTTCCTTCAGGGAAAGAATGTTGAGATATGATGTGTATGGTGGAGAAAACAAGGCAATCCCTGAAGTCTTGAGGAAAAGTTATTCCCACTTTGACACATTAGAAGAGACAAAAGAAACACAGCATGTCCTGCCACCACGAGGCTCCTCTTCCTTAGACCAAGCATTCTCTGCTTGTAGATTAGTTGATAAAACAATACACCAGTTCCAAAACCTTGGTCTTTTAGATTACCCGATTGTTGCGAACCATTTGAGACAACCCGAGAGACAAGACAGAGACTCAGAGGAAAGTGTAATGAAAAAGGTATTTGTCCAGGAAGCAGAGACTGTGAGTCCAGAAAATGAAGGGCTTTCTGATGATGACCAGGTCTTGTATCAGAAGGAAGTGGAAGATGATGATGGGGCCTGCAGTTCCTTATATCTAGATGAGGATGACTTTTCTGAGAATGACAACTTAATTCAAATGCTGCCTGGCCACATTCAGTATCCCTTTACAGGGGGAAGCAAGTGGAATCACTTAGGGAAACAAAAGGTGACTGAAAGGTCTCTGACTGGGTACATTAGCAATGTAGGTAGGTCTGAGCCTCATGCGCTTGAAGGAAATGAACATTACAAACCCACTGGGTTGCTCACTAACCCAGGTGAAGGCCAAAAACCTAATCTCTCTGCTGAAAGCTGTGTCTTCAGTTCAGGGACCCAGTCTGGTTTTAACTATGAAGAGGAACTCAGTGTAGCTAAATGTGTACAGGCTTCATCACCTGCCGATGGAAGTGTATTTGATTACTGCAACACAAGGAAAGCTGCTTCTGAGGCTGAAACTCTCCAAGACTGTCTTGGTGACACAGGAAAGAAGCCAGCTAGCTGGAGTCAGAGTGCTCAGAATCAGGAAATGAGAAAACAGTTCACACAAAAGTTAGAACTTTTCAACACTTCACATATGTCCGTGTTGGCTCAGGAGATCCAAAATGAACTCAGTCACTTGGAAGGAACAGAAAATCATAGCATGGCAGGAGATAGTGGAATAGATTCTCCACGGTAAGTGCACATAAAAGCATTTGAGTAGCCACCATCCCACAGGCATTAGTAAAATCAAGGGCAAACTGAGTTACCTAGTGGGAGACTCCTGAATAAACTTTATAATGATAGAATTCTGCCAGCCTTTACTGAATAGGTTGTTTAAAGTTACAATGAAATCTTTTATATAGTAGGACAGAGTACACTTTTAAATGTGAACCAAGATTTGACTGTTCCACTGCTACTAAATCTTGAAGTATTTCTAAAAATAGGAAGGAAAGTGGTTACCATAACCCAAGCACTTCCTGAACTCAGGGTTGGAAGTGTTCACCTGTATTGCTGGCTCTACACAAGTTGAGAAATAGATGTGGCTATTTTCTACTAATACTGTCCATGCCAATTTGTTTAAATAACATTGCTCTGATTATAAAAATAATATGGTCATAATAGAACATTTAAGAAGTACTGAAAAGTATTTTTAAAAAAACACTATAATCACCCCACCACCTAGATTTTTTTTAAAAGTCCTTTTATATTTGGTGTATTTATAACACTTAAGTCTCCACATAGTGATCTATATAGTTTATCTATTGAACTCATACTGTAGTTACTATTTTGCATGTTGCTCCTTTCAAAAGAATACAACGAACAGTCCCCCCAGGTTATTAAATAGTTTTCTAAAAAAGTTATCTTAAAATTTGGCATATATCTTCATTAGTTTTTTTAATTATGTAAAATTGTTGTGTACCTCCTTAGAAACAGTAAAGTAATACAGAAATGTAGAAAGTGAAACTGGAAGTCTCCATTCCCCAACCTTTTCCATTCCTGTCCCATAGAGATTGTTAACAGTTTCGTACATATTCTTGTAGGCTTTTTTTCATGTATTTATAAATGTGATTATTATTTTTTTAATGGAGGCACTGGGGATTGAACCCAGGACCTCCTGCATGCTAAGCATGTGCTCTGCCACTGAGCTGTTTCCCTCCCCTCCACTAAATATAATTTTTCAACAACAAATCATACAGAGCTGTGGCTTTCTTTTTCCACCTAACTTACCATGGATATCCTGCAATCAATACATACATATCCAACTCATTTTTAAAAAATGACTGCTCAATATTCCATTGTGTGGACTCTTGTTATTTACATAACCACTATTTTTCCTTCCCTTGACATTTAGATTATTCCTAGTTTTTTGCTATAATAAATCAGTCTGCAGTGAATTGTTATTATATAAATATTTGCAGAAATACCTGATTATTTACAATTTAAGGTAAATTCCCAGAAGTCGGCATTTTTTAAACGTATCTTTACTTTATTGGAGAACAAGATTTTTCTGTTTAAAACAATAGTTTAATTTACATTAAGTCATTGAAGTTGCAAAACATATCTTTGAAGTAAACAATGGTGGTATAAACCAATAAGCCATGGCTTCCCTTTTTCCCTTCTGGCAAAAGCAAAAGCAAAAGCAAAAATAAACCCAAAACAGATAAGAGAAATTGATGTGTAATTGAGAATTTAAATTTGAGAAATCTTGAGATATGTTATTTTTAAAAATTGCTTATAATATGGCTTTCTTGAAAGACTTTTATCTATAATCATTAAAGACATTTGTAAGAAGAGGGAGGGAAGACAGCATTTGGGCATCAACTGCATGCCATGACTGTTATAAGGATTAGAGGGACAAAGACAAACAAGATGTTGTTGCTACCTGTAGAAAGCTTACAATGTAGTTTAGTTGAGGAAACCAACCAACAAACGAACTCAAGAACAAAGCATAAACTCTTCATAACTGCCAAGGAGATGTGGACTTAAGAGTGCTGGGCTGTGTGGGAAACACTTATGGAGGACACATTTTTCAGATATATCTTAATGTAAGGGACAAATGAGGGAGAGGAGGCAAGGTGGGAGAAGGGGAATGTCAAAATGCCCAACCAGTAATGTGACTTGGCTGAAGCAAGGCAGACGTGTTAGATAAGGGACTAACATAGCTTACAGCTCCTAGGAAAGGAGCACTGTCAATATGAAAAATATTATAGTTCGCTTTTCCCTTCCATATGATTTCTCAAAAAAGAAATAAACTACGTGAGAAGATACTTGTCATTTCAGCTGTATAGAAGAGTTTTTCGGGGAACATACTGTTTCTGACTAGAATATAGTTGATTTTGGATCTGAGAACAATGCTCAGAAAATATGAACTTCTTAGAAAGCAGCTGTCAAATAATTGAGGTGCTGTTGGGAATCCTTTTAAATGTAAAGAGCACTTTAGATTTTTAAAGGTTAACTTACTTGACAAGTGCACCTTCATGTTAGTAAATATACTGCTTCAGAGTAACAAATGAAGATATGTCTTGGTTAGAAATCCAGGCCCTTATGAAAGGCAGTAATTTTGTTATTTTTAATGTCTTTAGGACACAGAGTCTGATATCTAGTAATTCAGTCATTTTGGATGGACTACAAAGAAGACAGAATTTTCTGCAGAACTTCAAGAGCACAAAGAGCAGTCAAACTCTCACATCCAATTCTTTACTACAACTGACTCCAGTCATAAATGTCTAATTCTTATTTTTCTTTTGGAATTTTTTTTTTTTGTAAAAATTTACAGCATTAATATAGAATGTTTTGAGGAGAGGCGAGCTTCGTGGTCCTACCACCCCGCCATCTTGACCTGAAATCTCCAGAATGTTTTGAGTATGTAAGAATTCTAAAGTAAGCATTGTTACTAACCTCATTACAGATTTTGTTGTGGTTACGGGCTTTTTTCTTTTTTGACATTGACTTTTTAAAGTTACCTTACTATAAATTGGGAATATATAGATTGTTTACATTTTAAAAACCTATGGAATCATTGGTCTTCTTCAATTAAATGTAATTAACTTGAATCATCATTCATTAGTTTCTCAAATATTTAGGATGTTAATTTACTACCCAGTAGTGAATTTCTGTCTCCATATCAACACTGAGTTCTTATGGTAAGTGGAGCTCACCAAATTTCAACATAAACCCCCAGAAAATAGTGTTTTAGTGTTGCATAGTTACTTTGCTTGCAACTGAAGTCTTTTATCATCAGAAAGAAAGAATTTATAGAGATGTGTTGGGTACTTTGCAAGAAGAATTCTTTCGATCCAATCATTGCTGTCAAAGATCTTCTTTGTGACCAGCTTGGACATGAACAAATGTCTCCACGCTGTAATTAACAGTGTCCTAAATACCTATGGCAGTAGGCATATGGCTCAACTTTTTCTCTGTTTCCTCTCATGTGAGACTCTACATAGCACGATATTGAGAAGTCAGGATGGTGATTATCTCAGTGGCGGAGATAGAGGGGAAGCAGAATGGCTGCGAATGTCATGTGAGTGAAAGGAAGAGATTTAGAGGAATGATGGGAGATGGCTGAGAGATAATTCATCTATATTTGATCCATTTGTGTTCATGATAAGACCTACATAGCCTTGCCAGAACTTTTTCTGGCAGGCCTTTTCAGACCAAGTAGTGGAATGGTCATTTCTCTTGGGTTTGGGAAACATGGAGCAGTCAAGACTGGTTTCAGCATATCACATAGTATAATTACACCAGCTCGGTAATACAACCTTATCATATGCTGGTGTGACATTGTTAAGCTCCATTTGTATCTTATTCATAGATTAGAAGAATGATCATGAATCAATTTTTTATAATTACTAAATGCAATTTAGCAGGCAGAATGTTTCAAAGAGTCAGATCCATGAGGAAAAAATAGTGGAAAGAGCCCCAGCAGTGAAAAATTTGGGATCAACTGCATTTTGAGAACGCATCCTACAGCTACCCACCCCCCCCCAGAAGGCTTTTAAGGAACAGGGAAGACAGGCTAATGCTTAAAGTAAGTGAGAAAGAGAGACATGAGAGTCATGAAATAAGAATGGGAATATATCAATTAACAAAAAAGGGAGTATATGAAACAAGCTCTACACTATTTCACTGGCTTCTACAGACATTTCTCCCGTTTGAAACCTTAGAAGCATGGTCCCCTTTTTCGCAGTAGTGGATTCCATTTCTTGTATCACGGTGCCCTCTTGTGGAGTAACTGATATGACTACTCCCTTCCACCACTTGGTTCAAAACATCTACAAAGTAATTCACTAAAGAAGCCGACCTCCCTCCAAAGGTTAAACATCTAAGATCTTTCTCAAATAATTTGAATCAGGAGCTAGATACATAAGTATACATGTGTTAAATGTGTTCAAAGCTGTCTCCTCTCCAACACTGTCAAAACTAGGAGCTAAAGGTAGATATATAAGCACTTCTGTACATCAATCTCTGTAGTACTGTTATATCAACTGATCCTCCCAACTTCCCTGAACTATCAGCAAGTATTTTTCCCCCACTTCACTAAGAAAAAAAAGATTTTAGAGTTTAGTTGGTGAAGGTCATGTGGCAGAAACTTCCCCTGTTCCCATTTTCACTTACTGCTACTATACTCTCAATACTCACTCCCTGCCTCCAGTATCTCTTGATCAATTTATAGTTGCCCCCTAAACTATTTACATATTGTAACATTTTAATACGATGGTTAAGTTCCTCTTGTCACAAAAGATTGACATGCTGAGGGAAAATGATGGCGCTTTTTATCTTCTACTTTCTAAATATGAAATAAAAATTAATATCTAGTCCTCTTGGTTGGTGAATGACCAGAGAGAGGCAAGTTGATAGTCATCTTGTTTTTATATCTTAAGGTCATAGAGCTTAATGAGCTAAAGCCAAAGAGAAGTCTTTATAGAACCTTGCAACAGCACCCCAACCCTTAAATTTTGAGAAAGAAATTGTATCAGTGACTCTGGCAAGATATTTGGAAAATAAAGATGTTCTAATAAGATAATTTTTTTAGTTCACTTATTTATTTTCCTTTTCCGTAAGAAATTTAAAATGCTGACTTGTTATTTTTGAATCAGCCTTTGGACAAATGGTTTTGTCTAAAAAGGTTACATTTTGAGTTACTTGTACATTTTAATTATTCATGCTAGCCCCTCATGTTCCCGCAATAAATTTAATCATCAGATATACATCTCCTGAGACTTATAGCGGGACCAAATATGAAAAAAAGAATTATCCTTTCCCTCATTCCCAAGTTTTCTAGTTGATCCAGGCCAGTCTATAATTATGCAGAAGACCTGTAGCAATGGCTTCAGGTATTCAGGACTAATTCCCAAACCCCATGACTTGTAGTAATCTGTAATTTTGCTAAAACAAAAGCTTGATGCTCAGGTTACAAGGCTGGTGTGCTAGATATTGTCAAGCGGTTTGTGAAGTGCCCCTGAACCTACACCTGAATTTGTTTTCTTGTTCTTTACTCAAAAGTAGCTGGGTTGAAAAGATAATGAAGAGATAAAAATAAATGGCTCTGAAAAGAAAGGCAACCAGCTAGCATGGTGATGTAAGAAAAGGTATACGCTAAGGAGTTAACCCTTTGTATCAAAGGCTTCCAGTTTTATTCAAGATTGTAATTCAGGGACAGTTAATCCCCATGAGACCCTTGCATCCACTGCAAATACGTAACCTGTCAAAGACACTTAGGCTTGTCTTTAGGTTTTTTCAGGTTTTTCCTACTATTCATTCTATATTTCAAGCTTTGGGAAACTCAAAGCTTTCAGGTTGGTGTGGCGGAGAAAGCAATGATCTCGGATTCAGAAGATGAATTCTTTAGTTCTGACTGTGCCACTAACTGTGTGGCCTTAGGCAAGTAAATCCCTCTTCGGAGGTTAAATTTCTCTAGTGTCAAATTGGGAGGGTGGGAAGGACCTAAAATGAACCAAGGACCAACTTCATGACTAAAACCGAACATTTGAGGGGCGGTTGTCCCGGGCCAGTTCTTTACTTCAAGCCCACCTAGACCCCCTCCAGTCCCCACAACTTCCCTCTCCATCAACGCCGGGCCGCTGGCCCCGTGCGATGCAGTTAAACGTTAACGCCTCACCCCGCAATGGGCGGGGCCGAAGCCTTCAGCTTCCGGCGGCGAAAGGCCAAGCGGCGAGCGGCTGTCTCTCTCGGTTCCGCACCAGCACGTCCTCCCGCCAACCCCCGTGCGCGCGGGCCCCTCTCCGCCGGCGTTGAGGGGCTCCTCATTCCCAGCACTGCATACTGGGAAGCCCCGAAGCATCTACGCTGTGCCAAAAAGAGCTGTCCGGAGTAGTGGAGTGAGAAAGAGTTAAAAAAAAAAAAATCCGTAACATTTTATGCTAATCAGTTCGCGCGTTCTTTATGAAGACTGGCCAGGGTTTTACTTCAGAAGCCAATCACTTCAGAACAAGGGTGGGGCAATCGAGACTGCTCTCATTCATTGGTTGGGAGATACCGTCGCAAAGGACAAGTTTAAACTGAGAGTATCCAGGATTGTTTTCCCCCACGCCGTACGGTGCGTGTCCCGGAAGTGACGCATGGGGCTGGCCGGGCGGCCGCCCTGCCCCCGCTTCCTTTCACGCTGTCGCTGCCCGTAGGTGGTTGTGGCCACCGTGCCCAGAGGGAAGAGGAGGCGGCGGCGGCGAGTGATGCCTGGCAAACTCCTCTGGGGGGACATTATGGACCTGGAGGCACCCTTGGAGGAGACCGAGAGCCAGAGGAAGGAGAAGCAAAAGGTGCGCTGATGATGGGCCGCGCCTCCTTTTGGGCTGCGCCGGCTTGGGCGGGGAGGGGAGTCTCCCTGATGGCCTGTCACAACCGGGCTGGAGCATCTGAGGGCCTTTTCCTCGTGCCGCCCTCGCCCCTCTGAGGTCGCTCCGGGATCATTCCCACCTCCACACACCCAACCTGAAGAAGGGCAGCACTGGGCTTTGGCCTGACCTCCCGTGGTTCCTCAGTCCTTCCCGTCGGCGCCTGCGAGATGGGCAGACTCAAGTACCCATCGCGGAATCTTTCTTTCCTCTTCTTCCTTAAGCAGCGAGGTTTGTCATTTGGTTTTCGTTGGCCGTCTTAGAAGGTGGTTAGGGGAAAAATGATTGCCTCGAATAGATGTTACTTCTCCGTCATCCTGTCCTGTATGCGAGAATCTTGGGGAAAGCGATCTTAGGTTTACAAACCTCGATAACGGGTCCGTTGAGGATTGAGGAAAAGTGTCACAGCCAATGTTGCCAAGATTTGGCTGTGATGAAGAGCATGTGGGTTGTATTATTAATAGACTTTCCTGTTAGTATTCACACTCAATTCACAGTTACTTATTGAGCCTAATTTATGGCAGACTCGGCTGGGCACCAAGGAGATCCCTGTCCTCAAAGAGTCTATTAGAAGCGTTGTAGAGATTTCCCAAGCCACCCCTCAAAAGGAAGAGACTTAGCGAAAACAGAGCTTTGGAGGGTAAGGAAGCAGTATTCGAAGGCTGACATTTGAGAAAAGGATGAAAATATTTTGTATAGCCCCAGAGAGCGGAACCTACCCTTTTGACCTTATCACCAAGGTAAACTTGCCGTTCCAGCCAAGCAGTTATTTTTTTTTATTGTGATAAAATACACATAGCATAAAATTTACCGTTTCACCATTTTAAAGTATCCAGTTTTGTAACATTAAGTGCTTTCACATTGTTCTGCAGCCATCATCTTCATTCATCTCCTGAACATTTTTCATCCTCCCAAACTGAAGCTGTGTGCCCATTAAACACCATTGCCCCCTCTCTCCAGCCCCTGGCAACTACCTTTCTCATTTCTGTGAATTCGACCACTCTAGATAACTCATGTAAATGGAATCACCAAGCAGTTACTTTAGTTTTCTGTCCCGAAATATTTGTTCCTCCTTTTGCATCCAAATCCTACCCATCTGTCAAGATTTAGTTTATGTCTGTTATAACCACTCCAGAGTACGAGTCCCCCTTGAAATCTTGTTCCAGTGCTATCTGTATCGTTTGATTGCATTTACTATGCTGTTCCTTGTAAAGTTAGCCCATTCCTCCTGTGTGTCTTTCCAAATATTTCCCAAAGATTCTTGAGAGAAATGGCCATAACTTTGTCCTTTCTTGTAGTTCACGTGGCTTTCACATTATAGTTTCTCCAGAAGGACTTGTTAATTTTCCTTTAATTATGAAGGGTAACTAAAGATTTGGAAACAGATTGGAGTAGCAACTAGTAGAAATAGAGCATTCAGTTAGTGATCTAGCATTGAACTGAAGGTAGCTTTGGTTTTTGGATATGCTGAGATATGGAGCTGGGCCTTAGGTTCTCAGAACTGGAGTGCAGATGAGGAAGGAAGCCTGGGAGTGTACATTGAAACCATGAAAATGGTGTGAAAGTGTACGCAGAGAACAGAGACTAAAAGGAGCATCCACAGGAGAAGGGGGAGGAACCATTGAAGCAGACAGAGGTAAGAGGATGAAGAGGGAATATATGTGTTGTGGAAGCCAAGGAAGTGGAGAGTGTCAAGCACTGTGGATCTGATGTGGAACAATGTATTTCATCACCTTGAGATATTGCAGGGCTTGGACCTAGAGGTCTCCTTTTTACCTTGCTTCATCTCCCTGAAGTGCAGGGCCCAGGAGCAATTCAAACCCCAAGGCGGGCTATATAAATAACCTTGTTTTCCTATAGAACCTATTGGTTTGGTGAGATGCGGGCTGGTTCAGTTAATTAAAGATCAAATGATGTAACAGATAACTTACAACTTATATGAATGGAATGTTTACAAAGCTCTAATGTTTACAAAGCATTTTCAAATATGTTATTCAGTTTTCATAGGAACTCTTATTTTATGGATGAGAAAACTTTATGTGAAATTACTCTGTAAAAATTGTGTAAATCATGGTGAAAATTTTGGTGGTGGTAGTTTTTACCAAGACTAGTTGCTACTATCTAATTTATTTTGAACATTTGACTAAGTAATTTTGAAGTGCTAAATTTCCAAATCATTTCTTGCTCTTGGCAAATATTAAAACACTGGGCACTAGTTTGGCATTTTAAAACTAAAGGTGCAGAATAGCTGCCCCCCACCACTTTTTAAGTTCTATTAACTGAATTTTAAAAACTTGAAAAAAATTTCCGGGATTACAAATAGAGTTTTGTCTTTCCATGGGCGTATAACAGTTGGGTTTTTATATGAATTACATACTTTGGTTTGATTTTTCTTTAACCTGTTAGTATGAGAGTTCAGAGAGGAAGCAAGATATGAAAAGAGCACAGACTTCCAAGTCAGATAGGGCTTGATTTCTAGCACTGTGACTTGCAGGAAATCCCACATGTGGGTCTTTGGCAAGTTACTTACCTCTAAGAACTTGGGTTCCTCATCTATAAAATGGCTAAGGTAATACAGGTTCGCTATCCCTTATCCAAAATCCTTGGGGCTAGATGTGTTTTGGAATTCAAAATTCTGGGGATTTTTAAAAGGTTAACACCCCAGTAGGGTTTGGGGCCCCCAACCTATAATCAAATACTTTAATATGAAACGTGAACATTCACACTAAGTGGGATACATAAAGATTATAGATAGTCTCACATTAGTTCAAGTCAAATTTTGCCGTGAAATGAGTTCAGGTCAGGTAAAGTTTTGTCTCCAAATAAGTTACAAAAAAACTTTCGGTTTTCAGAGCTTTATGGATATCGGAATTTCGGATAAGGGATTATGGACCTGTACTTCCGTTATAGGGTTGTTATGAAGATTTAAACAAGGTAAGCTGAAAACACATTACACAATGCTGGGTAGGTATTCAATAAATATTAATTTTTTTTTCTTGGAGATATTAGAAGTTTTTGTTTGTTTTTAAATTTATAAATCTCAAGTTCTCACTCTTTTGCCAAAAAGGAGCTGTTTCAGTTTCCCTTAAATGTTATGATGGGATTAGAGAGGGACTAGAGGCCAAGCCTTAAGAATACAAGAGTTGGGATGAGAAAGAAAGCAATAGGTAAAGTTTAGGCTCAGCATTTGTAACCAGAATTTCTACCAGGTGGCTTTTTAAGATTATGGTAGATTGAGCTTTGCTCGTTGGGGAAATCATACTCTAATTTTTCTAGAGTCTTAACAGCAGGCCTTGTGATCGTCTTGTCACTGCTTCTTTATTTCTCACAGAGTGATAAAAGAAAGTCAAGGCACCATTATGACACAGATGAGAAATCAGAAACAAGAGAAAATGGTGTTGCAGATGATCTGGATGTTCCCAAGCCCAAAAAAGCTAAAATGAAAGAGAAGCTAAATGGAGACACTGAAGAAGGATGTAATAGACTTTCAGATGAATTTTCTAAATCTCGTTTTAAGTCAAGAAGAAAAGATCTGTCAAATGGAGACATTGATGAATATGAAAAAAAATCAAAGCGAATGTCATCCTTAGATATTTCTACTCACAAATCAAGTGATAATAAACTAGAAGAGGTATGGATACCTTTTGTTTTGCATTTGACATCACTGTTGAAATACAGGCTCATTTGATTTTTCAGAGTAATTAGAATTGATTCTATAATATTTCGTGCTTAGTGTCCAGGACTCGAAGTTTGATTAGGGAGTCTATACAGCTGAAACCTGAGCCTTTTTTCCTTTGTCTCTTGTTTCTTTCATTTTTTTTTTGCCTTTTTCTTGAGGTAGAGGTGGGGGATGGTTAGATTTAAACCTTTCCTGTACATTTAGGTTCCTAAACAGGTTTTCCAAATTGCTTATTGATTGTATTTGTTATGGTAATTTCAGTCCTTGCCAGTACTCATGAAATTAATTCTGACTTTCTGAAACAGGGTACATAAATGCCTCTTGGCTTTGTATATTTTGCCTTCTGCTTTTTGTACTTCTGTAACAATAGCAACTTTAAATGATTTTTAAGTTTTATTGTAACTCAACCTTCAAGCTGTTTGCTGTTTTTAAAGCAGAAATGAAACATAAAAATGATCTGAAGAAATCTATTTTAGGTATTAATTTTTTGGGAGGTGTAGAAAGCAATAATTTAAATACATTTGCATTTAATGTGTAATCTTTGGGGAGCTTTGAGAAAAGATGTTGAATCCTTTCCTTACAATATGGGTTTTTTTTTAATTTGTGAATTTGCTATTTGTCAGGAAGCACACATGTTAGACTGTGGCTTTATATAAGGCCCTACAAATCTGTATTGCTAATAGTGGAGTGTACAGGTTGCTTCTTGCTCTGTTGGGATTTTGCTTCCTATGATGCTCTGTATTGTAATAGGCTTTACTGTTTATTGTTTTATGTAGATTATGTTAGGGTTTAGGAATTTGTCCTCCTAAGGAGATAATCATGAGGTGTGCAGAGGTGTGTGGATAAGTGTCTTATTACAGTAATGTTGATAATAGCAAAAAATTTAAACATCCTCAATGTCCGATAGTAGGCAATTGGTTTAATAAAATACACTATACCCATTCAATAGAACACATCTATCCTA
The DNA here is from genome assembly GCF_036321535.1 of Camelus dromedarius. Classification (NCBI taxonomy): domain Eukaryota; kingdom Metazoa; phylum Chordata; class Mammalia; order Artiodactyla; family Camelidae; genus Camelus; species Camelus dromedarius. The sequence continues at coordinate 34,555,869 of NC_087443.1, read as the reverse complement.
AAAGTCATCGATATGTTAGAAAGGTATTCAGTGTATCTTATTAAATGAGAAAAGCAGGTTACAGGATAGTTTATACGGTATGACCTTATTTCATTTTAAAAAATGACTATGTGCATAGACTGAGGATTGGAGGAAGGTGTGTTTCAAATGTGGCTTTAGCTGACTGAATTATAGATAATTTAAATATTTCTTTCTGTTAATACATGATTTCTAAAATTTCTGCAATGAATATATATTACTTTTGTAATAAAATTTTTTTTCTTTTAATCTTAAAAAGATAACAGCATTGAGGTTTGCTTAAATGGATTAAACTTGAATTTGACATGTCTTTTATCTGGTTCTTGGTTTGAAAATTGCTATTACATGTGTTTTGGAACTACTTTCTTTAAACACTCCAATAATAAAGTTTCCAAGTAGGTATATTGCCTTTGTTCTCTATACACATTGACTAGTACACAAAGTTTTTAGTAGATGTTAGTGACAAATTCATGCTAACCTGTATATATGTTAGAGAAATTTTCAAAATTTCAGAAACTTTTCCTTGTATTAGTGACCTAAAAATAATGCCTTTTAGAGCCATAGAACAACTTACTTAATTTTAAGTTTTAGAAACAACTTACTTTCCTCATTGTGTAATTTCTTTTGGGGCTGGTTTATAGACTTGTGTTAATCTTCATGGTTAACATTATCTATATCTGTGAATATGATTTAGATTATTAAATAGCTCTTTTGTGATATCTTAAGTGGAAGTATATTTTGGTTTGTGTAGTAGATGTATTTCTAAAGGGAGTTTTATGTGTGAATTAATAATTTTTAAATGTATTATGAGAAAATGTATTAAGTAAGCTTGCTATTTAAAGGGATAATTTTGAAATTAAATTAATTTCCAACTAATTTATCTTGTAAGTTAATCTATATAATTTTTGCAAGTACTAACTAAAGTTGATTTGTTAGCTCATTTAGTAAAACTAAAAGCAGTAAATGAATGAAAGATTCTAAATACCTAGTTGGATATGAACTATATTAGTTAAAATTTTTATTTCATTTTCACAGACCCTAACACGTGAACAGAAAGAAGGAGCCTTCTCCAATTTCCCTATTTCTGAAGAGACTATAAAACTTCTGAAAGGTACAATGAATTTTAATGGATATGCAATTGAAAATCTAAAACTAGATTTTAGAAAACTCTTGTGCCTTTTCTGACCAAAAGAGAATATACCAAGCATAAGGAAATAGCTCTTTTTAAATTGCAGTTATTTCTACATCATCCTTTTTGACATTCTGATCCATTTTTAACTTTAAAGAATTATATATATTTGTTAAAAATTCAGACCAATTTTTAAAAATAATTCCTCTTTGAGGTAGGAATAACTGTAAATGTTGCTAGGTGGTATATCTTTAGGCAGAAGTTGATAAATCAGGATTGTTACTTTCAAATAAATATATTTATTTCCTAATGCTAGCGTTAAATAAATATTTCAATGAAATCTCATTTTACAGGTCGAGGGGTAACATATCTCTTTCCTATTCAAGTTAAGACTTTTGATCCTGTGTATGAAGGAAAAGATTTAATTGCTCAAGCACGGACAGGAACAGGAAAGACATTCTCTTTTGCCATACCCTTGATTGAAAGACTCCAAAGAAATCAAGAAACAATTAAAAAAAGCCGCTCACCAAAGGTAACCATTATAGGGAGTAAAAGGTTTAAACATTACTCCAATGGAAAGAGAAAGAAAGAGCATACTGCCCTTAAGTTTAACTACCCCAAAGATAGAAGAGTTAGCCCTGTGGCATAAAGTAAAAATTTAGGTCCTAAAGCAAAAATTTAATTTTCAACATAAAGAAACATCAAGTAAAGTGTGGTTATTACATACGAATGTAATGTGTAGGGACCAGTAGATGTCTTTGATAACTCTGTATTGTGAAGCCAACGTATCTGATTTTAGGAGTATTTGCAGTTAATAAATTTAGTGACTTTTTCCTTCAGTTTTTGACATATTCCTGACGTTTCCTTTTAAACAATGATTTTGCTAAAAAGGTATTCATTTATTTGATCATTCAGTAAATAATATCATTTATTTCACTGACTGACTTTAAGGGTATTATAGAAATGATATTACTACTTCCTGTGTTGTTGGGGGTACTGGAGGTATGTCTTAATTTATCAAGAGTAAAGAACAGAGAGGACCTAGTGAAATTTTAGCCTAAAATTCGACCTTTTTAGAACGTATGTTCACTTTCAGGTTCATAAAGTGAAGAAAAAAATGAGCAAAATTTGAACAGGTATGCAACTAAAAGTAATTTGTTCTTTGAGACTCTTAAGTAGTATTACAGTGTGAAAGTAAATTCTCATGTATGGATATAATTAAGTAATAATGGCCTTAGAACAGGGCATATCTTTTTTAGAGAGTTCTGTTTCTTAGGTGAAATTAGGAAGACTGAAAGTAATAGAAAGGGCACAGTCCCAACACTGCCTTTAAAAAGGTTTTATGCTAGAAGGACATTACTGGAGATTCCAGCTCCACTATTTCTAGCTGTTGGGTCTTGGGCAAGATGCAACTTCTCTAAGACTCATGTTCCTCATTTGTAAAATTGGGAAAATAATGCCACCTTATAGGGTTTTTGTGATTAACTCATGTAAAGCACTAGTGCCTGGCACATGGTGAGCATTCATTCATTCATTCAACAAATATTTTTTGAGTATCTGTTCTGTGCCAGGCACTGTTTGAGGTGCAGAGAATACAGTGACTCAAACTGACGTAAATCCCTGCTTTCATGGAGCTTACATTTTAGTGGGTGAGACAGACAAAAAGCAAGTAAGTAAAATATAAATATTTTATATGGCGTAAGTGTTAAGGTGAGACAGTTAAGTAGAGGTGAGAAGATATGAAAAAAGGGTTAGGAATCTCATTGAGAAAGTGACTTTTGAAAAGAAATCTGAAGGAAAGAAGGGAGGATATATTAAATATAAGCATTGTTCTTACTGTTATTTGTTCTCTTTCTTTAAATAGTATGATATTAAAGATGAGATTCCTGGTTTTAAATGCATCTATAAAAAGACTTCTCAGTTTGAATTTAGATGTTTATAGAAACTTATCTTTTTGTTTTTTAAACCTCTTGCTCAGGTACTTGTTTTGGCTCCTACAAGGGAACTAGCAAACCAAGTAGCCAAAGACTTCAAAGATATAACTAGGAAACTCAGTGTGGCATGTTTTTATGGTGGAACATCATATCAAAGCCAAAGTGAGTAAATATGTATGATAGTAGCACAAAGATCTATTTGCTACTCAAATCTAAAAAAAAAAAAAAAAAAAAAAGGTGAAAATCTATATTTGACTTTTATGTGTTGATATTTTTCTCCTCTCACAGTTAATCATATTCGAAATGGTATTGACATCTTGGTTGGGACCCCTGGTCGTATCAAAGACCATCTGCAGAGCGGCCGGTTAGATCTTTCTAAACTGCGCCACGTTGTGCTTGATGAAGTGGATCAGATGTTAGATTTAGGTTTTGCTGAACAAGTTGAAGATATTATCCATGAATCCTACAAAACTGGTATATCTTAATTCAAAATAAGCACATTAGCAATTATTCTCTCATCTAAAAGCTTATGGATTTTTTATTTCATGAATTTTTATTACATTCTCCCCAGTGTTCTAACAATACTAAAGGTATTTGGTTTTTCTTGAATAAGAAAGTACAATAGCATATTTTAACCATTTTCTTAGCTTTCTATGCTTTCTTTTATGTATAATTTTTTATAGTAAGTAGTTTTACTAATTCATTTTACTGATTTCTTTGCTCATTTTTCCTCCTTAAATTCTCACCTTCCTTCTGGGTTCAGTTTTCTTCCTATTTCCCCCCAGTGTTGAAAGTTGAAAGTTTTAATAATTGCAATGAAGTTTGTGTGTTCAAAATTCACTCCAAGTTTTGAATTTTTCATTATTTCTTTGAAGTTTGGGGGGATTTTTATAAGCTAACTGCATTGTAGGATATTAAGAAAGCATTTGAATTCTTTTTGTTTATTTAAGATTCTGAAGACAATCCTCAGACTTTACTTTTTTCTGCAACTTGCCCACAGTGGGTATACAAAGTTGCAAAAAAATACATGAAATCCAGATATGAACAGGTTGACCTTGTTGGGAAAATGACTCAAAAGGCTGCAACTACTGTGGAAGTAAGTAGCTTTCCAGTGTGATAGATTTTAGCTTTTAGTTGGTATTTTGAAATTTGTTGAAGCTAAACTTACATTTTGGGTACCAATTCAGGCTAATATCTCTTTTTTGCCCTTAGTCAATGAGATAACTATGTATTTCTATAGTCTGAGACTCAGGAGCAGAGTAGAATAAATAGGGGGGAAACAGTATGTGAACAGGCAAGTCCTAACAGGAGATAAACAAGCAGCCATAGAGATAGACTTGAATGTATGTAGAATGTGACAGGCTAAGTGATTCATCTCAATTTGAAAAGAATAATGCTGGTGCTGGGGTAACTTGTTAAAGCTTAGGTGGAAAAAATATCCTCATTTCATACCGTATACCAAAAATATTCCCAAAAGATTTTTTAAAATTAAATCATAAAATAATTTAAAGCAGATTATAGAGCAACAGTTATTTGACATCAAGAGAGGAAAGGCTTTTCTAAACATAAAGACAGAAGAAGATACCATAAAGGAAAAGGTTTATAATTTTGACTCCATGAAAATTTAAACCAATAGTATATGTTTAAAAAAAAGAATTTTAAACGTAACATTTGCATTATTTATGACAGGTATGTACTGTATATGTCACTTTTCTGTTTGGTAGATGTATATATATGTGTAGGTAGATAAATATAGTAAACAAGAGTATAATCTATAAATACAATGTAATGATCAAAAAGAATGAATTTGAGTGATAGCCAACTTACAAAATGGTATGTGCAGAATCATACTATTTTAAAGAATACGCAAATAATGCTAATTGGATTCTTTAGGTATTTATGTACAGAGACAGGTGGGAAGGATGAACATTAACTAATAATGATTACTTCTGGGAAAGAGGACTTTTATAGTATGGGATGGTCAAAGGAAGCTTTGTATATTTTGTAATGGCTTAAAGTTTTACATTAATAATGTAAAATGTATCAGTGAAAAAAGTTTACTAAGGACATTTTCAAACAAGTACGAAAGTTGGATAGGACAAAGGAGCTGAAGTACCCATCACCAGGCTTTAACGCTGATCTTTTCTGTAGCCTCATACATTTCTTTTTTGAAATTTATTCTTTATTTTTTGTTTGGGGGGAAGTACTTAGGTTTATTTCTTTACTTATCTATTTTTATGGAAGTACTGGGGATTGAACCTAGGGCCTTGTGCATGCTAGGCATGTTCTCTACCACTGAGCTCTACTCTCTCCCCTGTTTTTCTTTTTTTTTAAATTGAAATATAGTTGATGTACAATATTATGGTTTCACGTGTACTACATAGTGAATTGATATTTGCATTCATTATGAAATGGTCACCACAATAAGTCTAATAACCATCTGTAGCCATGCATAGTTGTTGCAATATTTTTGACAACATTTCTTATGCCTGTATGTTACATCTCCATGGCTTATTTATTTTGTAACTGGAAGTTTGTACCTATCGATCCCCTTCACCTATTTCAGGCCCCCCCATCCTCCACTTTGGCAACCATTGTTTTATTCTCTGTACCTATGTATCCGTTTTCATTTTTTGTTTGTTTTGTTTTTTAGGATTTCACATATAAGTGAGATTGTACATTATTTGTGTTTTTCTGTCTGACTTAATTCACTTAGCATGATACTTTTTAGATTCATCTATGTGGTTGAAAATGCAGGGTTTCATTTTTGATTATGGTTGAGTAATATTCCATTGTATACATATACCACATCTTTATCCATTCATTTATTAAAATCTTTAATAATCTGGTTCCACTGTTCCTTTTTTTCTTTGCAATTTTTTATTGAGAAGAACTGATCATTATCTTACAAATTTCCCGTAAGTCTCAGTTTTGCTGATTTGCAACCTTGTGGTGTTATTTAACATGTTCCTCTGTGTTCATTTGCCTGTGAGTTGATGGTTAGATTGTGAGGCTTGATCAGGTTTAGGCTCTTTTTTATTTTAATTTTTGAAAGGTAGAGAGGAAGAAGCAAGACTTTGTCGTACCTGGTACAAATAATTCTTAGTTTTCTTCTTTGTGCTTGTCTCTGTTTTCCAGATGTTCTATAATGAATTGTTTTAAACAGTTTTACTGAGATACAATAAGTTAAAATGCACAGATTTAAAATGTTACAGTGTGTTTTTTCCCAACATTTTATCATGAAGATTTTCAAACACTGAAAAGTTGAGAAAATTTTATAGTGAACACCTGTATATCCTCCAGCTAGATTCTGCCATTCACTGTATTTGCTTTATTGCCTATCTACCCATTCCTACATCATCTTATTTTTTTTATTTATTTCAAATTGCAGAAATCAGTATACTTCCCTGTGAGTATTTTAGTGTGCATATCTTTAGAGTTCAATATTTACAAATTTTTTTAACTGAGGTAAAATTCACATAACAGAAATTAACTACTTTATACAATTCAGAGTCATTTAGCACATTCCCAATGTTATACAACCATTGCTTCTGTTTACTTCTTAAACACTTCATTACCCAAAAGGGAAATCTGTAACTGTTAAGGAGTTACTCCCTATTCCCTCCTTCCGTTAGCCCCTGGCAACCACTTGTCTGCTTTCTGTCTCTGTGGATTTACCTATTCTGGATATTTCATATAAATGTAATCATTACAACATGTGGCTTTTTTGTGTCGGACTTCTTTCACTTAGCATGTTTTTGAGGTTCATCCACCTAATATTTATTTACATTTTTTAATCTTTTTAAATTTAATTTTATTTTTTTGGGGGGAGGAGGTAATTAGATTTACTTATTTTAGAGAAGGTACTGGGGATTGAGCCCAGGACCTTGTGCATGCTAGGCATGCGCTCTACTACTTGAGCCATATCCTACCCCCTTACTTACGTTTTTTAAGCTAAAAAATTTTTACATAAAACAAAATGCAGACTTTTAAGTGTGCATTACCTTAGTTTTGACAAATTCATACATGTGGGTGACCCAAATCCTTATCAAAACAAAGAATATTTCCATCATCCCAGAAAATTCCCCTGTGCCCCTGCCCAGTCCCCCTTCAGAGGCGGCCGCTGCTCTGCTTTATTTCCATCATGGATTAGTTTTGCCTGTTCTAGATCTTTATACAAATGGAATCCTACTGTGTGTACTTTTTTTCTGTAATGCTTCATTGACCCAGCATATGTTTTGTGATTCATCCATATTGTTGCATAGATCTGTAGTTGGTTCCTTTTAATTACTGAGTAGTATTCCACTGTATGAATATACTATAATTTGCTTATCCTTTCACCTATTGATGGCTGTTTGTAAATTGTTTTTAGATGGGGTTAGGGAGAATTATTGTCTTATTGTCTTCCAGGAAGGCCATTCTTAAACAAATAGAAAAAAATGTACAAGAGAAATCTTTTCCAATAATTTAAATGAAACAGATATTCGATTTTTTCTTTCCTCAAAGCATTTGGCCATCCAGTGCCATTGGTCTCAGAGGCCAGCAGTTATTGGAGATGTCCTTCAAGTCTATAGTGGGTCTGAAGGCAGGGCTATTATTTTCTGTGAGACCAAAAAGAATGTAACTGAAATGGCCATGAATCCGCACATAAAACAGGTAAGTCTTTTTTCATGCTTTCTCTAATTGAGACTATAGGGATGAATCATGGAATTAAAAAATCACGTTGTCCTTTGTAGACTAGGTTTGATAGTCATTCTTAGAATTCAGTCTAATTCAGAAAGATGTTATAGCCAGCCTTTCATGATCTGTTAAGTCAGGATAGAATTCTGTCCATTTTCATCAGAAGTTTTCTTAAGACTTTGCAGATGTGATCTTGAAAATATGAAGAATGAAATAGTGAGTTTCAATGGATAAGAGTGGGTAATATTTTAGAGTTGTGTATAAAATGAATCAAAAATATGTATTGAATGAATGGATCAAAATACTAAATTCATGTGTTTTTTTTCTTTTAACTTTTTATAGTAGAAAATTTCAGACGCATACAAGACACATACAAAAGCTGACGGTATATTGAGCCCCTATGTATTTGTTTTCCAGCTGCAGCAGTTAACTTATTTCATTCAAATGCCCATTCACTTCGTGCTCCTGAATTACTTTGATGCGAACCCTAGATAATATTACTCTTATTTGGGTATGTGTCTGTAAAAGGAAAGGGTTATTTTTAAAAAGCCCACAATGCTGATATGACATCTAAAAAATTAACAGTAGTAAATATCTTCAAATATCAGTTAGTCTTCAGATTCTAAATTGCTTTTTTTTTTTGTTTTATAGTTTGTTTTCTTGAATCTGGATCCAAATAAGATTCTTACATTGTGTGATTTCATTAAATCACTTCAACATATGGATTCTTCCATGTATATTTTTTTCCTTGTAGCTTTTTAAAAATTATTGTTTAAGAAACCAAGTTTTCATAATCTAGAGTGTTGCTTCCCTGTTCTATCATTTAGCATGCTCTCTGTCTTCTGTATTTCCTGTAAATTCAGGTTGGTTGGTTTGTGGCAAAATTATTTCATAGGTGGTGTACTTCTTTTAGGAGGTATATAATGTCTAGTTCTTTCTTTTTTTGTGATGTTAACATCTATTGATAATAACACCATCGGTCCTATGTCAGTGTCTCTCCAGTCATTTTTGTTGTCTGTCACTTGTTGTCTAGTGGATTCCCAAGGAAGGGCTCATGGAAACAATATTGCCTATTGGTAATAGCTTGTTTGTAACTTTATACCTTAAAATCATTTTGGATGGATACAAAAATCTTGGTTCACGTTTTCTTTCCTTCATTGTCTTAATATGTTTTTCCATTAGAATAAAGCATACTATAAAAAGTCTGCCAGTCTGATTTTTTCCCCTTTACAAGTGATTTGTTTTTTTGCTTGAATACAAAAGCCTTTTTCCTTTAAAAATCACTAATTTTACTAGAATATATTTTGATGGTGTTCTTGTTCACTTTTTCTGAGTATACAGTGTACACACGCAATTTGTAGTTTCAGATATATATTTTTTCAAATTTCAGCAAAATTTTCTTGAATTCTAATTTTTTGATATTTGGTTTGTCTGATTGCTTTGGTTTTTTTCTTTAGGGACCCTTGTTTCATGTATTTTGGCTCTTTTTTCCTCTTTTCTTTATCATTTTATCTCAAATCCTTTTTATCTTTTTTTATTTCAATCAATTTTCAAAATTAAGACATCTTCTGTTGTGTTTAGTGTCTGATATTCCTTTCAGTATGGTCTTCATTTGTGGAAAGTCTTTTTCTTTTATTTCTACTTCTTTTTTGAATCATTTCACCCCATATTTTCCTTTTTCTCATTCTGATTTTTCTTGTTCTTTCATATGTCATATATTTACACATTTTCTTTTAGCTCATTCAGAAATAAAATGCTATACTCTTCATCTGTTTTGTGGGCATGCCTTCCTAGAGCTCTTGCATTGTTTGTGGGGATATTACTCTTTTTTTCCCCTCATAGTTACTTCCTATGAGATTTAACTGTGATCTTTTCTGTTGTTCATTTTTAGATGAATTTAATCTTTCTGAACTTTAGATGGGGAGATGTGGGTCAAAACAGTTTTCTAGCTTTACAGCTCTAGAGCTGCTTCTGTTATTTTTTATAGTGTTTAAAAATAAAATCTGCAAATTATATCTCAATAAAGCTGTTTTTAAAAAAAAAGGTCTCCAACTTTCTGAGCTCTGGTTGATTTTTCTCCTCACTTTTATCTGGATCATTGCTTTCCTTTGCTTCTGGGATCCCTGGCATCCTCAGTTTGGACTCTAGGTCCAATAATTTCTCCTCATTGTGGGGCTTTGTCCTGGCAAGGGAGCACTGGTTTGTTAGTTTTGGAAGCTCATTTGGGCCTAGGCTGTTCTGGCCTCTTTCAGACCTTATCTTTGGCTCCTCACAATCACCCTTAAGTGTGCAAAAATTCTCCCAGTTTCAGCTGACTTTCTCAAATTGGCCCATCATGCTTTCCAGAGACTGTTCTTAGGACTAGCAAGTCCCCCCTCTTCCCAATACATAAGGTTTTGTCCCTACCTGCTCATGTTTTAGAAACCATGAAAATACCTTGTCACTAAATTTTGTTATAGATGTTTGTGGATTTTTAATCTTGTTATCCTAGTTGCTCTGTTTTTATGTGGGAATTGGAGATTTAAAGACAGTGCTGGCCATCTTCTCCAGTGTCATTTTAACTAATTGTGTAACTTTAGCTTTGCATCCGGTATAAACAGAGACTCTAAATAGTGGAAGAAATATTGAAGAGTAGTTAATTTACCTTTCCTGTCTTGTCTTTAGAACACTCAGCAGCAACTGTCTTGCAGAAGCTATTGTTTTATCTCATAGGGAGGAATTAACTGCCTTGCTGCAAAGGCAGCTGGGTGAGAATTCCCATCTTAGTGGACAATAGTCAGTTTCTGTGGTTGGAAGGAATGCACTTCCTCCTCCTCTGGGTAACTATTTGCTACTTAGGTAGAAAGTAGTAATAGTATATCATTATGGGTAATACGGGATCTTTTTGACTAACCATGGAACTTTAATGGTTAACTTATTTTTATTTTTAAATTTTACTTTAAATTTTTTCTTTGAGTCAGGTTTTACCAGAATAATGCCTTGTTAAATTCTAAGCAATTATACACACCCATGCATGCACACAAACTTTTGGAAAATAATTTATTCATAAGTTGGAGACCTAGAAACTGTCACTGGTGTCATGAATGTATTATGTCCCACTTAGGACTAATTATCAAGTAAAACAATCTGTATTGTATCAAGTTTTTAAAAAATTTACTCTGAAATACTGTCCGGTTTATTTAAAGTATGTTTGCTTTGGACTTTAAATGATGATGATGATGATGATGATGATGATGATGATGATGATGATAATGATAATGATTCCTTTTGTGAAACATGTCTCTTAACTTGGGTTCCATGATACCGCACAGGTTTTTTTCCTTCTCCCTGGCTAATCTTTCCCAATTTTGTTAACGTCTTTTTGTATTCTTACTTGTACTTTAAATTTTTTTAAAACAATTTTATTGTGGTATACTTTCTGTACAGTAAATTATATATATTTCAGATGTACAGTTTGATTAATTTTGATAGATGTATACACATATGAAATGACAACCAAAATCAAGATATCGAACATTTCCATCTCTCCCTAAGAGGTAGAAATTTTGAACTCCCAATTTATCCCTTCCCACCCTCTTTCCCCCTCTGGTAACCATAAATTTGTTCTGTATGTCTGTGAGTCTGTTTCTGTTCTGTAAATAAGTTCATTTGTGTCTTTTTTTTTTAGAGACCACATGTAAGTGATACCTTAAGATATTTTTCTTCCTCTTTCTTTCTTACTTCACTTAGGATGACTATCTCCGAGTTATCCATGTTGCTACAGATGGCATCATTTTGTTCTTTTTTATGGCTGAGTGGTATTCCTGTGTGTGTGTGTACCACAAGTTCTTTATCCAGCCATCTGTCAATGGACATTTAGGTTGTTTCCATGTCCTAGCTATTGTAAACAGTGCTGCTGTGAACATTGGGGTGCATGTGTCCTTTTGAATTATGTTTTTCTCAAGATATGTGCCTAGGAGTGGGATTGCTGGATCATATGGCAAGTCCATTTTTAGTTTTTTAAGGAACATCCAGAGTGTCCTCCATAGTGGCTGCAACAATTTGCATTCCCACCAACAGTGTAGGAGGCTTCCCTTCCTCCACACTTTCTCCAGCTTTTATCATTTGTGGACCTTATAATGATGGTCATTCTGACTGGTGTGAGGTGATATCTCATTGTAGTTTTGATTTGTATTTCTCGAAAAATTAGCAATGTTGAGCATCTCTTTATGTGCCTGTTGGCCATCTGGATGTCTGTACTTTAAATATTGGCATTTCTCACAGTTCTAAACTCTTTAATTGTTTCTTCTCACTTAACATCTTCTTTCTGAGCATAGTGATTAATTGCACTTTGGAATCATACAGATCAGGATTTAATTCCCAGTTGTGTTACTTAGTAGCTGTGTAACCTTGGGCAAATCATTTCATATTTCAGTGCCCATGTTTCCTTTTTAAAAAGTGGTATTAAGTTTTTTATACTTTTGAGACTTAAAATCATTTAAACCATTTAGTACAGTGCTTTTCTTATAACAAGCAGTCAATAAGTGTAGAAATATAGAAATATAGTTACATATGTAAATATATTTAATCACTGCTATGGCTGCGATCATTGTATATATACTGATGATATCCACATCTGTTTCCAGGTTAGCTTTGTCTCCAGCATCTAGACTGGTGTTTATCCTACTGGCCACAGACATCCCATCCCATTATGTACTTAGAATTGAATTCATTCTCTTTATTCGCCTTTACCTGCTCTGTCTCCAACATTCCCTATTGTTGAATGATATATCTACCCATAGTCTAAGCCAGAAATCTACATATCATCCTTGACTTTTCTTCCTTCCTTTTGCTGTCTAGTTAACTACAAAGTATTTTTAGATTCTATTTCCTATGGCTTGAAATGGTACATTTCTTTCCTACTGCTGTTACAGAAGCTCAAAATCTGGGAGTCATGTATTTGTTTCTTTTTTTTATATTCATTTCCACTCCCTTCACCAAGTCCTTCCAGTTTCATCTACTAATACTAGTTCTTGAATTCATTTACTGTCCAGCTCCTACTTACCTTTCTAGTTTCATCTTATTATCGCACTTTCCCCTCATTTCTGTACTCTTACCAAACATGCCATGTTTCCTCTCACCCACAGGGCTCTTGAACTTGTAATCTATCTTGCCTGGCAACTCCTATCCTTCAGATATCAGTCCAGAGTACTTTTCTGGGAATTCTTCCTTGCCTCAAACTAGGTTAGGTTGTCCTCTTCTAAACGCTTTTTGCCTCTTAGACCCTTGCATCATCAGTTACACTTGTTGGCTAAATTTATCTATGTGCCTTTTTGATGAATGTTCATTTCCTTGACTGAAGTATAAAGACCATGAGGACAGAAGCAGTTTTACTTTTTGTTTGGCATTTTTATCCCTAGTACCTGACATGTAGATTACTAAATATTTGTTAAATGAATAAGTGGTCATTGGCACTACCTTGGTGAGGCCACTGATATCTCTCCTGAGTTTCTACAGCAGCCTGCCATTTGAATCTCCCTAGCTTTTGCCTTGCCCTTTTCTAATACCTTGTAGCCAGAATGTTCCTTCTAGAGTATAAATATGTCCATGAAAATCTTCTGCTTAAGTCATTCAGTTTTTCCATATTGTCCTCAGGATAAAATTCGTATTCCTTTTCAGCCTCATCTCTCACCACTTCTCCTTCTAACTCTGTGCTTCAGCAATACTCAAATATCTATAGTTCCCCAGATACACTAATTATGTACAATATTTCTTATGCCTGGAACTTCCTAGCCTCCTGCTTCTTTTTTTTTCCTGACTTACTAGTTCCTTATTATCTGTTGGTCTCAGCTTCAGTGCTGCCTTCCTCTTAAACAATATTGAGTCAAGTTCCCCTCTTAGGTATTCCTATAGCACCCTGCACCTTGTTACAGCACATATCATACTGTATTGAAAAATTGTCAACTTCTCTGTCCCACAATGTTTCTTTATGGTTGTTCCAGAACCTGGCATAGTACCTGAAGCATAGCAGGTGCTCAGTGAATTCACTCATGAATGTGTTAAACACAGTTACTACAGTTCAGATACTGTTGAAGTTAAATAGTTGTTATGAACTTTTAAATTTTAATAGTGGCTAGAAATACTAGGAAATTTATTTGTAACACTAGGAAAATTATTTGCAGCGTACATGGAAGATCAGCCCAGTATAAACTAGTTCAGTTTCACTAAAAATTATAGAAATATAAGTTAAAATAACATTGGGAGGGGGAGGGTGTAGCTTAGTGGTAGAGTGCCTATTCAGCATGCACGAGGTTCTGGTTTCAATCCCCAGTACCTCCATTAAGTAAGTAAATAAACCTAATTACCTCCCCCCACCAAAAGAAATGGTGTAAAAAGAAATCCAAAAAAAGATTTACATAGTTTAAAAAAAAAAACATCGGGAAATCATTTTTACCTATTAGAATGATAAGGATTATAACAATTCATAACGTACAGGTATATAGATAGGTGGGGTTAGATGAAATAAACACTCACAGAATGTTGAAGAGTAAATGAGCACAGTTTCTTTTTATAATACAGTTTTGTAATACCTATTAAAATATTAAATGTTTATAATTTTTGACCTAGAAATTCAGCTTCTAGATATGTAGTCTGTTGAAATATACATGTACTGAAGGGTCTAGAGATGTAAGTACAAGGTTGTTCATTGTAACATTGTTTCTAAAGGTGAAAGTTTGGATGTGACCCAAATGTTCATCAGTAGGGTATTGCTAAAATAAATGATGCTGCAGCCATATGGAGAAATCATATACGGTTTTTATAAATTAAGTAGATGTGTTTCTCGATATGGAAAAATGGCTAAGATGTAATAAATTTATAAGGCAGGTTGCAAAACAATACATACATAGTATAGTCCCATTTTTTATAAGTAAATACATAAAATTATATGCTAGGATATGTGAGGGGTATGTGTGTGTGCGTATGTATTTGAAAAATAATATGTGGAGGAATATTCACCAAACTGTTAGTAGTTAATTATTAGGAGGCTGATACTAAGGGAAGCTTTTGCATTTTATGTTAAATATTTTTCTGTAGTGTTTGATTTGTTTTTTAAAACAATGAACATGCAGTTTTATAATTATCAGAAAATAAGATTTAAAAACAACAAAGAGCACAGACTGTATGGTGTTTGGGTGCTATCAGTTGCAAGTATGTGCTATATACTTACTTTTGCTTTTTTTCCAAATAGAATGCCCAGTGTTTACATGGGGACATTGCACAGTCACAAAGAGAAATTACACTGAAAGGCTTCAGAGAAGGTAGTTTTAAAGTTTTGGTGGCAACCAACGTGGCTGCTCGTGGTTTGGACATTCCTGAGGTTGACCTGGTGATTCAGAGTTCACCTCCACAGGTAAGAAAGTAGGTTTTTTTCCTGGTTTTATTGAAAAATAATTGACATCACTGTATAAGTTTAAGGCATACAGCATGATGGTTTGATTTACATATATTGTGAAATGATTACCACAATGAGTTCAGCTAGTATCCATCTTATTATGTAGGTGTTTAAGAAGAAAAGAAAAAAGGAAAAAATGTTTTCTCTCTGTGACGTGAACTCTTGGGATTTACTTAATTCACAACTTTTGTATACTATGTCATACAGGATTGTTAGCTGTAGTCGTTGTGTCATACGTTACATCCCTAGTAGTTAGTTATCTTTTAACTGGAAGTTGGTATCTTTTGACAACCTTCCTTCATTTCTCCCTCCCCACCGTCTGCTTCTGGTAGCAAGTCTGTTCACTGTTTCAGTGAGTTTAGTTTTTTGTTGTTGTTTTCTTTTAGATCCCATATATAAGTGAGGTCATACAGTATTTGTCTTATTTCACTTAGCATAAAGCCTTCAAGGTCAATCCGTGTTGTCACAAATGGTAGGACTTCCTCTTTTTTTTACCGCTGAATAATTACACCGTTGTGTGTGTGTGTGTGTGTGTGTGTGTGTGTGTGTGTGTGTGTATCTCATAACTTCTTATTCATTCGTCTGTTGATGGACACTTAGATCGTTTCCATGTCTTGACTGTTGTAAATAATGTTGCTCTGAACATAGGGGTGCAGATACGTTTTTGAGTTAGTGTTTTCATTGCCTTTGAATGTATTCCCGGAAGTGGAATTGCTGGATCATGTGGTAGTTCTATTTTTAATTTTTTTAGGATCCTCCATACTGTTTTCTGTAGTGATCATACCAATTTACAGTCCCACTAACAGTGCGCAAAAGTTCCCTTTTTGCCACTTCTACACCAGTTCATGTTACCATTTGTTTTTTTGATGATGACTATTCTAACAGATGTGAGGTGACATCTCATTGTGGTTTTAATTTGCAAGGAGATGAGATTTGATTTGGAGAAAGTAAGAGTGCCACTTTTTACAAGATACTGCTGAGATATGAAAAATATGTTACCTGTTCTTGCTCTTTTTTTGTTAGTGCAGTGTTAAATTGATCAGTATCTGATACCTTTGCAAATGATTAATTTCTTTATTTGGATCTTAAGCATGAAATCATGCAAGGGAATTATTAAAAGTTGCCATATAAAGAACCCTGGGATGAGGTGGATAAAAAGGTTTTTTAAAAAAAAATTTGGGGGGGTAATTAGGTTTATTTATTTATTTTTATGGAGGTACTGGGGATTGAGCCCAGGACCTCATGCAAGCAAAGCATGCACTCTACCACTGAGCAGTACTCTCCCCCTTGATAAAAAGATTTTAAATCATATCACCTTTATTACAGAATTTAAGCACAAAAATTCTTTGAGATGTTGAAAAGAGTGATAGGATTAAAATAGATATATTATTATTGGTAGGCATAGTTTTGTTATTATTAGTATTATTATTTGGATGCTGGAATGACTGTTTAATTTGCCAGATTTTTAAGAAGTGTTACCTCTTTTATTTTTAGGATGTTGAGTCCTATATTCATCGCTCTGGACGTACAGGTAGAGCTGGCCGGACAGGGATTTGCATATGTTTTTATCAACCAAGAGAAAGAGGTCAATTAAGATATGTGGAACAAAAAGCAGTAAGTAGAGTTAAATTATTTCAGGCTTATTATCTAAATGATGCCTTAGAAAAGAGCTCTTTTTATATTTGTTCTCACAAATAGATCTTTATAACTTTTCTCAGTTTAAGCTGCATTTGGATGTGAAGCATGTGAAGAGCTAAATTTATTTTAGTTGCAAGACTTTGTTTTAATACAGCTTTTTTTGTGAAGACAGAAGAGCTGACTTTCTCATTTTTCCCTTGAATTTCTCCCTTGATACTAAAATCAGAACTGCGTTGAGTACCTTTTAGTCCAGTATTGTAAATGGATGACTATGACATTGTCTTGGTGTAATAGTCAAGATTATACTGAGTAATGGTACAGTAGCCAGTTTCTATGAGAATTTACACACTTTTTGTGGTCTGAAGTTTTTGTAGTATTTCACTTTTTCTATTTTTTATGGTATGTGTTTTTAAATACATTTTTTCATGTACTCTGTAAGATGAAGATCATAAAACTGATTGATGTAAACAGCATCTTTCTTTTTTTAAATCAGCTTTATTTTGCAAGTGAAATTCCGTGATTGTAATTAAGAGACAATCAAAAAATTTTTTTCTCTTTCTAGAATTTATAGTTGATGATTTATTAGAAAATCTTTTGGTCTGCTAGGGCTTGGAAATCTTTTAAGTCCAAGAAATGGAAATTCAACAAACTAGATTAATTTAGGAATTAATTGTAAAGGCTTCCATTTTTCTTTAATGTAATTCTTTCATTTTCAGGGAATTACTTTTAAACGTGTAGGTGTTCCTTCTACAATGGATTTAGTTAAATCTAAAAGCATGGATGCCATCAGGTATGCTTTCTGACCTTGCTGAATAATTTTTTCTCTTGTATTAGGCTATACATCTTTAAGCTCTCCTAGTTCAAATATCAGAAAATTTAATCACCAGTTTTACCAGCAGACATTTAATTATATTAAAATACGAAAACGTTGCTCTTTCTTTTCCCATTCATTCTCTTACCTTTAATTTTTCCCCTTTGTCTTGACCAAGAAAATTTACTGTTTTTAAACCATAGGTCTCTGGCTTCTGTTTCTTATGCTGCTGTTGATTTTTTCCGACCATCAGCTCAGAGACTGATAGAAGAGAAAGGGGCAGTGGATGCATTGGCTGCAGCATTAGCTCACATCTCTGGCGCATCAAGTTTTGAACCACGATCTTTGATCACCTCTGATAAGGTAGAAATCCGTGAGAAAATTGGTTGGGGAAGATTAAAACTGAACCATAGATATCTCTCTGGAGAGAAATATAGGACATTTTCACTTTGCACAGTACTGGGTTAACCAAAGCTTGTGTACCAGAACCTCTTCTTCATTTTGTTTGCCATGGAACTATGCAAGTCGAGAAGTAGACTCTGTGTGGCCAACACAATATCATGCAAAGTTAAGGATTACTGTGTGTGTGTGTGTGTCACCATCTGACCTGGCCCCCTGCCAGGTCAGCATCAGATGTCAAAATAAACCATACCAGAGCCATATATTCAAGTTATAAAGGTGTATTTTACTCTCTGTAATTAGTCAGTAACCTGTGGGGTGATACTTTAGCACTGAGCAAATATCCTATCCCTACTAACCCATTAGATACTTCTTAAGAAAAAATTTAAACCATACTTCTTAAGAAAAGATTAAGATAGACTTTTAGAGCTAAGAGGTATCTAATAAAAGGTCATCTAACCTCTGATTAAATATCTTAGTAGCAGGATGTTAGTGGTTTGATATTTCTTTTGTGTGTTAGACCAAAATCCAAAGTCTTTGACATGAATGTTCTATAGGGTCTTCCCTTGCTACTTCTTTGGCCTCATCTTTATCACTCTCCCCTTGCTTGTTTCAGCTACCCTCACCTACTTGCTGATGCTCAAACATAAACTCAGTCCTATACAAAGCCTTTGCACTTCCTTATGCTGTTCTGAATGTTCTTTCCTTTTAACAACCTTGGCTTCCTCCTCACTTCTTTCAGGTTTCTACTCAAATATCGTCATATCAAAGAGGTCTTTC
Organism: Camelus dromedarius; assembly: GCF_036321535.1. Classification (NCBI taxonomy): domain Eukaryota; kingdom Metazoa; phylum Chordata; class Mammalia; order Artiodactyla; family Camelidae; genus Camelus; species Camelus dromedarius. The sequence goes on along the minus strand of NC_087443.1, from coordinate 34,537,048 downwards.
TTCATCACCTTATCTAAAATAGCTTACCCCTCCCTTTACTCTGTATTTTCAGTTTCTTCCCCTGCTTATTTTTTTTCATGTTGCTTATTACTGACATTCTGTTTATTTCCTTATTTGTTTACTGTCTCCTCCAGCATTATCCACCCCCCTCAACACACACACACACTCTAGAATGTAACCTCCATGAGACAAAGGCCTCTTGCTGCTGAACTGCTTGCACCTAGTGCAATCTCTGGCACATCCATAGGGGCACTCAAATATTTGTTAGGTGAATGCCTCCCTGTATCTTCATGTTGATTGATCCTTGTGCTGTCCAGTGAAGTTTTACAGAACAAGTAATTTTTGATTATGTATTAGTCCTTCAGAAGTTTTAAGAGATTTATGTCCTCTTGTTTTTCTAGTCAAAGCTAACTTTGATTCCTTCAGCATTTCCTTAATTCCTCACTACCTTATCTTTAGTGTGATACTGTAGTTTAATTTCCTCTTAGAGAATGATGATTAGAATTAAATGTAGTCTTTACAGGAATGTATAAAAGAATGGAAATTTCAGTGATCTATAAACGTTAGTCTTCTATTAATATAGTTTCAAAGAAGTAATTTTTTTAGCAGTCATATTATACTCTTGGCTCTTAAGAAGTGCATGGTTAAGTCATAAAGGGCTATGAAGATAGAATGTCATTGTCCTGCTGCTGCTGCTTTTTTTCCAAACATAATGTGACTTATTCCTTAAGGGGTTTGTGACCATGACTCTGGAAAGCCCAGAAGAAATACAAGATGTCAGCTGTGCTTGGAAAGAACTTAACAGAAAGCTGAGTAGTAATGCTGTGTCCCAGATTACCAGAATGTGCCTCTTAAAAGGAAATATGGTAAGCTTTTCTAGACAACTGCTATAAAAATGTTTATAAAGACTAGCAGATTTTATTCATTCTTTCTTCTTTTAAAGCCTAATGAGATGAATAATGCTGTTTTCTCCATGTGTTAGTATGTGTCCAGTTGTAAATTTGAAGAATTATATAAGTAACCCATTCCTCTAAAAAGCTATGTCATTCTACTTAATTTGACTAATATCCAAGTAATCTAAGTTTCTGCCTTTGTATACATGTTACATATGGTTATGTGTGTTTATTTTCTAAGATTAAGTAATTTATAATTGCAACAGCTTAACAGCTCGATTTTTGAGAGGACACAATATTGGTTTTTAAGTGGCCTGCTATTGGTTGTTAATGAGGAATACAGTGAATTAAGTATTTTTATACATTTATGAAATAGCAGAGTTAAAACCACCTGTAATCTTAGTGACTGATTTCTTCTAATGGTTTTGAAAAAAGATACTGTATTTATTCATCTAACTTGACTATATAAATTCATTATAGTCTAGAACTGATTATTTATTAGAAATAGTTATCTTTCTCAAAATTTAATATTACTTACGTTCAAAAAATTTGTGGCAAGTATGAGACAAATATACACATTCAGAAAAAAGGTGGAGGGGAAGGAAAATATACTAAGATCCTTAGGCCACCTATTTGGTATACTGGAATATTAACTTAACTTTCAGCTTATTGGCAACCAAGACCAAAGAGGAAAGATCTTAGGTTACATCATTCTCATTATCTGGTAAACATTTCAGCTCTTTAGGAGACAGTTTCTGGCACTAAATTTTTAAAGAAATTTATTAGGCAGGTCATTTTACAAGGGACATGGAACATTATAGTGTCTACAAAAACTTCTAGTGAATACTCTAGATTCTCAGTAGTAGTCACTTCTTATTAGATGCTGTTTACTTTTTAGATTTAGGAAGTACAATTAGCAGCCACTCTGTGTCATGCATTATTATATATTAGATGTTTTAATCCTATAAGCAATCATGGGACACACTTAATCTTTTCTTTTTTTAACCTAATGTAGGATTACCAGCAGGTATTTAAAAAAAATCAACTCATATGCATTAAATAAAAATGTTTTCATTTTGCTTTTAGGGTGTTTGCTTTGATGTTCCCACAACTGAGTCAGAAAGGTTACAGGTATTTAAAAAATCTTATCTGTTATATAGTTGAGTATGTTTCTCTAAAAGATAGGGATTTAAAAAAACATAGTCATAATATCATTATCATGCCCCAATCAATTAACAATTACTTAAGAAAATAATAACAAATAGGAAATATCCAGTATGTATCATAACTTAAAACATCAAAAAATTATGAATAATTTCAAACGTGAAAAAATAGAATTACATAATAAATCCTGATGTACCCATCACCTAGCTTCAGCAGTTATCAACTAACTCTTGGCCAATTGTGTTTCATGTCTACTTCCACCCACTTCCCCACTTCTGAATTCTTTTGAAACAAATTCTAGGAAGTCTGTCATTTCAACCATAAATACTTTTATGTGCCTAAAATATTAAAAACACTTTAAAAAAAAAACCATAATACCATAATTAAATCCCCCAAAAGAATTCTTCAATATCATCCAACTTTGTGTTTAAATTTTGCCTGTTATCTCCTAAATATTTTTAAATATAAAGTTTATACATTGTAATTTGGTGTTTATCTCTTTTAATCTGTAGGTTCTCTTTCTTTTCTGTCTTTAAAAAAATATCCTTGTATTTTATCAGTTGAAGAAAGAGATTGTCCACTGAATTCCTACACTGTGGGATTTGTCTTTTTCATCCCTGTGCCTATTTATATACATATTTTGAAACAAGAATGGGATTATTCTGTTTTTAAAGTCTTTCTTAAAATTCAGAATATATTGTGAACACATTTCTTCGTCAACTATATAGTTATTTATTTTTACTGTCTTCTTGGCATTTGGCCACCTGGGTGATGACTTAATGTCCTATTTTCTGACATTCAGATTATTTCCAATAATAATATATTATTATAAACAGGTCAGCATTAAATGTTGCCATAGCTAACTCTTTATGCATTGCCATGTTTAGCTCTTTAAGAACCTGTTTAAGATGTCTGCTTCGCCAAAAGTTTTGTTCATTTTTAGGGCTTTGATCATATATTTCCACCAGTGATGTGTGTGGGTGTTTGTCTCTGCTCACGCTTACCAACAAGGTATTTTAATATTAACTTTCCTTGGTAACCCATGATCACAATGAGGAACAGTTAATGTAGCAGGGTATAACCTATTGGTACACCTATGAACTGCTGGTTTTATGTCTTGAGTCATTTACCCTGATGCCAAATTGTTTCCGGTGGTTACATTTTTTAGTCCCCACTAGTGTGAACAGATTTTTAATCTCCATTATCAGCTCTTAGTCCTTGCTTCTGTCAATATACCCGCTGAAAGCAATGCACTACTTATTAATAGCGTATTTTTTTGTGTGCTGAGAAACTAGTGCTTTAGAATGTATAAACTGAGTAGGAATTTAGAGTCCCAAAATTAGGCTGGTAATTTCTCCTGAGACTAAAATTTAGAAATTTTTAGAAACTTTTTTTCTTTAGCGGGGTGGGGTGAGGAGAAAACCAAGCTTTGTATTATTAAGTAAATTTAAGATTTAAGTTTTAAGAGGATTTTTTTAATGACATTTATTTTTTCCTGTCTAATTTTACAAGCAATACATGTTCATTGCAGACAACTAAAAAGCGTAAAGGAAAAAAATAACAATCACTCATAATCCCCACCCCCCAGAGATAACCACTATTAGCATTTTGATGCATTTCTTCCCAGTGTCTACATGTTTTCTTTTTAACTGAAGTGTGATTGACCTACAATACTGTGTTAGTTCCAGGTACACAGCATAGTGATTTGATGTCTCTATATATTATAAAATAATCACCAGAATACTAGTTACCGTCTATCACCATTCAAAGATACTACAATATAATTGACTATATTCCCCATGCTGGATATTTCATCCTTGTGACTTATTTTGTAACTGGAAATTTGTACCTCTTGATCTCCCTTACCTGTTTCAGTCATCCCCCTACCTCCCTCTCCTCTGGCAACCACCTGTTTGTTCTCTGTATCTGAGTCTGTATTATGTTTTGTTTGTTCATAAAACTTAGGAACTTTAGTGAATGAACTTTGAGTATGTTTTTGTTTTCTGCTTTTCAGTTTTGTTTCAGATACTTTGAATTTAATGGATGGATGGCTTTTAGCTAATAGATAATGGATGTGAAAAAAGATTCTCCTTCATTCTCGTGCTTGCTTATGGTTTCTATTTGCATTTATATTAATCCTATAAATTCCCCCAACAGGCAGAGTGGCAGGATTCAGACTGGATACTCTCAGTGCCAGCCAAGTTGCCTGAAATTGAAGAATATTATGATGGAAACACATCTTCTAATTCCAGACAGAGGAGTGGCTGGTCAAGTGGCCGCTCGGGCCGGTCTGGCCGGTCAGGTGGTCGATCTGGTGGCCGGTCAGGTAGACAGAGTCGACAGGGGAGTCGGTCAGGAAGTCGACAAGATGGTAGAAGACGAAGTGGGAATAGAAATCGATCAAGAAGCGGGGGCCACAAACGTAGTTTTGACTGAGATAGTTAATCTGCCAGCGTGAGTTTGTCTATTTCTGCCTAATCATGTACATTATCCACCAAAAATTAGGTCATCATAGTTGAGGTATGTGTCTGCTATTTGCAAAGAAGTTGGTTGTATTTTTTTAAAAAGTATTTCACAAGAATGGTTGTAAACAAATCTACTTATCCAGTTATACCTTTGAATAAAAAAAACCTCCTTTTATTGTCTCTTTTCACTGTGCGTTAAGAATTTTCTCAGTGTAATCTTTTAAAATTTCTTCTAAAAATGTGGCAGTCAAGTTAATCTTACTTAAGGTTACTTGCATTTTACAAAATGTGGTGTGCCTATATTCAGATCATTTCTTTCTATATGGTAGAAAATAAGAAATCCCTTCTACATTAAAGGGCTGTATAAGTTGGTGACATGACTGGTTAGATGTAACATTTTAAATTCTAGATAAAGCTAATTAAAAGGTGTGCAAGTAGTGCATACTCAATAATTTATTCAACAGTATTGGCTGAATGTCTGCTATGTGCCCATCACTATCCTAGTCCCTCGGGATATATTGGTGAATAAGGCATGGTCACTATCTTCAAGGAACTTATAGTCTAAAGACAAGCAATTATGATTGAGATTAACACCTAAAGGCTAAAATGAAAGTAGGTATGGAATGCTGAGGATCTAGTTGGGGTATGCCTAACCAGTCTTAGGAGTCAGTAAGGCTTTTAGAAGAAGTGATACCTAAAAGGAGAAGTAAAGTAAAAGCATCAGTTGATTGAGCCAGGTATATGTGAATCATGGGAAGAGGAGTTTAGAAGGGAGAGGGTTTGCAGGCAGGGATAATGGTATATGTGTACCATTTTATTGTACTTCGCAGATACTGTGTATTTTACAAATTGAAGGTTTGTGGCAACCCTCGATCAAATAAGTCTGTTGGTCCCATTTTTCCAACAGTATTATTTTTAAGTTAAGGTATGTACATTGTTTTTTAGATATAATGCTATTACACCCTTAATGGAGTATAGTATCATAACTTTTTTTTCATTTTTAATTTTATTAGGTAGAATTGTTACAGTTTGACTGCACATATACAATATATTGCCTGTAGTAGTATAACTTTTATATACACTGGGGAACCAAAAAAATTTTGTGACTCGCTTAATTGAAACACTCCCTTTATTGCAGTGGTCTGGAACCAGCTACGCAATATTTCTGAGGGATGCCTGAATGTGCAGAAACCCAGAGGCAAGGAATAACTTGGTAAAGTCTGAGGACCTACAAATAGTTCAGTATGACTTGCATGTAATAGGCAGAGGACAGAAATAAGTGAGATAAGGATTTAGGGACCAGTTTTAAAGGCCTTTTGTGCATTGTTAAGGAATTGAAATGTTTTCTTGGAAATAATGGGGGACCATTAAAAGATTTAAAGTAAGAAGTAACATGGTGAGATTTGTGTTTTAGAAAGATTACTGGCTACACTGAGGAGACTGGATTGCAGAATGCTCATTCAGGAGGCTAGGAGCCCCTTAAGATGCTGTCAGAGTAATCCAAGGTAGAGGTGATGGTGGTCTAAACTAATGATAGGTAGTTTATTTTGAGTAATGAGAATTGAGGCACTTGAGAGGTTGTTGCTCATCCAGAATCACACAGCTGGATAATATATAGTGGGGTGAGGATTTGAACCATGGTAAGTCTAGCTTCTGAGCCAGGACTTTTTTTTTTCATTTTCATTTTTTTTTCATTAAAGGTTATTGCAAGATAATTGAACACAGTTCCCTGTGCTATACAGCAGAAGCTTTTTTAAAAAATATATTTTTATACATAGTGGCTAACATTTGTCAATCTCAAACTCCCAAATTTAGCCCTTCCCACCTCCTCTCTCCAGTAACCATAAGATTGTTTACTATGTCTGTGAGTCTGTTTTTGTTTTGTAGATGAGTTCACAGTGTTCTTTTTTTTTCCCTTTTTTTTTAGATTCCACATATGAGTGATATCATATGGTATTTTTCTTCCTCTTTCTGGCTTATTTCACTTAGAGTGACGATCTCTAGTTCCCTCCATGTTGCTGCAAATGGCATTATTTTATTTTTTATGGCTAAGTAGTATCCATTGTATAAATATACCACAACTTCTTTATCCAGTCATCTGTCAATGGACATTTACGTTGTTTCCATGTCTTGGCTATTGTATATAGTGCTGCTGTGGACATTGGGGTGCACGTATCTTTTTGAATTAGAGTTCCCTCCAGATATAACCCAGAATTGGGATTGCAGGATCATATGGTTAGTCTATTTTTAGTTTTTTTTTTTTAACATTTTTTATTGATTTATAATCATTTTACAATGTTGTGTCTATTTTTAGTTTTTTTGAGGAATCAACATACTGTTTTCTATAATGGCTGTACCAAAACTATATTTTCACCAGCAGTGTAGGGGTGTTCCCTTTACTCTACACCCTCTCCAGTATTTATTGTTTGTGGACTTTAGAATGGTGGCCATTCTGACTGGTGTGAGGTGATACCTCATTATAGTTTTGATTTGCATTTTTCTGATAATTAGTGATATTGAGCATTTTTTCATGTGCCTATTGGCCACTTGTATATCTTCACTGGAGAATTGCTTGTTAGGTCTTCTGCCCATTTTTGGATTGGGTTGTTTGTTTTTTTGTTAATAAGTTTAATGAGCTGTTTATATATTCTTTTTTTTTTAACTTTTTTTTTAATTGAGTTATAGTCATTTTACAATGTTGTGTCAAATTACAGTGTAGAGCACAATTTTTCAGTTATATGTGAACATACATACATTCATTGTCACATTCTCTTTCTCTGTGAGCCACCACAAGATCCTGTATATATTTCCCTGTGCTACACAATACAATCTTGTTTATCTATTCTACATTTTGAAATTGTTTATATATTCTTGAAATTAAACCTTTGTCAGTCACATCATTTGCACATATCTTCTCCCATTCTGTAGGTTGTCATTTTGTTTTGCTTATGGTTTCTTTTGCTGTGCAAAAGCTTATAAGTTTAATTAGGTCCCATTTGTTTATTTTTGCTCTTATTTCTATTGCCCAGGTAGACTCTCCTAGGAGAACACTGCTAAGATTTATGTCAAAGAATGTTTTGCCTATGTTTTCTTCTAGGAGATTTATCATGTCTTGTCTTATATTTTAAGTCTTTAAGCCATTTTGAGTTTATTTTTGTTGAACCAGGACTTTTAACCACTGTGCTAAATAGTGTCAGTGGACTTTAAGAAACATGGATAGATTTCAGACAATTTTAGGAAATGGAATTTTTAGGACTTAGCACTTTGAATTGGAAGATAAAACAGGCAGAAGAATAAAACCTAGATTTTTGTCACTGAGATAAGTACTAGAACAAAGAGCAAGAAAAATTATGTGGAGAGGAAGTGGGAATATGGTTAATTCAGTATTAGATGTATTTTAATATTGAGTAATCATGAAATATGTAAGAGGAAATAAACAGGCAGTTGGATTGATAGGTCTGAAGCAGGAGAGTGATCTGTTCTAAAGATTTGAGGATAGTAAACGAAACCTGTAATTGTAGTTAAGGTAGTAGATGAGATGATCCAGGGAAAGTATAGTAAGAAAAGAGGACTTAGAAGGGAACCCAGAGGCATACTGGTGTAGTTGGTGCAGAGCAGAGGAAAGGGGGCCCTATTGAGAAGGGATGATAAGAAGAGGGCAGGAAGCCCAGAAGTATGAGACGTTAAAAGGAGCCAGAAGACAAGGCTGAAATGGTCTTTGGATTTGGCAAAGAGACATTTGACATGGGGAGCAACCATATTAAGAGTATCAAGAATAATGAAAGCCACTCAGCAGTGACTTCAGCAGGAAACAGGAGATAAAGAAGTGGGACAACAATCATGAACATGTCTTCCAGGAACTTGGCTGTGAATAGGGAAGAATAAGCTAAAGCTGGACATAGGTGAAAGGACATGAGATTGCAGTGAGAGTTTGTGTCGGTGGGGTGGGGAGATGAGGGAAGTTTGAGCGTGTTGAAATACTATGGGAAGAAGCCAGAAAGGAGGAAGGAGGAGAAAGAATGAATGGAGCAAAATCCCTCTGAAGACCCAGAGGGATAACTCAAGCACACTCGGGAGATTTTAGCCTTAGATGGTAGAAGAACATCCCTAACATTTTGTAAGAGGAAAGTGTGATTATCATGTAGGTCAGTTTGCAGGTATTAAGGTAAAAAGTTGAAGGCGTGACTGCCTGATGTCTTCTATTTTTTTCTGTGGTAATCTTGCATGGCCATCCACTGGTGAAGAGGGAAGTAGTGAGCTAGGAGACTTGAGGGGAGTGGAGAAATGCTGAGGTATCAACTATACAACATGATGGAAAAGTCACCAGGCAAACGGAGGGTCACAGGCAGCTTTGCGGTGAGAGACTGAATTTGTAGTGCTGTTAGACTGATTGAGTGATTTCCTATAGCAACACTCAGCACCAATGGAGATATGAGACAGTTGATTGGGGATTGGGGTTTTGCTCTGAGATGAAAGGATGACAAGGTGAAGATGTCAAGGACTGCAAAAGTAATTGGACCCAAAAAGTGATTGTTCCAAGGACTCTAGACTGCTTTGGGATTGAAGTGGAGATCGAGTAGACAACAGGGAGAGTGTACAAGGGGCAAGGGAGTGAAGGTCAGTGAGGGCTGACTGAATTTGAGATTTTAGGGGTGGAGCAGTTGAGGAGAAGACAGTTGCAGAGTATGGTGGCAGGGCTGTTGGGGGCAAAGGTTATTCAGTTGAGGTGGTCAAAGAACTGAGAAGCCAAGTGTTATGCGGATGGTTTTCATAGCCAATGCAATCTCCATAAAGACACACGAGGACTGAGTGGGGAGAGGAAGACTAAGCCAAGTGCCAGCATACCAATGAGGGGTGGAGGTTGGTAAATTACCTGCATTAGGAGGCGCAGAAGGTGAGATTACTACAGATCTTCAAAGGGACAGAGCATTTACATGAAAGTGAAGGAGTAATAGTTAGAAAATGGCTTTGAGGAAAAGAGGACACTAACACCAGTGTACATTGAATGTCAGGGAATAAGCAACATACGTGTGAGCCATAGGGGAGTATTTTCCGGAAGAGCCAGATTTCAGTTAAGCCAAGGAGGGAGGAAGGACTCTCAGTGCTGGATTGAGAAAGGAAGAAGTTCTCATGGGGAACAGGGTTCCAGATAGCTATGACTAGGGGGAGTGGATCTCAGTTAGGTCTGCATTTGAGTAATTGTGAGCTCTGTTTATACCCAAGAAGGTACAGGGGCTCCGTTCCTACTGAGGTACTTGGAACTTCAGTCCAAATATGCTGTGTACCTGCAAGGTTCCAGGCACTATGTCTAGGGTACAAAGTGAATAAGGATGCTCAATCTCTGCCCTGAGGAGCTCAGAATCTGTTGAAATAGATGGACACATAAACTTAGGTGCGTGGTAATGACTAAGTGTGGTGATTTGAGAGCTCTGCACAAGGACACCTAGCCCAGCCCAGCCAGGAATGGGGGTGGGAGTTCAGAGATAGCCTTTTTTGGCTCTGATGATTGAATGTGAATTAAGTCTTAGTTAAAGAAACAGGGAAGTGGGAGTGGGCATCCAGGCAAAGGCACAGAAGAGCTGATAGAACAAGATCTGAGTATGGCCAACGATAAGTAGCTCTTGTTGTGGGGATCTCCACTCTGAGGAAATCAGTGGTGAGAACATGGCAAGAGTCATATCTTAGAAGGCTTCATAGGCCTTGTTTTGCCAGCCATTGAAGGGTTTCAAGGAGGAGAGTGAAAAAGATATGCATCCACATAGGTAAACGCCAGCAAGGGGAGGATGGATTTAAGGGGTTCCCTTGCTAAAGGCTGGCTTCTCTATTAGCAAGGAAATGGGAGGCAGATCCTAACAAGATTAAATAACAGCTTTCTATGTCTTCTGGAGGAAGAAGGGAGCAGGGCAAATTCCTCACCAGATTCTCAGCTTTGGGCTGCATTCAGCCAGTCATCTTTACTCTGCTCCTTCCTCATAGAGCCTAGCACCTTCATGGCTCCACCTTTTGGCTATTCAGAGCTGTCTATTTGGTACTCTACACTAGTGTAGTCCTTTAATATCTATTTAAATTTGAGTCAGTGACCTTGATCTTCAGCTTTTGAATTTGTAAATAATATATTTTATTCTCTTCAGCATTAGAAATTTGAATAATGAATTCACATTTAGATGTGAATATCTGAGAGCCTCCTTTCATATTATTTTTATGTGTTTTAGTGCTTAATAATGTTCTTTTAAAACTATGTTCCTATTTTAAATATTAGTAATATATGTCCATAAAATAGAGAAGCAAATTGAAGAGAATGAAAACCACCCATAATCACCTCTCAAGAGATAATTACTGCTAACATTTTGTTGTATAGACCTTTGAATTCACTGTGTGCTTATGTATATACATACTTTTTGAAACAGAAATTATCCCAATTTTATTAAAACATTACATCAACTACATCAGAGGAAACTGGTCTGGAAGAATCAATATTCAAGCATTGCTTCACATTTCCTATCAAATGGATATAAGATCCATTTCTTCTACTTCTTACTGAATTTTATACTGATGACTAGATTAAATACAGTAATTTGGCCACCTTTGAGTCAAAAAGGGCCTTTTGCATGTTTCCTCTTAGAATTTTGGCCTTGTGCCTATGTGCAGGTATGTTACAAAGGAATTTACCTACTTTATAAGCCTTGACAACAATTTTCCATACAGTAGTGTTCTGGGCTTACTCTGTTGTTGAACATGTGTTGGTAATAAAAATGTCCCTGTACTATGTACAGCAGTATCATGTAATTTTGTGGTTTATTAACTAGACTGCAGGTTCCTAACTGCTTTCCTGCCTCAGCATATAGCTAAAATTTATTTCAAAGTGTTCCTTCTTTCCCCTACTACTAGTGATAGGCTACTGTGTGCCAAGCACTGTCCAAAATCTTAAGGATACAGAGATGGATAAACCATCCTGGCTCAAGAATATCACAGAATGTAAGTTAAAGCATTGTATATTTACATAAATTTATCTTAAAAAATTGACACTGAAACATCAATAGTTTGTGAAACACGATTATTTTCCTTTAAACTGTCAAGGTTAAAAAATGTGCAATCAAAGCAAATCTTATGAAATACAGAAATAAAACTTCCAGCATTTTCATTTGTCATAAAATGATTACATTTTGAATTGTCTTTCAAAAAATCTTGACACATCTATGGGTTTTAATAGCCCTTATTTATTGTGCTCTATGTGCCAGGCACTGCTAAACCATTTTGATTCATTTTTCCTAACTTTCTCAACCAATGAAGTAGGTTTTGTTATCCCCATTATGCATGAGAAACTCAGGTTCAGATTAAGAAATATGTTCAAAATCACAGAGCAAATGGTATAGATTTTCAAAGCCAGGCAAGATTTCAACCCATTTTTTAAATGATTTTATGAGGAATTGGCTCCCAATTCTTTGCCTCAGTAGTTCTTCACAGGAAGTTTACCAATACTGCCATAGATCATTCAATAAACCACTTCCCTTCAACTGCTTGAATTAGTATATTGTCCAAATTATGCAAGACTAAGAGCCCCTGTATTTTCTAATAGAGGTCTACGTGGTTTGGGACCTTTCTACAGGTCCCAAGGCCGGTTTAGGTGCATGTCTGTGCCTTGAAAACAAATGACACATCTATCTCCCACTAGCTATAAAACAAGCCTTATGTATTGTCTGTTGCTGATCCTAGCCTTGTTTCTCATACCTGACGGTGAATGCTCAGGGGATGTATGGTGAGTGAACTCGTGAATGAATGACTAGACCCTACTGAACTCTTATCCAGGCTTGTGAGTGCGGACGTCTCCTTTAAAGTGTCCACGTTTCCACAAAATAATCAAGAATACACGTCTCGCGCGTCGGTACGCGCACGGAACTTGCAAATGCCAGCAATCCAAAGTACTGAAGAGGCGTCACTCAAAAGCAGCTACAAATCTTCATCAGGCCGGCGATAGCGAGAATCTGGTCAGCGGTTGAAAGAGAATAAGGCCAACCTTTGTGGGTCTTTCAGGTTCTACCCTTCAGCAGGTGTCTTCTAGTCCCTGCTCCGCTAGCAGTCAATTTACCTAGCTTTGCGGGTGTGAGTAGCAACGGCTTTGGAACTACCACGTGCAGCCCTGCCTCCCTGCAGCTTCCGCTTCCGTAGGATACGCTCTGCCGGAAGTGACGAAAGCTGGGCGGGCTAAAGAGGCTGGGCCACCTCTTCCTCTCCACGCGGTAGGCGAGACCGGTCGGCCTATACAGCTTGTGCTGAGTGATGCCGGGGAAACTTCGTAGTGACGCGGATTTGGAGTCAAACACGGCCGTGGCGAAAGTGGAGATGCCGCGAAAGCAAAATGAGAAGGTACTGCCGAGGGCCCTGGAGCAAGGCCGGACGAGAGGCCAGGCGCTAAGAGGAGGGACCCGGGCTGGGTGCGCGTGACGCGCAGCGTGGACCCGGCTCGTCCGAAGACCTGCTTGGTTTCGGCCGAGGGGCACCCGGGAGTGGTTGGTGCTCGCGGCTGGCTGTGCGCGAGCTGCGCAGAGCACCGGGCGGGTCAGAACTGGGGAGCGGGTCTGGTGTCCCACGTGGTCCCTGAGTCTGGACGCTCCGCACCCGGCGCGCAGAGTAGAACAGTCACGGTTAGGCCTCACGTTTTGGCTCAGGCTCAGACCGAACTCCAGGCGTGAACGTGAGCGGAGGGAATTGTAAGTTAAGTCAAGGTAGGAACTAACGCTTCCGTCTAGACGGGCGAGACCGTAAACCATCCGCACACGTGGGAGGCGTCCGCAGTGACATTTTTTTTTACCCTAGTAGGGGAAGTACAGTTTGTTTTCCGGGAAGAGGCCCTTAGAAGATGAAATAGTTAAATTCTTAGTGTTTATTGGCCACATTTCCCGTGGAAGTGTAAAGACATGTTGTAGTGCTAACTGTACACCATATTTTTTATATAGGCCGTCAGTGTGCAGTAGTCTTAAATTGCTTCAGTAGCTGACTCCTTGCTGTAGCTTCCTTAGACAGCGCTTTAACTTGTGACTGAGTCTCTGTTTTGATAAAAGGTCAATGAGAACAAGATTGCCCTTGAACTTGTGTTGTACACGACTTAGAACTTTCTTTCCTTGCTGCTTATGGGTCTTTTTGATAGGAGTTTCTACAGCAGCAATATTTTGGTGTTGTAGGAAGCCGAGATAGCAGACTTGTCCCCGCAGGGGAAGGCAGTGGTCCTGGTTTACCTGCCTTGCATTAGTCAACCTGTTCAGTTGCGGGATGCTGAAATTAAAAGGGACATAACCAAACTCCATTGCATTCCAGAGGAGACCACCGGTATTGGAAATCCACTCATTTGATGGGAACCAAGGAAAGAATTGAAGTCTTGGAGTGTGGGGAACCAGATTACTTTTCAGATGTCTAAATGATGGGTCATATAGGAGAGATTACTGTTTATGATTTGAAAGCAGGGCCAGGCCTGAAGTTCCAAGGAGGCAGATTTCAGCTCAATGAATATAATAGTCTCCGTACTTCCGGAATTGGGATGGGGCTCCACTGGAGAGTTTGTCACATAGGCTGAGACACCTGTCCAGTTGTTTTGAGAAATACGGAAAATTGGAGAGGGTGACATTTCAAGTAGGAGCCAGTCTGTTTTGGTTTTGAGATTTCACCCATTTCGTTTTCTTGTAACTTGTGCTCTTTGTTTTTTCCTTTAAGTTAGGTACATCTTTTTTACACACAAGGTGATTGTGGGCTTTTATAACTTTTGGTTCATAGTGTCTTTATGTAAATTCATTTGTGTTTGTGAGATAGGCAAGGCAAATATTAACGAATCCCCGTTTTACCTGTAGAGGAATTCTAGCAGAGAAAGAAAAGAAATCTGCTTAACATCATCCATCTGTTGATATACATGGTCTTATTACTGTATAGAATTAAATTGTTCTTGATCACTCTCTATAGTGTTTGTAGTTTAGAACATGTTGAAGCATCCCATGAGCCACTCCACGTCTCATGAAAATTTAATTTTACAACTTGTTCGACCAACATGAACTGAATAGTTACCAAGGGGTATTCTCTTCCAAGCTAATGAAATTATTGATACATACTTATCTCCATATAGCCAAGAAATGGTACTTAGAAAACATGCTGTTTGATTTTTGCTTTATTGCAAGGTGAAAGTACATTTGTTGAAAAATACCGCCAAATTGTGTTCTTTATAACTATATGATCTTGAAATAACCCAGAATTGATATATTATACAAATGTATCATGCTTTGTTCAATGTTTGTATTGTATTTATTAATTTTTTAGAAAGGTAGAAAAGAGAAGCCAAAATCTAATAAGAGTGAAGAGGCAGCAGAAGAAAAGGAAGAAACAGTTTCCCCCAAAGCTAAAAAAGTTAAAAAGAAAGCAGGGCCTTCTGAGGCTGACATGAATTCTCCTAAATCCAAAAAGCCCCCCAAAAAAGAGGAGCCATCTCAAGATGACATTATTTCTCCTAAAACCAAAAGTGCGAAAAAATCAAAGGAGCCCTTTGAAGAGAGTGTTGTTTCTCCTAAAACCAAAAAAGTAGTAAAAGCCGAGGAGCCTTCTGAGGAAGAAATGGGGGCTCCAAAGCCCAAGAAGATGAAGAAAGAAAAGGAAATGAATGGAGAAATTGGAGAGAAAAGCCCCAAACTGAAGAATGGATTCCCTCATTCTGGACCTGACTCTAGCTCCAAGGAAGCTGCCAGTGAAGAAAGTAACAGTGAGTTAGAGCAGGTAAAGTTGTATTTTAATATGTAGAATGTATCTTTCAATGTTGTTTCAGATAAATAAGCATGTAATCGTTACAGGTATTATTTAATAATGGGAGGAAAATTGATGTATCAGCACCATGGGGAGGGAGTCCCTTGAACTGTAGGGTGAGACTTTCATCTTAAAAATTGCAGTTTCAGAATGCCTTTTGTGCAACTGAGTTTAGGGAAAGTCCTCCGCATTTGATCTGCTTGTTTGCAAGTTGGAAATCAATAGGAGGGGTATAGTTATGCAAATATGCTCCAGCTTCCCTCTGAGGGGTTTCACCTAATCATGATTGAGTGGAACCACTGCAGAGATACTTGCTTGATTGCATACCGTCTTTTTTGTTTAGGCCATTAACTAACTTGAGTTGAATAGGATGCTTCAGTGTCCATTTGGAAGCTAATACTGTTAGTCTTTCAGAAACTCAATCAACAAAGAAAAATTCTAATTCCAGTAAATAATTTTCTGTTTGCTGTAGTTCTTGATCAACATTTAAAATTTTTTCCTGATTATAAAAAATATATACAACTATTTTTTTTATCAGATTAGGATTTTACTATATACAGTTTTGTATCTTGCCTTTTCCTATCTTGCCTATGTTTTTATGTAGGCATTTTCTTCACCTTTAAATGTTAAATATTTTTAATGGTTACATAATCCATTGTATAAATGTTTAAAAATTCATTTAATTATTCCTCTGTTGGGCATTCAGATTTTTTACTGTCAAATACTGCCAGTGAGATCACTTTGTCATAAATGTTTGTTCCTTATTTTCTGTGGATGTATATATGAGAGATGTTGCTGTGGGAAGGGGTTAATGACCAATTTAACAGCATATTGTTGGTTTGGCATGACTATGGAAAAGTTCTTAGTTGAGACTGAATCTGCTTTCACTAGTCACTCATGGTATATATGTGCAGTATATATTTGATACGGATTTTTCTTTTGTTAGGGTTTTATAGGTTATTATGATAACATTTCCTTTTCAGATCTTGATTTACCTACCAAAATTTTTATGTCTTTTTGGTTATTTAGAATAGATGTTTTCGAATAGTTTCTCAGAATGCTTTCTGTATTTAATCTGTAGGGGTAAAATTTTTGATTTCTTTCTGTGGCCCTTTACTTGACAGGAAATACCTGTGGAGCAGAAAGAAGGAGCTTTCTCTAATTTTCCAATATCTGAAGAAACTATTAAACTTCTCAAAGGTAATATTCTTAGAAATATAATATTAGAACATAATTTTTGGAAGCACTCTGCTCTTTTTGTTGAGATGAACTGGGACGTGTTCTTATTGGAGGACAATATATGCAGCCATATAATGAAGTAATCTGTATATTCAGTATAGGATTCTACTAGTGATGTCCTTTGCGGCCTTTTAAATGAGTGATTAAATTCATTTGATAGAATATGTATATTCAAATGTGTAATGACTGATAGTGCTGGTGCAATTAAACAGTTGATGCCTTGTTGGTACTTTCTTTTTTATCCTCTTCCACTTCTTAAGACATCTCTAGTCTAATGATACCAGTGAGACTCAACTCATCTTAGCAATGTGCCTGTGAACCAGGCAGGAAGTCACAGGTGTTCAGCTTCGGTGTATTCTGTCTGAATTAGGTACAGCGCAGTTGAGAAACCAAAGCACCTGATTTTCAGGCTTATACTGGCTTATGGATGAGATTTTGTGACAAGGGACTTAATCTCTTAAGATGATAAGTATTTACTATAATTGGTGCTTTAAAGTTTATTGTTATTTTTCAGTCAAGCAGATTCTTCATTACCAGAATATATTTGAACTTGACTTTGTAGGTGTTAACCAGAAGGTAGAATTTCATGATTCTGCAGGACCAGAAGCATGGGTATGCTTTGGTCCTCCAGTATGGCTGGGATTTTAGGAATTGCAGTGTCAGATAACATGGTTAATTTGTTCACAGCCCGTGGGGTGACCTTCCTATTTCCTATACAAGCAAAGACGTTTCACCATGTCTATAGTGGGAAGGACTTGATTGCACAGGCGCGGACAGGAACTGGGAAGACATTCTCCTTTGCCATCCCTTTGATTGAAAAACTTCAGGGAGAATTGCAGGACCGGAAGAGAGGCCGTGCACCTCAGGTAAATATCTTTAACAGTACTTAGGGGCTCCAAATCTGCACAGGAAGAAACATTGCTTGCCTTTTTTTTTTTTTTTAATCTACTGAATGCCCATGGTGCTTAAAAATTAAAGTTATTGTCTGATTTCTGGATATTTCTTCTGGATTTTGGATTCCATAAACCAGATTCTGAAGGCTTATTGAAAAAGCCAAGTTCCTTAATATGGGAAATTCTATCTGGCTGTACGTTTATAATAATAATTCTATTATTTTTCCACTTTTGAAAAAGTATTTTGAATATTTATATATATATATATATATAATATTAACAGAATATTCCAGTTTGTCACATTCTGGATAAATATAGCATCATTTACATGCCCTGTTATTTTTTTTTTGGGTTCTCCTTAAAGCCTTTTTTTGGTATTTACTATAGATCTTTATCTGAAGGTAAATGAGGAAAATTCTAAGACTGATGACCGCAAACCCTACAATATTTAAATGTTGTAATCTGTCCCATGGTTGTGATCATCTATATTATTACCACTCATTTTATGTCTTTTAAACTCTTAGATGTCTGGGACTCACAGGTTTGATCACGTCTCCATTTTTGCCTGAAATGGAAACAGCATTTTTAACAGAGATGCCAGAGTAGGAGGGGCACTCACAGGTGAAGAGGCCAAGCCCCATAATCAGGATGGTGCTCATTGAGCTCATTTCTGGAGAACCTGGTGTGTGACAAACCTTACCTCATGGAAATAATTGTGTTGTCACCTTGGCTTTGGGTTCTTGCACCTGACTTTCTGGCCTCACCTCATTCATTTACTGGCCTTCTAGTGTCCATGCTCCTTCTTAGCTAGTTCATTTGTTTACTGCTGTATTTGTTTACCGTTATAACAGCAGTAAACAAATGGATTATTCTAGCAGCTGAAGTAGTGCCTGGCACATAGTGTATGCTCAGTAAATATCTGTCAGATCAATGTATTAGGTTGTTCTTAAACCATATTTGTTTCATGCTGTTACCCTCCTTGAGGATCTGTCATGGTTTCGTGTTGTGTGTCCTGTTGGATCAAACAATGCAGACTGCCCCAGGATTCAAAGCCCCTTACCATGCTGGCCCTGCCTTCCTAGTCTGACTTCCATTTTACTTCAAATTCACTGTAGTATAGCTGTTCAGACTATGGGTTTTACACACTGGCTACCCAAATTTAAATCCGGGATCTGCCTTTTGGTTTTAGAAATCTGTTGTCTGATATTGTAGGTATTATAATACAAGTGTATACTGCTGTTGTAGGTGAGTAACTTGTGAGGATTAACTAAAAATAATGCATATTAGGTGTAGGGGAGTAGCTCAGTGGTAGAGCACATGCTTAGCATGCACAAGATCCTGGGTTCATTCCCCGGTGCCTCCATTAAAAATAATAAACAAACAAACAAACCTAATTTCCCCCTCACCCCCCCCCCCAAAAAACAAAAACAAATAGTACCTCCATTTTTAAAAAGATTAAAAAATAATGCATATTAAGCATTTAGCAGATCCTGACATGTAATAAAAGCTCAAATATTAGCTGATGTAATCATCATCAGCAGTACTCCTTGTTCAAGTGGTTCCTTTTGTAGAATGCTATTCTGAAGTACCAGAAGCTCCGTGAAACTTATCCCAATTCCTCCAGCCTGCTCTGTGCAACCTTCTGGAGCACCATAAATTTGGGCACTTGCTTCTCTTATGATTGATAAGATCACGAGCTTTTCTTGTGACTAGATTGTAAGAAACTATATTTCCTATTTTCATACATCATAGTATATTGCAAAGCGTGTAATAGATGTTTTGAAAATAATTATTCGGATGAGTTGAACCTTCTGGGGCATTCCAAATTTGTAAAGAAAAAAATACTGCATAATACTTTGGATTCTGTTGTTACTTTTGCCTTTTCAGGTACTGGTTCTTGCACCTACAAGGGAGTTGGCAAGTCAAGTAAGCAGAGACTTCAGTGACATTACAAAAAAGTTGGCAGTGGCTTGTTTTTATGGTGGAACTCCCTATGGAGGACAAAGTAAGTAAATCCAAAAGTGAGGGAAGGAAAATGGCATTTTCTGTTGGATGCTCTGATTGAATTTCTTCTGACCTTGACATCTGGTGTCACCTTTCTGATCTAGTCATTTATGGTGGTTTTCTTTTGTCATTGTTTAAAGATGGTCAAGCGTATGGTCCTGCATGATGATGTTAAATGCTGTATGTAGTTTTTAGGCCTTTCGTATTGTCTATGTTTATCTAAAGGCTGCAATGGTACCTTACTGAGCCCAGAAAGACAGAGTCAAGGAAGTAGAAAGTCAGAATTCAAGGTTATTCTTTTTGTCTGTCATGGACTTTGGGTCTCTGCCTCTTTTTTGCTGTAGGCAGGCTTGCTTTTTTCTGGTCCCAAGGGCCAAATGTTGCAGCTTCTGCTATAGCATTCCATTACTTCTCAGTTCAGTACCTTGAAGTTTTATTTTATAGATCAGATATGTAATTCAGGAAGAGATTTAAACATTTAAAAAGTCTTAGCATTGGCACCCAAGGCTTGTAATTATTTCTTTTCAGTTTTGGTAGAACTAACATAGGCTTTAGCATTAGAAAGCCCTGGGTTTGAATCTAAACTCTGCTCACAGAGTAGCTGTGTCTTTTTTCAGGTCAAGTTGCTTGATTTTTCTGTACTTTAGTTTGCTCATGTATAAAATAGGGTTACTAAACTCATCCTGCAGTGTGGTGTTGTGAGGATTAAATTGGATAAGCATGTAAAATTCCTTGCAGTAGATCCCTGGACTGCAATAGCAACTCAATAAAAAGTTGCATCTTTACCATCTCGTTCTAGTTACATTAAATCCATTTTTCTGAACATCTCTACACCTTCTTGGGATATTTGCCCTTCCATCTTGTCATTCTCCCTATGCCTGCTTACCTTATAGAAAGTTGCCATTTCTTTAAGGTTCTTATTTTCACTTTGTGAAATCTTGACACCTACTAGCCAAGGAAATCATTTCCTTCCCGGTGCTATCATCCCTCACTGGTGCGTTTTTCTGTTATGTCGTGTAATACACTGGACTGTCACTTTTTACACATTTTCCCCAGTAGGTCGGGGAGTGCCTTAAATGTCTTTATCTTCAGTACTTAACATATTACCTTGTACCTGTAGTTAATAAATATTTTAGAATAAAAAATATATCTAACTGGTATCCCAGATTAATAAAAGGACTTACAAATCCAGCATATCTTATCATTGGTGTTCTTTACAGTTGAACGTATGCGGAATGGGATTGATATCCTGGTTGGAACACCAGGTCGTATTAAGGACCACCTGCAGAATGGCAAGCTAAATCTCACCAATCTTAAGCATGTTGTCCTGGACGAAGTTGACCAGATGTTGGACATGGGTTTTGCTGACCAAGTGGAAGAGATTTTATGTGTAGCATACAAGAAAGGTAAACTCCACATTCAAGACTGGTATAAGGGGTTTTGGAGGAAGTGTGGTGATTAAGTGGTCTTCTAAGAGTTAAATGAAGTCTTAGGAAATTGGCAGGTGACTTTATTCAGGAAAACTTAAATCTAAAGACATTTTCCATGATTTGCACATAATTACAATAGGGAAAATATGAGAAAGTAAAAGAAACCAATTTGGTATATTTTGCTTTTGGTATATTTCTTCCCGAATTTGAGCTATTGTGTTTATGTGTGTGTTAACTATAATCTTACTATACATATAAAACTCCTTACTGTACATATATGAACTATTTGTGCCGTGATTTAACCCATCTACATATTTTAATTCTTACATGATATAAATCTGCTTGCAGACATTTTTATGTGGACAGCTTTCTTCAAACCTCAATGTTTGGAATTAGTTCTTAAGGATAGGTTTCTAGAAGTGAAATTACTGAGTTGAAAGATATAAATAGTTCATGTTCTTCAGTATACATTGTCAGGTTGCTCTCCAAAAGGGTTCTATCAGTTATGTTGCCATTTGAAAAATATGCAAATGCAATGGTATTCTAAGAGCAACCCCCTCTTCAAAAGAAAGGGGAGGTTGGGGAGTTATTTTTAGTACCTGACCTCAAAGGATGAATAGACTAGAGTTTTAACCTCAAAATACTGAGGAAATGCTAGGGGCTATAGATGAGTATAGAATCTGTTTTGGTGTTTATTATAGGTTACTTATTTAGTGATTTAAATTGGTTAGTTACTGGGCTTGATTGGTGTTTTCCAGTTAGTAGGTCTCATAAAAGACATTTCCTTTGTGGTTCATGAAGGCCAAGGGTTAGAAAGCAAAATAACTTTAAAGTACTTTAGGTGTCTCAAGGATCCTTTACATAAATTCTTTAGGCAGTATTTCTTTGTCCATTGGGAACATCGGTGTCTTTCATTTTTGTGTCCTCAATGCTTGACTTGGCCTCAAGTGTTTCCTATAGAATGTTGATGGACCCTGGAAGGATTGGATGAGGTGGAATTCTGTATAGACTTGTTTGACTTATTCATACTGACCTTTTTTTCCCTCAAAGATTCAGAAGACAATCCCCAAACATTGCTTTTTTCTGCAACTTGTCCTCATTGGGTGTTTAATGTTGCTAAGAAATACATGAAATCTACGTATGAACAGGTGGACCTTATTGGTAAAAAGACTCAGAAAACGGCAATAACTGTGGAGGTAAATGATTCATTCTGTTACTGAAATTAGTAATAAATTATATGTAATTTTTTTCCTATCTGATAATAAGACTGGCAAATACAAACTCCTTTTCCGTATAAACACTAAGTCCATGTGAAAAAGCCAGGTGAAGTTATATTTCTATTTGAGTTGTATATGGTATCTTTGTTTTCTAAATTTTATCATCTCGTAGCCTGATTGTAGAATCTTTTGGAACCTAAATCTGTCTGAATTACGTAAACAGAAAGAAATTACACCTAGAGTTTATACACTAGAGTGCACCAGAGAATCCTAGTGTATAGAAGCCATTTTCATCTTAGGGTCCAATACCTAGATGAGTTCAGTTCACCCAAGGAATAGACCTGGATGGAAACTGACTGCATTTTTAAGTGGATGAAAGGCCAAAACACACAGTCATTTCTCATGTCAGTTATTTTGGTTTCCTGTAGCAATCTAGAGAATGGCATTTCTTTTCCTACATTTTCCTGGTTAGGTCAGAAAATCAATAAAGGAGCCCAGTGCTCTTCAGAAAAAGAGGAAAGGCTGTCTGCTTTAATGGTTTGTTTTTTTTCTCTAAACAGTGGTGGCAGTAGTCTGTTCTAGTTAGGCTTAAACAGTGGCTTCTAGTATCATTAGGGTTGATCAGGTGATTTTAGGTTCCAGTTAGGCTTTACTAAATAGATCTTTTTTCCTCTCTTTTATAAGCATCTGGCCATCAAGTGCCACTGGACTCAAAGGGCAGCAGTTATCGGAGATGTGATCCGAGTGTATAGTGGTTATCAAGGGCGCACTATCATCTTCTGTGAAACCAAGAAAGAAGCCCAGGAGTTGTCACAGAATGCGGCCGTAAGGCAGGTAGGTCGTCCTCCTCCCTTGCCTTTAGGGAGAAAGCATCTTTCAGTTAATAGTGAGGATATACATCTTAGAGCTCACCTAATCTGCCCATCTCATCTCACAGATGAAGAAAGGGTGGCTCAAACCCAAGGTTACCCTGACAAAGTGTTTGATCACTCTTATCTGGTGTTCTTTATCTTGTAAGTATAGTTGGGTACAGTTGATTTAATGACCAAGGATTGGAAATAAGTCTTGAAGCTTGTCTATGTAAGGCACATGTTTTCCCCTTTGTACTACTTTTATCAGAAATAACACCAAAATATGAATATCTTTACAGGCCTAACTAGTGATTTAAAAAGTACCTGTCTTCCTGATTATTTCTTTGGCAGGATGCCCAGTCATTACATGGAGACATTCCACAGAAGCAAAGAGAAATCACTCTGAAGGGTTTTAGAAATGGTGATTTTGGAGTTTTGGTGGCGACCAATGTCGCTGCACGTGGGCTAGACATCCCTGAGGTAGATCTGGTTGTACAAAGTTGTCCACCAAAGGTAAGTGTTTTATATTTAGATTTTATTTGGCTGTTTCTTTTAGGTGCTAAAACAAATTGGAATTGTATCACTTTTTTTCGTGTGATTAGTAATAGCTTTCTTTTTGGTGCTGTGATGCTAAGGGTGATTTTTTTTCAAAAAATGAACCTTCATGAGCCCATACCCCACCCCTGGAACTGACAGTTGAGTGGAAGTGTAGTCAGTGGCCAGAGGTTGGAAAGACAGGTTCTGGTTAGAGGGGAGTCCTGAAAGGCTTCATGGAGGTAGTGCAGTTTTGAACTGGACTTTGAAGATGCATAAGACTTAGGTGGAGAGGGGTAGGGGGTAGATGAACTCATGAGCTAGAGGATAGAGAAGGGAGAAAACGCCTGTAGTTAACAGCCTCTGGTTAAAACTGGCTGGGTTTGTGGGTGATGGGAACCTCCCAGGGAGGGCCCTGAGGCAAAGTTTATGTAGTGTGGACAGTGCTTCAGTTATGTAAAAGTTGACTTGAAGGAACTTGTTCCCATCACTTCAGGCATGAAGACCCCATAACCTCCCCTAAATCTTGCAAATCCCTCAGGATTAAAGGTTGTTTACAGTGATGGAAAAATACATTACCATTTCTTACAAAGGAAGTCCCATAAGTGTGTGACATAGACATTGTTTAAATAAGCCTGTAGACCTGTGCTGTCCAATATGATAGCTACATGCTGCTGTTCAGCACTTGAAAGGTACTAGTCTGAATTGACCTGTGCTCTGTAAGTATAAAATACACATTGGATTTTTAAAAATTTCTAACTTTCTTTAAGCATAGAGGATTTTAGAGACATGGAAAAAGAATGTAAAAGATCTCATTGATAACTTGTTTTGTATAGGTAGTATATTGAAATGATAAAGCTTCTGGATATATTGGGTTAAATAAAATAATACTAAAATTAATTTAACTTTTTCGAAAACTTTTAGTGTGATAGAAATGTGAAGCTAGAAATTTGGCTGTTAAAATTATGATTCTATTGGATAGCACTGTTTAGACAGTGCTTTTTACAGATTTGCCCACAGGATAAGGATCATTATCCTAGAGTTTTCAAAAATTGTCAGTTTATTTTAATTTTGACTTTAATTAACCTGCTAAAGAACCTACACACACACACACACACACACACACACACACACACACACACACCCCGATGTATAACCATTACACTTACCTCTTTATCTCTCTTTGTTGTTCAGTGTCACTGATGTATTTTACTTCATAGGATGTGGAGTCCTACATTCATCGTTCTGGGCGAACAGGTAGAGCTGGAAGGACCGGGATTTGCATCTGCTTTTATCAGCACAAGGAAGAATATCAGTTAGCACAAGTGGAGCAAAAAGCGGTAAAACTATTTTCTTAGCCGTCAGTAAATGTTGAGTTCTAAAGTCAGTCTTTGGTCTCTTTATTCAATTTTTATTAACTTTGAATGATTTCTGTTTCTACCATGTGGCCATGACCAAAACTTGTTAGATTCGCGCTTTATATATTGCCCTATAATACAAAGCCGATTTTGAAATAGCTTTGCATTTGAAAGCACTGGTTTTGTTTTCATACTTGGGATCTTTGACAAGGGATCTTTATGTTTGAAAGATAGTCTTCAGACAATGATATAATATGAGGACACCAGAAATATTTAAGTGTAGATTAAAGGAATTGCTCAAAAACCAAAAGGATGAGAATATGTCACAAGGATAAATTTTTAAATAGGAAAGAAGAGACTAATTTTCCTTACAGAGGAATTTTGTAAGGAAATTCTCTTCCCTGGGAGGTGGAGCTTAGTGACTCCACCCCTTCAGGGGATTGCCGTTAGTGACTTGCTTGTAAAGAGCAGAGAGGGTCAGGGTGAGGACTTCACAGTGCAGAAAACAGGTGAAGGCTACCTGGCCAGGTGATTGTGGTTGACATCAGTTATAAGCTTGTGTCCCTGATACGATATAATGAGATAGGCATTCATCTCTGGTCATCTTCTCCCAAACCCATAATCCTAGTCTAAGCGTGTGAAAATTGATGTTCCTAAATTGAGGGACTTTCTACAGAGTAAATACCTGACACGCACGCCTTAAAACTGTCAAGGTCATGAAAAACAAGGAAATAAATTGCCACAGATTAGAGGAGACTAAGGCATGATGACTAAACGTAATGTGGTATCCTAGGTGAAATATCAACAGAAGAATGGTATTACTAGAAAAACTGTAGTGAAATTAGAATGAACTCTGGGGTTCAGTTAATAGTAATGTAGCAGTGTTGGTTTCTTAGTTGTGACAAATGTACCAAAGTAATAACATTAGGGAAACCCAGGGCAGGTGTATGGGAACTCTGTACTGTCTTTGCAACTTTTCTATAAATCTAAGTCCTTTTTAGATAAAAAGTTTATCTTTTAAATAAGTAATAAATATGCCTGGTAAATAATTTAAAATTGGGGGACTGCTAATATTAATGGAAACAATTGATGGCCATGTTGTACATTAAATTATGTTTCATTTTCTTGTAGGGGATTAAATTTAAACGGATAGGTGTTCCTTCTGCAACAGAGATAATAAAAGCTTCCAGCAAAGATGCCATCAGGTTTGTTCCCTACCACTGCTGTGGTCTGTTTGATGCTTGGTCTGTTTACAACAAATCTTTGTGCAATAATGAGATTTGGCCTTTTCAAATTTATATTCTTTTTCATTGTTTTAAAAAATGTATAACCTGATTGTTGAAAAAATAATGTGCTGAAGTAAAATTTTGTAAAATAAAAATTTTCATTTTTACTCATCTCAGCCTAATCCTATTCACCAGAGTTTGATTTTGTCTTGGGCATTTTAAGTAACTATCATATATGTTGTAAGACAAAGCTAAATATCTATGATTAGATTAACTGACAGTGTTTGTCGTGAGAGGTCCTGCTGGTGTGGGGGCAAGAAGATTATTTATTGTGTGCAATTGTCCTAAAAGTTGAAGGGTATTTAGCTGTTTAGCATCCCTGGCTGTGCAGTGTATTCCTAGGGGTGGGTGGAGTTGGCATTATGAAAACCAAAAAGGTCCCAAATGTTTTCCAAATGTCTCCTCATGGTGAGCTACATGCTCTACTTAAGAACCAGTCTGAACATCATTTCTAGAGTGCTTTCCATAAATGCTATTATAAATAAGTGAAATACTTATTTAAAAATAGAGTTCCTGATCAAAAGAAATGCTTAATATTAGCATATTAATAGCTTCAGAAAGTTCTGCAAATGAAGAGTTTAACTCAGCATTTTTCAAGTTTATTTTTGCATGGCATGCTTTTCTTTAAGTATCCTGCAGACAGGGTTTCTTATGATGGCAGTTAAGAAAATTTGGGGTTAGATGGCCAGGAAGGAGAAAAGAGGCACAGAGGCTGATGGTCTATGAGAGGAGGCCTCTAGAGGGGCAGCCCTGCCAGAAGAGGCAAGTTCCTCCTTTTCTTGAATGATCTCTTTCAGCTTTGAGATGTGACATTTATTATCACCTAGATAATAGTGACTCCCTGACAAATGTATAATCTTATAAAGGTCTGTATCATTTTTAACCTAGTTTGAGAGTCTTTTTCTTTTATTTCAGAATGAAAATAGCTGTAGTATTTTCTGATTCTAAATGTTATCACATGCTTACTGTAAAAGTTCACATATTGACATCATTTTTAATGGCAGTATGGCATTTCATTATATCTCTTTCATGGTTTACTTAACCAGTCCATATTGATGCACATTTTAAAATTGCGCTCTTTCTATAACACTGTGATGAACATCTTCATATTTGTCTTATTATTTCCTTAGGATTAAAAAAAATTTTAGTTTGATAGTAAATTACAATTAGATACAATTAAAGGAATGGATTTATTACTACAGAATTGTGGTGATTTTATATACTGCATCAAAATGCTGTTAGACATATGAAAGATTTGGTTTGAAAGTTATTGGTTTATCCTGAGATGCTGTTGTCTTGAAAGTGACATCTGTCCACTGTCCTTTCTCCTAACAAATATACTCTCAATAAAACCATAGGCTTTTGGATTCTGTGCCTCCCACTGCCGTTGGTCACTTCAAGCAGTCAGCCGAGAAACTGATAGAGGAGAAAGGGGCTGTGGAAGCCCTGGCGGCAGCCCTGGCCCATATTTCAGGTGCCACGTCGGTAGACCAGCGCTCCTTGATCAACTCAGATGTGGTAAGGGTCCCTGTCAAATTTCTGAAAGTGTTCCATTTAAACTTCCCAATTGTTTTAACTTTTGTGTGAAGGTTGAGATATGTATATGTGTGTGTGTATATATATATATATATATATAAAAATCCATAGAGACAGAAAGTAGATTAGTGGTTGCAGTGTCTCAGTGGAGGAGGGAATGGCAGTGACTACTGATGGGAGTGTGGGGGATTTTGGGGGGATGGGGGGAATAATGATGTTCTGGAATTTTAGTGGTGATGGTTGCATTTCTTGTGAATATACTAAAACCTCCTGAATTGTATACCTTAAAATGGTGAATTTTATTGTATGTGAATTGTATGTCATTTTTTTAATCCTAAAAACAAAAACAAAAACAAGCCAACCATGTGAACACAAATCCATGTGATACATTTAGCCAGCATACCTAGAAACTTAAGGTAATACTCTTTCCCTTTCTTTCTTTCTTTCTTTCTTTCTTTCTTTCTTTCTTTCTTTCTTTCTTTCTTTCTTTCTTTCTTTCTTTCTTTCTTTCTTTCTTTCTTTCTTTCTTTCTTTCTTCCTTCCTTCCTTCTTTCTTTCCTTCTTTCTGTGGTGGTGGTGGTGGTTGTTATTATTGAAGTTTTTGAGATGTTAGGTTCACATGAAGTTGTGAGAGTTAATACAGAGAGATTCCTTATACACTTTGCCAGTTTCCCCCAGTGGTAACATTTTGCAAAAGTATAATATCACAACCTGGATACCAGCAGTAGCACAAACCACCAATCTTATTCAGAGTTCCCCAGTTTTACTTTTCCAAGGCGGGGGGTGCTATGCTTTTAGGAAGAACTGTCCCAGAAATATTTTAGAAACATGAGGATAAGTGTTTATTAATTATGTTTGTTTTTGAGGCTTTCATTTTGTTTCCTTTCTTCCATAGGGTTTTGTGACTATGATCTTGCGGTGCTCAATTGAAATGCCAAACATTAGTTATGCTTGGAAAGAACTTAAAGAGCAGCTGGGTGAGGATATTGATTCCAAAGTGAAGGGAATGGTTTTTCTCAAAGGAAAGCAGGTAAGGCTGGGGCCTCTGTTGTGACCTCGCTTTGGTTCAGTGGCTTCACGCTGGCAGTAAAACACTGTGTGGTAGCTTCTTCCTATTCTAGGGGATGCTGCGTATTTTCACTCTCTATGTAGTCTTCTCTGTGTGGTGTCATCCAGGACCCTCAGTCGCTACTCAGTCGCTGACAACTACCACATCTGAATCTCTAGCCCAAACCATCACATGAGGTGCCAGACTTGAAGGTCCAGCTGCTTCCCTGACATTTCCACCCAGATGGGGTTTACTATACAACTTAAAACAAACTTACTCAAAATTAAATTCAAAATTTTAAATCTTGCCTTCCAAACATGGTGTTCTTCTTTCTGGCTCCTGCTCTCAGTTAATGGCGTAGACTAGCAGAGCAAATCTCAAACATTTTGGTTTTGTGACCCCTTTACATTCTTAACAAATGTTGGGGGACACTGAAAAGCTTTTGTTTATGTGGGTTATATCTACTGATATTTACTATATTAGAAATTAGACTGGAACTCTATATCATGTTCCATTAGTCATCACAGCAATGATATCATCACATGTAATATAATGTCTGGGAAACTCCTCTCTACCCTTATAAGAGTGAAAAGGACAGAGGGCATTTTAGTATTATTATGAAAATATTTTGGCTTGTGGAACCTCCAAAAGATCCACAGGGTTCCAGAGTGTGCATGGACTATATACTTGGAGAACTACTGGCCTTGAGAACCAAATCAGGTGTATCTTTAACTCATTGCATGTCTAACCATGTTGTTTACCTCTTTAGCAATTCCATGTAATCTATGAAATAAAGTCCCAACTTTCACATGGAGGGTAAGGTTCTTCATATGAGCTGGCTCCTGTCCTCCTTACCACCAATACCCTCCACTCCAACAGTGCCAAGTATATCTTGCTTTCTTTCATCCTAACTGTATGCACAATCCACTGTTTATATGTAATATTTCTTATCTTTACAGTCTCCTTTATGACTTGGCCTAGACTTAATCTTTCTGAAGCTTTCCCTGGCTGAATGGCAGGGGTGGAGGCACCTCCTCCTGTACTTCAGAGTTCTTAGGGTGTAGCTTTATTAATGTAAATTTTACCTTTCTGTGCTTGTTTACTGACTGAGCCTCAAGAACATTATGACCGAGTCAAAGGCAAAAACTGTTCTCTAGTCGTCTCTATACTGCAGTGAGTGCCTAGTATTGAATACTTCGTAAATATTTGAATGAAGAGTCCCACAAAAGGCAAAATCCGTTAGTACCTGATGCTACCTGTGGTTATAATTGGGTAAATTGTTGGGTGGAAGGGATGTTCCTCAAAATGTTTAAATTTAAGACAGTCGGGGGAGAGGAGTGCCTGTGTCAGTTGCAGGGGGAGTTTGATTATTTTTGTTTAGACCAAGAAATGGGAGGACTTTTTAATTGGAGATGATGGCCCTGCTTATTATCAAAGATGGTGACCTATAAAGTATTTAATTAAAATAAAAACTTCATAGGAGGCTGAATCATGAAAAATGAAAAAATTAACAATAGAAGATCATTTATTTTTCTGCCTTTAATTAGGTCATCCTGAGTGATAGTTCACTGTTTTTGATGGAAGGCAGTGTATTTTAATGGTTTTAGGCCTTAGGTTTTGGAGCCACATTGATCAGATTTTTAAAACCTGCTCTTACCAGCTGTAGGGCCTTAGACAAGTGAGTCAGCTTCTCCAAGACTGTTTCCTCAGCTATAAAACATAGCTATAAAAGCACAATGTGATAGCCAAGAATGATCTTTAGTCAGTTATAAATAGTTTTGAGTCTCTTTCTCTCTCTCTTTTTTTTTCCATTCCTTGGCTTTTTGCTGTTCTGCTTTGGGGAGGTATAATGTGTTGGCTTTGGTCTAAAGTTCATCTAAAATTGATACCTGGTTTGTTTATTTGTTTTCCCACTTAATACCTGATCTTTTGGAGTATCACTTAATGTGCATTTTATAATAATTCTTGTCAAAGTTTGGATTAACTTGAATTTTTTTTGATTTCTAGGGTGTTTGCTTTGATATCCCTACTGCAGCGGTAACAGAAGTACAGGTATTTTTTTCTCTTGGATTTTGAAGTTAACATATCTAAATTATAAAATGTTTATTAAAACAGAACAATAGAAAGGGTAACAACAGCTCTAGTCCCTTTGCTAAAGACAATTAAGAATTAAAGTTTAGTATTTTTTTTCTCCTAACCTTTTTATCTAATATTTTTCTTATTCAGCTTGCCTGTTTTCCTATCTACAGCATTGTGAACAATATCCAGCTTTTTTCCCCCATTTATGTTATATGAGATTTATATAGACATTTTTAATTGCTGTATCTTCATTCAGTACTGCTGTGAGAAACGTGTTTACATGTAGTACATTTATATGTCTTACTACCTGACACCTGTGGATACCTGTAGTAATTGAATTGAATAAATGATGAGGATGCTTCTCATAGTGAAACTTATTTTTGACCAGTGACCTTTTAAGCACTTGGGTTATCAATCTGATTTTTCTTTAAAAAGGAAGCAAAAATGTT
Organism: Camelus dromedarius; assembly: GCF_036321535.1. Classification (NCBI taxonomy): domain Eukaryota; kingdom Metazoa; phylum Chordata; class Mammalia; order Artiodactyla; family Camelidae; genus Camelus; species Camelus dromedarius. The sequence goes on along the minus strand of NC_087443.1, from coordinate 34,505,826 downwards.
GTTCTTCTCATGCCTTTTTTAAACCAAATTCAGTAAAAATTAAGTCAAAGCAGGTAAAAACACAACCATCTCTCAACAGGAAAAATGGCATGACTCAAGGCGCTGGCAGCTGTCTGTGGCCACGGAGCAACCGGAGCTAGAAGGTCCACGGGAAGGATATCGAGGCTTCAGGGGACAGCGGGAAGGCAATCGAGGTTCCCGGGGACAGCGGGGAGGAAACAGAAACTTCAGAGGTCAGCGATCAGGAGGTGGCAACAGAAGTAACAGATTCCAAAACAAAGGCCAGAAGCGGAGTTATAGTAAAGCATTTGGACACTAATTTGAAGTAGAGGATTTATATGGCAAAAACAGAGCTATGTTTGGCAACATGGAACTGAACAATATTTTTCATACAAAGTTAAAAGCACATTGTATTTCCTTCCTGACCACTGGCCTGTTCCCCATCTCTTCAAGAGAGATAAGCTTCATCTAAATTATATTTCATCTGATGATTGTCATTTATTACTTTATCGCTACTTCTGTATTTGGTTTTCTTAAGAAAAGGTGTATGAAATCATTACATATCTTAATGCATTGTCTGTAGATTACAAGACGAAATCAAGCATGTATCTGCTGATACTTTTAAGTTGACCTGTCTTTATAGTTAGAAGTGTCTCTTAATAGTGTCCTTCCCTAAATACTATGGGGAATGCAAGTTTCTGGAGAAACACTTTGAGCACTCAAAGCTTTTGTTCTGTAATTGGTATTCCTTAGCTACTTGGCTAACAGTTACTCCTGTGGTTCTATAATGTGTCTTCTGAGAATTAATACTGAGCAATGTTTTGAAGCAAGATTCAAACTTAGCTGGAATACAACAGTTTATGCCCATGTATGTTCTAGATTAGAGGATGGTGATACATTTGATAGGAAATATTACATAGATTAGCCATTATTATGAGCATTTTGATACATTTTTAACTTCTCAATATAAGGTGATTCATACTTCAGTGAATTCGTCACAGATTTATATGTATATATTTTAATAGGAAGCAAGTGTTTTTAAGGAATTCCAAGTGTATAAGATGGCCCTATGACTTTCTTCATAAGTAAGGAGGCTGGATAAATGGTGCTTGATGATAATATACTCCACTTTCTATTGGAAGATTAAGATTTACCAAGAATGAGCTAAGGGAGTAAGGGGCAGAGATTTGCGTTGCTGAAGAGTCAAAAAAAAACCCCACTGAAAGTATTTTCCATGTGCAAAAAGTAAGCATTCATATCTATAGAGAGCAAAGGCCAAAGTGTATGATAAAGCATTCTTTTAATGGTGAAAACATAATGGGTCATTAATGTTTCTAGAGTTTCAATTTCTAAGAGGCAAGCTAGGGTTTTTAGGTAAAATCGTCCAATTTAGTTTCTCAAAGGCCTAGTTCCTATAGCCACAGTATAGGATCTCTTTATTAGACTGCTACTCTGTTGAAAGGGTGTAACTACTTAGAGAACTCCTTTTAAGACATACTCTATGTGTTTCTTTTTAAGTTGTTTCTTTGAGGGAACTAAAGAACTTAATGTAGCCCCTGGTCAGGTATTGCTCTGAGGTCTTAAATATTTCTCTGGGAAACTTTGTGTGCTGTCTAGGAGCTTAAACGTAGCATTGTCTTGCCTTAATTCCTAGAAATTCTGAATTTGGAATCTTAGGAAATAAACTACGATAGAGGAGTTCAAATGTGTGGCCTGTCTTGTTTTCATCTAATTATTTTGAACAACTGAAATCTTTCTAGGCCCCGGTTTCCCTGGCTGGATCTTTATATCCAATTGCTTCTTACTCAGTCACTTTTGCAGTAACAGGCTCAGAGAGGCAACTCAGCTCCTTGGTTCTAGAGGTAGTGTCCTTTTTCTGTTTGGACTTCAGTTCTGTCCTTGAATCCTGACTGCATGTTTCTCTGTTCTCAAATTCTGTTGGCTTTTATTCCTTGATCCTCTTGTCAATTGTATTAGTTGACCGCCTCATGGCTTCCCATCAAGCCAGAGGGGGTTAAGAGGAAGTATCTGATGACAGTTTGTGCCATGTGGATCACATTTTATTTGATTCTGGTTTTGCTTAAATAACAAAACATTTCAATTTGGCTAGGAATGGGTACTTTATCAAGTAGATTAAAAGGACAAGGTACCTGTCCTTTAGGAAGGGATAATTAAAACCTTAATGTGGATTAGCTTAAAGAAAAATAATCAGGCATAACTCAAGAGTAAGGAGGAAGATTAATAGGAACTTCACTTTACACATCTTAATTTTAAGGAAAACATGGCTGTTTCAATAAATAAAGCTAAAATTTCTCCTGGATCCCAGAATTCAAACCCTATTTATAAAAGTATCATTCAGCTACTATATGGTTTAAATGGGCTTATTGGGCTATGTTGTCATTTTTACTTTTTTCTACAGAGAAAATATTTTCCAATTTATGTATCAAACAACTCAGTGAACTTTAAAAATACAACCAGTTTTTATGTTGGAACTATCTGTGCAGCAGTTTCTTTACAGTTGTACATAAAATGTTTTTACTAAAAAGTTGAGTTAATGTATAAAAATACAGCTTTATGCCATAATAAAGATATTAGTACTAACTATGTTTTTGGTGGCTTTTTTCCCTAAAATTGAAGTTTGAAATTCTTATTTTTAAAGTAATAAATGATAGGTGTAAAAAAAATAAACAGAAAAAACAAGCAAGTCACCCCATGTCTAACATTTTTGTGAGCATCTCTTCCAGGAATTCATTTACAAAACTGGAGTCTTTCATTCAGTTTTGTGAGTTTGCCGTCCCTCCACATTAGCATACTTTTCTGTAAGTACAGATCTGTGCCATTTTTGATAACTGCATGGTATCTCATAGTATGAATATGCCACTAAAAGATGGCCATGTTGTTATTTTGATGACTATTACAAACAACCCTAAAATGAATGTCTGTATAAATCTTTGCCTACTTGTCTGGTTGTCCCTTTAGTATAAATTTTCTAAAAGTAGAATTGCAGGGTCAAAGTGAATGTATTTTAAATTTTGGTGCAAGTTGCTCTCCAAAGCAGTACCAGTTTACGACCCCACCCTACAGCCTAGGAAAGAAACTATTTCCCCACAGCACTAACACTAGGTGTTGGTTTCCTTTTGTCACTTTGCTAAGTGCAAAGTAATATATTTTTATTTGCATCTTTTAATTGAGCAAGGATTAACATCTTACATTTATTGGTCACTTGCATTTTTTGAAAAAAATTTTAATTTTGAAATAACTTTCGACTTACATAAATGTTGCAAAAATAGTACAGAAAGTTCACGTCTCCACTCCATTTTCACAGGTATTAATGTTTTACATAATCATAGTACAATTGTTAAAACCAGGATATAACATGAAGGGTGCCATCCTACAGATAGAGCTTTGCTTTTTTTTTTCTTAACAGTATATCCTAGAAATCACTCCACATCAGTTCATAGAAATCTTTATTCTTTTTTGTTTTACAATTGCATTGTACTCCATTGTATGGATATACCATAGTTTATTCAACCATTTTCTTATTTCTTATGTATGAGCACGTAGGTTGTTCCCAGTATTCTGCAATTACAAGCAATGCTTCAGTGAGGAACCTTGTATGTATGTATTTACGTTCTGTTGGAGGGGTATCTTCAGAGTAGATTCCTAGGAGTGGGATGACTAAGTCAAAAGGTAAGTGCCTATGCAGTTTTTTTGTTTGTTTTATTATGTATTGGCAAATTCCTGCCTAGAAGGGGAATTCTTTCCTTGCAATTTATTTCTTGAAGAAGCCAGGCCATTTAGTTTGTAGATTCTGCCACATTCTGAATTGTGCTGATGCATCTCCATCTGTCACTTAACAAGCTCCTTTCCCCCAATGCACTTAAAGTACGTTGAAGATTAGATGGAGAAGGGTACACAGTGTCCAGTTGTCCCTTGTCTTTTTGATGTTAGCAGCAAGAGGCAATCATTGCCTAAGTCCATAATTTCATTAGGGTTCTTGTAAAATGGTGCTATTCTATTATTTCTTTTTTGTTTGTTAGCTGGAATACCTCTAAAGCAGTAAACTTACCTTAATCAACACTTTGGTTACCCTGAATACTCGTCTTACAGAAAAGGCAGGACAGGTACTTAATTTGTTCCCTTTGTTTATGTATACCAGTTTTCAGAATTATGATCAGTTCCTTAGTTTCCTCCAAAGGTGGCCAACGAGCTTCTCATTGTTACTGTTGATTCATTATAAATTCATGAATTTTTAACATAGTTGATATACTTTAATCTTTTGCAGTTATTTTATTGATGCTCAAATTGTCACATCTTTGGCCAGCAAGAGATAGCCTCTTTATAAGTTGACACCTTCTCGGTCCTTTTGACCTGACCCTGCTAGTCTTTGATAGTTTCCTTGATTTCTGGTGTGAAAAGATACCCAGATTCATTCTGCCCCAGAACCAGAATCACCATTTTCTCCCAGGAACCCTGTTTCCTTATAGTAGGAAATGCTGTTTAGGGCCACAATCTGGGAACCAAGACTTATTTCATCTGGCTTTACTTATTATTTATTTATTTATTTATTAAATAAAGTTATTTAATAAGTTAATAAATAACTTTTTAAAATAACTTGAGTTTATGCTTGACTTTTGTTGATGTTGTTGCTATTATGAAAGTGAACTTTTTCTCCATTGCATCTTTCCTCCAATAAAAAGTTGTTAATTTTTGTATATTTGTGACTGGCTGTACTTTTTTGTGTTCAGTTTTCACTCTGCTTTTTCAGGAGAACAGTCATATTATCTGTAAATAATTTCCCCAGCTCCATCCCAATCATTATATACTTTTTGTTTGTTCTTTTGTTCAATTGCATTTTCTGGCACTTTAAGATCACACAGTCACCCTAGTCTTATTAATGAACTTTCCATTAAGTTGGCTCCCTGATGTAAAAGATAAATTCATGCTCTTAGTGTGGTCTTTTTTTTTTTTTCTTTCCACTTTTTGTGTTAATTTTAATGATAAAAAGGGCACAGGAGTGAAAACCTGATATTTCACTTATATTGCATAACAAGCTAACCAAACTGGACATGGAAGATACATCATAAAACAAATCATTTTACATATTGTTTCTATGACTTTTTTTTTCAATTAGATTTGTCTTTTCAAATAGGAGTGAGGTATAGTACACTGGCAAAAATAAAAAGAAGCGAACAAGAGTAGTGCCAAAGTAACAGATACCCAAAACTGAATACCTTGTCAGAAAATGTCGTATAGTAACCATTTATCAAATTAGAGCAGCAGGAGAAAGTTACTTCTAAATCATAATCATTGTAGTGGTATTTACTTCTTCATTTGTCAAGTAGTAAATAAAACTGATGTCAAAAAGGAAAAGGGGAATGGAGGAAGTCAGTTCATTCCAAAAAATTACCTCTCCAGTTCTTAAAAACATGCCCATCAACACAAAATTGAGAAATAATACCTAAGACTAGAATAGACCTGGTTTAAGTTATGAAGCAAATTAAAGTGGGAAATATAGAGAAGTAGAACAAATGGGGTTGAAAAGGCCCCCTTACTGATAATCTGTATTAAAAAAAATAAAATTAATAAAAGTAGAAACAACTCTACTAGTACAAACTAGCCTGAGTGGTTTGATGGACAGAGTAATTAGGTCAGCTGCCACTGCATTCTAACAAATAGATTTTCTTCACTCATGTTAAAGTGGCACATGAATGTAAGCTTTTTAAGAACAGGTACTATATTTTCATAGGACCCAAATAGTTACTGTATACCCTATAACTAAAAAATATTTTTTACTTTGACAACTGATTGAAGATGTAGGGTGGTCTCTTTACTGGAGTGAACATAATTAATAGACATTAGCTGTGCTCTGACTATATGAGTTAACTCCCTTTACCACAGCATGCCTTATGCTTTCCTGTCTCTTCCAATTGTTACCTTCTGTGAGCTAGATCTCAGGTCACTGTGTTATGGTGACCTGTACCCTATGCCACTCATTCTGCAGGGACTGTTCCCTGGTTGGCTGCCAGAACTTTCCATCTCAAATTTCCTAGTCCCATGTCTTTATGTTTCCCAGGTGTGTCTGTCTAAGAATTTATCAAAAATCTCTATTTTAGTTGTCATCTGGGTTCTTCCAGATAGATCTTTAGAGGTCAGCCCCATGTGTCATGGTGGTTTGTTTACTGAGCTCCTACTACGAGATAGTACTGCATAATGATTAAAAGTGTGGGCTCTGGAGCAAAACTGCCTACTTATCTATTATACGTGACCTTTGGTAAATAATCTCTCTGAACCTCAATTCCTAATCTGCAGAATGGGAATAGCAATAGTATCTCACAGAGTTGTTCTGAGGATTAGATGATTTTAATATATAAAATGTTATCTAGTAATGAACTACCATTATTAACCATGTGCCAATCACTTTTCTATTCATAGATATATACTAAACACCTACTGTGATTATTATAGTAGTTTCCTTACCAGTCTCCCTGCTTTTCCCACTTCAATTTTTCTCTGAATAAATCCTGTAAACTAGATCTTGTCACTACTTCAAAGCATTCCAATGGCTTCTATCTCCCACAGAATATCCAAAGTCCCTACAGTGGCCTTACAAATCCTGCATAGTCAGGTCCACATGACTTCTCTGACTTCATCTCCTACTATTCTGTCCATTCTCTCTACTCTAGCCAAGAGATCTTGTTCCTTTTCCTTGAACACACCAGACACATTCCTGTGTCAAAGTCTTTGTATCTGTCTGGGATATACGGTTTATCTGGGATATACTTCCCCTAATCTTCACGTCTCAGTCCCTTACCTTCAGATCTTTACCCAAATGGTGACTTCTCAGAAAAGCCTTTCCTGACCCCCCTGTTTAAAAATAGCAACCTTGCCACACCTGCTAACACTCCTTATCTCCTTTGTTTTGCTCCCATAACACTTATCTGACAGTATATATAGTTTATTTATTTAATGTCTTTCCTTATACTAGGGCAGAACAGTTTTTAATTGCTGAATTCCCGGAGCCTAGAACAGTGCCTGGCAAATTAACAGACACTTTAAATATTTATTGAATGAATGAACGAGTTATTTGAAGTGTTGTGGAAAATGCACTGGTAGGAAGCCAGACTGGCAGCAAGAATTCTTATTAAAATTAATTCAAAGGTGATGGTCTTAACTACTGGAGATGAAAAGGAGACCAATGTTAAGAGTGCTTTAGGAGGTGGATAGGACTTGGTTTTACATTTAAGGATGAGAGAAGAAAGGAGAGTGAGTTCAAGAAGTCATTGGCTTGGTGTATAGTGGTGTCACTCACTGAGACGCAGAACATAAGAGCAAATGTGGTGTGGGAGGGAAGGAGCATATGAAGAGGAAGTTGAGTTCCAATTTGAAGATACTGATACCAGGATTCAGTGGAACATTTGGGAATGGTTGTTTCAGATGACAGATGTACATTAAAGTCTGAAGCTCCAGAGAGCCATTTGGCTTGGAGACCAAGTTTAGAAGTGAGCAGCCCATGTAAGGGAATCCCTGGAAATGGATAAGATCTCCCCAGGACAAATCCTGAAGGATTTAGGCAGGAATCCTGAAGAGCACCAATATGTAAAGGACAGATGTTTTCTTTTACTCCTTAGAATAATTCTGTAGATAAGTTGTATTATCCCTTATGCTCTACTTGAGAAATCTGAAGCTTAGAAAATGAGAAGCTAATCAATTTGAAGCAGATCTGAGATTCAAACTTTGTGTCGGTGAGCTTCCAAAATCAGTGCTCCTTTGTGTATCTCAAAGCACTTTATATACCTAGCTCTTAGTAGTAAAACCTCAGGCCCGTCCGCCACCCCCTCGTATTTGACTTGATAATTAACGAAGATTATGTAATGGAAAAAGCTTTGCTTGAGGTATATAGTCACAGCTTCTGGGACTTAACTCCTGTATTACTTTGGGAAGGTGTTCATATCCCTGCAACCTCTATTTCAGGGTTGAAGAAAAGGTATTTGTCGATCACTGAGTGCTTTTTACATTCCTACAGGCTATATATTAATAATAAGACAGGGGGGAGGGTATGGCTCAGTGGTAGATTGTGTGCTTGGCATGCATGAGGTCCTGGGTTCAATCCCCAGTACCTCCAGCAAAATAATAAATAAATAAATAAATAAACCTAATTACTTCCCCCTAAGCGCCCCGCAAAAAAACCAAACCAAAATAAACAAAAACCCCACGGATACTTGTTATGTTTTTATCTGGTGATAGGCTGGGTTATATACTAATGTCAAAAGGTTTCTGCTTTTCTGCTTGTATCAATTAATGAGAGTTAGCTGGCTTTGTTTTTAAACAATATTTCCAAGTGTTCTGTTAAAAGGCAACCGGTAATTTTTATGTATTAACTTCACCGGGTCAAGCACAAGATGAACTTATCACCGCAAAGGGCGGGGCTGGAGGTGGGGCTACCATCATTGACGGCTTTGATTCCATGACAACGGTTGCTGTGGTGACCACTACGCCTTCCCATTGGCCACTGCCAAGCATATTGCGGCTCTCCTGACAGACGTCATTGGGTACCGTTCTGCAGTGCGCAGGCCTGTCGGAAGCCGTAAGTGAAGTGTCGCAAAGCAGAAGGAAGGCGGGAGTCCCGACTGCAAACATTGAGACCGAGGCTGGAGAGGCCGCCATGGCGGATGCTCCATGGGTCGAGATTCGTGAGAAATTCCAGGCCGCTCTGGCCCTGTCGCGGGTAGAACTGCATAAAAACCCGGAGAAGGAACCGTACAAGTCCAAATACGGCGCCCGGGCGCTGCTGGAAGAGGTCAAGGCGCTGCTGGGCCCCGCGCCTGAGGACGAGGAGGAGCGGCCTCAGGCCGAAGACAGCTTGGGCGCGGGGGACCACACCCTGGGGCTGCCGGCTGAACTGGTGGAGGTCGAGGGGCCTATTGCCCAGAGGGCGGTGAGGCGGGCGGTTATTGAGTTCCACCTCGGAGTGAACCACATCGACACGGAGGAGCTGTCGGCGGGGGAGGAGCATCTGGTGAAATGCCTGAGGCTACTGCGCAAGTACCGACTGTCGCAAGATTGCGTCTCCCTCTACATCCAAGCGCAGGTGAGAGCAAGCCCGGCCTTCTGCTGTTCACCGGAGGCCAGGGGGTGGAGAGGGGCACCAACTCTTGCCAACACCAAAGGCAAACGTAGTAAGGCACAATTTGTCCCCACGTTTTCGAAACTACGCGATAAGCGGCTTCCAAACTCCCTCTCCACCCTTATCACCCACTCCGCCAACATCAGTTGCTGCTTTGCTTAGTCGTGTCAACACATTTGTTTATCCAGAACCTCCTACATTGTAAGTGCCCTTTCCAATTCTCCACTCATCCAAATCCTGTCCATTCCATTAAGAAAAATCCAAAGTAATTTACATCTTAATTTAAGGCCTCAAGGAAATTATAAAGAATGTCCGGAGTAGATTCTTAATTTAAAACAAAGTATCTAAAATCTTCAGTTCTGTTCTTGCCATGTTCATTCGTTTTGCTCCCCAGGGAATTCCTACTCATTCTTCAAAACCCATCTGAAGACGCACCTCATACTTTTAGTAACTTTTTTAAAAAAATTTATATTCAGTTTACAGTGTTGTGTCAATTTATGGTGTAGAGTACAGTTTTTCAGTCATGACGTGAATATATATATTCGTTTTCATACTCTTTTTCACCGTGAGCTATACAGTATAAACTTGTTTATCTGTTCTATATATACCTGTCAGTATCTACAAATCTCGAACTCCCAGTCTGTCCCTACCTCGCTCCTCTCTGGCAACCACAAGTTTGTATTTCTGTATCTGTGAGTCTGTTTCTGTTTTATTTATTTATTTTTTTTCAAGATTCCACATATGAATGATATCATATGGTATCTTTCTTTCTTTTTCTGGCTTACTTCACTTAGAATGACATTCTCCAGGGACATCCATGTTGCAGCAAATGGCATTATGTTGTCATTTTTTTATTACTGAATAGTATTCCATTGTATAAATATACCACAGCTTCTTTATCCAGTCATCTGTCAATGGACAAAGATTGTTTCCATGTCTTGGCTATTGTAAATAGTGCTGCTATGAACATTGGGGTGCAGATGTCTTTTTGAATTAGGGTTCCTTCTGGATATATGCCCTGGAGTGGGATTGCTGGGTCATATGATAAGTCTGTTTTTAGTCTTTTGAGGAATCTCCATACTGTTTTCTACAATGGCTGCACCAAACTGCATTCCCACCAACAGTGTAGGAAGGTTTCCTTTTCTCAACACCCTCTCCAGCATTTATCATTTGTGGGCTTCTGAATGGTGGCCATTCTGACTGGTGTGAGGTGATACCTTATGGTAGTTTCGATTTGCATTTCTTTGATACTTAGTGATATTGAGCATTTTTTTACATGCCTATTGGTCATTCATATGTCTTCATTGAAGAATTGCTTGTTAGGTCTTCTGCCTATTTTTGGATTGGGTTGTTTTTTTCTTATTAAGTTGTATGAGCTGTTTATATATTCTGGAGATCAAGCCTTTGTCAGTATCATCTTTTGCAAATATTTTCTCCCATTCCGTAGGTTGTCGTTTTGTTTTGCTTATGATTTCCTTTGCTGTGCAAAAGCTTTCAAGTTTAATTAGGTCCCACTTGTTTATTTTCGCTTTTAGTAACTTTCTTTGGATCATTTTGTTCGAAACGGGTTTCTTCCTCCTACCTTTGAATCCTTATAATACTTATTGTTTCCCATTTATATGGTGCTTGACTTGTTAAGAAATAAATCTGACATTCTCTTCAGGAACATAACACTTCAAAATATAAATATGTATGAACTTCTTGTGTCAGGTACTTTGCTTAAGTAAGCTCACAACCCTTAAATTCAGTAGTTCCAGTTCCTAGTATATGTGATCCAGGAAACATTTACCACAATTGATCATATAATAAGTAGATCTTAAAGAAAAGCCTCAAAATTAAAAGGGAAATTGTATAGGTCATATTCTGTTATCATGGCCCAATTAAATAAAAAGCTCTATAATAAGAGCTTTTTGCTCTCTTTTTGCTTTTCTTTTTGCTCACTAATTTTAACTTTTGTTCTTGGCACATTATAGGCCATTCTAAATATTTGTTGAGTGGATGAATGATCTAATGAAATCTGTAAAATGTTGAATTCAAACAATATCTCAGTTATTTGAAATTTTCTTTAATTGTTTGGTTGCCTAAGATCTTAATGAACATTTAAAAAATTACTTCAGTATCTCAAAAATAGAATTAGAAACCTTCCTTAATGTAATATAGGATCTCCAGTATTTACTGTATTTTATTGATTTTAATATGCTTGTTCTTAAATATATTAATATCTATGAAATCAGGATGCATCTTATAATTGATTTTTGTGTCATAATTTATTTGGCAGTGTTTTCTCATTGATACATGAAATAATTGTGTCTTACAAATTGTGACATCTTAAATGAAATACAGTTTTCTGAAGCCAGCCTCTTCTGAATGGAGAATTATTAGAGCTGATCTTACTAAAACCAGGAACAAAACCTTGATTAAAAGTTGTGGCCATTGTAATAATATATAAAGCAAATAAGAATTATCAGTCTTTAAAAATAAAAATCATCATTTTTATATGTGATCCTTGTAGACCTAAAAAACCTCAAGTCATCAGCTATGAAACTCTTAGAACTATCAATTTTACAAAGCAGGAAAATATAAGGTAAATAAATAATATCAATAATATTCCTATATATAAGCAATAACTTGTTTAAAATACTAATTTTGGAAATTGTATCACAAAGAGCAGTATTAGGGATGGTAGAACTGATAATCTTACACTTGATCTTAGCCAAAAGGCTGAGAAGCGATTAGAATGGATTATCTTGAAAGGAGTGATATACCATGTTCCTAGGTGGCAAAATTAAACATACCATTTCCCTGATACTCATTTATAGGTTTGATGTGGTTTCTACTGAATCTTTTTTCTTAGTTGGCAGAATGAATATGTTTATCTGAAAGAATGATGAAAAGTAGGTATAAAAATATGAAAAGTAATGCACTAAAACTAGCCTACGAGGTACAGCGATATTTAATTAGATTCTGTTTGTGCTAGTCTGTTTCTGAACTCTACTGTTCGTTGGTCTGTTTATTCCAATGACATTACCACTCTATAGCATTTTATTACATTGAATATTTGCTGTATATGATATGACTAATAATAAAGGAAACTGAAAGAATGAGACAAAAATTGTATCAGATTGGCAGAGATTATTAAAGATATTGATTACACTCATTGCTGGGGAAATTATGAGGAGATAGATACTGGCATTAGCATTGTTGCTAGTGGAAATATAAACTGGAGATCAGTAGGTATCAAAACTCTTGAGTCAAGATTTTGAGTTAAAAAATTCCACATCAGGATTCTAAAATAATACTAAGTCAGGCTGCAAAGGTATGTTAACATGGGTGTTTATCACAGCACTGTTAATTTAAAAAAAGGAAAATAAACATTAGTGAGTAGATATTTAGTTAAATAAATACTAGTACATCCATACAGAAGAACAATATGCAGCCATTAGAAATAATGATTTATATTTGTTAACCAAAATATGAATATTAAGAGGAGAGGGATGTTTGGAATTATGTAGAGTCATTCCATTTTGGTAAAAGACTACGTGTGTGTGTGGGTGTGTGTGTGAGAAAAAACTTGAAAGTATCAGTTCATGGGAATTTATGATACGCTGAATACTTTGTCTCAATCTGGTACCTGGAAACTAAATATATAGGACATGGACCCACATTAGATTATCAAGAGAGACCGTCCCCTTCTATCCCAAGTTCTGGAGGCCTTAAGAATGGTTTTTTTTTCTGGTTTCCATCTAATTTTTGCTATCAGAATTATACACTTGCATTATTCTGAGTGAAATTTAACTGCTTCACTTAAGTAAAATTTCCTAATAGGTTAGTAGAATATTCTCCCCTCTGCCAGGATATATATGTATGAGGAGTACCTTCTGTGTGTGTTATAGATTTATTGAGATGCAGTTGACATACGATGAACTGCCCATATCTAAAGTATACAATTTGATGAATTTTGACATCTCTGTATTCCCATGAAACTGTCACTGCAGTCAAGGTAATGAACATATCCATCACCATTAAAAGTTTCCTTGCACTTTGTAGTCCCTCCCTCCCTCCTTTATTCTCTCTCCCTTCTCCTTGCCCTCTTCCCCAGTATTTTTTAGAATTTTGTAATGGAATCATGTGGTGTATACTCTTCTTTTGGTCTGACTTCTTTTACTCAGTATCATTATTTCATTGCTGCGTCTGAGATGATCATGTTTTTGTTTTTGTTTCTCCTTTTGTTGTCTGTTAATGTGGTGAATTACATTAATTGATTTTCCAATATTAAACCAACCTTTCTTTCCTGTGATAAACCCCACTGGAGTTTTTACCAAGCCAGACTTGGGTAATATATTACTTTCTATATATTGTTGGGATGAATATGCTAAAATTTTGTTAATATTGTTTATATCTTTGTTCATGAAAGATACCAGTCTGTAGTTTTTTTTTTATTGTTATGTTTTTGGTTTAGTATGAGATGGGAAGTGTTCTTTCCTCTTTGCTTTTATGGATGAATTTGTGTAGAGTTGGTATTATTTTTTCCTTTCATGTTTGGTAGAGTTCACCAGTAGTACTTTTTTAGCTGTTACTGTTTTATATTTAATTTTTTTCCCCTACCTATTCTGATATCCCAAGGGCAAGAACATGATGATAGTCTGTGAATGATACACTTTCTGGTGCATTTTAGAGTTTATATTCATGTAGAATGTCAGTAGCAGTTGTCTCTATAGAGTAAACACTGAAAGAAACATTAATACTATTAATTTTGAAAAATCAAATCCATTCTAGATCTCTTGCACTTTAGGACCTCAGTAGGTTATGGTTCAAAAGAAAAACCTTTGTCATTTCTAGACATAGTCCAGGGTCTCTACCTGGTTTAAGAGTTGTCATACACCAGAGTTGTTGCTTTCTGTGTCACAGCCTACCCTCGATCTAGGAGGCTAAATGCTTCACCATCCCATCAAAATAGAACAAATGTGGTGAACTAGTTCCTAGTACTAGGTGAATCTCTAGTCTGTCTAGGCTAGGTGCAGTGTACTGGTGTCATGGCCAAATGGAGTATCTCAACAACTGATTGTCAGAAGAAAAGTTAGTTGACCTAGGGAGTGAGAAAAGGTGACTTGTGGATCCATTTCTAAATTCAAGAAATTAATATTAAGGGAGATTACATTCTCTGAGGCTGGGTGGGCAGAATAATCAGTAAATTATTAGTGGGGTAGAGCCCTTTAAGCTTCCCCAAGATGCTGCAAAGGACTGCGTAAGTAATATAGAGGAGAGAACTGCCTAGTTTAGAGTCTCACTAATTTATCACTATGACTTGCAGTCCCAGACACTGAGGACTGTTCAAGCCACTTTAAAAAAAAGTTATAGAATAGATACAAGTTATAGAATAGATACATTATGTGAAGCCAGACCAGAGGTCTGTGCTCCGGGGCAGTGATCATGCCACCTTTAAACTATAGGGTTTCTAAAGATTTTTTTGTGCCATGTGCCCCTTTTGCAGTCTTATGAAGCCTATGTTTCATCGAACAGTGATCTTCAAATGTATAAAATAAAATATAAAGGGTTACAAAAGAAACCAATAATATAGGAGTTATCAAAATATTTTTTAAAACAAATGAGTGCGATATCACTAGTAACTTCATAGTAATACAGATGCTTCCTAACACATTAAATAACATCTAATGATACGTCTAATGTCCTCCATAATTTTAAAGTACTAATGAATGTAAATGATATTTTGAGATATCTGCTAGCTGTAATATGAAGATTTTTCACTTCTATAGGCCACAGAATCCTAGGTGCTGTGATTTGCTGCATTTTGTTTCCTGCATTCATAATTGAAAGAAATGCTAAATTTTAGGATATAGTGAAAATAAATTTGTAATGTTTTCTCATCCATGTTCAAAGACTCATCGTGGATAATTTGTGGATCCTTGGGCTCCAGTTAAGAATTTGCTTTAAAAACTCTTGTTTCCTTATCCTGTTCCCTTCCCTAGGGAAGTAAGCAAAAGATGGTAGAAGCCCAGCCTCAGAAGTATCCCTGTGCCTGAAAGACTATCACAAGGGTTGGGATGCCGACTAACCGCATTGTCTGAAGGGGAGATAGTCTTGAATTCTGACCATCTCAGTAGGCCT
Source organism: Camelus dromedarius (assembly GCF_036321535.1). Lineage (NCBI taxonomy): Eukaryota > Metazoa > Chordata > Mammalia > Artiodactyla > Camelidae > Camelus > Camelus dromedarius. Next base: position 34,490,573 of record NC_087443.1, on the reverse strand, counting down.
GATTTGCCCTGTACAGAGCCTGATAAAGAGAATCATGTGGCAGGGGGAAAACTGGCTTAGTTTTTAAAATGTTATTAAGGGTATAACCCTAAATCTAAGCAGCTTCTCCTTAGTGCTTTCATGATAGCAGCAGGAAATTGGTGCTATGGAAATCAAAAGGATGTGATCAGTACCAGAAAAGACACTACAAATGAAAAATTATTTTATTGATTGGATATAATTATAAGGCTATATTTTTAAGAACTCAGGAAAATATAAACAAATGCCTTGTTTGAAATGGTAAACATTAGGAATCTGATTTATGATGAAGAAAGCCATATAGCATCTTCAGATTTTTCATACCATATGATCTGAATTGTTGGAATTGGAGCACTTATCTCCCTTCAGGCTTGAGCCTGTTGAGAATGTTTCCTTTTTCAAAGAGATCTCTGGAGGATATTATAGATGTTTTGAAAGCATTATGTTTGTAGCTCATCTTTGTCTCTATGTCTAGTCGTTATCTATTGCTGTGTAATGTTGTACCCTCAAATTTAGCAGCTTGAAACAACAAATTTATTATATCAGGAATCTAGGCATGGCTTAGCTAGTTGCCTCTGGCTCAAGGTCTAGTCAGATTGTTGGTCTGCGGGGGCTGCACTTGAAGGCTTAACTGGAGGAGGATCTGCTTCCAAGCTCACTCACGTGATTGTTGACAGGATTCCATTCCTTATAGGCTGTTGATCTGAGGACCTGGATTCCTTGCTGGCTGTTGACCTTCCTTTAGTTCCTTGCCACGTGAGTCTATCCATAGGGTGGCTCAGAACATGGCATTTGGCTTCCCTCAGAGAACAAGCGAGAGGGAACACCCGAAACGGAACCACTGTGTTTTGTAACCTGATCTTGGAAAAGACCTTCTATCACTTTTGCCATATTCTGCTTTTTAGAAGCAAGTCACTAAATCCAGCCCAGATTTAAGGGGAAGAGATTATACAAGGGCATGAACATCAGGAGGCAGGAATTACTGGGGAATCCATCTTCGTGGCTACCTACCATGGCATAAGGACAATAGTATTATGAATAATTAATTCATTGTTAATTGGACCCGAGTACTATTTGATAGGTAACTGTTGACTTTGAAACTGAAAATTGCTTTAATTGAAAATTTTATGTATTTCTCTTTTCTTTATTTTTCAGAATAATCTGGGTATCTTGTGGTCTGAAAGAGAAGAAATTGAAACTGCGCAAGCTTATCTAGAATCATCAGAAGCACTATATAATCAGTATATGAAAGAGGTATGTTGCATGTCAGATAAATTTTAATTTTTGATTAAAACGAGTCAAGAATTGATGTAAAGAATTTTTCACTTATAATATTAGAATGTGTCTTTTCATTATACTTTGGGACCATGCTATAGTGCTGTCTAGGTAGTCACCTGATAGCTGAAATTGTTTTATATTACAGGCTTTAGGGTTCTTAAAAATAACCTTTGGAATGGTCTAATGGCAATCTTAATTCAAATATAACTGTATAGGAAATATTATTCTAATATTATCCTAAGATACTGATACATGCATATTTTCATTTATAATTTAAAAATTATATTTTGATTTCCACTGAGAATAGCAGTGCTTAAAGGAAAGCAAACAACTACTTAAGCAAAATATCTGAAATCTCTGAGGCAGTGGTTCTCAAATTTCAGCGTGCATCAGAATCACCTGGAGGGCTTGTTAAGACGCAGTGCTCACTCCTATCTCTGATTCAGTAGGTCTGGGTGGGATCTGAGAATTTGCATTTTTTACAAGGAAGCAGGTGATGCTGCTGCTGCTGGCCTGGGTACTGCACTTTGAGAACCACTACTTCAGAGCAGTGGTTTTCAATGACTTTTTAAAGCCGTGAATCCCTTCTGAAATGCAATATGTAAAAACTGATGGAGCAGCTCTGGTTAAGCAGGTCAGAAGAACCCTGAGCCCAATCGACTAGAGATAGCTTCCTCCCTCTCCACTGTGGTGGTCTAGAATAGGTGCCGTAGAACTTCTCGGGCTCTAGGGAGCTAGATTGAAAACTTTTACTCCAGAGGGTCTCAGTCCTACAAAGGTGAACTTTTTAACACCACTGTGTTACTATTCTTTTCCTTACTACGTTTTACCTGCTAAAACTTGGCAATCTGAAAGAGGCTTTATGTGTTTGGGGGCGAGGAGGTGTATAGGACATCTCTATGTCTTCCATTCAGCTTTTCTGTGAACCTAAAACTGCTCTAAAAAATGAAGTCTGTTTTTTAAAAAATCTGCAGTTTTCTAAAATTAAAATTGACTTAATTAACTTTGTTTTGAGCCTACTTGTAGCACCCATTTAAATAACTCAGAGTTAAGAATCAGTGTCTCATCAAGCTCACCAGTGATTTATATATTGCTGTATGCAGTGATAAATTCTTAGTCCTCATCTTATTTGCCCTGTCAGTAGCATTTGGCACACTTAATTAGTCTTTTTTTGGCATAATTATTTAGCTTCCATTTGTCTGTTTTTCCTTCTTCTCAGTCCTTGGTGCTTCTTCCATATTTCCCTAACCTCTGAACAATGGGGTACCCAGAGTTCAGTGTTTGGATGTCTTCTCTTTCCATCAACATTTGTTCCCATGTTCTAAATACCCTCTCTATGCTGATGACTCCCAGATTATATCTCCAGTCTATACCTCTCTAATGCTAGACTTGTCTGTCCAACTGCTGACTTGACATTTGCTCTCTTTATGGAGTAGGTGGGTATCTTTAAAACTTCAGTGTAACATTGAGCTTCTGATAATTTTCCCCTCCTTACTGCCCTTGCTGTAAACACCAACTTCTTTCTTCGGTTGCTGAGGCCTAAAACCTTGGAGTCTCATATCCTCACTCTCTAATGTATCAACAAATCCTGTTGGCTTCCCTTTTAAGTTATGTCTAGAATCAAACCATCCAAACCATCATCATCTCTTCCTGAGGTTGTTGCTGTAGTTTTTTTTTTTTTTAATTGAAGTATAGTTGATTTACAGTGTTGGGTTAGTTTCTAGTATATAGCACAGTGATTCAGTTATACATGTACATATATTCTTTTTCATAATAGGTTATTACGAGATATTGACTGTAGTTCCCTGCGCTATCCAGTAGGACCTTGTTGTTTATCTTTTTATATATAGTAGTATCTGTAAATCCCAAGCTCCTAATTTATCCCTCCCCACCCTTCCTCTTCAAAGGTAGATTAGATTATATCATACCTTCCCTCAAAATTCTCACTGGCTTTCCCATCTTACTCAGTAGACTCCAAAGATCAGTGAAGACCTGCAAGTTTATTATCTGCTCTGGCTACTATTACTTCTCTAATTTCATCTACTCTTTCTCCCTGTCTCATTCTGCTCTAGCTACACTGGCATTCTTGCTGTCCTAAAAGACACCAGAGAGGCTCCCAACTCAGGGCCTTTGCACTTAACTGTTTCCTCTACTAATGCTGCTCTTCCCCTACGTATCTACCTGGCTTACTGCCTCATTTCCTTCAGATCTTGACTCAGATGTCTCAAATGAGTCTTTGGTGGAGGACTCATTGGCTACTCCTACATCTGTTACTGCAAACCAGCCCCCACCAACACTTCCTGTCTCCTTTTCCTGCTTTATTTTTCTGCTTCACACTTATCACCATCTAAAATACTGTTCATTTTAGTGATTTATTTATCACCCATCTTCAGTACTAGAATGTAAGCTCCATGATGACAAGGATATTTTTTACTACTGTATTCATTGCAGCATCTAGATAACAGTTTCTATTATCTTGAAATAACAAATATTCCACCCTGACCATCCAGATCAACCAAAAAAAAAGAACAGTATTACTACTGTGTGAATGCTTGAGTGAATTTAATGGATGGTTTCAGTGTACAAATATGTAAGATAGTGTTTAGTTGGAGAAATATAATTGCTTATCTGGTTTTCTACTTGTTTGTTATTAATCAATATAATAATTCTGAGTAAAACTATTTTTAATGTTTCATAAATTTTTGACCTAATGGTGGCAGAATTTAGAATATCATTAAAAAAATCTATAGACAAATTATAGTTCTAGGTAAAGGAGAGAGCTAAATGGGGCGGGAAATCACTGAATTTGAAGATAGGAGACCTGGAATTTCTAGTTTGGTTATAATTAACTGACTTTGGGGAATTCGAACTTTCTGTGCCACCTATTCTTCATTTGTAAGATGGGGATAACCCTCCCATCTCAACAATACAGAACTGTTGTGGGGATCAGATAATGAAGTATTTAATGCAAAGTCACTAGATATATGCTGTATATATCCAATAATTGCAGAATGGTTAAATAAACTATGGTACTCTCTTAGCAAGGGAATATGATACAACTATTAAAATGTTAAATATTTGAATCATCATACATGGAAGATGCATGTAAAAAGTACACTTTGATTACAACTATATTAACATTTTTCCATGGTAAAACCCTGCAAAGATAAACTGGATGATATATAAAAACTAACATTTTAGTTTTAGAAGATGTAACTAATAAAAAAACTAATGTTTACTGAGTGCTTAAGCAGACTACGTTTTATTCTCACCACAACTTTATGAAGGAGGTACTGTTATTTCCATTTTTAGGTAAGGAGTTTGTGAATTTAACATATGCTATGTGACACAATCAGGATTTAAATCTGGTTTATCTGATCCCAAACTCTTGTTCTTTCTACTCTACCATGTTGCCTTCCAAGGTAATATTATAGTTAAATCATTACTGTATTAAAATAAATGGATTCACAGGGAGCTATGTTCAATATCTTATAATAACCTATAATGGAAAAGAATCTGAAAAAGAATAAATATATATGTATAACTGAATCACTTTGCTGTACACTGGAAACATTGTAAATCAACTACACTTCAATTTTAAAAAAGAAAAAAATGAAATAAATGTATTCTTTTTCTTCATAAAATTGCTTAAATACAGAATACTAAAAAAGAAAATGTATTCTGTACTTATGAAGGGTTATTCATTAGTAGGTTTTGGGTAGAGGTGGTAAAGAGACACAATCTTATAAGCCAGAGGGATTTTCAAAATTCATTTATTCATTCATTCTTAGATTTGAGGTATAATTGACGTGCAACACTGTTTAAGTTTAAGGGGTACAACATAATAATTAGATTCACAGATATATTGCAAAATGATTAATGATTACCACTATAGAGTTAGTTAACAGCTTCATCGCCTCACAATTTTTTTTTTTTTTGCAGTGAGCATATTTAAGATTTACTTTCTTAGCAACTTTCAAGTATACAATACAGCATTGCTAATAACTACAGTCAGCATATTGTACGTTAGATCCCCAGAACTTATTTATCTTATAACTGGAAGTTTGAACCCTTAACCAACATTGCCCCATCTCCCCCATTACCTCAGCCCCTGGCAGCCACCCTTTTACTCTCTTCCAGGAGTTCGCTTTTTTTTTAGATTCCACATATGAGTGATACCTTACAGTATTTGGAGGGATGACCATTTAAGTATTTGACATACATTATAAAATTGCTTTCCAAAAAGACTACCAATATATCCTTATTCCACTGGTGATGAGAGTTCTCATCTCCTTCACAACTTTTCCTTATATAGCTTAAAAAACCATCTTTGGTCTCATTCTAACTTGAATTTCTTTGACTAAAGAGATTAATTTTAAAATATTTCCATTTGTATTTTCTCTTTTGAAAGTGTCTTTTACATTTATTGACTCAAGTTTGTGTTTTCTTGCTGATTTGATTGCTTTTATGTTAAATCTTTTTAAATTGAGTTGTAGTTAACATATGACATTATATTAAAGTGTATAACGTGATTCACTATGTGTATATATTATGAAATGATCATCACAGTACGTCTAGTTAATCATCATCACACGTATTTATAATTTTTTTCTTATGATAAAGACTTTAAAGAATTAATCTCTTTTAGCAACTTTCAAATCTACAATACAGAATTATTAACTATAGTCACTATGCTATAGATTATGTCCCCAGGACTTATTTATTTTATAACTGGAAGTTTATATCTTTTGATCACCTTCCCCCTTTTTGATCACCCCACAGTCCCCTGCTTCTGCAACCACCAGTCTAATTTGTTCTATGTGTCTATAAAGTGGGGTTTTTTTGTTTTTGTTTTTAAAGATCCCACATATGAGATCACTGGTATTTGCCTTTCCTTGTCTGACTTATTTCACTTAGTGTAATGCCCTCACGGTCCATCCATGTTACAAATATCCCTTTCAATGGCTGAATGATGTTCCATTGTACATATCTATATCTATATCTATCTATATATATCTCACAGTTTCTTTATCCATTCATCTGTTGATGGACCCTAAGTCGTTTCCATGTTTGGCTATTGTAAATAATGCTGCAGTGAACATGGGCGTGCAGATACATTTAAAAATTTTATTTATTTATTTATTTATTTATTTATTTTATAGTATCATTTTTAAAATTATAGTTGATGTACAATATTTTATGTTACAGGTATACTATATAGTAATTCACAATTTTTAAAGGTTATGCTCCATTTATAGTTATTATAAAATATTGGCTATCTTCCCCATATTGTACAATACATCCTTATAGCTTATTTTATACCTGATGGTTTGTACCTCTTAATCCTCCACCTACATCTTGTCCCTTCCCTTCTCGTAACCGCTGGTTCCTTCTCTACATCTGTGAGTCTGTTTCTTTTCTGTTATATTCACTAGTTTGTTGTATTTTTGAAGACTCCACATGTGATATCTTACAGTATTTGTCTTTCTCTGTATGACATACTTCACTTAGCATAATGCCCTCCAGGTCCATCCATGCTGTACACCAGATACATTTTCAAGTTAGTGTTTTTGTTTCTTTTGAATAAATATCCAGAAATGGAATTGCTGGATCATATACTGGATCATATCAGTTCTATTTTTAGTTTTTTGAGGACCTTCCATACTGTTTTCCATAGTGGCTGCACCAATTTACATTACAACCAACAGTGAACCAGGGTTCCTTTTTCTCTACATCCTTGCCAACACTTGTTATTTCTTGTCTTTTTAATAATAACCATACTAATGGGTGTGAGTTAACATCCTATTGTGGTTTTGATTTGCGTTTCCTTGATTTGCAGTTTTGTGATGTTGAGCAGTTTTTCATGTGACTGTTGCCATCTGTATGTCTTTGTAAAAAATGTCTATTCAGATCTATTCATTTCTTAATTGGATTTTTTTTTTTTTTGCCATTGAGTTCTTTATATATTTTGGATATTAACCCCTTATTGGATATATGATTTGCACATATTTTCTCCCATTTGTTATGTTACCTTTTCATTTTATTGATGGTTTCCTTTGCTGTGCAGAAGTTTTTTAGTTTGATGTATTCCCACTTGTTGATATTTTGTTTACTTAAACATTTATAGTAGCAGTTGTAGGCACTGTTATAAGTGATTTACAGATTTTAACTCATTTAATCCTCATAACCTACCTTAAGAGGTAGATATTTTTATTATCTTTATTTTATAAATGAGGAAACAGATGTACAAGAGATTGTGTGAGTTGCACAGGACCACATACTAGTAAGTGGTGAAGCTAGGGTTCCAACCTACATAATCTGACTCCACAACACATACTTTTAACCACTATATTCTACTGCCTCCCTTACTAGTTGGACTTAGTCTAAAATACAAGTGTGAGGTGTTCCTTTATTTTTTTATTTTTATTTTTTTAAACTTTTTTTTACTGAGTTAGTTATTTTACAACGTTGTGTCAAATTTCAGTGTAGAGCACAATTTTTCAGTTATACATGAACATACATATATTCATTGTCACATTTTTTTTTCGCTGTGAGGAGGTGTTCCTTTAAGAACTGTGTAGTATAGAGACGACTTCCATATCTAGAAGAAATGTGCTGTAAGCAGAATGCATACACTGAACATTCCTATTTGCTTTGTCAGTTTAATTCACTAGACATTGTTTTTACTTTGTGCCAGGTACTATACAAAATGCTAGGGAATCAAATATGAATAAAATACGGTCCCAACCCATAAGAAGCTTCCCCTGGAGGAAAAAGATTGGAGCAAATCAACATGTTAATTACACCCACAAGGAATTTTAGAATGTACATTTAGAATATGTGTTTCTAGGCCCTTAACACTTTTTTTCTGAGGAATATTTCCCCAAGTTGGAGAATTTTAAAAGGCGTCACTCTGCAGCCTTGGTGTTTTAACTTTCCCCCTAATGTGCTAAGAGGAGCAGAGCACCATAGAGCCAAACTGAGATGTTTTGTCTCCTTACGTGATTCTAGGCTCACACTCTTAGATATGAAATTGTTCATTTAAAATGTGAAGATACCAAACATGTATAATACGTCATTTAAAATGAGTGTTAAGATGGAACCGTAAAACATAGTAGAACTCTTTATACTTTTTTAGTTGAGAGACTGATTTGACTGTTAGTGTTACATATGAAGCTTGCTAGTCATAACATTAGCGAAGTACGTACATAAAATAATAGGTTGATTAATTCATCTCATCAAGGCAGGGCTAAGCGTACAAAATAGCCCTCAAAATTGTTGAGGTCTGTGAAGAATTGCTTATCTGTTGTGTTTACTTTGGGCCTTCCTTCCTGTCTTAGTTATTTTTACTTTCTGTGAATTCTAGGAACCCAAGTGGTGATGCTTTTAGTGTTTGCATTCAGAATGTAAGATCACATTTTTTTTAATGGAAAGCATTGTTGCTATTTGGAATTTAGTGAATTCAGTTTAAAGCAGACGAAACTGTCCTCAACAGCAGTAGAAAGAGGCAATGGTTAAGACCTAAGATTGGATTATAAGTGATTTACACATACTAACTCATTGAATCCTCTTGACAAACTTAGGAGGTGTAGGTAGTTATTATCCTTATTTTATAGATGAGGAAACATCTAAGCACAGGAGATTGGGTGACCTTGCCCAAGGCAGTAAACAATGGAGTCACTGGTTTTAATGTCCCTGTATTGAAAGGGGGTAATCTATATATACTTTTCTTGTTCCCTTGAGAAGAAAATATTAGAATAATTATAAAAACTTTGAGTTGATTTTCATTAGTGATCAATTTAGAACAATATTATTCTAAGGATGTATACATTTTTGTTATTTGTCATGCTTATGTAGGTTGTTAAAGGAGCTTTTTACCAGACAAAAAAATTAAGGCTTAAAATATTTAAAGAATTATACGTCTCTAAAAGCAAAATGGTTTTTTTTTTTTTTTTTTTTTTTAGTATATTTGAAGTTCACCTGCAATAGCAGTTAAAACTTTGTCAAGTGTGAGTCTGTAGTCAATCTTGTTTTGTTTGACTCTTTCAGATTTTATGGTTAAGAAAATTACTTCTTGGATAACATAAAAGTAAACAAGTGAAAAAAAATAAAGTAAAATTTAAACATTAAAAAAAAATTCATTTCTCCATTCCTCCAGAGGAGGGCGCTTGGTGTTTGCAGTAAAATTTTAGTTTCATTTTTTTTTTTTAATTGCAGATTGGGAGTCCTCCTCTTGATCCTACAGAGCACTTTCTTCCCGAAGAAGAGAAACTAGCTGAACAAGAAAGATCAAAAAGGTGAGTAGGTCTAGAAATCAGCCCTCACAGGTATTTCCACGTAGTGTAGATAAGATAATTGCTCAAAAAAAAGCACAATGTTTTCTCTTTCAAGGCACTCAAAGGTTATAGAATGCAGATTCTGACATGGATTAAAACGTTCATTTGCCACTTCCTAGATATGTTACCTTATTCACATCGGAGGCTCAGTTTCCTTATCTGTCAAATAGATGTAATATACTCAACTTGAAAGGGTTGGTGGGAGAATCAAGATAAAGATAATGAAAGTTCCTTATAACTGTAAACTGTTATGCAAATATTTTTTCCTTCATAGATTTGAGAAGGTTTATACTCATAACCTGTATTACCTGGCTCAAGTCTACCAACATTTGGAAATGTTTGAGAAGGCTGCTCATTACTGCCATAGTACCCTAAAACGCCAGCTTGAGCACAATGCCTACCATCCTATGGAGTGGGCTATTAATGCTGCTACCTTGTCACAATTTTACATCAATAAGGTAAGCTTCTCAAAGTAGTTATCTAACAAAGTTACCAATATATAAAAATAGAACCAAAAGGACCTTGAAAACATCATGTTTTAAAAACAGATAGCTTGTATTTTGATGTAAACTGAACAGAAAAATGCTACCCAGTTTGCCAGAGTACTAAAGTTTGTAGCTTTAGTTGCATTGATCCTTTTGAATCTTACAGTAGTTTTATCACACCCCTAAAGTTTCATGTTGCCTAAGACCAATTCTTTTTTGATACAGGCATACTATCTCAATTTATTTTAGTGAGATGTTACCTTAAGATGCAGATTTTATCTTGTAGATTTAACTTTATCTTTATGCAGTGGTGTAATCTGGTAACTGAGAATTTGTCTGAGGAAGTTGACTGTTAAATGTGGGCTTTGATAAAAGCATGTGATACATTTCAGTTATTCTTTAGAATTAACTCTTCTATAGTCAGTTTTCTATGTTGGGACTATCTCTGCTTAGTTCCAGAATTCCACATTGTTACATTTTTTTCTGGAGTATTACACAGGGACAGATTTGAGCTTCTTAGCTCTTAGTTTTCAAAATTGTTCAGAATCATTTTGGTGTACTCTTAATTGACCTTTTTATTCCTTTAGCCCTTAGAGTTTTTAGTGCTAAAACACTTTAATGCCACCTTTCTTAGCCAGATTTTCTATTAATCCTCAAGATTTCTCAGCAATAGAAATTACTTTTATTTGTATTTCTAACTCACAAGCCTATCTGAAATTTTGGTAATTCTTTGCTTATCAGAGTTCCTTCTTAGATATCTGGTTACCTGCTGCCATATCCTTACTGGGCCTTTATCCTTTCTAAGTATTTTGTTAGTGCTGGTTCTGTAAATGCGCCCTATGTTTAAAGTATTGTCCCACAGAATTTCATTCAGAAAAGCTATTAGCAGGAGAGAAAGGGCTGTGGTGACTGCAGCATCGCTTCTAGGACTTTGGTCTAAGATCAAGCGTGTAAGTAACGCTACTGCATATATCAGAGCACTCAGTTAAATCTAAATCTCATGAATCCATTTCATTGTGGTCATCATCAAATTGTTGCACTTTTTTTTTAGTAGCTCCTAGAGGCCCTTTGTTTAGCAACTTTAAAATTACATACTCACTGTGACTTTGATTAACACTTAAAACTCTATAGACTCTAATAGTACTAAGCTATCTAGATATTAATATAAAGTATAATTAAAAATTTAAAGTTGTTAAGCATTGCTTATGTAGAGCATGCAGTAATTTTCATGAGTACCTCTCCAACCCTGTGCTTTTCTTCTTTTTTTTTACTGAAATGTTTTATAAGTTTTGTTACAACTAGTTAAGTTATATTGCAAAAAGAGATTTGAACCATATTTTTAAAAAATGTAATTGTCGTTTATATCACTGTCATCTTCATCTGGTTCCATGAGGTTTTGCTGCTTAGCAAGTCTCTACCTTGCAGGTGCTAAAGTCCCACATTTACCAGCCACCTAGAGGGCACAGGGCATTCACTGTTTTCTAACAGTGGTCGCTTGCAGATAGTCAATCTGGATAAAGCTGAAGTAATAATAATGGGTGAAGGGTTATAGAGCAGCAATTAAAACTTCTTTATGTAAACTAACTTTGTTTTGGTGTTGGAAGTTTAACACCAACATTTTGATCTATGGATACTGCTGGACTAATACTACACATGGTACCCAGCATTTCTCAAGATGGCTTCTGAATTTGCCATAATGGAGAGATACATTTAATGCTCAGACTTTAAAGTCAGAGTCAACCATTAAAAAAATCCTCTTGAAAAATCAGGTGTTACTATTTATGAAGTAGGCATATTTAATGAGGGTGGCTTCCAACTAAAAGTTGGACTTTAACTTTTTACTTCTGCTGGGTAGTCCTGTGACTTATGTAACAAATGCAAAGTGTTTAAGTAACAAGGAGATCTTCAGGTGTTTGAGAAATTAATACCATGCCCAGGTTTGAATTATGAAGTCTTCAACTCTGTTTGGTAAAGCAGTTCCATAAAGTTCATCTGTGGGAATCTGTTGACTTTAAAAGTTGGTGGGATACCTCATTATATGTAAATTCCACAGATTTTGGAAGACAGGAATCTATCAGAGTTTATCTTGTTTGTTTTTTGAATGCTAGGATGTCATAGTGATCTCTAAACTTAGAAGGACTGAGGCATTGAGTGTAGGATGACAGCCATTCTTGTATACTGTTTGATCACTGGAGGAGAGGTAACTTTCAATTAGCAGTTGTTTTTCAGCCAGTTTGGATTATTAAGAGTTTGAGGGCATTGTTATTTTAGTCTTTAAGGTAGCTTTTTAACCAGATAATATACTATAATATGTCTTATATACCTTCATGTTTAGTAACTATGCAGGGTCTTTAGTAGTGCTTTTTTTACCTGATTTTATAGTTTTTTCATATTAAAAGACTGTGCAACTATGTGTTGTAAATAAGCTGTGTGATAATTGCATTTATTATTTCCTCAACAGCAATGCTTTATGGAGGCCAGGCACTGTTTATCAGCTGCTAATGTCATTTTTGGTCAAACTGGAAAGATCCCAGCCACAGAAGACAGTAAGTATGATTGTGCATGTTTCATTATATAGCTTTTTAGAATCTTTTTATTTTGAAATCATTTTTTGCCTTATTTAAATTGAAATATAGTCAGTTACAATGTGTCAACTTCTGTTATACAGCACAATATCCCACTCATGCATGTATATACATGCATATATTTGTTTACATATTTTTTCTATAAGCGGTTATTACAAAATATTGCACACAGTTCCCTGTGCTATACAGAAGAAACTTTTTTTAAAATCTATTTTTATATATAGTGACTAATATTTGTAAATCTCAAACTCAAATTTATCCCTTGCCGCCCCCTATCCCTGGTATCCATAAGATTGTTTACTATGTCTGCAGGTCTGTTTCTGTTTTGTAGATTTCATATATGAGTGATATCATGTGATATTTTTCTTTCCCTTTCTGGCTTACTTCACTTAGAATGACATTCTCTAGGTCTATCATGTTGCTGCAAATGGGATCATTTTATTCTTTTTTATGGCTGAGTAGTATTCCATTGTATAAACATACAAGTTTCTTTATCTAGTCATCTGTCGATGGACATTTAGATTGCTTCCATGTCTTGGCTATTATAGTGCTGCTATGAACATTGGGGTGCATGTATCTTTTCACATTAGAGTTCCCTCTGGATATATACCCAGAAGTGGGATTGCTGGATCATATGGTAAGTCTATTTTTAGTTTTTTGGGGGGAATCTCCATACTGCTTTCCATAATGGCTGCACCAAACTATATTCTCACCAGCAGTGTAGGAGGGTTCTCTTTTCTCTACACCCTCTCCAGCATTTATTGTTCTTGGACTTTTGAATGATAGTCATTCTGACTGGTGTGAGGTGATACTTCATTCTTGTTTTGATTTGCATTTCTCTGATAATTAGCGATATTCAGCATTTTTTCATGTGCCTATTGGCCATTTATTTGTATGTCTTCATTGGAGAACTGCTTGTGATGTCTTCTGCCCATTTTTGAATTGGGTTTTTTGTTATTAAGTTGTATGAGCTGTTTATATATTCTGGAAATTAAGCCTTTGCCAGTCACATCATTTGCAAATATTTTCACCCATTCCATAGGTTGTTTTGTTTTGCTTATGGTTTCCTCTGCTGTGCTAAAGCTTGTAAGTTTAATTAGGTCCCATTTGTTTATTTTTGCTCTTAGTTCAATTGCCTGGGTAGACTGCTCTAGGAGAACATTGCTAAGATTTCTGTCAGAATGTTTCACCTATGTTTTCTTTTAGGAGATTTATTGTCTTGTCTCATTTAAGTCTTTAAGCCATTTTGAGTTTATTTTTGTGTAAGGAGTGAGGAAGTGTTCTGATGTCATTGATTTATGTGCTGCTATCCAGTTTTTCCATGAAATCATTTTAAACTTTAGAAAATTCAAGAACTACTATATGCCCTTTTATATTCACCAATTTTTAGTATTTGCCTCATTTGCAGTCATTTTATTTTTCTTTCTGAACCATTTGAGAGACAATTGTATACATCAGGCTCCTTTACCGCTTAATACTTCAGTGTGTATTTCCTAAAAATAAAAGTATTTTCTTACATTATCATAGAACAGGAAATGTATCATTGCTATAGTTTTTATCTATAATTCTTACTTGTTTTAGTAGTTGTCCCCATAGTATCCTTTTAGCAATTTTTCTCTAGTACCAGAGTATCAGGATTGCATATTGCATTTAGTTGTCACATCTTTTTAGTCTTCTTTAATCTGGAACAGTTCCTCAGCCTTTCTCTTTAATCACACCGACAGTTTAAAAAAATACAAGCTAGTTATCTCATAGATTTCCACCAGTTGGTGTTTGATGTTTCCTTACACTAAGATTCACATTATACATTTTTGGTTGGAATAGTATATATGTGATGTCTCCAAATATCTATAGTGTTTAGTTTTACAAATCACAGTTAACACGTATATTTGAGAAAATCAAAACCACAAGGAGATATGTCAAACCTATTAGAGTGAAAGAAGTAAGTGTTGGTGAGGATGTGGAGAAGAGGGAATCCTGGTGCACTCTGGTGGAATGTAAATTGGTGCAGCCACTCTGGAAAACACTTGGCGATTCCACAAAAACTTAACAATAGAACTGCTGTGTGATCCAGCAATTCCATTTCTGGGTACAGTTGTCCCTCCTTGGTATCCATGGGAGATTGGTTCCAGGACCCCCCCCCCCCCCAGGATACTAAAATCCATGAGTTCTCAAGCCCCTTATATGAAATGGTGTAGTATTTGCATATACCCAGTGTAAGTACTACATAAATAATTGGCAGCACAATCAAGTTTTGCTTTTTGAAACTTTCTGGAATTTAAAAAAATATTTTCAGTCCACAGTTGGCTGAATCTTTGGATGCAGAACCCTTGGATACTGAGGGCTGACTATTTATCCAAAGAAAATGAAAAAATTAACCTGCCAAGATATGTGCACCCCTCATTCATTGCAGTGTTATTTACAACACCCAGCATATGGAAGCAACCTGTGTCTGTCAATGAATGAATGGATAAAATGTGTGTGTATACACACACACACACACACTGGAATATTCATCTATAAAAAGGAAATCTTTTAGAGGAAGGTACAAACTTTCAGTTATAAAATAATTAAGTCAGGGATATAATGTACAGCATGGTGACTATGGTTAATATTGTATTACTTATTTAAAAGTTGCTAAGAGAGTAGATCTTAACTAATTTTTTGTGATGAGGACTTTTAACTATAAATAATATAAACATATTGAATCATTAGCTTGTACATCTGTAACAAATGCTTTATGTCACTTATACCTCAATTTAAAAAAAGGTTGATACTTTCCATTATTGTAAAATCAGTAATATGCCTGCACAGGGCCCCTGAGCACTACACATTTTAGTAAGGTAATCAATCCAGTAACTTTTGGTTCCAAACCTTAAGGAAGTCAAGTACCCAAATCTATAAAGCCATTTCTGAAAAGATTAAGGACTTCATATATTCCTCTCTCTCTTGTTCCAAAGCACAGTCAGTTCTCATTTGTGGATTCCGTATTTTTGAATTTGCCTACTTGTTACGATTTACTTGTAACCTCAAAATCAGTACTCGAGGCGCCCCTCCAGTCATTTGCAGATGGTGACGAATTTGAGGTGCACATTCCCAGCTGAGGTTGAACAAGGCAATGCCCTCTGCCTTGTTTTTTCAGCTCTCATACTATAAACAAGTATCCTTTTTATGGTCTACTTAGTGCCACAATTTTCACATTTTTGTGCATTTTGTTGGTGATTTAATTGTTTAAAATGGCCCCCCAAGGGGAGTGTGGAAGTGCTATCTAGTGTTTCTAAGCACATGAAGGTTGTGATGCGCCTTCTGGAGAAAATACAGTGTTAGATAAGCTTCATTCAGGTACACGTTACTGTGCTGTTGGCCATGAGTTCAATGTTAATATATAATTGACTCATTAAAGGTGTCTTTAAATGGAAACATATGTAAAATTAGGTTACATATTGGTCTGTTGATGAAAATGTGACCAGAAGCTTATCAGAACCTAACCCTGTATTTCTACCAGGAGTGATGTTTTAGCATTTCCTAATCCAGTTTTCACAGCAACTTTATAGAATATAATGACTAGGA
Organism: Camelus dromedarius; assembly: GCF_036321535.1. Lineage (NCBI taxonomy): Eukaryota > Metazoa > Chordata > Mammalia > Artiodactyla > Camelidae > Camelus > Camelus dromedarius. The sequence continues at coordinate 34,474,301 of NC_087443.1, read as the reverse complement.
ACAATGAGAATCAATTGTACATTGTTTCCTTATAAGAGAACCCACGTGGAAAGCTTTACTGTTTGGGATTAAAAATCACTTTTTCTACTGAATTGAATGTTCATCTGAAGGAGACGCTTCAACCAACTGGTGACTTACATCACTGCTGTGCTTCCATGTTGCTTGGGAGGCGAGCAGCTTGATTCACTCCCTGTAGAGCTGGGCAGCACCTGCTGACTTGGCATTGGTGTCACACCCGTGTTGATGGAAAAAGGAAGGTTACAGAGGTAGAGGAAAGTACACAGTGAATAACAATACTGCATTAAATTTAACATGATGAAAATGTTAGTTCATATTATGAAGGATTTTTTTAAATACTAGTGAAAATCGAAATAATTTAAACCATGAAGAATTTAAAAATTTCTTTGTAAAAAGGAATTCCTTCCACAGACGTAACATTACTATTTTGGTAAAACTGGACATGGGACTTGTTATGAAATTAAATAATTGGCCCTTCATTAAACCACCGCCATCATTCTGAACATTTTTTTGCACGATACTTTCCATTCAGGGCTGCTTTTTCCCCTTCCCTGTGTATATATTTATTGAGGTACAGTCAGTTTACAATATTGTGTCAGTTTCTGGTGTACAGCTTCAGTCATACATGAACATACATACTCATTTTAATTCATGAGAAATCCATTTCAATTTGGATTCTACTAAATTGGAATTTGACAAATTGGTTAGGAGCTACACTAAACTTCACCTTGTTCAACACTGTTTCTTCCTTAATGGGGACTTCAGCATAGGCAAGGTTATAAAAGCAAATGTTTAAACAGAAAAAACTGCTTTCAACCACCTCTTAAGAATCCATGTATAGACAGGAATTACAGAATTCTTATGTTAAAGTAGGTATTCTAAAAACCTATATGAATAATCCTTTTATTAATCTAATTTGATTAATAATGGTGTTGATCACCCACATGTACCAGATCCTGTTCTAAGGGCATCATCTCATTAAATCATCCTAGCAGCACAGTCAGTAACTGTTGTTACTACACTTTCAATGGGGAAACTGAGCACAGAGTTGTTCAGCAGCTTGCCCAGGGTCACACCAATAGGGGCAAAGCTGGCACTCAAACCAAGCAGGATGGTTCCAAGTCTGTTCTAGGTCTGTAATTAGTAACTCCACTGCTTGGGCTGAATGACCACTGACCTGACCTCTGCTGGCTTGATATGTGAAAGTTGCTCTCAGGAGTTGGATGGGGGACTCTGCATCCTTGGGAAGGCTCAGGACAGATAAAAATCAAACCCACAGTATTAAGTGTGGGAACAAGTCTGAAAATCATGATAATGAGCATTGGTTTATGATAAGGTACTTGAAATATCTAAGGCATGCATTCTTAATAGGAGTGAAAATTGTTTCTTGGAAAGTGAAAAATATTAGTTATTACAGTGATTTGTAGAAAAAAAAATCTTGCCATTTTTGACAGTATGGATTGGTATCATGATAAGTGAACTCAGAAAAAGGCAAATACTGTGTGATTTCACTTACATGTGGAATCTAACAAAAACAAACCCAAAAAACAGAACTCATGGATACAGAGAATCCACTGGTGGTTGCCAAAGGTGGGTGGGCAAAATATGTGAAGGGGATCATAAAATTAGTAAGTCATGGGGATGTAATGTACAGCATGGTAACTACAGTTAATATATTGCATGTTTTTAATTTGCTAACAGTAGATTTTAAGTTCTTATAAGAAAAAATGTTTAACTATGTATAGTGACAGATGCTAACTAGATAATTGTGGTCATTTTGTAATATATAAAAAATATCAAATCATTTCCTACCTTTACCAGTGAGCTTTTTTATTTTGTAATTTTCTTATTTCTAGTTGTGATCTTTTCTTTTTTACCTAGAGAAGTTTCTTTAACATTTGTTGAAAAGCTAGTTTGGTAGTGCTGAATTCTCAGCTTTTGCTTGTCTGTGAAGCTTTGGATCTCTCCGTCAAATCTGAACAAGATTTGCTGGATATTCTTGGTTGTAGGTTTTTTCCCTTTTATCACCTTAAATATATTGTGCCATTCCCTTCTGGCCTGCAGAGTTTCTGCTGAAAAATCCACTGATAACCTTATGGGAGTTCCCTTGTTATGTTATTGGTTGCTTTTCTTTGGTGCTTTTATGTTGTTTACCTGAAACTAATATGTTATGTCCATTTTCTCAATTTATCACAAAACTGTTAGATGACTAATAGTTTAAATGACAGTTTATCATTATGGATAAGAATAGAGGCTATGATGAATTAGAAGAATGTACATTATCAAATTAAATAGTTTTTTCCCTTTATTAACATTGAATTGTAGATTGGTTGAAGTCTAAAAGGCACTTGTCTTAAAAATTAATAAAAACTAAACCTTCAAGAGATCAGCAACCTAAAGCAATCATCTCTATGAATATAGACTGCTCTACGAAAACCTCACGGTAACTGCAAACAGAAATCTGTAATTGATACACACAAAAAAGGAAAAGGAATCCAAACATTTAACACCAAAGATGGTCACCAAATTATGAGAACAAAAGAGGAAAGGGGAAAAAAAGGACCTACAAAAACAAGTCCAAAACAATTAAAATGGCAATAAGAACATACATATTGATAATTACCTTAAATGTAAATGGATTAAATGCTCCACCAAAAGATACAGACTGGCTGAATGGATACAAAAACAAGGCCCGTATATTTCTGCCTACAAGAGACTCACTTCAGTGCTACGTGACATGCAGAGATTGCAAGTGAAGGGATGAAAAAGGTATTCCACGGAAATCAAAAGATAGTTAGAGTAGCAATACTTACATCAGACAAAATAGACTTTAAAATAAAGACTGTTACAAGAGACAAAGGACACTAAATAATGATCAAAGGATCAATCCAAGAAAAAGATATAACTTAATCTCCAATGATATATCATTTTTATGCTTCAAAATAGAAAGCTAAAAAGACAATGTCCACCATTTTAAAAATGCTTTTATTGAGCAGGATCATATTGTTGGCTAAAGTATTTGTTGACAATTATTTGGCAGTATATATCAAAAACATTTAAAATGTTGTAAGCTCTGACCTAGTAAATTCCACTTCTAGGAATCTCTCCTAAGGAAATAATCCAAAATCCACAGATTTATGCACACAGATCTTCCTGTTTATAGAATTGTTTGTAATAGAGGAATTGGAAACAATGCCTAGTATTAGAAGAATGATTAGATAACATATGGAACATTATTAAAAATTGTATATAATGTTATATGTAAAAATGATATTAGGACAACCTACAGAATGGGAGAAAATATTTGCAAATGATGTGACTGACAAAGGCTTAATTTCCAGAATATATAAGCTCATACAACTTAATAACAAAAAAAGAAATAACCCAATCCAAAAATGGGCAGAAGACCTAACAAGCAATTTTCAATGACGATATACAAGTGGCCAATAGGCACACGAAAAAATGTTCAATATTGCTAATTACCAGAGAAATGCAAAGCAGAACTACAATGAGGTATCACCTCACGCCAGTCAGAATGGCCAACATTCAAAAGTCCATGAATGATAAACGCTGGAGAGGGTGTGGAGAAAAAGGAACCCTCCTCCACTGCTGGTGGGAATATAGTTTGGTGCAGTCATTATGGAAAACTATGGAGATTCCTCAAAAAAATTAAAAATAGACTTACCATATGATCCAGCAATCCCGCACCTGGGTATATATCTAGAGGGAGCTCTAATGTGAAAAGATACATGCACCCCAGTGTTCATAGCAGCACTATATATAATAGCCAAGACATGGAAGCAATCTAAATGTCCATCAACAGATGACTAGATAAAGAAACTTGTATATTTATACAATGGAATACTACTCAGCCATAAGAATAAAATGATGCCATTTACAACAACATGGATGGACCTAGAGAATGTCATTCTAAGTGAAGTAAGCCAGAAAGAGAAAGAAAAATACCATGTGATATCACTCATATGTGGAATCTAAAAAAAAAAACAAACCTATGAACTCATCTACAAAACAGCAACAGACTTGCAGATATAGTAAGCAATCTTACAGTTACTGGAGGAAAGGGGTGGGAATGGGTAAATTTGGGAGTTTGAGATTTGCAGATGTTAGCCACTATATATAAAAACAGATTTTTAAAAAGCTTCTGTATAGCACAGGGAACTATATGCAGTATCTTGTAATAAACTTTAATGAAAAAGAATATGAAAACAAATATATGTATGTGAATGCATGACTGGGACATTGTGCTGTACACCAGAAACTGACAGTTTAACTGACTACTTCAGTTAAAAAAAAATTAAAATAAAACACTGATAGTAGGGGGAGGACATAGCTCAAATGGTAGAGCCCATGCATTAGGTCCTGGTTTCAATCCCCAGTACCTCTTCTAAAAATAAACAAACACTAATTACCCACCCCCAAGAAATAAAAATGCTAAAGAGTTGATAATGATATGGGTAACATGTTAGTGGTATAATATATGAAGAAAAAGCTATACAGGCATACCTCATTTTATTGTACTTAACTGATTTTTTTTTTTTTTTAAATACAAATTGAAGGCTTGTGGCAACCCTGCATTGAGAGATTGATCAGCACCATTCTCCCAGCAGCATTTGCTCACTTCATGTTTGTCACATTTTGGTAATTCTCCCTGTATTTCAAACTTTCATCATTGTTATTATTTGTTGTTGTTGTTGTTATGGTGACCTGAGATCAGTGATCTTTGATCTTACTTTTGAAATTGTTCCGGGGCACCACAAATTGTGTTCATATAGGATGACAAACTTAATTGGTAAATCTTGTGTGTGTTCTGACTACTGTACTGACCGGTTCTTTTCCCATGTCTTCCACCCTCTCCTCGGGCCTCCCTATTTCTTGAGACAACAATATTGAAGTTAAGTCAATTAACAACCCTACAGTACCTCTAAATGTTCAAAGGAAGAGTTGCCTGTCTCTCACTTTATATCAAAAGCAAGAAATGATTACACTTAGCGAGGAAGGCACATTGAAAGCCCAGATAGGCCAAAGGATACTCCGTCTCGCTCCATTTAGCCACGTTGTGAGTGCAAAGGGAAAGTTCTTGAAGAAATTTAAATTGCTACTCCAGTGAACACATGAATGGTAAGAAAGCAAACAGCCTTAACACTGATATGGAAAAAGTTTTAGGGGTCTAGATAGGAGCTCAAACCAGCCACAACAGTCCCTTAAGCCAAAGGCTCATCTAGAGCAAGGCCCTAACTTTCTTCAATTCTGTGAAGGCTGAGGGAGGTGAGGAAGCTGCAGAAGACAAGTTTGAAGCCAGTAGAGGTTGGTCCATGAGGTTTAAGGAAAGAAGTCATCTCCATAACAGGAGTGCAAGGTGAAACAGCCAGTGTAGGTGCAGAAGCTGCAGCAATTTACCCAGAGGCTTTAGCTACGATTGTTAATGAAGGTGGTTGCACTTAACCAATTTTCAGTGCAGGTGAAACAGCCTTCGATTGGAAGATGCCATCTAGGACTTCAGTAGTTAGAGAAGAGAATCACTTCCTGGCTTCAAAGCTTAAAAGGACAGGCTGACTCTCTTGTTAGGGGCTAATGCAGCTGGTGACTTGAAATTGAAGCTAATGCTCATTTACCATCTGGAAAATCCTGGAGTCCTTAACAGTTATGCTGATTATGCTGTTATGCGCTGCCTGTGCTCTATAAACAGAACAACAAAGCCTGGATGTCACCACTTCTGTTTACAATGTGGTTTACTCATGTTAAGCCCACTGTTGAGACTACTGCCCCCCCCCCCCAAAAAACTACTATTAAAATATTACTGCTCATTGACAGTGCAGCTGGCTCACCCGAGAGCTCTGACAGGGAGGCACAGTGGGAGTAATGTTTTCGTGCTTGCTAACACAACGTCCATTCTGCAGCCTATGGATCAAGGGGTAATTTGGACTTTTAAGTCTTATTGAAGAAATAAATCATAAGACTGTCACTGCCGTAAAGTGATTCCCCTGACAGATCTGAGTGAAGTAAATTGAAAACCTTCTGGGAAGGATTCACTATTCTAGATGCCATTTGGGAAGAGGTCAAAAATACCAACATTAAGAGGAGTTTGGAAGAAGTTGACTCCAACCCTCAGGGATGACTTTGAGGGGTTCAGGACTTCAGTGGGGGAAGCAACTGCAGATGTGGCTGAAATAGCATGAGAACTAAAATTAGAAGTGGAGTCTGAAGATGTCACTGAGTTGCTGCAATCTCAAGAGAAAACTAGAACAGGTGAGGAGTTGTTTCTTACGGATGAGCAAAGAAAGTGGTTTCTTGAGATGGAATCTGTTCCTGGGGAAGGTGCTGTGAAGATCATTGAAATAACAAAGGATTAAGAATATTATATAAAACTTAGCTGATAAAGCAGTGACAGGGTTTGAGAGGACTGACTCCAATTTTGAAAGAAGTTCTACTGTGGGCAAAATGCTATCAAACAGTATTGCATGCTACAGAGCAGTCATTCATGAAAGGAAGAGACCCTCGATGCAGCGGACTTCACTGTGTCTTATTTTAAGAAATTGCTACAGACACCCTAACCTTCAGCAACCACCACCCTGATCAGCCAGCAGCCGTCAGCATGGAGGCAAGACCCACCAACCAGCAAAAAGGTTATTATGCCTCTGAAGCCTCATATGATGATTAGCACTTTAAGCAATAAATTATTTTTAATTAAGATATGTACATTTTTAAGATTTAACGCTATTGTATGCTTAAAACAGTAGAGTATAATAAACATAACTTTTGTGTGCAATGGGACACCAGAAATTCATGTGGCTTCCTTTACTGCGATATTTGCTTTCTATGCAGTGGTCTGGAACCAAACCTGCACCGTCTGAGGTATATCTGTATTCAGAATTTAATATACATGGTGACCTTAGTTTTTACCTACAGGTAATACATAAAAAACTAGAAAGAAACATGGAAATAATAGTGAGTGCCTCTGAAAGGTAGGAATTTGGGGTGTGTTTTTTTCTCACTGCTTCAGTGAGGACCTGTTTTATAATCAGGAAAAAGTGATATAAAAAAGAATGCAGTACACAAATAGAAAATTACAGTTGTAACCATTAACTTACACAAATCACACTGTGTCGTTTTAGCTACTGACGCTGATGGAGATGTGCCAGAGCTTTATCATCAAAGAAAAGGGGAAATAGCACGATGCTGGATCAAATACTGTCTGACTCTCATGCAGAACGCCCAGCTTTCCATGCAGGTAATACAGTCAGAAGTGGTCTTTTCCTTCTTAAATGAGAAGGATGTGAGTAAAAGCTTAACGTGGGGATTATGCTCACTGGGCTCACTGCATGTGCCTTATTCAGGGTGTGCAGAATGCTCTCATAAATATTTCTTGCTCTCCCCATCTCTGCCTTTTCAAATCTTACTCATCAGTCAAAGCCTGTCTCAGATAACACCTCTTCCTTGAAGACTTTCCTTTGGATGGAGCATAAGCTCTGGGAGAGGTGGAGTCTGCATCATATTCATGTCATGTAATTATCTCCAGACATAATATGCCCTCCACTGCAGATATCACCTCCCTCCTTTAAGCTCAATAGAACCCTTCCTAAGGCACTTAGATTATCCCTATTCATGGTCTTATCTTATTCCTTTACCTCTTTATAGACTATAAGTGACTTGATGGCAGAAAATAATTCTTACTAAATCTTTATATACTTTGTACAGTATGTAAATATGTATTTTGATAAAAATTAGTTTAAATATATCTGGAAACAGCCCTGCTACTTTTTAGCTGTGTATTCATGGCAATTTACTTTTCTGTGCCTCAATTTCCTCACAGGAAGGAGAGAGGTAATAATAGTACTGATTTACTAGTGTTGCTGTGAGGGTTAAATCTAAAGGGCTCAGAAAAGTGTCTGAGACAGATCTAGTCCTCAATAAATGTTAATTGTCATCATCAGTATCATCATTACTACTAATCCATACTTAATGAATTCTAGTTCCTAACCACCAAAGGGGAAAATTAGTCATTTGGATGCCAAATACCAAGTGTAGATACAGAGGAGACTTTCCTGGAGGAGTTGTCACGCTGCTTCTCTGTTTGCATGCATTAAAGTATAATCATTTTTACTAGTGAAGAATACAGACTTTTGTGAAACTACTAAACAAAATAAAACCAAAGAAACCACAAACCCCAAAAGCATGGGTTTTTCAAAGGTGAGAGCATTTTAGAGGTAGACAGTAAAGATGAGGCATATTTGGAAAAGAAAGGAAGTGGGGAGAAAAACTGGGGAGTTTTATGTCTTAGAGAAGCTGCAGCCAGGAAAATCCATCAGCTTTCTTCTGTTCAGAAAGCAGTCTAGAAAGCATGTAAATAAACAAGCAGCCAGGAAGCAGAAAAACAAGATTTAGAGAATTAAGGCCTGCACTTGAAGTAATTATGTCAGCAAAAATACACTGTGGTTTAACTCTTACCCTTTTTTAGCTGATGTTTTCCAGAATGGGCACTAGAATTTATCACCTGGTTATTTTTAACTCAGATAGTTCCCATGCTATTAAATTACTGAGATTTTCCTTAATCTGGCTTTGTTACTTAAACTTCATGCTTTGATCATCTGTTTATCTGAAAAGCCTTCTTCAGTTTAAACTTAACATATACAGATTTAAGTATTTATTTATGCCAGCTCTGTACTAGTCATTGTACTATGATGAACAAAAATAGACCTGGTTTATGTGATCCCTATCAAATTACCCAGGACTTTTTTCACAGAACTAGAACAAATAATCCTAAAAGTTATATGGAATCACAAAAGACCCAGAATTGCCAAAGTATTACTGAAGAAAAAGAATGAAGCTGGAGGAATAACCCTCCTAGACTTCAGACAGTACTACAGAGCTACAGTAATCAAAATAGCATGGTATTGGTACAAAAACAGACATGGATCAATAGAACAGAATACAGATCCCAGAAGTAAATCCACAACCTTTAGTCAATTAATTTTTGACAAAGGTTGCAAAAACATACAATGGAATAAAGACAATCTCTTCAGCAAATGGTGTTGGGAAAACTGGACAGCTCATGTAAATCAGTAAAGTTAGAATACTCCCTCACACCATAAAAAATAAACTCAAAATGGCTTAAAGATTTAAACATAAGAAAAGACACTATAAACCTCTTAGAAGAAAACACAGGCAAAACATTATCTGACAAATCTCAGCAATGTTCTCCTAGGGCAGTCTACACAAGCAGTAGGAATAAAAGCAAAAATAAACAAATGAGACCTAATTAAATGTATAGACTTTTGCATAGCAAAGGAAACCATAAGCAAAACAAAAAAACAACCTACAGAATGGGGAAAAATATTTACAAAAGATGAGACTGACAAGGGCTTAATGTCCAGAATATATAAGCAGCTCATACCACTTAAGAAAAAAACAACCCAATCCAAAATTGGGCAGAACACTTCTCCAGTGAAGACATACAAATGGCCAACAGGCACATGAAAAAAGCTCAATATCACTAATTATCAGAGAAATGCAAATCAAAACTACAATGAGGTATCACCTCACACCAGTCAGAATGGCCATTATTCAAAAGTCCATGAATGATAAATGCTGGAGAGGGTGTGGTGAAAAGGGAGGCCTCTTACACTGAGGGGAATGTACTTTGATGCAGCCATTATGGAAAACAGTATGGAGATTCCTCAAAAAACTGAAAATAGACCTACCATATGATCCAGCAATCCCTCTCCTGGGCATATATCCAGAGGGAACCTTAATTCAAGAAGATACATGCACCCCAATGTTCATAGCAGCACTATTTACAATAGCCAAGACATGGAAACAACCTAAATGTCCATTGACAGATGACTGGACAAAGAAGCTGTTGTATGTTTCTACATTGGAATACTACTAAGCCATAAAAAAGAATAAAATAATGCCATTTGCGGCAACATGGATGGACCTAGAGATCATCATTTTGAGTGAAGTAAGCCAGAAAGAGAAAGAAAAATACCATGACATATGTAGAACCTAAAAAAAAAATATATATATATATGACAAATGAATTTATTAACAAAACAGACTCAGACATAGAAAACAATCTTATGTTTACCAGGGTTGGGGGAGGGATAAATTGGGAGTTTGAGATTTGCAGATACTAACTACTATATATAAAATAAACAAGTTCCTTCTGTAGAGCACAGGGAACTATATTGAATATCTTGTAGTAACTTATGGTTAAAAAGAGTATGAAAATGAATCTATGTACCTATGTGCTGTACACCAGAAATTGACACATTGTAAACTGACAATATTTCAATAAAAAAAATATATATATATAAATGAAAAAGACTTCTTTTTTCTTACTTTATATGAAAGTGCAACTTTGATATATTCCACCAAGGAGACACACATGATATGAGAAGTCATAACAGGAGGAAGTAACATCTGAAGGCGGCTTACAGAATGAGTAAGAGTTACCTAGGCTGAAGAAAAAGAAGGCGCAGCATTCCAAGATCCTGAAGCAGCATGTTTTAAAGTTCTGAGGCCTAGGGAGCTTGGGGTTAGAGGGGGTGGAACAAAGGCCTGGGGGCTGGAGCAGTGAGAGAGCAGGTGCTGAATAGAGAGTTAGGAAGGGGCTAGAACAGGCAGGGTCTACAGTGAATGGACACCTTGAAGGGGTTTTAGCTGATCAGTTAGGTAGCAGGATGGAGAACTAATTGAGGGGGAGCAAGAGTGGATGAGGGAGACTGGTTAGAAAACCACTGGAACAGTCCAGGTGAGATGTGAAGGGAGCTTGCTCTAGGATGGTGGCAGAAGAGATGGAGGAAAAAGGAGTGGATTTAAGAGGTATTTCAGAGGCAAGATATAAAGGACTTGGTGAGAGACTGAAGTGTAGGGTAAAGGGGAGAGAAGGGGGGCCTCTCAAGGATGAGTCCTCAGCCTCTGGCTGTCCAGATTGATGGGGTGTCCTTCACTAAGAGAACACAGGAGTAGGAACCTGTTCGCTGAAGAGTAAGAGTTCCATCGTGGACGTGTTGAGGATGAGGTGTCTTTGAGCCTTCCGAGAGATGTCATGGGGAGCTGTAGTTACGGGTCTGGAGCTTGAGACGAGGGGTCTGGCTGTACCTATAGATTGGAGTTGTCCCCCAGGGGTGGCAGCTGCAGCCCTGGGTATGGATGGAGTCACCTGTGGGGGGCAGTACTGTCCGATAGAAACAGAACTACATATGTAGCTGGTGATTCTAAGTTTTCTAGGGGCTGTGTTAGAAAAGGAAAAGAGGTGAAATTAAATTTATATTTAACTGAGAATGTTTTTTAAAATTGTCATTTCTGTGTGTCAACGATACTAAAAAGTTATTGAGCTGTTTTAAATTGTTTTTCTACTAAGTTTTGGGAATTGGGTCTATATTATTTTACACAGACTGATCACATCTCAGTTTGGACATTTCAAATGCTCAGTAGCTATCCACATGGAGCAGATGGCTACTGTTTTGAATACAGGTCTAGAGAGACAACACCAAATGAAAAGTGGGATTGAGGGATCTGATGTTTAATTTTATTGTCCAGGAAGAAGAGAATAAGCTTACTCTATTTTTTAACCATCTTGGCTCCTTTCACCACCACCTCCACCCCCCAGGTGGGAGGAAATAACTTGAAGGTAGATTTAACTGCCTTCATTTTAGTGTCTTTAAGAGACCTAGAGCATTTCTCTGTAACGTATTTCACTAAATAACTTATCTTAGGCTGCGCTCCCTTCTAAGACAAGCCGCTTTCTGTCCATGGAATGTGTATCTCTAAATAAACTTGCTTGACTTGTCATAGCATGAATGTTATATTGTTAATGGCATTTCTGTGCAGTATTTTTAGCATGTAGGTTACAGTCTTACTCTGTTAAAATACTATTAATAATGTATTACATGTATACAACAATTGACAGCTCTTACTGTTCTTTCATACACATTTATCTGAGGGGTACTGTAGATGAGTTCACACCCCAACGAGGAAGTAATAAGCAGTTTATCTTACTTTTCCCTAGTTTTTCATTTTTAATATAATTGGAATATAATTGAAAAGTTTTAAAGGATGTTTAAGATTATAACACCTCCCTCAACCAGGCTGGAAGGAAGAGGGCTTTCTTGTCTTTACTCTTACATTCGCTTTAGTAGTGACAGCAGGAGACCGGTGTCCTCCTTAACCATAATTTCTTTCTTTCTTCCTTTCTTTCAGGACAACATAGGAGAGCTTGATCTCGATAAACAATCTGAACTTAGAGCTTTAAGGAAAAAAGAACTAGATGAGGAAGAAAGCGTTAGGAAAAAAGCTGTGCAGTTTGGAACTGGTGAACTGTGTGATGCCATCTCTGCAGTGGAAGAGAAAGTGAGCTACTTGAGACCTTTAGATTTTGAAGAAGCCAGAGAGCTTTTCTTGACGGGTCAGCACTATGTCTTTGAGGCAAAAGAGTTCTTTCAGATTGATGGTTATGTCACTGACCATATTGAAGTTGTCCAAGACCACAGTGCTCTATTTAAGGTGCTTGCATTCTTTGAAACTGACATGGAGAGACGGTGCAAGATGCATAAACGTAGAATAGCCATGCTAGAGCCCCTGATTGTGGACCTGAATCCACAGTATTATCTGCTGGTCAATAGACAGATTCAGTTTGAAATTGCACATGCTTACTATGATATGATGGATTTGAAGGTGGCCATAGCCGACAAGCTGAGGGACCCTGATTCACACATCGTAAAAAAAATAAATAATCTTAATAAGTCAGCACTGAAGTACTACCAGCTCTTCTTAGACTCTCTGAGAGACCCAAATAAAGTATTTCCTGAGCACATAGGGGAAGATGTGCTTCGCCCGGCCATGTTAGCTAAGTTTCGAGTTGCCCGTCTCTATGGCAAAATCATCACTGCAGATCCCAAGAAAGAGCTAGAAAATTTGGCAACATCACTGGAACATTACAAATTTATTGTTGATTACTGTGAGAAGCATCCTGAAGCTGCCCAGGAAATAGAAGTTGAGCTAGAACTTAGTAAAGAGATGGTGAGTCTTCTTCCAACAAAAATGGAGAGATTCAGAACCAAGATGGCCCTGACTTAATGATCCTTGTTTTTAATGACAGAAACTGTGCAATACGGAAGAGACCTTCTTTTTCGCCTTTAGTGAAACAGGTCCCATTCCATTGTGATATTTACCTTTATAACTGGATGAGAGCAGTTTGATCTTGAGATAGACCAGTTGAGCCTTTGCTAGGACCTTCACCTAATAATTTATACCTAATTATGTAAATAAACTGTCTTGTTAAAGTGACACGTGATTGGTATGTTAGATTGCTTGTTTCCTATTTAAATATAAACCTTTTCTGCCTCAGTTTCTAAAAGTAGGTTCTTTGTTGGCTAATACTTGATGGATTCGCTAAGGAAAATGCTGGGGGTATATCTGGCAGACAAGCTGTTACTATATTAAAATTGAAAAAGTAACTTCTTATAGTTATTCTTCCCAAAATCTTTCCTTTCTGAAAATATTAAAAAACTAAGTTACGTTGTAAAGTATTGTAATTTGTCTCATTATAGAGGAAAAAGGCCTTGCTGGAAATATAGTAAATTGACTTGTTTCACTAATAAAAGCTTTCATTTGTTTTGTTTCCTTGTAAGAATTGGCTTATTTTTGATGCTTCAAAAGGTATTCCCTTATTTGAAGCCAGAGAAGAATGTTTCTTTCGTAACACTGCACAGAGAGAAAGCATTAAAATCTCACTCACTAGGGGTGGGGGAGTGGGAGGCACAAAGTATCGGGTGTGAGATAGGCTCAGGGGTGTGTTGCCCAACACGGGGAATGTGGACAATATTTTGCAATAACTCAATAGAAAGTAACCTTTAAAATTTGTATAAAATTATTTAAAAATCTCATTCATTGAATATACTTAGTGTGATACTGCTCTGTGCCAGGAAAACCTTATTGGCTGAGGTTTCTCAGAGGATACTTACATCTAGAAACATTTAAACACTGTTGAAAAAAGATATGCACTTCATAATAGCATTGCTGATGTAAGTTAGTCATTTGAAGAGATGTAGAATTTATATGGAGTCCTAATCCAGTGCCAAAATCCAGACCAGTTATAAAATCTGATACAGAGAATAGCTCTGTATGTTGGCTTCAGAAGGCTTAGGATTAGGTCAAGTCTAAGATTCTGTAACGTTTATATATGTGGTAAATAAATATGCTTTTCCTTGGAAATCAGTTTACCAGGAAAAAAAAATCTGAGTACAAAAGCAATGTGTAATTCCCTCAATATTTAATATTTATTAAATGTCTAATGTGGGTCAGGCACTGTTCTCGCTTTTCCAAGCTTAGAGGATGCAATAATGAGCAAGATCAACAAGGCTCTGGTCTCGGGGAACAAGTAAATAAGCAGATGCTTTCAGGTCATGAATGCTATTAAGAAAGGAACCAGAGTGCTAGGTTAACATTTAATAAGAAGGGATGCTACTTCAGCAACAGTGAAAGGCCTGAAAGGCCTCTGGAGAAGGTAGGAGGTGACAGAGTTGAGAACTAAATAAGCAAAAAAGGACAGCAAAGTAAAGATTCCTTGGTAGAGCATCCCAGAGAATGCTAGGCCCTCAGGCCGGACCAAACTTAGGAAAGGCCTGTGTGGCTGGAGCAGATGAGGTGGGAGTAAGATGGGATGGGGCAGATGGAGAGGACTTTGTAGCTGAGGGAAAAGGAGTCTGGGTTTTATTCTAGGTATAGTGGGAAACTTTTGCAGGATTTTAAAGAGGGGAATGACATGACCTGATTGGCATTTTAAAGAAATGGCTCTGGCTCCTAAGAGGAGAATAGATTATAGGGAGAAGGCGGAGACACCAGAGGGGAAACAGGGAGACAAGCTAGGTTCTATTAAGATTAATCTAAGTGATTTGGACTAGGGTGATGGAGTAGGGATGGAGAGAAGTGGAGTCATAGGACAGGCTGGAGGATTACATGGAAGGCGCGAGGGGAAAAGAAGAACCAAGGGACGTATTAAGTTGAAGTTTGCAGGAGAAGCACATTTCTGTGAGGGAGATGTGCGGTTAGAATCAAGAGTTCCAATTAGGTCCCTGAGTTTAGGATGTTATGCCGCCTGAGATGAAATGATTGCTAACACCATCCTTTGCTCAGACTTTAAAAGGAAAGTGAAGAGGCTCCGAGGAGGCCAAGAAGGGAGGGAGGTTTCTTGGGGAGAGTGAGATGGCTCTGCATCACAGCTACTCTCATTTCTTCCACTCTTTTGAGAACTGATTCTAGAACAAATCCCCGTTATAAGCCTTTCTTGATTATGGCCATTTTGCTCTCAACCTCATTCAACTTGCCAATTTTATAGTCATTCATTTGCTTAAGAAATACTGAGCTCTTTCTTTGTGCTAGTTACTGTACTCAGCTCTAGAACATGTTCTGTAAGACACAGCCTCTTCAGACACTAATGAACTCATCTACGAAACAGAAACAGACTCACAGACATAGTCAACAAACTTATTACCAGGGGAAAGCAGGTGGGAAGGGATAAATTTAGGAGTTTGAGATTTGCATATGTTAGCCACTATTTATAAAAATAGATTAAAAAAACAAATTTCTTCTTACAGCACAGGGAACTATATTCAATATCTTGTATTAACCTTTAATGAAAAAGAACATGAAGACAAATGTATGTATCTGCATAACTGGGACATTGTGCTGTACACCAGAAACTGACACACTGTAACTGTGCCTCAAAAAAAAAAAAAGCCTCTTCAATCTTGATAGCTTTTCGTCTCCCCAACTGCATTCTTCAACTTGAGTTCAAAAGATAAAATTCAAGTATAACAGGCAGTGATCTTAAAACCAGTCTTTATCCTAATAACCATCAACATACAACAGCCATTTGTCATTTGCTTTCTGTAGTGACTTCATAGTTTAAGACCTTTTCTTCTGTTATCAGCAGAAAATCTCACTAGTGGCTTTGCAGTCACGCACTTTATTCACATGGCCTATTTCACAAACTGCTTTCCCTGAGTGCAGCGTCCCAGTGCCTTCTGAGACCTCATTGCTTCTCTGGGTTAGTAGTTCTCAACCTTTTTGGCCTCAAAGCCCCTTTGTACTTAAAATTGAGGATGCCAAAGAGTTTTTGTTTATATAGGTTATATCTTTCTATGTGTACCCTATTTGAAATTCAATTTAAGAACATAACTTTAACAGTTTTTGTTAATAAACCCATTAGATTTAAACAATTTTGGGAAAAAATTATTTTCCAAAAGAAGTGGCATATTTTACACTTTGCAGACATTTTTCATGTCTAGCTTAATAGAAAGTGGTTGATTCTCATAACTAGTGTGATATAACATGCCATGTAGCCTTTGGAAAACTGCACTTTGCATTTGGGGGAGTGACAATGAAAAAGATAATGTCATCTTCTTATGAAGATAGTTTCATGGGATCTCCTGCCCACTCTGAGGCTCCCTGGATCCCATCCCCCACCCCCCTCCTTAAGAACTGCTGCCCTAGCCTCTCCTGTGCTGGGCATGGTGCAGAGTGGATGACGCTGAGGGTTAGTTTAGGAAACTAACGTGGCTGCAGTGGCTGATCTAGGTCTCCATCCAAAGAAAAAAACTGCCTCTATTATTTAGTACCCATTGGTTTTCACTAAGGTCTAGAGTCATGGCAATGTCATGTCTCTCACTGTAATTTCATCATGAAATAAATATGGTTTCTTAGCAATGCTGGATTCTTTCATACCTTTCTATCTGCTTGAACCCTGTCAAATCTGCTGCTTTGTTGTTTTCATCCCTATTACTATAGAATCACTCAAGAGTAATAAAGGCTCTCCCTTACCTAGACAGTTGGTTCATTATTCTGGGCTAATTTTGCAAAATCTTACATGAAATATGTATACCCACAACCCTCAGAAGTGTTGTCAACGTGAAAATTTGGGCTAGAATCAGTGACCTAGCGGAGCCAAAATTATTTTAGATAGCTTTTTCTTCCCCCTAAAACCAGGAATTGGGATGAAAGCTACATACTGAACTAATAGAAAGTGGGTTTTTTTGGCAAGGCGGGGTAATTGGTATGTGTGTGTTTACTTATGTACTGGGGATTGAACCCAGGACCTCGTGCATGCTAAGCACCTGCTCTGTCACTGAGCTTTACCCCCCCCCAAAAAAAGTGGGGTTTTGGGATACAAAAGTCCTTGCCATTTTCTTTCAGTCTTGCAAGATGTAGACAATAGGCTAAAAGCAGCATTCCTTCAACAGGTATATGTTGAAACCTGTACGGAAGACTGCACATTACCTGTCAATCCTGAGCAGTTATCTGAGGAAGCACTGAAATTTGTATATGCACGTTAGGATCCTCCAGGTGGTGCAAGCTATCTTTTGGGGGAAATCCTGGTTATTAAGGACAGGTTTGTTTAAATGCCATTCTCCTTTCTTTGCTGTTATTCTCAGGGGCCTGCACTGAGTGAGGGAGAGACTTTTCTCCTTTCCTCATGGTTGCCTGTAACTCAGTGGAGGTCTCTGGGTGACCTACATCTTGTTCATCTCTGTTCCTCCCATCACAGCCCGAGCCAGTGCTGTTACTTTCCCCCCAAATCATGTGAGAGGAAGGGCTTGATAGATTTTGTATTTTCCTTTTTTTGTTTTTATTTTTGCCTAGGAAATAGCCATGTCCACATTTCAAATGCAGTTTTTGTTTTGGCCAATTAAATTATTATACTTGGGGGTTGGCAAACTTTAAAGGGCCGGATGATAGATATTTTAGACTTTTCGGGCCATGTAGTCCATTGCAACTATTCAGTGCTGCTGTGAAAACAGCTGTAAACAATACGGAAATGAACATGGCTGGGTTACAATAAAAATGTGCCCACAACACAGGCGGCAGGCTGGATTTGGCCTGCGGGCATTGTTTGCCAACTCTTGCTTTTTACTGGTTTACTTTTGGAGTTTCTTTATACCTTATATATCAAATATACTTATAAAAGCTAATGTTATTGAGCATGAGCTAATCTATTCCAGGCCCCCTGCTAAGTACTTTATATGCGTTGTTTCATGTAATTGTCTCGAAAACTTTGAAATAGAAACTATTATCCTCCTTTCACAGGATGTGAAACTGAGGCTTAGAGAGCTTCAGTGACTTGTCCAAGGTCACATAGCTAGTAAAGGGCAAGGCTGTTTGAAATAAGATCAATATGAATATCTTTTACAAAGTTAGCAAGCTGCTAACTTTGGTTCTATCCATATTAGTTTAAGTGGACTTAGGAAAGAACAACTCCATTGATAGATAAATGGATAATGAAGATGTGGTATATATTGAGATAGATACACACACACACACGACAATGAAATATTATTCAGCCACGAAGAGAATGAAATCTTGCCATTTGCAACATAGGTGGACCCAGAGAGTATTTTGCTAAGTGACAAAAGTCCGACAGAGAAAGACAAATACTGCATGATTTCACTTACATGTGGAATCTAAAAACAAACAAAACAGAAACAGACTCAGAACAGACTGGTGACCACCAGAGGGGTTGGGCAAAATAGGTGAAGGGGATTAACAGGTACAAACTTTCAGTTATAAAATGAGCAAGTCACAGGGGTGTAATGTAAGCACAGGGTGTATCATCAATAGTATTACTTACAGACAGTAACTGTATGGTGACAGATGGTTACTACACTTCTCCAGGTGACCATTTCATAATGTATATAAATGTCAAATCACTATGCTGTACACTTGAAACTAATATTGTATATCAAATATACTTCAATAAAACATTTTTTGGGGGGAGGAGGTAATCAGATTTACTTATTTTTTTAAATGGAGGTATTGGGGATTGAACCTGGACCTTGTGCATGTGCTCTACCACTGAGCTATACCCTCCCCCCAACAATTAAAACATTTTTAAAGGGACAATTACATCTAAAGTAAAATTTGCTGACAAGTCATTAAGCCAGGAAGAAGCTATAAGGGAAAATTAACCTAAAATCATACATTGTCCAAATCATAATTATAGCTATTATATATACATAGATTTTTTAAATTGTCCATTTTGTAGCTAAGTGGCTATTGTAGTATTTCCAAACTTTTCATAACGACCTGCATTGCATGTATGTTTTTGATTATCACAATTAATTACTAATCATGAGATATGAAGATAGAGAACTCAAATATGTTAGGGCGGTGATATTTTTTAAATGACCCAGTGTACACAGATGCATTTGTAGTGTACGTGTCAGTACACAAATGGGCCTTTTAGTCATTTTGCACTCCAGAGATCTGTAATTGTTTGGGGGAAAAATCAGTTGGGGGTGCTTAATATTCATTTAGGTTGTTTTCATCATTGCTTTTATTATTTTTCAACTTAGAATGGGAAAAAAATTAAGAAAGCAGCCAGGAGCTATGTGACAAGGAGAAATCCCAGAGAAAGTACAGGTTTCATAAAGTGTCACCCACTTAACCCATACCACCCATATAATCCAACCAGATTCTTTAAGCCAGTAATTGCTCAGGGACGTCATGACCCAGTATTTATATAACAGACAGGAAAGATAGGAAAGCCTTATACATGCTCTATCTGAAAGTTGGATTCAAAAATACGGTTAATAAAAACCAACCAGAGAACCTGCTGGATGCTAAGTTTCTGGACGTGACAAGGCCTGCAGCAGCCGCACAGCAACTCCCTCAGTACAGAGCTCTGCACCCCAACTTCCTTCTGCGTTATCGCCCTCACTTATCCTCCACTGCTTATCTTAATCACTTTGCCTTTCCTGTTACCACCCTAAGTCAGGTTTTCTTATCAAGAGACTCATCACCCTTCAGAGTCATTTGTGATCTCATTTGGGTGATTTTTATGCTTTTAATTTTTACCCCAAACCTATTGCTTGGACACTAAGAAAATGGTACAGTCATGTAAGAAATTATAAAAATGAGAACAGAATAATTTCCACTCTGCTCTACTGATGATGCAAAACTATAGGGTGGATTTATATTAAAAACTTATTGCCCTTTAGATTCAAGAGTTTTGAATTCTGCTTATGAATATTTTCTCTTTCATTTTTCCGTGTATGGAGCCCATAAAATCTAATTATATTCCACTTAAAAATTACAAACGATTCGCAAGCTCCTCTGGAAGAACAGCTTAAGTTTCACTCACTGAAGATGTGTCAGAGAGCTCCAAGTGGTAATTTAATTCCACGGGCCAGCTTTTACTGCCTTAATTTGCAGAGGATACATAGCTTGGATCACACGAACTCAATACAGCATGTATACCAAACACAGAAGGGATGTTTGGAATGATCTGACTGGATAGGTGATCATGCATTTTAAGTGAAAGTCACTGAGATTGCTTGGGGTGCTTAGAGAACTCAGCAGACACCCTCCAGAGCAGCTGATATTAGAGGCTTGGGTGACCACTATTCAGCAGAGATGGCACTAAGCTGCCAGACAGAACAAACAAGTTTCACAGATGAGCTCCAAATTCAAGGGCTGACTGCTAATGAAGCTGCTTCTCACATGGGTAACTCTGTTGATCCAAGGTCAGCAGCAGGAATTTACTATTTAATGATAGTTAAAGACTATTGAATAATTGAAGTAATTATACTTAAGATTATATTTTTAATAATAGAGTGTATGAGCATAAGCCATAGGACGTTGTTTCCTAGAGCCAAGTCCTCAGACCCACCTGCATCAGAATCATTTCAAGGTACTTAAAACGCAGATTCCCGGGCTCCAGCCCTGAACTAATCAGAAACTCTGGAGGTGGGGTCCAGGGAGCTACATTTTAGTAGAAGCCCATGTGATTCTTATGTACATTAATTGCAAGAAGCTCTGCTATTAGAGCTGAGGAAGCTAGAATGTACTGGAATAGCTTCTACATGGAGAAACACGTGAACCACCAAGTTACTCTGTGCCTTTGGTTCCCAAGGAGGACCCAGCCTGGGGACAGAACATTCCCAGCAGCTTTCTGTAGCCAAGGAGCTGCAACTCTCTCCTCCAAGTTCACCTCCTTCTGTACAAGGAGAAGAATTCTGCTGGGTGCTTGCCAGAGGGGCCCTGAGATTGGTAACCACAGCACTAGGTCTCTCAGGGCCCAAGGGGAAGCCGCCTATATGAAAGCTAGGGACTCCCTTCTTGTCCCTGGAGAATGTACTAGAATGATTCAAGGATGGCAAAGAAAAAGTGTGTACATTTATGTACAGTACATATATGTAAACTAAAAAAATGTGCAGTATACTGTATATATGTATTTGCATACAATATAATGTGTATGTGTAGTCAAACTGTAATAATTCTACCTAATAAAACAGACAGGAAAAAAAAAGATTGTTTGACAAGGAACACAGATTAGGTAAGCAGCAATTGTTGGGGGATTTGAATGGCAATACGAAACAGTTATCTCAGTGATGCAGCATTAACTACTCTGCATACAGGACCAGGACCGTCTCAGGAACCAGACAAGTTTGTGGTGGAGAAAATACTCAGATTCCCCCACTTTCACATTCTAAGAAAGGCTTTGTTCTGATGACATCTGGTTTAAAATGAAAATTGAGTGCCTGCTTATGGAGATGCAATCCTTTCTCCTATACTAGAGCATCTCTTCCCTAGGGATGACAGCTTGAACTCTGCATGAGAAAAAACACAACTCTCCCCTCACATTCCTACAGGTGTCTTAGCACCAATATTGCACATATAGTTCAGTATACGTGCACACAGCATATGGTGGACTTAGCCATTGCCTAGAAGTCCAGGGACCTCTGTATTGCTAAGCCCAATGGAAATTTCTCAGTCCTCATCATTCCTGCCCTCCTGATAGCATGGCATTTGACAAACTGAGGCTCCCTCCTTGGAACGCCTCTTTCCTCATCGTTCCGTAACACTGCCTTCTCCCACTCTACCTTCCCAGCAACTTCTTGTGTTTCCTTTAAGGGCTTTTAAAATCCATCACTTCAATATGATTCTTAGGATTCTGACCTAGTTTCTTAAGTCTTTCCAGGCCATTAAGATGTTGGTTACCAATAATATGAAGTTCTTGATCTTTTTAGTTCACTTATTCCCAAATTAGAAGAATTTGGTTTTTTTTTGGTGGGAGATAATTAGGTTTATTTTATTTAATGGAGGAACTAGGGATTGAACCCAGGACCTTGTACATGCTAAGCACACTATCACTGAGCTATACCCTTCCCCTAGAAGAATTTGTTGAATATTACTTAAACTCACACACACAATATTGCATTAATTTCTTTTAAGAGTTTTAATTTTAAATGATTTTTTAAATTTAAGAAATATTCTTAGTTAAAAAAATTAGTTTCAAGGAGTTTAAAAGGAACAGTAGCAGTCCCTAGTCCTGTCCTCCCCTGCACACCCCTCAGCCACTCCCAGGAGGGAGCCTGTTTCACTGTCTTTTGCTGGTTTCCTGGATATGTAGTAATAACATGCTCATATCACTACTTCTTGATTTATCAATTTAAAACATTATCTATTGACCTCTTCCAATGATAGTAAAGAATATAGCTCGTAACACTCCCCCTCTTTACCTCTTAAAATCTAGCTCCCAATATTAGATCTGTTTTTGATTAAACTATTATATATTATAATGAATTTATGTATATACATGTGTAAATAACATTAATGTGCATATGTAAATACACACGTGTATTTATTGTTCCATCTCTTGACCATCCAGTAAGATGAGGATATTAGTGTCTGGACCCTTGCCTTTCACTTTCCTTCAACTTCACAAATCATTTTCATTTATACCTTGGCAGTTTTGATAAATACACATTTTATTATGTATATACTTTATCATAAAACTCCTTTATCTTTGTAGAAGGATTCTAGAAGTTAATGAATAAACTGCATTTACATTACAATGATTATTTATCACCAGCAGCAGAATTAAGTAAAATATACTGTAGTTATTTTCTTCTAGAGACTTATGTTCTTCTTAGAGTTTCTAACTGCCTCCCCCACCCAACCTCTGTATTTGCCCTTATATTCTGGCTGTCAACTTCACCATCATTATCAATTTGTCCTCACCCCCCTCCAAAGACCACCCTCCAGAAGCCCTCCTTCCTCCTGCTCTGTCGAATCAGCACCAATTGTTCTCCAGATCTGACGCTCAGCTATCATCCTGGGAAATCCCTTCTCTGCTCTCCCAGAGTGTAGCCACTCTTTCTTGGATCCCATGTCCTCCTTTTTCTTGGTTTATTTAAATTTCTAATTAAAAAGTAATATGCTTGTTATAACAAGTATAGAGATATATAAATCTCCCCTCCTTCTCCTCCAACCTTGCATTTCAGAGGGCACCTAAGTTAACAGCGTGGTGGGCCCTCTACAACTTCATCTATGCTCAAATACACATACTCTAACATACAAACACATGTGAGTGTGAGTTCCTTCTCTTTTAAAAAAGTGGAATCATATCTTCCAGCTCAGGGTATTTTTTGCTACATACACAGTGCTACAATGGCTATTCCAGTCTCTAAATTTCTTCATCTATGAAATAGAATAAATATTTGCATGCAAAGTGCTTTGGGATACTTGAGGTAGAAATGACATACAAATATTAGGTTATTATTTTGGTACATTTATGTGTATGTTTTTATAAAGTCTGCTTATTCGGTAATGCTTAGAAAAATTAAATAGAATCTATATAGATTTTCAAATAAAGTCCTAATAAAAATATAAGCTCCTAAAAGCATCAGTATCTTAATTATTCTGAATTTAAAAAAAAAAAAAACAAGTGTTCTTGGGATGATCTAAACAGTTCTAAATTAAAGACCAAACGGGAAAGTTGTCTGGAAAGTTTTGGAATGGAAAATTTGAGATCCCTTTTGAAAAGTAACACAAAGAATGAAGGACTCTGTAGTGTGAAAACCTTTGTAGAGAGCAAAGCACCATAATTCACTGATGAATCCCACACATTCTTCAGTCATTGTTAATTTTAAAAAGCTTTTCAATAAACACTTGAGACACTCTTTTTTGTAAAAAAGCAAGCACTATACTCTAGTTTAAAGATCTTCCCATAGTTTAAGAACAAATTAAACCTAAAAAAAAAAAAACCAAAAACCAAATAAACAGATCTGAAAGAAAAAAAAAAAAAGGAATCATATACATCTTACTCTGCAACTTGCTTCTCCCACCCCCGATTTAATGATATATTGTAAACCTTTCTCAGCTCAATATATAGCTGCTTCTGGTTCCACAGCATGGATATACCATATTTAGTCACCTATTTCCTATAATTAACAGTCAGGTTATTTTCATTTTTTATGTCACTGCAAATCAATAAACATACTTGTGAATGAATCCTTACATACTGATATATTGGTGCTTTTACTTCTATAGGATTTCTAAAACTGAAATTACTGGATCAAAGGCAAACATAATATTAAAAAACTATCAGAGTATAAGGTATGTACCAAGAAGCATATCATAAATGTGCAGTTATTCATAAATGAATTCTCACAACAAATACAACATACAGTGTGACCAGTATCCAGATCAAGAGACAGAATATTGTCAGTACCCAAGGAGCCCACCTCCTACACTCCACTCCCAAGGTACTCTCTCTCCTGACCACTAATGATGTGCATGTTTTTTATTTGAAGATACTGCTGCACTGTTTTCCCCGAGTGTTGTAGCTACTCAGATTCCCACGAGTAATGCGCGAATGTTAGCAGTTTTCCCTCTAACCTTAGCTGTCACTTCACAACTTCTTGCTTACCTGATGGGTGAAAATGGTATCTCATTGTTATTTTAATTCACATTTTCCCTGACTAACCAGTGATGTTGAGCCTGATGGCACGCATTCCTTAATTTACACACGAGAAAATCAAGGCTCAAAGAAAAGCGGTTAACTATCTACAGTAGCCAAGACATGTAAACAATCTAAATGTCCATTGACAGGTGACTGGATAAAGAAGATGTGGTACATATATACAATGGAACACTACTCACCCATAAAAAAGAATAAAATGCCATTTGCAGCAACAGGGATGGCCCTGGAGATTGTCATTCTAAGTGAAGTAAGCCATAAAGAGAAAGAAAAATAAAAGATACCATATGATATCACTTATATGTGGAATCTAAAAAAAAAAAAAGACAAATGAACTTATTTACAAAACAGCCTCACAGACATAGAAAAAAACTTACGGTTACGAGAGGGGAAGAGGGTGGGAAGTGATAAATCGTGAGTTTGAAATTTGCAGATACTAATATATATAAAATAGATAAACAAATTCATACTGTATAGCACAGGGAACTATATTCAACATCTTATAGTAACTTATGGTGAAAAAGAATATATATATATGTGTGTTCATGCATGACTGAAGCATTATGCTGTACACCAGAAATTGACACACTGTAAACTGACTGTACTTCAATAAAAACATATATAAACTCTCCTAAAAAAAAAAAACAAACCACTAATCTTGCTGAGTCACTTTAACAGCTGCTTGGTTCCTGTGGAGGGGCTCAGAGCTGGGTGGGGCTCAGCAGGGGATCATCCATCCCTCAGCTTTGGTAAAGTTCCCCAAGCACACCTCATTCAAGCTCTAAAGGAAAGCAGGAAAAGACGGACACACACCCCCCCCTCATGTTACTCTGCTGGGCTGGGAGACAAAACTTGCTCTGCTCATACAAACTTTCGGGCTGTTTTGTAGTCATGGCTCAAAGACTGGCTTGGGGGCACGAAGGGGAGGGAGCCTTGCGGAACGCCGGCAGGGAGGGCTGGCCTGTGGAGCGATATGAGTAATCTAGCCGGGTTGAGAAAACCATCAAGCCATCGCATGTGCAACAAATCTCTACTGAGGTCCTGAAGGCCGTGGGGAAAGTGGAAAGATCTGAGGACTGAAAGTCAGGAGGCTTTTGGAGGCATCACTTGCCCTCTCAGAGCCCATTTTCTCCTCTCTGAGAAGAAGGGCTTGGAGGTGTGGAGCATAGGAGATGCCTGGGAAGGATGCAGACCCTCTGGGGTCGGCAAGGCAGGGCCAGACGGACAATTGTCCTCACACGTCTGAAACAGTAGCAGCTGTAGGCAGGCGTGGACCATGGCCAAATGAGTGTTTGCTGTGGCGGCTGAGGATGAAGGTCATCTAGAGGAGGTGGGACGAGAGCTGAGCCCTGAAGGTGGGGTTGCAATGGCTGACAGCAGGCAGGGCATGGCCTAATTTGGGGGGGAAGAGATGGAAAGGAGGGGTTTTAACAGCAAAGACCCAGAGGGGAAAATGAGAAGAGTGACCCTGGCTGAAGAAAATACTGAAAGAAGCACCAGTGGAGACTTGAGGCTGGAAAGAGGCTGAGGCCAGACGGGCCACCGTGAAGGGCCGGAGTTCTCGGCGAGGAGTGTGTCCTGCGGGAACCAAACGGCTGTGCTTTCACAGGCAGTGTTAGGAGGCAACGAGTCAAATCCAGGGTGTTTTAGTTTTTTAAGCTAAACTGTAGCAAATTATCACCTACTTGGTGGCTGCTGCCACAAATTACCCGAAATTTGGTGCCTGAAAAATGACACGAATGTACTATCTTACAGTTCCAATGGTTAGGAGTCTGACACGGGTAGCACTGGGCTAAAACTTAGGTGTTAGCAGGGCTGCCTTCCTTTCTGGAGGCTCTGCAGGAGAATCTGCTTCCTTACCTTTTCTGGCTTCTGCATTCCTTGGCTCATAGCTTCTCAGTCCATCCTGAAAGCGAGCAAAGGCTAAGCGTGGCCTTATCACACCACATCGCTCGGCCCTCTTCTCCTCCCTTGGGCTTCCATTTTTAAGAACGCCTGTGATTACATGGGTCCCACCTGGATAATCCAGGCCACGCCCTATTTAAGAGCATCTGATTAGTAGCATTAATTCCATCTGCAACCTTAACTGCCCTTGGCCATGTGAGGTAGCAGGTTCCAGGGATTAGGATGATTAGGCCACGGACCTTTGCTGGGGCTCTTAGTCTGCCTACCATACTGGGCTAGTTATGGGGACTCCTTGCAAGCAGAAAAGGAGAAGGAGAGGGAGGAGGAGGAGGAGGAAGAGGAGAAGAAAAGTGTATTGGCTTAAACAACTAAGGCCTCAGTGTCTTTTGTCTCTTTACTTCTTGCATCTGCTTTCCTCTCTGTGGGTTTTCAGGCAGTCACCCTCCAGGAGTGGCCTCCAGAAGCACTGACATCCCACTGGTTTAGCAACATTAAAAAAGAGTCCCCTCTCCCAGTAGCTTCGGCATAACCCAGGACAATGAGTATCGACTCTGACCCAACTTCATCCAGGGCTGTCCCTGGACCAAACACTGGCCTAGAAGACAATGCCCATTGGCCAGGCATGAGTTTCACATGCACCCCTAGAGCTGAAACAGGGGAAGCCCCACCAAACCACATGGAATGGAATTTGGGGATAGGTGGTTCCTTAAAGGATAATCAGCAGCACACTACCCCCCAAAAAACAATGGTGGTAATGACTGCAACAGTATGAATTGTAATACTTAATGCCACAAAACCATACACTTAAAAATGATTACAATGGTAAATTTTATGTCATGCATATTTTAACACACACACACACACACAATCAATATAGGCCACAGCATCAACCCTTGGACTTTTGCTAGGCCTGCTAGCAAAGAGGAGCTTTGTCTTTCCACAGAGATCACTAGGCTGGTGTGAGCCTGGCTTGAAGTGGCTGGGGCCACCACATCACCATGTGGAGAGAAAACGTGGCTCAGAGCAGAGACGATATGAGGAAAGCAGAGCCCAAAGGTGCAGTCAGATTCCTGATAATGATGAAGGTGACACCTGGACCCTGGCGTGCCTGAAGCCCTGACCCATCCAATAATCTCTTATGCTTAGATCAGTCCACTTTGAGTCTCTGTCATCGGCAATTAAGAGTACAGACTTAGGGAAAAAAACACACACACACACACACAACAAAACTAAAGAAAGTTCCTCACGCCCCTCTGGAGGAAGATAGTAATCCTCAAAAAAAATCACTCACCTATTCAAGTTACCTGTGTGTTCAAGCTAAGCTTATCAGTTCACAGGGCCAATTTTGAATGAAAAGATGTGATATTGTTACGTACATGAAGCAAACTATGTATAGTGATTTACTTTAATTTAAAATATAAATTGGGAATTATTTCCTTAAAATAGTGGTTCTCAAAGTGTGGTTCCTGCTGCTGCTGAGGCAGGAACCACTTGTTGGAAATGCAAACTCTCAGGCCCCCCAGACCCGCTGAACCACAAACTCTGGGCTGTGGCCAGCCATCTAGGTGCTCACGAGCCTTCCGGGTGACTGATGCAAGCTCAGGTTTGAGAACCATTTTCTCAAAGCATTCTTAATTTTGTTGTTCTCCTGAGCATTTTAAACGAGATTCACTTTAAATAATTAGACTTAACCATGGGGGAGAGGGTATATTTCAGTGGCAGTGAGGCGGGAAGCCCCATAAAAAGACCGGTAGGACCCCTAGGCAGGGATGCTACTCTCCTCCCAGCACTGTCCAGTTCCCTGGCCCAGAGGCTTTATCTCACTTTTTGCCTCTAAAGAGGCTAACTTACACCTAAAATTCTATTGGTTCCCTGAGCTCACTTCTGATTGGTTATTACTCTCACTCCTGATTGGTTATTACTCTCACT
Source organism: Camelus dromedarius (assembly GCF_036321535.1). Lineage (NCBI taxonomy): Eukaryota > Metazoa > Chordata > Mammalia > Artiodactyla > Camelidae > Camelus > Camelus dromedarius. The sequence goes on along the minus strand of NC_087443.1, from coordinate 34,445,668 downwards.
TCTGATTGGTTATTACTCTCACTTCTGACTGGTTATTACTCTCACTTCTGATTGGTCCATATGTAGTACTTCATTTGCCTGGAGCTCACTCCTGATTCGGTATATTTCTACAAAGCTTGTTCCTGGTTGGTCAATTTCTGTTGTACTTTATTTGCATATGATGTTGCAAAGTGTAAAACCGGCAGCCTATAAAAGGCCTGTGTAAACCTACAGACGGGGTCCAGAGCTTGAAGTATTAACTCATCTGGGCCTGCTGGCATCATAAAAGTAAGTTCTCCAACTCTGTGAGTGCTGCTTGGTCTCTCGCCCAGATCCAGGTTGCTGTCACAACTGAGCTGTAAAACATTTTTCCACAACAGCAGGATGTGTGCTTAGCATGTATGAGGTCCTGGGTTCAATCCCCATTACTTCCAGTTAAAAATAAATAAATAAATAAATAAATAAATAAATAAATAAATAAATAAATAAATAGCTATAAGGAAAAAAATTTAAATTAAAAAATAATTAAAATAAATAAGGAAACCTAATTACCTCCTCCCCAAAACAAAGACCTAGACTTAACCAGGGATTTTCAGGGAATACAAATTATTTCATAAAGTGTATGCAATACACATGGGAGCACGTGTCATATTAAAGTATTTGCCTTAAAATGTTTAAAATAAAATAATATATAACCATAATTTATTTTTTAAATGTTTAAAATAAAAAAAAAAGTAGAGGTACTGGGGATTGAACTCAGAATCTTGTGCACGGTAAGCATGTGCTCTAGCCCTGAGCTAGACCCACCTCCCTTTAACCATAATTTAAAGATTGAAAAGAAGAGGAAGAAGAGCAAGGGATGTTGGGTAGGAAACAGCAAGAGAAATCCACAAATAGCAGATGCCAGACAAGCTGGATCAAGGGCAGGCAGCCTGAAGGCCAGAAGACATCTGAAGGCTCTTAAAGTATTTAGATGTGAGATGTTGAGGAAATGGAAAGGAGAGACAGTAGAAAAAGCTTTAAATCAATGATTCTCAAACTTTTTATTCTTAGGACCACTTTATACTTTTTTAAATTACTGAATTTTGTTGCTGATGGTTATATCCATTGATGTTTACCATATCAGAAAATAAAACTAAGAAAAACCTAAATAACAAGAATAAACTTACTACATATTAACATGTTTTATGATTAATAATTATATATTCTAATAACTGAATCACTTTGATGTACAGCTGAAACTAACACAATATTGTAAATCATCTATACTTCAATAACAAAATAATTATACATTCCAAAATGAAAAAAACTAGTGAGAAGAGAGGCATTTTTACATGTTTTTCCATTTTTTAAGATTTCTTTGATGTCCAGCTGACAAGACAGCTTGCTGGATTCTCATATCTGTCTCTACATTCAATCTATTATGATACTATGTTATCACACAGCTACTGAAACTCCACTGGACCTTGCAAGAGAAGGAGAATTAAAAAGGCATGTAACATCTTAGTATTATTGTGAAAAGAGCTCTGACCTCACAGATCCTTGAAAAGGTCTCAGGGATCCCCAGGGGTGCCTGGACACACTGAAAAAAACCTGTTACTCTTGGAAATAGACCTGGATTGAGTTCTGGTTATACTACTTTCTAGCTGTGTGGCCTTGGGCAAGTTATTTAACCTTTCTGAGCTTCCCTTTTCCCATCTGTAATGAAGCTCCCCTCATAGGTTGGTGGTGAGGGTTAAATTAAACAATATACATGCCTGGGACACATTTAGCACTGAGCAGATGTAACCCATTTCTGTTGTTACTGAAGTTCGGGGCTGGGGTGACTGGGTAAGTAGTGGTGTCATTGCCAGGAATAGGGATGTAAAGGGTGGGAGGAGCAGGGAGGGTCAAGAAAAACTTGATTGGGTCCTGGTGAGTTTGAATTGATGATGGGCCACCCAGAAGGACCAGCCAGGCTAGAGCTCTGGGGTCAGATCCCAGCTGGAGGTCAAGACTTGTGAAAGGCAGTTTCACAGGAGGAAATGGAAGACGTAAAGGCCAAGAATGTCAGCTCTGTGAGGGCAGGAAAAGTGCTGTTGGGCCCTTGCTCTGAGAACAGTGTGGGGCATGAAGCGAGGTACTGGGTTATATTTGGTAAGGAGGCTGAATGCAGTCTGGGCTGAAATCCACTGCTCAGGACTGGAAGTGGAAATAAACCAGGGAAAGTGAAGGACGACCAGTCCTGGGGCCATGGAGAGGCAGGAACAACTCCTGGAGAAGAACAGGATGCCAGTCTCCTCTGGGAATGTTTGCTTTTCATCAACAAGGACTCCTTCCTGAAGTTTTGGTTGAGACACTCACCTTTTGAATTGGACCACTGAACTAGGCTCCAAGTCTGGACAGACAGGGATCAGCGAGGGGTCTTGGCTGTGCTCTGGCCCTTTAGGTGTCTCTGCACACTTGGTTGCTCATTTTACATAGGTTACCTTGCCCCTGGGTTGTTTTATTTCCTTTTGTGGGAGGGAGAGAAAGTGTGCTTTCATGTGATTCTTGAAGTTGGGATTTACAGCAGAAGATCATTGACACCCTAGCCTTTACTGTCTCACAGAAGAAGAAAGAGGAGGTACAATTCAGACACCAATGTCTCTTCTCCATGTGTGTCTGCTCCCGCTGCGGATGTGCAGGGGGTGCAGGGATGGGGACCCTCCCTCTCCACCCTCCCCTTGGTCCAATTCTTTCCTTTTCCAGGATATGCATGCAGGCTGTCGTCTTGGAGTCAGCAGCTATGTGTCCCCATAATTCTTCTAACAAGCCTGGAATGGACATTTTTAAGGTCACTATAACTTCAACAAAGTCACTCTTTCTTAATTTTAACTTTTACTTCAGTATCTTAAGGCAGTGTCAATGGCTGAAAACTATTGGATAGTGGAGATCTTGGGAACTTATCTAGATTTTTGGATTTTAATTCTTAGGGAAATAATGCCCTTTTATATGTGTGTTTGCTATAAGCTTTATGTTTTTAGGCTTAACTTTGTCATATAAGAACTCTCTGCTGAGGGGCTCCTGGTGATCCTTTCTTGGATGGATGTATCTGATAGTCTGATCCTTCCTGTAATGTGACAAAGGACACAGCCCTCCTGGGGATGGAATCTGGTCTTCCTTCAGCTAGTGCACTACCATCACTGCCCTCAGGGTGGAGCTCAGAAGTTACCCCAAGGTCAGGCCATCTGGAGACCACAGCTGACACCTGTGGCTTTCGTGTTCTTGGAAGGAGTGGGTCATGAGGATATGTCCCTGCTCCAAGCTACTCTCTGAGCCTGAGAGAATGCATGAACCTGGTTGGGAAGGTGGCTTAGCTGGTACTGACATTCACGTTGAAGGAAGTCCAGAGGCCTGGATGCCTCCCATATTCTGCTGCTGCAGGAGCCCTACTTAGACTTGACCACACTCACCATGTGCCAGACACTGGGCAAAGCTCTCATGTATGCACCCTGTCTGACTCTCCCAACACCTTTATGTCATCACTGAGGCCAAAGTCACCAAGCCAGTAAGTGCCTGAGATTGTTCATTTTATGTATCAGCCTGGCTAGGCTATGGTGCCCTGTTGTTTGGTCAAACACCAATTTAGATGTCATTGGGAAGGTATTTTTAAGCTGCTGTCTTAGTCCGTTCAGGGTGCTGTAACAACGTACCATAGACTTGGTGGCTGATAAACAACAGAAATTCATTTCCCACAGTTCTGGAGCCTGGAAGTCCATGATCAGGGTGTCAGCCTTCCAGGTTGCAGATGACTGTCTTCTGGCAGTGTCTTCACATGGAAGGAGAGGGAGCTAGCTTTCTGGCCTCTGCTTAAAAAAGACATTCATGAGGGTTCCACCCTCACGATCTAGTTACCTCCCAGAGGCCCACCTCCCAATACCATCACACTGGGATTAGGGTTTCAACATTTGAATTTGGAGGTGGGACACAATCATTCCATTGCAGATGAGATTAACATTTAAATCACTGGACTTTTGAGTAAAGCAGACTACCTCCCATACTGTGTACGGGCCTCATCCAATCAGTTGAAGGCCTTAAAAGAAAAAACTGAGGTCCCCCAGGAGGAAGGGATTCTGTCTCCAAACTGCCCTTGAACTCAAAGACTGCAGCATCAACTCCTGCGGGAATTTCCAGCCTGCTGGCCTTCCCTGCAAATTTTGGACTTACCCCAACAATCACATTAGCCAACTTCTTTAAGTCAGTCTCTTGCTCTCTCTCCCTCTCTCTGTATATTGTATATTCTGTTCCTCTGGAGAACCTTGACGAATGACTAAGATGGGATCTGAGCCCAGCTTGGACTCCAAAGCCCTGGGGCTTAGTCACTACTCCATTCTGCCTTCCAACTGTTGATAGTGCTTATTGACTGGAAGAGTAATCCAAGGCCCAACTGAGCAAAGCACCAGGAATATTAAGTCCAGAGACTCCCATGGCTTTGCCTAGTGAGGGGAGCCCCTGTCAGCACTGGCTTTCCCTGCTGGCAGAAATCACTGTCCCAGCCACCTAAGTGTGAACTGCCTGCTTAGACCCCTTGAATCTTCTACTTTACTTTGGATGCAGACCTGTTTTTAGTTATTTCTGTATATAGAATAGCCAGCTTACTATTTTTTTTCTTTTCACTGTGTGCACCACTTATGTGAGCAATGTTATGCTGGAAAAGGCAGATGCCTCTATAGGACACTGTGGGGTCTGAATGTGTCTGTGTGTCTCTGTGATGTGTGTAGTCAGAATACATTTGTGTGGTTTGGGTGTGGCTTCCTTCATCAGCACAGGGTCAACAGTGCTTGTGAAGCATCTATGAACCCATTCATTCATTTATTAATTCATCACATCCCTGAAGCCTGGGTTTGAGGGGAAGTGAGGAGCAGTAGAGTTGGGACTCATAGGCTCTTTACTGTCTTAGCTATTTGTCATTTCAACCAAGGTACTGTGAACCTAGTAACATTCCCCATTTGAGTCAAAGATATTGGCACTTTTTATATAAACAGCTCATACAACTCAGTATCAGAAAAACAAACAACCCAATCAAAAAAATGGGTGGAAGACCTAACTAGGCATTTCTCCAAAGAAGACATGCAGATGGCCAACAGGCACATGAATAAATGCTCAACATTGCTAGTTTGTAAAGAAATGTAGATCAAAACCACAATGAGGAATCACTTCACACCAGTCAGAATGGCCATCATCAGAAAGTCTACAAATAATAAATGCTGGAGAGGGCGTGGAGAAGAGAGAACTTTTCTACACTGTTGGTGGGAATGTAAATTGGTGCAGCCACTATGGAGAACAGTAGGGAGGTTTCTTAAAAAACTAAAAATAGAGTTACTATATGATCGAGCAATCCACTCCTGGGCATATATCTATAAAAGATGAAAATTCTAATTTGAAAAGATACATGCAACCTGATATTCTTAATAGCACTGTTTACAGTAGCCAAGACATGGAAACAACCCAAGTGCCCATCAACAGACAATTGGCTTAAGAAGATGTGGTAGGTATATACAATGGAATATTGCTTAGCCATAAAAAAGATGAATACTGCCATTTGCAGCAACATAGATGGACCTAGAGAATATCATACTACATGAATTCAGACAAAGGCAAATGCCTTATATCAATTATATGTGGAATCTAAAAAATAATACAAATGAGTGTATATATAAAACAGAAACAGACTCACAGACAAACTTACGGTTACCAAAGGGGAGGTAGAGGGATGGGGAGGAGTAAGTTAGGAGTTTGGGATTAACATACACACACTACTATACATAAAATAAATAAGCAACAAGGATTTACTTTATAGCACAGGGAACTATATTCAATATCTTATAATAACATATAATGGAAATAATCTGAAAAAAAGGCATATAACTGAATCACTTTGCTGTACACCTGAAACTAACACAATACTGCAAATCAACTACACTTCAATTAAAAAAAAAAAAGATACTGGCATTTTTTTAGAGCAGGCCAGCCAAAAGCAACGTCCTTAACTGTTAACTCCACAGACTGTCTGTGAACCCCACTATAGCACCTTCACTTTGTGCCCCTAATATGTGATTTTGTAGACGTGGTGCCTATGATTCCACATTCTGGCATCACCCAGACCTGGGCTTGGCCCCCTCTCATACCATTCACCAGCTGTGTAATCTTGGTCTCATGACAATCTCTCTCAGCTTCCCTTTCTTATCTATAATATTAATCTGAGGAAAATAACAGTTTTATATTTACCTGGTGGGCTTGTTGAGGACTTTAGTGAGATGATATATACTATAAATAGCCTTGAATAAGTGCTAAATAAATATTTTACTTGATATTTATTTAATAAATAAAAGCTTCCATAATGTTATTTTATTTTTGTTACTTATCTTCTTATATACATTCTTGATTCCTCAAGGGCAAGAACCATTTTTCTCCCTTCTCCTTGTATTCTCCACCTTATTCTAAATAGGACTTTGGGCAAATTTCAGCAGGTTGATGAGAAAAAAAGAATTAAAAAAATGAAGATATAAACATAAAATGGAGCCAGTCAAGAGACTAATACAGAAATGGACATCATCACTTTGGGTCATAGGATTGACTCTGAGCTTCCTAGCAACCAATGAGAAAAGGGAAACTAGATAAATTACAAAGTTCAACATTGTCCATGAAATAAAATAAGCTAATGATGCAGGAAAAACACACCCTGGGCTGGATTTTTTCCTTCTCAGTATGCTTCCTCCTTGACTTTGTGATTCATTTTGCTGAAGGGAAGCCCATTTATGGAAAAGTGTTACAGAATATGATAGAGGTTCTAGCCCTCAGTAGAGGCCCAGCCCTGACTGTCGTCAGCTGATCCAATAGAGAAGACCTAGTTCCTGGCCCAGAGAACTAATCTTGCAATAGGCCTGTGTTTCTAAAACCAAAAGCATCACATGCAGATAATAAACAAGATGTGTGCACACTGTGGTTAGGGTGTTTCGTAGCAACCCTTGTTTCCTCTCTTTTGCAACTTCAGGTTCAGTGGAACTTGATCTAAACATGAGTCAAGGAGACCCAGTTCTCAGGCTGATAAAATTTATGTCTGGGACCTAAGTTAATTTGAATTTCCACTTCCATGCCTTGCATTTATCTAACCCAACAATTGGCAAAGCTTTATCGAGCACTTCTTTTGTGCCTGGGCCCTGCCTGGGAATCCAGTCTTCCAGTAAAGAGGCTAAGGAGGAAGTGCAGGTAATCAAGGTTTTGGGAACTCAGAAGAGAGAGCCTGCCGACTCAGGGAGCTGGAGAGGACTGGAAACTTCTTGGAGGAGGTGAGACTAGAAGGATGAGAAGGGGCAGGGGAGAAAAGAGGGCATGTGTGATGAAGAGGACTCAGGCTAGGATGGTCCAGTGGTGCTCGGGCACCAGGAGGAGCTTCTCCTGCATGGAGTAGCAGTCCATGAAGAGGGGAAGGGGAAGAGAGTGTGGATGTCAAGATGTTCTGTGAGGCCAAGGCTACTGGAGCTGCATCCTGCCCCCGCATCATCCACCCAGCAACAGGGAGAGGGAGAAATGCATGCTTGTTCTTCAGGGCACCACCAGGGGATCTTTGGGAGTAATCCAATATGGGATTCTCTGAAACAGTTTGTTACTTGGGAGTCTATGGACTTTTAAAAATACATGGTCTTGGGGGAAAAAAATGGTCTCTAAGCAAGTGTGGCTGAGAGTCAACATTAACATTTCTGTTGATAGAAATAGCAGGATCCGAGCCATGAGCTTTGCGGGAAATCTGTAGTGTCACCTGGGATCATGTTAAGACTCTGAAATTGGCTGCAGGAATATTTTTTTTTCCCATTTTGGGGGGAAGGGGGAGGAAATAACTATGAATTTCTTTATTTTGGCATCTTGGGAGGAAATCAAGGAAGTGGTTTGATGTGCTAGTGTCTGAAACATCTGATTCTTTATCAAGCCACTAGACTACATTTTTGAAAGAAAGTTCCCAGTTAGGTGGGGAAGGGAGGACTGGGTTCAGGAATCTGCCTTTGCAGGGTTCTTCTAGCAGTAAGTGACTTATCTCTCAGATTTCCATTCTGCAATGCAAGGAAATGGAGACTCAGAGGGGTGAAAACAAAAACTTGCCCAAAGTCACAGAGCTAGAAAGTGGCAGGAGTCCAGCTTCAAAATTCAGGCAACTGCAAAGCCCCCCTCACTCTGCCACGCCACCTTCCTTAGGAAAAAGAAACCAATCCAAAGGCGACCGCAAGGGAATCACTAGGAGAACTCTGCCTGTGGAGGATTCCTGGGCCATTTCCCCAGAGATTCAGGTGTAATGGGCCTGAGGCTCAGGCACCTACGTTTTCAGCCAGCCCCCCAGGTGATTCTGATGACCAGCCAGATTTGGGGACCCTTATTTTAAAAGAGCCTTCACTGAAGGTCTACCCTGGGTCGGGGCTGAAGGATTTCTATTGGGGAGCCTTCCTCTGAGGGGCAGGGTGGAGACGCAGATGATAAACAGGCTCCTGAGGAGGAAGATGGAGCAAGAGCCAAAAAAGAGGAAGCTGTCTCTTCCGCGGAAACTTCTATGAGAACTAAGACGAGGGCAGAAGGATGTGTCATACTTGCCGGTACAAGAAGCTGTGGAAACTGGTGCTTGCTAACTTCAGCTCCCACCCCAACCCCTCCCTGCTGCTGATGTCACACCAAGAAGCTTAGCTCCAGGGCTAGGGGCCCCAAGGCATGGCTTCCAGTTCACCCCACGTGGAGTAAGGCTCCCCCTTCTCTGTCCACAGACTCCTGTGCTGTGAAATGAAGGCACTGCTCAATCCTCAGCCTATAAATCTGTACCCACTGCATGGGTTCTTAATCTTTTGAGGGACTCAGATTCCTCTGAAAATACAGTAAAACTATGAACCCTCCCTCTTCTGAGGAACAAGAACATGCACGTGCAAATTTTGGCTCACCATTTCAGGGAAATTGATGGACTTCCCAAAGCTCATTCATGGGCCCCAAGTGAAGCACTGCCAGTCTGTCTGGAAATGTCTTTTTTTTTTTTTTTTTTTTGTACTTTGGGTTTTTTTTTTTTAATTTTTAAAATTTTAATGGAGGTTCTTGAACTCAGGACCTTGTGCATGCTAAGCATGCACTCTACCACTGAGCTATACAAACCCCTCTGGAAATGTCTGTGACTATGTTGTCACAGGCAACCTCTAACCACACGTAGCCACTTAGCGCTTGAAATGTGGCTGGTCTGAATTGAGAAGCACTGTAGGTGCAAAGTGCACACTGGATTTTGAAGACTTCGTATGAAAAAGAAGAATGAAAATCTCTCAGTTTTTATATTGGTTATAGATTAAAAGAGAAGTCAGGTATTTGGAGTTAAATAAAATATTTTATTAACATTAATTTCACCTGTTTCTTTTTACTTTTTAGAAGCGTGGCGAGAACACCTGAAATGACATCTGTGACCAGCAGGTATCTATTGGGCAGCACTGCCCTGTGATGCCATCCTGGTGGCAGGGACTCCCTGTGCCCTTCACAATGTCTGCTTGCTTCATGCAGCCGGTCACTTCCTCTTTCTGGAAGATGCAGTTACGAGAATGGGCAGGGAAATCTTTGCAATCACATGCTGTTAAGCCATGTCTTTCCAACAGTGAAAGCTCCTTGAGGGCAGGGGCAGGTCTAAAGCTTCTGGGTCCCTCCAGGGGTGGGCACTCAGCAGATAGAGTGGTCCATCTTTAGCCACTTAAGAGACTAGAGTTCCAGGTAACATTGGTGTCTTATCTCCTAGGGCTACCCTAACAAAGCGCTGTAAACTGGCTGGCTTAAAACAGAAATTTATTCTCTCACAGTTCTGAAGACCAGAAGTCAGAAGTCAAGTGTTGGCAGGGCCATGCTCCTTTTGAAGGCTCTAGGGGAGAATCCCTCTTTCTTTTTTCCTAACTTCTGGTGGTGGCTCAAAATCCTTGGCTGGCAGATGCATCACTCCAATCTCTGCCACCGTGGTCCTGTGGCCTTCTCCCTTTGCTTTACATCTTCCCTTTGTGACCAAATTGTCCTCTTTCTATAAGGGCAACTGAACTAGGGCCTGTCCTAATGCAGTGTGACCTCGTTTTTAACTTGATTACATCTGCCAAGACCCTATTTTCAAGCAAGGTCACATTTTGAGGTTCCCGTGGACATGAGTTTTTGGGAGACACTACTCAATCCAGTACAATTGGTGACTATCTTTTCTGAGAAAGATATTTCCAAAGTGCTTTGGTAGTTTCCCCAGGATCTACTAATCTTAAGAAGGGGCAGAACAGAGTACTTAGTGTGTGGCAGGCACTGGTCTAGACTCTAGGGACTCAACGATGAACAAGGTACAGCCTCTGCCCCATAGAACCCACTTTCTAGTGATGGAGACAATCAGTCAATACATTGGTACATAATACCAGGTTGTGGTAAACAGTAGGGGATAGAGAAGAACAGAGTGATAGAGGTGCTGGGTTATTTTTGACAGGATGGGGTGGGCAGGGAAGACCACTCTAAGGTGACATTTGAGAGTAGAGCCCAGGTGACAGTGAGTTGCAGAAGTACTTGGGGGCAGAGATTCAGGCAGAGACAAGAACAAGTGCAAAGCCTCTGAAATCAGGCTGTACTTGATGAGTTCAAGGAACACAGGAAGAGCACAGGTGACGTGGGTCACCCACCGAAGGTGCCAGGGCCAGGATGGAGCAATGAGATGGTGCAGGCTTGGGGCTGGGCATCTGGGCCCCTCTGTCCAGAGCTGCTGGACTTGGGTAGGGGGTGGCAGTGGGGAGGGACCTTCCAAGGCTTCTCGCTCAAGGGTTTCACTTCCTCCAGCCCCACTTCCCCCACTGTTTGGCTGGAGTGGAGGCCGTTTGTCCCTGGGTCTCACTGCAGCAGTGCAAGGCCATTGTCACATTGTTTTTTTCCAGACAGTAAGAATGGAATTGGGTCTTTTCTCTGCTACCTGCCCTTGAAGCTCAAGATCCTAAAACCCTTTCCTCCATTTCTTCCTTGCTTCCTTCAGGAGCTGGCCTCAGACTTTTCACTCTGTCTCTCCAGGGTTTGAGGCTGGCTTCTGCTTTTCTCTGGAAGGAGGCAAGCAGCCCCTGGGCTCCTGCAGAGGTGGGCTCTCCACCTGGCTCACTCTTTCACCGACTCTGAGTCTTCACTCAGTGCCACCTCCGCAGGTGAGCTCCTTGACACTATTTAAGAAGAGTGCATCCCACCGCAAACTGCCTGTCCTCTTTATTTTGTTCATTTCCCATATAGCACACTGTGCAAATTCCCTAAGCGTGGCATGTTATTTAATGTCCACTCTTCCTCACCCCTATCCTACTAAATTGTAAACTCCATGAAGGCAATGATTTGGACCTTTTCTTCACTGATACAGCCCAAGCACCTAGCATAGAGGCTGGCACATGGTAGGCATTCAAATATTTGGGACTGAAATAAACCAGTGAATGTGGCAGAAAGGACAGCCCCAGCCAGGCATTAGCAGGAAGGCCTCCTCCAGGGCTGTGATGGGTTGTGGAAAAGAATCTTAAGTGGCTGGATTAGAAGAGTCCAGAATGATAACTCTCTTGTGCCTTCCCCTACAAGGGAACTGAGATGCAGTGAACAGAGAGGAATTCTTTAGGATACTTCTAGAGTGTGCCAGGCTCGGTGTCAGAGGCAGAGAGGCAGTAGGGAGTAGAGCTGGATGCAGAGCCTGCCCTCAGGAATTCACGTTCTAACTAGGGTGGGCAGGTCCCCCTCCTTGCACAACTCCAGGGGGCACCTTTTCATAGAACACAATAGAAGTGGTGCCTCTGGAGTTCTTACAAGACAGTTGCCAAGGTGTGGACAGGTTGGGGATGGGCTCACAAAAAAAACGGCACAACCATGCAGGTGTGACAGCTCAGAGGGAAGGGCCAACCCAAGAGCATCACCAGCCCAAGGCCAGGAGGAGAATGGGCCAAAGATAGCCTCGGTGGGGTTCTTTGTGCCCCGCGTGAGGCCTAGCCCAGGCCAGTGCCCAGTAGGTGGAGACTTCCTGAGGGGATGGTGATGCCTGGGCTCCGGTCTCGGTCTCGGGAGCAGAGCTCCGGCCTGCTCTAGCGCCCAGCCCCCTAACCCGGTGGGGCTCACTCCCCTTGATTCTGTTCCTTTAGCTGGTGGCTCTTCACTCTTAGCTGCACCAAGGTGAATCTAAAATCCCCTGGGGAGTTTAAAAAAAACCACCATGAGATTCTGGGGCCCCATCCTCAGGGATTCTGATTCAGGTGATCAGGAGTGGGCCGGGCATCACCTCACCAGGTGATTTTAACGTATGGCCAGTTTGGGAACCACTGCCCTGGAAGTTCCACTATTGTCCCAGTGCTAAGGAAGGATCCAAGTTAAGGAGTCTTAACCCCGCAACTCCACAAATAGAATTCAAAGGAATTTGTGAACTTGAATGGAAATAAATCATACCTTCGCCAACCTCTAACTGGAATTGAGCATTTTCTTCTATTATGGAGGTGGGTGTCAAAAAATAGTGTCAACGGTGTCTGTGACTTGGCCACCCATAGAAGTCACAGGTATTGTCATGTCACTTTATAGTTGTGTGGGTATCCTGAAATATAATTTAAGTTCATCCCTACTTCAAAATTAAGGTAAGTATTAGACTTGCCCTAGACTTTGTTATTGAATGCATTAATATAGATGTGCATATAACACTATATCACAATTTTTTAAATATTTTGATTACTGGTATTCAATATGATCATTTTCACTGAAATTCTATGTATACTATATGCATTTAAAACAGTATTCTGAGAGGGGTCCAGAGGCTTCCACAGATGGCCAAAGGGTCCTTGACCAAAGCAAAGATATGCCTTCAGAGAAGGGTCCCTGCTGACCCCAAAGAAGACAAGTAACACAAGTAGAAACAACAACTCACTCTCTTGTCCTGTGAGGCCTTTGGGCAAAGGTCACACCATTCATGGTCAGGGCTGTCTGACCTCCCCTTGGGGTGGGCATGGGCACCCCAGCTCATTCACTCCATTTCCCATCTCTTGGCAAAAGTGCCCCTTCACCCCCCTTGGCAGCCCTGGAGGAGGCCCTCCTGTTGATGCCTGGCTGGGGCTGTCCTTTCTGCCACATCAGCCTGCTGGGGGGATGGCAGGGGAGCAACCCAGACAGTAAGGAAACAAGAAGAGCTTGGATTGGAGGAGAGGGATGGATCCCTGAGCCCAGGCTGGTGCCTGTGGACCACTGGCTCCTTGCTGCCTTCTCACCACTCCGTCTCACCCCTATTATTAGTATAATAATCAACCAGAGGGAGGAAAGGGGAGAGCCATCGATTTAGAGCCCTTCTTCAATTCAGCAGACACAGGGCATCCAAGGCTGAGCCAGACACAACCCCTGCCCTCTGGGAGCTCTCAGTTTGGAGAGGGGATCAGAGCAAAGAACTCAGAGTAGGAAGAGGTTAAAACCTTATAAAGGTGTGAGGCTGGTATAGGTGTGTAGAGCAAATCAGAAACAACTAGGTTAATTTTAAATGGTGCTTCCTGGGCTGTTGGAAGGTTGCTCAGTGGGGCCAAGGCTCTTTGATGGAAATGAGAAGTAGAGGCGCAGGCAAGAGCTGCAAGAGTCTGGGCCCACTTTCTGGGCTGCTCAGCTTGTGCTGAGAAGAGATCATTTCCAGGCAGCCTGGATGCAAAAGCCTGTGGCCTACTTTCCATTCAGATTTTGGCAAGGGCAAACAGTCGGGGTCACTGTTGTTTGGTTCTTGTTAAAACCCTGAACCTTTTCTCTGCTTGAGGGGGAAGGTCTTAGATGGAGTTGAGGCTAGGGTATTGGCTGCCCAGCTCATAGCAGTGTCCCTGGGGCCCCTCCCCCACCCCATGGACATGCACACTGTGGACAACATGCCCATCCACCGGTGATCAGTTGGCGAGAGGTGGCAGTGTCACCCTGGGGGAACTTGACCTTTTGGCTCTACAGCCAAAAACAAGGCTTTGTTAAACAAAAAGAATAACAGTTGTGGGTGGCAGGAATCCTGGAGGGGGATCAGAGAGCTCTGGGCAGAGGTCTGAGCTGTGTGGGAGGTCACTGAAGGAAAAGCCTGCATAAAACCCTGTCAAATGGCAAGGCCAGGAAATGGCCCCCATGGTGCCCAGAGTCAGAGAACAGGGCCCTCAGACATGACCTTTATCCTCATGGGGTCCAGAAAGTCTTTCAGTCCCTGGTGCAACTTACAGATGCTTCTCCCCAGGAGAATACATGTGTACCATATAAATTCTGCACATCATTTAGAGGTTCTCAACCAAAGGGTGGAAACTCCATGTCTGGAGGAGAAAGACATAAAGCTAGAGACATGGAATGAATTCCTCATGACCCATCGCATGGCTGGTGGTAGGGCCAGGATCCCAGGTCTGATGCCCTTTCCCCTTCCCTACACTGTCTTCTTTGAAGAGGAACTGGAAAGGAGGGCAAGCCACACTTCTGGTTCCAAACCACACCCAGGAAACTAACTGGTGGAAATACACACAGAGTACCATGAGCACCAAATGTGACAGTGGCCTCTAATCCTCCCAGTTCTCATCCTCCCTCTGAATTCTTGATTCCGCTGCAAAAAAGACCAATAGGTTTTCTCCTTGAGGCATAATCTGGGGAAATTACAGAGTCTTCTAGCCTCTTGTATAATTCAAGACCTTCTTCCTCAAGCAGAGAAAGTTTTCAGCATTTTAACAAGAGCCAAACCACGGTGACCCCACAGAGTCCACCTTGCTGAAATCTTAAGTAGGCCGAAGCCTTCGTGCCTGGGCTGCCTGGAAGTGGTGTCTTCTCAGCATGAGCTGAGCAGCACAGGACAGAGACAGCTTCCCAGGCACCCCTGGTACTGGTGGAAGGGCTGTTGGTGACAAAAGGAACCTGCTGGAAACAAGGAGAGGATCACCCATGATCTCCCATCTGCCCCCACCTACAAACAAGGAGGAAAGGGTGGGTAATGTGCTTCTAGTGAGCTAATCCCTCCCACAGTCGGGACTGATCCCCAAAGGGCTCATGAGTGATTCAGGCTGCAGGTATCTGAGGCTGGGGTTCGAGAGAGCTATGTACAGAGGCCCTGGATTTTCTGAGTCAATGTTCGTTTCTGACATACTATTTCCCTTCAACTGTGCAACCTGGTTATTGATTCAGAACACATGTCATTACGAAGGATCTGGGGCAAAGCCCTGGGTTAGCTGGTGTGGGCAGGTGTCAGTGGGATCTGTAGGAGTACGTGGATTTGAGAGTTCTGTCCCTAGTGTTTACTCTCTGGGTCTGATTGGTTTCTGTTTAATATCAGTTCAGTGTGGACAGTTCATTCCTCTTCTCTGTTTCCTCTCTTCCTTCTTTCTGTTTTCTTCCGTATTGCCCAACTTAGCCATCACCAAAGGGAAGTCAACTTCCTCTTCCTGCCTCCAACAATCAATTTTTAAATTTCATGGTCAATTTTGACCAATTTGGGGCAAAATACAGACTGATTAGTGAAGAGTCTATCTGAATACTTGAAAAGGGGAATCTGATAAGAATGGTTTATAATTAGCATGTCCCTTGACTAATTTGGGGTCTTAGAAGAGTTTATTCTCTTAAATTTTCTTAAATCATTAACAGTCTACCCCCAAACACCCCCAAGCTTGGATCTTGTCTGAACAATTTATTTTCTCTATCTCAGGAGTTTACTAAGTGAAGGTAAATTTCACATCCCCTCCGGCCAAAAAGAGTGAGATTTCTCCGAGTCCAGAATTCTACTGGGGGGACGCCTTCTGTGAAAAATTCTCCTGGTTTCTAAGTGCCTCTGAATACAAAACGGACATGAAACAGAAGTTGCCATGGCCTCAACACTCCAGGAAGCTCAGGTACCATGATGAGACTTGCAGGAACAATAAGCCTCCCCACATAGCTGCTGCCTCCCAGTATTGCCACAGGAAAACTTGGAAAGCCACTTTAAAAATTATATATACGTATGTATTTGTGTATGACTTTTATTTTTGGATTCTTGCTCATTGCAACAGAAAAATTCTGTGACCACTTTTGTTACAAATAAGCAGCTCCCCCTTAATGAAGCCCACATGAAGAAAAGACACCGTTCAAAGCCAAAGATGATACTACTCCTCCCACTCTTCTGAAGATTAAATATGGGACACGCACTACTGATATGTGGTCACCTTTGCAGGGCAGCACTGAGTCGGAGGAATTTTTAATATCCTCTGTCATCACTCTTGAGTAATGTGCTAAAGCCAATCCAGGAAACCTCCTAGGAAAAGAACATACTTCAGGAGTTACAGATTTCTAGGACTGGTGGGCTGACAATGAGGCATGGCAGTTTAGGAATTACACAATCTCTGCTCACATGCATTTCTTAATAGTTCACTGGATACAGTGAAGTGAATACTTTTTGTTCCTGTTGGCATTTCATAAAAATAGCAAAAGAAGTATTTATGAGGTTAGGAGAGGAAAAAGCCCTAACAGAAAATTCTGTTCCATTCCACCCAACGTACACGATAGCGATCAGAGGATGTCTCCGAGAGCTCGCTTTCCTTTTGACCTTGTGTACTTCCTGTACTTGGCTGCCTCGGCTGCGCTCCAGCTCCTTTGCAGTGCTGCCACGAGGAGACTGGTGGCAACTATCAGTGTCTACCTGGCATGAGAAGGCACTTCTGCAGCTCACTGCAGATCCACCACAGATGGCTCTGAGGGGTCTCTTCAATTTCACAGGTGAGAAAAAGGCTCAGCAACCCGCCTAGGTCAGGCAGTGGCAGAGCAGAGCTTAAGGCCCAGGTCTGTCTGGCTCCAGCACCTGTGTTCCTGTGGCCCTACCGCCTACTCTATGACTGCCCCCATTTGTTTTTCTCCCCAACATTTTTTTTTTCAGTACAGAAGTGAGAAAGTCTGGCTTCAAGATGCTCACAATCTGGTTAAGGAGAAAAGATGAATAGATTAAAAAGCATTTCCTTCTCTGTACTACGAGGAGCCTGGCATTCAGGGATTCTACCTGGAGCATCGAGCCAGATGAGCTGACTTGCAAGACCCCGGAACAGGACACTGTGGAATTCTGGTTAATTCTGGCCAGAGCTGTGTGTATGGGGCAGTGGTGGGGAAATGCAGTGGGAAACTGCAAGTTAGAAGGACCAGGATGTAAACTCCTGAATGATGGCTAGAGTGTGGACAGTATAACAGCAACCTCAACAGCTAGTACCAGAGCCAGGTTTTCAGTGCTTTATAGGTTTTGATGCAGTGAATCCACGTTATACTCCTCAGAGTAGGTACTGTTACTCTGCTTGTTTTATGAGAAACAGAGGCCTATAGGGTAGGGAACTTGCCCAAGTCCCCTAACTAGTATGTGGGGAGTGGGGATTTGAAACTGGGCTGGATGGCTCCAAGCCCAAGCTCTTCCTCACCACACAAAGGACAGGATAAGTTAAGCCATACCCTCTTGTCTCTTTACCATTATGCTTGCCAAAAGTGTAATTATTTGCTGTCTGTTTCTCCCACTAGACTATGTCTCTGAGAAAGAAGGGATTGTGTCTGTCTTGCTGTCAGAGATAATTTCAGCACATAAACTAGTGACTGGTACTTGGAAGGCACTTGAAAGTTTTGAAGAATGGATGAAATGCATTGGATACAAAGAGGATTCCTTTTCATGAGCAACCCCCACCTGTCCCCATTCAACAGCTGGTGAATATGAGCAAATCACCTCACTTCCTCCCCACCCCAGTTTCCTCATCAGCAAACTGAGGATGACGACAAAGGTGAAACTTTAGAAAACAGTCTAGCAGTTCCTCAAAAAGTTCAACATAGATTTACTATGTGACACAGCAATTCTACTCCTGGGAATAAGCCCAAGAGAACTGAAAATACACAAACACTTGTACATGAACATTCATAGCAGCATTACTATAATAGCCAAAAAGTAGAACAACTCAAATGTCCATCATCAGATGAATGGATAAACAGGGTATAGCTGTGCAATGGAATATCCTTTAGCCATAAAAGAGAAAAAGGTACTGATACATGCTACAACATGGGTAAACTTCAAAAAATTATTCTGAGAAGCTAGTCACAAAAGGCCACTTATTGTAGGATTCCACTTACATGAACATGTCCAGAGTAGACAAATCCATAGAGGCAGAAAGTAGGTTAGTGGTTGACAGGGACTAGGAGAATGGGGAGTGACTGCCAGTGGGTACAGGGTTTCTTTTGGAGTGATGCAAATGTTCTGGAATTAGATAGTGGTGAATATACTAAAACAAAACAAAAAAAACCAAAATACTGAATTTAAAAGGGTGAATATTATGGTATGTGAATTATATCTCAAAAAATAATGGAAGTGAAAACAAATACTAAGTTCTGCATAAATTTAGGTTGGCTACTATTTATGTTTTGTAGGAATCTGGAGGTCAGCATAAATCTCAAAAATAGAAAGGCAAGAAGGAGGGAGGAGGGGCGCAGGTTAGACTGGGTTCCAGTACTTGTGGCTCCGCAGGCCTTACACGTGATACGTGGGAGATAGTGAAAAGAGCACTTGGGCTGGGACCAGCCAGCTCTAGACTTGCTCAGCATAACATTCCAGAATTCTCGCTGCCCTTTGCCTCCATCTCCTCTGCCACCATCCGTTTACATGCCACTGTCACCTTATGTCCGAACTACTGCCACTGCCTTGTAATTGTTTCATTCATCCCAGAAATATTTACTGAACAGCTACTAGTGTCAGCACTGCTCAAGTATGATCAGCAGTGAACAAAACACACAAAGATCCCTGCTGTAAAGGGGCTGACATTTCAGCAGAGACAGACAATAAACAAATGGATGAGCAAATTATTTGATGTATTAGAAAATGGCAAGTACTCTGGAGATAAATAAAGCAGAGGATAAAGATGGGAGAGGTGGGTTGAGGAGTGGCAATTTTAAATTTGGAAGCTGGGAAGGCCTCATTGAGAGGATATCATTTGAGCAAAGCTTGACAAAGAAGGAGTGAACCATGTGGTTATCTGGGGGAAGTGTTCTAGGCAGAGGGAACAGCCAGTGTGAAAGACTCAAGAGTAGCCTGGAGTGGTCCTGTTTCTAGAAAAGCAAGGTGGCCAGTGAGGCTGGGGTAAGGGAAGGAAGCAATGAGGTCAGAGGCAAGAGAAGGGAGACCCACTAGGGTCTGAAAGACTTCCATTCTTTCTTCTCTGCAAAACCTTCCAGTGGCTTCTAGCTCCTAGCCTCTCAAACCCCAGTGCCTCCCACTCTCCCCCTCACTGCTTTGCCAAGTTCTTTCCCACC
This sequence comes from Camelus dromedarius, assembly GCF_036321535.1. NCBI lineage: Eukaryota > Metazoa > Chordata > Mammalia > Artiodactyla > Camelidae > Camelus > Camelus dromedarius. Next base: position 34,426,429 of record NC_087443.1, on the reverse strand, counting down.
TCAGGACCTTTCCACTTGCTGTTCCCTCTGCCTGGAAAGCCCTTCCTCCCATCTTCTCCTGGCTGACTTGTTCTTATTTTTCAGGACAAATCTCTAACATCACTTTTTCTGTGGAGCCTCTGTAAAGCACCCCTACTCCTTTGTCCCATTACTGGTTCTATTCTCTTTTGCCTTTCTGATGACCTCAAATAATCTAGCTTGTTTCACATGTGAGTAGTCTCTTTGCTTCTCCAGAAAGGAAGCGCATGAGGTCAGGGGCCTCCTCTGACTCCTGAACAACACCATGGAATCCCTGGAGCAGTCTCTCTAGGTATTTACGGAATGGATGAGGGACTCGATGACTTCATCCTCCTGGGAACTCCTTTGATTAAAGAGGTGGCTTCTGGCTGTCACCACAGCCCCTAAGCTTTCCGGAGGGACTTATTACTGTCCTATCCAGACAACCTTTGTCCTAGGGGAAGACACTGTACCTGGGACTGGGGCCAGCATTCTTTCCCTCTCTCTGTCTTACAAATAGTACTTTGTGTTCTTTACCTTCTATTCAGTCTCAATTACTTCCACAGTCATGTGCACTTTCCTCCTCCTCATTTCATTTCAGCTGGCCCACTCTTTAAGCACTGGGGATGTAGGGGGTGTGGGGTAATAAAGTGGCTGTTCACTTAGTTTAAAAAAAAAAAAAAAAAAGACAGGGCCATGAGCCAGAGAGAGGTGAATGGCTCCAAGTCCAAACTTTCCTGTTTTTTCTGGGTATGGACTAGTGCTTATGCTGGGAGTGGTCTGGATTGGGATACACTAAGTTCATTAAAAAAAAAAATCATCAGGCAGATCCTTGTATTTTAGACCTCGGTTACATTGATCCAGAAACACCTAGACCATTGGATTGCCCTAGGGCAGCAGGTGTCCTCAATTGCTCTGGGATCAGGCAGGACCTTTTCCCTTTGTTTAATGTTGAGGCTCTTCCTGCTTTGCATGGAGCCTAGGAAAGTGACATGCTTACTCGGAGAAACCTCGCCGCCTCCTCCTCCTGCCTCATTTTCTTCCCCTTTCCCAGTTGTCTTCCACAGTACTTTTTGAGGACACTATTTACTGAGTCTTTTTAGATCTGGAAGGTGAGAAGGAATTCTGTACCAGTCACTCCTTTTAATGACTTCTCTAGGCTCCTTGGTGACCCCTGGGACCCAATTTCCCTGGGGTCATTCAGGGGTACAGGGCAAGCTGGTGGCAGAGAGGGAAGCTAGCTCTACTTCTCATGCTTGGATTCCACAAATGTAGCTGGTTCATAAAAAGGATTGAGTAAAATTTGCGATTACTAGGCAGCCACAGAACTCCCTTCTCACCTACCCGCTAGAGGCTGGTGCAGGCCTGGGGATGGAATGATACCAGAGAAGGTTTCTCGTACCCCACTTATTTCAGAGAAAGATTTCTGGACCTTTTAAAGCTCCCAGCTGATACCAATGTACAGCAGAGTCTGAGAACCAGGAGGCTGGAGTAAGGGAGCTAATAAGCCTGAACAGAGCTAACGAGACCACCTGATCGACATAAATAACGAGTAGTATATGGAGGCAAGTATGAGGGACAAGTAGAGCGAGGAGACAAGGGGGCTGGCCCTAATCCCGCTTTCCCTTCTGGGACACTGTGCAACTTGGCCAAGGCACAGCTGGCCAAGTGACTCAGCTCCTGACTGGCACAAGGAGGGGCTGGACCCAAACCCTGGTTAACGTCAGAATCCCTGGGGAGCTTATAAAAAAGAATACAGGCCCCTAGGGCCTAATTCGGGAGGTCTGAGCCTGGTTCTGGGATCATTTTTTCCCCCCAAATTCCTCTGGTGATTCTAATGTGTAGCCAAGTTTGGAAACCACTGGCTTTAGCCATCATGCACCAGAATCACTGGAAGGCATTTCATTAAATACCAATTGGTGGGTCCACTCCCAGAGTTTCTGAGTCTGTAGATTTGGGTTGGGGCCGAGAATTCACATTTCTAACAGGTTCCAAGTTGATGCCAATTTTGCTGGTCTGAATTACACTTGGCCCATACCAGACAAGGAGATTCAACCCTGGCTGGATAGTAAAATCACCTTTGCAACTCTCACTACAGAGGCTGTACCAATTAAATCCATCTCTGGGTTTGGACCAGGAATCATGATTTTCCTTCCAACATTGCATTATGAAAATGTTCAAATATATAGTAAATTTGAAAGAATTCTGCAGTGAACAGCCATATACTCACCACCTAGATTCCGCCACAGCCATTTGACTCTGCTTCCTTTATCACATGACTATTCATCTACCCATTTCGCTAACATCAGGGTTTCTTAAAGCTCCAGTTCCCCAATTTCAGCTGAGTTTGAGAACCAGGTGCTTGTTATTTCTGGCCTTTTCCTCTGTAAGTCTCTTTCTGGCTATAGTCTGCAGAATCTCTGCCAAGAAACTAGACATGCATTTATTTAGCTCCTACTGAGTACCATTGGGGAATCTCTTTCCCTTGAGCTGAGTCTGGTGGGACATTTTATTTTCTGAAATGTTTTAAAGCCAGACAAATCCAGACCAAGGAGCCTAGTGTACTTAGTATGTGGCATTCTACTGGTGAGGAGGGTCCCACTTTGTCTCATCACCAGTACCTGACTGGATCTGGATGTGACTTGTCCAGGATTCCTTATCTAATAAAGACTGGGAGAGGATGAAGCTTCCTGAGAGGGCTCCTTAGTCACTGATTCCAGGGTATTGACCAAGCTGTCACTGTGAGATCTGTGCCTGCCCCCAGAGCTCCAGGCTTTGTAGGGGCAAGTAAACGCCCTTCATGATATGTGATAAGTGCTCTGCTAAATCACCCACAGTTTACCAAGCACTGGAGATAGCCTTTGGGGTCAGCCCTGAAGGGGAAAATGATAAAGAGTTTCTGTTCTGCAGAAGCTTCTAGAAGGGCAATATCTGACAGTAACCATTCCTCCTCCCACACCACTGGCCACACAGTTGATCCTGTGGGGCCTCAGAGTCTAGAGGAAGAGGGAAAACCCACAAGCACATGAACTTGCCCCAGGCTGCCTGAGGTCTGGAGTTTCCAGCTGGGCTGTGTACCTTCAGCTTTTCTTCTATATCGGTTTCTGGCAGCTGGGGTAGCATGAAGACCAGCGAGTGGGGTTTCATGGGAGAGAGAGTCTTGGCGGGGTAGAGTAAGTGAATGTATGTTCTTTTATTTCTAAGGAAAGAGTGGGAGAGCTGATTAACGAGCAAATCTAAGCCATGTTCTTCTAGGACTCCTTTCCCACTCTGTTTGAAGTGAGAAGTAGAGAGGAGAAAGAAAGGTCAAGGGAGAGGCCAGCCCACACAGTAGCTCTGTCATGCCGGACAAAGGCCTGAACTCATTCTCCTATGGGTGGGTGGGGAGTCTGGGATTTCATGGCTAGCCAATAGGGCTAAGGAATTCATTTGGAAATAAAGGTGGGTTTTCCCTCAGTCATCAATGAAATCAGAAGACCTGCCATTTAGAAATACAACTTCGTGTGGAGGTAGTTTCAGCTCTGCTGGTGACTGAAACTTGGGAGCTGGGACTTTCTCAAACACTTTTTACTTCAGTCATTTTGAAAATGTAGAATTCTTTTGGGCCCCTAAGGCTTGAGTCCCTTTTACTGGGGCTTTTTAGCATGATTCACTTGGTATGTCTTCCAGGGTGTCTTTGCATTTTACTGAAATGGTTTGCTGATGTTCCTGGGGACTTTATGGACCAATAGGACCTTGAACTCTGGGAGGACTGTGGTTGGCTAATGGCCTGTGGGCCCCAGTGCTCTCAGCACAGGACCTGGGTGGAGGAGGTGCTCCACAGGTAGTGCTGAGTCCATGAACACTGCACTGTTTTCCACAACTCCAAGAAAAAAAAAAGAAAACCTAAAGTTCAACAATAGGGGGATAGTTTGTAATTCTGGCACAGGAACCAGGATAGAACAGCAGGTAGCTCTTTGAAAAGGCTAATTATAAAGGCTCAGCAGGAATATGTAAAAATATAAAAGGTGGAAAAATACTATCCAGTAAGCATGTTGTTTCTGCTATAAAACATGATGTGTATGTCATAGTTAAAAACTGAAAGGAAAGACAAATGGAAATAGTTGTGCTAAGACAGTGAGATTATCGGCAGTGACTATTCAAGGTTTTTCTTAAATCTTAACTGTTGCATCATCATTATAACATAAAAACTAAACCTCTACGGGAGTGTTCCACTGTAGGCATGCCCAGGATTTGGGAGGCCAAAGTCCTTTGCTTGTCCTTTGTCTAGGCAGATCTCCTCCAGGCAGGGTCTGTGTTGTGCATGCCTCATCCACATGGCCCCAAACCTCACACACAGTAGGTGCTCAATAAATACTTGCTGACCTGGCAGCTCAATGGGTAGCTTATTCTAAAGATTAAAGGGTTTTTTTTTTTTTTTTGAAGGTACCCAGAAGTACTTTGACTGGAGGAGAAAAGGAGTTGGGGAAAGAATTACATCTGGTCCACACACCACCAACTGACAGAAAAGTTTAAGTACTAGATTGCATGTAAGTTGGTTCTTTCAGTTCAACCAGTTTAGTAAATGTATAACCAAATAATTTAATTTTTTTTAACCTCTAAGCTTGTGTGTGTGTGAATAAAATCACAAAAAGAGGAGGAAAAACCTTTCGTCCACATGGGACCTCATTCTGGGTTCAGGGAACAGCAAGGTGATAAAGGCTGGTCCTCAGGGAGGAGTGGCCGCCTGACTGACTTCCCCTTTCGGTCCAGAACTTGGAGTTGAGAACTGTAAGTTGACCTCCTTCTTGCTCCAAGGTGGGGCCTCTGTGGAGTTGCCATCTTTCCCTCTCTGGGGTCCTGGTGCATATAGGTCCACAGCTCTGCCAGCCTCGTGAGGGCCTTTGTGCCAGCATATGGGAGGACTTGGCTTGGGGATAAAGAAGAAGTAGAGTGTATTTGGTTTGGCATTTGCTAACTGGTAAAGGTCCTGTCTTGGAATTATCCCTCACCAACCATCCCCTGGCTGAAATATCATCATTATTTCATCCCTGAGGGTAGGGTTTTGAGGTTCTCCTGCTCAGGCACAGGTCTGGAAAGGGAACCTCTCTGACCCATTTCTCCAATGGAAAAAGTACCACAAGGTGACTCAACACTGGGGGAAATTAGCCCCTGAATAAAGTTGGCGGATATTGTATCTGGTAGCTATTTGTGATGTGTCCCTAACAAAGGAGGCCCAGAGTAACTCTAGCTTTTCCAGAGAGTCTATCTGGACTACCGATACTAATTAATATATCCAGCCAGTTGGCCACTCAACTAGTGAGACCCTGAAAGAACAGAATGCAACACAGTGAATGGTTGACTTCTTATGCATTGTTTTCTAAGCAGTGCACTAAGCCCTCTACACACGATATTCTCTTTCAATTCTTCCCAAGAACCCTGTGAGGTGGATAATATCTCTACTTTACAGAAATAAAACCTAAGGCTCAGAGATGTGATTTGACCAGTAGCATGCAACTAAATATAGTAATGCTAATTAATAGCTAACAATCATTGAGCACTTACTACTACAGGGCTTCCTGCTTCAACTTGCTTAATCCTCATAACATCCTTAGAAACGAGGTAGTTATTGCCCCATTTTTAAGAAGTGCGGAAACTGGAGTACAGGAAGGATGAAAGTTCCCCAAGGCAGTCAGCTAGCAGATGTCAGAGTGGGATGTGAACACAGGCAGCTAAGCTCAGCCATACTTCTAACCCCCATGCTACATATGGTAAATGTCGGACCCAGCTGTGTCTGGTCCATGAAAATATACTGAGAGCCTGCTGTGTGCCAGGCACATACACCTACCCAGGTGATCACACCCAGTCCCTGCCCTCATCAGCTTCCATGCTGGTGTCACTGCACCCAGATGGTGTGGAGACAGGCCAGAGTGGGGAAAGGGTTGGGACAGCCAGGTGTAGGACATCCAGAGGACACTGAGCTCAGGCAGGGAGAAGGCAATCAGGAGTGACCCTACCCTCATCCTCTGTGGTTGCCCTGAGGTAATAATTACCCTCTTTAGGGGACTGAAGCAAGAGGTCAGGGGTCTCTAGGGCCCACTTATCTCCAGGACCTGGACTTCTTGGAGTCTTGCCTCACAGGCCCATCGTAAGGTTTCCCTTGTCTTTGCTTTGCATACATTCCACACAATAGGAGACACTGCAGATGGATCCTATCAGAGAAGCTCCTCCTGAGGAGATACTGAGGCCAGGATTACGAGGCCTTAAACTGGAATTTCTGAGGGAGAAATTATGCTTGAACTAGGTGGCTCTGCCTTTGGGAGGTCTGGAGGGTGTGACATGGTCTGATTTGTGTTGTAATAAGCCGGCTCTGGCCACTGGGTGGTGACAGGATTGGTGGGGCCTGTGTCCCTACTCTCTCTCCTGTAGGGTCAGCCCTATAGGAGCTCACCTCAGCTGTGGCTCTGGAAGCCTGCCCTGGATTGGAGAGATCCCATCTGTTCTGCACCTCTGGACCTTGGCCTCAGCTGATCAAATTCTGTCTTGAGCCTCCTCACCAGTACACTCCTCAGTGGACTGTGAGAGGCTTAAATGCATCAATATGTGAAAAGCACTTAGAGCAATGCCGGCTCATGGTTTACATGTGAGCAATCATTACTGTAATTACAAGTGACTGGGTGAACAGAGATAGACAGAAGCCTGGATCCGTCCTGGCCCCTCCCCTTTACCAGCCAGCCTTGAGCCTCGAGTCTCTCCTGTGGGATGGGGCTGGTCAGGCCAACTTGGCAGAGCTGTGTGAAGATCAGCTCTCATACCCACACCCTACCTGGTGGGTAGTAGGCCCCTCCTCACACAAGACTGAAAAAAAAAAGGCTTTAAGATTTCTCAGGAAGGTTTTGTTCCTGCTGTTTTTCCTTCCTGACTTCCCAACTGTCCATTTTCTCGCTGCCACTGACTCTCAAGCTTCACACCCTGCAGTTCCCAGATCTAGGGTGTCCGCTCATAGCTTCTGTCTCAACTAACATTACCTTTGTCCCTCTTCTAACCCTCCACCTCTGGGAAACAACATACAACTTTAAGGACTACTAACTTCACCACATCCATATGGTAAGAGCACCTGCTTACTGGGCACTGACTGGGTACCTGCCTGGCTTTGTTCTTTATTGCCATGTGCTGGGCCTTTGCATGGATGTGCTTGTTTGATCTTCGGTGTTCCTTGGAGGCTGGTGTAATTATCACCCCATTTAAAAGGTAGAAAAACAGAGGCACAAGTGGTTAAACAACTTGCCTGGTGTCACAACTAGGAAGTGTTGGTTTTAAACATAAGCAGTCTCAGTCTAAGCCCCAGCTCCCAACCACTCCATTTTCTTGTATGACCCTAACGTTTAAAATTCAGAGGAATTGGGAAAAGGAGCAACATCTTTGTCCTATGAATGTCAGAGTTTTATTTGCTTGCTTTTTTTTAATCAAAACTTCTTTTACTCCAGAGTTGGGTATCTCAAATTTCCCCTGGTTATATTCTGCTGGTGTTTTATCTCCTAAGGCATTCTCTAAATCTCACCAAACTCTCTTACGCTCAGAAGTAGGCATATTTTCTCTTGCTCTGTCACCTGTAGAGATGGAAAACTGCTCATTAGCATGTTCTTTCTCATGCTTGAAAATAGCTTTACGATGTCTCAAAACTCTCTGAGCAAGAAGGACCTGGCCCCTTTCCACGAGGCTGGTTTCCTGTCCCCTGCCCTGAGAAAAGTGTTCGGACTTTACAGACTCTCTCTTCCCACTGGTTATGTGCTGGACAATGGGGTCACACCCTAGAGTGCAGGTGGGGAACTCTCCCCTGCACAGAATTTTATTTTAGTTTAATTTGTTATTTTAATATTCCAGTACGTTTAGAAAGGAGATAAAAGTGGAAGGAAGTAGTGAAAAAAAAAAACTTATCCCTAAGACCTCCTCTCCTGACATTTTTATACAGACTAGAACTTACTTTGAACCCGAGGGCCTGCCTACATGCCAGGCACTGCTCACAAGGGCCTGTGGCAGGGACACAGTCCTGGTCCTGAGTTTCTTGCAGTCTGAGCTGGTGAGCACTGAAAACAGCTTCAAAAAATTTCCATTTCAACCAGCGTTTACTGAGCATCTGCTGTGACCAGGGAGTCTTCTGCACACTTTGGGTACATCAGCAAACAAAGATCTCTGTCTTCATGAAGCTTACATTCTAGTGGGGAAGGGAGACAATTAGTTGATAAATGCTATAGAAAAAAGAAAAGGAAGGGGGCTGGGGTACAGGGTGTGGGTGGGGAGGCTGCAGGATTAGATGTAAGTCAAGGCCTCCTAAGAAGGTTAGATTTGAGTCAAGACTTGAAAAAGGTAAGGGATTTAGCTGTGGGGTACCTAGGAACCCAGTGTTTCAGGCAGAGGGAATAGCTAAAGCCTCAAAGAGAAAAATCCAACACAAACACCAGGAAGGGGATACCCAAAAGATAGGGAATCTGAGAAAGGGGCCAAGGGGAGGGAGGAAGGAGGCTGAGCATGCCTAGGCTAATTGCACTGTGGCTGCCCTGCTGGGTGGGATGATTTACCTGACCCAGAGGACCAGGCTCAGCCCAAATCTCTGGGCCAAGGGAAATTAGCTCTGATCCAGGCTCTTTCACAATTAAGCCATGGCCTTCAGTAAGTCGCATACTCCCTGGGACTCAGTGGCCATGTCTGCAAAAGAAGACAGGCAACATCTGGCCATTCCCTGGTCTTCTGCAAGTACTTTATAAGAATAATAGTAATAACAATAGTAGTTATAATAATAAAGTTGCAAATAAGATGGCAATTGCAGTATCTTTCTGGGGTGAATAAGATAATTATTTTCATTACTGAAACTTTAAAAAATCAAAAGCAAAACCATCTAACTTATGTGGTTTCTGAGGAAAAAAAGACAAGAGAATGGCCTCTGGTCAGGAAAAAAAAATGAGGTGACAAAGGCAAAAGGCTTCCTCTCACCAGCATTTAACCGTCATCCTCTTTGTGGGAGCTGGGTTCTGAGGCCCCCTCTGGGCTGCTCCTGAGAATAGTTCCTTAGCTGAGCTTTAGAACATCTGCAAGCAGCCAACTGTCAGTTTGGGAAGGTTTGGAAAGTATTACGTAAGGCAAAAAAAAAAAAAAAAAAAGCCCAAAAAAACCCAAAAAACCAAAAACAACGGTTTTTGACAAATTAAAAAAAAAAAAAAGAAGACATGGCAAGGTTTCCTAGCCTTTAGGTTGTAGGGACCAGAAATGCAAAATTGTGTTCTCACAATCTACTGATTTGCTAAAAGGAGAGATTTGAGAGCACCACATTTTCAGACACTTGGTTTTGCCCAAACTCCTGGATTCAGGGCCATGTAGGTAAGGGCTTTCCCTACCCAGACAAACAAGAGTGTTCGGCTTTTTTAATGCCAAGACAGAGTTGGGGTGAGCCTGCTGGAAAAAAAGGACTAAAAAGAAAAGTCCTCCCAGAAAGTACATCCATGAAGGATTGCTTAGGTGAGGAGTCACAGAACAGGCACAAGTCAGGGTCTGAAGTCTGACTGCTAAAAGTCAAATCTCACCTGTAATAATAGCTCTCTGTGTCTCAATTTCCTCATCGGTATAACAGTAAAGTGATACCTCCTTCACAGGGCAGTTATGATGATCAAGTGAATTAACATAATGAAGTCTTTAGAATCATACATAAGTCCCAGAAAAACAGCCAACAGTGGGTGTTTTTGTCTCTGGGTTACATGGGTTCTTCCTAATCAGCCTCTGAGTGTTTTTCATTGAGGGCTGCCTATTTAGGGAACATTTTTGGTACAAGCACACTTTCAGGTCATGCAGGTCTCTTCTTTCTAACTGATATTTTCCTTAATCTTAAAAGAATCACCGTTTCCTAAGCCAGCACTGTAAAATAGAAATACAATGCAAGCCACAAATGTAGGTTGCCATATATGATTTCAAATTTTTTGGTAGCCACACTGAAAAAAATAGAATGAAAAAGGTGAAATTAATTTTAATAACACATTTTAACCTAATATATCTAAAATATTACTTCAATATATATTATGAATGAGATTTTACATTCTTTTTTTTCCTTACTACATCTTTGAAATCCAATATCTGTTTTACAATTACACATATCTCAATTCAGACTAGCCACATTTAAAGCACTTAATAGTCATATGTGGCTATCATGATGGACAGTACAGTTCTAAATGACAGGAAGACGGTTCTTGGCAGTGAGCTTTGGTGGGCTAGTCAGGCTGGGCCCTGACCCTCTCCCAGTCACCACTAATGATAACCAGAAAGGCCTCTGGGATGCAGGATCTTCTGGTCATATGGAATAAGGAGGTTTTTGATGCAAGCCGTACAAGTTCAACAGTGTGGTTTTGAACTGAGATGTATTAGGCAAGCTCTTGCTTGCCCCTAACGGTCTTTTCTTCCCTTCCCACTAACCCCATCCTCTACCTCCACCTGTCTTGATGATTACAATCTAAAGTAAGTTTATTAATTATCATCCTCTATTAAAATGCAAATGTTGGGATAATATCTTTACTGAGTATCACCTGAGACTAAGGTAGTTGAAACAGAGATTAGGATGGGAAGTAGAATGTGTTTTGGGGTTCTATTTGGAGGCTCTGTAAAGTGCCATTGTATAAAAACCATGAGGGGGAGGGTACAGCTCAAGCGGTAGAGCATATGCTTGGCATGCATGAGGTCCTGAGTTCAATTCCCAGTACCTCCCCTAAAAATAAATAGTAAACTTAATTACCCCCAACCCCCCCCCAAAAAAAACAAATAAAAATAAAGCTTAAAAAAAAATCAGTGATAGGAAAGCCTTGCAGAATGGATTCTGCAGGTTCTCAGCCTTTAATGAGCCCTTCCAGCACAAATCACTTAGTTCTAACAGGAACCTCATTAACCAAAGGCAGCAGTACCAAGTGAGAGCAGACACCATTTGAACACCTTGGGTTCAAATTCTTTAGGTGAATGAATCTGAATCTAAAAACTACACGAGGAGTCCCTTAAAGTAGGAATTTTGCAGACTTGTCCTGCCCATCCATTCCCAGCAGCCCAGAGGAAAAAGAGCCTACCCCTTCTCCCTTCAAAGGAATCACCCTTTGATTCCATTCAGGGAAATTTCAGTTTGGTCTTTAAAGTAGGATGTGTCTTGGGGAAGGCTGCCTTGATTTCTAGGACAGGACCTGCTTCTTCATCTCTCCCTTTCCCCATTCTGTTGTCTTAGGGTGAATTTGCTTATCTTTCCTCCAAACTACTATTATAAGCTTGTTTGTTTTTTTTTTTAATTTGGGGGGTGGAGGAGGTAATTAGCTTTGTTTGTTTGTTTAATGGAGGTACTGGGGATTGAACCCAGGACCTCGTGCATGCTAAGCATGCACTCTACCACTGAGCTATACCCTCCCCCATTATAAGCTTGTTTGAAGGGGGTCTCATTTCCCTATTCCCAAGTTCTTGGAAAGAGTGGAAGGAACCCCACTTTCACCCCTATGAGCTGGTAATGTATCTTATACCTCAGTGTATATCTTAATGTCTGAAACAAAACTCTATTCTTGTTTCATCTGTGATGAGACTGGACTATCTACCTAACCCACAAATGTTCCTTCCCTTCAGCATTCCTAACTGCTCCTTTTTCCCAGTCCATAGTATTCCCAGCTACATTGCCTTGAGGAAAATTACTTTTATCTGGCAGTTCCTGACTGCTGATCTCTGACTCAACTTCTTTAGTCTCATTGTGCCCCCAGGGAGGTTATCCAAAGAATGCTCTCTATCAATTGGTTTTTTTTAAGTTAACTTTTGTCAATAATCAACATTTTTATCGAGTGTTTTTTTCCTTGATTACTAATACGATACATAATTTTATTCTATAAAATTTGGCATAATCTAGAAAAGATAAAGAAGAAGCATCTGTCATTCTACTGTCTAGAAAACAACACTGTTATCTTTTGGGTAATCAATAGTTATTTGAGCCCATTATATTTTATACCAGTCAAAACTGTATCTCTGGAGTAATCTAGGAAGACAAGACTAGCACATGCAACAAAATAGAAGTATTCAATACAGATTTCATTCACTTAACCATTCATTCAGTGCTTTATGGGAAAGTACAGAAACATACTAACTTCATTTAGAAGTTTAGTTCACTTGGGGATGTCATCAAATGTACAGCATATTATTGAGGTCAGAAGAGCAACTGATTCCTGCAGTAGATTCTATCTCTTTGGATGGAGGTTTAGGCAGTATCTTTTCATTTTATTAGAGGGGGTTAAAAGTTAAGATTTCCCATGAGAAAAATTTTTACTATCTCAATGTAATTACTGTGACCAAATGGTGAAACTTCTAAATAGCACTTTACTAAAAAGAGTCTGTTCATTTTTCATGTTTGTGATCAAGATACCCCATACCCTCAAAAAAGAGCCTAGAGTCTGGCAAAAAATAAGAACCAACTGAAGTGTAGTAACTTAATCAGTAGATGTGGTCAGCCTCAGAGGATTGAAATCAACAGGCCGTTAAAAGTCTGGTTGATGTTCTGTGGTTACAAATTAAGGCGCAAGAATTTCTCTCTTCCTTAGTGACCAATAATCTTAAATATAAGTGCAGGTTTATGAATTTCAGTATATATGTGTTTTGGGGAGTAGGAGTGAAGTCAGGTTGTGAAGCCTAGGAAATACTGTCATTGAGTTTGGGAACTTGGAAAGTTTGCTGATCTGCAGAGGGAGCTCAGAGCTTGAGGTGGTGAATTGATGGAAGAATTATGGAATTGGCTGGAATCAACAGCCAAGTTAGTTCTGCGGACACTTGAGGGGCCAGGTAGTGCCACAGGGTAAGGCATAAAATAAAAGCCATAAGAGGAGATGAGTGGGACCCCAGTGTGCAAGCGAGTGGTGTGTGCCACTTTGAACTACCAAAGGCAGGACATGGCAGCAGTAATCTCTGGATAGAAGGTGAGGAGAGATTTGTCCTTTCCTTTAAGTCCTCTTTTGCCATTCTTCAACTGCCCACGTTTACATAGTAAGCATTTATTAATTTTTTAATGAAAAAATATAATTTAATAAAGATACAAAAAATAATTTAGGATAGTATTGATAGAAATTATGTCCTGGGGAAGAGATAAGACTCAAAAAGTCAAAGAAGAATCTCCTTTCTTGATTCATTTTCAAAAGGTCTTATTCCCCCAAACCCATAAGTCCATTCCTGTTCCCCCATGTCTGAAGTATTTCCTAAGAGATTTGTTTCCAATATTTTTGATCCTTGTGAAAATATCCCCAAGAAAAGTAACACACCCCCCTGTTCCCAGTTATTTATATCAATAATATTCAGCATATTCAGCATGTGGCTTTTCCATTGCAACTTTTGGTTCTTCAAAGCCCTATAATTTTGGAATTGGAATGTCATATTCTACTAGACTCAAAGTTGAGTTTGAGAAGTTCTTCTAAGCCTTTTTGAAAAAATAGAATTTATTTTTTAGAGCAGTTTTAGGCTCACAGTTTAGTTGATCCAAAGGTACAGAGATTTCCTATATACCCCTGCCCTGTTTTACTTCTTGTCAAATTGTAGACCCAAACTATGGTGGTGGGGAAGCTCTTCCTCTCCCCCATCCCTAGTCCATGATTAAAACACTGAAGTTCCCAAACTTTTATGTATTTGGCAACACCTGGGGAAGCTTCTGGAGTAGGACTGTGAAAGCCTTCAACAGCAGGGCATCTGCTCCTGGCAAACCGAATGTGTGGCTATGGTGATGAGAAGGGAGGTTTGAGGAAAGAAGCCGCTGGGGATGTCTGTGAGCCTGTGTCCTCTCTTAGGGCACCCATCCTGCAGGCACCCACCTACTGATACTTGGTGAGGGGTCTAAGAACACAGTGGTAGCTGCTCCCTTCATACCAGAAGAATCAAGATACTTTTCTATCTTGGCTACAGTCTCCCCATGCACTAAAGGGAGGAGTGGGACTGAGAGTAGAACAGAAAGGATGGGAAACTCGAAGGATGCCTGAGATTCAAGAATAAAGGAGTTGCTTTTTAAAGAAAAAAATTTTTTTTTCCTTCAAGGTCCTCTTTTTAATAAGATGTTTTCTTATTTACATGGACTCCAAATAAGATAAAGAAACCTTTTAAAAAGGTTGATTTTTTTAAAAGTGTTTTATTATGGAAATTCTTTAAAAAATACTAAAGTAGGGAGACTAGTATCATGGGCCCCCATTTTCTATTACTCAGCTTCAGTTATTATTATTATTATTATTATTATTATTATTATTATTATGACTATTATTATTACTATTATTATGCTATACCTCTCTCATCCTCCCTCCTCAAACTGGATTATTTAGAAGCAAATCCCAGTCATTTTATCATTCTAAATAGGAATATTTCAGTATGGACCTCTAAAAAAGAGAAAAAAGGAAGTCTCATGATTACAAATCTTAACCTTGTTTTTTCCTCATTCTTCATCTGTCACTAGACTTTGAACCTGAGTTCTAGACCTGGTTTGCCACTCACCAGCTGTGTGACCAGCAGCAAGTCATGTAACCTTTCTGGACCTGTGCTTTTCTCACCTGAATGGGTGAAGTAGATGATATCTAAGACCTCTTGCAGTTCTAGAGATCAAAAAGTCTTACAAAGGTCATTCTTTCAGCATCCAGAGACATAGTACAGATTTGGTACAGGATCTATTTCCTGTTTGTTTTTTGGTGCAATGCTCAGTTCAGAGTCAAGACCTTCTCAGTGAAGATCCAAGAAAGTCCCAGAGGCTGCTGAGTAGCAGAATCTTTAACTTGGAGCTTTAAAAAAGAACTGAGCCCTGGAACCATCCCTGGGAGCAGTTTTGTGCTGCTCTCAGTATCTCCTCTGACAACCTCAATGTACCTTAACAAGTATTCTGCTGAGTTGTGATGCTGGGAAGGTTTAAGTTCTCTAAACAGATCCACCTTTTCAAAAGACCACCCTGAAACCCATAGCTAATGAAAAGTGATGTTTACAGTGCTTTGGGGTGGCTGGGCGGTGGGGGGTGGGTGTGATTAGTTACACTTTTAGAAAACAAGGAACTGATTTTTGTTTGTTAAGGAGTAAGGATACCCATTATACAGGCAAACTGACTGAGTGTGAAGTAAAGTAGGTACATTTAAGGTTGCCTGGTAAATGAAAGATTAAGTCCAGGATAGAATTTCTTTTAAAAGTATGGAAAACTTATTGTAGATGTTGAGGTTTAGGGAAAGACAGGGGTTCTCTTTGGTTAATGAAGGAAGCTTTGGGCAAGAAGGTGGTACCCAGCACAGAGAAGCACTGCCAATGCGACCCTCACATTGCATGCCACAAGCTTTCATGGGCATTCTCTTGTTGCCTTCCCACACCATCATTAGAACTAGAATGATAGGAGCCCAAGGAGTAGGTGGCCCAGCATCTCTCAGCTAGAAAGTGAGGGAGGTGAGCTTGGACCCAGACTTGTGGCTGCCACGTGCATGTCCTGTTTCTCTGCATCTTGAAGAGGGATAGGGAAATGAAACTGGAGAAAGGCTATTGGGAAAAAGAAACTCGGTTGTCAGTGTAGCAAGAGTAAAGCAAATACTTACTAATGCTGCACTTTACTTTTCCTTCTTTTTTTTTTAATCACCACGGCCCAGAGAATGAAAAAATGGACTCAAATGGAGAAAAAGCCTCCAAAATTACATTTTAAAGTGCAAGCTCTAATCAGCTCTGAGGTTTTTCAGGAAACTTACTGAAGCTATGGACAAGGTTATTGTTTTAGTGCCAGGGTTTTAAATTGGGGGGGTAGGGTTAAAGGGACCAAAGATGAGGGTTGTTATTTCAAGCTGAAACCAGTATTCCATAGTGGGGAACTCACTAGGTCTGTGAGTTTTGGGGCTGGTTAGCGCACTCGGAGAAGTCCCTGGACACACTGAGGAGGGTCAAAGTATGCATTCTTTGTAACGGTTGTGGACTTGTACCACAGCTACTCAGTGATTAGATTCTGAGGCCTGTCCTTAGCAGGAAACGGTAAAGGAATCAGCAGGAAGCCGAAAACAAGGGAAGGGAAACTCCTCCCTCCTGTCAAAAGAACAGACTCTGGTGAAGATGATAATGAAAATGGGCGTTGTAGGGCTAGACAGGTTGAAATGGAGAGTGGTTAAATTTTGAATGGAAATAAGGCAAATGTACCTTATGGCATGTGACAAACTGCTGTGTTTACTGTGATTTTAATATGGAGCCTGAACCATGTGTTCCTGAAGTCCTCCAGAAGTCCCCACAGAATCCCCAGGACATGGGAAAAATGCTGTTGCTTTATTTCCAAGGGCAGTGGTTTGTGTGTTTTCTGAGGTCCAGCAGTCCATTGATAAGACAACCTCCCCTTGTTTCTGATTTCCGGCTTATTCAAGGCCAGAGGACCCAAAAGCCAAGTTAAGAAGTTTTACCGGGATATAAAATGAAAGTATAAATGGAATAAAATCATAAGGAAAACTGGGTGTGAAGGAGCAGAGGACCGCAAAATCATTTTTCTGTTTTACCCAGTTCGTTGTAACCGAAAATCCTCACTAGATTCCTGAGGTAGGGGGAGAGCCGGTGATTCAGTGGGAGAAACGGAGTCCAATAAGAAGAAACTGGTTATCTGAAATCCGACAACACTTTCTTGTAGGTTAGAATTCAGCTTTGAAGTTTCACTTGTTGAGCTTGGCTCAATAAGTTATGCTACTCCTGATGAAAAAGAAAATTAAGAGTATTTTATGTTGAAGGGCCTCAGTGATGAAAAGGCAGCATCTATCTCACTTATCAACTGTGCAGTGAGCTCTTAATGTTAGCAGTCTTGTGTTTAGATTGTTACCTGAAGAAAAAAAAGACAAACTGTCCAGAATGCTGATTCTACTGTTTTAGTGGGAAAAAATTTCTAACAGGCAACTGGCAAACAACAAAACTTTTGAAAAAGCAGTCCTGGGGAGAGTCCAGTGCAGTTTCATAATGGGTAGGAATAGTTACTTTGCTGCCTTTTTTTTTTTTTTTTAATCTTTCTGGGTTTGATGTGGATCTCTATTTGTTCAGGAAATTGTGACGTGTGTTCTGGGCAGGGTCTGAGGTTTTGGAACCTTTTCTAAAAGGAACAGAGGGCACCCTGCTACACTTCCTTGTTGTGAGGTTGGCGTGCAGGTGGTGAAGCTCAAGTGAGCTGGTCATCATGCAGGTGATCCTCCAGGGCAGCAGGCTTTTCTTGGCTCTCGCCTTCATCCTGATTTTGTATTCTTCAGCTCAAGGTAAGACCCAGGAATCTTGTCCCCCTGTAATCCTCCTTGTAAGCCCCAGGGTCCACACAAATAATTATATTCACTTTAAGGTACAGAACATATTATATTGTGGGAAAGCAGGCAAAAAAAAAAAAAAAAGGATTTGGGGGTAGCTGAACTCCTTAGTGTGAGGTGTGAGTTTGGTTACATTTGGTACCAAAAACAAAAACCAAAAAACTCTGAGCTGGTGAGGCCTTGTAAGTTCTCATAATGATTGAAATGTACTATTTTATTTTTGAATGAAAGTGTATGGTTTATAAATTTTTAAAAGCTCAAAAAAGGAATATAGAAAATGACTTACCCCTAAGTGTCTACTTCAATCCCAAATTTTAACATAATACGGTGGTGTCATAATTTTTGTGACACTGGGAAATGCTATTTTAAAAATCAGAGTAAATTTGACTGCATGTATTTTATCTTCTTTTTTAAACTTGGTTCTTAGTGAATATTCAATTATGGTTAGGTATATAGTTAATTCAAACCTTCTCAGATTTTAAAGAGAGGCCAAAGAATTTTAGGTTTCTCTATCATTCAGGGTTGTTTAGTCAGAATGAAACAACTTAAAACATTTAATGACTAAGAAAATGAAAATGATTAGTTTGTAAGAAAAATACAATTTCTTCTCCTTTGGTAAATAAGGGATCATGTCTGAATAAGGCAGAAAGTCATGGCCTGATAAATAGATGGGAGAATGTATCGTATGAAAACATTAAGTTCCCCCAAATCATAAAGGAAATATTGAGTCATAGTGACATACATGTCATGGATTTGTTTACTCAAAGTAACTTCTAGTCGTCTTGTTTTTACTTCCGGTGGAAATGAATATGTACAGATGATCTCAGATATATTCATTATGTATTGGAAATTTATAAAATCACTTTCTTCTTGTTATGCAATTATTGAAGAAAAAACCAACAAGTAATGTTGCTGAAACTTTTCCATTAATCTATTTAGTTTTTAAAGTATAAAACATTGTTGACTATAAGGAACAGGCTTTACTTGGATCTTTTAGGGGAAACCTTCAGTTTTATGAAATAATTCCCTAATATGTTTTGACAAGATCCAGGCAGTGAGGTCTGTGTTTGTAGCACAGACTTGAATGACCAGTTGGTGCTGGGTTCACCCTGACCAGAGCTATATGAGTCTTTACATTTTCAAAATTTCCCAGAAATGTCACATTTCCCAGTAAGATTCAATAGGGAAAACTAAAATTAAAACAAAACATTCTTTATGTAGTAGGTATTCTTCAGAAAGAAATGAAGAAAGAAATCATTATGAAATTGTATAAAGCACTAGCATTTATGTTGTCACTGGGTGGGTTTAGTTCTTTGTTGGAAAAGGAACCAAAAAAGAGAGAATGAATGCACTGAAAAACTAGGGTGTTTCCAAAGGAGAAGTGCATTTGGTGTTGCAATTAAGGGTCTGTGCCCACATCTGAATAAGAAGAAAAATAGATGTCCATCCATGGCTACATGGGTGAGTGACAGAAACTCAAGGCTGCAGTGCAAAGAAGCCACTATTTCACCATACTTCCATGTGATGCTGGATCTGATTCTGCAGCATTCTTTCCCCATTAAAAAAAATTTTTTTTTCTTAACCCACTGGTTTGATTGAATTGATCAAATCCACTAGACTGGCCTGCCTTTACTGAAACAACACATCTTAAATTACTGTATTGGCTTGCTAGGGCTGCCATAACAAAGTACCACAGACTGAGTGGCTTAAACAGCAGGAATTCATTTCCTCACAGTTCTGAAGGCTAGAAGTCCAAGATCAAGGTGTCAGCAGCGTTGGTTTCATTCTGAAGCTTCTCTCCTTGGCTTGTAGATGGCTGGCTTGTCTGTCTTCACCGGCTCCTTCCTCCGGGTGTGTCTGTGTCCCAATCTCCTCTTCTTATAAGAACACCAGCTATATTCAATTAGGGCTTATCCATATGACTGCATTTTATCTTAATTACCTCTTTTAAAGCCCCATCTCCAAATGCAGTCCCATTCTGAGGTCCTAGGGGGCGGATTAGGACTTCAACACATGAATTAGGGAAGGACACAGTTCAGCCTTTATCAGTGACTATAAGTCAAACCCAAGTAAAGAAATGGTGTAAAAGCGTGCCTACTGAGTGTAAAGAGAAGGAAGTTTGACTACGTGTGGGAGATCCCGGAGAGGACAGATGGCCAATCAATTTAACATAGAGCTCCAGGGGATTATTGATGAGCCTGTGAATCCTTTTATTGCCTTTTTTTTTGCAAAGATGTCCATAAAGAGGGGAAATGGAAAATCCATGAGCAGATATGGTCAAAGGAGTCAGTGCCAGACCAGGTGTCCACTCTACACTGCCTCTGAGATCACAATAATATTGATTCCACCTACCTGCACTGCTGTTTGACTGTAAAGTGATTTCACATCTGTTCTCTGGTGAATGATCATCACATTCCCTGTGAAGAGGAATTAACACCAATTTATAGAGGAGAAAACTGGATCTTTCATTCATCATCTCATTTGCTCTTCAAATCAACCTCTTGCAAAAAATTTATGAAACTTGCCCAAAGCCCACAACAACAAGCTAATCGCAGAGCTGGTCATCTGATTTCAAGCACAGAGTTAACTTTCTACTGCAATTTAGCTGTATTCTAGGTGGATTGGAGATTTTCTTTATTTAAAACAACCAACCTTGCTTTAACTATAGCCCTTGCTACAAAGACCACTGAGTTGAGGGACAGAAAGGGAGAAATTGAAAGCAAACTTGGAACTTTATATAGCTTGTCAATCCATGCAAGGGTGGGAGAACCTTAACCATCTTGTAGAATTTATTGGCCTGTAGGAAGCAACTTCAACTTAGATAGTGATGTCAGTTTGAATGCTACTAAATGATGAATCAAAATGGTCTTCTTCCCTCACTCGCAACATGGCAGTTTCTGCTTGTTTTTCTAACACGCCTGCAGCAAGTCTCATTAAGAATAAATTAGTAAATTGTGATGATTTGGGGGGAAAATTGATACTATAATGTAAAAAGGTATAGAGAGATTACTGGGGTAAGTTATTTGCTTTGGTAATGTTTATGCATAGAAAGTATTTTGCTAAAGCAGGACTAGTGACTCTGTGTGTGTGTGTGAGAGAGATGGAGTCAGAGAGAGAGGGTGGAGGTGGGCAGTGAGGGTAGTGATTCTAAATAAAAACCATTCTTTCCCTTTGAATCCACTACAAAATTAACCAGTTGATCTGCTAGTGGGACCTGTTAGGAAGATAATTTTTCTGTCCATGAGCATACTCCCTTTTACTTTTTAAATTATGGTAATCATAAGACATTTCTCTCAAGCAAGATCGAATCAAGGTACTCCCACACATCATTGGCTGGAACTGTTGAACTTTCACATCCTGCCAACATCCTTGAAAAAATATGTCAGGAACTTTGTGACGATGTTCTTTATTTTAAAGCAGATTTAAAATCACCAGTCATGATGATCGTTTGGTAAAGTGCAGCAATATAGAATCACTACATTATGCAGCTGGAACTAACATAGTATTGTAGGTCAATTTACTTTAAAAAAAAAAACCCTCATATTATTTTATTTATATGGAATATTCAACTTGGTTAAAATATTGAAACCAAAAGTAGATTGATTAGTGGTTACTGAGGGATGAGACACATAAGATACAGGAGCTGGATAGCTAAAGGATAGCCTATGGCATTCTGTGATGATAAAATTGTTCTAAATTTGTGATAGTTGCACATACTATGAATATGCTACAAACTTTTATATATTAGAATTTTATATATTAGAAGAGTGAATTGTGTGCTATGTTAAATATATACCAAATACATACCAAATTTTTTTAATTAAAAAAAAATCATCAGTCCCAAATTACATAAACTTTTTTTGGGTGGGGGGAGGGGTGGACTTCTACTTTTGATTTCTTTATAAATCTTGGAACAGCTTTATTGAGATAGAGTTCACATACCATCCAATTCACCCATTTAAAGTGTACATCAATGGTTTTTTAGTATATTCACAGGTAAGTGCAACCATCACCCTAGCCAATTTTGGAAAATTTTCATCACCCCCAAAAAGAAACTTCTCTTTATAAAATTTAAAAGTTGAGATTCTGAACTCTAGGGGAAATTCTGTATTTCAGAATTTTTCTAATTTACCAAAGTTGTGTTTTTTTTACAGCAGTGAAAAGATGTGATCTTTCACTTGGATACTTCCTCATAAAGTATCAGTTTTACTTTTCTGTTTAACGTCCTATCTATGCAAGCATTTCCTCAGCTAGATATTCAGCCTTCAGTCACAGTAGAGGAGAATGTCTAGACCTGCCTGGTCCAAAATGGTAGCCACGGGCCTCTTATGGCTACTAAGCACTTGAAATGTGTGAAATGCAGTGAGTACAAATTGGGACATGGTGTAAGTGCAAAATATACACCAGATTTAAAATCTTAGTATAAAAAAAGTGCAAAATGTCCATTAATAACTTCTATATTGATTATGTTAAGTGACAATTTAAAACATATTAATTTAAGTAAAGTGTTTTAAAATTAATGTCACTTGTTTCTCTTTAACTTTTAAAAATATGGCTGTGGTAACATTGAAAATTCCATACGTGTTCGTATGGTTCCTCTTGTTTCTATGGGACAGTGTGGGTCTAGATGGCATTGGGTGTGAAGACATCGCCCTCTGCTGGAGTAGATGTCGGATTTTTATCTGACTTAACATGACGAGGCTTCTAAGTAGCAATTCATTAGATGCCAAATTTCCTCAGGAAAGAATTGGAGATGGAGAAAGAGCTAAAAGTATGAAATACCTACCACGTGCAAAGGCTTGTGCTAAGTGTTTCACATACTTTTACCTCTTATAAACAGAAACTCTTTGGGATACTACTGTTCATACATGAAAGATGAGAAATTGAGAATCAGAGAGGTACTAAATGGTAGAACAAGAATTTAAATTTTGGTCTTTTTACAAACTATTTACTATCAGAGATGGATCAATAGGTCACTGTCATCCTTCTCAGCATCGGGAAAATTAGCATTTAAAGAGCTCTGACAGAGGTGTTAGATACTGTTCTAAGAACCTAACATTTATATCTCATTATTAGAGCTATTACTGTCCCCATTTTATGAATGAGGAAATTGTGGTACAAGGAGGTTAAGTTGGTCAAAGTCACATAGCTAGTAAGGGGCAGACACCGTCATGTCATCTTGCTACCTCACCTCCAGCCTCCAAGCAATGACACAGCTAAGCCATTCTGGATGCCTGGAGTCCCAGACCAGAAATACAAGCTATATTCAGGAACTATGGGGAAGACTGTAGCAGAATAGGAGTTCTGAAAGGAAGAATGAAAGAAAAAAGACAGAAAGAAAAAGAAAGAGGGAAAAGAACAATGGGAGAACATTTGAGAAAATGGGAGAACACCTGAGAACAAACATGAGAAGAAAAAAAAATCACCAGAGTTTACCATTGTCATTATTTTTGTGTGTTTCCTCTCATTTCCCTTCAATACCTGGTTATGTAGTTGTACTAACAACTACATTATGTACAGAGTGGTATTCTGCTTTTTCTCACTCTTTTTAAAATACAGATTTCCCTATGATGCTACATAGTCCTTTCCATAAGTACTATGTTTTTCCCACTTGGTTAATATTCTCTCATATGAATGCCTCATAATTTATCTGAGTATTTTCTATTGTTTTGATTATTTAATTATTTTCTGTTTCCCTATTTTTAAGTAATACTAAGGTGAACAGCTTCACATTATCTTTTATATATTATATTTTCTTTCTATATATATGTATATCATGTATATCTTAATGATGTAATAACTTGGAAATGCTGTATTTATAAAATTAATCAAACATATTAGCTAGGATAAAGTTGAGTGTAAACAGACATAATGGACAGTCATGAAGAAAGAGGACATTTTGAAAAAGTTCTGTGGTTCTGCAATCTTTTAAGAACAAAGTCTTTGGCCATCCCATTCAGATGTAAAGTGAACGTGACCTCGGTAGAGGCTCCACTTTTCAACCTCTCATAGTTGAGAACTGGACGCAACTTGTGCATATGCTCCTAGAAACACAGATACCCAGGGGGAAAAAAAGGCAAAATTCAAAAATTCATGGTCTCTGGGGGTTTAGGTAATGATACTAGGAGTAACTTTTCTTGTTTGCTACATTTTTAAAATTTTTGATAATGAACACATATTTCTTTTCTAACATAAAAGTTATTAAAAATTGCAACAAAGGCAGTCTAGATGTAAGGAATATCTAGATGACTCTCCATTTCTAAGAGAGAGTACTATAACAGGTAGAGACCCCTCTACACCCAAAGTCAGGAAACCCTTTGACAAGTTGCTGTATGAATCCATTTACATATAATTCTAGAAAATGCAAACTAATTTATAATGACTGAAAGCAGATTGATGGTTGGGAGGTGGCCAGTGGAGGGGGTTGAGGGGGAGTCATGAGGAGGGAGGGAGAAGGGAAGGATCACAAAGGGGCACAAGGAAACTCTGGGGGGTGTTGGATGCATTCATACCCTTGATTGTGGTGATGGTACCATGGTTTATCCATATGTCCAAACATTAAACTGTACACTTTAAATATGTACAACTTATTGTATTAATTCCGCTTTAATGAAGCTGTTAAAAAATAAAAATAATTTTTATTAAAATACTCAAAAATCTAAAGGTTCAAAGGTACATGCAGTGAAAAGTTAAGAGTCGTTCCTTCCACCATCTTTCAGCCACCAATTCCCTCTACAAAGACAATCAGTTTGCTGTGTATCTTTTCAGACGTGTTCCATGCCTACAGGCATATAGTAAATACATTCTTAAAAATACAAACACACACAAATGGTAAAACACAATGCATAGTGTTCTTTACTTTTTTTAACTTAATAATATACCTTAAAGATTATTATTTATCAGTACCCAGAGAACTACCTCATTCTTTTAATAGTTGTATAGTCTTGTAGACTGTGCCTCAATTCATTAACATTTAATTTTCTAATTTTTGTTATTGAAAAAAATATTGCAGTGATTGTCCCCAATACTATTTTTCATTTTATTTTGTTTTCTTAAGTGGTTGTTAACATTTATATCTCGATCTGTACGGACAATAACGTACAGGGCTTTAAAATCAATTTTCCTGCTTTTCAAGAATTTTAGATGTGTCCTTTCTTGTTAAGAAATTATTAGTCACACTTGTGTGAATCAAATATGTACTTGAGGTGGGGAGGAGATGAACCACTGGAAGGACAGTGAAATATTTCTCACCACCAGGCCTCCACATCCTCCTTGCTAAACCAAAGAACGAACAATTTATTTCATGAATTAATAAAGGATCTTCCATATAACCTCTTAACGGAGACTTTTGCACAGAAATTAAAAAGAGGCTGTTACAGACCAGCTTCTGTGAATAGAGGAGATTTGTTCTTTTGAAAACTCTGACTAGATCTGAGGGCAAAGAAAGAGGCCAAGTTTTATCTACTTTTCATTCCCAAGAACACCATATGGCCCTAAAGAACTAGAGCTCTGTAATATCTCAGGTACTACTTGGTGTATTCCTTAACCTTTCTGAGCATGATTCGACTCATCTATATCAGAAGAGGCAGGCTTTGGGGTCAGATGTAGGTTTCAATCCTGGGTCCTCTACTTGGCACCTATGTGGCCTCAGTTTTCCATTGTATAAAGTGAAAATAATAGTACAAAGATAATAATAGTTAGTATTATCAAGTGTTTACTGTGTGCCTGGCACTACGTTAAAGGTCTTTACATGCATTTTCTCATTTAGTTTTTGTGCCAGTTTATGAAGAAGAAGCATTCTTAGTACCTTGGTTTCTGGTGGGGGCTCAGGGAAGTGAAGGTTTCACATCTCACCAGTAGCAGAGCTGGGACTTCACTCCAGATAGCTAATTGCCAAGACCTATTCTAACCTTAAACTATAAGATACCTTACAGGGGTGTTGTGAGAAGGACAAATGGTGTACAGAAAAGGCTGGCAAATAGTGGGTGCTCCTGTTACATTAATAATCATAAAACCTGTCCACATCTTACCTACCAAATTTAACATAAATTTCTTAGGGACAGAGTGATTAGAAACAGTGTAAGAGATATTTATTGACCACATGGATTCCTTGTTTGGGCAGGTTCTCCTGTGCGGAGAGCCAGGTACCAGTGGGTACGCTGCAATCCTGACAGTAATTCTGCAAACTGCATTGAGGAAAAGGGACCGGTGTTCAACCTACTTCCAGGTGAATCCAACAGAATCCTTCCTCCAAGGACTGACCCTTTTTCGTAAGTGGACTTTCTCTGACTTTACTTCCACCAACCTCTGTTGAGATCTTGGCATGGAGGTGGGAGGGTTGCCCAGAGTGTTTTTCTTCAGGCTCTTGCTTTTGTGGTTTTGTTTTCACTGTACAGTACAGGGTAAAACTGTACTGTATTTACTGGTATACGAGATGCACAAGAATACATGATTCATCTACATTTTTGTGAGGTCTTTTTTTTGTGGCAGAAACAATAATTGAGTATTATTCAGAAATAGGTATTAAAATGATTGAATGTTATTTTATTAAGGCAAATAGAGCATATTATATATTAAAATCCAATAGGAGTCTATCACCTGAACAGATAAACAAAATGTAGTAACATCCCTAAAGTGGAATATTATTTGGCCATAAGGAAGAAGGAAGTACTGATAAATGCTAAAACATGGATGATGAATCCTGAAAACATGATGCAAAGAGAAGGAAACCAGGCACAAAAAGCCACATATCATATGATTCCATTTATATGACATGCAAATCCAGAGAGACAGAAAGTAGATTAGTGGATGCCAGGGGCTGTGGAGGAGAAAGAATAAAGAGTGACTGCTTCAGGTATGGGATTTTTGAGGGGTGATAAAAATGTTCTGGAATTAAATAGTGGCGATTAAAAAAAAAAAGAAGAAGAAATTAGGGAAAGGAAGAATAAATGGTCATGATTCATAAAAAAGAAAGCTAAACCTCTTCTTGATCAGATAAAACCTGCTTTAAACTAGCAAAAAAGACCCAATAGGAATTCATAAGTAACAAAAAATCAAACTGTATTAGAATCCATTATTTCAAAGAATATCAAAGGTATATGTAGCAAAAATATGTTATGAAAGAAATATCATAAAAGTTTTAGTTTTCAGACTTAAATAGAACACAGTATCATCTTCCCATCAGTATGCAGACATTTTCTAGTATCTTCTACATTTAGGTAAAATCCCTTCTTTGACCGTGTGTACACTCCAGCTGTTGCCCCCTTCTCTGCTCGTCACAGTAACACTTCCTGAAAGGGTTGCTGATGCTTACTGTCTCCCTCCTCCTCTCCTCAACCCCTTCTGGTCGGACTTCCATCCCTACCTTCCACCCAGAGTGTTTGTTAAGGCCACAATTACTCCTGGTTAACACAACTGTGGGTTACTTCTCTATGTTTAGCTTGCCTGATTTCTTAATTGCCTTCAAAAACAGCTGACCATCTCTCCTTTGAAATATTTTCTTCTCTAGGCTTACATGGCCTCACCTTATCTTGGGTTCCCTTCTATTTCCCTGGTTGTTCTTTCTCCTCTGATTAATATTTGATATGTTGGTGTGGCCCTGACTCTGTCCGGGGCTGCTTCTCTATCTGCATACTTTCTTTAGGTGACTTCATCCTGTTCCATGGCTTTTGCTACTATGTGTGCGTGTGTATGTGCATGTGTGCGTGTGTGTGTCTGTGTGTGTCTGTGTCTGTGTGTGTGTTGGGGGGGGGAAGAGAGCGAGAAAGAGAAGCTACCAAGTCTGTGTTTCCAGCACTGATCCCTTTTCCCTGATTCCACAGTCTAAACTAGCAGGCAGGTCACCCTCATTCCTCTGCATAGCATTTAGCTCCACCTAATATTTTCCTGATTTATTTATTTACTTTTTATTGTCTGTCCTCCCCAAGTTATAAACTTCTTGAGCAAGGACCTCATTTGCCATCTACCTCATCCCCAATCTATATCAGGCACTCAGAACAGAGATCAGATATTCACTGAATATTTATTGAATGCATGCATGAAAGAAACTCTGATCTGTTGCATGGCCTGTGTTTTATTATTTTCATGGAGTAAATGACCCATAGGTTGTGAAACTAAACTTTTGTCTCTAATACTTTGTTGCTTTGTACTTTTGGTGCTGAACGGACTTCTGACTACTACAGTGAATCCAGCTGAATGAATGCACTTATTTTGGGGGATGAAATTGAATGTCAATATGCTGGCAAATATAAGGCTTGACTTGTTACAAATAATTTCTTAAGGGTGAGTTTTGTTGAAGCACTGTGAATTATTAGAAATTTTGTAGAAATTTTAAATTAAGAAAAAATGTCATCTATCTAAGCTGATTTAATTGTCCTTTCTTTAGTGGGAGAAAATGTAAAAATGGGGTCTTTAAAAAAAAAGACCCCTTAAGTAAATCCCAAACATAGGGTTGCTTTGCTAGTGATAAGAACATTAGCATTTTTTGCCTGAGTCTGCAATGAGTAGATATGGACTTGATAAATGCAATGAGTTAGACACAGTAAGTACAGGCAAACATGTGGAAAGGTCTGACTTATTTTTTGCTTTAAAGTACTGAATAACTGGGAAACTTTTAACTTCTAATTTGAGCAACTGAGTAGCTGCATTTATTTTCTTATCTTCGAAATTTATTACGATTATCTTTTTTACACTTCAAACTTTAATGTATTTTTTTTTCCTTTTTTCTGTCTTACTTCAGAATGACGAGATCCAAGAACCTAAATGATATCTTCCCTCTTTCTGAGGACTTTTCAGGATCAGGCTCTGGCTCTGAAGCAGGATCTGGAAGTGGCTTCCTAAGTGAAATTGAACAGGAATATCAACCAGTAGAAGAAAACAATGATTTTTATCACAACTTTAGGTCTCTGGAGAGAAATCTGCCCTCAGACAACGAGGACTTGGGTCAAGATGGACTAGAAGAGGATTTTACCATATAAAAGAGAGGGTTTCCCACCTTGATGCTCAGCAATGTATTTTGTGTACCATGGTTAAATGATTAATTTGGGGACAAAAAGCTTTATAGAAATTTTAAAACGTCTGAAAAAGAAGTTTAAGTTTTATCATCTTTTCTTTCTCACGAATTCTTAAAGCCTCCTTTACCTATACTATTGCCCTAGAAAATACCTGCACTTTTTTTGTATTATATTCAACAACATCGCTATGAAATTAACCAGACTCCCCATGTCTATAAAATTGCTTTAAAGAATAAATTATATTGTTTTAAAAAAAATTTAGTTTGAGAAGCAAGTTGACAGGTACTATTTCATATCTAAGCCTTCAGGAACCTGACTCTCTGAATTCTAGATACGCCCCTTTTCTTATGAAAAAACACAGATGAAACACACAGTGAATGTATAGAGTGGGTATTTGATATGTTTTAAGGTGTGAGTTAAGCTGTTTTAACTTAACTGTTTTAAGCAGTTAAGTTAACTGCTCTAATATTACCATTCAATGTGTTTGCAGAGCTAGTGGACATTATTGCTTAGAAGTGTGATTGCTGTCACAATTAGAAACTTAACACCCAAATTAAAGCACAGTTGTGTTCTCAATACCTCATACTGCTTTACCTTTTTTCCTGGATATCTATGTATTTTCAAATGTTACTCTATTAAAGCAGAAGTATAATCAAAGGGTTAAGCTGTCTGGGATCTCTTGTTCTAAACTCAGAATATAATTATTTTGTTCAGATGTTTCTAGACATCTTATCAACAAAGTATCTGTAAAATTATTTTACAGTGAGAGCAAATTTTGTAACTAGAATCAAATCTCATTAACCAGCAGATGAAGAAAACAATCACGCTACAGTAAGAGGGCTATTCTTGTCCAAACACTTCTTCTTCTTGAAGGCTATTGCCATCTCTGTTCCCCTTAGTTCTCAAAAGCCTGTCAGCATCAGTGTCATGGATCCTGTTCTGCATCATCTAGATCCCCTCTTCAGAACCAAGGACTTATTCAAATTAACCTCTGTTGAAGAGAGACACCTTGTCCAAGGCCACACCTCTTCCCAGGGCAGTCTGCACCCAATGCCTGGTTGATGTGGGTATGTTAATGCCAGACCCCTCCCCTGAACTTGGGGCAACTCAGCAAGGCCATCACAGATTCAGAGCTCCCTGAGGAGTCTGCTGAGGCTTTGTAGGGACTGCTCTGCAGCTTAGTTTCTTTCTTTACTTAACCTTGCTTCTTTCCGTTCCCCACTAAGAGAGCTCCCTTAGAAACTTTCTGCACACTAGTTTTCATCTCAGAGTTTGCTCCATGGAGAATCCAACCTGCAATAGTTGGTGCCAGGATGGATAGAAAGCAGATGCCAAAGTGGAATTTTGGGAATGGATCACCTACTGCCTGGCTGGCAATGAGGAACCCATTCCTGGCTGTAGACGCAGAACAGGCACAGGAGAACATTGCAATTGTTCAGACTTCCACTGATGATGAACTGGGATGGTGTACCAATGGAAGGAAGTGCACTAGGGTGCAGTGTATCAGGCATCTGAGGCATATGGGGAAGTAGTAATTATAAAGACAATGGTATTAAATGGCTCTTGGTGGAGGCAATTAATGAAAGGCCAAGGATGATTAATTAAAGACTAAATGTGAAAACAAATGGGCTTCCTCAGCACCATATCAAGAAACTCTCTTCTGCAGTGGAAGGGCTAGAAGGGTTGAGGCCCAGGCCTAAAATGTAATCCTAAGAATAGCTGAGTTTAAGAACGTTAAGTTGTCAATCTACCCAAGTTTGTTATGGGTCCTGATTGGGAAAATACTGGACCTTGAGAAATGAGGACATCTGGGTAGAAATGTATCTGGGTTGATACATTCAGAATTTGAATCCTCAGATTTCCTTGAACCCTCTGAATCTATAGAAGGGGCCCACTCCTTAAGAACTAATGCTTTCCTCTGGCTTAAAGATGATTAAGAGGCTTCTGCCCTTTAAGACCACATGCATGCTCCCTCAAGGTCTGCCCCGCCTCCCTGCCTAGCCACGAGATCAATTACTAAAATTACAATATAACCCAACAGAAAAGTGTTGGGCCTGCTAAGGAGGAAAAGTGAAGGTTCTGTAGAACTTAGCTGTTATGTACCTCAGAAGCCAAGAGAGTGTCTATGTGACTTTAAGAGTGTTAGATTAAGGGATGGAGGCAAAATATCAGGTTGGATAAGGGGGTGTTTACCAATATGGAACTACTCTTCTGGGATACAGGATTTAATACTCTGGCAAGAACCCCAAGAGAAGGTGTTGACATGCTGCTATAAATATTCTTAGAAGCTTGGAGAAAGTGACAGCCCCTCTTAAGTGAAGTAGAAATGCTAGAACTGCCATGGCAGGCACAGAAGAAGGGGTCAAAAGGTTTAAGGAAGTGAGCATGCTAGAATGAACAGACTGTGTAAGCTTCAGAAACCTACCAAAAGACTTTGTTCTGCAGGAAGGCCAAAGCAATGGAGAATACGCTGGTGAGAAGGACAGCATCTCTGAGCTATCAGTGGTAGATCTCCTCTGAAGGGCAGAGTTGATGGTAGAATGTTATTACAGGATGGAGTTCACTAATAGCCATGGGAATGATGGGGTCCAGAAATAATAGAGACCAGGTGGCAGTGTTCAGCCATCAGAAGGCAGAAGGAACAAGGGCATAATGAAATACAGGAAGCTTGATGGGCAAAGTTATGGAGCGACACCTTCAGAGGTAAGATAGTTGGAAAGAGTTCTGCACCCAATTCCAGTATGTGTTGGCAGGAGGTGGGGGTGGGGATGGAAATTTCCCCACATCAACCAGCAAGTTTCTGACACCAGCTGGGTGTTCTACAATTCAACTCAATTCTGACACTATCTACCTAGAGAGAGCATCAGATCCACAGGTTAAAGGCTCAGTCCCACAAGGCTGACCTCCACTTCAGATGCCAATTGCAAACTTAGGTTGTTACCTGTGCTTCTGACTGACTGGCTGTAAATTGGATGTTCCAATGACCCCTTCCTTAGGTTCAATTAATTTGCTAGAGCGACTCACAGAACTTAGAGAAACACTGTATTACCTAGATGACAAATTTATTATAAAAGGGTATAACTCCAGCTGGATGAAGAGATACCCAGGGTAAGTATCCCAAACAAACAGCTTCTGTCCTCATGTAGTTGGTTCCCCAACGTGGAAGCTCTCTGAGCCCTGTCCTTTTGGGGTTTTTTGAAGTTTCATTACATAGTTACGATTGATTAAATCATTGGTAATTGAACTTAATCTCCAGTCCCTTCCCCAGAAGTCAGAGGGTGGGATTAAAAATTGCAAGCCTTTAATCACACAGTGAGCTCCAATGGCCAGCAGTTCCCATCCTTAGGTATGGTCCAAAAGTCACCTCATAAACAAAATAAATGATACCTTTCTGGCTTTTCATCTTCTAGGAAATTCCAAGGGTTTCAGGAGCTCTGTGCCAGAAACAGTGGAGACCAAATCTATATATTCCTTGTTATAAATCACAGTGTCACAGCTGGGCAGCCAACAAAGGTATTGCTCAGTCTATTCAATCAGAAAAATTGAGGATGAATGATCAGGAGGCTTAGGCAGCTGCCTTAAAAAAAAAGTATGAACCCTTTGAACAGTTTCTTTACCTGAGCCAGTTTTCAGACCTGGAACCCACTGACTAAAAGAGAGGTTAGGTGTTCTGCAAATAGACCCTGTGACACCATGGCAAGTATATACACCACTGATTCCTCTAAGACTTAACCAAGGGAACTGATGGCCATTAACTCAGGTACTATACCCTGGGGAAAGGAGAATATTTAAACATTTCAAGGACAGTCAGTCATAGGGTCTAATTGACTTTGATACATGGAGACCCAAAACATCATCATGGCCTCCCTGTTAGTGGGGCATTAGGTGATGAGGTAATAAATGGAATCTTGACCTAGCTCACGCTGGTCATTTTTCCAGTCCCCAAAAGTGTCATTAGAATGGGCATATTTGGTAGTTAGCACAACCCTACATTGGTTTCTTGACCTGTGTGACAGGAGAAGATCAAGTGGAAATTTCCAAAGCTACCCACCTCCATCCACCAACAAATTAAAAACACATTTATTCCTAGGGGAATGTCAGAGATTAGTACCTTTACAAACCTGAAGGATGCAGGGATCCTGGTCCCCAGTGTATCTCCATTTAATTCACCAGTCTGGGTCTTACAAAAACCAGATGGATCTTGGAGGGTGATAGTAGACTACCACAAATTCAACAAGGTAGTTCTAATTGCAGCAACTATGCCAGATGTAGTACTTCTGCTAGAGCAGAGTTACACAGCTTCAGATACATGGCAGGCAGGCACTGAGCTGATAAATGCTTTCTTTTCCATCCCTATCAAAAAAGAGAATCAGAAACAGGTTATGTTCTCTTGGAATGGACAACTGTACACATTTAGTCTATTCCCAGAGTTATGTTAAATCTTCTACCCTCTGTCATAATGTAACCTAAAAAGACCAGGACTGGCTGGACATCTCAAAGAATATCATAGTGGTCCAGTGTATTGATGGATGTGAGCCTGTGTCCAGACCCCCATGTTATGCAACCACTGATGAAATGACATCTCTCCCTCAGCTCATATCTCACGTCTATGGCCATATGGTGGGGGCAGGAAGTGTTCTTTATGACTAACTGGCAGCGTCAGAATAAGATCAAGCTTAGTTCACAGATGGATTGGCCTATAAATATAGGTTCAAGTCAGAAATGGATGGCAACAGAACCACAGTGCCAATCAGGAACAGCCTTGAAAATAGCTGTGAGAGGAAATCCTCCCAATGAGCAGAGCTTGAGGTGGTATACCTAGTCATTTACTCTGTGTGGAAAGAGAAGTAGCCCAAGGTTAGGATATATACAGTTTCATGGGTAGTGGTAAATGTTTTGGTCTGTTGGTAAGGGGCCTAAAATAGAAAGATTAGAAGATTGGGATTAATAAGTCTGGGGTAAAGGCACATGAATGGACCATTAAGAGAAGATGCAAAGTGTGAAAATCGCTGTATCAAATGGCAATGCAAATCAGAAAGAATCTATTACAGAAGAGGCACTAAACAACCAGGTAGACAAAATAACTTGGGTAGTTATCAGTCAGCCTCTGTAATAGGCTCCCTAATGATAACACAATAAATTAATGGAGGAGTAGCCATAATGGCAAAGAGGGAGGCCACACATGAGTTCCCACCGACCATGACTAATTTAGCTATTGATGTTGCCAAATGTCCCATATGCTAGCAATAGAGCTCACTGCTGCGCCACTTATATGGCACAATTCTTCAAGGAGATTTTGGTGGCAGGTTGACTATATAAGGCCTCTTCCATCCTGGAGGGACCAGAGATTTGTTCTACCAGGAATAGACATGAATTCTAGGTATGTACTGTCTTTCCTACCTATTGGGCCTCCAGGAGTATTCACAACTAAGGGCTTACAGAATGTTTGATTCACCAACATGATTTCATATATAATTGCATCAGATCGATGAACCCACTTTACAGCAAGGAGATTCAATTTCCCTCAAATAGAGGCATATAGGTTCAACTCAATCCCACTAAAGATCACAGCAGCTCCTCTTTTTTAAAATAAAAGTGGATTAACAATTCAAAAATTTATATGGAAATACAAAGAACTTAGAACAGCTGAAACATTCTTGAAAAAGAACTAATTTGGAGTAATTACACATCCTTACTTCAAGGCTTATTATAAACCTACAGTAATCACTGCATTGTGGTATTGTGTGAAAGCAGACAAATAGATCAATGAAATAGAATTAAAAGAGCCATAATTATATATTTAATAGATTTTTGACAAAGGGACCAAAGTAATTTAATGGGGAAAGGAAATTATTTTCAACAAATGATGCTGGAACCATGTGTACAAAAATAAGCCCGCAAATCTTACCTCACATTATTTGCAAAATTTAATTTATGACAGATCACACAGCTAAATGTAAAAGCCAAAATTCTCAGATCATCCAAAAACATTATTAAGAAAATAAATAGTGAAGCTACAGAATGAGAGAAAATATTTGCAATTAATGTATCTGTTATAGGACTTGTATCCAAAATATTTAATAAACTATAACTCAAGAAGACAAACATCCCAATGAAAAATTGGCAAAAGTATTTTTTCCTTTTTATTGACATATAATTGACTTATAATATTATATTAGTTTGAGGTAAAGAACAGTAATTTGATAATTTAATGTATTTTGTCTATATATTATAATGCTGACCTGAACATCAGCAATAATAGAGATGAACTTTAAAACGTGTATGAAGATGCTGTCCTGCTCTACTAAATAGAAATTTTACAGGTACACAAAAAAGCACATTTAACCATAATGTAAAGCTAATCCACAGACCACTGTTTTCACAGAAATTTCTGCTTTATAAACTTGGGTTAGGATTTTTTTTGTTTTCCTTCCCCTTACTGTCTTACAGTTTACTTTTTTTGTGTGTATGGTAAAAAAACACATAACATAAAATATACCATTTAAAACATTTTAAAGTATACAGTTCAATAGTGCTTATATTCACAGTAATGTAAAATGGATCTCCAGGACTTTTGCATCTTGCAAATCTGAAATTCTATACTCACTAGACAGCAACTCCCCTTACCACTTCCCTCCAATCTCTGGTAATTGCCTTTCTACTTTTGGTTTCTATGAATTTGACTACTTTAAGTAACTCATGTAAGTAGAATCATACAGTCTTTATGTGACTGACTTACTTCACTTAACATAATGCCCTCAAGTTTCATGTATGTTGTAGCATGTGATAGGATTTTCTTCCTTTTTAAGTCTGATTAATATTCCATTCATCCATCCAGGAACACTGGAGTTGCTTCTATCTCTTGGCTATTATGAATGAAAATGAGTGTTCATATGCACTATGAACATGGGTGTGTTAATGCCCTCTTTGAGACCCTACTCTCAATTCTTTTGGATCTACACCCAGGACTGGGATTGCTAAATCATATGGTAGTCCCATTTTCATTTTTTTGAAGAAACTCCATACTGTTTTCCATAGGGGCTGTACCATTTTGCAGACTCGACAAGTTCTGATTTCTGAACATCCTCACCTACACTTGTTATTTTCTGTTTTTTTAAAAAAAACAGTAACCATCCTAATCAGTGTGAAGTGGTATCTTGTGGTTTTGATGTGCATTTCTCTGGTGATTAGTGATGTTGAGTATTTATCATATGCTTGTTAAACATTAGTATATCATCTTTGGGAAAATGTTTAAGTCCTTTTCCCATTGTTTAATCAGTTTACTTGATTTTTTGCTACTAAGTTGTAGGAGTTATTAATATACTCTGGATATTAAGTATATGTTATTGAGTTATAGGAGTTCTTTAGATATTCTGGATGTCTTATTACACATATGATTTGCAAATATTTTCTCCAATCCATAGGTGGCCTTTCCACTGTTGTGTCCTTTGATGCGTGGAAATTTTTGAGTCCCATTCATCTACCTTTGCTTTTGTTGCCTGTGTTTTTGGTGTTACAAACAAGAAATCATTGTCAGTTCAACGTCATGAAGATTCTCCCCTAGGTTCTCTTACAGGAGTTTTATAGTTTTAGGTCTTATGTTTAGGTCTTTAATACATTTTGAATTAATTTTTGTATATGATATAAGACAAGGGTCCAACTTCATTCTTTTGCATGTGGATACCCAGTTTTCTCAACATCATTTGTGACAAGACTGTCCTTTCCCCATTGAGTCATGACTGCACATTCGTCAGAGACCAACTGACCGTAAGTGAGGATTTTTTATTTTTTATTAGATTTTTATGATTTAGAAGTTTTAGGTTTACAGCAAAATTGAGCAGCAACTACTGAATTCCCGTGTATTCCCTGCTCTTCTCTACATGCCAAAGAAGTTTTTAGTTTCCTTACGTGAGCTTAAGATTGCACATTTTAAACCTTTCCCCTTTTCAAATACATGCATTTAAAGCCATAGCTCTCCCTCTAAACACTACTTCGCTATTCCATAAATTGTTATGTTGTATTTTTCATTATCTTTAAATTTAAACTATTTTAAAATTTCCAGTCATGTCTTGACACATAGGTTTAGAATTATGTTGCTTAGCTTCCAAATATTTGTGGATTTTCTGGCTTTTTGTTATTTTTAGATTAATTCTATTGTGGTTAAAGACTACACTCTAATTCCAAGCCTCTCAAATTTGAGACTTGCTTTATGGCCCTGCCTCACAAACTTGATACTGTTTCGTTATGATGGGATAACTGATGCATTCAGACTACTTTTTTTCCTGCTTTGGTTACGTATAGAGTGCACTGTGGTACTTCTACACTAAGTTTTGAAATCCTAAAACAGTATTCCACTCAGGGTAAGTCCTCTAGGCTGACCCTACAGTGATTAGGATGCGGTTAAAGCCAGAGTACCCTTAAGCAGCAGCATCTGACTTTTTAGGAAGGCTTTCCTCTCCTCACGGAATGGCTGGGCGGTACAATTGAGCCGCGAGTCCTCCACAGCTGGGGATAGATAGTTGATGAACTATCTGCGTACTTCATGAAGGCACGGATGTAGTACCCTAACATTTCTTTTAAGGTGGGGGGGGGTCTCTTCAGAGGTGACAAAGCGAATAAGTGCTCAAAACTCAGTCTCTGAGCAAGAGGGAAAAAGTTGGGTAGAGTTCGAGAAAAGTGGAAGAATGCCTTATCCCGCGATTAAGAGAGCACGTCTCTCGCGAGGCCTAAAACAGGGCCTCAGGTAACAGCTCCCTTTCAACCCGGTGGACTAGTGACCAACCCGCAGAGAGCGCCTACCGAACAAACCTTTTCTTCCTTCCTTTTTTCTTTTCCAGCTGCTCAAATTTCCACAGGGAAAAGGAACCGGGTGTGGCAAAAAAAAAAGAAAAGAAAAGCCTTTCAGAGAACCACCGGTCACGTGACGGACAAAAGGGCGTGGAGGGCCAGGAAAGCCTACGTCAGCCCTTGCCCCTCCCACTTGACGCTCTCTCAGTGACCCCGCCCCCTCCGCTATAGGGTGGAGCAAAGGCCCCGCCTCCAAACGGCCTCTCCTCGGATGGCCAGGCTGGCCTGCAGGGCGGGGCGAGAGGCCCGGAGCGGGGCCTGTGTAGGGAGGGGGAAGAAGGGAAGGGAGGGGTCACGTGCGGCCAGGCTCCCGAGGTCACGTGACGGGGCGCTGGGGCGGAGGGAGCCGGCGCTGGGAGTTCTCCAGAGGGAAGAGGAGTGAAGTAGGGGGGACGCGGCGGCGGCGGTGGTGGCAGCGCTGACAATGGTGAGTGAGCGACGATCCGCGCGCTCGTCTCCAGTCCTCGCCCCGGAGCGCGCGGCGGGACGACCAACTGCGGGCCCGGTGTCGCAGGAGGGGCTGCGGGGAGCGGCAGGAGGGAACAGGCGGGCAGGGCGGGGAGCCGGGTTAGGCCTGTGTGGCCGTCGCTGGGTCGGGGAAGAACCGGGCTTCGCCGCCTCTTCCCGGTCTTGGCGAGGCCCGAGCACCTGCGGGTAGTGGTGCATTCTTCTGGCCATGTCGGAGCCTCTGCCCGCGTTCCTCGACCGGCTGTGGGGGCCCTGGCTGGGTACTCGAACCCCGCCTTTGCGGGGGCCCGCCGCCGCCTCCCCTTCCAAGGTAGCCAGTCTCTCTGCGCTTCCCGGGCAGCCTCTCTTTTCAGGTGGGGTGACCCGAGAGTCCCTCAGTTCCGGACTCCGGGGGATTTGATCCCTCTCTTCCAGTGTGTCATAAACTTGATAAACTCCATGGTTTTTTTTTTTAAACTGCATGGGGGGACGTTCTGCGATTTACTGACCCCAGTTCAGCCTTGATGTTGACACTTGTAGAGTGGGAGAGAAAAAGAAAAGGACGTTGGAGGGGAGGACGTTTTTGATTCAAAAGACACTAGTTTCGTGCCCGCTGGCTTAAGCATTGGCTCTCATTTCCTTCATCAAGCCATTTCTGGAAACACTGTTTTCGGATGTTGAAATGGCCTAGGAAGCGGAGGAGGGAGGGAAATCAGAGTACTCTCACCGCAGTTAGTGGGAAGCACAAGCGTGGGCACGATGGCGTTTAACTTGTGTTGACAGTCTTCTCTAGATTGGATCTCATCTGGCTCATTTTATGGTAATATTCATTTATTGGCAAGCGTATGTTGAGTGCCTACTGTGTGCTCTTCTTATAGCGCCTGCCTTCCCAAAGCTCACCCGGTTCAGTAAACTGCTCGAGACTTTTGCCTTAAAGACCAAGCTAGATTGTTGTTTTTTTTTTAATTACTTTGAATAAATAAATTTTAAAGTCAGAAATCGAGTTGTTTTAATTTAAAAAAAAGCGAGGACAGACATGTTCATTCTTAAATTTGGAGCCTTTTTTCTTTCATTCAAATAATTACTTAGGTGCATCCACGGGCCCTGAGCAAGGCTGAAACAGACCTTGCTCTCTCTTGTAGTTTGCAGTCCAGAGGGAGATAAACATTTGTGTAATTGTTTGTTTAACGTGGAACAATTAATTACAGTTGTGATAAGAAGGAAGTATTGGGGGAATCTTGCCTAGTCAGGCTAGGAAGCCTTCTTTAATTGAATATAATTTGCAAAGAAAACTTAAAAGGCCCTCCTATTTTTTGCTTACATTTAAAATTAGTACTTATAATAAGCTTTTGAATTATGTTCAAGAGCAATTTTTATTTTCCAGTTACTCGTCAAACAAAATTGTAAAGCTTTATAACACTGAAATGGACACAAGTGTAATAATTATGTATGAAAATTTGCTGTTTCATTGCTGTGTATGGGCTAAGTGAATAAATTTTGAAAGCCTGTCTTCCGTCTCACCTTGAGTTGCATTTCTTTACTTCCACAGGATGCAGTGAAATTTCTTCAGTGAAAGCTTAAAAGTGTCTTTTAACATATCCACAAGTAATTTTGCTAGATGGTAATGCTAAATGTTAGGTTTACAAACTGAAAAATCTTAAATTAACCTATAGTCAGTGATATGAGGTATAGGCCACTATTAGAAACTAAAAACAATTGCTACGGTATTTTAATAGTCATATATATTACTCTCTAGTTATTTAAAGGCTACCTAAAAATTTTAACCTGTTTATTGCCTAATACTGTCTAGTATTTCTTCTGAAAATCCCATATTCTAAATGCTTACTTGAAAATATCTTTTCCATAAGAATTTGGTAGTCTTTCTCTTAAAGGATCTCAAACAGCCTTCTGTAATTTCAGCAAAAGTCTGTTAATGTATCCTAACCCTTTTTGCAGTTTTTATTCTTTTTTCTTTTTCTAGTCTTCACCATTCTGACAATTCTATATTTTTCCCCCTCTTTATAAATCAGGGGAAGTATAATTTGATTGTGAATAATTAATAAAAGATTTTAATTTTGTGACTTTTTGTTTGAAATAGAAGATGCGTATCTTGAAATAAAACTTTAGAAGCAAGATTTTGGGTAGAGAATCTTTTAGAAAAAAAACAAAATAGATGTTTTTCCTCAGATATTTTGCTCTCTGTTATCTACTTTGCTATCTGTTATCTACTGTTAAATGTGAGACATCCTCAGTTTTCTGGAGGCTTTTAATAAAACTAGTTAATTTTTGATGTGTCCTAGCGGACACATTAAAAACTGGATGTTAACCCAATGTTAAATTCTTATGGCGTCATTAACTTAACCTTGTCAAAGTGCTGTAGTTTATTATTCAACATTTTATTCTTCTGTGTGTGCTATACTAGGGTTTTTTTTTTTTCATACCTTCTGATCTCTCCCAATCTCAGTGTTTTGATTGTGTGGAAAAGTAAGTCTACTCTTAATTTTTAGTTATGAAATACATCATAAATACAGAAAATAATAGAGAATAACATGGTTTTTACTTATTTTTAATGCCTAGGAATTTCTAATTTTTACATATGGTGTCAAAATTACACTTACTGTTTAATTACAGTTACGTTGTTAGTTAATTGTGAAGTTTTATGTGATTCTTAAGTCTGTTTTATACCATTTTAACTAGTGGCAATTTTGATTTTGTTATTTTTGATTATTTGATCTTGTAATACCAGCTTTCAAATCCCAAGTTCAGCTCTATGTGTTAGGTATATGTATGTGGAAAGAAGCTACCATAGTATTTTCTTTTATCTGTGAAATAATTTTTACAGTTTTCACATCTCATTTTTTCCTGGAAGCAGCTCTGGGAAGTAGTAAGGGGGATTGAGAAAATTAAATTTTATTTTCCTGCTTCTATTTTATAATTCAAATTTTGAAACTGCCATCTTCTACCCTTTCATAAATTGCTCCTCCCACAGCAGGCCCCCCACTCCATCCTTTGCTGGCTCAGTGTTTTGCACATAGTTGATAATTAGTAAATATCAGTTGACTAATTTTGAGCTGCTATATATTCTCATATTTGTAGCCCTTAGGAGAAAGTATACCGTTTTGAGCAAGTTTTGAGTTTAAAACTAGAGGTATGAAAGCTAACTAGGAAGGAAATCCATGTGCCGTTCTTTGTGCCATCTGGGATGTTCTTTGTTCTAAGTTCAGAATAGTTTTCTGATTAAAACTGAGTTTGTTATTTGTAATATTGCCAGGAAAGATTAAATCTTGTCAAAAGGAAAATTTGCTGTTTGTGTCTTTGGAATACGTCAGAAATACTAATCTGGCGATTCTTTAGTTGATTTCTTGAAATTAGAATCCTTTTGTTAGTAAAGGATTAATAAAAACAAAGAAGCAAGCTCAGAATTTAGGAAAATGCAAATTCCTTGCTCTAGACTTTGCTACTGCACCAATGCTAACTTCCTAGGAGAAGGCTAGTCTTACCAAACATGCCAAATTTTAAGCTCATTTCTTTTGTATATTCATTTATTTTTTATTATCATAAACTCAAGATTAATTTAACTTAATTTAATTAATTTAACATTCAACAGGTAATGCCACATACTGCCCCTGGCCACTATGTCTTCAGTGTTGAGCAAGGAGTTTAGTTGAGCAAGGAGTCTTTGGTTTGAGCAGTGTTGTCCTCATGGAGTTTACAGTTCATTTGGGGAGTCAGGCGCTAAATAAATACACAAATTATAATAAATGATGAAGTAAAACTACATAGCATTGAGACCTAAATTTGGAGAATTCAGTTTTGATTAGAAAGTTAGGGAAGGCCTCTGGATGGAGATGAGTCAAATTGAGACTCAAAGGATGAATTAGTTTGGTTAAGGATACTTGGTTTAGGGCAAGGAGACTGGCAGATTTAATGAACTTGAATCGTTTGAGGCCATTGTATTTGGAGAGATGAATAGAGCCAGATATGTGTAGGGCATGTTTTGGAGTAGAGTGTGTGTGTGTTTAAAATAACATTTCATTGAAGTAAATGTTAGCTATAGAAAAGTGCATAGGTAAGTGTACAGCTTGATGAATTTCCACAAAGTGAACATACCTGTGTATCAAGCACTCAGATAAAAACAAACAGAACATGACTAGCATCCCAGAAATTCCCTTTGTGCTTTCTTCCAACCACTTCCTGACTTCTAATACTACTATAATGGACACTACACATTTTTGATTTTTTAATAAATGGAATAATACAGTGTGTATTTTTGTGTCTGGCCTCTCACTCAACATGTGTGTGAAATTCATCCTTTTTTTCTGTAGTTGTAACTCATTCCATTGCCCTCTATATGAATATTGACTAAAATTTATGTAACCATTCTCTTGTTGATAATTGGATTATTTCCTATTTGGCTCTGTTATATTATGTTATGAACGTTTTTATGTTTGTCTCCTAGTTTATGCATATAAGTTTCTGTTTAGGGTAGATACCTAGGGGTGTAATTGCTGGGTCATGGGATATGTATATCTTTAGCTTTACCAGGTAATGCTAACTATTTTCTAAAGTAGTTGTTCCACCTTACACTCTCACCAGCCCATTAGAGGATTTAAACAGAGCATGATATGATGAGATTTATGTTTTTAAGAGATCACTCTGATAGTTCTGTATAGCAAAATAAGGATTGTAGGATGACAGGATAAGGAGACCATTCTCTACATAAACTTTAAAAAAGACTAGAAGACTAGCTTTCATTAGTGGCAAAAATAATCCACAGTTATATCTGATGTTGGAATAGTTAATGGATTTTGTATTATTTCCAACTAATGTGTTTTAGCATTCATGAGCAATTGATAATCCATATTCAGGATTTACAGAACAAGGCTTACACATTTTCTTTGGAAAAATTCACAGAAGTTTAGTCTGTCTCCTCCATTAGAGCCAGTTTTATTCCAAGGACTTGTGCAATGTAACACATTCCTATTCATAACTATATAGCAATAGATTTTACAGTAAGTAGTACATTGTAATAATTCATTTGGATTTGTATGAGTAATTTGGATTGTATGAATTCTGCTGTAATGAAAGAACCTCATAGCAGTATAACTAACGATAAATTTTTAAAAAAATGGAGGTACTAGGGTTGAACCCAGGACCTCTTGCATGGTAAGCACGCACTCTACCACTGAGCTATACCTTCCCCACTGAGGTAACTTTTCAAATCCAGATGTTAAGACTTAATTTTTTAGATTTCTGGTGTGTGTTAGTATTTGATTATTTATAGTGGTTACCTATGGAAACTATTGAAATTACAGCATGTTTAAATTTCTTTTAATATTTTATGTCTTTTTAAAAATCATGGTAAAAAACATGTTACATGAATTTATCCTCAATGAATTTTCAAGTGTATGGCACAGTATTAACTATATGTGTATTGTACTAAATTTGTTTAATTTTGATGTGGTATTTGTTGTAAGTTCTTACTTTCTTGTGAATTCATAGATTAACTATAGGTCATAGGTAATTAAATTCGAACTACAAAATGTAGTGACTGAAAAAACATAATTATGAGCATTGTCCTTTTATTTCAGAGTTTTCTTGGAGGCTTTTTTGGTCCCATTTGTGAGATCGATGTTGTCCTTAATGATGGGGAAACCAGGAAAATGGCGGAAATGAAAACTGAAGATGGCAAAGTAGAAAAACACTATCTTTTCTATGATGGAGAATCTGTTTCAGGAAAGGTAAATATTTTTTATGGAGAATTACCTAGTTGTAGGATATTAGAATTAGTCATGAAAGTGGTTTGTGCTGTTTCTAAATTTGAATGATTTTATTAGAGATGGAAATTTTATCAGAAGTTCAGCTAAAATCCTTGATTTGTTAGAACATTTACAGGAAACATTCTTAAGTTGAAAGGATTACAGGGGCAGAGAGTAAATTGCATGCAAAATTTTGTGTGTTTGTGACTATGTGCCTCTATTAGCTTTGGACAGTTCCTACAGTGGGCTATAATCTACTCAAAGTTTGTTTCTCCTTTAACATAAAGTTGAGTTACAGAGATTGGGAAGAATTCTCTAGTATACCTTTCTAAGAGCTTCTTTCCCATTCTTTGTAGCTTATCTCTCTGCTGCTGTCATTGTGTCTGTTGATCTCATTTCTTGGTACACTGTGGTGGACTTAAGAACATTTGGAATGTGTTTATGCATGCTCAGATACATTTATGATACCTTCTATAAGGTATAACTTTTACCCCTTTTTCTTACACATCAAGTGATGTATAAGATAATTATACCTTATGGAATATTGTTAGTACTCATTAGTCTGTGATACTGAAGAATGGTAATATCATAGACAAAATCAAACCAGAAAACATTTGAAATAATTTTTTAAATATAAAATATTAGCGTTTTTCTCCTCTGCTTAAGGTAGTATATACACATGATAGACAGTTTGAGAAATAAAATAATTATCTATAGTACCATCCTATGGAAATTAGTCACTGTTAAAGTTTGAGTGTGTTTTCTCTTAGTCTCTGCACTGGTTACTGTAATATATTAAATGTAATATATAATATTACATGTATGTAATATATTAAACATACCTTTTCCTTATTATTAGATATTTAAGTAGTTTCTATTTTCAGACTACTTATAGTATGTCACCATATCTTTAGTAATACAGACATATATGTACATAAATTTTTCTCCATATTTTTGTAGGATAAGATTATTTCCTTAGAATGAATTCCTGGAAGTGAATTGCTGGACCAAAAGATATGAATATTTGAAGGGTATCAATACGTATTAATCTGGAATATTTGCATTAGATCCTGTGTTCACTTAATGTCTTGTTTCACCCAGCGTAGCACTGACGATGATCACTTTTTAATCTTTGCTATTTAGATAGGCAAAAATGATACTATTCTTTGATAGCATTTCTTTGGTGACTAGATAGTTGAACTTAGGTTTATTAGCCATTTTACTGCATTATCTGTTCTGGTCCTTTGTCAAATTACTTATTACTGTCTTATTATTATATCCAAAATACATTTTTTGCTTTTCCACTTTACTCTCCTGATACTCCTCCTTTAAAACGATGGGGAGAAAGAGAAGAGGCCTGAAAGGGAGCAGACAACATCATTAAAAGGATGGAACATGTCAAATGAAAGAAAAGTAGAGGAAGTAGTGTATGATCTATGGAAAAGAAGACTTGTTAATATGGTAGGGTTGAAGGGTTAGAGATAC
Organism: Camelus dromedarius; assembly: GCF_036321535.1. Lineage (NCBI taxonomy): Eukaryota > Metazoa > Chordata > Mammalia > Artiodactyla > Camelidae > Camelus > Camelus dromedarius. The sequence goes on along the minus strand of NC_087443.1, from coordinate 34,381,603 downwards.
CAGACTGAACCTGCTAACATCTCAAATACTTATAGATATGACAAGTAAGTAAATATCTTTCCTGCCAGGTTATAAGCTTTTTAAGATCAGGGGATCTGAGTGTGCTTCTGTATTCTCTAAAATACATCATAGTGTTGCTTACATAGTAGACTCTCACTAAATACATATTTGATTTGTTTATTTACTGTTTTTAAGTCCAGTAGGGAACATTACCTGTCTAGTTTGAAGTACTTTTATGTCATCTGGGCCAGTTAGGAGTTCATGGCTAATATTCATGGGCTAAATAAAGGAAGAGGGGAATGTTTAAGGAATTAAAGCTACCTTACTGTGAAGCTGGCATTCAGATTATATTTTTTGAATTGCTAGAGATTGTATGTAGACCTAATCAATAACTATAGAGTACATTTTAAAAAAGACAAATCTCTTACAGGTAAATATTTTATGTTGCCCAAAAGATATTGTATCTGGAATCTGATTGTTTGGTGATCTGAGATTTTTTTCATTTTTAACCTTTTTATTATAAAATAAAACACACATTGAAAACCACACAAAACAAAAATAATTATAGGGAATATTTTCTTGTAATCACCATTCAAGTCAAGAAGGAGAGCTTTGCCAGCCACCCCATATGTCCCATCCTAATCACAACCCCTTCCTCTCAAATGTAACCACTCTGTTGACTTTTATAATAATAAAGTTCCTTGTGTTTCTTAATTGTTTAGTCTGCTCCTTAAAAAAAAATCGATAGAGCTTTTAACTCTCTTTTAATTTCAAGTTTCTTTATGCTTTTGTTTTCCTTATAATTTATCTGTTGAAGAGCCTGGGCCGTTGAACTGTAAAGTTCTCTGTGATTGCAAACTCATGATACAGTTATTGCCTGTAAGTTGGCAGCTGGATCCAGAGGCTTGATTAGACTCAAGTTTGATTCTTTTGGCAAGAATATAGGTGGTGGTGTATTTTTTCATCAGGAGGTACACAGTGTCTAGTTTTTGCTTTTTTGCAACCGTTGTAACTATTGTTAATTTTGACTTCTGGCATACCTCTAGAACAGGTCTTTAAATAGGTGATTTATGAGCATTTTGAAAAGAAAAATTGAAAGAAACAGAAGAAAACAAGCAGTGGTCATTTGTGACCCAGGATGGGTCTCCAAGAACAAGTCTTAACCGTATCAGCGTAGGCTTTCTGAAGTGTCTGAGTATAATAAAAAGATCATTGGGTTAGAGTTGGAAGATCTAGCCTTGGACTTCATCAGTGTCTTGGTAGGTAACTCCGGGCAGTCATTGAATTTTCTGGATCTCACCTGTAAGTTGAGGAGGTTGGACTGAATCATTGGTTTCCAGACTTGTCTTTGTATTGTAGGAGTCTCTGCATAAAAATCCTTCATATATTATATATAATCTTAGAGATCTGGGAGAGCTGACATCCCACCCAAAGCAAGAATATTCCTGGCATTTGAGCTCTGTATGCAGACTTTTTTTTTTTTTCCAGATTTTTTTAAGACTTTTTTTTTTCCAGAGTCATTTTAGATTTACAAGGAAATTGAGAGGGCAGTGCAGAGATTTCACATTATCAGCATCAGTCCTCAGAATGGTACATTTTTTGACCCAGGATGAACTTAATATTAACACATTGTAATCACACAAAGTCCATAGTTCCTCTGAGGGTTCACTTGTGATGTATATTCTGTGGGTTTGGACAAATACATAATGACACATATTCAACATAGTATCATACAGGGTATTTTCATTGCCCTAAAAATCCTCTTACAGTGTGTGTTCATATCCCCACTGCCCCCTAAACCATGAATCTTTTTCTTATATCCATAGTTTTACCTTTTCCAGGATGTCATATAGTTAGAATCATACAATATGTATACAGCCTTTTCAGATTGGCTTTTTTTACTCAGTAGTATGCATTTAAGTTTCCTCCATGTCTTTTCATGGCTTGATAGCTCATTTCTTTTTAATGCTGGATAATATTCTGTTGTCTGGATATACCATATATTATTTATTCATTCACCTACTGCAGAACATCTTGGTTGCTTCTAAGTTTTGGCAGTTATGAAAAAAGCTGCTATAAACATCTGTGTGCAGGTTTTTTTATGGACACAATTTTTCAGCTCCTTTGGATGAATACCTAGGAATGCACTTGCTGAATTATATGATAAGCCTGTCTTTAGCTCTGTAAGAAACTGCCAAACCATCTTCCAGAGAAGCACTACCATTTTGCATTTCTACCATCAATGAATGAGTTCCTGTTGCACCACATTCTTGCTAGCATTTGGTGGTGTCAGTGTTCTGGATTTTGTCCATTCTAATAGTTGTGTTGTGTTACCTCATTAATTTCCAGTTCCCTAATAATATGGTGTTGAACATATGTTTATTTGCCAAATGTGTATTTTCTTTGGTGAGGTGCCTGTAAAAGACACATCTGATAAAAAAAGGATTATTTCCTAAAATGTACAAAGAATTCTTTAAAACTCAACAAAAAAGGAGGGAGGGTATAGCTCAGTGGTAGAGCGCATGCTTAGCACTCTAAATTTTTTATACTTCATGAATATCTGAGAAATTTTGAGTCTTACTGATTGTGTGTTTAATTATTGAAGTGTTTGTTGTTGTTTTGATCATGAAAAATCTGATTTATTTGGGGATGGTTTTTGGAGGGATTCATAAGTTATAATTCCTTAACCAAGACATTCTTGTAGATTGGTCAGTGATTAGTAAATTGTCTTGAAGTAGTGGTACCCTAGTGCTAGGCCACCCATAGTGAACTCTGCATCTGTTCCTTGTTGCAAAAGTGAACAAAGGCACATGTTTAGTCTGAGATTATAAGAGTTTATAGTTTACTTCTTTAAGCAGGGAATATTATTGTAGTATCTTTCATTAATATGAATATGCACCATGTTTTTCTGGCAGCAGTTGGAAACTTATCTGGTGTAACCACAATACCCAGCACAATAATGTACAGATATCTTGGTGCCTCACTGTAAATGACCCTATAACTGGCATATAGTACAGTGATACATGTTTGTCTTAAACACAGTGTAGATGAATTTCACTTGTTAAATAGATCATGAAGACAGTATTATTTGAAACACCTGTAGAATATTACATGCAGAAGAATGAACTTTGAGATTGGCTTGTTAGAGCAGTGAATATTTTTATATATAGATTGTTTCCCTACATTCTGTTTTCATGGCTTTTCAAACGTTTTTACATAGTCTCAAGTTTCTCAAACTTAGTAGCAATGGGAAAGAGAGTAACTTTCAAGCGGAGAAACCTGGTGAATCACTTGGACCCGGTGATCAAAGTTAACATCACCAATATTGGAACAGACTGGCATCATGTGCTTCCTAATAAGATAGGTTGAATACACAATTTCAGTTCTCAGGTGTCCTTGCCAAAAATGCATAAGCTGAGTCTCATTGTGATAAAACATCAAAAAAAAAAACAAAACCCACCAAATTGAGGTACATTCTACAAAGTAACTGACCTGTATTCGTTTAAAAAACAAGATCGAGAAAGGCAATGACTGAGAAATGTTCTAGATTAAAGAGGCTAAAGAGACATAACTATATGTCATGTGTGATCCTGGATTGAAGCCTAGACAGGAAGGAAGAAAAGAATATCAAGTACATTACTGAGACAATTGATAGAATTTGAATATAGACTGTGAAATGTTAACTTTTCCTGGTTTTGGTAATTGCACTGTGATTATGCAAGAGAAAGTCCATTTTCTTGGGAGGTACACATGACATGTTCAGGGGTAGAGGGACATGATGTCTCTGACTTATTCTCAGTTGTGGGAAAAAAAGTGTGTATGTATGCATGCACATGTGTATATAGATGGATGATAAACCATATGGGACAGAATATAAATATATGATGAATCTGAGTAAAGGTAATGTGGGATTTCCTTGTGCGGTTCTTGCAATTTTTCTGTAGTTTAAAATTATAATAAAAGTTAAAAAGGATAACTGAGTTGGTGTTAAAATTCTGTAACTCAGTTCACTGTCATAGTTTCATATACTTTTCAGTGCGCCTTTGCAGAATGGCTTTTAAGCCAGATGCTTAATTATGCTTTCCAATTCTGGGATCCTTCAGATTCCGGAATAGCTTGCATTAGGCTTAAAAGCAGTTATATTTTAATAGCAGTGGGAGATCAAGGAAAATTTCAATGTTTAGGAGGTTTGGTGGGGAAAATGGAATAACTTTGCATTTCTACCTTTAATAGTATGGTTTCAAAGTGGTTTTTGAAGAACTATAAATTTTTAAAATGTCAGACACAGTCATGTTCAAACAAAGACAGTTCTCAAAAACTGTTGACAGATAAGACATACTGAAGTATAGCCAGTTTACAATGTTGTGTCAATTTCTGGTGTACAGCATAATGTTTCAGTCATACATGTACATACATATATTTGTTTTGATATTCTTTTTCATTATAGGTTACTATAAGATACTGACTATAGTTCCCCATGCTATACAGTATAGCTTGTTTGTCTATTTTACATAAAGTAGTTAGTATCTGCAAATCCTGGGCTCCTAGTTTATCCCTTCACTCTCACCTTACCCCCCTGGCAAATAGACATTTCTTAAAGTATACTTTTTTTCTTTGTGCTTTATTAGTACAAATTAGAGAATAGCTCTAATTACTGCCTGGCTTATGAAAACAGCTGGGAGTTATGCTTGTTTTATTTGTGGCTTGAACCTAAAATTTAACTTGTTAGTGTATATGAAGCCTAAGTACTATTTTTTCCCCTTAAAGTAAGTACTTTTCTGACTTTAAAAGTATTATTTGCCTACTGTTAAAAACAAAAACCCCCAAACTTGGAAACTACAAAGAAGGAAATAAAATTATCCATAATCAAACATTCCAGAAGTAACTCCTGTTAAGAATTTTTCTTTTCTGTAGTTCTAAAAAATATAACTGGCATTATACTTACAATTTGACCATGCTTCCTTCATGTAACATATCATGCACATCTTCCCACATCATTAAAAATTCTTTGACCTTATTATTTTTATACTTTAATAATATTCCATCGTATGATATACCATAATTTAATTATTTACTTCTTTTTCTGATATATTAATTTGGAAGGCAAGTAACTAATTCATCCTGATTATAAATATGGAAGATATAGAAGCATGAATATTTTAATGTATGTAGTTTACAAATAGAAGTAACTGGACCTCTTTTTATTGGTCCTTGATTTCTGTTATCTTTTGAGAAGCATTGTTTGGAAACAAATCTTTTAAGAGTCATGTTACCAATGTTTTTTTTGGTAAAGAATAAACCTAGAAGAATGCTTTTTTTGTATTTTAGCTAATCCTTAAATGTGTGGAATTTTATTTTTGATAGGTATTTTGTCAGGTTAAAACTATGAGAGGGGGAGGGTATAGATCAGCGGTAGAGCACATGCTTAGCATGCACACGATCTTGAGTTCAATCCCCAGTACCTCCTCTAAAAATAAATAAATAAACCTAATTACCTCCTGCCCCCCCAAATAAAAAAAAAACTATATGAAATTAAGATTTACATTTGGCAGATACGAGTTTCGTGATCTTAGGTTATATATTTTACTTCAAAAGTATGTAAGATAAATCATACTCAAAATTTAAATCTTTAGACATTCTGTTTTTAGCAGATGCAGGGCAATAAGCATTGCTATTAAGATCAAGAATTATAACAATATATTGGTTATAAAAAGCTGAAAGTGATCTTTAGGTCAGTTCTTGGAATTAGTGATTACCTTACATTACAATGCTATTGTAGAATTGTTTAACTATTTGATCAGAAACACATTTGAATAGTTAAAAGTCTTCCCTTTATTGATTCTTTATAGTTCTCCAGCTATAAAGGATTCCTTCCTAACAAAGCAGATGCTTTAAGTGTACACATAAGTAAAGAGTTTGTTAGGGATTGTACATGAGTAAGTTTTACCTTCTCTGGTGCTATAAAGTCATCATGATCTAGGTGTATATCGATGTTTCAAACTTTGGAAATGAATACCTGAAATATTTATATAGTGCATTCACTTGGAAGGAATCTGTTAGTAGGCCCACTCAAAGGATTGTTAACATATCTTACAATTTCATGTTTTGACAGGTAAACCTAGCCTTTAAGCAACCTGGAAAGAGGCTAGAGCACCAAGGAATTAGAATTGAATTTGTAGGTCAAATTGGTGAGTTTTAAAATAGTATTACTTCTTTTTTTCTTTGATAACTGAGTTTGAAGAGTTTGATTTGGCACTTAAATAATTGAATTAGAGCTTAGCTTTATGGAAGGAAGGAATTGATTTGCCCAATAAAAGAGGATTTATTTTATAAACATTAAGCCATGTTTCTTTTGATTATATTAAATGATATTTGACTCATCCTGCCTTTATTTGTGATTAATTACTGAAAATGAAGAGTTATATAAGCTACCAGCATTGTAAAATAATTCAAGTAGATTAGTTGACTCACTGAAATTTCCATCTGCCTACATTTTCACCAGCTTTGTTCACAAGTAGCAGTGTCACCTTCATCCTTCACTTTCTAATTATCCGTGCCATTTGTCTTCCTAACTTAGTGTGTGCCTGTAGCCAGAACCACCTGTCAATAGAAATTTCTATGTGAAAAGGAAAGGTGTAATTCCTTCTTGACTTAGGTCAACTTGTATACATTTCCATACATATATTTCAGAGACATTCCTGATTTAGCAGGAATTAAACTGTATAAATCTTTGGTATTACAGATTCAGAAAAGAGAAAATAAGATAGGTGTTTATAATACTGTATACATAGCTAGGTATTAAATCTAGCTTTCTTAGTGTCACTGTACATTTTTAAAGTATCAGAATTGGAATGGGTGGATATTTACATATCTATTTTGGATGAGATTATAATTGAGGGGCAAATTATAGTAATTAACTGATAGTTGATTTTAGTCTTTTGTATTATATTATAGTTTTATTAAGGTAATATATTTGCTTAACTGAAGCAAAACAAAACAAAACATTTTTTGCCTTGAAGGGAGGAAGTTCAAATAATTGCTGGAAATGTGTCTGTTAAAAACAGCTTCATATTGGGCAAATCTTAACTACATTAAAGGAATGCATTCTTTTATATTTGAAATTTTCATTGTGCTATGCTGCTTGAATTTTTTTTATGCCTAGGTGGAGCATGATAGTAAGAAGGATATGGAATTCAGATCATAGCTCTAATATTTAAAGTAGAGACAAATCAAACTAATTCTTTAGGTAAAAATTATTTGCTTTGGAGGCAGAAGTTTGGATTTTAATGAAATGGATATTAAATATAATTGGTCTTTTTGCTTTTTAAACTTTCTTAGAACTTTTCAATGACAAGAGTAATACTCATGAGTTCGTAAACCTAGTGAAAGAACTAGCCTTACCTGGAGAACTGACTCAAAGCAGAAGTTATGACTTTGAATTTATGCAAGTTGAAAAGCCATATGAATCTTACATCGGTGCCAATGTCCGTTTAAGGTATGAATGTGTATCAGAAGCTGTAGACAGAATCAAAACCAGAAAGTAATGACTAGTATTGAATGTGTTATAGGAACTTCTAATTATAATTTTGGACTGGAAGACTTAAGGTTTTTAAAATTCTGTCAGTATTTTGTTTTTTCTGGCTAGTGCTGATCTGAAGTAATAAGAGCCTTCTATCATTATGGAGATTTAGAGGACCCCATTATGAGACACATTAGTCATAACACTTCCCTTGTATGATTCATTTCTTAGGTACTTCATTTATCATGTAAATGGAATTACATTCTAAATACATTAGTTTCTCAACGAATCTCAGGGTATATGGTTAAGAAGTGATCTAGAGAGATTTCCTCAAGTAGGCTTGATGGTAGTACTCCAAATGAATCTAAAAAGTACGTACACTATTCTTACAATTGAACTTTGTATTTTTTTCATGGTGGGGGCATTTATTTAAATTAAAACTCCTTCATTAAGTAAACAAAGTAAGTTGATCCCAAAGAGTTCCAAAAAGGAGAAGGCAGATCTGCAGTTAATGTTTGCTTATTTAAAACACTGGAATATATTATAGGAGATTTAACTTGTCCTCTTCATTAACTTTATAGGTATTTTCTTAAAGTGACAATAGTGAGAAGACTGACAGACTTGGTAAAAGAATATGATCTTATTGTTCACCAGCTTGCTACCTATCCTGATGTTAACAACTCTATTAAGATGGAAGTGGGCATTGAAGATTGTCTACATATAGAATTTGAATATAATAAATCAAAGTAAGTACCTTTCGCAAACAGATAAACGTTCAGGGGAAATTAAGAAATAAGGCTAGGGGAGCAGGGAGGGTAGAGTGTAGTAGAGTGTGTGCTTAGCATGCACGAGGTCTTGAGTTCAATCCCCAGTACCTCCATTAAAAAAAAGACAGACAGAAAGAAAGAAAGGGAGAGATAAATAAGGCTTTTAGGTCTTTGTAAATTAGTCAAAGTAAGGATAGAATCAACATTAATCTGATGTTAATAGACCAGCAGACTCTCTAAGCTGAAAGAAGTTTTAGGAGCTTGGTCTGGCTTCTTACTCAGTGCAGATATCTTTCATATTCTATTCCTAAGTCTTTGCTTCACCATTTTTTTATAGAGGATCTCACCATCCCAGAAGGCAGCTAACCTTTTATGTCTGTAAAGATTTATCTTACTTGCTTGACATCACTTTAGCTCAGTCATCTCTTTAAAAATAAACAAAAACGCTCTTTTTCTGAACATAAGCAATACATTTTTATTACTGAAAAAATTGACAATGTAGAAAAGTCAAAGGAAGTAAAAACATCAAATATTTTCACTTTTATCACTTAACTACTGTTAATTAATAGCCTCTTGTATATCTTTCCTTGGGAGGGGATATATATGTTTATATATGTTGTATTCTTACAGAAATGGGCTCTTACTTATTAATGCTTTTTTAAACTCTATTATGGAAAGATCAAACATATACCAAAGCATATAAACAATGTAGTGAATCCTCATGTATCCATTGCCCAGCTCTGTATTCAACACAAGGTCACATTTATTCTGTGTTCAGCCTCCGTATTCCCCAAATATTATATTGAAGCAAATTCCAGACATATAATTTCATCAATAATTATGTATCATTTTAATATAACTACAGTACTGTTGTATTTTAAAATATTAATAATTTCTTAACATCCTCACATATCCAGCCAGTGTTCACATTTCCCTAATAGAGTCATAAATGTTTTTCTCCCCATATGGTTTGTTCAGTATCCAAACAAGATTTGTTCAAATCAAAAACACATTGCATTTGGTTTTTTGATTCTTAAGTCTCTTTTAATTTATAGGTTTCCTCCCTTATTTTTTTCATTAAAGTTTGTTTAAGAAATAGATGTTTACTCTTTTATCCCCTTCCTGTGTGCTTTTCTGCTACATGATTTTTATTAGTTGGCACACCCCAGTTTCTATCACTGCAAATGTGATACACATGCTTCCAGTGTCTTAAATGATACTGTTGATGAAAATGATTAGTTTAAGACCTAAAACTAGTCACTGGAAGCTTCCCTTCAGACTAACATAATTGCATTAATCAACTCTTGGGATATTCTTTTGAGATCCAAACCTGGGAGAAGACTTTTTTTAAAAAAGCCCTCTGGGAATTATAAGAATTCTCAGGTTTATTACCACATTATTCCAAGATCCCTAGGAAAGGTCTTTGATTATTAGGTATTACAGCAACAAACTCAATCTATGAGTCTCTCCCTGTGGTCAGGTGATTTGTTAACTGCACTGGAGTTGTACTAACACTAAACACTTATGTAGAGTTTTTAATATTCAAAAACATCTTCATAAACAGAGCTGGGGGAAAAAAAAGACTAACATCAAAAAAAATCTTCATACACCAAATAAGTATTTCAGGCATAAAAATCTTAATTTTCTATGCTTAAGTTCTTTGGAAACAAAGTTAACCTCTAAGTAAGGACCAACAATTAATCAGACTAATTCTTCCCTCTGAGATGAATTGATGATCAAGTAAAAGTTTGATTCCTTATTTTTATAGTAAACTGATGAATACTTTTTTGGAAAAAAGGAACATTAAATAATATGAATAGTCAAAATGGTATTATTCTTAAATAGTTATTGTCCTAAAGATATCTAATAAAGTCTTTCAGGACATATTCTGTTTGTTTTTAAGCTGATAGTAAGTGACATATATTCTTTCCTTAAAGGTATCATTTAAAGGATGTGATTGTTGGAAAAATTTACTTCTTATTAGTAAGAATAAAAATCCAACATATGGAGTTACAACTGATTAAAAAAGAGATCACGGGAATTGGTAAGTTGAAAGTATTTGAAATGAAATTCCTATTTTAGTTGAAATTTTAAAATCTTAAAATATTGTTTAAACAAAATATGTCCACTGTGGATACTAACTTTGATACTTAATATTGCTGACGGTGAGCAAGTCATTTATGTTTTTTAAAAATTAATTTTTGAATAAGTAATAAATTCATAGTTTAAAAATAAAGTGTAAAAGACTATACAGTAAAAAGTGTCCTATTTATGTACTCCAGCTACTCATGGGTGATAAACTTATGTTTTAAAATCCTAAGTATTTATGCATGTACCTGCAAGTACCTCTATATTATACCACCCCCCTTTTTTAGTTAAGTGGTTACGTACAATACATACTTTAGAGGTCTTTATATATCAATGTGCAGAACACTTCTTTTTTTTTTACAGTATTCTAGTCTATGGATGTACTGGCTGTTGCTGGACATACAAGTTGTTTCTAGTCTTTTGCTATCATAGACAGTGCTTCAGTTAATAACATCATTTTGCATATGTGTGGGTGTGTGTGCAAGATAATCTTACACGTGAAATTGCTGTTTCCAAAGTATATTCATTTGTAATTTCAGTTCATATTATTAGTTTGTCTTCTTCATGGTTTGTACCAATTTGCATTACTACCAGCAATGAACTTAGGAGGGTGCCTCGTTTTCCTTGTATTCTCATAAGTACAATTGTAATAAAACTTTTGGCTGATCTGATGCATAGAGGGGGAAAGTTCCCCATTGTAGTTTTAATTTATTTTTCTCATTCTTAGTGAGGGTGAACATCTTTTCATGTGTACAAAAACTGTTTGTATTTTTCTGTAAACTGCCTATCCATATCCTTTGCCCCATCTCTTTTTTTTTTCCTTAAAAAAGAAAATGATAAAACTTCATTGGTAGGCATTAAATGAAAGAAATCTACTATACCATGTATAGGAAGACCCACTATAATAAATGTGCCAACTTTCTATACATTAATCAATAAATTCAGTGTGAGTCCAATCAAAATCCCACAGACATTCTCAAATATTTTATTTTATTTTAAACACCTTTATTGTGGTATGGTTCCTGTATAGTAAACTACACATATTTCAGAGTACAATTTGATGAATTTTGATAGATGTATACACCAGTGAAACCACTACCACAATCAAGAGAGCTAACATTTCCATCATTTCCCCATCTCTTTTGGATTATTTGTCTTTTCCTTGTGACATGTGAAAACTCTTCATATATTAGGGAAATCAATCTCTTTTTCCATATTAAGAGCAACAGAAATTTCCCTAGTTTTGTCTTGCTTACGGTGGTTTTTGCCATGTAGAAGTTCTTGATGTTTATGTAAGTCAAATTTGTAATTTTTATTTTTATGGACTCTGGGTTTTGTGCCACAGTTAGAAAAAGGCCTGTTTTACACTGAGGTTCTAAAAATAATTTTCTGTGCTTGATTCTACTAAAGTAATCCATTATAGTCTGGGGATATTGTTTAAAGTTTTAATTCATTTGGAATGTGTCCTGAGGTAAGAGATTAGCTACAGTTCCAACTTTACTTTTTTCCAGATAGCTGACCAGTTGCCCCCCCAAATCATTCATTGGTTCATAACTGCTTTTTAATTTAAATTAGTATATAAATTTAGTTTGTTCCCTTTAACTTTGCTGGCTTTCTGCTGAAAATTATTTTAGGAAACCTTTTTAAGAATTTTTAATTGGTAGTCATAATTATAAACATCTGTGATTTCTTAATCTCCATTTTCATCTGCTAATAAAAGTTAGAGATTTAAAGATATTAAAACCAAGCTTCATGTTCCCATTTGCTGTTTAAAAAGAAGTTATTTAAACATTTTTTCTAGTTATTAAAATTATATTTGGTTCTAGAAAATTTTAAGTAAAAAAATAATCTGTACTCATCATCCAGAAAAAACTTTAGTCGTTGCATAGTACATTATTTTACAATGTTGGGACCATTACTATATATTTTGGTGTCCTTTTAAAACTTATATCATTGACTACTTAAATGAATTATATGTCATTCACTTTGATGTTTTATCTATTTTAAAGTTAACTAACTCCAAGTGAAGACGGTTTGTGTGTTGCAGAGAAAACTAGCTTGTCAGTGGTTAATTCTGATGTGTATTACTAGTTTCTATTTTAGCAGGTATTAGAAATGATAGAAGGAAGTCTGTGAAGTAGATTATTTCTGAACTGTATACAGTTGATCCTTGAACAACATGGGGTTTGAACTGCATGGGTCCACTTATAGCAGATCTTTTTCAGTAGTAGATATTACCCTACTACCTGATCTGCAGTTGGCTGAATCCAGGGATACAGAGGAATGGCGGATACTGAGGATGGACTATAAATTATACACAGAATCTTCTGCATGAACAGTTCAGTGCTCCAGCCCCTGTAGTTTTTCCAGGAGTCAACTGTATTACCTTTGGGAAGAAGGGAGTGAAACATTCAGTCGAGTGGCAAGTTAAGTGTAGATCAAGATATAGAAAACAATGATCAACATTTTCACAAAGAGGGAAGATAAATTAGTACTAAAATAATGTAGTCAGAAAACAGGGAAAGGTATAACGCTGGAAATTATATTCTAGCAATATTTAAATTGGTAATCATTTACATTATTGTACTAGGACCCAGTACCACAACAGAAACCGAAACAATCGCTAAATATGAAATAATGGATGGTGCACCAGTAAAAGGTAATACACTTTTCATTTACTTCTTTTGTGTTACAGGTAGTGCAAATAGCAGTGTTATGGCAGTTTAGTTTGAAAGTATTTATTCAGTGTGAAAGTATTTGTGAATTCTTAAAATTATTCTTACAGTGATGGTTTTAGAATCATCTTTGTATAAATACTGAGAAGACTGTGTTAGTACTTCCTAGTTTGAAATAAGGTTTAATGTTTTTACTCAGTTTAAATTTAGAATTTAGAAGAGACATTTATATATATATCTCCTCCCTAGTTCTGAATTTGTAATATTTTAATTGTCTTCTGTTACAATAGTTTATTTCTGGAAATCTTTTTGATTTGTGCTAAACATAATGTGCAGTATGGGTGGGCATTAATTTCTTTGGAACTTTGGAGTTCTTACAGCCCCCAAGAAAATAAGCAGTTCCCTTACTAGAGAATCTTCAGTGTCTGAGATAATGAAGCCAGTATTTATCATTTTAAATTTATGTTTTTGGCTTTTTCTTATTCTGTCATTACTTCAAAAAGTAGCTACCATTTATTGAGTGCCAGCTGTAGATGAGGCATTGTATTTTCAGATGTGCTAAAATTCCCTACTACCCTTTGAGTTAGGTAGTGGTATCTTATTTTATAGATGAAACTGAGATGTAGAGGTTAAAAAAGTTGTTAAAGGTGACAATGGTGTAGGGGAGACTTTACCTCTGCCCATCTTAGATTTTCATCTGGAGTTCTTTAACAAAAAGATTAATAAGAGAAAATCAGTTTATGAATGCATGCAGTACACATCACGCAGGAGAAACCTTAGAAAAATAACTCAAAGCAGTGACAGAATTTCAGCTTATGTAGCATCTTCAAAAGAACAATAAATTTGGAGAGAAATGATTGGACAAAGGAAAGCAGTTCAGTCTTCCAAGGGTGGCAAACTATGGGAAGGTAAATATGTAGCAGGAAACTAATGGAGTAGGCTTGTGTGCAGATTGCTCTGGTGCCATCCCAGGGCTGCAAAGAGGCTATCTCCAGTAAAAGGAGAATTTATATTCTGCTGTTAGGCAGAACAGGGGAGACTCTTCTGCTTTTGCTGCTGCTTAATTGCCTTCAGCTCAAAATAATTTTTATGTCAAGGATGCATAATTTTTGGTGACATATTCTGGTTTCCTTCAATGGCTAATCATTGCAGAGTCAGAGTCTGAGCCCAGGCCTTTATGACTCCAAGACCCATGTATGTGTACTCTTGTGTTGTGCAACATTACTTTGTACAATTCCAGCAGCCACAAAATTTTATGGGTTGTATATCTTTCAGGAAATATATATGCATAAGAAAAGTACATTAAAAAGATTCAAAACAATATGCAAATAATTATCCTTAGGAAGAGAGAAGCCATGAGACTCTGAATAACAGTCTTTTTGGTAATGAAGGAATGTCATCACGCTGAACATGTTTGTTGCTTTGGATGAATTGTTAATAAATATTCAAGAATTTTATACACATGATTAGAAATTAGAATTAAACTTCATGAAAACAAAAAAACAAAAGTACTAAAACAGAACTTACTGCTGGCATTGTTTTAAGCTTTTTATATGTATTAGTCCATATAGTCCTTACAAATTCTTTACAAGATGGATATTGGTGTTCCTCATTTTACAGATGAGGAACTTGAAACAGAATGGTAAGTGGCTTAGCTAGAGTTGGGATTTGAATTGAGGCATTCTGGCTCTGGAGCAGTGGTTCTCATCTTGGGCAAATTTGTGCCCACCCCCCACTTCCTCGAAGACATTTAGAACTGCCTGGAGACATTTTTGGTTGTCATATTTGGGGAATGATACTGGCATCTATTGGGTAGAGTCCATGAATGCTCTGAACTTCATAGTGTGCATAAGACCTTACCCATGACAAAGAATTACTGGGCCCAAAATGTCAGTAGTGTCAAGGGTTACCCTGGTCTACAGTTTTTGTTATGCTGCTGTCTCATGAGGAACTGAAGCATTAGTATCTTCTCTATAATGCTTAGTTTTAGGTGTTCTGTAGCTAGGTTTAATCATCTTTTAGAGTTAAATGGAATTTGCTTTTCTTTCAGGTGAATCAATTCCAATAAGACTGTTTTTAGCAGGATATGACCCAACTCCAACAATGAGAGATGTGAACAAAAAGTTTTCAGTAAGGTACTTTTTGAATCTAGTCCTTGTTGATGAGGAAGACAGAAGGTACTTCAAGCAGCAGGTATGGTACCACCGAGCCTGGTATTTTGTTCTATGGCAGTTCTAAAAACACCTGGAAAGCACTCACTTTTCTAAGCTTTATTGTACTGAGCAAGGGGTTGGGGGGGGGTCTGTATACGTGAAAGCACTGAAAGTGTGATGAAGAAGTGGGCTTGAATGGAACTGTGTTGTGATCAATCTCTTCCCAGTCATTCTGCAGGACTCCAGAATGTGCCATAAATTGGCAGAGCATTTATTTTTCTCTTGAAACTTTTTTTTTAAATAAAAACAATACCTGCTGTATGTTTAAAAAAAAATCAGACAATAAAAAACAGAATGAAGTAAAAGCTAACAAAAATTTTATCACCATTGTGATTAATTTTCCAGACAAATTTGTGTACATGTGTTTAGATCATACGATGCATGTTGTTCTTTGATTTGCTTTTTCACTCAATGGTGTCTTGAATATCTTTCATTTATTTATCAACAAATAAAGATTTCCTTTATCACTTTTAATAACTTCATCAACTTGGTGGATTTTAGGGTTTCCATTTTTCCCTAATTAAACAATCTTGTTATAAGTTTCCATGAGATGACCCAAATCTAATACATTTTTAATATGAAATGTTTATCATAAAATTTGCTCTCATTTGAAAATGAATTAAAAGCCTTTGGTGAATTTTGAATAAAAATTGTGATTAGAATGGTCTTCGTATTCTGAATCAGATTAAATAAATACTTAAATGTCAGTTGAGTATTCAAAACTAATTAGAAATTATTCTGTGCTGAGTACTGTGAAGGATACAGAAACTACCTTTTTAAAACATGCTGTCCTTTAAGTCCTCACATTGAAAATATGTGGAAAAAGAAAAATTACATAAGTTAATTAATAGAAAACTTAAGTAATAGTTTGACAGTAATTTGGAAGAGAGAAAACATTCCACTAATGATGCCATAATACTATATAATTATACATAGATAATTTATAACTTCAAATTAGATTATATGAAATTTATAATTTCCAAATCAATTACATATTGTGGTCCTGTCAAGTAAGTATATTGCTTCCCATGGGCATTCGTTTGGATGTTTAAATTCTGCTGTGTTGGTTTTAAAAACAAACAAACAAACAAACAAACAAAAAAACAGCCTGCCATGACTTTTACGAAGTAAATAATTTTAGGAATTTAGAAGAGAAGAGCTCTCAGGATGTTTTGGTTAGGGTAAGACTTAGATAGGCAGAGGAATAGGGATTTGAAGAATATAGAATATAAAGGGGATGATGTAGGGAAAGTGTATTTGAAGTGCCTTGGAGGCAGAGAGTAACCCAGTTTGGCTGGTGGGGTCCCGGGGTCTAAGTAGGGGAGGGAGTGATTAAATTGGGTAAAGGTTTTGGAGGGCCTTGAATGCCAAGGTTGGAAGTTTATTCTGGAGGAACTGAGAACTATTGAACAGCCATCCATGCAACACTTTAGACTAATGTAGTGATAGGAAGGATGGATTAGAAAGGGGCTTCAGGCGAGGGAAGCAGAGCCATCTACCAGGAAGCTCTTTTAGTGTCTAAGGTTGAAGTGACAAGGGCTTGAATTTGGATAAGGGTGGTGGAACCACAAACCAAAGGACAGATTTTAGGAATTCTTTAAAACGGTGTTAGAACTTTATGCCAGATTGGATTCATGCTAGTGGGGTGGTGGTGTACATGGTGCTGTTGGGGGTGCAGAGTTGGCAGAAGGGGCAGTCCAGGATTGGAACTGGAAGAAAGTGGGTCAGTCAGGAGAGAGGAGGGCTTTTGTAGGGAAGAAGTTAGTTTTTTTATAATTAAAATTTAAGTGGCAGTATTTTGTGAAAATTTAAGGGATAACATGAGGACATTAATTTGTTGATGTCTTGCCATTTGTCTTACTAGGAGATCATTTTATGGAGAAAAGCTCCTGAAAAACTGAGAAAACAGAGAACAAACTTCCACCAGCGATTTGAATCGCCAGAATCACAGGCATCTGCTGAGCAGCCTGAAATGTGAACTGAATTGGAGAAACAAACAAACAAAAAAAAACTCCTATATCCGTTGAGATTTAAGTTCGGCAGGTTAAAGATGGTTGCAGCAAGTGGCAGGGTTGGGGGAGGCCAAAAGTCCATTTATAATAGTCTTCCTTTATCTTACAGTGCTGAATTTATTTTATGATATAACTAAATGTTCTTCATGTATATACATTAAAAAAATGCTTTCTTTAAAACACTGGAACTTTCTTAAACTGCCGTTTTTGTTTTGTTTTGGTTTTTTTACTGCACACTGATTGGATGATAAGCACTCAGATATACAGCAGCATAAACATTAAAGATTTTCATGTGAGTGGGCTGGTATTTGTAATTTTGCTTTCTTTCTGCATAATGTTGATGATAAATCCTTTTCCTCTCCTTTTTCATGCTAATGATTACCTCTTATTCTCTACATGCAAAAAAATTATTTTGTGTTCAAATAAAATTAGAAAACCTGAGTAGCCCTTACATCCTACAAAGATTTAAAACATGGCATCTCAATATTTTTAAGAACTGTATTTATGTTTTTACATATGTTTGAGAAATGCATACAGAGTGTTTCAATGTAGGTGCTTCTGAGTCTACCATTCCATGGCTTCCTGAATTTTTTTCTCTTTGAAGTCTTCTGTGATATATTAACTTTTTTTCCCTAAGGAATTATGTGGCATGTCATAGTAGCTTTTTTTTTTTTTTTGGCCATATTAAAGTAACCATTTTGCTACTGCTGTACAACAGGTACACTGTTTATGTTGGCATTTTAGGATTCGTTGAAACTGTATAATTTTTCCATAAATACTTTTATGGAAAAAAATCTTTTTTGATTTAAGGGAATCTCCTTACCACATATACGCAGATACAATTTTCTTGACTTTACAAATATTCTCTTCCCTTTTCAGGGGAAAATTTGAGGATGGGCAACTCAGGAGAACCAGTGAAGCATGTAGTTATCCAGATCTGGACAATTTCATATTTGTTAAATTGGAACTTTGTCTAGTTCAAAAAAATTTAAACTTCTTCATCCACTCTGTTTAAAAATTTTTAACAATTTGTTCAAAGCCTCTAAAGAAGGTTGCAGTCATCTGTTCTTATGCTATGCATGGGGGCTGATCTTAAATACACTAAATGTCGGGTGTAGGAACTAAAACGAAGCCTGATATGGGAAACTACTTTCACTTATGGTTCATTGGTTTTTGTACCAATATTTTTTATACACTTCAGTGC
Source organism: Camelus dromedarius (assembly GCF_036321535.1). Taxonomy (NCBI): domain Eukaryota; kingdom Metazoa; phylum Chordata; class Mammalia; order Artiodactyla; family Camelidae; genus Camelus; species Camelus dromedarius. The sequence goes on along the minus strand of NC_087443.1, from coordinate 34,363,125 downwards.
AAGTCTCGTCAGTTAATCTTACTTTATGAGTAAGCTAAGTAACCCAAGTTACATTTCTTTAACCCTGTTTTACTACTATGGCACTTTGAAAAAGTGGTCAGTAACCAGCTTCTTAACTGGCAAGGAGTTCCATGTACCATGTGCTGGAGCATCTATTTTCAATGTGGATATCTGTGAATGGTAATGTTTTCCTTCATGTAAGTGCCTGTTAAAAGAGTTTCAAAATTTACAAATGCCAAATATTTTCATGGTCACTTGCATGTAGTAATCTAGAAAATATTCAAAGAAATTTTGAAAACCAATTGTATCTAACCAGCCTAAAATTGTGCAACCATGATGTATATAATAAAGAATTTGAAATAGATACTGAGCTTGCTATTTGAATGATTAAAATAGTTCTGTTCTCAAATGTCTTCTCATTGTCAGATTTATCTTTGAGGACAGGATTGCTCAATAGTTAAGAAAGATATAACTGTGATGACTAATTTTTATAACTCTTGTCCATTTCCATGTTAAATATATAATGCTTTTAATTAGGTGGCTTAAAACTGTCATAAATAGGATGCGTATTTACTTTGCTTGTAACTTTGTTACATAACCAATTTGAAAAATAAAACTTTGAATTCAGTATTCGGTGAATTGTAAAAAGTTGGCCAGTTAATTAGAAATAAACTGAAAAAGAAATTTGTGTGTTCATAAAGAGTACAATCAACTATACTTTGATTAAAAAAATAATACAGTATCGAATCCAGTGGTTCTCAACCCTGGCGGCATGTTCAGATCACTTTAGGAGGTTTTAAAAATAACCATGCCAGGTCCTACCCAGACCAATAAAATCAGAATTTCAGGGGCCTGGACATCAGCATTTTAAAAAGCTACCCAGGATTGAGAACCACAGTCAAACCATTTAATTAGTTATTTCTTTCACTGGTGAAGAAATTTTCTTTTCATTGTTTGGATTGTTGGGGAGAAAAAACACCCTCTTCTGTGTTTGAGAGCCTGCTAATGAAACTGACAGATAAGCAAGAGAAAAGAATTCTAATGAGTTAGAGGAATTAGAGGAAGTTCACAAAAATATGACAAAGGGGTGGTTAGAATTTGGGGCTTATGTATCATCTTGATGGGGAAAAACAGGAGGTGAAGGACACTTACAAATGACTTGAGAGGAAGTTGCAGGGAGAAAGAGCATGAATGGGAAAGCAAATGACTTTTACGAAAGATAAGTGGAGAGAATCCTTAGGAGAATAGATGGTAGATATGATAGTTTTGTGACCAAAGTCTGTTGAGGTGTGGTGCTTATTTCTCACTGTCTCTGGTGATGAGTTAATCTTCCTTGGTTGCTCCCTGTGAGGAGATTTATAGGAACTGAGTTCCTTTGGGAAGCTCTGCTTTTAGGTGGAGGATTTCAGGATCTCAAATGCCTTCTACTAAAAATTTTATGCCACAATGGCATACTTTGGACCCCTTCAATATGGATCAAGTAGTTGAGATACTCAATTCTAGTTACCATGTAAGTCAGTAGTCTTTAATTATGTTCCTTTTATATTCAGCTGCAGCTGGTGAACATATATAAATGCACTCTCCAGGGGGTTTATACTAGCTGGATTGAAATGTAACACATTTTAAAGTTTCAAATCAGATAAAGGCATAGTGGGGAAAATGTGCACCCTTAAATATAAGATCCCTTTTTAGGCTTGGGATCTTCTATGAGCATAATTCTTATGTCACTCCCCTATCTAAAATCTTTTAGTGGCCAGATTCCAGGAAAAGTTTAAATTCCCTATCACAAAACAAACCAGCTCCAGTAATGCCAGACCTGGAGTATCCACTGAACTTCAGTTAACTTCTTACAAGATTCTCCAGGCCATTCTTGTCTGACACCATCTTTATCTCCAAGTCAAAGAGTTAGCTGTCCCTTTGTTGTGCTGCCAAGATGCTGTGTACACCTCCAGAACTGTGCTTACCACACTTTTAGAAGCCTTTGTTTATTTGTAATGGAGGTACTGGGGATTGAACCCAGGACCCTGTGCATGCTGAGCATGCACTCTACCACTGAATTAGACCTCCCTACCCAGAAGACTTTTAATTGTATGGAATTAAACTTCTTGAGGGCTCAGCCTGTTTTGCTATATTTTGTGCTTATCACATAATATACATTCAACATCTGAATATATGTATGAAGCTTAGTGATTATAAAATTAAAGGTGTCCTTTAGAAAAAAAATGTGTCCAAATATCATGAAATTATGGATAAGAACTATTATGCAACTTACTATTAATAAAGGAAACAGACTAGGTTCTCTAGGAGCCTTACCAGGCCCTGGAGAAAAAGCAAGACAAAGCAGAGCCAGACTATGTGGATGCTACTTACAAGCTCCACAAATACATTTGATAGTTGACCCCCTCCCTAGGTTTGGGGAAAATGGACCAGATTCTAAGACCCCTTCCTGCTCTATTATTCCATGATTCTAAAGGTAAATTAAAAATTCACTTAGCGGTAAACAATTTAGTATCTAGATCAAGATAACCTTACATTAGAAAAATACTAGAAATTTCAAATTACCAAATGTGGTATGCCAGATGTGAGATGTAGGGAGAAATCTACAAGGATGTGCTTTTGTGAATCCTTATAAACAGGTTTTGTTAATAGCAAAGGCAAAGAAGACAACTCGCTTATTTTATTCCCTACCACCAGGGACATCTTCCACTTCCTTTCCCTGTCCCCCATTTATTTCTGTATTTATGCAATACAATACATTCAGCGTGTTTCCTGAGTATCCCGTTAGTGCTATTTCATTGGTCCTGCCCTAAAGGACCTGTAACCCAGAGCAGGACGGTCAACATCACTTGGAAACATGTTAGAAACTCGAACACTCAGGCCCCACGTCAGACCTAGTGAATCAGAAACTCCGGGAGTACGGCCCCACCAATTTTGCTTTTAACAAGCTTTCCAAATGATTCTGATGCACCTTGAAGTTTGAGAACTATTACTCTGGGACACAATTATAATAGTTTTAGTGCTATGATTGTAGTTGTACTAAGCACCCAAAGGGTTCACAGGTAGGGAGGCGAGAAATGATGTAATAACTGGCTTATAGTTCCGGCATGAATAGTTCCTCGAACTCTCATCAGCCCAAGAAAAAGTACGAGAGAAATGTGGAAAATCTAACAGCACATCTTGAATTCAACCTCATAAGACACAATATTCAACTGATGAAAAAGAAACTAAACTTTGGCCCAGGTACATATTTTTGCTATGCGGTTGTGACATATCAGCTGCTAGGATCATGTACACAAACTACTCATATTCAAGTATAATACACGTGTCATACAACGTGTTTCCCCGAGAACCTGAAGAACAAAATTCCTTAGCAACGATCATGAAGAGCGAACCAACTTATGTTCTCTAACGCTGTTCTATGAGGAAACGAAAGGTAATAATTCAAGCAATTTTTGGGAAAGGCGCTTCAAAGGTCCTAGCCCTTACGCCACAACGGTGCTCACAATGGCAGCTGCCTCTCCATCTGAAGGACGAACTCTGCTCGCCGCAGAGCACGCGCTTACCCGCCGGGCCAGTTTGCATCACGTGACGTATCTCGCGGGCCTCTGGCTCTCATCTGTAACATCCCCAAAGATGCCTGATTATTTTCTTTTCTTTAAAGAAAGCTGACCCCAATCTCAATAAAAAAGAGAACAACAAATTACAAGAATTGATCTTTTCTGATTTTCACTGTTAGCTTCTTTTCCTCTTTATGAGCAATCTTACGGCACTACTTTTTCCTTATTGATCGGGCGTTTCTCTGGGCAACTCCCTGCTCTGGGTCTTTGAGGACAGTAGGCGCTGGCGGTGTGCGTCACTGTCTGCCGCCGGGTCACCAGGCTTCTCCAGTCAGGCTGCCCCAGCCAGCCTCCTTTCGTGCCCCGGCCTCAATGTCCTTCCCCCGGTGTGCCCTGCTGTGGGCTCGGCTCCCCGCGGGGCGCCACGCTGGCCACCGGGCAGGCGTCTGCTCTGCCTTTCGCGCCCACACCGGGCCCTTTCCTGGGGCTCTGGGGCGCCTTCCTGCCGTTGCCTCCGCCTCTTCCTCTGCCTCAGGAGGCTCCAAAGCCCCGAACACGTCCTTGTTCGTGCCGCTGACTGTGAAACCTCAGGGTCCCAGCGCGGATGGCGACGTCGGGGCCGAGCTAACGCGCCCTCTGGACAAGAGTGAGTGCAGGAGCTGGCGAGGGCGGCAGGGGTGGTGTCTGCAGGGCTAAGGCTCGAGGAAGCTGCTCCCCTTTCCCCTGGAGACCCGAGGTCCCCTGGAGCGTTGTCATCGTGCCTGTCATATCTGCCTTCCTTGCTGGTTTGTGAGCCCCTAAAGGCTTGGGACTGTGTCTGATTGATCTTTTAACCTGCTGCCCTAGAAGTTGCCTTCTCCCTTTCACTGTTCTCCTCTGAACGGTTTAAACCCTCTTGTGATGGAACAATTCACCTTTTTTGAGTCGTTAGGTGGACAACTAATTTTTTAGCACCCTCTTTTTCCTCTCCCGCTGCCCAGAACTATTGCCCCCAAGAAGGGACCAAGGGAGTGGGGCAATAAAAAGCCAGAGGAGGACTTCCTTCATGATTTTTTCTCATTGACTGGGCACCTACGCAAACCAGGGACTGTGTTAGGCTGTGTGGTGGTTGCCAAGAAGAACCAGACTCAGATCCAGATCTCTTTCGCTCCAGAATCTTACAGTCTCGTGGGGAGGAAGGACATATGGATGACCAGCTGTACTACAAGGGAGAACATGATAAGGGTGTGCTCGCCAAAGGTGGTAGGTACCCTGATCATCCAGGGCTCCAGAAGGGAATGGCTTAGCATCAGCAAGTGGCAAGATATCCTGTTGCTTCCCTGCAAAAAAATTGTTTAATATTTTTCCAATGTCCCCAGTTTAAAAGGGTCTCCAGTTCTTGAAGGCCCTGCCTGATCTGACCTGAGTACCTCTTGGAGAGGCTTCATTGCATGCCATGCTCCTTGTTTCAGCCGTGTTGATGAAATGTGCACTTGTGCTCCAGGCCTTTTACACATGCTATTCCCTCTGCCTGGAATATCTCTGTGGTTCTATCTTCATCTTCTTTTTTTTTTTTCAAAATAGCAATGGCTAATACTGAGTGTTTACTAGAGACAGGTACTGCTTAAGCATGTAACTCATTTAATTTTCACAATAACCCTTATGAGGTAGACAGTCTATCCCTGACAAATACCTGTTGCATATCTAATATGTGCGACTCTGTGCCAAGCACTGTTCTAGTCACACAGTAGGTGTTATTATATATATAATATATATTTCCTGGTTGATGGTAACACATTTAGCCATGTGAAGGTAAATTGACTACAAGTAGAAAGATGGTACATATTTGTGATAGTCATACAGCACTTAAGTGACTGGCCTGATTTACCATTTCCTTACCTTTTCTCCATTTCCCAAATGCTAAAATGAGAATAATATTTTCTCTGCTTATATCTCTGGATTGTAAAAGTAATAACATGTTTGGTAATGCACTTTGAAAAGTGTAAAAGAATGAACAAATGTAAACTATCACTTGTACTAAACATTTGCTATTTGAAAAATGGAATTACCCTGCAGTAGAATCTGTGGATGTATAGAAGCTGGGAAAGCTTCCTCTAGGAGCCCAAATAATCTACTCCACCTATATAATATAAGTTGATGTGAGGATTTAGCAAAATATGTATTTTTAGGTTATTGTATAAGTAAAGAATTTTTTTTTCCTAAGCCTTTCTTTCTTTAGACTGTTAATAGCTAGTGTGAAATTCCTTAGATGTATTTCTACTCATAATCAGCTAGCTCCACCAGAGCAGTGTTTTGAAGTCTTTTGGGCACTATTATGATTTTCTAAGTGTTTGAAAGTTCTAGCAATGAATGAAGTGTGGCCACTTTTGATGGCAGAGTGGCCCACCTCTTTCTGGGAAAGTTGACTAAGCGGGAAGTTTGGGATAGCCTCAAGTGGAGTAGTGAAGAAGGAAGGTAGCATCTAGGCATTGAGGTTAGCTAGGTGAGCCCTGGCTGCCTGTGGGATGCTACATGGACTCCAGACCATGATCTTCTGAGTTTTGATTGATCATTGGTTGTTTACAGGAGATAGCAACAATAAATAATATTCATGGTGAATTTTATTAGCAGCTGTGACAACTAGGAAAGGTATCGGATTAATTGAGGCAGGTTTTGGCAGTTTCCTCATAGATTATAGTAGTGGCAGATGGGTAGATGCAGATTGGGATTGGAACTTGGACTCATAGAGCTGTGACAAGAGGGTTGAAGCTACTTTAGCTCCCTATTAGTAGGGTGAACTGGAATCAGCGTTTTGGGGAAGCTTGCTTGTCAAAACACCTGGACTGTTACATTCTGGTACATTACTTACGAAGTACAGAATTAGGGTGTAATGCTAAGGGGGTCAAGATTATGGAGACAGTTTCTGCTTAGGCTGTTAGGTGACACTTGTCTGACCAGAGCACATTTAGCTTCCTGGGTGAGAATCGTGCTGTTGGTTACGAGAGGAAACTTAAGAAAGAGCAGAGGCCTAACAAAGCCATTATAATTTGATGTAGGTGTATCAGGTACAGGCACATTTAGGGGTGAAGGAAATAGTCAGCTCTCATACCCATCACCTGAGAGAGATGCAGAAAGGTCAGAGGCTTTTGGCCTAATGCAGCTGTCTGCTGCAATAGGGACAGTTTCAGTAAATCTATTACCACTTTTTATAATTCCCTTTGGATGATACGAAAGGTTCAGCTTGAGAACAGTATTCCAGTACATCTTCATACTTCAACACCAAGGGTGGTAATACTACTAGTTGTAATATTAAAAGAGTGGAAACTAAATGCCACTACTAGGTAGCCTTTGATCTTTTCAGGATTGATTATGAATTTCCTTTTTGGGCCCTAGAGATGTTCTGATCAATTCTGATCACTTCTCTCCACCTGTGTCTCCACTGTGGCTTTGACCTTTCCGATTCTGTTACAAAGCAGTTGAGTTTTTGTACCTGTTTCTCCAGTGAGCAAGTAGCTTTGGTGTACTGAGAAATGGACTTCTAGTTAATTATTGATGAGTATAGTGAAACAAGTGAATTAAAACATTTTAACAAAATGGGTAAATCATAAGTTTTAAGCAGTCCCGAGCGTTAGTATAGATACTTTTTTCTTCATTGGGAAGTAAGTGGAGTGAGTAAAGTGGGTCATTTTTGTGTAAAGACTCATGTGAGGTACATTTACATTTTAGAAGAGAACCTATTATTAAATCCCAAGCTTCCATTGTAGGAAGCTGGAAGAAAGCTGTTAACTGGTTGAAAGTTGCAGTGACTGAGTCATTTCTACTGTGGCTGAAATCCGTAGAGTGTTTCCTTTAATAACTGTTATTTTTTTTAATGAGAAGTAATTATGACCCATAGTCAGGCCAGTTAAAGTTTGATTTTTATGAAAAACAAAACTATGTTTCCATATACTTCTGTAGTAGATTACATTTTTTCAGTGATATTTCCGTTGTGTTAATGTTACTGCAGTTATCTTTTAAATTTTAGATAAAATAACAGAGAAACTTCACTTTAATGTGTGTGGGTAATCATTTTTTAAAACAGCTATGAAATATAATTTACATGTCATAAAGTTCATGCATTTAAGTTGTGTTATTAAATAGTATATTTGCAGGGTTATGTAACTATCACCATGATCTAATTTTAGAAGATTTTCATCATCCCTAAAAGAAATCCCATACCCAGTAGCAATGACTCCCATTCCCCTAGCCCCCATTCCCCTCTGCTCAGCCCATGGCAAACACTAATCCACATTCTAGTTCTGTTCGACATTTCATATAAATAGTGTCATACAATATGTGGTCTTTCCTGACTAGTTTTGTTCACATAGCTTGAACAACCTCATATTTTTGAGGCATTTTAAATTGAATGAAGTATCATGATTCTTGCATAACGCTGGAGTGTTAGTTATAGAAAATGTGTTAATTTTCTAATAAATGTGATGTTTTCAGTTTGTATTGTGTTTATAGGTCAGCAGAATTTCCCCAGATAGTTGCATGTGCTTTTTTTATTTGTCACTGATTTTTCTACTATTGTAAAGAAACGTTGGCCCCACTGGGTACAAAGTAACAAAAACCCAGAAACATCAGGATAGCTGCCTGTGATGGGAGATATACATGTATGCATCTTACATTTAGTTGTGAGCAAACCTGATGGCAAAACCAGCGATTTTAAAGTTTCTGCAGTTTGCGAAATAAATTTTTGCTGGTGAGATGCTTCTTTCAGTCTTAATTTCTTCAGTGAGTTTTGTGTTTTGTGACTGCATGAAAATGTAGTGGGTACTCTTGCAGGAAGTAAAAACATAGGCCATCTGGCCTTTCTGTGTCTCCTGGGCAAAGATTATATCCTCAGTTTTGGCCTGCCTTTTCAGCGATGTAGAGCGTATGGCTGGATCAGTAAAATGTTCATCTCAACAGAATAACGCAGTAGTATTTTAATATATGCGATGTTAATACAGTCTCAGCTTGATTAATTTAAAATGTTTTCACCTGTAATTTTTATGGTGGCATGTTATTTCAGTAGACATCTAATTCAACCTCCACTACAGCACAGTAATTTCTCTGCAATCACTCTTGAAATACAGTTATCTAAGTCTTGCTTGTGTACTTTCAGTGACAAGGAGCTGGCATTTTTGTGAGGCAACCTCTTTTTCCTGCTCTAACTTTTAGAAAGTTCTTGTATGAATTCCACTGAAATCTGTTTCCCTTACTTCCCACTAATTTTAGTTATGCTATCTAGAATGAAATACATGTAATCTGTTCTCCCTAAAGTCATCTTGAAGCTAACGATCATCCCTGGCTCCTTTAGTTATTCACATAAAAGCGTAATGATCTGGTCCATGCAGTATTGGTTGTTTTTCTAGATATCTTTTAGCTGCTCACTATTAGATGTTCAGATGACTTTAAGTAAACAAAACAGAACATGGTTATCTAAAAGTGGCCTGATGGAGGGTAGGGTGATTCTAATCCTGTAGCACCTTGCTTTTTCCTCTGCAATATAATAGGAATATTGCATCATTTTACTTTTATACTTTTTCTAGACACTATTAAACCAGTAAAAGCTTGTAATTAAAACCTTCAAGTTCTTAGAACACTTAGTAGACTGCTGTCTTGAGTGTCAGGACTTCAAATTTCCTTTGCTTTTTGGGCATTTCTCTATCTGGAAAACAAATGTTAAACATATGTTAAATTTTTATATCTTTCTTCCAGATGAAGTAAAGAAGATCTTAGACAAATTTTACAAGAGGAAGGAAATTCAGAAACTGGGTGCTGATTATGGACTCGATGGTAAGGCTAATAAGATTTCCATTAGAGATATTTTATTACTGCTTAGATTACACTTTTGTCATTATCATGTGGGACATTGTGTGGCCTGGACGTAAGTACACAGCTGTAATCTGGAGGATGCCCCTGACTTTTGCTTCCGTTGGAGCAGGAGATTGGCAAGATGCAACTGGTGAGTCAGACACATCACAAAGGAGCTCTGTATTCAGCTTTCCTTCGTGTTGTACTAGGATTTCAGTTTTAGCCCAGATCATAACAAACCAGCTGTACTTCAATGAGTTAGGTGTGATGTGTATGTGTACTTTTTTTAAATGAGAAATGAGATGAAAACTAAGCCCTACCTATTTTGATTTTGTGTTTCCCACAGCTCGTCTCTTCCACCAAGCTTTCATAAGCTTTAGAAATTATATCATGCAGTCTCATTCCCTGGATGTGGACATTCACATTATTTTGAATGATATTTGCTTCAGTGCAGGCAAGTTTTAGAGACCTCTTAAAATCCTATTGAACATACTTTCTATTTCTTCCTATACTTCATGTTTATTCTCTAGTTAGGGCTTATTTGCTTTAGAATAGGCCCTGTTGACATCCTCTGTAAATAATTCAGTGCTTTCATAGGAGGCCTTCTAGGTCCTTTTGCTTTTATAGTGGTTCCCTGAGCTAGTTATTAAATCACGCATATGTCTTAGACAGGAGGGAGACTGAGGCCTTGGTCTGTCACAGTCTGCTCTTCACTGTGTGGTAATATAGGCTGCTGTGAAATGAACCTTCACAAAAGATAGAATTAATACATAATAGATTCCATCTGTTTCTGCCACTGGCTTCTTTCTCCCTCATATCTGGACAAAGCTCTTGACGTAAAAGAAAAACAATGTAAGAACATCATTGTTCTGTTCCCATAGGCAGTTTGCCCTGGGCCAGGTACTGAGGTAGGACCTGGATACAAAGCAGAATGGGACACAGCCCCACCCTCCTCAGAGCCACTAAGGTGTGGACACTTCTTGCTGAGGAATCAATTCACTTTCATATTTTGTCTCGCAGTGGTCTCTAGTTTACAAAATACTTGCACCCGTATTTCTCTTCAGTAACCACAGGCCTTGTCTCTAATGTATATTTCCAGGTTCTTTGTTTAATTAACTTTTATCAATACTGATCTTTACTTCTTTGCATTAAAGAAGTAGAACCAGGTGGTTAACAGCCAGTTTTCTGTCTTCCAAGAAAATATTAGTGAAATAAGGAGGAAAACGTAAGACAAAGGATCTCAGGAAAGGATAGAGTTCCTATGCTGGGGTTTTTCTTTTTAGTCTGGCAATGTCCCCCTAACTTAGCTAACTTAGCTCACCAAGAAAAAAGTTTTCACTAGGTTCAGTTATGGGTAACATTTAGATTGCACATGTTAAAACCGTGTTTTATTTTCCAGCTCATGTGGATGATTTATTTCCATTTTTCTTGAGACATGCAAAACAGATATTTCCTGTCTTGGACTGTAAGGATGATCTACGTAAAATCAGTGACCTGAGGATACCACCTAACTGGTTAGTTTCTTTATTTGTGGAATTGAAATTTTCAGTTTCTAATCTTGGGAATTTAATAATCATTATATATTTTTATTGTATGCTGGATGATAAATCATAAGTAGTCTAGATTATAAAGTAGTCTAGATTGTATTGTTTTCCCTAGAAAAATAAGCAGTTAATCTGGCAGGCAATTAACTGGTGTCCCTACTTTCATCCTGGTCAGATGTGGTTTTAGGTTTTATTAGGGCAGATGTAGAATAGCCCTTTCTTTAGAATGTTATCCATACAATTCAGATGTGGCCTTTCTGATGTCTCAGCTGAATACCTAGGCTGTTAATGAGCTCTCTTCACCAACGTTGTAGCTGGAACTCCAACATCTCTAGCACTTTGTCACCTCTTTGAGACTTTCCATTCGAACTCTTAGCGAGCTGTCCTCTGCTAGGCCCTGCACATGTTCAGCCCAGCCCTTGGCCAAGAATGTAAGGAACCCCCACACAGACTTTAAGGCTTCCCCTCTGCTCTACCTTTTCTTCTCTTTCACACTCTAGCCTTCAGATTCCAGCTGCTTCAGTAGCTTTGAACTTGATTTCTATTGCTCAGCTCAGTGGGACTATTGTACTTTGCTTGGCTTCTACCTCCCTGTGCCCTGCTGGGGTACAGCAGGGCTCATCTCAAGTCTTCTATTCTTTTAGGGCTTGTAGTCCTGCACTGCCTGTTGTCCATGTCCCCAAGCAGCTGCTGTATATATTTTGTCCAGTTTTGTACTTGTTTATGGTGAGAGGGCAAGTCCAGTACCATTCATCATGGCCAGAAGCAGAAGACTCTATTGTATATGCTGAAATTCAGAAGTCTGGGAGTATTTACTTATAGGGCTGTGTAGAGCTGTGGAAATAATGTGAACGTATCTCTAGAGCTGATAGCAGTTTAAACTGAAGTGAGTCTTGGGGGAAAAGAGATTTGTACAATGGCAAGAATATCTAAGAAATTAATTTCATTTGGGTTTTCCTCTCCTCTAGTTAGTAAATATCATTCTTGGAAAGCAGTCATTTTAGTGTGGATATGAAACTTATCATTTAATTTAGTTTTTCAAAGATACTATCTTTTGAATGTTAGGATATTTCATTGGAATTTTTTTCATTTGATACCTTTGCCAGGATTTTGAAGTTAATGGGATTAAGCTGTTTACCTGCTGACGTTCTAGGTACCCAGAAGCCAGAGCCATGCAGCGGAAGATAATATTCCATTCAGGTCCCACAAACAGTGGAAAGACTTACCATGCAATCCAGAAATACTTGTCAGCAAAATCTGGAGTGTATTGTGGCCCTTTAAAATTACTGGCACATGAGATCTTCGAAAAGAGTAATGCTGCTGTTAGTATATTACCAGATATTTGCTCTTTTTCTTGTTAATTTGGGGGAGGGTAGAGTGAAGGGGGCAGAGGGGAGGGGCACACGTAGTAATTTACTGTTAACAAAAATTGCCTTGTGCATTGCACCTAAGAAGCCATCATTTATAAGACATAGCATTATTTTATGTACAACGAAAAAAGCAGAGAAAGAAAATGATGCTCCCAACTGAATTCTGACATGCCATCCTTTGTTAAGAGGTATCCTGATTTCTGAGATACTAAAATGTGAAAAAAGTGTTATTAGAGTGAGTAAAATACAATATTACAGAATATTTCACATATACAGAGAAATACAGAGAATAACATACAAATAATCTGAATCCGCTGCCCAACTCCCATCAGATTCTAACATTTTGCCATACTTGTTTTTCTTTTTTTTACTTTTTTAAGAAATAAAGTATTATTGATATAGTTGAAACTCCCTCTGAGCCCCTCCTTTGCCGCCTTAGAGTTAATCACTAATCTGTTAGAATGTTTAATTTACCTTTTTTAGATTAGACTTCTGATGCTATCAGCTAGAACTAATGATAAAGACTGAAGCCACCTTTTCAAACCTGAAAAGGACTGAATTCCCTGTGGTGTGATGCATCATTTCAGTAAATGGGCCACGTTTTGGTTCATTGTTTTATTATGACTTTATAATGTGATTTAACCAGTTTTGGTAGGTAGTTTGCATTCTGTATTTTTTGTTCTGAATAATTTGTGTAATTTGCATACATAATGCCTCCTTATTCATAAATACTTAAAAGTATTTCCTCAGAACAAAGACTTTCTTTTACATAACCTTACGATATTCATCTAAAGCAAGCCATTTAATATTGATAGAATACCATATTTTAACCCATAGTCCATATTCAAATTCTGCCAATTGTCCAATAACACCACCACTCCACTCCCGTCCCACTCCTCTCCCCACTGATTCTGTCTAGAGTCTCACACTGTATTTTATTGTCATGTCTCTAGTTTCCATTAATCTGAGAGAATTCCTCAGTCTTTCTTTGTCTTTCATAACCATTACATTTTGGAAGACTACAGGTCAGCTGTGTTGTAAACTGTCACTCAGTTTGGGTGTATCTGGTGTTTCCTCATAATTTGTTTTCGGCTACTAGGTAGACCAGCTGTTCCAGTTTGCCTGGACTTTCCCAGATTTAGCACCAAATATTCTTTGTCCTGGGGAACCTCTCAGTCTTGGGCAGACTGGGGTGATTGATCACTCAGATCTACCATAGCATTGATGTTGGTCCTTCTCAAAGAAATATACTAGGAAGTCTTTATATTCTTAAATTTTATTATATTTTTTGAACATAATTCATTTCATTTTAATAAATAGTACAGAAACTAATGAAATAGTACAAAATTAAAAAGTGAAACTGCTACAGTTTCTCATGCTTTTATTACCTGAGAATTTAGCTGATTTGAAATGTTTCCAAATTTTTATAGCTTATGTAAGAGAGAGGCTTTTTTCATTAAAAATTTTTTCAAAAGATTGGCAATATTTTGTTTCAGCTATTAGACAAGTAAATTGGAATGTAATGGAGAGAATACTCTATTAAACACCCCAAACTTCTTTTTTCTGTTGTTTTCCAGGTGGAAATAATGCCAGTCTTTTTGTCATCCTAGGGTGTCCCATGTGACTTGGTAACAGGTGAAGAGCGTGTGACAGTAGAGTCAGATGGGAAACAGGCTGCCCACGTTGCTTGTACTGTTGAGATGTGCAGTGTTACAACTCCTTGTATGTATACACTATTTTAAAAACTTTATGATTTAGTATTTTTTAATTTTAAAACATAGATGAACATGTGGAATGTGTTTTTTATTGTGAAAAAAAATTTTAAGTTAAGACAAAGAAGGGAAAATAGTACAGCAGATATCCATTATTTAACCACCACTTAAAAATGCCAAACTTTCTGTCATGTTTATTTTTAAACTTTCTTTCCCTTTTTTTTCTTAACTGAAAAGTTTAGTGTGATTTTCCTTTGTACCACTCCCCAATTCGTCTCCTCTCCCCTCCTTTTTTTTTTCGTTTTAGTAGAGATACTGGGGATTGAACCCAGGACCTCATGCATGCTAAGCGTGCTCTCTACCACTGAGCTATATGTCCCCCGCACCACCACCAACTTTTGATCCAACTGCTATCAGATATTTAGTATATAGCTTTTCTGTCTTTTTTTTTTTGTATCACTGATAAATATTGCCTATCAATACTATAGATTGCATGTTTTAAAACATTTACATGATTATATTGCATTATTGTTCCACAACTTGCTTTTTATTCTACATGTTTTTGTTTATTTACTTATTTATTTAATTTTTGTTTGTTTGTTTGTTTTGAGGGGAGGTAGTTAGATTTTTTTAGATTTAGTTTTAATGGAGGTACTGGGGATTGAACCTAGGACCTTATGCATGCTAGTCATGCACTCTGCCACTAAGCTGTACCCTCCCCACCGACACAACACGTTTTTAGGTCTAGTCTTGTTTACGTGTATATCAAATTTATTCATTTAAGCTGTTATATAGTATTCCATCTTATGACTAAAATTATTCATTCCTCTATTAAAGAATATTTAGGTTGTTTAAAGTTTTTCACTATTATATATAGCACCACAGTAAACTTCTACTTAAGTACTATAGTTTCCAACATATTTTAAATGAAAATTAGCTTTTTCCTTATTATGTAGGTAGTCATTTCTTCATTGTATAAAATATATAAATAAATCCAAAGAGAAAAAAATATATATAATCTCCCAATTTCACACATCCATAATCAATAAATGTTAACCCTGTGGTGTGTATTTTGCAGACTTTGTATTTGTATTGTGTGTGCATATACTTACGTATGTATTGGCGGGTGTGTATATTAAGTAAAATAGGGATTATATATTATATACTATTTGGTAGCTTGCTTTTTTAATTTTAATAATCTTAGCTTTCTGAGTAAATGGATAGTTTTTAAAAAATCAGTTTATTCTAAAAGTAATACATTGTAAAAATTAAAATAGCACATATAAATCAAAATTCCCTCTTCTGTTTCCTCTTTTGTAATCTTGTTTGTATACACCCAGCTATGGTAAATAATTTTAAATCTGACGGCTTTGCAGTATAAAATTAGCTTTCTTTTGTTTCCAGATGTCATTGTGGGCATATTAAATTTTTCTTTCTTTACTGTACTCTTCTCAATTCCTTGGTGTTTTTGGGAAGAAACTAAAATATAATTTATATGACTTAAAAAGAATAAAATAATATGGTTGGAAACATTTTGACATTAGAAAATAAAATGGGGCACTCATTTTTACTGTAGTCATGAGCTTAAAACCCTACGAATGAGCAGAGCTGGAGCTCAGGGAATTAAACTTTCCACTCCACTTTCTGCTTCTGATATCTTCTATGTTCCTGAGGTTGAAATGCTTCATTTATTGCTGTCTACTCCTTGTTCCCAAGGGATTCTTTTCCTGCTGTGTGGATGCGTTCTTATTAGGCAGATTCTTTAGGCTGCCTCTAAAATTGCAGTCAGTACAAAAAATGAGCCTACTCAGTTTGAGAGGCAGTGCAGTAGAGTGATTGAGCTTATGAACATTGGAGATGGTCTGGGTTTGAATTTCATGTTTTTAGATCTTAAACTTAACTAACTGCACATGCTGCAAAACCTTGGGCCAGTTACTTAACTTCTCTGGGTCTCAGTTTATTCTTCTGTAAAATGTAAATATAAGTAATGCTGGTACTTATTTAATGGGTTTGTTGTGAGGGTTAGATGAGTTATAATTGTAAAGCCTGTCAGAAAAGAAGCACTTAGTGAGTGATAATGATGATTATGGTGGTGTTGAAAGCTTGAATTTTGGTATTGTAATTTGTTTATAATACTACTTAAGTAGATTGTATTGCTCATGGTAACCTTTTATTTTAAGATGAAGTAGCCGTGATCGATGAAATTCAAATGATTAAAGATCCAGCCAGAGGATGGGCCTGGACCAGAGCACTGCTAGGTTGGTGGTCTTAATGGTATAAAACCTGTGCTGTGTGACATCTGCATTGAGATGCATTTGTCTGCTTGACATTGCTAAATAGAGCCAGCTATATACTCTCTTTTTGATACAAATCAAACAAAAACATCAGCTAACTGTGAGTTTTATTCTTTAAATATAATTTTAATAATGGAAAGTCTATTTTTCCTGTTATAGAATTAGCATAACCATTTAATTAAAGTGCCCAAATCTTGCTGTATTTACACAACCGCTATTAACATTTTGATGTTTCATGCCAAAGTATTTTCAATCCTCAATTGGTTGAATCTGTGAATGTGGAACCTGTGGATATGGGAGACCAACTGTGATTTGTTCCAGAGTTGAACATTTTTCCCTGTTATTAATGATGGAGTAAAAATCTCTGTGGCTGTAGCTATTTATTTATTTATTTATTTATTTAGAATAGACTTCTGAAGGTGGACTTCTTGAGGTCCATGGACATGAATGTTTCTCCTACTTAATACTGGAGTGAATTTTTAATCAGCATGTTGTAGAGCAGATGTTTCCAGATTTTAAAACAAATAGCTGAACTCTTTCTTCAAACAAAGAGTACACTGAAGCCTGTAATATAAGATAGATGAAAGTAGATATGCTAAGGGGTCAGGAGTTTGGAGTTTCTTCTATCCACCAGCCCTCAGCCTCTGAGGCACCTCAGTGATTCCATGGAGCCTAATCTGAAAAACAAAAGTATAGGACTGATGTTTAGGACTAACCATCAGAAAATAATGCCAGGTTGTTCTTCTGTCTAACTTCACTCTCTAGTAGACCGAAAACCTTGGCTAAAGGAATTTAAAAGCCCTGAGATTTAGAAAAATGGTACTACTTTTTGCCCACAAGAAGGTTTTAGTTTTCAGGAATCAAAGAGATAATATTTATGAAAACAAGTTGGTATAGTTGTAAAGCAGTAGGTAAGCGAACAAAGTATTTTTGGTATGTAAAGTGTTGCATATATGATTTTATATTTTTAAAATTCTAAAAATCCTGATTTTGCATTTAATAGGACTCTGTGCTGAAGAAATCCATTTGTGTGGAGAATCTGCTGCTATTGACCTGGTTACTGAGCTCATGTACACGACTGGGGAGGATGTGGAGGTACTAGATTATAAGCTTTGTTCCCAAGGTAGCATATAGCAAATAGCCCAGAGTACCCAGGCAGTGGCTTCTTAGGCCCCAGATAGTGGCGAAATCAGAGCTTAACTAAAAAGAAAGCTTTATTTCCTTGTAACTTGACTAGGTCATACATAGTTGGTTGAACCTAATGATCCAAAGTTCTGGTCGAGTGGCATCACACCCTAAGTCTCCAAAAGGACAGGAGATTCTTTATCTTTCTTTGACAAAACCTTTTGGAATTTGAGCAGATCTCTTTAGAATTAAATAAATCAGGAATGTTGGAAGTTTGAGACTCAGCAAAAGTTTGTGATTTTCAAAGTGTCAGACATCAGATACTGGGGACTTTGATACATACCTAATTGGTAGAGATAGTTTGTATCCCTTTTTCAAATTCCTAGAATACCAAGTGACTGAAAAGTAGGATTTCCTTTTAGTCCTACTTTTCATTTTCTTTACCAGACTTCTATAATAAGATGAAGAAATATTTTAAAATTGATCTGCTACTTTAATTTTGTGCTCAGCTTTCAGGGAGAGATGGTGGAATGTAGTGGAAGAAATTCTAGGTTCTAATACTGGCTTTGCTATTATTTGTTTTGTGTTTTTAGGCAAATCACAGAAGGCTAGAACCAGAAAAATCCCCATCAGATCTGATCTTTTATTGGGCTCTTATTTTACTCTTTCATAAAATGGAAATAACAGTCAATAACCCTTCTGAACTTAACCAGGTTGCCATGAAAATCAAATATATAGGAAAGTGCTTTGAAAATTCATGAAACCCTCTATAACATTTTATTAATTCAGAAATACCGATAACTGATCGTAACATAATATCAAAATAAATGTTTTTCTGTATCTTCCCTTTAAAAAGTTGGAACTTGTTCATTTTTAGCTACTCTTGATTTTGAGTTTTTCACTTAATTATTAGTCACAAGTTGAGTTAGGTGTATTACTTCACAATATCGTGTTTTTTATTGTAGGTTCGAAACTATAAGAGGCTTACCCCAATTTCTGTGCTGGATCATGCACTAGAATCTTTAGACAACCTTCGGCCTGGGGATTGCATTGTCTGTTTTAGCAAGAATGATATTTATTCTGTGAGTCGACAGATTGAAATTCGGGGATTGGAATCAGCTGTTATATATGGCAGTCTCCCACCTGGTAATTATTGGCTTTCATCACGACAGGATGTGAAGTCTCTTATTTTTTCCATTTATGTTGAGAATATGTATTGAAAACACAGTGAAAGATATGGAATTAGGTTGCCTGGTGTATGATTTGTTGTAGGTCATGTAAAATAAATATTTTATCTAGTTCATCTTATAGGGATAGAATTATTTTAATTATTTATAGTTCTTGTTGATTGTAGCTATTATTAGACTATATTTTAAATGTTGAGCTGATGATCTTACAGAAATGTTATTAAGATGTAAAGTTGGTAATATTCTTAAAGTTGTAGTCCTGAAATCTGTTAATAAGTGTCCTCAGAAATGATAAGGCTAGTGTGGTAGGGGATTATGTTGCTATGTGTGGGGATATTTAAAGGCGTAGAAAGAAAGGATAAGTGACTCTTTGAGGATATTAAAGAAATAAGTTTGAAACAGTAAGTTTTATCCATAAAAATGGAGAGTAGGAGGTAAGAGATTCCAAGATATACATAGTGTGATATAGTAAAAGATTGAGAACACTTACTTAACGTAAACTGTTTTATTTTAGGGACGAAACTTGCTCAGGCAAAAAAGTTTAATGATCCTGATGATCCATGCAAAATCCTTGTTGCTACAGATGCAATTGGCATGGGACTTAATTTGTAAGTAATTTGTTCTTAATAATCATGGATATTCAGTGGGTTAGGTGGCAATTAAAAAAACTTCTAATTGTTATCAGAATGACCAAACACATTGATTTAGGAGAATGAGTATTATTATGGTATAGAGCTGAGATTTATCTTGCTTACCCTGTTGAGGGGATAAAGTAAAAATATCACATAACACTAGGACTTTTGAGTGCTGCTAACCTGTTAAATTTCCTCACTTTATTTTCAGTGTCTCAGTCAACAAATTGTGTGCCTGTTATGCATGTGGGGTTAGCCATTATCTTTAAGGGCTAACAGTATGAAGCCTAAATAGTCCTCTCTGGGGAATGAAGGCAAATTTGTCTTTATGGATGAACTATTCAAAGCTGTTAATAGCAGCCAACATTTAAAAGCCATCTGAGAGCACTTTGTGTTATTTGTAAAATTATTTTCTGTAGCCTTACTGAGGTATAATTTACATACTGTAGAGTTCACTCATTTAAAGTGTATAATTTGATGCTTTTTAGCAAATTTACACAGTTGTTTAAAAAAATGTTATTGAAAGGGAAGAAAAAGAGTTACCAGCACACCCCCTTTACCTTATTTTGTCAACAGTGGGCAATATTGCAAGTAGGCCTAGATTAGAATTAGAGTGAGCATTTCTGCAATGAACTGGATGATAGAGGGCTTTTCAGATATCAGTCTGTGAGATCATTTTTATTTCTATTTCAGGAGCATAAGGAGAATTATTTTTTATTCCCTTATGAAACCCAGTATCAATGAAAAGGGAGAGAGAGAAATAGAACCAATCACCACCTCTCAAGCTTTGCAGATTGCTGGCAGAGCTGGTAGATTCAGTTCAAAGTTTAAAGAAGGAGAGGTTACAACAATGAATCGAGAAGACCTCAGTTTATTAAGGGAAATTTTGAATAGGCCTGTGGATCCTATAAAGGTAAGGGGTGACATATTCCTTGCTTCTTCTCTGTGGAGTACAGTCATTCCTTCCTTGACCCACTTTCCAGGCTTTTGCCTCAAGACACCTGGAAACAAATAAGCAAAAAAATTTTATGCGATGAAAATCATGTCAAGAAAGCCCTGCCTAATTGCTTTGGAGAGTCATAGAGACCCCCCGGGTCAGAGAATGGCATGCAAGTGAAAGATTCAGATTTTAGAAGTATAACTATAATATAACAAGCTTAGTAAACCTGAGTTACCTTTAGTTCTTCATATAATCTAGCAGTAGGTGGGATAGGGACACAGTTGTTTCAGGTGGGCACACAGCTGTGTCAGCAGGCTGAAAATTGCCAGAAACTTGAGAAGAAACCTTTGAGTGTGGGGCAAAAACAGCATCAAGCCATACAACTTTGAGCCAGTAAGGACAAGGTTAAATTTTGGTTAGTGTAGTTAATGAGGCAGAAATATATATATTTTAAGCAAACTAACTGGTACAATTTAAAGTTGCCTGGAAAATTCACTTAACATGGCTTATCTCATTTTTAGTGACCCTAGGTAAAGGGATATGTAAATGAGATAATGCAAGGAACAGTTCCTGGAGGAAAGCCACGGTTGAAATCATTTCTGTAGCTTTTGTTAAGAGTGCAGTTGATAATGGAACTTCCCCATTTCCCTCTTGTGTATCTCATTTCTTGTGTTCATACTCTTCCTCCATCCCATGATTCATCTCTCTCTCCTCCTTTCCTCATTCTTTATCCCATTCCCTTTCTCACTTCTTTTCTTGCTTATATTTACTTGTGGGCAGTTCTTAACATTGCAGTATATACAGTTAAAGAGATAACTGATCTTCAGTTTGGACATTTTCTCTTGTATATATGTATGTCAGTTTTATTGCCCTGGTTAAAGTGATCGGATTTTCCTTGTTCATTTTTGTTCAAATGGAGAGAATTGAGACCCTGGAAACTATTTTTGGCACTCTGTCAGATCATCATAGATTTAGAAATATAACTAAAATGTAAGTGAAAGATTGACTACTCAATAGGAATCCTTGATTCATTTTAGTGAGTCATCTCATCAGATGACTTTCCTATTGGTAATAAATGGCAAAATATGATTTTTTTTCTATTTTACTCAAACTCTTCTCACTTAACTCATTTGGCAAGAGCTTACCCTGAATATAGGACTTTATCTTAAAATAACTTAAGGAAACTTGTTCAAAAAAAAAATGCTTATGGGTTTTTGTTTTTTTAATCAAAGGCAGCTGGTCTTCATCCAACTGCTGAACAGATTGAAATGTTTGCCTACCATCTCCCTGACACAACACTTTCTAATCTCATTGTAAGTAGAAACTCTTAAATCTCTTTTCTAAAAATGTTGTTACGTCAAACAATTACTGGGTAACCTCATAGACATGAATGGATAGTCTGTTTTTGTGAAGTTGCTGTTTATGTAGTTTATCTTGTAAGTGAAAGCTTTCTCTCAGAATCTTTTGGGACTTTTGTCCTGAGGAATTTTCTGAGTATTTCAGGTTAAGGCCATGGGGGAAGGCTAGTAGCTTGAGGAGGCAGTGACTTAGGCAGGCCTTTCTGGAAGTCTGTTGATGGATTAAAGTGATTGTCTTTTGTAGACTTGAGTACTTTATTCATGCCTAACTAGGCCGTCCAGTAATTTAATATATTTTCCCCCCACCAGGATATTTTTGTAGACTTTTCACAAGTTGATGGGCAGTATTTTGTCTGCAATATGGATGATTTTAAATTTTCTGCAGAGTTGATCCAGCATATTCCGTTAAGTCTACGAGTGAGGTATGTTTTCTGCACAGCCCCTATCAACAAGAAGCAGCCTTTTGTCTGTTCTTCATTGTTACAGGTGAGCCCTTATCTTTTTGATATTTTGAGTTGTTTCAAGTTGAGGCATTTTCCCCAAATATTACTTTGTTATTCAAAATAAAACAATGAGAGAGTACTCTTTAATATGAAATACTGTGTAAGAACTTATATATAAATGGCTCCTCTTTTCTTTGGAAAAAGAAGGAAATCATCCTCTTTTTTTTAAGTGCCTTTTTAAAAGTATTAAATGTTCTTGAAAATGTAGAAAAGTATAAAGAAGGAAAGAAACCAGCCTGCCTGTTGAGATACAGTCACTGTTAACATTTTGTTCTTTCTTTTCTAATCACAGACTGAAGTGAATTCTGATTCTTTTACCAAACCCCTTTCTTCTGTTTCTCTCAGTTTGCCAGACAGTACAGCAGGAATGAGCCCCTGACCTTCTCATGGTTACGCCGGTATATTAAATGGCCGTTACTTCCACCTAAGAATATTAAAGACCTCATGGATCTTGAAGCTGTCCATGATGTCTTGGACCTTTACCTGTGGCTGAGGTACCAAATTTTCTCCTTTAAGTGCTCTCGTTTTTCCAAGTAAGAGGGCAGATCAAAGGTTTTATGAACGGTCTTTTGCACTTTCAAATTAGGCACATATTTGCAGGGTGCTCTATTTTATATTTATTGTCCGTTAAGGCAGTTGAGCCTAGTTTATACCCATTCCAAAAATGACTTCAGGAGTTCTTATAATTCTAGTTAAGATAGGTAGGTGAGAAAGTTTACTCACTAGATCCTTGTTATGCAAATAGTGGTCCCTGGACCAAAAGCATTGGTATCACCTGGGATCTCGTTAAAAGTAGAGACTTTCAGAGGCGGGGTAGTTATAGCTCAGTGGTAGAATCCCTGCCTAGCATGCACAAGGTCCTGTGTTCAATCCCCAGTATTTCCATTAAAACTAACTAACTAAATAAATCTAATTCCCGCCACCCTGCCCCCAATAAATAAAAGGTTATTTAGACTTGGTAGGGATTTTTAAAAAAAATAGAGACTTTCAGGCCCACCACGGACTTAATCAAATTCTACATTTTAACAAGATCCTGAGGTAATTTGTGTGTACATCACAACTTGAGAGGTACTGCTCTAGATCATTGATTCTCAAAGAAGGGGCATGTCCCAGTAGGGGAGCATATCATAATCACTTAAGATGCAAGTAATGATCTGTTCCCGTCAGGACATATTCCTCAGGTGCATTGGGGCAGAAATAAAGGTTGAGCAAAGGCACTGATCACAGTTTGCAGAAACAGAATATTTTGAATTAATCAGTATCAAGATGCAGTTACGTCATTAAGATTAGTCTAGCAATTATGATAAGAGCCATTCCTTTAGTGTAATGTTTTTTCCCCCAGCTACCGGTTTATAGATATGTTTCCAGATGCCAGCCTTGTTCGAGATCTCCAGAAACAACTCGATGACGTTATCCAAGATGGTGTCCACAACATCACCAAACTGATTAAAATTTCAGAGACATATAAACTGCTGAATTTGGAGAGCTTATCAGAGAGCCAGTCCCGTTTGTCAGGAACATCAAAGAGCCAAGCTAGAAGGAATCGCAGCAAAGTTTTAGGGAGTAAAGCTGCTGAGCCACTCGCCCCTGATGCAGGAGAGAAATCCCTTGCTTCCAGATTGGTGCAGCAAGGACTCCTCACTGCAGACATGCTGAAACAGCTAGAAAAAGAGTGGATGACACAACAAACGGAGCATGGCAAAGAAAGAACAGAATCTGGGACTTATGCAAAAGGGACAAGAAGAAAGAAGAAGGAACCTGATTCAGATTAACTTTATTTTTATTTTTACAAATAAAAATCTATTTTAAAACCCTTTTTTCTTCATATGCATTTACTGCCTGCTGTGGTATGGTGGCTCTCTTTTACTGCTTGTTTGCTTAGAGGAAAATTAACTCTTAACTGTTGTTTGTTTCAGTGTCTTGGAGATTGTATTTAGAGCTTTGGCCATTTTTGGTATAGCACTGAGACAATGCACTATAAGGAACTGTGCATGGGAATAAAATCAGTTTGGTGAGCTGTTTTGACCAGTTTTCTACACCTTTGCTGAGGATGTCATGGGTGGAATTCTTTGATAGGCATTGCTGTCTATTGTACCCATGTAACAGAGGCTGTTCTAGGTGCTGGAAATATGCAGTAAGTGATACAGGTAATGTTCCTGCCCTCATGTAGATTATATTTTGATATGGTGACAGGAATAAGTTAACAAATAAATAATGTCAGTTCTGTGAGGGCACATATTGTCATCTGTCTAGTTCACTGTTATACCTGTGGTGCCTGGAATATAGCAGCACCATCAGTCTTTGTGAATGGATGTAATTTCAGAAATAAATGCTAGAAAGTAGTAGAATAAGGGAAGAGAGTGGTACTAGTGGACTATTTTACATAGAATGGGTGGTCTTCCTGTATCCAAAGGCCAGTCTGATGCATAGTGACCTTTACTTGTCCAACAAAGTTTTAAGCCTTGGTTAGAGACACAGCTAAAAGGAGGTAAACATAGGCTTTGGAGTTGGACAGGCTTTGATTTAGCTTCTCTCATCACTACCAGCTCAGTAACTTTGCCCTCTCTAGGGGTTAGGCTCTGCATCTGAAAAAGATGGACAATAACACCTACTTAGAGTTGTTTGAGAGGTTAAATGTGATGAGATGCCATTTAGCACAGGGCCTGGTATACAGGAAGTGTTTCATAAGTGAATCTGAAGGTTTGGGTTCATTCTAGGCTGTGAATTGAGTTCTTAGATCATTCAAAGAACTGAACTAAGTTTGTGAGCTACTGCTAAGTTGAGGCTGACTTCAGAGGAAGAATTAAACCTGATTTGGTTGCAACTGGTCAAGGAACAGCCAAGTTTGCTAACCTAGTCATCTCTGACTTTTTTCTTCAGTCATTGAGAGTCCAGATGATATTTCATTCAATTCAGATGGCAATTCTTTATTTTCCTAACCTTTGCCTTCATAGAAATAAAGACCGAACAGGTGGCACTGTTTCTCCCTTGCTTGTGGATAGTGAAATGCTTTAGAAGGGCACACTTCTTTTGATACTTTGCATTTGAGCAACTGTAGCTTCTAGAATTTGCTTTTCTTTGTGACTTACTCCATAGCAGACAGTCCATTCTTGCTCAGATGGTCTCAAGAAATACTCGTGAACTGAATTGAATAATGGATTTAGTCTCATATTTAAGTGGTGAGATGCATCACTTCGAGGGTTATTAATTCTCCCACTTTCTCCAGTTTTGAAGCCAGAATTAGTAAGTCAGAGAAGACATTGAGGCAAGTTAAATGTTAGTGAGGCCTCAGATAAGAGTCGGGTGGGGGTGTTGTCAGGGAAAGGCTGCTTGAACACTGAGCTAGAGTGTTTCTAAATACTAGGGATAAATAGTTTACCCTTTCACCTTTCCATTCTTTGTGGGGAGGAAGAGCTCTGTGGTTAAGCAGAAGAGACTAAAGAAAGATGAGATCAGGTGAAACAAAAAAAGGAAAAATGTAGTTGGAATGGCCCTGAACAATTCTCTGCAGTGTGCTTAAAATTGTCACTGTGGAAACAGCCTGGTCTTCTTTCTCTGCTGCAAGTTTGACATGTCACTTGTCTGTCTTTGTGGCCTTCTGGGCAGCTAAATTCTAGACATATATTTCACTAAGGTCATCTTCTCAACCTTTCCAAAACACAACTTTTTTTCCTTGCAGTTTTCAAACAGATTTTTAAGTACTTGCCTGAAAGCCCTCCTTGGACTATTGTGGATTCAGCTGTACATCAACACTAGGTATGGACTGAGGCTTAAATGCTGACCTCAGTTCCATCAGTACAGATCTGGGTAATTTAATAAAATGTGGTTAATACATAACTGGTTAGGAATAATAACCAATGAAATGTTTTGTTCATTCTTTTTGTGGACAAGTGTAAATCTACAAAAAGGAATTGGGTCTTTTGAAAAATGACTTATTGTGAATCACAAAAAACCAAAACTATCATCCCAAATCACCAAGGATTCTTGTATCTCAGAACTGGGAGTCTAATTACACAGTCACTGTGTGTGTGTCCAGTTCAAAACAGACCTACGAGGGTATGATGGCAAGTTGTGGTTTCCTAAGAGACAAGCAAATGGATAAATGAATTAGGCTATTTCTCTCTATTTCAATGCTATAAAAATACATAAACTGGAACAGAGATAGCAATGTTTATAAACATACTTCTGAAAGCCTGTCACTTAACCCAGTGGGGCAATTCCACACAGATGATAAACAATAGTCTTTATGGGCAAAAATGCCAGAGAAGGGGGGAAAATAAGCTTTCTAAGTAGGATTCAGCTTTGAGGACTGAGTTTAAGACGCTGAGTTTTGCTAATTTGGCAAATTTGGGTTGAGGAGATAATTTTGAATGTGGTCCTTTAAGTCTACACTCTTATACAGTCTCCCCAGAGATTCAATATCATGTGCTCCCAACTATTCTAGGCCCTGGAAAAGCTCCTGGTTCTTGTAGAGGCTTGGGAAAGACTTGTAACCTCAAAGACTACTTTGAACTGCTGTTTGACACACCTGTAAAGTATAGTGAGACTGATAATTTCCCTGCTGGAAAGTCTTTTTTTCTCAAATGCTTGTTATTAGGTTGAGATCATGTATCTATTTTAAATTCCTTAAATAATTTGTAATGTTCATAAATTGTCTTATTCTTTTCTCTTAACAGCTACATTTTCATTATCATTGTTGTTCTTTAAAAACTGATAGATGGATGTTGACCACATGCTGTCCATACAATTCTCTCTGCGTGTAAGTATTTTGAATATAAATTCAAAACAAAGCTTACTTAGAAATAACTTTCCTCTAAGCCACACTTCTGTACATTAACTTACCTCTAACTCTATATACATAAGCTGAATAAGCTTAAGCCATTTTTTAAAAATTAATTTTTGTCAAAGCGGTATACAGATTTAAAAACCAGACATAAGCACTTTCAATTCTCTTCTCTATTCTAAAATTTACCTCATTGACTGCATAATACACATCTCGAGTCATCATTTTAAAACACTAGGTACTAATTTCCTGTTATGTTAAGTGAGGAGTTACCTTTCAATCATTTCTTTTCTTCACTTCTCTCTTGATACAGCTATTATTATTTTTTGTTGTTAAAGCTGTATGTAAAAATTTTTTTGACTTATTTAAAATTTTCATGACTTTTATACTACTTTCTAGGCGATTTCTCCAACTTTGTTGTTAATCTATTGCAATTTAAATTTTCTCTATCACAGTTGTCATTTTTTAGAGCCCTATTATTATTTGATAGTTGCTTTTTCATTTTGAAAAGAAGAGTAACAAACAATGTAATGTCTACATCTGAGAAGAGATTTAGATACATATTTGAAAAGAAAGGGAGTAAAATGACTATAACTCAAAAAATAAAAAAAAAAAAAGAAAAGAAAAGAAAGAGAGTCAGAATTCAGAAGGATAAAGAGGAATATGTCATTGAGGCAGAAAGAAGGTAAGAATTTTGTTGCTTCCTGTGAAAATGTTGGCATTCTAATAGCTGACAGTCCCAAGTTCTTAGAAAATACATGCTTTCAGTGCTGGCCTTTACTTGGAGGCTTTTAGCCACTAGAAGTGTCTCTACCTTGAGATGATGGGGAAAATAAAACCTCCAATGACTCACTCTCCTAAATTCTGGACAGTGGTTTAATTTCATCATCACCTGGTCCATATACCATGACTTTTTACTCAATTATATGTAGAAATTCACTTAAATGATTTCCAGTTGAATTATCAGTTCTGCCTCCTGTTATTTAATCTTTAATACAAACACTCATGTATTTTCACATGTTCTTTTTTTTTTTTTTAATGGGAATAGAAAGAAGTTTATTAGGAGTATGCTGTCATAGACAACAGCAGGCCACACAGACCAGAGGTGCCTGTGTGAGCACCAAGGGCCAGTTATTGGGGCCTTCTATAAGGTCGGGTCACAAGGTGCCTGATCGGCTGGTGCACAAGTCTCTGGTTGTAGGTGAGGTAAGAGGTTTAGGGTCTGTGAAGGGTGATAGGGTTTATAACTCTGATAAAGTAGGCATCACCTGGCCTATTAGTTATTTGTTAGGGGAAATACGCCCAGTGGAGAATGTCAGACATCTGAGAGCCCAGGAATGGGGGTCGTTGGACTTTGAAGGACATCACTTGGCCCAGTATTCCCCCGGGGCAGACTGGCAGTGACAAATCTTTGAAACGAGGGTCTCATATTCCTTATCGACTTCCTGCTGAACTGTGGGTGTTGCACTGTCCCTGCCTATCATGCCAATCTGTCCCGGGTTATGGGGCCCCGGCAGCCTTTAAGGTGGGAGCAGAAGGAGACCCCCAGCAGCATCCAAGGGCTGCATCACCAGGATGTTGGCTTGGTTCATGGTGGCAATCTTGGTAGGAGGGGTGTATTTGTTCCTAAGTTCTTGGACCTCAAAGAGAGACAGTCATTTTTGTGAGAGAGGAATACAACACAGAAATGTATACCAAGATGAAGCTAAACCCAGTAAAAACAAGAAATTTGAGAATGTCTGAAAAGAAAGACCTTATCCCTTCAGGTATCTAGGAAAAGGCGTTAGAGAAACAGTCAGACACCTGTTTAGTGATGAATTTGCTGTAAGCTTTGACATACCTGGCTCATCAGGGATTTAAGTACAGCGCTCAGTATGTATAACTGAATGGGCGGGATGCTAAAAGCCATGTAGTTTTGTAAGACAGCTCTCCTTAATGGTCAAGTAGATGTCACCTTTAATGATTTTATTGCCTTTCTAGATGAGGAGATGCAAGAATTTGGGTTTATAAAATCTTTTCCTGAAAATATCTAACTATCTGAAGGCCTGTTTTGCCAATAAAGCTGCTGGGTTCAATGTCTCCAGAGAATAGACACCAATTCTGTAGGGGTGGGGATGGGTTGGTCACCCATTGCTCTAGGTAGAGGGGCACACCTGGGTCCTAATTGCTTTTCTTTTTTTTTTAGACAATCTCTCTTTTTTTTTAATTGAAGTATAGTTGACTTACAATGTTGTTGGTTCATACATAGTGATTCAGATATACATATATATGTGTTCTTTTCCATTGTAGGTCATTATAAGCCATTGAATATAGTTCCCTGTGCTATGCAGTAGGACCTTGCTGTTTATCTGTTTTGTTCATAGTTTGTATCTGCTAGTCCCAAACTACTAATTTATCCCTGCCCCTCTCATTCCCCTTTGCTAACCATAAGTTTATTTTTTATGTCTATGAGTCTGTTTATGTTTTGTAAATACATTTGTGCCCTTTTATTAGATTCCACATGTAAGTGATATATATCTGTCTTTCTCTGACTTATTAGTGTGACATCTCTAGGTCCATCCATGTGTCTGCAAATGGCATTATTTCATTCTTTTTATGGCTGAATAGTATTCCATTGTATTTATGTACCACAACTTTATCTAGTCATCTGTTGATGGACATTTAGGTTGCCTCCATGTCTTGGCTATTGTAAATAGTACTGCTGTGAACATTGGGGTGCATGTATCTTTTCAAATTAGAGTTTTCTCTGGATATATGCCTAGGAGTGGGATTGTTAGATCACATTAGCCAATCTCTCTCTTTTTTTTTTTTTTTTTTTTTTGGCTCTGTATCTTGCCTCTTACTTTCCTAAGGGTCTCTAATTCCTGAGCATTTCTAGAATTACGGGTGTCATTGCTCATTTCTCAGCAGAATCACTGCCTCCAGGCACTTAGGTATCAGTGTATCCTCCACTAAGCTATTACTTCTCTGTCAGCTTTCAGTCTTCCAAAATTATGTTAAGCTCTCTTGTCTTTGTGGGTTTATGCAACGCTTAGCCAGGGGTCAAGTTTGCTATTTTGTGCAACTGAGATTGTAATTACTCTGAAAAATGCTAAAAAGCCATGTGAACTGCCTTTCCTTATATGACTTGTTTCTCCTTGATATGTATTTTGCAAATACAGCTCTTAATTTAATGTACAGTTATGATAAAAAAATTAATGTATGCAATTGATTTCTTTCTTTTTTCCCTTAAAAGTATCAAATTTACTAAGGTATTATTTATCCACATAATATGCACCCTTTAAAAAATTAATTAATTACTTTTTATTGAAATATAGTTAATATACATGCTCATTTCTTCATGAGTGTTCCCTGACTGCTCTTGGGTCAGGAATAAAGCTATAAAAAACTATCAGTAGTATTCTTTTGAAACTTGCTGAAGTTAACATTTCTGCTTCACTTGTGGTTGTTCCCGTGGAGACACCATAGTAACTGTAACTGCTGGCAGGGTTTGGAAGTTTCTACGTTGACTTCCTTTTATGGCAGTTTGCTCTTTCACACACTCTCCTTCTTATTCTTTTGCGGCAAATGGAATACCAGCAAGTCAGACTGATTTATATTATGGACAACCTAAATTTGGACATATTTTTTTAAAAAGGGACAAAATTCAAGATCGGTTTCCTTTAGTAACAGGAGTAAACATTTATAAAATTCCTAACTGTTTCTATAATTCCAGGAGATGGAACTGGTACCTTCTAACGGTTTACAGTGATTTTTTTTTTTTTAAGTTGTTTCAAGTTTATTTATTTATTTATTATTAAAGTGTAGTTGATTTACAATATTATTTAAGTTTCAGGTATGCAACAGAGTGTTTCACAATTTCTAAAGGTTATATTCCATTTGTAATTATTATAAAATATTGGCTATATTCCCTGTGCTGTACAATATATCCTTCTGCCTTATTTATTTTATACATAGTAGTTTGCACCTCTTAATCCTCTACCCTTCTCTTGCCCCTCCCCCTTCCTTCTTCCCACTGGTAACCACTAGCTTGTCTTTTATATCTGTGAGTATATTTCTTTTCTGTTGTATTCACTAATTTATTTGATTTTCCAGATTCTACATATGTGATATCATGGTTTAAGGTTGTTTTACTGAAGGTACTGAAAGGACTGCATGCATTTTCTTATCGTAAGGGACCAAATGGGATGAGATGAAATAACGGTTTTAAGAAGGGGTCCCTAGTCAGAGGCCCACTGTAGGCCACATGACTTCTCTTATGTGATCTCATTTACTTTCTTTCTCCAAATGACCACTGAGGGAGCTGTGAACCCTGTACAGATATGAACTTGGAGCCTTTGTGTTTAGTTGGGGCAGAGCCAGGGCAGGAACCCAGGGCCCATGCACTTTCCTGTGGGCCAGTTTTCCTAGCTTAGGTCCTGTATATCCTGTGCTTTGCTTCCAGGTTAGTGAGAACCAGTGTAGCATTGTAGGTAAGCATGGATTCTGCAGCCACACTACCTGCATTCAAATATCATTGCATCATGTACCAGTTGAGCCCTGTGCCTCAGTTTCTCTTATCTGTAAAGCGAAGAAAATGATAGTCGCTATGGGAATTAGTATTGTAAAACACCTAGTAAATATTATACAAGTGTTTACTAAACAGTAGGTAAATTCTATTGGACTTCTTGTCCTCCTACTGTGCTTAGTACTTACAGGAAAGCAGATATTATCTTTAGGCTTTCCCATAAGGAAGAGCTCTATGGAAATAGAGATGTCTGTAGATGTGAGTTTCCCTTCTTACATGGAAGATTTGGGCCAGACAGGTGATACACTTTAAGTAAAATGTCACTTAGCAGTGCCAATCCTGAAATAGATGTTCTTAAGCAAAATCTAAGTGCTTGTAAGACTTATATATCTTTGAATAGCTACATAGAGCTTTAATAAGGGTGAAAAATTCCAGTGGTTGAACTGGAATAATCAGATGAAGAATGGTAAAATAACCAAATTATATTTTGTCTTTATAAAGTGAGGGGGCTGAGCTAGACGACGCCAAATACATGTGACCTCTATAATCATTAAGTGTCTCAACTCAGTTGGCTAACTCACGCCTGGAATGTAGATGCTGATGTACTTAGATTTAAGATGGAATGATAGAACAGATGCAAATCCTCTGGTGTCATTTGCCTAATTAAATTTCCAAAGGCTGCATGAAAACAACCGTAAGATTACAGAGATCTTTGGTTACAGCTTTGTATCCTTTTGTCCACAGGCCCTTGTAACCTCTTATCCCTATGTTGAGTAAATCAGTGACCTTGGTGCCATACTGCACCTCAGAGGTTACTATTTAAATAAAGGAGTTAAGGCAAGTACTGTTATCACTTGTGGGCAGGTCACCTGCGCAGGATGTTATCCTCATCCAGAGCAGACTCAGGCACAGCACGTCTTTTTCAGAATACCAACAATTCCACATGGGTTGGGGAATTGAATAATGTCAACAATTAAAGATTAACCTTTGCTTGCTTGTAGAAACGACAAAGTAAAGGAGCTAAAAGAGTTCATAGCCTGAGGGGTAAACAGACTGCAAAGGTTAGTGTTTCTCAATCTGGGAGACAGTTTTATATCAGTCTGAGAAAAGCATCTGGAATAATTTTAATCAAGCACTCTGGGCTTATGCTAGACTTCCAGTGGCTCATCCACATGGTGGATGGGTAAAGAACACTGATTGGAGAATCAGTGGTTTCTGAAGAGGCAGCTGTTGAAGGTTCCCTTGCCAGGCAATTGTCTGGTAATTGGCTTGATTAATGAGATTATGCAGTGGAAAAGCATACAAAGCTGAGGCTGCTAAGCTGAGGAGAAAAAGCTCATTTTCCCCCTTGTACTATAGAGCAATTACCTAGAGGAGTGGAGAAACATTGGGGTGCCCAGCTGACCTTCAATGACATCAGATTAGTTGCTAATTTTAGGAAGCATTTGATTAGTATTTGGGAGTTATATTCAGGAATTTCTTCATTTGCCACCCCCCAACCCCGGGAAGATCCTGTTGAAGTGATATGTTTGTGTTTAGTTTTCCAAGTACTATTGACCCTTAAACAACTCAGAGGTTAGGGGCGCCTGACCTTACACACAGTCAAAAATCCGCCTGTAACTTATAGTCTGTCCTCTGTATATGCATTTCCTCTGAATCTGTGATTCCACATCTGTGGGCTGTTTCAGTCAACCCTGGATCATGTAGTACTGAAGTATTTACTATTGAAAAAAATTCACATATAAATGGACCTATGCAGTTCAAACCCATGTTGTTCAAGGGTCAACTGTAGTTGGAATTCTTGACAATAAAACCCAGCAGAATGCTGCTGCTTGTAGTAGTTCTTAATTGAGTATCTATTGCATGGAAAAAGAAAAGAGGCAATATTATGTATTGGTTAAGAGCTGCACCCTGAAATGAAACTCCTGGGTGTGATTCCTTACTGTACGATTTACAAGCTTTGTGATTTTGAGTAAATTAACCTTTCTAGGCCTCAGTTTTCTCATTTATAAAATGAAAATAGCAAGTGCTTCATCCATGTCAGCTGCTGTTAACAGTGTTGTTGTTGTTGTTGATTTCGTTAGCTGACCAGTGACTCTGGGAAGAGTGCAAGGTCTGTTGTACCCATACATTGGCCCCTTTCTGGGCCCTTCTCACATCAGGTGGGAGGAGTGAGATGAGAGAGTGAGCCGAATATCCTAGTGGCCTGAGACACCTTCCCTCTGTAACTTCCATTTTCCTCTCCAGCAGCAGCTTTCCAATGAGTACAGGTGACTTCAGTTCATTCTTTGTCATGGATTTTTTTGTTTTGTTTTGTTTTATTACCTACAAAATCAAGGTTTTCTGGCTTACCATTGTGAACTGATAAAACTTACTGACTTTTTTCTGTTACCGTGGGCTGTTAGCAAAGAAATCTGACCTGTCACAAACAGGAACTTGCCCCAACATTCTTGCAATCTCCCTGACCAGGGCAATGCTTAGTCTTAAGATGGTGCTAGAGAGGAGCAGGGAGTCAGGAGTTATATCCCTGGCTTGAGAAGAAAAAGACTAAAGAGAAAAGCCTGAGACTGGGCATTTACAGAGCAGCTCAGCTTGGTTGAAACTTGGCTTTGTTTAACGCCCAACTTCTCAGGAGATTTTCCTCGGCTGAGTGGGCTTGGTGGGGCACTGGCTTGAGAGTGTTGCTTAGCAACAAGATTTTGTGGCACCCGATTCTCAAGGAGTCAAGCCACTCATCCCCTGCCTGCCCTCCACCCACCCTCAGCTACCATCCTGAGCCTCCTATTAGACAATCAAGTGTGTGCCGGAGGGAGGGACCAGAGAGAGGGGGCGAAGTTTAATCATTGAACTAAGCAGCCTGGAAGTATTTAATCTGTAGCACCTAGTTCCCCGGAGGCCTCTGTCTTGAGCTGGAAGTGGGCAGCGCTCTGGAGACGTGGGAGTAAACACTGCACAGAAGTCTCTGCTCATCTCAGAAGAAACCAAACTTGGGAAAAATGTTTGCGGTACACCTGATGGCATTTTACTTCACCAAACTGAAGGAAGATCAGATCAAGAAGGTAAGGACTCACCAAGCTGAGAGATCTAGGTTCAGTCTTCACTGATAGAGCTCACCAATCCTGTGCCTAGGTGCAAAAGGACTTAAGAGAGCTTATTAGGAAAGATGCAAGAAGCACAGGGGCAGTACAGGGCTCATAGAGGGGGAGGGGGAAGAGGAAGTAAATCTCCCCCAGGCTGGGCGTACTGTCCTGAGCTTTGAATTTCACCTGGACTTCCCGGCAGATATCAGACAGGAAGGGGACGAGGAAAAAGTCTTTAGAAAGCTTGATGACGATTGTGTTTGATGTGAGGGATATTTGAGGGGAAAGGCTACAAAGGAGAGGAGAGTCATTTTTAAAGAAAACGTGAGAACTTTTAAAGTAATTCACGATTTTTCACGTGCTTGAAAGAATATAAATATGGCCACCAAGAGGGATGTGAGCTTTCACATACAATAATCAAAATGTGTATTATTGGCACGTGCTGTTTGCGAATGGTGTGCCCTTAATGATGTGCATTATTTCACCACTTTGCCCAAGAAATCTGTCTATAAAACTCATTCTAAGATGGGCTGGTGATAAGTTGCCAAGACTCAACTGGGGGCCCTCAACATTGAGGAAGGCAGGAGCCCTGCCTGCCACTGTAGCCACACCAGCTACCAGTGGCAGGGCCCTGGGCACTGGCCTCCCTCAATTTATAGATAACAGTAGGTGGATTTAGCCAAGATTACACAAGTATTTAAGGTGGAGTGAGGATTAAACTCGTCTCTAACTCCTTCCCAGTATCCTTTCCATTGTGTCTTTTTTATTTTTATTTTTAATTTTAATTTTGTTTTTATTGTGTCTTGATGCCTCTTGGCTTTTCAGACTGAAAGAAAGAAAGCATGACCCCTGGGACCCCTACTTTGCTGGGTGAGATAAACTCCCACTACATTCATTAGAGAGAGTTCATTAGAGTTGGGTTACAGTAGCAAATCTTAAAATACTGTAAGTCAATCAGAGTTAAGCTGTCTTAATTTTCATTTGTTGATTAGATTCACAGACCCCTCTACTGACTTCCTAAGGAAAAGTTCTATACAGCATTGCTTAAGACCTCTTAGTAAAGAAGCAACCTGCATGGTGTCTCCCCAGTCCCGAAGGGGGAGTCTTTGCAAACTTTACACCTTTGGTTCTGCAGATTAGTTTCATATCCTTGCCCCTTTGTGGTGGTTAACCTTCAGATACACCCTAGAATCAAGCTGGACATGTTTGTCCACCAGCCCAGGTGCACGTCCAGGAGGCAGGATACACAGCCTCCTCTGATCTGTTTCAGGTCCTTGTGGGAGGAGGGTCAGCCTTTGTCAAGGCTTGGAGTTGACCCCTCTGTCTCCCCAGGGAAAGCAAGAAAGCTCCTGAGAGTGAGCTGAGCAGGAGTAGTCTGGAGCAGTACGCAGCCACCTTGAGTGAGTGACCTAGCCAGGGAGGCTGGTTTATGAGTTGCTGGGATGAGTCACACGTTCTGAGAACACCAACTCATTCACTTCTACTTATGGTGAAAGCACACCTGGTCAAAAGGCATGAGCTCTTCCTCTGTCCCGCTCAGGTAGCCAGTCCCCTCCTTAGTTTCTGTGCTTCCTGACTCCAGAGTTGTCAAGATCCTGGGCCCCACTTGCCTGTGAGGGTTACTATTTAGATTCTGGAACAGTTTTTTTAAAACCTCCCTATACCAACATCAAAACAAAAGCAAAACAAAACAAGAAGGAAGGAAAGAAGAAAAAGAGAAAGAAAAAGAAAAAGAAAGGAGAAACTACTCTTACAGCTTCTTTTCCAATTCCATATGTTGACATTATTTGACCTATTGATAACATTGGGCTGAGTCTGGTCACTGACCTGCAGGTTGTCCATTCATAAAAGAAGGACTGGTTAGATTTTCCCTTGTGTGCTTTTTACAGTTTAATAAGTCAACATTATGAAAAGTGGAAATGTTACCTTTAATCCCACCCACCTCTTTCACAAACACTGACATATTTACCATGTGGAAGCCCTTGTAGTCTTTTTTTAATCCTGGATGTTTTTATAGTTATATTGTATGTACAATTCAGAATCTTATATCCTTCACCTATTGTTGTATTGTAACCAGTGGTGTACATTTCTCCATAATTATTTTAATATCTTTCTAATATTCAGTCAACTTGAACAATTTACCTTTTCCCTCTTGTTGGGCATTTAGCCACTTTCATTTTTAACAATGAAGGTATTGCTGAGATAAACATTGGTATGTATTTAATGTACTTTGTCTTTGGGATTATTTCTCAAGGGTAGATTTCCAGAAGTGAAATCACTGGGTCAAAGAGTTGAGCCATTTTATGACTTGATTCATTATATGGGACCTTTGGACTAAGTAATCTCTTAAGTCCCTTCTGGCTCCCACATTCACACACAGTACTCATTCATGCCGTAATTCAGCAGCTCTAAGCTCACATTTTTGATTCTACTCTTCCTACATTAACTGTGATGCTTGTTGGCTCTTTTGTTTAAAAGATATCCCATGTTATGGTTTGTGAGTCACTCCAAAAGTAGGCATGGTTTTCTACAACTCAAGTACCCTCCCCTGCACCTGCAACTTGTGTGCCTTGTGAGGCCAATAGGCCTCAAATCACCTGTTTGGATTTAAAACGCAACCTTTTTGTCCCAACCTATGTGTCATTCTTCCCTTCTAGCTACTGTTCCAGGTGTTGTGGAAGATAGAAAGGCTAGACAAGAAACCTATACTAAGGTGACATTTTTGTCTGACATAACTTTAACTTATTGCAACAGCAGGAGTAGTAATCCAAAGTCCTGAATGACTCTGTTAAACTACAACTCACAGACGACCCCAGAAGGGCCTCAAAACCATTACTTCTGTTTACGAGGGATGGTGCTATGGATGCCTCGAGAAGTTCTTTATACTCTGGGGCTGAGCAAAAATGAGCAGTACGTTTACGGGCACTGTGTGGGGGGCCTTGGGGTGATAAAGGAGCAAGTTTAGTTCCCGTGTAGCGTATCTCACCCTTCCCCAAGCCCCAATTACTTGGGTCACGTCCCTTCTGTCGGTTTTCTCTGTGTATGTGGCTGTGCCAACCAATTAGTCATAAACAGACTAAGGGTGAACAGGAAGCCCTTAATGAAGCTTGACCTGGTTCCATCCTATCTTCTCAAATATGCTGAAAGCCCAATTGTCCTCTTTTGTTAATGGCTCTCTGATGGTTTTCCGGCCTCTCTCTGGCCCCCAAGTCCTGGGAGCCATGGACCACCTCAGTGGCTTAGTGGCCCTGGACTGAGCTGGGATGCCTGTCCTCTAGGCCTGATGGTTGGGTACCTGTCCTATGATAAAGGTCATGTGACCCCTGGGCTTTGCTATAATTTGTCTGTTGGGCTTGTGGGTCGCACATGAAGCTATGAAGCAAACCCAGGTCACGTAACAAGGAATGTGGAGACTGCATTATAGTCCCAGTGCTACCACTTCCTATGGCTCTCCTAATGCTACTTAACAGCTCTGAGCATTGGAGTCTTCATCTCTCAATTAGGGGCAATAATTTTGGCCTTACCTGGTTGCCTCAAAAGGATGTTTCAGAGATTAGATGAGGTGACATACATGAAAGCACATTGCAGACTACAATAAATGTTCTTAGCCTTAGATAAGAGTGTGGGAGAGCAATTACTTGCAGGAATGTGCCAAGATCAAGCCGCCTTGTGACCTGGATGGGTGGAGACGCTGTTCAGTATATAAAACGGGGTGGCAAATACAGGGTGCCTGTGCCACTGTCCCTCCTCCTGATAATCCATCCCAGTGAGCCCTGGGAATCCAGGCTGCCAGCTCCAAATGATTAGCATTAGCATGGGGAGGAAGGTAATATGATGTGACATATTACCTTCACGTGGACTGCTCACAGCCATAGTGATTTTTATCACTTTCCTCCATTGGAGCAGTGGTCCTTTGCCACAATTTCCTGGTTATTTGAGTGACAGGCATTAATTTCCCATAGCAATTTGGGCTAGCTTTAAAAATTAAACTTTATCTTAATTAAAACAACCTCAATTAAAAACAGAATGGAAATTTAAGCACTGGACTGTAGAGATAGCACTTGGAAACTGAATTTAGTTCTGAGCTTTCTAGCAGCCACTAAACAAAGGGAGACATGTCTGAATATATACTGTTATTACTGGATAAAAGAAAGCTTCCGTGTTTAGGAATTTAAGGTTTAAGCTATAGCTATTCTTTTCTAGTGTAGGGGCAATGAGACAACTGTGAGGGCGTTGAACTAGGAATTAGAAACTGAATTCTTCCTAGTTTTGCCCCTCCATTGTCCCGTCAGAAAAAAATGGGGTAATCATTTTTCCCTCAGAGCTTGTGCTTCAGAATAAGTCTCCACCTCCGCAGCCTTCCATTCCATTCTGTTCTTCTAACTCCCCATCTTGTCCTCAGCTCGATGAGGGGTTAGTCAAGGAACCTTTGGGAATCCACATCAAGTAGCTGTCCCTCAGGTGACTGGATAAGGAAGGTGTGGTATATATATATATATACACACATACATACATACATACATACATACATACATACATACATACACACACACACACACAATGGAATACTTCTCAGCCATAAAAGAGAATAAAATAATGCCATTTGCAGCAATATGGATGGGCCTGGAGATCGTCATACTAAGTGAAATAAGCCAGAAAGAGAAAGAAAACTAGCATATGATACCACTTAATATGTGGAATCTTTAAAAAAAAAAAAAAAAGGCAAATGAACTTACAAAACAGATACAGACTCACAGACATAGAGGACAAACATTGTTCCCAGGGGGGAATGGAGTAGGGAGGGATAAATTGGGAGGTCAGGATTTATAGATACTATTATATATAAAATAGATAAACAGCAAGGTCCTACTGTGTAGCACAGGGAACTGTATTCAGTACCTTGTAATGGCATATAATGAAAAAGTATGAAAATGAATATGTATGTATAAATGAATCACTGTGCTGTATACCAGAAATGAACACAGCATTGTTAATTGAATATACTTCAATAAAAATTTTTTTAATTAAAATAAGAAGCTGTCTAGAATCAGGAACACAACTTCATGCCTGGGGTGGGAATTCATAGCCTCGAATGGAGGGCAAGTGTCCCCAGCAGCCAATCTTGATCACTTTGGTATCCGTTCCAGGTGGACAGGTTCCTGTATCACATGCGGCTCTCTGATGAGACCCTTTTGGACATCATGGCTCGGTTCCAGGCTGAAATGCAGAAGGGCCTGGGGAAGGACACCAACCCCACAGCCTCAGTAAAGATGTTGCCCACCTTTGTCAGGGCCATCCCAGATGGCTCAGGTGAGTGGGGCTATGGGCTGCCAGGGACCATGATCCTCCTGGTTCCCTCTAGGCTGATGGGTGCCTGAAGTTTGCTCCTTTACCCTGGCTTATCTCTGCAGCCCTCTCTCCACATTCCCCGCCCTTACCTCCGCATTTCTCTATGCTCCAGTGGCTCAATATCAAAAGTTTTGAACCAAAGTTCAAATGCACCTTTCTTTTTCCCTGCCTGCCTTGGCCCTACCCATTGTGTTCCTCCTCCTGCTGGAGAATCCCAACAGTCTTACCCTTGGGAACACCACTTAGCTTTTCCACCACGGTGTAGAGATTATTGCCTTGATCTGGGAAGCATCCCCATGCTGGGCTAGGAGCTTGTCAGAGTGCCTATCCCCATGCTGTGTATGAGAGCCTCCCCACTAGACCAGCACTTCACGAGGGCAGGATCTATTTCTTCTTCACCACAGTGTTCTGAGCGCTGCACGGTGCTTGATGCACACTAGGCCCTGAAATATTTGTTGAATGGATGGTAAGTGGCATTTTACGCCTAGGTATCTAGGCTTTAGATTCTAGGCTTTAGATAGTAAGTGATAGAAGATAGTATGTTGTGGTAGAAAAAATATTAAATGATAATTTAAGAAACCTGGGTTCTAGGCCCAGCTCTGTCATTCCTCAGTGATCTTTGGAATGTTTAGCCTTACTTTTTCTGCCTATAAAATGAAAGAGTTGGCTTACGCATTAGTTTTCTATTGCTGTTGTAGTAAGTTACCACAGGCTTAGCAGCTTTAAACAACACGGATTTATACTCTTACAGCTCTGAAGTTCAGAATTTGATATGGGTCTCCCTGGGCTGTACTCAGGGTGTCAGCAGAGCTGCATTCCTTCTGGAGGTTCTAGGGGAGAATCCATTTTTTTGCCTTTTCCAGCTTCTAGAAGCCGCTTGCATTTTTTGGCTCATGCTCCCTTCTATCTCCAAGCCCCAGTGTAGCATCTTCAAATCTCTGGCTCTGATCTTTCTGCCTCCCTCTTCCATATTTAAAACCCCTGTGATTACATTAGGCCCACTCAAATAATCCAGAATAATTTCCCAATCTCATGGTCAACTGATGAGCAATTTTGATTCTATCTGCAACCTTAATTCCCCCTTGTCATGTGACCTAACATACTCGTAGGATCCAGGGATTAGGATATAGACATCCTGGGAGAACCATTATTTTCCTTACCACAGCCTAGAGAACTCTAGAGGGAATCTCTGAGTTTTCATCAAACTCTTCCATTCTCAACCTCTGGGTAAGGCCATAGGAGGGAAAGGAACTGGTATCTACCAGGCATCTTCTGTGGTCATGGGGTGCTAGGGACGCACTGCCTCACACAATTCCCGTAAGAACCCCGTGGTGTAACTGCTATCCCCAGGTCAGCTGAGAGCACTAAGGACCAAGGGAATTCCCCAATGTCAGGGTCCCAGTGTTCCAGCCAAGCTCCAGCAGGGGCTTTGGGGCTCTTGAACGAGCAGGAACTAAAGTTTGGGGAGCTCTCAGAGACCTTTGATTGGATTTGCTGGGCTCTGGGCCCCCCTCGGTTAATGCCTGGTCCAAAGTATCTTTGCTCTGCCATTTGAGAGGCCCCCGGGAACTGTGGTGGAGCAGCCTGTTGCCTTGCTTGTGGGTGGGCATGTGGCATGGGCAGTGTACCACCGTGGAGGAACATAAGCTGTGGAAAGAGACAGTCCTGCTTTGAAATCTCTGTTCAATTCTGACACTGCTCTTTAGAATGTTGAGGGGACTGTGGTCTTTGATGGGTCATCTGGGGCCATTCTGAGGAAGCACCTGAGTCATGAGGTGTATGTATGGAGAGGAGGGAGCACTAGGTCAGAGTCCTCCTGGCTTCCTGTGTTGTGGCTCCTCTTGTAGAGGTGTGTCCCAGAAGCAAAGGAAAGTGGCCTTTCACGGTCTAGAGGCTGCTGGCTGGATGTGCCTTCCCGGCCCTAGCTGCTTCAGGAAGGTTTAGAAGTGAAACTGACCAAGTTGTAGAAATTCCCTCCTCCTCAGACCAGGAGACACCACCTCCTTTCTTCACTGTCTCCTCAGAGCCTCTCATCACGCAATAAATCTCACCAGTGATCAAGCTATGGTGAGGTCCCTGGGCCCAGAGTCCCTGTGGAGCCAAGTGACCTTGTCAAGTCCCAGAACCACTGTATGCCTGTCCTCATTAGTAAAAGGGCTGTGGCCAGTTTGTCCCACCAACTTGTGGGGTCATTAGGATCAGATGAGGTCACAAGGAAGGAATGCTTTAAACTCTCCAAAATGTCTCAAGTCCTGCATAGCTCCTGCAACCTGGTGGTATAATTTCTGATTACTAACAAACAAAACCAAACAAATAAAACTCTCCTAATCTCTTGGGGCCTCCATTTCAGAAATGTATGCAATTTCCAGAGAAATCCTTCTGAGTGTACCTACTCCAACTCTGTAGTTTCCCATCTTTTCATCTGAACCTACCTGAGAAGGGATAACTTGATTGAGCTTAGTTACCTCCCAGCCTTTCAGTCAGGGAGCTGCAACTGACTGCTCTTACTTGCGCCTTAAAAGTGCCTTCTCTTCCATCAGTCATAAGGGAAGGGGGACAGAAGTGCCCATCTTGTTATCTGAATGTTACTGATTCTGTAGGCCCCACCACAGCTGCCTTTCTTCTTGGCCTCTGTCTCCAGGCAGCTTCCTAGGCCTTCTGGAAGGTGAGCCTTGGGGGTGAACCCAGGAGCCCCAGTGTTGTCAGCTGATGGGCTGAGGGGTCTGCACTAGGACAGAAGTCCCATACTTCCCTGAGCATAGGACTTACCTGGGGCGATACCTAAACGTGGTTTCCCAGGCCTCTTACCCCTGGAGAGTCTGAATCTTCAGGAAGCTACACGTTCAGTCATTGTGTGACTTTGGGAGATGCTGCACTTGGAAATGGGGACGGAGCAGAGTTACAAGCCCTGGCAGCAGTTTAGGACAAGGAAACCCCTGGCGTCTGTGGCAGCCTCCAGCCGCTGAAAGGTCACTGGAGGGTTGTCCCCAGCAGACAGATTGTCAAGGAAGCCTCACCCTCATGAAAGATTATTTCTTTTTAAAAAAATTGTTTCTTTTTTATTTTTTAAGTTGAGATGCAATTGTTATACAGCACATTAATTTCAGATGTACAACGTACTGATTCGATATTTGTATATATTGTGAAATGATCACAGTAAGTCTAGTTAACATTCATCACCACACATAGTCACAAAAAACTTTTTTTGTGGTGAGAATTTTTAAGATCTACTCTCTTAGTAACTTTCAGATATGCAATTCAATATTATTAACTATAGTCACCATGATGGGAGGTCATAACAATCTTAATAATGTCTGTAAAGATTCTGATGGCCCCACTGCTGCTGTTGTCTTCTGGGCAGGTTCTCCCTTCGCTGAGGTCCAATGAGTCCTTTTCCTGGGATCACAGTCACAAAAAGGATCACATTGTGTGGTTTCTGTGAACTAGGGTCTTGAGTCACTGGTGGAGTGAGGTGACCACAGTGCGATGATGGTGCTGGTGGCCAGAGGAAAGAATCAGTCCATGCAGACATTACAATACAGTAGGTCTTCTGGGTCACCTTCAATCTGGCTTGCAGCATAAGAACCTCCTCTTTTAATAAAATCCTTCAGTCCATCCTGGTTATTGCCAGAGGTGTTTTCCCAAAACCTCAATCAAATCTTGGTTAAAATCTTTCTTAAAACTTTCTGTGACTCCCCACTACCTTCTGGATAAATCCTAAGCTCCTTGGGGTGGGATGGCTTTTCCAAATCCTTCCTAATTTTTTTAACCCAAGACTGCCTGCCAGCCTCATTTCTGTCACACCTCTTTCCTGCTCAAAACACAGACCTTTCCACCCCCATACAGTCTCATTCCTTTGTTCACAATTTCCTCTCCCTGGACCCCTGTTCTCCTCGGTCTGGCTACCTGATGCCCTGTCACACTCAGCTCTGTCACCTGCTCTGATTTAGATGCCACTCCCTGTGCTTCCCACGACCAACCAGAGCTTGCCATACAGCAGACCCTCAATTAATGATAACTTTTCTTGGTTTGTTTTTTAATAGAAAATGGAGAGTTTCTTTCCCTGGATCTTGGAGGATCCAAGTTTCGAGTCTTGAAGGTGCAAGTCTCTGAAGAGGGGAAACGAAACGTCCAGATGGAGAGTCAGTTCTACCCAACACCCAATGAAATCATCCGAGGGAATGGCACACAGGTACCGGGCAGGAGCTCTACGAAGGTGGGGGAAGGCCTTGGCATCAAGTTTATGGGCGACTGTGCCTTAGCTCGGGGTCCTGTGCTTTCTTTTCTCTACAGCTGTTTGAATATGTAGCTGACTGTCTGGCAGATTTCATGAAGACCAAAGGGTTGAAGCAG
The DNA here is from genome assembly GCF_036321535.1 of Camelus dromedarius. NCBI lineage: Eukaryota > Metazoa > Chordata > Mammalia > Artiodactyla > Camelidae > Camelus > Camelus dromedarius. The sequence goes on along the minus strand of NC_087443.1, from coordinate 34,319,011 downwards.
AAGAAATTTCCTCTCGGCCTAACCTTTTCATTTCCCTGCAGACAGACTAAATTGGAAGAGGTAAGGCTGCTACTGGGGAGGGAAGAAGCTGTGTAGGATTTGGGTTTGGAGCTGGAGAATGTGGCATGAGCAGGAGTCAGGCTGGGAACAGGAGGGATCAGCAGGAGTTTTCTTGCTTGCTTTTTCTTTTTCTTGCCACCCCCCCCCCCCCAACAGTGATGTGGAAATGTGAGGCAGAGAATATGTTAACGTAGCTACCTTGATTTTACACTTAACATGGGCACAGCACAGGAAACAAAATGGTTTCCACCACCAAACTCAGTGGTTCTCAGGCCTTGGTTGCATCAGAATCCCAGAAGTCTTGTTAAACACAGATTGCTGGGCCCCACACAGGAGTTTCTTAATCAGTGAGGCCTTAGATTTGCATTTGGAATAGGTTACAGAGTGATGCATTTGCTGCTGGTCTGGGAACCATACTTGGAACCACTGTTGTAACTAGAGTGGGAAGGCTTGGAGATTCTGCCTCTACAGTAAGCTCTTGGAAGCAGGATTGAGGTGGGGTCACTGGAGTGACAATGCTATTGAGCAAACCTCACACCTGGGATGTACCGTCTCAGCTATGCCACTAGCCAGCTAGAGTCTTGGGTAATCTATCTCTGTACGCCTCAGATTTTCAGTTTGTAAACAGGGAGAAATCAAACCTGATCTTGCTTGAATCTGTGAAAACCAGTAAGGGGACATAAAAAAGGACAATGTGCTTTCTGAAGCCAGGGGATTATTGTCTATATTCAGGTCTCCCCAGGCCACTCTTGCCCCCAGTGGTGGTCCATGAGCTCTTGCTGCACGGACTGGTCAGGACATTCAGATGACAGTCAATTCATGGACCACCTGATATCAGGGACCACCTTGGGATGTGGTTGATATTGTTGGCTTGAGCCATTTGGCATAGTGGAAAGGGAGTAGATTTTTGTGATCCACAGACCTGGCTTTGAATCATGGCTCAGGACAAGTTGTGCCCACTGGGCAAGTTACTTTGGGTCCCTTGTTTTCACATGTGTAAAACAGGGATAATTTCTACTTGCTGGGCTGAGGTGAAGCTTGAACAAAGCATCTGTACCATGCCAAGCACTGTGCCTGGTGCATCAGTGGTAGCTACAGGGTTTGAATGATTGTCCCTATATGATTTGTCTATTCATGCTTTTGTACCTTGTCCCCCAATTCAACAGATGTTTCTGGAGGGCAGGCACTATTTTGTATTGTTCTCCTCTTCCACCCCCAGGGTCTCTAGCACAATGTCTTTTATTTAATATCTGTTGATAACTATCTACATTTGAAGGTGCAATCAATCATTTACTGGATTCTGCTGAATGAGAATTTGCCATCATCTATCTATATGGGAGATGGCTGAGGTTTACTTTTTAATTATTTTATAAAGAAAGAAGTGGGAAAAAATATAGTATAAAGAAGGTTTCAGGGAATGTTAGAAGAGGCCAGGGGAGCTTTGCTTGTCTTCGCTGGTGTGGAGATCAGAGTTCCTCTGAGTCAGTTGTAGGGAGGAGTCAAGAATCTGACCTTGATTTACCAAATAGTTAAACGTCTCTTGTTTGAGCTTAGGAACAGAGATGTCAGGAAGAAGGAAGAAGATGATGATGATAGACTGTACCAGATTTTGACACTGTATCTTGCACTATGTTGAACTCTTTATGTGCATTGCCTCATTCAAATCCCCGAACAATCATATTAGGCAGATTTAATTATTTCCATTTTATATTTGAGAAAAATTGCAGTTCATAGAGGTAAAGAGATTTGCCCAAGTCCACATGGCCAAGAATGGCTCAGCCCAAGCTCATCAACTCCCTGACCACACTGACTTTCTAAAAAGGCACAGCTTTAAAACATTGTTTAAAATGCCAGCAGATGCCTGAAAGCATTTTGATCCATTTTGTGTTGTATCCCAGTAATGGTTTTCAGATGACATTTAAACTAGGGAAGTGAGCTTGATTATATCAAGGAAAAGAGAAATGCTTTTTCTCGTCAAGATCTAGTTGAATTACTTGCATTTTATAAAATTTCCTCCCAAACTGCCTTTCAGTGAAGTCTAAAGTAGAGAAGTTTCAGCCACAAGGAAGTGCATTAGTAATAATAACTGAGAGTGGGCATGATTCTGCAGCAGATTTGTGACACGAAAATAAGGGCTTTGGAGAAGGTGGAGTCTGCTCAGCTGTATAAATGCAGGAGGAGGTAGGAAGGGAAGACTTCATGGAGGGGTGTGGCTAAAGGGGATTCTTTGTGAAACTGAAAAATGATTAAAGAAGTTCAGGGCATGGGAATTAAAGGAAGATATCACTTTGTTGTTGTTTTGTTTGTTTAAATGAGGAAACGGAAAATTCTTAGCCAAAGAGAATTTTCCTTGTGTGTATGTGTTTCTGATGATTAAATGGTAACACTCCTGTAAGATAGGGGGAAAAAAGAGATAAAAGAAGGTAGGAATTAAAAAATTTAAAGAGGAAAATAGAAATCCCCTCTAATCCCAACCTTCAGAGATGCCCACTAGTAGAATTGTTGAGTTTTCCTTTCAGTCATATCTATTAAATACTGGTGTTATGCTATATACATAATTTAAATATATATGGTTGTAGGTACAGCTTTTTTCCCCCACTTCCCTATATACTCTCCCCCCAACAGTTCCCACATTGTCCCTAGCATCCTTTTTGGAAGGAGGTCACTCTGCAATCTCTCACTCCTCTGTCCCGTTGAAGCAGGGATATTACTATAGCCCATGAAGGCAGAAGTTAGGGAGAACTGCCGCTAGGCAGTGCTGTGGTGCAGGGTGAAAACCTAGTCACTGGTGGGCCATCAGAGACCTGTGTTCCAATTGGGCTCTGTCCTTCACCCACTGTGAGACCTGGAGAAGTTTCCTTCCTCTCTAAAGCTTGACTGCTTTATCCATAAACTAAGAGGGTGGAAGTGGGGATGTAGGGGGTGGTCAGGGAGTTTGTAAGTTTGGGCTCGGCTCCTCTTGACTATGTGACCTTGGGCAAGTCTCTTAATCTCCAAGTTCTCTTCCAGTCTGAAACATTCTGTGATTATTTGCTATTTTAGACATGAAACTCTTCAGAAACACCAGTTGTAAGCAGATAATTGATAATGCAAATTGAGAACCATTTTTTTAAGTTGAAATTAAGTTCCCAAGGGAGTCTTACGAGGTAACACCATGTCAGTTCTTTGTGGACCTGGCAAACCCGGCATTGTGCACACATCATGTGTATCTACCACACACCAGATAACTTCCATCAGAGCATTCCTGTGACAGAGGCAGAAGTGACGTTTCCAATTTGTAGATGAGTTAACTGAGGCTGAGAGGTTAAATTATTTGGACAATGTCTTGTGAAACCAAGTGTTCTAACTCTACAGCTATTGTTCTTTCTGCTCTAATGTATTACGTTTCAAACTGCTCAGATGCGAGTAATAGGAAAGATGTTGAAATTATTAGAAAAAACCTCTGAGAAAATGTTGGAAGAATTAGAGTGATTCAGCTTAAAGACGAGAAGGCCATGGGGGTGCACTTTAAGCATGAGATTTATGCAGCTCATTTTCAGAACTGAGTGTCTTCTTCATCTTTTGTGGATCTGAAATCTTCCCCCAGGGCATCCTGCTGTCATGGACGAAGAAGTTTAAGGCACGGGGAGTTCAGAACACCGACGTGGTGAGATCTCTGGCAAATGCTATGAAAAAACACAAGGTGAGGAATCCACCTCAGCTCAGGGAGCCCTTCCAGTCCTAGCCCCCTTCTCTTTAGGGTTGCAGGGAGTGGGGAGTGGGATGTCTTGTACTGTACCTACCCTCAACTTGATCTTAGGGAAGGTCTCACTGTAGCACAGATGTGGCTGTGCTATCTGGTTAAAGCCACCAGTGAGCCTTGCTATGTGGAGCTCGTTCCGAGCACTGTTGAAGGGTTGCTTGCACTCCCCAGGGCCCTCCCCAGCTGCCTCAGACCTGATGCTACGTGTAGTGCTCCAACCCCCACCTCTCCTCTCTGAGGCTTAAAAGATCACTTTCTTTCCAGTCTGGCTCTCTGTCCAACTTTCCACTCTCTATTCATTGAATATCTCTATTTGTTGAATTCATTTTACAATAATTTAAATAACTGCAAAAGCAAGACATGCTCCTTACTGAGCTGAGTAGTACACCAATAAACCCAAATGACTTGTTACCCTGACAGCTTAAGGAATATTTTGATGAATACCCTTCCAGTCTTTTTTTCTTCAAAGCTGAGTTTGTATTCTTTTGTATCCTGTGTTCTTGTTTTCATTTTACCTTAAAATGCTCCCTCAAACCTTGTGGAACTGTGGTGCAATAACCCAAGTTGACTTGGTAGGGTGGGAAACGCACGGTGCTGCCCATGGAGAGGACTTGGCTGAGGCTGGTTAAAATGTCCCCGTGGGTGAGGACGTTGGTGTTTTCTCCTGGAAACACCATTGCTCCCAGGATAAACATGCTTTCCTCAGGGTCCCTCAAACACAGACTGGAGTCCTAGTGGTCTTTCCCTCATGTTTCCTTTGCACAGAAGCCTTCACTCATAAAGCAGGAGAATGGGTTCCATTTTTCAGCTCCCAACTGTTCTTTCTCTCCCCTGGGCCCCTGAAACTTAACAAAGGCCTTGTTTCTTGCAGGCAGGCCCGGAAGGCGGGATGTAGTGATTGTCTCAACCAGGCATCTTCACTGCTTTTGCTTCCTCTGTGGGGAAAAATAAAGGGATAATGCCTCCCTCCCACCCACTGATGCCCTCTGCGACTTGTGTTCCAGCAGGACATAGATGTGGACATCCTGGCTTTGGTCAATGACACCGTGGGGACCATGATGACGTGCGCCTATGATGATCCCTACTGCGAAGTTGGTGTCATCATTGGTAACTCAATTTGACTTGCTTTTTGGAGGTGGGTGAAAGGGGCTAGTTAATGGCTTAGTTTCAGGGACCTCTGAATAAATTTTGTGGGAAGGTTATTGGTACTTTCTATTTAGAAGAAGTAACATAGGAAGATGGAAAATTAATACTGCATTCATTCAACAAGTGTTTACTGAGGGCCTATTGTGTGCCAGGCCTTGTGCTCTGCATTGGATTCTTAGTGGTGAGAATCCCAAAGGTTCCTATACTTACGAAGCTTTCAGTGGGTAGGTGGGTTAAAGGCCAAAAAGACCTAAACAAACAATGTAATTTCAGATGGTGGTTAGTATGATAAGGAAAGTAAAGCAGGGTGATGTGATTGAGAGTAAGTGTGGTGGAGTGGTCAGGGCAGGCCTCTGAGGCCTGAGGTGACATTTGAGCAGGGACCTCAGGAGGAAGGAGCAAACAGGAGTGGAAGGGAAGAGAGTCCTGTGGCCTCTGAGATGGGAATGAATCTGGGGTGCTCGAAGAACCCTAAAAGGCTGAGTGGTGGCTGATTCAAAATTAGTGAAGGCCGAGAATAGAAGGCTGTTTAGGCCAGAGAGAGTGGACAGGATGGGGCAGATTGCATAGGACAGTGGACACAGTCACTGTAAGGTCTTTGGCTTTTACCCCACGAGAGACAGAAGGCGCTGGAGGACTTTGGGCCGGGGATGGATAAATGGGGAATGCATTTTTAAAAAGCTTATTTGGTGCTGTGTGGAGAATCAACTCTTGGGGGCAAGGCTGGAGCAGGGAGGCCAGCCAAAGGCCATAGCTCTGTGTAGGCAAGATGAGCGGAGGCTGCAGCGCAGAAGAGCTGTCTGGTGGGTGGTCTCAACATCTGAGCTGGGGGGTTCTCCAGGAGGGGCCCGTGGAAAGGCTATCTGGGGGACAGGAAGGCCAAGTGGATCAGATTTATAGGCTGTTCTTTACTACCCCGTCAGTTCCCCATTCCTTTACCACTGTTGAGGGGAGTTTTCTGAATTGTTTTTCTTGATTTCCAACCCACTCTCCTCAGCTGGACTTGCCCAAAGGGCAGGATCTTTACAGCTGAAGGGCTTGATCTGCCTTTCTGTTTCTGGAGCCCCACACCTCAGAATGGGCCTGGTGCTTGCCTGTCATGGCATCAGTTACTGTCCACTGTGTCTGTCTTAGTGACAATGTCTGGTGACCTGTAGATTTGGGGCCATGCCTAAACAGTGTGCTTTTCTGAGAAAAGCTTTTCCCAAATATTACATTCTACTTCTCTATATCTCTTATTTCTCATGTTGGCTTTAAAATCCTGAGATCAGAGTATCAGCCAGGGGAAGATACTTACATTTTTTTAAAAAACAGTTTTATTGAGGCACAAAAATCCTCTCATTTAGGTGTATAATGCAGTGATTTTTAGTAAATTTACAAAGTTCTGTAACCATCACCACAATCCAGTTAGTTAGAACATTTCTATCATCCCGATAGGACCCAAATAGATTGTGCCTATTTGCAGCCACTCGCTACTACTCAAGTGTTTGAGGTGTTTCTTTAGAGTAAGTTTGTGTTTGAATAATGGCATGTTGCTTTCTTCTGTAATAGCTAATCACTGTTAAAGACAAGGATGTAGCTTATGTTAGGAACAATTTGTGGCAGGCTGTGAATAAGGAATGTTTTTATTATCAAATAGAGAAGAGGCTAAGCAACATAGGGAAAGGGTTTAAAAAATTACTGTGGGTTGGTGATTTTAAAAAAATATGTATTTACAAGGTTACATTAACTCATCCTCCTCTTTGTAAATGTGCTTTGTCAGCTTTCATACATATTCATCGGGGACTTCTTCACAATTGACTCCATTCATAACAGCAAACCATTAACACCCTGACAAGTGTAGACTTGACATGTCAGCTTTATTCCTCATGAACTCCCGGGCTTGCCAAAGCTGCTTCCCTCAGCAAGAACCAGGCCCGGGAGTGGATCAAAAGCACTTTGTGGTGCATTCAGAGGACTCTCAGGCGGTCGAGAGTTCCCTCTGTCTTTGCCCAGCTTGGAGCCCTTGCGTCTCTGTGTGTTCTCTCTGATCCCTTGTCCAGGCACCGGCACCAACGCGTGCTACATGGAGGACATGAGCAACATTGACCTGGTGGAAGGCGACGAGGGGAGGATGTGCATCAACACCGAGTGGGGGGCCTTCGGGGATGACGGGGCCCTGGAGGACATCCGCACTGAGTTTGACCGGGAGCTGGACCTCGGCTCTCTCAATCCTGGGAAGCAACTGTGAGTACTCCAAGGTGTAATCTGGGCAATCTGAGTTTATGAGACTAGGTTTGTATTTCAGTTTCACTGGACAGATGAGGAAAGTGAAGCCAAGGAAATTGAGTGCGTTCCCCTAGGTCATATCCCTAATTCTAATTCAGTTCCAGAAGCAGGAGAGACACAGTTGTGAACCAGGTAACTCAGGCCTTGCCCTCTTGGCTCATTCAGATGAGTGGCCTCAGAAAAAACCAGTGAGGCCTGAGGGAGCGCACGTTCCTCATTTGTGTTTCCCATCTCCCCTGCACCCACTTTCTCAGAGGCCTAATCACGCAGCACCTGGCGTGAGTCCTTCCCTGGCTCAGGTCTCACGGAGCCTTTCTCCGCGCTCGTCCCACGCTCGCCTGTCGTGTAACGGCGTGGGACCTGCCTCAGCTCTGCCTGTGCGCCAGACGGCTGGCCACACCTGCCATTTTCCTTTCCTTTCTACACATAGTGTCTTCACATTATTGCAGCTCATTAAGTGTTTGTTTAAAAAACAAAAGGTGTTTGTTGAATGAAAAAAAGTTTAGAAATTTAAAAAATAATTTCAGACTTACAGAGAAGTAGCAAAAATAATACAAAATTCCCCTTCACTCAGATTCCCTAAATGATAACATTCTCCTTCTGTCTGTGTGTATAGGTATATACCAACACACACAAAGTACACATATGTATAAAATATACGACTGTATAAAATTATTTTTCTGAACCATTTGAGATTAAATTGCAAACTTAAGATCCTTTAACTCCTAAACACTTCAGAGCATATTATCTGAAAACAATTACATTCTCTTATATAACCAAAGTATAATTATAAAAATTAGGAAATTAACACTTGATCAGTTCTGATATCTAATTTACAGATCTATTCAAAACTCACCAGCTACCACACTGAAGTCCTTTATAAAAAGAAAAAGAAAAAATGCTGTTCTGGGCCAGGTCCAGACTCACACATGTTGTGCTGCTGCTGTGTTGCTTCAGCCTCTTATAATCATCTGTAGTATCTTTGTTTTTTCATGACTGTCAAGCGTACAGGCCATTTATATCACAGAATGTCTCTCAACTTGGATTTTTCTGACGTTTTCTCAGGATTAGATTCAGGTGACGCATTTTTGGCAGGGCTATCACACAAATGATATGTTTCCTGCCCAGGGTATCAGATCTGGAAGCACGTGATGTTTGTTCCATTATGGGTGATGCTATAACTCAGATCACTTGGTTGAGGGGAGATGCAAGAGGTTTCTCTACCATAAGGTGGAGTATTCCCTCTGTAGAGAATCATTATCTGGTGAAGAGATACTTTGAGACTATGTGAATATCCTATTTCTCATTGAACTATCACTCTGTAGCTTAGCATCCATTGATGAATTTCTAAATACATCATTCCTTCTATGTTTATTGGTTGTTATTCTACGGTAAGGAAGAACTCTCCAGTTATCTATTTATACTAATATGGATACTTTTTTACTTTATGCGTTATAATTTCTTCCTAGAATTATTTATTTTGATGCTCACATTTTTTCAGATTTAGCCAGTGGAAGCTCCTTCAAGCTAGTCCCTGTCTTCTCTTGACATGTTTGCATCACACTTTAAATACGTCCTTATTTTCTGACACAATAAGATGCTCCAGGCTCATTGTGTACTTTCCCATCCCCAGGCCTGGAAAACCGCTTTCCCAAGAAGCCCTGGTGAATAAATATTTTAAGTACCTCCTAGAAACCACTCAAACACTAAAATTGCATAGCTGGGGAGCAAATTTCTGCTTTGAATGCACCTGTTCCCCAGCACATACCCATTTCACTGGTGACACAGAGCTGTCACAGCCCAAGGACATGGTTCCCATTTTTTTGGACTTTATCATCCTCACTCCATCCACTTCACTTAAAATAAATTCCACTCCCCTAAACCCAACTTGGATTTCTTTTGATTGTATTCTGTTTCTGCAGTGTTTTAAGACTTTTTATAATGAAATACATAAATTTGATTAGGAAACAGATTATTCTCGATTTCACATCTTACGTTTGCAGAATAAAAATTATTTTTAGTAGTTTATTTGGGGAACAATTAATAATTGCTTGTATGCAGACTGAGAGTCCAGGTGTAGGTAGCCTGGCAGAATATTTCATCCACATTATTGTAGAACCTCTTTGGTCCTCTTTGGTGCTCATTGGGTCTGTCCAAGCCCATCTCACAGACACAGCATCTTTCTCTCTTGGACAGAAACATGTATAGGAATTGGAAACATTTGAAATTTGGATCTGTCATGTTGTGGTTGGTGATCCTGGGAAAGTAGCTGAAGTCTCTGAAGTTGAGGTTCTTTATGCCTAGCATGAGAATGGCACTCCCATGGCCAAGGGTGATTTGAGATAAAGACTCTTGGAATCAAGCACTTTATGATCAGGAAAGAATCTTAGATTTCCTCTAGGTTAGTCTTCCCCTTTTATAGGTGAGGAGAATGCAGCTCAGAGAGGATGAGTGGGCTCTGGGGCAGAGACTGAGGCCTCCTGACCCATCAAGAGGCCTTTTCACTACTCGTAGTCCTGACCATGGCCATGGCTCATGGGCTTTGGGAATGGATGGTGCGTAATCAAAGGCATTGCTGCCTCCTATCTGTTCACCAAATTGTAGGTTTGAGAAGATGATCAGCGGCCTGTATCTGGGAGAACTCGTCAGGCTTATCTTGCTAAAGATGGCCAAGGCAGGCCTCCTGTTTGGCGGCGAGAAATCCTCCGCTCTCCACATCAAGGGCAAGATTGAAACACGGCATGTGGCTGCCATGGAGAAGTAAGCTTTCGGCAGGGTCCCTCTCACATTGACTTTGCAGAGGATTAGGGTGGGCAGACAAGGCATGGTGTGCTCATGGGAGTGGTACACAGAGGGACCAGATCTTCCTTCTTCACCAGGACGATTTCAGACCTGGGCAGAGCTTCAGGTGGGTTAGCAAAGCCTCACATGTGGCTTCTTGTTGGTTTCATCAGCCAGGGATTCTGCTGTCAGAGGTCTACCCTCCCCTCATGTTTTGCTGCCTTCTTCCTCCCTGAAGTAGTGACATAACTTTTTTAGGGCCATAAACCCCTTTGAGAATCTGATTCAAGTTCTGGACCCTTTACCCCAAAATGTACATTTCATACAGTTTTGCTTATAGTATCAGGGCATCCTTGGTCATGTATTGAATCCAAATTAAGAACAACTGCTAGAGCAAAGAGCCTTCTCTACCTGGTGCAGTTGGCGACTGGCTTTGGCTTTGGTGATTGCAGGCCTCACACACAGGTCCCTGCAGTGGGGAGCTGACTGCTGAAGTTGGCTAGCCCCAGTCAACTCAGGATCCTGCTCCTCAGACTTAGATACCCTGGCATTGCCCTGAGCTTTGTAGTCAGCTTAGAATCTGAGCTCAGCACGGTGAGCTCCCTGAGTCTGCACTCCCAGAGTCTGTACTCCCAGAGTCTGTGCTTGTGCAGAACTTGGCAGAGACTGAGTTTCTATGAAAGACAGTGTAGTACAGGGTGCCTTAAATGGTGGGCTCTGTACTCTAACTGCCTGAGTTCAAATCCTGGCCTTTGCGCTTACTAACTGTGTGCCTGTGGACAAGTTACCTACCCTCTTTGTGCCTCAGATCCCTCTTCTGTACAATAGGATAATGACAATTCTTCCACCAGGATTTTTGTGAGGAGTGAGTTAATACATGTCAAGTTCTTAGACAAGCATCTGGCGCATGGTGGGTGTGCGATAAACAGTGGCTATCATGACCATTGTTGAAATTGTTACTATACGATTATGTGCCAGCCTGTTTATTTTCACAGTCCTGAGAGGTGGGAATGCTGGCTCTCTGAGGGGAATCCCAGGGGATAGAGAAGTTTGGTCCTCTCATTCTTTTCCCCCGGCCAGGTATAAAGAAGGCCTGGCCAATACAAGAGAGATCCTGACGGATCTGGGCCTGGAGCCTTCGGAAGCCGACTGCATCGCGGTCCAGCACGTCTGCACCATCGTCTCCTTCCGTTCTGCTAATCTCTGTGCAGCAGCCCTGGCAGCCATCCTGACTCGCCTGCGGGAGAACAAGAAGCTGGCGCGACTTCGGACCACGGTGGGCATGGACGGCACACTCTACAAGATCCACCCGCAGTGAGTGCTGGTGGCGGGTCCACACCCCTGCAAATGAGCCTCCCCTGGAACAGAGTCCCAGTGTTCTCTCTAAACTATGCTGCTTCTCTGGGTTGCTGGAACCAACCAGCTTCTATGGTTCTGCGATTATAGGGGCAGGGGTGAATTCAGAGATTACATTCATCTAGCTGGCTGGGTTGCTTTGGGAGATCATTCGTAGAGAAGTACTCTGCTAAAGCCAATTGTCTGAGTAGCAAGGCCATCCATCCATGTCCTTATCCATACACCCATCTATCCATTATTACTGAATACTTACTATGTGGTAAGATTGGAAAGTAAGATACACCCAGTTATAAATGGGGGGAAATTGGGATGGCAGAGGCTGCCAAGTTCACATGAAGGATACTGGCAGGAAAACACAAGAGAAATGAGAATTTCCCAGAAGGAGGGAGCAGGGCTCCTCAGGACCCCATTCCATTGCTACACCTGTGTTTGTTCCCATTGACTAGGCCTGGGCCTTTATGATTGTTTCATATTTTGCCTTCACTCCTGTCTTTAGATATCCAAAACGCCTGCACAAAGTGGTGAGGAAACTGGTCCCGAACTGTGATGTTCGCTTTCTGCTGTCAGAGAGTGGCAGCACCAAGGGAGCTGCCATGGTGACAGCAGTGGCCTCCCGTGTGCAAGCCCAGCGGAAGCAGATTGACAAGGTGCTGGCTTTGTTCCAGCTGACTCGAGAGCAACTTGAGGGTGTGCAGGACAAGATGCGGGTTGAGCTCGACTATGGGCTGAAGAGGGACACCCACCCACTGGCCACAGTCAAGATGCTGCCCACCTATGTCCGTGGGATGCCAGATGGCACAGGTGAGCCAAGTACAGCTCCCTTCTCTGATGGGCTACCCAGAGCTCCCATCAAAACTCCTTAAATCCAGTTAGGTTTTTTGTTTTAAGAGCCTTGGGTTCATGTCTGTAATGGAGGGAGGGAGAGTTGGGTAGAAAGTTAGTACTCTTCTGAATCTATTTGCCTCGGTTGATCCAAGGCACTGGCAGTGAAAGAATAAGTTAGGTTACATGTGTGTGAAGACCCAGATGCTGTCCCCTGGGGAACTACCATCTGGACACTTAGAGTGTCTGGCTTGTCTTCCACCCTCTTCTCTGGCTCTCTTCCTCTCCTCTCTCTTCACTTTCTCCCCCTGACTCTGCCCAAGACTTCAGACCCTTGATCCTTCTCCTGGTCCTCTGTGCTCAGCCAAGAGGAGCCATGCAACAGTGGAGTCAGTTCTTTAGACAAGTTACTCCACCAATTTGAATCTCATGGGCCTCACCCAGATATAATGACCTTTGTACAATGCTTCATATCTTTAATTTGCTTTTGAACCTTTAATTTCATTTTGTTCTCACAACCACTCTGTATGTTACATAAATAGAGAATGATTCCAATTTTATAAGTGTCAAAACTGAGTCTCAGAGAGGTTAGAAGACATAGTCAAGGTCACACAGCTGTACTTGGAATGTCTCAACAATAAAGATATTTTCCAGAGCCAATATCCTTCAAGTCTACTTGAGGGAAAAAATGAAAGCAGTAAAAGACACTATTTAGTTATTCATTCTTTCATCTCTTTTATCATTTTGCCTTCATTCCTCAGACTTTCATTAAGTACCTGCTGTATGTCAGGCTCTGTTGTAGACATGATGACAGAGTAGTGATGAAAACACAGTCCGTACCCTTGTGGAGCCTATGTTCTGTTGGGCTGGCAGACAGTAAATAAATGTCAAAGGATGCCATGTAATGACAGGGGTATGAAGAAAATTTGAGCAGGACAAGGCGTAAGAGAGCTCATTGGGGGTGAGGTCTTCGGCAAATTCAGGCAATTCAGGGAACAGCAAAAAGACCAGCATGGTTAGAACAGAATGAGTGAGCAGGAAGGAAGGTGAGGGGTTACATGGAACAGGCTGCGATGCTCTGCGATGTCAGAGAAGTGAGAGGCGCTGCGCTGGGGGGCCCTGGACGGTAATAGGGGTTGGACTTGATATGGTTTCTTATTAATCAGGTGGGGGTGTGGGAATCTGAGGAAGAGGAGAACGGGACAGAAGAACAATTTCATGCTTGTGATGAGCAGGTCCTATAGGCCCTACAGACATGATGGAAGCACCTTCTGAGTCCACTGTAGTCAGGGTAGCCTGGCTTGGATTCACTCTCAGGCTCCTCAAGCATAAGTATTATGTGGGGCTCTTACCAGACACCAAGAAAAGCAGGCTGGCCTCACATGGGCTCAGGGTTCCTGTCCAGTGCTCTGAGGCTATGCTCAGTGACCGCTGTACCCCTCTGGCCATGAGCCCAGGTGGGCAGGCTCTGGGTCTGCTCTGTTTTGGTGTCTCCTCTTCCTCCCAATGCCCGCACACAAGGCCCTGCTCGGTACATGCTGGTGGATGCAGCCCCCACTTTCTCCACCACAGAGAAAGGAAAGTTCCTTGCCCTGGATCTGGGGGGAACCAACTTCCGGGTCCTCCTGGTGAAGATCAGAAGTGGATGGAGGTCGGTGCGAATATACAACAAAATCTTTGCCATCCCCCTGGAGATCATGCAGGGCACCGGTGAGGAGGTAAACTCTGCACTCCGAGGTGCCAGCCTGCCACCCCATAACAGTGCAGGCCAGGGATGACTGCCACTCTTTCCCTGCAGCTATTTGACCACATCGTGCAGTGCATCGCCGACTTCCTGGACTACATGGGCCTCAAGGGGGCCCAGCTGCCTTTGGGCTTCACATTCTCGTTTCCCTGCAGGCAAGCGAGCATTGACAAGGTAAGACAGCCGAACCTGGTGGGCCTCCTTCCTATACCTGGGAACTTCAAGGCAACTCTGAGTCACTGTTCATTTTACTTAGGGGTCTCAGGTTCAGGGCAGCTGGGGAGACATGACCTAGAATTTGGACCATTAAAATTTTTCTATTTACTATGTTACATTTTTGTTATTATTGTCTTTTGGATTAAAGTTTGCAAAATAATTTAGGGTAGTATACAATAAAGGGACACATGTTTAAGAGTACTGTTAAAAGAAAGGTCAAATCATATTATCAAGAGACAGGAAGAGGTGATGACCAGTCAAGGCCAGTTATAACTCTGTAACAGTCTGTAATATTATCTGTATCTTCCTGGGCAGCCAGCATAAACAGGAAAACACAATAGGTTGTAGAGGTTTTATTGTCTGATGAATAAAATCTTACCAGTGTATCAGAAGAAATGCATTTCTTTCCTGGTATTAGAATCTCAGGAGGAATTTATCACATAGACACTTAATCAGCTGACACTGAAGAACATCATGGATAATGATTTTTAATAAATTATTCATAGTAATTTAGAAACATATATCACAAGATTTTTCTTGGACTTCTTGGATAAGTACACCATTCACCAGCTCATGGAGAATGGAATGCTCTGTCTTGCTCTTTGATCAGCTTATGTCAGCCAAGCTTACAGGACTGGCATTAAAGCAGAACACCACTCCTCAGTTTATGGGGAGAACTCTGGTCAGCACAGCAAGTCAACCAGGGAGCTCATGACAGTAAGAAGAATGGCACCAAAGATTTGACAAGATTTTGACTAATCCACTCAGTGTCCTCATGATGTACACACTACTTTTGGTTTATTTTATCATTTTTTATTGTGGTAAAATAGATACAGTGTTTACCACTTTAACCCTTTTTATGTGTATGGTTTTGTGGCATTAAAATACCTTCACATTGTTGTGAAACTATCACCACTATCCACCTTTTGAACTTTTTCATCATCCAAAACTGAAACTTTACACCCATTAAACAATAACTCCCCATTTGCTCCTCTCCCAGACTCCTGGTAACCTTTATTTTATTTTCTGTCTCTGTTTCTAGGTACCTTATATAAGTAAAATCATACAGTATTTGTCATTTTGTGACTGGCTTATTTTGCTTAGCATAGTGTCCTCAAGGGTCATCCCTGTAGAATTTCCTTCCTTTTTAAAGCTAAATAACATTCTATTGTATGTGTACACACTAAAATCAACATTTTGTAGCTAAGAAAAATGGAGGCACATAGGATTAAGTAAGATGTCCAGGTGGCCATATCTGTAAACAATGGTGGCTGAGAGCCCAGGCTTTTGCATTCTGCCCTTGTGGAGCCCAGTGGTTTTGGACCATTTTGGTCATAATGCACAGTACACTTAGATACATATAATGAAAAAAAATCAAGAAATGAGTACTTACTCTTATTGTATGCATAAATTTCTCTATTTTCTATGCTATTTCATTTTTCATAGGAGGGAATTGAGGCATGCAGTTTTGTCTGATGGGTAGGTACAGAATCAGAACTGAAACAGAGCTCTCCAGGGCCATGAAAAGGCCATGAAAACACACGCTTCACCAGGTCTACCCACCACATCCATCCCAATCATTCAGAGAACAGGGAGAAAGGAGTTCAAAAGGCTAAATTATCTGGTAATATGGCTAGAGCTCTCAAAATTAAAAATGCCAGAATGCTAAGAAGCAGCAGATCGATTTCTCAATATTCCATTTCTCAAATGTACCTCAGGAGGAATGAACAAAGATGTTCACTACAGCATCACTTTTTAACAATGAAAAATTAGAAATAACCCAAATGTCTGGCAATGGAGAATGACTAAATAAACTATGATGTATCAATCATATGG
Organism: Camelus dromedarius; assembly: GCF_036321535.1. Lineage (NCBI taxonomy): Eukaryota > Metazoa > Chordata > Mammalia > Artiodactyla > Camelidae > Camelus > Camelus dromedarius. The sequence goes on along the minus strand of NC_087443.1, from coordinate 34,303,040 downwards.
AATCAATTACTTGATTTTTACTTAACAAGCACAGACATAGTGCTTGCTCTGTGTCAGACGTCGTTCTAAGTGTTACAGACACTACCTACCTAGGCGGGAGGCAACAGAGTGCAGTACTTAAAAGTGTGAATCTGGAACCACGTTGCCTTAGTTAGTTCGGTCTTGGCGTCTGCACTTGCTGGCTGTGTGACTTTGGGCATGTTATTTAACCTCTCTGCACCTTTGCCTTCCTCATTTCAAAAATGGGGATAAAAACAGTATTTTATAGGTATGTTTTGTGGATTTTAAAAATTCTGTACAATTGTATTTGAGGAATATTTTCCATATTAACTGACCTGGAATGGTCTAAAAGATATATTGCTGAGTGAGAAAAACAAATTGCAGTAGTCCACACATGCCATAAATTTATTTATTTAAAAAATACATGTAAGCAGGGAGAAAGTCTGAAAGTATTCATATCAGATTAATAATAGAGGTTACCTCTCAGGTTCGGGGAGATGGGGAGTTAAAGAGGACTTTGTCCTTATCAGTAACATTTTAATTTTTTTTTTATAAAGACCGTGCATTCCTGTATTACTGCTGCCATTAAAAATTAATACACATGGGGAAGGGGGAGCCATGTGCAGCTGTCCACGGTCCTGAATGATTGACGGGCATCAGGACATAGCTGCTCCTCCTGACCTAGGACATTGGGCCTCTAGGCTTCCTCTCCCAGAAGTTCTGACAGGTTCATGAAGACACAGCTAAGAAGAAGGGGAGATCAGTGGACAGCTGGGAGCTAAGCCACTGATGGCTGGCGAGAAAAAAGAGAGACTTTTTAAAAATTGAAGTATAGTTGATTTACAGGATTATATTTTTTTAAATTTTATTTTATTGAGTTATAGTCAGTTTACAATGTGTCAATTTCCAGTGTAGAGCACAATTTTTCAGTCATAAATGAACATACATATTACAATATTATATTAGTTTCAGGTATACAACATAGTAATTGGATATTTTTACAGATTATACTCCGTACAAAGTTACTATAAAATATAGACTATATTCCCTGTGCAATCCATTACATTCTTGTAACTTATGTAGTTTATACCTCTTAATCCTTTTCACCTATTTTGCCCCTATCCTTAGCCATCTCCCTTCTGGTAACCACTAGTTTATTTTAAAAAGAGAGACTTTTCAAAACAATGACTTTTGTATAATTGCAACTAATAAGAAAGAGAGATTTTTCAACTGGGGGTGAATCAGGTGAATCTCTAATGTTCTACATATATTCACCAGGAAAAGAGCAAGTCCCAGTTTCCCAAGGACTGTGGAGAAGAAGGGGGAGACTGGAGCTGAGAACCTCAAAGTGAGGTGGCCATTCAGCCCCTGGGGTTGGGGGTGCTGCCATCAGAGTTGCTGGCCACCGCTCCTATCCCAGGAGCTCTCCTGGTCTAGACGCCCCAGCTTTACCTGCCCTCGCCCGCCCCCAGCTCTAGGCTATGGAGTCTGAGGCTAGACTAACTCTTGGTTCAGGCCAACAGTATAACCTTGCTCTACCTTTTAAAAATCAGAAATACTTTTTCTCCGTATTATAAAAATTATACATGCTAATTTTGGGAAAACTTGAAAATATAGACAAACAAAAAGGAGAGACTAAAGGGTACCTGTGATCTTGTACCCAGAGAGAACCACTGTCTACCCCCTGGTGTATGCATTGTTTCATGCTTTTTTCCAGATTTAAGTGTGTGTGTGTTGGGGGCATTTTAAAAGAATAATAGAATAATTTGCTTTAACATGAGTTCACTTAACAGTTTACAGTGAACATCTTTCCATATCTAACGTTCTCCTACAGCATTATTTTTTGTGGCTATATTAGCATTTTCTATATTGATGTACATGATGAAAGATCCATTCTGTTGGAATGATAGATGCCTCTTGCTTTTCCTGTGAAATAATGCTTTGATGAATATTCTGTAGCTTTATCTTTAATCACAAAGATGTGATTGATTGGCTAAATTAGAAGTGGCCTTTGTTCTGTGCAGTCATGGCCAGGGAATATGGCCTGACCCTTGATAAATATGAATTGCTGCAATTATTCCACTCAGCAGTGGGCCTTGTCTGAGCATCATGCTCTGTGACGCCTGTGGGCCTGGTGTTAGGGCTGCAGAGATGGAAGCACAGTCAAAAGCACATACATTTGTCCAGCAGTCAGCTCTAATGCCTTGCATCTGTTTGATGCTAAGGTTGTGCTGTGGTCCCAGCAAACTATTGCTCAAACGAATTTCCCCTCCTTTCTTTCAGGGAACACTCATTGAGTGGACCAAAGGCTTCAAGGCCACTGACTGTGAAGGGGAAGACGTGGTGGACATGCTCAGGGAAGCCATCAAGAGGAGAAATGTACGATACGGTGCTGAGGCTCATGCCTGACCTTGCCCCTTCCCCCGGCCCCTTTGCTCTGCCATCCTACACTTAGCCCTGTGACTCTGGCCTCTGCCTGCCTTGGGCTGATGTGCCCCTCCTGAGCCTGTTTGACCTGCACATACCACTTACAATAGAGCTGCTTTCTTTGCAGGAGTTTGACCTGGACATAGTTGCAGTTGTGAATGACACAGTGGGGACCATGATGACCTGTGGCTATGAAGATCCTAATTGTGAGGTTGGCCTGATTGCGGGTAAGTGGTCAGGCATGTCTCACTGGCCTATTCCCATCTGATCTTTTGGAGTTTCCCTTTTAACATAGTGAAGGGCAAGGGGCCATTGTTCAATTATATAGAGTCTCTGAAGTCAGCTTTGTCCAAGGCAGAGATGAAGTTAAGAATGGGATTCCAAGTCTCCTAATTCCCAACTCATTACTTAATATCTTTTTCCTTAAGGGTCCTGAGCCAAGGTTATCCTTTCTGCTGATAAAAATAACATAGAAAGAGAGGATTTTCAAATCAGGTCCTTGGAGCACATTATCCTGGGAGGAAGGAGACCACAGTTGGATAATGTTGGCCTAGGGCTGAGGGAGCTAGATTTTCATGCTGGCTCCAACATATACCTCCTCTGGTCTCTGACCTCTTCTGGCTGCCAGGGTACAGAGGATGGGGAAGAGTTGGAAAGAAACCTAGGAGAGGAGAAGGGAGTATTCTGAGATGTGATATAGGTTCTTTAGGGGTCTTTGAGGAAAGTCTGACAATGATTAAGGGCAAGGGTGGATTCGAGGGGGATGACTCCTTGAAGAGGTGAGGGGACAGGAGGCATTTGAACAGGTGGAGACAGGGATAATGGGCATTCCAAGTGACAGGCACAGGTTGTGTAATAGCAGAGTCTGGGGAAATTGTTCCAGATGGTTGTCAGGGCTTCCTGAAGGTGAGTAGTATGTACAACAAGGAAATGGGGATATATTGAGAAGTCTTAAGTGCCCAGTAAGAGGTTTCATCTCACTCTTACTCTTATATACTTGGTGACCCTGGGCAGGTTGCTTATTCTGTCTGGACTTGAGTTTCATTATTTGCGGGAGGGATTGGGCTAGATGTGGGAGGGATTGGGCTAGATCTAGGAGGGAGAAGAGGTGAGACTTGTTTAATTGAAGATAATAGTTGCCTGGGAGGTGGAGAGATAGCTTAAGTGGTAGAGCACATGCCTAGCGCTCACAAGGTCCTGGGTTCAATCTCAGTACCTCCATTAAAATGAATAGATAAGTGAGAGAAAAAAAAACTAATTAACCCCCCCCCAATAAACATAATTGCCTGGACTGTTGTGTTGAAAATAGTTCTGAGACCAGGTCAATGACAAGGGAGAAGAGGGTGGCTTACAGATGCCAAATGTCTACTTATCCACAACTAGATGATTCCTCATGATCCCTTCCAGCTCTGACTACTTGGAAGCTCACTTTGTGTACTTATGGCTTATCAGTTGTGATGATGATGAGGAGGAGGAGGATAATGATATCACAGGTACTAACTCTATGTGGAGGAAATTTACAAACATCTCATTCTTTTTCTTTATAACAAATCTGTAAGGCAGGTGTTATTTCCTATTTACGGATATGAAGAAATTGGATCTCTGAAAGATGAGATTCTTGTCTATGGTCACCCAGCTATGAGTGTAAAGCTGAAATCTGTACCTGGTTATATCTGACTCCAAACCTAAATTCCTCTCCACTGTACTCTGCTGGCTCTTTAAAACCTAGAGGTGTCTTTTGAAGACTAAAGTCCCTTCATGATTCCTTCTAGGAACAGGCAGCAACATGTGCTACATGGAGGAGATGAGGAACATCGAACTGGTGGAAGGGGATGAAGGGAAGATGTGCATTAACACAGAGTGGGGAGGATTTGGAGATAATGGCTGCATAGATGACATCCGGACCCAATATGACAAGGAGGTGGATGAGGGGTCCTTGAATCCTGGCAAACAGAGGTGAGAAGGATAGATGTGTACATTTATGCAGGTTGTGCAGTATATACAGATCTAAGGGGGTGCCATTTTCATATTACAGACAGTATCGTTTGTTTATTTATTAGCTCTCCATCAGATGTCAGTGAAGTGTCTTATTTGAACAAAAGCAAAATGTTATAACAAGTTTCCAACAAGTAGAAAGAAGGGGTACCCTTTTCTAATTATCATAAGATACCATAGGGTCTAGTGGTAGCTTTGGAAATGAGGCAGAGGCTGTCAAAAAGTCCATTCACTGTGGACAGGGTGTCACAGAGAAGGGGCTTGGTGACTTAGTGGGTCCTCTTAGGATGGGCTTCTAGTAGGTCCAATTTAGAGGTCAACATCCTCAGCCTTTCAAGAGCAGACTACCAGGTTGGTGACCTCTGCTGAGGGGGTGATGGATGGGAGTCCTGATTCTCAGCGCTGATATCATGTCCTATCATGGGTCACAATCACTTGTGTGGTGTATTCCAATTGCTAATCATACTAAAAATACTGAAAATAGTGAATGGTTTAAAGAAAAATAAAACAGTACGTTTTCACTTGCATTCTCATATGCCTTCTTGAGTAGGAGAGAAATGGGTAGATAAGGATAGAGCTAGCAAGCTGGCAATTGATCATTAGCCTGGGCCCATCCATCAGGGGTTGGAAAACTTTTTCTGTGAAAGATTAGATAGTAAATGTTTTACTGTCAGGCCGTTTGGTCTTTGTCACAACTAAACACAGTGTCTTACTATATAAAATAAGATGAAAATATAGGTTTATCATGATGGATGATATCCAAGTGGAAAAGTTGAGCAGGTAGGAAATGTAATGGCATGTCTGGGCCACCGACTGTTGAACTGAGAACACTGAGAAGGAAGAGGCTTTACAAGACCAAGACCAGACCTGGTGGTCCCTCTTTTTCCTTGGCACTAGTCTTTGTAGCTGGGAGGCAGGTGAGCTGTGGTAAACCCAGCTGAACCCGGGACCAAAACACAAGGAACCTTAACAAGGGACCTTATTACTGAATCCCAAATTAGGACATCTAAGTTTTGTGTCTGAATCCATTGGAGGGTCACATTTTTGGGGTGAGAGTTTAAGGCAGCAACATACTTGAATTTGCCTTCTGTCACTGTTGTTTGTCTAAAGTGTTGGTTCCTTAGACTGATGAGGTCCTGAGCAGTTAAGAGAACACAGGTCCAGCATGTAAGCGTCAGGCACACTTAGGTTTCCATTTGACCCTGCAGGCAGTGGCAGTCCTGCTCTGCATCATTGTTATTAATACTGTCACACATACCTGGGCAGAGTGTCGGTTATAAGGATCCTTTTGCTCTTACTCTTTCTGTCATGGTGCTCACAGCCTGGTAGAAACGGGGATGGGAGCTAACATTTTTAGATCACCCTCAGTGTGTGCAGACAGTTTAAATGTGTTACCTCATGGAGGAAGATCTCTAGTGGAACAGATTTTTTCAAATACAAAGCCAAGGAGTACTAGCTTTGGGGCCAGGATAGGGACTCACTTTTGCTTAGTGCCTACTGTGCACCAGACGCTTGCCTCCCAAGTCTTGTTGGGTCAGTGTTTTGCTCTCTGTTTTAGAGATGATGGCTTATGGTGCTTGCTCAAGTCATTCAGCTAATATGTGGCAGACCTGGCCCCTGGTCAGCATGGCTCCCTGGTCAAGCCTGGCTTTCCCACATCATGCGGTCTCCTGCATGCGCTTCTCTGGGCCAGCTGCCCACTCTGACCCACTCCAACCCAGGCAGCTAGTGGATGCCAGTGGCATGCCTTTCACACTCTGACCTGTGAATCTTTCAGGAACCACTCACCAGCACTCATTTTCCTGCTCTCACCAATCTTATCCCTTTTCTCCAAATAGATACGAGAAAATGACCAGTGGGATGTACCTGGGGGAGATCGTGCGGCAGATCCTGATTGACTTGACCAAGCAGGGTCTCCTCTTCCGCGGGCAGATTTCAGAACGTCTCCGGACCAGGGGCATCTTTGAAACCAAGTTCTTGTCTCAGATTGAAAGGTGACTCGTGATCAATTTCACCTGCTTGGTGTGAGCGGCCCTAATTGGAATGTGCTGCTGTCACTCCAGGCTCCAGCAGATCTGAAATTTAAAAATAAACAGTAAGGGCCTGGCTGGGCAGAGGGTTGCCTTCTGGGGCTGCTACCTCCAGTTGCATCAGGACTGCAGCACCCAGCTGAGGGGCCAGCAGCTGCCTGGGCCCCGAGGTTCCTAGATGGTTACACAGGAGTTAGCTTAGGCTAAACAATGATCCTCTTTTGTTCCTGAAAAGATGATGTGTCCACAGTATGAAAGAAAAGTCTTTTAAAAAAAAATCACCCATGTGCTCACTACTAAATACAACTATTTTGATTTTTGTATATTATATTCCCTTTCAAGTTCTTGAATGTGTGTAAACATGTTTTCATAATTGCAGTCACATGGCACATCATTCTGTATGCTGTTTGTCTTTGGAGATTTTCATTTATAATTCTGGTTTTTATTTTTTATTATAAAAAGTTTCAAATATATACAAAAGCGGAGGGAATAGTAAAATGAACCTGATGTTTCTAACACCACCTTCAACAATGATCAGCTCATGGCTAAACTGGATTTATACCTGTATACTTCTGCTTTGCCCACCCCAAACTGGATTAATCTGAAGTCAATCCCACATGTTATGTCAGTTTATCTATAAATATTTCAAAATGTTTTTCTAAAATATGAGTCCTCAAAAAAAACACATTATCATCACTATACCTGAAATAGCTAATGATAAACCTTAATTTCATAAAATATCCTGTCAGTGTTCCTCTTTTCCAAATTGCCAAAAAAATAATGGTTTTACAGTTCATTTGTTTGCATCAGTATTCAAACAAGGTCAGTGCATTTGGTTGATAGGTTTTTAAAATCTCTTTTAATCTTGTTTCCCCTCATAATGTGTCTGATGAAGAAACTTTCATTTTATCCTGTGACTTTCCTGTGTTTTAGATGTTGCTGACTGCAGAATTTAGCATTTTCCTCTGTCCCTTGTATTTCCTGCAAACTCATAATTAGACCCAGATACACTGTTGGAGTCAGCATTAAATTTTAGATGCAACTATTTCATAGGTGGCATTGAGTTACCTGTCTATCTCTTCTATGATATTAGCAGTCATTGATGCTCCTTGCCCAGATCTATGATTTCACTAGAGATTGGAAAATGATGATAATTTAATGCTATCACTCTTTCTGCATTTATTAGCTGGATTACTTCTAGAAAGGGAAGCTTTCCCATATCAACTCTTTGTTGTAATTATCATTTTAAATGGCTGTATAATGTTACACTATGTTGCTATATTATAATTTACCAAACTTCCGCTTTAGTATAGGATGCCTAGCTTATAATTTTTGGATTTCTGCAATTCTGAGTAACACTATAATTATCCTTTTTGTACACACATAGTCATTTGCATCTCATGAATTATTCCTTAGGAGTAGAAGCATTTGTTTAAAGAAAGCCTTTCCCTATGGGCACAATTTTTTTTTAAAAGTAGTTCCACCACCATCAGTTATGTCCAAATGTGTCAGTTTTACTACATTTCATACCATCACTGGATGTTATCAGAGGCTTCGTGTTTGGAATGTCTCTCAATTTGCATTCATTCATTTAATTCTCTTGATCTCTGTGGTCAGATGCCAGCAAGCCAAAAATCACTTTGGGGGAAAAAGGAAAACTCTGTATGAAAGAGAGCAGCAGAAAAAAAAGAGAGAAAGAGAGAGCAGTGTACTTAATAAGGGACATCAGATGGGCTGGTGCAAGGGAGTTCTCCGTGTCTGAGGAGATGGTGGTAGAAACAGTAACTGCAGCAGCAATTTTGTGTTTTTGAAGTATTGACTAACAGATGTTTGGCATTTTGGGGGGTGGGGTGGGATCTGGTCTGTAACCCATCAGACATGAAAGTGCAAGTTAAAAGTCATCAGTTTGATGATCAGAGGGCAATTGATCATTTTGCTGTGGGGGAAAATAATTTCTCCCTCAGGTGCAAGAAATAAGCAGATTGACCTGTCTTTGCCTTGCCTTTTTTGGAGTGAATACAAAGAAAGTTGTTCCTGGACAAGAGCTGGTTGGCAGGACCTCTATGCCTCCAGGAATATTTGCTTCTGCCTTGCAACAGGTGTCTGCTTTAGATGCTTTGATTTCTACAGGGTTTTTTTGTGGTTTATTTAACCTTCATGGAATAGAAAGAAAACCATTATCCACCTGGAGCCAGCTGGAAGCTGATGGGCGCTATGCTGACTGCAGCCCATTTCGAAGCGTGGTGTTGCATAGGTGGGACAGTGATTCTCAGAAGAATCTTGGCTTTACAGTCTCAGAGCCTAAGTTTAAGATTTGTCTCTGCCACTTAACTTGTTTGTGCTGTGCGAGGCAGGTTCCTTCACCTTTCTGGACCCCAATTTCCTTCTTTAGAGGATAAATAATTTGTCTTCTACCTAACCCCAAGGATTGTTCTGAGGAGTGAGTAAGGGAATGTACATGAAAGAACTAGGTAAATTGTGAAGGGCTAGACTGTGGAAAAAATGTCAGGTTTTATTTTTATACATACTAAAAGAAAATCCTTTTTTTTTCTTCCTATCCATACACTACTCATTCATGAGTAAAAGGAAGAAAATAAGAATTACTGATAACCCTACTGGAATCTGAATAGCTTTCCTTCTGCTCTGTTTTTCTGTACAAGGACAAACATTAAAAAACAAAAACACAAAAACCAAGATCATATGGCACGTAGTATTTTATGATGTATTTTTAAACTTAATGTGCCATGAACATTTTCCATAGCATTAAATATTCTCATGCAAATTCACCTCTCAGGTCTATAAAGGGTTCTGTAGTCTACCGCCGTTTACGTGCTGATTCCACTACGTGGCGTACAGATTGTTTCTAAGTTGTTTTATCCTGACAACACTGTTCTTCCCTAAGTGTTGCCTGAGGCAGGCAAGACTAGAACTTTACACCGTTCAGCGTGGGAGTCAGAGCTCTGTAAGTTCAATGTGAGATAAACAGGGTCTTAACTCAAGGCCAGCCTGTCACCACGACAGGTGCTTCTCTGCATACAAGCATGGTCCTAGCGGGTTCCCATTCACTAAGGTGCTGATTGTACATTGTGTATTCATTTGTTCACTTGCCCTCTGAATGTTCGCAGCCAGCCTATGCTGGCTACTATTGAGAATACAGTCTTACCCTCATGGTCGGTAATCCAGATGAGAAAAGAAAGCAGAGAATCAGAAAAAGTCAAACAGAAGGAAAGTTGGCTTCCATTAAATAGTGCCAGTGTATCAGCAGTTGGCATGCTCAGTGAGAGAGGCCAGACTTGGCTCAGGAAGGTGAATGTTTGAATCCCTGCTCTCTACTGTCTGTGGGCAACTTTCTAGCACTGAACCTCAGATTCTTCTGAAAAATGAGTACCTGATGTGTTGGTTGCTGAATCTAACAATAACTCCTAGTGAGATAATAGGTTTGTCTATGCTTAACACAAGAGGCACTCACACTTTATTTTCTGAACATGCTTGGACTTCCCCAGGGGTGGCAGACTTTCTTGAATCTTAGCTTCTAAGGCATTCTGCTCCAGCTTAGCCATTGCCATCATTTTCTTCTCCCTCCTGCTTGGGCATCTAGGCATGGGGGACTGAGCCACGTGGAGTGGGTTCCAGGGCCCCAAGAAGCAGGTCCTGATGCCCTGCTCTGTTTGCCCGCAGCGATCGGCTGGCCCTGCTCCAGGTCAGGAGGATCCTGCAGCAGCTCGGCCTGGACAGCACATGTGAGGACAGCATCGTGGTGAAGGAGGTGTGTGGAGCAGTGTCCCGGCGGGCAGCCCAGCTCTATGGCGCTGGCCTGGCCGCCATTGTGGAGAAAAGGAGGGAAGACCAGGGGCTTGAGCACCTGAAGATCACTGTGGGTGTGGACGGCACCCTGTACAAGCTGCACCCGCAGTGAGTGCTCCAGAGAGGCGGGGGTGGGAGGCTGCTGAGGCTGAGTGTGGACCCCCTGGCTCTGCTTCCTGGTGGTATGATGTGGGCATGTTCACCATCCTCTCTGAGCTTCAGGTTCCTCATCTGTAAAAGGCAGGTTGTAATAACCTCTACCTCACAGGACCGCATGAGGATTGAGTGAGTTCATACATGTAAAGTGCTTTACATAGTGCTCAATAAATACAAGTGGTTATTATTACACAGTCCCACCTGACCTCACAGGGGAGTGATGACAGCTGAATATTTTGCACCGCATGCAGCATCTGTCAAGTCTGAGTTCAGAGTCAGTGGGCAGAAGGATTAAGAGTGAGTTTGAATACTGGCTCCACCACTTAAAAGCTGGGAAGTGCAGGGCCAGTTTCTTACCCTCTTTGAGCCTCAGTTCTTTATCTGTAAAATGATGGACGAAAATCATACCTACCTCATAGATTGTTGTGAGAATTAAGTTAGTGTCTGTAGGGTGCATGGCACATCACAAAAACTTCAGTGATGAAAGCTTTTATTTTCGCTTAATATTTTACATTTTGTTTTGGTAATGAAGAGATGTATTAGCAAGCTTATGAAAATTTCCAATCATGCTGAAATGTATACATAAACAATTTATCACTGTAATCCTTGATCCTTAACCCTTATGATGCTGACTTATTATCCAAAATAACTGATGTCTTCACTTGGTTTTCCCCTTGGGGTCACATATTTTTGGTGTGGTTCTTACAAGCCTCCCACTTTGAACCAAGACTTGACCAAAGGACAAAAACCATGATCATTTCAATAGGTGCAGACAAAGCATTTGATAAAACCTAACACCCTTCATGATAAGAGTGCTCAACAAACGAGGAATAAGGGAACTTCAGCATGATAAAAGCAGCTGTGAAAAACCCACAGCTGATGTCATATTCACTGGGGAAGCACTGGATGTTTTTCCCTTAAAATTAGGAACAAGACAAGGAAGTACACTCTTGCCACTCCTCCTCTGTACTTCTAGCACCGCCTCTGGAAAGTGGTTTGTCTCCCTTGATTCAAGGGAGGGGTTTGTAGAAACCAGACCAAAAATATGTGACCTCAAGGAGAAAATCAAGGGTAAGTCTAGCAAAGGCTGTTAGGCAAGAAAAAGAAATAAAAGGCATCCATATTGGGAAGGCAAAAGTAAAACTGTCTTTGTTTGCAGATGACATGATTTTGCATGTAGAAATGCTAAGGAATCTGGAAAAAACTATTGAAACTAATAAACAAGTTCAGCAAGGTTTCAGGATTTAAGATCAGTATAGAAAGTCAGTTGCATTTCTGTGCATTAACAATGAATAGTCTGAAAAAGAAATTAAGAAAACAGTTCCATTTAAAATAGCATCAAAAAGAATAAATTACTTAGTAATAAATTTAACAAAAGGAGTGTAAGACTTGTACATTGAAAACTACACAATATTATTGAAAAAAACCTAAAGAAGACCTAAATAAATGGAAAGATATCCCATGCAAATGGATTGGAAGACAATGTTGTAAAGAGAGCAACTTCCCAAATCTTTTTTTTCAAATGAAAGTATAGATGACATGCAATATGATATTAGTTTTAGGTATACAACATAGGGATTTGACATTCATATACATTATAAATTGATCACCACAATAAGTCTAATAACTGTCTGTCACCATATAAACTTTTTGCAATATTATTGACTATATTCTCTATGCTGTACATTATATCCCCTGACTTATTTTATAACTAGAAGTTCATACCTCTTAATACCCTTCACCTATTTTGCCCAACCCTCTAGTCCACCTGCCTCCAACGATCACAGTAGTTTGTTTTCTGTATCTATAACTCTGTTTCTGTTTTGTTTTCTTTGTTCCTTTGTTTTATTAGATTTCACATGTAAGTGAAATCACATAGTAGTTGTCTTTCTCTGTCTAACTTATTTCACTTGGCATAATGGATCCTATAGGTCCATCAATGTTTTTGCAAATGGGAAGATTTCATTCTTTTTATGGCTGAATAATATTCCATTGAATATATACCACATCTTCTTTATCCATTCATCTATTCATGGATACTTGGCTTTGATATCTATACTATGGTAAATAATGTTGCAATGAACATAGGGATGCATGTATCTTTTCTAATTAGTGCCTTTGTTTTCTCTGGATGAATACCCAGGAGTGGAATTAGTGAATCATATGGTAGTTCTATTTTTAATTTTTTGAGGAACCTCCATACTGTTTTCCATAATGGCTACACCAATTTACATTCTCACCATCAACTGATGAATGGACAAACAAAATATGGTACATCTGTGCAATGGAATATTATTCGTAAAATGAACAAAGTGCCGATACATGCTACAACTAAATGCTGATGATGTTTCTCTTTCTCTTTTTTGTAGCTTTTCTCGGATATTGCAGGAAACTGTAAAAGAACTGGCCCCTCAATGTGATGTGATGTTCATGCTGTCAGAAGATGGGAGTGGAAAGGGAGCAGCTCTGATCACTGCTGTGGCCAAGAGGTTACAGCAGGCACGGAAGGAGAACTAGGAACCCCTCGGGGTCGGGCCCGATGAGCCTTGGATACTGACCAGCCTTTCCTCTGGCCAATGAGTTGGTCAGGGACTGACAGGCAAGCTTCTGACTGACTTCACCTTCTGGATGGCTGAAAGAGAACCCCAGGTTCTTGGGTACTCTTAGCATTTTGTTACTCATTTTCAAGGGCATTAAATGACATTTCTATTTGGCATATTTGGACCAAAGATGGGCCAACTTATAAAATCAAAACGTTGGGCCCAAGAGATGCCTTTATAGCAACTTTTTCAGTTGAGGCCTGAGCTATTAGTTCTCTGTGGTCCTGCGGCTGCTGGACTTGGAAACATATACACGATCTGCCCGTGTGGCTTGGCTGGCTGAGTTCCCCACTGGGATGCTTCTGCCATCACTTGTAGTAAATTGGACCTTCCACATGTGGATGCACATTTGAGAGGGATAGGGGCTCATGTAATCAACTGGAGATCTAATCTGACTTGTCATTAGCTTGTTATGTTGACTTCAAGTATGAAGAGAGAGCAAAGACTTTGGAGTATTCAGCCTCAGGATGAAGAAAGGTTGATTGCTAGGGAGCCCTGTAGGAAACTTTTCATGCTTAGAGTGAGTTATATTAGCACCCTGTAGGATTTTTGTTTCTCAATACATGTGTGTGATGGGGGGGGCTTCCATTTGGGGCACATGTTATCATTTTATGTGTGGTTTGTGTTGCTGCTGATGATAGCTGTTTTAAGGACTGTTAGGTATATGAAATCCAGTAAATGAATAAAACTTATTTGATTTCCCAAGAATCTTTGCTTGAAGTATTAATATTTTATCTGGGAGGCTCACTTGGCAACTTCATGCTCTGTTGGTTGAATAAGGGACACATGGAGTCAGAAGTTGCTGAGAGCATCTCTCTAGTTCAGATTTCTTACCAATGGGAAGATATATGGAATATCTGCTACAATATCTTTAACAGATTGTCCAAATTTCATTGGAATCAATACTTCCTGTGACTGGATGTTTACCACATGATCCTACAGCTCTTGCTTTTAAACGGCTGGAATTGATCAGAAGTCCTTCCAATCTTGAACTAACCTCTACCTCTGTGGAACTCGGTGCCTCCCACATGCCCCATCAGTCTCCATTCTATCTTCCAGAACTAAGAGGAATTGACCTGTTCTGACCATTTCCCCAGTGGACATCCTTTCTCTTTCTCTTTCTCTTCACATTGCCGCCTTATTTGAACCGCTTTATTTGAACCACCTGTGACTTTCTATCTTGTCATAGAGTTATCTGTCTGCATTTCTTACCTGACCTAGTAGATTGTAAGCTCTTTGTGAGATGCATTTTTGTGTTGTCCCAGTGAACACAGCACTGTGCCATTCTTATTAAATACTTACTGGATGGAGACATGATTGAAATAAAGTGTTTCAAGAAAACTTTCTTGGAAAAAGTGGAGGCCATTATCATGAGAAACAAACTGAAAAAATAGTATTACAGATTATCCAGGTTGATTTATGTACTTATTTCTAGTGCTACTTTGTCACCATTTGCTGAAACAGGCCGTTCAGACAGACAGGATGGAGAAGGCTTGAGAAGGGTAAGAGAGAGGCCGGCTGAAGCTGGGGACAGACGAGGGAGCTGAGATTCCTTAGGAAATATTTTTTCAAAAATTTAGGAAACAAGTATGGGGATATTGTTGTGGGTGGGTCCTAGATTTACCAAAATGAAAAAATTTTAATTTTAAAGTTATACCTCTCTGCAGAGATGCTGTGTGGATTTGTTAAATTTATCTTTTTGTATTTTGAGGTTTTGCCTCTTTGGAAAAATGTTTCACCTTAGATGTTGTCTCAGTCAGCACCGAGCCTTGTTGTCCTTGTTACCTTTCCCCAGTTCTCCTATTCCTTGGTAAGACACCCCCAGCTCCAAGTCCCTCTCCTTCCTGGTTCTGCTGAGGTCTCTCCCTTTGCCATCCTGTCTGGATGGATGATCTGGCCCAAAGATTCAGGTGGTTGCGCCATCACATCCTCCCACAACCTGGTCTTTCTACACATTTTGGCAGGTCCAAGGTCAATCAACCTACTTTCTCAGCTTTGGTCTCATGAGAAAAAGAAGCCTCAAGGTATCTAGGCAACCTTGCAGATTCTGACTAATGGATAACATCATAGAATCCTTGAACCAGGACGGAACCACAGAGAAGGCAGACATCCATTTTGCTGTCTTTGGACAGGCGAGCCCCTGAAACACCTGTGACAATGGAGGGTTAACTTCTCAAAGTTTATTAAGCAAGACCAGCAACCACACAACAAGGTACGCTGTCCTCATGTGAATCCCATAGACTTTTCCTCTAAGGAAGGACATCGTCACCTACATTTTCTACCCCTGTGGTTACTTTCTCCCAGGAACATTTTGGCTAGAGAGAGCTGATGAATATAGATTTAAGAACTAGATTTACCCCATGACTCTGACTCTCCAGAACAAATGACCTCATTCCCATTTGTCTGTCTTCAGATATCTTGTCTTCTGTCCTTTCCATTAGCTGAAATGTGCGCTTCATGAGAGGACTTGGCTCTCATTTTCTGTTTTCCCAGAGCCTACCATAGTGGCTGGCCTTGAGTAGCCATTGGACAATTCTCTAAATGAATGAATGAAGAAATACCCAAACAAACATGTGAATGAATTATTGCTCTCCTTTGAATCACTCCATTCTACCTCACCCAATCGGACTTGAGCCTTATACACAGTAGATACTGTATAAATGGTGATTCAGTAAATGCTAAGCCCTGTTCTAGGCACTGAGGACCCAAAGAAATACAAGGTACCATTCCAGCTTTATAAGAACTCGCAGGCTAACAAGGAAGGAAGGAATTTACAATATTGTATTGCAGATATTTACAACAAGAACAAGAGGAAGACAATTCTTGACCATGTCCAGCATCCCTTAAATCAGAAACTCTCTATCTGTGTGTGTCTGTGTACATGTGCACATGCATGTTTGTGCATGTGCACAATAAACCCCTTTGGCAAGCATGTGAACCCGTGGATCCTTTCTCATAATGTTTTTGAGTGCATAAAATACATAGAATTACGAAGGAAATCAGTGGTAGTGAATTACAATAGTTAGAATATTAATGTGATAATATAGCAGTAGATGTGCTTATTTGTTAATGTGTTCTATAACAAGATCCATCACGAACCTAATAACAATCATAACTTTCCTGATGAATGTAAACAGTATTTTGAGACATTTGTAATAAAAGCACAGATTTTAAAATGTCCATAGTTTCCACTGGAGACAAAATCACAGGTGCTAACACTGCTTAGTTTGTTGCTCACATTCATAATGGAGGGAAACACTAAATTTCAGTTAGAGGTGATTGAGATAAAGTTGAAACTTTTTTCCAAAGACATTTATGAACTCCCCTCTTTGAAGGTCCCCCACCCCACTTGGGGCCCAGGTTAATATTCCTTGATTGAAATAGCCCAATTGTTAGGGAGGGATAGCACCTTAGATGGCAGAGAGGCGGTGTGGCTTGGATTCAGAACTCGGCATGGTCTTTAACCTTTCCGAGCTTCAGTTTCCTCATGTGAGAAAGGAGAATAATATAACATCCTAACAAGGTTATGTGAACGACACAAGCTAAATATGCAGACATGTGGATAAGCCACTTGTACACGTGTGAGGTGGTTGTATTTGGTCACTGCTGTTGTTAGGGAGCCTGTCTCATCATTGCTATGGTGCTTCCAAACCTATTGCCCAGACATATGGATGGCTAATGGCTGGCAACTGGGGGACATGGATTTCTTACAACCTCTTCCTTCCACCTCTGTGGTCTTCATATTCCCTCTCTTGCCATTTCACCGTTGAAATTCCTGGTGAACCGTATTTTCCTGGAAAAAGGAGGGGACTTAGGATTCACTGGGTAATAACAGGAACCTGGTAGCTCATATTTGGGGTGAAGTAGGAAAGATGATTACGGTAAAAGACTTGGATTCTTTTCTGGTCTAGCCAGGGAAAGAATGAAGCTGGAGGGAAAGTGAAAATACTAAAAAATCTTCCTTTTTTTTTTTAAATAAGAAAAGAGAGGGAGAAAGGTAGGTCACTGACCACTTAGGGAGTCAAAATGGTTTGAGGGATTGGTCTAGAGAGCAGGGAAGTACTGACAGCGTAAGGGACAACTACTATTCGCATCACAGTCTGCATGTGGCTCAGTTCCTATTGAGCCACCTCCGTGGTAGCTAGCATGGTCTAAAGTGCCCTTTCACAAAGTGTGTTCTAAGTTTAACTGGATGTTCCCAAGTTTACTAGTCTCTGGAGTCACCCTCTCCTTTAATAATTAAACAAAATGGCTCACTTCTCCATCCCACGTACTGCGGAAAACTCTTATCTCCCACCCTAACGTTTCAGCAATTCCGGAAGAGAATGTTTATACCTTGCAGTTACTCCCCTAATTCCTGCCTCCAGTTCGCTTCCCACTCACCTCTACTGATCTCACAATTCCTGCAGCTGCTGCCTCTCTCTCTGTTTTGCCTGATGTGTAGAACTGTTCCTTCCTCTTTGATTCCCCAAGACACCATTAACTCAAGGCCAGTGACTGGAAAAGACTTAGCTAAAGGTTTTGGGATTGTGGCGGGGGACTACTTCACAGAATAGGAAACAGTTTAATTATGAATGTTAGATATCAAAGTTCTATGCCCATCTCTACCCCAGGGAATGTCTCCTGGCCATCTTTCTCCATAGGCTCTACTGGCTGCATGTTTCATGAATTCTTCCAACTTTCTCTGGAGACTTCCTTCTCCTGTTTTCCTCTTCTCTGAATTCTGGACTCCTCCAAAAAATGAAAAATTCTGATAGTTTTACTTTACAAAGTAAATGGTTCTCCTATGGTCTGAATCGACTTCTAGGACAGCCCAAGGGACCTCACCTTTCCCAACCAAAAAGGCTCACTGAGGTATTAGAGTAAAAAGAAAGATTTTCTCTCTAAAAGGAATTATTCTGTTCTATTAGAGTCAAGCTACAGAAAGCACTTTTTCCTTGACATACAGTAAATTGCATGTATTTAAAATGTATAATATGATACATATTGATGATATTGTGACCATAATCAAAATAGTGGACATATCCATCACCACCAAGTGTCCTTTTGACCCTTTGTAATCCCTCTTTCCTGCCCCTCTCTCCCTCCTCCATGTTTGGGTAATTACTGATCTGCTTTATTTTTATATAATTTACTTGGTATTTTTTAGAATTTTATATAAAAGGAGCACTGGTACACTTTTTTGATCTAGCTTCCTTCATACAGTATACTGATTTTGAGACTCACTCATGTTGTTGCAAGTATCAAGTCTTCAGTCATTTTATTGCTGAGTATTCTGTTGTGTGAAAATACCACACTTGGTTCATCCGTTCACCTATTCATGGGTATTTGGGTTGTTTCCAGTTTTGGGTTATTAAAAATAAAGCAGCTATGAACATTGTGTATGTATAAGTCTTTATATGGATATGTATTTTCATTTCTTGTGGGTAAATATCTAGGAATGGAGTGGCGAGGTCATTTGGTCAAAATTTCTGGCAAAAGCTAAACTATTTTCCGAAGTTTTTTAGGTTCCACTTACAAATAAAATCATACAGTATTTCTCTTTCTCTGTCTGAGTTACAATGTTGATTTCTTAAAAGTACCTCAGTTGGTTGTCAATCCCTTAGGACTGATGTTAAGAAAGAGCTCTATCGGTCATTGTATTGATGCTGCGTTGTGTCTAGTCAATCAATTTGGGCAGTATCTCTTTAAGCTGTTAATTCTTTCTAGTCATTATCATGGGATGTCTCCTTTTAATTACGTTTTCTCTAATATTTTCCAAAAAGGTTTGTAATTTCCTACATAGGTATTCCACTCTTTTTTTCCCCTTAGATTTATTCTTAAGTAGTTTGTAGTTCTGTTGTGATTATAAGTTAAGTCCTTTTTAAAAAATTTTAGTTCCTAATTATTTGGTTGCTGATGCAAAGAAATGCAATTGACTTTTATTGATCTTATATCCAATCACTTCACTAGACTATTAAAGTAGTTTTATTAAGTTTTTTACTTTGAAAAAATTTGAAATCCATAGAAAACTTACAAGAATTTTACAATGAACTCCCACTCTTCCTCCACCTAAATTCACTCATTGATAATATTTGCTACATTTATCTCCCTCTCTGTTTGCATGTATACTTAACATAAGAGATTATTATTCATATTCTACTTTTGTAGCATCATTTAAGAGTAAATTGCAGAGATAATGACCCTACATTCCTAAAAAATTCATCATATATGTATTGAGAACAAGGACAATCTCTTACACACCACAGTGCAACTATTAAATTTAGGAATCTCTTATTATTTCTAATTATTTAGATTATTTTGAACTTTATGTATAGGCAATCATATAATCCACAAAATAATGTCACCTTTATTCCTTCCTTTCTACTCTTTTTGCTTTTAATTGTTTCCTTGTCTTGTGTCATCTAAAGCATCTAGTACAGAGTGGAAGTGAAGTGGTGGTAGTAAGCATTTTTGTCTTATTCCTGATTTCATAGCATATAACCAAACACATTTCCTCATTTAGAATAATTTTTTTGTGTTTTTTAGGAGTACCTTTTATCAGAGTAAACAAGTTCTCTTTTAATTACAGTTTACAAAGACTTTTCTCTTCCCATGAACAGGTGTTGGATTTTATCAAATTACATTACTATGTCTATTAATATACCTTAAATTTTTTCTTAATTGCTTACAATAATGAATAACATCTATTAATAATATTAAAGCATCCTGCAATCCTGGGACAGACCCATATTTGTCATGGTTTATTACCATGTTTATAACTGTTGGATTTAATTTGCTAATATTCTATTTAGAACTTCTGCATCTTTAGTTATAAGTAAAATGAGTTTATAACCTTTCTTTTTTGTACTGTCATCTTGTTTTTGTAGGGTTATACTATAGTCATAGAATGACATTTTACTCTCTGGAAGAGTTCATTGAAAGTTTTGTAGAACTCACCTATAAAGACATTTGGGCGTTGCATTTTCTTTGGGGTAAGGTTTTAATTACTGCTTGAATTTTTTAATGATCAGACTATCCAGGCTTTCCATTTTTTTTCTTGAATCAAGTTGGTAGGTTAGATTTTTTTCAAGAATTTATCCATTTTGTCTTATTTTAAAAATATATTTGCAAAAAATTATTTAATTTATATGTAATTCATATAACATAAAATTCCCCTTTTAAAGTGTAAAATTCAATGGTTTTTAGAATATTAAGTTGTGCAACCCACCATTATCTAATCCCAGAATATTTTCATCACCCTAAAAACTTCATAATCATTAGTAGTGACTCCCATTTCTTCTAACCCCCAGCTCCTGGCAGACAGTAATCAATTTTCTGTCTCTATGGATTTGTTTATTCTGAATATCTCATATTATGGAATCACATAATATGCGCCCTTTTGTATCTGGCTTCTCTCACTTAGCATAATGTTTTCAAGGTTCATCCATACTGTAGCATTTTTAAATAAGATTTTGTGTGAACATATGATTTTGATTCTCTTAGGTATATACCTAGGGATGAAATTGCTGGGCCAAATAGTAATTCTATGTTTTAACTTTTTGAGAAATTTCCAAATTGTTTCCCAAAGTGGCTCTATCATTCTACATTCCTCACCAACACTTGTTAGTTTCAGTCTTTTTGATTATAGCCATCCTACTTGGTATAAAAACCACATGGCAGGCTGGATTTGACCTGCAGGCCTTGATTGGTGACCCTCGGTTTATGTTATATTTAGAAATCTGCTAAGGATTGTTTTGTATATATTTTATGTGTCCTTGAAAAGAATGTATGTCTTCTGATGGCTGTATATATTTATTGAACTTAATTGTATTGTTCAAATCTTCTATATCTTTGTCAATTTTTTTTTCCTGTTTGCTTGACCTAACAACAAAGAAATATATTTAAATCTCCTCTTAAATGTGGATTTGTCAGATTCTTCCAGTAGGTCTAACAATTTTTGCTTTAACTTCTAAAAGGCCAATTTATTAGCATTTTAATGTCTTCTTTATAAACTGAGTTTTTAACATTCTTGTAGTGACCCTCTTTGTCTAACCAATGCTTTTCATTTTAGCCTACATTGTCTGCTATTAATTCGCCAGCTTTCTTTTGGTAAGTATCTACTTGGTATATCCCTCTTTATCGTTTCGCATTCAACTCTCCTATTCTTATGCTTTAGATATACCTCTTCTGAATAGCATTTAGCAGTATTTTTGTTTGTTTGTTTAGTACATTTACATTTCTGTAATTATTAATAAGTATGTAAACTTCTTTCTACTATCTTAATTTTTATGGCTATTTTAATCTGTTTTTCCTCTGTTTTCTTTTATATTGATTTACTTTTTCTCCTATTTTCTCTTTTTGGGGGATATGAGGGGGTGGGAGGTTGAAAACTATATCTTTCCCCAAAGAAAGCAGATATTTCAGCATGCCTTAATGCGCTTTTGATTTCTCCTACCCCTGTAGCCCATCATGTTGACATTGTCTAGAATTTTGATTCTGTGTTATTATTGATAAACTTTCACTTATTTGACTACTTTCTACAGAAGTGTTTTCAAGGAGATCCTTTCTGTGGCAAACTGAGGGTTTATATGCCTGAAAATAATTTTATTTATGCCCTCATATTTGAGAGACAATTTGAATGGATGTAAAATTCTAGATTCAAGAATTCTTCCCTTCAATTCATTAAATATATTACTCCATTGTTTTCTTATCTCGTTGTTGCCATTGAAAAGCCTAATGCCAATCTATTTCTTGTTCCTTTTTGGGTTTCAGGATTTTCTCTTTGTGTTGTCTGTGATATTCTATAATGTGGGGTGGACTTTTCTTTCTATCTGTTGTTTAACACTCTGTGGCTCTTTCAATGACCTAATTGTAAGAATTTGTATCTGTTTTTTCTTCAACTATTTCCTATTTGTGTTTATTTTCCTCTTCTTCTGGAATGCCTATTATCTAGATATTGGCACTTCTTTCACATTGTTTAACTTTTCTATTTGTTTTTATTTCCCTACCACTTACTGGGAGAGTTCCTCAATCTGATCTTCCAACTCAGCAATTCATTCCTCAGCTGTATCCATTCTAATAGAGGTATCCATCTGTTCTGTGTTTGTCTCTTATTTTCTTAACAGTATTTTTCAAAGAAGAAAAGTTTTTAATGTTGATGAACAGATGTCTAGTTAGTTTTGCCTGGTGAGCTTACATTCACCAAAGGGTTACCCACTACCGTGTCTTGGAGTGTGTATTGGGTTAGAGCCCAAGGCTGCAGCCTAGTGTGAGTCAGTACCAGTGAGTTCCTGGAGAAGAGAGAGGCAGATGGAGAGCCCTGGCTCCCCAAATCCACAGTTAAATATTCCTGTTACCCCCAGGTATCTCCCTTGGGCAAGATTTTAGGGGTTGGCCTTTAGTCTCTTAGGGAGAAGCAGTACTGGGGAGGAAACCTCTCACTGGGTTATCATGTACCAGCCCTTAGGATGGATGAGTGAATGCCTGAAGCTAGTCAAGCCTCACATACTTTCCCAGCCCTTTACCCAAGCAGGGCGTATACCCTGATCTTACTGCATGGGTCCCTATCTGAGATATTCCTGTCCCTAGTGAAGGACCAGGAAGCAGTTGTCTCAGGTCATATGCAGGGAGAGGCAGGAGCAGATTTTAAATCACTCTTCTCAAATCATCACCATTTTTCACCTATTAGAAACAGACATTTCATATGGTGCAATTGATACACATGGGTATGGTTGTTTCTGTTTGTGGCCGTGGTGATAAAAATGGGATTCTACTCTACACATCACTCCACCATTCTGTATCTAGCTTTTTTGGCTTAGCAACACATCATGGACATCCATTATGATTTATGCAAAATTTTTAATAGCTCCTTATAAGCCTAAATAAAAAAATACTCACCAGGTACCCCAGTGCTGATTAAAAAACACAGTACATTTTATAGTGAACTGTGGAGGGACGGGTCAGGTTTGGGCACAAAAATAAATCTGAGAGGGCAGAGGAAAGGAGATTGGCTTTTCAGGGAAACAGACAGGTCAGCCAATGTCCCAGGTCAAATCCATCTTCTTGGAGCCACCTGGCATTTCCTGTGACACCTAAAGCACTTAGTGTAAAGCAGTTACTGCTCACACCATGGCTGCTTGGCTCATTTTTCCTTGGTGTGTGTGCTTAATCTGTGTTCTGTCTATCAGCACTTTGAGAGCTTCATAGTGCTGCCCTTCCTCTCCGCACCACTCACCCACGTCCTTTGCCTCCTGTGCTTGGTATATAGAAGGCAGCACTTACTGAGTCAAATTGGAAATCCATCTCTCCTCTCAAAGAGAGCCAGAACTATGTGTTCAGCCTCTGGGCCCCCAGTTCTAGCCTGTCTGAATATGAGTCTGCTTGTGAGGTCAAGGAATGCTTCTGGGGGGAGCACGGGGTGCACTGTCCTGGGATTGAAGCTTGGATCTGAACTGTTGGACAGTGTCTGGAGTTCTGCACAAAAGAGAATTGAATTGTGGATCAGCTGGGAGGTTATTGTGATAGCCCTGGTGCCCTGCGCCTCCAGGGGACTGGAACCCTGTGGGAGCACATAGCTGGCATTTTTTTGCTTGAGATTAGGAAGTCTTTTGCTTCCTCTGTGTGGAGGCTTGAATTCAATGGACTGTTGTGGTAGGATGGAGTCTTTTTTTTGGTAAAAATAAAACAGAGATTTGGCTCCAGTTGTTACGAGGTGGTGGGCAAATGAGCTCTCTCTCTGGTGTTTGGTGGAAAGCCAGTTTAAGAGCATGTGGTCACATTTTTGCCCAACATCATCAACAGCATAAGGAAGCTGTGATTCCAGCCTCAGAGGAGTGAGCTTTTATCTCGATGTGACTCTCCAAAGACCGTCTTTATGCAAGAAGTGTCAGAGCCCCATTTCATAGTAAGTTTCTTTTGACATTTTTGTTTTGATTGAAGATAAGTTTCTTATCATCACTCAAGAACTGACATCATCTGCAGAGAGTGGTATCCAGAGAGCCTTCCCAGGCCCGGGAGGTAATGAGTGGTGATGAGGTGACCAAGCTGGGAGGCAGGTCCCGGTGTTGTATTTCTTCCGGGGCTTCAGTCTGGCTCTCCCAGAAATGGGCTAGTCATCCCCCTGCCTCTTCCTCGTGTTGTGAAGGGCATGGGGAGAGCATGAGAGTGGAAGCTCGAAAGAGAGTTTAGGCTGCTCTTTTACCTTCTGCCACATTTTGTTTTCTCTGGGTCTTTTGTTAGCATATTCTTTGGAGCAGAACTTGTCTAGGGTTGTCTTAGGTTTCTCAGTTTACAGAAGAAACTGCAGGTAGACTGAGGAGGGTGGACTGGAATTAGATGTGCAGAATGGTTAAATGAATGTGTGAGTGAACACACAATTGGTTGGATGTGATGAGGAACCTTTGAATGACATAAGAAACATGTTCTGAGGACTGTTTCCTCCAGAAACTAAGTAGATCCTGGCTGCAAAGTAGTTAATATCCATAAGCAATGATAGTTTAAAAATATAGTCCAAAAATTTCTTCCTAACCAGACAAGTCATGGATGTAGGACTTAAAAGAAACGACATGGGAAGCGTGTCAGTGAGCTACGGAGCTTCAGAGACTTGGGCTAGAGTTAGGAATCAGATCCTTGTAACCTTTGTTTAACATTCTCCAGAATGTGGGCCAATCCACAAAACTGCCCTCATGTCAACTGGCCCAGCTGAAGGGCACGTGTACTTGAAGTTTCTACCATATTCATTCTTGCTTTAATAAAAGCATTTATAAGTCTAGGGTCTTCTTTTATATTTTGGCTGGTCAGTGACTGTGTCTTCACTAAGAACCCTGGATAAGCATGATTATCATCCTTGGGAGGTCATGGGAAAAAAAGAGGATTTCTTTGTAAGAATCCAGAGAACTAAGACCAATGAAAGGAAGTCAGAAGGTGGCAGATTTCACCTCAGACATGACCAGCCAACAATGGAAAAGGCTACTTAAAAGGGTAACATACCACCTCCCCAGCTCTTGTCTTGCATGGAGTTGGGAGGAGGATATGATGTGCTGGGTTCTTTCCAGCTCTCAGAGAATATGCTTTTACCTCCTGGAGTCTCATGCCCATAGCAATTAATCTCTGAACTGCTAAAATCCTTGTATTTTATCCCCCATCCTCAACCCCGTCAAACAACTTGTCCCGTTTCTCTCTACGGCCACAGAGCTTATCAGGCTACTCTCAGAACATCATCTATGAATTCCTCTTCCACATGGAGTGTGTGAGAGAGTGGGAGAGGACCAGGACCCATTATACTTTCAGTGAGTGAATCCATTTGACTATAGGCATCTCGAGCATGGCTCTCAACTTCTGCAGGTTGCAGAACGGCGAGGAGGGTTTAGGAAACACAGATTGTTAACTCTGTCTCCAGTGTTTTCAATCTGATAGGTCTGCAGCAGGGCCTGAGAAATGTGCATTTCTAAAAAGTTCCTGGGTAACGCTGCTGCCACTGGTCTAGGACCGCACTTTGAAAACCACTGCCCCAAAGGATAGAGACCCAAGCCAGCCTACTCTCAGTAAGGCCCAAATCTGGAGGGGCCAGATTATATAAGTATTAGGGCACATCCTCCTCCTTCATCCTTCTTTCCTGTTCTTTTATCAAGGCTCATTTCTCTCAGCCTCAGGGGCCTCAAAGAAAACCTTGGCCCAGACCAATGTGTCTGACATTCAAAGTCAGTTCCTCTGGGAAGCTTTCCGTGCACTCCCAGGATTAGATGCTGTGGCCCCTGTGCTTCCTCAGTAATGGTAACTCGTGTGACTTAATTAACCTGTCTCTCCCCAAGAGACCGTACGCTTCATGAGGGCAGGATTTAAGAGCATTAGGAAAGAGGTGAAGTGGCTAGGTGGAGGGGCAGTGGAAGGTCACCCCCAGGATTATGGAAGAGGGTGGAAGAACAGGGCTTTTTGTCCTGAAAGAAGTGCCTATTGAAGGGATGAGGAAGGAAGGAGGTGGCCTGGGACAGTCAAGAGGACTACCCCAGCTCCATCTGGCATCAACCAGAGGTCTACCTTTTCTATTTTTTCCAGCAATATAGGCATTTCATTTCTCCCCAGATTTTAAAACCTGCATTGGTTTTACTAGCTCTGAGCTATTTGCTACCTCTAAGCCTCAGCTATTGCACCCATAAAAAGAAAAGGTAAAGCCCCAGGGTGGGAGAGATTTGAGTTCGAAACTCAGCTCTCGGGGGAGGGTGTAGCTCAGTGGTAGGGTGCACACTTAGCATGCACGAGGTCCGGGGTTCAATCCTAGTACTCCATTTAAAAAAATTAAATTAAATTAATTACTTAAAGAAAAAAAAACAAACCCAGTTCTCCTTCTGCTGTGTTTCCATGAGTACCTGACTTAGCTTCTGTAAGTTTCAGCCTTCCCAGGCATAAAGAAATTGTTTCTACTTCCTAATGTTGTTGGGAAGCTTCTGGAGTCAATGCCCATGTGCACTTTAGCACAGTGCCTGGCACGTATGAGGGCTCGATGTACATGGGCTGCCATTGTCATCACCATCTTCCCCATCCTCTTCACCACTGTCACCATTCCTGTCCCCCCAACCCAAGGTTTCTATGCGGTCCTAGTGGGACAAAGAACTTTATAACCATAGGGCACCATCTGAATGTCAAGGGCACCACATGCCCCAGCCCCTGCCCACGAGGCCTCAGTAACGTCCTCTTCATTGGAAACAGGGCCCGTGCCCTTCCTTCTACAGGACGCTGGAGCAGGCTCTACCCCTTCCAGTCCTTTGGTGACTCTTGATACAGTGACAAATGCATCTTTTGTCCTCTTCTGTTCCCAGGACTCCAACCAACCATAAAGAACTGTTACCCAGAGCATTGTTCCCGAGGAAGAAAAGAGCCACACACCCACCCACACCTGCTTCGTGCCAAGAATCTACAGTTGGGTTGCAAGGCAGCATATGTTGTCCTTTTGGAAAGATGAAAGTGAGACCAAGTGAAGAGCCAGCAGAAGTGTCTCAAGGCATCCCAAGGCAAGTGGGCAGCCAAACCCTGGTGGTCTCACTCCTCCCCGAGCCGCAACCTCCCCGGCCCTTTGCATTAGGTAGCTTCCTGTCCTTCTCTGTAAAATAGGATGAATAAAGAGATACTCAAGTTTCATGGTCGCAAAGGGTAGATCCTGGAGTTTAAACCCACTTACTTGACTGATGAGGCCCAGAGAGGGACAAACACTTTCCCAGGGTTACACAGTGATTTCTAACTGGACCCAAACCCACTCCAGTTAGGTCTTTTTGTTTAGAGAAACTGGGCTAATGCTATCTACAGTGTTTTTATTTTGTTTTTTGTTTTTTGTTTTTTTTTTTTTAAGGGAAATGCTGTCCTGGATGTTCATTATAGCTTTTAAAACATTTTTTTCTGGGGGGAGGTAATTAGATTTATCTATTTTTTAATGGAGGTGCTGGGGATTGAACCCAGGATCTCATGCATGCTAAGCACATACTCCACCACCTAGCTATACCCTTCCACTCTCACCATGGCTTGATAAACTGTAAAAGGCCTCTCTCCCCCAAGTACTCATTTGCTCTTCTTATTAACTTCCATGCCTGAACTGATGCTCTGCTGTTGAGGGCAAGTGTCCTACAGAGGTTGAGAGTGCAGGAGCTGGAGCCAGCCTGATCTCAAATTTCAGCTTTGCTACTTACCTGCTGTGTGACCTTTGGAAGTTACTTGACCTCTTTGAGCCTCAGTTTCCTCATCTGTAAAATGGGAACTACTACTTACAAGAGGTTCTTGTGAATTAATGTCTTGACTTATTTGTAGGGTGCCTGACAAATAATATGCCCTCTATAAATACTTATTATAATTACCTCCAAGTGAGTTGCTTAAGAGAAAGATGGGAAGTCAGTTGATTAGGGGGTTCATGCTCTCTGACAAAGAGGCTAAAATGATAGAAAGAAAGCATGACTGAAAACCAACAAGGAATGCAGCCATTAGTAGATGCAAGTGAATTGTGGGTTTTCCTGTTATTAAAATGCTGGGATATTAGGATCCCTAATTCAGGTAAATGACACAAGAGATGAAGCACCTGTTTTGAAATTGTTTTATGATGGTGACTGTGCCAGCCTTTTTGAGAAGGGCAACACTTGACTTACACAGATGCTTGGATTCTGAGGAGGGAGTTGAGAGAGAGAAAACCAATGGGCTCCCAGGGGAATCAAGTGACAGGGGCATACCAGCTCCTGGCAGGAAGTAGGGTGTGCATGCAGAAGGAACATTGTGGGCCAGTAGAAATGCCACCACTTTCTACAGGAACTCTGGGCCAAGCAGTCTCTTGACAAAAAGCAACTCTGCTTTGAATGACCTTCAAAGCAAGTGCCCTGGGCCAGTCCCGAGGGTTCCTTTTTCCCCTCACTCCAGTCTCCTGGGTAACAGCAAATAGGAAGCCACAGAAGAAGGATGATAGCGTAATCTTCTTTGTTATATGACAAACCCATGAGGTCTTTAAAAAATAAATACCAACGGAAAGATGTAAGTACATTCTCTGTAAGGTAGCTTTGATGATCCAGGGTAGTATTTGAAATAGACTTGGGAAGCTGCCCTGGTATCAGAAAGGAAGGCAAGAGTGCATGTGGAATCTGTTGCTGAACTGCTTTAAATGCTAGTGGGCAGCTCAGCAGCTCCTGTAGGCTCTCCTTGCAGGGCCTGGAGCTGGGCAGCATGTGAGTCACCCACTCCAGCATTCAGGAGGCTGAGGCTTGAGGAGGGTGGATGACATGACACAGGCTCTGGAAGAGAGGCTGTGCATGGAGTGGGAAGAAAGAAAGCTCTGGCATCTGTAAGAGCTGCACCTATGGTTGTCTCCCCATATCCTGCTGTGTGACCTTGGGCAAGTTACAGCACCCCTCTGAATGTCAGCATCCTCATCTATAACTTATCCCCCTTGTATTATTCCCCTTGAATGGTGTTACCAGGACCACATGAGAAAAGGTGTGAGAAGTGCGATCAATGTTGTTAGTGCTCTGTGAATGCAACTCTTTCTTCTTGTGGCATTATTAATGATTATTGGGCAACAAAATTTCTTTATGGCCAGCTGCCATTCAGGCAGTGCTAATAGCTCCCTTGAGGGATCTAAGTGATTCATGTGATCTTCACAATGACCCACTGAGGCAGACAAGAGAGCAGTTGTTATCAAGTGACAACTGAGACTCGGAGGGATGAAGCATCTTCCCTGAGATCATGTAGGTAACAGCTGGTAGACCCAGAACTAGCGCCAGCTCTCTGACTCCTAGTTTAGGGCTCTCCTTCTACAGCCTGCTCCTAGAGGGCTCAGTTATCTACTGCTCCATTAAAAAGCCACCCCAAAGATTTGTGGTTTAAAACAATAAGCTCATGATTCTGTGTTACAGCACTTTGGTCTGGGCTCAGCTGGGTGGTTGTGAAGGAAGACACGCTTCACCTATGTATCTCCTTATGACTTACTTCTGGTCACTAAATGGGTGAGATTTCTTTCCCAAACTAAGCAATTCTGTGACACTAGAATTATAGAATGTCCTATAATTTAACTCAGTTCTGACACCATCTACCAACCCCACAGGTTGAGGAGACCATCTCCCCACTTCCCCACTTCGGTGCCAATCACAAATCCAGGTTGTCACCTGTGCTTCTGACAAATTGACTGTAGATTGGAGTTTCCCATAACCCCCACCTCAAGTTTAATTAATTTGTGGGAGCAGCTCACAGAACTCAGGGAAACAGTTTACTTAGTTGCCTACCGGTTTATTATAAAAAGATGCAACTCAGGAATAGCCAGATGGAAAAGATGCATAGGGCAAGGTGTGTGATAAGGGGTGCAGAGCTTCCATGCCCTCTGTGGGTACACCTCCCTCTCAGCACCTCCACGTGTTCACCAAACTGGAAACTCTCTGAACCCCCATCCTTTTGGGTTTTCAAGGAGGCCTCAAAATACAGGCATGGTTGATTAAATCACTGAGCATTGGTGATTAATTCATCCCCTAGCCCCTGTCCCTTCCCCAGAGTTGGGCCAGAGGCTGCGGAGGCTGAAATTCCAACCCTCCAATCACAGGATTGATTCCCCTGGCAACCAATCCTATCCTTATTAACATAGACTCAGGTGTGGTTGAAAGGCGCTTGTTATGAATAACAAGACATTCCCTTTTATCACCCTGGAGCTATTTCAGGAATTGGAGCTATTTGAGGACAAAAGACCAAGTATTATAATAAAAGATTCTCCCGCTGCTTTTATCACTTAGGAAATTACAAGGGTTTTAGGAGCTAGGTGCCAGGAACAGGGACAAAGACCAAATACATATTTCTTATTGTAAATCACGATATACAGTGGTTCTGCAGATCTGAGCCAGATGTGCTAGTCTCGGTCAGGCTCATGCCTGCATCTCAGTCAGCTTTCTGGCTGGCTGGGGACTGGCTGGCCTAAGAGACTCAGCTGGAAAGGCTGTTTCTGCCCTGTTGTAGCCTCTTATCACCCAGTTGGCCAGCTGGAGCTTCTTCCCATGGCAGCAGTGGCAGGGGTCCTGAGAGCAGCCAGAGAGAGTAAGCCCTTCGTATGGAGGCACTTTTCAAGTTTTTCTCTTGTGGCACAGTTGCTATTGTCCAATTGGGCAAAGCAAAGTCATTGGCCAAGCCTAGGCCTTTGTGGATGGGAACTACCCAAGGGCATGGATACAGAGAGGCCTGTCCGTGGTTACAACAATCTGCCATGTGTATGTACAGTGAGCAGGGGGAGAGGGTGAGTGCCAGGCCTCCAATCTTTATCCAACCTAGGATTCTGTGCCACGGGCTGGAGGTTGGTATTCTTACTCTGAGAAGTCTTCTTGGATTCCTAAATTGACATAATTCAAAATTTAGTTCCTCACTCTTTCCGCATCACAAAACGGTATAACTGCTCTTTAATTGTTTTAAGCTCTGCAAGGGCAGAGACCATGTCCATCTTTCCCACTACAGTGCTCCTAACATCTAGTACTAAGACTGGCATGCAGTTGGTGCTATATGAATACTTGGTCAATGGACATTTGTGTAATTTCTCCTTTGAGAATTACAGAGAGGTGTGTTCTCGTGTTTCATAATGGGGCTGTATCTGGCAGCCTGATACTCCAACCTGGGCTTCTCAGGGTTGGAATCTCTTGCCCACTATGAGTTGGTAAGGGTAGATAAAATAAAACATTAATAATAACAATAATAGCCATTTATTTAGTACTTGCAGTTGCTGCTTATTAAGTACTTACTGCATGCTAGGCTCTCGGCATTACCTAATCTGCCACACCTATCAGGAGTGTTCCTAGACTCAGCTAAACCTTCAAATTCAAAGACTGTTGCAGCCACACTTGGCCCCATTCTGCGTGCAAGGCTGTAAGACAGGAACCACAGCTCACCGGCTGGGCAAGTCTGGGTGCTCCTTTCTTGAGGGAGTCCGTGCAGCAATCCACAGATGGGAGGAAACAAGATCTCACTGGGCAGGTGCAAGATTCCTTCTGGCTTAAAAATCCTCCTGTCCCAGAGTCTCTTGTAACAACTCCATAGAAGGGGAGGGTATAGCTCAATTTGTAGAGCATGTGCTTAGCATGTACAATGTCCTGGGTTCAATCCCCAGTATCTCCATAAATAAATAAATAAGCTTCATTACCTCCCTCCCCGCAAAAAACAAACAACAACAACAAAAAACAACTCCATAGGAGCATCTTCCAGGGTTCCTGTAGGGGACAAGAGTCACCTCTCTCATGGAAGCCCAAAGCTATGGCGTTTCATTTAGTATTTACAGTTCTTCCAACTCAGAAGCAATCTACCAAGCAAGAATCATCTTTATCATGACATGTTGCTCAGAGATACTTTTGGCCCCCACCAAGTAAGCAGGGGAACAGAGCTAGAACATGAATCTAAGGCCAAATTCTAATGCAAAAAAGGAAAAGACAATTAATTCTCACCTGTTATTATCCCCACTTTACAGACAAGGAAACTTAGGCTCAGAGAAGTTCAGTAGGTGGCAGAGCAAGGATCGAACTCAGGTCCCAGGCTGCATTACTCTTTTAACTGTTAGCCTGTCCAGCATAATTAGGAGAACATCCTTTTATAAAAACAAAGTTAAATCATAAGTTACAAAGCAAAATGTATGTTGTGCTTAGATCATGTTCTGCTTTGGACTATGCCAGGTCAGAATTTCAGTAGTGCCAGATTGATGGAGCATCTGTAGAGCAAACTAGTAGAGGAACTGGGATAAAACCAAGAAGGCTTTACACGCCCCACCAGGGCTCTCCAAATCTTTTCAGTCATGCACTCCATTAGTAAAATAATTTTGCAAACATATTCCCAAATGCATGTATTTTAATTATTTGGAGATTATATACATGTAGGATTCCATGCATGTGGAATGTTTAGAATAGGCAAATCCACAGAGAAGAAAGGAGGTTAGTGGTTGCTAGGGGCTGGGGAGAGGAGAGAGTAGGGAGTGACTGCTGAGGGTACAGGGCTTCTTTTTGGGATGATGAATTAGATAGTGATGATGGTTGTACAACCTTATGAATATACTAAAACCACCGAATTATATACATATTTTAAAAGGTGAATCTTTTGGTATATGAATTGTATCTCAATTTAAAAAATTATATACATTTAGTAATGCACTAAAATAATGTGTACTTTATAAAGAATAGTCTAAAAAAGTTATAGGGTAAGATTTTAAGTCATGAATAAAAGTTCTGCTATTGTCTTCCCTCACCGCAACCAATTGTCCCATGTTTTCCCGGGGGACCCACAGCTTTAAACCACCTTGAAATAGGCTGTGCCTCCAATTATAAGCCATTTATGGTTCTCAGTAAAATCTGTTTTTGCTGTCACACTGTTCTGAATTTCAGTAAATTTGCTAATCAGTCAATAAGGATAATAGTTAGTATATTTTGAATACTTAGTGCCAAGCACTGTTCTAAGTGCTCTGCTTATGTACACACATCTCATTCTATATGGCTCTATTATTACAGTCATTAGCCCCACTTTGCAGTTGAGGAGACTGAGGTTTAGGGCGGCTAAGTAACTTTTCCAGAGTCCAGGCTATTTCGTGGCTGAGCAGAGCTCCAAGCCAAGCAGCCTGACCTCGAGGCTGCATTCAGTGCCTACTGTGTGTACAACTGAGGACACACAAAGTCCCTGCACCCTGGGAGAGTGTCCTCTAATGGGAGAGGGGGGAGTAAATATCAGACAAGTACTGACATTTTTAAGTTCTCTGAAGAATATTTCACAGCCAAGTTCTGTGTTTTCTCTCTTCTGGAATCTCTCGAGATGGAGGAATTAAGTCTGAGCTTTAAGTCAAATTTTGTGTAGGTAAACAAATAACAAAGCAACCCCACAAATTTTGTTTGCGTCTCTGAGCTGGGCCAGGGAACGTTTGGGGTGTCAGGGGTGCCAGGTATCCCGCCAAGACCAATTCTGGCAGAATTCACCAACCCTGAGCCATTGGGATTCAGTGGCTGGATGCCCAGCTTACGCCAGTGTTTGGAAGCCTGGATTCTTGGCTCATCCTCTTAGAACTGAAAAGGCCTCAAATCGTAGGGAGGCTTTTGGATTTGCTGCAGCACACTAATCGTTAGGCAAATCACATAATATTTGTAAGCTGTTCACGATATGGTAGAGACTTAATAAAATTGCTATGAATTCTGACTTAGGCTATTTGACATTTATTGACTAGGGGTTCTTGAGTTAGCCTTTCTGTATATGAATTATAAGCTCTCTTCCCAGTATAACCAATAAAAAATGAGCTCTTGATTAATCGGCATGAAAAGATTTTCATAATATATTATCCCATGGAAAAAAGTAGTTTCTAAAATTATACCAGGGTTCCATTTTTGTGTTGTTATTGGTATGTAGTTATCTGGAGAAAAATATAGGGAAGGGTAGATACCAACATGTTAATAGAGCTTATTTCTGTAGGAGTAAAGCTGATTTAAATGTTTTAAACTACTTGCCTGTATTTTCTAACATTTTTTTGTGATGCGTGTGCATTGCTTTTATAATGAGAAAAGTAACTTTTACCCAGAGATACTCCCTAACCTGTTTAAATTAGACAGGGGAAAGAGTGACACTGTGACAAAAATCACGCTTCTGAAATTTTGACCTTTTAATTGTCTTGGCTACTTTCCATTCCTATTTGATTTCCTCCCCAAAGCAGCATATTTCAGACCTCTTTGTAAGCAGAGGAGGCACCACCTGCAGACTAGGTTCCAGGAATAATATCCTGCCAGAAACCTTATGATATTTTACTTGGGATTACAGATCCTTCTGGAAACAGGGGCCTGCACTCTGCCCCTGGTCCTCAGTATCTGGATCTTTAGCCTCCCAGCTGATGAGGACAGGAACGAGGCCCTGATGTGGCCTCCTTTGGGTTCTGCTTTTCTCCAGGCATCCCAGCCCCTGCTGCTGAGGTCAGAAGAGAAGAAAGGCCCCGGGCATAGCCGCTGTCCTCCCACCATGGGGCAGAACTGCCAGCGAGGATGGGTAAGATCTCTTCTAGCTTTTCTCTGACTTCACATGGTCACGTGCACCACTGCCCACTCAGCCCACTCTCCCTGGCAGGTGTTAAGTGAGGGTCCATTTTTTAGGAGGAAAGCCCCAGACCAATAGCACTGCAGGGACCTGTTATGAAACAAGACAGGAGCCCATCAGATCCAGCAACGAACTCTCTGTGCAGTTTAATTGTCACCTGGGCCTGACAGATCCTGACCAACAGGAGCCCAGAAGATCATTCATGTAACGCCTCTGGTTGATCACTTCTTAGACAGTCATGCTGCAAAGTCATGAATGTGTGATGAAAACGGGAGCATGGCTTTTTCTCTCGAAGTGAAGCCTCCCTTGGCCAGATTTTACGTTGCCAGGTAAAAGCAGAAATCCATTCTTGCCTCTTACGGAGAGCTTTGCTTCTCCCCTGGATGCTGAAACACACCCTGGAAAATGTTTACAGGATAAGTTATATTCTTCTGAGTAGCTGGCTCATTTTAAATTAACCTGTGCTGCAGATGGCCCCCCTGGAGCAAAGACTACAATTGCTCCCTTTTTACAGTTTGGGAAATTGAGGCCCAGTGGGGTTTAAGCCCAATAACAAATGCAGGGCCAGTGCCCTGGGGATAGAAACTCTCTCAGAACAGCATCTCAGTCACTGCTGTGGCCTGGCTTGTTGGCTTTGTGAAGACTCTCCCCAGGTCAGTTCTTGGATCTCAAATTAGTTGCCAAAAAGCATCTAAAAGTGGGGAGGGAGTGCAAGCTCAAGGAGGATCTGCGCTGACCTCCAGGTGAGAGGCCTGGGCTCTGGGAGGGGGGGCAGTGAGGTGTGCAACTTCCCCTCAGTCCTGCAGGGTTTAAGATGCCCCTTTCATCATCTCTGAGAAGGGCTTTGCAAAGTGCAGCCCAGACACATTCTTCCTGCCCCCAGGCCACTGAGAGAACTGGATTCAATCCTGTTTCTAACACCCAAGTGGAAGCTCAATCTTAGTCTCTCTTGCAGAATCCAAGGCACCTATTTGGATATAGTGGGACTTTCTGTGGGTCCTGAACCTCTGACGCCTCACCCTTCTCTTTTCCTCCTTTATTCCACAACCATGGTGAGACAAGTTTTGCCAGCTCTGGGGAAGGAGGAGTCCCTCCGAACTAGGAGGTTTGTCTGGAATGTCATTGCCATCTCTCTTGGTCCCCACTGTCCCCTTCCTGTGCCCCTGCCCAGCTTTGCCAGCCCCAGGCAGAATGCCACTGAGCATTTAAAACAGGCCACCAGCCTCGGAGAGGTGGCACAAAGCAGCCAGTGTCACAGGCGCCACGTGGCAGTCAGCAGGCTTGGGCACTGGCACTTGGAGTTTAGGGTCAATCTGTGGGTCTAGGGCTGGTCCTCTGTTTTACCTGGGGGTCCAGAGAGAGGAACACCGACTTTGGGTCTCAGACACAAGCTGAAAACCAAGAAGTTGGAAATCTCAAGCAGCAGGGGTAAGCTGGAACCGTTGCCCTTTGCCTCCGTATAAGTCCATGATCTTTCCTGCTGCTGCTAACACTTCATGAGCAGTGCCCTGTGCTGGCCCCTGCCCTTTACATTGTCTCCTTTAATTTTCACAAAGGCCCAACAAAGTAGGTATCATTCCGATTTTACAGATGAGGAAACTGAGGCTTCGTGAGGTTAAATTACTTGCCTAATTTTGCACAGCTGGTCAGTGGCAGATCCAGGACAGAAACTCAGATGTCTGACTCCAAGCCTGTGCTCTTTCTACCTCCGTCAAACTCAAGGCTCAGGGCAAAGCTTGCCACTCTGACTGTAACTTCCTTAGGACAGTTATATTTCAAGTTGTTCCAAGCTTAGAAATGGTGTGCTCTGGATGTTGAATTGCTACTCTGAATCTAAGGAAGGACCCAAAATTATATGGTCCATTCAGTTTCTTTCTCCTGGTCTCCCAGGCTATTCCAAGTCCCAGGCAGCATCTTTTTTTAACAGTTCTTTTTATTGAGTTATAGTCATTTTACAATGTTGTGTCAAATTCCAGTGTAGAGCACAATTTTTCAGTTATACATGAACATACATATATTCATTGTCACATTTTTTTTCGCTGTGGGTTACCCAGACAGCATTTTTCACTGTGCCCTACTCCAGATTCTCATGTAGACCTGCCACTGAGGTTTCGTTAGAGCACTTTAAGCAAGAAGTTTGCTTTCATTGGTATCAGTGTAAGACCTAGACTGTTTGAGCCTTGGGCATGTGGAAAACTCGCCTGGATTGTCCTCGTTACTTGATGCCTTTTCTTGCTTTCCTAGCTTCCCTAGGACCATGATTTCTATGGGGCGTCTTTGATTTGGGGCCTGCTTAGAAGAGGGCATGTCTCTTAAGTTCATGAACAGCAAACATGTATTGAGCACCTGCTCTATGTGAGGCAAGACAAGACGTACTGAATAGTAGTGACTGCCCAACAGGGAGGATGCATGGGTTACCCAGGATTCTTACAGGGACTGGCTGCATGTCTCTGGGCTGCTATGCCACCTTCTAGAGACCTCATTCACCCTCCTTGTAGCGTGGGCTTTCCTCTTGCACTCTGTCGCTCTGAGTTCCCTTCCTTCACACCCACCGAGAACGGGTCCTAGGAGCAGCAAGAGAGGGCAAGCTCCAGCACAAGCGCTTTTCAAGCCACCGCTTGCGTCATGTTGCTACTGTCCTACTGGCCAAAGCAAGTCACACAGCCCATCCCAGAGTCACTGTGGGAAGAGACATGAGAGCATGGGTACAGAGCCGAGAGGTGAACTGTGGTGGCTGTTTCTTGCAAACAATTTAGTACACCCACCTTATCCCTTCAGCTGCCATCATGAAGAAATCCACGTGGGTCTCTCTCTTGATTGGTAGCTGCTCCCAAGACCTGTGAGGCATGGGAAGTTGTCAGAGGGTTATGGAAGGGTGGGATGCTAACTGAGGACGGTTCCTTCCATGCTCATCTGGGAAGCACTTCATTCTACAGTCTTGGGGACAAAGTAGGGCCAGTTGTTCAGCAAGGACAGACCCCTGTGCTCCCACAGCAACCCTACATGCCTCTGCAGCGGCTTGGCCAGCGCTGCGCTTTCGTTGTTGATTGACACATCTGTTTTCTCTGGTGGACTGTGGGCTCCCTGAGGACAGAGCCACTGTTGTTTTTCGTCTTTGAATCTCTACCTCCTGGCACAGTGCCTGGCACATTCGTAAGCACCTAATAAATGTTGATGTGAATAAATTTGAGGATCAGACATTTCTGAGCTCTGTGCATTTCATCCAGAGGATCATTAATCATGGTAAAATTTGGTTAGCTATTTCAAGGTCACCTGTAATTACTTTTACTTTCTGAGTGTTATTGGTTAATTATAAGCACCAATATGTTGTGAATGCAAGTTGCTAAGATGCTTTTATAACACCTTATTTTGTCTTGTCTGTCTTTAAGGGTATAGCAGCTGAAAAGCCAATCCAGCCCCCGCTTACTGAAAGTAAGGTAAGAAACCTAAATGTTCTTTCCATTTCCTTCTGTAACATTTTCTGTAAAAGAGACATATTGTGTGGCGATTCTCTTTGGGAATTCTGATCATGGTGTTAGTGAGCCAAGCAGCCCTGCAGTGGGTTCCTGGGGTGAGGACTTACCCCTAACTGCTCCTGCTGGGCCCAGCCACCACTACAGGGCAGGGACTTTCTGAGGGGCCTTTGTTACCAGGCTCCCTTCTTAGACCTTTCTTGGAAGCAAAATGCAAGGTGTCAGAGCTAAACACAGGGCCCTCCTGCCTTGCAGCTGCGTGGCATGCGGGAGAGACTCTGGGAGAGGGAATGTCTTTTCCAACGTGCAGGAACAGGCATGCCAGGAACTCGGCGCCCATCCCTTCTGCACTGGAACATGGACAAGTTTCAGATCTTCCTAATGGCATTTCCCATATAGTTCCAAAACAGAATTTGTGATGGCCCCCCCACCCTCCCTCCCATTCCCTAAACTGGTACTTTACTGTGTCTTTAAAATTGCAGGAGAGTGGAGCTTAGGTGGGTTGCTTCATGCTCTTTAAGAGCCAACTTGCTGGGAGAAAAGTACAGTAACTTTTGACTTCTGCATCTGGGTCCATTATCTGGTCCCAGGTGAGGCTCAAGGCTGAGTCTGCATTCACAGCTACCTCTGCCCTGATCCTCATCCCACTGATTGAACAGCGATATTCTTGATCTTTCAAAAAAGAATAAGGGTCTCCAGCCTCTGAGGACTTACAGCTGAGAAGTGAAGCTCAATATGCAAAAAAGAAAAAAGTTACAACTTAGGGTGACATGTGCCTTAAGAGCCAGATGAGAGAGGAATCAGCTCTGTCTGGGGTGAGAAGGAAGTTTGGATAGAAGAGGTGAGATTTGCTGAGGCTCTTGGTTGAAGAAGGACTTTATAAGGCCAGGAAGGACTTTCTAAGCAGAGAGAGCAAAGCCTGTGAAGGATGGAAAGAAACCTGGAGATAACCACTACATATAAAAATAGATAAAAATCAAATTTCTCTTGACACAACATTGTAAAATGACTATAACTCAATAAAAAAATGTTTAAAAAAATCAAATTTCTCTGTATACCCAGGGAACTATATTCAATATCTTGTAATGATCTTTAATGCAAAAGAATATGAAAACAAATATATGTATATATATGCAAGGCTGGGACATTATGCTGTACACTAGAAATTGACACATTGTAACTAACTATACTTCAATTAGAAAGAAAGAAGAAGAAAGAAAGAAAGAAAGAGAGAGAGAGAGGAAGGGAGGAAGGGAGGGAGGAAGGGAGGAAGCAGCCTGGAGAGGCTGACTGGTGTGATGCCAGTGAGGAAGACAGGAGGGCAGGCTGATGAAGTTGGGTAGGGCTGACATTGGATGTCTGGTTAGGCAACCCTCTCGACAGGGTCTAAAAGATCTTTAGGCTGAGGTGTCATGAGATTAAATTGTGTTCTGTCTGGCAGTGGCAAGATCTTGAACTTCTAGCCTCCAGAATTGTAAGAAAATAAATTTCTATTGCTTAAAAAAAACACCAAAAACCCAAAAAACTTTTAGTCAATATGGCAACTGAATAGGCCTAGGGCCACCTTTTGGTAAAGTGACTTTGTGGCTCATTAAGTGAACACTCCTGATATAGCTTAAGGGAAACCAGCCTTGCACCCAAGACCAGGAGCTGTGTTTCTCTTCCTCACTTGAGATGGAAACTAACAAATACAAGAATTATATTTAAATTAAAAAAAAAATCTGTTGCTTAAGCCATCTAGTCTGTGGTATTTCATTATGGCAAGCCTCGTAAACTAATACAATACCAAAAGAACCCCCAAAGTGGAAACAACCAGGTGTCTATCAACTTATAACTGAATAAGCAAACTGTGATATATCCACACAATGAAATATTACTCAGAAATAAAAAAGACTGAAGTATGTACTACAACATGAGTGAGCCCTAGAAACATTATGCTAAATGAAAGAAGCCAGTCACCAAAGATCACAGATTGTATCATTCCATTTATGTGAAGTGTGCAGAATATGCAAACCTGTAGAGACAGAAAATAGAGCAGTGGTTGCCCAGGGCTGGGGTGTGTGGGAGTTTGGGTGAGAAGTGGCAGCTGATAGGTATGGGGTTTCTGTTTGGGATGATGAAAATATTCTAAAATTGATTGTGGTGAGTACCTCACAACTCTGCGATTGTAGTAAATATCATTGAATTGCACACTTTAGGTGAATTATATGGTGTGTGAATTTTATCGCATTAAATTTTTACCCCTTAAAAAGCAGTCCTTTTTTCATAGCTGAGAAGTATGAAGTATGGATATACGACAGTTTGTTTATCCACTCACTTGCTTGTGGACATTTGGGTTGTTTCTAGTTTTGGCTATTGCTAATAAAGTGCTATGAACATTTGTGTACAAAGCTTTGTAGGAACATATGCTTTCATTTCTTTTGGATAAATACCCAGGAATGGA
Organism: Camelus dromedarius; assembly: GCF_036321535.1. Lineage (NCBI taxonomy): Eukaryota > Metazoa > Chordata > Mammalia > Artiodactyla > Camelidae > Camelus > Camelus dromedarius. The sequence continues at coordinate 34,262,593 of NC_087443.1, read as the reverse complement.
ATTCCTGGGTCATGGGGTAGGCATATACTGAATTTCGTTAGAAACAGCCAAACAGTTCCAAAGTAATTGTATCATTTTACATTCCTATCTATCTCATCCGTTTTCATGTCTAACATAAACATTTAGGTGTGTTTTATAACAAACCTAACATATTAGTACAGTAGTATGCATTGATAGTTGTAAATAAATATACATATTATTGAGATATTGGGATATATTATTTGATGTATGAGCAAAACATTTTTATTACAAGCTCTGTAGCCTGGGGTGAGGAGAGAGTAGATACTGTGCTATTTTTGTATTAGTTTCCTAGGGCCACCATAACAAATTACCGCAAATGTGGTGGCTTAAAATAACAGAAATATGATATCTTACAGTTCTGAAGGCCAGAAGTCTAAAACCAAGGTGTCAGCAGGGCCGTGCTCCTGCCACAGGCACTAGGGAACTTCTTGCACTCCTGGGGGCTCCAGGCATTCCTTGACTTGTGGCTGCAAACCCCTCTCTAATCTCTCTCTGTCTTCACTCTGCATTTTCCTTTTCCTTCCCTATGTCTTCTCTTCTGCCTCTTAATCAGGACAGTCCTTGGATTTAGGGCCCACCAGTAATCCAGGATGATCTTATCTAAGTTAAGGATCTTGAGATTACATAAGAAGACCCTTTTTCCAAATTAGGTCACATTCACAGGTTGTCGGGGTTAGGACATATCTTTCAGTGAGGGGGCGGGTGCACCATTCAACCACTATAGTCCTGTTCTAGCAGAACAAATGGGCAGGAGAGGACTGATTCAAGAGAGTTTAATTTGTTCTGTTGTGTTTGCTCTCAAGGCATATACAGGTATAGATACCTATATATGTTTGGTGACAGAGTAGATGTGGGGCATTTGGGGGGAGAGCTCAAAGATGGTCAGGTTTCTAGCTTGGGTGCAGGGAGATGGGTCTGCCTGGAATACTCTTTTCCCAGGAGAGAAGAGGAGACATGGGCATGGCATGCTCCTTCCTTTTTTTCTGGTTTCTGCTTAAATGTCACATCCTCAGAGAGGCCTCCCCTATCCATCCTATCTGAAATGATACTTATATGCTCAGTTAGGATTACAGTTGGCTGGTAGTAATGGAAAACCTCAAAACAGCACTTGGGTTAACACATTGGAATTTCATTTTTCTCTCAGGCTGTAGAAATCTGGAGGTAGTCAATGTGGGGCTGATATAGAGCACCTTGGTGACAGGGATGCAAGCTCTTTCTAGTTTATTCTGTGGTTTTGTGTGGCTGCCATTCCCAAGGTTATCTCATAAACAAGACGGTTCCTGGATCGCCAGCCCATCGTCTATACTTCATGCAGCAGGAGGGAGGGAGGAGGAATGGCAGAGGGAAAGCTGCACAATCTTAGGGATGGCTCCCGGAAGCTACCATGAGACACTGTCACTTTCCTCTTGTTACCGAATCGTACTTGGGCCCTCCTGCCCCCCTCGCTAATACTGACACTGGGTTGTAGTGAATGAAGTACAGCGTTTACTGTGGGGCACCAAGGAGCAGCCCATGCTCAAGACCTGAGCTCCCCAGTGGCTTTCTATCAAGGGTTTTTGAACATTAGGGGTGACAGTTGCAGGGTGTGTGATCAACTACTGGACATTCTTCTGATTGGTTGGTGGTGAAGTAACAGGGTGACGTTTCAGGAATTGTATTCATCAGCCTTCTGGTTCCAACCAGTCTAGAGTCTATGTGCACATGCCCGAGTGGTCAGTATGTAGTTACTGTCCTCCTCTGGTAGTTTCTGCAGAACCACTCAAAGATACGCATTTGCCTCAGATCGTGATCTGTGTCCCTTCAGGAGACTGTAGTTCTAATCATTAGCTGCCTGAGTCTGCTCTCTGGAGCTCAGGGATGGCCAAACAAGGAGGGGGAACATGCAGGGGCTTGTGTCTGGGAAAGCCCTGCAGGGTCCTGCTCAGTTTCAGTCCCCTCTTTTCTTTATATTCCTCAATCCTTAGGGGAACAGGTACAGGACAAGAAAGAGAATAAAGTTTGGGTAGAAAAGTTAATAATAAACTCTGCAGGGGAACTCGGTTTTAGGGGTACCCGGCTTCACTCTCTGGCCAGAACTTGGTCCCACGGCCACATAATTGCAGGGAAGGCTAGTCTTTATTCTGGGGGGCCCAGATTCAGTTTAAACTTAGAGTATTTATTAATTAGGACAAAGGGGAAATGGCAGTTGTAGGGTGTAGCCGTGTTGCCTACACGCTGCTGTATTTTTCCTCCTAGCATCCGACGTAAGGTACATTTAATTTGTGATTTGTTTACTGTCTGTCTCTCCCTACAGAATGTGGGCAGGGACTCTGTCTTGCTTACCTGCACATTTCCAGTGAACTAGGAAGTGCTGGGCACATTAAGTGCTTCTCAAATATTTGTTGAGTGAGTAAATGACAAGTCGGGGAATCGAGAAGAAAGTAAATTGAAGAAGAAATGACTGTGATGGGGAACAAATTGAATTTCAGGTGCCCATAGGATCTAGGAGTTGATGTTTACAGGCAATTGGAAATATGGGTCTGGAGCTCAAGGGAGAGGTGGGGGCTGGTGCCCTTGAGAGTGATTCTTGGAGTAGGGCATACTGGCCTGGCGCCACAGAAGACTGAAAGAGGTGGGAACACTCAGCCAGCTCAGGTGAACTGACCAAACTAGACGCCCCCACCCCCACCCACTGGGAAGGGCAAGTGCTTCCATCCCTTATAGCTCCCCACTCTGTTATGGGGACTGGCCTCACCACTTGGTTTGAGAATGCCCTTTACAGGAGGGCTCTGCAGGGCCAGGATCCACATGCCATGTTTTACAAGTTAACCAAGAATAGCTTGGTACATTAGGGGAGAAGTTCCCAAACTCAGGTCCTTTGACCCATCTGGAAATAAGGACAACATGGTTAATGAATATCCCACCTTGTCAGAGCAGCAGGGTAATCCTGAGCCTGACTACCTGGGCTCAGATCCTAGCTCTTCCATCAGTAGCCATGTGACTTTGGAGAAGTCACTTAATCTCCTTGTGACTCAGTGTTCTCATCTATAAAATGGGGATAAAATTAGTATTTACCTCATTGGGTTGTTCCGTGGGTCACGCAGGCTAATATAAGTTAAGAATTTAGAACAATACCTGGTATGTACTAAGTTCTACCTAAGTACTACTATGATTATAAAACCAAAGGTATTTAGTTTAAAAAGCTACTCTTATTTTTGCTTCTCTGGGTTAAACATCTTTTCCTTTAGGAAATTATGGTGGCAGGAGATGGAAATTATGATTAAAAAAATCCTCTCTTAGCAAAATGAAAAGTCAGTGCCTAGGTTTTGTTTGTATGTTTAATTTGCTGGTCTGTGAAATCCCGCAGCCTAGGAGCCCCACCGAGGTACTGACCTGGACTCTCCTACGTGAGTATTTCTCTCTCTGTTTTGGAGCCGATACTAAGGGGCAGCACTGAGGACCTTTGGTTGGACTGGTGAGGACAGATGTGTGTGGGCACTGGGGAGAACTATCCTAGGAAACTCAGGGTAACCAGTAGAGTGATTTAAGATTGCTCTGTTCCAACAAGATACTGGTTTTCTTTGGGGAAATAGCTGGCCTCAGATAAGGAGCAGGGCTGAAGCCAGGCAGGCCTCAGCAGTCTGGTTAACCCTTCTTCTTCCAAGCATTATTCTTTTTGCACAGGAGGCTTGTCAGGTTCAGAGGCAATGGAGTGAGGATGAGATGTCCAGGAAGTGACAGGGTTGGACCAGGCTTTCCTTGGCTTCCCTGAGGGGCTGTCATCCCCAAAGGGGAACAGAATCCTTCTTGAGAAGAGACTGAGCAAGGTGTCTCTTGGTGGTGGTGGGGGGGGCGGGCGGGGTGGGTCAGGCCCTTTCTGAGCCAGGTAAATAGGTCAGGGTTGAGCAAGGGGCAGGCAGGCAGGGACTTTAATGATACCTGAGAGGATTGGGACTTGGGTGAAGCAAGAGAGGTGCCTCAGGTGCAAGATATGCGTGCAAAGCCTCTCTTGCCTCATCTCAGTTCCAGCCCTGATACCTGAGGCCTCCGGCCTGTAAATTCCAATTACCAGTTGAAAGTTTAAATACCTACAGCCATGTGCACCAGTGACCAGGTGGGCTGGGTGGGGCCTGGGGGGAGCTGCAGCACCCCTGCCTTGTTCGAAGGGGGCAGTGGTGCTCACTGTTAGCTGATTGTTGCCCGTGATAACATGGGCCCTGGGTGGCTAGACCTTAGGTGCCAGAAACTTGGATTTTAAAATGAAATCTCCCAATTTTTAAGTGTTAGCTCATATTTATAAAACATTAGGTGAGCCAAATAGGATGTTTTAGCCAGGTGGTTGCCAGTTTATAACCTTGGTTATGATGCTTTTGGAGGGCAGAACTTTGGGCAAATGAGAGAAGGATGGAGGCAGGCTGAGAATGTGATTTTATAACCTCAGCCACTCCTTACCAGCCTTCTCACGCAGGAAGCAGAACTGTCTGCAAAGTTGATGAGAAAGTCACAATGAACTTCCATCCCAGTGTGCTCTGGATCTGCAGAGCCACTAGGACCCTGAAGGAACCACCACTGGCAGCATCAAAAAGAGACTGCTAAAAATACTACCGTAGAAAGTCAGGGTCTAAATCAGTCATTCTCATTCCTGGTTATATACAGGACTCACCTGGGGAACTTTTTTTTTAAATAGAGGTACTGGGAATTGAACCCAGAACCTCACGCGTGCTAAGTGTACGCTCTACCACTGAGCTATACCCCAACCCTGCTGGGGAACTTTTAAAAGGATGTTTGTACTACATTCCAGATCAACTCAGCCATCACCTCCAGGGCTGGGGCCTGGGCATCAACATTTGTAAAAGCTCTCTGGGTGATTCTTTTGTGCAGCCAGGTTGAAAGTCAAAAATCTAAATAGTAGAAATGCTGGGTCATGCTCCTTTCCTGGTTCTTCTTTTCAGAATGTGCTGTGCACCACAGGGCCCCCCACTGTGTCAGGATGCCAAGATACTGCCCTGGTGTGGGCACTGGCCTTAATTTTTCTTATTCACTTTCTCTTTAAGATCTTAAACAAGCTCTAGAAACTCCACAACCCTCACTGATTGATTAAGTGGGGATAATGATATTTGCCCTTCTAGCCTCACCAGCCCGTTATCAGGAGAAATGAGGCAATAAATGAGAAACTACTCTGTAAACGGTCAACATTATGCAAGCACAGCTGTTACAAGTGTGCGCTGCCAGGTGCTGGGGTACAGCTTTGATCCACTGCAGAGAAATTTTGGATTAACATTCCTAATGCCTTGGGTCCCACGTGAATTGTTACATTCTGACTTAGCTGTAGCCTGCATTCTCTTACCAGCAGGTGTGTTTGGTGGGTTGGCAGCCAGGCACTGTCTGACCTTCCACCCCCAGCCAAACTTGCACACAAGGAAGCCCAGTTAATGAACAGAGAAACCCAGGGGACTTCTGGGATAGTGGTGGACCATCGAGAAGATGCACGGAGACCTGTGGAACTATACTTCCCATGGTCCAGGTCTTTGCTGCTCTTCCTTAGGGTCCAGGGAGTAATCAGCAGAGGGGCTTGGCTGGGGTCCACGAGCTACATGACAGCACAGAAGAGGTGGAATAATAAAGAAGTGCAAGGGGTGATAACTGGCATGACAGAGAGGGGATGAGGCCCAGTTCTGAGCCCAGTGGGGGACACAGCATGGGCTCTGGCCTCAGAAAGCTGTCTGATTGGGGCAGATAAGGCCGCCCCCTAGAAGACAGTCAATATCAGGCAGACTGTCATGACTCAGTGTTACTTATCTGAGACCCAGGCTGCGGCGAGGTGGTGGGGAAGGATGGACAGAGCACTGGGTGGGCATTAGAACTGGGTCTGAATCCCAAATTCCACCACAGCCGGACACTCGGCAAGATGGCCCACATGCTGCCTCTCAGCTTCCTAGTCTGTAAAGAAGAGTCTTGTTCTAGATCTAGATGGACTCTGAGCACAGTCCGAGTCTGTTCTTTGGAGCGGCTGAGGCCTGGGAGACTCCCCCCAGATAGTATCATTATGAACCAGGAACAGAGAGGTTTTCCGGCATCCATCAGACACACTACCTACATGGCCATAAAGCAAAATTGGGTGAATGGGAACAATTTGGTTGTTCTCAAGTGTCATTTGAGTGAGTAGCCATGGTCAGGGAGGGTGTTATGGGGAGGGCAAGAGAGCTGGGCCTTCGGCGAGAGGGACTCTGGTCAGGAGGAGGCGAGTAGAGAGGGATGAGCAAGCAAGGAAATATGAGCTCAAACAGGATGGACTTGGTGTGGGTGAAGGACAGTGGGCAGTGGCCTCGCTGTAGAGGAGGAGATAAGTGGGGAAGAATGGAGACGGATTACAGAATGCCTCAGACACCAGGCGGAGATGTTTAAACTAGCTTCATCAGGAAGGAGGGGGCTATCAAGGGATTCGGGGCAGGGTTATGATGTAATCAGGCTGCTTTTTAGCAGGAATAATGTGGCCGAGGCCTCAGAATGACTTGGATGGCAGGAAGCCAGGAATCAGGAAGGACAGCTAGGACTGTTGTAATATTTCTGGCATGGGCTGATGAGGACTGAGGGTTGGGAGGATGCAGCGGGGCAGGCCTAAAGATACTTAGGCCTTGGGGCATGGCTGCGTTCAATAGGTGGGGAGGAGTCACCTTGAGAAACAATTCCTCAAAGGCCAGGAAAGAGAAAGCATTGGCAGCCTCCTTGCCTGCAAACAGAACATCTCAGGGTAGCCTTGCTATTGGTAGTGTAAGCTTCTCCCCTGGCTCCAGCTCAGATAATGTATCTCAATCATAATGGGGGCTTGGTGATGATGCTAGCCGGGCCTGGGTTAAGGGGTATATATGCTCCTGATCACTGCACTGGGCTAAGTCCGCCTTCAAGTGTCAGGCCCTGTGCTGAGTGTGGGAGACAGAGCAATTAACAAAGCACAGCTCTTGATCCTTGTAAGTCTGGCAGAATCACATCTGCAGGACTCAAATGACACTTGAGAACAACCAAATCGTTCCCATTCACCCAATTTTGCTTTATGGCCTTGTAGGTAGTGTGTTTGATGGATGCCAGAAAACCTCTCTGTTCCTGGTTTATGATGATACTATCTGGGGGCAGATCCAGGTTCTGTGCGACTTGAAGCTTAAATAATTTGGGGGAACCTCTTTGGGAAATAATTCAAAACTGCAAATATAAAATTGCTAGGCCTTCTCAGGGCCCAGAATCTGGGGAATGCAAGCAAGAAGCCCTGAAGTGTAAACCTCATCAGCTTCCCAGTCAATCTTATGATAATACCTACCATTTATTAAGTGTATTAGCATAAGTAGGTATTTTATTTGTAGTGTTTCACAGCAACCAAGGGAGGTGGGTGGGCATTAGTATCTCCATGTCATAGATAGGGAAGCAGGGTCAAAGAGGTGATTCAGGATGCCACAGCCATAAAACCAACGGGTGGGGGCTCTGGTCTCAAGGGCCACAACTGAGGTCCTCTTCAGTTGATAGCAAAAGTCACACCCCTGAGGTTCCTGAGTGGTTTTCTGGACCTAAACCATCCCCTCCTGATTCCACTGTACCTTTCTTCTGCCTGGTCAGTGGTCCCCAGTATCCAAGGCTAGGGTAGAGGGATTGAACTCTGGCCATCTCAGGGTACCACATGGTGCAGCTTTGGTCTCAGGATCATGGACTATTTAGACAGAGGGGCTATATACAACTTGAAGGACAGCAAACCCCAGGGGTGAGCACTGGCTTTGAAAACACACAGATCCAAGGTCTAATCCTGGATCTACAACTTTCTGGTTGTATAGCAAGACACATGGCTTCGGTAAGTCTCCACGTGCTTACCTGTTGAATCAGAGTAATAACCACTTCTATGTATTATGCGTCCTCTTGTAAGGTAGTAAAGCTCCTGGTGGTGTTTGGCACACAGAAGCAATTAATCTAAGAATCTTATGGTTGCCATCAGTCTTAGTAGCAGCATAAATATGATTCCGCACTTCCCCTTCCGCTTTTAAAGACGAACGGTTTCCTAGGGATTCCTCTCAGCTCGACAAACTTCCTTCGGGAAGTGAAAAAGGTGGCACCTAGAAAGGGCACCTAAACTCTTCACCAGACTCCAGCGAGCTTGAGTGTCCAAAAGAAAGAGGAAGCCCGAAGGATGGGGCCAGGCTGGGGACTGCGGCTCAAGTCCCGCCCAGCTGGCGTGCGCCCTTCGCGAGGGCTGCAAGAACCGGTGACTCAGGGGCGGGCGCTGTGGGGCGTCGCTCTTGGTTTAGCAATACAAATCCGCCAGTCGGAGATTAGGCCTGGAGGCGCCGCAGCATGGGTGGGCCGAAGGGGGCGGGGTGGAATGAGGTGATGCCCTGTCGGCGAGGACCCAGGTGGGGCCCCGCGCTCGGCCCCCTGGGCCCGCGTAAGCTGGCTGGTGAGGGGACCCAGTGCGAGGACCGCGAAGCCTCCGGGATCTTGCTTCTGCCGGCACAGTCCCCGCTCGCTTTCCACGCCCACTTCTTCGAGCCACTTCCCGGCGTCTCCCCTTCCGCGGAACTCCCGGGGGCGAGCCCTCGTTTCCGAGGAAGGGGGCCGCCCCTTCTAGGCTGCCCAGTTCAACAGCAAGCCAGGCCCAGCTGTGCCTCCTCGCGCGCCCCGCGCCTCCCCGCCCAAGCAGGGCGCCACCACGCGTGACGGTGCGCGCGCGACAGAACCTCCCGCCCCCGCGCCGGCTTCCTACGTGGGGGACGTGCAGGGAGATGCCCGGCCGTGGGGGATTTCGCGGCTTCGCCCGCCCCCTTTGCGGCGCTGGCTGGAGCGGCGGCCAAGCCCCCCCGCCCCGGCCCAGCCGCCACCGCCACCGCCCGGCGCTGCAGAGGCGCGCGGCAGCCAATGGGCGCCGAGGAGGTGGGCCGGCTGGCGGCTGTCACCCTCCCGGGGACGGGAGCGCGGAGACTGGGAGCGCGCGAGCTGCCGCCGCGCCCCAGGTCGTGGGGGAGGAGCCGCCGGAGGAGGAGGAGCCGCCGAGCAGCCGCCGGAGGACCACTGCTCGCCCAGGCTGCGGAGGACAGACGCCGGCCCTACGCCTGCCGCCCCGCGCCCCCGACCGCCAGCATGATCGCCGCGCAGCTCCTGGCCTATTACTTCACCGAGCTGAAAGATGACCAAGTCAAAAAGGTGAGCCCCTCGCCGGCGCCGCCGCCGCCGCCGCCCAGCCCTCTGCCCGCAACGTTGCATTCCGGCATCCGCTCGCCGCCGCAGCCGCTTCCATCCTCCCGCGCCCAGCCTCCCCCAGGCCAGCATTGGTTGGACTGTAGGGCGGTGGGGAAAGCTTAGCCCTTTGATTTTCCCCGGGATTGTGTGTGTGTGTGTGTGTGTGTGTGTGTGTGTGTGTGTGTGTGTGTGTGTGTGTGTGTGTGTGTGTGTGTGTGTGTTTTCGGAGGGGAAGACCCCCGAGACTGGGCTGCTTGCTGCAGTGTCCTTGAAATGGGCTATGGATGTCAAATGGGCCTCCAGGCCATGGGGGGAGGTGGCTGTGTGGGGACTGGTGGGCTGGTCCACAGGGCCTGTTTGGTACGGTCCAAGCGCTGTGGGTGGAGGAGTGATCGCAGAGATGCTGGGGAGGTGAGCGCGCAGCAGGCGGGGGTGCTGGCTGGCGGCCAGGCATCCCATATTTGGGGTTCCCGGTGAAGGGCGTCGGGTGCCCGGGAAACCTGTCACCCCAGCTCTCCCAGCTTTTGCGGCTGCTCCTTAATCTGAGGACGGGGTGACCCGCATGGCGTCCCGGAACAGGGAGGGGCGCGGAGGCCACCGGAAACTTTGCTCACAGGCCTTAGGTCTGGGGCGGTATGTCTGAATGGAATTTTTTATTCCTCTACGTGACCACTCTCTTAAGCTGTAATTTCCAGGCAGCCCTGGGAGCTCAAATAAGGGACTGGTCTCTTGAGTCGGATGGAAGTATGCTTGTGGCATGTGTGTACTTGCACAAGGATGCATCTCCCTACCCTGAGGTGTTGCTGCCTTCGACTTCTGTCTGGCATAAAGTACTGTCTGCTGGCAGGTGTTAAAGGTGTATCTCTCCCTTATGGTAGGTTTGGCACTAAGTTTTTGAGGAACAACCTAAGCTGCAGGGAAAGACGCCCATTTTATCAGTGCCAACCCTGGCGCAGGCTCCTGACCCACCCATACCCAGCCTGGGTGACAGTATTGCTGGGGTAAGCTGGGGTGGCCAGCAAAGTCAACCTGACTTTGGAGTTCAAACAAGGGAGTGGTACCTACAGGTGAAAGTTAGGAACCACAGACCTGCAGCCACAGGATGTTTGGTGCTCTTCCTCTCCACCCAAGACAACCCCCTGCTCTGGCACAATAGGAAATAGGCCTGCTGAGGACAGTGACCTCATCAAGGTCATCTGGGGAGTTAGATGGAAAGCCAGGGCGGGACCCAGGTCTCCGCCTCCCTCCACTGGGAACTTGACCGAGGCTCCTCCTGGAAGTCAGCTGAGGGGGAGGTGCTGAGACAGAGGCCTTGAGGATGCTGCTTGGATCCTGGGTCCTGTGCTGAGTGGAGACCAGAGTGGGGTAGTAGAAGACAGGCCGGAGAATCTGCCATGGTCCCTCATGGCTACAAGTGACAGTGACTCTGGAGTTGTCAAACCGTGGAACTGGTGCTCACTCCCTTGGAGCACCCTGGAGCTTCCTTCTGGCCATGATCTCAGGGAGCTGTGCATGCCAACATGTGCATTTCATGAATTTTCTTCAATACTGTATATGACTGATGTTCTTCCCATTTCACAGTGGGGGTTTAAGGCCTGGATGAGTTCACTGCCTTCTCCTTGCACGTGGTGCCCTCTGTAGCTCGAGACAACAGACCACTGAGATGGGGACCCGGATGACCTTGTAAGCCTCCAGCACCCACACTACTACCATCTGTGTGGTCGCCAGGGACCAAGTTGGGTTAAGGTTTGGACTGCCCTTAGTGGAACCTGTTTTTTCAGGCACACAGTGTCTAGTGTGGCCCCAGAGCCCTCCATTCCTCATGGTGGCCTGAGTCACATTCTATCCACTAGGCTCCTGTGGGCATTTTTGAGTGTGTGGCTCCTGAATCAGTTGATCCTCAAGTCCTTTCTCCTCTGAGATTGGCATTCTGAAATTCCCTCCCCGCCATCCCCTGGGCTCAGAACCTTGCTGGAGGAGGGTCTTGAGGCCAGGAGAGAGTCCAAGGTCAAGGAGAGTCTTAAAAACAAGATAGCTTTCTTGCACTTCATGGAGTTCTGCTGCTGCTTTCTGTGAGAGGACTGTGTGGATTCCTGCCAGGGTGTCACCTTGGCCTGCATCATGGGCTGCATGGCACTGCCATCTGTGAGTGTGATCTTCAGGGAGCTTCCTAGGCCTCCTGAGCACATAGTAGGCACTTGTTCTGATGGCCTAGTCTGTTTTCCTGGCCCCTACTTGTGCAGATACGAGGGGACTGCATCTGCTCTCCTGGGACTCAGGACTTATTAGAATTAGAGATCAGCCCTTCCTACCCACTACTTGCCCTGAGAAGGGATGGGTGGTGGTGTAGCACTCCAAGCCCTGTTCTTCCTGCGGAAACTGGGCCCTGCCTTCGACCTGATGAAGCCCCATTGAAGCCAGCCCCTCCCACCCCCCAACCTGTCTGCGCGGGCAGCCATGATGATTCAGCCCTCTAGCCCAAGCAGCCTCTGGGGCTCTGGACACAGCTCTGCATCCTCTTGATGATGGACGATTAATCTTCGTCTGCCTTCTAACCCTCTCGTCTGGGAATAGGAGTGGGGAAGATGGGGATGGTGCCAGAGGAGGTTTGTGGGGTTGCTTAGGACACAGAAGTGATCATGAAGGGGAATCATTTCTCTCCCCATTACCTATGAGACACCTCAGTAATTCAACCTCATAAATATGTCCTGGGTTGAAACAGGCCAAGAGTCTGGCTTCCTAGCATGGAGTCCCATTTTCCAGACTGTGTCGGCATAGTGTTGGTTGATGGCGCATAGTGTTGGTTGATGGCGTACTGTAAAAAGGATGCCCTGGTATTGACTGAAGTAAATACAAAACATAGATTTCCCTTCCACTCTTCTGGTGCTTTTGGGAGGAAAAATAGGCACAAGTTACTTGTGAAAGATTCCACTCATCAGAATCCCAGATATCTGTTAATTCTACAGCTAGAGCCTGGGTCTTTTGACCTCCAAGTGACTTTTAACATGCCTCTTACCTCGCCTGTTCTTTCCACTTAGGTTAACCCTTAGGTGCCTGGAGGAGGGTGAAGAATTGCGTAGTGTTCTGTTCCTTGAGGAAAGGAAGATGGGTCTAGCAATGTCAGAACTTGGCCTCTAAAGAAAGACTAGATTTCCTTTCCTCCAGGGTTGTCAGAATGGTGAGCACATGCCAGTGGGTTTTCTGTAGGAGGGATCCTCATGACACTAAGGGATCCCCATAAGCAGGTGAGCAACAGGTATGATTTGTCCAATGGCTGAACCTTCAGAGTCCTCGACTGCTCAGCCCAGCAAGGTAGAGGAGAGTATGCTTAGCAGTTAAAAGGCTACCAAGTTCTGTTTCCTTGGAGCTTGTGTCCTAGTGGCAAAAGCAAATATTTAAAAAATTGCCCGTTTCCTTTTTGCTCAGGGTTGAGAGAGAGAGATGAGCTTTGGAAAATTATGGAAAGTGTCTCGTGCACCTTTCCATCTGCTGTTATACAAATATCCAGTGACAGCCTTACTCCGAGGTGAATCTTCATTTCATAATCCCTGTCCCCTCTACCTTGAATATTCCTTGGAGTTCTCCCCCAGGAGAATCCCTAACACTTCATTTGGTTTGATAATTTGGGACTGTCGTGAGCAAATAAACTGGGAAAGCGGGTGGGTATGCGGGACTCTCACATCTGGCCATGCTGCGCTGTCCTCCCACACGCCTCCTGTTTTCTGGAGAAGGCATGAGCAGCTCTCTCCTAAAAAGATGGATTTGTCTCCATGTGTGTCTGCAGTCAGGGATTCCTGCCTGATGGAATTAGCCACTGGAGTCAGCTTTGAACACACCTGAGGATGCCCTGGGGAGATATAGAGAGGCAGCCACATACCTCTGAGTCCAGGAAGCAGTCATGGCTACACAGCTGGCACCTGCATATTGATTTGAGAACCTTCAGAATCAAATCTGATCATGGGAACTTAGTTGTTTCTTCAGAAAATGTTTGAGTCGTTTATTATGTGCAACGTATTGTGCTAGGCTGGGGTGACAGCTATAAGCCTGGTAGAAGTAGTTCCTGTTCTCATGGAGTGTAAATAATTATTTGCTGTCGTATGGTAAGTGCAAAGTGCGGAATGCTTTGAGAGCTGTAGGGGCCAGTGATCAGATTTTGGGTGGGAAATCACCAGCTTAGGAGTTGCTTAAAGCCAGGCTTTAGATGTACAAGAGGAAATAGTACACTTAGTGTGTAAGGGAGAGTCAAATGGATAGTTACCAACATGTAGCTTTGCTTTCTCTCTTTTTAATGGTTTGTTGTTGCTGATCATTCTCAGACCCCTTATGGGTGCTGTATCAGATATCAATTATGTGGGTAGGTATATACGTACGTATATGTCTATGTGTCTGTCTATATCTGACAATGCACACGAACATACTACATGCAGGTGTGTGTGTGTATGATTTCATCTGATCTTTCAACAACTTCAGTGAGGTCGTCAGGACAGGAAGTATTAGAAGTGCTGTCCCTGAGTGCCCCAGGGCAGCTCCCTCCCCCTGCAGCTCCTCTCCTGGACATCCTGCTGCTGGCCTTGTGTGCTGCAGACAGAAGGCAAAGAGATTTATTCCCCATTTAGAAACAGCCACTGGAGGCTCAGAGGAGATAAGTGACTTTCTCAGGGTCTTAGAGAATCTGGAATGATCCTGAGGGCTATTCTTACTCTCCCTGCCTCTTTCTTCTAGGAGAAAACCTCATCTTTGTTGATTTTAATGATTTAACTTGGAATCTCTATTTTAACTTGCTCCCCTACAAATCAGTACATCTGAGTTAATTTTTTATTTGAGGTACATAAAAAATTTTGAAGTTAACATAATGAACACTTGTGTATCCATTATTCAGCGGGAGAAGTAACAGACATGATTACAATTACATGGCAGACACGCTGAAACCCCTTCTGTGCCCATCTTCAGTCTCATTCGTGTCTCCTTCCAGAGGTGACCTCTGTCCTGAATTTGGTGTTTATCATTTCCTGCATGTTTTTATACTTTTATTACATATCATGTATCTATAGGCGGTTGTAGTGTTACTTTATATGGTTTTAACCTTTTGTAAATGGTATTATCCTATTTGTATCCTTTGGCAACTTACTTTTTTAAACTCAACGTTGTATATTTGGGAATTCTTCCATGTTGATCCATATACATCTGTTTCATAAATTTAAAATGCTCTATGCTCTTACATTGTGTGAATACACCAAACTAATTTACCTATTCTTTTGATAGGCATTTGGGTTTCTGATTTTTGAATTACAAACAGTGCTGCAGTCATCCTTCCGTGCACATGCAGGTTGCTATAGGCTCTGGGCTGTGTGTCTAGGGGCTGGAATTACTAGGTAGAGGAGTGTATGCATCTTCCTGTTTTCAAGATTTTGCCAGATTGCCGTCCTCCGTGGTCATGCCAGTTCCCACTCCTGTCAGAAGTTTGTACAGGTTCCCATGGCTCCACGCCAACCCTTGGTACAGCCAAACCTTTAACATTTTTAATAGATAATTTTTAAAGAGTCCGTTTCTTCCCAGCTATTTCCATTCACATTACAGCATTTGAGCTTGGCTTAAAATTAGCCATTTCCTTATCAAGCAGAGCCCTTGTTGCCGAGTGTTACTGAGTGAAGTTGACAACTTTCATCATGGGCAGTGCCCACCCTGTTGGCCGTTTGCACTGTGCCAAGGAGGCGAGGAGATGCAGAGACAGGCTCTCGAGAGCTCTCTGTGTCCCCTTGTGCTCCAGTGTGACTCTGTTAAACTTTCTGGGAATTAAAACACACACGTGCTTTTTGCCTGCACACCCTCTCTCTTCCTGGGTGGATCTGACCCAGGCAGGGCTGGCTTATCAGTCCCCTAAACATTTCTCTGTTAGAGAACACAGGCCGGCAACCTCGCTCAGACTCTTCCGTAAAAGGAGAGGGTGACTGTGCCCCCTGCAGCAGGGAAACTGAAATGTGAAGTCTACAGCCCAGCCCTTTGTAAGCAGAAGCCAAGCTTGCGGTGCCGGTGCCGGCAAGAGGCAGGAAATGTCGGATCAGAAATGTTCACCTGATTCCATGCTAGGTTACGGGCTCACGCTGAGGCCTTGAGGGTGCCTTGGAGGGAGTGGTGCATTGAATGCCTACTAGGGGCCTGTCTTTCCTAAAATAGATCTTATTTAATCATCAGTAGTAATAACACTAATCGAAACCAACATGTAATGCCGTTCACATGTGCTGCACCGAAGGCCTTAAATCCCCATGCCACCCCTGTGCAGTGAGCTCCCTTACGATCTCCACTTTTGAGTGAGGACCCTGAGGCTCAGAGAGTAAACAGAAGAGCCAGCATTCAGGCTCATTGATCTGCTGGCAGAGCCCTTGTTTTTTTTCTTTTTAATTGAAATAAAACTCACATACCATAAAACTTACCATTTTAAAGTGTACAAGTCCGTGGCATCTCGAACATTTACAAGGTTGTGCGACCGTCTCTACCATCTGATTCCAGAACATTTTCATCTCCCCCAAAAGAAACCTCTTACCCTTAAGCAGTCACTCCCTATCCCTCCCTCCACCCTGGGGTCTACTAATCTACTTCATTATTATTATTATTTTTAACGGATTTGTTTCTTGTGGACATTTATATGAATGGCATTATACAACATGTGACCTTTGTGTCTGGTTTCTTTCACTTAGCATGTTTTCACGGTTCATCCATGCTGTAGCATGTATGAGTACTCCAGTTCTTTTTGTTGCTGAATAATATTCAGTTGTATCTACACACCACATTTTGTTTGTGCATTTCTCAGTTGATGGATATTTGGATTGTTTCCACTTTGAGACTGTTTTGATGCTGCTGCTGTGAACATTTGTATGCATGTTTTCCCTGTGTGGACATATGCTTTCATTTCTCTTGGGTGCATGTATAGGAGTGGAATTGCTGGGAGAGCCCCTGCTTCTGTCCACCTGAGGATAGCGTCATCTCCATGTAGAAATGAGGAAACTGGGCCCCCAAGTGGTGAAGTGACTTGCCGACAACTACAGTGATAGGGACAGAAACACTGCCAGGTCCCCTGATTCAGAAACCTGTGTTCCTCCCATCATTCCTCATCCAACTCTCATTTTGCTGTTTAGGGAACAGATCCAAGGAGGCAAAGAGCTGCGGGCAGGGCAGAGCTGGGCACAGGACCCTCCAAGTTCCCCCAACTCCCATGTCCCTTTCTTCCCTGTCGTCCCCAGCACCAGCACACCAGCTTGCACCTACTCATCCCTACCTCCCACCCCTCTACTCCCTAGCTGCTCAGTAATGACCAACTCCTTACGCTTGGGAAGGAAACTGACCCTAGAAAGTCTTTACCATGAAATATCAGGGATATTCTCTGAGTTTCAAATTTCTCCCTCTACCCTTTGTCGGCTTCCCCCCATCCTGTTTGCATTTAAAAGAGGACACTCAGGGAGGCCAACGCTTACCCTGCTAGAAGACCCCCTAATGCTCCCTGCGATGCCCACTTCTAGAGATTGTTCTAGCATTCTCTCCCAGCCTCTGCCTGGCCATACTGTAAGCAGCTGATTTCTTTGATTGTTTGGCACATGGGGTTAGCCTTTGGCCACGTTACTCAATCTGACCCCGTTTCTCTGATGTCCCCTGGTGCCTTCCAGGACCCTCTCTAGCTGGGTGGGGTGAGTTGAGTAGGAGACTCTTGTCCACCATTGTAACAAAGACACCACCATTACGAAGTTCTGTTCCATTTTCATAATACTTTTACATTCTTGATTTAGTTGAGCCCTTCTGCAAGTTTGGATGTAGGTATTTCTTCTTGCAGCTTACATGTGGGGCAGGAGAGCCTCAGGAAGTAGAACTGATGTGATCTTGGTGGCCAGAAAGCAGTAGGGCAGGGATGGGGACACAGTGTCTGACACCAGTGGGCAGCTGTCACTGTGTGTGCAGATCCAGGACTTCAGATTTTCAAAGCAGTGCATTGCAGTGACCTCCCAGCAGAAATCGTTACCTGAAGCTCCCATGATGGGGATGCGGTTGGAGTGCTAGGGCTGTGCTGTCCAGAGCAGTAGCCACCCGCCACGTGTGGCTATTGAGCACTTGAAATGTGGCAAATTTGGCTTGAGATGTGCTGTTGAACAAAAAATACAGGATTTTGAAGACTTGTATGACAAAAAGGTATATAAAATAGCTCTATTGATAATTTCAAAAGTATTGATTACATGTGGAATTATTTTGGATATATTCGGTTAGATCAAATGTTATTAAAATTAATTTTACCTGTTTTTTTTTAAAAAATGTGGCTACTAGAAGATTTTAAATTAAGTAGGTGGCTTGCATTAATTCCTGCTGGAAGCACTCTGCTGGTCCATGAATTTTGTGGCTCAGAAGTTTGGGCAGAGGTACTCTGCATTTAAAGAAGTGGGTTCCTGGGGTTCTTTGGGCCTCAGTTTCCTCATCTGTAAAGCCAGGGGGCTGGAATCTGTTACCTCTAGAAGATCCCCCTAGCTTGAGCAGTGTTGTTAGGGGGGAATCGAGCTCTCTGGGCCTCAGTATCCTTATCTGTCAGATGGGGTAAACGGCTTCTGCTGTGCTATCTGCCCACTTATCAAATCAGAGAGTGGATGTGGAAACACTTGGAAAGCATACAGAACTGTACAGATGCCAGATGTTATCATTGTTGTTCACCCAGAACACACCTGTAGGCTCCTGCAGAGGCCTGGTGGGGGAGTGTGGCTTCCTGAGTAACAGAGGGTAAGGCGGCTAGAGCGCCGAGCCAGGGCAGGGATCCTGGGTACCACTCTGCTTTGCCACCACTGGATTCTGAAAAACCTGTGTTCTGAGGAATCCACATTGTCACAGATCTCCTGTGCCTACCATGTACGAAGACAAGAGGGCAGTTTTCATTATTACTCTTTTACTGATGGAAAAACACAGAGATAGAAATGACTTACCCAAGGTTATAGCAGGAATTTGTGCGGCTGAAGGAGGCCTGAGATCCTTTGCTTTTCAGCCAGGTCTGCTCCCACCACTGCGGTAATTGCAAGCCATGGCTGTGGGGTCTGGTTGTCTCTTAGTGAAAGCAGGGCTGTCCGTACTTCAGATCCTCTCTTCCCTCCTATCTGGAGTCACCTGGAACATTGGGATGTGTGAGTTTGGAGGCTGGCCCTGGCCCAAGCCATTGACCATGAGGCCCGGAGTGAAGCCTGTTGTTCTTGCCCTGCCACATTCCAGGGCTGTTCTGTTCCCCTTGAGGGACCAGGTACCTCCATTAGTTTTTGCTAGTTTAGTGTGACAGCTTTCTTCTCGTTCTGGGCAACGGCTTGGTCTCCCACCAGCAGAAAGCACCTCTTAGCAGGAGCCAAGGTCACCAGGAGGACCTTGAGCATGACCTCATGGCCTTATGCCATCCTCCTAGGAAAAGGAGTCTGGGGAAGTAGGGAAGGAGCATGGGAGTTGGGGTCTTAAGCCAGAGCCACCCTGGGTGCTGGGTGCTTAGGCCTTTCTGCATGGTCCCAGTTCCTCCCCTGTAAAATGGGGCTGATCATGCCCACCCTGCAAGTGTGCAGACTGGATTGGGGCAGGTGGAAATGCCTGGCAGGGCCCTCCTGATTTGTTGTGATTAAATAAAAGTGTTGTATGAACAATTCGTGGTACTTAATAGGTGCCCAGTCCACGCTCACTGAAACAGAACAGATCAGAAGCATAAATAAAATAATAGATGAGGCACTGAGAGCTGTGTCTGAACCTTGAAAAAGAGACTGGGGAAAGGGAACCTCTCCTTACAGTGTTTCATCCTGCCGAAGGGGCCCGTTACACTTCAGGGATGTTCACACACAC
The DNA here is from genome assembly GCF_036321535.1 of Camelus dromedarius. Lineage (NCBI taxonomy): Eukaryota > Metazoa > Chordata > Mammalia > Artiodactyla > Camelidae > Camelus > Camelus dromedarius. Next base: position 34,243,543 of record NC_087443.1, on the reverse strand, counting down.
AGCTTTCACCCGGAGGCCTCTAAAGTGGAATTTATTTTCCTACCTTTCCTCTGGTGACTTTCGGGTATTTGGTGGCCTCTGGGAGCCTTGAATAGTGGAGACTCCTGATTATCTGTAGGGCTTTTGTGCCTCACTGGGCCTTGAGATACAGATGTCAGGAGAGGAAATGGGGATCAGAGAGCATGTGGAGCACTTCATCCCTCATGGAGGGCTGTTGGCTCCACGCAGCAGGTCACCTTGAAGCTGAAGTGGGGGGCCTAGTGCTGGAGAAGGGCTGGGTTATTCAGGGAAGAGGAGTCTCCAGCCTTATCTGAGCTAGCAAACCCTTCTGGGAAGACCTCCCGGGCTAGGCGTCACTAGAGGCCTCCCTGCCTGCCCAGCAGAGGAGCCACTAGGTAGGCCCAGCCGAGAAGCCACCCGAGGACACTAAGGGGATACAAGGGGCCTGAAAGCATGGCCGCTACACCCCTGGCCCTCATGGTCTAGCTGGAGGCTTGGACCGTGCCTGGAGAGGACTGTCACACTGCACTGTGTCCACCGGGGTAGATCGCTTCCCACAGAGTGAACACAGCTGGCCGAGGGGATGCGGAGGAGAGGAGCAGCTGACATTTGGGCGGGCAGATCATGGTATGCCCTTCGGAGGAGGTGAGTGTGGAGAAAGGAGCTGGGCGCAGAGGGGCGTTTACCGGCCTAGCCTGCTGGGCGGAGGTGGATCTGTGAGGAAGGGCCATCAGGGCTGCAGAACCTCTGTCGGGGCCCCAGCTGCCTGAAGGCCAGAGGATGCCAGGAGCAGATGGTTCCTGTAGGGAACACACAGGGTCCAAAGCGTCTCCCCTTGTGGCCAGTGTCTTCCCTGCTCAGAAATCAGCTGTCAAAAGCAGGACGGAATGGTAGGTTCCTCTGGCCGTCACCCGCAGCATTGAGGTGGGGCTGGGCAGGCAGGAAGAGGGTTGGGGATGTGCAGGAGGAGGGCTTGGACTGGCACACACCACGGCGGAGGGTCTCACTGGGCCAGGACCTTTGGGCTCACTGTGGCCTTTGAACTTCCTTCCCAGGATTGTGTGAAAGGGGAAATGAGCAATTCAGATAGCCTGTAGCTGCTGGAGGGTGAGCGAGGCCTCCAGAAACATCAGGCTGGAGTGATGTGTTTTCTGCAAAGCAAGGGAGCCAGGCTGCTTCTGCAGTGGATGGAGCTATGGCATTAATGCCACCCATGTTCCCACTTCTCCCTGCTCTCAGAAGCCCCAGGCCTGGGTTCTCCTTGGGCTGAGCAAGAAAGGTACAGAGGAAGGAGCATAGGAACTTGGTATCCATCCTGGTTTTCTTGCTGACCAGCTGTCACCTTGGCCAGTCGAGTAACCTCTCTGGCCTCTCATTTTTCCTTGGGGCATTGGATGGTTGGCACCTGCCCTGCTTCTCTGGACAGGATAGTTTAAGGACCAGCATGTGAAAATGCTGTACAAAGTAGAGGCCTTTATAGATCAGAGGCAGGTGAACACACCCACATTACAGATGGAAAGACTGAGGTGCCTGCAGGGTGGCAAAGCTGGAGTCTGACGTGGGTGTCTGCATCGCCCTGTCCGTGCCCCATCGCTGAGCCATGCAGGGTCCTAAGAAAATCTGAATGTGGCTATTAGTGTAAGTCTTAGAGGCAGTTTCCAGAGGAAACAGGAAGGTGGAGTTAAGGTTTCAAGGGAGAAAGTGTTTATAACATGATTCCATTTTTGTGAAATGAAATAAAAAAGTCAAGCCCTGTACGTATGGATGTGTGGGTAGGAAAACTGTCCTAGAACATAAAACTCTATTAGCAGAGGTTTCTCTAGGAAGACTGAGGGAAGAGCTCAAACTTGTGACTTTTATTCGTTTATGAATTTGTTTGAATTTTTTAATAATAAGTGCATATTGCTTATTGTTACTACGACTTAGTTAAAAAAAAAAAAAAACAGCCTGCTAAAACAGTCCAAATGTTTCAGAGGACTTTTGCCAGAATCTTTCATTTGCTATGGTTTCGGGCAAATGGCCAACTACCTTTAGTTTTCTCTTTACAAAATGAGTCAATAACGTTGCATAATCAATGCATTTCTCTAGGTATTTAGGTAAAAGGAATTAGGGACACATGATTATGAATTAGACAGGGAAGTGAGGGAGATGGATTCCCTTTTGTTCATTTAGATGGGAGGGTGGGAAATGTTTTGGGCACATTATTAAAATTCTTCCAGTAGTTCTCTGAGGTAAAAGTATTATTATCCCCATTTCAAAGTAAGGAAGGCATGACTCAGAGAGGTTGGGTAACTTGTCCAAAGTCACACAGCTAATAAATGGCAGATTCTAGGTTTGAACAGTTCTCTTCATCCACATCCTTGTGTTCTTTTCACCGTATGAGAAAGAATGGAAATTCATAAGGAGAAGCCCAAGATGAGAGCTTAGAAGACCTGGAATCTAGATCTAGCTGCCACTTACAAACCATGTGACTTTGTGTGAGTCATGGGCCTCAATTTCCTTGACTATAAAATGGAGATAATGTTATCTTTCCTGCCTGCTTCCCTGAGTGGTTGTGCCGGGAGAAGGGAACTAACACATTAAGCACCCGCTGCATGCCAGGCACCTGGCATCCACAAGCTCCTTTCTTCTCTTTCTGTGACATCCAGATGGGATCATGTGTCTGAAATCCTGTGTATGAACGGCAGAGCCTTCTGCAAACATGAGCTCTTACTAAAATCATCTTAACCACCCAGGGCTGTTCTTCCCTGAGTCAGTCTCCCTAAGAAAGAGAAGTGGTTCCCGATGTTGAAATCTCTGCCCTGCCCTTAAGCAAGAATCCTTCTTAACCCTTTACTGCCAGCTCCCCAGTTTCCTTTGCACGTTAAGTGGGAAGTCCATTTTAAAGGCTTGTGCTGGGCAGCTTCAGTCCCACCTGTCGTTCTGCCTCGTCCTTGATCCTCGTGAAAGAGCAGACGAGAGAAGGAGGGGAAATTTTCCACAGATGTGCCCTCTTCCACAGATGGTCAGGATGCCCAGGTCACCAGTGGTTATGGTGCCTCCTGCCACGACTGCTCTGTGCACTCGGGCATGTCCAGTCTTGAATTGTTTTTTTGGTGCGTGTTCTGTTGGGAGCAGGAGGTGGGGCTGGGGTCGGCCACAGAAATGTTTGCATTTAAACTCATGTAGGACTTGGTGAGGAGGTCTGACATCTCCTGCCTCTGGAGCTGCTGAGACTTTCCAGGCCCTTTTGGTTTGCAGACAGCCCAGGACCAGTATTTGTGCAGTGTTAGGGCACCAGTGCCTGCCTTGTGCAGCCACCCTTGTGAGAAGGGCCCTCCCCCTCAGGTGATGGTGAGAGATACCCTAGGGGCTGGACAGGGCCCTTGTAAGTCTCAGCTCAGAGTCTGCAAGACCCAGCTCAGCGTATGGTGTCTGAGATCCTGGCACCTCCCCATTCCCTTCCCAATCTGACCCGAGTGCTGCATGCTTACGTCAGACACCGTGTGCGAAAGTGAGTCCTTGGGGACCCCCAGGGGTGTTCCTATCATGGACTCCTGGGAGTCCCTGTCTCTGTCTATGACAGATGTTGTAAAGGCTGAGGCTTGCAGCTTGAAACCCACCAGAACACGTGCTGTGCCCTTCTGTCACCAAGAGGTAGGGCTGGGGGTTGAAGGCACAGGGGGCTTCTTTGGGCACCAGTGTTCAGCCAGAGCAGCAGAGTTTGGAGGCAAGTCCTATGAGAAGAGGAGGATTGTGGAAGTGTGAGTGTGAGAGAGGGAGGGAGGGAGAGGGGAGAGGAGAATATCTGAAGTTGCTGCAGAGCAGAGACAGAAATAGAAAAGCTGAAAGGACCACAGACTTTGGTGGTCCCCCCAAACCAAAAGTGGTCCTTTTCCAAGCCTGCATCCCTCCTCCTGCTCCCCCCTCCTGGGCTTCTGGGCCCACCTGCTGCAGGAAGAGCGTCTCTTGTCCTGGGTTCTTGCAAAGATCTGGAGCAAACGGGCAGAGGAACCCTTCCTTTCTCCCTCCCTCCACCCACCACCCATTCTTAGCTTCTTTCCCAACCAGGCAGGGGCATCGGTCAGCTATGTTTGCTGCATATGGTAAAGAAATGTGTTTCTCTTTTTATTTCCCTACCACAATTCCAAATCAGGATGATTATGACTGTTAGTAGAAGAAAATAATACTGTGTGTGTAGGAAAAAAGACTTAAGAGAGTATACCTCCAGAATGCCTCCGGAGAATATACCCCCGGAACGTACCTCCTGAACGAGAGGAAAGAGGCCCCTTGTGCAGCGAGGTGCTGGTGCTCTGAGCCCCTGGGAGATGCTACACGTGTCTCTCGTGCTTTGCTGCAGTGCGTCCTGGGCCGCTTAAAGGGCCACAGTCTACGTGGTGCGGGCCTGCTGAGTCTTGCACCAGGTGCTCGCCTGGCCGGGCAGTGTGGTGGGTGCCTGGCTAGTTCAGCTTCAGGATCTGCGCTGGTTCAGAGGTCCCTCCTGAGCTCCAGAGGACCAGGAGGGTGCCCCTTGGCTTATTCTCCTGCACCTGAGATCCAGGAGGCCTCGAAGTCAGTTCCAGCTCTGCCCTAAGCTGTACCCTCTTTCGGGCCCCAGTTTCCACATCTCTTCTGGGGGGGGTTGTAGCACGTGGTGCTTCATGAACCTGAACCACAGGGGGACAGCCCTCCTTCCTCAACACTCGGAGGCCAGGGTGTCTTCTGTGCTGCTGGCCTGCTTTCTTGCTTGAGGTTCCAGGCTCTCTTTGGGTTTGACTTGGTTGTCCTAAAATGTTCTTGGTTGTCCTAAAATGTTGGGGTTCTGGGATCGCTGTCCTTGTGCTGAGATGCACCTTGAGTTAGGAGGCAGGATCGCTCTGGAACCATTCTTTTCTTAGAAGCTTCTCCCTGTCCAGCTAGAAAGCGTCAGCTGCTTTGCTTGGGCCTGACCTCTGAAGAGTAGGGGGACCGGCCTTCCCCAAGGGATGGGGACAGTTGCAGGAAGAGCATTGGACTCGCAGATGTGAGACCCGACACCCCCAACTGTGTGCTTTGAACTAATCTCTTAGCTTTTTGGGGCCTCAGTTTCTGTATCTATAAAATGGAGATTAAGATTATTTCCCTGACAGGGTCGTTTTGAAGGTTAAATGACCTACTGGATGTGAAAGCACTTGATATACTGTAAACCATAATGTAATTATACAGCATTATTCTAGCATCCGGCAGTCATTGAATTCCTCTTTTGTGCCAGGCAAGTGGGTAGTTCCAAAGATCTATTCAACATGTTTCCTTTCCCTGGGGAACTCGTGAGTTATCAGAGGAGATAGCCATGCCAGTAAACAGATCATGGTGACATAGGGTGAGGAGTGTGGTCGTGGAAACACGTCCAAGGTGCTGGAGCAGCCCTGTGATGGTGACTGCCTGCTCTGCTCCTGCTCACCCGTCCCCTCCCCAACACACAGCCTGATCTTTCTGAAACGTGTCTCATTGTTGAATACTCACTAGAGTCACATTCAGAGTCTAAATTTGTTCTCCTGGTTTTTAAGGCTCTGCACAGTTTAGCTCTTGACGGTCTTAGGCTGTGTGCTCCTTCCTCGCGCAGACCACCCTCCCTCGTCTTTGGCCTTCGCACACCCTCTTGCTTATGCCTGGATGTGCTCTCTGACATTGCCCCTCCTGGAAGCCTTCTCTGACTTGTGCTCAGTAGAGCCCCATGTGCTTCTGTGGCTGCTCACACTGAGGCTGTATCGTGACTGCCTCTCCCCGACCAGCATGTGGGAGCCATGGCAGCAAGGGCTGCTGATTGTTGCTGCCAACCTGGGGGTAAAACAGAGCATGTCTCCTCCTAGGGCTGTGATCTAGCCATTTGTTTCAGCTCTCAGTGGTTTCTGATTGCCCTTCTCTGTGTTGCTTTATCATGAAGGGGAAAGGAAAAGGGGGTTGCAGTGGAAGAGATGGGGGTGGGGGCAGGGTTGTCTCTGGCTGCAGAGGACCCTGGGGGACTTCTTCCAGTGCCCTAATGGTCCATGAGGCAGGAGACTGGCAAGGTCTATGGAAACTGGATCCAGAGGCTGCCCAGGACTAAAATATGCAGGAATGACCTAGGACTAGGGATTCTGTGTCCTTGAACAGGACATTTCCAGCCACCCTAAAAACTAAGCACGAGATGCCATTCTCAGAAGCAAATCAGTATCAAAGGTCTTTTCAACGTCATGGTCATAAATCTGTCTCTCCATCCGCTGGGAGCTTGCTGTGTGTGACGCTGCATGTGAGGCACTGGGAGGTCGAGGTGAATGGAGCAGACACTGTCGGTGTGACAGGTGTGGAACACAGTGGTCCAGGCTAGACCATGTGACCAGTTCTGAGGGAGGCGTTATCCGCAGCCTGAGGGACATCTGCAGGAGGAAGTGACATTTGATTTGAACCTTGAAGAGGAAGTGAGATTTGAGTAGCTAGGAAGAGAAGGAAGGGCATTTCAGTAGGAAAGCCTGGGCATCTCCCAGGAATGCTAGAGGTGGCTTGACTGGAGTTCTGAGAGCCTGGAGCCACACCTGCAGAGCATAAGCACCTTAGACATGGGAGGCATTGCAAGGTTTTGAGCAGGGGAATGAAGTGACCAGGGTCCAATTTAAGAAGGAAAATGTGGCAATGGTGTAGAGGATGGATTGGAAAGGAGAGAAGTTGAAGATGGAAAACCATTACTTTGAATGCATCAGGAACCTGGAATGCAGGCACATGGTTTCCAGGCTTCCTAAGGCAAGGATGGCAGAAAGAATGATTGGTGAGACAGAGAGACGTCCACAAGGTCAGGCGCCACGAGGACGATGTCCAGCCTAGAGCCAGACACATAGTAGGTGCCCAGTAACTACTCTTTGAGAGAGTAATTGGGAAGATACTCTGGAGCAAGAAACCTCCAGTGACAACAAGGGGGCCTGAGGTTAGGAGCCCGGGATCTTTGAGGAGAGTGGGGACCCAGGAGGAGGAGCAGGTCAGTTCAGTCCTGTTGAGGAGGGCATGGTCTGACCTGGGAGTGTGGGCACGTTGGCCCTGGCGTACAGGCATGGGAACTTGGGCTGTCCCATGCCTTCTGGGGGTTATGGGGTTAAGATCTCTGTGCCCTGGGACTGCCACCCCATGTTCTGAAGGGCTCCAGCCCTTTGACCACCATTCCCACCTACCTAGAAGTCAGGCCCAAGGAAACCCACCTGCACCACTCTCTCACCACAGTAATGACAGCAGATGCTGATTGAGCACTTTCTGTGTTCTAAGGGCTTCTCCACCTCTTTGATTTCACAACATTCTGTGAGTTAGGTTCTGTTTATTACCTCAGTTTTTCAGTTGAGGAAACTGAAATTCACATAGCTATTAAGTGATGGAGCTGGGATTCAAACTCCAGGTGGATGGCGTCAGTGGATGGCCCTTGTTCTTACTTACTCTCTGTGTCTCTGCCATCCATGTGAGGATGAGCCAAGAGGAGGGAGTCGTGTGGAGGCTTAAGGTGCCTCCGGCATGTACTTGGGGATCGAAGGGCAGCATCCGTGTAGTATTCGGGGGCTGGAAGGGACCGTGGAGGTGCATTTTACAGGTTCATTTTACAGGGGAGGAACCTAGGCTCAGAGCATTTGCAAGCCTGCCCTGAGCGACATGGTTGATGGCAGTTGAATGACCTCCCATCATGTGATGTGCCAGCATGGGTGTTCCAGTGCCCATCGAGCTGGACTGTCTCAAGCAGGCAGGCACCTCACCCTGCCCTGTCCTCTCCCAGCCAGACTGGAGCTGAAACAACCTTCCTCAGCCTTGGCCTCACTGTCTTTCCTTCTCATCCTTCCCCCAGATTGACAAGTATCTCTATGCCATGCGGCTATCTGATGAAACTCTCTTAGACATCATGACTCGTTTCAAAAAGGAGATGAAGAATGGCCTCTCCCGGGATTTTAATCCAACAGCCACAGTCAAGATGTTGCCAACGTTTGTAAGGTCCATTCCCGATGGTTCTGGTGAGTTTCTGTATTACCCAGAGATTGGGCTCTGAGGGCTAAATGCTCTGTGAAACCCTCCTTCCAGCTTTCATTTATTCATCATTCCATACATCTGTTGTCCCATCCATCCATTCGTCTGTCCATCCATCCATCTCTCCACCCATCCATCCAGTGTGTGTCTACCGAGATTCCACCATGTGCTAGGCACTGGGGGTCCCATGGCTGGACTGGGCTGACCTGCCTTCATTGGCCTGAGTGGCTAATGACTTGTAATAAGAAACATGGTGTTTATGGATCTCACAGATGTTGTGTGAGTTACTCCAGTACATGAAAGGCTCCAGAACAAATAAAGAATTTATGTTAGAAGAATCTCTCCATCAGGGCACCAAGGCCTCCCTTTAGTGCCCCAGGTAAGTAGCAATCCTAGTGGCCACAGAGGTCTCAGACTCAGATGGGAGATTCAGGTCCCCATTTGAATAAATTTCATATATGCTAACTCAAAGCGGAGAAATGGTGAAGGAAGGTAGAATTGGGGAAAAAAAATTATCCTGTCTGTCTGTATCTATGTGGTTCATGCCCTACAATGGGAATTTGGGGGCTCCCTGAGGATTGTCAGTAGCCCCTCCCCAGAGGAGTGGCCTCTGTCCCTGCAGTGGGCAGAGTGGAGGCTGAGGGGGCACAGCCTGGCCTTGGCCTGCTCAGTGGAGGTCGTTCTGTCTGGCTGACCCCAGCTTGGTGTACACACAGCAATCCCTCTCCGAGCCCTGTTCTGTGCTCTAGGCTGGCGTTTACCTGCTGCATGTAAGGGAGGGAGAGAGACACTGAGAAAGTCAAGTTTCTCTTGGGGTTGAGAGTACACACCCCATACACACTCCTGCTGTTTCTTCCCTGCTCCGGAGGCTCTTTTAAAGCTGTGACTTGGGGCTTCTGGTATGTAGTCTGCACAGTGGACGTCAGGGAAGGTGCAGCTGTCCCAGCTGATGTTTACGGAAGATGGGCAGGTGCGCGGCTTGCAGGAGCCGACTGGGCGCAGTGGGACCATCCTACTGTGCCTGCAGCCGGCCTTTAAGGTCCTGATGAGATTGGGACGCCAAGGGAGGGCATTTGCTCTGTGGCCGCAGGTACACACACGTTGTGGCATTTATATCTCTGATGTTTCTTGACTGTTTAAAATTGACCCCACTTTTATCCTTTTGTTTTCCTTGAGGTCTTGGTCACTAGAAGTTTAGTGGTTTTTTTGTTTGTTTGTTTGTTTGTTTGTTTGTTTTTTATAACTACTGAAGAGATTCTGGTCATCAGAGTAACCAGACTGTGGTGTCCCCTGGGTTTTGCTCTGATGTCTCTGGCTTTGTAGTTTGCTCCTGCTTTTTCCCCAGCCCTGGATGGCACCCGCATACAGGAGTGTTTGCGTCTTTATAGGAGTTCTGCAGGAGAGGTGTGACTGTGCCAGCTGTCCGCTGAGAGAAGAGAAAGGGGAAGTGGAGGAGGGGACCATGGGCAGCCCCCGAGGACCCCTGCTCTGGCTTTGCTTGGAGGCCTGAGAAGGATACCCGATCTTGTGTGATGGGCCCAGGGCTGACACATCCCATGAGAGATGCCTTCCCTTTCCTCCTGAACCCTGCGCGCCAGCCAGCTCCCCTTCCCAGGACTGTGTGTCACCAGCGGTGCCCTCCCTCACACTTTCACATATCGTTGCCAGGGCTGAGGGGCTCAAAGTGTGATCCACATACACTAGTAATTAGCCATTTGTGCCCATTTTGCTGCTCTTCAGACAGGACCCCAAACTCATACTCATTTGGGAAAAACAGCATTCTGCCGTCCCCTCTTAGAGATTCAAAGCAGACACTAACATACTAAAGGCCCTGAGCAGTTCTGCAGGAAAGGAACCTGTTTAACCCAGCCTTTTCCCCAAACCTATCTGACTTCTCCCCTCAACATCTATTACTTATATTTCATCTATTTCTAGACACTTTGTAATTTGAGTGCTCTGAACATCAGCCATGCGTTGTACAGTAGTTGCATCTTTGTCATCAGCAGCATTTTCTCTCTTCGTATTACATAAAATAATGAAGTGTCCACCATCAGTGGTGTCTTAAATGTGATGACATATGTGGTAACACGCCCATGTTGGGAAACACCGTCCTAGGGTTTGTGGAACTGGAGCCGGCAGCCTGGGCCCCGTGTCTCCTCCTGAGCCTCTCTCTTCTGTGCAGATGGGGCCAAATGTTTAGGGCCTCTCAGAAGCACAGAGCAGTGCTGAGAACGGGAGGAGGAGGGGGAGGTGCAACCAAAGCCCTGAACCACGGGGCCTCACCCTCCTGTGCATGAGGGCTTGGGTCTGCAGCCCTGCACTCAGAGCCCTTCCCCACCCCGCCCACCTCTGCCCTCCCCAGTGACTGATTCTTCCACCCTGTGCTAGTTTCCAGGGCTGCTGTAACAAAGTGCCACGAGCTGGGTGGCTTTAAACAGCAAGAGTAAATTGTCTCACAGTTCTGGAAGCTAGAAGTCCAAGTCAAGGTGTCAGCAGGCTGTGCACCCTCTGAGATGCTGGGTAGACACTTTCCTCATGTCTTCTGGCTTCCGGTGGCAGCTGTCAATCCTTGGCCCTCCTTGGCTTGCAGCTGCATCTCTCCAGTCTCTGCCTGTGTCGTCACATGGCCGTTACCTCCTGTAGGTAGGATACCTGTCAGATTAGGACCCAAACTCATGACCCCCTCTTAACTTGGTGACACCTACAAAGACCCTATTTCCAAATGAGGTCACATTCACAGGTACTAAGGGTTAGGACTTCTACGTATCTTTTGCGGGGTGCAGTGCAACCCATAATACACTCTACAGCCCTTCTCCCTATGATTTCTCCTAATATTCATAGGTGGGCTCAGATCATGTGCCCCGGAGCCTACACTCCCCTTGGAATGGTCCCTGCAGCCCCACACAGACATTGACATTGATGCCAAGGCCTCGGATACCTGACTCCGGTCCAGTCCCTGCCCCTTTGTGACAGAAGTGCCTCCTCCTCCATCTCCCCTGCATTCGTTTGTCAGCCAGGAGCCTAGAGGTCCCCTGGAGTAGTCAGAATGTGGGTTTCCTTCATAGTAAACCATGGTGCTATTCCCTTTTTGGAATGTTAATTACTGCTTCAACAGTATAATTAGTCAGTGACAGAATTAGTGGTAATCCCAAACCACCAAAGGATAAATTGGACTCACCGAAGTGGAGAGATGCCCCTGCTTGTTAAGTGGTGATGGGGCTTCCAGGTCAGAGGGAGAAACAAGCCTTTCCTGCTGACCTTGTCTCTGGTGGACCAGACTCAAAGTTTTGAAACTTTACTGATTTTTTGGAAATGCATCAGCCCATTTTTATTAATTTTTTCCCCTTTGGACATTTTTTTATGGACAGTGGTTTTCCTTTAATTGCTCTTCAGTGATTTATACATTAGATTTTTTTTTTTTAAACCCTAAAGTGGCTTTTGGCTGCTGCATATTCTTTTTGAAATAGGAAAGGTATGAATAATAAATTAAGGAGGAAGAAATGGAAACCTTTTTAATCTGATGACTCATCTAAACAGAAGCCCCTCCTCAAAGCTGCCCAGGCTCCCGGGGACAGCTGCCCGCCTGCATCTAGCCTCCCTCGGAAGACCCAGTTCGCTCTGCGTCTCACTGGTGAAGCCTCCTCTTTTTTCTCCTCTTCTCATTTATCACTAAGGGTATTGTAAATACCAATTAGATTGTAAGCTTCTTGAGGGTAAACTGAGTGAACATTTCCTTGTTTCTGCTTCATGGTTCCTAGCACATTCTTTACCCAAAGAATAAGTTAAAAAGTGTTTGACTGCAGTGCGGTCATGGTTAATTTGGGGCCCAAAATATACATAGTGCTACTGTCCAGACAAAGGAAGGAAAAGACTTCCTTTTCCCACAGCATTTGGGCTAGTCTCTGTCTGTTTCCGGAAACATTGTCTGGGAAGATGGTTGGATTATCTCGAAAATTCTCTCCATCTGAGAGATCCCCTGAACGTCCAGCATTTTGGTTGGGTTTTTGCCGGTTTAGACACTCATTGAGTAGCTGGACTGCAGAAGGGAGGAAAGCTTTGTATCTCATGCACAAAATTAAGTCATGGAGCAGGGCAAAGGTAGGCATTTCATGAAAGCAGAGTTTTTGTTTGCCCTGTATTCCAGCGCAGGCCTGGGCTCAAGAGAGACATCTGTCCTCGTGTTTGTTTTACCTTATTTGCCGGTAATAATGGCTGTCATTAGAAGGTGGAGAGTTGCCAGGGGCCCTTCAAATATTTTGTTTAATGAGCCTGTCTAGAAGGGCAGTTCTCCTGGCTTCAGTGGAAATGGGAACTGTGGGAAGAAGTCTCAGCAGGGACAGGCAGGAAGGTTGAGGCCAAAGATTTGAAGAGGAGGTTAGAGGGAAGCCAACTGCTGCAAAAAGAGGCTGAACTTGAAATTAAAGGGAAAAAAATAAAATGGAACCCCAGAACACTGGATTCATCTCTGGCTCTATGGCTTATTATCTGTGCAACTTTGGAGAGATCACTTAACTTCTTTCTCTAAGCCTCCATTTTCTCATCTGTAGAATGAGCGTGACAGTCCTGCCCTCCCTCACAAAGCTGTCAAGAGAATCAGATGAAAGTGCTTTGGATCATTATTGTGACTTAATAACTAACTTTGTAAGAATTCTTTGGGAAGGCCTTTCCCAACTTATGCGGCCAGTCAGAAGAACCCTGCCCATCAGACCTAAATGTGTAGGTCTGGCCCTGGAGGAAAGACTCTGTGTTTCAGACTTCACTGGCATCCCTGTTATGTTATGGAGAAGGAGGCAGAAAAAAAGAGGGAAGCAAAGGCAGGCAGTCTCACCCCCCAACCTCACTACCCCACAAAATGTGGATAAGCTCACAGACTGCCGCTCTAGTGCCTCTGCAGTGGGGTGGCTGGACGCCACAGCTCTGAATGGGGAAAGCAGCTGAGATCAAAGGGGAAGATAGATCCTTTATGGAGGGCAAGTTGGTATTTGGGGGACTCGTTCCCTAAGAGTGTTGAACTCAGGAGACTTCTGGTTATAGCTGAAAGAAATCTAACTCAAAGTTGTATAAGAAAAAAAAGGAAAATTCTAAGTTCACATAACTGGGAAATCTAGTCATAAGTTGGCTTCTGTAATCAGGGACTCATCTGTCTCTTATTCTGTCAGTCTTTGTGTTGACTTCATTCATAGGCGATCTCTCCTTTATGTTGGCAGAGGCAGCCCCGGCAGCCCTAGCTGACATCTCAACTCAGAATTAGAGATTCCAGAGCTGGTTTTGGAGAGGGCAGTGATTGGCTGATGTGGGTCACATGCTCATCCTAAACCAATCATGATGGCTGAAGTGGGGGACTCTGGATGCCCCTGGATCACACATTGGTTCCCTTGGAGCTGGAGCAGGGAGTTCAGCCCCACCTCCAACTTCAGAAGAAAAACAGGAGGTGTAGTTATCTAAAGAGATGCTAGACAGCAAACAAAGTTTACCGGAAGTCTTGTTGCCCTTACCAGAAGTCATTCCTTGGTGCTCTTTGCCTGGCAGAGGATAGGACTGAACAGACCATGCATTTGACCCAGGTAGTCCTTACTGAACTAGCAGCAAAAATGTGCTGATTTGCCTGACATGTGCAGGACTCAGTACTTGGGGAGGGAGGTAAGCATGTTAAGTTTTCCTTGCCCTCAAACTGCTTATCATCCAACTGAGGGACATAAGGCATATATACATAAAAAATAATGGGCAGCACAGTATTTGCAAGTACATGAGTGACTAAGAGAAGGGAAGGGCCCTGGCCTGGCCACAGATGTGACCACGAGCAAGTTGTTCACCTGGCTTGGTTGGAGCTTCCTCATCCATAAACCGAGAAGGTGAGTTAATATTTGTCCCATGTTTCCTGAACTGCAAATGTGATTTACAGAAGAGATGCCAACTGCCATTTCCTTTAGCAATCACAAACTCACCTTTAGAACCAGGGTCACTGCTCAGGGAAGGATCAGGAGCTGCACTGGGCTTGACAGTGACCCCTTGTAGAATGCCTTGAGGGAAAGGCCCCCCTCAAATCCATCAATTGCCACTAGCAGTTGTGTGGAGTGTCCACTATTTAGCATTGTCCTGACACCTCAAGGCCACCTTTTCTGGTCTCCTTCTCTGACCTTAACTCCCTGGGATCCTATTGACCTGTGCTTGTTAAAAAAAAACCAGAGCGGTAGAGAGCTGGGGTGGACAGATCACAGCGGGAGGCTTGGATGGGGCAGGGGTCTTGCCTAGCTGCAGAAGCGTGGGCCAGCCCCATGCACCCTGAGGCCAGGTTCCTTCCGGACCTAGAGGCATCTGAGACCATTTTCACTTCTCTTGCCTGAAAAACTTCAGACCTGGGTCCTGCAAAGGTGCTGCTTGAAACCTGACCCCTTCCTGCATGAAGGGCTGAAAGCTCTTACCTGTTCTGTGGTGACACTGACACCAGTAAGCAGGAGATCCCCCGCCATCACCTGGAACTTGAGCACAGGAACCTGCTTTTACTTAGGCCTTTGATTCAACTGAAAATGAGACTTCCGACCAGGCTGGCAACTGAAAAATTCCTCTTATTTTAATTCTTCTTCTTCTCCTCCTCCTTCTCCTTCCTCTTCCTCTCCTCCTCCTCCTGTTGATGTACACCAATCTCTTTTTTTTTATTAAGTTGTGATTAAAAAGCCAGTGTAAAACATGAGATAAATAAAAAATTTTAAAATTAAAACAGTAAATAAATTAACAAGTGAAAATGTTGAAACGAAATTAAAAGCAGCCATAATTTCATCCTAGCACGGTATTTGCTTTTGTGCCCTTTATTCCCCTGTGCACAAGTGGTTTCTCAGTGTTTACCAGACTTGAGTTTTCAAAGAAAGCAAAACAAAATTAAAGCTGCAAGGAGTCACGGGCATTGAAGAGCCCCAAAAGAGAAATGTAGCTGTTCCTGTTGTGCTGAAGTCTCACTCTGTTGCCATCCTTGGGGATCCTTGTCCCCAAGGTCTGTCCAGGAGGCAGTTTTATACAACAGTTAGGAATTTGGGCTTTGGATTCAAATCCTGGCTCTGCCACTCACTGGCTGTGTGCTTGTGCAAGTTACCTAACCTCTTCCAGCCTTTACTTGCTCATCTGTAGAATAGGGATCATAATCATACCTACTTTGTAGGGTGGAGAGGGCTAAAACTAAAGAGAGGCATTTGAAGCATTTAGTGACTAGAGTACAGAAAAGCTCAACGAATGATGGTAAAATAAAGTACTTTTTGATGTTATGGTAATTCATCCTCATGAGAGGAGCCACCTTATACCGAATTCTTTTTTTCTTCTTTTTATAAACCTGGTGGTAGTCTAAGCACCATGGAGGTTAGGATTCTGAGGGGAGCCTAAATAAAACCCTCAACAGATTTGGACAGCTTACAAGTCAGGGTCAGAATTTCCCACAAACCTGTGACACTTGCTTCCCATCATTCTCCCTTGGTCTCTTTCCTTTGGACACAGGAGCAGTTTAAAACTAGCGGCATCATGTGGTATATCCAGATGGTGGAATATAATTTGATCATAAAAAGGAATGAGGTACTGGTACCTGCTACAACATAGGCAAGCCTTTAAAACATTGTGGTAGATTAAAGAAGCCAGCCACAGTGGACCACATGTTGTATGGGCCCATTGATATGAACTGTCCAGAGTAGGGAAGCCTCTAGAGATGGGCAGTAGATTAGTGGTCGTTGGTTGTCAAGGGGGTTTGGGAGGAAATGAGGAATGACTGCTAATGGATAGTTTCTTTTTAGGATGATGAAAAATTCCTAAAATTATGTAGTGCTGATGGTTGCACAACTCTGTCAATGTACTAAAACCTTTAAACCGTACACTTTAAAATGGATGAATTGTGTGATAGATGAATTATTTCTCAATAAATCTATTATTTAAAAAAAAACAACCAACCAGTGGTGTAGCTGCTTCCTGTTTAATGAACAGTAGGCAGAGCTGCCTTAAATGAATGAATAGGGCAACCACCCTTGTGATCAAGCAGCATCAAGCATTTATTGAGCCATCCTGGGTGCCTCAGGCAGATGCAGAGAAACCTAAGTTGTGGTTCTTCTCTCAAGAAACTTGAGAGGATAAGAATAGAAATTCAGTGTGAGAAGTCTTTGCTTCATTCATTGATTCCTTTATCACCCTCATTAGTCCAAGTATTTGTTGTGTTCTTACTATATGCCAAGCACCATTCTAAGTTCCAGAAATAGAGCAGCGTGTCAGAGCTTACAGTTTGGTGGAATCAAATACAAAGATGTGTCAGCTTTATAAAAGAGAAGCTTAAAAAAAAAATTTCTTAAAGAACATAAAAAAAAAAAAAAAAAAAAAACTCAAGGGACTCAGAATAGCCAAAACAATCTTGAAAAAGAAGAACAAAATTGGAGGACTCTCACTTCCTAGTTTCAGGATTTACTACAAAGTGACAGTAGCCAAGACAGTGTGGTATTGGTTTAAGAATAGACATACAGATCAGTGGATCAGAATTGAGAGTTCAGTATGTGAATCACATCTCCATAAAACTGAGACTTTAGAAATAAATCCATATATTCATGGTCACACGGGTGCCAAGACTTCTCAGTGAGGGAAAGAGTAGTCTTTTCAACAAATTGTGCTGGGACTTAACAGTGGGTATCCATGTGCAAAAGAATGAATTTGGACCTCTACCTCATACCATATGCAAAAATTCACTCAAAATGGGTCAAATACCTAAATGTAAGACCTAAAACTGTAAAATTTTTAGATGGAAACATAGATATGAATCTTTGTGACCTAGGATTTGGCAACAGATTCTTAGATATGACACCGAAAGCACTAACAACAAAAGAAAAAAATAGATAAATTGCACTTCATCAAAATTAAAAACTTTTATGCTTCAAAAGTCACCATCAAGAAAATGAAAAAACAACCCACAGAATGGGAGAAAATACTTGAAAGTCATATGTCTGATAGGGACTTATGTCTAGAATATGAAGAACACTTACAACTCAACAATAAAAAGTCAAATAAATATTTTTTTAAATGAGCCAGTGATCTGAATAGACACATCTCCACAGAAGGTATAACACATGGCCAATAAGCACATGGAAGGGTGCTCATTGTCATTAGTCATCAGAGAAATGAAAATCAAAATTAAAAAGACATACTAATGGGTGTTAAAGATATGAAGAAATTGGAACCTTCATGTGTTACTGGTGGAAATGTGAAATGGTGCGGCTCCTTGGAAAACTGGCAGTTCCTCAAAAAGTTAAAAATGGGTTATCATTTTTAGTAGAAGTAGAAGCAATTCTACTTCTAAGTATAAACCCAACGGAAATAAAAAAAATACATCCATACAAAAACCTGTGCACGAATATTCATAGTAGCATTATTCATACTAGCCAAAACAATCCAAATGTCCATCAGCAGACAAAGGGGTAAATGAAATGAGGTATATCTGTACGGTGGAATAGTATTTGGCCATAAAAAGAATGAAGTACTGATACATACTACAGCATGATGAACCTTAAATGTATTTTGCTAAGTATAAGAATCCAGTCACAAAAGGCCATATACTATATGATTCCATTTATATGAAAATGTACAGAAAAGGCATATCTGTGTAGACAGTACATTAGTGGCTGCTTAGGGCTATGGGGATGAGAGACTTGAGAGGTGATGGTTACAGGTACAGGATTTCTCTTTGAGGTGATGAAAATATCCTAAAGCTAGTTTATGGCAGTGTTTGCTTAAAGTACTAAAAACCATTGAATTGTACACTTTAAATGGCTGGATCGGCTGTTGTGTGAATTGTATCTCAATAACACTGTTAACCAAAAAATATAATAAAGATGCCTCCCTAGGAGAGTGAGATGCCCCAAGCAGACTTGTATTTACTGCTGTAGGACTGAGGGCTTAGTGGACCACTGGGGCTGAGGATGGTAAGGGGTGGCTGTCACCGCTGGCAGGACGTACATTGGGTCAGTGAGAATGTGACCTCAGAAGTAAAATGAGCAGATTTTAACCAATTTAGGGGGAGCATGTGCGAGGGTAACTAATGAGAAATAAGATAAAGAATGTTAGATGGTGGCTTAATGGTTTGGAATCTTGCCCACAGCCACCTCCCTTGGTGCTTTATGGTGGTCCTAGCATATCCAGTCCCATCATTTTTCTCTGTCCCTCTGAGGTCCACTCCAATCATCGCACACATTGGTCCTGAGGAATGTAGCCATATCAGGCCAGTTTACTCTTATGTGGCCAAGAGGGACTCCTGTTAAAAACATCCTCTGGGTGGAAACAACGCATGTATCCAGTGACAGATGAGTGGATAAACACGTGTGTTGTACACATAACCGTGGAATATCATCCAGCCTCAAAAAGGTGAACTGCTGACACAGGCCAAGACATGGATGAGCCTCTGAGACTGTGTGCATAGTGAAATAAGCCAGACACATAAGGACAAATGTGTATGATTCTGCTTACATGAACTATCTAGAATAGGCAAATTCATAGAGATAGAGTAGTGGTTGCCTGGGACTGCGGACAGGGGAAATGGGACGTTACTGCTTAATGGTTATAGAGTTTCTGTTTGGGACGATGAAAAATGTTGGAAATAGTGGTGATGGTTGCATAACATTGGACTGTACTTAATGTCAGTGAGTTGTACCCTTACAAATGGTTGCAGTGGTTAACTTTGTTATGTATATTTTCCCACAATTTAAAAAAGATCCCCTGGGGAATCAGTGGAGCTCTGGACAAGCTGGAATCGGTATCTGAGCTGACAGGGAAAGAACCCAAGGCATGAGATGAACCTCAGATGTAGGGATTTCTCTGAGTTGAAACACTGTTTTTATTTTTACTTTTTGGCTAACAGTGCCATTTGTGAAAAAGCATAAGGAATTAGAGAAAGATGGATGAAGCTTTGTTTTTAAGTCTGTGCTTCTATTCTTCTGCAGTTGGGAGTGAGAGCCCAACTGTAGGAAGCTGTCTGCCTAGGACACCCGGCTGGGAGAGGGTTCCTCTTGCCCAGTCTTCCAGTGGGGGCAGCAGTCTGATGGGGTCTGCAGGACTCCTGCTTTCTGGCTGAAAGCACAGTGCTGTGGGAGAGGCAAGAGGGCCCGACCCTGTTGAGAAGTGACAAGGCTTGGGGCCTTCCTAAGGGGAACATGAATCTGATGCAATGCTGTTGTCTACCTAAACAGAAAAGGGAGATTTCATTGCCCTGGATCTTGGAGGGTCTTCCTTTCGAATTCTGCGGGTGCAAGTGAATCATGAGCAAAACCAGAATGTTCACATGGAGTCTGAGATTTACGACACCCCGGAGAGCATCATGCACGGCAGTGGAAGCCAGGTGGGTCCCTGCTCCCTTCCCATCAGCCCCAGTGGGTCTGGCGTCAGGCCCTAGCGCACCTCCAGGAACCAGACCCAAAGCACTGGTGTGCTGAGCCCCTGGAGGGGTCGTCATAGGTGCGTGTGGAGAAGGGGTGACTGCCTGAAGGGACCCCACTGTCTGGGCAACCTGGTAAATGGGAGGGAGCTGCTGGGACAGTGGCAGGTGAAGGCTGAGAAGAGGGGACCCAGCAGGGAAGTGCACTCATTCCCTAAGGATCCTGGGATTGGTTCCCCCACAGAGGGGTAGCAGAGCCCTTGGGTGAATGACTTTTTCCAAGTCATTGTCCTCCTCACCCCATTCACCAAAGGCCCAGGCCTCATATGTTGTGGCTGTCACCCTGTGGGGCAGCAGGAATTTGAATTCACAGCCCCAGGGCTAACGAAGGGCTCCTGGCTTAATAGTCTCCCATGAGCTCTTGGCACAGAAAGCAGGGAGGGCAGGGCCTTGCCTGGAATGTCGCTGTCCCTTCCTCTCACACTAACCCTGCCAATGGGAGGGCTGCCTTCCTTAGCTGGCTGAGGCCCGTGGGCAAGCTTGGAAAGGCCTGTCCACCCACTGCACCCTGCATCTGGCTGCGGTGAGTGGTGGCTGCAGGTCCACTGAGGACCCTGTGATCAGAGGGTAGGCAGCCCCTCATCAGGCTTCAGTCACTTCTGGCTCTGTGTGTGGGAGCTGCTACTCACCCTTTCCTGTGGGTGTTTGGGCCCCTCCCATCTGTAGCTTGCCTCCTGAGTCATGGCTGCTGTCAGGATATGTGTTCAGAGGTTGCCAAATATTTGTTTTAGGGAGGGTGTGTTCACGACAAGGTTCATGACTAAGTTCTCCAGAAAGCACGCTTGTTCTGGGCTGGACTTTGAGATGAGACTCAGAGCCTTCTCCTCTTGACTCCACTTAGTTCCTAAATTAAGGTGGGTGAGACCTGAGGCAAGCTCTCTGCCTTTTCCTTATATAAGAGAAAAGGGCTAATCTGGGCCTTTAACCTGCTCTCAGGGGCTTGGGTTCAGAGCTTTTGAGACCATCTCACAGGGAGCACTGAGGAGAGCACTGTCACTAGGACAGATGAGCCACTTCTCAGCCAGCCAGTGAAACGGGTACATCACTTTTTGGATGGTCCTGCCTGGAGGTCCCCCCCTTATGCCTCCATTGTTGGGCTGCAGAGACTGGCTCATTCATCCAGTGTGTGCTTAAAGGCTGCCAGCGGGCAGGTGTCCTCATCCTGCCCAGTGGTCTCTGCGCTGCTCCTTTTCGCAGGTGGCAGCAGCCTCTGGTTGGCATCCTGCTCTTTCCATTTGGTGACAAGTACTGAGCTGTCACTCTGTTCCCCCTTAGTCCTTGGGTTGAGCCACTTCTGTTTGCTGCCTTCACCATCAGGATTCTCTCCCTGTGCTGCAGGCATTCCTGTGTGCTTTGGCCTGATTTTTTAGGAGCAGAGTTGTAAATTAAGGGGTTGCTCCCCCAAGGGGCACACTTGCTACGTGACTTCCCCAGTAATTTCCTTGTTTCTGCCGCCCCAGGCCCTCATCTCTCCTAGCCTCTGTTCCCATCTTTCCAGCCCTAGGATCACTTTGTTTCCTGCTGTTTCTTCCTCTGCCCCTTTTAAGCAGTCTGCAAAGAAAAGATGATGATGATGATGATAACGATACTGTTGCATTATAATAGCAAATACGTACATAGAGCTTGTTATGTGTCAGTCACTGATCTAAGCACTTCCTATGGATTAACTCATTTAATCATCACAGTTACCCTATGGGGTAGGTATTATTATTATTATTCCCGTTTCACAGCTGAGAAAATTGAGGCTCGGATGTTAAGTAACCAGCCCCTTGGGTCTTATGGTGCATAAGTAATAGAGCTGGGATTTGAACCCAGGCAGTCTGGCTCCAGATGTTAGAGTTTTAGCAGTGTGGAACATGCTTAGGCTATGTTTTGTCTTTGTTTTTAATTAATTAATTTATATTTTTATTAAAATTTTTTGATGGTGTGGAAATGTGAGGGCTATGGGCAAGGAGGAATGTCCAAGGGATTGAAGGAGGAGAGGATTGGCAATTGGAAAACAGGGATGAAACAGGAACCTTTCATACAGAAGTTTGGTATGAGGTTAGCAGTTAGTGTCGGGGGCCCATTTTTCTGAGCTCTCTTATCGACCTATAGAGCATGCTGGTAAACCAAGAGCCCCATTTTGCCCATGACGCAACTCAGACTCGCAGACTGCTTCTGTCATGTGCAGGAATTTTAGATAGATTTTTAAACCTTTTATTTGAAATAACGTTAAACCTACAGAAATGTTTAAAGATAAGCACAAAGAGCTTTTTATACCTTTTATCCGGATTTCCCAATTGTTAACTATTTGCTTTATCCTTCTCTCTCTCTCTGCACACACACACACACACACACACACACACACACACACACACACACAGACACACACAGTATCCCAAAAGTTTCAGTGCAATTTTAAGCTCTAATAATTTCAAAAGCATACATGCAACTTTCTTAAAACATCGCTTACTTAGTTTTGTGGATTTTGACTAATAAATGTTTAGGTTTTTGTTTCAGTCATTGTTTGCCATTTTAAATTAGAGAGGGTGAGTCTGTGTGGGGGGAGGTTTAAAATAATGACCATGTTGTCAGGAAAGGAAAAGAACTTTTTTTAAACACTAAAAATTTGAGTCCAGAGAGCTGGGTAACTTCCCTTTCTGGTTGGTCACAGACATAGGTTAGTGGTGCAGCAGGGAGGGGAGGCTTCCTGTCTCCTCGACAAGCTTGTCGCCCCTGGGTGGCGGGCATTCCACAAACAGCACTTCTGAACTGAGCACGTGGGGTGGGTGTGTTTGGCTCACATCCCTGTGAATCCGCTTCTGCTTCCGAGGTCCCCCTCCGCTTCCTTCCACACGGCAGCAGCCGCCTCTCCTGAGGGCCTGGAGCTGCTGATCACAGATGACATGGGGTGTGCTGCCGGCCTTACTGATGGGTTTATAGCGCTCAGAATATAGGTTGCGGGAAGCTTAGCTGGGCTTCTCCGGGGAGGGTGGTCATGCTTCTTGGCCAGAAAGTCAGACTGCAGAGCTGGCTCAGGGACATCTAGGGAAGATGGGGGGTACGAGTCATGACTCCTGGCCCCTCTCAGGGATACCCTGCGAAGTGGCCGTGAAGGCAGCAGTGCAGAGACTGCCTCCCCCAGCCTGGCCAGCCCTGACCCTGCCCTTGGCTGAACTCCTCCTACAAAGTTTATTTGACATTTTGTTTTGTGTTCCCCTCTCCTCTTAGTCTGTCAGGGACCCCCGACAGATTGGCCAGAGTGAGTGAACCGTGGCCTTGGTGAAGCTGCCTCCTCTTCTCCCCTTGAACTACAACTGTTTGGGGAGAGAGAGTGGGTGTTACTTGTGGTTTGGGTTTTTTGTTTTTGTTTTTCAAAATTCAATCTGGAGTCAGAAAGCTGTGGATTCTGACAGTTGGTCCTTCTGCCCTTCCCGCAGTCGGGCCCTGGTCTGGTCCCTTATTCTTCCATAGCCCTTATTCCAAGCACCGCCCCCCAGACTGGGGGCCAGCCCCCTCCCCTGTCTCTGTTCTGTCTCCAAATCCCTTTATTTTAAAAAATTTTGGAGGGGGGAGCGAATTGGGTTTATTTATTTAATTATTTAATTATTATTCTTTTTTAATGGAGGTACTGGGTATTGAACCTAGGACTTCGTGTCTGCTATGCATGCACCCTACCGCAGAACTATACCCCCCACCTCCCCAAATCCCTTTAGACAGGGAGAGAAGAGGAGGAAATAGGAGGGGATCTGCCCTCTCCTTAGTCACCTGGGAGGGCCCTGCCCCATGGGCTTCACCCTTTCTTGTGGGCTATCTCCTTGACACGTTTGTTAAAATCAAACCCAAATAAAACTGTAAGTTTAATATGGAAAAAAAAAAAGAATACCCTGCAAAAAAGCCTTCAGCAGATGGCCTTGTCTGGGAACATGGGCTGGGGTTACTTCCTGCGACTGTGTGGGTTGGCCCTGCCAGCACTGCCTTCTTCTGGGCTTCAAGAAGCTTCATTAGCTTTGTCAGTCCCATACAAGGGAGGTCGAGTGTTAGGACAGCCATGTGAGAAAAAAAAAAAAACGGGGTTACCTAGACAGTGGCATAGGTTCCAGAGGAGTGTATATATATATACACTTTGGTTACGTTAATCGAGGTATAGAACTAAAGAAAAGGGAAGTTCTTTTTTTTTTTTTTTTTAACATTTTTTATTGATTTATAATCATTTTACAATGTTGTGTCAAATTCCAGTGTTCAGCACAATTTTTCAGTTATTCATGGACATATACACACTCATTGTCACATTTTTTTCTCTGTGAGTTATCATAACATTTTGTGTATATTTCCCTGTGCTATACAGTGTAGTCTATTCTACAATTTTGAAATCCCAGTCTATCCCTTCCCACCCTCCACCCCCCTGGTAACCACAAGTCTGTATTCTCTGTCTGTGAGTCTATTTCTGTCCTTTATTTACGCTTTGTTTTTGTTTGTTTGTTTGTTTTTGTTGAAAAGGGAAGTTCTTAGTTCAGCGAAGCTTTCCTCTTGGTCAGAACACATATGAAGTACTATATTCAGTTCAGGATACATTTCAGAGAAGAGGGGCCGTATTAGATCCAAAACGGTCACCTTCCAGGTGCTGAGCTGCTGTCATTGATAGCACTCACGCAGAGGCTAGGGAAACAGTGTTCTGGGTTCTTTCTCATGGGTTTTAAGATGTGTATGCATATCCTGGCAACATGTTGTGGAACAGGCAAGCTTAAATTACAATCCCGTAACAATCCCGTAATCCTGAAAATAAATTGTGGTGTGTTCACACCATAGAATACTGGGCAGCAGTGAGGATGGACAGTCTAAAAGGCACACAACAACGGGAATGACTGGACTCACACACATAATGTAGAGGAAAAGAGGGCAGACACCAGAAAGTGCACACTGTCATTCCATTTACACATAGTGGACAGGCAGGCAAAGCTAACTGAGAGTGTTAGAAGTCAGAGGGGCTGGCGATTGCCCTTGCGGGGCTGGGCGGCTGCAGCGGTGACTGCACTAGGTGGGTGTCTGGGTGTTGATAACGTTGTGTTTCTTGATCTGGGTGCTGGTAACACAGGTGTGTGCAGCTTGTGAGCGTCCCGTGAACCTACACTGAGGATATGTACACTTCTTTGTATGTATATTGTACTTGAGTAAAAAGTAAAAATATGATAGCCTGAAGATTGTTCAATCACTCAAGTGGCTCGAGGCTGCGGAATTGCCCGTGGAGCTTCTGGAACCGACAGAGTGAGGAAGATAGAGACAGAGATACAGGGAAGGGGCCAGATGGCCACTCCACCTGGGTGGCTGCAGGTGATCCATGGCCTGTGTGTCATGGAGGATGAGCTGATTTTTCTCTTATTTTTACACGTCCTCGGTATCCTGATAATGCAGCTTAGTGACCACTGAGAGGCCAGTTCTGTGTGAAGGTTTTAAATGCCTCCTAAGCTGCACTGGCTCAGGATGCAGGCTCTTCTCAAGGGGCTCTTCTCTGCCCAGCACCCTGTGTGGGTGCCGTGTGGGTGGCGGGCAGCTGGGCAGCTGGGCAGCTGTGTTCCTTTCTGTGTGGGGGGAAGAGGGGGTCACTCACGTTTTTTCCTGAAATGCTGCGTCCCCTTCCTCCCTCCTGACTGCTGCCTTGTGCTTCCTCCAGCTTTTCGATCATGTCGCTGACTGCCTGGGAGACTTCATGGAGAAAAAAAAAATCAAGGACAAGAAATTACCTGTGGGATTCACGTTCTCTTTCCCTTGTCGGCAATCCAAAATAGATGAGGTAAGAATTCTGGGAGTATCAGGCTCCACAGAAGCCTCAGAGGGGGAAAGCTAATGAATCCTTTTTCTTGATTACTTTTTCCTTTTGCTTACAGGATGGCCTGCATGTCTTGTATTTTTTTTTTTAAGAAACGTTTGTAAAAATTAATGTAAGGTCATGAAAGCATGTTTGTTTTCAATTATTTATTTATGTATTTTTGGAGATGAATCATGGTATTTGTGGCTGTCGAGTAGAGAGAACCATTTCTTAAACTCAAGCAAGTGAAGGAAAACAAAGGTTTAGTGACCTTTCACAAGGTCTGTTGTTGGTACTAAGTTTCCCTTGGCTTTTTTGGGGGGAGGAGGGTAGTGAGGTTTATTTATTTATTTATCTTATTATTATTTTTTAATGGAGGTGCTGGGGATTGAACCCAGGACCTCATGCACGCTAAGCATGCACACTACTACTGAGCTATACCCTCCCCGCTAAGGTTCCCTTGGCTTTTGAGAACTGAAGCTTGACAGTCACACTCCCTGGGCACAGGCAGGGTGAGACACCCGTCCTCCCACAGGGAGAGAGGAGAGATGGCCTGAGAATGAAGGGAGAGTGCTGGCTGTTGCCAGCTTGTTCATCAGCGGCTGTGGACCGAGTGCCATCCTGTGTAGGCTGGGCGAGGCATGGTCTGCCCTCTAGACAGTACAGTCTTCCAGGAAGGAAGGCATTGCAGAGGCAGAGAAGGAACGTCCTCAGGGGCACAAGAGCCCCTCAGGACAAAGCAGATGGGCCTGGCAGAGCAGGAGCCGAAGACAGGGGCCCCCACCCACTGCCCTTGACTCCAGCCCAGGGAGGGCATCCTAACCTGGGCAGGCTGCCTGCCAGGAAGCCAGTGGATCACAGGCTCTAATTACCCATCTGAAGGCCTGTGCCCACTCCTCAGTGCTGCCTGGGACCTTCAGGACTGTCCAAATCTAGACCAGCTGCCTTTTTCCACAGATGAGCAAAGTGGCCCTCAGAGGAGTTGGGGAACCTGCCCGCAAGGAAATGGTCCAAGGTGTGGAAGTAGGATCGGTCTATTGATTTCCAGCCCACACTCTTTACACACCACGTTCTCTGAGGCTTTTGGGGGCCTGGGCCATTCTGGAGGCCACAGGGCCTGAACGGCAGCTCCTCCTAACCCTGCCGTAGTTGTAGTGACTTCCTGTATTTGGAGAAAAATAGTCAAGTAAAACAGTTATTTTTCTTTTCTAGTATCTTTGATTGAAAAAGAGATACAGGGGAGGAAGGTAAAGCTCAGTGGTAGAGTGTGTGCTTAGCATGTATGAGGTCCTAGGTTCAATCCCTGGTACCGCCACTAAAAATACTAAATAAACCTAATTATACTCCCCCACAAAAAAATTTTAAAAATTAAAAAAAAATACAGAATATGTAAAACTACCGAAATAACATAAAGGTGTAAAGCAAAATATAAAATCCCTACCCTTCTGTATCCCCAAGTGAATAACCATGGGATGTCTGTCCTTAATGTTTCTCCATTAATAGACAAACAGAAATGGAACATATTTTGTAAACAGCAAAGTCACTGCTTACAAATGGGGGTTAAGTTCCAAAGTTGGGGAAGAGGCATGAATCACATATAGTTAATATTATCCTTTAATCTCTAGGACTTGGCTCTTAGAAGTTCAGTAGCCAGGAATTATCTTAGCATTTTGTTTCTCTTCCCAATTTGGCTCTAACGAAAGTTCCTTGGGGCTATCGAAGCCAGAAAGGTCTGGTTTGTTTGTTTGTTTGTTTGTTTGTTTTCCAGAAAGGTCTGGTATGAAAGTGCAGAAATGTGATGAGGTCATAATAGGATTTCTCCTGTTCTCTTTGTAAATGAAGTCTGGCTGCGCGCTTGGCCTGTTAGATTCGCATGCTGTGTGACGCTGCCGCCCTGGCCAACCACTTAGTGTATTACTGCAGTGTGAGCTGCAGGACTTTTTTTTCCCCCATGGCAGCCGCCAGAGAAATCCATCGTGTAGATGGATAAACAAGAGAGAGGACAGTCTGGCTCTGCACCTCGGTGTGATCTGGAGTGAGCCTCTTGTCCCCTCTGGGCCTCTGCTTTGTTCTTGAATGGACTCCCCAGAGACCTGGGGATTTGGAGGCCTCCCAGGCCTCTTCTAACCCCATATTCTCTCCTTTGCAGGCCATCCTGATCACCTGGACAAAGAGATTTAAAGCGAGTGGAGTGGAGGGAACAGATGTAGTGAAGCTGCTTGAAAAAGCCATCAAAAAGCGAGGGGTAATTTTCCCCTAGCCACTTGCCTTGGCCACTTGGAGGTGGGGGAGTGTGGGGACCAGTAGTGCATGGCCCGAGGCATCACACAGTGGGGGTTCTTGAAGACCTAGGGAGGTGAGCGGTAAGGGTTCACAGTCCGGAAGGTTGAGGGTAGTTCAAAGCAGAGCTCTCCAAAGTGCTGCCCCAGAGAGCCAAGCCCGTGGGCAGGGAATAGCCTCCTTCCGACAGGAGGGGTGGCCTGTGCAGGGAGCCAGTGAGGTCACGTGCTGCCTGCCAGGGTTGGATCAGGCACAGTCGACACATGGATGCAGTGGGCTGGTTTGCAGAGGGCTGTGGCTCTGTAAGGAAAACCCACTCTGAAAAGAATCTTAAGCCAGATAATGAAGGGAGCCTTGTCATTTTTATAATTTAATCACTGCGCTCTGATCCAGTGAATTTGAGTGCCAGCAGTTGTGAAACCGGCACCACCCATGGGGGCTGTGGTGGCTGTGGAAACAGGAGCCCTCCCGCCTCTCTGTCTTTAAGGTTGGTGATCTCTGCTCCATGTGTCAGTGGATGGTGACACCCTGTTATCTCTCCCCAGGATTATGATGCTAACATTGTGGCTGTGGTGAATGACACAGTGGGGACCATGATGACCTGTGGCTATGATGACCAGCACTGTGAAGTCGGCCTTATCATTGGTAACATCCACCCCTGTGCTCGTCCCTTCCTAAATCCAGTGTTTCCAGAAGGCACGGCCTCGCCTCCTCTCTTATGACTTCGTGTGGTCACAGCTTCTGGTCTGGTCTCTCTCTCCAAGGCACCGGCACCAACGCGTGCTACATGGAGGAACTGAGGCACATTGACCTGGTGGAAGGCGACGAGGGGAGGATGTGCATCAACACTGAGTGGGGGGCCTTCGGGGACGACGGGGCTCTGGAGGACATCCGCACCGAGTTTGACCGGGAGATAGACCGGGGATCGCTCAACCCCGGAAAGCAGCTGTGAGTCCCACCTTTCCTTACCAGTCATATAGGTCTTAGGGGACACTTAATGGAAGATTTGGGGTGGGAGATGAGAGGGGCAGGAAGCCAGGTGATTGCAAAAAGAAAAGCCCTTCAAGTGTGCGTTATCTGTCGCTCCTTTGGAGAGATACACAGTCCTGGAGTCTGTAGCTTTAAAAGCACATTTTAAATGCTTTCTCTTTGTTTAATTACACTCTAATTGTGTCCTTGTAAAATAGTTTGAAGACTAAAATACAGAAGCATTAGCATAAAGCTGAGGTTTAAAAACATACACTGTCATCGCTAATGTTGCTGCTCAGGGTGGGAGGGGCCACTTGGCGTGCAGGCCGACAGGCCGAGCAGGGAGAGTGTCTGTTCATTCAGCACACGTGTCTTGTGCACTGATGATGTGCCAGCTCTGTGCGAGGCTCCAGGGATACAGAGTAACACCTTCACTTCCAGGATTTTCGATCTAGTTAGGGGAAGGAAGTCACACGTACAAATATCTGTCGTGCAGAGGAGTGGGTGAAGCCATCTGAGTCCTGCAGACCTTAGGGTGATTCCATGTCACGTATGAGCAGGTGGGTCAGAGCTGATAAAGACTCGGACTTAACTGGGCAAATTGTCCTTGGCCTTAGAGAGCTCTGGCTGCAAAAGTATAAGTGACATTATTCAGGCTGGTGTGGGTGTCACTTTGAGCTCCTTACTTCCTAAAGTGCCTGCTCATATTTCTCTGAGATGCGGGCAACATGCATCTGATTGACCTCCCCACTGCCCTATCCTGGAGCTGGATAATGTCGGCTTGCTGAGAAATGCTCACCAACCTTGTTGGCTTAACAGCCCTTATCCTATGTTAGAGAGACACTATGCCAGGGAGTTCATTCATCATTTTGAAACTTGTCACCCAAAAGATCCTCCAGGCTGGCCGATTGGGCTTTCCACCTGAAGAGTTAATGGAATTGCATGAATAGCCAGTCCCCCTCCACTGGGAGTGGTGAAGGTGAATATATGAGGTTTCTCACTGAGAGAATCCTGGATTCTTAGACCCAGCATTGAACATCTCCTTTACATCCTGAGACTGAAGCACCAGCTTGGTAACAAAGAGCCCCAGCTCCGAAGTTCTCATAGCCGAAGGACTTTTTCCCCTCAATACATTGACCTAAAGCCCAATTCTAAAACCTGCCCCTAGCTGACATAAAGCTATTTACTCTGCCTATTTACACACGTCACTGCAGATCTGTGGATATGTTTGATATAGGACTGTCTCAGGCACCTCTGGGGTTATTCTGTAATACGTAGCATATGTAGCATATTGTATCTAAAATCCTCAAATCTCCACACTCCCAAGTGCATGTGAGTCCAGGGGTTTCAGATAAGAAATCAACCTGTAGTTACTATCAATCACTTAATCAGAAGTCCTCCTTCTCAGCAGAACAGGTAGGGCAGTTACCCGTGATAAATGAACAGATATGGCCCAGACCCTCATCTCTTTCCTTAGCCTCAGTGTAGGGATCCTACTGGGCTTGTGTGGAAACCTGGATTTCTCTGCCATCCATTTTGATGTATTTCTGAATTTCTCTAAAGGGCTGAGCTATGTCCCTAGGCTGAATTGTGACCTGGGCTCACAGATGGCTTGTAATAAACGTTTTCGGAGTGGTGGATGGATAGGGGTGGGATGCATGGACGGATGGATGGAGGATGGATGGTGGCTGGGAGGTGGCTGGGAAATGTGTGGGTGGATAGACAGGTGAATGGATTTAAAGAGTGAGAAGGGTGAAGTAAAGTCCATCTCCAATATGCTTCCCCGCTTACTGATTACCAAAGGTCGGGTCTTGGGAAGAATAACTCCAAAGAGATGACAGATTCTTGAGTTGCATCGTGTATTCCTAGAAACAGGCTGTTGGCTTGAATTTTTTGCTGAAGCAAAGTTCACTGTTCTCCCAGGCTTCTGCCTGAGTTTTGGGGTCTTGCCTATGTCTTTTGTGCAATGCCAAGCTCCTCCTAGCTCCTTTGTTCTCCTTGTACCAGGGAAAGGTATTTGCTCCATTTGACTCATGGGGGAATTAAGGCACTGGAACCCTGGGAAAGGACAAAGCTGGCCCACAACTCCGTTGAGGTTTTATCTGGCTTAAGTTTGGGGTTTTCCATCCTGTTTGAAAGTATAAGTTTTTCATAGTGAACTAACAGAATGTCTAAGAACAAAATCACTGAGGATGGTCTAGAGGAATGTTTTTCATTAGAATTACATAGAGGCCTTTAAAAAACATACAGTTGCCCAGGCATCCTCCCACTCAACCCACTTTTCCTTCCCAGTTCTGATTCTGTTGGCCTGGGCTGAGGCCTGTCCTCTGGAGCCTAAAAGTTCCTCAAGTGATTCCAGTTTTTAATGAGGATTGAAAACATAGGCATGTTAGACTTGTGCAAAGGCTCTCAGTGCCCAGGTGGGCTCTAGGCCACTATGCACTTACTGATGCGTTTTGATTGAAGTTCACATTTACTGAGTACTGACTGTATACAGCTGACAGGAAGGGTATCTGTGCAGCAGCTCTGTGGCTCCTGCCTCCATTGGCAGTTGCTGCTTCCGGACTGTGAGGGAAGGACCCCCATCCTTGCCCCTGAATCAGCAGGTCTCTCTAAAAAGGATCAATCATCGGCTTCCTTCCTGCCGCCCTCCGTCCTGGGCCTTTGATGTTCTGGTCCCTTACCTGTCTCCTACTGGAGATGTCGGTCCCACCTTCTTTCATTTTTAATTTCCTTTCTCCCTCTCCTGTTTTCTGGGCTCTTCATTTTCTCTGTTGTGTCTGGAATTTTGAATCCTATTTACCTGCGATTCCTTATCACATCTTTCAAAATGAAAGAGACACTGCCCCAGAAAACAGCAGCAGCAGTGATGGTAACAGCGGGGAGGCTTGGCCTGGAGCACGCTTTGGCCGGAATGGTGCTGTAGTAGCTGTGCCTCTTTTCAAGTCAGCCCTCTAGCCCCTTTTCTTACTGTTGCTCTGCCCTCTCCATAGACACTCTCAGCAGCTCTAATCCTCCCTCATTAGGTGGCCCAGGCCTCTCCCTCCTCTGTCCCTGGGCTGCCCATGGGAGCAGACCCTGGCTGCCAAGGAAACTCCTGATCGGCGTTCAAGTCCTTGCTCCCCTGTCTGAGTACGGTCCCCTGCCCACCCTTCCCAGCTCCCCCAGGCCTTGTGGGTCTCAGCCCTGCCTGTGCCCACCAGCAAGCAATGAGCTGCAGCACCACGGTGCCGCCCACTGGCCTGTGGTCCTAGGCATCTGACGGCTGAGAGGCAGATCACGACTTGCTTGGTTTCACTTGAGGCTCATGAGATGTGCTGTTTCCTCCTTCTGCTGCTCCAACAGGGACTCTAGGGACTGAGAAAGGACTGACACCTGGCCTCGGGCTTCCTTTATCTGGAAAGGGGGGTGGTGGCAGTATCTACATGTCTGAGACACCATTGTGTGGAAAGGGGAGCAGATCATTCTGAGTGTCTCCAGAAGGCAGAGTGAGAAGCAATGGGTAGAGGGGTACCAGGAGGCTAACTTTAGCTCATCCTCGTTGGGGAAGAATCTTCCTATTGTCACACTTGCCCCACTTGGGGGCCGGCTGCCTAGAGGGAGTAAGCTGGAGGTAGAAGAGCAGAGGCTGGGTTAGGGTGGGGCTGGTGGCTGCAAGCATGACAGTAATTGGTCACATTTAATGACACTGTCCATGAGAGAGGCAGAGCAGCACAATGGCTAGAGCATAGAATCTGGGGCTGGATTTAACTGGGTAAAAAATGTGGTTTTGCCACTTATTAGCTCTATGACATTGGGGAAGTTATATAACCTCCCTGTGCCTCAGCTTTCTCATCTGTGGAATGGGGGTAATGACAGTATCTGTCTCATAGGGTTGTAATGAGGATGAAATAAATTAATACATGTAAAGTGTTTAGTTAAGTATGAGACACATAGCAAGCATTCATCGTTAGCTGGACACTGCAGCACTTCACTTGTACCAACCCCTGTCCTCCATACCACAGCCTCACAGGTAGGCCCTGCCATGATCCCCATTATGCAAGTAAAGAAATCGAGGCCCGGAGAAGCGGGTGGCAGAGTAGTGGCAGAGCCAGGGTTGAGCCCACGCAGTCTGGCTCCTGCCTTCTCTGAGATTCCAGCTCGGGCTGCACAGAAGCTGTTCCCACAGGTGCTTGGGGCAGCCACCAGGCAGGGCAGCTGGGACTCAGAAAGTTGCTCTCCTGCCAGGGATCCTCGACACAGCCTTGGCGGGGGCGGTCCTGTCTGGTCCTGTCCTGAACAGAACAATGAGAACTGTGTTTCTCTGCACCCAGTGTTGGGGCGAGGGGGCCACGTGCTCAGGTCCCAGCAGCATCCCTGGCTCCCGGGCCTGGCTCTGAATGAACAGATTGTTTTACTGTGTCACAGCCAGCTCGGGGTGTGCCAGCTGGGCTCCCTCAGAGGAGAGGCTGGCCGCCCGGGCGTGGAGCTGCCTCTGATCTGTCCTGCGCAGGGCTTCCTCCTGTCTCCGGTCAGCTAGGATCCGGGCCTGGATCTGGCTCAGATACAGTCTCGAGCCCCAGTCCCTGGTGGCTTCTCTGCAGTGCTGGGCTCAACATGGCTGCTGCAGTCACAGAGCCCACACTGCCCACCACACCTCCCAGGGGAGGCAGGAGAGCGGATCTGTGGGATTGGCCTGTGGCTAAATGTGGCCAGAGCAGTAGGATAAGCTGATTGGCTTTAAGCTACTCAGAACCTTCTCCTGGAGTGTAGGGTGAGGTCAGTGAGGAAGGAGAACATGGATGCCAAGGGAGTGACCAGCCACAGAAGTCCCATGTTCCTCATGCTGTATTTCAACCCCATCAGCTCCCTTGGGGAAGACCCTTTCTGAGCTGGGAAATGGAGAGAAAACTTCCTGGCCACTTTCACACAGGGGCTAGAGAGCTCCCTGATAGAATGATGAAGAGGAAAGCCCTTTAACAAGTACAGCATGAGGTTTTATAAGAGATGATCATATTCTCCTCATTTCTGTGTGGGGTCTTCTCTTCAATCCTGATCTAAATCCTGATGTTTTCCCTGCCTCCAGGCAGCCTTCCATGCCTGCCCCCACCCCATGGTGCTCTCCCATTTCCTACCTGAGGATAGGGGTTGGGTCTGGATCACCCCTGTTCCCCGGCTGTCTGCTCATTGTTTAATCTCACAAGTGCGTGGTCTTGTCGTGAGCTTGTGGTGGTGGTGGTGGGGGGGCGATTTTTGTGTCTTCCCCACCCTTCATGCGTTGCCCCAGTGGTGGGTACGGAGGGAGGACCTGACAAGCACCTGGGCACTTTTCTCCTGCAGGTTTGAGAAGATGGTCAGTGGCATGTACATGGGCGAGCTGGTCCGACTGATCCTGGTCAAGATGGCCAAGGAGGGCCTCTTATTTGAAGGGCGGATCACCCCGGAGTTGCTCACCAGAGGGAAGTTTAACACCAGTGATGTGTCAGCCATCGAAAAGTAGGTGCCTCCCCTCAGGCTTTCTTTGAGGTTGGGGTAGGGGGGCAGAGAAGAACAATGGGTCCCTCATTACCCTCTGAATCCTGGTTTGAGTGTCAGGGCTCTCTGGGTCGGTCTCTGCTGTCTTTGCTGACCCACCCTGGGCTGCTGTCCCTGCACGCCCCTGGTGGCAGCTCATTAAAGAGCCATCTAGTGCAGATTAAAAAAAAAAAAAAGCCATCTAGTTAGTAGCAAATGCTTTGTGGATGGTTTAGTTACAAAAGCTGCCTCTTCGCCTTCAATCTCCACCCCCACCACACACAGACACACACTCACTCACTCACTCACTCACTCACTCACTCAGGATAAGATTGGAGTCCAGGGAGTAGATGATCCTAGGGGTGGACAGGAGCCGACTGAGCCCAGGCCTGGGGCAATCTCCCTTGGAATATCAGGACCTTCTCCAGACGATGTTCAGGGGAACTCTAGGGACTTCAAGATAATTAGGTGTCCCCTGACGAAAGGGTTCTGTGGCCAGTAGGATTGGGAAATAACTGCATATTTACCCTCCATTTAGAGTTGTACAGTACTCATTAGCATATTAAAGAAAACTCAGTTCACATTGGTTAACTGGTCATTTCCCAAAATTCTTCTCTGCCTGAAACACCCCACCCTGCCTCCTTTCCGACATTCTCTCACCTGTTCACAGCCACAGGTGTTTCCTGGCACAAGTCTGAGAAACACTGATTAATCAATGAGACAGGACAGATAGACATAGAAGGACAGAGTCCAGCCCACAACCTGACTGCTACCCATCTGAGCTAAGGACCTTTCTCAGCATCAGAAACCCAGACTTTTCTGCCTCGACTGTTATTTGCAGGCCTTCACCCTGAGAGGGAAGAAGGTGAACTTGCTTTTGGGGTAGTTTGATGTACTTGGGTGGCTCCAAGTCTAAAGGACTCCTGTCCTGTGGCAGTTCCAGGCTTGGTTCGTGGTTCAGGAGACTCCTTGTAGCCATGTGAGGCCACCTGCTTAAAGCAGGGCTAGCTTGGTGCTACAAACAACCTTCCATGTCCGCACAGGACCGTCATCCCACTGCCTCTCCTGTGGTCCTGGAAATTCAGACAGAGCCAGTGGCATTATAGCTCTGGCCACTGGGGGAAGATGCTGATTTAAGTAGAAAGGGGTTTATCTGGACTTACTCTTATTTTGCATCTGAATCCTGGCATTTGTCCTAGGATCTCTCTTCTTCAGCAGCGATTGGTACAAAGCTACAGGGAGTCACGTTACTGAGTTTCCAACCATATCTCTTCTCAAGTCTCCTGGTCAGCTGCTGGGAAGGGAGGGAGCAGGAGACTCGTGGCTTGTCTTCAGAATCATTGACAAAGTCAGGAAATGCCTGCCTTTCTCTACGCCTGTTTTTGATGTTGGCTCTTTGGTTACCAAGAAATAAAACCCATTTGAACTTGCTCAAGAAAGCATGTATATTGGAATAAAGCCTATCTCAAAAAAGCCTATTAAAAACATCCTAAAAGGGCAGATGTTGGAAGCATTCTCTTTAAAATCAGGAGTAAGACAGTATTACCTTTTTTATTTAACATTGTCTTGGAGCCTTGGCTAATGTTTTGTTTGTTTGTTTTTAAAAAGAAAGTAAAAGAAATTAAAGGCATAAGAATAAAAAAAAAAAAGAGGAGATAAAATTATCATTATTTGCAGATAGTAATTGTCTGGAACACCAAAAGATATCTAGACAAATGATTAGAATAACAGGAGAGGTTAGGAACATGTCTGGAGATAAGATACAAAAATTAATTGTATTCCTATGTATTGGCAATAATTAAAACATGTATATATTTAAAAATAAATCTTTATTTTATTTTAGAGTATTTTTAGATTTACAAAAAAATTGCAAAGATAGTACATATCCCTCACCTAGTTTCCCCATTGTTAACATCTTACCTTAATATGGTACATTAAAAAAAAAGAAGATATAAATATATATATATTCTTTTAAAAAATACATCTATGATAGTAATAAAAATAAAATTATAAAGTACCCTGTAATGAATCCAACAAAAGATATACAAAGCATGTATGCAGCAAATTAAAATTTGACTGAAGAACATCAAGGAGGAATGTGTAGAAATCCAGGGTCAACTCAGACCCCAAGAGCAGGAACTTCCCCCAGGTCTCCCGGCTGCTGAGCCCTGGGGTGGAAGCAGCTATTTCTCCATCTGTTCAGAGACTGAGTGGTCTGGCCTGTCCTCTTCTCTCCTCGTGCCTGACATGTCATAACCCAGCCTAGTGCAGTTTTTCCTCCTGCTGCCTGGGACTCCTTATGGAGGAGACCTCTCCTCACGCTCTTCTCAGGCATTTGACTGCCTTAATCCCATGCCACACACCTGGTGAATGGAGTTCACCTTTCCAGGACCTTCAAACCTCAGGGCTTTGCACTGCCTGCTGTGGTCCATAACTCACAAGTATTGGCCTCTAACCTCGCAGGAATAAGGAAGGCCTCCACAATGCCAAAGAAATCCTGACGCGCCTGGGAGTGGAGCCATCTGACGATGACTGTATCGCAGTGCAGCACGTGTGCACCATTGTCTCGTTTCGCTCTGCCAACCTGGTGGCTGCGACGCTGGGCGCCATCCTGAACCGCCTCCGAGATAACAAGGGCACCCCCAGGCTGCGGACCACGGTTGGTGTCGACGGGTCTCTTTACAAGACGCACCCACAGTGAGTCTGCCCTTTGCTATAATTGGCACTCAGTACCCATCTGGGCTAAGGACCTTCTCCAGAGGTCAGACTTTTGCACCCAGTGAAGGTTTTTGGCAGACAAGACAATGCCTAGTTCTGGGCAGAAAGAGTTGCCCAGTCGGGAAGTATCTGGCCCTCAGCTGATTCTCGTTGGTGTTGCTTCTGCACTGCACTGTCATCTCTCCTTGTTCATAAGTCTTGCCTGAGATTTCCATAGCTGCCAGGAGCACTGGGTGGAATGTGTCTGTATCTTATATTCTCTTCTTGTCTGCATTTCATCAGGGGCCTTCATCCTGTCTAGTGCTTGGGTCATAGGTGCAGTGCTCACGTTCCTGCTGTAGAAGCTCCTGTGAGTTTCTAAAGTCCTCCAAACACTCAGATACTACTTTCTTTTTTTTTTTAAATGGGCAACTTGTTGACACTTTCTATCTGAGGGCCAGAGAAAGATGTAAGTTGTAAGTAGTCCGCATAGATGCTGCCTTTTTGTCTGTTGGATGCCTTGGTTGGAAAAGCCTTCTGTGGCCACTTAAGAGCATGGCTTATACCTTTAAAAAAGGCTAAAGGTGAATTCTAAGTCTTTATGTACCGAGTTTTAATAATAACCACCTGTGACCTGATTTTTTGTGCAGGAACTCAGATATTTCTCCCACTGTATATGGTAACGTGCATGTGAAGTGGCTTTGTGCATACTGTATCTTCATACCCAATTCTAGTGTCAGTTAAATGAAGATTGACTTAAACTGAAATAGTTCTGTGTTGCTGAGGGGAGGGGTTTTAGCTAGTTAGCGGTCAAATTTTGTTTCTTTGTATTCTTATAGTATTTGTAAAATTCTTGATAATGAAAGCCACCTTAGTTTCTTGGCTAATTTTTGGGCAAGGAAGTTTAGGGACTTACATTAAAATTTTTTTTCTACAAGTGGGAAAATACACATAATGTAAAATTTAGCATCTTAACCATTTTTTGATTGTACAGTTCAGATTTAAGTACATTCACACTGTTGTGCTGCCATCACCACCAGCCATCTCTAGAACTCTTTATCTACAACATTACATTAAAAAAATAACTTTGACTAAATGCTCATTATTTTAGAAGTAACATTTTTGGTATAGAAACGTCAGATGGTTCAAAAAGTTACAAAAAAAATAGAAGTCATTTTTAATCCCACCCCCTGGAGTTGACCACTGTTAACATGTTGGGGTTCCATTTTCCCCGTTTCCTTTGGCAGGCAGCCTTCCATACTTACAACAGACCACAAACTTGGAAAAAATTTTGTCTCACTGAGTCCTGTCTTAAAATCCTCTTCTAACCACTAAAACATATCCAGACTCTTGGGGGCTGGGGGAAAGGGCCAAGTGAAAATTAAAAAAAAAAAAAACAAACAAAAATAAGAGAGGTCCTTCCTTACCGCCAGCTATTAATCTAACTATTTAATGAACTGATCAAGTTCCTACGACGTCACCGTCAACCGGATGCTGTCATCCTCACTAACTCTGAGGTCACCTAGTATGGAAGTGGGGGAGCTCACCCTTGTCTCCTGCTCTGTCTGACTTCCAAACACTGGGCTCTTTCTTGACCGATGTGCTGTATTATCTCCTTATCATGGTAGAAGACAGAAGTTTTTGGACCCTGAATTTTTTGTATTCGATACTCATATGATAATGAGAAGCCTCTCTCTGCGTGTGGCTGTGGGCGATTTCTGTTTTCTCTTTGCAGTTGTCTGCATTGGCTAACTTTTCTACAGTGGATGTGTGTGTCTTGAGTAAGAAGAGCAAGTGTAGAAAATGGGATTAATGTGTGGGAGAAGAAAAGGTTCCAAAGGTCCCGACAGTCTGGCTCAGTCTGGCTGTTGTGCCCTCCCCCCCGCCCCCCGCCAGGTATTCTCGGCGTTTCCACAAGACTCTGAGGCGCTTGGTGCCCGACTGCGACGTGCGTTTCCTCCTCTCGGAGAGTGGCAGCGGCAAGGGGGCCGCTATGGTGACCGCAGTGGCCTACCGCCTGGCTGAGCAGCACCGGCAGATCCAGGAGACCCTGGCCCACTTCCATCTCACCAAGGACATGCTGCTGGAGGTGAAAAAGAGGATGCGGGCCGAGATGGAATTGGGGCTGAGGAAGCAGACGCATGACAAGGCTGTAGTCAAGATGCTGCCCTCCTTTGTCCGGAGCACTCCAGACGGGACTGGTGAGGACCTCTGTTGGGTACTAACATGCCCCTCTTGCTTCTCGTGCCAGTGACCAAGTCACGGTGGGGCTGCAGGGAGGCTGGCTTCTCCAGTGGTTGCGTTTACACTGGGGTTGCATGATTTTGGCAAGAGCTAGAAACGCACTCAAACCTCTCTTCCATTTTTCCCACTGACTTGCACGTGTGTGACTCAGGGCAGTTGACTTCCCGTGGTCTGGCCTCCCAGGCAGGTGTCATCTCTAAAACCACAGCCCTGCTCAGAATTAGAAAGTGTTCTTAAAAGAACAGAGCTGGGCAAATCTCGAGGCCCTCAGATTGTTTTAGGTTTTCTGATAAACACAGTAAACCAGTGCCCCCTTCCTAGGTCCTGGCAGGGGCTGTGGAGGCACAGAGGCTGGGATTTTCACACCCAGGCAGATTGGAG
Organism: Camelus dromedarius; assembly: GCF_036321535.1. NCBI lineage: Eukaryota > Metazoa > Chordata > Mammalia > Artiodactyla > Camelidae > Camelus > Camelus dromedarius. The sequence continues at coordinate 34,204,262 of NC_087443.1, read as the reverse complement.
CTTGGCATCCAACCCTTACTGCTGACCCTGCTGGTCCTGTTGGAGCTTAGCACAGTAGGGACATTGATGAATGTTTGTGATATGAGTGTGTCCTACATGGAAGTCAGTTATTACATTATAAACCACCCTTAAACTTAGTGGCTTGAAACAACAACCATTTGTTATAGCTCATAGGCCTGTGGGCCAGCAATTTATTGTTGTTCACCCGGGCCAGTCTCAGCTGGTCTTTGCTGGGCTTATTCATGTGTCTGTAGTTGCTGGTGGGTCAGTTGGCATGGGGGGCACCCTCACATGTCCAGCCGTGGTCTCTCTGTCAGCTGGCATGCAGAAGTGCCTGGCCATGTGTCTTGTCCTCCAGTGGGCTGCCAGGCTTGCTCACGTGGTACCAGCAGGGTCCACAAGGGAGAGGGAGACTTCAGAGCCTCTCGGAGGCCTAGGCTGGGATGGCTTAGCTCTGCTTCTGCCACACTCTCTTGGCCAAAGCAAGTTATAAGGCCAGGCCAGATCCAAGGGGAGGGGAAAATTGAGGTCCTCTTTTGGTGGGAAGAACTGCAAAGTCCCTTCGCAAAGACGCATGTGTATGGGGAGGGGAATGATTGTGGCCATTTTCACAAACGCTCTGCATATTGACACATATGATTAATTTTTTTAATCTTTTTTATTTTATTTTTGGTGGGGGGAGGTAATTAAGTTTATTTATTTAATTTTTTTTTTTAATGGAGGTACTGGTGATTGAACCCAGGATCTTGTGCATGCTAAGCACACACTCTTACCACTGAGCTATACCCTCCCCCTCTCGTGATTAATTTTTATGAGATTCCCTAACATCAGGTCATTGTTGCCAAGCTTTTCAGTAACCTGGTAAAGTTTATTCGTTTATTGTGACGAACGGTTCATCCATGGGGCCTTTTGTCCTTCTAGTGTGGTGCAAAGGCTGTGGTGGTCAGTGAGTTAGTGCTCACCCCTCTCTGAGCCTGAGCTGTGTGCTGAATATGTGTTAGCTTCTCCCCTATATTTGAGATGGGACTTCCTCCCTGGTAAGTCTGAAGTCTTGGGGTTACTGGCTCCCAAGAAGTAACTAGTTCTTCTTGACTTTATGTCCTTGACCACAACAGAGCATGGTGACTTCTTGGCCCTGGATCTTGGAGGAACGAATTTCCGTGTCCTGCTGGTGAAAATTCGTAGTGGGAAAAAGAGAACGGTGGAAATGCACAACAAGATCTACGCCATTCCCACTGAAATCATGCAGGGCACTGGGGAAGAGGTGAGACGGTTTTGCTTTTACACCACCGTGGCGTGTGTGCATTGCACACGGGGCCAGTGGCATCAGTGAAGCTGCATATGACAGGTGCCGCTGTGCAGTTGTATCCCTGTGGCCTGGAAGCTTCAGGTACATTTAGCCATGCTGGGCTTAGGATGCTTAAGGGCTGTGAAGATCCTGGAGAGGGGGACTTGCTCTGCACGTGTCAAGCTGTGTGTGTGCGTGTGTACTTGGACGTGCACTGAAAGTGTGAGACCAGAGGGTGCGTGGGTAATCCCTTCTTTTCTTCTGAAGCTGTTTGATCACATCGTTTCCTGCATCTCTGACTTCCTGGACTACATGGGCATCAAGGGCCCCAGAATGCCTCTGGGCTTCACGTTCTCGTTTCCCTGCAAGCAGACGAGCTTGGATGCGGTGAGTCTCCTTCCTCCAGGCATCTGGCATCTGGCAGCACTGACTGTCCCTTGGCCAGGGTGGCTGGCTCTTGAGGCCTCCTCCAGCCTCTGTATCATCCTTCGATTCTGGAATGGTGTAGATGTCACAGTGGGTTGACCCAAGCTTTATGGCACACCCTCCAGTACATCTTAAGTCTCTACCTTCTCTTGTCATCTAAGGCATTCACCTCATCTGGGAAGCCTTCTGGTCCTCCCGGCAAAAAGCATTTCACCCTCTCACTGTTCCCTGTTCCTTGTAATGTTGTCTGATCATAGCTTTTAACACAGTTTCCAGCCATCTTTAGTATCTTTCTTTTCTGAGATGTTGTATGCTCCTTGAGCAAAGACCTGTGTTCCCCACAGGCCCTAGAACGAACAGCGTGTGGTCAGAGGAGATGCTTAATAAATGTCTCTTCAATAAATTGGTAGAAACTGGATGGTCAGGGCTGGAGCACCTGCTGAGGGCTGAGAGCAGGGAATCCATTTCCTGCTCTCAGGGAGCCCCGTCCTGTGGAGGATCTCAGCCCTGACACCAGCAGCTCCAGCACCACACTGGGTGCTGCCAGTGGGCATGGGGGATGTTCCACGCAGAGGGAACTGACTGTGCAGTCGTTCGGGCAAGACCAAGCCTGTTGTGCTAGAAGAGCCAAGGGTGCCTCTGTGTTTCACAGGGAGAGGTATGGCCCTGGAATTGGCATCACATCACACATGGGTTTAAGGCATATGATTGGCACCACAAGGGAGGCTGGGTTGGGTCACCTGCCTCTGGAAGCCAGTTAATCCAGTCACGGTGCTGACATGGGGCTTTTTCCCTCTTAAGCCCTTTTAGATCTCAGCAGGTGGATCCACATAAACTTTTTTGTAGTTCTTAAAGGTCTAGTGATTTTTAAAAGCAGTTCACGTATACTACCATTACTGTCATCATAGTACACACCCAGCACGTGTACAACTACAGTCCAGTCAAACCTGAAGTTTACTTCAGGGAGTCACAGTGTTACTAAAATGTGCATTTCTCCGTTTGTATTGCTGGCAAACTATTCTTCAGGAGAACTAGATGGTTATACCAGGGGCGGCACCATTAATCTTCTGTGCCTCAGTGTCTCCATCTGTGAAGTGGGGATTGTAAACCAGACTGTTGTGAGGACAGTGAGGTGGGCAGGCCCTCAGCGGACTATTCGTGTTTTATTGGTTTTTGCCTCAGATGTCAGATGTTCCAGCATCATCTCACTATAAATTCTTTTATTCTTTTTCTTTTCTTTTTTTTTTTAGTGGAGGTACTGGGGATTGAACCTAGGACCTTGCACATGCTAAGCACATGCTCAACCACTGAGCTGTACCCTCCCCCCTCACTATAAATTCTTAGCTGATGTTTACTCAGGAAGAAAGGGGTGGAAATTTGTATTCTGCCTGGAAGGATTAATTACACTGGACTGTCCTACTGCCCTTCCTATTTCAGGGAATCTTGATCACCTGGACGAAAGGTTTTAAGGCAACTGACTGTGTGGGACACGATGTAGCCACCTTACTGAGGGATGCGGTCAAAAGGAGAGAGGTAACTATTAAAAGGATACTTTAAAAAATCTTTACCGCTTTTTTCGGGTTATAAAAATTGTATTGCTTGCCATAAAGAACTCAGACAATAGAGACACTTGTGACAAGGGTAATAACGTATCCCCAACTGCTCGCAATAAAAGGGAGGGGGAGTTTTGTGTTATTAAAGGATAGTTTAAGGAAGGTAAAATCAAGACTCTTCCAGAACGAGAGAGGGAAAAGCAGCCCCCGGTACTGTCGGCCGGCCTTGGTGTTCTGGTGAACACGTAGTGCCATGGAGTCCAGCGTCAACACAGCTCCTCTGCCACGGAGATGGAATCAGAGGAGAGAGCTCCACAGTCAGGGCAGAACTCTGCGCTCCCTGAGAGATCGCCCTGCTTCCTGACGTCATCCAGTCCAGAGCAAAGCCCCACTTCTTTGAACCTTCCCTGAAACCATCAGCACAGGCTCAAATCCTACAGTTGTGCTTTCTAAGACTTTCTGAGATGCCCCATGGGATTTGTTTGCCCGTGAAACAACCAGCCAGTCAGTAAGCCAAGCTTTGTTCCTCTGTGTGTGCGTTTCTGGTGGTCTTTAGCTGGAGAACACTGACAAAACATCAAATGAAAAACTCTGATTTTGACTTGCTCATTAATTAATGAGTGAATCAGTAAGAAGTTTAAAAAAAAAAAAATCAGTTCCAGTTGCTCCAGTTCAGGAGAACAGACAAATACACAGGAAGGCGAGAATGAATGGGTGTGAAAGAGGGGCCACTTGCACCTGAAGAGCAAGTGGACAACAGCTAGTGGTCACTGAAAGGAAACCTGGTAACCTCTTTTCACCCATTTTACAGCCCTTAATGTTAGTGTTCTACCAACGCTTTAAACTCCCAAGAGAAAGAGCTGTTTGGTCATCGTCCCTTGTCTTTTCTCCATTCTGCAGTGCCCTCTGGGCAGCCTCTCCAATACTCAGTGCCGTCTGTGAAATGGGTTGAATGCTTCCTTTCTTCAAATCTCCAGCTTCAAATACATCATTGATAGTCAATGTTCAGTGAAGGAGCATTTCATTATCTTTCACAGGGTGGTGAGGGAACTTTCAGATGATGCCCCATGGCTTTCTGACGGCAATGCAGCAGAGTGAACCTGCAGAATCCCAGCCGGGCAGCACTGTCCCTCCCGGAAAGCTAAACCTGTGTCCCTTTCTTTCCAAAGGAATTCGACCTAGACGTAGTGGCTGTGGTCAACGACACGGTGGGCACCATGATGACCTGCGCTTATGAGGAGCCCACCTGCGAGGTTGGACTCATCGTAGGTGGGTGTCCTAGAGGGTCTTTCTTGGGGGCACGGAAGGCTGGGCTTTCCTGTTTTGTGGGAACCTGAGCCAGCAGCTCAGCCCTCAGTGCAAGACAGGACACCTGTCAGTACTGTCCCCTCACCACCTCCAGAGTTTCATCCTGGACAGAGGCGAGACAGGGGTTTCCTCTCCCCAACACCTGCCCAACAAGGCTTCACATTGACTTTAACCAGCCTGTCGGGAACGGAGCTCTCCAGGACCGGCTCAGGTGGACAGGGTGGGAGTGCCTGGAGCTGGCCTGGTCTGCAGGGCTTGTAGGGAGCGGCTCCGGGCAGGTGTTGCAGGTTGGGGGCTTGCAGCTGGGAAGGAAGCAGAGCCTCCTCCTCTCCTGGCTGTGGAGAAGGGCCCCAGGGCAGCCTGGGTGCCATTTGCCCTTTAGCTGCCACTGTTTGTGGGTGGTCCCAGCTGCTGAAGTGGGAGCCAGAAGGATCATCTGTTAGCTTAGGATTCCCTTATAATCCACGTAACACTGGGGTCTGGGCCTTGAGAGCACATGATTCCTAAAGCATATAGATTTGGGCTGCAAGAAAACCGTTTGACTGATCCTGCTCCTGGTGTCAGGGATACTGGGAAAAGGCCTGGTTTGTTAGCCAACACTTGCAGACCCTCCCTGGGCCGGCAGGGGCGGCACCCTGCTGCGCGGGCCTTTTTGCCAAGTGTCTGGGAGATCAGAAAGGAGAAGGCCCCAGCAGGCTGCCTTCCTGGTGCTGGGAAGACCTTTTCATTTGTTAAACCACTTTTGGCTCCCGTGGGAACTACAGAGCATTTCCGGGCATAAGGTTGTTTGGGGCCGGCTTTGGGCCTCTTTCTTCCTTTCTTTTGCAAAGCTTTCTTTCTCCACCTGGCCCCTCCCCTTTTCTGCTTATGAATGGGCTTAGGTGTGAAATTCAAAGCTAGAGTGACCCAGCACTTTCTTCCAGGTCTGGCCTCACCTTCCTGCCCCGGAGGTCAGGCTGGCCTAGTGCTGGGGTGGGGGTGGAGGCGGGGAGGAGGGGAGAGGGAAGGCGGGGTGCTCCAGCTGCCCCAGCTATGTACAAAGCCAGGCTTTCCTTCCCTCATCAATTGATCTCTGCTCAGAACTCCCATGGGCGAAAAATATGGTTTACATGTTTTGGCTTTCTTTGCACCCCCTTCCATTTCTGGGGCTCCTTTTCTTCCAGTTTTACACTTTGGGTGAAAGGGAACTGAGAATACCAAAATAATCCAGTTATGTTACCTGAAAGCTGGCATCACCGTTTGGTGGGTGCTGAAAGATAGCCACGCCAAAGATCAGAAGGAAGGATTTATTGGAGCAAGTAAGGAGAACACCAGAGAACTTTCTCAAAGCCATGCGTCCCCAACAGCAAAATTGGGGAAGTTTTAAGCTAAGGGTATATGCATATTCATGAAGGGGCTTGAGCAGAGGAGAATTCAGCATAGAATTGGGGCGGGGTTGGACTAAGTCCAAGCTTTAGTGGACTGAAGTCAGAAAAGATCAACAGCGTCATCCCTTAGGGTCCAGTTGATCTGGTGTTTGAGCTCCTGAGGGGAGTTTAAACTCCACAAAATAGCTCAAGAAGGTGCTTCAGGCTAATCTTTACCACTGAAACAAAACTGAGCCTTTACAACTAATTTATTATCTGTTGCTATTGTTATTTCTCTTGCTTGATTACAGTGTATTCTTTTGTTCCCTTAAGATCATTATTACTGAGACCTGTTTCAGGGCAAGCCTTGTGGCCAGGCTTAGATCACAAAATGCCCACAAAATAGCTTCTCTTCTGTCAAGAAAGTCATGCCTGTTTATCTTTCTCCAGGGACCCTCTACTGTATCTGCTTACAGTTACACAGTCAGGAGCATCTGCAAAATCTACTTGTTTCTTTAAAGGGCGTAAAAGGACCAAAGCCCATTTGGTCTAGCCATAGTGGTGTCCTTGTTTCCCTTAATGGTGTTGAAAGTCCATCTACCTTTGCATCCTACCCCAGGGTGGGTCCATGATGCTCCGGGGCCTTGCTGGTAGAAGTGTGGTCCATGGGCCAGAGCATCAGCATCACCTATGGGCGTGTGAGAAACGCTAAGTCTCAGGCTCCACTCCAGACCTCCTGGATCAGCTCCCCAGGGGATTCAAGTGTATATTAAAATATCTGCAGTTTTGAAATTTCCAGTCCATTCACTGAGACAAGGCCAATAACCAGAAGCTTGAATGTCTGACAATTGAAACTGCTGTGCAAGTTTTGGAACATTTCATCTCAGTGTCTGTTACCTGACTTGTAGATGAGAACAGCAAATCGTATGTGGTCCCACCCTAGTCCTTGGGGGACCGCAGTCTGAGTAGCCCTGCCCCGGGGACGTCAGGGTTGGAAATCAGAGGCTCCTGAGCCCCTAGAAGCTGTTTGACAGATTGTGTGTGTACAGTGTGTGAGTGCACCCAGAGCAATGTCCCTTTTCTCAGGAGAGCCATCAGAATTTCAAAGAGATCTGTGATAACCCAAATGGCGAGGAACCATCGCTTTAGAAGGGCACCCTTGAAATATTCAGGACATTGTCCTTCCCTGAACTAACTGGGCATCATTCTGGAGCACAGGAGAGATGATTCAGGCAGAGCCCATGACCATGATAAGAAAAGATAAGTAGACATACATGGCATGATAGTAAACAGCCCCTCCACGGAGTATTTTATACAGATGGATGTGTATACATACAGTATGTGTACATGGAGAGAGAGGGGAAAAGAGAAATAGAGAAATACCTCCCAGTGTGAATGCTGCCTGCGCTTCCACCACTGAAGACACATCCCTTGTTGTAAGCCCATCTGCCGTGAAAGTAGACATAGCCCTGCCTGGGCAGGTGAACACAGGAGGCTCCTGGTATTGATGTCTGAGTATAAAGTAAGTTAGTCAAATGCTCTGGGCAGTTTTAACTCTGACTCTTATATTTTGAAGTTTTCCTGGAAGACATTGGGAAAGTGAAGCTATTTGTCCATTTTAAAAGCATACCCCTATCCATGGAATCCCGGGCCTAGTTGCAAACCCCCTCCCCACTAAGCCTGGCCAGTCACCCCCCGCCTCATGTATTTCAGGGACTGGCAGCAATGCCTGCTACATGGAAGAAATGAAGAACGTCGAGACGCTAGAAGGGAACGAGGGGCGAATGTGCATCAACATGGAGTGGGGTGCCTTCGGGGACAACGGGTGTCTGGATGATATCAGAACAATCTATGACAAACTGGTGGATGAATATTCTCTAAATGTTGGGAAACAAAGGTAATTCCGTCTGGTGGAGGAGACAGGATGGGCAGGGCATGTGGCCACGTTCTGCCTGTTACAGTGGGAGAAGTTTCCAGTAAGAGTGGGGTCAGGACACAGGCCTGGAGGCTGGTCCCACAGGGTCACTCCTGGACTTGGCTTTTGGCCCAAGGAGAGTGGAGAACTTAGGGGTGAAGGGTGGTGGCAGCAACACATGGTACAAGATGGCCCAGGGTTGATGTTCTGTCTAGGTGCCTTCTCTGGGGACGGGGTGGCAGCAGCCACACCACTTCCCTCAGTGACCGCCTGTATCCTAGAACATTCTGGCCTTCCCCTTGCTCTGTGTTTCTTCCCCATCAGTCTGGTAGGAACCTCTTGGTCAGCAAGTTTTTGCCTTGTTTAGTGGAAGCAGAACACACTTGACCTGCAGTTGTTAATGGGAAAGGGAAATTAGGGTATTGCCAGTGAGAGAGGGGTTGGGAGTTGGGGCAGGGGGGCGGGGGCTTCAGGTCAGGGGTGAGACAGGCCCCACCGCAAGTCACTCTTCCCACAGCAGACCTCCTGCACCACCTAGTGGCTGTTTGGAGCTTTACAGCTCCAGTCTCTGGGATCCTCCCTGAGATGGCAGTGTCCCCCCTTCCAGCATAGAGACACATGACCCCTTTTCTCACACTCCTAGGAATCAGGCTGTCCTCTGTCATAAACAAAACAAGGTGGTCTAAGCTGTGTCCCCAGGAGCAGAATGAAGAGCTGGGGTATGACCTCCGAAACCTAAGTTATTCTCCAGTTGACCTGAAGATGATGCCTTTTCCAAATACCACCTATGCTTAAAGTTTGTCTTTAAATCAGCCTATGTTCTTAAGTTTAATGAAGGAAGGAAAGCAGGAAAACCAACATTACCATAATAGATGGTAATCATAAAATGGATGTAGTGAAGGACAGTGTTCTTCAATCCCAGCTGCTGTTGTCTACCAGACGCTCTACAGGAGGGCTCCTTGTGTTAGAAGGCAGATCAGCAGGGGTTGGAAGGGTTTAAAACCACATCAGCACCAAGCTGAGACGGTCTCCTTGATGGAGAGAGACGGTCTGCATGGGGATTGATGGTAACAGTGCTGTTTCACGTCTTTTTTGTGGACCACCTGAAATCTTCTGGAGTATCCAGATTCCAGTGGACTCTCTCCAGCTTAGGGACACTGGGATTGGGTGTGTGCGTGGAAGCATTTAAATCCCTTGCCATTTCTGGAGGCCCTTGAGCATGGAGAGGACAGGAATTAAAAGCCCCAAGAACAGGGGCCCCCCAGGGGTATGCTGGCCGCATGCGCCCTCCAGCCTGTGTGGCTTTATCATTTTGTAGGTGCTTGACTAACACTCTGGGCTTTGGCAAAACCTTCCAAAAATTTGGTGGGAACTTTTCCTTTGTCTTCTTGTCCCTTGAAGACTCAGTCCAGTCATCTGCTGAGTCTACAGATATATAATTGAGCACTTGACTGAGAGCCAGGTCCTGGGACTCACAGCTGAGCAAGACACACGTCCTCTGTCCTCTTGAGGCTTTTGCTGCAGGGGTGCGGAGAGGCATAGGACCCGTGTGTGTTGTGAAGGAGGGAGGGTGCATGGGAACTGCTAGGCAGATGAAACCCCATCCGGGGAGGACAGGCCTCTGGGAGAAGTGATATATGAGCTGAGAGCTAGAGTAGGATTTCGCCAGGCAAAGGCAGGGAGTCAGGTGAGGAAGAGGACTGTCAGCGGTGATGCAGAGTGCTGCTGGTTTCATGTCTGATCCCAGGAGGGTTGGGGATTCCTCATCCTTCCTGGTCTCGCTCTCTGCCTCCGTGAGGAGCATGGAGCGGGGTGCACAGGTCAGTGATGCCCATGAGGGACAGTTAGGGCACCCGGGGTTACGACTGAAGGCTTCATATAGACACCCAGCCCCCTCTTCCCTGTTCAGGTACGAGAAGATGATCAGTGGTATGTACCTGGGTGAAATCGTCCGCAACATCTTAATTGACTTCACCAAGAAGGGATTCCTCTTCCGAGGGCAGATCTCTGAGCCGCTGAAAACTCGGGGCATCTTTCAGACCAAGTATCTATCTCAGATTGAGAGGTGAGTGGGGAAGGCCTTCCCTGTAGAGGTGGACCTGCCCGCAGGGGTCATGATGAGGGCAGTAGGCAGCCTAGGGGACTTTCTGGCCATTTGTGAGGTTCTCTTCCTCCTCTGGAGTACTAGGCCCTGAGCAGTTTCAATCTGAAATCCCATAATTTCACTATAAATTATTTCATTTTATTCATCCTTATGTTAGGGCATTATATTGATTTCTCTGAAATTATGCATGTAAATAGGTTGCATTTTAGGGTAGTAAAAGTACATCACATATATTGTATTGAAGGGGCGTTGAGTCCTCAAGAGCCAGGCACCGCTGGCCTGGTCTGAGCCTCATTTCCTCTGCGAGGCAGCGTGCCCCACAGCGAGCTGCTCTGTCTTTCTCCTGTTTCTCTCACGAGGAGAGAGAATGTCATCTCTGCCTTTGCCATCTTCCACAATGAGCTGTGAGAGAGGGTGGAAAAGTGCTCAGCAAAAGCAAAAGCCACCTTCATTTTTTTTTTCTTTTTCCCCTTAACGGAAGCGCCGGGAATTGAACCCCAGACCTTGTGCACATCCACATCAAGCGTGTGCTCTACCGCTGAGCTACCCCCTAACCCCAGCCACTTCATTTTAGAAGTCATGGCAGCAATGCTGATGGTGGCTCCGGGGCCTGCTCCTCATTTTCCCCCAGGCCTGGTCTGTAACTGGCAGGTAAACTCACTGGCCACCAGAACCCACACAGGGACGTGCTGGCTGCCAACAGCGGCCCCGCAGCCCTGACCCTGGCGGTCTTCAGCAGGTGGACCAGTAGCATTTCACAGTCCCAGGGAAGGGAGGCGCTGTGATTGGAAAACAAGTTCCCGGCTTCCATCTCTCCTCATCCTAAGTTTCTCCCAAGAGCCAAGTGTGGAAAATAGGACCCATGTAAGAACGAGAAGAAAATGTCAGCGACTATTTCTTGCTAACATTTTTTATTGTGGTGGATATACGTGACGTAACATTTACCACTGTAACCGTTTTGAACTATGCAGTGGCATGAAGTACATTCACATTGTTGATCAGCCGTCACCACCATCCATCTCCAGAACTTTCTCGTCATCCCAGACTGAAACTCTGTCCCCATTAAACACTAACTCCCCATTCCTCCCTTCCCTCAGCCCCTGGCCACCACCCTTCTACCTTCTGTCTCTATGAATTTGACTACTCTAGTGACCTCATGTAAGTGAAATCATATAGCATTTGTCTTTCCACATCTGGCTTATTGCACTTTGCATAGTGTCTGCAAGTTTCATCCATGTTGTAGCATGTGTCAGAATTTCCTTCCTTTTTAAGGCTGAATAATTCTTTGTATGTATAGAGCACATTTTGTTTATCCATTCACCCATCCATGGACACTTGGATTGCTTCCACCTTTGGCTGTTGTGAACAGTGCTATAAACATCAGTGTACAAATACATGACTGAGTCCCTGCTTTTGATTCTTTCGGGTATATATATACCCGGAAGTGGAATTGCTGAATCACATAATTACTTTATCTTTTTTGGGAGGGGAGGAACTGCCATACCATTTTCCACAGTGGCTGCATCATTTTACATTCCACCAGCAGTACATACAAGGGCTCCAACTTCTCCACATCCTCTTCAACACTCGTTATTTTCTGTTTTTGTTTCTCTTTTAATAATAGCCATCCCAATGGGTGTGAAGTGCTGGGGAAGGTCTTTTTAATCATAATAGCAAAGAGAGAAATCATAAAGAAAAAAAAGCCAAATTTAGCTACATAGTTTCTATAAATTAGAAAAAAAAACAGTCATCAAACTTAAAAAGACAAACAGCAAACTAAGGAAAACATTTGTATTATGTGTGACAAGATGCATAGCATGGCATCGTGGGTGAGAGCTTTGGCAGATCTGGTCTTGAGACCTCTCCACCCCACTGGCTGTGAGCTTTGGGTGAGTTACTCAATCTCTCCCAGCCTCAGTTTTCGCATCTTTAAAATGGGAATAATCATGCGTGGATTGGTTAGCTATTAGAAGGAAGAAATGAGGTAATGGATGTAAAGCACCTGTCACACAGGAAGTCCTCAAAAAAGGCTAACCTCTGTCATCACTGTCATTGTCACCATCATCAGTCATTGTCAGCTCTTTGAATTTAATAAGGAGACAACTATCCTAGGAGAACAAGAGTCTTGGTATAATAGGTTGTTCATGTGGCCAGTAAACAAAACAAAAAACTCATCCTCACTAATAGAGAAGAACGCAGATTAAACCACAGTGTGATGCCGTTCTGATGTTACTAAAACCAGTCCTTTCCACTGGGGACAAGCTGGGCCAGATTCTCGGCTGGAGAAGAGAGTAAATTGATACAGCTTTCTGAAGGGCACTTGGCAATATGTATCAAAAGCCCTTTGACCCAGAAATGCATCCTAAGGGAAAAATCAAGAGTTGCGCCCAAAGACTTAGAAACAGGACCCGCATCAGCGTGTTTATAGTAGCAGGGAATTGCAAACAACTTAAATTTCTCTAAACTGCCCGAATAAATGATGTTCATCCCCAGAGTGGAATACCTTGGCAGCTGTTTTCCAGCCCTGTTCTCAGATAAGGAGGTGGGAAATCGCTCAGATGTATGAAGTAGGAAAAGAGCAAGAAAAAAAACCACAGACAAAGGACAAGCCCATTCACACATCCTAAGAATGGCGACCTTCTTTAATGCTATCCAAGAAAAATAGGTTGAAAGGAAATATATTTAAACGTTAATAGCATTTTCCCTGGTGTTGGGATTGTAGTTTTGATTTCACAATTTTTATTTTTCTAGTTTGCCAGTTTTTCTACAACTTAACATGTAATACTTTGGGGATCATTAAAAAAAAATGGACAAATGTTGTTTTGAAGAGGAAAAAACCACGACTCTAATAAGTACGGTAGTTCGGGGCCGGCTCCTTTGGAGTCGGCTCCTGGGCTGCGCGCGTGGGCCCCGCTTCATCCAGCCTCCTGGCTTTCGTCCCCCACAGTGACCGGTTAGCGCTGCTGCAGGTCCGGGCCATCCTCCAGCAGCTGGGGCTGAACAGCACCTGCGACGACAGTATCCTCGTGAAGACCGTGTGCGGGGTGGTGTCCAGGAGGGCCGCACAGCTGTGTGGCGCGGGCATGGCCGCCGTGGTGGACAAGATCCGTGAGAACAGAGGGCTGGACCACCTCAACGTGACCGTGGGGGTGGACGGAACGCTCTACAAACTTCATCCGCAGTGAGTGGGGCTGCCGGTGGGGGTGGGCAGGGCTTCCTGGCATCTGTGCTTGTGGGACATGGGGTTGTGATTCCCAGCAGGACACAGCCAACCCGAAGGCTGCGCAGTCAGCGCGGGGCTTGTCTGGGAGGAGGAAGTGAGCTGCTCTGAAGTTTCCCTGGGATCCCTGGGGAGGCCAGGAATGGCTTCACTTGGTCAGCTCACATCTGTAGCCTGGCATGTCCTGCTCTCCGCTCCTTCCAGGCCCCTCTTAGGTCAGGCAGAGTCCAGGTGGGGAGCAGGAGAGGAGGTAAGGCTGGGCATGGGCTCACCCATCAGCCTGGCCAGGAGGCTGCGTTTGGTAAGTGGGGAGAGGGAGCCAAGGAAAGGGGAGGAAGGCCCACTGTCTGGTTCCCCTGCTAAATCAGGTCGTCAGGAGCCCTGAAGGCAGGAGCAGCTTTGGCCCTGGGCTTTGTAGCAGGGCGGGGATGGGGAGTGACCTCCTGTGGTCAGGTACCCGACACCTCATGGTATGGGCCCATCTGCTCTTTGATCCACTGCATGTCCCAAAGCTTGGCGCATATGAACAGAGTGACCATATTATTTATTGTCAAAACTGAGGTACTTTTTCCAGTCAAGAGAGTGCTACTAATTATCACTCTGGGATCATCCCGGGTAAACTGGGCCATAGTGTCACCCTACTTAAAAGCAGACTCACCCAACTCAGCATGGGCATTGCCTGCTTACCTCATGGCTGTGGCTTGGGATGGAACCATCTGTCCTGCTCCATCCCCACCTCTGTCTCTCCACCTTCCTAGCTGTCCTCATTGTCACCGTGGTTTAGAGCTAGGCTTTGGAGCCAATCACGGACATGCTTGGATTTAATCCTGGCACCACCATTTAGAAGCTGGGCTCAACTGATCCATCTCTGCCGAGTCTTCTCTTCTTCATGGCATAATAACCACAGGCAGGACGAATGCTATGTACATAAAGTGTGGGGCACCTAGTCGGTACTCAGCAAAGGGCAGTCAGTATTACCTCTAGGTGCCCCACTGCCCTGAGCATCCTCAGCCTGGCCCTATCTAATTTTCAGCACAAATTGCAAGGACCTAGAGTCACCTCTCATTTTGATGTTATGCTTCACTGGGGCGCGGGAGGGGGCTCCCTCCCTTGGCTTTAGGTGCAGATGGGCTGGGGTCTCAGAGGGCTGCAGCTGAGGGTGGGTGATGTTCTTTTCCACACAGCCTGCTGAGTTGACCCAGTGCCGGACCAGCTTGGTCAGCCTCAGGGGTCCACGGCCAGGCCCCAGCACCCCTTCTTGGTTTTCAGTGCCCTAGGAGTCTCAGGCTTTGAGGATGGGAGCTGTCTGGGTATGCTTTTCATGCCGTGGCCCTCATAAGCTATTCAGAGAAGCTTGTTTTGGATTCTCCGTTGTGCCTCCCTGCTGCAAATTGTAATGGGATTGGCTGTAAACCCACTTTCCTCCCAGCCGTTCTCCGTAAGCCGCAGCTGCTTCTAAGCAGCCCCTGCCCCGTCTTGCTTCCCTCCTTGTTGTTAGGGTCCTTCAGCGTCATCAGGGGGGTCCAGCATCTTTCGTATTCCCCTACTTACCCTTCTCCTCTGTTTTTTGTCTTTTTTAGCTTCTCCAGAATCATGCACCAAACCGTAAAGGAACTGTCACCAAAGTGTAACGTGTCCTTCCTCTTATCCGAAGATGGGAGCGGCAAGGGAGCCGCCCTCATCACGGCAGTGGGTGTTCGGCTCCGGGACGAAACGGGCAGCTAAGAGTCCTGGCCCCCGAGCCTGCTGCCCTTCCAGCACTTCTCTCTTCAAGCAGCGACCCCCTGTTCTGCCCAGTGAGCTGTGCCGGGAGACGCCGGCGACAGGGCCCGCACCACCGCCGCGGGGAGGAAGATAAAAGCCAACTAATGGCGCATAACGTAGGGTAAAAATAGAGTGTGTGCTGTTGATAATCTCTCTCACCTCCGGATCCCTCCTCACCTGCCCTACCACTTTGCATGATTTGATTTCAACCTGGTCGTACGTTCCCCATGTGTAAAGTTTAGTGGCGTTTGTTTCTAATTTATGCATTACGTCCAACAGTTATTTATTGGCCCAAGATGAAAAGTCACATCCTCTGACAGGCCTTATGGGCCTTCACAGCCTGTCCTTGGGGATGTGTCCCCTGTGTGAAATGTATTATCACCAGCAGACACTGCCGGGACTCCTCCCATGGGTGCATTAGCGCCGCTTCCTCCCGGCCCAGCACCCACTGCTGTCCAGTGTCCCGAGGTTCCCATCAGGGTGTGTCAGTGCCACTGAATTGTGTGTCCGTGGAGCTGGTCATAGCTACATTGTGACAGTCTTGCATTCTGTCTGTCTTGGGGGGAGGTGGGCAGTCCTGTGGGAAAGTGTCTTGTCTCCATTCGGGTAAAAGAAACCAATCAAGAAACAGTATGCTCATTGGAATTTCCCATCGCTTTTGTGAGCCATGTTGTATGACCTAGTAAACTTTGTACCAATTCAAAGACCCGAGTGATGCTTCGTGGCTGGGGAGCAGGGAGGATGTCTGGGGATGTGGCAAAAACCAAACCCTGGGGGGTTTTGTGGCCTCCTGGGTCAGGGCAGAGTTTGAAATGAAGCCTGTGTTCTTCAGCACCCAGTCTTTTTTGGGCATGAGGACTTCTGTACTCTTTCTGCTGAGGGTCATTGAAGTAGCCTCTCCCCTGCCTTCTAGCACCTGCCCTCCCACTTCCTGCTCTAGCCGCAGGCCCTTACCCTGGGGAGGGACTCCTGAGCCCCCACCTCGTCACCTTTCAGAAGGTAAAGCCAGCCGACAGCCTGGCTTCCTCACTTGTAGTTGAACAAGAAAAAGTCAGCTTGGCTTGCAGGGGCTGTTTGGGTTTAATGAGAGGACAGGGCAACCTTGGCCCTCCCTCCTGCCATCCCCGAGCAGGTCCTACCCTCATCACCCTCTCCACCAGCTCCAAGCCACTGGATGAATAGGCCCCCTGTCCTAAGCGGATAGTCTTGCAGCAGCTCAGGGTAGCAGAGTTGCCGCCCTCTCCCCAACCCCCGTTGTAAATGAAACCCTTCTGTAGGAAACTGGCCCTTGTCTGACCCTTTCATCCCTGCCTCACCTCAGCCTTGAGGGTGCTGTTCCTCTCTGTGGCTGCCTGTTTGGATTCTCCGCCAGCCAGTCGGTGGACCCACATCAGTCCGCACTCTGGTGCCCTGTGATTGAGGTGCCACGTGAGTCTCCCACATCTCCCTTTTTATTAATATGGAGGTGCTGGGGATTGAACCCAGGACCTAGCACATGCTGAGCATGCACTCTACCACTGAGCTACACCCACCCCTCCATCTCCCATATCTCTTGGTGGCTTTCCCTAGGACTGACTGCACGCTCACTTGGTTTGGTGAGAACAGAGTCCCTTTATTTGGCCCTGCCGGTGCCTATGGCACAGTGATTTTGTGGAAAACTCTGGGTGTGCACTGACAGCGTTATGTGGTTCTTTTGGAGAGGCACTGAGGCATGAAGGGTGAGTCAGCAAGCAGGGTGACTGGGCCAGGCCTAGGGCTTTCCAGGAGCCTGGACAGTTGGCGCTCTCTGCCTGGCACCTTCTTGCTGCAGAAGTAAGGGTGAGAGCTGCGTTGTTGGCTTGCAGGAGGCATTCGTGTAAAACGGCTGTCTTAGTAGTGATACAAGCATGGCTGCTGTTTCTGAAGCACTTCATCTGCGTTTGGCCTGCCAGTTCATAGGCATCACTCCCATCCTCACAGCATCCCTGAGAGGTAGTTTTGTCATTGAAAGAGGAAGAGGCTGAGGGTCATGGTGACTTGTATGAGGCCACCCAGCTGAGGCTCCTTTTGACTCTTAACCACCACCTACGCTGGGGCAGATCTAGGTTCTTAGATGCTGAGGCAGAGAAGCCCTGGATTGACTCACAGGCTTTGCAAAATAAGAAGCTTCCTCTCTTGTGTCTTTAGCCTGATAATGAATCACTGTCATGGCTGGGTGCTGTCCACAGATGTGTTTTGTTTGGTTTACCCAACATTTATAAAAATGTGAGCCAAAGTTAACAAGTCTGGAAGTTTCATAAATTTGGATTTCTGGCTTCTTTTGAAAGATTTAGAGGCTCTGGCAACAATGGGATCCCAGCTACATGACAACATTTTTCCAGAGCTGATCAGCTACTGTCTCTTTGGGTGCCTAGGCCCTCCAGTTTGCCACAGTCCCCACCATTCCCTATTGCCCCAAACACTGGAAGTCAGTTACCTTTTATCATTACATTTACATTTTTTCTTCTATATTGGATCCAATTTACTCATATGTCTTATGCCCCAGGAAGGCACTTGAACTTGCAACTCCTATATTTGGTAAATGTGAGTTCCCACTGTCTTCTCTGACTCTTAATGGATCCCCTGAAGCACTGTCTGAGAGGGGTGGCTGGGAAAGTCAGCATCTCTGCAGAGTTCCTGGCCCCATCTTGTTTTTCCATTGATGTACTGAAGGGTGAGGCATGGGCCAAACTTTCAGGTGTGGTCCTCTCGACTGGCTACTTCTCAAGGGTACTAAGTCTCACCCTGCAGGCAGGTACAAGGCTTCAGGGTTCAGTAGACACTCCATCTTGGGGACATTCAGCCTGCCCACTGGCAGCTTCAGAGGGGACCACATCCCCAGCCATGAACAAAGTCTCCTTAGTGTGACACCTCTTGACCCTCCTGGAGAGGGAGAGAGTATGAGTCAGCTCAATCTTGTCCTCCTCGGTTGGTGTGGCCCATGGGCAGCATCGGAAAGCAAGCCGGAATCCAGAGCGAAACCTGGTGGGTAGAGGGTCACCTTGAGCACCAGAGTGAGGGCGACAATTATGAGAACTGTCCTAGGGCTGCCGCCACCTCCAGGAGCCGCTCTCTCCTCCAGAGCAGAGTCACTCCCTCACTCCTAAGAGCTCAGAGTTTCTGGAGACACCCTTTCTTTAGTGGTTTTGGGTTTTGGAAGTAGCTGGAACTAAGTCCAAGGATTGAAGTGGGTGAATAAGCTGAATGAGACCATTTGTTATTACAAACAAAAATAAGCCTAGTACAATTATAAAGACAACACATTTTCTTGTTTGACTTATTAGCTGGCTTCTAAAAGAGTTTTCCAAGAGGAATCTTTAAAAATTGGGGCTTCGGCAACGTTGGGTGGACTAAGGATGCTCTCCCAAGGGGACAGTTTTGAAAGAAAATATACACGAGGAACTACTTAGTTTCAGTACATTTGCTTAAAAAATAAACAGTTCTCCCCATGGCAGCACCAAGGGCTCACAGGTAAATGAGAGATCAGAAGAAGCAGATAGTGAGTGGAAGAAATGAGGAAGAGCAGGTAGAAAGAGAACACTGGCCTGTCAGGAGCAGAAACAGATGAGACCCTGTGTGATGCAGAGGGAGGGAAAGAACCGAATGGTCTATTCCCAGGAGACGCAGAGTTCCATGTTTTGGAAGAGCAGGCCTGACTTCGGTTCCTCATCCTGCAGCTCTAAAGATTCCACAGTGTGGCTCAATAAATGCCTTCATTATGCGAGCTTACTGGCCTCTGCCCTTTACATCCAGCACGTCCAACCAAGCTCCCCACCCCGGCTGCCGCCCAGTGGTCCACATCTCAGTTCCTGACAACTGAGAACTCACAACTCCACTCTTCCACTAGTTCAGGCCAAGAAGCTGGGGTCACCCCTGACTTTGTCTCCATCACATTCTCTTGGCTATACTTTAGCAATATCTAGACTGACCACTTCTCACACGTCTAAAGCCATCCCCTCTCACCTGGATCACTGCAGTCGCCTCGCCGTCTGCCCGCTGCTCCCCTTGGCCTGATGTGGTCCCATTCCAGTGCAGCTATGAGACTGACTCTTTCACAAGGAAAGTCAGCCCCGCAGGGCTGCTCACGTCTGAGAACCAGCCCAAGTCCTCGCCTGGCCCTCCGGGCCTGGCCTTGGTTGTTCCCGCCGCCCGGAGCTCTTGCCCAGGCAGCTGCAGGGCCCACTCGGTCCTCAAGTCTTTGCTCAGGACTTCTCAGTAAGGCCCACCCTGCCTATCCTGTAAAATTGCAGCCCTTACGCCCAGTTCTTCCAGTTCTTCCCCCAGCCCTTCCTGTCCTCCCTTACCCAGCTCTAGTCTCTCTTTTTCCCACAGGATTTATCACCGAATACACTCTGTAGTTCACTTACTCATCATGTTTGCCTATTGTCTCTCGCTGCCTCCCCACTAGCAGGTCAGCTCCCTGAGGAAAGGGATCGCTATTTTTATTCACTGGGGTATCCCCAGTGCCTGGAACAGCGCCGGACACACAGAGCCACTTGGTGAACTGTTCTGAAGGAAGGAAGATTCTGCCGGGAGCACCAGTCCTACTTTAGAGCTAGTGTCGTCAAATCCTGCATGATCAGAAGTTATCCCAGGAACTTGTAGAGCCCTGGGGTGTTGTTCAGACTCCCAGGGACCGTGTCATTGGGTAGCAGGAGAGTGACCAATGCACAGACACAGACGGCTCAGGGCCCCTCCCTGAGGTGACAGTCCCTGTCTCCAAGTTCTCATCCTACAAGCTGCTTGCAAGAGAAATGTGTGATGTGGGGTGAGATTACAGGCCTTGGAGACACATGGAATCTTTGCTGTATGAGTTTAGGAGTGTCTTCCTTTCTGAGGCTCAGTTTCCTCATCTGCCAAATGGGTATAATACTTCCCTCATATTATCTACTTTCCTCTCAAGAGACAATGGAGGGTTCTGGCACCCATTAAACACTCAAAAAAAAAAAATCAGTTTTCTCACTTTCTTCTGGCCTGTCCCAGGTGAGTGTGAGCAACAAAGACCCTACTGGTATTATGAGTGGCCTGGACACATGGGCAAGGAGGTAATAAAAGGCATGAATAAAGAGACCCAGGGCCAACCTCACCCACATTTGTTGAGGCCAGGACTCAGAGGCCACTTCTCACCTCTTCTTACCTGGCCCCACCTTCAAGGTTCTCTGAGGCTGAAGCAGGACTCCTGGGTGCTGGGGCTCCTGCCTGGCCCACCACTTCCCATCTCTGCCAGTGCCCCAGAGCAAATACAGCCCCTCTCTGGGACGCCACTTCTCCAGGAGTACAAGGGATGGGAGAACCCAGCTGGGTGGAGTGAGAATGTGGCTCCTTCCTCTCTGGCTGTCTCTGCCAAGGTCATTTCCTAGCTGCCCTGAAAGCCCCTCCAGGGCAGAAAATGCCCTGTGGTCTTCCCAGGGGGCAGCCTGCTCCTCCTCCAGTCTTGCCCCAGACCTCCGACTGAGTGCTATTTACTGCTGGGTTTCCACTGAGCCCAAGGGAAGTCCTCAGTTCTTCCTCATTGCAGGAAGCTCTTACAAATGTCAGTCCCTCCTGCCTTCATCTGGCTCTTTCCTTCCTCTCTGGCTGGACTTCTGCCTCTCTCTGCCTCTCCCCTCCATCCATCTCTGTCCCTCCCTTCTCTCTTCTCCTTGTCCCAGATGCAGTGCCCAGAAGAAGGAGCAGGAACAGGCCAACAGTGGGAGATGTGGCCCAGGGAATGGGGCAAGGCTTTGGGCAGGAGGTGGGGCTCAAGGTCGGCCCGAAACAGAGGGAGGCTTGTGCTGTAGGCTCCCTGTAAGAATGGTTACCCCCTGCTGGGGTGGGAGGCACAGCCTCAAGCTGTGCAGGGGAGCCCAGATGGGGAGGGCTCGGGGGAGGGCTCACCTGTGGTTGAGGCAGCAGTAGATGATGGGGTTGTACATGGTGGAGCTCATGGCCAGCCAGAAGAGCGCCAGGTAGACCTGCTGGATGAACTTGTGGCAGTAGATGTCCTCCTGGAAGCTGCCCAGGATGAAGTAGAGGTGGTAGGGCAGCCAGCAGACGGCAAACGTCACCACCACCAGCACCATGGTCTTCACGAACTGGTCCAGGAGAGACTCAGGTCACTCCCCGCCTGGAAGCCCTAAGCCCCAGTCTTCCCAAGGGTGAGGCACCCCTCTTGCCAGCCTGAGAAGCCCTCAGTAAGCAGGCCCCATCCCCCTCTACAGCCTCAGTCCCCTAGAGCATCTTCTACACAGACACTCCTAGGCCCTCCACCTCGGGGATTTTGCTCAGGCTGGTCCCTCTGCCCACATAGCTATCTCTCCTTTGAAGGCCTCACTCCTCAAAGCCCAGCTCGTCTAAAAGGCGTCCCGGATCCCTTTTAGAGCAGAGCAGCTCACCTCCCTGGAGAGTGAATGAGTTTTCACTCCTGACCCCATCCTTAGGGGAGACCCATGCCAGTTATGGGTTCCCAGGCCCCCGTCTTCCTGCAGTCTGTCTGCCACAGCCCTTCTAGCCATAGGTAGTGAGGCTTCAACTGGGGACCCCAGTCTCTGCCCAGGGGCCAGCTCCCTGACCTTTCCCTATTCATGGCCTGGTCTCTGCAGATACCCCCGAGCATGACCCAGTGTCCCAGGAGGCACGGAGGGCAAGCCAGGGATGGCAAATGGAGATCAGCTCTCCATATCCAACCGCCTCCCTGAATCGCCCTGTGGAAAATACCTAATGGCAGATGAGAAGCCAAGACTTTGACCTGCCTCGTGATGTGATTAGCCCATTACCTCCCCTGGTCGTCTAACAGGAAGGGGGAATGGCAAAGATGAGCTTTGACTGGGAAAGAGTGGAGAAGGTCTGGAACAGAGATGCCAAATCAGGATCCTTGGGAGACCCTGAGTGGCAGCGGGGAGGGAGACACATTTTGGTTGGACGCTGAAGACAAATGATGTAGCTGGACCACAATCCAGTCTCCACGATCTCTGAGGTCTGCAGTGCCAGCATTTGAGAATTCTCCTGTGATTCTATCCAGGAGTCTCCTGTAGTTCTATGGGGCGTCTTAAATTCGACATTCTGATTATTCAGAAAGTCTAAGATTTTCAGATTCTATCATTCTAAGATTCTTGGAAGTACCTGAAATTCTGTGGAGCTTTAGGGTTTCCTAATTCTCCTAAAATTCTGGGAATTTCCATTTTGCTTTGTATTTGGCCAAAGACCAAAGGCAAGTTCGCTGGCCCGGAAAGATGGAAAGAAGGCTCTGGCCAGGGACTTAAGACAAGGGCAAGTTACAGGTGAATTCTATCAAGGACAAGGCGGAAACAGCATCTCCGGAGGCAGGGCCAGACTTCCTTCCCCGCCCCCAGAGTTCACCTTCTTCTTGGCCTGCAGGTGGCGCAGGTTGGCGCCGTGAGCCTGGTGCACGGGAACAGTGCGTCTCCAGAGCGTGAGGCCGATGACACTGTAGGCGACGAACATCACCACGAGAGGAAGGAAGTAAATGAGGGCGATCACCGCGAGATGGTACCTGGAGGGAGAGTCGAGGGCCTGGGCACGGGGCGGCCCGGGGGCGACTCCAGCATCCGCCAGAGCCTAGTCACTGGGACTTGGCCGGCGCCCCTGAGCTGCCCCAGGTGGGCCACCCTGGGCCACCTCCCAAGGCCTTGGTTTGATTTAAAGGAAAGGAAAGGAAGAAAAGAAAAAAGAAAAGAAAAGAAAAGAAAAGAAAAGAAAAGAAAAGAAAAGAAAAGAAAAGGCAACACTGGCTAGCATATGTGCCCAAAGAGGGCTTCCCCTGCTGCAAAAGGGACACTCTAGCGTTAGCTTTGAGTCTTTCCAAGTGGCACACAAGTTACCAAACAAGGAAATAAATAGGAAACGAAAAAGTTAACCAAGTAATGCATTCATTTAAAATTTAAAATGCCATTAGGCACAATTAAAAAAATTTTTTTTAAATCTAGGCTATCAGCCCAAAAAAAAAAAAGTGACCTTAGGCAAGTCAGATCGTTTCCTCAGTCTCGGTTTCCCCATTTGTAAGGAGGAGGTAATCTCTACCATCCTTCTTAAGTATGAGTAACACCTACCAGTTCCCGCATTCTTTCCTTGGGATGGCAGTGCAGGATAGGAATTCACTCTGGGCTAGGTTCCCACCCAGAAATGAGTGCCAAGGACCCTCAGGGACTGTCTTCTAGGGCCTGCCAAAAATCAGGGATGCCTCCTCTCCCAGCCTGGACTGCCTTTTTTGTATTTTGATTTTGGGAGCGTATGTGCATTTTCCTGGAGAGGGCATCTGTCATTTCATCAGATTCCTGTATATACAGGATGTGAACCTGTAAGGATGGAGCCCGCAGTCTAAATCCCAGAAGTTCCCTCACCCAGGAATGATCATTCTCACACAAGAAACCAGGCTTTCCCCAAATCCTCCCAGAATTCGAAGTAACCCCAAAGTACAGCCTTCCTAGCCTATCTCTGCCCTCCTGTTTTCCCCTGTTGCCTAAATCAGGGTTGTAGCTCACCATTCCCCAAAATCTGGTGCTTGATACCCTAAATTCTGACTGTTCCCCACCTGAGGGAGAAAAACCCACTCTTAAGGTGAGGAAACACCGCCCCCCAGTGGCCAGTCACGAAACGTTCCGCTCTCCACGCGTTCCCTGAGTCAGGGGCGGGGGCGCGTCCCTACGTCCACCGCCATTGGAGCAGTGAGTCCCGAGAACGCGGGTGCAGGGTAGGGGCAGAGCCCCAGGGCAGGGTCTGCCCTCGAAACTCAGCAGTCCTTGGGAAGAAGCTTCTCAGAGAAATGGCGCCTTCCCTTAAGGCCACAGCGCGGTGCTTAGGACAGGCGGAGACCAGGTAGGGGCGGGCGCCAGGGGAGCGGTGTTAACCGAGGCGGGGGGGGGGGGGGGTGGCTGTCGTGATCTGGCCTCTCCGAGCCTGCACATCCTCATGCCTGGGGCAGCTGGGCCTTTGTTGGACTAAATCTGCCACCTCCAGCTTTGTTTTCGTTTGTCTGCTGTTTACCACATACTGGGTGCCGGTTCTGTGCCAGGCACGGTGCTAAGTGCGACAGGTACATTTTCTCATGTATGCTCACAACAGCCCTTGAGGAAGATTCTCTTACTAATTCCATTTGAGGGAGAAGGAGCCAAAGGTTAAGTGACCAGCAAGGCCCTCCAGCCAGCAGGGGACAGAGCAGGACTCCAACATGACTACTGACTCCAGAACCTCAAGCAGTTCTTTACTGTCTACTACCAACCACGCCCTGCTTGGGGATGACAAGCCACACCCTGAGAACTGGGCAAACTGAAGCCCAGAGAGGGAAAGGACTTACCCAGAGTCATACAGCAGCTGGACCATGCTTGAGTTCTTCTGCTTTCTCCCCCCGTCCCCCAGCCCATGGTGCTCACCTGAGCACCAGGCTGGCACCAGACTCCTGAAAACGTCTCAGGCTCATCCCCTACCCCTTCTTTCTGCCTCAATACCCCGACCTTCTGTGGCCTGAGCATTTACGATGCCCTCCCCCAAACACACATTCCCAAACACGTACCCATGTGCACACACCCTTCCACAAACACACTCAGATACTTACACACATACACAGACACACATGCATGTCACATGTGCACACATACCTGTCCTCATTTAGGGAGACACACACCCTTTTTTAAGTAGCAGAGTGGCAAGGAGACTGGGCTCTGAAGCAGGACTGCCTAAGTTTAAAGCCTTGATTTACCACTTACTAGCTGTGTGGTTTTAGAGACATTATGTAGTTTTTTAATACCTCAGTTTTCTCATCCAAAAAATAGGAATAATAATACATCCATACCCCTATGTTGTTAGAATTAAATGGGTTCATGTATGCAAAGTACTTAGACCAAGCCTGACACTTAGTAAATGCTGTTACTTTTAGTTTATACTGTACTCACGTAATCCCAGATTCACTCTCAGACCCATGTGCACACCCACGTGTACACACTGTACATATGTGCATGCACACACACACACCGCCTCCCCCACCCCCAGGTCTTACAAAAGGAGTGTCTTGCCACCGCTGTCTTCGGGCCAGGCCACCACACACTTGGTGGCACCCTGGTCCATGGTGATGGTGGAGTAGAAGCACTGGGGGAAGGCAAGGGCCAGGGCCACCAGCCAGATGCCAGCAATAACTGCCCTAGTGCCGGGCGCTGAGAGCCGTGGCTGGAAGGGGTGGACGATGGCCATGTACCTGTGAGCAGAGGGCCGTGTGAGCAGTGGGCGCCCTCGCGTCAGACCTGCCCCACCTCCTCTCCCCCACCCCAGGCCCACGTCTCCTAGTCCTCTTCCTCACACACTGCTGGTGACCTGCAGAGAGCCAGCTAGGCTGTGACCCTCCCACAGCCATGTGGGACACTAGTGCCCTAAGCCCCAGCCCACCCTCACCTTTCCGCCACCCGGCCTCCCTCTGAGCGTGGACATGCTCTCAGGTGGCCACAGGAGGGCAATGTGGCCACACCGGAAGTCCAGCCCGGGCCGTCGGCCTGAGGCTCAGCCCCGTCGAGCTCCTCAGCCACAGTCCCTCTCATGTTCAGAACCGTAACAGAGCCCGACAGTCTCCTGGACAAAGCCCAGAGCGGCTGCCCGCCAGCCTTCTGTGGTGGAGGAAATGCTCTACATATGCACACGTGGCTGTGAGCACTGGAAGCGTGGCTAATATGACTGAGGAACTGAATTTTTAATTTAAATTAATTTAAACATAAACATGCACATATGGCTGTGGTTATATTTTTGGACAATGTGGGCCCAGACCTTTAAACTCAGCGTTCAGGGCCCTCTGCATGTGGCTAATGCACTGTCCAGCCTCTTGTGTCACCACTTCCTGTCCCTTCCCTTGCTCACACTGGCCACGGAACAACCCTGCCAACCCTCTACGAGTTGTTTTCTCCCCCTCGACCTGGAATTCCTCGTTCCTCTATGGATTCAGCCAAGTCTACATAAAAGTCCAGCTCCTCGGTGAGGTCGGCCAGGAGCAGGCTGGTCTCCTCAGCTCCTGCCTCTCCCTGAGGGAACCTGTGGGGTTGTGTCCTGCCTTTGGCACCTCCAGGCCTGGTAAGTAGTTGTTACCTCCAGCTTCCACAGCTGCGGGGGGCCAGGGGGAGACCCAGCTTGGAAGAGGCACTGCTGGCTTTGAACCCAGGGTGTGTAGCTCCCGCCTGCTCCCAGGACCCCCACCCGCTGTGGGACTGTCCTGAGACCTAGTGGGCTGAGGCCTCATGCGTCTAGGGCCCTGAAGGAGGAAGGGGGAGCTGTGAGTAGCCGCCTGCTTCCCTAAAGTCAAGGGAACCCAAAACGCAGGGCCGCACCTCAGCCCCCACACTGCCTCTACCTGCTGTGTTTCCTGGGGTTTTGGTTTCCTCCTTGGAAGGAGGGTGTGGGGCTCAAGGGGGCCCTCATGTGTCCTGGACCCACTGGCCATCCCGGGAAGCCCACGGACCCCTCCTCAGAGTAAAGCTTTTATATGCATAAATTAAAATACACAGGATTACAAATGCAATCAGTGATCCTAAGTACAGTTATCCAGATGTAAAATAAATGGGGGACATAGTGTCATACACTCTCCCTTATCAGCCTCTTAGCAAGATCTAGCAGCAGGTTTGGGAACCGTGGTAATTTTGAAGCACTAGCGACAAGTGTGGGTGATGCTTTGAGATTTCTGTGTGAGTATCTGTGATTTCTGTTGGTGACATAGTCCAGGCACTGCTGGTGTCCCAGCGAAGCGTGGTGTGCTGCCTACATTTGTAGTTGTGATTTTCACCCCCCGGGGGACTCAGGTTCCCTTGCTGCCCTGGGAGGTGGGGCGGGCAAGAGGAGCTTTCTTTCTTACGCTAATTGTAGAGCGGCAGGCCTGTTACTTTGGATTCCGACTGATGTGGAAATGAGTCCTGGCTCCACCGCTTTCCAGCAGGAGGGTCTTAAGCGAACCACCTGAGCTCTTTGGGCTTCTGTTTCCACCTCCGTGAAATGGGATGATCATAATTTGGGCCATTAGGGTTGTTGTGCAGAGAAATGAGATGCTTGACAAGTGCCTGCAGGCAGAGGAGCCCGGGATTGGAGAGTGTGGTCAGTCCTATTTATGTCTTTCTTTTAAATTCACCAGAAATGGCTTTGGTCCTCCATGACCCCCAGGTCTTCCTCCCTGGGATTAATCTGAACCTTGTGGCCTCATGTTTTCTTTAGCCCTTGCCCTGGGCAGGGAATTTCATGTCTTGAGGTCTTAGGCATCACGTGAATGGGACTCTGTGCCCTGTGAGTGTTTCCACCCCGTCTAGGTGAGGACAGCCCCTTCCCTGCTCCTCACACACACAGGCGTGCTCCTGCGCCTCTGCCTGGAACGTTCTTCCCCCAGACCCCGCGGGGCTCAGTCTCTCGCCTCCTTCCTGCCTTTGCTCAAATCCCACCCTCACAATAAGGCCAACCTTGACACCCTAACACTGCGCCCTGGCCCACCTCAACACACACACCCTAGCACCTTGAGGCCCTTTCCCCTTCCTAATATTTTCCCATAGCTCTCATGACCTCAAAATACAATATAAAATTTATTTATTCTTGTGATTATTATTTAAGTTCTCACCAGGGCAGACATCTTTATCTGTTCCCCTCCCCCCACACAATGCCCAGAACAGTGTTTGTACACAGCAGGCAATGAACATAAGAATTAATGAAGAAATGAAGGGACGGGTCTCCATCACTACCACCCTGACCTGAGCCACCATCCTCCCTCACCTGGATTACTGTTCAGCTGCCTCCTGCCTGATCTCCTGGCTCCCACCCTACCCTCTACAGTCCATACTCCCCTGCCCCTCAGCATTTAAAATGGAAGGCCCATGAGGCTGTGATTTCGGGGGCTATTAGTGGGACTTTCAGAAATATCTAGGGTGTGTTAAGGTGCTCTTGGTGGGGGGTTGGGGGCTGTGGTTGGATCATGGAGGATGTGGTCCAGGGCTGACAGCCAGGAGGTCTGGACTCCAGGCTCCTGGCCCTGCTCCAACTTGCTGGCTGACCTGAGGTGATCCTGTCCATCTCTATCCTCAGTTTCCCTGGTGCAAAATTAGAAGCTTGGCCTAGATGCATGGTTTTCAGACTTTCTTTTCATTTTTAATTAGTAGAAATACATTTCTCAAGTGAAAGCTGCAGGGAAACTTCATAGTAAAATAGCCAAGAGCAGAGACTCGAGCTGCTGTGGGTGAGAGGTGGCTGGGCCAGTGGGGCTGGGATAGAGATTGCGGGGGTCATTGGGGAACTGCGACGCCCACACCTCATCAAACCTTCCTGAGGAGGAGTTTGTGTCTCTGAGAGTCCTGCCTCCCACACACACCTGCTGTCTTCCCGCTGTCCCTTTTTGTTTGTTGTCTCTCTCAGCCACACTTCTGGGGACACACAGTCCCCTTCCATGTCCAAAGAAGACTCTAGATCTGCCCACTGATCCCTCCTCTGCCCCCCCCCCGGCCCCCTCAGCAGAGGGTCACAACCTGCGCCCCAGACAGCAGCATTGGGAAAGTAATTGGCTCATTGTAATTATATGATAACTACATGCAGTGTTAAATTTACCCCTCATGTAATCTATCTAGGAGTGGGAAAACAATATAAACAGTTTCCTTTTAGTGAAAGGTGCTGCAACAAAGAGCAACTCCAGAGAACACTCCAGAAGGTCCCTAAAACACTATCACTCTTCCCCTGTGGCCTTGAACAACCATCTAGTGTGAAGTTCTTCCTTGTGTCTAGCCTTAACCTGGCTTGCTTCAGTTTCATAGTCCCCTGTCTTCCAGATGCATAGTTTAGGATATGATCAGGTTGGGAGGCAATGCATTCCCTGGGTTCTGCCCTTAACTTGCTGTGTGACTGCAGGCAAGTTACCACCCCTGTCTGAACCTCAGCCAAGTGAGCCGACTCCCCTCAGCTGCTCTGCTACCCCACTGCCCCCTCTTGCCTGTCGGCGGCGATGGCAGTCATGGAGTAGATGCTGACAAACATGGCTGTGATGGGGAAGAGGTTCTGGAAGTAGCAGAAGGCACGGCCAAAGTACCAGATGTTGTGGCTGGCGTAGACGAAGTTGAAGGCGGCATTGAAGGCGGCCATGCAGAGGTCGGCCAGGGCCAGGTTGACAATGAAGTAGTTGGTGACTGTACGCATCCTCTGATGGGCCAGGATGATCCATATGACTGTGGCGTTGCCTGTCACAGCCACCAGCACCAGAGCCAGGTAGGCTGCGGCCCACAGTGCCAGCTGCCAGCCGGGCATGGAGAAGGCTGTGAGGCCCGTGATGTTGCTCTCCAGGCCGGATGAGATGTTGGCGTCAGTCACCACAGCACAGGCCCCCATGGCTGCCTCTGGGTTGGGGACAAGGGCCCTGGTGCCCTTCTGGGATATGTAGAAGAGAAATCCCCTTTGGTGAGTATGTGGGAGAGGGAGGAGTAGGTGCAAAGCCAGGCGCGTCCGGGGAGCCGGGGCTCACTCCCAAGTCTCAGGCAAAGATGAGCTAGGCTGAGCAGAGAGCCGGGTCCAGAGCCACTGGCATTTCAGATTCCCTTGTCTCCGTCAGACTTCTCCAATGTCACGTGGAAATCTAGACTCCAAGACAGAGTTTCAGAGCAGGAAACATCCTTGTAAATCATCAGTCAGCCCTTTCACTGCAGAAATGGAAAAACAGATTCCAAGAGGGGACCAGAGCAGGTCACGCAGTAAGTTAGGACCCAAACCCAGGTCCCTCCTAATGTAACTCAGGATGTTCTCGATCAGATGCACGCACAGCAGTGCAGCAGTCTTTGGATTCCGCAGGTCAGCTGCACAGCAGGCTGTCCCTCCGGGCATTGGGGTGCAGGCCGGGCTGCGTGCGTCCCGACTGCTCTCGGGGTGGGGTGGGGTGTGCGGGACGGCGAGGGCCTTGGCTGAGGTGCTGCCTGCTCCCGAGGTGGGGCTTTGCCTCCTGCCCCTTGTCCCACCCGGGGCGTGGATGACCCGGCCTTGTCTCTTGAAGAAAGATTTAGGACTGGCTGTTGAGATGGGGAGAGACCCGGGGACATGGGGAGTGGCAGGGGTGGGGCCTGGCACAGCGGGCACCGGCCTGGGTGGGGTGTTTACATTCAGCCAGGCGGAGCTACTTCTAGAATGTGATTAAGGGCGCGCACTTAGGAGCCTTGTGGACTCCAGGCAAGTCCAAGCCTTCCGAGCTCTGGCTTCCCCATCTGGAAAGCAGAGGCACAATACGGTGCACGTTTGCAGTATATCTGTGAGTTTTGAATGAGATAACGTACATGAAGTCTATTGAGCATAGAGGCTGGCACAGAAAAAGCGTGTGGGGGAGTTGTAGCCCCATGGGAGGCCCCTGGACAGCTCAGGGTTCCACGGGCGAGAGAAACAGACACAAAGCATTTCTGACAAGTTCTCCGGTGATGCTGATGCTGCTGGTCCAGGGACCTCACTTGGAGAACAACTGTCTTAGGACAAAGACAGGGCAGGGCCTCTCCCCTGAACCCCAGAAAGCCCTGGGAGGCTGCCACAGTCTCTACTATTGGTCAGTGACTGCATACACATGTGTGGGGCTGTGTCAGAGTGACTGTGTGTGGCAGACGCATGTCAGTGCACACACACTCGTGCACCTGTGCACACCTGTGGGCATGTGGACCCTCAAGGCAGAGCAGGCTCAGAAGAGCAGGGCCCCTCACTAAAGGCTCTCAGTCACCAGCATCAGTGGCCCTGCTGTGCTGCTGTGCTAAGTGTGTGCATGGTCCCCGGGGAATCCAGCCCGGTTCCTTGGGGAGGGGCTGCTTCCAGGCCCCTACTCCTCCCGTGGGTGTGTGTACTGTGGGGTTCTGGGCCTTCTGCCCTCCTAGAGTTGGCTTCAGACACAGCTGGCTCCAGCCCTGGCCACGCCTCTCTGGAGCAGGCCACCAGCCTCTGTTCGGACCTCTGTCTCTTGCCAAAGGGCCTCTGCCTTTGATCTCTGTTAGTAGCAGCAGCCGCTCAACTTTGGGGCTTATTTTGCTCATACTTCCCTGGCCAGGGTTTTGCAGGTAGGACATGTAGAATTAAGGTCATAAACACAAGGCAACCATTTTTGCGTTTTTCCCTCCTACTCCAGGCAGTTGGATTTTGTTGAATTTCTGGTGTGAGCAGAGTGCAAGGCTGGGACACCCGAGAGTGTCACCCGTAACAGAAGCCCAGAATAGGGGCCATTCCGGCTCCCCCATCGTCCCGCCACCTCCATTGTGTACATGAGGATTATGTTTTAAAGCTATTAGATCCAAGAGTTTTGTTTCCCCCTTAACTCATGTGCTCTTGCAACTTTCCAGCTATGTGCTTGTAGGAGAGAGTAGGGGCCTCCCTGGACAGAGGGGCTACTGATCAGCCTTGGTGCTCAGAGCTGACCTGCTGAGTCCATTGCTAGACAATGGCCTTGAAGGCTAGTCTTTGTTAAAAGAGAAGAATACATTCTAGGCTCCTTCAGCTCCTTAGGGACACATCAGGACTCCAGTTTGCTCATGGAGGAGGGGTATGGGAATGTCCCTTCGCCAGGCAGTGGAGGGAAAGGCTGCCCATCCATTTGGGCTGGAAGGGCTGAGCTGATGGCGTGGGTTGGATACCGTGGGGAGGTGACCCTGAGCCCGACTTTAGAGTGCAGAATGCTTTTATGAAGGAGCGCGTTGGGACCAGCGCCTGGGGAAGGGAAGGGGAAGAAGCGGGAGTGGGCGGCGGAGGAGGAAGTTGAGCGGATGGTTCGACAACAGCCTTGGCCAGCCTTACAGGTCAGGTCAGCCTGAGCTAGAATGGCTGGTTAGAGTTGCCCTGTGTAGGGCGGAGGTGGCCAGACCTTTACACTTCCACACGGGTCACTGGATGTAGGCAGCTGCCGAGAAGGGGCAGGACCTGGGACGAGGCAGCTCTCTGCAGCTGAGGCCCAGGTGAACATGGCTGGACACCGTCTGCCCACAGACTCCTGGCAGCTCCAAGAGGGTCTGGGAAGTGCAGGACAGTGTCCACCGCGCTGAACAGCAGCCTCCCCGATTACTTAGGGCCGGAGCACACGAGTGCCCGGTGTGATTTGTGCCATCGTGGTCTTGAAGCTAGGGGGCTGCAGACTAAAGCTGGAGAGGAACTGTTTTTGAGGGGAGCAGCTGCAGGGTGAGGGGAAGCAGTTGGGAGAGGAAAGGGGCCCCAGGAAGTGTTGTGGACTGAGTGCCCCCAACAGTGCCCCAGAGACGTCTTTAGAAGTCGCCTGACTGTGTCTCTGGCTGGGCTTGGGCCACTTAGTCATGGCTTTGGCGGGTCTGTGGGTCATCTAGTCACCTGGACTGGGCAAAGTGAGCCCAAGGACAACGCTTTCTAGTTGGATGATGAATCCAGTTTGAAGGATCAGCCTTCATTCTGAGACTATGCCCTTCTTGCTTTTTGGGTTAAAATGTCCTTCTTCTCATGAAATAATGGTGATACAGGCGGTAGCCACTGTCCTGATTTTTCTTTTTCTGTAATGTTTCTTACTCAGTGGAATAGCATTGTTGGTGAGCTGTATGGCTCCCTCAGTTAGGTTTTGATATTTTATTGGTTCATGAAATTCAAGGACGCAAGAGCCCCGATCTAGTTCCTCATTTGGAGAAGAGGAGGGGGAGCCCCCGAGAGGGGTGGGCTTGCCCCAGGTCCTATGGGCCGTGCTGTGAGAGGGGCCCCCTTCCCTGACGACTCCCCTCGTCCTGCACAGCCTACACTGGTCTGTCCACCTCCGTGCTCTCGAGGCCCATCAAAGCCACCTCTCGTCACCTCCCTGTTACATGGAGGGGAGCTCCCCAGGGCCTGGATTATGTCTTGTTTGTGTCCGGTGTCTAGGAGAGTAGCCTGCATGTCATATGTGCCCTATAGATGTTGGTTGAATGAAATGATGCATAAAATTTAAAACATGACTCGGCGGTGAGGGATGAGGAGCTGTATATATAGTATACACCATCTGTCTGTCTGTATCAAATATATATACATCTAGGTGTGAAAGCCTTAAGCGAATGGGACTGGCACTAATGGTGGGATTTTAGGGAACTTGGAGTGGGCGGTCTGAAGCCTGGCACATTGGCACACAGTAGGTGCTCAGATGAATAAATGAATAACAAATGATAAATAAAATTTAAAATATCGCCCTGTTAGGGGTGAAGGGAGTAGCATTCTTATTTTCACGGGACCTAAAGCTTAAACTAAAAGAACACGTCTGTGTAGGTCAGCCAGGGCTTTTGAAGGATGTCTGGGTCTCCATAGCATTACAGGATCTATTCCTCACAGACAGTCCCCCTTTGTCCACAGACCAGAGGGTCCCAGGCCGGCCCCTTTAGGAGATACTCTCTGGGCTTCCCACCCACTGGCCTGAGCGTCAGTGGCCCAGAATCTAGGACTTCAGCTGGGAGAGGGAGAGCTGCCTTCTGCCAAGAGCATGGGCTGCAGCTGACACCTTTTTTAAACAGTGCGTGTGTAGTGTGGCAGTGAAAGCCTGAAATTTATCTAGCTGGAGAAGAGAGGCCTCAAGTGTTTACATCTGCCCTGGTCCTGGTATACACAGAGCTTATAAGCTCTTAACACAAACGGGTTCATTTCCCAACATCAGGCTCCTGCACAAATCTGCCCATCTATGGAAGGTGGAGGAGGAAGTGGGCACGGCTCATCCTGGGAGGGGGCAACCCAACACCCGCTTGCTGGTTAGGTGACGGGTCATCCCAGAGGCAGGCTGGGAGTTGCAGACAGAAGGGACATGGTGTCTGCCCCGGGTGCTGGCAAATGTGGCAGCAAGCGCTGTGGTGTGGGTGAGCTGAGAAAAGGGGGTGACAGAGCGTTGGGGCTTCTGCTGACAGGCCTGAGCCCTGGGCCCTGTGGTGGGTCTCTCAACTGGGCAGATGGTCCAAGGATCAGTGCAGAGTTAGGAGAAAGGTCTAATCTCTACCTTCATGAAGTTCCTGGCCATGCTGGGGAGCAGGTCCCTGCACAGCAGAGAGAACTCACCATACTCATTTGTCAGATAGGTGATACCCTGAGCTTTAAGCTTCAGAGGAGGGAGGGCCTTTGAGGGTGGGGGTAGTGGGGGGCGGCTGCCACGGAGTGGCTCCCGGAAGTCCTGGAGGAGGGGACTTGGGAATGAGCCCAGATCTGACAGAAAGGTCAGACCAGCCTGGATGGAGCTGAGGGTCCCTGCAGGAAAGGGACAAGAGAGTAGCAAGTATAAATCTCAGCTCACAAACCCAGGGGGGCAGGAAAGGTACCATTTCCTTATTATCTAAAAATCAACTTAATCTTGACTCTGAGCCCCTGTCTTGTTGAGCTGGCAGGGAAGTCCAAACTTACTACTCCTGGGGCCCACTGCCCACCCCACCCCAGGCTGTCCACAGTTCACGGCTTCTGGGGTGGGGCCTTCACTGGTCATTAATCCACACAGGTCGTTGCAGTGGTGCCTCACTTGCCTGTTTCTGCAAGGTCCTTAAAGTCAGGGGACTGTTGTGACCTGGGCTCAGCCGGGGATTGGGTCCTGGAGATCCATCTTTCCACAGAGCCCACCACCTCTGTCCCCTCATTATGGTCCTTCCTCCTAGGGCCCTGCCAGGGCGAGGAACTGAATACTCACTTCTCCTGGCCCACAGTCCTCTCTCCTTCCCACACTCTCAAGGAAGTCCTGCTTCTGTAGAATCTCAGCCTCTTCTTCCAAACCCCACCACCCTTCATGCTGTTTCATGGTATTTCTGATAAGGCTCAGAACACTAACAACCAAAACCCATTCTGCTTTCCCCAAGAGCATGGAGACCTTTAATCTTCAGACCTTCGTGGGAAGTGAAGAAAATACTAACCTTCCATTCTTTACGCGTGCCAAGAAAGGTAGGAGAAAATAAAGCTAAGTTTCCATGTGAAAACAATTGAGATATTGATCTCCTGATCTAGAGATGAGGCTGGAAAGGGAGAGTGGAGGCCGACGGGGAGAGCCTTGCATGTCCTTTCTGGAACACCTTGTCTCAAGTCACCCTACCCATCCTTCAAGTCCCTGTCAAGGGTCTTGGGGATACACCAGCATGTGCTCTTCGGGCCACAAGGCCTTTTTGACCATTGATCTTGACCCTGGGGTAGTTCATCTGAGATCGTTTGCACAGTGTCCCCCCCCCCCCATCTCATAGCAGGAGAGCAGAGCCTGACGCTCTTACAGGCTGGGCTTTACCAGGAGTTACAGCTGACAGCCCCTCATGATGCCAACGTGGGTTGCTCAGGCTTAGTTCCACTAAAATGACAGGGACGAATAAAGGCGTTATGTGCCTTCAGCTCATGTTAGAATCCCATCTAGTCCTCATCATGTCTTGTTATAAGACAGTTCTCACTTGGCCAGGTGTGTGCCTGGATCCGTATGCCCTCCTGTCCATCTGCACTGGGTCCAGGTCACCGTTACCGTTAACTTTCCTACAACAGTCTCCTCACTCCCTCCTGTACTGCCTGCCCGTCTCCACTCCGTCCTCTATCACAGTGATTTTTTCTTTCAACTAATGAGGATACAGTGCTCTTTTAAAAACACAAATCTGACCATGTACTTCTTCCTTGAAACCCTTCAATGACTCCCCATTGCTCTCCGGGTTAAGGGGAAAATAACCCCATTCCGTTCCTGGGTGTGACTGCTCACTATCCCTCAGGTCCATTTCCCCTTCTCCCTTTTAGCAGTAGAGCCTCCCTGAGTTTTAGCTGTCACCTGGCTGCCCAGCTAATGACTACATGTCCAAGCCTCCCTTCCAAGCTAGATGTGGCCACATGACTCAGGTCTGGCCAGTAGGATGTGGGCAGAAGTGATATATATGTGTGTCTGTGTGTGTACAACTTCAAGATCTCATCTTTAAGGAGGGAGCTGGTTGCTTTTCCTTCTTTCTTTCTTTTTTTATTTCGTTACTTTTCACTTGGCGACAACAGGAGTGGCCATCTTGAGTCCAGAGAGGGCAGCCCCACATTGTAGATGGCAGAGCCCAGGCCTGTGACATAGAAAAGAAAAAGGAAACAAAACAAAGGAAAGCTTCTCTCTTATTGAGGCACTGTATTTTGGGCTCTATTACAGCACTTAACCCTCCATAATACCCGAGACTTCAAGAACTTTCTAGATGCTCACTCAGGTGAACAATCTTTGTTCTTCTATACTCCAGTAGCATTTCTGTGCTTTCCTTCCTGTTAACATCTTGACCCATCACATCTGTTCAGAGTGTGTTTTTCCTTCCAAGCTAAGAAATTCATGAGGCCTGGACTCATGTCTATCTTGATTATGGCCAT
Organism: Camelus dromedarius; assembly: GCF_036321535.1. Classification (NCBI taxonomy): domain Eukaryota; kingdom Metazoa; phylum Chordata; class Mammalia; order Artiodactyla; family Camelidae; genus Camelus; species Camelus dromedarius. The sequence goes on along the minus strand of NC_087443.1, from coordinate 34,168,071 downwards.
ATCTTCCCTTCCCTCCATTATGATTGGCACGTTGTATATGCTCAGTGGTATTTGCTGATTAAATAAATGAATGACTGGGCAAGTGAATGAACACATTGAAACAGCTTGGGTGTGATATTAGGGATACTTTTTGCTTTAAGCAGCAGTGATTTGAACAAATAGGGGCTTATTTTTTTCACATGACCAGGAATCTAGAGGTCAGTGATTCCATGCTAAACACAGCTCAACAGTTTCAAAGCTCTTTGGGAATTTTTTTTAAACGTTTTTTATTGATTTATAATCATTTTACAATGTTGTGTCAAATTCCAGTGTTCAGCACAATTTTTCAGTCATACATGGACATATACACACTTATTGTCACATTTTTTTCTCTGTGAGCTACCATAACATTTTGTGTATATTTCCCTGTGCTATACAGTATAATCCTGTTTATCTATTCTGCAATTTTGAAATCCCAGTCTATCCCTTCCCACCCTCCGCCCCCCTGGCAACCACAAGTCTGTATTCTCTGTCTATGAGTCTATTTATGTCCTGTATTTACGCTTTGTTTTTGTTTTTTTGTTTGTTTGTTTTTGTTTTTGTTTTTTAGATCCCACATATGAGTGATCTCATATGGTATTTTTCTTTCTCTTTCTGGCTTACTTCACTTAGAATGATATTCTCCAGGAGCATCCATGTTGCTGCAAATGGCATTATGTTGTTGGTTTTTATGGCTGAGTAGTATTCCATTGTATAAATATACCACATCTTCTTTATCCAGTCACCTGTTGATGGATATTTAGGCTGTTTCCATGTTTTGGCTATTGTAAATAGTGCTGCTATGAGCATTGGGGTGCAGGTGTCATCCTGAAGTAGGGTTCCTTCTGGATACAAGCCCAGGAGTGGGATTCCTGGGTCATACAGTAAGTCTATTCCTAGTCTTTTGAGGAATCTCCACAGTGTTTTCCATAGTGGCTGCACCAAACTGCATTCCCACCAGCAGTGTAAGAGGGTTACCCTTTCTCCACAGCCTCTCCAGCATTTGTCATTTGTGGATTTTTGAATGACGGCCATTCTGACTGGTGTGAGGTGATACCTCATTGTAGTTTTGATTTGCATTTCTCTGATAATTAGTGATATTGAGCATTTTTTCATGTGCCTTTTGATCATTTATATGTCTTCCTTGGAGAATTGCTTGTTTAGGTCTTCTGCCCATTTTTGGATTGGGTTGTTTATTTTTTTCTTATTGAGTCGTATGGGCTGCTTATATATTCTGGAGATCAAGCCTTTGTCGGTTTCATTTGCAAAAATTTTCTCCCATTCCGTAGGTTGTCTTTTTGTCTTACTTACTCTTTGGGAATTTTGATTTTTCTTAGCCTTTGCCTCATGGCTGCAAGATGGCCGCAACAGCTCCAAGTATCACATCCTTACATGACAGCATTCCTCTTCCAGGAAGGGAGTGGGAAGTAAAAGAACTCCCCTTCTAGGTCTTTCTCTTTTGTCAGGGAGGGAAATCTTTCCCAGGACCCTCCCAGCAGATGTCCCTTATATCTTATTGACCAGAATGATGTCACATAACCACTTTTAGCTACGTGGGATGTTGGGAGAGGGAACATCTTCCTTCTTCAGGACCCAGCTGGGTTTTGGCACTGTGGTACTCACTGGGGCTTTGGGAAGAAGCTAATTCTAAGAGCCCTTGCTCTTCCTTGTCCATGTGTTCCCATTTGGGAAGTCCAGGACCATGGGGTATCATGCTGTGGTCACAAATAAATGATCATGCATTGTTCGTAATGCTTGCTGGAGAATGTCACTTTCTATCTCGTGAAATTCTCTCCTTGACACTGGCCTGCCCAGGAGATGGAGCTCTACCAGTGAGCTCACCTGTTCCAGTACAGTCCATTGACTGTTATCTCTGTGGTCACAGCAGTAGCTGTGCACCAACCATGTGCCCACGAGCCTGGTGACTGAACAAGTTATATAATCTCTTTGTGCCTCATCTTATTCATTTGTAAAACAGGGTTAGTTATATTATCTCACAGGATTGTCGTGAGAATTAAATTAGCTGATGCGTGCAAAGTGCTTAGAGCAGTACCTAGCACGCAGGGCTAAATAAGGACTTGCTGCTGTTATTTTATTATATCCCCATTTCATACATGAGAATATATTCTCATAAAGGTGAAATAACTTGTCTAAGTTCATGCAGCTGGGGAAGCCAGCAGTCAAGCCTGATCTGTCTGACTCCAGAGCCCATGCCCTTTGTTCTCTTCCTACCACGGGGCTTCCCTGCATTGACAAGTTTCTCCTAAATGGGTAGGGTGTCTTGCACAGACACTACGTTTTAATCCCTGTAGGGCCCGAATGGAATGCTACCTCTTCGCCGAGGCCTCCCAGGGCACTGGCTCTCTACTCCTCACGGGCACTTGGCAAGCCTTCTGGAGAATGTAAGAGCTGCCTCTTGTCTCTTCTCTCAGGGGCAGAGAATGTCAGTCTTGCCCACTGATGTGGTCATCAACACAGAGACAGTCAGCCCTGCAGGGACACCTAGTCCTGATAAGGACCCTGATGCCCAGGCAAAGCACTCACTCCAGGTCAGACAGCCAATACCTGCAGAGCTGTGCCTGGAGCTCTGGCCTTCAAACTCCCCATCCAGTGCCCTTTCCTCTGCTCAGGGCTCTCTCCACAATGTGGGCACTTTGCGGACAGCAGCTCATCCAAAGGAGACCCTTACTCACGCTGGGCTGAGCATGGGGCTCACCTGGGAGATGCTGGCCTGATCACTGAGAGAGATCATCTCTGATTTCTAACTTCTATGCCCAGTTCCTTCCTGGGCCAGTCCATCCCCTGCAGGTGTGCTCACTGCTGCCTGAGTGCCTGTAATACACAAATGATGACGCTAGAGGGCAATATCCCTACTTTAAGCCTTGTGACCACAAGGGCTTCATGCAGCCTCTCAATCGATGATGAGGATGATGATATTGGTAATGACGATAAAGACCACAGCCAAGGTCGAGATTTATTGAGCCAAACCTCCTGGTAATAAGCATGCCTCATCTCTAATCAGCAGGTCTTCCTCTGCACATCCCTTTCTCCTGCTGTGTTCTATATCTCAGAAAATGGACCACATCCACCCAGTCATCCAAGCCTGAAACCTGGGCATCACCATCAGCTTCTTCCACCCTCCCTCTCTCCCCCCCAGCACTACTTCTGACCACTCTACACCTTAAATCTTAGCCCATCCACTTCTCTCCTTTCTCACTGCTTGTCCTTCCCCTGCAATGCCCCATTCAATTTACAGAACCACAAACTCTTGCCTTAAGCCTTGGTGTAGGCAAGTGATTCCCAAATTTTGCTGCACATTAGAATCATCTGGGGAGCTCTGACAATGCCTGATGCCACGTCACACCTCAGACCAATTACGACAGGAGGTATGGGGTCTGGGGATGGGAGCCTGCATCGGTGCTTTTTAAAGATCCCCAGGTGATTTCAGTTTGTGGCCAAGCTTAGGAACTAATCTTCCCTTGTTCTGAGACCCTCTTCCACACCCTTTCACCTGGGCAACTTCCACTTAACCTGGCAGGCCTCTCTTTAACACTGCTGCCTCCTGGAAGCCTTCCTGGAACACACAGATCTAAGCAGCTGCTCCCCCCCACATTGACACCATACTGAGTAGTTATTGCTTTTTCAAAGGTCTGCCTTCCCCCGTCGCCACCACCTCCTTCCTCACTGAGTGGAAACAAATGGAACTAATCTTTACAACAACTCGAGAAGTGTATTTTATTATCTTATGATTTTTAATGTGGCCCTAGGTTTTTAATTTTGCAGTTTATCCATTTACCGGGTTTGAAGCATGAAGAAAAATATTTTCTCTTTAAATGTGGATGTAGATATAAAGACATTTGTTCTTAGTACTCTTAAGGCCAGCTTTTGCCTGTTTTCTGTTTGAAATTCCCAAGCTGTGGCTAGTATTTGACCAGGGACCTTGGGACTCTGGACTGCCCCGTATTAATACCGAATTTAAAGCTGATTTGTAGATTGTGTTTAGATTATGATTGTTTCCTCTCAATTTATTGATGTTACTTCTCTGTCTCTCACATTCAAGAGCTAAAAATGAAAAGTCTAATGTTTCATACTCTTTTAAGGAACCTGGTCTCTCTGCTGAAAGGTGGTAGCTTTTTCTCTTTCCTCTGTGGAATTCAGGAGTTTGCCAATTTATACCATGTGTAAAAAGTGTATCAGTTTTAAATGTGGTAGTCAGTGAGTCCTTTCAGTTTGAAAACTCAAGTTTTTCCTAACGGGGAAATTTTCTTCTATGATTTATTTCTTCTCATACTATGTAAGAATGTCTTCAGGTGTAGCAGAAAACTTTAGTAAAGAATGACTTGAATAAATAGGTGCTTATTTTCCTCACTTAACAGGAAGGTCCTGGGTAGGCAGTTGCTGGCTTGAGTTTGGTTGGTTGACAGTGTCAGAGTTTGGGTTGGTATCTCTTCATTCTCTTGGCTTCTCCCTTATGGTCACAGGATGGCTGCTGCAGCTCCAGGCACCATGTTTATATTCAGGGTAAAAAGAAAACAGGAAAAAGTGCAGCACCAAATGCATATGCATTTTATATCAGAAAAAAATAAAAATATTTTTTGGATGCTTATGTCTCATGGACCAGAAGGTGTCGTGTTGCAAGGGAAGCTGGTAGTAAGTGTGTTTCACGTGTCAGCCTCCATGGAGGAGTCAGAGGGGAGGGGGGAGGCTGGGAACGGGGTTGAGTTAGTCGGCCGACAGCATCTGCCACATTTCTTCATCTTGGATCCAGCCTCCACAGCTCTTATCTTTTTCTTCTGATTTCCACCTCTTTGTGTTTTTGCTCTGAGTTGTGAGATGCTTCTCTCCCTTGGTCTTCCAGACCTCTGACTCAGTTCCCAGCACTGTCTCTATTGAATTGTTATATTTGAATGTTACACTTTTTAGTTTGCAAGAATCTTTTTATGTGTGCTCCATCCACATCTTCCTGAGAGTCCCCATAACCTTTTTTTTTTCTTTCTTTGAAGTCCTCTTCTGTCTTTCTTGCTAGCTCTAATTTACACATTCACCTAGGGCTTCCTCCCTTCTATTACTGAGTCCGCTTCAACAGGTGTGATTTTTCTTTACTTGCTCATCTGTTTTTCCCTCTTGGTCCCCATAGAGGTCAGGCTGCTGACGTGTCTAGGGCAGAGCTAAGCCAGTAAGTGATGGGAGACATAACAGTTTCTGCTCTCCTGGGCCTTCGGCAAAGGGAAGGGTCTGGCATACAGTCACTCCTTCATAGCTCTCTATCCTCGGTGTCCCCACGGGCTCACTGGCCACCTGGGATCCATCAGCCCACCAGTGCAGTTCTCCACTGGTCCACAGTGGTCAGCTGGGTGGGGCAGGCCCCCCAAGGACCACACATAGCCTGCAGGCAGAAGCAGCCCCTCCCTGAGAAGAGGTAGGGTTCCACTGCAGGGGTTGGGGGGGTCACCTCTGGGAACCAGAAATTCCCTTCCACTGGTGCCAAAAGGAGGCTGTGCCTCTTCTCCCACCACTGGTCCTTTAACTCTAGCTCAGGAGGGTGGAGCCCCAAGCCTGCTCCTGCCCTTGGAGGTGTAGAGGCTCCCAGTGGCCCCCAGTGCGCCTTCCTGGCTTCCTGGTTATGTCACCCAGAGAGTGAGTGGCGGGCGGTTGGGGGGGGAGGGATGTGTAGTCAGTGCTTGATCAAGGCAATTTCAGGCTTCACCTGAGCCACGTTTTAAAAGTTTTGCTTTTGACTAATACCTAAGTACTTTCTGTACAAACATATGTTGTTGATGACTTCCCTGTTTGCTAAAACAGGCCTGGTAGGGCTTCTCTGGAGGCGTTTCATCAGTAGTTTGAATTAGATTCGTGGTTTCAAACAGTGGCTTATGACTAGTGCTAAAACAACAAGGATAATACAGAACATACAAGAATGCATCATGTGCTAAGGGTGAGTGTGTTTCATGCGACTTTTGCTCAGATGTGTCTTTTGTATGTACATTGAGCTGTAATGTAAAATACATTTTTGGGTCTTGTTAAAAATGTAGCAGCAGTGTTGAATTGGAGGATGTTCTGGGGGCAGTTGGTTTGGCTTCATAAGAGAATAAAATTAGAGGAGAATTAGATCCTCTATTAGAAGAATTTCATGACCCCCTCCACCCCTAGCTGACTTTAAACACAGGTTCCCTACGGCAGCCATGAGAGCGCTGCACTGGTTCTGGAACTGGAGCCAGACCAGAACCAGCTTCTGTGTAGTAGCCTTGCGTGGGCCTTTCCCCAGCCCGCCACTCGGCCCTCCAGGAGTCAGACTGGCCTGGTTTCTCTACAGTCGTCGTGAAATGCTCAGGGTCACTTACTTGGGCAGGGAGGGAGCCAGTACTGCTCCAGGATCTGAAGGGAAGCTTGAGGAGGCTGAGCAGGAGGTGGGAACCAGCCCCGGGTTCTCGTCCCTGCACGGACCCTAAAGGGCTGTGTGACCTGGGGCGCACACTCTGAGACTGGGCCTTCTGTCTTGTTTCCCACACAGAACTGTTCTCATGCCCCACAGAAGAGACAAAAACAGCAGTTCAGTTAACACATGTTTGCAACAGAAAATGGTGTTGTGCCTTTTGTTTCCTCTGAGTAGGGCCGAGGGGGCCTTGGGTACGTAAGACAAGCAGGTGCTGCGGCTGAGCTGAATGCCCAGCAAACCGGAAGGAGGAAGTTGAAGTGGCCTGAGGAAAAATACAGGAAGTGGGAGAAAGGAGTCAGTCTGGGAGAAGAGCTGAGCCCTCCCAGGACAGGCTTTTCATCAGATGTCTGTGTGACTGGATCTCTGTGGGAGCCCAGGAGGGGATAGAAGTCTGCCCTTAGAGGCTGCTGGGGATCCCCTGACAACCAGCACATGGCAACATGCTTAGGCCCGTCAGCTGTCCTGGCAGAGGCCACCAGATCCATGTATGTCTTCTGAGTGTAAAAGCCTTAAACTCCTCCCTTCATAGCTGCCGGACCAAGTCCAGACCCCAATTCTGTGTCCCCAGGCCTCTTTCCTGGTACCTTCTGACTGCCCCGGGGGCCCCGCCACCTCCTCTGAGACTCCCCTCCCCCAGCAGCACCCAGCCTTCCAGAGGCAGCTGCCCTGCCCTCCCGAGTGACAGGTAGAGCTACTGATGCAGCCACGATGCCTGAGCGCCCGCCCCGCCACGCCCAGTGAGTCACGCAGGCCTGGCCCATCAGCCCAGCGCTCCCAGGTTGCTTTCCCGGATGCCTGGCTGAGCCCCAGCAAGGCCGACCTCCTCTGTCAAAGCTCTGTCGGACCAGCCTGGAGTCTCTTCCGGAAGGGCCCCTCTCTTCTGCGGAGAAGAGGCAGGAATGGCATTTTCTCAGCCTGTCAGCCCTTGTCATTGCCACTTAAAAGAATCTATTACTTAATTTAAAAACGTACAAAGGATAAAAACAGAAAAGTTAATAGAACTACCAATTGCTGATCAACGTATAAAAATAAACACATATAACTTTGAAGAGGTCACTTTCAACTCCAAAAGAATTAGGAATCAGTCTCATGGGGCAGTATTTCCCTGAGTCCATCCTGAGAGATACTAGTTCCTTGAGATGTTAACACTGGTGTCTGGGGAAAATAGCGTGCAGTCAAATGTAGTTGGGAAAGGCTGCGTCTCCTTTTCCTCTTGGAGAGACCACAATATACATCTTCACATTAAAGGCTATGAAGAAGTCCAGCATTTCCCAGACTAATTTGATAGATCCTTTTTTATAAAACACTTGTTTTGTAAAATCTCACAGTACTACCATCTTACAGTAATGCACAATAACTCTATGTAAAGTTCCAACTCTAACCAGTATTGAACTCTTAATATTTGAGTCTCTCTGTATTGTTTGGAGTTGCTCGTTAAACCACGTAGTTAACTCATTTCAGTCTCCTGTAGCTGGAATGCAGCTGGTACACTAGAATGTGGAGGGAGAAGGCACATCGTTTGCTGGGTCACAGAGGACTTGAACTTCCCACTGGAGAAAAGTCTTCTCCCGGATATTCAGTACATTTCAGTTCCTGAAATGACCCTTTTCATGTATTTGTCGTGATACATATTGCATGTCCTACAGCCCTCCACACCCCAATAGAAGAGAATAGAAGCTCTTGTGTGTCTTATATCCAGAAAGCCTGGGGCAGGGCCTGATGAGTATGAAAAGCTCAGTGTACATCTGCTGACTGATTTGCTTGTGGGGACTGTAGCTAAGATTGTTAGAACTAGTCCAACCTCATGGTTTCACAGATGGGGGAACAGAGGCATGGATGCAGACTTCTGTGAGCCCAGTCAGTCATGCATAATCCATAGGTTTCTTTTTTGTAAATATTAGTAGCCACTAATGATGAGGGTTAGTTATTTTCCCCTACAATCTCCCTGCCAGGTTATCATGAAAACAGATCTCAGAACAAATTCTGCTACCCATGCAAATATCTGTAAAACAAGCATTTACTAGCAAGTAGCCACAAAACCGGTTCATACAGTCTGGTCTGTAAAGTCAGGGAAGGCCCCGCTCTCTGTCCTTTTAGGTGCTCTGTCACCTTGTATGAGGGGTCCACTCAAGACAGATGCAACAGGGAGGAGGGTATAGCTCAGTGGTAGAGCACATGCTCAACATGTATGAGGTCCTGGGTTCAATCCCCAGTACCTCCATCAAAAAAATCTATAAATAAGTAAATAAATCTAATTACCCACCCCCCCAAAACAAAGAAAGATACAACATTCTAGAGGCAGGATTCAGTTAGACTGATGGTTATAGTAGGCAACCAGAATCCCTTGGGATACGGCACCCCTCACAGATTTAGCCCAGAGCATCATCCTTAAGGGAATTTTTTTTTTTCACTCTGAGGAAGGAATGGGTGGTGCCCCTCAATCATTTTAGCCAACCTACGTATCTTGAGTACTACAAGCATACTTTGTTTTATTGTACTTTGCTTTATTTCGCTTTGAAGATATGGTGCTTTTTACAAACTGAAGGTGTGTGGCAACCCTCGTGCTAAGCAAGTCTGTCGGTGCCAATTTTCCAACAGCGTTTGCTCACTTCACATCTCTGTGTCACATTTTGGTAATTCTTGCAATATTTCAAGCTTTTTCATTACTTGTTATGGTGATCTGTGATCAGAGATCTCTGATGTTACTATCGCAGAAAGATTATGCCTCGAAGGCTCAGATGGTGATTAGCATTTTTTAGCAATAACGCATTTTTAAATTAAGGTATGTACATTGATTTTTTTAGCCATAATGCTATTGCACACTTAATAGACTATGGAATAGTGTAAACATAACATTTATATGAACTGGAAAACCAAAAATTCATGTCACTCACTTTTATTGTGGTATTCGTTTTGTTGTAGTGGTCTGGACCCCAACCTGCAATATCTCCAAGGTGTGCCTGCACTAATTTCACCAAAGGAGAGCTTATTTCTAATACCTGTTATGCTGGCTAGTAGGCTGTGAATCTCACTGATGCATTCATTATGGCATTCTCTATGCTGATCAGTACTGAGACAGGGAGAGCCGCAGGGCTGTGCTGAGCTGACTGTGCGACTGTGCACATCTCAGACATGGTGGGAGTATTTACACTGCGGAAAGTGCTGACAGGGTCCCCCTGCCTCTTCACAACCACCACTACCACCAGAGAGTCAGTTTTTAAACATTGACCAGCACACCACTGGGTAGCTGAGTGCTCTCTTGAGTGTGGCCTTTCTGATAAAATGTTGACTGACCACCTCACCCTCATGACTACCTCTAGGCTTGTAATGCTCAGTCATGGCTGCACTTTAGAAATTTGCTGGGACCTTTACAATAATACTGATTCCCGGGGCCCTAATGGTGGAGATTCTGACTAAACTGGACTGGGGTGGGGCTTGGATATCAGACTACATGTAAAGCTCCCCAGGTGGTTCTAAACTGCAGCCAGGGTCACACTTACACCTGTATGTTGCACTATTTATGCCACATATTCTAACAAATAGTTATTGGCAAAAGCAGGATTGGCACCAGGCCTGCTGACCCCTAGCCCAGAGCTCTTGGCAAAAGGAGGGAAAAATTGAAAATGGGTTGTCATTTCTGAGATTTCTGTGTTTGCAAATGTGTCTGAGGAGCAACCCATGGCCCTTGGGGGTCAGGCTGGGGATGAGGAGGGACAATGAAGTTGCTCAGGAGCCTGGGAAGGGCTGTGCCCCAAAGAGCTCCAGGCTCCCTCTGCAGGGGTGTCTCAGCCTCATCCTTCAGGGCCTCGCACAGGGGCTCAGGGAGAGCGGAGAGGGACCACTCAGGTGTGTGCATGTCACTAGGGAAGATTTGAAAGACCAGAGAGAGTGAAGCTAGAGAGGCCAGAACTACAGCCAGGGGCAACTGAAAACCCGAGTTGGGAAGGAGGCTAGGAGGCTAACCCCCAGGTAGAGGGAGACAGCCCAGCCCTCCGAGGGCAACGTGCTGAGCTAGCCTCCCTGGGGATGGAGACAAATGTCTTAAAGAGTGGATGTAAGACTAGCTCTGTGGGGCTGGGTGAGGGAAGCTAGTCCCACAAAGAGGGATAACGAGTTGTTTCTTCCTCCTTAAAGGACAGAAAGGACAGCTTCTAACCCTGCGGTAGATGCCCTCAGTTATTCATTTGAAGGTGACCCTCAGCAGCCCCTGTTTCCAGGTCTCTAGGCAACCTTGCTGGGCTTGCTCCTTCTGTACCAGGAAACTGGCTGCCTTTCCCCTCCAGGGCAGGGCATTGCTTCTCTCCACACCCCCGTCCTTACTTTCTTCCTTCTAGGACAGAGCCCTGGGGGCTGGGCCAGCCCGGTCTCTCTCTCTGGGAGGCTTGGGAGTCCAAGGCCAGGGACTTGGACAAGCATGCCATTCCTGCTGTCACCACCAGGGACCCCACCCAGCCCTGCCTTGAGCTCTCAACCTCTCAGCCAAATGTTTAATTCCTGAATGCCACAAACACGGATTGCCTGGCTCCCAAGCCCCAGACTGAGCTAGGCTTTCAGGGAAAGGAAACAGCAGTGAGTCAAGCAGGGGCCGTGGGAGACAGACTCACAGCCAGGAAGACAGACACAGACCCCAGGCTGAGGAAAGGCTGGGTGTGGAGTGGCTGTGTCAGGCCTGGGCTGAATGTGTGCCAGGGTGGGGGGGTCACTGATTTGGCCTGGCTATCAGAGCGACTTCTCAGAAGAGGAGGCCCTTGGGGCAGAGTTGGGATCTCACCTGGCCACAGAGACTTGTTGGGGAAAGGCCTTCAACAGGGATTCTATTACAAAGGAAACTGCGGGGGCCCCATCCCCGTGGGGGCCCAGCCCGACACAGGAATGCTTCACCTTCCTAGATGCAGCCCTCCCGACCCCTTAGGCTGAACAATTCCACTTCCTTATTCCATTCGTGCCTTGCACACTCATTTGCACACTTTAACACCTTAGCGGTAAATTCTTGCTCTTTTCCCATAGTCTTCTCTCTTGACAACTGTGGAAAGCAGACATTTCTATGTACCCTGCATGAGGCACACTCGCACTCTCCCTGGAGCGCCGCTGTATACATTACAACGACCCTCTCCGCTCCTTAGCAAAGGCCTTTCCGAAGTTGCACGCAACCTCTTTTGCAAAACCCTCGCCCGCGACCCTCCCTTCGCCTCCTCCGGGTCCTGGGCCGCAGCCACGCCCCCGTCCCGCCCCCTCCCAGAGGCTGGGCCTCAGCCTCTCGCTCATTGGCCGCTGGAACTGACTGGTCGCGGGCCCGGGCTGTGATTGAGGCTCGCGGGTGTCAGTCCCCGAGCGAGCACCCGGTGGCGGGGCGGGGAACCCGGCCGGCAGCCGCAGGTGGGGCTGCTCACAGCAAGGGACCCGGCCCGGGAGCCCAGGATGCCCCGCGGGGATTCGGAGCAGGTGCGCTACTGCGCGCGCCTCTCCTACCTCTGGCTCAAGTTCTCGCTCATCATCTACTCCACAGTGTTCTGGGTGAGTGACCCCGTCGGGCCACGGGATGGGAGCGGGAGCCCGCACTCCCTTGTTCACCCACCCCGCCGGGGGCTGGGTCCAGACCTGTCTGCTCCAGGGAGGGCTCCGGGGGCGCGCTCCTGGTTTTTCTTCCCAATTTACCTGGGAACCGGGAAATTCAGCTGCCCGATAGGGAGCTTTAGAGCTCATTGGCCACGTCTACGATGAAGGAGCTCTACGTGGCTCACCTGTGTGCACCGTAATAGCAGTTTGGTTCTGCGAGTCCACTGCGCTTCCGCTAGTGCTGTAGGCGGCGGTTACCATGGTGGCCGCGCCCACCCCGCCTGCCGGGTATGACTGAGTTCATCTCCCCATCTGTCAGTGGAGAAGTGGTCAGGCTTTGTGGACTGGGGTCCGGAGACCTGAACTCCTGATCCTGTTTTCCCTATTTAGTTACCGATGCCTCTGAGCAAGATGCTTTCCCACTGTGCCTCGGTTTCCTCTTGGGTGGAGGGAGGATGGCTTGTCCGTGTTGTGGTCAGGATTCCCTGATCGTGTCTGGGGAGGTCTCCCGCTGCTTCTAGGGCTCAGTAACTAAAAAAAGTCACTGGGCTTAGCCTTCTCTTCTGTCTTATTGGGGGCTGGATGGTAATGGTTAGACATTAACCAGGCTTTGAATCCTGCCACTACCACTTTCTATGTGAGTGATCTTGGGGAAGTTACTTTAACTCTCTAGGCTGTAGTTTCCCATCTGCAAATGGAGACAGTGATTATACTCAAACTTTCAGCATGGTTGTGGAGATTAAATGAAACAGGCCAAGTACAGTACTTAGCACAGGGACCAGCAAAGAACTCAAGAAGTGTGAGCCATTATTATTGCTACGGGCAGGGGAGCTGAGCCCTCTTGGTAAGCTGACCCAATAGACTGAATTTCTTTATGGAGATTTCAGACCAAGCTGGGCCCCCTCCTAGAAACGAGGACATCTTTCTGCAGGCCATTGCCCACCCTGCCACTCTTGAGTAGTCCCACACCCACAGTGTGCCGCAGGGCAGACTTGCCCAGGTACCTGACACCCATCTCCTCCAAAACACACGCACACATTCCTGGTCTCCTCTTCAGCTCTCGCTAAGTCTATTCTGCTGGCAGGAACTTCTCGATCTGCCATCAGTCCTGGCTTTCCTTGTGACCCTCCTGTGGATGTGACCTTGCCTGGTGGGTCAGGATTCTAGTCTTGTTCGGTTACTGGTTCACTGGGAGATATTAGGCAAGTCACTTTGCTGTTTGGGGCCTCAGAGCTGTGAATTGACTTGCCCAGCTCCCAGTCTAGTTCTCTGACTATGTAATAATGTGGAAGAGAGATGAATGGAATATTTGGGGGCCAGAGGATGTCGTACAGATGCACGGATGGAGGCTCCAGGGAGGCAGAAGGTTGTTTGTAGAGCTGAGTTGGGGATAATTTGAGCTGTCATTCAGCGGTTCTCTCCCAAATTTGCATCACAATCAACTAAAGAATTTTAAAAGCACTGAAGATGCCTGGGCCCTGGCATATGTATTTACTTAAATTTATTTAAACTCCCTAGGTAACTCTAGTGTGTACTCAGGGTTGAAAACTGCTGGGCTAGATGGTCTCATAGGCTCCTTGATTCTGATTCTGAGTTTTTTTGTTTTTTTGTTTTTTTTTTTTGCCTGCTCCTTGTTTGGCCTCAGAAGCTCTTCTCTCTCTGTAGGTCAGAGCTGAAAGAGGGAAGGCTAAGGTTGTTGTGTAGGGAGGTGAGAAAATAAGGAGTTGGAAGGTTGAGGTTATGTTTTTGGCTATACTCCTTCTCTTGATACGTAATTACTGACCAGTCTGTTAAACCTTTTTGTACCTCCATTTTCCCATCTGTAAAATGGATAACTGATATCCTGTCCCACACCTCATTGGATTGTTTTTAGGATTAGCAAGGTGGGGAGATAGTGATATGTGGGCAAGCCAAGTGCTATGCAAAGGAAAGTTATGCAGTTAAACTTGAACTCGAATTTTCAAAGCCTTGACTTGTCACTGTCCCCTGCAGCCCTGAGAGAAGACCAGTCTGTGGCCCTTGCTCTGCTTCTGTTAGGGCAGGGTGAGACTCAGAACTCAGATTCTTTCCTCTCCAGCACCTGAGATTGCCTTCCCAAGTATTTAACTTCCCATCCCTGGAAGTATTTGTGCTTAAAAATCTCCTCACCTATGCCAAGAACTCAGCCACCTGTCAGCTTTGCCAGGGCAACTCCAGGTGCCAGAATTAACTGCAGGGTGGAGGCCCAGTTTAAGTAATTTGTCCTAGACTGGGTTTGCTATTAATTGGAAACCATTACAGAAAAGTGTATTATCTCCATGCCATTCCTTGGGAGGAGGAGCGGGGCCAAGGGTTACTTGCTTTATAAGCCCAAAGTGCGAACACTTTGATCTCAGTATTTAAGGGGCCATACATTTTACCATAGCTGTGTACCTTCTGTAACACTTTTTGCTTTGAAATTTATTATCAAATAGGAAATTCAAGGATATTGTACAAAATTGAAAAGTACAAAAGAGTGATCATCAGTGATAAGCCTCCCTCCTACCCCTCTCTCCTGACCTGCTCTGTCCAGAGGGTACCTTTACTAGCAGTTTCTTGTTATTCTTTTCTGAGATAATATCTTAGGCATAGGATGTCCTAGGCACAAACAAGTGCCTGTATTATATGTCTTTTTTTTTTTTCTGCATAAAGTAGCACACCACACACAGTTCTGCCCTTACCTTTTTGCTTAAATTTAAATCCTTGTAAACTTTGGAGCCTTGCTAGGGACTGTCTCACTCTAGTTGATGGCTGCATAGAATTCACTGTAGGCTCTGCCAAAATTTATTTAACCAGTCCCCAGCTGGGGAACTCAGGTTGTTTCCAATCTCCAGTTGCTGTAAACAGTGCTGCAGTGAGCATCTTTGAATGTGTCATTTTGCACAATATATGTGTATGTCTGCAGGGTAATGTCTGGAAGTGGAATTACTGGGGTAGAGTATATCATATACATACATACATGAATGGACTCACCATAAATGTTTACAACTTGATGAGTTTTTACAAAGTGAACACCCCTGTATAATCAGCCCCCAGGTCAACCAACAGAATGGACAGCAGAAGCCAGAAGCCCCCCTTGTGTCCACTTCTAGTCACTTACCCTTCCCACCAGCGGTATCACTATTGGAATGTCTAATAGCACAGAACAGCTTTGCCTGTTTTTGTATATGCAATTAAAATTTTGATAGATGTTAAAATGCCATACATAGAGACTATAACTATTATATTATTATTTACATGTAATATATTACTTTAAACAGATTCACTTTTTAAACTCAAATTTATTTTTAAAATTTATTTTAAACTCAAATTTATTTTTATTTATTTATTTATTTAACTTTTTAAAATTGAGTTATAGTCATTTTACAGTGTTGTGTCAAATTCCAGTGTAGAGCACAATTTTTCAGCTATACCTGAACATACATATGTTCATTGTCACATTTTTTTTTCACTGTGAGCTACCACAAGATCCTGCATGTATTTCCCTGTGCTATACAGTACAATCTTGTTTATTTATTCTGCATTTTAAAATCCCAGTCTGTCCCTTCCCTCCCCCCACCCCCCCCCGGCAACCACAAGCTTGTACTCTATGTCTATGAGTCTGTTTCTGTTTTGTATTTATGTTCAAATTTATTTATTTAAAATTTATTTTTATATCACTGATGCCAAGGGGAAACCAATATTCCTTATCAGAAATAGCAGGTAATAGTTACAGCAAATATAGCACAGGGAAAACAAAACAGCATTATTAAATACTAGCTAGATACTGTGGGTGCTGTGGGCTATGAACATTAGGCTTGCCCTCGTCATTCAAAAGGCAGGTGGACAAGTGTTTAAGAGGCATAAAGACAAACTGACACTGAAGCTGAGATTTGCTCCTTAATGTGATTGGGAGGATGAGAAGGGAAATGAGCAATGAAAACTTGTCTCAGTCTGGGAGTCCACATGAATATGACGAACAATTTACAACAATTTCCCTTCCCATGCTTGGGGACCCTCTTGTTTTCAGAAGGCGACCTTGGGGCTCAGAGGGGGCGTGTTTCAGGGTCACCCAGCAGAGCTGGCACAGGCCCCCAGGTCCCCTCACTCCCAGCTCCTTCTGTAGGCAGCCGAAGGTGTCCCCGTGAGAAATGAGCTTACCCAGAGGCACTTGGAGCCTCCTCTTCCCACCACTTGGGTGAATCATTCTGACACATGTGCCCTCAGCCCACTAGGGACACACCTCTAATTATAGCACCGACCACAGGGTGTCCAAGAGATCCGTTTACACGACTGTTTTTCTTCGCTGGACTGTGGGCTCCTGAAGGTCAGGGGTGTAGCTCATTCATATCCTCTTCTAAATTCTGGGCTCAGGGCTGGGCACGCAGTAGGTCCTCAGGGGAGGCTTGTTGCATTTGGGTGATTGAGTCCAACCTGTATCTTGGAAGCAAGGATTGAAGATATGGGCACCTGGGTGAGAGGCCAAGCAGCGTGTGTAGCCAGCAGCAGTCAGGTTTGCTGATGCCTTGAATTTGCAAAGTGGGCTGGGCTGATCATGGAGACACTGGCTTTCTAGAAAGCACCATGCCTGTTGCCTTGACAATGAGGTAGTTTTCAGTTGAATAAGGGTGTCAGGGCTGAGGGGTATTGATGAGTGAGTGGGAAGGAAGTGGGTGTGGATAGCTGGTAGAGATTAAAAATGCCAGAGGCAATATTAACTCTTCCTTGCCTTCTCCAAGATGGGCCCCATTATCATAGTTTGGCCTGTGATTCTTTATATTTCCCTAAGGTTTAATGGTTGAGCGCAGACTGTGTATCAGGCTATCTGGGTTTAAGTCCCAATTCTGGCACTTACAGGTTGAGTGATGTAGGCACTACCTTCCATGTGCCTCAGTTGCCTTATCTGTAAAGTGGGCGACCACTACCTGACCTACCTGAGAGTTGCTGAGACATTAAATGGATTAATTGTAGGAAGAGCTTAGAGCAATGCCTGGTGCGTGATAAACACTACACCAGCTACTTAAAGCCATTCTTTTCCTACCTCCCTCTCTATTCTTCTAGACGCTTGAGAGTCATAGACTGGGAATTAGAAGGGCCCTTGAAGGCATCTCTAGGGTGACCTTTTCATTTTATTGAGGAAAAAACAGGCCCAGAGAGGAAGCAAATAGCTGAGACCCCACAGCAGGTTAGTGACAGACCAGGACCCAGGTTGCCTGACTCCAGTTTCTTCATGGGGTCCCTGTGACCTTTACCAGCCATCCTCCCACCCCTCCGCTGTGATCCCTTCATGTGTCAGGGCTCAGGATGGGGGTAGAGGACAGCACTTATGGAAGGAGCCAGGTACCTGGCCTCCCACTTAAGCGCAGCAGGAATTTCTAACTTTGGAAAAGAGCTTTGTTGGTGTGAAAATAATATGTGCACATAGCTACAAAGAATTCCAAGCAATTCAGGTGAGCACATTGAAGACAAAAATCACCTTTGATTCTCCCACTGGGAGAGAACCACTGTTGGGGTAGACACCCATTTGGACATCTCCTTATATGTATATGTACATATTTAACTTTTTTAAAAAGATTGTGTTTGCTTCATTGGCCAGGTCCATTTCCCTCTTGTTCGAGGGAAGCATTTCATAGAGAAAGTAGTGAAACTCAAGCAGAAAGTGAGGCGGCTCCATACTGGAGAAGTGATCACTGTGCCTCATAGGCTGTTAGAGAAGACCTGGGCCCAGGCTCGGACCTGGGTCACAGAGAGGCCCTCCCCACCCCCATCCCGGCCATGGGGACTTTAAAATCCAGAAAATCAGGCAGGCAGCCCTAGGAGAGGTTTGGAAAGCATTCTAAGGCACTTATTTTCCAGATGAGCAAATAAGGCCCCAAGAAAGTTTCTTTGCACTTAGCCTAGGCTTCTGTGCACGAACTCTCCTTTTCCTGTAAGAGGGGGGTCATTTTAAGTTGCAAGACTGGATTGGGAGCTCACTGCCTTTGGTTGTTTGCTCCTGAGAAGCAGGAGTGACGACCTGCCTTCCTCCTTCCCCCTGCCGCGTGCCTCTTCTGTCTGGGTGACTCAGTGCCAGCCTCAGGTGGGGCTCTGAGTAAACCAGACTAGGGACTGATAGTGAAATATCTACACCAGCTGGCTCCATAGACAGGCAGGGAAAAGATGTCTTCTGGGTAATCCTAGGATATGGGATTGAAAAGATAGACCTTTCCTAGAGGGAACCTCTTGATGTGAGTGGGTTGGAATTGACATCTTCGTGGAAGGCAGGAGAGTCCCATTTTGACCTGCCATTCTCTCCAGGGTGGGGACTGTTTGTTTGCTTGTTCAGTTAATAGAATAGTTATTTAATGCCTACTCTGTATGCCAGGCCCTGTGATAGTCACCAGGAAACAACTATGAACAAGACAGGCTTGGTCCAAACTCTGGAAGTCAGGCACACTAGTAAATAAACATAGCTTGTGATAGGTGCTAAGGAAGAACTCAAAGAACAAGTGGGAAGAGATGGGAGTTCCTACTTTAGATGGGGTGGCTGTGGAAGACCTTTATGAGGAGCTCCAAGAGTGAGAAGGAGCCGGCCAGAAGAAAGGCCTGTAGAGAGCGTCTCAGACGGAAGAGAAGTTAAGTGCACAGGCCCTGAGGTAGGCAAGCATGGCTGGAGCAGATGAGGAGGCCTAAGAAGGGCCGAACTGTGGGTGGAGAAGGTGACAGGGGTCTGGTCGTATGAGGACTTTTGGGTCTTAATAACCGAGAGGGGAAGTTTAATCATCAGGACCTGATGGCAGTGCCCCCTGGAGACATGAATCAAATGCTGGTTCTGCTGTGACCCTGGGTAAAGATCCAAGTCTGAGCCTCCTGGACGCCTTCTCTATGGATACACCAGAGGGCTGTGGGGAGGATCCTGCAAGAATGAGGATTCAACAGCACCCAGCATACCATAGGGCCGGTGTCCATGGAGGGATGGAGACTTGCCTGGGGGCCTTGCAGAGCTCAGGGGAAGCTGGAACACAAGATGTGATGAGAACTCCTGGAATTTGTCTTATAAGAGGAAGCTACTTTCTGCAGGGAGTGCCCTGCCTAGAGCATCCAGCTGTGGCCTTGCTCTTGGGCAGAAAAGTCTGACCCCTCAAGACAGCATGTGGCTTCTTCTGGGGCCTGGGTCCTCCCCACCTCTTACCTCTTGGGCTTTAGCGATACACCAGTGAGGCTATGTGCCACATGATGGGCACACGGGGCCAGACAAGCCAAACCAGAAGTATCCTCAAGGCTCTGAGAGCACCTGGAGAAGGGGAGCTGGGAGAAGCACTTTTGGGAGCCCAGGGGCAGGGTCTGCCTTTGCCAGGGAATGTCAGCCATTCAACAGGTGCGCTGTTCAGTTCCAGGCTGGGCCTTTCCGCCCAGGCCAGGGGAGGGGAAACAGGAAAAACTAAAAGCTCAGCCCACAGGGAGATGGAAACTGAAATCAGGCAGCAGTGGCCAGTTGGAGGTGGTGGGTGATTTCCTGCCTGGCTGCCTGGCTGCCTGGCCGTGACTGCAGAGGAGCCCTGGGAGAGGGCTTCCAGGAGGTGGGAGCAGGGCTTAGAGGGCACGGAGGCCAGGTAGAGAATTGGAGGATTGGAGATGGGCTCTGGGAGAGAAGGGTAGATTACTGCAGAATGGCAAGTTTGTTGGGCCTGGATGTTGAGGTCAGAAATGCCCTCTGGGAGGACTGCAGCCAGAGGCTTCTGCCCAGTTCTAGCAGGCAGCAGGTTAGGAGAACGAGCACGTCTTGTTTGATGGGTGAAGAGCAAATCTGATTGACTGGTGGCCAGGATAAGTCAGTTTCCTTGTCTGCAGAAAGGGGTAGCCGTTGTACCTCACATGGGACCAGGCTTGGATGGGGCGATGCTCCAGGGCTCTTGTTGGAGTGTCCTGTGTGATATGCAGTAGCATGGGAGGCGCGCATCACCAGGCTAGAGCTCGCTGGGTGTTGGTGAGAGGGGCTGGGGCGCAGAAAGAGCCACTACCTGGCACTTGCCTCACGATACTTCGTTTCACTTCTCTGGATGCTCAGGACAACTGTGTGAGCTGGGACACTTGTCCTGTTTTACAGCTGAGGAGACTGAGGCCTGGAGAGGGGATATGACTGACACAACCCACCATTTGCCTCCATCCCCAAGACCAGAGCTGTTTCACTATGGAAATGGTGCCTTCTCTGTTTTATTTAATTCTTTCCCAGGGAGACTTTCTTACCAGCAGAGGCATTTGCATCTTGGCCTGCAAGGAAGTAAATATTTGCCCAGAAGGTAGAAGGAAAACAGCCTTGGCCTGGTCAAAGCTCAGAGCCCTCCCCCTTCCTGTGGGAGATCCCCTCCCAGGATGCAACGGGTGGCCTTGGATAAGTCACAAGGCTCCTTGTGCTGTTTCCTGTTTCGATCAGAGGATGGGCTCTGCTGGGTGTAGTGTGGTGGGACCTCGGAGGTGCCTGGTGTCAGGTGGTCAGTTCCTGTGCACCCACTGTGGGCTGGGCACTGGTGGCCCAGAGATGGATGCAGTGTGTGGTGGGTGGAGGCTAGCCCCCAGCCTCCCCCGTCAAAGATTGGGGTCAAATTCCCTGGCAGGAGGCGAGTGGGATGCTGGCTTCCAAGGCTGGCATGGAATTTGGAGACTATGTCACTTCCTGAGGTCAAAAGACAGACCCTTTTAGGCTAGAGGGCCTCTGAGGCCTCCTGTCTCAAGGATTTTACAAGTACACGTCCAAGCCCCATCTTCAGAGTTGATTTCCGTTGGTCTGGGGTGGGACCCAGGCACCTATAATTTTTCAGCTTCCCCAGGTGATTCTAACACACAGCTGGAGTAGAAACCACAGCTCATGGTGGTGTCTGTGAGGGAATTCTGATGGGAGTGGCTGGGTTTCCAAGCCAACTCTCAAGCTGAATCCCAGGTGTCTTGCTGAAACTTCTCATTGCTGACAATCTGGACAGTCTCTGTGGGCCAGGGATGATGAGGTGCACATTTGAGAGAGGCTCACCTTGAGGGAGCAGTCCCAGAAAGGAAGAGTGAGTGCTAACTGGGGGTGGAGGAAGGGCTGTGTGGAGTGGGGGGAGTTGGCAGGGCCCAGTCTGGGCAAGTAAGGGCTGGCAGAGGTGTGTGGAGATCCCCAGCCTGGGATTGTGGGCAACTGAGTAGGAGGCTGGGCTTTTACAGGGGACCTAGATGTATCTGGGAGGAGGGAGGGGGAGTCCATGGTTCTAGAATTTTGTTTTCCTTTTAGTTATCTTTATAACATCCTTTCATCTGCTCTAAAGGCAACACTTCTCTATAATTAACTTTGTAACTTGAAGAAGTTTCTATAGAACCAGACTTGAGTTTCTTTTTTATTTTTTAGTGGAGGTGCTGGGATTGAATCCAGGACCTCGTGCATGCTAGATGTGGGCTCTACCACTGAGCTATACCCACCCCTACCCCCCAAGACTTAAGTTTCTTGAGTCAGGGATTTACACACTTAGTGGGTGAACTGTGATCATTTTTACTTTTAATTGTGTCTCCAGTTTGAGAAATGCTGATGTGTCAGCATCATGTTGGAAAGCTGGTTATGATCTGTGGAGTATCAGCCACCTGCAGTTCTGACTCCCTTAGGAGAGGTGCAGCAGGTAGTGGGGAAATAGGGTTCCAGATGGGTGTGATGAACTTGCCTGGGGCCACAGTGATGAGGTAGTGCCCAGTTAGTGGGAGGATGAGGACTTCTGACTCTGACCAGTGAGCTCTGTAGTGGGTTGAATTGTGACCTCCCACCCCACCACAGAAAGATATGGTCATGTCCCAGAACCTGTGAATGTGTCCTTATTTGGGAAAAGGGTCTTTCCACATATAATTAGGTTCAGAATCTTGAGATGAAATCATCTTGGATCACCTGAGTGTGCCTTAAATTGAATGACAAGTATCCTTATAAGAGAAAGGCAGAGGGAGCTTTGAGACAAAAGAGAAGACAGACACACAGAGGGGAAGGTCCTGTGAACGCAGAGGCCAAGGGGCCAAGGAATGCCTGGAGCCCCCGGAAGCTGGAAGAGGCAAGGGAAGATTTCCCCCTAAAGTCTCTAGAGGGAGCATGGCCCTACAACACCTTTGTTTTGTATTTCTGGCCTCCAGAATTGTGAGAGAATACATTTCTGTTGTTTTAAGTGACCCAGTTTGTGGTAATTTGTTACAGCAGTCCAGAAAATGAGTGCAGTCCCCTTCTGCTTCACCGTGTTGCCTCACCAGGGAGGGACCCAATTGAGCAGGGCCCTAAAAATCCCTTTCCCTTCCATGGGTAGTGCTGAACACTGAGGACAAAGGATGGGGCAGGGAAGAGGAGCCAGGCTGGCAGAGGTCAGGCTCATAGCCCCACCCCCTGCTGGCCCCGCCCCTCCTGCAGCTCCGCCCTTCAAGCGGCCCGCTCCATGAGGCTCCGCCTCCTCCCAGCCCTTGTCTGTCCACAAAGGTCAAAGGTTGTGCTCTACAGCTGGCTTCTGCGAGGAAAACCTGATAGAAAGTGGTTAAAACAGAGGAAAGGAATACAAGTTAGCTCTCAGGAATGACTTCTTGATTCTGAAAATAAATTGAAATTGCTTTCCAAGGGGCTTTAAAACATCTGTGATTCTCTTACAACCTTTCAGAACTGGTATGTCACCCATCACTTGGGTCAGTTAGAATGTGGGTTGGGGGTTCCCTTTGGGTAGAACTTCGGAGGGTCATAGAGGGCATGTGGTGCAACTCCTTCCTTTCAGAGGGGAGGAAACTGAGACCAGACCACACAGCAAGTACCTCTGGTTCTGAATCCCTGTGGCCAATGGACACCCTCCAGCATTTAGAGGGGACAATGGGCACTACTCAGTGATTTTATCCCAGTGGTATCCTCTCCAGCTCAGATTATGGGTGTCCCCACTGTAAACGGGCCTGCTGCTGCACCTGGGTACAGAGGCCTGATGTGCGGCTTATCACAGCCTGGCCTTCCTTGCAGAGCCAGAAAGAACTCGGGCAGCAGAAACCCTGGTGCATACCTCTGGCTTGGTTCTGCTTAGCCTCTCACCGGGACCACTGTTTGCCTGGCCTTGTGCTGGGCTATGGGGACAGATGAGCCAGCCCCACCTCTGTCCCTTGAGAAGCTGGCAGTCACCGAGTCCTAGCAGTGTGCTCAGGACAGCTGCAGATGTTCTGTGCTCAGGGTGGGGCAGGCCAGAGGCTCCCAGGAGGCTCAGTCAGCAGGGAAGAGCTGGGCTCTGGGCTCCCACAGGGGCAGCAGCTTGACTGATTTCAAGGGGGGGTGGGCTCAGGATCAGAGCAGGCACAAGACAAGGACAGGAGTTGTTCAGGGACCCACAGTCCTGAGGCAGGAGTGGGCCCTGTTTGTTTCTGTCTTCCCTCTCTGCTGCGGTCTCCTCTAGTGCTTGCCTCACTTAGAATTAAACTTTCCCCTTTGCAGTTAGAAAATCCCCCCAGGCTGCCCTCTCTCTAGTCTGGTTGTGCCTTCTGCTTCCTCCTCTTTTGTTTTTAATTTTTAATTTTTTCTTCCAGTTTTATTGCAATATAATTGACATGCTACACTGTATAGGTTTAGGGTGTACAGTGTAATAGTTCTACTCGCCCACATCATGAAATGATTATCACAAGAAGTTTAGTGAACATCAGTCATCTCATACAGATACAAAGTTAAAGAAATGGAGAATTTTTCCTTGTGATGAGAACTTAGGATTTATTCTCTTAAGAACTTTCATATATAACATACAGCAGTGTTAATTCTAGTTATCATATTGTACATTACTTCCCTAGCATTAATTTATTTATAACTGGACTCTTTTGTCTGTTTTTAAAGCTAACAGTTGAAGAGCTTTTCCTATGTGCTGGGCTGAGTTGTTTCCTGCATATTCTCTTCTTTTCTTTCTTTCTTTTTCTTTTTTTATTGAACCATAGTCAGTTTATAGTCTGTCAATTTCTGGTGTACAGCATAATGTTTCAGTCATATATACACATACATATATTTCTTTTTATATTCTTTTTCATTATACATAATTATAAGATATTGAATATAGTTCCCTGTGCTACACAGAAGAAACTTTCTATTTATCTATTTCTAGACATTCTCTTCTTTAGTTCTGCAGCAACCCTAAGAGGCAGTGATGTTATTCTAGACTGAGGTAAAGAGAGGCTCAGAGAGGTTAGGGAACTTGCAAGTAAATACCAAGCCTTACTCTCTCTCTTCTGACAGACTTCTCGGTGCCTTCCTGTCCCAGGTGTTCAGCCTTGGGAAAAAGATGCCTTTAAGAGAGGTGGGCTGTTTGGGGATGGGTTGTTTGTTCATTGGGTAGGTCCTTTAGTCGCTCATCTAACATTTCCTAGACATACAGGAGCCCTCCCATTCTCCCTGAGATGCTGCTAGAGGAGCAAGGGCCCTGGAGCGGGGACTAGCTTTCCGGGGGGCCGTGGTGCTGACTGCCACCCTCTGTGGGAAAGGCGAGAGCTGACCTGAAGAGTCAGAGGCTCCTGGTCGGGTCTCCAGCGGGCTCCCTGAAGCTGCAGGAGGGCAGAAATAGAGCCTGCATGACTGTCCTTCAGAAACAGGTTTTTTATTTTTCTTTTATGAGAGGATATGCCAGGGCATGAGAACTCTTTGTTCCTCATGAGGGAGGGCAGCTGGCAGTGGTGTGAGCACTGGCCTGGGAGGCTGGAGACCTGGGTCACAGCTGCTGACCGAAGGCTAATATGCTGTGTGACCTTGTGGGAGTGATAGCTTCTCTCTGGGCCTCAGATTCCCATCTGCAAAATAACGGGGCAGGGCCTTAACAGCATCCATCTGCTTGGTTCTGGTGGTCCACAAGGTGATTTTAGGTGGTTCCTGGGAACATTTTAAAGTTTAATATGTATGCACTAAGTGTAATATGTGTTAAAGAAAATAATTAGTGCCCTAGATCTATGATTTCATAGATGTTGTTTGGGTTAGGTTAAGACTGTATTTATTTTAGTGAGAAAAGTCAGTCGATTGAAAGAAAAATCATGATACCTCCTGGTCAGGTGTAGGGGCTTAACAGTCTTTGTATCTGCTGACTTTTAAAGAAAGAATGGGGGTTCTCATGTGTGACAGCACCTTACAGTTTACAAAGGAGTTTCCCCATCTCACCGAGTCCTTTGAATGATCATTAGGCAGGTGTTACCATTCCTGCTTCACAGCAGAGGTAGTTGACACTCAGAGAGGGAAGTGGTCTGTCCAAGGTCACACAGCTCCTAAGTGCAGGGGCCTCAGTTGGCACATGCTCTTTGCCAGTCACCCCAGGAGCGATCGGTCACACGGCTGTTACCTCCTCCCACAGCTGGCACTGTCTCCCACCAACTGTCATCATATTGTTGGTTTGTTGTGTGCATCTTCTCTTGTCCTAATTTTCTTAAAGCAGAGGAGGATGGGATTGAAAGTGAGGAATGACTTCACCCTGTGCACAGGGAAAAGCGTGTCCTGCAGCCCCCAGGGTGCTGTTTTCC
Source organism: Camelus dromedarius (assembly GCF_036321535.1). Classification (NCBI taxonomy): domain Eukaryota; kingdom Metazoa; phylum Chordata; class Mammalia; order Artiodactyla; family Camelidae; genus Camelus; species Camelus dromedarius. The sequence goes on along the minus strand of NC_087443.1, from coordinate 34,142,579 downwards.
TAGTACGCTCGCTGAATGGATAGTAGGTGGGTTTGCGTCACAGCCTATATTTAGCCCCAGTCGGCAGCCAGTGAAACATCTGGTTAGGGCATTAATTCCAGGCCAGCGGAGGCTGCCTGCCCTGAGCCTCTGGTCAACCAGCCCCTGGCTGTGGCCACTAAGACTTCTCAGGCCAAAGGGAGACAGACTGTGAGCAGATCTCCTCTTGGAAGAAATGGAAGTTGGATCTTGCTTGCTTCTCCAATGTTTTTATTGTTAAAAAATTAAAACATAAAAAAGGTAAAAGAATGATCAGCGAGCTATCCAGAATCAATTAATTTTAATGTTTGGCCATGTCAGAAAGTAGAAGATATCATGACATTTCACCCCAAATGTCCCAGGAAGTATCTCCTTAAAAAGAAGTCACTGAATAGAACCCCAACACCATTATCACACCTAAGAAAATACCAAGTCCATGTTAAAACTTCTCCATTTGTCCTGAAGATGTTTCTCATAGTGCATTAAAAAAAAAAAAATCAGGATCCAGCATCACAGTTCATGCATTGCATTGGACCTCATTGGATCTCATTTTGACAAAAAAGGTCCCAGTGTATCTGAAACGTGAGGGGTGACCTCTGAGACCCTGAATATTATAAGTTTTGGAGTCCTAGGGAAGACGGTTGTGTGTTATTTGCCTGATCCACCAAGACCTGCTAGGGTCTTGTCCCCTCGTTGTTAAGGGAAATTCAGAAAGTGGAGAGGGAGAGGCTTGCTGGGCCTGGTTATTCATGTGGAGCTGTGGGCCCCCCCTGCATGAGCCCTCTTCCCATTGGAAGGAGAGCTTCTCCGTGGCTGGAAGCCAAACCTGGAACTCCCTGAGTGCCCGCCCTTAGTCATCAACTGCACATGATGGGTCCTGTGCCAGGCGCTGAGGGGAGATGCTCTAAAGAGCTGCGAGACCTGGGACCGGCTGCCCGCAGTCTGCTTGGGGACACTTAACATGTCCCTATGTTGCTGGGTCATAGATGCTCTTGTTTGTGAACATGCAGGCTTTTGGGAAGTCACTGTGCCTGGGATGTGTGGGGTGGAGCCTTTTTGTTCCTAGGCTCTGCTCTGGGTATGGTTGGGGTGGGGCTGGGAAAGGCCGCTTCTCTCCTGTGAGATTGGAGAGCACTAAGTCAGCAGTGCCTAATCAAGCTGTGATGGGAAATGAGCTTTTTGAAAAAATGTGAAACCCATGGGAAAGTTGAAAGAAGAGTTCAGTGAGCACCTGCAGGCCTTTGAATTACCAATTGTTCAAATCTTGTTTTAACATCTCTCTCCCTTATCTCTTTCTTCCCCCAAGCCATTCTCTCTCAATAAATACAACACTTTTCTTTTCTTTTCTCTTCTTTTCTTTTTTTTGCCAACCTGGTTGAAAGGGAGCTGCAGCCATTGTGACCTTACCCTTACATACCCCAACATCCAGCTTTCCAAAAAGGGCATTCTCCCACACTCTGCCGTGTCCAGCTGAAAACAAACCACCGTAAAAGAGAACATCACCTATGCCGTTCATATCCAGATTTCCCCAGTTGTTCCCCAGATGTCCTTTGTGGTGGATGTTTTAACCCAATCAAGGTCCAGGTGTTGTTTTGGCTGTTACGTGTCCCTGTCGTCTCCCCTGACCTCGACTATCCTCACTGCTTTTGATTTCTTTGCAGATGTACAGAACATCAGCGTTCTGGATTTGCTTTATGGTTTCCTCATAGTTAGGTTCAGGCCACACATTTCCTGCACAGGGGATGAGGTGGGAGGCACGAGAGACCACGTTATGAGTCGTGTGATGCCCGGCCACCCTGCTGCTGGCCATGCCACACTTGACCACCCGCCCTCTCCAGTGTAATGTGCATTTCCCCATGATGACAGGTGCGTAAGCTGTGGGGTGACACTAGGGACTGTGTGAATATTCTGTTTGGTAAAATAACTTTTGAAAGCTAATCTGCGCGTGTGACTCCCTGTTTAAATTATTTCAGTGATTTTCCTATTTCAGCTTCAAAATATATATAGTCTGCCTGCTTCTTTCAGCCTTCACATGCCCACCCTGGTCCAGGCCACCGTCACCCAACATCTAGGTTACTGCAGTAAATTCCTGACTCTTCTGCCTCCATGCCTCCTTCCCCCCAGTTCTCAGCACAGTAGTTGGAGTAACTCATTTAAAAATCAAAGTCAGATCAGATCACTCCACTGCAAACTTGTAGTGCCTTCCACCCACTCAGAGTGAAAGTCAGCATCCTCTCAGTGGCTTAAAAGTTTCCATCTGATCTGCCACCGTCGCCCTTGCCCTCTCTCCTCGCCCCCTTTCCCTACCTCCATCACGCTGTGGCAGTTATCCCTTGAACACGTGGGCACATTCCAAGGTCTTGGTAGCTGCTTGGATATTCGTCCGTCCGTGTATCCACATGGATGGGGGAGAGCCCTCCCCTGCTTCAAGTCTTCACTCCAAAACCGCTTTCCCTGGCTGTGCTATTTAAAATGCCAGCCCCCTCTTTCAGCCTCCCTGGCCTCCTTTCCTGTTTCTGTCTTCACAGCACTTATAACCAAGACATACCATATGCTTTTCTTGTTTGTTTCTCCCCAATTAGAACATGAGCTCCACCAAAGCTGAGACTTTTGTGTTTGGTTGGTTTGCCACTATAGATGAGCCCCACTCCCCACCCCTCACCCCGTTCCTGAAACAGCTGCTCTCCAAGTGTGCTCCAAGGATCTTTGGTGAGGGGACCCTTTCCAGGAGTCTGTGAAGTTGACCATCTTCATGATGATTCTGGGATGCAGTTTGCTTTCCTGCTCTCATTCTCTCAGGGGTGTCCAGTGGAGAATTTCAAGGACACATGATGGTGCTGTGGCAGCGGACTGAGGGAGGAGCAGCTTCAAGAATCCAGCTCTTCTCATCAGCCAGACATTAACATTTGCAAAAATGTAAAGTCCATACCTCTCTTCCCCCCTCAATTTTTTTTCATGTGTGGCATTTTTAACAAAAAATTATGCTATTTATGTTAACATGTAAATCTATTATTATTATTTCTAAGTGAGTTAATAAATATTTGAAATATGTCTATTTTAGTTTCTTATATAGTAAATAGTTGAGAAATTTGATCCCTAAAAAAAGCTCTATGGTCCTCAAAAGTTTTTAAGAGTGGAAAGGAATCTGAGACCAAAATCTTTGAGAACCACACAGCCTCTCAGTAAAGAGATAATAAATGAATGAAGTTCTTGGTTGAACCTGAGACACCTTGCCTTGGTGGTCTGATTCTGCTGGCTTCCCTAGCCTCCTCCTCTCCCCACTCTGCCTGTCCTTGGCTTCAGCTGTGCTGACCTGCTGTCCTCATGGCACCTTCATGGGCATCTGAAACCCCTTGTCCACTTTAACAATTCTTGCTTGTCCATTTTGTGCATCAAATAGACTCAGTTCAAACATCACCTCCTCCAGGAAGCTTTCCTTGATCTTGCCAGCCTTGCCCATTATTTCGTGTCTCCTCTTCTCTAGCCCCTCTACACACTCAATTACCTCTACCCCAGCGTTTCTCCAACTCTGCTCCATTTGCTGGTGTGGAGATGTGTCTTACCAGACTGAGCTTCGTGAGGCAGAAACTAGGCCTTACCTTTTTATTCCCAGTGCTTGGTATGTACTAAGTGCTTAATAAATATATGTTAAATCAGTAAGTGTTGTCTTGGAATTTAGAATAGGGACTCCCCTTCCCCTGATTTATCCTTGGACCAAAGTGCCTCTAAAAGGGAAATGGTTTCTGGCATCTGATTTGAATCTTAAAATGTCAGGGTTATCTTTACTGGGGAAGGAAAAGTAGCATTTATTGAGTACCTGCTGGGTGCCAGGAATTTTTGGATGGTGTCTTGCTTCAGGGGCATCAAAGTTCATTAGTCCACTGTGAACTGGCTTGGGCTCTAATCACTTTCCATATGGCTTCCATGGGGAGAGTGTGGTTTGGGAGCTAGGCCACCAAGCGTCCTGTGAACTTTTGGGACTAACGCATCTGCATCATAGGTGCAGACTGTGAAATTGTTGAGGCCAAGGATGACGGTATGTGTGTTGCTGGGTCCTGCCACCACGCCCTGCATGCAGTTGGTAATAAATACCTGGAATGATCTATTCAGTGTGCATAGTTAATACTATAAATATCACTACCAGTGAGGGGTCCCCATTGGTGATTTCATAGGTGATCATAAATAGAGATCTTAAGAGCTGGGGTGATCCAGGAAGGCTTCCCAGGGGAGGAGGGCTTTGTGCTGAGCTTTGGAGGATGGATATTAGCCCCTTTTGGTCTTGTTCCAAAAAACAGTTGGTCTTCTTTCCACAGCTGCTGTGGGAGGCAGTGCTTGGAGGTGTGTATTTTGATAAGGGTCGGGTAGGAAAGTCATCTTTGCTCCTTGTAAAAACCTTTCTCATGCAGAAATGTGACATCTCCTGGCCAGGTGGGAAAGCAGGGGTGGGCCCATGGAGGAAGACTCAGTAGAGGAGAAGACTTTGGACCAGCCAGTCCGCTGATGGCTGGGGTCCTAGGAAGGGCTTTCTGGGCGTGAGTTTCCGAGGACTCCTGGAGGAGTGAAGGGTTTCTAGGGCTTGTGGCCAAACACCTCCCTTTGGAGCAGGGAAATTGAGGTCCAGAGAGGGGAAAGGACTTGCCCAAGGTCACGTGGGGGTTAGTGACAGAGCTGGCATTAAAGTTCAGGCTCCCTTCCCCTCCCCCATACGCCCCCTCAGTGCTCCTTCCAATGTGTGATGCTGCCTCCTTTTTCCTTTTGCCCTTTGACCTCTTCGAGGTCATGAGCCCATGGAGTGGGGGCAGTTCACATTCTTTAAGGCCAGGCACTGACACTTGTGCTCTGATTGTCTCCTCCACCTTCCCATCGTAGTTCAGGGGCAAAGGGCTCTGTTCAGATGTGGGATTTTGTGCAAAGAATGAACCAAGGGCCACAAAAGCAATTTGATTCATTTTTCTTATCTGTGAAACTACATCTGACATTAGAAGCAAAAAACATGAAACAATTAGTAAGCCGTATCATTGCCAAAATTGTGTAGAGACAGCCCTTAATTTATATCTGCCCAGCTCAGCCAGGTGTCACCTGGGAAAAGGCAGTCCTGGCTGTGGGGCCTCACTGCCTTCTGTACGTGCTGCTGAAATTTCCTTTGTCTCCCCACTCCTCCCCATGCCCGCTCCCCTACTACCTACTCCCTTTCAAGCGGCTCCCTCTTTTACTCTGACACTCTTCTTAGCAGCCCAGGGGTCAGGGAGAGATGGGATCACGGGAGGCCCCACCTTCCTCCCCATTCCCTGAAATTCCTCTTGCCCTCACTTTGGGTCCTGCAAGGGTGACTTATGCAGTCTTAGGGAAAAATGGGCAATGCCTGGCCCAGTTCCTGGTGGGCAGGTGTGGGCTCTGAAAGGCTGCTGGGACCTGAACTGGAAGCTGTTGTCTGAAACAAAATCCCCTTGTCACCTCTGTGAGCATGTGTCTCCTTCTAAAGGGTCTGAGGGTGGGGGAGACCTGGGCCGTCTTACTCCGGCCAGCGGCCTGCAGCTCTGAGCAGTGGGGCCTTAGCCAACCCAGCCAGAGACAGAAGGGAGGGGAGACTAGTGATTTGGCACAGAGTGTATTCCTGAGTGTACCCTAGCAGGAAGCACCCCACCCCACATAGCTCTTCATCCCTGGAGTCCCCAACCCCATAACCCAGAATCCCAGTCCCCATTCCCTATTCCTAGCCTCTCAGCTAGAGCTCCAACCCTAGGCCCAGGGTGCTGTCTGCAGGGCCTGAGCTGGGGGACTTCTGTCCCTACTGTCAGGGCCAGATGTTCTGGGAGCCTCTGTTCTGGCTGGCCTCTGGCAAATGAGTCAGCCTGGCCTAGGGGCTGGCCTGGGGCCCACCCGGGCTGAGATCTGGGAAAATAATCACCCAGATGCCTTGGGAATACAGCAGCTCTGAGAGGTGGGCTCTGACTCTCTTGGTTCAGACACAGGGAAGGTGGAGAGAAGGAGGGGGTCCAAAGAGTGAAGAGGAAAGAAAACCGGGGAGAAGAGTGTGTTGGGTGGAGGAGATATACTCTAGACTTTCCTTTGCCTCTTGGCCGTTTTTTGTGGTTTTCATATTAACCAGGTAAGTCAGTTTATCCTTAAGCCTTGAAGGGCTCTATTCTGGACCAGGAACATCAGTTTCTTCTTTGGGCTTATAGGCAGCTAGAGCAAGATCATTTCTCAGGTTCATTCCTCTAGCAGATTTATCTGGCCAGTCCCTGTGCTGATGGAGCATCCAGGGTGTGAGGTCAAGCTCCTGTGCATCCTTCAGCTCCAATGGACCTTCTCTGATTTCCCAGGAGGCAGTGACTGCTGGGCCTCTTGTCTCAGAATATCCTTACCAGCTGTTTGTTACACTACTCCCCTTCTTCCTCCCCCAAACCTCTTCCCAAAGAGAGTCTGGGCTCTGTCAGCTCTTAGCCCCAGTGCTTCGTATGTTTATGCTGGTTCTTGATTAGAAATTCCATTCTGCCTATGCTGGGTTGAGTAGCTGGGGTTTGCAAACCTCCCAGCTTAGCTCTTTTACAGCCTGGAATGTGCTGTGTACATGTGGGAGTCTTTTTTTTTTTTTAAAGAAAAAAAAAAATTTTAAGCCATAGGAATGTGGAAGATCATCTAGGGAGAAAGTGGCAAGACATACCCGTAAAAACTTCACAATATAGAGAACAGGCAACATGTGGGAGCCTTTTAAATCAAGCTTTTGTAACTGTTGGTGACAGGAGGGGTAGCAAGCAGACTGGTGTGTCCACTTTGCTTCTTAGCAAGATTTGTTTTCCAAAGGCCATGTTTCCCACCCTGAGCCTAGCTGAAAGGCCAACTTGGGAAATACTTCCTGAAGTCTCTCCCCACATTTGTCTAGACAGCTGTGGAAATGCTGGAAGGAGGTGGAGAACGTTGTTATTAGAGAAGTCATAGTAAAGGTGATGTAAATAAAGAAGGAATAAACCACGCACATGGGCAGGAAGTCCTGATAAAGATGTCAGTTCTCCCCAAAGGGATCAGATTCAGTGCACTTCCAGTCAAACCTCGGCAGATTTCTTCATGGAACTTGGTAAGATGATTCTAAAATGTATACACAAGAGTCAGGTCCGAGGATAACCAGGACACTTTCGAAGAAGACAAGAAGGAGGGACGTGGCCTAGCAGATGCCACGATGTGTTATAGAATTATAGTCACTACAATGGGAAGGCTTGTTTAGGGACAGACTGACAGATGGAAGAGATAGGGAGCCAGAAACAGACCTGGCATGTGTGGAACCTTAGTGTTTGACAGCAGGGTCATAGCAGATCAGTGGGGACAGGAGGCCTGGTTAATAAATGGTGCTTATTACAGTCCAAACAAAAGCAGGCCGTGTCAAAGAATGTCATGGACCAAGGATTACAATTGTTATCTGCACTTCATGTCCAGTTTATTTGTTTGTTTTTGTTTTAAAGAAAGTCCAGGGTCAGGGCAGAGCTGGCAAATTATCAGTGACAAGGACCAAGGACAAGCTTTTTTGCCGGCAGTAGGAGGCAGTCCCTGCTGCTTCTTCCAGGGCTGTCTTTGCTTTGGGTTTGGGAAGAACCCCCCCAATTCCTGAAGCGTGGGCTGTGGGGAGTTAGTGCTAGGGCCAGGTCAGTGGCACCAGGGTCTAGGGCCCCAGAGCTTAGAATACTGCCCTGTAGTCCTGAAGGTGGGTCTGGCACGCTCCCTGGAAACAGAATGAGCCCTGTATCAGTCTGGGTTGGGGCCCTGAATCTCGTCTGTCCTGCTTTCCTTAGGGTCAAGAGGGTTGGGACAACAGGAACTGAGTTGTCTCGGGGACAGTGGGAGAAGGGATTGTTTTCTCCTGAATGAAGCCAGTGAATAGGAACTGAACTTCCTCTAGCTAGTGGCAGGATGATCAGGGCACATGATTTTTTTTGTTGTTGAAGTATAGTCAGTTTACAGTGTGTCAATTTCTGGTGTACAGCATAATGTTTCAGTCATATATGTAAATACATATGTTTTTTTTCATATTCTTTTTCATTATAGGTTACTTTAAGATACTGAATATAATTCCCTGTGCTATACAGTAGAAACTTGTTTATCTGTTTAATGTATAGTAGTTAGCATCTGCAAATCTCTACTCCCAATTTATCTCTTCCCACTTACTTCCCCCACTGGTAACCATAGTTTGTTTTCTGTGAGTCTGTTTCTGTTTTGTAAATAAATTCATTTGTGTCTTTTTTTTTTAGATTCCACATATAAGTGATATCATATGGTATTTTTCTTTCTCTTTCTGACTTACTTCACTTAGAATGACATTCTCCAGGTCCATCCATGTTGCAGCAAATGGCATTATTTTATTCTTTTTTATGGCTGAGTAGTATTCCATTGTATAAATATACCACAGCTTCTTTATCCAGTCCTCTGTTGATAGGACATTTAGGTTGTTTCCATGTCTTGCCTATTATATATATGAACATTGGGATGCATGTATCTTTTCAAATTAGAGTTCCCTCCAGTATATGCCTAGGAGTAGGATTGGTGGGTCATATGGTAAGTCTATTTTTAGTTTTTTGAGGAATCTCCATACTGTTTTCCATAATGGCTGCACCAAACTACATTCCAACCGGCAGTGTAGGAGGGTTCCCTTTTCTCCACATTCTCTCCAGCATTTATCATCTGTGGATCTTTTAATGATGGCCATTCTGACTCGTGTGAGGTGATCCCTCATTGTAGTTTTGATTTGCATTTCTCTGGTAATTAGCGATACTGAACAGTTTTCTCAAGAGCACATGACTTTTTAATAAGAGTGGTCTCTACCTTCAGAAAGGAGCAAGGTGAGCGTGGTAAGGTGTAGCATCCAACGAGAGATGCTTTAGAGCTGTGCTGTTCAATATGGTGGCCATCAGCTACACGTGGTCAAGTATAAACTAATTTAAATGAAGTAAAATTAAAAATTCAGGTCCCCAATCACACAAGCCACATTTCAAGAGCTTGCTAGCCACACTCGGCTAGTGGCTACCATATTGGACGTTACCTTCATCACAGAACGGCTGTTGGCAGCACTGCTGTGCTATTGGCATGTTTGTATTTTGCAAAGACCTTTCAGACCAGTTCTCAGTCCCAGGTCGAAATGGAAGGCCCATCTGGTAGCCTCAGTGGCAGGCCAGACAGGTTTTGGTTATGCATCCTGACTCTGCCTCTCATATGTTCTGTGTCACTTAACCTCACTGAGTCTGGTCTGTAAAATGCAAGTGGCTGTTTCTCAGATGTGTGAGGGAGTATGACGGTCAAGGGAGATGACGCTAGTGTAGCGCTTTGCAGGATGCTGGTGCAGCATCATCACTCCATACATGGCAGTGAGCTTTATTTACTATTTATGAGAAGTGAGGCTCAGAGAGGGGAAGTGACATGGCCAAGGGCACCAAGCTAATAATTGAAGGCACAGAATGCCAGCTCCCATCTATTATCCTGCGTCCGCTGCTCCTTCCAGCCCTGTCTGTGCTGGAGAGAAGCTGGTGCAGAGTGCGGGGGTGGGGTGGGGGGGTGGCTTAGCCCAGGGCTAGACAGGATCAGCCTGGGGCAGAAAAGCTGATGGGCATGAAGTCCAGGGATTTCTTGACCCCATGCAGGGACCCTGCTAGCCCCATCTTATTTCAAGTCTCTCTCAGGCCTTGGAGTTTAGCTATTTCCCACATTCTTTCAAACTAGAAACTCAGGAAAGTGCTTTGTTTGGGCCACACAGAGCCCTGGAGCATTGAGTGCCCCATCAGATGGCACCAGACTGAGGAAGTTCTTGGGGCCTTCCAGGAAACACTGGCTCCTCCAGGAAGCCAGTGCTGCCTTTCTGACATTCCCTTTCTCCCCCTCAGTTTTGTTCAAATTCCCAGAGCCCTCCCCATGGGAGGGGTTGCATATGCTTCCTGTAGGCCTGAGGTTCTTCCCTTTTTTCATGCCAGGAACATTGCAGTTAGAGGTTAACAAAAGTAAAGGTTGACTTTTTTCTCCATCCACAGTTTAGAAACTCCTGAATTCCATCCATCAAGCCATAGAGATCATTTCTAACCTGTCAATCTCTGCTCCCCCGCCCAGACTTAGCCCATGTCTAGTCTTGTGACCCTTTGTGACCCCAAGACCTGAAACACAATAGGTGCCTGGTATGTGCCATTGGGGGTGAAAATAGCCCTTGCAGGTCCCCTGTAAGTGCAGACTTGTCCCAGCTGGGGGTGAGCCAGCCAGACCTGTGACCAGATGCTTCCCGAAGGCAGAGATGCAGGTGCCAGAATGCCTCACAGGACCTTCTGCTTCCCAGCAGCTGCGTGAAGCTGGGTCTCAGCCCGAGAAGGAGGAAGCCAGTTCTAGGTTGCAGGGCTCAGAGGGGACCTTCGGGCCTGATTCACAATGGGCAACAGGGCTCCCATGCAGCCTGTTGAAGATGCCAGAAGCCTGGGGCTCTGGGCCTGGCCCATGGGCCTATGGGCTGCCAGCAGCATGTTCTTTCCCTCTTTGGCCCCAAATGGGCATGGCCATGTGCTCCCCACCCCCAGCCACATTTAGCTGAAGCTGTCCTGCTTGACAAATGGGCCATTTGCTTCCTGCGCTGGAGCTGGAGTGGCTGGCTGCCCAATGAGAGGCTATAATTAGCAGAGAAGAGTGGATGGGAATTGCACATTAGTATTGACAGTTAATTTTATGCTCACATGGAAACATAAACTGATGTCATCAGAGATGTAAATATCATTTGGAAATCTTGAAGTTCCCAAGAAGGGGACGCCAGCCTCTGCTTATGCCTGCTGCCCCTCAAACACTTGAATGAGGAGCCCAGATCAGCGGACCCTGTGTGGGGAGCTGTCTCAGGGGCTGCCTGCTGGCTGCTGGGAAGGCTGGGGTCGCAGCGCCTCCAGCTGGACCAGAAAGAACAGGCCTGTGATGGCTCAGTTCACAGTGGTGGAGGAGTCTGGAGCTTTGGGTCTGCATTTGCCACGGAAGCTTTCCTCTAGCTTTAGTGGTCTGGGAATATTGCAAGGCTGACTAGTGAGGAAAATGCGATCTTTTGTCATGGGAGGGACATCAGACCAAAGGAAGTTTTGTTTCCTGCCAGCAAGGCTGTTCTGGAGTGGGTCCCAGGGCTCTGGGGAACTTATAAAAATAAAAGAAGCCACTGACTGCCTTTATGAAGAGGGCTGGGGTCAGTTCTGCTTGGAATTGAGGCCAATGACAGCTCTGGTGTTTTGGAGATGGTTTCCAAAGCAGGGTACCTGAAACCAGAAGCATAGCCTCAGGCAAGAATGGGGGTGGGTGGGTGTCAGGGCTAGGGAAGACATCAGGGCCTGTATACGTCCTGCCCAAGAACTTTTTTTTTTTTTTTTTTTACAACAAGGAACATAGAACTCTCAAAAGTATACAGAATTGATCTGAAAATATTGTTGGTTCAGTGACAACATGAGAATTACACTTTTCATCGATATAGAAGATAAAACCCCGCCTCTGTTGCCCTCAAGTACACCTTGTCCTTGTGTATTGACTGCTCTCCCTGCCTGGGCTGTGAAGATGTCACTTCTCTGTAGGGTTCCTTTTTAATCACCGTCCCCAGCTCGCGGGTGGAAGGATCTCTGGGCTCTGTATCTAGTTCAGGGTTAGGGTTGAGTGAGTGATTCCTTGTAAATGCAATAATTCAGAAGAGGGGTGGTAGATCTGGCTCTTTAAAGCTGCTGGCCCCTGTTCTTGGAGGACCCTCAGGGCACAGGCTGGTCTTGAGCAATGATTCACCATGTTCTGGGTTTTGGAGCATGAACTGACCAAATAGTTCTGGTTAATTTTTCTCTATCACAGGTACATTTTATTTCCTGTGTTCACCATTTTCCTGTAGAGGACTCTGTGCGTGTGTGTCCTGCCTTATAAATTTAAACATTTTTCCAAGTGGGTAATTTTGATGACATTTCACTCATAGTTTTCCTGATATGGCCAACTTGTTACTAAGTGGCTGAGTTTGTCGTGCCTTTAGCACCTCTTGGCCTGTGTGCATTGGGAAGGCATTCCTTTTAGACTGGGGAAGAGGTCCTCAGTCATCCCAGATTATCCTTTCAAACCAAGGGGAATGGCACTTAGCTGTGAAGTACAGCAGAGCACTGGACCCCTGGAGGACGGCTTCCCGGTAATCCCCTGTTATCCCGTGTTTCTAAGTGAGCTTGGTCTATTTGACTTTTGGCATCTCCACCGCTTGTCAAAGCTTAGGGGAAGCAGGCACTTCCCTTTACCCAGGACAGTCCGGGCACTCTTTAGAAGGCAGTCTAGATATACTTGGAAGGCACATTGTAACCAATTTAAGGCTGGGTAGACCAGGAGTAATGGCAGGAGAGGCCTCCTCAGTGTTCTGGATGTTGACTCTGGGTAGCTCTGCTCATGGCATATCTTGCCCACATCTTGTCTGTAGTATCCCTCATTTCCTATACTCAGACCTTCGCTGATAGCACCACGGCTTCCAATTACTCTCCTACTCTGCCTTCCGCTCTGTGGAGAAGTCCAGTGTATCTGATGATTTGTCCCAGCCCTCAGGAATGTGTGGCCCAGAAAGTCAGAGTCCTTGGACAGGCAGGAGGCGGGGTAGACAACATCGGACTCAAACCCAAGGGGGTCTATTGGGAAGCGCAGCTTGCATCTGTTCAGCAGACGTTGATTGTAAATACCAGCTGTGTTTCCTAAATGTCAGGACCATTCTGGGTGCTGGGATGCCCAAAACAGTCAAAAAAATCTCTCCTGGGATGGAGCTTATGTTCTTGTGGGACAATTGAAAAATAAAAGAAAAAAGTAGTTATGTTAAATATTGGCAAGTACAAAGAGAGAACATAAAATGGGGAAATGGGAGAGGAACTTTTTAAAAATAAGATTGCCCTGAAGGCCTCACTGAGCAGGTGACAATTAAGCAAAGGCAGGAAGGAGGTAAGGTAGTGAACCATGTGGAGATCAGGAGGAACAGAATTCTAGACAGTGGGAATAACCTGTGCAAAGGCCCCGGGGTAGCACATTTAGTGTGTTCAACCAGCAGTGAGGAGGCTAGTGCAGCTAAGCCAAAGTGAGGAAGAGCAGGGGGAGTGAGAAGTGGGAGTGAGCTCAGACAGGCTGTGTAGGCCTGTAGGCTGTGATTAGGGTTGGGGCTTTTACTCTCAGTACACAGAGAACCAGCCTGCTGTGATTAGGTTTTGCCTGGTCACTCTGGTATGGAGAACTGGCTGAAGGGGGCCAGTTAGAACACTTTTGTAGGATCCCAGGGCAATGTGGCCGTGTAGCCCAAACTCGTCTGAGGGTTAGAAGTGGTGTCTGCTAATAAAGCTCTACAAAGATTTAGTAGGAGAGTTTTCAGACTGAGAACTAGAAAGGGATCCCCCAAGGGCTTTTTTGCCAGGTTTTTCCTGCTGAGCTCTTACAGTGGTCACCTTTCCACTGCTAGGGGAGTTGGTGATGAGGAATTCGACTTAAAAAAACCCCTCAAAATCCCTCCTGCTCCAAATTTTGGCCCTCCTGATGGTCATCCTGAAGACGAATTCCATGTTTATGGTGCTGAGTGAAATGCCAACCCCCCTGAGCAGTTCTGAAACTTCCCACGGTGACCTGCCTGTGTGATACATATCCCAGCGGCCCCTGGCTTCCACGTTTATAGTGTTTCCACTTTCCTTATCTCACTAAGGCCTTGCAAAAACCTGTGGGGTGAGCAGGGCAGAAATGACAGTCTTTATACCCATTTTTCAGATGAGAACACAGACTCATGTGGTCCAGTGCCTGTTTGAGGCCCAGGGTTAGCAAGTGGGAGAGCTGGGACTCAGATCAGGTTCTTTGACCCTCTAACTAGTGGCATTTCCCCTGACTCACCAATATTTTCTCTAAAGCAGCATTTCAAAACAGGGTCTAGGGCTTGCTAGGGTCAGTTTGCTAGGGCTGCAAAGTACTGCAGGGTGGGTGGCTTAAAAACAGGAATTTATTGTCTCATGGTTCTGGAGGCTGGAAGTCCAAGATCAGGGTGTTGGCAGAGTTGGGTTTGTAGGTGGCTATCTTCTCCATGTGTCTTCACATGGCTTCTGGCTGTGTGTCTGTGTCCTAATCCTTTCTTAGAAGGACAATGTTTATATTGGATTAAAGCCTAGTTATTTTAATTTAATTACCTCTTTAAAGGCTCAGTCTGTAAGTACAGTCCCATTCTGAGGTACTGAGGGTTAGGACTTCACCATGTGAATTTGGGGGGAACACAATTCATCCCATAACAGGTCCCCTTACATCTGGTCGTTTGAGGTGAGCCCCTCATTGGAGGCGCCGTAGCCCTCAGATGAACCCTTTGTAGAAAAGTCAAGCGACTGCCAGTCCTTCTCCTCTCTCACTCGTTGCTTTCTTGCTGCAGCTGATAGGCGGCCTGATCCTGTCGGTGGGGATCTATGCAGAGGTGGAGAGGCAGAAATACAAAACCCTGGAAAGTGCCTTTCTGGCCCCAGCTATCATCCTCATCCTCCTGGGGGTCATCATGTTCATCGTGTCCTTCATCGGCGTGCTGGCTTCCCTCCGTGACAACCTGTGCCTTCTCCAGGCGGTGAGTCGGTCCCAGGTACCCCTCAGCTGGTGGTAATGGGGAGGGGTGATACTTGGACTCCCCAGGAGATCTGGAAGGACGGCCCTAGGCCCTGAGGCAGCCGGGCTTTTTCAGTCCTTGCCTCAAACTAGCTCTGCTAGAGGGTTTTCTGGATCAGCCTGCCTGTCCACAGTGGCCCAAGGGTGCCTGGGCCACCGCCACTTCTGCATATAAAAGCTGATTTGAATACTATTCCTACTTCAACCCTGCATTGATTTGGACTGTCAGTTGGAAGTGGGAGAAACCACACTCAAATGAGAGCAAGCAAAACCAAGAAAAGTTGTTGCTGGTGAGTCATTAGCTCATATAACCAGCAATCCCACACTGGGTCCAGGGGTTCAAACAGCACCCTTGGGCTCTCTCTCACCACCTCTCAGCTGGACGCTGGGTGCTGTCCTCAGGCTCTCTTTGTGATGGTCGTCAGCAGCCTCAGGCCAACAGTCCTTATAACTCTTGATCCCAGGGAGTCTTTCCTGGCAACTCTGGCCAAAGTCCTAGGACTCTGATGGGCCTGCTTTGGCCAAGTATTTGTCCTGGGCTCAGGGGTGGGGTCAACCCCACCTGCCCCCCTCCCCTGCCTTACTGCCTGGGTGAGGGATGGCTCCCCAGAGTCGGGGGTACCGGGTAGGGGATCCATTCATTCGGCACCCATGTGTGTTTGACCTCATTGTCCCCCTCACACGGGAAGCCCCTGAAAGCCCCTATGAGCAGGGTCCTGGTGCTGCCTGAGGCTGGAAGTTGTTGACATCAGTTTGGACAATGCCCGTTTCTATGATAAAGGTTGGGGGTTGTTATCCTCTAAGCCTCAGACATCCTCTCATCTATTCTGGGGGTCTGGGAGGCCATTTCTGAGGGGCCCTGTGGCAGAAATGGAAATGCTGCCCCAGCCTTCCATCCAGCCACGCCTGTCCCCTCTGGGTCAGTCAGAGTGAGGGCCAGAGCGCCTTGATGTGGGGGGTCGGGGGAGGGGTTGTGTTTTTCCACCTAGATCCTGCTGAGGACCCCTGGGACAAACCTCAGTAACAATCTGGATGAGACAGCTGAGTCACTCTTCCTGAGCACTGGCTCCAGCGACAGACTTTCCCGGAAATGTCTGTCCGCATCCTGTATCCTCACAGGAGGAAGGGCTGAAAGGCCTAGGAGCCTAAGAGCTCTGACAAAGATAATTCTCCTTATTGTGCTTCACCTCAGAGCAGATGGCACTCCCCCTCTAGGTGAATCTCTGAATTTTGTTTTCCAGTTTATGTACATCCTTGGAATTTGCCTCATAATCGAGCTCATAGGTGGCGTGGTGGCCTTGATCTTCCGGAACCAGGTGGGCCTGTGGTGCATTTATCCACCATGTGTATGCTGGGCACCCCCTTGTGTGTACCCTGGGCTGCAGACTAGGGGTGCGACACAGAGCTGGGCAGATAATCCCTTGCAGAGCATCCATTCTGCTGGGGAGGCGGGCACTGAACAGATAAACCAGAGAACAAGAGAACAAAACAGGCTGATAGCAGAGGGGGTTGCGGGGGAGGATATTAATGAAAAGGAGCCAACCAGCTAAGGCTCAGAGGGACAGATGTCCAGGCAGAGGGAACCACTGAGGCAGAAGGGAGCTTGGCAGGTTTGTACAGTGTGGAGTTTGCTTGGCTGAAGCAGGTAAGTAACAGGGAGGGAGGAGAAGGCGAAGTTGGAAGGTCTGGCCAGGGCAAATCACCTACAGCCTTGGAATTGTTTTCTAAAGGCAACAGGAAGCCTCTGGAGGGTTTTGTGCTGGGAAATGTGATGTGATCTGACTCATGTTTTACTTGCTGCTGAGTGGAGAGTGGACAGTAGGAAGACCAGCTGTGGGTGAGCCTTAGCCACAGGCCTGTCTAAACCCTTGGAATCCAGGGATATTCTTCCTGTTTTATGAGCCCCAGGAGAGGGTAGGGAAGATTCCCATAATGTCAAAGGAGTAATTGAGGCGCAGAGAGGTTAAGAAGCCTTCCTAAGAGCACACAGCAAGACAGAGGCAGCTCAGGGATGCTTTCCAACCTAGTCTTTTTTTTTTCAGTTCTTTTTTCCTTCCCCCATGCCCAGCTTTATTAAGGTATAATTGACAAATAAAATGGCAATATATTTCAACTGTACAATGTGATGACTTGATATATGTATACATTGTGAAAGGATTACCAAGTTCATGAACACATCTGTCACCTTGAATTAACTTTTCTTTTTTTTTTTTTTTTTTTTTTGTGAGAATGCTTAACGTCTATTCTCTTAGGAAATTTCAAATATATAATACCGCATTATTAACTATAGTCAGCATGCTGTACATTAGATCATCAGAACTTATTCATCTTGTAGCTGGGAGTTTGTACCATTGACCAATATCTCCTTATTTCTCCCATCCCCAATCCCTGGCAATTATTTTTCTATTCTCTGGTTCTATGAGTTTGAATTTTTTTTTTTTAGATTCCACATATAAGTGATACTTACCGTATAGTATTTATCTCTCTCTGTCTGGCTTATTTCACTTAGCATAAGACCCTCGAGTTTCATCTATGTTGTTGTAAATGGCAGGTTTTCTTGCTTTTTAATGACTGAATAATATTCCATCACACACACACACACACACACACACACACACACACACACACACACACACACACACACACACAATGGAGACCATATATTTATCTATATCTCACATTTTCTTTATCCAGTCATCTGTTGATACACACTTAGGTTGTTTCTATATCTTGGCTATTGTGGCTATTGCTGCAATGAACATGGGAATTCTTTTCATGGCAGATAGCTCTTTGGACTAGCAATTTCATTTCCTTTGGATATATATCCAGAAGTGGGATTGCTGGATCATATGGTAGTTAGATTTTTAATATTTTGAGAAATCATCATACTGTTTTCCATAATGGTTGTACCAATATGCATTTCCACCAACAATGTACAAAGATCCCTTTTTCTCCTCACCAATATTAATCTCTTGTTTTTTGCTAATAGACATTCTAACAGGTGTGAAGTGGTTTTGGCTTGCATTTCCCTGATGTTTAGTGATACTGAGCATCTTTTCGTACATGTGTGGGCCATTTGTATGTCTTCTTTGGAAAAATATCTATTCAAGTCCTCTGCCCATTTTTTACCCTTGACAAACAGGGGTTTGAACTATTCTTGTGTTTGAACCCACTTACACACAGATTTTTTCTAATAAATATATTACCTGCTTTTTCACTTTACAGATTTTTTTTTTAAATTCAAGTATAGTCAGTTTACAATGTTGTGTCAATTTCTGGTGTACAGCACACATTTTACAGATCTTTAAAATTAACTAGACATGGGGAAAAGTTTATGTTGGATTAGAGATCAAAATATATGAAATCAAAAGAACTAGGGTTTGAGTCCTAATTCTGTCAAAATCGTTTCAGCTTCCTGCCCTTGAGTGAGTTACTTATCAATTCCTTTGTTTTTGAGGAAGAGATAATAATATGCAGATTTTTTACTGTGTGGGGATCAGCACCCCAACCCCTCTGCTGTTCAAGGGTCAGCTGTATTTGTCTTTTTACTATTGAGTTGTAAGGATTCCTTATATATTTTGGATATTAACCTCTTATCAGATTATGGTTTACAAATATTTTCCCCCATTTCATAGTTTGCCTTTTTACTTTTTTGATTATTTTCGTTGCTGTGCAAAAACTTTTTAGTTTGATGTCGTTCCACTTATTTACTGTAGACAACGTTGCCTGTACCTTTGATGTCAGATCTACACAAATCACTGCCAGGACCAATGTCAAGGAGTTTTTCCCTATGTTTTCTTCCATGAGTTTTACAATGCCAGGTCTTACAATTAAGTCTTACATTCATTTTGAGTTGATTTTTGTGTATCGTGTAAGATAAGTGTCCAATTTCATTCTTTTGCATGTGGATTTCCAGTTTTTTCAACACCATTTATTAAAGATACTATCTTTTTTCCCCATTGTATATTCGTGGTATCTTTGCTGAAAATTAGCTGGCCATATATATGCGAGTTTATTTCCAGGCACTCTATTCTGTTCCAATGATCTATGTGTCTGTTTTTATGTCAATACCATGCTGTTTTAATAACTATTGCTTTGTCATATCGAAGTCAGAAAACATGCTGCCTCCAGCTTTGTGCTTCTTGCTCCAGATTGCTTTGGCTATTTGGGGTTTGTTGTGGTTCCATATGAATTTTAGAATATTTTTCTGTTTCTCTGAAAGATGCCATTTGAATTTTGATATAGATTGCATTAAATCTGTAGATTGCTTTGGGTAGTGTAGACATTTTAATAATAATCTTCCAATCCATGAATAAAGGATATTTTTCCATTTATTTGTGTCATCTTTTAATTTCTTTGATCAGTGTTTTATAGTTTTTAGTGACAGATCTTTCATTTCCTTGATTAAATTTATCCCTAAGAATTTTATTCTTTTTGATGCTATTGTAAATGGGATTGCTCTGTTAATTTCTTTTATGTATAGTTCATTGGTAGTGTATAGATATGCAACTGATTTTTTAATGTTGATTTTTGTATCCTGTAACTTTACTGAATTCCTTTATTAGTTTTAACAGTTTTGTTTGTTTGTTTGTTCATTTGCTTGTTTTTGCTGGAGTCTTTAGAATTTCCTATATATGAGATCATATCATCTGCAAATGGACAATTTTACTTTTTTCTCCTCTGACTTGGATGCCTTTTCTTTCTTCTTCTAGCCTAATTGCTCTGGCTAGGACTTTCAGTACTATGTTGAATAAATTGGTGAGAGTGGGCACCTTGTTTCTTCCTGATCTAAAAGCTTTTCCTCTGAGTATGATGTTAGCTGTGGGCTTGTCATATATGGTCTTTATTATGTTGAGGTGCATTTTTTCTATACTTAATTTGTTGAGAATTCTTATTAGGAAAGGCTGTTGAATTTTGTCAAATGCTTTTTCTGCATCTTTTGAGATGATCATATGATTTTTATCCTGCATTTTATTAATGTGGTGTATTACATTGATTTTGTGTATAGTGAACCATCCTTGCATCCTAGGGATAAATCCCATGTAATCCCAGTGTCTGATCTTTTTAATGAGCTATTGAATTTGGTTTGCTAATATTTCGCTGAGAATTTTTGCATCTACATTCATGAGGGACATTAGCCAGTAATTTTCTTTTCTTGCAGTGTCCTTTTTTGGACCTCATAAAAGTGTTTGGAAGTGTTCTCTCCTCTTCAGTTTTTTGGAAGAGTTTGAGAAGGATTGGCATTAATTCTTCTTTAAATGTTTGTGAGAATTCACCAGTGAAGCCATCTGGCTTTGGACTTTTCTTTATTAGGAGACTTGACTACCGATTCAATCTCCTTACTCGTTATTGGTCTGTTCAGTTTGTCTATTTCTTCATGTTTCAGTCCTGGTAGGTTGTATGTTTCTAGGAATTTATCCCTTTCTTCTAGGTTGTCCAGTCTTCTGGTGTATAATTGTTCATAGTATTCTCTTATGATCCCTTGTAATTCTGTAATATCAGTTGTAATGTTTCATCTTTCATTTCTGATTTTATTTATTTGAATCTTCTCTTTTTAGTCGGGCTAACGGTTTGTCAATCTTGTTTATCTTATTCAAAAAGCCAACTCCTAGTTTTGTTGATCTTTTCTATCACCTTTCTATTTCATTTATTTCCATTCTGATTTTTGTTGTTTCCTTCCTTCTAATAACTTTGGGCTTAGTTTCTTCTTCTTTTTCTAGCTCCTTGAGGTATAAAGTTAGGTTGTTTATTTGAGATCTTTCTTTTTTTTCCCTTAATGTAGGTATTTATTACTATAAACTTCCCTCTTAGAACTGCTTTTGCTGCATCTCATAAATTTTGGTATGTTGTGTATCCATTTTCTTTTGTCTCAAGATATTTTTAAATTTCCCTTTGATTTCTTCTTTGACCCATTGGTTGTTTTCCCAATCCAGTCTTGCTACCTGTTCCTCCTTTTTCCTGTTTTTTACTTTTCAGACCATCTGCTCTGAGCTGGCACATCCAGGATATTGGCTCATTTTTCAGCAGCCTTGAGGGGACACAGATGTTTATTCCATTTGCCCATGGGGAAGCTTTTCTGTGCAGCCAGCAGGACTCCTGGCCGGCCCACAGCTTTCCAGAGTTGTGGGTCAGTGCTCTCCTGCCTGGAGTCGGGGTCCAGGCCATGGTCAGCAGCATCAGTGGTTTTAATAAACAATCTCCTAAATGAACAGCAGTTCTGGTGTCTAGGGTGCTTTCACAGAGGCAAGATGACTTATTTTCCAGTGCCTGGTAGATCAACAGGGGCCGTGATACCACTCCTTTCTAGGAAGAGAGCTGAGCCCAGATGAAACCTCCAGGGGCCCTTAGTCATCACACCTGAGGATGCCATGAGCCTGAGGTCAGGGGTGAGAGTTCCCAGTTATTCCCAAACCCCAAGGGTACCACGGAGTGAAGTGTGTTCCTTCCCCTTGGATAGGGTGTCCCCTCATGGGGCCCTGTCAGGGAAGGGTCTTGGTGTGCAGCCCAGAAAGGACCCTCACCCTCAGGGCTCTCAGCTCTTTGGAGGCTCATGATGGGCTGGGCTCTCATACACTTGTGATACATAATTCAAAAAATTTAAAAATGAGATACAGAACTCAGTAAGTGCAATAGGAGTTCTATAATAAGGGAAAAAATCGGCCTGGAAAAATCTGGAAGAAATAGAAATATTAACATATTAAGTCACATTTCCTCTGAGGGATGGGACTAGGGTGATATTTATTTTCTCCTTTATATTTTCTCCCTAGCTCCCAATTTTCTTTTTATTTTTTTAATAATCAAAGGGAAAATACCATATAAAGGAAAATAATGTCCCTGCCAGCTGTAATGCCACGAGATTTTGTAAAACAAGAGATGGGCCCATGGTGAGGACAGGGAAGGAGCAGCCTGGCTGTTGACAGTGGCAGGAAGGGGCAGCATCTGGTGGAGGAAGCTGAGGCACAGTCAAAGGCAGTTTCCAGGAGGAGATGAGTCCCTAGTTCCAGTTTTTCTCACCAAGAGGAGAAGACAGATTCCTCTGAGCCACAACTTAGCAGGTTCAGTCTGTAGCCCCGCAGGCTGCCTCTTAACTCTGAGAATCCACTTGTGGTGACAAATGAGGACAAATCATCAGGCTAGTGATTTTATACAGTGTTCTCAGGAAGGTGCACAGACCATGGCCACTGCCAGGCAGCGAAAGATAAACAGACTTCTGGGTGTAAAGAAGAAATTCTCCATCAACTGCTGAGCATGGGCAAGGTTTCTGCTTGAGGCGTGACCCAGCAGTCAGACTGAAGCGGCTTCTCTGCTTGTTCAGGGTCAAGTGGCCGCGCACTGGGGAGCTGCGCACAGAGCTGGTGGCCCCGATGGCCTGGGCATTAGAAGCAGAAGTGCAGTGCCCTGACCCCAGCAGTGGGTGGAGACCCTGAATGGCCTCCACGGCTGTCTGGGTCTCATTGCTCTTGACCTCCCATCACCCCGGCTTCTTCTGGCCCTCCCTTCAGGGTGTCTGGGGTGTGTTCTCACCAGGCAGAACGGAGCAGGGATACCCAGAGGGCACTGGGCTGTACCTGGTACGTCTGTACCCATCCCTGGCCTCCTTCCCTCTGCCATCAGGGTGGAGGTGAGGAGCGGCCTCTTTCCTGGCCTTGACCAGAGAGTGCCATGGTCATACCCAGTGCCAGGCCAGGGAACAGTAGACAGCACCCAGCCTGTTTATTTTACCTTGGCACTGCCCCTAGCTGGCTCTGGGCATGACCATGAGCTCAGGGCAGGGAGAAAGGAGACAGCATGGCCTGCTTGGCTGAGCACCTGAGCATATATATCCTTCCCACCTAAAGCAAAGCAGAGAAAGTTCTGTGCTGATGTGGACAGACTCCCATGGCTGGTGCCCCCCACTGTGGACAGCTGTTTGGGAGCGAGAGCTGGAACCCCAAATACCTGAGAAACTGAAGCATAGCCCTCCCCCACCATGGGGATTCATCCTGTGACTTCCCGCCTGGTCTGAGGAAGAGTCTGACAAATATCCTAGAGAACCTTGCAGTGTTCGCACCTCCTTTCTCACTCCCTGGGCTCCTCTCAAGCTTTAGTTGTCTGAT
The DNA here is from genome assembly GCF_036321535.1 of Camelus dromedarius. NCBI lineage: Eukaryota > Metazoa > Chordata > Mammalia > Artiodactyla > Camelidae > Camelus > Camelus dromedarius. The sequence continues at coordinate 34,119,858 of NC_087443.1, read as the reverse complement.
AGGGTCCATCTCAGGACTGGGGTCTGGAGGCAACGAGGATAAGCCCCCACCTTCTGGGGGTGCGGAGGGAGCCCGAGATGCTGGCTTAGCTTGGGCACTAAGGGAGGAAGGAAGTCCTAAGCTGAGCGCCCACTTCTGCGTTATGAGAACCGAGCTGGCATTGGTTCCGGCTGAGCTGCCAGCTATGGGGCCTCCCCGGCGGGGGCCTCAGAAGCTGATATGGAAGCAAAGGAAGCCGGCTGGCAGCCTGCAGGAAACTGGGACAGCTTTGTCCCCAGAGGCCTCGGGGGAGGCTCCGACTGCTGACCTTTCTCCTCCTCCCTTCCTGCTTCTCGGCCTCCCATCCTGGGGGAGCTACTATCACATGCCCCCAGCCCCCTCCAGTCCCTCATCCATTTGACAACACTCCAAAGCCTCTACCAAGAGCAGTGATGCACAGGCTTCAGACAGCTTTCAAAGTAGATTTAAAGAAAGAACTAGAAAGGGCAGTTCTTTGTAGCTTGAGTCTGGTGGCGTGAACAATGTGCTCTGAAAATCCCGTGGCCTTTGATGTTTGCTTACTCTTTGCTTAATTTAGCACAGGCTGCATGGCCTCCGAGGCCATGCCAGCCATTTGTGAAAGGTGGTTTTCGAGTCCTCGTTCGAGATGCCCCTGCAGCGTGACCTGGTTTAGAGCAGGGTGAGGGTGGTGCTGGGTCCTGCTGCACTCCCACAGGGCATGTCCGCCGAGTGGCTCCCCCAGTCCCTAAGAACATTGTGGAATATCGCATAGCACTTTATGGTTAATTACAGTTAATCAATGAACTGTACAATCCCTACCCTTCTCTGACAGGAACCACCCAAACATTGTACATATCTCCCCGGTATGTGAGTGCACACTCGCACACATACTCACACACACACTCAGACACACACACACACAGTGCCAAAAATGGCAGCACACAAGTGCAAGAGCCAGCACCACCCAAAGAGATCTCTGATGGGAACTGGGGGGCAGCTGCCGCCCTTGGACCCTGGGACCATCCGTTCTTCCTGTCCATTCTGAGAGGGCTCCAGCAGGGCCTCCCTTCCCTGCGGGGGCCCCACTCAGCTAACCAGATGAAGGCCTGATTTTTCACAAAGGCCTCTTTTGGAGTCAGCGCCTTTGGAAAATGCTCAGACGGAGATGGTTTGGGGAGGGAGGTCAGGGCTGCTCACCAAAGAGGGAGGGAGAGCCTTTCCCCTTTGGGCCACTGAGCGTCCCTTCTGCCCTGTTTCTTCCTCTCTGCCCTGTGGCTCCTGCCCTCATCCCACCCTCTCTCCAAAAAGCATGTGACCCACTGGGAGGGCTGACCCAGTGGAGGAGCTGGGAGGTGGCCAATGGGCTGGGGTAGGTGGACCAGGACTGTTTCCCGTGTCTTGAATGTAGAAGTTACCTCCCCGACAGCTGTGGCCCTAGACATGGCCCTGACCTTGGTCTTCACCCTCTGCACCTCAGTTCAGCCAAGGGCCTCTTACAACATGCCATTTAATATTGTAAGCTCATTCCCTTGCCCTACCCTGGGTGACAGACCGATCCACCTGTTGTCCTGTTTCTGAGACAACCCCAACCATGCTCACCTGGCCGGCCTGCCCTTGATCACCCAGAGGCGCAGGCACCCAAGGCTGGAAAGGCTGCAGGACCTGGGGACTTCTGGGAAGGGTGGGCCTGAAGCCAGGTGGGTCCTTGCTCTTCCAGGTCATGTGGCCAGCAAGCAGCTCTTCCTCTGAGCCCCTGTTGCCAGGATCCAGTGCTGGACCCGGGCAGGGCTGAGGGCTGTCTCACATGGGAAGGGGGCTGGCCTGGTGTCTCCTGAGGCTGTGTGAGATCGTGCTCATCTCCCAGGTCTGCTCCGGAGCACTGATTATTGTCAGCAGAGGGTTTTCCTTCTGGCCCCAGAGGCAGGTTTCCCTGAGCCAGTCTCTCATCACCTTGGCTCTGAGCAGTGTGTTAATGTCAGGAAGGAGGTGGCTGTCCCATCCTTTGTTCCTCTCTTCCTGGTATTGGAGATGGTTTGGGGAGATGACCCCACACTGAACCTTGGGTTCTTATCTTGGCTTTGTAGAGTGTATCAGGCCGGGAGTTTGACACCTTGGTCCCAGCATCTCTCTGCTAGTGATCAGTGAGGTAATCTTGGACAAGTCACGTCACCTCTTTGGGCTGCAGGGTGTTTGTACTAGGTATCAGGCCTGGAGCTGACTCTTGGTCAAGACTTGGGCCTTGATTTCCCTTGGGATTAGCCATTTTCCACTGATGACATGATAGGTATGAAATAGTACTGTAAGGTATGTGTCTCCTAGGAGAAAGAAAGATCTGTAAGAATGATACCAGATATTACTGTGTGCCTGGCGTCTTGCTAAACACTTCTGTAGTTTTAGTTTGTTTGACTCTCAAACCCTCCAAGGCAGAGGATTATTGTCCCCATTCTGCAGGGGAGGAAATGGGGGCCTGGAAGTTTAGTGAAGTTCTGGAGGCCCGTGTGGCATTGGGGACTGTTCTTGACCATGAGGCTTGACAGCCTCTCTCAGCCTAGTTTTTGATTTTCGGAGCTTGAAGATGTTTTTAAAGATAGGCCTACAGGGTTGGTTCACAAGTGGGAAACTGAGTCCCAGAGATGGGGAGTAGCTGTGATGGGGCCTGCAGTGGCAGGGTGGGGCCTGGAACCCAGGGCCCCGTTGTCCCTGTGTACCCCGAGGGTGCCTCCCCCGGGGATTGTCTGGCTCCAGAGCCCAGAATGCACCCTTTGTGCCAGCACAATCTCTGATGATACACGGGCCTCCCTGCTCTGAAAGCCCCGATTGTCACCATGAGCGTGGAGCTGGGCTGCCCACACTCCCGCCCCATCCCTTCCCCCTGTGGGGCCTTTTGTGCTCCTGGATCTCAGCACAACAGCCGGGCTGTTGATCCAGAAGGCCCAGCGTGACTGGGAGAGGGCAGCATGCCAGCGCTCTTCCCGGTGGGAATTGTCCCAGCCTAAGAGGGAGGTGGCCCTGTCGTCTGGGCAAGGGCACTGCAGTGATGGAGAGAGGCCCAGCAGGAAGTCAAGGGACCTGGTTTCCAGTTCTGGCTGGAACCCTAACCAGAGCTGACACCTGCTCAGTGACCCAGGGAGAGTCAAGCTCCCTCTCTGGGCCTCTATCTGTAAAACAACAGCTTGGATAGGAGAGAAGATGGAGAGGAGGTCTGGAGGGCAAAAAGAGGCTTCCAGCACAGGTCTGTCTTTGGCAGTAGAAGGAGCACCAGGCCAGGAACCTGCACAGCTGAGTTCCAGCCCTGGGCTAGCTGCTTTGGGACAGTGAACCCCAGGCAAGGCCTCACCCTCTCAGGGTCTGGGTTGTCTAATCTGTAAAGGAAATGGGGTGAATCATTCCTGCCTCAGATGGGCCCTAGGGTGCGTAGGCAGGGAGGTTGTGGACGGGGATGGAGGCAGTGCTCCGTGCAGGTAGGGGCGGGGCTACCTGGGCACATGAGCACTCATTCTGGTTCAGTCTTGACTTCTGGGAAATCTTGGGTTGGACTCTAGGGTTGTGTGGTCCTCTTCATCTGTAATTTTTGTCTAAATAGACCATCGACTTTCTGAATGACAACATTCGGAGAGGAATCGAGAACTACTATGACGATCTGGACTTCAAAAACATCATGGACTTTGTTCAGAAGGAGGTGAGCCAGGAGCTTTGGGTCAGAGATCTGCCTCCCATGCCCTTTGCCCCCCATTTAGGACTGTACTCAAGAGGGTGGGGTGAGGAGTCAGGTGGCTCATCCATTCATAAAGCAGGTAGCTGGCCAGGTTGGGAGGCAAGTGTGGGCCAAGAATAGGGGTGCCAGGGTCTGACCTTGTCAAATCTCCCCGTTCTCTGCACATGTGCCTGGCCCAGGATATTCCTGCCCTACCTGTCCCTCTCCAGTTACACAGACCCTCCCTCAAAAAAAGAACACGGTCAGGTGTAGCTGCAAGCCACCTTACAGTGTCTCAGGGTGGGTGCCCTTCTCCAGTGGGCAAAAATCCTCTTTCTTTGAGGTGGCAGTGACCTCCAAGCCTCTTCAGAGTCCCCTCTGTCAAGTCCCTTCAATGGCGGGGAGCCTTGTCCCTTGCCAAGTCAAGGACAGCCCTGATGGGGAGAGAGCTCTTCCCCGATCCCATTTCTCCCTCCATTGGGGAACAGAACAAGACGTCTCTTCCTCCACGACACTTCTTTGAATGTGATGATGGTCATTTTGAGATGTCGTCCACCTTGCCCAGGGTCCACCCAGGTCTGTGGCTGTGATACTAATAGCAGTTGCAAGGCTAGCCGCTGCCCTCAGGGGCTTCTACACATGAATCTCACTTAGTCCTGAGCCTCAGGCTCAGCTGCGTTAGGGGGATACTCATGGGCCCTTCCTCTTGGCATTGTTGAGAGTGCCTTGACTTATTTCAGAGGTGCCGGGCACGTGATGAGACTTAAGTCAGTATCAGCTGTGGTGATCATCATCCTCATGTCCTCCTAGGTGAGGACAAGCAGAGTTCGAGGGCCGAGGGCCCACTCAGCTCTGGCAGTGCTTCCTGGGACATGACCTCAGGGTATCAGCTGGCCTGGTCCCCTGTGCTAGCCCTCTGTGGGGACCAACATCTCACCACACCCAGGGCCACCCGTAGTGGCCACTCCCTTGGCTCAGGCCTCTGCTGCAGTCATAACAGGTGCAGCCTCTGGGAGGCCCTTCTCTGCCAAGGATGTGCCTGCCAGCTCGGGTCATCTGGTGGAGCAAGATGTTTTTATTGGAACTAGCCTTCAGCTGGCTTGGAGAATTCATTTCTTCCAGGGTGGAATGGCAGGGTGATTCATGCTCACTGAGCACCTGCTTGGTGCCAGGCTCTGTGCTGAGTGCTTCATGCATGGCTTCTCTTTGTAATTCTCAGCTCAGCTGTGCAAAGCTGGTGTTGTTCATCCTGCTTGATAGATGAGGATCTGAGGCCTAGAGAGGCTGAGTGACTTGCCCAGAGTCACACAGCCTGGAGTGGTGGTGTGAGGATTTGAACTCTGGTCTATCTGACGGCAAAGCAAATGCCCTTTGCACTGCACCCCACAGAGGCACTTCCAGGCCCCCAAACCGATAGCCCCAAAGGCTCTGTGGGGACTCTGGAAGGGGGTCTGCTTTGTGTTTCTACTAGGACCTCTGACCATATCACTCCCCTGGTTAAACCCTCCAGTGACTTCCTATCACTCAGAATACCATCCCAGCTCCCTGCTTATTCTAGCTGACAAGGCTTTGCATGGTTTGGCCTCATCCCCTCCACTCTCGCTCTCCCCGCTCTAGACACACCACCTCCATGTGTGCCTCTGAAATAGAACTAGCTCATCTCTCCGTGGGGTCTTTGCATGTCTGACTGGCTTTTTCCTATTGTTCGTGTTTCAGATTAAATGGTGCCTCCTCAGAGCAGCATTTTCCGACCTCCCTGTTCCTTCCCCTGTTTGCTGTATCCCTGGTGCCCAGCACTACCTCACTGCCCTTCACGCAGTGATTCCTCTCTGTCTCCCTCTACAGATGTGTCCCACATGGGCAGGGTGATGGTGCTTTTGCTCACCCTTGTCTATCCAGCACACGGAACGATGCCCGGCACACACCAGCACCTCAGTATAGTACCTGCTTCTCCCAGGCATTGGCACCAGTGCAGGGGGAGATGCAGGCAGGGGCTAAGCTAAGGGGAAAACGATGCCAGCCTTGCCATCGCTTCAATCCTGAGCCCAGGCCAGGATGTGAGGTTTGCTAAGGCAGGGCAGGCAGAGCTGGGGCGCGTGAGGAGAAGGTCGTGTGCTTCAGAGGCCACTGGGTTGTGGGGCTTCCTTAGAATCCTCATCTGTGGGACATTAAAGGCCAGCTTCTCGGCTTGAGGACCTGCACTGGGGACGTGAAGATGGAGTCTACTTGTCCAGGAAGGACTTTTCTTCCAGTATTTAGTCACCACCCTGAAATCCCACCAAGAGGCTGCCCAGCCTTGGCTTGCATGCCTCTCTAGTGACCGGGTGCTCACTACCTCCTGGGCAGCCAACCTGCTTTTGGACAGCTCTGACCTGACAGTGGATGCCTCGTGTGCTCCCCGTAGCTCTCCTGACCAGGGTGACCCACACCACAAATCACATTGTCTCCTGGCAGGGACCCTCCCTGCTGTCTGCCCGGGGGCCCTGGTGCTGATGGCAGCTCCCTTCCTTGCTTGCTTCCTCTCTCAGTTTAAGTGCTGTGGCGGGGAAGACTACCGAGACTGGAGCAAAAACCAGTACCACGACTGCAGCGCCCCAGGACCCCTGGCCTGCGGGGTGCCCTACACCTGCTGCTTCAGGAACACGGTACCCACTGCTCCTGGGGCCTCCCAGCTGGTCAAATACTTCTCTCACCTTTCAGGACTGGGGTGGTGTGGGTGGGTTGGTGGGGTAGGCAGCAGGTGGTGGTCATTGCCAATGCTTCCCGAGCCTCAGGGGCTACTGAAGGGGGTGAACCTGGGGGTGGAGGTGGGGAAGGCTTGTCTCATTAGTAATGGTCGTTAACATCTATCGAGCACTTACTATGTGCCAGCCTGTTCTAGGTTCTTTAGTTGTATTAATTCATTTAATCCTTTCAGCAACCCTGTGAGTTAGGAACTGTTGTTTTACTCCTGGTACAGATGAGGAAATTGAGGCACCAAAAGGTTAGATGTCTTGCCCAAGGTTGTTGGTGCTGGGATGAAATGCAGGCAGCCATCATCAAAGCTGTGCCCTGGACTACTGTGCAAGCCAGGGAAGCAGCAGAAGGGGGTCCAGGCTGGCTCTGCTTAGCAGGGTGGCTGGCTCGGCGACTGTGGCCGGAGGGCCAGAGCAGGGCCTGCACTTTGGGCGTTACTGGTGGGCCATGGGCTTGACCTCCTGGGGAGCATCAGCCACAGGGCACTTGGAAGGGGTCTGGTGATGTAAACAGCAGCCTCTGCCTCTCCCTAACTGGTCCTCTCAGCTCTGTCGCCTCCTTGGCCACTTGGGAGACTGTTTTTGTACTGTCAATGCTTATAAATGAGAAGCTTGGTCAATCCTCTATGTTTGACTAATGTATCCCCAAACTGCCTGGTTTCTGGATTGGAATGAAGCAGGGAGCTTTGCAATTACTCATGCCCTGAAGAGTCATGGAAAATTTCTCTTCTGACGCCTCCACCATTCTGTGCCCACTGCTGGATTCTGTAAACCAAGCAGCTGTTGGTAGGGGTGGGGGCCTCACCCATGAGCCAGGGAGCCAGTGCCAAGTGCACTAGCCCTAAAAAGGCTGGGCCAGGAGGGGAGGTTTGTTTGGAAATTGTAGCTGCCATTTTAGGGTAGCTCTCTGTGCAGGGGGAGTGCTGGGGACGTACCCAGGGTTTTCAGAGGGGCCTGTGGGGGGTGATCCTGAACTTCATCACCCAGGGCAGTGGCACCTGAATGTCCAAGTTGAGATGTGGAAGCCCAACTTGTATTCATTCATTCAAAAAAAAAATATTTATTGAGGACCTGCCAGATGTGGTTCTAGGTTCTGGGGATATAGAAAACACACAGCACTCCCTGCTCATGTGGAGTTTACATTTAGTGGGGAAAACTGACAAACAAAGTCAAAAAGTAAAAGAGATAGTGTGCTAGAAGGTGATAAATGCTAAGGAGAAAAATAAAGGGGCATGCAGGATTGTAATTTCAGAAACTGAAAAGGTAGGTTCTCTAAAACCCTGAAGGAAGTGAGGGAGTCAGCCATGTGTATCTGGGGACAGGCATTCCTGGCAAAGAGAACAGCAAGTGCAAAAGCCCTGAGGTAGGAATTGCCCTGGTGAGTTTGAGAAACAGCAGAGACCTGTATGGCTGGAGCGGAGTGAGCATGTGGGGGAGGATAGTGGCAGAAGTCAGGGAGGCCATGGGTACCCTGAAGGCAATGGTTAGGACTTTGGTTTTCTTGAGTAACAAGGAATTGGGTCTCAATGTGGGGTCTCAGCTGAATCTACAGGGTTGAGCTGGGATGATCCTTCAGGGTTGTCCCGTATTGGGGCAAGGGGACGACAAATACTGACCGATGTGATGTGGATGCTGGGTGTTTTGGGGTCTGAGGGCACCTGGGGGATAGTCTAGACTGAGGGAGATTATTTTGCCCACACACCAGGCCCTGACATTTAGACTGATCTGGATGATGTCTGAGGTTCAGCCCACTTTTTTGGAAAGAGAGTAGACAGCCCTGCTTGCCTTCCAGGGGCCAGGATCATGTCCAAAGTCACTCCAGCCAGTGTGCCTGTGTTCTGCCACGTGCCTGACCCTGGGATAAGCACTTTACATGTGTATCCCACTTTATGTTCAAAACAGCCCCACTAGGTGCATTCTTGGATCACCTTTGCTTTATAGAAGAGACCAAGGAAGCTGTTCATTCACTGAGAAAATCCGTAGTGAGTGCCTCCATGTGCTGGTCCCTCAGCAGCCCACCTAAGATTGACTACAGAGCTCCTAAGTGGCAGAGCAGGACCTGAACCAGACAGTGTGATACCAGAGGCCACACTGACATGACCACTGCTGCACTCCTGCATCACTGCTGGCACTGGTGGTACCCTGAGCCCACAGCAGCTTTCACTGAGATGTAGAGGGATGGGACAGGACATTGAGCTTTCTCTCACCTTCTAGAAGGAAAAGGAGACTGCACAAGGGCTCAGGCAGTGATGGGGAGTGCCCCTGCCCGCCCTGTGACTTAGGTCTGCTGGGAAGAGATTTGATGGGTCTAGGGCCTACCACAGCTTCCCCTGCACCTAGGTGAGCCAGCAGCTGGGAATTCCTGAGAGCAGCTCTCTTCCCAGGAAGGGGCTTGTACAGAACTTCCTGGTGGGGTGGCGGTCTGCAGGGGCAGGGAAGTGGCCTGGCCTTGCCCTCAGGTAAACCCCAGCTGGCCAGGAGCCTGGCTGTGGTCTGGGTTTTCCTTCATAAGAGCCAGAGGAGGGGGAGCAGCCCAGCCCTGACTTCAGACAGTGCATAACCATATCTGCAAAGCCAGGGCTCCCGGGCGGTTGCAGCAGGGACTCTGTGGCGGTGCCCTTTCCTCAGTCCCAAGGCTGCTGCTGGTGAAGCAGGGGTCCTCCCACCCAAGTGCTGTGAGACTGGCCTTCCCACCTTTCTTCCCTGGGCATTTCTTGGAGGTGGGAGGTTAAGATGCAGACTTGAGTCAGGCTGCCTGGGCTGGAATCTCAGCTCCATCCACACTGGACAGTGCAACTCTGTGCCTCAGTTCTTTCATCCATAAAATGGGGGTGGGGTGGTGTAAGTGTCTTCTACAGTCAGCACTATGTAAGTATTAGCTAATACACATTTCTCTTTCAGACAGATGTTGTGAACACCATGTGTGGCTACAAAACTATTGACAAGGAGGTAATGTCTGAAATCTCTTTCCTCCAGAAAGGTTGCTCTTCCTGTCCCATCCCCAGGGTGATCGGAGGGGTTTCCAGGGGTGGGGCTTTTGGCTGCTGCTATTTCCCAACATTCTCCGCTGTGAACAGGAGGCAGGGTCACCAGGGTTTTCCACCCCTACCCAGACACAGAGGGACTCGGGGAGCCGAGAATCCCCCCAGGCAGGGAGAGGCCGGCTGCGGGGTTTGCTAGGCACCTGCTGTGTGAGGCCTCTGTGCCCTTGTCAGTGTCCCTGGCATGTTCATGTGCCCGGCCGCTCTCAGCACCAGCCTACCTCTGCCCTCAGAGCTGCCAATTTGCAGACAGCTCACACTGGCTCCCTTAGCCTGGGACCCAGGAGTCTCCGGTGAGAGAGAGCCTTGGGAGGGTCCCTCCTGGGTCAGCTTCCTGGGCATGTCCCCTGGACAAGGAGAGAAGCTGGGGTGGTGCTGAGAAGGGAGCTAAAACTAACGGTGACTTGAGATGCCTCTGAGTAGTGGTTCTCAAAGTGAGGTCCCTGGACCTGCAGCAACAGCAGCCCCACCCCAGGAACTTGTTAGAAATGCACATTCTTGGGGCGGGGCCAGTGGGTGATTCTGACACACATTTAAGATGCAGAGCCATAGACCAGCAATGGTTCTCCAGCCATCAGACCTGATGATCAATTTTTATAATAAACACTTGGGAATGCCCTATTTATTATCCCAAAATGAAATTAAGATAATATAACCTACTTACACACCTAATTTCAAAACCTAATGATCTGAGATAAAAGGAGAAATAAAATAATTTATAACCATATACCATATTTTAACACATACATACTCAGGCACTAGATAAATACAGAAGACCCAGTGAAGTGGTGGGGTGTTTGTACTACCAGGGGCAGCTGACACCTGGGAGGGGTGTTGTGTGGGCAACTTGCATACCGTGGGTATATTTTTGCTGTTGGCATGGCTTTTAAAAATGGTAAACAGTTCTTGTTGAAGTTCTGAACAAAATAAAGTATAATCATTCCTAAATTTATATAGTAGTATTTCTGCAGAATTCAGTGTAAAGTAAAATCATGCAGAAAACACTTTGGTTTTTATATGTCCCTGGAGTTAGGCTTTGGGCTCAGATAATTATGAATGGGTTTTCACCCATCCAGATGCCCTGGGGGACATCAGCCCCAACCCAATCACTGTGACAACCAGAAGTGCCATCATGATGTCCTCAGTGCTCTAGGAAACAGTACTGCCTGTTAAGACCCAGGGGTCAAGAGCCACCATCTCATGGTGCATGTGAGAAACTGAGGCCTTAGAGAGGTTGAGGGACTCGCCTGGACCTGGAGCGAGTGGCAGAGTTGGGACCAGGGCTCCCAGGCGAGTGTTCAGCCAGCCTTCTCCTCATGCAGCGCCTCACCGTGCAGAATATCATCTACGTGCGGGGCTGCACCAATGCTGTGCTCATCTGGTTCATGGACAACTACACCATCATGGCCGGCCTCCTGCTGGGCATCCTGCTCCCCCAGGTGGGCTGGTCCCCCCGCACCAGGGAGGAGCGCTAGAGGTGGGGGTGGGGTGGGCAGGCCGGGGGTTTAGGTCATGTGTGGCTTGGTGATTACAGGGTGCCGAGAAGGGAAGAAAGGCTGGGGTGAAGAGGGCTCGTGTACCCGCAGCCTGAGCTCACCCTGGGAGGGCTGGGGGCTGCAAACAGAGGGTGAATGGCCCAGATAGTGAGTGACCTAGCTGGGGTAGAGACGGGAATCCCAGAATGGAGGGGCCTGTGCTGATGGGGCACAGGGAGGGTCTGTGGGGTTTCCTGGGAGGGGCAGAGGAGGGCCCAGGCTGGGGGCTGGGGATTGCCAGAGCTGGCCACCCAGATCCCCAGCAGGCTGTCACCTTCTCTTCAGTTTCTGGGGGTGCTGCTGACATTCCTGTACATCACCCGGGTGGAGGACGTCATCATGGAGCACTCTGTCACCGACGGGCTCCTGGGGCCTAGCAGCGTGGAGGCAGCAGGCACCGGGTGCTGCATGTGCTACCCCATTTAGGGCCGTGGCCTGGGGCGACGGTTCCAGAAGGACTGACAGGACAGCTCCGCTCAGGCCGCATTGTGGGGGCCGGACAGGACTGTGGCCCTCCTCCCTACATTCGGCACTGATCAAAGCCCTGGCTGTGTTTGCTCAGGCCTCCTGTCTGCAGGGTGGGGCCCCTCCCAGCTGCGGGATTCTGTGCCTGCCCACCCTGCTGGGCGTGGGGAACGGCGTCCCTTCTCTAGGCTCAGGCCGCCGGGGAAGGGGGAGCTCGGCCCTGGGCTCTGGGCCCGTTTCATTTCTAGTAGTGCCTTGGCCTTGGTATTTGTGCCCCTTTAGTGCAGTTTTGTAGTGATTTGTAATCGAGGAGGGAGGAGAGCCTGTGTGCTCCATGGTAAAGGAGCAGAGGGGTGCAGCCCAGGTCCCGGGTCCCTCGGCCTCACCCCTGAGGCTAGGCTGGGCCAGTTTCTCAGCCTCTCGGGTGCCTTGAGCCCTCCCCAGGGCTGCTGCTTTGCTGACCATTTTTTACGTGATTTTTGTAACATTCGTTTTGTACACAGTTAACAGGAGTTTCCGACTAATCAAAGCTGGGTGTTTCCCCCATTCCACTCTTGCCTTTTCAAGCCAGTTTATTAATCAAACAATAAAGACATGATTTTTTTTTCCCCTGGCCTCTTGTTTGTGCAGCTTGGGTCTGCAGGGGCTGGGGAAGACCTCAACTTGGGCGTGGAAACCCCTTGTTGGTGAAAAGATTGAAGGGAAGCCACCCAAGATTTGGGACAGTTTGGTACACTGAGGCGCAGGAGGATCGGCAGCTGGCCCAGGGCTGCCTGCTCCTGGTTTGGAACGGCTCTCCCATTGTTTGGTGTTGCTACTTAAGGAAATGGCTTTCCCTAGCTGTGCTTGTGGGCTGGGCCTGGAGCCTCCCATGCCAGTCCTGTCCTTCCTGCTAGGAATTCGCTTGTGGGAAACCTCAGGGAAGGAGGCAAAGATGACAACCTATTTTACAGACTGGGAAGCTGAGGCCAAGTAGCATGAGGCTCCTCCAGGAAGCAGGGCAGATGGGAACCAGGAAAATCAGGGGTCTTGGAAGCAGTGCCCACAGATTCACCAGAGGCCTCAGGGCAATAGAACTGGAAAACAGAATTGTTCCCAGGCCTGGGTGGGGCCGGACAATGCTCAATGCCTAACAAAGGGTGGTGCTGGCCGCCCTCTGCTGGAGACAGCAGGATCTGCAGGGATCAGTCCACCTAAGCCTTCCTGCCCCAAGACTTGGTTTCTAGATTTACTGTGAGGGTTTTAGTAGCCAGAGCGATAGAAATAAAGAGCAAGAGCCCCAAACCTGAAAAACTCCATTTAAGGGCATTAAGGGAACTGCCTATCACATCTAGCAGTTATGTGGACGGTTACTTGGTTGGCCATGTGTACAGCCTGTACTGTCTGATATGTAGAAAAGGGCAGGAGAGGGTTTTTTTTTTTTAAAGGATAGAAGGATGCAACAACAGCAAACATATCAGCGAGCATACTCTATCTCAGGAGCCTGTCTGAATATCTTACAGATATTAACTCCTTTAATCCTCACAACTGCATGTGGTAATTCTTGCTATCTCCATTTTATTGATGGAGAAACTGAGGCACAAAGTGGTTAAGTAACTTGCCCAAGGCACATGGCAGGTAAGTGACAAAGTCATGACATGAATCTGGGTAGCATCTCCCTGGCACTCAACCTCTCTACTCCCTCGATCGCCTCGTGGAGACACATGGTTCTAAGCTTGCAAAGCCAGAGATGGCTGCTACTGCAGCTGTCCCCATAGTGGGGCCATTGCAGCCGCTGCTGGAGCCTCTACCTGGTCCGCATTTTGACCAGTGCACATAAGACTGGGTCAAACTGTGTCTGGGTGGTGGCCTCCTGGCTCTCTGGTTCTGGCTGTTCTCTGAGGATTCTCTGTGCTCAGAGGGGGTGGCAGCTGCCTTTGGGACAGCAAGATGGAAGAGGCACTGAGAGGGTTGGGACTGCACTGAGTCACCTTATCCAGAGCCACATTACCCTGGAACCTAGGAGCCTCTGATCACCTTGTTCTCTTTCTTTTCACCACCACTCACCAACACCCCTCTATCTCCCACTGCTGTTTCTGTGGGCCAGGGCTCACGGGTTGATGCCCACAGATGGCTGGGCTGCTGTGGACACTTAGCTCTGCTTTTTCTTCCAAACCTCAGCCACTCACCTCTCCAGAAAGCAAATGGAATACACAGAGAGGTCTTTTTCAGTCCTGTGGTGGGGATGCCCCTGCTATGCACCCTTTGTGTTTCAAGGCTGGTGACATCATCCTGACCCTTCATCGGACAAGAATGGAAGAATGACCCTCAAAATGAGTCCTTTTTCCTCACCATGGCATACGTGGAAGATGACGATACTAGTGCAGCCCACAATATTTGTGAAGCTGGAGGAGATTTGTAGGCTTTGATTTTGGACTTGGCTTGTTATATTAATTATAAGAAAAACAAGACAATAAAATGCATTAAGGAAGACTGGTTTTGCGTGAAAATTCCAAATACAATATTTACCAAATTTACTTTTTAAAAACTGATTGAGCTATACTCAACATAAAATAAACCATGCATATTTAAAGTAACAAATACATCATTAATTAAACCGTAACTATGATCAAGATAATGAACATCCCCATTCATGCTAAAAAATTTCCTCTCACCCCTTGGTGATCGACTCTTCACAGCCCTCCCCACTCCCCACCCCCCACCCCCCACTGCCCCATCTCCAGGCAACCATGGATCTGCTTTCTGTTTCTATACACTATTTTATGTTTTCCAAAATTTTATATAAGTGCATTCATACAGTATGTACTCTTTTCATATGGCTTCTTTCACTCAACATAATTATTTTGAGATTCATTAATTTCGTAGCATATATTAGTCATCCATTCCTTTTAATTGCTGAGTGGTAGTCCTCTGTATGGATATGCCATAGTTTATCTATTCACCTATTGATGGGCATTTGTGTTGTTTTCAGGGTTTGTTGTTGCTGTTGTTAATACAAATAAAGCTGCTAAGAACATTCATGTGCATGTCTTTGTACAGATACATACTTTCATTTCTCTTGGGTAAACTTCTAGGATTGGAGTAGCCAGATCATACAGTAAGTGTATATTTAAGTTTACGAGAAACTGCCAAAGTATTTTCCAAAGTGGTTGTGTGATTTTATAGTCCCAGTTTCTCCACATCCTTGCCAGTATTTGGTATGGCCAGTCTTTTAAGTTTTAGTCATTCTAATGGGTGTGTGGTGACAAATCATTGTGGTTTTACTTTGTGTTTCCTTAAAAATCATGTTGAGATTTTTCACCATCCACGTACTTTCTTTGGTGAAGCATCTGTTCAGATCTTTTTTAAAAAAATTGTATTATTTGCTGATTATTGAGTTTGGAGAATTCTTTATATATTTTTATGTACTATTTTTATATATATTTAATTTTTATATATTTTAAATATTATATACATTTAAGTACTTTATCAGATGTATGATTTGCAAATATTTTCTCCCAGTCTATGATTTGTCTTTTCATTGTCTTAATAATGTTTTTCAAAAAGCAGAAGTTTTTAACTTTATGAAACCCAGTTTATCAAGTTTTTTCTTTTGTGCATTGTGCTTTTGGTAATATATCTAAGAAATCTTTGCCTAACCCATGGTCACAAAGGTTTTCCCTTATATTTTCTTTTCAAAGTGGAGTTATGTAAATCTTACATTTAGGTCAATGGCCCATTTTGAGTTAATTTTTGTGTATAGTGTAGGTATGGATTGAAATTCATTTATTTTCAATACAAATATCCAATTGCTCCAGTACCATTTGTTCAAAGATGATCCTTTCTCTACTGAATTGCCTTTGCACTTTTGTTGAAAATCAATTGTCCATATATGCGCGAGTTTATTCTGAATTCTTTAGTCTGCTTCACTGAATGATGAAGAGAAAGTGCAAGAGTGAACATTTTTGTCTTATTCCTGATCTTCGGGGAAAAGCATTCAGCCTTTCATCATTAAATATGTTAGATGTGGGTTTTTCATTGATGTTCTTAATCAGGTTGAGGAAGTTCTGTTATATTTCTTGTTTATTGAGAATTTTTATCGAGAATGGATGTTGGAATTTGTCCAATGCTTTTTCTCCATCTTTTAAAATGTCCTAATGTGGTGGATTACATTGACTGATTTTCGAATGTTAACGTTGCATTCCTGGAATAAGCCCCACTTGGTCATGGTGTATTACCCTTTTACTATATTGTTGGGTTTGATTTGCTAAAATTTTGTCTAGAATTTTTACATCTATGTTCAGGAGGAATATTGGGCTGTTGTTTTCTTATGAAGTCTTTGGTTTTGGTATCAAAGTAATGCTCGCTTCATAGAGTTAATTGGGAAATATTTCTCCCTTTTCAATGTTCTGGAAGAGTTTGTGTAGAATTGGTATTGTTTCTTCCTTAAACATTTGATAGATACCCCAGAGAAGCTACATGAGCCTGGAGTTTTCTTTGTAGGAAGATTTTAAACTATAAACCTAATTTCTTTTGTGTATATAAGGCTATTTGGGTTGTTTATATCTTCTTGAGAGCTTTGGCAATTTAGTCCTTCAAGGAATTTGTCCATTTCATCTAAGATGTCAAATTTATTGGCATAAAGTTATTCCCGTATTATCCTTTTAATATCTGTAGAATCAGTAGTGATTAGGTCTTTCTTACTCCTGATCTTGGTAATTTGACTTTTTTCCCTTTTCCCTAATTAGTCTGGCCAGGGAGTTAGCAATTTTATTGATCTTCTCAAAGAACCAGCTGGATAATTCTCATGAGTATATAAACAGGCTATATTCTTCCCACCTGAAGACAAACAAGCAAGCAAACCTCTCTTGATCTTATTACCCTCCATAGTCACCACCCTACTTCTCTCCTGCCCTTCACAGCAACCACTTTGAAAGAGTGTCCATACTTTGTCTCTTGGTTTCTTACCTCTTATTCACTATCGACCCTCCCCAATACACTCCTGTCCCCACCCTGCCACCCTAATTGCTCATTCCAGGATCACTGATGACCTTGTAACCAAATCCAGTATTCCTCAGTCATTCCTTTTATCTCCCTGACTTGTCTGCAGCACTTGGCTGACTGGTCACCCTCTCCTCCTTGAAATGCTTTCTTGTTTGTCTTCCAAGACACCAGCCTTGCCTGGTTTTTCTCTTACTTCTGTGGCCACCCCTTCTCAGTCTCAGTTGTTGGTTTCTCTTCCCCAATCACCCAGCATTTGAGGGCCTCATCTGCCTCTTCTATCTCCATTCACTTCCTTGGTGACCTCTTCCAGCTTCATGGTTTTAAACCCCTCCCCCCCAGTGACCTTTCTCCCTTGGAATCATATATCCAACTGACTACTCAACATCTCTTCTTGGATGAGTAATAGAAACAGACACCCTACACCTACAGTTTCCAATACTGATGCCTAATACTCCTCCCCCAAAACCTGATCCTGCAGCTCCTCTGCACCTCAGGGAAGGACCACTCTGTCTTCCCAGTGTTCCACCACCAGATGGCAGCATGGCTGGCTCTCGGTTTCATCTGGTCAAATGTCACCTCCTTGGTGAGACTGTCCTTGGCCACCTTCAATAAAAGTGCAGTTTAATCTGCAATAAACTGCAGATTTAAATCTGCAGAAGATAAAATCTCCTTCCTTAACACCCGCCCCCCCTTCCTGGCTTTGTTGTTCCTTTAGCACCTACCGCTGTGTAACTGCTCTATACTTTACTTAGCTTGTTTTTTCCCTGGCTTCGCTGTTGGAGTGAAAGCTCCGTGAAGTGCGAATGTGTGTTTATTTTGTTCACCGTTTGTCTTAGCTTGAGTTCTCTTAAACTTCTGAGACAAACGCTTCATACAGGTAATGTACGTGAGAAGTGATCCCAGGGAGCAGAAATGAGGAACACGGGCGAAATGAAACACGCAAGGAGAGGGGGCATATGAATGCATGATTGTGGCAGCCACTGCAAGGGGGTTGCTAACTCCTTGGGAACCCCATGAAGAGGCTTGGGGATGAACTCTCCGCCCAGGACATGAAAAAGGGGAAACATTTCTCCAACAGCTCCCATTAATCAAGAGCGGCCCCACAGGCACTAACTTCCCTCACTTTAGGTTGTACATGCATGAGTACCAAACAGGCATTTCTAACCATGGCCTCAGAGGTGCCCCAGGGCAGGCTGGAGGTAAGGCGCTGCTCTGTCACACCTGCTTAGAGAACTGGATCCTGCAGCCCTGGATGAATTAAAGTATGAGGCCAAGATGATTTGGGGTGGAGCAAAGAGGTGTCTGGTCCCCACTGTATCTCCAACACCCAGCCCAGTGCCTGACACGTAGTAACAGATCAGACAACAGATCTTGAGATGTTGAATGAGGGAAAAGAATGAATGAGGGTGAGCTGGGGAGATAACTATCCGTGGGGAATAAACCCCAAGCAGTCCCTGACTTTGTTCCAGACAACCCAGGGGACTGGAGGGTGATGCCAATGCTCATGGACATTAGGAGGTGCTGAGTCCATGATGGGACCCTGGGATGGACATGAACTCTGGCCTCCTGATCTTTGAGAAGATGACCTCTTTGGGTAACCTCTCTTCACTGACCCCTTTTCATACTTGTTACGCACCAGCTCTGTACTCATCTCTTTTCACCCATAATAATGGTTTATAGTACTTATGTTACAGAAAAGCAAACTGGATCGGAAGAGTTAAGGATAATGCTCAGGGTCCCCCATCTAGTAAGTGGTACTGCCGGGATTTGAAAACATGTCTGACTCCAGGGCTCTTGCTCCCTACGTGCTAGCCTGGCATTTGAGGTCCTATCTACCATTCCAGCCTCACCCCTGACCCTCACTCCAGTCAGCCGGTCCCTGGACTTAACCAGTTCACTCTTAGTTCACATGGTTCGACCTCTCATCTCACCAGAAAACAGCGAACTCTCAACTTTTCCACATTCTCCGCTCCCCATTCCTTCGAGCCTGACTTCAATTCTGTGTAGAAGGACTGGTTTTTATGATTGCTTATTTTGCAGATGAGGAAAACTGAGGTTAGCCTAGTTTGGCAAGTTGTATGCCAAGAGGATCCACCAGCAACCGCAAAGCCTGGCCCCCTCCAAGCCCCTGCCCTGCATACCACCCTCCTGGAGCCTGGGGAGAGCCCAGTAATATTATGGGGCCGATGGCTCTGGCACGGGGTCCTGGCTCCCTGAGTCTGAGCCCTTGGAGGGAGCCTGATATGCAGTCCTGAGAAGTGCACGAAGGCAGAAAGCACGTCTCCTGGCGCGGCTGTATATCGCCACTGGGTGGCGCTGCTGGCTCACGGCTTGGAGCCTAGTACGCAAACTCCACCCCACCCCCAGAGCCCGGGGCGGCGCCGTGGCGGCAGCTGGAGTGTGCCCTTCACCCCATACCCTAAGGAGCGGCCACAAGGTGAGTGAGTCTAAAATACTATAGGTACCTGCATGTAGTAGGCACTCAATAAATAGCCGTTAAATGGGAAACAGAGACTGGATACTAACAATAGGTTACTATTACTGACCATTCTTAGGTGGCTCTGTGGTGTGTGTGTGGGGAGGGGGTGTGCACCGTGCTTAGCACATTCTCTTCATCCCATTTAGTCGTCACAGCAGCGAGGCACATGCTTTATTCCCGTTTTGCGGGTGAGGAAACTGGGGCTTAGGTCCGTGAGTAGAATGGAGGGAAGAACCAGGATTTGAAGCGCTCTGCCCGCATCCCGCAGGATCACCTGTTGGTCCAGTGCCTCCTCCTCATTCACCCCAAACGGGACCCCAGGTGAAGTCCCCCGCCCTGCTCAGCCCGCACAACTTCAGCCCCGGGCATAATGCGACCACTAGAGGGAGGCCTCGGCCTGAGGACAGCCACAGAAGGGCCTAGAATGAGGCTGGGAAGTTGGCGGGGACTTACGTGCGGGAATGAGACAGGCAGGGCGGCAGCCGGGCTCTGGAGGGCAGTTTCTTCGTCTGTGAAAGGGGAATAAACACCCCGGCCGGGAGGGCCACTGTGCGCAGCCGGGGGACCACGCACACACGCACGCACAAGAGTTGAGGACGCCGCAGCCAGCCCCGCCCCAAGCCCCTGCCCCGCGCGCTGAGCAGGCGTACTGACAAGCAACAATTGTAAGAGTGGCCCCTGAGTGTATTGTCTATGCTACCGATTTGTTTTGCTCTTCTCAGACTCCCCAGCTGACAGGCAGGATTTTGCTTGCTTCGTGCCCTGCGGTCTCCGCAGCTCATAGATCGCGGTGCTGGGTGCGTGGTTGTAGTAAGTAAGCAAGTGCTGGCTTAGGGAAGGCAGTGGCCTGGCGCATGTAGCAACTGTGCTGGGCCAAGCCGCCGGGACTCAGGGAGTCCCTTGTACCCCTCGTGCAAACCCCAGAGCGCCAGACTCGGCGTGTTGCTCTGCTGTACAGGCTGTCACCCTGGTCAAATCTTTGTCGGCCTAAAGGCCTCTCTCCCCTCCTCTCCAGAGGAGCATCTAAGGGTTTCCAGCTGTGATGCCTCAGGGGCTGGCCATGCCAGATGTGAGGATGCCCTTTAATGCCACCTGTCACCCTGTCATGGCTGCGCCAGCCCCTCGCTCTCCCTGCTCCTCTATCCTTTCCTCCATCTGCCAAAATGAACAGGTCTCCCCTGTGCAATATCCAGAGAAAAATCCTCTGAAATCACTGCAAATAGAAAAATGTCAGTGTTGACTTGAGAAACTTAAGTCTGTGCTTGAGGCAGACCTTGTAGCAGCTTCTAACAAGGACCCAGGCTAAGACACTGTTACTGAGGGGCTGTTGGGGCTTGGCTTCCTGATTGGATTTTTTATGACAGGCCTTAGCTGTCCTCGTGATGCTGACTTGGGTGACACTGGGGAGCCTCTGGCAGTGAAGGTCCCTTTAGAATTGTCTGGATCCTGGGGGCAGCAAAGGTGGGTCTCAGAAACCAGCTCCACTGAGAAGAGCCACCCAAAGGCTCCTGGCTCATGTTGCCTGGAGAACTAGAACAGGGTGTCACACCCAGAAGGGGAACCAGCACATGGAGAATATTGGCCAGGGCCAGGGTATGTGTACCACATACCGCAGTATCTCCCACCTTAGATCTGTGAGGAAAATTCCACCTGGGGCTGGGGATTCTGAGTGGGAGCTGGAGCAATCTATGCATACAGCAAAGGCCCATAGAAAGAACTCTTCATTAGAGGAGGAGTCACCAGGAGAAAAAAATGGGCCTATGAAAAAAGGTGCAGCCAAGGGGATAGGACACAGGGCAGGGGCTGCATCTCATAATCCCTGTAGCTCTAGCACCTCAGAAGACACAGGCCGGTGCTCAGTAAATATGTCAAATGAATACATGACTCAGAGTATAACCTTCCTCAGCAATGGATTTTACTGGCAAAAATTAGTATTTGTACTTTAGGCTCTGTATAAGGTATACGAGAAAATAGCTTCTAGTAAATAAGGGCAATTTATGGGAAGAGACAGTGGTAAACAAAAAATACAGGAGCTGAATTATAGTTTGTATTGGATGCAATAAATAATAGATCTGAAAGTGCAAAAACCCAGTGAGAGGTACAAGGGACCAGATGGAGAAGCATTCCCACCATGCAGAGGAAAAGGGTAAGGACAGAGCAATATGAGAACACACAGGGACAAGGGCCATAGAAACCTAACCTGAGGGACAATCATTCTCTGCCTGCCACCAGACACACAAACACAAACACATGTATGTGTGCACACACACACACACTAAAGGAAACAGGCAATAATTTGTGAGAGAAGTAAACTCTTGATTGAAAAAAAGAAAAAGACAGAATAAAGTTTAAAATGTTCAGTTCTGGCACTTCTTTCATTTTCTCCAGTGCTTATAGAGAAAGTGATAATATTTATGAGTTCCCAGGGTAAAGAGAGGAGGCACCCAGTCCCTAGGCTTCGGGACCAGAATCTCAGCTGCCTGTTGCCCACCCATGGCACACGGGTGAGCGCTAGACACTCACGTAGGTGTCCTAAGAACGGTGACAAGGATGTCCATTGCAGCACTGTTTATAATAGTGAAAAATTGGAAGCCTTCTAAGTATTTGCCAAAATAGAGTTGCTACCTGGTGGTCTGTTCTTTTAGTGGAATATTATACAGCAGTTTAAATGAAGGAACCAAAGCTCTATGTATCAAAGCTCAAGAATGCAATGTTGAATGGGAAAGCTAGCTGTATAATGATACATAGTATTGATTTTAAAATGAGGTATTGCTTGTGGATATCTATATAAGAAGTAAAAGTATAGAAATGAGGAATGGATGGAGATATATCAAATTCATAAGCCTCTGTAGAGGGACAGGGGAAATGGGGCTGGAGACAGTAGAATTCGACATTACCTGTACAGCTTATTTATTTTCTTTAAAAATTAGAAACAAAATGTTCAAATGTGAGTATTTGTCCATTTGGGATATCCACAGATGAAAATTTACGTTATTCTCAGTAGCTCTCTGTATTTTTTTTTCAGTTGATTTACAATATTGTGTTAGTTTCAGGTGTATATCAAAGTGACTCAGATTTTTGTTTTCAGATTATTTTCCATTATAGGTTATTACAAGATACTGTGTTATACAGTAAATCCTTGTTGCTTATCTGTTTTATGTATAGTAGTTTGTATCTGTTAATTCCATACTCCTAATTTATCCCTCAACCCCCCTTTCCCCTTTGGTAACCGTAAGTTTTTCTGTCTGCAAGTCTGCTTCTGTTTTGTATATAGAGTCATTTGTATTTTTTTTAGATTCCACATATAAGTGATATATAATATTTGTCTTTCTCTGTCTTACTTACTTCACTTAGTATGATATTCTCTAAGTCCATCCATGTTGCTGGAAGTGGCAATATTTCATTCTTTTTGTGGCTGAATAGTATTCCATTGTGTACACATCTTCTCAAGCCTATCGTCTGTTGATGGGCACTTGGGTTGTTTCCATGTCTTGGCTATTGTAAATAGTGCTGCTGTGAACACTGGGGTGCATGTATCTTTTCAAATTAGAATTTTTATCTTTACTGGATATATGCCTAGGAGTGGGATAGCTGGATGATATGGTGGCTCTATTTTTAGTTTTTTAAGGAGCCTCCATACTGTTTTCCATAGTGGCTGCACCAATTTACATTCCCACCAACAGTGTAGGAGGGTTCTCGTTTCTCCACACCATTGCCAGCATTTATTATTTGTAGACTTTTTGAGGATGGCCTTTCTGACAAGTGTGAGATGATACCTCATTGTGATTTGTGATTGCATTTCTAATAATTAGTGATGTTGAACATCTTTACATATGCCTGTTGGCCATCTGTATGTTTTCTTTGGAGAATGTCTATTTAGGTCTTTTGCCCATTTTTTTTATTGGGTTGTTTGGTTTCTTTGATATTGAATTGTATGAGCTATTCGTATATTTTGGATATTAACCCCTTGATGGCCGCATCATTTGCAAATATTTTCTCTCATTCTGTGTGTCGTTGTTTTTTATTTTATTGATGGTTTCCTTTGCTATGCAAAAGCTTTTAAGTTTGGTTAGGTCCCATTTGTTTATTTTTGCTTTTTTGCCTTGGGAGACTGATCTAAGAAAACATCGCTATGATTTATGTCCGAGAATGTTTTGCCTATGTTCTCTCCTAGGAGTTTTATGGTGTCATGTCTTATATTTAAGTATTTAAACCGTTTTGAATTTATTTTTGTATATGGTGTGAGGGATTTTCTTTTGCAGGTGGATATCCAGTTTTCCCAAAATAAATTGTTGAAAGACTGTCCTTTCCTTACCAAATGGTCTTGCATCTTTGTGGAAAATCTGTTGACCATGTACATGTGGGTTTTTCTAGGTTCTCTACTTTATTGCATTGGTCTATATATCTGTCCTCCTGTTAGCACTACACTGTTTTGATTACTGTGGCTTTGTAGTAAGTTTTTAAATGAAGAAGTGTGAGTCCTTGAACTTTGTTCTTCTTTTTCAAGATTGTATTGGCTATTTGAGGTCACCTTTATGTACTTTTTAACTTATCAAAAGAAGAGGGGACAGGGCTCATGGGTAGACTCAGAATTTACTCTGCACTAGGCAAAAATGTAAGAAGTAGATTCACAGCCTGGTGGATATTTTAAGTGCAAGAGATAAAGAATTCTCTAAGAATATAAACAGAAAAGAAAGGTTATCCACAAATTAATAAAATCAGGATGGCTTCACTTGATGGTTCAGTATTAGGAGATTTAGTTACATTGTGTCAATAGATCAGATCCAAGACCCATTTCTAGAAGAAAAATTCCTTCCTCATGAAGAAAATAAAACAATCATAAACCTTTATTTGCCAAACTACACAGCAGTAAAAACTTCCAAAAAATACAAACAGAACTTAAAAATAAAGAACTAAAAGAAGAAACCCCACAATCATGTGAAATATAAAGCTTTCAGAATTTGACAATTCAGTAGACAAAAATAGGCAAGGAAGTAGAGGATTTGAATAATTAAAATAATAAGATGTATAGATGCATCTTATATCTATAAATGTATCTTATATGTACATATCCATGCATTTCACATTCTTTTGTCTTATACAACTATATGAAACACTAACAAAAATTTGTGAAGTTGCTTGGTCAAAAGATAACCTTAATAAATTTCAAAAGGTAGAGTGCTGATAGGCCATATTCACTTATCTGAATTCATTGGGATTGTAATTGAATGGTGAAAAGATAATTTTAAAAAGATTATAACTAACTGAAAAAATAATAAACACTTTTAAAAACCACTGAGTCAAAGAAGAAATATAAACTGAAATTTAAAATTATTAGCAAAAGGGAAACAAATTATATAAAACTTACCAGATACATTTAAAACTCTTTAGCTAACTCTTAAACTAAGATAAAAAACAATAAAGGAAATAAAATAGAAGGACAGCGTAGGGAATTTCTAAAAAGTCAAAAGTTGAAATAAATGTGTGGAAAAATGATTTTTAAAAGGTTAATAAAACCAAACTTCAGCTTTTATAAAAGATGAAAGAGTTAACCTCTGACAAGCCTGCATACGATGGGGTCAGTAGACGAGAAGCTAAAATGTGCAACATTTAGAACAAGAAACATGATATAACCACAGATATGAAAGAGATGAAAAGACTTATAAATGAACATGATGTGCAACTATATGGCAATACATTAAAAAAAAAAAAACAGAGGAATGAATGATTTTTCAGAAGAATATAAACTACCAAAACTCATCCAAAAAGAAAAGAAAACTTGGATAGACTCATAACCATACGCAAGATTAAAATGTGATGAAAAGTCTGTGACTTAGTACGACTCAATAATGGAAAGATAAATAACCCAGTTTAAAAACGGGCTAAGACTCTGAGCAGACATTTCTCCAAGGAAGACATACAAACGGCCAACAGACATATGAAAAGACGCTCTATGTCCTTAGTCATCAGGGAAATGCAAATCGAAACACCAGCGAGAGGCCACTTTACACCCACTAGGATGGCTAGAGTAAAAAAGTTAGATTAATAGCAAGTGTTAGTGAGGATATGGAGAAACTGATGCCCTTTTACACTGCTTCTGGGAATGTAAAATGGCACAGTCACTTTGGAAAACAGTTTGGCATTTCCTCAAATGATTAAACATAGAGTTACCATACAACCAGCAATTCTACTCCTAGGTATATACCCAAAAGAAGTGAAAACAGATGTCTGCACAAAAACTTGTACATGAATATTTATGGCAACATTATTTATAATAGCCAACAGGTGGAAACAACCCGAATGTCCGTCGATAGATGAATGGATAAACAAAACATGTTATATCCATACAATAGAATGTTATTTGGCCATAAAAAGTAATGAAATTCTGATACATGCGACAACATGGATAAACCTTTAAAACATTACGTTAAGTGAAAGAAACCAGTCCCAGAAGACCACACAATTATGTGATTTGATTAATATGGAATGTCTAGAATAGGAAAATCTACAGAGATAGAGAATAGATAAGTGGTTGTGTAGGATTAGGGGTGGGGTACTTGAGTTAGGTGCTGATAGCTAAGGGTGTTTCTTTTGAGGTGTCAAAAATGTTTTAAACTGACTGTCATGATGGTTCCACATGTTTGTAAATGTACTAAAAAACATTGAACCACTTTAAATGGATGACTTACATGGTATGTGAATTGTATCTCAATAAAGCTGTTAAAAAAGCTGTGACTTAGAAATGCATCAGGTCTAGATGATTTTTACAGTTGATTACAGCATTAATAAGGCATTACTAGCTGCTGTAACTTGCCTTCTTAAATCTCAGGGGCTTAACACAACAGAAGTTTATCTTTTACTCACATAGAGACCAAAACAGGTGTTCCTCATTGGTTGTTGGCTGTTTCCCAGTGGTAATTCAAGAATCCATGTTTCTTCCAACCTGTGTCTCCACCGTCTTCAACAGATAGCTTGTGAGGTCACTGCAAAAGAAGATGGTGTAAGGAAGATGGAAAATTGGAGGTTTTTCTGGCCCAGAACTAGAAGGGGGTCTGCCACATTCCATTAGCCAGAACTTAGTCACATATTACCCTAAAGACAAGAGAGGCTGAGAAATGTCATTTAGTGTGAGCCCAGTAGGAAGAAGAAATGTTGAGTTCCAACCAAATTTTAAAGAACTGAAACTTCCTGTTATTCAAACTATTCCAGATTATTGACAAATATTGAAAGCCCCTCCAATCCACATTATAAGCAAGCATGATCTTAATAACAAAAATTTATGAATATGGTACCAAATAACTATAGGCTAATTTCACTTGAGATTATACATGCAAAAATTCTGAGTATACAAAATTTAAAATTAGGAAATCTATCAAAATAAATGAAGAGTAATTTAAAAGACAATGATTGCATAATTTAATCAATAATTGTTAAAAATACTATTGATAAATTCCATAGTGATCCCTAATGACAATTATAACACAGGAATGCAAAGACAGTCACTAGACATGATAAAGGCTTGAAGTGGAATAAAAACTATTCAGGACACAAACAACAGAGGTGAAGTAAAGAGCTGATCCAGATGAAAATGGGGCGAGGGGAGCAGAGCTAGGAAATCTGAGTAAGCAACCCACCATATTTTTACCACTATATAAAAATGACAGAAGAGAGATTTATGTAGTAATAAAAAATATCTTGAACCACGCTTTCTTCTTAAGGTTCAGGAAAACTAAGTTCACATAAAAATAAACTATCAAGAAATACTGAGGTCATATAATGAAAAAGAATATGAAAACAAATATATGTATGTATATGTATGACTGAAACATGCTGTACACCTGAAGTTGACACATTGTAACTAACTGTACTTCAACAGAAAAAAAAAAAAGAAATATTGAGGTCAAATCTTACTCGAATTTATTATAAGAAAAAAAGAAAAAAGGGAATAAGGAGCAGAATACTATTGCTACATCAATAAAAACATAGCAGAGAGACAAACCTATACCAAAAAGTGTAAAACTGTAACCTATTATCTCAAGGTGATTAAAAAATACATTAAGAAATTGATATAAAACATGAAAGAGTAACAAATTAGAATTAGAAAAATCTGAAATGTGGTGGCAGAATTCCAGGAAAGAATTAGAGATAAAAGAAAAAGCATCACTTCATAAATTAAGACTACAACAGAAGAAACATAGTGAATAAACACAATAGATGTGTTAAGAGAAACAGAAGTGACAAATATTGAAGAGAGAAAAAGAAGATCCAACACATCCCTGAAGAAGAAAACCAAAATAAGGGTACAGAAAACTTAAAAACTATTATTCAAGAAATCTTTCTTGAAATAAAGAAGATTGGAAACTATGTATCAGACAGAGCACACCACAAATCTGAGAATATCAACCCAAATCTGAGAATATCAACTGAAATATATTCTAAGAAAATTACTGGACTTAAAAGAAAAAAAATTTCTCTGGTCATCTAGGCAAAAAAAAAAAAAATTAAGTGAGTTAGAAGGGAAAGAAAATTAGATTACTGGCAGATTTTTAGACAGCAAATCTTTATGACGGAAGAAAATGGAGTGACATATTTAAGATACTCAGCATGGCCTAGTTCTGGTGGGAAACCTCCTCCTGGCCTGCAGATGGCCCCCTTTTCCCTGTGTCTTTAGACGGCTGAGAGAGGAAGCTCTGGTGTCCCTTTTCTTAAAAGGGCACTAATCTCATCATGGGGGCTCACCCTTTGACCCCATCCAAACTTGATTACCTCCCAAAGACCCCGGCTCCTAATACCATCACGTTGGGGGTTAGAGCTTCACTGTATGAATTTCAGAGGGACACAAATATTCAGTCCATAACAAGAATGCATTCGAAAGGTACTGACAGGCAGCTTGATAGGCTCACTGATGGTTGGATGTACGTAGAAGGAAGTGGGAGGTAAGGATGAATTCCAGAACCCTGGCTTTTCTGAGAGTTAGATGGTGGTCCCTTTGACAGGTAAAGAGCTGACAGAGGAGTAGCAGTTTCAAAGCTGTCAAGGTGTTTTGGCCACAGGGTGTGGAGCCAAACTGCCTGGGTGTGAATCCTGACTCCCTCACTTACCAGCTGTAGGGTTCTTGGACCCACCCCTTAACTTCTCTATGCCTCTCAGGATGTGACATTACCCCAATCACAGGAGTGTGAGATTCCACGGAAGCCAAGCGTCCACGTAGAGGGTCGGGACAGCCTGGCGCACAGAAAGCACTCAGTCACTGTGGTTCTAGCTAAGACTGGGTAGCTCCAAGGCTCTACCATGGCTTCTGGTTTGGTTGGTTCCACCACATTCAGTAATCTCCTGGGGAAAGTCAAGGTATCTATCCTTCTGTCCCAGCATCTGCCCTTTGCAGTCTCTCTCAGTCTGCTTTACAAGTGCCCTAAAGCCTTTGAACTCACGGAACTTCCCCCCATAGGGTGCAAGAATACTCTTAAAATCAAATTCCACCAGTGCCTGCTTGCTGGGGTTGGGTGGTGATCTTGGAGCTTCAGAATCCAGACCCCAGCCCTGGCCCTGTCGGGGACATTCCTGAGTTGGGCACACTGGTGGGGTGGAGGCGAAGAGGTGCATTGTCAGGGGACTGCAGCTGCCCAGCTGGAGGCTGGGGGTCCTGAATAGCTTCACAGCTCTGAGCTGCCTCGCTGAATGGGCGCTCAGCCCCTCCCGGGCGGTGGCCCGGAATAGATGACATTTTCATTGCAAACTAAAAGGGGAGAAATCCAATTACTTTACAAAGAGGCTCTGTAGGGGCCTCACGGCCTAGGGAGAGAAGGGGAGGGGAAAATGGGGAGAGGGAAGGGAGAGGGTGTGTTTGTGTGTGTGTGTGAGTGTGTGTGTGTGTGTGTGTGTGTGTCTGTAGGCTCCCACCCAAGCCAGGAGAAACAAAGCTCTAGGGGGCATGAGGGGTAGGCCCGGAGGCAGGAGAGGTCGTACTGGGGGTCTTAATTCATTCCTTTCTGCTAGAGGGTCTGCCTGGGAAGCTTCAGGTCCCTGGAGGCTCTGGGCAGCCAGGCCTCCTTCGTTCGAGCCACGTGGGTGGTGCAGGAGAAGCCCCAGCCCCTCTGAACCCCACTCTCTGGCCCATCAGACCAGGGATTCCCAGACTCAGGAATTTATTGCACACATCCACCTAAACTATTCATCCTTTTTCTTTAAATTTATTTAGAGTGTATTATTTAAAATTAGATTTAAAGAGAAAAGTTTATGTCCTAAGTGCAAATAGAAAAAGTAGAAGTTAATTCTTAAACAAAATATGATTCAATAGCCCAATGTTGTTAAACCTCAGCCAAGTATTGGGATGGCCAAGGACTTTAGACCTGGAAGCTGAGATAACCTAGGGGTGGGTGGGTGGGAGTGGAAAGGGGCGTTGATAGCAAACGTTTGCAACAAACCCTGATTTCTCCTATGCCTAATCCAGGAGAATTAAGAGGATTAGAAAGGAACACTTAGCTCCCTCAGCGGTTCAAACAGCTGAAAGCCTGTGCCTTGAGGCCCTCCCAGCCCTGGCCCTGGGGTGGTTGGGGGTGGCGGCTTCTACCTGGCTGCCCTTACCCTTGGTTGCCCAACTTCTTAGTAAGAAATAGGGGCAAAGCAGGGATCTATTGTATTATTGGACAGACCTGCTTTCTGTGCTCTGTGGGGTCCCAGGAGGTATGAGGGGCCTGGGGGCAGTGAAAGATGATGGTGGACCCAGAGCAACAAGAAAGTCCAGGCTTCCACTTTCCCTCCTCTTTGGACTTGGGATGAAGGGCCGCAGACCCCCTGCTAGAGGAAATTAGCAGCTGCTTCCTCCCACCCAGCCAGGGCAAATCAGCGTTCAAAAGTCTGCCTTTCCTGAGGCCACACGGTGTGCCCCTTTATGGCTCCTTCCCTGTCCCCTCTCTCCCCATCGGAGCTAATTGAACTCTCCTGCCCAGGAGTGACAGGTAGTCTTCCCAGGCACAGGGACTTGTGAGCTTTGGAGGAATTAAGATTTTAGAGATGCTTCTGCCAATGACCTTTCCAGACTGGGGCTATTGCCTGCTTCCTCTGTCAAATGGAGGCTTTTGTGGGGATCTTTGGTCCCAGGGGTGTTTGGGCCCAAGGCTGGGACAACACTAGCTTCCACTCCTCATCCCCACCCCACCCCAAACCCTGGTGAAATTAAAGCAAACTGGGAATGGGACAGTGCTTGTTGGGGGCGTGGCTCAGATTAAGCCCCACCCATGCACTACTGACCAATCTGGGAGCACCCTGGCCTTTGCTACTTGCTGCTCCCTCCTGCTCCTGCAGGCTATCCCTGCTCTCAGAATGCCTTAGGACAGATTAGGGAATGCAAGTCTGATCTAGAGACCCAGGGACAACCCAAGTCTTGGGCAGGGTTCTCCAGTTAGATACTTGTGGAGGGAGGCAGAGGGGGAGGTCCAAGATGGGGGTGGTCTGCATAGGCTGAAGCAGTCAAGGAAGCTTAGAGAAGGTGAAAAGAGAATAATCATAAGCAATAAAGTAGTCCCTAAGCATTTACTCCTCACAGTGCCAGGCATTTCAGAGGGCTCAACTCCTTGAACCGTCTCTACTACTCTAGGAGGTCATGAGGTCTGGCTTAAGAACACTAGCTAATCAGTAGCAAAGCTCACCTTGTATTTCCTTGCCATCTACCCATTTCTAGTCCCTATTTTTCACCTCCTATGGCATTTGACCCTGTTGAAAGCCCTACCATTTTATACTCAGTCTTTTTTGGCTTCTAGGACTGTACTGTCTCCCTGGCCTCTTCCTAATTCTCTGAGCATTCTATGTGCATCTAGGAAGATGTCCAATCTGGACCTCTGCTGCCAGGGTTTTGTGTGTGTGTGTGTGTGTGTGTGTGTGTTTGTTTGTTTGTGCATGTGCCTATGTAGATGTGTATATATACATTTAAAATATATATATATATATTCCACATAGTCTATAGACTACTAGAATACTGTAATTTGGCAGGGTTGGTCCCATGAGTTGAATGTACCTAGGGTTCATTCCTTACCCTTCTCATCTATAACCAATCTCATTGTTTTAATATTTTCTCTTCCCTGACGACTCCCAAACTTATTTCCATCCCTGACAAATCCCCTGGCCTCTAAGACATACCCACCTGAATGTCTTGACTCAAAATCACAAGAGACCATCGACTAAACTCGTCTTCCTCCAGACTTTCTTTCCACCATGAAATTTTTTGTCCCAGGCTCCCAAAGTGGAAACTCCTGGGTCCTTATTGATCCATCTCTGTCCTGATACCTTTCATCCCCCTTAATGACCAAAACCTCCTCCACATCACATTGTCATAATACCGCAACATCCAGTCACCAAGGTCTTAAAGTCCTCTTATGTCAGCACACTCCCGCGTTTCCTGTCTCCAGCATCTCATACCAACTATTGAAGGAGACTCCTAACAAGTGGCACTGCTCAGTCTTTCTCCCACAAAGAGAACCCCTGTAGCATAGAAATCTCCCTGCTTAAAGATTCCTGTGCCTCTCCCTCACCACATCTCATATTACTTGCTTGTCATCTTCCACATTCACATGCCTATGTATCCTATGTCCTGCTATAAGCACGTCTCTATATACTCCAGTCTGTTCATATTTATTCATTTGTTTTTCCAACAAATATTCTGTGGCCAGTTTGACTCTGCCCAGATAGGACAGGGGAGAGGAGTGGCAGTATTTCGGAGCTGCCTGAGGTTAACTAAGGGATCTGGACTCAGAGTGCAAAAAGGCACAGAACTTCATGGGCTCCGTGAGTCCCAGTGTCCACAGTGGACCCCAGTGCAGGAAACACAAGCAGAAGGAGAAGGTCCAGACCGCTCCCTAAGTCCTTTTCTTCCCACCTCCAACTAGTGGCTGAGCCAAGAGGCTGGAGTTAAAGCCCCTCCCCCACTGACAGCTTTACAGATCCCTCCCAGCCCCCCACCAATGTGGTTAAATCATTGTCAGAGGCACAAGGTCGGGTCACCAGCTGGCTGCCCCATGCTGAGGAGGCTAGTGGTAGTGTTAGGGGGTGGGGAGCCTATGGGAGTCCCTGCCTGCCATCTCCATGGCCCCAGATCCCACACTCCCCAGCCCTGCAGACCCTAGTTGTAATCCAAAGGGCTCCTATCCTAAGTGATGCTGAGAAGTAATCCCAGGGAAGGGTGACACCCTGGCCCGGGGAAAGCTCAAGAGCTATGGGAAGGTCACATAGACTTGGAGTTGAATCCTAGCTGCCCATGAGGCAAATTACTGAATGCTCTGAGCCTCAGTTTCTTCACCTATCAACTGGGGCAAATAATAACTCCTGCCTCTTAGAGATGTTGTAAATGTGCAGTGACAGAAGGAGCATGGGCGTGGAGTGGCAGCACTTGGTAGGCTCTCAATAATTGTCCATTTTCCTTCCCTTCTTTGGGCCTCAGGGAGCTGCTCCTAGGAGTTCTCCACTAAGCTATTGGGTCCCCATGTCCTACAGTTAGACAAAATAGTCTAGAAATGAGAGCATGGAAATATGATATACTGTAGCTTTTAGAACAGAACACAGAAAGCAA
Source organism: Camelus dromedarius (assembly GCF_036321535.1). Taxonomy (NCBI): domain Eukaryota; kingdom Metazoa; phylum Chordata; class Mammalia; order Artiodactyla; family Camelidae; genus Camelus; species Camelus dromedarius. The sequence continues at coordinate 34,087,365 of NC_087443.1, read as the reverse complement.
CTTCTACTTTTAAATGATAAATCTCTTAGACTAGTCACAATTTACAAAGGCCTACCCCATGCATCTCCTTTAGTCCCGCAGCCATTGTGTGAGGGTGATGTAACTATCATCCCCATCTGCAGATGGGAAAAGAGGGGCAGAGAGTTTCAGTGAGTTGCTCAAGTTCACAAAGCTAAGTGTGGGCAGCATCCCTTGTTGTAAGTTTAGGTCTGGCTGTGGGGCAAGGTTCTGCCCTCCTGAAGACTCAACTAACATGGTGGGGGAGGGTTGCCAAAGCTGAGGGCAGGCTCTGGCTGCCTCCATCTCCCATCTCCCCTAATAGGGTAGGCTACTTCTTCCCCAGCCCTCTGCCCTGCCTGGAATACTCCTGCTGAATAGTCACATCCTTCTCACCTTTCAAGGCTGGCAAAAATGTCACCCTCTCTGGGAAGTCTTCTCTGACTTCATCTCCCTTGAAGATTTTCTCCTTTTCTACTCTGACTTCAATGCTGCTCCCAGTACTCACTTTCCAAGCCCGTGATGTTCCCTACCTGCCTGTTCAACAACTCCTTTCCCCGGATGGAATCCTGGCTGACAACCCCTTGGAGGGTGGGATCCATGCTAGATTGGCCTTATCTCTAACCTCTGTCCACAGGCTGCCCTCCTCCTACGTCTCCCCCTCACCCCAGTGCAGGATGGGCAGCCCACAGGCTCCAGTAAGCACCTGTATGACACTTTCGCAGTATATATCAAAAACCCTTGAAAAGTACGTACCTTCTAACCTAACAATTCCACTTCTAGGACATCTTCCTAAAGAAATAATTTAAAAATATGTATGTATAAGATACGTATAAAAGTGTTCATCTTAGTTTTATTTATAAAGGGCAAAAATTGTACACAACTTAAATATCCAACTGGGGATTTTGGGTTAAATATATTGTGATACTATACCTGACTACTCAGAATATATGTAGCAATTAAAATGATGAAATAGATCTATATTTCATTGGCACCAAAAGATGTTCATAATGTGTTAAGTGTATAAAGGAGATTACAAGGAAAAAGTATAGAGTGATTTCTCTCTCTCTCTCTTCACATATGTATGTATATGTTTGTGTGTGTGAGGGGTGTGTATGTGTGTATAGATAAAGGTGGAGATATAGTATCTACCAAATGGTAACAGTGTTATCTCTGGGTGGTGAGATTAATGGGTGATTTATAATATTTTCCTAATCTACACTGTTCTGCAGTGGGTTACTTGGGAGATTGAAGAAACAGGAAAAACATTTATTTTAAAGCTGAGTGTCACATGTTGGGCTCCAGGGGCCTCTCTGTAGACTCCCCTCATTAGAGACTAAATGAAGCCAGGTGAGGCCAGGTGGGACTGGGGAAGGGGTGGGCAGCAGGGACAGTGTAGCTGGCTCCAGCTCACCTCTGGTCAAGTCCAAGCCAGGCTGAATGACATCAGGTTTGGTTCTTGCACTGGTTGGGGTACTCAGTCTCCAGGGGGGACCTTGTAGCCAGGTGATTGTCCTGCCCCAGCCTGCACCTGCTCCATTAATCTTCCCCGTCCCAACCCAGTCGACAGAGCCCACTCTGTATGTTGACCTAAGAGGAGGGTGCCAAGGGCCTAGGGAGGGGCTCCTGCTCCATACCTGCCGTTGCTCAGCAGCTGAGCCCGGAGCCCTCATGGGGGCCAAGTGTGTCAGCGCTGATGGATGGGGAGTTGCAGGAAGGCCATTCTGTCCTGCCACCATTGCTCCACCTCCCCTGGCCCGTGCTGTTCTTTGGAGCGGCAGTCCCCTAGGCAGGATGGCTACTAGAGTCCAATATGCAAATGTCCATGAACTACACACAGACTCCTCCCCCAGTGCACATCTGCAGTACCACAAGTTTTCCCACTTAAACCTCCCCTAAGCCCAAGGACATAGCAAGTCAGATATTAGTGTTTTGACAGATGCAAAAATGGAAGCAATTAACATAGCAATTCAAATGACAGGGTAGATCTATAGTTTACTGAGTTTGAAAGATACTTATAATATATTAAGTGAAATAAGCATAGTGTGACAAAAGCAGAGTATAATTTTTCCCATATATACACGGCAGGATGTCCACCAGTTGTTAAGAGTGACTGAGCTGATATTTGAACCAGGTGTTTGTGCTCAAACCCCATGCTCATTTCACTGTCTGTCTTTGCCTCTTTGTCCTGAAGTTCTTCCCTTCTTCATAGCTGCACCTCCTCCGGGCAACCTCAGGGGACTCCTCCCCCAACCCAGCTTAGGGCACCTCAGTCATTCTAGCAACTCTCCTCTGATGCGTCTGGGTGCTGCACCAACTGCTGCTGTGATGTCAGGGCTTGTGAGAGCCCACAGCTGGTAGCATGGGGTCTTTGCCCCCACCCCGCTAGCTGAGGGCTCCCTCCTTCCCATGTCCTCTAGCATCATCCTCATGGTACCAAGTCCAAGAGTCAAAGCTCACATATTCAAAAGTCTCCTCACTTAGATTCCACTTATTCTTCCTTTGCACGCAATCCCACTGAGCTTGGCTACCTGGCTCCGCAGGCCATGGGTGACAGGAGCAGCAAACTAGGAAATAGGAGACCAGCTTCCAGACCCAGGCAGAGTAAGGTAGCTGGGGATGGGACAGTAGAGAGAAGAGCTCTGTCCCGACAGCAATCTATGGCCATGGGACAGAGGCATGGGCACATCTCAGGAGCTCCAGGACTGTGAGGAACTGGCCCACAACTGACACTTGTGGTGGCTCCCTAATCATCAAGGCAGGCGGGCGTGGAAGCTAATGTTTGCTGAGCTTTTACTATTTGCCATACACTTGATATTTGGCATGTGCTTTGTGGAAGGAGGTCAGGAAAGATGCAATATTTTTTTAAAAGTATACAGTTTCCTGAGGCTGCCGTAACAAATTATCACAAACTGACTACCTTAAAGCAACATAAATTTATTCTCTCACACTTCTGGATGTCAGAAGTCTGAAATCAAGATGTTGGCAGGACCCTGCTCCCTCTGAAGGCTCCAGGAGAGAATCCTTCCTTGCCTCTTCCAGCTTCTGGTAGCTCCTGGTGTTTCTTGGCTTGGAGTCACATCATTCCAGTCTCTGCCTCTGTCTTCATATAGCCTTTCCCTCCGTGTCTCAGTACCCATTTCCTCTTCTCTTACAAGGACTTGTCACTAGATTTAGAGCCCACCTAATGCAAGATGATGTCATATTCAGATTCATAACTTAATTACATCTACAAAGACCCTTTTTTCCAAATAAGGTCACATTTACAGCTTCTTGATGGACATATCTTTTGAGGCAGGAGTAAGGGAAACACTATTCAACCCACCACAGAGGGATCCTTATCTAAAATGGTTTCAAAAATTTAAAAAGTACCACTCTAATATTTAATCAAATGAGCCACAGTTCCTAGTAAATGTTTTTATATAGAAAAGCTCACTTCCTGAGTAGACCAGGTGTTTGAGCCCTGGATCTACCTGGAACTCCCAGAGTGCCCACTGTAGATCAGGGCACAGGGAGGAACCCAACCAATCCCAATGAAATGGACTGGTTCAGTTTCCTTTATATCCCTTCCTCAAACCCCATGTGGTTCAGTGGGAAACTGGAGAGGGAAGAGGAAGGATCATTAGCTTTTGAGTTGAGAGGTAGGAGTTCAAACCCTCTTCTGCTCCATGTTCACCAACTTTGAAGCCCCGGAGCACCTGTACCAAGCCCTTCTGATCCCTGCCCGCCTTGCAAAGCTTTGGCCTCAAACGTTTTTTGTCAAAAATTCCACTATTGCTATCCTGCCAAAGGCATTTTTAAAAAATCGAAGTACCACTGTATTCATTAATTAAAGCTTTTAAATAATAACATTTCCCTCTGATTAGAAAATAATAGAGCTCAGTTCTATTTAAAAATGAAAGAAAATCCTGCAACCACATTATCTGGTCAATAAATTGGTAGATATCTTTCCAGATTTTACCCCAGGCATATTCATGCACATATCTTTTGTGTAAATAGTTTCGTATTATACTTTTAGGAAGAATGTTTGTTATCTTTCATCCAGAATTTCTAAATATTTTGTAATGGAGTAGTTTACAAGTTGCCTCACTTGCCATCTTGCTTAAACTCCAGTTTGTATTTCCCACTTGGCGATATATTGTGAACATTTCCCCATTTAACAAACATTACTTTACAACGTAATTTGCAATGGGGCATAGTAACCCCATTGAATATATATAATAATCTACTATAAAGTAGAATATATATAATAATCTATATATCTATAGTAATCTATAATAATCTGTTCTCTATGGTTGAACATTTCCTTTGTATCTAATTTTTAATATACATTTCTAATAAGCTAATATATAATAATCTAATATTAATATATAATATGTAATTTAAAATATAACTTAATATATAAGAATATAATTTGTCCTCTATGGTTGAACATCTCCTTTGTATCTAATTTTTTACATTATAAAAGATGGTGTTATAAATACCTTTACTGCCACATTTTTATGCAATTTCTGTAGGAGGAACTACTGAGCCAACAGGTTTGACTATTTTAAGACATTTGATAATGTCAACAAAAAAGGATGACTCAGTTTTTTAAAATAATTAAATATATGGACATGATAAAAAATTTTTTAAATTCAGAAAGATAATAATCATGACAATAGCCACAGCTAACCTTCACTGAGGGTCTCATGCAGTCTCCTACTTTTATATATTATTATATTGTATAGAGTGGGTACTTATTATATATTGTATTATATTGTAGATCCTATATTTAATCTTTATAACTGTCCTGTGAAAGATGTACTGTAAGTATTCCTATTTCACAAATGACATTGAGGCTTAAAGAGATTGCCTAAGGTCACCAGGCTGTAAGTGGCAGATGTATCATCCAAACCCAGGGAGCCTGACTCCTAAGCCTGCTCTTGACCATCGCAACAAAGAGGTAAGCAGCTCTCTTGCCTCCATGGAAAGCTCTGTGCGGAAGAGCTGCAGGAGCTGCAGTGAGATTAGGCTCTGGCATGTGGGCTAGACCAGAGAGAGAGGGGACAGAAAGGCTCCAGGCAGGGACCTCTGTGTGGCTGTGGCAACAGTACAGTCAAGAGCTGACGGAGAGCTAGGGCAGGTCCACAGACATTGCAGAGGCAGAATCCACAGGGCTGGGGTGAGGCTGGCACCGGGGTTTCTAACTTAGGAGGTGGGTGACTGGTGATGCTGTTAGCAGGAGTGGAACCACAAGGAGGAGGTGTGGCCAGATCACAGAGGAGAAGCCTCGCTCCACTGGGGGGTGTGCTTGTGAGTCTGACTTGCCCCTTCTGCTGAGGCCCTCTTTTCCTACAGCTCACACAATGCCTGGCATGCAGACTGGTAGAGCCAGAGCCCCTGGAAACCTGGCTGCTTCTCTTTCCCCTCCTGCTTCTCTCCCACTCTCTCCTGTTTGTGTTGCTCCAGTGAGCTACCTATTGCCACCTCCCTCCCTGCTTGAGGCTCTGAGGATTCCGACAGATTTATCCTCCCCCTGGAGAAGGGTGGGAACACCCCCTCCTTTCCCTCAGTGTTAATTGTTAATTTCTCCTCTTAGAAGGAGAAATGGCTGGGAGGGGTCTGACTGCTAAAAACACAGCCCTTTCTTGAGTACTCCGTGGGCCCAGGGAATACCCTAGGCCTGGCAACAAAACCACAGCCCAGAAGCTGACTTGTAAGAGGTCCAGAGAGTAGGGGGCAGCCTGGCCCCTACGTTCTTTCAGTTTAATTTTATTAAAAACATCACCACTGAATGCCTATCATGTGCTAAGCATTCAAGAGACACTGCAGTGAACTGGACATGGCCCCTGCCTTCAAGCTATGACCCTCTCTCAGCCAGACAGCTGAGTCATAAAAGGGGCATAAAGCCAGTGCCATGGGCACGGGGTTGGGGGCTGGCCTCAATTCTGCATGGTGAGTCTAGGCTGCAAAGCTGGGATATTCGACTCTGGATCCTGATCTACCACTAACTCTACGTGTGACCTTGGGTCAGTCTCTTCCCCTCTTGGGTCTTCAGTTTCCACAGCTGTGAAGCCAAAGTTCAGGACTCAGGGGTTTCTGAGACTATTTCCAACCAGGGCAAGAGGGAGTTCTGTTCCTGGCTCCCGAGTCCTTTTTTCATTGCTGCTAGCTTTTTGCTCCCACTCTTTAAAAGCAATGAGAAGAGGCTGGGGTGGGGGCAGGGGACATGGGGACTATAAAGAAATTCCCAGACTGGTTTGTTGCTTTTTTTGTGAGGACAGAGGAACTGGGAGTGCTGGGGGAGGGCAGAGGGGAAAGACAGGGATAGAGTGAGGCGGGGGAGAGGCGGGGGAGAGGAGGGAGCACATATGAGACAGAAGAATGAAATAAAGGGGAATTCAACAAAAGGAAGTGAAAAGTGAGTGACAAGTTTGAGGCTGCAGGCCTGAGGCCAGCCAGGCCTTCAGGGCAAAGAATGGAGACAAACGAGCTAGATTTTCATGCTTGGTAGACAGTGAATGAAGAGCATCTTTTAAAACCCTATCAGGAACTCTTTGGATTGTCATTAGATCTGGAGAGGGGAAAAAGACGGAGGGAGGAGATTGCTGCATTTGGCCCCCTGGGTGTGAAAAAGTCCTGATTCTCTGCTGGCGGCTGGGGGTTGGGGGGGGGCCTTCTTCTTGCTGGAGCCAGGCATGCCTGGGCCCCTCAAAGGTTTCGGTATATTATTTGTTATTTCAAGGGCCCTCGAAATTCAGTGGCTGGCTCCCCCTGCTCTCGGTGGGTGACACCACACTGGAGCTAGGAGAGGGAGGGAGAACTGGGGTTGACACCGGGTTTCTAGCTCCTTGTAGGATGATCAACCATCTGGACTTGCCTGGGACAGGACTTGCAGTGCTAAAACTGGGAAAGTACTGGACAAACCAGAATGATTGGTCACCAAACTTTGGGGTGAGACTGATGGGAATAGGAGGGAACTGACTTGCCCAAGGCCAGTCCCACTCAGGCATGGAGTCAGGGCTGGCCTGGTCTTGGTCTTGGCCTTGGTCCTGGTCTCCAATTGGCCGCCCAGCTCACCTGCTCAGCTGGGAGAGAGGAGATGCTAAGATGGAGGTTCTTTGTTTGCACATTTTGTAAAACATGATGGGAAACATTTGAATATGACTAGAAATTAGTTCATATTTCAGAATTGTTCACTTTATGAAGTATAAAAAATGACTTGGTTGTGTTTTTTAAAATGTTCTATTATTTAGAAATGGACACTGAAGTCTTTACAAGAGAGATGTTAGATATCTGGGACGTGTTTTAAAAGATTCTCTACACAAATGAAAACAGAAGTGTGTATGCAGGATTGGGGTTCATGGGGGTGGGGGGAATAGATGAAACAAGGCTGGCCATGACCCAGTGGTTGTATAAGCTGAGTGATGCTGCATGAGGATGCAGGATTCTATTCTATTTTATGCATGTTCAAAAATGTCCAAAACCAAATCTTAAAAAGAGGAAAAGTAAAGCATGGCAGTGGTGCAGCATAGTGGTGGTTAAGACTGCTGGCTCTAAGGCAAGAGAGCCTGGGTTCAATCTAGCTCCACCGTTCACTGGGCAACGTGTAACATGTTAATTGCTCTCAGCTTCAATTTCATCCTTTATAAAATGGGAATAATAATTCTGATCTCACAGATTAAGTAATAGAAGTACTAGAACTGTGCTTACAACATGGTGAACACTCAATAAAAATTAGTTGCCATCCAGAAGAAGGGAAATTTGGGGGGCCCTTTTAGCTCAGGAGAACTTTCAGAGCTTTGATCCTGGGAGTGGGTGTTTTTCCTGGAATAACTTTTCTTTTGGAGAGGTCAGCTACTGGGACTCAGGCCTTCTCTGTACAATGAACCTATGTAGACTGCCTCCCTTCCCTCACCCCTGGCTTCCACAGAGCCCCCTGCCACCCCTCTCTTCTGTTCTCAATCTTACGTGTTTGACAGACCTTAGTCTCCCCACCTCCTCCAGGAGGTCTCAGTACCATGCTTGTGCCTTCATGCCTTCGTTTGACTGATTTCCTCTGGTCTCTGTCAGTCAACCATGAACTAAATGCTAGAGAGTAGGTTTTAATCTCCTTCTGGGGTCTCTCTCTCAGGCTGAGCACACAGAAGCATGAGAATATGCTAGTTCACACATAGGGACAGCACACACTGAGACACACACATATGCACACAGAAGCATGGGCACATGCATGTGCACACACACATGCAACATTAAGTAAGGCAGGTATATTGGAACCTGCTCACAAATGGGACCAGCAGCAAAGAGTCCAGAAGGCCTAAAGATGCAAAGAGAAGAGGAAAAGGGGGCCTGGTCTTGCTAGTTGGGGGTCCATAGTGCAGAGCTAATCAGCGCTGTGAGTGGCAGAGGTTGGGGGCCATCGGCACCTGACGCCAAGCTCACTGCTGAGGTCTGTGTTCTCAGAGTCCAGAGCCAGGTAGAGAGCAGTAGTGACAAGCCACTTGCCCCTATGCCAGGAGACAGCATAAAGAGACCTGCATGTTGGAGGCCAAGAGCTGATCTCCTGCCAGACTACAGCCATTGCTGATGGTACAGCAGGAGCAAGAATGGAAACAATAAAAATCTCCATTTACTCTGCACTGGGCACAGATGCTGAGCACTTGTCTTGTGTAATTTCATTTAATCCTGACAATTACCCTCTGAGGTATCATTGTGTCCTTTTATAGTTGAGGAAACAGAGGCTGAGAGACATTAGGTTCCTGGCTCAAGGTCACACATCTGGGGAGGGTCAGAGCTGAAATTTGAATCCAGAGTGTCTGTCTTCAGAGCAGCTCTCAGCTATTACACTCTATTACGCAATTTATGCTGAGCAAAAAACAAAAAATGAAAAACAAACAAAAAATGATACTGGGGATGGATTTATGATTGAAAATGTATGATGTCTCAGATTTGATTTAAAATAATCCACAGAAGTAGTGTTGGAAGAAGTGGGTAGGTATGTGAGTGAAATATAATTGCCTCTGAGTTGATAATTGTTGGACTTCAGTGATGAATATATGAGAATTAATTATACACTTCTATTTGTAAATTTTTTCGTGATAAATTTTACTGGTTCTGGGTTCTACCTTGGCTGTAGCACCACTGGACGATCTTGAGCATGTTGCTGAACATCTGTATGCCTCGGTTTTCCCACTGGTCCTTGCCCCATCTGTTTCCAATTCATTGCAGGACTGCAATGCTGCTTAATATGTACCCATGGAATAAGGGGTGTGGAATACCTCAACCTGAAGAGACACAAGCCCCCCTATTTCTAAGGACAGCCAGGGACCCCTTCTAACTGAAGATCATTCTTTGCCTCTCACTTTGCAGAAAGAAAAACTCTGGCAGAGCTGTTTGTGTGATTTGTCTGTGTCCAGGCTCCTGGAGTGTAAAATATAAGTGTGTGTGTGAGTGTGTGTGTGTGTGTGTGTGTGTGTGTGTGTGGTGGGGAATGTGCAGTGCTCATTCCACCTGTGTGGGTCTCCTCTTCTCTTCCAAGTCGCCACCTGTTCATTCCTCGTTCAAAAGGGGCATAGGGGCCCCAGGCAGAAGGGTGGTGCTCAGACCCTGGGGGAGGCAAATGAGGCTCTGGGCCTCCCAAACACTGGGGATGATAAATGGGGTCCAAGTCTTTCAGGCTTCATTATAGAGTCACCATGGGTTTGCCCAAACCATGGCAACCGATTCAAGCAATGATTAACCTAATAAAGCAGAGGCAAAGGGGAAAAAGATGCATTCAAGACCCCAAGTCAGGCCCTGGTTCTCCAGAGGCAGTAAATTTCCCTTCAGTGGGTACAGTGTCCAGGCCCCAGACGTCCTAAATCTCTGCCTCTGGGAGTGGGGGTGGGGAGGCCTGTGAAAACAGTAAGTGGATGTCAGAGATCAGCTGGGGTAGCTCCAATGCTCACTTAATGGTGCCCCTCCTGGGCCCTTCTGGAAAACAGACCCAGCACTAGGGGACAGGGAGACATCTGCTTTAGCCCCAGGAGTCAGATCACCTAAGCTTTCTTCTTTTGAGCTCTGATATATTTGGTCCTGGGGAGGTGTATGTGTGTGAGTGTGTATGTGAGCATGTGTGTCTGTCTGTCTCTGGGGTTGAAGAGCAGGCAGCAGAGATTCTGCTGCTGCCGCTGTGATGGCAGCCTCAGATGACTGTCAAGGATCCCTGCCACCTGGTATATGTGGCCTTGTGTAATCCCCTTACTTTGGCTGTGGGCTGGATTTAGTCATTTCTTTCTAGTGAATAGAATGTGGCAGAGGTAATGGGATGTCACTTTTGAGATTAGATTACAAAAGACTGGCTTCCACCTTGGGTGTCCCCCTACCTCTTCTTTGCTTGCACTGTAGGAAGCTATTTGCCATGTTGTGAGCTGCCCTATGGAAATGCCCACATGGCAAAGAACTGAGGAAGGCTTATGGTCCAAAGCCACTGAGGAACTAAGGCCTTCAGTCCAATAGCCCTTGAGGAATTAAATTCTGCCAATAGCCACATAAGTGAGCTTGGAGTTGGATCTGTCCCCAGTGAAGCCATCAGGTGAGACTATATCCTTGGCTGACACCCTGACTGCAGCCTTGTGGGACACTTTGTGCCAGGGGTCCCTACCTAAGCTGTGTCTGGATTCCTTACCTACAGAAAATCCACATAAATAAGTGTTTGTTGTTTTAAGTAGTTAAGTGTTTTTTTGTTTTGTTTTGTTTTGTTTTTTGTAGTTTCTTATGCAGCAATAAGTAACTAGTAAAACAGAGGTAGTATCACTGGTGATGGGGTTAAAAGATAGAAGGAGCATCAGTTCATCTCTGTAATTAACAGGCTTATGGGCTTGGGCAAGTCATATAACCTCTCACTGGTTAATGTGGGAAAGTCAGTCCTGGCCCATACCTTCTTAGCTAGTCTTCTGTAGGAATGAGATGGAGATGGAGTGGATATTATAATGAGGCTTGTTTCAGATTGCAGGCAGGCACATGAAGTCTATGGACATATTTGTCATCTCATCTGAATCCTTATAAAACCCTATGAGGTAGGTTACTCTTGTGATAACCCAGTCTCACCTAATCAGGTGGGGCATCTTCTAAAATAGACCCATAGGCAGCCAAAGAAGGTTGTTTTGGTGCTGAGGAGGGAATAAAGCAGGTAATGGATCTCTATGTAATTTATTCCAGAGATGATTGGAAAACACTTGAAGAGTTTAAATAGGAGAGTGACAATATTATATTTGCATATTTCTCTGGCTGCACCATGGAGGGTGCAGTGACAAGTGTTGAGATTAGAGGTAGAGAGATCAGTTAGGCAGTCTCTCCAAGCAAAAGATGAGAGCCTGAACTAGAGAAGTTGTCATAAGGAGGTAAAGGTGAGGCTAGGTTCAAAAAATACTGGAAAGGACAAATCAGCAGGACTTAAGGGTTAATTGGATGTGGCTAGTAAGAGAGAAGAGTCAAGATGAACCCTAGATTTCTAGTGTGGATGACTGAGTGATGCTAGTTATACCAGGAACAAGAGGCAGCATTAGTTCGGAGTTAGGAGAGAGTAATTCCATTTTGGACATGTCTCATTTGGGGGGCTCAAGTGACATCTGGATATGTAATCTTGGAGCTCTGGAAGGATAGATCACAACTGGGGAGGGTCACTAGGAAGGAGTGGGTAGCCCTCGGCTTAGGTGCCAACTTGCACTGCACAGGGGTGCAGAGGAAATTCAAATTCATCCAAAAGTGCCCCCTCCCCAAAAACAAAAGCCTGGGAGAATGAGAAGAATTTGACACAAATGAAGATGTTAATAATAATAATAATAAAATAATAATTATTATTATTATCATTTATGGTAGTTAGTGTGCACTAAAAGCAAGCATGTTTAATCAACCCAGTTAAGTAGCTATGACTTATTGTCCCAGCTCCACAGGTGAGGAATATGGGCCGGAGGGAGGCAAAGGAGTATAATTGAAAACCATAAGTTAGTGGCAGTACCAGGTTTTGAACTAATGCCTCTGTGATTCTAAAGCAACTGTTTTTAACCACTCTGCCATTTGTGTATGCATTTGGAAGACTTCTTTTTGCCTTTGTTCTTGAAATAACTAAAACTTCATTTTAACCCAAAGAATGAGACCCCTGTTGAGGGCAAAGTTCCAAACCAGTTTTCCAAGTTTAGGGCTGCTGCATTCTAAACTTCCAATGCAATTCCACTTTCTCAGATGCTGTCAGAAATTCTGAAGCTGGTCACTCAGTTCTAACTCCATCAGTTATAAGAGAGAGTTTTTTGGCCTAGCTGAGAAAAGGGCCTTTCTGAGTCACACAGTCAGTTGGTAGCAACAGAGTCTATGCTTTCCCCACCACATCAAGGAAACCGACAGTCTTCTGGGTCTACATATCCACAGGGAGCTCCCCAGGGACTCCAGCCTGGAAACGTGGGCAAAGGAGGTTGATAGGTGATTTCTTTACTGAGAACGCCAATTTCCAAGAAGCGTCTCTCACTCTGAACCAAAGCAGTTATTTCAGCACCATGGTCAGGGGCGCGCCGCTGCTTTTCAGGACCTCGGTGCCCGACCTACTTAGCGCGGCAGGCGTTCTCTCCCACCGCCTTGGCCCTCGGATCCCAGAAGCAGAGGAGGTCACACAACAGCCTGGAATCTCCCTAAGGGCCTGGGGGTGGGGGGCGGCCAAAGCACAGGGTCACCTCTTGGCCTTACAAGACCCAGAGGACCCAGCTCGAACCAGAGCATAGACAACTGGAGACTGAGTCAGCACAGAGGAGAGAGCGCTAAATTACTAGCCTAGAGCCAGGGTCAGAGTTTTAGCTTGCTCCAGTAACTCACCGAGTGATTGAGGGCCTTGGGCAAGTCACCTACTTCCAAGACTTTGGGTCTCTGTTTCCATGGTGTGACTATCTGGCCTTGCCCACCTCACTGGCTGTAGGAGGGGGCCTGATAGAAGAGGTGTCCAGCCTCAAGTCTGTCACTGTCTGTGCTCTTGGCCCTTTGAAGGTGGAGGAGTCAGGTAAGGTTAGTGACTGTCCCCCACGCCCATCCCCCACTCCTTCTTGAGCACTATCTGCAGGCATTTAAAAAGAGGAGGGGGAAAAGAAATGCAACAGAGAGTATTAATTACATATATGTAGAAATGTAATTATAATATACTCAGTGCTTATTCTGCACCACATTCTCAGCCAAATGTGTTCCTCCCCCCTGCACTGTTCCCCTGGGTCTGAAGTCTCTTTTCTACTGCTTCCAGTAGAAAAGGTGGGAGAGCTGTAATTCCATCCATTGCTAGCACGGGTTTCCCTTAGGCACCTAGAAATCCAGTGAAAGGGTATCAGGGACTCTCTCCAGCTTCTCATGTGAATTAGCTGAGGCTCAGAGACTTGTCCAAGGTCACACAGCTGGGCAGTGGATCTATGGGTGAGAGGAGGGGCAGAGTGCGCTTGTGGGGTCGCGTGTGGCCCTGGCCCCGCCTGCCTTTGTGCCAGCCCAGCAGCTCGGCTCCCAGACATTAGCATTCCAATGGCCCTGGGATGCTTTTGTCTGCGGTTGCGATCAGCTTCGGGGGTGGGGTGGGATGGGGGCAGGGCACCATAAATCTACCTGCTTGTGTGTGAGGACCGGGTGGGAAGGGGTGGTGCAAGATTCATGTGCTGTTTTTCTGGAAGGCAGGGCTCAAACAAAGGCAGAAGAAGGGGAAGAGTCCTTCTATCTGAGTGTCTCTGCAGACCCTGCTTGGGACCCTGTCCCACTTTGGGGGAGTTTGGGCACAGGCGATAACCTCAGACCAAAGGAGGCTTCGCAGACACTCTAGCGAAGGCATAGTGGGAGGAGGGTGGGCTTCCAGCAGAGATCCAGAGAAGCTTGACTGATTTTAAAAGCCACTGAAGACAAAATGCCCGTGGAGGGGTGGGGGTGTGTGTGTGGTGATGGTGATGCTAGGCTAGTTGTATGTGCCACTCACAGAAATGTTTCCTAGCCCTTCTTGATGAGGGAAAGAGACATGGGTGAGATTTATCACCTCGGTGTGGTTCCAAACACCTTGATGGATCTCATCCTGGGCAAGGAGCCCTAAACCTTCCTCTACCTCCTGACTTGAAGAGTAGAACTGACAGCTCTGGGGGTCAGATCTGCCCTGACCCAAGGTGGGGGCACAGCATTCCAGTTGGTTAAACAGTGCTTTTTTTTTAATTCGTGGGGCAGATGACCAGTCTTTGTGTGTTGGTTGACTAATAGCTCCTTAATGAGCACCCTTATAAGCAGGAGAGGGACTGGCAGTGGGTGCCTCCACCTGGCACCCAGGGCCAACACTTTTCCAGCTTCAGGAAGTTGTTCACACCAAGGGAGTCCTCTGCCTATTTGAACACTACTTCCCACAGCCTTTCACAGGAAGAATCATCTTCCTACCTGAGGACTTCCTCTCTACACTTTTAGTCCAGGGCCAAAATACCACCTTCTCTGGCAAACCTCCCAATCCAGCCACAGGTGACAATCCTACCATCCCTCCTGTGGCTCTTGCTTCCACTCAGCACCAGTGTTTTTTAACCTTGAATGATTTTGTCTACATACTTGATATTGTCTCTGGAGGACAGAGATGGGCCTGCCTGATTTTTATGGCTGTCCACCCCTCCCCCTAATCCCCAGTAAGTAGCAGGCTGTGGCTTGGTCTGTGCAACTTGGAGCTGCTGACACCTGCCCGGGCGGTGCCCCAGATGGAAAATTGGCTGCTGCAAAAGTCACCAATAACCCATTAATCTCCTCCTTCTAGATTAAAGCTGTGAAATGAAACAACACCTTTGTTCATTCGTTTGTTTGCAGCGTCCTCCTAACTGCCCCCAAATCTGGCCCCTGATAACTAAGACATATCTCCTCCCAGCTACCATTAGGGACTTTGGGAATAAAGGAGAGAGGAAAAGTTCAATTTGAAGCAGGGAGGGCATAAGAGACAGATGCAAGACGTGTTAACCCCTGCAAAGTGGCCACCTTTGTGTTCTAACACACTGGAAATCGATATATCCACCTACTCCCAGCCCCTGACCCTGCCACACCCCACTGGGGTTGGACTGCTGCTTCCCTGGGTGCCCTGGGGCTAATCCAAGGAGGCTTCTGGGGTTCAACTTGTAAGGTAGGGTGCCCACCTTCCATTTTCCTGTTTCAGAGAGTCAAGTAGACTCCAAGTTCTTAGAGGTCAGACCTGCTTCCTTGAGGTCCTCGGGGTCTCTGAAGCCACTTAGGGGTGCTCCAGCAGTGCCATGGGGACAAGTTTCAATATCACTGCACATCAGTCTACTTTGGGAGTGATAGCGAACACATGGCTGGAAACCTTGAATAGTTTCTTGATAAGTTTTTCAATCAAGGCTGCCGAGTGTCCAGGAGGTGTCAGAGATTGCAGCTGGACCCTCTACCTTCTCTGCTCCATACCTCTCAGCCCCACAAATGATGACACCATAGCCACAGCACCAGCAAAATGAGCTCAGAAGATGTGCTTGGGCTCTAAGCACTTTGGGAAAATTCCTGTGATGCACAGCCTGCTGGTGGTGTTTCCAAGGGCTCCAGCCCTGCTGTAGTGTTATTACTCTCTCTTCCCTGAATGCAAGTCATTCTAAATCCAGGCTAGTGGCACTGGGAAAAGGGCCAGTGGCACCAATGAGTTGCCCTAGTTGGAGGCTTGTCTTTCTCCTAAACCACTGTTTGGAATAAGATAAGTTGTTGTCCCATAAATAAAACAAGGGGACTGGGCAGTGGTTTTTAAGAGCCTTCCAACTCTTATTTTCTAAGTGTGTATAGCTGACTCAAGTCAACCTGAGAATCCTCAGATCAACCTGAGAATGCCACCTGCCCGGCCTCCAGCCTAGCACCACAGTCTCTCAGACCAGGCCTCAGGAAGGACCCAAGACCCACGGAAAGGGTCTCATCCCTCTCCTTGGACAGAGCCCCCCTACCCTTCCCAACCCCAGTCACAGAGGCTGCTGCCCTCTCTGCACAATCAAGTTACCTTGCTCAGGCTTCTTAAGAATCCTTTTTTATTGGCTCAAAATCTCATTAACCAGTCCCTAAATAATCTTATGTACAGAATATAGACTTTTCCCGCTATGAAATCTCATCAATAAATACAAGTGTGTAAATCAGGGGAGGGGCCATATAATTTACTGGACAAAAATTCATTTCAAAAGATATCACATAATTTACAAACTGATTTTTTTTCAAAGACAAGGGTGCTTCAGGTCTCGGGTGGGTGGGTGTTGGGGGAAGCTGCCAGAGTCTGTCAGGCGCTTTCCACTTTCGCCATTCACAGCCTCATCTCCTGCCCCTGGGAGGGCGATGGCTCAGGAAAGTGCACAAGGAGAAGGCAAAGGATCACCTTCGTGGATTAAGGCAGAGTAGAGAGGCGGAAACCCCAGACTTGATAGGGACTAGAAGAGGTCAGCGACGTCTTTGAAGAAGACACTGCCCAACAGGAACCAACGTCGAGAGACCAAATATTGGATTAAGTCACATTTGAGGGTAGAGTGGTAAGAGACAGGCAGGCAGACTTCAGTGAGGGTAGGGTGGCTGAGACGGCGAGTGTCCCCTGCTATGTAGTGCTACCATTCTAGTCTTCTTTGCAGAAGATTTTAGGGTGGCCGCAGGGAGGGGGCCTAAAATGCAAATAGCCTGCAATGCCCACTCGCGGGGGCAGCGGCAGAGGGTTGCAGCTGGCGCGGTACCAAAAAAAAAAAAAAAAAAAAAAAGGAGGAGGGTAGGGATAGAACCCGGCCTGCCACCCTCTCTGGGCCTGGGCGAGCCAGAAGCAGGAGGAGCAAGTATGCCCAAGGGCCGCCCCCACCGCCGCTGCCCCACATCTCCGAAGGCCTCCGCCCTCTCCCTTTCTCCCACCGGCAGACAGGCCCCTTCATAGAAAGTCTGAAAAAGCCAGGGCGCCAGGGCGCAGGCAGACAGGGGAAGCAGGCGCCTGCAGCCCAGGGCCCTCCTCCAGCGAGGCGGCAGGGCTCAGGCTGCCCGCCTGGGAGACAGGGGAATAGAGGGAGCCCCAGTCTCCCAGGGAGCTGCCGTCTGGGCTGCCCAGCTCCTCGCAGGGCGGCACAAGTGGCTCCAGCCCGTAAAGGCTGTGGTCCGCTATGCGCAGCGTCTGTGTCAGCGCCCAGATGTAATTGTGGGCGAAGCGCAGCGTCTCGATCTTGGTGAGCTTCGCGTCGTCGGGGAAGGTGGGCAGGACGCCGCGCAGCGCGTCCAGCGCGGAGTTGAGGTTGTGCATCCGATTGCGCTCACGGTCGTTGGCTTTCTTGCGCCGGTTCCGTCTCTGCTTGCTCAGAGCCAACTCACTTTTGGGCCGGCTGCGTCCTCCTCGCCGCGCGCGAAGCTTCCTCGAGGCGCCTCGGCAGCCGCCCGCTTCTGCCTCGGCACAGTTCCCCAGCACGCGACTGGGGCTGGGCGGAGCGGATGCGACGCAGGTCACTTTGTCGTCTGAGGCGCCCTGGAAAGTCTGCTTTGTCTCATGGGTCACTTGGACAGCTGGTGCACCAGAGGGATGGGGCGCCATCCTGCGGCGGGGCAAAAGGTAAGGGTAAACGTGGGTCGATCACGCAGTTCCCAATCTCGGGCCGGCTGGGGGAAAAATCGAGAAAAAGCCATCACTCCCCGCTCCCGCCGGACCAGAGGACCCCCTTTTCCCTTGGCCCATCGCTCTGTGGCCTTTACCTTGTTCTATGGCGCAAAGGGTTAGAGAGCGGTGGGCAGTGAGAGCAGCGGTGAGCTGAGCTGGCCTTTTCCTCTGCAAATTCAGCTGAGATGCAGGCGCCCCTTCTTGAAAGTTTCCCCAGCCCCAGAGAAGAAAAGTGTAAAGGGGGTCCCGAGCTTCAGCGCGGCTGCGAGACCATGCGGATTTCCTGAGGCGCAAGTCGTGTGCCCCTTGGCACGCTTTATCTGCTGCTCCTGGGCCAGGAGCGTGCCTGCCCGGCTGCTGCCCGCGCCGCCATCCAATCAGCGCCCGGGCCAGGGGGCCCGCGCCACGCGAGCCCGCTCCTCCCCCGAGGGGCACAGCTGGATTCCGGACAAAGGGCTGGGGCCGAGGTCGGGGGGGTGGGGGTGGAGGGGTACGCCGCTCTGTTTGCTTTCTCCCCACGGGCTCTGTCCCAGCAACTCTCGGTTCCTCAAAGAGCCTCGCCCAGTGAGAAGAGCCTCGTCTGGCTCGCGTCTGGCGGCCCCCTAGACTGTTTTGCTCTTATTCTGTCTTTCCTTGATATCTAAACAGACCCCTTCTTGATACCCTGAAGGGGGCTTTGGGAAATGTGTAGGGTATGTCAATACCCGTGTGATTACACATGGGGAAATTGAGACTCAGAAAGGAGACAGCTTGCCCCAAATCACTCTGAAAGGACAAGGAGCCAGGTGTCCTGACTACCAGCTTGGAGAAGCGTGTAAAATTCCCAGTGCCATTCTGCTCTCCTGCACTGTGGGTCAGATTAGGAAAAATAGAGGGTGACATTTCACTGACCCTCTCCATTTTGGGAAGGGGGACGGGGCAACCAGAGAGAGAGATCCTGCTTATGTTCCTGCCACTTAGAGACCTTTCCTGGGGATGAGGAGCCCCTCACCACGGTGCCTTGAGATGACATCCAACACTCCTCAGACGTAGATGCTTAGAACCTCACCCCTCATCCCCCATCCCAAACCTAAGACATTTCAGTAGTGCCCCAGAGGCGGAGGGTGGCTATTGTGGGACCTCCAGGGGGCATTCCACCACTACCAATTGTGGATAGTATCCTACAAATCTGCCAGGGCCTGCTAGGGAAGAGCTTAGGTGAGAAGGGGTTAGGAAAGGGCGGGGAGTTCACAGTGAGCCCTTTTATCTTCTCAATGCCAGTGGAGTGCTGGCACTGCAAGAAGCAGATCAACTCTTTCTGCCCTTAGTCCTCCTGTCCAAACATAGGAGGGTAGGGGCTGCCGGCCGCTTTGTGGTCCAGCCCCCTGCTGTGATCTAGGCAGAGGTCAGGCGGTGAGCACAGGGATTCCACAAGTCCCTGGTTGGCACTATCTTGAAATCTTTCCAAAATGAGTCTGAACACATCACCCCTCCTTTCTTCCCCCACCCCTCCCTTTTGTCCCCATCCCTCCCTTTTGTCCCTGTTTCAGACACCCTGTGGTCTTCTGCTTCCAGTCACTCAGGGTGAGGAGGATCACAGCTTCTGCTCCTCTCCCTTGACTGCGACACACCCCAGGAGAAAGCCAAGGCTGGGAAGACCTGGGGGTGGGGTGGATTAAGTCTCTGTAGGTGGCAGAGGCTTCACTTTCTAGCAGGTCCATATACCCTGAGCCCCTGGAAGCTGGCAGGAGTTGGGGGCAGAACCCGGCAGGGAAACTGAGGGGATGGGGTGAGGGGAATAGGTAAGTCTGTGTATCTGCCCTAGTGACACCCTCTTGACACTTGCCCAGTCTGCTTGGAGGGTGAAATTACCTCTAAGGCAGAGAGAGGGTGAATATGCTTGGGAGCCAGGGAGAGGTGGCTCTAGGAATGCATGGAGATAGAGGTGCTGTGCTCAGCGTCTCAGCTAGTATGCTGTTGGCAGAGGCTTCCTCCCTTGATGCCTGGGGACTGAAGCTAGAGGTCAGGTTCAGGATCAACAAAAGGACCGGCCAAGACTCCTGAGTTCCAAGTTTTGCTGTTGCTCCTCCCTTAGGTCACAGCTTGCTCTGAACTTGTCTTCTAGTCATAAGAATGAAAACTTTAGGTCCATTTAACAGATAGAAAAGTCGAAGCCCAGAAAGGGAAAGTGACTCATCCAAGGTCACACAGCAAGTTGTAGCAGAACCACATGGAACTCAGTATTAATCCTAGTATTAGATTCTCCCTTGCACCTGTTGCCTCTCTTTGATGGGGGGAAAATATTTTGTCAAGGCAAAAACCAGACATCCCAAAACATAGAAAATAGAAGTCCTGGGTCTGTGAGGAATGACAGGGTCAGAGTAGAAAAAGGATAGTGACCCCATCTCCCAGTGTCAAGAGGAGCCAATGTCCACTTACGCTTTATCTCTCTGCTTTCCACTCCATCCCCTTGCCTTGCATGATTTCCATCCTGCACATCAGGAACTGATGCTTCCCTAAGGGCTACAGGGCCCAGCCTGGCTTCGTGGAGGGAACCCTGACCATAAGGGATCAAAGAACCCGTACTGATCCCCACAACCAGGACCTTCATCCCTCAGCGGCCCTCAGATGAGAAACGAAGGCGGGACTCATCTTGGCTCAACCTGGGTCAAGTGGCTCATGGGTACAGAGGAAAGCTGCAGGGCAAGCTTCCTGCACCAGGGAAGATTCTGGGGATATTTGGGGACCTTCTTGACTGGGAGAGAATTCTGGCACCAGCTTAGAATTCTTATCCAGCTTCCCCAGCGCTCCTCCGGCTCAGGGTTCTCCAGGGCTTGCAGGCCGCCAACAGTCCCGCTTTGCGCAAAACACAGTTAGGGCGAGGAGCGCGCAGCGGCCGGGGCAGCGGTCTCCTTGGGGCACTCAAGAACACTCTGCAGCCCTTCTTCTGGTCAGAAGGGCGGGGCCGGAGGTGGAGGAGTCCTTGAGGGTTAGAGGTCAAGGATACACGTACCCCCTTTCCGCTGCAGAGGACGCACAGACCCCCTCTCCAAAGTTAACTCCTGTGCTTTTGGAGGCGGAGGCGCAGGCTGTGATAACTCAGTGCGCACTGGCGGTTATTTGTGAAGCGGCTCTTCCAGCCTGGAGCAGAGCCTGTTCCTGAAGCCCCCGGCCCGTCGCTGCCTGTAAGGCCTCTGGGAACCCCGCAACCCTCGACTCTCCGGAGACCTAGGCTTGCCTAGAGGCTGAGGGGCCCCAGGAGAGAGGCGATAGCCTGACGTCTGAAGACCGCGGGTAGATTGGAAAGGAAGGAAGGCAGCGGTCCGCCCTACTGCCTTCTCGTTGGCGGGGGGATTCTTAGCAGTGCCTGGGGGCTCTTTGAGAAATAAGCTGGGGGAGGGTGGCCACAGGAAGCTGAATAGCTAATAGCTTGCCAGTGGAGGGGGCTTCTTTCTCTCGCCTTCGTCTCGGAGCTGAAAGAGGGGAAGACAAAAATCTGGCGAGCGAGCTGCCCGGGCCGAGACTGGCCACTTCAAACAGCCCTTCAAACAAAAGGAGACGACGAAAAGAAAGCCCCACCTGTCTCCAGTGTTTGCTAAAATAATAATAAATAGATTTCGCTTAATAAATAATTACAAGAGATTGTAAAGTGGAGTGCTTTGGAAAACATCTACCACGGGAGTCCCACAGCCAGCCATCACCTGCTCCCAAGGCGGGCAACTTTATTGTTAAGCCACCCCCCAACTAGTTCGCCTCTGATAAACTCTCCTTCGTTTTCACAATGACTGTTTACTCATAGTTAGCACAATATTACCTTTGCCGTGATAAACCCAGAGTGGGGAGACCTGGCCCCTGGCCCCTGGGCACACCTGTCCTAGAAGCTGACACATGGATTTGGCACGGAGCAGGCCTCCCCCCGGGATTTCTCCCGTGTACATTGGCCCAGTTGCCACCCATTTATAACAGGTTGGCTGCAAGGCCTATCTCAGTCCTATTTGTCTTCTTTTATTGAAAGCATATGGTCTCCAGGGGCTCACCAGCCCCATATTTCATCTGCCGGGAGCTGGGGCGCTTCCGCAGGCTGGTGCTGCCCTGCGCGCTGCTCCCCACCCAACTGCTGCTGCGCCAGCTGAGGGTTTGGCGGAGGTGGGGTGGGGAGAGAGATAAGGCAGGCTCCTCATTCGCTTTGGGAGAGAAGCCATCCCCTCAGAGACTCCCCCTCCCCGGCTCAGGGACCTCGTGCGCTCTTGAATGGGTAGCTAGTTCTTTTTCTTGGGTAGGTGAGAGGGCGCCATATGCCACCCCCCAGGGCGCACGAAGGAGCTGCGGTCCAGGGAGTCCTCTAACAAAAGGAAGAGAGGGCCCGGGACCCCAGGAGCATCCGAGGTCTTTATTTGCAGATCCCCCTCCCTGCCCAGGGCCGCCTCGCCCCCCCCCCCCCGAGAGTCCATAGCTCGCACGCAGCTCCTGGAAACAAAGTGTCTACATTATCTCGCCGCCGGCGGAGACAGTGAATGCGTGAAAAGGTGCATTGCGCACCAAGACACCTGTTGAAGCGGCGCCTCTTCTCAGCGCTTCTCTCTGCTCTGCCCTGGGTCAGGAGGGAGTGGGGGTGGGAGGAGGGAGAGATACTGTGATTTGTGGCGACATATGTTGAGCAGATCGGTGTGTACTCTTCACAGGGACACATGCACCCTCGCTCCCATACACACCCCGCGAGAAGGAGCAGCTGCTCTCCTCACCTTCTCCTGACATAATACCTGGGCCAGGCGCTTTAGAGTCGCCTTTTGAGACTCCAGCTCTCCCCCACCCTCTCTGCCTTCCGCCCCCACCCGCCGTCCCAATCTTGGCAGCTTCGCTGTAGGACTTTATTGTCAAATTTAACAGATGCGCATTTGTTCCCAGCGCCCCGGCCTCAAACACACACACACACAAACACACACACACACACACACACACACACACACACACACACACAGCCAAACACAGAAAACGCGACCGATGACACAGATGCTGAGCGTGACCTGTCCATATGCCCGGTCCGCGCCCGCCGGGGCTGGGGAAACAAACAGCGCTGTGTGATTTTCCCTCCCCAGAAAGGAAGAAACGGAAACCGCCAGGAGGCCGTGAGGCCATCTCCAGGCACTTCCAATTTTGCGCTTGCCCTTTGCCGCCGTGGCGCAGTGCGCGGCGCGGCGCTGGGGTCCAGGAGGGCGCAAGGATGTGGACTCAGAGCGCAGACGGAAAGGCTGCGGGAAAGGGGTCCCTGGGAGAATTGAGAGAGCCAGAAGCTCTGCAGGTGCGGGTTGGGCACTACCTGATCTCTGGGCCTTCGCTTGACCTCTGGGCTTTTAAACTCCTGGGTAGTGAAGACGCCTCTGTCCTCCCGAGATTCCCATGAGTGGGCATCCACCTGAGGCGCACTAGGGCTGGAGAAGGCCACTTGGCACACTTCGCCAGGCTGCTTATCCCCTCTACTGGTGGCGCTAATAGAGCATGATGAGAATAGCATTCAGTGGGGAGTAGGGACCTGGCTCTGCCACTATCACTGTGCCACCCTGAGTGAATTATTTCACCTGGGCCTTGGTAATCCCCTCTATTAAAGGGGAAAAGCTGTGGAAGAAATACTTCGTAATTTTCTTTTCAAGTTTTGCAAAATTTGGATGTTTTGGATAGCAATGGGCCTTAGGCTGTGAGTGGAAGAAACCCAAAGTGCAACTCCCCTCCCTCAATGCCCACATTCTGTTTCTGGATCTGAATTTCTAGCTAATGGGTCTTTCACCAACAGTTGAGGGCCTAGGGGCAGTGATGGTCCTGAGGAAAGACAGGCACTGAGGGGTTTAGGAAGCTATCTTCTTCCCCTCCATCTTTCAGCTTTCAGGGCATAGGAACCTTTGGGCCACTCTGATACTCGGTGATAGGCATGCCTGCTGATGCCCAGTTTTCAGACCTTCATTTCTTCCAATGCTGGGATGGATTGGGGAGGCTGGGTGGTGGGTGTATTGCTCTTAAGCCCCTTGGTCTCACCAAGCCTGTTTCTGGAGAAAAATATGCCTCCTCCCATCCTCATTGTAAGCTTGGATGAGCTCTGCTTATTCCAAAGGAGAGATAGAGACAGCCTCCCTCAGCCTTACATAAATTTTCTTACTTTCTGTGTCTTTTTTGACTGAATGTGGCTCTACCATTTCTGAGATCCACTGGCCCAAGGAAGGGGGCAGTCTTCTTTAGGAGAAGTCTCCTTTGTAGAAATCAGGGCTTGTGCTGGCAGGGGAGCCCTCTGCCTGGTGGTCCCTCTGTTTCCCAGTCCTTGTGTCCCCTTCCCAACCGGCTCCTTGGGGATTCTGTCTAGGCAAAGGCAATCAAAACCAAAGGGTGTCGGAACTGCTATGAGTTGGGGGTGAATGCACCTCATTTCTTTAGTTCACCGTGGATACCCCTCCACCAGTCATCAGATTGGGAAAGCAGTAAGGGGACAGGGGTAGCAGGTGGGGATGGTCAAGAATGAATTCTAGATCAACTCAGTGGAGAAGCAATAGAATGTAATGCAATGCAGTTTTCCATGCAGTACTTAATAACATTAATATCCATACAGAACTTTGAAGAAGGCAGATCTCCCTCTCACACAACATGTGAGGGGGCCAGGAAGGGATTTTTCTTGTCCCCATTTTACTCCTGAGTAGTCTACTGCTCAAGGTCATAGACCTGAGTCTGGAACTCCTCTTCCCTGTGTCCTCTCCAGCCAGCTGTCAGGGAATCTTCATTTTGTCGCCCTTGGCCCCCTACCCACTGCCCACACTCCAGGATCTTCATCCTGCCAGGCTCTGGAGCCCTCTGGAGGTGGGCAGATCTCAGCCAGGTCTGTAGGGACACAGGAGTTGAAGGGTTTGAAAACAATAAATAACAGACTTTCCCCTTCTCTCTTGTCTTTCTCTTTCTGTGCTTCCACAAGCCTTCCCTAGCTCCCCGAAATGCTGTGGACACAGGGCCAGGTTTGTAGGACTTTGAGAATTGGCGCCTTCTTAAATTGTGTGCCCAAGGCACCCCATTTAGCTCACCGCAGCCCCAGCTGTGCTGTGAGGGCAGTAAGCTGCATATCCTTCTTTGCTTAGACTGTAAAGCAGGTGGGCTCAATTTTTTTTTATTATTATGTGGCACTATCAGAAAACTATGTTAAGCACATTCTTCAAAATATGTTAGTATTTGTTAATCCTTCACATATTATGTACAATATAAAACATATGCAAAATATGACTTACTATAAATTATAGATGTCTTTCTGTGCCAGCCAGCATTAATAGTGGAAAAGAGAATGCGATTTTGAGCCAGGCATCCTGGGTTCCATTTTGGACTTCTGCACTTAGTAGCTGTGTTAGTAACTTTGGCCAATTGACTCAACCTCTCTGAGGTGCCTCCTACAAAACGGGGATAATAATAGAGAACCTACCTCATGGGGCTTAAATGATCTAATTCATGTGCTCTGTTTTTATGAATACAATGTAATACATAAATTATAAAAAGTATCTCCAAAGAAATTTGCACCCAAGAAATAAAAATAAATATAACTGGAAGTTCTAATATGTGACTCTCCTCATGCTCCCCTGTCTGGGCAACCCACTGCTGTCTTAGCAACCTAAACAGAGGAATCATCAACAGTTATGACATAGGTTTATATTTGATGGGCTCTTTATCACCCATTGTTATTTCTTAGCACATGAGTGAGGCAACATGGTCAGAAATCTGCAAACTACTTCTATGAAGAAACTGAGGCTTTAGAGAGCTGATGTGACTCATCCAAAGACACCCAACTTATATTGTGAAGTGGGAATAAGAATCTAGGTCTTCTGACCCCAAGTCTGTGCTTCATTCACCCTGGCTCTCTGTTACACTCTGGGTCCCACTTACGAGCTGGTTGTAAAACCATCTCAGATAGACTCTTGCCGAACAACTACCAATGAAGGAGGTATGGGCTAATCAATGAGCTGGTGGTGTGTGCATATGGCTCATTTACTCTTGTCCAGCAGAAACCATAGTGGGCTTGGAGGCCCCTGGCATGTGATCTTATTTGGTGGTTGGGTACACTTTGCAGATGTAAGTATAGAGGGGAGAACTTTTGTGCAGACCTTCAATTCTTCACAGGAAACTACAAATCAGATTCCTGTCAATGCAATTGCCCAGACACCAAGATGGCCCCAGGTCAATTGGGCACACCTTACCTCTGCCCCATAAATGTTTACAAAGAGTCATTATGAGAGGGTGGTGGCCAGCTGTTTCCTACAGTCACAGAGGTTAGACCCAGAGGAAGTGGTTTGAATTAGAAAAGCAGAGATTTAGACTATTTATGACTATTTCTTCCCCAAATAAACATGGTAAGAGTCCTCTTCAGATGAGGTGGAATCCTCTCTGTAAAGACCTCCCGTTCTCTGGCCTGGAATGGTTATGCAGTCTGCTTAGAGGCCAGGAGATGGACTGATGACCTTAGGAGACCGCATCCATCCCCATGATTTCACCACCATGAATAGTTAGGCTGACAATTCAGTTGTATAGAACACACTTGGGGAGTCACCTGTCACAGAAGCCCTTCAAGATCATGGGTGGAATTCATTACTATAGTTCTTTAAAAAAATTTTTTTTGAAGTATAGTCAGTTTACAATGTTGTGTTAACTGTAATTGTGTAAATTCTGGTGTACAGCATAGTGATTCAGATATATATATCTGAATATATATATATTCAGATATATATATATATATATATTCCTTTTCATATTAGTTTTCATTATAGGCTATTACAAAGTATTGAATATAGTTCCTTGTGCTATACAGTAGAACCTTGTTGTTTATCTGTTTTATATATAATAGTTAGTATCTGCAGATCCTGAACTCCCAAATTATCCCTCTACTCCCCCATTCCCCCAGTAACCATAAGTTTGTTTTCTATGTTTATGAGTCTGTTTCTGTTTTGTAAATAAGTTCATTTGTGTCTTTTTTTAGATTCCACATGTAAGTGATATCATATGGTATTTTTCTTTCTCTTTCTGACTTACTTCACTTAGAATGAGAATCTCCAAGTCCATTGATGTTGCTGCAAATGGCATTATTTTATTCTTTTTTTTAATGGATGAGTAGTATCTTCTTTACCCAATCATCTGTCCATGGACATTTAGGTTGCTTCCATATCTTGGCTATTGTAAATATAATTATTATAGTTCTTAACCTGAGTAAATTGTAAATAATACTAGTCCCCTTCTGAAGAATTACAGAACCATAGCTCAAACCCATGATGTGCTAGGTGTTGTGAGAAATATCAATAACCAGAAAGACTGTCACTAGCATGTGGTCTCCAGCACTAAGTTGACAAATGATTGGGACCTGAGGCTCAGAAAGGAAATATGTCTTGTTCAAGGTCACACTACAAGTGTGGCCAAGTCAGAACCCAAGTCTCTTTCGACCATCTCGTGATCAAGTCCCAGAGCCGTTGCTCTTTGATGCTCTTGTTTGGTACCCATCCTTCTCTGCCTGGTGTGTGGAGGTCCTTTGTCCTATGTCTCCCTTAATAGAGGAAGAGCTCCTTGAGGACAGTGGCTGTGTCATGTTGAGAATTTAGCAAGGATGTTGTAAATGGGCCCAGGTAGGTGAAGGTTATGTGAGACCTGAGCATCTGGGCAGCCAGCAGGAAGTTGGCAGGATATGGAATGAGTGGAAGAGTCTAATTGGACCCATACTGCTGTTGTAAACTCTGATGCAAGCAATGGATCCAAAGCTGTGGGGACGAAGGAGGCGGATAAGGGGAAACACTTTCCTCTAAGGGCACAACCTGGAAGTTGTGTGCATTACTTCTCCTTATGTTTTGATCAACCAGTGCTTAATCTCATGGCTTAATATAGCTGCAAGGGAGGCTGGAAATGTAGTCTGAAGTCTGGGTGAACACATGCCCAGCTGCATATTGGAAATCTATTACCAACAGTCTTTATCAAACTTAGTTATTAGAAAATATGAACTTTTCCTCCTTAGATTGCAGTAGAGATCCTTAATGTAGTGTCCATCCCCCTAGCCTAGGGGCTCCCAAGGATTGTGAAACCTGAAAGTTGGTAGATAATGTTCTGTGTGTACATACATCTTTCTGAGAAGATTCAGAGATTCATCAGGTTATCTAAGGTGTCTACGGCCTCCTTTCCCGAACATTAAGAGCTAGTTGTCTAAAGGTTGCTGAGAAATTTGGACAAGTAATACTATCTCTATGATTTTTTTCATGAGAGGTCTCTTCTCTTCTATAGAGATGTTCCAAGGCCCTGAGTGAATAAAGAGCTTTGAATAAAATTGTGACAAACCAAAAGAAGGACTTTCAGTCATTCTGCACACATTTACTGAGGACAGAAGAGGGGAAAGTGCTGTGCTCAGCACTAGGAATAAATCCAGTCTTTGCCTCAAGAGCTCAGAGTCTAATTGTAGACAGGTACCTAGACTAGGAATTATACACCTTCTGTATCTGCTCCTCCAGGTCAGGCCCTCTGGTAGCCCAGAAGTCTGAAAATTTAACAAATCCTCCAGGTGCTTTTGATATGAAGCCAGAGTTGGGGCGAGGCCACAGGTGACTAGCTTATAAGCTTTTGGTGAGGTGACTGCAGGCAAAGATGCAGGAACCAAAGCTAGCAGGAAGAGTCCTCGGCTCTGGGTTCTAACTCCCACTCTGTGGAACTGTAGACTGCTCCCTCATTCATGAAGAGGGGGTTGAGAGAATGATCAAGAGCAGACTCGGGAGTCATCGAGGCAAGTTTGAATCCAGGCTATGGATGCATCTTAATCTCTTTGTAATGTTGGACTAATCACTTAATTTCTCTGGCTTTGATTCTTTCATCTACAAAATGGATGCAGTAATAGTGCTCACATGTAAGGTTGTTCTTCGTTTGAATAAGCTAATAGATGTCTAGCACTTAGAATAGTGCCCAGCTCGCAGAAAGGGCAATGCTTTATTGAGGGTTATTGTGTGCTGGCCACTGGGACAGTGACAGGGATGCACAAGAGAGCAAAATGCACAGTCCCTCATGGGGCTGACGGCCATCTACTTAAGGAGGTGTATGTTAACAAAGCAGTCATATGAATAGATGATGACAAACCCTGGAGAGAGCTCTGAGTGGCAAGCTTTAAGGTGCAATGGAAGCTTGAGATCAGGGAAGGTATTCTAGAGAGAGGACCAACATGCTTAAGGCCTGAAGCTGGAAGAAGCGTGACATATTTGGTAAAGGGAAAGGGCCTTGTGGATGGAGCACAGAGTAGGAGGGAGAGAGGTTTGAGATGAAGCTGGAGGGCTAGCAGGGCTCTGTTTGGTAGGGCTGGGCCCTGCAGGTCTTCATGTATATTTACCCTGAGAGCAATCGGAAGCCACTGAGTGGTTCTGACACGCGGACTGACATGTTCATAATGTATGTTTATGAAGGGATCAGTGTGTGTGAGAAGAGTGGATTGGCATAAACAGAGGGGTAACCAAGAGGCTTGTCCATGTGAGACGGTGGGGCTTGACTGGTGTCAGGGCATGGAGAGAAATGGGTGGATTTAACTGAGAGAGGGAAAGTGGGCAGAGTCTGGCACTAGATCAAATATGGGGCATTAGGGAGGGAATAATAGAAAGAATGGGGCATTTTTCAGTGAGATGGAGATCATCAGCAGACATGTCATGTTTGGTGCCTTTGAGATGTCCAGATGGAGATGGATGAGTGGACTATTGGCCACACGTGTCTTGGTGGAAGTGTGGGCTAGAGATGTTTATGTGTAAGTTATCTGGGTATAGCCAGTGTTTGGGTGTAGATGAAACAGTTTAGGGAAAGAGCATAGAGTGAAAAGAGAAGGGCGTAAGAACGAGGTCTTAGGAACTCCAACCTTTAAAGGTAAGAGAGGAGGAAACCCTAAGGAGATTGCAGGGCTGTGGCCAGAGAGAGAGGTGGACAAGCAGGAAGGTGTGTTGTCCTTAAGGCAAGGGAAGGGTGTCTTAATTCTGCCTGGAGTAAGACACAAGGTATGAAGCAGCTTAGGGGACAGTTGAGTGTTTCAAATGGATGTAAGAGAGCATTGTCATTACAAATGTAGTGCTGTGAGTGA
The DNA here is from genome assembly GCF_036321535.1 of Camelus dromedarius. Taxonomy (NCBI): domain Eukaryota; kingdom Metazoa; phylum Chordata; class Mammalia; order Artiodactyla; family Camelidae; genus Camelus; species Camelus dromedarius. The sequence continues at coordinate 34,057,708 of NC_087443.1, read as the reverse complement.
AAGTGTTGTACAAACAACAGAGGGCTGTGCAAATGCATGAGACTTAGGTTACTAGCCACTAATGTGTGATGAGAACTCAGAGTACAGTGCAGGGAGACACTATGGAATTCATCCCTAATCTTGTTTTGTTAGCTACTTTTTGATGGTCTGTATTTTACACTCTGGGAAATGCCATGAGGACATTAGAGAAAGTCTGGAAACAGGATGAGGGAGAAAGACTGGGAGAAAGCAGGAGGTGATGGTTCTGAAATACTAAAATACGCAGTTTTTTCAAAGCCATGTCTTAGGGGAAAAAGTTGTTTCCACTTCTCCAGAGGCTTTTCCTGGCATTTCAGCTCCAACATAAATCTCTTGTCTTAGGATGCCCACATTGCATTGTGTATGATGAAGGAGCTCATGTCAGAGAAAGGAAGGTGAGGGATTGGACACAGGATCATGGGATGCAGTAGTTATTTTACATGTGGCACCTTTGAGAAGCTGCTGGCCTAACGGAGTGTTGGACTGGGCTACTGAAGGCTCCCCTGAGTCAGGAAGGATGGGACGCCATCCTCTGGAACATAGCATACATTCTTTGTTTGTCTGTTTGTTTATTGAGATACAGTTGAGGTACAATACTATGCTAGTTTCAGGTGTACTACATAGTGATTTGACATTTGCATATATTATGAAGTGATCACCTTGGTAAGTCTAGTAACCATCTATCTCCATGTAAAATTATTGCAATATTACTGACCATATTCCTTATGCTGTATGTGACATTCCCATGGCTTATTTATTTAATAACTGGAGGCTTTTACCTCTTAATTCCTTTCAGCTATTTCAACCCTTCCCACCCTCCTCTCATCTGGCAACCAACCCCGTATTCTCTGTATCTATGAGTCTGTTTTCACTTTGCTTTATTTGTTTTGTTATTTTAGATTCTACATTTAAGTGAGACCATAGGTAATTTGTCTTTCTACCTGACTTATTTCAATTAGCATAATACCCTCTGGATCCATCTATGTTGTCACAAATTGCAAGGTCTCTCTTTTTTATGGCTGAGTAATATTCCATTGTGTCTGTCTGTCTGTCTGTCTATCTATCTATCTACCTACCTACCTACCTATCTGTCTTCCTGATCCACTCATCTAGTGGCAGACACTTAAGTTGTTTCCGTATCTTGGCTATTGTAAATAATGCTGCAATGGACATTAGTGTGCACATGTCTTCAAATTAGTGTTTCTGTTTTCTTTGGGTAAATACCCAAAAGTGAAATTTCTAGATCATATGGAAGTTTGATTTTTAATTTTTTGAAGAACCTCTGTACTGTTTTCCATAGTGACTGACACTACAACGCCCACCAACAGTGCATTAGGGTTCCCTTTTCTCCACATGTTCACCAACACTTGTTATTTGTTGTCTTTTTGGTGATAACCATTCTGACAGGTGTGAGGTAATATCTCACTGTGGTTTTGATTTGCATTTCCCTGATGATTAGTGATGTTGAACATCTTTTCATGTCTGTTGCCCATCTCTATGTCTTCTTTGGCAGACATGGTATACATTCTAAATCAACAATCTATGTGGTGCTATGTACTCAGTAGGGTAGAACGTATGAGTCCAGGAATCAAGAGAGTGGGAGCAGGAGTAGCCCTATTCTCTGTCACTCTCAATGGCCCTCTTGGGGAATTTAGCTTTCTGCCCCTGCCATTTTGGGCATGCAGACCCCAAGAACCCAAAGGGAGAGTGCTCCCACAGGAGATAGAACATGAGTGCGTGGAATTAAAAGTTAAGGTTGCAGCCTTGGCGTATCAAGCTCCTTGAATTGGGAAGATGAGACATCACCTTGTCAGGAGTAGTTGATTTCAATCCCCAGAATGATATAGGACAGCTGTTACAAAGTAGAGGCAAGGAGTAATAGGTTTGCTACCCAGATGATCCGCTTGGATGCATCTTGGAACTCTCTCGCCCATTTTTGGTGTTAGAGGGACAAGTGTAGCAGCCACAGCCTGAGTAGTGCATGGTGATAGGGGCTCAGACCTCTCCAGGATGAGGGTTAGGTCATGCCACCAGGTAGACCACTGAGACCAGGAGAGATGCTATCTAGGAAATCTAGAATGAATAGAAAAGAAGGGAGATTATATGTGTCAGTTGTAGCCCAAGATCAAATATGAAGCTGGTATTGTTTTCTTCTAGTTGATGCCTTCATTTTCTGTGTTCCCCCCATGAAATAAAAACTTCCCAGAATTCTAGAGAAGGTGCACTCAGAACTTATACAAAGAAGTTAATCTGAGATCTGAGCAGCACGACAGTGGACCGTAGTGGATGCTGCAGTGATGCTTCATCCAGATCACACTTTAGCAATGAAGGACTTAACTCTTCTAGATGCTAGGAGTGCCTTTGGCTGTCAGCCCTCTTCAGAGATTGCCTCAGGTTAGTATAGGTGCTGTGTTCCCTTCTTGCAGCAGCCTGCATCTGATGACTGGTCAAAGTGGAACATACATATTCATTCCCATCACCCCAACTTGGGATAGCCTTAAGGACCGTCCCAGCTTCAGAGCTTTCTTGGGTAGAATGAGGCCTTTGTTGAGAAAATGCCTGAGTCCAACTTAACCCCCTTCCCAATCCTGCTTTCTTCCTCTTCTTTGGCCTCCATAGATATTGGTCCTAAGAGAACTCTCGCATAAACTCCCTGCACAGTAATCTCCGCCTCACAGTCTGCTTCCTGAGGAAGCTGACTTGAGACATTGCTTTGCAGATTTAATGTTTTGGAGATAATACAGAACCACTGAACTTTTAGAGCTGGAAGGGATCATAAGGATAATCTAGTGATAATTCAACTACCTCTTATAAATGAAGACCCCAAAATTCAAGAGTAGACTGTGACTTGCCTGAAGTTAGAGGCTGGATCTAATTACTCCTAGCCTTCTGCTTGCCTCAGGTTATCCAAGGATTGGCTTCCTGATTTGACCTATTATGACTCCTTTAAATCTTGGTTTGACACAATGGCTAGCAAATTATAGCCAGCCACCCATTTTTATAAATAAAGTTTAATTGAAAGACAGCTATGCTCATTAATTTAGGTGCTACAACAGCAGAATTAAGTAGTCACACAGAGACTTTATGACCCACAGTGCCTAAAATATTTACTAACTGGCCCTTTACCAAAAAGTTTACCCAAAAACCTGATCACTGTTTTAACACATGAATCAGTCAAGGTCTAGTCAGAAAAACAGAAAGTACTCTAGGGAATTTAATATAGGAAATTGGTCAAGCAGGTGTTGGAAGCAAAAAGTACCTGAAGGTGAAAAGCAAAAAGGTTACACCAAGGGGACACAGGGTAATAGCTACAGGAAGCAGCTGCAGCCTCTTGGACTGGGGGCTAGGATCTGCAATTTCAGAGCAAGGATTCTGTGGAGCTCAGAGCTCTGAGGAAGGGTGTTGGTGGGTGCTGATACTGCTAGCTAAGGGTGGGTGATGAGACTGGTGCTGAGATTGTCAAAGGAAACCGGGGCATTCGTGCTAGAATCAGTTTCTATTGTTAGGGCCAGTGCTGGGGCAAAGCTGACAAGACACTCCAGCAAATGGGGAGGAATAAGTCCCTTCTCACCTCTTCTTGTCTCCCGGTCTCCCTCCAGTCTCCCCTGTTGTCAAAATCTTACAGAAAATTGGCAGGCAAAGCAGGTATATGGTTTACACAGTCAGTTCCAGCAGAGCAGAGCATAGAAGGAGCTGAGAAATAGAAACACAATGACCTGCCCTGTAGGCCAGGATGATGTCAGAGCCACCAGTTAGCTATAGCCTCAAGCTCTCCCCAGGCATGGCATCACTGGAGAAGGAAGAGGGTGTCAGGAGAAATGCCCTGTTAGACTTGCCCTGCTTGGGCCCTGGAGGTCCTCTCGTATTTATAGGTACGTCACAAGGAAAATGGTTAGACTAATGGGTCTAACTGAGTCAAAGATGTGCTTTAAGGACTGTTGGGATAATCCTATGTCCTAATAAAGAAACATTCTCTTCCGCCCCAGGGTAAGTCTTGCCAAATATATCTGCTTCCTTCGTGGCTCAAATTAGTCTTATGACTCTCATTAGCTCTGATTCATCTGACTGGGGTTGTATGTTCACCTCTGAACCAATCACTAGGACAGGAGGAATGAGATGCTCTGACTGGCTTAGCCCGGGCCACTTGCTCCATCCCTGGACTATTGGGTATGAGGGTGAGGAGGGGAAGTGAGGGGTCTGAGTCAGGTGGACTCAGAATAGGGAGGAGGAGTTCCCTCAAAGTCAAGTCAGTGTAGAGTGTGTGCTTAGCAAGCATGAGGTCCTGGGTTCAATCCCTGGTACCTCCATTTAAAATAAATAAATATACCTAACCACCCCCCCCCCCCCAAAAAAAGAAAGAAGGTATGGCCGGACTACTATGAGCTGCCCTGGCTGTGCAGGGCTAAGCCCACCTCCTTCTGCTGTGAGATCCGACAGCTTCCCAGCAGGCAGCAACATCTCTGGAATAGTCCCTGCTTTCCCTGAGATCCCCCTTTGCCATTCCCCGGCTCTGCTCTGAGTTGCAGGGAGCTGACCCTCATGGGCTGTGTTTCCTGGGCTCTAGGGCAGAACTGGTTTCTGCCTGGGATTAGCCATTAGGAGACCCTGGTGGGAGAGTAAAGGGTGGGAACAAGAGAAATCAGGCAATTTCTCACCTGTCCCATCTAAGGCGACATCTCCAGCAGCAAATTTCTCTCCGTGGCTCTGGTCTTTCACCACTGTGCATGACATTATTGGTAGGTTTTTCACTGATGGCCTTTATCAGGTTGAAGAAGTTCTCTTCTATTTCTAGTTCACTTAGATTTTAAATCATGAATAGCTGTTGAATTTTATCAAATACACTTTGTGTGTCTATTGAAATGATTGTGTACTTTTTGTCCTTTATTCTTTAATGTGGTGAATTATATTGATTGCTTTTTAAAAAAATGTTAAACCAACCTTGCAGTGCTGGGATAAACTTTACTGGTCATGATGTATTATCCTTTTTATACATTACTGTAATTGATTTGCTAATGTTGTGGTAAGGACTTTTACATCTATGTTCAGGAAGGATATTGGTCTATAATTTTCTTTTTTTTTTTTAACATTTTTATTGATTTATAGTCATTTTACAATGTTGTGTCAAATTCCAGTGTTCAGCACAATTTTTCAGTTATTCATGGACATATACACACTCATTGTCACATTTTTTTCTCTGTGAGTTATCATAACATTTTGTGTATATTTCCCTGTGCTATACAGTGTAGTCTATTCTACAGTTTTGAAATCCCAGTCTATCCCTTCCCACCCTCCACCCCCCTGGTAACCACAAGTCTGTATTCTCTGTCTGTGAGTCTATTTCTGTCCTTTATTTATGCTTTGTTTTTGTTTGTTTATTTGTTTGTGTTTGTTTTTGTTTTTTAGATTCCACATATGAGCGATCTCATATGGTATTTTTCTTTCTCTTTCTGGCTTACTTCACTTAGAATGACATTCTCCAGGAGCATCCATGTTGCTGCAAATGGCATTATGTTGTCGGTTTTTATGGCTGAGTAGTATTCCATTGTATAAATATACCACATCTTCTTTATCCAGTCACCTGTTGATGGACATTTAGGCTGTTTCCATGTTGGTCTATAATTTTCTTGTGTTGTTTTTGTCAGGTTTTGTTATCGAAGTTTTCCTGGCCATAAAATTCATAAAAATGAATTGGCAGGCTATGTCAGTTATCAGTGTATTGCCTTTCAACTCCAAATCCATTCTTTGCCTGCTGTATGTTAAAAGAGATGGTCATGCATGTATTTCTGCTTTGTCAGCTGGCACCACATTAAGCCTTGTCAGTAGAGGGTGCTGGAGGGACACTGGAGGAGAAAAGGATTTTCTCTTGCTGCAGAGTGAGCTCGCTGTGCTTAGCTAGATCAGCATGGTGGCTTCTCCACCTCCATGTTCCTGTGGCACATGGCAGCCAGCCATCTTCCTGGGTACCTCCTCAGGTGGCTTGGAGTGCTGCCAGTGAGGTACCTCCCCATAAATGGCCACCCCAGCAACTTTGTAGCAAGTTCCAAGGTGTGACACCTCACTGTGGATGACTTCCCTCTGCATCCCAAGGGGCAGGTTTCCATCAAGTCACAGGGCACCTCTGGCACCTCAGCAACCTCTCCACCATCCAGTGAGCCACGCCACATCCTCTTCAGTGAGGTCAGGATTTCGGCCCAGGGATTATGATTATCCAGGCTCAGCTCCCAGGAATAGTGGGTACTCACTGTGTTTGCTATTCCTATATTCTTTAGGGCTCTCTTTAACTCTTACTAGGCAATTTCCCCCCTTTCCTCCCCATCTCCTGTTAATACTTCTTTATGTTAAACTTTAGATTACCATTCGAATTACCATTTGGCTTCTGTCTCCTGATGGGACCCTGAATGAGACAGAGGTGCTTGCTTCTCTTCTATTTTCCAAAAGAGTGTTTAAAATTGATATTATTTCATCCTTAAAATTTGTTCACAATACTTCTTCAGTGTTCTTTTAAGGTCTGCAGTATCCCTGGTGATACGACATTTAATTCCTGATGCTGGTATTTGGTATTCTCTCTTCCTGATAGTCTAGTTAGGGGTTTATTAACTTCATTAGCCTTTTCAAGGAAAAAACTTTGTCTTTATTTTCTTTTTTGTCTCTTTCCATTTCATTGAATTCTGCTCTTCATTATTATTTTTTCTTCTATTTACACAAGGTTGAATTTTTTTCTGTTTACTTCTTTTTCTAGCTTCTTAACATGGAAACCTAGATAATTGATTATTTTACGATATAGGCATTTAAAGTGGTACGTTCCCCTCTAAACACTGCTTTATCTGCGTACTACAGATTTTGATATGTTGTGTTTTCATTAGCACTCCAGTTCAAAATATTTTCTTATTTCTCTTGTGACTTTTTTCTCTGACTCATGGGTTATATAAAAGTATGTTATTTTAATTTCTAATTATTTGTCCCTTAATATCTTATTCTTTATTGGTTTCTAATTTAATTCCTTTGTGACCAGAGAAATATTCTATAAATGTTTAACCTTTTGACTCTATTAAAACTTACATATGGTCTTTCTTAAATGCTCCATATGCACTTGAAATTAATTTATATTTTGTGGTTGTTGGATGGTAGCATTCTGTAAATGTCAGTTAGGTCAAATTGGGTGATAGTGTTGTTCAGATCTTCTATATCCTTGGGTTTTCTTTTCTTTTCTTTTCTTTTTTTTCCTGCTTCAGTCAATTAACAAATGAAGGGTGTTAAAATTGTTGGCTAAAATTATGGATTTCTCTAAACTTTCTTTTGTTCTGTCAGTTTGGTTTCATAAATGTTGAAATTCTGTTATTAAGTTCATGCATTTTAGGAATTGGTATATCTTATTAATTAATTGTCATCTTTAATATCATCAGATGGTCCCCTGTATCTCTCATCATAAGCTCTGTCTTTAAATCTACATTGTCTGACATTAATATAGCCACATCAAGTTTCCTCTGTTTAGCGTTTGCAGTGTATGTCTCTTTCCATCCATTTAATTTCCATCTATTTGTATTTTTATATTTAAATTGTCTCTCTTATAGACAGTATGTATTTGGCCTTTAAAAAAAATCTAGTCTCTTCTGACAACATCTACCTTTTAATTGGAGTGTGTAATGCATTTATCTCTAATGTAATTGTTGGTGTGGTCTTTTATTTGTTCCTTCAATTTTTTCCCTTCATTTTCCCTTTACTATGTTCTTTTGAGTCAATCAAATATTTTTTAGTATTTCACCTCATTTCCTCTATTGGCCTCTTAATTCTATGCCTTTTCATTAGTTTTATTATTTCCTTCTAAAAGTATGAGGCCATTTACCTGTCCCCTCCATCCTTTGTGCTATATTTGTGATATATTTTACTTCTTCATGTTATAAACCTATCGTACATTATTATCATTTTTGCTTTTCTTATATTGTTGTTACTTTTGCTTTAAAGAGTTTATTCTAAGAAAGTCAGAAGAATGAAAAATAAATACCGACAACATAATGCCATTTGCAGCAACATGGATGCTCCTGGAGAATGTCATTCTAAGTGAAGTAAGCCAGAAAGAGAAAGAAAAATACCATATGAGATCGCTCATATGTGGAATCTAAAAAACAAAAACAAAAACAAACAAACAAACAAAAACAAAGTGTAAATACAGGACAGAAATAGACTCACAGGCAGAGAATACAGACTTGTGGTTACCAGAGGGGTGGAGGGTGGGAAGGGATAGACTGGGATTTCAAAATTGTAGAATAGATAAACAAGATTACACTGTATAGCACAGGGAAATATACACAAAATGTTATGATAACTCACAGAGAAAAAAATGTGACAATGAGTGTGTATATGTCCATGAATGACTGAAAAATTGTGCTGAACACTGGAATTTGACACAACATTGTAAAATGATTATAAATCAATAAAAAATATTAAAAATATATATATATATATATTAAAATAAATAAATAAATAGCTTGTTTTTTGGACAGCAAAGGAAACCATAAACAAATTATATGCATGTTATATGATTTGTTACTGTCTTGCAGGTCCCTGATATTTTGTTTAGTTTTTTCAATATTTTTTCTGTCTGTTCTTCAAATTAACTAATTTCCCTGGCTTTTCTGCTGCCATCTCTGTTCTCATTAGATCATAGCAAGAGCACATAATATTAGCAGAATGATTTATCACTGATAGTGTTACTCATGATCATTTAGCTAAGGTAGTATTTGTCAGATTTCTCCATTGTAGTTATCTTTTCCCCTCTTCCATGCTGTATTCTTTGGAAGCAAGTCACTAAGTGCAGTCCACACTTTTCTTTTTCTTTTTTTTCAAAAGAAGGAAACAAGGAACAAATAGAAAAAAATTTTATTGGCAGAGTAAGATTTAACATATCAATAATTACCTTAAACATAAAACCTCCTAGAACTAGTAAGTGAATTCAGCAAGGTTGCAGAATACATGATAAACATAAAAAAATCAATTCTATTTCTATATACTAGCAATGACCATGTGGTAACTGAAATTAAAAATGAAATACCATTTACAATAATGCACACACAAAAATAAAATATTTGCATATGAATCTAGCAGAACACATATGGGACTGGTAGTTGAATGCTGATGAAAGACTATCTAAATAAATGGAGAGACATACCATGTTTATGGAATATTCTACATAGTAAAGATGTCAGTTCTTCCCAGATTGATATACAGGCTTAACATAATTCCTATCAAAACCCCAGCAAGATTTTTTTTGTAGATTATTCTAAAATTTATATGAAATGGCAAAGGAACTAGAATAGCTGAAACAGTTTTGGAAAACGGGACTGATATTAAGTCTACTTGATTTCCAGACTTATTATATAGCTACAATAATTAAGACTGTGCAATATTGGTGGAGGGATAGACATACAAATCAGTGGAACAGAATAGAGAACCCAGAAATAGGCCCACACTAATATGCTTAAGTGGTTTTTAATAAAGGTGTAAAAGCAATTCAATGGAGGAGAGATAGCCTTCTCAACAAATGGTGCTGGAGCAAGTAGGCATTCATGGGCAAAACAAAACAAACAAAACTTTTAACTTGCAACCTAAGTCATGTTTTATACAGAAATTAATTCAAGATAAATTCTGAACTTAAGTGTAAACATAGAATTATAAAACTTGTAGAAAAAATTCCTCATGATCTAGACAAAAAGCTTTTAGACCTGATACTAAAAGGAAGACTCATAAGAGAAAAAGTGGATAAATTGGATTTTATCAAAATTAACAAATTTTCTCTATGAAAAATCCTGTTAAAAGAATGAAAAGACAAGCAATAGAGTGAGAAAATATTTGCAAAGCCTATATCCAGCAAAGGACTAGTACCTAGAATACATACAGAACTCTAAAACTAAACAGTAAAAAAGCAAACAATTCAATTAGAAAATGGACAAAAGACATGAACAGCTATTTCACCAAAGAAGATGTACAGATGGCAAATAAGATGTGAAAAGATGTATAATATAATTGATCATCAGGAAATGCAAATTTAAACCACAATGAGATATACCTATAAACCTGTAAGAATGGCCAAATAAAAAATAGTGACAATGCTAAATTTCTGTGAGCATGACGAGAAACTAGTATCTTATACATTGCTGGTGGGAATATAAAATGATATAGCCACTTCGGAAAACAGTTTAGCAATTTCTTATAAAACTAATATATAAGTATCATACAATTCAGCAATCTGGGTATTTGTCCCAGGGAAATGTAGACTTATGTTCACACAAAAATCTGTACATGAATCCTAATAGTAGTGTGAGGGAAAACTGTTTTCTTTCTATCCTCAGAATAGTCAGCTTGATACTGCTGATCACCAAATGTAGGGGGAAGGGGTTCCTTCACCAAGCAATTCAGCGACACCAGCTTGGTGTCTTTCAACTCAGTTCAGTTTTGACACCATCTACCTGGCATTAGCATCAGATCCCACAGGTTAAAGACTCAGTCCCACAAGACTGTCCCCTTGACACCTCTGAAGCCAATCACAATTTCAGGTTGTTATCTGTACTTCTGACTGACTACTGGTTCAATTAATTTATTATAGAAGCTCATAGAACTCAGGAAAATAGTTTACTTACTAGACTACCGGTTTATTATAAAAAGATATAGCCCAGGAATAGCCAGATAGAAGAGATGCATAAGGCAACGTGTGTGGGAAGGGGTGCAGAGCTTCCATGCCCTCTGTGGGTGTACCTCCCTCCCAGCACTTCCACGTGTTCGCCAACCTGAAAGCTCCCTAAACCCCATCCTTTTGGGTTTTTATGGAAGCTTCACAGCATGTGCACACTTGATTAAATCATGGTATATTGGTGATTGATTCAATCTCCAGCTCCTCACCCCTCCTCAGAAGTCTAGGGGAAGGGCTGAAAGTTCCAACCCTCTAATGACATGGTTGGTTCCCCTGGCTCAGGAGTGGTTGAAAGAGACTTGTTATATGCATAATGAAAGACACCTTTATGTCTCTTATCACTTAGGAAATTTCAAGAGTTTAGGAACTCAGTATCAGAAAAGAGGATGAAGATCAAATACATATTTCTTATTATAAATCACAATATGACAAGTAGCTTTATTCCTAATAGCCCCAAACTGGAAACAACCCACTTGTCCTCAATTAATGAGTGGTCAAACTGTGGTACATCCATAGTGTGGAATACTACTCAGCAATGAAAAGGAATGAGCTATTGATAACAACAACCTGATGACTCTCCAGATAATTCTCTGGAGTGAAAAAAGCCAATTCCAAAAGATTACATACTATATGATTCCATTATATAATATTTCTTGAAATGACAAAATTATGGAAATGGAAAACAGACGTGTTGTTGTCAAAGATTAAGCAAGAAGTGTGTCTATAAAAGGACAACATGAGAAATTCTTGTGGTGATAGAAATGTTCTGTATCTTGACTATGTTAGTGTCCAGTGTCCTGGTGTGATATTATACTAGAGTTCTGTAAAATGTTACCATTGGAGGAAATTGGAAGATAATCTGCAATTATCTTAAAATATAAAGTTTAAGAAGAACTATATCTGCTTGAATTTATTGGGGATCTAGCAAAGTAGTTATGGTAAATTTTAAAATGACTACAAATTCCTCCTATTCACAACCTTTTACATGGTGACAGTGCTGCTTCTTCCATTAAGGGATGAGGATCTATGTTTCCATCCCTTGAAACTGGAATGAAGAGTCTATTTCTGATGTGCATTGACCAACAGAACACTAGCAAACATGATGCAAGCAGAAGTTTGTAAGCACTTGTTCATTAGGACTTACTCTTTTTGCTGAACTTAGAACCCTGAAACCATAATATGAATGGGCCTGAGCTAGCCAGCTGGAGAGTCCATATGGAGGAGAACCAAAGCTCCCTGGCCAACTGCCTGCAAACTGCCAGGGGTATGAATGAGTTAGCATCAGAATGAAAAATTTCTCTCATCAACTAGTGGATTACCTTGAAGTAAAATTTGTATGGAGAAGGAAAATTAAATGCTTAATTCATTCCTTTATTTACCGGTTCTTGGAATCATGAATTAGTGTCCTAGTGTGGTGAATTTGTATTGAGTTAACCTTGCTAAGCTAGCACGATGTTTCTTAGATTTCCCTCCCTGCAGAATTCAGGTTAGTGTGCACTACAGTAGACATTTTGTACCAGACTTGGAAGGCAGAAGTGTAGCAGCAGCCATATGTAATTTTTTGTCCACAGGGTTCTCCACAACAAAAGTCAAGGAAGGGGACCATGCAGCTTATCCACATTGTTGTTTACCTGCTGCCTAAACTTATCTGTGTGGGCCAGGAGCCAGGCCTGCAGCTACTCTAGATGCTACCAGATGTTCCTCAGCTTCTCTAACTCCTGGACTAGAGGTGTGTTTAACTCCATGATGAAGGCTTACTTTAAGCGAAGTCTAATTTCCAATCCTGTCTCCTTCTTCTCCTTATTGGAAACCATTTTTACTAGTTCTTGATTTATCCTTCCATTGTTAAAAGTGTAAGCAAATTTATCTATCTATCTATTAATCAAACATCATCAAAGCTTGAGGCTTGGAGGTGGTGAAAGATTGATGTGGGTGCCAGTTTATCTTAGCTCCATCACCTCATGTCCACCTTCCCTCCCCACCTGCCTGCCTGTGGACTTCAGGCTCCAGCAGCTGACTTGGAAGCAATAGCCATTTGGAGAGCGTAACCAACTCCCACAACTGAGTATGGTTAAGTCCCTATGATAAATCCTTTATTATAAATATCTTCTGGTGGGTTCTGCCTCTTTGATTGAACTCTGGCAGATATATCTAGAAACTTCCAAAGTAATGATTTTTTAAAATAACTAATGAATTTATGGTTGGGACTTCTGATTTCAGCTTCAACATGTAAAGGGCTTGGAAGCCGTCATTCTGCATCTACAACAAGAAAAAAAGTGAACAAACTGAAAATCGGCAACTTTTTTTAGACCCATCAGAGCATTGAGGTCACAGGGCACACCACTACCTCCAAATCTGGAGACAGATGAATAGAGAGAATTACAGTCAGAATCAGCATACCTAGAGCAGAAACTGCTGGAGCCACAAACAGGTAGGTACACTTAAATGGTAATTTTGACCAATTGTTGGAGGCTGAGTGTGGATTAGCTTGAAAGTAAGACATGCTAGGCTTAGGGGAGTCCCATACTTTCGTAGGTTTTACCTTCTGGAACCCCACTGAGTTCTCAAGGTAAAGATCTAAGAAAAATCCTCTTGAGAATCCAGAGGGTTCTCCATAACAAAGACCTCTCTCCAAGAGAGAGTCTTAGCTGCCTAGGGAAGGGCAGTTGGCCAACTCCAGCCCCCTCTAGTCCTCCTGTCTCACTTAAGAGGAGTAGAAAAAAGCTAAGAAATCTTCTAAGGTCGTAGCCTATGGACTCAGGCCCACTAAAGGACTGAGATTTAATCTTAGGGCTGTGTGATGGCTCCCCTCTCCAACCTCACTTCAGCAGGTCTCTAGTATAACAGTGGATTATAACTGCAAGAGCTACAAGACACAGATTCTATTTAAGAAGGAGTTTTAAAACCCTTGAAATAAATCTCTGCGGTTAACCCACAACCTTGATGTGTAGTGAAGTTCTTCTGCTTCATTTGTTTTTTATTTTTAGATCTTGCTTTAAAATTTATTGATTTAATTTTATTTTATAATTCTGTAAGACATTTAAGTGGCGCCAAAGTCAAAACCGTAGAACAAGTTACTTTAAGTGAAGTCTAATTTCCAATCCTGTCTCCTTCTTCTCCTTATTGGAAACCATTTTTACTAGTTTTTTTTTCCTACCCCCTACCCCCTTGGCAACCACAAGTTTGTGTTTTATTTCTATGAGTCTGTTTCTGTTCTGTATTTTTTTTTATAGATTCCGCATATGAGCAATCTCATATGGTATTTTTCTTTCTCTTTCTGGCTTACTTCACTTAGAATGACATTCTCCAGGAACATCCATGTTGCTGCAAATGGCGTTATGTTGTTGGTTTTTATGGCATTTTTACTAGTTTTTGATATCCTTCCATTGTTATAAGTGTAAGCAAATTTATCTACCTATTAATTAATTAATTAAATTGTTTGTATTAATATTCTTCCTTTTCTTAGATAAAAGACACCATATTATACATTGTTCTATACTTTGTTTTTTCACGTGGCAATTATCATTCCATGGTTGTGTATCTGTAACCAGATTTTGAATGAGCTAGACTTGCTAGGATGCAGATAGAAAGCAGTTACATATATCATTTCTCCCCATTTAAACTGGCTCTCCCATCTCATTCTTCCTTGACCCTGGATGAAACCTCTGGCTGTACTCAGGGCTTTCTCAATCACTAACAGGTAATGAATAGTACCTAAACTGTATTTAGGCCTTCTCCCTTCCCTCAGCTCAGACCTACAGCAGGTTGGGAGCCCTGCAGTGGGACAGGTGTGCTTGTGGGAGGTGTGATCAACTTCTCTCTTCTCTTCCTTCTCCTGCCCACCTCCCTAGCTGCTGGTTTGTACCCCAGAGTGGGAAGAACCAGAGAAGTTCTTGCTTGGCCGCTGTGGTTGTCCCCTGGTGCTAGTGCTCTCTGGCTGTAGCTCTTTCCAGATGCTGGTCATCCTGCTTTAAAAGTAGCTTCCTGGGTTCTTTGAAAACCATCCCTTTCACTAAGGAGTTCTCACCTACAGTTTCCTCGCCACAGACATTGTCTCCATTTGCTTTGCTGTATAAGACCCCTATCTGCCCCGTGGTTTCTGGGAGTCACCTAGTTCCTTCATGGTCTCAAGGTGACCCCTGGCTTCCTTCTTCAGGCTCTACATAAAGTCACATTGTAGGGACCATCCTGACACTTAACTCTCTGTGAGCTTGGGAGAGGAATTCCCTGGGATCAAGACTAATGTAGGACTGCTGCCTTAAAGGTACATCCAGGTTGCAGTAGTTGGTGTCCAATTTCTCTGAAAGCATCTGAGCCAGGCAGCACATGGTGCTCCCAGACCCTCCCTCCCCAGAGCAGGTCCCGTCCACCTGTGTGCCCTTGTCAGCCTCCTGCAGTCAGATGCCCTCTCCATGCTCAGCCCCACTGGCCTTCTCAGGGAGCTTACTGCCTTCCCAGGGCTGTCCGATGGCTCCGTGCCCAGCTGCTGCCCCTGCTCCTATCATATACCCGGAGGAGGAGGCCGGGCTTACCCCTCGCCCTGAGGCTGAGACTGGCCAGGTGCCCAATGAGGCTTTCTGGTTCCAGACTCACAGCCCCGTGAGCTGAAGACCACATCTCAGGGTATCAGAGAGGGCTTGTCCTGGGAGAGCAGAGTGATGGGTGTTTGAAATTAAGACAAGGGCAGAGATGGCAAAAGTGGATCCTGGACTGGGCACCTGAGGTTAGATCCGGCCCTATAACTGCCAGGGGTTGGGAGATTCCCCTGCCCTATTTAGCTTTAATTTCCCTCACTGTAAAACTAGGTAGGAGATCAAGTCTAGTTCATGGTTTTGTTGGAAGATTTAAAAGAGAATGTGTAAAGATGCTCATTAGTGGTGAATGTCATTTGGGATGAACACAGGATTTACTAAGCTTGGCCTGGCCCAGATTTACTCATTTCTGGTTCCTTTTGGTTTTTTGGTTATAGCAGGAGGGCTTGCACTGGCTTTTTCTGCCTCACCGAGAGCCTGATTTCTTCACATTCAGTAGCTGAATTTCCCTTCTCTGCCTGTATCTACTTGCAATATGGCTTATTAGTTTAGGGTTCTGCCTTGCAAAGAAATCATTCTTTACAGTTAATAATCCAAGGATGTAATTGCAAATGATGCTCTGGGTGATGGCGAGGCAGGAGCCCTGCACAGGGTGGACCATGTTGTGTTGACAGAGGTGTGTGTGCAAGACAGTGTCCCAACTGTTACTCCCAGGACAAATACTTCCAGGACAAACAATTCCTGTGTCAGGGTGGGCAGGAGGACCCTTATGAAGTGTGAGCAGTGAGGATGCAGCCTGGCAGATTTGGATTCAGAAGCAACATGGTCTTGTTCGCCACTGGGTGTGGGAAAGGATGTGTCACTTAGGGACCCCAAAGCTACCCCAAGTAGCCCACATGTCTGCTATCTTAACAGGGGGCCATCAGCTGGACTTCCCTACTTCTCAAAACCTCAGGGCTCTCCTCACACTTCCATGTGGCTCAGCCTCTTCCAGGGCAGGGTCACTGCATCAGGTGCCCTCAGGGCCCAGGAAGGTACCAAAAAACAAGAGAAGTAAGCCAAGGCCAAGCCAAGAACGATGACCTGTACTATGAGGGGTCCTGGTTTAAAGACAAGTGCTTGGCCACTGGAGAGCATCCCAGTCTGAGGAGGCAGTGGCCGCTGGTCCAGCCAGTGGGTGACACACAGAAATACAAACCCATTCATACCAAGTGTTCCCATTTTCCAAGAACGCTAGTATTCTGGATTATTAGGGAAAATATGCAGACTTTTCAACATGGACTCCCCCCCCCCCCTTTTTTTAAACATTTGAAACCTTTCAAAACACGTCAGCAGGCCAGCTTCAGCCCACAGCCCAAGAATCTAATTGCCTCAAAGTAGAGAATTTGCAAACTCTGCCTTGATCTGATGGGAGTTTCAGGAAGACCTGAAGCAGGAGGAATCAGGACTGCCAGGGCCAGGGCTGTGCTGGCATTTCTGAGGAATGTTCCTGGAGTTAATTGACTTTGGATAAATCAAGCATTTGGGATTTGAATTAACCAGCCTGGGCCAGGAGGCAGGGGTGGAGGCTAATGCCCTAGGGCTTGCAGCAGGAAGACTTGCATATTATCCTGGCCAGCTCCTCAGGAGCCAGGCTCACTAGCTGCCCTCTCTGGATCCCCTGGTATTTGCTTTAGGGGCCAAAAATCCCCAGCAGCCTGGCAAAGGGCTATGGCCCATAACTGCACCTTAGCAAATCATTGTCACCCACCCTGGCAGAAGGGGGTGCTTGATGGATCCCTGGGGGCGAGTGTGAGGCACATGAAGGGCCAGGAAGAGGGAGGGGAAGAGCAGTCACGTCAGACTTCAGGACCACAGCTAAGACAGGATTTCACCTTCCGTGGAGGCCTCTCCTATGCAGGGTTCTCACCTCCTTGGTCACTCCCCAGTCTTGCTGTTAGGGTTTCCATCCTGCCATAGACACACAGAAACTGTGAGGGGAAGAGGAACAGACCCCCAAGTGTCAGGAAATCTTATGGGCACCTGGGCCTGGGTGCTCACCTCAGACAAGAGTCAGGGCTATCCTCAGCCTATGTTGTCTTGGTTCCTCTGTCATTTATATAAGGGAGGGGCTGGTGGAGAGCACTGCCTGCACCCCTTAGGGAAGACCTTGGGACTTCCGGGTCAGAAACCATGGCCAGGTTTGCCCCAGTACTGGGAGGGGATGAGACTGGGGGCCTTTAACGAGCTTGATGGGTCAGAGGCAATGGTGAGAAACCCCCAAGCACTCCAGGCCCATCCCAGCTGTCTCAGTTATACCCTCAGTGACACCAGGTGAGGACCAGGGGGTGCACAGATGTTGATTCAGACACAGCTTCCTCATAGGAGTCCCCAGGGAATTCCATTTGGGGGCAGCCCACCACAGCTGTGAGATCAGAGGGAGGCAGCACTCAGCCCCTCCTAACAGAGACCTTTGGATGTTGCCCTTGCAAATGAATATGAATTGATGATTTCCGGAAAAGGCTTTAATAACTCAAAGAACAAAGATGAAGTTATTTGTAGGTTCAGGTTCAAAGACAAGCAATTCTTTGGTAAGTAGCCCGCTTGGTTAATTCCCACACTTCCCACACTGCGCTGCATTCCCTCAGCCAGCTAAGCCTTCAAAGCCCTGGCTGACCATTCACTGCGGGACACTGTGAGGACAGAGGACCGTGGAAGGAGGGACCTGGCTAGGAAGCCTGGCCACCTCTCCCTTCATCTCAGGCTGGGAAGCGATCAATCCCCTAGTAAAGCAAGAGCATCTTGGACCAGCACTTACCTCTGCACAGGCTGGGTTCGGGGTACTGGGTCTCCCTCATTGCTGTACTCCCCTAAACCTTTCTCAGCTCTCATTTCCCTTGAGAGGGAAGGACATGAATCACATAAGTCTTCTGGTGGGATGTGGAGGCAGCCCCAGGGCCCTGAGTCTGTGTCAGGTGCACTGGTAG
The DNA here is from genome assembly GCF_036321535.1 of Camelus dromedarius. Lineage (NCBI taxonomy): Eukaryota > Metazoa > Chordata > Mammalia > Artiodactyla > Camelidae > Camelus > Camelus dromedarius. Next base: position 34,039,508 of record NC_087443.1, on the reverse strand, counting down.
CTCTCCCAGGAGGGTGTGGTCACCTTGGATTGAGAGAGGATGCCAACTGCCAGGCCTGGGCCCTCGATTCCTGGCTCAGGCCCACGTTACATGTGTGACCTTGATCTAATGAGTGTTCTGGGTCAGCCTCTACTATCTGTACTATAAAATGGGGCCAATACTGTAGGTGCACTAAGCACTATCATGTATGTAAAGCTACTATTTGGAAATACTCAGGCGTCAGGAATCCCTCCATGATATGTGAGTGGCCTGAGGAAGCACACAGCTGGGGCAGCAGATGTGCCCTCAGTGATGAGGTTGGGCTGATCTCCCCTCAACAGGGGACAGTGGGACTTTCTGCTTCCCCCTCAGCTCTCCCAGTAAGCCCCCTGATATAATCATTTAATACGATCAGATTATGTTCAATGAATTCCCATTCCAAGGCCTTCTGGTCAACCCAGAGAGACTCCTCTCCCCTGCACACTTCTGGGCCATCTCTCCTTCCATGGGCACATAGAATGGGCAGGATTCTGCCACTGCCACACTCCCACACCACACAGTGAGTAGATGGCCTCAGGGAGTTAGATGCCCCTTGGTTTATACTTTCTCAGGAGTGGTTAGGGACTGAGTAACTCATTTGCATGGAGAGCTAATGTTTATTGAGCACATACTACATCAGGCAATGAGCTGTGTTACTATCCCAATTAATTCTCAAAAGAGACTTATTGCTGTTCTCTAGTATGGAGCTGGAAGCAGAGTCAGGGGCAGTTGAAGAGCTTGTCCAAGGTCACAGGCTGGTTCAGGAAGAGTTGGAAAGTAGGCAGAGGTGATGTGATTGCCCGTCTGGGCCTTCGACCTCACTGAGATGACAGTTCTTGAAGGTGGGACACAACCTATCCTTCAGGAAATGTGCTTCCTCTGTGCTTGGTAGCTATACTGCTCTCCCACCCTGGACATCTCCAGTGTTACTCTCTGAGCTGGACCAGGACTGGGGCTCACATGGGAGAGCCCATCCCACAGTCCTGAGCTCCTCTGCTGACCACCCTGCTGCACCTGGCGGGAGGCTGGCCAGAAGTGGCCAAGCAGGGCTGTTTATTGCCAGGATCTCTGATGCCCCACGGAGGACTGATTTGGTTCCTTTTCATTACATTTTCTGCTGATTAAAACATATGGTAAAACATTTTAGAAAATACAGAGAAGCACAAAAAAGAAAAAATTTTAATTTGAAATCAGCGTTTCTATATGTTTTATGTTGTCTGTCTTTAGTGTGTGATGCTTTTTCTACTTTAAGAAGTTTTTTTGATGTGGTATTTGAATGAAGTATTCAGTTAATCAGTTAATATTGGTTTGAAAACTCCTTTCCGGTCAACCATGCTTTTCTGGGCCCTTGGTATGAGGGGGTACCTGCCATCACCTCACCTTCCGTACACTGGACTGTGAACACCCTGCTAGAAAGTCAATTTATACAAATTTGGGGATTTTTATTCCACTTAATTCCAACCATCCTTCCTCTCAGATGCAAAGCCTTTCCCTTAACCATGCTTGGTGACTAGTTTTCATTATCATTCCCAATGAAAAACTAACTCTGTTCAAAAATTCATAGCTCATCTGACAATTGAAATAGGTCCCAAAAGTTTTCCACATGGAAATGAACCATTTGTAGGGAATAGCCCTGACCTGTGGCAAGAAAAAGAAAAATAATTTTTTAAATTATTAGAGATTGTTCATTATCAAAATGATACACAGGGGGCAGGTATAGCTCAGTGGTAGAGTGTGTGCTTAGCATGCACAAGGTCCTCGGTTCAGTCTTCAGTACCTCCATTAAATAGATTGATAGATAGATAGATAGATAGATAGATAGATAGATAGATAGATAGATAGATAGATAGATAGAGAAAGAAAGAAAGAAAGAAAGAAAGAAAGAAAGAAAGAAAGAAAGAAACCTAATTACCCTCCAAAAGCAAAGATTTTTATTTTCAATGGAAAAGAATCAATAAATATATATGTAACTGAATCGCTTTGCTGTGCACCTGAAACTAACATTGTAAACCAATTACACTTCAATAAAAAATAAAAATTAAAAAAAGATACAAAAAGTAGGAAAGCAGGAAAATAATAAAAGAGTAAAGAATAAAATATTACCCCAAATCCCAAACCTACAGATAAGTGCCTGTAATATGTCAAATACAGTTTAGTAAACCTCATTTTCCTTGAAGGATAGACCAAAAATTGCAGTGGAGTTATAGAAAGTATTGAGCATCACACAGACGTTTCTTCATGAGACAAACTAATTCCCCACCCTCTGCTACAAAAAACCCTGAAGTTACAATGAGTCTATAAAACCACTAACAAATTAGGGCTCTAAGTGGAGAATCTTTAGTTTGATTATAATCTGTGTGTTTTTAAAATTTAAGTGTCCAGGAAGTGACACTTAGACTCATAAAAATTAGAGTATTTCTAAGCAGACAAGTCTATTTTTGAAAAAATTTGAAGAACGACATTTAAAACTACCTTCACCCTTGGGGAGATTCTCCTGGGGTTTGGCCCTAAGTATAGGCCCTCCTGCAGAGCTTCCTCCCCGCCCTCTGATCACAGCCCAGTGGGTGCAGGTGCAGGAAAGAACTGGCCTTTCGTCCGACAGAGGGAAATGTGCAGACCCACATCTGTCCACCCCGGGTGGCAGGTGTGGAGCTGTGGTTCCAGCCTCTGGGAATTGGTGGCCTAGCTCCTAGGACCCAGGGAAGCTCGGGTCATGAAAAAGGCCAGGGAAAGAATTGTCCTCCCGAATCACCGATGTCAGAAGTGGTGTGGCCCTTGGGGACCATGGGTCCTAACTTTCAGAGGAGTCTGGGACCCGGGGAAGCTGGAGCAGGGTGGGGAGGGCACTGGCAGGAAAGCAACCAGGCAGAGCAGCTGGGCCTCCCTTCTCTCTTTACATCAGGGATGCAGCAAGTTAGGGCTCAGGACAGAGAAGATTCCACGGCTGCCAGCTGTGGACTGTCTGAGCCCCGTGAGTGCCACCTCCCAGCTCCCCCAAATAACAGCACACACACCACACAGAAGCCCCGCCCCCTCCTCAGGCTCCCCTGTGTCAGTAAATGGCACCCCCACCCCCAGGCGCTTAGGTCACTCACCTGCATGTCGTTCTGGATCCCCCTTGGCCCCCACCCCCACACCCAGTCCCCCCACGGTTCTGGCTGCCTCTGTGTCCAAACGCACTCAGACCTGCCAGCCCCTCCACAGACTCACTGTACTTAGAGTAAAGCCCCAACCCCTTCCTGGGGCTCCCGAGGCGCTGCCCCTCGCCTCTCACCTCTCACCTCTTTCCCCTCAACCAGCTCAGCTGGTTACACCTCAGGTCTCGGTCACACAGCTTGGAACCCTCTTCTGGGACTTTCCCTGGCCATCCCCTCAGCTGGCCTCAGTTCCAGGACCGCCTCCTCAGAGAGACCTCATCTTGCTGAGAATTTTAAATAATATACAAAAGTAGCAAAAGTTGTACAGCGCACTGGAAGCCGCCTCCACCTACCTCAGTGATGGTCAATCCCGGCCAGTCTGGTTTTACTGATCCCTCACCGTTGAATATTTTGAAGCAAATCCCAGACATCCCACCACTTCCTGTATAAATATTTCACTTTCTTTTAAAGAAAAATTGTATCTAAAAGACAGGACAGGTCACCTGTTCTTAAACGGCTGTCCCTTCCCTCGTGTATTGACGTCACAGCACTTTTCATTTTAGCATTTGTTTGTTCATTGTTTGTTACTTTATTGTCTGTCTCCCTCCCCAGTCCCTCCAATGTCAGGCCCTGGAGAGCAAGATGTCTGCCTGTCTTGTCCGCACCAAACCCCAGAGCCCTACACAGTGCCTGGTGCATGGGAGGTGTCAGAATAGGGCAGAGAAGAGAAGCTGCTTCTGCCAGAGTGTGAGCTCTGCTCGCCAAGGGCAGGCAGAAGGGGAGGGATGGATGGATGGACAAGTCCATTGACATTCTTCTTATGTGGTTGTCTTTTAGATAAAAAACCTATCTCTGTGGAAGATGCCACCATAATATGCCCAGGAGTAAAGATAGAGAAGCCAGATGAGTAAGTGCCTAGCCTGGAGGCCACACGGGCAGCTTTTGCCACCATGAAGTGTAAAGAATGTGGGACACCACCTCTCCTGAGGAAGCACTTGTCTGTCTCCAGGAGCGCTCAGGGCATCCTCCATACCTGCCCTGGCTGGTGGTCCTCTGAGGTGCTCGGGGATGCACTGTGGCCCAGGCTCTGCAGAGGAGGGCACGATGCAGGAGATGATGTGCCCCGGGGATGGTACCTTTGCTCCAGGCAGCCTTTTGGAGCTAAACTCACATACTCTGTAAATACAGAGAAGCCGGGATGGTGACACCGTACTGCCATCCCTGGTCACTTAGCTCATGGCCAAGAGGACATCTGATCCCATATGGGGCTCCTCACTGCCTGGGCAGCCTTCATTGCAGAGGTTGACCTCGTAGTACTTTGGGATGAGCTCTCCTTACCCTTGCTGTCTGCTCTGTGGTGGCCCCGAATGCCTGATGTTCAAAGTCATTACAGTGAGGAGATTACGAGCTACAATTTGAGCCAAGTGGAAGAAGCGCATCTGTCCGGCCTCGTGGTCACTGCCTGCCCTTCCTCTGCTGCAGGGAGCTGTGTGTTGACGTCCGCCTGAACCACGGGACCGCCGTCATCAACAACGATGTGCACATCAGCAGCAGGAGCCGTGTGGCCGCCAGGGTGCAGCTCCCGGACCCAGGGCCACCCTGCCCCCTGCGCAGGAGGGCAAGATGCCCGGGAGGCCATTGTGGGGAGCAGCGGGCCCTGGGCAGGCCCGGCAAGTAGCCTGTGCAGACAGGCCCCTAAAGCAGCATCTCACAGGCAGCTCAGGGCCCTGAGCTCCACATCGAGGAGCTGGACCCGCATCAGGCTTGGGCAGTGCCCTGGGAGTGTTACTAAAAAGAGCACCTGGGGTACAACTTACTGTCCAGACCTTGCAAACCTCTGCTGTCTCTGTGAAAGCAGTGTCATTGAAGGCACTTGGAAGGGACCAATTAGAGCTCTAAACAGAATCTAGAAACAGTGCTGAGGCTCTGCCCACCCTGGACCCACCTGGCCACCCCCACTGGCCTAAGCCTTGTGCCGGGGAGCTCCAGGCTCCATCTTGGATTCCAGCAGGGTGAGTGGGAGAGGCTGGGACACTGTGTCCTAGGAGACAGAGTGCAGGACCTCTGGGACACTCGGGCCTTCCAAATTGCGGTCTTGGGCACAGGGGTCGGGAGGACTGGACCAGCTGTGGCTGAGCCCAGTCAGGGACTGTTTCCGGTGTGGCTGAGGCAGCTGGCAGGGCTCTGAACCCACTCCTGACCACCAGAGCTCCCGCCTCCTGAGCCTGTCTGGGGACACCGGCTGCCACTTTGCAGATGTCATCAGCATCCCTGTGCCTCTCCTCCTTTCTCGTGCTCCTCAGCCGTTCCTCTCCCCTGGCTCGCTCTGGTCTCTGCAGGGAGACTCCTCAGTTGATGGGGAAGCTGTCAGGGCCATGGGGAGGGCAGGGGTTCATCTTGGGGAGAGGAAGCTGGGAACAAAGGGCTGCTCCCCTAAGACCTGCTTTTCCAAGCTCCACATCAGCCAGACACCTTAGCCTGGGGCTGCTGGACACGGGCCACAGAGAGCGTTAGGCTGGAGTGAGGTTTCCCCTGGAGGAGGGATGCCTGTGCTGAGTAGCCACCACCCTGGTGTCCAGTACAAGCTGGTGAGGGTGACAACCGTGTGACGGTCTCCCTGTGTCTGTCTCCCTTGTCCCTGCACATCCCCCCATGGATCAGAGACCGAACCTACACATTTCCCACCAGGGTCCCCTTCCCTGCAGCCACCCATCCACAGGCACATTTAGGAGAGAACTCAGGAGCAGCCTATCCTAGCACAGGGCCCCCTCAGCCTGACTGGGCCTCTCCTTTCGGCCGCCCTGTTTCCTGGGCACAGGCTCTCTCTCCCCCTTCCCTGCCCCGCTTCTCTCAAGCAGAGCACTTGACTTAGGGAAGGGCTGTGCAGTGCACGGGTGCTCAGATGCAGCACACGTGCCTGTGGTTATGAACAACAGCACGAGAACAGATCCCATTCTGTAAGCCCCCACGTGGGCCTGGCCTGTGCTGGGACTGTCTGTAACCTCTCTGACGCTCTCAGCTGTCTGCCATTTCCTCACTGCAAATGTGGGGACAGAGGCTCAGAGAGATGGAGTCATTTTGCCCAAGATTGCGGAGAAGTAGGGGAGAGAGGCTCCAGGGATGTGATCAGGGTCTCCTGGATGTGTTCTTGCACCCCCACTTCTCAGGGGGCCCCAGCTGCCCCTCCCTCACCCATCTGTGTGTCGTAGCTCTTTGTGGTCCTTACAGAACCCCTGAGAAGTAGTTCTGTACTAGGAAGACAGTGAGGGCTTGGTTGTCACTGCCTGGAGGACTGGACCTCCTTGACAGGGCCATGCAGGGAGCTGCTGAGCAAGGGCAGCCATGGGGTCCATGGACCAGGGCTCCAGAGGGGCTCTCTGGGTACCACCCCTGACCTCCCAGCCCCACTGTGGTCCCTCTAGATGAGGTAACTTGAGGAGAAGGGAGAGTGAGCTGATGGGAGAAATCAGCCGTGGGAAACAGTTGGTGGGCACCTGGGAAGAAATCACCAAGAGCAGCCCCAGGAATCTGACACCCGTGCCTTCTGCAGAATGAGCCTTCAGAGAACATCCCTGGACCAGCGATGATCACAGTGCCCAAAGGTGTCATGATGATGATCACAGTGCCTACAGTTGTCACAGTGAGAACCAAAGTGCTGAAGGCTGCCACCATGATGACCACAGTGACTAATGTTGTCATAACCACGACCACAGTGACTATGGTTGTCACAGAGGAAGAGACCACAGTGCCTTAGTATATCTCAGAGGAGAAGACCACAGGGCCTGAGCTTATCCGAGAGAAGACGACCACAGGGCCTGAGCTTATTTCAGAAGAGGTGACAACAGGGCATGAGCTTATCACAGAGGAGAAGAATGCAGGGCCTGAGTTTATCTCAGAGGAGAAGACCACACGGCCAGGGCTTATCCTAGAGGAGAAGACATAGGGCCTGAGATTATCCCAGAGGAGGAGACCAAAGGACCTGAGCTTCTCCCAGAGTAGGAGACCACAGGGCCTGAGCTTATCAGAGGAGAAAACCATACGGCCAGAGCTTATCCCAGAGGAGAAGCCACAGGACCTGAGCTAATCCCAGAGGAGAAGACCACAGGGCCAGAGTTTATCAAGAGGATAAGACAACACAGCCAGATCTTATCTCAGAGGAGAAGACCACTGTGCCTGAGCTTATCCCAGAGAAGACAACTGGGTCTGAACTTATCTCAGAGGAGAAGAACACAGGGCCTGAGCTTATCCCATAGGAGGTGACCACTGGGCCTGAGCTTATCCCAGAGAATACCACAGGGCTGGAGCTTATCCCAGAGGAGAAGACCTATGGCCGGACATTATCCCAGAGGAGAAGAACACAGGACCTGAGCTTATCCCAGAGGAGAAGCCCACAGGGCCTGAGCTCATCCCAGATAGGTGATCACAGGCCCTGAGCTTATCCCAGAGGAGAAAACCACACTGCCAGAGCTTATCTTAGAGGAGGAGACCACAGGGCCTTAGCTTATCCCAGAAGGGCTCTCTGGATACCAGCCCTAACTTCTTCAAATCTTTCTCCTCTGATAGGGCAACCCAAGTCTAAGGGGGACTGGGCAGACGGGGAGATCTGGGATGGGATCTGAGCTGCAGGGGAAGAGATCACCCGGGTCCAAACCAGGACTCTGCTGTGTGTTCTTTCTTTAGGCACATGGGTCAGGAGCAAGCCTTCCAACAGTCTCCCAGCAGCCTCCCCCAATGCCATCTCTCCCAGGAGCCTCTCCCCAGGCGGCTCTTACCCCAGCAGCGCCTACCCCACCCACCTGCTTCATCCTCTGTGCCAACCCTCTCTTCTTGTCTTGGTTCATCCCGGCCCTGCTTCTGTACCTGTTGCTGCTCTGGCACATCTGTTGTCTGTGTCGCAAGAAGGTGTGTGACCCCTGCCCACACAGCCTGTGTCCAGCCCTCATCAACCCCCCGAGGGACCAGACACATGTCTGCTCCATGACGCTGCCCGTGGGCAGGTTCCCATCAGCTCCAGGTCCTTAACCAGCAAACAAGGCACAGACTCTGCCTTTCATCTGGGATAGACACAGCCTAGGCTTCCAGGTGGCTACCTGCCTCCTGCTTTCACAAGGAGGTGGCCTATGGGCTATCCCAGGCCTGAGGAGAAGGGACCCCAGGTCCCCTGAGACCAGGGCTGCTTCACAGCAGTCAGGCTTCTGGGGGACTCAGGTGGACCAAGGCTGGAGGGGCCTCTGCTCTTAGGGGAAGAAGAGGGGTCTGCAGGGGCACTGACGGCCTGAAGGGAGGATACAGGCCAGGTGGGTGCTAACCTCAGGGACAGCTGTGCCTTTGAAAACAGCATGGTCCCTCCACATCTCTAGTGCCTTGCATCACTCCTTCCTCAGTCATTACTGTGTCCCCAGGATGTGCAGGGCTCTGTCCTGGGCCCAGAGGGACAGAAATGAAGCAGCCCCACCCTTGCCCACAGGAGCTCACGACCTGGTGGCTGGTCTGGTGTGGATACCTGTGGGGCATTGAGGATACCTTCAGGGGGTGTGGCAGGTGTCCTGATAAAGCAGGACAATAGCCAAGGACAGAGACTGGCCCCGGCAGGGAGCCAGAGAGCTGGGTGAGGAAGAGGGAAAAGCAGAGCCAAGAAAGGACACGCAAACCAGCAGAGAAGCCAGCAGGTCAGGTTTCTGCAAAGAGGGGAAAGTAAGGAGAGAGAGGCCGGGGGAGAGGCGGGTGGACTAGCATCCCTGAGGGCTGGGAGGCCGGGAGCTGCAGGGGACGGGAGGTAAGGGGAGAGGAGGAAGGGGTGAGGGTGTTCTCTTGTCTTCATATGATGTCAGGGCTGCTGCTGAGACTCCCAGGGGGGCCTCTACCAGGGACCAGTCGCCTTAGTCTACCTGTCTCCCCCCTTGATCCTGCAGGGAGGGGCCGATTCCCCTTTGATAACTGAGGAGACTGAGGCTCAGGGAGGTGGAGCCTGTTGGTTACAAACCCTCAGGCAAGGGACACCCAGACTGACACCCCAAAGCCCATGTTCTGTCCCCCTGCTGCCATTGAGCAGGGTCCCCTCCTGTCTGCAAAGCCAAACCAGAGCCCCACAGGCCCCTTACAACCTATGATTATGTCACCGTGCCCCACAGTGACTGTCCGTCTCTGCATACCAAGTAGGCAGGAAAAAGGTGGATGGAGGTGAGAAGAGCCATCATGGAGGGAGCTGTGACCCCCAGGCTGGGGTGGGAGGAGAAGGAGCCAGTTCATGCCACAGAGGCCTGTCCCCAACAGTATCACTTCGGTGGAGATAAACTTTATGGACATTGGACTTTGACCACTTCAATTTTGATCGCTTCCATTCTAGACCATCAAGGAGCCACCACCAACCCAGGAAAGAGCAAAGGTAAGCGGTGTGTTTGGTCTTGATGTTGTCAGCATGCCTGATGCACACACTGACCCGCCAGAGAGGCCTCCTGCCACCGATGGGAATATGCCCTCCCCACCCCTCCAGCTCCCACCTACCTGGGCAGGGAGAGCTGGCAGGAGGATGATGGTGACAGAGAGGCACAGAGGGACCCCAGGGAGGCCATGGGACTCACAGATATCACCCAGGCAACACACTTCCCATGTTCCCAACATGGCCTTTTTCAGAGCCTTTGTCACTGAATCAGCAACGTGGTATAGCCTGTTTCAGGAACAGCTATGATCCCTCCTGAAATAAATGGGCTTTTTGTCAATTCCCAAGGGATCTTTGTAGGATGGTCCTTCCCCAGGACTCAGGTGAGCTTTTGGAAAAGGACCCTCAGGTTTCAGGGACCTGGTCCCCCTTCTCCAGGCTCTGAGTCCGTTGGGCTCCATTTCCGTGGTCTTCATCTCCGTCTGTTGTCAGCATGAGGGCCTTGGCTGGGGGTGACCTTTAAGGACATGGAGCTGAGGAGAGGGGAGGGAGGAGGGCATTGAGCTGTGAAGGGGGTGCAGCCCAGGTGAGCACAGGGACCAAGGGACAGGGGAGCAGGCTGTGGCTCACCAGGGTGGGTGCCCAAACCAGGGCCCATAAGAGGCAGTTGGAGCAGGGGTACGGTGTCCCAAGAAAGGGGACCTGGGCCTGAGATCTGGTGGGAAACAGGGTCACTCCCCGGGCCAGCATCTGCGCTGGTTGCAGTGTGGACTGGGGATGCTGGATCTGCCAGAGTTGGGTGAGTACCCCCTGTCCCTGCTCATGACCCACCCCCCATAGCCTCCATCATGTGACACAGCCTTAGGCCCAGCTTCTCCAACAAGGGCAGCTCCAGGAACCAAGGGGACAGGACAGAGTTTGTTGGCCTTTGTAGAAGGCCCATCTTTGTGAAGCAGAAGCGTGTTTCTCACGCAGAGGACACTCTCTCACTGTGCCCGCTGCTGCTGATCTGTCCTTGATTCTCCTGCAAACATTCCCTGAATGACCAGAACTTGACAGGTGCTGGGGCAACAGATGTCATGTGTCTGCAGCCAGGAGCTGCCAGACAAGGAAGCAGACAGGGTTTTCTTTTCCTAGGAGCCTGAGGACACATGTCACATGCAGACATGCCCCATGGTGATTGTCCCGCATGGATGCCAAGGATGCAGGATGAAACGGATGGAGGTGAGAAGGGCTCTGGGGAGCAGGAGGTAAGGGGAGCTGCTTCGTGCACAGGCCTGGGACTGTAAGGCATGGCCCGAGTAGGAATGAGCTACAGGCAGTGGACTGCAGTCACTGGGACCTGAGAAAAGCCAAAGGCCTCCTGACCCTAGTGGCCCAAGGGAGGCCAAAATGTATGAGGGCTCATGCTCCTACCACCACCAGGGTTCCTAGCAAAGGGATTTCCCCCTCAGGCTGGGGCCAGGGTTCTGGATGTTAAGGGGTGGCCCCAGGTGGAGGCTACAGTGCTGTCTTGGGGTGGTGGGGGAGGCAGAGCCCTGAGAGCCCATCTCGAGTCAGCAGGGACATGACTCCTCTAGTGGCAGCATCTATGCCTGTAGGTTCCTCACAACCACATCTGCTTTTCAGGGAAAACTGGATACTTTGTGTGACTTTGTTCAGCGCTGCAGCCAGGCACCATTGATGTGGTGCCCGCCCAGGGCCATGGTAAGCAGGGCACAGGGATGCTCCCTGTGGGCTGGGGTCTTGTCTTTGCCCTTGACTGCTGCCCCTTGAGACTCTGGGTCAGAGAGCCCTGTCTGGGTATCTGACAAGAGGGACGCCCAAGATGTGGAGACCTGGTGCTCATGAGCCTCCCAAGTGATTCTCAACACATTTCCCCTGCGTCCTCGTCCCAGGTGTGTCAGGAACTTTCTTACCCAGAGGAACACCCGGCACATCCGATCTTAAGTAAACAGGTATAGAGAGGAGGGCAGGCAGAGTCCTGTTGGCCTCCTAGTTCCTCCCCACTGCCCACCTGGCCCTGTGGGACTGCTGGCTGCGCCCCATCCATGAGACCCTCCCGGGCTGGTCACTCAGGTGCCAGGAGTGGTGGGGGACATGGTGACATCCCCTCCACAGTGTTGTCTGGAAACACTGGCTGCTTTTACCAGGTAGTAAAGATGCCTTCCTGTGTCAGTGCCTGTGCCAATGGGGAGAAGCCAGATTGTTCCAGTTGTCATCCTTGGAATTTAATATAATGGCAGCTAATGTTTAAGTCCCTTCTATGGGCCAGTTTCTAGCCCAAGATCTTTACATGTTTTGGTTGCTTTAATCCTCCCAGTGACTGTAGGTAAAGATGCTACCATTATCTCAGCTTTACTAAGGGGGTAAAGCCACAGAGTGGCTGAGTGACATGTCTCAAGTCACTAAGGATGGGAGGGGCAGAGCCAGACCTAAACCCAGAGCCTGGCTCCTCCCTTCTCATTGCTCTGCCCTCCTTTCGCGTCAGCACTCATGATTTCATGATGGTAACTCCCAAACTACCAGAGGCTGCCCTTCTCAGGCCTCTAAATCCAAGAATCGTGGTGCTCCTGTTTCACCTGGGAGTCATCTGCCTGGACATCATATTCCTGGTTATCCCCATGCTCAGCCCCTCTGCATAGACGGGGTCAGGGGCCTGGAGGATGCTGTGGTCCCAGGGTCTGTAAGGTGGGAAGCTCTGATGGCATTCACTGAGTCAGGCAAACACTGGCTCTCGGTGACTGGGCAGCAGGTATTTAGAAGCTCTGGACAAGCCTGAAAGCCCCTGGACACTGCTCATAACACACCCGAGGCATGTTCACATCCAGCAGAGACACTGTCTGGTGACAGAGGTGTCAGGGCTCCTATGGCAGCTGGGACCCAGCCCTGGGTCTGAATCGAGCTCTCAGTCCCAGCCTTACTTGCATGGAAGCCTAATTCTCCTGGAGTCTCTCCCCAGAACCACAGCCCCATTGTGGTCAGGAGAGCCCCCACGCCAGCCTTATGCCCTGAACAGTGGAGACGCCCACTCAGAGATGCCCACTCAGGAGCAGGAGGGACAGAGCCAGACAGAGGATTGAAGCAGAGGGAGGCAAGAGACCATGGGTGGACAAGGGGAAGGTTCCAGAAATGCCTCTTGCCCATTGAGGTGAGGGCAGGGGCGCTGAACCCCTCTCTGAAACAGTCACATTCCAAGGGCCGCCCTTGGAAGCTCAGGTTGTGGGGGCAGCAGAGTGATGGGTTAGGGGCCCTTACAGCTGCCCAGGGCTCTGTGAGGCCCCTGAATGCCAGATCTCCTGTGCACCCAGCAGTGTGAGCTCTCAGTGACCTGTGTGCTTGCTGAAGGCAAAACCGGGGCCTGAGAGGTCAGGGAAGTTGCCAAGGCCGCCGGGAGAGTAAGTGGCAGCAGCCAGAGCTGCCTGAAATCAACCTGTTCCTCCTGAGAGGGGCCGGGAGCCCTTAACTGTGCCTTGTGGACGTGCCCCCCACAACTCCTTTGCACCCACACCCTCTGACGTCGTTCCTCCCAACTGTTGTCCTGGAGATCCAAGTGTTGTGGGATTTCCATGGGTACCCCTTATTCAAACAGGAGTAGGGGTCCTGGCTCCTTCTCGTGGGGCCTTCAGTGCACTGGTCCCAGGCCTTAAAGTGAGTTACAGACTAAGAGATGAGATATCAGCTGGGACCTGCGTCTCTGCAAACCAGAGTCAGCCCCAGCCCTTAGCATGCAGAGTGTGGTTCTGGGGAGAGGCTCTAGGAGAATCAGGTGGAGAATGCTGCTTCCATGCAAGGAAGGCTGGGACTGAGAGCTCAAACTGCCAGGCTGCTTGGGGACGCATTACCCAGGAGTGTCCTCATGACCTTCCAGGTACTATGGCAGTCTTGTTTTCTGTAACCCTTCTGTGAAAGGACCCTGTCTTTCTGCCCCACCACCTTTTATTCCACAGAGGAAATTTTCTAATAATGGTCCCTTCCCGACCATCTTGCTACACACATATATGAAATGATTCAACAAGACAGTCTAGTTTCTTAGTCTTGAGCCAAACCCTGACTCCTGTCCAAAGTCTGATTCTTTTTCTTCACTGCCTTTCCCAGGGCAGTCCATTCACTTCATGAAAATCAATTCTCCTAGATCCGTCAGGAAAATCACGTAAAAGGGGGAAGCCTTCCCTGTCTCACTGAATGTGATGCTGACAGTGATATAACTGTCCCTAGAGAGTACAACTTGGGTGATGTCGCCACCACACAAGGTCTTTTACCTAAGAATCTCATTTCATTGTCATAATAACAGCGGTCATTTATACCGAGCAGGGATGGCCAGACACTAAGTACTTTACACAAGCTTATGCTTTTCATCCTTCCAACAACTGAATAGCAAAGGAAGCTGACACCTATTCAGTGGAATCACCTGCACATTCGCACAACCATGAAGCGGGAAGATCAGTACCAAAGCCAGGCACCCAGCTCCTCCCCGCGAGCTTGGCTGCCTCTCTGTCCTGCCAGGTGGTCACTACTCTGCATTTTGAAGCTGAAGAAACTGAGGCTCTGACATTCTGTGACAGGGCTGGAGGGGTTAGTGGGGCTGTAAATGACTCCATGGGAGGCTCACTTCCTAGTCCAGTCTACGTCTCCTGTCAGGGTGATAGAAAAACATCTGGAAAGTACTTCCTTCATGCAAACCATTGTGAATGTTAATGTCTTATTTTCACACTGTTGTTTGCAGACTGTGTTTCAATCTGAGATCATATGTATTTGCTGGAAACAGTTGTCCTGGGTAACGATTAGAGCTGCAGACAGGCCATATGATGCGTTCATGGCCAAGGAGGTCTTGAGTCCCTGTCCTTTGACCCCATCCACAGAGGGGTGTGTGATAAAAGCTGGGACAGGGCTTCAGCCCTCCAGGAAGTCCTAACTTGACAGCTGTGCTTCAGGAAAGTCTCAGATCATGACTTTGGGATAGTGATGGAAGCAGGCTTGATGACCCCTGCACCCCAACTCCTCACACACACATGCAGGCACACACACACACACACACACACACGCAGGCACACACACACACATCCTTATGTAATAAGCAGGAAATCCAGAATTGGAGCCAAAGCTCCAAAGCACTGGATGTTAAGGTTCAATCAACAATTTGCTGATCATGTCAAGAAACATCCCTTCTCCATGGAGCAACTGAGCAAATGTCCTGGGGCAGCTGGGATTGGCAAATGGAAATGCTGGAAATCAAATACTATCTTCATCAATCCAATGGTCAAGATGTTCACATGATACCCAGTGTCACACATGGGGTGTGGCGGACAGATGCACAGCAGCCCTGTAGGTCAGAGTGCTGCAGAACACCAAAGGCAGGACTTTCCCTGCATGTGGGTCCACACATACAGAGCCCAATGATGATGAATGAACAGATGGATGAGCCCTTGTAGTCACATGTGCTTCTGTGCAGATACTTTGGTCATTTCCCTGACATTTCGGATCTGTCAGTATAAATCTGCTTCGTGGGCCACTGTCAGGGATGTGGAAGGTTGCCTTGCATTTTCAGGAGTGATCATAGGAAAGAACTTGCTTCAACCTGTTACCAAGTTTGTGAACTTGGCCTAGTTTCTGCAAGGCTTGCCTTTCTTATCTCAAAGATATGGATCAAACAATACAGTTATGAAGAATGCTCATTTCAATTTGGTGAGGCTAAGAGAATATCATTGTGAGCCCAAATGCCAGAGGTGCTGGAGTCCCACTGACAGATCCAGTCCAAGGCTGCCTACCGATTATTCCATCTGGTGGTAGTTGCCACTCCAGCATCAGGATAGACGGGGATGCTTCTGGCTCCCTGTTCTGTCTGGGATGAACATCAGGAGAACAACAGCATGTCTAAGAATCTCCCATGCTCACTGATGCCCATCTCCTCTTAGTGCTTGTCTGGGAAGATAACAGAGATGGGGACCCATTCTTTGCTTCCTGTTCTGGAGAGGAGTGTACCTGCTGGGTCCCCACCTTGACAAAACCTCCGTCCTTATAGTTGGAGCAACCTTAGCTCCCACCCCAGGAAAGTCACCCACAGTATCCAACTTGTGGTGTCTCAGCCTGTGTTCCTATAGGGCTTTCCCTTGAGAAATAAAAGATGTTGTGTGTGAAAGCACCTAGCATGGAAAAATGAATACAAAGCTCCTGAGAATGAAGAGAGAGAAACTTAAAGGAGAAGAAAAGAACACAAAATATGATCTGAGTTGGACCATGCCTGGAAAGTGGTGGTAACCAGGAGACAGAGCCCATGTCAGGGCTGGGAGAAGACATGGGGAGAGGTGAATGGTCAGCAATTGGCACAACCCCAGGACTCTTGGGTCCCATAGCTGTCACGTCCTCCTCACACAAAGGCTAGCACAGGTGGACCCTCTTAGCTTTATCACAGACCCTACAGATGGGCAGGAAGAAGTTGAGGAGGACAAGGGACCACCCCTTCCTGGCTCCTGTTGAACCTCCCACTCATACCAGAACAGGGTTACTTATCGATTATTATCCTGAACCTTCCTCCATGCAATTACAGGGAGGATGCATGTAAAGTAAAGTTGGGCAGATGGGCCTCAGCTTTCTGGATATATTTTGAGAGGTTTCTTACCTGGGCCGACTTTGTGCTAAAGACTTCATGGTCTCTAACCTTTGCCTTAAAACAGGTAAGTACAAGAGTACAAGTGAAGGCAATTAATGAGGACGCTTTATTCTGGAGGAAACTGGTTTGCATTGCAGTCCAGTCTTTTGTTGGACTGGACCATGTGACCCAGTGGTCAGTGACAGGCCTTCCATCAGTCTCCCTGCAGGCCATCCAGGCCAGAAGTCAGGAGCCTAATCTTAGTCACTCCCCTAGTTTTCACAACTCCCCAGAGACAGACAAGTAATGATAAAGTCTCAGAGATCAGGCTTCTTGCTCAAAAAGGAACATGATTGCAGGGTTCATAAGAAAGACTAAGTAGGAACAGTCATTTTGTTGGAAATGAAGTTAAGGGGATTCATAGAGAAGGTAGGGCTTAGGGTAGGTCTTAAAAGGTGAGTAGCAGGCCACTAGGCAAACAAGATAAAGAAGGACACTCCAACGAGAGGGAATAGCTTATTTAAAAACTTAGAAATATAAACTAGTTGTTCCAGGAAAGATTTTTTAAAAATATTTTTTATTGATTTATAATCATTTTACAATATTGTGTCAAATTCCAGTGTAGAGCACAATTTTTCAGTTACACATGAACATATATATGTTCATTGTCACATTTTTTTCTCTGTGAGCTACCATAATATAGAATAGATAAACAAGATTATACTGTATACCACAGGGAAATATATACAAGATCTTATGGTGGCTCACAGAAAAGAGTTTTATCTGATTGCCTGTGTCCTAAGCAGCCCAGAGATGCTGTCAGCTTGTCAGTGTACCCAGGCCACTCACTCTGTCACATCCAGGACTCTTATCTGGGGACAAGGGGAACATGACAGCAAAGCCAGGGGTAGTTGTTGCTGCAAACAGATTATGCTGTCTCAAAGGGTCTGCATCAATCTCTACCCAAAACAGGGGGCTAGTGTGTGCTGCTGACTTCACAGTCCATCACCCATCTGAGGGTGCCCCCACCTGCCCTTGCCCTGCAGACCCTGAACCTAGCCTGAAGGTTGTGGAGAGGCTCATCCCTTCAGCACACACTCGCCAAGAGAGCCTTGGTGCTGGTGTTAAAGTGGGTGTCAGGCCTTGTCCTTGCTCCCCAGGCTCCCAGTCTAGCAGGTAACACACAAGTTCAACATCAGAGCAGCGAGAGTCAGAGTCAGAACAATGGGGCTCCCAAGGGGAAGGAAGGGCAGACGTCCAGTGCCTGAACAGAGTCTAGAAATAAGAGCATAGGCTTGAGGCCAGCACCCAGGGAAAGGAAGGGCATCCAAAAAGCCCACATTGTGGAGCCTGACAGGTACTGAGCCTCATCCCCTGAGCCAAGGAGACCACAGCCTTCAACTCTCAATTCCAGTGGCTTCTCAGAGACCCTCTCTTTCCTCTTCATACAGGGGAGGCACATCAACTTCACCTTAATGGAGCACAACTGTGCTCACATGCTCTTCAGCCCAGACACCTGCCTTCCACCCAGCTAGGAGCACTTCCCCCTCAGCAGCCAGTGCTCACACGTTGTCATGCCCTCCACCCACATGCTCTCAGCCACCCTCCAGGATGCCGCCACTGCTCCCTCCCCCTGCCCTGGAGCTCTGTGGAGCTACTTTGTCACTCCCACCCCAACACTCAAAACATCAAAAATACAAAATTGTTAAGAGCCCCTTTTGTACTGATTTGGACATATATATTATGTCTTGGTTTATAGTCAAAAGGAGTTGGAATTTGCTGCTGATCAGCAAGAGAGTTTGTTACCTAATTAGCATTGCTCCACTGTATGTCCTTCCAGGACAAAGCACCCTGATGTCCTGTGGATGTAGGCATGATGAGTCCGTTTCCCCACAGACAGGTCCTTATCTGTCACCAAGGGATGGGATGCTTGGGGTTTTACCCAAAATATGCTCTTTCAAAAAAGCCCAAAATATCTTTGATGTTTGAATACAATCTGGTGTCCATTACTCACTTGCTGTTACTTAATCTCTTTGACAATTTACTTAATCTCCTTGTGCTTCAATTTCCTCACTGAAAAGATGTGGACAATGGTATCTCCTCTACAGGTTGCCTTGAGGGTGATAGTTAACTGCTGCAACATGCTCAGCACAGGGCAACATTTCTGGTAAAGCCTCAGGGGCCCATTTGTTAATGTCTTCCCTCCCTGCACCTGGAGAGGAGAGGATGATGAGCTCAGAGACATCAAGAAGTAGGTGGTGAGGACAAGGGTGTCAGAAAAAAAATCATGACTGGGCCTTTCAGCTCTGGATACCAAGACGTGTAGTTGGCACACTTGAGAATTCTATGCAAACTGCTGACCACATGTGGATTAACATCCAAGGCCACCACTCATGTAATCTCTAAAACATCATCAAAAAATGTCCTGATGCCTACTACCTCCTTCAGAAATGTTAGTTCCCTTCTTTTACTTTAATATTTCTTATAATATAAAGGCAATTCTTGGTGCCCAATTTTCCAAGCTTTCAAATCAGCTCCTCCGTTGTCAAAGACGGACCTCCTAACTTTTCAGATCCCTCCTGCAGAAGCCTTAGAAGACGTAAATTTTTCCTTACACACTAATATACTAGAGGACTATCAATAGACAAGAATTCACTGTGAAAACCACAGAACAGGTGTAAAGATGAAGCAACACCCTGGACCACAAAGTCCAAGAAGGGAAGAAGAGACTGCTTACTCAGATGTGCACATACCAATGCAGCAAATCAGGGACCATGAAGAATCAAGTAAACATGAAATGATGAAAATAAATAAATAAATCTCTAATAATTTTCCCTAGAGGAACAGACATCTATGAACTATCTTACAAAGAATTCAAAATAATCCTCTTAAAATAGTTTAGTGAAAAAGAAGAACACACGGACAAGCAACTATATGAAATTCAGGGGAAAAAAATGCATGAACAAAATGAGAAGTTCAACAAAGAAATAGAAACCATCAAAATAATAAATAGAAACTAGAGCTGAAGATTACAATGACTGTACTGAAGAATATGATAGAGATTATCAAAATTATCAGAGATAGAGAAGGACATTATATATGATAAAATAGTCAATCTACCAAGAAGATACAACAAACCTAGATGTGTATCCATGAAATAACAGATCTTCTAAATACATGAAACAGAAGCTGATAGAACTGAAGGGAGAAATAGGCAACTCCACAAATTTATTTGGAGACTTCAACACCTCTCTCTCAATAATTGATAGAGCAACTAGACAGGAAATTAGCAAGGATACAGAAGAACTCAACACTATCAACCGACAGTTTATAATTGAGATTTGTAGAATATTCCACCTGAAAGCAGCAGAATACACATTCTTTTCAATCACCTATGAAACATTCACCAAGATAGCTTCCCTGGTAGGGCAAGCCCCCTCTAGACCCCAGCCTAGAGTATCTGGCAGCCCCAGACCTGCCCAGGAGAGTTGCAGTCTGCCTCCTTCCTGCCAGACCAGAAGGGCTGAAAGGATCTCAGCAGGGGGAGGGGCAATCCCTTCACCCCAGTTACCAAACCGTCTCCCATCCCCACCACCTTGATCTTCCTCCTCCCTCTGTCCCTCACAGTTCTGGCCCTCCCAAACCACTTTTGATCAGATTCCTCTTGGGTTGAAGCAGACCAAGTTTCCCCCAGGCACCCCAGTTTTGGGGGGACTGTATTTTTAAATGACACCCCAGTTCCCCACCTGTTCTTCCCCTTTCACTCCCCTTTCCCATGTTGCCAAGTTCTAACCACAGTGGTGGAGAAAAAAAAAAGGTTTGTTTTGGACCACAAACAAACCTCAAAAAAATTTAAAGGACTGTTCGTACACAGTGTGTTCTCTGATCACAGTGGAATTAAACTAGAAATCAATAACAGAAAGATAACAGGAAAAATTTTAAATACCTGAAGACTAAACAACACTCTTCCAAATAATCCGTGGATCAAAGGAGAAATAACGAAGGAAATTAAAAATTCATTGAACTAAATGAAAATGAAAATACAACATATCAAGATTTGTGGTGCACAGCTAAAACAATGCCAACAGAGAAATTTATAGCCATAAATGTTAACTGTAAGAAAATAGGAAAAGTCTCAAATAATCTAAGCTCCTACCTCAAGAACTTAGAAAAAGAAAAGCAAAATAAATCCAAAGCCAGGAGAAGGAAGGAAATAATAAAGAGCAGAAATCAATGAGATTTAAAACAGAATACAGAAAATTAATAAAACAAAAGCTGTTTCTTTGAGCAGGACAGTAAAATTGACAAATCTCCAGCAAGAGTGAAAGAGATGACACAAGTACCAGTATCAGGAAGGGTATCACTGCAGACCGTGCGGACACTAAACAGATCATAAGGGAACACCATGAACAACTCTACAGACAAATTTGCCGTCTTAGACAAAGTGGACCAATCTCTCCAAAAGCACACTATTACAGTTCACCCAATATGAAACAGATAATTTGAACAGCGCTATAGTCATTTTAAAAAAACATTGAATTCATAATTTTAAAACTTCCCCAAAGAAATCTCCAGGCCCAGATGATTTCCTGATGAATTCTACCAAACATTTAAAGAATCAACACCAATTCTATACAACCCTTTCCAGAAAATAAGAGGGAACACTTACCAATTCATTTTATGAAGCTAGTATTGCCCTGACACCAAGATCAGAGATAGTACAAAAGAGAGAAGACCAACATCCCTTATGAATATAGATGCAAAACTCCTAAACAAAATATTAGCAAATACAATTCAGCAACATATAAAAAGAATTATACACCATCACCAAGTGGGATTTAGTCTATGCATGCAAGTCTGGTTCAGTATTTGAAAATCATTCAGTAAAATCTACCACATTAAAATGTTAAAGAAGGAAGAATCACAGGCTCATTTTAATCAAGGCAGAAGAAACATTTGACAAAATTCAATACCTGTTCATGGTAAAAATTCTCAGAAAAATGGAAATAGGCTATTCCTCAATTTGATAAAGAACATCTATTTTTAAAAAGCCTATATATATAGCTAACATTATGTTTAATGTTGAGAGACAATAATTTTCCCTTAAAATGAGGAACAAGGCAAAGATGTCTGCATCTGCTTTCACCACTCTTACTCACCATAGAGTTCTAGCCAGTGCTTTAAGTCAATACAAGTAAATAAAAGGCAAAACAATTAGAGAGGAAGAAATAAAACTATTTGTATTTGCAGATGACATGACTCAGTGGTAGAGCCGGTGCTTAGCATGTGTGAGGTCCTGGGTTCAATCCCCAGTCCCTCCATTGATGAAATAAATTAGCAAAAAAATGAACCTCCCTCACTCCCTCCCTCCCAAAACAAAACAAAAGAAACAAGACCCAAAATAAATAATCAGAATTAATAAGAAATTTTAGTAAGATTACTTTCTGTAAGTCAAGTGTATTAGTGGATAGAGAAATGAAGTGATGTCTTGACTGGCATTTTCTTTCCTTACAAAATAGAAGACATCACAACATAGCTCATGGAGAAACAATAATACTGTTTTTGAAATTTTTGTTTCGTATGGGTGTGGGTGTGGGGCTACTAGGTTGTGTTGCTAGTATGTTGCTAAAATGTATTGCTGTCAAAAGAGTTTGAAAAGCTACTAGTCTAAAGTAGTGCTCGTCAAACTTCAGTGTGTATAAGAGTAACTCTGCAATGACCAGGAAAACCAAAAGCACATTTTTACTGGGCACCTGCTGGGAGTAAGGCATGACCTGGGCCCCAGTCTTGTACTAATAGCATTGGGTGGAGGGGGGCATAAAACAAAGAGGCGGCAGAGATGGGACAAAGCTGGAGGAGGCTGTTTGGTGGTGGGTAGGTGCAAAGAGCCTCCAATGCAGAGCTGGGGGAATCTGTGTCCATTTGAATCCTGGCTCTGCCACTGACCTTGGGCTGGTCGTCCAGAGTCTCTCTGAGTCTCAGGTACTTCATCAGCAGAAGGGGAACAATAACACATGCCTTTCCTATTTCCTAATCCAAAAAGGATGATGTGGTCTCTGGAAGAGCACTTTGGAAGTGTTAAAGATTCTGCACACATAGGTATTAGTATTATCACATGGAACAATTAGAACCCTAGTTTGTGCTGTTGGCATTAAAGTCTGGGGATGGGGGTGGGTAATAGATTAGGTGGGGAGGGCCTATGGGCAGATTTTCAGGCACAAGCAAAGCAGGACTTTAAGTGGTGCTTAAAGGGAGAGTGAAGAGATCCAGTGGGCAAGGCTGAGGGAGGGAGTTGGTAATAGTGTGCTGGGGCCAAATTTGGAGGATTGTCAGAGCCTGCCAGTTAGTTGGGTCTTGTTGGAGCAGACAAGAGGGAACCACTGCAGGCTCTTGAGCAGGGGAGACACCTGAAGGAAACGGAGAGGTAGGAAAAGTGATTCTCCATCTCCCAAAGCTGTTTTAATTGGTAATAATAGGACTGTTCCAAGTACAAACATTACTGCCTCTCAGAGCCTATCTGGGCGTTTTCTGGAGGGACTTACGTCCTCCTCTGGGCTCTCATGGTTATCTCTGGCTGGACTTGTCTCTTTGGAAGCAGTTGTACCACTTCAAGCCTTTGAGGAAATATCCATTTCCTGCCTGGTTCCCCCTGCTTGGGGATCTCTCCCTTTTTAGGGGTCATAGGTTATGAGCCCCATTTATGGAGCTTGGTTCATGGAAGACAGTGGGTCTCTGCCCTGGAATTTGTTTTTAAAAACCTCCTCACGCCCAGGTTGTATCCCACATTAGTGGCATTGTCACCTCTGGGGTGGGACTCAAGCATCAGGATTGTTTTTAAATATCCCAGATAATCCCAGTGTGCAGAGCAGTTCTGCAATCCACAGACCACCTCTGACAATCAGGCATCCTACCCTGGGATTACCCCTTCCATGTATGCACCATGTCCACCTGCATCAAGAGTGTAGGAAGAAAGCATTAGGGTTTCAGGTTGTATTTATTTGAAATCCCATTTTTTTTTAATGTTCATGCTTTACAATTGACTTAATGTAGTGGAGCAGTAGTAATGACAGTAACAGGCGGTAGCCCCTGAGCACTTACTGTGGCCAGGCTCCCATCTAAGCACGTTACACTAAGCACTTAGTGCTTCACAAAAACCTGATGAAGTATTACCTGTATCGTACAGATGAAGGAACTGAGACCAGAGAGGTTGAAAAACTGGTCCATCACACCACCAGAAAGCAGCTGTGCCAAGATTCAAACCCAGGCTGGCTCTAGCATCGTACCTTTTATCCACAATGACAATCTGCTCTCACAGTACACATGTATAATTTATAAACAAACAAATAAAGAATGCACAAATAAAATACAGATATCAGGCGGACCTGCTCAACATTTTTTTACTGATAAGTTTTCATAACCAAATAATTAAACCATGGTGGCAGACGATGTGCCCTTGAGGCAAGGTCTAAGTCTCAATATTCTATCTGTTCCCCCCACCAGGGGGCTGGTGGGCATCTAAGTCCTTATATACGCTCAATAAATATCTACTCTCAGAAATATCTACTGATTGACAGTCATAACAAATGGTTATCAACATCTGCTGTGTGCCAGAGACTCTCATTCTTAATCTTCACAACAATCCTGAAGGTACCTAATGTGATTAGCCCCATTTTGCAGATGAGGAAACTAAGCAGCTCAGTAACTTGCCAGAGCCTGACCCAAATTGTGGGACTGCAGAGCTCATTCTCTCCAACTGGTGAACAGGTCCACAAAGAACAGCTTATAAAGAGGGGGTGGCGTTGAAAACATTGGGAAGAGGCAGAGGTTGATCATTCACTCCTTTGTCGGGTGCTTCCCTTTGCCAGGAGTGCCTTTTCCTATTTGCCTGACAGGCAAACTCCTGCCTACTCTTCTGGCCTCACCTCAAAGGCCACCTCCTCCAGGGAGCCTGCCTTTCCTCATGTTGCAGTTTGTTGCACCTGCCCTGTGGTCATGCCTCGTCTTCCCCGTGGGAGGGTCCCCACTGGAACTGGAGTTGGAGTTCTTTGAGGGCAGGGCTGGGTCCTACTCTACCGAGAGGGCTCAGCAAACTCGGACGCTGGGCTGAGCCTGTGCCACCCAGGCCAGAGGTGCCCTCTCTCCCTGGGTTTTTCCTCTGTGGGCCCTGTTTGCCTTTCCGCCTCCTTTTCTTCTCCCTCCTCTGTTCTTTCCTTCTTCCTCCGCACTTGTCTTCCTCCTCCCTCCCCTCTAGTCCTCCCTGGTCCGCTCTCCTCTTTCATCGTCTTTCTCCCTCCTCCCCGGCCTTGGGCCTCCCGGGCGGGGCAGCTGCAGTTCTCCCGAAGGCCTAACGAGGGAGCTGCTGCGCCGCCGCGGGGCCGTGCGCCTGCGGCGCGCGTTTCCTGTGAGGTCAGGTGGGAGGAAGCGGCTTGGGAGCCGCAGGGTGTGGACACAGCCGAGGCCCGGGAGCCGCGCCCCAGGTGAGTGGCTGGGCGTTGGGGAAAGGGGGCGCAGCAGCTCCCTCCCGGAGTCCTGGGCTCGGAGCTGGGCTCGGCGGCCTGGGCAGCGACCCCTCCCACCCTGGCAGCACGCCGCGACCCGGTTCCCCACCCTCCTTAGTGTCAGGTGCGGGAAGGGCCGGCCGCGCCTTCAGCCCACCCAGCGGGGCAGGATGACAATGCGCAAGGGGACTCTTCGGACCCGCTTGGCCTTTTGCAGGGGCCAGCAGGCTTCCAAAAGAGACCCGCCTCCCCCAGGCTCCAGGCCACGGGCAAGAGAGCAGGGGCTCCTGACCCCATTTAGCCTGTCACGAGTGCTTTTGAGAATTTAGACAAAAACTGTGGCTCATCCCCTGAGAAAAAATGGCCTTTACCCAGACGCGGGGAGAGGCGTGGAAGGGCCCCCACCTCCAGCCCATGGATACCCTTGGGTTCTGCGAGTGGGGCCCTCCCAGAGCCACAGCAGCACCCCCATCCCATATTTTGGGAAGGCTGGCCCTGCCCTCCTGGTGTTACCTGCAAGGCAAGGGCACGTGAGGATGTGCCCGCTGCAGAAAAGTAGCTCTGAACTGGGCCCAGATCTCCTGCTGGGAGAAGGCCCACATCCTTAGCGTCTACTCCCTCAGGGAACCGCACACAGGACCATTTTTTAACGGAAGGGAAATGAAGACACTGGGGATCCTGCTGTCCTGAATTCCCTACTTAGTACCCAGAGAAGGGCTAGGGCCAGAGATCTTGGCTTCACGTTCTTTCTGTGCTGCCCATGGATGTATGGTCCTGGGCAAGTGAGTTAGAGTTCTCTGGGTTTCCAGCTGTATTTGGCCCAGAGGAGTGTTCAGAGGCTGAGATGAGCCTTGGAGGACTTTCCACAGGGCCCTGGCCACAGCACATGTTCTTGCCCCCACTGTTGCTGGCGGTGGTGGTTAATAAAATTTCCTTCTCCAAGGCTATTTTTGGTTGTTTTCCTAGTGAACTCAAAGTGTGGAAGATTTTTGTCTGGTAAACAACTAGCATTTATTTCTTTCGTTTATGTTAGACGAACTGCCTACTCAGCGTGGGTCACCAGTGAGGGCACTCAGAATTGCAGTTTTTCCCACCGAAAGCAAGCATTTCTTTATCTTTGGTGAATTTTTTCCTTCAGGTGTTTTGAGGTCTGGGAACAGTACAGCCCAGTAGGGACCCATAGCTCCTGGAAGGATGGTTCGGATATTGGCCAATGGGGAAATTGTGCAGGATGACGACCCCCGCGTGAGGACCACTACCCAACCACGCAGTAGCACCCCTCGACAGGTAGGCACCCAGCCTTTGTAGAGGGGAGCAGCTGGTCTCCCATCCTCTGTACCAGTTACTCCTTAGCTCCCAGAAGCTCCCTTGCTGGTCATTCTCTAGCCGGAAGCCCTTTTTGCAGAGAGCCAGGCTGGGGAGCATGAGGGTTTAAGACTTTGGGGAAACCCCAGTAGATTTATTGCCCAGCCGTCTGCCTTCCCAGCTCTCCTTCCTCTAGGCAACCTTCTCAGTCTTCAGACCCAAGAGCTCTCTCTCCTTTAACCTGGTCAGCAACCCCCAAATGGAGCCAGCATCTTTTAAAGTCTGTTGGATGAGAGAGAAACTGGAGAGTAAGTGGAGATGAGCCCATGGCAACACAATGATGAGTTGAAAGGAAGGAGTGAGGAATGTTAAAAATGCCTACCCAGAAGCTGTGCCCTGTAGTTCCACTCTCGTTTCCCCCTTGCTGTTCTCTGTCCCTAGCACCTTCTCCCTGACACGACATAGGGGGTATGGACTTACATTTTCTTTGCTCTGAGAGCTTGTGACTCAGTGGTTGGGATACCCGTGGGTGGCATCTGGGGATCGCTGAGAAGGGAAGGCATGGCCCTGGGTGGCTGTAGGGGAGGGTGGGGCCCCACCCAGAGAGTTCCCTCCTGCTTCTGATGCCTCAGATCCAAGGAAGCTTTCTCTGGATTCATTTGTCTCTCTCTGTCTTCACCTTCCAGAGCTTTCTCAGTAGGGGTCATGGTGCCCCCCTGGGGGGTCCTGGCCCTCGCCAGCAGCAGGCGGGAGCCAGGCTGGGTGCTGCTCAGTCCCCCTTCAATGACCTCAACCGGCAGCTGGTGAACATGGGCTTCCCCCAGTGGCATCTCGGCAACCACGCTGTGGAGCCGGTGACTTCCATCCTGCTCCTCTTCCTGCTCATGATGCTCGGCGTACGTGGACTCCTGCTGGTGGGCCTCGTCTACCTGGTGTCCCACCTGAGTCAGCGATGACCTCTGGGGGCTGCCGGGGCAGGTGTGTGGGAGAGGGAGCTGCTGGGCCTTGGTGTGAGAGCAGGCACACCGGGAGGGGCTCCAGTGGTGCCTTGAAGGTGTGCTCAGAGAATGTGTTTCCACTTTGTGTTAAGCATGAGGCAGAGGAAGCCTCTATTCCAACATTCCCAAAGGATTGGGTGATACCCTCATTCCCTTAAGATTTGTTTAGATAGTGTCAGGCATTAAGCACAAAGTCAGAACAAGGAAAGGATTCCCTTTCCAGTTCTTTTCCAATCCTTTTATGCCAAGAAGAAATTCTCCACCAGGTGCCAATATATTCTCATGCCTCTGGAACATGGGCTGACTCCTCCGATACTAGGGACCAGGCCTTGGGCTTAGGGCAGGTGGGAAAAGTTTCCAGACTTTTATAGGTCCGTTTTGTTTTAGTGGTAAATTTTTATTGGCAACCTTTTAATTATGACAAGTGGTACTGGCATTCTACTCATTGTGGTGGCATTTTCAATAAAGAAATTTAAGTAAAAGTGAGTCCATGCAAAGACATTCGTAAATGATTGTACAGCTGCATGTAGATCTGGAAGACATGGTGAAGGTGGTTTGGGAGTGATTAGGGTTGGGGAACTAGGTAGAAGGGAGCATTTGAACTTGGAAGGTGTTTTCTAAGCTTTTTTTTTGACAGACTCTGGGAGCAGGGGGTGGGAGGCCAGGTAAAGCTTGGACCCTTGTCTGATGCTTAGATAATTTCTGGCTCACTCTGAGATGCTGGCCTTGTAGGAGTGGGGGGAGGGAGGTCCTCTGGTCAGAATGGCCAATGAGGCTGTGGGATCAGGATGGCTGGGGTGCAGGTCTCCCTTGCCCAGGGACTCTGACCAGAGGCCGCTCAGCATCCCAAGGCTTCCTGAGGCTCTTGTAGCCTCTAACGTTGGCACTCTCTCCTTAGAAAGCAGGGGTCTTGGTGCTAAGTCTCAGTGCACATGGGGTGAGGGTGCCCTCCTTTTTGTGAGTGGAGGCCTTGAGTTTTGGCTGGTTGAGTCCTGAGTCTGGGTGGGCGCCCTGCTTGGGGGGTGGGGTTGGCATTGGATGACTGAGGGCTCTGGGCCTAAGTGGGCTGACACTTAAAGGTCAGAGAGAAGCTGAGGGCTTCCCTTGCCCAATGACAAGATTTCTCACCCTTCTCTTAGAATCCTTCTGCATCTGGTAGTTTGGGGGAAGAAGGCAGGTTTTGGAGGTGCTTCTTGAAAGCCAGGGCTGGGGTAGCAAACCATCATGGGATAAATGTAGGGGAGGATGGAGGAGAGAGATGGAGATTGATTCCATCCTTCCTGAGAGCCTGCAATGTTGTGGGGAAACAGACCCCCTCTCCCTGCAGCTCTTGTGCCCACTGCTGCCTGTGAAGGGGCTGGTGGCCTTTGTCACAGACACTTCTCAGGAAGCTTTGTGCTATTCAAACAGGACTCCTTTTTCAGGGTTTTCTGTGACTTTATTCTCCGGTGGCATCACAGACAGGCAAGGGAAGGCCTGGCTCCCAGCGGCTCCTCTGGGACCCAGGCAAAGGAGGTGGTTGCCCAGGCCTGGCTGGTGCCCTGACTCTTCCCTGTGGCATCTCCCTCTGCCCAGCCGGCCCTGGGCTCCCGTGGCTCTAGCCCCACAGCCCTCAGAGGAGGGATGGTCCTGCAGACATCTCTTCCCCTGAACCTCCCCACTCAGCATGTCTCTCTGGGCTGGACTTCCCCTTTTTGCCTTGCAAAGCTGTGGGACTCTGAAGATATAAATCTTAGGTGGACCCCCAATTTATAAAATTCTTTAAGGCATATGAATCTGAGTCTACAAATTCAGGGCTGAGAACTGTGTCTTTTTCTAGAATTCAGTTTGCAGTCCCAAAGCCTGAGGCCTTTGAGGATCGAGGGTACTTCAGAGACGGCAGGGGGAGCAGGGCCTCCGCACCGCTCCCTCCCTGGCTCTAGCTCCTGACCAGACCTGGCCAGGCACTGGGGGGCGGGAGGAGCCCTGGGCCTCAGCCCCGGGAAGCATCACCTTCTAGGGACTTGTTAGCCAGCCTAAGGGAAGCAGTTGGGGGCTCAAAGTGAGTTGTTCAAGAAAGAAGTGCTGTTTGTTTCTTGTCCCATTTGTTGATTGAACTCCCGACACATGTGACATACGCCCAGTAGAGCTGCTCTTGTTGAAGTTGGCTGGGGGCCCAGGGGCCCACCTCTCAACCCTCCTTTCCACAACCCACCTTTCCTGTGCCCCTCGGGCTCTGGGCAGAGTTTGCTAACCAATGCTCTGCCACACTTCTCAAGATCCAGGGTCTGAAAGTATGCTGCAGGCAGAGGCAGTATGCTGAGGGAAGACGCCCCCTGGGGTTGTGCAGCCTGTGGAGCTGCTGTAAGGGGCCTGGGGCCCACGTCTCTACCTCTTGTGTGAATGCCCTTCAGGGCTCTCACCTGCCTGCACTGAGAAATCACGGTGCAGGAGTGTTCTGAGCAGGTAGTCGCTTGTTGCCTGTGTGGCCAGATGCAGACCTCAGCGGGCCTCTGAGTGAGGCGACCGGCCGCCTTGGCCTAGTGGGTGTCCTAGCTGGAGGCCTGCTGGGGAGGGTGGGCCCTTCCTTCTCTGCCCCCACCCCTGCCCTGCCTGCTGCATGACAGGAACCCCCAGACTGGGCCACCCTGAGGGCAGATTTCAGGGGAGGTTTCTACTAATCTCCAGGATTAATCCTCGGAGCCCTGTGTCTCCATGTCAGCTTGGATCTGCAGCCTGGCTGCCTCGAGCACCATAGCTGGGTTCACCCAGGCCTCTTCCACCCATGGGGTTGAGTCCCTAGTTGGGGCCACTGGTGTATGGGGCTACTGGGGTCTGACTGTCTGTTCCCACTCCATCTCTGGGACCAGCAGCCTCCTGGGCCTTTCCTTCCACAAGTTCTAAGCCCTTTGCTCTCCACGCTCTATCTCTCCCTGCCCTCCAGCCAGCCTGCCAGGGGGACCACAGTTCCATCTCCCAAGAAGAGGCACAAACCTGAGAGAGAGCGGAAGGGTCTTGCCAGCTCCAGGGTTCTCCCTGGGCTTTTTGGCAGAGGCAGGGGTCAGGCTCCCTAACTGGGGACTCTAGCTCTGGGAGTTGAGGAAAAAGCTCTGGTGTGGTGGTCAGAGCTGCTGCCCTCAGACTTCTGACCTTGAGGGCAGAGAAGGCCCCCCCACCCCCTGCCAGCTGGCTGGGCCCAGAAGAAGCCTGTCTGTTTGCAGGCCCTGCTCTACTTTGTGGGTCCGTGACTTTGCACAGCTCACTTATCCTCTCCAGCCTTGTTTTTCATCTCTAAGGAGGGGTGATGACCTGGGTCCCTCCTGTCACGCAGAGCCTCAGGGATCACCCTTGGCACAGTAGGTGAGGGATATGGACAGGAGGCATCAGGGGAGGGACTGCTCCAGCCCCAGAACCGCTCCACAGATGCCACGCCTTGGACCACAGCTCCTGTGTTATGGGCTCAGCCCAGAGCAGCCACAGTGTCCCAGGCACCAAGGACCTGGGGCTAGAGTAGTGCTGGGCTTCTAAGACCAATGTCACCACCCACCCACCTTCTCCTGTTGGAGAAGAAATGCACCTGCTTCTCTGGCTCCTGGAAGCTGAGGGGTTGTTGCAGATCTCGAGTATCAGGATAAGAGGAGTTTGCATTCACTGGGCCACCAGCTTCAGTCCCTCTGGTGTCGAGGCCCTGCTGGACACTGGTTGCCTGAGTTCAAATTCCCAGCTCCACCTCCAATTAACCAGAGGTCCACACTCTCCTTGTCCTCCGTGTCCTCATCTGCACCTCCCAGAGGCAGAAGGATCAGTATGTTAATTCATGGGAAGCACTTGGCAGTTTCTGGCACAAGGTTAGTACTTGATGATACCATATTTACAAAGCAATAGCATTAGGGTTTATATAATAATATTTTTCTTTGGAGCAGCTCACATTTTACCTAAATTTTTTGAGAAGGAAGACTCATATTACTATTGTAAATGAAGGCAGTATTACTGGCCCTTCATAGTAGATATCAGTATGAGTAAATTCAGTGTAGAGAAAATGACATGGTTCCATTTCCACCATTTAGCTAGCTACAGCTGTCAGCCGAGGCTCTAAGCCCGGTGCCTGCTTTCTTGGTCAAAAAGACAGTTTACCAGGATTTAGAGAGGTGTTAAAGACCCACTAGTATCTCACTGAGACTTTCTCCTTGATGGATTCAGAAGACTGAAGAGAAATGAAAAGGGAACGACTTTCTCACCAGAAAATTCTGATTTAGTGCTGGGTTGTGAATTGCTTACAATCACCTTGTGCACCCCAAATCATTTCCTACCCTGCCGCAGAAAGCATCCTCCCAACTGTGGGAAACATTGTATAATCTTAGGCATACTGTTTTTCAAATATAGTGTTTGGAAGGTAATACATTTGTATAGTTCAAAGATCAAGCAACGTACAAATGTGTGCAGAGAAAAGTCTCACTCCCTCCCCTGTCCCCATCCATCCATCCATCCATCCATCCCCTCTCCACCCAATAACTACTGTTTTTAGTGTCTTTTAAATCATTCCAGAACTTATTTATGCAACTGTGTGCAAACACAAAGATACTAATTTTGTCTTTTTTTATATAAATGATGGAAAATTAGACACATATTCTGCCTTCACTTTTTTTTTTATTTAACAGTATATCCTGGACACATTTTATATTAGTGCACAGAGAGCTTCTTCATTCTATAGAGTCTGGGTATTGGGATGAGTTGTTGACCCTCTTTTGCTCTCAGTGGCATCATCTGTACTACTGGGGTTTGACCCCCAAGGTCAGTTGACCCCCAAGGGCCTTGCAGCTCTGACCTTGAACCACTCCATGGAGCTGTTTCTCTGAAATGTGAGGTCCCTGACAGAAATGTCTCCCTTCTCCAGGACTGGAGAGGGAAAGCTTCCTGGTTGGTTTGAAGTTTGTCCTAGGTCCGCGGTCAGTTTAGCAATCATTCAGGGAGAGTGTCCTGTGTGTAAGCAGTGGTTAAGGCAGGAATAGCTTCGGAAGTCACACCCAGCTGATCTTCTCGGCTCCCTTTGTGGTGGGATGGGGTGCCTTTTCTGTGTTCCCTTGGCTTTGTCTGGCTAGGCTCAACAAGGAGGCGTGGTGGCTCCACCTAAAACCCATCCTCCTGAGTCACGCTGCACCCTAAAGCACAAGGACAGATTTCCTCGAAGGCCCCTTTCAGCCCTCAAACTCAGTAATACCTGCCACAGGGTCTTGCCCATAGGAGGTGCTTAATGGACTTTACTGTTGACATGACCTGGCATTGCCGTTGTCACTGTCACTGTCCCCCTATCCTGTCCCACCACACTTTTGATGAAAATCTAGATGAAGGAGATTGAGGGAAGTCATGAAGAGTGACACAACCTCAGGCTTTCTTTAGCTCTGACTTCGCATTTAATGAATCCTGTTCTCCTTGCGCAGGAAGACCCTGGAGATCGCCACGATCTTGGTGTGTTGGCCGGAGGGACTGTAAACGTTGTACCATGGCGCCACCTGGTGGAATTTCCATGCAGGAGCATGACCTCCATCCCTCCATCAAATCATCCTCCCTCCTGCACCGGTGAGTGCTAAACTCAGCCAGCCCAGGCTTACCTTGTCTTGTATTTCTGTGATAGCAGAACTCGGGTTTTTGGTGGAGAGTGCATGTGGTTACAGTGGAATTAGTTTACTATGGTCTCACCCTGGGCTAAGAGCTTCATCTCATTTCCTCTTCTCACAAAGAAAAATAGATATCTTTCCCTTTTCTCAGATGGCAACTCTGAGGCTTGGAGAGGTTAAAGCAGCTCACATGTAGTTGCATAGTTGGGAGGTGTTAGATTCAGAGGGGGTGCTAAGGGAGGGATGGGTACAGGGTGGCAGAGGCCCCCAGGAAAGACTCTGTTACCATGGGCATTGGGGCCTGTCTTGAAGCAGAGCCCCTGCTGTTGAGCTTCCAGGGTAGGAGATGGAATAAGAAGTTTCACACTGGGTGATTTTCTAGTCCAGGCTTGCTGTCATCATCAAGGTGGCCTCAGCGGGGGGAACTCGCTCATTTGCTAAGGCAGGGCTCTTTATAATTTGGGGGGCTGTGTCTAGTGCGGCCCCACCTAGCACAGTGTGCAACAGTGCCTCCACATTCACCTGTCTTCACTCAGCTCGGTTTCCTTTGATAAAAGTGATTTTATGACCTGGTGCGATTCAGGACACAGTGTCCCTTGCATGGTGCTTGTCTTCTTTATAGGAGGCAAGGAGTAGGGGAGTCAGATAGATCTCCCACTTGCTAATTGTGGTCCTTTGGGCAAGTTACTTACCATACCTGAGCTTCCTCATCTGTGAAATGGGGATAAGGCACCATTTAGGGTGGTTGTGAGGTCCCAGTGGCAGACGTGTATACGGTGTCTGGTGCATAGCAGTGTGCCATGGATGATGGTTTGCATCAAATCACTTCCTGCAGTGCTCATTGGTGAAAACTGGCTGTCCTAAGCCAAGAGTATTTGAAATGTAATTTGCTCTTGAAATCCCAGGAGGAAGAAAAAAAACCTGAAAACATTTCCAATATGGCTACTTACCAGTGTACTACAGTTAATAAGTTTACCTCTGAGGCACTGGCCCGGCTAGAGCCCTCAGCAGCCGAGGGGAGGGTATCTCTTTTGTAGCTTTGAGCTAAACTAATCCTGAGAAACCATCTCTTCCAATGAAGTGACTAAAATCCAGATGCTTTCAGCAGGGGAACGTCTGCCTGTGTCCCCGCGTCTATGAGATAAAGCAGCAGCCCTCCTGTGGAGACCACCAGATGAGAACTCCCCTAGTCCCCTGGTGCCTTTGCTGCTTCTGCTCCAGAAGCAAGCTGAAGGGTCCCCTCTGAGGCATAGTCTCTGTGGGTCCCTGTCCCTCTGCTGCACTTCTCCTTGGGGTTGGGTCCTTAGACCAGGCCCAGCCCTGATGTCAGTTTGTACACTGATGTCATCAAAGTGATGCATTGTGGCCTCACAGCTCAGGAAAGTAATGCAGCATTGACCTTGAAGCACTGGCTGCCTCGTTTCTTCTGCTTCATTCCTGGGGAAGTCAGGTTCTTCTTGCCTTTTGCTCCTAAGCCCTTGAGGAAACAAGACTTGCTCTACTTGGCCTCTAACTCCCAGTGTCCTAGTTATGTGGGGTTGGAGAGACAAATGCCCTCAGGAGCACAGCAGGTGGCTGAGAGAACCGCAGGAAACAGCTGGGTCAGGCCATAGGGAGGGTGAGTTCTTGGAAAGCTGGGTAGGGCGCATTCTCCTAAAGGCCTTATCATCGTATGGAGGCTAAGGGGAATGTTGCTGCCTGCTGCCGGCAGGCCAGTCACAGGGTTCTTCATTGCGTAAGGTCTATAACTTGTATCACAACTCCCCCTCCCCCAGTTTCTGTGTGGTCTCGGGAAATCAAGCCTCTCCCCCAAGCCTTAGTTGCCTCTCCGTAAATGGGGATAGTAACACCTCCTGTTAGAGTTGACATGCAGACAGAAGTGATATATTCCTTAAATACTGCATAAAATACTCTAGATATAGCACCTGTGTTCCTTCTCTATGTGTGTGAAAAATTACCAAACTCTTAGTACTTAGAGCAGCACACATTTATCTCACCATTTCTGAGCGTGGCTTAGCCAGGTCCTCCGCAAGGCTGCAAACAGGAAACCCAGGGCTGGGCTCCCATCTAGAAGCTCTTGTAGTGGGTGTTGTGTGTGCTAGTACTTAAGCTTCTGCTTCCCTCTCAGTAGGGCCCCTCTGATAAAGGGAAGGTGACAGGGAAGACTTGGTGCCCTCCTGGGCCAGGCTGCCCTTGAGCCATGTGGGGGTTACAGAGCCCCCGGCCCAAAGAGCATTATTGAGAGACACTGGGGGAGGATTCCCGGTCTCTCCCCTCAGACTGAATGAAATACTCCAGACAGAAGCTAAATTCTGGCTTGGATCAAGACATCACAGACTATCCAAGCCATAAAGAACCCTTCCAAACCATTGCACAGATGGGATGCGGAAGCCCTGAGAGGGAACTGGTTGCCAAGATCACACACCAAATGCGTCTCATTTTACTGAAGAATTCATGTGGCCCACAGGCTGTGAAAGGGGACCTTGGAGGAGGGTTCCAGTTTGACACCTGCCTTGAAGAGTCTCAGTGGTGGAGGCCCACTAGGACTGGCCAACTCTAGTCACTGCTGCCTTGCTTCCAGTGGTCACCAGCAGGTGGCGCTAGGCACACAGTGGCTACTTAAATTCCAGAAAAAGGGAACTGCAAACTGGTGTCTGGGAGTAATTAGGGCAAGAGGCCGCCTTGGGGACCCACTTCTAGTCACCCTCTCTCTAGAACCCCTGTGCTTGGGCACCCAGGGGGAGGAAGGACCAGAAGCCCCAAATGGAGTTTCTCTGATTCCAGACCCTTTGGGGGCTTGTTCTGTGGTTAGTGAACACAGGGTGTGCTCCATTTACATGTTTTAAATAATGATGGAGTAAAAGCAAGGAGGACAAGTGAGACTCAGCCTGGGCTTCAGCTCAGGCCCCTTCCCCTCACTCAGCTCACTCCCACACGTGTGTTCTGAGCACACAGGGCACTCTTGTCTCTGCTGGGCAGCCCAGAGAATTCAGGATGCCCCGGAGGGACTGTCTAGTTCCTGGAGCCTTCTCCTCCTTCCTTCCTCCTACTGTCTCTCTCTTTGTCTCCCTTCCTGCCCCTCTTCTCTTCCCCTCTTTTCTCCCTCTTTCCTCCACTCCATCCCCCTGAGGGACACTGCAGGTCTAGTCCCTGCCCCCAACACCTCATCTGCAAAGGCAAACAGGGACCAATACCAATGGGTTTCTAGGATGTGGTTTCCATGGCAACAGTGCATCTCCCTCCTCTGTGGTTCTCAGCCCTGGGCAGGTTGCCTTGGAGACTCTCACCTCATTGAAGAGTGATTTGTGGGACTGTTTTTCTTAGCTTCATCTCCTTCCTTCTTTCCAGAAATTCTGCCAGCCCAAATGGCCTTTTCCCCACTGATGACAGGCCTGGAAGATCTCTTTAAAGAGGTTCCCCATACAGGGCCAGGGAGGCCTGGAAAGCATTTTGTTTGTGCAGGGTTCCCTGGTAAGCTTCTCCTGCTCTCATGGAGCTTCTCACGCCTAGAGGCCAGCTGAGAGGTCTCCACAGAGAAACAGACAAAGCAGACCCAGGTTCCCACCTTTCCTGCCCACAGTGCCCTTCAGGCCTCTGGCCCCATTGCATGCAGCCAACAATGTCAGCCTAAGAGCTTCTGCCTGGCAGCCATGTTCCCTGAGAGTGTCTGGAGAGAAGGCGAGAGATAGCAAGAGGGGTGTGGTTGGGAAAAGAGGGACATGACCATGGAAAGAGAGGTGAGATAAAAAAGGGAGGAGTATTGGGAAAGGAGGAAAAACGAAGTGAGGAGACAGGGATCTTAAAGGGAGAGGAAGAGGGTGAAGGTGGGAGTTCAAGTCACCACAGAAAGCCAACCTATGAATCTGTAGGAGAATTTCTATGGTGTTAATGTTCCTTGCAAATCACCCCACAGACCCAAACCCCAAGTAGGCCTCTTTCACTGCCAAGCAAAGAATGTGTTTGTCGACATAAAAACATATTAAGCGCATTGTGCCCATCTCTCCCCCAAGTTGAGAGCCATTACAATAATTAATGAAGGCAGGAGACTAATTAAAGAGTCATTTCCCCACATTCTCCTCAAATAGATCAGTTGGTGGGTGGGGAACATGTGCTCCACTGCAGACAGAAGAAGCAGGGTCTCCAGACGAGGGAGAGGGAGAGGGCGTTTACAGTCACAGCTGCAGACAAAGGGCAGACTGGAGGGGGCAGCGGGGCTGGGGGCTGGGAGGGGCTGGCAGGGAGGCCCCAGGGGGGAGGAGGGCTTGTTCTGCTTCCAAGAACCTGTGATCAGCTGCTTCTCTTGGTTTACAAGGCATGAAGGGCTTTGTCACCATGGAAACAGGCCTGGGGGACATGAAGGAACATTGGCCCTCTGCTCTGGGACTGTCCTCTGTGAATGTGTGATGGCCAGAGCTCCCTCAGCCCAGGTGAGCGCAGGCAGGAGCCCTTCCTGTGATGTGGCTGAGGGCTGGTGGCCAGCTCTGGTCCCCCTCCCTAAAACCAATGCACTGTCTGGCCGGTGTTCTGCCCCTGATGCAGCCTGAAAGTTCTGTTCATCTAGTGTGCCGCACTGCAGATGTGACAGGCCAGTTTTAGCTCAGGATGAGAACTGTTACAGTCTTTTAGGTAATTTTTCTCATTTTGCCAAATTTTGAGGTCTTAATGATTTCCTTCCCTCCCTCCCTCCCTCTTTCTTTCTCTCTTATTCCTTTGGCCAATCTATTTCTCCAGCCTGTCTCCTCTGAGGCCAGAGGAGCTGAGTGGGTGCTCAAGGGGGTGTCCCTGGGGCCGGAGCCACTAGGTGCATCCTGTGCTGTGTGTTCAATGCCTAAAGCTCTGTGGAATTGGCCTTTTCAGGCCTCTCCACCTTCAGACCACAACACATGGTCGTCTGCACTTGTTCTCGTTTAAAATAGCTATGCTATCAAACTATGTTTATATGTAAAAATCTCTACATGATATATTAGGTAGACAGAACAGAATACAAACACATACATAATTTTTATATGTCATACATAAAATGGTCTAAAGGGAATGAGTGTACACTAGGAAGACTGGAAGGGAACCAACCCACAGAGGTATAAAAAGGGCTTATGTGTGTGTTTTATGATTCTGTTTTATGAGAGTATATGTTTGTGTGTGTATTGGGGATGGACAATCTTTGAGGATAAATGCAAAATAAACCAAAGAATTTTCCAAAGGAAAATGCAAGGCCCTACAGGCCCTGGCTGTGCGGGTTTTTGTAGGTGGCAGGGATGGGGCCTGCTCGGCCTGGGGGGCTGACCCCACCAGGTGCCTCCAGCTAGCTCCCCTCAGGCAGGAGACCTGACACACCCTGACCCCACAGGACAAAGCCCAGAGCCAAAAGGGACTTTGAAAAGTGGGGTTTGTAACAGCCCCCTTCCCTTGGCCACCTGGAGTCCATCCCGAGTCCCTCACCTCCACCTGCTGTTGCCCAGGCCAAGCTCCCCACTGGACGTGGCTGGGGGGGAGGACTGTCCCTCTGTGATCTGGAGGCTCTACCTGGCTGCACCCCTTCACCTCACAGTGACCCCCCCGAGCTGGAGTTCCCACCCCTACTGCGCTTGGAATCCTGGGGCCCCAGGCCTTGCAGGGCCCCCGGAGATCCTGCTCGAGGGGTTTGCAGATGCTGTCACGGCAGAGCCTTGCTGCCTCTCCACGTTCAGAGCCCCACGTGTGGTGCTGCGGTTTAGCTGCTCTTTGTGGGGTGACGGTGGTGCAGGTGGGGGTGTCTGGAGCCTCCACCCCTCTGCCTCTCCCTCTCCTCGAAGTCAGCACTAGAACACAGACTTTCTTCCTGCTTACCTGAGCTTTGTGCTAAGTGCCTCCGCCTCCTTTCAGCCAGTTCCCACCCTTCTGGCCCTCAAAAGGCCTAGAAGGTGCAGAAGAAGAAGGCCACCTGCCAGGCTTCCCCAGGCTTTCCCCTCAAGCTCCGACTGTGGGCTCCTGCAGACTCGGCACTTGCCTGCTTCCCCCATCTTGGGGCTCACGCCGCCAGGCCCCCTCCCTGTCTATACTTTCCAAGCAATAAAACGAAGATTTGTTGAATATCAAGTGGAGCCTTCAGCTTCCTTAAGGAAGGGCAGGAGTGTTGTTCTGGGCAGCTTGCTGTTCAGTTCCTAACAATTTCTTGTGCTCTGACCCAGTTTCCATCAACCAGCCCCAGAGGGGCAGGTTTACACAGCTGCTTTACCGTGGAGGTCTGGGAAGTGGCCCTTCACAAGCTCCGGGTCCCCTTGGACACGTGACTGAGTGTCCGCACTTGTATTTTGAGGCTTTGCTTGGTGGGCTGGTGGAGGCTGGATGATAGACTCTGGTCCTCTCCACCCTCTCAGGCCCTGGGATGGGCCTCACAAGGCTGGCGGGACAGGGACAAAGCTGCAGAACTCCTGTCACGATCAGAACCCCCGGGATTAGACAAAGAAGGAGACAGGGCAGTTTGGCCAACCAGCCTGCCTCCCATCTGGGGATCTGGAACCCTCCTGGGAGTAGCATGGGATGAGCTCATACTCTGGGGGGTTTCCTCCAAAGCGGGAAGAACTCTTTGATCCACCATGGCTGGTTTCCCTGAGGCCATTTTTAGCCCTCA
Organism: Camelus dromedarius; assembly: GCF_036321535.1. NCBI lineage: Eukaryota > Metazoa > Chordata > Mammalia > Artiodactyla > Camelidae > Camelus > Camelus dromedarius. The sequence goes on along the minus strand of NC_087443.1, from coordinate 34,000,380 downwards.
GTCCAGGCTTGTGATGTGCAGAACTCTGAGCTGTCGGGTTTCCTGTGACCAGTCCAACGCCTCTGGTGCGTGGATGTTGTGACTAGGCCAGGGAGCAGCCACATTTATGTCCACCCCCGACCTTGAGAGGGAAACAGGCACCTGGAGGACCTGCATACCACCCCTCGCATCTCTGCCTGAGCAGGAAGCGTGGGCGGCATGGCACACACAAACCTGCTTCCTGGAATTACAGGGCTGTTTTTCCCAGTGGAAGAGATCAAATTAAGAAATCATGCAAGGAAAAGACTACGTATACTTATTTTAAAACAAACAGGAAGTTGTTACGGCCTCTTTGGGCAGAGGGATGTCTATTTCATGAGAGTTCTGCTGGGCAGCTTTGTCGTGGAACATACGTAAACCGAATACCCTTTTGAGTACCCGGCCCTGAGTGATATCCTGAGACGGGATACAGGCTGGATAAGATGTAGTGCCTGCTGTCAGCAAGTTCATAGTCTAATGTGGCAGGCAAATAGGTAAACACTACATTACAGTCTAGTGTGACAATGTATAGATAAAGCAGGAAACAGAATTCTTGGGGGCTCAGAATCAGGGTGATCAGAGTTAGGGAAATTGTAGTGGGCTTTTGACAGTTGCTTCTACCTGCCTTTCTGCTTTGCTGACAGGACTCTGTCTTAACTGGACATCCACCACTCCTGCCTAATGAATCTTTATAGGATTCTCTGTACATAGTGGACTCTAGCTTCAGGCAGAAGTAAACCCTTTTGAAACCCTTTTGGGCTTAAGCCAACCAGCATGTTCCACCCCCTGCCATAACCATTTGTTGGTGGATGGACATGTGGTCTAGCCTAGTGACTCTCAGGATTCTACTTGGATTGCTGAGACAGAGCTGCTTGCTTGGTGCTCTCTCTGTCTGGATACAAGAGAAAAGTCTGTAGTTTGGGGGAGATTATGGAAGCCACCTTGAGACCACAAGGGAAGTTGACCTTAGGATAAAGATAACACCAGGAAGGGCAGAGAGGCTAAAGAAAGAAACTAGATCCTTGGTGACATTTTTGAGCCACTGGGTCAAACCATTCCTGAGATCCACTCTATTTCTGAACTTGCCACCTTATGTGAACAATGCATTCCCTTTTTATTTAATCTACTTGAGATAGCTTTTATTGCTGTTACTTCCAACACAAAGTCCCAAATGATGGAGGCTCTTGCTCCCTGAAGAAGGTTACACTTGAGATAGGTCTTGAAGCACATGCTCTAGAACACTCCATAGCATTATTTTCTGGAGCCCTCTAGTTTGAGCCCTCATCCAGCAAATGTGTGCTGAGTGGTGACTGTGCCAGGTCCTCAGCAGTATACTTGGACACTTCGATGCACGAGGTGTTGTCCCTCGAAGAAGCTCATGCCTCACAGGAGATCCAGGTGGCACATCCGCTGTGCTGCAGCATCAGGATGCATGGAGGGCGTTGTGCCTGCAGAGAGCAGGGCTGGCCCCTTTCTGGTGGTCAACAGGGTTGCAGGGAGCGAATGTGAGTTGTCACAACGACCTGGCCAGCTTTGACTCCCCTCCCTGTGAGAGTTGGCACTGGGGGAGTGATAGCTCTCCAAGGGAAGTCAGTGGGCCGCCTGGCTCTGGCTGCTCAGTTAATACAGTGAGGGCTGCCGTGTTTGGAAGCCAGGAGGGGTTCCTGGGATCCACCCCACCCAACGTCCTCTCACTCTCCCCAAGAGCAGACGTGCGTGACTGGGGCCAGTGGAGCCAAATCTACTGCTGTCAGGAGCCCACAGTTGTGATTGCTGGGAACTTGGCTTCATAAACCTGTTGGTCTGACCACTAAACCATTCTCCTGGGAGTGCTGAGGTGGAGAAGGCTGCCAAGGTTGTCAGAGGGAGAGTCAGGAGGTTGGCACATAGGCCGACACCACCCCAGCTGAGGGAGGAGTGGGTACTGAGAGTGGAGGGAAGGGAGGGCGCTTCCCCCACCCCCAGGGTCAGAAGGGGCAGTGCCACGGAGAGTGGGGAGGAGGAGTGCACAACCCACTCGGGACACCCGAGCCCTGGTTTCTTGGCCCAGCTCTGCCTCTGGCCCCAGGCATGTTTCTTAGCGATCCCTCAGGGGCCCCTTACCCATCTGTCAAGTGGGATGAAGACCTTTAATTCATCAGAGGTTCTCTGAGGAGTGGGAGCCAAATGTGTTTGTGTGTGTGTGTTTGTGTGTGAGAGAGAGACAGAGACAGAGAGAGAGAGAGGGGGAGGGAATGAGAGCCAGAGATGGAAACAAAGAGACAGAGGAAGAGTGAGAGCTAGAGAGACAGACAGAAGCAGAGTCAGGGGAGCAGTAAGGGGCTGTGGGGAGAGACAGGGAGAGAACAGAAGTGCAAGGAGCACAGCCGTGTCTGTGTGTCTGTGTGTGTGTGTGTGTGTGTGTGTGTGTGTGTTTGTGTGTGTGTGTGTGTGTGTGTGTATGCGCGCGCGCGCTCAGAGGGCTTTTCATCCCCTTCACGGCATGCTTGCTTCAGGAGAGGGGGCTCTGGGCCCCTCACCCCGAAGTGGGGGTGCACCCTCCTTCCATCCCTGGCCTGGTCACTCAGGACAGCCAGCCTTGTTCCTGGGCCAGTTGGCTCCCCTGAAAGTGCGGCAGTGAGTGGGTCCCCCCGCATCAGGGCTCTGGGCTGGACTCATCTGTGAGTTTGCCCTCGGAGCCTCCCTCGGGGCCTGCGGGGCTGAGCTGTGGGGCTCAGATGGCCAGGACGGCCAGGACAAGCTGCTTCTTAAGGACTCCAGTGTCCCACTGGCTGTGTTTCTCAGCCATCTTCCCGGGGATGGCCCCCTGCTGACCCTTGCTTCTGGGCCCCCAGACTCAGGTACCTTGAGGAAGAATAGCAGGCCAGCCGGATTCGAGGAGGCACGGGGCCAGTGTATGACCTTGGAGTGTTTGCTTTTTTTAAACTTAGAAAATATACAATTTTAATTTTCATCACGATCACAATTGTGTTCTTAGAACTTCCAGGCGGCCCCTGACTTGGCCAGTCCTCATTTAGGCTGCCTCTCCAGAGGGAAAACTGCAAAATACAATAACCGAGAAAACAATGGGCTGGGGTTATATTTAACGGGGGCCAGGCTCAGGGGCCGCGTGCCACAGCACCTCGCTGGCTCCTGTCCCTCCCCGCCGAGCGCTCCCCTTCCTGTCCCCCTGTCTGGGCTCCTTGCTCTACCGGCCGCCCCCACCTCGCTGTCTCCAGTTGTCTGCACCCTGAAGCCATTACTGATGGAAAGTCAGACAAGTCTCTCTGAGGACGGGAACAAATCCCTTCCTCCCCGCTGCTCTCAGCAGATCGTCTGAGCGTCCCTTGGTCCCTTGACTGAGGTCACACTCCTGAGTCAGAGATATCTCTGAGTGGAACCGGCGCCTCTAGGGGTGGAGTTGTCTGAGAGAAAATCATTCCCGCCTTTATCTGCTACCTTCAGACCTCAGAAACACTTCATCCCTGATGCTCCCAGCCCACAGAGGACCTTCACTGCCTTTGTCCTGCTCAACCTCGGAATCAGCATTTAAGGCAGGCCCATTTTACAGATGAAAAAGCTGAGGTGTGCAGAAATTAAGTAGGTTAATCACAGAATTCTCATGATGCCAGGAGATTCTGCATCACAGGCAGCGGGCTGCTGAGGCCTCTTCTGGTTGTGAGGTCTGACGAGCATGATGTCCAGATGCTGGGGGGGAGCCTTCAGCTGTGGGCATCTTAAGAGCAAGTGGTGCCTGTAGGAGGGCTGTGGAGCAGGGCATTCAGACAAGGGCCAGGGCACCTGGGACAGGAGACAGGAGGCCTCAGGTGGGCAGCTCCATCACTTCCTCAGAGAAGCCTTCCCAGATGCCCAGTGAGGTCAGACCCCCTTCTTCCCAGTTCCCTTAGCACCCCAACCTTTCCTTCATTCAACTTTATACTTATTCCTGTGGTTATTGTTTTTCACTCTGTCCCTTCCAAGAGACTCTCAGCTCCTTGCAGACAGGGTGCGTCCTCGTAGGCACAGTGTGAGTAATTCTATGGCTTTCCCTCGTGGATGACAAAGGGCTGCTTGAAATCCAGACACCCTGTGAATGGTGTGGGTGTTCATCGCTCAATCAGGCCAGCTTTTCCCACCTTCAGGCTGTGGGGGATGTGGACATGAGACACGGAATTCATTCCATTCATGGACAAGGCTGGCTGTCCCAGGTGCTCCCATTGTGCTACGTGCCCCATAGTGGGGAACCAGGCCAGCAAGAAAAAAAGCTACACTGATACTCAAAGGCTGGTAGAGGAAGAGAAGAAGAGTGAGGTCTGTGGCTCCAGTCGTGTCCCAGGAGAGATCATTGAAGGAGAGAATGGGAAGAGGGGTGTACTCGAGAGCATGCAGAGACCCTGGACTGCCCAGCTTTAGGGTCCACTTCTAGCTTGTGGGGCCCTTTAGCTCCGAGACTGACATAACTCAGTCCCTTCTCAGAAGGGGTCTTAGAGAATAGGCCAAAAATAAGTGCAAACAAGTGAGAACCAGGAGAACCCCCAAGCCTTAAATTCACATGGGCTGAAAAACAAATGTTAAAAATGGCTCAGCTGAACGTGCCCTGGGCTTACTCCAACCACAAATACTAGACTAATAGTCCAAAGCACTCAACAAGCTTGAAATCTCGGCCAGCTCTGCCCTCCCTGGTTACTTGTAACTCCAAGGAACCGGCAGCAGCCATCAGTTTTGACTGATAGCACCTGGGCCACAAGAAACTATGTTCAGCTCAGCTGATGCAGACCTCCTGGAGCTCCTGTCCCTTGCCTGGCTCCTCACAGCTTCCCTAGCCTGGATCTGATACAAATGCCTTGTATTTATAGTGCACTTAGCTCAAGGGGTTTTACAGACATAATCTAATTGAGGGGAGCGGAAGGGTGGGGTTGCAAGGAGCAGGGACCATCTTTTCAACTGGGAAGGATGTTGGGCAGGGGAGTTAGAGATACTGGAAAGCCCATGCCAGGTGGTCTGCTGGGAACTGTGCAACCACAGCATCTGCTGACACATCCTTGCTGGGTGCCTCCTGGGGGCCCAGCCTGTCCTAGAGCTTGGAGGAGTTCAGAGGCATGGGGCATGACCTCTGCTTCTAAGTTGCCCTTGACCTGGTACAGAAGGCCCACCCATGGATCACAGGGTAGACAGGGATTGGCTAGAAATTTGGATGTGGGGTCCTACCTGTGCTCTCCAGCAGTCCTGTGCAGACCTTGACTGACCTTCCTCAATGCTGCCTGCTCCCCTCTGGCTTGAGCTAAAGGGAAGCCACTTGACTCCTATCTACTTTTCTAGCCTATTTAAATGGGGGTGTTCCTGCCTCTTACCGTCAGCCATTGTTTTTAGGCCCCTGGCAGGAGCTGGGTGTCCTCACGTGTATAGTCACATTGCTCCCTGGTGTAGGTAGGTAGGGGCTGCCACTTGCTCAAGGCCAGCTGCGAGGTGAGAGAGCTGGATTCATACCTAGCCTGAGCTCTTTTCATAACATCCTAAAAGGAAGCTGAGTGTCACACAGGATGGACAGAGGTGGGCTTTGGGAGGAGTTCTTACACCTTTAAAGATATGTGGGCTGGAGAGCATGTTCTGGGCAGAAAGAGGAGCCTGTGCAAAGACTCTGAGCCAGGCCAGAGCTGTTCCTGTTGAAGAGACAGAAGGGAGGCAAGGGTGGCAGAGGCAGGGAGCACAGGGGACAGGAGGATAATGGAGGCCTGAGGAGGGACAGCCCCGGGGTGCATGAGGCAGGTTGTGTAGACAAAGCTGGGTTGTATCCTGATACACTCTTTTGTTCTGGGCTGGCATGGGGACCTGGGTCCTTACTACCTGCTTCCCAATCATTCTGTGAACCTGTTCTGGCTGTGCTGTCACACAGCTCCCCACACAGATGGCATGATTGTAATTGGGTGTTGAATGACCAGACCTCTGAGGATACCATGACATGGAACTTTGGAAGCTTGACCAGGCACTTGATGAATGAATGAGAGGATGTTGATTTTAACCAAAGGATCACTAAATGCAGCAAAAACCTAACACTTCCTGCTGGTCTATGTCACTTGTTTTAAATGCCCAAGAACCAGAATAATAAAACTAGCTACTGTTTACTTACCACTTTCTATCCACTAAGCACTATGCTAGAAACTTTACAAACCACTATTTTAATTTAATTCTCGCAACTACCTTATGAGGTAGGCTCAGAAAGGGCAGGCATCTTTCCTAAGGTCACACAGCTAGAAAATTATGGCCATACTTTTAAGGTGGTTTTCCCAAGGAGAGAACCCTTTCAAAAGCTCCTGCCGCAGAGTGGCTGATTAAGACATATTTGTTGACTCAGAAATTGAATTTAATTGGGTATTGAAGGGGAGAGGAGTGGGCTGTACTTATTGAGGGAGCAACCAGTAACCAGGAGCTCCCCAGGCTGGGGAGATAGTGTGAGTGCAAACGGGGGGAGGCCACTAGTGTATGTGGGGAAGGCAGAGAGGAGAGCAGCTCACCAGTGGGGAGGCTCTGCTTTGGGGAGGGACATGCGGTGAAATTGGTCACGAGGGGCGGCAGTGCTGCTGAGTTTGGAGATGGGGGACAATGGGGAGCCATTGCAGGTTCTGGGTGAGGGAAGATGAAATTGGTGTTGGATGTTGGCTCTAAAGGCTGTGGGGATAAGAGGAGAGGAGAGGGACTAGAGGAAGAGACGCCAAGAGAAGATTAAGGCAGAGAAGAAAAAATAAACTAGACAGAGAAAAAGAGAAGGAAGGGAATGAGGCCCAAGGAGAGGGGGACACACCGATAAGTGGTAATTGCTACCATTTGTACACCGTATTTCACCAAGCCATTGCACACACATCGTTTCACTGGGTTTAATCCTCCAAACAGGCCTGTGAAGTAATAATGATAACTCCTGCTTACTGAGCCCTGCTCTATGCCAGGTACTTTATGTACGTTTCCTGTAGCCCTGTCAACAGCCACAGAGGGTGAGTGCTGTTATCCTTTCCCCTTTACAGATGATATATCTATGGTTTGTTATGTTAAGGAACTCACCCAAGATCACAACTCAAAGCTGGCGTTTAAGGCCAGGCCTGTCTGGCTCTACCGCCTGGGTCTACCCCGCTATTCCAGACTTTATCCCGTTTATAGATAAGGAAGCTGAGGCTGAGAGAGGGGCCAAGCTGTTACAGGCCCGATGAGCATCTTGGCTGCAGCTATTCCATCTGGCTCCAGACCTGCCTCACTTGGCCTTAGGGGCTTGGGTACCAAGTGGTCCCTCCCCTGACCAAGGCCCCTGGGTCTATTCCTGTTGGTTCCTGTGATTCCTTACATCCCCCGCTAAACACTCCTGGAGGCAGCTCTTCCAGATGCCTAAAGTCTGGTCTAGAGGCCTATAATAAAGGCCTGGGGAATGGAGGCAGGTCCTCCAAGAGCCGACAAAGTCCAGATCACTTCTCGCCTTGCCAAATCAGCGTCAGAGCTCGGCACTGCAAGGGATGGGGGCTCTTTAGTGCATTTCAGGCCCAAATGGGAAGAAAGCTCTAGGGACATAAGGATGTGAGAGGGGCCAAGGCACAGGGCAGGTGTGTGGCCAGACTGGCCAAAGGCTGGTCAAGGGGGTAGGGATGGGTCCAAAGACCCCATGGAGGTGGCAGCCCTGGCCTCATTAGAGGCTGGGCCCAGGACCGAGTGGTGCCCTGCACCTGGATGGGCACTCCCAGATGTCAGCCCCACACAGCTATTAGGTTCTTGTGAACCACTTGGCCAGCTGTCCCAAGTGCCTCTTTTGGCTGGAGGGTTGGGATTCTGGAGCTTTCTGGGTTCTGCAGAAGGTGGAGGCCTGCAGGCTCCAAAACCACGTGTCTTCTCAGCAGGTGACTGGTGGGAAGTCTTTGAAAAGTGGACCCCAGGCTAGGGGAGGGTAGATCAACAAACCTCTCCCTGCTTGGCCATTGGGACGGGCCCAGAAATATTTGTTGACTGACTAACAGAAAGGAAGGCCAGTCTGAAACAGAGAATGTCATAAAGAAAGAAAATACACTAAATGACATATTCCAACAAGACACTGGGAGTCTGAAGGACATGTGTAAGAAGTAGAGACTGGCTCCCATTAGCATCTCAAAAATATCATCGGAAGGTAACTGAGCCTTTTTTACTGAGTCAGAATGTTTAAAATCTGCTTGTTCTCCGTGGTATCTCCAGGTACCTTCCCTTTGAGGATCTCATTTGTAAGGATCTGGACTCTCAGGAGAAAGCATTTGCTTATCAGAGGCAAGCTTTAGTCCTGCTCTCACTAAAAGAGCTCCAGCTCCCAGTCTGTAGTTTTTTAGTTTATATAAGGATCTGCAGGGCTCTGCAGGACAAACTTCCTTTGTGCCAGGACCCCAGTCCTGCATGGGGCTGTCCTAGGGCCTCAGATGGGCTGGGCCGGTGGATGGTGCTTGACCCTTCTGACTGCTGTCCAGCCAGAGTGCACTCTGGGGGTGAGGATAGACAGACTGGGGGCCCCCAGTGGCAGGGCTAGCCACCCAGCTTATCCTGAATAGACAGAACTTTCTGTGTCAAGCGGGGCTGGATTCTAACCCCCACTTCTGCAGTGTGGCTCCTTATACCACTCCCCAGCCTAAAGGGAGGCCTCTCCAGCACCTGACTGGCCCAGGGACTAACGTCCTGGTGGCCCTGTGCACACAGTGGGAAGATGGGCAGACCTAGAACCCCCAGCTGTGGGTTCTAATCCCACCCCAGACTCTGGATGGACAAGGATGGTGAGGGGATAGCCTCCTGAGCCAGGTCCTCCAGGAGATGGGAAAGCAGCATGCCTTACTTTTCTGCCAGGGGAAGCCATTGCCCCACAAGGATGATTCCACAGTGTTACCTGGTGTGCACAGAAGAGGGATGGAGGAGGGCTGGGCCTCATTCCCAGAGCCCATGGAGCTTTCTGGAAGAGAAGTAGCTCATGCTGTTGTGAGGGACAAAAGGCCCCTGCTGGTGCTTTGGTCAAGCTGGGGGTTCAGGGGTATCAAGGGTCCCCCCTCTACAGGTTCTTCATCAGTAGCCTGTGGAACAAAAAAAATTTTTTAATAGGTCCATGCGACAAATTTTTTGGTTTGTTTTATTTCCATTTTGAGTAGCACTTGGCACTTAAATTAGAGAATCTTTTACAAACAAATCTAGATTTCTAGTGTCCCTTGAAAACCCAGAAGACCTGGCAACCATAGGCTGGGCTGTTGCAGATGCCATTGGGGAGCTCCTCTGGCCGGCAGAGCTCCCTCTCAGCCCACTGCCCTCACCTAGGTAACCTGCCAGCCCTGTAGCCTGTGAGGAACTGATCCGGGACTGATGCTCCACGGGGAGGGCTGGGCGCAGCCGCATCAGGGTGCTGGGGAGGGCCGCCCTCTGGGGAGGGCTGTCCTGGGCGTGCTGGGGACAGGGGTGAGAGATGACTCCTGTGTCAGGGAGGTGGGTGGGTTAGCAGCGGGCCAGGGACCTCAGCTCTGAAGGGCCTAGGCCATCCCCCCTCCCAGTTTGGTAGCAGTGTGGCTTGGCAGAGCCAAAGCCTTTTCTGGGAGAGTTTGTTGGAAACGGGAGAGAGGATTACAGGAGGGGTAAGGTTTCCATTCTTCTGTATCTTCGTCTCCCCAGGCCTGGGAGGGCTTTCCCAAAGTACCAGCTCCTTAACTCTGACAAGAGACTGGAGCCCGAGGAGGAGGAGGAGGAGGAGGCAGGGTCTTCTTGCACCCATGGCCAGAGACAGCTCCAGACTCCAGGCTCTTCGAGCACCCACCTAGGCCCCAGAGTGGCCGGGAAGCCCTGGGGGGCACAGGAGAGGCCGCCTGGGATGTCTGAGAGGGGTTGATGGTAGTGCCGCCTCCACCTCCCCGACCCCCAGGTCCCACTGTTGCCAGGTCTCCCTCGGCAGAGCCTTCCCACCTGTAGTCACAGGCAGATTGTGGGGAACTGAGCCACAGGTCAGTCTGCAAAGGGCCTAGGGCCCCTGGAAATAGGGGTGGGAGGGTTGTCCCTTCTGGCGGAAGGGGACTCTCTCTGACCTGGGGACCAACAGTCCCATTTCCAGGGGCCTGTCCTTGCTGGAAGGCCATGGAAAGCAAAGGTTCCAAAAAGGGCATGTCCTGGTGGAAGGCATGGGATTCGGGGAGACCACCCAGGGCCACGGAGGGGGCAACTTTGTGGTCTTAATCATAGGGAGGGATGGCCCTGCGAGGCCCCATCTTTGGGTGCTCCTGGGTGGCAGACACAGCTCTACCAGGGAGCAGGATGGTTTCAGCACAGCTATCCTGCCTGGGACTTGGGCAAGTAAGTTAACCTCTGTCAACAGAATAGCTTTCTCACTACGTTGTTGTGAGGCTCAAAGGAGATTACAAATAATGATAGCTAATATTTGTTTTATTGATTACTGGCTGTGAACCAGGCAGGAAGTCCCAGTCAGATCAAACATGTCCTTACGAAAAATGGTGTGTTAGTGCCTGTGGGCTGGGCTCTGAACCTAGTGCAGCCCTGGGGCCTCCTCAGGCTCCACAGGACTCAGCAGGAGCTGGGGAGACCCAGACATTCTGTGGACCCTGCTCCTACCCGCGTACACCTGAGAGGAGGCAGGAGCAGATGGCAGGCAAGAGGTATATCCTCGGGGTTAGAGGACAGGCAAAGCACCAGGATTCAAATGACCTTGGGTCCTTTACTCTTCCTAAGCCTTGATTTCCTCATCTATAAAGTAGGCATGATGGTAGTATTTACATCACAGCATTGCTGCAGTGTAATGAGATCCCATACATAACACTTCGAAAAACCAACTGGTGTTTTCTGTCTGTATCTCCTCGGTTCTCCCACCCTTCTCCCATTCCTGCTGCCCCGCTCTTCTGTGCTTGTTGCCTCGGGGAACGGATGTGACAGAAGAAGGCAAAGGGAAATAGAAAGAGTCTCTTCCGGACTTTTGTGGGCGAAGCCTTGGTTGTGGGGGAAACTGAAAAGATTTGGGAAAAAAAACATCCTGAGTGAGTAAGAGCAACCCCACCCCAATGACTAGCAAAGCACTCCTTAATGGGGAGGCAGAGGGGGATGGCTGGGTGGGCTCGATGAGGGGGAGGGGGAGCACAGTGTGTGGCTGTGTCCTGGAGAAGGGCCACTGCTCCATCTGACGTATGGGAGCAGAGGGGACCTAGGCTCCCCTCCTGGGGAGAACCCTGTGGAGGCAGTGAGGCCCAGAGAAAAGGAAAGGGCTGTGCAGTGTGACAAGGTCATGGCCTTAAATAGCCCCATTGTGAGTTCTCCTGCCTCATCAGGATGTGGAAGCAGCAGATGGGCCCCAGGTGCATCTGTGGCCAAGAAGAAGGAGAGAGACACCCCTCACTCGCTGCTGTCCCCCTCCAGATTGAAGAAGTCAGGCAGACAGGATCACAGAGCACCTCTGTGGCGACCAGGTGGACTCATGACATCGCAGTCTCACTTGATGCCTCGTCTCTAATGACAGCCCCATTCCCACCCATGGGAACTAGGGCGGCCTCCTGGGGAAAATGGCATGAAACTCGAGCTGTCTGAAATTAAGATTTGGCCACCACTGACGTGGGGATTAGAAATGAAAATAAGGCTGAGTCATAGAAAATAAAGTCCTGTTTCTTACCCACTTGAATTATGGACTGTGTGAGATTGACGTCTGTTACAAATTTATGCAAAGGAATTAGCACTGTGCCTGGCACATAGCAGGTCCTGGCTGTCATGCCCAACATGGATACACTGTGCCCAATGTGTCAGGCCCAGAGCCAGGCAGGATGCCGAGTCCAGCCCTGGCTGTCAGACTCTTAGGCACCTTCCTTGCTGAGGACATGCAGCTGGGCGGCTATGACTCTTGGGAGTGCTTCTGAGTGCCCACTCAGCCCCCCGTGCTCCCCGGTCTCCCTGAAATCTGAATGTGACATCACTCCCCCCACATGCCATGAGAATTTCTTCCACTTTCCCCAAGATCTTGGGGTTCTCTGCTGAGCCCCTGGAGCCCTTGGCCTGGTGTCTGGCACAGCCTAGACTCGGCGAACATAGAGCATTCCCTGGGAAGATGGGCCTCTGTGTGTCCTGCCCGACCCTGGATGACACAGAAATCTCTGAGGATGCCCCAGATAGCTCACCAGAGCCATGGGGAGGACCAAGCCCAAGTCAGTGCCATATCTGCCTCTGGAAGGGGGCCCACACTTATACTGCACTTAGTCTGGACTCCAGGGAGGCAACACCATGGCCAGGAGGAGTCCCGTTGTCTGGGCAGGGGAAGCTTGATCAGGGTCAACAGAGGAATCTCACAGATCAGGACCCTGACCAAAGCCTTTCAAAGACAGCTTGGGGTTGAATGTAGAGTTTTCCATACACCCATGGACCTGAGGGTCCTCACCTGAGGGCCTAGGCTTTATTCTCTTTCATGGAGCTGATTTATCTGAAACGTCATTGTATTAGTCAGGATTCTCCAGGGAAACAACCAATAGGCGCTCACTCTCTCTCTCTCTCTCTCTCTCTCTCTCTCTCTCTCTCTCTCCCCCCCTCCCTCCCTCCCTCTCCCTCTCTCTAAAGATTTTATTTTAAGGAATTTATTTTAGCTCTTCTGGAGTTTGGCAAGTCCAAATTCTGCAAAGTGGGCCAGCAGACTGGAGACCTAGGGAAGAGCTAATGCTGTAGTTCAAGTCAAAGGCTGTCAGGCTGGAGACCAGGGAAGAGCCAATGCTGTAGTTCAAATCCAAAGACTATCTGTTGCAAAATTCTTTCTTTCTCAGGGGAGGTCAGTCTTTTGTTCTATTTACACCTTCAACTGATTGGATGAGGCCCACCCACATTATGGAGGGCAATCTGAGTGGACAACAAAAACCAACTGTGCACCACAAGACCCAAGACATCATCAATTTGCTTTAAAGTCTTATCCATTAAGTTCTTTCCTCAGCAAAGTCTGGAAAACCAATGTACATGTAGATGAATAGGGTGCTCTGGCTGGAGCAGTGATAAGTGGGAGATGCTAAAGCCAGTCCCCTTTGGCCTCCCCTTTTTATCCCCCCAAGGCCCTTCTGGGGTGACCCAAGGCTTCCTCAGAGTACAGTTTGGAAACCTGCTCTCCTCCAATCCTTTCATCATAGGGTTTCAGCAGAGCCCCAAGAAGTTCAATGTCTTCCCTTGTCACATGGCTAGAAGGTGACAGAGAGCCCTGACTCTCACTCCTGTGTTCCTTTGAAAGAAACCAGCAGGCATCTCTTCAGGCAAAGGGCAGTCAAGACAGATCTTAGAAGCAATGTCAACCTCACTCCTATTACTTTCCTGCTTCCCACTTGTGGGCTGTTTGTAGCTTTTTTCCCCACAGGACCCAGAAGTGCTGGGCTAAGCCTAGTTTAGTAGAATGAGTGGCAATTGATCACTGTTGTTACATGGTTTCGGGACAACTAAAAAAGACAAGCCACCCGGTCCTCATGAACTATGATGGGCACATGAGGCGCTCAGCACAGAGGATGCACTCAGCACACGTCAGCCATCATTGTCTTCACCACTGTTGTTCTCCTAGTCAGTCTTGCTCTAAGCTTATTCATGTTTTGACCACGAGCATTCTTATCTCAGTTCCTCCCCTGTAAAGTGATGGCAATGACACCATCCTCCTGGGGTTATTTTGAGGACCAAAAAAATAATGGACATAAAATAGAAAAGTAAGCCAATAGTATTATTACTTAGCAAGTAGTTGAATTTTCTTGCACTTACACGTCAAACCAAACAATTCACCTCTGAGGATTATGACTGTGACTATTCTTGATGGAAACTTGTATGTGAATTTTACAGCTCACACTTCAACCCATGGGAGAGTATTTTATTTACTTTCAAGCTTATTCTTGTGATCAAAGCAGAAAACCAAATTTAAAGGAAATAAAGCTTAGGTTTGGAAATTAGAACATAAATAGAAGAATGTACCATTTAGTGACTGTTATCCAAAAGCTCACTAGAGTTTGGTAACATATAAATGAAATATAGGGCTCTATGGTTTTTAATACCAATTTTGTCTTTTAAAGACAATTTGATGGTAAATCATTGAAAAAAATCAATATGATTTAAAAATGGGCCATAGATATGAACATAAAGTGCAAAACTATAAAAGTCCTAGAAGATAATAAAAGTGAAACTCTCAATGACCTTGGGTATGGCAGTGACTTTTTAGATAACCCTAAAGGCAAGATCTGTGAAAGAAATAATCAGTAAGTTGAACTTCATTAAAATTAAAAACTCCTGCTCTGTGAAAGACTGACAAAAGAGTTGTAAGACAATTCACAGACTAGAAGAAAATATTTGCAGAAGACATATCTGATAAAGGACCATTATCCAAAATATACAAAGAACTTTTAAAACTTAACAATAAGAAAATGAATAATCCAATTAAAAATAGGCAAAACCCTGAACAGACACCTTGCCAAAGAAGATAAATGGACAGCAAATAAGCGTATGAAAAGATGCTCACTATCATGGAGAATTGCTTTAGAGAACTGCAAATTAAAACAATGAGATACCACGACACACCTATTACAAGGGCCAAAATCGAAAACACTGACAACACTACACGCTGAGGAGGATGCGGAGCAACAAGAACTCTCATTCATTGCTGATGGGAATGCAAAATGGTACAGCCACTTTGGAAGACAGTTTGGCAATTTCATATAAAACTAAGCATATTCTTAACATGGGCCCCAGCAATCACATTCCTTGGTATTTACCCAAATGAATTGAAAACTTGTGTCCACACGCCACACAAAAACCTGCACATGGATGTTTATAGCAGCTTTATTTGTAATTGCCAAAACTTGGAACAACCAAGATGCCCTTCAGTAGGTAAATGGATAAATAAACTGTGATACATCCACACAATGGAATTTTATTTGACACCATGAAGAAATGCGTTATCAAACCATGAAAAATACAGAGGAAACTTAAATGCATATTACTGAGTGAAAGAAGCCAATCTGAAAATGCTAGGTTACTGTGTGATTCCAACTGTATGATGTTCTGGAAAAGGCGAAACTATGGAGACAGTAAAAGAATCAGTGGTTTCCAGGAGTTGTGGGGAGGGAAGGATAAATGGTGAGACACAGAAGATTTTTGGGCAGTGAAATAGTCTGTTTGATCCTTAATGGTGGATACATTTGTCCAAACTCATACAGTGTACAACCCTAATGTAAATGTGTAATGTAAAACCCTAATATAAACTGTGGACTCTGGGTGATAATGATGTGTCAGTGAAGATTCATCGGTTTTAACAGATGTAGCACTGTGGTGTAGGATGTTGATGGTGGGGGATGCTGTGCATATTTGGAGGCAGGGGTGTTTGGGAATTCTCTCTGCCTTTTGCTTAGTTTTGCTGTGTACCTAAAACTGCTCCGAAAAATAAGGTCTATTTTCAAAAAGTCAACATGAGACAGATACTGTCTTTCAGTATCATGCTCTCTTTTTCTTAAAGACTTCTTTTTGTTTTAGATTTTTAAATGTGGTTGAAATCAACTGTTTACTTGAGACTCAGCCTCTTTGATTAAAATTTAAGTGGTTCTAGTTCTGTTTAAGCCACTAAGTGTCCTATCTTGCGGATCACATCTTCCTGGCCCTCATCCTTTCTTTCTATACAGTGGTGGTGTTGGGTATGCTGGAGGTGATGTGGTGGGGCTGAACATGGTGGTGGTGGTGGTGGTGGTGAGATGATGGTGGTTGTGGTCAACATGGTGATGATGGTGTTGGGCAGAGTGGTACTGGTGTTAGTTTGGGCATAATGGTTGTGCATGT
The DNA here is from genome assembly GCF_036321535.1 of Camelus dromedarius. Classification (NCBI taxonomy): domain Eukaryota; kingdom Metazoa; phylum Chordata; class Mammalia; order Artiodactyla; family Camelidae; genus Camelus; species Camelus dromedarius. The sequence goes on along the minus strand of NC_087443.1, from coordinate 33,984,594 downwards.
GGTATAGGCAGTGGTGGAGGTGGTGGTGGGAGGCATGGTTTTGATGGTTGTGATGGAGGTGGTGGTGGTGGGCATAGAGATGATGGTTGTGGTGGTGACAGGGGAGGAGGAGAGGGTGGAGATGGAAGGAGAGGTGAGGAAGGGGTTGGTCCAGACGGTCTCTAGGCTCCTTTCAGAGCTACTATTCTGAGTTCTTTGACTTCTGCTGCCATTTGTGTGCGTGGGAGTTGTCCACTGAGGCTACCAGTGGAACAAAGGGGAAAGGAAGAAAAGATTCAAAATCAGCATTGTCGATTGCTTTCACTCACTTAAATTTTCTTTGCAAGTTTTATTTCTGCATTTTGGGGTCCTCTTCTGTTCTACAGTATTTGTGGAGTAGGAAAAAGGGTTAAAATTAGGGAGATTATTCTTGATCAAGAATCCCTCAGACACCTACATCTCCTGCCAAACTGCTGGAATTGAGGTGAAAAAAACAGCACTAATTGAGATTAAAAAAAAAAAAACAAAACAGCAAAACTAGAATTTTGCTACAAGAAATTTGAAATTGAGGAATGTGTCATTTAGAGTCTCAAAAAGGATCAGACTGCACACTCAGATTAGGAGAGTTCAAGGAGGTTTAATTTACAAGGAGGTATTTATGGAGGTGTGGCCAAGGTGAAGGGGAACCACAATGGGTGGAACCTGGGTTACTATCCCTAGCCTTGCTTATAAGAGGGAGCAGTTGCCCACACCCAGGAGAGATCATGTTATATGTAAGGAAGGAGCCCCAGCCAGCAGAGGAGATTCTGTAGTGAAGTGGCCAGGTACATGGATACCACTGTCCTCCCTTCCTCCACTTTCCTACTGGGGCTCCCCACTGGCCAAACCCTAGCACAGCCAGAGGCCAGGGGAGCCCACTGAGGTGATTCCTGCCCATTAGTCTCCTGGGCAGAGAGCAAGGTGGAGACAGGAGAGTGGACCTGGAAGTGCAAACAGATGTCACTGACCAAGATGTGATTCAGTTACCATTAATTCCTCCATTCAATACATATTTTTTGAGCATCTATGATGTGCCAGCTAGTGTCCCAGCACAGCAAAGTTCTTACCCTCCTGGAACTAACATTCAGTGGTTCATGATCTTAGGTGTGACATCAGGGCTATTGGATCCAAAGTTGTGATGGCCATTTAGTTTGGAATATTGCTCAGCCTTCTGCCCCTGCTGCACATTCTCATCACCAGTCAAGTGGGCCAGGTTAAAGGTTGCTACCCCTGTACCCTTTCCCTGACCCTGACCCTGACCCATCCTGCCTCTCTGCACTGTGGGGCTGTACGTGACACGGAGGTCCCTGTACTGCAGTTTCCTGGGTATGGGGCGTGACCCCACCAGAAGTTTGTGTTCCTGTGCCTGGAAGGCCACCTGGCACTTACTAAGTAGCAGTAGATGCTCAGTACGCATTTGAGGCATGGATGATCATGGGTTTTAGCTCTCATAGAACATTGTGCTCTTCCTACTTTTGGCCATGCTCCCCTTTTATCCTTTCCCCAGATCTTGCTGTCCTTATGGACTCTAGCCCACAGCAGCCCAGCCCATGACCCACTGAATGTTAGTTCCATGAGGACAAGTTGGTTCCAGCCCACAACCAAATTGTCTCCCCACTGTTGCCTGTGTGCCACAGGGCTCTCTTCCTGAGCCCATTGTGAGTTGGGCTTCAAATCCAGGATTGTGAATTTCAGAGTCAAGTCTTCTACTTTTGTGTTTGCAACCCACCACCACCCAGCCCCATGGTAGACGATATGAGAGTAATGATAATAATTATGGATAGCAATAATGATCAGTCTCGGGGCACTCACTCTGGGCCAAAGACACAGGGAGCCCCTCGACTTGCATAATCTCATTTAATTCTCATGATGGCCCCATGAGGCCATAGCTTGGCATCCCCACCTAATGAATGTGTAAACAGGTTCAGAGAGGTTTTCAGTGACTTGTCAAACATCCCACAGCTGGTAAGCAGTAGAGCCTGGCCTTCAATCCAAGCCTTCCAATTCCAAATCCTACTCTCACAACCATATCTCTACTCTCTGGTGTTCTCCTCCCCACATGCTACCCCTTCCCTCTGCAACTCAGCATCTAGAACAGACCTGAGATTGTAGCAGGTGCTTAATAAATGTATGTCGATTGATTGTTAGATGAGGTGCTCCACGACTGATCAATACTCACGAGACCCTGGCATTTCTCATAACACCTCAGCTACAGGAAAGCCTTTGCAGCCAGGCCTTGCCTCCAGAAGTCAGCAGGTCGCCCTCCAGTAGCCCGACAGTCCTTTGTCTCCTCGGACTAAGGTGCTGGCTGGGTTTCCAGCCATCCCAGGACATTGCTCCTGACAAACGGCCTTTGCTTCCAGAGCAGAAACAGCTGGCGGAAAACCCAGGTCCCTCTCTCAAGCCCCCTGAATCAGAGTGGCGGGAGCCTATAAAGTTCAGTTATGAAGTGCCATGGTGTTTGAAACAACTTCTTCTTTATTGCATAAGCACTCACCAGAAATTGGTTCATTGCTGGGCAGGGGCTAATGGGAAAAGAACAACTTTCCATGTATTTATTATGTGAAACATAACATACAGGGGCTATGCACTGCGATATGTAATTAGACATAAAATGAGCCAGACTTGAGGAATTGCCAAAAATCTGCCACAGGATAATGAAGCTGCTTTACGAGGTTTGAGTGGTATCATTTCTTTCACAATCCATCATTGCACTCCACTAGCCTGGTTACCTGTTGAGTTGAAACTGTGCTGTGGAAACCCAGAGCGGGGAGTTCATCCAGGGCATGCCCGGCCAGGCATCATCTTTGATTAGTTCCCACATCTTTTCCAAGGCAAAGATGAATTCATCTTGATGCCCTGGCTGCAAAGGAGCTGGCTAAAGAGAGGGTGGATGGGAAGGGGACGAGGCCCATGGCAGGCAGAGGGTGATGGCAGTAAGTGCCCTGATTCCCTAGTCTGGGCTGGACTGGGTGGACTCCTATGACACACCAGCTGGATGGTCGAGGAGACTGTGGCAGCTTCTAGTTTCAGCTCTGTGACCATTATGCTTTGTGATCTTCCCCAAACCACTGAAATTCCCTGGGCCTCAGGTCCCTCCTCTGTAGAATAGGGATGGTAACTCACCAAGGACCCCATGGGCAGGAATACGTGCCAGGAGATTGTGAACACAATGCGGAGGAAAGCTTGCTGTCCTGGCCCTTCCATGATAACCTGTCTGGTGACTCATTCATCATCATGGGTTGATTTCAAGTTTTTCATTAATAAAATGCCAGAACAGATCATCATTTTTTTCCTATTCTTATAGAAGGGTGTACATATATATGCATGTACATACACCTGGCACTTAACAAGTACTTAAGCTCTTTGCCTTGCAGACAACTGCTTGCCAAATTCTCCCAGTCTTACTTCCTTAAGCTCCCATACATGTGTCCCCAGCACCTCCTTTTCCTCTGCAACTGCCCTGGTTCAGCCTCTCAGTGACTCTTTCCCAAACCATGACAACATCTTCTAAATTTGATCTGGGCTGTGAGTCTTCTCTCTTGGTCTCTCCCCTCCCATCCTCTCCATCCTTTTCTGCTCTGCTCCATGTCCCAGAAGCTGACCCCTGCAGCCTTCTTCATGAGACTGTCTTGCCATCAGCTCTGGCTTCTGCTCACGGAAAGCCCCAGGAGGAGATCTGAGGGTGGGTTCTTCTTGCTCCCGTCCTGCTCGGGGCCATGTTTCTGGCTGGGATTGCATCCCTGAGGTCTGCGCTGCTGGCTCTCACTGGGGCCAGTGATGCTGTTTCTTGCCCTCGTCCAACAGGCCTAGCTAATGGTGGTAGAGGCTTCCTGCTGCTGCACATCCCTGGGGGCCTTTTCATCCCTCACAGGTCCCACCTACCCCTCCATGAGCAATGGGCTTATTCACCCATGGATTGAGCCCCGTCAGTACCCCAAGTGTACACCCTGTTCCTGCTTCCAGGCTCCCTGCCTCCCTGCTTCTGTTGTCTGCATACATGTCTCCCATCCCAACACCTTTGCCTCTCTTTGTCTGCATTCAGTGAGAGGGCCGTGTGCAACGCTCACAACCTGGCTGGTGTTCTCTTCTCTGATATGCCTCTTCCCTGGTTGTCTCTTTCTCCCTGGCAGAGCCAGCTACTCTCCCTAAACTTGAACCCTGCTGTTCCCTCTCCCCAAATCGCCACAGCTCTAAATCTTACCTGTCCTTCAAGGCTCAGCTAAAATGTCACCTCCTTCATAAAGCTTCCCTCTCGTTCCAGCTGGAAGCCATGGTCCCCTTGTCTGAACTCCCAGGGGACATTATCTGTTTCTTTCTGGTCACTTATTACTTCCCCAGCTTGCATTAGAATAATTTATGCACAAGCCCCATCTTCCCTTTGGCCTGGGCCTCTTTCATCTCACTGCAACCGTGTGGCACGGTCATTAAACGCTAGTGCTCTGGAGACAGCCGCCCAGCTTCAAAGCCTGGCCTGCTGTTTTTTACCCACACGAACTTGGCACGTTGTGTTACTTCTCTGCGCCTCACGTTTCTCATCTTTAAAATGGAGGGGGCGTAACCATAACACCTGTCTTACAGGCTGGTTGGAGGATTACATGTGTTAGTACATAGAGAACACACTTAGAAGGGGGTCTGGCATATAGTAACTGCTCCATAAATGTCAGATCTCTTCTCTTCATCTTATTCTTCCTAAGTAGCACACGGATAATTAATTCCATGTGTTGTCAGAGATAATGTGACGGTAGATGGAATGATAGAATAGCGCCTTGAAAACAAAAACTTTCTCATCAGAATGATTTTCCTAGATTGGTTGTGTTGAAGAATGTGACCATTTCCAAAGCTAGAATTATATTCAGAGTCAAAGTCTTGCCCTCTCATTAAAACCATGGGTAAATAAATGCCCAGAGCCCATTTGATTAGTGGCTGTTTGCTTGATAAAGCCTTATGTGACCCATGAACTAATCAAAATAATTATAGTCACAAATTGGAAAAGAAAAAACAAAACTTGCCCAAAGCCACACAATGAGTGGCCAGAGCTGGGGCTTGAAGTCAGGTTTTCTTACTGCAACTGTATTTCTTCTGTGCTCATCAAGTTTCTGAAAAATCAGTGTTTCCAAATTTGTAAGCGCCAAGAGAAGGTGACCTCTATGGGGCTAACCTGGACAATAGGACTCCCAGTGAACAAGGGACAAGGACCCATGGACTTGGGTGTTCCCTGGGACTCACCTTACCTTACAGTTTGGTGGTAGAATTTAGGGGTTTGGAAACCCTGCCTTGTGTTTGCTTCCAGGAACTTGGCATCCCACTCTCAGGGAGAGTTTAACCCCCCTGAGCAGATTTCAAAACACTGGGAGAGTCGTTAGCTCTGAGTGAGAGACAGGAGCATTTTAGTGGGAAGCAATGGATGAGAAACAGGCCGGTTGGTGTTGGTCAGTCTGAAAGTAGAAAATAGATCTAATCTGAGGATATTTGGGCAATTATTTACCTTGTCATGGAGCCCAAAGCCCTTGGTTGGGTGGGAGGGGATTAGGCAAGAACTTTCAGGAAGAATGTTCCTGTGCCTCAGCCAACGAGGAATGCTGGTCATTCCCAGGGGAGGGAGCCCAGGGGAGAGGAGTTCTCAGGGCCAGCAGTTATTGGGGGCCACCGGTGCTGATGCCTCACAAGCCAGGCATGGTGGGCAACATCCTCATTCCTCGCAGCCTGTGTCCTACCTGTCACAGCATCCTGTGCAGTGGGGTCTGGGAGGGAGACTGGGTGCGGGCAAAATCAGGCAGAGTGGGCTTGGATGTGGGGGCAGCGTTGGAGTAAGTGTTCTGCAGGCAGTGTGGATGTTGGAGCCAGGTTAGCACTCCCACCCAACCTTCTGTGAGATCTCTGGAAAGTCTCCTAAACCCACCAAGGGTCAGTTTTCTCATCTTTAAGATGGGACATTAATACCTACTCCAGCTTTCTCAGCTTTATTAGGGGAAGGTGAAAGGGCTAGAGATGGGGAAGTGTGGGAGTAGGGGTGTCCGAGTCACCTGAGAGAGGTGAATCCAAACCTGATTCTACTACTTAGCACTGTGTGTCCCTGGGAGATAGATAAGCTGAGTCTCATTGTCTTCATCTTTACAAAGGGGTCATTTTGAGGACCACACAGTGATGCAGGTGAAGGGCTGAACACAGCACCTGTTCATGTTATTATTTGATTAGCAAGGCACGATGCCAGGCACAAAGTAAAGGTTCAACAAATGTTAATTGAATGGACAATGTATGGGCGTTTCCTTGGAAACTACAAAGGCCCACCCAGATGCAAGCACTGTTATCGTCATACCCAGGCAGTGGGGCACTTTGGGAAGCACGTGGGATTTCTGTCCCTGGGGAAATGTCTCCCTACCTTGTTAGGCTCTCAGGTTGGGGCCCAGCTCAGACTAGACCACTCATACAACTGACCCCCCCCCCCCAGGGCAGGAAGGGCCCCGCGAGCGTATGAGTTTCTAGATAGGAATTAACCTATGATTCAACCCTAGTCTCTATCCAGAATGTTCAGTGGTCAGGACACTAAGGCCCCTGGGGACCCTCCCACCAAGCCCCCACTGTAGGTTGGAGCAGTGGAGGGCTTTTTCAAGAATGAAGGAGTTTACTAGGAGTAGGGAGGTAGGAAGTCGAGGAGGGCCCCTCTGGCTAAGGTGGGCCAGGCGTCTCTTGGTGTGCTCCCCAAGGCCTGGCTGCTGGCCAAGGAGGTTGGTGCATCAGTGTCTCCCAGTCCTACCCACCTCAGTCTCCGCTGGGATCAGCCTTTCAACTTCCAAACACCAGGCAGGGAGCTCACTATCTTTCTTGTCCACCTGGAGAGGAGGGAGTCATGGAGAGTTGCCGAGATATCTTACCGAAGCAGATACGTTCAAGAATGAGCCCCAGGAATTACCCCCACCCCCAAGCCTACCATTCCCCACCCACAGATGTGTGGTCGCACACACACATGCATGCACTGTGGATGCAGTACATGTACACACATAGACTTACTCAGAACAACACTTCTATTTTTTATTTTAACATTTTTTATTGATTTATAATCATTTTACAATGTTGTGTCAAATTCCAGTGTTCAGCACAATTTTTCAGTCATTCATGGACATATACACTCATTGTCACATTTTTTTCTCTGTGAGTTATCATAACATTTTGTGTATATTTCCCTGTGCTATACAGTGTAATCTTGTTTATCTATTCTACAATTTTGAAATCCCAGTCTATCCCTTCCCACCCTCAACCCCCCAGAACAACACTTCTTAAACTTCAACAGGGCCCTGGCCATGCAGAAGCAAATCCAGTTCTGTCTTCAGGGAGTTTGTGGTCCAGAGCAGGATGGAGAAAATTGGCTTAAACTGTGTGATAGTCAGTGCTATCTCTCCCTGCGCAAAGCCAAGGGAGTTTTGGAGAGAAAGACATTTATTCTGCTGGTGGGGATCTGGACGCCCTTCAGACAAGTGGTGCTACTTGAACTGGTGTTGAAGGATGAGTAGGCAAGACAGGGTCTAGTTAGATGCTCCCTCCCACAGGAGGGAGGTCTTCCCTGCTTCTCTCCCCTGTCCTGCCCTGCTTGGCCTAGATGTCCAGGCCCTTGATCCCTTGGTACTTTGTCTCTGCCATTGTGAGCTACAGAGTACCAGGATTGTATCTTTGTGCCTCTAGCTCCTGAATCATGCTGAACATATAGAAGATGTTCAATAAATGCTGAAGAGGTATATAAAGGAGGAGGAAGATATACTGGGCAGAAAACAGCATGTGCAAAGGCAAGGCAGAGTGGGAGTGAAGGGGAGGAGAGTCCTGTGTCTGGACAGAACACAATAGAGGCACACAGGGATGTAAGCCTGAGACTGCTGAAGACAGCCCCCAGCGCCTCTCACCCACCCTCCCTGTTAAAGAAGAACTTCCCTTCGAGTGAGGAGTGAATATAATTGTTTGTACGACTTCCCAAGTGCCTGCCACCCTGGGGAGACAAGAAGACCAGTGCTGCCACGGGCATTGCTCCGGGTCAGGAACAGGGTCCAGTTTCTCTGCTGTCACTGTCCACACCTCACAGCCCACAGCCTGGCAATTACCAACACACACTATGGACTGGGGGACGCTTTGCAAATCTGGTTCCTATTACAGTGCCAGAAAAGAAACTCAGGAAGTTCTCATGGTAAAATCAGACCAGATGTGAGTAGATGGACAAAGATCTTAAAAAACAGAACTAGCCCTGTGGCTGTGACATGCCTGAGGGTTTGAAAATATCCATGGCTCGCTTGGTGTTGGGGTCTGGGTGGGGGGTAGCTGGGAGGATTCTTGCTATTCAGCACTCCCCAAAGAATATGAAGTCACACCATCAAATAACAAATGACTGACCAAAATGGGACCCAAAGAACAGCCCAATTCTCCACTGATAATAGTGTTATAATTATGGGGACGAGGAAGATAGTGCTAGCTGACGTTCACCGGATTCTGTCAGTGCAAGGCAAGCCCAAGAGGCAGGACGGCAGAGCGGTTGAGGGCAGGGCCTCTGCGGGCTTGGACTGTGCTGGCTCTGCCACTTACCAGACTAGTGAGCTTTGGCGAGGATTCAGAGAGGATCCTAAAGCCGTCTGCAGCCCTGGAACAGAGCTGGCTAAGAGGAAATGCTCAAAAAGCCCTAGCTATCATTAGTATTCTTGCTCACCCTCCAGACAGACCCGAGAGATAATCAAGAGAATCACACCCACTTAGGAGGTGAAGAAAACAAAGTTCAGAAGAGTTTATTAACATGCCCCAGGGTGACACGGCTAGAACCAGCAGAGCTGTGCCCCAAGCCCAGGCAGGCTGGCCCAGAGCCCTGGCTTTTGAGCTCTGTTTTATGAGACTTCCTAGCCAGACATGGGGGCTCAGAGCAGACTGACTCTAGAGCATCATTTCCTAGAACTGGTGGTGCCCAGTTCTGAGAGCTGGGTGATGCTAGAAACAAGGAGAAAGCAGGGGACAGCTGATGGAAGCATCAGTAAAGAAACAGGTGCTAGAATGTTAGAAGAGTCGAGTGGGACAACGGACCACTGGGCACCTCTTGCCTCATCCCCTCTGCAGGTGAGATGGGCAAGCTCTGAGTGAGACTTGGGTGTTAGGTGGGTGGGAGTGGACTGTGGGCCACTCAACTGGCTCCCCACACAATTTCCTGTTATTTGGCCTGGTTCTGAGGGTACTCTGTCATCCGGTCAGTTTAGGGTAAAAGAATCCCATGAGCTGAGTCCAACATTCAAGAAGTTTAGCTTTTAAAATAATTATCAGTCAAATCAGTCAAAACTTTTCAGTCAAACCAGTCAGAAATCCAGTCAGGTGCACTGAAAGTTCAGGAAACTTGGAAATCCAGTCAGGTGCACTGAAAACTGGGGAAGCTCAGGCCACACTACTTTCAGGCCGGTTTCATCATAACTTCTGCAAAATCAATCGGAAGCTTGGTCGGTTCCTCTTGAAGTCCTGGGAGTCTAGACAGAAGTTCAGGCAGGCTTCATGTGTACCGCGGTGGTGAGCTAGAAATTTGGTGAGGTTGGTTCAAAATCCAGCAAGGTCAACCCAAAACCTGGATCAGTCTGGATCAGAGTGGTGAGGCTGAGGTCCAAGCAGTGCAGTCACGTCCTTAGTCAGACCGACCACAGTGTCCGCCTGACCACTTGGCATCATGTGGGTCTGATATCCGGTCGTGGGACTGCGTTTGTGATGGGTAAGCCGAGAGACAGAGAGGACTGGCTGTGTGCGCAGGCAGGGTAGCCAAAGTGGAGACGAAATGGTACTGTCAGGGGTTTCTGGAAGCTTCTCCACCGGGAGCCGTGCCAAGGAAATGGTGAGCTGAGCAGGAGTGGTGTTCCCAGACAAGCCTCTGTGACTGCCTTGAGGAGACCCGAAATGTCACTCTGTCGACCCTTGTGTACTTAGCAGACGTTCAAGCTGTCAGTCCTTCAAAGCCAGCCCCCCATCCAGCCACTAGGGCAGCCATCCAGGGTGTCTTCACCTCAAGGACACAGCCCCATGAACACACGTAGCATGCCTTGTCCCCTCATGGCCGGCCTGTCTGTTCTCCCACGCTTCTTCCCCTCTCTGGCTGGAGCTGAGCAGGCAAAGCCAAGAGCTGGCCTGGCGCCCCAGCGCATGGAGGTGTAGCTGGGCTCTGACCCAGCTTCTCAAACAGGTTCCATATGGCCCTCCGGCCGCCCCTTATTCCTCTTCCCCACCTTGACTGTTTCTGAGATTAAAACTCTTTCCTGGTTGTCAGCAAACAGCCACAGGGAGGGGCTGCCTTGCTGCTTTTGGGGGCTGAGCTGGTGTGGAATACTCATCAGAAGGCTGGCTGGAGGAGGGATGGAGTTCCTCGGCTGTTGGGTGAGGGGTGTGGAGGGGGGCAGGTGGCCTGAGTGTGGGAGACAGCTCTGTCTGCCCCCTCAGCCCAGCTGCTTCCTCTGGAGCAGTTTCTGAGTGTCTGGCCATGGCATTGGGACCCCAAGACTCAAGGAGGGAACACGCAGTGATCTGAGCCCTCTCTTCTGAACTCAGAATTCTTTCTGAAGCTAAGAGGGATGTGATGAAAGCAAAGAACGGGACAGCTGAGATGGGAGGGGAGCCAAGGGGGGGAGGGGGGAGGCTAATCCATGCTCCCATTATGAGCTGATCAATGGCGGGGATGCCAGACGTGGCATGGACAGGTTCCCACCTTCATCCCTGCACCTCCATCACCAGGTGAGCCTGGTGCTCACCCTTTGGTTGCAGGTCTGTGCAGAAGTTTTGAGTCCTGGGACTGGAGTATGAGGTTGGGGTGGGAGTGGGAGATACTCTAGGAGCTTGAGACTGCTGCTATTTACCCTGCTGTTGAAGTATTTGATAAATAAGCAGCCAGCCTGGCAGTCCTGGAGGTCCTGGCTGAACCTTTGCCTTAGTTGGAACCCATCTTGACTCTGGCTCTGCCTTCTTCCCTGGAAAGATTTATATTGGCTGTGAAACCTGAAGACACGTACATAGGTGCATGCGCACACGCGCGTGTGTGCATACATGACCTCTCTGGATACCCAGCACTTTTAGGTGCCCGGGAAATCCACAAGCACATGCCCACCCAGGCTCTTTGCCTGCTCCTGCACCCCTGCCGAGCACCCCCACCAAGTCCAGCCCAGAGGCTTGTCCAGACACAGGGGAAAAGCTGATCTGCTTCTGAGCTCCTGGCAGAACCATGTCCTGGGCATTGGTAGCTCTTATCCCCCTCCATCCTGTCACAGACCGTGCCTAGGAGCTGGCCTGAATGTCTGGGGTGTTGAGCACTTGGAATTCTCCCATTTGAACAGTCCCCCTACCAGCCTGTCCTCCTGGCCCCAGCAGCCACACCCTTGGCCTAGCTCTGGGAGCCCATCCTCCCCCCTTGGAAGATCAAAGCAGGCTCCCTGTCTCCTTTCAGTGATGACATCTGGCTGCAGCAGGTGGTGATTTAGAATCTCAGCCCTGGAAGGGCCTCGGATCTTCACCCTGGCCGTCTCATTTTCCACATGGAGATTCAGAGAGGGGCAGGGCCGCTGAGCTGGTTGCTGAGCTGGGGCTGGAACCCAGGGCTCCACGGCCCCTGGAACTTCCCCAGCAGCATATTTGTGGGCAAAAGGAGAAAGTGGGCGAGAACACTCAGCCAAGCCAGAAATTCCCTTCTCCTCCAGAACAAGTGTGGTCAGAGAGAGGGACCATCCTCCTCGGAGATGGGTATCTAATAGCCTTCTGGTCCTGCCCTTGCCCACACCTTCTGTCGCTTCTCTGAATCCATGTGGGGTGCTGGGACAGTGTGCTGTCTCAGGAGACATATATGAGGTTGCAGGGCAATTTCAAGAGCGTAATGGAAGCATGAGCTGTGAAACATTCTGGAACATTGGTGCAGGGGAGGGGTCCAGAACAGAGGAGCTCAGGTGCCCTCATCCCACTCTCTTGTTCTTCTTCCGCCTTCTTCTTGCCCTCTCTTCAGTCATTAAAGCAACTGCTATGCACTGGGAGAGAATGGGAACTTGTTTTGTTTCTCCTTTAGGGGTGCTGTTTTTAAAGTCTGGGGCTGAAGAAGGACCAGTTGTGGCCCCAGGCAGCCCCAGAGGCCTGAGATCTTTGAGGAGTGTTGGGAGGGGTACAGTGCACCTAGTCTGGCTTCCCACTGCCTGCCCCTGTCCAGCCCAAATTCCCTCTCAAAGCACCAGAAACTCTTTCAGTCCATATCCAAATGTCCCAAGCACTCACAGTAGGCAAGTTTGAATCCCCTCAGCTCTCCTTCTGTCTTCCAGCATCTGGTCCCTGCTCACTGGTGTCTTCTCTAGGATGTCTTTCCAGAGACATCCTATCCCTCACAATTAGCTCCATGAGGCACACACTGTAATTCCTCCCATTTTACAGATGAGGAAACTGAGCCACAGAGGCACGGGGCCACTTGCCCAAGGTACATGGCAGAGTTCAGAGGCAAACCGGTGCCTTTGTGACTCCCAAGCCCATGCTCTGCAGGTCCTTCCCTCTTGGCAGATCCCCTTCCCTTCCTTGAAGTGCCCTGCGTTGGGGGATACAGGTGTGTTTAAACATATTAGCTACAATGTTGGTGTTTAGCCAAGGGTCTATGCATGCTTTTGTCAAAACCTTCTGCTCCAGCAAGTGTGCTCTCCATCATCTCAATGTGTGGATTCTCCAGAAATGCAGCCCAGGGCTTCCCTTTCCATATGCCTTTTTGTTTTGCCCTCATCACAAGCTCAGGAGCAGATCCAGCCCACAGCTGAGGCTTGGAACAGACACATCACTGCTGATGCTATGACTGTCCCTACCTTGTATAGCACAGCGCTGATTTCATTGCATCTCACCACAGCTCTAGGAAGAGGCAGGGCAGGAATAGTGCCCATTTTACAGGTAAAAAAGTGAGGCTCAGGGCTTGTTCTAGGCCCACTGAGGACAAGGAGGAGCTAGAACCCAAAGACACTTCCCTCTCTCTCTTTTTTTTTTTTTCATATTTGTCCAAAGATGAGAATCACCTGATATTTTTATTAAGTACTGATTTCTGGGCTCTAATGTAGACCTTTAAGCTAGAATTTACAAGAAGAAAGGGCAGTTTCTCTTGCCCCTTCAGACAAGGCTCTCTTGTCAGTGATTTGCAAATTTATTTGAAGCCTTGTAACCTTTTATTTAAAAAATATTTATGCTAGAGAGAAAACCAATGAAACAGATCCTCTGATCTGATGGGACGAGTTGGAAGTGACCACCCTACTGCCCTGAGAGGGTTCCACTGACCCCCAAAGGTATCTTTGGGCCTGGGTTAAAAACTCATTCAGATCTCAGATCTGCCACTCACCAACTGTGGCCCCAAGAGAGTTAGTTAACGGCTCTGTGCCTCAGTTTCCTCATCTGTACAATGGGAACAATAATGTTATCCGCCTCACAGAATTGTTGTGAGGCTCAAAAGGGTAAATGTCTGTGCCTGGCAAATGTAAATGTCATGCACTAGGCCACCCTGTTTCGGCTGACCATTTGTTGAGGACTGTACCGTGCGTTAGCTGACTTAAATGGTTGCCTTGGTGAAAGGAGTGATTAAATGGCATCATCCTAATGAGTCAGAAGAAGGCACCATCAGAGCAATCAGTAGATTTAATTAAACTGTTGGGAATGTTTTAAGAAATACTGGTTGGATTGTGGTGGATGCTGTCGTTTTGCACGGGGGAACCGGTCATCTCTGTGGACATGCAGACGCTGGAGTATGAACAAATTCATTTCAGGCCCCTGGCCCGGCTTCCAGGAGAAGTTCCCACGGAGGCAGAGAGATGTCAGATGGAGGACTTGCCGCTGGTGTTTCCTTAATTGCTTGCGTGCCCTCAGAGTTACCATCAGGTCAGATCCTGGAAACCCTGAATGGTTTCCCAGATGGGACCTTTGAGCTCTGCTAATTTGTTCCACCACGTTTCCTTTGGGAGAGCTCAGGGATTGTTCACTTCCCTCCCCTCTTCCCCTATGAGGCTCTTTTTAGAGGGGCAGCTCCATCTGCTCTAGGCAGGAAGGGGTGTTGAGAGGAGAACAAGGACCGCCGTTTCTTTTCAGGCCCTGCCCTCCTCTCTGAGGACCCTAGACATAGGGCATCCAGGGCCTTCAACAGTTGCAGGAGAGAGGCTGCTGGCTGCCACAGAGACCCTGAGGTTGTCTGGAGCTGGCAAATCTCTGGAGAGGCTCAGGGAGAATTTAGGATAGACCACATTTATATCCAGGTCACATGGTTAAACTAATCATCAGAAAGGGCGCCTGAGGGGGAAGAAAGGATCCCAGAGAGGAAGTAAGACATCTGATCATGTTATTTACCTTCCTGGTTGTGGCTTCCATTGAGGATGAGGTCCCCAATCCTCCCTTCACCCTGCCCTGTTTGACCCAGGCTGCACACCAGCCTCAATTTGTGATGGCCCTTCATGCCCCAACCTCAGCTAAAGGCTGCTCCGTCTGCCTCAGGACCTTTGCACATGCTATCCACTATTGCTTTCCCCAGCTCTACCTGTGCAACTCCTCCTCATGCTGAAGGCCTCAGTCTGAATGTCATTCTTCCAGGGAAGTCTGTTTTGAAGTTGTGCATACACTCCTGCCCGCCAACCCCTACCCCTGCACACCTTTCCAGATTAGGTTAAGATATTTGCTCTTCCCACTTATTACAGACACTCAAGCTCTTTAGACTTCTCCATCAGGGTACTTTGCACAGTTCTAACTAACTTTTTCTTTACTATCCATCTGTTGGGACTTAGCTGCTGATGGTTCACAGCTGCATCCCTCACTGACCTTTCTGGTCTGTAGGGAGCTGCCTCACTCCAGGTCATACCTCTTTCCAGTGGTGACCCACAGACAGTGACTGGCTAATGCTGGTGTACAAAGGCCCAGGCCACTTGCCTCAATTTGAGACAACCCTGAAGGGCCATTTCAGCTCTACACTGCCCCATAGGACAGCTGGGGCCTCAGTTACCACGTTGCAGGCCAGCCCTTCTCTTGCCCAGTCCTGCCTTCCTGAGTTCCTTGTATCTCCTGCAAACACTCCCCTAAATATTTTCTGCATACAGCTCTCTGAATCACTGTTTCCAGGGAACCTTATCTGAGACACTCACCTTACCCACTTCTCTCAGAGACCTCTTTCTGATTTTTCTTATCAAAACTTCTCTCAGGAAGGGCTCTAATAAGCTCATTCATGTGGAGATACCAGTGGTTGATAATAGCTCAATGGGTTTCCTTTCCTGCTGTTTATGAGAATCTTATGTCAAAGTGTAGGTGAGTTTTTAGGAATTAGCAAAGTGGGTAATGAGGTACGGTTAGGGCATTTTTGATTTATCAGTGAAGCAGGGCCCACACCATGCCAGCAGCTCAAGGCCCTACAAATGTTCATTGGTGAATCTGGTGCTGGTTAGAATCATCAAGGTCCACCGTCTTGGAGGTCTCAGGGAGGGAAGCAGTGGTGTGTGACAAAGAGGGGCCTGGCTAGCTGTGTGACTGCTTCCCCTTTGGAGCTCAGCTTCTTCAACTATAATATGATGGTTCATAGCACCCATTTTACTGCATATGCATATAAGCTCAGTTACGAGGAAGATATACACATTTGTTTATATACACCAAAATGCCAGAAGCAGACGCCCTAGAACAGAGGTTCCCAAACTTTCTCTGTTCATAGCACCCTTAGCGTCAATAATTTTCTATTGTGCCCTTGGGCCAAAAGAAATACCAGAGAGGTCCTTTGATTAAGTAGTTAGGTCTAGATAACTCAAAGCCTATTGTGTCATAATCTAAAAAAAATACATAACAATTGAAAGAAAAAAAGAAAAAAATTATATTTCGTTCTTAAATAACCACAGTCATTTACTAATGAGATGTGTATTGGGCACTGCATACCTTCTCAAACCTTGGAACCACATTAGACACCACCACCTCATTTCCTGCACCACAGTGATTTTCACATGGTATTTGCTTTTTATCACAGCAACCACCAAAACATGAACTTCACAAAGATATGACATAGTTGAAAGGAATGTCGCATAATCTCGTGTCGAAACTGTGGACCACTAGAGCTAGCAGTTTGCTGAGTACCCGACAGAGGGCACTGTGCTTCCCTCAAAACTTAAAATATCTGCAGTGTCTTTGTGGATCTCTTATTGTGCCCTGACGCCTTGGTGCACCATTTGGGAACTATCACCTTAGTGTGTTAATCATGGTTATCCCCAGGGAGTGGAATTTTAGATTATTTTTACTTCTTTCCTTATACTTTCCCCACACCTCTTTAATAATGCTTAAAAGAGACCAGAGCCAGACAGAGGTGGTGGCTGCTCAACATCACGAACGTACTCGATGTTACTAATGGTAAATGTATGTCCTATGCATTCTGTGTACCAAAAAATTTCCTAAAACAATGAGATGTCAGAAAAAAAAAAGATTTATATTTTTAAAAATCTCAAACCCTTCAGAAAAGTTGGATGAGATGACGGAAGGGTAGACTCCAAGCTGGGAAGCTGTAAGACACCCCAGCAGCCAAGGTTCCACCCCCACCACCCTCAACCTGCTGCCAGCTTCCCAGGGAAACATCCCTGCACCAGAGAGTTCCCACCACTCCCACATTCCCCTTTTCCCTCAAAGAAAGGCCATTTACCATTCCACTGGCTGGCTTCCTTTTTGGCAGAGATGAGAAACAGTCTCTGGGAGGGAATCCCCCCAGAAGAAAACGCTGTCGGGAAGACTCTCCTGGGGGTATCTGTCCTTTCAGCCACATGGATTGGGTTGCCCACTGCTCCAGCTGCCCAAGAAATGTAGAGAAAGAAAGATGGGGCTGGGCCTCTGCATGAGGTCATGTATGTGTACACTCGCCCCTCTGAGGACACCAGATCTTCCTTTGTTGGACCTCCAATGGTAGCGTCTTTTGCTAACCCATTTTATCCATGAGGAAATGGAGGCTCAGAGGGCCTCTGGGAATGCTTGAAGATGGTCATGGACTGAATTGCTGTTGCTGGAAGTCCAGATGGAGGCACAGTAAAGGAAATGCCAGGAAAGAGATTACAGTCTTCACACCAGGCCACCTCTTCTTGCATCTGCTTCATTTCCAGTCTGGGGCAGTTCCCTTCATCCATCCATCTCTCTCTCTTCCTCTTCTTATAAGGCCACCTATACTATCTATACAGATAGATTAGGGCCCTATCCTTATGACCTCATTTAACCTTAATTACTCTCTAAAAGCCCCATCTCCAAATACAGTCACATTAGGGCTTAGGGCTTGAACATGAATTTGGGGGAGGGGAACACAATTCAATCTATAGAAAAGTGCAAATAAAAATGATATTTTAAATATATGGCACATGTAAGATTATATATTCTTTATTAGTATAGAAGTATGGACCTAGAGCTACATTTTAAAATAATTAAGTAAATAGGAGAAGGTACTGAAATTAAAACATAATTGCCAGGCATTGAGGAGTTTAAAATCTATTTGGAAAAACAATATAAAAATCTGAAAGTCTGAAAAACAAATGATTGAAAATGACAATTTCAGATATAGGTTTCCCCTACTGTTTGAAAGTAGAGCTTTCCTATGAGATCTTTTGTAATTGGAAATGACGTAAAGTAAAGAAGCAACCACCTTAAAATACATCTTGCCAAAGATGCGCAAAATAAATGGAGATAAAGTACAGTTGTGCAGTTGCTCACAGACAGTTCAAAGCTATGGTGGCTCAATGCTGAGATGCTGAGTGTGGCTCTGGGGAAGGAGCTTGGCCGTGTCACCCTCACTGCTCTGGGTGCACATTGTCTCTATCACAGCTCGCTGTAAGACAAACGCTGAACACTTTTTCACTTTCTGCCTTTTTTTTTTGTAAAGGCAGAAATCCTCTTCAGATTTCTTTTGGTTAGCGAAACCAGGTACTAATGTAGGTCTTTCCTAAAAACAAAAGGGTGTATAGCGAACTTTTGAGAAGGGGGGAGATACCTATGTAAGTAGAATAAATGCCACAAGGTACTCTAGCTTAAGGGTGAGGTAACAGTAGCCTTCATAGTGTCATAAAGTATTAGCTACTGCATATCTCCCCCACTAGCCACTCTCCCCTGTTATATTGGGAGCTGACAGAGAACACTGGGAATGTATGTGATCATCTGCCTTTGCCTGGAAATGGGCCACCTGATGATTAATCTCATGCTGATGCCTCATTTATATATGTATTTAAAGAGTTATACCTAATTTATGAAAACTTTTTATTTTGAAATAATTTTTTGACTTAAGAGGAGTTGCAAAGATAGTACAGAGAATTTCCTGTATTCTTCCTCCAGCTTCTCCTAATGTTAATAGCTCACGTAGCCACGGTACAGTTGTCAAAATTAAGACATTAACATCAGTACAATACCATTCACTAAACCATAGATGTTATTCAGGTTTTCTCAGTTTTCCACTGATGTCCTTTTTCTGTTTCAGGATTCAGTTAATGATACCACATTGTGTTTAATTATCATGTCTCCTTAGGCTCCTAATCTGTGACATTTCTTCAGTCTTTTCTAGTCCTTCATGGTCTTGATAGTTTGAGGAATATTAGTCAGGTATTTTGTAAAATGCCCCTCAATTTGGATTTGTCTGATGTTTTCTCATGATTAGACTGGGTTAATAGATCTGGGGGAAGAGTATCACAGAGGTCATATGCCTTTCCTGTAGCATCCTGTAGAGTACATGATATCAGTATGTCTTATTACGAGTGATGTTAACCTTGATTAACTTGGTTATGGTGGTATATGCCAGGTTTCTCCACTCTAAATGCTACTATTTTTCCCTTCCCCTAGCTATTTGTTATAAGTGAGACATAAATCCATCCCACACTCACTGAGAGGGGAAATAAAGCTACCTTCTAGAGAGGAGTATGAAAGAATTTGTGGGCATGTGTTTAAAACACGACAGTAATTAACAAGTATTTGGCGGGGGGGGATACTTTGAGGCTATGCAAATATCCTGTTTCTCCCTGTATTTTGCACACTAATTTTAGCATCTCTCAGTGGATCTTGCCTGCAGAAATTATTACTGTGATAGTCTATTAGTAGTAATAGAAAATAAGCATTTTCTATTTCCCTTAGTCTTCCTTCATTTTATTAATTAGAATTCTTCTATAGAAAAGAGTTCTTTCTTTTCCACCATTTATTTATTATTAAATCATTTGTTTATATCACAATGGCTTCATGGGGATTTGTTTTATTGCTCAGATTGTTTGGCCATTGGAAGTTCTTTCAGTTTGGCTCCTTTAACTTTTGATTTTTTTTAAAAAGTACTTTGTTACTTCCTGACACAAGATGCTTTAAGCTCATCCTGTATTTTCCCTGCCCTAGATATAGAATCTGGCATTTCATCAAGGAGGCTGGTTCCTTTTATTGGACAATGGTATTTAGAAACCAAGATCTGGACATGAAATGTGCTTATTACTACTGAGTGTCACTGCTTCTAGATTCTCTCAGTGAACAGAGCTAGGAAATATACATATGTATACCAACCCATGTATACACGTATCTATCTAACTCTTTCTATCTGTATATCTACCTATCTATCCATTCTTATTAACATAAATATCCCCAGAGTCCACACAAAGCTGGGAATCACTAGAGCTGTTTGTTTGTTTTTCATACAGCTATCCAATTGTTTTAGCATTTTTTTTATTGAAAAATATGTCTCCTGTCATTATCTCTATTCAAGATTTTACTGGAGATCTTAGCCACTGCAATAAGTTAAGAAGACATAAAAGCATCCAGGCTAGAAAAGAAGAAGTACAACTATCTTTATTTTTAAGTGACACAATTGTGAACACAGAAAATCTTGAGAAATCTATAAAGAAATTACTAGAATGATAAGTGAAGTGAGCCTCCCAAACTCCAATTTCTATCTCTTCAACTTAGTGAGGCTACTGGACTTTGGGTTCACCCACCCTGCTCTGCATTCCAGAAATTCCCTCCATGCAGAAAATTGGAATTAGGTTTGATCTCATTTGTTTCTCTTCATTCAGTCCTGAGTCAAATATTGTCCAATGTCTAAAAATAGTTGTTTAATTTTCTATATTTGAGGATCCCAACATTTGGAATATAAATCTGTGGTGATTCATATCCTTGTGTATCTGGTAATTTTTGATTGTGAGTTCACACTTTGTTAATCTTTGGGTGTCACAAGGGTCTCCATTGGGAAAACTTTACTCCAGAGAGGATTTGTACTTGGCTGGGAGCCAGAGAGGTATGTTTGACCTGGAACCCTGGTAGACACTTTCAAGGATCCCAGACTTAGTTTAGGAGTATGAATTTCAGCTTCTCTAACCTGCAGGTGGCTCTCTTTGGTGTTGCCAATAAATGTATTTACCCTCAGGTCAATATCACCTTTGGGTTTCAGCTTCTTGTGACTTTTCCCCCCCACCTCCTTTGAATATTTCCCTAACATTCTGTAAGCTCAGAAATGTGTTTTAAAATGTGTGTTATAATTTATCCAGGATTGAGTTCTTTAGCAAGAAGGCCTTTCAGAATATCTATTGTGCCACAGTGTTGGAATCAGAAGTCCTGATCATTTATTCTCCTTCTTCCCTATCATCTTTTCTGTATTCTTTACTCATTCTCCATTGACCACTATACTGTTCCCAGTCCCCTGCAAGATGCTTCAGAGAGAACAAGAGATGGTCCTTCCCCTTCAGGAGTGACAGAGGTGAGAAAACATCCCTCACTCCTTGACCTTCTTTAAAAATGTCCCTTCTTCACCTCCCAGCCCTTCCTTCCTGCACGGCCATGCTTGACCCAGTTTTGAGTGGCTCACAGTGAAGGGAAGGCTTCTTTTTGTCTTTGCCCATGACCTGGACCTCAGTGGGCCAGGGCCACTCAGGACCTGGGGCCTCTATCTCACTCTCTAACCCACCCCTGCTCCTCTACATGATCACTGATCTACCTGCAGCCTCAGCTGTGGTCCAGGCTTCCTTTTCTGAAATTCCAGAATTCGATGGGGTTGTGGAGAAAGGGGATGGATAGCATGAGGGTGGGGACGCATTGAGGGGGTGCTTGGGTCTTGAGCACAGAATCAGCAGGTGCAGGCAGGGTCAGAACAGGCCTGGCAACATATGCTCACAGTCCCTGGAACAAGCCTCGCTTGTTAAAGGAGAAAAACAAAGCAGCCCATCTTTTTCTGCAAAGAGTTAATGCATCTTTGAGGCTTGTGGCTCCTCAAGGGCCCAGGCGGCGGCTGCCATTAGTGTGTTTGGTCAGGCTGGCTGCCAGCCCGTGCCCTGTCTCCTGGCGCCCCTGCCGCTGCTCTGCAGCGTCTGAAACAGTAAATCACCAGCCTGCTCTCTCAGAGGGGGAAAGAGGTCTCTGGACCTCCTGGGGCAGGGCAGAAAGAGGGCTCCCCACACAAACACCTTCTGCTCTTCCCACCCTAGGCAGGCAGCTTCTGTAGCTGAAAAGGACTTGGGGGATGGTAGGCGTGGGGGGGGGGTACTGCCGGATGAGAGATGGTATGAAATCTGCTCTGCTCGGTGGCTGCAGGAATAAGGTGGGAGCAAAGCCCTGCATTTCCTGTTAGTTAGCGCTTTCCAAACTTTAATGTGCCTGCAAATCACCTGGAGGTCTTGCTCAGATTCTGATTAGGAGGGCCAAGGTGGGACCTGAGGGGCTGCAGTTCTAATAAGCTCCTAGGTGTTGCCCACCCTGCTGGTCCAGAGGTCATGAGTAGGGAGGCTTAAGGGTTTCGCCAGTCTAAAAGGGTCACTGTGTAGGAGGCTGGGTGGAGCTGCTCCCTGGAATCACCTGGAGAGCTTTAAAATACACTGGGCCCCACCCCGTCATTGAATCCGTGTCTCTGTGCAGGGGTGGGGCACCTGCGTTCTTTCTTTTTTAATGCTCCCCCAGGAGGTTTGAATGTGCAGTCAGGATTGAGAACCACAGGTTGGATTATGGAAAATTGTCCCCCACCTTAAAGTTCCGGGCCATGACCAAATAACTTGCACTCAGGGAGGAATGGTTGGAGACGGTTTAACATCATAGTCTTCCCGGGAGTGTCTGCATTTTCACCAGGGGCCTGTTTTGCCACAGAGGAATGGCAATGGCGGAACTCTGGGGAAGAATAAAGGACCGGGTCATACCTTATCCAAATGGCGATACCTGTGATCTTGTTCCAGCGATTTCATGCCTTGGGCCTCGCGTCTTGGCCCTGAGCAGCAGAACTCCTGTTTTGGTCTGTCTGTTCAGCCCAGAATTCCCAGAAGTCCTGCAGCTTTCCACAGCTCAGGGGCGTTCTCGTCTCCCTTCATCCCATCTGAGTGAAAGAGGCAGCTGGGAGGCCCCTCCTCACTGAAGGCTGTGCTCCCCTCCGGTGACCCCACGCCATGGCTGAGGACAGTGGGAATGAGGTGCTAACACCCCTGGTCTTGAGTAGATTTCCCCTAAGGCCCAGACATCTGGTTTCCATTTCCCTCTGCAGCAGGCCCAATGAGCAGGGCCTTTCTCTTCAGATCTTTTGAAAGATCAAGTCCGAAGGCCAGGTTCAGGCCACCTTCCATCCTCAGGCCCCTGGGAATCCTTCCTTAGAGACCCTCTGCCCTCTCTTCCCTGTGACCTCTGGGAAGCAGGCGGGCCTGTGCCAGAGAGGAGGGCAAAACGGTGGAGCTGGCATGAGTTTTGGGTCCTTAGAGAATTGAAGAAGTGAAAAGTTTAGGGGCTATTTAAAAAGAAAAGGAGGGGCACATGAGCATCAGGGGAAGTTGCAGTGTCTACGTCACCTGAGTTGTGAGGACAGCCCACGAGGCCATCTGGGGCAAGCGTTCAGAATGCTCGAGTCTCATCCGTATCCTGTCACCGGCAGGCTGGCGAGAGAGGAGCTCTGCCACGTCTTGGGGGTCCTCTTGCTCTCACCCAGGCCGTTGGGCACAGAGAGAGTGCAGGGGCCCTGTGGGGTGGGGATGGGGCTCTTGGGCAGATTCTACTTTAATGGATGTCGGGGTCATAAGGACAACAAACTTGTAATGCTCGTTGACTGGAGATCACCACTGCACACATATATAGTGTCTCTTCATCATGGGGACAGTACACTCTGGTGGCCAGGAGCCAGGCCCTGCATTCACATTAGGTGGGTCATGGAACCCCTTTGAATTGGTTTCTTCTGCAAAGTAGAAGCAACAAAGTAAAGACTGAATCTGGTGAACACAAGCAACGCATCCAGCCTAGTATATGGCAAACAGTTAATAAGTAGTGGCAAGCATCCATCATCCATCCATCTATCCATCCGTCCATCCATTCATCCATCCACCCATTTATCCATCCATGCATACATCCATCCATCCATGCATCTGTCTATCTAATCTACATGATGCAAAGGCCCAGTGTGTCTCACACATGGGAAGCTTGTTAGCTGTGCTGATCCTGGACCCTCTCCCAGAGGCTCTAAATCATAGGTCGGTGCTGGGGCCCAGGAATCTGAATGTTAAACAAGCTTTCTGGGTGCTGCTGATTTAGGTGGCCCTCAGACCCCTCTCAGGAAACATGGCTTAATACCTCACCCCATTTTACCAAGGAGGAAATGGAGGCCGAGAGGGTGACCACCAATTGTGTGACTTGATGATCCAGGCAGGACTTGCCCTCCTCCACTACCTCTGTGAGTGTGGTGTGTGTGGGGGTGACTGTGACCAGAGGCCCCAGGGGGCAGCTGGCAGCCCCCTACGCTGCCCTCCCTCTGCACACCTCCCCTGCCCACCAACACTGCCCCAACTCCCACACTGAGCCTGTCGAGGAGCAGGGATTTATTCCTTTGGGCCAGCTTTCCGCCCTTTATTTCCTGCGTTATTTATGTCCCTTGCCTTTTATCTCCTGCCTGGCTGGCACACAAGGCCCATTATGTCGCTTTGGATGTCACCACATCAATCTGCAGCCCCCAGGGTCCGAGCCCCACAGCCCCACCCCACAACCTCATCATTTATTTCTTGGGTCTCCTTGAGGCCTGGCCGGCAGCTGTCCTGGTGCGTGGATGGCCCTACTGGTGTTGTCCTCAGAGAGGACCATTGTGAAGGGGCCTTGGGCCCACTGGGTCAGACAGGCCACAGGAGGCTCATCTGGGGCCAAGGAGTGAGATGACCTTTCAGGAATTAGCATCACGGTGGGCTGCAGTGGTCTGGCTCTTAGGACTTCCGAGTCCTAGCCTGGAGGTGGCCTGATGGCCCCCTTAGACGTGGAGCAGCCCCTCCCAGGCTTCACTGACTTCATCTCTACCATGGGGGTGGGGCCTGGCCAGGAAGATCCAGATACCAGCTCCCAAGGTTCCCGGATATATGACAGGGCTCCTGGATAAATTAACAAATAGTCATTAAAAAAGTACGTGTGGCGGGGGGGCAGTTCCATAATCCATTTGGGAAGTTCTGGGTTGAACAGAGGTGTAGAGAGGGGGATGGTGGCCTCAAAAAGGTATGTCCAGGAACTTGAATGTGACCTTATTTGGAAAAAAGCTTTTTGCAGATGGAATTAACCTAAGGCTCTCAAGATGAAATCATCCAGGATTTAGTGCAGGCCCTAAGTCCAGTAACATGTGAACGGCAGAAGGAGATTTGAGACTCAGACACGAGGGGGAGAAGACCAGATAAAGAGAGGCAGAGCCTGGAGTCATGCAGCCCCTGGCCAAGGGCCACCTGCAGCCTCCAGAAGCTGGAGAAGGTGAAGATTCTCCCCTCAAACCTTTAGAGGTTTCTAGTCTCAACAACTGTAAGAGAATAAATGTATATTGTTTTAAGTCATCAGGTCTGTGGCAATCTGTTATGGCAGCCCCAGGAAACTAATACAAGAGGGAAACAAGTTCCTATATTGCAGAACTTGTCAGGGACTCTGGTAGCTAATGCACATTAGGAAGCACTGGGGGTGCGGGGTGGAAGTGGGCGTGAAACATTTGACTGGGAACAACCCTCAGGGCTTGTGTCTTGCAGAGCACTTTGGGGAATGCTGATCTGTAACTTGGGGGGAAGGTGAAGGAAGGAGACACAGTGTGTATGGGGGATCTGCCCAACCTTTCCTGCGATGGGGTGGTGTAGCAGAGTCAGGGCCCTGCTCCGGGTCCCAGCTGTGAGGTGAGACATTTTGGATCTCTGGTAAGGGAAGTCACCATGCAGCTTGATCTACTCCCAGAGGTGGTTTGTGTTGGCTAGTTAGAGGGAGTTGCTGGAGGATTCCCCCTCCCAGCACAGCTTTCCAGTCTGCAGACCAGGCATAATGCCTGTCCTGAAATACTCTTACAGATGCCGAGGGTGGGGTGATGGGGGCTCCCATACCCTAGATGTCTCCACTCTGAAAACCAAGCTTGTTTTGTAGCTGAGGACTGGCTCCAAGCTACCTCTCCAGGTGGATTTCCCTCCTCCTCTCCAAGGAGGCCCTTCCCCACCAGGCTGCTTCCTCACCGTGCCCTGGACAAGCCACGCGCTTCCCATCGTGGGCCTTCCCTCAACCATTCCCCCTTCTCAGATGCCTCCTCATCCTTCCCACCAAACTGTCCGTCAAAGCTGCTGAAATTCCACCACCACTGAGAAGTCTTCAGAATACTCTGAATGTCAGGAGCAACGGCTTTGCTTCTAGGTCAGCACTCCCCAAGCTTTACTGTGCCCCTGATTCACCTGGGGATCTTGAAAGATGAGGTAGGTCTGGATTCACTGGGACGGGATGGGGCCTGAAGGCTGCCTTTCTGACCAGCTCCTGAGTGATGCTGATGTTCTGGCCCTTGGACCACACTTGGAGCAGCAAGGACCAAGGCATCTGTCAGAGCCTCTAACCCCTTGGCTCTCAGCCCTGGGAGCTTACAACAAAATACTATGCCTGGGCCCCACCCCCAGAGTCTCTTTTAATTAGCCGTGGGTGGGCCAGACACTGATATTTTTAAAAAAGTTCTTCAGGTGGTTCTGATGGGCAATCGGGGCTAAGAGCCACTGGGCCAGCACTGTAGTCAGGAAGTTCTTGGAGGGCAGTGACCTGATTCCAGAGGCGAGGAGCAAGGTGGAGAGGCCAAAGTGCCCTAGCATTTCATGGTGGGTGCACTTTACAGGGAGAGCATCCAGCCTGACGGCCCAGCCCAAAGGTATCTCTGAACCTACTGACACCACCCACCCCAAGGCACAGACAGAGCACAACTCAGGAAGGACTGGCTGCTGGGAGGGGAGCCCAATTAGCTGTTTGCCAGGACTCCCTCCTCCTTCCCAGCAGCCCAGCTGGGTCAGTGAGTGCCAAGACTCCCGCCCTGGCACCCAGGAAACAGGCTGCTATGCTGAGTTAGAAGGCACTGGGCGCCCTCTGCTGGGAGGTTTGAGCTATTTCTCCCTGGGGATTCCCAGGGTGAAGAGGACACTCAAGATTAGAGGGTGCAGTGGGAAGGGGTCCTGAGACCCGCCTCCTCTAACCCCTTGAAATGGGGGAAGATCAAGGCAGGCCAAGCTGCTCTGTGTTGCTTCTCTCCCTCCCAATTCCAGGGTAGGAAATATTTGCTCACACCGAGAAATCTCGCTGAGGCTCTTCCACATTTTCGTTCTCATCATCATCAGGTGACATGCAGTGGCTCATGCCTAGAGGTAACAGGACTGAAAACATGACTGGCTCTGTGTTCCCCAAGAGGGGCTTGGCTCTGAGCACCCACATAACGCATGGAGGTCAGTGTGGGGTCAGTGTCAGGATTAGCAGTGATGGGAGTTAGAATTCAGTCTGGAGCCAGGGCCAGGCATCAGCCTATGGGTGGGGTCTGGGGTCGTTCTTAAAGAGTAGGGGTCAGCCTGTGTCTAGGGTTGAGGCTCAGTAATCAGGGATGCACCAATGGCCAGGTGCATCTCATTATAGGGTATGGCCGCAAATCTACCTGTGGTGAAGGGGGCCTGTGTCTGGGAGACCCAGGCAGGAGAGGAAGACGGTGAGAGTGGAGCTGCCTGGTTTCCTCCAGCTCCCCCAAGATGTCTGCTCTAGTTTTTCGCCATGCTGAGGGACCAAGTGTCCAGGCATCAGTGCACGGTGTACCAGAGGCCAGCCCCCTGGGCCTGACCCACAGAGGGCCCAATCCCTTGGCTCCATCTCAGGGTCCATTGCCTCATTGTAATCTCTACTGGCTTTGTCACAAACACGTTTGAGACCAGGCAAGGGTGGGCAATACTGAAGGGAAGGAGTCCATCCAGTATCATTTTGGGGTTGAGAATCAGAATGTTGACACGTGCAGTAATTGACGCTGCTGAGACCAGGGATATGAAAGCTGGGGTCTGAGAATGGGCTTCACAGCTCTTTGGAGGTCCACAAACCCACCTGGAATCATGTCCCCTTTCTGCACGTGGGACTTTCTGTGATTTTCATCAGATTCATCAGAAGGCCATGACCCAAAAAATAGTTAACAATCCTTGCCTTGGCCCATCCTTAGCTTTTTCTTACCCCCCAAAACCTATGTTTATTATAGCTTTATTGAGATATAACTGACAGATAATGAACCACATATTATGTATTTATACTGCCCAATTTGATCAATTTCAACATATGTATATACTGTGGAATGATCACCACAATCAAGATAATGAACATGTCCATCACCCACAAAATAAATCTGTCACTATATATAAAATTCTAGAATTCTATATTAATGGAATCATACCGGATGTACTTTTTTGAGGGGTCTGATTTCTTTCACTCAACCCAGTCATTTCAGTATTCATCCATGCTACTGTGTGTAAAGTAGTTCATTACTTTTTATTGTTGAGTAGTATTCCGTTGTCTGGATGTACCACAATTTGTATACCCATGCATCTGTTGGGGGACGTTTGAGTTGCTTCTCCTTTTTGGCTATTACAAATAAAGTTGCTATGAACATTCATAACTACATATTTGTGTGGATATATGCTTTCATTTCTCTTGGGTAAGTACCTAGGAGTGGAAAGAAACTGCCAAACTGTTTTCCAAAATATCTGTACCATTTTGTATTCCCACCAGGAGTGTATGAGTGTTCTGGTTGCTCCACATCCTGGGCAACGCTTGGTATGATTAGTCTCTTCAAGTAATTTTCAGCCATTCCAGTGGATGAGAAGTAGTATCTCATTAGGCTTTTAATTTGCATTTCCCTAACGACTAATGACGTCAAGTGTTTTCTCATGTGCTTATTTGTCTTCCAGATCTTTGATGAAGTGTCTGTTCACATCTTTGCCCATTTAAAAAATTGGGTTGTTTGTTGTCTTCTTACTGAGTTGTAAAAGTTCTTTATATAGTCTAGATACAAGGCCTTTGTTGGATAAATGTGTTGCGAATAGTTTTCCCAGTGTATGACTTACCTTTTTGTATCTGTAGCCATATCTTTTGAAGAGTAAATGTTTGAGATTTTGATTAAGCCCAATTTATTTATTTATTTATTTTATAGTTTGTTAGTTTCTTTTGTAGTTCCTGTTTAGGAAATCTTTGACAAACCCGAAGTCACTAAGATTTCTCCTTTGTTTTCTTCTAGAAGTTTAGTAAGTTTCTTTCTTACGTTTAGGTTTATGATCTTTTGAGTTAATTTTGTGTGCGTGGTGCAAGTTAGGAATCCAACTTTTTTTTTTTTTCATTCATATAGGTAACTGTTCCAGGATTATGTGTTGAAAAGATTGTATCTTACCCATTGCCTAGTACCTCTGTGAAAATTAAATTGACCATATTAATGTGAATCTACTTTTGGACTATTATTTTTATTGATCTTTACACCACTACCATACTGTCTTGACTACTGTAGCTTTATCATACATCATAAAACCAGAGTAAGTCTTTCAATTTATCCTATTTCAAAGTTGTTTGACTGTTCTAGGTCCTTTGTATATTCATAAAATTTTAGGATCAGTTTGTCAATTTCTCCAAAAAGCCTTCTGGGATTTTGATTTGGATTCCATTGAATCTATAGATCAATTTAGCAGAAAATTGACATCCTTACAAAACTGAATCTTCCAATCCATGAACACAGTATATATCTCTATTTATTTGGTTCTTTTGGCTAACTTTTTTTTAGGAATTCTTGTTAGTTTTCAGTGTATAGGTCTTACACGTCTTTCGGCACATTTATCCCTAAGTATTTCATATTTTTGCATGCTATTGTAAATGGCAGTGTTTTAAATTTCAATTTCTGATTACTCGTTGCTAGTGTACAGAAATACAATCGGGTTTTGTATATTGATCTTGAATTCTACAACCTTCTAACTCACTTATTGATTCCAGTAGCTTTTTTGTAGGTTCTGCAGGGATTACCTACGTAGGTGATCTTGTTATCTGCAAATAAAGACAGTTGTACTTCTTCCTTTCCAATCTATATGCTTTTTATTTATTTTTCTTGCTTGATTGCACTGGCTTCAACCCCAGTACCATGTTAAATAGAAATGGTAAGAGTGGGCTTCTTTGCCTTCTTTCCATCATAGGGAGATATTCAGTCTTTCACTCATCCTTGACTTTTCTTTACCCTGGTATGTTCTGGACAAGCTCAAAGGGGTGGCATTTTGGGCCTGGTTGGAGGACCCTGGAGTTGGCTGTGGGTGGTGTGCTTTTCTTTCTGCTGTTCTGGTCCGTGCCTCATGGAGACTGCATGTGCCTTGAAGTCAGAGATGGTATATTTGGCGCTGGTTCCTCATGCTGTGCTGGCATGGTTGGTCAGGTGACAAATTCTTACTGCCAACCAGGTCACTGAATCATGCAGAAAGGGCCTGTATATGGCCCTCTCTGCCCCATCTCCTTTACTTTCCTCCTAACCCAACAGCAGTCATACTTCCCCACTTCCCTTCTCTTCCCCTCCAGAAACCTGAATGGAAGGAGACATGAAAGCAAGGGCTCAGGTTTCCCCAGCATCGAGTTACTTTCACGCAGCGTCCTCATTCAAAAATAAACCTGCAGGGAGGAGGGGAGGAGGGTGATGGAGACAGGAGGGAGCTGTTGGCATCACTCTGCTTCCAGGCTGTATTTTTAGGGCTGGCATTTAGGCTTGGCCTGGGGACAAGCGGCTGGAAAATGCAAGGCATTTCCTCTTCCTGTGAGCTGAGACACTGTGTGTGTGTGTGTGTGTGTGTGTGTGTGTGTGTGTGTGTGTGAGTGTGTATATGAGGCCCCTGCCACCTTCCCACTTAGCACCTCCGAATAGCAAACAAAATACACTTCCTCCAGCTGAGTGTGCCTGCTTTGCTCCGGTCCCCACTGACCACCAGCCCTTCCAGTCCTGTCTCGTCTTGGGACACTCTTGGGGTTCCTCCCCAGACCATTGAACACTCTGATTCCTGCAGAGAGAGGAGCACTCTGCTCCCTTGGTGGTGGGCTCAGCACTCTCTGAGAGATGGGTGAGATGTTTTAGGAGGATTCAATGGTGACATAACAGGTTCATTTGTTCACTTATTTACTTATTACTAGCTGCGTGCCATGTGTGAGTTACTTAACTGCTCCGTGCCTCGGTTTCCCCATTTGTCAAGTGGGAATAATAGAACCTGCTTCATAAGGTTGTGAGAGGATCTAATGAATTGTATCCGTAAAGTGCTTAAAGCAGCACCTGGCAGGTAGTAAGAGCTCGGTAAAGGGTAACTGTTATCATTTGAATGTCAGTTGCATTTCAGCCATGAGCTTGGGCAGAGGTGGGAGCTGCTGTTGTGAACAGGACAGATATGGTCTCTGACCTTTTGTAGCTTATTCAGTTGGAGACTCGGTTGCTGCCCTAGAGAATTCTCAATTCTCAGCCTCAGCTTTAAACCAGGGCCTTTCTTTCTCTCCATGGAGTAAAAGGTCTCCTTTACCCAACTTGAGGTGATGAAATATATAATCAGAGATGCGATGATATTGTTGTTATTGGCACTTTGTGGAATTCTAGTTGGCTTTGTTCCTTCTTTGCTTTATAAAGTTAGTTCACCTTTCATGGTCTCTTCTTCCTTATTTGTAAAATGAAAGGAAGAACAGTTAAAGTAGGTGATCACTTAGGTCTGTTTCAGTCCTTTTTTTCATAAACTGAATTATCTCTTGCCTCTCCCTAGCTATCATCTTCCTCTCTCCCATTTAGCCATCAGGGTTGCCTCCTCGGGTGCAAGGTTGTGCACTGCACAACTTCTGGGAGTGCTATTTCCCAAGACTCCACTGTGGGTGGCACAACCAGTTGAGCTGTGTAACCTAGTTTGCTTATGATCCACCTAAGCTCTGAGTGACCAATCTCCTGAGTTTATGTGAAGCAGGAAAAAAAAAAAGGTTTAACATAAACCAGATCAAACAGGAATGGCAAACAAAATAACACTTACCTGATTTTCTCCCCTTTTATCATTCCATAAGTTTGGAAGGTTGTTCTACTGTTGGTTTCTTCTGCTTGAGACTTAATTCAACAGGGATTTGTTGACATTCCCAGTCATTCATTCAACAAGTATTTATTAGACACATACAATGGGCTAGGCATGTGCTGGGACACAGGCAAGACTGATGTCCTCTCTCCCATGCATTAGAGTTCAAGGAAACAGATAAGAAACAGGCAGACAAAGAGGCTAGACATTGTCCAGGAGGGTTAGGCACAGTGTAGACAATTACAGAAGGTCCTGGGCGTGGGGAGGTGAGGGGGCTGCTGAAGGCTGTGATGAGGGAAGGCTTCTCTAGGGAGGTGGCAGTTGAGTAGAATGACAAGGAGCCAGCCACATGGACATGGGTGTCGTCACAACGGCCTGGCAGGGGAGGGGTGAGCTACCTCCCATTCTTGGTCTTTCTTCCTCACTCCTTGCTCTTTCTCTTAGACGATCACTCTACTTCCCTTCACCTGAGAGAAAGATCCCCAGTGGCCTTCCATCTGGAGAACCGAGAAGTCTTTGCAGGTGGAGGTCATAAATCTCCATTCCGACTGGAGCTGCCGCTCCCTCCTTCCTCCTCTGACAGAACCTCTGACAGAGGAGGGTGGGTGGATGTTTGGGATGGGCCTCCCCTCTCTCAGCCAGCTGTTACATGGATAGGCAAGGGTCACCTAGAAGAGAGGTCACGAGGGCCTGCGGGGCTTACTCGAAGGCTTCCCTGACTGGAATGATGGGAAAACCAGGATCACTAGGTCGGACTGATGAAGGAGAATTGTCACCACCGTCTATAGAACGGTGTGCAGGAGCACAGCTGCTGGAGCCGGACGGCCATGAGTTCAAACCTCGTCTCATCCTCTTAACTTGGCTGTGAGACTTGGGGAAGGTGCTCGACCTCTCTGTGTCTCAGTTACCTCATTTGTTGTAAGGGGGAAGAAGCAATCGTGTCTACCTTTTAGGGTGCTGCAAGGATCCAGTGAGTTTGTACACACAGTGCTTAGAGCAGCATTTGGAATGCAAGGGCATGTGTTCAGCCTGATCTCATTTTTCAAAAAGATTATCTATCTACTGGCAAGTTTTCTCCCATGTGTCAGAGATCTCTTTTCCAACTCTACAAATGCAGTCTTGGTTCACTCCTAAGAGGCTTGATCTGGAAGCGACAGCTATACACGGGTCGGGGCAGTGGCGGGGAAGTGTCTGAATGTGTGTTTGTAATATACAGAAAGGAAATGGGGACAGCATGCATAAGGCAGTGTTTCCCTGGTTGTGTGCATCAGTGTTTTTAGCTTGAATATGTGGGTATCTGCATTTGCATCACTGACCAAAAGGAAGTTTCTAAGTGTTCTATTAGTGAAGGTTTTCATTCATCCTTCTGTGCACTTACCCATCCATCTGTCCACCCACCCACCTACCCATCTGTCCATCCACCCATCCACCCAACATTCTCTAGCACTTATTTTTGCTAGGTTTTCGTTGGTTTTAAGAAGATAACACTTTAGCCTGGGTTCCCCAGGAAACGGAGCCTGCAGCAAAGTTTGTGTGCTAATTCTTTATTGTGGGGTACAATTCCAGGAAGCAAGAGTGAGGGGAGGGAAGTCAGACAGAGAGGAAGGAAAGCAAAACCAAGGTGGTGTGTTACTGAGCTGGCCTCAGCTTCTCAGAAAACACAGCTGGTTGCTCAGTCAGGTAGACTGTCCCTGCGGAGGTCCTAGGGACCACTGTGTCTCAGAACAAGATAGGAGAGAAAGAACAAATTTTTTTTGCTGGTCCTTCACCATCCACCATATCATTGTCTGATTCTGGACTGTATTGCCCTGGCCCTCCCGGCAGCTACTGTGGAAGCCAGAGCTTGGTGGGTCCTATGGGGTCAGACCTGGGCACGGTGGCTGCCATGATTTCCACCTTGGCCGTCATGATGTAGGCTTTTCACCCACCCTCACCCCGTGGGAGGCTGAGCGGAAGAGAGCTAAGAAGGAGACGGACCGAGGAGAGCCAGAGCGCCGCTGGGAAAGCCACTTTGGATAGGGCACTGTGAGCAGGCCTCTTTGGGGCAGTATTATTTGAGTCGAGTCCTGAAGGATTAGATGGAGCCCAGCGCAAGCTGGAGGAAGAGCCGTCCCAGAGGAGGAAATGGCGCTGCAGAGGCTGCAGGCGGTCAGGTGTTGGAGGCCCAGAGAGCAGCTGGGGGGGCTGGAGGGGCGCTGGAGGTGAGGCCGGAGAGCCCCAGGGGCCAGCACCTGAAGACCTTACAGGTAGGATGAAGAGTTTGAGTTTTATTCTAAGAGCCATTTGAGAGTTTGAAGCAGGAGTGACCTTGGTGGAGGGGCAGTTTTCAAGGTCAGTAGGTCACTGAGTGAACAGATGGCAGGAGTTGAGCGCTGCCTGGGAAAGGAGGTTAGGAGGCGATGCAGTGTCCAGGCCCGGCTCTGCCACCAGCGACCAGACCGTGTGGGACCCCAGGCACATCCCCCGAACCTCCTGCCTCCACCCAGCAAGAGGCCTTTGGGGGCCTGGTTGGAGGGGTGCATGAGGCAGGACCCCCAATCTCAGGTGGGGAAAATGGCAAAGCTAGAAGCTTCTGTTCTGTCTGTGGAGGGGAAGAAAAGAAAGTGTGCACCAGCCACAACAGCACGACACACCACAGCCTCACAGCCGCACTGGCCCTGAGACTAGTGAGGCTGTGAGTCTTCCCCTCTGTCAGTCTGCAGAGGGAGGACCCCGCCACTCGCTTGGTGTGGTTTGAGGGCTCTGGTCAGGAGTTTGCCCCAGTGACGTCCTCACCCAACTTTCCATGGCTGCTGAAAGGAGTTTTGAGTTAATCATCTTTGAGTTAAGAATCATCCTCTGTGGAACCTTCTTTTTTGAAACACTTTTAAAATTGTGGTAAAACAGTTTGCCACTTGAACCATTTTTAGGTATGCGGCTCAGTGGCATTAATGACATTCACATTATCATGCAAGCATCACCATCATCCACCGCCAGGAGACTTTTCCTCACCCCAAACTGAAACCTTTGCTCATTAAACAATAGCTCCTTCTCCCTGCTTCCTTCAGCCCCTGGCAACCACTGTTTTACTTTCTGTCTCTCTGAGTTCGACTAGTCTACACACCTCCGGTAAGTAGAATCACACGGTATTTGTCTCTTTTGTGACTGACTGATTTCACTTAGCGTAATGTCCTCATGGCTCATCATGTTGTAGCTTATATCTGAATTTCATGCCTTTTTAAGGCTGAATAATATTCATTGTATGTATATACCCCACTCTGTTTATCTGTCCATCCATCGACGGACTCTTGGGTTGCTTCCACCTTTTGGCCATTGTGATTAATGCTGCTATGAACATAGGTGTACACTTACCTGTTTGAGTTTCTGCTTTCAATTCTATGGGTCTATACCCAGAAATAGAATTACTGGATCTTCCAGTAATTCTATTTTTAATTTTTTGAGTTGCTGCCGTACTGTTTTCCACAGCAGTGGTACCATGTTACATTCTGTAGGTGTTTTCTTTAACAGGAGGTTGTGGTGTGAATGTCAGAGGTCCTCCAGATGAAAGGCCTCCCACATGTACCTAGTTTCTTTCCTTCCTGTCCACAGTGGCTTAGGGTTGTCACGAGGCTCTGATTTCCCACTGCCACGCTGACGGTGAGGGGAGGTGAGCTCATTATCCCCTTTCACAGAAGAGAATGCTGAGCCCCTGACTCTCTGGCAGATAGCTGCTGTTCTTGCCAGCCCAGCCTCCATGCGCCTCCTCTGGTTTTTCCATTAGGGAACCACCCTTCCCCCCAACTCTTAGTGTGTGCTGATTCTGTGGGGGCCAACCCCACCCCTTGGCTGCAGAGGCAAAGATTCCACTTCCTCTGGACATGGTGATTAATTCAGCAGGATTTTCATGACCCAAACCTGGCCAACCAGGACCTGTGAGCATCTTCTGGAAATGTGTTAAGTGTTTGGGGAAGTAGAGTGTGCTTTCAACTGGGATTGATAAGCAGAAAGGATGGAGTCCTCAGTTTCTGGTGGCCATTTCTAACATCAATTAGGGTGACTATAATGGAGCATGAGGTCAACCCAGAAACATAGAGCCAAGAGGTAGACAGAGATAGTCTCCAGAGAATGTTATTTGAGCACCTGGATCTAACTATACCTGAAGCTTTTAGATCTACTCCTAGACTTTTCAATTACAGGAGCCAGTAAATCTTCTTAGCTTAAGCAATTGAGTTGAAGTTCTTTCCTTTGTATCTGAAGGGAATTCCATCTAATACAGAGGTTAAGAAACTTGCCCAATATCACTCAGCCAGGAAATGGTGCTGCTGAAAACTCAAATCCTTAAAGGAGTTCCTGGCTTAGATCTGAATCCCAGATCAGTATTAGGACTAACCATTGTTCAGCTCTCATTCAGAACTCTGAATCAGCTCAATGTCAGGATGAGCATCCTGGGATGGAAAGTCCAACCTGGCTTAGGTATTGTAGGAAACTGCAGAACCACAAGCACAGTGCTTGTGAGCTAAACCCATACCGAATTAACAAATTACAGCCTGAGGGCCAAATCTAGCCCACCCCTTGTTTTTGTAAGGTCCACAAGCTAAGAGTGCCTTTTATCTACATTTTTAAATAATTGAAAAAAAATCAATAGCATAGTATTTTGTGATACATGAAAATTAATATATTCATCATCCATAAATACTATTTTATTGGCTCACAATCATACTCGCCTACATGATGTCTGTGGCTGCTTTGCCCTGCAATGGCAGGGTTGAGTAGTTGCAATAAAGACCACATAAAACATTTACTCTCTAGCCCTTTATAGACAAAGTTTACTGAGTGCTGCTGAGAGTTGAGTGGTTGCAACAGAGACCACATAAAATGTTTACTCTCTAGCCCTTTATAGAAAAAGTTTGCCAACTGCTGCTTAGCTTTCCAAGGCTCTCTTCCCAAGCTATTCTTCCTGTCCTTTCCTGCTTCCTCTTCCTCCAGCTCTGCTCCTTAAAGCAGCAGGACCCTTGCAAAATCAGCAAATGCATGGGAAGTGTGTAGCATACTGCCTGGCACACTGTTACTGCTCAGGGATGAAAAAGGTGCCATTAAGCAACTTGATTCAGCAGTGGAGGGTGGACATGGGGGCTCTGGATCCTGTCTCCATCACTTACTCCCTGTGTGACTTTGGGCTTCAAGGTGAAGTTGCTTCACCTCTCTGGCCTACCGTGGTTTCCTGCAAAATAGGAATAATAATAGTACTAACCCACTATGGTCCTTGTGATGGTCAACTTAGTCATTACATGTAAAGTGTGTGTGTGTGTGTGTGTGTGTGTGTGTGTGTGTGTGTGTGTGTGTGTGTGTGCAGCTGGATGAGACTGACTCACCTGGGGGAAAAGAAAGAGCAAATGGGTCCTGTGCAGGATCAAAAAGAGGACAAGATAGTGATGGCAGCCTGGATAATTGGGTGTCCCTCAGTTCAGACCTTTAGTGAGTTGAAGGAAAATAGGTAGAATTGAAGGTCCACAGGACTTCTGCCCAGGCTTAAGGCCACTCAGAAGTTCTGGAAGTCTTGTGGGAGGAGGATCTCTGTGGACCTGCTGCCTCCTCCAAGGCTCCAGCTTTGTCAAGGGCAGCAAGCTGAATAGCTGGGTCTGGCTGTCCAGCCAGCTTCTCCTCCCCTGACCCAGGCCCAGCCCCTCCCAGCCCCCCACTGCAGTGCATTCTAGGCCAGAACCCAGCCCTGCAACTCCCCGTGGGGACAAGTGCCCACTGTCTCACCTGGGGCAAGAGGGCCTTCCTGAGCCATCTCAGCACCTGTCCCTCCCCAGCAACACAAAGGTGACAGGAGAGCAGTGGGCTACACAGAATCCAGCCTTGAGTGCTGAGTGGACACACATACACATACACACACACTGATGACATGCACACCCAGCACACACTTCTGGATAGACACACTCACACCCCCCACTTACACAGAAAAGCACACAGCCCTTTACCACCGCACATCCAGACCCACGTGCCTCTTCTAACACATACACATCCTGCTGACACCACCCGACCTGACTGCGAGCTCTACTCCTATGCTTGTCTGAAGCCAGAGCAGGCTCATGTCAGCCTTCTGGAGTGACTGTGGGAACCAGGTCTGGGGAACATCACACAGAGGCCACCGGAAGTTCTGCAGGTTCTCACATACCACCTGGGCCAGTGGCTTCCGTCCCTGGAGGCCCTCTTTAGGGGCCTTTGTTAAAGCCTCCCAGGCCCAGTTCCCACCTGGGACCTGGTAAATCAGACTCGTGGTGGTGGTGACCTGGGTAGGAGGGCTGGGACCTCCCAGGCTTTCTGGGGGTTCCAATGCCAGACAGATTTCATAGCCTAGCCCAGCCCACTCACTGTTCAATGTAGGAACTGAGGCTGAGAGAGGGAGAGTGACTTGCCCAAGATCACACAGCAATTACATAGGAGAGCCAGGACTAGAACCCAGCTCTCCTCACTCCCAGTCCCCAGGCTTCAAGTCTACAGAGACCCTGTGCCCTTTCCTGTCCAACAGCAGCCCCAAGTGTCCCTCCTGGCCTGTATTCCAGGGGGAAAGGGGCCAGCTGGCTCTCACACTGTGCTGGGGTGGGGGGGCCCACAGCAGGCTCTGCCCTGGAGCAGTGGACTGTCTCCATCCCCCCTTCTCAGGAGGCCCAGCTTAGGGAAGGGGAGGGCTGGGCTCCCCACAGTCACAGATGTTTGCCACTGCATGCTGAGCCCCCGCCCCACTCCTGCGGGAGTCAGGAAAGGGGAGTCCACGTGCTGCCCAAACATCTGGACTTTGCAGAGTTCCGAAACACTCCATCCAGATGTTTTCAAAGCTTGATGCTGGGTGTTGGCAGAGAGCAGACATCTGGGTGAAGGTTATGCTTATGTTGGAGGGGAGAGGGTAGATTTTGTTCAGAGATGCAGGGAAGTATTTGCACAAAGCTGGGCATGAAGATGAGCCTAGAGTCTTCAGCCTCCCACCCCAGTGTGTGAAGTAAGCCAGACCTGGCCCCTTTGGGTAAGATTCAGATCCCAGGGGCAGCAGCAGGTGGCATTAACAATCATAAAATACCAATAGCTACGATTTTTGGAGCACTCACTATCTGCCAGGTGCTGCTTTGAACTGTACACATATTATTATCTCATTTAACCCTGGCAACAACCTGTGGGGCAGGTACTATTACTGTCCCCATACTCTAGGCAGCTGAGACACAGGGAGGTCATGTCACTGGCCCAGGCTCACCCAGGGAGCCAGCGGCAGTGCTGGGCTCACGTGGAAGCTGGTGCAGGCCACCCCTGTACCCCTACGTCATCCCGTGAGCACGCCCAGTGGTTTCTAGTCCCGCGTGCCCTTCTTTTCCCCAACATTATTTGCATAGGGGGGATTTTTCATAGAAGGGATGGCCATCTGGGAGGTGCCCCTTTCCCTTGTTCTTGGAACTTGGGGAGGGGGCAGTAGTAGGAAGCCAAGCCAGGCCCTCCTCCCAGGCTGGTGGGTGGCTGGAGGGGTGAGTACCAAGTGTCGCTGGGCTTCCAAGGCAGAGGCTGCTTCTCGAAGGAAAGATGAGCTCTCTGGGGCCGAGTCCAGCTGTGGACGGCAGGGCTATTTATTTTTCTGCCCCTAAGCCTTTAAGTCATCTGTTTACATAGGGAGGAAAGGAGCCGGGCTCCGTGTCCCTGTCTAGCACCCTCCCTCCCCTACAAACTAGGCCTCACGGGCTGAGTCAGAGACCCCCAAGAACCAGTGGAGGAGGCTCTGGAGCCAGAATCACCGGGCCACTGGGAGACACCGTACTCAGGGCTCTGGCCAGGATGCTGAACAGCCCTGGGCCACAGCCTCTACCCTCCCTTCCCATCCTCAGTGGAATCTTCAGGCTTGCTGGGCCTGATAGGTTCTCAAGAGCATCCGGGTATCAGCCATTTACATCTTAGTGAGAATTTGCCTTCCTTCTTCCTGTGGCACAAAGGGTTGTGTCCCTTAGTAAGACATCAGGGGAAGGGGATATGGGGGTGACAGGCCAGGAATGGAGTCAGGGGAACTTCTTGGGCTCTATGGTCCTGAGAGAGGCAGGTTTTGGTTCTAAAGGCTGCTCTGGCTCTTTCATTCCATCAGCATGTCTCACGATCTGGGACAGCTACACAGGGCTCAGGGTGTGCACAAAGGAGAAGAAGAGGCTTCTGGCCTTGAGGAGCAGGGGAGCCAGAAGCACGAGGAGTAGTCCATGGATGTCCCCACACAGCTATCTGCCCCAGGGGTGACAGGAAGGATTAGAAGCATCTGAGGGAGGCCTCACAGAAGAGGTCACACTTGAAGTGGCTCTAGAAGGAAGAGTGGTTTCCTCAGTTGGAGAGTGGATACAGTGGTATGTACAAAAGTCAGGAGCCCCAAACTCAGGGCCAATGTGAGGAAGAGCAGACAGAGCATTCAGGGCACTGATTGGGAGGGCAAGGCCAGAAAAAGTTACAGGCAATGGGGAGTCATTGAGGGTTTGGAGCGAAGGGGTAATGGCATCATGGTGCTGGTTAAGAGAAATCCAGAGGGGAGAGACCAGAGGCAGGAAGACATCATGTGACCCCAGAGAGAGACAAGATGAGTCAGACCCAGGGTGGGCAGAGGTGTGGGGAGGCAGGCAGACTGGACAGACATTCACAGGCCGTATTTATCTCATTCCAGAAGGGACTTAGGGAAGAGTATGGATGGAGCCTGGGAGATAGAGGTTCAGGGTCCTCCATTCTCTGGATCTTGCAGAGGAGCAGGACAGAGGACCTGCAGGAGGACATTGGTTCAGAGGAGGGCGAGGTCCCATTGGATGGGTGAGCCTTATAGCCAGGGGGAGGAGGTACTCTGTTTGGCTCTGAGTTTTGGGCTAGGTTGACCACAGACATAGGGTGGGGAGGGCATCCCAGGAAGAAACTGGCTGAACAGAGGCTCAGAGGTGATAGGCACAGAGAGTCCACATCCCTGTTTCTTCTTGAGAGCCTCCACCAGCATCATCTTGCAGCCTGCAGTGGTGGACGAGGAGGACGGGATGTTGGACTTAAACCAGGGCATCTGGTTGGAGCCCTTCCCTGCCACCGACTGCCATTTGACCCGTGACTCTCTTCCCCCGCTCCTCGGACTGCTCTCCCCGGTTCTCGTTCTTCCTGCTCTCCTTTGCTGTGTCCTCCCAATCTGTCCCATCTAATGTTGGAGCCCAGAGCTTGTCCTGAGTCTGTCTCCCCACACCACTCATTCTTCAGGGGCCCCTGGGAGAAGAGGGCAGACTGTTGCAGATGGAGGGTCAGCACAGACAAAGGCCCTGAGGTGGTAGAAACGTGGTAAATCAGAGGGACTAAGCAAAGACAGCATGGCTGGGATATAGCAGGGAGGACTGAGATCTCCAGGGCCCTGCAATGAACCATCTCCAGAATGTGCAGCCTCTCAGTCTGGGAATGTCAAGAACAGTTGGCTCTGTTTCCAGAGAGAGAAACTGATGCCAGAAGGGCCTGGAGAGAAGGGGAGCTCTAGAACTCTCTGAGTTCTGCCCCTCCTCGTGCTTGGGGTTCCTTTCTCCTTCTGGGCGGTTTCTCCAAGGAGAGAATAGATGGCAGAAGGGACTGACGATCAGGAGGCTTGGCTCTGCCTAGACTCTCCCACTAACTGATTGCAGGATGCCTGCATGTCCCCACCCACCTCAGCTTCCTGTGGGTAAGAAGGTTCTGGGTTGTTGGGAGCTGAATGAAGTCAGCACCGAGCCAGTTCCCAGACGGGTTGACAGCTCCACACCAGTGCAGGCGCCGGCAATTTTCCTGCCTCCTGAGGCACCTCCTGGGAGGCTGTCCACATGGCTGTCTTGGCCAAGGCTGCAGCCTCCAGTCACCCACCCTGCCCACCCCACCGCCAGGATGTACAGAGCAGCAAGGGGATGAAAGAGCTGGGACCTGGAGTCTGTTCCACTTTGAAATTGCTCTCCTCTGCCTGGCAGTGCTTAAAACCTCCCTCCCTCTTTTGTATTCTTTGCCCTTCATCTTGAAGAAGTCAGCTGCCCTTGGCTACTCCAGTCAAGGAAGATGGCAGATGGGTGTGCATGTCACCTCTCAGGCTGCTGTTCTGGACCCTGGAACAGCCATAGACTTGCAGGGTCCAGGCTCTGTCCTCTAAAGCATACTGGGCAGTGGGGGTCTCATCTTTTCTGGAAGGGAAAGGACAGGATCCCCTGGGTGCTCGCCTCTGAGAACTGTGGCCTGCCTTCCAGGGATACCAGCTATCCCCTCCAGTGACTGGGTCACCATTAGACCCAAGCTGGGTGCTGCAGTAGAAAGAGCACTGGTGTGGGAGCCAGGAAGCCCGGCGCTCCCATAACCTGCTGGGTGATCTGGGGAAGGCCTCTCCCCATGTCTGGGCCCCATGTCCTCCTCTGGATGGTGAACAGTTTGCATGAGACAATCTTAAGGGCCTCTTTGTTCTGTAGCTTTGAACCCATGACTGGAGGTTCTGGCCTGCCCAGGAGAGACACGTGGGGCTTGGAGGAAGGTAGATGTTTCAGTTTTGGCCAATGGTGACCAGAGGGTTCTACTGTCCCATACACTCTCCATCCATAGATGGGGTCGGCACAGCTGCAGAGCAGCCAGGACCAGCTAAGCCACTACCTCCTGCATCCCTCCTTGATGTCAGGCAGGGCTGAGCCCTCACATGCCCCCTCTGGGGGCTCAGGGGATGTCCTACTCCTCACCTCACCCCTTCATTTGCTCTGCTTTGGAGAGGCGAGGCAAGACTGGTCAAGCGAGAAACTGAACCTAAGGCATGAGGATAGGGACTACATGGGTCTAGTTCATGGGTTTACTGCCAGCCTGCTTGGGAAGGCTGGGGCCTTGAGTGTTCTTGCTCCGTGAAGTCCTGCAGGGCAGGCCTAATGA
This sequence comes from Camelus dromedarius, assembly GCF_036321535.1. Classification (NCBI taxonomy): domain Eukaryota; kingdom Metazoa; phylum Chordata; class Mammalia; order Artiodactyla; family Camelidae; genus Camelus; species Camelus dromedarius. Next base: position 33,942,412 of record NC_087443.1, on the reverse strand, counting down.
GCAAGACGTGAAGCTACTGGGAGCCCGCTGCCAGTGCTTCTCGTCCTGGGGCCCCCTGAGGAGCAGAGCGGGAGGACACCCCTGAGATGCCCCAGGAGCAGGAGGAGTCAAAAGGAGGCAGGCCAATAGCAGCCTTTGGCCCCACCTTCTGTGGGGAACTGCCCAGCAAGGGACTCAGACATTTGGCTTCTAGGCCTGGATTTAGTTCTGATTCTGGGTAACCTTAGATAAGTCACTTAACCTCTCTGGGTCTGAGTTTCTTCTTGGGAAAATTGAAAGAAAAATTCTTGGGGTTTTTCCCCCCTCTTCACCCTCCCACTTTGAGGGAAAAAAGAAATGATGGGAGTTGCAGTCAACTGTGTTGGGCAAATGTCAGGTGCTACAAATGGTACAGGACAGACAGATCAATCCAAAGCCCTCTGATAAGGCTTTGAGACTCAGCACAAGAGCACGTGTGCATGCACACACATAGCTCACCAGTCTGCATTTCCTTTAATTCCTCCAGTTTTGCCAGTTCAGTTAGATTTTTTCATACCTGAGACCCAAGGAGAAGCCCCAGGGTTTGGAGGAGTCGGCAGACCTGTGCCGAGACGGCGGCACGCTTGTGTTAGCCGTGGAGGTGGCGAAGTGTGTGATACTAACAGAGGGAATGGGAGTTGTGGTTTTGTGGCTCCCGTAATCTGCTCATTTTTAAGTCTTGATTTCAGTTTTTTTCAGACCTAACTAACATCTCCTCCCAGTCCACCATCCAAATGAGAGAAGCTCATCCGTCACTTGAGAGCTCAGGGCAAGAAGGCACGGAGGGGCAAGCGCACTCATCCAGGGCCTCACAGTTGATTACGAGGTGGGGACAATGCAGCCCACTGCCCCTCCCCCACTCAGCTTCCCTTGCCCCTCATGCCCCCCTGTTCCCCAAGCCTTTGAGAAGCCTTGGAAATCAGGTCATTAGGACCCAGGGTCTGTCCTGTTTCTGAGACTCAGCTGGAAACAGACAAAGGGCCAAGACCAGAAGCAGGAAGTAGCCGGAAGTAGACTGGGACTCCAGTAACTGGCTCCTGGCTGGGGTGCCTGTGTACTTGACAGTTCCTGGGGGGTGGGCCAGGGGAGCAGCTGTGGCCTGAGAGCTGGCCTTGGCCCCTGACCTGCACCTCGGGGAGGCTGGCACGCTCTTGGCTTCCTTTCCGGCGGCCAGCCCCTTCCACAGAAGCCACCCCTGGTGGGGCAGCTGATGCCCAGGCCTTTGTAGGGTGAGAGGGCCTGGCAGTGAGGCTATCCACTGCCCTCCATCCACCTCTGCGTTACAACCCGCAGCAGCCTGCAGTCTCTGCACCTGTCCCATGGCACGCCTACTGGTGGGCAGGGGCCTGCTTAAACGAAGTCTGCTGTCTTCCTTCGCCTCCCTTAAACCAGGGAAGGCCCCCTCCATTAGGCACTGTTCATTCTCTTTCTGTCCCCCTCCCTCAGTGCTCCTTGATTTGGGGTGGATGCTAGGAATGCGAGGGTCATTCCAATGCCGAGGAGGCCCCAGTGAAATATGCTCTGCCTGGAATATCTAAAGTAATGAATGCACTTTCATTGCTTTTCGAAGTTCTGCAGTGGCTGACCAACAAAGCTGCCGTGGCTATTCCTGGGCCTCCCCTTTAATAAAGAGATGAAAGACTCTGGAGACAAGCCCAGGTAGGCAGCTGGGTGATGAGAGGTGGTTGGCGAGTCTGTCTTCATAATATTAACAATAAAATAACAACAATAGTAGCTAACTCACATACCATGTACCATTTGCCTGCCACTCTTTTTAGCACCTCTCACAAGTTAACTCATTTAATCTTCACAACCCTATGAGATAGGCATTATCATATTATCCCCATTTCATGGATGAGGAAAATGAGAAACAGAGAAGTTAAGTGCCTTGCCCGAGGTCACACAGCCAGGAGGTAGCAGAGTGGGGTTTGGATGTCTGCAGGCTAGCTGCACAGCCCCTCCTCTTGAGCACTTATGCAAATTGCCTCTGGATTCTTAGGTGGTTCAGTGGACCCTCTGTCATGCTGTTATCCTAATTTGGCTTCATACACTCTTTCCTTCTGGATGATACGAAAGCCCGTGATTCACATCCAGACTCTTTTGTAAAGATCTGTATCAGTGGACCTTTTTTAGCCCTTGTTGGTTTCCCCTGTGGCTGTTCCCTGCTCCTTTCCCCTCCCTGGCATCCCGCCCATACCCCCAGCCCTGCCACTCCTTTGTGGGGATCATGACACCCATGGCTGGCCGAGCTCTGCGGGACTCTTGATTACACCCTCCCTACAGAAAGCTGCCCACTGCGTCCTCCCCCTATTCCATGTCCTCACCAAACAGCTGAGCCTGTGCAATGTGAGAGGGGTGGCTACTTGCCAGAGGTTTCCAGAAAGCATCCAGAGGTCACTCTGGGCTGGCTCAAGTAGATTGGGCCCCGACCGCTGCTCTGAATAGCCACCGTCCCATCCGGGTCCGCTCCCTCAGCACTAGAGGGGGCTAATTGAGGGGTGGCAAGTTGTGGAGGTTTGCAGCTGAAGGAGGAACAGGGGAGTCAAGCATTTGGCTCAGCAGTTGCCAAGTAGCAAATGCCAAGAGGGGATGGAATGGAGTGTTCAAATCTTCAGCCTAAAACTGCCTTCCCAAGCCCCATCCCCATCTATATACCCATCCTCCTCCAAACAGCTGGCCTTCCCCTGACCCACCTCACCAGCCAACACTTTACCACCCTGGCCACTATTGAGCCACCCAGCGAATGCCCAGCCCACCTAACACTCAGAACACACACTCCTCCCACCCCCATCTGGACCCACAATGCTTATTCTACTCACTACAGCCCAGGACATATGCCTCCCTGCTGGCCTACCCCAAGTCAGCACCCTACCTAGGTCCTTGCTGGCCTGTATCCACTCACCTTTCACCAGACCTGTTGATTTCTGTCACCCAGCCTACCAACCCAACCCAGCAGGCTGGCTAGTCCCCTCCACACCCACTCACCTCTCCTGACAACTTCACCTACCCACATGGCCCTGTCTACAACATCAACCAACTGCCTACCCACTTACTTAATGCCCAGCCCACTCATATCACATTTCATAAATCAGAGCCATTATTTCCAGGCCATTATTTCCAGGTCCAACTCCCTCCAGGCTCTCATAAATGTGATTTTCCAGCTTTTCTGGGACTGTCCAAGAACCATTTTAGAGGCCCATCTTGGACAGATATTTTCAACTCAGGTCTCAAAGGAGCAGGGCAGGTAGGGCTGAGGCACTCGAAAAAAATTGCTTCTTACCCTCTCTCTCATGGTCCAAGTATTGCCCTGCTGGGAGAACATGAGATGGTTTTCCACACCTCTTAACACCTTCTACTGCTAAATCTTGTTGGAAAGACAGCAAGTTTCAAAAACCAGGAGGCAGGTGGAGGGGTCATCAGAAGATGAAGTTCAGGAGGCCCCAGATAGATGGACAGAACTCTTTATCTCACTAAGTTCCGAAGAAAGGAAGGCAGAGTGAGTAATGAAAGGGTCCCAGATGAAGATCAGGGGGCTTGAGTTTCTCTCCTTGCCCCACCATTGTGGGTGAGCTTGGGCACTGGACCATGGGAGTCAGGGGTTCTGGGTTTAGACTTAGCTATGTCAGTACCATGTGGACTTGGGCAAGTCATCTGGCCTCTTTGGGCCTCTTCAATGAAAAGAGAGTTGAATGAGATGACATCTAACCTCCCCTGGCTCTGGCCCGACTGCTGTGCTTGCACTGGAAGAGTCCTTGCTAGGAGCTTGGCCAGGTTCCTGGTCCTGTCTGTCCTTGGCACTCCAGTTCCAACAACAGGGATCCTGCTTCATCCACTGGTCATGCCAGGTGCATGGTTCCCTTATCTGTGTTGAGCAGGGAAAAAGCAGGCAGGGAGGCATCTCCAAGTGCTCTCTGAGAGGAAGCCCTGTCAGCAACATCCCCACAGCCAGATTCTGTAGCCTGGGGAGTCTGACTAGGTATCACGTCACATCTCAGCACCCACTGACTGCTCATGGCTGCCTCGAGCCCAGTTCAGAGAAGGATCCTGTGTTCAGGGAGGAAGTGCCGAAATCAACTTGTGATGTCTGCATAGGGAACAGGGAGAGGGGATGTGAATGCCAGGAACTGGGAAACTCTAATGAAGGTCCATGCCAGACTCTGGGTTTATTTTCCTATTGGTATCCTTAAGCCTATAGAAAAGTCTCGTTTAAAAGAGTCTTCTGTCTTTTGTACTACGGGAAATTAAAGGGGAATATTGAGTCTGCCCCCTGGGTCAGGTGCCAAGTGGGAAATAGCTCCTTACCCCAAGGTCAGCATGATGGTGGCAGTGGTGATTATCTGGAGATCTTCCCAAAAGGGTGACTCTCAGGATGCTATGGAGTGTGGCCTGTGGTGGGCCATTTTCCCTTAAGTACATTTTTCAAAAATTATCAGATTTCCCCATGAAAATGCAAGCTCTATGAGGACAGAGTCTGGTCTTGTGTCTGCTATTTCCAGAATGAATTGTAAGGCCAGGAGGACCTCAATCTGTTACTCAGTCATTCACTCCTCTCTTCCTTCCCTTCCTCATTCACTCACTCCATTCATTCACTCATCCATTCATCCATCCACTCATTTGTCCATTCGTTCATTCACCCCTTCATCCATTCATTCACTCCTTCATTCAGCAAACATTCACAGGGGACCTGACTCACCCCCACTGCCAGGGAATCCTTCTCAACTAGGCCAGGGAGGACCCCAAGCTAGAAAGTTTTGAAATGTGACTCAAGGAAGCACCTGAGTGGGTCAGGGCCTACCAGAGACTCACTGTGGGGCCTCAGGCAAGTCACTTGCCCGGTTTGGCCTCTGTTGTCTTGCCTGCATGTGGCCAGGGGGCAGTTGCATAAGAAGGAAAAGGGAGGAACTGCCAAAATGAAGGGCAAGTCAGCAGCTACCTGGGCGGCATCTACACGCTGCTTGCAGGAGAGCTGGTCCCACCTCAGGTCTGTGGGTGAAGAATGTGTCCCAGGATGTGGCCTGTTGGGCGCTGCTGCACTGCTGTGGATGGGGGCGCATCTCTGTATGAGTGAACATGTGTAGGTGCCTACAAGGGGGTTGTGTGTGTGCTCACGTGCATGTAGGTGGGTTTGCATAAGTGTGTATACACACTGCGCAGTATCCGCAGGACAGGGACGGGGGGTGGGTTTCCACTGCCCTGCTCTCCCCACACTCCACACCGCCTCCCGCTCCTTGTAGCCCATCTCCCTTTTAGGAGGCCCCCTTAGCACAGTGGCAAGAATTTAAACTCTAGACTGCCTGGGTTTGAATCCTAGATCTACCAAGTACTGGCTAGTCATGTGACCTTGGGCAATTGAGTTTCCCCAGTGGCAAAATGGGATTGTGGGATGATTGTGGGGCAGTGGAGCACAGTGTGTGGAGTACAGCCCTCAATGTCTGCCCTTTCTCCCTACCCTCGAGTAGTGCTGCACAGCAGGGCCTCCACTCTGGATGGAGGATAGAGGATGTGGGTCGGAGGGAAGACCCATTTCTTAAAAATGCTGACTTCAACCCTGAATCCAAGCAGCTGTTTGGAGCTGGTGGCCTTTTTCTGGGATTGTTTATATAGCTTTCCTTATAAACACAAAGGATGGAAAACAAAACCAAAAAATGTTTAAAAATAAATGAATGAATGAGAAATTGTTTGTGGGTGGCAAGGACAGGGCCTGGGGCAGATGGGGAGGCCATGGGGCATTACCCTGGGGATTAAACCCTTGAGTAGGATTGGGACCTGACCCGAGGCTCTCTCCAGCCACCCTCCTCCTTGTCACAACTCCCAGTCCTTCCCACCTTCCCAGAGAGGTCTGAATCAAGCAGCACTGTCACCTGATCACAGCCATAAAGAACACTGGGGAGCCCTGCCAGGAACTGGCCCAGCTTTGCCCACCTCTGCATGACCTGGGGCAAGTCACTTTCCCTCACTGGGTCTCAGCTTCTGAGGCTCCCTAAGGATCCTTTCAGCATAAATATCATGTGATATCTTCCTTTCTATCTCAAAGAGTGGTTGTGAGAGCACTTTGAGAAGAATAAATAACCCCATCAAGAGATGCCCATCAACACAACATTGGGGGATAGGAATCTACCCCTTGGCTGCTGGGGAGGATTCTTTAAAAAATTATTACATGAGTACTATTCCTCTTCTTTCCTGCACCCACTGCAGACATCACTAATCAATCACAGCACTCTGTGACATGGAGCCCAGACATAACCTCAGGACCTCTTTGAACACGGCAGTCTGGTGTTTCGAATCAACTAGTACCAGGTGGGAATTATCCCCTGCCCTACCTTCCTCATAGGGTCACCCAGGAAATAAAACAAGATTGTAGCCAGATGAAGGGAAGATGTTACAAAATAAAATCCATGTGCAGAGTCTATTTCTAAACTGTGCAAGCATGCAGAGCTGCTGATAGGGCAGGAGGGGGCTTCCTTCCTAAGTATCCTTGAGAACTCAACCAAGGAGCCAGGAGCAGATTGTGTGTAGGGACCATGCCTGTCCCTCAGTGCCCAGCACACAGCCTGGCACACACTGCCTGTTCCAAAAATGTCCATTGCATACATGAATACATCCTCTCATCTCTGCCCAGTCTCTTTCACCTGGAGGCCATGCTGCCTAACTCCTCCTTTCTGGAATAAGTCAGCCCAGGCCTGAGGGCTCCCTCCATAGAGGCTGGACTCAGGACAGGCAGCTTCCTCAGAAGGCAGACCCAAAGGCCTCTGGTGCAGAGAACAGCAGTCAAACGCCCCTCCCAGGCCATGTCCAAGTGTCTTCTTTTCTTTCTTGGCCAGAGCCTCCTGGGGTCAAGTTGTCCTTAGCAAGATGGGGCATGTCTGTTTGGCGCTGTCTCCCTCCCTACTCACCAGGTAGAGAACCCGGTATTCTGGCCCATCGTGGAAACCTCTGGGGTGTCTGAGGCCTGACACTGCTCCCAGAATGTGACAACACTTGTGCGTTAATGGAGGGAGAGGAGGCTGGCGGGAGGCTTCTCGATGGCCCCCGCTGGCTGGGCTTCACCGCCTGCTTGTTTCCAAAGCAAGCAGGTGAGGAGAGGAGCAGGGAGGTTGGCTCCCCTGAGGGGAAATGGAGTCTGGGCTTGGCGGGCTCTGCTCCATGTGTTTGGGAACAGGAGTCTCACACAGGAGTCTGGCTCTGCAGACTTTGCAAAGCCATTTCTCATCCAGCATCTGCTATGAACCCAATAAGGCCCTGGAAAAAAGGTCATGCAAGATTGTTACTGCTGCTCTGCCTGTGGGGAAGCTGGACCAGAGAGGTTAAGCAGCTCACTCCAGGACACACAATCTTATAAGACTGGCTTCATATCACTATCTCTGCCACTTTTAGAGAAGCCTAGAGATTCTATGGGTCCAAAGTCCACAAAAAGCTGTCCATAAGAGTATTAGGGCACTCTGGGTGAGCACCTAGGCCCTGGATCAGGCTGTCTGGAACCAAACCTTGCTCCCACCACTCTTAAGCTGTGGGGCCTTGGGCACATGACAGCCTTCCTAGGACTCACTTACTCATTTGGAAACTGGGGAAATTTTTATCCACTGCATGAGGATTTTGTTTCTCCCCTCACCTCCCTGGTCTTTGTGTCTCTCTCTCTCTCTGTCTCTCTCTTTCCAAATATGTATTGAAATTTATTCCATGCCACACTCTTGAAAACACTGAGGCACAAAGATGGACAAGTTGCCATCTCTACCCTTCAGCTTAAAGTAGACACAGAGATCAACAAATAATAAAATATAGTGTAATTAGGGCCAGGATTCTACACACTGATCTAAAGATGCTGAGGAAGGAAAGACTAACTGTTGGAGTAAGGGAGGATGGGAATTAAGGTATCAAAGGATGAGTAGGAGTTTGCCACTAGGCAAAATGAGTCGGACGGGTGTTTGGGGAAGAGGAAACAGTCTTGCAGGGACTGTGAAAGAACGGGGGTGTGAAAGAACAGGGCACATCTGGACAACAGGATGGTTGGTGTGGCTGGTGCCTGTGCTTCACCACAAAGATGAGCCTGAAGGGGTTGTCGGGCCAGAGTGTCAGGAGCTTTGCAGCCAGGTGGCCCCACAATAGATGAGGGACTACGGGAAGGTTTCCTGTAGGGCTGGGGTGTGAGGCCTCTGACCTGGGCTGCTGTTTCTGAGACTCCAGCATCCTTGGGGCAGGGAGGAGCAGGGGCTGCGGGGAGGGTAGAGAAAGAATCATAAACTAGGGCCTGATCCAGAAGCCAAATGGGAGCAGACACCCTAGGGCACGGATGCCCCCGAGTCTCATGCTGGCCTAGAAAAACTCACACTCCACAGGAGAAACATGATGCGAGCAGGACAGTCTACCCTGTGTGCTCTTATTCCATGGCTTCCATGGCTCCATGGAAGGAGGCTCTTGGGCAGTGAGGACCAGAAGCCTTACTTTCCAGAGCAGAAGCCTAGAAACTCAGAGAGGTCAACCTGGTCACCCAAGGGCACACAGCAGATCTGGAGCCAAGGAGAGACTGAATGGAGGGTTTCCAGAGCTGGGAATGCTGGAGCTTTGGCCCTAATCTTGTGGGAGAGGACTGAGAGTAAGACTAAAGGAGAAAAAGTCATTTAGGGGGACTAAGGGGCAGCACCAGGTAACAGCCCGTTTGGAAGATTTTGTTTGCAAAGCCCAGGCTCTTAAAGTGTCCTTGTGCCAATTACCCCGTGTGCGTGACTGGGGGAGAACACAGAGGACAACTCAGGGACAGGTGGGAGCACTTACTGAGATAGAAGTTTGGAGGGAACTCCGACCTGGGAAGAGAAGGATGTCTGTGGGACCCAAGGCTGTAGAGACCAGAGCCCACCCCCTTGCAGAGCCCCTGAGAGACCTCTAAGGATCACTGATGGGGAGAGAGGCCCAGGGAGGCAGGAGGAGTGAACATTAGGAAACGTGGTCCTGGGAGCTGCAGCCACAGACCCCGGGAACAAGTGGAGCAGCCAGCTTCACTGGACCCTGGGAGGTGGACAGTGAGGCCACGTCTAGATCCTTGTGACCCTAGAGAAAGGGGAGCCTCTGCCCCCAATATGAGGCCTTCATATGCTTTTCCTCCTTTCCTGGAAAACTCAAGATCATCTCTGGAAATGATGCTTCTCCTTTGATGACTAACCCAGAGCAGTGACCCAAATGGTGGAACCTTCAGACAAAGGAGGAGGAGAGGGGAGCACCAGGGAGGTTGGGGAGGAGAAGCAGCTTGTTAGTACTGAGCACCAGGGGCGGGCGGGCAGCAGGACTAAGGGAAAGGGAATGAAGCACTCTTCGTGTTAGGTGACCTGACAGTAAGTCCTTGCTCCGCCCCTGCGTGCTCTGTGCCCCTGGATGTGCCGCAGGAGTACTGAGCCAGGACTAGGGGTAAGACCAGCAACTCACTGGGAGAAAAGACTTGAAACAGACACAACCCCGAAAGGATTAGCACCCATAACATATTAGGAATGGTTACAAATCAGTATTGTTTTGTTTACGTATAAATGTTTGTTACAACAATGCTTACAAATGACACAATGGGAAGTGAGCCATTTTGAACAATTTGCAAAAGGAACACAAATGACCAATACACACAAGCATGCTCAGTAGTAATCAGGGAAATTAAAACACAATAACAATTTTATCATCATATTGGCAAAACCTCAACCTTCCTATAGCCAAAGAAAGGTAGACAAGGATGTGTAGGTAGGGGACTCATCCACACCAGGGTGGATGTGTAAGTTGGTACAACCACTTTCTACAGCAGTTCAGCTGTAAGAAAATATTAAACCTGAAAATATACATTATCTATGATCCAGCAGTTATGCTTCTAGAAACCAACCTGAAGAAATACTAGCAATAAACATGACGTTCATTCTAGTACTGACAGTGAAATTAAATGTGAAGCAAACTGAATATTCCCAGTTGAGAGTGGCTCACTGAAATGTGATTGATTCCACAATGGAACACAACTTACTGGTTAAAAGCTGATCCCTGTGTACTTACATGTCTAGATCTCAGAATCATCACTGAGTGGGAACAAAAGCAAGTCACAGATTGACACATACAGTGTAAACCTGAGGCAGGATTCCTTTTTGTTCTAAGCAAGCACCCAACGTACTCTAACTTAAAGGAAGAGGAGTTTATTTTGTCTCAAATAACAAGGAGCCCGGAAGTAGCCATTGCTAGAGGTGAGTCAGCTGCTCAACAGTACATATCAGGGATTCCCTTGGCCTTTCCCTTTTGTTCATTGCCTCATAGTCATGAAATGGCCACTGTAGCTCTAGCCATCACATTTATATTCAAGGCAGGAAGAAGGGAGAAGTGTGAAAGAGTTTTTTCTTCACAAAGTTTTGGCTTTTTCTTTGATAAGGGAAGTCTTCCGCAGTAGAATTCTGCTTTTTTCTCATTAGAAAGAACTGGGTCATTCCCTAGCCTTTAGAATTTTCTGGTTAACGGGATGAGATTATCAAAAATTGTTTAGAGCAATCGTAATTCATTCTCTAGGGGTTGGGGGTGGGACCTTTCTCCCTGATATCTAGAGAGTTCTGCCCACTACTTGTATACATCAGTTTCCATTAGCAGGGAAGAAAAGGGTGCCACTGGCTGTTGGGGGGATGAGGGACAGTATCTGAAACAGATAAAATTTATACGGAAAAGAAAACACACCCACGTGTACAACGTTACCTATTTTTGTACCAAACACACACAAGGGTTATGAGGTGGAGGATGGGAGCAAGAAATGGACTGGATGTGACAGTCAAAGAGGCCTTGGGTTTTATCTGCAAGTTTTAAATTTTTAAATTAAATTTTAAAAAGGAAGGCTGAAAAAAGAAGGAGACTATTCATGTATCACTTGTGTAATTAAAATCAGTTTTAAAGGATCCTATCAGTGGCCAGCTTTGTCACCCCTAAATTTGGCCCAATCCCAACCAAGCCCAACAGCAGAAGCAAAGGCAGTCAGTCACCTGGCCTGTTACTCCAAAGAGTTCAACTGGAGGCCCCTGGGAGAAGAGGGAGGAAATTGCCTGAATGACTCTTGGCTCCAAGAAAAAAGTTGGGAGCTGATCACTTATGGCTTCACAACCCTTTCAGCAGGGCTGTCTTTGACAGACAGAAAGCCAGCCCATCGGTATTTCCTTGCAAATTCACAGGGCCTCCCTCTGGAGTCCTCCCCTCATTCTTCAAACAGAAACTGCAGTCTGATTAAACCGCCTGTCAAATACCGACAGTGCAGCTGCTGTCCTTAAAACCACTTACAAGACACTCTGGGGCACAGGAGGCAGGATGGACCAGATGCTGGCTTAGCTGAGCAAGGAGGGAGCAGTGGGGAGGCAGTGGTGGAGGAGTGGAGTGTAGCACAGAGTCGCTGTGTCCACCAGGAGTGTCACAGATCAACATCGAGCAGAGTGCAGAGCAGCCTGTGCTCATGGCCACAGCCTGGCCTTATACTTTCTAGCAGCCCATTTGACAGGTTTAGAAATGGAGCTCCAGGGAAGGGAACTCCCCAAGTTTACACAGCGCAAAGGGTCTCAGACTTGCCTCTGACCCACAGCCTCCCTGGAAAGCTAGAAAGGCAAAGGAGGGAACTGGGGTCCGGGTAGATGCGATGGCAGGGGTGGGGGTGGGGTTGGTTCTAAAGCATCAGCTCCTCCAGTGCCCACCTCTGTTTCCTCCCTGTGCCCTGCAGCGCCTAACAGATATTACAGTCCCAAAACTCTGCCAGAAAGACTTGGCCTCTAAGAAGGTTCTTGGGGATCACCTGGTCCAGTATGGTTTTCTGAGATTGGGTAGATAAAATATTTTTTTCTAAAAAAAAAAAGCTTTAAAAACTGAAGTACATGAACTAGAAAATATCAGAGTGTATTGCTTGTAGTAAAGGCCAGTGTTGTTCTGTGAAATCTGTGGGTATTCTTATTGAGTCAGTGGCAAAGGTGCTTCCTACTTTGGAGTAGCTAAAAAAAAAAAAGGAAAGCCAGTGATTTGGTCTGTATGTATCATTTTATAGATGAGAAGACTGAGGCCCAGGAGAGGGTGTGACTTGTCTGGGTTGTAGTGGGCCAGTGGGGGGACAGGCCTCAGGTCTCCATGGCAAGCCTGCACTTCCCTGGTGACAGGGCTCTAGGTCTCGTGGGTCCCTCCAGGGCTGAGGGGTTGTAGGGAGCTCTTGGTGCTGGCTATTCCCACATTCGGGCTGCTTGTTTATCCAGCCCTGATCCTTGGGTCCCCAGCTAGGGGGGCCCGTTTTTTGCTGCTCCTGATAAACATTCCTGCTATTGTAAATACCATGCTGTGGTCACTCCATTTTTCTCTGAGGCCTCCAGCTCGCTCTCCTCACCCCTTTCCATACACATTTGTGCTGAAGAAATTCTCGTTCCTTTACGTGGAGTTTGGAAGCAGTCTCCTCACAGTGGCTGGGTGGGGGGTGGCACTGGTGGGTGAAGCCCTTGGAGGGCAGGGTCTGGGCGCCGTGTTCCCACTGGGAAGGCATCTGCCTAGGTTGGCTCTCTTGGTGTGGCCGTGTCAGGACCAAGAAACCTGAGTTCAAATCATGTTGTGCCTCCACTTTGCTCCATGATATTGAACATGTCACAAGGTCTCTGAGCCTCAGTTTCCTTCTCTGTAAAATAACCTAGTAATATCCACCTAGCACTCTCACTGCAAGGAACAAATGAAGTCAGCATTGATGCATGAGCCCACTGGTTTGGAGAACAGTGATTTCCACCTGACCAGCATCCATTCCTTACCTATCACCCTTTCTGATGAGCGTATCCAATTTTCCTTTGAGGGACCGTATCTCTCACAGTAAGTCCCTGAGATGGGTGTGGCTGACCCCCGCCAGCCCCCACCCCCCACCCCCCAGATTCTCACCCTTGACCCAGGCTTGGCAAATCAGCATGTTTTCTCCTCCTTGCTTAGTGATGGTTCAGGAATGAGTGGGTGAACTGAGCCAGACCAAGGGACTGAACCCAGGGGCTATGGCCAGCACCACTACTCGGGCTTCTGAGCTGACAGAAGAGCCCAGAGCCGTAGGGAGTCAGCATCTGATGAGCCAACACACTGCAAAAGAGATCCAGGAGACAAGACAGTGAGAGACAGCCTGCTGACACTGCTTGGGCTTCTCAGTCCAGATAGACATACAGCAAACTCTGCTTCCAGCCTCTTCAAGCCAATGAACTCTCCTTGTGGTTTAAGCTATCCTGACTTGAGTTTCTTTCATTGGCAGTTGAGAATGCTGACTAATTCAGTGGCCAAAACATACATATATATATATTTTTAAAGCACATTTTCTCTCTTTGGAGCCTTGGAGAGTCCCTCCTGTTTCTGCCTTTCCTGGCAGCGCCCTGTGCAGTCAGTGCCTCCTGAGACCCTGTGTACTCACTGGCTGGGGAAGGGTCAACCTCATTTCTCCTGTGAACCCATCCTGGACAGACCAGAAGGGAAGAGGACAATTAACTGACCATATTTGGCTTGGACATTGACTTTGAGTGTAGGGCTCCAACCCACTCAGCTTTGCCCCATCCCACCACAGCTGATTCCACTCCTCCAGGAAGCTTTCTAAGCCTGCCATTTGCTTAGACCTTTTCAACCATGCAGCATCTCAACTCTGCCTGGGTAACTCCTCCCACTCACTGAGCTGCCCAAGTCTGTGCTCTGCTCTGGTTCTGCTCCCCCTTCCTACCTCTCCTCCCACCTTTCTGCAGCTTTTCCCTTTTCCCTATTTGGGATCTGTCCCTTGGCTACTGCTTCCTGCTTGGTCTCCTCTTAGCAGCCATTGTTGTGACTCTCATAGGCCTGTCAGTGCACTGTGTGTGGCATTTCCTCACCAGTGCAGGTAAGAAGGGCCATGCCTCATATCTCAGTCTGGCTGCCAGGACCTCTCTCATCCTTCCTGACAGGTCATGGCCATCAGTCATTAGACATCCTAGCCTTTCACACTGAATTCAACCCACTGACCACAGTATGGACTGTTATTCCAGACTGGGAGGTGGTGTCCCAGGCACCTCCTCTCCTGTGGGACAGGGCAGGGCCTCTCAAGTTGCTGTGGGAAGTCAGTGCTTCAAGGCCACCCCCTAACTGGGCGTGAATTTGTGCTCACAGTCTGGGGTCAACATCAGCCTGAGATATGGTCATGCCAGAAGGTGCCAGATAAAGGGCAGGGTACCCAGTTACATTTCAATGTCAAATAAACAACAAATTATTAGCATAAATGTATTGCAAACATTGCATGAGAAATATTAAAATTTGTTTGTTGATGATCTGAAATTAAAATTTATCTAGGTGTCCTTTATTCTGTTTTTGTTTTGACTAAATCTGGCAACCCTAGTCATATGGCTAAAGCTGGTGAGGTTGCAGTAGGTCGTAGAAGAAGGACTTCTCTGCCACAAAACCCTGGAACAGGTGCCTGTGGAATTTCTCACTCTGGAGAACTTGAAAAAAACTAGAGAGATGGTCGTTCTGGAAAACAGATCGTTGTCTGTTTGGAGGTAGATGAGCTTCCAGTACTGTCCCAGCTCTGAGCTGATAACTGCAGGCTCCCATGGGCCTGTGTTTTGGTGATCTGGCTGTATTTAAAGTACCATGAACTCTGATCTCCTCCCAGATCATTTTTCTTTCAGGGGTTAAGTTCAGGATTTCATGGTTGTACGTTAGAGCTACAGAAATCAACTGCAGGTGGCTCTAAATACCAGAGGGCCTGGAGGACAATGGGGAAGAGGCAAGATTGCAACAGACGTTAGCAGGGAGGGAAATCAACTTCAAAATTAGTTTCCATATATTGAACTCTAATTTTTTCATTGACTTTAATTATTAAATTGGAGATGGATTCCTCTGGAGGGAGAATTTTGACTCCAAGATGTAATGAAATGACGTTCTTTAAAAGAAAGCTAAATTGTATATTTAAAAGGAAAATATTTTCCAGCGTAATAATGGTATATTGAAAGTAAGTTGCCAAGAATAAATGCAGAGTGATTACAAGTGTATTTTTGCATTTGGCCCATAATTTCAAAACACTCAGTGACAGCTTAATTGAGCAGAACACAAGGCTCATAAACCTCTTTCCTCAATTTCCTACAGCAGCAGACACTGCTCTGCTTCTTGGCTGCCTGCGTTGCGTTTCAGGGCACATTGGTAGCCACTGAGTTAATAATTGGTGGATCCAGGTTCCTCGAAGCAAAAACAGGTGGATGTGCCGACTTAAAGTCGAGCAGTGGTTCCAAAGGTGGCACAGGTGAACGGAGCGGGAGAGGCCACCTGCAAAGAAACTGATGGAATGAGTGGTTGCAGGGGAGCGTCAAGGAGAAGGGCCTCATGGAATACTCTAGAATGTAAGGCTCTACGTTTTGCATTTAGAACTAGTCTCTAGATTAACCATAAAACAAAAGCACGTTTCTGTTCATTGTGTTTCTACATTTTGGGGTCCATCTATAAACAGGAAGCCTAGAACTGGAAACCTTGGCCCATTGGAGATGCCCTGGAAAACAGCTTTGCAGCACCTAGCAAACGCTTATGGCATGACCCAGCTCCTGGCAAAGAAGGGAACTCCTCCAGGACCTATTATAATGTGAGGGAAGCTGCATTATGGAGCCAGTCTAGTACGAGAGTGGGAGTGGGAGGCGGAGGGAGTGAAGACAGGCAGCTGTGGCCCAGTTTTCTGATATTTGCAAGTCTGGCTCACATTGTGTTTCTGTTTCTCTCTTGCTCCACCCTACCTGGCTCTGTCATCCCCAATTTCCCCATTTTCTCCACTTCGCTCTTGTCCGTTTCCACCAGGCCGAGGCGGGAGCGTATCCTGGGCTGGGCCATGCCCTTGGCTCCGGCCTGTGTGTGCCGTGTGTGGTGGGTGCACTGGGGGTGGTTTGTGGCTCGGCACGATGGAAATTGTTTTTCCCACTTTGGAACGCTGGCCTTGTGTGGGGGCCGCTCAGATTTTTCCAGACACAGTGTACTGCAAAGCGCTCTGGGGTCTCCGTTTTGCAACAGCAGGGTTCGGATGGGGATTTGGAGGAGGTTTTTAGGCTTTCTTCTCCCTATGAAGGAAGGGTCAGTGAGCAAATGACATCCCCCACAAAGGGAAACAGAAGGATCTGGCTTTTGGCCAAACCCACAGCTGAGCATATAGGTAGCTACTAACTGGGTGAATTCAGAGGGACTCGGGGAGGGAGGGAGAGGAGATTGTGGGAGAGCTGGAAAGCTTCTGGAGAAGGGAGCTGAGAAGGATGCAGAGACAGGCTTGTTTCAGAGAGCAGGAGAGAGAGAGAGTGGTTCCAGGAGAGAGTTCAGGGGAGGGTGGACACCACGGTTTGAGGAGAAAGAAGGCTTTGGGGAGGGCGGTGCCATGGAAGTCACAAGGGAGAAGGCCTGAGATGGCTCACATTTAATGGAAGAAACAAAGCTCCCCTCAGATCCAGGAGAGAGAGTTCTGAGGCCAAGGGAAGTTGACTTAACAGAATCCTCATGCCTGTGGCTTAAACCCAGTTATTCATTCTTTCTTTCACTCATCTGACATTCATTAAACACCTACTGTGCTCCAGGCTTTATGCTTCCTGCCCTCTGGAAATTCCGGGCTGGTACGACAGCCCAGCTTCTGTAAAAACATCCCTTGATACACAGTAGCAAAGTTTAGATGAACCAGTCATAGTTCAGGTGCTGGTGAGAGAACCTGGGCAGGCCTGTCCATCAGTCAGCTTTGTGTGAGGCCTTTGAGGGTGAGAGGGCTGCCTAGTCAATCTCTGGGCTCCTCCCAGGCTCAGGTGAGCTGGCCTCAACTCTCCCCCTCTATGGCCCACTCAGACATTCGAGTGGGTCTTCTCCTCGACTCCAGGTCCTCTGCCCTTAATAGGCACCAGGACCCTTTGGGCCCTGACTCCCCAGTCTAGGTTTTGTTCACTGTGGCATTTGTACGCAGGGACCTCCTCCCTACAGATCCTCCCTCACTTCTGTAACCTGGTGTTCTTTCCATTCACTAGACTAAGCTCATCTGAAATAGTCATTCCTCCTGAATGTTGAGAGTGGATGAAGTCTTCTTGCCTGACCACTCTAAGTCATCTTTGTCATCTTTGTCATTGTCATCATCATCATGTTTTGCTTTTTGTAATTTCTTAATGATTTTAGTTTCAAACTACCCAAATAAAACAAACAAGCAGAGATCCTTGCTCCCATCTGTGGGTGAGAAATCTGAGGCTCAGAGAGATTAAGAGATTTGCCGACAGTCACACAGCTAGAGTGAAAAAGTCAGGGTTTACACCTGCATCTTTGACACACATCCAGACCCTTTCTGATATGTGATACAGGTGGCATGGCAGAACAGTGGGGAAAGTATGGTGCTTTCTCTAAAGGTGGAAAGTAATTGGGCATGGATCCATGGGGAAGGACCTTGGACTCACATGTCCCTTCTCAGCTAAGTAGAATGATTTCTAGGGGAATGGAATTCCTTGGTTAAATCAGCACAGAATGGGCCATCTCAGGTACAAGTGAGATTCCAGCCAAAGGAGGTGCTCAGCCACGGGCTGAGTGACATTGCTGGTTTCTTGGGGTTGCATGAGCTCTGCCTCAGTTTCCTTCCTCTGAGCTTGGGTCCTAGGAACACAGTATGTTTCTTTGAGACATGTCTCACTGACACTAAAATGATTCAGTTCTCAGCCTCTCAAAACCCGCCCTGAGACGAGAGAACAGCCAAGCCACACGTTGGGCTTGGAAGTCAAAAACAGGATGGCAAGAGAGAGGAACCAGCTCTCCACCAGCTCCTCCAGGTCTAGCGATGCCCTCCGAAACATGTTCTGGGAACATGTGACACCTGTGCCCAGAAGTAGCCAGGTTCCAGAGAGCTCCTGGTTAAGTCAGCTCTGTAAATACACCCAGCAGGCTGGCAGCCAGAGACCAGGGCGCCAGCTCATGCTGCCTTAGGTGCCCAGGAGAGTAAAGATGGGTGTTCTTCCCCCAGATGGGAAAGGCTAGGCAAAGGGTATCACTGTCCTCTCATGGGTTCATTCCTGACAGGTCGCGTCCCTCTTCCTTGCTTCTCCAGTCCTAGTTATCCTGGATGCAGGCCTTGTCTGAAGCCAAAGCTTCTCCCCAGCTTGCAGCCCCTAGGAAGTGCTGGTGACTTGGGCATTCTGTGACCAGCAACCTGAAGGCTTTCTAAAGATTTGCTATCTATCTGTCTGTCTGTCTGTCTATCCATCCATCCATCCATCCATCCAACCATCCATCCATCCACCCACCCACCCATCCACCTAGCCATCCATCTTAGAAACCTGGCACAAACATGGGGAAGGGTTTGCCATGACAAAAGAATAAACATGAGTACTCACTCCATGCTGAATTAGGCATTTCCTTCTAGACTTTTCACTGCATATGTGTAGACATATATTACCATACATCTATGTATATTTTTCAAAGATGGGACCAGTTTTTCAGAGAGAGAGAGACTTGCTTGTTTGTTTTCACTTAATGGCAGATAACCACTGCTTTGCAGAATGATGAAACACAGGCCTATCGGGAGGCGTGGAAACAGGCTCGAACCAAGGGGTGAGCAAGACAGAGTGCAGGCAGGTCTGGATGGAAGGCCTGGACCTCGTCCTTGATCACTAACAAGGCCTCCTTCCCCTGTCTAGGTCTCAAGGAGACACATCTTCATGGGGAGGGGAATGTCCAGCTGATTTCCAGAAACTCTTTTAGTTTTGTTTCTCTGTAATAATATCTGTTTATAGAGAACTTACTGTAAATGAGCTCATTTAACTCCCACAAGCCTATGAGTAGGCACTATTTCCATTCTCATTTTATAGACCAGGAAACTCAGGTGCAGAGGTTACGGAACTTCAAGGTCACACAGCAGTGCTTGATAACAATCAGGACTTGAACTCAGGTCTGTGTAACTTCAGAGCTTGTGTATTTAGTCACCATGCCATACCATCTGCCACTGACTGCCAGAGCGTGTGTCAGTGAATCTGGGAGAGTGCACACCAAGACGTGGTAGGCATGTTGTCCTTGAGCTAGTAAAGACCTTGGCTCAGGGTCACCAGCTCGTAATTTAGAGTAAAGCAAGGCAGACGTGTCCTCCTGGATGAGCTGGGCTTAACCCCAAGAGCCTGTGGGGTCACAGGGCAGCCAGAGCTGTTTCCACTCCCTGTGCTGGCACAGGCACATGCTCAGCTGTGCTTAGGGCAAGACCAGTACTTTTAATCCAAACTAGGTGTAAGAACCTCGCAAGCTTCTCCGGGGGAGAGTAGGTCTGGCTGAGCCAAGCTGCCCAGCTCCCAGAGAGAGACCCCAACACTGTCCTGAGGCTCAAAGGTCACGGGGAGGACGCAACCCTGGGAGAACTCCATCTACCCAAGAGACTCCAGGTCAGGATCTGGCCGCCTCAGCTGAAAAATCACCCCTCCCTGTGAGACAGCCATCCCACACGGATCAGCATGGCTGCTGAACGCAGCCTGTCTCTGTGTACTCATTTATTTACAACCCTGGCATGCTGGGTATCCACATCATCTGGCTGGTCTTGGCGGTAGTGACCCGACAAAGAGAAGGTAGCTCCCTGCGCATCCGCAGTGGGACTTCCCTCCTCCTCCTCCACCACCACAGCTACGACCACCAGCACCCTAGTCGTCCTGCAATTAAACCCAGATGCCAGGAAATATCTTGGTTGTATGGCTGAAGTGAAAACACATGCGTATGGTGAAAACTCTTCTGTTACAATTTCATTACTATCTTCCCCGGAAACTCGCAGATAGAGAGGGAGACCTCTGAGGCCAGCATCTGGCACTCCATGTGCAGGAGGACAGCACAGACCAGCCAGGAGCGGCACGCACGTGCCCTGTTGTCTCAGAGAGGCATTCGCGCAGGCTTCCAGGGAGCTCGAGGGGCAGCAGGGGAAGGGACAGAAGGCCTTCCACCCCACCCATCTCTGAGCCCTGTTTCCTGCTGCCTTCCTCAGGAACTCAAGATCCCAGATCCTAGTCCTGACTCTGACACTCACTGGCTGTGTAATGTTGGGGGACTCACATCACCTCTCTGAGCCTCAGTTTCCTCTTCTGTAAAGTGGTGATAAAAATGCCTTCTCGGAGTTGCAGCAGTGCAGCAAAGGTCCTCTGGGGAATGGAAAATAGTCTGAGTACGATGGACTTATAAAGCAGACCCACCAATCCTAATCTACAGTTCCAACCCCCAGAAGCTCTGAGAACCAAAGCTTTTTATAACTCATTTGGCAGCAAAACTTGAGCTAAACAAATATGAGACTATTCATTGAATTTATGTATCCTCTTTTGTGTGAACCTCCATATATTTTGCTGCAAAAGTATTATTATGTTGGATCCTGAGATGCTGCCCTAGACCCTGCTAGGGGTTTGATGTGTTTATATATACATCTCAAACCCCAATAGTTCTGAATGCTAGACTACATCCAGCCACAAAGCTTTTAGGTAGGGGTTTGTCAACCTGTTTTTGGAAATGAAGGGGAAATTCATGTGTGGTTTTAGATTTTTTTTTAAAAAGGTCTGGAGTTGTGCTAGATTTGAGATCTTTTTTAAAGGACCCCCTGCACTGCCCAGGTCTTAGCTGTGACCCAGGGATAATTTTTTTTTACACTTTTATTTATTTTTATTTTTAAAGAGGAGGTACTGGGGATTGAACCTAGGACCTTGTGCATGCTAAGCATCCTCTCTACCACTTTGAGCTATATCCTCCCCTCAACCCAGGGATAATTAATTGGCACATTTATCAAACACTTCTCAGGCATCGGGCATTGTAATGATACCTTATAAATATTATCTATTGTAACCTTCCAAAAGGCCTGTGAGATGTTTCTGTGATTTTCTCATTTTACAGATGAAGAAATGGGGGCTCAGAAGGTAGGTGACTTGCTCAGACAGGCAAAGCCGATAAAAGGCAGATTCAAACCTGGTCTGACTGACTCCAGGGTGGATGCTCCAAGGTGCTGTGAAATTGTGGAGCAAGGAAGGGGCTGTCTTGGGAGGGGTGACATGCAGGGACGGGGTCCTGGGAAGGTGAGGGATACTTGGCTCCACCTCTCCAGCTGAGGGGTCCTCCTCCCAAGCCCAGACCTATGTGTCCTTCCCATGGGCATAGGCCCCTTTTCCTCCTCCAGCAGGGATTGCTACCCCTAATGGTCCCTGAGACTACTTCCTTCCCCTCCGCTGTGGGACTGTATGCTCCCAGATTCCCCCTGGTCCTGTCCTGTCGGCTGTAATGCTGAGTCCTCTTATCCATAACGTGGGCCTCATAATTTCCAGGCCGTCCCTCTCAGAGAGGTTGGACAGGACAGACAGTGTCAAAAGTCAATGGGCACTACAGACCACTGTGGGGTGACTGGAAGCTGCCCTGGGGAGCAACAGGCTGAGGATTCCCTGGGGACACCACAGGGGTCTCCCATGGGCTCAGTCCCACCTCTAGACCATCTACTCAGCTGCCCTCTGCTGCTGCCCTCAGCGGCTGGAGAGATCCACCCTCACCGTCTCCTTTCTCTGTAGACCCAGCCCCCCTGGGAGCAAAGCAAGCCTGGGGTTTGGCTTTGTTTTTTCATTACACAAGTCGATCATGAACACGTTCTCATTAGGAAAAAAAAATACACAAGTGCACCGAGTAAACAATAACAATTCTACTTTCCCTCCGCCCTCTCAGATCTGTTCTCTCCCCGGGGGAACTACTGTTTACAGTTCAGAATGCACCATTGCTGTCCATTTTCTTGGCATTATTTGCACATATATATCATTTGGATTTGTTTGGGGCATTTTATATACACACTTCACGTAGTGTTCTGCACTTCGCTTTTTCCTGCTTACCATATGTCTTAAAGAGCTTCCCACGTCAGTTCATACAAGTCTGCCTCATTCATTTTAACTGCTGCCCCATAGCTACCCTATGGATGTCCAAGGGCTTACATAACCATTGCTTCACTGATGAACACATAGGTCATCTGCAGTGAACATCGTGTATTGGTGTTATTGTGCTGCTGGTGATTACCTCCTGTAAGAGGAACTGCTGTGTCAAAGAGTGTAACAGTTTTTATTTTTGCTAGCTTCTTCCAAATTGCCCTCTAAAAGGCTGAATCAATTTAGACACTCACTAATCCCATATCAGAGTCTGAGGCAGTGGTTCTTGTAGCTGATGGGGTCCAGGGTTTCCTGGCAGGTGGCTCTAAGATGGCTGGACCCCATTTCCCCTCCGGAGCAGTCGTCTGGCAGCAGTGTGGGAAGGTGGACTCTAGTTGTGCCTGGGTCATAGAAGGGGTAATTGGTATAACAGACAGGGGATTTGGAGCCATTAAGTCTTGGATTTGGGTCCTGGCTCCACCACCCATGAGCTCTGTGATCTCCAGCAAATACAACTTCTCGGAACACTTTCATCTGAAAAATAAGAGTAACAATAACTATAATCTTATTGACAGGTGATGTAAAGCTTAAGCATGGATGATACCTATAAAGCGCTTACAGTTCCTTCATAGAGTGAATGGCAATAAATGGAAACTGGTACTTTCTATTACGACTGTGATCATTAATATCTGGGCTCTGTTTCCAGAAACACAGCTCCTTTTCCTCTGGGGTGTCCTCACATCCCTACTCACGTCGGCCACTGAGCCCTGTCCAAGCCTGGGCACCATGTCAGCTGTCTGCTGGCTGTCTCACAGTGTCTACTGTGTGCAGAGCTCAGAGCCCACAGGGAGCAGAGGGAGCAGGTGATGGCACCCAGCAGGCAGGACGAGCAGTTCTGGCTTCCACACTAGGAGGGTAGACAGGACACAACCAGATAAACACCAGTAAACAGTGGTGGGGAGTCTTACAAACACAGACCCATGCCAATGCAGCTTCTCTGAGATAAACACATTGGAGCCAAGTCACCAGGTGGGAGCGGAGGGAGTGGGGCAGGTGCAGGGTGTGTGGGGTTTGAAGGTAGGGGCAGGAGGTGGTGTGAGAGAGTGAAGCCAGACAGATGGCACAGACTGGGAAGGCGAAGTGGAGGACAGAAGTGAGATAGAGGGGGGTTGTGCTCCTGGCAGCCATTGTGGAGAGGAAGGTGCCCCACACTAGCTGGCCGCCAGAGTCCTCCGTTCAATTCCTGGCCCCGCATCTTGACACTGTCTGGCCTTGGGTAAACATTCTCCTTTTCTGGCCCTGGGCTTGAGCATCTTCAAGTGGGTCAGGTCGGGGGTGCTGAACTAGATTACTCTGTCTAGAATCATTTCCAGCTTGCAACTTCTAGGAATTTCTGCCCCATGATAAGATCTCTGCTATGACCAGTCTCATCTTGAATTGGAGTCACTGTGCGGCCATCACTCTAATCTCTCCAAACTACCAGCACTTACCAGTTTATAAACTATGGTCACATTTGTTTCTTCATTCAGTTTTGCCCTATAGCTTTGGAAGCAGGTGGAGCTGAAACTCAAATCCACTTTACATGAGATTACACGAGGGACCTGGGACTCACTAAGGTGAAACAATTTACAGAAGGCTGGGACTGAGTACAGTAAGGGATTCCCCTTCTCTGGCTAGAGCTTGTCTTTATAAAGCAGGGCTGACCATTTTCTAAATAAATATATTTTAATGTAACCATAAAAGGAATACATGTTTTTTTATAACAATGAAAACTGTAGAGAACTATTAGACTAGTGATTTATCTATAACCCCATGGTGTAAGGTAGGACCAGTCATTCCACAAACATGGAGCACTGTCTTAGTCTGGGCTCCCCTAGAAGCCAACTCTGAGGTAAGGATGTGATTTATTTGTGAGGTTTACTTGGGAGTAGTTTATTGGTAGTTGAGTGGGGAAGTGGGATGGTGAGTAGACGACAGCCAGGAGACAGTGCATTTCCTGCAGGTGACCACTGTGGGCAACCGGGGCTCCACCTTGCTGGGGAACTCCGGGAGCCGGTGTAGAACCCATCACACAGGGTCACTCCCTGCAAGGGCCAAGGACATGGGGTGTTTATCTAACAAACTCTGTCAGTCATTGGTCAAGAGCTACTTCCAGGCAAAGGTGGCTCCAGTGGCCAGAGAGAAGCCACAGGACAAGAGTCACAGGTGCTGGAAGGCACGAGAGCTGTTGGTAGGGCACCCACGGCATCTGCTACGGTACCTGCAGGCACTAGGCTCCTGGCAACACAGCAGTGAAGGAGATGGACCAGGTCTCGGCAGACAGGGAACTCATAACCTTCTGGGGAGACAGGTATTAGCGAAAAACTACAGAACAGGTATCAGTATAAATGAGTCAAAGGAAAAGCTCATGCCTCTGGAGTCAGATGGCCAGGATTGGACTCCCAAGTCTGCCACTGGTTTTGAGCCAGTTACTTAGTCTCCCTGGGGCTCAGTTTCCTCACCTATAAGATAGAAATGATAAAAAGTAGCAACATGATGTTTAAATAATTAAACATCATTTAAATTAATACAAAACACTCAGTTGCAGAGTGCACTCGATGAATGCTAGCTGTTATCCTCATCACTTATGTCATTAGACATCATTCATTAATGTTGTTAAGACTATGAAGACGGGCTTGGCTGAGCCTGGGGTTCCACCCCCATGGAGAAAAGGGAGACTGCCAAGGCGCCCTGGTGGCCTTGCACTTACCACACAGACCACTCAGCAGAGGCCTGACTTGTAGTTACTCAAGTCTTAGCAGGACGTGTAAGCATTTGCTGCTGCTGGGAGGGAAGATGGGAGCCTGTGGCTCATCATGGGTCCTAAGGACTAGTGGGGATGGGAGCAGTGCCCTGAGTGCCCTCTAACCCCAGGCTGGGCCCATTCTGGAAGGAAGGGAGGAGGAGTGGGCCCTGGCTGCTTTTGGCCATACAGCACTGCTTCTCACTAACCAGCGACTCTGGAGATCCGTGCCGAGCAAAGAGGGAGCTGTCCTCCCCTGGCCTCACCTGCCAGTGGCCCTATGGCATGGTTGCTGGTGGTCCCTGGTGGCCAGGCTTGCTGCCGGCAAGCACTTCATACAGCTGCCATGCACAGCAGCCAGACTCGGAGGTGGCTCCCCAGGCTGAGGGAACATTCCAGGACAGCTTAGAGTCATTATACCCTCTCTGCTCACTGCTCATGGTAAAAACCTGGATTCAGACCCAGACCCTATCTTACCGCCCGTCTTTCTCTCATTCCCCTCAAAATCTGATGAGCCTCGTGGGGGGGAGGGGACAGGATGTTGCTCAGCCCCTCAACATTGCTTCCATTCTCTAGATGTGTTTCACTCATCTTCCTGTGGTTCCTTCTCCTGCTGCTCAGTGTGAAACAAGCTCCTGTGGCCCTTGGAAGGCAATGAAAGGAAGCTTGGGTTCTGGCGTCAAGTCTGCTGTGTGACTTTGAGCAGGTCCCATAACCTCTCTGGGCAGCTGTCTGTTTTGATCGTCAACAGAATCCCTCCCACCCCTACTTTGTGGTGATGAAAAAAGCATGTCTGGAAAACACTGATGTGGGAAAACAGATGCTCACGGGGCTGAACACATGTTATCTCAGGGGGTCAGGCCTTGGTCAGCTCAGAGCACACTGAAGCATCGAACTGAACGTCAGAAACAACCAATCTCGCTTTAAAAGTGGGTAAACTGAGGCCCAGCCAGTGACAGAGAAAGATGGGGTTGGAAGCTGGCCTTCTTGACACTACACCACCTTGTCATTTGATGATGATGATGGGGTACTTGTGAGCACCTGTGTGCCAGACCCTATTCTTAATCACTTTCCATGGAGCCTGCCCACTAATCCTTACAAGGTGGTGTTAGTGGCATTCAGCACAAGTGAGACTGGAATGGTGCACTGGAGGTGTGCCAGATTCTGTTTGCTTAAACAACAGTATTTTCTGGGCCCAGAAACTTCAGAAGAAATCTAGGTTTTGCACAGAAGGAAAGCTTATCTTTCAGGACCATGGTGTGTGTTGGATGAGAGACAGGGTTAGGGGTGTTTGCTGGGCCCCGAGGGGCACTTCCACCTTCTGGGTCCAGTGTGGCTGCGATGGGGGCACGAAGGGGTGGACGTGTCTCAGCTGGTGCTGGGGGAGGGGCAGCACGGAGCAGGCTGTGAAATCTCCCACAACAGATGCACTTACGCAGCAGGAGGTGAATGGACCAAGGGACGTCACAAACTCCTGTCTGAGTCCGGACTCCACCATTCACTAGCTTTGCAACCCTGGACACGTGACAACATCTCTAAGCCTCAGTTTCCCTATCTGCAAAACAACCTATGGTCAACATTCACACTGGGAGGATTTGGAATAACTCTCTGACACAGTGGACACTCAGCTAGATGGGAGCTATGGTGGAGCTGTGGAACAAAGGACAGTAGAGGGTGTGGTCAGCCCAGCCTGGGGAGGGGACCTCCACGCGCCCAGAGGACGGTGGGAGTGGGGGCAGGTAGCAGGGAACGGGGCTTCTCCAGACCCTCCAGCACCTTCATGGTAGGAGCTGGCGGCTGCCCAGACACTTCTTGGCCAGGGGCTCCTGGGGGCTCAAGCCCAGCCTAGCTCAGGCCAGACGGGCTCTGGCAGAGACCTCACTTTCTCCTCCGAACAATGTCGTTCTCCCAGCCAAGGGCAGAAAGAAGCGGGCCAGGGAGCTGACAGCGCTGGGGAGACTTCTTGACTCCCACCCGCCCTCTCCAGCCCTCCAGGTTTGGGTATATCCCTCAGCCTCACTGCCAAAGTTTTGCCATCTTTGAAGCAGGGATAGAGTTACACATCCTCCAATTTCCTGGGCCTCTGGGAAGAGGGGCCCAGCAGCTCAAGTGGCTCTGCACCTTTGTCCTTGAGCTAAGGGCCCCCCGCCTCCATCTAGGGAGACAGAACTGAGTCTCCCTTCTCTTCTTCAGGCAAGGCCCCAGCACAGGGCTCTGGCCTCAGGGTCATTCCCAAGGTGCTAAGAAACCCGCTGTCCTCTCCCCACCACCCCCAGGCCGCCTCAGAAGTTCTGAAGAAGAGAACCTTTCTAACTGTGGGCCTGTGTGCTTGAGAATGCGTGTGCCTGAGTGTGTGCTCGTGTCTGCCTGCGTGCGTGGGGAGGGGTTTGGAGCCTAGGGTCCCGGGGTGAGCCACCTCCCTCCCCTCTCCTTCCATTTACTTGGTCCCAGAGCGAGGCACTGTTCTGGGTGCTGCAGTGACAGTGTGAGCAAGAAAAACCTCACCTCTTCTCTCAGGGAACTCGCATTCTGTGACAACACCACCAAGGAAACCAACAAAACAATCTCAGAGAACAAGGCATGCTGGGAAGACGTAGAACCACATGGTGTGGGGACTGCAGAGCGTGTGGTGCCCATGCTGCGCTTTTCTCCCTCCTCCTCCTCTCTGATTTCTGGGGGGGCAGCAAAGAATAAAAAGTGAGGTGTGGGAGCAAGGAGCTTATGAGAACGCTCAGGGGCAGCGGGTGAGGGCTGTGTAGGACCTGTGTGTTGACCTCTCCTGGGCCCGCTCAGCATCTCCAGACGCGCAGTCTCTGTTGGGGGTGGGAGGCCGAGGCCTTGGTCCCCCAGGCAGGGCTGGCATCCCCGCCTCTTCTGACAGCCGGAGAGGTCCCTACCCTTCCGTTTCAGAGTTGAGTGGTTTGATGCTGGGGAGAAAAAGAGGAAAAAGAAGAAAGAAAGGGGGAAAATTCCATTTTAAACTCTTGGCCAAAGCAAAAGTTTTCTTCCTTCCTTCCATCCTACCTTCCCTCCTTCCGTCTTTCTTTCCTTCCTTTCTTCTCTCCCTCTTTTTTTTTTTTTTTTCCTTAAGAGCAGAAAGACCCAGGGAATGTAAACAAAGAAGCTCCTAGCATGAATCAGACCGCCTTGTTCCCAAACCCCAGGAAGAACATGTTTTCCTGGAAGCTGGAATCTGAGCAAAGGGATGAGAGGGCTGCAAGGCCAGCTGGGGCCAGTGGCTCAGAGCAAGGCGTGAGCAGGACTCGGAGTCAGAGTGGTCTGTGGGGGTCCTGGGGAGCCTCTGAAATAGCTGCCAGAAGGAGGGTCCAAGAGAGGCCAGAGGGGTGCGCTGAGGTCACCTGGAGCCAGGGAGTCCTGTGGAGCTGATTTGCTCAAAGATGGGTCTCAAAGAGCAGGAAGAGCCTTGGTGTCCTCAGAATCCTGGGTCCCCTCAGGGAAGGTCCCTCCAACCACAAATAATTCCTTCATTTGTGCACTGATGCCTGAAGGACTCTTAAACACTCTGCCCATTGATGGCTTTGTTTCCTTCTAAAATACAAGCCCTAACAAGAGGCAAAGCCCCAGCCACCCCAGTCATTTACACTTTAATATAAATGGGTCATCTGGCCCTTCTGCAAGGGCAGGATTTGGATACAAAGAAGGGAAAGAGCATGAGAATGTTGGGTTTCAAAGAGAAAGGGTGTCACTTTTGCAGAGGCCAGAGGAGTGATGGGGAAAGACCCAGAAGGGGCAGAGGTGGAGCAGAAGAGAGCATTCTCAGACTTCATACCTCAGGACGGGGCCAACACATCCCTGAGTAAAATCAAGGCTTTGCAAGGTCATGATAAACCGGAGGTCAGAAAGTTGACTTTCTCATGAACAGTGAGTTCTAACTAAGGCAGAAGTAACGTCTATCACGTCCTGGTTACTAGGTGAGGACTGAGCTCTGCGCTCGTGGTATTTCATGTAATCCTCACAACACCTTTGGGAGGCCAGGATTACTCACCTCACACGGGCTAAGAGGAAATGGAGACTCAGAACAAGCTGGAGCAAGAGGCAGAGCTGGCAATGGACTCTGGAATCCCGTCTGCGGCTTCCAGAGGGCCTGCCTTTGCTACCATATCCTGCAGCCGCCTGCGGTGTGCTGCCGGCTCTTTGTGCCACAGGTGGGCCGCACAGGTGGGCTGATTCTAGGGCTTAGGGTGTTACTGCCCCTGCAAGGCTCAAGGCTCTAAGATTAGAGATGGGAAGTGACCTGACCAAGATCATGCAGTGAAACACCAGCACAGGGCAGCCCTCCAGCCTGACCTCCACCCGCATGGGTACAGCAAACCTACTCTGGCTGGGGTCTCCACTAACCTCCAAATGAATGAATGAATGAATGAGCGAATGGGAACTGAGGCTCAGGGAGGCTCTGTGGCCTGCCCAAGGGCACAGACTTCGGATTCTCTCCTCCTTGGCACCAGGCTGTCTCAAATGCACCCTAGTCTTCATGCAACCCTTGATTTCTCCAAGCACTTCCCATATTTTGCAACATTTGAGTTCAGAGCCTCCCTGGGAGTGATGTGAGGGCCTGGCTTTCTGTCCCCATTTGTCACTGTCACCTCTGAGAGGTCATCCATCTCATTAGTAGTGGATCTGATGCTGTGACTCAGTCCTGTTATAGGCAGTCACACCAGGCAGTGGTTGGTCTCCACACCACCCTACGTCATGCCTGGCTTGTGGAATCACAGTGGGTTTCAGGAGGGAAGCCTTGGAGACCCACTGGCTTCTCCATGTAGTGCCTCCTTCTCCAGCCATCATTTTAGTGTTGCATGTACAGACCTTCAGATTTTGTAATTGGCTCATTAAGGGACTGTTGGTGCAAATGGCCTGTGCCCTCAAGGGAGGGGCTGGTGGAGGACTTTCTAGGACCAGTGGCAGGGGGCAGGTAGGTAGGATTTCTCCCACGTTTATGGTTTATCTTCAGGGAGTTGGATGCCCAGAGACATGTTTTCTACTCTTCGGACACTCTCATCTTAAAAGAAAGTCCTAGGATGACTTGGTAGGAGGGAAGGGACTTAATATACATTTTAAAGAATAGGAAAGCCTGGGAAAAACTTTCCAGGCAGAAGAAAGCAATCCCTGGAAGGAGAGAGGGACTTCCTTCCCCAGGAAATTTGGCTTGTAAGAGTTCCACAGGAGAGGGTGGTAGTTAGTCAAAAGGAGTGACTATCTAATGGTGAATTTTGATAAGTGTAGCAACTGAGGGAGAAAGGACTTCCAGACACCCACCAAATCACCCATATCTGTAGTCACTGGCTGCATGGGCTCAAGGCCCATCCTAATTATATGGCCTATAAAAGTTTTCCAGCAGCTTCTCATATCTATGCCATGCTTTTTTCACATTTTCTCTTACTAAGCCATGATTCTTTGCTTCTGGAAATATAATACCCCTTCCGAGAGAAGTACTATGGAAACCTCACCACAAATACACTCCAGTCCCTGATTGTACTAAATTAAAGGAAAATACTAGTGGAAAAATGATTTTAAGGAAACATAGTTTTATTATTTTTTAAGTTAATCCACTTACTTGAGTGACCTAACCACTAAGCATCCCTCAGAGATGATCTGTAGGAGACCTGCTATACGGGATTTACTGGGGTACCCATTTAGTCATTAAACATTTATTGCACAGACACTATGGGCCAAAGGCTGGAGATTCAAGGCTAAGTAAGTCCCAGTATCTGTCCTGAATGCACTCCACCTGGAGGAGGAGGCAGGCACATAACTATGATTATAAAGCAGAGTGGTAGGTGTGGCAAGAGTGATGTGTAGGAAGATTACGAGCACTGAGAAGGGTAGCTGTACGTGATTTGAGGTTGAGGTGACCAGGGAAGATTCCTAGCGGGAGGAAAAGGGCACCCCCTACTTGGGTGGGATGAACAGATGCTTGCCCAGGGGACGAGGTAGAGCCATCAGGTGGGGCACAGCATGCACAAAGGCTCATGCGGCAAAGAAGCAGGATGACTAGAGAAATCGGGCACAGACTGATGTCGCTGGGATGTCACACGATGATGGGGTGTAGTCAGAGTTGGGGCTGGAAAAGCCAGCAGACGCCAGACCCTGGGAGCCTGGAAGGCTTGGTAAGGGTTTGGACTTCATCATATAAACAAGGCGGGGGGAGGGGGCACTAAAAAGTTCTGCGCAGGGGAATGATACAAATAAATCTGTGTTTCAGAAAAAAAGAAGCCATGTGGAGGATGCATTGGAAGCAGAGGGATCAGCTGGGACAGACTGGGAGAGAGAGGGGGCCTGTCCTCCATAGCAGTGGAAGGAACAGAAAGGAGGGGATGTGTTTGAGAAATGCTTATGGGACCAAATTAGTAGGACATGGTGATTTCTAGATATAAAGAGAAGAGAGAGAAGGACAATTCCAGAGTGACTGCTAGGTTTACAGCTGGGGTGAAAAAGCCAGTGGTGGTACCTTCAACTGAAACTGAGAATTCTGAGGGAAAGCAGTTTGGAAGGGGAAAAAAACAGTTTCCATTTTTGATGTTGAGTTTGAGGAACTTGTAGGTGGGACATCAGTGGAGATGACCAGCAGGCAGGTGGATATTTGAGCTTGTCCCTGTGGAGGAAGATCTGGGCTGGAGACAAAGATGTGAGAGGCATGAGCGTTGGGAACCGCAGACTGGGTGGGAGCATCCATGTGCTCACTGGGATGCTCTAGGCTTCACAGAACAAAACGTACACTTAAAAGTGGCTAAAACAAATAAGGGCATTTATTTATTTCTCTTACTAAGTTTGGAGGTAGGTCCTGGGCTTCTTCTCAATATGTCATCAAGGACCCAGATCTTTATACATTTTAGCTCTGCCCCTTCCATTCATTCAAAACTGTATATCCCACTGTAGTGTGAAGACAGATGAGGTACTTGAAGGAGTTGGAACCCCAGGGAGAGGGTAGAGGACAATTGCTTAATAGATGTGATGCCTGCCTTCGACTGTGTTTGGCAAGGGACAAGAAAGGGGTAAGCCCAGAAAAGAACTGGCTTGTTGACAAGCAGGAATGAGAGGGAATTAAATGTCCACTAATCAGTACTTGTAGGGTTGGAAGGGAAAAACTGCTTCTTAACCCTAAGTAGTAAAAGGTAAAATTGAAAACTGCTTTTGGGAAGAAAGGCTGGTGAAAACTTACCCTGTGTGGACTTCTGCTTTGGGCTATGATGGAGTAACAGATACTGGACTGGCCCCCACCTACCATAAACAAATAGGAAAGTGGATAAATTATATGAAACATCTGTTTTCAGATGTGAGATAATCAGCAGAACAAGACTGTGTTCCCCGAGGGAGGGAAAACAAATAAGATGAATTCTGTGATCAACCTGACTTTCTGCGTAGAGGCGTTTACCAGACCATGGCCCTGGGAATGGGGACCCAAGCAGAGCACAAAAGTCTTGCTGTTTGAAGGAGACGGAGATCAGCATTCAGAGAACTGATGCAGCTAGAATTTGCAGAGCAGAATACTGGAGAGAAAGGAGTGATGCAGAGAAAGAGATTCAGAAAATCGTACAGGAGTCCTTTTGAGTCTTTGGCTAAATACTAAACTGTGCATGTGTATGATGGGGCTCCATGAGGTTGGGCAAAGGACAAATACTGGAGAGAGAATAATCATTGGGGAGTTGTAAACTGAACGACTCTTGAGCTCAAACAGAGTTGGGAGATGTTCAAGTTCAGGCCCACCAAGGTGGAGAGACCTCACTGAGGGACCAGACTATTTAGTGGAAACTTCAGAAAGGCCCCACCTTAGAAGTACAGCTAAACTAGTCAGCTGTACTAGTTTAGGGTGAAGGCTTTTAGAGACCTATCCTAACAAAGCATAAAGACAAGCCTTGAAAGCATCAAACTGATCTCTGAGTAATTTGCCGGAACAAAACTTAACACTCTAAAGAATGATGATAAAAATTCAGCACTCCATAAGGTAATATTCAGAATATCTGTCTTCTAGTCAAAAATCACTGGATATGAGAAGCAAAGAAATGACATTCATAACCAAGAGAAAAAAGTCAATCAATCGAAACCAATTCAGACATGGCAGATGTGATGGAATTAGCAGACAAGAATTTTAAACAGCTATTATAACTAGATTCAGGTATTTAAAGGAAAACAATAGAATGAGAAAAGAAATGGAACATTTCTTTTAAAGCACCAAATGGGACTTTAGAACTGAAAAATGCAGTGTGAAGGTTACTTTTATGTGTCAATTTGATTGGTCCATGAGATGCCCACATGTCTGGTTAAACATTATTTCTGGGCATGTCTATGAGGGTGTCTCCAGAAGTATTTGACTTGGTGAAATGAGTAAAGCAGATCACCCTCCCCATGGTGGGTGGGCATCATCCAACCTACTGAAGGACCAAACAGAAAGACAAAAGAAGTTTGAATTCTCTCCACCTGACTGCTGAGCTAAGACATCAGTCTCCTCCTGCCCTCGGACTGGGAACTTACCTACTAGTGCTCTGGTTCTCAGGCCACTGGTTTTCCCCAGCTTGCAGATGGCAGATCACGGGACTTCTCAGCTTCCATAATTCTATGAGCCAGTTCTTTACAATAAATCTTATCATAGATAGTTAGATGGATAGATAGATAGATATATAATAGACAGATAGAGAAATAGAGACAAATTCTATTGGTTCTGTTTCTCTAAAGAATCCTGATTAATATATAGTATATGAAATAAAAATTTTAGTGGATAGGCTAAACACATTAGACATGACAGAAAAAAAAGATCAGTGAACTTGAAGACAGAATAAACTGAAGCACAAAGAGAGAAAAAAAAAACATTAACAAGATTGAGTGACCTGTTGGACAACTGGTCTTACATACTTGTAATTAGAGCCCCAGAAGAAGACTACAGAGGATGTGGGTATTTGGGGAAAAAAATGACCAAACACTTTCCAAATTTGATGAAAAATATAAACACATAGATCGAAGACATTCCATGAATTTCAATCAGGATAAACACAAAGAAAATCACACCAAGGCATATCATAATCAAACTGCTGAAAATCATTGTGAAGCAAAACGAAACAGAACCCCTTAAATTCAGGCCCAGTAAAATCTTAGCCTGTGGTAAGGATCAAATCGATGGTATAGCTATCATAGCCATTGTTGAAAACTCTGAATGAACTAAGAGGTCAATCTTTTCAACTGGGCAGACTGACTCAGGGAAAAGAAACTTGGAGTGCTCTTCCATCTAAACCGGAGAGACCCAACTTACCTGTAATTAACTACCCCAAAATTTAATGTCTTGACAGAAGTGGGGGCCACTGGGGAC
Organism: Camelus dromedarius; assembly: GCF_036321535.1. Classification (NCBI taxonomy): domain Eukaryota; kingdom Metazoa; phylum Chordata; class Mammalia; order Artiodactyla; family Camelidae; genus Camelus; species Camelus dromedarius. Next base: position 33,908,460 of record NC_087443.1, on the reverse strand, counting down.
AGGAGAGGAAAGAAATTCAGCAAATTTAAAATGTATATCTAAAATAAAAACTATGAATGTGGGTATTGGTATATGGAGTTGTTTGGAATAAAATGGATAAGAAGATTGCTATGTCTTTGAGTTGTACTGCCAAAAACATCACAGTCCTGGACTTAAAAGCCTCGTGACTGTTCAAGTTTTCATTCTTGGGCTTGCAGAACTCTACAGCCAGGCTGGGAAAACTGTGCATCCCCCAAGGAGGGCACATTCTTCAGTGCTCATTGCAGATGTGGCCAAGGAGGATAATGGGGTAGAGGATGGAATGTACTTCTCAGAAGAGCAGATGTTATTGCCCCAAGCATCACGCTTCACACAATGATATTTAAAAGTTGGAAGACAAAAGGAGAGCCTTTCATTAATCTCCCTCTTTTCTTTAATCATAGAGAGAAACCTTTCACAGAACACGCATAGGCCAGGGTTGGGTCTAGTGCCCACATTCTAGTTGCTGCACGGGAGGCTAGTAAAGCAGGTGTCTGATGTTTTCAGCCTCAGTTATGGGAGGTGGATTCTGCAGCAGGAGAGAATAGAGGATGACTGTTGGATAGACAATTCATAGCATTTGCCCCAGGAGTGCCAGGAGTGAGAAATGAGGTCAAAATATTGGGATCCTGGGGACAACCAACATTCCTGGAGCCCCATATTTGGGGTCAAGGAAAGAGAGTCTTAGTATTTTCTGAGCAACAAGTTGCCCCAAAACTTAGTAGCTTGAAACAACAAACATTTATTTTCTCACAATTTCCAAGGGGTTGTGAACAGCTTATCTGAGTGGTTCTGGCTTAGGGTCTCTCAAGAGGTTGCAATCAAGCCATTGGCTGAGGCTGTGTTATCTAAAGCCTTGATTTGGGCTGGAGGATCCACTTCCAAGAAGGCTTACTCATGGGGCTATTGGTTGAAGTCCTCAATTCCTTGCTGGCTATCAGCTGAGTTCCTTACCCAATGGACCCCTCCTCGGACAGCCTGAGAGTCCTCAATATATGGCAGCTGACTTCTCCCAAAGTAAGTTATCCAAGAAGGAGAATGAGAGGAAGACCAACATGGAAGCCACACCGTCTTTGATAACTCTAATCTCGGAAGTTACATACTGTCACCTTGGCTATATTCTGTTGGCCACACTGTCCAACCCTGGTTTAGTGTGGGAAGTAATTATGCACTGTAAACTCCAGGAGATGGGAATCTTTGGGGGCTATCTTGGAGACTGGCCACCACAGAGCCATTGAAGGAGACAGATAAGAAGACAGCAAGAGAGATGAGATGGTATCCCAGAGACCAAGGGAGAGCATTCCAGAAGTGTTTAATAGTTTTCAATACAATACTGAAAGCCAGTAGCTAAGGGTTGAGAAATGTCCATTGGATTTGGCAGTCAGGGTCAGTAAGAACGTTAAGAGCAATTAAGAGCTCAGTTGACCAGTTTACCATGGACTAAGGTTTCAGTGGGTGGGGAACAGCTGGACAACAGTAGGTGTGGACTACTTTTTCAAAAGAGTTGAATGAGAAAGAGAGAAGGGAGATTTGGACAGAAGCTAGAGAAGGACATGGAGGATTTAGTTTTTTTGGATATGGAGGCCTGCATAGATTTTTAGGCAGAGGAGAAGCAGTCAGATGACTGGGAGAGGTGACGATCCAGGAGGGGAAGGATGACGGATGGTATAGCTTCTCGGAGGAGGCAGGAGAAGTGGAGGTCAGAGACACAGGTGGGATGCTTGGCTTTGAACAGAGAGACACTTCATCCTCTGAGGCTGCAGTGAGGGAGGCAGGATGAGCCTGACTAGTGCAAGACCTGAGGAAGCCTGGGAATTGAGAACTCATACCTGATGGCCTCAATTTTCTTGGAAAGAGTAGGAGGCAAGGTCGCAGTAAACAGAGAATGAACAATGATGTCAATTACCATGGTGATTGCTTACAGATGAAGAAAGGCTTGGAAACAGTCTGTTCTTATAGGCAGGGCAAGCCCTTCCCTTGTAATCCAATTTCACTTTCTATCTCTCAGCAAACTCATTTTTCATAGTTGGTGATGCCTTCGGACAGCACCTGTCTGAGTTACCACCAGGTATGGATTAGTGGGATTGAAACGTATGTGAGTGGGAGATACCAGAACTCAGTGGGTATGAAAAATCATGGCATCTCAGTGGGGCAGGAACCTCCAAGGTGTCATTGAATGTTCCATCCTACAGTCTATCTTACCACCAATGGTTTGTCCATCCCCTGCTTCATCATCCCACTCACAGGAAACTCTAGGGAGAGTCTTCCCATTTTCAGACCAAACTTTAGGTCCTTTCCTTCAGCAGGGCCAAAGTCTGACTCTCTGTGTACCTTAGGTCCTACAGGAAGTCCCAGATCAAGTCCTTCTCCCACCTGACAGCCTTCAGAGATGTTTCTCCCCTAGAATAAATCTTCCCTGTTTCTTCACCTGCCTCATAGGGCAAGGTTTTCTGACCTCTCCTTACAGCTGCCTTCTCCTCCAGATTTCCTTCAAGAAAAAAAAAAATTGGTACTCAAGATTCAGCTGTGACCTTGCCCTATGACTTGCTTCTGAGTGCCCAAAGTGCTTAGAAGAGTGCCAGGCAATTCACAGCTACCCAGTGCTTGTGGGTAATTGATGGAAACTTCAGTTCTTCCTCTCTTAGGATGGTTCAGTCAGATCGGTGGTCTCACAGATTTTTTCACCATCATCAAGCATGAGCGAATCCTGCATTTTGGCCTGTAGAAAGAGGTTCCAGATTCTCATTTTGGATCTGTGACTATTGGCATTATCTTTACAGGTCACTTAAACCTCTCTGAATTTCAGGGGTGCCTTGATTCGCGTTTTGAAATGTTCACTCACAGTGTGTTTCTCTGGTATTTCCCCCTTCTATACTTTACTCCTTGCCTCTCGCCCCCACCCACATGCAGTCGTGTGTTATTGTCTCAGGGGAGGGCTGCAGCCTCAGGAGGCAGAGGAAGGAGTTTTCTGGTTTTGAGTTGAAAACACTTGGGCCATAAGGCAGCAGAAAGGGCTCACACCAGCAAAATTCAGAAGACTTGAGTGAGAGCAATGATTCCACCTCTCAGATTTGCAGAAACTTCTGACATACTAAGATGTCCCCAAAGGACAGGAATGACCCAAGAGTGGCACAGGACTAGATGAGACAGAGACCGGCAAGGGTCTCGCGAGGGGACAAAGGCCATCTCCACAGCACTTTGCAGGGACTGATGAGCAAGGACATCACAAACGACGCTGAAGACCAGAGGCCTGGACACCATTTAAGCTTCCAGGAAACTGAAAAGAAGAGGACTCCAAATTGGCTGAGATTACACTGCTACTGCTGTGGCAGAAGAAGGCCTTGAAATAGAAATGGAGTAGCATAGAATGGGGACTGTTCTGTCTCTGTCACACCTGGAACAAAGGGCTGGAATTCATACTTACTGCCTAATGTCCTTCCCATCGCTCCACCCTCCGCCCCCCCACACCCCTTAGCAAAGGAGCAAGTCATCCACTGTAAGAGGTTCCAGTGTTTTTCTCTCTCCTAAATGAAGCACAGAGAGGGTGAATGGTATTCCAAACTCCAGAGCAGAGCTACCAAGCTTCCAGTAACTATTCGGTGTCTATGCTTCCAGACAGCGCTCCTATATCTGCTCTACCCCTCTTACCTACGTCTCTCCTTTAAAAAATGGAAAAGAAAAAAAAAACCCCTTTGTTTTATTTATTTACTTTTTAATGAAGGTACCAGGGATTGAACCCAGGACCTCATGTATGCTAAGCATGCACTCTACCACTGAGCCATACCCTCCCCTCCACCTCTCTCCTTCCTGGGCCATATCTTTGTTTAGTCCATCTTCCCATCCCTCACCAGCCTCACCTCTTTTAGAAACCAACTCTTTCCTCTGTTCTTCTCAAATCCTTTGTGCTCAAAAATCAAACCCTTACAATGTGGAAATGGTAACAGCCAACAGCCAATGATCTAATGTGGCCAATTAGTGACAGATAAAGTTTGTAGCTACAATATGGGCCAGTGGGTTCTCAGGCAGTAGGCTGGTTTAGAAACTACCATGATGCCGCCAGACACATAATTCTTGGCTTTGCTTTGAGCTTGTCAGATTGGCTCAAAGAAAGGAGAGTCCTGGCCAAAAAAGCAAGAACTTAATTAACAGTGAAGGCTGTAATGTGAGCACGAAGGCCCAGTTCCTACAGTTAACCCCTTGAATGTGGTGTTTTTATAACCCCTATTGAGCTTTAGATGAGGAGACACAGCCTAAGGAAGATGGCGAGAAAGATGAACACGTGGCTTGGTGTCATTCTGAGTCTCTGCTCCACTCTTCCTTTGGCCCAGAAAGCCTCCTGGCTCCCTCCGGAGCCAAGTTCCCAACCCTTGAAGGGTAAGCGCCAAGGTGGGCCCAGTGAGTCCTGCCATGCCTGCCTCCCCCTACACCCCTCCTCCCCCACATTCTCAAAGCACAGAGCTCCAACTCCAGCTCTCATTTGCCCTTATCTCTTTCAGCCTATATAATATCTTGCCTTTTCACATCCTATCTCCCCCAGCTCTGAGTTCTTTGAGGAGCAAGGGTTGCATCTAATTCCCATCTGTGCTTACTTAGGGCCCAACTGAACCTAGGCCTGGCAGGAGAAGGTACTGGGTGACATCTACTGAGCTGGACGTCAATCCAAGCTACCCAGTGGGACGGCTGACACATGGTCCTATGAGTTATGGGTCTGCGAGAAGAACGTCTCAATTGGGTTAAACTTAGCTGCCTGGGACGGGAGTTGGGGTGCAGAGCAAATAGTATGTGGAATGAAAAATACATAGCTGAGCTCTTAAGATTATTTAGCCATTTGAGGAAGCGCCCGAGTGGGAATGTGCAGCAAAGCTGTGCCCGTTCTCCTGGGAAATATTCCCAGCAGCCAGGCTTCATTCCCTCGGGGAGTGACCCGCAGGCCCCCTGGTAAGTGCACTTCTAAGGGCAGACCTTGCCAGCCTTTCTCTTCTCGCCCTGGAGCACCTTTTCCTCCAATATTCCACAATAATGATCACAGTAATGATGGCCTGACACTCTGACTTTGACCCACTATAGACAAATGTTTTTTTTTTTTCCTTTTTAACAGGCTCCATGTTTGGACACCCTCAAGCAGAAGCATTTGGCAGGGAAATGGTTTCCTCATTGAAAGCCCAGGTTCTGCCCAAGACGAATCAGGTGCTTTTAGCCCAAGGTGAGTGGGGATGGGGGTAAGTCAAACACTTGCTCTACCACTTAGGACACTTGAGGTACCAGTGACAGAAAATCCAACTCATTAGGCTTGAACCAAAAAAAGAATTATTGGAACATATTCCTGAAAAACCCGAGATAGCTCTGCCTTCCGCTGCTGCATGTTCCCAGTTACAGATTGTCACTAGGAAGCAGTCTTGGTCCATTTCTCAGTCTGATTCTTCTCTGGTTGTCTTCATAATAAGGTTCCAACTTGTGGTAAGATGGCCACGAGCAGCTCCAGGTTACATTCTCCCAGATTCAAACTCAGCAGAAAAGAGGAGCTTTTTGTCCCCAGTTGTGGGAAACAACTCCTGGGCCTGGCTGTCACTGGCCCAAATTGGGTTGTGTGTCTATCCCTGAACCAATCACTGAAGCCAAGAGAGTAGAATTGCACTGATTGGCTAACCTTTGGTAACATGGTCCCACTGGGTCAACCTAGGTTGCCTGGTCCTATTCAAATCACATGGACAGAGAGTGGGAAGGACAAATTGTCCCTCAAGGAAATCTGGGGTGCTGCTTCCATGTGGAGGGTGAAGAGATCATAAGGTGTAATAAAAACTTGTACCACCGCACAGCTAAAAAGAGAACCGCTTTACCAGCAGCCCATAATCCATGCTACCTGGAGGGGACGGTTGGAGTCCCAGGAACATCCACACCTCTACATCAGTTGTGAGGAATCACAAAACGTTTTGTGCTAATTGAAATATTTGAAAGTGTTTTTCACTGATAAAGAGGTTGTGGGACCCACAGCACATGAACCATGTGGACATTTGTTGGTTGCCTCCCAGGACCCAGGTTGCTCCTCCCAGTAGCCCTGTTTTCTCTTTGGGGATGGAGTGAGGGAAGGTGGGCCCTACCCTCACTCCACACCAGGGGTGAGGCCAGTGGGCACATTCCCTCCTCCCACCCACCGGGATTGGTCCGGGGTGAGCATCTGACCTGAGCCAGTCCAGTTAGAATGAATCCAGGGCTTTTGCTGGTAATGCTAGGATAAGATGCTCTTTCTCTTTGAAAGGATATGAGTGAGAAAGCCTGTAGCACTGGGAGCTGTGGGCAGTCATCTTGGGACCACGAGGGAAGTGAGGTGTCATGCAGAAGAAGCATGGGTGGGAGAGGGAGGGAGAGAGAGAGGAAAGGAAAGGAAAAGAAAGAGAGATAAGGGAAGGAAGGGAAAAAGAAGCTGAGTCCTTAGTGATACTGAAATTCTGTACCAAACATCACCTGAAGCCAAACCTGCCTATGGATTTTTCACTTATGTAAGTCAGTATCTTCACTTTATTGTTCCAGCCACTTTAAATCAGACTTTCTATTATTTGCAACCCAGAACATTCTAAACATTTTTGAGCTGCTTCCAAGTGTGGGCAGCCTGTAGAAGTAGCTGTATATAGGCATGTCTACCCCAAACGTCACTACAGATAAAAGGAGGAGGGTGGCTCCCCTCAGTGCCTCTCAGGAGCAGCAGGTGTGAGACAGGCAGCCTTTCCTTTAGAGATCCAGTGCTCCTGGGTATCTGGGTGATGCTTCACATGCAGAGCTCTTCTAAGGTTCTGTGTCCTAGAAAGAAGGCTGGAATTTCTCAGCTGGGCAGCTGTGTGCCTGCACCTCCAGGCACCCTGTGGATGGAGATCTGAATTCCGAGAAGGGCAGAGAGGAAGGGAAGAACTTAGATGCAACCACTGAAATGCCTGATTATTAAATTTCTCTGTCTTGGTGGCCAAGCAGGTGATGACAAAGGCTCAAATGTGTGCTGAGTTGACAGTTCAGAGAGGGACTGGGGTCTTTTCATCAGGAATCTGTCCCCTACAGGGTCAGGTTTTAACCTTGGTGTAGTGCATGCTGGGGCGCACCACCCAGTTGTCCTCCAGGACAAGGGCACTGGTTCCCCAGCCATCGGGCTGTTGCTGCTGATGGCTCACATTTGGCTAAAGGGAACAGCCTCACCCAAGATCATGCTCCCTCCCTAGGGGTTGCTTGTATCCCATGACTGGAGGGAGAGTAGAGATACAGAGACCAGTACCCCCTCAATTTAGGGCAACTTTGCAGATCCTCCCAGCTCCCAGTTCTGCATGGGGTTGACAGAGACCTCTTCCTACTGCAGTGCAGTTAAACTTCTGCCTCTGCCCTGTCCCACTGCCCTCACTTCCTGGCATACCCCCACACGCAAATCTCTTTCTCAAAGTCTGTCTCCTTGGGATCCTACCCAACAGATGACACTTGGTGAGGTAGGTGGTTGTCTACGTTAGAGGCCTGACCCCAATTACTACTTTTCCTGGGTGTCTGGTAATAGTGCTGGAAAGGAAATGGAGTTGGAAAGCACAGACAACTGGTTTGGGTTTTACTTAAACACAGAAAATTTTTCTTGTTGGAGAAGCAATATATATTCATTGTAGGAAAATTTAGGGTAGTCAAATTAATTAATTGATACCTGTAAATCCTTCCATGAGAAGCAATGATGGTTTCTTGTGACTTGAGTTTGAAAATGTGTTTTGAGTCCTTTCTACGTACTAGGCAGTTCACGACCCCAACAGCCCCATGCGGTAGGCCTCAGGACTCCTTTCTGCAGAGCAGACAGGGGAGACTCAGAGCTGTGTAGCGACTAGGGTTATCCAAAGGGCAAAAGAGCCAGCAGATTAAGCCTGTGACTTCTGACTCCGGATTCATAACTTTCCTTACTGCATCCCAGACTAATGAATTGATGTCAGAGTTTCTGGAGCGTGTGCTTTGATGGGGCAGAGTGGCTGGTATGGAAGAAAGTTCCTAGGCCAGGAATCCAAAGCCTTCGTTCTAGTCCTGGCTCTGCCATTTACTTCCTGGGTAACCTTGAACAAGTGTTTTTACCTGGCGAGTCCTCGGTGTTTGTTACCAGCCGGCGCACTCTAGATAATGGGCTGGCGGGTGCAGTGATGCTGGCTGACTGCAGGGGGCACCACGGAGAAAGAAAAAAACCAACAGGAGGGAGAGGGACCTCCCCTCCCAAAGACCACATTCCTGCTGTTGGCCTCCCAGGGGCACTAAGGGGGTGCTCCCCAGGCCTTGGGAGCCTCCAATAAAACCAGAACCACGGCAGGGTGGAGCCTGGAGCTGGAACCTCCTGCGTCTGTGTAAAAATCTTCATTTATCTTTCTCAGTTCTCTTTGGCCAAGGGAGACGACAGGAGAATGTTTTACTTTCTTCCCTTTTTTTTAAGGAAAATTTTCCATAGTAGAAATGGCATGTGTTTATTTATAGAAATCCAGCCACAGGGATCTATAACTTCTGAGGGAGGGAGGCGGCTCTGGGGCCAGTGCTGGCCCTCCTATATTAGAGGCGGGTCTGGGTTTCTTTAGCCAGTGGGTTCCTCCCTCCTAGGCCTCTCTCCTTTTAGCGGAGCAGGAGTTTTGCTCATGGAGAGAAGAATTCCAAACAAAGGAGTGAAATCCGGGGTTTATGATAACGTTGTAACAAGTATGGGCGACATTCACTGAGCACTTACTGTGTGCCCAACACTGGGCTGGGCACTTTACAAAGTAACGCTCCCCATAACCCTGGGAAGTGGGAATTATTGTCTACACTTTACAAGGGAGAAAACTGAGTCTCAGAGGAGTAATTACAAGCCCAAAGTGGTGAAGTAAGAGTCACACACAGGTTTGTGTGACCCCAACACTACACGGACAGTCTTTTGCTGGAATCAGAAACAGAGCTGTGTGCTCACAACTGCAGGCAAGAGCCCTTTTTAGGGGAAAAGGAACTGAACCCTAAGAAAGAGGTAGGCATGTCCCAATAACCCTGATCTCCTCCATCAGGGCTCCCCCCACATTGGGGGTGGCAGCACCAGGCAGCTCCCTAAAGCAAGTGGCTTCTTCCATGGGACTCACAGAAGTTCACTTCCTCCTCCACTGGCCCCAGGCCCTCCTTCTGAAAAATGCTTTCTTGGGTAGAAGGGGGTGAAAGAGAGGCATCTGGGGAAGGGACGGGGTCAGAAGCACTGCTTGGGGTGGAGGTTCCACCCTGAGCACATTTCCCAGTGGGGCACAATGAATTAGAGGGTGAGACCTGGCTTCCCACCCTGCCTTGCTCATGGTGCGACTTTGGGTGAGGTCACATAACCTCTTGTACCTGAGTTTCCTCCTTTGTTAAATGGAGAATAGAAATACCTATGGTTGTGATGATTTCATCATGTGAGATGATGTATATAAAGCACTTAGAACAGTCCCTGGCACATAGTCAATGCTTAACAAAAATTAGCTGCTATTATGCTCCAGAAATAACTCATTTTCACCACATAGATCATGATGGATAATCACAGATATAAACAAGGCATAAATGGTCAGATACGAGATGCTGTGCTTTTTTATGTTTTCTGTCCCACCTCAAATTCATCTTGTCTGAAACCCTGGAGGCACCTGGAATTCTCAAGATGACCTGTTGAGGTTGGGAGCCCTGGGTCCTTCTGTTCCAGAAGGTTCTAGTACATTTCTGAAGTTCTATGAGGTACCATCTGGGACCCTCCTCTCCAGGGTCAGCTAGGTTTTATTTAGTTAAGAAAAAGGACAGCATCTGACATTCTGAAATAATCTTTTTTTCCCTCCCACTCTTTTTTATAATCCTTTGTTGAGTCTTTTGGGCCTGTGTTTCTAAGATATACACCCAGATTCAGTTGGCAAAGCCTTAGCATCTTCACCATCATCATCACAACTGATCCACAAGATTACTTCCATCATCACCAATATCATTCCCATCAATGTCACCATTTAACCTGAACTGTCATCACCACCACCTCCATTTTTGGCAGCACGATTGCATCACCATAACCATCTCCATCACCAATGTTGTCTTTGCCACTTTTATTTTCATTTCGTCATCATTAGGCTCCCTCTCACATGATCATCTTTACACTTCTATGGTCACCTTCTGCTCAGGGCCAATCAGAACCCTTTGGTAGCAAGTGACAGAAACCCAAGTTGACTAACTTAACCGGATAGGGCAAGACCTTCCTAGGAATGACTATTCCCCAGGGACTCAAACACTAAAAGGATGCTCCATCTCTTGTCTCTGCTTCTCTCTGCTGTTCACTTAATTTTCTTCTACAGACAGACCTCTGTACATGTGAGCCAGGGATTTACATCCTGGCTGCACAGTGACCCAAAAGCAAAAGAGTTTTCATCTCTGAGGCTCAGATTATAAAATCCCAGGGAAGTTCCCTGATTGGTTCAGCTTGGTTTTACCTTTTGGGTCAATCAAATGGGTAGAAATGTGTGTTTAGCCCAGATTATCATGTGCCAAGAATAGACATGGCAACTGGGAGAAACTTGGTGAGCAGGTCGATAACCTATATTGTGTCTGCATTCACCTTCCCATTGACCACCAGCTCCACCACCACCATCAGTACCGTCACCTTCACCAGCACTACCATCTCTACTACAACCACCACAACCTCCACCACCATCACCACCATTACTCCCACCACCACTACCACTACTATTGCTACCATCATCACTCTTCTCTTGGGAATTATAATGTGCCAAGCCCTGAACCTCACATTTGGAACCTCAACAAATTTGAATCTGATGACACCTCCAGCCCTTCAGGAATTTTCCATTTCTGGAAAACAAGAAAGTTGACATGTTCAAAGAGATGGACTCCTAATCCTTGGCCATGGGATGGAGGAAAGAGGGAAGCTGTAGGGACAGAGTCCAGCACTTCTGCAGCACTAGCCCTAATCCATGGGCAGGCCCAGCAAAACAGCAGCCTGTATCTCCCCCAAAGAGGGGGGCATTTCTTCAAATGCGCAAAGCTCCTGCACCAGCCTGCGGCCTGCAGCCTGCAGGGGCCCTCAGCACATCTGCCCCCCTCCCCTGGGGGGATGGGGCTTGCTTTTGGATCTGTGCCTCCTGCTCCTACTCCATCTCCAAGCAAACATCTGTTTCCAGATGTTGTCCCAGAGCTGTATAAAGCCAAAGGAAGACTCAAGTTAATATATCTACAGCAGACCCAACTGTCAGCGGTGAGCTAATGTCAGGAGCTGATCGCTCAAGGAAAGCAAGAGCCCTCATTTCCTGATGGGGGGTGGGGCGCATAGGAAAGACAAACAGGGCATCCCCCCACCCCAACTTTAGAAATGACCTTAGCAAAGCAACAGGAGGAAAAGGAGAAAGAAAGAGAAGGCCTTTTTAATGAGGTTTACAGGAATAAATGTTCCAAGCAGTTCTGCTTTCACAGCTACTGCTGGTGAAGGAACAAGAGGGAGCAAAGCTCTGTGGGAAGGGCACAGCCTCCTCTGGATTTACTGGCCATTGGCTGCAGTCCAGACACTGGGCCAGGCTTGAACCTGGGGACTGAGCTGTGCCTGGTAGGGAAGCAATCTGGCCCAGATCTGGCTCTGCCACTAGTATGCTGTATGACCTTGAACCACACTCTGACCTCTCTGTGCTCAGTTTCTGCAGATGTCATATACCAGTGGAGCCTTGGGGGATTTTTGGAGGCTCTTCTGGGCAAGGGGTAGGGACACTCCCCACTTCAAACCAGGAGAACTGCTCCTAAGATGAGACTCAGACCAAGCTCCATGGTCAACACAAAGAGTTCCACAGCAGTGGGGGTGGGCAGAGAGCTGGGGACAGGAGCGCACACAGAGACACAACAGCATAACTTGCAGTTCCCAGATGCTGGTAAACAGGGATCTGCTCCAGTAAACTAACTGTGCTCTTCATTACCCGTCTGTCATCAACCAAAAACATCTGTCTCTTAACCCACAGTGGCCTGCCTTTCTGACAGCTCTTCCCCACTGTCAGGGAGAGTGCAAGTCCTGGGCTTCTTCTCTGAGCACATGCTTGGGGCGCCCTTCCACCACCCCCCATGCTGAGGCCCAGATTCCAAACCCTGTTTCCATGGGCTGACAGCTTGGAGGGGCTGCATCTCACTCTCACTCCTCAACTGATTGTTCTTCCTCCAAAAAGCTGCAAATAGGGCCCTAATGGATGCATTTGCTTGAGCTTTCTGATGTCTGGCTGTAGCGTGACCATCACCATCAACTCTCTTGGATTTTGTATTTTATTAAAAGTCCTGCACACATGATCTCATTTGAGTCTCTCGGCGCTCCTCTGAGTAGGAATTAATATTCTCTTGCCCCAGGCAGGAGGCTGAGATCCAGAGAGGTGAGGACACTTACTGAAAGGCACACAGTTTGCAGATAGAGAGGTCAGGGCTCAGAGTTTCTGGATTTCAAATATGGTGCTTTGTTTCAGCTCAGCCTGAGTCAGCAAAATGGCTTCACCCCAAGCACTAATCTCCAAAGATTGATAATATCTTCCTGCTTTGAGAAGCCTAAGCAGAGGGTGTGTGTGTGTGTGTGTGTGTGTGTGTGTGTGTATTAGGAGTAGTGTTCTGTAGTTGATTAGTGATGTCTGCCAATGATGTGGGAATGGGAGTGTTGGCATGATCAGAACATGCCACCTGAGAAGACAGGAAAGGAAGGGACAGATGGTTGGGACTGTTGGGGATCAGGTGGTCACATGATGCATCCCTGGTAAGGATGTACCACAAAAATTTGGGACTTCTACTCTATTATTCCAGTCCTCTCCTCTCTCTGGATCCTGCTATGCTCAGGGGCTCTGCTCAGTACTCACCTCTTCCAGGAAGCCCTCCTGCAACTTCACCCAACTCCAAGTCTCCTCTGCCTTTCTATTCTTCTCCAAGTCCCAAGTCACTACTCATCTGCCTATTTGTTGGGCCCTCAGCCCATGCTGCCTGGCACTGCTGTTCTCTTTCCTGCACATGTAGTTTCCTACAAAGGCCCCATGGAACTGCACCCTCTGTGAGCACCTGACTCTGGGTTTTGTTCCCATCAGGAGCTCAATAATAGGTGTGGACTAACTGATGGATCAATGACCTACACCATCCCCCCTCTCAGATGCAGGAACACGGTCTTGGGAGGAGGTGTGAACTCTCGTTTGGCCTTTGTTGTATGTCCCCAGTCTCTGTAGCTGTCATCATGGTCATAAGGGGCTTGTGTTGAGGACAGACACAGCACTCAACATATGCCATCACATCCAATCCTCAAAATGACCCTAGGAAATAGGAATTGTTCATTCCATAGTTCAGATTTTAAAAGCAGGTGCAGAGAGTCTACACAGTTTGTCCAAGATTACACAGCTAGTAAACAGTGGAGCCAGCACCCGAAGCCACTCAGAACAGCCTCCAAGTAGCAGAAAATAGGACCCAGAGCTGTCTATGCCTGACCCTGAAATGAGGCCACATAGGAGATTTCTCCTGAATTATTCTTGAACCACCTGAGACCACAGGGATGTGGGCCATCTGGAGCCTCCAGCTGTTCCTGCAAGAGGTCATCAGGAGAAAGCTGGTCTGGGAAAGGCCTGGGCAGTAGGATGGACATGGCCTTTGCTAACCACAGTATTCCCCAAATCCTACTTAGGGTAAGTGATCCTGTGGACGGGTCCGCTAGTGCACCCTCTCAGGCATTCTTCTCAGGCTGGAGTAGATATCTGTGGATTACACCTGGAACCAGGTCCATGGGTAGTTCCCTCCCACAGGAATCTGGGCTTGGCCCTGTGACTTGTTCTGGCCAATGGGACATTAGCAAGTGTCACACAAGCAGAGGCATCATAAGCACTTGCCAATGGGGCTTGGCCTCTTGGAATCTCCCTTTGAAAGCCAGCCACCATGCTAGAAAGATGCCCAGGATAGACTGTGGGATGATGAGAGGCCACCTTGAATGTTCCATCCCCAGCCATGCTCCCAGTGGAGCTTCCACAATGCAGCCTGCTGTGTGACCTCATTCATGCTACTTGGAAGAAAAGAACCACTCCACTGAGCCCTGTCAGCTCAGAATTGTGAGAAGTAATAAATCACTCCATTTAAGGAACTAAGATTTAGAGCCATCTGCTGTGCTGCTATAGATGCCTAGAATACTGTCCTTGGTCACTGCCACTACCAGTCCTAAATGTGGTGGCAGTCCTGACCAATCAGAAGCATGCATGTGTTCTGATATACACATCTCGGCCAAAGCAGATTGTACACATACAGGTCAGTAAACACCCATAGTGGGCACAAGTATGGGTGCACACCCACATCCATGCACACACTAGGGGTGGCTTGGAGATAGCCCACTTGTTCTGCAGGGCAGTCCGGATCACCCACAGCATCCACACTCCCCTGCCTGTACCTGCTTTGGTACCTGTACCAGAGCACGAGAGCAGATAAAGGCAATTACACGCAGTGAGACCCTAGGTTGAGGCGGCTTGTGTGTGTGTGGAGGGGGGTCACACCCACATACACGTGCACACAATCGCTCATTGCCTAAAGCCGTTAAGTATCCAAACCTGCTGAACAGGGTCCCCCAGCATTTTCATCAGCGTAGCCTACGCACTTGGCTCTGCTCTCTACTTCATGAGAGAGTTTGTTTTGGCCCCAGTTAACAAGGCTCCCAGGGCCTCCTGGGCAGGCTGGCCCTCCCCCGCACATCTGCAGCCCCTGCCCCTCGACCCTCCGTCCCCAGCTCTACAGAGTCACAGCCAGTGAGCTGATTGGCGTGGCTGTGTGGGAAGGAAGTCAGGACTCAGGAAAAGGCATTTCCAAATGTCTGATCTGCGGCTCCAAGCAGGAGCCTCGGGCTGGCCCCCAAACCCCCAAACCACTCTCCCCAGAGACAATGCTTGCTACTGTCCTCTAACCTGGGGCAAACTAATTTAATCCCAGAGCCTGCGCGAGAGCAAGATTGAGAGCTTGAGCCCGAGAGCATGCCTGCCTTGCTCATCTGGGTTCTCCTCCGAGCCTGGCCTCAGCTCAGACTCTGGAATCCCCATCTGGTGCCTAACCCTAACACCCAGTACAGGGGCAGAGCCCCTTCAATGGCTCCCCTTTGCCCTCAGGACAAAATCCAAACCCTTTATCCTGCTCAGCCCCTGCCCACCTCTTCAGCAGAATCCTCCATCCTCTCTCTTTGCACTCTATGTTTCAGCCACGGTTTAACCACTCAGTTTCCCTGAAGCACCACGCTTTCTCCCCTCCAGGCTTTTGCACAGGCAGGTCCCTCTTTTTGGTGTGCCCTCCCTACACCCCTTTATCTGGCTAACTCTGCATATCCTTCAGGTCTCATCCCCGAGCCTAGTAGGAGCTCCTCTTCTCTGCTCCCCAAACACACTCTCTGCCCTGCACTGCAGCACTCCTCCCAGTTGGCCTCCACCACTAGTCTGCCTTGTTCACCACTGTGTCCCCCACACCAGTGCAGGGCCTGGCACTGGAAAGTGCTCCATAAATATTTGCTGAATGGATGAATTTTCGAGTTAGGAAGGCCCTTATACATCCCAGTTCCCCCTTCCCCTTCCTTGCCCATCAGTCTCTAAATCTTATGTGAGAGGGAGTGGGTGCACAGGTTAATACAACTGAGAGAGAGCCAGAACTAGAATCCACCCATCCATCCATTCATTCACTCACTCATCCATTCTAACCACCATTTCTTGGGCATCTACACTGTGCTGAATGCTGAGCACACAGAGATGGATACAGTTATCCTGCTCTCTAGAAACTCACAGCCTACGGGAGAGAACAGACTCGGGTCATGGTTAGGACATGGTTTAGGCTACGCAAGGCAGACCAGAATACAGTGGCCTAAATGAGGTAATGTGAGAGTCTAGACTTGCCTGGAGCTCAACTCCACAAAGTCACCAGGGACGCAGGCCCCTCCTATCTTGTTGCTCAGGAGTCAGAAGCAGAGCTGAGAAGCAGGACTCTGAGGCCAGTGATCATAAAGCCTCGGAGGTAATAAGGAACAGGGAGTCTGCAGTGCATGGGGGAGATTCCAGTAGGTCCCCAGGCCAGGCCTCCATGGGTGAGGTTTCCTGACTGTGGCTGCTATGTGGGAGGGTTGGACCTGTTTAGAAGCCTGCATGGGGCAGGCAGTGGGAGCAGATAAATCCAAAATGAAGAGCAGATCTGAAAGAAACTAAGAGGGTAGAATCTATAGAACTTGATCCCAGTTGGATGGAGAAGGCAAAGGTGAGGGAGAAGGTGCACATCCAGCCTGAGCCTCAGGGTGATGCCAATGCCACACACCAAGGGAATGAAAGCCAGGCAGCCAGGGGGAGCTGAGTGTGAGGTGAGGCGATGGGCAGGAGCTTCAAATACAGGTGCCAGGGAGCAGCTGGAGACATGGTGAGAAGTGCCAGGAGACATGGGCTGTGGGTTTGCCTGGGAAGGTCATTATCAGAGACAGAAACAGACTCAGGAGAGACAAGTTCCCCCACTGTCCCAGTGACCTCCTACCTTGGACATACATCCCAATTTCTCTGGAAGCTTCTATAAACAGGATGGGAACTTGGGCTTCCCTGTCCCCCTACTTCCACCACAAAGAGATTCTGACTCAGTAAGATGGAGTGAGGCCCTCTCTGTGACTCTGTGTTCTTTTACTTGCAAGAGAAGTAACCCAACTCAGACTGGCTTGAGCAAGAATGATTCTTGTACTGGAAGACAACAGGCAGGCATGAGCTTCAGCACAGTTTGGTCCAAGAGTTTAATGTCTTCAGGACTCAGTCTGTCTCCACCTCTGCTTGCCTCTTGTGTTGGTTTCATCCTTAGGCGGGATCCTTAAGAACAGGGGCAAGATGCTCCCAGCAGCAGCTGATAATCTTTGAGAGAACCCTTTGCAAGGAAATCACTGTCCCTTCCCAATCATCCCAGTCTGATTCACATTAGCCTGAACTAAGCCACAAGCCTATCTCGGGCCCAATCGCTGTAGCCAGGGAAGATGCAGATGCTGATTGGTTAGATTAGTTCACCTACCTTAGAGTCAGGTATGGGGTCAACCCCATCAGACCCATAGGACTGGACTTGGAGACACCGGCAGGATTTCAAGGTACAGAGAACAGGTAAATGAAGGATGGACTTCCTGGCAGAGGGTCCAGCATGAGCAAACGTGTGGAAGCAGAAAAACACAGAAAATACTTTAGGAATAGAACAGCTTGTGTGCATAGGGACATTTTTTTCTTAGCTTTCCTTTCTGGCACCCAGAATGTGTTTTTATCTAGGAGTGTAATCATGACCACAGATTAAAGTCAAACTCTTTGGGTTAGCACTGAAAGTCTATCTTCTTGCTACAAA
This sequence comes from Camelus dromedarius, assembly GCF_036321535.1. NCBI lineage: Eukaryota > Metazoa > Chordata > Mammalia > Artiodactyla > Camelidae > Camelus > Camelus dromedarius. Next base: position 33,891,111 of record NC_087443.1, on the reverse strand, counting down.
CAAGAAATCTTATTTCCTAGAGATGTTAATTAACTCCAACATTGACCGAACATTGATCTAACACTGACAAAGAATACCTGGGTTTCTCTGATCTCAGGGTCCCCCCGGGCTCCCTGGGGTTCAGACATGTCATTTCTGTTGCAGAGGTCAGGCTAGTACTGCTGCACCCTCCCCCTTCAGCTCCCAATCACAGAGTATTCTCCAGCCCCAAACCTTTTGGCTTTCACTGCCTTAGCATTCCTGAAGGCCCCTAAAGTCTTGAAAGGGAAAAGATCAGCTTGTGGAACAAGGAAGGAATGTAACTACCCTCCTAGTTCAGTTCCTCTCTTCCCACTACCCTTACAGGGGTGTGGCGGGTGGGGGCGGGGAGGGGGAGTCAAGTCAAAAGTCCCTGGATGCCCTGGCTTGTACCTCTCAGTGCAGAAATTCTCTGGCGCCCCCTGGTGGCCTTCAACACGACTGTGTTCTCTCGGGGATTACTCTACAGTTCAACTGAGACATCCATCATAGCGTAAGGCAACAGGCACACTTACCCAATGTCCCACATCAAGGAAATGCTAGAGCTGGAACTGACCGAGAGCTCCTGGCCACCAGTCCTTTCCACAGGATCACTTTCTATCTCTGTAGTCCTCCACAGTGACTAATTGACGGGGCAGGCGATGTTATAACATTTATTATTTAGGATCTAAGTACTACGTTACTCTATTAAATACGCCACACTTTTAGATGTGCCGTGATACTGTGTTATATATTAAGCCTGATCAGGTCAGTATATAAAATCTGAAGTTGACAACCCTGTTATTATAAAATGGAATCACAGAAACTCTCCTGTTGCCACTACCACTGTTTCACATTTCAAAGGCCAGGCTTTTATCACCCCCTCCCCAACCCCCGCTGTTCCTGGGAAGTAGACTTTCTCCATAAACTCAGTCCCACCACCTCATTCTCAGGAATGTCAAGAGGTGCAAGGAGATAAAGTCTCTTGGGATACAAATGTTACTTAAAGTGGGAGAGATGATAAGAAAAGAGAGGGAACTACAAAATGCTCTTCAGGCAGCTTTCTCTACCAAAGCCTAGGAAATGACATCACGAGGGAGCAGAATTAGTCTTAAGGAGTACGAGTGTGTCAGAGAATTGCTCACCTTTAGCGGCTGCCATGGTTGAGGCAGGCTGGTCTGACAGCGGAGGGCTGGAATGGGTGTCAGATTGATGGCAAGCAAGGAGAGGGGTCAGGACTGGCAAGCGGCAGGACTCACTGGCCTCTCGGATACCCTGGAATAAACCTTCTGCTCAGTTTTTAATGACAGGTACGCCTATACCTTATGTCTTGATCCTGAAACAGAGAAAAGGGCATCAGTTCTGCTGTCCCCCTGGAGGGCTGACTTTTCAACCCCAAGTAAAGATGTGGTTGGTGGAATGAGCCCCACCAAAGGCACTGGGGCAGCTGCAGGACTCAGGGGGTACAGAGCCCAAGTGGCGCTGCTTTGGGGAGGAAGAGAAGGGATGAGACATGACAGGGGGTGCGCCATGGCAGCCAAAGGGACTCAGATGGTCCTGCTCAGGAGGTGGAGATCCAACTGGATGCCGGACAGTAACTCAGCCAGGCTCCTTGGAGGTTCCCAAAGGCTGGCTCTGCCAACTTGTCAGAAAGCAGAGTGATGACTGGGCCCATGAGGAAGGCTAAGAGGGCCCTCCATGTGAATTCGGAGAAAGGGAGAGAAGTGAAGCCCCCAGCTCCAGCTCCACTCCACACCCCCTTCCTGCCTATAAATAACCCCAAGTGTCACTTCAAAGGGGACAGGGAGCGCGGGAGAGGGTCTCCTGGGCCCGAGGATTGGGGGCAGTGGGCCCTGAACACCACGCCCCCCATCCCGGGCCAGTTTGCATAAATAAACAAATCCAAGCCATCGGCCCCGCAGGAGGTGGAGAAGGAGAGGGGAGGAGGAGAAGGGAGGGGGGCGGGAGAGATTAGTTTGGGAAGTAGCACGGATTGCTCATCCGATCCGTGCAGCCGCAGCTAGTGTGTCAAGTTACAGAGGCGCCGGAATCGGCCCCAGCGCTCCTCGGCGGCCGCCACGACCCACCTCTACCCATGGGGCCCTCCATGTACGCCCCGTCGCCCCAGGACTGAAACTAGCTCGCCCGGTAGACGGGAGACACCAAGAAGGACAGACAGCGCAGAACCAACTCCGGGACTCTGCAGATACTTGAAGGGAAAGACGGGGCGGAAAGGAGCGCCGGCCAGAATCCTCTAACTTCCCTGAACCTGGAACGTTCTTCGAAGTAACTGTTTTTCTCACCTGGGTGTACCCCGGTTATTTCTGGTTGTGATTTTTCGGCTTTGCCCCTCCAGCTGCTTTTTTTTCCATCCTCATTCCTGGGAGCAAAGGAAAGGGACATTTTCCAGCGACACAAGCCCTTTCCCCCTGCTCCGCAGCTTGGATCACGCCTTTGAGCAGCGGCTCTCGCCTTTATTTATTCTATTTATTTATTTATTGGTTCTCAAGACGCGAAGGGATGGTAGCGGAGCGCGCCCGCAAAGCGACAGCCGCCGGTGCCCGCGGACCTGGGGAGCTGGGCGCGCCCGGGACAGTGGCGCTGGCGGTGGCGCCGGCGGAGCGCTGCGCGCGGCTGCCGAGCCCGGGGTCGTGCGGGCTGCTGGCGCTGGCCCTTTGCTCGCTGGCGCTTAGCCTGCTCGCCCACTTTCGGACCGCCGAGCTGCAGGCCCGGGTGCTGCGCCTGGAAGCGGAGCGTGGGGAGCAGCAAATGGAGACGGCTATTTTGGGACGAGTCAACCAACTGCTGGATGAGGTCTGTGCTCTTTGTTGCTGCTTTTTATGCCTCCCCGCGGCGCCCCCTCGCGCAACCTCCAAACTTTGTACCAGCCACTGCCCGTGGGCTCCTGCTCTCCCCGCCGCGCGGTGCGCCGCGGCCTCGCACCAGTTGTCTGCGGGAGGAGTCGGGGCTGGGACAGACGCTGCCCTGCCAGGGACCATGAGGACCCAGGCGGCCTCGCGGTTTCCCTCGGCTCCCGTCTCCAGCAGGCGCCCCCCGCGTTCCGCGCGGAGGGCGCCCTGGGCGCAGGGCAGGTGGAGGAAGGCGAGGCGCGGAGGCGCGCAAAAGCGGCCAACCTTCACTTCTCTCTCCTGGCACCCCGCCAGGGTGGTGTGAGAGCAGCCCAGCGCCCACGCGGCGGGACTTGAGCCCGGTGGCCCTGGCCAAGGCTTGCTGGGCCCCCACGGCCCTCCCTGTCCATCCCTTGAGGATCAGTGTTGCCTGACTTTTATTGCCATGTTCTGTTGGGAAGAGAGTGAGGGAGTGAGTCATCCAAGGGACTGCGGTGGACAGGGGGGCAGTCCTTGCAGGGGTAGGGTCCTGGTCCCTACGCACTGCCCCAGACGTCTAGGGCTTAGGTGTTGGTAGTTCTGGTTCTGCTGTCCTTGGGCATGAATAAGTCCTTACCTTTTTGTTCCTAAGCTGGGTTTCTTGTCCCTCGTTCCCTGGAACGGTCCCCAATATTTTGTGTCTGTGTGTTTTTCTGGGAGAAGGATGTTGAGCTTTCTCCCATTTCCCAGATGTCCTTTAGCCCAAATGTATTAAAAGCCACTAGTGTCTCTTAGCCACGGCAATCTTGGGAGTACATGAAAAGATCCATTGTCCATAGGAAGTAGGGACATACAGTCTCATTAGTGCCACCAGGGTAAAGCCTGGGCAGAGAGACCATGAGGCCTGGTGAATTCTGAGACTCTGGACAGTCCAGGGGATCCAAGGCCTAGATGAGGGGGTGGACCCACAGGTAAAGGCCACAGCCATCTCATGCTGGCCATGGAAGATTTCCTAGGGAAAGAACTCCTACTTAGTAGGAGGTGGTACGGAACAGTGAAGAGCAGGAGGTGGAGCCCAGCAGGCCTGGCTTGTATCCCCACTCTGCTGCTTAGAAGCTGTGCAACCTGGGGCAAATGCCCTAACCCCTCGGAGCTCACAGAATGGTGGTGATGATGGCAAACATTTGAGCCCAGCTCTAACTGTAGTGGGTGCTGTGGCCATCCTGGCATGATGCACCAATTCCCCACAGCCAGGCTCCCTTCAGGTGTCTCTACCAGGCAAAGGCTGGTACTTGCCAAAGTAGCTCTCCAGGGTGATCACAGAGAGGGAGGTCATAGGGCCAGATGGAGCGTAGAGGGTTGTCACAGGGCAAGTTTACTGATGCCAGTGGTGCACCCTTGACAGCTGCGCTCAGCTCATTCCCATGCCCTACTGGGCCCCAGGAAAGCCAGAAGGCTCTGTCAGGCCACCCACAGTCCCCTGGGAGTCAGGGGGAAGCCTATGGGCTCAGCAGTGCCAGCAGGCGGCCTTTGCCGGCTGGTTGAGAGTGCACCTGGGACTGGTTGGGTGGTGGGGAGGGCGTCAGGACAGTGAGCACTGCCCCAGGTATCTCCCAGGCCTGGGCTGCTGAGGGACAACATCCGACCCCGGTCACTTTACTCAGCTCTTCTCTCCATCCTCTCCTCTTCCTGGCCCCTCCTGCTGGCTGGGGCACACCCCAGCCCTTTCCCAGATCCTGGCTTCCTCTGCTTAAGACTCAGCCAGACCAATTCTCATGCTCTCAGGAACTTCGGGCTGACAATGTTATCTGTCATGCTCATTCCTCCTCTCCAAACTCCTGCTGACTTCTAGAGCCCCATGTTATAGATGGGGAAACTAGGGCCCGGAGAGGGACAGTAGGTTATCCAGAGTCACACGGTGAGATCCAGGACTAGAACCTAAGCTTCTGGACCTTGCTTCCTGTGCTCTCCCCACTCTGCCCTGCCACCTTCCGTTGTCCATTCTCATCCATTCATTCATTCAGCAAATGAACTTGAGAGCCAGCTTGGGGTCAGGCATTGTGGGGGACACACTTCTGCCCTCCTGAACTTAGAGGCAAATAGGACACAAAGAAGAAAATGCGCAGTGACTGTGTCATGTGAAAAACGCTGCAATAATGGAAGCAAGTGGAGGAGGTCTGGGGAATGGATTATCATGCAGCTACCTGGTGGCCGTGGCTTCCTGGGAAAGTGATTTTCAAGTGAAGACTTAAAGGGTGAACAGGAATTTTCCAGGCAAAAGGGGATGAATATGGGGCAAAGGGAACAGCTTCTGGAAGTTGGAAGCTGGAAGCCAGAGGAAGGGGTTGGCCTTGGGGAACTGAATGGGTGGAAGATAATACTGGAAAGAGACAGGTAACCTATGTTGAGACAGTTCGATCTTTGAAAGCGCAATGGGGAGCCATGGAAGGGTCTTGAGGAAGAGAGTCCTTAGAATGAGAGGAAGAGCAGGGCAGAGCAGGGAGGCCAAACAAGAGGCCCGAGGGGACTGTGACCAGGTCCAGGGCTAGTGGGGACAAAGAGGAATGACTGGAAATGGCAGCCACAGTGGTGGGACCTGAGGTCAGTAGCAGAGGCCCTGGGACCAGAGGGAGAGAGCTGTCCTGCGGGTGGAGGGGGTTGGTGGCCTTGTCTGTATGGAGATGACCCCAGGAGGCCTCCGCTGGATGGGGCCTGCAGTCCAGTAGCTCTCAAAGGGACACTGTAAGTGCTGCACTGTCCAGTATGGTAACCACTTCTCACATATAACTCGGTGTATTTAAATCAATTACAATTAAATAAAGTCTAAAATGTAGCTCTGCGGTCACACTAGCCACCTTTCAAATAAGTACCCAATAGATATCTTTAGCCAGTGGCCTACAGATAGGACAGCACAGACATAGAACACACATATCACGGCAGAAGGTTCTACGGGATGCCGCTGCACTGGGAGCAGGCAGCTTCGGGCCAGCATAGGTGTCTAGGAGCAACTGGAGGCCTTTCCCTGACCCTTTCCCTTCCTAGGTATGCTCTCCCAGGTCAGAGCAAAGGGCAAAGGTGAGGAAGGGGTGAGGGAGACAAGTGAGAACTGGGACCAGTGGAAACCCCCTGGGTGAGAAGGAAAGGCATGGCGGAGGGGGGCAGAGATGGTTTGTAACAGACTGGGTCTGTGAAATGGACGTGTAGAGGGTTCCTGCCCACAGGGGACACACAGGTGGCCCGTGAGCATAGGGGCCCAAGCCAAGATTCCAGCTGGGCTTTGCCAGCCACGTGGCCTTACCTCAGATTCCTCCTCTGTAAAGCCCAGGCCCTGCCTCCCTCTTGGGGTTGCTGTGGGGCTCTCAGAAGATAGCAAATGGAACAATGCACTTAAAGGTGCCACCACCACAGGCCACCAGAGTGCTTCTGGAGAGCTCCCGGGTCCCTGGGGCAGGCAGTCTGTCCTGAAACAGGTGAGCCTGGGCCACTCCCTGAAGGATGGCAGAAGGGCATTGGGCAAGGCAGTCCCCATGAGGTGTACAGCCTGCATGGTGGCCTGGAAGCAGGAGTCCAGGGGCACATGCACACCACCCATCCCAGTGGGGAAAGCAGTGAGCTGGGGGCAGAGACAGGAGGAAGAAGGAGCTGGAAGGGAAGGAGAGGAGCCTGGAGTGAAGTGAGCCAGGGGGAGATGTGAGCAGAAGGCCCAGGGGTGAGGGGCCAAGCCCCTGGGAGGGCAGGTCAGGGCCAGGAGAGGAGCATGGGGGCGGGAGCCAGCTCAGGGGAGCTGGGAGTGTGGCTTCCAGACCTCAGCCCCAACTCTCCCCCTCTCAGCGCCTCTCTCCTGTTCGGGACCCTTAATGAGCACTCCAGCTGCCTGTTACTTGGTTTGCTTGCTATAAAAAAAGAAACTGGAATGTCCCAAATGGTGGAAATCAGATGTCACCTAGGGCTGGGCAGATGGTATGTGGTGACAGAGAAGAGAGTGGAATTTAAACTCACCAAATCCATTCTGGAGGCCAAGGGAGAGCAAGGGGTGTCAGCAGCCACCTTCAGGGTGAGTGTTAGGGGATAGCACATCCCCAGCAATGAGAGTAACAGCAACTCTACCAGGAGTGGCTCATGTTTATGGGGTACGTACAGCAGCCGGTGCTACACGGAGTATCCCTTTCAATTGTCACAACTTCCCTAAGAGATTGATACTCTTGTTACCCCATTTTACAGATGAGAAGACTGATGTCAGTGTACCTCCATTCCACTATCTGTGATCCAATCCTTTGAGTGTTGAGGGCGTTTTCCACTCCCAGGAGTCCCCTGGGATAGGAAGTGGTTGAAACTTCCAAGCTAAATTGTTGGAGAATCTCAGGCAGACTTCCTCATCCCTAAAAATAATAATAATTATTGTAGTAGGACTGTTTCACATGCATGGGGTGTATACAGAAGCCCCTTATTGGAACCTTTCCAGGAACATTTGGAGGAAAGATCAAAGCAGTGGCTGAGAGGCTGGGGCTCTGGATGGGGTCCTCTAGGATTGAAATGCTGGGATGAGGACAGGAGCAGGCTCTTAAAAGGAACATATGTGTGTGGCAGGAGTGTGGGCCTGTGTAGAGTGTCCTATGTACATCACAGCTGCCTGGACCCCAGTTAATGGACAGACCTTAGATCCAGGTGCCCTCCGATGTGGCCAGCACTCCACTGAGTCAGTCCTACAACTACCCTTCTTTTCATGCCCTGAGGAAATGACTAGTCTTAGGGGGAGTTGATAGAGGGAAGATCCTCAGAGCCCTCAAGTCCAGTCCTCTCACTCTACTGATGAGAAAACAGGTCTGAACCTCATCGGACGAGATAAGGTAGAGCTGTACCACGTCCACAACTTTTATTAATGGCTAATTTATTGAGCATTTTACTTCTATTAATACATTTAATTGTGACAATCATCCTATGAAGTGGTTATGTTTTTACTATTCCCATCTTACAGAAGAGAACACAGAGGCCCAGAGAAGTTACATAACTTTCTCAAGGTCACACAGCTGTTACGTAGCACAGCCAGGCCTTGAACCGCAGCCACCTGGCCCCAGAGCTGGCATTCTGAGCCACATGGATAGACCATCTGTATAAAGAGCCATATTGCACTGAGTCAACTGAGGCCAGTCACATATTCTGGGTCTGGGGACCTGTTCGGTTCAGTTTGATTTGGCTCCCACAGAGGTGGCGTCTACCAAACTGCCTTGGCATCGAGCTCGCATTACCATCTTTGCTATAAGAATGGTGCTGAGGATGCTGTTTGTCACATCAGGCCTTGGTGATGTGGACCTTTAGGAAAGTCCCTGTCCAGCCTTGGCTTCCAGAGTGCTGGGGCTTCCAGAGGGATGGGTAGGTTCTTGTGTCTTGGACACTGAACTGTCTTCTCAGAAGCTTTGCCACAGATTTGGGGTTCACCCCATGGCAGAGCGGAGGCCTTCGGGCAGAAGGTTTTGCATAAGCCCAGGTCTCAGCTCTATTTTATGTTGCTTTTCTTTTCCTCTCTTATGTCGTGCTGCCTTACAGTATAATATGTGTTTGTCCGTCTGCCTCTGCAGCTGCCTGAATGCCCCCTTTTGGAGCACAATAGGGATAAAAGTTCTGTAGTAACTAAACTTTTTAAAGTGACCCTCCCCTCTTCTCAGCATATCTGCACACCCTCAGAGGCCTGCCCCTGGGCTGGTGATGGGCTGGCTGCCTAGGGTCACCCGGGAACTTTAAAACACACCAAGGCTGACTGACCTCCTTCCTAACACCCTGATGTGAATCCCTGTGGATAGGGTCTAGCAGTGGGTTGTTTAACAAGCTCCACAGCTGACAGTCCCTGAGACAGAGACAGAGAGACAGACAGAGACAGAGCGAGATAGAGTGGGTCTGTGCCCCTGAGCCCAGAGCGTCCTACGCCGTTTACTCCAAACCTCTCACCTGAGTCCAGAGCAGTGCTTGAGGGGCTGATGGTGGCAGTAATGAGGGTCACGTGAGATGTCAATGAAAGTCCTCCCATGCACTGCACGGTTTGAAAGTATGGAAGGTTTAAAGAAGGGTAAGCAGTGGGATTTATATTCTTTTGGGGGAGGGGTTGTTTTTCATTTTGGTTTTCGTCTTGTTTTTTCAAAAAATAAAATCAACTGAGGGTTTGCTATCCAGAAGAAAGGAGTTTCAGGAGAAGCTTTAAGAATCCTTCTCCCACCTCTTTGGGTTGGTTTCTGCCCCTCCCAGAAGCAGGTTTATGGAGTCCTCAGTATGAAAGGCAGTCAGCAGGCTCCTCCAGGGAAACTGAGGCCTTAGGCTGAGGCAGGTGGGGGTCCCCACTCTGCTGGGTGTCATCAGCGGTGGGCCGGTCGGCCCCAGCAGCAGCTGCGCTCGGACACTCCACCCTCCCATCCGCTTGCCTCCTGCCCTGGGTGGGGTCCTCCTGGCAAAAAACTCTCTGTGGCTGAAAGGGTGGGGATGGCAGTGGGGCTCCTCTGCGCCTTCAAAGGGTGAGACAAGCCAAGGGCAGAACTGCCTGCCTGAGAGGCTGGGCGCAGCCTTTCTGGGGGACACTGGGCCCCTGTATCCCCTCCTGGAGGCTATTGTGGGTTTTCCCGAAACCCTGCATGGCTAGAGAGTCCACACGGGCTGGGCCTCTTCGGCCCCCTCCCCTCTCCTCTCACCCGTCTACAGCCTCCCTGGCCTCTGTGATGCCCACAGTGCAGTCGTGGTCTTTCCTTGGCTCAGACATGCCTGCCATGGGCATCTTGCCCTGTCCCCCCCACCAGGTGGCTCATTCCTGCCTGTTCTTCAGGGGGACAGGGGAGGGCTTGCTGCCCCCAGAGGACATATCTTCCCCCAAAAGGCTGTCCCTAGGCCTGGGACTCTGCCATCCAAGAGAATTTACACCTGAAGTCGCCTGTTATATTGCAGATGTCCGGTGAAGGTGCCTCTTAAGCCATTACTTTGAGGTTTTCTGCATTGGGTCATGCTCTGACAAGGTGGCCTGTAGGGCAGGACAGGAAGGGTGACCTCTGGGGACAGGGATGCAGAAAGGGATCTTGTAAGAGGGGCATTAGCTGGGGCTCTTCCAGGAACAGCCTCAGTGCCTTTCCTGTGAGCTGGCGCTGAGGTTTTCTGGGGCTAGGGGGAAGCTCAGTGCCATGGGAGGTCAGAGGGTGGTCTTGCCACCTTTAGCCTCACTTCACTCCATAGAGTCAGACTGCTGGAGGCAGGGGAGTTATGTGCTATACCAGGCATCCCCCGTAACATCCTCAGTAAGAGGGAGCTTACGCATCCTCAGTAAGAGGGAGCTCGCTACCTTATGCAGCTGACTGCTCCATGATTGGACAGCTCTGGCTGTAATGTCATGTGTGTTCTTCATCTCGAAAGAGCTCCAGACCCATCTCTACACATACCATTCCACCCCTCCAGCCTGTCTTGGAAGCACCTCAAATTCAATGTCTCCAAGCTGAGCTGGAAGTCCGGCCTGCCTGGCACCCCTCCATCTGTGAACGCACTGGCATCCAGCTGTACTGACTCCAGGTCCTACTAACTGCACCTTCTCAGCCTCCCACAGACTTGTCTTCTTCACTGTATCACAGCCTGCTCTTCCCCACCCAAGCTACCCTCAGCACTCCTAGGCCACGGCAGGAACCTCCTAAGTCATCTGCTTAAGTTCATTCTGCCCTGTCCCCTTCACCCACATGGCAGCCGGGGTAATCTTTCAAAAGAATACGATCTATTTACACATCTAAATACAATCTCTAAATGCAATCACCACATGTCCCTGATTGCAACCCTTCAGTGACTTTCTATTGCTTCTTATTCTGGTCCATGAGGTCTGTAGGCTATGGCCCTTGCCACCCTCTCTAGCTTCATGGTTCTTCTTCCTTCACTTTTGGAGTCCAGCCATCTGGCTGTACAGGGTCTTGGCTCAGAGCACAGATTCTAGAGGCCAGACTGCTAGGTTTAAGTCCAGCTCTTCTAATTACTGGCTGTGTGACATTGGGCAAATTGTTTAAGCTCTCTGTGCTTTGGGTTGTATCTCTTTAAAATGGGATTGATGATAAAAAGAGCATCTCCTTCTTTTGAATGTTGTTTCTAGGATTAAAGAAAGTTAAAACAAGTGCTTTGAGCAGTGCCTGGAACCCCAGTAATAGGTATTGCAATCTTCTGGAAAGAGCCACCCCCACCCCGACATAGGCGTATGGTAGTGGGACAAGGCTCAGAGCCAGGTTCAAATCCTGCCACTGCCCTTCTTGGCTGTGTGCAAGTTAATACACTTCCCTCTGTCTCATTTTCCTTGTTCAGAAATGGGTTGCAAAAGTGCTGAATGAATTAATATATGTAAGATTCCTGCCTGGTTCACAAGAAGCACATTATTATGTCAGGTCTTAGCCATTTCCCCCTGTACCTGAGCCCCTCTCTGGTCAGTTACTGCTCATCCTCAGATGTCAGCCTGGCTGTCACTTCCCCATGATGAACAGGCCTAGTCCAAGCCCCGGGACTGGCTCTCAGCACCTCGCCCCTCCCAGCCAGTGCTCTGATGACTTGCTTCACGTTGGTGTGTGTGGTTTGTAGACTCTCACATGCCCCTTGCTAGAGAGTAAGCTCCATGAGGACAGCCTCCCTGTCTGCCCCACTCACACATGTCCCCAGCACTTTGCATGGTTCTGCAACATAGATGCTCGATACTCATTTTTGGAAGGGAAGAAAGGTGAGAGAGGCTCTGATTTCCATCCCAACATTCTTAGCCCCAGCCCCTCCCCCACTCCATTGTGGGGGACCCCTGCTTCATCTGGCACTAGGTCCAGAGATGACCTCAGACCCCTTGAAACTGGAGGTCCATCGGCCGCATGCTGACCTGGCTCCACATCCACGTAGTTTCAGGGCCCAGCTCCTGTCTCCCCTTGAGGCAGCAGCAGAGCCTTAGTTTAGCTGGAAGAACTTCCACAAATGAAGGCTGGAAAGTTCACAGGGGCCTGTACCTCCTTCCCCAGTTTTTCTGATCTGCAGAGCCTGGAGCAATCTCTCTCTGTGGTTCTGGTGAAACAGGGAGGCGGTGGCAGCTCATGGCATCTGGACGATCCTCCAGCCCCTGTTTCATGACCCAGGGAGTCTGTGATCAGGCGCCAAGTCCATTGCACAGAGGGAGTGGGGGAGGGAGAGAGAAGACAATTCCTTAGGCTTCCCCCCCATGGCACCCCCTCCTGTCCTCCAGCACACAAGCTCCCAGAGCAGACAGGGCTAGTCTAGTTTTGGTGGGTGTGGGTTGAGTGTCTCCATTTCCTCCGCTTTGATTTCACCCTGCTGAGCTGCCTGCGCTCCGGGGCACGCAGCCGCATCTGGGCCTTTCCCCTTAACAAACCCTGTCTGTGGGGCCATCCCTCTCCTGTGGTCCCTGGGATCCAGCCCACAGAGCCAGCAGGGTGCAGCCCAGGTCCTGCCTCTGTGCCTTTGCTCCTCCCTGGAATGCCCTTCCCCACCCCCATCTCCATCTATCCAAATTCTGCTCAAGCCTAGGCCAAAGCCCACCTGGTACCACAAGGACAGGTTCTAGGGGAACAGATCTAAAAGTAAGTAATTTGGTTCAAGTGTGGCTCAGAGACACCAGACCAGACCCTGCCCTCAAAGGGCCAGTCTTCAACAGGACAACAGCCCAGTAGCAGCAATGGCCCAGGGTAACGAGAGGGCTCCACAGATGATTGAGCCCCCACTCTGTGTCAAGCATTGTAATTAGACGCTGGCACAGGGGCCAGGGCTTTGCCCAGTGTGGTCATTTCAGTGGGCAACTCCTTTCAACTTCTGGTTCTTGAGGTCAAAAGGCAGGGCTGCAGTTGGGACCCTCACTCACCCTCCCCCGTGTGGGAAGAGGGGAGCTGAGTTTCCCAGGAGGGGGAGGGGCAGGAGCACACGTGGGCAGCAGTGCATGAGGCCAGGCCAGCCTCACTGTGGCATGTGGGAGGAGGCAGGCCTGGCACCAGCTCAAGAGAAAAGTGGCCTTCATCTGGCCGCTAAGAAAAACAAGCTGGTATAGCAGGTGCTCACCCTTCTTCACATCTGGACACCTCTTTTTGTTTTCTGATCTCATCTCATTTTATCCCTCCAGCTGTCCTGTATGGTCCAGCAGATAACTGATATTATTCCCACTTCACGGATGATGAAATCAAGGCCCAAAGGGGTTACATTCTTAATAAACAGTGAGAATGCTGGGACTAGACCCCAAGGTCCTGGCACTCCCAAAGGTAGCTCAAGCCCATGTCAACACTGCCAAGCTCTGCGTGTAGTAGATGCTTTATTGGGGCTTGAGCCCAAATACAGTCCCACCACAGCCTCCAAGGCGGGTGGGTTCTAATAGGAGACATACGCTGATATCAAAAATTAATTATTAAATGCTGCAGCACTTGGCACAGTGCCTCGTATATACTGCTTAATATGTGTAGCAATTATTATTAACTCTTGTTTAATAATTCCACCTGGTGAGTGCTTCATGGTTTCTGAAGCACTTTCTAAGACAGCACGTAATAAGTTAGCAGGTGGGTAATATCTCCATTTTGCAGATTTTCCCAGAGTGGAGATGCCAGGCTCAAGGTCGTGGCTGTGGAGTACAGCACTCACCTGGCCTCTGCTCTGGGCTCCCTCACACCACAACTTGGACCCACCCACATATAACAGAAGCCCAGGTTGGGCCTGAGCCCTTTAAGAGCCCTGAGTGGGGCTGAGCACAGGGAGGGAGTGGCCCCTGAGCCCCAGGCCAGACCTGAGCCACATTCTCTGGTGGGGAGTTAGTGGCAGCTTGGCATTTTCCCTTTGATACTGATACAGGCATTTTAATAGCTGCAATGATCCAGAGGGTGATGTTTCAGCTCTGGCCATGCGGGGCATTCCATGAGGCCCTGGCTGCCAGGAGGGGTGAAGCAGGAAGACTTCTCTGGCCAGGATGGCTGGGGTCCACCCCAGGACCTGAGAAAGGTTTACACCTGCCTGAGCCCCAGCCTGGGCATATCAAACCAGGGGTCTCAAAGTCAGATCCCTAAGAGGGCAGTGGCCTAAGCGAGTGAGACTAGCCAGGGGGAGGAAACTGTGGTGAACAGGACAGCACATGCCCACCTAAAAGGCGCAGGCATCATGGAGCACCACCCAATCATTACTGCAGCTCAGGGTTGCCGGATCCTCCTGTTTCCAAGAGAGACCAGAAATCTAGGCCTATGTGAAATTTCCTAAGCAACCAATATTTATTGAGTACCTACATGTGCCAGTCACGCTCTAGGCACTGAGGATGTAGCAGTGAACGAAACAGATCAAAATATCTAGGTCTTTGTCGAACTTGCTTTCTAGTGGTGGGGGGAGAAAATAAGCCAGATAAATAAGGCAAGAACAGCAAAAAATGTGAAGGAGAAAATAAAACAAGGAGGAGGGATAGCAAGTATATTGCAGAAGGGCCCGGGGGACAAGGAGGGCCTCACTGAGAGTGAGCCAGGTAGTAGCTAGGCAAAGAATATCCCAGGCACAGAGGCCAGTGAGTGCAAAGGCCCTGAGGTAGGAGGAAGCCTGGCTTGTGCAGGAGCAGTAAGGAGGCCTGTGTTGTCACCCTGGCTGCTGTTTTGAGAATGGTCTGGGGCAAGGGCAGAGGCAGGGGAATCCATCAGAAGGTTATTGCAGTAATTGGACCAGAGACAATGAGGCTTGGACCAGGTGGCAGTGGTGGAGGCAGTGAGAAGGGGTCAGATCCTGGATGCATCTGGGAGGTAGAGAACAGGAGTTGCTGACTGAGTAGGTGAGGAGTAAGAGAGAAAGAGCCATCACTGATGATCTCAAAGTTCTGAGCAACTGGCAAGATGGAGTGGCCATTACCTGTGATGAGAAAGACAGTGGGTGGGCTACGCCTGGGAGAGTGGAGGCAGAATACAAGAAGCTCAGTTTTGGAATGTCTATCAGTGGAGATGTCAAATAGGCATCTGGATATATGTATGTCCGGAGTTTGGGGCGGGGGTCCAGGTTGGAGGTGCAAAGAGAGGGGCATTGTAACATATAGGTTTCCCCTGCTATCCAAAAGTAGAGGGATCCTATTAAAGCTTTCGTAAAGCAAAATAGCGTGAAGCGAAGAAGCAATTACCTTCTTGCTACCTGAAGCACTAAATAAATGGAGATAAAGTACAGATGCTCACAGACACAGTTCAAAGCTCTGGGGCTTCATGTTGAGATACTGAGTGTGATTCCCAGGGCAGGAGCTTGGCAGTGCCACTCTCTGCTCAGGGTATGTGCTGTCTCTCACTGCAAAACAAAAGCTGAACACTATTTGTTGATTTTCCTCTTTTATTAGTAAAATGAAAAATCCTCTCCAGATTTCTTTTGGCTAGCAAAAACAGGTTCTGGTGTAGGTCTTTTGTAAAAGTGAAGTGGGTAAAGCAAATTTTCAAAAATGGGGGATACCTTATAGATGGTGTTGAAGACCTAAGGCGTGAGAACCCCAAGGAACCAGCACAGAGAAAAGAAGCAGAACTGGGCCCTGCAGCCCTTCAACGTTCCACTGCCAGTGTGGAGAGCCAGAGCTGCTTGGGTGGAGGGAGTGTAAGAGCCTGATGGGAGTGGTCCAGGGGAGAGCAGGGGAGACACCCTCCATCTGGGAGTTTTTCCAGGAAGAGAGCTAAATGGGGTCCAGGGAGGATTTTGCTTCTCTTTTTTATGATGGGAGGAACAACAGCATGTTTGCATCAGAGTGGGCAGACAGCTGAACCCCGCTGGAAGACTGTTACTTTCTAAGTACATTTTTATGGGAACACAGCCATGCTGGTTTTGCTTTCGCGTTGTCTGAGGCTGCTTTTCACCTACGACAGTAGAGATGAGTGGTTATGACAGAGATCGTATGGCTCACACAGCCTGAAATATTTACTAGCTGGGCCTTTACAAAAAACGTTTGCCAATCCCAGTGTAAGTGATCTGGTCTGGAGGAGGAAATGGATGATACAGGCGGGAGAGGGGACTTGCCTGAGTGATGTCCTGGAGCAGGTGGGCAGAGGAAGACCTGGCATGCTGTGCGAGACTAGAGGAGGGAGAGGGTGCGGGCGGGTGTGCCTGGAGGGTGGGAGCCCCTGGAAGACCTCTTATGCTGCTTCTGTTTTCTCAAGGTCATCAGGTGACAGTGTGGTTGAAGTTGGGAGAGAGGTGTGAGAACTACTAGGACAGTGAGATGGAGGGACTGGGGAAACGGAACATGCTTGCTGGGCTTCATCTGAGATGATGCTCATGAATTAAGTGAGGCCACTCAGCAAGGCTGTGCACTTTCCCCAGCTTCCTTCGCTGCTTTGTTGGTGGTGTTGGGGCAGTGGAAACATTGCATCCACCAGGTTTGTGGCTTGGCCAAGAGAATGCGCTGAAGATAAAAGGCATCAAGGCAGCCGAGGGTGGAGCCAGGGGAGTGATTATAATGACTGGGCACAGAATTTAAGCTGGACAAGGAGGGAGGTGAAACATGGTGTGCCAGAGACAGTAAAATGGACTGAAGGTCCGCGGCTGGAAGGATCCCTGGGATTGAGAATGAGAAGGAGTGAGCTGCGGGCGAGGGTCAGTGGGTGGGGTTGAAGCCCGGACTCTGGAAGGTCTGTGGTGATGTTGGGATTTAATGCTTTTCAAAAATAACCATTGAGTGGGCCAGGAAACCACACCCTGAAGTTAGCCAGTTTCCCACCTCTGTGTCCCTGGTAGCTTGGCCCTCTCAGATGTCTCCTGCCCCTCCTGTTGAAGGCTTCTGATTCCCAGGTCCGCCTTCCTCATCCAGGCCTCTCCCCTGAGCCCCAGAGCCACATGCCCACCTGGACCCTTCCACTAACTCAGCTTGTCCCCAACCAAACTTGTCACCTTCCACCTCCCTCGATGGGGGCATCTCAACTGCCCTGGGCAGAGCCCAGCCCTACCCCCACACCAAATCCGTCCGTGCCCATCCCTTCTTCCTCCTGTGTATCCCTTCCCCTTGTCCACTGCTCCCTGTTTTGCTGCCGTGCGGCAGCCCAGGCCACCAGCGTCTCTCTGTTGGATGGATGACGGCAACAGTCTCCAGAGAGGAATGTCAGCCACCAACCTTCTCACTGTCCTGGTCTATTGTCAACATGCTGCTGGAGGGCCCTTATGCCGGCCACATTTGACCACGTGCCTCCTCTGCTTCAAACCCTTGGTTGGCTTCTTCGGGCTGGACCCTTCCCTGGGCACATGGGCTCCCATCACCCACTCAGCTCTCAAAGTCTGCAGTCACCCGGACACTTCTCCGTGCTTCTCCCACATGAGGCTCAAGCCCCTTTGCAGATGGGGACTGTGTCTTGTCCTCCATTTTGCATGGTCTCACAACCAGTAGGGCTCCATATACATTGGAGGGATTGAACAGAAGTATTGAACTTGAGGTGAAGGACTTGGAATTGTAGCCCTCCGCGCCTTACCTGTCAAGGCAATTCCCTTTCCCTCTCTGTCTCAGTCTCCTTGATTATACAGTGGGGCTGATTTGTGGCCTGACTATTGCCAAGGGTGAAGGTGAGGGTCAGGTGAAGTCTCAGGAAATGTGAAAGTCACTGCCAGTTCTGCCTTAGGTCAGGTTCCCAGAGAAACAGGCTCTGAAATGGAGGTGTGTGGGCAAGAGGCTTACTGGGATCAACGTTAGAGAGGGTGAGGGAAACAGGGGTGGGCAGAGGGTTGAGCTGTGATGCAGTCATGACAGAGGCCTCAGCTGGTCCCCCGGGGCTCTGCCACTGGGATGGCCATCAGAGCCGTCCTAAATCGAGGCACAGGGACCAGGACGGTATCCATAAGTAATTGGATATGGGTTGCCTGAGGAATGGGCGTGACCCCAGTCAAGGCAATTTTTTCAGCTGAGAGTGGTCCCTGGAGAGGGGCTAGACCATCAGCAGCCAACACACCCGGCAGCTAAGGATAAGTGGCCTGATCCTGAGCAGGAGACTCAAGTGGCTCACCCCACATCTGTACCAGCTCTGGAGTTTTAGGGCTGTCGGTAAGCCATGGAAATGTCAGGAATCTGTGTCCTGCTAAATTCAAAGTCTCTGCCAGTGCCCTGAAGACCTGCCCTCCTGCCCCGTTCCTATCCCTCCTTCCTCACCTGAGTCACTCCCACTGCACTGCCCCCTTCCCTCTTCCTCAAACATTCCATGCACAGTCCTGTCCCAGAGCCTTCACTTCTGCTGTTCCTTCTGCCTGGAACACACTTCCTCCAGATCTTTACACAACTCATGTCCTTACTTCCACCAGCTCTGTGCTCATATGTCTTCTGCACAGGGAGACCTTCCTTGGCCCCTGGGTTTAAAATACCACCTTCCATCACTCTGTCCCCTTATCCTGCTTTACTTCTCTCTATAGCACTTGTAATTGCCTGAATTGTATATTCATTTGTTTCTGGTTGTCTGTCTCTTCCAGTGGAAGGGGAGCCCAGGAGGGCAGGACCCCTGTCCACTTTGTGCTGCGTTCTCCAGCTCCAGGGTAGAACCCGTGCTTCACATCTTGCTGTTATTGAATGAGTGACAACCCTAGTGGTTGAACCCTGTAGCCATAATGCTGCACATTCAGCTGGCTTTGGCTTGTCAGCATTGACTGGCTCTGTCATTTAGCAGACTTGTGTCACATGCCTACCGTGTGCCACGCACAGCCACAAATAAGCGCCTTGAAGAGCCCATAGGTTGTCTGTGGGAAGGGATGTGGAAGTAGGTATGTACGGTGCCTTCCTGGAAAGTTGTACCAGTGAGCTAGGCTCAGAGCTGGACATCACAGTGCCTTCCACCAGACCTTGTCCTGGGACATCATTTGTTTGCCCAGTGGCCTCTGTGTCCACCTCAATATTCATCCACTTAGAATTTGTGTGCCAGCTTCCCTTACTGAGTGAGGGGCTCCCCTTTGAGACATTCCTCCCATCCTCCTTCTGTATGTTTTGACCTCCAGCCCCTACTTCTGCCCTCCCTACACACACTATCTGCCCCTTCCCCCAACACACACACACATACAAACACACACACACACACACAAACACACACACACACACACACACACACACACACTCATACACTCATACTATCGCTGAGCTCTATCTCCCAGGGAAATTTGTACACACTTTTCTCCAGCAAGATGGAGTAGACTTTGCATCAAAAGGTCTGAGTTCTCATCCTAGATCCACCACAGACTGGCTGTGTGACCTTGGGCAAGTCACTTAGCCTCTCTGAGCCTCACTTTCCTTAAGCAAAAAATGAAATCACTATTAAACCTACCTTAGGGTTTGATTATGAAATACAGATGTGATTCCCTGTGTGAAAGTACCCAGCTCAGTACACGGGGTCGGGGACAGGGTGGGGAAGCTCAGCAGACACATTAGTTTGATATGAATCCTCAGGAAGCTTTCCTGACCTTCTCTCTCCACTGCCAAACTAGCAGTGACACCAAATCCTATGACACCTCCTATGAGACTTTGTTTATGTCTCTCATGGCTCACCTTGAGTGACAGAGCTACATAGGAGTGAGGAGGCAATTGCTGGGGAAATGCTTATGGGAAGCCAGCTGGCATCCTCACTGGTCAGTATGTCAGGGTGGTGACCACAGTACCCAGGACAGAGTCGATCACAGCCAGCCATAGGACAGGGCCCATGGGGCCAGGTCTTCCAGGTTTTTAAAAGAAGTTAGAAATGCAGACTTTCATGGGAAATCAGCCTCTTCAAAATACTGGCAACAAATTCAACAAAAAACAAAATCACTGTGGAAACCAAATAAAATACATCTAAGGGCCAATTTAGCTCTGGGGCTACCAGCTTTTAACTGCAACACTGGCTTCAGAGAGAGGGGTCCAAATCCCAGCCTCCTCCCCTGCTGACCTTGGCCAGGTTAGTCCCCTCTCCATGTCCAGGTCCTTCACGTATGAAATGAGTGTAATAACAGCTAACATTTAGTGACGCCTCCTGGGTGTCAGGCACCTTTCTTTCTATGCACCAACCTCTTTGATCATCTCAGTAACCCAGTGAGGTTGGAACTGTTATCAGCTCAGGGTCCCAGAACAATACAGGAGCCCAGGCAGTCTGGCTCCAGAGGCCAGGCTGTTACCTCTGTGTGTATGTGCCACACCCGCCCCCTGGGGTGGTGGTGAGGACAGAGGCGCTCAGCACCCTGCCCTTTCCAGGTGCTGGTGCTTACAGGTGTGTCCTTGTCTGTCCATCTCCACCGAAATGGCAGCTTCTTGAGGGCAGGTGACTCAGTCTGCTTCATGCTACTTCTCTGAGGCCTTCCAGATTGGCTCCAGAATTTGCAAGCTGGTGAAAAAGAGGTTTGATGGAGGGGCAGAGGGCCTGCCTGTGCTTGGCTCTGTGAGGGACACAGAAGAACAGAAGTCACTGTCCCCACCCCAAGATCCATCAGGAGCTCAGACCTAGACAGGAAACAATTAGCAGAGAGCTGAGAAAAGCAGGTTGTGCCGTGAGTGTCTGAGTGTCATGAGTGTCGGGCGCAGGAAGGCCACAACTGCTTTATAGGGTCCTGTGCTTGGGGTTAATTTCTTTCAGAGCTCTGTGAAGACATCAGACCCCGAGGTTACCAAGATGGGACCTCTCCATCTGCTTCTCATTACCCAGCCACCCGGTGGCCAGGCTTTGATGCAGGATCAGTCCTCCTGCCAGCGTCTAAGCCGCCCCTTCTCCCCGCCCGCCCCACGCCGCTTTCCAGGGCTTGGCATTTACAACTCCCACTGACTCCTCGTCTCTGTCTCCTTGTGCAGAAATGGAAGCTCCACTCTCGGAGGCGCCGGGAGGCCCCAAAGATGTCTCCAGGATGTCACTGCCCACCAGGTAAGGACACCCCTGTGAAGGGGTGACTAGGACAGGGGACACACACCAGAGGCCCTCTCAGTGGCCCTGCCACACCCTGTTCAGAGCGATGCTTTTTATTTGGAAGATGGATGTTTACCTCCCATGGACCCAGTGATTGGCCCACCCATCCCCCAGCCATCATATATTCACTCAAACATTCATTCATTCATCAGCTCTTCTATGGGCCTGACATTGTGCAAACTGAAATCAGATAAGATAATGGGTGTGAAAAACTGTCAGATGTTACACAGAGTTGAGAAGAGGAGCCCCCAGGGGCAGGGACTTGGCTCATGTATTTCACCGCTGTGCCTCCAGCCCCTAGCACAGAGTAGATGTTCAAAAGGGCTTGTTACCCGAATGAATGAATTACCCTGCAATTGTAAAACCTTTGCCCGCCCCAGCTAGGTGGCTCAGGGGCTATGTGTTGACTGTCTGGTATCTAGGCTGCACATACACACACACACACACTCACACTCACACTTGTGTACAAGCTTAAGGCTGCAGGGCGATGTGGTGTGATCAAGCTAGCCAGTCTAATCTGGACTCTGAGGCTGCTTTTGCCTTTTCTGACCCCATACAGGCAGATCCCTTCCAAAGACACGATTCCAGTGCTCTTTGCTCTATGTTGTGCGGCCTGCTCCTCACCGGGTCTGCTCCTCTGGTCGCAGCTGTGTCTTGAGTCCCTGCTCTGTGCTTGGCCCCACGCTGGGCATCAGATTCAACCACATCATCCACAGTTAGTAATGTGAATAAGTCACGGTCCTGAAGGACTTTTCCAGGTTGCCGATCATTGTTATTAAGCTACAGAAATGACAGATGAGCAAGTTTCCATGTTTGCATGAGTAATGGGCTGCACCCCTTTGGGGGTGAGGGAGGAAGCTCCAAACAAGGGTCGTGAGAGACAAGGGGACACATTCAAGGAACCACAGAGGGTTTGCCCTGCTCTGGGCCTCTGCCAGCTTGGAGTGGGGGCCCTGGGTCCCCACTTAGCAGGACCCTCCCTAGGTTCTCTGGCAGGCCCTCCACTGGACACAGGGGCCTCACTCAGGGTCCCCAAGCCAGGGAGGAGAG
Organism: Camelus dromedarius; assembly: GCF_036321535.1. Taxonomy (NCBI): domain Eukaryota; kingdom Metazoa; phylum Chordata; class Mammalia; order Artiodactyla; family Camelidae; genus Camelus; species Camelus dromedarius. Next base: position 33,869,384 of record NC_087443.1, on the reverse strand, counting down.
GCCGATAGATGCTGAGTGTGTGGGAAATGGAGGGACCACATTCACTGGAGGCTGAGTCACAGTGGGGAGTCACAGTTCAGGTGCTGCCCTGGAAGCTGGTGAGACCGTGATGGGAGTCAGCTGGCCTTGGTCAGAAGAGGGTCGTCTAGGTTAATTAAAAGGGTGTCCAGAAGCCCTGGGAAGCTCCCTCCCTCAGGGCCCAGGAGATTGAGCCCTGGGATCTGGGATAGCTTTTGGGAAAAGAATGCCAAGATTAATGAGATGAGATGAAGGCGAGGGTGGGGTGACCGGGCCTGGGCAGAGCGACTGTGTGCACCCGGGTTTCTGGGGCCTCCCATGTTCCAAATCATTGTGTCTGTTGTCCTCATAACTCTTGGTCAGTTGTAATTGTTTTTTGCGCAAAGTATAGAATGCTGGTGATGGGCAGTAGATCTGGACCACAGAAGATGTAGGTTTGAATTCCAGCTCTGATATTTACTAGTTCCAGCTGTGTGACCTTCAGAGCATTATTTAACCTCTCTCTGCCCTGGTGGCCTTGTCTGAATAATGTGGATAATACCCACCTTGCTGGTGTGTGGTAGAGGTTCAGTGAGATCATCGTGGAGAGTGCTTAGCACTTCCCTAATTCCTAGTAAGCATGGTGGGGTTTTTTTGTTTTTGGTTTTGGTTTTTTTTTGGCTCCTCAATTCCTCTTGCACTTTAAAGATGCACTGAAATCCTTGCCAAACACGTGTCCTGCTGTCGGGGGCACATCCCTGTCCCTTCCCGGTCTGATTGGGTTTCTCACATCCTGGCTGCCATCAAAGTGGGGACCTAACCAATGGGTATTGATTTTGTGCTTGGGAGAATCTGGCTCAGGTGGTCCTGAGAGGTTGGGAGGTGGGAAGGGATGTGGGAGGAGGAAAGAAGGATCTGGAAGGGTGCTCCGCCTTGGATGGTGAGGAGAAAGTGTGAAGCAGCATCAGCAGCTCGTTATCAGCAGTGGTGGGAGGAGGAAGGGCTTCAGGCAGGCCCTCTGTGGAAGGGCCACCAGCGGGGACTGAGCTGGCTGACAGATGGGAGGAGGGTGAGCAGGAGCAGCTGGGAGGAGTGTCCTGGGTGTTAGAGAGTGCCCCAGAGGTCTGCTTGGCCCGAAATATGGAGCAGAGCCAGGTGAGCAATAGAATTTAAAGAATTCCAGAGAGTATGATGCTCTCCCAGCTTTTTGGAGAGTCAGCAGAGAAGAACTGGAGAGCTACCCAGAGGCATCTCAGATAAGAGAAGTGCAGAATAAAATGCATCTCCCAAGATAAGCTAAGTCCTGCTGGCTTCCTGAACCGTGCCCCCTCCTCCAGCCCTGCCCAACCTGAGGCTTCCCACCAGGTTGTAAAGTTACCTCCTCCACACTAAAGCCTGGGCCCTGTGCCTGCCAACCTGTTCTGAGTAGTAGCAGTTACTGCCGTTGCCCCTCACTGAGCACCCACTATGTGCCCGGCACGGTACTGAGCACCTCGCATTGATGGATGTCCTGCCCCAGAACTCTCTAAAAAGACACAGTGGAGTTCTGGCCTTCTGAAATATTTACAGTCCCCAGAGTCATGAGAAAAACACCTCTTTCCTTGCACCTAAATCACGCATCTCCAATTATTGCCTTCGGGTTGGAGTATATAAACTGCTTTATGAACCACTTTAAGGCCCCTGTTGCTTGCAGGACTTACACAATTTTAAAGTGTCACATCCAAAGTCAAAGCATTGTTCACTTTTTCTTGCCAGCACCTAACATTGTTCCCTATAGTAGTGCATGCACAGAATAGATGCTCAATGAATGTTCACAAATTATCATTATTAATTGTTCCTGGGTGATTGGATTCTTTCTGGCGTTCTCCATTTGACCTCCAGTTGGTTTCTGACACTTCCCTGGCTCCAAGACTGCTCTGAGTCTTGTCTGATGCTGAAATCACTTGCTGTTGGGACTGAACAAATAAACACACACTCGTCCTGATCACTTTGGCCATGGGGATAGGAGTCTAGAGCCCCAGACCCGTGCCTGACCCCAGTTTGCCTCTGTGGCCGGCTGGGCTGAGGCTGGAGCCCTGTGGTGGGTGTGTTCTTCCTTGTGGCAGCCTTGGGTCCCTGGGCAGCATCCAGAGGGCTTGGGACACATAATCGTGGGCAGAAAACCCACCTCTTTCCCTTCCTACTCTGACCTCGTCAGCATCCTCCCAGGATCCTCCCTGTCCCAAAATAGCCATCTACTGGCTGAGATCCGGCTGCATCCTGCTTCTGGGCTGCGTGCACTGATTGTCAGGGGAGTGATGGGCATGCAGCCCTGGGACGGGATGCCAGAGGTCGGGCCTTGTTTGAAGGGTCACAGTGGCCAGAAGTTCAGAGGAATAGGTGTGGGCTGTTTGCAAAGCATGTGGTCTGGTGGGACAGGAGGAGGGCCCTGGGAACAGATATACAGACTGTGGGACTTTCTAGGCCATTTGAGAAGAATACACAGATCAGGGAGACTCCCCATTCTCTGCCCCTGTTCTCAGTAACAAAGGAGAAGTGAGACAATATGGGCTCCAGCCGGCGAGGAAGCAGCTACTTCAGGTCCGCCACGCTGGGGCTGGGCGGGGCCGGCAGCAGGCGGGATGGGCCACGGCTGCACACACACACACAGGGAGCCATGACATACTGAGCTGCTGGAGCAGATCTCTTCACAGGCTGGGCTTCATCTCCAAGGGGAAGAGTGGGCCAGAATCATGCACTGACCTCCAGGCTGAGAGCGGGGGTATGGGGGTGATAATGGTCAGGTTTGGGCATTAGCGCCATTGCCAGCACTGGTACAGAGGAGGGGTGAAGGGGAGAGGAGTTGCCTCCAGCCAGGCTAGTAGGAGGGGCCACAGCCATGGTTTAGGGTGTGCCACTATGAAGTGTGCACGAAGTGCAGGGGATCCCAGAGGAGCCTGGGATTTCGGGAAAACGTCACTGAGGAGGTGGCACTGGAGGGTGGATGGAAGGGACAGGAAGCAGGTGGGAGGGCGTATAGTGAGAATATGGACTCAGCTTCCACCATAACCAGAGACCCCCAAATACAGGGACTCCAGCAGGGGGTATGGGGGACTCTTCCTTAGCAGGCCAGAGGACAGGGGTCCAGGCTGGGAGGCTGACCTGCCATCTTCATCACTTGGCTTCCATCTCTGGACCCCTGGCAGCGACTTCGTTCTTACCATCCCCTGGCCAGTGTGAAAGGAAGGGAGCCCAGGGAAGTATATGTTCAAGCGCTTAAGAGTGTAACTTGGAGCAAAAAAAACCCACATGCATTACTTCTGCTCATAGCACATTGGCCAGCACTTAGCACATGTTACCCCCAGGTCCAAGGGAGGCCAGGAAGTGTGTTTTGCTAGACAGCTGTGTGACTAGATGCAATTTTTTTGCAATGGGAGGTGAGAGAACAGATTCTGAGGAGCGACTAACAGTCTGCAGAGAGGGCATTCCAGGCTGTGTCACAGCCCGGACAAAGGCTCAGAGAGTGAGAAAAGGGCAGGTGTGTTTGGGAATGGGAAGCAGTTGAAGGAAGCTGGAGCCTAGAAGTAGTGATGGAAAATATGGGTGGAAAAAGACAGCAAAGGGCCTGGCTGAGGAGTCCTGGCTCTCTCTGTTCAGTGGGAGGCAAACGGTTGTCATCCTGAGGGTGGTGGTTGTTTGGTAATGGCTGCCTGCAAGGCTATGCTGAGTCAGATTCTGAGGCCGGGTCCAGGCTCAGAAGATAATGTGGCAGTCGCTTAACGATGTCTGCTGTGGGTGCAGAAGTGAAGGGCAGCCATGCCTGTGCCCTGGCTTTGTTACCCAACCGGAGATGGTGTGCTGACAGAGGAGGTTTGGGGAAGCAGGCATGTGACCTGATCCAATTCATATTCTAGATCACTAACTAGCAATGATGTGGAGGACGGCTTGGACGGCAGAGAAGCCCCTTCCAGCAACAAAGTCTGTGATTCTGTGAACAGAGCTTTATTTTCTCATGCGATGCTATTTGTGTCCAGGTTGGAAGTGCCTCTCTGGACTTGGTTATTTTCCCTAGGTGGTGAGAGCTGGTGTCCACACGTCCTGAAGTCTTTCCTTTGCCTAGCCTTGCCTTGTTTGTCCTGGCACCAGATTTCGCCCCCAACAGCCTCATGGCATTTACAAGGGCAGGGCCTATGGGCAGAGCTTCATACCAAACTGGGCCCCTTCACCTCCCCAAGGCCGCAGCAGAGTAGACCCATAGCCCCGCCCCTTTCTTTGTGGTTCTCCTCCTTTTGGACTTGGCTAACTCAGAAAGGGGAGAATTCAAACCAAAATGTCCTCTCGTGCCATTGGTAAAGAAGACTGCAGAGCCGATGGCTATTTTAGGGAAAACGTTTAAACTAAAGAAATACTGTTTTCAGATACCTGTGAAACAGTGCTTTACATGCAAATAATTGATGGGTTAATGCTGAGTCATTCTTGGCTATTCCTTAAAAGGCATCCCTGAGGGCTACTCTGGGAAGAGACCCTCCTATTCAGTTCAGACTCTCCCTAGTTTTGCTTTCACATGCTGTGTCAGCTTCGTTCCCCTCCCCACCCCAACCCGGCCAGGCCGCCAGCCCACCTCTTCCTCCTGACTTTGCAGTCTTGTCTCATGGCCCATCTGACCTCCCACACACTCGGGCTCCAACCCATTGTGGCAGCATCAGTGTCCCCTTCTCCTGCGCCCACTGCCCTCCATCGGTTGCTGGCTTATGTCAATTCTACTCCTCTGCTCAAAAAGCAGCTGTGGCTCCCTAGTGCTTATACATCCCCCCACCCCAATGATAAGCCCACCTTATTGCTCCAGCCTAGTCTCCATCCAGTATCCCACTGTGCTGTACTCCTTTGCATTTTCAGTAAAATTGGGCTACTTACCTGCCCTGCCCTGCATCTCACCTGTGCACACTCGCTCATGCTGTTGATACCTTTGTTCTCTGTTTCTACCTGATGAACTCTTCACCCCTGCAGGCTGGCTACAGCATCCCTGCAGCTCCTTCCGTCCTCCTCTCCTACCATAGTTCTGCTATTTGGTTACTATGCTAACATAATGCCTGGTGTGTGTGCTCAATGTATAATCCAGGCAAAACCACCCACTGGGACAAGCAATTTCTCTTCAGATGAGAAGTGAAAACAGACCAAGATGTACACACCTGCAAAGGGTTCTCCTTAAACATGATCATTAACCATTTGATTTAGATTCTACAGTATTGCTTGACAGCAATATTCAGTGTGAGGCGCTTACACAGTGAGAGGAGCCTTTGTGGGTTTCCAGCCAGGGAGAACATTCCCCGCCTACGAAATTGGAGAATGGCACCGTCACCACACCTGGGCTGGACCCTGGGAGTCCGCCTGGACACCACTGTTTCCCTCCCATCCCACTGATCCCAGAGTCTCAGGATCCCACTCTGCTGGTTCCTTCCACCTCCACCAGCATTACCCTGTCAGGCTGCCACCATCTCTCACCTTACTCGCTGCTGTAGCCCCTAACTGACCTCCTCCAATCCCTCTTCACCCGGAAGCCAGAAAGGTCTTTTGAAACTTAATGCATCACCCTGGTTATGGCCCATTGCAGCCCCAGCTTGCTCCAGAGGAGGACTGGCTGTTGCCTTGGAGAGGGCACCCAGACGTAAGGAAGCCCCCAGACCTCACAAGGAGGGGAGGGTCAGGGAACAGGCGTGGGAAGGGCCACAGTGCAGGGAGCCAGGTGCTGCCCGCTAAGAAAACATCCCCCCAACCCACCTGCCCTGGAAGTGCCTCTTCTCTCCAGGCTGTCAGCTCTGAGTTTTAGAGCTGCCTAGGGAGTTCTCTAAAGTTAACTTCTTCCCCATTTCCTCCCAAAAGCATTTCCAGATCCCAGCCCTCCTGGACGACGCTGATAATGTGTTTCTCCTAGATCAGCTCTGATAACGCCTACCCGGGTGGTCGCGGAGATTTGTAGAGAAATAAAAATAAGGAAACGGAGGGTTCCGGACAGGCAGTGTGCCGCACCCGGAAGGGCCCTGGACTGGTAATCCGTCCCAGACCTTGGGGACTCTGAGAGGGTCACTGCCCTCTCTCTGAGCCTCAGTTTCCTCCCTTGTAAAGAGTGGTGAACGCCTTTGAAGAACAACTGGGCAGAATCTGGTCAAGTGTGGAAAGCCGCCCCCCTCCCGGCTACATCCTAGAGAAACACTCACACGTGCATGAGACAGGAAAGGATGTCCACCTCAGCACTATGTGTACTGCTAAGAAAAGGAAAAGAAAACCTAAATATTTGTCAGCAACAGAGTGGAGACACGTTGTGGGATATTCAATTGCGGTACTTTCGCCTGTGAAATACCATACACAGTGAGCACAGATGAACTTGACCTCCAGACCAAGCAGTACCTGGATGAATCTCATCTTCTTGAGGGAAAAAAGCAAATAATAAGAGAATATTTACAATATAATTCATTTATATAAAGTTAGAAACATATAAAACAACATCATACCTTTTAGCAGTCATCCTCCATTTCCCCAACCCTCCCAGCTCCAGGGAACCACTAATCTAGTTTCTTTTCTATGGATTTAGTGAAATGTTTTCAAGGTTCATCCATGTTGTAGTATGGACCAGTATGTCATTCCTTTTTATTACTGAGTAATACATCATGTTAAGCCTTTTTGAATATCTAAAACATATCAAGATAAAATATTTCTAATCATCAGGTTAATTTGAGAATGTTGTTGGATTAGAGTACGTTGAAGGAACCTAGAGGCCTGACTCTGTAACACCTAATGGGCATTCTCCACCAGCGAAGAGGTGACATTGCTTGGAGCTTGAGTCCCACGTGTGGGGCCTTCGCCACCTTTGGCAGCAATAGTTCCAGCCCTAGCAGGACCCACGTCCAGGAGGCCAAACCTTGCACAGCTGGACTCCAACACCCAGTTCCTTCCTGATGCTGTGCAGCCCCTTTCTCTGCCACCACCTCTGAGACATCGCACATGACTCTCCCAGGCATGGCTGGTGGTCCTGGGGGTGGCCAGGCATTGAGGGCTGACAGCCCTGCAAGGTCCTTATCTTTTCTGAACATCGATCTCTACCACTGTAAACTGAAGGTACTAGGGCCTGCCCGATAGAGATGAATATTCAACAAAATAGGCTATGTATCTATTATCCAGAGTCTTGTCTTAGGATCCGCTTTTGTGTCTCTGACTCCCCTATTACCAGGTGATGGCCCTGGGCAGGGCTGTGCTGTCTGTAGGGAGGAACAATTTCGGGGCTTCAGTAGCAGTGGTTCCCAGCTGACCTGCCCAGGAGAAGCAGGCTAACCCAGCGGTTACAAATGTGGGCTCTGAGTTCCAGCAACCCAGGGTTCAAGTCCCAAGAATCCCATTCTACTCTTATTAGTTGCAGGACTGTGGGCGAGTTACTGTCTTGACCTTGTGTAAAATGGGAATAGTGATAGTATCTTAGTACCTTATTGAGCCTGACACATATTTAGCTCTTAACGACTGTTAGTTGCCATGAGGAGGAGGAGGAGGAATACGAGGATGAGTGGAAAAGGCCCTTGCCCGGTTGATTCCAGCCATGTGAGATCCTGAAAGAGAATGCACATCAGGCACTGAACACATTAGGGAAATGTGGCTTAGCTGCAGAAGTTGTTCTCTCACTCCCACACCCCTCTCCGCCCTGCCAGAGGCTAAGCCAGTCAGTCGAACATTATGAAAAATTCTGGATGCCTCTGTACAGGACACCGTGCTATGTACTGCAGGATGCAAAATGGGTGAGATGCACGCCTGCCCTCAAAGAGGTGATGGCAGCATTTGCGGTGGGTGGGAGCCCTCGGGGAGAGTCCCAGCTCTCTCTGCCTCTCTCTTCAGCATCAGAAAGGTCACTTAACGTCGCAGAGTTTCCATTCGCTCACCTCTCACACTGAAATAACAATCTCACAGGGTGATGGAAAAAGTTGTTGGTCATTTGTGGAGTACTATACAAGTGAACAATTTTAGAGGAAGGGAAATTAGTCACAACGCACAATCCAGTCACTTAGTAGAAGGAAGACTGGGTTGCACACCATGAATGTGAAAAGTGCCGTGGACCACGGTAGAGTGATGGTTACTTACAAGCGTGGTGTTGGTTGACTCCTTGGAGGGGGTGTTGAGATCGCTGCTGACACTTTGAGTCAAAGGGCCTGGAACCCTGGTTTATGGAGAAAGACTCCGCTTCACACCACTCTGTCCAGCCACAGCCTGGAGCAGGCACCACTGGGCAGTGGGGTTTTTCTGAAGGGTCGTATTCATTGCCCCTTATCCATACAGGGTCTGGCGACTGGCCCTCCTGAGGGAGAAAAGGGCCACATTTGTAGCAGTGTTGGTTGGGGTGGGGATGTCTCTGGAATTTTGCAGTTATTCCAAAGAACAAGGGACATTTGTCTGGCTGGGTCTGGCTGGGTCTGGCTGGGTGGACTTGCAGGCAGAGAGCAGCACCCGCTGTGTGTTCATTTCTTCCTGTCTGTCCAGCTTTCTGCCTCTGAGAGGCCAGAGGAGGAGACCAGGAGAAAGAAGAGACCATTTGGTCCCACTCCTGTGATGATTTCACATGTTTGTAAGACACTCACCTGTCAGAGCCTTTCCTTAGAACCTGCCCTGTGAGGGCAGACACTGTGGTCAGAGGGGTTAAGTGAACCTCCATCTCCCACCCCTTTACCCCCACCCAGCAGACACAGACCAGGGACCAGTGGCCAGACTTCCAGGCTGACTGTGTGCATTTCGGGGCTGCAGGCTGTCCATGGGCCACATCATCAGGCGAACTTGGCCCACTGTGGGTAAACAAGGCCTGATTCTGTTCAGGGTTAAGTAAATGCTAAACGGATGCATCAGCATCATGTTTGGAAAATGCGAGAGAAGGAGTGATTATTTTTGAAGGGAGGCATCAAGAAAGGCTTCATGGAAGAGGTGGCATCTGAAGCAGGCCTTGCAAAACAAGTAAGATGTCAGTCAAGGAAAACATATATGAGAACATTGTGAGTGAAGGAAACAGAGTAATAAAAGTGTAGAGAGTGTTTTCCACTCTGGAAAAGGAGGAATAATCTAGAATAGCTGTAGCAAGCTCACCTGGAGGGATGGGGTAAGAGATAAGGATGGGAAGAAAGGCTGGGGTTTGGGAGGCAGACTCTGGAGGGAACTGGACACCACGCTGGAGATGCAGGGCAGGTTCTCAGCAGGGGTGTGACATGAGCCAGCTGGGCGTAGCTGCAGTGGAGAGGACAGTTAGTGCCAAGGAGAGGAGCCAGGAGGCGGCTGCCACCACCCTGCTAATAGAAGACATGGAGCAGCAGGTGAAGAGGCCGAGGGGTGGTTAAATCACAGAGGTAAAATTGGCAAGCATTGGCTGCTTGTGGGCAAAGGAGGGTCAAGGTAGTGGTGACCAGGTAACCAATGAGCCTATGGCATGTATTTATATTAACAGATGGCATCATGCTTCATGCTTAATCCAGTACTGCTTATATTCCATCAGGCATTCTGTGCTGTAGGGCTGTGGTTATCCCCAGCTCCAAGATGAGGAAACAGGCTCAGAGATGCTGGGGGACGGCCCGAGGTCTATAGCTAGGAGACAGAGCCCAAGATTCTGTCTTCACCTTCAGGGACAAGGTAGAGCAGAAGAGGGTGGAGAGGAAAGATGCAGAGCTCTATTTTGGACAAGCCAGGGGTGGGGCGGGCGGGGACGCAGAATGTTCCCGTGGCAGTGCTGAGGGTTCCAGCAGGGCTTGTCCCAGGGAGAGGGGAGAGGGAAGCTCTGATTCTTCGGCCTTAGAGGAGAAAGGCCTTAAGTGTAGCCGGCACCTGGCTGGCAGCTGAGGCCTCTGGTCAGGGCAGAGAGGTGAGGGTGCATTTGCTGGAGAGCCTGCTGGAGGCACCCAAGCTGGAGACTTTGTGCCCCAGGAGTCATCCCCTCTCCCATGGCCAGCCCTGGCCCCACACATGCTGAGAACACAGGTGCTCCCTGCCTCACACTCAGGGAAGGGTCTCCATCTAGCCTCTATCCACTCTGCCCTGCAGGGTCCCAAGAGAAGGTTCTATCACCGTGATGCTAAGGGAATGTTGGGTGCTGCTTTGCAGGAAAGAGGCAGTAAACGGGAAGGACCATGGCCCTTGTAAAGGACTAGAAGGGAGGGTACAGTGGACACATGGACGCAGCCCTCAGTTCTTCCTGGAGCCACCCCACCGCCCACTGCATTGCTGGCTGCCCCGACTCCTTGTTACAACCTAGCCAGCTTCTCCTCTCAGCTGCTCCCTGGCAGCTAGTCTGATTGCCCACTTCTCACCTTGTGCACCTCACTTCATCCTCCCAATCTCTGAGGTTAAGACTCCCATGACCGAGCTTCCCAGGTGAGGACTCTGAAGCTCAGAGCACTCGCTCAAGGATGTAGTAGGGTTGGGATTGGAAAGCAGCCCAACCCCAAAACATCAGGAGATACATTGTTCTGCTGTACATCCTACAGTGTACATCCCACAGCCCCCGGAGTGCTCCCTGGAGCGTAGCAGGCAAACTGAGGACTTGGCAGTGGCCGTAATGCTTGTCCTGGGAGGTGATGTCAGATAAGGCTGGAGGACATTAATTAATAATGATAACAACAACAACATGTGTTGGGGGCTTACTCTGTGCCAGGCACTGTTACAAGCACTTTATCACCTTATCTCATTTAATCTCTGTAATTACTTTATGTGGCAGTGCCATTATTATCTCCAGTTTACGTAAGAGGAGACTGAGGCCCAAAGAGGTTATGCAATGTGGCCAAGGTCACAGAGCTAGTGTGTGCTGGAGCCAGAATTATTTTAACCCAAGTCTGACCCAGAGCAGCGTCAGAATGCAGGCTCATTCTCCCTGTCTCACTTTTACTCACTCACTTACTCTGCAGACACTGTCTCTGGGCCATGCCCTGTCCTCAGGAGGCTCAGAGGCGCTCACAGTCCAGGTGAAGGGATGCATAGGTAAAGCAGTGGCTGCTGCAGAGACCAGGGACTCGGGTGGGAGCGGGCCCGCGGGTAGTGGCATGTGGGTGCCCTGCATGGGGCAGTCCAGCTGCCACCCTGGGGTCACCCCTGTGAGGTGGGCCACAAGCCAGGCATGGACAGCAGTCGAGAACCATGCTATTGACAGTGGCCTGCACAGCTGGATCTGTACCTCTGGCAGTAGCCCAGGGAATCAGAAGAGACCCAGGAGCCCAGCTGCCCTGGGCTCCCTGGTGAGAAGCAGGAGAGGCCCCCAGCTCTGCCTGAGGGGGTGTGACAGAGGTTGTGGGGTGAGGCAGGTGGAGGAGGGAGGGAAGAGAGGATTGAAAAAGGGTCAGACCCTCTAGTAGCCGAGTGGCAGCAGGGCGGCTCCGGGCCTGCCTGCCCATTCTTTCCAGCTCACTTCACAACTCATCGTCAGCCCACCGCTTCCCCCTTTGCCATCTGTGTGCGGGAGGCAGGTATGCCAGGCAGGGCGTCGTGGGAATGTCTCCAGTGGGCGGCAGTGCAGCAGGAGGAGCCGGGATGGCTGGTGCAGCACTCGTGGTGCCACATCCTTTGGCAGACAGACATCTCCACCCGGTAGAGACCTCGGGGAGGCTCATGGGGGCCGGAATGAAGGTCGAATGTGGGCAGAGGTTCCAGCAGCGTGGCCTGCCGCTTCTGTCAGCCCAAGGGAGAGGAAGTGCATGAGAACCTGGTGTGGAGCCACCAGCAGGCGGCAGGCGGCTGAGTGGACGCCAGCTCCCCACACGGCTATGCAAGCTGTCACAGGGTGGCCTGGCACATGGTGAGGGAGGCCGGGGCAGGTCCCAGACCTCCTGGGGCAGCATGGACAGGGCACAGGGCCACGTGCTCCCAGTATGTTGGCCAAGAGAACTCTCCTCGCTGCACCTCCAGGCTCCCGAACGCCTAGGGCCCGAGGGCTTTGGCAGCCGGAATGTCCCCTTCATCATCACTGGTTCATCATGCTGGCTTTGGTTCTGATTGGTGGGTCTCTGTGTGGTTATAGTTCCCAGTTCTTGATAGCATCACGCCTGCTGCTTCGTTCTTCGCTGATTGGCACTCAGAGGTATTGACCAGAGCGTGATGTTCCATTTTTACCTCAGGAAGTGGGGCTGGGAAGGGGACAGAGGACTCGTTGGACTGAAGGGACACTGACTCTGAGAAACAACACTGGAAGTCCATGGAGGTTTTTTTAAAAATCTCTATTATGTTGTTATTTTGAAGTCATGTGCCTTTGGCTCTGGAAAGCCTCTTCAACCCGGAAGAATCTGGCTCCCGATTCTCACAATTAAATAACACCGGCATCTGCCAAGTGCTCCCCCAACTTAGCTGAGGAAGGAGCAGGAGCAGCAAGCTGTGCGTTAGGAGAGGAGAGCGAGGAGCCTGTAAACTGTGGGGCGAGATCCACCTAATTCTGGATCCTGACTGGTTGTGGAGGAGGGGGTTCCTGCCCTCTGGGTCCTGCAGGGATGGAAGGGGGCATGTCTCCTCCTTACAGATGCCAAATCCAGCCTGCAACACCAAGGGGACTTCAGAGGCCACCTTGGGCAGGGAGGCAGCAGCAAACTCTTTCTTTGAAAGGAATCTTCCCTGCCATCCAACATATACATCATGTAAAAGCAGAGCCCCACAGGTGGGGTTGGGGAGGGAGTAGGGGACTCGAGTGCCCAGGGTCTGTCCCACTGGTTCCCCCAGGCACCTCGATGCTCTAGGAGCAGAATGCAAAATCCACTGGTGTCATCCAACCTGTTCATTTTGTAGCTGGGGATAATGAGGCCCTTAAGAGGATAAAAGGAGCTTGCCTCAACCTGCAGCAGGCAGCTGGGGAGTGGCCAGGCCCTACCCACCGTGTCTTGTCTTCCAAATCGGTCCCTAGAGCCACTACTGGAGTCACAGGGAGGCAGAACTTTTATGGAAACTGAGGCAAGGCAGAGGAATGTAAAATAGCCCAGTGGCCGGCATCAGCCAACACCGTGATATGTCCTGAGGCCAAGAGCTCCTGCCAAGCTGGGCATCTGGTTCTGGATTCATCTGTCTGTTAGACAGCCTGTCCTTCCTGCCAGAACAAAAGATGCTGCCATGTCCCTAAAACTGATTGGCCCCTGAAGCCACCACCCACCACACAACTATTTCCAGGGATGAAGTCAGATCCTATCATCTCTACTCTTCCCCTGGGGCATGGTCTCAATCACCCTCTTGCTTCTGGGGAGGGCGGTAGCTCCCTTGAGAGTTAGAAATCAGCCTCAACTCTCACTTCTTCTCCATCCTCCGTGCCCATCCCCCTGAGGGGTGGACACCTAAGGCAGTAGGATTGTGTTTCTGTAGAACCAATAGACTCAAAGATTCTGCTTAAAGAAAGAAAGAGACATACAGAGAAGGAAAAGGATTTTATTATCCAAAGGGAGCTCAGGCTGGGAGCCCATTTCTGATGTTCATTTTAGCAGCTGTGTAGCCAGGCTGGATGTTACTCAGAGCATTTGCCCACGGTAACTCCCTTCCCCCCTTGGATATGATGAGTCACTGTCTTGGCCTTGGGAAGCTCCAAGATCCCCCAGCCCTTCTCTGTTCCCGTGTGACCTGGTCTTTGTCATCCAATCAGCACAGGAGACCAGGGCCCTGTGGATCGGTTACTTCTGGGCACTCCATCCACCAAGCCCTGGGCGGACGGGGGCTCTGCCCTTGCTCCAGGGCATCCAGGCAGCCCCTTCCTCATATTGCAGGGGGCCACACATCCTGCTCTCGTCTCTTCTGTCTAACTTGTGTCAGAGCCAGACAGGTCTAGACAGGATCTAGTTTGAACCTGGGCTTTATAGGCAGAGTTTAAGACCCAGATAACGCAAGAGGCTGCTTCAGCCACGTCTGAAAGTGTCTGGGCTAATGAGTGGTGGGATTCTCTGCTGATGAGTTCCAGGATTTGACTGTGTTACAATGGGCAAGTGACTTAACTTCTCTGAACCTCAGCTTCCTCATCTGTAAAATGGGGATAATGATAGCATCTACCTCATTGCATTGTCGTGGGCACTAAGGAGACGTATGTAAAGCCTGGCACAGGGGAGGTGCCTAGTAAATGGTCCTGAGCTGCACTTACTCAGCTCTCCCGAACCCTCATGCAGTACTCTTTTGACTGCCCACATTGCCTCTCCTCCCGGAGCCTCTGAAACACCACTGCCGTGGGATCAACTCTTTCAAAGGAATTTTTGAACTGCTGCCTATTGGCTGCAGATATCTCCACTGAGCCCCTGCTGTATACAGAGTGCTGGACACCCAGTTGGATATAACATTTGTAAGGCTTCAGATCTGCACTGAATCCTGGCTCTTGTGCACATAGTGTGGCCCTGACTCTGGGCCTCAGCTGCCACATCTGTAAAATGGAGCTATGACAGTCTCACTGAGTAACTGGGAGAGGCCAGTGAGTTCATGTGTGTGAAGCTTTTTTGAAAGCTCTAAAGTGAATTGCTAATTTGCTGAGAACATACCAGTTGTTATTTTCATATTTACACAAAGATGAGCAAGACCTTAACCCCACCTTCCAGAAGCTCATCCCCTGCTGGGGCCCTGAGCAGTGTCCACAGGAAACATTTCACCACTTATATCATGCAATCGGTACATGCCAGCCATGGAGTTTAAGCAGTTTAGTGGTCTTAGAAGCCTATCAGGGCAGGTGACCCCTTCATTCATTCATTTTCAGGGGCAGGCACTATGCTAGGCTCTAGAAATATGAGGGGTCAAACTGATTGACAGGCCTCACCCTCCTGGGGCTTCCAATCTGGAAGAGAGAGTTAATAAGTAGGAAAAAAATAAGAAAATAGCCACTGATTGTTTTAACAAAAATAAATCAAAGGCGTGTTTTCTGTAGGATTAGGGAGGGGGCAGTGGTAACTGTGTTTGATGTCCTCCATGAAAAGGGGACATTTGAACTGCCAAGAGGGACCCAGCCTTGTGAAGCGTTGACAAGTGATTCAGAACTTGAAAAGTGCTTAGACTAAGCCTGGCATAGAACAAAGCACTATCAAAGTGTCTATTAAATTACTCAATCAAATGACTGATTAATTAAATCAGAGGATGGGGTGTGAGCATTCCCATCAGCAGGAACAGCATGTGCAAAGGTCCTGAGGTAGAAATGGGCTTGGTGTGTCTGAAGAGAAAGAAGGTCAGAGTGACCTGGTGGAGTGAGTAGAAGGGAGAGCAGTCATGGGCTCAGCCCTGCAGCACCTTGCACAACTCTGGCCTATGGGATTTGTGAATTTCATTGTTAGTGAACCAGGAAGCCACTGGAGGCTTTTAAAAGGGGGAACCAAATACTCAGAGGACAATTTATCTTCCTCTTGATGAGAATGGATTACAAAGGCACAGTGCAGAGGGAGTGAGAGAAGAACCTGTGGGTGTCCAGGTGAGAAGCAGTGGTGATAGAGGAGATGAGAAAAGTGGGGAGACTTGGGCTATGTTTTGGAGGTGACACTGGCAGGCCCTGCTGTTGGTCCACCTGTGTTGGGGAGAGAGAGAGAAGCCAGGCAGGACTCAGAGCTTTTTGATGGGAGCCATTGCCTAGCTAGGCTGTTAGGGGCGTGTGGCTGGAGCATGGCTGCAGCCCAAGGAGCTGGATCCCCGAAGGCATGGGGGCAGGACTGGAAGAAGAGTCTGGAGGGACAGTCAGTGCAGCTGACGGCGCCAGCTACTTAGGGTCCTGTAATGCACACACTCCCCAGCTGTGGCATCGTTTGCTAGAGTGAGAAGTTGGTTGAATGGCCTAGTTTCACCTCCAGTTCATCAGATCATGCCTGGATTAATAGGCAGAGAGAGGGGCCTGGGTTTGGGGGGAGGGAGAGATGGGCCTGTCTGTATGGCTGATGTGATGCAGAGGGCCCCCAGAGTAAAGATGTCCTGAGTTCCCCTTCCTACCACACAGCTCACAGGGCATTTTCTTCTCCACTGACTCCTGACAGGCTAGGATGAGGGGCCCCACTTTGAAACTTGAGCAAGATAAGTTTAGGACAAATTAAAGGAAGTCCTGCTTCTCACGGTGTTTCGGGAGCTCAGGGGACTGATGACCCCCTCGAGGTGGTCCAGGCTGGGAATGTCACAGGATCCCAAAAGGATCTGAGTAGAAGGGCAAAATGCAGAACCGTTAATGTCTCCGGAGAGGAAACCTGGGATCTGTGTGACCTTTAAGTTGACGTCAGGGAGGAAACCAGTCCCTTGAGGCTGATGTGGCCATGGAGTCAGGAACCTTCCTAATCTAGCCTCATACCCACCCAGGCGCCAGAGCTGGAGAGGCCCCAGACTCTGCCCTACTCTGTCCTCTCCTTTTACCCAGAAAAACACTCCTCTGTTGCCCATCTGCCCGAAACCCTGCAGTGGTGCCAGCGCCTTCACGACAAAGTCCAACTTGGCCCCATCTGACCCTGTCTCTCCCCACCTCCCCACTGCCCCACCGGCCCACCTTGCAGCCTCCCTGCAATAAATAGCCTTTCTAGGGCTCTCTCCCCCTTGCTCTGCCCCCTGCCAGGAATGCTTTCTCCATCTTTGCCTGTTAACTCTATCTTACCCTTCATACTGGGCCTTAGTTGTAAACCCAATTCAGGGAATCCTCCCCAACTCCCAGCCCCTTTTCCCACCAAATGCCTCTGCCAAAAGCTTCCTTACAGCTTGCCC
The DNA here is from genome assembly GCF_036321535.1 of Camelus dromedarius. Taxonomy (NCBI): domain Eukaryota; kingdom Metazoa; phylum Chordata; class Mammalia; order Artiodactyla; family Camelidae; genus Camelus; species Camelus dromedarius. The sequence continues at coordinate 33,852,740 of NC_087443.1, read as the reverse complement.
GTCCTCCAAGCAGCACCTTATCCCACTGTGTCATGGCTTGTTTAAATGTATGTCTCCCCTCTGGACAGCCAGCTCTGTGCCCCCCACAGCACCACGCATGGAGTAAATACTCTACAAATCATCATCTAAGCTATCAGACCCAGAGAACAGAATTGCTTTGCACAAAATCACAAAAGCATCCTTTCACTTATTCATTCATGCATGCATTCAGCTCATATTATTAAGCACCTGCTCTATGCCAGGACTTTGCTAGATGCTAGGGGCCCAAGGGTGAACACAACAAGTCTAAGAACTTGCAGTCTAGTGAGGGACGCACCTCTACTAATCCCACTTGCAAACATACAATTGCATGATGGCCAGTCCTACCAAAGGGAATACAGACTTTCATGGCAAACTAGAAAAAGTCTTCGGGGTAAGGGAGGTCCAGGAAGGCTCCTCTGAGAAAGTGGTCCTTGAGGAGCAGAAATTGAGCAGGCAAAGAGAGGAGGGAGAGCGTTCATTCCAGGCAAAGGGACCAGCATATGCAAGGACCCTGAGGTGGAAAGGAGTGCAGCAAGAATGAGGAACAGGAGGAGGAGCCTTGTGTCCAGAGTGGAAGCTGGGGGAGAGTGGCACAAGACAAGGTTCGGAAGATCGGCAGGAGCTTGGACATGGCTATGTGCACCATGTTAATGTTTTGGCTTTTGTCTTGAGTGCAGTGGGGAGCCACCAAAGAGTATTGAGCAGAGCCACGGCCTAATCCTATTGACATCATGAAAAGTTCAGACTAGCATCTGTACAGAGCAAGGACCAGAATCTGGGTGTCTTCACACCCAGCCCACACTTGATGTCCACGTTCTATACCCTTGCCCACCCGAGGTCAACGCATCTCTGAGGACTCGTTCTCCCCGTCCGCTCCCCCTTCCCAAGCATTCATCTGCCTGTGCTCATTTGGGCACTGGCATTATGCCCACCCTGAATGCTGGCTTTCCTCCGGCAGCCACAGCAGGCTGTGGGTATCCAGATGCTGACCCCAGTGTGCTGCCAGGGCATCAGCACCCACTGGGTGAGGACTGCTTCACCCCGGGCTTGCTCCTTCTTGGCCCTACTGTGCGAGGATTTTAGACATGGGGGCCACAGTAGTTGGGCAGCAGCATTTATACTGGAGCAGCATTTATACCTCACAAGGCCTCAGGTCTGCAAACGTTGGAAGTTGATGCCAGGACCCAAGCAAGGTTAACTCTTCCCCGTTGCCTGGGCTGCAGAAATGCAGTGAGAGTAAACTGTTTATATTCTCCAGCTGCAGAGCCCGTGACCAAAGGCCTCCTGCAAAGAAATTGTGGCTTGTGGGATGTGAGTGCTGGAGGATGTGGGACGATCTCCTCCGGCACTCACTGTCCCAGCAGGACAGGCAGGCCCAGGGGAACCCAGAGTCTCACACAGGTCAGTCATGCTGCACATGTCAGAGGACTCAGTGGTGATCACACAGGTCCGCAGCCTGCACCAGAGCTGGTGTGATTATGCTAAGCTCCTCCCACTGCACCCACAACCTGGGGGTGAGAAAAGGAGATGGTGTTAAATCCTGGTGGCTCACAGCGTGGGTTCAGGGCCACACAGCCCTGGGTGCAAGTCCTGCCTTTATCACTTGCCAGCTGTGGGTTCTTGGGCAAGTTACATAACGCCTCTGGCTTGTCTTCATTTACCCTGAAATGTCCATTATGGCTGTCACTGGCCACATGTGACTATATTTAAGTTAATTAAAATTAAATAAAGTTTAAAATTCAGTTCCTGGGTCACACCAGCCTTTTTAAATACTCACGTGGCTAGTGGCAATTGAGTTGGACTGCACAGATGTGGAACATTTCCATCATTGCAGAATGTCCTATTGGCAAGCTCCGATCTATGACACAAGGATGATGAGACTTATCCTATGGATTTCGATGAGGATTAAATGAGGTAATGAACATACGGAGTTAAGTGTTGACCAATGCTTACTGTGATAGTGAAGATGGAGACGGGATTGGTGACAGTCTGTCCCTTCCCGTGTATGTTCTTAGTGTCCTACTGCATCCACCAGGAGAGGTGCTGCCATCCAATAAAAAGAGGCTAGGCATCGACAAACCTGGATTTATTTATCAATAAAATGGTGCTGATCCTTTGCTCTGGGCCAGGCTCTGTGATAGGTGTTTGATAGGTTACAAGCTGGAACAAGAAATGGTCCTCATTCTCCAGGGGAGATGCCTGCAAATAATGTATAGAATGTAAAAAGCACCCAAGGAGAGTCTGAAGCAAAAAGAAAGGAATAGCAAACCTTGAGGGCTTCCTAGAGGAGGCATCATTTGATCTAGGTCTTAAAGGAGGTGTAGTGCTTGATTTTTGGAGGGCAGTTGGGCATCCCAGACCAGGGAGCAGCATCTGCTAACACATGGGACCTGGAAAGCTCTCTGTGCTATGGAAATAATGGACAGCTCAGCATGGCTGGGGCAGAAGGCATGGAGCGCAGGCCCCATATTCAAATGCCAGCCACTCAGGATTTGCAGGATTGGTGATATGAGGGAAGGAAGATCGTTAACTGTGTCCTGCCTCCCTGTGCCTCGTGTCTGCTTCGATTACACCTCCTTCTCTATCTGGAACCCCTGCAAGCCTGTGAAGGTGCACAGTGAGGTGAGGTGACAGCACAAACCATCTGGATTGGTCCCAGGACAAATATAAGGTGGTCTAACTCCATGCCTCAGCCCCCATCTGTAAAATAGGCTAGTGATAGTGGCCACTTCGTTGGGTTGTCCTAAGGACTGAATGAGTTCAGACATGTGACGTGCTTAGAACGGCAGCAAGCACACAGTGAGTGCTATAGAGGGATCAGCTGTCAATGTTAGCACGATGATGACAAATATCGTTGCTTTTGTCTTGGGGAAGGAAAGTGTTCAGCTGGCCTGTTTGATCATTTGAGCAGGACTTAAAGTTCCTAAAATCAGAGCTAGCTATGCCTCAGTTCCCTAAAGGCTATTTGAAAGCATGAAGTACATATGCCGGGTGAATGCAAACTGGAGAGAGGTGCCCTACACTGTCAACTCCAGCAGTGCTGGGGAGGCATACGGGATTGAGCCTCACTTCAGCTCCTGGGTGGATTTTCTGTCTCTAGTGGTTTTGCCCAGAGGGCCTGGGCTCCATCTGGGGAATCCCAGTGGACATGACTTTACATATGGGCCTTGAGAGATGAATAGTTTACTGGAGAGCCTACAAGAGAACCGTATTATAAGGTCCTATCTCTATTTTGTTGTATGACTCTGTTTCTTTATTTTCAAAATAAGACATTTGGTTGGATGGTGCCCAAGGTCCTTTCCAAGCAGCATCTTTTGGTTTGTTCCCTGGAAGGCTTGGGGCTTCTCTGGAGGTCCTCTCCTAAAAGGTGCTAGCCAGGGGCAGGCCACAGGCTCTCTCCAGCCTCCCATAACTTCTGTATGCAGAGGTACAGGGGCACCTGGGGAAGTTGGAGGAGCCATAGAAGGGGCAGTCTGGGCCTGAACTGATGTGGCCACCTACAGAAGGGACCATCACCCAGGTCTTCAGGGCTCTGGCAGCCTCTGAGCTTCCAAGCACTTTCCCAACATTCAGAGCCCCGAACCATGCCCCTGATTTCTGTACTGCAGCCCTTCTCAGTCTCAGAGGATCTCAGAGGATCTGCCTCCTTCCCAGGCTACACCCCATCTCATGGCTGAACTCATTCGTACTCACTCTTCAAGTCTTAGCTGACACCTCCCATCCAAGGGGAGCTGTCTTTAATCCCACCCAAGACTAGGTTAGGTCCCTCTAAGTTCTAGGCCTAGCGCTCAGTGCATGGTGAGTGCCTCAGCTGAGGTGACAAAGGCCCTCAGCACACATGTCCTCCTCAGTTCCACGTGGGCCTTGAGCAACAGTGAGGATGAGGACGTACATCTCTTCTAAGACCCCAAGAGGCCACATGTGTTCTATGTAGATGGGGTAACAGAGGGGACTGGCAGCACCTCACAGGCCACGGGGTGAGGGAGCTGAGACAGGAAAGAGAGACAGCCCCAGGTGTCCTTGGGGGAGTCCCTGCACCTCTGTGGGACTGAGTTTCCCTACCAGTACTGTGGCCCAGAGGCATCTTCCTGTGCTGACCTTCCCTGAGCATGATGCAGCATGTGGCTCTTGGTGGTCCACTGACCCCAGGCCCCACCCCACTGGGTCCCGTTCGCTCTGTAAGCTGCATGCTGTGACAGCTCTCTGCTAACTCCTTCCTTCTTGAGATATTCTCTCTTCCAAGTCAGTGTCTCCTAGATTTTCTCATGCCTTCCTTCACAGTTGTCTCAGCTACCTCCTCATCTCCCACCAGTCCTTTCAATGTTGGGTGTCCTTAAAACTCCACCCTTGGCATCCCAAACCTTCTCCCTATTGACCTCATTCACTCTAGTGACTCCCGTTTCTGGGCTCTGTCAGGTCATAAAATCAATTTAGTGGGCGGTGACCAAGCTTTTTTTGAATTAAGTGAAATCAAATAAAGAAAAATGAAGTAGAAAATGTCACGTGCGTGGCACGTGGTAAGGGAATGGTTGTTTCGTGGAGCTTTTCCTTTCTGTGGGTGTGTTCCAGTTTGCTTTTTCTTATACCAGGTCAGTCAGAAGTGTGAAAGCCACAGATGTGGGCCCTGACATCTCTCAAATGTACATCTTCAACCCATTTTCTTTCCCTGTGCTCCAGATCTATTATGTCCAGCTGCCCACTGCCCATCTCTACTCAGATGGCCTACAGGGTGCGCTAAGTCACTGAGTCCAAAATGAAATGCCCCATTTTCCTCTTGACCCAGCTCATATCTCTTGTATCCTCAGTCTCAGGGAGAAGTGGGCCTCACCACCCACTACCAAGACTAGAGACTTGAGAATCATCACTGCTTTCTCCCTCTCCCTCACCTACCCCGGCCACCAGGCACCATGATGTGTGCACTCAGCCTCCTTGGCATCGCCTCTTCCCCACCTCCTGCCCTCATGGAGATTCTTGCCACAGTCTGCTAACTATTGCCCCCCCTTTGCTTTTGGTCCCCTCCCTGCTACTCTCCACTTTGCAGCTAGAACACTTTCTCAGAACTGCAAACCCAATCAAGACCTCTCTTGCTGAAGACATTAAACTCCCCTGGGATGCTCCCAAAATCTCACTTCTTGCACAGCTTGGTTTTTTCCTATATTCTAGCCACACCAACCTAGGCATTCCCCAACCCGCAAGCCTCCTTCCCCCTTCCACTCCATGGCCTGCCCAACCTCCCCAGCAGGAAGCAGCTTCGGGCCACCAAATCTGAAAGCTTTCCCTGTCCCTCCACTCTTTCTTGGCATTACCCCTGCTCCCTCCATTTCACCTTCCTCCAAATCAACTCCGATGCCATGCCGACCTGAATGGAAATCACCTGCTCTGCTTAAACATGCAGGTGCTCAGGTCCCACACCAAACCTATGGCATCAGACTCGCCAGAGGTCTGCATCTAGAGATGCATTCCCAGGCATCCTCTGCCCGCTGAGTTCTGAACGCCGCTGCTGTATATACGTTTCTTTTTAGCGCATTGTTTTGTTCTCATCTCTCTTTTAACCCTACTTGTTGGTGAGCTCCTGGGAACACGAGCTAGGGCAGGGACAGGAACAGGGTCTTGCTATCTGTTTCCCCAGTGCCCGGCACGGGGCCTGGCCCAGAGCCTGTGCCCAGGCAGTTCTGAATGAATCGTTCCTGGATGTGGCACAGTTCCCATGCCCCCCTCCTTCTAGCCCGTGCCGGAAATAACCTTTTATGAAGGCTTTTGCAAGTGGTTTGTGATCTCTCTGGGAGGCCATGTACGTTTCCCTTGGTTACAAGGGAACCTAGATGAAGGGTGGCCCAGCCCTTAATTGAGGGGCTGGGGGTGGCCCCAGGACAGGGAGCCTGGACGAGCAGGGGCTCTGGTCATGCTAGAGGGGGGATGGGGGAGTGTCCTGGTTCCTAATCAACAGGAAGGGCCTTCTTCCTCCAGGATCACTTTTCAGCCCAGCTGCTTGGACATAACCTGAGCTGGGGTTGGGGCTGTGGGGGAGGGGCGATGACAGACAGACAGGCTGACAGGGAGGCCAGTGTCTGGACAGACAGCTTGTGGCCCTGCGAGCCTGCCCAGCTCCCACACACCCCCAGTGCCCGGGAAAGGCCTGTCCAGGGAGAAGGCTCAGCTGGTAAGCACATAATGCCCTCCTGCTCCCCTCCCCCAGCCCTTTCGTCTCCTCCTTCTGCTCTCTCCAACCTCAGGGACATTCAATCCTTCCTTTGATGGATAGCCAAGAAAAGACTTCTTCCATATCCTAAATTTGTTAGCACCAGCTAATCATCTTAACCTTCCTCCCTCCTGCACTCCCAACAGTCTCCTCCTTAAAGACACAGGGTGCTTTTTGGAATCTCAGCAAGGAGCCCCAGGAAGGACCAAATGCCCCACCCCACTCCCCCATCCCCCCATCCCTGACATCCCTCCTTTGTGCAGTGGCTGCTGGTGAGAGCCGGTGTGCAAACATGAGGGGTGGGGGCAGTGGCTGCAGCTCTGCTGCTTGGAATCCTCTGGATCCCCCTCCGTCATTCTTAGCTGGGGTTTCCTAGTGGGAGCTGCATCCTCCTCAGGGGCTTACCCACCCCGAGGCTGCAGCTGGAAAACTGAAGCCCGGCAAATCAGGTGGAGGCCAGCAAATGAATTCTGCTCAGACACTCCTCCTAACCCTTATTTTCTCATCTTCTCCCTGGCTCTTCTCTCCCAGCCTCTCCCTCCTCCTCCTCATGATAGCCACCACCTACAGCATGCTGACAGTATGCCAGGAACCATGCTTGGGGCTTGATTCCAGTCTCTCTAGAACTCTAGGAAGTATATTCGCATCCTCATTTTACAGATGAGAAAACTAAGGCTCAGAGAAGTGAAGGGGTGTGTGTATATGAGTTCATCGCATAAGAGTTAGGGCTAAAGCTTGGACCCCTATCTGCCTCAAGAACCGTGCTGTTGACCACAGTACCATCCAGTCTCCAAACAAACACATCCACAGTGCTCACACATGCATGCGCTTCAGGTAAAAGTGACCTATTGCAACCTGTTCAATGAATTCGCCCCATTAAAACCTTGTACAGAACCAGGCACACAGTAGGCCTGCAACACAGGAGTGCCCCTTCTTGGATCCCATCCCCCCACCTCTCTCTTTCTCCTTTCCCCTTCTCTCCCTGCTTACAACCCAGGTGAGAAGAGCCAGGACAGAAGAGAATGTGGCCCTGACCTCATCCTGGCCCTAAGCCTCCCAATAAATAATGGGTCTGTGTATAATTCTCTGGCTCTGCAGCATCTCAGCTCAGGAGGACAGGCGTTTGTAGGCAAGGGATTAGGAGCCCTGAGAGGGAGGGGCAGGGGCTCCGGCCAAGGTAGGGGAGGAGCCCTTAATCACTCGCCCATTACCCTCCCCATCTGTGACCCATAAAAGCAATCAGGCAGGCCCCACAAAACCAGCCAAGAACTTAAAGAAAGTTCAATAGGTTCTTCCCATCAAGGCTTCAGTGGGAGTGGGACTGGCCCACTGGGAGGGGGCGAGGGAGGGGGGCCGGGCCCTCTGCCTGCAGAGGGCTGCATCCTGACCCACAGGAAAGAGAGCACCTTCTGAGAGCCAGTGTGTGTGGAACTCAGGCAGGAAGCACAGCCCTATTTGTCCCCTGGTTCCACCCTCCTTCCCCTTTCTAGCTTGTCTGGGTTCTAAGAGTGGGGTTGCTGAGGATTCTGGGATCATTTGCTCAAGTCCTTTCAGTCGGGAGGTGGGGGAGCCACTGGGGCCAGCTGAGGCCAGGGGCTCTGGGGGAGGGGGCAGGACAAATGCCGAGGTTGCCAGGAAGATGGATAGATGACAGAAGAGCATCACGAAGCCATACTGCTGAGACTGATGACAAAGTGCGAGCAAACTGGCCTGAATTGAATCAAAATCACCCCGTAGCAAACATCCTGAGCCCACATGATGGCTGAGTAACCAGAAGCAAAGCTGCCATTTATGGAGTGCTTATTCGGTACGAGACCCTTGCATGCACATGTCCTGCCCTCCTGACAATCTTGCAAGCTGCTACTATTAACTCATTTACAAATAAGGAGACTGAGGCCCCAAGAAATGAAAAAAACTTGTGGAGCAGGGAGCTCCATAGCTACTGAGAGCCACTGGGATTTGAACCCAGGTCTGTTTGGCTCCAAAGCTCATGTACTGTGGTACCCAATGTTGTAAGAAGTGCTGGGAGTGTAAACATAATTCCTATCAGTGAAAGAGAGAGGAGCCCGACGGGTGTGGACTGCTTCTCTGTCTCCCTTGGATGGCATCTGATTCACCTGTCTTCCCCACCCTGGACTTCCACTGTGTCTTTCTGGAGACAGATGGACAAAGGATGTTTTGTTGGACCAGAAAGGGATCCCCCTCCTCTTATAAAAATGGAATGAAGCATCCCCACGGAAGAAACAGCCAGCACCAGCAGGGAGCTGGAGGGCAAGCAAGGCTGCACCATCACCCCTGATAACCACCCCCCCCCAGCAGCTCACCTTCTCCCTACCTGTCACAGGCAGCATGGACATCTGTGCGCCCAAGGGCTGCCACATCCAGCCAACATTGCTCCTGCACCACCATCCCTGTGGGGTTTCCTGCTGTTGCCATTGTCCCCCAGCCACCCAAGGCACCTTGACCCCCTTCTCTGCCTAAGCCATGAGGGCAATTCATCCCCATTTCCCCTCTGGCTCAGATGGTCTGGAATTGCCTTAACAGTTTTACCAAAAACAGAGAGAAATATTAAAACCATTTTTAAATGTCTTAGAATGTTATAAGGTTTTTAAATCACAGCACCTACAAGGAACAGGTTTCTGACCCTAAACCCACAGAAGTGACGTCCAGGCTTCAGCCCCAGTCTCTGGTCCCACCAGAGACAGGATGGGACTTCCCTCCCCTTGAATCCCTTCCCTGCGCTTTCCAGTATGGCGGCTGGGGCCTGGCATAGATGCCCTGGTTGCCTGGCCAGGTGCTTGTTGAGGACTCAGGCAGCCATGCTCACTGGCCATTCCCCACCGCCCTACCACGGAGATCGCCCGGCTCAGCAGCTCTTCTGCCCTGTCTTTGGGAGGGTTGGGATTATTGCCTCATGATGGCAGGTTTCTATCCTTTTTTCAATAAGAGGAGAGGACGTTGTTTCTCTTTTATCACATCTCCTTTTGATGTCGGCCCCAGCCCTACCACTCCCCAACCCCACCATTCCCCAACCCCCGCTACAATTCTGCAGACTCTCTGACGCCAGTAGCATGGGAGACCTCTTTCTTCAGAAGTCAACTGCATAGTCTTGTGTTGTGTTCAGGGACTAGTTTCAAGGATGGTGTCTCCCTGACATCTTTCCAGGCTGCGTCACCCTGTCCCTGGGACAGGTCACCCCTGTCATCTGCAAGTGACTCTTTTATGGATGTTTTTTCCCATCTGCTGAAGTCACAAGTTCCTGGCCCCTTTCCAGGCCTTGCCCACTGTGCACTGCCTAGGGGATTTCAGCTTCCCTGAATTGTCCTGCCTCGGTGCCTGGGATATGCAGTGGTCTCACTGCCAGCTCCTGAATGAGGTCAGAGGTCAGGAGCTAGGTCAGTCTCGCTTAGGTTAGCCATCCTGGGCTCCACTGAATGATTTATTAACTGCTGTCTCCATTAGGGGCTGTTAGCACATCAAAGCAGGATTTGTAGAGCCTGGAAAAGCGATGGCTGTGACAAACATTGGATGGTAGCTGTAGCTACACCATAAAGCCCCCACTGGGTGAGGTGGGCATGGAGGGAAGAGAGTGTCATTCCGGTTCTTGACGACAGTAAAGGCATGTCCATGTTTCTTAACGTGAATTTGTGCTTCAACTCATGAAATCCTTGGGTTCGGAACTCAGTGAGTTTAGGCTGCACAGCGCGGTGCAGGCAAGGAGAGTAGATTCTGGGATCAACGGGATCTGGGTTCACATCCCACTTCTGGCGTCTGGGAGCTGTGGTAAATTGGGCTTGTAATAGAGCCTCTCAAAGCCCGGCCTTTGCTTCTAGGAGGATGAGGATTACAATGTGGTCCCCGGTGAGGGGAGCGGGGAGCACATGTGTAAACTGCATGGCAAAGGAGGCCACTCGGTGAATATGATTTCTTACCCGTTGGGGCGTGTCCAACATGGGGACACTTTAGGGACCTTGCAGTGGCCACCACCACTCGGAGGGGGTTGCCTTCCAGTCAGGGCTGTGCTTGACTTAGTGCTGTTGTCACAGTGACCACCTCGTCCTCTGACTCTTCGACTGTCTCCCACCAACAGGCAGAAGGACCAGTTGTTCTGCTGTGATGCTGAGGGACCGAGGCAGATTGGGCGCCCTGGGAAGCTGACTTGGAGATGGGGAAAGGGAAGGCCAGGAGCGGCGGTGGGCAAAGGGAGAAGCTGAGCCATGATGCAGTCTCAAGGAAGACCCCAGTGGAGCTCAGGGAGCTCTGGAGCTGGGAGGGCCCTTCAGCCCTGTCCCAAGTGGGGGCCTTGGACAAGGGGGTTCTCTTCAGCCAAAATAATTCCTGAAGAGAACTGACAGTGAGGGCTGTGTGCGGGCAGCACCCTCAGCATCTGAGGATTAAGTCCTTATCCCCTGAAGGGGAATCTGGGGACACAGCATCCACCACTGAGACCTTCGCAAGGTGCCAGGACATGGGCCAGTGGCCTCAGGACCAGGAGCTCCGCCTCTGCCTTCATTAAGGGGAGCCACGCCTCCCCCGGCAAAATGCCAGGTCCTGGAGAGCTGTGGCGTGCCTTCAGAGTGTGTAGGTTTGTCAGGCTCAGTGAACACGTCCGTTTCCCTTCAGCTCTGACTTTGGAGGGTTCCTCAGACTCAAAGAAGTGGAAGAATCAGAGGGAGCCCCTCCTCTACTCCTAATCCGAAGTCTGGACAGCTCAAAGGCTTCCCAGGACACTTTATACCTGTGCTGTCCTATACAGTAGTCATTAACTACGTGTGGCTACTGACTACTTGAAATATGGTTATTGAAACTGAGGAACTGAATTTTTTATTTTTTTAATTTTAATTTAAATGACCACAGGTAGCTAATGGCCACCATATTAGACATCACAGCTCCAACCACAAAGGTCTTTTGTCTGTTTCCCAGACACCCAAGCTTGTTTCTACCTCAGGGCCTTTGCACTTGCTGTGGCTTGTGTGATATAATCATCCCTTGTATCCATTCATACTGGCTCCTTCTAGTTTTTTAAGTTCTGACTCCAGTATCACCTCCTCAGAAGGGTCTTCCTTCACCACCTAAGCTAAAGCATTTTCACATTTTCTCAGATTCCAGCCCCTCTCCTTTACATTGCCATGTTTTAACTTCTTTGTAGCAGTTATCAATGCCTGAATTTTTCTCACTTATTTGTTTCCTGCCTATTGCTTGCAACTAGCAAAAATGATAACAATGTAAAGTCTAATATTTACATGGCACTGACTGTATGCTGGGTACTGGTTTAAAAACTGCACATATATTATCTCACTTAATTCTCACAGCACCCCCATGGTAGATATTGCTTTATCCCATTTTACAGATGACGATACTGAAGCTTAGAGGTTGACTTGCCCAAGGCCACACGCCAGGGCTCACTTTATCTTTTTCACCTCTGTAGCCCCAGCGCCAACTTAGAACAGTGCCAGCCACGTAAAGCAAGGAGTCCCTGAGTAAACAGTGACTGCGGGCTGGCTAGGGCTCTCCTGGGCACTGCCGCTGAGCTGGTATGGGCCCAGGATAGCCTCTAACCTTGGGTGTGAGCACCAGCCCTGCAGCTTTGTGGAACCCCAGGCCAGAACAGTGGGTTGGAGGTGAGGTCCTAGGCAGTGCCGAGTGTGGCCTGCAGTCATACCCACCCCATCCTGGGAGACCCCAGTAGGCTAAGTAGGGAGAGGAGTAGGGCCTGGCTGGGCTAAACTGGCAAATGTTTCTCCTGGGCAGTGAAGTGATGCTCTCTGCCAGGTGGACTCTTAGCAACTGAGGCGGGGGCTGGGCTAGGCTGGGGCAGGGACTTGGGCTAGAGCAGGGGGCGGGGCTGGGCCTGGGCGGGGCTGGGCTGGGGCTGCTCAGCTTGTGTTTATTGTGCTTTCCTGGTGCCTCGGGCAGAAAGGGACCAAAGCCTTGGAGACCACCCAGCCTTTTCCTCTTCAGAGAGCTCTCACACCGCCTGCCCTCCCCACCAAAGCCCTAGCCACGGGCTGTCCAGCTGCAGGGGGTGGGGTGGAAGGGCTGTGTGCAGTGGGTAGAGGCTTTTCTGCTGAGAGCCCCTTCTTGGGAATCGGCACCTGATAACACAACCTGGGCTTTCCAGTGCCCCGCCCCTTCTAAACAGCATCTTCTCTTAATTAAAAAGTCGGGCAGGGCCTCCTGTTGGGAAGGGACATTCTATGAGGTGGGGACGCTTGTGGCCACCAGAGAGGCTTCACCCTCTTCCTGATGCTGCATTCGCATTTCCTGTGGGCTCTGTCCGTGTCCCACTCCCTCCCCATATACAGCCCCAGACCCCTCACCCCAGCATGCAGGGCTTATAGGTGTGCTGGAGCTCTGGGCGAGGAGCCTGAAACACAAGTATTGGTTCCAACGAGGCCTCTTTTCTGCTGGGTGGCCCGGACTAGACTTCTTAACCACCCAGCTGAGATACAGTGCTCAGAAAACTCTCAAGAGCTTACACATGGGAGGTCAAAACAACCACAGAAAGTCACAGCGATGTTCATACGAGGTTTCGTGTCGACCCAACAGTCCCATTTCCTTAGTCTAAGAAAATAATTTCTCAAAAGAATAGTGCTAAATGCACAAAGATATTCTTTGAGGCATAAAATAAAATTTAAAAAACAAAACATACAGACTTCCAGGTCTACTAGACAACAAATCTAAGCCAATCATGGTGTATTGTGCAGCTGTTTTAAAAATGTCATTTGGAAGGCAGCACAATGTGGGAATATGGTTACCTTGTCATGTTAAGTGAAAGAAGCAGCACCCCACGTTGCGTGCTTGCTCATTTCAGCCCTGCAAACCTAGGTATGCAGTGGAGGAGGATCAGAGGGGAGAAGAGAACATGGAAACAGTTGTGTGAGAGCAGGGGCTGGGGGATGATGCTTTTCTTTCACAAAATGTCCTTTAATGTTCCTGAAGAGCTGTTTTAACAATAAATAAATGTCAGAAAAACAAACCAAAGTTTTTTAGAAAGCAAAGCCAAAGTGTTTTCACTCTTCTCAGCTCAGATATATCCAGTTCTTCGGATCCTCTCCACCACAGCCCCACTCCCACCTACCCCCGTCCCCCTACCCCCACCCCCACCTAAGCCCCAACACAGACAGGTGAGGTGACCCAGCAAACTGGGCCCTGCTCCCCAGTCTGTCTGGGTTGGGATATAAGACCAGAGCCTAATTTCATCCTTTCTTTTTCCTTATGCCTCTTCTCCTAACACTTATTTCAGACCCTCTTGGTTCAAAAGATAGTGATTTCCATCTATCTCTGCTTGCCACCAGACTCTGGTTAGAGTTTCCACATCCTCAGTTTATGGAAGTTCTTTGACTTGCAGTTGTGCTGAGACCCTGGCCAAGGAGGGCAAATGTTTCCTCACAGGTGCCAGCTCTGATTGATTGGTTGTGGTTGCCACAAGTAGGGAAAGCAGCACTGAAGTAGATTAGTTATGTCTACCACGGGCCCTGGGTAGGTGAGTGACGGAATGTGTCCCAGGTAATTGCTATCCCAGAGTACTTTGGTACTACAAATAGGTCTCAGACATCTGGGCTTTCCTCTCAACCTTGCCAGGGCTTCCCTGGAGAATCTTGGGTACTGAAAAACTTTGTCCCATGTCAGGAAAGGTGGATGTGTCCAGTTCAGAATACTAGTGTGGAAAGAGGATGGACTTTGCAGTCTGATGGACCCAGGTGAGAACTCCATCCCAACCTCCATCATTTATTAGCTATTTAACCTTGGATAATCTATTTAACATTACTGAGCCTTAGTGTTTTCATCTGTAAATTAGAGTATGTGCAGATAAGTTGTGTTATGAATATTAAAAATAGTGAACAGAAGTGGCCAGTCTCCTGCCTGGCACATGGTAGCTGCTATCCTGGCCAAAAAGAAGTTCAGAGGGTTTGGTGGTGCGTCCAGGCAGGTGGCATGAAAGAAGGCCGGTAGGGGGTTGCTGCCCCTGTGTATTTCCTTATGGCTGACTGGCCCACATTACATATGCACACCTTAACCCTGGCCGTGTGGGCAAATAGCACAGCTGCTTGAGACATGATTGAGACAAAGACAAGCAAATTTTTCACCTGATCATGTTAGCATAAATTAAAACACTCTGTATTTTGACCAAGAATTAACATGTACTAATTACTTATCATGGCATATATTTTTAATTGCATAGAGTTTAAAGTAATATTTGAGAAAAATAAATACCCAGGGGCGTTAAATACCTCATTAAGTATTAATTGATCTCAGACACTGCTCAGCATTACTCTGCTTTACCTCCAAGCGTGAGTAAAGCTCAGCTTTCCCGCTCACCTGCCACCCTGAGGCTTGTGCCTTGTTCAGTGCTAGTCTTCAGTTCTGGGCTTCGGTGCCCAGTGGAAGGAGGGAGGCAAAAGGGGAGGGATGTAATATGCTTGGAGGTGGCATAACTGAACAGTTCCACACTTGGGTAAAGCTAACTCTCAAACAGGCATTCAGTTTCCAAATACTGTTAGAACATTGTTGTTGGGGTTTTTTTTTTAATTTTTAAAATTTTTACTGGAGGTACAGGGGATTGAACCCAGGACCTCGTGCCTACAAGCACGCACTCTACCACTGAGCTGTACCCTTCCCCCAGAAAGCTGTTTCTTTACATACCCCTAGCTCAGGGGACAGCGACTGGATCCACCCATGCACCCACTCATGTCCTCAGCAAGGTCTACTGACACACGTTCTGGGTGTGGGGTTGGAACACATCAGGCCTGGAAGGGCCCAGAGAATGTGCTGTGAACTAGCAGCTTGAGGACCAAATGCAGCTTTGTTTGGCTTGCAAAGTAGTTTTTTTTTTGTTTGTTTGTTCTTAAAGTAAAAATTCAGTTTATTCATCTGTTTATGACACAGTACACAAGAAGCAACATGTTTCATATCATAGATTTCACTTCCAACTCCTTGAAATGTTCATTTCTTTGGCGAAAAGGAGAGACTAGATGGGAAAGCCAGGTAATGCTTAGGCAACAAAAATCAGGATGGGGTGGGTGAGGCAGGCAACGCTAACGTCCTCCTCCCACGGGTGGGCGCAAGGGCACAAGCTGTTAGTCACAAGCTGATTGTGTAGAATTGTTAGTGGGGAATGTAGGAACATCCCTTTTAGGTAGTTTTTAAAAATTTTTTAAATTAGTATCAACATTTCAAAATCAGAAGATTTTTGCATAAAACATTAAATTTGGAGCTTTTCTTGAACATTTTCAAGGCCTGTCAATAGTGTGTCTGCATCCCTACCTAGCAGGACTTGACTGGAGCTGTTGGCAGTAACTCAATTTTAGGGGCACAAGCAATCCTTTAGCACTGTGCCACAGTCTCTACCACTCCCTATTACACTACACCTGGCCTGCTTTGGTTGTTTATTACTTGTCTGTCTTCTCATGGGCGCTGGAGTTGGCAACATCAAATCTCCCTCAACTTCTTTTAAAGTAGTGACTAAAGGAAAAATGACTGCACTCATCAGAAATCTTACAGGCTAACAGAAAAGACAAGGAAGAAAAACATGGATTTGGCATTCTCGCATAGAAAGGAGAACAATTATAACTAACTGGATATTTTAAGGGCTTGGAGAGAATTGAGCACAGTACTATGGGGTTGTGGTCAATCAAAGCCATCTGTCTGGAGGAGGTGGTGTGGAGCTGTGGTGAACATACTGTGACCTTTCCTGGAGAACTCTGTGTGCCTTGGGGATGTGGCAAGACAGCATCACTTGCACAACTGCTGACTTCCTGAGAAGGACCCAAGGTGAGGGGTGGAGGGGTGGGGGCAGGAAGTAACTCTCCTTGAGAAGTATCTCCAGGGCATGTGGGAGGACCTCACTGCTTCTTGGAGATTCAGTGAAGGGTGCCAAGTTCAAATGAGACTCCAGATCTTTATCAAAATAGGTGGCAGAGTCGGCAGAGTCTGGTGGGCACCCCAGCTGATTTCAGCAGTGCAGGGGGTGACTTGATAGAGATTCTCTCCCCACTCCCTGGGCCCAGAGCCCCCATCTGTGTTCGGACAGCCTGGCCCGTCTGCCCTGAGCCGGATGGAGGCCATTCCAGGAAACTGGCGGCCAGAGAACAATGCCTGCCCTTGGCCTCAACCCACAGAACTGGGCCTGCAATCTCCATCAGCAAGACCTACCCCGAAATTTCCTCACTCAGGACTTCTGATTCTGACCCATACCTGGAAGTGTAGGGGCCCAAGGAAGCAAGAAAATGCGTAATTTGTCCCACCACTTCAAAGCTGGTGACTTGTACTATTTTATTCAAACGGACACCTAGCCCCATCCATCCTGCTCTGCTTATCTCAGCTTACCCTGACCCCTGCCTGTTGTTCTTCTTGGTCTCCAGGATTTCGGGGGCTCATCTGGGAGGCAGTGCAGCAGGGAGGATAATAGCCTTGGCCCTGGAGTCAGCCTGTCCCTCACCAGCCTGTGACCCCTCGCAGGACATCACTTCTCTTTGCCTCAGTTTTCTCATCTGTAAAATGAAGGTCACAAGGATGTCCATCTTATAAGGCTTGCAAGGGTTGAATATGGTCATATCCATGAAACACTAAGAATGGTGCCTGGCACATCCAAAGAACTCTCTAAGTGTTAGCAGTACTTGTAGTTAGAATGGAGGAAGATAGCATACCCTTCTGGGATAGAATGCCATTTTTCCGACTTTTTAACCTTAATAATTATCATAGTTATCATTTACTGTATGTTTACTCTAAGCCAGGAACAGTGCTAAACCTCTTACCTGTATTCTCTCATTTACTCCTTGAAATCCAACAAGGTAGATACTATAGTTACCCCCATTTTACAGAAAAAGACACTGAAACTCAGAGAGATTAAGCAACTTGCCCACACTTGGTCACACAGCTAGCAAGTAGCAAAGTTGAGATTTGAACCTGTGGCTGTTTGGCTCCAAAGCCCATGCTCTTACCCATGATTCTGGGCAGGATCCCAGTTTGATAAGCAAAAGGTGCAAGTTATCAAGTCAAGCTTCTATTCCGTTACTTCTAAATAAAGAAAGGAACAATGAAGCCATGAGACAGTGTGTGCGTGTGGCCGGCTGTTGTTCCTGCTCAGACAGGCAGTGGGGTTAACAATCAGTCCTCAGCGGGGGCGCTCAGGGAGCCAGCTGTAAGAGAGAGATGAGAGTGGTCCGAGGTCAGACCATGGATGAGGCCATGCGATCCTCAAAGGGCCTAGAATGGATTTGTTGCAGATTTTCTTCCTCAGTAGTCTGATCCTCTCTGCCCACCACCTAAGTCTTAATGACTCTTATTTGCTTTCATTGAAGTTATAAATATAGGGGTTACAAAAGAAAACTTTAGGATGTAACTAATTCCAAATGCCAGCTCTGCCTCTTACAGCTCTGTGACCCTGGACAATTTATTTAACTTCTCCGTGCCTCAAGAGCCCCAACTGTAAAATGGAGCAGTAATAGCACTGAATGTACCTGTCAGTTGGTGGTGGCTATTCAGTGAGGTCATGCACAGCTAAGGACGTGCCTGCGCTCCAGCTCTGTGACCCTGTACCCCCAAAGTGACTTCTCCACTTCAGTTTCCTCATCTGTTAGGTGTGGATAATAGTAGTGTTACCTTGTGGGACTACTGTGAAGAGTAAATGAGATGATGTATGCTTGGGTCCTGATGGGGTCAGTGTTTACTTAATAAATATTAGTATTTATGACAGTGATGAGACAAGAGACTCAGGATGCCAGCCCCCTAATGGATTGTCAATACAGTGACATTAATTTTAAAAAAACCAAAGAACAAAACTCGTCCTTGGGAGGTGTAGGCCTGGTTGTAAAGACAAGAACTACGAAAGCTGTGGCCTCTTCCGGGCCTCTGAGGGGTAACCCCTGGCCGACCCCTCCCCTCTCCCCAACCAGCAGTTGCCTAGTGGGGCCTCGCGGCAGAACTGTGCCGTTTGAGCTGCCCCAAGCAGGACCTTCCACAGGAACATCGGATACGGTGGCAGGATACAGTAGCCAGATCCGGTGTCAGGAAGAAGGTCTGGGGTCAGAGGTGCGGTGCCTCGGAGGCTCGTCCTCCTGCAGGGACCCATCTGACCTGGAGTGAGGAGGCATCTCCCGAGCTAGAGGAGCCCCTGAGAACAGGGACGGCGTCTGACTGCTACAGGTCAAGCACAGCAGCCCACAAGCGGCCGGCTTTGAGCGGACGTTTATGGTAATAAACACTTGCGAAGTGAGTGTGAGGAGGGCACAGCTCAAGTGCACAAAGATGTGATTGGCTTCCCCCGCCTCATACTGCGCTCGGCTTGGCTCTCAAGCCCCTGCCTCTGCTGAGGGTGAAAAAATAACTCAGAGAAGCTCAGCCACTTCCTGTTAATAGCCCTTTAGGCTCAGCGCTGGTTGGTTCAGGACACCGTCCCCTTCTCTCTCCCCCTCCCAGGATTGCAGCTGCTGTGGTGCTGGGGAGGGGACACAGGTGTGGTCTGTGGCCGTCTTTGGTTGGAGCCATTATCCATTCTGCAGGGGCTGGGCATTGCCCTCTGTCCCCTGGGCAGGGTCCCCACCGCCAGGTCTGCACGCTCGGTCTCCTCCTCCCTGTCTGTGGCCTCCTGCCAGCCAGCAGCCCTTGTGGCCACTTCCTGGAACCTCGGGACTGCTTTCCAGCCACAGGGTATGTGGGAGTCTGGGGTGCTGGGAGCTGCAGTCGTTGAAGTGGGATCTCCATCTCTCAGTGTCCTCAGCTGTGGGCTCCCTCTTTGCCTGTGCAGACTGACCACTTCAGAGCCATCTCCGCAAGGGGTCCAGACACTTAACGCTCACCCATTCACAGCTAGGCCTGGAATCGGTTTTCCTGGAGACATGGGCTGTGAAGAATGGGCGGGGACTAGAATAAAATTGGGGTTCAGTAGGAAGAGAGAAGGAGCACTGGAGAGACAATGAGAGAGTCTGCTACTCAGGCACACCCTCCACATCAGGAAGAGTGGGCACCTGAGCCTCTCCCCAGCCCACTGCCCCACCTGTCCCCAGGCACTTGTCAAATGAGATGGGGAGCAAGGACAAGAAGGGGGACAACCTCCACATTGAAGGGAGGGGCCTGCCAAGAGCAGAGGGGTCCAGGAGCCCCAAGATCTGGCTCCAGGCCCTGTCAGGTAGGAAGGCCACTTCCATGGTGTCTGAAGGAAGGTGTTGCCCTCAGCTTGCCCTCTGGTGGCTCCAGATGTGGCAGCAGTAGGACATCTGGGGACTTCCTGGGGCCAGGACATGAACCAAACTGGAGGGGAACTTGCTGGCTCCTGTCCTTTCCCTGCTCACACCTCCCGGTCCCTCTGCCGGTCTTGACAACCGGATGGGGACTAGGGGAGAGGGCTGCCATTAATGCTACTGTATACCCCTGGTATGAGGTACAGCTGGGGAGTCCAGGTTACCCAGCCTCTCCACCTCTGCTCACCTACCAAGGCTGGCCCCAGCCCTCCCTGAGAAGTCAGAAAAGGACCCTCACGCTTTGCCTACTTGTTTCCCTGTGTCTTACCCGCCCAGACGGCTCTAGTTCCAAGATGATTAATAGATTTCATCTCATATGCCAGCTTCTGCTGATTGATAGTGGCTGTGTTGGAAAGAACTGTGAAACTTTGTCAAGGCATACTAGGGGAAAACTAGCTGTAATTGATTAGCAATGTCTGCCACGAGTGCAGGAGTAGAGTGTGGCATGTGTGATTTTAGCAGCTGCCCACTCCTCTCAGGACCTGTTACTCTCCATCAGCCTAAGCTGGAAAGGACTGGGCATATCTTGTGGCTGACATCATCATGGCACATATCAGCACTGCAGTGTGCTGAAAAATGGTTAACAGTTGGCTCCTAGGGTGGAGATGGGGTTGCTTTGTAGCTGTTGCCAATTTCTGTGGTGTGAATGCTCCCACCATGGTTGATTTCCAGCTGCCAATGTGAAGTCACTGAATGCAGAGTTGGGAATTGACGCACACAATCAACCCTCACAAAAATGTATGTAATATGCGCCAGTCCCAGCATACCACCATCCGGGTACTTTTATATTTTTTCTAAGAAATATAAAGCCTACTACTGCCCCTCAAAGCTCTGCCAGTGGTGGGCTGTTCCAGGAAGAGTGTGGACTAGGATGCAGGAGCCCTTACCAGCTGTGAACCATAGGCAAGTTACATCCCTTCTGAGCCTCAGTTCCCTGATCTGTAAAATGGGAACTGGGTTGTGGTGAAGCACAATGAGCTAAGATACACGGAAGCCCTCTGAGAGTCACCAAGCATGACTTGTCAGACATGCTCTCAGGGCATCAAATCCAGACGGTCTGCCCAGAAGTCTGCTGGAAAGCCAGTATTCCCACCGTGGGGCTGCATGGCAGACAGGCTTCCTGTTCTCTTTGATGTCAACCTCAAAGTTCAGGGGCTGCCTCAAAGCTCGTTCAGTTTCCCTTGACAGGCCTTCACGCCTGCCGCTGACGAATTTCTTTTCATGGTTTTTGAGCTACCTGTGTTTCCCTCCTTAGCCACTTCTTAAGGGGGAAGTTGTTCCTTTTATTTCTCCTATGTCCTGGGAGGCTGTGCCAAGCTGTGTTCACGCCGTGGTAGCATCAGGCGTGCATGAGCTCTGCGACCGTGAATACGTGCCTTAAACTCTCTGGGCCTCAGCTCTTCCATCTGTAGAGTGGGACTAATAATAATAGTAGTTATTTCACTGTTTTGTTAGGCAGTACATAAAGTTTTTTGAATAGTGTCAGGCACAGACTAATTGCTTAATAAATGAATTATTATTTATCCTAACAAAGTCTTGAGTGGAGGCTGAATAGGCCAACCTATAGGAGAAAATCGCCAAAGTTGGCAAACTACAAATGGACTGAGGGCCAGGGCCTCGACCTAGGAGCATAAGCAGGACCGTAGACACATGGGGAGCCCAGAGACAGGACTGCTTCTGTTAGTACAGTGCTGGATTTCTCACTCTTGGCACTATTAACATTTGGGGCCAGTTAATGCTTTTTTGTAGGAAGCTGCCTGTGCATCATAGGATGTTTAGCAGCATCCCTGGCCTCTACGCGCAGGAGACCAGAAGCAACCTCCCAGTTGTAGCAATCAAAAATGCCTCCAGATATTGCCAACTGTTCCCTGAGGGGCAAAATCACCCCCGGTTGAGAACCCCGGTTCCAGCAGATAGAGCGTGACAGGCACTGTTAGTCACTCGGGTCTGAGGAGAGCCCGGGATGCAGAGCATCTGTCCTGGCAGAGTGGGTGGGTCGGCACGTGGCAGAGCCAAGTGGCAGGTGGTCAGCTGCAGGCAGCCTGGCAGCAGGCACCAGGCGGCATGGGTCGGGGCTAGGACCCCAGCTGCTGGGAGCCCAGCAGTCAAGCAGGGTCAGATCATGGCTCGTATGACGTTGAACTCAGGCACACCCTGTGACTCTTTACTTCTCTGTCCAGGACTGGGACTGGATCCAAGGTCTGGATGAGGGGTGAGGGGAAGAGAGGAGAGGGGCCTTACCTGCTTAAATTAGAAGGGGGACCCTCCCAGCCCTAGACATGACCTATTTGACCTTCATGACCTCCAACCTGGAGAGCACGGGCTTCTGGGTAAGTTTCAAATCCAGGCTCCGCTGCATGGAAATTAAACCTAAAAAAGAAAGAAAGAAAAACAAAACAGACGCTGCCATTTAAGACAAGGGGACCACCTTAGGAAGGTTGCTTAACCTCTAAGCCTCAGGTTCTTCATCTATGAAATGAGAATGATAATGCCAACCTTGTGTGTATAATCTTGTTATAAGGATTAAATGTGCTGTTATAATGATTGTATTTAGTCTGCCACGTCATAGGCACTCAGTAAATGTTGAATGAATGACTGAGTGAACAAATGAGTGAATCCTCTCACAGCATAACTTTCTCCCTTAAATTCTCTTGTTCGTTTTAGTTCTCTTCTCTGGAACTTCTCCAGCTCTTTGACATAGAAAACTGTTAAATGAGTTTTTTCTGTCTGTATCACTAGAGCTTAGCATCAGGACTGGTAGATATTGAATGCTTTAAAAATGAACTTCTTCTTCCTCAAAGGGTGGTGACTGTGCTTTATTCATCTTTATAGAGCCACAGCCCAGCACAGTGACTGATACACAGCAGGTGTTGATTAAATGTTTGTTGAATGAATAAATGAACATACCAAAAATGGCTGAAAGAAAGGCGTGACTACCCAGGATTCTTCACTGGAGTGCATTCCTACACGTCCCTTTAGGAGAACATGACTGCCTTACTTGGAGGACGTTTGCCAAACCCCAGGAAGGGCAGCAGTGGACTCACTGAGGTGGTGGGTGAGAGGGTCAACTACACAGAGCAAGAGAGACAGTGTAGTTTATTAGCAAGACCCCTAGATAGGGAGTCAGGAGACCTGGGTTGTGGCCCCATCCCTGTCACCTTGCATGATCACTACTCTCCCTGGGCCTCTGTTTCCCCACCCATACAATGGGGACTAGGTGATGCCTTGGGGTGACCCTGTCTTTTGATACTTGGCCAGCATGACAAGTCAGTCAATGTTACTGAGCATGGCCAAGTGTCATACATGTGAGACCAACCAGTGACATCAAGGCACTACTGCTTTCACAAAGCCATCGACTCCCCAGCCACCTTAGAGCAGCTGCGCCCCGAACACAGCATTAGATGAAGCATCTGCTCTGAAATCCAGAGGTCTGATGAAAGCCGGCAGGGGCAGGGCAGCAGCAGATTTTCCAAGGGCCTTAAAGATTTCACAGGGGGACCCTTGAGGATCATCATTGCCAGAGGGGGAAATGTTAGTGATAGAAAAAGTCTTTTTTTTTTATAACTCCACTATCTCTCTTCCCCTAAGGTACAGAATCAACTAACAAAGAGGGGCTTTTCCCATCCTGAAATCTGTGTGACAGGTGGGGGGTTGCCAGCCTGGAAGAGCTTGACAGAGCCAGATTCCCTTGTATCAGAAAAAGGGGCCCGTAAAAGAGAAGTGGGAGGGTTGGGTCCAGAGAGAGGAGCAAGAGGCTGAACATGACACGCATCGAAGGGAGAGGCGTGGAGAGGGAAAAGGCCTGTGGGCGATTTGGGGGTAAAGTGAGTTGTATTTTGAGTGAGAGGAGTAGAGAGAGGTGCTTTGATGAAAAGTCAGGAGCTCCGCTGCTTACTAATGACTTGGCCTTGGGGGAGTAGGTCAGCCTTTCTGTGCCAGAGTATCTCCATCTACAAGGTGGGCATAACAGAATCTCCTCTGCAGTGGAAAACACTTAGGATTGTGCCTGGCACATAGTAAGGACCATAGAGGTATGTGCGGTAATGGTGGTGATGTAAAAACCTTTGAAATCTGCAGTAGAATTTATATCACTTGGGGGGACCCAGCAAACTGCTCTCCTGGGCCTGGGCTAAGTGCCGCGTTTCACGTCAGCTGCCCGGCTACATAGTGTGATACCTATGCAGCCGAGACTGCTGACAGCAGGCAGGGTGGTCACCGGGGCTCCGCCGCGTCACCAGGGACTCCTGCAGAGCCTGTGCACTGGGAGCCCGGCGGGTGCAGGGCATCTGCTCGCCATGTGGCTAAACTATCCCAAAATTGCTGTGGGCTGAACTTTGTCACCAGCCTGTTTCTCACAAGGACACTTCCCCTGGCCAGGAAGCATGGACTTTCCAGCTGGGCTGGCCCCTCAGGCAAGCTGTACTCAGGGGATATTTTCAGATTCAGGGTGACATTCCCCTGCTCCTCAGCCTAATAGGTCCCAGATGGTCCCCGCCTCCCTCAACTCCCCTTTCTCTCGCTGTTCTGAAACCTTCTGCCTGGGCCTCCTCACCCGGCACCACATCTCTTCACTATTTTATTATTATTGTTGTTGTTGTTGTTTTGTTGTTGTTCTTGTTGTTGTTATTATTATTATTATTATTATTAAAAACATTTTGTTCTCCCTTAACGCGATGGCCTGACAGAGGTTGCGTGCTCCTGGAAGGGGCCCAGGACAGAGGAGCAGGCAGTTGAGGGGCTGGGGGGGGAGCCGATTTTGGGAACGTGAGGAGCAAAGGGAAACATCAGGAGTCTCTATTGGCCGAGCATAAAAGAAGCAACAGGAGCAGCAGCTGTGTTAACTCGGCCAGGTCACCAGGGGCTGGGCAGACGCACCGGCCCAGCTGGGAATCCCACGGACCTGGGGGGTTTTGTGACTCATGTTTGCAGAAATGCCTTTCAGTTCACTATCTTTCTGTGGCTGCTTTTTCTCTACCTTACCTCCCCACCTATCCTCCTGTCCCTTTTGCGGAACCTTTGAATTTGTAATTCTTGGCTGTTGTCAGAAACAAGATAGGGCTATTACTGAGGCCTGTGGGAGGGAGGAGGGAGAGTGGCCACACAGAGGAGGAGGAAACAAAAGGGGGAGGCGTGGAGGGAGGGTGGGGCCGGAGCACAGAGGTGGGCGGTGAGGAGGAGGGAGTGGGCAGCAGACCCAGGAAGACAGAAAACCTGACTCACAGCTTAACAGAAACCAGGACAGGCCCGATAGACATCAGGCAGGGAACCCAGTGAGAAACCTTCCCCGCTGTTCCTGCTGCTTTTCCATTTCGTTTCATGGAAGCACAGAGAGGACGACGAATGTGCTAATAATCGCAATCTCTTTAGGTTCTGCTACACTTCTGACCTTCAGCAAGGTGCCTGAGTGCCCACTGCCCTGTGTTCAGTGTGTACGAGCTGCGTGGGTCCCACGGAGCCCATCTGGGGGGTGGGAAACTAGGGCTGTGACGCGGACCTCTGGGTTTCTCATCCAATGATGAAAATATGGAGAGGAAATAAAGGGGGAAAAGTCTATACTGTGAAAGTGGGCCAGGAAAATATTGACTTTGAAGGCCAGATGGAAACCCTTCAGCTGAAGAATTCTTGGATTCTGCTTCTAAGGCAGCCCTTACGACAGTGACACTGACCCTGGCATTTTCTCTCTCTTGCAGGACCTCCTGTAAGTACTCCAGTGCAGCCGGTCTCGCACGTCTGAAAAGCCTTGCTCCTTGCTGGTAACCGGGCCCTGGGTGGGGTTACTGAGCCCCCTGCACCCTCTGCTGAAGTCTGCAGGGTCCCTCCAGAAGGTTGACGTGGCCACCATTTTGCTTTCCACCCACCTCTGCACCCTCCAGGCCCAAACAGTGGTTGTGCCCAGGGCAGAGCGTGTCCCAGTTTCAATCTGAAAGGCTGGCTTGCCCCATTGTTAGGAACAATGCCTGCTCCTTTGTCCCCAAAACAGCCAAGTGGAGTCAAAGAAGCACCAGGTATTAGAAAGAAGAAAGAGGTCATCTCTACTTAGTTCTGGTCCTTGAAACGTGGCCTGCCCTTTTAGTAAACAGGTCGGTGAGTGGCTCTCCGTGTGGACTGCTCTTGAGGACGTGGTGTCCATGGCACTGTGTGGGCAGCTCCATCTGGCTGAGTCACTTCGGGCAGGTGATGGTGGTGGTGTTTTTATGTAAGAGAGTAATGTCAGTGGGTTACATTGGGAAGCGGCACGAAGTAGAGGCAGCATGTCAGGCTCCTTCCCCTGGTATCGCCCAGGAGCCCAGGGCAGGGTGGGGGAGCCAAGCCATTTACAGAGAACCTGAGAAGAGCCCGAGGAGACTGCCTCCCCAAAGTAATGGATCCAGAGAACAGGAGCGCGTCTTCTGAGGACAGCATTTGATATCCCAACAAAAGCCCCAGAGATCGCCAGGGGAGCTGGGGATTAGAGTTGAAAGGGCCAGGCCCTCCACATCAGATCTTTCTCAGCGACACTGAAAGCGGCCCTATCATCCTCCCTTCCTCGGAGAAGTCATTTCCATAGCTGTTCTCCTCTTGATCTGTACCTGTGAGAGCAGCCGGCCCAATTTGTAATAAGACCATGATGTTCCATTACATCTATGTCTTTCTTGAAAGGCACAATGAACCCGTGCAGCCGACCCCGCCTGGCTCGCTCACTGCTCTGTTACAGAGAGAGGAAAATCGTGTCATTCCTTGAAAGGAGGAGGGGTGATTTATCACACATGTTTTAGATGTCAGATCTCAATTCCTGTCATCAATCTTCCAAAATAAACTCTGCCCTGGGAAACTTCAGTGGACCACCTGCTGGAAATGGGCTGCTTTTCCCCTTCTTTTTTGACAAAGCCAAAAAGAGCCCTTGTCTCCTCCACTCCCAGGACCTCCCCCATCTACCTCGTTCCCCCAGCCAGGCTACTGGGCTAACCTGAGTCCATTCTGGGTCCTTGCCTGACTCCTTACCAGGAACACAGCATCCTGAGAGCTTCTGCTGGCCTCATCCCACAACTGTTCCTAGCTGGAGAGGATGCTGCCACTCCTGGGGGCTCTGCAGTGCCAGAGCAAATGAGGGGGGTGGATCTGGGCCTCTCCTCACAATCCCTGCCCACCCAGCCACCACCCGAGCCATGGGGTGAGGGAGGGGAGCCCAGGTAGCTTTCCTGAATTCTCAGCCTGACACAGAACAGGCCTGAACCTTCACCCAACTCTGGCTGAAGCCGCAAGGTGCAATGAGGAGGAAATGGGAAGCTGGCATGGGTGGGAAGCGCCCCCTCGCCCCGTTCTCTCTACTTCTTACAAAGGAAGAATGTCACGCCAGATGCAGGGAGAGGGAGATGGCAGCTGCTCACAATGCCTGTCTGCCACCCTCTGGGTGTTTCTCGGATGCCTCCGGGGGTGACTCTAGACCCCAATTCCTGTGGGCTTAAGAATGGCCAGCGCCCAGAGAACACAACCACCGAGGATGGGTTTAAGTAACAGAAGGAATCATCTGAGTGGTAGAAAAATTGTACCCACCACTGCCCCCATCCACCTCTCACCCATGGCAGACATTGCTAATCAATTAGGAGGCTTCTTAGCCTGTCATCTGTCACTACCAATCCATTAGTCTGCTCTCAAGCGGATAGCTGTTGACCATTCCTGCAATAGATTTAAGAAAAATTTCTTAATTATGAGACCTGTGAGACTGAAACAGATGACCAAAGGAAGTATGTATGTCTCTTTCTCTGAAGGAATATAGGGAAATATATGATATCCAGCTGCCAGCCCTGGTTGAAAGCGATCCTTGCTGAAATACTAGCTTACACTTATTTACTATGTGTTAGACACTATTGTTTTTTTATGGAGGCAGTGTAATAGAGTGATTACAGGCATGGGCTCTGGAGCCAGACCCCCTGGGTCAGAATCCTGTCTCTGTCACCTCTAGCTGTGTGACCTCAAGCAAGTTACTTTACCTCTCTGTGCTTCAGTTTCCCCACCTGAAGTAGTAGTAGTGTGCTTCATACAGGTGTTGTGAGGAATATATATGTTATACATATGAGTGTGTATGTATGTATAGGTATATGTATATTCGTATAATGTCTATATGTATGTGTGTACATATGTATGTATATATGTATGCCTATATTTTTTCGTTTAGAATATATTAACTCATTTAAATTCTAGAAACAGAAGACTTCTCTAGATGATCCCCAAAGATTCTGACAAGCCTTTAATTTTCATTTCATGTCATTTTGTTTTATTTCATTCAGTAAGCTTATTTCATTTTATTTCTCCCCCACCTTGTTCCAAGAAACATTTTTGGGGTGATTTACAAACTAAATAAGGAAACAATGGAGGGGAGGCATAGAAAATAGAGGCAGGAAAACAGGGAATTCAGGGCTGATGATACCACAACATCCTGTGGACTCTGCTTTGAGCATCCTGGTGGTCAGAGCAGAGAGGAAAGCAGAATTGTTGCAAGTGTCAGGGTGCAGTAAAAGGAGCGCCCTAGCATCTGGGTGAAGCACTGCTTTCCCTGGTGCTGAGACCCTAAAGAAGTTCCTCTCCTGTGCGGGCAATGTTGGTGGTCAGTACCCTGGAGCAGTGGCAAACTACCCCTTCTGTCCCCATCCGGTGGGGTAGACTCCCCCTGTGTGAGGTTAGGAACCCTCCTCATGCGCATGCTGCCTGGGATGTGCTTTCTGGGACGGGAGGGAGGTGGCCCACTCCCTGATAGTGTTTAGAAGGGTTGGGAAGAGGGATGCGCTCAGCGCTAAAGCTCTGGGTTGAGGCCCCTCAGTGCTGAGCTTCCTTTGAGGAGCTGAGAAAGAAGGAGGCTGTATTCCCAGCTTCATGGTATCTGCCCTCAGGTTCATTCATTCACAAACATGAATTAAGGACCTACTAAGAGCTCAGCACTCCTTTAGACCCTGGGAACACATCCGTGAACCAAGCAGAAAGCACCCTGCCTGCCCCAGGAACAAAACCCAGCAGAGTGAAGGGGTGGGCATGGGCCCTGTGCCCCTGTGGCCACTAACCAGCAGCCCCCCAGGACCCCCTGGCTGGGCCCAAGTGAGGGCATCCCTGCAGCCCTGCCTCCAGGATGTCCTCAGGAACAAGGGACAGGACGGGGCATGTTTATTCCTTGTGCTGCCTGTGTTGCCTTAGCAGCCCTGCACGGGATGCACTTGTCTCCCGGTGGACCCCCTGAGATCCACTCCTGTTGCTGCCACGGGTTTACGGGAAGAGCAGGATGTCTGGGAGGAGAGAAACCGCACCTGACGGCAGAGTCCAGAGAGGCCAGCCTCGTCAGCCAGTCCTGCTCTCTCCGTGATCGCAGTAGCTAGTGTTTACTCAGCGCTTGCTCCCTGTGGGTCTCCTGTGCTGAGTCCTCTCCGTACATGATCTCATTTAATCCTAAGAAGTAGATATGCTTGTTCTCCCATTTACAAGGTGAGGAAACTGAGACACAGGGAGACAAAACAACTTGACTAAAGTCACTGACGAGTAAGTGCAGAGCCGGGATTCGAGCACAGGTGGGCTCACTCCAGAGCCCATATCTTAACTAAAAGCCTGCTTCTCCCTGACCAAGACCCCATCTCTCCTGACCACAGGCCCTGGCCACGCCAGGCTGGGGACTTAGCTCAAGAATCTCTCTCCAGGTGCCCCTGCTCCCCACTGCCAGGCTCTCCACGGTGCCCCACGAGGCAGCTCCTAGAGCAATTTCTCAGACACCATCTTGTATCAGATCCATCTGGAAGTCAGAAGCCAGAGCAAAAAAGACACGATGAGCTCAGAATTTGCTTGGTTCCTGAACCCCATCCTATACATGCTGCTCTGAGGTTAACTATTATTATCGACATCTTGTTGAATGTTTTCCTCTTTCCAGTGGGATTTGAGACCCATCATATGGAGTCTTTAGTCTACACCCAGAATTGTTCTAGGCAGGAGTCCTAGGGTTGTAAATAAAGGGTTTGAAAAAGCCATGGTGGTGGTCATTGAAGACTCCTGGAGCCACACAGGGCCCACACAGGGTGGGATCCAGCCTCCTGCCTCACCCCCAGCACCAACTCATTGTGGAGATGGTGGTCTGAAGCTGGTTGGAGGCATTAAAGGAAGGAAGTCCCACTGCCCTCTTCAGCATCCCAACAGAGGGGAAGGGGCCCCCTGGGGGACGGTTGTGGTCCCTCAGCCCCAATGGGGCAGGTCCAGCAGAAGTGTACCAGGTGGACCTGCTTCATCGCAGCAGACATCTGGCTTCTCCTATGTGGTAGGACATGTCTGACCGCCTCGGTCCCTTTCCCAGGCAGGGCCAGCACACATGAGTGGGGGACACGTGTGCACTGAGGCAGAGGCTCAGAGAGAGGTGATGCTTTCGTGAGGCCCAGAGCCCTGATGATCCTTGAGTCATGAGTGACAGAGACATGATGGGACATTCTTGTCTTTCTGTTCCCTGTACCTGCCCTGGGCCTGGCATGGGGGAGACCCCTGCTAACAGCTGTTGTGAATGAATGAATGAATGAATGAATGAATGAATGAATGAATACTAGGACTAAAAAGAGGCTTAGCGAGTAAAGCCCTTTCTTCATTTTGTGCATAAAATAGCAGAGGCGCACAGAGCACAAGTGACCCCCGGCCCTCACGGCCAGCTGGGCCGTGTAGAGCCGTTGGATATTGTAACACCTTGACCTTCCCAAACATCACTCTTTCTGCCTCTATTTCAGGGTCCTGCTGGAAGACCTGGCCTCCCGGTGAGTAGCTTTCATTTTGTTTTTCCTTTGCATCTCTTTCGCAGGCTCCTTCTCAATCTGAGGACAGGTGAGGTTGGGTGGCTGCTTTCCTCCAGGTATATCGAGGTGGAGGCCTCTCTCCAGCATCTCTAGCCTATAGCTGAGGGTGAAGCTCCCCTGTGCCTTTCCTGCGGCCCCAGGCAGGCAAATGAGTGCATGCAGGCCCCTCCAGGGCTGGATCTGACTTCCAGACTAGTGGCCCTATAATGGGGGGACTGGACAAGAAGGCAGCCTCCTGGCTTACTCGGTGTCCTCCTGTGTCCCAGCTTAGTTGAAGACCATTGTCCCCACTTTGTCCCATGCCCCCTGGTAAGAGTAGACTCCAAAACTTTGTTTTCCTCCCATTTACCATTTCTGAATGCTAGAGAGGCTGTGTCAAGTAACCACGGGGGCTTTGGAACAAAAGTAGAAATAATACTAATAGCCACCTCTCACTGAGACAATACATGCCAGGCACTATGCTAATCCCTTTTCATATATCTGAGTTGTTCAGCCACTCAGTGAAATGGGCATTGCTATGCACATTTTATCGGTGAGGAAACAGAGAGAGGTAAAATAGCTTGTCTGATTGCCTGGGCTTCAGCTGTAGGCTTGTTAGCGGCCCCACGTTACTCAGATGCGTAGTGGCTCAGGCAAGATGCTGCAGCCAGCCAGAGGGCCGAGGTGGGGCTGGCAGCAGGCTGCCCTCTCTCCCTGCACTGAAGGCCACATCCATTGGCTTCTAGGGACTTCTCTGCATCCCTCTTGTCCCAGTTACTCCTCTTTTAGACTGAATTATACTATCACCTCCTGACTAATCCAACAGCTTCTAGGATTCATGTCCAGCAGTGACTTTCTTAATAAAATGCATGTGGGAGAATGTTTAGCCTCGAAAATGGAAACTCTCCTAGCAAGTAGAAGCTCTAGAGCAAAGGAAAACAGGGGAAATCTGTCCCGTGAAATCCAAGGAGGGGAAAAATAAGATGACTAGGGAATGTGGGCAGACTTTGTTTTTTTCTGACGATGTCCACCTTTAAAAAGCATTTGGGGGCAATTCGCAGAGCAGGAACAGCCGCACAGTTTCCAGTCTCTGGCTGTTCCATGCCGGTCCCTAACCCAAATGTTTTATGGCCAGGACTGCAAAGAACATTAGTTTTTAACAAGAAATGAAAGAAACCCAAACACACATCCTGCAATATCATTCAAAAGCCCAGGAGTGAGTGGGCCATGGGGATGTCACAGCCAGCAACCAGCGGGCCTGGCATCCTCAGCAGGAAGGGTCACAGCCCCGCTTAGGCTTCCATGAAGGGACCTGGGATTGACCCACAAATTGACTGATTGACATTGGCCTCTTGTTGTGAAATACAAAAGTGTGAAGTACACACATGCTTATAAAAATCACTTGCCCGTGGCCATGCCTGGCTCACTACCCGTAGACGCGGTTTACACAAGCACTCACCAGGTGCCAGACACCAGGAGTTAGCTCTCCAGAACCACAGTCTCATGGCATCCTCCAAGCAGCCCCAGGCGAGAGATGCAGATAGTTAGGGAAGTTCAGGAAACAAATCCACGCTTATAACCATCACTGCGACCTGCCCCTCTTTCGCAAAGGCTGAACATTTTACTAAAGACACTCTCGGCCTTAACAGTGTACGTGTAGCAGGAGCCTAATTCAGAGCTGCTCGCTATTCTCTGGTGCGTCCACATACATCTTGGGATGCTAACCATCTCCGAGGCATTTTGCCTCAGTGGGGTCAGCAGACACAGAATTACCCTAGAAATGCCCACCCTGCAGGGGCACCCACAAGCCCAGCTATCTCCTGCCCAGCAGGCCGGGACAGATGCCATCGGATTCTCAGCCCCTATTGGTTTCCACCCTTTCGGACTCCCAGCAAACCCCAGGCCCCACCCCAGATTTTATGAGTCTGCACACATTATGATTGCAAAAAAATATTCTCTACCAAAAGGGGGAGGAACAAAACTTAATAAGCAGATTTCCAGAGTGAAAAGATGTAACCCCTGGCTGCAAAACAAAGCAATTCCCCCTCTGAGCAGCTGAAACTCGTGATGCGACTGAATCCACATGGCGCACTGTTGGCCCTGGGGGTGGCAGTGAGGAGAGGCAGGACTCTGTCGGTAGCCTTCCCAGACAGAGGGCCTGGGGAGTTGGTGGGAACCATGGGCACTGCCCCACAGCTCCAGCAGAGACAGACCAAGGGAAGTGATTCACCCATCTGTCATGTGGGAGCTGCCACTCACCCTGATCCGTGCCTTGAAACTGAGCATAATGAGGATGTGGCCGAACAGTCTATGTGGCTGAAAGGGCAAGTTCACCCACATAATGCCTGGGAATCTTCCCAAGTGCCTATGCAAACCAGGTCTTGAGTGTCTAGCTAGCCATGGGGTCCCTCATGTGCTGGCCCAGCTCCAGCAACATCTAATTGTTTCTGTCTCTTTCATCAGGGGGACAAAGGTGCCATTGGGATGCCTGGACGTGTGGTGAGTTGGAGCATCTGCACCTGCCTGGGTGGCCATTGCTTGCTTCCCCATGCTGGCCCATCCTGCAGACCATGGCGAGGCGTTGCCTGTCCCACCTCTCCCTTCCCCAGTCCAAGTCTGGTTCAGAGAGGGACATGCGAGTTGAAGGGAAAAGTTTTAATCCAGTCCTTCAGATCTTGCAATATGGCTTTATTCTCCAGAGAGCTGCCATGGCAAAGGAAAAATCCAAAAGTTGCATGAAGAAAGCTCTTTGCCAATTACCTACTGAGGACTCCCACCCCCTTAACCCCCGCAAGGCTGGCAGCTCACCCTCAGATTTATAGCTGCTCCTGCGACCATCCCCCAGCAAGAGCAGGAGAAGATGGCAAGAAATGCAAACTGAAAGTGCTCTACAGATGCTATTCTGGGGCCAGCTTCCGGGGCACCTGCCCTAGACAGAAACCAGAAGATGGTGAAGAGAGGGCTGGCTTCCAGGCAGTGCCTCCAAATCCTCCCCAGGAGGCTGGGAGTTAAAACATATAACGTTTCCTGCTGAAAAAATTAAGATGGTGAAAGGGAATGTTTGATAGGGAGCACGCATCTCAGGGATGGGAAGGTCAGCACTAGGCTTTGAGGTCCCAGCACCAGGGTTTTTCCTGGTGGCTTCTAGCCTTTGAGGGGCTAGAAAGAGCAGCACAGGAACCTGAGGGCAGCCTCAGGCAGTGATGGCCACACGCTGGCCTCACCAACCCCCAGCCTCATCTAGGATGTGGTCCGAGCTACTCTCCTTGTCTGACCTCTAACTCCCCACCGCAGCCTCAACCTCCACCCTGGCTCCCCAGTGCCCCCTCACCGGCCCTGTGCCACTATTCCATGTCACTCACATGCTTTGCCTCATAACTTCACCGCTTGGGCTGGGTTGGCCTTAGGCCTGGGTATGGCATCCCATGTGAATTGGCTTGCCTGGTATGAGCCCTGTGCTCAGAGAAAAGGCACCCACATCATAGCTAATGCTTGAAAGTGCTGCCTGTGTGCTGGGCATGCTGCTAAGAGCTTTACACACATCAGCTCATCACAAGAACTGCATGAGGGAGACACATTATTCAGATGAGAAGACTGAAGCTCGGATGTTAAGTGTCTGTCCCAGAGTCGCAGGTCCACCCCCCTACCCCTGTTTCCTTCAACACAAAGCTGTTTGCAAGCCACTTTGAGGCTTTCTTGCTGCTTGTGCTATTTTAAATGTGACAGTGGACCCTTTTGGCTGCCCAGTAGGTGTCCTGGCATGAGCCACCTGATAAGGACTGGGGTAGCCAGTGAGTGTGAAATGCCTGAGTTGTTCCTGTAGTTCACCAGAGGAGGGATACTGGCTTCTGCCGATTAAGGTGGCTTGGAGCTGTCTTTCTGCTGGTCACTGCGGTTATAGAGGGCCTTGGTGATGACCCAGTTTCCTCTGCATCCCGGATCCATCTTCCATCCTCCCAGACATGTGTGTCCTTCTATCTGTCCTCTCACGTTCCTCCCGCCCCCTCCCACCTTCTTGCCTGGCTGCCCTAATGACTCCTGGCACATTGAGCTTGGCAAAACTTTGTACTTGGTGCTCAGTTGGATCCTCAAACCAATTAAATCCCACCTCACCACAGGGTCCTTGGGAAAGTCTCTCCTGTGCCCATCCCCACCCCAAATAGCCCAGCCGGCCGGCGCCACGCATCCTCAGATGATTCTCTGACCTGGGTGGTTTCTCCTGCTCTCTGTCTGCCTGTTTCTCTCGCTCACACACACATATACACATTCTTCAGGAGGGCCTCTTAAGGCTCCTGCCACTGTTTCTGTCTTAGTTATGTGGCTGGGGCTGGCCCCCGGGCTGAGGCAATAGTTGTCCGTGTGCTATGCGTGTTGGACACAGGACCTGTCGTTTGTCAGCATCTGTGTTTTGTGTTGTTTCTTATTTCACGGTGATTTCTTTTGTTTGGTCGTTGTGCCATTAACACGAATTCTTGTGTGTGTGCCTCTCTCTCATCCTTTCTTTTTTCTCTCCCTCCCTCTCTTCCCTGCACCCCGTGTTGCATGTGGCTGCCCCAGGGAGGAAAGGGCCAACCAGGTGAGAAGGTGAGTCTGCACTTTCCCCTCCGCGTGGCTGCCCCCGCCTCCACTTCTACCCTTGGACTCTGGGGGTGCTTTCAGAGGCCCCCATCTCAGCCCTCCTTCTGGCACATAGCCAGCACAGCGTGCCACCCTGGCCTGTTCTGCCCTCGCAGCCTCTCGCAGCCTGGTTTCCTAACAGCTTCCACACCATCGGGCTAAGGTCCCAGCTTCCCTGGCTGAGTTGGTCTCCCCTGCCCACAGAGGCTGCCTGTGGCCTCTGATTTCTGCCTAGGGCAGACACCCTTCCCAGGGACAAGGAGAGCGCAGACTGCTGTTTTGTGTGGCTGGTTCTAGCCCCTCCCCAGCCCACCACTGGCCCCTGAGCCTCAGACACTGGTGCTGCCCCAGAAAGTGTCCCTGAGGGAAACACCCAGAGAGGCTCCCAGAGTCGTAGAGTGGGGCCCCCTGGAAGCCAGAAGCCCAAGAGATAATCCTGAAACATCAGCCCTAGCAGGCTCGGAAGGGTTACAGAGAGCCACACAGCTAACCAGCTCACTCTGCAGATGAGGCAGCTGCAGCCCAGAGACGGGTGGGGCTTGCCTGAGGGCCCCCAGCTAGAGAGATGGGCAGGCACTGGAAGCCAGACCTCCCGGTGCGCAGCCCGATACATCCATGCCTGGACACTGCTGTGTGAATTTCTGCAGTCGAGCCTCCCCGTCTCCAGGATAACGATGACAGCAGTAGTAACAGCATCTGGCAAACTGTGTCAGGTGCAGATTAAGTGTTCGCTCTGTTCCTCCAGTTAACACCGACGCAGCCCTTCCGGGGGGGCTTCAGTACTCCCATTTACACGAGGAGCTGAAACTCAGAAAGGCAAGGTCACATACCCAAAGTCACAAAGCAAAAAATGACAGAGCTGGAGACGAGCCCGGGGTGTCTGACTCCAAGGCTGGGGCCCCTAACCACTGTGCTATGCTGTCCTCCAAATGGGATGAAGAGTTTGGGGCTAAACCACCCAGCAGGAAGACGGGGGACACAACCACTGTATACAGACAATAGCAGACCCTTGCCAGCCCCTTCCTGTATCAGGCATTCTTTTAAGCACTTTACAACATTATCTCATGAAATGTTCACATTCACCCTATGAGACAAGCACTATTATCCCTGCATTACAGATAAGGAAACTGAGGCAGAGAGAATTTAGGTAGCCCAAGGTCAGACAGCCAGGGGAAGCAGAGCTGGGCTCAAACAAGCATTTTGGCTCATAACCATCACATTATACTGCCTTGTATAAAAATGATTGTATAATTGTAATGGCATAAATAGTTATTAATTTGAAGTCACTCCTCACCTGAGTGTGAGGCATGACAGTTGAAAAATGTATTTCCATCCCTCGCCCTGTAAAGGCAGCAGAGATGCTCTCAGGCTTCCTTTCACAGAGGAGGTATGTGGGCTCGGAGAGATTCTGTGAATTGCCTGGCAGAGCAAGACCAGGAAGTACGGCCCTAGATCCCTGGTTGGAGGCAGTATCCTGCCTCCTCCCTGTCGAGCACAATCTGGATCCTTCTGCCAGAGCATCACCTCTCACGCCCACCTGTGTTCTGTACATCCTTCATCGTCCTTCTGTCGCCCTTCCCCACCCTCAACACGCACACGCACACGCACACACACACACAAATTTATCTAGGCAGCTGGACCACCCTTGGATGACACTTTGAGCTCCCAGCCCAGAAGCAGCCACCATCTTCTCTAGACTGAAAATTCCCAGACTTAAGCCCTCTGTGTCGTTCTGACACCAGGACTAGGAGGTCCAAGGCAGCTGTAATCTTCAGGCTGGGGCTGATAGGCCCACACAACAAGTATGTGTCTTGTCCCCACCCTCTGTTTGCAGCAGCACCTCCCTGAGGCAAGTTACAGGGTGCGCAGCCACGTGGGTATTTGGGGCCAGGGAAGAGGACCTCAGGGGTTTTAAAGCTTGGCTGGGGCTGGGGCAGGTTGGGGAACATCCTGAGCGGGGCCCTGTGGGGACGCCTCTGGGGCCTGAGCAGCAGTGGCTGAGCTGAGTGTCCCCCTACCCCCACCTCCCTCCCTGTACCGCCCTCTTGCCCATCACTGGGCTGCATCCTCTTTTCCCTGCTTCCCGGCCTGGGGTCCCACATGTATGCTCTCACTCATCTCTCCTCTCTTCCTTCCTCCGGCTTCCCCACTGCCCTTCTCAATCCTTCCCGAATGTGTCCCCTCTCCTCTGGATCCCTCATCTTCCTCTGCATCCTCTGCCCACTGTGTCCTCGGCCTCTGGCTCGGCACCCCCACCTCACCCACCCCGCCTTCCCCACCTGCCAGCTGCTCCTTCTACTCTTCCCCACCCCTCCCCTCCCGCCCCTGCCCCTGCTCCCTTTCCCCCTCCTCCCTCTTTGTCTCCCCAACAGGGGGCCCCAGGAGATGCCGGGATGTCCATCATCGGTCCCCGTGGCCCCCCAGTAAGTGATTTTTGCTCTTCTTTGGGGTGGAGGGATGAATGAGTTAAGGGCTGGGTGGGGATGGGGGAGCACGTGTCCTGGCTGTGCCTCTGGGTGTGACGACCACTGCATGGGATGCAGTCAGCCAGGCCAGGCCTCAGTGCTGCTGTTGATGTTAAAGAAAATGGCCTGACTAAATATACCAAAATTACAACCTCTCGGGAGGGTTCACAAGGGCCTGCCCTCTAGCCACGAAATGACAGCAGCTGTGAGGCAGCCCTGCTGTTTACAGGCAGAGGGACAAAGGGCTGCTCCTCTCTGGAGGGGTGCTCCAGCTTCCAGGGGACAAGCCTTGTTTCCAGAAGCCCATGGAGCAGAGACCCAGAGTCCAGACTCCCTGACCCCGGCACCCACTCCTAGTCTTGGCAGAGACCCAACCCACCCCGTACTCTCAAAGGCTCCTTTTTTGTGCTCAGTGCTGGGTCCGGTGTTCCGGTATCCTCCACCCCATGGCCAAGGACTTGGGAAAATCAGAGCAGCTTCCCCTCAGATAGGCTTCCTTAGGGACCAAAAGGGGGGCATGGGTGATGATGTGGGAAGATATCATGACGATGGGAAGGAGGACTGGCTAGTTTTCTCAAAGAGCGCCCCACCCACGAGCTTCAATAAAATCACCAAATGTCAGGGTGGAAAGGACTTCAGTGATGGTCTAACACAGCCCTCTCAGAAGGGGAAACTGATGCCTGGGGAGGGCAAGGGGCTTGGCCAGGATCCCCCACATAAAGGCTGGAGCAGGATTAGAACCCAGGACCCCTGGCACCCAGGGCTTCCACCACAGCAACAGGCTGCCACCTGTATGCTCTGCTGTGCTCTTTTCCTGACCTGCCCTGCATGGTGAGAGAGGAGGGGCACGGAGGGCTAGCCTCAGACTCCCAGAAGCTGGCCCAATGGATGGATGAAGCGCCCTCCCCACACCCCAACCCTGCGCCCATTCCCCTGCCTTCCATGGAGAGAGCCAAGGGGAAGCCAGAGTCTCCAACCCACAGACTAGAGAGAGGAGTCAGAGGGCAGATTGCTAAGCTACCTCCAAATGATGGGGCCCTGCTGAGCTGAGCAGCCAGGGAGGGGCTATGGTGAGAGTTGGGAGCTGAGAAGGGGAGCCTGGGAAGGTCAGAGAGGCAAGCTGAAGGATGCAGCCAGGGATCAGGGCTGGCGGGCAGAGCGGGGGCCTGGGCTGGAGGCAGGTCTTGGAGGGGTGCTGGGCTGTGTAGACAGGCCTTCTCAGCAAGGTTTTCTCCAGCTCAGACCACAGGGATGAGGGCTGACCCTTGGCTTACTCTGTGGCTGGCAGTATCCTAAGATCTTTACTCATTGCAGCTCACTGAATCCTCATGAGGACCCCACAGGTGGGTACTATTAGCAGCTTTGTTTTATAGATGAGAAAAGCAAGGCACAGAGAGGCTGAGTGACTTGCTTAGTACACAAGAGTGTGGCCATGCTGGGATTTGACACTCAGCCTGGGCCGTGTGCTCTGAGTCTGCACTCTGACCCCCACTGCTGTAGCAGACCACCAGGCCCTGGGGTTATCTGTGCTTCTGGGCTCACATGGCCGCTGCCCCAGTGGGCTGTAAGCCTCCTTGTGCACTGAGGGAGCCACAGCCTGGATGTCCTGAGCCCAGGTGTTCCCCAAAAAAGTGGTGCCCAGCCAGGGGGAACTAGGAGACGGGAAAGTCCCAGGGAGAGACAGTCCCCCAGGTTCTAACAGCAAGGACTGAGCCTGGGGGTAGTCCTGTTAGGAGGACAGGGGAGTAACACAGAATGCAGGCCCTATGCTTTGGCCACCGTTTCTGTCTGCCTCCTGATGTGACCACATATGTTCCATTGCGTGGACCACTAACACTCCCTTCGCAGCATCCTTCAGCAGTGTGATGTCAGCAGGCTACCTAGAAGTGACTGAAAGGCCCCACTTCTGGGGAATATGCTCGGGGGCAGGGTCTGCCTCAGCTCCCCCGGCCTCCAACGCAACGTGCATAATCACATCTCCCAAGCTGGGCTTGGTTCTTATGGTGAAAAGTCCCTTCTGTTCTGGTAACAGCAATAGCTTCCGTCTCCTGGACACCTGGGAGACTTGCTAGGTCCTATGCTGAAGCCTATATATGTGCTGGTCTCCTTCAGTTCCCCAGGGAAAGCTGTGAGGCAGGCCCTGTCAGCCTGTTTCACAGAGGAGGAAACAGAGGCCCATAACTAGCCTGTGGTCACCCAGCTCGTCCGTGCTGGAGCTTGGTTTGGGCCCAGTTGGCCTCATTCCAAAACCAGCATTCTTTCCCCAACACCCCCATCTATGGTTTAAGCTCTACTGTTTAAAAAGTATGTTTACCTTAAGGAGGAAAAACTCCTCCCTTTGCATGTTGTGTTGGTGCTGGGAGAGGCGTTACGGTACCAGGAGGCTCAACCAAGCCCAGCACCCTCCGACTTTAGCCTGTGTATGTGACCATCACCCAGATGACTGGGGCCACCCCTGCCGAGTCCTCACTAGACACCAGAGCAACCCCCTCAGTTCCTCCCAGGAAGCCACCCGGAGCTGGTGAGAGCAGGAACTGCAGAAGACCAAGGGGCCGATTGCAATTAAGAGGTAGAGGTCAAGTGGGCAAGTTCTCTGTGGCCAGGGATGATGAGGAACATGTGGCTTTTCACTCAGCCAGGAAGGGCCCAGAATCCATGCTGCTAATGAGAACCAGCCTTGCCGCTCCCAGAGGCCACTTGCCCCCTCTCTTGAAGCTTTAGAAATGGTGTGTGCAAAAGGGGATCCATCCAGGCCCTTTAGAGAAGGACGGTTCACATTCCAACGAGGCAAGATGCTGGAGCAATATGCCGATCAAACTGGAGATGGAGGCTGGGAGCTTTAGATGCAGACTGGCCCAGCAGGCACTAGGAAGGTCATCTGCCCCCCACCCCACCCCCCCATCTCAAAGGGAGCTCATCCCTTCCTGGGGCCCCTCACCTGCCCAGCTTCTCTTCAGGGGCCAGAAGGAGCTGTCAGAATTTCCAGCCCTCATTCACAAGGAGACATCCCACACCAGGTCGATACCCCTGTTGAGTGTTTCTTCATTTATTCATTCCATTAATATTTGTCAGGCACCTACTGCATCCTAGGTGTTGGGCAGATGATGGAAACCTGACTGCAGGCTGCTTGCCCCTTTGCAGAGAAGCAATCCCATAGCGATTCCAGTACAGACAGTCAGCGTTCAGCCAGGGATGGTTAGGGAGCTGTGGGGACCCGGAGGAGGCACCTGACTTGGGGTGAGGGCAGTCAGGGAAGGCTTCCCGGAGGATGACATAAAACCCAGAAGCCATAGGAGAAGATTGATAAGTTTGTCGACATCAGTGTAGAATTTCCCTATGACAGAAAATCTACCGTAAAAAAGACAAATGCCAAATTGGAAAGAATATTTGCAACACATATGACTCAGTTACTATTCTTGACAGAGAGCATTATTCAAATCAGTAGGAAAAGATAAACAATGTAGTAGGAATTACGGATAAAGAATACAAACAAGCAGTTCACAAATAAATAGAACCGGTCAGTAAACACTGGAGGAGATGTCCACCTTCAGCGTAGATGTGAAGAGATGGAAACTGAAATCCGGTTCCAAGCTTCTCCGAGTGCCTCACCCAGCCCAACCTCTCCAGGAAGTGGAGTCCCAGTTTCCATTTGGTCAATGACAACATTCTTCCCAAGATCCCTGAAAAAGCCTTGGTTAGCCCTGGATTTGGCTCTGGGCTGGAGAGATGTGTCCTGCTACCAGGGCCAGCTCTGTAATCAGCCAGCCATGTGATTACCCCTACCGTGTAAACATTACCAGGAGTGGGACTTGAAGATGTTTCTTGGAATCCTCTCCTCCTGACCTTCTCTTCAGGCCTCTCAGCATTCAGAGTGGCTGACAGTTTACACTGGGGGGTTTCCAGGTTTTCTCCTTAGTGCTATTCTTAGCATCACTTATCCTTGACAGGAGAGAAGCCTGGGGCCCTTCTGGTACATGAGTGGCATCTCCACCCTCTTGCCCTTTTGGATGCCTGCCACAGGACCATCCTGGGCCCTCAGCATACTCCAGCTCGCTCCCTGTATGACCAGTGCACCCACCCTGACAGCAAGGCCCCCATCCCACTTACCCGTGTCCCTTGAGCATGTCTGCTGAGCAGACGCCTCTGGGCACTCATGTCCACGGCTTCAAGGAGGACCCAAGGAGGCTGGGGATGTTTCAGATTTATAGCAAATGGATCCAGAGAAGTCTTCCTCTAGGCAAGGTCTTATTCTGAAACTACTGCTTGATAAGGATAAATCTTCATAGATTCTAAGACGTACTGGCTCAAAAGCCACCTTGCTTTATGCTGGTACTCCTAGGTTCAGTTCAGTTAAACATCCAATGATAGCAGCTACCATTTCAATAGGCTTTACAGATATAATTGAATGACCCTAAGAATTTATACTGTTATCCCCATCCTATAGATGAGGAAACAGGCACAGGGAGGTTTAAATAACTTGCTCAGAATCACACAGCCATCAGTGGTGGTGGAGGCAGGATTAGAACTCAGTCGGCCAGGCTCAAAAGCCCAAGCTTGGGAAAAGATCGAGATCATCTCAGTCAAGGGGAGACACCAAGCTGAGAGCTAATCATATGAAGGATGTGGTGTGTCCAGGGAAAGGCAGATGCACCAGGGTGCCTGAGCAGAGAGTAGGTGGGAAGATAAGGCTGGAAGGGAACCAAAATGGTGGATCAGGATGAGACTGAGGATGACATTGAATGATACATGAACAGAAAGGAACACTTGCTGGTTCATGAGAAGGGGAGTGACAGGACCCATGTTTCCTAGAATCTCCTGATCAGCCGGCCCCAGCCCTGTGCATCTGCACAGCCTCACGCTTTTTCTCCTGTCCACACATCTCTTTTGCCCTGAATCTGGGCCTTAAGCCACTGGGCTGTGGCCAGTGAACCAGCTTCTAATCTCCAGCCTGAACGCTGTCGTTTGTGGCACTCTGCACCTCTGGGAAAATGGGCGTGACTGCTCTGCCTTCCACCCAGATTGGGGTATCGGGGGATTGCCCCACCAGGAGCTGCTAGGCAGCGTGAGAGGACAGTGAGCCACCTGACCTGTTCTGGCCTGAAAACACATTCCTAAGGCCATGTTCTGACATCCAAACCATCCTCAGATAAATGGCCGTGAGCAATGGCTGTGTAAATGAAAAGGACTTAGACAGTCACAGTCCAGGGGTCCAGCGTGCTGTGGGCCAAGTCCCCGCGGTCCTTGCTCTCTATCTTATTCACGTGCCAAGGTTCAGAGTGTCTGGGCAGTGAGAAGCTCTCAGGGGCCACTTCCCAGAAAGATCCAAAGGATGCTGGCCACCTGCTTTTCCCTGCCCCACCCCCGGTCCCTGGAGGAGATTTCCTATGATGGTCCGTCTCCATCTTTCTCCATCCTCCCTCCCAGCCAGTGTCTCCCATGGACGATCACAGAGGAGTGGGAGAGAAACCATGGACTCTCTGGGAGCCAAGGTGAACCAGGGACTAAGGTTTGGCTTCCTCTCCTCCTCGCCCATCCTCACTCCTCTCCTGCTCTTTTCAGGGCCAGCCGGGCACTCGAGGTTTTCCTGGATTTCCGGTAAGTGGAGAGAACTGGTGAGCTGTGTCCCCGGCAAGCCCTGGACCTGGCTGGGTTAAGCTTCAGCCTGAGCCCACCCTCAAGCTGCTCTTGCCCTTCCAAACCCCGGTCAGTAAGAACCCTCTCCTGCAGCCTTTCTTGGAGAGCAAGCAAGGAGAGTAGCCCAGCATGTGGCTCATGGACAGGGAAATCAATTCCAAAATAAAGGGCGGCAGACAGGAACAGGCAGTGAAGTCACAGGCTAGTGAGTCCCAGCAGGACACTGGGAGGTTGGGCAGATGATGTACTGCAGGGAAGCCTCCTCCAACCTGGCAGGTGGTGTCTTGTTCACTCCTCACAAGGGCCCCTCATGGAAGATTCTATTATTCTCATACCATTTTAGAGTGGGAAGCTGAGACTCAAGCTTGTTATGGTCTCATAACGGCAAGCAGTCAAGCAGAGACAGCCTGGGGCCTTAACCACTGCCTAGGAGACCTGTGACTCTCGCTGTTTACATCCGGCCTCTTTCTCTTTCAGGGTCCCATTGGGCTTGACGGCAAACCGGTGAGTAGACCCTCTGGTGCTGTGGGCTCCTCCCCTTCCCTTGGTCCTAACCCAGTGTCTCTCAGTCCTTCTGCGAGACCCTGACTCTTTGGAAGAAGCTTCAGATAGAATGAACGTTTCTAGGGTGGAGAGTCGTT
Source organism: Camelus dromedarius (assembly GCF_036321535.1). Taxonomy (NCBI): domain Eukaryota; kingdom Metazoa; phylum Chordata; class Mammalia; order Artiodactyla; family Camelidae; genus Camelus; species Camelus dromedarius. The sequence goes on along the minus strand of NC_087443.1, from coordinate 33,809,156 downwards.
GCCAGTGAGAAGGGGAGGAGGGGCCATTAGAATGAGTTGTCCCTGACCCAGTGGGCCTTCCCTGGGCGCAAGTCCATGGCCCCAGGCTAGGCTCTGATCATCTGAAGCAGGAGCCATCCTAGAATTTAGTGATTCTGGGGCACTCCTGGGAGGGGCTGGCAGGGAGAGAGGCAAGGAGGGAGCAGGAAGGGGAGAGGGGAGGAGAGCTCAGTCTGCTAATTCTGAAAGAAGCCTGGGCACTAGTACACACCCTCATCCCCCAGCACTGCGGGGCGCCTCCTGTGTTCTCCTCGGGGTCCCCCACCTTGTTGAGCCCCCACAACACACCTAGGTCTGTGTGGAGGCTGCTTCCCGTCCAGAGCTCCACTCTGTTCACATCCATCCTTTTGACTTGGCCCCAGACACAGACGTTCATGGGAGGAGCGTGTACCACAGGGCCTGGGGGGGCGGGGAATTCTGGCTGCAAACAACACACCTGGCACTCATGCTCTTCTCCTTCCAGGGCCACCCCGGACCAAAGGGGGAGATGGTAAGACCCAGCTTTCCTGTCTTCCCTCCATGGGTAGGGGGTCAACCTGGCCCTCGGGGGCCACACAGGCACTGCCAGGCAGAGGGGGCCAACAGGGACAGTAGGAGGCGCTGCCCCACAGTCACTCCCCAGCTGTGTACAACGCGTCCCCTAGGTCCTCACTCAGCACAGGGAGGAGAGGTGGGCAGGGGCTGCTTCTCCACCTGAAGAATGAGGAAAGGGAGGTCCAGAGAGCGTCGGCGCTTGGCCAGTGTCACACAGAGGCCAGTGTCTTCAAACCGCCACTGGGGATGGGCTTGTGTTCAGCATACACACAGGGGCGAAGGGAGCCCATCCAGCACTTTGTCCTGAGCCTGATTTCCTAATGCTCCCTGCTCTGGGTCCCCTGGGACTCCAGGCGCCCCTACCCCAGCTGGAAGCACAAAGCAGACCTGGAGAAGCAGACCACTGCTTCCACCCTCCTCCTGGCCCCTTCCCACCTTCTACAGAGCCTTTTAAAGGAATTTCCTCTTTTCACTGTCTCCCCTAGGCTACTCTTTTTAGAAGGGAAAGGCCTCCCCTTGTCAGGGGCCTTCCCCTCTTGCGGAGGGGGCCAGTTCTTAGTGAGTTGGATGAACCATTAAGAGCAGATGGGCCAGCCCTGGGCTTTCCTGCCTCCGATGCTAGTCACATCTACCTTGTGAGGAACCAGCTCCTGGGATTTGTGCCGGGTGGTGAGAGCCCACGGCAGTTTCCCTGCTTCTGTGTCCAGCCACCTCTGGCTTGTGCCTTGCTCCAAGTGCAGATGGGAGCCAGGGCACTGCCAGAACCCTGTCCTCTGAGGGACGTGGATAACCTGGGAAAAGAGATGGAGGAGGGTAGGCTGGGAGACCTGAGCTTTAGCCCCGACACTCCCTAACTTGCCATGGGACTCTTGGCAGCTCAGCTCCCTCTGGGCCTCAGCCTGCCTGCTTGACTCAAACTCAGCTAACGTTTACTGAGGGTTTTCTCTGTGGTGGCAGGGGCTAAGTACTGTACATGTACCATCTCACCTAATCCTCAGCCTAGCCCTGTGCTCCAGGTCCTGTTAGTGTCCCCTTTGACAGCTGTGGAAACTGAAGCCCAGAGGGTCTAACTTGCCTGAAGTCACACAGCTAGGGAGCGTCCAGAAAGGATCCCACCCAGTTCTCGAATTCCTTCCCTCCACATTTTATTGTCTTTCTCCCTCTTTATTCCTCTCTCTCCTTCCCTTTCTCCCTGACTCCTTCCTTTGACATATTTTCATGAAGTATCTGCACTGCTGGGCACTGTGCCAGGTGCTGGGATACAGACAGGAGTAAGTCCTTGTCATTCTGTAGCACACAGCCTAGTCTAGGAGACATACATTTAAATAATCACTCACGTAATCAACAAATTGCCTTAGCAGTCGGTGCTATGAAAAGCCAGTACCTGTTAGCCTGAGAAACCTCAGCATAACAACCCCTCACCCAGGCTGAGGGTCAGAGAGGCTTTCCTGAGAGAAAGACTTGAACTAGGTCCTGAGGGATGAGGATTTAACTAAGAGAGAAGGAGATGGGAAGGGGCATTCTGGACATGGGAGGACAGCATGTGCAAAGACCCTGAAATAGGAAAGTCCTTAAAACATCCATGGAGCTGGAAGAAGGGCAGTGGGGCACTGGAAGCCATAGATAGAAGAACTGGCATTGAATTCAGGTCCCCCCAGCCAGCTTTCCTCTCCATCCCAGCCACCTCCACTGCAAATGCATTTCTTGTGGCTCCTACCCTGTTCTTAAGCATGCTGTGCACATGCAGGAAGTGTTGGAGACCAAGGCAAGAATATACTCCATGCTTCCCTTGTTATAGAGGCATAAGGGATCTGGATGCCAGGAGTTTGGAGTGTTTATCAGACCCCTCTCTGCCACCTTCTTCCCCTTCCTAGTGGCCTAATGGCTAGGATCACCCACCTTGTGACCCTAGAAGTAATTATGATGATCAACATCTGGGCACTTTTCTGTAATCATAAAAATTTTTCATTCCCACTCTACAAAAGGGGAAATCAAGGCACAGCGTGGCTGAGTGTATTTCCCGAGGCTACACAGCTTCTAAATAACAGAGCTGAGATTGAAACCCACATGGTAGGATTTTACCCCTGCACCACGTCTCCTTTTGCTGCCAGGGCCCTTGGTTTTAAAGGAAAGGGACCCTTCTATAGGGCTCCTCCTCCTGCCGTCCCTCTGCCCCACCTCACTTGACCACCCATGAGCTTCCTTGTCTGTTCCCGGGTCAGAAGTAACTTGCGGGGGAAAGGTGGGGCCATTCCTTCTCCCATAAGGCCACGTTAGTGTGATAGATCCCCTGTCTGCCTCAGAGTCATCCATCAAAATCCAACAGGCCACAGAGCCACTGGGCTCCTGTTTGGCTTGGCACAGGAACCCCGAGCTCTTAATTCAACATGCTGTCTAGTGTAATTATCTTGGCCTGCTTATCATCTGTTGGGCTCCCACTCACCTCCCTCTCCGGATGGTTTCCCCTCCACTGGGTGTCCAAAATAAGGGGCTGGGGCTCACCCTTATGTGCTTAATCTGTGTCCTTACTTGTCAAAAGGGGTGACCTCACCCTGCCCACCTCACAGTAGCCCCGAGAACCTGTTGTAAGGTGTAGACAGGATCGGGGGTCCCACAAGTGGCTTCAAGGAGAACCAGGACTCTGAATTCACATCTTGTCCCACCACTCACAGAGCTGTCCTAAGGGTGGGAGGAGTTAATTCACACCAAGTGCTTAGAACAGTTCCTGGCACAGAGGGAGAAGGACAGGCGCCTGAGCTGGCGCATCTCCCACCACCTGTCCTAAAGGGGAGCCTCAGGAGCTTGTTGGTGCTGTGTGTGGTTGGACCTTGAAATACTTAAGCGAAACTTGAAATTCAGATTTTTGTTGTACTCTCCTAGCTCTCAAATATTGGCAATTAATTGAAATAAAACTGCATGGTGTCAACAAAATCCCTCTGGGAACCACAATTGTCCCATGGCCCACCATTTGGGTTGTCTGGACCCAATCCTCCAAGTCTCTGCAGTCCCAAACCTTTGTGTTATTTTTTCTGGGCTCCTGGCCCTCCCTTGCTCATAATATTCCCGAGAAAGTGTGGCCTGGTCCCCTGCAGTCTGGTTCCCTGCCAGATGCATCATATTCTGCTGAACTTGATTCTAAACTGTCAACCACGTGGGCTGGGGTGCCACATGGATTGTCCCAAAGACCACTTGTCCCTTCCCATGAACCTGCTGAGAATTTCCCAGTTTGGTAGATGGTCCAGTTGGCAAGTTGGAGACAAGAGGGATTTTTTCCCACCCAGATGGATCTGTCCATGGGGTCCTGAGGTCAAGCCCCAGAGAGACTGATCCAGAGGTGGGTCCTCACAGGCCCTCAGGACGGTGGCTAGAAGGGACCTCAGGGCCCCAGGGGCTGGGGCACTGCCTGTGACTCTAGCCAAGTTTAGAATCCCTGCCCCGCGAGGTCCAGCCCAGCTCACAGAGTGTGGCAGTGTGGACACAGCTGGACACAGCAGTCCCAGTGCCATCACTCACTGAGCCGCAGGGCCTTGTCTCCATCACCTCATCCGGGAGATGGAGTGATACCAGTGCCTTCTTGGGCCAGCATGGTGTGAGCTCAGAATATCCCAAAAGCCTGCCTCTGAGGGGGTCCTCAAAACAAGGTGGACTGTCCTCCCTGTCTCCCCACCACACCAGCCCAGCATGAGACCTCAGCACTGACCTCAGGTCAGGCTCCTGAGAGAGCCAGCTGGACACTGTGTCCTCCTCAGAGAACAAGGGTCCTCTCTGAACCCGGGCTCTTTTCTCAGCCCTACAAACTTGACAAGACCCCTTGGAAGGAAAGCCCAAGGCCCCTTATGTTCCTCTGCAGAGCCCAGAACATGGCTTAAGTTGTCCACTTCCTGTTTCCTCTCTTTTGCCAAAGGTTTCTCCAAAACCCTGATGTCTGCAGCACTGCCCCAGCCCCCGTGTCCTCAGAATCCCTCTGGCTCAGTGGGGTTGATGCTAAGGCTGCAGAGGGTAGGAGTTAGAATGTGCAGTGTCTCCTGGAGGCTTTTGTCTCCACGAGGAGAGGGCGTGAGTGAGCAGGGCATCCGCAGTAGCAGAGCATCACCTGATGTGCAGATGGAGATGCCGCCTCCTTTGTGTCCCCACCACTAGATGCTGGCGGTGGAGGAGTGAATGAAGGACGGCATCTGTTCTTCATCATGGCTGCATGCAGGGGCCAGGGCACACCTACTGGACACACAGGACACACAGTCATGTCCACTGGGGGACAAAGAAGCTGAGCTACACCAGCTGGACCATCTTGGGCATAGGAAGACCAGGCATGGGTGGCCAAACCCAGGCTTCAGGACTCCAGGCTTTCCAAAAAGTTCCTGCACAGTCCTACACAGGCCTACATCTCTGGTTCTGCCCCCCTCTTTGCTCCCACTGACCTGTGTGTGTTTCCTCCCCACAGGGCCTGGCGGGTCCCCCAGGACAGCCGGTTGGTACCTCGCTCTCATGTTCCCCAGCAGAGAGGCTTTGGGCCCTAGGTCCTTAGGCTCAGTTTCTAACTCTCTCGTTTCTGTCTTTTCATAGGGACCTCAAGGACAAAAAGGAGAAAAGGTAAGGCCAGTGGAGGCTTTCTAGAATTTTCATCTCAGTAAACAGCCTTTCAACAGGTAGAAAGGGTTATTTTCAAACTTCAGTTTTTAATCAACAGAACCAGGAAACCCCGTGGCAGGTGGTATACGAGGGAGAGAAGGGAAGCTGCTCTAGTAGGGGTTCTTTTCTTGGGGGGACAGGGCAGCCTGGAGCCTGGTCCTTCTCAGCCTCTTTCTCTGCCTATCACACCTGCCACCCCAGTGGTATTTCCTGATCACCTCCATGAGCCTCCAGGATTTTGAGGTGTCAGTTTGTAAACCACTTGTCTGGTCCCCTTCCTGTCCTCCTGTGTTCTGTGTCTCCTTGAATTTCTGATGGAGGCTCTGCTGGGCATGCCCCAAGGTAGATGGTGCAGCCACCTGGCACCCCCCACTCAAAAAAAAGGCATCCCCGAGGGCCCTGTTGCTCACAGCCTGCCTCAGTGTCCACTGTTCCCATTCAGGGGCTCCTGTTCAGGGCTGTTGGTTGGACACACCTAGAGTGTTGACCTTTCCAGGAGATTCCTCCAGCCGGGCATGGAGCATAACTCCTCACTCTGCTGTCACAGCACATGGTATGGGGTGGCAGAGTCCTGCCCTAGGCTCCGTGGGGCCCCGTTAGGCAGGCCCTGGGGGCTTCTTCCCTGCTACCAGCCTGGCGAGAGGGAGGGAATCAGTTCTACCTCTGAGAGCTCAGCCTAGGATCAGAGCGAGGCTCGTGGGTTATGAGTATGAGTGCTGTGTCCACAAGTCCTGAGGTTGCCTCCGAGGGACAGCCCCCCAACAGGTGCCTAACACCCTCCTCTCCTTCCCTCTCTTTCCCAGGGTCAGTGTGGAGAGTACCCACATCGGGTAAGTGAACCCTGAAAACTGATCCACCCCTGGGGCACAGCCCCCAGCTCAGCCTTATCTTCCCTACTGAGCTTGGGGCCCAGGAGCACACAGTCCCCTTGGCACTCAGTAGCCAGAGCGGTGCTGTGTGGGAGCAGTGTGTTTGGCCCCCAAGAGTGCCCTGTGTTCAGTGCGTGTGTTTGTACAGAGCTGGTCTCCAGTGATCATGTCCACCCGCCCGTGAGTGTTTTTGTCTGTCTGCCCCTGTGCTGGCTGGGCCTGCTCGCCCTGCAGCGTGTGTATGTCTGGAACTCCCCCCGCCTGGCTGTGCACTCCTTTGCACATGGCCTTCTAGGTAAGGCCATGCAGCTTGTTCGAGTCTGTGTCTGATCCTGTACCCAGCGTGTGACTCCATGTACGTGTGTGTCTGGCTGCCTGCCCTGGCTGAATCAGAGGGACTTTTGGGTTAGTCATTGTTTCAGATGACCCAAACCTCCATGGCGGGAGATAATTGAAGGCTGACTATATCGATTCAAGGATAAAGTCTCTGTTTTGCCTCTTGAAGAATAAAAGGATGCTTCTCTAAGCGGGTAGGGGATTTCAGGGCTGGGATGGTCTCCCACTCTGCCCCAGCCCCCACCCAGCTCCTTTCTTTTCCTTGCTCCACCCCAGAATACAGAGCCCAATGGCTGTTATGGTCCTATTAGGAAGCCTCAAATATGTGTACCAGCATCAGAGAGCCATTCTTGAGCGAGGAGGGTGAAGGTGTGCGGTGCTTCCTCCAGCAGGAGCCCCAGGGAGCAGGGACCAGGAAAATGCCCCTTGTTTTGTGGATCAGCCTTGCTGCTTTCAGACGTGGGCAGTAGGGGTAGGGACGACAGGCATCTTTAGGTGTCCATCCACCTGTCACAGGCTTCATTGTGTTCAGAAACACACACACAGTACAGCTGCCCTGGCCGCCCATCCCTGCCAGGCAGGGGGATTGAGGGAGTGGATAGGTGTACAAGCCAGGCTCACAGTTGACTGTGCTGGCTCCAGAAGGCCACTGGGAGGGCCTTGCCAACAGGGTCTGGCCACTCAGACTCTGACCTCTGGGTTCCCAGGCCAGGGAGAGGCTGAAGGCGGGGCAGCCTTGAACATGAGCGGCTGGGGTGGGGTTGAGGCCAAGGCTGGGCAGGGGACGCGGGCCGGTAGCAGGGCAGACAGAGCCAGCCTGTCAGTGGCATGTGCTCCAGGGAGGCAGGGGCCCTGGTGTTCCGGCCAGCCTGATCCTGATACAATAATAGAAGGTCAGCTGTGTTTATTTGAAACGATGGGCTCACAGGATTGTTATGTTACACGAAAGAAAGACAGCATCCCCCAGCACAAAAGACAACACGCTTGCAGACGCTTTGACAGTGTGTCCTTAGTCCAAGTGAATGCATGGGGGCAGGAGGAGGAGAGCGCTCTCTGCCCTTCAGCCCAACCCAGCAAGAGGAAGCTGACAGGGATAGAAGCTTCAGAGCCCCTTGGGCACAGAGTGCAAGGAAGCCCGGCGCTATGACTGCACCTGTGTGCGTGACAAGTCAGGCAGGGTGAGAGTGGATTTGGGGATCCAGCTGATGGGCAAGGCAAGGCAGCAGGCACCCTCTGTTTATTTGGAAGTGGGTAGGAAATCGGGGTGCTTCTAGGCAAGGGGTCTGTTGGCTTTCTGAGGGGTCTGTGGACCTGAAGGGAGTGGCAGGTTGGCCCGGGCCTCTGTTCCAGCCTGCAGCATCCCCAGGGAGGGAGGGAGCAGGAGGAGGGGTAGGCAGGGGTGGGCTGGGGTGCTCTGGGACAGGGAGCAGGGAGCTGGTGTCTGGGCCTGGCACTCACTCTCTCTGTCACCCTGTTTCCACCCGCACCCCCACCCCAGGAGCACCTAAGCAGCCCTCTAGCCGCTCTGCGCTCCAACCAGATAATTACCCTGAAGGTTCGTAGGTTCTGGAAGGTCTCCGGGCCCCTCTGCTGAGAGGCTCCCTGGACGCAGAGCCCAACATTGCACGTCTCCAGGTCCTACAGTGGGAGGGGTGGGGCTCCCAGGGCAGCAGCTGCCCGTGAAGGCAGCAGTGACCCAGAAAGGCCACAATCGGGCTCCCAAGTCCTCAGCTGGGTCCCTCCTCAGCCCAGGTGGCCCCTGCTTCTTAATGCTCATCCCAACAACCTCACATGAGTTAAAATGCTTTCAAAAGCAAGAGGTGGATTACATGCCATCTTTGTTTTCACATGAGTTCTAACCTCTTCCTAAAGCCACGGGGCATTCAGCTCCAATGGGTAGAGAGACCAGAAGCAGCAAGGATTTCCAGAAACGAAAATGACATCAGATAATGTGATTGCAAGTTGCCTCCCCTCTAAAAAGTGGTTGAACATGCTGGAGACATCTTTGCCCAGCCTCTGTTTTCCAAGCCCATGAGCCCCAGGGTGAGACCTCAGTTGCACTTAGCTGGTGCCCATACCGGTCACACCCTCCACTGGCTCAGTACCCGGGAGCCAGCCTTGGCACCACCCTTGACCATCCTCCCCAGATTCGCTGACACTAGCCTTTCTTCTTCAACCAAAAAAAGAACCCAGAGGTCACCACACACCAGCCTGGCCTCAAGGACCAATTTAGCTGGTCTTGTGGCTCCCCAGCCACAGCCTTGGAGTCTGCTCCCCTCAGCCCAGCAGCCTCGGTCCACAACCAGGGATGGCCGGGGCTGGCAGTGCAATGTTGGGCCGTGTGTCAGGAGGCCTCTGTGGCCCACCTTGGCCACAGAGGGCAGGCCAGGCCAGGTAGGGCCACTCTCCCGGTCGGGGAGGGCTGCTGGCCAAGACTCCCTCAAGGGATGGGGTGCCACCCAAGGGCAAGCTCTGCACTGCACCCACAAACCTTGAAGCCCCGCCCACGCCCTCCTCCTGTGCCTCATGCTCACTAATCTCTCTTCTCTCTTCCTCTCCTCCCACCCTCTTGGCCGCCCTGCCTTCCTGGCGACTTTCGACCCTCCTGAGCACCTGCGATCTTTGGCCTTTGCCCTCTGGCCTTCCACCTGGTCTTTCTCCTCAGCTGCTGCCTCTCCTCAATTCAGTGCGGCTGGCTCCACCCCCAGTCATTAAAAGGCGGACCTTCCAGGTAGACACCTCCCTTGCCCAGACCACATCGGGCTTCCCAGGGACTGGCAAGTCTCTGGGCCCTGACAGGCCAGTTGGGGCTGCCGGCAAAGCCAGAATCTCACTCCACTCTCGTTACATTAAACTAGATAAAAATGGACCCACAAATGCCATAGACATGAAAATACACAAGACCCAGGAGTCACGACTATTACCTCACCATTACTGCTCATAACAGCCACCATCAACAGCCATCACTGTGTGCCAGGCACTGAGCTGTGCTTTTTACAGGCCTGATTTCATTTAATTCTCTCCACAGTTGTATGATTTAGGCATGATCATCCTTATTTCACAGATGAGGAAATCAGGCTCAGAGACATTAAGTTGCCCAAGATTACACAGCCAGTAAATTGCAGAGCACCAAGATTTTCTTCCTTACTAGCTGTGTGATTTGGGGCAAGTTACTTAACCTCTCTGTACCTCAGCTTGCTTGTTTGTAAAATAAGGGTAATAACAGTTCCTACTGCCTAGGGTCATTGTGTACACAAAGCACTGGGAATAATTCTGGCATAGTTTAAGTGCTATGATTAAACTGAGGCTCAGAGAGGTGAATTTGTACCCAAGGTCACACAAACAGCAGGAGGCAGGATGGGAACTGGCAGCCAGGTCTTCAGACCCCACATCCAGGGCTCTCTCAGTTGGACCTACACCCTTTCTATTTAAAAGTGTAGGTTGCTTAGTATCTGATTGCTGGTAACCTGAGTTTGAGAATCGAGGGAATCTGCAGAGGAAATTTAGCCCACAACTGATAGATGTAATCATCGTGAGCAACCGCTTCCTTCTTCCTGCCTTACAAGCCAAGGAGGCTGGGATTGGACCAGATCACAACGAACAAAGAGCAAGAGACCACAGACCAAGGGATCCAGGCAGAGGTGTTACAGCTTGATTCTAGACCAGGCAGCCCATGGCTGCCACTCACGCCACCAGCCTTCCTTATATTGGGGGTCGGGGTCCCCCTCAAGGCTACAGTGGTGCTGGAAGTGGCAAGGCTCAGAGATGCTCTCCGAAAGCCTGACAGCAGGGCCAGGAGCCACCATCTGGCTTGACTCAGGAGCCCAGGGGCCTGCATGTTCAGGCACCTGATTGAACAAGGCTGAAAAATCACTCCAATTAACAGCTAAAAATACAGAGGGACACGTGATACGTGTGCTACCCGAGCCTACATATCCCATTACACCAGCCAAATCCTCAAGAGCCTCCACGTGCTCCGAGTACTTACCCCAAGCATGGCTCTCAGGGGGCCCAGTGCCAGCTCAGAGAAGCACCAGGCCCACCCCACTCTCAGCGATCCCACTGTGTCAGACGCCCTTCCAGGGGAGCTGAGTCCTTGCTCTCAGAGTGGCCGTCGGCCCCAGCCCCCAGCAGCCACCTCCCGGCTTTAGTTGCGTCAACCGCTGTTTGCTGAGCCCCCACTGGGTTCCAGGAACTTCTGTAAGAATTCTACGTGGATTATCCCGTGTGATCCCACACCAGCCACCCAACAGCGGCGGTGCCATCCTCGTTATCCCCACATTACAGGCGAAGAAACTGAGAGGGGCTGAGGCTTGCTCCTGCCTCCCTTTTCAAGAGCGAGAGGCAGGTGATCCAGAACTTTCTGTGCTGCTCTGACCTGATTTCCACAGGAAAGTGGGAAGAATAGGGGCCCCTGTTCTGCCTGCTGCGGATTCGGCCTGGAGAATAAGGTTTTGATGCTGTCAGCCACCGTGGGACATAAAAAGGCTTGTCCATTTCCTATCAATAAACCAATATTGATTTTACAGGCTCTCTAAGATGCTTAAACATAGGGTCTAACATTAGTTGAAAGAGGAGACTTTATGTAAGATATGATGTGCTTAGCAGATGGTGTTGGAGTCATTTCCAACGTGCATAAAGTTGGATGGTGAGCAGTTTTTGCTGGGGGCTTATCTGGAATGAATAGAAATAATCTGGAGTTCTGAGTTTGGGTCCTGGCTCCCCCCCACCCCGATTTCTCCCTGTGACCTTGGTCAGAGAGCTCAACTTCTCTGAGCTTCAGTTTTCTCTTCTGTAAAGTGGGACTTGTGATCCATTTCTGCACCTGCTTTCTCCCCCAAGGACACTCAGAGCCCTCAAGCAGCTTCTCAGAGGTTGTGACAGGATGCAGCCCAGGCCCCAGAGTGGCACTGCTGGTGGCATTGGCCCTAGGATGTCCCAACGGAGAGATGGTTCAAGCAGGTGCTGCTAAAATCTTTGTTCTCATCCTGAGGTTGTGCACTCCTGTTTATAATCATCATTTTCCTCTATGGGGTTTGCAGCAAGCACCATCAGCTCCCTTCTTCATTTAGGGAAGCAGGAGTGTCCTAGAGGATTACTGAGATCACACTGAGAAGGATGGGCCAGCCTGGAAGTCTGGTCACCTGTGCCCCACTGCATCCCAGCCTGGAGCTCTCACACCTGCCAGGCTGTTCTGCTTTAGTCTGTCGCAGGAATGGGGCCCTTATCAAGAGCTGAGCCCAGATCCCCCCTAGAGATGTCACATAGAAAATTACATAATGACTCTGGCTGGCCCCAGGCCCCAAGATCTGGGTCGCATGGACCAGGCTCTCTCTTCCTCCTGAGGGAACTCGATCCCACCTTAACCTCTCTGGGCCCTGGGTCCATCCTGGGCATATGCACGGTGGGTGACAAAGGCTGGGCTCAGAGCAGCTGAGTGAGGAGTCAGGGTAGGCAAAGGAATAGCAATAGCATCCCCATGCAAAGAGCACTTGACAGTTTCAAAATTCAACCAAGCTAAGGGTTGCAAACTCAGCTGTCCCCTGAGATCAGGCACCAATCACGTAAGTGACAGAAGCAGGCTGCATGCAGAAAGGATATGGAGTGTGGGGACGGAAGCAGCTGGGGAGCCCAGGCAGTGGCTGCCCTCCGGAGTGTGGGCCTAGCTGGCCAGGGCTCCCAGTTTTTCTTCAGAAGCCACTAAGCCAAATTTTTTACATAAAATCTCTTGCCCAATTGTCTGGTGAACCAAACAAAATTCTGTAGCCTCTGACCCTAGGATCTCAGTTGATCCTCTGGGCCAAATAATCAAAGACAGCAAAAAGTGGTGACAGGAAGCAGGGAGCAGCTGTTCTCATTTGATGGCAGGGAGACTGGGGCACAGAGATGGTGCACTCTCCACAAAGGAGGGGGGCGGCCGGGCAGGCCCAGGCCGCCGGCCACCAGGCATGGACCCTGGCCATCTGACCAGGCCGGGAGCAGGCCTTTGGGCGTGCCGGGGGCATCTCACTCACTCCTTTGCCTCTGCCACCGCAGCAGGGCTCTTGCCCTGGGGACCAGCTGCTCCTGCAGCAAGTCCTCTCTGGAAGCCTCTCCTCTGGGGGCCTAATGTCTTGGCCATCTCCTTGCTGCCACCAGTCCCTGCATGTAATCACCACCACAGCATCACCACCGTCACGCCACCACTGCCTCCCCCCAGAGCCCACGGCGGGGCCTCACTGGGTGCATGGCACTGGGGCGGGAACTGCTTTGCAGCCCTGGGGCTCTAACACTTGTTTCCATGAACCTCAGGGTGAACAGGGCCAGGCTGGCATTCAAGGCCCACCAGGGCCACCAGGCCCTCCTGGACCGAGTGGACCTCTGGGGCACCCAGGACTGCCAGGGCCTATGGGGCCACCTGTAAGTATCCCTCCTGCTCTCCACTGCTTCTTCTCCTTCAAGATTTGTTCCAAGAATTCTCTGGAAGTTTCCAAACCTTGTATAACCAACAGGAACCTGGGTCCCTGCCAAACAGGCAGAAACACCTTGGCAGGGCCACTGAACGTGGCTGGCCTGTGTAGGAGCTGCCTATCCCTGTCACACTCACCTGTTGCAGTCTGGTTCTGGAAACACACGTCCTGGGACCCTGCGCTCCACTCCAGTCATTGCCTTCCAGAGAGGAAATCGCTAACAGGCCTCCCCTCTCCCAGCCTCAGCAGAGAGGAGCTTGGGAAAAAAGTCCCCAGGACCACTCTGATGGCTGCCCCTGACCCTGGGCTTAGGAAAACCTGAGATGGGGAAGTTCTACAGGAGGTAGCAAGGGGGCATCCTAAGGAACACACCTGTCCCAGTATATGTAGGTTTCACACTCCTGGGCCACCTCCCAGCTGGGCTGCACACCTGGTCGGCCAGGAGGACCCTGCATCGAGTCTGGGGATTGGACCACTGCTGGGAGGGGTCCAGCGGGGCCAACAGGCACCTGCTCCAGGCAAGACCACACTCAGGCAATATGTCGGTGCCAGAGTCCACCAGGTCGTCTGTTGTCAAGCCCTGGCCAACCCCTGACTCTATCTCAGCCCAGTTTAGTACAAGAAAGTACCAGGGCAGAATAACTTAGCAGGCCCCTCAACTTCTTTGGAGAAAATGGGTTCTCCACCCAGAACTAAGACTAACATCAGCAGTTACTGGAGGGACAGGGGTTAAGGACATAGTCTGTTTGATGTTTTTTCCACGTGGCTTAAAAAAAAAACCATAAAACTTTTTCTCTCTTATGACAACAATGCATCATACATTCATTGTGAAAAATTTGGAAAATAGACAAAAAAAGTTGTAAATTGCCTATTTTCCAGAGTTCCCTGTCATTAACATTGTGGAGAGTCCTTTCCATTTTTCTCCTTAGACTTATCTGCACATGAACGTTTTCTAGGTTGGTGATGTTCTGAATAGTAGAGCAGTTTGTAGCCTGTTACTTTTTTCACTTAATAGCATAAACCATGCCCTTTCCTATGTCAGGTAGTCTCCCATGATATGGATTTTAGGACTGCTGGCTCTATTTACAAGGCAGTTATGAATTCTCTTCTGCAATGTGTATATCCTGGAACATAAATGTCTGTGCACATATTTGATGCTTTTGCAGCAATGGAGTCCCAGAGGTCGGATTGCTGGGTCAGGGATGCCCCTGCCAAACAGCCCTCAATGGGGACAACCACATTCCAGGCCACTCAGCTTCACGTCTGGGCCCTCAGCTACCCCAGCTGCCCAGCTGCAGTGTAGGGTCCCCCTGGGCTGGGCGACAGCTCTGGCTGACCAGGGCAGCCAGCTTGGCCAGAAAGCAGCATAGCAGAGTAAACACTTAATTTGCTAGGAGACAGCTCTCCTGCTCAACTTGACCCTACCATGGATTTTAAATATTTCCATGATTTCTCCTCAGAACCCAGGGTTTTCTCACTTCCATGGGTTTCTAGATGGGAAAACGGAAAACCTGAAAGGTAGTGAAATTTAGGGAATTGAACCAAACAAACCAAGCTGAGAAAACCAAAGTGCTCAAAATTGACTTATTCGCTGATGGCCCTCCCCCAGACACACTGGGCTCCCCATCCCTGAACCCAAGCCAGGTGGTTTTCTTTGTTAGGTTGTTTATAAAAGAAAAAACCAGAAAGCATGTTTTTCAACCAGTTGAAACAGACCAGACTTGGGCATCATAGTTTCCTCCCGCCCATGTTTGCCATCCAGACCCACTCCCGAGACCACGCCGGAGCCAGCCTTCCCTCACCTCTCCTTCAGGCTCCCACAGGGCCGCACCACCTCCCTGCGCTGGCTGCCGAGGTTACAGTGCCCGGGAGATGGGGAAAGGAGACAGAGGGCTCCCCCGCAGTCTGGCAGGGCCAAAGGCAAAATCCAGGCTCTGCTGGGCAAGGTCAGCTTTCCAGAGAGCGGTTCCAGTTAGGAGGTGGGTGGGTGGGGATCTGGACCAAACCACACCATCAATTTCACAGGATGCCACTGACCTATTTTCCAGTGGGCGAGCACTGCGGAGTTGCCCATGGCGCCCATGTGGCTCCAGAGAGGGACATGAGCCTGTTGTCCCCACGTGCCCTCACCAGGCTTCAGACACCCTTCCAGCACCCTCTAGATCTGTTCTCCAGCACAGCCAGAACCCATCCCAGCTATTCAAGCACTACTCTGCCCCCAGCTTCCACTGTAAGCATGACTAGCCCTCACCATTTGCCAGTGGAATCCATCTCCACACATCTTTTTTTCTTGCTTCCACAGGGCTTACCTGGGCCTCCTGGACTGAAGGTGAGGGTCCTTCTGGGTGATGCATCAAATGGGTAGGAGGGTTGCCTGTAGGAAGGCAGGGGACGCAACACTCGGGTACTGAGTAAGGAACTGGAGGGCTCTCAGCCGAGAGATGGATCATGAGTGGCTCATGTAGAAAACGCCACTCGGAAATTGATTGGGTCCCACAGAGACTGCACTTTTGTGGGCTCAGGCCTAGCAAGTGCTATGGTTGGAATGGAAGATGCAGCCCCACCCTCCAAAGAGCTGACGTACGGTCTAGTTGGAAACTCAAGATGCCCAGGGCGCTGTCACAGCATCCCAATAAAACAGTGTTTCATAAGGGGCCAGAACTGGGAAGAACCTTTGGGGTCATCTGGTCTCTTTCAAAACCTTATCTGGAAGCCCACAGTTTAAAACAGCCTCTCCCTTTGAAGCTGGGGTCCCTGCAGCTCTGGGGATGAGAAGTTGTGAATCACTGATCTCACCCAATCATTTTACAAATACAGAAGCTAGAGCCCTGGAGAAAAGTGACTTACCCAGCAGGTGCAACAGAGTGTCAGTGGTGGAACCAAAACTGACACTCGGGTGTCCTGGGCCCCTGCCAAGTCCACCCTCCGTCTCCCTCTGCCTCTGCAAGGCGGGGACTCATTCTGAAGGGGCCGATGGTCCCTGTTGTTGTCCCAGGGATGGCTGGAGGTGGATGTCAGAGGATTTGGAGTCAGAGGGAGGAAGAGGAATGGTTACTGTGAGGCGGGTGGTGAGAGCTGAAGTCTGGCGCTGGGAAAACCCCTCTAATGGTCTTCTCTTGGTTCCCCCAGGGAGACCCAGGGATCCAGGGCTACCACGGCCGGAAGGTAAGAATGAAGGGACGGGAGGATCCCACCCTTCAGTGACAACCAAGAGGGGCTTCACCACAGAGCACACAGGGTCTGGACTTAGTCACGCACACGCACTTTTGCACACACACCCAGCAAGAGCCTGAAAACCTTTTGAAGTTGGCTGAACAGGAGTTCATGCCTCCATTTGAGGGAGGAGGAGGCTCTGAGGGGGCCGGGCCTCAGCCAAGTCAGTGGCCTGGCTAAACCTGAGACCCAGGAGTGTCCCCTGCCAGCCTGGGTGGCTGTGTCTGCACAGAGGCAGGCCAGGTTCTCACTGGCCCCCGAGGGCTTGGTAAGTGGGAGCCAGGTAGAGCTCCACACTGAGTGTGGTGGGGGATATGGAGCGGCCCCAGCCCTGCTCTCTGGCAGCTCACAGGCCAGAGAGACTGAAGGATTTCCTGCACAAATAACCCTGGTGAAGGCAGACCGTGCTAACCGTTACCACCCCAAAGTGCTGTGTGAATATGGGGGGTGGGTGCAGAGAGATTAATGCTAGGTTGGGAGGAGTTTGGGAAGTTTGCTGGGAGAGGACAGCCTCTGAGCTCAATCCTGGTGATTGGGTAAGTGTATTGATTATCTACTGCTGTGTAACAAGTCCTGTCAAACTTACTCACTTCAAATGATTAATTATTTCTCATGATTCTGTGGATTGGCCATCTGGGAGTTCCGCTGTCTCCTCTGGGCTCACTTATGCAGTCATGTGAGATGATGAATGGAAAGGCTGGGGAAACAAGGTGGCCTCATCCATGTGCCTGGGGTTGGCGCTGGCTGTGGGCCGGGTACCTCTGTTCTCCTCCATGTGGCCTCTCAACCCCCAATAGAGCAGACAGGTTTCCTCACAGCATGGCAAGCTCAGGGCTGTGTTCAAAATGGGCAAGTCCCAGGGCACAAGTGCTTTTCAACAGCATGCCTTGCATCACGTTTGCTGATGTCCTGTTGGTCAAAGCAAGTCACGCAGCCAAAGCATGCAAGTCAGAGCCTCCACTTCTTGTGAGAGGATCAGCGAAGCCTTTGTGGCCATTTTAAATCTACCACTGTGGTCCTTCAACAAGTAAATTTCAAGGGAAATGGCATATTAGACAAGGAAATAGTTTGAGCAAAGGCCCAGAGGTAGTCATTACAATAACTATATAACATAAAAAATAACTTTAATAATAGGCGCCACTTACTGAATGCCTACTATGTACCAGGCTGTGCTTCAACATGACCTGCATTATATCTAATCCTAAGACCACCTTAGGAGGCTGGTACTATTCATCTCCTATTTAATAAATGAGGAAACTGAGGCACGCCTGAAGTCACATGACTCATAAGTGACAGAGCAGGAATTCAAGTCCAAGTCTGGGTCCTTCCCATGGTGCACCTGCCGCGAGGAGCCCATCCCGCCCTCTAGGCCCTGGCTGGGAAGGTGCCAGAGCACCTTCCAGAGGAAGCAAAGAGACAGGAAGGAAAGGCAGGGCGAGGAGGAGGAGGGGTTCTGGAAAGGGAAGACTCCCTCTAAAGAAGCACACTCCGCACACTCTGTGATTGGGCCGCTGCCGTCACCGCAGTGTTTTATGGGTGCTTGGGGGTGAAACGGCAAGACCTGAGAGATCTTTCATTAGTTCTGCGTAAACCATGAAGTTTGTACTGTGTCAGGAAGTGGGAATTACGGCCCCCACGTTTGCCTCCATCCACTCACGCAAGCTCACAAAATTTACTGCCTCCTGGTGCAACACTGGGTCAGCTTTCCCATTAGCAGCCAGACCAGCTCTTCAAGCCATGAAGAAACGACAAGGAGAGGGAATGCAGAGTTTTCCCCGGGGTCATGAGGATGCCTGCGACTGGCATCCATACCATGCCGGATGTCTGCTCCTGCCAACTGCAAGTCCGATTCATCCATACAGGAGGTTGGGGGTCTGTTGCTCTGAGGATGGAGAAGCATCAGCTTAAGGCTGGGTGTCATGATGACAGAAGGCCTGGTTCCATGAGTGTGGCAATTCTGGGCTCAGATTGTGGGAGGAATCATTCATTCCTGGCTGCATTGACTTTGTAGAGAAAACCAGTGTGGTCCTGCTGATAGGGCAGCTCCTGACCCCTGGGAAGCCTGCTCTGAGGAGAGAAGGCTCAGGGCTGCTAGAGAAGGCTCGAGCATGGAAAGGAGAACGTACTTCTTTCGCATGACTAAAGGTAGCGCAAGTGCTGATGGGTCCCTTGAGAAGGAGGGAGCTCCCCGTCACCAGAGGTATTCAAGGAGAGGCTGGATAATCACGGGTCTGGGATTGTGCTAAGAGAAGCTTGTGTACCAGATGGGAGACTGGATTAAGATCCAGTTCAGGGAAGCTGCAGCTTCCCAAGGACAGAGTTGGCTCCATATCCCCTAGAGAGGAGCAGCCCCTACCCCGGCTTTATGAGTCAGTCCCCTGTGTCTTTGCCAGGTCTTTCTTTATCCACATCCAGGACTCATCAGAAGCATCATTGTTCTTAGGTGCCTCGAGGAATCAAGAGGCCCTTCTTCTTCATGCTCAGGTCATGCTCCCCACCCTTTCTTTCTCTACCAGCCCCCCTGACTCCCACCGCCTTCCACATCGGCCTCTTCTCGTGGAATCTGGAGGGGCTGTGAGGCTGCTAGCCCACTGCCTCTCTGGGTTTCTGGAAGGCTCCTGCTGCCTCCTCTTCTCTAAGCCTGTCCTTGGGACTTTTCAGTAGGTGCCTCTGGAGCCACCAGATAGTCTCAGCACCTCATCTCTGTGCCGGCTCTCACTCTGCTAGGACCCTTGTCCTGTTACCACTGAAGCCACAGCCTCCTGGTCCAACAGAGTCCAGAGGGCATGCACTGGGGGCTGATGGCAGCAGCAAAGAGTCTGCCCCCAAGGACTTAGGAGTCATTCCTCAAGGCTGAGTGACACTCAGGAGGCTACAAGTGCCTGCCCCGGCCCCACTGGGTGTAGTGGGCATGTTGGCCCCAGGGACCACCACGCCCAGGCAGAAGTTTGCTTCCTGTCAGAACTCTGACATGAAGAGTCTGGTGCCCAAGGACAAGGGTAACAATGCTTCCCATCCCTGGTTTACCCAAAGGCTGTTCACTCCCTCTCTCACTGGTCCTCACCATTGCCCACTAGTTTGAGCTCATTATCCCCACTGGACAGATGAGAAGCTCAGAAAGGTTAATACTTTGTTCAAGGTGCACAGCTGGTGCACCTGTCATGCTGGTGAATAGTCATGCCGGGATTGGAAGCTAGGTTTCATGAGTCCAAACCCAGAAGCCAGTCTTCTTGCGCCAGCGCAGAGGTGAATGTCTGCTCAGGGGGTCTCACCTCAGGCTAACTATGCACAGACCACCCTTGCTTGTGGTTTCTCTGGGATGTGGGGGGTCAGCCCCCAAGCTCCCTTCTTCTGTCCATCAGATCTCTTCTCTCTCCTCCCCTCTTTTCTCTGCCTGGAATGAGGCCTGGGGAGGAGGCACCAACATGAAGGGCAGCTTGATCACATGCTGGGAGGATGAGTTTGCTCTCACCCACCACCCCAGGGAGGAGGGAGTGCCAGCGGGTGGGGACACCGAGCTGGGACAGAGGCCGCAGGATGCCCCTTGTGTTCAGGGTGTGAGGGGACCCGCATGGTAACTGATAGACCCTCCACATCTGCTTCTATTGCTCTGTCCTGGTGACTTGACACACATGCAGGGAAGCCTTTCTTTCAATAAGAGGTGAAATTTAACTCTCAGCAAAGACATTTCTCGTCCTGTGAAGTTTGTTGATGATTAGTTCCATCCGCCACCCACCCCCAACCCCAGCAGCTGGTCCCTGCCTGGCATTCTCTCAAAGGCCAGCCAGGCCAGCAGGAAAGGGTCTCCACCAGCTCCTTGAGATCACAGCCCAGTGTGGCCAGCAGGCCTCATGCTACCCCAGCCCCACTCACGTTCAGCCCTGCTGCCTAGACACTGTGAGTATTGTTGTGCACCCATGTGGTACCTATTTGATCCAAATTTATGACACCCATCCACTTTAAATATGTTGTAAGACGCAAAGTGTGTTTAAAACATTACAACCCTGGCTCTCTTTCAAGAGGATTGACGAATATTGTCAGACTTTGTGGATCACAAAACCTGGTGAGATCTTATCTCTAAGCACATGGGAGCTGGTCTGTCCGTCTTGGCAGTGGGGTGTGCATTTGATGCATATAGCGGTCTGGGTGTTAAGCCTTGGGGTTTGCATGAAGGACTGGAGCTGAGCACACATTTCCCTCCAGCAGGCTGCGGGCTGTGCGTTTTCAGACCAGAGGAGGAAGGATGTGATAGACCAGCTTGGAACTGCAGGTGCTCCTCTGGAGGCTGCAGGGCTCCCAGAAAGAAGGACTCCCAGGGGAGGAGATCCAACGGCCCCATGGTCAGATAGCGGGAGCACTAGAGTGAGGGCGTGAGGAACGGAAGCTCGCCCACCCGGCCCATCTCTGCCCTGATTCTCTAGCCGTGCCAGCCCATCTCCTCACCCCTCCTCCATCCTACAAAAGGGCAGGATCATTCTGACCTGCCAGGTAGAGCAAGGCATCCTGTTGGTGGACATACTTCTGTAGAATGGTAACTAGTATTAGTATATCTGCCTTACTGGACCTCTTCATGCCAGGCTGTGTAGGGGCACTTTGCTGGCATCATCTCACTGGATCCTTATAACCACCCTAGGAGGTAGGTTTTATTCTTATTCCCAGTTTACAGATGAGCAAACCCACGTTCACAGAGGTGAATCCCCTAAGGGCCACCGCTACAAAGCAGTGGAGCGAGGTCCGTCTGGCCCGAAAGCCTTGTACGGAATGGCTTTACTACCTGGTCTTAGGAGCCTGGAGGGGCTCGTGATTTCCAGTAGTTTCCTCCCCGCTCCTCCTTCTGCTCCACTAGAAGGAAAGAAGGAGGGAGTTGGGCTGTTTTCCTTCTTGTGAGAAAAAGATTGTGGCTGGATTCAGGCCCTCCTCCAAGCCTCCCAGACTCTGCGAGCAGGACACAGAGCGTCTAAGGCAGAGAAGTTGGGGTATTCGGTGCATTTTAGTCAAAGAACCAAGGAAGGGGAGTACTTTGCCTATTGGCACTGAGTCCACCTGAATGCTTCCCCAGGGAGCTGGCCTGGTCCTGGGACCTCCAGTAAAGCCAGGAGAAGGCAGCTGTCTCAGGCCCGCCCCACTGCAGCGGAGAAACCTCCCTGCACCCCTCTGGCTCCTGAGGACCTGGGCAACCCCAGGCTCCGTGAGATGGAAGCCGTAGACGTAGGAGCCTTCTGGAGTAGGGACAGCACTTTCTTTCAAAGCCATGAATTCCCAGCGGGGGCATCCAGACCATTTCAATTAAAGCAGATCAGGGAGCTGAGAGAGGGGCCCCAGATCTGAGGCCTCGTGGGGGCTGACGGGACTCTCACTCTGCCGGCCTCCAGCCCCCCAGCCTGTGCTCTCTGGGCCCTGTTTCTCCTGCACTCCAAAGTCCACAGATTAATTAGAGCTGACTTTTCTTTTTGGAACTAACTACAAAATCAACCCATCTCAAATCGAGATTACAAGCCAGCCGCCCTTCCAAAGCCCTGGCCTTCGATGGGGCGCCTGACCCCGGTAATTCCCCGGCTCACTTCCTGCCGGCCCTAATTACCGGAGGACCTGGCGTTTCTGCGGCCCCAGCCCCCTCCAGGCAGGAGCTGGCTAGGGCAGAGCTGCCTTTCTCCTGGAAGGGAGTCCTGCGAACTCTTTAGGGGAGAGAAAAACATTAGCCCTCCTCACCCTGCTTTTCCAGCCCCAGAAAGGGCCCTGGTCCAGACTTAAGGCCTGAGTCACCTACTGGCCTCCCCCCAGCCCTCCACGCCCCACACTTCTCCCCTGCAGAGAACAAAGAGTCTGTGTGGTGCTGCTTGGGCCCAGGGCCCTCCCACCCCAGAGCTGGGCCACAGCGGGACCCTCACGTTAGGAAGGTTTTCCCCTCCCCATGCTTCTCTGGCCTAACCTTGCTCAGCCAGAGCTGACCTGGAAGCCCCCACCTCCTTCCAGACTACATCTTCTTGCCAAGTCCCTGCCCTGCTTGTTCAACAAACAGTAAATCACCAATTAAGAGAACGGAGCACGACCAGTTTGTGCTCCAAGGAGCTTGGCTCCAACCTGTCATCTGGGTAAAAGATGGTCCTCCCACCTGGAAGCGGGACCAGGATAGAGAACCTACTGCAGCTGGCACGCGCTCGTGCAGGGGCAGCTGGAGTCAGTGGCATCCAGCTGGGGGCTGGGACGGCCTTCAGGGTCATTCGGGGTAGTCCTCTCTCTATCCACCCATGCTCACCCAGCTCTATCTTAGCCGCAAAGACTGAAATCTGCCTCTTCCAGGCCAGCAATCCAGCGTCATCAGGTCTGGGCACCAAGGTTGAAGAGCCATCATCCCAGGTGGTCGGCCAGGCCGGCCTGGGGGTCTCAGGCCTGGTCCCACAGCAGCTGCCACCATCTGTGCACATGGGGTAAGACCCTTCGTAATGCTCAGAGTGCCCACTTCCCCAGCTGTAGGATGGCCCAGGTTGGGTGGCTGACAGCCCCCTAGGGGAGCCTCCTGGCTCCCCACTGGGAGGACAGGAGAAGGCAGAAGTAGAGGGGATACATTGGGGCCCTCAGAATTTGGCAGACTATCAGAGCTCCCTCCCCAACTAAGACATTAGTGTGTTAGTGGATCTAAATTCAGCACAATTCCAAACTTAAACCTTCTAAATAGGAGAACTTTTAAGAAGGGAAATGGGAAAGAAGGAGCCTCTAGATGTGCTCGCGCAAAGACAAGCCACGAGGAAACGCTCTGCGAACACAAGTGTGTCTTTGTCCTCCCTTCACCAGTGGCTGCCAGAAACCCCCCCACCCCCGCACCCCTGCAAACGAGCGCCCTTGCCCACTGCCCTGAGTCCTTGATAATGACTCTCAGCCCTCTCTCCCCTCCCCCACCATCCACAATCATCGTCTTCTGGTGCAGGACGAGCCCAGTTCCCGGTGCAGAGGTCAGGCTGGGGCAATCCCATGGAGACAAGCCCTGGAGAAGGAGACTGATGAGAGTGGAGTGAGCCCACAGGGTGGGGTCAGCCGGGGGCACCCCTGCTTCCTGCCCAGCCCAGACGTGGGGGTGAGGGAGGCCCCCAGATGGGGATCAAGGGAGTCTGGGTCACTTGCAGAATTAAGAGATCTGACCCAGAGGGGAGGGGAGTGGCAGAGGTCAGCCACCCTAACGAGGAGGGCTGCCTCCTCAGAGGCTCCAAGGGGCCCGGATTTCCTTGGAGTGTGTGGTTGTGTCTTTGCATACAAACTAACACGGGCTGAGGACAACCCTGATTAGTCCAGAAACCCTCACTCCTGAGGTTCTGCTCTCCACAGCTCATGTGGAGACTGGGGACAGAAGCCCAGAGATGGAGTGTGGACAGACCTCAGCTGCTTCCTTTGCTGAAGCATCGCAAGGTTGTCCCTCGGAGCAGGAGGAGGGGAGAGCAGAGACCCACTGAGCCCCTCCTAGAGCTGCAGTTTTACCCAGAGCTAACACTCCCTCTCAGGTGGAGCCCTCTTTTGGAGCTGCCAACACACCCAGTGTCACCTCCTCAGCTTTGGCCTCTCCCACCTAAGGGCCTCTCAGGAGCAGGGGTGGGTAGGAGGTGTCTAGTCTAATTGCACTTTGCAGATAAGGAACCTGGACCCAGAGAGGGAAAGTGACTTATCCAGGGTCACACAGACAGCCTTTCCTGACTCCCAGGCCATCTCCCTCAGTGGAGGTGGTAAGGTGAGGGTGGGTGCGTTGGAGGAAAGCTGAGGGGAAGATGGGAAGAGGAAGAATGAGACAAACGGGAGATCCCTGAATAGTCAGGGATGCCCAAGCTGACCTCCCACCTGTACCCACCCCCCAGGGGACTCTGTCTGATGTCCCTGGGGCTGAGTCAATCCTGGGAATGTTTGGAATTGTTTGGAATGTTAGCAGGAGACCTGGTCCTCCAAAGGAAAGAGTAACGGGGACCTCAGAGGGCGCTCCTGAGGAGGGGTCTTTGAGAACCTTAGAGCTACAGTCGCCAGACTTCTGACAAGGTCCTCTGGCGCCCTCTGCTGGCCATAGAGCAGAACTGTGCTTGCAGGCAGGGCCCGGCTCAGCCCCTTTCTGGTGCCTGTGATTAGACAGCCCTAGGCTGAGCAGTGAACCTTCGCGGGGTGTCTGTTATTTCCTTCAATTGGTGTTGGATCGTTTTCCGTGGACGAGTCTTTCACCTCCTTGGTTAGGTGGACTCCTAGGTATTGGATGACTTTGGGCGCTATTTTAATAGGGGATCTTTTCATGACTTTCTATGCGACTGAGTTTTGGACGCTCGTCTTCACCCCTATGGAGAACAGACCTGAGGCTCCTCCAGAAGAGAGAGCTTGCCCTGCTTTCGGCCTGCAGAGAGTGGGTAATGGAAGCGATGGAACACCAGCCTTTCTGTAGCTTGAGGCTGGCTGAGAGAAGGGTACCTGGGTTTTGGCAGACAAAAAACCTGTGTCTGAATCCCTGCTCTGCATGACCTTGGCAATCATACCCAGCCTTTCTGAGCCACAGTTCGCTCACCTGTGAAACAGGAATAACATCCACTCCCACACTGATCGTAGGGGATTCTTTTTAGGGATTGAATAAAGGAAGGATATAAAGGCTTAACTCAGTACCAGACACGTAACAGGTGCGGTAAATGGCTGTCCCTTTCTCTGCTCTGTCCCACCAGAGACATTTTCCAGAATTTAGTGCCTGGGGCAGACCTGGGGCACCAGCTTGTCTGCTGTGGTCACTTCTGAGTCCAGCTTCAACACCCCTGCCTGTGGCTCAGGGGTCCTGGTGGGCCGGGGTGAGGGAGGGCTCCTGAGTTTGAAGCTAAAGTTTCTGGGCCTTTTGCAGAATTCGGAGACTTGGCTCAAAGAGGATGGAGGTGAAGCCGTCCCAGGCAGACATGAATCTGTGAATGCAGGTTACAAATACACAGTGGTCCCTGCTGTACTGAGGAACCAGCACTGGGTCATGGGGCAGAGCGAAAGGCTTCATAGCGGAGATGGTGTTGGACCTGGTCCCCAAGGATGAATAAGGTTTTGAGTTAAGGAAATAGCAGAAAGGCATACAATGGTGAAAATGGGTGGTGTTTTCAGAGAAACGGAGAGCAGATGTTGGGATGTCAGGTGAGGAGGCCAAAAAGGAGTGGGAGTGGAAGGCCATGATCAGGAGCCTGGCCCCTCTTCCATGGTCAATGCTGGGCAGTGGCAGGCTCGGCCAAGTGGGGGAGTGATATTGTCCAGTCTTTGTATTGGGAAGCTTACCTGGATGCCAGTGTGGAGCCCTGATCATGGAGGGGAGAGGTTAGAAGTAGCTCCAGCCTCAGCCAGGAGCAGGGTGGGCCAGGACTTCCTGTAAGATGGCAGGGAAGGGATGAGGACAGCAGAAAAGATGCAGGCAGGTGGGGCCAGGCTCCGCCTCTGCCCGTGGGACTTGCAGCATGGTCTGCAGCCCACAGGGCCTGGGCTGCTCCCACCTGCACTGCCCAATATGCTGGGTTCTGGCTGGGGCTTCTTTGGGGGCTCAACTCGTGGAGACAAGAGCTGCCTTATTCCTCCCCTGCACCCCTCCCTCTCTGACACAACAGGTTAGTCTTGACTCACCTACTCTTGGCCCCCATTTGTCACTTGCTGTCGTCTCCAATCCCATCTCCCCCTGGTGTGTCCTTCCAAGGAGGGAAGAGTATGTTCCCTTTCCTTCCTGAGCTCCAGCCCCTCCCAAGATTTGGCATTTTCATCAGGAAGTAAAAGAGATTACAGAAAAAGATAGGACACTGCCGAGATGGTAAAGCAAACCTCATGCACAGTATCCTAGAGAAGCAACCACTTGCCTGCCTCTGGATGGATGAGGTTAGGGGTGTGGTGGAGAGAAATGAGTGGGCTTGGGGGCTCTAGGCTGTGTCCTACCTCCATCCACAGTTCCCCAACACCCAAAGCACAGGCTGACCCTTGGCCATGTGAGGCCAAGGCCCACGTGTCCTTAGGAAGAGTTAGACCCAAGGAACCTGGGAGGAAAAGGACCCCAGACAAAGAGGATAGGCTGGAGCCCCGTCCAGCTCAGCCAGCAGTGCCACTCATACAAACCTGCTGGAGTGAAAACAGGGCAGGAAACACTAGACGGGAAGGGAGGGGGGCTATGCAGGAGGTAAGTGGCCAGGTGGGCAGCTCAGGCCCACAGCCCTGGCCGGGGCCCTGTATGGCGATAAACCTTGAGCAAGTCCCCGCCCCCAGACTCAGGCTCCACTGGCTAGTTTCTCTCCCTGGCTCTTTCCTGCTCTGTGATCTGTAACTTGGCTGTGTTCAGGTTCACCTAGCTGAGAGAAGGGGCCCACAGTGGCTGCCGGTGACCACAGGGTCCTCAAGGCCCATCGTGGGCTGGACAGTCATCCCAGGCTTCCAGAGCTACCACTATCTGGACGTCCTTGCAGGCCAAGCTTCCAGAGCCAAGACTTGGGCCCTGAGTCTGGTCATCTTCTCATCGTTTCTCTTGTTTCTTCCTTCAGGGAGAACGGGGCATGCCAGGGATGCCGGGCAAACAGGGCGCAAAGGTATTGCCTCCCACCACAGCCCTGGCACCTCCCACCCCGCACGGCAGCCCAGCCCTCTCTCCCACAGCTCCTCCCCGCATCCCACTGTGAAGATGGGTGCACGTTTCCTCCCCGGCCCCCTCCCCATGCTACACGGCCTGTCCTTCCAGGCAGGGGTGCTCCTTCTTGGCCCATGAGCCGTCACTCACATGCCCTCCAGTGCCCTCCTGACATGGCCAGGCCTCCTCCGGGGCGTCTGTGGGTCATAAAAGGCCTCTCAGGTAGCCCCAGCTCTGGCTGCAGTCCTGAGACCCATGTGGGAGTCAGGAGCTGCTAAATACCACTTTCACTTGGGATTTACTAACTGGTGCACTTGGCAGCCTATTTACTTCAAAGCTGGTAGTCTTGGGCTGATGAGGAAATGGGGTTCACTCCCAACACCCCCCCCAGCCGCCCCAGGCACTGGGGCTCAGAGCCAGAGCGCTCTGTGAGGAGAGTTCCAGCTGCACACCCACGGCCACTGTACTTGCTGGAATCAGTATCTGCTGTTCCCCCCCACGGCTCTCCCTTCCTGCCCCTTCCCCTCCGTCTCCTCCTCCTCCTTTCCCATCCCAGGTAGCCCTCTCCTCACTCCACCCCGGGGCGTCCCTGCCTAGCCCACCACGGGCTGCCTGCCAGAGTGTCCTCTGAGTCCCCCCAGGAGGGTCTCAGGGCTGAGCAGGTGTGTGGGAAGCCCAGGGAGCCAGCAGCACTGCACAGAGCCTCTTCCTCAGGCCCCTTCTCACTGTGCCGACCTCAGCAACCCCTTCCCTGGGGGGCCGGGGCGGCAGGGAGACACCTTCACATCTTACATCTCACCACCTTTTCCGCGCTTCCCCCTGGTTGAGAAGGTTCCCCTGCCTTTTCTTCTCTCTGCCAGGGGGCTCCTGGAATCGCTGTGGCTGGGATGAAGGTCAGTGGACCTTGTAACTTGACACCTGAGGGGCAGGATGGGAGGGATGGAGAGAGGACAGAGTCGGGGCTTCAGGGCTCAGTGTGTGGCCTCTGGACCAAAGAGGGAGCAGAGAGGATTCGGAAACAGTCTCTTAAAGAAATATTTACGCCAGAGGCATAACTGGAACAACAGATGTTTAACTAAGCCTTGCAAGTAAGTAGCCAAGGTTTAGCAGCCTCAACTAGAAATCTCACCTGCCAATGTGAAGGGACCGCTTTCCTTCCCACTCCAAGATCCAGCCACTACATTCCGATGGGCGGGGACACCGGGGAAGCATAAATTCTCGGTGTGGATCTCCCTGCAGGTCCATTGACAAGGGCTCTGTGTCCAGAGCAAATGCCCCTTCCTTCCTCTCCCTCCTCCTAGGCTGCTTCACACCTGCCACCCCTCTCACCTGGGGAAAGAATAAGGAACATCCAGGAGGGGCCCAGGTCCTAAAAGAGGAAGACTGGGGGCTAGCCCCTGAGGCTTCCCCTGCCCCCAGAGTGCTTTCACCCTTTGCTTCTGCACTTGCTCTCTCTTTCCATCTCCCATTTCTTTACCGGAGTCTTCTTTTTCCCACACAGGGCGAGCCGGGGACCCCAGGAGCCAAGGTACTGATGCAGAAGAAACGTTCTGGGCTGCGTGGAGCATCAGGCGTGGGGTGGAGGTGGGAGGGGCTGCTGTCGTTTTGCTCTTGGTCCCCCTGAGGCTGGCCTGGGGCTAGGGACCTGACTGAGCAGAGGAGAGCCTGCCAGGGAGGGGCTTGCTTGTCAGGAATGCTCTGAAAATGTCTCCCCCCTTGCCTGGATCCCGGCCTGGACAGCTGTCTAGTTTGCATTCACACCCGCTCCAGCGGGCAGTGGCTATTGTCCCCTGCACCTGCAGGGCTGTCTCTCTTATCTAGGACCATAAGAGACATAACATGAGAAACAGTTTCCGTGGTCAAATACGTTTGAGAAATAACAGGGTTAAAAAATATTACACAGGTTTCTTTACTGCAGGCCTTCCCAGCCTTTAATATGCTGAATATACATTGGGAAACTAAAAAAGTAGTATCTTGTGCAGCATTTTCAAACTTTCCCACCAGGGCATTCTTTTTTTAAGAGGAGCATCTTATGGGACAAGTATTCTGGTCTATGATGACTGTCCCTCGTACCCCTCCCCCCTCCCCCTCATCCTCTTATCAGTGACTTTCTCTTCTTACCCCCAAGGGAGACCCAGGAGCGACAGGGAAGCCGGGGCCCCCAGGTTTGCCGGGAAAGAGGGGGCAGAGGGTAGGATACTGTGTCTTTGAATGTGTGCCCCTTCATCCTGGCCTCGGCTAGTCCCCAGCTCCCTGCCCCACCCCATGGCTGGTGTGCTGCTTACAGTGTGCTGTGGGTGCATGTGTCCCCGGAACGAGGGGAGTGCCGGGATGACTGGGCAAAGCTTCAGAAATTCACACTCGAGAGCACATCCTTTCTCCTTGAAAGCTGTTGGGTACCCAGGAGGAAAGCCCAGCATAAGGAAGGAAGGAAGGCCCTCCCTCCCCCTCACCCCCATCCCCCAGGACCTCTGTGGAGCAGCACCGCATCCTCCACCCACACCCGGCCTGTTTCAGGGGAGGCCCCAGCTGAAGACAGCACAGCACAGGCAAAGCAGGGCCAGCTGGGGCCTCAGGACTCCCATCCTCTCATCAATTGAGCCTTATCTAGCCCTCCTCCCATTCCTTGGCCAGCTGCATTTCTCCATTCATCTTCTACCCACGGGCAGGTGGCAAGGGGATGACACCCAAAGATTTGGTGTGGCATCTTTTGTGGCCCCAGCTGAAAAGTTCATTGAAACAGCTGAGCAAATTACAATCCCAGGGCCCTCGGTTTATACCATTACATATGAGAAGCACCAGCCATCAGGCTGTGGAGAGTGGAACTTCTGCTAACCTGGTGGGGTGGTACTGGGGGGCCTCCTGATACGGGACACTCTGTGAATCACAGTGAAGTCTTTGTGGCTAGACGACAGAGCATCAGGAGACCTGGGTGCTGAACCTGGCTGTGCTACTGACACAGTGAGAGGTCTTCCACAGTCACGGAGCCCCTTCATCGGCTCAGTGAGAGTGGGGCTCTGGGAGTCATGCCCTGGGGGAGAAAGGTGTTCTTCTGTGGTAGAAGCAGCTGGTGCAGGAGGAGTGTTAGTGCACCAGGGCTGCCCTAACAAAGGACCACAAGCTGTGTGGCTTCAACCACAGAAATGTATTGTCCCACAGTTCTGAGGCCAGAAGTCTGAGATCAAGGTGCGGACAGGGTCAGTTCCTTCTGCGAGCCATGGGGGATAATCTGTTCTGTGCCTCTCTCCCAGTTTCTGGTAGTTTGGTGGCATCCTTGGTGTTCCTTGGCTTGTGGAAGCATCACCCCAATCTCTGCCTTCATCTTACATGATTTTCTTCCCATATGCATGTCTGTGTCCAAATTTCCCCTGTTTGTAAGGACATCAATTATATTGGATTAGGGGCCCATCCTACTCCAGGATGACCTCATAACTTAACTAATTACATGTCCAATGACGTCAGGACTTCAACATATGAATTTTTGTGGGACGCAGTTCAACCTATAATAGGAGGCAAACTTTTCAAAATATTCCTCCAAAGGAGAAGTTCTGGTTCTGTGGTTTTTGCCCTTCTAGAGGCAGGGAAGAGGTGGGCAGAAAGCTTTCCCTGGAGACCAGGGGCCTCTGATTGGTAGACATTACAAACATGAAAAAGAGCCGAGCAGTTTAAAAAGAAAAAAAAATGGCCTTTTCCAAATACTGGCATTCAGAACTGTTCACCTCTCTCCAGGAGACCCCCAAAAGGGTCTAAATGCTCTTGGCTCCTCTCCCTGCATGAGTGCCGAGGCTTTGGCCCACATGGGCCAGGAGGACAGTGATGCCTGTATGAAGTGTCCCAAGGAAGCACTCAGGTCCCCAGTGGGGCCCAACAGGAAGTAGAGTCCTTCAGAGAACAGCCCAGGTAGGGCAGGGAGGCAGGAGAGACGAAGGGCAAAGCCCAACGCTGGAGGGCTAGTGCCTTCACCGACATCCTGGAGCTGCAGGTCCTAACCCCACACCGTCTACATTTCCTCTGCAGGGTGAGAAGGGGGCTGCCGGTCCCCCTGGGCTTCTCGGCCTCCTGGGGCAGAAGGTGCGTATCAGTCAGCTCTGAATGGTGGGTTCTGTGTAAAAGCCCTGGTGTCCGTCCCCACCCACATTTCCGGTCCCCCTAAATTCACAGAGGCCCCAGCACTGGAGGTGGCCCTCCCCAATTAGGGGAAAGTAGCTGGAACAGTCAGATTCTGATTCGGGGGACAGAGGCATGGGGTACCACATGGGAGGCCCTGATTGGCAAAAAAAAAAATGCCCAAATTCAAAGAATTTGGTAACTGTGACCTGGCCTGATTTCTCTGCACCAGATCTGAAGGTGTGCCCCACACTACGTGTGTTCTGTAAGATATTCCATTAAAAACAAACAAACAAACAAAACTTAAGGTCGAATAAATTTGGGGAGAGCTGTGTAAGGCAGAGCACCTTGGCCTGTCTAAGAGACCCGTGGCGCCTTCGGTGAAGGAACCTGTGAAGCTTCGTTTCGCTTTACCTTTCCTATGTTGTTTGGCCGCCAGGCCCCTTTCTCACATGTTGAATATTCCCAGCCCGCTGAAGGAATGCCCCACAGAGCACACTTTGAGAACCACTGCTCTAGATCCCAGTTCCGATGGGTGTCTTGTTCCAACTCTACACCCGTTCCCCTTCACTAACCAGCTCTGTTCTCTCCTCAAACCCCACAGCCAGACTTCTGAAGGCCTCAGGTCCCCAGCCATCCTGGAGCCTGCAGTCCCTTCATGTCCCCCAACACTCAGCATAGACTGAGGACAGTCTGCTGCCTTCACTCCTTTTGAACTGTGAGGGGAGGAAAGACAGGGCTCGACCACCTCCCTCCAGAGCTAGTCATGGTAACTCTACCTTCCACCCCCAGGGAGAAAAAGGTGATGCTGGCAACTCCATTGGAGGAGGCCGAGGGGAGCCCGGTCCCCCAGGGCTCCCTGGGCCCCCAGGGCCAAAGGTGAGTCTTTCCCTGGGATCAGTGCTCAGGGCAGATGTTTGCCTTCATCCTTAGCCCATTTCAGGTGTTCTGTGTCCTGGGCACCTTGCCTGCTCTCCTGCTCCAATTGTATGGTTTTTCCGGTGGATTCTGGAAAGGTCATCTGGATCATGTATCTGCTTCCAGCCAGTGATTATTCGACCATCCAGGAGAGATGTCCTCTCTGGGGCAGACGGATGGTCCCCCTGATTCAAATGGCTGTGATGTAACTGTGTCGGGGACCAATGGCTGCAAAGCCTTAGGACAACGAGAAAGGCCCCTGGCCCGGGCTCTGAATCAGTCGCGGGTCAGTGATCCGCTGAGCCCGGCTGTTGTGGCAGACTGCGGGGAGGCAGGGTTGCAGCAGTGGGGCAGCTGCAAATGGGACTGCCCACACTTTCCCTGCGCAGGGCAGGAGCCACAGTGGTGAGATTTGAGTTCTCCGAAGCAGATGCCTCTTGCATTGCTTGGTTTATTTTAGTAGCTTAGGGAAATAAGGAGGGTCTCTTTCTTAGCTTAAAAGGAAAGGATTAGTTACTCTGCATGATTTGAGGCAAGATCTTCATTCATTCTACCGACTTTTATCAAGGGCCTGCTATGGGCTGGCCTCTGTGTGGGCTCTGAGGCTGCAGGGAAGTAAACCCACAATTCCAGGAATATAGTGTAGGGAGCCCCAAGGAACCCCACAGATAGGCAGATGAAGTAGCAGGAAGGGTCTCGGGCTCACCTCCACATGCTCATGTGACTGTGGTGGGAACAGAGCTTCGTTGGCAGGAGCACCAGCTTTGCCAAAGACAGCCCTGCCACCTGGGCTCTGGGACATCTCCAGTGCTGAGTCTGTCCCGCTGACCCCGCAGGGCATGGATACCAGGCACCTCTTGGGTCTTGATTTGGAGTCGGGGAAACCTGGCCACTGTTGCCCCTGTGTCCTGGGACAAAAGGGAAGAAAACTAGAAGACTGTCCCCAAACCCATGTCCTCTTTCCAGGACGAGAGAAAATGTTGAATAAGTAGAGTGCTTAGAGTGGGCCGCCTCCTACCTCTCCCTGCTCCTCCTGTCCTAGGTCTCCTGGGGCCCCCTCCCCACGTGCCCAGGGCCTTCCCGCTCCCCTCTGTCTCCCAGGCAGGACCTGATGAGGTGTGTCTTCGTAAGTGTTCCAGGCTCCAAAATGACCAGCCTCCCGCAGCCAGGGGCTGATGGCAATGCCAGTGGGGTTCTCAACAAAGCTGGGCGTGCATGTGTTAACCGAGAACTGAGGCGGGCCGGGCAGTGCAGAACTCAGAGGAGGAAGGGAGTAGGTGGGGAGGGCTGCTTGGAGGAGGTGAGACCTGGGCTGGGCCCAGGGGTGAGTTAGTAGAAGCTGAGGAAGGGGGCAGAGGCTCAGAGACGCTAGGACATCAACAGCAAGACCATCTTTGCCGCCTTAAACAGCTGTCCCAGCTGCCCTGTGTGTGCTCATCCCATCTCTCTCCTCTTGCTCAGGGGGATGCTGGAGCTGATGGCCACGCCGGCCCCCCAGGACGGCAAGGAGACAAGGTACAGAGGCCTCTAGATCCGAGAGCTGCAGGATGAGGGTTGGCTTGGGAACTCAAGGCCTGGCTCAGAGAGACTGAGAGTTTTGGCCGTCCCTGCATCTGGGCCCCCAGGGCACAGAGCTGACAGCCATGACTCCTGCCCACTGTCTCTCCTGGTCAGCCTGGGCTTTGGAGAGCTCCCACTGAGATGGCAGCCACGCAAAGGCAGGCCGAGGGATGGGACGCAGGGGCTGGGGAGTGACCCAGAGGGTAAGGGCGGGGCTCCCACTTGTCTCCCCTGCTCCCTGTGGACGGGCTGGCCGGTGCTACTGTGTTCCCTGCAGGTGCTCCAAGCCTGAGAGACTGTGGGCATGGGGAGGTGGAGGGCAGCTTCCCTGGAGGTAACGCTCTGTGAGCTGGCCGACTGCAGGGTCAGCAGGAGTTGAGTTATATTAAAGAGTTTGTTTTCCCTTTATTTTTACTTTCTATCTTGAATTTTTTAAATTGTGTTCAGTGTTCACATTATTCCGGAACAACTGGAACTGTAGTTTGCTTTTCACAATTTACACCGTTTCATCTAGTCCCCATAGTCCTGTCCTGTTTCCAACAGGAACGTATCCTCCCAGCCCACCCACTCCAGGAGGCCGGCTGTTCCTAACGCAGCACCTGGCCCCACGCTTCCTCTCACAGTTTGGGTCTTTCACCAGCAGAGACCCCTGGAGGGACTGCCTGGGCTCTCCATGGTGATTACCAACCACACAGACAATTGGCGAAAAGTTTTTGAGCCCTTGTTCCTTGAGCAGAATGGAAATAAAGAGGGGCAAAGGGTCTGGTCCCTGCTCCCGAGGAGATGGCTGACGTAGGGGACTGGGAAGAGGTGGCTAGACGGACACAGGGAGAGTCGCCAACAATGAACACAAGACAGAAAGAATATCTTCAAGGGCGAAGCTGGAGGAGCTCAGAGGGAGCGGAGAGCATGGGCAGGTGGAGATGCTTCCTGAGGGGTGGAGCCTGCACATGAATGGCCTGAGCTGATCTGAGCCCCCTGAGCCCCTTCCACGGCCCCAACGCCTGGCCCATGTGGGGACATCTCATACTGGCTTTATGCCCATTTCACTCCAGTTCTGTTGTACAACAGGGGGAGCCCGGAGCAGCTGGAGAACAAGGACCTGCTGGCCCCAAGGTACGTGCATCTCTCACCCAGAGTCACAGCATCACATCTCACCTCCCTGGATCACAGCGTGAAGTGGCTTGTCCCTGGGGCCTTGCAGGGGAGGGCGGGGAGAGCATTCTGACCCCAGGGAGGTCTGAACTGCAGCCATGATTGGACTCAGTCTCCCCCAGGTCTGTCTAGCCCAGGGTTCTCACATGGAGTCTTCTCTGTCGGTTCTGGACCCCCTGGGCTTCCTCTGAGAGTGTTTGGAGCCCCCTGATAGCAGCCCCCCTGCCCAGCTGCTCTGGATCCTTCTGTGTTGCAGCCAGTGCTGGCTGTGGTCCTGTTTGATAGAAAGCAGGTGGCAGTTGTCCTGAGGTCCCTGCTGGCCCAGGCCCTGAGTGGAGGTTTCACTTGTCTCGTAGGGCTCCAAGGGTGAACCGGGGAAGGGAGAGATGGTGGACTACAACGGAAACATCAACGAGGCTCTCCAGGTAAGCGGGGCCTTCCCAGAAACTAGGCACCTGGAGGGGCTCAGGGGCCTCCGGGCTCCGCCCCAGGGCCTGATGAGGGGGCGGGGCCCCCCTACAGGCTGCTGTGCAGAGCCTCCAGGACAGGTGACCCATGGCCTTCTCTCCTTCGGCCTCCCCCATGCAGCTCCCAGGCACACAGCCTCTCATTTGGAATGAGGGTGGCCCAGCTCTCAGTCTGCGCCCAGCTGGCTGGGTATCCTGCCTCTGGGTCACTGAGAGCCATGACTGAAGCATTTTGGCACCTGTGGGGTGCTGGTCAATCCAGGGCTCTGGGGCCCCATTTCTTCAAAACACACACTCCCCTTTCACATGGCAGCATCTGTCTTCCTGGAACACATCTGCCTTTGTGTCACTTTTGTCATCTTTCAGGTTCAGATGGTACCCTCCTTGAAAAGCGGGGCTTCTCAACTTGGGTGCCACTGACACCTGGGGCTGGATAATCTTGACTGTGGGGTTGTTGGGGGGGAGGCAGTCCTGTGCGCTGGGGGCATGCTTGCTCTCTACCCACTAGATGCCACCCCACCCCAAGCCACGACAACCAAAATATGTCTCCGCACATTGCCAAATGTCCCCAGGGGCACAAAATCACCCTAGATTGAGAACTGCTCCTTTAAAGGAATCTTTGTACCTAGCTGAATCCATTTACAAGGTGTACAATCGTTTTTTTTTTAACACCAACAATTGTCCCTCTAATCTGTTTTTCAAATGGTTCCATATTGCTGTATCACATCTAATTTGTTTAAAGGGAGGTACACCAGAGCGTTAAATCTGGGTTCTAGAAGAAGAGGGAAGATCAAGGAGGGAGTGATCAGAAAAGATAGGAGATGTCGCTTCCCTCCCTCTCTGGTAGAATGGAAGTTTGCAGTCCATTTTAGGACATGTCTGTTGTAGGACAGCCTCAGGGCAGCAGTTGGTGCATGTGGGATGTTCTCTGTCCGGTGATTACAAACCTCTGGGAGACGCGAGGGTGGTGTGGGGCTGGCAAGCACGAAGCCTCCCGAGAGGGTCTACCTCTGCTGTGCCCCTTTGAGGGGCCTGGCTCCCATGCTTCCAGGACTGGGCCAAGGGGACCCTGCAGGTGGCTCTTGATTTGCTCCTCAACTGATGGCATGGTGTTGGTTTTTAGGAGATCCGGACGCTGGCCTTGATGGTGAGTCTTCCTCCTTCCTCACTTTACCCAGGCACTGGGCTGGGACCTGGGAAAGGGCAGGCTGGAAGCCAGGACTGAAACTCGCCTCCAGAAGGCAGACGCTGGGCTGCTGGGTGGGGGCTGATCTGAGCCTTTAGCAGGGCTTGTGGCTCTCTCCTGATGTGGCTCTTCACCATCTGAGCAGCACACTCCTGTCACAGGGCAAATGCTGGGTTCTCATTATAGCTATGTCTGGCAACTAGAGGTTTAGAGAGGGGTATTGTTATGTTTCTCCTCCTAAAGGTTCTTACTCAACCTTTAACTAATGAAGTGCATAATCCTAAAAAATCAGCAGCGACCCTCCGCATTTCCCTCATTCATAGAAGTCGATTTCATTATCTGCATCTAGAAAACCAGTCAATTCTAAGTCGGGATTTTGCACGTGTGCCTACCAGTGGCAGGCCCTCAGTGAGTATTTGTAGCTAAAATGATTTCCACCAGGTTTAACTTCCAAGGCAAAGAAGAGAGGGGAGATCACAAATTCTCAGGTTACTAGCATTTCAATTCACTTAGTATTTTTTAGTGGCCATGTGCCACACAGCAACACACTTAGGGGTGATACAACCCCAGCATCGAACACCAGTCATATGATGCCCCAGTTCCAGAAATCGATATTAACCACATGATTCTCGAATCAGTGAGCTTCATTTGGAAACATTAAAATATATTATTTGAAATAGCTCTTTGAAGCAAAATTTTCCTGGAACCTTTTTTTTTAATTTTTAAAATCAACCTTGAGTTAGCATTTACATACAAAAAAATGTACACATTTTAGATGTAGAATTTGCTGGGTTTTGACAAATGTATACACCCATGTATCTACCATACCACCTCAATCACTCCAGAAAGTTC
The DNA here is from genome assembly GCF_036321535.1 of Camelus dromedarius. Classification (NCBI taxonomy): domain Eukaryota; kingdom Metazoa; phylum Chordata; class Mammalia; order Artiodactyla; family Camelidae; genus Camelus; species Camelus dromedarius. The sequence continues at coordinate 33,772,260 of NC_087443.1, read as the reverse complement.
CTCCATGTGCTTCAGGAGTCAGTCCCACTTACCCTGAGCCCTGGGCCCCTGCTAATCTGCTTTCTGTCACTGTAGATTAGTCTTTATCCTAGAGTTTCAGTGAATGGAGTCACACAGTATATAGGTATCTACATCTGGTTTCTTTTGCTCAGATGAATGTGTCAGAGTTTCTTTCATCCGTGGCATGGCCTGCACAGTGCATGGGTCTTTTTTCATTGCTGCGTAGTATTCCATTGTATGAATATATCAGATGTTCACCTGGTGATGGACATTTGGGTTGTTTCCTGGAGATGTTTTAAAATCACTATCAGGGAAGGTCATATTTGTCCTCTTGGAGCCCAAGGAGCTCCCAGGGTGTAGAGGGAAGAGGAGAGAGAGGCTGTTTAGGCATGGCTGTAGGATCCCCGTCCCCATTTTAACCCAAGCACACTCAGTGTTTATCTGCTTTACACTGTGGGGTCTCCATGTTATTTTCTTTACAAAAAAAAAAAAAAAAGTGTTCCTGACACTGACGAAATGTTTGGAAATGACCAATCTCTATACACCAGCCTCCACATATGCCCCACTTCTGGAGACAGGCCACCCCTCCTCAGTCAGAAAGTCCTCCCACACATCTTTCTTTTCTTTCCAGGGACCCCCTGGTCTTCCCGGGCAAATTGGCCCACCTGGAGCTCCAGGGATTCCAGGACAGAAGGTAACACTGTCTTGACAAGGTGGGGTGCAGACCCTGCAGAAGCCCTGGGTGTGTCTCTGAGTGCCGGACCCCAGGGCTGCCCCTTGGCCTGTGTCCTTCTCATCTTCTGGCCTGGTATTCTCCCCGGTGCTCCAGGGCACCGCCTGCCTATGCCCTCACCCTCCCACCCTCAGCTCTGCCATTCTTTCCTTGCTGTCTGTCTTGGGCTCCTGTAATTCACAGAACCTCTGATGTGGTAGACCTGGGTCTGGACAAGCCCCTGCCCCAGCCAGACCCACAACAGGGACCCTAACCTACCATCAAGGCACATGGCACTTGAGCCTCCTCCATCTCGCCCCTCCCTCACCTCCTGCCTCTGCTCCCTTTTATCCTCTGGCCCCTGTCACCTCTGTGATTTTTCTCAGAAGGCTGTGCACATGTATCCCTCCGTCCTCTGCTCATGAGACCTTCTCCCCTGAAGTCCCTTCCCATTTTCCCTACCTGTCAAAGTTCTCATTTCAAGCCTAAACTGAAGGTTGCCTCCTCCTTGAAGCCTCCCCTGATCTAGCAGGTGGAATTCACTGCTCTTTCCTTTGGGCTTGCCTTGATGGTGCAGCTGGGTGTTTACTTGGCCTCAAAGCAGAGGCCACACATCCTTTATCTCTCTCCCTGACTTAAAGGGACACGGGTTGATGTGAAGTGAAGGGAGCTCCCCGTGGGGGGCATGGACAGGAAGGGTGAGTTTGAGGGAGTCAGCGAGGCAGGCACCCAGCCTGGCCGTGGAGCTGTGGAGGCAAACCCCCCAGCCCAGGCGTCATAAGCAGTGATGTGAGGTTATGGCCGAATCGTGGGCAGTGGAGCCAGCTTGCCTGGACTGGGACCTGGCTTCACTCTTCACTTGAGGCCTTGAGCTCACAACTCTGTGCTGGGGTCCTCACCTCTAAAGCGGAGTCAGTGAACGTGCATACGGTCTGCGTGGGTGCTGGGGACGCCTGGCTCACAGCAAGTGCTGTATGAATAACAGGTATCGTTCTCCTCTGATCTGGGAGTGACCTTTTGTTGTTCTGGCTGCAGGGGGAGATTGGACTGCCAGGCCCTCCAGGACATGATGGGGAAAAGGTAAGGACACTGCCAGACAAACCTCTGAAGGTCCTCTTACCCCTGGGGGTGAGGGTGCAGGAAGCTCTAGAAGAAGCCCAGGTGCACGCCATGTGGGGAGGAGGGAAGGGAGGCCCGCCCTGTGGAAGCCTGGCTGAGCCCTGCTGCTGGCGCCAGGAGGAGCCAGGCAGACTCACGCTGGGATGGGCCGTGGCTGGTGGCCGAGGCCCCCTCGGATTCCCGCGGGGAGTTGGACAGGCCCTCTGCCTGGTCCTGTCAAGCCCCAGAGAGCCAGGTCCTTCTGACCTCCCATCCTTTTACTTTCTCTCCCCTCGCTTCTCTGCCAGTGAATCAAAAATGTGTTGTTGATCTTTTCTCAAGGGACCTCGAGGCAAACCAGGAGATGTGGGCCCTCCTGGTCCCCAGGGCCCCCCAGGAAAGGCTGGGCCTGCAGGAATGAAGGGAGAAGACGGACCCACAGGGAGCCCAGGAGAGAAGGGGGAGAAAGGGGAGACGGGGCAGCCAGGCCCACCGGTGAGTGCCAGTGCCCGCGTTGTCCCTGGAGCACGCACTGCCCACAGCGTGCCACAGGCTCTGCATGTGCTAGCTGCAGCCTGGAAACTTGGAGCCTGGGGCTGGGCACAGGGGATTCACCCAGTTTCCTCTCAAGCCTTACTTTATGAAGACCAGTTTCCCACCTCAAGAGATCAGGGTCCTGTTCTGTCGTCTCCTGTCTGTGTCCTCAGGAAAGTCACTGAGCCTGGCAGAGCCTTGGTTTCCTCATCTCTAAATGGGGATAACAGTGCCTTTCCTGGACACCTCACTGGGCTGTTGGGAAGGAGATGAAGTCACAGGTGTAAAACTGCCTCTTGGGAAAGTATGCAGAAGCCTTGGGTAGGAGAGGTACAAAAAAGAGACCTTAACCCAGTCCATCTAGGCCGCTGGCTTGACTTGGGAGCTTCCTCTCAGCCTCATGGTTTCCATCTGTGAAATGGGCAGCACCCTGGGCACATGCCCTTGGAGGAAGGGAGCCCTGCGTGCGTGCCACAGCTGGTCACAGACCTCAGTGTGATGGCCCTGCCCTTGACTAAAAGAGATATTTGTCGATCTGTAGGGTCTAGACGGCCCAACTGGGGAGAAAGGAGAACCAGGTGGCCAAGGGAGACCTGGAGCGACCGGATTGCCTGGCCCAATCGGGCTCCCAGGATTTACAGTAAGGCGAGAGGGCTGGGTACCAAGGTTGTCAGCAGGCCTCTGCAGATGAGGGCAAGCTAGCGGGGCGCTCCCTAACTGTGGCCACCTGCCAGGCGGGTGCCTCGTGCTGCAGCAAGGCTGCACTGACCCCCAGCCTGCCTGCCCGGCCTGGTGGGGGAGGTCCCCTCCATGAGCCGCTACTCCCTGAGGGCCAGTCGGGTGTAAACTGGGTTCCAGCTCCCTCCACTCACAGCATGGTGGCCTCCGTCTCCAGGTGCCAGCATAGTTCAAAGGGGCTAGAATCTTAGACTCGGAATTCTCCTCTTAGAAGTGGAAAGAACCTCAGAGACCAACCAGTCCCACCTCTGACCCAGTGCAGGATCCCTCAGGAGCCACTGAACGTGACTGCCCCACTCAGCTGGGACAGGCAGGCAGCTGACGGCCTCCCGACATGTCCTCTCCAAACTGGCGGGAGTGCTCCGATGTGGTACAGAAGTTCCCTTACCAGTTCCCTGGCCCTGGCTCTGCTTCTAGAGCCATATTCATTTTTTGCAGCTGCATAACAAGTCACCACAAATTCAGTGGCTTAAAACAACACACACGTATTTTATCAGTTTCTATGAGTCAGGAGTCTAGTCACGTCTCAGCAGGGTCCTCTGCCCAGTCAGGGTGCCATCCAAATGCATTCCCATCTAGAGGCGGGGTCCTCTTCCAAGCTGGCTGCTGTTGGCATAATTCAGTTCCTTCTATAGTTAGGACTGGGTCCCTCAGCTCCTAGAGGCCACCTACAGTTCCTGGTCACAGAGCCTTCCCCATAGCAAGCAGATCACAGTATAGCAGCTTACTTCTTTAAGTCAAGGCCAGCAGGCTGTCCCAGTGCATGCTAGCAAGACAGAGGGGGGTGTGTGTAACATACTCATAACATAATCTTACCATGTTATATGCTATCATTTGTATAACATATGTATGTTACAATTTGTATCGTGAGCTTGTAACATAATCACTGGTGTGACATCCCATCACCTTCACCCTATCCATGTCCTGTTGGTTAGAAGCAAGTCCCAGGTCCACCCTAGGGTCCGTGCCCCACAGGATCTGTACAGAATATCAGCCTCTCCTCCCACGTGCTAGAACCTCAGATTCATGAAGTCAGAGATCACAGGGCCCCCGCCCGGGTCTCCATCCTCCAGGCTGACTGCCTCCACAGCCTTGGAGGAAGTCCTTGCTGACACCTAAGCTTAGTCTAGTCCCAGTCAGGTTTGTTGCAGATTTGAGGGTGTCTGTCCCAGGCTCCCCCACATGCTGGCGTCCATGCCATGTTGTTCTGTGCCCACAGGGAGAGAAAGGAGAACCCGGGGAGAAAGGTGACCCAGGAGTGGAGGTAGGTTGTACCTGCTCTGCTGTTCATGTCATGGGGACCTTGTCACACCACAGTCTCTCCAGTGGGCGCAGCACTTCCATGCTTTAGAATGAAGCTCACGACTGCCTGGCTTGGGGAGAGGGCAAGAAGTTGAACGTTTATTGAGCATCTCAGGGGTCAGCTTGGAGCCTTCAGGTCTGCTCCATGGCCTCTGCATTAATCAGGTCCCTCCACAGCATTCACAGAGCTCCTGCCACGTTCCATTCCCAGTGCCAGAGCCTGGAGACAAGAAAATAAAACAGAACAACCCTGTGAGCAAACAGTTCCCACTAGTGGGCACTAGAATGGCAGCAGCTCAGGGAGTCAAGCACCCTAGAAAATGGGTCATTTGAGCAGGGTCTTGAAGACTCTGTATGAGTTTGCCTAGAAGCTCCAGAGCTAGGGTTTCTAGAGAGAGGCATTATTCTTTTGAGGAGTGTGGTGGTGAATGGAGGAGAGAACAGTGGAGTGAGAGGTAGTCGGGAAGAAAGCCAGCTTCTCATAAGATGGGAGGGAATCAGGCTCAGGGGAAAGAGCCAGGAAAAAACAGAGGTTGCAGATACAGAAGGGAGAAGCTTCTGGTGGGAGGGCCACCCAGACACCACCGCAGAAAGAGACCACCACTCAGTCCCTGGAGAGGTCCCCTCGGGCACCTTTCCGTGTCACCAAGCCCTTTCTGCATTTAGTGACTCAGACCTAATTATGTAACATATATATTACTTATTTGGATAAGAAATCCAAATCCTTCTATGGAAATGCTCTGAAATTCATGAAAAGCATTATATACAAAAATGTTCCTTCCAGAAGTATTAAAATAAAAACTGGAAACAGCCTACATTTCTAACAAGAAGGAAATGATTAAATAACTTATGGCAACAATACTAATGGGAATCATAGTCCAGTGTTGGTGAACTTTCCTTGGGCCAAGTGCTGCTCCAAGCCCTGGCTAGGGAGAGTTCATTTTTATTCTAGTCAGTAAATAGCACGTGGACACTGAAAGACTTGTGGGAACACACAGAAGAAGGAAAATGGGTTTCATGCTAAGTGAAAAAGAGCAGAGAACCAAATTACATACATATAATATCATCATAAGTATAGACATATATTCAAACATTTTTTATGCATGAAGAGTAGAAGGAAATAAAGTAAAATATTAGCATTATTCAGTGATATTCTTTTCCTTTTTTAATCTCTTTATTAAATATTTTAAAGGGTTTGTATTCCTTTAATTTTTTATTTTTTAAATTATACAGTAAAACTGACTTTTTTGTGGAATGTATACAGTTCTATGAATGTTAATATATGCATAGATTTGCATACCCACTACCAAAATCAGGATATATGAATTACTCATTTATAGTAAGAAGAAAATTAGCAAACTTTTTTTTTTTCAGAAAGCAGAGTTTCCAAAGATTGAGTTCCCTACAAGGAGACTGTAGTATTATGGAACTGAAGAGCCCACAGGTCCAAGGGACTTTGGGGTGCCCTGTCTGCCCAGTACAGGGGCTCCATTTATAGTTGCCTGGCAGAGGGTCCCCACCCTGGCCACACTCCAGGGAATTCTGTCCCTGGGAAGGCAAGATGCCCAAGGAAAGCCCGGAAGCTCAAGTAGGGAGACAGATCTCCTTCCTGCCTCAAGGGTGGCTGACTGTGGACAAAAGGTTGTCCATCTTCACCAGAGACAGGATCTACAAAGAGCAGCATCCTCTGTAGAGAGGAAGGCCACCCTGGGTTCCTCCATCTCCACTGTCCAGTCCAAATCTCTCTTACTTTAATCTGCTCTCCAGAGAAATAAGACCCCCAGTCCCCATTCTGCCTGTTACAAACCTGGGGTGGGGGGAGCTTGAGGAATATTCTTCAGAAACATCTCAGTCTCCCCTCATTCCACATAACCAGTCTCTGTTCCTAAAGGTCTCAAATCCAAATGCCAACAGGGAGCAGACATGCAACAAATGAACGGAAGAGGTCTGGGTTAAAAACAGTGGGGGAGTGGGGAGGGTGGAGCTGAGTGGTGGAGGGTATGCTTAGCATGCACCAGGTCCTGGGTTCAATCCCCAGTATCTCCACTTAAAAAATAATAATATATACATAAATAAATAAGCCTAATTCCCCCCACCCCCCGCAAACAAACAAACAAAACAATAGGGAGTGGTGAGGACTGGGGTAAACCGAAGACCTCAGGCCTCACCTGGAGGGGAAGCCCTTATTCAGGTCCAGGCAATTGTTGCCATGCATGAACAAGAGCCTGGTGCCGCCAGATTTTCTGGGTTTTCAAAAGAAATCTAGAAAAATAGACATTGGAGGATATTTCCTGGCAGTGTTGTGGTTTTCTTTCTCAATATTGTTCAGGCTAATGAGTTGCTATGAGTTTCTGACCTGTTCTAAGCCTTCATTTGGGAGACTGTGTGCTGGTAATTCTGTCCTCTGGCCTCGCAGTCCCCAGCCGGACCCTGGGCTTTGTCAGCAGGCAGGACCACTTACAGTGTAACAGGTGGGGGTGGCTAACATCTCCTTTTGGCTTCTAGGTTCCTGGGCCACCAGGACCAGAGGGGCCTCCCGGACCTCCGGTGAGTTTGGAGGGCTTGTCTGTGTTCCAGTCCACTGTAATTGGGTCCCTTAATGTCCCCTCCCCATGACAGTCACTGGGTTTAACTTCAGCCTTAGGTCACACTATCGCCTCTTGCTTCCAACATGGGATTTCACATCCACAGGCCCCTCCCTGCTCGTCTTCCCTCACACCTTAAACAGGCACTATCTCTGGAACACTGAGGGGCCGGGGCAGTGCCGTGTTTCCTGGAAACAGTTGACTGGCTTGGCAGCCCCAGGGTCTGGTTCAACCCCCCTGCAGAAGTTGGAGTCACTCTGCTCCTCCCTTTCCTCCTTCCTGCTAACCAGCAGGCAAGACGACCAGGATTAAAATAGAAAGGGACCCATTTAAAACCAGCCCACTGGATTGGCCTTTCCATGGTTACAGATGATAAGGCACCTTTAAAGAGACCCCTATGCATTGTGCCTAGAGGGCCCCCAAGCATCCTAAACCAAGAGATGCTTGTCCTTGCTTCTGCAGGGTTCATGGTCACCATGGCAATGAGCCACCCACTGTCATTGGTAGAAGTAGTAGTAGTAATAATGACAGTCGCCAGCATTTATTGAAACTTACTACGTGCCAGATGCTACTCTAAGCACTTTGCAAATATTAATTTGTTTAACGTTCCCTCTGTTCCCTCTCAATCTTCCCTTCATAAGTCTCTGAATCTTCTCCCAACTGTCAGCTGTAGGGGTCACAGAGAGATTCTCTGTCAGTCCCTGGCTGGGGAAGCCTGGCTCAGACCCCACCCCAGGAAGCCCCACGAACAACCCTCCTTAGCATTCTCTTCTACCTCCCCCCAGGCAGGGTCCCCAAGCCAGGCTATGTATTCTAAGCACTTGCTCTTTTGTGGTCTAACTTATGGACAAGGAAACTGACTTAACCAGAAATGCAGTTCTGAGGTGCTTTGTTTTGATTCCAAATGCAGGGGCTCCAAGGCATTCCTGGACCAAAGGTAAGAAGAGGTGGTGTGACAGGCGCTGGGCGAGTGGGTGGGGGAAGGGACTGAGTCAGTGAGGGCAGGAAAGAGGGAAAAGGCTTCAGTGCCAGGGGACCAAGCTGACCCCTTCCCTGAATGGAATCATGTGACACTTCAGCCAGTGGGGCACAATTAGGATGGAGTGAAGTCCTCCAGCCCCTTTAACACCCATCATCAACACTGGGCAGGCTTTGGATTTTGAATTTCCCCATCCTTCAATCAACCCACCCTACAGAGTGACAGGTTAGATTCTTAGCAGATAATGAAATCCTCTTCCCGTGTAACCTAGCCCAGACCCTTCACTACCATTAAGTATAGGTGGGAGACAGAGGGCGGTGAAGCACAGGATCCCCTTCCAGGACCAAGTCCACTGGACTCTGGTTTGGGGCTCTCCCAACCTCCCCTGCCTAAAGCATTTCAAATAGATAAGAAGGGCTGGGGGCTGCTAGTCTAACAGCAGCCCTTGCCTCCTATGATAACATTCTCCAGGGGATTATAGGGCACTTTCTTCTCCCAATTAGTTTGGGAGCCTCAGAGCTCCAGTGGTGGCACTTCAGGCATCTGCCAGCCAGTCTCTGCAGAGTCCCAGTTTTTCTGCTATGCAAATGGTCACCTATGCTAAAGCCTGACCTGGAACTGACCTGTGGATTTTTCTCCAATCCCCCATCCCTTTTCCCTTTAGGGACCTCAGAGTTACTACAGAGAAACAGGGGACTCTAACTGAAGCAGAGCCAGGCTAAGAATTGAGGGATTCTTGGAGTCCCCAGACTGCCACCCCTGGGCCAGCCACCTCCACCTCCTCCCTCCTCTCCCTACCACCTCTCTCCACCACCCTCCCCCATCTCCAGGACCCCAGAATGCAAGAATCAGTTATCTAGGACATGCCCTTCTGTGATCTCGCTCACCTCCCTTTCCTTCAGGGTGAAGCAGGACTAGATGGAGCAAAAGGAGAAAAGGGTGTCCAGGGAGAAAAAGGAGACCGAGGTCCTTTGGGATTACCCGTAAGTATTACAGACCCAGCAAACCGGTGTGACAATCCCAGCCAGGTGGTCCTGATAACGTGCTGGGCAGGGCCCCCAGAGAAGGCCCCAGGAAAATTCGAGGTTCTAAAGTCCTGAGCATCCCAGAGCTCTGCAGCATCCTGCTTTCCCACCTGGATAAGACAGTAGGCTCTAATTCTCTTGCTGCGGGCCTCCTCTGGGCCAGCCCTGGCCTAGGTTCTGGAGGAACGCAAAGCTGAACAAGACAAGCTCCCCACGCTCAAGAGCACCCAGCTGGAGAGCCAACAGAGGCCTGAGAACAGCCTCAGGCCCTACATGTGCTCGACTGTGGCACTGAAAGTCTGCCCTTGTGGGGGCCGAGTGTGGAGGACTTGGGAGCAACAGGACAGTGGAGTATTCCCCACCTCTCTCCTACTTTCCCCAGGGACCACAAGAGAGCCCCTGCTCTCTGCTCTTAAGCACTGGCCACAGCAGAAAAGCTTGCAAAAAGTCAGATCCTCTGGTCCCATCAGGCTAAGGCTACTCAAAGCCCAGTTCCCCGAGATCTCTGATCTCAGCCTGCCCAGGGCTAGAGGCCCCAGGGCAGGGCAGAGGCTGCTCAGAGGGCACCTGTATCTCCACATGTGGGGCTTGCCCGGGCGAATTCTTTCACCCCAAGCTCCAGCGGCCAATGGCCTGGTCACCAGCTCTCCTGCCTCCAAGAGAGTGCATCCCACCACCCGCCCAGGGCTGCATCCTCCTTCTAACCCCAGTGAGGTCAGCACTCTTTTCTTCTGTTTTTCAAGACCTGGAAGGGACTTTGGGATTCCATGTAATCATCTTACTGATGGATCCAGAGAAGAAAGTGAGTCACCTGATGTCACATACGAAGTCGATGGGACGGCTGGGCCAAGGGCTGCTCCTCCACTGAGGCCACAGCCTTGCAAAGGGCTCTTTCCAGCCACTGGGGCTTCCTCTTTCCCAGGCATAAAGCCAGTTCCCACCCCAAGAAGCCGTAAAAAGCAGGGGAATGATGGGAAGCCCAACTGCCCCAGCTTGGCAGAGCTTGAAGTTCTGGTTAATGTAATCGCAGCCAGCAAACAGGAAGAGCAAAAGGTATGATTACACCTCAGGAGTCCACCAAATGCAGGAATGTTTAAGGAGCAGATTTGCTTGACAGACTATGGTAAACTGATGACTTTAGCAGACATTTTCCCATGTCATAAGCTGTGTCCGAAATGATTTAAGTACTTTTGACTACAAAGAGCCTTCCTGCCCCCTACTCAACCACAAACCTCTCCTTGTCCACCTTCACGGCCCCGCAACCCTGGTAAACATTGGACAATTCAGTCAGGGGCTAAAAGGAAGATGGCACAGAGACCAAACGGGTAATATAAACAAAGAAAGTGCCAGAGAAAAGACAAAGTACTCATTCTGTCTTTAATTTTTCAACTTTTGATAGGGACATGGGTACAGAGAAGTACTTTTGCTAGCTTAAGAAAACAGCAGAGCAAGTAATATTCATAAATGGCAACTCACATGGACTTCAGAGGGATAATAAGGAGTGGCGTGGACTGTGGTACACCGGAGACCATGTGTCCTTTCTTAAGGGGTCCAGTCCCTTCTCAGTTCAGCTGACTGTTACCTTAGAGGAATGAGGATCCAGTATTTCTGCATATTCTAATTTTTCTAAGGAAGCTAGGCATCTGGCATTTTATGTAATATCTCCTCATTTTCCAATAGTAAATCAAAATTATTTGCAATCCTGCAGCCCATACAAAATATGTCAGTGGCCCACAAATGGCCCCCAAGCCTCCAGTTCATGCCCTCTGCTCCAGACCTCTCAAGACAACTCAGTATTAATGCTGCATAGACAAAGTAGATGGCTGTTTAGCTGAAGTTCTGTTTTTAGGCTTCACTTCTATGCTTTATTTCATATCATAGCAGCCTGAGTTTCCAGGCCCATCCTTCCGAGTTCCTCCTATTTGCCTTACAGAAGTGGTTCTCAGTACTGGCTGCACATTGGAATCACCTGGAGCTTTTCAAACACACTATTACCCAGGACTCCTCTTGGAGATTCTGTTTGAATTGGGCTGGAGTGGGGCCCAGGCATCTGTATTATTTAATATTACCCCCAGGAGGTTCTGACATTGTAGCCAGAATTGAGAACCACAACTCTCTAGGCTGTGAGCAAGACTGGTCTAGAATTATGTGGTCCTAAAACTGAGAAGCAAAGCCCTGAAGGATCTACTACCCAACACCCTTCCCTCCCTGCCCTCTCTTTCCTGGGGATGTTCCCCCACCTTTAAATTCCTGAGGCCTAGGCTCATTTCTGAGGCTTGGTTGGAAGCAGTTTTCAAGAACTCAGTCCCTCCTGGCCTAGAGTGTCCCTGCTGCCTTCCCCCGGGTTAGTCACATTGGAGTCATCAGATAATTTTACCCCTGTTCTCCTAGGTGAGCTGTAGGGGCAGCATCATAGCCCAGCACTGGAGCAAGAGCTGTAATTCCCACTGAATATATCACCGGATGCTGCAGAATGAGTGGGCCCTCATAGCATCCCACCTGCAGCCAGTTTATTCCAAGGGATACATGGCCTTAAACATCTATCCCAGTCAGCTGCCCCCTAAAGCCTTTTTCTGTAAAAGAGATCTTGTCTGGGATAATATGAATGGACTGAATTTGTGTTAAGCTTTGCAAACTGTAAAGTGCCAGAGAAATGTCAGTCATTCTTAGTATTACCATTCAAGGCCCAACTCCTCTCACCCAGCTGAGTTGAAGTAGGCCAGCTTCTACCCAGGTTTCAAAGCTGAATGCTGTAATTCAAAGCTGAGCCTCCTGGGGTCTCCCAGCATGGCCTGGCCTCAACAGGTATGCAGACCACCCTCACCTGGGCCCCTCCTGTCACATAGGCATGTCTCTCCCAAGTAAGGCCTGTCCTGGGGAGGATGCACTAGCTCTGGTTCCAGACACCTCTCCATGAATTTACTTTCTGTATCTCTTTTCCCGGAGCACTGCAACCCCTTGGGAGAGGTGTTTCTGAGAAAGAATAAAAGGAGAGAGGGGAGTAGGGGGCACAGAGGATCAGAACGGCCATCTGCACTGATCTCCTCCCAGCCTGCTCAGCCGTCGGCCCCCTGCACCCAGCGTCTCCATGTTTTTGTTGGTTTTCATGTGAATACATTACTGTCCTCCCGAGCTTATTGTCCCCGTTTTGTTTGATTACCAGCATTTATGTCTGTCCAGAGTCACTGCTTCACTCACCTCTTCCCTCCCTGGTCCCTTTTTCTCCCTCCCGTTCCTCCCTTCCCCTTCTCTTGGTCAAACTGTTCCCTTTGTCCAGGGAGCTTCAGGTTTGGACGGCAGGCCTGGGCCACCGGTGAGTGTCTCTTCTCCATTATCCCTCAACTCACCCCACCCCACCCCTCCCCTGGCCTGTAATCCCTTTCGTCTGTCCTGCTGTGGCATTGTGTTTTCAGTGAATCATGCCTTATCTCACCACCAACACCGGAAAGTACCATCTGTGCTCAATTCAGAAGTGCTTACTCAGGCCTCTTGCAAAAAAAAAAACTGGCCTTCATCTAAATTTCCCCATCCATAGTATACACCCGGGGTCCTCAGATCTGGATTTCCAGACCGCTGGATGTGGGCGGTGGGAGGCTGCTCCGGCAGCAAAGACTCTGTTCCTCAAGGAAGGCTGCGTTCAGCCGGGGAGCCCAGCCCTGGGGGTTTGGGCCATGACTTGTCCCCACCAAACACAACAGTGTCTGTATGTGCCCATCACGCTTCGTCATCTTCATGCTGTGAGCTCTGTCCATCTCCTGTCTGCCCACAAGGGCTTCCTAGTCCTGTGCCGCCACCAGTCTGGTGTGTATGTAGGTGGGGACAGCACTGATGGGTAAGGGCGGGTGTAGCACTTAGGAGCACACAGGCCAGTCCCAGCTCCGTGTTCCGAGGGCATGTTATAACCACACCGCTCACTTCCTGTGGCACCGCAGCTGCCCTCGTTTCCTTCCACCACCCCCCTCGCACCTAGCACACCTTGCCCAGGTGGCCAGCCACGGCTGGGGGATTATGTGTGGCTGGAATCAGAGAAACTGTGACTTTCCTCTCCACCACTTAGTCCATTCATGTGGGACAGAGGGGAGCAGTGCACATTCATGTATTCTGTCCCCTTTGGACCTGACGGCTTTTTTTCTCATAAAATCAGTATCACAAACTTAAAGGAAAATTGTTATGGGAAGAATGATCCTACCCTGCTGCTTCTAACATTTATTGGGCACTTCCTAGACGTCAGGCCCAGCACCAAATGCATGACATGCATTCATCCATTCTAACCTGGCAGCGGCCTAGGAGGCAGACACTCAAGTTATCATCCCCATTTCACAGGTGGGAAAACTCCCTTAGAGAGGCCAAGAAACTCCAATACTGCAGAGTATGCAGGCCTTTGAGACAGGACTTGAAGCTGGCCAGTGCGTCCAGAGTGTTGTTCTGACACAGTCACAGATACCCACAGCTTTCCTCCCCCCATCAAAGGGAGCACTGAGAATGTCTTACAGCTCTTTTTTTTTGTCCCATGTAAAGTAAATCAGTCCTTCCCCACTTGCCTCCGCCCCCCGTCACAGCTACACCCAGAGCAGCACCGGGAACTGCCCACAGGCCCAGGCCCACGTGCTCATGTCCCGAACAAGAAACTAATCACCAATGCAGAGCAATAGGAAGCTCTGAAATCTAGACGTCACCTAGGCGGGCTGTAACTTTGGAACCTGCAGAAGATGTTTAATGATGTCATAGCAAGCCCTGCTCTGTCCCTAAGCAACACAGCTCTGATCACTCCAGCTGCCCCAACTCAGCTGCAGCCTCGAATCGGGAGTATTTATGACACATTTCCCTGCCAGGCCAGTGACAGCAGACATCCAGAGCGAACTCATTCACTCTCCAACCCAGCCAGTTCCTTACGGCCTGGGAGCGGGGCCAGGGGGCCCAGCTAGAGGCTAAGGGCCAGGGCCCGCAGTGGGGGCAGGTGGGGTGGGCGGTGGCTGAATGACCCTCCCACGCCTACCTCTGTGTGTGCGTCTGCATCGGTCCCTGTGGCATGAAGACCCTCCCGCTGCATGTGGAGCTGCGTCAGCAAAGGGGTGCCAGCCCCCAGTCCCCTGCCCCTGGGATGGCGTCAACTCCCTCCCGAGCGCTTCTGGGAGCAAACTAAGCACCTCTTCTCCTGCTGTTTTCAGCCTTGGCAAGCTTGGTTGTGAAGCGAAAAGGTGTCCTTCTTCAAATCTGGCTCTGAGGCTTGGGGGAGGCACTCTCTCCCCAAGGCCCCCAAACCCAAACAGGAACACGGCCCAGTCGAATGACTGCCCTGAATGAGCCTGGCCTCGCCAACCCTGAAAACTGGGCCTCTGGACCTTGCTCACCTCCAGGCGTCGGGCGGGGTTCCTGGGGCTCCCCCTGGCATCAGAACCCTCACCTCTCCTTTCCTTCACCTCCCCAGGGTACTCCAGGACCAATTGGAGTTCCAGGCCCAGCGGGACCAAAGGGAGAGAGGGTGAGTGCACAGTGCTCCTCAGCCTCGGGTCTTCAGCCCTGGCGCCTGTGACCTGCAATGTCACCACATCAGCCCCAGCAGCCTCGGCCTCATCCGTTCCTCCTAAACCCAGCAAGCCCCTCATCCCTGTCTCCCCCTGGTGACTGTCCCAACAGCCCATAGGCGAGTGGGCAGGCTCCAGGTGCTCAGTTTGTAGCTACAACAGGACAAAGACCTGGAGAGCTTCCCCCACTCAGCTCCTGGTCATCTGGCATCAGTCACAGGTGACTGGCAAGGCCCCAGGTGCTGCTGTCACTGGGCACACCTAAACTCTGCAATGATTTAGGCAGACAGCATGACATGGAGTGACAGATGGTGTTAGAAATCTTGGCAGACATCAAGAAGCCAGGAGGCCGGTGCATCAAGCAGGCTCCCACCATCACACCTCCCCGAGCTCTAGCCAGTGCAATGGGCGTGTGCAGGGGTGGAAAGCATTGGCTCCGTGGAGGCGAGAACTCCTCACATCAGCTCCCCCCAGCCAGGTCCCGGTTCTACACCCTCAGGACTGCTAGAGAGCCAGCTCAGGCACTGGACCTCTGAGTGGGCAGCTGCTGGGTTCCCCAGCAGCCGGTGGGAGCAGCTTTCCCTCTCACCGTGCGCCCACCTTGCCGGTTCTGCCATGGGGGAGACTCTGTTCCTCTCTCAGACCACACAGCTGGAAGAGGCAAGGGCAGGGAGCTTCTGGAGAGAGGCATGGGCTTCCCTGAGATCACCAGCCACTTGGGGAACCAGGATGGCTACTCTGAGGAGTGACACTTGCAGCTTCAAAGAGAAATTTGAAGCTCCCCTCTTCACTTTCTCTCTCCTCTGCCTCCCTTGTCTGCGCCCATTCCTGTCCTGTGTTCTCTGCTGCTTCTGCCTTTGCCCAGCTAGTACCCCCCAGACACTGTCCAGTCCTTCCGGAGGGCCTTGGGGGATAGGCTCTGTGGAGGGAGGAGGCGAGGGGCTTCTAAGCCCCTCCTTGGGGCAGAGCCCACACCAGTCACCCCACCCTCACCCCACGCTTCACCTAGCCCTTGCTTCCTGGGGGGCTCTTTGAAGGGACTAGGCAGGTTTCCCAGGTTTTGTACAAAAACAGAAAATGGTTGACGGAAGGCTGTTACCATGTCAAGGAGGGTCACGTGTTCTTGTTCCTGTTTCAGGGCAGCAAAGGCGACCCCGGGATGACAGGACCAACGGGAGCAGCTGGGCTTCCTGTAAGTCTCATGGGCTCAGAGGTTTCTTCTCACCCACCCGGGTCCCTCACAGAACCACTGTCTAAACACCCAGAGCCTAGGGCAAAAAAGCCTAGAGCCGAGCGAGAATTCTAACTTCTCTGACAGAGGAGGCAGCCAGCAGCCCCCGGCCCAGTCTCTAGAACTTCCCTGCCGGGCACTGCTCGAGGGGACACGACCCGTTAGGAAACCAGGTCCTCAGCCGTAGTGAACCCGGATGAGCACCTTCTGCCACAAGCCTCTGTGTTCTATGCAGCGGGGGTCCCACAGGTGAATGTACCATGGCCCCTGCCCTCAAGGAGGGACAGGATCGAGTCCAGATCACTATAAGGCAAGGAGACGCTTCCCAAGACGGGAAGCTTTCCCATGCAGGGGACCGGCTTTCCATTTGCAGCAGATTTCCCCTTGCATGGTTAGAAAAGCTGACTGCCTAAGAGAGCCAGGACTTTGGCTCCCCACCCCCTTGAAGATGGTACCTCTGTCTATTCATGGGTTCCATGCTCAGCTGTGCTTTGGCTAAGTAGGCACCTCTGGCCAGTCTTTGCCTTGTGTCCACCCCCCAGCTAAAGCCAAGGGGAACGGCCTGCACCTTGACAAGAGGGGCTCTGGAGTCATTATTCTAGCAAGAGTCTGGCAGGAGAGCCATGCAAACATCTGCTCTTCTAGGAGAAGTCTGCACCCAGACCGTGTCCTCGGATGAGCCATCTAGAAGAACTCGGCCGCAGGCCAGGGCACTGGCTGCAGAGCCAGAAAACCAGAACTGTTTGGCTTTCCCATAATTCATTGTCTGTCTCGGGGTCAAGTTCCTTGAGCAGTTTTCTCCTTTGCCCCCCTTCCATAAAATGGGGATAATTAAACCAGTCTGCAATGAATGAGGCACCAGTAAAGAGCTTTATGAGCCTGGAAGGGAGGACTGTGTGGACATTCTGTGCTTTCTTATTACTGTGTCTTTGTTTCTCTGATTTACTGTAGGGTTTGCACGGACCACCCGGGGATAAAGGCAACCGGGTGAGTCTTGAGTCCTCGCGCTCTGGCTCTCGTTACTGACGTCCTCATGGTGAGGTGGAATGACCAACTGGGGATTCCTGACCCAGTATGGAAGGAAGTACAGTTTTTCCTGATAAATCACCCTAAATTAAAAGGCTTTATAGTGAGGGGCTTAATCCGTGGCATGCAGGGAGCCCAGGACCTACTCCTGAAATGGAAGCACATCTTTTTCCACGAGAAAAGAGGAGTCTGAATCCCAGGGTGGCCATCAGATTAGCACTGCCATCCAGGACCAGGAGCCACGTGCCTGGCTCCCTGGACGGAGCCCTGATGATGGGCCTCTAGATGGTATTTTTATACCCGTCCTTGCCTAGTTCTGGTCCCCTGACAGTCTCACTAGGCATCCCAGGCCACTGGGGGGGGGGGGGGAATACCTCGCAGGTCCAAGGACAAGCAGTTAGTTGTACGCAGCCAACCGTTTTAAAAACGACCCCAGCTGTTATTTTTCTTGGCAAGAGTCGGCAGGACTATGACACAAACTGTGCCTTCCAGGGCCCCCTGCTCTCCCTTGGTATCTGCCTTCTTCATCAGGACACAGTTACTGAGTGTCCACAGCACCCAGGGCCACACGATGCTGTACGATACATGCTGTGTGTATGGCACACTTGGGCCCAGCAGCATCATCTCACTACTTCTGACCAAGGGATGACCTTTGGGTTCCTTTCTGGAGCATCTCATGCATTGGCTGCCTCATCACAGTGGTTCTCATGGGGACGCACGCCCCCTAGAGGCCCAAGAGCATCTTCTAGTGGGAATAATATCCAAGGATCTTAGAGGTAGAAGAGGAGTGGTAAGAACAGATGGAGAAACAAGGCCCAGAACGATGATAACATGTTCTGAGTTCCCACAGAGGGTCAGAGACAGAGCAGGTGGCTTCCAGAAGCTGACCTTTGAACACTGGTAACTGTTCATGAATAGAACCTGCCAGAATCTGTGTGTTTATATCTGGCATCAACTGTAATTTAAGATGGATTTATTGAACACTTCCATATTCCTAAATTCGCCTTTCTGGCAGCTCATCAAAATCAGTCAATTTGTCCCGTATAATCTATGAACAAGAGCGAGCAGGCAGACCTCCCCCTACCAGACTGTCCATGGGAAGACCATGTCTAGAAACCACTGGAATAAACAGACCTACTTCCAGAAACGTGCCATCCTGTTCAGGCAGGCTGGGAAGCCCACCTTCATTACTGTGGCATCAAAGAATTTAGACCACTAAAATAATTGATCATTCCACCTCTCAGTTGGCATACTAACTAACCTCCTTTCTGATTTATTTCTAAAGTGTTCTTGTTTTCTCTGTTACATTCAATTAACACCTATTAAACCTGTTTCTTAAGACTTTTCCAGTTGGCTTGAGGCACTGGGCCATTTGAAAGTCTGCAAAACCAGTCCTTCCAGTGTCAGGTGGCAGTGGCCGTGTTGCTCTAGAGGTGGAGATGGGGCAGGGATATGCCCTTGTGACAGATGGAGAGGAGGTGGGAGGCTGGTGGCTCTGACACTTAAGGAACTGAGGTCACTGAATGAGCCGCTGAGGCCCCACGATTCAGTGGGAAAGCATTCCTTCTCCACTTCCCCTTTCTAAGGTATTACACATTCTCCCCCATCCCACAGGTAAATTAGCAGTATGTCACTTAGTAAAAAGTCAAGTCCAGAAAACAGGCAGGCTGCATGCATCTTCCCTTGAGTGCACCACAAAGAACCTGTTGACTTATTACAAAGGGCAGGTTTCCACATCAAGGACCGGCTTTTTCTTCCATCCAAGAGTTCTGACTCTCAGGAGGCCAGAGTGTCCTAGAAGAGCACCCCCTACGTCCCGCCTCCCCTTTCAGGCCACTTTATGCCACCCGTCCTAACAGGACTTCTGGGGGGAGCGATGAGGGCTTGGTGATAAGGCCTCCAAAATGAAGAGAGGTCCATGCAGAGTCAATGCTTTGCCACGACCAGCTTTTCTGGTGCTTGGAAGCTCAGAATGTTGACACTTTGGTCCAGGTAAAAGGCCAGAATTGCTCAGAGGACATTCTGGTTGGAAGCTTCATTGTTGCTTGTGGAGGCAAAGCCAGGAGAGTCTGAAGCCCCTGTGCCCACCGGGCATGGAAGGGAGGCTCCTGAACTTCGCCCCCATCACCCCCAGGGAACCCATCAGAGAGGCTCCAGCAGGTGCCGCAGCATCTGTGGTCCTATCTTACCATGAACTGAGACACGTCTTTACAACAGGGCTTCTTCAAGTCCCGCCAGAGGGCGGTCTGGGAGTGTCGTTCCTGCTCACGGGAGGAAAGAGGTCCTTGTAGGGGTGGGCAAGGGCCAGAGCCCAAGACAGGCAGTTTTCTAAGGGGACACACATCCCAGGGAAAAGGTGTCTATCCTTGTCACTAGAGACATTTTCCTTGTCCCTTAAGAGCCCTGTGAATGTGGCCAAGGAGCTGTGTTTAGGATGAAAAGTATAAAGGGTGGTGTGAATTTGGCAATTTGGGCATCAGGGAAACCGGACTTTACTGTGAAACTGCCTGCAACCAGCCAACCGAAAGGTCTGAGTGCGTGCAGTGAGGCTGCGGCCACTCTCCGGGATGTGCTGTCTGGGGGGTGGGGGGGGTGCATGTGTGCATGTGTGTGTGTGTGTGTGTGTGGTGCTTCCCCAGGCCCCCTTGCCTCCTTCCCTCCCCTTCCTCTACTCTCTCGGCCAGGCCTGCTTCTTTCTTCCTTCCTCCACTCAATATTTCTCCCTCTAGATATATGCACCCATTATAATAACCGCACATCCCTCATCCTGTCCCTTCCACTCTCCCAGCTTCAATTTACATCCTCTAAAATCAGGTTTATATTTATTTTTAAAGAAACATCTGCTGCTGACCCTGTTTGCCCCCTTCTGTACCAGCCAGAACTCTCCTCTTCCCCTGGGCTCTTTCGTGTCCCTCCTGGAGGGCCAGGGTGAGGATGTAGGCGCAGTTACTGCTGCAATGTCTCCAAGGGGCGCCCAGTGAAGGCCACTTCCAGTGCCCTTAGAACATGGCAGCCCAGAGTGCAAGTTTCCCATCCTGAAAGGACCGTGGCTGACCCTCTTACCCAGGGGCACGTCACTGGGACCTGAACCCCACTCCCCAAGAGTTTCACCTACCCTCTGAACTTAGGAAACTGTGCTCACTTCTGCACTGGCCTGCCCCAGGGACAATAAGGAGCCACGTTCCCGAGAAAGTTTACCCCGGGGCTTCCCCGTCCAAGCAGCTAGTGGTTTTACTTGTCCAGCGTCTGCAGATGAATTGTGCTGTGATATCCTCACTGGTGGGCGTATCCTAGAGCCAGTGCGATGACACCTAATATGCATATTCATGGTTCCTCTCAAACATATCTCATTTTCTAAGCAAGCATTTGCATTTTAGACAACTCACTTAGAATGTTGGCAGTGGCAGGCGACCTCTGGAATCAAAAAATTGGGGTAATTTCCAAAGATGTAGAGAAACATTAAAAGTTGTTTTAATCCACTGCCTCCCTCTAAGGAGCCCTGCAGCGTTCCACTGCGGGAGCACAGTGGACACGGCGAGACCGCACCTCTGGCGGCAGCCTCGGCTCCTGTGCTGGTTGGCAAGAAATGACAATGGTTACTGCCATCGTCTGAAGCAGCCGTCACTTACAGCGCACGTACTACATGCCAGTGTTAAGCACTACTGGTGCACAAAGACCTCACAACAAAGTTCTGAAGCAGGTGTTTTATCCACATTGTACAGGAGAAGAAACTGAGGCTCAGAGAGGTTCAGTAAGTTCGCAAAGTCACGTGGCTGATAAGAGGCAAACCCTGCTCTGGCTCCAAGCCTTTGCTCTGACCATTCAGCAACCCACCCTGAAATGTCTCGTCGCCCTGGAGAAAGGCCAGAGAAGCCTCCCAGCATCAGACAGCCGGCCTTCCGGAGCAGAGGAGCGTTCCCAGGGCGACTCCCCAGGGGCACACTTGGCCCCTTTATAAGGAGACCCAAAATATAATCCAAACTCAAATGTATGACAAAGAATTCCCCACAGTGCTTCTTTAAATGGAGAGTGACCCTGACATACACAAAATAGGGTTCAGTTTAGAGAAATGATAATGAAGCTTTTCAGAAACAAATACATTTCTCGAACCAGCATGCCCACATACAAATAGCTGCCAGTGACTTCAGACCAGGATGGGCCAGAGATGCACAAAATGGGAGGACCCAGCGGAGAGCCAGGTGCTGCCTATGAGCTCTGGACACACACATACACATGTGCACTTGCACACACGTGTACAAGCACACACTGTACACACACGCACAGGCTCACATACACACACGCACCAGCCATGGATGTGCACACTCCCATATGCCTGCACACACCCCAGGGCTCTAAACGAGATCACTCACCTCCTAACAGACTATCAAAGGGATGGAAACCAACTGGGACAAAAGCTGTCAGGACAGGGCCTTTCAAAAATGGACCCTGAAAGAGAAGGAAGTGGATCATTACCGATGCGCTCTGGGCTCGGTATTAGCAAAAGTGGCCGCGGTATTAGCAAAAGTGGCCGCGGTATTAGCAAAACTGGCCGCCGCTATCATCTTCCACCTCTGGCTCTCAGCCCGCGGCTCCCCACCCTCCACACCTGCCTCAGCCAGGTTCTCAGGTTCTTCCAGGGGTGGGGGGTGCGTACGGACCCCTCATCCCACTGGGGGGCGTATCCTAATTGAGAGAATCTATTTTTCCCTCTTTCATTTTTTTTCTTTTTCTGTCTCTAACCTTAACACATGAATGATCCTAAAGTTTTGATGTTATTTTTTTTCTTGGACTAAACCATTATTTACAGGGGGAGAGGGGGAAGAAAGGCTCTAGAGGGCCTAAGGGGGATAAGGGAGACCAAGGAGCGCCTGGATTAGATGCCCCCTGTCCATTGGTATGTTTCCATCTATTGTTTGGTGGTTCTGGGTTTTTCCTTGAGGTTTGCAAGCTGGAAACAAAGAAGGCAAATAAACTAGGATAAAAACCGAGTGATTCCACCAATACCTATCTCTTTGCTTGGCCGGTGAAATTCTGCCTGCTGTTGGTGTTGCCCTGAAACCACAGCTGCAAGTAATTCTCGCTAAATCCCTTTCCTTTGAAGATGCCGAACAATTGATGTGTGGAAATGGAGACACCACGAGGAAAGCGATTGGGAGCAGGCCTTGGCTCTTAGCTCCAAGATGGCTTTGGAAGCCAGTGTCGCATGTCACAGTGACACACGCCCCCTCAAATTTGCCTTCTTTGTTTTGTGGCCATTTCTGTGGCCAGCAGTTCAAGCCGTCTGAATCCCCACTTGGTCAGGATGCAGAACACTGGGGTTAGCGTCTCCTAAGGGCTACCTATGCCCAAAACTGGGCAGAATGAGGCCATGGAGGGGGCTTTTATACACAGCCTCCCAAAGCCCACCAGGCATCTGGCTAAAACCTGTAAAGCTGCAGACCAAAATCAGCAGATAGACACCCTCCAGGAAGCTGTCCCAAACCAGCCAATAAGGAATGATTTGTGGCACATCTGCCTGGCTTCTCAAATGTCTTAACCCATTTGAAGGCCTTGAAAATTATGATGCACTAACGTTGAAATTCATCTGTGTTTACTCCAAGTGAGTCTCTAAATGGAGAGGGGGCTGGGCATACACATTCCAAAGCTCAGCTCTCCCAGAAATCAAAGGAAGCACAAAGGCAGAACTGGGGAGATGGGAGCAGCGAGCATTTGGAGCCTCCTTACAGATGCCCTGAGGGTCCTGCATCCTGGCCAGCGTAGGACTGGGCCTCTCCACTCCACAGTCGGAGCTGGCCGGCCTTGACCTAAATAATCATCGTGGTTGGTTTTATGAACAGGGACATCGAGGTTTTAAAGGAGAGAAAGGGGAGCCGGGGTTACCAGGGCTGGACGGACTGGATGCCCCGTGCCCATTGGTATGGCATCACCCTCCCTCGCCTGCATGGCCAGTTTGGGCTTCCCCACGTGTGTGGTTTATGCCTGCTGCCTCTCCAGCTGCCCTCCACACTTCTGCTCCATCCACCCGGTCTCCACTTCCCACCTCTTCACCCTGGAGACACCAAGGGTCAGCCTGCCCTGGCTGGTCCTCAGGGGCTCCCGCCACATCCCCCTCTTGCATGCAAAGTTTGCCAAGATGCTTTCTCGGCTTCCTCCTACAGCTGCTTCAAAAGCCCGTCACTTTAATGTGAGCCGTCCCTCCCCATCTAGTGCCAGCCTTAGCTGTAGCGGACCTTCCTTTCTGAACTGTTTCTAGACAAACCTGCCGCCAGAAGGAAAACAAGGGACAGGTTCCTAGGACTGTGGCTTCTCTCCCACGCTGCACTTAGTTAGATGAGTGTTAGCAAACATTTGAATGAGTCAGCCCCACATCCCTCTCCACTCTAGCATCTCACAGTCTAGCAGGGGACAGATGGGCAGGCACCCTTATAAACGGGGCAGAATAAAGAGTTCTAGAAGCCAGGTGGAGGAGGGGGTACCCCGACTGTTCTTCCAGGATAGGTCTGGGATCACTGTCCCAGTGACACCCCAGAACCAGGGGGTGGTCCTAGGTCAGGATTCTAGATCCTGAAGGGTTCATCCTTTTTGCTTAAGTCCCAGAAGACCCTACACCGCCCTCCCTTGGTTTCCCTTTCTTTCATCTTCAGGTGGTTCATCACCGAAAAGTCTGGAAGAGCATAGAGAGGTTACAAATGTAGTTAAGGAAGAGGAGGGAGGAGACGGGGCAGGAGGGACATTTCGGACTTGCTCCCAAGCACATCCCACACCAGTGGCAGCAGTTCAGGTCCCGCCACGCCCAGTCCCTCTCTAGGCGGGGATGTTCCAGGCGGCCACTGAGATCCTTTCAGCTTACTGCAAGGAAGCAGAAGATGGCACTTCATTTCAAGGCAACTGGCTC
The DNA here is from genome assembly GCF_036321535.1 of Camelus dromedarius. Lineage (NCBI taxonomy): Eukaryota > Metazoa > Chordata > Mammalia > Artiodactyla > Camelidae > Camelus > Camelus dromedarius. Next base: position 33,748,610 of record NC_087443.1, on the reverse strand, counting down.
AGAAGCTTCCTGCTCTCCTAAATTTCCAGATGAGGCTTGGCGCTAAGAAAGCTATTTTCATACCAGTAATTGTCAGATGAGGATTCCCCGCCTCACATCCCCACCTCAGGGTCACACAGGAATTATCTTTGAACAGAAGAGAAAAAGTGGTAAGAAAAACACTGCGTGACCCTGACAGGAGACCACAGAGCCCCTAAAGGGACTTTTTAGGACCAGCATAGGCAGCAAAAGGAGAGGCAGAGCAGCGAGCACCCAGAGCAGCACGCCCCCTGCCTCCCGGCCCCCACCTCCCCAGCCCAGAGCATGCAGCACCGGGCACCTTTCCCAACCCTGGAACCTCCGCACCTTCCACGGCACCTCCATTAATCACCAGCCGGCTGTCGCCTCTGCCACATCCCTTCCCACCATCTGAACACCTTGAGTTCTGCCGGCTGCAGCCCTGGCCTCCCTGCTCCTCACCCCGACACCACCGTGATCCTCTGCCTGCCCAGCCCTCCTCTGTCCCCGCCGCCACCATCCACGTGCCAATGGGAATGCTGCTGTGGCCCGCGGGGGCTCCTCTGCCTTCCAGAGTCCGTATGACGTGTTGGGCTGGGGAAGGGGACAGAGGTCTTCGTGGAACCCTCGGGTGCACCACCACCCCCTGCAGACCCTCCCCAACCCAGAGGGGACAATGAAAGTCATCTTGACTTGACCTGTAGTGCAAACTGGCATTTCCACCAGCAACACGTGTCACGTGTCTACTGACTGTGCTGTGGACGTGTACATGTCTTCCCTTTCTTATTTTCTGTGGTTGCTGTTTGCCCCGTCTCCTGCATTGTGTTACTGTGGACATGGGGCAGGGGGGCTATTGATCATGAATTTTAACACAAGGCAACTAGACTTCTTGGGCCCTCCGCGCAGGGCCAGCTGTCTGCGGAATGCCAGGTGAGCGGTTTAGGCGCCTGTCGTGGATGGATGAAGTTGGTCCAGGGCACAGGGGGCTACCATTCCACCTCCACGGGGCTGACCACTTGCTCCAATCCCTTGAAACCCTGTGTCCATCTCTTTCTCTGCCCTGGAGCCTGGAGTTCTAGAATCTGGCTACAATTCTAATAGACTTGAATTGAGAACCAGATCTTTGCCCTGGTTTAGCCTCACCCTCCCCACATGCCTCTCAGAGATTTCTAGGTTCCCCAGGGTGTGCAGAGCAGCCAGGATATCAGGGCTCGAGGAGACTCAGGAGGTCCTGAGGCTGCGGCTGCTCCATGGGTAAAGGGGACAGGCGGCACCGAATGGATTCCCGTCCTGCCTCTGCCTTTTCCCCCCAAATCCCCATCAGTGTCCCAGGCTGTGCCGGGAGCCCTGTCCCCTTGCTAAAGGCACCTCAGGCCCACACTGTGATGTCTGTGAGGTCATCCCTCCTCCTCCTCATTAGACACCAGATGAGAACTGCCTGAATGTCCTCCTCCAGCTGCTAAGGAAGAGAGGAGAATAAGAGGGGAGACATGGGGGGGGGGCTGTTGTTTCACAGAGCTGCACCTTGCCCAGGTTTTATGGATGAGAAAACTGAGGCCCCCCCACGCACTGAGTGACTTGCCTACAGGCACCCGCACTCAGTACAGCCAGAGCAGAAGCCAGCGGGCCTCCAGGCTGTTCTCTCCACAACACTCAGGTCCCCTGTGTTTGCTGAGCCCATAGGCCAGGACAGCCCCTGCCCTTGCACAGTAACTACCTGTGAGCTTAGCCAGTGGGCAGACTGGCGGGCTTGCTTCCTGCCTCCTTCTGAGGCTGCGCCATGGGGAGAAAAGAGACAGACCATCAGGTGGGCTACATCCCGATCAACTGCCTGTGTCTGTGGCCCGTGTGCCCCCGTCCGGCGGCTTGGTGGGCTATCCCGGAGAGTCTGAGCCATCTGCCTTCCTTCCTCACTGCAGGGTGAAGACGGCTTACCAGTCCAGGGCTGCTGGAACAAGGTAAGGTTTTCCCAGCATTCTAGTGCCTCAGGGCAGAGGTGGCCTTGGGCTCCATTCTCTGCCGTGCAATAAAGCATGCACAATTCCCATTCCAGGCCTTCCTGCAGATGAGGCAGCGGGGCACGGGTCAAAAAAGGAATGATCCCAAAGGCAGGGTGCCCATTAAACATGCCACTCACTGCACGCACTTGGAGAACATTTAAAAATGCTTTTTAAGGCATCAGCAAACCCCAGTGTATGGAATGTCCATGCAGCCAGCCAAGTGACATCTTTATGCTTTGTGTGGTTCATTTATCACAGTGTCCTTCCTGCATGGAGTTCTACACCATGTTTTTAAAATTAGTTATCAGTAGCTCGTCTCATAGTGTTCATAGGAGGCCGTTTAAGCCATGTGATGACGTTTATCCAGATGTAGGGAATCTAAGTTGCTTAAACTATAAAGTCATGTGGATTCTATACCTCCTCGGAGAGACTGGCCAGCTCACCACTCTACTCTTACCGTTGAACTTAAGCTGTCAGAGCTTCATGCTTCTGCACATGAGAGAACTCAGCCCAACCTCTCTTGGGTTCCCAGAATTCCTACCAACAGTGAGGTTTCATCTGCTCACACTTGCTTGGCATTTGCCATCATTAAAGCTGACACCACAAGGTTGTGCCCTCGATGCCATCACCTCACTCATCCAGGGCCCCAAAAGTGCAGGGCTCCCCAGCACAACCAGGGCCATTGGTTTGCTAATCGCAAGCCCAACTTGGTCCTGCAAAGGTAGCAGCTGCCATGCAGACCCACCTATGGCCTCCCTTCACCTTGCCTCCCGCTCAGAGACTTCTCACCAGCCCTCCACCATCATGGTCTCGAAGGGTTGGTTCATCTTCATAAAAGAGCTGGAGACCCCTACCTGTATGAGAGTCTGTGCTTGGCTAACCCAGTCCTGCTCAGTGACAGCAGTCACACTCACAATGAGATGAATAAGCTCCTCTGTGCTAAATGCCCACAGTCTCATCAGTTCATGGGGCTTGGCAAAGCAGTGAAACCACCAAGACACCAGGCCCTGGGTTGAGTACCTACTTGCCCAGGTACCTAAAGCACCCCCTAACCAGAGAAACGAAAAGCTCAGCACCTAAGGGAGAAGGACCTGTCCCTCCTGCTGGCCTCGTCCTCTTGCTGAGTGCCCCTAGACCTAGTTAAAGCACCAAGAAGCAGGTGAGGGGCGTGTCCCCTAAGAGAAAGATTTTCTTCTTCAAGATTGCTGTGGATGGTTAGGAGATAGAGATGACTGACTAAGCTTAGCAGGGGGAGAACAGCCACTCTCAAGAGCCAGTGTCCGGGAGAAGCAACTAGAGAGCCTGGTGCCTGTTGGTTCTCACCGTAAATTCAGCCTGCAAAGATGCGGTAATTCAACCAAAAGGCCGCTGAAGGCAGCATAGAGAGAAAGTGCCCCCTAGTGGCCAGGACAGGGAGTGACTGGAAAGAGAAAGTGGTTTCCCACCTTCAGGGCGCTGACTGTCCGCACTAGGGTCTTGGAACTAGGGGGTTCCTGGCTCCCCCAGTTCCCCTACCCAAAGCTCCCATTCAACCCAGGACAAGACTTACCTTATTTCCCACTAGGGAAACACATACCCACAGACTGACTGAGACTAACTCCAATTTGTTTTGTGTTTGTTTTTGTTTTGCAGTGATTCCTCTAACCTGGGATTGGCCTGTGTGTGTGTTTGTACATAGAATATTTATTTTTATACAGTTTTCACTTTTTGAAAATGCCAGAAGTATGATACATCTTACAGATTATTAAAAAAAAAAAGGAAAACCTGCATATTTTGTACAGAAATTACCAACCTCTTCCCTTTTGTTTACAAGATGTTTTGTATAAGTCTACGACTCTAATACACTTTTCGTTTGTGAGTATGGTCGTACGTTTGCATGATATTTGTGCACACTTATTAAGTACTGAAGCTTAATAAATTATTCTGTTCTGGTGCCAAAGAGGGCCATCCAGCACTCAGGTGCTGGCTAGTTTATGTGTGAATTCACAGAAATGTGGAGGTCCGAGGTGTTTGCTAAACTAGGTGTGTCTAAGAATTTCTTAAACTCTTACGGATTTTCATTATTTAAAAAAATGAAACATGGCAATTCATGATCCTGATGTATCTTTAAATTAAATATATTCTCTTCTTGTGAAATCAGGAAGTCCCAGAAGCAGAGATCCTCAGAAGTGTAATGGTTTGAAACATGAAGTCCAATAGAGGGAGGAAGGGACTGTATTAAGCAATGTCTACTGTAACACCTCCCACGTTCATTACAGCACCACATGCGCATGCAGGGTTTAGTTACGCTGAAACCCTCCAAGGGCTACTTGCTACTGCTTTTGTTTTTTGGTGGTTTTTTCCCTTCCTTTTGAGCTGCAATCACTAGTACCAGCTATTGCTCATGATGCCCATTCATTCGATAGAGATTTGCAAGGTCCACTCACAACTAGCTGTTGAAAAATTTGCCTCAAAGCCATTCCACTCCAACAAAGAACATTCAGAAAACACGTATCTGGGTGAGACTGGCAATCTAAAGTTCTTTCTGTTTTTTTAAGAAATAGAGTTTTATTGTTTACTGTTCTTAGCACAATGCCTATAAGGGTTTCACTGCTTATAAACAAAATAAAACTATTTTAAAGACTAGGTAAGTGTTACCTACGGTGTAGCACTCAGATTTGCTATTAGATGTTACAAAACGACTGATGCTTCTAAAGGGCTTGAAAATAACAAAGTACTTGGGTAATTTAAACACACAGCCCCATTTTATTTACCCTTTAACTTGTCTTTATACGTATATCCTTTCATCATAAAGTGTACAAAGGCAGACTGAAATGGAGACTCTGTCCACACACAGTCACACGAAATCTAAATTAGTGGGTTTCACATTCGTAGGACCCCCACCACGTTGTGGGGTGAGGTCGCACTCACAGGCTCTTGTCTTCATGGGACCACATGCCGCCCAGACCCCAGGGGACCATTCCCTGCATTCCTACCAAATATCCACTCAGATATTTTAAAATCAGGCATCTTCCTCCTCTGAGTCTCATTTGAAAAGTGAAGTGGCTGAACAGAGCTGCTCTCTGTGGTCAGATGTCCCCTCCCCTCGTGGCAGAAGCATGAGGGACCCAGGCCCAAGCCGGCAGCTGGCACAGTTGCTCTCCCCCCTGAGGGGGAGCCCCAGCTGCCGCACCCCCACCCCCACCCCTGGTCATCCCGAGCCCACTTCCCGGCCTCACCCAGGGCCGGCTTCTCCACCAGGCGCCGTGAGCCCAAGCCTAGGCCTTTCAGGGGCAACTCGATATTGTAATTTCCATTTCTTTTCAATTCAAAAGCAAAATGAATACATAATCATGAATCCAGCCAGAGTTACACTTATCCTTCTACCAGGGCCGCCATAAAATACGACTTCTGTATTTTTCTGGAGGAAGGAAAAAGTGCCCAGGGTCCCCAAAAGTCACAGCACGGCTCTGCCACGTCCTCTCTCGCCCTGGCTCCACTGACTGAACGCCCCCCGCAGTGCCACCCTCCTCACCGTTTTCTTTTGCTTCCTCCCCCAACTCCCCGCCCATCGGAGGGCCTGAGGAATCAGAGTGTAACCTGGTTCTTCTAGACCCACTGCCTCATTCCCTTTCATGGTCTCACTGGAGCGATCAGAACCCAATGACGATCTCAAAATAGAGTCAAACATCAACTAGAAAGTTCCAGAAACTGAGGTTCTGTGTTAGCTGAACACCCTGGACAACTCTGGGCAAATCAAAACCTCTTTTACTGTGTTTCCATCCTGGTGTTATTATTCACTTATTTATTACACCTCAGCTAATACCACAAAGAATTCGAAGTCACTTGCGAGAATATAGATAATGAAATAGAAGTATGTGTAAAGAAAAGTGGGGAGAGTCAGGCTTAGCCCAAGAAGGCAGAGGGGACTGGCCAGGGAGTCGGGAGCCTCAGCTCCCAGCCCTTTCTTCACTATTAACTATCTGGCCTGGGGACAACCCACTCCAGGTCTCATTTTCCCCCTGGTGTCACATGAGGAAGTTGACTTGGGTGACCTCTTACACCCTGAAACTCCCTGATTCCAGTGACTGGTCAGCTCCTGGGAGCACTGGGATGCTGGAGCGTTCCAGGCCCCTCCAGCTAGAGGCATTTGGCTGTGAGAGTGCTGTGCATGGCGCTGGCATTGCAAAACTGTGTGCTGCATGCGTGTGCTTTGTAACCCTGAGTAACAAGACTACTGCATTTGTCTCGGGGAGTGGGTGAGTGGGGTCAGCTCTCCTGGGGAAGGCGTGGCTACAGAGGTGGCTTCTCACGATGGTGTCCATGCTGCTGCCTTCATCAGAGACTTAGCAGTACAGGCTGAACCACCCGGCACGCAGCGGGGGCCCCAAAGCCCCACAAACCTGCAGGGACACTGCCACCTTCCTCAGACCAGGCTCTCCGTGCCGCGCCCACCCAGGGCACCACCCACACCCTCCGCAGCCTGGCCTTGCCCCCAGCCCTGCACCTGGACACATTTTCGGGCAACTTGAGATGTCAAGCACTTAAGACTCCACCCAAAATGAGGAGAAGGGCAGGCTCCTGAGGAGTGAGCCAGAAAAGAAGAGGGGTCCATGGGGAGTCGGAAGGGAGGGCACGGAGGAACCAGCAGCTCATTTCTCCAAGGAGGGGAATTTTCGAGGGTGAAGTTTCTCACAGCAGGGGCAGGGGTTGGTGGTGGTGCAGGTAAGCGAGCTGGATTTGATCCACCAAGGCAGAATTCCACACGCAGAGTGACCCTTTGGTTCCTACAAGCACCCTGCTTCTGAGAAACAGCCAGGTGTCTGTTGGAGGAAGACACAGATGGAGGCAGAGCTGAACAAGGGACATAAGCCTCCCCAGCAGGGCCCCACCCCTTCCCAGGTCTACCCACTGGGCCCTGCCCATACCCTCTGCTCACCCCCTGCACACCTGGCCCCTGCTGGGCCCTTCTTTCTAATCTGTCAAAGTTCTACCTCCTTCTAAGGGCCCAGCTCAGACTCCAGGCCCCAGGAAGACATCTGGGTTCCTCGGTTGGATGAGTCTCCCTCCCTGGAACGACCAGGAACTCTGTCTTCCTTTCTTCCTCCACCTTCTAATCGAGTAGGAAAGTCGGTCTCCCGTATTAGACAGTGAACTCTTAGAGAAGGATTTTCTTATTCTCTGGGCTCCTGCAGGACCTGGCCCAGGTCTCCCCACCACAGCCAGGGCTCGTAAACATCCCTCACCTGCTGAGTCATCAGTCTACGTCATTAAGCACTATGTCACTATGTGCAGGCAGTGGGAGGGGGCAGGGGCTACTAAGGGCCGTAAGACACAGTCTGCCCTCCAGGAGCTCACAGGAGCTCCAGCCCTGCGAGGACTGTGCCGAGTGCTCAGTGAGGGCGCGTCAGAGGATGCTGTGCGGCCAGCGTGGCCAGAATGCAGAGAGGGCGAGGAGGCCAGGAAGGAATTACGAGCAGAGGAGGAGAAGCTGGCCACTGTGGACAGGTGGTCCCCTCCCTTCCCTTGTCCTCCTCATAGAATCTTCCAGTGAGTGATCCTGGGGCCACACTAGCTTCTCAAATCAGGGGAGGGCAAATGGGATTGTGGTGGAAGGAAGGGGTAGAGAGGGTGGGTCCAAACTGGGAGGGTGCTGGGCACCTACCAAGGTCACCAGGTCTGTGGGATCCCCGGCCCAGGGAGGCATCCTACGTGCCAATCACCAGCCGGGCTCGTTCTCAAACATCCCCTCTATCTACCTCCTCAAGGGCCAGAGTCCATGGTTAGTTGCCAAGAAGTGAAGCCAGCCTTGGGGAAAAGGCCTTACCCTGGAGGAAGGAGAAGACAGCACTGCCTCTGGACAGAGGGACGCGGGCTGAACCCTCTCCGGGGCCTGGCTTGAGGGGCAATCACAGGGTGACCACAGGAGAGCGCGGGCCACCTGTCGTCTCCAAGGGCCAGAGCCCCGCCAGCAGAGCGCAGGCTCGCCCACCTCCTCCACTCTCTGCTGGGGTTTCTGCTGCGGCGCTGCAGCTGGCGCCCTCTGCTGTTGCTTCACTGCAAGGGCGCTGGGATGCCCTTCTGCCGCGGAGAACTGGGGATTTTTGTGCAACAACCCTTCTGCAGAAGTGGCTGCCATCATTGTCACACTCTGACCCTGGAAGGCCTCCCCAGGAGGCTGTGGCCAGAGACCAGTCACCTCTCCAGCTCCTTCTCAACTGATTTCCTTTAACTTCCTTTGGTGCTGCCACCATTAACACTTTAATTTCCTGGGTTCTTTCAAATATCATAAACTGATGAGTGTACCAAGCTGTAAAAGCAGAGTATTTGTCTTCGAGAGGAAGGCACATCAGTATCATAGAGGAGAGAAGCCCATGAGCAAGACAGCGATGAGCTTGGATGTCTGGGCTGGCCCTCAGAGCCAAGGGGCCTCACACATCGAGTCTGCAGTCTTGAGACGATGGAGAGGCACAGCAAGCTACATATTTTCAAGAGGATCTGGAATAAGACTTCTTCCTTTAGCAAAATTGTTGAAGGGACAGGGCCTGGAAATTACCCATCACTACCTTCCTTCTCGCTTGGTCCCCATACAGAGGCTTGGTGGGTACCGCTGGGTTTTTACAGCCAAATTAACCAGCCGCCCAATGCTCCTTCCAACCTCAGGTCACAGGAGAAATAAAAAACATCCCTATATGACATGACACATGAGTGAAGGGGTTTGAGGACTTTCAGTGACTCACAGAATCCTGAACATTTGCATATAGTCAAATGGTCTTTATCATCTGCCAGCAAACCACCAGCTCCGAACCAACAACACAAGAGGAAGCCAGATCCATCACGGCCACATTTGAAAGAGGAAACTGCCGGTGCCTGGGCTCATTTCACTCTAAGAAATGCAGCGAAGTCGCCTGCTAAGAGACATTTTTCTTGCACTCCGCTCATTCCAAAGACACAGTGTTTTATTGCAAAAGTCTGCCAAAATAAACATGCCTGCATCTCCCCTAGCCAGTGGGAAGCACTCTGGCCCAGGAGGAAGGAGGTCTGCGTGCTGGCCCTGACCGCCCCTTGCCGGCTGGGCAACCTTGGACAAGTGCTCCCCATGCTCTGAGCCTCCCCTTCCTCATTTATAACCTAGAGCATGGGAGGACTAGCTCTGTGAACAGACTCGGAACACAGGAAAGAGCTCTATAAAGGTTAGACAATGAGATGGTTAGTGCTCAGTTCAAGAGAGAAAAAAAACCTTGCTTTTTATAGTCAAACCTCAATTAACTGGAGTCACTTGAGAAATGGTTCCTTAAAGTTTCTGGCGAAATTAGGTTCAATAATAATAACGCTGAATAACAGAGATGTAAACACATCTCCAACCCGGGGTGGCCCACCTGGGATGGGACACAAGAATGGATGTGGACTGCCCCTGGCAAGTTGCTTTTTACAAGCAAATTCCATATATGTTCATAGGTTTTTCTTTCTTTTTGCTAAAAAGAGAAAAATCGGCAGTTTTTTTAAATCTTTTTTTAAAATTACAGTTCCCCATATTCCTGGTTGAATGAGGACTTTCCCTTTTGTCGGCTCCAGCATATTGATTCAGGGCCTGTTCCCATCTCCCCAGCAGCCCCACCCTCCCGCTCCCCTCCTGTGACTCTTAGACCCTGGGGCCGAGACTCCCCAAGTGGTCAATCTGTCGTCTTACGCTTAACAATCATTACCTCAGTATTTCAGTAGAAAAAGTTTTATTGCACTGTGTCTTGCAGGAAATTTCAGTGCAGTTAATTGAAGGTTTAATGTATTTTTAAGGTGAGTCAGAACCCAATTTTCAGAATTGCATAATGAAGATCAACAGCCTACCTGACTGACTGTACAGACTGGGGAGTAGGAAAAAGGGGTTTTCAGGAGTAATTCCTCGATGATAAAAGCACTCATGAATTACATTTTTTTCCTTGTGGTAATTATTTTTGGTAAGGATCTATCCATACTGCAGGACTTTTGTATGGAAGAGAAAAAAATGTGCCTGTGTATAGTTTGCTCATGGTGTAAGTTTTTCTAGCATTTCTGTTTTGATGTTATAGCAAGATGTCTTCTTTTCTTTTTTTATGACTTTTAAAAAGTTATTTCCCTCAAGCTTTCCTTTGGGTCAAAAGCGCCTCCTGTGAAGGCAACCCGGTGCTAAGATCCTAGAGTGAGGCATCCGACACCCCCTCCCCACCCTAGGTGTCCCCAGTGATAGGCGGTCCCGTCCTCACCCCCGCAGGAATCCCTGTCACATTCTAGTGCCTTTTGCCAAAAAGGGGTCATTTTTCAATAGGCAGGACCTTTCCTGGCTCCAGGTCAGTCATTGGTCCCCATGGTGCCCCCTTCCATGTCCCCGCAGTGCCCTGGGGCTTGAGTCCCCTCACCTGGTCAAGCAGATGGTGAGAGCTTGGAACGTTTCTACCTTCTTGCTGTGTTTGTCACCTTCCCAAATGGTTCCCAAAGCCTCTTATAGACTTCTGACCACCCCCTCCCAAGGGATAGGACCCCCAGCCCCTCAGCCTGGATGATCCTCTGGGTCTTTCCTTTCGTTCCCGCCCTATCACACCCCAACCGGGGAAGAATTTCTCACCTCCTTATCTTACCGTGGTTCTGTTGTCTTTGTTTTTCAGTTCTCTCTCCATTCACTCTTCACCCGCAGACCACTTGGCTCCCGCCTCTCTCCTGTCTCTGTTTCCCCACCATCTTCTGCCCCTCAGAGACCCTCCCCACTACTTCCTTCAGCTCAGTCCACTGAGCATCATCTTAGCTCACCTCAGCAACCCGAGGCCCCTGGGGAGAAAACTGCAGTCTGGTCAGTGTGTGGGACAGTTTTGTTTTCCTAACAAACACTACTGATGCCCTTCATTTAAATAGAGTCCTTGACAGATTATCACTTATCTTATTCTGTGCCTCGTAAGAGAAAAGCCACACTTCTGTTTTATTCTATTTGATTTTCAGTTTCTATTCTGAATCTGATAAAACATAGTTATTAGGACCTACTGGTGAAGAAATGCTTTGTTTTCTGGTTTGAGGGTCATAAGCAAAGCCTCTAGGGTTTCCCACCAGTTTTAAGTTCAATATGTCACAGCAAACTTCTCATTACAGAGCCGTGACTCGCGCCATCTCCAGAGGAAGGCAGCGGTGCCGAGAGTTTCCGTTTCCTCATCCTTAAAAATAAAGGGTGAGACTAGATGTACTATTTTGTGATTCTATAATTCAATAGCTTTTTTGCTGATTTCAACAGGTCAAAGGCATTTTTCCTCACGCCTGTCAGGGGTGTGTTTGGTTTTGTTTTCAACCGTGTGTCTATATTTTCTGATTTTAAGAGGGGCTCTGGCTCAAGCCTGAGTTGAGAAATGCCCCCTCCTCACCAAATCTGGGTGGGAAGTTGCAGTGGACGAGGAGCGGCGACAATTTCCTGTGCTGGTTCTTTCCTCTTCCTTTGGGAACTCATTTGGTTTCCTCCCATCCATGCATTGCTGGAATCTGGAATGAGGTCTCTAACACAAGATGAGACGTTCAGAGAAATCCAGTGCCAAGTATTTGTGGCAAGAAATAGAACAGCTAGCTAATCTTTTTCCTTAAATCCAACTCTTTGGTTTCTAGCTTAGCCAAAAGTAAGCAAGCCGGTTCCATGGCCATCCAAGACCCCCATGAAAGACCCTCAGTATTTCCCATGAATGAGCAGGTGTCCGCAGGGTTCCTGTGGTCGTGGCCATTAGAGCTCAGTGTGTGCTCAAGAATGATCAATGTAAGAAAATAAATCTCTAAACAGTTCTGTTGCTCTTATGTGGCCAAAAGGGCTTATAACTGTATCGAAGAGAAAATTAACAGCTGTGTTTTATGTGCTACTGGAAGGCGTTACTACAAGTTGGTGCAAGATGAAGTGATCTCTGGGAATATGACTGTGCATGGACCATGCAAAAACACGTGTCTTCCAAGCCCTTACCCAGCAGGGTAGGGGCAGAACAGAGCATCATTCACCTACACCAACTGGCTAAGAAATAAGAGGTTACCTGGCTCAGTGGAAATGACTGGTTCTATGTTGGGGGTGTAGCTTCCAGTCCCCTGTCCAAACGTTAACATAATCATAAACCAGGCATGTCCCCACTTGGAAGGAGCCCCTGAAGGAAGTCTGGTTTCTCCAGTTAAAGTTTTCTCTTCTGAAGTGGCCATTCATGAGGCGTTCCTCACCAAATCCTGAGGCACTGACGCTGTGCTCTTCAGAGCAAGTGCAGCTCTGAAGGTCAGAGCTCCCAGCTCCCAGCCCATCCACACCAACCTGCTGGCCCAGGAGAAAGACACCTCCTGAGGCGCTGGAGACGTGGGGCATCTTGGGTTCCTGCTACCTGCTCACAAAGGCATTCACTGAATGGTGGTAACCCGAGAGCATGACCACCCGAGGCCCTGGCTTCAGCCTCTCACTACTGACCACAGGGACTGCTTCTGGGCAGAATCCCTGTGCCTCAGAACTTACTTTTCTCCAACAGCCCGTCCGTTATGCCGGACTCCACCAAGCACCATGGCCTCTTCCATTTACAATCTAAAAAAACCCCTCCAAAGAATTTTAATTACTCTATTTTAAGTTTGAGAGCTTCCTTTATAAGAAACATTATAGAATCTCATATCATATTCCATCAATTTAGTAAAAATGCCGTTTTACCAGAAAAAAACACTAAGGGCAAATTGCCCAATTCCCTTATTCCCAGCACCTCCCTTCTGCCCAGCTGGACACTGCAAACTTCCACCGCAGTCCAGGGCTGATCTTACCAGCCTGTTTATTGAAGCAATCGGATTTTATGCATTTGTTAATTTTACACCTTCATTTAAGCTTTTTTCCCCCTTGTTATTTGGTGCATCTGGGGTACAGTGTTTAAATGCACAGTATTTTATTTCCACGATGAGCTTGATAGTGGAAAAGAATTTCTCTTGCTTCTCACAACCTTCAGGTAATTTCAGAACTGTTTAAATCTTACACACCCATTTACACATTTTGTGCGGTTGCTAACTTCATGTATGTAAATATCTTTTGTTATCTCTTGGTACTTTAAGAACTATCTGTTTTTTACTGCGATCACTATCACCATTATCCTTTTGTCATTCTTAAATTTGGGTATTTTTTCTGGTGCGCTCAATTTATTTTTCTAATCTCCTTTGATATTTTGGAATTATGTTATTTGTGTTAGTAGACGCGGGAAAGCTCTTTGCTGAAGCAGTGAGCAAGCTCTTTGATAGGTATTGACATTAACAGATCGGTCCTTTTAAATGCTACCTATGTGGTTTCCTTCCCATTATCAGGTGCTGTTTCAGCAAAACTTGTTTCTCTGCTGGATTATTCTGTCCTTCCTGTTTCTGACTTTGATTTTAGTTGTTTTGACTTTTAATTCAACATGCCAAGGCCTCATCATACCAGGTCAAAGATAGCTTTCTGCCTTGGCAGTGAGGTCTTTGCTCCATTTTGAAAACTTCCAGGCTACAAGTGAATCCCAGGGAAAACATCCCAGGTGGTCGGTTTTGCTCAAGGACCTACGACTAGATGGCTTCACAAGTGGCTTCTTAAGTGTTTTTTGAAGTAGAGGACAGAGCCCCCAGCTAACCCACACCCACATCTGTTTGAAACTTCTTGCCTCCCACTTTGTCACATCCAGGCAGGCCAAAACCTGGCCTTCTGAGCAACTAACTCCATCCCAGCCAGGTGGCACCAGGGCAGAGCCCCGTGGGGGTCAGCAGGCCCAGCTCCTGCTCCCAGTTCTGCCAGTGGTGCACTAACTGACAGCCCTGTCTGGTCTTTGGCCCCATAAAGTACAAGCTGGTCATTCTTTGCAAATGGAATACTCTGTACCAAAAAAGCACAGCTCAGCAAGTGAGCCTATTCCTTGAAATGTAGCTTTGCTACTCCCAGATGGGGAGGATTTCAGCAAATAAATACTCTTTTAAGTAGAAAGCTCGACCCCTGAAAACCCACAAGAGCCAACGGCCTGGACCACAGTGATGGAACAGGTGTCCTAAGGCTCAAAGGTGAATCCAAAAGAGTAGTGTTGGAAGATTAGTTACTAATTACACTAAACAAAGGCTCTTTTGGAGAGGCCATCAAACTAAAAGGATGAAACAGTAACTGCCAGTAAATTAGCAAAATGATTAGGCTACTGTTAGCCTAATGCACTTAAACTTGTAAGGGGAAAAAAAAAAAAAAAAGAGCCAGAAAACTTCCTGCCAAAATTGTGGTCCTTACTATCTGTGTTGTCCTAGAGTTTTATGTGTTATTTTGTACTTAATACCTGTGGTGTAAATATTTTTCATTGTAAAAGATATAAATATGGATTATATACTTTGTTTTTGTCTTTTCTAAAATGGAAGTTGATCTAAGTAATAAATTACGAATCATCTACCTCTTCTTTTTTTTTTTTTTTTTTCAGAAATTACATACCTTTAACATCTTTCAGAAGGGAAAGAGAGTTTCATGATTAAAGGGAACCTTCATTCCTGACTAATGGAAGTAAGATGGTGACATATAAAGAGGAAAGGATTAGGGCTCAGGAGAGTGGGTTTTAGTTCTGGCTCTTTCATTAACAGATGTGAGACTGGCTAAGTCACTTAACCTCTTGGAGCTTCATCTAAAAATGAAAACAGCTGTCACAGTTATTTTTTAAAATTTGAAAGGTAGCAGATGCACGTGGAATTACTAAGTCTTAATTTTCATTATATCGATTGGTTGGAGCGTGAACGTTTTATATAAGGGAGATTTCTGTTTAATATTTTATTTTGCTTGAATTCTATTTGGAGACAAAATTGAAAAAGAAATTGAGTTGATACTAACTTTTCCCACCGGTATATAGAAGATCCATGGTTAATAACCAGAATTATTTTGTTAGCTTTCAGAACATTTAGGGAAGATGTTACATTTCAACAATTTTTGATGAAATACACAAACTTTCAATATGTTCTTGGTTTGACCAAAATTTCTTCATCAGTGTCTAACATCACATGAAGAAGACTTTTACCAAGACAGAAATATAATCAAATGACCTGGAATTGACAATCCACCCAAAGTGGGAAGGAATTCCCAAGGAGTGTCCCAGGCAGACTACTGTGGAAGGAGTATGTCCCTCAAAGCTGAGAATTGCCATCTTCCCCTTTGCTGATGACCAAACTGAAGCTGTACAGTTCAAAAGAAAACCATGATGAATAGCAGGTTGCTTCCCACTTCAACAGACCAAAAGGCTTGACCTCGGCTTCCTACCACGTCAGAGTAGAAACAAGCCTTTGAGATCAGCTCCCCTCCCCTCCTTGTGTATATGAGAGACCGGGACTTCCGTGATTCAACCGAAGTTACTCAATGACATAGTCACTGAAACTCATGAAAAAAACTGCGAGGGATAAAGGGACCATCCGGGCTCTTCTCTGGAGTTGCAGCCCCTCCTTCTCTGCCTGCTCAAGATGACACACACGGAAGGCGGGTGGGAGGGAACCAGCTATATCCACCTTTGTCATCGACGGGCCCTCCATCTTCAAATTAGGGCATTGCAAATACAGTCATCGCATTGAACAGGACGGGGGTCTGAGTGAGGGGCTTCTAAAAGTAAAAGCTTCTACCTCTCCTCTCCTTTTCTGAAGAGCAGAGCAGACCTACAACCAGGAGATATGAGTTCCAGGTCTGACTCTGCCATTAAATGTGACCGGGAACCCTTCCTGCTCTGAAATGCTCGCAATAGGGGTAAAAGCACCTCTTGTTTTCTCTTTCCTGACATTTTCTTTCCCACTGGCCTCCCCCACTCCCCACCAACTTCTAGCAGCATCTTGATGCAAAATTCGTAAAACAGATAAGTAAGTACTTTAGATACACAGTCCTGTGATTTCAAATGATTAAATCCAACAGTGTATAAAACAGCATCAAAAAAGAAAAAAAAAATATTTCCGCTGTGTCTTGTTTTAAAAGTGCCAGTGGAGAAGTCTCCAGAGATCTGATCTGCATAATCAAATCTCAGAGAAGAGGAGAGTGTCTGAACTTTTTCACAAGCCATCAGGCTACGCAAAGATTTTCTGTTAAAAGATTAATATTCATAAAAAGGTAAAATCATGACCCTCATACAGACATAAAAGTGAATGTGTGTTAAGATTTCATTTGACTCATATGATGAGGGAACCAGATTGATGTTTTTAACCAGTCCAAAGGAAAGGTTTAAAAAGTACATATTTCTGTGAACCAGAGGAATGTCGAGATGAACTGCAAAGACGACAAAGACAACTATCACTCCCAGGACAGAATTCACATCTGTCCATCACCTACAACTTACGAAGGGCTGCAAAACAGCTCAAAGACAGTGAACAGGTCTAGTATCTAATAACCTAGAAGGACAGGTTGCAGATGAAACACAGTTTTCTGTTGAAACTCAGAAATATTTTTTACAATTGTAGAGCAATGCTCTGCTTTATTTAATACCCAGACCTATTTCACCGACATTAAAACCCATCATCATTTTCAACTCATACGTTATGCTGGGGGAAGTGTAATCAGGAAAACCTTTGCACAGATATTGATGGAGCCCTGTATTTGAGCATTAACCTCCTGACCCCGTGAGCGCTGGGCCGCTCCCCTCTCTCTGTTCACTGTCTCTCCTGTTGTCACCCCACCACCAAGCCCACTTTGCTTGGGGCTAGGAACTCTTGACATAAATAACTAACTCAGCAGAGCTTATCAAAAGCAGATGTAGTGAAGGATGTTGACCCTCGATTCACAGCACCCATCGCTGGGTACGCACTAAATCTCTCAGTTTATATGGCTAGAGTCTTTCCTCTGAATTAAAGACCCCTGACCCTTCACATTTGTGACTGTTAACTAGGAAGGCCCTCTTTGCTACTGGCCCCTTAATTCGATGTGCTGACAGTTAAGATGCTCTTCACATAATGAACTGCAGTCTTTCTTTTTTGAACTCATAAAGCCCCCTCCAAGGATACTTCATGCATATCACTCACCTGGCCTTTGTAATCGGGCTGGCAGATTCCCAGCCATCTTAGTCCCGGAGACATGAACTATGTCCCTCACCCTCCTCCACTTTTTTCCAATCTTAATTTAATTAAGGTGGCCACTGTATTATTCTTGCCACTGCTGGACAGTGGTTTCCTTAGAATTGCTGGATTTCAAGTTTAAATAATAAATCAGAATATTAATTCAAGACGGGGCTGTGGCACTAACGAGTGATGTGGCCTTCTCTCTCAAGGCCTCTACTTCTTCAAAACGTGAAATCACTGAACTCAAAATCTCACCTGGTACTAAGGCGATAGGTGGAGATACCTTGTGGCTGTTAGTATTTTTATATGATATGACAATTGTTGAAAGCTCTAAGTGTGGTTGAAAAAAGTCCGTGTACCACCTCTCAGAGACAAGATTTGTAAGGTGGGAACTGAGGAGAGGCTGTCTTGGATAGAGATGTCTTGCTCAGCTCGTGCTCCCTGTGAGAGAGCAGCAAATCCCCTGAAAGGAGCTGTTAACTGGCATCTCCAGGGATTCTGAGCTTGAACAGGCCTTGAAGAGTTGGGGTACTGAATATCACACAAGTAGATTGTTTACCTCCCTGGCTTTTCAGGAGTGAGGATGGATTATGCTGAGTTAAATACACTCTCATTCAGTTCCTCTACCTCCAGATTCTCTCTAGTAGCACTGGGTATAAGAATACAATGCAATGGAGAGAGATTCAACAAAAACACTGCCTGTACTCTTCAAAAATAAGAATGTCACGAAAGGCAAAGAAAGACCAAGGAACTGATCCAGAATAATGAAGAATAAAGATTACAGAGACATGGGAACTAAATGGATCCTGGGTCAGGAAAAAAAAGCTATAAAACTCATTATAGGGCAATTGGAAACACCTGAATATGGTCTGAGGCTTAAAAAGTATTGTATCAATGTGAAATCTGTTTTTACAATGGTATTGTGGTTGTATAAGTGAATATTCTTGCCCCTAGAAAATACACACTGAAGTATTTAAAAGTAAAGGGGGAGGATATCTACAACTTGTTCTCAAATAGTTCCACAACAAAAATAAGAAGAGATAAAGACAAAAATAAAATAATAAAACAAAAGGGGGAAAATGCAAACAATTGGTAAATCTGAGTGAAGGGCAGACAGGAGTTCTTTATACTATTCTACTTTTTCTTTGAAATTATTTCAAAAAATATATTTAAAAAGAAGACAATGTAAGAATAATTTCAAAATGCTGAGACAAAATAATTTTGAACCTAAATTTTATATCCAAATTATTATTCCAGTGTTAGGAAAAAATACACATGTTCAGATGTGCAGGAATCCAAATATTTCTTAGACCATGAACTCTCATTGCAATTATTACTAGAAAGTGAACTCCAGGGCGAGGGGGGAAAAGGATATGTCCGGTATGTGAACAGAAATGCAAATCACATGAGATACCACTTCAAAGCCACTAAGGCTATAATGAAAATGATGGATCATTAAAAGTGTTGGGATGGACGTGGGAAAAACGGAACCCTAATGAACTGCTAATGGGAATGCAAAATGGTGCAGCCACTTCAGAAAACAGTTTGGCAGTTGCTCAAAAAGTTAAACACAAAGTTACCATATGATCCAGTGTTTTCACTCCCAGGAATGTACCCAGAAGAATAGAAAACATATGTTCACACAAAAACAAGTACACTAATGTTCAAGTGAATAATAGCAGTATTATTCATAATAGTAAAAAAAAGTATAAACAACCCAAAGGTCCATCAACCGATAAATGGATAAACTAAAAGTGATCTAGCTATATAATGGAATATTATTCAGTCAAACAAAAGGAATGACGCATTGATCCACGCTTCAAAGTAGGTGAATATTGAAAACATTGTGCTACGTGAAAGAAGCCAGATCTACCATAATGCAAAGAAATACAAATTAAAATAATAATAAAGTATTCCCAATCAGATTACCAACAACTTTTGAGTCATATAATTTTAAATGTGACAAGGATAAAAGGAAAGACACCCCTATATAACTATTAGAAAGGATATAAATTCAAGACAGTTTGGCAGCATCTCTCAAACTTTTTAACATGTCTACCCTGTGAACTTGAAATTCAACTTAAAGGAAACTACCATACAGAAATTCTTACATATGTTTCAAAAAAGAATGCACAAGAGTATTCACTGTAACATCGTTTGTTATAGAAAAAAAATAGGAACAAATCTAAAATGTCCGCTGAGAGAGGAAACATTTACAAACTCTGGCTCAATCCCTTCTATAGAATATTAAATGGTTATTAAAGAGAATAATGTAGTACTAATGTGAAACTAGCTCTAAGATACACTGTAAATTGAAAAAGCAAGTCACAGAACAATATAGAAAGGATGTTATTTGTAAAAAGAAAATAAGTAACTGTATATGTACTTCTATGTATGTAGCTACAAAGAAGTAAAATTGGAATTATGCTCACCGAATATGTAACGGTAATTAACCTCTAGAGGGAGGGGAGATTCCTGTGCTCGAATGAAGGGGAGCTTTATTGTTTCCTCTCCACTTAATAATTATTTTAATCTTTTACAGTGAGAATGTACTCATGTACTCTATACCTTTTAAAAGACAAGGAAAGAGAAAACAAATTGAGAGGGAAATGTACTAATACAAAAAACAAAAGTG
The DNA here is from genome assembly GCF_036321535.1 of Camelus dromedarius. Lineage (NCBI taxonomy): Eukaryota > Metazoa > Chordata > Mammalia > Artiodactyla > Camelidae > Camelus > Camelus dromedarius. Next base: position 33,728,981 of record NC_087443.1, on the reverse strand, counting down.
GTACTATCAATGATGAAATTAAGGCTAATGTGTTCCCTCTCTCTCTCTCTCTCTCTCTCCAAAATTTCTGTAACAAAATTCCAAACTTGATTTTGGAACAAAAAACTTTTAAAAAATTTTGTCTCTGGGCTGGACGGTAAACTCCCTGAGCACCTATTTCTCTGACTGGCCTCCTGAAAGCAGCCCAGCGCTGCTGAATAGAGACCTAAAGACCCACGCCATCTCTCAGGAAGGCGGTGGGGACATCCCTCTCTATTGCAGTTTAGCATGGTTCCCACCAAAACAGTTAAGTAAATTTACTACTTTATCTTTACAGATTATCATGTAATCATAAAGCCATATAATAATGATGAAGAGGATGAGGAAAGGCTATGTAATTACATGGGGAAATGTTTTTGACAGTTTTAAATAGAATGAAAATAAGCAGGAAATAAGATGGTAGATTCTAATTATATATAGACAAAATTAACAAATGTGTAACCTACAAAAAAAAGTTCCTGATGTAGATTAAGAATGATTTTTTTCAGTGTTTCTTTTAAAATTGCCTAACAGTAGATAAAAACCATTGGGAAGAAAAGGAAATGAGCAGAAAATACATAGGAAATAATTTATCTGGAAGACGGGTAATGTGTATTACAAGTAAAAACAGAAAAATTCTGATCAGTGGTTCCAGAAATTGCCCTGTGTCCAACTTCAAAATATTTTTCAATATACTCTATACATCATACATATATCTGTATTATATAAATAAAAATATATATGTATATGTTACATATATTATAATTATATACAGAGAATGCACAAGAATACTCAGTGTAACATTGTTATAGAAGAAAAATAGGAACAAACCTAAATGTCCACCAATAGAGGAAACAATTTTTTTTCTATTTGCAAATGATATATCTGATAAGGGGTTAATAGCCAAACTACACAAAAAAACGCATCAACTCAACATCAATAAAGCAAACAACCCAACTTAAAAATGGGCAGAAGACCTGAACAGACATTTTTCCAAAGAAGACACACAGGTGACCAACAGGCACATGAAAAGATGCTCAGCGTCACTAATCATCAGGGAAATGCAAATTAAAACCACAGTGAAACACCACCTCACACCCATCAGAGTGGCTATCATCAAAAAGAAAACAAATAACAAGTGTAGTTGAGGATGTGAAGAAAAGGGAGCCCCCGTGCACCCTCCCAGTTGATGGGAATGTCAATTGGTGCAGCCACTATGGAAAACAGTATGCAGCTTCCTCAAATAACTAAAAATAGAACAACCATACGATCCAGCAATTTGACTTTCCAGTATTTATCTGAAGAAAACAAAAACCCTGTTTCAAAAGACATTATGTATTTCAGTGTTCACTGCAGCATTATCTACAATAACTAAGACACGGAAGCAACCTAAGTGTCCATTAACTAAAGAATAGATAAAGATGTGATCTACACACACACATATATATATATAATGAAATAATACTCAGCCAGAAAAAAGGACGAAATCTTGCCATTTGCAGCAACATGGGTGAACCTAGAGGATATTACGTTAAATTAAGTAAGTCAGACAGAAAAAGACAAATACTGCATGATTTCACCTACATGTGGAATCTAAAAAAAACAAATGAACAAACATAATAAAACAGAAACTGAGTCATACGTACAGAGGATAAATAGGTGGTTCCTAGAAGTGGGGGCATTGGGGGGATCGAGATAAATAGGTGAGGGGATTAAGAAGTGCCAGCATAAATAAATAAATAAAAACAATGGCCGTAAATAAATAAACAAATAATCTTTTTCTGTTAGAAATGTGGAGTTGGGAGGCATTTTCTTGCAATCAAGTTTGGAGGCATGAGATCTATTACGGACTGAACGTTTGTAGCCTCTCAAAATCCACACGTTGAAGCCCTGACCCCCAGTGTGATGGTGTTTGGAGATGAGGCCTTCGGGAGGTAATTAGGGTTAGCTGAGATACTGAGACCCGGGCCCCGTGATGGGATTAGTGGCTCTATGAGGAGAGGAAGAAAGACCAGAGCTCACTCGTTCTCTCTCTGCCCTGTGGGGACATAGCAAGGAGGCAGCCGGCTGCAAGCCAGGAAGAAGGTCCTCCCCAGGAACGTAATCAGCCAGCACCTTGATCTTGGATTTCCCAGCCTTCAGAACTGTGAGAAATAAATGTCTGCTATTTAAGGCTACAGTATTTGTTATAGCACCCCAGCTAAGACAAGACCTAAAAAAGCTTTGTAATCTCCTTCTACAGCACACTAAGATTAACTGGATAACTGCATTCCCAAAGGAAGCCTTGTCAAACATTTCCATTTCTGGGGGAAATTAAAAAGCAGGAGGCAGTGCACTCCGGAGAAACAAAGCTGTGTTTTTTGAACCTTGGAACCTTTGAAAATAACATCAGGACAACAGGCAAACAACCCCAAAAGTTATTCGAGAAAGTGGATGTAGTCATTTATATAGAATAAATCATAACGATGTGGAATACAGGCAATCCTAATTTACAGGAAATCTTTCCAAATTCCCTACAACACTTAGCGTGAGAAACCACCAATCACCACAGAGAGGACCAATTCCTGTGGGACAGCCCCGAGGCCACACTGGTCGCCACGGCCGAACATAAAATGCCCATCTCCACTGTAAACCTCCGCCACCTTGTTGAAAAGTCAGCTTTTCCAGCATTTCAAGAATTCCACAAACACAGAATTGAAATTATTTTTTTCCCACAAATATACTGCTCAGGAACTCCTGACCTTCCTAGACATTTTTCCTTAGGAATTACAGATTCCAGCAATCATTTTCCGACTCTACAACTTCACTTAAACTTCTCAGCCTAACTCCTAAACAATACCATTTGTAATTTATAGTCTTTCAAGCAGATTGCAAGCCATGTGACTGTTTTTCTAATTCCAAGGCATCTTAAATTTTAGTGGTAAAATTTTCAAACACTGAAATGTGTTGCAAACATTTATGCATGTAACGTCTACTGCATCGCTTCTGATTTGAAAACTATCAAAATAAACTGCAAAATGTTGCCTGATACAATTTTTTTTTCCCTAATGAGCCCTCTGTGCTTAAAACTCACAGCTTCATTATCTTACTGGTCATAAGCCAGTTCTCTCTATTGGCTTACCATTCATTCAAAAAATTCAGTGTTACTTTTACGTATGAATATTCTCAAGATGACATTCATCTTTTTAACTCATCTCCTTTACTTCCAACGTCATGTTTCATGATAGCAAAAGACACCTTCAATGACTAGATGGCTATTCTTTTCCAACTCTAACCCATCACAGGTGTCCCAGGAGTGGAACATGGGGAGGGCCAAAGGAGTGTATCCAAAGAGCACCTCCCAGGACAGTCAAAAGGTGGGAGAGAAGAGCAAAGCCAGCATCCTTGGAGGGCAAAGGCTCGCGCCTAAGCACGAAAGAAAAGTTGCCAAAGTAATCACTTCAGGGATAAACGATGAGAGGTAGATCCAAAGCGTAAGACTGAACAAAACTGAATTAAAGCTCTAACAGCTCCAGAACAAGGGGACAGATGCTAGAATCACAATGGGGTCCTGGGAACTATCTTTACGAGCCATTTGGTGCATGATGTATGACTTAAAAGCATATGATGTAAAAGATGGACAGGTCTAGTCTTTGGTATGAATTATACCTTCTACAACTTATAAGACCTGCTTCACAAACTTCACAAATTTGCTCTCTCTTTTCAAAATTAATTATTCAAACCACCACCTGCCCAGTTAGCAGCAGCCCAACATATTCCTCTTGAGGTGCCCTCCGCCTCCCCCACCTCCACCGCCGATAAACTCCCGGGAAGCTTACTGGAGTCAAGGCACTTCCATGTTCCTTCTCATGCCAAGCTGAGAGACGGCTGCTGCAGCTTCCGCAACGCTGGCCGGGGTGGCTTCCTGTATTGCCAGTTGGAGAAAATCTACGTGAAGGCATCAGAGAGCTATCAAAGTGTCAGATAGTTTAGATAGAACTGAGCACTGGGCAGGGGGAGAGGGAGGGGAAAGGAACAATCCAGAACACAAAGAACCTGAGCTGTCAATTAACCAGAACACAGGGAACCTGAGCTGTCAATCAATCAATCAATCAATCAATCACGAATCCAGGATAGAAAAACAGGAAAAACTAGGAATGGCGCCATTTTTCCTCCCTTGGATTGGCCGGCTCCCAGTTCTCAGAAGTCTACTATTTTTTACTATTTTTTTTACTTCACTAATAAAAATCTTATTTATATCACACTTCTTGTCTCTCATCAAAAATCTTTTTTTTGGGTGACTAAGAACCAAGGTAATTCTTGTTTTCCTTTTCCCAGTAACAAAAGTAGTTAAGACTTGCAGAGCCAAGAACTCAGAATAAAGGAAAGCCCAGAAAAGGGAACAGAACCCCCGGGCCCACCTTCCCCTTGCCCATTGCAAACAACAGCTGAAAAGTGAAGCAGAGCTTTCAGGTGACTCCCTGACTTCCCGTTGACGGGAGGACGAAAATTGGAGTTTCTGTCCAGCAAAGAGGTGAGACCTTTCAAATGAGACTGTGAGGGGCTAAAAGGATGATGTAGAAAACAAACTAGTGGTTACTAGAGGGGAGAGGGAAGGGGGAGGGGTAAGTTAGGGGCAGGGGATTAAGAAATACAAACTACGATGTATAAAATAGATGAGCAACAAGGATATATTGTACAGCACAGGGAACCATAGCCATTATCTTGTAATAACTGTAAAAATACTAAATCACTATGCTGTATACCTGAAACTAATATAATAATGTAAATCAACTATACTTCAATTTTAAAAATTAGGGTATATAAATAAAGCCTTATATGAATAAAAAAAATTTTTTAAGTAAATAACCAAAATAAGTCAGCCCTTACAAAGAGGGAAGCCTACCTTTAAATCAGATCAATCTCCAATTCAGTTAAGGCTATCTGCCACCAACCCGGCTGCAGAAGCAAAAGTAAATTCTCTTGAAGGAAAATAAAATCACCTAAAGATGCACATTATCTCTGAAATCTTCATGGCAACATCTGACCCTCAGTCAAAAATAACCAGACAGAGAAAAAGATAAATACTGGCTGAAAACCAAGACCAAAACAAAAACAGCAGAAAAAAATCAATAGGAAACTTAAGTATTCCAGTTACTAGACACAAATTTTAAAATAATTAGAATTAGAGATCCCAACTCTAAATTAGTATGGCTGTGTGAGGAGGTCCATGAACCCACTCCCCAGTGAAACAATCACTAATTGGTGAAAATTATGAAAAAACAGCCATTTATATTTTCTGGAAATTGTCTTAAGCACATACAGCAAGTGAAAAAACATTTATTCAAGAATGTCTACTGGGGGGAAGGTATAGATCAGTGGTAGAGTGTGTGCTTAGCATGCCCAAGATCTGGGTTCAATCCCCAATGCCTCCATTAAATAAACAAACAAACAAACAAACAAACAAACCTTATTACCTCCCCCATCAAAAAAAAAAAAAAAAAAAGAAGAAGAAAGAATAAAAGAATGTCTACTAAACTGAAGCACAAATGCAGGGAGAGTCTGTGGTACATTAGCCACAGCCCTCTTCCTCTTTCCTCCACCTTCTCCTTATTTGTATGTTTACCATATCCTTGGATATTTGAAATACTATGTATTGTAAAGTTTTTTCGAGATTGGAAACAGATTGGATTTTATGCAACCTTTTTCCCCTTGAATTAACAGCAATTAAAAAACTGAAAAACGGCTGAAAGAAAAAATTTTTTAAGCGAGATGGAAGCTCCACTTTGGTGGGTGTGGCCTAGAAGACAAGACTCCCTCTCCCCCCCTCCGCCACCCCATTCCCAGTCAAAAGCTACAGTGTATCCCTAGGAGGGGCATGCTGACATTCCTCATTCCCCCAGCTCCAGTCAGAGGTGAAATCCCAGGCAAGAGCGCTGAGGTCAGAGACTCCCATCCTCCACGCAGACCCTGGTGTTCAGTAGAGGTTCTGCCCCCAGGAACACCAGGAATACCAAGGCCCCAGATCACCCTACTCACCCCAGGCTGTTCACAGGGCAGAGATTCCATGCCAAGAGAGGCAAGTTGAAAAGATCAGATGCTCCCACGACCCCTGCCCAGTGCCCCAGAGTGTCACTGCAAGAGAAAAGGGCTACTGCCCCTGTCCCCAGCCCCAGAGGTTTTGTCCAGAAAGAGAGACAGATCATAAGAACAAAGGTTCATCAGCACTCCTCAAATGAACTGACTTTATTTGGAAAAGGATATGGGGAAGCTCAAGCCTAATGGCGCACTCAAAAACCGTGGAAATCTTGGTGGTAAGCAATTGAGGAAAGGTTGGCGGCTCTATGGCAGCAACAGGCTTAATGACAGGCAAGCTAGCTCACCAGAGAGCATCAGAGAGAGAGCTCAGAGCCTTCCCGGGACCAGCACAAATCCCAAAGTCTGGCCTCAAAAGTCACCCCCACAAAAGAGCCTGAATTTAATTGGATAAAACTGTGGAGCAATGCACCACCCAGGGCATTGCCAAAAAATGAATAGAGGAGTCAGCTGACAATTAGCGGAACCTAACAGCTGGGTGTGATACAGAAGCAGACAGCTCAATGGAGAGATCAAGGATGAAGACAGTCAAAGGGAGCCCGGATAAAACCATTTTCATCCCAGGGTGACTGTGTGCATGACCAAGCCTGCATCCTCTGAAGAGCAACATCAGGGGCTTTACGCTGTGGGGGATAAATGCTGGGGAGGGGGGGGAGAAAAGGGAGCCCTCCTACACTGTTGGTGGGAATGTAGTTTGGTGCAGCCATTATGGAAAACAGTATGGAGATTCCTCAAAAAACTAAAAATAGACTTACCGTATGATCTAGCAATCCCCTTCCTGGGCCCATATCCAGAGGGAACTCTAATTTGAAAAGATACATGCACCCCAGTGTTCATAGCAGCACTATAAACAACAGCCAAGACATGGAAACAACATAAATGTCCATCGACAGAGGACTGGATAAAGTTGGGGTATATTTATACAATGGAATACTACTCTGCCATAAAAAAGAATGAAATAATGGCACTTGCAGCAACATGGAGAGACGTGGAAATAATCATTCTAAGTGAAGTAAGCCAGAAAGAGAAAGAAAAATACCATATGATATCACTCATATGTGGAATCTAAAAAAAGGACACAAATGAACTTAACTACAAAACAGAAAGACCCACAGACATAGAGAACAAACTTATGGTTACCAGGGGGTAAAAGGGGTGGGAAGAGGTAAATTGGGAGTTCAAAAATTGCACCTCTTGGGGAGTGATGGAAATGTTAGCTCTCTTGATTGTGGTGTGGTTTCATGGGTGCACACATCTATCAAAATTCATCAAATTGTACATCTGAAATATGTGTGGTCTAGTGTATAAGAACCATACCACAATAAAGGTGTTTAAAAAAGATTCTTGGTGTAGAAGAGAGGAAATACAGATGTAATATAGAAAAGGTTGAATTTCACAACCAAATGAGTCAGAAGGATCAATACGAACTCAGGAGATATTTTCCCTTTTAAAAGAAAAAATAAATACACACACACACACACAAAATCTGAGCTCTGTTCACTAAAGAAGCCTGAAAACAATGACCAACTAATAGCAGAGATCATCCCTAGCACTTGGATTATCTGAAATACCATTTTCTATGAAAACACTTCTCAAAGAAGCTGCTATTCCTGGTTTAGGGCAGGAAATGTACAAGATGAGCCTGGAATATCTTAGCATACCAGACAGAGAGGCAGTCATGAAGCTACTAAGGGGTTAAAAAGATTCAGAGCCAACTTGAAGAGGCTCCCCCCAGCCAGCGATGGAACAATTTGAGTTTCACAAAGTATAATCGCAATTGATTAAAACCTATCAATCAATGAGTTAATAATGATATTAAAAATGGTTTTTTAAATGAATAGGTCAGCTTGAGAGAGTGATATAAAACCAATTTATCTTAAATGAATCATTTATTCTGCCTTCCCATATAAACTGCACCATGAGTATCAAATGGTAATGAGGACATGTGTCTCTTTATAAAGGTACTCTACCTAATAAATGAAAAAGAAATTAAAGAATCAGAATATCATCATTTTGCAATCCTCAATGAATTAATAAATTTAGGCATTAAGCATTCATCTGACATCACAAAAAGAGAAACAACATCCTGGTGAAATCTTCCCAAAGGAATTGAACCCAAATCTGATCAAACCTCTGGATCTGGCTCCCTATTTGCAGGAAAAATAAAAGACTAGAGCTATATGTTGAACAGCACCAAAAATACGCATCAGCAAAAGCCAGAGCATATGAAACTACAGCTCAACAGTCCAGTTCTTCAACAGATGAAATGCAAGGAAAAGAAAAGGATGAAGAAGGATTCTGTATATTAAAAGAGACTTAAAAGATGCATGATAAAATTTTTTATGGGCAAGACTAAATTGTAGTTTCTAGAGATGTACCCCTGGGTGATAAAACTACAAAGCAGCATGAGGAAGCAATCACTATAAGTCAAGATGGGGACTTCTGCTTCTGGTCAAGACGGAGTAACAGGGACCAGATACAGCCTCCTGCCTGAAATAACTAAAATACTAGACAAAACATATGGGTGGAGAAAAAACTGTTTTTAGATATTGACTATCTAGCTGCACAGAACAGTGATCCCTACGACAGGGGAAACAAATGAGGTGAGCTCTAAAACTGCCCCAGCTTACTGCCTGGAGAAAATAGCCAGGCCAGACTGCGGACAGGAGGAACCTAACAGTCCTCTTGGGTTGAGGAGAAAAACTTCGAGTTCAAGGAGGCCAGGTGGCTAGTCCACAGGGAGAATACAGGACAGGAGAGGAATTCGGGAAGAGAAGTCCAGAGACCTGCAGAGAGCAACCCCTGAGTACTGATCAGCACACGGATATAAGGAAACTTATACAAAGAAAAGTGAACAATTTCTGGAGCTCACATAAAACCAGGAAAAGTTCATGAGCTGGAAAAACCTTGTAATTCATGAGGCATTAAGTAGTGAGGCAAAAACCAGCCCTAGAACAAAAATTGCTCTGGTCCCACCTAACAAAGCTTAAAAGCAAGCCTCAAAGTGATCAAACTGTTTCCAAGTAACTTTACTGAATCCCAGAAATAAACTCAAGAATATGTGCAGGAATGTAAAATAGCTAGCACCCTGCATGTTAAAATTCTTAAGATCTGGAGCCAATTAAAAAATTACCAGACATGAAAAGGAACAGGAAAATATAACCCATAATAAGAAGATGCATAAATAAAGCAAACAGAATTAGGATACAAGGGCATAAAACAATTGTAATTAAAATATATGTATTTCATAAAGTAGAGGAAAGATTGGGCATGTAGAGATGTGAAAAATATATTTTTAGAAGACCCAAATGAACATACAGGGATGAAAACTACAACATCTGAGATTTAAAAAACACACTGGACAGGAGGAATAGCAGATTGGACACTGCAGAAGAAAGGCCTAATGTAATGAACTTGAAGACAAAGCAATAGAAATTAGAGAAATAAGACTGAAAAACCCCCCAGAGCACCAGGGCTCAGTGGGATAACTTCCAGTAACCTGCAAATATGCAGCTGGAGTCCCCAAAGAGGAAAGAAGAGGGAGGTGGGACCAAAATTGAAGAAATAATGGTTGAAATTTTTCCAAATTTTAACAGAATTATCAAACCCCATCTATCCAAGAATTTCAATGAACCCAAAGCACAAGATACAAGAAGAAAACTCTCCCAAGGTGTATCATAATCAAACTGCTTAAAACCAGTGATAAAGATAAACTCATAAGCAGCCAACAGAACAAAGCTAAGAACACAACTGACTTCTTGGAAACAATGCAAGTCAGAAGACCAGGGAGCAACACTGTAAAATTCCTAAACAACAAAAACCTGTAATCCTATAATTGTATAATATGTAATATTGTATAGGATCCAGAAAAAATATCTCTCAAAAACAAAAGTAAAATAAAGACTTTTTCAAGCATAAAAAAGCTAAAAGAATTTATTATTAGTGGCAGACCCACACTTCAGAAAGTGTTAAAGAAAATCCTGCAGACAGAAGGAAAATTATCAGGTCTTATTTTTTAAAACCTCTTTAAAAGATCATTGATAGTTTAATGAAAAACTAATAATAATGTATTATGAGGCTTATATGTAGAAGTTATAAATGATAAAATGTTACACATGATAAAAGCCAGAACAGTAGTTACTTTGGTGGGAAGTGAGTGGGTTGAGATGATGATCAGGCAGATTAAAGGACTTCTGGTGTCGGCAAAGTTCTCATTCTCTATTTGGATATTAATTATAAGAGTGTTCACCTTCTGATAACTTACAGTAAGCCATACATTTGTGTCATTTTCTAGATACAGGTTTTATTTTATAACATAAGGTTCTTGAAAACAGTATGGAGTGAACTTTTTGTGAACTATATAGACATGCTTAGAAAAAAGACAGGGAGGCCGTGAAATCAAGTGTTAACACTGGATGCTGAGATGGTGGATGACTACTTTTCTATTTTCTCCAAAATATCTACTCCAAATATGACGTACTTTTGTAATCAGGAAAAAAAGTTAAACCAATAAATACTTTGAACAGAAATACTTTATCCACAAATTGAGTATGCGGTCTTTGGGGAAATTCATACTCTTTTCACTATCTTTGCTCCTTTGCTTTGATTGCATCAGCCTTGCCCATTCCTATCCGAGCTGCTCCGTGGTATGTGCTAACAGCTCAAATCTAGTAAAAAGCAGATATTCAAAAACGTTTTTGTACAGAACCGAGTTAAAGGCAGTTAAAAACACATTGTTATGAATCTGTTGTTCTAATTAATAATAATATTTGGCTGAGAGGTAGGCGATGAAGAACAGTTATCCTGAATTTAGAGTGGACAGTCAGAGTCCTTGGGGATCTCTCTGGGAGGCTCCGGGGTTGTCTAAAAGATAATTTTGTAAACAAGGAGACTGAAGTATTGCACTTACATATTCTGTAGAAAGAGCCTTGTATGTCCAGTATTCCAAACCGAAATACAGAGTGCTTCTAAATATCATCTGACAGAAACCTTATGCCTGAATTAGCTGTACCCAAAACAAGAACAAAAGTAAATGAAGCCTGCCACAAACCTCTAACCTCACCAAAAGATCGTATCCCAAGGGAGGAAAAATCAGCACAAGGAAAATACCAGGTTTGACTAGAAATGTGAGGACCTGACAAAGACACGGCCTCCCACAAACATCATTGCTCACAGAGCAAGCAGGAAAGTGAAAAATACACCATGAACATCTGTTGTTTGTGAATGACTAGGTCTGAGTCAAGTAAGATTAGCCAGTAGAATATCAGCCCTATAGCATCTGCAAGAAAACACTTCACTCACTCAAAAGATTAGCATAGGGACTACAATGCACTTTCTTTAAAAAAAAAAATAAAGTCCAGTTTGATTATTGATTTTTTTTAAATGTACAAATTTGAAACAGAGTGTCATGGCACACAGGATGTCATGTGCTCTCACTGTGTAAAATGGGGGGAGGGGGTTTCATGACAATGGAATTCAAAATTTGGGATTCTACCTAACCTTGGAGCAATATGAGAAAAATTTAAATAGTTTCAAGAGAGGCACTGAGGATTATTAATTCCATTGAATCATTAATACACAAACCATTTTAAGGATATATAAGTGTGAGCTAAAGGTAATCTGAACACTCGTTCTGCTTGGAAAATAAAAACATGTTCACGTGAGGGTTAGTTTACAGTTTATTCTGAAAAGAATTACGAGTGTCTGATGGGTGAACATTTGCTTCTTTGGGTTATGTACTATAATGTCCTCAACATAATTTTCATTACAAATGACTATACGGGTTACCAAAGCAAACACACACATCATCTGCAGTAATGCACGCAGTCCTTTAAGCCAACTCAGAGATGGACAATGTAGAAGGGGGATCATTTCCTAGACAGAGGACCGCTAGCAGAATCCCTTAACAGCCCACAGTCTCCAGTGGCACATCTAAAGCAGGGTTCCTACAGCCTGCATTTCGGCAGCCACCACAGAAAGAAATACACTTTGGAGTAGCGCAGGGAGCCCTGCTGTTCAGAACTGGCTGGTTCGGAGCCAATGGTTTCTCATCTCAATGAGCAGCAGCTGTCGCAGTCACTCAGCAGGGACTTCTTTTTGAAATTTTTAAAGATCTTAATTGCGACCATCCCCTCTGGCTCTAAGTAAGGTTCTTCTTGCTCACTTGTCATTTTTTGGGAGCACTCAATTTCATGATCGTCAACACAGAACCAAGTGGAGAATACCTTCATCTAATGAGCTGGATGAAAGGAACAACCAGAGACAGAGAGGCAGTAGATGCAGTGGAGAGAGACCTGGGCCCCTTGACAAAACCAGACTCAAAGGACAGGCAGCCATGACTTTGTACAGATAAGAAAATAACTTCATCAATAAATGGTGACCACATAGTCCATCAGTCATAAATCTGCAAATACACCAAAAGAGTCTGGGTACACCTGCTTAATAAGCTTCTTTGAAAAGTACCTTTTTATGAAAATAAGCATGTGTAAATAAAGAGATCGGGCCATTTTCATCTGTCCACATAAAACCCAACTGCAAAAGTTCCTATGTTGAATTATTTTGGAGTCTATTCTAAGCTTTGATATGATACACACACACTGACGGTTAGTGAGATTGACGGAAGCAGTTGGGCGCAGTGGAAAGAACCTTGGACTCTCCATCAGAAAGCCCCAGTTCTGATGCCTGCTGGGCCACTAGCTGTGTGACCTGGGGCCCACGGGACAAGATTAAAGGACAGATTCTCTCCGAGGCTGGGAAGTAAGTGTGCCTCCAGCCAGAGAAGGCTGGAAGAGGAAAGGAAAAGTGCTCTCAGCACATTTCAATTATTTGTTGTAAAAGGCTGTTCTTAATCTTATCTCATTTTTTAAAAAAATTTTTGCTCATTTTTGCTTGTCTTATGCACATCTTTAGTTTAAAAAAATGTAATAAGCTGTCCTGTTATATGGTAGGGGAAATAAAAATGCTACTGTGTAGAGAGAAAAGTGATTATGTTCATGAGAGGAGCCAGGGGGCACCTGCTCCAACAGGTTGGGAAAGGCTGGTCTCTGCTCCAGAGTCTCCCTGCCAAGCCATCCCTGTACACACACAGATATCAGAGGAATCTCCTAAAAGCAAGACCCTCAAACTGTCCACTCTCCTATTCATCAGAAGCTCCAAGATCCCACCGCTTACCATAGTTATGTACCAGTCCTCACCCTCATGCTCAAAGCTCCCTGTAGTCGGGCCTCAACCTGCCACCCCAAAGATACCTTCCCCTTAAGCTGCTCTCTGGGCACCCACGACCCACCAGGCTGAGACACTGGCCTCGCCCCCACCTGCCCCACCTGCAGCCTCTGCCTCTAATCTTCTACCTCCTCTCACCTCTGCCTGCGGAAATTTCATGCAGCCCTCTCGTCCAGCTCAAATGTCATCTTCTTCATGGAGTTCTCTACCAAATGGGGTTGGAGGAGAGGGGGAGGGAGGGAGATGAGAGACAAGAGAGATGTGCCGCCACTTGATAGCTTCGGTGCTGCAGAGGTAGGCACACACAGGGGCTGGAGTCTGAAAGCCGGCTGTGCCGTGATTCTCTGACAGTGGCACTGGCAGCCGAATAAAGCAGCACAAGTTCAGCCACTGAGGTATTAAAACAGAGGCTGGGTGACCATCCGTCCAGGCTGTTACAGGGGGGACTTCCATGCTGGGTGGGAGGTTTAGACTGGGTGACTCCACATCCCCTTCCATGATTCTAAGTTGGGTCATGGCCATGGGGTCAAAACAGTGTTTCAAGTTAGAGGCTAATTTTGCTTTAGGTTCAGTTGTGGTTCTCTAATCTTACCTACTTGTTTTAATTTCTCATGTTAAAAATCACATAAAACATTTGAGGAAAAGGTGAAAAGGAATAAAGAAAAAAGAAAAGAGCAAAGACTTGGGAGTTGGTCTAGACTGGGGTGTGAATCCTTGCCTTAGAGGAGTTATATACCTCTGTAAGTCTTACTTTCCTCATCTGTAAAATGGGTTAATAATGGAATTATTCATACAGGGTTATTACAAGGAGTATATGAGCTAATACATACAAAGCAGTTAGTGCAGCACGTGGCACATCGTAAGCATGCAATAAGGGTTTATTATTATTAACATCATTACCATCATAAAAGTGCTTTGCAGTCCCAGGCATGTGGAAAATGTTTAATAAATAAAAGCTATTGATAATATAATACATTAAGCTGATATACTAAATAACTTTAATTTTAAAGATTCATTTTAGATTCACTTAAGAGCAAACATTTAAAGACATAATTACATAAGCAGAATTTGGTAAACCCCCTACTCCATTCTTAACCATTATTATCATTTCACAGATGAAGACACTAAGACTCAAAGAGATTCTAACACCTCCAAAGACACAGTGGAGAGGTTGGGACTAGAACCAAATCTTTCATTTCTAAGTTCATTCTTCCTTCCATGAATCATGTGGATAAAAATTAAAAAGTTAGGAGTGTGGTCATGTGTCAACAGTTTATCTATTCACACATCTGAGAGACGTATTTCTTCCTCCACTGCTTATCATTTCTGAGCCTTTTCATTCCCTTACGTGAAAAAGAGAAGAAATTTATTCTACATGTAAAGAAGGCTCTCCCCCAGTCAAACACAGCAGATTGAACACATTCAGTGAACTAGTCAGGATACAGGTTCTACTAACAATGTCTTAAACAAGAAAGAGGTGTAATTCTCTCCTACATAACAGGGATCATTAGAAGGCCAAGGATAATAAAGTGCCCCACTATGCTGGGGACCCATATTCCTTCTCTCTCATTGCTCAGCCTTCCCTGAGTGTCACCCTGTTCTGCAAGGTTGAGGATGGTTCACCACCATAACCATGTTCTAGGCAAAAGGGTGGAGAAGGAGAAGACCTGCCTCTTGCCTTGAAGAGCTTGACTTAGAAGCTACAGACATAACATGTGCAGAAAGAACTGGCCAGAACTTAATGACACAGCCATATCTAGCTCCAAGGGAAGCTAGGAAATGCAGTCATTGTTCTAGCTTAAATTGGGAGGTTCTATTAATAAAGGAAAAAGACATTGAATAGCAGGTAAAAATTAACTCTGTTATGTATGTTTATTTCTGCTTCCTCCCAAAACTCCACTAAAATAACAGTAAAGGAATTTATAGACATAAACCCTCAAGGACAAAAAGAGTAAGAGAAATGACCACAGATGAAAGATATCAAATGTGATAGTAGAATAAGACATTTTCAGACATGCAAATATTTTTACCTCTCATGCACAGGGATTTCCTGGAAAATATTCTCCACTAAAACAAGGAAGTCAATCAAGAAAGAGGAAGACAGTGGATTCCTGGAAAATATTCTCCACTAAAACAAGGAAGTCAATCAAGAAAGAGGAAGACAGTGGATCCAACACACTAAAGGGATGAAGGAAACTGTCAAGAGGATAGAAGAGGTAAATCCCCAAAATAATCAGATATCAATCCTAGAAAGCAATCAGTACAGCCTGGAGTCAGCAAAGAGAGAGATCTAAGAGGAATGTCTAAGTGGAGAAGAAGAGGAAGGAGGAGGAGGAGGGAGAAGGAAGGGAAAAAGAGGGAGAGGAAGCAGGGGAGAGGGGAGAAGGGACAGAGAGGAAGGATGAGGAGAAGCATCAACAACAGCTGCTACACCCCAGTGTTCACAGCAGCACCACTTACAGCAGCCAAGTCAGGGAAGCAGCCTACACGTCTACCAACGGATGACTGCATAAAGAAGATACTGCATGTATATGCTATGGAATAGTACTCAGCCATAAAAAAGAATAAAATAATGCCATTTGCAGCAACATGGATGGACCTGGGGATTATCATACTAAGTGAAGTAAGTCAGAAAGAGAAAGACAAATATCACATAATATCACTTATATATGGAATCTAAAAAAATGGTAGAAATGAACTTACTTACAAAACAGAAATAGACTCATAGACAGAGAAAACTAATTTATGGTTACTGGGGGTAAAGGGGAGGAGGGATAAATTAGGAATTTGAGATTAACTGATATACATTACTATATATAAAACTGATGGGGGCAGGGTATAGCTCAGTGGTGGAGTGTGGGTTTAGCATGCATGAGATCCTGGGTTCATTCCCCAGTACCTCCACTAACAAAAATAAAATTAAAAAAAATAATAAAACATATAAATAACAAGGACCTACTGTATAGCACAGGAAACTATAGTCAATATTTTGTAATTACCTATAATGGAAAATAATCTGAAAAAAAATATATGTATATATATAACTGAATCACTTTGCTGTACACCTGAAACACTGTAAATCAATTACACTTCAATTTAAAAAACAAAAACAAAAAAAACAGCTGCTAGATTACCTGTTTGGTTTACCATATTGAGAAAAGTTCTAGAGATCTGTGGTGAGTGTAGCGGGAAAATTAGGTTCAGTCAGGAATCTTATATAAGCAACATTTCACTGCAGAAAGTTAAAAGTATGTGTTGCTAGTACTGGAGGGAAGAGCACGTCCAGCTGGCTGGAGTGGGGAGTACAGGTGTCTCCTCTAGTCTCCGTGTCCTCACAGGAGGTGCACTCAAGGTGGTGAAGATATTCTGCTTGTCTACAGGGACATCCTGCAGGTTGTAGGAAGTCTGAATAAGCACTTACCAAGTCTCTGCTGCCTCTAGCCTGGTCACCCTGAAACTCCAAGCATCATTAATACACATGATTGCAAAACCACCCTGCACAGGCAACAGGATCCAACATCCTGGTTTTAGGTACAATTTTATCATACTACACCATCAGTTCCATCTTGCTGCATCGTCCAGAGTTGTATTGAGATGACTTGTCATCACCCATGTACAGTTATATTGCAACACTCTAACAATGTTATTAGGCAGAATTATCTCTAATATTACATGAGCTGGGAGATTCTGAACTTCCACAGAATCTGCCAAAAAGCACAGAGACAATTAGGAAAAAAAAAATAAGGAAATTATTACCTTCAGGAAAAAGAAATATTGTGCAATATAGGAAATGTAGTCATAGTATACTATATGGCTCTGCTGAGTAATAACTAAATGATCACAAGAATATAAAGACTGAATATTAATTTAAGCAAAAACTGTGGTATAACTATACTGAGAGGATGAGAGGAAAGAAAGTGGGAGAGAGTGTAAGAGACCTAAAATCTCATTCTGTGGTAAGAAATCAAGAGGTATACTGTTTAAAACTGATAAATCAAGAAACAGCATTATATGCCTTTTATTTTTTCCTCTTATATTCTCTTTTCTTTTTATCTCTATCCTTTCTTTCTTTCTAGATCTATGTAGACTAACATTAGAATTAGCTATGAATTTAAAGTGATTGCCTCTAGGGAGCAGCAGGGGGGAAGGGAGAAACAGAGCAGGTGAATGCTAGTTTTTACTAAAAAAACTTTTAGGATCATTTGATATCTTAACCACAAGCATTTAAAGCACAGAGGAGGAAACAAACGAGTATACCACATGCAGTGGGGAGTGCTACAACGCAGGAACAGGCAAAGTAAGGCTCTAGAAACAAATTCAGCCCATTCCCCGTTTTTGTACAGCTAAAAATGGTTTTTACTTTTTTTTTAAGTTTGAATAAAAATCAACTGAAGAATAATATTTTGTGACACAGGAAAATTACAGTATTCAAATTTTATTTTTTTAATTTAATATACGAAATCTCACTACAGATCAGCATTAATAGACAAACATTTACAATCAGTTTTGATGAGAGCAAACACTAAATCTTAACCTCAATTAAGAAAAATTATTATCATCCCTAAAATAGAATTCCATTATCCTCGTTAATAGTCCTATACTACAAAAAATGTATTCTATTATTATTATATTTAGCATTTTATTAATTTAAAAAAGTGGAGATTTGTTTTCTCTCTTGCTTTATAAGTACCTACATACTTCCTTCATTTTGCCTCTTAGGCCAGAGCCCTAAAATATTTACTATCTGTCCCTGTACAGAAAAAGTTTGTTAATCTATACTATAGAAGGAGGAGGGACATTTTCTAAGAGCATGTAGCAGGGAAACCAGAGCTGGCTGGTGAAGACAGGAGCCTGGGCTGGGACCAGAAGACTGAGTGGGCAGCTTTTGTGGCAGAAATGCCTTTAAGAAGCTGCCAAGGAGCTCAGCGCTAGAGTGCTTGCTTAGCATACAAGAAGCCCTGGGTTCAACCCCCAGTATTTCCATTAAAATAAATAAATAAACCTAAAATAAATAAATAAACATAATTACCGCCCCCAACCACCCAAAAGCTGCCAACAACATAAGACGGATCTTCTCAACAGAAACGTGTACACATAAAATGTCCCAGAGCCTCAGTATCTCTTCCAAGAGTCCAACAGAGCTTAGTGGACCTTTACATGTGCCAGAACCCAAGCTAAGAATTTCAAGGAGGTAGGAATTCCTCTATAAGGATGCAGGGGGCAGGGGTGGGGCACAGTTACTGAGAAGCAGACCTGAGGAGGCCACAGCTGAATGGCTGTTGGAAGCCATGAGCTGCCCCCACTCCCACTGTTCTGGAAGCCCATGTCTCTAGGGTGCCTTGGCTGAAGCAACCTTCTGCTTATGCAGGCCCTGGAGACAAGCTATAATCTGGCCCCCAACCTTCAAATCCCCCAGTGCCTGAGCTGAGACCCAACCTCCAGATGGGAACGTTGGCAGTCCAAACCAGGGAGCAGCAGCCCCAGTTGAAGGTGACCCTGCTCTTGGACCCGAGGCTGCAGAGATCCCAAGAAGACATGACTTTGGATGTGATCCGGGCCAACAACCACCTCATCATTTCAACAACCACCTCATCATTTCCAACCTTGCAGTGTGGAGCTTGGAAGCAAACAGGCTCAGTCCAACTGTCCTGGGAGACTTGTGTACATAATGGGGGTCCAGGGCAGTGCCCACTTCATCTCTAGTCCCACCACTGGGAGGTATTTGTGGGAAATAAAGCAGAATGGCATCAGGCATCCTCAAGGATCCATCAACAGGTGCAGAGACGGTCCTCCGATTTTCAAACCAAGGATCCTGGACTGTCAGCCTGAGAGACACAATGTATTTCAGTGCCAGCCCTGTCTCTGGGTTTTTACTTATCCAACGTGAGGACCGTCCTGGATCTGGAGAGATGGGAGGACTGTCACTTTGCCGCATCAGGAGGAGACCCACATGGTTACATTCACCAACATCTTGCCTCTGAGCTTCAATGTCCATTCTTCTGTCCGAGACCTTTGCAGAGACAAGTAAATGTGTTATGGTAGAATCTGTCTCCTTTGGGATCTGAATATTAAGACGCCTCCACAGTTCCTTGGAAAAGACAAGTAAGACCTCTGTCCACAAGAGAAACCCAGGAGAAACGGACACAGAAGAAACTGAATTTGGGTTTCCTTGGAGAGGGCAACTGGCTGCCTGGGGGACACAGGGAAAGGACCCCTTGGACCGTCTACCTTTGTACTTTTTGTGTGTCATATTCAAGTATTATCTATTTTTTAAAATGTTTGAAAAACAAAAATAAATTCAAAGGAAATAAAATTACGTATTTGGGGGGAAAACTAGGTTTAGCTAATTTTAAGAATGCTTTGGAAAACCAAAATATAAGAATTGGTGTTAATTTAAGAAAGGTGTTTGGTGATAAACACTGACTCTGTTACCCATTTTTCATTGATAAAGTCAAGGTGATTTCTGTATCTATCACCATGCCCTGAGATAACAGGTAGATTGTAAGCCTTCTGAGAGAACACATGCTTTTTTGTACCCCTCATATAACCTAGCCCAGTTTCTTGAAGAGGATACATACTAAGAAACATTAGATTCCATCCCAAAGTAAATATTAAAGTATGAATATACTCATGGAGTCTCTCTTCTGTGTAGGGGGATGGGGTCTTCCTTGTGTGGGGAAGACAGGGGGCTTTCCTTTCTCTTCCATTTCTGTTTCTCCCAGCCCAGAGTTCTTTTTTCTTTCAGTATTAACGGTAAGATCTAATTTTCTATAAGGACTATCAGTGGTGCCTGGAGATCCAGTGACCAGGGTCATTCAATAGAAACTGTCTTCTTGGCCTCCAAAAACAAATCCAGGGCTTGAGTTTCAGCCCACAGTTTTATCCCACCCATCAGAGCAGTGAGCTACCACGAGGCCATAGCTCTCTGAATACTTTTATTTTATTTTTTTTCCAGAAGAAACATGTTTTTCATGCAGAAACCTTAATAAATGCAACTGGGCTCCATTTCTTGGCTTTGAGGTAATGAAAAATTAATTACCATACTTTACAAGTAATAGTTCCCACTCACAGCACTCCCTTAGAAGTAAATATATCATAAATAGTTACTATTATATCAATGGCTGGTGGATTGGGCAGCCTGTCGTCCATAAATCCTTTTTCAACAGACATGTTATTTCTTCCGGGGAACAAACAGATTTGTTTTAGATCAGAGAGTCAACTGACAGATGGCCTTTGTAAAAACACACCATTTGTATAAATAAATTATAGTTTTACTGTGGTATTCTGCTTTTGTGCATTTGAAAAATCAGTGCCCCCATTCTCTAGAATGTGTCTAAATTGTAATGAGCAATTTCATTTAGGTGTGAGGCCACGTTGTGCAGATTTCCCAACACAGATGCTAAGGGCCAAAGTCCCTAGGCGCTTGATGACACTTCCCATTGCAATTGTCGCAAAGAGCCCTGCCTGGAGATATTGGGATGATCTCCCAGAGAGCCCCAGCGCCGAACAGAGCAAGATACCAACTGGCACACTCCCCTTCGCTCCAGGTTCTGTTTCCATTAAACTTAATGACATCACGTGCTTCATTTTCCTAACTACAACTCTGAATAATTGGGGCTGACAATGCATTTCCCTTAAAAACCTGAAAGATTTCACTTTCCAAATATATTTTTTACAATATAGTTCATTGGTTAAATGCTAAACATTCGGTAGATTCCTTTAAAATCCAAATCAGGCTTAACTCTTGAGCCTACAGCAATCTCAGTCACTATCCATCTTATAACGTACACACGTGTAACACACACCAAATATATATTCATTTACTTATATGTAGATGCATATATTCAGATCTGAATCTATATACACACATACTCATTCATGTAAATCTCCTTTCCCGGAACCAAAGGCTCAGGGCATAGTATCAAAAAAGGACATATTTTGTTGTTGTTTTTAAGAACCAGAAACAGTAAAATGTTTCTTTTGTTAGCAGATGAAGATGTTCATTTTAGCCAGAGATACCAAGAACAGGCTTTGTTGGCATAATGATTGTCTATTAGCCATGTAACCAGATTCATATTCTGTTGGATTTGCTAGTGATTCATCCACAAAATATTCCTCCTTTAAGAATATTATTCACTTCCATAAATGATTAAGATCCTAAAGCCAGCAGTTCTGACCAAGGAAATAAATGTTTAACATTAAACATGTTCACTAATCAAAACATAACAACAGGAAAGACTTCCTATTTTCCTAGCTAATAAAAATTTTTAGTCAGATTGCCTAATATTTTCCAGGTTATAAGGGACATTTAGAAGCTGTGTTTATTTCTTGGAATAGTGGGGTACTGTTCAACTTGGTGCTTTGTCTGCATTCATAACCTCAGACTCCCAAGTTGCTATTTAGAGTTACGCCAGTTGGTGCCTTGATGGAATTAATACACTGTCTAGAATTGCCTAACTTACATTCAAAGAAGAGCTTAAACCAATGATTTCCATCTGTTTTTATGATACTCGCAGGGAATCTCAGGTTACTTCAAAGGACATCAGAATTCTCAAATGAAATTAATCTGGATATATAAATCTTACACTCATATACTTACATATGTCAGATATAAATATATACCTACATGACAAAGACTTTCTGGAAGAGGTGAGGGTCAGGAAATTAATAGGGTAATTGCATACCAAGATCTCAGAAGGGTAAAATGATCACAAATTATAATAGGTGTCATAAACCAGATTAGAACTAATCATGGAAAGTAAAAACCCACTCAGTCTACACAACATCATCAATTTGGATCATGAGAAAGCAAAAAGGTTGCGGGGGACAAATTTGATGAAGATATTTTTGAAATAGATGATTCTGTGGATGAATTACTAGCAGATCCAATAGAATATGAAGCTGGTTGCATGGCTAATTAATTTTTTCTTCCTCTCTAAATCATGCTACATGCCTGTCTCTAAGTAAGAAGCAGTTCATCCTCTATCTCAATAAAATGTTTATGAGACATCCTTGTCACTAATGGAGTCAACTCACAATCAATATGTTTATTCCTAACATTATGCTCACACACAGGTCAAGGGTTAAGAAAACATTTTCACTGCAACAGTAATCAACCAAACTTACTGTAATCAGACTTTTCACTGACTCCTTGAGGATATGTATTGGGAATGATCCAAGAGACTTTCGATCATGTGACCAATCACAAAATTCCTCTGGTTAAAGTGAATGCCCACCCTTACCACCAGACTAAGGCAATGAGTGAGTATGAGCCTGCCTCTTCCTAACTCTGTAACTGTGGGCAAGTTTCTCATCCACTTACTGCCTCAGTTTCTACAGCTGTAAAAAGGAGAAAACAGTGCCCACCTCACTGTCAGGATTATTGTCAGGATTTAAATGAGCTAGTAGAGGTGAAGCACAGTGTACACAATAAGCATTCAGTAAGTGTAAGTTCTTATTATCACTATTTGTTAGTCACTTTGTCAGAAGTTCCCTGAGCTGGAGGCCACTGCAGAACTCCTGAGTACTCATGAACTTATAATCACATTGACTACTTCAAACATATTTTAATTATAGAATATTATCTCAGTGTTAAATTTCTGTTCTTGTGCTAAATGTTCAATATTATAGATAATTTAACTAGATCTGCATATCAGGTTGCATCCTTTTCCCTACACATCTCCTATAACATAAAGGGTTTGATCAGGTGAACTCTGTGATCGCCTCTATTCTAAGAACCAGAGTATGATGAAGCTGACATTCCCTTGATTTGAATCTGAATTGAGACATCATCATCTATTTAAAGGAACCAACTAGTATGAAAGGGGAAAATCTTGTTTAGTAAATTTCTTAGGCCCAGCCTTTCTCAGGAGAGCAAATAACAAAATGCTAGGATGAAATGAGTTACATAAAATCCACATAAAAATGCCCATGCATACCATTTTTATTGGGAAGTTACAAGGAGAATGTGAATCTAATATATATTGATGAATTATTCAACTCTATCTCAGTCAGCCTGGCTGACTGGGTCACAGGGTAGGAGTATTTTTCAAGCACTCCCAGAAGGCTCCTGAACCCTCTTGAATGTTGGCCTGGAGGTTATTTCTGATCAAGTATGGGCACCAGAAATCTATGTAAGAAGGGAGATAGGCGCTTCCTCTAGGAAGGGGAAATCGAAACCATTATGAGATGCCCCAGGGGATCATTTAAAACCCTTTAAATATGTGTCTTGGGAAAAGAGGACTTTATCCTGACTAGATTTCTGACCTGGAAGTGCCTTCAAAGACAAAGCAGGGTGAGGTCATACACAGGGTAAAAGAAGTAGAAAGGAGAGTGAAGGAAGTCCCAGTGAACTGAGACCAGTGGGTCCAGGAGAGTTTGAGAAGCCATATGAGATTTAAACAGGGAGGTTTATTTATACCTTTATGATACATCTATGATCTTTAAGGAAGTCAACTGATTGCTCAGAAAACACTTAAGATGCACCTAGTCTAACGCACTATCTACTAATTCCATCAACAGCCCTGACTAAATAAATCTAGAGGGCAGTGGACATTTGGGTTCCTCCCACTCAGGCTATTGGAGGCTTTCAGTCACCCCAAGATTCCCCATTGCTTAAACATTTACAAGTTTATAGGGGCAAATACTTACAATGTTACCAAATGGAGGAGGCTTTGAAATGAATCTGTTTGACCAAAACTGGAGAACTGTGTTCTCCTGTGGGTTTCTCTTTTGTGAAGACATCAAAAATCTGCCTCTCCTTTTGTCAGTCCTTTGACTCATCAGGGAGAGAGAGATCAGAGGAAACATGGATGGCCCATAGCAAGTTAGCGTTTCCCACTGAAATAAACAAATTCCTTTGGCTCACCCACCAGCCATGGAGCCCTGGCCAACATCTTACAGAGGACAGCACTGGTTTCCAGCAGAACAGGCCAACTACCAATTCCATTCTCACACCTGACATTGTCCACCACACCCCCATAGAAATGTTATTTTCTAGAAACTAATAGAAATTGGTCCTTAAGACACTAACCTTGTGCTTGTCTTAATACACGCTGAGACATTACAAATTAACACACTGTAAAGCAACCGAATTAAAAATTATGTCCATGCACACAGTCTTACCCACGAAAACATACATCTGGTACTCCAAATAATAGGCAACGCTGGATTCTAAATCTGTCTTAATTTATAAAAAGCCAACAAGCAGGCATGGATATAAATTCTCACTTCATCAGGCTATGGCCACCCTATTCTATCGTCCTAGGGGTGGACACAATTGGTAAGGTATTTATTATTATTTAAGGACACGAAACCACCGAAGGTGGCATTTTTCGCTTTCACCTTCTTCCATCAAAGGTGGATCCTACTAATAGGAGATTCTGGATAGTAACCATAGCGCCTCTGTCCCCAGCTCTGGGGAAAGCCTCATCTTAGTAAGTGGCCCTCGGCGCATCCAGCAGATCCGCCAGCCACGCGGAGGCCGCGCAGCTTCATCATTAATGCTCCTGAAGGACAATAGCTCATCAAGCCCCACCGAAAGCCCCGGACCCGTCGCGGAGCCTGGGCTGGCGGGGGATGAGGCTGAGCGACTCCTCCTAGAGGTGGTTATGTGGAGAAGGAGCAATCCCTTCTCCCTCCTCCTCCTCCCCCCGCTACTATCCGCGGCCCGGAGAACTGCCGCTTGCCGCCATTGACACGCACAGATAGAACCCAAAGAAAGGCAAAGAGTCCTGCCCGGCACCGGCGCCGCGCGGGCCGAACCTGCGCCCGGGGAGCGGCGCGCAGAGGGCACCGGGCGCCCCGAGCAGGCGGCGCAGCACCAGGTGAGCCCGCCATAGCTATGGCATTATTGTTCAGGGGGCTTCGGGGTCTGGAAACAAAACGCGCCGTGGGGGCAGTGCAGGAGCCGGAGAGAACCCCCCTCCCTCTCACCGCCGCCCAGCCCCGGCGGGCGCACCCCCGAGAGCCGACCCTCCCCGCCAAAAAAAGAAAGAAAAATTAATAACTCAAGGTGCCCAACTTGCTTCTTCAGGAAATAAGGGGTGGGGGGGTGTTGCTAAAGGAGCGGTAAAATTCTTGCGGCCAGAAAGGAGACGGGGGCATCTTGGGCGATGAGAGAGAGAGAGGAGGAGAGATGCGGGGTCCAGCCGCGGGCCCCGGGCGAGGGTGGACGCGAGGGAGCGGAGGGCTCCTGGGGATGCGGAGTTGGGGGCGCAGAAGGGGGAGGAGGGAGGCGCCGGGCTGCTGAGGGGGACTGGTCCGGGGGCGTTGGTCTGTGCAGGAGCCGAGGGAGCCCTGGCAGGGCCGCTCGAGGGGCCTCTGAGGGTGCCAGAGGCGGGCGCCGGCTGCTCCGGGCTGACAATGGAAGGGGCGCGGAGGCGCCGGGCGGAGGGAAGGGTCCGGGGTCCGGGGGCGGGCCGCGCCGGAGAAGGTCAGGCCGGGGACGCAGGCGGCGGGGGAGAGGGCCGGGGGCTGCTGCGCGGTGAGCGGGGCGCCGCGGGTGGCTGAGAACCCCGGGCCCGCGCAGAGGAGGGCTCCGGGCCGGGCACTCCCCTCCGGTTCCCTTTCCGGGGCGCCCGGTACCGACGCGCGCTGCGCTTTCCCCGGGAAATGGCGGCCCCTCCGCTACTCGCCTGGGCAGTCCTGGGTCCCCGCTTTGCGCGGGAAAAAATAATAATAATAAGGGGAAAGGGAATAAAAGTAAAGTGGCTGCGACGCAGAAAAGGGCTGCGCCAGGCGCCAGACGCGGGGCGAATCGCGTGCGGGGCGCGGCGCGGGCGGGGACCGGCCCTACCTCCTGGGCGTCCAGCCTGCTCTCCAGGAGCAACCTAGTTCCAGCCTCGCCCGCCTCCTTAATCGCGCCCGCGGGTGTCTTTCCCCGCCTTTCCTCCTGGGGGCGCCCTCTGCTCCTGCCCTCTTTGTTTCACACAATGGCCATAAGGGCACTGAAACCCAAAGGGCCAAATGCGTCTCCTCCTCCAGCAGTTTCCAGCCCCTCATTCTTCCTGCCCTGAAATGGGCCACCGCGGGCTTGATTTAGGCCCGGTCACTGCTGGGTCTATTGGCAACGGCCCCAGGGTGGGGGAAGGAATGAAAAAGGGGCAAGAAGACATGGGCCTAGAAACCAAAGCCTGGGTCCACGTGTGTTTGTGGAGGTCCAGCAGGGACCACAGCCCCGAGGCCCGGATGGTAAAGTAAAGGCGGTTCCGGTTTTGCAACAGCGCTGATGAACTGAGGTATTGGTCCAGCCTCTCAGAGTGATTCAAAACCCGGCACAGGTCTAAGCCCCTGGAGACCTCAGGGGCCCATTACCCCAGAGGCGATCGGTCCAGCATGGCAAACGGTTTCTTCACTTTGCTCATTTGTGTTTGTGTCGAAATGCATTTGTACACTCACTGGGCTGCACAGTTGCTACTGAAACGGTTCAATAGGTGAGAGAAAAAGAGACATTATTAAGAAGAGCAAACGTGTGTTCATTTATGCTGTTTCTTATTTAGGAGCAGTTTCTTTGTGAAACACGAACCAAACTACACATAATTCTCAATTTGTTCATATTTAGCTGAAAGTTATCTCTTACCTCTTTGGAAAACTCTTTTTTCCTCAAATAAATATTCACAGCACCAAGATTTGGAACCACACTCATGGATTTTTAGAATTTCCTTAGCCCAAGATTATCATATAAATAAATATAGGCACTGCCTGGAGGAAAAGTTTATCTTAAATCATATAATTCACACCTTTAAAACCCCTATTTCCTGGATCTAAATTTCCTTTAAAAATATGCCCAATTCTTCACTCCAGTTTTTCCTACCCTGTCACAGTTCCTCCTCACCTGGATCCATTTATTGCCATGCTTTAGACATTAATGGTTTCCTCTATTTCAAAACTCTATAGAAGAATTTACCTCCTTGGATCCAGAATGTTCCAAAGATTGTGACCCTATTCCCTCACCATTCCATCTTCTGTCTAGTTCCCAGGGATTGTGAGGTGCCTTTGGTCTGCTGTTTCCCAGTAGGTGGGACACCCTGCTAGCTTTTGTCTGAGACAACCAGGTCTGTTTTCACTGCCTCCTGCCAGCAAGGCAGGAGAGAATCCTGTTGTAGGCAACTTTAAATGAAAGATATCTGTAACTTGTTCAGGGGGAGGAATGTGCAAAAAAAAAATCAACCAATTTTCTTAAGAATATTTTTCGTCCTCAAAGTCAGATGCTGTCTTGGTAAATGCTTTGGAAAAGTGTGTATTGCACAGAGATGAATGAAAAACTTACGGTTAGAGATCATTGGACAAGCATTTATGGAGCACCAACTATTAAACACTTCTGGTTGGGGAAAGAAATGCAAATATGACGAGATCATGGGCCCTGCTCTCAGCTTTCACCTCCAAGCCTAGGAAATAAAATATATATGCAGATAAAAGAAGGGGGAAAGTGATTAAGATTGGCAAGTGAGTGGGAAAATGGGTATTTTTATACACTGCTGACAAGTGTGTAAATTGATATAGCCAATTTGGAGGGCAGTTTGGCACTGTTCAAATTAATAATGTGCACATTCTGTGACCCAGCAATTCCATTTCTTAGTATGTATCCTAGAGAAGCAGACACATGTATGCAGATCATGTAATTCCCTTCCATGGCAAAGTTTTGATAGTTCTGAAATTGAAAACAATCTGATGGCCATCAATAGGGAATTGCTAAATAAACTCTGGCACATCTTCTGGAAAATTAGCAGCAGTTAGAAAGGTTGAAGTAAGTCTATATATACTAAGACAGATCATCGGACGTATTATTAACCAAAAAAAAGCAAATTGCAGAACAATATGTGTTGTATGGTACCATTTATGTAAAAACAAAATTCTGAATGTCTATAAGTAAGAATGCATACGTAAATGGATAGGAAAGGTGTGGAACAAGACACCCACCCGTAACCATTGTTACAATATTTGAAATTTTACAACTTGAATGAATTTATATGTTGCTTGGATAACTAAACACAGTTCATTTAAAAGTGATTGATACTGTGTAATAAAAGCCATAATTAAAATGCTACAACAGTTTTTAAAGGGAGAAGAGAATTCTAAGCTGGGAGGGAGGGACTGGGCGAGGCTTCACAGAGAATATAGCAGGATTTGGAGGGAGAAAGGGAGTGGGGACAAAGCAGGTAGAAGGAATCCTGCCGCCGACACAGAGCGCACCAAGGCCCTCCTCTTTCTCAGCCTGATGAAGTGCATTCCCTCGCAGGCCGAGCCCTGGCCTGGCCTGGCCTGGCCTGCCCACCTTCAGGCTGGGGAGGGAGCTAAATGAACAGGTCACAATTGCTTTCATTGCTACGATTCTATGAATATCTTAAGTTAGATGTAGCAGGCAAAAAAGAGCCACTAGAGGACATGAGTTCTAACAAGGGTGTTGGAAGGTGGTATTTTAAAAAAGAATGTAGTGGAAACTTGAGGACAGGGGATTATTTTCCCCCTGGACGCACAGTGGGATGTATATTGGGAATTAGATAGAAGGGAAAAGCATTTGAGAAGATAGTTCATCCTTCCCCCTCTGCAAATTACAAAATGAACCCCGAAATGCTTTTGAAACAGATATTTAAGGTTGGTTTCACCTATTCATTCGCTCATTTAAGGAATTCGTTGAATGTCAGATGTGTATGTATTACTCTGCTAGGTGCCAGAGGGGGTGAAATATGCGACCGGGTGTAGGAGAAACAGCCCCAGATCAAAGTTCCAGAAGGCGGGGGCCAAGGGGCTGGGTCTCCGTCTGGTCTCACACAGATTGTGTAGCCATGGACAAGTCGTTTTACTCCCACCCCTCACTTTTATTGTGGCTAAAATTGGGGGAAGTTCTAAATGACTGGTCACTCAGGTCCCTTGCAGTCTTAGATTATGATTTTGTGAAATCTCATGAGTCTAATATTGGGACAACTGTGAATTCCCAGGCAGAGGGAATGTGGGGAATCTGGCATTAGAACAAGAGGGGACCCCAAAGTGCCCAGCCTGAGAAAAAACAAAAGTATGTGCTGTCACAGAGGTTCTGAGTAGACAATGTGGCTCTCAGAGTTCTCCCAGGACTAGCATGTCTTTACATTAGCTCCTGAGATCAATGAGAGAAACAGGAAGACATCGCTGAGTTTTAAGCCTCATGTTACACACACATCCAGCACTATGGTATTATAATGGGTGCTTTTGAATTAAAATGTTGGCCTGCGTTCTGTGAAAATAGTCTCTAAAACTGCTTCTTTTGTGGGAATAAGTCACAATAGCTAATGTTTATTAAATGCCTCACTGCCTGCCAGGTACTGTTCTAAGCACCTTAAATGTATTAGCACGTTTGATTCTTACAGCAGCCCTATAGATGGGTACTGCTGTTATACCCACCTAACAGAAAAGAAAAGAAAGGCTAAGAATGTGCCCGTGGGTGGTGTTCTGAGGACTCCCACCCAGGCAGCCTCACTCCACAGCCCCACATCCTTACATGCATGTGGCGGGAACAGGAAGTGCCAGGGTTCTGCTGATTCTCAGATGATGTTCATTTTAACATGAGTGTATGCAAATTTTATTTTAAAATTCCTCTTTGCATCACCATTTTACCTGACTGTGTCAATAAAAGATAAAGAGCATCAGATTGAGCCACATCACACTGTACTTTAAACTGTCTTGTCACAAAGTATTAAATAAGATAAATTTGGTGGTTTCTCTGAAGCCCTTACTGTTCATTTATCCATCTCATCATCCATCATACTTTGCCCGATTTATTTGACTGGCATTGCCAATTTGGACTTGGAATGGAGTAAGTAATTCAAGTCAAAATTCCCGTGCTTTGACAGAATGTGTGTGGAAATAGACGTAGGACCAGCCTCATACAGGGACGTTTACTTCAGTGATGCCAGAAGAGTTAGCTACAGTGACTGTATTGTTTAATCCAAAATTGTAGCACATGGTCTCACCAAAGATTTGGAGGTCGTTTCTGGATACGAGAGGCAGTCCTGGAGATATAGTTTCGATGCCTAAATGTGGGTTACTTCCATGACAACGGGACAAAAATATAACAAAATGAAATCAAACTTATCTGGAAAACCCAGCCCCTGTTTTCTCTGGCCTGGCCCCAGTAACGGTACATACACAGAATTATGTAACATATTTTGTGCTGCCTTCACTGCTCAATAAAACCGTTACAGTAAATAGTGGTGGTAGACTATGAAAAGGTAAATTCCAATAGCTTATACAATACACAACATAAACTTTTAGATGAGACGGTAATTCACGGGGTTCCCCACCAGAGTGCTGAACTTCCAAATTGACCAGTCTTCCAGAATTTCAGTGAGATGGTCATCAACTCAGGCATTGCCCTTTTGCTTCTAAACTGGATTTTCATCTCTGACTGTTTAGTAAACAATGCAGATCATTGTCTTGGGGTGGAGAAAGAGGCAGTCCATAAACAAAGTAAAGCAGTTTTTCAGACCCACTTTTTCTTTTCTGTGCTTGTCGTGGGTGATTAAATCATGACTTCAAAGGAAAGATCGCCTGGATATGATTTAATCCTACCCAGTTGTATCATCTCTATGAATGTAAGTGACAGATGAAGGTGGGGAGTCAGAAGGAGTGACACTTTGAGCATCTTCTGAGAATAGCAGCAACTTTTTAGGTCAGAGAGGACCTCAGAGGTAGGCTGATGACATGGTTGTCCAGTGGAGCTCCACAAGGTCCAGCGTTCCTTGGAAGCGCAAGGCAGGAAAGGGTGGGGACCAAGCCATCAAGCATCCCAGTCCTTCTCCATGCCAACCAGCATAGCTCCCCCGCTTCCATGTGTTATATAGACTAGAGCTTCTGAAAGGTTCTTCTTTTTTTTTTTTGAACAAAAGGGAGGTTCTGAAAAATCAACTGATTTGCCCAAGAGCCACAGCAGGTCAGTGCAGACCTGGAGCCCCCTTCTCCGCCCCACCCCACCCCCAGTCCACTGCCTCTTCCGTCCTACCACCATGATGTACCCTAGACGAACAGCTGGTTCCACTCACAGACAGAATGGCACTGCATGGCTGGGGGTCACCCTTACCTGGTGCAGGTGATACAACATGCCAGGGCCCGGGGCTGTGGGGGACCCACACAGCTCTGACCAGGGAGCAGCACTACCTGTCACCAGCATAGAATACTGCAACTGAAGCAACAACCCCCCAGCCACTTGTCCCCACAGTGCAGCCATTGCCTTAGGATGGAGAGTAAGGAAGACAGGGTTGGGAGGAGCAGGCAGAGGGAGGGATGGAGGAAGAAGGGTTCCGGGACGGCTGCCTCTGCTCAGAGCACAGTCGATTCTAGCTTTGAGAGCCCATAACTGGCCTCACCTGTGTACTCGGTTGCCCAGGAGTCATGGATGTCTCTCGGATCCCCTGGTGGGTCAGGCAGCACCAGGGGCTGCAGCCCACCCACTGGCTGGTCCTGGTCCAGTCACCATCCCCAAAGGGAGCTCCCACATGCCCTCACTCCCACTGAGCAGCTCAGCTTGGTTCGGAGCCAGTTCCCTGCTTGGAGCAGCAAGACAGGTCATTGTATAACAGTAAACCTCACTATTAATTTGAAACTATTCAATTTTAAGGAAACAGGATAGCTTGCCTACTGTTCCAATTTGTTAATTCTCAAAAAGCAAAAAGACAAAGCCAGGCTGGACCCAGTGAAGGGTTTTGTTTTTATATTGTTTTCCATGAATAAATCGACTCAGGAAAGCAAACCAATTCATTTTCTTCTGGGGTCCATGACTAACTCAGAATCAAACAGAACTAGAAGTATTTTTATTCATTCATTTATATTCATTTCTCATCCAACTAGTACCAATATATTTATATTAGAAAATAATATAAGACTAATAGCAAAGGAAAAAAAAAGACTCTGAGCTCTGGATCAACAAGACAGAACGTGTTAAAAAAAAAAAAAGTCACTGTGTCCTGCAGTGGCAGCAAGTATCCTAAATCCACTTCCTGGCTGCTCCATCCCACTCTCTGCTTCCCCATCCTGGCTAGAATGCTGAGAAAGCCATATATCCTCTGCCTCTGAATTATAAAGAACGTGCTGGCAGTTGAGTTTCCCGCCAGATTATTCCAGGACATGACATGAAATGCTTTTTTAAAAGGGAATGATTTGTAATCCAATAGTATAATTTAAATAAATTGGGTTAATGCTTGGTTCCAGTGTTCATGGTTGGTTAATTTGGTTAATTTGATCCGAGTGTCATTTTGATGAAATTGCATTTGATGTAGCTCTTTCCGTTATAAATTGTTAATGTGCGTTAACATATACGACGATAAAATTATTGACTCTTCTCATTCACTTAAAGGTGGCCTTGGAAGAAAATGGTTTGGAAAGTATTACTTGTGCAATAATGATTTGCCCTTGGAGTTCATAAATGGAAGTGTAATAGAGCAAGTGATTTAGCTAGTACTACTGAAAATGGTTTTTACAGCTACAAAATAATGCTAATAAACTACTATTATTTTGATACAGTACTTAGGGGAACACACCAAAATATTTTAGAATTCTATCAGGTGTAAGGCTAAGAGATTTTTTCCAGACCCTTTACATATATATTTCTACATATAGTTAATATATTTATATTGAATTCCCTCATATCCTACCTAGTTTTATTTCATCTCATTTTATTCTCCCAAAGGATAGTTTTGAACTGACAAAGTAAAGATGCTTCATTACACTGTCTACTTCATTTTTTCATAAATATTTACAGTATAAAATATTTTGAAGCACAATACTACAGATTAAGGAAATATCATGGGAACTAAAAATGAATAAATTGAATAAATTTCAGCAATTTTAAAACAGTACACGAATCCATTAAGGGATGACACTGAATTTCATGTTTATGAACATTTCAGAAAACATTTAAAGTTTTTTTAAATTCATTTCCATCATTAAAAAGCTATAAGACCTCTTATTTCTAGATTTAAGGGAATGATCCCAAAAGAGTACTTAAAATAAGCCGTCTTGTCTTTCTAGATCCCTCGTCCAGGTGGTTCTCCAGCCCAGCTAAACTTCACCTGTGACACACTGGCCTATAATTATTGCTCCCAATCTCAAATGCTGACTGCTCTCTCTCTCTCTTTTTAAAAGATGCTTTGCAGAAGCTAGACAGCAGAAAAATGGTAGTTTGAATCGGGATTGCTGGCGGCTGCTGAGGGACCATCTTGC
The DNA here is from genome assembly GCF_036321535.1 of Camelus dromedarius. Lineage (NCBI taxonomy): Eukaryota > Metazoa > Chordata > Mammalia > Artiodactyla > Camelidae > Camelus > Camelus dromedarius. The sequence goes on along the minus strand of NC_087443.1, from coordinate 33,695,477 downwards.
CAGTTGGCTACTTTGTCGTGTTCCTCATCGGTTTGCATATCACAAAAACCTCAAGACGTTGTGTGAGGCATGAAAAATAGTTTACTCTTTATCAGCTCTCTACTATTGAGAAAGAATTTATTTAAATGAAAGGAAAATATTGGTCTAAAGTACCCAGATTAGTTTGTCTTTTCATGAAGACAGTGTATTAAGTAGAGCTTGCTGTTTCTCCCCAGAGCAATTCATTCAGTAAGGGCAAATGCTTGGGACTTTTCCTCTCCTCCCATCTGGGATTACAGTATAGTTTTAAGTATTGTTTATAGGAATCCCATATGCTATAATCATGAAAATACGAACACACTGAATCTGATTCTATTACATTAGTGAGCCTTACACAATCTCCTGATGTGAAATTGTATATGCCTCAATTATCTCAAGACCAGTTAGTTTCCAGTGACTCACCTGGTGCTGAAAGTAATCTAAATTTTTCAATATGAATTCTTACTCAATTACAAAGCACTAGAGCTTTTTCTCTTTACTGGTGTACTCATTTCTAGGCTAATTCCCAAATGATGTTTGTTAAGATGTTAAATTAAAATGACACTTTCAGTTTCCAGTTCTCAATCATGGACTCTGAGCACATGAGCGTTCCTCCTCTGGAGTCCACAGAAATAGTGGTAAAGAAGTGCAAAGAAAATAAACACTTCATAACCAAGGGGCAGGGGCTGGTGATGGTCATCAGCAGATGGGAGATTTCAGCCAATTTCTGGACGACTGAAAGTACATAGGGACATGTGGACGACATTACAGTAAGAGCCACAGCTAAGAATGAAGCAGGAGGGAGCTGCCCTGAAGGTGGGCAGGGTGAGAAATCGAGAGTCACTGAAGGTCATCTCCAGAACAGCTCAGTGAATTGGCCTCTCTCCCTGCCCTCCTCCTAGTAGAGGTTCCAGCAATCTGCCATGTACCCTCCAAACTAACGAGCTGAGGTTTCTTTTCTAAAGAAATCAAACAACTGCAGGGCTTGTCTAGAATTTGGAGGATGGGTATGGCTCTACCAAGTAAAACTCCCTCATTCTGGCTTTTGGGGGCTCCCAGTTCCTAACTGGGCATCCTAAGGTGATGCCTGCTAGTTGGCATGCCCTGTGCATGTACCCAGAGGTCTCATGCCTACCAAACAATAGCTGAGGAAAGCTTGTCTACCCACCTTGAATAAGAACCCTTGCCTTTCATTCTTAAATATGAATTCATGACCAAAGATCACCAGGCATTTAGGAAAAACCAACATGAAAAACAATGAAAATAAATAAATAGGACAACTGACTGAATAAAATAATTTAGAGAAAGAAGATGACATAAACACATCCCAGCTAGTTTCAGAGAGATGGGAAGACATGGTGCATTCATAAAAGAACAGGATGCTGTGAAAAAAGAACAATCAGAGAACAAGAAACAGCTCTTGGAAATTAATAATATGATCCCCAAAATTAAAAATTAAAAGGACTGAGAAATGGAAGGAAAAGAATAAGAGATTTAGGGAAGCAATCCAGGAGATCCAAACCCTGGTTTACAGGTAGCCCAGTAAGAGACAAGTAAAGGGAGAAGTGGGAGAAATAAAGAGGTGGGAAATAAACAAATACATAACAGGGAAAGAATTCTGCGAGTTATGAAGAGTCTTCAGATTGAGCAGTTTATCACAAAGTGCTGAGCAGAAGGAAAGGAAGGAGGGACCCACACCTAGACACATCCTTGTGAAATTTTAGAACATACAGAGAAAATTTTAAAGCTTGGGAGGATGAGGCCACCAAACTTCTCTGTAACACTGGATGCCAAAAACGATAGATCAATGGTTTCAAAACACTGAAGCAAAATGATTTTGATGCTGGAAATTTTGAGGCTAGAAACTGCACCAAATGATAATCCAAAGATCATTCAATAAAGACAATTAACTTTGTATAAGAAAACAAAGTTTACTTCTCCGTACTGTTTCTGAAGAGTTACTGTTTTTGAGGAGTGGGGCAAATAACAGGAAAACAAGGGAGGAAGCCAAGAAAGAGGAAGTCGTGGCATCAGGGATGAGCTGGGAAGACATTTCCAGCATGACCCAGAGGTAAAACACTCTACACTGGAGCCCAGGTCAGAGGGCTCCAGGAACAATGTGTCTGGGCAAAAAGTGGCCCCTGCAAAGAACAGTGTGACTGAGAAGCTGGGTGATTTTTAGAATATGGTAAAGGCACATTTCTCTTTCATCAGCAAGAACAAAGGAAAGTACAATCGGCGCTCATAATTCACAGAGTCCATATTTGCGAACTCGCCTACTCGCCAAAATTGATTTGTAACCCAAAGCCAATGCTCGTGGCGCTTTTGCAGTCATTCCACGCACAGAGCAGGAAAAAGCTGACCCACCCATTGTGCACCTTCCCAGCCGAGGTCAAACAAGGCCACACTCTCTGCCTTCTTGTGTCATCTCCCACCCTGCACATGACAGTCCTTTTAGTGGTCTATTTTTCACATCTTTGTGCTTTCTGTTAGTGATTTCACTGTTTAAAATGCCCCCAAGTGTAGTCTTCAAGTGCTGTCAAATGTTCCTAAGCACAAGGAGGCTGAGATGTGCCTCATGGAGAAAATATGTGTTCAAGCAAGAGTTTTGGTGCTGCTGGCTGTGAGTTCGATGTTAATGAATCAACAAATCATGTTAAATAAGGTGTCTTTAAACAGAAACACACATCAAACGAGGTTATGTATTGATCCGTTAATGAAAATATTGTGACAGAGGCTCACAGCAACCTAACCCTGTTTCCCCAGGTATAGTTGTTCCATATTCATTAATTCAGCGTCCTGGCTACTTTTTAGAACAGAACTGCTGTGCATAACAAGGATCGTCTGTAATTACAGACGTACTTTATTTTATTGAGCTTTGCAGATATTGCCCTTTTTTTTTATACAAAGTGAAGATTTGTGGCAGCGCTGCCTGGGGTTTGAGCAAGTCTGTCGGCACCATTTTTCCAACAGCATTTGGTCACTTCATGTCTCTGTCACATTTTGGTAATTTTCACAGTATTTCAAACTTTTTCATTACTATTATATTTGTTATGGTGATCTGTGAACAGCGATCTTTGATGTTACTATTGTTTTAGCAATTTTTTAGTAATAAAGTATTTTTTAATTAAGGTATGTATGCTTTTTTTTAGATATAATGTTATTGCACACTTAATAGACAACAGTATAGTAAAAACATAACTTTTATATGTGCTGGAAAACCAAAAAATATTTGTGACTCATTTTACTGGGGTGTTCTGGAGCTGTACCCACAATGTCCCCAAGGTATGCCTGTAGTAACTTGGGCAGGTGGGGGAGGCTCTCCACGAAAGACGTGATCCAAGTGGGAAGCCAAGTTAAATGTGGGATGATTTTGAACAAGTTTTCAGAACCAAGAGAATCCACTTCTTGATACTAAGACAAAAGGGTCTTAGTGTTGGACCACAGAGAAGGAAGTGTGAAGCTAGCATCCCACTCAATTCTGAAGGGAACAACGTTTACAAAGTCTTAATCATATAGATGCTGTGCATTGGCATTTAACTTTCACAATTAAACCTAGGGACAAAATGTGGGAGATTTCGTTGTGATTACAGAACAAAATACAAATGTTACAAGTCGTGATAGTGGAAAGTATAGAAGTTAGAGGTGGAAGTAGGGAGGTGTAGTCGGGAGGAGAGGGCCAGGGAAGGACGCAGGAGCACACAGCCCCATCTTACATGACAGCGGCTCAGCAGACAGTACCTGAAGGTGGTGGAGTCAGAAATAGGGATTGACGTGTATTATTTAAAGTTTTTAAGGCAAACAGTGGAGAAATTAAAATAATACATTTCTTCACCTTTTTGCTTTGCTTTACTAGGTGCAAATATTAGATTTAAAGATAAATTCAAATTTTAAAATAACTTCTTTAACTTTCTTGTTTTCCTGGCCTCGGGGTGACCCTGAGCTAGTCGTAATGATATGTTTAAGCTTGTGTAAGTTCACAGAGAACTTAGGATCTCCGCCATTGTTTCGCAGAGCCTCCAAGGCCAGAAGAAATGCCTTCCATCCCATTTATTAAGTGGTAGGTCCCAACAACTTAATAAGTGTTTCTGTCCTAACAATTTCGCAGCTGTTTGAGAAAATAATAATACATGAATTAGAAGAACAGAGAATATTTGCATCCCATTCTTAAATAACTATGGTGAATTACAAAGAGGATTTATACACCTGTTGGGCACTACACAGCTTCTCCAATCTTGGAATCCAATTGGACACCACCACTCTAATTTTCTGTTCCATATTGATTTTCACCTGGCACTTGCTTTTAACCACAGCAACAGCCAAAACCTCAAACTTTGCAAAGTAATGGTATCACCAAAACGAACAGTACAATCTACCGTGAACCACAAGGAGCTGGTAGTTGTGGGGACCAGCAGAGGTCGACCATCACTGTATTTCACTTGAAAGCTTAAACATCCACTGCTGTGTCCCAGGTCCCTTGGCACACAGTTTGGGAACTGTGGCTCTAGCATCTGTCTAAAACTTTATTATGATCTGTCACGCAACTTCATTGGAAAATATTTGAGGACAAGGGCCATGTCTATTCCACAGCATCTAATGTAGTTTCTTATTCAATAAATGCTCCATAAATACTGTCTTTCATTGAATCTATGATGTCATAGATTGCAAGATGCATACTGATTTCTAGAGATAGTAAAATTTTTTTTAAAGTACATCATAAAATCAATGAAATACAGTAGTTATTTGAATAGGCTGGTGTGAGTTTATTGCCCATGTCTGAGTCAGTGCTGCAATTTAATATTTACCCTTGCGATATCTGTAAAAACCTAATTTCATCGGTGTTCTTATGGGCTTAAAACCTAAACATAAAAATAAATCCTAAAACAACAGAGGCCGATATACCCGCTTCCCCAGCACACACAAAACCAGTGGTCTCCCAACTGCTGGGCTCCTGGCAGTGAAAGGGAGTGAGCAGGCGACACCGCCTTCTCCCAGCTTCTTCCCTGAGTTTCGAGTTTTATTTTCCTGTTCCCCCCATCACCACCACTTAACATGCTTAGAACTCTCCTATTCACTTTGCGAGTAATTATGAGAATTTACACCTTGGCTGTACCTTGGTCTTGCAGATATGGAAGGACGGGTATATTGTGGACCTAGGTTGTATCCCGTCTGGTTCTCATTTCCTGCTAAGTTCCCCACATAGTCTGTATAACTACTGGAAGAGCTTCATCCAGCCGTATTCTTTCTTCAAACCTATAAACAAACATCAGGTACTATAGTCCTTAAGCTTTGCCTAATTAGAACAAAACTTGTTTTAGAGCAAAAGGTAAATAAATGTAAACATTTAAATATCAGTCTGATGGAAACAAATTTCACATTGCAATAGTTCTTTTCTCTTTCAATGAGTGGCCCTATGCAAAGATTCAAAATCACAGAAAGTAGGTAAAACCCATTCAAAATGTTTAACTCCTGATTTCCCAAGATTGCACAGAGTCAGGGGAAGGGCTGGCCTGGAAAAGAAGGAAGTTAGGGGTTATCATTTTCACCACTCCAGGCAGATTCCAGCACGGGCTGGGGGGCAGGTGGGCTTTAGGAAGCAGGGTCTTCTCTCAAGGGGTCCAAGGAGGCACAGCACTGCCCCCATCCATGGTTCCGGCAGGTGTGACATGTCGGCTGCTGTGAGCCTCCTCTGCTGCTCTGAAGGGTCCACGGAGGTGGTCTGATTCTTCCAATGTGCAGGGGCCTCCCAGTCCTCGGGCCGGGAGTCAGGCACCCAGCTGCTTGCACTCAGCAGGACGTCTGAAAAGATGGGTCCCCAGGCACCAAGAAAGCTCCAGTTCTACTAAAGCACATGTAACAGTCGGTCTCAGGCTTAGGCTGAGCTAATGGCGCTGCATCCACAGCTCTTTCTAAGGCCCTAACCTAGAGGCAAGTCTGGAAGAAAAAGAAAGTCCTATAACAAAGTGCTGTGCTGGGGGTGATTCCTGAATATTACTGTTTACAGTATTCAGCGCATGTGTTCTTCCATTTGATCTAACCCTGGTTTTCCTTTCTTGGCTGTTTTATCTTCATGAACGTGTTAGGCATCAACCCCCTCAAGTCCCCTGTTTTCCCTCTAGGGCCAGCCCTGATTTCCAAGTTTCAGGGCAATTTGTAACTCCACTCGGCTGACATTGGGAAAGTCCCTGGGTGGCTTTATCCTACACTCCTGGTCTTCCCCTGTCTGTTTTCATTTGAGAAAAACGTATTGGAGATGGGGGGACGAGGCATCTCGCTCTTGCGGCGTCCGTACTCCCTGGGGTTTTCTCTCTGCAGGAGAGATGATGACCATCCAGCGCACATCGCATCCACAGAGCGTGTCCATCCTGTGACGGGCTTTGCAGGTGGTTTCCTCAGCAACCAGACCTCTAATCCTCCCCTCCCCCCACTTACCAGTAACTGCAAAAAAGCACATACTTGGCTTTGTGGTGACACCAGTACTGACATATCTTTCTACACCCGCACAGGCTCTTACCTCTTTAGAACTCACTTCTTAAAGAGACTAAGCTTCTTTTCCAGAACCATTGAAGGTGCATTTCCAAAAGTTGGAATGTTTAAGACCAGAGAGATTTTCAGGATCAATCAGTCACCTCCCTGTTTTACAGCTGAGGCCCACGTGAGTGACACCCAGAACTCACACAGCTGGTCCTTACAGGTGGGACCACGTCCAGGGCTTCCTGCCTGGTCCCAAGCTCTTTCCACTGTACCAGGGGCCACCTCCATTCTGAACACCACCACCGGCTAGCCAACATGTGCCATGTAGCTGTCCCTGAGAACAGGGACCCTTTAACGTTGCTGTACGTGTCCCCTGTCCCCAGGGACAGGGCTGACCACCAGCGGATATTCTGTACAGTTACTGACGCCTGACCTAAGTTTTTTCAGCATGAATTGATGGTTATAATCCTAATATGCAGCTGCTTGCTTCATCAAAGAGAGAATAGCTGTAAATGGATTTATGAGAGTTCACAGCAAAAGCGCAGAAATGTGCAAGTTCTAAAAACGGTGATACTGGTTTATCCCTATGCCTTACTGTGAAAAGGGATCATGTTCTTAGGCTATTTGCTCATCTTTGCCTGTACTTAACTTTGATGAATATCTACATCTCTTGGTGGTAAAATGAAACATAAAATAAGAGTGTAGTAAGTACATATGAGCATCCAAAAATAATTTATGTGAAGTATGTAGTAAAATGCCTCCAACCCGAATCATTCGCCTCAGGGATAAGAGGGTGTTGAGAATGGGGTTTGTTGCTAATTCCCTAGCTTTCATAAAACACTCCTCAGTCATATGGAGTAATTGGATGCTTTGGAAAATTAAATTCTGTGTTCATTCTTCCATCCAGACTAAATAAATCCCAGGTTTGAATCATTCCTATCAGCCATGTGTTTATTTAGCATTTTCTCCCATAATATTTCTACCCATTTTCTTAGGCCTCTTCCTTGCCATCTTGGCTGTTGGTAAGCTCACCTAGCCAAAATCTGAGATGGCTGCATCAACAGACAGAACCAATTTTAATTAATTTTTGATTTTCTCATTTTCCACCCCCAAAGAATGTGGCCACTGAGACTGATGTTGCCCTTGAGCCAGAGAGCTTTAATTCATTAACATATTTCCTAGAACTTTTCTGTTTCCTTTTCATTGCTCATCTGTCCTTTGTAATTTACTTTTATTTATTCTAGCTTCGATTCCCTTTTTGGTGACAATACTCCCTCCAAAAACAGGTTAAGCTCTCTTACAATTCTCTGAATCACTTTTAGCTTACAAAGACTTTTTCAGAAGTATATAATTATTTTATCTTCACACAAAAGATAGCTTCCTGAAATAACAGTGACATATACATGTCTCTCAGTGAATTGTACTGAAGTCACCTCTTTGTGCTAATTCTGAAGTTTCTCCCCCAAATCAGCCTGGGTTCCTCAACCCAAGGAGCAAAAGCTTGGGTTGCCTTATGGCTTTTAATTTGCCGTGCTTGCTTACTCTGCATTAGCATGTTCAATAAAAATGCGTCTTCTGGCATGTTTCTGTTTTTAAGAATGCTACATTATTGGAGAACTGAGAAAAGTGTTTCCAACTGACAAGTGTACATCAAATCTGAGTTGTTGGTCAAAGCTAACCATGACGATAGGTGTGGCCATATCAAGTTTGTACTGTGTATTAAAAGAGGCAGAAGCAAATTAGGGCAAAGAGGAACCATATTAGTTTTCTTATTGCCGCTATTACCGATTACCCCCAAATTTAGTAGCTTAAAGCCATACAGATTCCTTCTCCTACAGTTCTGGAGGTCAGAAGTCCAAAGTCACTTTCAATGGGCTAAAACGAAGGTGTCAGCAGGGTTGGTTCCTTCGCGAGCCTCTGCGAGGAGAATCCATTTCCTCCTGTCATCCTGTCACTGCTTTCATCTCCAGCCTCCCTCTTAAAAGGACCCTTGCAATTACATTATGCCCACCCAGATGATCCAGGATCATCGCCCCCATCTTAAGATCCTTTGCTTAATCACATCTCGAAGGTCTCTTTTGCCATGCAAGTCACAGATTCACAGGTTCTGGAGATGATGAAGTGGAGGCTGACCACAAGACTGTGAGCTCTTTCTCTCCTGACAGTTTCATGGTCTTTCCTACTGAGAGCTTGACAGGGCGGGGAGTTGTTTTTGGGTGGGCCTGCCGGTGCCCAGCTCCCCGCCCTCCCACAGCACCCTGTAGGGCCAGCCCAGTCTCAGCTGCCTCCCCAGGGCCTTCATGTGTGTCATCTGGGCTCTAGGGCCGTGCCACCATTCCCAAGATGTCAGCCAGTCGCCCTTCCTCACCCCACCATCTTTCCTTTCCAGCATTGACTTAGTGCCAGGAGGCCACCGTGTCAGCAAGCTGAGAGGGAAACTGAGGCAAGATGTCGGGCCGGAGCGGGAAGAAGAAAATGTCCAAGCTGTCACGTTCAGCCAGGGCTGGGGTCATCTTCCCAGTGGGGAGGCTGATGCGTTACCTGAAGAAAGGGACGTTCAAGTACCGAATCAGCGTGGGTGCTCCCGTCTACATGGCCGCAGTCATCGAATACCTGGCAGGTAATGTGACCCCACAGGCAGGTGACCCACTCCCAAATCCTACCCTCCCTCTGTGTGGCCCTCCTCACACAGGCTGCGCAAGGAAGCTTTGATTCACCCTGTGGCTGTCTCAAGGCCACTGTGGGCAGTGATGGGATTTCAGCGTGGCTACTTGGCTAAAACCAACTCCTGAAGGCTTTACAGGAGGGAAGAGGGCATAGAAACAGAGGATCAACAAGGAGGGAAGAGAGTCCACAATAAAGTGGCCTTTCTAGACCAGCCCCAAAGAAAGTGTGTCTTGCTGTAGACAAATGGAACATGTAAATTTCTGGGTTCCCGCAGAAGACAAACTATGGGGAAGATGGGGCTTGCTGTCATTTTGCAGCAGGGGTCTCCACCTTTACCTGTGTCCCCACTAAACATCAGTTCTCCTGCTGTATTGAAACTGGGACTCAACATCCATAAACAATGCTGACCCCGGCACCAAAGGCATCGGCAGCTGCTCTGTGAGGCCTGTAACGTTCTAACTTGACTCCCCCTCACAGAGATGGTTCTCTGTCTATAGTGGGTACATAGGAAATTGTTTCCTATATTGGTTGTTAAAATTATTTTTTTACTAAATGATGACATTTTTGCTGTGTATGTTTTTATATAGTTGGGTAGCTTTCTATTTAAGCTTCTTTGTTGTTGCTGTCCTATGTCTTTGTTAAACAGAAACCAAACTTCACAATACAGAGACTACTTTTAAATATATATTTCTACACACAGATATAAAATATATAAGAATAAAAATGTATAAAGAAATGTGATTAGTTCCTTGAGGGGTCATTTTAGCCATGAACAACAAGTCTCTGACTTTGCCCAAGGTTAACAAATTCCTCAGACACCAGGATTAAATCCTGGGTAAGTCCACGGGGTAAAAAGCAAACCTCCCCAAGCTGTGTACCTGGGAAGCTGAGCCCCCTGCAGCCACAGCATGAAAACCCCCGGGGGCATGGCTGGACCCAGTCTCTGTCCCCAGATCCCTCCTTCCCTCCTGTTTCTCCCTCAAGAGCGGCCGCTGCCTCCTCTTTAGCTGCTGGGTCCTGTTCTGTCCTCTTGGTCCTCCCTGCTCACCCAGCAGCACTTGCCGATGAGAGGTTTGCGTGATCCGCCTTCTCCCCCTGCGCTTCCGTCAGGCAGACCTCAGCATCTTGAGTCTTTCTCTTGTGAAATGAAAGGCTGGTTCTTGGGCTAGAAGGTTTTCAGGAGGATCCTTCAGGAGGTTGGAGAGAAGGGCTGAGGAGCCCTGAAAGTCAAACCAATCAAGTGTGGTGGAGCAGTCCTTTTCAAAGTAGAGATCATTCCAGGGATCTTGTCAACAAGGTCAGGGGTGGGGCCTGAGAGTCTGCATTTGTAACACGCTCCCAAGTGATGCTGACACCGCTGGCCCAGGGGCCTCGGGGAGGAGCAAGATTGCAGGCAGTCTTTCAGCAGCAGGTCTAAAGCCTGGAGGACGCTTGTTTAAAATGCAAGTTCCTGGCTGCACCCCGGGGGTCTGACCCACTGGGTCTGGAGTTGGATCCAGGAATCTGAAGGGAAAATCTCCTGGCTTGGAGGGAGAAGGGGAACTTTGAAAACGGTGGCTGAAGCTTTAAAACAACCCATTAGGTCCATATCACGCACTGATACTAGAAGACCTTAAGTAACCCAGAGATTCCACAGCCTCCAAGCGGGGAGCTGGGGTTCCCTGAGGTCCTTCAACCTTAAGCTGTACATTTTCTGCTTCACTTCACTGCCCCATTGTAATGTTTGTATCATCAAAATAATTAGTACTTCCTGTGCCTCCACTTGGCGAACATCTAAACCATGCATAATAGGATAAAATGTAGCTTTTTCAACCGTTGGCGACTCTGTTTTTCTTTGGTTCAGGTATATTAGGTGAAAAAGCTTATGTTTGCCTTTTCATTCATTCAACAAAGATTTGTTGAGCATCTAACCGTCAGTGTGCACAGTAAGTCCTTAGACTCTTCCCTGATAATAGCATTGGGCCATGTATATGCTTCTTCAGTTATCTTGGATTAGAGCCACCAGACCTCACAGCAACGCATACTATAGCCTGAATGTCACTTTCTGGACTTGGAGCCAGCACATCCTGAAAGATTTCTCTTGTCTCTCAAAGCAGAATGTCACCCTGTTTCTCATAATCTTTCATTCACTCAACATTTATTGAGCACATGCTATATGCCAGATGTCATCCAAAACACTGAGGATACAGCAGAGACCAAGACAGACAGGAGTCCCTGCCTTCAAGCAGAATGCATTCTGGAGGGAGAAACAGCAGGCAAGGAGTGCAGTGTATGCGGTGCATCAGTGATATGCGCTTGGAGACAAATAAAGCAAGAGAGGAGATAGGCTGTTCCAGGAAGCAGGGAGCTGAGGGGAGGCCTCACTGAGGGGCTGGCATCTGAAGGAGGTCAGGGAGGAGGCATGTGGAAGTCTGGGGGGAGGCCCTCGGGGCAGAGGGAAGGAGAGGCTGAGGAGCAGCGGTGGGGACAGAGGGCTGGAGTTGGGGGAGGGAGGGAGCTTGGACTGTAAATGAGGCCTGAGGCAGAATGGGCTGGTGGGGTAAGAGCTTATAATGGGAGCTCTGGAGGGTTTTGGGCAGAAGCGGAAGGGATCTGACCCTGCGGGGAGGGTGATACAGAGCAGAAGCGGGGAAAGCAGCAGGAAGGCAATTGCAGAGACCCGGGGTCTTCCCCGGGAGTGGGCAGTGAAGATTTCAAGGAGTGGTCAGAGGACTGATATATTCTGAAGGCAAAGCCAACAATATCTGCTGACAAGTTGGATGTGAAATGTAAGAGAAGAGAGGATGGGCTCCTGGAAGGTTGCCCTTGCCAATGATCTTCCGTCCCCAGGGCCAGTCCCGGCATCCAGCACCGTCCTGGGTCAAATCCTGGCCAAACCCAGCCTGTCTTCTCTGTGTCCTTCCCTTCCCTTCCTTTTGTGCTTTTTCTCCCCTCCAAACTCAGACTGGAGCTGAGAGCAGGGGCTTAGATGTCAGTTTAAATCTGGTTTATCAATTTACCAGCTAGCTCATTTAACTCCATTAATGAGTCAATGTATGTAAAATGTCTGGTGCGTAGGATGCACTCAATAAATGGTAATTCTGCTCCTCTCTCTTCTATTAAGAGCTGATGAAATCATTCAGGGCAAAGTGTAATGACTAATTCCGTTAAGGTGGCATATTTGGGGGATGTATTGCATTTTAATGAGACGAGGAGTTTAAGGCGAAGGAATGAATCATTATTGCAGGTCATTGCTGAGTAAATCAGAGTGGGGTTTTTGTTAGCTGTTTTGTTTTGGAGGGGGCAAGAATTGATTTCGTTTAGAGTTCAAAGTGTGAAAGTCTCCTGTCACCCTTGAAATGACCTTCAACATTCATGACAACAATATTGACCGAGTTTCTCCTTTGGATCAGGCCTTGAGGATACAACGGAAAGCAGACAGCTGTGTTGTTGCCTTTTCTGGGCTTATGTTCTAGCAGGGCCCACGAGCATTAAACACAATACAAGAAGATGACATGCATGTGGGCAGGGAAGTAGAGGGGAGGCTGCCTAACATAAAGCAAGGGCTATTACGGCCTAAACCAGGCTCTCAATCCTGGTTTTTCTCAAAGTGATTGATTTAAAGTCCTGATACCTGGATCTCACTCCCAGAGATTCTGGGGTACCTCTAGGCATCAGGACTTTTTAAAGCTCCCCCAAAAGATTCTGATAGGCAGCCAGGGTGGGGAATTAATAGGAGTTAGCTAGATTCAGATGGGTTGATTGCCAGGTTGGGGAGGAACCAGAGTGAAACCTAAGGTTTAGAGGAAGTATGTGGCCCCTTCCAGAAACTGGAGGGATTTCCATGTACCTGGGACACAGCTGGGAAATGGGAAGAGTGGGAGATGAGATGGTGGGTGGGGGGGACAGGTCCTTGAGGGCCACCTGAGAATTGCACACACACACCAGGAGGAGGCATCGAAGGGAGGAGGTGGCATTCTGGGGGCCTCGCTTGGGCTTTAGGTGGAGAACAGTTGGTGGGAAGCAGAATCATAGTCCAGGAAACCAGTTGGGGGCTGTTTTAGAGTCACTTTGGTGGGGGGATGTAATTAAGTTTATTTATAAATTTTATAAACTGTGGATTGAACCCAGGACCTCGTGCATGCTAAGCATACGCTCTACCACTGAGCTACACTCACCTAGAGTCACTTTTGAGAATTGACTGACAGTGGCCAGGACGAGGGGTTCACAGTGGGGGTGATGAGAAGAAACAGACATGCGGGAGCTGTCTGGAGGACAGGGCCAGCTCTGCTCAGTAATGGACTGCATAAGGGGAGGGGCATCAAGGATGGCACAGACCTTCCAGCCTTGGGCTGGCTGCTTTGTTTCAGACCAAGCTGCCACGGACTGAGGACTGGAGGTGTAGACTCAGAATCAAGAGGATTGGAGAATGCATGTAAGGAGTCTGGCCAAGAGGAAAGTAGCCGATGCATGAAGAACGGTGCCTGTAACTGAAATAGGAAACGAGGGAGGAGAGACAGAAGTGGGGCGAGGGGCTCAGCTGGGGACCTGTGGGGGTTTGGTGTCTCCAAGATGCCCAGGAGGGTGGAGTGACTAGGAACGCGGGATCCTGGCTCTGCCACTTACCAGCTATGAACCGTTAGTCGTGTTGCTTTACTCTCATGTCACTGCTAGGACCACATAAGATAATGCCTGCAAAGTGCTTGGCACTGCCTCAGGCACCTGGTAGCAGCTCAGTGCGTGCGGCTCCTGCTGTTACCGAGTGAAGACCTGCTGGGTGTGTCTGGAGCCCAGGAATGGGCTGTGGCTAGAGGTACAGATGTGGGCATTGTGGGCTATGGGAGGGAATAAGATCACCCAGAGCACAGTGACAAGACTGGAGGACCCAGGATCTATTCTGAGGGGTGCCAGCAAGCCCAGGGAGGGAAGAAAGGGTGGTGAAGGAAGCTGCAGAGGGCCGCCAGAGATTAAGGAGGAAAGAGGTAGGAGTCCAGTGCCAAGAACAAGGGTAGGAGGTGGGAGTCAGTAACCCCTAGGGGTCACGCCTTTGAAACCAGGCAAGGGCCACAGATCTAAGGAGCTCAAGGTTGTGGCAACCTTGGTGAGAACAGAGAGGGCATGGGGGTTAAAGCCACAGTGCTGTGGGTTCAGGAGTGGGAGGTGGGGACTCTTCTAGGGGATTTGGCCCAGAAGAAAGGGAGAGAAGAGATGACAGCTGGTGGGGTCGGGGGCAGGAGAGGGTGTGACACGGAAGATAAATGAGCCTGGGTCCTTAGATTGACCTTTAGTTTCACTAACCATACCTGAAATGTATTATTTCCTTCCTTTACGAATGTGGGCACCAAACCACAGTGGTGTCAGCAACCCCTGAGACTGTTCACCAGTTGAAATCACTGACATTTGCTTATTGTATTCCCATTGTGATCAATGTGTAGACCATCATTTACACTTATCCTTGCTTCCAAATCACAGTAGTTATTAAACCTGCCACTAGACTTTGTTATTTAATGTATTAATAAAGAAGCACATAGACTACTATATCCCAGGTTTTTTTATACTTTGAAACTATATTTAAGGGTCATCAGTTTTCTTTGTTATTCTATGTGTTTTATCTTATGCATTTAAAACCTTATCCTGACACCCACTAGAATGGCTTTTATTTTAACAAAAGAAAAAAAAAGGAAGGAAGGAAGGAAGTTGCAAGAGTTGTCAAAGATGTGAAGAAATCAAAGCCCTTGTACATTGCTGGTGGGAATGTAAAATGACGTGGTCATTGTGGAAAACAGTTTAGTTAGTTCCTCAGAAAGTTAAATATATAGTAGTAAAGCTGAAAAATTGGGGGGAAAAGTTAAATATATAGTTACCATATGATCCAGGAATTCCACTCCTGGGTATATGCCCAAAAGAATTGAAATCAGGGGCTTAAACGGATACTTATACACAAATGTTCATACAGCATTATAAACAGTAGCCAAAAAATAGAAACAACCCAAGCGTCCATCAACAGATGACTGGATAAAGAAAACACAGTATATCCGTACAATGGCGTGTTATTCCACCATAGAAGTGAATGAAATTCTGATACATGTTGCAACATGGATGAACCTTGAAGACTTTTTGCAAAAGGAAATTGAAATAAACCAGATATAAAAGGACAAATATTATATGATTCCACTCAAAATTCACAGACAGAGTAGCAAATTTCATAGATACTAGAATGATGATTATTGGGGCTGAGGGGCGGCTGGGGTGGGATGGGGAGATATGGTTTAATGGGTATGGCATTTCCATTCAGGATGATGAAAAAGTGCTGGAGATAGTGGTGATGGTTGCATAATGCTGTGGATGTAATTAATGCCACTGAGTTATTCACTTAAAAATGGTTATAATGGTAAATTTCACCATCACCACCCCACTCACACAAGCCTTTATCCTGAGAAGGGGCGTGGCCAGCCCCGGGCTCACACATCATCATGATGTTAGACCATACTGTGTTTCTAGTCCCTGCTTGCTGGAGGAGGTTGCACAATCCGGCAGCAAGTGCACACTGACCTGCTCACCTGGGAGGTCCCTTCCACCCGAGACATCCACAAGCCTCCCAGAATGAACATCACATTCATACTTCAGTTGGTCAACCTGTAAATATTGACCCAGTTGACATCTCCAATGTAAGTGAGGGAAAATGGACTGGAAAAGCTAGCCCCAGATTCTGGAAAAGAATTTTGTATTCATCAGCAATAGATACAATGTAAATGTAAGGTACTGAGAATGAGTAATTTATAATCCTTTTTATGATGAGAAAATGTTCTGTAATAAGTTTTTAATTGACAGGATGAGTAGGTCTTAAAACAGGGTTGTATTTCAGGGCACCTTATGAAAGCATTGTGTAACAAAAAACCTATCATTTATACATCATTTCCAGAAAATGGAGTCTATCCATTTGACACTAAGCATTTTTTTAATCTAATGATTGTCATTTTTTACATTTGTGTTTTGAAAAGATCACTTTGGCAGCCAGGACCACATGTATGGTTGTGCAGGTTGTATACTGCACAAGGACACACCCTAAAGGAAGTATCATTCACATAGACCTCAAAGAATTGTATATTTATTATGAGTATTTCCAGCAGATGGCAGAAAAGGGTCTTGTTCTAACTAAATCAAGGAAGTAAAGTATCTTGAAGAAGGGGCTTCTTTTTATAATTTGCACAAAGGCACCATGGGCCAGTAATGCCCTTGTTGGCATGGATCTGAAGGAAGACAAAACTGGGAGCAGGGAAACTACTTAGACAGCCACTACAATTACCTGGGCTGGAAGAGAAGAGAGCCTTCACTTGGATAATGGCAACAAGTGTGGAGAAGAGGCACAAAGGTGTGTAAGAGTGACAAGGCCCGGAGAAGAAAGGGCGAAGAAGAGGGAGGGGTAGGGAATGACTCCCAGGTCTGTGCGTGGATGGAGCTGCCAGTCCCAAGACTGGTGGGAGGAGCTCTTTTCCGGGAGTGATTTGGATTTGGGGATGTGGTGAGTTTGATTTACCAGGTGACATCCCAGCAGGGCTGGAGGTGCAGATTTGGTGACATGGGAAGGAGAGTGGAAGCTAGAATCGTGAATGGATGGGTTTCCCAGAAAACTGCATGGCCTGAGCGGAGCAGAGGGCCCAGGGGCACTGCCACCTAGTGGGAAAATGGAACAAGTGAGCAGAGGCCGGGGAAGGAGACACTCATATTTTCTGTCCCAAGCCTTCATTTACTGTGTGTTATTTTCCATCTCCTGTGGCTGGCATTATCCAGTGTTGGTTTAGATTGTGTACAAAATGAGAGGATACAGGCTCTTCCAAAATAATGTGCGTGATGAGCTTTTCAACATCCTTTTTGGCTACAGAAATCATTCTTTTTACTATCAAATACTCAGCTGTATTCCAGATGGTTACTATTGCTGGAAGTGTGGCTTGTGAGAAGTGAGAGGTTTGCTATAGAAGTCTCTAGACTTCTGTGGAAATCTCCACCACTTAACCAAGTAATGATCTTCCCACAAAATTTGCAGTGAAACAAATGTGTGCTATATAAATTCAGTTTTCCTATTGATTGCCAGTTCACACAAGGATACTTGTGTTCCCAAGATCAATAAAATCACTCAAGAATGTAGCAAACTTTTATAGTTCAGGTGAATATATTTTTTATAGCAACCTTTGAAAATATTAATCATGATTAATGTTATTTCAGACATTTAAATGGTGAAGTCTGACCCAAGGAATGTTCAGACTAAACATCCAACAGAGAAAAGAACTCGTTGGTCTAGATTTTCTGCTGTGTAGTCTTAAGTTTTTTCTCCTTAAGGAAAAAAAGTTCTACCTCTTCTTTTGCACTAGAGCCCCTGATCAAGGTTTTCTTTCTTATAAATGATTTCAAAAGAGTTAGTTCTGGGGTCAAGCCTCACCCGTGTGGCAGCATCGTGCCTCCTGCTGAATCGCTGCCTTTAGCCTCTCCCGTTGCCGCATTCGACGGCGGCAGATTTTCCGTTTGTGCATCTAGCGTCTGTGCATCTGTCTGTCAAGCTGAAAATAACCTAGCCTTCAGGGGCTTCCTGAGGGCTGCAAGCATGTAGTGCTTCCCATTAGCTCTTCCTCTCATGCTGATGGTTAATTTGATGAACTTGAGAGGATACTTAACTGCTCCTTCTAAATGCAGGTGACAGAGACAAGACAGTGATGGTCCAAGATGCAAAATTATATTCAACTGCTCAGAAGCTTAAAACTGGGAGGCTCCTTGACCCCTCCCACCCATCTGGAAAAAGGGGTGAGTTTTGTGCTCCTTCCTTCCAGGTGTGGGGCCCCCAGGATCAGCAGGTACAGGAAACTCCTTTTTATTGTGCTCAGGGGGGAGCTGTACATTTTAACCTAGAGTCATAAAGCAAGCCTACTGGTGAAAGCTTTGTAACTACACTTCTTTATGACGGGTACCCTTTTTAAAAGAAAGAGAGGCTGGGCAGCAGTCTGAATGCAGCAAACCACATATCTAATACAGCATTAATTTCAAATACTCTGTCCTCCAGTCTCAGTAAGTTTGCTTATCCTTCTCAAAGTACAGTGCCCCAATCTTTGATTCAGAAAACGCAGTGACCACATAAACGAATTGTTGGTAAACACAATATTCCTTGCTTAATAACCTGGAAAAGATGTTGTGAGAATGAATTTGCAGTGATTTAGCGCTTTTCATTATGGAAATGCCATATAAATATTTAACTCTAATGCTTATTTTATTCTAATTTTTCATTAATCACATTTGCTTAGTTAATATGGCCCACTTATGCCAGGTTTTTATTTTATTGCGATAGATTTTATGAATGATGGCAATTGCACGTGCAATTTTGTTTGAAATTAGGTTGATTGTAAAGACTCATGCAGAATCGCCTGTTAATTTTAGTGTTTAGTATTTATGCCATTGTACCAGCAAATCCCCCCAACACACACCGGCCTGCACACATACAGACGCACAACACATTCATGCACACGTGCACATTACAATTTTCCCCCACGTATAAGTGAGACAACACATTGGCATATCACCTCCTTCCTCTAGGGAAGGAGTTTTTCTTTAAAGGTTCATTCATACTTTTGAAGGCAGATGAATTTGATTTAGCAGAACATCCTTCAAAAATTGAGAAAGAAAGGAAAAACAAAGGAGGAAGGGGAAAGCATTCAGGGGTATAAACCAATTCTATAGATTTTTTAAAATTTTTAATCAAAAACTTTGATAGTATGTGAAATAGTTTTAGGAATATTCCTTTCTGTCAACTCTTTCACATGTACCAAGGAGCCATGCTTAAGTCCTGAGGGATATGTGGAAAACCCCTGGGTCCCAGCAAACCTCCCTCCCCAGGTCTCAGAGGTATCCCCATTAGGAATTCCTTTTTCAGGTTAAGCAGTTCCTTGTCCGATAAGTTCTTCCTGCCCACTTTCCTTTAGGATGAGAGGGACCAGGGGCAACAAGTGAAGAAGGAAAAGAGATTTTGAAAGGGGTCTCAATGGTACAAAAGACA
This sequence comes from Camelus dromedarius, assembly GCF_036321535.1. NCBI lineage: Eukaryota > Metazoa > Chordata > Mammalia > Artiodactyla > Camelidae > Camelus > Camelus dromedarius. The sequence continues at coordinate 33,676,300 of NC_087443.1, read as the reverse complement.
GGCTTTACCTACATCACTATTCTCCTCAGAGATGATGGCTGTCTGCACACTGAAAGAAACTCAGGTTCTGTGTTAGGGTTCTGTTTTGGTCAGGATTAACTTCTGCTGACAGTGGCTTGAACAAGAGAGTTTATTTTTCTCTCATACAAAAGAGGTCTGTGGAAGACAGTCCAGGTCAGTAAGAAGGCTCCACAGTCGTGAGATTCCTGTTCCTTCTGTCTTGTTGCTCTATCATACACAACTTCTTCCTCTTGGTCAAAGATGGCTGCTCAAATTCCAGCCATCGTGTCCTCCGTCCACCAGTAGGAAGGGAAGAAGGGCACTGTCCCTTCACTGATGGACACTTCCCTGAAGTACCGTACAACACAACTGCTTGCCTTTCATTGGCCAGAACTTAGTCACATGACCATACTTATCAACAAGGGAGGCTGGGATATGCTGTCTTCATTCCTGTGATTATGTGCTCAGCAAAACATCAGAGGTCCACGTACTAAGGAAGATGGGGGAGAATTCATGTCGAGGGCAACTAAAAGATTTTGCCACAGGGTCATATGTCAGATCTTGCTAAAATATCTTACTTGTCTGTGACCTGAGTTCTTTTCGGTTTTCTGGATTTCTTCCCAGGCCCAGACGTAAAAATCACAAATGAATAAAAGTGATCAAACTCAAAGACCATTTCCAAAGAAAAGCTTTGGAAAGCTCAGACCCCATTCCATGATTGCCTATTAACCCTCCCTTGAAATTTCAGCGGAAATTCTAGAATTGGCTGGGAATGCCGCAAGGGACAACAAGAAGGCCCGGATAGCCCCAAGACACATCCTGCTGGCAGTTGCCAATGATGAAGAACTCAATCAGGTACGTATGAAGCATTGACACCAACCACGAAATGGGCCTGCCAAAGTCCCCTGCTACTGCACGGGGACCCGGCTGGCTACAAGTCCTTCCTGCTTCAGTGCCCAGGCACATTTATACTGGAAAATTCAGATCATGTAAGGGAAGAATAGGTTCTGCTAGCTGCATCATTTACATTCAAAATCGAGTTTTCTCTGGAATAGATCCCACTATATATTCTCAGTCTGGCCAGAACTTCTTTTCCTCTCTGTGTGTTGCCGGGGGAAGGTGCAATGCACATATGTTATTCTCTTTACAGTTTCTTCGCCCATACTTTGTTGGCGATTTATTCTGATGAGGGCAGATGTGTCCTTCTTTATATATCAAAACTGACCCTTTATATTTTAGAACTGACTCCAAAATCGAGTGAATTCCTACCCCCGACCCCCCGCCAAATCTGTGCAAGGTAGCAGGTATATAATATAAGAACTTTATATTAATTTTCTAATCTTATTATTTCAAATTGTCTGTGGTGAAGAATCAGTTCTTATTTCCAATGCATCATGGATAATTTCCAAAAATACAATAAAAAGTAATTACTAGAAAAGTTTAAAACCAAAACCATATAAACTATAAGCTACAATTTTTTTGTTACTAGATCCAATAGATAGACAATAACTGTCGATTGACTAGATTCTTCCTCATGATTTCTGTACTCCTTTTGTCACAGACAGGTCGCTGATAGCTTGTGGAGCAGCCCTGGTTGCAGACCACACTTGGCGTAGAGCTGCTATAGGGTGTAGAATGTATGTGTGGCAGTTCATGTCGATTAGTTAAAGTAAACATATCAATCAGGAGGTACATGGTCAAACATATTTTATTGATGGAATTTTCATGATCAAAGGAGAGTGAAAGCCATGGGTCTGTTGTTAACTGGGTCTAGCCCTTACATTAACCTTTGAACCTCATTTTGTCAAGCTGTGCTCCCACGTCTGAAGCTCTTTATCCTCTGTTATGTCTGGAATTTCAGAGCTCTGGGCAACATCGCTGGTTCCAGCCTCTATGTGCTTTCATTTTGCTCTGCTTGTTTTGCTTTCTGTAGAAGATCACAGGATGCCTTGATACCTACAGAGAAAAGCTCACACGTGTGACAGGGAAAGCCAGTTAAATCGTGTATTATATGCGGTTTCTTTGGAAAGCAGAGACCAGATTTAACACTTGTTTTGCCAACAATTAGAACTGTATTAAGGGGAGGGAGAGTGTAGCTCAGTGCTTAGCATGCACGAGGTCATGGATTCCATCCCCAGTGCCTCTGTTAAATAAAAAAATAATAATGATAATAAATAAATATCATCTCTCCCCACCACTGAAGAAAAAGAACTGTATTAAATCCAGAACCAGCAAGCTCTTTGCTGTCTGAGCTCATACGTTGTCTCTCTTCAGCTGCTAAAAGGAGTGACCATTGCCAGCGGGGGCGTCCTGCCCAGAATTCACCCTGAACTGCTGGCCAAAAAGCGAGGGACCAAAGGCAAGTCGGAAACTATTCTCTCCCCTCCCCCAGAGAAGAGAGGAAGGAAGGCCACGTCGGGCAAGAAGGGGGGCAAGAAATCCAAGGCTGCCAAACCACGGACGTCCAAAAAGGTGAGCCCAGGGACTGTCACAGAACAGGAGGGAAGTTGAACAATCCAAAGAAGAGGGTGTGGCCAGCATCCCTGAAGGACCAGGAACTGGCCTCAGCTTGGTGCTGAGAAAATGATAAGAATGTCTGTGGAAGAGAATAAAGAGCCTTTGAGATGCGCTCAGATCATCAAGCAGGGTCTCCCAGAGGTTTCCAAATCCAGAACAGAGGTGGTTTCCATGTTTCTAGATCCCTTCCACTGCCCCCACCAAAATCTTAAGTGAGAGATACTGGCCTGGGACTCTGCTTTCCATCTCTCCCCAGAGCTCCAGGTTGCACCCTGAAACCAATCTAGCCTCCCACAGATGGCCTGAGTGCAATGGCATTTCAGGTGTTTTGGATAATCTGATGCGCTAAGGAGCTATAGTTTAGAGAGGCCACCTATAGAGTAATACTTTCAGAGGCTGCCCAGTACAGCAACTGCTAGCCACATGTGGCTATTCAAATTTGAATTTAAATTAATTAAAACTACATGACATTCAGTTCCTTGGTTGTACCAGCCACATTTCAAGTGCTCAACAGCCCCGCACAGCTCAAATACAGACCATTTTCATGAGGGAAGGCAGTCCTATTGGACAGCGCTGCTTCAGAGCTAGTCAGTTTTCATTCCACAGTCCTCCATGATAGCAAAAAAGTTGATATAAGAGTTCATTTCTCAGCCACTGTGCCCCAGGGAAATCCTGGGGAGAAGGGAGGTTGAGCAGTGTGCTGTGAATGACCCCACTTGGCTTATTATCAGAAGCTGCAGGTGTTGAAAAGACCAAGAATAACATACCCATGTCCAGTTTGAGTGAGGACCACGGGTACATGTGAGCCCCTTAAACACACTCTGTTTTTTGCTGTATTCTTTTCTTTTCCTCATATTGCTGTCTCTTGCTTCCCTCTGCTGAGAATAACAGAACATAACACCTGACCACTTCCTTTCATATCCCAGTTGGTGGGAGCCAGGGGAAGGACTTAATAAAGCCACTTTGGGCTTTTGTTCTGGATTATTTCTCATCTGTTCTTCTGATTTCTACCCAGTCCAAACCAAAGGACAGCGATAAAGAAGGAACTTCAAATTCCACCTCTGAAGATGGGCCAGGGGATGGATTCACCATCTTGTCTTCTAAGAGCCTTGTTCTAGGGCAGAAGGTAACAAAGAGGATTGTAATGTGGTGCCGTAAAACACTATTGCATTTTTATAACCTACTGTTCACAAGCAATGATGCTTCCTTCATCCCTTCCTCCCCGAATACGACTTTCACCCTGGTCTTGAATTATTCATTTTTAAACTAAAGAGCTATGGCAATGTCTGCATTGTAAGGAAAAACAGGCTCTTTAGTGCTGAGAATTGTTCATGCTGACAGTGGTCAGCCAGACGTGCACGTAGTGGATCTTTCTGGTCAGTATCTTTCTTGTCTCTGTGCCCCAGTTACCTCTGTGCCTACCAAAATATCCGTAGCTAGCTTTCTCAACCAGCCTTTGGGAGGCCCGCTTTATATGGTGTCATGTCATTTTTCAAAGGCAGAAAATAGAAAGATATGTTCCCCAAATATCCCTTGTGTTAGAGATGAATTATTTGCCAATAATTCAGTCTGCTTGCCTTTCTAGACTGCAGACAGAAAACAAACAGGGTTATACATTTGAACATTTTTCAGCAGCATAACAGCAGCCCAGCCAGACATGCAAATAATTCATTCCCACAAGCATAACAGACAATTTATCTCCCAAGTCAACTGGGGCTGAAATAAGATACACGCGGAAACAGTCAGTTAATCACATCTCGGATTGCGAATGTTTGCAGCCTGACAATAGTACGAACCTCCGTCGAGGCGATTGGGAAGAGCGTGTTTTGAGAAGAGCATAAACGTGGTGGGTTGCTAATTCATCACTGATGGAAGCAGGGAAGCAAAGAGGTGGAATTTATGTCCACTCCGGGGGCAGTCCGTGGTTATGTGATGATTAGCTTTCTCCCTGATCTAGGGGAGCGGGAAGTTCTAGCTCACATGGGAGACGACGCTGAATGCCTTCCATTCCACTCAGCCATGAACACAGAGGGCAGCACCTCACAAGTGTAGCCCCAAGCATATGGTCCCAAAAGGCAAGATGGCCAGACGTAGGCGGGTCAGAATCCTGGAGCCCATCACTTCTCCCAAGCAGAGTGGTTGCCTTTGCATCCCTGCCCCCAAAAGTCTGTGCTGCTCTGGAAAGAATGCAGGGAACTGAGTAGCTTCTTGCAGGAGCTACTCAGAGAATCTGACCCCGAACATGGAGGCTACGCGGGTTGGAAATGAAGGCATAAGCTGTAAGGAAAGGAGGAGGAGGGCAGGTCCTGTTCTGCTGCTGGAAGGGGAGGCAGGTTTGTGGCATGCTGCTCACCTCAGAGTGAACATTAAATCCACTGAGCTCAAAAGAGCCTATTGACAACCACATGCCTGGGACACTTGAGACGGGCGCCCCAGGTACAGCCCTTTCAGTCGACGGTCAGTATAGGTAATTGAGACAACAAACAGATGTGGCGTAAAACATGAAGGTTTTTCATAGGACTTGATCTCCCCACACTGTCCATCTTCTCTTCTCAATGCAGCTGTCCTTGACCCAGAGTGACATCAGCCATATTGGCTCCATGAGAGTGGAGGGCATTGTCCACCCAACCACAGCCGAAATTGACCTCAAGGAAGATATAGGTAAGGTCCTGAGACTTCGGGCGAGGTGCCAGGGGAGAGCCACTGTTTTGGCATGTTCTTGTGAAGTCGGTTATTGTCAATCCCTGCTTGGTGGACATGGGGTATAACTGAGCAGCATTACCAGAGAATAATGAATTTGTTTTAGATATGCAAATAGTTTTGAAATTTTTATTGAAGTATTCTACAAAAACAGATCTCTAGTGCACAGCTTGATGAATTTTTCTCAAAGTGAACACAACTGTGTGACCAACACCTTGATCGTGAAACAGAACCTTACCAGCAGCCCCACAAGTCCCCCCTCATCCCTCCAAGGGTAACCACTATCCTGTCTTCTAACAGCACAGAGGGTTTGTCATCTGTTTTGGATTTTATATGAATGAAATGTCTAAGACAGCACTGGGGGGAAGAAACAAAACAAAAAGCCCAGGCCCTACCCACTGCCCTTAACTCCCTCCATGTGGAAAGACTCCCCCTTGTGGCCTTAATCTTGAGCTGTTTTGAAGTGTGTCCTAGCTTCTCACAAACAAAACAAATTTATCTTTTTAAGAGTTTATCTTCTTTATCATTTCTATACTTAACCTCTCTGAACCTCAGTTTCCTCACCTGTAGGGGAGGATAACAATAGTACGTCTCACAGGTGCTGTGAAGGTGAAATAAGGCAACACAAAGAGGGGGCTTAGCACAGTGCCCCGCTCACAGGCATCTGATAAAAGACGGTCTTCTTCACGGTTGCTGAGTTGTTAGAAGGAGTCCCTCCCATCATGATTCTGTTCTCCACTACCATCGCCCAGACCAACCACCCCATGCAGATAAGGCCCTGGTGTATTCTTTTTAAAACATTATATGTTAGTACAGAGAAGTTTAAGCATACACAAAAATAGCAAAAGAATGCGATGAACCCACACACCCCGTTGCGATCATCAACTGATGACCAAGTTCAGTTCAGCTCTGCCCGAACCCACGTGCCCCCAGACATAGTATTTTATCTGTGAATATTTCAGAATGACACGGGCTATTTTTTAACAAAATAACCACAATACCATTATCACAACTAAAAATAATTAACTTAATATCATCAAATATCCATTGTTCAAATTCCAGTTGCATTATAAATGTCAGTTTTTTTTAAAAAATGTGTTTGATTCAGGCTCCAATAAGTCCACACATTACAATTGGCTAAGTTCCTAAAAGTCATAGGTTCCCCCTTCATCTTTCTCTTTTTTTTCTTAGCAATTTATTTGTTGAGGAAGCTGGGCCATTTGTCCTGTGGGGTTTCCCACAGTCTGGATTCTGTTAATTCCATCCTCCTGGTGTCGCCTAAGTTTCTTATAAGTTGGTAGTTGGAGCCAGAGGCTGAACTAGATTCAGGTTCAAAACTTTTTGTCATGACTGCTTGGTCAGTGATGGAGCTTTCTTCCATCAGGAGGCACATAGTGCCCTGTTCTCACTGATGCCCCTTCCCTAGCTTTGTCCACTCGTTAGGGGTTGCAAAGGGGAGATATTCTAATCCTAGCATTCCTTCTTTATTTCACTGGAGTGCTTCCACAGAGGGAAAGACATTATTCCAATGTCTTCAGGGAAGAGCGTGGACTCACCTTGCCTTTTGCGTGGTCTCACCTGGCCCCTGACCCGAAAGTGGAGCACAGCAGCCTGGGCCTAATTCTTCTGCTTCTCAGCGTGAACTTGGCTACCAGCTTCAGCTACCCAGCAGAAAGGTCTTTAGTGACTAACCCCTCAAAGCTCTGCATTTTCCTTTGAAAACTGAGGGCCAAATTGGGGGCACAACATTCCAGGCTGCCCTGGGCCTATGTCTGTCCTTCGGCCCCAGGGACTTACAACACATAGATGGTGGTGAGATGGGAACAGGATCCCAGAGCTCTCCACCCAGAGGTTCCTGCCAGGCCATCTGTCAGCTGGGGCCAGGCCCCCCGTTGTGGCTGCACCCGCCCCAAGCGTGACTCTGGGGCCAGGCCCCCCGTTGTGGCTGCACCCGCCCCAAGCGTGACTCTGGGTCCAGGCTTAGGACCTGGTGACAAAAGGCAGGCTGCAGGGTCTGTGAGATGCCCCATGATGGGGGTGGGGGGTGTTGCCATCAAGCAAAACCCTGAATTCAACCAGCACACCATGACACTGAGCGCAGAGCTCAGAACACTAGAGCCTCACTTTTTTTAGAAGATCACCTTTAGGGTTCATGTCATGAGACTGCTTTATGGCCAAATCACCCCCTAAAAAGGTCCTTTAAAGAGTTTGCTATGAAGTGTGTCGATTGCCAACAATATAATTTGTACCATTCATTTACTCTGATTGTACTCGCAATAGGTTTCTTCTCCCACTTATACCTCTCTTTATGTTTTTTCTTACGCTTCCTTTTTGCTTTCAAGAGGGATCCGTCTTTTCTTTCTCCAGTATCATTTTCTTCTTCAGTAGAGACCTCTAACTGTAAATTAAATATCAAGTTAAGAAATAAAGACATAAGTTCAGAAAAAAGAAAACCTTATTTACCTAATCCTAACCTTAAATTTATAAAAACCTTTGTTTTTTTGTTTGGGGGTTTTCTTTTTCTTTTCTTTTTTTCTTTCTTTTTATAAGTATTTATTTATTTATTTGCAAACTTCTGAAGCTTCTTTTTTAATGATGTCTTTCTGAGAAATTTTTAAAACTTGTGATTTGGGAGTTAGGCATTCTGCATCTTCAGAGCTACTTCTCTTCCTTACCCCTCCCCACTCCATTCTGACTAAAAGTTCTTGTCCTGCCTCAGTAGCTTTTGCTGGTTGTTCTTTTGTTTCAAATTCCACGAAGGCAAATCCCTTTGGCTCTCCAGCAGACTTACAGTGTGATATACTTATGTAAATGACATTGCCACATTTCTCAAATACTCTTTCAATCCAGCTGTGATTAACATTTTGGAGAAGTAACTCCTACGATACATTAGAAGCAATATTAAATAATTAAAAAAAAAAAAAAGAATGTGCTAGAATCTAAGTCCTGCTGGACAGAAGCCCAGGGACCCCTGCCACCAGTAACCACTGGCAACCAGGATTTCAATTGCAAAGTTTTACCCCTACTTTCTAAGCATTTTTTTAAGACCTAGTAAAAATATGTCAGAGTGTATGTAATTAATGACTTTGAAAAGAGCAACCAGAATGGTTTTCCTTTTTCCTCCTTCACAGGTAAGGCCTTGGAAAAGGCTGGGGGGAAGGAGTTCTTGGAAACGGTAAAGGAGCTTCGCAAGTCCCAGGGCCCTTTGGAAGTTGCTGAAGGTGAGTGTGGAATTGGGCCCGTGTCCCGAGCACAGCCTCACCGAGGTCCCCTCCAGCAGGACGTGCTTCACGCATATTCAGTTTGCAAAGCAAAATAGGCCGTAACAATCTGAAAGCTACTTTAGCATCTCTCAGATGATCTGAGCAGGCCCGTGTAGATCATTTCATACATTTGGGGGACTATAAAGTGTCTGGATAGTTCAAGCCAATTTGTATCAGCTCACCCAAAAATGGTCTAGAGCAACTGGGTGACTTAGTGTGTGTGTGCTAAAATACACATAACAAAACTTACCCATGTCCAGTTTAAACGGGCACAGTTCACTGGCATGAAGCGCACTCCGTGCTGTTCTGCCGTCACCGCTGTCCGGTTCTAGGACGTTTTATCACCTTCAGCGGAAACCCCATGCCCGTTAAATAGTCACATCCCTCCCCCAACCCCTGGCAACCACCAGTCTGCCTTCTCTTTCTGTGGCTTTGCCTCTTCTAGATATTTCATAAAAATGGAATTGTATAATATGTGATCTTTTGTGTTTGGCTTCTTTCACTTAAAAGTTTTCGAGGTTCATCCTGTGGTAGCGTGGCTCAGGTCTTCATTCTTATGGCTGGACACTATTCCATTTGCTTATCCATTCATCACTTGGGTTGTTTCCACCTCTGGCTATTGTGAATAGTTGCTCTGGACATCTGTGCACAGGGTTTTGTTTGAACGCTTGTTTTCAAGGATATTGGCTAACTTCTTGACAAATGGGTCTAATTTCAGCCTTGTGTCCCCACCACACCACCTCCAGTGACCATCTAGTCAGTGCCAAGTGCTGTCCTGGTGCTGGGGCTCCAAAGACAAATAAAACCCATTCCTTCCCTCAGGCACTGGACAGTCTAGGAGAAGAGACAGACAGAGAAGTGGGGCACAGAGGAGCCACGCCCTCTGCTTGGAGGAGCTGGGGAGACTCCAGGGAGGATGTGAGACCCACCTGGGTGCAGGGACATTGTAGGCAGTGAGGGCACGATGTATGAGAGGGCTCAGTCAAGGGCCAGCAGGAGGAGGAGGGAAATGGCAGCCGGAGAGGAGCGTGGACCTCGGGCTGTGCTAAGGGTCTGGATTTACCCCAATTAGATGAGAAGGGTGCCTTTGAAAGTTGAAGCTGGGGCTGTCATGATCAGATTTGATGGCAAGAAAAGTAGTGGGGCTTCCAGTCGAGAAAGAACATGAGTCCACACTGCAGCCTGCACATACCACCCCTCACACACATAGTGATGACAGGTCAATTTTCTTTTTTTAAATGGATTCTATGAACCACAAAAAATAAAAAATTAAAATTAAAAAAAAATTCTAAGAACAGCGCTGAAATAGAAGATAAACACACACGTGCACAGAGATAGAAGAGCTGCAGGCGGCAGCAGCCAGGGCGGCCGTCAAAGCCGCAGGCTGGGCTTCGGGTCCGGTGTTACGTAGAGCCATCAGGACGTCAGCTCTTACCTGGTGATGGGATCAGAGTCACCTCATGCTTGGAGGGGACCAGAGCCAGGCTCATTGCTCAGAGCAAGGGCTAGATAAAACTCCCACTGCCCTTACTGGGAGCCAAAGCTCTGACCACCACCCGGGGCTACGGCTCATGTGAAATCTGTTGTCTAGCGCAGCAAAAGACTTGCCCAGGCCCGCAGTCGTGATGTCTACTGGCTGAGTGTCTGGATCTACCACACCCCCTCTATGACCATGAGACGGCGCCCTGGATTGTCCATATAAGACTGGATCCTACCTGGGGGAAAGTGGGGAGGCACCCAGCAAACTGCCTGACAGGGTGGGAAGGGAGAAAAATAGCCTCTCTATATAGAAAAAGTGCCTCCAACACAGTTCCAGAGACAGAAAGTAGAAGGTAGAGAGGCAGTATGTAAAATGATTAAGCGGTCCAAACTACCGTGTGTAAGGGAAATAAGCCACAAGGATATATTGCATAGCTCGGGGAACAGAGCCAATAGAGCGAATTTTTTATGATAAATTTAAATGGAGTGTAATCTATAAAAATGTGGAATCACTATGCTGCATACCTGAAACTAATGTTGTAAATCAGCTATACCTCAACTGAGAAAAAGATCATGGCTGAGAATTTTCCAGAATGAAAAAACATTGAGATATTAAATCAAAATAAATACTGGCCTATCATAGTGACATTTCCAAAGTTCAAAAATCAAGGGAAACCTGAGAAGCCACCTAAGGAAAGGCAGAGCTTTTTTAAAGATGGTTCTTCTGACAGTGGACTTCTCAGCAGCAGCAAAGGATGCTTGGAGATGGAAAAGAAGTATCTTCAAAGCACTAAGGGGAAAACTGTGAACCAAGAAGTCCACATGTTACTTTGTTATTGTTCAAGACGGAGGGTGAAAGATGTAGGATTTCAGAGAGACAGAAGTTGAGTCAGAAGTCCACAGACCCTTGTTGAAAGGACTACAGAGGCCTCACTGGGAGAAATGGAAGTAAATCTAGAAGGAAGGAGAGGGCTGCAGAAAACAAGTATGAGCTAAGAAATTGAGGCACCATCTGTTAGGGCTAAGTATTCAGGGCCAGTCAGCAGCAGCTCCCTGGGAAGAAGGGATTGGTGAGGGTGAATCTGGAAGAGGGGAGACAGTTCATCGGGGTCTAACATTACATTTCATTTAGTTCCAAAACACCATCGGTTGTAAGAGATTCCCTGCTTGTAAGAAAGAATCAGTTTCCAAGGTGGAGTGTCTAATAGGAGACCCCACATAAAACCAGGACATGTTCAGTTTAAGAGCGAGCAAGACATGAACACACCGTGCAGAAAGGGCAGCAGGTCTATACCTTGACCTTGGCATTGGGCAGACTTGGTGGGAGAAATTTGAACCACAAGCTGGTACTCCTGTGGATTTGCAGCCAAATCCAGTGAGGCCCAAAAACCAAGCAGGGAAGTTAATGGGATGTGACCTGGGTCTGGTAGGGTCCCCAGTTGACATAGAAGCAAATGCAACTTCTCTCTGGAAGGACTCAGCTCAATCCAGGCCCACAGTGATTGTAAGATGCATCCTGATTCCAGCCGGGACACTGGATGAGACAGGGGTGGGAGGTGGCGATGGAAGTGAAGCAGACGGGCCTGGAATGGGAGAGTCAGGGGAAAACTGATGGGTGGTGCCGGTGGCAGAGATGGAGACTCAGGCTTTGGGAGTGAATGATGATTTTGCTGGGCACCTGGGGACCTTTGCTCCACTCGGCTCCTTGAGTGGCACAGAGCCCCAGCTCCACTAGGTAGGTGGCTTAGGGGCCAGCAGCACAGGGCTGCAGCCAAAGTGGCCCCAAGGGACTGGAGAGTGGCCAGTGGATCAGACCAAACCTCTCCTGTGGGGATCGACAGCCACAGGGACTTACCTAGAGCTCCTCATTATCAGTTCTGTCGCTGATGGGAAATAGGTTTGGGGGAGTAAAAAATAAAAGCAAGGAATATGAACTGAACTTATGAGACAAGGTGGGCATAATCCAATTTCACAACCCATTTTGAACACCTGCTCCTGTCAGGCTCCTCGGGTATATAGAGATGATCAAAAGACAATCCCTGACTGAGGGGTGCACAACCAAGTGCAGCGGTTCTCAATCTACAGAAGGTCCTAAAATCACCAGGCACAAGTCCTGCATCAGACCTGCCAAGTCAGGATCTCAGTGTGGGTGACAGGGGAGGGCTGGTCCATTTTTTAGAAGCTGCTGTATTCATTTCTAATTGCTGTTACAACAAATTAGCACTAACTTAGTGGCCTCAAACACCACAAATGTATTCACTTAGCGTTCTGGAGGTCAGAAGTCCTCAGTGAGTCTTAAACTAAAATCGAGGTGCTGGCAGGGCTGGTTGCTTCTCAGAGAACTTCCTTACCTGTTCCAGCGTCTAGGCCGCCACATTCCTTGGCTCCTGGATGCATCACTCCAACCTCTGCTCCATCGTCACAGCTCCTTTTCCTACCTTTGCCCTCCCTGCCTCCATCTTATTAGGACCCATGTGATTGCATTTAGGGCTCATGTGGATAGTCCAGGATAACCTCCCCAATCTCACAGTCCTTCACTTAATCACATCAGCAAAGTCCCTTTTGCCACGTAAGGAAACATTCACAGGTTCCAGGATTAGGACATGGACATCTGGGGGAGGCCATTCCTTGGTCTCCCACAGCCACCAGAGACGGTTCCAATGTGAACCTTTGATTAGGAATAGCCCAGAAGGCAGACCATGTGAAAGTGTGACATACTGTCACATCAGCTTTAAACGCATTTATCCAAAGCTTGTGCCTGCTGTCAAAAGTAATTCTGGCGTGGCTCCTACTCTCCAGTAAATGTATGTTCCTCATTAGAAGCCCCAAACATTGTCCGGCCAAGTTCTCTATTGCCCTCGTCCCCCACGCCTCTAAGAGGGACACAGGAGATTCGGCCTAACCCCCTGGCTAAGGTGAAGATGTAGGAAATAACCTGCGGCATTACTCTCCCCTGTCCCAGCTGCCGTCAGCCAGTCCAGCGGACTTGCAGCCAAATTTGTCATCCACTGTCACATCCCTCAGTGGGGTTCCGACAAATGTGAAGAACAGCTTGAAGAGACCATCAAAAACTGCCTGTCAGCGGCAGAGGACAAGAAGCTGAAGTCAGTGGCGTTCCCGCCCTTCCCCAGCGGCAGGTAAGATGCGCTCCCCAGGCAGGTGGCAGGGGTGCTGGGTCCGATTGTCCAGCCTTCTCCCTGGGGACCAGCTGCTCCCCAACTTGGTCAATCCAGTCTGGCCATCCCAGAGGATGTGCCCAAGGGCTGCCAGCATACCCAGGCACATTGACCAGGTGATAGAGCAAGAAAGCCAGTTTCCATCCTTTAAAACACCTGGAGAAAGGCAGCTTCCAGGAGGAGAGGGAGGTAAAGTCCTCTTTTGAAAGCCTGCCATATTGAAAGCCTACGTTCCCTGTCCCTGTCTAGAACACAGGATCAGAAACACCAGGCTTCAAGGTGCTTGCTCCTCAAAGTGTGGTCCACAGATGAGCAGCAGTGACCCCACCAGGTTAGGACGCAAGTCTCAGACCCCAGCCCAGACCTGCTGCCTCAGAATCCCCAGGGTCTTCTGGGGCTGCAGCTGGAGGAGCCCTGAGACTGCGGCTCTGACAAACACCCACAAAAGGGAAAGGCTCTCAGCATGGGATTGCTTTGAGGGGTTAGGAGAAATGATTGTTCTAATTGCCACAGACCCCGACTGAGCACAGGAGCAATATTTCAGGTAAATAATGAGGCTATCTGTCCTCACATGTAGCATGGCCTCTCTCCTCATGCTCACAGCCAGAGCGAGTTATTGCTTTAATTTGGAACACCCTCTCAAGAGAGGCCCCTCCGTAGCATAGTTTGATTTACACTCTGAAGACATTCTGTTGCAGGAAGCAGAGTTACGGGAAGGCAAAGAGAGAAGGAACGAGGTCTAGCTTCCTGCGGTGGTCCTGTCTCAACCTGAGCCACCAGCGCTGGGTCCGCAGGCTGACCCAAAGGAGCTGCCAGCTGAATTCTCTATGTAGCTGGGACCACGTGCAGGGATGTTCTGGGCTGGACACTACAGCCCAATGAGGAGAATTCATATCAGGCAGGCCCATCCTGGACCTGCCCAAGGGCACTTAGTGGCTGATCCCAAATGACCAGGGGTGTCACCTTGACGGCCGTGTCCCTGGTGGACAGCTCTATCATTGCATCCTGGGGCTTAGGCCTTGCCCAGAGTCATCACTGCTGAAGTTACACTGGCATGTCCATAAGGGTTAGTGAGAGGAACGTGAAGTGCATGAATCAGGAATTATGAAGACGTATTTTTGAACATACATTTTTTGCCCTTTAAGAAACTATCTGTTTTGCATGTAAACCAGTTTTGAGGAGCTAATAAAACCTGTATTTGCCTTCTTGAAGACCAGGTGTTTTAAATGCTGAGTTGGTGGTTGTAAAGCTCAGCTGGACTTGAGTCAGGCAAAGTAGGTTCAAGCACAGGGTACCACTCACCCCAGATAGCACTATGACCATGGCTAAAACCACTGTGCCTCTCTGAGCCAGCATGGCACCAGTAAAGTGGGGACAGTGTCCCCTGCTTGCCCCCTCCCAGGATGTCCCTCTGACTAGGGTCAAAGGGGATCATGTGTGGGCCAGCCTGCACATGGTGAGACCCCCACCACCAGTGATAGGAACAAAGGCCTGGTGCCAAGATAAGAGGGAACCACTTTGCCCCTATACCAGGCTGAGGGCAAAGTCACACCATGGGTCCTGGGGACCAAAGTGACACCGGCTCTTCTTTTCCTTTGGTGCAGAAACTGCTTCCCCAAACAGACGGCAGCCCAGGTGACCCTCAAAGCCATCTCGGCCCACTTTGACGACTCGAGTGCATCCTCGCTGAAGAATGTCTACTTCCTGCTCTTCGACAGCGAGAGCATCGGCATCTACGTGCAGGAGATGGCCAAACTCGATGCCAAGTAGCCGCCCCACACCCGCCCGGCGGGGCCACGCTTACCAACAGGAGTCAGGAGCATCAAAGTCGCAGGAGCCGGGTTTCATTGCTTAAAAGGAGAGAGGAGGGGTGACGGCAGGGGAGCGGAGGGCAGCAGAAAGGGAAGTGGGTAGCAGAGGCTGCTGGAGCAGGTCCTGCCCACTGGAAGAGCCCTCTGCATTTTATACTCTCGTTAAAAAGAGCCTCAGTCCATAATTAACCAGGTCTCCACGAGGGGTTTCTTTCCATGTGTTTTCTTCCTGTTGTTTTAGAAATTTTTTAAAAAACAGACTTCGTTTTAGATTTATAGCATTGACTTTTACACACACACAAAAATCCTCTCGAAATTCTTACAATCTTCTGTTTCTCCTTTTTGCAAGGAAAGAGGGCAGAAAAGTGAGTCGGGCTTTTTGGCTGTCTGTGTTCAGTGATGGAGAAAATCA
The DNA here is from genome assembly GCF_036321535.1 of Camelus dromedarius. NCBI lineage: Eukaryota > Metazoa > Chordata > Mammalia > Artiodactyla > Camelidae > Camelus > Camelus dromedarius. Next base: position 33,660,942 of record NC_087443.1, on the reverse strand, counting down.
GAAAGGCATCTCACTGGTGCTTTTCTTTCCTGTTTCAGTGCCCCCACCCCTCCCCCTGTAATATCTGTAACTACTCCCACAAAGGTTTTGCTTCAGGCTTTTTTTTTGGTTGTTGTTTTTTTAAGAAAAAGAAAATGAAAAGAAAAAATAAAAGATCCAGTGTCTTTCTTACAAAATATTCTTTTATTGCAACATTTCCTCAGTTTGGAGAACTGTGTCCCCATGAGTGGAAACTTCTAGAATGTTATAACTAGAACAAGGCCTGTCGCTGTGGGGCTGAGACTCCCACTATGCTGGGCCCCAGGTCAGACAGCACAGAATGGCTTGCTTTCCTCAGGCAGCAGCTCCCAGAAAGGAAGCCTGCTTGGCCGCAGTCCACAGAAACGGAGGGCTGGGTGAAGTCTCCGCGAGGTGGCCATCCTTTGGGAGAGAGGCACGGTCTCACTTAGGCCTGGGCAACAAAATGGAACAGACGTGGGCCACCGCCCAGACAGGACAGACCAAGAACCCTAGTGAGGCTGGTATCCCAAGGACAAGGACCCAGCGGCTACCATTAAAAGTGGACGGAGAGGGGCAGGGTGGGCAGGAGTAGGGCCTGAATTTATTCAGATGAATTCGTCAACCACTTCTGCCATAGAGATATCACCATGTGGTCCAGAATAAGCTTGTCCTGGTTGGAAGTCCTCTCCCAGATAGAGGAGTCATTTTTATACCTTAACTTGACAGGTTGCAGGCATTATTACCACATGGCTGGGTCTCCAGATAAGTGACGTTGGGGTTGGCCAGAAAACTAGAAGCACAGAACCACCAAGGTTCCCACGGGGCCCCCCGCCCCCAGCACCAGCTAGAGTTTTATCACTTAAAAATTTGCCTGTGATCGTAGCTGGGAAGCACATGGATTCACATGCTGGACCCCCCACCCCGCTCCCTGAACTAGCCAGAGGGCAACCCACCAACGATCATGCTAACTCAGCTGCCTTCCCTGAAACACCTCTGGCAGCTGGCAGGCTAGGCTTCCGTCTTCACCTGTCAGCTTTGTAAAAACTCACTCTCCATTAGGATGGAATAACCAGGAGGAAATTGTATCTAACTCTTTTCAAGTGTAACCTATGGTATATATTCAGGATCTAAAAATGGAAATATAGAAAGTCTCATGAAGTTCAAAGACTGTAGGGACCAGCAGTTTAAAACTAGGCTCCAGTTAACAACCTGAGTGTTGCAGAATTCCTCACCTCCTGATGAGATGGGAGAGACTAGGATGTAGGCCGCCTCTCCACTCGGGTCCCCTTCCTTGGCTGGTGTCCATGTGCAGACCCTCCTTCCTGCCCTCACAGACAGGGAGACCTTTCCTGCCACCAAGAGACTGAGCTCCCTCCCCTGCTCAGAGCTCTGAATGCTACACTCCGTGAGTGCGTGCACACACATCCAAGAGGAGCCTGGGGTGGAGAAGGTGGGCTGTGCCCTCCTCAGGACCAAGTGAACCCTTCAGCGAGCACAAGTGCAAGCTGACCTTTTAAAACCCAGACAGACTCCTTTAGGGATGTCCTTTTTAATGACAATCTCTCTCCCTCCTCTCTCTCTCTTTCTCTCTCACTCCCCCCTCCCCCATTTTTGGTTTTCTGTAAGTTGCGATTCTGGTCAGTACATCACTGGCATCTTACTCCAGGAAGAGATTTTGCCCTTTGGCATTTGTCAAGAGGGTACCATCTGTCAAGAAATCCATTCAATGGCAGCAGTGGTACCTGTCTCTCGCCCAGCCTCCACATCAGGGTGGAGACTGCCGCATGGTTTTCCAGCTTGAGGAGATGAACAGGTCCCGGCTCTTGGCCAGCCGCACCATGAGCCGCCCCACGTAGAAGCCACTGATCTGGCCCACACCGTCATTTCTCCCCATGGCCAGGAGGAACGTTAGCGCACCTGCGGAGCAGAGATGAGCACAAACTAGAATCCTGCTCACTGTTCAGGGGCCTGCAACTCCCATAGCACAAACCCTTCCTGGGGCCTTTGGTGTCAGGACAAGCAAATGCATGAGGCTTTCAGGAAGGCAGGCACGTCCCTGACATTTTTATCTAGAGCCCCAGGGGGGAGGTTTCTGTCCCCAGCTTTGAGAGTTTGTTCCAGCGGTCAAGCCCACAAAGGCTTCACCATGTCTAACCCTAACTCTTAAAACAGTACCACATGTGGGGCTTCCTGACCTGGCCTGTAGGCTTTGAGAGGCCTCTGCTTCATGGAGTTGATGATGTTGGTCACGGCAACATTGGCATGAAGGCCGGCATGATAGGCCATCTTGGGCTCCTTCACGTCAGCGCAGTCACCGATGGCGTAGACATGGCTGCAGCCCTCCACCTGGAGATACTCGTTCACTTTCAGGGCACCATTACTGGCCAGTCCGTCATCTGCCAGGCAAAACCAGCCCAAAACCAAGAATCTAAGCTGCCATAGGAAGTGGCCACCAGAACGTGAGGAAGATGGGCTGGTCCAACCACCCTCCAAAGGCACATCTTCACGAGGCAAGCCTCCCGCCTGGTTTATTTCTGCCTGAAGTCCCCACCTCAGAACTCCTCCTGCACAGGTGAGCTTACTATTCCAGGGTGTAAACTGGTCAGAAAGACCAGCAAGTGTCGTTTCATACAATGCACATAACTCTTTATAAGTCACCACAATTAACAATGATTCACTTACGATGATTAAGTTAGAACTTAGTCAAATCTTAATTTCCTTCGGAACATGGATCAGATTTTTAAAATAAATACAGGGCTTTAATAAATGATAAACTTTTCTTTTTAAGGGACTTAAAAGAATTTATCTTTGAAAATATAACACTAGGACAACTAGGTGTTAAATTCTGGGATCTCTGTACATTATAAGCCCTTGATCCCAGCCCCACACATGGTCTGGACTAGCTTCCTTCTTCTGGGATTGGATAATTCTTTCCTGCCAGACACTTAGCAGGAGCTCCTCGTCCAGCAAACATACTCAGGAGTAACTGATGGGGACCTGTGGACACAGCCACCACAGGGCCTCCAGGTCACAGGTAGAGCTACCAGCCCAGCTCCCCTCACCCCAAGTCAGCTAAATAGTTCAATATTGAGCTTTAAGAACATGAGGCCACATTATTGCCCTACTCCCCATGATCATTCCAAGCTCAAGTGGCCAAATGTTTGGATCAGGGTTTGGGAAGAGCAGCACACCTGTGAACAGACAAAGGCCTGACCCAGGAATTTCCTCTGTATCTCTGTTCTAAGGAAAGTAACAAAACCAATCTTTTTTGCCTCTCTGATATCTGTTCCCATCTCTCACCACAAGGGGGCAGGACCCGATTTTGGAAGAGTCTGGTCACTTTGGCCACAGTGGGTTAAGCCACATCACCATAGCTGAGGGAAGCCCAGCAGGAGTGGACCGGAACCTGAATTTAAAGTCTACTGTTACTATTCAGAAGAGACCAAATGAGCTGCTGGGATGGAGGGGGAAGTGCAGGGCACTGATTTCCGGGGGAGAGGCCTGCAGGGCCTTCTCAGGGGCTGGAGAGTGAGAAGGCAGCCTGGGGAGAGGGCCACGGCTCGGCCTCCTGCTTACCAAACGCGCTGCGGTAGGCCGAACTATTGATCTTGATACCATTGCAGACGATCACCAGGTTGGCGGCCACCTCCGTGCCTTTGTCCGTCTGCACCTTGATGCACTCTCGATACTCATTGAGAGGCAGCTCCTCCAGGTTGCTCACCCGCTCACCTGTCAGGGGAGGCCTGTGACCAGGAGGCTGGCAGAGGGTGGGCACATCACCAAGGCTGGGCCCAAGCGAGAGCTGGCCTGGGGGCTGGAGACCTGTCCGCTCTGCTGCCCCGAGAAGCACAATCTGGGCTTCTGGCCCCAAAGGACCCAATGCGAGGAAAGTTCTAAGAAGCAACTTGGGGAAGTGCGGCTGAGTTTCCTAAGAGGTTCTGGGAAAAGCTATTCGAGGAAGACTTCAACCACGCCTCCCTGAATGTCCACTCCACCAGCCTCGCCAGGCAAGATGAGCCCACCAGGCCCACCACCAACAGGGAAAAGCAAGGGAAGTCGACAGCCAGCCCACGGTCCTCGCTGTCCGGAATGCAGGTGGGCATAGTGCTGCACAGCCGCTCCTGTGGAGCCCAGAAGCCGGGGGGCTCGCACAGAGCAGACACCTCACCCTCCCTGCAGGTGAGCCCCGTGAAGTGGGAGGGAGTAGGGGTTCACACCACTGGGCCTAGAGCCCCACCGTAACATGCTGGATAGTTCTCTTCCCTCCTGCTCTGGACAAAAGCCACACTCATCACCACCCTTGAAATACAAACAAAAATACCTATTCTCTCTACCAAAGAGATACCATAATTCAGGTCAAATCTTTTATATGACTTTTTAAACCATTCAACAAATGGCTACCACCTGTCCTGTGTCCAGAGCAACAGCCAGACAGTGCTGCCTCCATGACAGGGAAATCCCGTACATGCCGGGGCCTCTGCCCTGCCCAGGGACAGACACCTCCAGCTGGACGGCAAGGCCAGACAGGCTTTGCTGCCTAACTGCGGGACACAGAGAGCCCGGGGGTGAGCGTGGCCACCCTCCGGCCAGGGCCAGTGACTGCCAGGTCAGGGGAGGACCTGCACATACTCAGCAGCAGCTGCACGCCTTTCCGGAGCAGGATCTCCTTGGCTTCCTGCCGGACACAGGGAAGGAGCTCCTTGTCAGCGAGGGCCATTTGCGAGTGAATGAGAGTGACCTGGGGACAAATGACCACAGGGCAGATAAGGAGCCACTGAGTCCTGTGCTCACACAAAGAGTCTTGAAAACACATGAGCCCCACTCCCATACCTCCATCCCCACCTCCTCCCACACCTCCAGTTTACAGGTGAGGAAACTGAAGCCCCAGAGAAGTAATCTGCCCAATGCCAGAACCAGTTAATGGCGAGCTGGGCTGGAGCCCGCATCTTTAGGGTAGGATTCTTTCAGATGTGCCCGTGCTCCACAACACACACTCACCTAGGGCCATGCGGAAAACGATTTTCAAGCATCCTTGGGCACTTATAATTATACAGTCTATACAGAAGCCATTGATATTCTAACTGTAAATCAGGCTGACATTTACATTAAAAGTTGGTTCTAAAACTGGTGTTTCCAGGCATGTCTGTTAGCTGTCTGGGTCAGCACAGAGAAGTGTAGGCAGCCTAAAGTGATGTTCAAAGCTTGGGCTTTGAAATTAGACCACCTGGATTGAAATCCCATCTCAGATACCCACTTGGACATCTCCCAGATACTCAGTAAGGTGGCTCACACTCTTAGGAATTTCATAATGATGAAATGAGAAAATATGCATAAAGCATGTAACTCAGCATATACTGAGTCCTTAATAAAGGGTGGCTACTATTACTCTTATTTGTCTATTAATTATAAACATATAAAAGTTATACTGAGTTATTTACTACTTCAGGCTGGTCTTTACCCCATAAATCAAAATTAATAAACTTCTACATCAACCACTCATAATAATGTCCAATAATTTGTCAGAGACAGCCATATAATTAAATTAGCCCATATTGATCTTACTTTTCAAACCAATCTGCCTCTCCCTAGAGAAAAAGAACCAGCCAGCAGCTCCTTGTGGCTCCCACAAGCCAATCTGACATCAGCTGCAGGCAAGCTCTTGCCTCAAGGACCCACAACTGCTGATCATCACTCAGCCCTCAGCCCTCAGCGGGGCCTTTACCACCTGCCCCAATGTCCCTTTCTCTCCAGGGTGCCAGCAGATTCTCTAACCCTCCATCACTAAAAGGGAGCAGGGATACCCTCCTGTGGGCCAGAGGCAGTGCTGACAGTCCTTCCTCAGCATGGGCTGTGAGGGGTGCACTGTGAGGCCCCCCTATGTACTGTCTAGGGCATGGGCAACTGTCTTCAAGACCAAAAGGCTGCTGCTTGCCCCAGACAAAACACCAATGAGAGTATCTTTGACCAGGCTGGTTGTCAGCAAAAAGAGGTAATCAAATTCTATGTTTCTATTGCAAAGGCCGGAACACTGCAGGGGACACAGGGGTCAACTTTTCACAAGGTATTCACCCTGGGTGTGCTCCTCCGGGTTGGACCAGAGGACAGGACCCCTCACTGAACTAAGACACACCCTGGCTCTCCAGGAAGATTTCCCGGCAGAATGGGACTTTTGGGGATCCCCCAGTGCAGAGAGCAAGAGACGGGATACACACACTTCCACTTTATGTTGACACAGTGCTGCCTCCCAGGCCCTGAGAAAATTCTGACATTCGTCAGACAAAAAGAAGCCGGCTTCTGGGAGTTCGGCGCCAAGGCCGCTTGCCCACCTCTTTCTCGGGGTATTCTGTTTTAATCTCTGCTGCCATCTCCACTCCTGCAGAGCCTCCTCCTACCACCACAATGGACTGTGAGCACTGGACCTGGAGGAGGAAATGGAAAGCGTACCCTCAAATTCACCCCGCTTCGGGGTTCAGCCTTGGGAGTGGGTTCCTTGGTCAGAGAAGCACAGAGAACCTTTTCCAAGTTCAGAGTCCAAATGTGCTTCCTCAGGACCAGGCTCTTGCTGGGTGTTTCCCTGCATTTCTCACTTGACTCTCACAACAGCGCCAAGAGGCAGGTACCACCACCTGCCCACTTGCAGATGTCCCTGGCCCAGGTCTGAGTTCAAGGCTGGGTTCCTAACCTCCACTCTAATGTCTGCTCAAGACTGCACAAGAGGCTCCTCAGACCTGGCCTCAGGCACGCAGCTGCACCCCCTGGGGACCCTTCTCCGGGTCTCCAGATCCCCTCTGCAGACCCCCCTGAGAACTGGCTGAGACACGGACCCAAGCCTGCTCTACAAAACCAAAGCACCATGCAAACGGGGGCCCCAGGGGACAAGTGGGGGGACACACCAATCACTGTGTGAGCAGGTCTCAGTGTTCATGTCCAGACTTCAGGACAGGTCCAAAGGTCTTCCCCCAGAGCCTCTTCCTGGAAACTCCCCACCTTTACAGGGCTGCTGCAGCCCCAGACACGGCACCCCGACAGCTGTTCCGCTCTCCCGGGGGCCAGCCTGGTCTACCCTCACTGCCTCGTCCTCAGTCAGCAGGCAGCTCACCTGTGTCACCATGTCCTCATAGGCCTGGATGGCGACCTGCTGGCTGGAAACCTGGTTAAACTTGCCCGGGAAGAGCCCGGTGCTGCCCGTGGCCAGGATGAGATGTGAGAAGCGCAGGGCCTGCAAGGGGCCAGGAAAAGAAAGGTGAGGGCAGGCCTGGGCCTCTGCATCCAACCCAGGCTCCACCGGGCAGGGAGCACCAAGAGGGGGAGGCCTCCTTGGAGGGGAGCAAACCTATCAACTGGTTAGGCCAAGAAGTGGCATTAGAACCCAGGAAATACCCAAGGAAGCAGGGAGCAGGAAACGACCTGTGGGGACTAAGCAGGTTTCTAGATCCCAATGTGGAGTTAGTTTAGAATCTCCCTATTATTACCATTATTTTAGAAGAAACTTCCCCTGTTTCCTCAAAAAAAAAAAAAAAAAAAAAAAGGTGGGAGGAAGGAAGAAGGAAGGGAAATCCTGTTTGGAGCCTAAATATATAAATTGACCAAATTAGAGCTGCTCTGATGGGAGGTGGGGGACGGGAAGATCTGTATCCCGCTCAGCCCCTGCTTCCCCTGTGGAGGCCTGAGACACCCTCATTGACCCAAAATCACAGGACAAGGAAGTTCTCAGTAGTCTTTCCATCTGGAGATTTCACAGCCCTAACATTAATTCAAAGAGGATTGATTCACACTAATCCGCATCCTCACTGAGAATAGGAATTGAGGCCCCTTTGTCCAATCCCCCCTTAACTTTGAACAGAGTAGAGGGCCAGGCTGGAGGTGACCCTCAGCACGACGAGTGGGCTGGAGGCAGCTCACTGATGGGGCTCTGGTCCCACAGGAACACACCGGGCACCAAGCTTATCCTGGGGTTCAGGAATACAGAGTTGCGGGAAGAAAACCTCTGTCCCCATGACTTCCCAGCCCAGGGTATGTGGGATCGTGGAACCCACCCTTTGATTCTAGACAGCAAGGTGGCCCCCTGGGACCCTGGCTTTCAGAGAGTAGGCTCTGGGTGAAACTGCCTGGGTTCAAACCCCAGCTGAGTCTCTCCAGCTGTGGGGTCTTGGGCAAGCTTCTTTACCTCTGGGTACACTGAGGCTATTCCACCTCCCTCACGGGCTCACGGTGGGCATTGAAGGAGATTATGTAAGTCTTAAGACAGTGCCTGGCATACAAGAAAGACTCCACAAATGTCTGCACTACTCTCCTGTGGCTGCTGGGGTCCAGCCTTTGCTCAGGAGGATCTGCTATCTGCCAGGCACAGGGCGGGTATGGGGGACCCTCACCCCTAAGGAGACCGGCCCAAGTGTCCTCCCACCAGCATCCATGTCCCAGGGGCCTCCTTGATGCCAGCTGAGGATGGTCACCCCCCTCTGGGTTCACCTCGCCATCCTCCAGCAGCACAGTCTGATTCTTCAGGTCTATCCTGACCACCAGGCCCTGCCGGAAGTTTTCCTTGAAGCTCGCTGAGTAGGAAATGAATGTCTTTTTGGCAAATCCTGGGGAACAGACACAGAGGAAGTCACAGTGTAAACCTAGGCTGCCCACAGGAAGCCAGAATAACTTTCTTGAGCTGCATACCAATAGGGGGGCCCTTGGACAAACAGCTGGGCAGTGGTACACCCCTGGGTACCCGCTAACCCCTAAAGCACCAATCTGAGCCCCAGGTCTTCAGGGAAGCTCATACTCTGAGTTCTGGGGCCTTGATATGGTAGCTGTTTAAGACCAGTGACCTTAAGATGCTCCAGAATTTGTCTAATGGTGGAATTGAGGCCCCTTGCCCTAAATGGAGAAAACCACCTCTGACCCACAGTGGTGACAAAACCACTCTCACAAAGAAAGCCCCAGAAAGGAGCCCATTACCACTCTCCACGGAGGCCCGGAGGGCTGCTACATTGTGGTGGAAGGAGTCCTTCATGTCCACAAGCAAGAAGGGGATGTTCAGCGCCTGCAGCTGGCTGGCGGCCGCAATCCCGCCAAAGCCCCCGCCCACGATCACCACGTGCACAGCTCCCTTGTCCATCGATACCTGGGACCCCATCTCAGACCAGGCACTGTGGGGATAGGAAGAGAGACCACATCAGATTCAGGGGGGTTCAAGGGCTGGGAGGGCTGAGGTGGGCCACGGCAAGAAAAGCCTTGAATGCCAAGACTCCATCTTTTTAAAGTATGTAATCATCTACTAATGAAATTCCAATTTTTATAAAATTTGAATTAAATTCCAAAGGAACAAGGGGTATCCTAATTCCACCTCATTCCCCACAACCATCCAGTTCCCTTTCCCAAGGCATCCAATGGGCACAACCCCTCCCATCTCTGGGCCTCCATTTACCCCTTGTAATGGGAGAGAACACCTCGTGATGTCCTTGCACAGGAGATTTCTAAGACGTAGCAGCCCTCAAGATGGTCCCCAGATCTTCCCACACTTCTGCGGGCAGCTTCTGGTTGGACCTCCAGGCACTGTTCTCATTGGTATTCAAATGCCCACTGACTAATGTCTCCCCTGGGGAAGGGAACCTGGGTGAGGGAGGGGAGATCTGGCACAGGAGGTTAGAGACTTAATTTTGTTTCTCATTGGCTAACTGGTCCCCAATGCACTCAGGTTTGTGCATTCTACTCACTTTACAAAGGAGGACGTGACAGGGCTGGAACCAAAATAAGCCCCCCAGCAGGTAGTGCCACACTCACTGCCGCAGGCCCTGGGAAAGGCTGTCCAGAGCTGATCCCCCGAATGTTCATCAGCCTGAATCTGCCAACTAGGCCAGGACCCAAGAGGGCCCTGGGTGAGGAAGGGACACCAGGAGCCGAGTAGGGCCTGGGAATGTGGCAGGCAGTCGGGCAGGCTAGGGAGGGGGTTTATTTTACCTGCCCCTTCAGCATGGCCCCCTCTGTGCCAGCCTGTCCTGGGGGCCAGCAGCCAGCAAGGAGGTCAGGGAAACACCCAGAGAGCTCTGCTTCCAAGCTGGGGACATAGGCCCAAGAGAGGCTATCCAGCTTGTTAGGGGGAGGAGGGTCCACCATGGACCACTCAGGGAAGCTCAAGGAGCCTTGAAAAACAGCCAGGGTCAGGGGTCTTCTCCACAGAGGGAAAAGCTTAGGTCAGGAAGTCCAGCAGCAGGAAAGGAGGGGTTGGAGGGGCCCAGGGAGCAAGCTGGGGAGGGCAGGCGAAGGGGCTGGCACACACAGAGGGCTTGTCGTGCCAGGGCAGCACTCCAGCCTAAGTGCCATCCTGCACCCCTCACAGGGAGGATGCCCATCGAGCCCCGCACAGGCCTGAAGGGCAGTGGGTTGGCCAAAGGAGTGAAACCTCTGCTCCCTCACCCGCTCTAGGATGATTAACTAGCTTCCCCCAAAGGGTAAACTCTGGCCTCACCCAGCTAGGCACACTCCTCAGCAAATTGAGTTCCAAGTGGAAGTCTGGGGCCTGAGGGCACACCCAGTACCAGGAGGGGAGGTGCTTTCACACTGCAAGCTGCCTGAGGCCTCTCCTGGTCTGCTCTTCTGTCTCCTCCACTGACCTCTCACACACCCACTTGGGCAACGCGGGGCTGGCAGCTCTCCAGCCCACTCCACTCCTTCTCCTCGGCAGCCTCCTTTCCCCAACACTCTTGACACCAGGCTCTCCCTTGGCTCTTCCAGCACCAGTCCTCACCCAGCCCCTGAGGGCAACTAGACTCCCCTCTGCTTGGCCATGACCTGCTTCACAAGACACCCAACTGTTGGCTTAAGCCATGGACCTGCACTCCCAGCTACACACTCTGTAGGGCTCAAGATGCCTGAATGCAACTGATGATGTTGAATTATACGTTCTGCACAGCAATAGTGCTGGGCAAACAGCCTCAATCAGTGGGAGACTCCATCAATCAGTGGAAACCTCCACCAAAGGAAGACTACAGGGCACACTGTTACACACCCATAAAATGGAATATTCTGGAGACATTCAGTTTTACAGTGGATGAATTTTTATGTGAAAGATTTATCCATGATTTGTTCTCATCCACAGACTACACAAGACAAAGCGTGAACCATAATGTAAACTATGGTCTTTGGGTGATGATGTCAATGTAGGTTCATCCACTGTAACAAAGGTACCACTCTGACGAGTGATGTGGATAATGGGAGAGGTTATGCATGTGCGGGGGCAGGGTGCACATAGGAAATCTCTGTGCCTCCCACTCAGTTTTGCTACAAAACTAAAACTGATCTAAAAATATAAAGTCTTTAAAAAAGAGTTTGTCCATGGTAATAGAACAGCATGTAGAGCCTAATCTCACTTGTGGGCCATCAGACACAAGCATCTAGCTACAAACACACACATACATGTAATGACGACAACAGCTAGCATCCACCGCACTTTTACCAACATCTTTGCATTGAGTAGGTGGGTTTTCCCCACTTTGGAGAGAAGTTCAGTAACTTGCCCAAGTTCAGTCCTCAACAGTCTGCCCAGATCTGTGCTCTAAACCAAAATGCTAACAGTGGTCTCTAGCTGGGTGTTTTCATTGTCTTCTTTGAGCTTTTTTTTTTCTTGTATTGTTAGAATAATTTTAAATAAGTGTGTCATTTTTACAGAAATAATGAAGTTTTTTTTTTTAAACGCAGGCCTCTTACCATCTAATTTTTTTAATTGAGATACTACTCGCACATTATAAAATTCACTATATTTTTGGTACAGCCACTATGGAAAACAGTATGAAGGTTCCTTAAAGAACTAAAAATGGAGTTACCATATGATCCAGCAATCCCACTCCTAGGCATATATCCAGAGAAAACTCTAATTCAAAAAGATACATGCACCCTAATGTTCATAGCAGCACTATTTACAACAGCCAAGACATGGAAGCAACCATTTAGGTCCATCAACAGACTACTGGATAAAGAAGATATGTCATACACACACACACACACACACACACACACACACACACACACACACACACACGAATATTACTCAGCCATAAAAAATGAAACAATGCCATTAGCAGTAACATGTATGGACCTAGAGATTCATACTAAGTGAAATAAACTAGGAAGAAAAAGACAAATACCATAAGATACCACTTATATGTGGAATCTAAAATATGACACAAATGAACTTATTTACAAAACAGAAACAGACTCACAAACATAGAAAACAAACTTACGGTTACCGGGGAGAAAGTGGATAAATCAGGAGTTCAGGATTAGCAGACAGAAACTATTATATATAAAATAAACAAGGTCCTACTGTATAGCACAGGGAACTATATTTAATATCCTGAGGTGGGGAACCAACTTATAATAAGGAACAATAACTGAGACAATAAATAAAATTCACTATTTTAGAGTGTACAATCCACTGGTTTCTAGCGCATTCATAAAGTTGTGCAACCATCACCATGATCTAGTATCAGAATACTTTCATCACCCCTCAGACAAAAACCCATATCCTTCAGCATTCACTCCCCATTCCCTCCTCCCTCCAGCCCCTAGTAATCACTACCTTCCTTCTATATCTATACATCTGCCTACTCCATAACTTTTGTGTCTGGCTTCTTTCACTGAGCACAATATTTTCAAGATTCATCCAAGCTGTAACTTGTATCAGTACTTCATTTCTCTTTACGACTGAGTAATATTCCATTGTATGGAGAGACCACATTTTGTTTATCCATTTGTCAGTTGATGGGCATTTGGGTTGCTTCCACTTTTTGGCTAATATGAATAATGCTTCTATGAACATCTGTGTACAACTTTTTGTGTGAACAAAAAATTCTCTTGAGTATATACCTAGGAGTGGCATTGCTGGGTCCTAAGGTAACTCTAGATCTAACTTTTTTGAAGAACTGCCAAACCCACCATCTGATTTTACTAAGCATCAAGCCGAGAGAGTGAGCACAGAGAATCTTAACTAAACCTGCGCAGATTCAGGAATGGTAGCATAGAAAAAGGTCCCCAAGAACAAATCCTAACTGTCCAGCAACTCCTAAGTAATTTTACCTTTACCCTCCAACACACACACACAATCTGGTTTACTGAAGTAAATCGTTTTCTCTGACAAGGACAACCAGCCTGATCCCAGGAGGATTTTTCTCCACTAATACAGACAAAGGGCTTTCAGGAATCTACTGAAAAATGAGGAAGTTACATTTATGCCAAAGCTGTGGCTTTCCATGCCTCGGAAGACATACAGCTGGAACCACATGGACTCTGATCAAAACAAGGATAGTCATAGCCCCAAAATTGCTGTATAGAGATTACAAATAAAACACGCAGCATTTGAGTGGTCGCTGGTTACACCGAAGATAGTTTTCCACAGCTGTGTTTCCAAAGTGGCCGTTCTGGATGAGAGGATCCTGAAGTGACTCAAAGCCGCATGAACACACCCTCCACTCGGGGAAGGTAGAGGGGTGGGTGACCTCCCTCGCCTGACACCAGGGACCAGGTTGAGAGTGGGCATTCTATGGCTAGCCCTCCCTGGGAACACATGCAGAATAAAACCCAAAAGACCAATTTCTGAAAGGGACTGAAGAGGGGCTGTCCCTCCACACCCCAGGAGAGGGCAGCTCTGGGCAGACAGGCTTATTCAGGTGTCATATATGCTCCGGTAGCAGAACCTAATGTCCTTTAACATCCCCACAGTCTGCTCACCACCTGTGCCTGGACTCTGGTTTCCTCATTTCACCACCAGACACAAAGATCAGGCTGGTCCTAGAAGGCATCCACTCAGCCCAGGTCCTCACTTAGCGGCTGGGCAGTACTGAGCGAGGCCTGGTGCAGCCGGGCCTCAGTCACCTCCTCTGAAATGGAGACCCTCCAGAAGTGAGAGTTACACACAGTTCTCTTTCGAGGGCTCTGAGAGCTTGGGGCAGGTACACACACGAACCCAAGCAGACCTCTTTGATATTTTACATATTTATATATTTTATATGTTGGCCTTTGTACATAAGAAGCAGAGCTGGGACACCTGGAAGCCACTTCCCAAACTATGTCTGACCCTCTGCCCTGTGCCCATCCTCCTGCGGGACCATCAGCTCCAAGAGCATCTTACCTCCCCACCCTCACCGCACAACCAAGGGTCAAAGGGAGTCTAGTTGGAGGGGGAAGGCAAGATGCGTTTAGTGGGTGCTGTTGGAAGAAAAGCGCCCAACATCAGGAGCTAAAAGCAGTTCTCGGTGGATTTCAGGAGTCCTGGGTTTCACCCCCGGTCCCATCAGAGTTAGTTCGGCCACCTCTGACCTTCGTCGCCGTGGAACCTGGGGCTTCGTGGAGAAGCGGACCTCCCAGCGCACCCCGGAGTCTATGGGCACTGGGTAACCCCCGGCACTTTCCTCCTGGAGACAGGCTTTTTCCTCCTGCCCTGCGACATCGTTTTCGGTCCGCCCGCTCGGCAGCTTGCACCATCCAAAGGCGATCCTTGGAGCCTTCCGGGAATTTGGGGGTGGGGAGCGCTTACTTGGGAAGACTTAGCAGGGATTTCGGGGGCCGGGTTTGCTCCGTCCTCGCCGGGAGCAAACCTCCCCGTTGAGTTTTGGGGGTACCGGGGCGGAGCAGGCCTGAGCCCCGCATGCTAGACGACAGCCCTCTCCTCCCAAGGCCACACTCCGGCGCCCCGCCTCCTACGCTGTTCCGGGCGTCTAGGGGCCCTGCAGGCGCGGGGGTCCCGGAGAGCCCGCCCGGCGCGCCCCCTCACCTGCCGGCCGCCTCCTGCGGCTCCTGCTCCAGCCCGTCGCTCCCGTTGCCGCCGCCGGCCGGGTGGCCCCTCCCGGACCGGCGTGACTCGGCGCGTCGGCCCTCCAGGCTCGGCGATGCCCCCGGCGGGCCCCCCGGGAACTGCAGCCACCGGCCCTACTGACCCGAGCGCGAACCGCCCTAACACAGAACACTTGACCCCTGCGGCGGAGGCCCGGCCGCGCGGCGCCAGCCCCTCAGACGCTGCGCAAAGTTCGGCCTGGCTTCCTGCCAGACGCCTTTACAGCCGCAGTTTCTTAGAGCGCGGGCTCCGGCACAGAATGTGCCACCTCCGGCGGATCACCAGCCTCCTGCCTTCAAGCGTATAAATAGTAAGAATGCAAACCCACTTGGCACCGCGCTGGGCGCAGGGTGGGAGTTGGAGGCCGCTGAGGGGATTGTCAAATGTAGAACAAAACAACCATGTTTTCTGCTTTCCTCGATAGTCTAGGCAAAGACAGATAACTAAACAGCAAACACATGTTATCTCTAATTGCAGTAAGAAAGACTTGAGGCAAAGGAAGGGTGCCAAGACCTCTCTCCAAGGATGAGAAGGAGTTAGCCCTGGGAGAGAGGAAGCAGAGGGTGCTCAGGGTGTGCAAAGACAAGACAAGACGGAGAACTGAGAGTGGGGGCTTTGCAGAGGCAATCACAGCAGAGGAAAGAGTGGCCCAGCATGGCAGGGTGGTACAAGCCTCCAGGCCCTGGTGAAGACTGTCCGTGTGATCCCAAGGGTAAAGGGATGCCACTGCAGGGTTTTAAGTAGAAGAGTGATGTCTGAGTTAGGTTTGAGGGTGAAAAGATGGGGGAACGGGAGGCCTTCCTGAAACTGGGGAAACTAGGTAGAAAGAGAGTCCAGAGCAAAAAAGAAAGCACCTGGACTCGGACCTGGTGAGAAACGTACTGATGCAGGCTGCAACCCGGGGGTAGGATCAAGCCAATCTGGTGACAAAGCATTGTAGAAAAGATTCAACAGGCCCATTTATGTGAAGTGTGTTAGCATGGTGCCTTGCACACAGCAGCAACCAATACACAGCAGCCATTTTTATTACAGCTATTTCATGTAGGCGGATTAGCTTGCCCAAGGCTGTACACTACATTAGTTGGCAGCTTCCTGACTCAGCCCAACGCTGTTTTGAATACTGCCCTTCACCTTCTCAGTTTTCATGGACATTTATGCTAGAAGTAGCATTTCTGTACCTTTTCCAAAAGCTGTGATCAAAAGCCTTGTATCTAGTACCCCTCATACAGGGAGTGTCATGATCAATTCCATTTAGAAGACACTGGTGGCCAGAATCATCTCAAGCTGGGAGAGGAGTTGCTAACTTCCCCCGGGCACCCCGCTCTCATTATTAGCCCACACAGCCCAGGCTTCATCTTCCAGTTCTCTGGACTCCTTGCCTCTCTTCCCATCCCAGCTGGCACCCTGCCCTGTAAATGCGGGCTGGAGGAGGGAGTAGTCAGAGGTGTGGGAGTCTCCACCTCCTTCTCTCAGCCCTCAAGGCCACCAGAATGTGGGTGCAGAAAGCCCACAGGCCCTGCCCCATAGGGACCTATCAGGGAGCTACGAGTTGGCTTTGATGCTCCAGGTGCAGCGAGCCTTCATTTTGTCCTGGGCTTTACAAACTTCCAAATAACTTTTATCTCCTTGTTTTCTTCCTGAAACCCCGAGAGGAAAGTATGGTGTGGGTTAAATTCTGACACCAAGGAGGGCCACAGCCACCTTTGATCAGCTCTTCTGGGCAGAGACCTTACTTTGCTAGACTTTGAGTCCCCAGGGTCTGGAATTGAACCCAGTACCGGTTCCTTAGGAGTTCACTAATGTTTGTTAAAATGATTTTTCAAAATTAAGATATAATTCACATACCATAAAATTCACTGTTTAAAGTGTGCACTTCAGTGGTGTTAAGGCTATGCAACCATCACCATTATCTAACTCCAGGATATTTTCATCATTCCAAAAAGAAACCCCATACTCAGCAGTCACTCCTCCTTCCACTCAGCCCTTGGCAACAAGAATGCTTCATTTCTGATGAAACAATCCTACCAGTACCCTTAGAAACATAATAGCTAATATTTATTGAACACAAACTAAGTCTTCAGATAGCTTCTCAAATTTACTTTGCATGTGGGTCCTCCAAGCTAAATTTTATTAATCTCCATTTCACAGATGAGGACACTGAAGCTCATGGGTTAAGAACTTAGGCAAAATCACACAGCTAGTAGAGGAGCAGGCCTCGACCCTAAAGCCAGAAAGCCCTTCAGCCCTTCAGCCCTTCAGCCCTTCAGCCCCCTAAGGGAGCTGGCAAAGGAGAGTCTCAATGGTGAGTCAGGCAAGCATCTGAAATGTAGTGGGCACATGCCCCGGCCCTGTGGGAGACAGAGAGGTGAGGAAGAGCACTACAGCCCGCCCATGGCAGGGACACAGCCATGGGGCTTGGGAAGGTCAAGGGGAGTTTTGTGGAGGCACTGGGCCAGGTGGATGAAGAGGATTCCCATCTGCAGGGTGCAGGGGAAAGAATGGAAACACTGCAGCACAAACCTGGAGCTGGGAGAGGTGGGGAGAGAGGTGTGCAGTGGCCCATACTGGGCTCAAGGCGTGGCTTGTCAAGGACCTGCCCCAAAACACGAAAATCAGGCAAGGTGTCTGATTGTCATTTGACACCTTCTCGGCAACCAGAGGACCCCTTGATCCGAGAGGGGAGAGGGCCTCAGTGCACCCCTTCTTGGCCCCTTCCCAGACAGTTCACCACACAACACTCCTGTCTTCCCATTCAACAGTGTGCATAGCTGTGGAACTGAAAATTAGGGTTCTGTGCCTAGTAAGGAATTTTAGTCTTTGAATTTCCAGGTGCCAGAGGTGGTAGGGAGGTACAGCTCAGATGCTGAACATTGGTAGTTCTACGGAACTTTAAAGATTAGGAGGAATGGCAGGCAGGTTGTCTAACATCACAGAGTCTGAGAGGAGGAAGTGTTGCTGGCTCTCGGCCATGAAGAGCCCCGCCAGGCCGGAGCCGTTCCCTGACAGCCAGTGACTGTGCTGCTGGCTCCCAGGGGTGGGAGGAGCTCCAGGGGACTGGGATCAACTCAGGGGCCGAGAGAGAGGCAGTATCCCTGCTTGAGGAGACAACTCAGCTTCATCTGAAGGGCCTGGTTGGTGTTTTCCTTTTCCATCCGTAGTTTTAGCTTAAATTCATAAGCCTCAAACAACAGGGGAAAATCCCTGTTTCTTCTTCTCTTCCTTGAAATGTGGTATGGCATAGTGCTCCCAGCTAGGGAAAGACTATATCCATGAGGATAGGGTCTACTGCTGTGACAAATAGAGCCCGCAATCTAATTGGTTAAAATACAACAGAAGCGCCTTTCTTGCCTGGGTATCAGTACCAGGCCAGTGGACTGGTTAATGCTGCTGCCCGTGCCATACCGTTACCCAGGGACCAGACAGCAGAGGCCAGCTTTAACGAGTGGCTTCCAAGGTCTCTTTTAAGGGTTGCCTCCATTCCCACCAGGGCACAGGGAACCGGGTAGAAGGTTCTTACAGGCTGGGCCTGGAAGTGACACACCTCCCTTCTGCTCTCATCCCAGGAGTTGGAACTCAAGGACAAACCTAACTGTGCCAGTGGCTAGGAGATGCAGTCTAATATATGCCCAGAAAGAAGAGAGGAAAACAGATTCCTGATGACCTAGGTTCTACTTAGAAAACTTTTCTCCTTGGTTTTCTTCCTGTGCTTCTGCTTGGCTCTTCTCAGCCCCCTTGCAGGCCATTATTCTGCCTCTATCCCTTAAACTCTGGTGGCCCCAGGCCCTTCACTGCACCCACTTCCACAGCTTCAGCTGACAGCACCCAGATTCAGCTGCAATCCAGACCATGCTGGAGCTCCTCCCCCAGCCTAAATGAATCCACCCTGACCATGGACGGCTCCTCTGAAGGGGCAGCCCCAGATGGAGCAAGGCATGAGAAGGTGGTGCGCACAATCAGGTATCTGCCCTCTTGGACATTTACTGAGGAAATCTGATAATGAGGCATGTGATAAGGAGAGCTAGAGATAAAAGGTCATGGAGAGAAGGGCCAGAAAGGTCCGGATGGCCAAATGCAAACTGCACTTATGAGGAAGGAGAGACTCTGAGTGCCCAGGAGGCCAGAAGGGAGGGAACGAGGCAGAGAGGGATGCTCAGTCATCACTCACACCTACTGGCCCCAGAGCCTCCCCAGGTCAAGGAGCTTTCTGGCACCTGTCTGAACACTAAAGCTACTTTTATTTCAGTAATATGAGTGATCTAGCTTGGCAGAGCCAGCCAGCTCTCCACAAAGACCATTCTCCCCTTCTATGGCATAGGGGTCCTACTGAGAAGCATCTGTCCAGCCAGGGATTACATTTCCCATCCCTGCCCCACCCCTTGCTTCTGGCTGGGGCCAAATTCTCATGGAAGGAACATGAGCAGGAGTGACATGTGTTACTTTTGGGCTGAAGCAGTTAAGAAGCAACGGTGGCTTTCTTCTATCTTCTTAATGAAGTCAAATCACGAGGCAGGCTTGTGCGGAGCAGTAATGGTGGACCGTATAAGAAGGGCATCAGAGCAGGGCGGCAGGGGCAGCCTGATGGGGTCAGAAGATTGGCCACATTGCAGAACAGTTAACATATTGAGGATAATGGAGCTATGTTTCACTGACAGGAAGGAGATACCAATATGAGAAGGGGAGAGCTAGAACGAATCTTGTGGTATTGAACT
The DNA here is from genome assembly GCF_036321535.1 of Camelus dromedarius. Taxonomy (NCBI): domain Eukaryota; kingdom Metazoa; phylum Chordata; class Mammalia; order Artiodactyla; family Camelidae; genus Camelus; species Camelus dromedarius. The sequence goes on along the minus strand of NC_087443.1, from coordinate 33,641,415 downwards.
TGTGGTATCAAATTGGAACTACTGGTGTTAACTCATGGCTTACAATATACAGAGATAGAAATAAATATAGATGTAAGGTCTGTCTACTGAGAGGGCCTAGAAACAGCAACACCTCAGTGTAAGAGGCACACCTAGTACCTAGATCTTTGCTTCTAAATACCATTGTCCACTAAAAAGAACCCTGGAGAAATGACTGATTCCAGGGAAAGTACAAGGTAAGTCTAGAACGTTTGCTTTGAAGGAAGTACTCAAAGAATGACGGGGAGATGCCAAAAGAACATGGAAGCTAGCCTGTAAGAGCTCTCACCAGCCAACAGAGACAATTTTAGTATCAAAATAATAATAATAGTAAATTATAATCCATTAAATAAAGTATGAATCCATGATTCCACCCAGATATAATTAAATAGAGAGAAGGGAAAGCTTTTACCTACAGTAGAATGCCAACAAATAAATGTAGGAGGAAAAGTGAAAATAAAAAATTACCATTTGGCCAACATTAAAGTTATTCAGCCGAGGGACGTTAATGGGGATAAACGCAGTAGGCGACAGTGGGGTAAGGAGCAGTGCACTTGCATAGTCTCAAAATATTTCCACACAAATACTACAGAGAAAAACACTTTATAGTGGAGAAAACTAGCAGGTACCCCCTTACTCAAAAGATCAATGCTATTATCTGTAATTCGACAAATAAACATCATGTGTGTGACACCCGGTAGGACACGATGATAAGAAGAAAACATCACTAATGTGCTATCCCAAAGATGTGCATCCCAAATCTAATCATGAGGAAGGCACATTCTAGGAAATGACCACCCTGTTTTCTTCAGGAAGGTCAACAGCATCAAACTCAGGGAAAGACATAGGAGCTGCTGCAAGTCAAGGGGGACAGGGCCATGGCAAGTAGGTGCAACTCATGATCCCAAATGAGACCTTTCTGTTACAAAGAACATCACTGGGGCATCTGGCAAAAGTGGTATGGGGTGTCTGGGCCAACGGTGTGTGAGAATTCTTACAACTTTTCTCTAAGTTTGAAACTGTTTCCAAATAAAATTATTGTTTAAAAAAGAGCAGGAAGGCAGTGGGGGTATAACTCAGTGGCAGAGTGCATGATTAGCATGCATGAAGTCCTGGGTTCATGCTTGATCTTCTGTGCCCACAGTCCTGCCTTGGCCATCTTCCCCCTCACCAGGGCTGTTGTAATGGGTTCTCCAGCCTCCTTTCCAATCCTCTCTCCACTTAGCATGGCCAGACACACACACAGTTTCACACTTCCCCCAGCTCCCACTGTCCTCAACCCAGAACATCCTCCCTGTTTCCAGCCTACCTGGTAAATGCCTCCTCTCCCTTCAGAGTTCAGTTTGTGAGTCACCTGATAAAGCCTTCCCTGATCCCCACTCCTAGTGGCCCCAGACATGGTCTTCCATCTGAGCAGGACAGAAGTGCCCAGCTCAACACACGAACAGCCTGACACACCAGTCTCCCCGTAATAGCCTGAGCTCCTTGGTTCCCCACACAGGCTGGAATAAATCCTCCCCCTCCCACTCAGCCAAGTCAGACCTCAGCCCTCACTCCCTGCCTCCATTAATTTACTATGGGATTTCTCTCAAGCTAATTTTGCCTTCTGGCCCCACTCCTAATCCACACGAGGGAGACCCACCATCTCAGGAGTGTTCTTTGGTTGCCCAGAGCTGGTGCTCAACAAATAGATGTGACAAAGTATTCCCAGCGAGTCTCTTTGCTTGGATTAGCCCCCTAGGGTGGGTCTTAGCTCCTTGGGGCTGCCTTGGCCACATTCCCCTTTGAAATCCTCAGCTCCTACCCACCCCAGGGCCTGGCACAGGCCAGGGCACATCCTGGGCACTCTGTAAATACTAGCTGCCAGGCCAAGACCACCACCTACTGGGATTTGCAAGCCCACCCAGTGCTGACTGGCACCATGACCAGCTACCCGGACTAGGCTGGCTGGCACAAGAACATCCCATGAGATCACACTCCACTGAGAAAACAGGACAGGAAAGGCATATTTCTGTGCCCGGTGCTTTCCTATTCCCCATTCAACTCTCAAAACAAAGAAGGGAAAAAGAGAATCAGATATATAGAAGTAGGTCCTGTCTCCTGTAGGTCCTATTTATTCCCAAACCCCAACCAGACACATTCTACCCACTCCCGCCAAGATCCCTGAGGCCCATTTTATGGGCTGGAAAATTAAGGCACCCTGTCACAGTGCCCCTGTAGGTCAGGACACCTGACATATGAAGACCCCAGAGTCCTGGCTTTCAAGGACTCCACCTCCCCGCTGGTCTAGCAGAACAGGAAGGCGCTCTTTCCTTTACCTCTGATCTTCAGAGTGGGGCCTATCTGCCGAGGTTTTCTGAGGAAGCCCCAGCGCTCCGTCAGCCCAATTCTTCCCAAGAGTAGAGAGGAGCCAAGGCCTCAGGGAAGCAGCTGTTCCAGGCAGCCAGTGGCCATCAGGAGACAGGGAACAGACTCGAAACCAGGGCTTCCAGCTAGCATCTGTCTGTCAGGACCAGGGCTGTTGTACAGTTGTACTGGGCTCCACAGTAGGGAAAAAAACAGAGCTGAGTCTAGTGTCGGGGGCAGAGAAACATGGGGGCTCAAGAAAGCACCCCAAAATGGGCTGCCAAGTTGGAGACCCCTGGGGACTAAAGAAAAATTTGACCCAGACTCCAGAGCTAAACAAGGTGGGTATGATGGGGAGGCGGTCTGGCTGGGGCGAGCCACGTCCGGGTCCTGAGGCCGCCAGCATCAGCACCCATGGCATAAAATGGTTGCTCTTGTCTCCAGAGGGGTGACACAGCTTCAGAGTTTGCTCCGTGGGGCCTCTGCCAGGGGCCGCTGCAGCCGCCACACCACCCTCACTGGCTCAGCAGCGTGGTCCAGCTGGCGGAGGCCACCCAGGTCCCCGGTCCGACTGTACCGCTGCAGGGCTGGCTGGAGCACGGTAATGGGGATGCTGAAGTTCAGGTGGGGGTAGGTGGCCCCTGTGTTATTGTCCCGGGTGTTGCTGGCAACGATGCCTGTTGAGGGGTCAGAGAGGAAAAGAAGGTGTGAGCCAGGGGACAGGGAAGGAAGGCCCACCTCCATCCTGAAGGCCCTGGGCCTGCTGGGGGCTTGCAGTCCCCTCACAGTGACAGATCCCAGGCGTCCTTCATGGACACAAGCTCCTCACACCCTAGTCCTCCTTCCTGGCTTTACTTTCTCCCTGACACTGTCAGCATCTAACATACTGTGTTTCACTTATTTTGTTATCTTTGTCTCCAACTAGTGTCAGTTCCAGGAGGGTAGGACTTCTGTTTTATTCATGCAGTCTCCCCAGTACCCGCAAGGTGCTCCAGGCTCATCTTGGATATTCCCTGTCCCAGCCCTGGAATCAACCAGTTCCTGGTTCCTTTAATTAGAGAATGGCTCTTAGAAACCAAGATTCAGGCTCTCGGTGTAATCATTGTAACTGGGGTGTCACCGCTTCTTGCCCCTCTCAGCAGACCGAGCTAGAAGATTATACTGGTAGACACATACTAATTCAGGCATACACATGTCTGTATTTCTGTATCAACTTATCTGCATATATAGTTTTAGAAGTCAGCCAGTATATAGGAGAGAAATGGAATGCAGACTGGGACAAACGTACCTAACTGTATTTCAAACAAATCAAGTAACCACACTGAAGGGGAAGGGCAAGAAAGGAGCTGACCTAAGAAACTTTGGAAAACACGGTTATGATTGGACACTTTAAGGCTAAAGATAAAAAGAAGTGTACATGCTCAAAGCTGTACTCCAGTTGGGAAATCTTTTTCTCACAGGGGTGTGGGTTAGGAATTCTGAAAGTACTTTATTTGTACACTACAGTGGAAGAAATAAGTAAATCCACTGTAGCTAGCAAGAGCAAGGCAGGATTTCTCACTTTGGGAGGAGAAAGCTGTCAGAAATATTCCCTTAGGGGGAAGGCTTGCATGAATTGTGTGTGCTGGACTGAAGGTGGAGGTATCCACATGGACTCACAGTTGGCTTTTTTTTTTTAAATAAACAGAACTTTTTTTTTTTTAAACCTGAATTGATTACCAAATTTTTAAAAACTGTAAGATTTAACAACCACATATTAAAAAAAGAAAAAAAAAAAGGTTCACAGCTTCTTGTGAAGTTTTGGAGAGTCAGCCAGGTTTGGCCCACATGGCTCTGTAATGAGGCAACAATGCACTGGAGCTGAGTGGTGTTCACCCCAGTTCACCCTTGACCCTCACTCACTGCTATCTTTCCTTACTCACTCACCCATTCACTCTGGCCACCCAGCCTCTGTAGGCTTTTGAGTTTGTGACCCTTGGACTAATCCAACTCCTGAGTTTCACAAATCAAATCAGATTAAGTGACTTACCATAAGGTTGTGCAGTGGCTTGGTGGCACAGAAGGCAACAGAACTCAGATCTCTTCCCTCCAAGCTCAGCATCCATCCCTCTCCACCCTCAGGAGCACAACCTTGAAAACCTTGGCTAACTACCTGTGGGCATAAGGCCCACCAACTTTCCAGAGGGTAGCTCCCAGGTCTGGACACCAAATGCTCACTGGATGGGACTGAGGCTCTGGCAAGGGGAAGGCTGGGAGAGAGCCAAGGAGCTGGTTACCCAGGAGGTCCCCGGAGCAGGTAGAGAAGAGGGGTCCCCCGCTGGAGCCGCCATGCACAGCACACGTGGTCTGCAGCATCACTGGTGTGTCATCTACCTGCACCACAGCTGACAGGATGCCCGAGGTCACTGAGGGCCCACAAGCCTGGCCGAAGACGCCGAAGCCCACCACACTGACTGCCTCACCTGTCAGGGAGGGAAGGAACGTGAAGGTGGGGACCCTCCTCAGTCTGGCAGGACTCATTCCCCAATTCCATCCCTGCCCTCTCCAAAGTGCCAAACCCTCTGCTCTTTGAGTTTCTGCTCAGATACTCTTGCCTCCAGAGAACCTTCCATGAGTTCCCCAGGACCTCCACCAAGCTCCCAGCACTGTATCTACTCAATCGCTTCTTCTCAGCATCTGGCTGTTCTCCAGCCCTCCTTCCCCTGCTGGACTGGGTAGTCACTTTTTAGGATTCCTAACACCTAGCGAGGTGCTCAGTAAATATTTGTGGAATTAACACCCACCTCCTGGGACTAAGAAGTCTGTGGGTGAAAATAAAATGGTGATAATGGCTATAAAGTGTCCTCCAGCTTCCCTCACCAAGTGCTTTACAGGCAACATCTCCTCACAATGCCCAGCAGTAGGGAGCATTATTGCCCTTTCACAGATGTGCAAACTGAGGCAGAGAACATTACGTTGCTGGTCCAAGGACACAGGGCTAGTCACAGGCAGAAGAGATGCCAATGCAGAGAGCTTGTCATCCCTGTTGCCACATCACACCACATCCACAAAATGAGACCTTGGGTACTTTAGTGGCAGCATCACAAAACCTTTTACTCAAATCATGCCATTGGAGCCTCAAAAGTACATCTCTCAGACCAGCCTGCAGTGTTATAAGGAGCCCCCCGGGCCCAGCACCTCCACACTCACTGCCTCAGGGCCTCAGGAAAGAGGCGTCCTCACCCTTCAGTGAGGATTCCAGCCACCCGTCACCCCTCAGGACCCTGGGCATGCAGGGTCCACAAGCAGGGAGTCCTCCAAGAGCAACTCCAGCCACAGCACTGTAACCAGGGTGCTTTCATGCCAGCTTGATGGCACCCTGACTCATTATTCAAGCAGGGGGTGGGGGAAGGGAGATGGCCTGGAGGACTGGCCCCAATGTGCAGGGTTAGCGTGCTTAACACTGACTTCCTTCCTGAGGTTCGCCCCAGACCAGAGGGCCCCTTTGGCCTTTACCTTCATGGAAATGCTCAGCTGGCACAGGTATAGGGACACCATCTAGGTCCTCCTCCAGGCTCAACAACGCTATGTCATAGGGAGATGTCTCCTGGGTGGCAAATACCACATGTCCCCAGATTATGGCACTCCTGCGAGCAAGGGAAACAAAATGACAGGCTAGCTTTCCAGAACTTTGGCACTGGAAGGAAACTGAATAATGAGTGATAGTAAAAGTCATGGACCTGGGACTCAAAAGATTTGGTACCTGCCCTGAAACCTACCAGCAGACAACTCTGGGCATATCGTTTGTAAACCATACTGTGTTGTTTCTCAACAGTAGAGTACTTCTACATAAAGCTTGCTGTACTTCACCATGATCATAAACCCCTGACACCTAGGGAGCATTGTGGGCCAGGCCTGGTGTCAATGTTCCATGGACATCATTTCATTTAGTCCTCACAGCAGCCCTATGAACTAGGCACTGGTATTATCTCTAGTTTAGATGGCACATTTGAGGCCCAGAGAGGTTGAGTAATTTTCCCAAGGTCACATAGTGATAGGAGCCAGGGCAAACATTCTAAGCATTTTCCTTTGTTGCCTCATTTGTTACCAATAATCCTGTCAGTTGGTGGGACGGACATGATACGATTTCATCTCTCTGGGTCTCTGTTTACATAAATGCTAGCACTCCTGTAGCTCTTACTAAGTGTCAGGCTGTTTTAAGACTTTATTGTGTCAACTCAGCTTAGACAGATTAGACAGATCAAGCGTCTTGCATAAGATTATACAAGGGCTTCCAGCGACCCACTCTGCAGGGGTAGTTTACAGTTGACCCAGTAGGTCTCCTAGAAGCAAGAGTATGTGGGGTGGGGGAGGGCAGAGGAGTGAGGAATTGGGGAGTACACACAAGAGAAAAATTCTCATCATCAATCATTCTTATAAAGCCATGGCTGCCCTGTTGGCCGCCAGGGGGGACTTCCATGTCAAAGGTCTGCTGGGTTAATGTCAAAAGTTCAGTAGAGGCATTTGGAAATGCCTGGGCTGAGAGGCTGGGTTGAGTCAGGTACAGGAAAACATCAGGCATCAAGGTGCTATACTGCTTTGCTTTGGCCTAAGATAAGAACCTGAGACAACAGAGGGAACAGAAAGAACACGTATTAGAAAATCAAGCCAGGAAGCCAAGGCTGCTGTCTCCATTGTCAGAGCAAGTGGAAGTAAAGAACTGCAAGAGTGCTTTTCCTGCAGAGGGAACAAATGACTGAAGTCCCAACCTGGCTGCTGATATCACCCAACTACTGTTCAAAATGTATCTATCTGCCTGGGTCTCACTCCCATATTCTAATTTGGTGGAACCCTATATGTGTTAATTCTGATCCAGAAGGGAAGTTCTGGTTAAGATCTAAGATATAAATCAAGTAAGAGTAACAAGCCCCTCTCCTAACTCCAGGAGGGCGGCATCCTGGGCCCCTGGGACTTCCCTACTACCTTCAGGGGAGAGAAGGCAGGGTTAGGAAATCTCCATTCAAAAGGACTACTTGTGGGTACCGGGCTTAGACGTAAGTTGCCTAGAAGGAATTCAGACTGGGAGAGGGAGCTCACAGGTGCCCAGATAGGAATGCTGGGACACCCCACAGTTCCCCAACCCAGGGTTGCTTGGCATCTTGCTTAAGCCCCATTCAACCCCTACCAGGAGGCCCAGAACCTCCTACTCCGGGGTTCTAGGTGCCTAGGATGAGGGGAGGGCCACAGGTCTCTAGCCACACTGCACCGCCAAGACATGAACATGAAGCCAGAAGGCCTCCATAATCCTCAGGATTATGACCTGAGGCCTAGGATACACAACTGAGACCTGGTGAGGGGGTTGGAACTTGGGCAACCTTGCAGGCCTTACTTGGGGGTGGTGGAGCGTACAAGGACCTTGGCCGCCTCCCGAGGGGCCACATGCCGGCATGTCACCACGACGCGGGGCGCCACGGCCACCCCGGAACCCCAGACGGTACCGCACTCCACAAGCACGGCCGCAGCTGCCCACGGGGGCCCGGGGTCTCGAAGGGGCAGGCCCCATGGGGCCCCCATCTCGTGCGGTAGGAGGTCGGCCAGAGCAGCGGCCCCTGGGTGCAGGTGGCAAAGAGCCGCTCGAGCAGCGCAGAGGACAGGGGCGGCGGCGCAGAGCAGCGTAAGGCCCACCCACTCGCGGGCCTTCCAGCAGAGGGGCGCCGCCACCAGCGCCACCAACACCCCTGCGGGCCGTGCCGCAAACACGCCGCCGCCCTCGGTGCCCGGCAAGCAGCGCGCGTCGGTGAGGAGCAGCGGGCCTGCAGAGTTGCTGAGCACGCCGCGACTGAGCGTGTTGAGAAAGATGTCCGGGCAGAAGGCCCCGAACGGGGAGCCGCAGGCCAGCAGAGGCGCACCCTTAGGCAGGGCCCCGAGCGGCGTCACGGCCACTACAGGCCCGCGTTCTTCCACCTCCTCCTCCTCCGGGCTGGGCCGCACGCGCAGCAGCGCGAACCAGCCCAGAGCTCTCAGCTGGTCCTCCTCCTCCTCCTCCTCCGACACCTCGTCGTCCGGCGCCACGCTCGCGAAGCGCCACTGCTCGGCCGCCTCGCCGCCAAAGAGGCGCGCAAAGTGGGCCCGAAAGGCCGGGCAGCTCAGCAGCAGCAGCAGCTCGGCGGAACGCGGAGGCTGCATCGGCCTCCCGCGAGGTGGGGCGTACCGGCCAGGCTCCGGGCCGGCGCACTGGGGCGTGCACAGCCCAGGGCGGCTCTGCTCCGCGCGGCTTTCGGTGTTCGCAGCCGTTGGGCCCCACTGCACGTTCAGACGCAGGTCGTCACCGCAACTGTCGCCGGACAGGAAGGAGGCGCCGGTAGCGGTCAGTGCCCCGCTGCCGGCTCGCAGGAAGGGAGTGAAGATGCCCCCATGGCACAGCACCAGGCCCGGGCGGCGGCTCAGGATCACCCCGCTGCAGCTCCACGAGCCAGCCTTGGGCCGCCCGGCCCGGGAGGCGCTCACCACACAGCCCGCCTGCTCGGCTGCCCTCATGGCGGGCCCCCACTGCCGCCCCATGGCCTCTGGGACGGTGCACCCGGGGCTTCCCGGAGAACGAGCGAGAGAGCAAGGACCACGGCCGGGACCCGGGGACCCCACGCAGCGCCACCCAAAGCTGGAAGCGAGAGGCTTAAACACTGTCTCCGGTCTTCCTCTTCCGGCCGGATTGGCTAAACCCCAACTGGCCCGGCCCGATTGGCTGGGCTTGAGGCCGAGTTCTGATTGGCTGCTGAGGCTGACTCCGCCTTTCCCCGCCCTAGATAGTTCAGGCCACCTGTGCAACGTAGAGGGAGAAACGGGACTGGTTGACGAGCCCCGGGAGAGTAACAGGTGGTGTGTGGCTTTACTCGTAGATAGGGGGGTGCTGGTCCCTCGGAACCTAGACTCGTCTCTGTTCGCTCAGCTGCAGGAAAGGGAACAGAAATGAGCGCTAACATGGCTATATTGTCCTGGCAATGACAGGATCTGTCAGTTATCTGCCCAGGTACAGGGGACATCCAGCCTCTGATCCCTGGGATAATACAGGCAAGAAATTCTTGGCCTGATTTAGAATTTTAAAATTTTGTAAGTAAACCCTACAGCAATTCACTAGGGGGCATGTAGCCCACAAGATTACACCTAGGGTCTTATGATGCCAAAGCCCCACACTGCATATCCCATGGAAACTGTATTTGCTCAAATAAAATTGCCCTTTAAAACTACGGTGAACATTAGCTGAAGTAAAAGTTTTTAACTACGCAACTCTATAGTTTGAAGTATGCACATTTCACATAATGACATGTATAACCACCACCCAGGATCTATCTTAGGTCAGGGGTCACTTTTTCTGTAAAGGGCCAGGTTTTGTGAGGCATATATTCTGTCTCAGATAAACAACCCTGCTGTTCTAGCATACAAAAACTAAAGGAATAAATAAAACTTTATTTATGGACCCTGAAATTTTTCATGTAATTGTCATATGGCACAAAATTGCTTTTTTTTTTTTTTTTCCTCACAGGCCATACAAAAACAGGCAGCAGACCAGATCTGGACCACAAGCTGTAGTCTGCCATCCCTGATCTAAGCTAACATAAAACATCCATACCTTTCCAAGGAGTCTCCCTTAGGACAGAGGAACATGAACAAGTATGTTTTGGGGGGGCTGCAGGATATCCCTGAAACAGTCACTACAAGCTAGACATTTTACAAAGGTCTATTTATCACAATATCACTAAAGTACACATTAATTCCAATAAGATTATTTTAGTACATATTTACCCCAGCATTAATGAAAAATATTCAATTACTACTTAAATTACATAAACATTCTGCCTCAATTTTTTTTAGTAAACTAATGCTACTTGGTGTATGCCCAGCACAACACAGGGTAATGCTCACAATGCTTCCAGTGACAAACCTGTTTGAGAAAGGGAAATGATCAATTATGGTATGAGACAGGACTGAAATTAGCAGCCTTCCCATAGCACGTACTGTCTTCTTTTTGTTCTACGACACAGAAGATGGCTCAATCACAGTAATTGTTTCTTATTCTCTAGAGTCCAGTGATTCTCCCTTAATGATGTTTAAGCCTCCAGCATGAACTGTTATGCGTCATATTTTTCTGTGTTTATGGCACATCACAGTAGAGAGTCCCAAGTCACAGCCAACAGCCAAGGTGATGCCCCTGAGTGCTGGCCACGTTGAATTGGCCGTTAATTTTCATGTTCCACTCAATGACACAAACCTATATAAATGAAAAGCCCATGGCATCATTTCACTGTAATGGGGACATTAGTTTCAATCACAAGATGCCTCCAATAATTTTAATACTCAATCAAAAAGAACCTGTTTTGCTTCCCATCCTATTTTGTCCCAATATTTTGGTTTTAGAAACTCATTTGGGTTTTTTTTTTTAAGCAAGGCTTCCTACAAGCCTAATAAATGCACAAGCACAGGTTTCATTCCTTCCCCTATTTTGCCAAATGTAGCATTTAACTCAATTGCTCTAATTTTATATCAAATGATGAGTGAAACCACAGCTAAACTGGAAGCAATCTTTGCAGCGTATTTTTTTCCTTTAAAAAAAAAACTGAAGTGTAGTTGATTTACAGTATTATGCTATTTTCTGTTGTACAGCATAGTGATTCAGTTATACACATATAGCCTTTTTCATTGTAGGTTATTACAAGCTATTGAATATAGTTCCCTGTGCTATACAGTAGGACCTTATCTATTTTGTATGTAGTAATTTGTATCTGCTAATCCCAGACTCCTAATTTATCCCCTCTTCTTTCCCCTTAGGTAACTAAATTTATTTTCTATTTCTGAGTCTGTTTTATAAATAAGTTCATTTGTGTCATTTTTTTAGAGTCCACATGTAAGTGATATCATGTATTTGTCTTTCCCTGTCTGATTTACTTCACTTAGTGTGATAATCTCTAGATCATCCATGTTGCTGCAAATGGCATTATTTCATTCTTTTTTATGGCTGAGTACTATTCCATTGTGTATATATACACAATTAATTTATTCAATTATCTGTCAGTGGATATTTACTTTGCTTCCATGTCTTGGCTATTGTAAACAGTGCTGCTATAAAGACTAGGGTGCATGTATCTTTTTGAATTTAGAGTTTTCTCCAAATATATGCCCAGGATTGGGATTGCTGGAGTATATGGTAACTAGTTTTTTAAGGAATCTCCATACCTTGCTAGCTGTTAATATGAGATTTTATTCAAGTCAGCCATGTCCATCCTGTTGCAGAAGTGACTACCAATTCTGGGACCACCGCACGTCCCAAAGCTTTCAAACGGTACTAAATTTACTACTTTTAGGGCAATGTGTGAACTGGCCTAGCTTTCCCCCACTCCGCCCCATAGCAAAATTTCTCTTACGTCCATTGGAAATATTTCTTTTCACAGGTAGGGAAGAACTTTTGCTTCCCTGCACCCAATAACAAATGTCATAGTATGTTCAAACTCAGAACAAATCAATGTAAAAAAGAAAAAAAAAGAGCAAGATAGTAAGTTTATTTTAACTTTTTATTAAAACGCTTAGGATACAGACTGACTTTTTTTTGTAAATGACTATTTAACTTTTCCTGAAATAGGACATATATGCACTCTGATAAAACAGAATGGAAAGTTTCAATTCATGGGAGTTCCTGTACAAAGCTCTGATCCTAACTGAGCCAAGCTCCTCACAGCAGTTTCTTTCCTCTATCTTAATATAGGAACTGTGTTTTCTGTGGGGCAAGAAACAGACTGATGCCACTTGATTTTTTCAATCTCGACTCTTTCTCCAGTGGCCAAAATAAACCACTTTCACAAAGAGTTGCCTGGTGCAGAATCCATAGTTTCCTAGCTTGATACAAAGTGATTGGGAACCAAAAAAAAAAAAAAAAGGACAAAAACAAGAAAACTAACACTAAAGCAATCATACCCCTCATGTCTCTGGATAGAGAAGTATGGGTTACCTTTTAGCCAAAGGAAATTAAAAGTATGCAGGTTAACTACCTCGTTCATTCACCATTAGCTAGATTTGTTCACTTAAGGCTTTAACCCCTTTCCAAACCAGCTATGCTTGCTAATAAATGAAAGGCATGCTCTTTCCAGCTTTACACTTCATTGAGCCTCTGCATTTGATACCTAGCAGTGAAAAAGTATGCTTTCCCAACAGGTCAGTACTGAAGACTAACAATGGGAAATCCAACTAAAGAACAATACTCTCATCCCAAGAATATGTTATCCACACTTTCCCTGCGCTCACACTAGAAGAATCCACTGAATTTAGTTCAATCCTCTGCATAAAAGCATCATCATCACAATTTTCAGTTCTGAGGAAAATAACTCTCATCTTTCATTAAAGGAAAAATGAATTTTGAAGATATCCTCCCAGCTTAAGACCATCTCCTATCTCCTCATCTATTACTACAAGGGTAGAATATTGTTAAGATCATGAAAATCCAGTTTCACACATGGCATTAGGAAAATGGAATGCTATAAAAATAACCTTCGTCACTGTACTTGGGATGCTGAGGCTTTTATAATGGGTGCTTACTGATAAGCGATGCTGGCTTAAAGGGAACAGCTCTACACAAAGTTCTTGGATTAGAGTTTCCCCAGATTATTTCTGGACTGGAGAAAGGCAATTTCATACTCCTCTACCCCCTGCAAAAAAAAAAAAAAAAAAAAAAATCTGGAAAAGCTACAGATGTTAACCTTTACACACCAAAAATAAACTGATAACCAATAAAAAGACAAAGTTCTTGAAGAGTCCAGTAAGAGACCAAATTCTGCAAGTGGCAATTTTAAAGATCACTGAGTAAATCTTCCATATATTCAAAAATGCTATAATACCAGATTTTTAAATTCTCAACTCAGAGAATTAAGAGCCCTTAATTAAGCTGTTAACTTTGTCCTGTGTGACTCTATTCAGAAAAATTTCCCGTAGAATCTGCAAAAATGACAGACACACCTGCAGTGTGTGACAATGTGGGAGACGTTCTCAAATCTTTTATGAGGCAAAAGTCACTTTTACAACTGAAAATGAAAATGGTGCTACAGAGAAAAATGAAATTTTACAACTGCATAAAAGCAAAGACTGGCTGAAATTTGTAACTTTTTAAGTAAAAATAACCATAACCCACTCTATAATTAAATCCTTTGCAGTGAACAATCTGCTATACATGCCACGATGAAGTCTGACCCTAGCCTGCCACAGTGAAAACCAGCCTCAACTGCGAGGCCAGGGTTCTGCCCTCTCCTAGCTCCCTGTGCACAAGGTGGTGCCACCTCACACAAGGCAGTCAGAGACAGGGGGGCTTCCCTCACCAGCCTGCTGATTCAACACAAGTAAGTTCACTTGACTGAGCTCTGGCCTCCAATGTGTATCTGTGCATAATTTTATGAAGTATCTAAATGCCATTCACTAGATTAAAAAAAAAAAGGAATAGAAAACTCTGGACCAAGTAAATTGTGAACTCATAAAGTTATTAGGAGGGATACCAATTACATTAACAACACTTTCTTTAAAAAATAGAATCACTTTCTTTTGAAATCAACCACAGTGGTGAGACGTGTTTTTCTTTCCAGGTGCCCCACGATGGCACACAGCTTTACTCGGCAAATCCTGCCAACATCCAAGTCCTGGGATGCTGACCTGCACCAGCACGTGGGGCAACGTTACCTCCCAACAGTGTGGAGAAGAGCACATGTCACCACTGGGCGATGAGAGAGCTGACAGAGACTCTCGGCTTCTCAGCGCCAGACATGGTTGGAGAGCTTTCCTTGTTCTATTAGAAAAGTTCATGAGGAAGCTGTGAATAGGATCAGTCCAGAGAAGTAAAACTCTTTTTTATTTTCACTGTCCAAACATCAGTCAATGTACTGGGAGAGCCAGCGGAAGCCCTCGCCATAGCCTTGCCTCTTGAGCACACTGCACATGAACACTTCCATGGGGCGGGCATTCAGCTCCTTCAGGGTCACATTCCCCTAGGGGAGGCAAAACCAGAAAGGCCCGTTAGCGTCTCCATGGTGGAAAAGCTTGAAAGGATGACGACAAAAATCTCATTCTCCATTCCTCAAAAGTAAATTTGGCAGGTAGCAATTACAGAATGTGATCAAGGCCGCACAGATGACTTCCCTAGGCGTTTGGGCTTTCAGGATAGATAAGCAGTCCTATTCTCAGATTTTCTCTCTCGTTGGAAGAGCCTTTTTTAAAAAAATATTTTATCTTTTGTTTTTATTATTTGTATATATGTTTTGTATATATTTTTACTGAATTAGAGTCAGTTTACAATGTTGTGTCAATCTCTGGTGTGCAGCGTCATGTTTCAGTCATACATGAACACACATACATTCCTTTTCATATTCTTTTTCATCACAGGTGGAGAGGGCAAGCTGTGAGGCTCTCTACTCTGCCATCTTGGCACCTTCCCTGAAGAGCCTTTCTTTGAACACACCAACATTCATCTGGAAAGCTATGGCAGCAAACCAAGAAAGAGGCCACTGGGGCCCACAGAACCAGCATGCTCTTTGATGGACAAAAGAAATTCAAGACTTTTTTTTTTATGAATAAGGATATTCTCATTAACCCAAGCATTCAGAAATATACACTAACAACAGGTTATATCAAGAAAATTAAAACTTCATGTGTGTGTAAAAGGGAAAACTAAATTAATTAGAGGAAGCATTTTTAGAAAGAACTAGATAACTGAGAAGAGACAAGACTAAGGAAAAGTCAGAAAGTTACAGATCCCAGAAATTTTTTAAAAATTAAATATGCCCAAACTCCAAGCTGAAAAGACCAGGATTGCTGTTAATTATAGCTGATCTAGATTTTCTCTCTCACAAGCATACTTCTCTGCAACAGCATTCTTCTTCCTACTGGAGACAGCATAACCTACTGAGCTGGAAGACTTGGGTTCTATTCCTGATTTTATCACTGACTTACTTGCTGTGTAGACCTGAACAAATTTCTCTCAGAGTATCCTTATCTTCAAAACAGGGGTAGCAATCCTACTTCTCTAGCAAGGAGCACTGAGGATAATCCAGGACTGATTTCAGTGCTTGGAAAGTGGTATAAATGATCACTCTTCATAACTGAGATTTCCAGTCAAGAAAAATTTCTAACTAAGAAAGCCTCTTCAAAAGCAATTTCTGAGAACTGGACTTGAAAGATAGAAAATTCTCAAAATGATTAAGTTTGCCTTTTCTACCATTTCCTTCATCCTCATATACCTGAGGAAACTCTCATTAGAAAGCAGTTAAAAAAGACACTCCTGCCTTCAGACAGCCCAGAAATCACCTCTAGTAAAACGAATCCTAAGCCCAGTTAAACTTCTGAAAGACAAGTAAAATCTAGGTAGCAAAACATGAATATTTCAAAAGCTGTGAAGTTCCTTTATAATACACCCCCTGAAGATCTTCTCTTACCTTTCCTGTGGTCTGTCCATAAAGCCCAAATATCTCACGGAGTTTTTCTTCGCTGATTGCATCTGTTCTGTCAATTTTGTTACCCAAGATAAGGATTGGCACATTGGATATTGTTTCATCAGTCATTAAAGCCTAAAGACAAGATAAAAAAGAGTTAAGTGAGGAATCTATAGAAGCCTACCAGATAAGGAAAACAACTTTGAACTTCAGTTGTCTGTAAGTGGAAAATCTATTTATACTTGAGTGATAAACTGAAAGTTAATCTTGACGTTATATAACATCTTTAACATTAGGTGAAAAGCCCTTAAAATTACCTTCACATTAGTAAAAATCCCCTAACAGCCTCAAAACAATTACAACTTAAAGCTGTGTCTCTTTACAAGGCAGCAGAACTGCCCAACCTTAACTCTGACCTAAATCACTCAGTCACAGGCCATCCTCAGCTATCTACTGAGCACTGTCCTAGAAGAACGAAGCTCTAGCTACAGAGCCTCAGAGAGGACTGCAGGAATCCCCAAGTATTCACTAGATGCCCCATGTGTGCAAAGCGCTCTCTCAGACACTGAGGAATACAAAAGGAAGGGTACGGCACATCCCTGGCTCCAGAAATCCCCGGTCTATGTTCATCTGTCAACAAAGCAAGGCAAGTGGATGATTAAATGTCACAAGGAACAGGAAGAGAATATAAATACTAAAAGACATTCAGGGAAATAAAATGGCAATGTGGGCTTGAAGAAAGTCTTAGCAAAGACGTGGAAACTAAACTGGACTCTGAAGGAGGGCAGGATTTGGACGGGGGAAAGGAGAAGGAAGAATACAAGCAATGGCGTTATGGTAGGAAAAGAATTCAGGAAGCCGCATAGAGTGCCGCCTGGATGCACCACAGCATGTGCACTGACAGGTAGTGACAGAGTAAACGTGTGGGAAGAGATGACAAACATTATGGTGCCAGTCTCAGAAATTAGCCGCAATAGATCCTAAAGACCCCAAATCCAGAAATTATTGGACAAAATCTCTACTTTTAGTACAATGAATTCACAAATAGTATCTATCTGTGGTGCTCAGGTAAGAGATGATGATCCAGCCTAAGATAGCAGCATGTGGATAGTGCAGCAGGAATTTCAGAGAAAGAAGTGAAGAGACTGATGTCTAAATGATAAGACAGATATAAGACAGGGGTGAAAGCCGGTAGAGATGTCAAGCCTGGGAATCTAGTTCTCACTGATGGGAAAAGCTAGAAAAGGAGAGTAGAGTTGAAAGGATAAAGGGGAACCCACTTTGAGCACCTTAAGTTCTAGGAAATGTTAGACAAAATTAGAGTAAGGATGTCATTCATTCATTAAATACTAACACAGTGCCTACTATGTATCTGATGCTTTGCTAACTACAGGGGTTTCACCAAGAAATAAGACAAGGTCCCTGCCACCTAAGTTCACAGTCCAGTGGGAAAGATCTGTAAGAAAATTAGTAAAGACAGCAGACATTGATAAAGTGGAGAATCTAAAAGTCAGAGATCAGGGAAGGCTTCCCAGAAGTGGTCATACCCGAACTCTGAGATCTCTTAAAGGACATCTCAAAATTTACCAGCAAAAGGGGGTAAGGGTCAGGTGAGAAAACCAGGTAGATACAGTCACTTCTGCATACTTAAGGGAGGACAAGTTATTCTCTGTGTTTGGAATGTAGTTCAAGGTAGGCAGCAGAGAGAAAAGAAGTTGGAGAAATAGAAGAAAGACTGTGAAAGATCTTATATGCTATGCAAAAGACTGGATTTTACCTTACAAGTGGTAAAAGATCTATTAAAAGATATTAAGTAGGGCAAAGACAAGTCTGAGAAAGTTCCTTCTAGCATTATAGTATATGGCAGGGTGCTAGTGGAGTCTACAGTAATTCACTGCATGTCCAGGTAGATAATGGGGAAGACGAATAGTTCCATTCTGGGAGAACAGAATTGGTAGGGAGAGTTGTCTAATAAGTAGCACTATGTATGAGGCTGGAGCTCAAGAGAGGTTTAAACAAGAGAAATCCATTTGGGAGTCATTGGCATGTGGGCTGCAAATGAAGAATAGAAGCCTGGACCAACCTGGGAAGAAGTACAGACCCTGGGGAGCACCAAGGTTTAAGGGCTAAGCAGGGGAACTGATGCTCATGAAAGAGTCTGAGCTGTATCAGCCAGAGAGTGCACCAAAACCAAGAATGAAAAGGGGAGTTTAAAGAAAGAGAATGACCAGCATCAAGGGGTCAGGTAAGGATAAGACTGCCCTGGAGGTGATTCTACATGAGAGTAGAGCTATAGATTCAAGAAACTTACTTACAAATTGAGACAGGCTCAAATTGCCAGGGACAGAAATGCAGAGAGACAGTTATAAAAGAGAAAGAAGAGGCACAGGATAACACAGGCAACATTATAGAAATTATCAAGCTAAAAAAATGCAATGTTGAGAAAGGAGAAAACCTGGAGTGAGTCCTAGCTATTCAGTACCAAACACCACACGTGACGGAAACTAAAGACTGAGACCAGACTGTTAGGGTGTGGCAAGTCACTCAGTGCAAGTGTGGGCAGGCACAACCTGAGAATGAAGACTCAGCAGTGTAAAGAACTCTAATATCTCTAGGTTTCACTATGCCAACACTTCATAAAGAATGACCATATATGAGATGTGAAAGGGAAAGACGTTAATTATGCTGGGAAAACAGGCATTAACTGAGGAGTGTCCTGAGCAAACTGGACATAGAGTCTCCCTGTGATAAACAAAATGAATTTATTCGTGTTCAAGCAGAGCTTCCTCAGGACGTTGAAAAGTACCATCTCAGATTTTAAACACTTTCTTCTTGTAACCAGGACTTTCACCAAATGTTAACTGGAATGATTTAAGTATTGGCACTACTGAGCTGTATGCCTTAAAAGAAACAAGCCAAGAAGAGAAAAAAATATAAACATACATTAAGCTCAACTTTGGATTCCATGAGTCGAGGATGATCTGCACAGTCCACTAGAAAGACAATCCCGTTAATTGCTGGTAGATAATTTTTCCAAACTCGACGAGCTAAAAGACGAAGTTTACAGTTGCATCAATTTAAAAAATATATTCTGAAAATGAACAACCAATGGTCTATTAAGTAGGCAAATCCTGGCCAGTTTCAATAGCATTAGACTCCATATAGATCCTCCCAGTCTTAGCCAGTCAGAATAGAGGGTATAAACTGATGGTCCATGAACTGAATCTGATTTTTTTAATTCAGAAATCAGGGTTTTCTGCCTGATTTTCTGAAAAACTGCAACATCCGGCAATCCCATGCCTATCTATCCACATGCGGGACAGATAATCACCAGCTGGAACTGAGCGGTGGCTGCCCCTTTAGATGAAGTCTGAGTTCTCCAGTTTGCCAAAGTTTCTACCACTCCCTGCTGTCTTATACCCAATTTCACTCATTTATCAGGATGCAGATTACTTGTCCATAAAACTTTAGTCCCAAGTTAGTTCCCAACTAACCAATGTGCAAGTGTACTGACTGTCCATTCCACTCAGCCCTCAGGGAGACTGGGCTTGACAGGTGTTTGAAGTTTCCAGGCCAATTACTTCAGTCTCCTCATTTAACCCCATGTGCCTATAAATTTTATTTTTTGTTAATGACATGATAATAGTTTGGGAAGTAAAGCTTTAATTGTATTATAATTTCTAAGTCACTCATTTCTAGTCCTTTCAATGGGATGATTAAGGAAGCATCTCTACATCAAACATTTAACAATGACTCCCTCTGAAGAGTGGGACTGAGAAGGAGAGGCTGGGGGAACTTGCACTTTTTCCTTTCACATTTGTATACTGATCGTATACTGAATTTGTTACATTGTGCCTGGACTCCTTTTATAAGTTGTTTTTTAAGTTATTAAAAAACCTCCAAATGTACAGCATTTTAGGAAGGCAGCTATGCTCACCACTATACCACCAACGCTAAATGTACAGCATTTTAGTAACTTCTGTAAAAGATCAGCAAAGTTATGAAAAAGTGTTTCTGTTAAATAAATCTTTCTCAGTCAAACAAAACAAAACTATGTACAGATCTTTCTCAACTTACAATGCAGTTATGGCCCTATAAATACACCAGTTGAAAATATCATTAAGCTGAAAATGCATTTAATACACCTAACCTACCAAACATAGCTTAGCCTAGCCTACCTTAAATGTGCTCAGAATACATCAGCCTGCAGTTGGGCAATATTATCAAACACAAAGCCTATTTAATGATGTGTTGAATCTGTCATGTAATTTATTGAATGTTGTACTGAAAGTGAAAAGCAGAATGGCTGTCTGGTACGGAATGGTTGTAAATGCACTGGTTGTTTACCCTTGTCATCACGTACTGACCGGGGGCTGCGGCTGCCCAGCATCACTAGAGACCGTGGTACCATACATCACTAGTTGAGGGAAAGATCAAAATTCAAAATCTGAAATACGGTTTCTACTGAATGTGCATCACTTTTGCATCACTGTAAAGTCAAAAAATCTTAAGTGGAACCATCATTAAGTTGGGGACCATCAAGAGATTTCCCTTCTCACTCTATCAAAACCTGAAAGCTAAATTTATCACACCAAATAACACAAATTCCCAGTTCAGGTGTCTAAAAACTCCTACTCCTTCTGCATTCCCCAGATGGTCTCAGTTTACTCTGTAACTGCATTACCTCTGAAGTTAAATTTGTAAGCAGTTACAAATCCTTTTGAAAGAAGCAGAAAAGATACCATCCATACACCCATTCCTCCCCAAATGAAAATAATACAAGCTTACTATAGAAAAAAAGGAAACAAGTTAATCTATACCTCTCCATCAAAACACAGCTGCTGCTAATATTTCTGTAAATTTTTGTTCAATCTTTTTACTGTACAGGTATTTTGCATGAGTGATGATACTACATATATGATTTTGTAGGATATAAGAATTAAATGAATAAAATAAATTAACTATACATTAATGAAATCATTGACTATAAAATTATTTGGATCTCTAATCAACCTTTTGGCTAAAATTATTTCAATGATTAAAATTACCAATATTCTATTTTTTTACCTAAACTTAAAAAAAAACCTATATTAGATTCAACCTAATAACATAATGCTCCAAAAGGAGACTTCTCAACTCAATAACAAATGAGTAAACCTGACAGAATCTCAACAGTTTCTCTTTCCTACCTTCCCAGAATATTTACCCTCACATCTTAAATGTTCTACTTCTAAGCCTAGAGTCTTGCAAAATGTAAAAAGAGTGTTCATCAGATGACGATGCCCCATTCTGCATATGTCTAAAACACCAGATAGGAATCTGGGAACCTAATGGATGCAGCCTTACTTTTTGAGTAAGGCAAAAAGCACTGGGAACAAGGCAGAAGAAAATGTGCCACTAACCACCCCAGATAGGGAGAGTACACAAAATATCATTTCAGATCACAGTGGTCACAAATAGTCACTGTACTATTTTGTAGCTTTTGACAAATTTACAATTACTTACAAATAATTTCCTACATGTTTACATTCCACTGAATAAAGGATACAAAAGAGACATAATTAAATTCAATATGTGATACTGTACTGGATCTTGTTTAAGAGGAAAAATGATATTAAGGAGATTATTAGAACAAATGACCAAAAAGGGAATATATACTATACAGTAGATAAATAAAACTTCCTGAGCTTGACACCTATTTAGATCATATAAGGGAATAGTCTTGTTTTTAGGAAATATGCATTAAAGTATTAAGGAGTAACAAAGCATGAAGAACTCACAAATATAGTTCAAGAAAAATTTGTATTAGCATGTATTATATAGAAAGGGAGACTAACCAATTTGAGCAAAAGTTATAAAGGAGGAGAGTTCTCTGTATTATTTATGCAACTTTTGACAAGTTTGAAATTATTTAAAAATAATTAAGTTAATAAAACAACTCCATTAAATAAGATCCCAATCCTAAATGCAAGCAGCTTAAAAGGTAAACATGACACATTGCTTTAAAAAAAGAAAGGGAACAAAATGAACCAGAAATTAATACTACCCTTTCACAGAAACGTCTCTTACCTTGCTCATGCCCACCAAGATCAAAAGTTGTAAAAGTCATTCCAGCAATTGTCAACTCTTCTGATGCTGAAAAATAAAGGAGAGAAATAAACCTCTCCATCCAACAAGGCCCAGCCATCAGTGCTGTAATCCACTACAAATGCAAAACCTGGGGGAAGGTATAGCTCAAGTGGTAGAGGCCATGTTTAGCATGCACAGGGTCCTGGGTTCAATCCCCAGAACCTCCTCTAAAAACAAACAAATAAACAAATTGCCCTCCTCCCAAAAAACACAAAACAAATGCAAAACCTAATGAAGCTTTCACTTTGCATAGAAAAGGATACAAGGCTGAAAACATTCTTAAATTATTCTAAAAAGCCAAGTCTCTTTTTCTCCCAGGTGTTTGCTGGTCCTTAGAAGTAGATATGGGAGATGTGTCCCATTACAGGACTAGAGAGAACAGATAGTGACAAAGTTCTAGAGGTTTAGATTCATGGGTATGTAACCTGAGTGTGTCCTATCTGGAACTTTTTTCAAGTGAGCTGTCTTTGGGGGTTACAGTTAATAAAAGAACTGCATCAACTGGGGATTCACCCTCCAGCCCTGACACTGACCCTCAAATGTCAAAAGGTCACCTAGTATTTTCAAACCTACTTGGATGTAGTGTTGGAACATGTTGGCCCAATCTGTCATCTTTGAGCATGTGTAGAAGAGTGGTTTTGCCTGCATTGTCCAAACCCAAAAATACAAGTTTTCCAGATTTCTTGTAGAGTCCTAAAAGAGGGGGGAAGACATTAACATAATTTGCTTTCTACACACCAAAGCTTACTCATATTTAAACTGTTTGAGAAAATGCACAAAGTTTGAAACCGATGATATAGTTCAAGAAAATGGCTTTACCTAGGAACTGGAGCATACTGCTGAAGCCATTGTAGATCCACTCAAAGATGAAAGACATTATTAATGCTTACTACCTGTATAAAACAGGAAAGCAGCACACGTTAGCTTTCTGAATGCTAGTACAGTTCTGAAGAAGTTAACTCTCATTCCCTGGCCCTGATGCACATTTACAGTCCCATGTTCTGAAGTATAAGAAAACAAAGGATTCTGAACCCTGGAGGGAAGTCTCTGGGGTCCTCAGAGCTGCATAAGCTCCTGGTTTTCTAACAGTTTTCAATCTATGATACTCAGAGGACTAGGAGTTAAAGATATACTTTCCTCTTTTACTGTGACTCACTCCTTCAAGCAGCTGCTCATTCACATTCCCTAGATACACCACCGCTGTCTACCAGTTAGCAAAACTTCTAGGAAATCAGCCCCATCAATCATCTGGATCAAAATGTCACACTGATGTATTAAGTATAAAGTAAGAATAAAAGGCATATTAACCTCAGTGAAAAGCATATTAACCCATCCTTGTAAACAGTTCTAAAAAGCAAAGTCACCAAAATCCTATACCGGCTGGCACAATTTGCACTGCTCCATTTACCAATGCTACCTCTTCTTAAACAGTATTTGTTTAACCCCTCTTACAGATATGGGTCTCAACTTAGAAAAAGAGATGATATCACTATATTGAAGAGCCATGAAGAAATAAGAGAGTCTTATAATGTGAATAATCAAGACCTAACTCATTCTACAAATACGGATTTTCTTAAAATAAGAATACTCATTCGGGGCATAGAGGTAGGTTCCTAGCCAGTATATACCTTAACCAGTACTGTTATTAACATCGCTTTCCCTACTGTTCCCTGTAAGTCTAGACAAAAGATGACCCAAAGCTACTAAAAAGTCTACATACCTTGGAAATAAGTAAGAGGAGCTCTGAATGTCAAGAAGGTAGGCTCTAGAGCCAATGGTGGGCGTCATGGTTTCTCAGTGTCAGCATTTCCTGATTACACTGAACATTTGCCTCAATATTTCAGATTTGGTGCAGAAAAAAAGAACAACCTCCCACTTTCACTCCTCTCCATCAGCAAGAACACATGAACACAAGGCTTTATACTTGATGAGACCCACTGCTATCAAACAAAACTTTCATGAAGTTTTTTCAAAAAAGTAAACCAAAGTTTACTGTAAAAGAGTTAGCTACAAAAACCCACCTATATTCTTCATTCAAAGAATGCTAGATGAAGAAGAGATTGAAAAATGGAAACACTATATATTAATATATATATAATAAGGGTTTTGGGGTTTGTTGTTTTTTTTTTTTTTGCCATTTTCAGTAACATCAAAGTGTATTTGCCAGAAAGACCAAATTTAGCAAGCTAAATAATAGTTTTGTTGGGAAATTCAGTCTCTACTTTAAGAAATCCAATGACTTAAATACAATTACAAAGTTACTGTGCTTAAGTTTCCACTGTAGGTAAGTAAAAGAACAGTGTGCCTCTCCTCTGCAACCCCATCAAACCAGTCATCCTTCCCTATTTTCTCAGTCTACTACTTGGAGAAGCACGACTAACCTTTAGAGAGCACCGCTCATCAAGGTCACTCCTACTGATTTGGCCTTTAAAATCCAACACATATACATTCATTTGTACTGCAGTGGTTTGCAGTCAGTACTTTATAGACTCGTTGTAAAGTACCACATTATTTTAGAAGTATTCCCAACTAGGTAAATTCCCCAAAGGTGACAAGGGGAAAAACCCCATTTTAAGGAATTTTTCATGGTTAACTGAACTACTTTGATTTTCCAATTTATTTTCCTTTGACATCCCTGCTTTAAAAGTCCTATAGTCCTACCCTCCAAATGAATCTATGGAGAGTGCTTGAAGAAACTCTTCAGGTGATGTTAAAAAATAATAAAAACTCTTATTAGACCCACAGAGTGCCATTGTATTGCCACCCAAAGTTAAGGAAATGGCTCTGATATCTCCTTCATCCTTGAGATCTTAGGCTGTATCCCTCATGAATAGTTTTTCAGTTTATCCAGTGCCTGCATATACATCTCATTTTAACCTCACACTACCCCCAAAGGTAGAAATCCCTGGCCTCATTTAACAAGATGAGGATGCTGACACTCCTAGATTAACCAGTTTAACTAAGACTGCTCAGCTGCAAAAGTAACAGTGCCAGGATTTAAACTCTCCTTTTTTAATGCAAAAGCCAAAGTTCTTCCTGTTAACATCACATAAAATTCCAGTGCAGATCACAAACTGCTTTAAAAAAAAAGAAAAAGCTTCCTTAAACCATCCCTACACAAATGATAATCTAAAGTTTTCTTCCTTACAACTCATCACAACTTTTGAATATGTTAACAACTAGCATTTTATTTCTTTTCTATCCTTGATCCACTTTACCACTTTATGGCATCTTACGGCAAATTAGACTACTGTAAAATTTAAGGGCTCTAACTACCAACAAAAGCACTGCCAAGATACCCAAAACTAAAACTTGCAAATTTCAGGACCGACTGATTCAAATAAATAAAAGGAGGAGCACTAGGCTGACGATTGGCCAACCCCCCCCCCAAATCTATACATCACATCTTATACATATTCGTGACTTCTTACACATACTCAGAGCAACTTTGAGACATCATTCCAGACAGGCCTAGGGTAGCAAGCGTACAGTTTTTAGCTAAGAAACTCTGCTTAGCTGCAGGGTTAATGTCAAAGGTCAGCCCCATTGCAAAACTCCGTAAAGCCCCCTGTCACAACCTAAGCAGATACATCGAGGTAAAGGAGAAAAGACTGGAGCGAAGAACACAGAGAATTTTTCCAAGCACTGAAGAGTGAGGGAAAGGGGAGGGGAGGTGGAAGGAGAAAATATGAGGTTCGACCCAGGATATCAGAATGATAACACACAGCTGAAGTGGGGGTGGGGCGAGCCCTGACTAGGAGCAAGGAGATCTGGTTCGAACGCTCACACTTGCTATCTGCGGGGCCTTGGCAAATTCACTGTGCCTCGGCAGGCCTTAGTCCCCGAGTCTGTAAAAAAAAAGGATAATCATCAAGGACTCCAATCCACCCCAGCGAAAGGTGTGAGGCTCACCCCACAGAGGGGATGTGAAGCCAATTAGTAAACCGGAGCGCACAGAACAGACAGGAACACTGTTATCGCGCCCAGCAGCTGCAAGACCCCCGAGCGGAATGCAGATGGACTCGAAACCCCAGAGGCCGGCAGGAGACCGAGCAGACCCGGCCGAGCCGGCCCGTCCCCGCCCAGAACAAGCCCCACGGCCCCACAGAACCGCCTGCGTGTCACTTCCCCCTCCCAACCCCGCCTGTGCCGGCCTCTGCCCCGGCCCTCGCCGCCAGCAGCCCTAGCCCCTCCGACCCCGCTCCCTTAGTTGCCGCGACCCTGGGACTCACGGCCCACGGAGCTCCTCCGGCAGCAGCGGGCGGCTTGGACCCTCCCTCACGGCGAACAACCCAGCAGCACCCGGGACCGCCAGCTACTCGCCGGATATACGTAACACTCCTTCCCCAGGGTCTTCCGGATGTATGCTGGCCCCGCCCCCTCGTGGCGTCACGGCGCTTTGCCTTTCGGTGCCGCCCTACTATCGTCTCGAGCCGCGGAGGGGCGGGCCTCAGACGCGACGTGCGAGCTTGGGGGAGGGCCCAAACTGACCCCGCCTCCCCTCGCCTTGAGCGAGGGACGCTCCAGACGTGGCATTGCGGCGGCTCAGAGGGTGGGGCGGGATCTTGGAGTCTCGCGGTGCACCCAGACGCTCCGGATCGCGGCTTTAAATCCGATTGTGTTCCCAAACACTCGGGGAAAATCAGAAGTGGCGACCAGCCTGTAGGTAGGCTCTCGGAAGGAATGGTTGACCTGATAGTCCTCGACCTAAGGTGGATTCCAGCAAGCTTCTGCTTTAAGTCACGGTTCCCTGGGATAGCTGTCTTCTAGAACAGTTAATATTCATCGAGCTATGTTCCAGACAGTGCACTGAGTACTTTGCATGTCTCATCTAATTTGACTCTCATTACAGCCCTGTGAAGCAGGTACTATTATCCCCAGTTTACAAATGAGACAACCGAAGTTCAGGGTAGTCTAGTAACCCAGCCCAAGTTAATAGACTAGGAAGTGGCAGAGCAACACATTGGTTCCTATTGTACTGTCCGTCACGTGCATTTTCTCATTTAATTCTGAGGACAACACTATGAGACTGGTATTATTACTTCAATTTTACAGATAAGAAAGCTGGGTCAAATGGAAAGATGGATGATGTTTTTGGATGGGAAGACTCAGTAACATAAAGATCTCAATTTTCTGTAAGTAAAATTATGAGTAACATAATTCCTTTAAAAGTACTAGTAGGGAAAAAAAAAGTACTAATAGGATTAATTATTATGTGTGTGTTTTTAAGTACCCTATTTGTTCCTGAAATTCAGATGGAAAAATAAATAAGAATAGTCAGAAAACAGGCTCTGAAAAAGAATAACAAGGAGGGGTATCTAGCACTATCAAATATTAAAACAGATCCTCAGTAATTAAAACAGTTTGGTGCTAGTGGACAAAAAGGCCAAAGAAACCAATGGAACAAAGTGCAGATATAGACTCAAATACATGCAGAAATAAAATTAAAGTGGCAACTCCAACAATACTCAGAGGGGGCTGGATAGGCAAGCTCTCCACCTTCCCCCCTTCTTTAATCCTGTGGGTCTTCTGCATTCAGTTTGAATCCTGCTCAGACACAGGGGTCATGGTATGTTATGAGGCGTCTCACTAGCTTTGGCTAAACCAGGGGAACCATGTCCAGAGGACCTGGAACCCCAGTATGTGCACCCTGGAGGCACAGAATGCATTGGATTGCTGGGCCTCGTGGAAGCCTGGCTGCAAGTGGGAGGCTCCCAAACCACAAGGATGGCTTGGGGGGCTCGGGAGGAAGGAGGGAGCACACAGGCAGATTCTCAGGAGAGCTTCAAACTTTACTTACCAGCTGGGCGGCCTTGGCCTAGCTGACAAATGCCCCAAACCACAGTGTACCCACCTCTAAAATGGGTGAAAGAGGTACTGTTATACATGTAAGCAATATTTCCAGAGTATATTTTCAATAAGTGTATCCATTATGTGTTTAAAATAAATAAATAATAAAAGGATTGGGACAATTGGGCTGTCAAGAAAACCTGAAAGTTGAATTTATAAGTCACATATTACACAAAATAAGTTTCAAATGATTCAGAGATATATATGTTTAAAAATGATACCATAAAAGTACTAGAAAAATAGAAAAAAGTATGAATGAATTCCCTATAATCCTGGAATAGAGAAGACCTTTCTGGCTGTAATTGAAAATCCAGAAGTCATAAAAGAAAAGATTGATAAATTCAACCACAGAAAAATAGAAAACTTTTATGTGGCAAAACAACAATAATGGTGATACCATAAACTCAAATGACAGATGACAAGTTGAGAAAAGATATGTTTAATCACATCATAGACAAGTGAAAATTAATATGAAAAAGGCTGTTGTTGGAAAAACAGGCAAAGGAGAGAATCAGACAGTTATCAGGAAAAGAAATATATATGTTAATCATAATAAACTAATAATAGAAATAGATATAGAAAATAATGAAAGATAATACATTTAAAACTCATTGAGATACCATGTTCACCCACCAGGTTGGTAAAAGTCAACCTGTTTACTTGCGGTGAGGCTGTTGTAAAGAGCAGTTAAGGAGGGCCCCACTGAGGTGCCATTTGGACAGGACCTGAAAGATACCTGGGAGTGAAATATTCCAGGCTGACACCGGAACATGTGCAGAAGCCCTGAGGCAGGAGTGTGCATGGCAGGTTCCAGGAACATCTAAGAGATGAACATAGCCAGGCAGGGTGACAAGGGAAGGAGTAGCAGGAGATGAGGCGAGAGAGTTGTGGGATAGGCAGTTAAAAATTGAGAAGGTTCTAAGACTTTACCTCGCTTGCAAGCTAATGAGTTAGCCATGTACACTTCTGTGGATGCTGGCAGATAGGAGACTCCTGGGACAGAGACAAAGGATTTTATTACCTCAAGCATGGCAAGTAGCGTCAGCTTCGTGTTTGTGTGTTTTGCATTTGCCCCCTGCCAGGTCCTTTGGGGGTGATGCAGAGCAGCCCAGGTGGAGTCTGCCCATGTAATGGGTTTGCATCACAGCTGAGAAACCAGAGCTTAGGGAACCCAAGTCTTTCATAATGTTCTGCAAACAAGCCTAGCTGACTTTTAACCTGGAGGGAGATGTTATTACACTGGACATCAGACAAACCTCCCCTGCCCCAGGTGGAGATTCTCTTCCAAGGCTACTCTTTATATAAACATCCTTGAAAAGAGAGTGGAAATAAAGGTATCCAGTACCTCTGCTCCTGGAAGTGCAAAAATATAAGAGATTGGTGGAGAATTATTTCCTAATGGGGGCAGATATTTAGAGCCTTGTAGGCTACTGTGAGGACTTCAGCTTCTAAATTGTGAATGATGTGGAGATGGAGGGTTTGAGCAGAGGAGTTTTGTGTAATTCTTCTCCCCACTCTATTACTCCCCTACACATGCCCAATGTTAGGTAGACAGGTACTCAACTGAAATGGAGACTGAAAAGCAATCTTAGTCAGGGTTCTTCAGAGAAAGAGACCTGATAGGATATACAGATATGCATAACAGGAGATTTATTATAGGAATTGGCCCACTCAGTGATGGAAGCCCAGAAGTCCCACAGTCTGCCATCTACAAGCTAGAGGACCAGAAAAGTCAGTGGTTTAATTCAGTCTGAGTCTGAAGGCCTGAGAACCAGGGGACTCTTAGTGTAAGTTCTGGAGTCTGAAGGCCCTAGAACAAGGAACTCTGATGTCCAAAAACAGGAAGGTAGATGTCCCAGCTCAATAAGAGAGAGAGAGGGAATTTGCCCTTCCTTTTCGTTTTTGTTCCGTTTGGGCCCTCAACAGATTGGGTGATGCCCATCCACATTGGTGAGGATGCATCTCTTTACTCAGTCTGCTGAATCAAATGTTAACCATTTCTAGAAACACCCTCACACACCCAGAAATAATGTTTCACCAGCTGTCTGGACATTTCTTGGTCAAGTCAAGTTGACACATAAAATTCCCCATCGTAGCATCTATTGGATCATGGGGGTCATGGGTGACCTTGATAAATACAGTTTCAGGGGAGTAATGGGGTTGAATGCTGGACTGGAGTGACCTAAGGAGAGCCTGGGAGGGGAAGAAATGGGGCAGTGACCTTGGACAATGCCGTTAGAAATGTGGCTATGAAGGAGAGGAGAGACAGGGAAGTAGAAAGGGCATGGATGATGAAAATGAATTATTTCTTCCTGCTCAGCATAGTGAAAACTGGGATGCCATCTGTGTTAATACATAAAAATTCATTCAACTCTTGAGAAGAAAGTAAATGTTTAGCCTTTTATCAATGAGAGGATTTCATATAATGTTCACTAGAAAAATCATTCTGAAATGCAATCCATCTAAAATTTGAGGAGGTAAAAGTCTAAATGTTCTCCCTTTGACACAATCTAGAGTGCAATTAGGAAAAAACTTTAATTCTTCTTAAAGTAATTGTATGCTCCCCGGTTTGTGCACTGTTGGTGGGAATGTAAAATGGTATAGCCCCTATGGAAAACAATGTTGGGGTTGCTCAAAAATTGGAAATGGAATCACCATATAAGCCAACAATTCCCACACATTTGAAAGCAGGGTCTCTAAGGGATATTTGTACACTGATGTTCACAGCAGCATTATTCATAACACCCAAGAGGTAGAAGACACCCAAGTGTCCATCGGTGGCTAAAGGGATAAACAAAATGTGATATATACATACAATGGGTATGATTCAACCTTATAAAGGAAGGAAATTCTAACATGCTATAAAATGAATGAGCCTTGGGGACGTGCTAAGTGAAATAAACCAGTCACAAAATGGCAAATACTATATGATTCCATTTATACTAGGTAACTAGAGTTCTCAAATTCAGGGAGATAGAAAGTAGAATGGTGGTTGCCAGGGCCATGGAGGAAGGGGAAGCAGGGAGTTGTTTAATGGTTATGAAGAGTCAGTTTTGCAAGATGAAAAGAATTCTGGAGTTCTGTTGCACAACATTGTGAATGTACTTAACACTGCTAAACTATACACTTAAAAATGGTTAAGATGGTTTACACTTTATGTTATGTGTACTTTACCACAATTAAAAGACCTTTTTTTTTTTTCACTTGGACCTCCAGCAGCTTCAGCTTTTTGCACCTGATCTATTTGGGTATCTCCATTTTCTGCAGGGTTATTCCCAGCCTTGCCAGCACTGGCTTTCCCTTTTTTCTCTTTGGATCTCTTCTCTCCCTCTGGGCAGGCGTCTTTCCAGGTTTGGGCTCTGGCTTTGGAGGAACAGGTTTAGCAGGTAACTTTGCATCTGTTCATGTTACAGGGTTAACCCAACACCCACAACATATTACCTTAATATTAGTAGAATAAATTAATAATAGTTCTTAATTAAAAAGCATTAGTTGAGGTCCCCAGTCAACTCATTAAGTGTTAAGGATGCAACAAAATAAAGCTTTCTTTCCCAACTGGGAACGTGCACATCAGGCGACTCGTTTTTCATTGCTCTGTGCGTGTCTGTAAAGGATCATGAAAGCACTGCAAGTATTGATTTGGGGGTTACAAATAAATCCTAGTGAGGGGGCAAATTCATAAATATGAATTTGTAAATAAAAAGAAATAGTGAGGACCAGCTGTCATTCATACATATGGCTATGTGTATACATATCTGTATATAACCTCCACTTTGTGGACACAGGTAACCACCAGCTGCTGGCTCTATCAGCCTGAAGAGTACAGTAAAACGTTATGTCTCTGACTGTTTGAAAAGCCATTCGAGAAGCAATCAGAAGGTTTTTACTGAACAACTGCTGTGGACTCGGTGCTGTGCTGGGCGACAGAGAATAACATGACTGTGGTGGGTCCTCTGCCGACGAGGCACTGGCAGGCTGTTGAGGGATCCCCATTCCATGCTCACGATGTGTTTTAATGAGCTGGGAGGAGAGACAGTGATGCTGGGGTAGTAGACTTGAAGCAGGATGCAGGCCAGGACAGAGGAGAATGGCCACAGGTGTGCGGTGCGGCCCAGGGAGCTGCACAGCACGACGGAGCATCCTCTCTTCACAGTGAACGATGGCTGCCTCGAGCTGTGGGCATGGGCATCGGAGCTGGAAGAGGCCTTCCAGGGGATCCAGCCAAGCCCCCTGAAGGCATGGGGGAGCTGTGTGCTGAAGGTGACCAGCAGGCTAGTCTCTTGAGACCACCTCACAGAGTGCAACCAGCGTGACGTTACGTGGGTCGCCGGGTAAAAGCTCTTTCACCTAACTTGTTACCGCGGGACCAGGCGGTCAGAGGCCTCGGGCGGGTCCCTCGGCCTCCCTGGCTCGGCGTTGTCCGTGACTTACAGAGCCTAGAGCACGGGGCCCGGCGTTTAGGAAGTGCTCATGCATGGGGGCTGTTATCCTTGCTGCCGTTCCTCTGGTAGGTGTTCGCTGGATTATCTCACAGTGAGTACACTACAACCCCCAGAGAAATCTTTCCTGGTCGCTGAGATTTATGACTAGAGCAGTGGTTTCAGACATTGGGGTATGTTAGAATCACCCAGGGAACTGGTTAAAAATTGGATTCCAGGGCCCAGGCCCTCCCAGTTCTAATTCAGTAGGTCTAACATATCGGGATACCTATATATTTCAGTAGCCAGGAGTCCCCCGCCACTAGCTGGGTTGAGTGTGGTCCATTGGTGACCTCCTCCTGCTTCATTTGATTTTCTTAAAACACATTTAAAATAAGTTATACCTGCTTTTAGAAAAAAACAACTCATAAAGAACATAGAAGCTTATAAAGCAGAAGGAAACTCCCTTCGCCTGATTTCTTCCACGCTTAACTTTACATTCTCACCCCCGAGATAATCGTTGTTAGCTGTGATTTGTCTTGTTTGTTCCCAGAATTTATCTATCCCCATACAGCATATCCATCATTGTATCTCTTCCCCTCACTGTTCATTTGTAAAAAAGCACAAGTAGGATCCTAGGATAGGGCAGGGATTGACGAAAGTTTTCAGTAAAAGGCCAAGTAGTAAATATTTTCGACTTTGCATGTCCTAAGGTCTCTATCCCGACTACTGAATTCTCCCTTGGAGCTGGAAGGCAGTCACACACGTTCATTTATGAATTGCTGTGACTGCTCCAATAAATGTTACCCACCAAACTGCTGCAGGCTGGATTTGGCCCACAGGCTATAGTGGGCTGCTGCGGAGTACTGCAACTTTCTCTTTTCACTTAAAATATTTTGAGCATCTTTTCCATGTCAGCCCGCGCAATGATTCCATTAACTGCTACAGGGTATAGATATTTAGCCATTCAACTGGACTGCTGGGTGTTTTCCCAGGTTTTGCTGCACTGAACAAAGCTGCCATAGACTGTGTGCCTGGGTGACTATTCTTAGTCAAGTAAAATGAATTCTTAGAGCAGAATTGCTGATTCAAAGGGGAAAGATGAATTTGAAATTTTGACAGAGCTTGCCAAATTTCTCTCAGCCTTTTTTAAAAATTCAGATTGCCACATACCCTTGTGATTTTCATTGCTTAATCTCATTCTGGTGAATATTTTCTGTTAAAGGTTAATAACTAAGCGAAAGATCCCAAAGAGAGGTAGAGGGAGCAATAAACTCTGTGGCAATCAACTCCAGCTAATAACTCCAGTAAATACCTGCCATCAGGAAGCAATTTGCACAGCATTCTGGTCAATGTAAAAAGCAAATTCCCAGAAAGTAGTAAGGGCACCTGTTCTAAATGTAAAGAACATTTTGTGCAAAAGCACAAAGTAAGCCCGTGTGTAGCAAATAAACTGATCAGATAGGGCATAATTGCCATTTCAGCTGCAGCACGGGCTCAGCAGTGGTGAGGATGAATTTTGAATTTCCAGTCATAGTTCCCATTCGGACTCTTGATACAATGCTTCAGATTCCCTTATCTGACAAAATGCATTGACCATGCAGTGTTGCTGAGATTACAGTTACGAACATCCAGTCTTCACTGAGCACCTACTGTGACCCTGGCCCTGGACTGAGTCCTTCACCTACATTCCCTCCACCCTGTGATACTGGTGATACCACCATTTTACAGATGGGGGAACTACTGCTCAAATAGGTGAAGTCATTTAGCCATGGCAACGCAGTCAGCGCTGTTTGACTTCCAAGCCCATGGAGGGAAAAAAAAAAACATGTTGTGTTGAAAACTGGCAAAAGCCTTGCAGAAAACAAAATAAGGGGAACAAAAATGCCTATATTCCATGATCTTGCAATCTACCCCTGGGAATTTATCCTTAGACAATAATCCCAAAATATTAGGCCCAAAGATAACAAAGAGCTAAACATTAGAAACAACAAAGATTAACAAAAGAGAAATGACTAATAATCGGTTTGATGGATTTTTAAGTACCCGTTAATAATGATGATGAAGACCGAGAAAACAATGTAAAATAGTTGGAAACCCCTGGTTTCAAAGTCAGATGACTGGGTTAAGTCACCACATACCATCTGAGTGACCTTGGGCAAGTTACTTAGGTTTTCTGAGTCTCTTTTTCTCATTAAAAAAAAAAAAAAAAGATTACTCTTCTGTGTATAAATAAGATAATGTTTCAAAGTATTTATCATTCCCATCATATGTAAATAGTAACACTTCATTCCATGGTTAGGCGTGGTCATGAGGCCTGCAGTAGCCAATTATTTCATTGAACATCATTTATTGTTCATTTCATTGAACAAGAACGTCTGTGATGTGTGTCACTCTGGGCATCTAATCTCTAGTGCCAGACTCCCACACTTACTGCCTCTGAGACAGTGATCCACATGAGAAAGCAAGTGTTGCCTGGGAGGCAGGATGCTGAGCCGTCATGTGGAGGACAGCTGCTCAGAGGCAGAGCCGACTTTGTGTGGAGTGAGGGATGAACTTCTGTTTTCTTAAGCCACTGAGATCTGGGGACTGCTGAACACCACGGGGCTATCCCGACTGTGAGAATAACCTTGTCTCTCTGCTTAACACTGTACCCCCAGGGCCTAAAACAGTACCTGGCACAAAGTCAGATCTCAAGAAATGTTTGCAGAATGACTGTTGTCCTAGGGGTTAGGGTTTCTTTTTGGCTTTACTATGCAGATAACTTTCATCCAGCACCGAAGATGAAGAAAGAAAAGAGCCCCCAAATACCCAAAGCTTCTCCTTGGGCGTTGTTATGGGTTGTTGTGTCCCACAGAAATTCACGTTGAAGTCTCAACACCCAGCCCTCAGAATGTGACCTTGTTTGGAAATAGGATCGTTGTAGATGTAATTAGTTCAGACGAGGTCATACTGGAGTGGAGTGGGCCCCAACCCAGTATGACTGGTGTCCTTATAAAAGGGGAAATTTGGACACAAACAAGCACACTGGGAGAACACCTTGTGAAGATGAGGGTTATGTTGTCACAAGCCAGGAACTACCAAAGGCAGGGAGAGATCCCTGGAACACCTCCTCCCCTGAAGCCTTCAGAGGGAGCATGGGCCTGCTGGTGCTGGGTCTCGGACTTCTGGCGCTGGAACTGTGAGCCCACACGTCCCTGTTGTTTAGCCCATCCAGTTTGTAGCACTGGTTATGGCAGCCCTAGCAAGCGAATACAAGAGTGTTTTACACTTTTTTGCTTTAACAGAGGAGAAGTAGCTTTCTTTGGAGGCTTTCATATGGGAGAGCTATTGCTGGCATGTCTTCTGGCTAGTATTCTATTCCCGTTCCTTTCCATCATGCTGGGCAGGTGATTCCTATTTGTTGGACCAATGCTTGTGAAATCTCCCACATTGTATAATCTTTCTTTAGAAAACATATTTCTCACCCTAGCAAATAAATCACTTCAGAATCACACATTATAATGACTGAGGCAGCATTTAAAAAATAGAACTTACAAAAGGAGCAAGAGAAATATTATTAAAATCTGAATGCTAACGTTTCTGATTCTGGTCCAGACAAGATGGCATAGACCTGTTTTTCCCTGCTTCTGCCTGCTAAGCACAGCTATGAACCTGGAATAGCAAAAGAGATGACCAAAGGAGACCTCTGAAAGGTGCTATGAAGGTGAGCTGGTTTGGGACCCCAGGATCAGGGAACAGCACAGTGACAGGACATGTGCATCCTAGCACCCATCAGGAGGAGGAGAGTCCTTTCCAACCCCTAGCCTAGCAACAGAAGGCAGTCCAGAGAGACTCATTCCTCTCCAGAGTGGGGTCCCTCTGGTAGGTGGGACACCACCTGGCAAGGGGGATAATTGGGAGCCCAGGCAGAAATAAATCACCAGGGAGGCACTCCTCTTCCTCACAGGGTCTGAGACTCCCCTTTTCCACCAAGAGTTACCTAAGTGGGCGGGTGGGCTGAGCCTGAGGGAGAAATCCAACTGTAACAGGTAGACCAGTTCAGGAAGCCTCTTTATCCTATAACCTAAGACTCTTCTTTCCAACCCAGAGACACTAGGGTAGAAGGCTAAGTTGGGAGAACCAGTCAGGGGACCCTCACATCCCTTCACCAAGAGATACCCACCCCTCAGGAACCAACAGAGATACCGCACAGCAGGAATCAGCAGAAGCCCCAGCGGCACCAGATAAACTAAGCCAACCAAAATAACACTGCGAAGTCGCTGGGAATTAAACTGCCATTGAAACCACAGTCCACAAAAATAGGCCAAGACCCATGTGCTAACCCCAAATAGGGTGATGCTTGCTAAAATAGATTTAAATAGGTACTAGCATCCCCTAACATAATAGACAACACTGAGATGAATCTTGGCAAAGATACTATTAACAATCACCCATCATACCAAGAAAATCACAACTTGAATGAGAAAACACAATCAAGGGATGCCAACACTGAGATGAATCTTGGCAAGGACTTCATAGCAACTGTCTTAAAACTGCAACTAGATTGTCAGTTAGAAATTCTCTTGAAATAAGTTTAAAAATAGAAAATATCAGCAAAGAAATAGAAGTTATTAAAAAAAAAACAAATGGAAATCATAGAACTGAAAAATACAAGAACAGAGAAGGAAAACTTGCTGGGTATGTTCACTATTAGAGTGGAGAACACAGAGGATAGATTTGTTGAACTTGAGGACAGAACAGCAGAACTCACCAGTCTGAAAAAGAGAAAAGTAGACTGGGAGAAGAAAAAAAATCACCAAAGCCTACAGACCTGTGGGACAGTAACAAAAGATCCAACGTTCATATCACCAGAGTCACAGAAAAATAGGAGTGGGGTTGGGGCTGAAAGTATTTGAGGAAATATGACTGAAAAATCCCCAACTTTGGTGAAACACACAAACTTACAGACCCAAGAAGCTGAGCAAACCCCAAATAGGATAAAATGCTAACATAGTAATAATTTTCTTAAATGTAAGTTGTCTAAATACATCAATTAAAAGACAGACTGGCAAAGTGGATTTAAAAAAATACAACTCAACCATATGCTACTTATAAGAAACTCACTTCAAATTCAACAACATATGTAGGTTAAAAGTAAAAGAATAGAAAAAGATATACCATGGAAACATAAATCAAAAAGAAAACAAGGAGTGGCTGTATTAATATCTGATAAAGTAGACTACAGAGCCAAGAAAATTACTAGACACAAAGAGGAACTTTACACAATGATGGAAGGATCAGTCCACCAGTAAAACATAAAGACTATAAATGTGTGCACACCAAACAGCAGCGCCTCAAAGTGCATGAAAAAAACAAATAGAGCTGAAAGATGAAATAAGACAAATCCACAGTTATAACTGAGGACTTCAGCATCTTCCTTTCAGCAATTGATACATCTCAGAAAGAGAAACCCAGCAAGAATACAGACGATCTGAACAACACTACCAATCGACAGCATTCATTGAGTTGAGATACATAGAATACTCCACCCAAAAACACCAAAATCCAGATTTTTTTCTCTAAGCACCTATGGAATATTCCCCAAGACGTACCACATCCTGGGCCATAAAACCACCTCAACAAATTAAAAAGAATTGAACTCATATGGACTGTGTTATCTGACCAGAATGGAATCAAACTAGAAATCACTAACAGAAACACATCAGGGATTAACAGTGGGCGGGTGGGGAGGACATGAGGTAGGTGTGGCTATCAAAGGGCAATGCGAGCAATCCTTGTGATGTTAGAACTGTTCCATATTTTGTAGGATACAGGAACCTACATAGGAGATTAAATTGTGCAGAACAACACACCACATGGATGAGTACAAGTGAAACTGGAAAATCTGAAGAAGATAGGCGGACTGCATCAAAGCCACTGTCCTGGTTATGATATTATACTTTAGTTTTACAAAATCTTACCTTTGTGGGGAAGGTTATAGAGAGAATCTCTCTCTATTATTTCTTACAACTGCATGTGAATCTACAATGATCTCAGTAAAATTTCCAGTTAAAAAATCTGAACGCTTAATACATCCCATTACATAAATACCATCTCTTTTTACAAATGAGGGAACTGAAGTGAAATGATTGGGACCTGACCTGAGATTTCAGAGCTAATAAAGTCAGTGGACTAAGATTTAAAAACTCAGGTCTACATGGCTCCAAAGCCCATGAACTTAATCACAAAGCTGTTTTGGCTGATGACTCATAATATTATATAAATGACATAGGGGTCCAATTAGTTGATTAGAGAAGCTTTTTAAAAAGTAACTATCATTTCAAAAGGTGAGCAGGGTTGTGGTTTCTTCTAATATGATATAAATTTAAAAACTTCAATTTTGCTTTACAATAGGATGCTAGGAGTTGGGTAAGAGCATAGTATCAAGACTACTGTAAATACAAGGGATTCATTCTTAGGTGCCTAAAAATAAAGTCAGTCTTAGTCTAATAATTACAAAATTAAATTATAAGATCATTCACAAACAGCACCCAAGCCTGCTTGGTAGTGTCAGGCTTCAGATTAAAATAAAAATATCATAAACCACATTTCAGCAAAATAGTTTTATTTACTAACACATGGCAAACATATACATCCAATATGTAATTATCTTGCACATTTATTCACAGATGACTTCCAAACTACAATTGCCTTGATATTTAAGCATGTACTAAAAGTCTTCTTACTTAAGATATGAAAAATGTTTTTAGATGGGTAACATTATGACTATATTGGATTGGTCACAGAAGAATTTAATTAGATTAGTTCTATAAATTTAAAGCTACTACTTTTACATCTAATGCTTTCAGACAAATAAGATGCAGCAATATCAGCTTGTATTCCAGAGAAATTCCCTTAGTTTTTCTGGTGATGGAACCACTTATCCACTGTAGTCAGAGAAAAGAAAAACAAATTAGAATCCTCTGTTAAGAATCAAAATTATACCCAACATATAACAATGAATAATGTACTTGCTTTAATGTGTCCTACTATGGATTACATTAAAACAAACCTACATACACGCGAAGTTTCACTACAGCAGAAACAGATAATTTATCAGTTTTCTTTTGGGCTTCCTTACTCTTGTTGCTGATCCTATAGACATGCAGTTCTGACCAGAAGAACTTTATGGAGAATCCTATCATCTAAAGGTGGAGAGAACTATTTAGTGGGTGAAGCATCCTGTGGCCAGACGGGGATGCAGAGCCCAGCCCACTCTGACCTCCACGAGGCATCTACCCAGAACTCAGGACAGTCGGGTCATGGTTTGGAAACTGCAGTCATAGGGGGTGGCACTAACACTGGTTCGTTCAGGCATCTTTCTTCCCACATACGCTTTGGGACTCTAAAAATGCTTCTTCTCCCTGTCCTTCTCTTTCTCTGCATGTATGTGGTACATAAGATATTTCTATAGACATAGATGTAATTTTCCCACATGTATGTAGTGTTTAATGTAATTTTACTAGAATATAGATCTTACCATCTGTTGGTATTGTGCAGGCAGATTCACATGGTGGTGGTAACTAAAATAAAATATTAAAATGTATTAGTCTAATCCCAGGAAAAAATAAGCTAAAAAGTTATACTGATATAAAAATTGAAAGGAATTTGAACAGAAGACAACTATCCCAATTTTTAGGTTCTAAAAATAATTTATAATAGATGGGAACAATGCACAGATTGCTCTACTGCTAAGAAATGCTAACAAATTCAAGCCTCTTGGCTTTTAATGACACACAGGAGAATAAATAATAAAAATAATGTTTTTTTAATAAAGAATAAAAAACCCAACATATATGTGTGTGTGTATGTGTATATATAAAATATAGGCAGAATGTTCTCATCGAAGAGTTATGATTGCTAACCAATGGCTTTTCCCTTCCAATGTATCTTATTCATCTCAACTTTGTTAAGATTCATATATAAAGATAAGTCTAAATGTACTGGCTTCATCATTAAATTGTCCTTTTTCCTTGTACTACACTGTTTACAAGGCAGTTGAATCAGACTCTTTTGTTTTCCGTATTTAATATTGTAAATGAGAATAATTTTAGACGATCTTCTGTCTTCAGGTTAATCCAAATCAGATAATTATTTTTTTGATGGATGGTTTACTACCTCAAATAGAAGTCTCTACTAGGACTATAAACCACTTCTGTAATGGTACCTGAAATTTGGTAACTTTCTCAGTCCTTGCTATGACCAAGTCAAATAAGTACCCATTGGTACTTTTGTGAAAAATGGCTTCTGATAGGTACCAGGCACTTGGGTTACTTGGAACATTCATTTTGACTTTTATTAATTGTACTGCTTTGCTGTCTGCCCAATTTAGGGTTGACTAGGACCTTCAGCAGCTTTCCCCTCAGTCAAATGTCTTATATGTGTTTATGGTTTGTAATTTCCAGACCTCATACCACAATATGCATATAGAACATCCTCAGATATTTACTGAAAGAAGTACTTTCCCTCCCCATTGAGCACCATGGTTTTTGGCCACCAGCTATGTTCTTTTTCAGGG
The DNA here is from genome assembly GCF_036321535.1 of Camelus dromedarius. Lineage (NCBI taxonomy): Eukaryota > Metazoa > Chordata > Mammalia > Artiodactyla > Camelidae > Camelus > Camelus dromedarius. The sequence continues at coordinate 33,600,661 of NC_087443.1, read as the reverse complement.
AAGCTTTAACTTACAGAATCCACAATGGCTTTGGCAGCATCAGGGTCACACTGGAAGGGGCTCTCAGACACAGTGGTATTCATGCTGTTAAACAAAGTGACAGTAATCACACATCACAGTAACAAAACTTCTCTCTTATTAACTCTTTCTTGTTAAAAATAACAAGTTGAAGGTGGTAGGCTAGATGAGATTCAAAGCTTTCTCACCTATAGTAAATATTCTAATTATTTTGGCAAGGTACAGCTATTTTTGTGGTTAATTTTACTCAAATATCTTAAGTTCAGATTTTAAAATCTGTGATTGCTTTGTAATTCTGACAGAAAGAGCAAAGAAATGCAAATTAAACAAGAAACATATCTTTCCTAATTAGATAAAATGAACACAAACAAACAAACAAAAAATCCAGTTCCTGTCAGTGCTGACATCTGAGGTTGATTTTCCTGGCAGGAGTAACACCTGGCTCAATATTCCTGAAAAATAATCTGGTACAATGTGTCTAAAACCTTTTAAAAAGCTCATACGCTTTGATAGATTCCACCTCTCCAAACTCAGATTTAAACAGTGATGTACAAAGATGTTCAACATACACAGTTTCATAATTTCATTACTGATAGCAGTAAAAAGCTGGAAGTAACCAAAATGTCCAACAACAGGGGTGATTAAAAATGATTTATCCATGACATGGAATATTGTACAGATATGAAATGTTATATATTATAAAAATACTATATTTTTAATGACATGGAGAAATGCTTATAATGTTCATTTTTTTAACCCATAAAACAAGTTGTATATACAATATGATCCTAATTATTTTGGAAAATATTATACATGCACACACAGGACTAAAAAAAAAACTCTAAACATTAGTAAGCCTATCTATGGAAAAACTGTGATTAAGGTGATCTTAAAAAAACATTTTTTGTTTATAGTTCAAAATTTTATACACATTATTTGTATATTATTATAGCATGAGTATGATCAGAAATATCCTATTAAAATGAAAAAGAAATATCTTCAGTTATTTGTTCTTTAATGTGCATTAAGGCCATTTCCATAGAAACAATAAGACACCACCAAATAGAGAAATTATTAAAAGCAAGGTCTCAATGATTATACATTTTCACGTGTGTGAAAATGTGCTCAGTTTTTCTTATGTTTGTGGAGAGACAGTGTTTTCATTTCACAGCACATTATCCTTACTTACAGAACAGAAGATTCTTGAGAATTATTTTTACATTAGGATTTTCTCACACTCAGAAAAAATTTTACTGCCCAGATAACTTGATGTTAAAAAAAAAAAGTAATACACATATATAGTTAGAAAATTCAGAAAGTCATAAAATGAAAGCCTTCCTCCCTCCCTTCTCCAAATGGATGTCTCCAAAGGCAATCATTATCAATAGTTCTTCTTTCCCTCCAGAAAAAATATATAAATAGATGCTGGGGTGAGTGAGTGAGTGAGTGAGTGAGTGAGTGAGTGAGTGTGTGTGTGTGTGTGTGTGTGTGTGTGTGTGTATGTATTTTACCTTGCATAAATGGGATCATATTAAATATAGTACTATGGACTTTGCTTTTCTCACTTAATATATTTTGGACATTATTCCACATCAACATATATAGAACTTTTTTTTATGTGCCATATACTGTTCTATGATATGGATGTGCTTAGCCATTACATTTTGATTGTTTCCAACATCTTGCTATTATAAATGACACTGCAGTGAACATTCTTATACATATATTTTGGTGAACTTTGGAGACTATATCTGTAGGATACATTCCTAGCAGTGGTGCTACAAAGAAATACATGCACTTAAAATTTTGAGACTGGATATTGTCAAATTGACCTTCACAAAGGTTGTACCCATTTATACTGTCACCAATTTTATACATATATGTGTGTATATTCTTGGCACCCCCAGCTATCATCTAATTTACAAAAGCTTTGCAAATCTAATGAGGAATAACGCTATCTTGCTGACTTGCATTTTAAATTATAAAGTGAGACTATGCATCTTTTTATATGTAAACTTTCTTTCCCTACCTTTTTCTCTCTATTGAATTATTAGTCTTTTTCTTATCAACTTGAACAAGCTATAAATTAAGGAATTTAGCCCTTTGTCATGTATTGTTTAAGAAAAAAATTGGGAAAAATTGTCTTCTGATAGATTAAAAAAATCATAAGTAAATCTTTTATGGGATTTAAGCTACCACAAGCTAATAAATTCATCTATACATTTTCTAGAATTTTCTAACATTAAAAAATTTATCTGTGTGGAATTAAACACTGATGTTAAGACAAGGGTTGCAAACTTGAATGCCAGCAGCCAGCACCCAATTAACATGTGGGTATAAGTACCTGGAGGTGAGAAAACTGGTGCTGGGTTTCTTGCACAGGGCACTTGTGGAGCACCTCCCTGGTTACAGCACGTTTCAGAAATCAAACAGCCACCACATGATGGTGGCTGCCAACGCACACACCTGGCTTACGGGACGTCCGCAGCAGGATAAAGACCTAGTCTTATTTTCTCCCTAAACCGTTGGTGGGTCCAAATCACTCATTTAAAATACCTTCTTTATTATGAACTAAATTCCCATACATCTTTAGGTCTATCAAATTCTAACAGAACCAAATAATTTGACTTTTTTCTTCAGTATCAAATTCTTAGTAAGACAATATTACTAAACAATACCAAAATAATGAACACTCTTACTCACCACTACCCTTATTTTTTTCAGAATTTCCCTTGCTATTCTATTCTCACATGCAAATTTTTTCTAGATGAAATTGAATGTTACTTATGAACACAGTAAAACTTTCTATTTAAAATCTTTTACTTCTTAATAGAGTCAGTTTTCTTCTGGGTCCTTCAGACTTCTTGTTTGCATTTTGTTTTTTTAATACTATTCTACATGGGATCTTTTCCTCCATTATAGTTTCTGTCACAGTTTGCACAGAAAGCTTAGCAATGTAACATATATACCCATTTTATGATCAGTCACCTTGCTGAACTCTCTTTTTTCTAGGGTTTTCCAGATACACACTCATATCATCTGCAATCATTTGCTTCCTCTTTTCCAATATTTCTGGATCTTATTTCTTTCTCTTATTTACTTCATGAACTAGTATCTTCAGAACAACACTAGTTAAGTGGTAATAGTGGGCATTCTCTTACAAATCTTTAAAAAAATCTTCCAGTATATTGCACTGAAAATGGACTGGGGGCCAGACAGACTTGATACTTATTGTGGTGTGACTTTGGTTAAGTATAATCTCCCTACATCTCTGTTGCATGCTTAGCAAATATTAACGGCTCAATCAATACTAGCTATTATTATCAGCGGTAGTAAATTCAGCGTGCATGGTAGATCCCACTTTAGTTGTGATGAATCTTACATATTGACATCGGAGAATCCTAACCCTAACACTCAACCTGATTATACCCATCACACTGTGAGCGCCCTGACGCGAGGCAGTCTGTCCCCTTTATAGTTTTAGTCTGTACTTATTCAGAGAGTATCTTGTGGCACTTTTCAGTTGCTTATACAGCTACGTTTTGAAGAGGAAAACAGTGTTGCCTGCCATTCCAGTTCTGCAAGGATCAAGCCATTAGCCACTGCAGCCTCCACCAACAGTGCCTTGAGGGGAATTCAGGATGGAGAAAAATAGGAAACAGTTGGACATACTGGTCCTTAAATAGTTAAGATGTGTGTCTAAGGAAAAATTTCAAATGACCCAAGATTCTTGCCTCTTCCCCTACACAGAAGAGCACTAAAATCATTAACCTGAGATGTCTCTTCTTTATGATTAGCAGTAAATTTTTGATGCTTGACTACATATACATCTTGGCTTTTTCCTACCCTCTCTGGAGCAGTTCCTCAGAGCTATCTGAGAGGCTGTCTCCTGGGCTGTAGTTCTTAGTAAGGTCCCTGAATAAAACTTAACTAAAAACTTTTACCTTGTGGGTTTTTCTTTCAGTCAGCACCTCTTACTGACTTGAGCACTGACAAAACCAGTTACCTCTCTCCTAAGTGAACATAACAGTACAGCATGTCCTGGTTATTAAAACCTTTGGAGAAACCTGGTCTGCTTTGTGTATTAAACATGCAAAAAAGAACTAATGCTTACCAACTGATTCCTTTTCCATCAGTTTTCTTAGTCACTAGTGCTCTCCAATAGTCATGAGTGCTTTTAATAATATCAACTGCAAAGTCCTATAATTTGAAGAGATATGCATTAGAATGATAGAAACATGTTCTTTCCTTACTATCAACATTTCCCCAAAGCCTGATAACTTTCTCTCTTTTGAATCACTTCCTTGTGCCAAAAAAAGAAGAAAACATTTAAATGAATAAATTAACATTAAGGCTGTCTTTTGTCTTTAGACATCTGTTTTATTATCATATAGTTTTTAGATGGTAAAAAGTATGGTTAAATTATAAGTCTCAATCAATACAAATAGAACTAAAGCTATAGTTTGCAGTGACATACTTACCTTATCTTTAAATTCTGCATTGAAAGCAAACTGGTTCTCAGGTTTCCCATCAGGAACCTTGTACCTTCTAAACCAGTCCACAGTAGCTTCCAGGTAGCCAGGTTTCAGCCGCTTGACATCATTAATATCTAAGAAGAGAATAAATAGATTGCAAGGTGTATATGTAATTACTTACACATTCAGTAGAAATATCAAGTTCTTACTTTGAGAGAACTATGGGATGGATTATCAAAAAAGTTCAAGATAATGTTTGAGCTAACACCTTGTTGAGAAGAGAACACAAATTCACATTAAAAGGAAATCATCCAGATTGAGTAAAGAAAATGTGGAGTATATATATATAATAGAATACTACTCAGCCACAAAAAAGAATGAAATAATGTCATTTGCAGCAGCATGGATGGACCTAGAGATTCTCATACTATGTGAAATAAGTCAGACAAAGACAAATATCATATAATGTGGAATCTAAAAAAAAATAAAATAATGGCACAAATGAACTTATTTACAAAGCAGAAACAGACTCACAGACAAAACAAACTTACGGTTACTAAGAGGGAAGGCTGGGGGGATAAATTATGAGTGTCGGATTTATAGATGCTAACTACTATATATTAAGTAGATAAACAAGGTCCTACTGTTTAGCACAGGGAACTACATTCAATATCTTCTAATAACCTATAATGGAAAAGAATCTGAAAATAATAATATATGTATAACTGAATCACTTTCTGTACACCAGAAACTAACACAGCATTGTAAATCGACTTACTTCAATTAAAACTTTGTGACCTTGGATTAGGCAATGGTTTCTTAGATATGGATACCAGAAACACAAGCAATAAAAGAAAACAGACTATATCAAAATGAAAAACTTGAGTGCTTCAAAGGACAGCATTAAGAGAATGAAAGGAGGTAGGGGAGGGTATAGCTAAGGGGGAGAGTATAGCTCAGTGATAGGGTGCATGCTTAGCATGCATGAGGTCCTGAGTTCAATCCCCAGTACCTCCATTTAAAAAAAGAAGTTAAAAAAGATTTTTAAGAGAGGATGACACTTAAAAAAAAAAAAATTAAAGGACAATCCACAAATCCACAAAATGGGAGAAAATACAGACAAATCATATATCTGATAAAAGTCTAGTATCTGAAACATATAAAGTGCTCTGAGAATCCAACAATAAAAAGACACACCCACTAGAATGGCTATAATAAAAAAAGATAAACAACAACAAGTACTGGCAAGGAAGTAGAAAAATTAGAACCCTCATTCACTGCTGGCAGCAGGACTGTAAGATGGTGCAGCTGCTTTGGAAAAAAGTTTGGCAGTTCCTCAAGAGGCTAAGTGTAACAGTTACCATATGACTCAGGAACTTGCCCAAGATGATTAAAAACACATGTCCACACAAAAACTTCTACAGGAATGGTCACAGCAGCAACATTACTACTAACAGACAAAAACAACCCAAATGTCCATCAGCAGATGAATGGATAAACAAAATGTGATATATATCCATACAACAGAACATAATTCAGCCATTTAAAAAATGAGACCGGTACATGCTACAACTTAGGTGAATCTAGAAAACATGCTAAAAGAAACCAGACACAAAAGTGCACATATTTTACATTCCCTGTATATGAAATAACCAGAATAGGCAAATTCACTGAGACAGAAAGCAGATTAGTGGTTGTCAGGGTCTGGGAGGAGGAGGGAATAGGGAGTGACTGCTTAGAGATACAGAGTTTCCCTTTGGGGTGATGAAAATATTCTGGAATGAGATAGTGGTGGTGATGGGTGCACAACACTGTGAATGTACTAAATGCCACTGAATTGTACACTTCAAAATAGTTAAAATGGTGAATTTTGTGTTAATAGTAATTTTACCACCTAGAAAAAGGGGAATGAAGTACTAATACATGTTACAATGTAAATGAACCCTGAAAACATATGCTAAGTGAAAGAAGCCACATACCACGCAAACCCATTTATGTGAAATGTTCAGAATAGGCAAATCCATAAAGACAGACAATGCTTAGTGGCTGCCAGGGACTGAGGGAAGTGGGAATAGGGAGTGACTGCTAATGGATTCGGGGTCTTATCAGAGTAGTGAATTAGTGGTGATGGTTAACAGTCCCGTGTGTGTATCAAACATCATAGAATTGCGCACTTTAAAATGGTGAATTTTATGGTATGTGGATTATATCTCAATTAAAAAAAACTTTTTTAAATAATAGAGCAACTGGATGTTAGCATGTGGGGAAAGAAAGGAGAAAACAGTAAACACAAACTGCCAGACTTTTTCTTTCCTGGAATGAAGGAGAATGTTTACTTATTTAGCTACAGAAGTTCACTAGTAGAAATAGGGATGCTCTGTCCAATGTTTTGCTCCTCCGTTCTTTAACAGTTTAAGGCATGGGCTTTCAACTCTGTCAATACACGTTAAGTGTGGTGGTGCGTAAGATTTAGGTATAAAGATGTCAGACCCTTCAAGTTTTCTTACCGTTATAATTGGCTGCATCAGGATCCTCCACATTAATGGCAATGACTTTCCAGTCGGTTTCCCCTTCATCAATCATAGCCAATATTCCGAGAATTTTCACCCTGATTATTTCTCCTCTTGCACATACCTGAGAGTCAAAAACCACAGCCAGGTCAATACTAGAGAATGAAACTTCAGAAGAACAGTTTTATTGGTGGATAACAGGAAATGAGGAAGATGCCACATTTCTGCAAACTTACCTTAAGGTTGTTCCTTTCAGCTTTTAAAAAGCTAAACAGGTAAATGTCCATTAGTCCTATCAGAGCTCAGAGTAATTCATGTTTTTAAACTGTCATTGATTGTGCCAAAGAATAAGTCTCAAAATGTAAGCATAATTTGTTTCAAATACATATTTTAATCTACTTTCATTACTTTTTATTTTATAGGAGTCACTGAGTTAAGTAAGTCATACCATGTGCCTGAACTTCATGATTTAAGAAACTGAAAGACAACTTTCTTTTCAGTTTTTTACTAATTCCTTGGACCTGGGAAAGCTCATAAAGAAAATAAGTATTGTCAGAATCTTAGAGCAACTCCACTTGATGGAGGAATCCCTACCATAAACCTCCAACTCGTGGGGTTATTTAGCTTGGGCCAATTCACTGGTCACTCCAAATCTTTAGGCAAGGTTTGCCTTGTACTGAGATTAAATTTGCCTCCTGGTACCCTGCTGAAGGGTTTTTGTTTTTTTGTTTTTTTTTTTCAATTTCTAGGCTTAAAGAAGATTTTATTAGTAGTACATTCTCTTTGGAACGTTACCTTAGGTACCCTTAATGAATCTCTGAGCAAGGCCACAGGATAAAGATTAAAATTGTTAATGAACTCAAAAGTGACTGGTTTATTACAAGCTTCCTTCAACAAGGAAGGAATGCATCTATTGATACCTATCTGCCTTCCAAGACAACGCAGAACGTGTCCAGTTCCGCCACACACGTACATATATACATTTTTCCCTAGGCTAGGTTTAAATGTACAAATTTTAATATACAAATGCTTAGAATGGAATGGAAGCTTTTAAGTTATCACCCAAAGAGACATTATTTCACCAGTATTGTTAGATTTTATTTACAATATTTTTAAAAGTATGAACTTTGTATACTTTATTGATATCAACACTAAGAAAAATATTTCAGATTCTGTTACCTTGCTTCCAATTTCACACACATCAATTGGGTCATTGTCACCACAACAGCCAGTGTGTTTGTCATTGTGTCCTGGGTCTTCCCAAGTCTAAAAAAAAAATAAGACTTAGAGTATATCATTCCTATACATGCTACTGACAAAGTGGATCATGTTGACATTAAAAGACAACATGATCTTTCTGCAAAAATATGAATCTTCAGCTATTTATTCTCATTTAAAAAATTCTTTATTCACATCTAAAAATCTTAACTACCTACAATAATTTAATTAAATGCTGGGCTCCTATTATGTAGATAACGCTAAACCAAATTTAATCTTTAAAATGGATCATGACCCTATTTTAAATAAACAAAACCCAACTATCTAATAACTGAGACAATATGCAAACACAAATGCAGACTCAGATGTTTACTTTAAAAATATATTAAAAGAAAACTGCTTTGATGAACTCTTAGTCCTTACTGTCTTCTACTAACTAGATTTTCTTTAAAATAAATTTCCAAAGCAGAGATAGGTAGGCAGTAATATTAAAATGGAAATGATGTGTGCTGATGGCAAAAGTGTCACTGCTGACAGGAGCCAAGAGTGAAAACTTTCATCAGGATTTCCTGAAGCTTTAAATTCCTGGGCTTCTTTCCTGCTGAACTGCAAGACGGAGCCCCTGCCGAGCATCTCACAAAAGAAGGGATGGTCGTGCTTGCCAGGAAGTTAGGTTTAAAGTGTAGCTGTTGTTTTGGTTCTTTTCTCTCCCAATTCAGAACGTATTTCTTGGATTTGTTTGCTTACTCAGCTGGAGTAATAAGGGCAAAAAGATAAAAGTGAAGGGGGAAAAGGAAGACCGGAGCCGACAAAGCCAAATCCAACTTACAGAAGAATAACTATTTCAGCAATATTCTCCCAGGGGGACGTATTTCAAGTACAAAGTGAAGTGCTATAATTAAAGCAAACGGCTTTGTGATGGCCTAGTGAGCTAGATGAGTTTGGCCTTTGTTTTAATAACTTGTGGCTTGTTTCACAGTAAATCCCACTCAAGAGGCTCAATGGTTATTAAAAACAACCGAACAGGAAGAAAATAAATTGAATATTTTATTTAAAAATCATAAGTGCCACAGCATTAGCTTGCCAAATCAGAATTAAATACACATTTACTCATAATGGACATGATTCTAGTGGTTCTTCATTCAAATATCAAGCAAGAGCCTACTACACGTTGGTATTGTGCTGGGGATAAGCTGGTAAACACTGCAGACATCCCCCCCCTTCAAAGGTTGACTGTTTGGGAAAACAGAATCCCGTTATTACTCTACCACAAAGAGCACGGCACAAAGAAGAAGGAACCAGGACCCAAAACATAAAAGTCAACAGCTGTGAGAACTCACACGTGCCAGGCACTAAGTGCTTCGTTCCTCAAATAGCCACATGAGCTGTGGCCTCGTAATGTCTCAGGGGGAGATACCGACGCCTCAGGGAGGGAGAAGCAGAGGCAAGTTAGGTTGCCAGCAAGCGGCAGACTTGGGATTTGAACCCTTTTAAGCACTAGTCTACACTGTCTCTCTAAACAGATTTGCCACTCATTCTGTAAAGAAAAAATGTCGTTTATAGCCAATCCTTATAGAAAAACAAATATTTCAGAAAAGAACAAACTTTCAAATGTAAATTTAAACACTGTAAATATTTACCTTTTAGTTTACCTTGAAGTTAAATTATTCGAGGAAGTAATAAAATGAGTCAATTACCCCTTATGTTTTTAAAGTCTACTATAGAAGAGGGGAAGGGATAGCTCAGGGGTAGAGCGCATGCTTAGCATGCAAGAGGTCCTAGGTTCAATCCTCAGTACCTCCATTAAAATAAATAACTATATAAGTAAATAAAACTTAATTCCCCCCCACAAAAAAAAAGCAAAACAAAGCAAAAATAAATAAATAAATAAAATCTACTATAGCAAAAACTTTCTAAAGATGTTTAAATCTTTTTAACGAACAGTAGTATGTTAAATTTTTATAAGCTAAAAGGTACATTTCCAGCAATTGCACAGAGACATACCTGAGGGATGGCACCATAGTTCCAGATATATCCTTTATAAGGGAACAAATTTGCAACATAACGGAGTTTTCCTTTTTTCACATCTTGTTTAATTGGGTTTAAAGGGTCCTTTGTAGCAATCTGAAATTTAAAACTTCAAATCATTATATATTTGGATGTGAAATACTATTCAAATAAGGATTTAAGGAAATGAATTATGAAATGCACATCCCCTAATTCCACTTTAATGGTATATTTTTACTCCTAACACTTAAATAATTTGAAATAAAAGTTTCTCAGTAATCAGCCTTTAAGTGGAAAACTTATTTGAGGTATACAGGAACTATCAAGAGGGGAAAAAAAACTTTCAGTAATTCCAGAAAGCAAAAACTAAAACTAGTTGGAATAAATCCTAATATCTGAGCAATACATCTAACTTCAGCTTTCCTTTAAAGCATTGAAAATTATTCAGAATTTGAGTGTCTATTACATGCAGTGTTGTTACTATAAAAAAGCTCAATTAAGTGACAGAAAATGTTATAAATCTATAACAAAAAGCCAAATCCATTAGGTATCATCAGGAAGAAATTAATAAAATGTGAGAGAAATTATAATAAAATCATTTGTGTTTGGGGTGACTAAGGAAAGCCTGTTGACTCTATGGAGGAATCAATGATGGACTTAAAGGGAAGAAGAAAGGAGAAAAAGATAATTCTAGGCTTTGGGAATGCCAGAAGCAAAGGTGTGGGGAAGGAAAGTCTGTAGCATATTTACAAATAGTAAGTGGTTGAGTTTAGCTGGAGCACAGAGGGAAGATTGGCAGGCAGTGGGAGACACAGCTGGAAATCAGAATGGGACTAGAAAGAGGGCAACCTGAGGCTTTAGCTGCTTAACTCTTGTGCAAATCAGTGCAACTAGATCAAAACAAATCTCCTATGTCTGACTGTCAAGGGTGAAACATACCTCCATTTTTGCATTCGACCAGCGTGGTACTTCAACTACCATGTGGAACACATCCTGAAAACAAAAGATAAGGTGAGATGGTCACAGGAGCTAATTTGTTCTCTTACTTCAATGAGCGTGCCCCAGTTCTTCCAAAGTTATACTGTTGGCTGTACTGAAACCTTGAAGTCAATAGACTGTCAACAAAATGCATCAAAAAATAAGGCAGACTGATGGGTGAAGAGATAAAGCAAATACAGCAAAACAACTGTAGAATTAAGGTGGTGGGTGTATGGTTGGTCACTGTATAATTCTTTAAACTTTTCTGTATGTTTTAATAAACATTAAGTTTTTCATCATAAAATGTTGGAGGGGTGGGGAAGGAAGAATGTTTTTATAAAGAAGGAAAACAATTTTTAAACATAGTAGAATTCGGATCTCTGAGGAGGACCATCTTCAAAGCAACCATCTCCAAAGGCTATTCATTTCCTCTAGGGACAGTGCAATTACTCAAAATGTTCTGGAACTTTTATTGCAGAGGTGATTTATAAGAGAAATCCCAAATCAATTTACTTGTCATACTTTAGTTTTAGCCTCAAACAAAATCAATCAGCTTGATTACCCAAATTATTCTCCCAATTTGGCTGTTTCTAAAAATCAAGTACTCTCTTCTCCACCATCCTATGTGTGGTTGAGTTTGCTCCTCGCCATGTCTTCTCACAAGACTTTCAGGATCAAGGGATTTCTAGCCAAGAAGCAAAAGCAGAATCATCCCATTCCCCAAAGGATTCAAATGAAAACTGGTAATAAAATCAAGTACAACTCCAAGAGAAGACACTGGAGAAGAACCACGCTGGGTCTGTAAGGAGCCGCACTTGAGGTGGTGCACATTTATGCTGCGTCAAGGTCACCTGCATCTTGCCATTCACTCTGAAGACAGTGCTTCTGCCTGAACGGCTGGATGTGTTTGGGAAAATGATTTTTCTCTTTGTGTCAGTGTTTCTGTCCTATTGCTTTGGCTCAGTAATAAATATGTGAGACCTTTTGTTGGGGAAAATAAAAAACAAGTACTCCTCAAAACACAAGTTTGACATTGAAGATTAAAAAAAAAGTTCCAAAAATATTTTAACCAATGGCAGTTCTATTGTAATGAATTTACAGCCTTAAACTGAATTCTTGAAATTGGATAACATATTTAAAAGTCTCAGCTGCTTACTGTTTAAAAATCCATTAAAGAAAAATCAGTCATCTCCTTTTGCACACCAGAGTCAAATATCAAGTTGAAATAGGTTCTCTAATTAAAATTGAGCTTTAAGTAGTCAGAAAATTATTTTACCAAGGAATGAAACTTTAAATGTAGTCTTTCAGTTTAAAACATCTACAAAGGGCACACATGAAGCAAAATCTGCCATTACTCTTTTATAAAATGTATATTTTTAAAAATTGATTTAAAATGAAAATCACTTAGTTACATACTTCTTAGAATTGTTTTTTTTTTTTTTTTGCTACTTTGCATCAAAAAACAGGGATTGATAAAACTACAAGGGAATAAGTCAGCCAATAATTACCTTTTACTACTTTGGCCAAGCAGAAAGCTACACAGATTTATATTTAAGAGGCTAAAACTTCTGTCACTTACTTATGTCCCTGGTCAAACCAAAGGAGACTAGAGCATTCCACGGTTTCTGCTCCAAGCCTCCTGACGCTACTTGATACATAACATTAAAAAACCACAAAGAATGGAGACATTACTTAAGCCCAGGACTGAATAAATTGCTCTATACCTGTAAACTCATAACTGGACGGTTTTAGAAAAAGTAACACATTGTTCATGGGTAGGAAACCTCAGACCCCATCTTTGGTTAAATATCATTTTACTCATTGTAAGTTTTTGAGCAAACCTGCATCTATTTAGCACCACACCTCAGGTATTAATAACATCAAAGATCTGGACAGCTAACAAGTCAGTTTTCAGCAGCAATACCCAAAAGGTCCACAAGATGGAGCTGTTACTACATGAAAGATCGTCTGGGACGGGAAAATCAAGGAGACTGGCTAGTTTTTGTTGTTGTTGTTGTGTTTTTAAATTATCAAATGAATAAATTGCCTCAAGAAAAAAAAGTAGCAAATAGAGCTACAATCACTGATTCCAAGTTTGGAAACTATACTGAACACTAATGGAATTAAATGATAAATACATAGAGATCCTCAAAACCACATTACCTAATATTACAAACCTACATAAGCAATAGGAAAGCAAAAAAGAGAAAGAACCAACATAATGGAAAAGAAAACATCTTTCAGAAAAAGAGTCTACTGCAAACAGCAGAGCTCCAAAAGCCTGAAGTTGGTACTTAGAAATTAGCTGGGACAAAAATAGCAAAGTGTATCCTACAAGGAATCTCAGGGACCATTCATTCATTTTTGTCAAAAAATATTTATTAAGCACCACTGTTTTGTGTCAGATACTTTTCTAGGCACTGAAGACTAGCAGTGAACAGAATTAGTGCTCTTTTAACTCCCTAAGAGTTGGATCTCCAAACCAGGTCATTTCAGCTTGTAGGCCTCAGACTAAAGCTTGGGTCCACAAATCTAGGTGAGGGACTAGTCTGTAAGACAAATGTTTAGCATATGTATGTAGATGCTGTAGTGATTACCGTACCTTTTTTTTACAAAAGCATCTTTATGGGAGTAGAGCACTTCCTTACTGACTATGTGAGCTCTTCTGATAGAGATTTTATACTTGAAAAATACTCTAGAAGTTAAAAAAAAAAAAAAGGCAAGGTGCTCTTGTTTTTACTAGCCTTTTGCTTTATGTCTACTCTCTAGATAAATTTAGAAGAAAATCCTTTCTTCCACCACTGTTTTTCTTCAAATTTTATCTTAAGTGTTCTCACTATACACACATTCAAAACAAATATATAAGGTGATGGAGAGGTTCATTAATTCGATTGGGGGAATCATTCCACAATGCATACATATATCAAATTTTTATTACTTTCTATGCATGGGGCATATGATGAAACCTAATTGTTATGTCATAACTAAGAATAAGCTCCTATTTTTCCCCCTCGGATGAGCTTTAAGATGACTAAATTTTGCAAAAAGATATTCTAACCAAAACTTCTTTACTTTCTTATCTTTATAAAATCAAACAAGTCTGCATTTCCAGCTGTCAACCTTTTCTACGGTTTGCAATGACTAAGAATTTTAACCATAGAACCTTTTGCAAGAAAAATGCACATTTACACCCAATTACATTTTCAGAGAGATCTCATGACCTCTGAAACCCACTGATGAGTATTCCAGGGCCTCAGGGCCACCAAGAATCCCTGGACTGGAAGGCTTTATGGCCTTCCCAAGTGAAGGAAGTTCTTACTCACTTCCTTTGAATTCTATGCTTAAAAACAAAAACAAAAACAAAAACAAAAACAAAAACAAAAAACTCAAGCCTTTTCCCCCCTGCTTTTTTCTTTGTAAATATCAAAGAGATATTTTCTATGGAGGATACCAAAAAGTACAAAGTAAAATCCACCCCACGTATGTACCCAACATCACTCGAGGCAGTGTGGCTCAGTGGCTAACACCACAGGTGCTGAGCCAGAATGACTGGGTCTGAATCCAGCCACTACCACTTATGAATTCTAGTGGGTAATCCTGGACAGTTAAGTTAATGAAAAAACCTAGCTCAGAGATTGGAATGATGGCTAAAGGAGATAATCCACATAAGGGCTTTAGCATGGTGCTGAAGGTAATCTAAGACACTCACTAAGACCAACAGTGCTCAAAGGTAAAGCAACTTGCTCAACGTGGCAAAGCCAGCTGGTGGTAAAACCAGGATCACAACTAAGATTTCTTACTCCTGGTTCAGTGACCTTTATAAAGTAAGCTATGAAAAGCTTCAGATGTAACCAGTCATTGTGGTCAACATCATCACCCTTTTTTTATTTTTTTATTGTGTATTGACACTTTATAAGTCAGGCATTGTGACTGTACGTAACATGCATATCTAATCATCACAACTTTTTTTTTAGTCAAGTCTATCAAAAATAACTGTCTTTTTAATTTTATTTATTTTTTGATTGAAGTATAATTGACTTAAAATATTATATGAGTTTCAGATGTACCACACAGTGATTTGATGATACACATTACAAAATCATCTCCATGATAAGTCTAGTTGGCATATGTCACCATACAAAAGTACTACAATACTGTTGACTATGTCCGCACGCTGTGCAGGACATCCCCACGACTTATTTTATAACTGGAAGAGCGTGCCTCCTAATCTCCCACACCTGCTTCCCTCAGAGCACCCTCCTCCCCTCTGGCAACCACCAGTTTTTTCTCTTCATGAGTCTGTTTCTGTTTTGTTAAGTTTTTTAAAGTTGTTTTACAACTTCAACTTTTTGACAAAGTTGATAAACCACAGAGATTACGGTTAGAATATCTGTCTTCAAAATTTAGTCACCTTAAAGCTCATCTGAGGGGGAAAAATAGGAGTTTATTCTTAGTTATAACATGCCAATTAGGTTTAATTGTTATCAGTGTTCATCTGTGTCCCCAGTTCTAACTTTGGTTTGGAAACACAGAATAAAACCCCAACCGTTCTATATACATAAAAAGTTGAGGAAGATGGACAGTATTTAAATTATTAATTCGGTGACATTTTTTGAAAGTTCCATTTATAGAGCTGCCTATAAACAGAAATAAAAAATTCAAAACAAAGCAAAGCCTGTAAGAAAGTGAGTACCACTGACCACTGAAAAACACAGATTTGAACTGTGTGGGTCCACTTATATGCAGATGTTTTTCAGCAGTAAATACCACAGAACTACACAATCGTTTGGTTCAATCCCCAGACAGGAATGCCGGATAAGAGGGCCGGCTGTAAATTATATGCCAGTCGGGGCCCCTAACCCCAGCATTTGGTCAAGGGTCAACTGTAATCTAACACACATCCACTTGAGTGGTATATCTCCAACAAAAGTTTCAGGTACAGTAAGATAGTATCTTTAAAAAGTTAAGAATGATACACAACAGCAGAAAATATTCTGTTCAGTTTCTGAAGCACCAACCTATTTGACTAGAAGCTTGATTTTTTTCTCTAAGAGGAGAAAAGAAACATAGTTCCATATTTATATATTCTCCCACGAGTCATCCGAAAAACAAATAGAAACCTCTATGGTTAGAACTAGTGTTTAACATCAAAGTCTAAGACATGGAATAGAAAAATACCAAACTTCTAAAATTAGAACATCAAGTCATGATACTTGAGCACTTTAAGATTTAGATAAAGCTTTTAATCTACCCAGTGTTTCACACTGTTTAAATTTCCTGTTACCTCAGAAGTTTTATGTCAGAAGACACCCTGAGCTACAGGTGCTTTTATATTTGATCCCAATATAGCAAAAGACATCCCAACAATTAAAAGAAAAAATCCAGTGAGCCCTTCCTTTTGCCTTCTTTCACCCAGTGGATTTGGAAGTAATCCAAGTAGGGTATCTGAGTCACAAGGATTTCCAGAACTGGCTGGATTGATTACCTAGAGGCACATATACCAAATCAAATGCTGTCCACATCGAAAAGTCCTGATGTGGAGTAGATTATAAGTCTTTGGGCATTTTTTCCTTATAGAGCTGACTGAATTGTGTTAAAGGCACATTCCCTCATCAGCACCCCTCAAATGACCAACCATATTAGGGAGAAAATTTATGACCACCCACACAAAAATGTGTTTAAACATAATCACAATGAAATTTTTTTCAAAAACCACTCTCTTCTGTAACCAGGGGAATTAATCAGATCTTTTACTTAGGCTATAATCCAAAATAACTTATGTGTACCACACCCTTATTTGTGTTTTTGTGTAGACTAAACTTTCTTAAAAACAAAACAAAAGAACTCTTTCCTGCCTCTCAGGCAGGAGTCTGAAGTGCTGAAGTTCTCTGAGGTCTGGACCGCTGGTGAAATACAGAGTTGTTGCAAGAGCTTATGCTTTTGAGCCAGTCCAGGGTGGTACAAAGGCAGAGTCTTCACTTGGGTAATCAACCCCAGACTATAGATACAAGCAGTCCAGTACACGACTTCAAGGAGTTGCAGAGTAACCTGAGTGAAGATGTTTTACACAACACCAAAATGTAGTCTTAGTTTCCTATTTTGGGGTAGCCAGTAGCGGCAATAAGATTAGGCACCATAACTGCTATGATCCTTTTGGTCCTGGGCTATGATACTGTCCAGTCACGTATAGCCATGGGCTGAATGTTTGTGTTCCTCCAAAATCCGTATGCTAAAACCCTAACCCTCAAAAGTGATGGTATTGTAGGTGGGACCTTTGGGAAATGCTCAAAACAGGAGGTGGGACCCTCATGAATGGTATTAGTGCCTTATAAAAAGAGGCTCCAGAGAGATCCCTAGCCCCTTCCACCACATGAGGACACGGAGGTCTGCCACCAGAAGAGGGCCCTTACCTGACCATGCTGGCACCCTGATCTGGGACTCCCAGCCTCCAGAACTGAAAGGAATAAACATGTGCTGTTTATAAGCTACCCTGTCTATGGTATTTGGTGGTAGTAGCCCAAAGAGGCTAAGACACTTACGAGCACAAAAACCCCATCTATATGTCAAGAAAATGTTTTCCTTCCTCAGCACATGGTATGCCAAGGAACCATCAGTAAACTGAAGGTCATCATTTTATACCTCTTCATTAGAGGTCTCAGATGTTACTATAAAGTAATTTGATATACATACTAATTATACAGCAAACGGATAATTCAAGCCAACCAAATGAGGCCAAGTCAAGGGCAAGGAAAGATTCTGCAGTTCATATCAACTCCCAAGAAATCAGATGTAACAAATTAAGTTTCTGAATAAATACAGCTTTGAGAATCCCACAGGAGAACACATGTCAGTTAGAGGTCCCTCCTGTAACTGTGGCACATAATTAGCCTCGGGTTGTTTGCTCCACTGCCACCAGTTACAGCCCAGCTCAGGCACACTCCTCAGAAGCAATGAGCAGGTTAGATTTTCTGCCAATGTCCAGTGTCAGCACAGAACTGTAGCAATCTTCCTGGTAGAAGTACAATGAATTTATCGATTTCTGATAGTCAAGCATGGAAAAACAGTAACACTCAGCACACACAAGGATAAGATTTCATCTTTATTATTCTAGATGTGCACTGGAATGTGACATTCACATGTATTATGCATCGACACCTAGCTAAGGAAGGTCAGTGACCTATGAAGCTTTTATGACTCAGAAAGATTTGCCCTCATTATAGATCAAGCTTCTTGGCTGAACAGAAAAAATTTTTAAGGGATAAAAAGAATCAAGACATCTGCTCTTGTGTCAGTTAAAATAAGCAATGGCGGGCGGCGGGGGGTGGGAAGGGACAGACTGGGATTTTAAAATGCAGAGTAGATAAACAAGATTGTACTGTATAGCACAGGAAAATATATGCAGGATCTTGTGGTACCTCACAGCAAAAAACAAAATGTGACAATGAATATATGTATGTTCATGTATAGCTGAAAAATTGTGCTCTACACTGGAATTTGACACAGCATTGTAGAACGACTATAACTCAATAAAAAAAAAGTTAAAAAAAAACAAGCAATGGCTTTTAAAAATAACAATAACTATTTAAATTTGTACAAACAATGCACCCTCTTCGTAAAAAGATTAGAAAATAGAAAAAGGCAAAATAAAAATAAAAACAAAAAGAGTCACTAGTAACTCTACCTCGCAAGGATCACAAAGATTTTAAAGCATATAGCTGGACATTTTTCCCTGGGAGAAAATAAATATCTTACCAATTTGTGCTAAAGTTAGATCTCTTCAGCTCACTGGTTTGTAGGGGAACAGACTTCTCTTTTTAGAAGTCTATGGACTAACCTTTACTAACACTATTTCAGATCTTAACTCTATCAGTCCATTGAAAGTACTGAATTTTCCTGTATTCACTGAATATTGTAATGTTTACTGTTTAATAAATATCGCAGGGGGAGGGTATAGCTCAGTGGTAGAGCATGTGCTTAGCATGCATGAGGTCCTGGGTTCAATCCTCAGTACCTCCGTTTAAAAAATACAAATAAATAATAAAATTTAAAGAATAAAACTAATAATAATAATAAATATCCCACAACCGAAATTTTGTGCTGGCCACCTGGTTAATTTTAAAATCACTTATAAAGTACTAAGATTTTAGTTCCAAATACACATACAGAAAAGACCAATGTGAATTTTTTTTAACAAGGCAGCTTTAAAACATTTGCTTCTGTTCCTCTACTCCTTCCCCAATTTATAGTTGCTTCTTTAACCAAATAATCTGGATTTAAGACTGACTCCTTATTTAATCAGTGCACCTTTAACTCACAGCACAATGAGGCATCTTAAGTACTTCTTAAGACATATAAGAAAATTCTTATGTGGGACTAACTGATCTGAGTAAAGAGACTATTCAGAGAAGGCTGTCTTACCTTATCTGCATAAATTGGAATATCATGAAATGGAGATATATACTGTCCTTTTTCATTTTCTGCAAAATGAATTAGAAAAAGTTGTTACTTTTTTTGGTTAATTGTATTTCCAGATGCAGGAAGTACATTTTTCAAGACTTTTTAAAAAGAGTTTTTAGATTTACAATAAAATTGAGAAGGTACAGAGATTTACCACATACCCTCTCCTCTCATTATCAACACCACTCACCAGATTTTATTCCCACCCCAGAAAAACTGGTTGCATATTTCACCTTCCTGATGCCTCCAAAATCAGGTTAGGTTTTTATCCTACGTGTTCATTAGGTGTCCAACAGGTACTAACCTTTACGTAAGGCAGTGAGGACTGCCTTACATAGCTTTGTATCCCCAGAGCCTAGAAAGGCCCAGTATACAAAAGGCAATCAAATTGTTTGGATTGATCTTATGTCAGTTGACAATTTACAGAACTAATGAAATACCTGGGCTCAGCAAGAAGGGAAGGGACCAATTTGCCAAATTATAAACCATGTCGCTTTAAGTGATGTTCCAGGAAGACAGAGCCATCTTAGATTATGATTTTTCTTAAGGATAATCTAGTTGTAACAATACTTGAACAGGTAATTTCTGTATTCTGAAGACCTAACTACCATATCCAAAAAGTAATTTTAAAACCTCCTTACTATTCTTTAGGAAACCTAAGGGTCAGTCCACATTGCATCCTGTCATGTTTAAAAATCAAAGTGTAATAGGAAAAACTGAGCAGTGACCATCCCCAATGGCATACGGGTCCCTTCAGAGTCGATTGTGACTTGTGGTCCAACCCCCTACCAGTTTTAAAGAGACTGGCAAATGTAACATTACAGAGGTAAAAATCTTCTCCTAATAAGGAAAGATGCTAAGAAGTCTTTAATTTTTAAAAAAAATTTAAATTATCTAGTACTCACTACCAATACATAATCTAAGTAAAACCTGTGTGTGTTCTGCAAGTATAGCTTGAAGACAATTACCCTAATCATCCTCCCACCTTCAAACTAGAGTTACCTCTTTAAATCCCTCCTATGGAGAAATTCTAGAGCCAACAGCAACTTTACGAAAATACTTCAGTGAATTATTTGTCAAAAGTTCCTGCACTGCCCCTTGTTGCTTAATTCCGAAATTAAATAAAATGGGCGGGGGGGGGGGGGGTTAGGGAGAGGGTGTCCCACCCTTCCTGTATTTTAAATGGCAGTTTAAACTTAACTAGTTGTGTAACTTTAGGGTTCACTTTCCTTCTTCTCTTGCATCAGGCTACGTTTCGCTGGGAGCTTTGTTCTTTCAATATTGTTGTTCTTCCCCTGTACCCGTCTCTTACGGCCCTTCTTACACACGAATTTGCGGTACCTGCCCATTTCCTTTAGAATAAAATTGTGAAGTAGTTAAAACAGAAACGCCTTTGGTGACACATTCTCGAACGCCTCCGTTATCTCTAATAATCTTTTGGGGGCGAAGGTGGGGGCGGGTAAGAGGATAAAGATAAACCCAAGGTAGCTTTCCTCCACCTGCAAGGCTAAAAAGGTGGTGCACCAAGAAAAGCGGAGCGCCGCCAGCCTGCAGCCTCCTCGGCTCTAAGTGCAGACTTGGGGTATGTACCCCTTAAACGCCGGTTCCTTGCACAGGATTTGGCACTTTCTTACTCAAGCTTCCCAGACTGACGTCACCTGTTTGACTTAAGGCGAACAGCTTTCTGTTTCATAAGGCGTCTTCCCAGCATCAGTGTTATGAGAAAATATGCGGCAGGGAGGCAGGAGCTCTAATGGGATCCCAGGGGGATGGGTCCAGTCCTCCACTGACCGCTCCTGATCCGGGCCTCAGTTTCCCCATTTGTAGGACGAGGGTCTGGACTTGATCCTGCTCGGTGCCCACAATCTGAGCTATAAGGAAGGAATTAAGGTCTTAGGGAGTCACCACCATCACCTCCCCCGCCCCCGTTCCTCCAAATTGAATAATCCTCTTACGGGGATTAGACACCTTTCTAGGGTGACTCAGTGGTTTCCTTTTCCCCTCAGACACTGCCCGAGCCGGACACCTGCAAAACTAGCCTAGCCCAGGTTCAGGTCCAACCGAGAGTGTGAAAGAGTAAGGCCGACCCACGTTGTCCTGCCTGCGAGAGGGCCGTGTGAAATGAGAGGGCCAGGGCCGGCCCAGGCCCCGGGGACCGGCCCGAGGAGCCCGACGCCCGGGACAAGGGGCCGAGGGCGGGCCAGCAGCCGCCAGGGCGGGAGGGGAGGCGAGGCCCGGGAATGAATGGGCGGGCAGGCCGGGAGGGGCCACGGGCCTCCGACACTCACTGAGGAAGACTCGGTACTCAAGGGTGAAGGGCGCGGCGCGCTCCTCGCTGCTGAAGCCGCTCATCGTGCCGAAGACCAGCCGCCGCCGCCGCTGCCTCCGCCGCTGCTACAAAGCCACAAGATCCCACGCGGCGCCGACTGACAAGGAGAAAGCTCCACGCCTGCGCACTGCAGGGTCTGGGCCGGCTAGAGGGGCGGGGAGCCGCCTTTAACGCCGCTGGCGCTCGCGAGCCCAACCCTCGCGCAGGCGTACTTCGTCGGACCCGCGTGTCCTTGCGCCTCGGCCCCGCCCCTTCGGGCCGCGCCTCCGCGAACTGTCTCTGCTCCCAGGCTGGGCCACGTGGCTGGCGGTCGCCTGTGGCGGTGATATGTCTCCGCTGGCAGGCTTTGGGGCTATGACTGAGGAGGGCAACACGTTCTCAGCTTGGACTAGCTAGGAATTGACCGCCGGCCTCTCGCCCCACACGCACATTGGAAACTCCCCTTTGACTCACACACCCTTCCTCTCAGAGTAATTCCTTATCTCAAAAGACGTTTAGGAGTCAGCTGCTTCATCTGGCAATCCCTGCCAAGCCGTCTTAAAGGTGAGCAGTTTTCTGATTCATTTAAGCAGAGTTGAGGCATATTACTGACACCCATAATGGCTCCACCACGTTCTAGCCTGTGACATCGGGCAAATTGCTGTTAACCTCTCTAACTCAGCTTCTCACCTGGGAAACGGAGATAGTCATCGTATCGATTTCACAGGCTGCTGGGATAATGACCGGGGTTGATACACGTCAAGAGGTGAAGGAAGGGCCTGTCCTGTTATAAGAACTCAGGAAGTCTAACTTGTTATTACCACCCTCCCCAGTGGAGGATTCAGTCTGCCCCCCTGCTTGCCCAACCCACCCTACGTCCCCTAGGACTTCAGATAGAAGCATTGGGAAAGTCCAGGCTGAGCTCAGAGTCCCTTGAGGACATTCCTCTCAGGTGCAAGCTCCTTGGAGCTTGTTTTTATACTCCTGTTTCATGGTGTCAGGCCAGACCCCAAAGTCTAATCGAAGCTGCAGACAGATATTTGCATCACTTATTTCCCTAATTCTATATATATTTTTTAAATGTATATTTCAAAATCCTCAAATTAGGCAATGATTATTCACTACTTTGATTAGAAAATTATGTCAAAGAATGCCTACAAATTTTACTTAAAATTTGTGATGGGCTGGGCTTCTTTAAATAATCCTGTTTTTCTAGGACATTAAAGATAATGTGCCTTAAAGACATTTTGATTTAAACTTTTTTTTAAAGTGTCTATTATATAAAATGAGATGCTCCTTCTATTCAATGAAAACCTTATAAGATAATTTTCTAGTTAGAGTGTCCCTCCCTTGTCTCCACCCAGACTCCCATTTATCTTCAGAAGGCTATAGCTCGCTGACCTTTTGAACACTACACCATACTGTTTTACACACAAGAGCGGGGAGAAAAAAAATAGTAGAGCAGTAGTTTAGCCAGTAGTACAAAGCATTACTGGAGGCTAAAGGAATCTCTGCAGAGTGAACACTAAGTAGTCTCATGTTCAGAGTTTCTTAAAGGGGTGCTCTTCTGATTGAACTGCCCTCTCTATTTTCTGCCTTTGAGCAGATAGAGCTTGTTTTCTTGGAAAATCCCAGAATCTCATCTGTGACTGACTTGTGGACAGACAGAAATGATGCAATAGTGTGGCACACACTTTCCCTTTTGCCTCCTGCCAGCTCAGAGCAAGAAAATAACTTTGCTGATCTCTGGACTTGCACACTAGCTTTTGTTTTATCAACTATGTTCAGAGAGCCAGTCAGTACCAACCCCAATAAAAAACCAAGCCCTGCCTTTGCTGAGGCACAAGTCAGGGCTTTGTAACTTTCCCTGCAGGCAACAGTGATGAGCGCCACAGGCCCTTTTGGACCTTGTTCTGTGTCTTGTGTCTCTCCCCAGGGCCTAGTGCAGTACCTGGTCTAGAGTAGTATCTTACTACCAGCAAAGATAATGAGTCTTTGCTGGACCAATAGATAGAGGAATTAATTAAAAGAAGGGCAGAAACACCTTCTTAAGTATATTAGTTTGACAAAGGATGAACCCATCTATTCTCAAACATTGTCTTTCTTGCTCTGTAACCAAATTCAGTGGTACTTTTCAGTCCATTTCCTGTCCTCTTTGCTGTGGTTGACCCTGTTAGGTACCTCCAATTTCCAGATGTTCTCTCTCTTCCTTGGCTGGTGGCTGCATTTTCTTCTGACATCCTTCCTACTCCTCTGCCCACTCATTTCTCATTCTCTCCTTTAGCCTTCTCCTCATATCTTCATCTGGATCATCACTGACTTTCTTACTTCTCATGTTCTCTCTCTAGAGATACCCTCTCCCTAGGTTATCTCAGGTATATATTTGATGTCAGCTACCACCTATAGGTCCTATAACAGGAAAACTTTCAAGTCTATAAATACATTTTATTTAACACTTATTGTGGTATTGTCTGTGCTAGGTGGTAGGGATATAGTGCTTTGAAAGGCATGGTCTTGGCCCTCACAGAACTTACAGTCTGAAGGGAAGACAGACTTCAACAAACACAGTAAGTTCACATAAGCAGAGTGATAGAGGAAGTAAAAGGTGTTGCATTATGAGAACAGAGAAACTCTTCAAGGAAGTGATCCTTAACCTGTGACCTGAAAGATGAGAAAAGTTGAATAAAGCGGAAGAGACAAGGTAGATGCCAGAAAGAGATTAAGAGACAGAGAAGTGGTCAGGGTTAAATGGTGGAGGGTCTTGGAAGGCATGATATGGAGTGTGAACTTTTTCCTCAGAGCAATGAAAAACCTAAAGGGTTTTTAGCAGGAAAATGACATGATCAGAATTGCCTTTAAAAGTGGCTGTTAGCAGCTTGGAGCCTGGGTTGAAGTTTAACAAGACCAGAGGCAGAGAGAACAATGAGAAGGCTGCTGCAGTGACCCAGGTAAAAGATGATGGTGCCCTGGACTTGGGTAGCAAAAGAGATGAGTAATTACAGAGCTGTGTTCAAGGTAGAATAATGGAATTGCTCTTTTTCTTTGGACAGAGTAGAAGATGAGGAAGATGGACTTGAGGATGATTTCTAGGTTTCTGGCTGTAACAACTGAATGGTGTGTCTGAGATAGTTTGGTTAGGATAGAAGGTGAGAAAAATAATTACTTTGGTTTTGAATATTATAGCAAACACTGCTAGTTGCCTTCCCAATAGCCATATCACCTCCTCCTTTCTAAAAGAATCCTGAATTGGTTTGGAAATGTACTCATCTATGCATTCCTTTGCTTCAGGGCAGTCAGCCCCTCCACTGTCTTCAAGGAATGCATTTTAAATAAGCTAAAATAATCATAGTTCTCAGTATTTGTTTCAGGCATGCAAATGTGATACAATTCTGTCCAGTGGGATGAAGGGAAGTGTGCCCAGATTGATTCCAGATTAGGTTTTACCTTAAAAAGAGAGTATACTTCTGGTGCTTGTTGTTTGAAGTTTTGGAGGTTGTTACAGCAGCATAATCTAGTCAGAGCTGACTAATACAGATAACTAAAGCTGCTACAATCATCTTATGAGGCATCAACCATCAAGAGAGTTTGCCTGAGAACCAAGCTGACATGCAGAGATTAGCAAAGCAAATGATGGAAAGAACTTGAGTTCTTAAGATATCTTTGTGCTATTGCCTTAACCAGCCCTGGAATTACTTTGCCTCTGAACCTCTTATTGCATTAGATAATAAATTTCTTAGAGTTTAAACCAGTTAAGTTGGGAGTTTTCTGTTATTTGAAGTCACAGCTAAAATAGACTAAGAGCCTGAAAAAGGAATGAAAGTCTAACACATGCTACAACATGGGTGAATCTTGAAGACATTATGCTAAGTGAAATAATCCAGACACAAAAGGATGAATACTGTGTGATTACACTTACATGAAGTACCTAGAGTAGTCAAATTCATAGACACAGAAAGTAGAACAGAGGTTGTCAGGGCTGAGGGGAAAAGAGAATGGGGAGTTACTGTTTAGTGGATATGGAGTTTCAGTTTGAGAAGAGAACAAATTTCTGGAGATGAATTGTGGTGATGGTTGCACAACAAAGTGAATGTACTTAATACCACTCAACTTAAAAATGGTCAAGATGGTTTAAAAAATATGTATATATAGATGGTCAAATATTCTTTCTCAAAGAACACATAAAGTCTGAGACATCTGTGATCAGTAGTTACTCCAAAATTTGTACACAGTTTAGTGTATCAGCTAGAGTAGTCCAACCAGACAAAAACTACTCAAAATGTTTAAAACAGAGAGACTTTATAGCAGGAACTTGGTCAATAAGTAATAGAAGAGCTGGGAAGTCAAATGCAGATTAGCAACAGCAGAAGGCCAATACCACCTCTAGGCCAGGGGGACAGGCTAGTGGGTAACCAGGTCTAGGAATGTGTAATTCTCCTGTGGGCAAAACAGCAAATAAGTGGTAACAATAATACTCTCTTATCAGTCTACCTTCTTAGTCATAAATATTCATTTATCCCCTTTTTGCATGAAAACTACATTCAGTCTCCCTACAAAATAGAGGGACATCCAAAAGTCTCAACCAAGGACATCAGAGTCAAAGTATGGTATCTCATAATTTCTGCATTTTGTTCAAATAGGACTCCTCTTGATCCAGAGACTAATGAACTTAAAAACAAACGTTATTTACTGCTGCCACATCTGTACCTAATATGAAATGTTTAAACAAGGACAGAATAAACACTATTATTTATCAAAAGAAAGAATGGAGGCACACAACCATCACTGATACTTAGAATTCCAAAATCCTGCTGGGTAGAGGAAACTAAGCTCCATTTCAGCTCCTTGGAAGTAGCCCCTGTTATTGTTCCTCAAGCTCTTGGCTTTACTTTGTTTTCTTTCTCATTCTTGACCACATCTGGGAAATATACACTCCATGGGAGCTGAGCAGCTTTCTCAGCTAAGAAATGTGCCCACAGAAATATGGGGAAGCGTTGTTCTCCAGCAGTCCTAATCTTTTAACCCAAGCTGGTGTTATCTTGGCTGTACACCTCTCTTTAAAACAGTGTTTTACCAATCTGATTCTAGTCAGTTCCATGTGCCAGTTACCACACCTGTAATTCTTTTTGAGACATGCCTCTCTCCCTAGGCATAATTGCTAAGGAAACTTGAACTTATCAAGTGTCCACTGGAGAGCCACACTTAGTGTATCTTCCCTGAGCCATTTTATCCAACAAAGGACATACTGGGAGCCACTGTTCACACCCTTGATCTAGTCTGCATTCTAAGGCTGAGTTTTGAGACTTAATCAGCCTTGTTACTCAAAGCATTTCTCAATTTCTATCCTTTACTAGTTGGAGATGAACAATATTGGTGCCTCTTAACCCTGCCGGTCCTAGACTTCTAATCTCTCTCGTAGCATCCTATCAAATGCAGCTAAAAGCAACCAAGGCACACTGGTAATAACCTGTTTCCCAGCCTCTTGCCCTAAAAATCACAAGCTCCTTGGTACATGATCTGCCTTCCAAGTGATCAAAGTCTATAGTTTCCTTGCTGCCCACCACCAAGCTCTAAATTCTACGACATGGATTTGAAATGAACTCATCCTTGCTGTCAGCATCCAGAATCCTTTGAAGAATTTGTCGGTGACTAGGAAACATTGGCATCATCACAGCCTTATTCCCCTTCACCTCCAAGTGGTTAAGAAGTTTCAGAACAGCAGGTAGGATATAGCTCAAGCAGTAGAGTGCATGCTTAGCATTCATGAGGTCCTGGGTTCAATCCCCAGTACCTCCTCCAAATATAAATAAATAAACCCAATTACCTCTCTGTCATAAAAAAAAAAAGAGAGAGAGAAACATTAAACAGAAAAAAAGTTTCAGAACAATCAAAGAGCTCATTTTTAGAAGAAATATGTTACACTCAGAAATGATAAAAAACAAATCTTATATTAAAAGGCAAAAAAAAAATTTTTAGGACAGCTTTCTGCTCCTGGTTCCAATTACTGTATTAGTCAGTTTTCTCTAGGTAATCTTGTGTTAACAGACAGCTCTCCTCCACAAAGTCTTACAGTGATATTCATTTCTTTCTCAGATTTTATGTCAGAGCTACAGATTGGCTTTGGCTCTGCTCCACGTGTCTGTTATTCTGGGATCCTGACTGAGGGACCAGCTCTTATCTTACCCTCATGGTAGAGGGAGAAGAGAATTGGCTGAACACGGGATCCAGAACATGGGATTCCCCTAGCCACAAGGATTGGTTCCCGAATGGATACTAGACCCAATTTGAACCAATGAAAGTTTCCTACCTCCTTCTGAGAAATTACTTTGCTCTCTTAGGAGGAGTCATGGGGAGAGAGAGTCTCTCTCTCTCTCTCTCTCTCTCTCTCTCTCTCTCTCTCTATGTGGACAAGAGAGCATGTAGCTCTGATTGCTGATAGCCACATTCTGCACCTTGAGGGAAGCCAGCCCGATGGTGGAGATCACACTGTAGATGGCAGAGCAGAGAAATGGACACAACCCGGGTCCTTGATGACACTGAGCTTCTGGATCCACAAATCATCTGCCCTTACTATTCTGTGTACCAATGTATCCCTTTCGTTTAAGCCAGTTTAAATCAGGTCCATCTCCCTCCAAGTCATTCTTTACCTGCTGCCAGCGTGAGCTTTAACAGATGAAGATCTGTGAGTGCATCACTTCTCTACTTCAAACCCTCTACCTGGTTGTCTCCAATTCAGTCTTTTTTTTTTTTTTAACTTCCTTTTTATTGTATTCTTTTTTCTTTTCTTTTTCTCTCTTTTTTTTTTTTTAATGGAATTACTGGGGATTGAACCCAGGCCCTCATGCATGCTAAGCATGTGCTCTGCCATTGAGCTATTTCCACCTCCCTCCAATTCAGTCTTTAAGCTTATTTCAAACCTCTTATGGGAACCCTTTTCTGATACCCCTCAGGCTGTTCCATTGCTTCTTTGGTCAATCACAGTGCTCTATCATAAAAAGTATTGTATCACAGTATGATTTTTCTCTTTTCTATCTTTGCTCACCGGAGTGGGGGAGGCCCATGTACCCAGACTCAACAGATACTAAGTTTGCTGAATGAACACATGCCAGAATTAGGTTTTATCTAAACTGTTACAGACACTTCAAAGTAAGGAGCAAAGTAGGTAATTTGACATAGTGTCAAGAATTCTAGGTTGCAACTCACAAAGCCTGACATTTTGTTTTGATTTCACCACTTACGAGCTGTGGGAACCTCAAGGAAATGCCTTGGCCTCTTTGCAGCTCAGTTTCTCATCTGTAAAATGGGAATACTGCAGTTATGTCAGTAGTAACAAAGCCTACGACCCACATTTTTTGGTAGGTATTTTGGTATTTTGTCTGGAAACTTTTCCTTCACAGTGAGGATGTGCAAGGGGGAAAACTAATACAATGGAAAGTAAACAGTAAACACCAAACTCTTTCATAAGAGTTTATTTTCCATAATTTATAGCATAGGTAATAGAATCATTTTCCAAAGACATGGACTAGAGGAGAATAAAGCAGGTGGTTATGATCATTAGAGGCGGCTTCAACAGACTGCCAAACAGCACAATGAATGAACAAACTACACAACACAAAATGCTCTTCCTTGAGGGTGGTCAAAACACATAAACGTAGATTGCTCTATCACTAAAACAGCTGAGCGTTGGCTGTTCTAACCTCCTTGCAGTGAGAAAGACAGAGTGGGATGGGGAGTGATTACTCCACAAACAGAATGATTTAGTATCACCACTGGCTATGTGACAGATAAACTAACTTGCCCAAATCACTACGCTTGGGTTTTTCCACTCACATTCATTTGGTCGCTTGCGCATGGCAACAGCAGCATTTGTTGGTGATGGGATTCAAAGGCCTGGGCACTGCAGTTTGCAAGAGAACACAAACAACTCGAGGCAGCCCTCAACAGCCAGTCCAGCAGCTTCCACCCCATCAATGACCACAGGACAGAGGGGTCAAAAGGATGATTTCTTTCAGCCCACAGCTGCCATGTAGAAATGGACACCTTTTACTTAAACTGTTGGTATTCCATCTCAAATCTTTAGAACCCACTGAATGTGATGGAAATGTGTTCTTCTGGCCAAAATAGCAGTCTGGAGCCTGTGCCTAGCTGGTTTTATTTTTAGGATTAAATGGGACCTCCGTCAAGCCTCTTTCTTCTATTTGGAACCTCAGAGACTCCACAGAGTCTTACAGTGACATTCATTTCTTTCTCAGATTTTATGTCAGAGCTACAGATTGGCTTTGGCTCTGCTCCATGTGTCTGTTATTCTGGGATCCTGACTGAGGGACCAGCTTTTATCTTACCCTATGGTAGAAGGAGAAGAGAACTGGCTGAACATATATAGGAAGGAGAATCCACAGCAGCTTTGGGGGAGTAGCAAAAATCGGGGCTTCCTGGTCAGATGCACCAAGATTTGAGTCTCAGCTTCAGTACCATCTACTATTATGACCTTCAGTAAGTTACTTAACTTCTTTGAGACTGGTTTTTCCATCTATAATATGAGAATAATAAGAAATACCTGTTTATTTAACTACTTCATTCCTTCAACAGACATTCATCGGTGCCTTCTGTGTACCAGGCAATATCCTAGATCTGGGCCCACAAAGGTGAGTGAAACAGGCATAGCTCCTGTTTCATACAGCTTATGGTCTGTTGTGAGAAAAAAATAACAGACACAAAGCACTTAGTACTGTGCCTGGCTTTTCACAGGCACTCAGTAAATGTTTTGCATTGACCAGAAGTATAATTATTGAAATTCAGTACCATTTTGATATGCATTCATTCCTTCCTCATTGCTCCCTCTCCTATCTCAGGGCCTTTGCACATGATATTCACAACTATTCACATGGCTCCCTTTCTCACTTCATTCATATCTGTATTCATATGTCACCTCCTTAGAGATGCCATTCCTAATCACCTATTAAAATAGCCCTCCCCTTCTATCACATTCCATCCATAGGATCCTTTCAAAGGATCTATAGTGCTTTAAACACATTCTTGATAGGTTTAAAAATCCTCTATTGATGATAATTTCCTCTTAGACTTAGGGCAAATTTTTGTACTAAAATCTCTACAATATAATCATATTGTATAATTACATTTCATTATAATCATATTTTTAAAGATAGGTTTGAAAACACTTTATATAAAAGATACAAGAATAACCAATAAGCATATGAAAAAATGCCCAGCGTCCCTAGTCATCAGGAAAATTTTTTTAAGACTGATATGCCTAAATGTTGGCAAGAACAACTAGAATTCTCATACACTGCTGATGGGAATGCAAAATGGCACAACTTTGGACAACACTTTGGCACCTTCTTACACAGTTAAACTATACACTTAGCACACAATCCAGCCTACCCACTCTTAGGTATTTATCCAAGAGAATTTAAAATAAATATACATATAAGGACTTGTATATGAATGTTCATAGCAGCATTATTCATAATTTATAAATTCATAAAAACTGGTAACAACACAAATGTCTATCAACTGATGAATGGACAAATAAAATATCATACATCCATACAATGGAATACTACTCAGCAATAAAAAGGAACAAACTACTGATTCATGCTACAACTTGGTTGAATCTCAAAAGCATTATGCTAAGTGAAAAAAGCCAGACTCAAAAAGCTACATACTGTATTGTTCCATGTATATGACATTCCAAAATCACATGGGTGGTTATCTGGGGCCAGGAGTAGGGGAAAGGGTTGACTACAAATTGGCACAAGGGAATTTTGCGGGGATGCTGGAAATATCTTGAGAATAATGGTGTTTATACAACTGTGTACAATAGCTAAAACTCATCAAAATTTACACTTAAGATGGGTGAGTTTTACTGAATGCAAATTATGCCTTAATAAAGCTGTTACAAATTTTTAAAACATATAGTTATATATGCATAGAAAATAACTCCATGCTTAGCTCGTGGTGGGATCTGGGTGTTTTTTATTTTCTTCTCTTTGCTTAATCTAAATTTTGTAAAATTTCCACAATGGAGTGTTTGTCCAGAGACAGAAAAAACCAACAATAAAAGGCCATAAACATAAAGAATTGGGTGATTTAACAAAGAATCTATTGTTGATTCAACATTGTTTGCTTGCAGTGAAGCCTATTTGGGTCACGTCCTTCTCATCGATCTTTCCTCAGTGGCATTTCTGAGGGGTGAGCTGAGGAAACGGATGCAAAGAGGTACAGAGTTTAATAGCAATGCTTTGTCCATCCAGCTCATGGCTTGGCTCTCACCTGGATTTTTGGATGAATACACAGTAGACTAATGATAGGGGGGCTCTCATCCTACTTTGCCAACTCCGCCCTCCATTCCAACCTAAATCAACTCATGCGTCCTCCAGGCCCCAAGAGAAAGTTCTCAGCATAGGCCTGGGCAGCTTGTGGTTTGTGGGGTCCAGGCTGGGCATCCACCTCCAGCTTATGTTGGTCTGTTAAGTCCTGCGTGGTCTTGGTGAAGTCAACAGGCCATTCATCAGTGGAGACCATGATTAGAATGACCGCTCATGCTGCAAATGGAAGGACAGGACACCGAGTCCCTCTAAGAGCTCCTCTGGGGTGGGGGTGCTCAGTGTCAACAGGCCTTTGGCCCTTTCCCCCATCACACATCCAATTCATTTCCAAACTTGCTGCCTGTGAAAGGGCGGTCACCTTAGGAGACCCAACCAGCCTGAAGGCAAAGGATGGCACATCAGGAGAAGTCCATATTGCTTACCCTTTTGTGCCTTTGGATAGCTATACAGGGCCCCTGACAGGAGCCAGGTGTTGGGTCACGGGATTTCAGTGAGGATAATAAAGCTATAATTATAAAATAGCTTCATAAAATATCATTTCATGGAGGGAGCAAACAGTTTTCTAGCCACTCTGTCAAGAGGTAAAGCAGAAGCTCAAAGCAGCTGGGGTTGGGGTCGGGGTCAGGGGGTGGCCAGAGGGGAATGAGACAAATCACATCTTCCCTTGAGCCTCTGCTTCATCACCTGTAAACGCTAAGTTAGGAGAGATCCTGGGTTCCCAACCTGGGGTCTCTGTCCTCAGGTTCACACAGGCACTATTTTCAGGCACTACTTCCAACATCTTAAAACTCCACGCATTATTCACTATAGTCAAAATGAGGAAGCAACCCAAATGCCAATCAACGGATGAATGGATAATGATTGGTATATACATACAGTGGAGTATTATTCAGCCTTTAAAAGGAAGAAAATTCTGACACCTACTACAACATGGATGAACCCTGAAGACATCATGCTGAGTGAAATAAGCCAGTCACAAAATGACAAACCCTATGTGAGTCCACTTGTATGAGGTACCTAGAGTAGTCAGTCATTGAGACAGAAAGTAGAATGGTGGTTCCCAGGGGCTGGGAGGAATGGGGAATTATTGTTTAATGGGTACAGAGTTACAGGTTGGGATGTTAAAAACATTCTGGAAATGGATAGTGTTGATGGTTACACAATGATGTGAAGGCACTTAATGTCACTGAACTGTACACTTAAAAATGCTTAGATGCTACATTTTATGTTGTATATTTTTTGCCACATACACGAAAAACCACACCCTCCACAGGTACCCACAAGGCCTCACCCCTCATGAAAGCATTAAGTCATGCCTGATTCAAATCAGATCTCTGAATGAGCAGGCATAGCCTTTGATGGATTTTTTTTTAAGAAATAAAAATAATAGCAAAATATATGAATTACGGTCTAGTGCAAGTTTTTTGGCAGGCCCTCTCTTTCAAGGCATGACATCTTCGTGGGAAAGTAAAACAATGGGGCCTTGATGGAAGGTTGACTTGTAGGTGCCCCATTCTCCCCCCACTATAAAGGCTGTGATTTTGTGGTTGAGGTGGTCATGCTAAGGGGGAAACACATGCCAGAGGAGAGACCAGGTCTCTCCCAAAAGATCCCCCACCCACCCGCCCACAAGGA
This sequence comes from Camelus dromedarius, assembly GCF_036321535.1. Taxonomy (NCBI): domain Eukaryota; kingdom Metazoa; phylum Chordata; class Mammalia; order Artiodactyla; family Camelidae; genus Camelus; species Camelus dromedarius. The sequence continues at coordinate 33,566,709 of NC_087443.1, read as the reverse complement.
CAAGCATTTGGGTTTAAGATCGCCCTTTCCCTGGTCTGTTTTTAGAGCCTGGAGTCAGAGTTCTTTACAGCAAGCAGCTGGGAATTCTCTGGCCTATGTGACACATAACACTGATACAGCACCAGAAATGGGGCCCACACATGCACTAGCTAATAAGTGACAGGACGGCACACCCTTTCCTGGGACCTTCATCCATCACTCCCAGACACCTTGGCCAGGGCGGGGTCATGATGGACCTTGGCAGCCTGCTCAATGGGTTATAGATACTGTTTACACAAAATAGCCCAGTTCAGATATGCCACGAGTAAACACAATAAATTCTCATTTCCCAGATCAAGAGCTTGAGGGTGAGGATTCTGGTTCCGTGAGCATTCTGGTTCACCATCAGGCAGAAAGCCTTTGTGGGAATTTCCATCTCTCCTCCCTGCTCTGCCCAATCCATCTTCCTTGAGAGGGAAGAAGTGGCATAGGAAGAAACCATCAGAAGACAAATTCTAACCCAAACCCTATCCCTCTGTGGCCCATGACCTTGGTCCCACTGAGCCTCAGTTACTTTGTAAAATGGGAACAACAGCTCCTGCAGCCTCATCTGTATGGATCAAATGAGACAGTGCCTGGGGGCATGTTTGGACAACACACTGTGCAATGGCTTAGGAATTTTCTTCTGCCCCCACATCTAGTATAGGTGTAAACAAGGTTAAGTCATTGTGTGTTGATTACGGAAACAAGTGGAGCCTCAGAACCACATTCCCTGCCCTGAGCCCTGTAAATTTTTTTTTCATTCAATAAAATTCTGGCAACAGTGCATTTTCTATGGAGATGAGGGGAAATATCCAGTCAATGCATATTATTGGCCCCCTGCAAGAATCACAAGGCGATCCCAATTCCTCCTATCACCTGGAAGGAAGGTGATGCAGGTGTGCTGGGTGAGAGCCAGGGCAAACAAGGGCCCTCCTGGTCCCTACCCCTTTTTAGGGTACACGAGTTATCCATGCTGGGGAGATGTTTAGTGTTTGTCCTCCCAGAGGCCCCAGAGGGCAACCTAGCTTTGATTGGCCAACTGCCCCCACTCCGTCCCCTGCAGTCCCCTGAAGGGAGCAGGGGAAAAGATCTTGGGGAAGGCTTTGTGCTTATAGTTTCAGTGAGATGTGTTTCTGAAGGCTGAAAGTGGGTGCTATGTCCGCCTTTCCATGAATAAATAAACTGATGCTTCCTGTGGCCTTGCTGCTGCCTGTCACACTGTGAATCCTCATCTCACAATGGGCCAGGGTGATGGTGGTGGGTCCTATGGGGTGAGGAAGGACAGAGACACCCCTTCTCTGGGCTCAGACCCAGAGGGCAAGACCCATAGTACCTGCAACTGACACAGGCTCCCCCAGGGCTTGTTCGGCAGCTGCTCAGGCATGAAATCCTGTTAATGGTACTTTGGGGAGAAGAGAATGGCCCTGGACACCTCTTGGAACAAACAAGACAAACCTACACAGGACATACCATATTCTTCTGGGAAGGGGTTAGGGGAGTGGCTTCAGCCATACATACGGGACTCCAGGACCCGGACACGAAGCATCAGATGGACAGGCCAGCTTTGGTTTTTGAGTCTTCCGAGCTGCCTAATTAGGATTTACATATTTCACTGTGGTCTGCCTTACGGGGGCCATTCTGGAGACAGCTGGAGATGGGAAAAACCATCCAGACACTGGAGTCACACAGGCTCCTCTAGGATTTACAGCTGGGAGTTGAGGCTAGCCTCATCTCTTTCAACCTCAGTTTCACGTTTGTAGAAGGGGGAAAAGAACGCCTGTTCCCAAAGTGTTGTGAGAATTCAGTGAGATAATAAGCGGAAGGGTTTCCTAACACGCAGAAGGATTTCCAGGAAACTTTTCCCCTCCGTCTCTGACGGGAAGGTGGCGGAGAAGATTCCACCAGCAGCCGCCCACTGCCTTGTGTTTGAAAGGGAGGCAAGCGGCACCCTCTTCTAACACCGCACCTGGCCGCTAGCATGCCCAGGTGTCACATGTCCAGTCGGGGCCCTCGGGTTCAGGGGCCTGCCCTCCGTGTCTTACTCAAATATCCCAGGCGGGTGTGGTGAGGGGCAGATGGGCACAGCCAGGACCCTCCGCCGCCAAGCCGTGGTGGGCCACGCGGCCGTTGCGCAGCGGGAGGCGGCCAGGCCTGGGGGCCCCGCTGCTCGGCCCGGACTCGAAGGGCAGGCCCGAGTCGCTGGGCTGCACCTCCACGAAGACCCGCGTGCGCAGGAGCCCGCCGGGCCGCTCGGAGTAGGCCTCCCGGTGGCCGCCCCAGGGCGGCCGGCAGAGCTGGCCCCGGAAGGCGGCCTGGAAGCCGCGGCGGAAGTTCTCGTTGAAGTAGCCATAGATGATGGGGTTGGCGCTGCTGTTGAAGAAGGCCAGCCAGTGGGCGAAGGGGAAGGCGTAGACGGTGACCAGATGCAGCTGCGGCTCGCTGAGCTGCCCGTAGTCAATCAGCAGCAGCAGCGCCCAGAGCGGCAGCCAGGACAGCGTGAAGAACAGCGCCACTATGACCAGCATGTGCACCACGCGGGCCCGGCGCCGCGCCCCCCGCCCGGCCTCCCCCGCCGTCTCCTCGCCGGCGCGCGCGGGTCCCGGGGCCTTGCACAGCTTCCGAGCGATGCGGGCGTACATGACCACGATCAGCGCCAGCGGCGCCAGGTAGATATGCGAGAAGAGCACCGCTGTGTAGACCTTGCGCATGCCCTTCTCGGGCCAGGCCTCCCAGCACGAGTAGAGCGGGTACGAGCGGTTGCGGGTGTCGACCATGAAGTGATGCTCCTCGCGCGTGACAGTCAGTGTGACAGCCGAGGGGCACATGATAAGCAGGGCCAGGGCCCAGATGACCGCGATGGTGAGCAGCGCCTTCCGCAGGGTCAGCTTCTCGCGGAAAGGGTGCACGATGCAGCGGAACCTGCGGCGACGCAGGAAAGAGAAGCGGAGGTCTGAGCGGATCCCAGTGGTTCCCGGGATGAGCGCTAACTCTGACCCAGGGTTGGCGGAGTGGGGGCACTTTACATTCATCATTGCACCTTAGGCAGCATCGAAGAACAGCTCAAGTGTTAACTAAGTTCCTTTGTTCGTAGGTTAATTGGTTCCTCACCTGTGGGACAGCCATCTCCTCAGCTGAGAGCCGAGGAACAAAGGCAAAAAAACAAAAACAAAAAACCTGGGCCCTACAGGTCGGGAATGGAGGTCGGGGGCCACTGCAGGCAGTGTGGGTAAGAGTGAATCCTGTTTGTGCACCTTGGGGGATAAACCGATTATCCCACAGCTAGCAGAGTCATCAGCCCCGACGTTCTGTCCTGGAGTAGGCTGACTGGATAGATGAATCAAAGAAAACAGTTTGTCTCTGTTTATGGCTTCTTTAGAAAATCTTGGGTGCTCAAGTGGAGTCTACATCACAGATTGTCTCCATGTCACCTTGGCCAGCGTCCTTCCAACAATTCCTCCACAGCTTTAGGACTGCGCCATTTCCTCATTAGGACATCTCAGCAGTGATTATTATTACACCCTTACTTTACAGATGAGGAAACTGGGATTCAGAGGTGTTAAGTAACTGGCTCAAGGTGACACAGATGGCAGGTAGCAAGAAGCAGCCTTGAACCCAGATTTGTCTTACTCCACTATGCATTTAAACCTGCAGCTGTAGGCCCCTGCTGTGCATTAGAATCTCCTTAAGCATTTTTAAAAATACCTGTGCCCAGTTCTCCTGGCCAAAGATGACAATATAATTAGTCAAGGAAAGTCACATGGCAATTCAGGGGCTGAACCTGCACTAGAACACAGATCTAGCACTGACTCCTAGCCAAGTACTCTTTCCACTTCACCAAACTGTGTCCTGCCCTCCTGTCTCCCCACCCTTTTCCCTACTTGACAGTGCCTTCTGCTTCTCCCATGGTCTGTCTCAAGCCTTGTTTCCTCAACCTACATGACTTTGGCCTACTGGTTTCATAGCATCACATACTTAAGACATTGCCAGGGAACAAATAATTCTTAAAGCACATAGTACTGGCTATAAGTGCAACAGTACTTAATGGATGGAAGAGAATCCCGGCACAGACCAGGAAGGCTGCCTGGAGGAGACAGGAACTTGAAGAATACTGCAAACACCACTGGGAGATTTTGCCCACTCACATATCATTAAAAATGATAACAAAATGAGGGTCAGAGAAGGAAGACTTACCCCCAGTCACCCAGCTAGTTAGTGGCCTTGCATAGACAGGAACCCAGTTCTACCTGTCTCCCCAGATGCCTACTTCCCTGGGTCACAAAAGACTGTATTGGATGAGGGCACAGGTAGAGAGAGGATAAGGACACTAGATTCTAGAAAGGGTGGAGCTAGTAAGTGCCCGTATTGGGAAGAGGACAAGGAGGAGGGTGTGGGTATAAGGAGGAAATTGAATAATAATAATTAGCTGACATCTGGGCTCTGTGCCAGGTGGTGGTATCAGCTTTACAAACAGAAATTCACTGAAGCCTCCCAGCCACCCTGTAGGGTATTAACCATTTTACAGATGAGAAAACTGAGGCTCAGAGTAGTTAAGTGACTTACCCAAGGTCATACACCTAGGCAGCCCTCCAGATTACCTACCAGCCTCCTTTGCCCTGGGGGAAGCACGTGGTATGAACCCTTATTGAAAGGGCTCATGAGAGGGAGGAGGGGAAGAGGACCTACTGCAGTTAGGTCAGTTGTACTGCTTGCAAAGAAAGCCTCCTTGGTCCCTGGCTCCATTCCATTAGCAGACCCATGCTTACCAGGGCATCTGATGGAATCTGAGGCTGAAAGACCAGATGTAGCTGGAGATGGTGCAGAGGGAGAGTCAGGGACCAGCAAGGAGGCCAGGAGGTGGAGTGAAGGAGAAGAAGAAACACTTCCTCCGGCCACAGTGAGGCCCACTCTTTAAGCTGGCTCCCTCGGCTCAGACTCATGGGTGGCAGGATTCCTACTGCTCGGGAAACAAGCACTGCCCTCTAGCTCCTCTTAGGGCCCAGGAGTCCCTATTAAATCTCCTCAGGAGCTGCCTCCAGGCCTTCCAGAAGGAGGTGGCAGTATCCTCTGCAGTCCCCCAAGTCTAGAAGGCAGTCAGCCCCACAACCCTCCCTCTGCGGCTCAGGATTGAGGTCCGCTGACCACAGAGCAGCTCCAGCTTTCTGGCAGGCCCAGCAGTGGAGGCAGCGGCTTATCCCGGTGCCTGGCCTGAGTCAGCCCAGGACAAACCAGCCGGGAACCCTCTTACCTTTCCACAGCAATGGCCACCAGTGTGAAAACAGAAGCTGACACCGACATGCCTTGCACCAAGCCACTCATCTTGCACGTGGCGTTGTCGAAGGGCCACCCTGCAATGACAGAGGCCACCTGAGAGTGAGAAATGCCTTGCCCACAAAGAGTCAGAGACCTCAAACCATTAGGCTGGTTCCCTCAGTGGTTTGAGTCTTTCCTTCATGTCCTGCTAGGTGGTGATCCCGCTTCAGCTTATACACTTCCAGGAGTGAGGACCTTCCAGCCCATACCACCGTGACAGTCCTGACTATTAGAGAGACAGTCTTTATATTGACCGATGATTTCTCCCCATGAGCTGTAGATCCATCCAGCCCTGCCTGGCTTTCTGTTCCCATAGCCCTGCCCCAGGTTCTAGGCCTGTGGTTCTCAACCCTGGCTGCTCACTAGAATCAACTGAGGGCTTAGAAAAGAACCAGTACCCAGATTCATGCCAGACTAGTTACAATCAGAATCTTTGGGGGTAAGACTCAGACATCCATATTTTTCTTTCTTTCTTTCTTTTTTTTTTTTTTTTTGAGAAAAGGTAGATTTATTCAGAGAGATACATTGAAAGGCAAGAGAAAGGCCACGAGGTGTGGGGGTTGGGTGCTCAGATCAAAAGTAAGTATACACTCCACAGAGTGTGGGCTGTCTCTGAACAGAGAGAGAGAAGGGCTGCCCAGACATCCATATTTTTCAAATCTACCCAGGAGATTTCAGTGGCAGCCAACGCTGAGAACCACTAGGATAGATCAACCCTGACTCTCAGGTTGGGGGGAGGTATAAGCAGCTCTAGTCCCTCCTACCTGACGTCCTCACTCTCACCCTTGAGCTTCTGCTTTCTCATGAGACCTGGGTCCCATCTGCCCTCAGGACTGGTAACCAGGTCCACATCGTAGTTACCTGACGCCATGTGTTGGCAACTTCCTGGCATGTCGAAAGGACACAGGAGCCAAATTGAAAGAGCTCCCAATAGTCAAACTGTGGGCAATTTGAGCAACAAAATAATGATAGTACTGGATTATAACCCACAGAATAGAACAAATGTAGAAGGAATGCTATAAGTGGAAGATCAGCATTGAGGAAATACAACAGTAATAATTGTTGCAGACAGGAACCATCAAGTGGATGTTAAAATTAGTGGCAAAAGTATAGTGAGAAACAAGACATTTGCATAGTCTCAAAGTATCTCCCCATAAGATACTTGATTATAAATGGGAAAATGGTAGCTTTGTCATGGAAAAACCTGGTATACACCACGTTAACCAAGTGATCAAAGTTAATACCACGATTGATACATAAAGATATCATGCGCCTTTATCAATATATCATCTGTGGTAGTCTCATCAAATATGCATTAACCAAATCTAATTATAAGAAAAGACAAACCCAAGTTGCAGGGCACTCTGCAAAATAACTGATCAGTAGTCTTCAAATGTGTCAAGGTCATGAACATCAAGAAAGATCAAGGAATTTTCACAGGTTGGAGGAAACAAACAAAAAATAATTAAATACACTGTATGGTCCTCAGTTGAATCCTGGACTGGAAAAGGACATTTGTGGGGAAATGAGTAAAATTCAGTAAAGTCTGCAGATTAGTTAATAGTATTGTATCAGTGCTAATTTCCTGGTTTCAATCATTGCATTATGGTTATTTAGGACAGTAATATTAGGGGAAGGTGGGTGAAGAGTATATAGGAACACTATACCAGTTTTGCAGCTTTTCAGTACATTTATCTAAAATCATTTCAAAATAAAAATTAAAGAAAATAAATCAAAGCAAAAAAAGCCCTCCACATTCAAAAGGCTACATACCATATGGTTTCATTCATATGACATTCTTACAAAGGCAAAACACTATTTTCTGTCCCTACAAGAAAACAGATCAATGGTACCAAAGAGTGGAGGCAGGGACTGACCACAAAGAGGCCAGAGACAGTTTTCTGGGCCAAAGAAGTTGTTCTATAGCTTAATTGTGGTGGTGTTCACATGACTGTACATGTTTGTCAAAACTTGTGGAACTGTACACTAAAAAGGGTGGATTTTTTTGTATATTAAATTATACCTTAACAAAAATACCTAAATGTATAACATGAACACATGCACAATGCACATTTTGCAGGAAAGTATACAAACTATTACATTTAATAGAACATCCATCAGTGGGGAAAGGGGATTTGGAGTGGGGTAAGGGTACAGAAGGGAATGAATAACAAATAAACAAGGGGCTTCCCAGTAGAGTGAAGTCACATAGTACCCCGAATAGTGGATACAAGGAATTCAACTCTCTGCACTTGTGCTCACAGAACACAGAAACAAAAACAAAGGAAAAAAGAATCTGTGAGAAGTTTTATTGTATTGCATAAGATTCTGATACAATCTAAATACCCATCAAAAAGAGACTGGCTAAATAAATTGTAGTACCTCTATACAATGGAATTCTAAGCAGTCGTAAAAAGAATGAAAATCTCTTTCATTTATTAGTATCGAATAGCTCCATGTAAGTTAATTTTAATGTGTCCTATTTACAAGTTACATGCTTTATTCTTAAGCAGAAAAAAAATAAAGGTGCAGAACTGACTAATTAGAAGTTAGCATTTCCTTAATTTGCTTGCACATATATAAAATATGTTTGAAAAGTGCTTGTACTTATATAAAATATTTTTTGGAAAGTGATACAAGAAACTGGCAACACTGGTTCCCTCCCAGGAGAGAGGTGGAAGACCAGAGCACGGGGTGGAAAGGACATTTTTCACTGGATAATTTTTGGTATCTTTTGACTATTGAACCACATCAATGTGTTGTCTATTCAATTTCTTAAATTTAGGCATGTGAAAAGGACTGGCAGACACCACCTTAACCAACTAGTGACCTCACCATGTCATTGTTAACTGGTGAGCGTGTATGTGCCTGTTTGTGTGTGTACCTCTGCATATGTGTGTGTCTACACGCGCTGGGTGGGAGAAGGATGTGCCATTTCAGTTCAGCAGCCCTGAAAAACCCTGGGATTCAGCAGTGATTAAAGATCCCACCAGGCAGAGCCAGTAGAGCTGTGGGGACGCCGACTGCCCTGACTCCACTTCCTGGGTCCTGGAACCGACAGAAACATGGGCTGTGCCTCCCCCTGCCTCAAGCCAGGTAAGTCACTCCAAACGGGGCTGTCCAGGCTCTAGATGCTGAGCACCTGGGAACTCTGAGCTCAAAGCCTACAGGCTCAGACCTCTAGGGGTCCCCACAGTTCTGGAAACCAGTCCTTCCCACCCAGAGTCTCGGGGTATTTGGAGCCTCATTCTGAAACAAGAAATTCAAATCACACACAGAGAGATGATGGCATTGGGATCTTTCTGATGTGTGCAGGATGAACAGGCAAGAATTTTTAGGTCAGGTAGTCTAGTTTGGCTTGAATCCCTTCTACCAACTCCCTGCTAAATGGTCGGCCAGTCTTTACTTACAGACACTCTCAGCGACAGGGAGCACACTACCTGTAGGAAAGAACTCTCTTTTGTTAGAGAACATCTCAAATAAGTGGATTTTTAGGTTCTTATTCAGAGGAAACCTGCCCCCCTACCACTTCTTCCCACTGGTTCTAGTTCTGTCCATAGGAGCCACCTGGGAGAGTAGGACTGCATGGTGTAGTGGTTAGAAATGTGGACGTGAGAATGTGGGACTTGATACCTAGCTGTGTAACTACAGACTCATCCCTTAATTGCTCTGAGCATCAGTTTTCTCATCCATAAAGTGGGGGTAACAATAATGCATACTTTATCAGACTGTTGTGAGGAAGAATACATCACACAATGCCTGGAACAAAGGAAATGATTAATTGGTTGCAACTATTACTTCTAGTCTAATCCCTCAGCCACAAGACTGTCTTGAGAGTTTGAGACAATGGCATCTTGGCCCAGAGACCAGGCCAGCCAGGATTTTAGAGGAGAGGGGTACTCCTGCTGCTTCTATTGCCTACACTCACCAGTGATGAGGTTGTCCACAAGGGTGGTGGGCATGCAGAAGATGCCCACCAGCAGGTCGCTGACGGCCAGGTTGAGGATAAACATGTTGGTGACAGTACGCATGTGCCGGTTCTTGAGCACAATGAAGCAGACCAGGGCGTTGCCCACCATGCAGAGGAGGAAGATGAGCACGTAGGCCACGATGAACATGGCCGCCACTGGGGAGGAGTGCTGGTAGTAGGAGAAGAAGGTGAAGTTTGCAGCTGGGGTGGCCTCAGCATCACTCCCATTCTGCCTTGGGGGCTGGCTGCTGTTGGAAGGCTGGGAGGGCTCCCCTAGGAGCAAAGGAGCACACAGGTCAGGATCCTAGATGAAGAAGAGACAACTGACTTCTCACCATTGGTGAGATCCTTCTGTGTTCCAAACCCTGACCATGTCCTGGTACCCCGATCATGTGCTCAACTCCAACTGCAACTGGATGATCCAGGACTTTCAACCCATGGTCACTCAAACTGTGATCTCACACCTCCCACCCCATCTTGTTGGTTACTCTCCATTTGCACACAATCCCCCTCTGCCCATCTGGGCTCCATCCTTCTCAGCTCACTCTCTGCCCCAGAGGATGACCTCTCAGGACTACATTACCCAGGTTCCCTTGCCCTCTGGTCTTTGACTGGGTTCAGCCAGTGGGAGGCAGTGAAGGAGACTGGCAGAATGGAGAAGTGAGAGGTCAAGGTATTCACTTCCTGACTCCCTTCCTGCCTGGCCTAGGTATGCCCGTGGGGCTGTCTTTATGGGCAGAGCTCCTGTTGGGTGCCTCCTCTTCCATGGCTTTAGCTCTTGCTGGACCACAGTGACCATTCCCTCTCTGCACCAACAGCTTCCTATGATTGCTAGTCCCTGGGTGTGTCACCATCCCTTGCTGGTTCTGTTACCCTCCCTGCCCTCTTCTAAAGTCTCTCTATTCAACTCTCTTCATTTAAACCCTTTCTGAGTGCACCACCTGTTTTCTTTTGGGATCCTGACTATTACACCCTCAAGGGAGATCTTTGATCTCCTTCATCAACATCTCCCCCACAGAATTTAGTTGGCAAAGGCAAGACAGCAATAGAGGAAGGGAGAACGAAAGGGGATCCTGAACTAGGGCTAAGGAGCAAAGACATGTGTTAAATTCTCTGGAAGACCATCCAAAGCCAAGGCCACCACCCACCCTTTACCTCCTCCCATCGTGGTATCAGCTGCTTCATTTGCACAGCATCTAACAAAGCACTTCCGTATCTGTTATTTTATCCAATCCTCCCAGCTACCCCATGAGGTTAACAGGTTAGGTATTAGCCCCTTTGAAATGGGAGAACTGGGATCAGAGGGGTTCCATATCTCGCTTGAGGGGCACAGGAGTCTGCCGCAGAGCTGGCCCTGCTCTGTGTGTCCTAATTCATCCCAGGCGTCAGACATGTCTGGAAGGGAGCAGCTCAGTGTCCAACCACAGCTCTTCTGGGAAGTCATTAGTTGTGATGACTCACGATGTTGTCTTGTAAACTCTCCTCCTGCCTTCCCCCGGGACTGACTGTGGCCTGTTTCAGTGGATGGAGAGTCTTTGGAGAATGTCCTGTCACATCCAGAGCTCGGCTGCTGGCCTGGAGGCCCACTGGAAGCTTGGGATCTGGAGGCTTTAGAGACCATGGGGGACCACAAGCCAATGAGCTGGCACATTCAGGGTCTCAGGGACACTTGGGTGGCAGGCGGAGGGCCTGCCAGTGGAGGGGGGAAAGCTGGAAGTTTCTGGTGCACAGTGAGAGGAAGAAACAACACTCTCGCTTAGGCCAGCGGCACGCAGTCGTACCTGAACGTCTTTATTTTAATATAGAAAATGTCAAATGTGTACAGACAAGAATGTAATAGTGAACATATACAAGAGTATATAGGTTAACGAACCGTGACAAGAGAGAATATAAAGAATCACTATGTACACATCATACACCTTCAACAATTATCATCTTAAAGCCAGTTTTGTTTCATCCATACCCACACCTCTCTTTGGATTATTTTGAAGCACATGATCACATCACTTCTTTTCATCCATAAACATTTTAGATTGTGTCCCTAAAAAAATAAGATTCAAAACCCCCCATAAACACAGTATCATTATCACACCGAACAAAATTAACAATTATGTCACAATATTATCAATTTTCCAGCAACCAGCATTAAAAATTCTCTGATGGTAACAGAATTTTTAAAATAATTGGTTTGTTTGAGTGAGGAGCCAAACAAGATTTCAGTTTCTATTATGTATTATTATGTGGCAAAGCACCCCAAAATTTAGGGACATGGCACTGTGGCTTAGTAACCTGGGTGGTCCCTCTTCAAGTGTCTCCTGGAATCACTCATGCAGCTCTGGTCATCTGATGGCTTAACTGGGGCTGGCAGGTCCAAGATGACCTCCCTCATATGGCTGGTGATCGGGGGGCTGTGGTGTCTTAATTCTCTTCCACATGGCCTCTTACCCTCCAAGAGGCTACATTGGGCTTCTTCACAGCTTGGTGTCTCAGAGTTCCAACAGAGCAAAGGAAGAAGCCACAGGCTTCCTAAAACCTAGGCTCCAGAATTTTCACATCGTCACTTCTGCCACATTTTGTTGGCCAAGGCAAGTCACTAAGCCAGCTCAGACTCAAGCCAAAGAAGAAGCAGTTTCCACCTCTAGATAGGAGTGGCAACATTACCCTGAAAAGGGTGTGGACACAGGGAATCACGATTCATGAAGGTCCATTATTATAAAATCCATCACCATCTCCACAGTGCTTCTGATTGATGTGGTTCTTAAGCCTCTCTTAGTTTCTAGGTTCTTCCTGTTTCTCTTTGTCATCTGCAATTTACTTATCATATAAATATCTGAGTCATTTGTCCGTAGAATTTCTTGCAGACAGGATTTTGCTGATTGCTCCCTGGTGATGTCATTTTACACATTTTACTCTCTGTCCCCTGTATTTCTGGAAATGATAATTAGATCTAGAAGCTTGCCCAGATTGTATCTGGTGGTCTCTTCTTTAATGCTAAGCTTGATCAGTGAGCTTAGGTGATGTCAGCCTGATTCCCCAACCCCTACGCCCGCCGTCAAGTTTCCCATCAGCTTTTCACCGATGTTCCCAGCAGCAGCCACTGATTATTGCCTAGACTCCTTGTTGCATCTCAAATACAATCCAAACTCTTTACTGCAAGGTCTGATGCCTGTCGCCATAACTCTGGCCTCACCCTCTGCTACTCTCCCTTTTGTCCTTTGTGCTCTGGCCACCTTGCAATGCCTCCTACACACTGTAGCTCTTCACGACCTCAATGCCTTTATCTCTTCCTGTTCCCTCTGCCTCTTCCCCTCCTTTAGTTCTTCTCAGAGAAGCCTGGCCTGATCACTCTATTGAATTTAGGTGCACCACTATTATCTCTTACAGCATCCTGTTTATTTTCTTCAATTTGCCAATATTTTATTTCTTTCCAGGTTTACTGTTTTTTTCCTCCACCTTTGAAAGTCAGCTCCTGGAGAGCAGGGGTCTTCCCTCTCTTGTTGGTGGCCATATCTCCAGCATCTCATTAGTGCCTGCCCATTGTAAATGGTTCACTAAATGGTTGTTGAGTGGATAAATATTTGTATGAAGAGGAAAAGGAAGGAAGGGTGGATTCTGACATCAGGTGACAGGGTCTGGCTCAAAGCCGGCATTGTTGGTGTTGGAAGGCCTTCTCCAGGGTCCTCTGGAAAAACCTCCATCACAGAGTCTGTTGGGAGCCTCTCCAGACAGGTCACCCTTGCTGAGCCTCAAAATCTACCCCCATGACTTGGGGAAATCTGTGGGTGTGGATGGGTAGAGGAAATTGCCAGAACCTGCCTGGCTAGACTCCAGTCTCTCTGTTTCCCCTACTGCCTCTCACCAGGCTCAGGGAACTGCATAGTGAATTCATATTCCAAAGTCTTTTCCTGAGAAGTGTCTGGGAGCAATCCTGCCCATCCCTGGACCCTTGGCTGAGCCTGGACATCAGTCTCTACACTTAGGCCAATTTCCAGCCTTGTAGACTGACTTCTTTTCTCAAGGAGGAAAAACTCCTTCTTATTCCTGGCAGCGCCCCTGAACTTCTACCTGACCTGGGCCCCGTGCCAGCAGATTGGGACTTCATTAACACTCTGGACTTTTCCTTCCTGAGATCTGCCTGGTGCCCTCGTGGATACATTTCAGCCTGTGAAAATTTCATCCGCTGAACCCAGTTAAGCCATTTCCCTACTAGGGGAGCCTCCTGGAGGTCTTGGGATATAATAATCGTTGCTTTCAGGGCACTGTGATGATCTCAGAGATCAAGCTCTGAGCCACTGAAAATCTGGGGCCAGAGAGAAGATGGGGATGCACTGGTTCTCAGTGTGTGGTCCCCGACCAGCAGCATCAGCATCACCTAGAACTCGTTAGAAATGCAAATTTCCAGTCCTCACCCCTGATCTAGGGAACCAGGAACCCAAGGATCTCTGTTTGAACACATCCTCCAGGTGATTCCGATGCACATTCCAACCTGGGAACTGCAGAGCTAAAGGACTTGGACCAAAGACCCTGGAGGTAGTGGACGCACAGACTGGGAAGTCCCAACTCTCCCTCCTGGTGACTTCAGGCAATAGACGGAATATTTGTGTCCCCTCGAAATTCATATGCTGTAACCTAATCCCCAGTGTGATGGTATTTGGAGGCAGGGCCTTTGGGAGGTACCACTAACTCTTGAACAACGCATGGGGGTTAGGAGCTCTGACCTCTGACCAGTGGAAAATCCAAATGTAACTTTACAGTCAGCCCTCTGTGTCAGGATCCACATCCATGGAGTCAACGAAGCACAGATCATGTAGTATTGTATACACATTTATTGAAAAAAATCTGTGTATAATTAGACCTGTGCAGTTCAAGCCTGTGTGGCTCAAGGGTCAACTGGAATTAGGTCACGTGGGCAGGCTCTCACGAACAGGATTAGTGTCTTTATCAAAGAGACCCCAGAGAGCTGCCTTGTCCATTTCACCACAGGAGGACACAGGGGAAAGATGGCCGTGTATGAACTAAGAAGCAGCCCTCACCAGACACTGGATCTGCACCTTGATCTTGGATTTTTCAGCCTCCAGAACTATAAGGAATAAACTTCTGTTGTTTAAGCCGCCCAGTCTGTGGTATTTTGTTTTAGCAGCCCGAGCAGACGAAGACACCTCCTAATCTGCGTGGGAGCTTACTGTTCTCACCTTTAAACTGGAAACAGACCGTTCTTGGCTATGACCTTGGGTAGGTCATGTCACCTCTCTGGAATCCAGAGCCCTCACTAGTATAATGGAGACAAGCTCACTCGTACTGAAAAGGGGTTGTGCTGGGGAGTGAGTGAGAAAGTGTGTGAAGAGAACTTTGCGCAATGCCAGGGTGTGGGCCTCCCTGCAAGCCTGAAAGATGTGTGAGAGCGAAAACAACACCAAAATGAAGACCCTGAGCACGAACTCCGTCTGGGTACTTCCTGGTGTTCACAGCTCTCCCCCTAAAAACTTCATCATTGTCACCACCTGCTGGTCTGTCCTGGGACCATACGGGAGCTCAGCCCCAGACTAGAGACCTGAGTTCGCCATTCGGCACCCACTTCCTGAGAGCCACCTGAGTGAACACAGCCTGGGCCAAGAGCCACTGGGGACTGGCTGCAGAACACAATAGAAAGCAGTACAAATGGCTAATGAGATAAAAAGTTCACTTGTCATTAAACAAAATGCAATTTTAAAGGAACACTGGGGTAAGCTTTCTATCACTCAGATTGGCAGAGAGGAGAAGTGCCCCCTGAGGGCCAGAGTGTGGCTGTGCAGGGTGGCTGTGCAGGAGGACCACTGCTGAGGAAGGAGGCTCCTGAGACCTGCAACCTCACTTCTGCCCCTTCTGGAGGCTGGGTTAAAGCCCACGCATCCCAGGCACCCAGCACCGCAACACGGGTTTTTGCAAGCCCAGCCCCTTCTCAATAAGAGCAGGTGAGCCTTCTGAGAATCATTGGGTTGGCAGAGGCCAATGGCGGAGGAGTCCCTGGAGGAGCCAACAGGAGCCCCAGACAAGCTTCTTTTTGCACTTTCCTTTCTCCTACGCTGAAATCTTCATTTCTCCTCACCTCTCCCCAGTGACCTCCTTTCCCTGCATGGGCCTTCCCCACAAGTCACCCACCTCCAGGCAGTGTGAGCAGACATCCTCCCAGCTTCTGGCCTCCCTCAGCCGCAGAGCTCTGGGCCCAGCAGGTAGTTGTGAAGGCTGCCAGGTGCTCTGAGGAAGCCACGAGAGAGACTGGGCTTTGGCTGGGAGTGGGTGGGGAATGCTGCCCTCTGCTGGCTGACCCGCAGCACCCCGTGGAGGCCTAGGCCCAGTGGGGAAGGCCTGGGAGGCGGCTGCCGGCTGCTCCCAGCATCTCTGCAGGAGGCTGGGTGGACTGCAGTGTCTGTCTGCAGGCGTTGGGAGAAGGCTCCTGGGCCCTCAGAAACCCCACCATATTTTTGGTCCAGCCACCCAAGAATCCCCACTTCTGCCCTCCAGTCAGTAATCCAGCAGGTCAGAGCTCCTCGCTCAGGATGGGTAATAAGACCTGGTGAGGACACAGTTTCTAGGCCAACTCTGAGCGGCAGAAAGGTCTTCCTGTTGTTGAGTTGGGCTGTCCTACTGTAGCTCGCCCAACTTGTCCCAGTTCTGCTCCTTGGAGCCAGACAATAAAAATGAGCCCCTGTCCCCAGGATCATTCCCCCTCCTCAACTTTTTCCCACCCTGAACATTTCAGTCTCCTTGGTAATTGGAGTTCTAGGTTCATCTCACCATCAATCCATTTTGACCCCCAGTAATTTTCCTCAAGATTACAAGCCAGATCTCCCCTATTTGAAATGTATGCAATTAATTTTTTTGGATCTAAATTCAGGATTTTGCATTTCACTTACATTTACATTTCATTTTCTTGGTTTTGATCCAGCATTCCAGATTATTGAGATACCCTTAAATCTTAATCTTAAATCTTGAATCTGTTGCCGTGTGGGTCTTAGGGCTCTTTTTGTCCCTCTAAATCATTTAACGTCATGTCAAGGTTAGAGTCCAAGGGACCTCTGGGCTGCATTTAAGCCTTAATAAAAGCCCTGTTTGTCAGTCCTCCAGCCCCCTTCCCACAGCTCTCTGATGGTTCACAGGGCTTTCGTGAGAGATCTTAGCAAGGTCCTGTTGAATCTCCTAATTCATCTTTCTACCTCTTAGGAACCCAGTCTGTAAGAGGAAATGTGGTAGGTTTAGCCTGATTTGTTCTTAGCACTAATATTGGCTCCTCATGACCACTGCATTATTTTCTTTCTTTTTGAAAAATAAAATGCTTTTATTGTTTTTTAAATATGCTTACTATAAAACAGCTCTGACCACTACAAAAGAAGAAGGTAAACTAAACATCCCTGAAATTTCACACCCAGAGATGACCCCCATGGCCGATGCATTTGTGATGCTCCCAGCCACATCCCAAAGGTTCTGGCTGGGTGAACAGTTCCCTGCACTTCCAGCACCCCAGCAAGCCTGCACTAGGGCTCTCTCTGCTTTGTTTTCTTTGAAGCCACAATGGGAACAACCTAGAAGTGTGGGAGTGGGGCAACCCTATCCAACGGAGAGGAAAAAACAGTAGTCTTCTCCTCATCCCGAATGGGGAAAATCTCCAGTGCATTCTGCACTTTTCTCAAAAGGTGTCCAGAGAGACAGAACCCCAAAGGCCCACGGCTCAACCCAGCTCCTTCACACACCTGGTTCCAGTTCTTGCCTTTCCCCCTGTCCCATCTCACTCTTCTGCCTCTGCTTCTGGGCATCAGCTCCTTGTCTTAGGGTATGCTTTTGGAAGCATGAGCATCCAAACAAAGATGTTAGTGATCATCTCTTTGTATATATTTTACACATATATCCAATAATAAGCCTATGTAATTTTGCATAGAGGGGATCATACTGCACATGTTCTAAAACCTGTTTTTAAAAAAATTACTCACAGTAGGCAGTAAACATATTTTCAAGTCAGTAAATAAAATTCTAAACACAGTTCCTAATATCTGTATAGCAAGCCATAGCAGGTGTTCTCATTATTTAATTTACTTAATTTATGGCCATCAAGATGATTTTCAGTTTTCACTATGATGAAAATTCTTGTGCACATATCTTTGCAAGTGTACAGGATGGCCTCCTTTGAAAAAAATTCTGAGATGTGTGATTGCTTTATTGTATCCTGTAAGCAGATTTCTTTTTGCTATCCTTACTTAGACTTTGAAAGCTCTTTGCCAGTTTTCCTTGGCTTCTGTTCACCCAGGCTTTGGCACTGTGCTAATACTATTCTTCCAGATCCTGCCAATCTTCTAGATTCATCTTGGGTTCTGCATTCCTCATTGCATCTTGTGCGTGTGTGCTTTTCAAACCCTAGCTCACTGGGAAGCTACAAGTGCAGCTGCACATGATGTTCTATAAACTCCCTTTTCTTTTTTGCCAGCGATGTTTGCAATTACTTGCTTGGAATTTCTGGGTTTCATTACCTCCTGGAGCAGCCTTCTTTTATGGGTATGAATTTGTTTAACACATCTTGTCTTATTTTATCCTCACAGCCACTCTGTGAAGCCAGCTAAATGTAAGTTTCTTCATTCAATAGATGGGTAATCAGTGGCACAGAGAGGTTTAGACACCACAGCAAAGACACTCAGCAAGCCAGTGGACCCACCCTCAGTCTTCCAGTTTCTTGGACTAAATACGGTTTCTCTTGCCCACACTAGCTGAGAGTGGGGTCTGAACCCACCTGGTAAGGTTGGAGCAAGCAGCCTTATGCCTAGAGCCCCTATCCCTTAAAATCCTGGAGGTCAGGTCCATAGTTCTCTCTCCTTTCCTCCAGGGAGAGAAATTCTGCATGGAGAGCTTGTCTAGAATTCCATTTCCCCCACCATGCCCATCCCTTCAAGCAGGCAAAGACGATGACAATTCCTCTAAAGCTAACAGGCAAGCTGTTCTCACCTAGTTTCAAAGGATCCTCTGCCTAAGCAAGAGGGAATGTGCTGTACACACAGGGACAGAGGCTTCCAGGGCTTTTTCTTCCTCTGTCTCTGTCTCTCACACACACTACAGAGCACTAAGTCTTCCTCTCGCTCTCTCTCAATGTCTGGCTGTCCCTAACTCACACACAGTGTCACAGTTTTGGGCTCTGGGACAGCCGTCGGCGATAGACACCTCAGCCCCTTTCCTTTCCGTTGGTTCACCGCTCCTCCGTCAGTACCCACCCTCTCCGAGCCCCAGCCCAGCCCCGGGGTGACTCACCCTCCATGCTGCCCACTCCTGCCTGCTCCGGGACAGTCTCGACAGAGGGAGGCAGCCTGCCGCTCTCGGCAGGCAAGGCACAGGGTGTCTCCGGCGCTGGGTTGCTGGCGCGCGCCCCTGCCTCTGCTCTCGGTTCTAATCCTGGGCCGGGCGGAAGCGGGCAGTGGGGCGTGCGCTCCCAGGCCCCAGCCCTGCCCAGAGTCTCGCTCCCCTCGCCGCCCGGAGGCGGTCGGGCAGCGGCTGGGGCCGAAGGCTCTGGAGCAGCGCAACTCCACTCCGGGCTCTGCCGCCTGCTGCGCGCCGCCCGCCCTCCCAGGCCGGAGGAAGGGGGCTCGCGCGGAGCCGTCGCCATGGCACCCGGCATACTTGCGCCGCCGCAGCGCCCCCTGCCGGCCGCGCCTGGCGGAGCGACGCCGCCCCGGGCCGCCTTCCTGATGCGGCTCCCTCAGCAGGAACGGAGTACCCCTCCAAAGTAGAGGACACGTCCCCCTGCCCACTGCAGATCTGGCAATGATAACCGGTAACTCTGTGCCCCTGTCCCCGCTCCTATTCTTCTTCTCACCCCAGCCTGACCCGCCCCCTCCCCCCCCCAGCCACCTACCCTGGTGTCCAGGACCCTGGAGCCCTCCTGAGAAGGGGAAAAGAGGCAGCTATGATACACAGGAAGGCAAGGAGACTGGGGACAATACGTCAGTGGATAACCACTGAATCTGGAATTGAGGGCCAGGCGCTCATCAGATCTTTACCCTTGAGCAAGCGTCTTACCTATACCCAAGCCTCAGTTTCTGCATCTGTGAAATGGCTTTGAGGGAAATAAATGAAATGATGTCAAAGATTCTGCCCAGCACGTAGTAGAAGCCCAACAAATGGTCCTTTGAGCTGGATTGGAGGCCACCTTCTTTTGTTATATGAATGAAGATCCCAGGTTCCAGGCAGATAAAAGAAAGTCAATGGCTCATTCCTCCCTTTATTTGGGATTAGGGGTTTATTCTAGGTGGAGTCAGAACCAGAAAGGCCTTAAAGGTCACTGAGCGTAACCCTGACCTGGGCAGCCACCTGGATGCTAATGGCCAGCAGTGGTACTTCAGCCCTCAAATCACTCTATCTGGGGGACAACCCTTCATAGGGTCAGAAGAAAGGAGAGTGCCCTCTCAAGTCTGCCCTTCTGCAAATGAAACACTTGAGTTTCTTTGAGCTTTTTGCTTCCTGTGACTTGTCTCAGTTTCATCTGTAAAATGGGAATAATAATTCCTGTCCCCTAGAGTTGTGAAGATGAATGGACCTCCTCTATGGAAAGCACTCGAAATGATGCCTGACAGAGAGTAAGAGCTCAATAAATGTTACTTATCGTATCATTATTATCTCGAATCCACCTTCCTGTGGAAGTACAGTTCTTGAAGTTTCCCTGAGAGTCAGGACCCAAAATCTTGACAGGTCATATCACACCCCCTTGACCAATGCAGAGTTCAGGACACAGCTGTAAAATCTATATCCAGCACTGCCATTTACTGTATATGTGACTTTGAGAAAGTTATATAGCCCCTCTTTACCTCAGTTTTCCTTCATCTACAAAATAGGGATAATAATAGTACCTACCATATAGTAAAACACTTACAACTGTGCCTGGCTTAGCAGGTGCTCAATAACTATGAGCTATGTTTATTTGAGAACTAGACTTTGAATAGTCCAGTCTCACCTTTTTGTTGTTGTTTTGTTTGTTTGTTTGGTTGTTGTTCCTTCTTCCTTTCCTCTTCCCTTTCTTCTTTCTTCAGCTGCCACATCATTCTAGTGCATTAACTTAAGCTTGTGGTCAATTCCCCCACCTGCCATCATTTTTATTTGAATGGTTCTGGATCATAGAGCCTCTTTTCCCTCCTTCTCCCTCCTCTTCTACAGACTTCTCTGTTTCACCATCAGAAACTTTGTACTATGCCAGAGTACACGTGGCACCATTCAAAACAAACTCAGTGCCCCAGCCTTTGAGGGGCAGGCAGGGAAGTGCCATGGATAGAATTCAGCCTCCACTATTTATTATCTGTGCGGCCCTGGATAAGTCACTTAAGCTCCCTAAGTACATCCCCCCACCTCCGTAAAATGGAATGTATCATCTTCTCAAGACTGCTGGGAGGATTAAAAGTCAAGTGCCCCCGACACAGTGCCCTTCCTTATCCCCAAAGTTATGAGTGGAGGCTGAACAGATAGATTAGGTAAAGGTCTTTCCATGTAGATCTAAAAAGTGTCTCTTCTCTCTCCCCTCCCTACTCCAAAGGGGCGCCCAGGAAACCTGACCACCACTGCTCTATTTCAGGTCATGCCTTCCCCTCAGGTTCACTTGACCATCAGTTGGGGTATGTCCCAGCCCTGAATCTTCAGCCAAGCAAGGGCATCATCGCTCATATTTTACAGGTGATGTTAATGCCTTACCCAATATTGCACAGCTGGACAGTGGAGGAAAGAAGCAGAACATTTCTCTGGAATCCTAGGGCATTGGCCCTGCTGCCCCCACTTCAAGGTTCTTGGCCCTGTAGAAGAATCTGAGAAATTATGGGCACAGTCATCCAGGGCACCGAAGCAGTCCCTGTTCATCTCGAGGAGCCCCACCACTTCTTTGCCCTTCAGGGCTTCCTGCTCTGTCCTTTCTGGCCAAGACCTTGGCCTCACCCTCATCTTCAGGAGTGCTGCTCCCCATCCCACCTCCCCAGCCCCAACAGCTGTAGCTAGGCTCACGTGCTGTGGCCTAGGGAGTCTTTTCACAGAAAGCCTCACCTTCCTGGAAATTGATGTCCGCCTGGAAAGCTGGATGCCAGGAGGTGGCAGGAAAGCAGTGGGATTGAGAAGGTCCTTGAAGGGAGGAGAGCTTCCTGTGCCAACTGGAATCAATGTGAACAACTGCTTGGAGAAGGGTCTGAAGGGAGTGGGGAGGGGTGTGTGGAACCTTCTTAGAATAGAGTTTTCTGGGTGGCACTGAGGGAGGTCAAAGGAAAAACAACGCGACTGAAGGACTGCCCTTCTCCTTGGGGAAAACGAAACAGTAGCTGCCACCCAAGAGAGGGAAAATTTAATGGGCTGTGGTGAATTTGGAGGAAGTGAAGCATAGCCAAGCAACCTGGCTGAGGTCCAGGGCTGGCAGTGTGCCATGTGTTAGGCTGTGTGATACTGTGTCTGGGAGTCAGGAGTCTCCGGTTCTAGAGCAAGTTCTGCTTACTGTGCAATCTTGAGCAAGTTGCTCAACCTCAATGTGAAAAGGGAGGTGGGATTAGAAGCAAATCATCTAGCAATCACTGATCTGGTCTTCAAGTACCCACATTTCTAGCTCTCAGTGGACACCAACCTGGAAGTCCCACCTCTTCCCAAGTGGGCTCATCATCCCTCCCCTCCCCTGCTGGCCTCTCCTCCTGCTGTGTTGTCTTCCCAGGGAAAAATATCCACCTGCACAGCATGAACATAAAGCAGGTGGCAGACCCAGGGGCCTCCCAGGGGCTGCGCAGGCGATCCGATGCATAAATGAATATGACCTGGTGTGGCCCCTAGGGCACTCCTGCCCTGCTTCTGCCATTCCGCTCCAGGAGATCACTGCCATTGGAATGCAGGCTCAGGGTTGCCAACTTCTACAAATTTTCAGAAGCCAGAAACCCAGGTATTTTTCATGAAAGATTTCAACTCCCAATTTTAAATAGTTGGGCAACTAACTCAAAATTACTTTTAAACATTATGCAGGCCAAACAAAATACATCTGCGGACTGAATTCAGCTCAGAGCCCTTTTGCTACTTCTTAAATCTCTCCAGGCCAGTGGTTCTCAACCTTGGCTGCACATGAGAATCACACAAGTGGGAGCTTTAGAAAAAAATCACCAGGGCTGGGATCCTAGTGCAGACCAGTTGAATCAGAGTTTCTGACAGTTAGGGCCTAGGCACCGGTACTTTTTCAAAACTTTCCAGGTGATTCTAATACGCAGGCAAGGTGGAGACCCACAGCTAGCCCCTTTTTGGCTTTTTGCCTTCCACAAGGGTCCTGGTCTCAGAGAGCTCACAGTCAGCTTATGAGGAGATATAATGAATGAATGATCGCTTTGCCTGTGGTCCACCCCCCATACTGTTCCAAATGATCTTCCCAAATCATGAATCTAATTGTGCCCCTCCTGTGGGCTTCCAGGTACTTCTCAGATTACACCTAAACTTCACATGCCATACAAGCCCACCCCTCACAACCTACAGCCCTGACTCCTGTGTCGTCCTTGATCACCCACACTTTCCTCACCGAGCATCCCCCATTCCTCTTCAGGTGCACTATGCCTTTGCCTGTGCTGTCCCCACTGCCTGGCCATCTCTTGCTATCCCACTCCTTATTCCTCCCACCTGCCCATCACCCTGTCTCTTGTTCCATCCTCTGCTCCTACATCTCTAGAATAGCTCTTAGACCAGCATTTCCCTGTTACTATCGCCCAGGGAGATTTTAAGCCCCACCCCTCCATGGTCAGGCCACACCCTACACCAATTAAATCACTACATCAGTACTTTTCAAAGATCCCCAGGTAATTTTAATGTGGAGCAAAGTTTGAGAACCACCATCTTGAGACTGAAGTACTATTTCTCTTCCCACACCTGTCTCCCTACCTAGCCTATAACCGCTCCTCCCACCCCAAAGAGCTGAGACCCCTTGTCATTGGCTGCAGTGTGCCCATCCTAGCATCCTTCCTGGGCATGGGTGGAATGCACGAGGCCTGTGCTGACCTCTCACAGGCATTCCCTCTCCTCTAAGCAGGGTTGTGGTGTGTTCTGAGATGCCTAAGGGAGTTGGTAGGTGCCCAGGAGGAGGTTTGGCACAAAGCCGCAGAGCGCCCTGTGGGCTATCTCCCTGGTGGTAGGAAAGCTGAGACTCTCCAGTGGGAGACCTGGTCTCTATCTCCCTGGCTGGAAATGTATTCAGGCCTTTGGGGCCAGGAAGGCCACTGGTGTTGCCACCATGTTGACAAGGCTCAGAATCTACGGGAAAGGGAAAGGGGTTTCAGCCTAGTGGCAATATAACCCCTGGAAAGCAGGTGCCTGGCACACTGCCAGCATTTTTAACATCTGTTTGGTCGTGGTTGAGGGACTGTCCCTGTGAAGAGTGAGGAGGCCAGGGGAGCTGCAGAGAGGCTGAGGTTTGGGCCAGAGGGGGGTCCCTTCCTGGGTACCCCTCCCTCTTCTTAACTGGCTGTGAGGATCGCTTCCTTCGAACTGCTTTAAAATGCGTCTTACTGAACTCTCCTCAAGGAAGGGTTGTTATCTGCATTTATATTGAAAAGCGAGAGTTCTAATGGCTGACTCACTTCCACAGCACAGCCAGGGCAGCGGGGCCAAGGAGGAGAGGCTGTGAGTGCTAAGCAGACGAGCTCAAGACACACCAAGGGCCCCAGAAGGAACTCAGGGCCAGAGCCAGGAAACTTGGACATTCTGTGACCAGCCCCCTGCAC
Source organism: Camelus dromedarius (assembly GCF_036321535.1). NCBI lineage: Eukaryota > Metazoa > Chordata > Mammalia > Artiodactyla > Camelidae > Camelus > Camelus dromedarius. The sequence goes on along the minus strand of NC_087443.1, from coordinate 33,542,688 downwards.
GTCCTTGGGCAAGTACTCCACTTGCCCTCTGGAACCTTCTCTCTGGAGCTCCATGTTCCCGTCTATAAGATGGGAGAGGTTTGGACCAGAAGAACTTTCTCTCTGAGGTCTACTTTCTCCTCTGGAGAACCCAGGGTAAGAAGAAGTCCCCTCCTCAGGAGGGGCCGGCACATCCTGAGGAACTCCATCTCTCTGGCTTGGGTCCTGCACCCAGGCGTTGGGGGGTGAAGGCTTCACAGGTGACTCTCCACGGTGTCAAGAAGAACACATCTTCAGGAAGATGCTGAAGCCTCTCGAGAAAGGTGGACAGCTCTCCTCCAGACGAGGTTGGGCTCCTCGTGTAAATCAATTCCAGGCCCCGGACACTGATGCTGAGGGACATGGACTCTGGTTTGGTTCCTGGTTGCCCCATTGATTAGTGTCTGACCTTGGCCATGTTCCATCTTCCCCGGTCCTCAGTGTCACCCGTAAAAATTAAATAAAAATAGCAGCTGCCTATGTTGTTGTGGAGAAAACACTCAGCACAGTCATAGACACAGGGTGAGCTGCTGGCGTAAATTTTATTTTAGCAGCTTTTATCTCCTGGTCTCCTGTGTGCACCTCTGGCTCCTTCCTCTCCCCTCAAGCTATGGGTGTTTCCTGTCCTTCAACAGAAACACAGAGCAGATGGTCAACCTGGTCCCGGGAATACTAACATCCCCCAGGGGAATCTGTTATTAGGAAACAGAACCAAAAACCTAGAGATGGAGCCATGGTGGTAACTGCATGTGTGAGGCTCTGTTTAATAGGCTTGCCCACAGGAATGTACCACTGTGGTTCTGTTATTAGTTAAGGACTGATGCTGAGAAGTTACATGTTAACTTGTGGATTTCTGTCCAGTGGAAAAGAAAGTCAGCCCCAATGCTGACTAATTTTTTTAATTGAAGTATAGTCGATTTGCAATGTTGTGTCCATTTCTGATGTATGGCACAGTGATTCATTTGTACATATATATATATTCCTTTTCATATTCTTTTTCATTATAGGCTATTTCAAGGTATTGAATTTAGTTCCCTGTGCTATACAGTAGGACTTTGCTGTTTATCTATTTTATATATAGTAGTTAGTATCTGCAAATCCCCAAATCCCAATTTATCCTTCCCCACCCCTCAACATTGACTATATATTGCCTTGCAGGACACTGACCCGTGCTGGGCAAAACAGCAATCTTATTCTAACATTCTTTTTTTTTTAAAAGACTATACAGATACTCTGGGAACCAGCTTTACCATCTTCTGGGTTCCCTCATTCATTAATGAGTTGAATAAAATCTTTGACACATGATCATCTTATATTTATAAGATTCATGGTTTTTGCTTCTGAAATTTACACTCTGGCATTGTCTATTACAGGGACTTTGAGAAGGTGAGAGGGGATCTCAAAGTACTCAAAAGTCAAGCTTCTCAAACTTAAACATGCTCATGGATCAGGTGGGGCTTAAAATGCAGATTCTCATTCAGAAAGTCTAGGGAGGGACTCTAATCTAACACACCCCCAGGTGCTGTTGATGCTGCTCATCCGAAGACCACATTGCGAGCAGCAAGAGCCCCATCCAACCTCTCCATTTGGTCTATAGGAACCCCCTTCGCAATCCTATTAGGGGTGGAATAAGATCACAGGGAGAAGGTGATGCTTAACCAAAAGCAATGCTCTCCTTCTGGTGGGATTTCAGGCACAGAGGCAAGCTAGTTGGGGAGACTGGGGTCCTCTCCTAGGTAATGCATACTGGCTACCTGCCAGTCCACTTAGCAAAAGCTCCAGCCACAACACCATGGCTTTGGAGGGATGAAAGACCAAAATGAAGACTTCTGCACTTGTAGTCCTCGGAGGCTCTTCACAGGAAAGTTATGGGAGAAGGAATCTGTGAGTTGGAAAAAGCAATCATTTCTCCCATCCAAGCCAGTCTTGCAGTTCAAACCCCAGCTCTACTCTTTCCAAGTCACACACTAACCCCCAAGCCCTAAGCCTGTCCTCATCGGGAGAGTGAGCACCAAGGGGGTGTTGCTCATAGTAAAGGAGAAAACACACAAGTGCTTGCCCAGTGCTGATGAACAGCTGGTGCTCAATGAGTGGCCCTGCTCGGACGGGAAGCGGCTGGGCTTGTGTTGGTTTTCCAAGAGATGGTTCTGGCCTACCTGGCCGAGGCCCACGTCCACAACACGATCCCACTGCTCCTGGAGCCGGCCCCGCGGCTGCGTGTGACATCGTCTCCCAGGCCTGCCCTTCCCGGCCTTGGCATCTCTCCCAGGACTCTGGCCAGGCCTTCTAGGGTGGCTGCCAACACTTACCCTTCCAGGAATTACTCCCAGCCCCAGGGCCAGCTTTCTGAGAAGGGACAGGCATGTTTCATGTAAAGGGCAGCTCCAGAGTAGGGCCCTAGCATCTAATACTGTATCTGGGGGAGACTGAGAACCAAAACCCTCTATGTGTGGTGATGGGTGTTAGACTTATTATGATGGTTGTTTTGCAGCACATACATCTATCAAATCATTATGTCACACATCTGAAGCTAATACAATCTTAAGATGTCAGATGTAATCTCAAACAAAACAACCCTGTAGCCCCACACAGCTTACTGTTAACATTACTGTATCTTTGTATTCCACCATCTTCAACATTACAGTGCTATTCCAGGAAACTTGCCCAGGAAGTAATAGTTGTAAATTACTTTATTGTTGATTCTAGAAGACTCCTGAAATAATTATTTAAAGGCACATCAAACTGCTCAGCTTTTCAGTAAATAGCGTCAAAAGAGGTTACACCGTAAGACTCGTTGAATCCCTCGCATTAAAATGTCTCCTTCTGGTGCCCACCGGTCCTAAACTATGTCATGACCTTTATGCGATCCTAGTCAAGGTGCCCTTCCCTGCACCGAAAGTCCCACCTGAAACCAGACTCCAAAATCTCCTCACTACCATGACTTTGCCCTCTCAACTCTGATATGCCAGAAAGACTTGGTAGAGCTGTCCCTTACTGGGAGAAGAGTCAGCTCAGCTTTGTAGGACCAACAGGTAGAGCTATGTTTTTGCTGAGCCAGCATTCAGCAGGAAGAGAGTCAGGTGGGAGCCTTCTGTCTGACCTTTGGGGTGGGGGTGGTAGCAGCCTGAGCCCAGGCTGGTCCACAGGGGACAGTTACAGCAGAGCCCCCAGAAATCAGAGAAACAGTGACCATGTAAGTTCTGGAAAAACCCTCAGGGATCTCCGAGTGCAGCCCCTTCCCTTTACAGGCAGGAAACTGGATCAGAGACAGTTAAAGGACTTGTCCAACTCACAGAGCTAGCTGGGGTTGTTACATGGATTCAACGAGTTAACATCTGTAACTTGCTTAGACGCTGCCTGGTACCCACTAAGTCCTCTGTTTGTTAAATACAGATAATGGAGTGTCTGGCCTAAAACTCAAGGCAAACTCAGGTTGATCCTCCAAATTTAGAAAACAAAAACTGACTTTGACTCTGAACCTAGAAGCGGTTTCTAACTTGCACCAGAACACTCGGAGGGCTTGTTAAAACAGAGTGCTGGGCAGCACCCCCAGAGCATTTGATTCTGTAGATGGGGGGTCGGGAGATACCAAGCTGTGCACATCCAGCCAGCTCCCTGGCTGATGCTGCTGGTCCAGAGACCCCTCCTTGAGAACCTAGGAGCCTGAGAAGTAAATTGTAAGGGTGGCATCAGTCAGGGAGAAGTTGGGGGACAGCAGGCCCCTTTGTCCTTTTGAGTACCCGTCCCCCCAAGGCTGATGTTTAGTGCTCTGCAGCAGCACCCTGCACCCAGTGTGAATATTCTGAGCCTCACCTTCCTCTAGCTTCTTTATCTCATGCTTTCAGCCTCTTCACTGGTGGATAGGATTAACACCCGGGCCACGTAAGATCTGTGCCCTGAGAATGAATCAACACCAACCAGGCAGATGAAACCAAGGCGTTCTTTATTGCAGACTGAAGCTAAGGGCTCACTCACACAGTGGGCTCTGACTTGGGGGCTTCTCTGCCTGCCCAAGGGCAAACTCTCCAAGCAGAGTGGAAGACAGCTTCCAGAAGCAACCCCTTCAAAGGGCCTGTGGTGAGGACCTGGGGAAGCAGCAGCTGGGCATGCAGAGGTTACCCAGAAAGTCAAGGTTCCAGAGGGCGGGGCAAACCTAGCCTTCATCTCCTGTGGCTTTGGGTCAGTCCCTTCAGTGGGAGTGCCATGCAGACTCTGAAGAGATCTAAGAGGCCAGGGTCTCTGGGGGCTGGTTTAGGGAGGGGGATGAGCACAGACTAAGAGCCCTGGCATTGCAGGGGGAGAGCTGAGAACCTTCGCCCTCCGCTCTGAGGACATCCCCAGGGTCACCGCCAGGCCCTTGCTTCTCAAACAGTAAAGTGCTTGCAGGAATAACCTGGCGATCTTTTGAAATGCAGGTTCTGATTCTGGAGCGCTAAAGTGAGGCCTGGGATTCTGCATTTCCAATGAGCTCCTCTGGATGCCCATGCTGCTGGCCCACAGGACACACGTGAGCTGCAAGGCTCTGGCCATACAGTGCCTCTGTGAGTGTCAGAAAAGCGCACCCCTTCTTCAACAAAGAGAAACCCCACGCCAAGACACAGGTTGGATGGGGCTAGGACAGCCTGGGCTGGACTGCAGGCGCACTTGTCCCCAGTGTCCAGGGCTGAACTTGGAAGCCCTAGAAATCGTTTTGACCTCCTTACCCTGAAACCCTTTTCCCAGAGCTTGACCAACGAGGCCTTGGGAGACAAGCAGGGTGAACAAGGCATCTCTTGGGACACTGAGTGCTCAATGATGGACCAACAATGGCCCAACCTGTCAGCCACTTGTCAAGATACAGGGGGCCTGGGCAGGGGCAGGCCTCAGAGCTGGGGAGGGGGAATGGGACTGGGAGCATTCTGAGGAAGGGTTAGTGCTCTGAGCGGTGGTCTGAGCTATGAACAGCCTAACCCTAGGAGTAGAAAAGTGGCCACTGCCCCATGGATGTAGGATTTGGGTGGCCTGGCTTCCCCAAGTCCTAGGGCCTAAGGAGTCTCCCACAGACCAGACCTGGTGGGCTCTGAGCTCCAAGTCTGCTTGCTCCACAGATGAGAAGGTGGGAGGTAGATACCTGCTGATCCAGGGGTCAGGAGTTCTCCAAACCACAGGTGTTGTCAGGAAGCAAGAGCCCCAGGTCCTTTCCTGGTATAGGGACCAGTTGCCCCTGTTTACCAGGTATTGTCCCAGTGTTAGCTATGAAAGTCCCATGTCCCAGGAAAACCTTCAGTCCTGGGAAAACCAAGATGGTTGGTCATCCTATTGCCTGGCCACACCCTAGACTCCAAGATGACTAAGTCATCAGGGCTTTGGGTGGTGGCCTGGGAGCTGGCCGGCCACAAATCCAATGGTCCATAGTGCCCCGACGTGGATCAGTGACAAGGCAACCAGACTTCTGCTGGAGGGGCACTGTGTTGAGGGTGGCACAGGCACAGATGGCTTTGTTTCTCTCCGGGCCACCTCTCCTGCAGCTCAAGGGCTGACACCAGGCACACGCAGTCACTCCAGAAGGAAGGATGGAGCATTTAGGGCTTCCTACCCTGCCGATTTCTTAATCACGAGGAAGGGCAGAGCTAACTTGATTTGCTCCTCAGTGTCCAGCCTGCTGGTCCTTGGGCTCCTACACAAACATTCTCCACCCTGATGCAGTGCCAGGCCACACTCTCTCCACAGCTTTCCTACAACTCCTGGTTCCAGTTCCCACCAATCCAAGGACCCACAGGCCTGAAGATGGGGCACTGTGGAGGGCCTCATCTGGGTCAGTTCTCAGGAAGCAATAAATAGATGGAGGTTGTCTTCTGTCCCTCTCAGGGCAGCAGCTGGCTCTCATCATTAGAAACAAGGCCTCAAAACCCACAGGGGCCCAGAAAATGTTCAGCGATGCTCATCCGTGGGCCCAGAAGGTACCGATGATTTGAAGGTAACTTGGAGGCATGTGCTCCCCTCAAAACCTCCAAGGAACCCAAAGGAGGAAAAGGTTCCCCCACTGCCACCCCTTTTCTTAAATGACAAGGCTCAGAGAAGGTGAGGATCTGCCCAGGTTTGCACAGAAGTTGTGAATGCCCAGAGTCTGGACTCCTGCCCACCTCCTGCCTCTGGGCATCCCAGGGCCCACTGCTGCTCTATGCTATCTATCCTGGACCGCTGCACCCCTCCCGCCATGCACTATTCAGCCCACCCACCCCCAGCCCCCCAAGCTTGGCCTCCCATGGGCCTGTGGGACTCCCTCCTTTCAGGTAACCAGGCCAGGTGGCCTCTGCCCCTTGCTGGGCGGGCATGAGGAGGGAGGCCTAGCGTGGGGGGGCCCGCGCACCCTCTGGAGACATGAGCATGTCGAACTTGATGAGTGGCGGGGCGATGACGCGTACCTCGGCGTTCAGTGGGTTGAAGCGCAGGTTGACGCTGCGCAAGGCGGGCATGGCAGCCAGCTTCTCCACAGGCACGTCTGTTGAGGAAAGAGAGACAGATCAGGGGGCGGGGCCAAGCGGGCAGAGAAGAAGGACGATGGATCACCTGACGCGGGCTCAGCGCCTGGCGCCCGGCCCTGTGTGAGGGGCCATCGGGGCTCACCAGGCCTGCCTGTACTCTTAACAGTACTCAATGAATATTAGATACAATTATTAAAGGAAATTGAGGCCCAGAAATAAGTCATTTCCAGAATGCAAGGTTATGAGCAGATGCTACTCTGGGGAGGAAGGAAAAGCAAAATCAACTGATACTAGTTCCCACCCACCGTCTGCTTTCTCTGGAGCTCATTCGGATGCTAATGTCACATGACACAGCTGCCAGCAGCCTGCTCCTCTATGCCCTTTACTGGGTGGGGCAGCTGCTGGAGTGGGGGCTGAAGGAAGGGGCTGCCTGTGGCATTTCTTGGCTCTCTTCATGCAAAACTGGGCTCCCATTCTTCCTACCAATAATGGCTGAGAAGAAAAGGGCTAATTACTTGGAAGCTTCTCTTTCTTCATATTAGTACCACAGCCATGGCCAACAGTGGGCAGGTGAGACAAACACCATCCCCTCTACCCTTGATAGCCCAGAGAAGAAAACCTTCTTGCCTTGGGCTTTTTAAGAAGTCAGGTCATTTCACAGGGTATTATAACCTCCATGTAACACAGGAGGAAATCCAGGCCCAGGGAGGCTGAGCTGTTAAATAGGCCCAGCAAAGGAGGTTGCTTCTGGGAACTGATATTTGAGGCCCCGTGCTAGGTAGTTCCTCATAATGACCCATTTTGCAGATAAGGAAAGTGAGTCTCAGATTCTCCATGCTGACCAAGATTCTCTAAATCTGCTCTGGCTCCCCTGGATTTTTCAACTAAGCCTGACTTTTGTGCTTCCATGTTCATCTCTCATTGTCCAATTTTAGCAAGAATCCTGCTATGTTGTTTAGCCAGAATCCTCCTCCCTCAATATCTAAACAGGTTTCTGATACCCCAGCACTCCCCAGGTGATGTCTGATCATCCTGGCCAGCCTTCAGCAGGAACACTGTAAGGTCTGTTTAGCCAGGACCCCCTCTCACCCCTGATGATTCCTTTTAAATTTTTCATACACTGACCTCCAGCCTTCTCTCTCCTTGGCTATAAATTTCCACTTGTCCATACTGTATTTGGAATTGAGCTCCATTCTGTACTGAAGTCTCTTTCCCCCTATTGCGACAGTCCTGGATAAAATCTGTTTTTACTGCTTTAACCATTGTTCAGCTCTGGTTTTTCTTTGACAAGGTCCAGGATCACTAAGCCGGTCAGTGGTGAAAGCAGGACGGTTCCTGATCCCAAAGCCCACGGGCTTCATCCCACAACACAGGGGCAAGGCCAAGGCCAGAGCCGGTGCTCTCACTGGCCACTGAGCCCCCAGAAGGTGATCACAGGCAAGTTTCACTGAGCAGCTCACTAAGAACTGAACCCCAGGCTGAGGGCATCATACCCTCAACTGTCAATACAGCCTCATTCCAGATATGAGGACTGAGGCTCAGAGCTGCTAAGTCACCCATCTCCCCACGTGCCACTGGGGACCACTGCTTCTGCCTCAGTTTCTCCAGAGTGGGTTGAACTAGGGGGCTGCTAAGGACTTTTCTCTCTCTGGACTCCATGACTCCTCCATCCCACAGTCAGGGAGGCCTGTGGGCTGCAGAGCTGTTGTTCATGAGACAGGGGTGGGTGGGGAGGGTCCCCCTGTGATGCCCCTGCAGAGATTTGCCAGGCGTGGCACAAAGACCAGCTGCACCCCAGCCTTGAAGCAAATCTCCGTGACTCCAGGCCTAGAGAGAGCAGTGCTGCCTGAGTTCTCAGCCTGTCATTTCCAAGTACCACCCACTGAGCTGGCCTCTTCAGGGTCTGAAGCATTCTCCAAACCACTCTGCTGAAGGACAGTGATGGATTAAGTGTATCCCTTTCCCCTGATTTAACTGCTAAAGTCGTTCGAGCAGCTTAGAGGAAGGAGCAATGGGGCCCCAGACTGTGTCAAAGCTGGCAGAATCAACAAATCAGACAAGCCAAGTTGGCAAGCAAGAAGCCCAAGAGGGAGTTTCTGGATAAAGCCTAAAGAACATTTACACTCAGAACACTCTGACAAGAGGGGAGATGCCTGGAGTGTGGAGAAGAGGATCTGAAATGATCTGCATTTTATGGATGGGGAAACTGAGGCTGGAGAGGCTACATAAGCTTCCCAGGGCAACATGGCACATCAGAGTCATGGTGGAAACAGAAGCTAGGTCCCTGGACTTTGGTCCCCCTAGAGAGGAAGAGAAGCCAAAGTCCTGCTGATCTTCAAATTCCAGCTCAAAGGCCCCTGCCCCTGTCACTCACTTCTGCTGGTCCCCATCGAAACTCCCATTAACACTTTACATGAGACCTGTATCACACATCACACTCTGCAACCTGGGACATGTTTGTTCACCCCGTACGTGCTCACAGGTGCTCAATAGCTAGTTGTTGAATGAATTAATGAATGAATGTTTTACCTCCTGAGCTAGATCATAAGTTCCTTCAGGTTCAGGACCACGCTGAGCTGGGCACACAGTGGACCCACCATCAACACCACTTGATTAAACAATTCTGACCTCAGTACATTCAAGAGTTAGGGCCCTTTCCCCAGCCTGACCCATTCTGGGCACAGCCCAGAACGTCTGTGGACCAAGGTTGTGACCCTTTAGCACCAGTAATCCAATTTAGAAAATGAGAAAATATTGATGAGCAAGAAGAAAATCACCCATAGAAAATCACCACCTAGAACTAATCACTGTTAATGTGAGGCATACGTCATGACGAACTTTTTAACATACGTCTGTATATGTGCGTGCACATCTATGTTTTAAAAAATGGACCCCCAGATACTACGCTTTTCTTGATGACACACTGTTAACATCTCTTCTGGTTACAAGTTGGTGACATTATTATGGCTGCATGGTAGTCCATGGAATGGAGGGACCACACTTGGGCTCCTGTTTCTATTGTTGGACATTCAGGTTGTTTCCAACTTTCACTATTACAAACAGTGAGAGGCTATGAGTCCACAAGGCACCTGGGGTTACTTTTTCTCTTTCAGCCTGTGATTCTAGGATGTAGGATGTGGGGTTCTAAAATCCTTTTATGAACCCAGAGTAATGATCCTTTGACTTTCCCAGGGCCCCCAGGTGCACGGTCACAGTGGTGAGTAATGGACTTCTATTGCGAGCTCTAGTATCCTGGGTGGGAACTAAAGCCACCCCGTGGCCCATGGAAGGGAAGAAGGACCCCAGCCTGGATTAAACACCATGAATGCTGACACCGGGGGGCACAGTCCACTGTATCTTCCCATCATCTCACAAGGCTGTAGCCAGAGACCCCATGCTCTATTGCCCCTCCTCCCGCCTGAGCAGAGAGAACCAGCTTCTTACCTACTCAGACAGCCCTCCCAGACTCCTGCCTATGTCTATGGAAGCTTAAGATAATAGCAGCAGAATCAGAGTGGGCAGTATTTAGAGAAAATTACTTCTCTGAGGCCAGCTCGACCTCCCTTCACTAATTGTTGGTACTATTGACTGGCAAATTTGTTTCATGCCAGTGCGACCAGTTAGAGGCAAGATGATAGAAATGATCGATCCAGAAAAGTATTCTTCATGTGGGTGGTGCCCATGGACTAAATGGATGCTGAAAGGAGGAGGGGTCTGCACCCAGGGAAGTGGTAGAGGGTACTGAGCATAGAGGTAATCCAGCAGAGAGCAGTGATTTCTGAGTCCCACTTTGGGTGGGGCTGGGCCCCAACACATCTAAGGTCCCTCCTGGAATTGGGATCAGAGGCTCTCCAACCAGTTCTCTGGCTTCCTTGGCCGCTTAGAAACAAATCATGGTGCCTACAGGCTGCCCAGGGTGGATACACTGGAGAGTTTACATGTGGCTAGCTGTCTCACATCTGATCCAGACAATCTCTTTCCAGCCAGAATGCTCAATTTTCCATCCCCAAGGGATCCCAGCCAGTGAGTGTGGAGCCTGCACCTTCGAAACACCTCCTTACAGTGGCAGCTGGGGTGCTGGGTAAAGATGTGGAGGCAGCGCCCCAGCCCTAGTGCCTCAGGCCTGTGGACAGCATCTGGAAGGCTGTCTAAGCCTCCCTGGGTGGCTGTGGGCACATTCGTGCTCGAGAATCCAGGCTGGCCTGTCAGCCAAGGCTGTCCCCATACCCTGCCTTGACGTAGCTCTTGGTGCCTGGAGACCTAAACAACAAAGATCAAGGATGCTGTGCTGAGCTGAGCTGAGCTGAGCTGAGCTTCACGCCCCATTCAAAATGCCACAAGAGATGAGCAGGCAAAGTGTGGTAACCTGGTGGGGCAGAGAATCATGCCTGTAACACTCAGGCCACACTCACAGCTGGGTCTATGCCTGAGCCCCACCCCCACCCCATGGAGCCCTGGACTGGGCATCCTGGTGGGGGCAAGGGAGACACAGGAAGAAAGCAGAAGCAGCCCCCGTGCCCAGGAAGCTCACAGGACGCTGCCTGCCATTGACAGTCCTGCAAACAGAGTCCTGCAGCCCTTGGGGAAGGCTGTGCGGCTTGGGGCACTCTAAGTCCCTGCTGAAAGAGGCTGTTTGGGAGAGTGGACAGGGCAGAGACCCAGACCCTGACCTTGGATCTGCCACTTGGAGTTGTGCAACCTCAGGCAGGCCCCTTAACCTCTCTGAACCTCAGCCTCCCATCTTTAGACAGTCCTCTGCCTCATGGGGCCGCAGGGGCCAGCCAAAGAGACCATTCGGTGCTCCCCATGGAGGTGCGTGGAAAGCGAGCGGGCATCCCATTAAGAGGATGAGGAGCACAGAGTATTTTAAGAATCCACTAATGACCCTACACTTTCCCCCACCCAAGAACAAACTGCAGGGAAAGACAAACAAAGAGGGAGAAAGTCTTCTACAGTGATTCCCTCCTTCACCGCAGGCTGGCCGGCACGGTGGGCCCAAGAGTCTGCAAGTGAGAGGTGACAAACTTGCAGGATGGAAAAGGAATTATCTCCCCTGAAGGTTCTCCTGGGTGGGGGCAGACATGTGAATGGCTCCTTTGTAAATCCTCTCCATGCTTGGAAATAAAGTCTGCTACCAACTTTACAACTCTCTCTGCTCAGGTTTCAGAACATTGTCAGAGAAATTACAATTGGGAAAACAAGAAGAAAAGCTCCTGGGTGGGGAGGGATAGACTGGGATTTCAAAATTGTAGAACAGATAAACAAGATTATACTGTATAGCACAGGGAAATATATACAAGATCTTATGGTAGCTCACAGAGAAAAAAATGTGACAATGAATATATGTATGTTCATGAATAACTGAAAAATTGTGCTCTACACTGGAATTTGATACAACATTGTAAAATGATAATAAATCAATAACAAGTGTGAAAGAAAGAAAAAGAAAGAAAGAAAGAAAGAAAGAAAGAAAGAAAGAAAGAAAGAAAGAAAGAAAGAAAGAAAGAAAGAAAGAAAGAAAGAAAGAAAGAAGGAAGGAAGGAAGGAAGGAAGGAAGGAAGGAAGGAAGGAAGGAAGGAAGGAAGGAAGGAAGGAAGAGAGAAAGAAAAGCGCCTACGATAAGCACCAGGTGGGAATAGTTACGTAGGGCTATACCAGCCTCTGGAAACCAGCTTCTGGGAAACAAAGTGAATTGAAGGTGGTGGGTAGGGAACTGGGTGGAGTGGTCAGGATACCAACAAGGAAGTGGTGGGCTGGCTAAGGTTTCATAACCCACCTCTTGTGGGGGAAACCCTGATTTGTAGCATTTACTGATTTTTCATAGTGTAAGTGTGCCTACCAAGACCAATTTCAAGCTATCAGGAGAAGTCACAGAACTTGAGCAAGCGCCTCCAGGACTGAGGAGCCGAGTGGAGCAGCCCATCCAGGCAGGACCACAGACTCCTGAGCAAGAGGTGCCAGAGCTCAGGCCAACTCCTGTCCACTTTGGAATTCTTTGGAATCAACTTGACCTGTGGGAACTGGCCCACTGTTTTGCTGTCTGTACGTTCTCAGTTGCCTTTGGTTCATCGACAAAGTTTCTTCTGAAAATTCCAGGTGGGCGGGTCGTGCTACAGGGAAAGCAGGAGGGGGCGATTATGGGCACTAGGGCAGCAGAGCACCATGCCCAGGGTCCAGTAGGGTCAGTGGAAAAGAGCCCCCCAGAGCTCACCTCTGCCACCCTCCCAGGTCTCATGGCTGGGCTCATTGCTTTTCTCATCCTGATGTAGCCACACATGCGTGCACACACACGCATGCATGTATCACACACAGCAGATGCCGGGAGGATGAGGAAGAAGGAACTTACAGCTTCTTCAGGGACAGAATGTGCTTGTTGATGGAAGGTTCTGGTTTAGCTCAGTGGTACTGTCTTGCCTGCACATTGGAATCATCTGGGGAGTCTTAAAAAAATCATTAATCCCCAAACCCACCATCAGAGATTCTGACTTAATTAGCATAGGGTATGGCCTGGACACAGGTGTTTCTTTAATCTCCTGAGTGATTTGAATGCACAGCTAGTCTGAGCACCACTGGTCTTCCCAGTGAGGCTTAATGAGAGAATCTGGTGAAAATACCCACATAGCATTTCCATCCTAGGATGCCACCCACTTACTTCACTGTGTGAGGCAGAACTGTCAGGAGCTAGGCTGACTGCCTTCGTTCGTGACTGAGGGAACTCTGCCTCAATATCGTACACTGGTTTCTCCACCCCAAGGGACTTTCCCTCCAACAAAAGTTAATGTGCTTCAGCCATAACTTTCCTGTGGCTTTCAATCTCCCTCCAGCTACATGCAAAAATTGTCTCTCCTCATAAGGAGAAAAGGGACTGTTGATGGGAATGCAGTTTGGTGCAGCCACTATAGAAAACAGTATGGAGATTCCTTAAAAAACTAAAAATAGACTTACTATATGATCCAGCAATCCCACTCCTGGGCATACATCCAGAGGGAACTCTAATTCGAAAAGATACGTGCATTCCAATGTTCATAGTGGCATTATACACAACAGCCAAGACATGGAAGCAACCTAAATGTCCATCAACAGATGACTGGATAAAGAAGCTGTGGTATATTTATACAGTGGAATACTACTCAGCCTTAAAAAAGGATAAAATAATGCCATTTGCAGCAACAGGTATGGACCTGGCGATCATCATTCTAAGTGAAGTAAACCAGAAAGAGAAAGAAAAATACCATATGACAGCACTCACATGTGGAATCTAATAAAAAAAAAAAGACACTAATGAGCTTATCTATAAAACAGAAACAGACTCACAGACATAGTAAACAATTTTATGGCTACCGGGTGGAAAGAGGGTGGGAAGGGATACATTGGGAGTTCGAGATTTGCAAATACTGACTAGTACACATAAAATAGATAACCAACAAGTTTCTTCTGTATAGCACAGGGAACTATATTCAATATCTTGTAGTCACCTATAATGAAAAATAATATGAAAACAAATATGTGTATGTACACGTATGACTGAAACATTATGCTGTACACCAGAAATTGATACAACATTGTAAACTGACTATACTTTAATTTAAAAAAATTCTCTCCTTACTCAAAGCACTGTCCTCAACAGCCAGGGTTCTGAAGCAAGACTGGATTGGAACCCTGGTTTTGCCCAGGCAGCATGACCTTGGCTAAGTTATTTAACTTCCCTGTGCCTCAGTTTCCTCACCTGGGGAGAATAATGGTATCTGCCTCGTAAGATTGTCAAGAGCGTTAAACAAGAGCATACTTGAAAATGCTTAGAGAAGATCCAGATGTGAAATAAACAATCACTAAGTATCAGCCAGTGTAACTGACCATGCCACAAGCCTGTGAGAACAGGGAGCGGCCTTTGTCCATCTCTGCCTCCAGCACAGTGACTAGCACAGAGCAAAATGCTCAATCAAAAAACAACTCGTGAATGAACACTTCCCAAATGTCTAAATCCATGTTCCTGCCCCCTAAGAGCCTCTTATTCCCTGAATAAGGCCCTTGCAAGTCTGAGCTTTGAGTCAGAGCATCTGGGCTGCTCTCCAGCACTCTGGACAGGGACAGACAGTCCCTTAGACTGGCTTGCCTAAGGACGCATGGAAATGTTTTGTTTTGTTTCAAGCAAAAGTCAAGAACTTTTCTTGCTGTTCGCCTGTGTGCTACCAACAGAGTGCCAAGAGCATCCTGGATAATTGGAGCTTCTGGGTAATCAAGGTTTTACCACGCAGTGGTTGGCACAGAGGATGCCTTTGGGCAGGGACCAAGTGTGTGAAAGGTCTTCTGCCCAGATATCTGGCTTGCTAGTTCCCTCCAGGCAGACACATGTAGGCCGGAGTCGCAAACAGGAGATTCCCGCCCCTTCGTGTCTGGCAGCTACCTCAAATTTGCACTAATTGCTGTTAAAGTCTGTTTGTTTACTCCCGGGCCTCTCCCTTGAGTGACTCCACAGCCAGCAAGTGCTCCTGTACTTTGTCTAATGATGGCTTCACGATCGATGCCTGTACGGACTGCTCACTGCCTGTGGGCACAGTTCAGGGCTCTGGCTGGTCTAGACAAGGGTGTGCTGAGCAGTGGGATAAGCCTGCTGTGCCATGCAGGTAGCTGCCACCTGGGAGGGTAAATCATCTTCCCTTGGGCACCGTGACACTCAGTGCTTAGGGGACAGGGCAGGGCTCAGACAGCTACCAGTTGGCTGTGCTCAGGGGAGATCCAAATCCAAATCCCCAATACAATGCAGATGTATTGCACTCCCTCTCCACTTCCCCCCGGATGGGCTTGGAGCCCCAGATCCAGGGGCAGGAGAAATGTGTCAGGGGTTTGACGTCTTCCCAGACCTACCTAGTCAAATGCTTGCCAGGCCTGAAGCTACACAACCCAACCGCTCCTTCTTCTCAGTTCCTAAGTCCCTGTTTCAAATCCTTCCTCACCAGACCCATGAGTGGGACCTGGAATGACAGTGCAGCCTGCTTCAGGCTGTGTGTGTGTGGTGGGGGAGGCGAGGTGGGTTTCAAGGCACCTGGGAGGGTGCCCCAATTCTGCCAGGGGCTGGCCACTCAGAATCCTCCAGAAAGACAACTTTGACAAACCTTTCCTGGTCAGGTGAGCCCTGCTTTGGATCCTGTGTCCCCTGGTTAGCCTCTGCCCAACCGTTCAGCAGTGTCCCCTGCCACCTCTGTCCTGGCTCCAGGGTAAATGCAAGAAGAGGCCCAGCAGGCTGAAGGACAAGGAGTTGGGGAGGGTCTGAGCAGACAGCATACAGTCAGGATTCCGGGTGGGCTGGATGTCTGGAGGAGGGTGGAGCTGTCCTCCCATCTCTGCAGTGGGCAGGAGCTGGAGGCTCACAGGGATGAGGTGACTAGCTCATGCTAATGGTGTAAGTGGGGCTTCAGATCTGTGCCTTTTTTGTTACAAAACTCTGAGAACCCAAGGGAGGGGAAGGAGGACTGCAACGTGGTCAGGGTTGAGTGGAGTCCAAGTCAGAGGCTCTTTACCCCGGAGTGGACCCCAAACCACCAGGAGAGGAGTGGAGGCAGGCAGAGGAGGAGCCTGCCCTGACTTCTGTTTTGGTTATCACCACAGGGTATCCCTTTCTGCACCATCCAGAGGGAGGTCAGTGGGCAGCCAGGGAAACACTGAGAAGCCTTTCCTGCCTGTGCTCCAGGCTGCCTCTTGGGCACAGGGGAAGCTCCAAGGGCAGCTGGCACCGAACGATCAAGGCCCCTGCCCTAGCAAGCTGCAGAGACCTGAAGCCCCCACCATGCCACTGCCTTTCTGCCAGGAGGCAGGGCCTTGTGTCCAGAAGCATTTGTTTTGAAGGACCTGGGTTTACACTCCAGTATCTCCTCTAAAAATAAATAAATAAGTAAACCTAATTACCTCTCCCTGCAAAAAAAAAAAAAAATTAAAAAACAAAAAAACAGAAGCATTTGTTTTGGCCATGATTTCTTACTTCCTGCCTCCCTGTCCTACTGAGCATTCGTAGGTCTCCAGAGTGGGCAGCAAGCCTGGCCTCTCAAAGCCTTGAGGCCTCGGCACAGTCTCCCCTCAAGGTAATATCTCCCTGGGAGTGGGTCTCTCCTATAGGGCCTGGCATCTTCCACTGACCAGGACCAGGGCTTGGCTAAGCCTCATGTGGTACCAAATGGAAAATTTTGGTAGAGCTCAAAAGATACAACCAGCCAGATTTCCCAAGTTACCCTAACAGCTCTGGCTACTGACAGAACAGCTTGTTGGTACAGAAAGACACACGTACCAGTCACCAATTCACGTGCATATTAGGCCAGCCCCACCCTCAACAGAGCCCGGCAGCCTCATGGGGAAGGGTCAGGAGGCCATGAGGCCAGCTTCTCTGCTTTGACCTGTCTTGGGAGCTAATGGCCTTCGGTGGCAGCCAGGGAGCTTCAGGAAGTGTGCTGACCAGTTGGTCCCTTGTAAACACCAGCCAAGAGGCCTTGTGGTGCAAACCCTCGAAAGGAGAGCTGCTTTTTCTGTAATGACAGGGCTTGTGCCAGGGCCAAGTAAGGCCAGCGTGGGAAAACTCTCCCCTTTCGACCTAGCCAATAGCTTACAGGTGCCTACCAGACACGGGGCACTTGCACCTACTACCCCAGGTGCCACCCACACCCTCCTCTTCCATCCATGAGGACCTGGCAGACTCTGGAGTGCCAAAGACCTGGGTTCCAATCCTGCCTCCACTGTGCTGTGCTGCCTGCTTAACCTCTCTGAGCCTCTCTCTCTTCCCAGCTGTCCAGTGAAGATAACGCCCCCAACCCAGAGAAGAGGCCTGAGCAGATTAAATGAGATAATTACAGAGAAGCTGTGCCAGGCAGCCATAACTATTAGGTTTCAAAAAGACTGTGCAATTTTATCCTTTCAGATCAAATAGATCAATTATTTCCACTTCCGCTTTTCTAGGATTTCCTTTGTTAAAAAAAACTATTTCCTGGGCCCTAGTGAAAGAACTAGTAGTGAAACTCTCTCCCTGTCCCACCAGAAGCTGTGGAACAAAGGATTGGTTCCATTCGCTCCAGCTCCTCTGGGAAGCCATCCCAGCCAAGCCTCCACGTGCACCACTCACTCAGCACTTGGCACCTAGTGTTTGTGGCTCTTCCCCTCAACCACAGGAGAGCAACCAGAACCTGCAGAACTTCTCACTAAGGGGCAGCTTGGTAGAGCCTCCAGATGAAATAAAGCCACGTTCCCTCTGCCCACATGATGCTGATCAATTTATTCCGTGAAACAGGGTGAGGCTGCAACAGTGATGTCAATGGCAGGGGAGGATGATCCTGAGGTCCATTTGTGCCCCAGGCTCGGGAGGACAGGGCAAAGACTGCATCCTGGAGCATCTCTTCTACTGATGGAGACCAGCGTGAAACTGCGGCTCCCTGGACAGACGTGCACCTCACCCTGAGCCCCTATCCCCACCTGCCAGAGAAGGGAGAATATGCTTTAACAGAGGGCCTGGGCCCCCAGTGATACACTGGGCCATGGAAAGGGTACAGGTGCCCCCGAGGGCCAGATGTGCTCCCTCCAAGTCCCCACAGTGCCCCCCACTCTTATCCTTATATCCCAGGGGACAAGGATACTGCACTTTGCGGAAATCTTATGTTAAAGGGATGGTGCCATGGCCCAGATAAACTATGATGAAAGACTGGGAGGGGGCGGGCCGTGAAATATGAATGGAGGACCAGTTGCAATAGATGATTCAGGAGGCAGAGCAGGCAGGACTAGGTACTGACTGGATAGGTGTGGGGTAAGGAGAAGACAGGAAAAGCATCAGTTGCAGAGAGATTCTCAAGCAACACACCACTGCCCCACCGAGGGCACTTGTTGGAAATGCAGGCTCCTGGGCCCTATTCACAGAAATTCTGATCTAGTAGGTCTGAGAGAAGACCCAGGAGCCTTACTTGTTAACAAGCGCTCCAGGAGGATCCACACCCTGAGGAGTTTTGTGAGGCTTAAGGAGTGATGTGCTTGAGTCAGCTGCTGGGAGCTGGCACCTGGTACTCTAGGAAAAGGTCCTGCACTTCCCAGGCCCTGCTGTTCAGAGAAATCACTTGGGGGTTTTGCTCAGGTGCGATTCTGATTCAGGTCGCAGGTTGGAAGTGCAGCCTGAGGTTCCGAGTTTCTAACAGGCTCCCAGGTGACAGCCACACTGCTGCTGGTCTGTGGATGACACTTTGAGAGGCCAGAACCTTGACAGGGGTTCTCAGACTTCAATCTCCATCTGCATCACCTGGGGAGGGGTATTAAAACAAATTCCTCTTCCCCACCATTTCTGCCTGAGATCTGTGGAGGGGCCTGAGAATATGTGTTCTTAACAAGTTCCCAGGTGATGCTGCTGGTCCTGGGACCCCACTTTGAAAAATATCAGCCTTGACAGTAAAAAGTGAAACTGTATGAGGGCAGAATTAAGTAAATGTAGTCTAAAGCATTCCTATAGAATAGAGATGTAGGTTTCCTTCGCTATTTGAAAGTAGAGCATTCCTGCGGAAGCTTTCTTCTAAAAAAAAAAAAAAAAGAGGGGGGTACTTTATTTTATTTGTTTATTTATTGAGGAGGTACCGGGGACCAAATCCAGGACATTGTGCATGCTAAGCAGGACCTTGTACATGCTAAGCACGCGCTCTACCATTTGAGCAATAACACCCCCTGAAAGCTTTCATAAGCAGAAATGACGTAAAATGAGGAAGTAATTACCTTAGAACACATCTTACCAGTGGACACACAAAATAAATTGAGATAAAGCACAGATGCTCACAGACACAGTATAGCTCAGTGACAGCGCATGCTTAGGATGCGCGAGGTCCTGGGTTAGATCCCAAGTACCTCTATTAAAAAAAAAAAAACTCGCTGCAACACAGATGTTAAATAGTATTTGTGCTTTCCCCCTTTTTTTGGTAAAAGCAAAAATTCTCCTCAGTCTCTTAGTGAAAACAGGTACTAGTGTAGGTCTTTCCTAAAAGTGAAGTGGCACAAAGCAAACTTTCGAAAAGCAGGAGTTACCTGTACTTTTCTTTTTCAAAGTGCTATTGCTCTATTTGTCAAATTTCCAATAAGAATTTGTTCTCCTGTGATCGCTTGCTCTTTGGAACAGTGGGTACATGAAGGGGAAAAAAAGCAGCGAACTGAGGGTTATGGAAAGTTAAATTTTAGTTTAACCGAAGTAGTCTCCTGCTTAGCAAAATGAAGTGTCCTAAATGCTTGGTTTTCCCTTCACCCCTGCATGTTCCCGAAATGTGTTGAATTGCTCTGCAAGACTGAGTACTTGTGAGCAAGTTATTGGGACTGAACGCTGCTCCTGCACCCATTTTCAAGTCATATGTGATGGCTGCCGAGGTGAAAAACTAACTTTCTGGTTTTCACAGGATCGGTAACCCATCTTCTCCCCATGTTATCAGTCACAGTCAGACTATATGCTTCTACCTCCTCTGAAACCTTCCCAGGGCTCTCTGAGGAGCCCCATCTCACAATGACACACGGACGGCCACCCTCTGCCTGGGAGTCCTCACCCAGGCACGCTCAGACCTTCCGACCATATCTTATCTAGTAGTTTATTCTCTGCTCCCACTCAGACCTCCCCCTGACCCACAGCCTGTAAGCAGTTTGAGGTCAGAACCTGCATCTCATTCATCTGTAGCTCGTATTTCTGCAGAGACTCTCTCTCCCCAAGCAGTCTTGTTTATACATACTCAGAAGCTTCCATATACCTTTTTCTAGTTTGGAAAATATCAGGATCATCCAAAATCTCAGAGACTAATAATTCACTGTAGTCTGAATAAATACTCTAAGCTACATACTTTTTTCTCCCTCTCAGGAGTGCCTGGAAAAAACAACTGTGTCCTGGACCCCAAGGACCCAGGAAGCCTCCTAGCTGGATGGGGGCACATGCTGTATGTGTGCCAGGGGGTCTGCTGGGGGAGGGAGGAGTCCTCTGACTTGCACCACTTCCTGTTCACCTGCACCTGGCTTGGATCTGCAGACTCAGGGGGTTTGGCCACAGGCAGAGAAAATGGTAAGACATGAGACAGGAATTCGGGACCAAGAGCGCAGGCAGGTGAGCTGGGATGAAGTGGAGATGAAGGGTCAGATGGTATTAAACCTGTCATCTACCTGGCTCCACACTCTGGTGAGTGGAGCTCATCCCCTCAGCCGAGGCCTCACTGCCCGTCCTCATGCCACCCCACCAACCAGTCAGCAGGAGGCTGCAGTGCTGGTGACCACCGTGGACAGAGATGCAGGTGGAGCTGAGAGGTGGGGGGGGATGTAGCATACTTGAGGGGTGTGAGTAGCAGGACAGGTAGCGAGGCTGGCTGAGAACAGATCACAAATCTCTGTGGGACAACTCATAGAAGCGGCTTTCAGTATTTTTTCATCATGACCCATGGTAAGGAATACATTTTACATCATGATCCAGTACCTATGTCTCTGCGCGTATAGTAAAACTGAAGTAAAAAGTCACAAAGCAGTACGTACCATGCTACAAGTGATGTACTCCATCACGTGCTGGTCTCACCCTATTAATCTGACTTCACGACTCCTTAGTGGGTCATAGCCGGCAACTTGAAACAATCTGCCCTATTGTGTGTCAGCCATTTCAGAAGGCCTTTGAGCCTTTGGAATTCCTGCTCTGCACAGTGCTCCCCACTGACTGTGTGCCTGCTGTATGCAGACACCATGCTCATGCTGGGTGGGGGTGGCTCCGGGATGGGAGGACACAGACTACATCACACACACAGACCAGAGGACTGTCTGTACAAGGTGGCAGCAATGAGGCCGCCACATGCTACCTAGATGTACGACCTGAGGGCATCCTGCTACTGGTGACCACCAAGGACGGGGACCCCCGCCCCCAGGTTGAATCAGAAAGCAGACAGCAGTGTCCCTGTCCCTCCCAGCCTGCATACCCTGTTGTGGTCCTGTCCCTTCTCCCTTCCACGCTGTCTCCTCTCCCTGCACCATGGCCCTGAGAGTGGAGGAAGATCTGACAGCAGCACTATTCAGAAACAAGAAGCTGATGCCGCTGCCCCCGGGCAGCTTCAGGGCCTTCCCGAGGCCAGGCAGAGGCATCTTTTAAGGAGGTCCCTTCAGAGGTTCCTTCAGATGCACCTGGAGGCTTGTTTCAGAGCTGCTTGTTCTCTACTGAACTAAAGTTTAAAGGCATCTTATGCATCTCCAATTTATTTACTTAAAACATTTTTATTTTCATTTTCCACTACCCTCTGAGGGCTCCGAAGTGGAAAAATAAGCCACTCTTAAGGCATTCTAAGCTCCTACTGCAATTATCCCAATGAGATCCTGCAGGAGATCGGCTACAACCTGTGAACAGCGCAAAGCTGTTTCCATAATGAAGGACCAAGCCGCCCTCACCTTCCTCACTGTGATTTCTGCCCTCTTCCCTCCAACGGGGCTGTGAAGGCTATGGCCTGGCCTTCCACTGCCTTAGGAGTTAGGAAGCCATCCATGTAACTAGGATGGATCAGGGAGAGGTAGAAGATAGAAGTGAGGGGACTCCCGAGAGGGAACCACAGCTGCCTCTATGTGCCCCTTCTCTCCACCCGTGCAGGGAGAACACCCAGGGCCCACAGTGGAGCAGGTCCTGGGGTCAGCCAAGCGCCTCTGGGAGCTACTGGGCACTTGGGGAGAAACAGGAGGCTCTGCTGAATGGGGGCAGTTCCCAGCATCTCCACTTCCCTCAGGCCTGGCCCAGGCTGGGCAGCAGGGGTCTCTGCACAGACTGAACTGATGGGGAAACACAACCCAGTGCCGATGTCTCTCTCACCTGGCCAGGTTTGCAATAAACACTTGGCCATGAAGGCAGGGGGAGTGTCTTAGCGCCTCAGTTTCTACATCTATCAAACGGGATGATTACCCTGTTGCCTTGGGCCTGCACACAAGCATTCTCGGTAAACTGTAAGATGCTTCCATGGGTAGAGTTATTGCTGTCACTGAAGAAAGGCAGAGATATGTTTACGAGAGAATGAGTCACAATAGCTGAAGTTTTTCCTCTGGGAGCTGTTGCCGCTAAGGGATGCTGCCAGCCTTGTGGGAGAAGGATTGGGGGATCTGTGTTGCCTGGTACCGCCCACTTTGGGGAGTCACTTCTGTACTGCAGCCAGTACAGACGCCCACTCCCCAGCTCTCCTGCTTGGGGAAAAGGCACCTTCTGGGGTGTGGTGGGGAGACCCTCCATTTTAAAGCTGAGGAGAAGCTGAGGCTCAGAGAGGTGACATGAGTCTTCCAAGGCTGCAGGCAGGAAGTGGGGAAGCCACAGGCCAATACTTGTCTCGATCTGCCTGCCTGCACAATGCACGCAGCTCTGGCCTCAGCATCAATCAGAAATAGCCCCTGCTTGGTTACTGCTCCATTTGGATAAGTGGCCGAAGGAAGTGGAGGCATCAGGAATGGGCTCTAAGAACAAGATGGAGGGAGGAAAGGCTGAGCAAGGAGGGCCTGGCTGAGAATGAAAGGCTCAGGAAGAGACCCCAGGGGTCAGGACAGCACAGGCGGAAGCGCCTCACAGTAAAAAGGCACTTCTAGGCATGTTCCTTCTGCTTCAAGACAGCACAAGGGTCTGAGTGACCGGGGGGCCAAACCAGGGGCCAGCCACTCAGGGATCCTGGTCTTGGGAGAGCAAGATTGAACCAGAGCCCACCCCCAGGGCCTTCCCAGAGGTAAAGGAACCCCACTCTGGGCACAGGGCTGAGTTTTAGAATCATGTATTCTCATCCTGGCACTTCTGCAGTCTTACTGTGCAACCCGAGGCTCTCTAACCCTGCAGAGCCTCAGTTTATTCGTCTGTAAAAGGATGGACCCAGAAACTCAGAGGTTGGCCATTCCCACCTTCCACTCAGCGAGGGCGGGAGCCCTGCTGGCAGCATCCCTGATAGATGGGCCGCTCATCAGTGCACGAGGCAGGCCACCCTCCATCAAGCAGCTCCAGACCACTAGAGACCTCTTGCTTTTAATCAAATGGCATAATGGTTGTGAAAGAGCTTACAAAAATAAAAGCATAACTGAAGGAGGCTATTATCAACACCATCAAAACCAGAGGCAACATGAGAGAGGGAGAAATGGGGCTGAAGGTGTGCTTCCTGGGCCTGCCCAGGTCAAGCAGGAGGGAGCTGAGGAGAAGGGGTATAGAGGGCCCCTGTGAGTGCTGGGCTCTCTCGGGGGAGATTGGACAGCAGCTGGAGACACACTCAGGTCCTGCTGAGAAGGACGTAACTGCTACAAAAGGAGGAAAAGAACCACTCCCCTCACTCAGAGGAACCCAGCACACTGGAGTCTGCTATTTGCAGAAAGCTCATCTCCAACCCAGAGGGCGAGACCCTCTGGTTCCCTGGAGGAGCATATTTACACTGGAAGGCACAGAGGGGCTGTTCTGGACATGTTTGCCTATCGGCTCCTGCTTAATAACAGTAAAGAGCTCACTGTGAAGCCAGGGACTTGGGCAGGAGTCAATGCACAGAGGGTCCAAGCTGAAGAGTCACAGTCACAACCGAGGCTCACAGAGACACGAGAGGGAGAGCTTGTGACCCAGTGTGGCCCAGCTAGTTCAGGGCTCACTGTGGGGAAAGCCCAGGCCTGCCACCTGCCAGGGGAAAGCAAGTGTCCAACCCGGCCCCTGGCAGGTGGCAGGGCCTCATAACGGTTACCTTCCCAGGCTCCGTGCCCTGTGCTCAGGAATCTCAGACCAGAAAGCCCAACCTTGCCCTCTTGTCTATGAAAGTCTGACTCCAGAGCCCCATGTCTTGTGCCCTGTGAGCCTCACTCAGGAAAGGGAGCTCAGAGGAGGAACGGCAGACAGAGGGAGACAAGGGGCCAGGTAGGCTGGGTCCACTCACCCACGATCTCGTTCTCCTCCAGATTGATGGTCTCCAGAGCAGGCAGGGTGGTGAGCTGCTCCGGGAAGTCATGGAACTGGTTCCGGGACAGGTCGATGGCCTTGAGGTGCTGTAGGGTGTTGACCTCATTGGGGAGGCGGTGCAGGAAGTTCCCTTCCAGGCGGAGCTCTGCCAGATGGGGAGGAAGAGAAAGGGCGGGTCAAAGGGGAGCCACCCAGAGACCGCATTGACTGCCGGCCACTAGGGCCAGAAGGCAGAGAGGAAACCAAGGCCAAAAGGAAGTCCTCCCAGGGGCTAATTCCATATTAATGCAAAAGGAGAGGTAACCCCCTCCACCACTGCTACCCCTCATTCCAGCTGGGCTCCCTGCTTTTGGCTTTGGAATGGAAGGCTCTCCCGACAGAAACCTGGGCCTCAACGTGCTGGCACGTGCCTCAGACAGGGCTTCAACTCCAGGCCTTGATGGGACAGGTCAGGACAGGCAGCCCCCAGGCTCCCACACCCCACAGCCCATCTGACGGACCCCACCTCTCACTGTCCTTCTGCTCAGCGAGCCACCAGGGGCAGCTAAGTTCTTTCTGCACCACGTGACCCTGCTCCCCGGCCTAGTCACTGCTGGACATATGATCGTGGGCTCCTGCTCTTAGAGTGTCTACTACCAAAGCTGACGGCAGCCCACGCAGGGTCCTGTGTGAGGGGTGAGCTGGGACGGTGGGAGGCCCTCTGCTGGGAACCAAGGCAGGGCTGGGGGCTGTGGAGGCTGACGCTGAAATGTGTGATCTACCTGGAGGAAAGGTGGGGTGCCCCCAGGGCCCTGTGCAAGGAGAAGGGATGGGGCGGACACTGAGATACAACAGGCCCCCTGCCTCGCCATGCCGGGGCTCTGGCAGACAGGAACTGCATCTGATTCATCTTTGTTCCCTACTATCAGGCCCCAGAGGGATGCCTTGTGGTCAATTAGCAAATATCTGATGAATGATGACTCTTCTCCCCTGCAAGAGGCAAACAGGTAACCAGGGGGCCTGGCCTGCCTCTTATTCTCCATCTTCAGGAATATCCTGAAGGCAAGACTCCATCAGCAGAACCAGGGCTGGTCCCACATAAACCCGGACCTCCAGCAGCCAGGTTCTTAGATAGCCATGCCTTCAACTAGACAACAGCCCTGCCCAGATCACAGTTATCAGGTCACAGTGCTGGAAGGGACATGGGAGAACATCTAGTCCTGTGCTCCCCAAGTGCACCTCTGCCAGACAGCGTTTCCTCAGGCTCTGAGCACGCTGTCACCTGGGTCTCCAGGTGGCTCCCTCTGTCTAGAACGCTCTTTACCAATATATTTGCAAGGCTTGTGCATTACTCCATTTGTGTCTGCTCAAATGTCATCCAACCTGAAGTAGGATCATGTCCCATGGGTTCCTGTCCCCTTCCCAGAGGTATCTGCATTCATAGCATCTGTCAGTACCTAATGCATCCCCGTGTTTGTATGCTGCCAGCCTCTGCCCACGAGAACGGAAGCTGCATGACAGTGGGGCTTCATCTCCGCTGTAGAAACATGCCCCTACCTGTGCCCAGTGAGTACTCTGTAAATATTTGATGAGCACACAAATGAATAAATGAGTGCATATGAGTATCACTCACAAATTTTTGCCAAAGTTCTGTTCCACACATACCCTTGTTTTTCCTTGAATTGATTTGTTCCTTTTTTACTTATATATAAAAATGGGAAAAGTTGTTATTGCCTTCCACACGAACAGTGTTGCTCAATTCTTGCTGGACACTGTTACCAAGTGAAGAATCTGGGCCCCAGGCAGATGTGCACCCGTGGAGGGGATGTGCGGAGAACCCTGCAGGCGGGAGTGAGCTGGTACGGGGCCAGCAGGGGCCAGGCAGGGGGCAGCTGCCTCGTGGAGTCTCTCAGAAGCCACTTCCCTGGAAAGAACATTTGTTCTCGGGTGAGAATGTGGCCCATTCTTCCCAGCTGTTTGGTTCCTGTTTAGGGCATTTCTCCAAGCCCTTGTTTTCTAGGAAAGTGCCTACCATGCTGGATGTGGGCTGGTGGCCACAATACCTCCAAATCCCCGGCTTCCGGCCAAGCAGCCAGTGGGGCCTGTAATGGGCCACTTCGGGAGCCGGCCTGGCCCCCACGGGGCAGCAGAGGGCACAGTTTCACTTGCCGAGCTGGACAGCAGGCGCCACTCAGTGTTACAGATAGGGAGGTGGCCACTGTGCTCAGCTGTCACATGGTCAGGAATCCCATCGCTCTGAGAAGGCTTCCTCACATCCTGGCCCCGGACCCTCCCTTCCAGGAACCTGCTGCATTCCCCTGGCAGATCCTGTCCACTGGGTTACACAGATGAGGTTGGGGTTGGGGGCTTGTAGTGAGAGGCCGTACGGGGTGGGCGTGACAGACTCAGGCTCTGGGGCCTGGTGTCTCCGGGTCCTGATTGAGGTTCTGTCACTTTCTGACTGTGTGACCTTGGGCAAATTGTTTTTCTTTACCTCTGCCTCTGTTTCTTCATCTGTAAGATGAGGACAGGACTAGACTTTCTATAGGACTGCTTTGAATTGATACATGAGAAAGGCTTTGACCAGTGCTAGGCACACAGTCAATGCTATGGGGCTGATACCGTGCTAACTGCTTTCTGTTCAGGGTCTCCTTTAAGTCTTGTGACTGCCCCACAAGGTCAGCATTAGCATCATCCCCATTCTGCAGATGAGATGACTGAGGCTTGGGGAAGTTCAGTACTTAAGGCCAAATCCTGCAGCTGCTAAGTTGCAGAGCTGGGGTTTGAACCCAGGTCCACCACCTCCAAAGACCACATGCAGATCATAGCGAGGCTGGGAGAGGAATTGGATAGACTTAAGACGGGGGAGAAGAGGTCCACCCACTACAGGGTTCTCCCCTCCTGCAGCTATGGCGACTCCTCATGCAGACTCAGAAAGCTGCCCTACCCGCACCCAGCGAGGCCTCTCTTCTGAACTTCAAGCCCTTCTGGTAACAGCCATGGACATGACCACCTGGAGGCTCCCAGAGATGGCAAACTCACAACACGACTCAGGTCCACAACACAAGCTCTCATCTTACCTCAGCCCACTCACCTCCAACCACACTCTCCAGCATGGGCATCAGCCCCACCACCTCCAAATCTGCCAACCCCTACCCCTCTCCTCCCTACTTCTGGAACCTTCTTTCCCAAGGGAAGGGCTTCTGGACATCCCATGCACCAGCATTTGGAGGGTGGGAAAGAGACTCTCCCCCCTCTCAATTTTGTTTCCCTCCAAACACATCCTTAGGGCAGAAGCAGCCCCTGTCACCTGGACCCCTCTGCTAGCCTCCTCCCTGGCCTCCTGCTCCTCCTCCAGTTGCTCTCCAATCCATGCCATACAGTGGGGCCCATTTACCTCGCGAGTGCAATTCTGAGCTCACAAACTTTCAGTGGCTCCCTAAGACCTGCTCCCCAGGCCCTCAAAGCCCTCTGTGAGCAGGCCCCACCAGCTCTCTGCTCCTACAGGCCCAGCACTCACATCTGGGTATGCGCTCCAGGCTGCCCTGGAACGTACTCTGGTATGATCTCAACTAAAGCGACACATCCCAGGAAAAGTCACACAACATCATTTTGCCGGAATCCAGCACGGCTCGGCATCCCATAAAGAAGTGGTAACCAGTTTATCTTTATTTTAGGACTTACAATGAGTCCCACACACTTCCAGGAGCTGATGCTAATTATCACAGTTGATCCCCAGAACAGCTGTGCAAGATTTACCTTATCCGCTCCATTTGACAGAAGTAGAAACTGTGGCTCAGAGGGGTTAAATAATTTGCACAAGATCACAATGCCAGGAGGCAGGGATGCCAGGATTAGAATGTCCCAGATGACCCAATGTTGGTCACAAAACATGGGACAAAGGAGCTGGTGACAAAGGAGACAGGAGGGACAGGTATGAAGGTTTACTGAGTGACACTATGTGCCATGTGATTTATTAGTTGTTCATGAAATTTCATATAATGCTCCCAATAAATTTCTATCTCAATTAATGGATGAGAGCACTGAGGCTCACAGAGGTTAAGTGACCTGCCCAAGGTCGCACACGCCTAGGAGATCCATGCCTGGTAGTCAGATGTTCCCCATGTTCCTTGAGATTCACAGATAAAGGAAGGGGAAAAGAGATAGGCAGCCCTGCTTCCTTAGGGACGTGAGGGTGGGGAGGGGTCCATCCAGACACCAAGAGTAGCGCAGGGCTGGGTGGAACGTTCAGGGAGCAGGGTCTCTGGGGGAGGCTGAAGACGCTTCCACGTGAAGCCCAGTTTGCACATCCTCCAGACCGAAGATCAGCTTGAGCCATCCTGCTGGGGAGATGTGCCTGGGATCAGCTGGGGGCGTCTCCACAGCTGGGGAGCTGAAAAGCTTTTCATCTGACTGATATCATTTTAATAAAAGCTCAGTGTGTCCTGCCAGGTCTCTTTCTGGGCTGTTCAATAGCTTTTCTCTGTGTCTCTATCTTGCCACATTCATGACTCAAAGGCTCTGCAAATCTCCTGCCCTTGTGTGCGGCTAGAATGAATGTCACCACAAGGTTTTTGTGTGATCACACCCACTACTCTCAGGGCTGGGGGAGAAGCAGGAGGGCAGGGACCCTCTGCCTAGAACACTCAACACATATTCCCTGAGCTGGGCCTGGAACCACTGAATAGTGGTCACAGCTTCACTAGATGAAAAGATCTGCCCTAATCACCTCCCTGCTCACCCTGGGCAGGCCAAACAGCTTCTACAGTCCGGGTTTTCTTGACTGTAAAATGATGTATATCCTTTCTCTTTCCTACTCCTTAGGAAAGGAAGGAGTTAAACTTTTATTGAGCACCTGCTATATGTTAAGTGCTATACACATATCGTCTCCTTTAATTTCCATAGCAACTCAGGAGTAAGTTTTATCACCTCTTTTTTCAGAGATGAAAAACCTAGAGGCTCAGAGACATTAGGTGATTTGCCCAACACTGCACAGCTAGTAAGTGGGGCAGCTGAAATCTGATACTGGATCTGTCTGGCTCTGAAGACACTGTGGGCTGCCTCCAGAGGGATAGGCAAAGGACTTTAAAAGCAGAGTTGAATGAGAGAATGATGACCCTGAGGTTGGAGAGGCTCAGAGCCTGGCAGACCTGTGGGAGGCTTAACAAACTAATGTCAGTTCCCTATATTCTGACACCACAGGTGTCAGAAGGCCAAGACTGCTCCCTTAGCCAGCATGGTTAATTAAAAAGCCCAAGCCAAACAAGGCATTCCTGCACCAGTGCTGTTTGCTCAAGATCCACTCTGAACAGCAGGCTCTTCTTCCTAAGCTCTTTTGCCCCTCATGATTTTACGGCTTGATTCCATCTGGTCGAACCCTATTCTGGAAAAGGGCAACATCCACTCCCATCAAATCACGGACTATTTGCTCACTAGGTGATCCATCCCAGAGGTACAGCAGATCCTCCTGAAAAGTTCACAGTCTGGGATCCTCGGGTCAATGTTCTTGGGAGGAGCAGGCAGGGTCTGGACATGACTCCATAGGGGGGCCTGTTACATAACAACGAACGAGCTACTCACCTTGAGCACTCATCACACACCGGTACTCTCTTTTCTGTGTAGCCACATCATACCTCAACTTAATTCTTAGGACGACCCACTAAAGTAGACGTGGAATGAGTCCCATTTTACAGATCAGGAAATGGCAGAGCCAGGTTCTGACCTCAGGCCAGTGTGGCTCCAGGGTCCACAGTTTTAGCCATGCCACTTTCTGACTCTCTGCCCCCTGACACACACAAGGCCGCTCAGCCAGCTACCACGGATAGCATTTGCAGCTGGTTTGTCTTGGAGAAGCTTCAGAAAGACGCACTGCTTAAAATTAGATGTTGCTGCTCAAATTTGCTATCACCAAGGGAGATATCTGTCGTCATTGTTTTAATATTTTTCCCACTCTGTGCATAGACCTCCTGGGCTTTGTTTGTGCTAGAGTCATCTTCTCGAGAAAATTCATGTCCAGTCCTCGATCACCACTGATCGCAGCAGGTCGCCTAGCACTCAGGCATGTGAACAGTGCCCATAAACAGCACAGAAAGCAAATGCTATCTCAACTGTAAATACAAGATTTTGTCATTTTAAGCCACTGAGATTTGAAATTATTTGTTCTTAATGCAAAACTGTCTTATCCTGACTGATATAGTTTGTTTCACTTTAAATGCATTTTCTGCCTCTAATAGCAATGAGTGCTTATTATAAAAATAGAGACATCACAAAAAGATGGAACATAGCAAAATGAAAATCCCATGTGTTTCCACCCCTAAAGAGTACCAATGTTGTCTGGTATTCATTCTTCCATATTTTTCTAGGCACATGCTAATGGATGGATGGATATGGATGGATGGATGAATGGATAGATGGATAGACAGATAGATAACTGTTTTAAAAAACAAAATGGGATCATTCACTACCTACTTTTTGAGACCTGCTTTTTTCACTCAATAAAGCTTAAGCAGCTTTCCAAGTCATTGCTTGGTGCATCCCTCTCTAGAGATCACTGCTCTAGAGATTAAGAGACTTGCAGATACAAAATTATGCCCCTGTCCCAGCTTCACATTCCCCGGGGAAGGCTACTCTCTGAAGCCTAGCCTTTCCTCAGTGGCAGACTCCAAGGAAAGGCTCAGCTGCAAGGAGAAGGAGCTGCATCCATCTGAAGGGCAGCCTCTCCCCCAGCTACGAAGCTTTTCTGAAAAGCAAAAGGCGCAGAGAGAGTAGCAGCTGAGCAGGCAGGGCTCGCACCCTTGGTGTTCAGCTCCTTAGCTGCATTAGGGTAATCAAAGGAGCTGTGCTGAGATTGGGAAGGAAGAGGAAGCTTTCCATTACTGAGCTTCAAAGGGGACCCAGATCTGCTCTGAAATGGCAGTGTCAACCCACTCCAATTAATCAGGCTCATACTGCATCAAGAAAGTGTTGAAGTCCTGGGATTGAGTAGGGGAGGGTTTCCAGGAAAGAGTTCTTGTGCCAGATACCCAGCCTCACTGGGGGTGGGGCTTCTAACAAAAAGTAACGATGATGGGTAACATCTAATAAGCACTACCATGTTCCAGGTACTTGTTCTATGGGGTTTACCCGCAATCATCGTTTTAATTTTCCTATAACCCATTATCCCCAATATACAGAGAGATAAATAACTTGTCTGAGGTGACACACACTCCAACCTCTCCTCCAGATAAAGTGACTTTCCTCTCCCTACTCCCATACCAGGATGTGAACCCCAGCCAAGTTTCCCAAGAGAATTGGGCCTTTCTGGCAACTTGTGTTTTCCAGTTTTGCATCCCTAATCCCTGGGCATCTGTCCTCAGAGTGGACACTCAGCAAATCCCTGCTTATTCAGCGGTGAATGAATAATGGGCAAGGAACCATAAGGACCATGGTTCTGGTCTAATTCTTCATGTGTCCTCGGGCCCATCCTCTCTCTGGATGGCCTCCATGAGGTCTTCCCTGTCCACTTACAGCGGGGCTGAGAGGGCGAGTGGAGAGTGTTGTGAAAAGCAGGACATACTGCACAAAACAGTATTTATTAAGCATCTACTGCATGTTCAGCCTTGTACTTGAGCATGAAATGAATAATCTTAGAAAAGTAAAAGCACTCATAAAAAACATTGTTTTAAAAAGTTAAAAAACAAAAACCCGAAAAGTAAAAGCACTCAATATATGGAACTGTTTCTGTTAGAGAGGCACCAGATCCACGAGATTTAATTACTGAATTATGGAGCTTTTTGTGGAAACAAAATTGAAAGCTAACATTAAAGCAGAAATCAAAAGGTAAAATAAAACAAGAGGAGCTGGATGCAGCTGAGACACATGGCTTGCAGGAAACTCAATCAGACACAGTGATACCGGAGCAGCCTTCCCACATTCACTGAAAACATAGTGCTCAGCACCCACATGGGGCAGGATCTGCGTAACTGCAGGAAAATAGTGGTGGGTTCTAGACCCCTCCCTCAACAAGCTTGTACACTAGTGGGGGGAGAAAGTAATAAACAAGAAAAATAAAATAAATAAATAGGATTATTTCAGATTTCTGGGAAGGCATTTCAGGGCAGAGTGAGGGAAGAGAAGGAACCAGTTCTGCAACGTGCCCAGTGAAAAGCTATCAGAGGAAATGCCAAGTAGAAAGGCCCTGAGGCAGGAAAGAACTTGGCACATCCAAGGAACAGAAGAGGTCAGTGTGCCTGGAGTAGGGAGTGGTAGAGAAAAGGCATTAGAGATGAGGTTGCAACCAGGTTATTCAGAACCCAGAAACCTTGGAAAGAGAGTGGGTGCACTCTAAGTGAGATGGGAAGCCAACGACAGCACTGTGCGGACGTGCACGTGACCTGGTGGGGCCTGATGTTGTTGCTGTAGATTACATGGGGGTTTCTGAGCACACAATGATGTCATCTGCAAATAGGGACAGTTTTATTTATTTCTTTCCAATCCACATACCTTTTCTTTTTCTTGTCTCATTGTAGTGGTTAGAACTCTTAGGCTGAGTCAAGTCCACATCCTTACCTTGTTCCCAGTCTTAGAGGGAAAGCATTTCATCATTAAGTTTGATGTTAGCTGTAGAATTTCTGCAGATGCTCTTTACCAAGCTGAGTATATTCCCCTGTATTCCTTGTTTACTCAGAGTTTTGTTTTTTTTTTTTTTATCATGAAGGGTCTTGGAGTTTGTCAAATGCTTTTTCTTTGTCAACAGATACAATTGTGTGATTCTTCTTTAGTCCTTTGATGTGATTATACTGATTCATTTTCAAATGTTTAACCAGTCTTGTACATTTGGAAAAACTGGTAAACCCCACTTGATCATGGCATATAATTCTTTCTATGATGCATTGTTAGATTTGATTCCTAATATTTTGCTGAGAATCTTTGTGCCTCAGTTCATGAGAGATATTGGACTGTAATTTTCTTTTATATCGTCTTTATCTGAATTTGAAATCAAAGTAATACTGGCTGCATGAAAGAGGTTGGAAAGTGTGCACTTCTCCTCTACTTTCTGGAGGAGACTATGTAAAACTGATGTTAATTCTTGCTTAAAAGTTTGATAGAATTCTCCAGTGAGATAATATGGGCCTGGAGATATCTTTTGGGGGATCTTTTTATTTATGAATTCAATTTCTTTCATGGTTATAGGACTGCTCAGATTGTCTATTTCATCTTGGTTGTATTTTGGTAGTTTGTGGTTTTCAAGGAACTGGACCATTTCTTCTAAGTTGTCAAATTTATGAGAGCCAAGTTGTTCACAAAAGATCTGGTAGGTTTTGAGTGGGAACCAAACCATGGAGCTGATTCCAAGCGCCCCCTCCAGAGCAGGACAAGGAAAGCAGGTTCCCTGGGAGGGATGCCCCCATATCTGCCAAAGGCCCGGTCTTGTCTAACCCCTGGGAATTTGTCTAATCCCAACCCGAGCACTTGAGGTCTTCCCGTTGTTTCCACTTTAAAAGAAGAACAAAAGTGTGGTTGTAGCCCCAGCCACTTGATCACCTGGTCCACCGAGCTTCTAACTAAACACAGTCGCAGCCACATCTAGCTTTGCTTCTCCTCCTTGGGCTCGCAACTCAGTCTTTCTTATTGGTGGGGTCACAGTTACACCCAGGGTCTCCGTACCCTCTTTTTTTTTTAACTGAAGTAGAGTCAGTTTACAATGCTGTGTCAATTCCTGGTGTACAGCATGGTGATTCAGTCATACATATACATACATATATTCCTTTTCGTATTCTTTCTTACTATAGGTTACTATAAGATATTGAATATAGTTCCCTGGGTTATACAGTAGAAACCTGTTTATCTATTTTTTATATAGTAGTGTGTATCTGCAAATCTTGAACTCCCAATTTATCCCTTCCCACCCTCTTTCACCCCTGGTAACCATAAGTTTGTTTTCTATGTCTGAGTCTGTTTCTGTTTTGTAAATAAGTTCATTTCTGTCATTTTTTTGGATTCCACATAAAAGCAGAATAAAAGTGATTCATATGGTATTTTTCTTTCTTTCTTAGCGCCCTCTCATCCCAGGGGGCTATATTAGGGGAGCTCCAGATGTTTCTTTCTCCTCTGGTTCAGTGTCAAACAACCTGGGCTCCTAGGAGAGAAAGGGGCTCTGGGAGAAGACCTTCCTCCATCCCCATCCCAAGACTGCTTCCAGCCAGAGAGCAGCCAGGCATGACTCCCTTATTTATTATCTCTTCTGAACTGTGGTTTCCGGTGTCTGTTAAATGGATCTCTCCTTCCCCAAGTTCCTCTTATTACTTCCACATCATCCTTATCTTGGACAACTGCCAGAGCTGATTCAGAGGCCTCAGACTGACCCAGAGGAGAGACAAGGCCTTCTGATTCCATTAAGGGAGAGATGAGGCCGGCCTGCGGTAATTACGCAGCCAGGCAGTAAAGGAATGTGCCAGAGCTCCCAAAATACCTGT
Organism: Camelus dromedarius; assembly: GCF_036321535.1. Classification (NCBI taxonomy): domain Eukaryota; kingdom Metazoa; phylum Chordata; class Mammalia; order Artiodactyla; family Camelidae; genus Camelus; species Camelus dromedarius. Next base: position 33,507,877 of record NC_087443.1, on the reverse strand, counting down.
CCAGTGAGGATCACTCAGTGCCTTGGCTGCTACCCTGTGTCAATGAGCGATTCTGTTCCTGCCTACAAGGGCCCTCCTGCAGGGCAGAGTCAGCCAGTCAGGGGGACAATAATTGTCCTTCAAATGGCCCATGCTCAGCACTGAGAAAGCTTCACACAGAGACAGCAGCTGACTACGGGGGACAGAGGGGACAGGAGTGAAGTTTCCGAAAGCCACCGCCATTCCTTGGGTGGACAGAGGGAAGGGGTGAGAAAACTCTTCTAACTGAGGAGGGTCTGGGCTAGACTAAAATGAAGTGCTAACCATTCTGCCCCCATGGAAAGGATCAGGTGGCTCTCACTGCACCAACATGAACCAGTTTCTAAAATCTACTGCTGACTTAAAAGGCAAGTTGCAAAACCATGCATATACTCTAATCTCATTTGTAGTTTATAAAGGAGCTCTGAATCTGGACCCACAGTCCTAGCCCCTTTCTTTCTCGCTGTGTGACCTCAGGCAAGTTACTTAAGCTCTCTGTGCCTCAGCTTCCTCCTGTAAAACAAAAACAATAAAAGTACTGATCTTGCAGAGTTGTAAAGATTTAAACAATTTTATACTTGCAAAGAGCTTACAACAGCACCTGCCTAGGGTGGCATATCGTAAACACTACTACCATTGACTATGTTTATGTTCACATTGGCCTAAAATATCTCTAGAACTGGTACCGTGGCAGCCTCTTGGCAAGGGAATTGAATATATAGCACAGGAATAAGAGGGAGACTTAATATCCCAAACCTTGGAATAGGGTGTTTATCTATTGCCTTTTTAAAAAGAAATAATAGGGACATGTTTTCAAATGAAGCCTCAGAGCTTTACTAGACAAACTCCCAAGGGAGGTGGAGGGTACTTTTCTAAATCTCTGAGCCAGGAGCAAAGGAGATCTGTGCTTAGAGCTCAGAACAGAGAAGTGAAGGAAACTTCGAAGTCCCATGTCACATGGTGGGTGAGAAGAGTGAGCCTGGACCCTGGAGGACTGAGGCATCAGTTTATGCAGAGTTGCAAACAACATCCCTGGGTTCCAGGTGTGCAAACGAGTCCCAGGCCAGGGGGGCAGAGGGACTGTCGGGCTCTGCTGATCTCCAGGGGTTGACAAGATGCAGGATGAAGGAGAAATTCTCCTGCCTGTGTGGCAGGGATACCTCTCCAGGCTGCCTCCAACTCTCCAAAGGGAATTGACTTTATTTATTTCTGTCACTTTCTAAGAAGAGGATATAGTTTGGTTTATGTGGATACATAAACAAAGATAACAAATTAATAGCAGATGAGATGTATACACTGCCTTGAAATAATACAATTTTGCCTATTTTAGGATGAGAAAATGGAAGCTCAGAGTGGTCCAATAATTTGCCCAAAGTCACAGAGCTTAGAAATGCCAGGGCCAGGTTTTCAGACCCCATTAGTAAACTCTTTCCTCATGGTTCCGAGCACAGTGCCTGGCAAACAGTGGGCACTTGAGAGCTAAGCAGGTAAGGAATGCTAAAAACTACCACCCATCAGAAGTCCAGTTAACATCAGCTAAGAAAGTCACTGTGCCCTGCAAGATACCCCACCCCTCATGCCTTTCACAGTGAGATTTTACAGCAACTCCCATCAAGAGGTGTTCAGCTCCCCCCCTCTTAAGTCTGGGCTGACCTAGTGACCACTTTGACCAAAAGAACACAGCAGAAGTCATGTTCAGTTTCTTCAAATCAGCTTCTCCTTTCCCTTTGCCTGCATCCACCCCTGGGTACCAGATGTATCGGGGCCCTGGGAGCAGAAATCCAGGCCTCAGGGTGAGCAGAGAGCTCACGATGTGCAGCCCCCTCTGGCACCAAATGTAATCATTTAAAGATGATCCAACTCTGAGGGGCTGTGACCTTAGTAGAAGGAAGTCCCCAGGGTGCCCACAGGATACAACTTGGCATGCTGGGCGTAAGCAAGTGGCTCTATCCCCAGCACCAAAGCAGTCCACCTCCTCTGTCAAGCATCGGAAGAGGATGTTAGTGGGCTGTGTGGAGCCCAGCAAAGCCTATTCAAGCCTCCTCTTCACACACAAAAGGAGATGGTGTTTCTATTTGAAAGAGAAACCACAATAGAGGTTGGGGCCAGAGCCTTCTTTGTGGGAGCCAAGTGGGCCTCTCAGCTCCAGCCCCTGCCCTGCCTGGTCACCATCCCTCAGTCTGCTGCTGCCCCTGCGAAATCCATTTCCTGGGCACACCACTGCCTTCCTCTGTAATCCGAGGTGGCGTTGGGGAGGCAGGAGCCACCAGAGCTTGAGAGGGACTTCAAACAGCATCCTTCCACAGACTTTTTCTTTTCTTTTTTTTGGTCTGTGGGAGATCATTAGGTCTATCTATTTATTTATTATTAGTTTTTTGTTTGTCTGTTTTTTAATGGAGGTATTGGAGATTGAACCCAGGACCTCGTCCATGCTAAGCATGCACTCTACCACTTGAGCTATACCCCCTTTTTTTCTTTCTTTTTTTTTTTTCACAGACTTCTGATGGAATGATATTATGATAAGTGTATTTCTGCACCTGAGGCACAAATACAGGGGCCCTAAACGCCTTTCTTTGGTGCTCGCTGCCGTGCTCTCTGCAGAGGGCCTACCTACTCATCCTGCCACATGTCAAATCCTCTCAAAGGGACCCTGAGCTAACACAGGTGGCCTGGAAAGGCTGCCCTGCCTGGGTGTACTGTTCTGAGAGACCGGACAAGCCCCTTCTTTCCCTGACCTTCCTTCTCCACCCATGAAATGAGATGGCAGAGACAGCTCCAATATTTTATGGGAGATTCATCCAACTGGTGGCCCGTGGGCTAAGTCTAACTCGCAAAATGTATTTTACTGGCCTCCAAATTATGTAAAAATTGATAAAATTCACATAAAAATCCGTATTTCCAGCTTCAATTGCATAAAACAATCAGAACAGTCTTGTGGCATATCGGCAGAAGCCGAGCAGGGCACGGACCAGTTGGCCACAGTCTCCACCACGCCCTCTTGTCATCTGCCCAATCTGAGTCACTCATCACTTCTATGCTAGTCTCTTAGGCATTTGCATTTATAACCCCCAAATGACAGTCTCAACCTTGGCTGTCAGCACTTTAGAATGTCTGATAGAGGTTTTAACAGATGCCTAGGCCCAGGCCCACACACGCACACACACATTCTGATTCAGCTGGTCTTGGGGTAGAATCAAAGCAATGGTGTTTACAGAAAAGCTCCTCTGATGATTCTAATTGCAGCCAGGCTGAGAACTGCTCGTCCGAGGGCCCTGCTGGCTGGGAGGACCCATCTCACCTGTGCAAAGAAGCAGCCACCAGAGAAGGAAGGATGAGAAAAGTGAGCCTGGTCAAACTTACCCACAGGTGCCTCTGGGGAACCAAGTCTTGCCCTGGAATCCTCCCAGCCCCAGTCGTAAGTACTTAAGCTTTTTAGGCACAAATGCAATGAGCTTTGCGAGCTTCAGTCAGAAATAACTACCCAGACCGATCCCTCCTCCTTTCCCTTGTGTCTGCACCCAGTCCAGGTCCTGCCCGTAGCTCCCTCCTGAGCCACTGTGCAAGCTGCTTCCGGTCCCTGGACAGGGTGTGTCAATTCAATCTTCCCTCTCCCCTCTAGGCTCTGCCCGAGGCTCGCTCTTCCTCCAGGAAGCTGCGTGAGATGTGCGTGCTCAAGTCCCTCAGGTTCCATCAGCATTTTACATACTGGTTTCTCTAACCAGGCTCTTAGGCCTTTTTCATGCCCCTATCAGATAGAGAATCCCAGAAGGCAGGAATCGCCTCTCTTACGCCTCCTGTGCCCTCCCCAGTTCTCCCGCCCCACCATTTCACAAACACACACCAAGTGCCCAGGCTGCAGCTCCACCCCACTGGTCCCTGAGCGGCAGTGGGCTCTCTCAGGATGGAGGGACTCCTCTGTGGAGAGGGTGTGGGCACTGCAGGGGCCACTGCATCCTGCTCATCCACCCAGAGGAGCCATTTCAAATGAATCTACAGTGCCTACCTGCTGGCCTCCTGCCCACCTCCCTGCCAAGCACCCGAGTCCGCTTGCTCTGTGTGTGTGTGTGTGCCCAGCAAGGAAAAGAACACCTTGTCAGCTGTCACCCCTGAACTGAGAAAGCAACATGGAGAAAGCAACGGGAGAACAATGCTAGATTGAGGGCGGTCACAAGGGGGCTCACACAGGTCTACTGATAAATAACTACTCCTGAGATGCAGAACCCCAAACACCCTACTGGTCTGTTCAGAACAAGACAATCACTCCAGGACCCACTCCCTTGACCATTAATCAATCTGAGTCACAGCCAGCCAGAGACAGGAATGACACTTAGAGATTCCCAGGCTGCAGGGAAGACACAGGTCTTAAGGACAGACCTTAAAAGCTTCCCCTGGGAATGAGTTCCTGAGTCTAGCTGACTGGCAACCAGCCCTGGTGACACTCCCCAGGCAGGGTTGGAGCCTGAAGCACGAGGGCCAGCAGCAGGCCCTTCTGGCCTGAGCTGACCAGGGCTCACCTCTGAGCTGACAGAACGTGGTCATGAACTTGCTGGTGAGGGATTTGAGCTCGTTGTTGGCCAGTGTGATGAGGTGGATCTGGTCAGTGACATTCCGCAGGACCTTATAGATGCCGATGGGGAAGGAAACCAGCTTGCACTCGGCCAGATCTGTAGCCAAAGGACAAAGGCCAGAGTCAGCAGCCACAGGTGCTCACGGACTTACTCCAAACCCATGTACCCCGACAGCCCGTCTCTCCTCCCAGCCTCCCTCCTCTCCTACCTGTCTTCCCTGTACCAGGCTCGAGACCCGGCCCTCCCTCCTCCAAGAGCCTTCATCACCATTAATCACACTTGTCCCAGCCTCACACCTTGAACCTTAGGGCTTATTCTAGCACTTTCTCTAATAGTACAGCTGCTAGCCAGAATGCAGAAGGAAGAGATCTGCCAGGACAGTGGTGACCAGCACTTGTAGCCATGTGCCTGAGGCCCCACAGGGTCCATAAGTCTCTCCAGGATCATCAGACCCAACTGTGAAGCTGCAGCCTTAAGGGTACTTTGTAAGAGTCTACTCCTTTGAAAACAGGCAATTCACACAGACTTTGTGCTCTGATCTGCTTCCCCATCCTGTCACTCTGAAAACAAGCAGGGCAGCCTCTGTGGAGAACAGTCTGGCAGTTCCTCAAATGGTCAAACCTAGAGTTACCATATGACCCAGCAATTCCACTTCCGGGAATACTCCCGAGAAAAACGAAACCAGTTTTCTCCTCACAAAACACAGTACACGTGAATGTTCAACAGCAGTGTTAGTCATAATGGCCAAAAAATGGAAGAACAACCCATGTGTCCATCAACAAATGAATGGATAAGCAAAATGTGGTATCTCCATAAAGTAAATAATGTTCAGCAATAAAAGGAAATGAAGTACCAATATATGCTACAACATAGACAGGCCTTGAAAACATGATGGTAAGTGAAAGAAGCCAATCTCAAAGGACAATACTTAGTATGAGGCCATTAATATGAAGCATCCAGAATAGGCAAATGTAGAGACAGAAAGGAGATTAGTGGTGACCTAGGGGTGGGGGTATGAAAGGTGGCAACTAAGGGGTGAGGGGTTTCTTTGTAGGGGTAATGCAAATGTTCTAAAATTGCATCTGGTGATAATTACACAACTCTGAATACACTCAAACCACCGAACTGTACACCTTAAATGGATGGATTGTACATATATGAATTATATCTCAGTAAAGGGATTTCATATATATGGCAGCAGAGAGACACTGAAAGCATGGAGGCTCAGAAATAAGGCTGTCCAGCTCATCTAAGTCACTTAACTTTCCTGAGCCTCTATTTCCTCATCTGTAAAATGGGGGTATCATCATCTACCTAGCAAGGCTGTCAGGAAAAGTGAATAGAAAAAAAGTACTCAGTGTACTAACCAAGTGCCTGTCATGCACAAGGTCCTAGCTTCAATCCCCAGTACCTCTATTAAAAAAAAAGAAAAGAATCCTCTGTACCTCCATTAAAAAAAAAAGACTCTCTAAAAGTGAAGGTGAGGTGATAACCAATTTTATAAGGCTACAATAATTAAGACAGAGGATAACAGGAAAATAGATCACAGAAAGAAAAAATGTAGTCCAGAAAACATAGCCCATAAATGTCATAATTTAATAAATGCTAAAGGAATCCTCACAAATAAATTGGGAAAGGGAAGGATTAATAACTGATGTCAGAATAACCAATTGACAATTTTGGGAAAACAAGAGAGAGTGACACTCAATTAACCTAAGAATCAAAATAAAACTCTAGATAGAATTACATTTTAAATACTTTTTTGAAATCAAACCAAAAAAATCAGAAGTAAACACAATTTCACTTTTGTACAACCTCTTAGGCGAGGATAACTTTCTAAACCTAGGAGCCATAAGAGGATCACAAAGGGACAGATCAACAAACCTAGGTATAAAAAACATAAAACACCAGGATGCTTAAAAAAAATAAGGCAAGAAACAGATTGTGAAAAAGGATCTATCAATAGGATGCATAAAGAGTTATCCTATTATTTAAAATGCTCAATATAATTCAATTTACAAAATTAAGACCACCAGATAATAGATCTTCACCAGGGAGAAAATACAATTAGAAAAAATACATGGCCCCAATATGTGCTGCCAAACTGCTTCCCAGACTGTGTATACCAATTTACATACATCCTGGCCAACAAGTAAGAGGATCATTAAAAAAACCAAAAAACAGCTTTGCTAATGTGATCAGGGGAAATGGTATCCCTTGCTCTACTTTGTAATTCTTTCATAATAAGACTGATTATCTTTTATTGTTAATTAACCATTTTTATTTCCCCTGTGGAATCCTGTTCGGGTCTCTTGCTTTTTTTCTGTTTGGAATTCTCACCTTCCACTTATTATTTCACATGTGCTAGGTTGTCAGAGCTGTCCTCGCTGTACGCAGGAAACTGCAAGTGAGTGCCTTGCCCAGGGTCATTCAGCTAAAATAGGGAAGTAAGAGTTGGACGCAGGGTCCTAACCATTGTACAATCCTGCCCTCTTGAGTCAATAACATACCCAGGTTCCTGCCTCTAGGCCAGAGAAGGGGAGTTCATGCTGAGCACCTCAGTGGGAAGCCAGAGCCATGGCTCAAACTCCTGGAGGCCTTTCCAGGTCGGCACCTGTGATCTGGAGACAGGCTCTGGAGCCTTCTTCACAAGCCAGTCAGCTTTTATCCTCAGGAAATTCTCCAGGTCTAATCCAGAGCATGGATACCTTCTCTACTGGCTATAACTGTTTACAGTAGAGAAAAGCCCCCTGGCTTGAGCCAAGTTCAATGCTGGGGCTTACAGGGGGAGACAGCACTACTTCCAGAGGACACAGCCAGGATGTGGCTGGGGGCCAGGTCCCACTAAGGGAGGGGGACCCTACCCAGGGAAGAGAAGACCCAATCTGGAGACAGATGAGTTGTCCTCCAGGAGCCATGGGATGTCACCAAGAGGAGAATCCCATTCTCTATGGGTCCTCAGAGCTGATGGGACAGGGCAGAGTTCATCAGTCACAAAGAAAAGGTTCCCTGTGGGACGTGAGTGCCCCATCATGGGGTGTGATCAGGAAGGGTCACCACAGAGTAGATTCCTGAACCAGATGGAGGCCGGGTGATCTCCAAGCTCTCACTCAACTCAATAAAACAAACATAGCTAACATCATGAATATGGACCATGTGCCAGGCACTGTAGTAGGCACTTCTTAATGTATTAACTCACTAAATTCCTATAACAACGATGAGTTACCTTCATAGGAGGAAAGTGAGGCCCATGTTGATAGGTATATTGTCCAAGGTCATTTTCATAAGGTGATGGAGTGCAAAGAATTGGAATGCAAAGATTCTGGTCATTGCTAGGGTGATCAACTTGTCCTGGTTCACCCAATTTTAGCCTGGTTCCAATTTTAGCACCAAAGGTTCTGCACCCTGAGGGACCTCTCCTTAGTCCCAGACAACTCAGGACAGTTGGTTGCCCTAGATTTGGGCTGCATGCTGATGGATGAGACATCACTAGAGTCAGAGAGGAGAGAGGGAAGGCAACCCAGGAATGGGCCATGGCAGGAGCAAAGGCCCTCTGGGGCTCCACCTTTAAGCCCTGCCTCCTCCTGCAGTTTCTGGGAGCCTCGCCAGAGAGGAAGGCTCTAGCCCTGAATCATTTCATGCTACTTGGTGTTGCATGCATGCCCACAGACCCCAACAGGGGCTCAGGGGTAACAACGACAGGGGGCAACATCAGCCTCCTCCATCAACATCTGGACAGCAGAAGGATTCAACCGCACCTTTCCCCAGGGCCCCCCCAATCACCCACACTTAAGCTACAGTGAAGACCAGAGACCCTGTGGGGAAGGCCCTGTAATAAACACAAGGCATAATTATCCTTATAATTATAATTATTATTGCAAGAAGACCAAACTGCATGTCCCCCAACCTCTAATTAGGGCAGTACTTTGTGTTAATAAAAAAGCTTTTTAATTCAAGATACAAGAGTCCTTCATTAAAGGTTATCTTGTTAATTCTAATGAATGCCCGATGAAAAGTAACTGGTGGGCAGAACGGGGGCAAAACAAGCAAAATCCAAGCAGTAAGCAGAACGTTCTGCGGGAAGTCAGGAGGGCTGAGTCAAGCTTGTGTTGTTCTCTAGAAACACAGAACTCTGACCCCTGCCCAGTCCCTGCTGAGAGGTGGGCCTGGACACAGGGCCCCGCAGCGGGAAGATGAGAGGGTAATGAGCCCCTGCAGCCAAGTCAAGGGGCCCAAGGGAAAAGGTCGGGGACTCAGGATGGCAGGCCCATGGGCCTCGTGGTCTGACCAAGAAGCAAGGAAATCTGCCTCCAGTGTGACCCAGTCCCACCCAGCATATCTTTTTTTTTTTTTTTTCACAAATTGTCTATTTTCACAAATGTCTTTTTTCATGGACTCTCAGGATTAGGAGACTGGATGTTACTTAGCCCATGTTTTCCAAACTTCCCAGGAAGAATCATCTGGAGAGGTGGGTCCTAGGCCTCTATCCCTGCGATTCTGCCTCAGTGGGTCAGGAATGGTGCCAAGGCATTTGTGTTTCTAACAGGTATTACCAAGTGACTCTTACCAATAAGCAAACTGAGTAACAAAGCCTCCAATCTAAGACCCAAAATTCTCTTAATGCCTCTACTGGAGGGCTCAGAGTTCTTGAATACTTTTGGTGATGGGGAGCTCACCTCCCTTCCACAGAATGTTTTTAACTGTTAGAGAGTTCTTTCATGAACCATATGATAACTGCTACCCTGCCACTACCTGGTGGTCCTTCTGCTCTCTTGGATCATGCATAGATATCTGCCCCTATGTGACAATCCTTTACATTAGACAAGGATGAAGTTGATTAAAGCTTTTCCCCAGGCAAGAACATCCCAGAACTTCAATCTCCATGGTTTTAGAAGCTCCCTTCAGAGAGCTGGGACTGGACCAACCAGAACTTGCTCCTGTGCAGGTTTTCAGTCTTTGACATATGACTGCAGCCACCTTTCACTGACACCAGCTGCGTGCCCGAAACTGCCCAGGGCCTCAGACCTACCATCTCATTTACTCCTCAAAACTACCCCGTAAAGTCAGTTATATACTTACCTCCATTTAACAGAGGAGAAAACTGACCCTCAGAGATGTTAAAGATTAGATTGCTCAAGGTCACATGATTGATCCAAGGTCACCCAGTTAATGAAGTAAGAGTTTACAGTTATAAAGTGCTTCCTTACATGCAAGGCAGTGATCTCAGCACTGTCACAGTAACTCTTTTTACAATTTTACAATTTTATTTTTAGTTTTTTTTATTGAGGTATAGTTGATTACAACGTTATATAAGTTTCAGGTATACAAGTGATTCACAACTTTTAAAGGTTATACTCCATTTATACTGATAAAATATTGGCTAAATTCCCATATTGTACAATATATCCTTGAAGCTTTTTTCATACCTAATAGTCTGAACCTCTTAATTCCCTACCCCAATCTTGCCCCTCCCCTCTTCCCTCTACCCACTGGGAACCACTAGTCTGTTCTCTATACCTGAGTCTGTTTCTTGTTTCTTATATCCACTAGTTTGTTGTATTTTTCAGGTTTCACATTTAAGTGTTACCATACAGTATTTGTCTTTCTCTGACTTATTTCACAAGCACAATACCCTCTAAGCCCAACCATGTTGTCGCAAACGACAAAATTTCATTCTTTTTTATAGCTGAGTAATACCATATTAACTCAATCCTCACCACAGCTTCATGAGATGGGAACTAATATCACCACCTTCGTTTTTAGAGGAAGAATCTGAGGCACAGATCTGCGGGCTTGGTTAGTAAGAGGCATAGCTGGCCCTGAACGCATGTCCCTAACCGCCATAAACACAGCCTCCCTACAGTATGTAACTCTCACTTGGGATGGTCAGCTGCTCTGAAACAAAAGAGAAGATTGTGAGTTCCAAAGAGCAGGCAGGTTTTCCAAGATTTACAGAAGATTCCTGTGCACACTGCTATATTGTAGTTACCACGGAGTTATACTAAGGGGGCTTAGAGTTGAAAAAGCTGGTGAAAGAATTATCCAGTATCAGAGCCTGAATGTATCACTTATGGGCTATGGAATCTCAGGCAGGACCCTCCGACTCTCATGTCCTTGGTTTACATCTCAAGGAGATGCCAAGGTAGGAGCTGATTATCTATCTCCAAGACCCCTCCCAGCTGCCATCGTGGGTTTCAGCTGGTGGGTCTCAGGCTGGCTACACACTGGGTCAATCATCTATAGGCTCTTGATACCTGAGTCTCATTCCCAGAGATTGTGGTTTAATTAGTGTGAGCTGGGGCTTGGGAATCAGGGTTTCTCAAGCTCCCCTGGTGACTCTGATATGCAGCCAGGGTAGAGAACTCCGCACTACACCATCACCTCTCAGACTACAATGTGCCAACAGATTATCTGGGGATCTTGCTAAGACGAGGCTTCTTATGCTGCCAGACTGGGGTGGGACCTGAGATCCTGCATTCCTACCAGACAAATCCAAGGACCACTCTCAGTAGCAAGGGCTAGTGCAATGCAGTGGTTCTCAAAGTGGGGTCCCTGGACCCACAGCATCAGCATCTCCCCAGAACTTGTTAGAAATGCACATTCTCAGGCCCCACCCCAGACCTACAGAATCAGCTCTGGGGGCGGGGCCCAGCCACCTGTGTTTTAACAAGCCCTCCAGCTCGAGTTTGAGAATCACTGGCATAGAGGGACTGGGCCTCCACCAGCTGTGGTGACTTGGCCCTGACTGATGGTGATGATGATGGCAATCGTGACTTAACTCACATTAACAAAGTGCAGGGGCTTTAAGTGTGCTCATTCGTGGAAGGTTATTTTGCCCTGGGTGCCTCCCGCTTCCCCTCAGATCAGGCTGTTTCAAGACAGAGCCACTGTCTCTTCATTCTTCTCTCTTGCTTGTTCATGTTTCTGGCTCTGAAGGAGGCACAGGTGGCCCTTGGTGTGGAAGCGGCGGGACTCAGGTCCCGGCCCCTCTGCTATCAGCCGTGGGGTCTCAGGGAAACAATTTTTCTGGGGGTTTTGTCTCCTCTTCTGTAAATGAGGGTTTCGACCATGGAATTTTGTGGTGGTGGCAGGGGGGGCAGTCTCAACTAGGCTGGACATTCTGTGACTCCCTGTTTTTACTGGGCAAAGATCTTTGGCCAGTGCTCTTGTCAAAGCGAAGAGATGGCAAGCTGCAGGCACGCGTTTCTGAATTGTCCTTCCTTAGAATGTGCTGGAATATGCACTCTAATGAGGATACCTGAGGCTCAGTGGAGCTGGCCACCCATGTCCATGAGTAAAGAGTGGGGATTTGAACCCAGGGTAGTCCGACTCCAAAGCCCACGGTCTTTCCACAGCCCCACACTGCACTCACTCTTCCTATCATGGTCAGAAGATAGTCCTAAAAAAAGTAAGATAATAATAACTTATGCTTATATGTATCTTCCCATGTGCCTGAGACTTTTCTAAGCGTCTGACACACCTTATCTAATTTAATCTTCACAACAACCTCATGAAGTAGGTAGTACTACGTTCATCCCTGTTTAATCACTGTAGAAACGGAGGCCGAGTCGGTGAATAGAGGAGGTGCAGCTGGAACCCAGACAGTCTGGCTGCTCTACCTGAGAGAGCTCAGTCCAGCAGACCAGGACCTGGGGTCGTGTGAGGGCAGCAAAACAGAGGCCCTGGGTGGAATGGGACTCTCGTTCAGGAGGCTGGTACAGAGAAAATAGATTTTTCTGGAACGTGAGTTGAAAACTTAAACACGGGTCTGCTGGGGAGAGCCAGCAGCCCTTTTGGAAGATCAAACTCCCAGCGCCTCCATGTGTATTCCAGGGCTAGGGGCTGGGAGTTGGCACCCTGGCCTAAGAAGCAAAACTGTAAACAGCTGGGCCTCTGGGCCTCGGGCTGCCAGCCTGTGAAATGCCATTTGATCTCCAAAGCTGGGAGGCGCGGGGAGCAGAGAGCGAGCAAACAGCAGTCACCAAGGACTGGTGTCAGTGCACTGCTGCACACGGTTGGGCTGGACTCTTAACTGGTACTTATGCACAGTGTTCACGGAGCGAACTAACTCTAGAAGGCCGAAGACAAAAAGAGTCCTGGCCCCATTGTCAAATCCCCTTCCCCAGAGACAACTGCTTTAGGGATTTTCGGGGATTTTGCTGGTGTTTAATTCCCAATCTCTAGCACAGCCTTTCCTGGGAAAACCCATCTGTCTCATACCACCTGGAGAGGAAAGGTCAGAGGAGGAGTTCACCAAGCACTGCAGAAGTCCAGAAAGTTCCACCACAATAGCAGTTATACTGGGCCCTGTCAGGGAGGTGGAGAGAGAAGGGCAAAAGGCACTCAGGAAAGGGGAAATGTGCATGGCGTCTTCTGGGAACAGGGGAGACCACTAAACTTGAACATGGCCACGGGCTTGGGGATGTTTCTTTTACTGCCTACTTTATAGATCTCTGGATTGTGTGATATTTTTACAACAAGCATTTATTACTTCTTACAGATATCCTCCGTTTAAAGAAACTAGCATCCCAAACATCCAGCTACCCATGGGGAATGTGCTCAGAGACCTGGACCAGTGGAGAGCCGTCTCGATGGGGACATGGGGAACAGGGTAAAATCCCACCAGGGCCAAGCTCAGAGAGGCTACTGCAGAGCACAGCCAACAGCCCAACAAGTGCTGCACACACGAGAAACCGGAATTTTAGAGGTTCTTTTTCCCCAACCTACTACAGAGTCCCAGCCTCTCTGGTAAATGCTGGGACTGCAGAGTGTCTGCCTCCAAAAGCAAAGCTGAGCTTCTGGCCCCTGGCCAGCGGCCAGCACAGCCAACAGTCAGGACAAGCTCTAACCACACAGGAACAGCCAGAGCCCTAAAAAGGAGAAAGTGCCTACGGCGTGGGCCTGAGAGCTCTCTCTTCCAGATCCAAGCTGAGGCTTTTCTTAGGCTGGGGATTTCTTGCTATGGGATCTCAGGCAAGTTACTTAACCCCAGCTTGAATTTCTCCTGCAATAAAATGAGAACAAGAATTCATGCAAAAACCTTCACATGCATGTTCCTAGCAGCGTCATTACAATAACCAAAAAGTAGAAATAGTTCAAATGTGTATCAGCTGAGGAATGGATAAGCAGTGTGGTAGCTTCATATACTAGAATATCACTTGGTCATAAAAAGGAATGAAGTGAGGGAGGGTGTAGCTCAAGACGTAGAGCACATGCTTAGCATGCATGAGGTCCTGGGTTCAATCCCCAGTACTTCCTCTAAAAATAAATAAATAAATAAGTAAACCTAATTACCTGCCCTCCCCCCCAAAAAAGAGTGACAGTGAAATAGTCATTAATATATATATATATATATATATATATATATATATATATATATATATATATACACACACACACACACACACATATATATATACAGGAATGAAGTGCTGATACAACATGGATGAACCTCAGAAACATTATGCTAAGTGAAAGAAACCAGTCACAAGATTCCCTTTATATAAAATGTCTAGAATAAGCAAAGCCATAGAGACAAAAGGAGACTGATGGCTGCAAGGGGCTTGAGGAGATGGGGGAAATTGGGAGTGACTGCTTAATGGTACAGGGTTTCTTTCTGGGGTGATGAGAAAATGTTCTAAGATTGATGGTCGCGATGATTACACAAACTTGTGAATATACGAAAAACCACAGAATGTTACACTTCAAAATGGTGAATTTAATGGTATGTGAATTATTCCTCAACTTACAAAAAAATGAGGACAAGATGATCCAACTATCATGGTTGTTCTGAGCAGGAAATACAATGTCCACAAGGGGCTAAGCACTGCATGGCAGACAGTGTGTACTCAGTGAACAGGAGATGCTGTTAGGAGGATCCAAAGACATTGTTTTGATGTGAGAATTCATTACAGGGTTGTGCTTCAGCTCTGCTGCTCCCTGAAGAAGGAAGAGGATCTCTGGCAGTCACTTATTCTAACAACCCCACAACAAGGAAACAACTCTGTGCGTGTGTGTGCGTGCGTGCGTGTGTGTGTGTGGTGTGTTATCATGGGATCTGGGACTTGCCAAAACAATCCCTGCTTCTTCCTGGCAAGCCAGCCAACAACCTTAAAAAAAAAAAAAAGCTATATTTAATTAAAATCAAATAATCCCACACAGAAGACAACGAAGTGATGCACGATCACTGATTTGAGATATTCAATTATTTAATTCAATCGATGACTCATCGCTAACACATAGAACAAAAGGGAATAGGAACAGCAGCCACGATGATGCCAACAGGGCGGCCACTAACAGCTCTGAGGCTATCACAGCTGGTCGGAGCAGAGGCCACATGCTGAGTCAGACTTGGAGAGGCCTGGGCAGGCCCTGAGGTCTTCTACAAGGGCAACAGCAGCCAACACTGACTGAGCATCATCTCATTTAATCCTGACTATAGCCTCCAAGGAAGGGCATTGTTGACCAGTCCCCTTTTTGCAGAAAAGGAAACTAAGGCCCAGAGGTTAAGAATTTGTTCAAGGTCACACAATAAGTAAAGAAGAGGTGGAGCTTGGCTTCCTCTCAAGGATGTTGCCTTGCAGAGCAAGTCTGGAGACCTGGATCTGCTGCTGCCCTTAACACAAGTGACCTCGAGCAAGTCACTCCTGGACCTTGATCTGATCATGTGTAAAATACAGGGAATGAATTCAGCTCGTCTCTCTCCAAGTGCGCTCGTCTCTCTCCAAGTACGGAACACATAAATTTGGCAACTACAGATCAAACTTCTCACACTGTCACATGCTCATGAGTCACCTGGAGATCTTGTTAGGATGCAGGTTCTGATTCAGCAGGTCTGGGGTGGGGCCTAGGGATCTCTGCATTCCTAACAAGCTCCCCAGTGATGCTGATGCTGCTGGTCCTCAGACCACACTTTGAGAAGGACTTAGATGGTGATCACTTTACAAATGACAGCAGTCACACAGTGAGAAAGTCCCATTTCAAATTCTCACTCCAGAGTCAGTCATCACCCCTAAAGTCCTTGCTTTACCTCCTCTTTATGGGGGAACAGATTCAGGCCCCACATGAATACCTAAGATTCCATAACTGTGTTCTGCTTTCATATTTATCTAGATGGTTATCAACTATTAATAAAAAATTATGTTGATTTTCCTTTTACAGTAATAATATAAAGTTCTTTTTAAGTTGTATCTAAGCTAAATTTATTTAAAGAAAAATGATCATAGTTAATACTTTCATGGCACTGAGCACATGCCGGCCACCATTCTAAACATTTACAGGCATTACACAATTTTCATCCCCCCAAAAACTCTAGAAAGTAAGGACCTTTTACAGATGAGAAAACTGAGACTTAGATCAGACTTAACTTGATAAGAAAGATCAATCAGCTTGCCCAAGATCACACAGCTAATGAGTGGCTGAGCCAGGCTTCAAACCAGGGCAGCCTGACTTCAGAGTCGATCACACTACTCCACCGATGACAGAGTACAGCTGGCCCTCTGACTTGGCCCAAACCGTGACCATCACATGCACATGGTTAAAGGGAGGCAAACACTTGTTCCTTGCAGGCAGGGACAGTGACCTTTCACCTCTCCACCTCCCCAACACCCCCAGTGCCCGGCAAAATGCCCAGCCCACAGGAGAAGCCAACAAATGTCCCAGAATAAATTTCCCTGGTCTGACTCATTGGGCAGAGGAGACCTGGCTGTCTCCTTGCAGTAGCTGAGGCTGCTGACCACAGGGCAGGAGTCCACATGCACGGGTAGGTGTCACCAGGGGTAATGAAATGCCAGACAACTCAGTTAGCCTGGAGCCCACTTCCGAGCGGGGTGGAGGGTGAGGGGGCTGTGGCTGACAGCTGGGGAGACTGCACTTACTCAACAAAGGCGGCGCCCCAGGCATGACAGAGCTGCAGATATTGACTGGATTTCTACAATGCCTTTTATCTTCCTCAAATAATCACTCAGGCTTGTAATAATAAGGAATTCTACCCTGCAAGGAATGCTTTCTCAGAGCAGTAATTGGGCTTCCTGAGGTCACAGCTGGACAACTGAATGGACCCAGGAAGCGGTAGCAAACGCCTCCAAGCAGTGCCTTGTGCTCAGCATCTGACCTAGCCAAACACCAGTGCCTGGCTGAGGGCCACACGCTCCCCCACGTCCACCTGCCAGTCCTTGAACTCACTCACAGCCCAGACGTGGCTCACACCATTCCCAGTCTAGAATCCCCTTCCCTCTCCTCTCTGCCCCCGCAATTCCTCAAGCCAGCCCAGCCCCACCTCCCCCAGGCAGGGTGCCCCAACCACCTCACCTCCAACCTCAGGACACCTGCCTTAGTGCTCATGTTGGACCACTGTCTCCCAGCTGGTAAGTATCTACAGACTTGCCTCCAGGACCCGTGAGCAGTGAATGTGCCTGGAGGAGCATGTGTCCTCCTGCTGACTACCCTTGAGCCTAGCACAGAGCTGGGCAAACATTTTTGAACTTAACTATACCCTCAACCTCTGGGAAGCTTTGTCTTGTGGGGGGGGGTCCCCCTTTATAAAATGAAAGTTCAAAAGCCCTTTTGGGGAATGAACGAAAGAATGAGCTAGTGTCTTGGCTTTGAGCTCATGGCAAGAACCATGCTGTCTATGACATAGATGTGATTATTCTAATATGGTTTTACTGTTACCTGAAAGAAACCAGCTTTATAACCATGTGGCTGTTTCTCCACTGAGGAATCCCTCTCTCTGGCCTCCTCACCCTGCCCCCACCCTCCATCCCCATCACCTGAATACTGCTTCCCATTCAAGAACCTGTGGGAACTCATGCCACACAGGGTGAACACACCCTCTGCAGCCCAGCATTCCTGCCGAGGATCTGGGTCCCACCTCCCTTTTTATATATCCTGCTTGCAACTCTGCTTCCGCTCTCCAGCTGAGCCAGATTGCTCACTGTTCCCTGCAAATTCTTTCTTTTCCCACGTCTGTATTTTTGCTACTTCTGTTCCCCATTGAGTAGAACATCCTCCTTTATCCTTAAAATCTTTTTCTGGAAAAGGAGAGAAAAGGAGAAACAAGGTCTTATTTAAATGCCACCTCTCCAAGAAGCCTTTACTCAGGTCCTCAACTGATGTAACTGCTACTGCCCGTAAGTGCCCTTTGCACGTTTGCTGCCTCTGTCTGGGCACCTCTGTCTGTGTCTTAGTGAGGATGATGAATGTGTTTGTCTCACTCTTCCTGCTTGGGTGGAGAGCTCCTTGAGGGCAGGGATTAGGTCCCACTGAGATGGGTGGCATGTTCCAGAGGGCACAGGAGGCCAACAGACTCCAGTTCGAATTTCAGCACAAGATTTGCCTGCTGTGAGAATCCAGGAAAACCCCTGCATCTCATGAAGTCTCAGTTTCCCCTTCTATGAGTGACATGAGAACACCACCTGTCCAGAGCTATTGATAAATCAGAAGCAATCATTCATGCAACAAAGATCTCCTGAGTATCCAGTACATGCTACTACCATCCAAGGATACGATGGTGAGCAAAACAGAGTCCCTGACCTCAAGAAGCTTGCACGTTAGTGTGGGAAGAGTGGTAATGCAGAGGCAAATATAAGAAAGAATGTCAGGCAATG
The DNA here is from genome assembly GCF_036321535.1 of Camelus dromedarius. Classification (NCBI taxonomy): domain Eukaryota; kingdom Metazoa; phylum Chordata; class Mammalia; order Artiodactyla; family Camelidae; genus Camelus; species Camelus dromedarius. Next base: position 33,489,684 of record NC_087443.1, on the reverse strand, counting down.
ATACTGCTCTCAAAAAAATAAAACAGTATAATGGGAGAGCATGTAAGAAGGGGCACTAAGGCAATCCACACTAGGGTGGTCAGGAAGGGCTTCTCAGAGGAAGCAGCATTTAGCCAAGATAAGAATAAAAAGAAGCAGGGCATACAAAGATCTGTGCAAAAGACAATCCAAGCAGAAATACCAGCAAGCGAATGGCCTAATGAGACACCTGCTGGAACTCAGTAAGCAGCTCCCACCTCCTTCTCCTCTAATCTTCCTGTCCTCTGCAGAGCTCCACAGAAAGACACAACGCACACTGAATACGTGTTTGCCAAAATGGACTTGGCAGAATGAGGAATCCTGGGATAAACTGAAGCATGAAAAAAATATGCATGTTAGCAAAACAGTCAACCAAGATGAGGCAGATGCCAATTAATTGGCTCTTAGTTCCTCATCTTTGATGATAATGACCTTTTGGAGCACCTGTCTCAGAACACACTACAATTTCCTGATGTCTAAAGGAAGTCAGAGAGCAGTCATTTCAGCCTGTGTCACCACATCTACAGCTCAGGGTTTGTCAGGGCTCCATTCCAGAATGACTGGCTTTGCCAGGCCCCTGCGTCATGTACCTCCATCCCCAGCTGCCTTGTCAGCCAGAGCTATGTTGCATTTCTGGCAGTATTTGATTTTTTTAAATTTTTAAAAATTAAAGTATATTTGATTTACAATGTTGTGTTAGTTTCAGGTGTACAGCAAAGTGATTCAGTTATATACATACATACATACATATATATACACACTTTTTCAGATTCTTTTCCATTATAGGTTATTACAAGATATTGAATATAGTTCCCTGTGCGGAATGAAGGTCCTTGTTAATTTATCTGTTTTATGTATAGTAGTATGTATATGTTAATCCCAAACTCCTAATTTATCACCCCACTTCTCCTTTGGTAACCATGATATCTTTTCTATGTCTGTGAGTCTATTTCTTGTTTGTAAATAAGTTCATTTGCATCACTTATTTAGATCACACACATAAGTGACATCATATGTTATTTGCCTTTCTCTTATTTACTTCACTTAGTATGATAATCTCTAGGTCCATCCATTTGCTGCAAATGGCATTATTTCATTCTCTTTTATAGCTGAGTAATATTCCATTGTGTATATACATATACCACAGCTTCTTTATCCAGTCATCTGCCGACGGACATTTAACTTGTTTCCATGTCTTGGCTATTGTAAACAGTGCTGTTATGAACACTGGGGTGTGTGTATCTTTTTGAATTAGTGAGGAGTGGGATTGCTGGATCACATGGTAACTCAGTTTTTTAAGGAACCCCCATACTGTTACATAGTGGCTGGAAGTATTAGATTTTAATAAACTCCTCAGTCTTGCTAAATCACTGCCCCTCACCAAGGCTAACACTTTCATACTTGAGCAACGCAAGCTTTTGATGCCACAGAATTATCTATTCAACTACCTCTCTGAGGCAGAGCATTTTCATTCTTCTACCAGTATACATTTTTCAAAAGCTGATAATTATGCTTCCTAATACTGCACTTTCTCAGTACCCTTCCTCAAAAGACTGCAAAATCAGATCCCTGTGAGAGTCAGCTAGGAATGCAGACACAGGATGTGAGCTGGCCTGGGCATGGAAGCCCTTGGCAGGACCTGTGCACTCAATACAGCCTGGTCAAGTCCCTGTCTCAGCCACCTGTCACCTCCCAGTGACAGGGCGCCATCTGCTGGTGGGAACAGGAGAAAAGTGGCCAAAGTGAGGTGAACCTGGGTGGAGGGAGGGAAGGCGGGCGAGGAAGGAGGAAAGTCGGGGAACACATCCCTTCTCTCATTAGCCTTGGCCTCCCCACTTGGTTATCACACAGCTCCTAGCCTAGTCGCTCAGTTTCCTGAGGATGGATCAAGACCATGTTCCTATTCATTCCTGCTCTCTCTCCCTCTCCACCGCCCCCTTTCTCTCTCACACACATACACACACAGAGCTATCCAGAGGCCTGCCTAGCCCCCCTGAACCCGCCAGAAGAAGGAAGTTCCAGGTCGTAAATAGTAACAGTGGTTCCCAAAATTCGAGGCAGGGGAGAATCACACAGGTTCATGTTAAAATGCAGATTGCTTTGCACCCTCTGAGATTCTACTTTGAAAGCAGAAGCAGCTCATGGGGGCTGCCCCACCTTCTCCTTACCACCTGAGACATCCTACATGGTCAGGCAGACATTACTTTCCTCCTTTCAGGGAATGGGGTAGGTCAACTGTGGTTCCAAAACAATGTGAGACGAGAGGCAAGGTAAGGGGGAAGAGGGAGCTTCAAGTTGCTGGGGTATCTGAGTTCTCCTCTTCCTCGACCCCCAGATGCTCAAGGGAGGCAGTGGGGTACACGGGGGAAGGCAGGGCTAAGCCGCACAGAGCTGTGCTGAACTCTGGCTCCACCTCTAAACTGTTGTATCACCAGCAGGTCGCCCAACCCTCAGCCCCAGGATCTATAAAACAGGGAAACTCCTACTTCCAAAGCAACATGGCAGAGAGAAGCTGAACAGTTTCATGCTACGGAACACTTAGAAACACTGGATAAAAAAGTTCCATGCCTCAGTTTCTTCATCTGTAAAATGAGGATGTTAATACCACCTCTGTCATAAAAATTCGTGTGAGGATTAAGTGAGTCAAAACCAGTAAAGTGCTGATGACGATGCCTGGCATTTAATAAGAGTGAGCCCCAGGAGTCAAATAATTGAGAGAAATTTCAAAGAGAGAGTGATAGGCAGGTATTGATGCTTTGCTGGCCAGGGCTGGTATGACAGTCTGGGCAACCAGGTGCTAAGGTTTAAAGGCCCAGAAGGGAGCAGAAAGGCAGCTCTGGACCTGCTTCAGGTGGGAAGCAGAAGCTGAAGACTCCTGCAGAAAGCTGGGATTCTGAAGGACTGCCTTTAGTGCAAGAGTGAACTAGGGAGGAAATACACTTTTTGATCATTTGAAAGCTGTTTGGTCTTTGCCCAAGCACTGAAAGAATAAAAGATCCCCTAAGATTCCACATCACAGGCTTCTAGAGTGGCAGGTGGTCCTTTCCCTAAAATCTATTCTTCTCTACTTGTAAAAGTAACATATTCATCAAAGAACATTCAGAAAATGCAGAATAGTATCTTCTAATATCCATTTGCGCTTATTTCTTTCCAATTTTTATCTATGTATATATACATATTTAACGTAATTAGCATCTTACCATCTATATAGTTTGGGATCCTTATTCTTTTCCAGTTCACATTATACATGAGAATTTGCCACTCTTCATTCAAGCACATAATGAAATTTTACGTGCTATGGTTAATAGCTACATAAATTGCACAATATAGCTGTAACAAACATTACTGAAGCCATTTTCCAGTGCTGGTTTTATCGGCTGCTTCAGATTGCTATTTTATATGACACCCATATTGGGTTACTTCACTTCTCTTTCAAGACCCACTTCAATCCACACCTCCTCCATAAAGCCTTCCCAGATTCCTTCAACACCCATCAATATCTCCCGCCTCTGAATTATGACCCCACCTGTGAACCATCCGACACAACTCAGCACGGAGCCCATGTGTCACTCACTGCTCTCACAGCGGCAGGCCAATCTCAGGTGCAGAAGTCCACTGCACATATCCCTGGGAGCCCCCCAGCACCTTGCACACAGCAGGTGCTTGATACATGCTGACTCCTTAGACCCCAGACCCCTCAGATCACATGAGCCTGATGAGCTCCACCTGCCAAAAGGTCAGGATTGCTTGTCCACAATGGCCAGCTCCAACATCCTGCTTCTTTCCTGGGCACTAACTTTAAAGACCCAGCCACCTCCATGGGAAAGTCTCGAGCTTTGGCCAAGACCACCAAGGCTCAAGCGGTTAACTCCTCTCCCAAGTTGGCCAGAGCTTTGCGGTGCTCACAACCCCGGCGATCAGCAGCCATCTGCCCCCCACCCCGGGACAGAGTGGTGGGGAGAGGGCCCAGTCCTCATCTGAAGACCAAGGCCAGTCACACTAGGCTAGTCATGCCTGGTATCATCCACCATGGGGAGGTTGTGAAAATTCAACTAGGCAGCACTTGTGAGGCACCTGCACAGGGCCTGGTACCAGGGCTACTCGGCAGGGCCAGCCACTGTCACCTGGTCCAAGGGCACATACATACATACTTGGCATCATCGGCAGTCTGAGAGCAGGCAGACGGGCTTCCGGTGGATGGAACCCCTCACTCAGTGTTTTTCAACTTCTTTGCCCATGACCTATAGTAAGAAATATGTCTTATGCTAAGACCCTGTATACACAAACTAATCACACGGGCAGTAAAAGTCCACGGAATGCTGCTCCTCACGACAAGGGGTGCACACTGATACTGTCTCTATCTCATTTCCAGGCTGATTCCACGAACTGTGTACAGGGCGCCCTGCAGCTGGACAGGCCATGCCCTCACTCACCCAGGGTGTCAGAGCCGCTCTCCACCGTCTCGTTGACCTTCCTTGCAACTCTGGCCACAGCCTCACCCATCTTCCTCAGCATGCAGACGCGGGTGTCCTGCCGCCAGCCACCCGGCTGGTCTGCCACTCACAAGGGGACCTGCTGCCTGGGGAAGACACGGGGCTGTGAAGCACTCGCCCACCAGGCACGGACCCACCCCAATCCATCCTCCTCAGGGACCCAGGCTGTGAGAAAGGCCAAAGAAGAGAGATATAGCAACTAGATGGAAATAAAAAAATCTAGGTGTCCTAACTCCCAGCGTAGGAGTTTTCCTACCATACCTGCTCCCTCTTTCCCCATCTCCAGTACTCATCCTCAATAACCACAAACATGTATGAAGCATCTACTAGGCAGAGCCTAAGAATGAAGAGAACAGAAATGCAGCAAATAGCTTTGACTTGTGATTCTGATAAAGACGAGTTTTCTAAGGCACATCACTGAGGTAATCCTGGCCTTACAGCAGAGAAGAAAGGGAAGGTAAATCTCCAAGCTGTCCAGGGTCTGTGCTAACCTGAGCAGGGTCTAGGATGATCACTTTCAACTGGGCACTGTGTCTGCAATTCTACTAGTTGCCACCAGGTGGGGGAAGTGGTTCCCTAGGCCATAGAGCCCGTTGATGAAAACTAGTCAGATTAAAAACCACCTCCCGTGGCAAGCTTGGACACTCACCCTAAGTGTGGGTCAGAGACTGCACATCAAGGCAGGAACGGAAATAGCCTGCAAAGTCTGGGTATCAGAGCAAGTCACTAGGAGGAGGGGCCCCTTACATTCCAGAGGATGCTCTGGGTACAGCACAGATGTGCCCTAGACCTCCAAGAGATTCTGGCTGCCCAGTCTCATGTGGTTCCATGAAAGAAAAATCATGCCAGCCAGTGGGAGCAATCAGTGCACAAGGTAGCTCTCCTGGAACCAGACCCCAACCACAGGGCCCCAAGACAACCCAACCCCATAGGTCCAAGTTCTGGGCTCCTTGAGCTATCTGGTCAATCCTACAAGGGTAGTGGTAGCAGAAAATCAGAGTGTCCTAAAGGGGAGAAACAGGAACCACCAGCCCACATGGGTCTGTTCTGGGCTTGGGGTTCCAGGCACCAGAGGGCAGCCTTAGAAAATTTCAAGGGAAGCACTTCAGACCCTGGAGACCCTTTGGCACAGGGTCACACTACTACTGTCCCAGCAAGATATCCCTCTCCAGACATCCCCAACTTCTGTTTCCTCAGAGTGTTCACCATAGTCCCAGGAAATGTTTAAATCCAACAAACATGTCCTGGGCCCTTCTATAAGGCCCACACTGAGCAAGTGAAGGTACAGAGACTTGGCATCAGCCAGAATTAGCTTCCCATCAGGTAAGAGAGACTCAGTGACAAGAGGTAGAATGAGCAAGATGCTAGAGGCCACAATGCCAGGCCTGAGGAACACATGTGACCTCTGCCATGAAGGCACATGGCATGGCTGGGAAAAGGGAACAGAGGCAGGGACTGAGCAGAAGTACCCAAAATGATCAGAAGGAGGGAGACAGGCAATCAGTCTAGGGAGGGGCTAGAGGCCCTCCTACAAGTCTACCTTCTGTTTCTCTGCCAGGAACTAGGGAAAGGTTTTTGAGGAGAGCAGCCTAATCCAGCCACACTTTTGGAAAATTACCAGTGTTGTGAGCAGTTCCATTTGTAAGCAGGAAATACCACCTTTCTTGCTGGGTTGTTTTGAGAAGAAAATGATACATAGCTTTTGAGAAAGGTCTTTGCAAACTGTTAAGCACTTCCCACACTAAATATGTGATCAAACAGGTACAGACAGAAAGTTAGGATATAATAAATGGAATGCCAGAAAAAAGCTGTCCTGCTTTGTGAGAGCTAGCAATACATACGGCCCACCTGTATCTATAACCTGGTTTTACCTGGATACAAGGTTGGGAGAGGGGTGATTTTTGCTTAAACCCTGACCGCAGCCTCCTGCTACGGCTCCCACCCTCATTAGGGAGAACTCTACCTTATCTGAAGCCCCGAGATCTCTGCAAAGGAGCTGCTGCGACACCCCGTCCGCACCAGCTGCTCCTATATTTAGTTACTGGTGTGGTCACTTGGGAACTTTAGAGCCTGGCAGTCGCTCCAAAGGGCAACTCGAGCCTCCGGAGCCATGTGTGCAAGCTCCCCTCACCGCCGGCTCCAGCGGGTCCGCTGGACCATGCCAAGCGAAGGAGCCACTGCGGAGGTGAGAGGCAGCCGGCTGGATTGGACCCAAGTAGCCCGCTCGAGGGCAGTCAGAGTCGACCCACTTTTCCACCCAAGGGAAAGAAGCCCGCTGGGGTGTGTGCGGGATGGGCTTGGCTCCTTGTTTTTAAGTCTTGGGGTTCTCAGCGCCCCGCGCGTGCTTCTCGGAGGGCATCTAAGCATTCTTGGGCTGCGCCTTCCAGGACTGAGCGCAATGGTGAGGCCAGGATCCCAAGGCCTCGCGCAAGGGGCCTGCCTCACCATCTATCCCACCCTCCAGCGTCCGCAGCCAATGGCTCTTCGTTGCCGGCCCTCCGCTCGCCAGGCAGGCGGGGACTGGGGAAAATAAAGCAAAGGGGAGAACGCTGGTGATTGCAGAGGGTCGGGGATTCCCTGCTCCCTGGAAATTGAGAGGCACGCTCTGGGACAGGGGTCTGCAGCTCCCCAGAGCGGAAGCCTATCCTGAAAGTGTGGCTTCAGGGACGAAATTTACAACAGCCTCTCCCAGCAGGGGCGCCTCCCGCAGGGAACGGAGACCCCCTCCGGACGGCTTCCCCGGGCTCCCTATTCCTTGGTACCGCTGCGCCCGCTCCCCCGAGCCAGCCAGGGTCCAGCCTCACTCTGCAAGCCAGAGCCGGCGCGGCGCGAGGACCCCTTGGCACTGTAAAAGCCGCAGCTGGTGCACCGCTGCTCCTTCCACAGGGTGACCTGGGGGAGGGGAGGGTGCGCTCCGGAAACGGGGATACTTCTCTCCCTCTCTCCCCCAGCCCCTCCAGCGCTCAGCCTCAGACTACGTTTACTTTGCGGAGCACGAAGGTGGGGCCCCGTTCTGGGCCGCTCTCTGCTTCACTTACGGCGACAATGCCTCCTAGCGCCCTGCGCAGCGCAGTCACGCTCCCTCGGCCGCCGGCGGCGCCCCATGCAACAGCGGTTCATTGGAGCCGGCCGGGAGGGGCGCGAGAGGCAGCGGGCTCTGAGCACAAGGCCGTTCCGCCAATCGCCGCGCCAGGAGCGGCGCCGGGGCGGGAGCAGGCCGCAGGCCAGGCAGCGCGCGTCCAATCAGCGCATCGGTCCTCACGCCGCTCCCGGGAGCGGCACGCCCGGAAAGGCGGCCGGCGCGCTCTCGTCTACAGGGTGGATCCGCTTTGTGTTAGGCTTCTAAAGGGAAAATGCTTGGGAGCGCGGAGTGTAGACGGGAACGTGCAGCAGATCCCAGGATCATTAGGACTGTGTCTCAGGGGAGCGGAGTTGAATTAGTCAGATCAGGGTACTTTGAGAAACGAGAAGATAGGGAATAGGAAGCTTTTCCAGCGATGTCTTGCAGGCACCCATTCAGGTTTTTACAGACAATAATTCTGGCTACACTAAATTACTTCACCCCTGTAAATCCCAATGTTCTACTCTATAAGATAGGAATTAAAATGTATACACACCTACTTCACAGGGTCACTGTCAGGATTAATACATGAAAAGTTTAGTGCTTGAATCATGAAGGTCTCTCAAGGCTGAGGCTCAAAACTGTCAGTGTCATTTCCATAGTTGTATTGACTTAACCAAGTCAGAATGTCCCCGAAATTCAAAGTGGAGAAATCAGCTCCATCTCCTGATGGCAGGAGCAGCAAAGTTAATGGCAAGGAACACGGATACAGGGACGGATAGAGAATTGGGGCTGTTTTGTAGCTTACTGCAGTGCTCAGTAAATATTCCCACAATGTCTAACACATAGTGGGTGCTCGGTAAGTATTTATCAACAGTCACAATATTTACAGACTTCATTCAATGTAATTAATTGGCAAAATTTTATCCCTCACTCATGAGTATCCATTACCACCTTCAGTTTCAGAAGAGCAAATGAGGGAATCAGGAAGACAGGGCCTTGCAGGAGGAAACCCCACTGAGGCTTCTCTGTGAAGAAGTTTAGCTGGCCTCAAACAGCCTCCTCTAAAGGGAGCCAGAGCATCTTTATAGGACTGGGTCCCTTATGGACCAGGTCCAAGCCTGGTCTCCTCATTGGGAGCCATATATCTTTACCTATGAACAGAGAGAGACTTAGATGTTAGCCAGCACTTGCACATGTAGCCCATGTTAAGCCTGATAGCCTTGTCAGTTGCCTGCTAGATAGGAAACAATTTGGTGTGATGGCAAAATTGTTATCTAGCTATTTCCTGGAGGATCTACCCCTCCACCGAGCAGGATAAATTCTCACGGCACTTGTGGAAGGGACATACCCTGTGGACAGAGCCAGCAGCTAATCTCCTATGACTGAGAGCCCTGATGGGGAACAATTCACATCAGAGAATTACTAGAATCAGTCTCCAGGCCTGGTGTGTTTTGAATTGTGTCCCCTCAAAAAGATACGTTGGAATCTTAACCCCCGGGCCTCAGATTGCAACCTTCTTTTGAGATAGGGTCTCTATAGAGGTAATCAAATTAAAATGAGATCAGCGGGTAGACCCTAATCCAATATGACTGATATCCTTGTAAAAAGAGGAAATTTGGACACAGACACACATAAAGGGATGACAATGTGAAGGGCCACAGGGAGAAGAGCCCCATTTACAAGTCAAGGGTTGAGACCTGGAACAGATCCTTTTCTCACCTTCATCACCTTGATTTGTCAACCCTGCTGACACCTGATTTCAGACTTCTAGTCTCCAGAACTGCAAGACAGCAAACTATTGTTGCTAAGCCGCCTAGTTTTGGGAACTCTGTTACTAAATTAACACAAGGCCTTCAATCTCTCCTTTTCTATTCTATTCTCCTCATATTTGTCTTTATTGTACACTAGGGTAGAAACAAAATATGAAGTCTCAGTGACATGGGTGAGTCAGACTCCATGCAACATCCTTTGCCTCCCTGAGTCCTTCACCTGGGGCCACAACTCTGCCTGGAGCTAAGTGACCAATAGCCAAGAGCTCAAGGTCACTCCAAATCACTGCCACCGGAAACAGACAAATGGTTCACCCCTGTCCCTCTTTTAGAAAGTTCAGCCTGGTGAGAGGTATCCACCATGGGCCCAACCCAGGTACTGCAAGGTTTGCAAAGATGATCAAGAAGTAGTCAGTACTCTTGAAACATTATGCTGTACAGCAGAAATTGACACAACATTGTAAACTAACTATACTTCAATACATACATATGTATATAAAAAAGAAGCAGTCAGTACCCTCAAGACACTGGTACTTTGTTATGGGGAATAATATTCATATAAAAAGTGACTATAATAAGTGTTTCTTACCAATGCTAGGCTACCTTCTGGATATTTGCTATATCTGAGCCCAAATACCACCATCCCCTCCCCCCCAGTGGTGAGCTTGAGTCACCTGGATGGACTTAGAGAGGGTGTCTGCACATCTTTTCCCAACTCTGCATTCAGTGGCATCACCTAGGTTATTGGAAATAGGCATAGTGGGAGAATTTACAGTATGGAAGTCAGCACACACCACAAATCAGGACTTTTTTTCTGCGAGAGACAGTTTACTTCCTTTTTCCTTTAAATTGACTCACTTTTTAGCGTAAAGATGTTTATTTTTAAAAAGGAAACTTTATATCATTACTACAAATGGAAACTATCATTTGACATGGATAGAAAATAAACTTAAAAATAAACAGTAAATTGCAATGAAAGTGGAAAACATTAAAAAATATATATAATTAAAATGAATCAGTGTTATTAAATTATAGCAAATTGTTGCCTGCTAAAAAAAATAATAAAATAAAATAAAATAAAATAAAATGTCAAACATGAAAAAAAAAATTGTTGCCTGCTAAAGGTCTGCTCCAAAGCTGTTCTCTTTGTTACAAAAGGAGTCTAGCAAGTGTGAGGGAGATGGTAAAGCACACCAGTGCCTTGGTCAATACAAAATGACTGAATGAGATTTGAAAAGGGAATAACTCTCTCACATCAGTGCTCCTGGACCTCTGAGAATTCAGTTCCTTGGGAAAACCGGCGTATTGCAACCACGAGAAATTTGAGTTCAGCAGTACCAAGTAAAGATTTTCAAGAACAGGCTGCTGTCAATGTGCCCATCAATTGCATGGGAGTAGAAGGATATCTGAATAAGTCTTAAAGGATGGGCTGGATTTCAACAGGCACAGAAGAACAAGAAGGAGGTAAGAGTGGGAAAGGAGTCGGGAAGGGAAGACCTACTGGAGGAGGACATGCTAGTTTAGGGATGAATAAAGAGGAGGAGGATTTAAGATATATTGCAAAGGATGTTAAGAGGATGTCCATCTGGGGCTATCCAACAAAGTCCTGGAAGTATAAGTCAGGAGATTCAGAGAGAGACCAGGGCTGGTGGTCAAGGCTGCAGTCTCATAGGCTGAAAGAGGAACAGGTTGAGGGGTGGAGGGTGGTCAAGAGTTTAGCATGTCCAACACTGTGTTTGAGATGAGACAGACACAGCCACCAGGGTGTCAATAACAATGCCAACACTTACCTCCTGTTGAGTCACCTGGCGCCACGCTGGGAGCCACACTTCACAGGCATTTTCTTACAGGCTGCAGAAGACCACCCTGTGAGGTAACAACTAGTGTTATCTCCATTTTGGGGTTGTGAAAAATGAGCACAGAGACTAAATGACTTGCCGAGTCACATGGCTTGTACACGGCAGAGTCAGGATTCAAATCCTGTCTATCTGACTCCATCCACAGGGGTGTCCATTCCTGGAGCTACCCCTGGGAATAAGTCAGGAGAGGAGGCAGAGGCCGGAGAAGGGGAGAGTCCCATGCAGTACTATACAGGGCCTTTAAGCCATCACATCCTCCCTCCCAGTGCCCTCAGGGAAGACAGCATCCCCAACAGGCTTTTCCCAGCCTGTCTGTAGATTCAGACATGTCTGGACCTGTCCGTCTGGGAGGTTTTTTGGGTGAGCGTCTGTGGGGCTATTTGCACAAGAAATCAGAGAGCCTCATGGGAAAGTGCTCCCCATAAGGAAAGAAGATAGCAAGGTGCTTACCCCAAGCACAATGGGTCACCTTTGGAAAAGAGGGACAGTTAAAAACATTTTAAATAGTGTTTTTTCTCCCTGACTACAAAAATGTTACTTGCAGAGGGCAGAAAATTTGCAAAACACAAAAAACCACAATGGAATAAAATCACCTATAACCCTATCTCTCAAAGGGAGATAGCTTCTGTTATCACTGGGATGCATGTCCCTCCAGTCTTGTCTCTATCTATACACTTTTTCAAGAAAATGGTCACTTTGCACATATGGTTTAGAAACCTGTTTATTTCCATAGGAAGAATTCCTAGCAATGAATTCCTAGCAATTACAACAAAAACAAGCATATATTTAAGTTTTTTAACGAAAATGCTATGACCTCTGGCAGGGCTGAGACTAGGGAAAGGTACCAAAGGCTTCCAAAGTACAAAATTTAAGGAGGGCACATATGCCCACAGCCACAGAAAGTTGAACTCTGACAGCAGGTATCTGCAGCAAAGTTAGGGTCTATTTGCAGGGCACCTAGCAAGGGAGTGGAAGATGAGTGTCAGATCCACTCCATCTTGGTCTTTGAGTTTGGAATGTTTTATGGGGCAAGAACAAAGAGACTAGGATTAATCATCGTCTTGTGACATTTCTTAATCATGATTTCGGGAGTTAGAATATCTCTGGTTTATAATTTTCTGGCCAGGTGGTCCATGGCTCGGGGGTCTGTTAGCTCAGCTCGCCCTGGAGAAACAGCCTGAGTTTGTACATTAATGATGATTTCTACAGCAGTAATTTTAGTACATTAACGATGTTATCGACAACAGCAATCTTAGTCATCTGGCTCTGCTGGCTGGGTGTTCAGTTAGCACAGGACTGAGGTCGGGACAAGAAAGGGACTGAGTTCAGAGGAGGCTAGCAAGAAAATGCATTTGGATAGAGAGATTAATCACAGACTTTGTAAGGGAACTCAGTTTTAGGGGGGCTTGGTTTCACACTCACTCTCTGCTGCCAATCCTACACAGCCATGGCCTGAAAGTGCCTCTTTAGGTCTTGCCTCACCCTAGCCCCACCCCTAGCTTCGGCGTCCTAATGAGAAACTGAAAACCAAAGACAGGACTGCTCTGTGACTTGGAAACAAAGCCAGAGTGGAGAGTGTTCTCCCTAACAAGTGTTGAAGGACAAGTATATCAAAAACACACACAGGACACCCCTAATTTATTCTCAGGGAGCATATCAATTAGGTTACATCTAGGCTGCTATAAAAAAAAAAAGACCTCCAAATGCTTCAGCTTAAATGAAATAGTCTGTTTCTTCTATGAAACAGGTGATCTAGGGAAGCTCTGCTCCAAAAGGTCATCAAAAAACCAAGATGGTCAGTTACTCTATCATCTTCAATATGTTCCTTTCTTCTCTGGGTCCAAGGCTGCTATTGCAGTTATACTATTTCCGAGCTGGCAGGAAGAGGAAAAGAAATATGTCTAGAGTAAGCCACTTTGCCTTTAAGGAGATGACCCAGATGTTACACGCAGCAGTCTCTTTTACGTCGTGTAGCCTGGACTTGGTCATGTGACCACGCCTAACTGCAAGGGAGGCTGGGAAATGTAGTCTATGGCTGAATGTTCACGGGCCTGGCTAAAACTTGTGAAAAGGGGAAAAGGACACTGAGGAACAATTAGTGGTCTCTGTCCAAGGGAGGGATTTGGGGTTGGGGGAAAGCACTTACGGTTTGGGGGTGGATGAGGGGGCAGCTATCAATTAAACAATCACACAGTTATAACTGTGTAAGTCATAGGGTAGTAAGGCACACAATGGCATGAGAGCCTCTAACCAGGAGATTGGGCCTTGGCATCTTGGTTGATGAGAAGACTCATCTCAGTGGGATGGGAATGATAAGGGATGAGTAGGAGTAAACTAGGTGAATGTTCGAGAATATACTGGTTTTCTATGCTGCATATAGAAAACAGTAACACATTTACACAGCTTTTTCTTTTTTAAACAACAAACTTACCGACTTAAAAATAATACATTTTCTATCTCACAGTCTCTGTGGGTCAGGAGTCCCAGCACGACTTAGCTGGGTCCTCTGCAAGGCTGCAGTCAAGGTGTGAGGCAGGGTTGTGTTCTCACATGGAGGCCTGACTGGGGAAGGGTCACCTCCAGGCTCCCTCAGGTTGTTGACAGAATTCATTTTCTGATGACTGTAGGACTCAGAGTAGCTTGCTTCTTCAAAACCAGCAACAGGGAGAGAGGCTCTAGCAAGATGAAGTCTTATATAACTTAATCACAAAAGGGACATTCTCTCACCTTTGCCATATTCTATGGGTTAGAAGCAAGTCACAGGTCCCACCCACACTTGTGGATGTGAACACCAGAAGTTAGGGGTCATGGGGGTCACCTTAAAGTCTGCTCATCACAGAGAACAACCAGGCAACGAGAATAGCATGTGCAAAGGTCCTGTGACAGGAGGGAGCATGGTCTGTGTGAGGAACAGGAGCACAGAAAGTGAGATGGAGAAAGGCAGGAGATGAAGCCGGACTATGGAGGGCCTTATTCTAAATCCCAAGAGGTACAGGAAGCCATGGAAGAGAGGATTGTGGTGCAATACAATACACACTGCCAGCCATTGCTACCCCAGGGCTTCCAAGGCTAACTCAGTGTGGACAGAAAAATAACTCCATCTAAATTCAGCCAGAAGACCTGGATGCAAGGAGTCCTCACCACAGTAGGTGGATCCCATGGAAGCTTCATAAGGTTTGCCCTCATTCACCCCTGAATCTGGAGTCAGGGCCGTACCAAGAGCTCAGTAGATATTTCCAAATGAATTTACTGATGGAGACATGGAAGCCAAGTGGCTTGTCCAGAGCCTGCTTGGAGAATCAGATCCCCAGTTATCAAGTTCAGTCTTCTACCTTGAACTCGACAGTACCCACCCAATCATGGCAAAGGATTCCCATCAAAAAACCTGGGCTCCACCCAAGAGAAGTCAGAAGCTCCTGGGGCAGGGTGCTTCTTGACTCAATTTGGCAACCACCCATTCTTGGCTGCTAGGCTCTGTACACTGTGTGCCTTGCCTTTGGGCTGTGGCTGGCATAGGGTGTGGTCCACCATTCATTGTAGATGACAGTGCATTTCCATTTTAAAAGTGCTCTCTGGTTGGAGCTTAAGCTACCCAAACCAGCACATGCCACTGGATGTGGTATGGCATTAGGTATACTGCCCAGTTTCACTCTGCAGGCCAGAGGTGACAGAGGAAGGGTTGTACCTATCAGAAATCTACTAAATACTGGGATGGAGAGAGAAGGACAGGAACTACAGGGGTGGAACTGCAGTAAATAGGCAAATAATAAACTGGCTTCAACAGAGGACTTATTAATACCAAAGTCACTGTGAACAGACCGTACCTCATTTTCTGAAGTCTACAACCACAGACTTTGGCTGATATTGCCTGATATGTCCTCCGAAGGAGGAAACACTGAGACTGAAGCATGGCCCCCACAGTCAGACATGCTGTTCTCCAGTCTGCCCCTCTTCTCCAAGCCTCATGGGCCCCAGCATCCTTTTGGACCCAGACTGGTGCCTAACCACCATTCTCATTGGCTAAACCTTGGCTGGGCCTGACATTAAATCCTCTAAAGAGTACGCTCTGAATGAGGACCTCCTCCTCCTATTTTTCAGATGCAAGAACAGGTTGAGACTCTTGGTCACACAGCAAGTGGGTGGGAGAGCCAGCATTTGAAACAAAGCACACGTGAAGTCAAAGGCTATGCACAGTGGACTGTTCCCAACCACAGCAAGAGGCTAGAGAATTTCCAGAGACACATCAGGTGACCTTGAGCAAGCTAGCTTCTCTGAGGCTGCTTCCTTATCTGTAAAACAGGCAAATAATACCCACCTGGTATGGAAGTTGGGCATATTAGAGATAAGATCTCTAGAAGGCCTACAACAGCATCTGACTCAGCCTAGCTGTCTATAAATGTTATCTATGATTATTATCACCTTCTGTACACATTCTGCCCTTTATGTGTCAGGAGCTCAAGAAATGGATGCTGCTCATCCCCAAGCGGTTCAGCAGATGTGATGATAAAGAGTGGGTACCCAACAGGAGGATGTGCAAAGGGTGACCAGCCAGAAGCTTGAGCACTACTCCCAGCACCACAGGTCCTGGCTGCCTACCTCAGGGAAGTCATAACCTGTTTGAGCCTCAGTCTCTCTATCTCTTAAAATGTAGGAATAATAATATCAATAATAATAATGAAAAGAATAATAAGCAGCCTGCATCCATCACAGGGTTGTGGCTCAGCTTAAGTGAGATAATAGTCTGAAAGTGCTTGGTAAGGTAGAAAAGTGTTATCCAAAGGTAAGGGGCTATTATCCCTATGATGATACAGAATGTGGGTGACCTCATTACAGAACGTGTAAACAGCCTCCTCTTGCCCCAGGAAAGACAGAACCAGAGAGAACAGAGGCAACAGGTAACTACAGGAGAGTTCGAAGGAATGAGTTTTGGGAAGCTGTGATAGCTAAACACTGGAATAGGCTACAGAAGGGATACCCCTGGGCTGGGGACATCCAGGCCACTTCCATTTTTTGAAACTCAAGTTATATTAATAAGTAAACACTACATTATAAGTAAAAGTTCCAAGCAAGGGCTGCCCAAACGTGGTATATATTGCATGTTCTATCCTGGCAGTACATCAGGTATGAATCCAGGGGTCATAATTGCATTAGCAGCTTTCTAATCACCCACTATCAAGATACCCTCATTCAGAGATAAGATTCTGCTCCCAATTCCAATGCGTGGGTTTCTTCCTCACCACCAAGCAATTCTCCAACACCAGCTGGGTGCCCTATAATTCAACTTAATTATGACAGTAACTACCAGGAGATAGTATCAGATGCCACAGGTAAAGTGCTCAGTCGCACAGGACTGCTCCCCTACCCCCTCCCAATTTCAGATGCCAGTCTCAAGTCCAGGTTGTCAGCACGCTTCTGACCAGCTGGCTATAGACTGGAGGTTACAGTTATCTCCTCCTTGGGTTTAATTAATTTGCTAGAGCGGCTCATAGAACTCAGAGAAATACTTTACTTACTAGATTACGGGTTTATTATAAAAGGATATAACTCAGAAACAGCCGATATAAAAGATGCATAGGGCCAGATATGGGGAAAGGGTTTGGAGCTTCCATGCCCTCTCTGGGCAAACCATTCTCCCCCAATCACCATGTATTCACTAACCTGGAAGCTCTTGTGAACCCCACCCCTGCCCCCAAATCATTTTGGTTTTCTTTATGGAGGCTTCATTGCATACCCACGATTGATTAGATCATTGGCCATTGGTGACTGAATTCAATCTCCAGCCCCCTTCCCCTCCCCAGAGGTCAGTGGCGTAGAACTGAAAGTTCCAACTCTCCAATTACTTGGTTGGTTCCTCTGGTGACCAGCCCCCATCCTTAGGCGACCTAGAGGCATTCCAAAAGTCACCTCATTAACATAACAAAAGACACTTACTACTCTCAACACTTAGGAAATTCCAAGGGTTTTAGGAGCTCTGTGCTAGGAACAGGGACTGAAAATCAATATATATCTTTTATTATAAATCACAATATTACAAGAGATAATACACAGCCTATATATTTGAGGCCATGCAAGACCCTCCTAGTCCCCATAGGTTCTGGGGGAGAGAGCAGAGATATCTTTTTCCTTTAAATTCTCATCTGATAAACAGAATGTGGTATAGCCATAAATGGAATACTACTCAGCTACAAAAAGCAATGGATTACTGCTGCAGCAACACATTGTGCTGTGTGAAGAGGCCAGGTATAAAACAGTACATATAGCAGGATTCCATTTATATAAAGTTTTAGAATAGGCAAAGCTAATCTGTAGTGATAGGCAGTAGATCAGTGATTATTGGGAATTTTGGGGTGAGGGGATCTTGATTGTAGTGGTATTTACAGAAATGTAAACATTTGTCAAAATTCATCGACATGCATACTTAAAAGAGGTGCACATAAATTATACCATAACCCAGTTGATAAATAGAAATTCTCATCTGAATCAGGCCACTTATGACAGAACTGCCCACAACTGTGTCTAATGTTCATATCTCAGCCTCTACAAAGATTCCTTAAAGTTAATTCAACACCACGGACCACAGGCTGGTTCTGAGCCAGGCCAGGGATGACTCAACGTGAGGAGGGGCCCAGTTCTTGCCTTTGAGTAGT
The DNA here is from genome assembly GCF_036321535.1 of Camelus dromedarius. Taxonomy (NCBI): domain Eukaryota; kingdom Metazoa; phylum Chordata; class Mammalia; order Artiodactyla; family Camelidae; genus Camelus; species Camelus dromedarius. Next base: position 33,471,834 of record NC_087443.1, on the reverse strand, counting down.
TCACAGTCTTGCAGGAAACCAGATGCTTAAGCAGACAACATTATCCACAAGGTTGGTACAAGTGATCCCAGTGTGCACAGGGCACTGTGGGAGCTCTAAGGGAAGGAACCAACCCTTGCTGGGGGAAGGAAAGTCAAGGAAAGCCAACCCATACCGAGTATTAAACAGGAGTCTGGGTTAGGCAGGGAAGGGGAGGTGGGGAGGACAGTGTCACTCCCAGCAGAATGTTTGCTCCACTGAGCAGGGGCACCTCTGTCTTATTTATTGCTATACTTCCTCCCCTAGAAAGCACTGACACACAGCAGGTCCTCAGTAAGGATGTGTTGAGTGAATAGACAATATAAGCAAAGACAGGGTCTGCAAACTATGGTCCGCAGGCCAAACCCAGCTGGCCACTTGTTTTTGTAAATGAAGTCTTATTGGATCCATGCTCGTTTGTTCACATGTTGTCTAAGGCTGCTTTCTCGCTACAACAACAAAACTTGAAAACTTGTGACAGAGACTGTATGGCTTGCAAAGCCTAATATATTTACACTCTGACCTTTGATAGAAAAAGTTTCCTAACCCCTGAGCAAAGGCAAGGAGCAGATGCTTTTAGGGTTAATCTCAATGGCTAAAAGGAAGGAAATTAGGTCAGTTAAGGACAACAATGGGAATGAATCTTTTATTATCCAGTTACAAAATGTTTATACACATTGACTTACCTTTTATGGTGGATACGTACATTGGTGCCCTTGACTCCTGTTCTAACTTCCTTCTGGTCCGTCTTCTTATACTGCAGAGGCTGGAAGGCTAAAAATCGGCATGTATTATGTTCCCTTGCAGTAAAACCCCCAGGATGCATTTTAGGGGTTGGGTTACACCAATCAAACACCTCCACACAAGATTTGAATGCAGAACTGAGTGAAGTGGGGAGAGAGGCAGTGCTGCTCCGGGTACCTATTTAGCCGGTATGGATCTAGCAGACTCCATGTGGCTTTGAATCTGACAGTCTGGCAGCAGCTGCCTGACTCTGAATGCAGCTAAGAGGGGAGAGCAGTCATTTATTATTCCTCAGCTTCCTGACTCTCATCCAGGTTGCAGCTCTCCTGGAGGCTCAATTCTGCAGGGTTTTGAGGATCATTCCTGGAGGCCTAGCCTGGAGCCTATTCTTCTAGTTCATCTAGTTTGTTTTAAGCACCTACTTCTCTGAATCAACCTTTTTTGTTATTGTAACTGAAGTTGCCAAGACAATTCAATGGGGAAAGAATAGCCTTGTCAACAAATGGTACCAGGTCAACTGGCTATCCACGTGCAAAAGAATGAAGTTGGATCCTTACCTCACACCATTCAGAAAAACTTACTCAAAATGGAGCAAAGACCTAAATGTAATAGCCAAAACTATAAAACTCTTAGGAGGAAACATAGGCATAAATTTTTGTGACCTTGGATTAAGCAATGATTTCTTAGCTATGACACCAAATGCACAAGCAACCAAAGGAAAAAAAAATAGATAAACTCGACTTCATTGAAATTTTAAACTTTTGTGCTCCAGAGGACACCATCAAGAAAGTGAAAAGACAATGCACAGAATGGGACTAATTATTTGAAAATCATATATCTGATGAGGCTCCAGTTTCAGAATGGACAAAAACCAGTTAAACCTCAATAAAAAGACAAATGACCCAATTTTTTAAATGGGTAAACGATTTTAATAGATATTCCTCCAAAGAAAAGATGATTTGAAATGGCCAATAAGCACATGAAGAGATGCTCAATATCATTAAGCCATCAGGAAATGCATATCAAAACCAGAACGAGATATCACTTCACACCCACTAGAATAGCTATAGTCAAAAAGACAAATAATAACAAGTATTGACAAGGATGTGGAGAAACTTGGACCCTTATACACTGCTAGTGAGAATGTAAAATGGTGCAGCCACTCTAAAAAAACAGAACTGCCAAGTTCCCCAAATGGTTGAACCTAGAGTTACATGACCCAGCAATTCCATTCCTAGGTATATACCCAAGAGAATTGAAAACATACATTCACACAAAAACTTGTACGTAAATGTTCACAGCAGAATTACTCATAATAACCAAAAAGTGGAAACAATCTAAATTTCCATCAACTGATAGATGGATAAACACAATGTAGAGTATTATTCAGCCATAAAAAGGATCCAACTACTGATATATGCTACACCTGGTTAAACATTGAAAACATGCTAAGTGGAAGAAACCAGTCACAAAAGACCACATGTTATATGATTTCATTTACAGGAAATGTCCAAAATAGGGAAATCTATACAAACAGAAAGTGGATGAGTGGTGGCCTGGGTCTGAGGAGGTTGGGAATAAACGGTGGGTGACTGCTAATGCATACTGGGTATCTTCTGGCGTGACAAAATGTTCTGAAATTAGATAGTGGAAATGATTGCACAACTTTGTGAATATACTAAAACCCACTGAATTATATACCTTAAAAGACTGGAATTCTATGGTTGATTATTTTAATCTCAGTAAGGCTGTTATCAAAAAGAGGAGCAGGTTGTGAAAAAATCAGCTGAGTGAGCTTTTTTTTTAGGGTTTTTTAGGGTTTTCTAGAGGTGATGAAATCCACACCATGTACATAACACAAATCCATGCACACACACATACATACAAATACACACTCATATTTAATCTCAAAACCAGAACAGGTGACTATGATACCTTCTAATTGGGAAAGGAAGACATCAGAGGTCCTAAGAAAATTCTAACCCTCCATTAATTTCAATATGACTGCTAGGAGGCAATTATTTGCTAAAGACTTCTGTGCTTAACTCACGGGACTACTCAGTGAAGTAATAACTTTATCTCCATATTATAGATGAGGTGCAGAGAGTGTAAGTACCTTGCCTGTGGTTACACAGCATGCTAATGGAAGATCTCCTTTCTCTACTCCAGGCTGCCTGTCAAATGAATAAAAAATAGGTAATACTCCTCTGTCCCTGAAACTTCAAAATTATACCCTGGTGTCATTACTTCTTTTCATTCCATACTCCGACCCAATCTCTATGTCCAACTATCCTACCAATTTCACCCTCTGCTCTGGCCAGAAAGATCTCCCTGTTCTCCCTCAACACCCCAAAATCTGTAATCAAACGAGAGATCAAGGAGGGGTGCATGTTGTAATCATGCACTTTGTAAGTTCTACACAGATGTAAACTAACATCTCACCTTTTCCTTCCTCTAGAAAGTGCCTTCTTTCTTGACATATGCAAAGCCTGGAGAACTTTCGAGAGTGAGCTCAGTCCCCTCCAACTCTGGGGACTTCCGGACTGCAGGGTAGGCAAGGGGCTCTTCTTCCTGGAATCCTCGACATTCATCACAAATCCATTCCATGTCATGCCCTGGCCCGACCTGATCAACCACAATATTTGCTTTGCTGCGTAAGTTCTTTTGTCCGTGCCCTTGTTAAGAAGTAGGAGCTGTTTTCTTTCTCTTTTTTTTTTAATTTTTTCTTTCAGAGTCCACTGAGGCATTTTATTTGCATGTATGTATTACATCCCTTAAAAAAAAAAAAAGAATCCAAGGATTTTCCCTCCTGTATGTTTTTGTCTTGGTTCTTCATGTTCCATGATACCAGCTGAGGTTGTCAGTACAATGAAACCAAACTGATAGGACAGGAGCAGGTTATTCTGCCATTTTTCTAGATCTTTGAGTTGCACGTAAAATCTGGGCTGATCACTCCACGTTGATTAAGCCTGCCTGTGAGGTTCACAACAATTTTTCCAGCTCTGTGATCATCGATGATTTCAAATTTGCCAATGTAACCATGCTTCATTACCACAGTTAGGAACCGGACATGTCAAGCGGTCGGCTATTAATCTCTTTCTTTTTCTTTTCTTAATGCTTATATGTTGCATTATGTCTGTATATAGGGACTGTCTCCGGAAGATACACAATAAACTGGTACAGTGGTTCATCCTGGAAAGAGCAATAGGGAAACTGGAAGACGGTGGCACCGGAAACCTTTCTGCTCTGATTGTTTTTTAATACACCGCATGTATTGCCTACATTTAATACTGAGCAATTAAAAGTAAAATTATAGTTTTGTTTAGATGTATAGGAAACAGAAGTCAGCTCAAGTAGAGTAGTGCTGACTGACAATTAAAAAAAAAAACACAAGTTTTCCGCGCCTACCTTCGCACAACACAAACACTTCGCTCAGGTTCCGCAAGGTTCACGACCCGCCCCGACGGCTTAAGCCCCGCCCCGCCGCTCAGGCCTGTCCCTCGTGACGTCACGTCCGGCCGACAATCTCTCCTGAACTCCCTCTGGCTCCCGCCTTTGCCCGCTTCCGGTCGTCGTCGTCGCCGCTGCTGCCGCTGGTGCTGCTGCTGCTGCTGAGGCTGCTGGCGGAGGCCGGAGGATCGGGCGGCGGCGGCGGCGGCGGCTGAGAGGGCGGCGGCGGGAGCGGAGCGGGACAAGGGAGCGAGAGGAAGCGAGCGAGGAGCGAGCGGAGCGCGCCCAGCCCCGCCCGCCCTTCCGCCCGCCGGAGCAGCCGGAGCAGCCCGGGCCCCCAGCCGCCGCCGCCGTCACCGCCGCCGCCAGCCTGCCAGCCCGCGGGACAAAGCCCGAGAGCCCGTGCGCAGAGCCATGTCCTCGTCCGCCGGCAGCGGCCACCAGCCCAGCCAGAGCCGCGCTATCCCCACCCGCACCGTTCCCATCAGCGACGCCGCGCAGCTACCTCATGACTATTGCACCACGCCCGGGGGGACGCTCTTCTCCACCACACCGGGAGGTGAGCGCCGGCCGCCCGCGAAGCCCTCGCCCGGAGCCTGCAGCCGGCTACCGAGCGCGTCCGCGCCAGCCTCCGCGCTATCCCCTCAGTTTCCCGCCACGGTCCTTTAACTCAGGGCGTGTCCACGCAGGGCCGCTTGGGCCGTCCCGGCTTCACCGAAGCCCCTCCCCTGTAGGCCCACAAAGCCCCCCTGAGACTGCTTTCGGGAACCTTAACTTCGCGTTCTCTGTCGCCTGCAACTAGATTCAGCGCGTGCCCGCTCTGGAAACGTGGCTCTCTTGTCGCGAAAAAAGCCCTTGTTCCCGCTTCGTGGCAGGTTTACGCATTCGACCCAGTCTTGTACCCCTCCTTCTGCTCCCGGGCAAATTCGTCTACATTTGGCCTTGCACATACGCCACATTATCTCTGCCTCTTAATATATTTTGTGTTTGTGCACATTTATGCTTGATTTTGGAGCTGTCTCTCGGGACTTTTTAGAAAGGAAGTTGGGGAGAGTAACTCGCTTCTGGGACCCTGCGATGACTTGTTTTGCAGCTTTTAGAACACCAGGAGGAGGCTGGAATGCGGAGTTTGGAAGCCTCGCCCAGTGTTATCCTGCTTTGACAGCATTGTTTACTTTGCTGGACGAGGCCTCACGGGTGGGGGGGGGGAGTCCCCAGGCTGGAAGAGGAGTGATTAAAAAATGCTCAAGTAATAGCCCAGGGAAAGGAGCGCTGGCACCCTTGAGGGTAGAGTTTTGGTGGTGACGCTTTTGGAGATTGAAGAGGGCATTGTCAAGGAGGGCACCCTCGCAGGTGGGATTATTTGATCGGGGTTCCTGATCATTGCTTTTCAAAGTAGACCAGGAACTGTTTACGAGGAAGAACACTGGGGTAGAGGTGAAGAGCGTTGAATTAATTGGTCACGGGAAGAGGGAGCTCAAAGGTTGTCTGTCCCCTGACTGGGCTTTTCTCCAGAGGGAGGAGACTGGAGAGTGATCTTGAGGGACATTATGAGGGGAATGGTGCTTCATTTTTAACTTTGTAACTTTGCCTTTTGGTGGTGGGGTGGCCTCTCACTAGAGGGTTGAGGCTTTGCTGGCAGCCCCTCCTGCCTGCAAGATTGCTGGCTTCGTTCCTGTGGGCTGGGCTCACCAGTTGTACTCCAACCAATCCCCTGCAGTTAAGCTTGGGCGATCGGTTGCACAATAGCAAGGCCCCATAGAGCAAGAAGACCTCCTTGCCAACAGGGGATAAAAATTTAGGAGAGAGCCCTACAGAGGAATCCAGCCTGGCCACTCTAGGGGTGGGGTAGCTGCCTTGGAAGACTTTTAAATAACCCAGGCAGGAGAAGTTCATCAATATGTACAGAGAGCTGGGCTTAAGGAAGTTTTAACTTTTGCAGAGCAGTGAAGTTTCTAGTGAGGTGGCTTACCTCATTAGAGAAAACTCCCTCCTGACCTGATCTGGTCAAGGCTAGCCCCTGAGCATACTGAAATCTGGCCTTTTAATCATGAAAGATTTTGGTAGATCAGAATCTGCTCCAGATAAAATTGTCCTGAACTTGAACTGACAGCTTTTAAAAAATGGATATTGTTTTCCAAGGTGATGGAAAGGGATTTATGACTTCTCCCAGAATTCTTTGTGAGTTCTGTAATGCCTGTGCTTCCAGTAGTTCAGAACATATGTCATAGTAGTAACTGCACTCAGATTATTTATTTGAGGATGGAATGAAGCTTTTAGCTGCATATTAATCTATCCCCCTGAGGGAAGAACCACAGGGGCACCCTTTTGGCATATTTCAAATAGCCAAGCCACCTTGCTTTTATAGTATGGACATAGTTTTTAAGTGTGCTGTAAAGATAAAAGCTGTCTCATAGTCTGGATTAGTTCCTACAATATGTAGAAAGATTCTGCCAGAAATACTGATTCATTTACCCTATCTCCCTACAGACATAGTCACCACTGTTTTCTCAGGTATCACTTAACCTGTCTCCTTGTAGTTTCTACAGTTTTTGATTTCAGATTTAAATACCTGTCATCCTAGCTCATCTGTTATATTGAGCCAGTATTTATTGGTAGAGCACATTGTAATCTTTAAATTTTTAACAAGAGGACTTACATAATGTGTTTATAGGATATAGCACTGTTGGGATTGGATTTAACCACTATTTTATAGCAGTTAACTTAGTGCTCCTTAGGTGTTCAGTACTTAGTGATTTAATTTCTCCCCTTTGGAAAATTTCCAATTTTCTGGTGGTTTATTCATCTCTCTTGTTACATTTCCCCTCTCTTTTCCCAGGTAATTTTCCTCTGCCCAACCAGCGTTGTTATTTGGTCACCTCTAGGCACTTGCATTAATCTTAAATAAGTTTTGTGAGCCCAGTGCAGTGCTTTGCACAAAATGGGACCAGAGAAAAGTAGGAAATGCAGTCTTTGCTCTGAATGGTCTTAAACTCTTGGTGGGGATTAGAGATAGAAAAGCTTTTTAGTTCTACAACAAACAAACAAACAAAATTGTAAAGCGTCAAATGCTAACATGTATTTCAGACTTGAAAACATTAGAAAAGTGATAGTAGGCTTATATTCGAAATCTCCATTTAGTAGGAAGGAAAGGAATTAGAATTTCCTGTCTCAGACTTCTGGAAACCTTCTGGAGTGTCATACACATGTCAGAGCATTCCAGGATAAGATGATGTGCTAAATGCCCTAAATGATCAGACTGGGCAGGGACATTCACAACATAGTGATCTTACGATCTCTTCCCCTGAGAGGGTATCGCTTACCCTTAAGAAGGTTTCTCAAAATTACCTTCCTTTGGTTTGGAAAATGAGAGGTGGGTGAAAACACTTGCTATAACCTCTTCTATTTCTCATCTTTTTGGAAGAGTACCTTTTCTCATTATTAAAGAAGAGTAACATTTTTGAGTAAATTCAAGACAAAAAAATCCCTTGGATTTTATTTTGTTTTGTTTTATCTGCCTGTGGAGGAATGGACATGAAATTTGGTTCTTTGAGAAGCTACTACTATCCTCAATGAAAGGTAAAGTTACTAGAGTCGGCTTTACTTTTATAACACTCTGGCTAGCTGGAAGGGAACCTAATGCTTTCATTTTATAATTGAGAGAAACAGATCCAGAGAAATTAAATAACTTGTTAGTATCATACAGCTAACTAATGTCAGTCAGTGTGTAGCCTCAAATTTAGTGTCCTGATCCCTATTCCAGTTTTTTTCTCTACTATATTAAGATGAATATTTTCCTGAAAAGGGAAGTTTGTGAACATTTAAAGAGACTCTTCTACCTCTAGAATGCTAGCTAATGCAATGCTTTCTGCTACCTTATTTCTTAATAAGTTCTGAACTGTCTCCTTGTGGGAGAGTTGTGCTCTTGGGAATGAGCAGAAACATAGAGACCTGTTTTTGCCTTTCTTTTCCTGCATATCATCCTCATCAGCTGTGGAAAAGTATGCTGTTGCCATAACAAGAGCACCAGAGGGGAACTAACTATGATGGTCTGAAATCTTGTTCATAACCTTGTACTTCCTCTCTGCCAGCTAGAGTTGCTGTGATTGGTTCACTGGAGCAGAATTACCTGATGGCCATTGGAAGGGTCTGGGAATAAAGAAGACAGGAAGAAAGGAAAAGAATCCATTTGGAGTGAGCTATAATAAAGTCAGAGTATTTGAGGGGAATCCTGAGTGTTAATCTGGATCCTTTCTTGGGAGAAATGAATAGAGCCCTCTGTAGATTTGGGGAAGGAAGGCCAGTTTCTCACTGTCATAAAACTTTCAATTCAGTGACCTTGGGATGAGTTTATTTTAGGCCAAAAACTTCTGAACATACTTGTTTGGCTCTCTAAGGTTCAGTTATTAACCAAAGAACTTCGTGATTACATGTGAAAAGTGCACAAAAAAAACATGATGCAAGGTGTCTAGTCACTTTGCCCTGTGTTTGAGGAAGATGGCATTACTTATTTCAGAGTAACAAGAAAATTTGTTGTCGTTCCGGAGAAGATCCGGCTTTAGTCTCATATTCATCAGCTGCCAAAGTATGTATTAGAACTTGTAGCTCAGTTTTATGTTGGGTGCATATTTGCTAATGAAGGACTGAATTCTGAGCCAGGGAAGGCAGCAGTCCTTACCTGCAAGGCGTAGAACAGTGCATTCATTATGTTTAAGGGAGTGCCTTGCCTGCCCCGAGTCAGGCGCAGGGAAGACAGCTCTTCCAGGCTGATAATGCAGCATACACGACAGATGTGTACAGCTCCCATCAGCTCTCCTGAGGCCTGTGTGTGAAACAGGATGAGTCTAAGCTGGCACTACCAGGATTGTTCCAAAAGAACTTTTTTTTAAAAAAACATTTTTTTATTGAGTTACAGTCATTTTGCAACGTTGTGTCAAATTCCAGTGTAGAGCACAATTTTTCAGTTATACATGAACTTACATACATTCATTGTCACATTTTTTTTTTTGCTGTGAGCTACCACAAGATTTTGTATATATTTCCCTGTGCTATACAGTATAATCTTGTTTATCTATTCTACATCTAAAAGAACTTTTTGAGGACTGTAGTCTTAAAGACAGTTTTATGGGAGGGGTCCTGCATGGTTTAGAGACACTACAGGCTTGACTATACATGTGTGTGAGAGAAGATTTGCAAATCAGACAGGGTAAAGTTAATGTGGGAAAACTCATCTGGTTGGAGAGGAAGAGAGCCTGAGCAGGACAGTAGTTTGTTGGTGAAGGATAGAACTTTTTCTTGGCTTCCTAGTCTTTAGATGAACAGATTAATGTTTAAAAGATTTTTGCTGCTCCATTCATAACAGAACAAGTCAGTTGAAACTTGCAGTCATTCAGCTTATTAAATAGGTAAGGCCCAGGCTACCCGTTTCAAATTGGTGCATCACAGAACTTCGTGAAGACCCCTTAAAACCTGTGTTTTAACACCCAGCTATCTATTCGATGTGTGGCTAGTTTTTAAAGGCCCTCTTCACCTCACAGCTTGAAGGCAAAACTCAGAAATGTGAGTGTTTGCATCTAAATAATCTTTCAGATCTTTAGGACAAATGCCCTAACAAAAACTGTTTATTTCATTGAGTGTTTGTAAAAGTAAAAACCTTAACAAGCAAGGATCAGTTACCCAGAAAATACAGTTCAATTCTTGTAGATTCCTTGGGATTTTCTGTGTACAAGATCACATCATCTGTGAATAGAGAGTTTTATTTCTTCCTTGTCAATCCAGGTGCCTTTTATTTATTTATTTTTTTTCTTTTTTTGCCTAATTGCCCTGGCTAGAACTAGAACCTTCATTAGAATGTTGAATAAAAACAGCAGAGAATGAGAACAAACACCCTTGACATCTTCTCAATATTAGGGGGCAACCACCAGTCTTTCATCATTAGATAAGATGGTAGTTGTGGTTTTTCATAGATGACCTTTATCAGGTTCAGGAAGTTCCTTTATATTCCTAGTCTATTGAATGTTTTTATTATGAAATAGTATTGGGTTTTGTCAAATGCATATTTTTTTTACATCTATTGAGATGATCATGTGATTTTTGTTTTCTATTCTATTGATATGATGTGTTATGTTAATTATTTTTGAATGTTGAACCAGCCTCACATTCCTGGGATTAATCTCATTTGGTCATGGTATACAATCTTTTTTGTATGTTACTGAATTCGGTTTGCTAGTATTTGGTTGAGGATTTTTGCATCTGTATTCATAAGGAATATTAGTCTGTATTTTTCTTGCAATACCTTTGTCCGGTTTTAGTATCAAGGTAATACCTCATTCAATTTTAATCTTTTCAGAAATGTCCTGTTTATAACAGGAATGCTGACTGGTGAAGATAGACCATTGCTTTCTAGGCCCTAAGAGGTATCTGTCAGAGAGTGTGAGAGGCTTGTGATTCCTTTTAAGATGTCATAATTAATCCTTTGGGCCTCAGAGAGGTGCTCATCTCATCACCAGAAAATGTTTATGTTAGAGCTGGGCTGCTTTTACATTGAAATGAAACCTCTCTCTGGTCTGATAAGTTCCGAGAACTATTATGAATAGGCAGCTCATAAAAACAGTGACCTAGACCAGTGATCTCCAGAGGCTTTTGCCTCTTACAAACTTTATTGACAGAGTTAAAGTTCCTTACTGTAAGTAAAAGTAGAAGATGTTGATAGATAAGCATTGCTTATATATTTTTTAAGGTGCCCAAGAGGAATGAACTTGGGAGGAAAACAAATAGTGGAAATGAAAGCCAGGCTTGAATCTGAGTGCTTTCCCCATACCAAAGCAGTGAGCCTTCATTAATTATTAGCATTATAGAGGCTGAACCACAACATCTGTGAAATCTAATCCAAAGAATTGATCCAGGCTGCAGTCAACAGTCTGGCAGATCAAATCAGCATTTTCCTGGAATCAGAGCCAGGCATTTCTTGTGGAGAAAATTTATTTCAAGAAGAATGTTGACACCCAAACAGACATGGACATATATGATGTACTTTATTTTGACCCAGATTTTCTGATGGTCAAGGCTAGATAGATTTAAAATCAGTTGGCATTTATTTGAGATTAGTTAGTGGTGTGTATGTATATCACTTTGGACCTGGTACTAACTAAAAAGATCATTTGTTTCAAATCATTTTGCAGCAGAGGCTCAAGAGAGCCAAATTTGCTTAGAGAACTTTGCTTATTTATGTTGGTCTCCTGACTCCTGTCACCATGTGATCTTTTACAAATACATTTAGCTTCTTTGGATGTTAATTTCTTCACCTGTAAAACGACAGGCTTCTGCTAGACGCTGTCTAAGGACTCTTCTAACACTAGACCTTCTCAATAGGAACATAGTAATTAGCAACTTTCCTTTCAGCCTAGGTGTGTGTCCTGCTATAGCAGTGTCCTGGCAGGGAGCCATTCTTTGACATTAATATCTTGGAAACCTTTGCTCCCAGTTATTGAGATTTGGAGTTAATCAAAGGGCAGTAAGATTGGCTTTTCACAAACCTTGAATGTCTTCCATTTGCCATAATTATTTAGCGATACTAAGTTATAAGATCCTGAGGCTCCAGTTGTGCCTTTTGTTGATGTTGAAAATTGTCCCTCTCTTGCTTTTATTAGCACTTTACGGATTTGGTGGTTGTACACACTGAACATGGTTTGGCCACCGTCAACCTCCCTGGAGGATATGGGGTTAGGCAGCTTTTAGTCTCCTCTAGGTTATCTATCTAGCATAGAGGTTTTAGGAGTCTGTCTTTTCATCCAGAGCCTCCAGGAAAAAACAGATATTGTTTAAAACTGAAATTCATTCAAGAATGTTCTCTAACACTTCAATCAAACACAGACCTTGTTAATCACTCTCCCCAGCTGGAAGAATAAAAAGCAGAGAAAGTCACTTTTTTTGTAAGTCCTTTCTATATTTTCACTTATTTTCCCTTCTTAGTATTGAAGGGGGACCGGGGCTGGGAGAAGTGGGGAAGAGGCAGACTACCTTTCTGAGTATATTAGAAGCACTTACTTGCTGCTTGTTCAATCTTGTATCTGTTTCTCATCTCTTGGTGGGCGCTTATATGAGGCTTTAATGGAGATTTGTCAAGAATTCCTAATGGAATACTGAGATTACTTGCCAAGTGCTTTGTTTCTTTTTAAATTCAGTCTCTAGATTTGAAGGATACCTTCCTTCCTCATGGCTTTAGTGTGGGTATGTTATGTATATATTTATATTTGCAAATACTTTTTTTTGTATTTTTTGTATTCTCTTTGTGCAAATACTTTTTTGAGCCCCCCCCCCCACCAATTCCTTATAATTTTTTTTTAACACTTGATCTAAAATTTTTTTTTGGTGGAAGGGAAGCTTTAAACAACAGATTTATTCTTACATTTCTAAAGGCTAGAAGTCTGAAATCAAGTATATTTCTTACTGTAATAAAATATAAAAACATAAAATTTACCATTTTAACCATTTTTAAGTGTACAGTTCCATGGAACTAAGTACATTCTCATTGCTGTGCAACCGTCACCACCATCCATCTCCAGGACTTTTTCCTCTTCCCAAACTGGAACTTCATACTCATTAAACAATAACTACCCATTACCTACCCACCTCCAGCCTCTGGCAACCACCATTCTACTTTCTGTCTGAATTTGACTAGTCCAGGTACCTTGATACGTGGAATCGTATTATCTTTTGTGACTGACTTGCTTGACTTACAAAATGTCTTTGATATTCATGCAGTCATTCTTTTATTTTTCTTTCACATTTATTTTTTGTACCTATGAAAGTTAAGTTTAAAAGTCATATAGTATTATTAGGCTAATAACAAAAAGCAACATTCTTATGCCATATCCCCTCATCTCCAGTTCCACTCCCCAGAGAAACAAATCATTTTAAACTCTTTCAGCTATTTTTTTTTAAATTGAAGTATAGTCAGTTTATAATATTGTGTCAATTTCTGGTGTACAGCACAATGCTTCAGTCATACATGAATATACATATATTTGTTTTCATATGTCCTTCAGCTGTTTCTTCTAGCATTTACCTCTGGGTATCTAAATAACATGATTTAATGCTATTGCTCAATTTTAGATATTAACAATTAGTTTTCTACTACGGAAGATGAGAGATTAGTTGCTGTATACACCCTTCTTCCAATATATGTACTACTACCTCCCATCATCCTAATTTAACTTTTTTAATCCATTTTGGTTAAATTAATATTTATTAAATTTAGGTAAATATTAAATACAGATGTGGCTGGTGCTATTAGTTTCTAGCCCAACAGCTTTTCACTCTTCTTTTGTGCTACCTCAGATTTCCTCATTTTTTTTTAAAATGGAAGTATGCCAAGCTGCAGAAAATACACCCTGACTACTCTGTGTCTTCCCCAGTGTCTGGTCTGGTGGGCACCTGACCCAGTTCTGGCCTAAGATTTGTAGGGAGGGGATCCACTAAGGGTTTTCTGAGGAAGATTTTCCTCTTGGGTGGAGAAAGTCCCCTGAGGGGAGCCCTGTTTGACTCCACACTCTCCCTCCCTGCCTGAGATATTGCGGGGTGGGTGTGGGTTCATCTCAGTCTTCTTGAAGGGTTTTGTCACTAGCTATTCAAGCTATTCAATTTGGGCAAGTTACTTAATGTTTCTTGTTCTGAGCTATCTATTTGCATGAGTAGATGTGTAATTCTAATTCTGGAAGCAGCTTTAGCTAAACAATTTTATGATTAGGACCCTGCAAAAGTATAACTACTACCCTGTCAGTTAATCATGTTACAGTGGGCTTTCTCTAGGTGGTTTTATTTCAGTTTGTACAATTTCTTAGGTGTAATACATGGATTAATTGTCATTTAAACTAAGCTGTTTGGTCTTGAAAGAGGCCCTTAGGCTTGCATGACCTTGTTTGTGTGCTAACCATCTTGGCAAGCATAATTTTGGGCCCTGTTTATTCGCCTTCTTGTTCCCTGCCATTTGAAAATCACTAGTTTTTAGATCAAAAGGTAGAAACTTTTTTTTCCTCCTCTCTGTTCTCCATCAAAGGAATTAAGTTTTACTCTGTTATCCTAGTAATGTCAGCATTTAGAAAGTCAGGGATATTAGATTTATCCTAATATCTGGTCACCAAGGAATGAAGAACATTTATAGATATGTGATGTTAACTTAGATCTGAAGAGTCGTATTTGTTCTGAAATCCAAACATAAAGACTAAAGTAATACATGAACATTTTAAAAGCAAAGTGGAAAAGGAAAAATTGAACAGAAGTTCATAAAATGCAAAATAAAATGGTAATAGACTGCCACTTTTAACAGTTTCTACTTATAATGATTTTATTGGTTACACCACTGTTGCTGTAAATATGTTTACCACAATTTCTTGATTTTTTTAACGTTAGATAATAGTGTTGACACCCTGTTATGAAAATGAGGAATATAGGAGACTTTCATTTCTTTCTGCCTCTCTCATTTCCCCTCCTTTCTCCATTTACCAATTTCTGTAAATTATTTTATCATTTTTGGTTCTTCTGGGAGGTTACCTTTAAAACTCAGTAATATAGTTAAACCTCTGTGTCTCAGTCTGTCAATTTTAGCGCTCCACCATGAGATTATATTATCCACCCGTCCTGCCTCTACTTACCTGGTAGGTCAACCTTTCCATTGTTTTTACAGTATCAGGGTCTGTAACAGTTACATACTCTTCCTTAACTATGATAGTTCATTTTTATTATGGTTTGATTGTAAATATTGAAAAACTAGTAAATAGCATATACAATACTATGAATTTTATAGCTTTTAAATGTAAAACCAGAGTATGATGATTTTCATAGAAAAGGAAATGGAAGACTAACTGGAATGAAGAAGTTTCCATTGTCAATGTCAAATAGATTTTTTTTTTAATATTCCATCAGTTGATTAAAATCATGCTCCATTTTAATATTGTATTATATGCAAGGTATAGATTTCTTGTATTTTTTTTAACCTTCTTTAGAAATTTATGGTTAACTTGTTTCTAGTTTGTTGTGGATGCATTGGTTGACACTGAGTTGGGCTGACATGAATGTGGCCAGCAGTTTAAATTTGAATTACTAAGAAGTTCTTGCTTCAGAAAATGTATGTCTATGCATGTACATATATAAGACACCCTGAATATTTTAGGTTTTTAAATTAGTTGTCTTGCAATTCACATAATTTCACAGTAAACACAATATCCAACATAGGAAATGGTTTTTTTCCTGGCATTTTATGCATAGTCAAGTCTTAATGTTTTTCTTTTACTAGTTTTGGTTTTTTGAATGTCAGATGCTTTTGAGTTAACACCATAGAATCCTTAGTTACTGACAGGTTGACTCTTGTTTTGCCATGTATCTGCTACAAATTAATTAGCTTACAGTGATCTAAAATTCAAACAGTTAAAATACTGTGGTTTTGTACTCATATTATCCCTGGCCATATTTGAGAATATTAATAGCATCCGTTAAGATCCTAGTTCTTCCAGGTGTCTTCTCTTCTGAATTATTTACTTTGTGTGCATTTAAAACCAAATGTATCTTTAAAATCCACTAAAAACCCATTAGAACTAATAGGTGAGTTCACTAAGGTTGCAAGATACAGGATTGGTATACAAAATTGTGTTTCTATACGCTTGCAATGAACAATCCAAAAATGAAATCAAGAAAATAATTTGGAATAGCATAAAAATAATAAAATACGTAAGTTTAAGTTTAACCAAAAAACACAAACCTTACATTGTGGAAACTATAAAACATTGTTGAAAGAAAGAAGACCTAAATAAATAGACATTCTATGTTCATGGATTGGAAGACTTAATACTGCTAAGATGGCATTACTCCCCAAATTTATCTGTTCAGCACAATCCCCATCAACATCTCAGCTGGCTTCTTTGCAGAAGTTGACCCTAAAATTCAAAAGGAACTTTTAGAGACCTAAAATAGCCCAAGCAATCTTGAAAAAGAAAAACAAAGTTAGAAAACTCATACTTCCTGATTTCAGAAGTTATTATAGATCAGGACAGTAATACTATCTCATCAGGATACACATATAGATCAATGGAAGTCCAGAAATAAACCCTCACAATTATGGCCAATTGATCTTTGACAAGGGTGCTGAGACAATTAAATGGGGGAAGAAAGAGCTAAAGCTATAAAACTCTTAGAAGAAAAGGTAGGCACAAATCCTTATGACCTTGGTTAAGCAATAGTTTCTTAGATATGATACCAAAAGCACAAGCAACAAAAGAAAAAGACATAAGTTGGACTTTATTAAAAATTTAAAACTTTGGGGCTTTGAAGAATACCATCACAGAAGTGAAAAGGAATCCCACAGAGCAGGAGAAAATATTTGCAAGTTATTTGAATAAGAAATTTGTATTCTTAATATATAAAGAACTCTTACAATTCAGTGGTTAAAAAGATAACCCATTTAAAAATAGGCAAAGGATGTTTTTCCAAAGAAGCTACACATTTGAGTGGCCAATAGGCATATATGAAAAGATGCTCAACATCATTAGCCATCAGGGAAATGCAAACTAAAATCAAACCATCCTGAGATACCACTTCATAGCCACTAGGATAGCTGTAATTAACACGATGAGAAGCGTTAGCTACAATGTATGTAAATTGGAACCCTCACACTGCTGCTGGGAATGGAAAATGGTGCAGCCACTTTGGAAACCAGTCTGCTAGTAACGCAGCAAGTTAAGCCGTATGATCCGGCAGTTTTGCTCTTAGGTTTGCACCCAAGAGAAATGAAAACATATGTCCACACAAAACTTACATATGAATGTTTATAGCAGCATTATTCAAAGTGGAAGCAACCCAAATGTCCATCAACTGATTAACTGATAAAATGTGATATATACATACAATGGAATATTATTTGACAATAAAAAGAAATGAAGTACAGTTGGTCCCTGAACAACATAGGAGTTAATCCAATTATACCTTAGAGTTGGCCTTTCACGTCCATGGATTCAACCAACCACTGACTATGTAGGACTATAGTATTTACTGTTGAGAAATAGTTCAAACTTGCATTATTCAAGAGTCATCTGTACACTGATAAAACTTTCAAGTGAAAGAAGCAGTCATAAAAGACCACATACTGCATGATTCCGTTTATATAAAATGCCCTGAATAGGCAATTCTGTAGAGACAGAAAACATTAGTGGTTACCTAGTGCTGGAGAAGTTGGAGGAAGACGGGGTGGGACTGCTAAATGTGTATAGGTTATCTTTTGGGGATGATGACAGTGTTCTAAAATAGACTGTGGTGATGGTTGCACGGTTCTGTGAATATACTAAAAACTATTAAATTACACACTTTAAATAAATGAATTGTACATGAATTATATCTCGAAGCAGTAAAAATGTATTTTATTGCCTCTGTAAAGTCATAGGAGTTCTTTGAAGTTCCTCATGTCTCACACATTAAGATAGGCTCTCTACTGCTTATTTCCTACTTGGTTCAATTACAGTTCTTCGCTCTGTATGTTGTTAGTAATACATAATTTAGAAGTAGAAAGCTTGCTTTTTTATCTTGCACTTTTTTTTAACCACCTCACCCCCAGAGTTTCTAAGCTTGCTGTATTACAGAACTCAGAATAATCTTGTTCTAGCTCGCAAGTTGAATGTTAGTAAGAACATCTCACAGCAAAATCTCACCCTTCTGAAACCTAGCCATGAACAAAAGTGAGGGCGACACAAGAAATCCATCCACTAAGTGCAGAATCCATCCACTAAGCTTTTTCCAACCCTTTGTTCATTGGAAAGCAATCAGACCCCTTCCAAGCCTATTTGCTCTTATTTTACATAGCGTTAAATTAAGCAGATGACCAGTTTCTAAACCCAACAGATTAGGTGCATCAAGGTAAAATGGGTGTAAAGGGGGTGTGCTATAGACTGAATTATGCCCTTCCCATTCATATATTGAAGCACTAACCTCCACAGTGTGATGATATTTAGAGATGGGGGCCTTGGGAGGTAATAAGGTTAAGATGAAGTCCTGAGGTGGGGCCCTCATGTTGGGATTAGTGCCCCTATAAGAAGAGACACCAGAGAGCTTGCTCCCCTCTCCCCCATGAGAGGACACAATGAGATGGTGTCTGTTTACACATCCAGAAGAGAGCTCTCAGCAGAAATAGATGATACTGGCATCTTTCAAGAACTGTGAGGAAATATATTTCTGTGTAAGACACTCAGTCTATGGTACTTGCTAAGACATGGAAGAAAGATGGTTCATAGTCTAATAGTGAGGGAGGAGACAAAGGAACCATGGTGGGGAGGGGCACAAACACAGCCTTGCCAATCTGTATCCTGTACAGTGTAAGGAAAATACAGTGTATTACAGTTTAAGAGCATCAACTGAATAGGCCCTGAGACTTCTTAGGTCACAACATAGTATAATAAATGATTTTCATAATGACCCTGATTCATCAAGAAGGGGTTGAATTGTTTTCTGTTTAAGGTGGTAGAAAGTTTTAAATCTGTATTCGAAAATTTTCTGTCTAAAATAATTCAGATTATTCATTTTTTGAAAATTAAACTGTTTTTTGTTCTCCAGAATGATTCATTCCTCATAATTTCAGATGCCTTTTTGAGTTGTTACTATGTTCTTATTTCTCAAAGCACCCTCCAAAGAAGATGCAGTTAAATTTCTACTTTTCTTATCCTAAAATTATACTTGAAACAGGATGTAAAACTTCTGTCTTCTTTAAACCCTGTTTTCCAGGAACCCGAATCATTTATGATCGAAAGTTTCTATTGGATCGTCGCAATTCTCCCATGGCTCAGACCCCCCCCTGCCATCTGCCCAATATTCCAGGAGTCACCAGCCCTGGCACCTTAATCGAAGACTCCAAAGTAGAAGTAAACAATTTGAACAACTTGAACAATCATGACAGGAAGCATGCAGTTGGTAAGAGAATGCCGATATTGAAGACCAAGATGGTAGTCCTGGGATTCGAGTGTCGGTCTGCTGTAGGTTGAAAAAATGTTGATGCTTCATAACTGACACTCAGTTGTGTCTCTAAGGTTCCCACCTCACCCCACTCCCATCACCATGACTTACTGAAATGTTCTAGCAACCCTGAGTTCTAAATCATAATCAGATCTAATCTAGGTAGGGGGTGAAGAAGAATGCAAAATCAGGGAATGGTAAATCCCAAAGATGACTCCTTGAACCTGGTCTTTGTTGGACTAGGGATAACACACACACAGAAATGTAACAGAATCGAATAGCCCCCATTTCCATCACCTTTGGGAAATAGACCTTGTTTCTTAAAAGAAGAATGTCCCTTTTATGGTGTAAGGAAAAGTGGTATGGTTTTTCCCCTCATTTTCTGGGACTGCCTATAATTCAGTACCCCCACCTTCACACACACATACACACACACACACACATTTTTAGTAATGGGTCCTTTCTGTCTCTGGAAACGAGATAGAAATGGCCAGCTCCTGCAGTACACCTTGGCTTGCACTCCATGATCCCTGTACACAAGCCAGTGTTCTGCCTCAAATTCCAAATGAGGTTTTAATGGACAGAGTGTCGATTCAGGGCAGGGCCAAAGTTCAGAGCCTCCAGAAGAGTGTGCTGATGCAATAGATGGCCAGGTGCTCCCCAGGAGCTCCTGGATGGTCAACCTGTGGACAAAGGGACACTTGGAAAGTTTTCACTTGTATTCTTTCCCTCAGTTGCTCCTCCTCCCCATGGGTGATTTGACTGCCGGTCTTTTTCCCCCCAGATTAGAAAGACCAACTAAAGTGAAGTAGAATAGTTGTTCTAAGGCAGCAGAAAATGAGACAGTTTGAATTATTTTTTGACTCTCGTGCAGAGGGGATGACAGTTAAATCAAACAGTTTGCTTTTCCTCTTTGTGCTCAGGTTCTCCTTTTCTTCATTCTAACCAGGGGATGATGCTCAGTTTGAGATGGACATCTGACTGTCCAAGAGCATCAGAAGAAAAGCAGCAACACTGATACCTGTGTGTACCTGATTTGGCTGATAGGATCAACAGTGCAAAGACCGAAGAGGCAGTACCAGCAGTCCCTGTTGCAGTCTCCACCTCCTCCTCTTCCTCCGGGTGCCAAAGGATGCGAAGATGAGCTGCATCTGATCATTTCTTCTCCCTGTTTCCTGTTCCCCTTCCCAGTTAGACAGTTAGATTGAAGGCCCTTGGCATATTTCTGTAGAACTAAGAGCGCACAGAGGAAAACAGTTAAACTCTGGTTCCTGTCCACCATGCCCCATTTTTTTTTTTAATCCCAAGTCAACCTACCAATTACTGGCTGGCTGGGAAGTCTGGAGAAGTGATATGGAGTTTTGATGTGTTCAGCATCATTCATATTCTTACCCTCTGTTTCTCTCACCCATGTTTCAGTGCTGCAAGAATCTGGATTTGGGGGCTTGAAAACCATTAGAGGGAAATGGTAAACAGGAAGAGAGCTGCTTTCCCTTTACCTTAAAGTGTTTGTCCTTGGGGACAGAGCACAGTTTGTACAATTCTAGTAGCATTACCCTGTGGCACTGTTCTGAGGTCCATTTCCCCTCCTTCCTCTGGGAGGAGTGTCTTGTCTGTAGTATTAACATTTCATCTTCCCATTCCTTTACTTAGCACAGTTGTGCAACAGTTTCGTTACATCAGAAGAGTCCTCAGTAACTAGCTGTTCTTTCCTCCTTTTCTCCCGTTCCTCCCTGCTTGCATCTCATTGCTTGCAGTCGTTTTATACTCTGAGCTCTCTGGGTGATTTCACCTGCTCCCAGAGCAGGCCCGTACCACATGACAGAGGCACTTCGGATATGACCGATCATAGTATTCTGCAGGGGGATAACCCAAGAATGACCTCGGAAGACACTGAACCCTCTGAGTACCCAGGCTCAGTAGTCATTGTTTTTCAGTCCCGTGAGCATTGTGATATTTGTTGTCTCTGATTGTAGTTTCTTGCATTTTAAGTTTAAAGTTGACTTTCAGAATCCTCTTAGAAAAGATCTAAACTTTTTTCCTTTGTGGACCTGCTTTGTTTGGCTGCTGAGATAGACAAACATGGGCTTAAAAATGTGTTCCTCCCAGTTTTCTTGCCCTTCACATGGTACTCTGAATTTCCTTTTCCTTCTCTGCCTCCCTCCCTCTTTCTCTCCTTCCCTTTTCTCTGCCAGGCCATTTTTCAAATAGACATCCAAGATACCTCAAATGTTGGTATCTGATAATATCTGTCTCTCTTCTTATCTGAGGAGAGACCTTTTATTTTTAAGATGAGTACAGACCTATTTTTACATATGTTTTCAGTACAATTTTGAACAGCAACTTTTTAATTACACATCTTCTGGTGTTAGGAAGGTGAGAAATGTCCCTAGGCGAGTCTGCTGTTCCATGTCACCATCCCTTGTCTCCCCTAGTCCCTTAAGAGCTCTTTTCCTTCTCCTAGTTTTGGGTGTGCATGTTTGGAGTTTGTAGTGGGTGGTTTGTGAAACTGGACCATTCTGCCTTCCCTGGGTCCTTCACGAAAGCCTCATTCTTTTCCCTTACCCTTTGCTGCTTCATTCCCCTCCCTCCCCCCCCCCCCCAACGCTGCTGTTCTGACTATTAACTGGCACAGTAATCCTGGGAGAGTGACTCCCCTCAGAGAAAGACAAGTAAAAGAGCCACTGATG
The DNA here is from genome assembly GCF_036321535.1 of Camelus dromedarius. Classification (NCBI taxonomy): domain Eukaryota; kingdom Metazoa; phylum Chordata; class Mammalia; order Artiodactyla; family Camelidae; genus Camelus; species Camelus dromedarius. The sequence continues at coordinate 33,449,944 of NC_087443.1, read as the reverse complement.
TCCTGGGAATTTCTGGTTGGATTTGGTGCCCTGAACCCTCTTATTAAGAGATCAGATCCTAGGGTGAGAATAGCAGACAACTGGCTAAGAAAGCAAGCTGTTTGTTTTTCTTTTAAACTATGAAAAGACCTTGTTTGCGAATACATTTTAGACAGAAGAGAGGAAGAATGTCTGAGGAACTTTGTTCTGTTTTCTGCTACAAAAGGTGAATAGTTCAAAGAGTGAAGCCTTTTGTGATGGTTGACGTCTCTCAGGAACAAGCTGGATCTCCAAAGTTTTGGAGATGCTTTCAGTCTCAAAAATTGATGATTAGAAAAGTATTTTTTTTTTGTATGTTTGTTTAATGTGTTCCTGTTCTGATTTTAATTAAACTCCAAATTTCACTTTATATACTCTTGGAAAAACTTAAGGTGCATCAGTAACTTGCATGAGAAGCTTGCTCAGGATCTCATTGTCCTCTGCGAGCTTGATTCTTTGGGAATGAAGCTTTCATTCTTCTCAGACCCTGGCCTTGGTGTCCTGTGGAATCTGACTCAACTACAGCTGGTCAGTGTCAGTGAGCAGAAGTGCATCCCCTGCTTGGTCTTTACTGCTATGCATGAAAATTTGGCTTGCTCACTGAGCAACAAGGAATGAATTTAAAAGATGTCAGCTTGAGTAGTCTCAAGATGCTATGTTCCCCTTTTTTGCTACCTTGAGGAACTTCTGCAGGTGGCCCCCTAATCAGAGGCCATATTTCTAGTATTTCTTGGGCGTGTCAGCTGTATAATATAGCAGCTTCCCAGTCCTTTAGCTGTCTCTGTAAGGACCTCCATGCTGCTTGGTGCATTTCTTTCCTGGAGGCCACTGCTACTAGAGATACTTTGGTCTCCATAAATCGATGCTTTAAAGATAATTTCACGAGGCAGTAGATAAACTTCTAACAGATGACAACTTTGTGCGATGCCTCACAGAAGCATTTTCAGGGCAAGCCAGAATCCAGTGGGTGGCTTACTCCTGGATGTTTGGAAAGAATCTCCCAGTTGAACCCCTAAATGAATAACCTATCCGGGCCTTTTCTTGGGGAGGGAACACCCTTGAGGGTATCATTGAGTGAGATGGTTCTTAAAATCTTAGTGATCTTTTGTACTTTCCTTTTTATGAGGAGAACATGTTTCTGTGCTTGTGGGGACAATCCATCTTCATGAGAAATGACCTTCCAGATTCCAGCAGGAGACATGCATTGTTGTGACTCTACCTCCTTCATAGGGTGGTGGTACATTGAGTTCACCACTTCCTCATATTCTGTTTATATGGCTATAATGTGCTCAAGAGCACAGTTTAGAGAAGCTGGCTTCTAGCTATTAGGCTTCCCAGCCAAGAGTTTCGTCCTTTCACCTGTGTTATCTATTGCTATGTAACAGGTTACCCCCAAACTAAATCTTAAAAGAGCAAGCATTGGCGGTTTCTGTGGGTTAGGAGTTGGGAAGCAGCTTAGCATGATGGTTCTGGCTCAGGATCATAAGAAATTGCAGTCAAACATCAGCAAGGTTTACAGTCACCTGGGGTTTGAGAATCCACTCCCAGGCTCTCTTTGTGGCTATTGGCAAGATGCCTCAATCTCTCCCTATGTGGGTCTCTTTTGTCTCTTTTTAGGGCAGTGTGAGTCTCCTCATACCATGGCAGCTGGCTCCCCCTGAGTAGGTGATTCCAGAGAGAGGGCAAGGAGGACTCTGCAGTGCCTTTTATGACAGTCTCTGAGAGCACACACCGTCACTCCTTCCTTATTCTGTTCCTTAGAAGCGAACCACAAGCCCAGCCTATACTCAAGGGGACGGGAATCACACACACCCTACTGAATGGAGCAGTAAGAATCTGTGGATAGATCTTAAAACCGCCTCACCCCCAAGAGAAGGTGAAACCAGATCAACAAGGGGCGGGGGTAGGTTAAAACTAGATGATACACTGAGAGAGGTGGTCTTACTAAAAACAATTCTCTAAGATGTGCATCAACAAACAAAAAAAGACTCCCCATGGCCACCTGCCGGTTTTGAGAGGGGTGACGAGAAAAGGCAGTTCCCGGGAGAATGTATCTATATGTTTGCCTGATGTATACTACCAGCGGTCCAGGGATGCTTTGCAAGTCCTTGGCTTGGGATCTCTAAGGCTCGATACCATTTACTCGTTATCTCCTTTAGCCAGGAATTGACAAAGGGAAGTGAATCCTTCTAGTTGAGCCACGTAAGTGGACTTTGAATCAGAGTTGTCAAGCAAAGGGAGCAAATGTGTATTAGATGTTGGTTACTGGGCTGAAGAAAAGCCAACTGTTTAGATTCAGGGTGAAATAGCTGATAGCATCCGGAAGCCAGGTGTGTGCCAGAGTCCATGCTTAGCACCTGCTCTTGCCAACCATACCAGCTGAAGCAGATTTGGGTCGGGTGTCACCCAAGAAGCTTCTCAATAAAGTAGGGGACATCTGGGAATTAGAAACACCTGCCTGTGCTTGATTGTTCAGGTTAACTGTGTGCTCATCACATCCTGAGCTTTCTGATGGAAATGAGGTCTTAAAGAGAACCAGCCATATCTTCACTCTGGAGAGAAACTTAGATGAGGCTTGTCAGTTCAGCACCTTAGCGAATGTCTGCTCTGTGTTTCTGGCACCTGTGTGCAGCCAAGCTTTGGAGAGTTCAGACATCTTAAGGATGTAAATTCTTGTTTGACTTTATACTCCACCTTTCCCACGTACCTATAGCTGTGCTTGCTTTAGAGTATACTTGAGTAAAAGCATGCTGCTGAAGCAGCTATTTTTTAAAAAAGTACTTCTCCCAGAAGTAAGGAACTCATCTTTAAAGCACCTTCAAATGAATTTGTTTCCTTCTAATTTTTTCATAATAGACGGTCTTTTATATTTGCTGTTGGCTTACCTGCTCTTTGGATCTCTGAGACCTTACCTTCCCAATTCAAACATTTCCATTAGAATGCAACCTGCTAGACATTTGAGCTTTCACCCCAGAGGCTTTCATTTGGCCAATGCATATTGACTCCCTGCTTTGAATCAAGGCACCTGGTGTAAGGGGCTCATCGTGTTGGCAGCAGTATCCCAGAAACGGAATCTTTTTCCATTGTCCCTGTCTTGGAGACTTGATGGGGATTAGGTATCTTGGCTGCTTGAAACCAAGGCCCTCAGCTCTTTGCATTCCCCTCTAGACAGGAGGCCCACTGCTTTTCTTTACCTGGGTCAGAACTTTCCCCTCTTGGCATGTTTCTCTACTACGTGCATATGGGCAGCTATTTATTATCTGCAAAACCCAATCTCTTACCCACCCATGACATCTGAGAGGAAGGAGTATTTGTTTTAAAGAAGCACTGTTTCTTTGGGAGGGCAATTTCTATCTGGACTTTGAAGGGAGCATGGTTACTGTGCATTACCACCCCCCACTACCACGAAATTCTTTCCCTCTCTCTCACTTTTAATAAAAGGTGGCATTAGACTTTGAGGCAGTTGGGTCCCAGGTCTTTAGAATGCTTATCCCCCCCACAGCATTTCCTGTTCTAGCCATGTTTTTCCAGGTGACTATTGGAGTTTCCCTGAGGCTGGCTCACAAACGTTTCTCACTGCAGACTAAGGGTATTTGGTACACACTTGATTTTTCAATCATTTATGTCACCTTTCCCACGCTATGGAAATTACGTTTCTCTCTCTGGGCTGGTCCTGGAAAATTGATACCTTTTGGCAAAGCTTAGATTTAGGAGAAGTCTTTCAAGTCCCTGTTCAGATGGTCTGTGGTTTTCTCTTTGCTTCCTCTGCCTGCAACCCTGGCAGATCATACTGTTTGGATCCCAAATAGAAAATAGTAGTGAGATGAAACACATTCCTGGGGTATTTAAACTCTTACTCTGCCACCTTTCTAAGAGTGGGAGGCTGGCAGAGAGATGCTGCAATGCTTGATAATCATTTGGCCACATTGGAATTTCCAAAGGGAGCTCTTGCTGGTGCTTAAAACCAAAATTCCCGGACATCTGAGTTTCCATGAATGTAGCACATGTTGCCCCAATGTACCCTCTTCCTCTCCATCTTAATCTTTAAAAACAAAAACCCAGGCCCAGGCCAAGGGTAATTTTTACTTGAAACCAGGAGACTGGGGGAGGAACACTAGCAACGAGGGACAAGCTGTGTGGGTGAGCCGTCCTGCTCCTGCTGTCTGTTCCCATCACTGAGGACTGTGAGCCAGTGCCTTTCCTTCACCCGGAGATGGAGCCTATCTCCTTCCACCTGGGTGAGGAGACCCTCTGCTACCCAGGGGTAAACCTTAAAGAGGGTGTCTCGGAGAGCCCAGAAGACACTTATATATTTGGGTGTCCATTTTAAGCATCTTTAAAATACTTTATATATTAAAAAAAATGCCCTTCCCTGTTTTTATGCCACCAGTGGCCCAGTTCCATCCATTCTGAGTGGAAAAGCAGAGACTGCCAGTACTTTCCTTGGTCTTCCCTTCATCTCCCTTGATGTGAGTGTCCCCTGACCCCTCCCATCCATTTCATTGTAGTGGATGGAGAGCAGAGGGCACCATGCAGTCCTGAGTGATTCCGTGATCAGGTTTTTGTTTTTCTGTGTTTCCAAACCAGCAAGTGTTTGGAAATTAGGGAAAAAAATTAAATTCTCACCAACGGTTGCTGTTACAGTTAAATCAATAAAGATCTTGAGCATCACCTTGGTGTTTTAATTTTTTTTTTTTTTAATTTCAGGTGAAGTCCTGTTGACACATTTTGGGCATCTTGGCTGGTAAGGGAGAGGGGCAGAGGCAGTTGGCAGCTTCATGTGTCACTCCTCAGCACTCACAGAGCACTCTGTCCACCTGGCTCTATCTCTGCAAGGAGGTGATATTTCCCTTCCCTCAGGCGTTTGGAGGTGAACATGTTCCTACTGGGGCTGGGTGCACCCAGGGTCCTCCTCTAGGTGCCAGCCTGGGGAAGCCCAAACAACAGCTTTCCTCAGGAGGGCTGCCTCTGCCTCTCAGGAGCACGTGTTAGAAATCCATCATATGTGACATCTTAAAATAAAGCAGACTGTGCTGCATGGGCATCAGATTCCTTGCTATTATTAATCCAGTGAGGCTCCCGTATTAGTATTGAGAGCAAGAATCCTGTCCTTTCATGTTTTAGATGTTGTAAACAGATCCACAGATCCACAGAACAAAAAACAGTGTAGAGGGTTAGGGCACAGGCTTTGGGGTAAGACAGGCTTGAATTCCCACTGTGCCACTTAGTAGCAGCCACGTCCTCTCCAACAGGATTCTCGATAATCTGTCTAACTTTCAGTTTCCTTCTCTAAAAGAGGGTTAAGGTAAGTACATCTTAGGTGGTTTTGATGCTCAGATAAGATCGTGGAAAGGACAACCTAGTGGCAGGGATGTGAAGAGCTCAGTAACAGCTCAGTTGGTGTGACAAGCAGAGGTCAGTTAGCTGGGTCTGCTTCTCCCAAGAGTGTGCAAGTTTGGGAGTGGAACAGGCTTGTGTGACCTCTAGAAGGACTAAAGAATCTCTTCAAGGGAAGACGGGGCCAAATAATTTTGAAAGAACTTTCATACATCCTTTACTCTGCCCCAAAGGCAAATAGGATATCAACTTCAAAGACTATTTAGAATAGAGGGATAAGGCTTTTACTGCTAATCAAAGGTGATACTATATAAGATGGAGATTAACCCCTGACTGGTGCTGCTATGTGGGTCACAACCACTTCCACCTCTTGTGTATTTCGGCTTTCATCTTTCCTCCACTCCTCCCTATGCCAGGCCCACCCACTTCCCCAGCCGAGGAGAGTAATGCATCTAATTTCCCCTACTTGGCTACTGACTTTGGACTGCTATAGGAACAGTGGAAGGAGACCTTTGCCTTAAGAGCAAGTTAAAGTACCTCTGACTGTTCTCTGAGAGCCCCTTCCTGGTCCCTAGGGTAGGGCTGGACTCAGTTTTCAAAAGCACTGATTCCTTGGACTTTGTAACAAAGTCTGCACCAGTTTGCAGGGTCCAGAGCACAGAGCTGTGTTGCTAGGCTCAGCCCCAAATACTTCCGGCCAGACAGCCGAATGCCCCTGCTGCTGACACATCACACACTGAGCTTTCAGCGGGAGTCAGCAAAATGTCCTTTCACTCCTTTGTGCCTGTGTCTTCTGCTTGATAAGAGGCAACGTCCTGTCATCAGTGGGGTTTGTTCTCTGAGTCACTAGAGCTGCTAACTGTAAATACTCCCACAACTGTAGCCACAAATAGCTTGACCTTTCGCTTTCCTGGCCCCAGCCACAGAGGGACAAGTTGGGCACCCAGTTAGTAAAGAGGATGCTCTAAAGCCCTGGGATGGGATTTTTACTCCCAAGAACTTCAGTTTGGTAGTGGAATTGGGATTCAAATGACCCAAAGCTAAGGGAGTAAAAACCCCCAGAGGCTATTAAGGATGGTGCCCCTAGGGCTCTGTAGTCCAGAGCTCGGCTCTTGGCCCTGCCACTCCTAGCTGTGGGGTCAGGCCAGTAGGCCTCACTGGGGTCTCATTTAGGAAAGGATGGGACAAAAGCTGATCTCACAAGGCCTCCCCAACTCAACTGTTCTCTAAGCAGAGTCAAAAGCAGGATCCTATTCTGAATTGTGAGGGCAGGTTATCTCCACTTCAGGGAATGAGCACTAGATCAGGACATTGAGGTTTCTCAAGCCCAGGCCTGGCTGTAGCCTAGCCAACCCCTGCCTGGGCCAGGATTACTACCTTGACTCAACCAAGTCAAGTCTGAGTCACTAAACTCAACAAGTGTTCCCGCACGACTGGAATCATTTTCCTAAGGTTAGAACATTAGTTGGCGGGCTTCCTAGGAAAGCAGGGTAGGTTCACTGTGGACTGACATTCCCAATTAAATGGCCCCCTCGCCCTGCCAAACCAAAAAAATACCGCCCCTGTTTTGGCAGTGCTCAGTGAGGCCAGCTGGTAAGAGAAAAGCAAAACCGATGCCTTTGGGGCTTTTTCATCCAGAAGGCGGAGATGTGTGCTCAGGTGTTTTGGTGGTAGAACTTCCTACAAGAAAGCCTGGGTTCCTTTTGCTGTGCTATTATGTGGAACCTGAAATTAACCCTGAGCAACAAAAGAGCTGATAAAGGTTAGATAAAGGGGATATGGCAGGGCCTCAGCTGAGCAGGTTTCATGAGACTTGGAGATGGGGATAAGCCCAGAAGACAGTCTGTGGCTGAAAGCTCATGGCTCTTCTGAGCCTATCAAAGAGCATTTAACAGAAATGCATTAGGATCCACCTGCTTTCATTTCACAAGACAAGGCTGAGCAGTGAATTACTCATCTGAGGTCACACAGCTCAGTGGCTGAGCTGAGACTATAGCCCGATTCTCCTACCATCCGGGGCAGGGCCTTCACCCCTATGGATAGGAAGCTCAGGGGCCTCATTAATAGCACGCATTGACAGATTGAGGTGAACTGTCACCAACTTTAATAGACTCGGATGGTGTCTGCCAAAGCAGACTGACTTGGAGATGCCCTTGGGCTCCAGGTAGTCCATTGTGGCCAGTTCTCTTGGATGAGTTCCTGCCTCACCCTTCAAAGGCACCAGCTGGCCTAGGAGGACTATACAATGGCTGTATTGTTTGTACAACTCATTAGCAGAGATCCACTCCAGAGAGCCTCTGGACAAGATTGCTACAGGCCAGCCAGAAAGTTGCAGGAGCTCCCCTACTCAGCCTGAGGCAACCAGAGCCAACTGTTTTTAATTTCACGTAGTGATACTTAATCTTGCTGGGGGTGGAGGGGTGGTTTATGTTAAAGGCCACTTCTGAAATACACAGAAGTTACAGACAACCTTGTCCCACCTCACCAATAAATGCACATATGCTCCAACTCCTGCATACAATTTCCAGGGCTTCACATGTTGAAAACAGTCAGCTAATGGACTCTTGCACTGACTGGTGCTTTCGCACACCACTGTCTGTTCAGCAAAGAGAAAACCCAGCAAGCCTGCTTCACAGTTTTCCTCCTCCCTCTCCTCTGTGCTCAGCCAGACTCCACAGAGCCTTTATGCTCATGGCAGCAGCCCTTCCTCCTTAGATCTGATGGACAGAGCAACTTTTCCCCCTCTTTGTTTCTCCTCATAGCATTAGATGGCTATCATGTCTTCCAGGAGCTTCCCAGCCTTCCAGGGTATGGGCAAATCCAGCACACCTGCAGGAGCTCCTCACAGGCACCCACATTCTTCCACGATCATGTCTTTATGATGGTCTAGAAGGACTCTACCATTGTCCATGTATAGCATACTCAAGGGCCTGGTCTTCACTGGGGCACAGCAGGTGGAAGGTACCCTGTAGGGTTGGTACCGTTTCAGCAGACTCTGTGAAAGGGAGGAGATGAGAGTCAGTTCACATCCCAGTGGTCAGGTCAGAACAGTGTCATTTCTGGGTAAAGGGGGAGAAAGTTACAGAGAGTTAAAATTAGTTTCTGGGTGCAAAAGTAGAAGAAAATTCTTTTCGTAGAGGAGTCAGAATGCCAATACATCATCAACTCTCACATCTAAAATAACTTTTTTTTTTAAACAGTCTTTAAACAGAAGATTCTAAAAGCTGTATATGGGTAGAGCAGTAGCTAATTTATGTGTTCTCCTATTGTTCTAGTCTAGAGTGAATACCAGCTTTAAAAACATTCCAAGAAACTCCTGGTTTAGTTCCAGAAATACGAAGCAGAAGAGAGTCATGTGAAAATTCTTGTGGGATTTGCTTTGTTGCCCAGAGAAAGGCAAACAGAGTCAACAGGAGAAAAGGTAACAAGCCCTTGGCATTCTGGAACTGGGCCTGTCCCTGTGGTCCAGTGGTGGCTTTTCAGATCAGTGTCAGTTCTGGTGACTGGGACTGCTGGGTCTCTGTAGTTCCCTGTGGTTATACTACAGGTAGGCTGCAGCAGCGAAGTGGGGCCTGGGGGAGGCTCAGGAGGGCCTGTGCCCAGGAGGGGGTCCTCTAGGGCGCTGGTTCCCACCACTGCCTCCCTCACATGTGCTCAGCTCCAATGTTCTCTAGAGCCTCTGAATCCTGCCTGAGGCTTGGCATGGAGGATGTACTACAGGTCCAAGAGATTCTCTAGGCTTCATGGAGTCAAATAAAAACACTTTGGTCCCATATGACCTTTGAGAGCAGGGCAGGACCACCATATTAGGTGCTATTCTTGGCTTTCTTCATCTCATTCTACCATTCCTCCCCCTCCACCACCTTTCTAGACCATAGGCTGATTAGTGGCACCTAGTGGTAGCCTCTGGCTTTAACTACTCCTGCAAAATGGGGGGTCCAACTCCTGTTTTTAAGCAGCAAAACTACAGTGGCTGGAGCAGTAGTATCTTTACTTTGCCTCATAAACATGGCCCCCATTGCATCAATGAATTCTAGACTTCTAGTAATAATAACACAACATCATGCCTGTTATCTGCTAACTATGACATATGCAGTTTGCATATCAAACTCATGCAACCCTACATCAGCCCTATAAAATAGGACATTGCCATCTCCATTTTACAGGTGGGAAAACTGAAGCTCAGAGACAGTAAGCAACTTGATCAGTATCACACAGCTAATGAGTAAGAATCAAACATAGGCTTTTCTGTCCCCAAACTCCAGATTCTGAACTTCCTTTCCTAGAATATCAGCACTGAGGAGGAGCTGAGACCCTCTAGTCTACGTGCTCCACCTGTAATTTTATGAAAGGAAGAAAAAGTCCCTCAAGGCTACCTGACAGGGCATGACTCCACCTAGACTCTCTGAGGATGTTATCACTGATCAGCTCCACGTCCTTAAAGCCTAGCAAGGACTTGGCACATTGTAGGTGCTTGAATAACCGTGCATGTGAACACAGTAATTTAACAGCAAAGCTGGGGTCCTGTCCCCCTGATCTGGTGGCAAGGCCACTTCTCCCCGACAGCCTACCGCCTCCCCAGGCCCTGGCATCACACCTGGATGTATGCGTGGTTGGTCGGATGGAACTCCTCCCCTACGGGGTTAGGACACTTGCCCTCGCAGCGATAAGCATTGTACTGCTTGGGGTAGATGATCCAGGAGCCCCAACCAATCAGATTGAAGTCCACCTGGAACTTGACCTTCCGACACAGTTGGCTTCTGTCCTGCAAGTGATATCGACGGTGCCTCCCGCCCCTCTCCTGGAAAAGCTGTCCCTCCTGGACCCGCCAGGAGCTCTGAGCTTCCCACAGCAGGGTGGAGCCCCCCAGCCGCCTCTGCTCTGGGGAGAGGTTGGAGTAGAGCATGAGGACCACGTCGGTGACAGGTGGTGTGGAAGGCCGCCGCCAACACTCCCCAGCCAAACTGGACATCTGCTCCCCCAGCTCCCTAGGGTGCTTCAGCCACTTGGAGAGTGGCCTGGTCACTTCCAGGACCATGCTGCCTGAGGAAAAGGTAATCTGGGACAGAGTAACAGTGAATAGGTCCATTTGAAGACGTTCCAGGCAGTCGGGTGGGTCCTGATCCTCGTCCAGCTTCGGCTGGTGGAAAATCTGAATGGACAGTGGGACATCAGGAGGAAGGGCCACACGGCTGGACAGCTGTAGCCGGAGCTCAGCCCACGCCAGATCCTCTTCTTGGCCCAGGAAGGAGAAGTCAAAAGCAAAGGTCCAGTTCTGCCCATCCACATCCACATCTGGGTAGGAAAAAAACAGGAAGAAAGCAGGCTGAGTGAGGGCCTCCTGCAGCCTCAGTCAGTGTAGCAACAATCATAGCTCATGACTGAGCCCTTACCTTGTATGAATCATCTCTCTTAACCCTCACTCCAACCCTATGAGCTGGGAAAGTTATCAAACCCATTTTACAGATGAGGAAAATTGAGGCTCAAAGGTTAAATTACCTGCCCAAGGTGTCATTCTTGGAAGGAGGCAAAACCAAAAATAAGCCCAAATGCAAAGCCCAACCCCCAAATCACTGTTCTGCCGCCCCCTACTCAAGACACCCCAGAGAACAATTGGTAAAAATTGGATGAGTTGGATGAGTTGTAGAAACTCTCTCCTCTCACACATGCAGTCTAAGGCCAAACCCCACGCTTTCTGACCAAAACCCTGTGCTTCCACCGACCCTGTGGCCCTGGAGCAAGTCATCTTTCCAGGCTCTGTCTTCTCATTGGAAAGGGTGGCCTGTTTCATAGGCACAATGAGGTTGATACGCAGATCATGGAAAGGGTAAGAGCTCCCAGGAAGGCACAGGCAATAGAAGCCAAAGACTGGCCACCCTTTTCCCAACCAATTCCTAAAGACTGAGGGAGACACTTGAAGAGTTCTTGGCAGATTTACAAATAGGTTTCTAAAGACATTCTAAGCTTGACTGTGCACTGAGCTCGCACTTTCCCACCCAGTGGTCTCTCCTACCTGCCTGCAGTGTGCTCACCCCTCCAACCCCAGGTCATCCACACACCTGGGGCAGACAGCAATCACACACCAAACACAAGGAAACCCAAACTGGATGAAAAGGAATGGAGAAGTACATTCCATTTATTTTAGTCCTGGACTAATTTGGTCTGATGTCTGAAGATGGCACGTATTTGTGGATTTGGGGGTCACCTAAAAATGATCTGTAATTTTTTTCAAGCCCAGTTTCTTCTTTCTAATGGAAGTGGTAATGCCCTACCCTTCCCTGCATTATCACAAGGGCCCAGGGAAATAAAGATGTTTGAAGGTCTATTGCTAAATAAAAGGTAGAAGTTATTCATTAGAAATAAAAACAGTAACCCTTTCGTGAATCACTCCTGAAGGTAATGACAATCTCCGAATTAGGTCCACTCTGGGGAGACCACATAACAGTTTATTTTTTAATTGTCTCATAGAACATCTTCTGTAAGATAGTAAGTGAATTTCTCTGGGAAGTCCAGCCTACATTAATTAGAAAGGGGTAATTCCCAGCTTCAACCTTCTGATAGCTTTCCCCTGCCCATCTCTAGGTGCTCTTTTTCAGTTAATTTCCACTTCCCTCCTCGTTAGCACCTGCAGGGGGCAATAACCGGCCACTGACTAGCAACTCCCCCAGAGGTGTTGGGTGGAGGCTGCCATTACCCACTAACCATTGCAGAACCACCTGGCCACCTGGGGATTAAGTGGGACATGTAGCAACTCCTGCCTACCTACACCAGGAGTTAAAATATATTATCTCAAGTATCCACAAATGGCCTCTTACGGAAAGCATTCCAGCTCAGTGGTTAAGAGCAGGGGCCTGGTGTCTCCTATAATGGATCAAATTCTGCCATTTGCTGTTTAACACGGCAGCAAGCCTTTTCTGGGCCTTAGTTTCCCTGTTGGTAGGAGGGAGATGGCCCCAATATCCACCTCGCAGGGATACTGTAATCTACTGAAATAATGACTGTGAAGTGCTTTGCCCAGCACAGCCACTAAAGTGCAATAAATGTTAGCCATCATCGACTGCCTCCTTATTATTACCCAGATCCAAGTCAGAAATGAAGATGTCTAGGCAGTGAGGACCTGGACAGAGGAATAAGGTCATCTGTCACCAGCATGGCAGTGTGTATGCAGGGGCAGTGTGTATGGAGGGGCAGGGAGGAGGTTGCTACTTCCTGCTGGAAGAGTCTGTGACCCTACAACCGCTTCTGCAGCCAAGGGCTCCCTGGGACACAGTGCTGACAAGTACTCTTAGATCCGGCTCTGGTTCATCTTAGAATAAGGGGAGGGGATCTAATCTTTGAGGGTCACTGATGCCTGATAAAAGCTAAGAATGCTCTCCCCAGAAAAAACTTCATATTCTCCTTACACAATAAATGTGATTTGGGGGTGGTTAGAAGGAAGGGGTTTATGGACACTCCAAAACCCATCCATGCATTGAATGCAGACTTGACCACACAGGTCCCAGTGAAATCTTGACCCATTTCCAATTTTAAAGGAGGAAGTGGTGGGGCTTGTGACCTTGGGTTCCTTTCCCCTCAAACGGTGTTGAGTTAGCATTAGGGGCTATGTAGAAAAGGAGGGTGGGCATGACACTGTGTTCCCACCCTACATTATTATAAATTATAAGGGTAATTACCTTTAACTGCTTCCCTCATGCCAAGTGTTCTACAAGCACTGTCTCTTTAAATCCTCCTCACTATTAACACCGTTTTGAAGATGACAAAACTGAAGGTTGAAGGTGAAGATGGTTAAACAGTGACACAGATGGACACCTAATTTGGTTAGACTCCCAGTACTCATTTCTCCTTATCCTGTCCAGCTTACAAAGCAACCCAAGAGGGAAAGGAGCTGGTTTAGAACATCCCTTCTCCATCAGTCTCCCTCCAGGCCTGCTCTTTCTGCTTTAAAAAAAAAACAAGCCAAATTACAGTGTTAATGTGCGTAGGGATAAGGTATAGCTCAAGTGGTAGAGAGCATGCCCAGCATGCACAGGGTCCTGGGTTCAATCTCCAGTACTGTCTCTAAAAATAAATAAGTAAAACTAATTACCCCCACACACAAAACAAACAATATGAATGTACTTAATGTCACTGTGCACATAACAAAATCTGCCATTTCACCCTTTTTGTGTGTATTATGCCACACACACAAATGAGGCAGAAAGCCAGGCCCTTTATTTTACAAGAGAATTTTAGAGACATCAACTGACACGCTAGGATACACGGGGAATTCATCGGAAAGTAGGGTTTGAGGAACCAGAATTCAGTTTTCCAGACTCCCAGAGACTGTTGAATCGCCACAAACCTTCTGGAACTCTCCAGAAGGAGGGAGTGAACTGGAAAAAATGCGCCTCCCCCTCTTTGCTCAGCCAGCTAGACCCCACCCCCAACCTTCTGGTTTTTGGCGGACGGCCGAGCTCTCCAGCAAATTTCAAATTGCTCCGCCCTCCCCCCAGCCCCCACCCCGTGTCCCTAGTCTAGCTAGTCCCCAGATGACCGTTCCTGAGAGGGTCACTGGCCCTGTGACCCCAGACGCGGCAGGCCAGGGAGCCAGGAGCCCCCACCCCCAGATCACAAGGGGCTGGCGGGTGGGCAGTCAAATCAGATTATGGAATGTGTATTTCGCCCGAGCCCCGGGGAGGGCCGTCTGGCCCTGGTAGGCAGAAGGAGGCGCAGGGAAGCAGGGGCTACGCCGGACGTCAGGATGTGGATTGTGCGGGGCAGAGGAGCCCCATGAGAAGGGCTCCCACTTCTCAACATCTACCTGCGCCCGGTCCCCAGGACCTGGTCCCCAGAACGCCCTGTCCCATCCTCATAGGCGATCTTTTCAAGGTCACGATGGGAGTGACCCCACTCTCTCCAAATCCAGGCCCCGACGCAGTGTCACCCAGGACACTGACATTTCCTCAGCCTGGGATCGATGACCCAAGCCTGTCTCATTCTCGTTTTCGGGGCACCCCATCTCTAATCCCGGATCTCTGAACCTTAATTCCCGATGTTGCATGCTTGATACGCGGTTTTGAAGCTCACTCTCAGCCTGAGACACTCCCAAAGCCAGACCCTGGGTCCATTCACCCTCACTAGCGAAAAGGAAAAAATAAAACCGACAAAATAATTGTAATTGTAGCGATAATATTACTGTGCCTGGTTTTGTGCTGAGCGTTTTATGTGCCTTGTCCCTAGCTCGCCAGTTTTATAAGGGAGGTACTACTATCCCCATGCTACAGATGCGCAAACCGAGGCGCCCGGATATTAACAGTAGTTTAACAAAACCTCACAGATAAAGAAGCGGCATAATCAGGCTTCCACCCTATAATCCTGCGCTCTACTCACCCTAAACAAGACCCGAACGCAAAGGTCTAGGTCCAGCACACACCCGGGACGACAGAACCCCCTCCACCCACCAACACTGCGCCCCGAGCTAATGCAGACCAAGATACCCGCAGACCCAGCCCCTCGACGTGCCCTTGAAGCGCGCGGCTACGTCCTCAACGGCGGCGTCCCCGGCACTGAGCCGCAGCCCCCGCCGCGCCGGCGCCCTTGCGGAGTCCAGGGGCCGGAGCGCCCAAGGCGCCCCTGGATGCCTGGCGGGGCGGGGCAGCCTACCTTGAGCCTGCAGGCTGCGGATGATGTCCGCCCGGGGCTGCGGCTCGCGGTACAGGCTCAGCATATATGCGAGAGGGGACGGCGACGAGGGCTGCCCCAACGTGCGTAGGGGCACTGGGGCCACCGTCGTGGCACCTGCCTGGAGGAGAGCCCTCCAGGCGTACAGGAGGAACAGCGGCAGGCGGTGGGCGTGCATGGTGCGCTAGCTGGGCCTGAAGCGGCGCCTCCACCCCCTTATATCCTGAGCCTTCGCAGCCGCCCCGCCCCCGTCCTCCCTCCCACGGGGAAGCTTTAACATCTCATAACTACCCCTCTCCGTCCCCAGGGGTGACCCCCCCCAGGGGCCACCTGCTGGGGCCGGGTGAGACCAGAGCCTGGTAGGGAGGGGACCCGCCAAGCTGGAGGAGTTGTTAGGTCCGGGGATCGTCTAGTTTGCCCGGTCTGCGCACGCTGGCACTCTGCTACTCCAAGTACGAAAGGCTTTGTTTCTGAGACACAGCAGGCTTGTCGCCAGCAAACTCCTAGGTGAGCATTATGGCTTCCTCCCTCTGCCCCTCCTGGGATCCCTGCCCCTTTACGCTTCCTCCAGGTTCCAGATGGATGTGGTTCAACCAGAAGCAGGTAGGCAATGGAGGCTGTGGATCCTTGTGGCTCTCAGGCAGGGTGCAGCCCCACACGGGCCTGGGATGCTTCAGCCCAGCCTCGCCCTGTGCAGCCTTTCAGGACACTATCCAGATGGCCTCTGGGAGCACCCCTAACCTTATCTGACAGCGCCTGTCTGGAGGGCCGGTCTCGGAAAAAGTACTGTGAGTTGCCATAACAAAGAGGGTGAGCGCCAGAGGAAGGTCCACAAGGACCTGCTTCATATATCGAAGGGCTCTCCTGGAGAAGACTGAAGGCGTGAGTGACGGGGATGGAGGATGGACTTCTCCACTGGAGAAGGTGGAGCCCAGAGTCTGGTGGTCCTCTCACGAGTAGCGCGCATTTGGTGGCATCAGTGTCTTCCTTCACAGGTGCACATCATCCCCGGGATTTCAGGAGGAAGGTGTTGCCCGTGTTGTCCATGTCCTGCAGTCCCTGCTTGCCCTGGCAGTTGCCCTGGAGACCTGGGTTTCAGCTCAGGACCTCTCACTGTCCTCTCTCTGGGTCCTGCTTTCCTCACCTACATAGGAGTGATCCTAATTTGGACTCCCTTCAGGTGCAAAGTCAGGTCAAAGCTGGAATTACCTTTAAAGAAATGTAAATCCCTGCCCCCTTGTCAAGCCCCAACAGTTTTCTGCAACACAAGAGGGCTCTTTCTACCCCCACCCACCCCACCCCCTCTCTTGTCCTTCCCTAGCCTTAACAAGCACAGTAGCAGCTGGCCAGCATTTACTGAAACACCATGTGCCAGGCACACCTAGTCTTCTTTCACAGGATGTCTCCAGCTCCAGAGAACCACAAGCTCAGCCCTGAGCAGCTGTTAGACGGTGGAAGGAGGCCCAGCAGGCTCAGCCAGGAGATCCAAACCTATGTCCGGGTGGAAGCCAGCCCAGCCAGCAGAAAGGGACCTCACCTGGGAGAGACGTGGGTTGTAGATCTGTGCTGACCAGGGGACCGGGACGATCTGCTCAACCAGCCGACCTAGTTACTTTTAAAGCTGGGGACTGTCTTGCTCATCGTGCTCTCCCTACAGTACGTTTCATGGTTGGGACCCAAAGAATCTTAGCTGAGTGAATTAATCAGTGAATGGCACTGTGTCCAGACTTGTCTAAACATAGCATCAACTGGGGTGCGTGTAAAATTGCTGATTCCTGAGTCCCCACTCCAGGCCTTCAGAATCAGAACTTGGAGAGAGAGCTTGGTAATCTACATATTTGACGAAGCATCCTCATCCCCATGATTCTTATCAGACAACTTGGAGAACCTGGGTGGGCTAGGGTCTAGTTGCAGTTTGGAACCCACCTCTCTGCATTGGGTTTTCTCATTGTAAACCCCGACTGGAGATACCTCCTTCCATGCAGATTAAATTAAATGAGTGCTAAAAGGCTTTGCAAGCTCTGAAAACCTGGTGTTTTTGTAAAGCCTTTTGCACGTGGATATTATTATGGGTGCTCCATGGTTGTCATCTGACTTCCTCAGTCTGGGAACTTTCAGACTGGGGATTGTCAGCCCCAGCTCTCTGTATCAGACCCCCTCCTCAGAGTCAGAAGTCACCCTCACCCAGGTTATGAGCATATAAATAAAAAGCAGTGAGAGATTGTGGTTAGACAGAGGTACAGGAATCAGCCTCCCCAAAACCCAGATCTCCCCAATCCCCATGTGTCCTCAAAGCCAGATAGTCCCTATTTAAATGGGGATGTGCAGCACACAGCAGTCATCCGCCACGACTGCGGAAGGAACAAAATAGATCATAGACCTACTTCCCATTCTGGACCAGAAGGTTCTTGAAATTAAGGATAAAGCTTTATTTACCCTGTGTCCCTCACACTATATGGCACAGAGTAGGTGCTCAGTAAAAATTTCAGTTAAAATGAATGATAATAATAATAGCTAACATTTATTGAGCACCTAATGCAGTAGGCATTCTGGTAATCGTTGCATTGATTTTATTGTCATTCCCACTTCAGGGATGAGAAAACAGAGGCTCAGAGGGAAGCAGGTAACTTGCTCAAGGCCACTCATTTGCAAGTGAAAACAGCCAGTATGTGAAGGGCAGCTCTGCTCTTTACCCAAATCCATGCTTTTAGCCCTGTCGCTTCCCTGTAGATAAGAGAGTGGACATAGGCCTTGTACTAAGACTAAAAAAAAAACCTCTCATATAAAGTCTTGCCTTTCCCAGGGTCCTGGAGCTGCAGACAGAGCTCATTTCTGATGTGTATTGGCCCAGAGTCTTGTGGGGACCTGGAACTTCTCTCTGACCTGCAAGAGCGGCTCTGTCAAAGCCCATTCATCACTGAACTTCCTCCAGCTGAGGCACCCTTCAGAACAGAGGCTCACAGTCATTCTTCTCATTATTAAAAGGTATTTGTTCATCCAGGATCTCTTTCCTGCAAGAAGGACCAGAAGTGTCTTCTTCCCAGGAGGGAAATGACACCTTCTTGCTTCCCCTGCCCCAGACAGACTGACCGACAGATTACCTGACCTGGGAGATAACCTTTCAGGGCCACCCCGGCTGGAGGGTGGGGAGCAAAGTCCCTCAAAGTTCTCAAATGTTTGGACCCTTCCTCTACATGAGCAGCAATCTGTTGGTTAAGTGCGGGGACTCTGAGGTCAGGCCACCAGGAGGCAGAATCTGATCTTTCTCTATCACTACCTGGGCCGATGAGATCAGTCACTTAACCATCTTGAGGCATTTGCTTCCTCAGCTGTAAAGTGGAGATAAAAAATAGTGTCAACTTGACAGGAATGCTGTAAGCAGTAAATGTGTGTAAAGTAGCATTTGGTCATTTGTTTATTCACTCATGGAACAAACCTGCTTATCTAGGAGTTTAAAGCAGGCTACCTGCAAGGGCTAGATACTCAGGAAGTCAAGGCAGGAAGGCATTTCAGTTCTGCACATGTTTAATGAGCATTTCCTACTTGCTAGACTGAGGCTGGATGCCATAACATATATGTTCGTCTGCATAAGCCTACATCATCTTACTCACTCCTCACTGAAGTTCTGTGAGGTCTGTAGGACATTTCAGAGATGGGAAACTGAGGTACAGAGGAATGAAATAGTATGATTATTTTGAAGATGGAGAGCATCTGCTGTATCGTGTTCCTCCCGGTGCCCAGCACAGCTCTTGGCACACAGGAACTCAGTAGGGATTTGTCAAGTGATTGAATGAAGTCCCATATTCCTGAAGCAGGTTCCCAACACACCTCTGCCTTCCACATGCTCCTTCTGCCTGCAGCTCCCTGCTGTTTCCACTTTATCCCCCTGGTAAACTCATTCTCACCTATCCAGACACAGCTTAAACATCACCTCCTCTACAAACCTGTCACTAGCTCCCTAGCAATTTGGCAGAGTCCTCTTCTAAGCAGAGCATCATGGAGCAGTTGTCAGCTCTTGTAAGGAGCCACTATCAGACAGTGAGCTCTCTGGAGGCAGACTCCTGACTCTCTGAAGCCTCAGCCCCTGGTTCATAACCGCCAGTTGTTTGCTTCGACCTCAGCCTCAGTGAATGGGTGCAATCCCGTAAATGGAAGAAGCAGGACTAAGCATAGGCTTCCGGCTTCCATCTGCAGTACTTGTCCCCCTTTCTGTACCCCACACTGCTTATCTTGGAGGCTGACACCCAGAGCTGAGAGGGACCTTCGAGGTGCCTCTGCTGGGCACATGTGGCTCTCTGTGACCTGGACATAGAGACCTCAGCCCTCCCCTACAATCCCCTTGTACCCCAAGTGTACTCTGGCCCCATGGAAACACCCAGTCTTCCCCAAAGTTCAAAGCTGTTCTTCCTCTGCCCAGAATGATTTTATTTCCTCTTTATTCACACAAAACACACCTATTTATCCCACAGAATCCAGCTCAAGGGTCTCCTCTGCCACAAAGCCTTCCTCACGTGGTCCCCACCCCAATCCCCGTTCAGGCTCTGGTTCCTGAAGCTCCTAGGAGTTTCCCACCAGGAGCCTGCTGCCAGCTTGCTCTGGATTCTGCAGTGCTTAGCAAAGGGCCTGGCCTCCGAGAAAGGAGCTTGCAAAGCTGCCTACAGCCCGCCTTGGCTAATCTGCAGTGTTTTATCTGCTACCAACAATGTTTTCAAAGGTTTTTATTTAAATCACCAATGTAGAAAATTCTTAAGATTTTGCACAAAATCATTTGTTTTCATCATTTTAGAAGTGAAAGTTCTAGGCCCTTATTTTAACACGCCAAGCGTTCCTTTCAGCTGACTAGGAGCTGTTTCCTTTAGGCAGGGTCTGTTGTCTAAAGAGGGCCACAGTCACCACCACTCTGTGACTTACTGCACCGTGTGCCTGGCTCTAAAGAAAAATGAGTTTGAGATGCTTGCTGCATGTTGGATGAGAGAAGGACACTCTGGAAGCAGTTTGGAAATGCAGACATGGGAGCAACCCACCCTGTTCTCCTTCTCCACAGAGACTAAGCCATGGGTTGCAGGTGCGTGGCCCAGGCTGGAGAAGATAGAAATAATCTATTCTTTAATAAGTTGACCATAATGTGCTTGAATTATCTAATTTACCCTTCTTATCACTCATGTGAAGCAGACTGGATATTTACTCTCATTTTACAGGTGTGGAAACTGAGGCTCAGAAAGGTTAAGCACCTTGCCCAAGATGGAATGCCTTGCAAATGGTGAAGCTGGGATGGAACTCAAGTCATTCTTTTTTTTTTTAATTTATTTTTTTAATTAATCTTTTTTGTGGGGAAGTAATTAGGTTTATTCATCTATTTATTTAATGGAGGTGCTGGGGCTTGAACCCAGGACCTCGTGCATGCTAGGCATGTACTCTACCACTGAGCTATACCCTCCCCCCGCCAAGTCAGTCTGATTTCAGAAGCCACACCTAATACTACCATGTCCGAACATAGTCATTTATTACCTCCCTTACACAGAGAGGTCTTTCCCCATTTACCCCGTTTGAGCTGACCTGCTGCACTCGCACATCACGCTGCTCATTTCCTCCACAGCGCTTCTATGGTTGGAATTAACTTGTTTGGTTTGGTACAGTTTGTTTATTTTTTGTCTGTTCCCCTCCCCCAACACTGGGCTGTCACCCAGATTCCTGTCTGTACAGTGAACCCCCAGTGCTTAGCACAGTTCTTGATACAAGTACTCAGTACATATTTATTGAGTGAATACATTTAACCCCGTCCCTGGACTGGGGGGCACAGAAGTAAGAAGGTGAGGATAGGGGAGTCCCTGCTTGATCCAGTGGCCACCAAAAGGACGTGAGCCCCTCAGGTCACTGGCTTCCTCTGGTTTTAAGTTCTTCACTTTGCTTTCCTGAGCACATGTGGGGTACACAGTAGGTGTTCAATAAGAGTTCAGGACACCTGCTTTGGTATGTGGATGTCTTGACACCAGGAGGAGAACACCTTCTTGGCTCTTGTGGCTCTTGATGAACATGATTCAAGTTATTGCACCTTCTCTGTGCATTGCTCATGCCGCCCTCTCCCCTCCATCCTCTCCCCTGGTCCTTGAAGGAGCTTTGTGACCTGGGTGGGGCTGGTCTCACCCTGGGAGAGAGGGACTGGCCCGAGGTGGTAGAGCTGGTAGGGGCCAGGCCTGTCTGACTCTGAATCCCCTGCTCCCTCCAGCTCCCGTGGTCAGCCTCTCTTCCTCAGCCCCTCCTGCGTGGAGCCCAGGCCCGACTTGTGCTTCCCACAGGGTCAGGAGGTGAAGGCTCAGCCTGCCCTGGGAAACAAACAGAGAGACCACCAGGAGGATCCCTCTCCTCCCACCCCAGCAGCTCCTCGGAGATTCCCACAGTGCAGCCAGCCACCCCTGCCTCCAGCTTCCCACCTCCCCATTTCCCTTCCACAGAGAGTCTCTGGTACTGGAGTTGAGCTGGAGTTTGATGACCCAGCTGAGTCTGGGGCTGGGAGAAGGCTCTGTGCCTGTGTGTGTGTGTTTATGTGTAGAGGACAGGGAAAAGAATCACAACCAAGAACAAACACCTCAGGGAGTGCTTACTGTGGGAGGAAAGAGTGCTTAGGGAGTGCTTACTGTGGGCCAGGCACTGACTGTGCCAAGAGACTGATGTGCTTAGTGTCTCCCAAAATTGCTTGACCGTAATATCCCCCTGGGTCACTTATTAAAAATAAAGGGAGTCTGGGGTGGGTGGGGTAATATCTCAGTGGTAGAGTGCATGCTTAGCATGCACAAGGTCCTGGGTTAAATCTCCAGTACCTCCATTAAAAAAAAAATTTTTTTTTAAAGAGAGTCCCAAATGTCATAGTGTAATATTTTTAGTGCTCTTTTAAGCTTTATAATCTCAAAAGTATAAATGATAGAAACTTACAAAAACCATCCTTTGAGAGTTTATTTAAATTTCTTTTATATTTATTTAGTTTTGTGAATTTTTAATAAGACATTTTTAATTAAATTTTTTGTCTCAGTAAACATTTGCTGTCTTCAAAAAACATTAAACTTAAAATTTTATTATTCAAAATTCAAAACAACCCAAATGTCCATCAGTGGGTAACTTGATAAACAAATACTGGTGTATATCTGTATGTTGGAATACTACTTGAAGATAAAAAAGAATGAACTATTGATACACACAACAACGATAAATTTCAAAATAATGATGCTGAGTTAAAGAAGCCAGACAAAAGACAGTATATGCTGTTTGATTCCAATTACATACAGTTCTAGAAAATGCAAACCGATGTTTGCAGACAAGCAGATCAGTTGCAGACTGTGGATCAGTGGTTGCCTAGGAGGAGAGGGGAGAGGGAGGAATTACCAGGGGACACAAGGAAAGTTTTGGGGGTGATAAATATGTTCTTTATCTTGATTGTAGTGGTGGTTGGATATATGCGTCAAAGCTTACCAAAATGCATGCTTTAAATATTTGCAGTTGTTGTGTGTCAGTTATAAAATGAATGTAAATCTAATAAACTTAAAATATAAAATTATTCAAAGTCCATAAAACTTAAATAAGCATAAAAGAAACTTAGATACTTAAACTTTGTGTTCTTTGTAAGTTTATAGCATTTATACTTCTGAAATAGAAGTATACTTAATAGAATATATTTCTGCTAAAGCTTAAGAGTGCACTAAACTTTGGGGACACCAAAGTTTCATAGGTCTATGGGCTCAGTAGGCCTGGAGTGGGACCCAGGAGTCCTTGCCCTTCCAGAGAGTCTTATTAGGTGAAGTTGAAAACAGCATCATCTCTCTTTCTCTCTCTCTTTTTTTCTCTCTCTTCCCTCTTTCCACAAACCCACAGGATAGATGCCTCTGTTGGCTTCTTTCTACAGATAAGGGGTCTGAAGCTCAGAGAAGCTGGGTGACTTGCCCAAGGCCATGCACTTAATTAATAGCAGTGCTGGGATTCAGACCCAGGCAGTCTGACTCCAAAGCCTAAAGTTGGAGTAACTCAGGCAAGGTAGGGGGTGGGGGGGACTTATAACCCCAAATCCCCCAAGCCCTGCACCCTGTTAGCCCTTGACCTCAGGGCTGGAGGGATCCCATGCTGCTGCATCCCCCACTCACATCAAAGAGCCCCAGACTTCAAAGGCAGCTTGAAGGGAGAGCCACATACCTGGCTGGATATGCAGAGAAGCCCCGGAGAGCTAATATGATTAACCAGAGACCCAAAGGGGCAGGAGGAGTTTTCACAAAGCAGATAATTCAATGGAAGCAGTTTGAATCCATTCTCACCCACCACTCACTTTCAGGGCCTTTTATTCTAGCTACTGACAGAACCTCTAGACACCTGGGAATTGGGGGTGAGGTGGGAGCTGTGCCAATTGTGTGTCCATTTCATAGATGGAAAAACATGTTGGAAGCCAGCTGTTACCATTGTGCCGGGCATAGTGCTGAGTGCTTTGGACACATGCCTCATGCACAGCTCTAAGGAGGTCCTTTCACACTGTATTCTACAGGTATAATTATTCCCATTTCACTGATGAGAAAACTGAGACTTGGATTGCTTAAACACTTGCCCAGGGTCAAGGTGGTGCTAAGCAGTTGAGCTGGAATTGGAGTCCAGGTCTATTTTGACCCTAACCTTCATTCTCCATCCTGTCATTCAGAGGGGACAAGTGGCTAAGACCCCAGGCTGTTCTTCTGGTCTTTCCTCCACTCTGGTGTGAGGGCAGCACTGTGTCTGTCTGTTCACCCACTTATCACAAATGCACCTTTGGAGAACAGGTACTGGGCCATACAATGCTGAAATAATGTCCTCATGATTTGAAATGTTACAAGTCCATAAGCCCCCCCAATACTCCCACCATATCTTGTGGCTCCCACCTCCATCCCCTGTACCCCAATCATCCTCCTACCAACCGTTGCCAGGTATCATACGTGCTCCCCCCTGAGCTCCAGTCTTCACTGCACTGGCTTCCCTCCCAGGGAGACCCGGGCCCAAACCCCTTCCCAGCCTACTCCTGGCTCCTAGCACTCTTGCCCTCCTCCCTCCCACCCCAGCCCTCAGCTCCCCTTTTCTGTCCTCAGTGTGGACTGCACCCCTCAGAACCCTGTTCCTTCCCCACTGGTAAGAGGGCCTTGCCTTGCTGAGGAGTCCAGTATGGAAACTCAGAGAGCAGGATGGGAGGGGGAGAAGGTGTTGGTCTAAATTAGTACCAGTTAGACTTGGCTGGAAGTGGGTGGGGAAGGAGAGGGGTCTGAGACACCTAGGCTCTCCTCTGTGCTCAGCCCAGACTAGCTTGTGACCTTGGCCAAGGCACATGGCCTCCTTGAGCCTCAGTCTCTGCATCTGGGATGGTTCCCAGCTCTGTCCCCCACTTGGCTATCCTGGACTTGGTGGAGATCTGAGACCAGTGAGTGGAAGTGTTTCCTAACATTCAGGTCTTGCAGCTGTGGGCTTTGCATCTTCTTCCTCTTCTGTTCATCCCAACCAGCTGATGAAATGTAACAAAAAAATTTCCCCTTAGTTCTTACATATTGTGCTTTTCCGAGTACAAAATTAATGTATA
Organism: Camelus dromedarius; assembly: GCF_036321535.1. NCBI lineage: Eukaryota > Metazoa > Chordata > Mammalia > Artiodactyla > Camelidae > Camelus > Camelus dromedarius. The sequence goes on along the minus strand of NC_087443.1, from coordinate 33,425,355 downwards.
TTCACTGTAGAAAGCTTACTACATAACAGTATATAGAGAAAAAGAAAAATCCCTTCTAATCCTGCAATTTAGATGTAATCATGGTTAGCATTTTGGAATATGTCCTTCCTGTTAACTCCTGCCCTCGGCATTTATGTGCACATGCAGCTTTTACTTAGAAGAATCACACTGTGTGAACTGTTCTGCAAACTGCTTCTTTCATATAACCTGAACATCTTTCCAGGCCAATAAACATCCTTCTCCACTACCATCTAAAAATAAATGCTGCTTATTTAAAAAATCTCCTCCTCCAGGAAGCCAGCTGAGATTTCTCCAGCCCAATCTGCCCCTCTCTCAAGACCCTTATATTGGCGCCCCCGTTACCCACCTCCTCTTAGACTGAGATTCCAGGGAGCAGAAGTCTTCTCTGGGCCACTGCACTCAGTGCCCTGTGTATAATAGGTTAATAAATAAGGCTGAAAACAGTACTTTTCCTATAGAGCTTGCTTTCCCCAGGAAGGTTGGTTGTTGTCATCGAGAGGTGACTAAGGCAAAAGAAAGGAGCACTGCACTTGGAGTCGAAGCTGTGCCTTTGACTTTGCTTTCTTGTTTGTGCAGAAGAGTCCTAAAAGGATGAGTGCGGGGCGGTGCCCAGTTTGGTTGGCGGCGTCGGGCACTGCACCGCCGCCGGGGGAGGCGCGCGGAATAGCAGGACCGCCTGGGCCTGGGAGGTGACCGCGCCTGGCCGCTGCGCGGGGCGGGCCGAGGCCCAGGCGCCCGCCCCCGTGGGAAAGCGCGCCGAGCGCGGCCCGGGAGGCTCCGGCAGCCAGCGGAGCGGGCTGCAGCGCAGGGGAACGGAGGCGGCGGTGAGTGGCCCGGAGCGTTGTCGCGGGTTCCCAGCGCGGCGGGGCGCCCCCTCCCCAGGCCCTGATCTGAGCGCGACGGGTGCTGCCGGTTCTGTCTGCCACGCCTACGACTTGGCGCCCACCCGTGGGGAGTTCCCTGGCTCTGCGGGTCCTGCCACCGGGTCGCGAGCCCGACAAAACGGAGACAATCTGGGGTGAGCCCCCGCCTGGGCCGAGTGGTCAGAGCTCTGGGTTCAGCTGGTTGTGCCCCCCTCCCATCTGTTCCGTCCCCACTCTGGACCTCGGTCCAATAGCCTAATTCTCCTGCTGCTGGCAGGGAGGGGCAGCGTGTGCCCGCTCTGTAACCGGGGCCTCAGGATGAAGCTATCGTTCAGGGCCACTTGCAGAGCCCCCGCTTGGCGCTATGCTGACTCTGGGGTGGGGGCAGAACAGGTGGGGTGGGTCACCACCACCTTTTTGTCCTCCAGAGTGTTTCTGACACCAGGGAGTTGCTGCTGCCCCTGGGCTCAGGGAGAACAGAGCACCCCAGGAACCCCCAGGGGAGCCTAGTCTACAGCAGCCACCCCGCGATTTGTGAGCACTCACCCAGAGACTGAACCATCTTTGCACAGATATCTCATTTAGTGCTCACAACTCTACAGCGTGGGTACTAAGAGGCGATGTCGATTGCTTGAGGTGATGGCAGCCACAGGTGAGTTACCTTGAGGTGAATGAAGAGTAAGTTTCAGACCCTTTCAAGGTCCCCAGCCCTAATTTGTATTTGTATTTTGTATTCTTTCCTTCAAAAGCCCCCTCCCTCCAAACCAGTGATCTTTCCTGGGTACCTGGTCTGTCTGCTGTCCTCTGCCATGCTGCCCAGGGTCGGGGTGAGGTGGGAGATTGCTGGGGCAGGGCCATGCAGACCCGGCAGAGAGGGAAGGGCATGCAGACCCAGTCAAGGGGCTCACGTGACCTCTGCACCATTCTTGGCTTCCCACGACTCCAAAGAACCGCCCCCTGGGCCCCGTCTCACCCGTTGTCTGCTGTGTAAGGAGCCAGCTTGGTCCGAGCCCTAGTGTAACCTTGGGCCCCTCTCTGGGGCTCAGTTTCCCTCATCAGAGTTAGGGGTGACTACAGGAACCAGGGTGAAAGTGGAAGGAGCAGAGAAGAAAGAGGCTCTAGAAAGCTGCTGGGTCCTTCATGCTCCAGACCAGTTCCCTTCAGTGCACGCCACTGTGCCCTGACACCCTGTCTTTATATCCACCCTCTCCAGTCCCCTTCCAGCTCCTGCATCTTCTCAAAGCTGAGTTGTTGGTTGTGCTCCCTCCCCACACTTCCTACCACCTACCTACTTCCTTCACCCCTAAGAGTGTGTCCCACCCCCACCCACCATAGAAACTGCTCCAGCTTGTGTTGTGGGACATGCATGTTGCCAAATTGGTTTAGCCCTGCTAGACCTCAAAGCAGCCTTTGACATAGTTGAAAGGCAGTTGAAACGCTCTCCTACCCCTTGGCTTTTGTGCCACCAAGCTTCCCTCCCACCTCCCCAGCTGCACCTGCTCAGTCTTCTGTCCTCTTGCCTCCCTTCTTCTCTAGTGCCCCCCCACCCACTCTGCTCTGATGATTCCCCTCCCCTCCCACTACTTCTCCTGGAGGGTTTTTGCCATCCTGAGGCTTTAAACCCCGCCTGATGCCAGTGGTGCCCTGCTTTTCTCTACCCCAGACCACTCTGAGCCTAGGACCCCCATCCACCGCCCACCCGTGTGTCTCCCTTGGGCTCTCTCATGGCATCTCCAGCTCCCCACCCACACCGTCCAGGACTGAGCTCTTCACATACTCCTTCACTCAAGCCCCAGCCTCTACCCCGTTACTCAAGCCAGACACCCTGATTCCCTCCCCTCCCCAACATCCCAGCATCCAATCCAATACTAGCCTGTCGATTCTGCTTTAAATATCATTCTCTAGAACCCATCTGTCCCTCTGCAGCTCCTCTGTCACCACCCTGGTCCTGGCCACCATCGTCTTTCCCCTGGACGACTGCAGTGGCCTCCTTGCTGGTCCCCATAATTCATTCCACACTCAAGCAGCCGTGGTCAGGACTGCCACACTTCCCTCATTAAAACCCCAGAGTTCCCATTGTCTCAGAGTCAAATACAAGGTCCTGAAGCCTAGTTTTGCTGCCTCATTCTCTCCAGGTGCAGCAGCCTTCAGCCTTCTTTCAGCTCCTGGAATCTAATGAGCTTGTTCCCACCCCAGAGCATTTGCCCTTGCCGTCCCCTCTGCCTGAATGCCCTTTCTCCCACTCTGCCTGGCAAACACCTATTAGCCTTCGGGTCTTTGCTTAAATGTGACCTCCTTGGAGAGGTATTTCCCCACCACCCTGTCTAAAGATGACCCCCTTTCACACCATCTCCGAGCACCCTGTCTTTTCCCTTTAGAGCACTTCTTGTCAGCTGTGGTTACATCCTTACTTGGGGGCTACTGGTTCATGTCTGCCTCCCATAGTGGACTGTAAGCCCCACAAAGGCTGTTGGGTTTACCATGTGTTGCTCTGCATCCCTGAACTTAGCATGGTGCCAGGGACACATGAGGGAAATACCCGTAATGAAGGAGAGGAGAGGCCAGCTGCCCAGGCTGTCTTGCTGCCATCTGTCCAGCAGATGGCCTCCCAGGGCAGAACTTCATCAGTCCTCAGATTCCAGGGTGGCTTCCCCTTCTGGCAGAGATCCCAGGGGCAGGTGCGGGAGCCAGGCTCCCCCCTTTTGCCTTCCTGTCCCACAGAGCCCTCTGCATGCCTCTCCCTTTGAGACTTAGGGCTCTGCATCGTGATTGTTCCCCCCTCCCCATCTCCTGCAGGGGGCTCATGGCAACTGAAAACCAGAGGCCAGATCAAACCATTTTGTTTTTCCTTGGTACCTGTGCAGAGCTCGGAAAACTGAATGACCAGTGGGAAAACCAAATGACTCAGCCCCCCGAGGAGAGGCTGTGCTCCTGCCGGTTAACATTTGGAGCCTGATTGTCTGGGTTCTAACCCTGGCTCCGTTGCTTACTAGTGCTGAGACTTTGGACAAGTTACTTAACCTCTCTGTGCCTCATTTTCCTTCTCTGTAAAAGTGACCATAGTACCTGCCTCATAGGTTGTTGTGACACTAGAATGAGAAAATACATGACGACTATTTAGCATGGTGCCTGGCATGTAGTAAATGCTGGCAGTGAATGCCAGCTTTTGCTATTGAACAGTCTTCTGCCCTACTGGAACCCCTCCCAGCCCCAGATGTAGGAGAGACTGGCCACTGCTGCACTGGGCACAATCATCCACGCGTGTGCACGGCACACACACACACAGGGAAAAGTGCAGGAACAACACACAGTTCTCCCAGCTGCAGCCCGGGCGGGCCGAGGTCCCTCCCTTGTTAGGACAGGGGAGCCCAGCAGATAACCTGTCACCTTCCTGCACTGTGCTTCCTGCACCTAGTGCCACTGGCCTGGCAGGACAGTTGCCATGGCAGCAGATGACCAGGCCTGCAGGCAGGGACAGTGGCTGGCCTTGGCGGAACTCTCTGGCTCTTTAGAAGGGGGTGGCTTCCTGCCAAAGCACAGGCCTTCCTGCTGCCCAGACGTTCCGCTGGCATGGGCAGCCATGGCCACACCCAGAGCCCACCAGTCTCCCTGCCCTGGGAACTGGGAGGCTAAGCCAGCCACTCACTTCTGGACATTCTCTCAGAAGCGCTTGAGAATTCAGTTTGTGCCTGGCCTCTTCTGCCCTCGATCATCATAGGCTAGTTTTACCAGTCCTAGGACTTCATCTAAACGAATCTTATGCTGTGTTCTCATTTGGATCTGGTTTCTTTCACTCTCACGTCTATGATCTTCATCAATGATGATGTGTGTCTTGGTGGTTCATTTGTTTTAGTTGCTAGGAAATAATTCCATTCTGACACTGTACCACAATTTGTTCATCCATTCTCTTGATGGACATTTGAGTTGTTTTCATATTTTGGTCTATTTTGGGTAACACTGCTAGGAACATTTTGTCGATGGCATGGCTGACAAGGTATATGTGCACTTTTAGGTATGTTACACATGCCGGGGAAGAGTCAGCAAGCTCTACCCTTTCATTTTGCAGGTGGAGAAACAGGCCCAGAGAAGGGAACAGACTTGGCCCCCAGACTCCCCAGTCAGTCAGTGGGCTAAGGAGGGATGCCACTGGCCATTTGGGTACAACCGCTCGTGCTGGCGAAAGGCCCTGGGTCCCTGGCAGGGAAGAGGAGAGAAAGAATATTTTTTGAGCATCTAATGCATTTCAGGCCCTTCATATGTATTATATCATTTGTGCTAATCTTCAAAAGAACCCCACCAATTAGGCATTATCGTGCCCATTTTACAGATGAGGGGCTTAGTCTGAGAAGCATATTTATAGAGGTGGAGTTGGGGTTCACGCAGGCTTGTCTGAGTCTAGAGACTGACCCCTCCATTACGTGCTGCCACCTGGCGGGGTGAAGGGCCCCTGCGCTGGGGTGGCAAGGCCAAGTGTGGAACCTGCAGGCAGATCAGAAACTTGAGAGGCTCCTCACATCAGTGGGTCCCCAGGCAGGATGGGAAGCAGCAGGGAGGAATGGCCAGGGTCATTCTGTTTAAAACCCCTACCAGATCCCAACTGGCCTGAATTTCCCTTCTGAGGGCAACTCAGGTAAGTAAGATTACCGAGCCTCAAGTCCCAGCTTCGTGGTTAACTTGCTGTGTGACCTTAAGCCAGGCATTGTCTCTCTGTGCTTCTGGTACTTTCTAGTTCTGACCCAAGGTTGGGACTGAGGGTCTCCAGTCTTTCATTGGCCTGACAGGTGCTCTTTGCTCCAGGGCTGCCACTGGGGAAACTGGAGGGGAGAGGTGGCTTTGGGACTTCCAGGACTACCCCATGGGGCTTTTTGGTGTCTCCACTTCCTACACAGTGGTCTTCCTACTCAGAACTGGACTTCAGTCCACTGGGGACTTCTTCAGGAGGCCTTTTGTGTGTGTGTGGGAGGGGGCACTTATATTCTCCATTCTATGGGGGTTCTTCATGATTGTGGTAAAATATGCATAACATAAAATTGACTTTTTAACCACCTTCAAGTGTACAATACAGTAGCATTAAGTACACTTGCATTATCTTGCAACCGTGGACCGCCATCCATCTCTAGAACTCTTTCACCTTCCTCCAGTGAACCTCCTTCCCCATTAAACACTAACTTGAGAGGCTTTTTGAATAGTGGTTTTTGGAGGGGAGGTGGCCCTCTCTGAGTGACCTGGGTGAAGCTGTTAGAGGAAGTGAGAGAATGTGGAATAAACTGGTGAGAAAGGCGGGGATTTGTGGGAGAAACCAGGGCCCCTGAGAGGAGGGACTTAGCCATAGCCCGCTCCCCTCCCAGACCCTGCCTGGGGCTTTCCTGATCCCCTGCCCAGGGCCCTTCCTTCCTTCCTTCCTTCCTTCCTTCCTTCCTTCCTTCCTTCCTTCCCTCCTTCCTTCCCTCCTTCCTTCCTTCCTTCCTTTCTTTCTTTCTTTCTTTCTTTCTTTCTTTCTTTCTTTCTTTCTTTCTTTCTTTCTTTCTTTCTCTTTCTTTCTCTTTCTTTCCCTTTCTTCCTTTCTTCCTTTCTTCCTTTCTTTCTTCCTTTCTTTCTTCCTTTCTTTCTTTCTTTCTTTCTTTCTTTCTTTCTTTCTTTCTTTCTTTCTTTCTTTCTTTCTTTCTTTCTTTCTTTCTTTCTTTCTTTCTTTCTTTCTTTCTTTCTTTCTTTCTTTCTTTCTTTCTTTCTTTCTTTCTTTCTTTCTTCTTTCTCTTCCTCTAACTGCCAGCCACCACCCCCATCTGGCCTCTCCCTACAGAATAGTGGGCAATTTAACCACTTCGCCGCTGCCTCCTGCCAGCAGCAGCTCCGAGCTGCACCCTTTTCAGGGACTTGAAGGAGGGGTGACAGGCTGGGAGTGCGTGTGGGTTCCAGAAAGAGACTTGTCTGTAGGTTTCTGAATGTCATATGTCAGCTACGTGTGAAGTCAGAGCCGGGAGAGCAGCTTCCTGAGTGGCAAGAGATGCTGAGTGGGGAGAGAAAGAAGGGTTTCATTTTCTTCTTGACTCCCTTGGGAAAGAGCCCTCTGGGGGGTCTGGAGTCAGACTAACAACAGTTCAGGCTTTTTCTGGTCTTAGAGGTTCCCACCAGCCTTTGAAAGCCCTGGCAGTGTTTAGCTGGAGAAGTCTGGGGGTGGGGTATGAGATGGCATTTCTCAAATATTTGAAAGAAAGAGGTATGTACCTGTGTGCTTATGGTCCCAGAGCGGGGTGGGGAGCAGGACCAGCTGCCGACTGAGGAGAGTGGCTGGGAAGTAGGGGTCAGACTCATGTTAGGAGAAGCATGTCCTAAGGCCAGCACAGTTCTGCGGGAAGTCCCCCTAGGGGGTGAGCTCCCGTCCCTGGGAGGATTAATGTGAAGCAGCACGTTAGTGGCTGAACACAAGGGCTCTGGAGTCAGAGATGGCTGGGGGACGCTGGGCAAGTTCCTCAACCTCTCTGTACCTCAGTTTCTTCATTCAAAAAATGAGGATGGTAACGAAGTACACTTTTCAAAATGATGAATGAAATTGTGGATCTGAAGTCTAATACAGTAGCAGCACTTTGAGAGGTTTGGCATAATGTGGGTGGGGTGGAGAGTTGGGTTAAGTCTCCGCCAAGAGCCCTTCAGCCCTGATGTCCTATAGAAAGAGAACCAGGGGGCTCATTCTGGCAGTGCATCAGAGTTGTCTGAAGTTTGGCATCTGCCACCAAATGGACAGTTTGTCTACCTCCCCATCACAGATGGAGTCTGAGAAGAGTACCTGTGTTTATGTGCTAGGCAATAATTATTTATCCTGCTTTACAGATGAGGAGACTGAGGCCCAGAGAGGTTCCTTGACTTGCCTGATGTAGACATGGCAATGCAGAAACTAGATTAGGACTTGGGTCCCCAGAAGCCTGGTCAGAGGCCCTGTCCACCCAACCTGTCTGGTCATGGTTCCTCTCAAGGCTGGCCTCTTGGTTTTCCACTCAGTTAGGTGGATTGCCTCTAAGGGGCAGCCCCTCCTCAGGTCTCCCCGTTGACCTGGCTGAGGCGTTCTCAGGGCTGCTCTGGGCCTGGGGCTCTTCCTCCTAACCCTCCTTCCTTCAGCATCCTTGCACCTGCAACGTGGCCTGAAGGCTCTCCCCACTCAATCCTGCCCTCTCCCCGCTTGTCTTTCACAGGTGTTTCCCCCAGTAACCCGCTTGCACTGCTAACTTGGCCTTGGTGACACACGGCGCGGAGGGCACGTGCGCTTACCGAGGGGCACCCAGGCATGCTGAGCAGAGTCTCACCCACCACCCACGGGGTTGTCTTGTTTGTTTCTGGAGCACAGGGGCAGGGTGGGCTTTTGTTGTGGGTAGAAAAGGTGAGCTTTGAAGTCACACTGCCTGGTGAGAACCCTGGTTTAGCTGCTTATCAGCTAAATAAGGATTAGTGCATCTCCCTGAGGCTGGGTTTCCTCATATTCTAAGGAGGATAAGATGACTCCTGCCTTGTAGGGCTGGGGCGAGGCTTCAGTGAGTTAATGCACGTGAATTGTGGTGCACGCTAAATGCTCAGTGTCTCCCCTCCCCTGTAGGAGGGAAGACGATGCAGGGGAGGGGGCAAAATGCAATCTCTGAATCCATGCCTCTAGCCTCAGAAAGCACCCTGGATTTGGAGGGCTATATGTGTTCCTTTGAGCCTTGGCCAGCACACTCTTAACAGGAGTTGGCATCACCAGGTCCCCTGCCACTACAGGTGGGAACACTGTACCCTGTGTTAGGGGCAAGCCAGAATCTTGGTACAGAGACAGGTTGCTGAGTGTCCGTTTGGCCTGTTGCAGCTGGAAGAGGGCCTTGGGGTCACTTGGCCCTGTGGTTCCCAAACACTAGACACTTGACCCTTGCCTTCGAACCACCCAGGGGGCTTTCCCAGGCTCCAGCCCTGGAGATTCTGGCTTTGGAGGGCTGGGGTGGAGCCTGGGAATCTGTGGTCGAACCCCTTCTGCTGGCAATTCAAATACACATGTAGGCAGTCTGGGAACAACTGTTTAGTCCTGGCCCAGGGTTTACCCCTGACTGCCAGGACAGGGCATGCCTGTCTCAGATGGCCAGGGGAGGGGAGGGGAGGGGGCGCATGGAGAGGCCTTCCAAGCCACCGGGCTTTAGTGGCCTCTGGTTTACATGAGCGTGTCTGGCTTGCCTTTATGCTTCTGAGTTTGTTTTGGAAAGGAACGAACTCTAATGAGCTGGGCTGTTTCTCTGTGGCTTTGAGCTGCTCCTGCCCATGGCTGGGTGCCTCCAAGTTAGCGAAGGGGGAGTGAGGCAGTGTCTGTCCCTCCTGAGAAGCCTAGCTGTAGGCCATTAGGACAAAGAAGGAGACTGGGTCATGAGAGAGTTCCTCAATTCTGGGAACAGTCAAGCAGAGGCGAGGACCACTACCCCTCAAAGATTTTGTAGAGGGAATCCTTCTAGGTCTGTCCGGGTGCACTGTCTGGCCTCTCAGATGTTTGTTTAAAATGCAATTATTGAGGGGGAGGGTATAGCTTAGTGGTAAAGTTTGTGCTTAGTATACATGAGGTCCTGGGTTCAATCGCCAGTACCTCCATTAACATAAATAAACAAATAAAGACAACCTAATTACCTCCCTCCCAAAAGTATATAGTGCTGTATGTCAATGATATCTCAATAAATCTTGAAGGCAAAAAAGTTTTTTTTAAATAATAAAATGCAATTGTTACTTCTGTCATACACTGATGGAGGTAGAGGTGAAACGGGGTGATATCTGGGGGTTGTTTTAAAATACTCCAGAAACAAAACCAAAATTAAAAAAAAGATAATAGTAGATGAAGTAAGTGTGGCAACATCTTGATAATTGTCGTATCTGATAATGCATTTATAGAATGGATTATGCTAGTCTCTATTTTTGTGCATCTAAGAAGTGTTCAAGATAAAAATTTTAATTGACAATGATTAGAATATATCATAGATGGTCGGGGTAAAAAAAATCCAACTGTACAAAAGGATAGTGAGTGGAGGGCAAGTCTGCTTCCCCTCCCCAGGCCTCATTTATCCTCCGAGGGCTCAGCCCTCTTCCCAGCGTCTTCTGTAGCCTCCCCAAGATGTATACAAGCCTACCAGCTAACTTTTATTATTATTATTTAAAAATAGATAACACATGCACGTGGGACAAAATTCGAATGCACGAGAAGGTATGCAGTTAAAAGTGTCCATCCTGCCTGAGGCCCCAACCACCCAGTTCCCTGGAGGCAACTAAAATCACTGGTTTCTTACCTGTCCTTCAGAGACATTTAATGTATAGTTGACCATTGACCATCGCAGGGATTAGGGGTGCCCATCTATGTGCAGCCAAAAATCCACGTGTAATTTATGGTTGGCCCCTGGCAATATTCCCGGTTCTGCATGCCCAGATTCAACCAAATGTGAATATTGTAGTATGTGTTCATGGGAAAAAATCTACACATAAGTGGCCCCCTGCAGTTCAAACCCATGTTATTCAAGGGTCAACTATAGTGTGTGTGTGTGTGTGTGTGTGTGTGTGTGCGCGCGCCTATAGGCAACCTTCTGTATCCATCGGTTCCGCATCAGCTGATGTGTGTTGTACGTCCGGCTGACATGGCTGTACTACTATAGAAGGGACTTGAACATCTGCAGAGTTTAGTATCCATGGGGGTCCTGGAGTCAGTCCCCTGTGGATGCTGAGGGACAATATGTATACAACTCCTAAAATGCTAGAATATTAGAGACCCAGTCCTGCACTGTCCTCTCCTGCCTCCCTCCTTCCTCCCTCCTTCCCTCTTACCTCAGCTGCAGAGTTGAGTAAGTAATTTTCCTTAATCATCATCAACATATGTGCGGCTTTCCGTCTGGCGTTGTTCTCTTTGCTTCATTTTCCCTCCATCTCATCCCTTTTTCTCACAGGAACCAGGGTAGTGTGTTTGATCAATGTTTTTGCATGATGCACGTATCCTCATTTGAAAAAACTAAGGTATTTTTCTAAGTGTTGTTACTTTACGTTCATGGTATTGTATGGCTAATCTAGCTCTGTTTGTTACTTTTATTGCAGGATACTGTGTTTTTAAGCTCGCTCCATGTTTCTGTGTGTGCACCTGGATTTTTGGGTGTACCTGTTGGACGGGATTCCATGGTTGGAATCCATATGACTTATCATTCCCCTAGAGACGGATGCCAAGGCTGGCTCCAAGCTGTCACAGACAACACTGCCCTGACTGTCTCTGCCTGTGCCCACTCCTGAAGTTGGCACCCAGCTCTAAAGATCATTTTCCATCAGCCCACGTATATTGTATTTTAAAAATAGCTGCATTATATTTCTAGTTTCTGGATGTTCCATAGTTTATCTAGCCAATCATCTCTCTGTCCACAGACTTTTCGGCAGTTTCCAATCTTTCACCATCGAAAACTGAAAATAACCTTGCACAGTTGTCAATTTATACATGTGCAGGCACGTCTCTAGGCTAAATTCCTAGAAATGGAATTGCTGAGGCAAAGAGTCTGCATTTGCCATGTGGATAGATAACTGTCGAGCAGTGGGAGAGTGTCCCTTTCCTACACCACTTCTGGCGCTAAGGTTCTTTGAGGCTCGGAGGGTGTGGGTGACCTGACTGGAATAACACTGCCCATGAGTGTTGGCACCGAGACTAGAACATAGGAGGCTGGGCCTGGGCCAGTCAGTGATCTTTCCAAGGCACTTAGCGCCTGTGAATCCCAAGCTTCATGGGGTCTGGGATCTTCCCAGTAAGAAGTCTGGGAGGCCTTGGCCTCTCCTGGAATGTTTCTGGTAAGTAAGCACGCCTCCCTGCCCACCATTCTGGGCAGGGGTCAGCCCAGGAGCTCTGTTCCTGGGGACCAGGAACTCGCCATCTAAAGGCCTTGAGAAGACACTGCCAAGCCTCTGTGGCTCCCTTGACCCCCCCCCCGCCCCCTCCTTCCCTGTAGCATCTTCCTAAATGGCTCTCTTGGAGTGAGACATCCTTGGGAGCCTGAGTGGTGTTGCTTGGATACAACCGGGCAACAGATCTGGGTTATTTAAGGGAGACAGAGGGTGGGAGGGAAGGGGTGACAGCCTGTTTATTCAGGGATGGATGGTCTTCCTGCTGCAGGGTTTGGCAGGCCCCTTCTCAAAACTCCCCTATTCTGCCCCGCCTCATTATTTTCAGTGTCCAGGGCCTGGGATTCTGCAGTGAGACCCAGCAGAAGGCCACTTGGAGCTCCTGATAGCAGTGGGGGCAGGGGATTCTCTGCACATAGGGGAAGGGGTGGAAGAGGAGGTGAGGGCAGAGGGAGATGCCTCGGAGGGGACCTTCTGACCATGCCAGCAGCCCTGACTACTATTACGCTATTGAGCTTCCTCTTGGACTATTTGTTAAGGGCTTTACATTTGTTAGTTCATTTAATCTCAAAATTCTGCCAAGGTCTGTATGACTAGCCTCATTTTATAGATTCAGAAACAGAGGCTCAGAGAAGCTCAGAGAAGCTAAGAGAACTGCCTGAAGTCACATAGCTAAGAAGTGGCAGAAACTGAGTTAAAACTCAGGTCTATCTCATGCCAAAGCTGAAACAAATCACTCTACGTCACTGAGTTGGTAGGGCCCTCGCAGGACATCTTTCATTCTGAGCTGACCTGGAAGACTGTGCTGAGTGCCCTCTTCCCTGCTCCCCCTGCACCCTGGTCCCCCTTCCACCCTGCAGGAAACACCGTTGCTCTGAAAGATCAGTTTACAGGTCTGTGAGCAGCTGGAGCAGGGCGAGGTCTGGCTCATCTCTGCACGGGAGCCCAGAGTCAGGCACACTGTAGGTACCCAACGACGCCACATGGAGTGCCAATGCTTGAGCAGCTCACTTTGAGATGGAATCCTCACTCTCTCCCTGACAGCCCTGCAGGGACCAGAAGACAATGTCATGCCTCTGAGCCTTTTCCGCTCCAACTGAACAGGCTCAGGCCCTTTTCAGCATTCCCTGGGGCTGGGCTCCAGATCTCTACCCTCGTGCTGTCTTGCTGGGATTCAGCACCCATGTTTCTGGGCAGTCATGGTCTGATCAGTTAGGAGTCCACTGAGGCTCTGGGTGGGGTGGTGAAGACTGCTGGGTGTCTGCCCTGTGTGGCCTGGGACACCCACTAGAGGGAATTTAACTCTTCAGTGCCCCAGCTTTTAGAGAAAGGACATCTCAAACTAGGCTGGGCTGAATTGTGTGTGGAGGGGTGGATGGGTGGGGGAGTGGGGAGAGACAAGCCAGGTGAGCTGTGCAGAGGGACAAATCAATACGTGTGTGGGTCCTGGGCTGACTATTCAGCTATAGTCAGTATTGTCTATAGTCAGTATTGTCCCCTCCTCTGCCTCTGAACCCCAGTGCAACCTTACACTTCGCAGATCTTTATCACGGCCTGCCTTTAGTCACAGTTTCCCACTTAATAACGATGACAATAAAGACCACTCTGTGCCAGGATGATGCTACATACTTTGCCTTCATTGCCCCATTTAAGCCCCACAACCACCAGCTCAGGTAAGTGTCATGCATTGCCTGAGGCTCAGAGACCTCCATTATTTTTAAAGTAGCCCCACCAGCACACTCTGTTACACCATTCTGTTGTGCTCTCATTTTCATAGCATGAATCACTCAGCAATGACCTTGCTTCTGGTTTTGTTTACTTGTTTATTGTATCCCCTGTCCCCTCCCTACTAAAATGTCAGCCCCTGAAGGCAGGACCTTGTCTGCCTCATTCACTGCTCAGGGCCTAGAACAGGGCTTAGAATACAAAAAGGGCTCTGTAAATGTTTGTTGATTGATTGACTGAATGAATAAACTATCTGTTGGGTAAATGAACCAGGATTCCATCTCCCTTTTCTCTCTTCTTCTGATGGAGAACTCTCCCTGTAGTACTTGAGGAATGTTCTGGAGATAGAATTGCCCTCCTCCCACATGTCCTGGGCAGTCTTTGGTCAGGCACTGAGTGGTACTGGGGGAGGGAGGGGAGGTCCCTTTGCCCTTAGGACTTCATTGTTCTTCAAAGCATTTTCAAGCTGCAGGTCACAGGTAAAATCAGTTTTGTGTGCTGCAATCAGCAAAAAAAGAAGAAATAGGATAGGATAGATTAGAAAGTATCTGTGCATCACACACAGTAAGGCTGAGCATTTCTGGTGTATTTATATCTCTGTGTAGCTGGTAGTCCCAAAGTAAAATGTATTTCTTTTTTTTGTTTTTAATTTGAAGTATAGTTGATCTACAATATTGTTAGTTTCAGGTGTACAGCAAGTGATTCAGATACATATACATCTATTTTCAGATTCTATTCCATTATAGGTTATAAGATATTGAATATAGTCCCCTGTGCTAAACAGTAAATCCTTGTTGCTTATCTATTTTATGTATAGTAGTTTGAATCTGTTAAACCCCTATTCCTGATTTGTCCCTCCCTCCCTCCTTTGCCCTTCTGGTAACCATAAGTTTGTTTTTTTTGTGTGTGTAAGTCTGTTTCTGTTTTGCATATAGATTCATTTGTATTATTTTTCAGATCCACGTATAAGTGATATCATATAGTATTTGTCTTTCTCTGTCTGGGTTACTTCATTAAGTATGATATTCTCCAGGCCCATCCATGTTGTGACAAATGGCAATATTTCATTCTTTTTTCATGACTGAGTAATACTCCATTGTATAAATATACCACATCTTCTTAAGCCAAATGTCTGTTGATGGGCACTTGGGTTGTTTCCATGTCTTGGTTATTGTAAACAGTGCTGCTATGAATATTGTGGTATATGTATCTTTTAAAATTAGAGTTTTTGTTTTTCTGCATATAGACCCTAAAATGTATTTCTTACTTTGAGTCTCCATCAAAAAAGTTTGAACCTAATATGTGAATTTGGGAGGTGGGAGATGTTATCCTTGGACCTAGACCCAAAGGAGGGCACAACCAATGAAATTAATAATCCTGCTGATAATTATAATGTCAAGTACTGAATGCATATTCTATGCCAGGCAGGAGTACTCAGGTCCCAGGGCCCTGCACAGAGGTGAGGGGGAAGGAATCCAGAGCAGACAGGGATCCTGTGAGCAGGGAAGACTGCCTGGAGGAGGTGGAACTTAAGCTCAGCCTGGAAGAACCCCTCTGCCCTGGCAGGTTCAGGGCTGGGTCAGGGTGTGAGCTCAGGTGGCAATAATAGTAACAATAACAGTAGCCGCCATTAGTGAGCTCTGTCTGAACGCCAAGCACCCCTTCAATCCTCCAGGAGGCAGAAACTGTTCTTCATACCATTTTACAAATAAGGAAAAAAGGACTTGGAGAAATGTGGTGACATTTAGGGTAGGGGTCACGTAGTGGTAAAATTGCTGAGGCTAGATCCAGGGCAGGTCAGCCCTACCCAGAGCCCTTGTCTTTCAGCCCTGGACTGCACACTGAAGGGGCCTTAACAAACGAGGGCTGCTGGATCCTGGAGGTGGGGCAGTGGGCCTGGAGGGGCAGACAGCCACCGCGGGACCTGGGGCAGCCGGGGCAAATGGGGACTGGCCTGCTTTGGGGCTCAGAGGCCGCCTGGCTCAAGAGGAAGACAGGCTCTAAGACGCCCACCCTGGAGGGCCCACGTGGGTCCCAGTCTTGGCAATAATGTGGCCACGGCGGGCCAAGCCAGGTCAGCTCTCTGCCCTCACATTATCCATCCCTCTGGCCCAGCATCCCCCAGCCTGTGGCGGGCTTGGCGCGAAGCGAGGAACACAACAGAGCAGTAAGGGCTGTTTCTCATCTTTTGTTCAGGTCTCATTTTTGCTGGTTTGAACCCAGCTCCTCTGTCTTCCGGCGAGTCGTTTGTGCCTGTCAGGAAGTCATTCTTGGCTTGAGCGTTCCCACAAGCTAACTGGGAGTTCCCATAGCTTATGGTTCTGCGCAGGGACTGAACTTGGGGGCTCTCTCCCAAGAGCACTAGCACCTTGCTTGCCTGGGTGGAGGGGACTGTGGACGGCCCCCAGCGGTTCTCCTCGGCGTGTGAATAAGGGAGGGTTCACTAGCCTTTGCAACAGCAGCTTACCTGGTTTTGGATGGTGGGGGGTTGGTTTGTGTGGGTGCTACTCACACCCACCTATACACACATGCTCACTTGTTTATCCACACTCGTGCCCACTAGACACTCACACAAATATGCACATCCTTGTTCACAGCTCTATGAACATGTGTTCACACTTCAGCAACACCAGCACACATGCATACACACACATGTTCACACGCGTGCACACGTGTACTGTAGGGCTACCCGTGAGGCTCTGGCATTCTTTAGATGGTAAGGTGGTGTCTTGGATGCTTGTGCATGTGGGGCGTGGAGTGGTGGTAGTGCTGGTGGGGGTGCTGGATGAGTGGGGGTAGGACCGGAGCCCCCTAGTTTCTGAGGTCCTGTTCTGGGACCACTGATACTTCCTCAGCGGACTTTTGGGCTTCTGCTCTGAGCTTCCAGACTTTTTGGGGAGCTTCTGTGGTAGTTTGGGCTACAAGAGCTGGTCCAGTTGATTCTTTCCTTCTACCTGGGGTTGTAGAGAGGGGGCCTTCTTTTGGGTGTACCTAGGGTTGCTGTGTTCCTCCCTGCTTCTCTTTCTCAACATTCAGTTCCCCCACCTCCCAGGCCCAGGGTGGGGTAAGTCTGGTCCTGCAGGCTTTCTTGTGGTTGGGTGGACCCCTAGGACTTGCTGCTCTGAGCAGGGACTTGGCAGAACCTCAGGGGCCAGGGGTGGGCTGGAAAGACTAGATACTGTGACCTGGATGTCATCTGTACCCTGTATCTGAGACACCTCCAAGCCACCAGCCCTCTACTTCTAGGGCCTACCAGCTGAGCCTCGAGGCTGTCTGTTGGAGCCAAATGGGCTGTGACTCTAGCTCTTCTGGGGACATCTCTGCCCTGGGCTTTTCTGCTTGATTCAACAAGAACACCTACTGTGCCCACGGTGAACATGAATAAATGACCAACGTGCCAGGCACTGTGCTAGGGACGAAAAGACAGGTCAGACACAGACTTTTGTCCTCCAGGAGCTCAGTCTAGAGAGGCAGCCAGCCACGGATCCCAGCATCTGAGGGAGGGGTAGTGGTGTGCGTGTGCGTGTGCGTGCATGTGTGCACGTTTGTGTGCGCAGGTATGTGTGTGCTTGAGCACATCCTACTGTACATGTGCACCCATACCTTAGTCCTGGCTGCAAGGGAGCATAATCCTGGAACTCAGCATCCTCAGTATGGCAGGGGAATCCGACAACTGGTGGGTTGGATTATGAGGTTGTGCAAAGAGGAGGAAGGAAGGGAGCAGTGCCCAAGGATGGAGCTTACGCTATGCCAGGGAATCACACACCCCAGCTCCCTGGCTCTTCAACACCTCTTTGAAGGAGGTCAGGTCATCTTATGGATAAGGAACTTGAACAGAGAGGTTATGTCACTTTTCCCAGACCACACAGGCAGTAAAAAAAGCCAACTTGAGCCTAGCTCTACTGGACCCTGAAGGTCAGGTCTGGACTTTCTCTACTTGTCTCCTCCTCACACACCTTGGATGGGATAGGAGGAGGCCTGGAGCTGAGGGTGAGTCTTCCCTGGGACTCAGTTTCCTCACTCACTAAAAGGGAGATGATAAAATTGCTTATCTCATAAAATCATCCACTGAACAAACCCCTTGAAACCTATGTGCTGGAGATGTGATAAAATCACCACAAATAACAGCCATTCCTCTTGTCTTTATTTGTTCTTAGGCTCACACGTGCTGTAGGACCTGTGTGCCCCTCTACTAGCCCAGTGCCTTCTGGCCTAACTTTGGAAAGAGGTGAGGCCTGCACTGCCTTCATCCTGGGGAGACGGGACTTCACCAACTCCCGCTCCAGCCCTGACTGGGGCAGAAGCAGGTAGTAACAGGTGAGGAGTGTGGAGCAGAGAGAGGGAGAAAGTGACTCATCAACCACAACAAAGCCCATCTTCCCAAAAGTAAACAGTGGCGAGGGAGTGAATGCAGGAGGGTGCCCTCGAGGGCGTGCAAGCCGAGGGGAGGCGTTCAGATGGGCCTGGCTTGGTGGCAATGCCCTGCCTGCTCGGTGAGGCTGGAGGCGGCCCCTCTGAAGGCAGGAATTGTGCATATCACCACAGGCAACCTGGGGTCGGGGCAGAGGCGCCCCTCCCTTGGGAAGCTTCTGTCATGTTCTTCCCTTTTCACCACTGGGGGTTAAGGGTCCAGCGCTTGGGAGAATCCCACGATTGAGCAGACAGTCTGCTCTTTAAGGGCTCGACGGTTGACTCCTGGGGTGGCTGAGGCCCAGAGAGGGCAATCGCTTAGCTCAGGTTGCACAGCACAGCGAGGATTTTTATTTTTTTCCCCGGCACCCAGCTGCTCGTCTTGGTCCCGCTGAGGCTTGGCCTGGCTTTAAAAAGCCAAGAGGGGCGAGGGAAGCCCAGGCCCGCCGATCTCCTGGGGAGCTGGAGTCTGGGAAGGGGTGCGGCGCCTAGAGTATTTGCTTCTTTCTCCTGCCAGGGAGGCTGGATATAGGGTTTGGGCATCTTCCAGAACAAGCCGAACTAGTGACAAGTGAAGACGAACTGGCTTCTCAGGCAGTCTCCCCAGCCCCAAACTTTTCCTCCCAGGAGGAGGGTGGGTGGGCGGGAGGAGGGAGGAAGTGGGCCAGGGAAGATGGGGCCAGCCATTCACTCCCCGCCCGGGAGCCTCGGCTCTGGAATGCCAATCCGGACGCGGCTTGGGTGAGTGTGTCTTTAAATCCGAGCCCCCCGCCCCCTCGGCGGCTGGGGCCGGGGCTCGGGCTGGCCCGGCGGCGGCGGGCGCGGTGATTGGCGGCCAGGCCGGGTCCGCCCCTCAGCGTGGGGGTCGCGGGGCGCGGGGAGCGAGCAGCGTGCTGGGGCTGAGGCGCGCAGCTCCCTTCGCCGTCGAGCGAGGGGTCCCGCTCTCTTGGCTTCGCCTGGTCGCGCCCGACCTGCCCGCCTCCGGAGTCGCTTCTGCCCACGGATGGGCTGGGAGAGTTGGGAGGAGCGAGGCGGAGCCCGCGCTGGACGCGCCTTGCTGCTGCTGGACACGGCGCCCGCAGTTCGGGCGCAAAGCGTTGGCCGCAGGAGCGCGGATGCCCCCCGGAGCCGGGGGCTGGCAGGTACTGACGGGTCTGGACGCGGGGCTGGCGAGAGGACGGCTAATCCTGGAATCCTCTGGGCACTCCCAGCCCGGGGCTGCTCCGACCACCCATTCCCCGTTCCCCAGAGTGCACGCCTCCCTGGGCTCTGCTGAGAGGAGAGGTCCTGGGCCCCTACCCAAACCCGCGCGGGATTGGTGCCTGAGAGAGAAGCGGAACCTCACATGTTCAACAGTGAGGTGTTTTTGAGTCGTTCTGTCTGGCTCTGGGCTACCCACTCCCTCGAGTAGGTTGAGTAGGTTTCCTTTGGACCAGGGTAGATGTGGGCTAGCGACACCTCCACTCTTTATGGCCAGGCCTTGGGGCAAGGCCCGTGAGCCGGGCTTTCTGTGCAGCTAGAGGGAGGGAAGCTCTCTCCTGATCCGCACATGGGATCCCCAGGCTCGTCTTTAGGGGCTTGAGGCCATGGAATCGGGAAGTCTGGAGGTCCCAGTGGGTGCAACCTTTGCTGCTGGGTCCCACCTGGTTCTCTCCCTCTGGAGGCCTGGTGCTCCCGGGGGAGCCCCCTTTTCATCTTTAGAGGTTTTTCCTGAGGGGACAAATGGCCTGTCCGAAAGCAGAGTGCACTGTGTGGAAGACTGCTTCCCTCGAGTCTTCAAAGTGGCTAATGGTTGGAACATATTCTTCACTCTTGGGGAGTTAGAAATGGAAGAAGAGCTTCCTGACTTCTGGAAGCTTCCCAGTTTCTCCACTCTCTTGACCAGAGTTCCAGGCACTGACTCCTTGACTTCCTTCAGAGCATCCTGGACCCAGTGACTGAGAGCACTTCTTAAATGCCAGGCACTGGGATCTGCCAGGGAGGATGGGAGTGGTGGGAAGAGTTGGGGGTTCTGCCCTCAGGTGGCTCAGCCCCATGGGGGAAGGCAAGACATAAGCACAGAGAAAGTTTGCTAATACAGGGTTTTGATACCAGCCCCAGACTAATGATAATAGTGGAAATAGCAAGAGGCTACACATGATTAATTGCTAAATGAGTGACTGCGGGCTGCAGTCGCTAGGGGAGCTGGGATCCAATTCTCATTCAATCATGCGAACAGTTTTAAAATGTTCTGCCTCCATACCCATCCTTTCTTACTACCCTGCTAGTCCTTAGGACCTCCTGCCATCTCCACAGCAGGACTGTGCGCCAGCCCCACTCCCAGGTATTTTTTTTTCCCCTGTGCTGGTGGATTTCTGGAAACACATTTGGTTTCTGGGATCAGGCTGACCACAGGACTCTCCCAGCCTCCCTGGGGCTCCTGAGGTTTGGGGTCTAGATCCAGCCTTACAGGAGGAAGTCCTTACTTCCTTTCTGAAGAGCCTCTGTCGCTGGGGGCTGGGGATGAGCTTGGGAGTCTGGAGGCTCTGAGCCAGACACTATTTCCTGTGAGTGCAGTGTCGCTTCGCTGGCCATCAGGGGTATTGTAGGGGGGTGGCCCTGGTGGAGCTGGCTTGAGGTGAGTCGTACCTGTGGCATCACTAACCTCACCTCTGAGGTTCTGCTGTTTCTAGGGCTCTGCCCCCTCCCCCATCATCCTTGGCAGGTTTCTGTTTTTCTTGAACTTATTGCGGAGGTGGCAGTGTGCTAGTGCCCACGGCCTTGGGCTTGCTGTTCTGGGAGTGGGAGTTGCTAAGTTCACCCTTTAATCCTTGGTGGGCTAAAGGGTGAACTCAGCAAGTGAGCACTTGGGTGAACACACTCACCGACCTCCAAACAGGTGGCATATACAAGGTCACGCAGGTACAGGTGGGGAATGCTGTCGTGGGCAGAGATGTGTTTGCATGCGCTCACATTTGTAGCTGTGTGGGCAGGGACAGTGAGGAACTGGATACAGATGTGCATGAAGGCAGACACAGGAAGACAATGGAGGTGGGCAAACAATTCAGGGCACAGACACGAGCAGGAACAGACAGTGTGAACACAAGTGTGCACCATGCACGGGCTGCAGATATTGTGCAGATAGATCTATGCCATCATGGAGATTTGGCTGACAGATGTGGACAGACATATGGGTGGGCTTATAGTTGCACAGACGTGGACGTGAGCTGACATTCACAGATACAAGACAAGGAGCCACATGGAAGTGGCTTAAATCCCTGGGCAGACATGGAGTTGGCTGTGGGCACCTGGGACACAGAACTTATAGCTGCTAAGTCACCCAGCAGCAGAGGCCAGGACACAATCAGAGGTGGGTACCAAGATGTAGTCTGAAGCACGTGCTGCTCAGTTATCTCTGTGACTCTTTGTGGCAACAGTGCCTGGAAGTTGACCTGTTGGGGAGGGTGGTGGTGCAGTGCTCTGTGATGTGGCTTCATTTCTAGACTCCTGCTTTGGGGTTTGAATACCTCAAAGGTCTCAGTATCCTCTGTTTTACCCTGAGAGTAATTTGGCTTCTCTACTTCCTAAGTTATAGGGCTGAGCACAAACTTTAAGCATGAGCAGGGGTCCTTGAACTTTGAGGCTCATCTTCCCTGGGTCTCCAGAACTTCCTGAAGTGAGGCTGTGTGGCTGGGTTAGGGGAGGAACCTGGCTGGGGACTCTCCTTCTGAGGTTTTGTGGTGGGGAAGGGACAATCCCTGGGGGAGAGAAAAAGTAGACATGCAATTGAATCTTTGGTGAGAACTTTGCTCTCTGGTATGGATTGCCCCTCCCCCAAACCTGAGCTTGGACAGAGAAGGCCCCCTGCCCCACTTTCTGGCTATGGCCTGACCTAGTAATTGGAAGATACAGCTGGAGACTAACTCACTGTGTGACCTGGGCAAGTTACTTAATATCTTAACTAACTCATCTTTAAAGAAACTCCTCATCTTTAAAAGTGGGGCCAGTGAATGTGAAATAATCAGTGGAAAGCATGTGGCCCAGGGTCTGGCAATGGAGCTTTGGTGACCAGCCTTCCCCTGTGGCCAGGACTTTCCAGATACAGCCAGTGCCTGGCTCTGGGAAGGCTAGCAGGCCAGGCACCTCTGCTTTGAAAGCTAGAGGGCTTGGTCCTCACCTTCTGCCCACCAGTCCATCCTTAGCCCTATGGGGCCTCCACACGCCTGCAGGCAGGGTGTATGAAGCTTGGACCTGCTGCCTGCTGGGCCTCTGGGAGGGGAGCCAGTGGTTTGCTAAGAATAGCCCCAAATTATGGTTCTGCCTCCCAGTGGGCAGCCGTGCACCTCCCTAGTCCAGGCCAAGGGTCTTGCAGATGGGCTTTTTATGTTTCCTATAACTGATGCTCTGCACAGAGATGAGCCTGGGAGCAGCAGACCAGATCTAGGGGGAGGCCCTGCTGTTCTTCCTGGGTCTTTGGCTGGGACCTGGGGAAAGAGAAGGCTCGGGGAGTAGCAGCTTTAAAATCTCTCAGTTCCTTTTCCACTCAGAGCTTGTCCTGACAGCTGACCATCTTCCTACCCCTCAGTAGACCTGTTGTGATTAAGAATACCGGGTCCAGAACCAGACCACTAAGGTCTGAATTTCGGCTTCCTCCTTCACTAGCTGTGTGACACCAGGCAACTCACCTAACCTCTCTGTGCCTGACTTCCTTGTGTAACAGGATTAATAATAGTAACTCCCTTATAAGAATGTCATAAGGATGAAAGGAGGTAGCACATGGAGAGCCCTTGAGGTGGTGTATGGCTCATAGTAAATGGTCATTAGGTGCTGCTATTACTGTCGTTATGAGATCTCAGCAGAGAGAGAGACCTGTGAGGCCACAGAGGCCAGGTTGTTTGCACAGTGCCTCATGATGGGAAAGCACCAGGATGGCTTCTTGATTTGGTTCCTGGCCTTTCCTGGTCCTGGGTTCAGTATGAGGTGCAGGGGACCAAAAGTGAGTGAGACTACAGAGAGGCACATGTATACCTTATACCACACCCCCACTGGTACCTTCCCAGGGGCTGTGCCAGTTGGAGTTGGTGGGAGGGAAGGCCTTGCCTGGGAACAGGGTGGTACTTCAAGTGGACTTCAAAGGATGGCCAAGAGTTTACAAGGATGAGAAAGTCTTCCCAAGCAGAGTAAGCAGCCTGTGCAGAGATATGACAGCTTGGCATGTTTAGGGAACATGACCAGATCCACAGATCTGGGGACAGAACCCACCCTCAGCATTCCTGTCAGGAATGGGACCTGCTATCCCTCCCACACTGGGCTCAGAGGCAACTCTGGCGTCCCTGTTAGGACAGAAGCTGGATGCCCTCCCCTGGAATTCCAGCCTCTCACTTTGCTTTAACGAATTGCATTTGCTGTGCCCCATTCTCCAGAGTACCTCCCACCGGGACCCTGCCCTTGTATGAATGTCTGCCAGCCCTCCCTGAGCACTTCATTTTTGAACTGGGGCTCCGGACTGCTCCTACCCCAATATCAACATGCCTATTTTTGCTCTTAACTGAGATGCCAGTAGGTTAATAGGTCCCCCTCCTCAGGAATGAACTGAAGCCTTTGAAACCTTTCCTAAGGAGTGAAAGTCTAATAGTGAAATTCCTGGACCTTGGAAGGTGTTTGAGTTCCTGAAACTGACCTGTGGACTTGCTTTAGCTCTGTAGCTCTGGAGCTGGGACATTCTGATGAGAGTGGGACACGGGGCATCTGGGGTTACCTCCATGCCCACGGCAAGCAGTAGGGAGCATCTGGGAACTGGGTGTGCCGCTGCTGACCCTGTGGGCTCCCAGGGAGCAGGGCTTTTGGAAATTCCAGGAGGAGGGAGGGTGTGGTGCTGGGATGGCTGTGGGTCTACGACTGGGCTTCCTGCCCTCACCCATGAGAAATGTTCCCACTGCCAAGAGACTGGGTCAGGGGCATGTAGCGGGGAGAGAGGTGGGTGCCCTCAGATGACCTTGGACTTTGCCAGCCTCTGCATCCTGCTGAGCCCCAGGCCCGGCCTATCGGCAGGCAGTATGACCTCTGTCCAGGCCCTCCCAGAGTGGACGACAGGGACACTGGGCAGTTTTTGAAGATTCTGTTTAGAGAGCACTAAGGGGAACTTCTCCTCCCCTTTTCTTTTCCTTTTTCTGAAACTGCAGACCTCATGAAGGAGTTAACCCCTCTCTTGCTGTCCACAAAGTGGCTGATGGACATGTCCACCCACTTTGACTGTTGCCCTGTAGTTACTGAGTCCTCCTCCTGGGTTTCTGAGGTTGGTGCTGACCCCTCAGCTCCCCAGGGCCCTGGTTGGCAGGGCCTAGAAGACCTCATCCAGCCTGGATCTGATGGAACCCTTCCCCACTCCACCCTTGTTTTAGCCTTAAGTCTGACCATCTTCTTAGTGGTGCTCACTCCCTGCCCCCATGGCAGCCCTGTCTGCTGAATGGAGGTCGCGGACTTCGGGAGTCTCCCGCAGTCTGCCCTTCTGGCTCACTCCAAGGCCTTTGGGAAAGCTCTGGTTTCCAAATGCCCCAGAGCAAAGGGCCCAATGCCTTCCCTGGAGATGGAGCCCCAGAGTTCCAGAGCCTTCCAGGGAAGTACAGAGCAGGTCTGCCTCCTTTACTGGGCTCTGAACCAGGCCTGGGGCATAGGTGGATAAGCCCAGGACTAGCAGTTGAGTGCTTCCTCTGAGCCCAGTTTTCTCATCTGGAAAATAGGCGTGATACTTTTTTCCCTATCTACTGAAAAAAAATTTTTTTAATTGAAGTGAAATTCACTTGATGTAAAATTAACCATTTTGAAGTGCACAGCTCAGTGGCATGGAGTACATTCACAATGTTGTGGGACCATCACTTCTATCAAGTTCCAAAACATTTTCATCATCCTAAAGGAAAACCTCTTACTCATTAAACCACTTCTTCCATTCCTTCTTCTACCTTATTTTTGAAAAGGAAAGTTTTATTGAGGTCTGCAGACCATAAAATTCACCCAGCCTACGTGTGCAGTTGGATGAGTGTTGGTAAATGTCACAGACATGCAGCCCCCACCCCAGCCGAGTCTGAGAACACGTCCATCACCCAGAAGGTTCCTGGGGTTCCATTGTAGTCGGCAGCCACCCCCATGCCTGGGCCCCTCGTCTCTTGTCAACTCTGATTTTCTTTTTTTCCTAGATTTTCACATAAATGGCCTCATGTAGATACTAGGTATCTTTTATTTCTGCCTTCTTTACTCAACATGGTGTTCTGGAGTCTTATCCACGCTGTTACATGTTTCACTGCTGGGTAGTGTGTGCGGGGACCACAGCTTGCTCACTGAGTTCTCAGTTGATCGATGCCTAACCTGCTTTTGAAAATGTTTTCAGTTTTTAAAAAATTAAGTAATTATTTTTATGAAAGATTGAAGTAGTAGCTTCGAAGAGAGAGAAAAATATAAAAATCCCTTTACCCTCCTTACTTTCTCTCTTTGCCCAACGTATCCCTGGCAGCAGTTTGCTGAGTATCCCAGTCTTCTTTTCTGTGCCTCTGTGTGAATGTGTGTAGTTTTCATTTGGGAGTACAGTTGGAATTGCACTTGGTCCATGGCTCTGGGGCTGCTTCGTCATTTAGTCCTCGGTCTTGGGGATGTTCATGGCACAGCTGTCCAAGTTTCGTGCCTTCCCTGGGAGTCACTCCTGAGCTGAGGACCAGAGGTGAGGGCCTGTGCCATGCAAACAGGTGTCCACTCCCTCTTTTCTCCCCTCCGCTTTGGGCTGGGGCTCAGTGAGGCTTTGGGGAGACAGAATGATGACTTCCTGGAGGTGATCAGTTTCTTGCAGGTTTCAGGAGGAGGGATGCATTGGGACAAAAGGGATCAGTCTGTCCTGAGGCAGATGAGTTGGTTGCTGGGTGTCTGGGTGGACGTGCACTCCTGCTTGCTTCACCACTGCCTCCCACCTAGCAGCTGCCAGCAGGGGCTTCCTCTTCCTGTCTCTGTGAAGTGCTGCTGGAAGGAACAGGCCCCAAGGAGAGGAAGATTTGCTGGGTCAACAGAGATGGCTCCTTGGGGATTCCCTTCTTGTTGTGGAGTTCCCCCTTGCCAAGGCAGACTCTTTTAAGCAGAGTGCTTGGAGTCTCACCAGTAGGGACCCTGTCCTGTATGGCAGGCTGTGTCGATGTGGCGGGGAAGGTGCAGATGTCTGCTGCCTCCCAAAGCGGGGGCTGCCTCTGCTCAGATTTGCATGCTCCTGGCTCTACCCCAACTCCAGCCAATTGGGTCACCGAGGTTCTGAATCTACATTGTCATGCTTTTTTCCTTGACACTGCCATTGATGTATAGATGAATCACATTCCCTGCATACTTACTGACAGTGGTTGTTTTCATTCTTTTTAAGTTTTTCCTAATTTAATAATTCAAAATAGTACCCTCATACTGTTGTATGAAGTGGATTCCAAGAGATAGGAATCCTATGTTGTAGTGTTCCAGGGTAGCCACCTGCTCACCGGGGGTGGGCTGGTCTTGTGACTTAGGGTTTCCTCTTAGTCTCTGTCTCCTGAGCCCTTGGAGACAGTTTGGGGAGGGAGAGTGGAGTGTGCCTTCGTGGGGAACCATGAATAGGTGGGTTTGCTGATTTCCATGTGATTTCTCCAGCTTAATACTGCCTAAACCTGGGCAATATGTCAGTCCTCCCTTTTAAAAATAGCTTGATTGAGATTTAACTCACATGCTGTACAATTTCGCCATTTAAACTGTGCAATTCATCATTTAGGGTATTCACAGAGTTGTATGTCTGTCACCACAGTCTAATTTTACATTTTCGTCAACCCAGAAGAATACCCTGTACTCATCAGTTGTCACTCCCCACCCCGCAAATCTACTTTCTGTCTCTATAGATTTGCTTGTTCTAGACATTTCGTGTAAATGGAGTTTGTGGGTTTTTTGTGGACTCCTTTTTTAAGGGAGAAAAAAAAGCCTCAATGTTAAATGTTCTTATTCGAATATAGTTTAAAGGTATAAATATAAAACTAGGTATAAATGCCTTAGACGTACATAGTTTTTACATAACTATAAAGCAAACATGAAATAAAACCAGAATAAAACTAATAAAACCAGAAAGCTGACCCATTTCAAAAGAACAGTATTGATTTAATGGGAAGGATGTAAATTGGAATGAAATCACCAGTGCTGGACTGACACCAGAGAGCTGGGCCCCTCCTGTTTCCCCTACCTCTGTCCCTTGTACCTACTCTGCAGAGTGGCATTAATAGTTAATAATAATTAATAATTATAATTAATTAACTTTATTAAAGCTGGGCTGACTGGCTGATTTGGGGATAATTCTGATGACAGTTGTCCCGTGGCAGCATCCTGGGGTGGAGGGATTGGTTTCAGGATCCCCGTGGATACCAAAGTCACAGATGCTCAAGCCCCTTATGTGAAGGGAGCTGTATTTGCATGTAACCTGTGCACATCCTCCCATATACTTTACATCATTTCTGGATTACTTATGATATTTAATATAATGTAAATGTTATGTAAATAGTTGTAAATACGATGTAAAGACTATGTAAATAGTTGCCAGCACACAGCAAATTCAAGTTTTGCTTTTTGGAACTTTTGGAATTTTTTTTTTCCCAAATATTTTTATTTTGAGGTTGGTTGAATCCAAGAATGCAGAACCCCAAAATATGGGGGACCATCTGTACTCAAATTGAGCCCAAACTGCCAATGAGTGATCTCCAAATGTCTGTTTTAATAGTGCATCGCATGATAACCTGGAAAGCTGGCTCATTTAAATGAAGATAAGGGTGGAATGATGGTGTTTTGGAAATCTGCATATAGTGGCTCTTAAACCCACCTCTTGTGGGAATCAAGAATCTGGCACAGAGATGGGCTTTATTCAGTTCACACAGATGCTCTCAACATGAACCGATCCTGCCTGCTAAGAGCCTGGGCCTTGGAATTGGGCACATCCAGGCTGCCGTGGGCTATGGAATGGCTCAGTTCTCCACCCCACCCCCCCTCCTCTTATTTGAACTACAACCTTTGTACTGTGTGCAACAATGTCATGTGGCCTTCAGAAAGAAGGAACTGGATTTCGAACCCAGGAGCAGGCTTGAGCCCCAAATTGCATGACAGTGTTTGCTTATGAGATGTTTATTTGGATGACTCAGATCATACTCTTCGTTACTTTTTTTTATTGAGGTGAAATTAATGTAACATAAAATTAACTTTTCTATAGTGTGCAGTTCAGTGGTATTTAGTACACTTACACAGTTTTGCAACCATCACTTCTACCTAATTCCAAAACATTTTTATTTTGTTGTAATAAGAACACTTAACTTGGAAAACTACCCTCTTAATGAATTTTAAAGTGTTTAACGTATTATTTTTGACTATAAAGACAGTGATGTACAGCGGCTCTCCAGCATTCATTCATCTTGCTTAACTGAAACATTATGCCTGTTGATTAGTAGCTCCCTGTTTTTCCCTCCCTTCATCCCCTGGCAACCAACATTCCACTCTGAGGCTATGAATTTGACTATTTTAGATACCTCATTTAAGTTGAATCACAGTATTTGTCTTTCTGTGACTGGCTTATTTCACTTGGCATAATATCCTTAAGGTTCATCCATATTGTAGCATATCCTTCTTTTTAAAGGCTAGATAATATTCCATTGGGTATCTACCACATTTTCTTTATCCATTCATCTGTCAGTGGACCTTGGGTTGCTTCCACCTCTTGGCTGTTGTGTATAGTGCTGTAGAGAAAATGAATATGCTAATATCTCTTTTGAGATCTGGATACAATTCTTTCGGATAAATACCCAGAAGTGGGATTGCTGGATCATCTGCCAATTCTGTTTTCAATTTTTAGGAACCTCTATGCTGTTTTCCATAGTGGCTGCACCAAATTGCATTCCCAACAGCATGCAAGGGTTACAATTTCTCCACGTCCTTGTCAACACTCGTCTTTGTTTTTTAATAATAGCCATCCTGACACGTGTGAGGTGATATCCCATTGTGCTTTTGACCTGCATTTCCTTGATGATTAGTTATGTTCAGCCTCCAAAACGTTTTCATCAACCTAAAAGGAAACCCTGTATCTATAAAGCAGTCCCTCTGATTCCCCCCTCCCGCCCCCGTCCCTGGTAACACTAATCTGCATCTGTCTCTATGGATTTACCTGTTTTGGATATTTCATATAAATGGAACTATACAATATGTGACTTTTTGAGTCTGGCTTCTTTTACTTGGCGTAATTAATCAAAGTTCACCTACACGGTAGTGTGTATCAATGCTTCATTCTTTTTTATAGCTGAATAATAATCCATTGTATGAATAGACCACATTTTACTTATCTGTTCATTATTTGATGGACATTTAAATTGTTCCTACCTTTTGGCTGCTGTGACTGGAACATTCTTGTCAGAGTATTTATTCGGATACCTGTTTTCAGTTCTCTTGGGTATATACCTAGGGCTGAAATTGCTGGGTCATTTGTTTAACTTTTTGGGTTTGATATTAGGTAGTAGTGATGGTTGCACAACATTGTGAATGTGTTAAATGCCACTGAATTGTATACTTTACCAGGGTGAATTTTATGATAATGTGAATTAAATCCCAGTGGGCATGGGGGAAGAGCTCACGGATCCGAAGCAGACATCCTTGGAGTCTGGACTGAGTCATGTTCTCAGCTCTGGACAACACAGACTCCTGGATCACCTCTTGGAATCCTGCCGACTTCCTGGGTGGTGGGGTCACTGGGCTTCTGCCCTATGGTCCCAGTTTGGGATGGCAGGTGGGAGCTGCCTGCCTTGCTGCCTTCATTCATTCTGGCCCTTTCTGGTTTCTAAATGAGAGGTGCTCACTGCAGAACTCAGTTCCCTCATCTTCCCCATCTGTGACGTAGGCCCCTGAGCAGCTAGCCGTGGCCGTGGCTCGGGCTCTGTGGGCAGTGAGGCCAGCAGGGGGTCAGACGTGCTTTCCCTGGGACCCACTTTCCCTTCTCCGGCTTTCACATTGCTTTCATGAGGAACCCACACAGGACCAGCTCCTCCTTCTGGTCCGGGTCTCCAGGGCTTGCTGCTTCCTTCTGAGATTGCAACAGGGGTGGAGACCATGGCCCTCCTGTCTGCTCAACCGTCCCTGCACATTGCTCCCCTCTTTGTCTGTCCCATTTCAGTGAGTGGCAGGGGGTGGGAGTATGGCTCGGTTGGTAGGGTGCATGCTGGGCATGCACGAGGTACTTGGTTCGGTTCCCAGTTTGAAAAAGAAAAAAAAAAAAGAGAGAGATTGAAACCATCTCAGTGAGTGGCAACCCCCTCCCTTTAGTTGTTTAGGCCAAACCTGAAGTCGGCCCTGTTTCCGCTGTTTCTCTCACACCTCAGAAGCATGTCAGCAGGTCCTTTTAGCTTCAGAATGTGGCCAGGATGAGCCACGCTGCTGGCCCAGGCCTCCAGTGTCACTGGCACTATTGCAGTGGATTCTCAACAGGCTATTGGCTTCTGCCCCTGGCCCCTGACGGACTCCTCTAACACAGCAGCCAGGGTGACCTTGTTAGAATGTAAAAGTCAGATCAGGGCACTTCTCTGCCCCAGGCCCCCCAGGGGTTCCTCATTTACCCACAGTGAAGGCCAGTATCTTACTGTACCTCCAGGACACCTCCATCTAGTACCCACCCCCTCACTTACCTTGTTCCAGCCAAACTGGCCACCTCACAGCTCCTGTGACCCACTGGGAACATCCCTCCTCAAGGCATTTACTTGGCTGATCCCTCGACCAGGGATGATTTTCCTTCCAGAGCCACATAGCTTGCCCTGTCACTTCCTTCAGGTCTTTACTTAAATATGAAGCCTCGCTGGGATACCCTAAAATTTCATGCCTCATCTCTATAACTCTTTTCTTTCTTTCTTATCTTCACTTATCACCTCCTGATATACCATATATTTTACTAATTTATATAGTTTATTTCCAGCTAGCATGTGCGAGGCAGGGATTTTTATTCTGTATTGTTAGCTCCTAGAACAATGCATGCACATATCAGGTGCCCCAGAAATGTTGATGGAATGGCTGCATCAGGAGGGAGTGAATTGGCCCACTTTATTGATGAGGAACTGAGTCTCAGAAAGGTTCGCTTGGACATAGTCTCTGGACTTCCAGCCCAGTGCTTGTTTTCTAAGCCATAGTTTTCACCTCCTCCCTATAGCCCTGTTTCCAGGGGCAGTCATGCTAAACCTTGTGGGTTTGGGGCTTCCAAGCTCCCCTTAGGAGGGTCTCCTTGTTAAACATGGTAGTTATGGAGTTGGCAGTCTCATCCAGGCATTCGTGCAGGTGAGGTAGCTAGCGCCTGCCCCATTTGTGGAGTGTTCACTCTGTGTTAGGTGCTGGGCTCAGCAGGTTAGGTGGGTTTATTTCTTAGTTAAACCTCACAGCATCCTGAGGAGGAGGAGCTGTCATTTACCCCATGCTGTGGACTGGGTGTGAGAGCTTTTGCATGGAAGTGGAGAGTCTTCCTGTGGGCAGGAATAGAAAGGATCGATAACTTCTTGAGCCAGTGCAGACGTGGGGAAACTGGCCCTCTTAAGCAATTCTGGCCACTGTATGAAGTGCTGCAACCTTCTGGAAAAGTCACATGGCAGTTATCTACGATAGTTTTTAAAATGCACATGCCTTTTCATCTAAGCAGTCCAAATTTGGTAGCCTTTCCTGAAGAGGTAAAACTATCAGACATAAGGCTTTGTGTACTGGGATTTGTGGCTGCGCCCCAGAGACCACACTGTCTCCATTCAGTCCTGCGTTCTTCCCACGACGGGGCCCTGGTACGGGCTGTGTGCTCTGCCCATGGTTTTTCACGTGGCCCAGACCTTCCTGTGTTTAGATAATCAGCGCAGGCCTTCTGTGACTATCATATCTAAAATATAGATGGTCCCCAACTTATGATGGCTCAATGTAATGATTTTTCGACTTTGTGATGGTGTGAAAACCATACACATTCAGTAGAGACCGTACTTTGAGTTTTGAATTTGGATCTTTTCCTGGGCTAGTGATATGCGGTGCAATCCTCTCTGGTGATGCTGGGCATCTCCGTCAGCCACACGATCACGAGGGTGAACAACCGATATGCTTACAACCATTCTGCAGCCAGATCACCTTTTGTTTTTCATTTTTAGTAGAGTGTTTAATAAATTGAACATGAGAGATTCAACACTGTGTTATAAAATTGGCTTTGTGTTAGATGATTTTGCCCAACTGTAGGCTGATGTAAGTGTTCTGAGCATGTTTAAGGTGGGTTAGGTTAAGCTATGATGTTTGATAGGTTAGGTGTATTAAATGCATTTTTGACTTGTGACATTTTCAACTTATGATGGGTTTGTTAGGATATAATCACATCATAAGTTGAAGATCTGTAGGTCCTTTTCCTACCTTCCTCTTTTTCTGTCTCAGCATCTCAGCCCTTGGAGCTCACCAATGTGTATAATGTGTCACTATTATATTTCTTTGTTAACTCCCTTTTCTCCCTCTCTTTTTCTCTCTTGTGGGAATGTCTGCTCTGAGGTTCCTATTTGGTTGATGCTGTCAATACTTAGTAGCTGTTTGTTGAGTGAATAGTGATACAATGAAATGACACGCTGCCATTAAACAGTTATATGTAATTAACTGGGAGGGGTGGTTGTGTTGTTTCACTGAGGAAAAAAGCTTGCTGTAGAAGAAGTTTAAGAGGTGGGTTTGGAGGCGGATAGGAAAGGTATAAACTTTCTTTATACATCCTTGTTTGACTTGTGACAGTTAAGTACAAATTTTGTAATAAAAAAAGTCTGGTCAACAGCAACAAAAGAAATCACAAAAGAAAAAAATCATTTTTGGTCAGAGGGAGCATCAGGACTTGACCCTGGCCCTTCTGACTCCCAGCTGGTACCCTGACCCACCACCCAACACCTTCCAGAGCCTTTCCACATACAGCTTCTCAGTGTCACCTACTGCAGTCCTCAGAGGAAGACAGAAACATGAGTTACTAGCTGTTTGTATTGTGTTTTGTAAATGAGATATACTGTTCAGACAGTAAACCAGGGTGTGGCTTGATGAACTCTTACAGGTGTACCACCTGTCTAACTCATACCCACAGGGGCAGTCATGCTAGACCTTGTGGGTTTGGGGCTTCCAAGTTCCCCTTTCTTGCCTGGCTTTTAATGGACACAGACACCTCTCTAGGGTGCATATGCAGGGGTGCTTGCTGGAGGATGGGACAGAATCCTCATTTTACTAGGTAGGAAACTAAGGAGGCTTCAGAAGTTCTGCAAGGGAAGTGACTTGCCCAAGGTCACCTGGTGACTCATGGCGGAGCTCAGCCTCTCTACCCGACCCCCTAGGCCTTTTCACACCTGGTCTTACCCACTTTGCACCCCGAGCTGTGGCCTGCTTCTTCTCACCCCAGCTCTGTGGAGAGGGAGGGCAGACCCTGCCTCGTACTGGAAGGAGCCTGGCCGAGCAGCTCAGTCTGGGGCTGGCTTCCGCCTGGCTCTGGTGGCCTCCACTCGCAGCCCTCCTGGGCCCTTGAGGCAGCTCGGTGTCTCTTTCCTCAGCTCCCTCTTCACAATTCTGTGGTACCAGCTCCCTGGGCAGCGGTGCCTTTATACTGTATAGCACAGGGAAATATATACAAGATCTTGTGGTAGGTCACAGTGAAAAAATATGTGACAGTGAATATATATATGTTCATGTATAACTGAAAAATTGTGCTCTACACTGGAATTTGACACAGCATTATAGAATGACTATAACTCAATAAAAGTTAAAAAAAATAAAATTTACCCTTTTAACAATTTTTAAGTGTGCAATTCAGTGACATTGTCTGTTCTCATTGTTGTGCAACGCTCACCACCATCCAGCTCCAGAACTTTTTAATCTTCTCAAACAGAAGCTCTGCTTGTTAAATACCAGCTCCCCATCACCCTCGGCTCTCGGTTAACCCCTCTTCTACTTTTTATCTCTGAATTTGACTCCTCTAGGTGCCTCATATAAGAGAAATCATTATAATTGTCCTTTTGTGTCTGGCTTATTTAAACACTTAGCATAAGGTCTTCAGGGTTCATCCATGTTGTAGCATGTGTCAGAATTTCTTTCCTTTGGAGGCTGTAATTATTCTTTTGAGCACATTTTAAGGGCACTTCAGATCTTTAGGATTGAGTGAGGGGATCAACTTGACAGTGGGAGTGGGAAATAAATAACATTTATTCACATTTACTAGGTGCCAGCCCTTCCCCTATGTTGTCTCATGTAATCCTCACCACATCCTTGTGAAGTAGGAACCAATATTATCCTCATTTTATAGATAAGGGAACTAGGCTCAGAGAAGTTCAGTAACTTGGCAAGGTCACACAGCAGGTCATTAGTCAGCCAGGATTGGACACTGGGTTTGCCTGACTGCACAGCCCAGGCTCTGGTCCGAGTCTCCACTGCAACTCAGGGTAGCACCCAGCCCAGGCTTAGAGTCATTTCCTCAAATCCTCCTCATCAGCTGATGGGAACTGAATGTGAAGCCA
Organism: Camelus dromedarius; assembly: GCF_036321535.1. NCBI lineage: Eukaryota > Metazoa > Chordata > Mammalia > Artiodactyla > Camelidae > Camelus > Camelus dromedarius. Next base: position 33,390,959 of record NC_087443.1, on the reverse strand, counting down.
GTGGGCACCAGCTGGCACTGAGGAGGCAATGGTAGCGGCCCCTGCTTCCTGGCTGAGGTCCCCCTTCCTGGGCCCGGGCTTCTGTTGAAAACCCCTTTGTGAAGCCGCCTCCCTGGGCCGGGCAACGGTCTGCAGCACAGGCTGGCAGGGCTGCCAACAGCAGGATGTCACTCTTGGCAGAACTTTCCCTGAACAAATAGCTACTAGGAACTTCAGGATTGAGAGGATAGATAAACAGGAAGAGGGAGAAACTTAAACATATTTTGCTTCCCCTCCTGTGCCCTGGCGTTTTCTCCCTGCCCTTCCCTTGGCCACTGGAGGTTTGAGGAGGTGGAGCCCTTCGCCTGTCAGAAACTACTCTGAGGCCCTGGGAGCCATGGCTGGTGAGTTTTAGAATTTAGGACTTCAGGTTTTGTTTGGCCTGATGGGCTGGGATAAGCCTGGGTGCGGGAGCCAGACAGGTCCTGGGTTGAATCTTGGCTCTGCTGTATCTTTGCCATGTGATCTAAGATGATTCACTCAGCCTCTGTGTGGGTCAGAATGGAGAAATAATGTAGTGAATATTTGATGAACATTGGCTCTGGGTGCTCAAGTGGGCATATACAAGGATTATTATCTCAGTGAATCCTCACCCAGAAGTGGGCAGGGTATTGTCTTCATTGGCCAACTGTTGAAGCACAGAGAGGTTAAGTGTTTCCGTCAGGGTCACACAGCTGGTGGTAGTGGAGCTCGGGCTCGGACCAAGGCAGTGGTGTACTCAGCGCCCTGCTGTTTTATCAGTTTGGTGTCTGGTACAGACCTTGACACACTAGAATATTGGTACTATGAATTCCTTTCCGTTCTCTTTTATAGAGAAACCAAGTTTAGTTGTGGGGATGGGGTGGTGGGATAAGGCCTGATGAGCTCTGGGCCCCAGCAGTCCCAGAGCAATCTTGAGCCCTTGCTGAGGTGGCTCTCTACATGTTGCCTCCTCCATGCAGCTATCTTAGGTTGACACAGAGCATTGTCAAAATTCTCTTACTGCCCTGGCTTGGGCAGCACATCCACCCAACAGAGCAACATCCTAACTCCCTGGCATGGTCTTCAAGGCACTTGGGGTTCAGACCAGCCCTGCCCCATCCTGTATTCTGGCCTCACAAGTACCTTCACACTTCCTAGGAGGCTCTGCTCAGGGCCAAGCATCTCTCTCTCCATGCTGTTCCCTCTGTGCAGAATGACTTTCTTGTCTGTCAAATGTTGCTCATCATTCAAGGGCCAGCTCAGTGGCTGCCTCTTCCAGGAAGCCTTCCTGGAGTTCCCAACCCTGAGTTAACATCTCCCTCCTCTGTGTAGCTCAGTGTAATAGAAAAGGTCCTGGAGTCTCTGTCCTGTTGTCCGCCTCTCTGAGCCTCAGTTTCCTCAACTGTGGATGGGGGATCATAGGAGAGGGAGAGGAGAAAGCCTGGATTCTCATGCCCTGGACTGTGTGGAGTTGGCCCCCTCAGGGTTAACTCCCTGCCATGCCAGGGGCGGAAGTGAGGAGGACAGAGTGTGAAATGAAGTCACTTCCCTGCCGGGGGTCTGCCATGTGCCTGGCCTTCCGCAATAAATCCTGTTTCCTCCTTGGCTGCCATGTGCCCACCCACTCCTGGCTCCCATGACCCTGAAGGTCACCAGCAGGTGGGGCTCCTGATGGAATGTTGGCCTGTCATTCATCCGGCGAGGTCACTTCCTGTCTGGATAAGCTGGCCACCTTTCCTGCCACAGCCTTCCATGTGGAAGTTTCATGGGAGTTATGGGTGTGGGGTTCAAGGGAGGTTACCCGAGGTCAAGTCCAGTGCCCAGCCTACGCCTTTTATTCTGGGGGCACGGAGGCCAAAGGGAGGGCAGGGAACTTCCCAAGGTCAGGCCTCCGGACCACATTCCAATTGTGGGGACTCTGAGGGTGTCTCCCGGGGTCTCTCAGGCCTGCCAGGTAAGGTGAGAATGTCACTCAGACTCTCTGGGCCTCCGTTTCTTCTTCTGTTGAAACTGGGGGAGCCTGCATGTCAGATCTGCCCTGAGAGCTGACCTGGTCCGGCTGGGACATCCTTGACTACTTTTAACCCTCACTTCACTGCAGGACCCCGAGCTCATGGAGGCTTAGGAACTCGTCTGGGTCTCTGGTAGGGGACGGTGCTGGGAGAGTACCTGGGTCTTTCTGACTCTATCCTGGTTTCTTCCACAGGAAGATGGTTAGCTTTTCCTCAGAGGCAACTTAGGAACATCCTCACTCCTCTGATCTTTTCCTGGGGGGTCAGGGTCTCCTTGGGCTGTGACGTCAATACAGAACCATGGTTCCTGGTATTAGCGGCCATAATGCATGGTTCTCTCCCCCACCCCTTTCTGCTATAAGTAGTATATATTCATATAGGAAAATCAGAGAAAATAAACCTTTGCAGGGAGATTAGAAAGATCATCTGTGACCCCACCTACCAGTGATAACTGCAGTTTACCATTAATGTTTGAGGTTTATCCTTTCACACATTTTTCGTAGGGGGTGTGTGTGTGTGTGTGTGAGTGAGTGAGAGAGAGTGCATGTGTTTGTATTCAGGAGCCCTCTCTCCTTTTTAATGGAACAAAGCTCTAAAATACTCTTTAGTGTCTTTTTTTAAAAAAAAAAAAACCTAAACACAGTATTTTCTTATGTTAGTAAATAAACTGCTCCTTCTTTCTTTTGAAACTTTTAAGTTGACGTTTAACACATCACAAGTATACAGCTCGACAGCTGTACACAGTGAGCACAGCCTTCGGAGCCTCCCCCAGGTTAAGGAACAGAATTCTTCCAGGAGGGACCCTGTAGCCCCTCACTACCCCCTCCTTCCTGCTCCAGACGTGACTTTTTGCCTGACTTCCAACACCTGATTTTGAGTTTTAGATAAATGGAACCATATACTATTTGCTTATGTTGGCTTCTTTTACTCCACGTTCTGTTGGAGGCGGTCCCCTGAGGCCCTGTCCATTTTAATACCTCCATGATGAGTCCATGGTACGTTTGACTTTGACCACTGTTGATGTGAAAGATGTTTCCAGTCTTCAACTTATGTAAACAAATCTATACCGAACGCCTTTGTGGCCATGTCTTTGATTATTTCCTTTGACTTGACTGAAGATCACTGGATCAAAGAGTTGTACATTTTTAAGGTATTTTAGAATTATTGCCAGATTCTCCTCCAGGGAGCTGCGCCAATTTACACCCTGCCAGGTGCTTAGCAGGGAGCGGATCCCCGGCACCTACTCCGACACTGGGTGTTCTCATCTTGCTGTACCTGTGATACTGTGAAGGGCAACATGTGCCAGCTCCTTGTTCCTAGTTGATAAGTTACAAGGTAGAGTGACCATCTTTTCTTACATTTATTGGCCGTATGTTGGGTTTTTGGTATTGTTTTGGTACTTTTTACTCCTAAGACACACTTGTTTTCTTTTTTGGAAAAAAAAATCCTGTATATTGAGCATGATAAATAATAAAAATGTGTTGAAAATATTTGTATCCAATTTCTCATTTACCTTTTGATTTTAATTTTGTGGTTTTTCTGCGTGGCTTAAAAGCTGATCATTTTTTACTGTAGTCTGAGCTATCGTTATTTAACTGTATGACTCCTCTAACATTTTGCATAGGAAGTTCTTTTCTGCCCCAAGGTTATAGAATATTTACTTACGCTCTCTTCTTTCACCTCTCTGGTGCCCTTTGTAGCATGTCATTGTTTATCCTTCCTACCTCCTTTGGAAGCATGATGTTAGGTGAGGGAAGGTTTAGAGGTTAACAGGATGCACTTGGAAGCTTTTAGCCACCTGTGTAGCCTTAAGCAAGTTATCCAGACTCTCTGTGCCTCAGTGTCTGTACCTGCAAAATGGGTATAATGCTAGAACCCAATCACCAAAAGCTTACAGTGGGGGTTAAATCACAACTATTTACAATATTCTTTCCTTTACACTCTTAAAAATTGAAGGCACCAAGGAGCTTTTGTTTATCTGGGTGATATACATAAATTCAAATTTACCACATTAGAAATTAAAAAGTATATTTAATAACATTTATATATTCATTTAAAAATAACAATAGCAAACCCACTGTATGTTAACATAAATAAAATATTTTTTTCTGAAAAGTAAGTATGTTTTCCAAAACAAAAAATGTAGTGGAAAGAGTGGCATTGTTTTGCCTTTTTGCAAACCTCTTTAGTGTCTGGTTTAATACAAGACAGCTGGATTCTCATATCTGCTCCTGCATTCAATCTGTTGTGATATGTTGTTTCAATTGAAGTATATGAAGAGAAAAATGGCACTGGGATGCCATTGAAGGCCAGTCCCATCCCCAGCCTGTGGGCCTCATGGGGATGATATCCATGGTGGGATGTGGCCGGGGGTTAAGGAAGGTATCCTAGTGCAGGAGGTGGTATTGAGCTAGACAGAGGGAGCGAGAGGGGCCACAAGGTGTAGAATGACAGAGCGTGAGGCTGGTGTGTGGCCTGCAAACGTCACCTGCCGCTCAGCAGAAGAAATACTGGTGTCTCTTCAATCACAGGAAGAAATCTGACTAGATCGAATCAACTGAGAGATGGCTCAGCCTTGTCCTTTATGGGGTATTTTAATGATTTTCAAAGGCACAATTTCTGCCTTACATAGACTGTAAAACATCCCACTCTAAACCCCCTGGCCTGGTAAGATGCACCTCTACTTTATTATTATTACTTTTAATTGTTTGAAAAGACCTGTTGAGTTGTTGTCTGTTCCAGGAATGGTAAGGGGTTCCCTTTGGCTGGAGTTTAGAGCACTAAGGTGGGATTTGGGGAGCAGTAGGTTGAAGAGGGAGGCTGGGCCTGCTTGGGGAAAGTCATGGATTGCCAAGTGGTTCCTTGAGTCTAACTGAAGTCTTTCATGCTGAAATCTGTCTCCTCTGCTTGGTGTGCTTCATTCCCTGGAGGAAGAGAGCTCTTCCTGGTCAGGATCTTCTCTGGCCCTGGGTGGACATGCTCACTGAAGCAGATGAACAGGTAGGTGCAGGGAGAGGGGTAGGAGACCCCTGGTCCTGACCCTGCTGTCCGCTGTCTCTGTGACTGTGGGCAGGTCTCTGGCTTACTCTGGCCCTTAGTTTCCTCTTCTGTAAAATGAGAGGTATAGACTAGGATCTCAAAGGTGGCTATGAATCTAACTGTAAGATACTTCTTGGTGCCCAAGGGGGATTTGGACCTTGTACCGTTTTTGTGTGTTGGGTGTTGGGGGATGATTCCCCGGGTGGGTGGTGAGCTGGTTTGAGCCCTTGCACTGGGTACAGACCTGAAAATGTCATCCCTCTTCCCTCTCCAACCTCCTGCCCCAGCTCTCCCCCTGGCCCCATGGTAGGGGAACCCTGGAGCGCGGTGACTTCCTCTGTGTTTGTTCAGCAGCTGAAGCAGATGTTTCCTGCAGCTGGCCACTCAGCCTCCTGCCCTATTTTTAGCTCCATTGTTACCCTCCCCAGGCATCTGGCTGCTGAGGGGTGTGTGTGAGAGGCTGTAGCCCTGAAGGGACACTCTTCCCTGGGTCTCTTGTTCTCTGCTTTCTGCCAGGTCCCTGGGTTAGGCTTCCCAGTGTCTACTGGGAAAGTGAGGGTGGGTTCAGGAGAAATGGGAGAGTGTTGAGTGGATGATGCAGGAGAAAGAGCCCAGGCTGCAGAACCAGAGGAGTGGCTCTCCTGTTATGTGATGTAGTGAGAGCTCTCTGTGAGCCTCAGTTTTTCCATCTGCTAAATGGCACGATAGCCCATCCTTCTGCTTTTCTAATGGGGTTGTTCTAAGGCTGAAATGAGATAGTGGATGTGAAATTCGTTTAGCAAATGATGTTCGGAAACTACAACTGTTGTGCGTCCAACCTTGTGGGACCCTGGAGGAGAATGAGATCCAGACTGGGGAGATGAGGCATGTACTTACCTGACATCAGGCCAGTGGGCTCGAGGCCAGGGTCCTGTGGGGCACAGGCTGTGTGCTGGAAGGCTGGAGAGGAAAGGGACATTTCCACTGGACATTGATAGGTGAGGTGAAGGGATGAGGGTGGGGATGGCGTTCCCGGTTGTAGGACCAAGGAGGGCAGAGGCATGGGGCAAGGAAGGGCTGGAGTGTGCTCGGCAGTCCAAGCAGTAAAGGGCCTTGAGCATCTCTGGCCGGCAGCTCTGGAGCTGCTGCTCTCTAGGAGGGACCCCATGGTGGGTCTGGAGGCAGGAGGCTCTGCAACCCCCTTACTGAGCTGGCGGCAAACACAGTTGCCCTGCTTCTGCCTTTTATACATTGGACTTTCATGAAAGGTTGATTTTTTTATTAAGATTGATTTGCTAAAATGGTTGAAAACTACCCATCATGTTCAGCCCCTTCACATTCCAGGTAGAAATCAAGTGTGGCCCAGAGAGGGCTCTGTTGAATTTGAGGCCTCTCAGAGACCCTGTGCTGGAGGGGAACATCTTGGGGCTTCTCCTGCTCCAGGCCATACAGCAGCTGGGACCTGGCTTTGCCTGGAATGTTGAGGGTGTGGAGGGTAAACAACGGAGGTGAGGGTAGGAACCGGGGGTCTTGCAGGTCAGGCAAGGGAGTTAAGACTGTAGGCCACAGGGTGGGAGAGATGGAGACAAACCCCAGAATTGGGTCATGGTTCTTTTCAGCTCCTTAAAATGGTATTTCGGGTCCCTGCAGTGTTGCTGAAGGTCTGATGTGGGGTTCAAGCATAAGCTCCCGCTGGCCCTCTGGGGCCCAGTCCCTGGAAGCAGCCAGGACAGTGTCAGCAGGGGGCTCAGAGACTCTGGGTTTCTGCTGACCTTGAGATGCCCAAATGCCCAGTTACTTGGAGTGGCATCACTGAGCAGGTGAGCGTGTCCAGGTACTTGTAACCCCGCCCTCCCCTGGGCCCTCACTGCAGTACTCTACCCTCCCCATCCTCCCAGGCCGAGGTGGACAGGAGCTTCAGGCTCTTTCAGGCACAGGGTGAATGCCCTTCCCAGAGTTGACTGGCGCCTTCCCTGGGCATTTGCTACACTCGCCTCCTGTTCCTTCCTGGAGGAACCTCCAGGTAGGGTCCCTCCCAGCCAGGTGATACCTTCTTGTTTTCCATGGAGTGCTCTTGCTCAGAAAGGCCCCGAGAGGGACACAGAGGGACTCCAGATGGGGAGATGCTTGGGATCTCTCTGCCTTCTTGGAATAATGGAAGTCACGTGTCTATTTATAATATGGGACAAACATTTAGCAGCTTGGGACTTTCTAGATTTCTGCAGTCAACTTGGAAAGCACCTACACCACACCGTCTGTCAGTCGATGGTGCTGCGATGCACGTGTATCTCCTCAGCTGCCCCATGGGCCCTGGTGGCTGAGGACAGTGTCTTCTGTATTCTGTGAGCCCCCGTGGCCCCCAAGTGGGCTGGACTCGCAGGATCCTGGTGTCGCCTTGCCTGAACACAGACCAGCAGGGAACCCAATGTTCTCCTGTGAAAGGGGAAAAATCAGTTGTGCCTTGTGGTGTGTGGTCATTGAGGGCCAGTCCTAAAAATAACAGTGTATTAGTCAGGATTAGATTTGGCTGTGAATAATAGGAAAAGCCAAATAACAGTGGTTTATACAAGATGGAAGTTTATTTCTCTGTCCTGTCCAAGCCCAGAGCTTTGTGGTCCAGGCCTGGTGTGGTGGTTCTGCTCCATCAATTCCTAGGGTGTGACTTCATATGCTCATGGTTCCGGATGGCTGTGAAGCTTCCGCCATTGTGTGTGTGTTCCAAGCAGGATGGAGGAAGGAAGGAAGGGGGCTCATAGGAAGGATCTGGAACTTGCCATGGGGCACTGCCCCTTATGTTCCATCAACTAGAATTTGTCACCTGGCCCCAGGTATCTACAAGGGAGGCAGGGGGTGTAGTCTTGGCTTTGGGCAGCCACGTGCTCAGCTAGCTGTCCTTGTCCCTCATCTGGTTTGTTTAATACAGATGGAGGGAAGGAGAGGGGTTGAAGGCATTGTGGCATTTTCATCAAACCTGAGTACGTTCCCAGGCTAAGCTGGGCCAGTGCTTCGAGGGTGGCAGAGTCCCATGCAGGGAGATTTCTCAGGAGGAGGCCAGTCCTGCCTGCGGACCAGAAAGCCACATGCCCCAGGCCAAGAAAGGGAGAGAAAGGCTTTTGAGGGGCTGGAGTCAGCCCCATGTTGTGGCTAGAATAAGGGAGGCGAGCCACCCTCTTCTAAGAGGACAGAATCATGCTGAGAAGGTGTGTCCCGTGTCTGGGCTGCTGGGGCCTGAGGGTAGGATGCGCTCACCTGTGGAGAGTGGTCAGGAGGCTGGGGGCTCGGGCTTGGGAGAGCTGAAGAGCCACAGGTGCCATGACACAGGTGGACTGGACGCAGCAATTGTGGGGTGGCCCCAGGACAGGAGCTCCACCAGGAATGCTCTCCTTGCCAGCCTGTGGCAGGCATGGAGAGTGGCAGAGGTCCTCTAGGGGTGTCCCCACTGCACCCTGTGTTTGCCCATCTTTGGATTCTCCAGAGATCTGGAGCTGTATTTGAATTCCCTTGATTTTCAGGTACTGGCGGCTAATGAGAGGGGAAAATAACAAAACTGTAAGGTTCAAGCACCTTGCACATGTGGACTGCAGACTTCCCCCACCCCAGATGAAATGCATTCTCTGAGTCTTCGGGGAGGGCAGGGGAGGACCAGGGGAATATGTGGAAAAGTAGCTTCTCTTAAGATAGCTTAACATTAAAATGTTTTTTATTTTAAAAATGTTTTAAATATCAATTAAATTTTGTTGAAGTATAGTTGATTTACAATGTTGTGTTAGTTTCAGGTGTACAGCATAGTGATTCAGTTATACATATATATAATATATATATATATTCTTTTTCATATTTTTTCCCATTATAGGTTGTTACAAGGTATTGAATATTGTTCCCTGTGCTCCACAGTAGGACTTTGTTGTTTGTCTATTTTATAAATAGTAGTTTGTATCTGCTAATCCCAAACTCATAATTTATCCCTCTCCCCTCCCCCTTTGGTAACCATAAGTTTGTTTTCTATGTCTGTGAGTCTGTTTCTGTTTTGTAAGTAATTTTGTTTATCATTTTTTAGATCCCACATATAAGGGATATCATATGATATTTGTCTTTCTCTGTTTGGCTTACTTCACTCAGTATGATGATCTCCAGGCCCATCCATGTTGCTGCAAGTGGCATTATTTCATTCTTTTTATGACTGAGTAGTATGCCATTGTTAGATACCAGTTTTTTATTTTGAAAAATTTCAAAACTACAGAAAAGTTTGAAAAAAGACTACGGTGAACTCATGTCCCTACTCACCAGGGGCTAACATTTGCTCTATTTGCTCCCCACCCCCAAACCACGTGAAAGTCCCAGACATCAAAATGCTTCAGTGAACTGTCTATATTCAATTTCTTGTAATAAGCTATAATGGAAAATAATCTGAAAAAATATCTATCTATATATGAATGTATATGTATAACTGAATTGCTTTGCTGTACACCTAAAACTAACGATGTAAATCAACTATTCTTCAATAAAAAAAAATTTAAAAAATGATTCACCTCTGAATACTTTAGCCCATTTCTCCTGAGAACAAGGCCATTCTCCTTGTATCCACAGTATAATTATCATATCCAAGGACGTTAGCTTATTTATCCAACATACAATCCATATTCATATTTTTCTCACTTGTTCTCAAAATGTCCTTTATAGCCTTGCCCCCTCCGTCACCCCTGATCCAAGATCCCATATAGACAGAGCCTCCTGTCGGGCACAGGTAACCCACCATGGGGAGTTCCAGAGGTGGAGGGCTCCCCCCTAGGCCTGGAGGCAGGCAAATCAGGGTGCTGGAAAGGGTCCTTTGTTTTCCCTAAGGTCCTGAATTCTAGGAGCCCCCGGCCCCTACTGGAGCACCTGGCGACAAGTGCCAGGGTCTTTGCTGGCCGCAGAGCAGGCAGGAGCCCCTTCTCTGCCCTCCATCTGTTAGGGGAACTGAGGAGGCTTTTTTTTTTTTTTTAGTGGAGGTACTGGGGATTGAACCCAGGGCCTTGTGCATGCTAAGCATGCGCTCTACCACTGAGCTATTTCCCACCCTTGAGAGGGAGGCTTGTTTGCCCCACACTGAGGGAAGGGCCTGCTGCTCTACTGGCAGCTTCTCCCAGCCCAGGGGTCCGTCAGCAGGGTGATCCCCCCCACTCTACTGCTGCCCCACGCTGGCCCCCACTCACCACAGCTCCTCAGCTAGCCACCTAGTCACTCTGCCCTCCTGAGTGCCACCCCCAAGTCCACCCTGAGGTGTCATCTGGATGTGTGACAGTGATGACTTCCATCTCCCAGCCAGAACTCAGACTTCCAGAGGCTCGCTGTTGTTTGCAGGCCCACTTCACGGAGGCAGCCTTCTGTTTTTAACTTTTAAACTTTTTCTTTAGGAAAAAAACATTTCAGAAACATATAATCTAGCTGGTGAAGGTCTCTTGTGATCTCAGACCCCAGACAACTTTATTTTATTTTTTAAATTGATCTCATCTTAGTTTTTTTTTTAAATGATTCTTATTTTTTATTGAAGTGTAGTCGATTTACAGTGTTAGTTTCAGGAATACAGCAAAATGATTTCAGTTTCGTCCTAGTTTTAAAGAGAAGGAGGCTGGGGGGCAGAGGTTGTACAGGTCTGGGTGACCCCCAGAGATGTGAGGTGATGGGCCCCACAGCAGAAGCCAGGACTCTGCCTCTACTAAGCCGTGTGGCCCTGGGGAATTCATATCGTTGGCCCTGCTTAGCTGTTTCCTCTCTGCAAAGTGGGAACCTTAACCCCTGTCTTGTTTCCCTTGAGGGTTGTTGTCAGTAGCAAAGATAGGAAAACTGCAAAGACACAACCCTACTCCCCCAGGCTGTATGAATGGAATGATTATCTTGGGAACATGGGTGGCCACAGGCAGAGGGCGGCAAAGGCCCTGAGCTGAGGGAGCACAGGGGGACTTGGGGGTGCACTGGGTGAGGAGCCATGACCTTTGTCCAACTTTGAAACTGTTACAAATAACTATACTTAAAACAAAATTCCCAAAGTAATCATGTTCATTGTAGGAAATTTAGAAACGATGCATAAGTGAAAAAGAAAATAAATACTATACTTATTCCCCCAACTCAGAAATAAGTACCATAATGTTTAAACATCTCCCTGTCTTTTGTGCCTGCTTTTTTTTGAGTGCCATCTTTGGTCCCAACAAGGAGCTGGGCAGGCTGGGAAGGTGAAGTGATGGAGCTTTTGTTGCATCAGCAATTGTGCATCTGGCTCCTCCCGTGAGCCAGGCAGCTGGACAGAGCCAGGAAGGACACAGGATGGCTCCTGCTGGGAACAGCATGCAGTGGAAGGGGATGGAGTGTCACACTTTGTGATGCTTACAATGGGCTGTGGGAGTTGAGAGGTGGGGGTGAGTTTGTAGTCAGGGAGAGCTTCCTGGAGGAGCTGGGCTTTAACTTCTAAGGGTGGGTAGAATGGGGGTGGGTGGGGGAGGAGGGCAGTCCAGGTGAGGGGAGTGTGAGACCTGCTCCTTGCTGCCTGGCCCTCCTTTGTGGGTCCTGAAAACTGCAGCTGCCCTCAGGTTGTCACCTATTCATCTCAGAAATATTTCCTGAGCATCTGCTGGGGCCTGGATGCTGTTCTTGCCCTGCGGCCACAGCGTGGACAAATTAGGCACTGTCCTGTTCTTGGAAAGTTGGGGAGTCTGCTGTTACACACATAATCCCACCAATGAGGCAACTGAAAAGTGAAAGGTCATAAGCTGGAGAAGGACTGAGGAGGGATGTGGGCAGACAGCATAGTCAGGACCTCTTCAGAGAGGCTTCTGAGGGGGGACATTTGAGCCAGGACTATGGGCAGGGGCAGCCACGTGAATGAGCTGGAAGAGGAGTGGTGGTGCGAAGCTTTTGTAAGGAAGAGAGGGTCTGGGGTGTTGGGAGGAGGAGGGGGGACACGGCCAGTGGCTGGTGCTTCATGGCAAGGGTAGGGGCTGGGGGCCTGTCTGCCGGGGTGAGGGGTTTGCATGTGACAGCGTGATGGAAGGAAATGACATGACCTCTGCCCAAGTGCCCTCTGCCTGTGGTCATCTGTGTTCCCATGATAATCATTCCATTCCTACAGACTCGTGGGGCTTTTTTGTATCTTTGTGGTTTTTCTCTGTGACTGACAGCAACCCTTAAGGGAGGCGAGGCGGGGTTTACGACACCCGCTTTACAGAAGAGGAAACGGCTAAGCAGGGCCGACAGTGTGATTTTGAGCTTTAAAGATGCATCCGGCAGCTGCGTGGAGGCTGAATCACTGCGGGACAGAGGGAAGGAGGGAGGCTCCTGCAGGCTGTTGTAGTTGGTCTAGCCAGGGGCCAGGGGGTAGTGGCAGAGAAGTTGGACCAAATAACAGTGCAAACCTGATCATCTATGCATGGGCTTTCAAAGTGGGCAGAGGACTTGCCCAAGGCCTCAGTGCAGAGCTGGGCTCTCCTGGCTCTTCATTAAGGCCAGGAGCAGACAGAAACCTCTCTCAGTGGCTTACTGGACAGAGTGAAATGGGGAGAGTTAAAATTGTGTATTACTGGAGTGGAGCAGCTGCTGTGGTCCAGCCCTGCTCTGCTCTGGTGTTTGCCTGGGATGAGAGCCAGGGGGCTGCTGGGCCCACTTATTCCTCCAGCCTGCTCCTTTTATAGGCAGGGTCTGGGCACTGCCATGGTCCTGGCTAGGGAGGTGGAGATCTGGTACCAGTCAGTGGTTGCAGGGAGAGGATATGGAGAAGGTGGGGCGAGAGTGCAGGAGGGTGGGGCCTGGGGTGCTAGGAAGGGCTGCTGACGAGTTGTGCCCTTGCTGTGTGTTGGGCTGGGTAGGTGTCACCTTAAAACATGTCCACTTGTTCATTCCCATATGATCTGATTAAGGAGGTACAGTTTATAGTTGGAAAAACTAAGAATCAGAGAAGTGAAGCCACGTGCCACACAACTAACACATGGTAGCTATGGGAATCAGCCCTATTTCAGCCCCAGAGTCTATGCTTTCTGTAGAGAGAGTTGAAACCACTGTTTCTGCCAACTAGGTGTGAGGATGTTAGGGAGTCCTCACTTTTCTATCTGTTAAGTGGGAATGCTAGCACTGCCTTCCTGGGGTTTCCTCATGCCTCAGACAGAGGCTTATTCAGTTCTTACCCGCAGCAGGCGTTGGGCTCAACTCTCAGGACCCTTAGCTGACCGAAGGGGGCCTCAGGGACCATGGAGAACTTGAGACTCAGCAGCACTGTCCAACAGAAATACAGGCTTCCCCAATATCCAAAAGTGAGCGTCCCTGTGAAAGCTTTCGTGAGCTGAAAAGGTGTAAAGTGGAGAAGCAACTACCTTAGGACGTATCTTGTGCTAACAGTGCACAAAATAAGTCAGATCAAGCAGGGATGCTCACAAACACGTTTCAGAGCTGTGGGGCCTGAAGCTGAGAAGCTGAGTGTGGTTCCCAGGGCAGGAGCTTGGTGGTGCCATCCTCGCCACTCGGGGCACGCTGCCTCTGTAATGGCTCCTGCAAAACAAACGCTCAGCGCTGTTTTTTGTTTCTCAATTTTTTTTCATAAAAGCAAAATCCTCTTGGGATTTCTTTAGGTTAGCGAAAACCAGTATTAATGCAGGTCTTTCGTAAAAGCAGCGTGGTGTTTAAGTGAACTTTTGAAAAATGGGGGATACCTGTATATAGTGAGCTATGTGTGTCATTTTAAATAGCAACATAAAAAAGTAAAAAGAAGTAAATGAACTTAGTTTTAGTAACATATATTATTGAACTCAATGTATCAAAATAGTATCATTTTGACAGTATAATCAATTTCAATTGATAAAGCGATATTTCACTTTTTTTTTTTTTTTTTGCCCAAAGTCTTTGAAATCCAGTATGTAGTTTACACTTGTACCACATCCCTGTGTGGACCAGCCACATTCCCAGGACTCAGTAACACAGCCCAGCTCCTAAGTCTGAGGGATCAGTGCTCCCTGCAGTGTGGGATGTGGGAACAGCTGATTTTCACAGAGCACTTGCTGACCAGGCCCTATTCTGAGGACTTTACATACCTTATGTAGTGGACCCTTGAACAACACAGATTTCAACTGTGCAATCTGCTTAACATGTGAATATTTTTTAATACATACCTACTGGAGTATTGTACGGTCTGTGCTTGGTTGAATGCATGCATGTGGAACTGCAGGTGCAGACATTAGGCTGCTCAGGGGATCAATGTCCCTAAGCCTAGTGTTGTTCAAGGGTCAGCTGTAGTCTTTAGCCTTCACAGCAACCCCACAGGGGAGGTACTGCTGTTGTCCTCATTTCATAGGCGTGGCAACTGAGGTCCGGAGAGAGAGTCAGGCTGAGGCTGCATGGCAGGTGAGCTGTGGAGCTAAGGAGGAAGGTGTGACTAGAGGGACGAACTCCTCTTGGTTTTAACAGGTTTATTTAGGCAAATTTCTTATGAAAAAATTCACCCTTTTTGAGCATACAGTTTAGCACTGGCAAAGGTACATAGTTGTGTAACCTCTGTGTTCACTGTGTGGAGCCATCCCTTCCCCTAAAAGGTGCCCTCAAGCCCCTGTGCAGTCAACTCCCTTGCCTCTGACAACCATCCATCTGCTTTCTGCCCCTGTAGTTCTGCCTCTTCCACGACGCCATATAAATGAGGCTATATGGTTTGAAGTCTTTGAGGCCTGATTTGTTTCTTGTGTGATGTTTTTGAGGTACATCCATGTTGTGTGTATATCAGTAACGGCTTCCTTTTTTTGGCTGAGTAGTATTTCATTATATGAATATGAATTCAGACATTTCATTTTTCCATCTGTTTACTGGTTGATGGACATATGAGCTGATTTCAGTTTGGGGCTATAATGAATGAATAATACTGCTGTGCACAGGCCCTTTTTTGGAACATGGTTTCACTTCTCTTGGGTAGTTAGTTACCTGAGAATAGAATTGCTGGGCCATATGGTAAGTGTATGTGTAAATTTGTAAGAAGCTACAAAGCTGTCTTCCAGAGTACCTGTGTGATATTAACACTTCAGCACTGTGTCTCCAGTTCCTCCACAACCTGACGAACACTTGACATTGTTGGTCTTTTAAAATTGGTTTTTCTGGTGCATTTTGCTGATGACAGAGTAACATGCTATAAAAGATGCTGAACATCTTTTACATGCTTATTTGACATCCATTTGAACCTTCAATCTTTTGCCATTTTTAATTGGATTTTTTGTAAACTTAATATTGAGTTGAAAGAGTTGGCACCTCTTTTCTTGGGATTAAATGAGATAGTATATGTCAAATGCTTTGCAATCAGAGATCCACTCATTGGCCCTTCTGGCGTCCCCCTGTCAACACTTAGGGTCACTGTCTATCTCAAGCACCTGTTGAGACCCTCCCCTTCCTGCTCACCCCGGCAGGTACAGGAATCACACTCTCGACCAGCACCCCCTAGCGGTACAATGTCTGCTCAGTACCATCTCCCTGTGCTCACAAGAGAATCTTCCCCTGTGCCTCAGACCAGTGTTAGCATGACCCAGCCAGGGGGCTTAGGGTCGAGAGGCAGGAGCCCTGGGTCCTAATTCTGTCTTTGTGACCATTTCCCATATGACTTGGAGCTCATCACTTTCCCTCTCTGGGTCTCTTTCCTCATCTATAGAAAGAGAAGGTTGAACTAGCTGACCTCCGGGGGTGTAGCCAGCTCTGAATCTCTGCTTTTAGGGCCCTTGGTAACAGCCGTTTGCGGAGGCTTCTGTGGTCAGAGCTTTCCCTAAGGCAGGACTTGGGATTTTGTGAGAGGGTTGGGGGCAGGAAAGGCAGGACAAAGGAACAGGGAGGGGTGGTGGCTGGGTCAGAAGCAGATGGCCAGCTTTCTGCTTCAGTTCCAAGAGCCAGAATCTGCTTTGGAAAAGCCACTATTCATCTTTTCCAAGCCCACAGGATTTGACAAGCTGGAGTTCATGGCTGCTGTTCTGTGACCAGGACAAAGAATAGGGGTGGCAATTGTGAGCTTTGGACTAGAAATGGGAAAACAGACATGAATGGTGACAATTTGCTTCTACCAAGAACCACATGAAAAGAAATGGACTTGGGTTGCTGAGATGTTTAGAGCTGGGGCCTTAGGAATCAGCTGTTGAACCTCTTTTGTCTGTCATCCCCTATTCTAGGACCCAAAATGGGCGTCTGCAGCATCCCCTTGGCTTGAATACTGCCCTTGACGAGAGGCTCACTGTGCCAGCAGGCTGGGTGTTTATACTGTAGCATCAGGCAGCTAGTTGATGAGTTGGAGCTAATATTCCAGCTCCTGAAATTTGATTCTTCTTGGAGAATCGAGGTCACCTCTCTGCCAAGGATTCCATAATGCGATTTCTTTTCTCTCAGGTCTGACTGCCATGTGATTGCTCAGAGGCAGAAGGATGGCATGTCCACGTGTGGAACTTTCTCAGATGCTCTTCGAGCTGCAGCCCAGATGATTCTGTGGCTTTGTAACTGGTCACTGAGGGCTTCTGTGAGTGAGATGGGGCCTGGAGTCCTCCTTCCCTACGTGGGACACCCTGTATCTCTCTGCCTCTCTGGGAGGCCGTATCTGGGTGCCCTGGCAGAGAGTGGAGAGGATGGGAGTCCCTAAGGTCCCTGAATGGGGGTTGAACAGATCCAAGAGGGAGGTGAGAGCTTGTGGGCTGCTTTTGCTGTCAGGGTCAGCTGTGATGAGGAGCGAGGCAGGGAGCTGTGATGAGGAGCCATTACTAACTGCTGCCACTGCTGCCACTAACCAAAGGTCAGCTGTCCTCACCTGAAATGGACACAGTAAGGCCTGGATATTGCAGAGTTGTTGGGGGCGGGGACCATAATGTTAAGCATTTAGCATGGTGCCTGGCACTTAGTAGGTGCTTTGAAATGTGAACAAACAGAAGCTAAGGAGAAAGGGGAAGGGAACCTGTATTTGGTAGGGAATGTTCTTCCCTCAAAGCACGGGGTTCCTTTTTTATTTGCCAAGAACCCCTCAAGCAATCTGGCAGAAAACTCTCGGACCCCTTCTCAGAGTAATGTTTTTAAATGCACAAAATTAAATATATGGGATTACAGGGGGGTGAATTTTATTGAGAGCTATCAAAATACTAAAAACCAAATTGGTGATGAAGTAGTAAGTGTCCTTAGTTATTCTTGCATTAACGAGATAATCCATTAGGTAAGTTAAGGTTAAATTTTATTTTTAAAGATACTAGTGACAAGGCTGCTGTTGCTCAGCTTTGGTGGGAACGTTCAGCTGGGGCGTACCTTTCAGAACACGTGCCCCGTGTGATGGACAGACAGACTGCAATTGGTTTGACAGTTCCTGGTGTGGAGAACCTCACTTTGCAGATGGCACGGCAGCTTCTTTACAGCTGCTTCGTGAGGTGAGGCTAGGCTTCTCTCTTGGATGGTCACATTCTCCACGCTTGTTGAGTTAAGCTCGGCTCTGAGAACCTCGGATCCCACCATGGGGGCCTGAGACCACCAGGTGCTGAGTTGCCCAGGGTTGACCAGTCCTGTCACCCCAGGTCTGTGCGCTGGGATCCCGGCTCTGGTCATCATGGGGATGTCAAGCAAGCGATGACTGATCCCTGCACAGCTGCAGTGTGATGTGAAAATGTCTCTGAGCTCAATGGCCACCATGTCCCTGTCTCCGCCACGTAACAGGGGTGGCCTTCACTTGTGGTTGAAGGAAATGCCAGCTTTTAGTTAGAAGTCAGGAAAATAAGGCAAAGTTGTTTGCAAACAATTCAGGCTCTTAGACCCCCTTACTGTCTGGTCTCATCCCAGTCTAGCCCCCATGTTCCCTCCTAGCAGACGTCTGAGCACCGGGGACCCAACCCACACCCCTGCCCTTGCTGACCCCTCACCCTGGACAGCAGTGGAGTGACCACTAGGACTGCCAGTCTTAGAAGCGAGATCCATCTGAAGCTAGAAAGGGCTTTCCCATCCCTCACTGTCATTTTGTGGCTCTGGACACTGAGGCCCAGAGAGGAGAGGTAAGTTGCCAACGGCCCCACAGCAAGGATGAAGGGAAGCTGACTCTGGGCGGGGTTGTAAGAAGTTTCAGGGGAGAGTTGCAGAGTGAGAAGCCTGGGAAGCCCGATGTTTTACCCTCCTCTAGACATTTTGGAGACAGGTCAGAGGATTCAGTGCCTCCCCCACTCCTGCAGCTGTGCACAGATACTGTCTCCTGGCTGTCCTTACAGGGACCGGCTGGGGCCTTTCATTGCCTGTGGGGCCGGTGAGAGAGCTGGAGCTGTGGGGGAGGTGGGGGGAGGTGGGAGGAGAGATGGAGGTGTCAGGTCTGGCCCAGCCCCGTGGGAGAAGGGCCCAGCCTTGGCTGGCAGCTGTAGCCAGCTGTTGCCTCCTGCAGGCCCTTCCCATGTCCTGTCCGTCACTCCCTCCTTTGGGACAGCAACCTGCGCCCCTGTTCTTGGAGGAGGCTGTTCCCACCCCTGCCTCCTTGGCCCAGACTGGTGAGGGATCTGGGGAGTGTTGGCGAGCCATGCTGGGGGCATGCCGCGACAGGCAAAATGGAGAGAAGGGTCTGGCTCTGCTGATGGTTAACTGGGGATCCACCCGCTCTGAGCTGCCTATGTTTCTCTTTGGGAACAGAGGCTCATTCCTTCCACCTTCCGCCTTCCACCAGGAAAAAATAAAAAAGGAGAGAGAAACTGGATCGGGTCTGGAGAGCCATGATGAGGCTCTTATAAACTCAAGGTGTGTGTGTTCACAGAGCTGTCACGCAGCTGCTGGGAGTTGTCAGGGATGACAAGACTGGACTGGAGGAGTGGGGGGGGGATGGGTGGTGGTTTGGGAAGGTTCTGGGAGGGACAGAATGAGTCTAGTCATTCTGTCTAGGTGGCTCTGGGGAGGGGGAGCCTGGGGAGCACCTGCCTTGGGACAAGCAACTCTGACTCTGGGTCTGGGGGAGAGAGGGCACAGTGTGAGTCCAGGCTTCATGCTGACCCCGACCCCATCATCCACTTCCTGAGGTGCTGCTGCTGGTTTTGAGAGGGCAGGGCAAGAGTCAGGTGGGGGAAGTGTGGATGGTGGGGATCAGATAGTCCCCACTGATGGGAGCAGCTCATGCCCAGCTGAAGGCATCTGGGAGGGGTTGGAGGGGTGTCTTCAGGTTCTCAGGATTGCTTATCATCCCTGTGCTTCTGCAGAGGGGAACCATCTCAGGGTGCAGGCGGGGGTGGGGGCTGGTGGGGCAGGTCGCTCCCTCCCCCTCCTGATCCTGGACCATCAGTGCCATGTGGGGCCAGCTGCTGCTTGGGTCCATGTGGGATTCCCAGCCCCTCTCCTTGCCAGCAGGCTGGTTCTCAGACTGCTGAGCCAATTCTCCCTGTACCCTTTGCCAGCTCTCAGCAGCTCTCCCGGCCTGCTTCCTCAGCCATTCTTTTATTTGTTTTAAGTAGGTTTTATTACCCAGTGTTCAGAAGCAAAAAACCAGAAAATGCAGATAAGGAAAAAGGAGAAAATAAAAATTGTCTATAATCTCATCACCTGGTGATGACTCGGGTTAGCATCTTGATGTGCGTCCTCCCAGACTGTTCTCCTGATACACGTTTATGTGTTATATGAGATTAGTATAGTAAAATGAGATTATAGCCTGCACTTGCTTTGTAGCCTGCTCCTTCCATCCCTGTTGCCTAGGTATCTTTCCACATCCATCAATAGGATATTTTTAAGGCTGTTTAACATTCCACCTTAGAAATGTCCCATAATTTATTCAACAAATCCCCTGTTGCAGGTTGTTTCCAGTGTTTTGCTACTATAAACAACAGTGTGATCAACAAAACACGCTTGTTCAATTTTTGCAAACATCCCTAACTATTTCCCAGGCAGAGAGCCCTGCAAGAGGACGTGTGAGTCCCTGAGGATGGCCGACATGCCTGAAGTCGAGCAAAAGCTTTGGTTGTTGAGATGTTGTTGACGATATTGACACTGTTGATGTAGAGTTCGGGGGCCTGGTGCTTTCTTTGAACTCTTGATCTGCTGAGAACTCATCCAGTTGGACTTCTCTGGCCTCATTTTGTGACACTCACAGCTAGCATGTTCTTCTGTGTCCTGTTTCCTCCAAATCCTTCAAATCCATCTCTTGACCTCCCTCTGCCTCTTGCCTCTGGTTCTCCCTCCTATGATGGCCTCCCACTTCCCCCAGTCTGGAAGGCCTGGCCTCTATGTGACCAGACCCAGTCACTTAGAGCCCTAGGTCCTGACCTGGTGGGGATGGTTAACCCATTCCTAATGGTCTTATTTTTCCCTCGGGGATTGTAAACTGTCAGGGGTCAGGGCCTACGTCTTCTTGTCTCTCCATGTCCATAACTACCCCCAAAGCAGCAGCAGAGGGCCAGGCACATAGTAGGCTCTCAGCAAACTTGTGCTTTGCTGAGCACCAGTGTGGAGGCAGTAGACCCGCCCTCTGTCTCCAGCTGCAGGATGAGCTGGTCCTCTCTGGGCCTCAGACTTCTTGTCTGCATATAGGGTGGGGATTAGGGATGGGCTTAGTCCTTCCTGCTGTGGCTTTTCCCACCTGCTCCTTGACTGCATGTCCTTTTACCCAACAGGTCTTGGGTCCTGAGGCTGCTGGGAGACTATGGGTACAACGGCCAGCACAGCCCAGCAGACGGTCTCGGCGAGTGCCCCCTTTGAGGGCCTCCAAGATGGTGGCACGATGGACAGTCGACACTCGCTCAGCATAAACTCCTTCCAGACCACGAGCTTGCACAACAGTAAGGCCAAGTCTATCATCCCCAACAAGGTGGCCCCCGTCGTGATCACGTGAGTGACAGGAGGAGTGTAATCGTTTTCCTGGAAGACATGGCTGGGAGAGCTACCTGGAGGGGTGGTGGCATACAGCACTTAATGTCTCCCAAATGCTTTCATAGATGGAGACACTGAGGCCCAGAGAGGTTAAGCAGTTTGTTTGGAGTCACACAGTAAGTGGGTGGCAGAGCTGGTGTCTGCTGGGGATCTTAGCCTGTATTACTCACCATGTCCATGATGCCAGGGAGTGTGGAGAGGGAGGAGTGGCTGGAGGGACACCCTTTTGAAAATAACTTTTTGTTGAACATTTTCAAAGGAAGTTTATATACTTAGATGCATAAAATTTAGATGTTTTTTTTCTCATAACCTGTAATTATGGTTTGAAACTGAGGTTAACACCAGGCCGTTAAAGGGCCTTGGGCTGAAAAAGCTGGAAACTATTGGCCAACTCTCCTAATTAGGTCCTGGGAAGGGGCTGAGGGTTTGTTCTGGCCTCATATTCTGAGAGACCTGGACACACTGCATACGTCCTGTGGGGCCAGTAGAGGAGCAGGAGCTGGGCGCCTGAGGCTGGGAAGACAGAAGGGGCATTGGATTTGTCTCCTGGTGAGTTGGGAAGCCTGCCTCAAGTTGCATCTGCCTACCAAGCTCCCCTGCCTCTGGACCTCTCCAGGACGGAGGAAGTAGGACATGGTGACCTAAGAATTAAATATGTTCCACGCATAGAGGTTTGGCAGAGACCTAGCAAGTCCCTAGGTAGGAAGTCCCTAGATGGGATTTTCTGTATAAGGAAACCTGAGGAGTGGGAATGATAGATGTGGCCTGCTGGCTTTGGGGCTTGACAGGCAGATTGTAATCAGGATACAATACTGTGCTCGTGATCAGGCGGGGAAAAGAGATGTTACATAAAAAGGACTTGATGTGTAGCCTCTCAACCAGCAGGTGACAAAACTGGGTTTGGGTCTTGAGCACAGTGTTGGAACCACATGTCTTGAGCCTGCTTGGCTCTGCCTCTGCCTTGCTCTGTGACCTTGGGCAAATCCTTTCCCCTCTCAGGGTCTCAGTTTCCTTATCAGGGTATGTGGAGATGACATTCAAAATGTTTAACTGTGGTGTGGCTGACCTGCTGTGAAAATCCCCTGAAGTGGTACTGAGTGTGCCTCTTGCAGCCGGCCTGACACAGTGATCCTTGGGTTGTAGCTTGTTGGGGGTAGAAGGGACCTTAGAGATCATCCAGTCAGGGGTGGCAAACTGTATCCCTCCGGCCAAATCCAGCCCATCTCCTGTTTTTGTAAATAAGGCTTTACTGAAACCTGCGACTCCCATTCATTGCATATTGTCAGTGGACGCGGAGCCCTTCAACGGCAGAGCTGAGTAGTTGCAGCAGACACTGTGTGGCCCAGAGCCTAGGGCATTTACGATCTGGTCCTTTACAGAAAAAGTTTGCCAACTCCTGGTCTAATAGCTTTTAGATCAGATGTGAAAACTCATCTAGACAGGCATATGTAGAATAGATAAACAAGATTATACTGTATAGCACAGGGAAATATATACAAGATCTTGTGGTAGTTCGCAGTGAAAAAGAATGTGACAATGAATATAGTTACGTTCACATATAACTGAAAAATTGTGCTCTACACTGGAAATTGACACAAAATTGTAAACTGACTATAACTCAATAAAAAAATGTGAAAAAAATTTTTAAAAAAGAAAGAAAACTCATCTAGATACAAAAGCTTAGTTTTGGGGGGTTTGTATGCCATGAGTATTGTGTGGGCTGGCGGAGGGAACCCAGGTCTCTGGACTCCTATCTAGTGCTCCCCACCCCACTCATTCCACCACCCTGCCTTTTCTAGACGCAGTTCTTTTGTAAAGAGGAGCAGACACCAGATTATGAGCTCTGGGAGGCTATGTCTTATTCCTTGTTAGAATCAGCATGGGAGCTTTTTGTGTCTTGAGTGCATAGACCTCCCCTTGGTTTAGCATCTTCAGAAATCTGGATTTGTACCTGAGGGCTTTGTTTGAAATGGCCCTGCATGGAGGTAAAACTGCTACTAGTTACAATAATTATATTACTAAATGCTTACTGTACTTGAGGCACTGGGCTGAGCACTTACTCCATTCGTGCATTGACTTCTCGAAGCAGCCCTTAGGAGGTGTGAATTACTGTAAGTGGAGTGACAGAGCAAGTAATGCCAAAGCCATGGCGTTACAAAGCAATGGAGTTGGATTCATGTGCAGGCCATGCAACGCCAAAACCTGTGTCCTGAACTGCCTCACTGTGCTGTGGGGTTGTCAGTGTGGGGATTGTTCTCAGAGACAGTCTGATGGTGGGACCATCTGGGACCAAAGTAACTCTTATTTAAGGAGACCTTAAACAAGACAGAAGCTTCTCTCTACTCAAAAGTCCAGAAGGTACTCTGGGCTGATTTGGCTGCCCCATGATCAGCCAGGCTCCTCTCCTCTTGTTGCCCTGCCTTCATCAACATTAACTTCCTGTCATCACTTTTGGATGCTGGCCAGGGGGATGGAGGGAAGAGTAGAAGTCACACACCTTCCCCTAAGGGAATGGCCCAGAAGTTGCACACGTCACTTCTCCTCACATCCCATTGGCCAGAACTGAATCACATGATCACAAGAGCCACAAGGGAGGCTGGGACATGTAGTCTTCAGCTGGCTGGCCCGGTCACAGTTCCAGGGTATTATTGCTGAGGAAGAAAGGGAGAGTGGATACTGGGGAACAGTGGACAGTCTGCCATAAATGGGTAGCTGTGTGGGTGGGGTGGGGTGGCCCCACTGTGGGACTGGTGAGGGTGGAGTGGACCCTGGCCACAGAGGTTGCCTGACTTGGTCTTCATCCTGCCTCTGGCAGGTACAACTGCAGGGAGGAGTTCCAGATTCACGATGAGCTTCTCAAGGCCCATTACACGCTGGGCCGGCTCTCCGATGCCACCCCTGAGCACTACCTGGTGCAGGTGAGGTCTGGCCCCGCTCCTTTCTCCCCCTTCTGATCTCTCCTTATGCTCCCTGCCCTCCTTCCTCACTGTTTCCCTTCCTAACCTCCTCCTGCTTTCCCCACTGTCCCCCTTTGCTTCACTGCCTCACCCATCCTCTGGGGTCTGATCCCACTTCCCCTCACCCTCTAGTTTTTGGGGATCTGTTCCCCAACTCTTGGAGCCCCCTGCTCTTCTCTCCCTATCTGTCCACTGCCTGGCCCCAGCCTGCCCACACCCCTCCCTTGGAGCACCAGGGAGAACAGGGATGGGAGCCTTAAAGTGCCGGGGCCCCAGACTGCTTCCCCCACGTAGGGAATCTCCATCCCATTCTCTTTTGAAGTTTCAGAACTTCTCTGGCACATAGATATAGATGTAGTTGTAGATCTGTCTAGATTAATCTATCGATCTAGCTGTCTGTCTATCTGTCTATCTTTTTGCCTTAAATATCCCCTAGAAAGTAAATTCTACAAGGAAGATGACTTTTCATGTATCTTGTTCACTGCTGTAGCCCCAGGCTTTAGAACAGTGCTTGGGTATAATGTAGGTGCTCAATAAATCATCAATGAACAAATGAATGGTAATCATGATGCTTTAACTGTATTCATTGAAAGAGAGTCTAGATAGTGGGTGGTGGTGGATGGGTTGATGGGTAAACTGGTGGATGACATGACCTCATGCTCAGGAATGAATCTTCTGGCTCTTCCTGCTCTCACCTGATCCCTGAGTGGTGTTTTCCTCTTTTCTCTGAGTCACTGCATCCCCCAGCTGGGGAGGAGAGAGGCCAGCCCATCCTCAGAACTGCAGGTCCCTGGGAAGTGACTAGCATTTTTCTCCTCGTTGATTCCTGGTGCCCTAGCTGTGATTCCCTACTTGGGCCCCTTTTCTATGGGCTTTCTCTGGAGGTGAGAGGTGTTTGCCTTCTGCCTGGGGAGCTGCAGACCTGCCCTAGGACCACCTTTGGTCTTCAGTTTCCGGTCCCGGAGTGCCTCTCCCTGCTCTTCTTCTTCAAGTTCTGGCTCAGATGCCACCTCCTACATGAAGCCTTCTCTGACTCCCCCTCAGGAGGAGTGGTCTTTCTTTTTTCCACACTATGTAACACCATTCCTGGCATCACAGATAGTCACATATTTTGTTGGCTTTTTCCATGAGCCTGCAGACAACTTGAGGACCGTTTCCCCTGCCCCAATCTCCCTGCTCCCCATCCCCTGGGGCCTGGGACAGAGCCTTGTCTGTAGAAGATGTCCCTGAGTCATCTGAGTGACCCCCTGTGGCTCTCCCCCACCAGGGCCGCTACTTCTTGGTGCAGGATGTTGCTGAGAAGATGGATGTGCTGGGCACTCTGCAGAGCTTTGGGGCCCCCAACTTCCGGCAGGCGCAGAGCAGGCACACTGTATTTGGCATGGGACAGCCCAGCCTCTCAGGATTCAGGCAGGTCCTCCAGAAACTCCAGAAGGATGGACACAGGGTAAGCATGGCTACTTCCCAGGCAGGGGCCAGCCCCCCAAATCAGGGGAAAGGGGTTTCCAGAAGGGGCAACTTAAGACATTCTGGAGGGGCTTGGTCACACGGTGGGGAGGGTGGCTGGTGACCAGGACCAGGCCCTGCCAGGTCTTGAATACTGCAGTGTTCATTGTGGCCAGAATGACTGGAAAATTCTGGGTGAATTGCATTGCATTGTCCTCTGTGGACATGGGAGCCCAGAGTTTGGAAGCCCGTTATACACCCCACAGGGTGATGGTCACCGCTAACACATCCTCACGTCAGCCCATTTGACAGAGGAAAAAACCGAGGCACAAAGAGGATAAGTGACACAGTCCCTGAGTGGTGTCCCAAGACCCAAACTCAGACCCCTGGACTCCATGTGCCTGCTTTTAATGGCTCCTCTCTCCTGCCTGATGTGGATGTGGAGGTGGGGCTTTGAGTGTCTCCAGGACAGAGGCTGAGGGTCTACCGTGATTGCAGACTCATGGCTGGCAGCCCGAGGCTGATTTGACCTGGGTTAAAACGGAGCATCCTTGAGTGAACCAGAGTGGGAATGGGGTGTCAGCTGAGCACAGATCCCATCTTCCCAGCAGGTTCATCCAGGGTGGGGTCTGCCCACATATCTCTCTGTCTCTATGGTTCTCAGTAACTGAATCATTGCATAGTGGTGGTGGGCATGCATTTTTTCAGCTGATGTTTATCAAGCAAATGATTTACCCAGGGCTCTGTACTGGGAATTGTGAGGACCTGAAAGGGACCAGGACCTATATGGACTATAGGTTGGTTCCTCTACTTGCGAAGAACCTACAGTCCATGAAGGGAGAAAGATGTGTTCATTGATAATGTTAATACAGAGCAGAAATTAACACCATGAGATTCAGATGAAGGGCTGTTGGCCCAGAGAGGAGAGAGGGTCAGGAGCAAGTGGCATTTGGACTGAGTTTTGCTTTTGGGGTAGGATTCAGGTTGCAGGGGCAGGGTGGGGTGAGGGGCCCATTGAGGCAGGGAACGGCCTGCTCAGAGGTGGGGCAATGGAGAGGCTGTCCATGCTGGACAGTGGTGATGGTTCCTTCCTCCTTGGACTCCTGGTAGGAGTGCATCATCTTCTGTGTGCGGGAGGAACCCGTGCTGTTTCTGCGTGCTGGCGAGGACTTCGTGCCCTACACACCTCGAGACAAGGAGCATCTGCATGAGAACCTCCAGGGCCTCGGACCCGGGGTCCAGGCAGAACACCTGGAGCAGGCCATCCGGAAGGAGGTGAGGGCCACTGGTGTGGGTGGGATGTGCCCTCCCTGGTAGGCCTCGGACGGCTGAGTGGAGCCCCAGCCCACGGCCCTGCGCTTCGCTCTCACTGGCCCACACTCGCCTGCTTTTCTGCCCTGCTTGGGCGAGTGGCTGCTGCAAGGCCGGCTCCTGGGCGGCCAGGGGAAGGACTTCTATTCCCAGCTCTGTTTGCCTCCGCCCCTTTCCCATCCCACTTTTCTCCTCCATACTCAGCATTCTCATTTAGAAAAGGGTCTGGGGGAGGGGAAAGAGCACTAGACTGAAAGTCCCAAGACTGAAGTTCAGCCCTCTGTGAGCTGTGAGGCCTGGGCTGGGTCACTTCTCTCGATGAGCCTTTGTTTCTGAGGTTCCTCTGTCCTCTTCCTCCGCAGCCTGGAGGTTTGTCAGGGTCTCTGAGGTTGTTGACACACCACAGAGGTGTGTAAATAGTGTGAGTGGGTCATGGTGCCCCCCCCCCAAGATATCCACAGGCAGGAATGAAGGCTGCACTGGCCTCGGTTGCCTCCCCATCTCCCTCTGAGGCCTCCTCTCCTCCAGCTCCCAGCTGATCAGGCTTCCTCCTGTCCTTCTGTCTGGCGGCTTAGCTAACTCCTGCTGCCCACTGGGCAGAGCCCTTCCGACCTGGCCCCATTGTGGCTCATGTCAGCCTAGGCCTGGGTGGCTCCCTGGGGTGGCTCCCTGGGGCCAGCAGCCACCCCTGTCCCACCAGGACTCCCAGGGCACAGAGAGCACCTCTGGCCAGTTCCATGGCCTCTGGGTGGCCTAGGTGCTCCAGCACTCCGCCAGGAAGGTCTGTCATGGCCCTCTGGCCCCCCACCTCTGTCTAGATTCACGACTTTGCCCAGATGAGCAAGAATACGTACTATGTGTACCACAACACCGAGGACTTGCGGGGGGAGCCCCATGCCGTGGCCATCCAGGCCGAGGACGACGTACACGTGACTGAGGAGGTGTTCAAGCGGCCCCTCTTCCTGCAGCCCACCTACAGGTACCGAGGGCCAGTCCTGCGCAAGACCCCAGTGTGCTAGGCCTGTGTGCCCGCTGGGCCTGCCCTCCAGCTGTGGCCTCAGTCTTACCATCTGCAGGTCGGGCTGAGTTCCCCACACCTGTCTGTCCCACGGGAATGTGGGGACACTCAGGGTGTGTGGCCTGCCTGATGGGCTGCTCCCTGTCACCTGGCAGGTACCACCGCCTTCCCCTGCCGGAGCAAGGAGCCCCTCTGGAAGCCCAGTTTGATGCCTTTGTCAGTGTCCTCCGGGTGAGTTGGGGTGGAAGGGGTGGTGGGAGTGCAGGTGGGTGCTGGGAGAGTGGGTCTGTGTCTAAGCTCTGTCTCCATGGAGATGCCTGAGGTGGGTGTGGCCTCTGGAGGAAGGCTTTATTCTGTGCTGTGTTTGGAGTTGAGTGAGTCGGGAGTGTGTGTGTGTGTACCCATCTTTGTTTCTGTGTATGTGTGTGGGGCTTGTGTGTGTCTTTGTGTGGGTGTGTATTTGTAAATTCTCTAATGACAGAGCCCAGCGCTGACCATCTGGAGGACTGGACTCTGGCTGTGGCTTGGGTACTAACTTGCTGTGTGATCTTGGACGAATCTCCTAACCTCTCTGGCCTCAAGTTTCTCATTTCTTTCCTGGATCTAAAAACTCTTACCCTGTAGACTCTTTAGCTGATAGTTCCTGAGTACTGGGGGTGTTCCTATCCCAACCCCCTTGGGAGGTCACCTTATTGAATTTGCACCTCACAGCAGTGTAAATATGGCCTTGTTCCCTCTGAGTGCTCCTCACTTCCAGGCCTCATTTTGCTCCCTGGGGCCTGAAAGTAGGCAGGGCCTGTGCTCCTGGGGGCAGGTAGAGCACATCTGGCTGTGGGGTTTGGCAAGAGGCTGAGCTGTCTGGAGGGGGAGGCAGATGTCATGATGCCGCTTCCCCAGCTTGGTCCTCAGTTGTTACCTGCTATCCATGGTCCTTCCCCAGGAGACCCCCAGCCTACTGCTGCTCCGAGACACCCACGGACCTCCCCCTGCTCTGCTCTTCAGCTGCCAGACAGGTGTGGGCAGGACCACCCTGGGCATGGTCCTGGGTACCCTCATCCTATTTCACCACAGTGGAACTGCCTTGAGGCCGGAGTGAGTGCCGTGGGACCCAGTGCCCCAGGGGGCTGCGGAGATGAGGAGTGGAGGGGGAAGGCTGCCCCAGGGTGGTGGGGACGTCAGGAGCCCACAGCTGGAGCTGGAAATTGGGCATCTGGGGTTCATTTCCTGATTTGCCACAGACTTTGCCGGGTGACGTGGAGAAAGTCACTTGATCTTTCTGGGCCTCGGTTTTTCCAGTGGGGCAGATGCCCCTTGCCTCCTCAGACTGATTTGGAAGGAGAATGTGGAGCCTGCAGTCTTGTGCCTCTCAGCGGCCTGATGAGCGGGAGGGTGTTGACAGGGGGCTGTCCTCGAGGCCTTTGGGAGCGCTGATTGTGCTATTGCCCTTCCTTGTCAGAGTTGTCCCCATGAAGACCCTTAAGCCACTGCCCATGGAGCAACTCCAGGTGGTACAGAGCTTTCTCCACACTGTGCCCCAGGGGAGGAAGATAGTAGAGGAGGTGAGCAAGGGGGCCAGGCAAGGAGCTGGGGTAGGGCAGGGGAGAGGCACTCGCTCCCCTCACTTGTGGGGCCTCCTCTTCCCTTGCCCGCACTTCCTGGCTAGTCATTCTCTTTGCCCCTCTCTCTCCCCTTCTGTCTCCTGCGGTCTTTCCTTGGCCCTGCTCCCTCCCCGCTGCTGTCCCCCTTCCCTGCCCTGGTCCCTGGCACCAGGTGGACAGAGCCATCACCGCCTGTGCAGAGTTGCATGACCTGAAGGAAGCAGTCTTGGAAAACCAGAGGAAGCTGGAAGGCAGCTGGCCAGAGAGCCCAGCCCAGGTGAGGCACGGAGAGCTGCTGCTTTTGCCCAAGCCTGGCAGCCTCGTTTGGTCAGGCCTGTTGACTGGCTTCCTTCAGACTGACTTTTCCTGATTGCTGCTTCTCCCACAAGAAGAGCAGTTTTCAGAGGAAGGGGAGATTGGGAGCTGGGCCTGCAGGAAGAGGGGAAGTTTACTTTCCCTGACCAGGACCCCTCGCTGCAGAATAAACAGGATGGAGGAAGGGGCTGCTGGCGAGGTGCTGGGGACCTCTGGCTCCAGATGCTTCCCAGGCTGTTCCTGGCTCCCCTGCTAATAACACATCGCTGTTTCTTTGAGAAGGCTGGGGTCTGGTCCAGCCACTGCTTCTGGAAGAGTGATAGGCCCTGGGCTGTCTCAGCAGGCCTGTCCCTGTGCTCGGGGTGGGGTGGGGAGGTCAGCTTGACAGTGTTTGCACACAGCGCATGGAAAGAATCTGAAGTCCGCAGAGCCTTTTTCTTCTTTAATACTTAAAGAAATGTCTTTTAAAAGCAGTGTTACATTATGGAAAATTGAGAAATTAGAGAAGGAAAAAATCTCTCATCATCCAGGCACAGCCGCCTTGAGCATTTTGGGCTGGCTTCCTCCAGTTTTCATATTTCTGGTGTTCTTGTGTAGGTTGGCATCCTGCTTATTTCATGTAACCCCAGATTTCCCTGTCACACCTGCCTGTCGTCGTTGAGGTTTACTGGTCCTGGCTCTGTCACCTGCAGGTGTACGGACCTGGGCAACCTACTAAACCACTTGGTGCCTCAGTTTCTCCATTTGTGAAAGGGGGCCACTAACAGTAACTACCCCATAGGGTTGTTGTGACGATTAGCTGAGATAAGGTCATAAAGCACTTGGGGGGTGCCTACAGAGCAGGTGTTCTTGGACCTTCACCTGCTGTGACTTACTCAAAGACCCCTTCCTGTTGCACGGTGGGGTCATCTGTGTAAATACCTTGCATTGAACTGCTTCATGAAAATGAGGCTTTTGTGTATTTTGGATTTCTCCCCTTAGAAAGTCTAGATTAGCGATTGATAGACTATGGCCTGTGGGGCAGTTCCTGTCTACCACCTGTTTTGGTAAATAAATTTTTTTTGAGGGGGCGTAATTAGGTATGTATGTATTTATTTATTTAACAGAGGTACTGGGGATCAAATCCAGGACCTCGTGCATGCTATGCACTCACTCTACCACTGAGCTACACCTTCCCCCAGCTCTGGTAAATGAGTTTTGTTGGAACAAGGTGTTGCCCATCCATTTCTGTTCCGTCTGTAGCTCTCATATGCTGCTGCAGCAGAGCTGAGCTGCTGTAATGCAGACTGTGTAGCCCACAAGTCCAGAATACTATTTACTGTCTGGCCTTTTATAGAAATAAAAGTTTTCTGACCTCTGGCCTGGATTCCCAAAGATGGGATTAAATTTCATCCAAGAGCATGGCCTTTTTTTCCCTGGGCCTATTCAAATCTCCCTTGTCCTCCAGAAGGTGGTCCTGACCCTACAGGAGAATTCTCACCTGAGGTCCAAAGATGAAGAGAGGGACCTTTGGAATTCTCTGACAGCCCCTTGCCCAGAGGATGCCGGGATAGGGAGGGTCATAGCTCCTAAGCAAGGGCCTCTGGCTCAGGGAAAAGTGTTTATGTACTTGCTGCTTCATTGTGGGTTGTGGGCAGCCCTGCATGGTGGATGGTGTTGGAGCAAAGCGGGGGGCCCCAGCCTGACTCTGGGTGCAGAGCCTGCAGGGGAGGCAGTCCCTGCACTGAGAGCTGTAGTGCCTGCTGTTGTCACCTGTAGCTGTCCCTGCACCATAGATAAACCACAGCAAATGGGATAGGGTTAGAAGCTTGGGAGCACCTCCAGCCTGGTAGAACAGAGGTACGAAGGGCCAGGTAGATCATCTTCTAGGAATTTCTGAGGCCTAACACCTGTCCTTCTGGGGGTGGGGTGGGCACCTTAGCAGCCCCATCTTTACGGGGGGGCCCCTCCTTCCTGGTCCTCTCCTCTCAGAGAAACGGCAGCCAGCACGGTGGCCGGCAGAGAGCGCTGCAGAGCCTGGAGCGGTACTTCTACCTGATCCTGTTTAACTACTATCTCCATGAGCAGGTGGGGCTGAGGGATGAGCCGACCCATACCCTCTTCTCCTGGGGCCCCTTCAGCTTCCCCACCCAGTGACTGGCATGGGGTCAGTGGTGACCCCTGTGGAGCTGGGGAGGGGAGTGGGGACACATGTTGGTTCCAAAGGAAGGTGGGTATGAAAGGCAAGAGAGACCAAGATAGAGGCATGGTCCCTGAGCAGGTCAGGCAAAGGGAGGCCCCACGTCTTTTTCCTCTGGGTCCCCGTATGTGTACTCTTAGCCAGGGCATCAGACATCCTGGTGCTCTCTACCCACCCCCTCATCCCTGCCCTGGGGCTCATCTCTTGGGGCTCCTCCACCATGGGGCAGGCAGGGAGAGTTTGGGATGGCCCTGTGCCCCTGAACTCCCATCTCTCTCTGCCTCGGGCTGCAGTACCCGCTGGCCTTTGCCCTCAGTTTCAGCCGCTGGCTATGTGCCCATCCTGAACTGTACCGCCTACCTGTGACGCTCAGCTCAGCGGGGCCTGTAGCCCCCGGGGACATCATTGCCATGGGCTCCCTGGTGAGTGTGGTTGGCTGGGGAAGCAGGAGTGGGTGTGGGCAGGCCCCGAGGCCAGTAGACCCTTGGTTCCTGTGGGGTTGGGCTGAGCATTGGGCCTCATAAGAGGCCAAGAGTAGATGGCCTGTGGAGTGGTGGGACACTCCTGTGAGCGAGATGGGGTCATTCTTAGTCCCTACAAAGCATCTGCAGCTCTGACTGCTGTTCCAGGACCTGCTACTCACTCTCAAACCCACATGCTCTGAGCAGGGAGTCAGGAGACCTTGTTCTGGTCTCTTTGCCACCAGCTTCTCATCTTTGAGCTGGCTCAGCTTCCTCATTTTGAGAGTGGGCACCATCACTCTGCTCCTCGCCAGGGTGGTTAGGAAACTCCGGATGTGCAAAAGTGCTTTGTAAACTGTGAAGTGCTAGTCCCGCCCATCCCCCCATCCCCACCAGGGGCAGGCTCTGAACCTCTGCCGGCTGCTGTGGGTCCCAGGCTTGCTGCTCTCCCCACAGGGGGCGGATGACCTCGTCTCTCCAGACGCACTCAGCACCATCAGAGAGATGGACGTGGCCAACTTTCGGCGGGTGCCCCGTCTGCCCATCTACGGCACGGCCCAGCCCAGCGCCAAGGTGACCACCCGGGAGGCCCATTTGTGGGTCTGGGGGAGGGGACCTTTCGCTGACCACCCTCCTGTCCCTCCAGGCCCTGGGGAGTATCCTGGCCTACCTGACCGACACCAAGAGGAAACTGCGGCAGGTGGTGTGGGTCAGCCTGAGAGAGGAGGCTGTGCTGGAGTGTGATGGGCGCACCCACAGTCTGCGGCAGCCTGGGCCCCCTGTGGCCCCTAGCCAGCTGGAGGTGAGGCCCGCCTGCGTGTATGCACCCCTGCCTTGGAGACCTAGGAAGTTGGCCTGAAAGGGTCTTCAGAAGCTTCCATGCACCCCTTGTACGGGTGGAGAAACTGAGGCCCCTGGAGGAGCAGTCTCAGGGAGTGGCTGGTTCAGGACTCCTGCTCTGGTCCCCTCCCTGGCTCCAAGTCTGGTTTTAAACCTTGAGGCTCGAGAAGGGTCAGGGATGGGCCTGGTAGCCAGGACTGGTCCCAACCTTTCAGGGCTGGCCTGGGGGCTGCCTCAGTGGCCTGAGCCCTCTGTTCCACCCTTCCCTAGAACCTGGAGACCCAGCTGAAGGCCCATCTGAAGGCCCCAGTTGCTGAGAACTCGCAGACCCACAGGTTCCAGACGTGCCTCACCATGCAGGAGGTCTTCAGCCAGCACCGTGGGGCCTGCCCTGGCCTCACCTACCACCGCATCCCCATGCCAGACTTCTGCGCCCCCCGCGAGGAGGTGAGGGGGCCCACAGCTGAGGCCTCTGGGGAGGGAAAGGGGCCTTGGCTATGGGCACAGCTCTCCTGAGGAACTAAGAACTTATTCTGCAGGGTTTCAGATTCAGCTCATTGGATTTATTCACATGCCCCAAGCTTTGTGTTTGTGTGTGCATGTGTGCATCTGTGTGTTTGTTGTGCATCATAGGTGTGTGTAGGGTGGGTGTCCACGGTGTTGGAGTGTGTGTGTCCATTGGGGAAATGTGTTTGGAGTGGGTGCAGGCGTCACTGTGGAGTGTGTGTATGTATGTGGTGTGTCTGTAACTGTGGAGGCTGAGGTACCTCTTGTCTTTACTTGTGGAGAGCATGTGTTTTGGGGAGTTGTGTGGCGTGGCACATGTAGGGTATTTGTGGAGGAAAGTGCTGTGGAATGCTGTGTGACTCAGGATGTGAGCGTGTGGTATCTGTAGGTTTGTGCCTGTGGATATCTGTAGTTTGTGTCTTTAAGGTTTATGTGGTGTGTGTGCCTGGCGTGTAGTGTGTAGGGGTCACTGTGTGCCTGGCGTGTAGTGTGTAGGGGTCACTGTGTACCTGTGTGGTCTGTCCATCGTTTGGGTGACGTGTCTGTATCTGCAGGCCTGTGATATTCCCCGTGTGACAGGCGGTGATGGGGCTTGTATTTCCCCCTCACTTTGCTCTGTGGGTCTGGTTGCCTGCAGTGTGCTGCCCCCTAGTGGCTGTGTGCTGCAGTGCTCGGCTGAGGTCGGGACTGCCCTCAAGCTGGGACTTGGGTTGGGTCCACCCCTGGTGGGCAGTAGGGCCAAGGGAGTCCATAGCAGAAGGGAATGGCCTACACATGTGTGTGTTCTGCCTGGGGGATGGCAGGCAAGAGGAGCCCCAGGTGTGTGCCTGTGTCTGCTCACACGTCCAGTGCCTGGGGTGGGGGTTGTGACTGTATGTGAGGGTGTGGCTTTTTTTTTTTTTAACTGAAGGGGATGTGTCTTTTTACACTCAAATGGCTTTGTGTGTACAGCAGTGAGTTGAGTGTGTACATGCAAGATTGTGGGCCTGACACAGCCTGGCACAGGGAAGCACTCCCAGGACAGCTACTGGGGTTGACATTTGGAGGGATGGACCACCTTGGGAGTCTGTGCAGCCAGGAGTACCTGTGGACTCAGACCTCGGTCTTGCCGTGCAGGATTTTGACCGGCTCCTGGAGGCCATGCAGGCTGCCCTCGCCAAGGACCCGGGTACTGGCTTTGTGTTCAGCTGCCTCAGTGGCCAGGGCCGGACCACGACTGCCATGGTGGTGGCTGTGCTTGCCTTCTGGCACATCCAGGTACGTGTGGCCGCCTGTGTGAGGATAGGGGTCACCCAGGCAGTGTGGCCACTTGGTCCCTCAGGACAGTGGCCATGGCAAGAGGGTGTGGGGGACAGAGATGGTGCCTGGTGTGGTCCCAGAGCCCCCTCCCATCAGTCTTGGGCAGACGGCGAGTGGGGCTGGCAGACCCCTGGCCGAGGCTGTGGGCGTGGGGAGGGGTGCAGTCTGGGAGGAGTGCTCCCAGTCCCAACAGCTGTCCTCCCTACAGGGCTTCCCTGATGTGGGCGAGGAGGAGCTCGTGAGTGTGCCTGATGCCAAGTTCACCAAGGGCGAGTTTGAGGTGAGCCCCATAGGGCCCCCAGGGGACACCTGGCAAAGGGGAGAGGGCGGGTCTCACTGCCAGGTCTGGTGGGATCTTCGGGGCTCTTCTCCTTCATCATATCAGTTCCCAGGTCACAGATGAGCAAGCCAAGGTGCAGGGTAGCCTGGCTCTGGGCCCTGGCAGGTGGTCATTAAGGAGGTGGGGGCTGGATCCCCTGACTCTTCCTGGCCCTGCTGCTGGGCTGCTGTGTGCCCTAGGGGCCACTGGCCACCATCTTGTCTGAGTCACATTGACAACCACCTCACGGGCACCTGGGAGCCAACTGTGGTTGTTGACCTTGGTGCAGGGCCCTGGCCTGCCCCACCCCACCCCCATATCAGTTCAGGGCACTGGACAGACAATGCTAACATTTCATGTGTTGCACACCTGCTACGTCATCTTTCCTGACATCTGCAACTAGGTGGCTATGTCCCGTCTTCCAGATGGGAAAAGTGGGACTCAGAGCTGGCGCATGGCTGCCTGATGTCGGCGTTGAGTATGGTTGGCTCCCATCTGCCTTTCCAGCCTCTCCTTGTGGCTCCCTGTCCTACCCCTCTGCCTCCATGCGGCTCCTCAGATTCGCCAGGTTCTTTCATCTTCTGGGCCTTTGTGTCTGCTTTTCCCTCTCCTTGGACCACATCTCTCCTCCTTTTCCTGGCTGATTCACTGATGATTTTCATTTTTTTAATTTATTACACATAATGTAAAATTTACCACTTTAATCATTTTTCAGTGTAAGTTCTGTGGCATTAAGTACATTCACATTATTGTGCAACCATCACCACCATCTCTCTCTCCAGAACTGTTTCCTCAGGCCAAATGGACAGTACCCGTTAAACACCAACTCCTCATCTTTCCTCCCCCAGCCCTTGAAAACCACCCTTCTACTTTCTGTCTCTATGAATGTGACTATTTTACATACCTCATACAAGTAGAATCATACAGTATTTTCCCTGTGTGACTGGCTTATTCCACCTAGCATAGTACCTTCAAGGTGCGTCCATGTTGAGTATATACCAGAGTTTCCTTTTTTAAAAGACTGAATAATATTCTCTTGTAAGTATTGACCACGCTTTATTTACCCATTCATCTGTCCGTGGACACTTGGGTGGTCGTCACCTTTTGGCTGTTGTGCACAGTGCTGCAGTGATAGCTATGATTTGCTGTGATATGGGTGTACACCATCTGTTTGAGTCTCTGCTTTCAACTTCAGAAGTGGAATTGCTGGATCAATTAGTAATTCTCTGTTTAATTTTTGAGGAACTGCCATATTATTTTCCATAGCAGCTGCACCATATACATTCCCACCAACAAAGCACAAGGGTTCCAATTTCTGCACATTCTTCTTGCCAGCACTTTCTGTAGTGTTTTTTTGCTTTTTGTGTTTTTTTGGATAATAGCCTTCCTAGTGGGTGTGAAGTGATAACTCACTCTGGTTTTGATTTGTGTTTCTCCAGTGACTAGTGATGTTGAGCATTATTTCCTGTGTTTTATAGCCATTTGTGTAGCTTCTTTGGAGAAACGTCCATTTGACTTCTTTCCCCATTTTTGATTTGGGTTGTTTATTGTTGTTGAGTTGTAGGAACTCTTCATATATTCTGAATGTCAATCCCTTATCAGATATGCGGTAGTTCTGTGGGTTGCCTTTTTACTCTATTGGTAGTCTCCCCTCATGCAAAAGACTTTTAATTTTGATGAAATTCAAGTCAATTTGTTGATTTTTTTTCTTGTTTCCTGTGCTTTTGGTGTCATATGCAAGAGGTTATTGCTAAATACAATGTTGTGAGGCTTTTCTTCTGTGTTTTCTTCTAAGAATTTTATGGTTTTGGCTCTTAACGTTTAGATCTTTGATCCATTTTGAATTAATTTTTGTACATGGAATAGGGTCAGGGTCTAGGTTCATTCTTTTGCATGTGGATATCCAGTTTTCCCAGCACCACTTGCTGGAAAGAATATCCTTTCCCCATTCAATGGTTTGGCAAAGCTCATTTGTGTACATGGGGGTTTATTTCCAAGTTGAATTCCTAGTCTTCATGTCAGTCCCTCAGATGTGACAGTTGAGCTCTCCTTTCTCACACCCAGCCCTGTGCTGGGACCTCTGTGCGCTCCCTTATTCACCCTTCACGGCCCTCAAGAGTTAGGTGTCCTTACTCCTCATTGACAGATGAGGAAACTGAGGCATGGGGAGCCAAGCTCATTACCCTAGAACCATG
The DNA here is from genome assembly GCF_036321535.1 of Camelus dromedarius. Lineage (NCBI taxonomy): Eukaryota > Metazoa > Chordata > Mammalia > Artiodactyla > Camelidae > Camelus > Camelus dromedarius. The sequence goes on along the minus strand of NC_087443.1, from coordinate 33,353,650 downwards.
TCAGAGAGGTGGTGGGGTCAGGGCACAAGCCAGGTGGTAGACCTCAGAATCTGTGTTCCAGAGTTACATGACGTGGCCCAAAGACCCCCCTATGCCCGCATCCTCACCCACCCCAAGACCTTCTCATGCCCAGACCAGCTTCATTCATGATTAATTCCGGCCTAGTGAACCTAGTCCAGTGAGGAACATTCAGTAGAGTGTGAAGAGGGCTGAGATAGACCTGGTTCTGAGGGCTGAAAGTGCAACTGAGGGAGCCCAAGAGGGCTTCGTGGAGGAAGTAACATTTGAGTGCATTTTAGAAAGATGAATGAGTCTGCTGAGGGAGGAGGGGTAGTGTGCAGAGGGGATCAAGTGTGCAAAGGAGGGAGTCTGGAAAGGGCAGGAGCTGTAGAAGGCTGTGGTTGGCCAGAATGAAAGGAAGCAGGGCTGAGGTGGGGGTCCCTGATTGTAAGGACCCTGGTGGGGGCCACACTATGTTTGACCTTAAGCTTGCGGCCAGCATGGAAATAAGGGAGGTCATGATCAGACTCTAATTCTGGACGGCCAGTGTGTGGATGGGGGAGTGGAGAGGAGAGCCTGGGGCCTGAGTGAGGAGGGGGCTGCCTGGTGAACAGGAGAAGCCCAGTCCCCACTGGTTGGTCTTGGGGACCATTGGTTGTAGGGCAAAGAGGGAAGACACCCAGGATGACCTCGGGTTTCTGGCTGGTGCTAGTGACAGCCAAGGAGATGAAGAGTTCAAGGGGAGGAGCAATTTAGGGGCAGAGGCTAGGAGTTTGGTTCATTGCGTTTGAAGAAGCTGCAGCCCTGTGCCTGGGGACCTGCCTGTGGGCCGTCCTCCTCTCCAGAGAGATGTCCATGGCAGAACTCAGGACCAGAGTGTGGCCTGAGCCATATTAACCGAGGGTCCTCCCAGGCGATGGGTCCTCTTCTTCCACTGGGCTGTAGCTCCACCCCTGCCAGTATGCTTGCTCTGGGCCAGTTCCTTCTGAGAAATGCAGGGGTGAAGGAGAGCCCTTCCAGCCACCCTCCCACCAGGACCCAGTCTTGGGGAGGGGATTCTGGCCATGTGTGCACGTGGCAGCCAGATTGTGAGAAGAGCTGAGTTAGGCTGGGTTTTGTCTTTCATTCAGCATTGTTGGCGGCTGGGTGCTTCCTGGGTGGAAAGCCCTTGTGCTCAGGGATCCGGGAGCTTCTCATCCACTGACCGACTGTGTGGGCTGTTGGCGGGTAATCGAGGGATTCCAGGGAGGCACTGAAGCCTTGGGAGGAGTTATGAGTGAGGCTGGGAGGCCAGTGGGGTCAGGTGGTGCTGGACCTTATAGACTTTTCGGGGTTTTGTTTGTTTTTGGGGGGTTAATTAGGTTTGTTTGTTGATTTATTTATTTTAAATGGGGGTACTGGGGATTGAACCCCATGCATGCTAGGCATGCACTCTATCACTGAGCTATACCCTCCCCATTCCCGACCTTTCGGTTTCTGTGTTGAGTGCAGGGGAACCAGAAGGAGATTGAAGCCCGGGAATTATACAAGTGGGACATGCTCACATTTATACTTCAGTAAAATCTCTCCGGCTACCAGGGAGGGGAGGAGGCAGGGCCACTGCAGGTGATGGAGGCCTGGATTGTGCTGGCCGTGGGGGGCAGGGTAGACAGAGTCGGAGTGGTGTGGTGTCCTCGCTGGGTTCCTCATAGCCAGGAGTCTGTGAGGGGCCTGGGGGCTGCTGCAAGCAGAGGGAGAGCCAGCAGGACCCCCACATAGGCTTATCATACACCCTCTCCTCACCCCACCAGCCCCAGTGACATGACAACTCTCTATTTTATAGATTAGATTCCTGGGTAAGGTTTTGTTTGGAGCAAGGTTCATACTGCTTAGACAAATAAGCACCTTGGGAGCCCTGGCCTCAGAGATACCCAGGAACACCCCTCTGAGAACTGAGGGGCGGTCAGGGCCTGGGCCCTGAGGCCGGTGTGCCCTTGGTGCCGGTGAGCCGGTTGCTGGGGCTGGAGGCCCCCCTGCCCACCCTGGGGCTCTGCTTATCCCCCCTCCTCTGGCCCCAGGTGGTGATGAAGGTGGTGCAGCTGCTGCCTGATGGGCACAGTGTGAAGAAGGAGGTGGACGCGGCACTGGACACGGTCAGTGAGACTATGACGCCCATGCACTACCACCTGCGGGAGATCATCATCTGCACCTACCGCCAGGTGAGCCCCAGCCCCGGCCCGAGTGCGCGGCCCAGGTCGGGGCCGACGGGGTGTGAGGGGCTAGGGGTCCCAGGGGACCCGCAGGGGCTCTCAGTCACTTCTCCACCTTCTGGGAGTGGAGGTGATCCTTGAAATGGAAACATGCCCAACTGCAACTTGCCCAGGTGAGATTCTGGGGTGCTGGGCGGGGTGTGTGCAGCTGTGATGTTGGGAGTGTTTAACAGCTGCTGCGACTCTGGGGCCTGTCAAGGGTGTGTCCAGTCAGAAGGGCACCCTGTCCTAGGTCCTGTGGTGCCAGTCATTAACCTTCCAGTGTCTGGGCCATGGAGGGCCCTGGAGGCCCTGGGCAGGGGTCAGGTTGGTAGATGGGACCACTCTGTGGCCCTGGAGAGTGGCTGTGTAATACCCGGCAGGGAAGCAGTTCAGTGCTTTAACAGGTGATGCTGCCTGAGGGACTGGGCATTTAATTATAAAAATCAGAAGTTTTCTATAAAAGTCTAGATTTCATACAAAAATTCAGAGTTTTAGCCTATCTGTAAAAAACATGTCCTCCAGTTGGCTGTGGTACCCAGCACTCTGTCACACATGGCTGGCCCAGTCCTGTAACCCGCTGGGCTGCTCGGAGCATGGGATGTGGTGGCCTCCGATCTCTGTGTGAGACACACTGACCTGCCTAGTTCTGTTCTTCTCTGACCCAGGGAATCTGATTGGCTGCTGGGGCACAGGAGGGAGCTGGAGCAGGAGGGGGCAGCTGTGGGGGGAGTGAGGGGCTTCAGGAAGGCTGTGCCTGTAGTGAGTGATCCCCACTGTGGGTGCCGACCTTGTGCTCACTGCTTCTAGTCAGCAGTCGCCGAGGTCAGCTTCTGCCTGTGGTCCCTGCCGAGAAGGGGCAGCTGCAAGCCAGCCCCATGGTCCGCCTGCACCGGGCGCACACTGTGATGGCTGATCCACGCCAACCTTTGCTCTGGGCCACAGATCAGACCATGATTGGGAAAAAGAGTTTCCCTGGAGGTGGGCCACTTGGGGTCAGGCTATGCGCAAGGCCAGAGATCAGTTGGAAGGGCTGCTGAATTTGGGGTGGGGAAAGTAGTTAAGGTTCCAGAAAGTGGACTTTGCTGAGCTGCATAAGATAGACTAGTTTTCCCCAGGGCCAGCAGCTCCATTGTATCCCTTTGGAGCTGCCTTTGGGTCTCGTTCATGGTGGTCTCGTATGCTGCCGCCAGGTGGCAGCAGTGAACTGAAAGCCTGGGCTTCTCCTGCTTTCAAAGGACACGGAGAGGGCAGAGAACTGAGGCTTCCAGTTCTTGCTGTAGCAGGAGGCCCAAGTGGTTGAAAAGGGATGTCTAGCCCTGCTTCAGAGCACCACAGGCCCCCCTGTCAGTGTCCCCCTCTCCACATCCCCTCCCTTCAGCCCTGCTGGCTCTCCATTGCCTTCAGCCAACCAGGTATCCCCCTCCCCACCAGCGGATAGGCCCTCCCCTCCTCAGCTCTGCAGCCGTGGACGTTCATTGTGGGGCACAGAGGGTGCAGCAGGGAGCATCAGGAGGACGTGAGCCACGGGGAGAGAGGAGAGTCCCACAGAACTGGCCTTGAACAATCCCAGTGTAATGAGAGCCAGGGAAGGCACTTCAGGCAGGAGGGGCTACATGGGCAGAGGCCGCGAGGCCAAAAAGTGAAGTGAGTTCAGAGGCAGTCAAGGTGCTTTGGTGCCCGCAAACACAGTTGTGTTGGAAGCTGTCAGAGCTGAGGCTGGATGGGTGAGTTGGCTTTTCCTGCTGGCAGTGGGAGGGAAGGGTGGTATGGTTGGGGCTGTGTCTAGTGGTAGATGCTCTGGCTGCCTTTGGGGTTGTGGGGTGTTTTAATGAGGAAGGAGGAAGCAGAGCCAGCAGAGGATTCTCACCCCCTGCTAACCAGGACTCCCCTTCCATTCCAAAGGCCAGGATGGTGCTGACCTCTGCAGTGAGAGGATGGGAATCCCTGAGCCCTATCCCCGGGCTTCCTGGTGCTGGTGATGGGGGGAGTTGGGGTGAGGGTCCCGGCAGAAGCAAGATGTGGAGTCATTCCCCAATGTGGCCACCAGGTGGCCCCAGTGAGCTGAGCTTGGGCCAAACTCGCAGAAGAGCTGAAGAGCAGAGGGGCCTGAGACACCCTCTAATCCAGTTCTTCTCACCCTAGCTGCACAAGAGATTCACCTGGGAGCTTTAAATCAGACCAGTGCCTGAGCTCCATCCCCAGAGATTCTGATTTAGTTGGCCTGCTGGGGAACCAGGGCATGGGTCTTTTAAAGTTCCTTAAGTGATTCCAAAGTGCAGTCAAGGTTGAGAGCCACATACTCTAAGCAGGGGTCCCCAAGTTTAGTGAGGTTAGGGTCACCTGGAGGACTTGTTAAAATGCATGTTGCTGGGCCCACCCTGAGCTTTTGATTCTGAAGGTCTGAGTGTCTAGCAAGCTCCTGGATTAATGCTGATGCAGGGCAAGGACCACATCAGGGATCTCCCGCTGTAGTGTCTTGCCTTCTTGCTCTCCCTTGGTATAACAGCTTTACAGAGATAGAACTCACACAACACACAATTCACATATTTAAAGTGTGCAAGTCAATGGTTTTTAGTACATTCACAGAGTTGTGTAAATCATCATCACCACAATCAAGTTTAGAACATTTTCATCACCCCAGAAAGAAACCTCCTGCCCATTAGTGGTCATTCCCCATTTCCCCCTTCCCCCAGCCCCGGGCACCCACCAGTCTATTTTCTGTCTCTGGGGACCTGCCTATTTTGGGCATTTCATATAAATGGAATTATACAATATTTGGTCCTTTGTGACTGGCTTCTTTCACTTAGAGTAGTATTTTTGAGGTTTATCCACACTGTAGCATGTATTAATATTTCATTCCTTTTTATGACTGAATACTATTTTACTGTATTTCACATTTTGTTCATCTAATCATCAGTTGATGGACATTGAATTGTTTCCACTTTTTAGCTATTATGAATATAATCTTATGAGCATTCATGTACAAGTTTTTATGTGGACATTATATACATAGAAGTGGAATTGCTGGGTCACATAATCTTTTGGGGAACTGCCAGACTACACCATTCTACATTCCCATCAGCAGTGTGTGAAGGTTTCAGTTTCTCCACATCCTCACCAACACTGGTGATTGTCCTTTTTGATTGTAGCCATCCTACTGGGTGTGAAGTGATATTTCATGATGGTTTTGATTTGCATTTCCCTTATGACTAGTGATGTTGAGCATTTTTTCATGAGCTTTTTGGCTATTTGTATATCTTTCTTGGAGATTTGTTTTTTCAGATCCATTGCCCATTTTTCACTTGGTTTTCTATCTTTTTTTAATTGAGCTATATATAGTTCTTTTTGTGTTCTAAATATTACATACTCTAAATACATACCGGATATACGCTTTGCAGAACTTTTCTTGTATTCTTTGGATTGTCTTCACTTTCTTGATGATGTCCTTTGAAGCATGCAGTTTTTAAATTTTGACCATGTCCAATTGATCAGTTTTTTCTTTTGTTGCTTGTGCTTGCAGTGTCGTGCTTAATCTTAAGGATTTACCCCTGTTTTCTTCTAGGAGTTTTATAGCTACAACTCTTACATTTAGTCTTTGATCAATTTTGACTTAATTTTTATATATGGTGTGAGATAGAGATTTAATTTCATTCTCTTGCATGTAGATATCCAGTTGTCCTAGCACCATTTGTTGAAAAGATGGTTCTTTCCTCCTTGAATTATCTTGACACCCTTAAAAAAGATCAATTGACTATAAATGTGAAGGTTTATTTCTAGACTCTCAATTCTATTCCACTTATCTATTTGTCTGTCCTATGACAGTTCATACTGTTTCAATTACTGTAGCTTTGTGGTTAAGTTTTGAGATTAGGAAGTGTGAGTTTGCTAACTATGATTTTCTTTTTCAGAATTTTTTTTTTTTGTGGGGAGAGGGTATAGCTCAAAGTGGTAGAGTGCATGCTTAGCATGCATGAGGTCCTGGGTTCAATCCCCAGTACCTCCTCTAAAAAAAAAAAAAGTAAATAAATGAGCAAATTTAATTATCTCCTTCCTCATCTCAAAAAAAAAAAATCCAATATTAAGAATTTTTTTTTTTTTTGGTTATTCTGGGTCCCTTGCATTTTCATATGAATTTTAGGATCAGCTTGTCAGTTTCTGCAAAGAAGCCAGCTGAGATTTTTATAGGGATTGTGTTGAATCAGTTTGGGGAGTATTGCTGTCTTAACAATAGTCACTCTTCTGATCCATGAAAATGAGATACCTTGCCATTTATTGAGGTCTTCTTTAATTTCTTACACGATGTTTTATAGTTTCTGGAGTGTAAGTATTGTACTTCTTTTGTTAAATTTGTTTTCAAGTGTTTTATTATTTTTATGCTACTATGAATGGAATTGATTTCTTAATTTCATTTTTTAGTTTGTTCGTTGTGTAGAAATACAACTGATACTTGTATATTGATTTTCCATCTTACAACCTTGCAGGATTCATTTATTCTAATACTTTTTTTTTTTTTTAGTGAATTCCTTAGAATTTTCTATATACAGGATCATGTCATTTGCAGATAGAGATGTTGTATTTTTTTCTTTTCACTCTGGATGCCTTTTACTTAACTTTCTTGTCTGGCTACCCTGGCAAGATCTTCCTGTACAATGTGGAATCGAAGTGGCAAGAGAGACATCTTTGTCTTGTTCCTGATCGTAAGAGAGCTTTCAGTCTTTCACCATTAAGTGTCACGTCAGCTGTGGTTTTTTCACAGATATCTTTTATCAGGTTGAGGAAGCCCCCCCACCCCATTCTTATTTTATTGAGTGTGTTTTATAATAAGGAGATGTTAAATATTGTCAAATGCTTATTTCTCTGTCCATTGAGATGCTCTATGCTTTTTGACCTTTTTTCCTGTTGGTGCAGTATATTATTTGCATTGATTTTTGGATGTTGAACCAAGCTTGCATTCCTGGGATAATCCTGCGTGGTCACGGTGTATATTCTTCTTTCTGTATTGCTGCATTTGGTTTGTTGAGGATTTTTGCATCAAATTCATAAGAGCTATGGGATCTGGGGTTTTCTTTTCTTGTGATGTGTTTGTTTGGTTTGGCAGTAGGGTAATATTGGCCTCGTGGATGTTACCCTCTCACTTTTCCAGTGGGGAAACGGAAGCCTAGAGAGGGAGGGTGGAGTATCACCAAGTGTATCTGTCAGCTTGGGCTGATGTAACAGCGTACCACAGACTGCAAGGCTTAACCAACAGAAATTTATTTTCTCACAGTTCTGAAGGCTGACAAGTCCAAGATCAAGGTTCTGGCCGATTGAGTTCTAGTGAGAGCTCTCATCCTGGCTTGCATACAGCCGCCTTCTCACCATGTCCTCACATGGCCTGGCTGTGTGTGTGTGTACAGAGAAGGGGGAGGGAGGAAAGCTGGGAGGGGGCTCTCGTATCTTTTCTTACAAGGACACTAATCTCAGAGGTCATCTAATCATTGATGCCTGGAAGTGCAGTTAGAGAACAAAGAAAGAACCAAAAGCGACCTTGTTCCTAGTTGGGCTTTCACAGACCAGTTTAAACAAAGGGAAAGACCTTTCTAGGGTTGCCAATATATAACCTTGTTAAATGTGTCCATTTGAAAGGAAGGAAGGAAGGAAAGAAGCAAAAATTAAAAACCCAACTACCATCTAACATGGTTGGCATTTCATAAAAGAAAGGATATTTTAGTACCAGAAAAGTAGAGTGGGTGTTCTCGGAACAGAGGACAGTCCTTGAGAAGATTTATATATCTAAATTCCTGTGGACTTGTGAAACTGATTGTGGACCTAGATTTGGGAATTGCAGCTTTTGGTGACAAAGCCACTGTTTATTTTAGTCAGAAAGGCAGAAATGCCTCCTCCACGGTAACCCTGTGCTCGCCCCAGTCAGGCTGGGTCAGGGTGATCTGAGCTGTCCCAGCTGCCTTCAGATTTGAAGGTGCATCTGGCCAGCCTTCAGTGTGTATAGACCCTGGAATGGACTTAATTATGATCGACCAGGCCCAGTGTCAATCCCTGTGTAGGTGGGAGGGAAGCAGGTTGGATTATCCTGTGTTGGTGGGCAGAAGGAACAAGGGTGTGGGGGTTAGAAGGAGCTGGGTCCCAACAGGGCCATCTTCCTCCTCTCTGACCGCCTGTGTCTCCACCTGCCAGGCTGGACTAATGCTGCTTCCTGGCTGGGCTGTGCATGGGAAGGACAGAGGGGACTGGAAGCACAGGGCTTGGCTGGTGCACAGTAAATGCTCAAAAAGTGGGAGGCCCCCAAGGATCATTGTAGGGTAGAGTGTTCTCCTTCCCGAACAGACTCTTAGATTTTAGTGTCAAAGGGACGTAGAGAGCATCTGACCCCTCTGTTATAGGTGAGCAGGGGGGCAGGCTGCCCAGGGCCCCACGTGAGTCGATGGCAGAGCAGGAATGAGAGGCGGAGGTTCTCACGCCCAGCCCTGAGCCCTTCCCCTGACTGCGTCGCCCTGGTCTCAGTCCGTTTTGCCCTAGTGAGCCGTGGGGGCCTTGCTGAGGCTCCAGAAGGCAGCTGCTTCCTCTCCTCTTCCCCTCTGACGGACTGCCTCCTCTGGAAATTGGCAGCCATGTCTCACCCCTGGGATCTTGCTCTTAATTTAGACCCCCGCCCTCTGGCTTCAAATCTGAAGTCCCCAGGCGATCTGCGGTGGGGCCTGCTGTTGTCTGCGCAGAGTGGGCCCCGTGCTGCATGTGCAGGAGACGCTTGTTTGCCTGGCTGGACCCCTAGAACCTCTGAATGGGAAGGTACCTGAGCCCAGGCTCAGGTAGGGATGTGTCACCCACAGAGGCTCCGTTTGCCTGGGAGCGTTCCAGGTCCAGTCTACCTTCTGCCCATTGGAAGGTTCCCCCAGGAGCCCGCAGCCTTGGGATTCTGAGACTGTCAGCAGCACGTGGCTCCTCGGCTTCCTGCCCTGCACCCCCAGGTCCCCCAAACCATATGTACCGTGGCCCCTGCCAGGTCCAGCAGTCAGTTTACACTGTTATAAGCAATTAAGAAAACAGCTCCTGGAAATTGATGTGTGCGTTTCCGCCAGCAATAAAAGTGTTTCAGGGCCCTCGGTGGAGACAAGCGGGAGAAATGTGGGGGTCATGGCTCTACGTGGCTCAGCAAGGAGGGCTCAGGGTGTGCGTAAGTCTCCACCCACACGGCGAGGTCCTACCACAGCAATGAGGACTGGTCGTAGCTTGTGTGTGGTTACGGAATTGATATTAGACCACTGCCCGGTCATCCAGCGATGGTTTCAGCGTTGCCTCTCTCTGGTCTTGGTGCACGTGCATGTGTTTCTTCTCACAGGTGTGGTCGCAGTGCACACACAGGCTGCCCTCCTGTTCACCCGGATGATGTTGTGGCCTTTAAACACGTGCTCAGCCTGCACATGCTTAGTGAGCGCCTGCCTTGTGACTGGGGATGGACCAGTGAGTGAAGCTTCACTGAGCTTACATTCTAGTAAAACGAGGAGAGAGGCTCATTGATAAGTAGTTTTAGCTCATGGACACTTTAGCCTTTACGTCATCACGTGTAATATCAGCATAGTACGTGGCTGAGTGGATGCACCCTGGTGTCACCTGCCCTTCCTGTGGAGGTGTCCTGTTGGATTACTTCCTGTCGTTCTCTGGGCAGATGATGGTACAGAGAACCTCACAGTGCATGCTGTGTGGCATATTTCTGTAGGCTGATTCTTGGAAGTAGGATTATTGACAAAGCTGAAAAGTAGGAACTTTTTTTTTATTTATTTGGAAAATTTCAAACGAAGTTTTAAAGTAGAGAGAATAATTTCAAGAATCCTTGTGTGCCCACCTCCCAGCTTCAGTAATCAGGACCAGTCTTATTTCATCTAAAGTCCCTCCAGCCACCCCACTGGATTATTTTGAAGCAAGTCCCAGACCTCATATAATTTCCTCTGTAAATATTTCAGCACATACCTTAAAGAAGGGGGAGTCTTTTAAAAAAGATCATAACACCATTATCATGCCTCAAACAGCAGTGACTTCTTACTGTCCAATACCTGGTCAGTGTTTATATTTTCTCACTGATCTCAAAGGCGTTCTGCAGTTGGATCATGACCCAGACCTGATCCACAGATGGCATTTGGCCGATGAGGCCCTTAGGTCTTTGAATCTAGAACACTTCTCCTCCTTTCCTCAGCTGGAGTGGATGTGAAGAGGTGACCGGGCTGTCTTCCCGGCACCCTGCAGTCTGGGCTGTGCTGATTGTACCCCGGGTTTAGTTGAGCCTGTGTTGGAGTCCCAGTGCTCCCTGTAAACGGGTAGAGCAGAGACTTGATCAGATTTGGCTTGGTTTTTGGCCAGCATGTCACGGGTGGTGCCATATGCTGCCATGGGGGGCAAGAAGGTCCTGTGGTCTCTCCTGTGACCTGTCAGACACCAGTGCTCGTCTCCCAGATTCCTTATTTCATTGGGGGTTTGCAACATGGTGATATACCGGCTCTCTCACTCCCTCTACAGTACTTCCAGAAAGAGACTTCCCGAGGTGCAGTGAGGACAGGAAGGTGGGGATAGTGCTTGCTTTTTCCCTGGGTTTACCCATCCTCAGATTAGGTTTGGGAGATGCTTCTCTAAAGCCGAGAGGAAGGATGTTGCATTCAGTGAGCCCTAATGTTCCTCCAGGCTCTGATGGTGCTGGAGTCAGTGATGAGGGTCTGGCAACTGGGTGGAGATGGGCTGGGAGAAGGGAGATGGAGGGGCTCATGAGGGGAGAGGCTAGTGCTGGAGGCCGGGGTCCCAGGCCCCATGTGTCCTGACATCTCCTTGGCCAACTCAGAACCAGCCTGGGAGGTGCCCACAGGCAGACTGTACCTTTTCACATCCGCAGTCCAGCTCAGTCTTTGCTGTGTGCCTGTGCCTGATGAAGGGCAGCCTGTAACATTACCTCCATGTTTGCTTCCGAGGAAGGGAGGCACTGGGCTCTCCTGAGAGCACGCAGCCGGCAGATGATGGCAGGAGGAGAGTGAGACCCCAGACCCCGACTTCCAAATCAGGCCCTCTCCACTGAGCCACACTGCCAATCACAGAGGTGGAGGCAGTTTCACCTCCCCTGCTCGCCGCCAGCCCCTTGTGGGGGAAATAAGACCTGGAAGCCATGATCCCTGTCCTTGTATTCCCAGCCTGTTCAGGGGAGGGCAGTGGCCAGAGGGCAAGAACACATCCCGGACTTGGGTCACGGCTACAGAGGGGCAGGGACCAAAGCTGCACACACGTTTTCCCTGGAGGCAGACCTTCCTGGGGTAGCAGTCTTGGCCCCTCTCTCTGCCGAGGCCTGTCTCAGGCCACCTGGCCTCTGGGGGCTGCAGCCCGTGATGCCTCCTCCAGTCTCTAGAGCGTCAGTGAGTCTGGCTCGGGGCCTGTGTGTGAGGGGGCCAGAATGCTCAGGGTATTTAAAAAAAAACAACGCCTCAGAAAGAAAAATAAAAGAGAAAACCCTTTGAACTGAGCTGCTCCATGCAGTTGGGATAGAGGTGAGAAGGCTGGGCCCCAGACTGAGGGGAGTCCAAGATGGCCACCAGCCCAGAGTGGTGACACCATCTGGTGAATTAGTCGTTTCCCGCTGCGCCTGGAAAGGGAAAATATTTGTGACAGAAACCAAGGTCAGGGCTCCTGGCGGAAGTCCAGTTAGATTCGTTAATGCCAGGGGTACTTCTCCTTTGCCTTGGCTAGTGATGTTAATTCTTAGTGGTCTGTGTCTGAAACAGCGTGATGCATCTCCCACCTGTCCTTTCAGACAGGGTTTGAAGAAAGTCTGAGAGGAAGGCAGCCTCGCGGAGAGAAGCAGAATGTCCTTTGCTCTCAAATTGAGATGTATTTTGTGAAGACTGCGGTGCTTTAACTTTGAGCAGTGCTTTTTGAGTTTTCTAGGAACTTCCCTCTGTCCCCTCTGGTCCTCGGAGCAGGTAGTGAGGAGGTGAGAGTGGGTGATATGAGACCCATTTTACTGAGGAAGACACTGAGGACTGACGAAGTTTTGTGACCAGCTGGAGGCAGGATCAGACCCTATCTCCCGACTCCTCGGCCTACATTCCTTTCCTTCACTACGATGGCCATGACTCAGGGGCCAGCTCTCTTGTGGTGGGGAATAAAAAGGGTTGGCGAGGAAGCCACCAGCCCTTACTGGATGCACTGCCCTGGGTTGGTGCAGGGTTGCTAAGAGGTCATGGAGATCCAGCTCAGTGCCCAAAGGTCTAAGATTGCTTCTTAAGAAAAATGGAAAAAGAGACAGCTCTGGCTCTGAACACAGGTGGGTGGGGTCTCTCTCAGTCTCTCCAAGACTCTAGCTTGGCCAAAGTTACTCCCAAGAGACTTCATTCTAGTAAGTAATGTGTTTTCAGGGCTGTAATTAGAGCAGCCCTCGAACGCTGTGAGCTGTCACACAAAATAGAACGGAAGGAAAGGGTTGCTTCCCAAGGCTCTTTCACACTGGCCCAAAATAGAGCCAGTGGGTCAGCTGTTTGTTAGATGGAGAGTGTGTGTGTGTGTGTGTGTGTGTGTGTGTGTGTGTGTGTGTGTGTGTGTGTGTGTGTGTGTGTGTGTGTGTGTGTCAGCGTGAGCATGTGTGTGGAGGCAGGTGTTCTCGGTATCTGAGACCTCCCTTGCTTTCACTTCCTTCCCATCGTATGGCTGAGCTGGAACCCTTTCCGCCCTCCAGGGGGACTTTGCTGGCTTATTCAACAGCATCCATCCAGTGAGCACTGACAGCGTGCCAGGCAGGGCTGCTGAGTGTGCACATCGGGTTTGGAATTTTCAGTGATTTGGGAGGCGTTTAGATCTCAACCCCAGCATCTGCCCCCCACCCCTGATTCCCCTGGCATGCTCTCCATCTCCTGAGACCCTGCCTCTATGCTAACTGCTGTCATTGTTGGGTTGTGGCTGTCACCAGAGCTGCCTCTTTCTGCTGGTCATCTCTGGTCCACGTGCCAGGACTCATCTCTAAAGCCCTGACTCAGACCCTGCCTGGTACAAGTAGGGCTCCATAGAGGTCTCCCTGGGAGTGGATGGAAGGGGAAAGATTGAAAAGTCATTGTGTAATTAAATAGGAAACGTGCCCCCTACCTTGGCTGTACCTTCTGGTTCTTTGTCTACATTGTTGGTCTCCAGGAGAGGGCGCGCTTCTCCAGCAAGAGCCCTGGGTCCGGGAGGTTGGAAACCTGGGTTCTAGCTCTGGCCCTGCTAGTAACTTCCGGCGCAGCCTTGGGCAGATTGCTCTGACTTGTCTGGGTCTCTGCTTTTCCACATGTTACCTGGGGTCACTGCTTTTGCCCTACCTGCCTTGAAGGGTGATGGGGAATGCCAGCCTGGGTATGGGTGAGGTGGGAGTAGAGTGTAGGGGTGTTGGGACCCCAGGTGGGCCCCCTGGGTATGTACAGGGACAGCACGAGGACCAGGACCACGTCTTGTTGGCACTGACTCCCAGAGCCTGGTCGGGGGTGAACAGTGATGAATGAACAGCACACAGAAAAGCCCATGGTGCCAGGTTTAGCCCCTTCATGCTTTGAAAGTGCTGATCAACATATGACATCTTTGGAAAACCAGTTCCCTGCCTCTGGGCTGAGGGCCGTTTTCTCCCTTCTGGGGACTAGGTATGGAAAGCTTCCTTGTGCTAGAGGCGCCTCTGCCCTGCAGGCCTGAGCATGAAGTCTCAGAGTCTGCAGGGAGTCATGCGAAGCCCCCAAGGAGAGGGGTGGCATTGGACTTTGAGAAGAAGGGTGGGGTCCAAGCTCTGGGAGCCTGTCCCTTAGAAACTGCCCATGTTTGAGGGCTGTCCATGGCCCACTCTGCCCGGTCCGCACATCAGCTGGAGGGCAGCGGTCACCAGGCCACGCTTGTTCCTGTGGAGATCTCAGGGAGAGGACAGCAGGGAGGCTCCAGTAGTGACTTAAGGGTCTAGCAGAGTCACGCTGGTGCTGTGGTGAGAACAGACAGCAGGGATGGGGGGAGGTTGGTGGGGGAAGGCCAGTCAGGCGCTGTCTCTGAGATGAGGCAGCTTGACCAGGCCATGAAAGTGTGTTGAAGTCAGGTCGATGAGATTCCCTGATTCGCTGGATGTGGGGCCAAGAAAGGGAGAGGTCGAGGAGGAACGTCAGGTTTGGGCCTGAGCAGCAGGAAGGTTAGCGTTGCCTCTAAGATGGCAAACTTGTGGGCGGGACAGGCTTGGGGAGAGCTCCGGACTTCCCTGTGGGGCGTGTTTTGGAATTAGAGGAGCCTGAACCTTGGCGCTGAGCAGCGGTTACATGTCTGAGTCTGGAGTCCCAGGTGCAGGTGCACTTGTGGGAGTCCCCAGGGTCCAGTCTGGAATCCAGGTTCTAATAACACCGAAGGCATGAGACAGGGTGAGATGCCCTAGGGAGTGAGTGCCCACCGACCAGCCGGGCATGCACACCGGGTCCTAGTCAGACACTCAGGGGAGGCAGAGATGGAAACCTGGTTTTAATCTGGTGCCTGCCCCTTGCTTATCGCTGTCTTAGGGAGACCAACCATGGCTTGGAGAAGCAATTAGAAACCCTCAGGATGGAATGTAATATAATAGTTAATGAACTGGTTCAGAGCAGAGGAGGCTGAGAAGGGCGGGGCTGAGCTGAATGGTTCAGAGCCTCAGGAGAGTGAGAGCTTGTCCTGGGCCTGGAGGGACAAGCTGAACGCGGCCAGGCTGGGCGGAGGGGAGGGCATTCCAGGCAGGAGGAAGAGAGAGGGTAAAAGTACAGAGCAACAGTCAGGCACGGATGGTTGAACTTGACTGTGGTGAGAGGGGGCTAGGGTGGTAGGAGAGCCGGGATTTTGGAGTTCATGTCCCTGCTTGGAACTCTGTAACCTTGCTGAGCCTCATCACAAAGCGCGATGTCCCTCTTCCTTCACGGGGTTGCTGGGAGGGTGTAGTAGATTCTGATCATCAGATCTGTGTGTGGCGTGCTCAGCCTGGCACCGGCATGTACAGTAGGGCCTGGACACACCTGGACACACATCTCCAGCCCTGCCTCCATGGGCCCCTCCCAGGTGGCCCAGTGAAGAGCAGAGCTTCAAGAAAGCCACTGCTGGCATCGCTGGGCCTGCGTTGATGCCGGGCAGACTGGAGGCTTGAGAGGCCTGAAATGCCAAGCGCCCTGCTCACCTTTCCTGGGCCCTGGCTATTTTAGGGCTCAGTCCCCAGTGGACGAGGAAGACTTGTCCGCTGCACCACAGCTAATGACAGCCTGGCCTGCCAGGCCCTTCAAAAACAGCTCCACTATTTTTATCCACTGGAGGTGGCTGGCCTGTCCTCTGCCCCAGACTGTGCCAACATGGGGTGATTTTAAGGAAATTGGGGCTTTGCTAGGAAGATGGGTCATTGTCTCAAATCACAGACTGCAGTCCGGCAGGATGTGCCCACGGAACCTTCCGGGTGGTGTCAGGCGTCACCTTGACCCAGTGGTCTGAATTTAGAGATAATTCCACCCTACCTTGCCAGTAGGGCTCGGAAGGAATCACTCAGCCTATCCACCCCAGATGTTCCTCAGAATCCTCCCTGGTATCTCTGGCAGCAGCAGGCCTCTGTCTCCACGGGATCAGAGGCACGGGGAGGAGAGGGCTGTGGGATTGTGTCCCCTGGCCAAGCCCAGCACTGAGGGCGCTTTATGCCCACAGGACATTACTTCTGAGCTATTTCATTGAAAGTAGTTTAAAATGGCTCTCATCTGGTGGGAATGTGGGTGGTTTCCTTTTCTTTCTAAGAAAATGTTTTTAACTAGACTCCTGGCCTCTGGATAGAGCCTGAGGAGCAGTGTCAGGGATGGGGTGGTGAGTGTCCAGTGCTATGCGGCATGAAATACTCATCCTTAGAGGTAGGCAGAATCGTGTTGTATTGGCCACAGTTTGCATTTAGGTAAAATATATATATATATATTTAATCCACTGCCCAATTTCTAAACAGAATTGCTTTTTTCTGAGCACTTGGTTGGTTGATCCTTAAAACAATAGGCATCCTAGCCCCACCCCCCATTCACTCTTTCTGCTGTGGCAGCGGTGGGGCTGTACCCAGCCTCGCTTCCACCAGAAGCCTGCACTGGCCTCTTTGTCTGTAGGGACAGGACTTTCTAGCTCTGGGCCCCCTGCTGCTGCAAGACCCTCCCTCTCTGTCTCCTGGAACCCACCTCACTCTGACCCATTCCTCCCCTTCTCCCATTCTGCCCCTTCTTCCTAATGTACCTCAAATACCTCCTCCTCTTGGACGCCGCCTCCAGTCCAGCTACCCACCCTGCCTCCATCCTGTGATCTGGCCGCTCTGGGTGTTTGGCGATAGTCTTCTGCCTCTGCTGAACAATGAGCATCTCTGCGGGCAGGGCCTGAATATGCTCCCCTTTGTGCTGTGGCTCTCCCTCTCATTCCATGAATGGCTGGACCTGTGTGGCTCCAGGGTTTACAATGCTTCCTTATACCTGACGTTACTGAGCAATCTGACCTCTAACAATGTGGGGGCTGAGAATTTAAATGGCAGAACTGGGACCAGAACCTACTCGTGTCTCCTGGGGAGTCAGAGCATTGGCTGTGGTCCCCTCACCCGTCCAGGTCCTGTCCATTGTCTGCCTTCCCCCTGACTCCATCCCCAAGACCCCAGGGCTGTTTCTGGGTGGTGTGGGTGGGCCAGCTGTGCAAGTTCCCATCCACTCACGTGCCCCTGGGGGCAAAGACGGCAGAGGCACCAAGGGCTGAGTCACCCGAGGCACAAATGGGAGGTGGGGGACCACTCCAACTCCCAGTTCTTGGGGCTGTGGAGCATGTCATGTCTGGGGCAGCCCCCACCCCCAGAAGCAGCTGGGAGGAGACACACGTAGGCTGACGTGTGCCTGTGCCGGAGGGCTTTCTCCAGCTGTGGCCCAGCTGTTGGGGGACCGCCCTTCCTGGTTCCTGGAGGCCTGGGGTCTGGTTGTCCCTCCTACAGATGTTTCTGGTCCCTGAGGGTATGGCCCCTGTGCCACATCCTCTTCCTGGAGCAGAGAGAGCTGCTGGATGGAGGGGGGTGGGTACGGTGAGAAAGGCGGAGGGTGCAAGGTGAGATGTGGTGTTCAGTTCCCCGGATTCCCCGCCAGGGGAGTGGCCCACATCTGGTGGGTTAGAGGAGTGCGCTCAGGTGTCGGGGCAGGGACACCCTACAGGGGGAGAGCTGGCTCTGCATGTCCTGGGCCTTGTCCTCTGTCCTCTTCACCCACCCCCCCCACCGAGGAGAACTGGAGAGGACCCCGTATTAGTTCCCTTCCTCCTGAGTGTTAGTCTCCCATGAGCCTTCCATTGACAGGTCACTCCTACTCTCAAACCTACAATGGCTCCCCAGTGCTAAAGCCATGGAGCTCAACCCTGGCTCCGAATCACCCAGGAACTTTTCAGAATCCCGATGCCCAGGCCCACTCCTCAGAGGTTCATGTGATTGGTCTGGGGTGGGGCCCAGGCACCTGCACAGCAGGGTTGGGAAGCCAGCTTAGAGAGTGGGCTTCCTGGGCATCCGGGCAGCTTTCACAATTGGGCACCAACCCCGTTCCCTGTTTGTCTCTTTACCCCCTTGTTCCAGCCAAGCCAGCCCCTTCCCAGTCCCCACCTGCTGGCACCATCCTCACCTCTGTGCCTCCCCATCTGGTGCTCTGTGTCTCCACCCAAGTCCACCCAGCCCTCACCGCCTGGCTGAATTAAAGATGGTCTCTGGGAAACGACCTTTAATCACTGGCTGTCTCTTCTCCCTAGCCTGTGGCCTGGCGCTGTTCTCCCAGAAGGTGCTCGCCGTTGCTTGTTAGAAAGACCCATGTCCCCCTCCCCCGCCTCTTCCCCACCTGAGCCCCTGCACCTCCTGGTCCTGCTCCTGGGGTCTTTCTGTGATCTGTCCCCAGCCTTGGAGAGGGTGAGGCCCAGGGTCTGAGGGCCATATGTGTTCATCTTCTGTCTCTGATCCAGAACCATTTAAGAAATGGGCCAGGAGGTCAGGTAGGGACCACTGCGGCGGTCAGAGACCAAGATGGGGTCCCCCCTTCCCAGGCAGAGGTGAGCCCACCGCTGTGAGCAGGGGGAGCCGCAGAGCCCAGGCTGCCATGGAGGATCCGTGCTGCACCCATAGTCAGAGCTTTGCTGTGGCAACCTGTCCTTGTCTGGTTGCCCCTCAGAGCAGGATAGTGGGTATAATTTCATGAGGAAACGGGGGTTCAGGGAGGCTGAGTGACCTGCCCACACCTCCCAGGTGGGAAGTGAGTTTCTGACTCCTGCCGCCAGCACGCCCTGTTGGCCTCTCCTATAATCTGGGCAGGGGCGACCCCCTTGGCCTTGCTGTGTGAATCACTTCCTCCCATCCCTGCCCTGGTGCAGAGGGCAATGGGGTGTGTGTATGTGTGTGTGTGTTAGCGAGTGAGTGTATGTGGTGTGGGAGAGTGTGTGAGTCTGAGTGTGTGTGCAGTATGTGTTATGAGTGTGTGTGAGAGTGTGAGTGTGTGGGGTATGTGAGTATGTGTGGGGTGTGTGAGTGTGGCGTGTGAGAGTGCGGTGTGTGTGTGGTGTATATGATTTGAGAGTGTGTGTGGGGTGTGATTGTGTGTTTGGGGTGTGTGTGTGGTGTATGTGATTGTGAGAATGTGATTGTGTGTGGGGTATGATTGTGAGAGCGTGATTGTGTGTGGGGTGTGTGTGTATGTGTGGTGTGTGTGATTGTGAGACTGTGTGTGGGTGTGTGTGTGTGTGTGTGGTGTGATTGTGTGTTTGGGGTGTGTGTGGGGTGTATGTACGGGGTGTGAGTGGCGTGTGTGTGTGGTGCGTGTGGGAGGTGTGAGTGGCGTGTGTGTATGGGATGTGATTGTGTTGGGTGTGTGTGGGGGTGTGTGTACAGGGTGTGACTGTGTGGGGTGTGATTGTGTGGGGAGTGTGTATGGGGTGTGAGTGGCGTGTGTGTGGGGTGTGAGCGGCTTGTGTGTGTGGGGTGTGTGTACTGGGTGTGGTTGTGTGAGTGGCATGTGTGTGGGGGGTGTGATTGTGTGTGTAGGGTGTGTGTATGGGGTGGCGGCCCCAGGGAGGGGAGGGCCCGCACCCTGACCCCGCCCTGTGCCGTCCTCCAGGCTAAAGCAGCCAGATCGGAGCAGGAGGCCCGGAGGCTGCAGCTGCGGAGCCTGCAGTACCTGGAGCGCTACATCTACCTGGTGCTGTTCAACGCTTACCTCCACCTGGAGAAGGCTGGCTCCTGGCAGAGGCCGTTCAGCACCTGGATGCGGGAGGTGAGGGCGGGAGGCTGAGACTGCCCTGTGCGTCCTCCTCGGGGACAGACAGGGACAGGCAGTGTTCTCACCCCTCTCTACAGGGGGCGTCCCTGTGGCTGAGATCTTGTCTTGTTTGGCTGTGGGTCCCCAGCACAGGGTCCGCGCTTGGCAGGCAGTGAGCGAATGAATGAGGGGAGGGGAGACAGGCGCGTGGGGACAGGACTGGGCGGGCGCTGGTCTGGGCTCCTTTTCCGTGCGTCCCTGAGGCCAGCGTCACCTGGGCGCTTTGTGCCCATTGCTGTGTTCATCCCTCACCTGGGGCCTTCCAGCTTCCCCTGCCACCTTCCAGCCGTGGCCTTGGGCAAGACAGTTCACCCCTCTGACCTGCTGTCCTCAGCATTAAGGTAGAGATAACGCTTGTACAGTCAGCACTGCTCGGAAGTCTGTGGTGGGGATCCCATGAGATACGTGCCGGCCGTCTGCTGGAGCGTGTGTACGTGGGGCTGCAGTACGTGGCGGCCATTACTCCCCCATTCTGCAGAGGAGGGGACTGAGCGCAGAGAGGTTAAATGCTTGCTCACGGTCAGTGTGAGAGCAGGTTGGTTGGCTCCAAAGCCCACCGTGTCTGACCTAAGATGCCGCCCTCTTGTGCCTCCTCCTCCATCCCTCTCTGCTTGGCTCTTCTGGAATCTGCACCCGACTTGGCTAGTTTTAGAGGCAGAGCTGCCGCCTCGGCACCTCTAGGTCAGGAGGAAGGTCTCCTTCCCTTCTTGGCAAAGTGGCCTGTAATTACCCCTCCGCTGGGACACTGGCCCTTGCTGACCTCACCAGCCAGCCGCTGGGCCACAGGGCTGTGTCGAGAGTGTCCGGTAGGCCCCAGCTAGCCCGCCTGAGCTGAGACCCATGGTGGGCCTGCCTGACCTACAACCAAAACTCACAGCCAAAGGGTTCTTGCTGGCTCCTGCATCCACGCTGTGTTCCCCAGCACTCCCCGTGGGCCCTAGCTGTAATGCCCGGAGCAGCTGGGCTTCTGCCCCTGAGTGTCCCCAAGGGAGTATCCGAGCTGCACAGGCACAGGGTGTGCTTGGCCTTTTGCACTGCTCTCCTCTTACTTCCTGCCCAGTGCTTTCTGTGCTTTGCAGCCAGCCCCCTGCGCTGGTGCTGGGAGGTGGAGACTTCCCTCCCATCGTAAGGCAACGGAAGCTCAGAGTACGTAATATAATCAAAATGCAACCTGTGCAGGTCGCTGAGCTGGTGGGAGGCAGCGCTGAGCCCCAGACTGACCTGTGTTCACAGAACCCAGTGACAGGAGGACAGCGTGGTGCAGGGGGGCAGGGGACCCAAATGACATCCTCCCTCCCCTAGGACACTGTCTATCTCTGCTGTCCTCCCCAGGTGTCAGCAAAGGCCGGCGTCTACGAGATCCTCAACCAGCTGGGCTTCCCCGAGCTCGAGAGCGTGGAGGACCAGCCCTTCTCCCGGCTGCGCTGCCGGTGGCAGGAGCAGAGCCACAGCCCCGAGCCCTCCGCCGCAGGGGACTTCCTATAGGATGCGCCGCCTCCCAGGGGGCTGGGGGTGCCCCGTGCTCTTCACTGGGAGTGGCCCTGAGAAACGATTCCTCAGCTTCCCAGAGCGACTAGGGTGGGGTGGGGACCCTTTTTTTGAAAGAGTTTTTCTAGGACAGTTAGCACCCAGTGATATCTTGTAAATGCAGGTGGGTGGATGGCCCGCAGGAAGGCCCGGTGTGGCATCAACCTGGCAAGGAGCTCACTCCCCGACAAGGAGCTCACTCTCTGAGTTGCCAAACAAAGCTCCACACCACTCCTGCCCTCTCCTCTCCCCCTGAGCGGTCCTGA
The DNA here is from genome assembly GCF_036321535.1 of Camelus dromedarius. Classification (NCBI taxonomy): domain Eukaryota; kingdom Metazoa; phylum Chordata; class Mammalia; order Artiodactyla; family Camelidae; genus Camelus; species Camelus dromedarius. Next base: position 33,332,314 of record NC_087443.1, on the reverse strand, counting down.
CAGCCCCCGGCGCGGAGCAGCCCTGGCCAGTGCTGGTACCTTTCTCTCCTGCTGCTGCTCTCCCACTTGACTTCTCCCTTTTTGCTGCCTGAGCACTGCCCTCAGGGCCCCTGGCTCCCTGGGGGAGTGGACTGCGCTTGGGGTGGATCTGTTACCTTAGAGGCAGCTCTACCCAGTTCTCTTGCTTCTCATGCCCCGTCTCCAGCCTGGAGACTTTGAGAAAAACAACGACGTGCCCAGTGGGTCCGGCAGAAGCCTCTACTTCTCCTTCCTTTGCCCTCTTCTCCTGGGCTGGCAGGACTGTGGAGGTTTCCAAGGAGCTGAGAACAAAAGGGAGTTCTTCTCAGGGGAAGGAGCTTCCAGAAGCTGCATGCAGCCCTGTGGAAGAGGCTAGCTTGATTTCCCTAGGAGTGTGGGTGAGGGGTCTGGGGCAGCACTTCCTGCCCCACCACCCACCGTGGCTGGTGCCCTCACCTGCTGTGACAGGGGCCCCAGGGACTACTGGGGACCCTGAGTGAGCAGTGGGGTGTGAGAGAGTGGGCCAAGGATGGTGTGAGCAGGCACTTGGATTCCAGGCCATCTTTGCTGAGCATCCTTGAGCTGCCTCCCAGTGGGAGCAGAAGGGGCCAAGCACTGCTGAGTTAGCAGCTGCGGGGACCAGCTTTGTGCAAACAATGGGAAGGATGCTCGGAGAGGCAGGAGAGGCAGGTGTTACTGAGCTGAGTCTGTGGCTGTCTGGGGACTGGTGTCTGCCAAAACACAGGATGAACAGTGTGTACGCTGTCCACCTGGCTTGGCTCATTGGGGCCAGGGATATCTCTCTTGGTTTGACGCCTGCACTTGTGCAGAAAAACAAGTGATGTATCATTGGTCGTGATATTTGAAAAGGGGAGAAGCGGCCAGAGTTGTTGACATCTACATAGTATTGGAAAATATTTGACCATCTTGGCTGAATTATTTTGCAAATCTACTGTATGTCTGTTCACTACCTTTTCAGATTTGTTGTTGTTTTTGGTTTTATTTCTGCATGTAGTAAAAAGTTTTAATTTCTTTGCAGACAAGGTCTAGATGAGGGGTCAGAGATCAGGGCTGAACTGGGAGGGATCTTTCCTGTTCTCACGGTTGGTCTGACTTAACTGTGCTGGGACTACTGGCCGGTCACTTCACCTCTCTGCCTCAGTTTCCCCATCTGCAAAATGGGAGAATAATACTTGCCTACCTACCTCACAGGGGTGTTGTGAGGATTCATTCGTGATTTTTTTTTTTTGTACATAGCGTTTGAGCATTAAAAACAGCTGAAAGTGAAGTGCGCCTAGCTGCTGGTGTCTTTAGTGTGGGGCGGGCGTTACAGAAGTGCTCTTTCAGAGTAGGGGTGGGAAGGCAGAGTGAACCGAGAGCACTTGCCCTTAGTGTGTGTAATTCTCAGAGAAGATGGAGTTTTCCAGACATCCTTCTCCTTTCTTCACATCCCTAATCATGTCTGACCATCTCACTCTGGATGCCCAGGGTTGTTATGCTGAGCCCCTCCATGAAGAAAACAATATAACAGGCTAATTCACACTAAAATACGAAGGACTGATATATCTAGGAAAATGGAGCAAAATGGAATTTCAAGGTTTATGAAGGAGGGTGCACTTCAGTCTCTGCTTCCTTTTCTCATCCCTGCAGCCTCCTTTTGGTCCCTTTATGCCCCTCAAGGCTTAAACACAGATGCACTGAGAAATTTGTGTGTAAAGAGGCAGTAGGGAGAGTGAGGCAAAGAGAGTCCTGACTCCAGGCTTCTCCCTAAGCTTTCCCAGATTGATGAGGTTAAGACCCTCTGGGTTGTTCTTCTAAGGTCAACTAGGGGCGGTCGGAATGGAACCCAGAGCTCCTGCTGCATTAGGGTTGGTGATCTTGCCACCCTGGGAGGGGAGGCCTCCTGGGGTTACTTTTCATCACAGCAGAGTCTGAGGATGCTCCATGTGGCTTCTGAATATGAGTGAAGCAGTGTGTACACCAGTGTGAGCGTGTGGGGTGGTTCTGCACTTCTCTGCCTGGGATGAGCGCGTCTGGGTAGGGTACGTGGGAGTGGGTGGTGTGTCCATGTGTGTCCACCCACCAAGTTCCCAGGCCTGCTGCAGCCTGTGGGAGGGCATCTGGCAGTTACCCGGACAGTACTGGCTCACATGTCAGTACCTCCTCTGGTCTGACTAAATGAGGGAGTTCGTGTCAAACTTGAGAACTATCCCTGATACATAGGAAGTACACAATCAGTTTTAACGAACTTTGCAAAGTCTCCAAACCCTTTGGGGGTGCTCAGATGTAGTCCCCTACTTACCCACACCTCTGGTCACTGCCACGTGGGCGTCCCTGCTGCTTCCGGTGCCCTCCCCAACTTCAGTTGGGACAAGGCCTTGTGTCTGTTCTTACTTGTAGCTAAGGAGTCTGACTAGGTCTCTTGGATGAACTGTCACCCTGTCTTCCTGCTGTCCCTAGGGGACCTGGTGCCCTAGGCCCGTGGCCTCAGTATGCCTGGCTTCCCCTTCTTATAATGCGTTCTCTCCCTGAGGCTCCCGGGTCTTCTGGTGTCCCACCACACCAGTTTGCCACCATGCCCAGACTAGACTGGCCTTAGCAGGGTCCAGCTGGGACCTTGTCTGACTTAGGGATATACCTGTGCGTGGTAATGAGCTCATTCAGGGATCTGCATATAAGCCTGGGGGTGCAAAGTGGAGATACCTGCATGTGGGCTGTGGGAAGATTCAACAAGTAAAAACTGGTCTGTGTGCAGGATAGCCCTGCCTTCCTGGAGCCTGCGGTATTTTGGGGGAGAGACAGTGAACCAGCCATTCCTGCTGGGAGTGGCAGGAGCTGGGATGGGGCAGGCTGCTGGTGGACAGGGCAGTGAGATGGGGTTCACCACCAGAGTTCAGCCTGGGGCCCTGGCTTCCGTTGCTCTCTCGTTAGAAAGCTCCCAGGACCAGGAAACACCAATGTCGTGGGCCCTGGGGATGGGGCTGAGGGGCATGCTGTCTGGCGTCAGGCCACTGTGCCCGGCAGACCCTACAGCTCTGATGGGCTGATCATTTCACGATTCTATGTACCATCCCATCCCATGGCCGGACTCCAGGACCTGGCCATACTCCGTGGAAGGGGGACTTTAAGGGGACCTTTGATTTCTCTCCTCATCACAAGAACTAGTTTAGGATGAGCTGGAAGAGTGACCTGTCCGCAGATGTTGCCTGCCTGATCCTTTCCTGCCATGGCCAGTAGAGACCCCCAACTTCACTTGCAGAATCAGCTCAGTCCTATCTTTTCACTGGTTTTCTTTTTCAAAAAGCTGTTCATCTTTTACTCACACGATTACGGCATGATGGTATACTAGTTGTGAAAATTCAACCAGTATCTTTATCCTCTCAGATCCCGCTCCCACTCCCCGCCCACTGGTTATGGAAGGTCCGCTTGTGACTGGAGCAGCCCATCGGGTGTCCGGGCTTCTCTCCTGGCCACACTGTCCCTGGCCGTAGCATCCCCGCCGGCTTCTCTGGCTTCCTAATACTGTGTGGTGTACACACCTCTCTCTGCTCAGGCAGCAAGAATGGCTTCAGCATCCGTACCCTGGCAGTTGAGATTGTGGGAAAGTCACTTTGCCTCTTGGAGTCTCCATGTCCTCAACTGTAAATGAGTAAACGACTTATTTTGTAGGGTAGGGTCAGAGTTAATGTGGTGAATGTGCCTTCCACACCGCAGGTGTTCCTGCAGAAATTGTCTTTGTTCTGCAGAGTTTATCATTATGAGATCTGGAGCAGAGGGGTCCAGCTGAGGTGTCACCAAAGTAGTGACATGGAGACAAGCTCCCTGAAAGTCAGGGAAGCTTTGGTGAGGAAGGGAGTCATGGCCAGGGGTCAGGGCAGGTGGATGCCTCTGGCTTTCGGGGATACACAAGCCCTGTCCATCTCCTGTCCTAGAGGAGCCAGTGTGAGAGGACCAAGTCACTCCTTAATGTCCCATGCAGCCATTCTCTTAGGAAAATGTTGACTTCTATAACAACCAGAGCAGGTGTGGGGCAGCCTGGGGCATGGGGTGGTGGGCGGCGGGCCAGGGAGAGGCCTTGGGAAGGGCTGACTCGCTGGTGTCCCCGGGGAAGCCAGCAGCGGGCTGTCCTCAGTGAGCTGCTGGGAGAGCGTTTCTGTACGTTTGTGGTGGTTAGATTAGGGCAGACAACCCGGCTTCCAGAAAACCTCCCTGCCTTTGTGTAGCTCAGGACAGAGCAGGGGGTCAGGAAGCTCCAGGGTGACTTGAGTTCTAGAGTTTGCTGGGGGCTGGGGCCAGGCATTGCCTTCCTGGGGTGGCTTCCCTGCTTGTTAAATAGCAGGATGGTCCTGGCCCCTCTTGATGTGAGATGGTCCAAGGGAAAATGAGACAAAGCCGTTCTCCCTCTGCCCTTGGCCTAAAGGAGGCAGGACAGGACATGTGCTAAGGTCTGGTGGCCACTTTCTGGGTGCCTGGTCCTGTGCTATTCACTATTGTATTTACGTTCGGGCGGGAGTCCAGGATTATGCCATTTACAGAGAAGGAAGCAAAGGTCAAATAGGAGACAGGAGGTTTACTCAAACCAGGGGGAGCTTGGAAAACAAACAGAAGGAGAAAACAAAAACCATGGGCAGTCTCACAAGTCACAAAACCATGTTCAACATCTCAGTCTGTTTCCTTGTAGTTTTAGTCTCTGAGTATACATACAATGTCTATGCTATGTCTTCTGTATGAACACAGTGCATTCATGCAGGGCTTTATGACACTAGGACCAGAAAGTTTTATTATCCTAGCTTTTCATTTACCACATTGTGATAGTTCATTTTATGTGTTGACTTGACTGGGTCACAGGGTCCCTGGATGTTTGGTTAAAAAGGATTTTGGATGTTTCTGTGAAGATGCTTTTGAATGAGATTAACATTTAAATTGGTAGACTAAGCAAAACAGATTGCTCTCTCAAATGTGGGTGGGCCTCAGCCAATCAGTTGGAGGCCTGACTAGAATAATAGCCTGATCCTTCCCGGGATAAGAGAGAATTCTCCTCCTTTGTGGCCTTGGAACTAGAACTGGGACATCAGCTCTGCAGATTTTGGACTTGCCAGCCTCCATAATTGCGTGAGCCAATTTATTATAAGAAATCAATCACTCTCTCTATATATATATTTAGAAACATTTGTATATATATAAAATCTTTCTCTAATGTGTGTGTGTGTGTGTATATACACATATATACGCATTACACTGTGACTTTAGCCTTTGAGAGATTTTTGAGACTTTGTTGGATAACACTTCATTGTGCGAATACTTAATACTTTTGAAAACCAATAAACCAACTCTTTTATTCTAGGGCACCTAGGTTACTTTGTTGTTGTGCACTAATTTTTTATTCTTTTGGGGTAAAATTTCCCTACCCCAAAAATGCATGAGTCTTTAAGTGTACCATTTGATGAGTTTTTACAAACGCATACACCTGTGTAACCCAGACCCCTATCCAGACATACAACCTTACATCTGGGTTATTTTTTAATGTTCAGATTTATAAGCAATACTTCAGAGAACATCTTCAAACACATATCCTTGTGCAGGTATTAGTCAAAACTCCTTGGATTGCATGTTATTGAAAATTGTCCCAGCTAAGCAAAAAAGGGCATGATAAAAACATGGTCACTGGAAGGATCTCCTGGGACCCTTGGTACTGGGATGCAATAGGGTCTTGGGACAACTAGGGCTGGGAACTAGAAAACTGTCCAGGGAGCTCCAGAGGCCTTGTGCAGCATCCGGGGGGTGCACTGCTCTGATCTCCCCTCAGGAGAGCCTCCTGCAAGTGCAGCTGACACACCTCCAGCCACTGCAGTTTTGATCCAACACATGCCAAGGCCGCACTCCCTTTTTCAGCACGCTCCCCGCTTGGTCTCTCCCAGAGGATGACAGGCAGGCAGGGCTCTTGAGCCACTAGCCCTGCTGTTTCTGCCTGTGGCAGCCTTGCATGGGGCTCCCCCATTGGTCTGGCTGAGCCTTCCTCAGACCCTCCTGTCAGCGTGGGGCTCTTCCTTCCCTCTCTCCTTTCATGGGCGTCAGGCCTGTGTGCTGGTCTGCAGGCTCTTGCTGCTCTTCCTGCCTCCTTCTGCTTCTACCCCTATATTACCCCTCCTCCCGTCCCTCTCCCCGCTGGTAAGCACTAGTTTGTTCCCTGTGAGTCTGCTTCCTTTTTGTTATATTCACTGGTTTGTTGTATTTTTCAGTGTCTACATATAAGTGATGTCATACAGTATTTGTCTTTCTCTGTCTGACTTACTGCACTATGCGTAATACTCTCTAGGTCCATCCATGTTGCTGCATATGGCAGAATTTCACTGTTTTTTTTTTACAGCTGAGTATTTTTCCATTGCATCTCTCTCTCTATATAGATCTCACATCTTCTTTATCCATTTGTCTGCTGATGGGCACTTGGGTTGCTTCCATGTCTTGGCTATTGTCAATAGTGCTGCTATGAACATTGGGGTACATGTTTTTTGGATTTAGTGTTTTTTGTTTTTTCCAGATCTACACCCAGGAGTGGAATTGCTGGATTATGCAGTAGCTCTATTTTTAGTTTTTTGAGGACCCTCCATACTGCTATGGAAGAGACTGTCTTCTCTCCATTGTATATTCTTGCCTCCTTTGTCGAAGATTCACTGACCGTAGGTGCATGGGTTTATTTCTGGGCTCTCTGTTCTGTCTCATCGATCTGTGTGCCCAGAGAGGGTCTGATTCCAAGCCTGTGCTCACTTCAGAGGTGGATGTTGGCGCCAGATCTGGGTGCTGGAATCCTCTCTGACATTTTCAATAATGGGGGGTGGGTGGGTAGAAATGTCGATCTTTCCAGAATCGTGCCCCAGGGGCAGGTTGTGGGGGTGAGTTGAGGGAAAAGAATTACTTTGAAAACCCTCCCTCAAGGTCTTGTGGTTCTCGGACTCAATGTTTTTCAAACCCCTATGTGCTTTCAAGAGGTTCCCCTCGACACCCACAAGAAGAGCTTGTTTCCTATGAGTCACTCTGGTAGATTATCTGTGATGGGGTCTTTTAAGTTTCATTTTGCGCCTCCCCTTAGCATATTGTTTCTTACTATCTGCCCACCTCACTTATCAACACGCCCTACGTGACAGCGTAGCCTCGCTATCCAAAAGTAATTTTCTTTCTTTCCTTGAACTAAATGAGGCCATCTTCTGGGCTGAATTAAACACCAATTATTTATGAAAACACCCATTTCTCTATTCCTGTCCCAACATTTGAGGTCACCAGTCTTTTTAATTTTTGCCCATCCAATAAGGAAAAAAAGTCTTTCATTTTTATCTTAATGTGATTTTCCCAATCACTAATGAGATGGAACATCTTTTCATATGTTTATCGGCCATTTGGATTTGCTCTCTTACGTGTTTGCTTATTTTACTACTGGGTTGTCTTTTTGATAAATTTTTTATACAACCTGTTTCATTCAGAGGTAGACAGACAGACATACAGATAAATATACAACCAGTTCTTTCTCCCAGTTTATTTAGTCTTGTAATTCTTTTGGAGTGTATTTTGTCAAGTTTTTGCATTTTGTATTTAGTGTCTTGTGTCAGCAGACCTTCCCTACACAAGGTTATTTATCCATTTCCTTGTTTTCTTTGATCACTTGTGTAGTATGGTTTTTTTTTTTATGTTTTGTTCTTTAATTCACCTCGAATAAATGTTTGTGAATGACTTGAGGTCGAGAATATGATTTATTTTTTCCCAACGGATACCCAGTTGACCCCACGTTATTTATTGAGTTGCCAAGTTTCATCTTCATCTTCCAGTAACCATCTCTGACTTTCCATCCTAATTTTAAAAAATCTTGAATGTATTTTTAATTTTTTAAATATGTATTACTCTTTTGCTTTTTCTTGCATTTATTTTGGTAAACATTGCAACATTTTCCCAGAATAGCACATAGGCATCTGTCAAGATTTTCAAATCTTGAGTAAAATCATATGTAATATTCTCTTAAATACTTAAAAGCCTCCTCTGCATCTATGTTTGTCTTCCTTCTCAACTTTAATGTTTATGACTATCTCACATATTTTTCTTGGTCAACTTGTAAGTTTTTCCATTTAATTATTATGGTCAAATAACCAATTTTCATTCTGATAAATGTGATGAGCCCTGAGAATTTGTGATCACATAAACTAGTTGATGGAGGTGAATTTTTCCTGTAGTAATGCCACTCGATTCTATGAACCTTTTCTGAGTAATGCCAAAAATCACATCATGATCTCTCATCAGAACATTAAAAGTTTTTTTCTATTAGCTGCCAATCAAATACGTACTCCTACAATTTTGTTTTAAGAAGAGAATTGGAAAATGCCTGAATTGCAAAAGGATGTTTTACCTGGGTACTGGAGTCATTAACTCTCTCATTTTCTGGACAATATTGCTCCAAAAGTTTACTAAGATTTGTCAAGTAACAATTAAGTATCTCTCTTACTCTTTCACTCCGAGGTACCCTATATAAACCAACATACACAAAAATAGGTGAGAAAAATATTGTTCATTTTAACATTCCTCCTCCAATACAAACTTTTCTTTTTTTACAGTTCATAAAGTTTTTAGAAAACAACTTTATTGAGATATAATTGACATACAATAGACTGCACATATTAAAAGTGTATAATTTGTTAAGTTTTGGTTTATGTATATACCTGTGAAATTATCATAATCAGGATAATGAATATATCCATCATCTCCAAAAGTTTGTTCATGTCCCTCTGTAATTCCTCATTCCCTTCCCTATCCCTCTCCCCAGGCACGTTTCCATTATACTTTGCTGCAAGATATCGAATATAGTTCCTAGTGCTATACAGTAGGACCTTGTTGCTTATCTATTTTATATATAGTAGTTTGTATCTATGTATCCCAAACTCCCAATTTATCCTTCCCCTGCTTTCCCCTTTGGTAACCATAAGTTTCTTTTTTATTTCTGTGAATCTGTTTCTGTTTTGAAAATAAGTTCATTTGTATTATTTTTTAGATTCTACATTTAAGTGACATCATATGATATTTACCTTTGTTTGACTTACCTCACTTAGTATGATAATCTCTAGGTCCATCCATGTTGTTGCAAATGGCGTATTTCATTCTTTTTTATGACTGAGCAGTATTCCATTTAGGTTGCTTCCATGTCTTGGCTATTGTAAATAGTGCTGCTGTGAACATTGTGGTGCATGTATCTTTTCAAATTAGAGTTTTTCCCAGATATATGCCCAGTCAGGCACACTGATCTGCTTTTTTGTCATCATAAATCTGTTTGCATTCTTTAGAGTTTTATATAAATGGAGTCATCAGTGTGTAATCTTTATTACCTGGCTTCTTTCACTCAGGATAATTATTTTGAAATCATCTATGTTTAATGTACATCAATTTGTCATTTTTATTGCTACATAGTATTCCATCATATAGCAATACTTGCAGTTAGTTAATCCAAAGTATTGTTGGATATTTGAGTTGTTTCCAGGTTTGGGCTATTACAAATACAACTATTATGAATGCGTACAAGTCTTCATATGGACATATGTTTTCATTTCTCTTGGATAGATACCTAGGAGGTGAATGGCTGAAGCACATGGTATGTGCATGTTTAACTTTTTAAGAAACTGCCAAACTATTTTCCGTACAGTTTCATTCCCACCAGTGTTACTGAAACTCGGGTCTCACTGCTTGCTGTTCAAAAGTCAGCACTGGAGAGGCACATGTTGGTAGAAAGGAAGTTTACTTTATTCTGGCGGCCAGCAACCGGTGGGGTGGGGTGGGGTGAGGAGGAAGGCACACTTGTATCCAAAGGTCAACTCCCTCCACTGCAAATCAGGGGGCAAGAGCTTTTAAAGGAGAGTTTCAGGGGTGCATAGGCAGACAGAGGGGGCTACGTGCAGAACAGCATAGTCAGCTCTGACAGTCATCTTAAAATTAGTCATGAGGTGGTCTGATCAGCATCATCTTGATTGTTTTGAGCACAGTTAATCTTTAGTTCCAGGGTCAGTTTGTTCCCATTTTTGAGGCTGGTTCTCGGAATTGTGGCAGCTTATGTCATGGCACAGTCTGGTCATTGTCTGGTTAACTTCTTCCACCTGGTGAGGGTTTCAGTATCTACAAAACAGCTCAAAGGATACAGCTAAAAATATTATCTATAGCCCTGGAGGAGGAACTAAATGTTCTTGACTTTGTTTAATGACTAAACTGTTGTTATTTTGTTTTGCTTGATTAATTCCCTTTGTTCCTGTACTATTTCTCTGATTAAACTTATTCTCCGGCTAAAGTTTCTCTACAGACAAAAGGCAGGCGGAGGCAATGGGCCGTTGTCTGTCCCACAGGATCCTACTTCATTTCACCAGCAGCATCTGACAGTTCCAGTGCCTCCACATCCCTACCAACCTTGGAATTGTCAATCTTTTTAACTTTAGCCATTCTAATAGATGTGTGGTGGATGTATTTCCTACCACCACCCTCTCAGATCACATTTTTAATTTGTAACATTTCCAATTCATTGTTTTTTTAGGGTAAGCCCAAAAGCCTTAAAAGCCTCATCTCATCAAAGACATTAATTATTCTTGTTTGAAGGCTTATTCAGTTAGCTCAATTTCCTATGATGTTAGGTCTCTCTTTATTGAATTTGGTGTTTGTTTTTCATATTGTTGGTTTTCCTCAGTGGTTGGTAAATTTCAGTTGTGTACTCATCTTTGTCTTGAGATTTCAGGTTATCCTGTTTGTAAGACCTGTGCCTACCTAGTGTAGCCTGGACTGGTGACTACTGGGGATGGATGAGACATGCTGACAAAAGTGTGTGCTCACGGTTGCCCTTTTGGACGAGGGTGCGCCCTTGGTGCTAGGTGTATCTGAGCCCTAGGATGCTGCCCTATTTAGCATAGTTGACTACCTGGCAGACTCCATTGCTACCCTGACTTGACCTGGGCCGCTGAGGGGGCATAGGAAGAGCCAAATTCTCCAGCTGTCTCTGCTGAAATGCTTCAACCTATATCCTGATGGGAATCTAGACTTCCTCCTGCCTCCTGGCTTGGTGTCTCTGAGCTGAAAGCTTCCTTAAAGCTGGTCCCCCTCTTCAAAGGCATTCACCTGCATGGCTTGTGGGCTGTCATATCCCTTGCCCATCCTTGCCCATCCAATCCCATCAAGCCTTCATCTTTCAGGGATTCATCAAAATTTCTGACCTCTTCTTGTTTCAACAGTGGCATAGAATTTTAAATACATGTTTTTAATGACATTTTGAGGACTTTGGGTTGGGATGGGGAAACTAGAATGTATACTTAATCATACTTTTAAAGTAGAAAATAGCTCACACCGTGTGCCAAGCCCTGTTAGCAGTTAGGGTCCTGGCAAAGAATGGATGGCAACCTTAGCTCTGGTGCAAAGACAATTTAATGAAAGGACCATTTGCAGAGATGTGGGCAGGGTTAAGGAAACCAGCTTGGAATGGTGAGGTGCTCAGGAACTAGTTAAAGGGGGAAGTGGTAACCACCCCTAGGCCTGAGGGGGTGAGGGGACAGCACGGTGTTACTTGAGCCTGCCACAGATACCTTCAGGGGACCATCCTTTAAAAACTGGTTTGTGAAGGGGTATCCACAGCCCGGGCAGCATCACTGAACACAGGGCTGGTGGAGGTGGGGCAAATGCCCTGACTTCTGCCTTCTCTCTGATCTTCCATCTGCTCTCCTGTCTGATCTTCCATCAGTGCCTGCATCAGACTGCAGGGGTCCCAGCCACATGGTCCATGGGGTGAGTCAACCTCCAGAGATGGGGAGTGGGGAGAAAGACAGAGGGCAAGCAGCACAGCCCTCTTTCCAGCACTTCATGTGTGTCATCACCTCCAGCAGTTCCGAGACAGCCCAAGGAGGGAAGCGTATTATCCTCATTTTACAAAAGAGGGAGCCCAGGCACTGTGATCCAGGGACACCTCAGAATTTCCCTCTGCTCTTCCCTCTGCCTGGTGCGCCTTCCCCTCCTCTCTAGCTCACTGCTCCTTATGCTTCAAGTTCAGTTTGATTTAGGTCTGTGATCTAAGTGTCCTCAAGATACCTAGAGAAAGGATTCTGACTTCCCGAGATGAGGTGCCCCCACATTTCCTCCCAACGTTTCATTATGAGAAAGTTCAAAACTGCAGGAAAGTTGGACGAATTGTATGGAGAACACCCCCGTACCCCTGTGCCCACTTCTCAAAAGCACTTCCACACTGTTGTCCATCAACTTGTCTATACCTCCACTGACTTGTGAGTCCCCTAAAGGAAGGGCTGCGAGTGATCAGTCTTCACATCTTAGGGTCTACGGCAGCCTGGCACACGGAACGTTGTCAGTAACTATTTGATGGATTGATAATTCACAAGTCATTTGGTATTTTCCAGGAAAGGAGGAGAATTTTATTTATAGAACACATACGGGTGGTTTTCACACATCATGTTGGTGCACTGCATTCATTATTTCACCAGCGCCTTGCGAATCAGACGAGGCTGGGTTATGGTCTCTGTTTTATAAGACCAAGACAGGTTTCATAATTTGCTCAAGGCTCACGTCGTCTCCCTAAGACATCTGGGATTCAGATCATCAAGCTGCCCTCAAACCCATGCTGGTGACGTTGCATCATTGCCTTCTCAACAGACTGGAGGCTACTTGGGGCTGGGGAATTGTGCATTTCTGAATGTCCTGGGACCTAGCAACTCCAGGTACAACAAATTTTTTTTTCAGTATTTGTTTGTTACTGGTGATTCTTTTTATTTCAGTGTGGCTTTATTACCATTTCTGTGTGTATGTGTATAATAACATATTTGTATAGATATATAGATACACATGTGCAGAACAACACAAAATCAGAGAATTTAGAGTTACAGCAATGCAGTAACTTAGCACGAAAAACGTGAGTGCTATGGGTGAAATTCCAGCAGCCACTTCACCCAGAAAAGCAACCCTTTTCTTCCCCTTGTCGTCTTCTTGCTCAGCAGAGAGCTTCTAACCAAGAATACTCTGTCCAGCAAGGCGCTCATTCAGATTTGGTAGAGAAATCAAAAGCTTCACAGATTAAAAAAAATTTTAAAGAATTCAGCACCACCAAACCAGCTTTACCACAAATGTTAAAGGACCTTCTCTAGTTGTTGGATTCAGTCCCACTTGTCACGGAACCCATACCAGTCATTCGGAAGCCACCTGAGCAAGATTCACTTCCCAGGTTAAGTGCCTGGAGATTGCCCGCGTTACAGAATGGACCAAAAAGTAGTGGCAGAGCTGGATCTAGAATCCAGCCCCAACAACAAATATTTTTTGAAAGAATGAATAAATGAACCTTTGGTGAGTATTTTCACACTACTGGAATTCACTTCTGGAACATGGCATTCACTGCTGGCCGTTCACTCACTGCGGAAGTATGGCACCTGAAGGGCACTGATACATCACTTCGAATGACCTCTTGACTTAGTAAAGGAGGGCTCTGAGGCTGGGGTGGGCGGTGACAGCCAAGGCCATGCAAGGAGCCAAGGGCAGAGCCAGGGTGCTGGCTCCCTGCCCAGTGATTTCTTTTCCCTTCCTCTCTGGATCCATCCAATCATCTGGGTTGGTGCCACTCACTAATCCAAGGCCTAGAGACCCACAGAAACTGTGTTTCCCAAGAGCCTCTCTTGGCGTGTGGGTGCCCACCGAGCCCGCCTGTCTTCCTTCTTCACAGAGGGTTCCATGGATTTCAGAGGCTTGAAATTGTCTGAAATTGTGTTTATATACTTTTTTCAGGAGAGGATCCAGAGTTTACATTAGGCTCTGAGATACAAAAATCATGACCCCCAAAGTGAGTGGGGGTTCCTTTATGTATTCTCTCCAGAGGTTCCCCAACTTTTGATTGAAGAGACAAATAGAATTTTCCAAAGAATATTAGAATGCAAATTTCTGCAAAATTGGCCCATTCAAAAGAAATGAACCACCCTCTCAACACTAACGTAGTATAAAAGGACAATTTTAACTTCTCCAAACAAGAAGGACAAGTTCTTTGCGGGAGAAAAGCGACAGGCCTTCTTCCAGTTAGATGAAGTAGCTTTAACTCACTACGTGGTCCTTGTTAGGTTCACTTTGCCCTTGACTGAAAATGTCAGTGTGGACCAACCTTTGGAAGGAGAAGGGGCCACTAAACAGCTTGTGTCCTGGCGGCTGTGGAGAGTGTTCCCTGAAAGGCACCCCCGGAGCTGGCCAGGTGTGGGTTCCATTGGATCTGTGGGTGTATTTCCACCGGGGAAGCTGCCACTGGCTGTTTCCTGGGCTTGTGAGATGGGAATGAATGCGGGTCACATGGGGAGGTGATGTCATTGTCCATGGACTTAAGTTTCCTCACAAGGGTTTTGGGTGAGAATTTGAAGAATACAGGCTCTGAGTGGCCAAAACAACCCACTGTCTCCTACCCCCTTTGAAGGGCAGCACTGGGTGGGCGCGGGGCTGTGGCCTGTGAGATGGCCCCACTCCCTTCGGGTTGCCCAGGGCTCTGCGTCCTCCCTCCTGCACTAGGCTGATGCGTTTGGGACAGGCCCTTGTTCCTTCTGCCATGGGTTCCCCCATAATGGACCTGGCTGGCGTTGTCTCCAGCTAGACCCACTCTCTCCTTGGCTGAGGACAGGCAGGATTGAGGCTTCATAGATTTTTCAGGAGGAACGTTGGCCCCACCAGGAATGGGTCTCTTGGCGGGGAGGTGAGAGCAGCAGACCAGCACAGCAGGCTGCGGGTAGGGAGTCCTTGTGTCCCTGCAGCTCCACATACAGTAGAGTCTCCTGAGTGTCCGTCTCGCCCTTCCTTCCTCCCTCCCTCCCTCCCTTCCTTCTTCCCTCTGTCCCTCCCTTCCCCCCTTCCTCCCTCCCTTCCTTCCTTTAGCAATTCTTCCTTTTTTTAATTGATGTATAATTGATTTACAATGTTGTGTTAGTTTCAGGTGTACAGCAAAGTGATTCAGTTATACATATACATATATATTCTTTATCAGATTCTTTTCCATTATAGGTTATTACAAGATACTGAATATAGGACCTTCTTGTTTATTTTGTATATGGTAGTTTGTGTCTGCTAATCTCAAATTCCTAATTTATCCCTCCTCACCCTTTCCCCTTTGGTAACTATAAGTTTGTTTTCTATGTATGTGAGTCTGTTTCTGTTTTGTAAATAAGTTTGTGTCTTTTGTTTAGATTCCACATATGAGTGATACATGGTATTTGTCTTTCTCTTTCTTACTTCACTTACTATGATAATCTTTAAGTCCATCCATGTTGCTGCAAATGGCATTATTTCATTCTTTCTTATGACTGAATAGTATTCCATTGTGTGTGTGTGTGTGTGTGTGTGTGTGTGTGTGTGCGCACAACTTCTTTATCCAGTCATCTGTCGATGCACATTTAGGTTGCGTCCATGTCTTGGCTATTGTTTATAGCGCTGCTATGAATATTGGGGTGCATGTACCTTTTCAAGTTAGAGTTTCCTCTGGATATGTGCCCAGGAGTGGGATTGCTGGATCATGTGGTAAGTCTATTTTTAGTTTTTTAAGGACTCTCCATACTGTTTTCCATAATGGCTGCACCAAACTACATTCCCACCAGCAGTGTAAGAGGGTTCCCTTTTCCCCACACCCTCTCTAGCCCTTACCATTTGTGGACTTTTTAATGATGGCCATTCTGACTGGTGTGAGTTGATACCTCATTATAGTTTTGATTCCTGAATGTTTGAGTGACAGGTGCTATGGAGCATCTAGCACGTGCCTGACAATTGCTGGGACCTCAGTTTCTACATCTCTAAAAGGAGTTGATGAGGCCCTCCTGCTCCAGACCCCCTGTTGCAGCGCAGGCAGGATTCCCTAGCCGTCTGTGTGCTCTGGGGCAGGGCAGGCACCAACCCATCAGCAGGGCTCCTTCTTGATGCTGCTGCACTGACGTGTTTGTAGGCGCTTCCACGTCAGGTCCTCTCCCACCCAGGGGCCCTTTGTGATCTAGCTGTTAGTATGTCCAGGCGACATGAGAAACTGTGGACTCGGAGGGGAATCCACTTGTTGAAGGTCATGTACCAAGCAAGGGTGTAGCACACGTGTGGTCTGGGAGGGCTGTGGGAATGCCTTTCACTCCAGATGGTACCAATAAAGAGCCCTTTGCCTAGTTTGTTGATACAGCAAAACAATAAACAAATGCCTTTTGGAAACAGTTGGGGGACATAATTAGGGAAGAATTGACCAGAATGTCAAATCATTGAACCTTTTCAAGGAAAACTCTAGTATCATTTTCAGATACACTACAGATGAGAACCAAGAATAAGCTACTGTCTGACCCAGCTGGGGCCCCTGCAGCACCTGCTTAAATACCAGATAAGAATCTTGAGGGATTACTCCTGGTTTATAAACTAATTTGCATGGTTTGCTTAATAAGCACATTTACATGGTTTTAGATGGTTTCTGAAGGCCTTGAAAGCAGTTTGGGTTCTTAAAAAAGTTATAGAATCCCCTGCTATGTCATTTGCCCTGTGAATTGGTCTAGCAAACCATACTTTTATTTTGTTTTTGAAATCATAAACAGATGTTTATGTTTAGACTGCTGGCTCCAGCTTAAACACAGGCTTTCTGTTTCTTCTCTGCCCAATTTGCTCTTTAAGGGGCAGGGAGGGGTGTTCTAACCAGGCTGGAGTCCTGTCCCTGGGTCCCTCCCCTGAGCTGCCTCCAGCAACTGGCTGCCCCCTTAGCAGCCGGCCTCCTGGGAGAGGAGAGGGCCCTTGGGGATAGAAGAGAGAGGGTGCCAATGAGTAGGGCCTTCTGGGCCAGTCTGCATGGCCATGAGAAAGTCCTCCTCTTGTCTTGCCTGTCCCACCTGACAGCTGAGGGGGTTAAAGTGACAGAGAAGCTTGGTGTCTGACACAAGGATGCCCATAAATGTGTCCCCGTACTTTTCCTTCAGCTCCCCAGGAATTCCCAGCTGGCCTTCCCGACCCTCTTCTGGCCCAAAGGGTGGGCATAGGAGCTGGGGGTCTGGCTCAGTGAATGCCCCGGGGAGGAGAACTGAGTGTGGTTCTCATTCTAGCTCCTGGAGAGCTATGTGCAGCTGTGGAAGTCATTTCCAAATGCTAAGGCGGACAGAGGGGGACAGCCAGGGTGGGCTAGGAGCCTACAGTGCTAGATGGACCAGAGTGGAGAAGCCAGGGGCCAGAGAGAAGGGGGCCCTAACGAGAGCCCTGTGCCCTGGCAGGGAGGGGAGGAGGGCATCCAGGCACCGCCTCAGTCTGCAGTAGCTGAGGGGAAGATGCCCAGGGAAGACTGAGGGGATGGGGTGTGGGCTAGGAGCAAGACATACCTAGGGCCATCAGCAGCAGAACCCTTGGTTCGAATCTGACCTTTCCCAGTATCTGGGGGACTAAGCAACTGGGGGGCTTTGGGCAAGTTATCAAACATTTTTAGCCTCAGTTTACTCATCTGTAAAGTGGGACTCTTAGGAAAAGTAAATGAAATCATGCATTTTTACACATGACATGTTTCACAGTAGGCACTTAAGAAATAGTCAATAAAGGTAAAAGCAAATTGTAAACCCCCAAGTCCCATCCTCACCTTGCATTTATTGTAGGTTTGTACCTCTTAGGCACCTATGCCCGAGGGCAGGGGCACCTTGGTTGATTCTGGTCGGAATACCCTTTCTCCCAAATATTGGCTCCCCACCTTGTGGGTCTCAAATTGTTTGGAGGTAAAATGGGGAATAGTTGGGGTGGAGTTGGCTTTTCTGGGTGCAGGAGGGGCAGTGAGGAGGGAGGAGCTGAGGCCATCCCTCCAGCCCAGCCTCAGCTCTTCCCAGCCCTCCTTCCTGGGAGTAAGGCTCCATGCTTGCTCTCCCACCCTCCCCAGGCTCCTTGTCTCCCCCCACCGCTTGAGCTTGTTGTCCTGGGAATATATGCCAACATTCATTCATTCATTCATTCAGCAGTGTAGACTGAGCACTTGCCAGGTCCTGCTAGGGGCACGGAGGCGGTG
This sequence comes from Camelus dromedarius, assembly GCF_036321535.1. Classification (NCBI taxonomy): domain Eukaryota; kingdom Metazoa; phylum Chordata; class Mammalia; order Artiodactyla; family Camelidae; genus Camelus; species Camelus dromedarius. The sequence continues at coordinate 33,314,280 of NC_087443.1, read as the reverse complement.
ACGAGCAAGATAGAATAAGACAGCACCGGACAGGAAAATGCCGAGACCCAGTGACAGCACCCACCCATTCAGCTTTCTTCACTGCCTCCCCAACTCCACCCCAGGGCCGTTGTTCTAGAGGGGAGCTCTAGGGGGAGGGCGGAGTGGTGGGCAGGGCTGTGTCCTTGATGCCTGGAAGGCTTGGAGTCACGATGGCCCTGCCATGAGTTTGAGGATGGTCTCCCTAATGCTAGAGGGCTGAGCTGGATTTTGTCAAGTCCTGGTTTGACAGAGATGGGAAGGTAGGCTCAGGAAGGTCAAGGCAGAGACTAGCTAAGAAGCCAGCAGCCGGCTACAGGAAATAGTTTGGTGGTTTCTCAAGAGGTTAAACAAATACCATATGACCCGGTAATTCCATGCCTCGGTATATGTCTAAAAGAAGTGTGAGCAGGGACTCAAACAGAAACTTGTACCCCAATGTTCACAGCAGCATTAGTCACAATAGCCGAAAGGAAGATACAACCCAAGTGTCCCTCGATGGATGAATGGATACACAGTGATATATTCATTAGAGTGGAATATTAGTCAGTCATAAAGGGAGTGAAGTCCTGACAGCCTACAACACGATGGACCGTGAAAACATTATGTGGAGTGAAAGAAGCCAGACACAGAAGACAAACACCGTATGATTCCAGTTGTCCAAGGTACCTAGAGTAGGCAAGTTCATAGAGACAGAAAATAGAATAGAGGTTACCACAGGCTAGGGGGAGGGCGGAGTTATTGTTTAATGGGCACAGAGTTTTAGTTGGAGAGGATGAAAAAGTTTTAGGTATAGAGAGGTGTGATGCTTACATGACATTGTGAATGTATTCAATGCCACTGAACTGTACACTTCCGAATAGTTAAAATGACAAATATTATGCTCTGTATATTTTATCCAAAAAAAAAAAGTGAGTGGCAGGTGGCATGAGGAGATTGTTCTTGCTGAGACCATCGCCCAATAGTGGGTCATCTTCAGCCACCCGTAGGCACTGTATTGTGAAGACAATGAAGGTGAGACATTAGGGGAGACAGTGCAAAATACATTGTTGACTCCTCAGGAGTCATATGGTGGGGCGGCTGGAGAAGGTTCGGGACAGATGTGAGGGGAGGCTCCTCAGCTTTCTGGGAGACCTCACTTCTAAAACAGGGATGAGGACATCCACCTCATAGGGCTGCTGGGAAGGGGGAACGCGCGAATACACGATCAGCCCTCAAGACGCTATAGTAAGCACTCAAGAAATGTTATTGATTAGTATTTCAATCTAATCAGTTTGGTGGTGGTAGTGAGAAAAATAAGGGAAGTGAAGAGGCAGGGAAAGGCAGTGAGGCCCCTCAATGATGGCAACTTGGAAAAATGCCTCACAAGTGAAATCACATGAAGCCCCATGTTCCTGCAGGAGAGGGCGTGGTGGAGGTGGTCAGGGTGTCCTCAGTTACTGCCTCCCACTGGAGGCAGGACCTTGGCTGAAGGTCCCCGGTCTCAAAGGTGATGACTCCCATGAATAAAGAAGAAAGGGAGACCAAGAGGGTTTTCCTGGGGGATCAGCCTCCTTTGTGATGGTTGATTTCATGGGGAGTTTGGGTTTCCTGGGGGAGAAGCCAGTGTCCTGCCAGCAGGCTGATGCCATGGCCCTTTTGAGAAGAAACAGGGAACCAGCTGTTGTGGAGATTAACTGTGAGCCCAGATGTGCAGTCAAACCCCGCCATAAACAGATCACCATTATAACCTGCAGAAAAGCAGCCGCAGCTCTGGTTCTGGCTGGCCAGGGTTTCCTATCTGGCCTTTAGGAAGAGAAGTGCCAGGGGTGCAGGATTTCCTCTAGCACTGGACGGGCAGTGCTGTTGGGGTAGGCCCACCAGCAGACTCGGGGTGATGGGGTTGTTGGGTCCTTCGACCACGCCCACCAAGTGTCAGGTACCAGATGGCTTGAGGAACCAGGGCTCAGCCCCTCCCGGGTAGAAAGCCATGCAGAAATCATTGTCTTAGCTCCTCATTTTACAGCTGAGGACTCGGGTCTGGAGGGAGTTTTATGTGGTTGGGATGTACTAAAGAGAACTGGCTGGGGTGGGGGCTGTCTTGGGTCAAAGTCAAGGTTCATGTGGTAAGTCTCCATGGTAGTCCAGGATGCGCATATGGCCGGGTCCTTTTATCTGTGGCCTGGGTTGGCTTCCAGCTCTTGGCTGCTTTCGAGGGTCTTGTCTGTGATGGGGTTTGGTCTCTTTCTGTGCGACAGTAACCCTAACCACCTGGTGAGAATCTCACCTGTGACCCTGGTCTCAGCTGCACCAGGCCCACCCACCACCCCACCCCTCTCCCTAATAGTAGGAAGCCAGGCAGATGCCCAGTCTGCCTCTGCCTGTGTGTGTGGCTGCCTGGGCTGTGGAAATCTTGCCTGGAAAGGACCTTGCCAGGCAGAGGGCTGGGGTGTGGGAGGGGAACTCCATGAGTGGTTAAGGTAGTAGGCTGGTCCTTCTGGGGTCACAACTTGCCTAGACTGAGTGGGTACCAGCTGTGCCCAGAGAAGGAGCTGCCCCAGCTGGAACCAACTCAGTTGGTGACTGAGCCCATTGAGGAGTAAGAGGTCTGGGTAGGTAACAATCAAGGGCCATCCGTCACCTTCCGTGGGAGGTTCTTGCTTCTACTGTCAGTAACAGAGGAAGGCGGCTGACCCAGTCCCATGTCTACTTTGACCTGGGCAGTGTGCGGCCCTTCTGTGGCCCCTTCATAGAAGGAGGAGTGAGGGACAGCTACTGCCTGGGCTGGAATCAGCTCAGTGGTCCTTCTGCCCAACCAAGTCAGAGAAAGGACCAGAGATTCAGACACAGAATCCCTGATCCATGACCAGGGCTGGACGTTATAAGGAGGCAGGTTTCTGTGTTACATGATGATTCATGGTTTGAACCATCCATGTGTAGAGCAGCTGCCTCCAGAGGGAGTGAGCTCTCTGTCTCTGGGAGAGTTCAACCAGACGCTGAAAGATCCCTTAGTAGGTTTCATTCATTCATTCATTTATCCATCTAATCATCCACCCACTATTTTTCAAGCATTAATGTGTCAGGTGCTGGACCAGTGGATTCAACTATGAATAAGATAGAAATGGCCCTTGACCTCATCGTGCTGTGATGGGGAAATAATGAGGACTGTGGGGGCAGGGTACAGGGACCTGTATGTGACCTAGATGTGGAAGCCAAGGAAGCCTTCCTGGTGGAAGCCATGTTTGAAACTGAAGCCTGAAGGCTGAGGAGGACTTAGTCCGGGTGGAGGAGAAAAATTCCAGAAAGAGGAGGCAGCATTTGTGAAGGGCTAGAGAGAGCGTGGCTGACAGAGGAATCAACAGGCTCAGTGAAGCAGGGCTTAGCGGGGTGGGGACCAGGGGGATGGGGGGAGGGGAGGCATGTGGGTCACATTAGGGGATTTGAACTTTATCCCAAGAGCGACAAGGAACCAATGAAGCGTTTTATGCAAGGCAATGATGTGGTCAGATGTGCATCTTAGCTGGTTTTCCCAGAGGCAGATCTTGAGACAGGGATTCAAAAACAGGTAGTTTATGTGGGAGGTGATTCCTGAAAGTAGCAGTCAGGGAGTGGGGAATTGAGACAGGGACAGGAGATGGCTAAGAGAGCATGTGTGGTCAAGCAAGTCACGTTGTGAGTACTGGAGCTTAACCTTGTTGGGAAACTTTGGGAGCCAGTGCAGAATATGTCCCTCAGAGTTATTCTCCACTAGGCAGAGGGAACTGGGGTATTTACACACACCTCCCATCAGCCATTGGTTGAGGCTGTTCTAGGCTGGAGAGGGCAGGGACACTGTTCCTCAGCACTTCTGGCCTCCCCATGGGGCAGGCAGAGTGGCCCCCAGCACGGGCTCTCAGGCAGAAAGGCGGGACTGGCATGGAGTGGGGCTGAGGGGATATGGGCACGATGCCAGCACCGCTGTGGCTGTGGGGTGGAGAGGCTGCACTGGACAGACAGGAGCCTAGAGATCAGTGAGGAGGCTACAGGAAGACTAGTCCCAGCAAGAGATGTTGATGGCCTGGGCTAGCGAGGCTTTGGTTATGAGCGGAAGGCAGCAAGTGTCAGGAGGCAGAAATGGCTGGCCTTGGTGACACATGTGGAGGAATGACGATCACTCTAAAGAGGATTCACAGCCTCTCAAAGTGGCGAGGGGCCCCCTGCACCTCCCCTCAGGCTCTCCCCACGCCCCCGTCCTCCAGCAGATCCCCCTCTGCTCACACATGTCAGAGACACGCCGCAGCAGCCACAGCAGTGAGGGCCACACCTCAGTGACCACGGAGTGTGTTTGAAGGGAGATGAAGGCGCTGTGGCAACTGCTTAAAAAACAAAAACTGCTCTGTGGTTAGCACCAGACCCAAGTCTTGGAAGAAATCACTTAGGCAGGGAGAGAGAGAGAGGAAAAAAAAAAAAAAAGCAATCCAGCCCAGTCCCCCAGCCCCTAGCCTGAGTGCCATCCCACTCCCTGAATCTCCCTCCATGTCCACATCCATCTTCCCATCAGACACAGGCCATAGGCGGACAGATGCTCCATACGGCTTGGTCACTGGCCCCAGGACCTGGTTGACAGAAGGCGCTCAGTACCGTCTGTGAATGATGGAATCTGTGAACGGTCCCTGCCCTCTGTGCTCCATGACCTTGGCAGGTTGGTGCCGGGGGCAATTGAGTGGTGGCTCTAGGGACATGGGCCCACCAGGCAGGGGTGGGAAGATGGTTGGCAAAGGGGATGGGGGTGTTGAAGCAGTAAGAGAGAAGATGGGATAGTGTCATCACCAGGGTTTTCAGTTGCCAGAAATAGAAGCCAAGTATGGATGAAATAAGTAGAAAAAGAATTTAGCCCTTAACCACTGATGGGTGGGAGGTAGTGTATGGACACCCAGCTCTCTCCACCCCAGCTGGGGTAACTCTCTTCATTGGCTCTGGTTGCCGGCAGTGGTGACTTGCTGGATAATTCCCCTTTTATGGGGCACGCTCCCTCCCCTGCTCACTTCCTCTCTCCCCTACTGGGGCTTCCTAGGATCTCCTCCCATGTAATTACCTGTGCTCAAATCCTGTCTCAGCTTCTGCGTCTGAAGGGACCTCGTACCCCAGGGCAGCTGCATCTGACTGGCAGACCCAGTCACACATCTTTTCCTAGTTGCAGGGGAGTTTGGAGAAGCAAGAACTGGACATTTTCTGCTTCCCACCGGGATCCATGGGTGATGTGTTGTCAGGGTCTCTTTAGGAAGCTGTCTCAATCTATTCAGGCTGCTATAACAAAATACCATGGACTGGGGGCTTATAAACAATAGAAATTTATTTCTCACAGTTCTAGAGGCTGGAAGGCCAAGATCAAGGTGCTGGCAGATTCAGGGGGCCTGCTTTCTGGTTCATAGAAGGAACCTTCTCGCTGTGTCCTCACGTAGGGAAAGGTGCCAGGGATCTCTCTGGGTAATCACCCCAAAGGCCCCATCTCGTAATACCATCACCTTGGGGATTACAATTTCAACCTACGCCTTGTGGGGAGATGCAAACATTCAGACCACAGCCCAGGTACATTCAAGTGATGATGACTGGGCGAGGGTTTACAAAGGCGTAGGGGGGTGTGGAAGTGGAAGGGACAGTACAGTAACTCAGGATTAGCAGTGGTGGGTCGGTTACCATCCCTAGGTCTAAAGGGATGAGGGGAGGGGGCAGTGGCTGGAACCCAGAAAGAGAGAGACATGCAGAGACCTCCTGGAGAGGAGCAGTGACACAGGGATGCAGCCAGCCCCAGGCCACTGCACTGAGAGGCACTGAGGGGATGCTCATCCTTCCCACTTCCCTCCGGTCCCCTGCCCACTGACGGCTGGAGCAGGGTGGAGCAGGGTGAGGATGAGACCTGGGGGGGATAGCAGGCACACTGGGGAATTGCCCGAGCAAACAAGTGGCCTCAGGTATGACAAAGGGCCCATGAAATGTCAATGAGAATGTCATGTTAGGGCTGAGGGCTCCACAGCTGTCCCTCCACAACATTGGCCATTCCTTCTCCTGGGTAATACCATACCTACCCACCAAGGGCCCTCCTGTCCAAGTCCCCCTGGTCTGGTCTTGTGACTCACAGAGACCTGGCCTGGCCACTGACTTCTGTGACCACAGTCAAATCACTTCTTCCCAGCCTTGGTTTCCCTATATCCAGAAACAGGAGGTTAACCAGCTGACATTTCAGGACTTTTTCTGGAAGCACTGACCTTCTAGAAAGGCTCATATCCCCCTTCTAAACGTCCTGGAAAGGGAGTAAAAAAAAAAAAAAAAAAGATTGTCCTTTTGGGGAAACCAAGGCACAGGGAGCAGAGGGACTTGCTAGAGGTCACTGAGTACGTGGGTACCAGAACCAGACTCTTGTCTCTTGTCAGAGCCGTTCCCTGAGCCAGGCCTGCCCTGGCCCTGCTTTCCCTGTGGGTACAGCCCAGGCCCATGTTTATTTTCAATTAACGCAGCAGCCAGCATGAAGTTTCACGATTTCCCTTGTGCTCTTGTTTGTGTGTGTGTGGCCGTGAACAGAAAGGCGTAAGAACGGTGGTTTCGACCAGGCTTCTAGAGCTTACCAATCCCTCTGCCTCAGCTGGGGATTCAGGGTCAGTGTCATGTCATTGCTGGGCTTTTGAGCCTATGGGTCAATACGGACCTCAAAGGGCTTAATTTGTTGGGAGTTTCACAGAGCCAGGAGAGCCGTGCCAACAACTCTGAGCCCCCTCTGAGAATGGCACTGCACAGCCAAAACCTACCAGGTCTAGGAGGCTGCCCTGAATCTTGCCACCCACCCCATTTGCCTGTGTTCTGAGGCCTGTGTCCCAGACACATGAAACAAAGAGCACTTCATTTTATATCATAACCTGAGGCGCTGGGGTTCACTGCTTGCCCAGGCCAGGAGGCCGTTAGATACCACCTCATTGGAACCACTGCCTTCTCATGCTGAATTATGGGACAGGGGAGAGCTGTTCAGCCAGCCAGATGGGTTCTGTTGAAATCAGAGTTTTCAACCTGATTGTTCCAGATCAGTCATGGCCGGCATACATGTTCTTTTTGGCTTGGACCATGTTTGCCCACATCGGTTTATTTTTACAAAGTAGCATGAGTTGCCAACACTTAAAAGTCAAATTGGGATTTCTATTTACTTTAAGAAACTAGAAGACCTGGCAGCACTGGGCTCACATTTCTGCCTGGGAATGTTTGACTTGTGCAAAGCTGCCCGCCCCCCGCCCCCGATAACCATGTGCCTTTCAGCTCACCGTAGTCCTCACCACTCTCTATTGTATCCCTGCTTGGAGCTGAATGTCTGTTGCCATTTATCACTGAGTTTATGCTTCTGTTTCTCACATCAGAGAGTTACAAGGAGTAAAATATTTTGGGTCCCCCCATTTCCAACAAAAGTGGAAAAACTATTTACATTACCTGCCTACCCCTGGGGTGAACCACCTGTCCTGTCATGTAGGTTTGAAAATGTAGAAGTTTATCTCCAGCTGTGTTTGGGCCCCCTCCTCTCCTCTGCCAGAACCGTCACCATCATGGTTATCAGATCCCATTTATTGGTTCTCTGTCAGGCTGTGTACACAATGAGACAGGACAAGACAGCCCTTGATTTGTCTCAGAGGCAAAGCTTGGTGGGCAAAGAAAACAGAGCAAACAGAGCATCTGGGGCCTAAGGGGTTAGATCTAATATGAAAGAATTCACCATGTTAGAAAGGGCTGCAAAGGAATGGTGCAAATGACACGAGGCAGCCTGGTGGGAACAGCCTCCTGGCCTTCTGTCCAGTTCCAGACCTAAGCTGTGGCCTGTGTGGCAGTGGCTGAAGGGTGTGGCTCAGCCCCAGCCCGTATCCGGGGCTCGAGAATATTGAAGAGCTAAGGTAGTCTGGACAGGGAGATTCAGGGCTGGCCTATAAATTCAGCCACCTCATTGGAGGGGAAAAACAGCCTCAGTTTTCTGTCTAATGGGGACCTGATGATAGGCCCTCTGGGTCCTGTGTGAGACCCCTTCAGTCTGGCACTCTGGTGCTCTCAGGACCTGCTGGTCTCACCACACTGCCCCACTCCGGTTTCCTGGGGGATCCCCCAGAAGCCCTTGGGGGGCATACTTCAGGCACGTTTCCCCTGCCAGGTGAGGCAAGCACTTGGCTTGGTAAAAGAAACTCAGGTGACCGTGCTTCAGGTGGCAGTTCACCTTATGTGAGCCCGAATGTGGAGTCCGGTCACAGGTGCCGAGAAGGTCATCATCCCAGCCATTGTCCGCATCCCAGACCTGCACCCTCAGGGGCCCCCCCGTGGTCAGAAGCACATCCCCGAAGTCCAGCTGTGTCATCCACCGAGGGTGGTTGTTGTTCCACACTGTGCTTGTCCTTTGCTCCTGGCCTCCAAAGAAGACTTTCAGATAGGCGTCTGTTTTAGTGATCCAGTCCCCCCACAGACCTGTTGCCAGGAAGTTCATGACCTCCAGCCGGGCCAGGCCCCTCTTCCGGGGACAGCATTCCTGGTTGATGGCTCCCGAGCCATGGCACACACACTGGCACGGGTCCTTGGGGTTCTTCCGCTGCCCTGGGGGGCACGGCCGGCTGCAGTCCCTCCAGCGAGCCCTGTCCCTCACGTACTTGCTCACAGCCTGCCTCAGCGCCTCCCGCCGCGGGTCCTGGCTCTCCAGGAGCACGTGCAGAGGCTCCAGCGTGTAGTCCACCAGGCCGGGGCTGTCCTGCAGTGAGGCCACCCAGGCTGAGAACTGCTCAGGCCCAGCCTGGTTCCCGAACAGCAGGTCGTGCATGGAGGTGTGGTGGCCACCAGTGACTTCGGAATGGCGTTCCCGGTAGGCCTGGTGGAAGGAGGTCCCCATCTTGTGCTGCTGCTTCTTATCTTCACACGCCTTGAGTGCGGACGAGGAGCTGGCGCGGCCGCTGATGCTGACCTCGGCCTCTACGTCCAGGCAGTCCTCGATCTCCTGGGCTGTGAGCCCATCCAGGGCCAGCTCGCAGGTGCGCAGGGCGGTGAGGGCCGAGGTGCGGCCGCCCAGCTCCACGGACCGGATGAAGTGTGTGCCGTAGCTGGAGATGAGTCTGTGGTAGCTGGGCTCGGTGGAGGCGTTGAAATAGGGGGGCAGGGTCCTGAGGGCCCTCTTGAAATCGGGGTGGAGCGGGGGAGTGTGCACCAGGTGAAAACTGTGAGGGGAAAGAAATAGAGCAGGTGGGTCCAGTAGTATTTCCCCATTCAGCAACTCCCTCACAAGTGCTCAAGGTCGAAGGGAGTGGCAGAACTAGGACCTGAACCCAGGTGGCCTGGCTCCAAGGCCCAAGCTCTCAGCCACTAAGCCAGCAGGGATATGCGCTTTGCCCATGGCTCCTTCATGACCTGAGTACTCTGTGTGGGTATTTTTGCCTTTTTTTTTTTTTTTAAGTTTTTTCTTTCCTTTTCATCTTCTAATTTTAAAGGTGATGATACTGCTCTGATGGTGTCCCTCTAGCTTTGGAACCTAGTCCTCTGGCCTCTGTCCCCTGGATTGGGCCCTGGATGCCTGGGCTCCTCCCTGACAGCTCTGGCCGTGCAGGCGGGAGGTGCCCTGCGCCACTGTGTGGGAAACGTGGCCTCCCGTGAGAGAGCAGAGTGGGTAGAGACCATGCCTTTCTCGGGGTGACTAGGCCCGAGGGCTGGGGGCATGGCTACTGTTGTTCAACCTGTGGCTCCAGTTCCCAGCACAGAGCCTGGTGAGGCAGACCCAGGGATAGGAGGGACTCAGCCAGGTCTCCTGCCCACAAGAGACTGGAAACGCCCAAGAAAGTGGGGACTGGGTGATCAGTAGACCTGAATGGCACCATTTTGGGGCTCTAAGCACAGCTTTGCACACTTCCCCTCTGTTTGTTCTTGCCCTGTGCTCTTCCAGATCAGGGCCTCAGGGAAGGAGGTATGTGAGAACCAGGATTGTCATCTCCTCCTGGTGGAAGTATCCTTTGGGTTCCCCAACCTGCTGGGTTCCTAACCACCCAGAGTTTCCCATGCCTTTTTCAGGTCCCCTCCACCCGCACCCGCAGCGCTCACCTGTAGAAATGACACTCCACCGAGTCCAGGCTGAAGCGGTACTGGTCTTGGTAAGTCTTCTGGGCCGCAAAGTTGGCTGCCGCGGAGTGGGAGCCTGCCACGGTCACGTGCACATTGGTGCTGGGCTTGGGATTCACGTCCAGCCCCACCCGCCAGTCGTTGCGGATGCTGCTGGCTGCCTCCGCAGCCACATCCTCGGCCGACCGGCCCTCTTCCCTGGCCACTTTGCGCTTGCAGCCCGAGCCGTGGGCGCGCCAGTCAGTGAGCGCCAGGGGCAGGCGCTGGAGGGCGTTCTGCTGTAGGGCGTTGCGGCAGAGGGTGCAGGTGTGGTCGGGCCGCTGGAAGCGCTGCGTGTCCACCGGGAAGGAGCCCGAGCGCTGGAGGGTGGTCACGTCCACGCCCTCCCCCGCCAGCCAGGACCCCGGCACGAACTTGAGGTTGCGCCGGCACTCAGAGCGCGCGGCGGTGTAGCAGGGGGCAGGTGCTGGCGTGGGCAGCAGCAGCAGGAGGATGCCGAGGAGGAGCACACAGGGGGCCATGGAGCTGCAGAGACAGAGGGCACTGGGGCTCCTGGAAGCTGTGGGCAGGGGCATGGAGGATGGCCGACCCCTCCTCCAACTGTGGATTATCAGGGCCTGTGGAATAGGGAGGGAATGGGGTATCTCTTAAGTCATTGTATGTCAGAGCTGGAGTGGCTTTTACAAACCTGGTTCAGCCCCCACATTATACAGATGGACCCAGAGAGGAGAAGAGAGTTGCCCAAGGTCACACAACCAGGAGACCCTTGATAGCATTTCCCTACTTAAGGCTGAATGAGAATCCAGATTGATGGCTTTGTCCCCAGGACCACAGTTACTGCTGGCGGGGAGGGGGCTCTGTGTGCAGAGGAGGGGACAGAGAGTAGCTGTAGCAGATTTGGGGAAGAATCTGGGAACTGTAGGGAAGCCTGGATTCTGGAGAAGTATCATTTTGGACCCAAGAACAAGCTATGCTTTCCCTACCCCAGCTCGCTCTCTCTCTTCCCGCATTAAGCTCTTAACAGAATTGGAAAAGAAATGAGGCTGAGCATCACCATCATTTGCCCCATTTCCCCTTTGGGGCCGTCTCTACGAGCTCATGGAAGAACATCAGCCTGAATTCTAGAACATAAGCTGCCTGTGCGCCTGTGCCCTTACATCCTGTGTGGGGAGGGGGCGTTCGGTTTGCTCTTCTCTTTGGCATTCCCTGCCACACTCTGCGGGATTCTGGCAGTGACTGCGAGCTGCCTGTTGCTGATTAGTGGACAATGACGAGCTAAAATGTTCTTCTTCCATTTGAGGTGGCTCTGGAGCCTCACTAGGCCTGCTTACAATCTGGAATCTCCTCTCTACCCCTGTCCAAACTGAGCTTCTCAGAGGCTCCGCCCCTCTGGCACCTGCCAGGGACAGCAGCTTGTCTGAGACGTGGGGGATTATGGAGAGCAGGGATTTCCCCTGCATTCTGGCTGGAGCCTTCTTTGCCTTCCTTAAAGGAGTGGCTCGAATGGTGGAATTCCAGGCAACATGGCAGGCCCCCTGGGAGGTAAAAAGGAGAAGGGGAGTCTTTTGAAGGCCTTCAGATCATCCCACTTAGAGGCCAGCACTGTTTATAACCTAATCAAAAGAAAATTTCCATCTTGACCTTCATCATACTATCTCCTGGGGAGCCTGTTTTCAGCATTTTTAGCTTTCACTGTCAGCATTTGAAGGGGCCTTAAAGACTATGTACTCTGACCTCTTCACTTTGAGAAAACCAAGGCCCACTGTGGGCATGGGGCTGCCCAGCGAGTTAGTGCCAGAGCATGGTCTGGACCCAGGTCTCCTCTTATGGGTCACAATATATCCTGCTCCATCAGGCTCTTTCCCAGAAGAAGCAGCCCTACTCTTGTGTCCCTTGGTTCCCACCCGGGGGCTCCCAGCCTCCCTGACCCCCTGCTTCCTCCCTACCTGGAGTCCTGTGCTGAGATGCTCCTACGGAGATGTGCTCTCTCCTCACGGAGGCCCCTGAAATGGTGGTACAGCCCCCTAGGCGGGCTCACCACACAGCTCATCACCCAGGCCACAGTTCTCATCACTTCTGCTTCCTGCCCCGCCCCCCAACTGTGGTCATGGGTCCCCTTTGCTCTCCCCCCGCCCACCAGCACGCACTCTGTCCTCACCTTCTCATCCGGCCTGCTGACAGCCTTCAGGAAGCAAGCTGTGAGGGCCAGAGGCTCATCTGCCAAGCAGAGCTGCCTGGGGCACGGGAACCCCGGGCAAACAGGGGAGGTTTAGGGCGTGGGACAAGAGCACAGGGGTCTGAGAACGTCAAGATTCAACTCTGGTGTTGATGAACAGGCCACTGGGGACTATTTCCCTGCTTCTGCCCCGCAGCATCACATGCACGGGCTTTAAGAGGCAGTGCAGAGCGGGAGCTCGGGAACCAGGCTGCCTGGGCTTGGGCCAGCTCGGATGCGCACTAACTGTGTGGCTTGACCGGTTTCCTTAGCCTCTCTGTGACTCAGTTTCCTCATTTGAAAGTGGGAATAATATTAGTGTAGACCCCGTGGGTTGTGAAGACTGGGGATTACTCCATGTTGAAGTGCTTAGGACAGTGCTCGGCCCTCGGTGAGTGGTAAAGCATGTGACCGTTCCCTCCTCCCAGAGCAGTGGGGAGAGAATAAACATTGTTTAGACCTCCGTGCCCACTTCCTGCCCACACCTGCATCCCAGCCTAGGTTCTGGGCCCCAAACACATACTCCAGAACAGGGTCCTGTGCCCCCCACTTTGTGGGGAGAACTGGTGGCCGCACTGGTCTCCAGTCTCCTCCGTGGCTCTGGTCTGTGAATGCAGCTGTAGCGCAGGTGGGTGGGCAGCTGTGTGACCCTGCTGGGGAGAGATCTGGGTGGGACCAGAGGCCCAGGGTCTTCTCTAAACTTTGTCTTACCTGAAGTCAGAGTTGGGTGAGGTTTCCATGGGTTGAGTGACTCACTGGGCAACTTCTGGGGGGCAAAATCATATTGTCCTGAGGTGGAGACAGCTGGGTAAGTGGGGGACCATTCTCCTTCTAACTATGTAAGTGACAGGAAAAAATAGCCACAGGCCCCAGACCACGTGTGACACCATGGCAATGGCTCATCATTTGTGTCCCCACAATGTCCCCTCCTCTTACGGGAACTGGTGCTTAAGCTGTTTTCTCGAAACTTGGCCCCATCTACTCCCCGCAGTGTCCCCCTCCCTCTCCCAGAATTTGTAGCCCCCTGAACCCCCTTCCGGCTCCTGCCCGTGGCCTGACTTTGATGCTGTGAGGAATTTAGTTTTGACCGTGCTCAGAAAACCAGTTTGAGGGGCGTGGAGCCCTGCAGAAAATCTATAGGAAGAGAAAGGTGAGGTAGGGAAAACAAGTTCTAATCCCAGCTTCAACGGCAACTTCCTGTGTGAGTCCTGGCAGGAGAGCTTTAACTCCTTTCTGGCTTAGTTTCCTCATCTATAAAAGCAAAGGGAGGACTGCTGATTTGGCCTATAGAACTGATGACTGCTGTCCTCTCCAGTTGAAACTTAGCACTTGAAATGTGTTTTAAGCACTGTTTTTCCTCAGAGACATGTTTGTTTCCAGACTCCATCTGTATGGTTCATTATTAATTTAACAATTTTTTTGGAATAGAATTCACATACCATACAATACACCAATTTAAGGTGTACAATTCAATGGGTTTTAGGATAGTCACAGAATTGTGCAACCATCACCACAGTCAATTTTAGAACATTTTCATCGCTCCCCCAAAGAAACCCTGTACCCATGAGCAGTCACTGCTCATTTCCCCCAACACCAATCTACTCTTTGTCTCTCTGAGTTTTCCTACTTTGGACATTTCATGTTAATTGAATCATACAAGATGTGACCTTCTGTATCTGGCTTATTCCACATGATGTAATATTTTCAAGGTTCATCCAAGTTGTGGTATGTAGCCATACTGCATTCCTTTTCATGGCTGAATAATATTCTACTGCATGGACACACCCCAATTGTTCCACATCCTTTTTATCATCTGACTTTAAAAATTTTTAATTAATAAATTAATTATTTTAAAATTTTTATTGTCAGCTTATAATGTATCAATTTCTGGTATATAGTATAATATTTCAGTAATACATATATACATACATATATTCATTTTCATATTATTTTTCATTATGGGTTACCACAAGATATTGAATATAGTTCCTGTGCTATACAGAAGAAACTTGTTTATCTATTATATATGTAATAGTATCTGCAAATCTTGAATTCCCAATTTGTCCCTTTCTACCTTCTTTCCCCCCTGGTAACCATAAGTTTTGTTTCCTATGTCTGTGAGTCTGTTTCTGTTTTGTAAATAAGTTCATTTGTGTCTTTTTTTTAGATTCCACATCTAAGTGATATAATATGGTATTTTTCTTTCTCTTTCTGGTTTACTTCAATTAGAATGAGTCCATCCATTTTGCTGCAAATGGTATTATTGCATTCTCTTTCAATGGCTGAGTAGTATTCCATTATATATGTGTGTGCATGTGTGTATGTACATATACCACATCTTCTTTATCCAGGCATCTGTCAATGGACCTTTAGGTTGCATCCATGTCTTAACTATTGTAAATAGTGCTGCTGTGAACATTGGGGTGCATGTTTCTTTCTGAAGTAGAGCTCCCTCTGGATATATTCCCAGGAGCAGGATTGCTAGATCATATGGTACCTGTATTTTTAGTTTTTAAAGGAATCCCCATACTGTTTTCCATATGGCTTCACCAAACTACATTCCCTGTTTGTGGACTTTTTACTGATGGCCAGTTATGCCTTATGGTAGTTTTGATGTGCATTTTTCTGATAATTAGCAATATTGAGCATTTTTTTCATGTGCCTATTGGCCATTTGTATGTCTTCATTGGAGAAATGTTTGTTTAGGTCTTCTGCCCATTTTTGGATCGGTTGTTTTTTTTTGTTGTTGTTATTAAATTGTATGAACCCTTTGTATATTCTGGAAATTAAGCCCTTGTCAGTCGCATCATTTGCAAATATTTTCTCCCATTCTGTAGGTTGTCTTTTTGTCTTATTTATGGTTTTCTTTGCTCTGCAAAAGCTTGTAAGTTTAATTAGGTCCCATTTGTTTGTTTTTGCTTTTATTTCTGTTGCTTGGGTAGACTACCCTAGGGTCACTGTGGTTTTGATTTGGATTTCCCCAGTGGCTAATGATGTTGAGAATCTCTTCATTTGCTTATTGGTCACTTGTGTATTTCTTTGGAGCAATGGCTATTCAAGTCCTTTGCCTATTTTTGAACTGGGTTATTTGTCTTTTTTATTGTTGATTTATAATAGTTCTTTATATATTTTAGATTCTAGGCCCTTATCAGTTATATGATTTGCAAATATTTTCTCCTATTCTATGAGTTATCACTCACTTGACAGTATCCTTTGAAGCATGGGAGGTTTTTTTTTTTAAATAGGAGGAGGTAATTTTAGGTTTATTTATTTGTTTTTTATTTCTTTTAAACAGAGGTACTGGGAATTGAACCCAGGACCTTGTGCGTGCTAGGCATGCACTCTACCACTAAGCTATGTATACCCTCACCCCTGAAGTTTTAAATTTTGATAAAATCCAATTTATCTATTTTTACTTCTGCTGTGTACTTTTAATGTCTTATCTAAAAGTCTTTGCCTAACCCAAGGTCATGAAGATTTACTCCTATATTTTCTTCATATAAGAGTCTTATCATTAGCTCTTACATTTAAGTCTATGATCTACTTGGAATTTACATGGTGTATGGAAAGGGGTCCAACTTCATTCTTTTGCATGTGGATATGGTTTATACATATATATATATATTTTTTTTTTTAAGTTACAAAAGCTCCATGGTTACTCTACATAGAATGTATGAGGAAGACATTGATCCTGATGGCATCTACTTGCATAAACTCTACCTACTGCAGACATGAACTGTAATCAAAGAGGGAGGTCCTTTAAGAAATGAAGCATTTAGATTGTACTTATGGTGGGTATTTAGAGATCCAAAATGCCATCCCAGGTGTTGTTCCTTCATCCTGTGATCATTCTCTGTTCCCTTTTCTTTACAGATTTGTGGAACTTTAGGGTTCTTCCTCACGCCTCAAATGAGTTATCCACAGTTATGCTCGACTTACCACCTTTAGTCTCATGCGATGAGTTGAAGAGTTTTCCCACTTTCTCTATGCCGTGGCAGAGTTTGCAGAAGGCTGGCACTACTCAGTTTCTGTAGTTGCGTAGATTTGTAAGTGCAGGGTCCTCGTCTTCAACAGTTACAGCTCTATTCAGGTTTTCTGGCTTTTATCTGGTATTGGTTTTGGCAAGTTACATTTTTCTAGGAAACCTTCCTGTCTGTCTAAAACTTCACACTTGTGGGCATGAAGTTATTTACAACAGTTTCTCTCTGTTAAAAAAAAAACAAAACACAACTTTTGGAATTGGTAGTGATACCCCTTTTTGCTTATAATTTTTAAATTATGGTTTTTCTCTTTTTTCTAGATCAGTCCTATTAAAGATTTTTATATATTTTATTACTTTTCTCAAAGAATCTGCTCTGGGCTTTATTGCTTCTCTCTATTGGATACTTATTTTCCATTTTCTTCATTTCATTCTTACCTTTTTATTTCCTTCCTTTTCCCTGTATTTTTGGACTTCTATAGCTCTTTTTCTTAATTCTTGAGTTAAATCCTCCGTTCATTTAATTTTCAGACTTTTTTTCTTTTTTTAATTGATGTACAATTTACACATAACATTATATTAGTTAAAGGTATATAACATACAATTCGGTATTTGTATATATTGTGAAATGAGCACCACAATAAGTCTAGTTAACATTCGTCACCATAGTTACAAAATCTTTTTTTTACTTGTAATGAGAACTTTAAAGATCTACTCTCTTGACAACTTTCAAATATGCAATACAGTATAATTAACTATAGTCACTATGCTGTAGATTATATCCCCATAACTTATTTACTTTATAGCTGGAAGTTTGTACCTTTTGGCCTCCTTCATTCATTTCACTGACCCCCCTCCCCCAACCACTGCCAATTTGTTCTCTGTGTTTATGAGCTTAGCTTCTTTTTTTAAAAAAAAGAGTCCATATATAAATAAGATCATATGGTGTTTGTCTTTCTCTGTCTGACTTATTTCACTTACCGAAATGCCCTTAAGGTCCATCCATGTTGTTGCAAATGGCAAGATTTTCTTCTTCGTTGCAGCTGATATATATAGATAGATAGATAGATATCTACTATATTATGTATATACATATATATGTCATATTTTCTTTATCCATTCATCCATCAGTGGACACTTAGTTTGTTTCCATATCTTGGCTATTGTAAATAATGCTGCAGTGAACATGGGGATGCAGATACCATTTCAGGTTAGTGTTTTTGTTTTCTTTGGACAAACCCAGAAGTGGAATTACTGCATTAGACTTTCTTCTTTTTTAATGTAAGCATTTAAGCTTCTGCATTTCTCTAAGAATCTCTAATTGCATCTCTAAAATTTTGGTATGAAGTATTTTATTATTGCCTTGTTTCTTAACATTTTCTAAATATCCTTATGATTTTTTTTGACCTGTGAGTTACTGTTTTTAAAAGTCTGCTTTTTCACATTTTTAAGAAAATGGAGTTTCAAATACTATCTTTTGGTTATTGACTTCTCACATAGTTGCACTGTAGTCAGAACATGTTTGTATGATAACCAATTTTTGATATTTGTTGAAGTTTTCTCTATAGTCTACTAAATGTTCAGTTTTTGTAAATATTCTTAAGTACTTGAGAAGAATATCTATTTGCTAATTTTGGCATGCAGAGTTTTATGTTCAAATCCATGGTTTGTTGATATATTAATTAATGAGAGAATCATGTAAAAATCTCCAACTGTGAAGACAGATTGTTCAAGATCTATAGATTTCTTAGTATAGCCACATTGAAAGACAGTGTGGCAGTTTCTTACAAAACTAAACACACTCTTACCTTAAGATCCACCAACAACGCTCCATGGTATTTACTCAAAGTAGTTGAAACCTTTGTCTGCACAAAAATATGCACATACTGGATTAGACTTTCCATGTTTATAGCAGCTTTGTTCACAGTTGCCAAACCTTGGAAGCAATCAAGATGCCCTTAACTAGGTGAGTGGATAAATAAACTGTGGTGCCTTCAGACAATGGAGTATCGTTTAGGACTAAGACAAAAGGAGCTATCAGGCCATGAAAAAACATGATGGAACCTTAAATACATACCGTGTGGCTCTGGAGAAGGAAAAAGACAATTTTTAATACTGAGACAGTAAAAATATAGTGGTCTTCAGGCGTTAAGGAAGGAGACATAAATTGGTAGAGCATAATGGTTGTTTAGGGCAGGTAAAAATATTCTTTGTGATACTGCAATGGTAGATACATTTCCTTATGCATTTGTCAAAACCAACAGAAAATACAGCACCAATAGGGAGCCCTAATGAAAACTATGGACTTTGTTTGATAATAATGTGTCGGTGTAGGTACTGCCGTGGTGCAGGGCACGAATAGTGGGGGAAGTTGTGTGTTCTGTTGTGTGGAGACGGGGGATACACGGCAACACTCTGTACTTCCTGCTCAATTTTGCTATTAAAAAACCTGCTCTTAAAATATTAATTTAAAAAAAGGTGTAGTAAGCTCTTGAACCCCCACGTTCACTCCAGCATCATTCACAATAGTGAAAAGTTGGAAGCAACACACCAGTGTCCATCCATGGATGAATGGATAAAGAAAATGTATATATTAAAAAGAAGGAAATCCTGTCACACGCTACAGATGGATGACTCTTGAGGACATTATGCTAAGTGAAATCAGCCAGACAGAAAGACAAATACTCGATTACTCCACTTACAGGAGGCATCTAATGTAGTCAGATTCCTAGAAACAGAAAATAAAAGGTGATTACAGGGGCTGGTGATGGAGGGAGAAACGGAGTGCTGTGAACGTTCAATGGGTATAGAGTTCTTTAAATGTACTTAATACTGCCAAACTGTACAATTAAAATTTTGTAAAGATTTAAAGATAGTAAAAAAAAAAAATCTATAGCTATCTCCCTGCCGCTAGAGTCCCGTCAACTTTGGCTTTACGTTTTGAGGCTGTTTTATGAAGCAAGCGTAGTATTACTTTGAACTCTCTATGTAGGGACCCTTTTAATCCCAAATAATGTTTTTGCTGCAATATCAATTTTGTCTCATATTAATAGAGCTACCCCAACTTTTTTCTACTATTGCTATTTTAAATTGTGGTAAAACACACATAGCATAAAATTTACCATCTTAATCATTTTTAACTATACCAACTTCATTTTGATGAGTACTCACTATGGCGATTACTTTCAGACTCCCTGTGTTCTTATGTTTTAAGTGGGTCTCTGTTAAACATGGCTAGTTAGATTTTGTGTTGTCATCCGATCTGAGTAACTATCTGTATAACTGTGCATTAGGTCTGTTAACATTTATTGTGATTACTGTTCTGTGAGAGTTCATTTCTACCATCAGGGGTTATGTTTTTTCATTGTCCTGCTGCTTCTGTGCTTCCTTCCCCACTCTTTTCCTGCCTTGTTTTAGATTGACTGAACTTTTTGAAAAAAGTACATTCTCTTCCTGCTAATGGGTTAGATCTTAAAACCCTTCTGATTCTTTAGTGGTTACCCATAAAATTGCTAACGTGTTCTTAGCAAGGTCTAACATTGTTTACTGTTTTTCTCCTTTCCAGGGATACTTAATATGTTATTACTAAAAATCGCCCTTCCTCGTTCTGAGGGTTATTTTTGTCATATTTTACTTATACCTTACTTTTCCTCTGCTTAATTAGTCATTGGTACTATTACTTGATACAGTCAATGCTTGTTTGTTTGTATATTTTTATTGAAATATAGTCAGTTTACAATGTTGTGTCCATTTCTGGTGTACAGCACAGTACTTCAGTCATATAGGAGCATACATATATTCATTTTCATGTTCTTTTTCACTGTAAGTTACTACAAGATATTGATTACAGTTCCCTGCGTTATACAGTATAAACTTCTTATTTATTCAATGTTTGTTTATATTTACCTACACATTTACCAGTTTCTTTGTTCATTATTCTTTCATCTCTGAGCCTCCTTTGGGGATAATTTCCCATTTTTCTTTCCATTTAAGTCTTTTTATTTTTATTTTAAAAATTGAGGTGTAGTGGCATAAAATATTTTATGAGTTTCAGGTGTACAATGTAATGATTTGATATTTGTGTACTTTGTGAAATGATCATCACAGCAAGTCTAGTTAACATCCATCACCTTATACAGTTACAAGAAGGCTTTACTTCATATGAACTTACAAGATCTACTCTTCTCTTAGCAACTTTCAAATTTGCAGCACGGTATTGTTGACTGTAGTCACCATGCTGTACATTACATCGTCAGGACTTACTTATTTTGTAAGTGGAAGTTTGTACCTTTTGATTCCCTTCACCCTGTTCTCCCACCCACTGACAACCATCTGCCTCTGACAACCACCAACCAATCTGTTATCTCTGTGGGCTTGGATTTTTTTCAGGTTTTGTTGTTGGGTTTTTTTGCTTGTTTGTTTCTGTTTCCCCTTTTCTTAAAGTGCACCCATTAGAAGTGCTTTCAGCGGGTTTCTCTGGAAGTACACACTCTTAGTTTCTGTTTGCCTGAAACGCCTTTATTTCACCCTTGTTTTTGAATCATAATTTCAGCTGGTTGACACTTTGAAGTTATTATTGGTTGGCATCTCCCAGCACTTTGAAGTTATTTCACTGCTTCTGGCTTCCATTGTTGCTCTTGGTTAACTGTCATTCCTTTCTAGAGAATTTGTTTTTTGAGGGGGAACGGGACCATTTTTAAGATCTTTTCATTTTTGATTTTCTGAAATTGTACAACAAAGTATGTATCTAGATATGAATTTCTTTTAGTTTACCTTGTTTGGGATTTGTTCTTCCTGAATCTGAGGATTCACATCTTTCATCATTCTGGAAAACATCTTGGCCATTATCTCTTCCTATATTCCATCTCCCTCATTCTCTCTATCTTTGCCTTTTGGAATGCCAGTTAGCAATATAATTAGCCTTTTCACTCTCTCTTCCTGGCCTGTTATACTCTTTCTTATTGTCTACTTTTTTCTCTCTGTACTGTGTCCTCTTTATTTTTCTCCAGTTCTTTGTTTCAATTCACTAATTCTTGCCTTAGCTTTGTCAAATCTGCTATTTAATCCATTCACTGAGTTTTTAATTTAGGTAATACCTTTACCAAGATGCAAAAATCAAAACAATATAAAAACATAAAAGATATATAGTGAATAATCTCTCTCCTGCCCCTTTCTCCATATGCCCATCCACCCAACTTGCCTCCACAGGTGCCACTTCTTTCTGTTCTTTCTTCTTTTCTAGTTTCTGGGGTGTCTTCTCAGATGTTTTTTCACACTAATATAAGCAAATACTAGTGGAAATGTTTTCTTATTTTCTCCGTTTCTCACACAAAAGGAAGCATGTTATACATCTTGCTTTGTACTTTAGTTTTGTTATTGAATAATATAGTTTGGAGATACTTACATATGAGCACATAGTTTCCTCATTCTTTTATTTTTTAAATGCTTGTATAGGACTTCATTATATGGATGAACCCCAATTTATTTGACCAACCTCCTATTGATGGACATTTGAGTTGTTTATAGTCTTTTGCTCTTACAGACAATGTTGCAGTGAATAACCTTGTACATACCT
This sequence comes from Camelus dromedarius, assembly GCF_036321535.1. Classification (NCBI taxonomy): domain Eukaryota; kingdom Metazoa; phylum Chordata; class Mammalia; order Artiodactyla; family Camelidae; genus Camelus; species Camelus dromedarius. Next base: position 33,292,422 of record NC_087443.1, on the reverse strand, counting down.
CATTTTGGGTATATGCAGCTGTATCTGTGTATACATTTCCAGAGGTTGAATTGCTGGGTCAGAACCTTATATATGTTCTGTTTTATTATAAACTACATATATGTGCACATATAGATACATATATGCTTATATTACATATATACATATGTAGTGATGTAGTGTGTGTGTGTGTGTGTATATATATGTGTGTGTGTGTGTGTGTATATATATATACACATGTACATACACACACACACACACACACACACACCCTCCATAGGGCTGGCATCAGTTTTCACTCTTACCAGCAATGCCTGAGTGGGCCTGTTTTCCTTAGTCTTATGTACAGAGTGTGTGGTCAGACTTCCAGATTTTTGTTCAATTCATTTTTACTTTCCATTATTACTTTCCATGATTTAGTTTTTACTTATAAACTCTTGGTTTTATTCTGTTCCAACTTGTGTGATTATATTTTCCGTTCCTTTAAGAAATTTAAAAAACATTCAAATATACTCCTTTAAAATTTTACATCTAGTCATGCCAGTACCTGTAGCCCCTTTGGTGCATCTAATTCTTTAGGTTGTTACATCAGCTGAATCTCCCTTCTTAGTGGCTTGTATCTTTGAGTGTTTTGTTGTAAGTTTAGATTGTGAGCTCTTGCTTGACTGTCTTTATCGATGGGAATCCTGCAAAGCCTGGGTTGAGAAATTCCTCCAAAATATGTTTGCATTTGGTTTTATGAGGCACCTCCTAGTTTTACCAACCCATCTATTTATATTTATTTTTTGGCATGGCATATTCTGACCCATCCATGTGGTGTAAATTTGAACCTGAAATGAAGGGAGGGTAGGTCTGTTGTCATGATGTTTTAGGAGAGATTTTGTCCTTCCATTCAGATTTGAGAGTGAGACAAACAAGTGTCTTTTTTGACTCCCTTTCCCAGTAGATCCTTTCTCTAGTCTACCCTTTCATTGACATCATTAGCTCTCTGAGCATTTATTTAGATTTTATGTGGGATGATCTCAGCATCAATTTCTCTGCCCCCACCCCCCTCCTCAAGACATGATTGCCTTTTATTCCTGTGGTCATTATAGCTTGGGTTCTGGTTTTCCTGGATAGACACATACCCTCAGGGCATCCACAGCTGGTCTGCCAACTTTTCTTCCTAGTTCTTACTTCTTTGGTTTTTGGCTTCTTGGGATTTCTCTTACTTACTTTCAATATCACCTATGTTTTCTGATACATGTTACTATATTTAATCTGGCCTTTCTAGGTGTTTTGCAGCAAGGGAGATTTTAAGGATAATTATTCTATAGTATTTACTATCACAAATGTTATTCATTTCAATAGATATTTCATTCATATTTATTCAAATATTCATATTATTCAAATAAAATTGCACCTACTATTCTATTCTATTGTTTCTATTTTATTGCAGAAGACTCAAAAGACTCTGGTAAGTAAAGCAATCACCAGCTAATTCACACACCATTAAATGAATGGGAAGATTTTTCCTGTTTTAACAAAGAGATCTAAGCATGATGGATGGTGACATTTTCAGGTAAAATCAACCCAACTTAGACAGCACTAAGAGGGCATTTGTAACACCCTTGATTTGAAGTTCACTCCACCACATTAATCTCTACTGACTAATAAAACAGGAATCTAGAAGGCTGATGTGTGTATCACGGAAAGGAGTAGTAGAAGTATCATCTCCTACGTAAAAAAAAAAACCATTGGAGATAATGAGGGTTGCTGTAAGGCTCTACTGCTGTGGGAATCTCTCAGAATGCTGGAACTGCGAAGACATCAGGCTCCTCCCTCTCTCATGTCCTTTCTGCGTTTCTCTTTCAGACTTTGCAGTCTTTCATCTCTTCCGAGAATGCTCCATTCTTCACTTTCACTAGGTGCCTTCTTGGCTCACTCATCTGCTTCACTGGTCCCATCATGGCTGCTTAAAAATGGCAGCTCAGCCTTCCCAGTTGGCTCCCATGGCTCACTCTTTTGATTTTGTATAGCATGGACTTTGCAGTTTACGAAGACTTTCACATACATTATTTAATCTACACCTAACAATATTGTGACATAAGCAGAATGTTGTCATTCCTAATTATTTTATTTAATGAAAAACTGAGACCCAGTAAGAAGAAGTACTTGCCCAACATTACACAGCCAACAAGTGGCCAAGCAGGGACCAAACCTGAATTGTCTGGCTCAAGGCCAGAGCTTTCTCAGGAGCCCAGCTCACATACAGCTGCCTAATAAGTCCACATCCAGGTGAAATTCCAGCGTCTGGAAAAAGTGGATTTCTAACTCATCAGTGAGCTCCCAATTTTTTTGATATTTCTATTAAAAACAGTAGGTCTGGGATTTCTCTATCAGAGTGGTGGCCTCAGATTATAGAGTTTAGAAAATTGATGTGGGTTTTTTGAATGTCTTGAGGGCCATGCTTGGCCCTGTCTGGGAATTTTGCCATGGGTTACTAGTGGCCAAGGGCTTGTGAAAATATAAATGTCTCACTGAGCTTTATAACCTGAATGGAAAAAAAAAGTTCTGAGTAAAAGTCTGATTAATGGCTCTTTGGAAGAAATTGGGCAGTGTCTGAGACTTTTCCATCTGCCTTTCAGCTAGAAAAGTTTCATCTTAAAACCCTTCAGCTCTGTGCATTTGACCGGCACAATGTATTGTGCATATTCATCTGTTGTAACTCATGGATGAAGTCTTTACTGAACACCTACTATGTGCTAGGTGCTGCCAGGTACTGATGATTACAGAGCCACACAAGACAGGATGCTATCTTTAATGGAGACTACAATCCAGAGAAGTTTTCACACTATGATTGAGTTTATAGTCTTGGGACCCAGACTGCCTGGTCAAAATCACTGCTCTGTTACAACTAACAGTCAACCTTGGATAAGTATCTAATCTCTTTAAGCCTCAGTGTCCTCATATGTAAAATAAGGCCAATAATTTTACCTACACAACTATGCCTATAACTCAGCATATTGCTGTAGAGACTAAAAGGTAATGTATATAAAGGGCTTGGTACAGAATAAAAGATCTAAAGAAAAGGTAGGTCATTGGCATAAAATCTTAAGGGAGGTTTGGGATGTATGGCTTAGAAATCAGGAGCTATAGTGGTCCAGAGTGGTGGTTTTGGGTACAGTTAACCCACTGATGTCACCAGAATAGGATGATCTTAAAGGATTGACAGGTGGCAGACACTGTGCAGAGGTTTTCAGGGAGCAGAATAGCAGAATAATGGCGAGGAGGCAAGAAACAGACTCACATCAAGGAAATAGCTTATGTTTGGCACCTTGGGAAGTGCTTTAAATTATAATGTAAATTAATCCTCCCAATAGCACATGAAATCTCCCCATGAAATGTTGAAACTTGTTAGCCAAATATCATTTTTTAGGACAAAGCCCCACACTGAGGAGAAATGACTGGGAGTGGAATCTAAACTGAACAGGGCAGTGAGGAGCTAAGTAAAGAGAAGATCTACATAAAAGTAGGGGAGTGTAACAGGAAGCAGCTCTCAAACTCCTCTGATGCCACATTTTAAAGACATTTTCCAGTACAACAGAAGGGGGAGCCCTGGAGTCATGAATCTCGGCCAAGAAATCCTTGCCCATTCTTCCCATTCAGGAGTACAGGGAAACCTATCGCACTTATACATGGGCAACAGAAAAGAACTGAGGGAATGAACCCAGCCCCACTCGGGTTCTTAAAAGAAAAGGGACTAAAGAGCATAACAACAGGTCATCAGACAACGAAGTTCTGTAGAAAGACATTGCCTTCAAAACAAATGAAATCCTTAATTTAATATTTCAAAGTGAGCTAAAAGAATTTTTAAAAAACGACTGAAGGTGTGAAATTAGAGCATGACACAGGATTATAAAAATTAATCAATGAGATGATTGGACAAAACTAAACTACAGTAAATACAAGAGTGAATAAATAACACCAATAGTATATAAGACAAATAGACCATGAAAAGGAGGAAAATTAAAAAGAAATAAACACAAACTGGAGAATGGGAGAAAAAGAGGATTTGAGAGAAAATGATGGATATGGACGATAGAGAAGATCCAACCTGTGTATAAAGGAGAACCTAAGGAAGAAACCTCAAGCAACAGGACAGAGTAAGTACACAATCATCATGAAAGACCTTAACTTACCTGCATCTGTAACTGATAAAACAAGTAGACAACAATACAAGCAGTAAAGATATACAAGATTTGAACACCACAATTGGTAAGCTTGGCCTAGTTAACACACATAGAGCACTGCACCCATACATCTTCTCAGGTGCACATTGAACATTTCTCTAAGTCATCTATATACTGGGCCATAAAACAAGATTCAAAAATGGATTAAATTTCAATGGATTTAATTATTGAGAATGTTCTATTACTTAATGGATTTAGTTAGAAATCAATAAAAAGAACAAAAAAAATCAACCAATATCCTTCAAAATAACCCTAAGTCAGAGAAAAAATTAGAAAATACTTTGAACTGAATGATAATTAAAAATATAACATGCTAAACTATGTAGGATGTGATGAAAGTCATGCTTAGAGGGAAATGGATGCTCATAAATGCATATATCAGAAAAAGAGAAAGATTTACTATCAATAATCAAAGAATCTATTTCAAGATGTTGAAAAGGACAACAGATTAAATCCAAACAGTGTGGAAGGAAATAATAAAGAGAAGAGAAGAAATGAATGAAACAGAAAGCAAATATACAATAAAAATAGCCAGTAGCCATAGTTGTTTTTTAAAATGATAAATAAAATTAAAACCTTTAGCAAATTATAGAAAAAGAGAAAGAAGGCACACACTGACAATATCAGGAATGGCAAGGGTGATATCACTACAGAACCTACAAACATTAAAAAAATAAGAAGATATTATGAACAATTTCATCCCAATAAATTTGACAATTTGATAAAATCAACACATTTTCTTAAAACCATAGCTTACTAAACGAACATGGAAAGAAATAAAAAAATCTGAATAAGCTCATACCTAGGAAATAAATGTTTTTCCTTTTTAAAATTAAGATTTGCATACCATAAAAGTCACCCTTTTAAAGTATAAGATTTTGTGGCATTAAGTAGATGCACAGTGTTATGCAACCATTATTGCTGTCAGTTCCAGAACATCTTCATCCCCACAAAAAGAAACTCATATTCAGTAGCAGTCACTTCCCATTCTCTCCTCCCCTCCTGGTGCCAGTGTCTGGCAACAACTAATCTACTTTCTCTCTCTATGGATTTGCCTACTCTGGAAATTTCATATAAATGGAATCACATGATCTATATATGTGTGTATGTGTGTGTAGCCTTGTGTGTCTGGATGCTTTCACTTAGCATGAGGCTTTCAAATTTTATCCATACTATAGCATATATCAGTACTTTATTCTTTTCATGTCCAAGTAATATTCCATTGTATGGTTTTACCACATTTTGCTTATTCAATTATCAGTTGATGGATCGTTTCTGCTATTGTTTGACTATTGTGAACAATGGGGCTATGAGCATTCATGTACAAGTTTTTGTGTGGGCATATGTTTTCATTTCTTTGGGGTATATACCTAGGAGTGGAATTGCTGCATTGTATGGTAACTCTAGGTTTAACTTTTTGAGGAACTGCCAAACTGTTTTCCAAAGCAGCTACATTATTTTACATTCCCACCAACAGTGTATGAGGGTTTCAATTTCTCTACAACCTAGTCAACACTTGTCTGTTGTTTTGATTATAGCCATCCTAGTGCGTGTGAAGTGACGTCTCCTTGTGGTTTTGATTTGCATCTCCCTGAGGACTAAGGATGTTGAACATCTATCTATGCGTGTGTTTATTGGTCATTTTGTATATCTTCTGTGGACTAATGTCTATTTAAAACTTTGCCCATTTTTAAATTGAGTTATTTGTCTTATTGTTGAGTTGTAAAGTTCTTTTATATTTTAGATATTAGACCCTTTTTAGAAATATGATTTGCAAAAGTTTACTCCCACTCTGTGGGTTGTCTTTTTTACTTTCTTGATGGTGTTCTTTGAAGGACAAAAGTTTTTAATTTTGATAAAGTTCAATTTATCTATTTTTTCTTTTGTTGCTTATGTTTTTGGTGTCATAGCTAAGAAATGACTGCCTAATAGAAGGCCATGAAGATTTGTATCTATATTTTCTTCTAAGTGTTTTATAGTATTAGATTTTACCTTTTGGTCTTTGAGCCACTTCTTTTTTTCAGGCAATAAATTAATTTTGTCAAATATCCTAAGAAAATTTCCAACATTAGAAAGAAAAACATGATACTATCAAAGACAAACATTACCATGAAAAGAGACCAGTATGAATATGGAAAATCTAGTCCTAAAGCATACAGAGCACAGTCTGAGTGATATAATGGTGGAGTATATAGAATTCCTCCTTGCTCTAATTTTTTCCTTTCAATTTTATTGCAAGATAATTGACATACTCTGTAAGTTTAAGGTGTATGTAAAGCATAATGACTTGATTTACCTATATTGTGAAATGATTACCATAGTAAGTTTAGTTAACATTCTTTGATCCATTTTCAGTTAATTTTATATATGATATAAGGTAAAGATCCAATTTCATTTTTTCCCCATATGCATAGCTAGTTGTCCCAGACCATTTATTGAAAAGACTGATTTTTCTCCATTGATTGGTCTTGGTCACTTGTTGAAAATCAACTGATTATAGAAGCATGAGTTTATTTCTGGATTCTCAAATCTATTTTATTGATATATGCCTAGCTTTATGCCAAACGTTGAGAACCTTGGACATCATTCTCAAAGGGCAAGACCTCCAATTACTATGAGTCGGTCTTTTTTTTTTTTTTTTTAAATTGAAGTATAGTTGACTTACAATGTTTTAGGTGTACAGCAAAGTGATTCAGTTATTCATACATGTATATATTCTTTTTCAGATTCTGTTCCATTATAGGTTGTTACAAGATACTAAATATAGTTCCCTGTGCTCTACAGTAGAGTTTTGTTGTTTATTTTATATATAGTAGTATGTATCTGCTAGTCCCAAATTCCTAATTTATTCCTACCTCTTTTTCCCCCATGGTAACCATAAGTTTGTTTTCTATGTCAGTGAGTCTGTTTCTGTTTGTAAATAAATTCATTTGTGTCATTTTCTTAGGTTCCACATATAAGTGATATCATATGATATTTGTCTTTTTCTGACTTACTTCACTTAGTATGATAATCTCTCGGTCCATCCAGGTTGCTGCAAATGGCATTATTTCATTCTTTTTTATGGCTGAGTAGTATTCCATTATGTGTGCATATGTGTGTGTGTGTGTATTACATCTTCTTTACCCATTTATCTGTCAGTGGACATATAGGTTGCTTCCATGTCTTGGCTATTGTAAATTCAGTCTTGTTTTAATTCCATCATCAAGCTTCTCTTCTGACTGCATACACTTGCCTTGGAGTCAGCTTCTTCTTTCCTGTGGCTTCCACTGCCACCCAGAGGCTGATGATTGTCAGATTTCTCCCCTATCCAGGGAGCTGGGGTGAGTTCCCTTGGTTGAGTTCAGAAACCTCAAACTCTTGTCCCAATGAACTCTTCCCATTCCCTTCTGAACTTCTCTTCCCCATTTCAGAGGATGATTCCCACCGGCTCCTAATCACCAAGGCAAAACCAGTGGGATCATCTTTGTTTGCTCCTCCTCCTTTCAACCCCTCCCCCCAATCCATTGGCAGCTATGTATATTCACCCAACTTTTTCTCAGTTTGTGTCCCCTTTCCTAGACCTGTAGCTGGTGTCCTGAGTCAGGCCCCATCTTCCCCACAGCCTGTTGCACAGCCCCTCATGTGCTCAGATCTTCTCCTGTTGAACAGATTCTTCCCCTATCTAATCAACTTCCATCCCTCCCTATCACCTAAGGGATAAACGTCCAACTTGGGAGGGAGCTAGGCATCTGGAGGGTATAGAATCATGGAGAGAAAAGAGCTGGCAGTGAGGGGAGGATGCATACTGTAGACATTGGAGACGTCAAATTTAAAAGTATTGTTTTGAGCATCTATTGGGGCAGCCACTGTGTTAAGCACTTAATGTGCATTATCTCATTTAATCCTTACAAGGACCCTACATAAGGTGGTAAGGGGCAGAGCTGGGATTTGAACCCAGGTAAGCTCAGTCTAGAACTCCTGCGCTTAACCACCAGATGGCTTCCTTGCAATGTCGCCGGCAGCCAGTCCCGTGCTCCAGCAGTTGGGGTAAAGTGCCAAGAAGAGCAGTCCTTGCCTGAACAGTCTCTTTTACCCCACATTTTCTCATCCTGCTTCTCATTTTGCAGCTGAGGAAAATAAGTAGGGATGGGACTGACACAGACCATCAGACCTCAGCGCTTCTAAGGAGTGGAATCCTACACGGACGTGGCACTGACCAAGGAATGGGGAGACCCGGCTTCCAGACTGGTGCACTCATTCACATGTGAACTGGAGGCGATGGGAAAAGTCCTAAGTGTCCACCTCTCCATTCATGCCCAAACTAGCCCTGTCTACTGCCAGGGCTGTCTCGAGGTCCAAGGGGCTAGAGCCAGTCAAGTGCTCTAGGGACCGGAAGCACACTGTGCATGAATGAAGGCTGGAGAGCAGGCGTCAGGGGTCCTTACTGCTGTCCAGTGATGCTGAGGGAAGAGGGTGTCTAGGTGTCTGGAGAAAAGATGAGACCATTAGGGAGGAGGGGCAACCTTGAGCTTAGGGTGAGAAATGACTGTCTTAATACGTCAGAATCATCCTGTTATGAAGTGAGCATCCTTCAGAAGTAGTGAGCAGCATCCCACTGCGGGGGGAAGGGCAGCAGCTGCTGGAGGTGTGCCCTGGGGGAGGCGTGAGATAGTCATCTCAGCTCCCAGACGAGTTCACTTTGCCATTTCATCTTTCTGAGAAGCTCTGCTGCTTCTCAGTGCAAAGGGAGTTCTGAGAGGAGACCCTACTATATTTGAAAGTTTATTGCCAAGAAGTGGGGGAAATACTATTTTAGGTTTATCAGCAGATTTGTTTGTTTGTTTTCATTTGGTTTGGAGAAGAGCTAAAAGATAGAATTTATCTTTGGGTTAAAGACTGATCTTTGGTTAAAAACAAAAACCAGTTTAAAATAGGCCTTTGGAGAAGTGGAAGAGAATAGGCCAGATCCCGCAGGGCCTCGGGGACGGGCCTGTGAGTGTGAGGTGGGTGGTGAGGATCAAAGTTATCTTCCCTGTGACAGGGTCCTACACGGGGCATCAGGGCCTGGCCCCCAGGGGATGGGGGGGCTAGGGGGGGATGTGGTTATCCCCTGTCCCACCCAGGGCAGGTAACATGCCACAGGGCAGCAAGTGGGGGACATCTGAGGAGGGGGGTGAGTCGGGAGCCTCTGTAGAGGTGGAAGCCTGCAGATTCCATGGGCTTCAGATCCAGGGTCCGGCTGAAAGCGTTCTTTGCTGTGGCATAAGGCCCTCTCGAGGATTATAGGAAGGTTTTGTTGAGTGTTACGGGCCAGTGGCGTAGCTAGGTAGCCCTTCTATTGAACCGGCAGGAGAGCAAGAGTGGGGCACTGACTGCAGTGAAGAGTCGGCTGGGGAATGGATTTGCGGAGCTAGTCGCCTCTCCTTGGGGTGGCAGAATTATCTGGGGAGAGGGAGGACCCTGCATGAAGACTGGGTTTCCCTTGGTCAATTCAGTGAGGGCTGGGAGGAAGGCTAATTGGTTCTCAGAGTGGAGTGGGGCCTGTCTGGGTCAGGGAGCTAAGAGCATCTGGAGGACACAGGGAGTCTGTGACTAATGAGGGGACTCCAGAACTGTCCATGTTGCAGAAAGGCTTGTGCACCTCTTTATTCTTGAAAAGAATTTCCACCAAGAAAAATACACTCATGACAGGCATGTTTGTTGTTCTTTGCACCTTCTGCTGATTTCACAGGGACTTGAAACTTTTCCATAAATAGACCCACCTGGAGAGGGTTATCAGTACTGAGGCGGGGGTGGGGGGTGGGTATGGGAGGGAGGGAGGCTGGTACAGCCCTTTTTGGTTCCCAATCCAGGATAAGGAAGATGGAAAGAAGACCCCTAAGTGGTCTGAGGAGATCTGGAACTAGAGCAAAGTCAAGTTCATTACAGCCCCTTCACTCCCTGGGCAGCCAGGGGCTCTGAGCAGGACAGGCAGGGCTGAGAGCCGCCCAGAGTCCACATTACAGAATATATAGTTACCAGCAGGCTGTCCTCATTCTCAGAGCCCAGCAGATCTAGGAATGAGCCCTTGGATTTCAGCGCCCGGCTCAGCATTGGAGGGTCCATTTAAGAGTTGTAACAATTCATGAATTCATTGCACAGCCAGGGCATCTGAGGAAGGCACACTTATAAGCATTTGCTGGAATAAAAAGTGGGGAAGGTCCATCCCCAGCCCACCTGCTGCCAGTCACCCTTGATCTGCTCCATCAGCCACCGCCTATCCCTCTCTTTCCCGGGATGAAGGCCCTCAGAGGAGCTATGTCCCTTGCATTTCAGCTTCGTGGGAACCCAGGCATCCCTGGTTGCTCTTGGAGAAGGCAGCAGGCTCAGACTTTGGGCCTGGTGGGATGAGCCCTCTCAAACCCTGCTGTGGTTTCCTGGGAGCTCCCCAAGACTCCTGAGAGCTGTGGTGTAGGCACCCAGCTCCTCTTAGGTGTGGGGCACCAGTCACCTTGTGCATGAATTCGAGTCCCTTCACTGAGGGAACAGTGAGTGACCACCAACTTCTGGGCAGAGTTTGGAGTCACAGTCCAGGATCCAAGGCAGTCATCATCCCAGCCAGTCCTGCACCCTCAGGTCCCTGTCCCTCCCACCCTGCCGCCAGGTAATGCTGGGAGCCAGAGCCCCAGGAGGGCCAGTCGGTGAGGGCCAATGGCAGGCACTGGAGGGCACCCCACTGCAGGGCATTGTTAGCAGAGGGTGCAAGTGCCACTGGGCCACGGGAAGGGCTATGTGTCCTCCAGGAAGGAGCTAAAGTGCCAGAAGCTGGTCACATCCACGTGCTCCCCTGCCAGCCACAAGCAAGGCACAAACTGGCAGTCACAAACGGTACAACGGCAGCAGGGAGAGGAGGATGCTGGGAAGGAGCTGTGGAGATAGGGGGCACCAGCTCACATGGAGCTGAGCCCGAGAAGGAAATTGTAAGAGGCAGATCTCTACAGTTTCTCACCTTCCTCCCTCCTCAGCCTTTCCACATACCGCTGACTCAGCCACACCTGCCCTCTTTCTAGCACCTCCACCTCCAGCACCAGCAGGTCTCCTTGGCAACCGTGGAGCGAGGGTGGGGTGTGAAGCAGGAGCTGAGAATGGCTCAGCTGAGGGTACTCAGGGGCCCTCTGGAAGGGAATAGGTCTCATTCCAAAGCCAGGAGGTCTTGGTCACTGTTACTGAACCGAATTTGGGTCTCCTGCCCCAACGTGCAGGAGCACTGACACCTGGTTGGGTGGAGGAAAGTATAACGTTTATTAATAGGACACCAAACAAGGAGAAGAGGCAGCTAATACTCAAGAGATCCAAACTACCTGATGGCTTTTAGACAAGGGTTTTAAAGGCATGTTAGGGGTGAGGGTTGCAGGGCACGTGATCAGCTTGTGGACCTTCTTCTGACTGGTTGGTGGTGAAGTAACAGGGTGATATTTCAGGAATCTCAGTCATCAATTTTCTGGTTTTATCCCGTCTGGGGTCTACGTTCTGGTGGTCAGCATGCAGTGAACTACCTGGTTTAGTTTTTGCAAAACAACTCAAGGATATGTGTCAGGATATTATGTACAGTTCTTGAGGAGGAACTAAGTGTCCCTGACTTTGTTTTATGGCTAAGCTATTATTATTTTGTTTTGTTTGACTGCTTTCCTTTGTTTCCCTCTAATTATAAACTGATTACATTTGCTCTTTGGAACTCAGGGAATGCCTAGGGGGCTAAAGCTTTTCTAGAAACAAGAAGCAGGGGACGTGGGAGGAAGGCACCACCAGGTCCTGCTCAGTTTCATGACTAACCATCCCGGTTTGCCCAACGAGGACTTAGAATGCTAAAACTGGAAAAGTCCTGAGCAAACCAGGATGAGTTGGCACCCTTGTCACTCACCCAGCCAATGCTTAATCTGATCTGCGAGAAACAGGGACAGAGGCCCTCTAGATGCTGCAGACCCACCTGGTTCCGGGCTCACTGTGGTCCCTACGTCTTTGGGACCTTGGGTGCTCTGCTGAATGGATTCCAGTTCTGGCTCTGTGACCGTGGGCCAGAGCCTCTGTTTTAAAACATCTGTGAACAAGGGTTGATCCCCGCTTGCCCAGCAAATCTCACAGGATCACTGTGGATGTGGAAGGACCTAGAGGGGACCTTTGACAGGCAGCTGCTAGCATTCTGGTCATCTTCACCCTTGTTCTCACTCCAGTCAGGGGAACTAAGAAAACTGAGCCCAGCCTGTGTCACCATGTCCTTACGCTGCTGCAGCTCTATTTACTTGCTCGGCTTCCAGGCCTCTCTGATGAAGCACATTTGTGGGCAGTTTAACTATTGCCTCTCTCATCTGTACAGCTTAGTACACTTTGAAAGGGCTTTCATATCCATGCACAATCTTATTTGGTAATTTCTCAATTTCTCATTTATGGAGCCTCCAGAGCTGAGTGTCTGAGTATTCTGTCACCCTTATTTAGAGCAGGAATACTAAATGCAGTCAGAATAACAGCTGACATTTGTAGAGTCCTTACAATATGCCAGGCATCCTGCTAAGTACTTTGCACACAGTAACCCTCAACACAGTCTGATAAACTGGCCGTGTGATTTTCCCATTTTACAGATGAGGGAACTAAGACTTGAGCGGGGGATTGAGAAAGGTTCTGTAAGTCATAGGGCTGGTAAGTGGCGAGCCAGTATTGCTTATTTTCCTTAAGCCCTTCCAGATCGTACATTGGACAGGGACAAGCCAGGAGCAGTGAGTGGAACCCCCTCTGCCACAGTATCTGCTGCCTGAGTGGGGGGTACCAGGCTGTCGAAGTTGGAGAGAAGATGGAAAGAAGGAGGTGGAGTTGGTCAACAGGACACCATCAGTCGGTGTGGGTGCCCTGGACAGGGTGCTGGGGGACCTGGGTTGGAATATGAGAGCTTATGTTCTCCTGCAGTATGACTCTGGCCAGTTCATCTCCTCCTTCTGCCTTCGGTTTTCCTCACCAGGGAAATTCTTGGCATGCTAGTGGTCATCGTTCGTGGTGCTGCTGCTTTTGATAGCTTAGCATTTCCCATGGATTATAAGGTTAATCTTTACAAAATCCCACATGAGGGGGTACCTTCTTTCTTTTCATTTTACAGAGAAGGAAGGTGAGACACTTGAGAGGTTAAGTGACTTGTACCAGGTTACTCAGGTGGTTGGTTAGTGGTATACTGGCCTTGAACCTGGGCCTGTTTGATTCCAGAGCCCAAAACTTTAACCTCTGGGCAAAATTCTTGGAGCCCTCAGGTTCCTACCAGCTGGATGAGATCTGGGTTCCTCTGGGGACTTCTCTCTTGCTAGGGTCAGGGAAGTAATGTGGGTCAAGCAGGAAGGGAGTCCAAGGGTAGGGGTTGTCTGTGGGGTGTCACATCTAAGCCAGAGGCTACACCCCAGAAGGTCCCCCTTATCAGTTTGATGTGGTCCTGGAAGGGCCCGCCCCTTCAGCCTCCTTCCCTCTCCTGGACTCGTTACCTGGCACCACCACCAGCCCTCACATGGATTTTCTTGGATGCCGCTTCCAGATGCTCTAGTCCATGGCAGAGCTCAGCCAAGGAAAGAAAAGGATGTGTTCACTGGTTGCTCATGTACTGATGGAAGCAGGTAGCCTCTCCTGCTCATCTCACAGGCTCACATCACCCCCACAGTATCTGTTGGGAGACAATTCCTATGGGTCTCTGAATAGGATTATCTTTTTGAGGATTTTTGCAGAGCAAATGGCCCTGAAAGAGAAAGATCTTATCTCTCCCCAGGGCTGAGGGCAGATTTGTTTGCTGTGCCCCCAAGACAGTGATTGGGCACATTTGCTAGTAGCTCCTTATAAGATTGGAATTCCCTAAACTCAGTGTTACTTAGCTGGGACACAGGCCCACTGTGGGCACAGCATCTGCTCAGGCCCACCTCCAACTTGGCCCCCTGGGACTCAGGTCAAGGGAACGTGAAGTTCATGTGCCAAGAATGTTGTGAGCAGTAAGGTCCTTGGTCTTTGATCTGGGAGTTTAGTGTCTTCTGCCAGGAAGTTGTGGATTAGCCTACAAGTAGGGTGACATTTCAGATCCTTCATAGCTTTTCACAGGTTTGGTGATGAGGATGGGTGCCAATGGAGACGGGTTTTTCTTGGAAAGGAAAGGTTGAGAGCCAAATGGAGGGTGCAGTGGGGGATATACCCGTGGATGTGCTAACAAAGGCTCTCCCCCAAGTGGTGGTGGATGGCGGGGGAGTAAAGGTCCCTCACTGTCCTTCCTGCTAAGGAGGCCATGGGGCTCGAGAGAAGAGGAACGCAGGCTGCCCGCCTGTCCCCTTGGCTGTTATTCACACTCCTGCAGCCAGGAGGAGAGAGGGCCAAGGAGTCCCCAAGGCTGACAGCTCTGGGTGGATTCCATCTGAGCCTGGCTGCTGCAGTGCTGCTTGAAACCGCAGCTGCGGACATGTCCTCCGATGTTGGCTAAATCCACCTGCTTTCTGGGCCATTTGCGCTGTGATGGTGGTGTCCTTCCAAAAGCCGCTCCCTGGTGACTTAGGGAGGGCTGTCCCTCCCCGCCTGCCCCCAGTGCTCTCCCAACCCCTGTACGGCAGGCTGCTGGGCGTGGCTGCCCCCAGAGGGCTGTCAGCCACTCTCTGGGCCACGGGGCTGCAAGGTATTTGGACCTATTTTGAACCCTCAGTGGAGGTTAGTCGCTTCTGACAAGTGGGAGGAAGTGTCCTCTGGGCCAGCTGGAGTAAACTCAGGGAAGCACACGGCTCGGGAGCCCTGGTTCTGTAGTTTGTAATGTGTGATCGAGAGTCCCTTTTTGGCTTGTTCCGGATTTGGGTCTTCACTGTGAACCTCAATTCTCCATGCACTTTGCTCTCTCCATGACCTTGCCTTCTGCAGCTTTCTGCACCCCTTCGCACAAGGAGCAGCTCCACTGACCCTAGGTAGCCATTCAGTGACTGAGTCAGGGGCCCTGGGAGGGTTTTCTGACCCAATTCCCACCCTCACAAAGCTCCCAGTTTCCCAGGCTGACTTGGCTAATTGATCTGGGGACCTTGCCAAAAAACATATCCTGGAGGTTCGTGGAGTGTAAGTGCGCACGGCTGGCTGGAGGGATTGGCCGGCCTCAGCTGCTTGGAATTATAAAAAGGACAGAAGTGCCGGTGGTGGTTGGGTGACTAATGGTGACCACTGGGGGTGTTGCCATCAGCTGTTAGGTGAGATGATGTGTATCAAGCCTCATTCAGTTCCCAAGGCCTGAGTATCCCTGGAGGCTGATCGCCCTTCTCACCTTCTAGTTGGGGCTGCAGGGACCGTTTCTACCGAGAGCTTAATCAGTGGCTTGCAGTTCCCTGAGAGCTGGTTGTGGGCCAGCCCAGTTGTAGGCATCGTGGGGAGCCATGCCCTCTAAGGAACCATTATGAAGCTAACAATTTGGTGAGAAATGGTGTGCTTGCAGACCCTACAGGAGCTCAGAGAACGTGGATTTTGGAGTCTGACGAGGGGACTCAAGTCCCAAGTCTCTGCTGACTAGCCATGTGACCTTGGGCTGGTTAGTAACTTCTCTGGACCTCAGTTTAAGTCTCATCTGTAAATGGGAACAATACATACCCCACAGGGGTTATATGAATCAAGATAGTAAAGTCAGTTTTAACCTGACATTGGCCGCAAGGGAAGAAAACGTTATCCCGGCTAGGTCACACTGAGAATATCCAGCCCTGCTGGCTGAAGGCCGAGCTGACTGAGCCCAACCCTTAAGAGCAGCCTGCAGTGCCCACACTTTGCTCCACAAACATATCATTATCACTAGGAGGTAGGAGAGATTTTCTCTCCTTGGAGACTTTTTACTTCAGCCCAGGTCCATAAACCATGGTGGTGTTGGTTCTCCTGAGCACACCGTAGGAGCCGGCGGACTTCTCTTTGCATGCACCGCCCTGCGGTGGGAGCCTGGCCTGCACCTCCCTGCACTGGAGATATTTTCTATCCTGATCTAATCCCTAATCCACATGCCCTTCGTGGCAATGAGTTCACACTCTTGGAGGAATCGTTTAGCCCCCTGGAGAGAGCGGCTCATGCAGTGTGGAGGGCTGAGGGGAGGGGGACCTCGATGCTGGTCCTTGGAACACACATCCATTGAGCACCTACTGGGTGCCAAGCTCTGGTGAGACGAAACCTGAGCTGAGAAAAGCCCCTGTCCTTAGGAAGTTTATAAGAAATGCTTCAACAAGACACATGTGTCTTTCTCTAGACCATAATAGGAGTCTCCTAACACTTAAGCAGCAAGCTGAAGAAACCACAAATGACAAGATCTTGTGGTAGCTCACAGCGAAAAAAATGTGACAATGAATATATGTATGTTCATGTATAACTGAAAAATTGTGCTCTACACTGGAATTTGACACAACATTGTGAAATGACTATAACTCAATAAAAAATGTTTAAAAAAAAGAAAAGAAACCATAAATGGTTAATTCATGCACTCACTCATTGATTCATCAAATGTTTACAAAGCATTTATTACATTCCAGAGTATATGCTAGGCAATAAGGTGGAATGAGACCTTTAGTTCAGTTATTAAACTGTAGAATGATTTCAGCACAGGGAGTCCCACAGACTTGTCCAAGGTACAGATGTGGAGCAGAGGAGGGCGTGATCAGGCGACTTGCTGGGTGGGAGAGTGGGAGTAGTTCTGTGTCTGGGAGCATTTCATGGAGGAAGTGACCACTGACAAAGGATTCGAACGAAGAATCTTGGTCTGCCAGTTGGAGGCGTAGGGCAACGGCACCTGGGCTGAGGAGATGGCCTGTGCAAAGGCCTGGAGGCTGAGTCATGGACGGTTGGGAGTCAGAGATGATCTCATACGCCCACTCCTGGTGCAGAGGGCAACAGGGACTGCCCAGAGCTACCAGGCCAGTCAGCCAGCAGAGTTCTGAGTGGAATCTGGCCTCCTAACTTCCCAGCGAAGGTTTTTCTGTTGCTGGGCAAATGCATACAAAACGTCATCTTCCCGACTTGGATCACAAGCAGGTATACGTTTAGGCCACCTGAATTTAGTTCAAAGTTTGTTAGGTGGAGAGCAGAGCTGGAGGGGCTGATGTTCACTGGGGTGACATTCACAGTGCTTTCTATAGTGCCAGGTGCAGAGTCAGTGCTCAGTGAATGTCTACAGTCTGTCTGTGGCTGGATGGTGGGTGATGCCCTCTCTGTCTTTTGGAGGACACACGGATGACAGCTCTCTTCAAGTCTCATGACGACTTGAAGCTAGAACCTGTGAAAGCTCTGTGCACGGGAAGGCGAGAATTTCACAGGCCAAGAGTGGGCAGCTGTGTCGCCCTCAGTTTGAAAGGGGGCAGGTCATCCTGGAAATAAGCGAACGTACATTCACCTCAGCCCCGGAGTGGTGCAGAGAGAGAGGCCTTCTCAGCCATTCGGGGCTTGCAGTTTTAGGGCTAAGAAGGAAGCAGCATTGCCAATAATAGTATGCCTTCTCTGTTCGGGTTTTTTAAAAGCTTTCAGACTGGGCCAGTGTTGAGTGTGTCTGTTCTTGATGGGAGGCAGGTATCTGTTGTCTCCTTGTCCAGATTTAGAAAACTGAGGCTCAAAGAGGGGCTGCAGCCTAGGGTAACCTATTGGAGCAAAACTGGTCTTGGGTGGAGAGAGAGAAGTTACCACCTCCATGGTATGGTGTCGTTTCAGAGACTCAGTTCCACCACCAGGTTGCTGGTGATGCTGTCAACACCACCATGTTGACAATATATAGAAACAGAATAGCATCCTCTGTCTTTCTGAAATATAGCAAATATATACATTAATGTATATATCTTTATATCATAGCATAATATTGACATATAATTTTATTTATACATAATTTTCTATTATATAGTTATTATGTTGTATATTATATTACATATTAGATGTTACACATTTTACAAATCATAATATATAGGTAATATTATATACTTATTTATATTTATATAAGTTATATATATTTATGTTTTATAGTATGTATTATATAAATTATATATTTAATTATAAAAACTATAACACAAAGATATATATCTTAATATATGTATGTCTCCTCTATTTTAGAAAGATAGAGAACCCCCTCCCACTATATCTTAAGGCTTTCAGCCTTTTGGGCTCTAAACCCTCAAGTTCATGGTGCCACAGTGTGAGGGAGGGATCTGAGAGCAGCTTTTACATCTCACTAGCTTTCTAAATCCTAACACTGCTTCTAACCCCTCGTAGAAGCTTCTGCTGGCTGCTGAGAGCCCTCTGGATGGCCAGACCCCTGGATACTGCCTTTCAGTTCCCTTGAAGTCAGATCCCTGCCCACCTCTGTCCACCAGCCCCAACGGACACAGAGCTGGGAGTGGGGGCTGCCGGGGATTTTGTTAGGTGTTGACCACGAGTTGGAAGCTGGAGCAGGAGGAATCTGTGTCCTGGGGGTGGGGGTGGGGGTACCCTGACTGTCAGACCCAGCAGAGGGAGACGGGACCAGCTCTGGCATTTTGTTGAACTGGCTGATTTTGGAAGGTTGGGACAATCCCTGGTTTCCCACCTAGTAATCATTCACTCCCCTCCCTCGTTTCTCTTAGAAACCTGACTTGTTCGTCGTCTTAAGAGCAGCGGTGGCTTCCGAGGAGGGCTTCAGCCCTTGTCAGGGACTGGCTAAGGCATGGGCTGTGGGTAATGCTGGACACTGAAGACAAATTGCTGCCAGGGGGTCTCTGGAAGCCTCTGCCTTGTTCTTCAAAAGGGGCACAAGAAAAGGCAGAATTCTGTAGGACAAATGTCTTCATTTCTTTAATCAAAAAAATGGAGAGAGAAAAAAAAAGGAGGAAATTGTTTAGATTAGGGGTCAGCAAACCTTCTCTGTAAAGACCAAGTAATAAATATTTCAGTCTTTGTGGCCACTCTGGCTCTGTAGAGACGTCTTCACTCTGCCTTTGTAGCATGAAATGAGCCAAAGGACACGCAAACAAATGGAGGTGGCTGGGAGTGTTTACAAAACAGTCGGTGGCCCTAGGTATATTTTGCCCACCCCTGGTTTAGATGAAAAGACTCTTCTGCGACACATCAGCTAAATGCAATGTGTAGACTTTGGACCCGGACTTGAACAAACCAGGTCTTAAAAATGAAATGAGACAAAGCAAAAATTTTTGTTGATAGTTGGGTAAATTTGAACAATGATCAGATATAAGGTGATTTTAAGGAATTGCAGTTAATTTTGTTAGATGTGACAAAGACACTATGGTTTTTGTTGTTGATGTTGTTTCATTTTTGTTTTTAACAAAGAGAAAGTTTTCATTTCTTAGCTGCTGATACTAAATGGGAGATGATGCTTTGCTTTAAAATAACCCAGGGTATGGAGGAGAGGGAGTAAAGGAAACAAGACTGGCCATGTACTGATAATGATTGAAGCTGGGTTATGGGTAAATGTGTGGGTGGGAGAGGGTATCTTCGTACTATTCTATCTTCTTTTGTGTATGTTTGAAAATTTGCATAGTAAAAATTTTTTGTAAGTGGAGATAAAGAACTCCCTCTTCCATTGCCTCTGGTGATTGTCACATCTGGTGAACATATGTTGCCTGGTGCTAAAGCAGCCATCTTGTGACTAAGAGGGGACAAGCCAGAAGATGAGACTAACCACCAAACATGGCAGAGTGGAAAGAGGAAGGAACTGGGGTGCTAGATAATTCTATTGGGTTGTCAAATTAACTAGCCAGAATGGGCCTGCTTCAGTATTCCATATTATGTGGGATGATAAGTTAAGCCATAGTTAATTTTGTTGTTGTTACATGTAACTCAACTGATCTAGAGAATGGAGAAGAATGGAAGCCAGGCTCCTCTCTGCTGCAGGATGCCACCCATGGCATCTAAAGGGACAGCAGGATTGGAAGAAAGACTTGTGAGAAATGGGTCTTTGTTAAATCTCTCTGAGTCCTTCTGTCATACCCAAGGGGCTCCAGGAAATGGGAGAGGTCTCTGCTTTCTGCCTACCTCTCTTGAACCCCAAAAGGGCCAACGTCAGGGAGTTGCACTGGACCTTAGTTAGAAGGATGCTGATGTTGCAGTCATAGACCTACAGTTTCGGGAGAGGAAATGGCAGAAGCAGAGTTCCCAAAGGACAGCTGGCCTTTCAGACATCCCTCCTACAAGGATGAGACCTCTTCTCCCTGAACCCCTCAACACACATAACCACAGCCACACAAAGTCTACACACAGGGCACAAACAGCATTGTTTCTAACTGATCTCATGGTTCAGCCGGTCTCGGGGGTATCAGCTGTTCCATAATGCATGACAAATCACTGTGGTTAACTTAACCCATCCGAGTCTCCTAGATACGGTCATTAGACATTTGCCAAAAAATGTGCTGAGGGAATGCTGGGGGAAAAAGGAAAAAGATGATGTGGAGAGGGGCCGCAAGGCATGGTCTCTGGTTCCTCTGAATGCCCCAGAGCTCTGCCTAGGACTCGGAGTTCAGATAAATTCAAGCCCAGGCTTTGGAGACGGGATAGAGGTGAAGGGGACTACCTTCAGTAAGGAACACAGATCCCCAGTGAGTTTGTCCTCAGTCCTAATTTGGCCCCGATTTTTAAGGCTTTGCTTACAACAGTGATTCTTAAATAGGAGCATGCACCAGAATCCCCTGGAGGGCTTGTTAAAACACAGATTGCCAGGCCCCACCTCCTGAGTTTCTGATTGAGGATGTCTGGGGTGGGGCCTGGGAACTTGCATTTATAACAAACACTGAAGTGATGCTGATTCTGCTGCTCCGGGGTATCCTGATTTGAGAACCACGGACCTAGAACTTCTTGGCAGGACAGTGGCTCTGGGATATCAGGAAGAAGAGATCCAAACTTGTCTTCCTTTTGGGCTGAGGTGGGAACCCATGATGAATGGCCAGAGGGACCCTGATCCTGGGTGGGAGGAGCCAAGAATGGTGATCTAGATCACCTGACCAGGAAACAGACGTCCTAGGGTGTTATCTTGCCCCTGAGCAATCTCACTATATGGCCTTGAAAAGGTCATCTCTGCTCTTTGGGCCTCAGTTTAGACTTCTCTAAAATGAGCAGATGGCACTTTTCTGTCTGTGTTACAGTTTTCACAACAAAAAGGTTTTTAGAAATAAAAGAGGAAGACAGTTTGGGATTAGCAGAGACAAATTACTAAATATAGACCAGACAAATAACAAGGTCTTACTATAGAGCACAGGGAACTATATTCAATAGCTTGTAATAACCTATAATGAAAAAGAATATATATGTATGTACAACTGAATCACTATGCTGTACCCCAGAAACTAACACAACAACAGAAACTATACTTCAATTTGGAAAAAAAGAAAGACAAAATGAACTAGGTGACCTGTAAGGGGATGAGAGTGGGAAAATCTTGTGCAGGCATCATGGTGTACTCAGAAGCTTGTGGGCTGGAATCCGACATGGGTGTGACTGTAACTGATGTTAAGTACCTAAGAGGAGAGACAGGAGCGATCGCCTAACCTGGCAGAGGCTGTAAGGGGGATGAGGAGACCGACTTGCAGGGTTGTCGTGAGAACTGAGGTCATTGTACAAAGTGCCTAGTCAACAAGTGGCAGCTGTGATGACTGCTTTGTTATTTTTAACATCTTTTCAAGGCTTGAGGGGACACAGAGGCAATGCTTCTGCCCCATCCCCACCCGATTGTGGAGCCTGGTGACCTTCATGTTGATGGTGGGATCAGAACTTGAAAGTGTATGTCTCAGGTTTTCCTCTGCAATGCTTATTCTGAAACATGCTTAACTCTCCAAATTTTCTTTTCTTTTCTTTTTAACAGCTTTATTGAGATAGAATTCACATACCATAAAATTCATCCTTCCAAAGTGAACAATTTAGTGTTTTTAGTATATTCACAGAATTGTGTAACCATCACTGCTACCTAAATTTAGATAGAAGCCCCAAACCCATGAGCAGTCCCTCCCTATTCCTTTCTTCTCCAACCCCTGGCAGGTAATAACCCACTTAGTATCTCTATGGATTTACCTGTTCTAAGCAGTTTTTATAAATGGTCAATTCCCCAGATTTTCCATGAACTGTTCCTTCTCCAGCTCCCATTCATTTGATCATTATTTTAGCTAATATTTATTGAGGGCCTACTAGGTGCCAAACACAGGACAGGCACTGGGGATACAATTTGGAAAAAAATTCAGACAAGGTCCCTGCTCCCTGTGGAACTCATGATCTAAGGAGGAAGCAGATGTGAATCTGTAAATCACACAGAATCAGATAAGACTCAACAGTGAGAAGTGCTGTGAAGGAGATGGAGATGGTTTAACAATGGAGGAATCTGACCTAGTTGAGAGGGCAGGACAGGCTTTAGGCAGTGACAACTAGAAGGATGTCCGAAGGGTGAGCAGGGATTGATTGGGCAAAGAGGCAGGATAGAGCATTTAGGGCAGAGGGGACAGCCTGTGCAAAGGCCCTGAGGCAAGATGCCCGTGGTACATACAAGGAGCTAGGCTGGAGGGCTGTGAGTGGGGGGATGTGGAGGCAGGAGGGTCAGCAGGACCATCCTGTGCAGAGCCTCATAGGCTGAGCTAGGGAGTCTGTTTATCCCAAGACTAACAGAGCCTTTAGAGGTTTTATAGCAGAGGCAGCTACATGATCTAGGATGTCTTTCAAATATGTCCTCAGAGCCAGCTGGATAAGAGGTTTCACGGGCCAGAGTTTGGGGGAGTATCTGTTGGGACAAACTTATGTCAGTGTCCAGTGAAGGGATGCTGTGACCTGGTGGGGCCGGGGGGCGTGTCTGAGATGGACATAGCTGTGTCTGGGGGTCCTGTGGACTAGAGTCCACGGGGCTTGGAAGTGAATTGGTGACTAGGATGGCTCTGGGTGTCTGACTTCCTAACTGAGTAGATGATGGTGGCTCTCACTGAACTATGGCAGAATTCCCTTTGCTTTTGCTTGAGTATGTCAGAGCCCAGCGGGTCTCTGGTCACACCAGGAGTCATAAGAAAGGGATGCTCTCTGTGTTTTTCAGGGTGACATGTAGAGAGCACAGCCACTGGTACTCAACAAATGACAGCCACCTGCTGGCCCCTCTGAGCTGTGACACTACTGTGCCACCACTATGTCTCACACTCGCCACGCCCTACCCCCAGGGTTCCCTGGCCTCTTGCTGCACAGACTCATCTCAGGCTGACACTCTTACTTCCTTGGGGGGCATCTCCTTGAGGAGGGGAGATTTTGTCTCAACCTCAAACCAGCTCCTCTTCATCTTGGAAGGTGGAGCGAGGGAAGGAAATAGCTGGTGCCCGGGGGAGAGGCTGTGCTTCTGCAGGTGAGAGAGCAGGTGCCTGGGTTTTGAAGCCGGGGGGTCTTACCTGACTCTAAACCAGCTGAGTGACCAGAGACAGAGGCAAGTTCCTTCTCTGCAAGGAACCTGTAAAGTAGGGGCGAGGCACTGGCTTGGAGACTGTCTCAGGGCACCTCCAGCTCAGGTCTCTGGGGGTTTTATCTGTGCTCAAAGGAGAATGCACCAGCGGCTTGGGGGGGGGTACTGCCTTTCTCCCTCTGTGAGGGGGTACTCACGGGTGACCCTGCTCCTTCATCCGGAGCACGCCTCTCTAGCCCTGTCTCAGCTGGTTGTCAGGCTTTCTCACACACCTGTCGTGTCTTCCAGTTGGTTGCTGACTGTGTGCAGTGCAAGCTGTTTGCATCTCCCCCTCCCCTGCCAGGCCCTTGGACAGGAAGAGTGTTGGACAAGTGTTGGAGGATTGTCAGAAAGAGAAACACCCAAGCCATTTTCCCCTGTGCAGAATCCCAAGTGGAAAACTGGGAACCCAGAACTTGCCTTCCTCAGAGCGTCCCAGCAGATGCCTGTAGATTTCTTTGCTTTGGCCCTGATCATCTGCAGAAATGGGGCTGGCCACCCAGCCATTTCCCCCACCTTCTGACCCAGACTCTGAGCTATGCTCCCATTCCCCCTCTTCCTAACAAAGGCTTCCTCAGTAGAAGAGAGCTGGGACATACAATATTTGCCAACAAAAGCAACCATTGTAGCCCCAGGGAAGGGGGCGGGGGGTAGAGAACCAGGGTGAGGTTTTGCTCTCTGCTTGCCAAGACTGGCCCCAGGGAAGGCCCCAGCCCACAGTTCATGAGTCAGGCTGCTGGGGTCCCAGCTGTAGTCTCTCCCTCTTGTCTTACCAAGTCTAAAGCAGGAAGTAGGGGGTGGAGTCTGGGGACCAGGCTCAGGCCCTTGAGTTTTCTAGGCAAGCTTCTCTGGGATGGCCCTGCAGAGGGAGAAAATTAGCAATCCCATGCCATGACTTTCCCCTTCTGTCCCCACAGGGCCCCCACTCTGCAACTGGGAAAACTGAGCCCCTGAGAAGGAAGGCCATTTTATCCTGAGCTCATTTGGTAGGTGTGTGGAGGGTCAGAATGGAGATGGTTTCCAGCCTCTTCTGCAAGTTCCTGCCAACACACATGTACCCCTCACATTCTCCCTTCATCAGCGCTTACACACGAAACCACAGCCTAGCCCTTGACTTCACAGATCTTAAAAAACCAGAAAGAGGAGAAAGAGAACTTTATTATTCCCAAACTTAATATAAATCAGTTTGGTGGTGCCATTTCAAAGAACTGGATGCTCTGATGTTGCCTGAAATACAACACACTCTGCATGTCCACAGGACTTTAAAGTTTACATCTGTGACTCCTGGGATCCTCACCATTTCCCCTGTGACAGATGAGGTACTGCAGCCCAAAAAGGGAAATGACTAGCCCCTGGCCACCTGTTCTGTACTTGGCAGAGTCGAGCCTAGAACAGTCTCCTGACCCCTACTCTTGTCTCTCTCTCACTCAGCACTAGACTCTGGGTTCTGATGCCAGTTTAGCTGCCAATAAGCTGTGTGACCTGGGACACATCACTTCAGCTCTCTGAACCTGCCTCATAAATATACCAGCCCTCCAAAACCCTGATGTCATTTCATTCATTCCACAACTGCTGCCTTTCTGGAGGCCCTGAGTCAGGCCCTGGGGCCATGAGGATGAAGATTCCAGCTCTCTGCCCACAAAGCAGGAACACATTCAGAGCCCAGTGAGGGTGTAGACTGGGAGACCTCATGTGGGGAAGAGGGCAGGAACCCAAGTCCTCTTTCATGGGACCCAAGGATTCTCAAGAGAAGTTTGGTCAGAGAATTTCCATCCATAAGTCGGCCTCCCTTTAAGAAAGTCCTACAACAAAATGTCTGAACTCAGAAGCAGAAAGACTAGGGGGTCTTTATACACTTTACAGAAAGATTTGTTATTCTGCAGTTCTTAAAAACAAACAAAAGAAATACAAAACTTTCTCCAGTTCCCACCTCTGGATTTACAGTGCATTTGCAAATTGTTAGAAACACATTCCTAGTGTAAAGCTGGAAGGTAAAGCAGGAGTTGGGTACTGAACGGGTATCAGCAACATTGCAAAACCAGCAACCATTCTCATCCTTTAGACTCAGTTTTTCCCACCTTAGGCTGTGGTGGGTACATTGATGCAGGAGTGGAAGTAGAGGACAGTTATCATTTACTGAGCACTTAATATGTGCTATAATTAACACCCATTTCACAGATGAGGAAACTGAGGCTCAGAGCTAGGATTTCAATCAGGGCTGTCTGACTGTAAAGCCAGGGCTCTCTCCTCACCTTGCTCAGCCCTGCTCTTGACTAGGACACAGGCCAGCCTGCACTTGGGGACCCACGGAGCTGTAGTCTGCAAAATGGGAAGATCCAAGGGGTGGAAGGCCATTAGGAGAGAAAGGAGACACTCTATTGGGGCAGGGAGTGCTCACCGTCTCCCCCAACCAAAGGAAGTGAGACGTCCCATCGGCCCAGTGGCTTTGGGAAGCGGGCCCTACAGTTAAGTAACGGGGGCGCAGGAACCTAGGAAAGCGAGTAAGGGCCATTCCTCTGTGGGAGCCCAAGCGGCTGAGGGGACACTCACCCAGAACGCCTGGAGCCCCAGCCCTGGCTACGCGTGGCACTTCCGATCCGTCGCAAGCCCCAGCCCCGCGCCCCGCCCCCGGGCGCGCTGCGCCCCCAGCTCCGACCCGCGCCCGGTCCGGCCCCGCCCCGCCAGTATGCCCACCCCCGACCCGCCCCGACGTCCCCTCGCCCAGCTCCAGCCGCGTCCCCGAGCGTCAAGACTCTGGCGGACCGACCCGCCAGCAGTTGGCACTGGGGGCGCTGGCGCATCGGCTGCTCCGCTCTCCTGCCGGCAGCCTCAGGCGCCCGGAGCTAGCGGTCCAGGCGGCGCCGCCGCGCGGGGGGCCTGGAGCAGGCGGCGGGAGGCTGTGAGGCGGAGGCCGGCCCGAGCCCCAAGCGTGCCCCAGCCTCGCCCGCAGCCAGGAGCTCAGGGCAGGGCGCCGGCCCGGCCCGCGTGCCCGCGCGGCCACATGGCTTCTCTCCGCGCGCGGCTGTCCTGCCTGCTGCTGTTGCACTGTGCGCTCTGCGCCGCCGCCGGCAGCCGGACCCCAGGTGCGTGCGGGTCGGGCGCGCGGGGGCGCGCGGGGTCCGGGATGCGCGCAAGTCAGGGTGGCCCGAGGGTGCCCGAGTCCGGCAGCTTTGGAGCGGGTGGGAGGCAGTGAGCACGCTGAGGCTAAGCTCTCTTTCTTCCCCGTGCCACCAACGCAGTCTGGCGATTTCTTTCCCTTTCTGGCACAAGACGTACAGAGAGACCGCAGGAGAGCATTTGGGGATAGGAGCCTTTTCTTAGAGGCTGTGTATCTGTCTTTGTCTCTGTGTTTCTCTGTCTCTCTTCTGGGTGTCTTTCTATTTCAGCGTCTTCTCTGTCTTCAGCTTTTATGCATGTGTACACAGGTGGGTATACATGTGTGCCTGCGTCTGACTGTCACACACACAGAATCAGGCTGGCAGGAGGTTGCCCCACACCTCAGTGAACGCTGGGCATTCACACTCCTGCACAAACACACACGCATGTACATCCCTCTCCCTCAGCATTCTCCCATTCTGTGTTGTGTAGACACCCTCTCACACACAGACCAGACTCACACACAGACCAGACACACTCCACTTTCACCTTGCAGGGGTGCCCTCCTGGTGGCTTTGAGCATGGGGAGGAGGCTCTGGCCATTTCCAGGCAGGGTGCCCAGTTGTCTTTGAGCTCTGTTCTTACACCAAACAGAGTCTCTCCAGCTGAAGTCTTGGGGGTCTTCTGCTGTAATGCGTAAAAACAAGAGGAGAGTTAGTCCTTCCCTACCCATAACTGCCTTGGGCATGAGGGATTTTTCAGGACACATCATTCTGTAGGTTTTATCAGTGTCATGAAGGGGGCCGGTGGAGGCAAGAGATAGAGCCGTATGGAAATGAAAATTCCTCCCAAACTCCTATCCATGAATCACTAGGCCTGGAAGCCAGGGAGCTGTCATTCCTGCCTGCCTGGCTGGGCTCGGGGAAAGCTGTGTGAGGACGGGCTGCTGGCATGCAGCCTGGAGCATGGGCCATGACCTCACACTTAATTCAGTCCGAGTGGGCAGGTCACCCCTGCGTCTCCTTTTATTTTTGAAGATCTATATTTACCCGGCTTGGGGCTGGGCCATGTGGAAATCTCGGCAGCCACTGTGCTGCTTTAAAACGTTTTCTTTCTAAACTTGGAAAAACGTAGAACCTGTATACCCACCCTTCCCTCTCCAGCTCCTCCTTTCTCCTTAACATGTGCCAGGATCCCCTGGGTTTCTAGGTGTGTTTGTTTTGCCAGATGTGTTCCGGGAGCTCGGTGAGGAGGGCCGTACCCCAGGCTGGGCTGGTGACTTCAGTGCACTGGGGGAGTTTGGGCACATCCAGCCGTCCCTCTCTTTGCCTAGGGGCTTTCGGGGAATTTCCTCTGTAGTGCCCAAGGTTGGAAGGCTTAGTTGCTACAGTGACAGAATTCTATTTGGCATCATTTGTTTCCCCCTGCTAAGTGTAACAGGGACCTGGGGACTACCGGGAGCAATTTATGTCCAGCAGTTTATGAACTTGAATACTGATCTTCCCAGTGCAGAGATCCAGGGGCCTGGAAGTACTGGATGAGAAATGGATGAACTTGGGCTAAAGGGTCCCTCTAAGATGACGCTCAAGGTTGCAGATCCCTTCCTGCTCCCGTGGAACTTCCCCCCTCTTACCTCTGCACAGATGGCACTGAAGTAACTCTTTCTTTATTTCCAACAGAGCTGCACATCTCAAGAAGGCTCAATGACTATGATGTGACAGTGCCCTGCAGCACAGATTTTCGGGGACGCTTCCTCTCCCATGTGGTATCTGGACCTGCAGCAGCCTCCACAGGGAGTACAGTGGTAGACAGGCCACTTGCACCACTGTCACACTCCGGTCACCTACGGGTAGCTCGAAGCCCCCTGCACCCCAAAGGAGTGACCTTGCAGCCTGGCAAGGTGGGGCGCTCCTCCCTCTACTTCAATGTCACTGTTTTTGGGGAGGAACTGCACTTACACTTGCGGCCCAACCGGCGGCTGGTGGTGCCCGGAGCCTCGGTGGAGTGGCAGGAGGATTTTCGGGAGCTGTTCCGGGAGCCCTTGCAGAGGGAGTGTGTCTACACTGGGGGTGTCACAGGCATGCCAGGGGCAGCTGTCGCCATCAGCAACTGCGATGGATTGGTAAGGGACAAGCCTTTCATCAAGCAGTACCCCTCCATATCCCCCTCCACCTCCCCACCCCCGCCCCCTACCTCCAAGCCAGACTGAGATGGTTTGCTCCTTGGCTCCCGTGTGTGTTTGGGATTCCTGTGACCACAGCCTACTGTCTGGGCCAAGCTGGGGGCTGTGCTGTCTCCCAGAGAGAACCCTGCAGGCCTGCTGGCCACCAGGTTCGCA
The DNA here is from genome assembly GCF_036321535.1 of Camelus dromedarius. Taxonomy (NCBI): domain Eukaryota; kingdom Metazoa; phylum Chordata; class Mammalia; order Artiodactyla; family Camelidae; genus Camelus; species Camelus dromedarius. The sequence continues at coordinate 33,263,378 of NC_087443.1, read as the reverse complement.
CTCTACCAAGTATAGCTGAGATAGGTAGGTTGGTACCTTATCCTGCTCATCTGCTCACCATCTGCTGATGCACCGGGACCACAGCTTACGTGTCGGGGATCTCTGAGTGCAGACACATGCAGGTGTGGGGAGGGTGGGTGCTGCTGGAGTTGAATCCTGGCTATGCTACTCACTAGCCATGAGACTAAATTCCTTGCCCTCTCTGAGGTTCTTTCCCTTATGCGTGAAGTGGGGATTTATTCCTTCTGCACATACTGATTGCCCATGTTCCGTGTGCCCAGGATGGTTCAGGCGCTGGGGGATGCGGGAGTGCCTGAGGCAGACATAGCCCCTGCCTTCCTGGAGCTGACGGACGTGCTGGTGATGCAGATATGACCTGCCTCACCAGTCAGCGCAGCCGGGGGTTGCACCTGCTTGGCACATCGTCAAGGCTGTTCATATCAGCTGCCGTTGTTATTTTTACTGCTCCATCCTTCCTCGTCACCCACGGTCTCTGGTCCCACAGCCAGCCTGTGCTTCTGTGACTCTCTGCTCTGAGTTCCTTTTCTCAGGACCTGCTCCCTCCTCCTAGGCGCAAGGAAGGAGCCTGCTAATTGGCTCCTTGTTGCAAACCTGAAAGCCATGGGTGGCTTCTCTCCTTCTCCTGCTCAACTCATACTGGATCCCCTTCCCCTCGCTGCTCCATCCTCGGTGTGTCAGGCCCTCATGAGCCTGCATGGCAGCCCCAGGGCCTTGATGGAAACTGTTTCCATGGTCTTGACTTTGCCAGGTATGAGCTGATTGTCCAGGAAAAGACCTGCTTGCCCCTTTGCTTTTCAGCTTTAAGAGAGGGATGAGTCAGATGGGGGGGATGGTAAGGGGTGTGGGGTTTTTCCTCTCAGGCAGGGCTGAGAGCACTTCCTCCCATCTTCCTATCCTTAAGAAGTGTCTTCCTGCTGAATGTCATGGCTGCCTTTGTCTAGACCAGTGCTTCTCCATCTTTTTTTCATTATCATTCCCCTGAGGAGCCTTTTCAGACATTTTTTCCCCTAATCGCTCTGCAATGAAATTTTAATACCACAGATATGCTGGATATCTGTTTATAAGTTGTATGTGCATCTATGCTTTATATCGGAAAAGGGTGAATTTTTTTGCTTTCCAAAAAACCAATTTTTGCCCCATTGGAGGCAATGGAACCCCCGTTGAGAGCCATGGTCTAGGCAGTGGTTGGTTTTCAGAGTTGAGTATGCACTGGAGTCAGTTGGAATGCAAGTGTTCTCTGGAGCAGACTTTGAGGAACCCAGGTTGTAAGGACAGCTGGAGAAGGCTGAGACCTTGTCCTGATTCCAGGGGGAGCCTTGGCTACCAGCCCGCCCTGGCTCAGCAGTTCCGGAACTCAGCCTGAGCCCTCAGTCAGCCTGTGGCTAGTGCTGTGCTGAGGCCCCAGGTTTTAGTTGAAAACCCAAAATGGCGTGAGGAATCATCCAGAAACACGGTGCCTGTGCAGACAGAAAGTGCTGGAGCACCGGTGGCTTGGCTGAATCACATGGTGACTTCCTAAAGTCATCAGCCATGTAGGCTGTAGGCTATTCCGTGACAGAGCTGGCCCTCCCTTTTCCTTGACTACCTCCATAAATGTCCACGGGGGCCCAAACAAAGGTATGAGGAGATGATCAATGCCATTAATGAGTAACTGTCCACCCACTTTGCACTCTGGAAACCTCCTTATCATTGAACCAGCTCAGCAGCCGTTGACAAGGCGTCACTGACTGCTGGATACTCAGCTGATGTTGCTGACTTTCAGTGGCCTCTGAGTAAACGTTTTCATGTGCTGTGTGACCTGGGCAAGTCCCTCCCCCTCTCTGGGCTTTACTCTTCTGATCTGTCCAAAGAGAGGCTGCACTTGATGTTCTCTAGCAGACAGAAATCGCTTTTGCATGACATTTGCAGAAGCTGGGTCAGGTCTCGGAGGCTGTCCATAGATGGGCTTCTGGAAGCGTGTTCTGCAGTAGAACTGAGGCTCCAGGATGGCTCGTCTGGTCCCTTCACCTTTGGTGAGAGGCGTTAAGTGGACCTCATAGGCTGACTCTTGCGCTAGGTGCCTGCTTGTGCCCTCAGCTGTCTTTAGGGGCTGGTCCCTAAGTCCAGCTCCTAGGGGTCTCCCCAGCCAGGTTCCTGATAGGGGCCACAGCCCAGCCCAGAAGCTCCCTCACCCAGAGCAGGGGTTTCCTTACTTCCAGGCCACTCCAGAAAATAATCCTGTGTCCTGTGAGAGCCCTGAGTCTAGTTCACAGTGACTCAGCTAAGCCACCTTTGGACTCAGCCCACAGTGCAGCCTTTCTGATAAGATTTAACTCTGCATCTTTATGTGGTCTCTAGGTATTAACCCCATCTTCTTCTGTGTCTCAAATGCTGAAGTCATTCATTCCAAAAAAACATGTACTGAGCACTGGCCATGGGCAAGGAAGGTCCACAGGGAGATGTAAGAAAATGAAAGTGACACAAATAATAACAGTGAGAGACACGAGTCCTTGCCGTAACCCCGGCACAGCACACATACTGCCATGTGCATTCCGTAACTTCATCCCTTGTGGAGGTGGGGAAACTGAGGCATTGGGGGGCGGAATCTGAAGATAACACAGATAGCTTCTGTTGGCACAGGACTTTATATATTTTGTAAAGTGATTCAGTTGTGTGAGGTATGTACACAGATATTGTTGTTACCCTGCTTTGCAGAGAGTCAGGTCCCTGCCCTCAAGGAACTTGGGTGCTAAGGAGGGGATACCCCACAAGTAGTTTCAACGTTAACTTTGCGGTTTTCCATAAGACAATGGGGATGGGTATTCAGTAAATGGGAGTGATTATTATCTTTGTCTTAGAGAAGCTACTGTTTGAACTGGGTCTTGAAGAATGTATAGAAGTTTGCTGGGGCCAGAGGGTGAGGAGGACATTCTGGGTAGAGGAAAGAGTGTCCCAGTGAGGGAGCACCACGCTGGACGGGGCCAGGGAGGGGATCCTAGAAGACACACTGGGCAGGTGGGCCTTGGTCTGATCTTGAAGGAAGGGCAGGATAGGAGAAGGGGCCCAGGGCAAGGATGTGGCAGCCTGTTATCTGAAAAGATTCTGGGCTGGGAGTTGGGAAACGTGACTGTGACCCTGGGCAAGCTGCCTTCCTTCTATGGGCCTCACCTGCCTCCTGGGTGTTTGATGGAGCCTGGAATGGATGAGCTCAGAGCCCCTTCTAGCTCTGGCTTTGGCACTTTTTGACACGGGCAGGCCTTACTGGAGAAGTTTGAAGCCAGGCTGCTATATAAATCTGTGGTTGACTCCTCCCTTCCTGGCCAATCCTGGGGCCTGCTCCATGCCAGGCCTGAGCGGGTCTGCAGGTGCAGAGAGGAAAGACCCCAGTCCTGATCCTGGCCCTTGTGGCTGAGCAAACCTTCCAGTTGTAAGACAGTCTGAACAAACCCTCCTCTGTGTGGACAGACTTGCAGCCATTTGGACTTCAGCCTCTGTGGGAGAAGTGCTGTGTCTGAACTGGTGACTCAGTTCTCATTTCCAGCTGGAACCTGGTGGGAGTCAGTGACCGTGACCCCTTCCACTTCTCCCGCCAGCCCGCAGTCACTCACCACAGGCCCCCAGACAGACACTGGGCGGGTTCTGTGCACTGTGCTTATTTCATGCCTGAAACTGAGGAATGGGCTCTTATCTCACTGCCTGCCTGCTCTGCTGGAGGGCCCAGTGTGTCACAGCGGGGGCAGGGGCTTGGAGGAGGGAGCCAGGAAAGAGGAAGCCAAGACCTCTGGCCCGCATGAGTCTGGAGGGTAATGGAGATCCAGACATAAAAGCAGACAATATACAATCCTGTGTGGGGCAGCAGTGGGAGGACCCATTTATTTTGGTTAGGGCATCAAGGAAGGCTTCCGGAGGAGGTGGCATTGACTCAAGACTGTTCAGACATTGTAAACATGAAAGAAAGTGCCGCTGGCTAAGGGCCCAGTGGAGAGAACTGCTGGCCCAGAGCAGACTTGAGGGTGTCTGGGGGAAGGAAATAAGGGCTGTGGGGAGGCCCAGTCATAGCTGCACAGCGTCTCCTCGGGGTGAGGACAGCCAGCTGAAACACTGGAGTCCCCTACACAGGAATGTGCTGGGGCAGCAGCAGTAACCTGCCCAACCACTGCAGAGCCTCCCTTAGGGAGCCTGGCCAGTCAATCTAGCGGTTCCCTCCTGCCCCCCGCCATGCTCCTGTGATACCCCCTCCCCCCCAGCCTCTGAGGACTTGTGGGCAGGGAGGGCCTGGGTCGTCTCAGGACCCCTGGCTGGGAGCCAGGTGCAGAACAGACCTTCTGCTACCAAATGTGGCCCTGAATTCCTGGAAGGCACAGGGAGGTCTGGGGTGGGGTCTGTTCTTCATGGGTCCTGGAGGGCTTGTGGGGTGCAGGAATGGGGTCAGCAGAGTGGGGCCCCTGTGTACCATCTGGAACCCAGACTGCTAGCCTCCTGAAAGGCCACTTGCCCTGCTGCTGTCTCTGCTTCCCGGGGTCCTGGGCCTCGCTGCCTCTGCACTGGGGTGATGGGGTCTGGGCCATGTCATGTCCCCCGTTTGCCTTCAGTGCCTCTGTGAGTCATGGACCTGGTGTGGAAGCAGCCGCACATGTAAGATTTGTCACCATCTGGTTCTGTTTTCCACTCTCTGCAGATAGTGCATTTTTAACAGGTTACAGAGTAGACCTAAAGCAGGCTGTATGGGGATAGGGCAGGGGAGGCTGAGTTCCAGGTCTGCTTCCTAACCCCTCCCTAATGTACAAGTCACAGAAGCCCTCTGAGCCTCAGTCCTTTTGTCTTTAAAATGGGATTATAATGCCTGGGCCTGGGGAGGTGGGGGCAGTCTTGGGGACTGACAGTGTAAGAAGTCCAGTGTTTCTTTATGAGGTGGTGAAATGTTCTAAAATCAATTGTACTGGTGGTTGCACAACTTTATGTGGATACTAAAAGCTGTAAATTCTACACTTTAAGTGGGTGAATTGTATGATGCATGAATTATGGTTTGATAAAGCTGTTATAAAAAGTGCTTGGTCCACAGAAAGACCCATGACAGGCATTGTTAGTCATTATTATGAGGGGACAGTCTAGGTTCGTGGAAATTGTGTGGTCTCTTCACTCTAGTACAGACTAGCTGTGTGACCTTGAATAAGTTTCTTAATCTCTGTGCTTAGGATTCCTCATCTGTAAGGAGGGGAGGAGAGCTCTTGTGTATAGGGTTATTCAGAGGATTAAATAAGATAATGTAAAAAGCCTGGTAAATGATGGGGCCTTAAAAAGTGGGGATTATTAATAGCTGTAGCAGCTTTCCCTGCAGAATGGTCCGAATGGTTCTCGCTCAGTGCCTGGGGCTGGTCTGTAACAACCCCAGATGCCTTCCAGAGCAGGAGGGATACTGAGAGATGCCAAGTGGAGCCTTCTGTTAACCGTCTGTGGGACCCTTTCCTGAGCCAGGCCCTTGACCAGGTCCTAGGGGTGTAGGGTTGAAACTCCTCCCTCTCTCCTTCTACTCCAGAACCCACCATTTTAAAGAGAATGCATAGTAGACAGCATAAAACAAGACAGGCCACACTAAACGCCAGTGTTTTGTGGGAATGCAGGGAAGCATAAAGCACTTAGTGGGTGTCCTGGAGGTGAGTACCGAGAAGGAGAGGTGCTCAGGGAAGGCTTCCCAGGGGAGAGGGTATTTGGGCTGGGTTTAAAGGCATCAATAGGAGCTTTTAAAGCCAAGAGGTAGGAATTATGAGTATTTGCAGGGAAGGAAATCCTATGTCTGCAGGATTCAGGAAATAGCAAGTCATCTCATCTTTCCATGGTGAATATATAATTTGGAGAATCTCTGTCTCACGTGAAGCTTAGACTTGCCCCTGTGGCCATGAGGAGCCATGGGAGGTTTGTAAACAGGAGTCACATTAGTATTGGGGGAAGATGCTAATCTTCCCAGCTGCATGCTGGTGCCGCACTGGTGTAGCAGATTTGCCTGTGGCTCATTAGTGTCTTTGCGCCAATATCTGTCCTGTCTCCGTGGTTGCTTGCTCGTTGCTGACTAGGGAGTGAGTGGGCTTTCCCAGCAGCTACTTGGGGAATCCCTGGCTCTGCCTTGCTGTCTGTGCCTGCCCTGGGATGTGGAGTGTGAGGCCTGGAGTTTCAGAGGTGCCCGCACCCAGCCACCCAGCTGGCCCTTCCCCATACATCTTGGCCTGCGGGCTGCTGTCTGTGCCGACAACCCTAAGAGGGTCAGGGGAAGTCTGGCCCCATGTTGGTGCAGACCTCACCTCCTGGCTCCACCTGCCTCTCCAGCCTCAGTGGTGGCTCCTGCTCTGCAGACCCTCACCTCACTTTGCGGCCCCCCGCCGCCTTTGCTCATGCTGTTCACACCTCCCGCAGTGTCTCTTCCTTCCCTCCACTTGATGCATCCCCTATCTTGACCACCTGGTTCCCGAAAATCAGAAACTGTCTTAAATATTTGCATTTTTCTGCATGCGGAGCACAGGGCTGGGCTCCCGGTACACAGGAACTCATGCCTTCAGCCGCCTCGAGCAAGGAGTAATGCATGAAAGAGAAAGTCCAGATGTTTGAGGAGAGGTAGGACTGGCAAAATGGAGAGAATATGCCCTGTTTAGAGGGAATGCCAGTCTGGCATCACAGGGTCTTTGAGTATTTTAAGGAGGAACCAGAAATATGGATTTTTAAGCAAAGTGTTCTATTTTTTAAGACAGTGTGTGGGCCCAATACAGCAGGGCTGTTAGCTGGAGGCCTCAGATTGCCAGGGAGAAGTATGTGCAGGGGATGAGAGCACGACTTCTGCAACCAAGCCACCTGGGTTGAAATCCCAGCCTTGTCTTTTACATGCTGTGTGGCTTTGGGCCACTACTGAGCCTCTCTGTGCCTCAGGCTCCTCATCTATAAAGTTAGGATAATAGTCAATTCATAAGAGCCATCATGTGTGTAAAGGGCTTTATTAGCTCAGTACTCAATGTTTCAGCTGTTGCTGTTAAGTGGTGTGGATGTATGGGTCCATTGGGTCTGAGGGGATCGGTGCAGGGAAGAAGAGCAGAGGAAGTCAAGAGCACCCCATTTTTCTGCTTGACATCCCCGGAGGGGTCTCTGGGCCTTCAGCTGAGCAGGCAGAGCCCGTTGGTCCCAGCCTCACCCAGGCCTATTGATTTTTCTCTCATGCTGCAACTTGCTGTTCACCCCAGTCTGCATTCTGCCCCAGAACATTCCCGCTGGGCTCCCAAAGGGTAGGATCTGAGCTTAGTCACCTGTGTGTCCCCACGACCTGGGGACCTGCCATAGGGCTGGCTCTCAGTGGGTGCTAGGTGAGCCGATGGGGAGGGGGAACGCGGAGAGCTCGCTTTTAGAGGGGGTAGAGCTCACGTTTGCATCTTCTCACCCCTGTCAAGTGGGGAGGGACAGCACGCCTGTCATTCTCTCTGTGGCTGCCTGTCCATCCGCTCTCAGGCCAGCGATGACATGTGGCACTTGCAGCACCATTTGGCCTCCTGCACCCCCCCCCCACCCTGGCAGGCACTGCAGCTCAGCTGTGCACGCTGCCCCGGGTGTGTGTCCAGGTGTGTACTCCAGGCAGCCACACCCGGGGGCCTGAGCAGGTCTGCAAGGCGAGACCTTTTCGCTTCCCTGCCCTCAGTGCGCCCCTTATCAGCGAGTTTCTGCCTCCAGAGCTCACGTCCTCCGCAAGGGTGCAGCCTGTTTCATCACGTTTGCTATTCAGGTAACGGAGTTCCCTAAGAAGCCTGGGGTCTGCCTTTTAGAATTTATGTTTGTATAATGAAAACAAGTAATTGTCTTTTTGGAGAGAAAGGGAACGTCTCCTGACCTGCCACGCCAGGGTGACTGTGGATCTTCAGGTAGAAAGTGGCCCGAAGCCCTTCTTATTCTTTATGGAGTATGTCCCCTGTCACCCCTTCTTGCTTGTGGGGGTGTGGCCTGGGGGCTGTGGGCAGGGACAGTGGTCAGGATGTGATGCCTTGACCCCAACCAAATCCTTGGAGGCGGGAAACACAGGTTTTCCTGGGGAGACAGGCAGTGGGGTAAGTTAAGTGATCATCTCAGTTATCCACAGCTGTGAAACAAACCAGCCCAAAGCTCTGGAACTTAAAACAACATATTCTTTCCATAATTCTGTAGGTTGGCTATAAGGTCCCGGCTGGCCTCATTCACACGTGCGTGTTGGTGCTGGCTGTTGGCTGGGCAACCTCAGTTCTCTCTGCGGCCTCACGTCCTCCAGCAGGCAAGACCAGCTTCTTTCACAGCAGTCTCGGGGGGTAGCATTCCAGGAGGGCAAAGGCGGAAACTGCCAGATCTCTTAAGGCCCAGTCTTGGGAGTTGCGTAACATTGCTTCTGTGTATTCTGCTAGTCTAAGCAAGCCACAAGGCCAGACTCCATTTTCTGGGAGTGAGGAAATGGACTCCGCCTCTTGAGGGGAATGGTGGCAGTCCCATTGAAGAGAAGCATGGGAGCAGGGGCAGGAGGACTTGTTACAGCCATCTTTGCAACTGTCCTCCCATTACTGACCTTAGGCAAGTGGCTTGGCCTCTCTGAGCCTCAGTTTCTGTATCTGTAAAGAGGGTGTTGCTACTTTGTAGTTTTGTTGATTAGCAATCAGGCTCTTAAATGGGCTGCCACAGTGCCCAGAACAATAAGTGGTAGCATTTGTTATTATTGTTGATCTCTTGGAATAAATATGGAAACTGAGGCAGGATCCACAGTGGGTTTGTGTCCAAACCCCTGGACTCCCATTCTAATGCTCTTGCTTCCTAGAAGCCCCATCCAACTGGGGCCTCTGTCTGAGTGGCCCAGGGTCTGGGTCCTGGGTGGTTTTCTAGTCCTCAAGGTGGTCTGATCTTGCAGTTTCACCTCCCTAGTCTCCCCACGGCTGTGCCTTGCTGTCTGCCCTGGGTTAATAACTTATTTATGATATGGAATAGAAGCCAGACATCACCTCACTGCCGCTCCTTCTGAGCAGAGCTGGCCCTGCGTTCCAGTGAGGGCTGGTCTGGGGGCTGGTTTTGTTTTTCTTCCCCGGCATCTTCAGGCTGCCTGGAGGCAGGGTGGCCTGTGGGCCTGCTCTGTGGGCTGGTAAGTTGGGGAGGGGGTAGGCTGCGCTTGCCGTCCCTCTGCCTCCCAGCCCCGGTGTGGTCCAGGCCCAGGGCCGGACTTTTGGTGAGGACCCTAGGAATTTCTGCATTCCCCGGACCCTGCTGTGGAAAGTTCCCCAAACAGCTGCCAGGCCCTCCCTTCTGTTTCCAGCATGTGGGCCTTGCCCTGCCTTCAAAGACTTAGAAACAACTAGAACGGCAACAACAGGGATTTTGTAGGCCGCCTTGTTCCTGACCGCTCCAAGGAGCTCGGGCAGCACACACAACCCTCGTGCTCCGAAGGCCTCCAGCGGTGAATCTCGGCTCAGCACCCCTGCCGTAGTTCACCTGGACTTTGACCTGAGTGTGTGTAGCTGTGGCTGGAAGAGTCTTAGGGGGCCTCTTGGTCTCCTCCTCACTTTCCAGACAAAGAAGTTGAGGCTTAGGGAGGGGAAAGACTCACCCAGGGTCACGTGGTGGGTGACTGTCAGGGCCAGTGGGGTCCAGGCCCCTGACTCCCAGTCCAGCGCTGCCCCAACAACCCTGTGCAGCCTCTCCTGAGTTAGTAAATGGGAATTATTCCTTGAGGTCGTAAATCGTGTAACAACCAGGGACTCAGTGGTCATGGCAACAGCTTCAGAGCACAAATGCTAAAGGGATTGGCCCGGCGGTTGCCCTGTGGGGGGAACCCTGGGAGTCCTCGGGCCTGGGTCCCTAGTGGAGGTGTTTACGAGGCTCCCACTGCGAGGGTGGATGGCTCAACTTCTGTGTGTCATAGTCCTCCTGAAGACTGGGAAGCCAGTTAAGAAAAAAACAAATGCCAAACTCCCAGTTAGCGGAATTTGAGGCTCAAACGGAACCTTCTGGTGTTTCTCAGCTCCGTTCACCATTGCGCTGTTTTATCCATTTTCAAAATTGTGGAAGGCGGTGGGCTGCTGTTATGCACGCACTACTTGCCATAGAATGTTAAAACCCATTAAAGCCCCTTTTCTTCTTTTTTCCATAAGATGACTGAGGGGGCAGTAGAAACAGGCCCTTTTAGAGAAATGTCTGGAGATGGGAGTGTTTGTCAGGACTTGGTCAGTCTGAACGCAAACCCTGTTCCTAACGCGTTGCTTGAAGCCCTTTGTCAGTCTTCGCTTTTAAGCCAGCCTAATACTTACACCTTTGACCTGTCCAGAAAAGACTCATACCCCCTGAGCCACCCCCGCCCCACAGCAGAGGTTCATTTCCGCCCCTGGAGGCTGGCAGGAGCCCACACTCTGAATTTGCTCCTCCAGCCCAAAGAGGCCTTGTGCTCTGTAGCCTGGCAGGCTGCTGGCCTGGGTGCCTCAAGTCCTTGATATTTTGTCACCTCATAATTCACAGTCCCGAGGCTGTCCCCTAAGCCACAGCTGCATTTTGTGGGAGAGGCCCCTCATTAAGGGCAATATGCCCAAGGGAGTTCGTTTTGGAGACTTGGCCCCAAGGATGTTTGCTGAAGGAGGTTTTGTTCCGAAGTCGGCCCTGTGTTGTGGATCAGTACTTGTCCTCCTGAAGCTCACGTCTAAAAGAGAGACAGACGTATCTGGGTCCGAGCCACCTCAATCTGGGTGATGGGAGTGGCCCCCCTAACTGATTTCCCCGCTTCCCTCCACGCCCCCTGCCATCTCTTCACCAACAGCAGCCAGAGTCCTGTTAGAGCCAAGTCCTCCCATCTTACTCCTCCGGGAGAGGCCCGTCAGGCCCTGGGTGATCGTCCCTTCCCTGGGGCTGCCGTGACCCCCTGCCCTCCCTCCCCTGCCACCTCCACGCTCCTCCTGACTACCCTCCTCCCCCGATGCTGCACGCCCCTGCCCCTCATCTCCCGCGGGCTTGTGTGCCAGTGTCCTCTTCTTAGTGACATCTTCCCCGACTCCCTGAGTTAAAATTTCAGCCTCCAGTTCTCTCCTCTGCTTCATTTTCCTCCCTGACTGTTTCTATCAGGTGTGCCATATTCTCACCCCCGCGGTGGCCTGTCAGCTCCAGGGGAGGGGGGATTTCTGGCTGTGTCCCCTGCACTTAGAACAGGGTCTGCCCGGTGTTTATCTGATGAATGAATGAACAGATGAGTAGTGTTTCAGACAGAGGTTTAGGAGGAGTAAATTGCAGAGATGTATGTGAACCCGTGAAGTGAGTCGGGGACAGGTGAGCGGCCTAAGTAGCTGGAATGTGGGCATTTGAGCTACCAGTAACTGACAGGGCTTAGCACAGACAAGCTTTGGCCAAGTGTCAGAGTCCTAAGAAATCTAAGAAATCTGGAAAACATGCTAATGGTCTTGGGCCCTGGGCAGGATGAAGGACAGCAACATGCCCCATTTGATGGTGCTTTCCAGCTAGTATGGTTTTGTCTATATGTGCCGAGGAGGGCAGCAACACATGGAGGGGTATGTGTTGTCAGGAGCCCCTCGTGCGATGAGACCTGGGTGCGGCACAGGAGCTCAGGCGTCTGGGTCCACTGCTCTTTCCGTTCTCTGCACTCACCTGCCTTCTGTAGGGCCCTCTGGGGCAGGCTAATGTCGGCATGGATCAGAGGGGAGACCTGGTTGGGACAAGTGACCTGCTGCGGGCCAGCCCTCAGCTGCAGGCGGGGCTGAGACTGGCTGCACCTTTTGCCTGGAGCCGCCCTGCCATCAGCTGGCTTGCTTCCGAGCCTTAGAGTTCAGACTGCAGGGCCTTGATTCGGGGAGCCGCTCCCTGGCCTGGCAGCCACGCCGCCTCCTGGCATTTGAGGGCTGCTTCCTGTCTCCTTGTCTTGAAGCCCCCACCACTCCCAGGACTCTGGGCCAAGCAGGGGGCCAGGCAGAGGTCCCAGTCCAAACTTGGTAGGCCATGGTGGTGACAGAGGGGAAAGCCTCAGAGCCACGTGGCTCCTGGGCACAGGGAATGGAAACTGGTGGTGGCTGCCAGCCTGGCAGGGTCTGCCCTTGACTCTGGCTGGGCTCCAGGGTGGGAGTTTGCAGCAGAAGGGGAGTCTCTGAGCACCTGCATGTGAGGCCCTGTCCTACCCCGGGCCAGGATCACTGCCACTGAGGGGGAGGGGCACCATAAAAAGAGAGCATTCTTCCTTTAAGAACATTTGCCAAGCTTGAAGAAGAGTTGCAAGAAGATCTAAGCAGCTCTGTTCTCCACGGGGCCAGAGGATAAAATCAATCACCACCTTCAACAGAAGCAGCAGCATTGTCATAGAGATATCGCTACTAATTGTCCTCACCCTGCACTGTAGGCTCCCCAGCTCAGGTCAGGGTGCTGCGACATCACTGGCTGGCCAGTGGCTGCCTCGGAGATCACAGCCTCCCTCCCCAGCTTCCCAGACCCACCCAGCTCAGGGCAATTCTGGCGAATTACTCTCTTCACTCACGATAGAATGCCACCTTGAGGGGAGGGGGTGGTTAGGTTCTAAGATAGCACCTGCGTCACAAATCACGTGTGGTCCAGGAGATCCTTGGTCGTGCTCAGCCCAGGGCAATGCTCACAGTGTAAGAGGTGTGCGGTCTTCCGGCCTGTCCGGAGTCCCCTCCTCTGCCTGCCTCGGTCAGGGCATGTACTCATTGTCCTCCCGTCCCCTCGCTGTCTTTCTTGCCCATTTCCTGCATTGTGACAAACTAATTCTGGTCCAGCAGCCCGTGCTGCCACTGCTCTCTCTGTGAAACGTGGATGATCACCTTAACAGTCCACTTAGTTCCATTACTCCATTTGGAAGCTTCTGTAGTAGAGACCAGGTTTTTTCAGTCCTGGCGGCACGTTAGAATCACCTGGGCGGCTTTGAGACATTTCTTGCGCCCCCACCCTGGGGTGTGGCCTGGGTTTAGTTGTTCTCAGTTTTCCCAGGTGGTTTTAATGGGCATCTAGGGGTAAGACCCACTGCTGAAGCCTCCTGGAAAAGTCTACTCTGTGTTTGACTTAAAAGTTGGGGGACCAGGAGATCCAGGCCGAAGAAGGAAGAAGAGGAAAAGGCTGCCTGCCTGCTGTGGGCTGGGCCTTAGGAGGGGGCATTTCATTACTTCATTCCATCCTCCCATCAATCCTTTGTTTCAGATGTGGAAACTGAGGCTTGGATAGGGCTTGCATCACCCAGCTGGGAAGGGTCTCAGCTGGGGTGAAGCCCCAGGTGTTTCACTCCCAAGTGTAGCGTCTGCATCACTTTGCAGGGAGGTTGGATCACAGAAAAGGAGGGTTATGTTGGGTTTATTTCCTTTTAAACTTCATTTTGAAGCAATTGTTATATGATTTTTACTTGCTCGTTGTAGAGGCAGGCATTCTGTGCCGAATTGGCTTTCCTTTTCAGATAGGGATCTGAGAGTGGCAGGACCCCGGGATTCTGGCTCTGGAGGTCTCTACATTTACCCAGCACATCTACCACTTTGCTTTTTCCCTCGCTGCAAAAGGGAAGGATCCTCGCTGCAAAAGGACTGGGCCTCTCAAGACCTCAGTAGCCTTTTACCCAGCACCCCCAGGGTGTGGGGCCTGCAGAGGTCATGACCCTGGGAAGTGGGCCGAGCTAGCGGTCATTCCAGATAACCACCTCCAGCTGGTGGAGATGCTCCGCTTCCAGGTGTTTCTTCTGAGCCTCGGGCAGCTCTGGGAGTTCTGATGCTGCCTGTGTCGGGCGCGTGTTGCCCTTTGAGGACAAGCCTGGCGGTTCTCGACTCCTTCCTCTGAGGGCTCCTTCCTCCTGCCTGTCCCCAAGGCTGCAGCTCAGTATGAATCAGCTTTCAGACTTTCCTTGGCTTGGGCCCAGGCCTTGGCAGCCCAGCCTCCAGCGGAGCTCCTGTGGCTTGGGGCTGCCACATCAGGTTTGAATTATGTGGAATCTAGTGTCCACAGGCTTTCATCCCAGCCGCGCTGACTCACGTTTCCGTGGTAGCGGGCAGCCTGCGTGCTGAGTGCGTGTGTGCTGTCAGCCGGCACATGTGTCGCTCCTCATGTGTGTCTCTTGTTTCCATGCACTTGTGTCATCTCCATGCCTGTCTCTCATCTCCTTGCATGTGTGTCATCTTTTTAACAGCTTTCTTGAGATGCAACTCACATACCATGCAAGTCACCCATTTAAAGTACACAAGTCAACGGATTTTTATTATATGCACTGATGGATTTTTATTATATGCACAGAGTTGTGTAATTATCACTACGTTTAATTTTAGAATATTTTCACTATCTCAGAAAGGAGCTCTGTGCCCTTTAGCTATTGCCCACCCCAATCCATTACTCTGGTTCCCTGTGACCACTAAAAGATGTTCTGTCTCTATAGATTTCCCTATTCTAGACTTTCACATGAATGGAATTGTATAACATGTGGCCTTTTGTGACTGGCTTCTTTCACTTAGCATAACGTTTTCAAGATTCATCCATGTTGTAGTGTTTTTCACCGTTTCCTTCTTTTTTGTGGCTGAATCACATTCTATTGTATGGATACACCACATTTGGTTTATCCATTCATCTGCTGATAGGCATTTGGGTTGTTTCCACTTCTTAGCTACTGTCAGTAGCCCTACAGTGAACATTTGTGTAAAGGTTTTTGTGTGACGTATGTTTTCATTTCTCTTGAGTATATACAAACGAGTAGAATTTCTAGGTCATGGGGAAACTGTTTAATATTTTGTGGAACTGCCAGACTATTCTCCAAAGTGGCCGCACCATTTTACATTCCCACCAGCAATGTATGAGGGTTCCAGTTTCTCCACGTTGTTGTCAACATTTTTTAGTATCTGGCTTTTTGATTCTAGCCCTCCTGGTGGGTATGACAGGTATCTCATTGTAGTTCTGATTTGTATTCTCCTAATGGTGATATTGAGCATCTTTTCTTGTGCTTATTGGCCATCTATATATATTCCCTGGTGAAATGTTTACCCAGATTCTTTCCCCATTTTTAAATTGGGTTGTCTTTTTACTGTTGAGTAGTAAGAGTTCTTTATGTATACTAGATACAGCCCCTTATCTGGAGAGCAGAGGCTGATTTCATGTCCTTTTGCATCCCCACCCCCAGCAGCAAGCCCAGTGTGCAGTAGATGCTTCATAAAGACGTAAGGATGTAGTGTGGGAAGAAAGGATGCCCCCAGGGTATGGGGGGTTGGGGTGCTGGCTCCCTCACACTTGTGAATCAGATGCAGTGGCCCAGGGTGATCCTGCAGAGAGGCTGTTCCCTGCAGGTTATGTTGGCTCCATCTTTTCAGTTGAATTGACTTCAGCAGAACCGTTGGAAAGGTGGGAGGGCTTGAAAAAGACTACTCCCTGGGCCCGTCCCTCCCCTTGATTTTTTGGCTTGAGCAACCGGGGGAAAAATGGTGTCATTTGCAGAGATGGAGAAGGCAAGGGGAGGGGCACGTCTGCTCTAAAGTTTGAGGTGCCCAGCAAACACCCAGGGTCTCTATCAGGGAGGCTGTTGGACAATCCTACATGGAATTTTTGGAGGGGTCTGGGCGGGCAATGTGATTTGGGAGTTATATGCAAATACAGGGTATTTAAAGCCATAGGATCAGGGGAAATTCGCAGGGAGCATGTGTGTGTGGCCAGAGGAACTGAGTAAGACCAGGGCAAAGAAGTGATTTCTGGCTCTGGCCAGAAACAGGAGGTCATATGACTGGTGAGAGCAGTTTCCAGGAAGTGGTGGTTCTAGAAACTCCTGTTGTGTGGATAGAGGAGAGGCCTGAGGCACAGAGGTGGAGGCAGTGAGTGTAGACAGCTCTTTCTGCTGTGGAGGGAAGCAGAGACTGTGGCAACAGCTGGACAGGACTGGGAGGGAGGGAGTTTCACAGGTGGGAGGTCCTTGAGTGCACTTATATGTCAATGAGAATCATCTAGGAGAGAGGGAGGGCGTGGTCATGCCAGAAAGAGGGATGCTAGTTGCAAGAGTTAAGTCCTTGAGGAGGTGAGGAGGAGGTGGTCCTGAGCACAGGGTATGGTGGGAGGAGAGGGAGGGCATGGCTGTGGGAGTTCATATGGTGGCAGGAGAGCCTCCCTGATGGTGTCTGTTTTCTCCTTGAAAACAGGAGAGGATGAAGGCAGAGGGTGGGTTAGCCATCTAAGCCCATAGGAAACTGGAACACAGATGGAACAGGGAAGTGCTGAAGAATCCCCAACCAGCACCGTGCTCACGTGGGAGCTGTGGCCACTGCTTCCAAGTGTGACCAGTGGGCACCGTGTGCGTTTTCTCCATCGGTGTGCAGACGTGAAGTGGGTGGCTTGGGTTGAACCAGGGTAGAGGCTTATCTGTGAGAGCAAGATGGACGGAAAGGCGGGAGAGAGTTATGGGTGTTCGCAAAATTATTATGCATCTGGATCAAGAAGTCCAAGGTGGTAGGAAGGGAAGCGAGGACTTGGAGGAGGGATTGACAGTGACAGAATGGTGGGGTCACGTATCGGAGGTCTTGATGAAGTTTAGTAGCAGCTGGAGCCAGCGTGCTAGAGTTAGGTGAGCAGGATGGTTGTGGTAGAGAAGGTGACACCTGCGGTCAAGGTTTCTGAGGTTGTAGTGGGTGATGTGGTCTTGGGAGGGAGCGTGGCTGGCAGTGGCCGAGGATAGAAGCCGGTCGCTGAGTTGGGGGTGAACCTGGTAGAAGCCAATTCTGATTCTTGTGCCACTCCCAGCTGTGTGCATCACCAGCCTCTACTTGGTAGGTTTTCTTTTGTTTCTTCTGGTGGAACAGTTCCAGGCTGAGTTTGCTGGAAACCTAGAACCTGAGACAGCACAGCTGGCAGTAAAACCTTCGTAATGGAATTTCCAGAACAAGTTCAGGCCTGAGAAGGCACTCTCCTTGGGAGGTGGCAGGATGGTTGGGTTGGGGGTGGCCTGCTCTGCTTCTTTCCATTCTGGGGAGGCCCCATGTGGGCTGGCCTTGGAAGGTGAAGGAAGGGGTGACCTGGCCCGTACCTCAGCTGGCTCCACTGGAGCCGCCATCTTGACATGGACCCTCCTTCTGGGCATTTGACAAAGGTTGGCCAATCTGAGGGTGCAGCAAGGGGGCTCGGGGTTCCCCCTTCCCAGAGAGCCTGCAGCTGTCCTCTCAGAGCCCAGCCACTTGCCCCTCTTGGACCCCTGGTGGGGTCTTTGCTCATTGTCTCTGTACTTGATTCAGCACAGATGGATCCCTGCCTTTGTCCAAGTCTGGACTTCTGCACCGTCCAAGGACACATTCCAGTCCTTGGGGATCCCTTCCTGTGGCCTCCCAGGAGATCGGTCTCTTGGCTTATTGTACCCTTGCCTCCCAGTTTACCTGCAAGTACATGCGATTTGAGAATAAACACGTTTATACATACACATGCATGCGTACATACTAATTTCAAAATAATATGGCTTCCGTTATCTGCTAAAATGTTTAGGACCTCACTCTATACTTTAACAACTGGTGACCAACTGAATGTGCTCATTTCTGACCCACAGTGGGACACAGGTGATTTCTAAGCCAGCACCACCTGCTCAGTCATCGCCTGTCTCCTTCAGGTGCCCTGAAATTACACCTTGGACTTGGGGATTTCTCCTGAGGGGTAGGTGGACGAGAAAACCTCAGTTAGCGTGACTTGAAGGCCTCTGGATGAAGATGCAGCAGAAGGTGTCACCTTTGCAACCAAAGCAATATCACAGCCATATTAGAAAATTCAGACAGGCCCCCCATCAGCCACATAGCTTCCAGGAAAGGGTCCTCAGAAGCAGCCGTGTTAAGGGTCTGGAGTAGGGCTGGGCCTGCCCGCTGGAGGGCTTCCATTTGGAGAATTTGTCCGAAGGCCTATATAGTGTGTGGCTCGATTGGATGTAATCAGCTATTTGATGTTATTTTTATTGCATAAAGTGTCTTTTAGTCTGTATTTCCTACTTATTTACTGTTTTCAGAAGAATAAGTTATGGCTGAAAACAGATATGGGTGACATATATTTTCCATTCTACCAAAACTTATTTTTTCCCTTTTTCTTGATTTCGTACACAGAAATTTGACTTGATTTTAGTGCCTTAAAGTTAGCCACCACTTTTCAGAAATATAAACTTCTCATAAATGGAGAGACGGGAGTAATTTGGCGAGGAGGCAGAGAGCCAGAAAATTCCCGTTGCCAGTCTGTCTGCCCTGAGCGGTGCCTGGTTTCCTGGCTGGGGCTGCACCGGAGGGGAGTGCGGGCCAAACCTCTCCTGGTGCGGACGGGAAAACCAAGGGAGGGGGTGGCCTAGCCTGCCTTCCCATCCCCTCTCTAGGAGGAAGGTCTCTGAGGACAAGAGGGAGCCCCGACCTGGACCGGAACTGCCTGTCAAGGCCTAGACATCATGCCCAAGATGGACAAGGACGATCACTGGGGAGGTTCTGCCCCTGATCTTGGGGGGCTGGTGGGATCTGCGCTTGCAGAGAGGTTTGAAACTTATTTCCCAGGTTGTGTATGGCGGCTCTTGGGTCTTTGCCCTAAACAGTTAACAGGGGGTAGAGAAATGGGGTTCTTTTAACTCTTCCCCAGGCAGAGGCCTGAGGGTATGGGGCTAGACCAGTCCCTAGGGCTTCCACGGCTGGTCGTGGAGGGCTGAGGATGTGATGAGGATGGTGTGAGAACCCTTTCAGGCTGCCCTTGGGGCGGTCATCTGGCAGTGGGAGGGGTCTGCTCCTTTTCGGGCTGTGGGCCGAAGTGTCTCCTCATTCTCACATCAGAGGTAGGAGGTAGACTGGCTTCCAAGGGAGCGTTCTGCCCAGAGGTGAGAAGTGAACATCCTGCTTGCTCAGACCAGAGGCCCAGGGATTTGCAGATGGGACCATGAGGGGATTGTTTTCTTGCTCCAGGCGGGCCCCCAGGGCAGAAGCAGGGCCCAGGGATGGCCTGAGGTAATAGAGCCTGGTGGTTAAGAGCCACACAGACTGGGCTCTTATTCTAGTGCTGTCCCTTACTTGCTCGGTGACTCTGGGCAAGTTAGTTAACCATTCTGAGCCTCTGTTTCCTCATCCATGAGATGTCTAATATTAGCGCCTACCTCGTACGCATGTTGTAGAGATGAATTAAGATGTGTAAATACAAGTGGCAGATACTGTTATTAATATCAGTGATAATGAGACTGTGCATACAGGGCGGAATGTAGGGAAGTGTGTTTCAGCTCTGTCAAACCTTACCTGTGTCCCTGTGTGGAATAGGATACATCTCTATAGGCATCCAAGCAAATGTCAGAGGTCTCCCAACTGGGGATGTTGTCGAGGTATTGAAGCCTCAGACTGGGGCAGGCATGGTGGTCTTGAAAGGGAGGGGTGGACTGGAAGGCAGTGACTTACAGCCTGGCCGTATACCTTGCACATCACTTTGGAACCTGCATCCCTTGTATGAGGCACTGAGGTCTGGAGATGAGGCAGGGAATGCCAGATTTAGAAGAATCCTCCTTGTGCAATTGGTTAACCAACTCCCAAAATGGGGGTGGGGGTGGGCGTGGCGTGGTGAAGTGACCTAGTCTGTAGTGGTAGCTGAGTGGAGCCATCTGTCCCCTGGTCTGAGAATTCTCCTCTGCCAGGCTGCTTCCAGAGGTGTGATGGGCAGAGACAGCACAGCTACAGCCCTCGGCAAGCCTGGGTTTCTGTGAGTTTGGCTTGGATGAAACACAGGTCATCTGACTGGTGCTGTGAGGGTCTCTTGCTTTGCTTGGTCTTGGAGGCTTCGACGGGGTCGGAACAGTGCTCTTGGTATCAGACAGAGGTGCAAAAACAGTATGGGATGGATGGGTGTGGGGCTTGGCCCAGAGCCTCCTCAGGAGCCCTGGTGGCAGTAGAGCTGCAGTAGCTTTGTGGAGAATGCTCTGGGCCCTCTCATCCTGCCGCCCTGTGTTCTCTGGAAGACTGACATCCTTTGTGGGGCAGAGAAGAGGGGTGCTCTGCAGGTCTGCTGTGGCCGAGGCCCTCCAAACTGGCCATCATTTATGCAGGTTTGGCTCAGCCTCAGCCCAGGAGCCTGAATGCCTCCCCCATCCCCACACTGCCCTTCCTGCTTCCACACCTGTGCCCAGGTCCTCTACCTGGTGTGCCCTTTTTAGCTCAGGTGGGTTTATTTTACTATCCTAACAGTTTCTCCCTTCTTCTGATGCAGTGAGTACCCTTTTGTTGGCCATGAGGGTCTAGCGGGGACTGCCCATCCGAGGGTCACCATGTGACTCAGGATGGACCAACCACAGTCTTCCTTGGGCTGTTTCAGATGGATATGCAAAGAAAGTCTCCTTGTCTCTGGTGTCAAGGCAGAGATGTGCCGGCAAGAACGGGCTACTTAGCCTTGTCTGGGGAAATAAAGCCGATGCAGAGGGGGCCGAGGGGAGGGGTGGAGAGAGAGCCGAGGGCACTGGGCCCCTCGCTTCCAGTGCCTGCACCTGCCATGGTTTGTCATGGGGCCAACACACTCCCCTTTGATCCAGGAGGGTTCAAGTTGAATTTCTTCCCTTTGAAACTGAGAGCCTGGTGGATAACTGTCCCTCAGGTATACCTGCCAAACACCACGCACAACCTTTTGGCTCCCCTTCTGCTCCTCTGCGGGCCCCTCCCTCCAGATGATGGGCAACTTACAGCCAAAGGCTGGGCCTTCTTTATCTGTTTTCCCCTGCCCTAGGCGCACAGCAGGTGCAAAAGGGAAAAAGGGAAAGTGCTTTAAATGAAAGGCTGTTTGCTTAATATAGAGTTTGATATGGACATTTTAATAAGCAGACCAGAACTTTTGCAGACAATTGAGCAGCACCTGATAAAATGGTTGCCTTGGGAAGCCTCAAACTTATTCTAGTAACACAATTGTTTTCCTGAGAACATTTTTTGGCCTCCTGACTGATGCAGAAGGCAGACATCTTGGTTTGATCCAAATGATGTTTGTAGTTTGACAGACAGATGTAGCTGGAAGGGACAGGAAAAAGATTGGCAGCTGCTGGGAGGTTCGGTGGGGTGTGCTTAGCAGGGATGGGAGGGGGATCCCCAAGAAACAAGCCCAGGGCAGGCTGAGGTGGGAAAATGGGTGGAATTTAGTTGTGCAAAGTTGTGGCTGCTTTAAAAAGAGGCAGCTCCTATTCTAATGGGAAGGTCCAATCGAGTTATAAAAATGGTTCCTTCGTTCCCTGCTTTGTGTTCACAGCTGCGTTCCCAGTGTCTGGCGCGGTGCTGGTATGTAGTAAGCACTCAGTAGGTATTTGTTGAATGAGTAAAGGAATTCAACAAGTATATATTTATTGAGGATTGCCTACTATTTTCCAGGCCCTGTGGTGGGTGCCCAGTCCTGCTTTATAGAGCTGGTGCCTGGGGAGGAGGGGGCTGTGCGGCTCCACGTGTGCTCACACATACCTAGTTATATGTTTCATTGGCCGCTGTGAATATTGCCTTCATGGGGGGCTAATAACCTGTTGGCTGGGCTTGGCCAAGGTTATATTTTTATGTTTTTATTTCCAAGGCCAACATTTGATTTTTTTTTAAGGGACTATTTTGATGCAGGCGAAAAATTAGATTGGAAACAGAGCATGCACTTCTGGGGCACTCTCCTGGCTCGTTTATTGTCAGCAAACATGAACTGCCCTCCCTGGCGTGCATGCACACATGCTTTAAATCTGAAATAATAGTGCTTTGTACTGCGGTGGGGGACCAGCCCAAGCTTAGGGACATCGGGATAATTAACCTTTACTGACAGGACTTTCCTCTCTTGTCTGCTTGTAGGTTAAGGCAATTCCGCAGGACAGTGATAGCACTTTGGGTGGAATGCGGTGCCCTGGGATGTGTGCATAGTCCTTGTGGCAGTGACCACCCTCGCCAGTCCCAGTCCCAGCCCCAGCCCCACCACTGGAACCCTTTGTTTAAATGGAATGTTAGGCGGAACCCCGAGAGTGCACCACACAGTAAAAGCGTAACTTCTCTGCTTGCAATGGGCATGGGAGCCCTTGCTCGGCCTCCTGACATCCCCTCCCCACGACCTTGCTGGCATCCCAGGGCATCCCAAGCCTCTGGAGGGAGAGATGTTGTGTGGTCACACGCTGGCAGTCACAAATGCTCACCCGTCTGCTGTGTATTCATGCCTCTTCTCTCTCCCCCCATTTCCTCCTGCTCACTGTGTCCCTGGTCCAGGCGGGCCTCATCCGCACAGACAGCACCGACTACTTCATTGAGCCCCTGGAGCGGGGGCAGCAGGAGACGGAGGCCAGCGGGAGGACGCACGTGGTGTACCGCCGGGAAGCCACCCAGCAGGCGTGGGCAGAGCCTTTCGGGGACCTTCACAATGAAGGTAGGCTATGGGCAGGGCCCCTAGCTCTACCTCTGTCCACACCCCTGAGGGTTTTTAAAGTAATTTCTGGCCTTCTCAACTCCTGGCCTCAGTTTTCTCATCTGTGTAATGGAACTGGGCCACATAGACCTACTGTACCAGCAGAGAAGCACCCTGGGTTTTAGAGGCTACTATAACAGGCTGGAGTTGGGAGCCAGAGTTGCTGCTTGGGCTCCCTAAACTGGTCCCAAGGACTCCAGAGCCTCCAAGGGGCTCATGCTGCTTTGCAAGACTATTTCTCTGCTAAGGCAGAAGATGGAATGGCTGAAGTTAGCTCTTCCCCCTAAAAATCAGTGCAACCTCTGGGAGCCGCAGGAAGGAGGTTCTTAGGGCACTTATAGGGAGACTGCCTGGGGTCAGGGCACCAGGCTCAGCTTTGTGTCCAACAGACCATTTTAAAATCCTACCTCCAACACCATATACTTTGTAACCCTAAGCAAGTTGCTTAACCTCTCTTGAGCCTCAATCTGTGAAGTAAGGGTGATCATTGTTACCTCTAAGGTTGTGTGTGCTAGCTATAGTGTGTATAGAAATCCCAGCATGGAGCTTGGAACGTAGTAGGTGTTTGATGAATGGTTACTCTTATCACCATCTTGTTATTAAAGTAACTACTGCCATGTAAGGGTGAGAGCCCCTGAGAAGGGGAGTGTCTCTGCCCCACAGTGGCCTGTGCCAGAGCCTGCACACCAGTGATACTTGGGACCCAAGATCGAGATTGAGCAAATGATGCAGTGAGTGCGTTGTGTGCTGGTCCTGGGCCCGTGCCAACTTCATGGTCCGCGTAGCTTTGTCTCAAAGCCCCTCTGGCTAAGAGAACGTGAGAAGACCCTGGGTGGAATCTGGCCATGAGGGGACCACACCCTCTCTCCAGGGCCTTGGCAGGGTTGAGCCTAGCGTGAAGGAATGCCTGGAAACCAGTTGTCCCCACATATAATGCCTCCCTCGAAGCCCCAGCTGCTGTCCCCCTGTCACTCATAAGTGATGCTGCACTTATGTGACGGTGGTGGAAGCCTGGGGTTGGGTGGGGGTGAGGGCCAGGATGAGCTGGGAGGGTTTCAGGAGCAGGTGTGACCCTCACAGTTCCCTCCACCACGGCTGCGAAGAACAACAAGTCTCGCCAAGGTTCTGTTTTATCTGAGACAGTCTGAATCAGAAGACCATAAATTCCCCCTCTGGGAGAGAGACCTTGGAGGAGTCCCACTCTGGAGCTGTGAGCCTGGAACCGACCACAGAGTCTGACCACAGGTGCCTGGGAGGCCGAGATGGCCGAGTTGGGCGTGGAGCTCCTTCTCATCAGGCTGCCTGGCTGCAACTCCTGTGGGCCTGGGGGCGGCACCATGGCCTCAGCCCACGGGGGTCCTTCCTTAGAAAGAGGAGGGCAACAGAGGACCTTCTAGGAAACCTTGACTCAGTGGCTCTATTGTTTCGAGGCAGCAGCGGGTCTGAGCCCAGGCTGTGCAGTGGTCTGGTGCGCCTGTCTCCATTTAACGTTCAGGTGAAAGGTTTTGCCTCATGTCCCTGGGTGTCTGTCTCAGCACACACAGAAATGCCTGGGCGCCCACTTGGCCACCTGCCATCAGGCTTTTGACATATCTCCCCAGCCTGAACACCTGCCCCCGTCTCCATCTGCCCCCATCCTGCCCAGGGTTGGTCCAGCTCAGCCGTCTCCTCTCCTGCATCTCTCAGCCCCTGGGTCTCTCCCAGGCCTGTCCCCTTCCCCCAGAGGGGCTGGGATCCTGGAGGACAGATCCTGTGTCATTACCATGAGCTCCACTGCCCCGTGGGGTGTGTCTCGCTTTCTTCTTGGAAAGGCAGGAAGCATCAGAGGATTCATCAGACAGATTTTCTAGCTGAGCTGTGGCCTGTGGGGACTTCCTTCCCCTGGACTCCCCTCTAGGGGTGTCTGACATGCACCGGTGAACTTGGGGCAGAGGGGATGCTTCTTGGCACCCCGGACACAGCCTTGACTGCTACCTTCCGAGGAGGCACACGTGCACCCCGGTACTCTGACATGCACTCCACTCGCCTCCGTACACTCACCCACTCACATCCGACACAACACTCACACAGTCACACACCCACAGAGTCACACACCTCGCGCACACACTCCCGTGTATTCATATACACCAGCACACACACACATACACACACGAACTCGTACTTACACACACCCTTGATGGGCCCTAAAGAATTTGGTTCCAGCAATACTTTCCTCAAGGGCTCTGGTGAGAAATCAAAACCCTCTGAGTCTGGTGGTAGAAATTCCCTTGGCTGGACTTCCAGGGCCGAGCTGGCCCTCCCTCAGCCCCTCAGGGGCTGTGGACCCTTGGACCCTGCCTTGGCCTTGGAGGCTGTGCCCTGGACGCTCCCATGCTCCTGATGCTGCGCTTTCCTTCCTCAGCCCACAGTCCTGCTCTGTGACTTCCTTGCCTTCCTCCAGGTCCTCCTGAGGAGCCGTATGTGCCTGTGACCGGAGTTCTGGCTCCTGGACTGGAGGCTGGGGCTGCCAGAGGCTGGGACCACGCAGCCCTGCAGGGGCTGCCGGCCAGGCTGGGGCTGAGCGCTGCTGCTTCTGCCTCTGCTTCTCTTTAACTGAGAAAAAAATCCACCATTTTAACCATTTTAATGTATACAATTCAGTGTCTTTTTTTCTATATTCTCAATGTTGTGCGACTACCACCACTATCTAACTCCAGAACATTTCCAGTACTCCCATAACAAAACAAAAACCCCCAAAACAAACCCCCCCATACCCGTTAATTAGCTGTCCCTCCTGTTTTCCCCTCCTCAAGCCCCTGGCAACCACTCATCCACCTACTCTCTCTAGAGATTTGTCTATAAATCCCCTACAAATGGACCCATACAATCTGTGGCCTTTTGTGAGTGGCCTTCTGTCACTTAGCATCCAAGGTTTGTCTGTGCGAGGGCATGTACTGGTACTCCACTCCTTTTTGTGGCAGGATAATATTCCATCCCTGTGGTATGCAGGTACCACATTTTGTTTTTCTCTTCATCTGTTGATGGACATTTGGGTTGTTTGCATTTCTTGGTTGTTATGATAATGTTGCTATGAACATTCGTGTCCAAGTTTTTGTGTGAGCATATGTTTTCAATTCTTTGGGGTATATACCTCAGAGTGGAATTGCTGGGCCCTATCGTAACACTATGTTTAACTTTTGGAGGATCTGCCTAACTGTTTTCCGAAGCAGCTGCACATTTTATGTTCTCTTGGAGCTTCTTGGGTGGTCTCATCGAAAGCTTCCCTGGGGGCCTGCTGCCCCCACCCCTCCCCTCTTTGAGGATTCCCTATATCTGGCCCAAAGGATGAGACACACATCGAAGAGGGTGTGACTGGAGCGTCTCCACAGTCTGTGGCTGATGTCAGCAGGCCCTCCCCAATGCCCCTCACTGTTTTTGCTCTGAGAGAATTCTGGGTGGGCCCTGTTAGGGTGTGATAATAGGGAGTGGCCGACCTGGCTGTACATTCTGGCTTTTGGCTATGGACCTGCTGTGTGACCTGAGATGGGTCAGGTAACCTCTCTGAGCCTCCCTTGGACAGACCTGGCAGTGAAGTTTCAAGTTCCACGTTTCACCTGCAGTGCTGAAACCCTTGGGCACTGCTCCTGTGTTGGAAGTGGCTGTTATCATCCTATTGCTCCACTAGAGAGCCCTTGCCCCTCCTCTCCCCTCCTGGGGGTCTTCTCCCCTCTCTCCCAGGAATTTGGCTCCGGGCTGCTGCACTCACTGTTGGGATCAGACAGCAGGGCACCAGGCGCTCTGGCGCAGTGTCCACCTGCAGAGAGAGAGGCCCTGGTCTCAGGGGCAGTGAGGGCGGGCGCTGGCCTGAGCCCTGTCACCGTGCTGAGCAGCGCTCAGAGGGCCGGCTGCCCATTTCTGGTTTCTCCAGTAGGCCAGTGGCCATACGTTTTCCAGGCCTTAAATTTAGTGCTTTCCTTCCTTCTCACTATAGTGCCTCTAACCACAGGGAGAATAGAGAGAAACAGTAGCGCTGAGCCCTGCAGCTCCCTGTCGCCCTGAGCTCAGACTTCAGTTCCTGAAGTAGCCATGTCCATGGAGGCTTGGAGGCAGAACTTGGGTCTCTGCAAAGGGGCCTGTTGATTGATCTCTGAGGGTCACCCACCCTGTGACCTCATACTTGCTCACAACGGATTCTGCAGGTGTAGTTCCCTCTGCTCTGGGCCCTCTGTTCCCCATGCTCCAGCAGGTCGTCTCCTGCCCCGCCTCCGGCCAGCTCAGATGTCTCCTCTTCCAGAAGCCTCCCCTAGCTCCCCATTCCTGGTTTGGGCCTTGGGGTGGAAGCCTTCCCTAGTCAGTCCTACTGTAGCCCTTGATGTTACTCTGTTGTCACCATCCAGCTTCTTATCTGCCACTTGCACTGGGAGGAGGGACTCAAGGACAGGGTCCTACTTTCCTCACCCACCCACCATCCACTGTTCTAGTAAGTGTGGGGCCCCTTCTGCAGTCACACCTCTTGGATATGTGCCAGGATTGTAGTGGTGGCCTCTTTACAGCCTCAGCCCCTGGCCCAGTCTCTGGGAGGTTCTCAAATAACTGTGGATAAATGAGTGTTCTTAGAAATCAATATACAAGTGTCAGAACTTCAGTGTGGGATGGCAGGAAAGTCATTAAGTGACGTTTGAAGCTTTTTTGAGAGACCCCAGCCTCCTGTCCTGCTTTCTTAGCTTTCCCTACAGCGCTGTCATGCACGCTCACTCCACTGCCCCAACAAAAGTTGCTCCAATTCTCATTCAGGCTATGGTGTAAATGACTGATAACTGCTTAAGATGTTATCTTTCTAAGTAGCAGTATAGATGATCATGTATCAAGGCATGGCTTTTTGACTCAGTCAGACCTCTACATGCTACCCTGAACCTCAATTTGTTTACCTGTATAATGAGGACAATAACCTGACAGAGTTTTATAAGGATTGGATTGGATTAGATTTGATTAGAGTAAGGGTCAGCAGACTAAGGCCCATGGGCCAAAAATGGCCCACCGCTTGTTTTTGTAAATAAAGTTTTATTGGGACCTAGACGGATTCATTTATGTATTGTCTGTAACTGCTTTTATGCTCCAACAGCTAAATTGAGACAGAGACCAAATGACCCACAAAACCTAAAATATTTACTATCTGCTCCTTTACAGAAAAAGTTTGACAACTCCTAGATTATGTAATACAGTTAATACATGCTGGTTAAATAAATACATATTTTGTTTTTAGCCAAAAGGCCAAAGCTGTGATGGTGAAATTTGGGGGTGCTGGCAATGATCGGAGGGATTGGAGAGGCATGAGGTGTGCTCCAGGGGTTCCTAAAATGCCCTGCATAGGTCACAGTAACATCGCGATTTTTTCATTTATCAAGATGTTTCCACCCACTGGTACCTTTGATTTTTACAGCTGACTTGTGGGGCAAGAGATCAAAGATTACTCTTTCCACGTCACAGGAGGGGAGGTGAGCCCAGAGCAGTGGAGGGGCTTGGGCCAGGACACACAGGGAGACAGGAGTGGTTGGGAAATGGAACCCGGGCCAGTTCTCACTGCCCTGCTCCTCATTGCCTCAGACGCTTAGCCACGTCCTCACACCAGGGAAAGGGCTCGTGTCCACGAATTACCTGTTGTGGCACAAACCCTCATACTGACTTGGCTTTCAGAGGCAGGGAGGGCACACGTGATGGGACAGGTGTGGGTTGGCGGGCAGTGTCGTGGTGACAGCCCCTATGTGGGTTTGACCTTGGTCTCTTCCCTTCCTGGTTCCAGCCTTTGGCCTGGGTGACCTTCCCAACCTGCTGGGCCTGGTGGGGGACCGACTGGGAGAAGCGGAGCGGAAGCGGCGACATGCCAAGCCTGGCAGCTACAGCATCGAGGTGCTGTTGGCGGTGGATGACTCGGTGGTTCGCTTCCACAGCAAGGAGCACGTGCAGAACTATGTCCTCACCCTCATGAACATTGTGAGTGTCCCCGAGTCCCGGGGCTGGGGTGGGGACCACTAATGTTGTTGCGGTTCTCCTCGACCTGGTGCTTTCTGGGTGCACTCAGGGAAGTGGCTCCTTGCTCCTTAGGCCAGCTGGACGGCGGGTTTCATTGTGAGATGGATCTGAGCTGACCTGACATTCGTTCCAGGCCTCGGCCTGGTCTCAGCTGTGTATGCCTGTGCTGAGGTGCCTATAAGCAAACCAGAGTGCACGGACAGTGGGTTCTGGGTTTGGATACATTCAGAGCTGGGTCAGGCGTGGCCGGGGGCCTCACGTGCATTGAAGGGACTTCCCTGAGACTCATCGTCTGGAGGAAACGCCCAGTCCCAGGCTGCGGAGGCTGGCCCACGAGTTGTCAGACTATTGGGGGGATCCCAGGCCCCCAGTGTGGGCCTTGGGTGTTCACAGAGATCAGACAGGCAGGGAAAGTGAGGGTCACGGGCAAATTTTTAGACTGATGACGTAGAGAGCTCATGTCCTATTCAAGTGAGTGGCTGCTACTCAGCTTCTGCTTGGGACTCTCGTGCAGAGATGGAGGGCTTTTGTCACAGGAAGGCCAGTTTTTCAAGAACAGTCAGAAATTCAGATTTTTAAAAAACTTATTATATACGGAAAATTTAAATCCAGGTATCTAAGTGAAACTCCCAACTTTTAAAAATGTTAAAGTGAAAAAAACCACGTGAATGCTGAACAAAACCTATCTACACGCCACACCTGGCCTGGGGGCTCAGTGGCCTCTGAGCTCAAGGCACAGAGACGAGAGGCCAGAAGGGAAAGGAGGTGAAAGTGACAGAGGCGGGCTCTGCATGCTTCGCTTCTGGCAGGAGGCCCTTGGCAGAGGCGCCCGCGGCCGTGGCTCTGGGGCGCTGGGGACCTGTCTAGGTGAAAGTAGGGCCTATGGTGGAAATCGCTCAGACCATGGCCAGACGCTGGGGAGGCGGGGCAGGACCCCAGGCCCGGCCCTACGAAGCCGGGTGGAGGGGTGACGCGGGGGCCAGCTCAGCACGCTGGGCGGCTGTGGAGTCCAGGCAGGAGGAGGCCAGCAGTGGGGTGGAGGGTATGCGCCTCATCAACAGGGGAGAGCAGGGCAGCGCCTTCACCTCTGAGTCTGCAGGTGACCCAGCTCAACAGCTTATCCTAAACGTTCATCTGGACCCTGAGAGCTGAGAAGGAAGATAGATATACACGGTGGGGGCTCTTTAGAAAGCCCAGGTTTCCAGTGGGCCTCCACTGGCCTTAAGGTCAGGGTCCTCTGACCTGAGACCTGTAAGAAGGGTGGCTGTATTCTCACATAGACCAAAAGATGGCTGCAGGTGGGCCAGGGCTGGGATGGCATCAGCTTACACCCAGTCTGACATGGAAGGTTCTTGGAGGCTGTGTTGGACTCGCATCTGATCACAGTGATCACAGTACTATACGGAATGGGACATTAGTCGGTTGGCCAAGAGCGTGGACTTTGGAATCACACAGTCTGGCTCTGCCTCTTCTTGTCTTTTGACCTTGGGAGCAAGTTACTCTCTTGAATGTCCCTTTCCCAACTTCTAAAACAGCATTAGTAATGCTCACCATGCAAAAGCTTTGGGAGGATTAAATGACACGTACAGCACAGAGCATGGTACCTCTCATGGCATAAGCTCTCAGTAAATGGTTGGTGATAATATGACTTTCATGAGGGGAGTGTTAACACATTCCTGGGAGCTAAACAATTGATGAGCAGAAGTGTCATCCCGGCCCTCATGCCAATCCCCCTGGGAACATTTGTAGGAAAACAAAATAGTGTGATGCTGTGTGTGCTGTTTGGGGTTCATAATCCAGCCACATGGGAGGCAAGGTGGCTTTTAGGAGGGCACGCAGCCAGCCCCTTGTTAACTGTGTGACTTAAGGCAAGGGGCCTGCATTCTTTGGACTCTGTAGCTTGCAAATGATGGAAAACCAACTCAAGCTAGATTAAGAAACAGGGCTAAAAAAATGGACCGGACTATGGGAGGGACAGGATGGAGCTGGTTGTAAGTGTAGTTGGTACTAGAGGCTTACATGGACGCCGTTTTTAGGTTTCCTTCTCTCTCTGTGACATCTTTCTGACCAAGTTCTCTACAAGACAGATTCTGGCTATTAGCAACATGAAGCTGACGCTTATCCCCATAGCTCCATGGCCAGAGACAAAAGAAGCTTCCCCTCTAGTTCCCAGGCAACAGTTCTGAGGAGAGGACTCTGATTGGTCTGAGTTTGGGTCACATGACCACCCTTTGGACTAATCACTATATGTTGGAGAGAATTTTCCAAAGGAGGAGAGGGACTGGATGCAGGCATGGCCACTGGAGAAATTGTTCTGGGCTGACCAGATACCCCAATTTGTGTCTGTTATAATATTTAACGATGTAGAGCCTCCATTTTTTCATAATAATACCGGCTCTTGGGTTTGTTGTGAAGGTTGAATACATGTAAAGTGTTTAGTACATGCCTGGCACTGTATACTTATAGTTGTATTGTCTTTGTGTGTGTGTGTGTGTGTAAGTAGTTCTTTGTCTAAGTCTCTGAAGGTGGGGTCCTCGAGAGTGAGGGAGGACTTTGTCTTAGACTTTTTTGAACCCCAACAGCACACAGCATAGGTGTTCAGTCCAGCACGTGTTAGGTGATCGGTAAGTATGCAAGTGATGGTGTCTATGGGAGAAGCAGAGAGCCAGCATGCGAAAGGGGAAGACAGCAGATTTTTGTCTGCAGTGCCAGCCTTAAGAAAAGGCAGAATGGGCGTGGGTATAGCTCAGTGATAGAGTGCATGCTTAGCATACATGAAGTCCAGTACCTCCATTAAAAAAAAAAAAAAAAGAGGAAAAGGGCAAGGGTAGAAATCAGCTTCAATTACAGGAGCCCCAGGGAAGGGAGAGGTACCAGAAATCTGCCCCTTGCCACCTCTTTGTTTGGATACTAATTCTTATGTCCCTGAAGTAGCATGTGGTTTGGGACTCAAAGAGCAAAGGCTACCATGTGGGGCTGTTTGAGAAAGAGAGGGAGGGAGGGAAGGAGGGAAGGGAGGGTGACTATAAATATGCCACACCTACCTTGCTGGAGCACTTGACCACCCACCCAGACTCTATAAACTGCTAGCCCAACCTAAGACCACACAGCTGGGTACTAATCCTATTAGTAGGAGAGCGCAGTTGGCCCCTGGAGCCAGCAGGTGGAGAACAGGAAGGGGAGGCGGAGAGGGGCAGGGGAGACCTTAGGAAGCCCTCAGTACTGAGAGCCTGTGTCCTGGACCCAAATGGGGAGCTGAAGACCTCAGGAGTGTGAGCTGGGTTCAATTTGCAGCCCGAAAGTCCTTCAGTTTGCTGAGAGATAATTTTCCGGTAAAGATAAAATCATGACTCTCATACAGAAATAAAAATGGGCATCGTGTTAAAGATTTTACTCTACTCATTAATCAGTGAGGGAACCTGGCAGATGGTATAACCCATTCAAAAGAGAACCCAAAGAGCAGATACATTTATAGATCAGGAATTTTGAAATGAATGTGCAAATGGAGACAAAATTAACTTATTCACAGGGTGGAAAGGAAGACAGAATTTGCACATCTAAAGACAAGCTTTTTCCATTGCTATCAGTTACCTAACAATGCTCTCAGTTGTAAAGTAGCTTCTGTAGCATCAGATTCAGATAAGGCCGTTAGGTGTGCTGTGGACAGTGGATGGTTTCCATGAAAACACACATTTTATTCCCTGAGTTGGAGGCCTGGCCTGAGCCCCAGGTGGAGAGCCCTTTCCATGGATGGCCAGGAGTCTGGTGGCCCATCTGACTGATGGGCTGCATCGTCCTGCTCTGGAGCTAGAGGGGTGGCAGCTTCACTCAGGACACCAGGACATGCCCTGGATTCTGGCTGTGACAGGACTAAGCAACTAGATGGTGGGACCCTCCCCGCACCCCACCCCGAACATTCCTCCCCATGAGCTGACCTGCCCATGTCTCTCCCTTCCTGGATTCTGGCTGGGGCTTGAGATGTGGAGAGAAAGCCTGGGGTTGGGAGTGCTTGAGGGTGGGTAGGCTGAGGAAGACCACAGAGCTCTCTTCCTTGGGCCACAGGCTCTATGCTCTCTCGCACCTTTCAGAGAAAGCCTCCCGTCTGGGTGCCTGCATTGAGGGTTGTGTTACTCAGTTTCTCTTTGAATGTCTGTTGGTCGGACTAAAGTGTGAGCAGGGCAGCAGGTTCAGGAAGCGTGGAACAGACTTCCTGGAGCGCCACTCCCCAGCTGCCCTCACCACCAGTCTGGGCTGTCATTGATTCTTTTGTTCAGAGCTAGGTGCTGTGCTGCCTTGGTGGGCCTCCCCTGTCTAGGATGGCATGGGTTTTAGGGCTCTTATGGTTGCAAGTGGCAGAGATTCAGCTCACACTAGCCTAAGCCAAAGAAGAGATTTGTGGCACAGGGCAGCTCTAGGTATTAGGGCCTCAGGTCCGTTAAGATGCTCTCTCCTCACTGCTTGTCTGCTTGATGATATAAGCCAACAGGAGTCAGGCTTTCTCTCCATGGCAGGAAACAGGACCTCTGGCAACCCCATATTTCCACACTGCCTGCTCTTAGGACCCAAAGGCAAAGGGATCCTTTCTGCCCTCCTTGGGAGGATTGGCCTGGATTGGATCATGTGGCCATCCTGGACTAATTGCTGGGACTGGAGGGATGGCTTGGGCCCCCCAGGTGGAGCCCACCGCTGTGTGTGCAGCCAGGTGGGACAGTATCTCTTCCTAGAAATCAAGCAGTGAAGCATGCGTGATAAAAGAATAGCTTCTGCAGTGGAGGGCTCAGAAGGAGTGGAAAATGTGGTCCCTGCCCTCAGAACACTTACAGTGTTGTGTCCACAGACAATTGCAACTTACATCTTTTTAGAAATCATTAGAATCATTTTCGAGCAACCTCCAGGAGCCAGGCTCTTTATAAATGTGACCTCATTTACTCAAGTCTCCCAATAACCCTATGAAAGGTCTGAGTATCCCTGATGTCCTTACCCAGCAACTGGGGTGCAGAGAGCTGGCTGTAACTTGCCGGTCTCCCCTCTGGTCAGGCACAGGGCTGAGATCTGAGTGCTGCTCCATTGACTTCAGAGCCACCCTCTTCCCACAGCCTCTGCACAGAGGTCTATAGCCTCATTCAGGTGGTGCTGTCCATGGCTGATGACCCAGGTGTCAGGGAAGAAAAACAACTTTTCCTGTACCCTCTTAGGTTCTGTCCCTGGGGATGTGTAATTTAAACTGACAGAAAGACAGATTAGCAAAAGAAAAGAAAGAGTTTATTTACATGTGCAATGTGCATGTCCATGCAAGTGCTCAGTGATGAGTAACTCAAAGAGGTGGTTAGAA
The DNA here is from genome assembly GCF_036321535.1 of Camelus dromedarius. Lineage (NCBI taxonomy): Eukaryota > Metazoa > Chordata > Mammalia > Artiodactyla > Camelidae > Camelus > Camelus dromedarius. The sequence goes on along the minus strand of NC_087443.1, from coordinate 33,229,669 downwards.
TTGGGGGCTTATATACCTGTTAGTAAAGGAAAGAGAGGGGAGAAGAGGCTCTATGGGAAGGGCAAATAGGTTTCTTTAAGAAAGACAAATGGGAAAAAAAGAAAAATGGGTTTTAGGAGAACAAGTGGGAAGTAAGAAAGTTTGTGATAATATATGTTTATGCAGGTGCTAGTGGTCTTTCTGTCTTTTTTTATGGCCATAAAATTCCCCCGGAGAGGGGATTTATGGTAGCTCTTTTCCCAGAAGTTGCTGCTTTGTCAGATGAGGGAATTTCCGAGACAGTTTCTTTCTGCATCTATTGAATCTCAAATGTCCTCAGTTTAAAATAATATTTATACCAACTCTGTGGTTCTGAGTAGGTCTCCACACAGGCAAGGAGTAGGACCCTAGGAGCGACCCCAGGAAGTGAGTGATGTACATGTGTGTGTCCTAGAGGGACCACAATCCTGTACCAGTACCTGAGGTCCTCGCATGGGGTGAAAACCCACATTTTGTGGGTTCTGGGCCATTGTGTGCCCTTAGAAAGGCCCCCACTGGACCCGCTGGCTTAGTCTATTCTGAGCCGTTCTAGAGAGGGTTCTGAGACAGTCAGCTTACATGACCTGGAGGGTGGAGGGGCTGCTTTTTGAGGCCACAGCAAAAGATGAAACCCACTTCTGAGGTAGGTGTGAAGCAGCGAAGTTAGGAAAGTGACGAGGAGGGTCCATAGGGATGTGTTCCCTACACAGAATTTGGGAGCTTCCCTTGGAAACTGGAAGAGATATTTTGATGGATCATACAAGGAGCCACTTCTTTCTACAGAGCAAAGTGTGTTTTTGAAACTTGGTGTTGCAAAGGCTTGCCCAGACTGAAATGTGATTAGCCCAGAGGGGAGGGTCTAATTAAATCCCTCAGATCTGGAATTGTAAGCGACTGTGGCTGTTGGTGAGGAGTGGGTGGGAGGTTCTACTAAGTTCTATGGTTCACGATGTGGAGGCCAGTGTCCCCCAGTCCCTGGTGTCCCTCCTCCTGTCCCTGAGCTTTACTGTTGGAGGAAGTCTCTGACCCAATCTGCCCCTCTTGACCTCTTCCCCATGCCCCACAGCCTCCGCCAGGGAGCTTGTCTTTACTGAAAACCACGCCAGGAGGGCCTGCTTTGGATGCCTGTTTCCATGGTCTTGGTTCCACGTTCCTTTTCACAACGTACCAGAAAGTAGGTGGGGAGGAGAGTTTTTGTCTTCTCAGAGGTTCTGGAGGGCTGTTTGAGGCTGGTTCCTCTGCTCACTGCTGCCTTGCCCTTGTGGGTGTGGGAGCAGAGGGTCTGGGGATGCGTGAGGGGTGCAGCTGAGACAGAGCTTCCCATGAGGGCTTGTTCCTCTTGGGGAGAGAGGCTTATGGCACTGAGATGGGCTGCGCTTAAGGAGCTGCTGCCTTGCAAACCTGTGGCTGCCAGAGGGGGAAGGGTAGGGTGTAGGCTCTGATTCCCGGGTGCAGAGGATAGCCAGCCAGAGTTCCGCCTGTGGCGGTGAGCAGAGGGGCAGCAGACAGCGTTCCCTCCCAGGGGACCAGCAGCTCATCCTGTCCATTGTATGGGAACTTGTATTTGGCTGGGATGCTTGAAGCACTAATTCCCTCAGGGATTTCATGAAGCCAGTAAGAAAGGGTGTCTGTTTGCTCTCCCCTCTCAGCTCCTGCCTGCCTGTGACCACTTCGGATCCTGGTTTCCGGGGCCAGGGCTGGCCTGACGGGATCAGAGAGGCGATCTGGTTCTCAGGATGGACAGTCTCATTGTGCTAACCCAGGGAGGAGGGCAGAGCCGACAGTGGCGCTCACAGCGATCCGATCAGGCCCGTCACTGTAGCTCTCAGGACAGCTGTGAGAATGGCTCAGGGGCATCCTGCCTCTCCATTTTCTGTTTCATTAACTGGGGATGTGCTATAAATATTCATGCAGCATCAGATGGCAGGCAAGCTCCTCATCCCTCCCTCACATGCTGCTGGGCCCTGGATGGTCCAGGCTTCCTCTGTGCCTCGGTTTACCCATCTGTACTGGGTCCCTTTCCTTAATGCTTCTTCAAATCTCAGGGCCAGGGAACCATTTGAAACATACAGGGCAGTTTTAAGCATTTAGTGAGTGCCTGGTGTATACCTAGGATGACAGTCGGTCTCCTGTTCTAGGGAATCTTGGAGGGCAGTGCCGAAGGAGGCAGCATCCCTGTGGACTGCAGGAGAGAGGGGGGAGAGAGGATGGCTTTCTGGAGGGGGTTGGAGCTGAGCCACCCTTGGGGGGAGGAGTCTGGGGAGAAGAATTTTAAATAACTGATATAGATCCTTTGCCTTTGGGGAGGTGGATTTTAACTCCCACTCCAGGAGTGTGGGCTTGTGCATAGTGACTTCCTTCTAAAGAGCAGAGCGTGGAAAGGGCTTGGGGGTGACTTTACAGTAGAGAAACCTGGCAAGCAGCCTCTCTGCAGGTAATCAAGGTCAACATCAGAGAGGAGAAACGGCCCGGAACAGTCTAAGGAAATAGGTTGACTAAATGTAATGTGCTGTCCTGGATGCGATCCCATAGCCAAAAAAAGGGGACATTGCCCCTAAACTAGGGAGACCTGAAAAAATATGGGCTTTAGTAGGTGATAATGTGACGGTGTTAGTTTGTGAATTGTGACAAATGTGCCACAGTAATGGCAGATGTTAATAATAAGGAACCCTGTACTTGCACCTTTTCTGAAAAAAAGCTATTCTAAAATTAAAAGTAAATTAAAAAAAAAAGGTAAATTGATTAAGGGGAGAGGGTATAGCTCAGTGGTAGAGCACATGTTTAGCATGCAGGAGGTCCTGGGTTCAATCCCCAGCACTTCCATTAAAAAAAAAAAGTAAATAAATAAACCTAATTATCTCCCCCTCCAAAAACAAACCAAAAAAGTAAAATAAAAATAAACAAACAAATAAAAAACTTTTAAAACCACTCTGGTGGGATTAAAAAAAAAAAGTAAGTTGATTAAAAAAGAAAGAAGGGCCAGGACTTCCTTCCAGGCAGGTTGCTGGGAGGGTTCAGTGAGGTGGTGCTGGGAGGGTTCAGTGAGATGGTGCTGGGAGGGTTCAGTGAGGTGGTGCTGGGAGGCGTGGGCTGTGCTCTTAGGTGACAGTTAGTACGCTCTCCTGTTTGAGCACCTGGTAGGCTTCAAACCCCAGGGTCCAGCTTTCTCAGCACTGCCCCTCCCTTTTGAGCCCTGCTGAACCTGGCTACCAAGCAGTAGGTGGACATTCTGTCCCATAGCCCCTCAGAAGCAATGTTCCCTAGGAGTGAGGGAACTTGGGGTTGGCCAGGGTCCATTCTCTGCTTCTCTACCCCCAACCTGTCCCTGCCTTGCCAAGGATAAACCCATCTGGGCTTGGTCCAGAAGGGAAGGCTGCCAGCGGCCCTCCCCTAGGCTCCCGAGGCCTAGTATCCCCCTCCCCGTCCCCAGCTGCAGGTTGAGGGCTAGGCATTTCTGCTGCAGGCTCCCGAGTCTGGCCCTCCCTTTGGGCAGGAAAACAGATTCAGAGCTCCCACCCCAGTAGACCCTCCTTCCCTTCTTCCTGCCCCCTGAGCTTGACCACAAGGCCCCCAGGAAGCCTGGCCACACAGGGTTACAGGAGGACAATGGGTCTTACAATAACTCTCTGGCTGGCCATGTTGCTGTTTACTGGCTGTGGAAACCCAGTCCCCTCGTCTTCTCTTCCAGGCCAGAGAAAGCCCACCCCAGCCAGCCTGCCACAGAAGCTAGTCCAGGAGAGCAGCTGCGTGTAGTGGCTAAGAGTCACAAGGTCTGGGTTCAAATCCTAGCCTTCCCACTTTCCAGCTGGGTGGCCTTGGACAAGGTACTTAACCTCTCTGAGCCTTGGATTTCTCACCTGCAAAACAGGAATAATTCCTCCCTTTGTCATGGAGTTGTATGCAGTGACCTCAGCACAGTAGGTGTTCAGTGACAGCAGCTCACCCTCCAAACCCAGTGCTTTCTAGCCATCCTCTCCCTTCTGCTGTTTTGTCTCCCCTTAGCCAGAGAGAATCCAACCTTTGCTTGTTTTTCTGGTACACAGCCAATGGCCACCCTGGCCAATATGTTATGTGGAACCCTAACCTGGGGGTCTTGGCAGATGACCTTGAACTTGGCTGAGGTGGGGAAGCCGGGAGAACCAGACAGTTTTCTTTTCTGCCCCAGGGTGTGTCTTGCAGCAGTCACGCTTGTGCCTACAACCATGGGAAGCAATTCCTGATCTCCCCTGAGCTGGCTTGCTGGCCTCACCTCTGGCATTTGGGAGACAGCGGTGGCGGACAGACGCCAACAGAGCCAGGCCTGGAGTGCACAGCCGGGCTGGAGCCTCGTAGGCAGCTGCACCTCCTTGCTGTGACTCCAGCACCAGCTCCGGGCTGTGGGTGGAACCCCTGTGCCCAGAGGCCTCTGCAGTTCTGCTGCACACGGCAGCCCTGTCCAGCCGCCTCCTCCGCCTGCGCAGTGTCAGGGTGGCCCCATCTGAAACAAAGCTGCTGAGGTCCCCACTCAAGGCAGGCAGGGGTGTGTGCAGCTGAGCATGCCAGGGCCCCAGAGACAGACCAGACTAGGGCAGCAGGGCCATCCCCACTCTTTTGGGGAGAGGAATAAAGGAGAAAATTTATTGTCATTATTCTTATTTAATGTAAGGAAAGAGCAGACTACCTCTCACTGGTGAACCCGGCCCCTGTCACAGCCTCACAATTGTTATGCATTCTTGTACTGCTGCCTTTTGGAGATAATTTTCCGTCTTCCTTTCCTGCAGATCCTTCAGTAGGGTCTGTTTGACTGTCTCAGTTTTCTGTTACTTGATAATGTCTTCATTTCATCATGATTCTTAAAAGATGGTTTGCTGGGTCTGGGAGTCTAGGTTGATGGTTTCTTTGTCTTGGTGTTTTGATGGTGTTACTTCAGGGTCTCCCCTGTTACTGTTGAAAACCTCCTCCCAACCCAGTGGTCCTTCCTTGGTGAGTGATCTTGTCTTCTTTCTTGCTGCCTGTAACGTTTTCTCTTTGACCACTGTGAGCTGGAGAGGAGTCCCTGGGAGACTGTGGTCACCATCTGTCCCCAGGAAGGAGCCGACATGCTCAATGAAACCTCAAGAGGGAGACCTGAGGCCAGGGGAAGAGGTGGACAGGAAAGCAGAATAGGGCTCATGGCATAGAAAACTTTCTAATGGCTGAGAGCGCCCTGTTGCTGGAGGTGTGCGTGCACGGGCAGGAAGGAAACTCCCTGTTATGTGGGGGGTTAGCCTCAGTTAGCTTGATTGCCAGTGGCCTGGGGCTTTCTTGGTGGCTCCATGTGACTCCTGCCTTCCTCTCCCCTGCATCATGCCTCTGCCCATCTCCTAGGAAGGGTCAGCGACCTTCTTAGTCAAAGATCATTCCAGCTCTTCCAGCAAGACCTGCCTGACCCCTCCTTCTCACATGCACCATCCTCCTCTCCCCTGAACCCCCACTTTGGTTTCCAGATTATTTCAGAGCGCTGAGTGGTGTCTCCAGATGGCACATTCTGCTTGTTCAGTATTTGCATTCAGGCCAGTTACTTGGGAGTGGGAGTTGGTGTCAGGAGGCCCCCACTCAATACCCCCTGCACCAGCGTTGGACACTCGGGCTCAGAGTGCGGCAGCCCCCTCCCAGATCCTGCCGTGAAGGACTACCTCCCAGTGTCCTGGACTGGAGATGCAGTGTTGGAGCAGGGGTCACTGCAGGCCTTGATGGGTGCATTTGGCCTGCTGAGTGTGGGACAGAAATGAGTATTGTGGCCAGATTCTGGCAGCATTCGGCCATTTTGGAGAGAGATGAAGGAAGGCAGGCCGTGGCCTTTGGTCCTCCAAGCACCCAAAGGCCCTGCAGATGCCCCACCCTTGTGTCCTGGTGACCACTCTCTTCCACTACCCTGGGGTGACTGGTGGGTTTGCACATGTTTACGAGGTGCACAGATATGTCTGTGTGGAGCATGTGTTGCTCACAACCCCATCCTTGGTCTGCACTCTTACAGGGCACGTCAGGGAGGTATGAGTCACTGGCCACACCCTTGTGTAGAAGGAAGGCCGTGTACTGATGTCAGAGGAGCTGAGATGTTGGGGTTAGTTGGATCATTCTGTTGCAGACTGAGTATCATTTCAGTGGGTCAGCAGAGTCCTTAGGTTGGAATTCTGTTAGGGAGAAAATGTGTGTGTGGCTGATTGGACCCGCATCCCTCCTAGGACCCCACAGTTCTCCTGGGATGAGTCAGGGCAGGCAGGTGGAGAAGGACATCGCCTTTTTATGCATTTGAGCACTTTGCTCCCGTGGTGCCTTTGCTTCTGCAGGAGAGGGGAGGGGGCTGGAGGGAGGTGCCCCCACCTGTCGGACTTAACATCGTTACATGTGGTGGGGGTTGGGGGGCCTGCTGTCTCAGTTGAATCCAGACATGGGTGCCAGGCAGGCCCTTGGGGAAGCCTGACACTGGCGGCTCTGAGGTCTACATGCTTACGAATTGGGGCAGCTGCTAGTTCTGGGAGAGCGAGCCGGGGCTCCATGGTGCCTGCAGCTCCTGCCACTGCAGCTCTGGACCCACAGCCTGGCTCTGTCCTTGCTGGCTCAGGAAGGGTGCGTCAGCGCAGCAGCAGACCTCCGGTCCCCCTTCCGGCCGTCCCTTCCCCATGGGGCTATCATATGTTGAGTTGGCCACACTGTTCCTCTCCATCTGGTAGACAGCTGTTCCCTCAGGGATTGTAGGCCGGTTCCTTTGCTCATGAGCTGAAGGGCGTGGAGAAGTGAAGTGGTAAGAACAGAATCATTCCTGAATCCTCATCCCAGCTCCCGGGAAACCGTGCGGATAGGAGTCAAGAGTCAGAGTTCCACTTCCGCCTCCATCTGTGACCGCGCCTGTGAGCCCCTCTGCCCGAGGGACTCATTCCTGTTCCCAGATGTTGAGTTGGTATGAGCATCCACATGCCAGCCCTACGACAGCCATTATGACCCCTATTCTACAGGAACAGAAATGGAGGTTCTAAGGAGTTACCTGATGTGCCCCAAGCCACCCAACTCAGAAGGGGCAGTGCTGGGATTTGAACCCAGGACTCTAGCTCCTGGTAGCTGCGTTGCTGTGTGCTGTGCATTGCTGTGACCTGCTGAACATGTCATTTTTCCTGCTGGACAAGTCACCTCTCCCTGGGGTTATGCCCAACTAGGGGCATAGTTACGTAAGTGTTGGACCATGACGTGTGGACTTTAGAAGTGATGCTTTTAAATCCACAGAATGATGTTTTTTAAAATAAGAAAACTACAAACAGTATATTCAGTAGGACTCCAGTTTTGTAAAATAAGACACACATACACACACAGCAGGAAGCTGTGTTAACTGTGGTTGTTATATATCTGGCTGGTATATAGTAGATGACTTAATTTTTTTCTTTTATTTTTTTTTGGATACTTTTCAAAGTTTTTAGAGTGGAATGTTTTGTATTCAGGAATAAAAGTTACTGAAAACTAAAAAGCTGGAGTTGTCCAGTGGGACCACTCAGGAGATGGGCATCTTCAGGAGCAGGTGAGCTCCCTGTCCTTGGGGGTGGACAGGCAGAGTCAGGGTCCAGTCTGTCATGGACACTGTTCCAGGTCTCCCGACCAGGGGTTTGGAGAGGGCTGCATTCTTTGATAGACTGTGCCAGGACTGCCCCCCAGGTCCCTGAGCCTGTGGGACAAGGGACGGATCCAGTGCAGCTCTCCTCCCCTGAAACTTGACCGTGCCTGAGAATCATTGGGGATCTTGCCCAAAGGCAGACTCTGATTCAGGAGGTGGACCAAAGAGGCTGCATTTTTAACAGGCTTCTCTGCTGCTGTTTCTGCTTGAAGGCGCTAGAGCACGTCCCCCCTAGATTTGCCCTGGAGGTGTGCTCCGGCACCACAGGGCAGACAGATGATTCCAGTGGCAGCTGGATAGCTATACAGGGCGGTGAGGACAAGTGGCCTGAGCTGTGGCATTTCTGGAGGGACTCTTCAGAGACATGGAAAAACAAGTCAGTCCGAGTTGCTGGCTTTGAGACCAGGCCCCCTCACACTTTAGCTTCCTGGAGAGAGCTCAGGATCGGAATTCGGTGAGCCAGGATTTGAACTGCAGCCCTGCAGTTTGTTAACTGCATGTCTTTGGGCCGGTCATCTTGCCTCCCTCTGCCTCAGTTTCTTCATCTGGAAATCAGGCTAGGAATGCCTTCCAGATAAGGCCGTGGAAAGGATGAAATAGGAGAATGTGTCGGATGCCTGGCACGCGGGGGACTTGTAATGAATGCTTGCTTCTCCTGAAACTAGGTGCTCTTCTATTCTTGCAGGTGGATGAGATTTACCATGACGAGTCCCTGGGGGCCCACATAAACATCGCCCTGGTCCGCTTGATCATGGTTGGCTACCGGCAGGTAAACCCCCTTGTCAGCAGGCAGGGTTTGGAGGGAGAAGGGTTGTGGGAGAGGGGGAACAGGATCTAGGAAACATTTTGTCTTCAGAATCAGAACCCGGAGACTGTTAGAGTTGAGGCTTCAATGACAGGGCCATTCGGGGTTGGTAAGCGGGGGTGTATGATTCCCTCTGATCAGATAAACGGACAGTCCTAAACCCCTAGAGCTGAAGGTCCCGCTCCTTGAGTGGATGGGGAAAGTGGGGCTTAGAGGGGAAGCAACAAGACAAGTCCCTCCGGGGCTGGGCCCTGGGGCCCTGGGCTCTGTCGCTTGTTCTTCCCCAAAGGGAAGTAACAACAGAACTTCCCTCCTGGGGCTATTGTGAAGATTAAATGAGACGATGAACATACAGCGGAGATGCTCAGAGTGGCACCTGCCTTGCAGGTTAGTTGAGGGATTAGAGATAATGTGTTCTCTCTCAGCAGACAGGTGCCCTGGCAGAGGAACATTCCCTAAAGTGGGGGTGGGGTGGGGGGCTGTGTGCCAGCTGCAGCCAGAGTGGGACAGCGGTGACCTTGGGGTAGGCACTGCCATACCGCCGGCCTCAGTGTCCCTGCATGTGGGAGTGGCACGCCAGGTCCTTGCCGTGGTCTGTGGGCTCTGACCGGCCGCCCTGCTCTCTGGCCCTGCAGTCCCTGAGCCTGATCGAGCGCGGGAACCCCTCCCGCAGCCTGGAGCAGGTGTGTCGCTGGGCGCACTCTCAGCAGCGCCAAGACCCCGGCCATGCAGAGCACCACGACCACGTCGTCTTCCTCACCCGGCAGGACTTTGGGCCCTCAGGTATGCAAGGTACTGTATTTGTCCTGGCCAGGTGTGTGGAGCTGCAGGGCAGAGGCCAGGATTCTCTCTGAGGCCACTCCAGGATGTTTTGAGGGGCCAGATTTTCTGTCAACAAAACTATCTGTGGGACTTTGGAGACACGACCTGGCCGGACAAGTGGGCGAGCTTTGAAATGGTTTCTTGGGGGCCAGGGGAAGTGAAGGGGCCCCCACTCTGGTTCTTGCTGCCTTGGTTGAGCCTGCAGATAGATGGTTGTGAGTTAGGCCCTGGGCCCTGTGCTCACTGTCCCAGAGCCTGGCTGCTTGAAGACCTCGGTGATCTTCAGGATGCTTCTGTCCATGTTGTATCCTTCTGTCTCCATCACAGGCAAAGCTTCTTGTGTTGGCAGAGCGCCTCCAGCCATACTCTGTCACAGACATTTCATGCCTCCCTCTGCCCTTTTAGCAGCCCTGGAATGGAGGAGACAAATACTATTTCCCCCATGCCACAGCTGGGAGAATCTGGGAGATGAGTGGGTGTGGATCACTGGGCTGGAGGGGCGTGGATCTGCGGGTAGGCCAGGGCCTTCCTTTCCTGGGATGAAGACAGAAGGTTACAGCACAGTCACCCTACACACCCCTCTGTGCTCCTTGAACTCCGTCACTGCAGACCCACACCTGAGCTGACCCAACCCCTAGTCTCCCTGCTAAGCCATCTACCCCTTAAGTGCACGGATGTGTTGTTGGTGGGGGGCTGGCGCGGGCTTATACCTGATTCCTCTGTTTTGCCCATAGTGTCTAACACGGTGCCACCTGCTACCCCCACATGTTTGGAGCTTGTTTGTTGACTGACCAGTGACTGACTAGCTGGAGGGACACAGCTTGGAAGTTGGAGTGTGAGCAGGCTCGGGGTGCACTACCTTGTTTAGAGGAGGGGCCGGCAGGCGCAGGGCAGCTGCAGGCCAAGAGGGAAGGCCTTAGGCCTTAGGATGTGGGGGAAGCTCGGCCCAGGTGCTGTACCCCGGGTGGGCTGTACCTTCTTCCTCCAGGGACCCTCCGGCAGTGATGGGGTCAGGATGTCCCTGTGGTGGCTGGCTCAGTGCAGACCTCGTCGAGTCCTACCTCACCTGAGCATGACCTCTCTCTGTCTTCTCTCCCTCTCCCTGGCAGGGTATGCACCTGTCACTGGCATGTGCCACCCCCTGAGAAGCTGTGCCCTCAACCATGAGGATGGTTTCTCCTCGGCCTTCGTGGTGGCCCACGAGACTGGCCACGTGTAAGTGGCACTGAGAGGGTGGGCTGTGCCTCGAGCTCCAAGGAGATCTGTGCCTGTGGGAGGCTTTGCCCCAGATCAGGCTCCCATCCCAGTGTCCTAAGAGATGCCAGAGGAGTTGCCCTGATGGGAGAGGGAGCCCCAGGGCTTGGACAGCAATTCTGGGCCTGCCTTGGGACCGGCCTGCAAATCCCAGGTTTGTGGGTGACCAGATTGGCCCTGCCTTTGGCAGGTCAGTGGCAGTGTCCCCTCAAAGGCAGTGCTTTGCTCTTAGGCTGGCCTCTATCCCTCTGTCCCAGCCACACCTGAAGCCTGCCCTGGTGCTCAGTGCACTGGAGCGCTGGCCTGAGTCCATCATAAACAGGTGCACTTAGACCTAAGCCTCGGGCCAGGCTGGTGGCTGGCTTGTATTTGGTTTAGAGCATATTCATTCATTCATTCAACCAGTATTTCTTGAGTACCTACCCTGTTCCTAGCCCTGTTCTAGAAATGAGGCTACAGTGGAGAACGGAACAGAGAAGCATACAAAAAGCTACATGCTGGGAGAAAACAAAGACACCACCATCCACAGTGTTTGATGATGACACACAGGTGCCATAGTCCCGCCTCCTGGCCTTGTCTGTCCCTGATGGCAGAGCTAAGGGACACACCCCCCAGCTCGGCCCACACGCAGAGCGCAGAGCGAGGGCGTTTATGCAGCTGGAAGGATGTGGGAAGGAGAGGAGTGGGCCAGACCCAGGGCCTGCCTGTGTGGATCTCATCCCAGCCCTGCTCCTCGCTGGGCGGGTGGCGGCTCCTCTCCAGGGCTTCTGTTTTCTCATCAGCAACATGAAGGCTGACACCAGGGAAACCTCTGAGGTCCCTTCCTGCCCTAGAAGCCAATGATCCACATATTCCGGAGCCAGAAGCTTGTCTTGCTGTATGTGGGGTATTGAGGGGGAGTATCCACTCTTCACTGACAGAGGCCCTCCCTGTGGAGAGACAAGTCAGGCTTAGAGGCCCATGTGTCTGTCTAGCAGTCAAGCAGATGCAGCCACCTGGGAGCATTTAAGAATTTAGAACCTTTGGGTTTTGGTGTTAAATATTAACTGTAAAGAGTGAAATTTTGCATTTAAACTATAATCATGGCAGGTGCATGCGACGCGCAAAGCTCTGTGCTGGGTACTACGGAATCTGGGAGAAGCTAAAGAGGCTGGCATACAGGGAGGGGTGCATAAGCGAGGTTGAACTGAACAGAGTGAGACTGGTCCTTGCACACGAAGGCCTTGGGTCTGGAGGGAGGACAGGGCACAGCATGCGAGTTGTTAATGGTGGTGCAGGCAGCTGCCCACGGGCAGGGCGGCCAGGGAGTTTGTCCTGGGGCAAGAGTGGGGCTTGAGCTGGGCTTGGAAGCTGTGAGGATGTGGGTGGGGTTTGAGGAGTGGATTGGGGGCAGGGTGGGCTTAGCTTCCATCCAGGGGGTGGCCCTCCCCACTGCACGGTGGGGAGACCAAGGCCACAAGGCACAGTCTGAAGCCTGGTCAGGGCAGGGTCTCTGGCTCGCCTGCCTGTCTTCCCGGGGTGGGCTCCACGGGTGTGACACAGAGCTCCCCTCTGTCCTCTCCCCCAACCCTAGGCTTGGCATGGAGCACGATGGTCAGGGGAACGGCTGTGCAGACGAGACCAGCCTGGGCAGCGTCATGGCGCCCCTGGTGCAGGCTGCCTTCCACCGCTTCCACTGGTCCCGCTGCAGCAAGCTGGAGCTCAGCCGCTACCTCCCGTAGGTCACCTCTGCCCTCCGGACCAGGACAGGAGCATGCATCCTGCCACTCCGTCACCCCCAAGTCACTTCCCCTCCCATAGCATCCTGCCCTTGACACATGCTTAGAGCCGGGTTTGCTGGTCAGCTCCTGGGGCCCCAGGGACATAGAGGCCCAGAACAAGCATTAGACTCGGGAGCTCAAGGCCGAGAGTGGGTGCAGAGTGAATTGAGGTGGGGGGGCAGGTGCTGGCAGAGATGCTGTCACTAACCTCATGCAGCGGCTGGCCAGGGCCCAGCGTCCATCCTGTATGGCAGGCTGACTTCTTTCTCCCCCAGTGCAATGAGTCCTCAGATTGTCCTTGAGCCAACCCTTAATCTGGGCCATGGTGTGTCCCCCTAACATGGGCAAAATGGACCCGGTAAGAAAGGTACAAGCTGAGTGCCTAACCCAGTCCTAGGTGCCCTTGCCCTGGGTGCCTCCTGGGTGGAAGCTATGGGGGCTCAGGGCAACCTGAGCTCCCCAGAGAACACAGGTCCTGGCACAGGGCGGTGGGGGCAGATTCCTGCAGGCCTTCCTTGCTCAGTTAAACCCACCCCACTACCGGGAAAGGGAGAGCCCTCTACCCAACTGGGCAGGGGGAGCTTGGGAGGTCCCACCCCTGCCTGCCTCACCTTCCTGTCTCTGCCGGCAGCTCCTACGACTGCCTCCTTGATGACCCCTTTGCTCCCGCCTGGCCCCAGCCCCCGGAGCTGCCTGGCATTGACTACTCAATGGATGAGCAGTGCCGCTTTGACTTCGGTACTGGATACCACACCTGCTCAGCGGTGAGTTCTCACGGCCTCTGCCAGCTGGTACACCAGGCCAGGTCCTCCTGGAGCCCAGGCTGGTCATTTACAGAGCACCTTCGCCCAGGCAGCCTGGCGATGGGCTCGCAGGCTCTGTGTCAGCCACCGTGGGGGTTGGGAGTGTTGCAGGATGCCCAGGGCCCAGGCCCAGCCACCTTCTGCTGCATACCTGCCCCACCCAGTCCTACCTGCCAGGGCAGCATGTGCAGCGGCTGGAGAATGCTTGGGCCCTGGGGACGATGGGAGCAGAGTGGAACAGAGAGGGTGGGCTGCCAGTAGGATCCTGGCTGGCTGCTCACCAGGGGAGCTTATTTGCCAGGTAGGCCCTGTGTCAGTTCGGGTGCTCCCTCCACCCCATGCCTGAGGAGATGGATCCAAGGGCAGAGCCCTGTCCCTACCCTGCAGGACAGGGCAAGGGCGAGGCTAGAGCCCAGTGACCAGCTAGAGCCACCCGGGAGAGAATTGAACAAGGGCCCAGGCAGAGGCTCAGAGAAGGGGACATCCTGGGCAGAGGGCTTTCTGAGGGGTCAGGCCCTGGTGCCATGAGTACCTCAAACGGCCCCATCCGAGAAAGCAGCCCCCCTCCTCAGCTCTGTGTGTGGTCACCCTGCCCACTGACCAGGCCACACTGGGATACCTGGCCTCTGCTTTGGAGGTGGAGAAACAGCCTGGGATGTGGGATTTCAGTGCCCAAATGCTGTATTTGGAGGACACTTGTCTGCCTAGCAAGGGGATGATAGAGGAAAGGAAATTGGGGCTTTCCTAGACAATCTGGAACATAAGGTACCAACCTGTGGCATGGCTGGGTGAGATTAGAAGGAAGTGGGACTCCTGGCCTTGTCTGGGTGCTTCGGGGTCTGGGCCAGGCTGGCAGCCCCCTCAAAGCCCCCAGTATGCACAGGGCTCAGAGGGCATCAGCAGGCCCAGCCTCCCCAGAGACTCAAGACCCTAGTCCCTGCTCAGTGACAGGGTAGCCTTTGCAAAGGCAGGGAGGGAGGCCTGGCGGGGAGACCAGAGGAGTGTGGGCTGTGGCTGGTGCCTTCCTCCCAGTGCCCTGCTGGAGAGAGGAGGGGCCGCTGGAGGCCACTGGCCCTTGGGTAGGGTTGAGCTAGTGGGTGTGTGGGGCTCTGCTGGACAGGCCCGTCCGGCCTCCCTTGCAGGGTTCTGGCCTCAGTGCCCACCACACCCTCCCTCTCTCTGTCACTGCCCTTCACCCCCTGGACAGCTTGTCAGAACTGGAGAGCTGGTCCAGCCAAGTGACCCCATCCCCCTTGCCGCACAGTTCAGGACCTTTGAGGCCTGCAAGCAGCTGTGGTGCAGCCACCCTGACAACCCGTACTTCTGCAAGACCAAGAAGGGGCCCCCGCTGGATGGGACTGAGTGCGCACCAGGCAAGGTACCCGCAGGGCCCAGGGTGCAGGCCCTAGGGAGCCCCCGCCTCCCGACCAAGTGTGGATATGAGTGTGTGGGGGGTGGGTCAGTGCAAGAGAACAGGAGGGAGCCTCACGTGCAGGCAGATAGGCATGGGGTCTGCACGTCAACTCACATGCTCACACCGTCTTCCCTGCACCACAGTCCTCGGCTTCTACAGTGCACAGTTTGGCCTTGTCTTATAGTCCATCAGCAGGAATGCTTACTCCCATTTTACAGATGAGGAGAGTGAGGCCCAGGCAGGTTAGGGAACTTGCGGAGGTCAGACAGAGGGTGATTAGCAGAGAAGGGATGAAGGGAAGACTGCAGGTGTCCCGCCTCCTCCTCCCTACTCCACCATGCTGTTTCTCCCACACATGTGTTCTCCCCGCTCCCACCCAAACCTGCCCTTTCGTCTACTTCCTGATGTGTGCTTGCACCCTCCTGTGTGTGGGTTTCAGGGGGACGCCGCACCTGAGAGCCCTGAGCTGGAGTCTGAAACCCCCCTCCGCTCTATTGCTGGCCCTGCCCCAATCTCTGTGTGGTGACTTTGGGCCATTCATTGACCCGCTGCTGACCCCTGACTAAGCATTCTTCCCATTCAGGTTGTTCTGAAGTTATGAGCCATGTCAGAGCAAACAAGGGAGCTGGGAAGAAGCAGGGTGTTTAGAGAGGCGGGATATCGCCCAGCAGCAGCTGTGAGTCCAGGCACGGACCTGACACACCCCCCCCCACCCCCCCCCACCCCCCGTCCTCTGCCCTCACCAGGCTCCTGCCACTCACATCTGTCAGGGTCTGCCCCTTCCCAGACGGGTGGAGCTTCCCATGGCCTCGTACAGGCCCAGTGCACTCCAGACCTGGCAGGCTGTTATCCTGGAGCCTGGGGTATACCTGCTCCAGGCATTTTCAAGGTTCTGGACCCTCTTCTGTCACAGTTTCACACAAGAGTTAATCAGTGGCTCTCAGTTTTGTCTGCACAATTAAAACCATCTGGGGAGCTTTCAAAGCCCCATCCCCCAAAACAGGGAATGACTCCAGATGGGCCTGAGCTGTCTTTTTGGGGTGATGGAAATGTTCTGAAGTTGGATTGTGGTAATGGTTGCCAAATGCTGTAAATTTATGAACAAATCATTGAATGGTACACTTGAAATGAGTGACTTATGGTATATAAAGCTCAGTTGACTCTTCAACGACACAGGTTTGAACTGCATGGGTTCCGCTGTATGTGGATTTTTGTCAGTAATAAATACCACCATATTACATAATGTGTTGAATTTGCTAATGTAGAACCTCGCTTACAGAGGGTCAATTATAAGTTATACACAGAATTTTTAACTGCAGCGGGTGAGTGCCCCTAACCCCTGAGTTGTTCAGTGGTCAATTGTATACTGCTTCTTGTAAAAATTACCACTTCTTTAAAACATCCCTACCCCTAGAGAGTCTGACTCAGTCTAGGGTGAAGCCGGGGCATCTGGAGTTTTAAAAGGTCCCCGCGGTGACTTCAAGGCTGAGAACCACTCAGTTATCTCTTGAAAAAGACCTAGAGAGCTTTGCTGTATTTCTTCACTGGGGCCCGACAAGGAAAGGGAAGAGAGTCAATGCTGGTTGAGCCGTCCTTTGTGCCTGGCCCTGTGCAAAGGCCTTTTGTAAGTGTTGTTGCCTTCAGTTCTTGGAACTGTCCCACTTAACAGGCAAGGAAACCATGGCTCAGCAAGGTAAAGCTCTTACCAAAGCCACACACAGCTAGTCACGGCCGCGCTGGGATTCAAACCCAGGTCTCTCGGGCCTGAGGCATGTGCTCCCTCCACTGCATGGACGACCTCCCGTGTGGCTGGCTGGCCTCCCAGGAACGTACCTGCTTGAGGTCCCTGGATGGTGATTTCGAAGTACAAAGCCAAGATCAGCCTCTAGATAGTGTGGGAAATTGTGTCTTTGCTTCCTTATCCGCCTGTTGTTTCTCCTGGGGTGGTAAACCAAATCATTGCCCAGTTATCATCATTAATAATACCGCTGCCATGCGTGGAGGGCTGTGTGTGCCTGGTTATCTCACTGAAAGCTCGCGGCAGCCCTGGGGCAGGTGCTGTCATCCACATTGGACAACTGAGGAATAAGCTCGAGAAGGGGGACCTTTTACTGAAGGCCACTCAGCTCACAGTAGGGCTGAGATTCTGTGTCACCCCGAGGCTTATGCCCTTAATGTCTCTTTCTCTGAGCTCATCCACAGCACCCACCAGCTGTGCTGGGTGCCTGGTTGGGCACTCTCCATGGCAGGCAAGGCAGCGGTGGCCCCAGGGTGACCTCACACCCCTCTGCTCCCTCCCAGTGGTGCTTCAAAGGTCACTGCATCTGGAAGTCGCCGGAGCAGACTTATGGCCAGGATGGAGGCTGGAGCTCCTGGACCAAGTTCGGCTCCTGTTCACGGTCATGTGGGGGCGGAGTTCGATCCCGTAGCCGGAACTGTGACAATCCCCCGTGAGTGTGCTTGGCTAGGATGGGCAGGGCAGGGGTCTGAGGGGCTTAAAGGGGAAGACACTAGGGGGCAGAGCACAGGAAAGAAGGTCCCCTGCACTGGGTTGTGTATTCCAGTGGATGAGGACCCAAAATTGTTGAGGGAGCCAGATCACTTCTGCCTGGATCTGACATTTCCCATCGGGTCTGATATCTGAGATTGAGTCTGAACCAATGATTCTCAGACTCTCGTGTGCAGAAGATTCTGCAGAGAGTCTGGGTGAGCACAAGGCCTGGCCAGTTGAACAAGCCCTCCTCTGACCCTCTGATCCTTCAGCTGAACTTTGAGAAAACACTGATCTAAATGTTCACTAGCCATGTCTTTGGAGGATAAATTCCCCAAATCTGTTTCCTACCACATGAAACAAAACTTCCTATAATTTTTCTGAACTTACCTCTTTCTAAGTATTCCCCCCGCCAACCCCCCACCAGCATTCTAGGGGAGCATTCTATTTCTCCCTTTTATTCCCTCTATGGGGACCCCCTCCCATGGTTTTGGAACCTCTGAGTGCCAGCTCTCTCTGACCTCCATCTCCCAAGCTGAAGCAGTCTGCTTAGAACAGCTTCATGATAGATGGGGGCTGGCCATGCAGGTCAGCTGGCTCCAGGAACCAGGGATTCTGAACCTCTGTGGGGTGTGGCCCAGCCCCACCCCTCACGGCGTGGAGTGATGTGATGGGCACTGCGGACAGCAGTTCCTAGGATCTCAGAGGCCTGGTAGCCGGCATCCTCAGGTGTGGTCTTCACGCTCTGCTGGGTACCTCCAGCAATGAAACTCAGTGCCTCTCGGAGCAGCCTGTTCCTGTGTCAGATGACTGTCCTGACCTTTCACAAACATGAACCAAAATGAACTGCCTTATAACTTCTACCTGTTGGGGGGCATGAAAGCCAGATTAGAGAAAGGCCCAGTGTGCCCACTCTGGAAAAAAACCACCTTTCAGTCATGACAGATAGTTATCCCCTTGATCAAAGCTCCCATTTATTGAACTTCTCTGTAATAATAACTATTTTATGAGGCTTAAATGAAATAATATGTGTACTCTCAGCACCATACCCAGCACAGATTAAGCTCTAATAAAGGTCAGCTGCTGTGATCATTATTCCAGTGTATGGAGCACTTTCTCTTTGCCAGGTAGGGTGCTAAGCAGTTCATAAACCCCTGTAATCCTCGAGCATCTCTGAGCAGAGCGCCAGTAACCTCGTGCACTTGGATTCTTTGTATCTGTAATCTTAACCTAATCCTCTTAATTTAATGGGGAAGAGAATACAGATTGCTTTAAATTACCTTTTCTTATTCTTCACACATTCTTCACACACATAGGAGGTGGGTAAAATAACATGTTATGGTCCCTCCTTCGAAGGGGAATTTAAGGCACGGCCAGACTAAGTGACTTACCCAAGGTTGCTTAGTCAGGACTTGGAGTTAGATTGAGCCAGATCTTCTGATTCCAAATCCAAGTCTCTTTTACGACTCCTTAGTTCATTATGATATTAAGTGGAAGCAGATACAGATAGGAACACTTGAGTCATTTATTGAGTGCCAGCTGTATGTCAGGCCCCGAGTAACAGTTGAAAGAACATACAAAGATGAATAAGACTGATTTCTCTTCCAGCCCAGTTAGAGGGGGCTCATCATTCCCTCCCGTCTTCCTCCCTCCTCCCCATTTCTTGCCCCCTTTCTTTCACCCATTCTCTCCTCTCCCCCATCACACACACACACATGCATACACACATATACGCACGTATATGCCTGACGGGACCCGAAGGCTCTGAGCTCAGCAGCCTCACAGTGGGGGTCCCTTTTTAGTTTGTAAGTTAATGGATCCCCTTTTTCTGCTACTTGAAAAGGCTGGGCTACCCCTGGTGGCCATGTGGGAAGCCTGGCCCTCCCTAGCCTTCCCGCCAGCAAGGTCTCTCTGTTCTTGCCCCAGCCCAGCCTACGGAGGCCGCCTGTGCTCAGGGCCCATGTTCCAGTACCAGGTCTGCAACAGCGAGGAGTGTCCGGGGCCCTATGAGGACTTCCGGGCCCAGCAGTGTGCCAAGCGCAACTCCTACTACACCCACCAGAACGCCAAGCACAGCTGGGTCCCCTACGAGCCTGACGACGGTGAGCGGACCCTGCTCCCCGTCCCACCCAACGTGTCCTTGGGCACCTGCTAGGTCCTTGTCTTCCCAGACAGGGCCTCCCATGCCTGGCCCACCAGTGAAGGTGGAGGGACAGTGGTGGCACTAAAAGGGACGTTGCAGTCAGCAGGTCTGCCAGAGGCCTTTATGCAGGCCCTTGCGCTGTGTACCTCGGGGAGCCAGCATCCTCATCAAAACTGTCCTTGATTTGTATGCTTCTGCTGACCATTTACAGGTAGATGCAAGGGAAATATCTTGAGCAAGGGTTACTTGGCCAGAGGTACCATTGAGGCTGGCAGCAGTGCTGGCTATGGGGGTTGGTGCCTCTCAGACGTGTCCTTACCTGTGCGGGAAGGCCGTGTACAGGTGCAGGCAACCCTTGCTTTGCATAACCAGCATCCTGAGAAGCTCAGTCCTGTTACATACATGTTTTTAGGTGTTAGTGATTGTGCTACTGTTCTAGCAGTTAATGAAAATGATTTGAGAGGCAGGCCAGTGGGAGCCTGTGGGATCCTCACACTGACACCCTCCAGGCTGCCCAGGGACAGACACAGGCCTGGGGACTCACACAGAGGGTCTGAATCTTGGGGCCAAGCCAGTGCCTATCTGTTTGGGAGCATTTCTAGAGATGGCTCTCACAGTGGCAGAGAGCAGCCACTGAAAGGCTAGGATTCACACCGTTTTAGAGCCTTCAGGCTGGAAGGGCCTTTAATGGTCCTCAGAGTCTACCTCCCCCCGCCGACCTCTCCGTGGTCCTTCCACCAACTGATGCTCGCCCCTACCACGCAGCCCTCAGATGGCGCTCATTAGAATGGCCTTTCCTCTCCTGAGCCCAGAGCCACTTCTTCGTAGCAGAAATTCTAAAGTACCAATTGCAGGACCCTCTGTTTTTCGGCTCACACTTAGAATGACAGACTTCAAGTTGGAAGTGACCTCAGAGGCCTGTGTGTTGCCTGCCAGTGCACAGACCCCTCCGGAACATGCTTGTAGGGAGTGTTTCCCCCCGCCTGGATGCCTGCCACTCTGGGAGCTCACCACTGCCTTGCCAGTGTCGGCTGGCTTTTAGGGCTGCCCAGAAACCCACCTGCCTGGGGTGTGCTGGTCAGGGTTCTGCCTGTCTTTGGGAAGGTGGCAGCCCCACCCTTTGGCCCCTGGCCCACTTCCTGCCAGGAGTCTGGCTCCTCCTGTGCCTAAAATCCAAAGTGGTATTGGATGTTGGGCTCCGGACTTGAGTCCTGAGTGCTGGGGAAGACGTCTCCAGGTACCCTGGGAGCCTAGGGACCAGGGGCAGGGAGCCAGATGGTTCCTTAAAATTTTTGCTTTGAAAGCCTTGCATATCCATCCAGATCCACACAAGCTGCAGCAGCACGGGATTGAGAGGGGCTGTGAGGCCGATGGGGCAGCTGGCCTTTGGGTTTTCCCAGGACTTTTAGGCAAATTCCAGGAAGTTAGCTAAGCCCCAACGTCTCTTTTTCTAAGAAACACAGCAAGTGTTTATATGTTCCCCGGAACCTACTTTTTTAGGACATTAATAGCCCAAAAGAGAAGAGACATTTAATTGTTAGAACTAGAACTAAAAGCTGCTCCATTTTACAAACCCAAACCCAGGCTGCGTTCTGCCTTACTTTCATGCAGCCTTCTAAAGTTCACAGACATGTTGAGATTCACCATCTTACATGAATAGTGATATGTTTGTAGCGGTCAGAGCCGGACTCAAGCCAGACTGCCTGGGTTAGAATCCTAGCTCTGCTGCTTACTTACTGTGTGGCTGTGTGGCCTTGAGCAAATTCCTAACCTCTCTGGTCCTTGGTTTCTTCCTCTGGAATGTTAGAGCCTACTTCCTTGGGCATATTGAGAGGTTTAAATGAGTTAATTCACATAAAGCATTTAAAGTTGTACATCAAGAGTGTATAAAGGTTTTGGAAGTGTCTGGCATATAGAAAGCGTTCACTAAGTGTTGGATGATGATGATGATGATGATGATGATTATGTCAATTGATTTTACTTAATATGATGTGGCATTTTACTGATTGGGGATAATAAATAAGGATCTGGGGCTTAGAGAGGTCAGGGAATTTGTCCAAGGTCACATGACTCATAAATGACATAGTAGGGATTTTAAGACCAGTTCCACACCCAATATGCCCCTTCCCAGTGCCCGGAGCTGGCCCATGGAGCTTCCTGCTTGAGCCATGTGCTAATGTCATCCTAGGCTAGTCCACTTTCTCTGAGCCCAGCTGGGGCTCAGCGTGGTCCCTTCCCCCATAGATGCTCAGAAGTGTGAGCTGATCTGCCAGTCAGAGGATACAGGAGACATTGTCTTCATGAACCAGGTGGTCCACGACGGGACACGCTGCAGCTACCGGGACCCGTACAGTGTCTGTGCCCGTGGAGAGTGTGTGGTAGGTGCCCTGCTCCGGGCCACCCATCCTCTGCCTACCCTGGGAGAGTGGAGGGCTACACTGCCTGCCCCTCCTCCTGCTCCCTAAGAAGACAGGTATCTCCTTACCTTCCCTACCCACAACCCACCTTGGTCCTCAACACAACCCTGGGATGCCAGAAAGGGGTTACTGCTCAGCCTCATTTGAGGGGAGAGGAGTGGCCAAGTATAAGACCTTGCCCATGTCACAAGGACAGGGATGCCTCTCAGTCCATGGTCCTCTCATGTCTGGGGACTGGGGAGGGAGCCAGGGGCTGCCGGTGTTGGGGTGGTGGTGGGGAAATGGGAGCCTCCTCCCACTGACCCCATCTCTGGCCTCAGCCCGTTGGCTGTGACAAGGAGGTGGGGTCCATGAAGGCGGATGACAAGTGTGGGGTCTGTGGCGGCGACAACTCCCACTGCAGGACTGTGAAGGGGACCCTGGGCAAGGCCTCCAAGCAGGCAGGTGAGCAGGCTGGGGCTGGGGTTCTGGCCTCGTCAGGGTCCCTGGAGCCCGCAGCATCCCTCAGGTGGACCCTTCCTCCTTGAGACGGGCCACAGTTCAGAGTGGGGAGTGGGGCCCTTGAGCCTGTCCCAGACCTTCCCAGGCTGCCCCTGGCTGCGGTCGCCTCATCTTCCAGGCGTGCTGCGCCTGTGCTTGGGCTCAGGAGTGCGAAAGCATTTCCTGCCAGACACTGTGTTGTCACAGCAGCTCAGCCATCTCTTTGGCCTGGGGCTGTTGGTGGGAATGAGGCGTTAGGCAGGTCTAAAGATGTGGCCCAGAATGGACTGGTGATTGTCCTTTTTGCTCTTCTCTCTCACCATTTTTTTTTTAAACTGTGGTACTTCCTGCTTCTAATTCCTGAGTTCTTTCATACCTTTGAGTTCCTTGACTTCCCTCCCCACCTCCAGTCTGGCCATGCTTCCTGCTGAAAAGGGCCATCTATTAGTCTTTTACACTTTAGTCTGAACTAGATCCATTTCCCTTGGGGAGAATTACAGCCTTGCCTTGCCTCTCCTTCTTAGTGGAAGGTTTATGACCCTGAGAAAGGTTTGTTTCCAGGCCTTGGATTGGGAGGACCATGGGGGCCACCCATGCTGGAGCTTCATGGCCTGTTAGTTAGTGACTTAAAGAATAAGGAGAAAGAGGGGAGGGAAAAATCAGGGAGAATAGGGTCAAGAAAATGGGAAATAATGGCAACTAACACGCACACAGAGCCCCTTAGTGTTTATAGAACATTTTAAGCTATATAAACTTTGATCCTCTCAGCACCTTGTGGAGAAGGGCCCCTTCCTATTTTCCAGATGAGGAAACTGATGTTCCTGGGTACCTGTGAGGGGAGAGGGTAATGGGGGATGCTGGGCTGTGGGTCTACCAGCTCAGGATGCTCATGGTTTTCCTGGATCCTCTTCTGTGGCAGGAGCTCTCAAGCTGGTACAGATCCCAGCAGGAGCCAGACACATCCAGATCGAGGAGCTGGAGAAGGTCCCCCACCGCATTGGTGAGTGCTGGGGTACTAGGAGAGGGGCAGCCAGACCCTGGGATTTGCCCTCAGGAGCTGGGAGAGCAGAGGAGAGGATTCTAAAGCAGGGGGCATTTCCTAAATCTGAATAACAGCAGAGAACCCTTATGTATGTATGTATGTATGTATGTATGTATGTATGTATGTATGTATGCTGAAATGGCAGCCTGCTCCATGGTTCAATTCAGAAGGTATACAAGGGGAGCCAGTGAAGATTCCCCACTCCATCCCCCAGGAGCAGTTTCCTTCCTCAGGGGCAACCACTGTTAATTTCTTGTGTACATAATTTCTTGTGCTCATCTGCCTGCACTCATGAAAATGCAGTCAGCTCGTGGGTCTTTAGGAACCTGGTTGGTGCTGGCTGTCAACTGGGGTCATGAGGGTGACAGGGTCATATCCCCGTCTGGCTAGCCCAGGATTATGCATGTGGTGTCTGTCACGTGGCCCTCAGGAGTGGCAAGAGCGGGCAAGCTTCGGGGTGTGAGAGCCCTTTTGAAGTCTCTGCTTGTGTCCTGCCTTCTCATGTCCCGTGGGCCCAAGCAAGCCTCATGGCCAAGCCCAGACACAACAGGTAGGAACAGACTATCTCTTGATGGGAAATGTGATAAGTCACTGTGCAGAGAGGTGAGCATACAGGAATAGGAGGAACTTGTAGCCATTTTTGCAGTCTACCACACGGCCCCTTCAATTATTCTTGTTATAATGATGCATAAGCCTAGTCTCTAAGCTAGATGTCTGTTCTCTACATGTATAGCAGTTAGACAGCTATGAAGTCAAGACAGTAAAAATCAGAGCCCCCAAATCAATCAGTAAAATTCACATTAAAAACATTATTGTAATGAGGGAGATTTTTGTGTGTTTGTTTGCTTTGTTCTGTCTTTGCTAAAACTAAATTGGCTGTCAAAAAATGAACATGGAGGGGAGGGTATAGCTCAGTAGTAGAGTGCATGCCTAGCATGTACAAGGTCCTGGGTTCAATCCCCAGTACCTCCATTAAAACAAACAAACAAATCTAATTATCTTCCCTGCCTCTGGAAAAAACAAAACAAAACAATAGAAAGCAAGTAAAAAGTAAGTAAAAGATTGGGAAGGAAGATATATAGGTGTCTCTAGTCACAGATAACGACTGTCTATGTAGAAAATCTGAAAGAAGCGACCAAAAAACTTCTATCATGATAAGCAATTATAGAATGATTGCAAGATAAAAGGTTCATATGTGAAAGTCAGTTGCTTTCCCATATATCAGTAATTAACAATTAGAATCGGAAATTTAAAAAAAAATGAACATGTCCAAAATAGGCAAATCCATAGAGACAGAAAGTAGATTAATGGTTGTCAGGATAACAGGAGAGGGAGATAGTGAGTGACTGCAAATGGGTTTCAGATTTCTTTCAAGGGTGATAAAGAAGTTCTGGAATTATTTAGTGGTGATGATCGCACAATCACTGAATTGCATACTTTAAAAGGCTGGATTGTATGGTATGTGAATTGTATTTCAATTTAAAACACATAAGCATGGTTTGGAGCCGGGTCCTGGCCAGCAGGTGGGCAGAAGGCTGCCGCCTGCACATTGGGCAGTGGCTGGTTCTCCCACGCTCGTCTGTGTTCAGCCTCCTTACAGAGAGTGTGGGGGCCATGATGCCAGTGGGCCTTGGCACGTCCCAGAGGCCCCTCTTACCTGCTATGCTCACCACGTCACACTGCTTGTCACCAACTTGTCATAAACACGAACACAAAACATACCATCTCCAGGCAGGCTCGTATATTACAAAGCTGTTGCTATTCATATTTTTAGATTAGCATCAAAATAACAGAAAACTTTTTTTTAAGTCTCCTGGGGAACTTGCACTCCCTGAATACATCTGTATTAGCCCAGTTGTACTTGACTCCTAACCTGCTCCAGAGGGCCCCTGGGCCTTGTCTAAACAGGCAGAAGGCACAAGGAAACAGGCCTCCAGTGGATTGTGGGCTCTCTAAGCATCTTCACTCACCCCCAGAGTGAGCCAGTCTGGCCTGGGTCTCCCATCTCCCAGCCCCGTGCCCCTGCCTGCCACCCCTCTCTGCACAGGGAGTGGGAGGCGGGAGGCCTTTGGCTTGGCCACCTCCCTGTCCACTTGCCTATCTGGCTCTGGGGAATTGTGCCAGCACAGGGGCCAAGGGAGAGACAGGAGCAGGGGGAGAGGGGTCATTTATCCCAAGAAGAGAGTGATACTTACAGACACTCCTCCTGCTGCACCCCTGTGGGTGATTCCATAGTGTCAGCAGCCCCTTCCATCCTGCCCCTCTCCAGAAGTCTAGCTCCTTAGGAGTGTTAGGCTGCTAACAGGCTTCTGTAGAGGTCAGGGCAGAAGCTCTTAGCACCCCGGACAGGCTTGATGTGGGCTGAGTTTATTGGCTGAGTCCTTGAGGGTTAGAGCTCTCCAGGAACTTGGGCAGAGAGGAAGCAAAACAGACCTGTCGTTGGCCCAGGTTGTGTGATTATATGCATGTGAGATGCACAGTGGCCTTGTTGTAAATATGCAGAGTCTGTTTATGTGAGTGAGTATGTGTGCTCGTGTGCCTGTGTGTGTGCACGCCCACACCCAGCAGGGTATAGGCTCTCAGGAGAAACCCAGGACAGGTGGCAGCCTTGGCAGTGAAGGCCAAGGCCCTGTCCAAACACATTAGGCTCTTCTAGAATTTGGGGACATCGATTCTGAAAGGAAGTGAGGGGAGGAGAGGCCGTGCTGTTAATATCCACTATGTGTGGGGCCTTGAGCTGGCACTTTTCATTCATTCTCTCACTGAAGCCCCATGACAGCCCACGAAGGCTCTTGTTATCCCACTTTGCAGCTAAGGAAGCTGAGGCTCCCAGGAGTTCAGATAATTGCTCCAGGTACAGAGCAGGTCAGTGATAGGGCCAGGACTCAGAGCTGGTAGGGCCTGGATGGTGGAGAGTCAATGCTGAGTCCAGCCCCCCCCACCCCTGCAGTGCAGGGTGTACAGCCGGGGGTGGGGGGCAGCAGTGGCCATGAGCTGTGGGAGCAGAGAAGGGCCATGGGGAGATTTGAGGAGGTGCTCAGCTCTGGCCTGGGGGGTCTGCTGCTTCTGGGGGCTGAGAGAGATCAAGCTGAGGGAGATGAGGGGGCATCTCCCCTCCCACTCAGCAGGGAGGCTGTTCCTCCAGAGAGCTGGGCCGTCAGCCTCTGTGTCCAGGACAGATCCTTGCCTCTCTTGGAGCCTCTGATTCCCATCTGGATTATGAAAGCACCAACCTTAGGATGTGGGTGAGGACTCCATGGAGGCAGTTAGCAGGGCATGGTTTGTGCTCTGGATCCTTAGCTCTTATATGACAATTACACCAAGTGGGGAGCCTTTGCCCTTCCCACCTGGCTGGGGGCTCAGGTCCCAGGCTGCAGCCCTTCCCCAACCCCTGATGCTTCCAGGGCGAATAAGGCTGTGATTCAGGGGCCTTTACTGGGGCGTCTGTAGCTACACATCTCCCACCCACCGCCACACGGCACCTTTCAGTAACAAGTTGCGAGTTACTCACTGAGTGGGACTTTAAGGGGTAGAAATTTACAAATATTTTTTATATTTGCACTCTGTGCCAGGCCCTGTGTTGGGCCAAGGACACTGAGATAGAGAAGGTACACTGACAGGCTGTGGGAGAGACAGGATGTCTATAATCATAGTAATACTGAAAGTCAGGCACTGTTTTGGTGACACTAAGAGTGCCTACCATTTATTAAGTGCCAGCAGCTGCTGTGCACTCTGCCTAGTTCCTTGTATATGTGAACTCCTTCAGTTGTCCCAGGAGCCCCATAGCAGGGTAGATGGGCATGGGATACCACAGTCATCCTCGTGGGCAGCAGCCCTATGAGCTCAGCATAATTATTATTCCCATTTTACAGATGGTGAAACTCAGGCAGCACAGGGAAGCTAGTTACTTTCTCAGATCAGTCTGACTCCAGAACCTGTATTCTTAGCCTCTATGCTCTGCTATAGAAGTAGTAAGGAGGGCAAATTCCTGAGGACTGGACAATCAAAGAAGACTTCCTGGAGGAGGAGAGAATTGTGCTGAGCCTTAATTATGGGTGGAGATTAGGCAGGCAGAAAGAAAGGGAGACCGTGTGGGAGGAACGGTGTGCCCCAGGGTCCAGAAGCAGGGACGCTGTGTGGGAGCAGGGGTATGACCCGTCTGACTGGGGAAAGGCTCAGGTGGGAAGGAGTGACAGGTAGACACGGAGCCCCGAGGGGCCCACTGGGATGGCCTTGAAGCCCCTGAGGTGTGGCTTATGCTCCTGTGGAGGGGATTAGAAATCTGTGTGACCCTTTCCCCATGGCCAGCGGTGAAGAACCAGGTCACAGGCAGCTTCATCCTCAACCCCAAGGGCAAGGAAGCCACGAGCCGGACCTTCACTGCAATGGGCCTGGAGTGGGAGTACACGGTGGAGGATGCCAAGGAGAGCCTCAGGACCAGCGGGCCCCTGCCCGAAGCTATCGCCGTTCTGGTGAGCCCACACCCTGTGCAGTGGCCCCTGCCCACCCCACTTGCTACCCCTGTCCAGTCCCCTCACTGACTGTTTGTTGCCAAGCCAGCACAGGCCTGGTGGAAATCCCCCTGTTCCAATGTCTTCCGGAGCCTGGGCCAGGCCATGGTGCCCTCTGTGCTTAAACGCTGGCAGGACGACAAGTGAGGAGGGAAAAAGAAACTGTTGTCTCACTGTCAGATCAGAGACACCACACACAGGGAGTCTGTTCTCCTTAATACAGGGTCAGAAATAGGGCCCAAGAGGAGCTGGAGGGACCTGGGTTGGTTGCCCCTGTCCTTCTGCCATCATCCAGTGTCCACTTGCATTATGGCATTGCCAGCAAGTGAGTCCAGGACTGGCTTCCTGTGGCCTGTGGCCCAGGGGTTCTGTCTGGGACTGCCAGCCTCCTGAGAGTGGAATGGTGCCCCTGTCCTGGCTGGGGCCAACCTCTGTCCACACCGCCTCTTCCTAGACCATCAGCCAGACTTAAGGAGCAGGGATTGTTAACCCAGGAGACCAGACCAGGAAAGGCTCTGTCCACAGTGCCCTCGGCCTTGGCTGGTGGCAGGGAGACCTTGGACAGGCTTTGTTCCTGGTGCTACCCTCATTAGTCAGGGAGGTCCTAGAGGGCAGGGTCTGAAGCCTCTTAGTGCCGGCATATTAATCCAATCCAACACATGCTTTCTGTTCACCCTGTACTTATTACTCACCCATACACCCATGGCCAGTTGATTTTCAGCAAGAGTGCCAAGACCATTCAATGGGGAAAGAAGAATGCCTTTAACTAAGGATGCTGAGACAACTGTAATCCACGTGCAAAAGAATGAAGTTGAACCCCTGCCTCACACTACGTACAAAAATCAGCTCAAAAAGAGATCAAAGCCCTAAGTACAGGAGCTAAAACCATAGAACTCTTGGAGAAAATAGAGGAACAAATCTCATGGCTTTGGAGTCTTAGATATGATGCCAGAAGCATGAGCAGCAAATGAAAAAATAGATAAATTGGTCTTCACAGAAATTGAAGCCTTTTGCACATCAGAAGACATTTTCAAGAAAGTGAGAAAATAACCTGAACAGAATGGGAGAAAACATTTGCAGTCGTATATCTGATAAGAGCCTCTACTGTAGACCATCTTCTAGAGTCAGGCGGCGTGGGAGCCCTGGTGAACAGACCAGCAGACATGCTTCCCGTCCTTGCTGGAACTTAGGTCTGTTTGAGGGAGTCTCACTGATGGTCACACAGGCTGTTCTTGGGCCTGGCACACAGTAGGTGCTTCGCCTGGGTTTGCTATGTGGCTCGTGGTCTGATGGCCTCCCCAGGCCACTGTTAGTGCTGTCCCCCTCCTGGCTTTCACTAGTTCTGCTTCTGACCATGTGTCCTTCCCTTTGACCTCTCCTCCCCTGTCCCCCCATGCTGGCCTTGCTTCTCTGCTCTCCAGTCCTGTGCCACCTCCTCCATCTCCCCTTCAGGTGCTCCCCCTGGCTGAGGGTGGCCCCCGCAGCAGCCTGGCCTACAAGTATGTCATCCATGAGGACCTGCTGCCCCTTATCGGGAGCAACAACGTGCTCCTGGAGGAGACGGACACCTACGAGTGGGCGCTCAAGAGCTGGGCCCCCTGCACCAAGGCCTGCGGAGGAGGTACTTGCTGGCCTGACGGTGCGGCCGCCTTGTGGGGGCTGCCCAGGGCCTCTCGGGAGACGAGCAGGGCTGGTTGGGGGGCTGACGTTGTCCCTACTTGGCACGTCCCCAGCTCGTGCCTTAGTTTCTCCTTCAAACTCTCTGGACAGGGCTTGGGGATGGGCTAAGGGTTCTTGAGCAATATCAGGGCAGGGCATCTGCCCTGTGGGGCTCACCAGCTGTGCGGAGTGGTAGCGGTCCAGAGCCACGTCCCCACCTGCACGATACCAGGGACACCCAAAATGGGCTGGTCAAGGAAGGCTTCTTCAGAAAGTGGCTTGGGCGTGAAGAGGTGCAGAGGCACAGAAGGAGGCAGGATTGGCTCCCGGCTCTCCCAAGCCCACCTCGGGGCAGGGCAGGGGCAGGGCAGTGGGGGCCTGGCGGGACTGAGCCCCACAGCAGGCTGCTCTCCCTTCAGGGATCCAGTTCACCAAGTATGGCTGCCGGCGCCGACGAGACCACCACATGGTCCAGCGGCACCTGTGCGATCACAGGAAGAGGCCCAAGCCCATCCGCCGGCGCTGCAACCAGCACCCGTGTGCCCAGCCTGTGTGAGTGCTTCTAGGGGAAGGATGGGGACCCCGATGTCACACCCTCTGCCAGCCCTGGCCCTGGAGGGAGGGGCCGCTGAGCCTGCTTCCCTCAGCACTGGAGTGCCAAGGAGGCACCCAGCCTGGGACTCCCTGAGCAGAGAGCAGCCCACCCGCCACGCTCTGCCCATGGCCAATGCTGCCCTCCTTGCCCCTCTGTCCCCTCCGGGGTTTCTGGATTAACTTCTGCTCCCAGAAGGAGGAAGACGCTTCCTTTGTTCTGCTCCTCCCGGCATTCTTTATAGGTGGGGAAGCTGAGGCTCGATTCGGGGACACAGGTTTCCCTCAGTGATCCAGGGGAGTCCATGGTGGGGAAGTGGATTTCAGTGCTTCCAGGCTCCAGGTCCTGGGCCAGGACACTGCCCACCAGCTCCTCTCTGCCCAGGCATCTGGGACCCAGGGACGCGGCCTGGCCTGCCAGCCCCCAGCTGTGGTCTAGCCCCTGGTTGGGGGCCCAAGGATACAGGCTCTTTTGAGCACAAGGTCATGTTCTTGGGGGTTTTTGGAGGGAGTTTTGGAGAGAAGGAAGAGCTGTGACTTGCGGAGGATTAAGGTCTGGACTCTGAGCCCGTTGCAGAGCTGGCCCTGCACCTCCTCAGCCCCAGCAGGCTTCTGTAGGGTCCCCTAGGCAGGGCCGAGGGTAACTGGCCAGTAGGAAACCTCAGAGAGCTGAGCCCATGCTCTGGCCTTCCCGGGAGTCCTCCCATGGTTGGGGGGTTCTGACTTGGCCTCGCTGACCCACAGCAGCTCTGCTCCCTCAGGGTGGAGGGACCTCAGGGCCAGTGCTGGAGCCTGCTGTGGCCTCCCCGTGTCCGGCCCAGGCCACGATCCAGGCCTCTCAGCCTTCCATGCTTCTCTTTTATGTCTTTCTTTGCACTGCTATTCAGGCTACTTTCCCCACAAACATCTGTGATCACAGAGCATATGGGGCTAACTCTGCTGTTGACCCCAGTAAGTCACCCCACCCTGCCTTGTCTCTTCATCTGTAAAATGCCAAATGAAGTTCAGGGGCTTTTTGTTTGCTTTTTTAAAGGAACTGGTTGGCTGAAAGCCCTGCTTTACTACATGACACCTCAGGAAACAGAGAGGAGTGGGAGTTGGCTGCCCCTCCCTCCACCCGTCAGAGCATTTTGCTTTTTCGCCTAACTTTTCTAGTGGGCGTCTGCTTAAGATGCTGCTGAAAGTTGCTCTGTGGCTAAAGGACACTTGGAGGCCACCAGCTTAGCTGATCAGCGCTGAAACTCTGCAGGCATTGACAGTGATAGTAATAGTGCCTGCATTTATGGCATGCCTACTGCATGCCATGCACTCTGCTATGTGCTTTACGTGTACAAGTTCTTTTATTGTCCCCTGAGCCCCATGGTAGTGGCGTTAACTCTACAAGTTGCGACTTTCATCTGTTTTGTGATCTGCTGAATCTCAGCACCTGGGACAGTGCTTGCACATGGTAGATAAATAAATAGGAGGTGTGGAAAGAATCCTGATGTAAAGATGTGGTAACCAAGGCTTAGAGGTGTTGATAGCTTGCCCAAGGACACGCAGGATACCAGGATTTACATGTGCATTGTACCCATCTTTCAGATGAGGAAACAAAAGAGAATAAATGACCTCCCTAAGGCCACACAGCCTGGCAGGTGCAGAGCCAGGTGGTTGGTTGGCTCGGTTCCCAAGCATTCTGAGGCCTGGACCCACTCTTTTGCTCCTTCGGTGGTGCCGGGGGTAGGAGTGGCCCTGGGAGGATGTATCCCATAGTCCTGCCTTCCCTCTACCTTTTGCCCTGTCTGTCTCCAGGTGGGTGACGGAGGAGTGGGGCACCTGCAGCCGGAGCTGTGGGAAGCTGGGGGTGCAGACCCGGGGGGTGCAGTGCCTGTTGCCCCTGTCCAATGGTACCCACAAGGCCATGCCAGCAAAGGCCTGCCCCGGGGACCGGCCCGAGGCCCGTCGGCCCTGCCTCCGCGTGCCCTGTCCGGCACAGTGGCGGACGGGAGCCTGGTCCCAGGTGAGTTGTCATCAGAGGGTGGCAGGGGCTAGGCCAACAGGCACCTTCTCTGGAAAGTCAAGGAAGAGGTGGGTCTGGGCGGGGGTGCTGCGGAGAGATCCGGTGCTTCTTGCAGGTGGAGTGTTTCTCACTGAATTTCTCTCCTCACATCTGATTTAATTTTTCTCAAAACTAAGTCAACCAGACAGAACCCATCACCAACCAGACAGACCCATTCTTGTCCTCGGGGAGCTATAGTCCAGTGAGGGAGATGTACGAGACAAAAACTACCAACAAAAGCATTTACAGGTTGCAGTTGGAGCTAAGTGGAAGTAAATGGGGTAACATATCAGGGAGGGCCTCTCTGAGGAGGTGACATTTGAGGTGAGACTTGAGGTGTGAGCCATAGAAAAACCCTGAAGCAGGAACCATCTTGCCTTGTTCCAGAAACCAAAAGGACAGTGGGGCTGGAGTTCAATGGGAGGGGCAGGGGCTACTGTACGCCATTGGCAAGGTGGGCAGGGGTCAAACCCTGCAGGGCTTTATGAGGAGTTAGTTACTCTGGGGACAGGGGGAAACTTGAAGGGTTTTAACGTGTGTGTCACCAGCTCTTACTTCAGGTTTAAAGATCACTCTGGCAGCTCTGTGGAAAGTTCATTGTGGGGAGGTCAGGGGAAAAAGAGGGAAACAGTAAGAAGGCTGAGGAGTAGTCCAGGGGCCACAGGGAACCTAGTTCACGTCTTGGGTTTTCTCTTAAAAATTCATTTGATATGAACCTTGAAGGCATTGTGTAGAATGAAATAAGCCAGACACAAAATGACAGAAATTGTGTGATTCCACTTAGGTGAGTTACCTACCAGTCAAATTCATAGAGACAGAAAGTAGAATGGTGGTTTCCTGGTGGTGGGGAGAGGGGAATGGGGAGTTAATGTTTAATGGGCACAGAGTTTCAGTTTGGGAAGAAAAAAAATTCCAGAGATGGTAGTGATGGTGCACAATAATGTGAATACACTTAATGCCACTGAACTGTACACTTAAAAATGTACAGGTTTCAGTGGTAAATTTTATGATTTGTATATTTTACCACAATTTTTTAAACTTCATTTGATCATGGAGATAAGCACAATGATGCTTATTGTAATAGCAGAATATCAGGAAATATCCATTCATAGGCAATTGGACTGAAAAAGAAACCCATGGCCTGTTCATGTAATAAAATACAGCAAGAAAAATGAGTAAGCTTGAACTGTACTTATCAATATAGATAAACATCAGAAAAATAGATGAGAAAAAACACTGCAGTATAAAGAATAAAGCACTTCCAATGGGGATACCATTTGCTTAAAGTTTAAAAAGGCACAGCACAATATTTGAAAATATGCCAGAACACTGAGTTTTTAAAGTTGCTGGCATAGGAACAGGCGTTTGTGACCAACTTCCTTATACTTTTCTGTAGGCTTAAAATATTGCATAATACGAAGTATTTTAATTAACTAAAAATCCCCACACAACCCATGCAGATTTTATATTCTTCCCCTTAATAGATAGCTTCATTTATTGGAATATAAAATAGAAAGATTGCTGGTCCACAAAGGGCCCCTTAGATAAAACAGAGAGGTGACAGATGGTGGAAGACAGTTGCCCTGAAAGACTGGGGAAGCACACGAGAGCTATTGTTGTTTGTAACTATTCATCCTGGGAAGATGAGCCATCTTTGTCCCATGGTTCTGTGTGGCACATGGCCCTTGTGTCTCACTTGGTTGTCGCCTGCCCTGGTATGAGAATTGGACAAAGGTCAGGTCCTTCCCATCCCACTAGGAGGGGCTGTGCTCAGCGCCTACAGAACCCAGTGACCTGGTCGTGCTGGGCAGCCTTACTTTTCCGGGAGCCCCCCATACATGCCCATTTATCCGAGGATGTGAGATCCAGGGGGTGATGTGTGTGGCAGCCCTTGCAAACAGCCTTCTGTTCCTTGTACCCACGCCTTTCCCTTTTGGGGGCGAAGACACTTTTGAGCATGCCTCCGTGAGCTGACTGTTGGTAAACTGAGTCACAAAGTCTTTGAATGTCAGAGCTGGAAGGGTCCATGGGGACCCTGTCACCCAGCGTTCTCAGTTTAGCATGTGTCACAATCTGGGTTCCTATATCCCGTTCGTAAGGTATCATAAAGTGCATGGACCTGCCCCAGGGTCCCTTGGGCTGGTGGCTGGCAACAGGGAGCTTGCTGGGGTGATACACAAAATATTTAGGGACCCAGGCACAGATCAGACACAGTGGACACAGGCAGTGGCGCCGAAATGGGATCCCATAGGTCTCTTCCAGAGGGAAGGTTCAGGGGGTTCTAAGATCTGGGGGGTGGCTATTTTCCGTCTGATTCAGGAGTATTTGACAATTGCTGTGCTGTCCTGGTGAGGCTGTGTGGAGCAGTCCTTGCATGTCCCTCTGGTCAAGTAGCAGTTTGGCACCCTCCTCTATACCCTTTCTATCCTGGGCATTGGCTGACCTTTGGAGCGCACCGCCTCCTTCCTTTTTCTCTCCACCTACCCCTCCCTGGTCATCATGGCCTGGCCTTGGCCTTGGCCTTTCCCTGGCAGTGCTCCGTCACCTGTGGAGAGGGCATCCAGCAGCGGCAGGTGGTGTGCAGGACCAACGCCAACAGTCTCGGGCAGTGTGAGGGGGACAAGCCAGACACCGTCCAGGTCTGCAGCCTGCCCGCCTGTGGAGGTGAGCCGGATAGGATGGGGGGCAGGCCCACCTCCTCTGGCCCAGACCTGCGGCTAGACCTACTATAAGTCCCAAATATTAGCACTTCTTCTCCCCCTCACAGGGAATCTCCAGAACTCCACAGTGAAGGCCGACATCCAGGAACTTGTGACCCCGGAGGAGCAATGGATGCCACAATCTGGGCCCCTAGATCCCATTAACAAGATATCATCAAGTAAGTGTATCTCTGGACCTCCTCCCAACCTTCCAATGTAGTTCCATGGCAACATAAGTGTAGGCCATGCCATGGAGTGAACCCAGCTTCCAGTCTGTCCATGTGACCTTAACCTCCTGGAGCCTTGGATTCTTCAGCTGGGAGGTGGGGATGATGCTTGTATTGGTGCACGATTCCTTATCTGCAGTTCCAAAATACTGAAAGCTGCAAATGTCTCCCTAAATTTGGTGCACGCTCATGGGGCAGCAAAATCTGAACTGAACTAGCAAGAGATTAGTGATTCTCTTGCTATAGAAACGTTGCCATGTTTGGTTACAGGGTGACCTCCCCTTCACTGGGGATGTTGTATAATAAGAATACACTGAATATTACTTTTCTAACCTCAAAAGTTCTGAATTATTAATCATATCCGGTTCCAAGATTTTTGGATACGCAACTATAGTTTCTGAGCTGTCTTTATAGGGCTGTTGAGAAAATTAAATGAGATAATGCATGCACTTCTGCTTCGCTGTCAGCTAACAACAAAAATAGTAGCAGTAATTTCTCTCTGCTTCATGATCAGGAGCCCATCAGTTCATCCTCTCATCTTTCCATTCATCCACCCACCCGCCCATCCATCTATCCACCATCCATCCACTAATAAATATTGCCTAAGTACCTATTATGTACTGGGCTCTATGTTCTATGCTTCCTTCCTAGATTCCTTTTCTCTTTCCCTTTCTCACCTTCCCAAGGACCAGGGTCTGCCAAGATGAGTAGCAGAAAGATCACAGACCCTAACTCCTAGTTAGAGGACCAGTTGGCTGTGTGACCTTGTGCAAATCCCTGAACCTCTCTGAGCTCAGTGACCTCATCTGTAAAATAAAAGGGTCTGACCAGATGTTCTCAGAGAATCTTCTGGCTCCAGTCTTGCTAGTACTGTGCTCCTGTGCTGAGGCTCAGGCTGTTCAAGTCCCTGGGTTTTCTTGTCTCTTCCTCCCGGAAGCAAAGGCAAGCTCTGATTCTGGTCCTAGAATTCTGGCGCCATCTAGAGGCCACTGGCTTACGATTTTCTCTAGTCTCGTATCCCTAAGCCCGCACTTCACCTTTTCTCTCTCCTTTTTCTGCCTCTCTCTCTCTCTATCCCCCTCCCTTTCTCCACCCTTCCCCTCCCTTCCTCCCCACTTCTCCTCCTCCTCTCTTTCCCTGGCAAAAATTAGTAGAAAGCCAAGCTCCTGCCTTTACATTGTCTGGAGAGACCTACCTGAACATACCACAGAAATGCAAAAACATTTTTAGATGACGTTTAAACCAAAGCAAACACAACTAGTGTAGTGAGTGCCCGTCTATGCCAGGAACTTTATAAATTCTGTTTACAATTTTGATATTATTATTCATTGGCAAATGCCAGCATTATCCCCATTTTATAGGAGAAGAAACTGGGGGCTGGACAGTTTAAGTGACTTGCCCAAGGCCTCGCAGCTTTTAAGTGGTAGAGCCTTGATTGGAACCTAGATCTGCTTGATTTCAAATTTACTGGTGGAGGGCTTCATGTTCCAAATGGGTGCTGGCCAGTGGCAGGATGTTTAATCTGCTTGTCACGGTGTGAATTACCTGGGCATTTGCCTGGTCCTGGCCAGAATGGATGAGATTTTTGGGGGTTGATTGGGAGGGGGCAAGGATTCCCACTTCCATCTAGAACAGGATTCCCAAGCATTGCTGCGGTTTACAATCACCCAGGGCCAGGCCACACCCAGACCACACAGTCTCCCTGGGTGTGGGGGTGGGGAGCTGGACAGTTGCCGTTTGTAAAGCTCACAGTTGATTCCAGTTTGCAGCCAATTCTGATGACTAGTGATGTGGGGCCGTGGTTCTCAGATTTCGCTCTGCATTGGAGTCACCTTGAAGGTTTTGTTAAAACACAGAGTAGGGCCCCACCCCCAGAGCTGCTGATTCAGTAGGTCTGGATGGGGCCAGAGAATTGGCGTTTCCAACAAGCTTCCAGGTGAGGTTGATGCTGCGTGTATGGGGACCCCACTTGGAGAACCACTGTTCCAGGGGATTTTAGTTCCTCTCCCATGTAGATAAGGGCTCGTACTTGGGCCAGTCTCTCCTCCCAGGCAGCCCTCCAGCCCCCTCTGGGAAAAAGCTTTCTAGCAAGTCCAGACAGGGTGGGAGATGGATGGCTGAGTGGGAGGTGTCACTGGCGGATGGGTGTCCTCCAGCATCGGTCCTTGTGCTGTGTGTGCAGCGGAGCCCTGCGTGGGGGACAGGTCCATCTTCTGCCAGATGGAAGCCCTCGAACACTGCTCCACCCCTGGCTACCACCAGCTGTGCTGTGAGTCCTGTACCAAGAAGGCCTCGGGCCCTGACGCGAGCCCGGACCCCGGCCTGGCCGCACCACCACCTGTCTCCACTCCTGGCAGCCCCTTCCCCGGACCCAAGACCCCTCCAGGTGCTGTGGAGCCCACTGTGGGGCCAATGGGATCGGGCGACCATCAGCATGGCCCGCCCACACAGCTCCCGGGACCTCTGGGCACAAGCTCCCCAGTGACCCAGCACCACTTCGCTCCCCAGAAACTGAGCCCTACATCGTTCTGGGGCACATCCCCTAGCACCCCCCAGGGACGGCCTTGGAGCTGGACCGGAACACCTACACCAGCCTCCAAAAATAAAGGGCAGCTCAGGGAAGACCCGAAGCATCCAGGAACCAGCCTTCCCGCCACCTCCCCGGTGACATGAGCCCTGCCTCGCCCATCCCGCCAGTCAAGTTTACACTCTGTGCTGCCCTGGAGACCCCCAGCTCAGAGGACACACAGCGGGGCGGGGGCAAGCACAGACTGCCTTTTAAATTATTTGCCTTCTTATTGTTCTAGTTTGGGGCTGTGACACTTGTCACCCCATGAAGTGGGTGTGTGAGGAAGAAAAAGATCAGGGAAAGCCCTAACCAGAGATACCTCAGCAAGCAGCCCAGGTGACTGAATCGAACCTCTCAGGGGTCCTGTCCATCTCTCCCGCCAGGACTGAGGGCCAGCTGACATCATCCCTCCTCACAGCCACCAGGTCCCACACTGGATCCGTCTGGCTGCCTGCCTTTGCCAGAACTTATGGGGACCCCTGTGGAGGCCCTGTCCATCTGGCTCTGCCCAGAGACGCAAAGGGGCCGGGGAGGTGATGGGGAGAGTTCCTAAGGCGATCTGAAAAGAAGGGGGCTGGGGTTGATTGGGGTCATGAGGCTCCACCTGCAGGGAAGGGGTGGGGTAGGGGGGCAAGTTCATCTCAGGCTCAGCTCTTTGTAGCGAGAGCTCCAGGCAGCTCCTCTGACCAAGGCCAAGGAGCAGAGTCCAGCTCGCCTTTGCTGGTCCGAGGGCAGTGTTGGTGGCCACCTCTGCCCCTGCCGATGGCACTTCCTGTTACTTCTGGTGCCTTCAGGTTACAGGCGGGCCTCCCAACCTCACCCCAGCCTCCGAAGCAGGGGGCTCTGGACACTGTGGACCATGTGTCCTCCTCATCCCAGGGGTTCCCAACTGGTGCTAGACCCATGGCTGGACCAGGCATGGCAACTCTGGTCATCACTCCAGGGTGTGAAGGGAGTACAGCCTGGAAGGTGACTTTGTGGGGCACAGAGGAGACTTGAGTTCTCGGGCTGTGCCCTGTCAATTGTTGCCCTCTACCACAGAGACCCCTGCCCCTGCTGGAGTCAGGGGTCTGTCTTCTCCTACCTGGCTCAAGCTGGGCCAGAGGTTTGTGGTGCTGGGCGGGTGTGGAGGTGGGGGTGACTGGCTCCAGGGCTGAGGACCAGAGTCCACTCACAGCCAGGCCCTGGGGATGACAAGGGCCATGTGCCAGGGTGGGATCTGAGCTTCTGCCCCATGCAGGGGTGGGGAGGAGATACTGGCCACAGTGCTGTGGGGCCTCAGCTGCCCTCTTTGTTACCTCCAAGGGCAGGTAACTTCCCTAGACCCTCTGGCTCCCAAGAAGCCACCTGGGTCCCAGGATCTCTCCCAGGGGTCCTCACTCTGAGTCGTGCAGAGGATCTCCCAGACTCCTCAGTAGGCCGTAAAGGTACCTGCCTGTTCTTCTGTCTCCAGAGCCAGGGGGCATTCTGAGCCAGGCTAGAGGAATAGGAGCAGTGGGCACCACCTGCAACCCCTGGTGGGTGGAGGCCTTAGGGGGGCTCCCCAGGTGCCCTTTCCACTTGCTGCCTGCCCCCTCCTTGAGATGCTAGGGGGCACACACTGAACCATTCCCGTGCGACCCAGCCTGCCTGTGTTAAGTGCCTTTGAGATCCAGATCTTTAAACTTTTATATATTTATTAACATTGTCTTTGGTGATTTGTTTTGGAACCCAAAATGTTGTACAGTGTTTTTCTTTCTCTCTTAGAGGAGAGGGACAGCGAAGCCAGAGCTCTAGTGTGCCAGGCTGGTAAGCTGACTGGGGTTGGGGTGGACAGGGAGGGGCTGGTGCCACAAGGAGATGCGGCCTTCAGCCTCGCTGCCTTGGCCCCACTCGTTCTGGGGCTCCTCTGAGCATCAGCTCAGTGTGGAGAGGCAAGAGCAGGGCTGAGGGCCTGGGAGGTCCCGCTTAGCCTCTACCACCTAGTAGCTATTTGGCCTTGAGCGAGTCAACATCCAGAATTTGGTCCAAAGGGCGGAAGTGCCTGGGAGGTAGTTTTGGGGTCTGCGTAGGGAAGGATGTTCTAATTAGCAGAGCTGTTCAGACATGCAGGGGATGGCTTCCTTGGAAGGTGGTGAACGCTCTTTGCCTGGAAAAGTCCTAGCGGGATGTGGATGCTGGACAGGAAGTGGAAGGAATGTGATGCATCTTATTGGGCAAGGAGGGCTGACATGAAAGGTGCCTTGTAATTGAAAGCAACCCATCCTCGCCTCACCTCTTGCCCGTGTCAGACATCACTAATTCATTACTATGCTCTTTAAATGAGTGTCTCACAGGCCCCTCCCTGACATTTGTGGGGCCCAGGACAAGGGCGCAGAGACCCCCTCCAGGGACCTCACATGCCCGTGTGTCTCTAGCCCTTGTGCAAACTGCTTCCCCTTGGAAACCACTCCTTCTAAACAGCTACCACTTGGGCTTAAGGGTGTATACGTGGTGACCTAGTCACACCTTAGGGGGACTGACCTAGGGAGATGCTACACAAGCTCTAAAATTGCATTGAGGACTGCTCGGGCGGAGAATTCTGTGAGCCAGTGTGCCCAGAGTGTAGCCTGCAGGGAGGGGGGTCATGGGCCTGGGTGGGCACGTGCCCTTGGTGCAGTGCAGTCTGCCACGGTGAGTAGTAAGGGCACGGTGGGGCTCTTAGAGCACCCTGGCTCTAACAGCAGTCCTGCACATTTCGTGGTGCAAGGATAACACATGGAAACACATGCCAATGCTCCCCCATCCTGTGCCTACAGCAGACATTGCCAATCCATCACTGCACCCTTCCCCACTGAGCCTGGACTCCTCCAAAGAATCCTTCACATAGTGCTCCGGGTACTGACTCTGCTCAGTTGCTATCACCAGGATAAGGAATGGCGGTGTTAGGCTGGATCAGTAATTTAGAATGTCACACCATTGGGAACCTTTGTTCAATCAGCGTCGGCAGAAGCTCAACATCAGAGCAGGACTGCAGCGCCTGAGTTGAGGAAGAGGGGCCAAGAAACCAGCCCCAAGGAATCTCCACTGACTTCTAGGGCCCCATAGAGTCCAGTGTAGGGGCAAGACAGCTCTAGGGAGCCTTTGGGCTCTAAGATTCTGAGGGACTCTGAGCCCGTTTGCTCGTCTGAAAAGTGTCACTGAAAGCATTTGCCTTGCCTACTTGTGAAAACACTGAAAACAGTGTGACCAGAAAATCTAAGGGGCAATGATGATGAATGATGATGTCACCAGAGGTGACATTGGTCACTGGGTTATTTCTGGAATGGGGCTTGGGGGATCCAGTCAGCTTGGAAGCCGGATGAGCTGTTGGCTGTGCCACAGGAGTGGGCCGGAGTCAAGGTTTGGGTTCCTCAAAAGCCCCCAGGCTTCCACCAGTGGAACCCTGCCCCCTTTCCAGTCTCCCTGTGGCCCTCCCATCCTTTTGGGGACTGTTGGCCTTGGAAGCCCAGGCCAGCACCCTGACCAGAAGTTACCCACATCCTGCTCAGGTTGAAGAAAGCTACAAGAGAACATCAGTCCAACCCTAATGGTAATAAAAAGCCCGATAATCTACAAACTCATACTTTTAGCTCATCGGGGGCTGAGGTTGCAAGGCAAGCAGGTGAATTAAATTGCAAAGGGTGACAAGTCCCTCTGAGGAGAGAGGGCGCATGTGCTCTTCAACCTTTGACCTAGCGTGGGAGGAAGTGGCCAACCCAGAAGCAGGTAAGAAAATACAACTGAAATTTTAATGAGTGTTTAAAGATTAGCACGACAATTTGGAATCTTTGAGTGCCCCATGCACGAGGAATCTGCCCCTCCTCATCAGCTCTTGTCCACAGGCTTCGGCTGGATGCACATGAGAAAGGTTTGGGGCAGGACAGGATACCTCGAGAGCATCCCTCGGGCCTCCTACCAAGTTTGAGAATGCAAATTGAGAAAGCAATGCCCATTTTACAGTGCATCAGGGGCACAAAATGCCTGCACATGGAAAACTAAAGCCTTACTGACAGAAATGTAAGCATATCTAAATAAAGGTAGACTGTGTTTATGAATCAAAAGCCTCAATATTGTTAAGATGTCAAATTCTTCCCCAAATGATCTGTAAAGTTAATGCTATTCCACTCAAAATTCTGGCAGATGGCTTTTTTTCCCCAAGAAACTGACAAACTGGTTATAAAATTTTTGTGGAAATAAAGAGGATCTAGAATAGCCAAAACAATTCTGGGGAAGAACAAAGTGGGAGGATTTACACGACCTAATTTCCAGACTTCCTGAGAAGCTGCAGTAATCCAGACAGTATGGCACTGGTGTAAGAACAGACATACGGAGCAATAGAACAGAACAGAGAATCCAGAAATAGACCCACACAGCCATGGTCAGTTCTCAACAAGGTGCCAAGGTCATTTAATCAGGAAGGATGGTCTTTTCAATAAATTATGCTAAAAAAAAAAAATGGAAGAGCCACATGGGAAAAAATAAACCTCAACTTTCCCCTCATATCATATGTAAAAATTGACTCAGTCAAAATGGATAATCAATTTAAAGGTAAGAGCTAAAACCATAAAACTTATAGAGGAAAAAGATTTAAAAAAAAATCTTTGGGACCTTGGATTAGACAAAGATGACACTAAAAGAACAAGCCATAAAAGACTGATGAATTGGACTTGGTCAAAGCCAGAAACTCTACTCTTCAAAAGACAGTGGTAAGAAAATGAAAAGAACAACAACAAAATAAACCCCACAAGCTGGGAGAAGATATTTTCACATCATGTATCTGATACTGGCTTTGTATTCAGAACATATAAAGAGTTCTCAAACAAACAACCCAATTGATAAATGGGCAAACGATTGGGACATTCTACCAAAGAAGCTATACAATGAAAAACAGGCACAGGAAAAGATGCCAAATGTCATTAGTCATTAGGGAAAGGCCAATTGAAACCGCAGAGATCCTATTTCATACCCATTAGAACAGCTAAAATTAAAAAGATTGGCCACGTCAAATGCTGGGAGGATGTTGGGTACCTGGAACTCTCATACATTTGGGTAGGAATGCAAAGTGGTACAGCCACTTAGGAACACACGGGGGCTGATTCTTACAGAGTTAAACACACACTTACTACAACTCAGCAGTGACTGCACTATGTTCACAGGAGGGAGGGAAATGAGAACATTTGTCCACAAAGCAACCTGTATGCCAATGTCTATAGCAGCTTTATTCAAAAGAGCCCTCCACTGGAAACAACCTAAATGCACGCCAAATAGGGAATGGATAAATAAACTGTGGCGAATCCAAACAATGGAATACCGCTCAACAATAAAAAGGTGTGAACCACTCATAGGTAAGCGCACGCGTCAGTGTGCACAGATCTGCATAGCATTCTGCTAAGTGAAAGAGCCAGGCCGGAAAGACTACATACCAGGTGAGTCCTTTCACGGGAAATTTTGGAAAAGCTAAAACTGAGGACACAAAACAATCACTAGTTGCCAGGGCTGGGGGTGGGAGGCAGGATTGACTTGGGAGTGGGCACAAGGGAACTTTGTGGAGGGATGGAGATGCTCTGTAACTTGATCGTGGTGATGGTTGCACACATTTGTCACATTTGACGGTGAAGTTTTTTGTATGCAA
The DNA here is from genome assembly GCF_036321535.1 of Camelus dromedarius. Taxonomy (NCBI): domain Eukaryota; kingdom Metazoa; phylum Chordata; class Mammalia; order Artiodactyla; family Camelidae; genus Camelus; species Camelus dromedarius. Next base: position 33,186,673 of record NC_087443.1, on the reverse strand, counting down.
ATTACATCTCAGTAAAAAAAAAATTTAATCACATAACCAAGGTAATGGGAGACCTCCGTCACCCAAGATCTCTAAGAACGCACTGTACTGTGTTCCTGGTGAAAATATCTGCTCCCCTCGCCCAGTTGGACAGGGATTCTTTTGATTCCTGGCATCACCATTTATCACCTGGGTGGAACTGGGAAAGTTATTTTACCTCTCTGAGCCTTAGAGTCTCATCTGTAAAACGGGCATAGTTCTTACCTATCAGAAGGGCTGATCACTCTTTGAGGTGCTGAGTGCTGTGTCTCTGCCTACCTAGGCTGTAGGCTGCTCATAGGAGGCATGATTCTTTTCTTATTCGTAACTTTCTCTCTAGTCCCTGACTCCCAAAAGTCCTCAGCAGAGGCCTCTGGGATTCCTGGCTGCACGATGCTGGAAGGAACTTGTAAGGACAGGCAGAGGCACCCAGGCCGAACCCTTCTCTCCTAGGCCAAGGGTCTGTTCCTGCTGCCAGGCCTCCCTGGGAGGGGGTGACCTCCAGGGCTTGGCAGTGCCTCGTCCTCTCCAGAGAAGTGGAGGGAGGAAGGCGCCCACCCATGCTCAGAGTCCAGGGACAAGCTCAGGGAGGCAGGAGCTCTGGCTCTACACCAGCTCTCAGTGCCGTGTGCACCTGCCCAGCCACCACCTCCCTTCCAGCCTCAGCTCCCTTGTTTGAAAAATGAGATCATGTAACAATTCACAAGATTGGTTTAGAGCAAAGGAGGCAGTGTCTATGAAAGTGCTTAGCAAGTGAGGGATGATAATTGTTCCTAAAAAATCTGATGATGAATAATAATATTAAAAAGACCTGTGGGGAGGTTGGGGAGTTGGGCTGGGGGCTGCCAAAAACCATTCAGTGACTTCTATTGCCTTTAGGGAGAAGACCAAAATCCTTCCCATGATTGCCGAGGCCTTGCTGGTCTTCCTCAGGGGATGTTCCTTCAAACTCTGCTTCAGAGAACTTGGTGTGAGTTGATCTCCATGGTTACTGAATAAAGCCTGTCTGCTGCCCAGACCAAGAGCCCCATGAGGGCAGGATTTGCTCTCAATAATTGCAGCATTTGCAGGGTAAATAAACAGAGATGCACAGACATGGTACATTCTCTGCCTGCCTTCTGGGTCCCACAGGGCTCCCTAGATTCTCCCTGGGGGCTGGGCACTGGAAACCAGGAGGCAGCTGGCAGCCAGGGGAGGGGGCAGGGAGCCCACTGGGTCTTGTAGCTGGAGGCACCATCTCCTTGGAGGAGCCTATGACTGGCTGAATCAGTAAAAGGGTTCTTAACACCTTCAGCTCACACAAGATTAGCAGCAGGAGAATGTGTAGAAATGTCTGATCTCCTCTGCAAATGGGGAAACTGAGGCCCAGAGAGAGCAAATGACTATTCCCAAACCAAATCAATGGTGGCAGGGTCCAGGCTAGGAGTCAAGATTTGCCAATGGTCATGCAATATGTGCCTGCCAGATCTCAAGTCTCCTCTCAGGCCTGTGGTTTCCCACTCTCTGTCCCACTGAAGCTCCATGTGTTCTCCATACAGGGGGGAGGAGCAGAGGCCCAGGTAAGGGAGACCTAGGGGTATGGCTTCAGGAGCCTCAGGTAAAAAACAGACTAGACTGCCTGGGTTCCTTTGCTGACTCCACTCACTGTCAAGTCAAGTTTGGCAAGTTATTTAACCTCTCTGAGCCTCAGTTTCTTCATCTATAAAATGGGGATAATAATACATATTTCACAGGGTTCGTGTGAGGATCCAGTGGTTTATTTCTGCACAGATTGCATGCACATTTGTGATACATGCAAATCCCTTAGGACCGTGTGTGCACATGGTAAGTGCTGCATGTTAGCTGCCATTACTGTTACGGAAACGACAGGCCAGCCAAGAAACAAGCACCACTCAGAGGGTCGGAGTACTCAGACTTATTACGCCAGCGGGCTCAGAGGGGCTTCTGCTCCGAAGCTCTGAGCACCTCCAGGACGTGTGCATGAGGTTTTATACGGTTAGTTACAAGCTTGTGGTATTTGGCCAATAAGCATGGAACAGCTTTAGCAGCATCATTATCACAAAAGTAGAGGCAGGGAGGCAGCAGACCAACATTTCAAGGCCAGATATGTGTCTTTGAAAATCCAGCTGGCTAGCAAAAAAAAGAAAAAACATGAACAGGGAATCAGCAAACCAACACTTGTTACACTTAGATTTGCGAGTAGGCCCAGCCCGGCTTTTCCTTCACATTACCGTCCTCATTCCTCCCTCTGCCAGCTATTCCCACAGGCTCCCAAGGGGAGAGTGTTGGTGGGTGAGGGTTCTGTGCAGCAGAGGAAGTGGGTCTGGGGATGGCCAAGGGGACAGGAACATCTCCAGCAGGCTGTCCTGCTCCAGGCTGCTGAAGTCCAGGAACTCCGTGTGCAGCCAGGGAGACTCTGAGCAGAGATGGCTGCGTCCACCAAGCAGGGTTGGGGCTAGGGGTGGGGGTAGGGGTGGGTGTGGGCAAGGTCACCTTGTAGAGGCTGAGAGGGTAGAAGGAGGGCACAGGTGAGAGGCTTTCAGCCATGTGGGGATGCTGGGTGGGTGCCCATCCCGGGCAAAGGGAGCTGGGGGAGTTGTTCACCTGTCTCTGGACAGTTGGGTGAAGGGAGGTACCCTTGGTATTGCCCCTTGGGGGGATGCCGATTCAGGGCAAGGATCCCCTAGTATGAAGACTGCCAAAGGCTGGGAACAGCTCTTTGTAAGGGAAGGTAATATCTGGGGGCTTCTGTGAGAGCTGAGAGAGAGGTGGGGGTGGGGGGGCAGCCCAGTGGTAGCATGTCAGGGGCTAACAGCTTAGCTCTTCCCTAGGACCCACACAACTGCAAAATCTCCAGAAATCCCAAATGCCCATTATGATTTGTGCAGGAGCCAAATTCTGCACCCGGGTCTACGTGAGGGGCAGAGTTTGGGGCAAGAGGCAGTGAGCCCCCAGGTCTCTGTCTGCAGGAGACCCAGAAATCTTTATACTGTGGGAACTGGGAGGGTTCAAGGATTTCTCACCTGGAATGCCATAGGCAGAGGGACAGAAGGTCAGAGCCACAGAGAACTAAATACTGGGCAGGAGCTCTGAACCAGGAACCTGGGTTGATATTTTCTGCTATTACTGTACGTGGGTCTGACACTAGCAGTGGGCCAGCTTGCAAGGTGCTTTCACTAAATAATCTCATTCTCTGTTTTATTCTTCCACTTTACAGACGTGGACACTGATTCACTGAGAATAAAGGGACCTGTGCAAAGAAGGCATCCAGAGCTGGCATGGGAACCCGGGTCGGGGTTCAGCCCCAGAGCATTGGGACCCTGCCCCTAGGAGGCCAAGTGAGTGAAGGGACTTGGCCAAGTTCCCTGGACCAGCGGGAGGCTAGCAAGGGATGTTTGCTGTGAGAGGAGGAGATGCCTCTGGCCTGCAGCCCCTCCAGCTCCCCAGGACCTCTCACAAGCCCACCCCCTGGAGCCCTCCCTGCACTTAGAGCTCCTCCAGGCAACTCCCCAAGGGGACATCCTTCCTTGCAGGGCCTGCACTAGGCTCCCAAAGCCAGGAACACTGGGGCATCCTCTGCTGGGGTGGCTGGAGCCAGGCAGCCAGGGACAGGGGATGTTGGGGGCAGCCCCACACCCAGTTTCAAGAGGGCTGGGGCCCCAGGGTGCGCAGGTCCCAGTTCCCTGTTCTGGGGAAGGGCATCCCTCCAGTGGCCCCTCAACCTTCTCACCTACGCCGGGCACTTCCAGGCTGGCAACAGGCTTCCACCAGGTTGGGGGTTAACAGATCTCCCGCTTCCCTGAGGGTCTAATCGCAGGACTGCGCTTTATCTCAGCGTAGCGCTGCAGGAAAAAAAATCTTTTGGGATTCATGTATAAAAATCTAAATCCTGTTCTAAATGTAACTAGGGGAAGCTCACTAAAGAACTCTCAGGAGGCTTTGATAAAGCAATCACCACTAACAACAACAACAACAAGTCATTGAAAGGAGGCACTTTTGCCTTCTTAGTAGGAGAATTTGTATCACCCAGTAAGTAGGTCTGCACTGCTGATTAGAAAAGGTGAGGCTGGAGAAGGGGCCCTTTGTAGCCCTTAAAGCAGAAAGAAAATGGCTTTGGAGATGGGGTGGGGTTGGGGGAGAGACGGAGGTGGCAGCAGGAGCTGGGAGGAATGGCTGGAGGTTTTTTAGGATGCAGTTTGCCAGCAGGGCTAGTAATTGTTTTGGTGTTGTTGTCCCCTCAGTCCTTTGGAAATGTCCACCCCCCAAATTAAGGGCTTTGCAGGAGTCAGGATTTTTGTTTATTTTGACGGAAATTGAGAAAAACAAAAGAATGCGTAGGAGAAGATAAAGGAGGGAGCACAGCCCCAGAAAGCTGGGGGGGGAGGGGCGCAGAAGGATGAGCTGAGCAGGCAGCCCCTCCCCCAGCACGCCACACACGTGCACACGTTCCAGGAAGCCACAGAAATACTGAGGAAGACACCAAGCTCTGCGCAGAGATTCTAGCCAGTTGAGGACCTCGGGGAGCAGGAACCCCACGCTGACATCTGGGTTTCAGTAGAGAAACCGCTTCCGCTTGGGCAACGTTGTTGACAAGGCAAGCGTTTGTCTCGGGATAGCTGGAGTCAGGCTTGCCCATAGGTGTACCCTGTCAGAGCCAGAGCATCTATGGACTTGGAAGGAACCTGAAAGTGTTCTGGACCCTCGACTTTACAGATGGGGGACAGGCCCAGGCAGGAAGTACATTCTCAGGGTCCCATGGTGGACTATGGCAGAGCAAGGTGGCTCCTTTTGTTAGGTCGGTTTTCAACCCAGAGCGAGGAAGAGGCTGCAGTGGTGGGGGCGGGGCGGGAGAGACACACCGAGGGCGGGAGGCGGGGCTTCTCTGTGCCTGGCTGGGGTGGGGGTGGGGGAACTGCTCAGCTGCAGCCAGGGCTTTGGGAGGCTCTGCCTGGAGGTGCCTGGGGAGCTGTGCGGGGCCGGCTCTGGTAGTTGCCTGGAGGGCACAGCCCTGAGCCCCAACTCCACTACCCCACCCATCAGCAGAGAATGATGTAGGTCGTCTGTTCGTTGCCTACAGAGCCCCCTCCACCACCTGCACTCTGACCCCGTCATCCAGGAAACCCAAACACGGAGATCCTAGGTGAGTCCTCACGGTCTTCTCAGAACCCTTGCCCCCACCAACCTTTTCTACGCTTGGAACCTTTGGGTGACACCCTGGTGGGGCAGCACCCACCTGGAGGTGTCTGACCCCCACGGGCAAGTGAAGGGAGAGTGTGAATGTGTGGTCCTCCTTGGCCAGCACATCAGGGGTCAGGTCGTGCCAAGACCATGATGGTTGAGTTTCCAGGGCTGCCAGCGCCCACCAAACACCTTCTGGGAGGCAAACACCAAAGCCCACTTTGGGGCTCCCTCAGTTAGTTAGGGGGAAGGGTGCAACGGATGGGGGGGTCCTCGGAGGGCTGGTCATGGATGAGATGCTTGTATGACCTGTCCCAGCCCTAAGAGGCTGTGAAGTTGGAATAACCCATTCCCTCTTCCTTCAGCCCAAGTGGTAGCTCACAGGGGCATGAAAGGGGACTTTGGTCTCCTTTCCTACAGCCAGAGGATCTTAGAATAATGAAATCTCAGAATTGTTGAATCACAGAATCCCAGAAGTACTTGATGCTGGGACTCTAGAAATAGTGAAACAAGATTTTTTTAAAAAGAATTGTATATATTTATTTTTGTATATATATTTTTATCAGTTTACAATGTTATGTCAATTTCTGGTGTACAGCATGCTTCAGTCATACACATACATATATTCGTTTTCACATTTTTCACCATAAGTTATTACAAGATATTGAATATAATTCCCTGTGCTATACAGCATGAACTTGTTGCTTATCTATTCTATATATATCAGTTAGTATCTGCAAATCGCAAACTCCCAATTTATCTCTTCCCACCCTTCTCCCTTCCGGTAACCACAAGTTTGTTCTCTATGTCTGAGAGTCTGTTTCTTTTTTGCAAATAAGTTTGTCTTTTTTTTTTTTGGATTCCACATATACGTGGTATCGTATGATATTTTTCTTTCCCTTTCTGGCATATTTCACTTTGAATGACGATTTCCAGGTCCATCCATGTTGCTGCAATGGCATTATTTTATTTTATTTTTTATGGCTGGATAGTATTCCACCGTATAAATATACCACAACTTCTTTATCCAGTCATCTGATGGATATTTAGGTTGTTTCCATGTCTTGGCTACTGTAAATAGTGCTGCTATCTTTGAATGGGGGTTTTCTCTGGATATATGCCCAGGAGTGGGGTTGCTAGATCATGTGGTAAGTCTATTTTTAGTGTTTTGAGGAATGTCCATACTGTTTTCCATAATGGCTGCACCTAACTACATTCCCAGCAACAGTGAAGGAGGGTTCCCTTTTCTGTCCACCCTCCCCAGCAATTGTCTGTGGACTGTTAACTGATGGCCATTCTGACCTGTGTGAGGTTAATAGCATGCTGTCATCTTGATTTGCATTTCTCCAGCAGTTAGTGGCACCAAGCATTTTTTCTCCATTGAGTGATATTGACCATTTGATGGGCCTATTGGCCATTTGTATGTCTTCATTGGGGAAAGGTCTCTTTAGGTGTTCTGCCTACTTTTTGAATGGGTTGTGTATTTTTTGTTATTGAGTTGTATGAACTGTTTGAATATTCTGGAAATTAAGCCCTTGTCAGTCGCTTCGTTTGCAAGTGTTTTTTGCCAGTCCATAGGTTGTCTTTGTGTTTACAGTTCCCTTTGCTGAGCAAAAGCTTGTAAGTTTGCGTAGGTCCCATTTGTTCATTGTTGCTTTGGTAACTATTGCCTTGGGAGACTGAGCTACAGTGGGAAACACTGCCGGGTTTGATGTCCGAGAATGTTTTGCCTCTGTCTTCTTCTAAGAGTTCAATGGCGTCATGTCTTACGTTTAAGTCATTAAGCCAGTTTGAGTTTCTTCTTGAGTATGGTGTGAGGGAGTGCTCTGACTTTATTGATTTCCATACGGCGTGTCCAGCTTTCCCAGCAGCACTTGCTGTAGAGCCTGTCTCTGCTCCGTGGTCCACTCTTGCCTTGCTTGTTGAAGATTAATTGACCGTCGGTGTGCGGGTTTCTTTCTGGGCTCGCCATTGTGTTCCTTTGATGTATATGTCTGTTTTTATGCCAATACCATGCTGTTCGTTTATGGTTTTAATTGAACTATAGGCAGTTTACAATGCTGTGTTGATTTCTGGTGTACAACATAGTGATTCATTTATACATACTTACATACATATATTTATATATGTTCCTATTGACATTTCTTAAATTATACACTATTAAAAGGCATTGAAGATAGTTCCCTGTGCTATGCTGTAGGACCTCGCTATTTCTCTATGTTCTATATACTAGTGAGTATCTGCAATTCCAGAACTCCCAGTCTATCCCTCCACTTCCATCTTTCCCCCCAACCTGGGTAACCAGAAATTTGTTTCTTATGTCTGTGAGTCTGTTTCGGGTTCTGTTGTGTAAATAAGTTTATTTATGCTCTTTTTTCGATTCCACATGTAAGTGATGTCATAGATCTTTTTCTTCCTCTTTCTGGCTTATTAGTGTGATATTCTCCTGGCCCATCCATGTTGCTGCTCATGGCATTATTTTATTCCTTTTTTTAAAAAATTGAAGTATAGTCAGTTTACAGTGTTGTACAATTTCAGGTGTACATCATGATATTTCAGCCTCACATATACATACGTATATGCTTTTTCATCGTCTTTTTCATTATCAGATACTACAAGATAGCGAATATAGTTCCCTGTGTAATACAGTAGAAACTTGTTGTTCATGTATGTTATACATAGTAGTGTGTATCTGCAAATCTCAAACTCCCAATTTATCCCTTCCAACCCACTCCCCACCACCATAACCGTAAGTTTGGAAGGATACTTCTTGACCTAACTTTATGAATATGTGAATATTTCAGCTTACATATATTTGATATGTAAACAAAGTCAACTCATGCTTAATGGGGAAAAATAAAAGGCATTCCCATTAAATAATATTTAAATGCCCATTATCATCATTATTATGTAACATTATACTCTGGAAGTATTAGCTAATGCAATCAGTTAAAATTTTTCATTAAAAGGTATAAATATTTGATAGGAAGTATGGCTTGAGACATAAAAGAATTCTGACAAGGGCAACCTTAGACAGCCAGAGGAAGAAGGAAAGACTTGATCTCTGTGGCTCTGGTTACAGACCTAAGGTTTGAGCAGCCAGAAAATGTAGTGAGATTTCTGTCACTGTTGTTGTCCAAGCTGAAATTGGACAGTATGTCATGGGTGCTACAATGAGAACTTCCCATGGGCTGGGAAGGGTGCTGGAGAGCTTCTAAGGGACATCTCAACTGTGGGATCCTAAGGCTCTAGCAGTGAGTCCAGCCTTCCTCTGCCTTTGCTGAAAATGGATATCCAGTCTGTTCTCACCAATTTCAGTGGTGTGGGGTCAGGGGGGTGATTGTTGAGCCAGCAGAGTGGGCAGGGAGAAGCTGACCCCCATGATGTCCTTAAGCCCAAAGTCCCAAACGTGGTTCTCTCATCTGTCCTGGTCAGCATTTCCCAAGGTGTGGTGAGTGAACTCTGGTGGTACAAGATGAACTCCAGAGGGTACATGGAGGAACGTTATCATTTTACACATTTATATTTATTTTCATGTTTATCAAAAACTTTTATAAATAACACATTAAAACCATGATCCCATGGATATTATTGCTTAGGTGAAAACACTAGTTAAATAAAAAATTTTTTAAAGATAAATTTAAAGAAGCATTAAGGGATAGTACAGGGGGTGAACAGTTGTCACAAATTCATGCTGGCAGTTCATGAGAAGGGTTCAAGTGACTCCAGAGTCTGCTGACTCTGGATTGTGGATTCTAATTCTGGAGCCTCTACTTACTACCTATATGACCTTGGATTACCCAGGATCCTTTTGATCACATGTGACGTAAAAATCAACTACTTTTTAAAAAATTGAAGTACAGTTGATTTACACTGTTGTGTTAGTTTCTGGTGTACAGCAAAGTGATTCAGTTATACATATATACATTCTTTTTCATATTTTCCATTATGAATTATAGAATATTGAATATAGTTCTCTGTGCTGTATAGTAGGACCTTGTTGTTTTTCTATTTTATACATAGTAGTTCATATCTGCTAATTCCAAACTCCTAATTTATCCCTCCCCTTCCCTTTCCCTTTTGGTAACCATAAGTTTGTTTTCTGTGTCTGAGTCTGTTTCTGTTTTGTAAATAAGTTCATTTGTGTTATTTTAAGATTCTGCTTATAAGTGATACATGATATTTGTCTTTGTCTGACTTACTTCACTTAGTATGATAATCTCTAGGTCCATCCACAATGCTGCAAATGGCATTATTTCAGTCTTTTTTTTATGACTGAACAGTATTCCATTGTATACATATATACCACATTTTCTTTAGCCATTCATCTGTCAGTGGACATTTAAGTTGCTTTCATGTCTTGGCTATTGTAAATAGAGCTGCTGTGAACATTAGGGTGCCTTTATCTTTTGGAATTTCAGTTTTCTCTGGATATATGTCCAGGAGTGGCATTGCAGGATCATATGGTAACTCTATTTTTAGTTTTTTAAGGAACCTCCATACTGTTTTCCATAGTGGATGCACCAAATAACAGTCCCACCAACAGTGTAAAAGGGTTCCCTTTTCTCAACACTTTCTCCAGCTTTTGTTATTTGTAGACTTTTTAATGGTGGCCATTCTGACTGGTGTGAGGTAATACCTCATCTTAGTTTTAATTTGCATCCCTGATAATTAGTGATATTGAGCATTTTTTCCTGTGCCTATTGGCCATCTGTATGTCTTCTTTGGAGAAATGCCTGTTTAGGTCTTCTGCCCATTTCTCGATTGCGTTGTTTTTTTGTTATTGAGTTTAGGAGCTATTTGTATATTTTGAAAATTAAGCCCTTGTCAGTCACATCGTTTACAGATATTTTCTCCCAGTCTATAGGTTGTCTTTTCATTTTGTTCATGGTTTCCTTTGTTGCATAAAAGCTTATAAGTTTGATTAGGTCCCATTTGTTTATTTTTGTGTTTATGTCTATTGCCTTGGGAGACTGACCTAAAAAAACATGGCTGCAATTTATGTCAGAGAATGTTTTACCTCTCTTCTCTTCTAGGAGTTTTATAGTGTCATGCCTTATATTTAAGCCTTTAAGCCATTTTGAGTTTGTGTGTGGTGTGAGGGAGTGTTCTAACTTCATTGATTTACATGCAGCTGTGCTGCTTTCCCAGTACCACTTGCTGAAGAGACTGTTTTCTCCATTGTGTATATTCTTGCCTTGTTTGTCAAAGATTAATTGACCGTAGGTGGGTGGGTTTATATCTGAGCTCTCTATTCTGTTCCATTGATCCATATGTGTGCTTTTGTGCCAATACCACACTGTTTTCATTACTGTAGTTTTGTAGCATTGTCTGAAGTCTGGAAGGGTTGTAAGTCCAGCTTTGTTCTTTTTCCTCAGGAATACTTTGGAAATTTTGGATTTTTTTATGGTTTTATATAAGTTTTAGGATTATTTGTTCTACCATGAAAAATGTCCTGGGTAAATTACTTTGAGTGGTATGGCCATTTTAACATGGGATAGCCTTCCATTTCTTTGAATCATCTTCAATTTCCTTTACCAATGTTTTAGTTCCCAACAATAAGTCTTTCACCTCCTTGGTCAGATTTATTCCTAAGTATTTTTTTTTTTTGATGTGAAAAATCAACTACTTCTGTATTCTCATGTTCTTAGCAGAAGTAGCCAAAAGAGAAACAATCCTAATGTTCATCGATGGATGAATGGATAAACAAAATGGAGTATATACATACACTGGAATACTTTTCAGCCTAAAAAAGGAAGGAAATTCTGACACATGCTACAACATGGATTATTCTTGAGGACACTATGATAATTGAAGTAAACCAGCCACAAAATGACAAATATTGTATGTTCCCACTTATATGAGGCCCCTAGAATAATCAGATCCATAGAGACAGAAAGTAGAAGGGTGGCTGCCAGGGGCTAGAGGGGTGGAGAGAATGGGGAGTTACCATTTAATGGGTATAGAGTTTCAGTTTTGCAAGGTGAAAAGGGTGATAATCGTAGCCCAGCGATATGCTTGTATTTAATATCACTGAGCTGTACACTTAACAATGGTTAAAATGGTAAGTTTTATGTTAAAAGGGCGTAAAAATCAACAGTTTGATTAAGAAGTAACTTTATTGTCTCATATAATGGGGAAGGATGGAGGAGAATCAGGGGCATCAGGTGTGACTGAATCCATGGCTTTGTCCCTTGGAGCAGTGATCACCGATGATGGTGTTGTCTCAAAAGCCAGCATTCCTTTTCCCACAAAAAACCCAGGGGAAGACAGTGATTGGCCCACTTTGGGTCACATGCTTATCTAGCCCTTGAACCCGCCATTGTGCTCAGGGATGGGGCATTCTGGTTGGATGGAGCTAAGTTTCAGGCCCACCTGGAAGAAGGGTGTGGGACACCAACAGTGGCTTCCATAGTGACAAAGGAGACCGGATCCCAAGGAGGACCTAGAGCCATAGGGGAGGGAAAATCTTCATGCTTCAGGCAGTGAAGCAGAGGGTAAGGAGAAGAGAAATCCCAGAGCCTGGAGCCAAGGAAAACTTAGGAGTGACCCAGAAGTGGCCATGATGTCCTGACACCCAGAAGAAGTCACCCTGATGCCAAATGGGGGCCAAGCCGCTGCAGACAGGGAGCACAAAACCAAATAGACCTAAAGGCCACCCACAGCCTGGTAACCAGCCTGGGCTTCAGCCTGCACAGGGTCTAAGGTCAGGATGGCCCCAGGCAGGTGACAAGGAAGGCAGGCCCAACACCACTTGCATTTTCAGCAGGGCCAGTGGCAACTTTGAGAGATGTCTGCCACCTGCTAATTCCCCCAGCTGGCTATCCCCCTGAGGTTTAATAGCGACTCCCTTAAAACGTGGAGGGAGGACGCAGACCTGTTGGTTGGTCTTTGAGGAGGACTAAGGAGTTAGAGCAAACCCTGTCTAGCTCCATATCCAAGAGCTGGGGGAAGAGGAACGAGGAGGAAGAGAGGGTGAAGTGGCTGCAAACAAGAGAAGGGTCCATTTCTCTGTCTGGAGACGAGTGGGCCTTGGGGTGAGCCTGGAGGATGGTAGCACTGCAGAAAGTAAAGGGCACTGACTGAGGAGCCCACAGCCCTGGGTTTGAATCCACTGCTTATTGGCTGTGTGAATTTTGATGTTACTTTGGCTTTAAGCCTTGGATTTTCCACCTGTAAAATGTGGATAATTACATTGACCTTACAGGTTGCCATGAGCATTGACTGAGGTCGGTTCAGAGCTCAGTACCATGTTTCTGCAACATAGCAATTTCCCATTTGCACATCACATCTTTGTTTCCACAGTGTTTTCATGTGTACATGGTTTGGCTCAGTCCCTTTATCTTTCTGCCTCCTAGTAGATTGCAGAGCTGCTGAGAAAGATCTCATCTGTTCAGAGTCTGCCTTCAAAATACACAGGTAAAAAGCCAAGCCCAGAACATGTTGGCTTTAAATGCAGTGACAAGGGGTGCAAAAGCCAGGCAGTGACAAGCATTTTTGCAAAGAGATGCAAAAGCAAACATGAGATGGAGAAAGCAAAATAAACAGATCTGAAGGATGGGCTTAGAAAGTTAAAAGAGAGGTCCACTCTAGGGAATAAAGCAAGTATGAGAATCTTCAGTGGCAAATATTAATCTCATGGCAATATTTCCTGAAAAATTAAAGGTGATATAGAAGGATTACCTAAAGATTCAGGGCTTTTGTGCCAAGAAGTATGATTTATTTTGGAAGCAGGTGACTTAGAATTTTTCACTGTGGATTTAAAAAAATTGTTTGTATTGGAGGAGGGATATACTCTTGTAGGCACAACGGTCAAGGGGCCAGGACCCTATGCTATGAGCAGTTCTGTTCAGCTCAGCCCTTAGATGAGGTTGGACAGGCCAAGGTGGGGCTGGAGGGTTTGGGAATAGAGGCTAGAGGACCTGAGCTGCTGCATCAATTAATAAATGTGGGAGGAAATTCTGATACATGCTGCAACATGGATAAGCCTTGAAAACATCATGCTAAGTGAAGGAAGCTAGCCATGAAAGGACAAATGCGTAAGATTGTATTCTACTAATATGATGTTATTTAGAGCAGTCAGATTCATGGAGATGGAAAGTAGAATGGTGATTGCCAGGGACTGGGGGTAGGGGAGAGTGAGGAGTTATTAATGGGTTTGAGTTTCAGTTTTGCAAGAAGAAGAGAGTTCTGGAGATGGATGGTGGTGATAGTTGCACAACAATGTGAATGCACTTAATGGCATTGAACCATAATTAGAAGTGATTAAAATGGTTAATTTTGTGTTATGTATATTTTACAAGAAAAAAACTGGAAAAAATAAAAATAGTGCGGGCAAAATGGTGGCAGGGTTGAGGACAGGACAGGAGAAACCCAGCAAGATGTCAAGGGGTATAGTTATAGGAGGTGCTGCCACCAGTGAAACATCCCCAGTGGCCAAGGACTTTTAAAAACAAGGTGATTTAATACTGACCATGAACCTGTTTGCTGGATTCACGGCAAATCCCCATCCATCCCCCAGTCTTGATTGTAGCCTGATGCACACAAGTTTTGTGTGAACAGGGTCATCTGAATTGATGTGAGCGGGGCAGTGCTCTAAGTATAGAATGAAACCACAATCCATGGACTGAACTAAGTAGATAGAAGCTCAAAGCACAGGTGACCATGACATTGTAAATTCTCAATGCCAGCCCCCCACTCCCAGCGATTTGCAGAAATCTCAGGGAGACACTGGACTTCCCAGAAGGTCAAGGCCATCTTCCCTATATCTTCAAGGATAGAAACACTGCAGCTGCATCTGGGTCACATTTATATGTTGTCCCTTTCCTTCCTGATCTTGCCAACCACCATTTTGGTAACCCTATGCTTTTTAGGAATGTAACCACAACTTTCAGTGAGGGGTTGCTGTTTATACGGCAGCAGAGTACAGCTGATAAGAGCAGGGATTCTAGAACCCGACGTTGGGTTTGGATCCTGGTTCTCACTTATTATGAAGCGAATTCACCTTTCTGAGCCTCACTCAGTTTATTCATCTATAAAATGGAAGTGATTGTTTCATACTGCTTTTAAGGGCATCAAATATAGTACCACATATAAAGTAGGTACAAGTCATGTAATGTTCATCATTGGCTATTACCCAAGTCCTGCCTCAGTGCCTGGTAGGAACTCAGTCATTGGGTAGTTTTCTAAAGTGGCCTGTGAGTTCCTGACCTCTGCTCTAATCTACCCAGAGCCCTGTGAGTCTTGGCTCAAGGATGAGCAGAGCCCCATCTATACCTACCCTTTTGGAACCTAACAACCTGGGAAGCCCCATGTGGGGGGCCTTTTCCAAGGGAGTCAGGGTGATTTGGTACAGCTCACCCCCTCTCCTGGAGCAAACTACCCAGTTCTGATAGGAGAGCAGAACTGTCCTCTTAAGGGGAAGACAGTGTTTTAATAGGCTTCATGTGATAGGAAAACAGGTATTGCTGTTGAGGAGGTCGGGGTTGAATCTTCGAACTCAGGGGCTTCTCTTGAGCAAGACGGGAAGAGGGACGCGAACTCCTTAGCCCTCTGCCTTTGGCTTTGATGCCTTCTCTGGGTTCTGGCTTGAGTGCATGCGGAGAACTTGTACTTTCCCGATGTTCTCTGGGAGAGGGGAGACAGTAGGCAGGAGAGCATGAGGGGCCAGGCCACTACCTGGGAGCTGCCCAGGAGATCTGGGGAGACCCCTTCTCCCCGCGAGGCCCTGGCAGATGTGTGAGTACCAGGGTCAAGCCAGGTTCTGCTCTGGGCTCTCCTGCTGATAAGAGAGCAGAACTGTCAGCCCCTGGGAGGTGCTGACTCCCCTGAGCCTCACCACCACCCTCTTCTACATCCAGGTAACAAACATCTATGCAGTACCTGCTCCATGTCAGACACTCCCCGGACGCGGGACCCTCTACAGTCTCGTGGGAGAGAACAGTGCACATCGAGGATATCGGTCCTCTTCTCTCCCCTCCAACCTTCCTTCCCCTCCCTCTGCCCTGGTCTAAGGCATTCCCTCCTCTCTGGTCTCCCTCATCCCCTCTGGATCCCCACAGTCCATTCTCCATGCGGCAGCCAGAGGGGTCCCACCACACCCCGTTTATAACCCTCCAGTGCACCCCCACACCCTTTGCATGAGACCACAAGCTGGCCCCACCCACCTGTCCCACCTCATTTCTCACCGCTGTCCCCAACCCACAAGGCCCCGGCCACCCTGGCCTGCCTGCTCCTTCACCAATACACCTGGCAGGTGGAAGCACTGCTCCACAGAGGGCTGGACCCCTCCTGTCTTTTGGCTCAAGGGGCCCTCTCCCCACCCCGCCAGTCCTCCTGACTCACATCACCCTGCTATTTTCCTCATGGCACCCACCCACTTCAGCTGTCTTTGTGGTCTGCATGCCTCTCCCTAGGATATAAGCTTCACGCAGCAGGAACTTATCCAAATATTTCCCCAGTGATCTCCCTCACCTAGGTACTAATTAAGGATCTGTTGAGTGAATGAGTGAATGAATGAATGAGCAGCTTCTTGGGGCAGGGACCCATCTCCAGGGGGTCCTAGAATTCCTCGAGGAATCCAGCCATGGTGGGCTTCAGTGACCCCCACAGAGTGACCTGCTGCTGGGACTCTTACCTGGTTTTTCGCTGTTTGATAGAGGTGGTGTCTTCGTCTTCTTCGGGGATTGGCTAAAACCAACACAAGGAGAGGCTGGGAAGGTCAGACTGGAGCCACGCAGCCAGCAGAGTGGCAGGGCGGGCGAGGAGGTGAGGAGGGTGCCCCAGGGAGAGGCAAGAGCCACCCCTCCCGGAGAGCCCACCAGCAGCATCTGTCCCGGGATGGCCCCACCCCGAGCAGGACCCCAACAACTGCGACTCTGTCGCCTGCTGTGGCCACAGGGAACCAAGGCCCTTCTGTAAGAGAGCTGTAAGGGAGGCCACTGCACTGGCCCTCCCTTGGCGCTGCAGACAGGACTCCTTCCTGCTTCCCTAATGGATTACTGATGAGCATGAGTAATGCTCACATCTGGTGTGGGCTTTGCTCTTCAGCAAGCCTTTTTTATGCACCCCATAATAATTATTCCTCCCTATGACTCCAAGAGAGGGTGTTTTGAAAAGGTGAAACAGGCTCACAGATGGGAGGTGGCTTGCTCAAAGTCACAGTGAAGCTGCCTTCTTACTGTGCCTTCCCTGGTCTCAGAGTGGAAAAGAAAACCAGGTCCAGGGCTAGGTCCAGCACCCACACTTTCAGTATACCCAAGCCAGCACAGCACCCGCCCCTCTCACCAACCCGCCCACGCTCCAGCCACGGTGCCCACACTTGACATTCCCCCCATGCCGCCCGCTCCTGACTTCCTCTCCTGACTTTCCCTACGCTCTCCTTTGCTTGTTCAGGTCCTATCTGTCCCAGCAGCGTCCCACAGGCACTATCAGAAACACTCGGGTGATTGTTAAAGATACATATCTTCTGTATTCACCCCGCTACTGGGTGACACTCTCTAGGTATCCGAATTTTCAACAAGCTCCTCGCTGAATCTGAGCACTGCTGGGCTTGGATGGTAGGTAAGCCTGAGTCTGAGTGTTCTGCTGCCCAGCTGGGTGCCTCTGGGCTGTCATTCAACTGTTCTTGAGCCTCAGTTTTCTCTTCTGTAAAACAGTTTTCTCTTCTGCCTCCGTGGGTGGCTGTATGGACCAGAAAAGAATCAAACACCCAGCGGTGTCAGGCAGACACTGTGGCCCTCAGGACCGCTGGGCTTACGGCTGACATTCAAGCCCCACTCACCTGCTGGGTGCGGCCTTCCCTCTTCTGCTCTTTCCCCAGTTCGTGATTAATCCTTCTCTCCAGCCTGCTAGAGGACTTAATACTGGCAAAAAGATGCT
The DNA here is from genome assembly GCF_036321535.1 of Camelus dromedarius. Lineage (NCBI taxonomy): Eukaryota > Metazoa > Chordata > Mammalia > Artiodactyla > Camelidae > Camelus > Camelus dromedarius. Next base: position 33,169,597 of record NC_087443.1, on the reverse strand, counting down.
CCTGCCTGCTTTGTGTTACCGCTCCTTACCTACTTGTGTCTTCCCAAAGACTGTGTATGGAGGGCTAGATGTTTGCGGCTGAAACAAGTCGCCCCCTTGGCACCCCCCACAGCTGGCCCCCAGAGGCTGGCTTGGCAGAGTGAGCCTTCAAGCTGCATGGGTAGAACCGGGGGGTCCTGGGAGAGGGCCTGGGTCTCTTCCTCCAGGACAGGTGATTGTTTAATCACCAGGCCCCCTCTGGTCTCCACTGGCCTCACCTGGGAGGACAAGTGGCTGAATACGAGGGAGCAGTTCTGGGAACAGAGGGGCAGGCGAAGTGTGCAAAAAAGCCCACCTGTAGGGTAGCTGTTGCCTCTCTTGTGATAGTTCTTGAACTTCCTGGAGCTGGTTCAGGAGTTTTTCTGCTGAGATGGAGAGTAGGGGCTGGGGAAGGAGCTGTGCCACTGCTGTCTGCAGGAGCCCTAGTGCCATGTCTTTCTCTGTAAGCAAAGCCGGGGGGGAAATCCTCAGGGCCAAGACTCTAGCCCCCATCCTGCTCCTAGAGGGGATGGGCCAGAGGCAGGGCCTCCAGTTCTTCTGCCCAATGGCAGATCTCTAGCCATCTCACATTCAGCCCACGGGAGGTCCGCACGTCTCTCTGGCCCCTCTGTGTGCAGGGTGGCTTGGCTTTCCACACCTTTCTCCTGTGTACCTTGGTCTTGGTCCACCTGCCACAAGACCCTCAGGCCCTCTGGGAAGCCTGCTGGGCACCCGCCCTCCTTCCTCTCCCTCCACTGTCCAGTCCAGGGAGCCTTCCCAGTCAGCTCTCCAGCTCTCATCACTCCTCACCCTCCCACTTAGATACACCCTCCACCCACTGTCCCATCGTGTGTGTGTGTGTGTGTTTCATGTGTTCGTGTGCAGATGTATGTATGTTCTTATGTGCATGTATTTGCATCTCTGTGCATGTGTTTCCTATAGTGGTAGGTTAGGGGCTGTGTCTGCTAAGTATGGTCTTTGAATGTCTCTCTCCCGCTGAGGTCTGTGGTCAGCGTGGAGGAGGGGTCCCCTCCAAGGAGTGGTGTGGTAGAATCCTGCTGAGGAATGGGGAGGGAGCAGTGATGTTGTCTAGTTGGAAAAGGTTAGTTTGGGGCTCTAAAAAGGAGGAGGGGCTTGATGTAAGGCCCTGGGGTGGGAGCCGAGTGACATCTGAGTCCTGCAGAACCAGAGGACACAGCCCTCAGCAGCCACCACTCAGATCAGGTTCTTGGCCCCAGACTGTGTCCTCATCCTCACCCTTGGGGGGAGCGTAGAGTAGCCAGAACTGGATAGCATTCAAGGAGTCTGTTTGCAGGATTTGAGAAAGGAGCTCTAGGATCTGTGGGCAGGAGGACAGGCCTGGGTCAGTGTGGCTGGATGGCCTGTTCCACCCGGCAACACAGGCCCTCCCCACCGAAGTGGCCTCCCAGCGCCACATGCTTGGCTAGACTGGTCCCCACGGTGGTCCCTGCCTCCCCTCTGCGTGGGACTTCACACTTCGTAGAAAGCTTTCTCTCCCCACAGCCCTGAAGGAAGATTCTTAACCTCGTCACTGGACAGATGAGAAATCTGAGGCCTCAGGAGAGGAGGGTACCTCGCAGGGATGCTGTGGCAGAACTAAGCCTCAGAATCAAACACTTGGACCCCTCATCCCTACTTGGGCTAGTGGTACCCTAGAGTCCCACAGTGGGAAGGCAAGGTCAGAGTTGGCCCTTCAGCTCCTCAGAGACGCACCGAGTCCCGAACGCCCGGGTCCTTGATGTGGGGATTTCACGGACCCCATGGGCCTCCCCTCCCTGAAGTTCCCAACTTCAGAGTCTGGAGATGTTATCAAAGAGGTGGGGTGATCCCCGTGGGCAGTCTGAGGGTTGGGGCCGGCTGGTTCTGCGTGTGGCTCAGCCGGAGCCTCCTTCCCGCCCAGTGCCACGTGCTCTTCGTTCCCAGATGCCTCCTTGGCCTCCTTTGGCATCTTTGCAGCTTCAAGGCCCTTTCCCACCTGTGTCCTCCAGTGAAGGATCATTGGCAAGAGATCCAGCTCTGTCTTGGAAGGCCTCTGGAGTCTCCCTAGGCCGGGCTGCTGACGGTGGCTGTGGCTAAGTGGGGCTGGGGCCCTTGGTGGGACCTGGGGCCCCTGGAGTCCTAGGAAAGCGGGGTCCTTTCAGCAATCAGCATTCAGTCTCCTCAGGAACCAAAGGCGCCTGTCAGTGCCCAGCAGGTCTGCCTTATCCCTGGCAGAGGGGGAACTGGGCCAGGCCTTTCCCCAGGCCTATGCCTGCTAGGCTGCCCACCCTCACCCGCAGGTACCCCCCCACTGAGGTGACCTCAGCCCCCATCTGCCCGGGGCTCTTCTCCATATCCAACTTACCTGCCCTGTGCCCCCTCCCCACAGGGCCCGAGAACCTACTTCCGGGCAAGGTGAGGCCGCCCTATGGTGGAGAAAGTACTGTGTTCTAGTCCCTGTTAGGCTGCTCCCTCTCTGGGAACCTGGGCCACAGGATGTTACCTGGCAGGGCCTCAACCACCCCATCTGTGGAATGGGGATCCTGGCCCTGTCTGCTCTATCCATTTCATGAACTGTCATTAAGGCTCCAAGGGGACTGCGTGCTTTTAAAGCGCTGGTTGCAAGGAAGGTGTTAAGATGCTGTCACTGTCTGGCCTCTCCTAGAGAACACGTGTTCCTTTTAACAGGGACTCTCACTGCCCTCGCCCACCTGCATGAGTCCTGCACGCCTCTCCGGCCTCCATGGGAAACTCGAGCACGGAGGAGGGGGCTCTATGCTTTGCCACAACACAGACCAGACCCCTCCAGAGTGTGGGGAGGTACCAGCCTTACAGGCTTCAGGTGCATCATGCAGGGCATGAGGATGCACCACGCAGGACCTTCATCTCTGTGCATCTGATTCCACCCGTGTAGCTCCCTTCCTTAACTCATGAAGTGCCTCAGCTGGACCAGACCTTGTGATAATCTCCCCATGCTCCCAGTTTGGCTAAATCATGGAACTCAGGTTCCGAGAGGGGACAGGGCTTAGAAAAGAAAAGGCTCACACAGAAACCCAGAGGCAGCTGGGGATTGGAATCCAAGCTCCTGACTCCAAGTCTGGGGTTTTCAAGTCTTACAGTGTCAGATGCAAGGCTCCGTGGAAGAAACCATGCTTGAAAGCAGTTTGTAAGTGTCCTAGGTAGATTGCTGGGAGCCGGGGAGCAGGGACCACCATGTGTTCTGCCTTCAGACTAGGGCTTCTGTAGGGTCCGCAGCCCTCAACCTTCCCAGGACCTCACCAGCAACTCCTGATCCTGCAGGATGAAGGTCTGGACTCCTCCATCTCTGCTCGAAGGGTGGTTTCGTAGGCCCTGGCAGGAATGGCGGCGGGCCATCGCCCGGGTGGAAGCAGGGATGAGCCTACCAGTCTCTGCTGAGTACTTTGCTCCCTGCTCCCGCTGAGGCTCCTCCTTCTGCTGGGAGAAAAGCAACCAGAGACTCCAGGCAGCAAGACAGAGAGAGACAGAATGAGGAGAAAGCAGAGGGAAAAAGAGGAAGGGGAGGCCAGGGACCTAGGATGTCAACCAGGCCAGCCCCACTCTGTCCTAGACCCCTCTGGCCAGCAGGGGGCCCTTCCATTATAGTCATTGCTCTTCCTGCTGGAACTTCTTTGACTCTTGGCTGCTGGCTGCCCGCTGTGGTCCTCAGGTGGTCCTTGTACTTCCTCCTGGGCAGTCCCTCCCTGCTGCCCCTCCCCCCAGCCCATCAGAGATTTGAAAACAGTCTCATGCACCAAGCCCCTCACTACCTACCTTAATTCTTAGCTCAGCTGCCCCCAGGTCTGTCCCACACAGCTTGGCATCCTTTGCCCTGGGAAACCCATGCCTGAGCCAGACCTGTGGGCACAGGGCCTGGGACCTCCTGCCATTGCAACTCCAGTTAAGACTGGAAGTATCCTTCTCCCCATTTTAGAGATAAGAAAACTGAGACCTAGCCAGCTTAGCTGAGTTGCCCTGGGTGTCACAGCAAGTTAGCTGCAGAGCAGGGATGAGACCTCTGCTGCCCCAGACAAGGGCAAGACTGGACTCAGCCACAAAGGGCCGGGCCTGTTCTAGGACCAATTCCGACTACCTTCAAGCTGCCTCCCACTTGTCTTTACTGGTTTATCAGCAAATAACACCCAGGAGGCCACCCTCATCCTGTTTGAAAACCTTCAGTGATCTCTACCCCTTATCAGATTAGACACTAAACTAGCACTCTGGCCCACATCATCCATAGTTGGCCCCCTGCCCACCTTCTCCCTCACTGCTGCCCGCTTACACCCATACTTCAGCCCTCTGCTCTCTAAAGATGTCCTGCCATCTTCCAGCTTCTGAGCATTCATGCTATGAGCCTCCTTGGATTTCTCCTTTGACGTATGTTCTGTCCTCTGAGCCCTTACTATGACCCTCTCCCTGAGTTGCACCCGGTTATATTCATTGGCCCCTCCCCGTGCCAACAGCAGCGCCTCACAGAAGCCTGGCTCTGCTTCCAGTCAGGTTGAATCCATGTGGAATGGGTTTAGTTACAAAGGCACAGATCCATTTCATCTCTTTGCAGACAGCTCCTTTGTTCTGCACCCACCTTCTTGTTCTTCAGCTCATTCTCCTTGGTGAAGACGGCCACCCGGGAAGCCAGGTCTTTCAACTCCTTCCTCCAGGCCTCTGAGAGGAGGGGACAAGAGCTGGCTGACTGGTATCTGGGGCCGTTCTCCCTGCCCTCCCTGTGGCCCTGGGTGTTGGGAGGGCTGTAGGTGGAAGAGCCTCCTGTCCTCCTGGCCTTCCTGCTGTGCATCTTAAAGGCAAGGGTGGTTTCATAGGGGAGGTGGTGCCCTTGAGGGAGGGAGTAGGAGTCACACCATCTGTGCGTGGGTGGGTGGATACTAGAGGGGGCTATTGTTGATTGCTCTAGCCTGTGGGAAAAGCTGAAGAACTTTTGGCTACAGGTGCCAAGATATTTGTGATTCAATCTAGCTTTGCCTCTTTAGGAAACTGAAGCCAGGACTGAGATTCAGTCCATGTGCTATCCCAGTTACTAAAGTATTAAGTGACTCCTGGCAAGGTTGTTAAACAGCCCTGCAGCAAGCCTTTGGATCCCGTCTGCCCCTTCCCCAGGACCCCTTCCCCAGCCCTTAAGGGAAGGGGTACTGCTTGGCAGAGTAGAGGCTTCTGAAGTGCTGCCCCCAGCACTGTCTATGCCTGATTGTTCTGACTGGCTGGTGCCTGAGCATACAAGTTACTAAATACAGTGTTTCCAATATCGCTTCTGTCTAGAGGCCCAAATCTGCTTGTCCTTGGCTTGTTATTACTCTTCAGACACTTCATATCCAAGCAGGGGCACATTTCTGAGGACTGGGGTGGGATAATGGGGAATAATGGAAATGCAGCTGCTCGAGAAAATAAGGAAAATAGTAGGGTACCCTCCTGGACCCCCCAACCTAGGAGCAGCGGTCCTTCCCAGGCACGCACCCAGCCAGGCAGCCCGTGGGGACAGGTATAACCCCCAGGGAGAGGGGCTGTGACCCAGGTACCCACCAGAAGGAAGCCGAGGGTCTCGATTGGACTGTGGGTCTCCAATGGGGACAGAGATGGTGGGCATCCTGATCAGATAGCGAGATAAGAGTGTGGCTTGAGGAGAGGCAGCCAGAGAGAATCCGTCCCTGACGACACACACAGGCTTCCCAGTGAGATCTGTGAAGGGTTCGAGGCTGTGGGAAGGGGGCCTGAGTGGATCCCAAGAACTCTGGGAGGCTGGGAGGCTGGTAGGCAGGGGGAGCGCTGGCCCCGCTTCTTCCAGTAACCACAAGCCCATAGGTGGCTGGAGCTGATAGGGCCTCTGCCATCACTGAGACTTTACCCCTGGGGACACTTAGAATGGCTTAGGGTCACATGGAGAGTCAGGCAGAGCTGAGACCAGAACCCGGGCCTCCTGGGACCCTAGTCAGGGGATCCTTCCTGTTTTCTATGACAGCAATGAACTGCAGGTGTGAGTACACAGAGGCAGGCAGCTTAAAGAAGGAGGCATGGGGGCAGGGGCATTCAGCCACAGTCTGTGACCGCAGGGGCCTGGGCTCAAATCCCAGGGAGCCAGGCCCTCTGGATAAAACTTTGTGCCATCTGTCAGCCTGTACAGGGCTGAGTGCATGGCAGCCTGGAGGTGGTAAGAGACAGTTACACGTGAGGCCCCTCCTGCTAAGGTGATAGGATATCATCGTTAGATAGCCAAGCTTGGAGGATCAGCTTGGTTAGGACTTAGCGTGCTTGCTCGCTCTCTCCTTCCCGAAATACTCTCCTTTGGGGCCAGGACCCCTCGCTCCTAGCTCACCGGCCGCTCCTCTGCTGCTTCCTCTTCATCTCCTCAACCCCTTAGCCTTAGGGTCCCTGGGTGCATCCCAGGTTCTCCTCCCCTGCATCTGCACGGTCTCCTGACGATCCCACCCAGGTGCCTCAGACACCCCCTGACTCGAGTGGTTCTCACATCTGCAGCTCTGACCTGAACTTAGGACCTGGCTGCCTGCTCGGCACCTCCTCCTGGATGTCTGAGGGGCATTTCATGTGTCCCATCTTCCAGTCTCAGACCAAACCCCTAACTCCTCCTCACCATCCACTGGCACCTTCTGTTGGCTCTTCTGCAACTCTGATTTTCCAGTTACTCAGGCCAAACACCTGGGAGTCAGCCTGGCTCCTTTCTCCCTCTCACACTCCATTTTTAATCAGTCGGCAAATCCTGTTGGCCTTAAAGGAGAGCAGGGCCACTAACTCTTCCACTGCTACCTCCCTGGCCCAAGCCACCATCCATTCAGAGGCTGATAGATCACTTCTGTCTCTTCTTTGCTCTCAACCTTCCAATGGCTCCCACCTGACTCACCGAGATGGCTTAATGGTGAGCTCCAAGATCCACATGATCGGGGCTCGCGCTGCCTCTCTGATGCCTCTCCCTCCTCCTCCTTACTCTGCTCCAGCCTCACTGACTTCCTTGCTGTTCCTCCAATGGAGCCAGGATGCTCTTGCCTCAGGGCCTTTGTACTTGCTGTTCCCTCTGCCTGGGACACTCTTCCCTCTGACATGTACGTGGTTTGTGCCCTCTTCCTTTATTCTTTGCTCAGATGTCATGCTACTGGTCAGCTCTCCCCCTACAGCCTTGGCACTTAGCACATTCTGACACACTTTATCCATTTCCTGTCCTTTCCCACTGGAGAATCAGGGACTGTCTTGTTCACTATCACATCCCCAGGGCCTAAAAAAGTGTATGACCCAAACTCACATTCAGTAGATATTTGACGGGTGAATGGCTGAGTGGATGAAATGGCCTGAGTTAGAGAAGGAAGTGCAGCTCTGGAGCAGAACATTCACCTCTTTTTCTGATTTGTAAAATGGGAGAATTGGCAATGATGTAAATCCTGTAGGGCCATGCTGTCTGCCCTTGGAACCCCCCAACCTGCCCCCAGCCCCAGGTTGAGTCTTGGCTTGGCCAAGTGCTTGCAAGTGGCCAAGCAGCCCTGTGGCCCTGACCAAGTCCCCATCCTCTCTGGGCCTCAACCTGGAAATGAGCTGGTTTCTCCCTTTCCAGTTTTCCAGACCACTTCCCACCCCCACCTGCCCGGCCCCAGCCTACCCCAGCCATACCTTGGATGTGGGTCACGTGCTGGGGGTGCGGATGGTGCCGGGAGAAGAAGGAATGGTGGCTGAGACGGCCGAAGCGGTAGGCACCTGGGGTTTGGGGCTTGGGGGTCCTCAGTGCCTCTCGGATCAGCTCAAGATCCACGATCCCTGGGATCATCAGTTGTCTCTGTGGCCCGCCGTCCCTGTGGCTTCTTGGCCTGTGTCCTGACTTCTTCTCAGGTTTCAGCTCAGGCCTTGGACTGAAAGAGAGGGTCAAGGAGAAGCTAATGGAGCCCCCTGGCAGCGGTGCCCACCCCAGCTTATTCCAGAGTCCATTCCTGAGATACTCTGAAATCTGATTTCCAGGATTTTACCACTACCCCCAGCCCCATGGCACCCAAAGCTGGGCCTCCCCCAGGGTCCTTTCCCAGCTGGTGCAGTCCAGCTTCAGGGAGCCTTCTGTCTTCTGAAGATGCCTTAGCATGGAGCTAGGATCCATCTGAGAGAATTCAGGTAGAATCCCCTAGCACCTGAGTTTTCTCCCAGAAACCATTTCTAAAGCCAGAAAGAGAAGCCACAGACCCACCTACTTGTCCAAATACCTCGGTTAGAGCAAAGGCATATTATATACACCCCAGCACGGGCCTCTCCCCAAGCCAAACTGTTGGCGGCCCAGGGGAAGCCAGCTATAGGCTGTCACCCTCCCCCAATGCCCTCAGGGGCAGTTTTGGCCCAGATTCAGCATCCAAGGGCCAAAGCTGGTGCCAAGGCCAGACTAGGCCAGTAGGCCCTTTCCCTGTGGGGGCCCCTCTCTGGAGATGCAGAGCTGACGGCTGATGGGGGGACTAACAGGGTTGCGTCGCTGTAGGGAAGCTTCAAGCTTTTGCTTCGCTTCGCTTCACTTCACTGGAGACAAGCCATCTCAGGTCCTCTGTCCTCCACCCGCACCCTTTCCCTCTCCTGAGGACATTGCACCTCTGCCCTGGGAGGAAAGGGTGGAGTCAGTCCAGCAAGGATCCAAAAGTGGGCTGCTCTCTGCCAGGGGCCTGGTGGGACCACCTGCCTGCTCGCTGTCTGCTTCCCGGTCCGGTGGCCCTGGCTGAAGGGAGTCCCTCTGGAGGAGTATAGATGGACTCTGGATATGCTAAGCAAGGCATTTTGCCCCAGGGCCCTCTGAGGATTTAGCTGATCAGGCCCCTGAGTTTCCTGTTCCATCCTTGATCTGTCCATAAGGGATCTGGGACTTAAAGAAATAAGGCAAACCTTCTCTGAAAGTTGCTGTTTCCTGGCCTCCCCTACCCACAACTGAAAGAGGAAGTCATCCCCTGAAATCCCCTGGAATTTCTGTGTTTCTGCCCCTCTGCCACCACCCCTCCCCCCACCAAGGAAGGGACCAGCCTGTGACCTGTGCTAACTCAGGCCTGAGAACCCACTGGGGGCCTGGCTGATGGCAGTGGAAGATAAAGAAATACTGCCTCTCTTGGACCCTCAGTCTGTTGAGTTCCTTTGTCTTCCACCCTGCTCCGTCTACCTCCTTGGTCAGTAGGGATGGCATTTGGGACCTTACCTCATCAGTGGATGTTCCCCCAGTTGGGTCGTCACTTCCGTAGCCATTGTAGGGTCTCTAACAGAGTAATGACCAGTGCACTTGATACTAGTGTTGAGGATGGGTAACAGGAACTCTCATAGACTGGTGGTGGGAGCATAAACTGGAATAGACACTTTAGGGGGAGAAAATTGGCAGTATCTTATAAAATTGAACATTTGCATGCTGTATCACCCAGCAGTTCCTCTCCCAGATATATACCCAAGAGACACTCTTGCAGATGTGCAACGGGGGTATGTGTAAGAATATTCAAACCAATGTTCAAATTAGCAAAAATCTGGTGACAATCCAAATATCCAATGGCAGAAGAATGGATAAATATGCTGTGGTCCATTCAGACAACTGGACATTATATTGCAACAAAAATGAATGAACCACAGCTACATGCAACAACATAGATCAATCTTATAAATGTAATGCTAAGTCAAGGAAAGCAAGTTGCAGAAGACCACATAGCCTGAGATCCTTTTTAAAAATAAAGTTCAAAAGCAGGCAAAGTGATCATAAACATGTGATAAAGCAAGGGAAAAAAAAGCAAGGAAATGCTAAACACGAAATTCAAATAGTGGCTATTTCTGAGGGCAGATGGGGAGAGGAGAGGGGAGAGGAGCCCATGTGATGTGTGGCTGGTGGTATTCTAGTTCTTGGTTTGGGAGGGACATTTACTGGTGTTCATTATATTACTCAATAAACTAATGAAATGACATGGATGAAAGATAACAGGTATTAAAGCCAAAAAATGTGATTAATCCAAATCTATCGATCTGTGTGTACATATAATGCTGGGGTTGAGACAGGAAATCAGTGCCTTCTGAGAATTAACCCTCTGAGTCCTAGAATCTGCAAGGGACCCCAGAGATTCCCCCCGGGCCAGCCTTCCATCAGTTTAGGGTGGAGGGGAGTGGGCAGCACTGCCTGAGATCAGAGAAGGGGAGAGACTTTGAGAGCACACATCAAGGAACCAGGCATCCTGACTCAGTTTCCTGATCTTTTTTCTAAAGAGAAAGTCAGTTGGCAGGGCATCCTTGGAAGGAAACTTTGGACGTCCTTGACGATGGGGGCTAGGCTCTAGGGCACTTAAATGCTGCAGGGCTGAGGACAGGGCATTTGGAAGTCCCAAGGCCACTGGCCTATAGGACTGGCCTATACGACTCATTAGAATAGAGACTTTCAAATACTTTTGACTATGACCACAGTAAGAAACTCATTTTTACATCATAACCCAATTCACGCACGCGTGTGCACACGCTTGTGTGTATATATGGAACAGAAACAATCTTACCCTTGTTATATATGATGCCTACTGATATTTTCATCCTACTTTTTGTTTTCATTTTGTCAATGTTAGATGTGGCCCGTTAAATTGATTTTATAAGCCACTAATGGGTCATACCCTACAGCTGTTGTAAAGAGAGCAGGAGGGACTCTAGCAGGCCAGGCCGGGCTGCTCTGAGTCGGCCCCGTCCTCCCTTCCCTCTCCCTCTGGGCCCCAAGCTGGCCAGGCACAAGGGGCCTGAGGGCTCATACCAATTCAGAGAGACAACTGTCCTTTCCCCATCTTGGCCCCTCTAGGCCCTCCCTAGGCCCTGGTCTGACTCAAGTATCCGTTTCCTCCCCTGTGGAGATCCCTGGACTCACTGAAGAAAGTGGCCGCTATAGGGTGTGGGTGAGTAGCCCTTGCTGCCTGAGCAGGAAGGAGCAAGTGGACATGTCAACAGGAAGCCTCGTCAGTTCTGTGGGTAAGCCTGTCGCTTTGTGACTGCATCAGCCAGTGGTTGCTAGGTTACCTGTCCCACAACTCCAGAACCACTCCCCAGCACCCATCTCCTCACCCCCACTCAGCTCCTCTTACCCTCCCAGAAGGGGCAGGCAGGGCTCACTGAGGAATCGCTCACTCTCCCAGCCCCCTCTCTGCCGCCCATTCAGTGCTTCCAATGGGGACCAGGGGATAGAATGAGAATCAGGGGCTGGTTTCAGCCAGCGAGCAGCAGGCGGAGGGAGAAAAACTGGCCAAGAAGTTCGGTTGGATGGGCCCCAGCTCTTTCAGCCAAATCGGGCTGTCTGCCACCATGGAGCAGTCTGCCTCCGTGCATCCTATTTCTAGGGGTTGCTTGGCAGGGACTGTCTCATAGATGGAGAGGAGGAGGCCGCCTACATGATCCAAAGCATCCCTGCAGCCCTGCTCTGCAGGATAGTTGGATGGGAGGCCCCTAGGCTTTCAGTTGGGCCATGATTTCAGCGGGATTCTGACACTCCCTACGTGTGTCCCTTGGGTAAGTTGCCTGTACTGCCAGAGACATGGAACAGTGGTAAGAATGCTTGGTTCAGATCAGCTCTCCTTCCTACCGGTGCAGCCTCAGACCACTTGCATGATGTCTCTGAGCCTCAGTTCCCATGTCTCTGGAATGGAGATGATACTTGCAGTTACTTTCACAGGATTTTTGAGAATAAGTGACTTAATGCACTTGAAAGTGTTTAGAATAGTGCCTGGCACCAAGTATGATCTCTTATGTTATTACCTTCTCTGAGCCTGTAAAATAGGCTACCGTCACCTACTTCTGGGGTTGTTCTGAAGGACGAACGAGCTAATGGAAGTGAAGCACCTAGTCATATGCCTGGCGCACAAGATGCTCAAAAATGGTAATCAGAATAATCACTTTCTCGGTGTCTTGATGAAGGGAGGATGGAGGGGGATGGGATGAGTCCTCAGCCTGAGAACCGCCTTAGGTAATTCACTGTTTCTCCAAGGCTCAACTTGGACAGCTGTACAAAGGGGTCAGGATAATCCTTCGACTGACCGCAGGGCTGCTGAGGGTGTAGACAGACTCTGTAAATAACGGAAGGGTTTGCAGGTGGTGCTTGATGCTGTCCTAGGAATGAGGCTGCTGGCACTCAAAACTGATGGGGGTGGGCCTGTTCGAGGGTCTTCCTTCTCAGCCCCCCTGGCTTCCTGTCAGTGGCCGAGGCTTCTAGACTCCTGTCCTCCGCTAGGGAGGAAGAACAGGAAGGAGGCTAGCTAGAGGCAAACCCAAGTCCTTCAAAAGTTCTGCCCATCCCCGCTGAGGGGTGGGGCCTCAAGCCACTGTCCTTGCCCACAGGGCTTCTCCATTCACACAGGTCACCATGTTCCCCCTTTAAGCTCTGGGCTTGTCTCTGCAGGAATGAGGTGACCCCTCTGAAACCATCTGAAAGCCCCCACTTGCGTGCTTCTGGGAATCTTGGTGGCTACTGTGACAAACAATACTATGTTTGAAAGAAGAGAGGGCTTTCTTCCCTCCTGACCAGCCCCTCCCCGCTTGCTGCTTTCAGCTCACTTGGAAGATTTCCCACAATGTGACCTGACACAGCCGAGAGTCAAACCCACTCTCACCCTCCCGCTGCGCCTCCCAGCCCTTCCACTGTACTGTTTAGAACTGAGCATCCGCTCTACGTGCAGATTGCAGCTTTGGGATTGAAGTGGGTACTTTAGAGAACGCCTTCAACATTGGTTTGTAAGGTTTATGAGAGAATTGAGAGGAAACCCTTCTGACAGCTCTTTTATGGGGCATCAGAAACAGGAGAGATTCTGTCTGCCTGGAAGTGATTTGAAGTACAGTCCTCCTGCCGGGATGCCTCAGTTATAAGGGACGCAGTATTGAATTTTATGGAATACTTCGTACATGCCAGGCACTGTGCTAACTTTTTAAAATATATTGTCTCATTTAACCGTATAGATGAGGTAGTTGATGATCAGAGAAATTCTTATATGTATTAAAAAAAATACATTCTCCCCTCTGTGGCTTGCTCTTCTGTCCCCAAATGCAGTCTTTTGATGGAGAGAAATTTCTAATTTTAACTTAGTATAATTGATTCATTTTGTCCTTAGCAATGAATGGTGTTTGCGTCTTATTAGAGATCTTTGCCTACCTAAGGTTATGAAGATAGTTTCTCATTCTTTTCTAGAAGGTTTTCTATTTTGCCTTTTGCATTTAGATCTATGATCAATCTGGAATTGGTTTTTGGGTATGGTGTAAGTTAGGGCCAAGAGCCATGTCTTTTCCCATATAAATACCAATTTGACCAGCACTATTATTTAAAACCTGTCCTTGTCCTGCTTCTCTGCAGTGTCATCTTTATCAAAATTCAAGTGTCCAAATGTGTGTGGGTTTGTCTGTGGACTCTGTTCTTTTCCAGTGCTCTATTGGTCTACCATTCTGCCAGTTTCAAATACATCTTGGTGCCTAGTGGTAGAAAACTTCATCAGGGAAAACTCTTTTTTTTTCCTCTTCCACTCTTGAGACTTCTGACACCAGCTGTATGGGAGTTTTTCCCATACCAAGCATTTCTCCACTTCAGCAGACACCAACTGGGTGTCCTACAAGTTTAACTTAATTCTGACACTAGCTACCCAGAGACAGCATCAGACCCCACAGGTTAAGGGCCCAGTCCCACAAGAATGCCCCCACTTTAGGGAGACTGAAACCGAGTCCCCCTAAAACTGAGTTCCCTTACCGAGTTTATGATTAATTCCTCTATCCAAAACTTTATGCTCTTTCATGTCCCTTCTGACCTCAGTCCTGTGCTAACTGAACACTAATCAGCCAGAGTCAGATGCCTGAGATTGCTGTGGTCGATAACATCACTGATGTACTAAAACTGCTATCGTAGATACCCTTAACTACAAACTTGGGCTGTTTCCCCAGGACAAGAATGGGCCCTCGAGCTGTGGACCACTTGGCCAAGAGAATCATAAACCAGAAACCTCTTGACTCCCGAAACTGCAGTTACAGAAATGTCACATGATAATTAATCCCAGCCTCTTGTTCTTCCCTTTTCAATCATCTCTAACTCAAAGACCAAATGGAGTGGGTCTGAGGATTGTCTTTCACTCCCTTGCCGATCCACTACAATAAACCCTCATTTTGCTGCAAATACCCGCTGTCAGAATTTGGCTTTCTGCGCCAGGGGCACACGAGCCCCTGCTTGGTAACAACAGCAGCCTCAGGTTCTAGTTGTCACCTGTACTTCTGACTGACCAGCATTAAATTGAGGTTCTCACCATCCCCTCCTCGGGTTTGAAAGTTTGCTAGAATGGCTCACAAAGCTCAGGTAAATATTTACCTGTGTTTACTACTTTAGTGTGAAGGGTATTATAAAGGATACAGATGAACAGCCAGATGAAGAGGTACATAGGGCAACGTCGCTGGTGCAGGAGCGTCTGTCCCCGTGGAACTGCGGTGTGCCACTCCCAACACGTGGTTGTGCTCACCAACCTGGACGCTCTCCAAACCCCATCTTTTTAGGTTTTTATGGAGGCTTCATTAGGTAGGAATGGCTGATTAAATCTTTGGCCTTTGGAGACTGATTCAAAGGCTAGCCCCTCTCTCCTCCCTACTCCCTAGGTCAGGGGTAGGGCTGAAAGGTTCCCCTGGCAACCAAAGGTTGCCGCGTTAACCTAAACTCAGGTGTGACTGAAAGGGCTAGTTATGAATAACAAAAGACACTTTCATCTCTCTTGTCACTTAGGCAATTCCAGGGATTTTAGGGGCTCAGATTGGGGGTGAAGACTAAATAGATGTGTATTCCTTATTCTAAATCACAATATCGCGGATTTACAGCTTTGTCTTTTAAGATTTTATTCTAGTTCCTTTGCCTTTCCATATAAATTTTAGAATTATCTATATCTACAATTTTTTTGTTGGGATTTTATTATTTTTAACTGATTTTTTTCCTTCCAGTTTTGTTGAGGTATAGCACTGTGTAAGTTTAAGGTGTACAGCATTATGATTTGACTTACATCGTGAAATGATTATCACAGTAACATCCATCATCTCATACAGATAACAAACTTAAAGAAATAGAAAAAAATGTTTTCCTTGTGATGAGAACTGTTAGGATTTACTCTCTTAACAATTTTCATACATAACAAACACCGATGTTAACGGTATTTCTCATGTTGTCCATTACATCCCTAGTACTTATTTATCTTATAACTGAAAGTTTGTACCTTTTGACCACCTTCATCCAACTCCCCCTGCCTCAATCCAACCACAAATCTGATCTCTTTTTCTGAGTCTGTTTTTGAAGTATAATTGACCTACAATGCTATGTTAGTTCCTGTTATACAACATAGTGATTTGATATTTCTATATGTTTTAAAATGATCACCACAATACTAGTGATGGTATGTCACCATACAAACATACTACGTAGCTGTTGACTATATTCCCCAAACTGTACATAATTGTCTTAATTATTTCCTCTACATACATTTAGAACCATATCAGGCAGTGTTGTAATTTTTGCTTCAACAGTCAAACGTTATTTAGAAAACCCATAAGAAGTAAATGGGAAAGCCTGTTTACTCATAGTTTTTGCTGACTGTGTTCTTCCTTCCTGATGTTCCAAGTTCTTCTATCATTGTTTCCTTTCTGTTTAGAGAACTTCCTTTAGCCATTCTTTTAGGGCATGTCTGCTGGTGACAGACCATCTTAGTTTTCCTTCATCTAAGAATGTCTTAATTTCCCGGCATTCCTGTAGGATACTTTTGCTTAGGTATAGGATTCTGGGTTAACTGTTCTGTTTTTTTCATCACCTGAAAAATACTGTGCCACTTCACTCTGATCTCTGTGATTTTCTGATGAGAAATCTGCTGTCATTCTAATTGTTTTGTTTTGTTTTTTCTTCTTCCATACAGGTAAGGTTTCGTTTTTCTCTGGCTGCTTTTAAGATTTTTTTTCTTTTAGTTTTAGGAGTTTAATAATGATGTGTCTGCCTGTGGATTTCTTTGGCTTTATTCTGCCTGGTTTGTTCCGCCCGTTGAATCTCTATGTTTATGTTTCTTGCCAAATTTGGGATGTTTTCAGCCATTATTTCTTTGAGTTCTTTTTCAGCCCCACACTCTTTCTTTCTCCTGTTCTGGAACTTTGATGGCACAAATGTTAGATCTTTGGTTATAGTCCCACAGGCCCCTGAGGCTCTGTTCACTTTTCTGTTGTTGATTTTTCAGTCTAGTTTCTGTGTTTCAGACTGGGTAGTTTCAATTGTTCTATCTTAGAGTTCATTGATTCTTTCTTCTTCCTCCTCTCTTATGCTGTTGAGCCCATCCACTGAGATTTTAGTACAGTTACTGTATTTTTCAGTTCTAAAATTTCCATTTGGTTCTTTATAGCTTCTATTTCTTTGCTAAGGCTTTCTATTCCCCCCCCCCCACTTTTTTGAAGTGTGTTCCTAGTTGCTCAGTGAAGCTTTTTTTATCATGTCTGCTATAAAATCTTTGTCAGATAATTCTAACATCTGTCACTTTGTGGTTGGCATATACTATGCTTTTCTAGGACTTTTTGTAAAGCATCTACATCTTCAGGTTTAGAGCATGGCCTATGTCTCTGGAAACTATAGTGATAACAGGATATCTTCTTTTTCTTGTCTGATATTGCACTGAATTTGTTCATTCTCTCTCTCTCCTTGATCAACACTGCTAGGGTTAGGGTGGTTCAACATATGCAAATCAATCAATGTAATACATCACATCAACAAGAGAAAGGACAAAAACCACATGATCATCTCAATTGATGCAAAAAAAGCATTTGATAAAATTGAACACCCATTTATGATAAAAACTCTCACCAAAGTGGGTATAGAGGGAACATATCTCAACATCATAAAAGCTATAGATGACAAACCTACAGCCAGCATAGTACTCAATGGTGAAAAACTCAAAAGCTTCCCACTAAAATCTGGGACAAGACAAGGATGCCCACTATCACCACTCCTATTCAACATAGTCTTGGAAGTCCCAGCCACAGCAACCAGGCAAGAGAGAGAAATAAAAGGGATCCAAATTGGAAAAGAAGAGGTAAAAGTGTCACTATACGCTGACAACATGTTACTATATATAGAAAACCCTAAAAGGTCCACACAAAAACTACTAGAGCTGATCAAAGAATTCAGCAAGGTAGCAGGTTACAAGACTAACGTTCAAAAATCAGTAGCATTTCTTTACACTAACAATGAATCAACAGAAAAAGAAAGTAAAGAAACAATCCTCTTTAAAATAGCACCTAAAGTAATAAAATACCTAGGAATAAATCTAACCAAGGAGGTGAAAGAATTATACACAGAAAACTATAAACCACTGATGAAGGAAATTAAAGAAGACTTTTAAAAATAGAAAGATATCCCATGCTCTTGGATTGGAAGAATCAATACTGTTAAAATGGTCACACTGCCCAAGGCAATCTACAAATTTAATGCAATCCCTATCAAATTACCCAGGACATATTTCACAGAACTAGAACAAATCATAATAAAATTTATATGGAACCATCAAAGACCTAGAACTGCCAAAGCATTACTGAAGAGAAAGAAAGAGGCTGGAGGAATAACTCTCCCAGACTTCAGACAATACTACAGAGCTACAGTCATCAAGAAAGCATGGTAAAGACAGCACCAAAAACAGACATATAGACCAATGGAACAGAATAGAGAGCCCAGAAATGAACCCACAAACTTTTGGTAAACTAATCTTCAACAAAGGAGGCAGGAATATACAATGGAATAAAAACAGTTTCTTCAGCAAATGGTGGTGGGAAAACTGGACAGCAGCAGCTCTTCAGCAAATGGTGTTGGGAAAACTGGACAGCAGCTGGTAAACCAATGAAGCTAGAACCCTCCCTTACACCATACACAAAAATAAACTCAGAATGGATGAAAGACTTAACATAAGACAAGATACAATAAACCTCCTTGAAGAAAATATAGGGAAAACATTATCTGACATACATCTCAAAAATGTTCTCCTAGAACAGTCTACTCAAGCAATAGAAATAAAAGCAAGAATAAACAAATGGGACCTAATGAAACTTACAAGCTTCTGCACAGCAAAAGAAACCATAAGTAAAACAAAAAGACAGCCTACGGAATGGGAGAAAATTTTTGCAGATGAAACCGACAAAGGCTTGATCTCCAGAATATATAAGCAGCTCATACAACTTAATAAGAAACAACCAAACAACCGAATCCAAAAATGGGCCAAAGACCTAAACAAGCAATTCTCCAAGGAAGACATACAAATGATCAACAGGCACATGAAAAAATGCTCAATATCACTAATTATCAGAAAAATGCAAATCAAAACTACAATGAGGTATCACCTCACACCAGTCAGAATGGTCGTCATTCAAAAATCCACAAATGACAAATGCTGGAGAGGCTGTGGAGAAAAGGGAACCCTCCTACACTGCTGGTGGGAATGCAGTTTGGTGCAGCCACAGTGGAAACAGTATGGAGATTCCTCAAAAGACTAGGAATAGACTTACCATATGACCCAGGAATCCCACTCCTGGGCTTATATCCAGAAGGAACCCTACTTCAGGATGACACCTGCACCCCAATGTTCATAGCAGCACTATTTACAATAGCCAAGACATGGAAACAGCCTAAATGTCCATTAACGGATGACTGGATAAAGAAGCTGTGGTATATTTATATAATGGAATACTACTGAGCCATAAAAACCAACAACATAACACCATTTGCAGCAACATGGATGCTCCTGGAGAATGTCATTCTAAGTGAAGTAAGCCAGAAAGAGAAAGAAAAATATCACATGAGATTGCTCATATGTGGAATCTAAAAAAACAAACAAAAAACAAACAAAGCATAAATACAAAACAGAAACAGACTCATAGACATAGAATACAAACTTGTGGTTGCCAAGGGGGCGGAGGGTGGGAAGGGATAGATGGGATTTCGAAATTGTAGAGTAGATAAACAAGATTATACTGTATAGCACAGGGAAATACATACAAGATCTTATGGTAGGTCACAGAGAAAGAAATGTGACAATGAATATACATGTTCATGTATAACTGAAAAATTGTGCTCTACACTGGAATTTGACACAACATTGTAAAATGATTATAAATCAGTAAAAAATGTTATATTGTTAAAAAATTAATTAATTAAAAAAAAAACTGCCAGGATTGTTTATTTTTTATGAGGTTTTTTTTTTTTTTTTTTCCCCCAAAGAACCAATTTTCAGTTATTTTGGTTCTCTTATTTCCTTTCTTCTACTTTCTTTGGGTCTAGTTTGTGTTTTTATTATTTCTTGATGTGGATACTTAAGTCATTGACTTTACATTTCCTTCTTTTCAAATATATATTTAAGGCCATAATAGCTGCATCCCACAAAATTTTCAAGATTATAGGAGATAAATGCTACCTTAGTTTAGTTTTAATTTGTACTTCTTTAATCAATGATCTTTTCGTATGCTTAAGTGCTATTGTATGTATAGCCTGCAGTCTCTGTTGATGTCCTTTGTCCATTTTTCTGTTGGTTTATTTGTCCTTCTTATATGGATATATGGATTTATATATTAGATTATCTCTTTGTAATGTGGGTAATTAAAATTTTTTTTCTAGTTTATTGCTCTTCTCTTGACTGTGCTGTGAACTCAGGTTTTAGGTTCCTCTCTTGCTGAACTGTACTCTGCTGAGGGTTTACTCATCTACTTTTGGAGTTCAAAAACCCCCTCTGCTTTGTTGGGCTTTCATTTATCCCCATGAAAGGTCCTCAGAACAGAGGCCAGAACCACAGGGTCTGGACACAGTTAGACCTGCCATTCTCTAGCTATGTGAACTATGTGACCTTAGATAAGTTTTGACACCTTCTAGGCCTCAGTTTCCTCATCTGTAAATTAAGGATAATTATCCTGCCATCCTTATGGGGTTGTCTGATGCTTAAATGAGATAAGGCACATATAACCACCCAGCACAGTGCCTGGCTCATAGTAAAGGCTCGATGCATGGTGTATTTTTCTTGTTGTTTACCAAAATCAAGCAAACATTTCATGAATGGCTGTTGTGTTATCTTGGTGCTATTTCTCATCAATGTACAGGAGAAAATCCTGTGGTCACGTGCCCTTTATCTCACCTGCTATGTCTTTCTGCTTCATACATGGATTCTGGATTGTGGCCAGTATTATTGGGTGCTTTGATGAGGGTTGGCTGCTCTCAAAATTGAGTCTCTGCCAGGCTCTTAGGGTTTACCTACTGTAGCACTTCCTGTTCCTCTATTGTCTCAGAGTTTGTGTGACTAGCCTTCTGATGGTCTTTTAGAGAAGAGGGGAGGAAAGAAAGGGGCATGACTGGAGACCCCACATGGCTCATCCACCCCACCTGCCTCCCCTAGGATGATCAGTTAGTTGCCTTTTAACCTGTCATCTGAGCAGGACTCACAGCTCTGGAGCTGGCAGGCATAGACTGGCCTAAGTCAGCACTCAGGAAGGTTACCCACCTGGAAGAGCAGGCAACAGAGAAGAGGGAATAAACCTGAACTCTCTAGAAAGATCTAAGATCATGGAACCAAACAAGTTTACTACATTCCATCCCTTTTCAACTTAAATGTCCTTTCTTTGACTCCTATCCCAAGTTTTCCCCTCCTACTCTCTTTTGATAGCCAATAATTCTTACAATTACATGTATCTTGCCTGCAAGCCTATAAGCTTCAAGAGGTTACATGGGTGTATTTCTTTTGTACTAATTCATCAAACTCTTTCTGCAATGCCTGGTGCCCGGTAAGTATTCATTGCATGAATGAATAGATAGATCAGAGTCTAAAGTAGTTATCCTGGTCATTCACCCTCTACATGCCTGAATCCTTGCCTCAGAGTTCCTGCCTACTCTATGCTAGTATTTGTCAGCAAAAACAGCTCTAGCAACAGGGAACTCTCCTGCCAAAGGCTGCCTGTTTATTTTCTGTGTAGTCCTGTTGGCTAGAAAGTTCTTCTTAACGTTGAACTGAATCTCCTTGAAGCTTCCAGTCAATGTTCTTGTTTTATTCTTATGGTCATATTCAAGTCTAGACCCTCTTTGGGGTGATGGCTCTTTGCACATTTGAACTTGGTTCTCTGCACCCACCTCTCCTCAAGGCTAATCAGAAAATGATTGATTAGACACATATTTGCTGAATACCTATGAAATGGAAAAGGCTAGAGAACACAAAGGTAAGAAGATATAATATCTGTCTTCAAGAGGTTACTGGTCTTGTAGGGAGCCAGAAAAATGAAGCTAGAATGTAATTAGGACAGTGAAGAGTCCAAGCCCATCTATGAGTCATAGGGAAGGCTCCACAGAGGAGTGGGCTACAGAATGTGCTCCCAGTTGGCCAGGGAGAAGAGAATGTTCCAAGAAGAAATGAGAGATTATGCAAAAGTCAGGGGCTATAAGAGCCCATGGCATGTTAATGGCAACTCTAAGTAATTCTGCGTGGCTAGAGAGACCAAAAGTCCCAGGTGGCACAAAACAGTCCCATTTATACCTGTTGTCCCAGAAGACTTATTAATATGTCTTCAGTCTCAACAGTGTCCCGAATTGAATGATTCATTATATGGTCACTCTAATTGTGCCTGGAACATAAAGTCTGAGGGTGAGGTAGAAATGGGGGAGATGAAGATGGAAAGAGGCAGAGGCTTATCATCAGAGGCCTGTGAGTCCAAGTTCGAGAACATTCAGTTAATTGGGGTTTGTATGGTCCCTTCCCTTGGAGGTCATCCTCTCCAGATATAATCTAATCCACAGATAGATTGGTACATCTGCTGATCGATGATTGTGGCTGTGGGTCACCGTTTATGGAAGGCTTATCAGGTACGTGCTTTCCAAATAGCTTGGGGTGCGGCCCAGGCAATCCCTGCTGACCCTTATTCATGCATGTTCTGTAACTGATTCCCTGCCACTAGGCCTTGGTTTTGACTTGTTTTTATGGTTGTGAGGTTGTGTCCTGATACAATATTGGGCAATCCCCTCAGGGCCTTCTGTTCCCAACTAGAGACTTTGGAAGGCTTTCCTGGACGGACATAGCCAGGATCAGAAGCAGGCCTATGGCTATAAACAACTTGCTTTAAAGGCCTGCAATGATGTGTATGTCAGAGGGACTTGTAATATTCAAACAAAACGAATTTTTAACTGAGTCTAAGATGATGCAACAACTAGGGAGTGTTGAGTTAGCTGTTTGACTGGGCAGCCAGTGGAAATAGTTTGAGCATTTGGAATACTTGAATTACATGAAAAGTGGAGAGTAAGAGTGGATATTTGAAACATGTCCCAGTGGGTGATTTCCTTTGCAGTGCCCCCTGCACATCTGTCCCTACTGGCAGAGTTTGGTTTGCACTCCAAAACTGAGTGTAGCAGTCCCTCAAGCAGACCCACTAGCTTCAGGATGCTTATGCCCACCAGGAAGCCAGTGGCAGTGGACCCCAGGGCATCTGGAGGCTCCCTCACTGCAGCCACTGCTCTGACACTTGGAGGCTCAGAGGGGATGTGAGGCTCCTAGGAGTGGTCGTGTCACCTCCTTTGTCAACCTACTGAAGTTTGGGAATCTAGGTGTATTAATTACTACGACTGCTGAAACCAAGGACTGTAAATGGGGTAGCTTGAACAGCAGAAGTTAATTGTCTCAGTTCCAGAGACTAGAAGTCTGAGATCCAGGTGTCGGCTGGACCAGTTCCTTCTGAAGGCTGTGAGGAAGAATCTGCCCACTGCCTCTACGCTAGTCTTTGGTGTTTTGACTTATGAAAGCATCATCCCCATCTCTGCCTTTATTTCCACATGGCATTCTCTCTGTGTGCATGTCTGTGCCTGAATTTCCCCTTTTTATAAGGATACTCATTATACTGGATTAGGGGTCTACCTTACCTTCAGCATGACCTCATCTTAAGTAATTACACCTGCAGTGACCCCATTTCCAAAGAATATCACATTCTGAGATACTGAGAGTTAAGACTTTGGCATATGAATTGTTGGGGGACATGATTCAACCCACAACACTAGGGTAAACAGAAACAGCATCAGCATGAATGTAACTGCTCTATTGGTTACTGCCGCAACCAGTTCTACTCTATGGGAAACAGTCAAGTCCGAAAGAATCCCGAGGTTAAGGGGGAGGTACTCCAGTCCTGCTCTAACAGGTTAAAGGTAGAGCCCACTAGGTATAGGTTAGCTTGTCTCGAGCTATGAATGTGACTTCTCCCCTGGGGCTACTAGCCTAAGGTCACATGTGGGAGCCTGCTGGTCAGGGCACAGGTGGACCGTGGCTCTGGGCAGCTGCTTTCAATCTGTTATCTCACTTTACAAAAGTCCATCTTCTGAGCTGATGCCATTGTTCTATCCTAGAACCAACTATCTTCACCCTTTGCTGAGATGAATGCAAAAGCCTTGTGACTGATCTGCCCGTTTGAATCTTCTCCCAGCCATTCTCTGTACTCTGTGGAGCAATTGTTTTAAAACACAAATGTGATACAGTCAGCTCCTTGATTAAAACAACCTCAATGGCTGCTTGCTGCTCTTTCAATAAAGTTAAAAATAATATCTCCTACATGGCCCTGAGGTCTCCAACAGGAGGCTTATCATCTGCGTCCTGTCCTCAGTAGCATTCATTTAAAAACAATTCAGTTGGCCATACTCCATTTCTCAAAACGGGGGCTGAATACTGATGTTCACTCCTTGAATACTCACCAGGCTCTACTTTTTGATTTGTGGACTGGTCTGTACGTATGGTATGTATTTGTTTATAAGACAGAACTTCAAAACAGTTGAGTAAGTTGCCCAGAGTTCTGGGAGTTCCTTGGTCATATTCTTCTTTATGACCTTTTAGATCTCTTGACAATCACTATGTAACTACGATTTTCTTTTTCTATTTTGGGGTGAGAAAGATGGAATTAACAAACGGGTGATTCAGCAAGTTACATCATGGTCACAAGACAAATTATGCAAATTACAACAAGAACACATCATGGTCCTACAAGATTTTTGAGCTCTTTTTGTGCAGAAATTATGCTGGCTTGCTGTTTCCTGTTGCTAACTAAGGATAAAGATTCATCACATGTTGCATTTGCCTCCAGTGTCCAGAGGAGATCAGGAGATGTGATTGGTGTTAGCACTGCGCACTTTTCTGTTCTAGGAAGAGCATCATTCCCCTCTGAGCAAGGGTCTCCGCAACAGAGCTGGGGCAAGCTGGGGGCAGTGGGCAGCTCCTCTGTGTGTCCCCTAGGAAAATGGGAGTTCTGAACAGCTTGGGCATATGAAAGGAAGGAAGGGCTACCATTTGCAGCAACACGGATGGACCTGGAGATTGTCATACGGAGTGAAGGAACCCAGAAAGAGAGACAGAAACCACATGATAGATTGTCATACTGAGTGAAGGAAGCCAGAAAGAGAGACAGAAACCACATGATATCACTTATATATGGCATCTAAAAAAAGACACAAATGAATTTATTCACAAAACAGAAACAGATTCATAGACATAAAAAACAAACTTATGGTTACCAGGGGAAAAGAGGGTGGTTGAGAGATAAACTGGGAGTCTGGGATTTGCAGATACTAACTGCTACATATAAAATAGATAAACAACAAGGCCCTACTGTATAGCACAGAGAATTATATTTAATACCTTGCAATAGGCTATAATGAAAAAATGTGAAAAGGAATATATATATATATAGAATATATATATAACTATATATATAGTTATATATAGTTATATATAACTGAATCACTATTTTGTACACCAGAAATTAACACAGCATTGTAAGCCAACTATACTTCAATTAAAAAAAAAAGAAAAAGAAAGGAAGGGCTGTCCACAGATGGCTGGAAGTGGCTTGGTGACACCTGCAGGCTGCTTCTACAAGCTCCTTCACTGGGCTCTGTCTCTGGGGGTGCTGAGACTGTTCCCAATGTGTACCACCAAGTAGTCCCAGCAAAGAGAATGAGAATAATTCCCAACGCTGGCTGGCTCCTAGGACATCATGATTTTAAAATTCAGAGATTTTTACCACAAAGTCTGGATTCTTTTGACTTTTTTTTAAAATTGGAATGTTGGCACCTTCTCACTTACCATAGTTTACTTATTCTCTTTGCCTCCTTCCACTAGAATGTAAGTGGCATGAAGGAAAGGAATCTGTTTTGCTCAATTATACATCCCTGACCCAGGATATTGCAACCTGACATTAAATAGTTGAATGAGCCTGAGGCCTACATTCCCAAATGGTAACTCTCACATTACCTGTTTGGGCCCTTGAAGGCATGTGCATCTCCACATCTGCCCTCCACATCTATCTGTCCTGACCTGTGTGCTGGCCTCTCCCTCCCCTCCCCCCTTACTCTTGCCACATTGGCTTTGGTGTATACAGTTTCCTCAGCCAGAACACTCCCTGCATCTTTCTGCCTGATTGACTCCTGCTTATTCTGTCCTCTCAGCTCACATTGTCCTTGGTCCCTCTGCCTAGGCCCATTCCCCTTGAGTGTGGAGCATGGAGAACTGCCCTTAGGTTTTGAAAAAAACTATTAGAGAAAATTTCTTAAATTCTACTTTTAAAGGTATAAAAGCTTTTTCATCTGCTTGCAGAGATGGACGCCCTCTCCTTCTCCCCTGACCCCTGAGCTCAGGATACAGGTGCTGCCCAGCTTTCCAGAGCCCAGCTCCTCTGAGTGAGTCAGCCCTGGAAACCAGTTCTGCAGGGCCAGGCAAGGAGTCACCGTGGGCCAAGATTCATAATTACCCACCTGGTCCTCTGTTTACACAGGACTTCTGTTACTTCAGGCCTCTTCATTGCATCCCATCTGTGTCAACACTGAGGGGGAGAGAGAGGAAGCCCAGCCATCCAGGGCATTCTGGCCACACCACTCATCCTCAGTGCAGGGCGAGGATGGACACCCTCTCCAACCAAGTGTGATCGAGGGCCCCTTCTGGGAACCTGAGCACAGACAGGTGGAGTTTCTAAACAGAGGCTTCTGGGATGTGTAACCCAAGTAGGGCAGAGAGAATTCTAGACTGACAGAGTTGGAGAGCAGCTTCCTCTCTCTATCCAATTCTGAGGTCAGGAAATTGAGACCCAGACAGGGTAAATGGTGCATCCATAGCCATGCAGACTCTGAGTCTCAAAGCCAGCACGAGAACCTCTAAGTTTCAGTACATTTTCTGGGCCTAGGCTTCTGGAGCTGGAATGTCAGGAATTCTAAGTTCAGTTTCCCCTAGCTGTGGGACCAAGGCATAGAAATTGATGAGAATGGATAGCATTTAGCAAATTTTATCTAGAGGTGTTGAAAATCCAAATCTTTGGGCTCCACCCCTCATTCACCAGGTCTGCAGGAAAGCCCTGACATGAGGACTTTGAAGAGCTCCTTGAAGGTTCTGACGTGCAACACCCGATGGAAAGGACGAGCCTGGACAATGCTTGAGTCTCTTCTAACTTGACAGATATTAGCTGTAGTTATTAAAATGAGGCTTGTGTTAGACTGCATTCCTGTTATCAGTCCTCAATGACAGGTCTCAGTGGGGCAGTTTGGCTTCCCAGGGGCATCCTGAAAGTTTAAAAAGTTTTGGTTGTCACAATAAAGGGGGTAATTCCTTTGGCATTCGGTGGTGGTGATGGATGCTAGATGCCTCATAATGCAGACATTGCAGAGCCAGCTCCTCCCAATGAAGAATTGTCCTGGGGGAGGGTATAGCTCAGTGGTAGAGCATGTGCTTAGCATGCACAAGGTCCTAGGTTCAATCCCCAGTACCTCCATTAAAAAAAAGTAAATAAATGAACGTAATTTTTTCCCCCCAAAAACCAAACCAAAACAGAGAAGCACAGGGAAAAAAAAAGAACTGTCCTGAGTCCTACGTATCTTTTTAACATCATGCCAGAACAATCACGCAGGTGAAAAGCCAGTTTCATAGTCACATGAGCCAAGAAATTGTATAGAAGTTGTCCTTCATTTTGTCTGGAACTGTCGACTGTTAATCCATCATTTTGGAAAAGCACATCACCCATGGCAACACTGCTCACATAGTGATAGAGTCACCAAGACAATACCTCTATGCTGGTCTGCCTTTCCCCTTCACAATGATTGTATGTAGTTATACAAAGATCCTCATTTAGCCCTTATTTCAAAATGGCAAATATAAAGGAAAAAGTGACAGCAATATTCAATTAAATATTGTCTTCTGTTAAAGGTATACTTATCCATTGTAAGTTCATGCATCTGCTAACTTCCTGTATGATTTTATTATGATGGCTTTCCCTTTTAAAGTTAGGACACTATATTGCTTTGTAAAAGAACTATATGTGTGGGGAGGTACACCCCCTGTTTATAACATATATATATTTTATCTTTTTCTTTTTTAATTTTTATTTGCTTATTTTTTTTATTGAACTGTAGTCAATTACCATGTGTCAGTTTCTGGTGTACAGCTCAATATCCCAGTCATGCATATACATACATATATTCGTTTTCATATTTTTTTCATTAAACGTTATTACAAGATATTGAACATAGTTCCCTGTGCTATACAGAAGAAACTTTTTAAAATCTATTTTTATATATAGTGGCTAACATTTGTAAATCTCAAACTCCCAAATTTATCCCTTCTCACCCCCTTTCCCCGGTAACCATAAGATTGTTTACTATGTCTGTGAGTCTGTTTCTGTTTTGTAGATAAGTTCATTAGTGTCTCCTTTTTTCTTTTGTTAAATTCCACATATAAGTGATACCATATGGTTAACATATTTTTTTTTATACCCCCCATAAATAGGGGTTGTTGGACCTGGTTGGTTTGGGACTTACTGATATACCAACAACAAAATCTGCAGGAAGGCAGTAGATCTGTAGCTCTTGGACAAGCTTTCAGAAGGCTTAGGGTGCACTTGAAGGGACAAGGGGCATGTGAAAAGCCTAATCAGCTGTCAGGATCATGTCCTGATGGGGATTGAAGCCAGACCTAGAACAACAAGGTGAGAGGGCTGGGCTTGGCTTAGCCAATCACACAGCCCAGATTGGAATCTTATCTGAACTCACTGTAGATGTGGTGGAGGAGGTTAGATTAATAGTTTTTTTTTTTTTTTAAGTTAAAATTAGGTTAGACTAATAGTTCTTGAGTGCCTCCTGTGGGTCAAGCCCTATGTTGGGTGCATGTACCCCACCACCACCACCACAGTTTGAGGGTAGATGCTATTAACTTTTGCTTTACAACCAAGGAAGCCCAGGCTCAGTTAAACCCACTTGGGTGAGGCACACAATGATCTCTGGGTAGAGGCTGGTCCACCTTCAAAGCTCTTCTGTCATCGCAGACCCAGATGGCTTCCTTCTGCCCAAGGAAGTTTGTATTTATTTGGTTTTTGATAAGCAGTCACTTTTTGGTTTTGATGCTTTGTTAGGAGTGGTTTTGCAACCTGGATAGCCACAGGGGGCTTCCTCAGGAAAGGGGGGCTTCCCTGGGAAATAACTTGTTTCTCAGGGTCAGGCCTGGCCATTCTGACTTTTGGCTGAATTGGCACCTGGGACATGTGGCTCAGTGACCCACTGCACCTTGCTGTTCATCCCAGTGTGGCAGCCTCTGGGCTCATGCTCCCTGCCTCAGCTGCTCCCAGGACTGGCTGGCTCTTAGCCACCCCCCCCCCCCCCCACGCCTGTGGAAAGTTCTGTAATCCTCCCAGCCTGCTTCTGTTGGCTGGTTTCCTGCTCCTCCTCGGGCAGGGCGTTTTAGGCTCCATGAGTCGATGTCCTGCAGGGGGCTTTCCTGTGGCCATTCTTCTCCAAGAGTGGTTCAGAAACTGCAATCCCCCTAAGATCTGTCCACAGCCCTGTCCTAAGCTGGGCTTCCACAGAAGGTCCCCAGTTGGGTGGGAAGTGTCCGGGACAGGAATGGAGGCATGATAGCATGTTTCTGCTTTTTAGAGTGGGGAGTGTTTGCTTGAGTCTAGGGGGAGGGATGTCACTAAATATGGCTAGCTCTTGAATTCTTTCCTGCTTGAAGCCAAGGACCCTCATTTGGCAGGGTGCTTCCAAGGACTCCCCCAAGACTTGGGACATGGCCATCCTCTCGTGCCCCGTTTTCCTGCAACAGAGGGGCCTGAAGTCTCACACACACAAAAAATGCACCCCCTCCCACCCCAACACATATCCACATACAAGGCCCCTGGGCTCTGCCAGGAACTGTCAGGAGTCATGTTTCTCCCCAGGCCTTGGTTTCTTCATGCATGTATTATGGGGTCAAGCTGCAAATAGTTAAAGGCCCCTTGGGCACTAGCATTCTTTAGTTTTAATTAATTAAACGTGTTTTAGGTCCTTCCTACAAAATCTGAAGCCTTCCTTCCCATATGAACTCCATCTCATTCACCTGTGTGTCTTTGGGATGATCATTTACGTTCTCTGGGCCTTAATGTCCTTGTTTACAAGTTGGGAGATGATGAGAATCACCTGATCTGAGCACGTTAGCCCATAAATAGGGCTTTAGATGTAAAGGTGCCTAGAATACTTCTTGGCAAAGTATCTTAGCTCAGGCTGCTATAACAGATACCATACACTGAGTAGCTTAAAGAATAGACATTCACTTACCACAGTTCTGCAGGCTGCGAAGTCCAAGATCAAGGTCCTGGAGGATTTGGGTTTTGGTGAGGGTCCTCTTCCTGGCTTGCACATGGCTGCCATTTCACTGTGTGCTTGCATGACCTCTTTGTGCATGGGGAGAGGGGGACGGGGGGAGAGGGGTGGGGAAGAGAGAGAGAGCTGTCTGGTTTCTCTTCTTGTAAGGACACGAATCCTAATTATGAGTCTCTATCCTCATTACCTCATCTAAACCTAATTACTTTCCAGAGCCCCCACCAGCACATTGGGGATTAGGGCTTCAACATCTGAATTTGGAGGGGAGACACTCAGTCTATAACAATAAAGATTAGACAATATGGTTGAATTGGTGCATTCATCTGGGAAGAATAAACAGACTGCCTACTGTGTGTGTGACACCAGCAGTGAAGTTGTACCACAGAGGTATAGGGAGGAATCAGGCGCGGACCCTGTTCCCCAGTCAGCTGGCACAGGAATTCTAGATGAAAGGGAGGTGGCAGCTAAGAAGGAGACTAGGGAAAGCAGATCCTATGATCTGAGGAAGAAATAAAGCAGAGGGGTGGGGAATGGGGAGCAGGGAGGACATGTCTGGAATCCCAGAGTTACTCTTGATGAGCAGGCATTGGCAGGAAGCCCCAGGACATTTTCTCACCCTTCAACGCTGAGAATGCATGTCTGCTGGGGAACAGCAGCAAGAGGGTGTGGTGGTATCAGTGCCTGATTCACGAGCTCTGGATGGTACAAATGTCTGGGACTTCTGATGGGTGGAGGTGAGGGCGAGGAAACCCAGAAACAACCTGCTTGACACTTTCAGGGTCTTAACCATTCTGGCTGGGAAACTGGGAAGTGCTAAAGGGTGGTGCAGAGGAAGGCAGATGTGCTAACAAGGAATTTCATCCTAAGAGTACTGGATGAGGATGATGACGGTAGTGACGACACCCCAAATTGGTGTCATGACAAAATTTTGCAAGAAGATGGAATTGGGTACCCTCATTAGTGTCATTTTTATTAAGGTTTCAAGATTCCATGTAGGTGTCATTTAAATTATCTATTAAAAAATACTGTACAACTAACTACACTGCATTCCACTTCTGCTGAATTAGTGTATGACCACATGGACAAGTCATGAAAAACGCACTAAGAGTTATTTCTTCTGCAAATGAAGGGTGATCCTTGTGATCCTGGTAGGCACTTTCACTTGAATATTGTTAGATGATTCCCAGCATTGGTCAGGAAAATAAACTACTACTGGAAGCATTTTTGCCCAACACCTATGTCTCTGTTCTCCATTTTTGTTGGGGGAGAGGAGGATGGGAGTGATATTTCCATTAAGGGAATTTTCCTGTCGCTTTTCTTCAGGCATCAGTGACCTCAGTGGAAGTCTCCAGGAAAGAGACAAGGAGCAAATCTGAGTCACCCATTAAAATACCAAAGGCCTCTCCAGAGACCCATCTTGAGTCGTTGTTATGAATCAGTTTGTACAGTGCTCTGCAGGCTGACTTTTTCAGGGGCTCCAATTGACCACAAGTGACTAGTAAGTTGGTTTTTAAAAAGGGAGACTGAAGAAGCCAGGGACCCCCTGGAGCGGGAGGGTTCCACCTTCCCAGGAGGGCGGGTGCCGCTCCCGCCGGGCCGACAGGGGGCGCGCACATGCCGCGGGGCCGGGAGCCACGCGGGCGTAGCGCCCGGCTCCGGGCGTGCGCGCGCCCGGCAGCGGGGCCGAGCACGCCCGGGCTGCGGAACGGGGCGGGCGCCACGGGAGGCATTTCCGGGCGGGGCGGGGCGGGGAGGAGCGGAGTCGCGGGCGGCGGGAGCTCCAATCTCGGCGGCGGTGGCAGCAGCGGCAGGGGGAGCCTGCGCCCTGCAGCTCGCGAGTCAGTCTCGCGGTGAGGAGGAGCTAGACCGGCGAGAGAGTGTCCGAAGGAAGGAGCGCGGAAGCTGGGAAGGAGAAGGTGGGACGCGGCCGCCGCGACTCCAGAGAAAGGAGGAGGGTTCGGGCTGGGGAGGAGGACTTCGGGTTGTGATAGGGGAGAGTAGGGACTGAATGGGAGGCGGGTCCTGGCTGGGGAGAGGGAGGAGTGTCCGGACTGCGTGGGGTCCTGTTGGAGAGGGGTGAGGGGTGCTGGAAGAGCTAGGAGAGGTGGAAGGGCCGGGCGGGCCGGCGGGCTAGCAGATGCGGGGCGGGCTCGGGTTCGGGCTGACGGTAGGGGCGCCGACCACCTGAGAGGTCTGCATGAGTGGAAGGTTCGCGAGTGGTGGGGGAGGGTGCTAGGGCCGGGAGGGAGCGGGATCTAAACTCCACTCGCACGGCGGGGTAGAAGTGGTCCTGCGGCGGGCAGGTTTGCTGATCCGTCACCGGAGAGAAAAGGGTTGTGGAGAGGGAGTGATGAAGTCGAGAAAGAGGCCAACCTGTTTTTAAAGTGAGTCCGGTGAAGGCTGGACCATGGGACTGGGCTGCCTTTAGCGTCCGGTCCTCGGCCGGGTTAGTTTGAATGGGCTGGCCTTTTCGGGGCTGCCTGCCTTGGTCCGGGACTGTTTGGGCGTTTCCCCCGGTATCTACCTGGTGGGATTGCTTTGTGGGAGGGTCTCTGGACGGGTTTGGTCAGCTGTGGGAGGAAAGCTGAGTGCCAGCAGGATTCTGATTCGCTGGTTGGGGGTGCTAGGGGTGGAGTGTGATAGCTGGGAGTGAAATCTGAGCTCTCAAAGAAGGGAGAGAACCATTTCTCTGCTGCTCTGGGGAATCTAGGCGGGCCTACGGAACGGTTTAAAGCTTTAGAAGTAAACAAACCTGGTTCCCTTTTGCAGAGGGGAGGCACGGAAAGGACGGCTGGAACAGGAAGATGCCGAGTACGGACCTTCTGATGTTGGTGAGTCTTTTCCAAATACCCTCTTTGTTATGAGGCACTTGTCCCTTAAGTTTTATTTTTAGTCCAAAGGATGAGTGTGTAGATTTCACCTCTGATGCTTGCTTTTGGTAGCTGAGCATCGCTGCTATCTTTTGTTTTGAGTTTAATGGTTAAGATGGATAAGTGACTGAATTAAATATATGAATATATATATTTAACGTATTTGAAGAATCTTTTTCAAAATTCTTGCAGTTGATTTTAATCTCTCTCTTCTTATACTACCAGAGCAGTTTTAAAACTTCTGTTAAATTTTGTCTGGATTTGTCCCATGTTAATTTGTAAGTGTTTGTCTCCTGGACTAGAGTTGTGAATCCCCAGAAGGCAGATGTGTTGTTGTTTTTATCTGCTTAGAGATGTATAAACACCTGTTATGGTGCTCTGTGTATAGTAAATTGCTTAACAGATGTTGCTGAATTGAGTTAGTTTGTACTTTCTTTTGTTGGACTGATGAGTATGCCTGCTTTGGTAGAGGCTGTTTATTCCTCTCCTCTTGAGATCTGTCTGTGCTGATTTTTCACTGAGCAGGGAGGATAAAATTGCCAAATGAGTGTTTACCAAAATGACGTTTTATTCTTGGGACATTTATGATTCCATAGAGGCTTTTTATTGATTTTTATATTTTTCATAGAGGTTCATTAGTGTGAGAATTGTGGGGAGCCCACGACTTTAAAATAGCAATGTAGAAGTTGTGTCTGCATTTAGTTTTTAATAAGTCACTTCTTTGAATCTGATTTTTTTTGTGCAAAAACATTGATTTAAAAACAATTCCTTTCCCTTTATCTCACTATCCCACAGAGTTGGTAGTTGTCACTGGGAAATTGGCAAAAACTAATATTGAGGGTTTATTTTTTTTTTTCCTATTCAGTGCTGACGTCCTATAGTGTCAATGCCTGTAAGGTCTAGGGGAAAGATAGAGAGGGCAGCTAAATTGTGATTAGTTCTGGTTTGAGGCGGGGAACAAGGATGATTTTAGAGACATAGATACTTGGTTTATCTACAGAGTTCACCTAAAATAGTTTCTTGCCTCAAGTTTCACAGATTATCAGTAGATAATAAATAGCCCTATGTGATTTTAAATTCTTATTTTAAAAAAAATATGTTAGAAGAATTGGGAACTATTAATAAGCAAAAGGAAGTGACCCCCAGTAATTCCACCACTCAGAGATAACCACTGTTAGCACCTTGGGGAGTTAATGCAGAGTGATTTGCAATAATTGACAATTTCTGTTTTGTATTCTGTAAATCAGTACGTATATGTAAATTAAGATTCCTGTATGTTAGTAGGATGTACCTCTGTGCCCAGAGATGTGCTTATCACTTCTTGGGCCTAAGAGTTCCCTTTAGTAGTCTAAGCAGTGAGTGCTTTTATTTAGAAAATTAACTTTGGAGTTAATTTTGTTTTGAAGTATTTCTCTAGTTGTCACCACTACTTTTCACTTCCTCATTTGAAAATCTAGATTTTTAGGGGTGTTGCTTTGCTTGTTGGTGTAAGGAATTAATTCACGTGGATAACAACAGGCCCTTGAGGAATCATGACTCTGAAGACACTGTACATGTTGCTTGAGGTGCTTTCTCTGGAACAGTTGTCCTTTCTTTGTGCTGTGCTAAATGGTAAGGAACCAATGACCAGGGCTGGGTTTTCAATGGAGACACTAAACTGTCATGACCTGAGTTCACGGTGTTTCTCTGTAGCTGCTTTGTGCAGTATGATGCATTAGGCATGTCTAATTGGGAAGAAAGGACCCCAGTTTCTAGAAAATAACCAATGCAGGGGAGCGAATCATATAATCCCAGAATTAGAAACAATCTCAGAAGTCATGTGATGCAACTTCTTGCTTATATTGTGTGTAAATCCTTTTTAGAATATCTCTGGTAAATGAATAGCCAGTCATCCATCCTTTCTTCTGGGGGAATAGATGGGCATAAGCTAGGACACAATATAAGGTGGATTCAGAAATAATAATGTCTGATGGCCAACATTTATTGAGCATGTATTACATGTTACGTGCATTTAATTTTCACAAAAACCCTTTGAAAACGATAAACCTCCTTTTATAGGTGAAAAACTAGACTTGGAGAGGGTACCATAGCAATGAAGTGGTGAAACTGTGTTTTAACTATAGTTGGTCTGATAGGGTTGAAAACCACTTATATGGACAGTATGCTATGGTAATAAAACTTGAAGATGGACTGGAGTCCGTATATGACAAACGTTGGATTCCAGATGAAGGCTCTTGGGCTGTTAGCCCTTAGTGCTTTCCCCCTCTTGATTTTGCCCTCATTTGATTAAGGTGGTTTGCCTGCCTTTTTCCATTTGCTCATTTATGCCATAATACTTTCCACCTGTGTCTCAGTGAATAAATTGGGTGAGTGCACTCATCTGAGAATTGCGATGCTTTCAGAGGGAATTCAAGTCAGGAAATTATTTAGCAATCTTTCTTCACTTTGGCAATCAATCTTTTCATCCATATTCTCCTCCTTCCTAGTGCTGAGGGTCTGTAACACTTTGCAAGTTGCCAAATACTCCTAGCTTTTAAGCAGAAAGGTACTTTATAAAGCTAAGTCTACTCCATAGATCCATTGAAATGGATGACTCAGAATTACCAAATGCCCCATGGTAGTGCTGGGTGGGGCTTGAGTGATGATTGTTTATCTAGGGTCGAGGTTCTCAACCAAGGGTGATTTTTATCCCTCGCTTCCTCCCCCAGGGGCGTTTGGCAATGTCTAGAGACATTTTTAGTTTTCATACTTGAGTGCTAGAGGTCAGGGATGCAGCTAAACGCTTACTGTGCCCACAATTAAGAATTATCTGACCTGAAATATCAGTAGTGCCCTGTTTGAGAAACCCTGACCTAGGTTTCTTAACACGGATAATGGCATCTGTGTCGTCCTTGCATTCATATGGATGAGGGGGCATAGTTGCCTCCTTAGTTCAGTAGGCAGCGTGTCAGTCTCAAATGGATGGGGCAGTGAGTCTTAGAGTTTAGTGGGTCCGTTACAGAGTTACTTGGGTTATTTTGCCCATGGGTCAAGTGCTGCTTCTTTGGAATATATATTGGAGAGTGTGCAGCATGATTTTCTGCAGCACAGTAAAATTCTGTAGAAATGCTTTCTTTTGCAACATTTCTGCAGCACTCTTTTCTTGATTTGGAAACAGTAAGCCTGTCTCAGTTTTGTTTTTCAGGTCCAAAAATCAAAGTCTTTCTAGATCTTAGAACTTTATCTTTGACCCTTGAATCTTTTTCAGGGATGCTTTCTTTATGAATCTCAAATGAGGTTTAGGCAATAAGCTGAAAAATTGACACTAAAAGCTCATTTCTGTTATTTGAATCTGGTGTCTTATTTGTAGGATTGTCTAGAAGAAAGGGAAGATTCATTGGGACTGGTAGAACATTAAAAATTTTGTTGACAATTTGAGTGGCCGTTGCAGGACGAACACTGTTTTTAGCATTGTTCCAACTTTATAAATAAAGTATAGTAACAAGTATGATAATTTCTCTGGCCTTTGGCCTAAAGGAAAGGGGAGTTATAAACAGATAAACCCCAAATCTCAGTCTTTGGCTTGACTTGGCAGTGTGTGTCAGAAATCTTTAGTAACATTTACCTTCTTAATTAGACTTTGCCTGATCTAATATTACACACAGTTTGTACACATTGGTGGCAGAATTGGGAATCACCCTGGGATGAAGACTTTTCTGCAGGGAATTGAATCATTTCACATGTGGAAACATACAGAACACAATTACTGAGAGAAAAACCGTGCTCTGGACTAAGTGGAGGTAAGAGCCACCTGGGAATATGGATGCAGACAGGCTGAAAGTAGTCTGTTGGGTATATCAGTTATCCCCCGGCTTATACCAGCAGTGTGATTGCCTAGGATCAAGGAACACCAACAGGGCTTGGTGAAACACCTGAGGACCAAGAGTCATTATCATTGTTAGGCCCGAAGGGGCAGGGGAGGGAGTAGTTTCTGGAACCTTGAGAGAACTTAGCTGGAGGAGAGGGTAACTTGTTAGGAATGCAGCCACTGCTGACCAGTGACCTAGCAGGAAGTAAATCAAGGGGAATAAATACTTCAGACTTTTTCTTTTCCCACCCTGTGATCTGCTGGAGCCTTTCGTTGGTCAAACCCAACTGGAAACCAGAGGATATGGGAACCTGGGTGATTTAATTCAAAGGACAGCCCCGAGAGGCACTTAAAAGAGTTGGGGAAGGTTGGTTAGAGGTTCTGGAAGAGCAAAGGGAGGATGCCCCGCATGCTAAAGTCAAGGTCAAGTTAGTCTTGAAAGGTACAAATGAGAAGGTAATGTTTGAGCACAGTCCTATGAAGAACATAGAACATGGAACATTATAGAAAAGGAATGTGCTCGCTGATAACAGAAGGATAGATTCAGAGGCCGAGTTGTCACAGCTTCACAGCTGCTTTGTTCACATACTAGCCTTAGAATCTTAATTGCCAGAAAGGCCTTTAGAAATCCTGCAGTCCTGCCTCTCTTGCCATGTAGGAATCCGTTTCACCATGCCCAGCCAGGAGTGAGTGCGAAATACTCTCTCAGGGAGTCCTTTCCATCAATGCATAGCTTTTATTGTTAAAAATTTTGTTATTTGTCCAAATCACTGAATGTGTCACGATTAGTTTTGGCTGTATATAAGAGGAAAATCTAAAGGAACAGAGATCCTTAGAAGATAGAAATAGATTTTTCTACAGTAAGAGAAATCCAGAGTAGACAATTTGTAGCTGATACCACCATTCCTAGGTCTTTGAGGAGGTTCTACTGCTCATGGTGCACACTCTCTGGGTCCAGGATAGCTATTTTGAGCTTGAGCTGTGAAGTTCGTGTTTCATTGAACAGAAAGAGGAAAGGGAAGAAGCTTGCCCATCTTCTTAATTTATTATACGTACAGAAGAGTGTATAAAGCCCATATCCTCATTTTAAAGAATAATAATAAGATAAACAATCATTTATCTACCATCCAGGCTAAGAAATAGAACACTTACTGTCAACCTCATGTGCCCTAACCTTGGTTATATCTCCTTCCCTTTTCTCTAGAAATAACTACCATCCTGATTTTTGGAATAATTATTACCTTGCTGTTTTTTCTTTTTTTTTTTTTAGTTGTGTTACCATCTATCATTGTATCCCTGATTTTAGTTTTGTTTGTTTTTCAACTTAATATAAATGGATTTATATGCATTTTTGGTGATTTTCCTATGTTGCTCATTATTTGTGAGATTCAGTCATGTTGTTGCATGTAGTTTAGTTCATTTTCATTGTTGTGTAGCATTTTATTACATGATTACCATAATTTTATTTGTCCATTCCACTGATCAGAGACATTTGGGTTGTTTCCAATTTGGGGCTTTTTTGAACATTACTGTTATGAGCTTTCTTGTATATGACAGTGATCACAAGTGTAGAGTTTTTCTGTGATTTATTCCTAGGAGTGGAATTGATGGATTGTAAAGGGTATATATCCTTAACCTCACTAGATAATGCCAAACTTTTTTAAAGAAGTTGATACAGTTTATATTCCTAGCAACAGGATATGAGAGTTCTTGTTCCTACACAGCTTGACAAATTGATATTTATAAGGCTTTTAATTTTTTTGCAAATCTAGTAGGGATGAAATTTAATTGATTTCCATGTGCATTTTCCTGATTACTGAGGTTTTGTCCTTTTAAGTGTTTATTGACCATTTGGATTTCCTGTTTTATGGGTGCCTCTTCAAGTCATATTCCTTATCAATTATTTATCTATTTCTTCTTGTAGTTCTATTTGTTGCATATAATTTGAGATTTGGTTACTAGGTGCTATAGTTTTAAAATTGTTACATCTTACCTAGTAAGTTGTGCTTTTTATCTAATAGTGCTTTTTGACTTAATATAGCTATATGAGCTTTTTGTCATGAAATGGGCAAACTGTAAATGATGAATGAATGACTTCCTGTTGCATAGGCAGAAACTGCAGAACATTCTTCCTAACCTGTTCTCCTGGCACACTGGTTTATGTGTCCTTTTATCCTCAGAACTGAATCGATCATTTTTGAATTAAAAAATATGGAGTCTTCTTTTTTGAGGTATAACTTGTATATAGTAAAGGGCACAAATCTTAATTGTACAGGCTAATAATTACTTGCATATGGATACACTGTACTCACTGCCTAGATCAAGATGTGAAAAATGTCCAGCATCCCAGCAAGCTCCTCATATCCCTCCCAGTTGATACCCACCAAAGATTGTCATTCGTCTCACAGTGGACTGTTTTGCTGATTTTGAACTTTATATACGTGGAAACGTACTATATTTTCTTTTGTGACTGTCCTTTTTTGCTGAATGTTGATTGTAGCTGTGAGTTTCAGCCATGGTCTTATGTAGCAATAGTTTTAAAAATTACTGCTGTGTAGTTTTACAGTGTATAAAATATTGCAATTTATTCATTCTATAGTTGATGAACATTTAGTTTTCTTGTTTTTGGCTGTTATGAATGACACTGCTACATTGTTGAACATGTCTTCTGGTAAACATAGACAGAATTGCTGAGTTATGAATTACATTGCCAAACAAGTTTCCAAAGGGGTTGGATCAGTTTTGACTCCTGTGGGGTTTTCTTAATATATAACTTTTGGGTTTAGCTTTGAGCAACAACTCCTAAATTTCTGTTACCTGCACACTAGACAGTAGAGAGAGCTTTAAGAACTCTTTCCTGAAGTAGTGTAGGCACTCTTCAAATGTGAAATGCCTTTCCTTTTCTCTGCATTCTTGTTTATCTAATCTATAACTATTAATAAACATTCGATGGAAACAAGCAACCTTGGCTCTTTTTGAGTATTAAAAGGGCTCTGTTAAGGGCACAGTTTAGATTTGTAAGACAGCATTTATAGCAGTTAATTCCAAGGCTGAAATCATAATCCTCTGGAACTCTTTGGAACCCAGGTAGCTATTGTGGTATATTTACACTCTGTGCTTGGTATTGAGAAGACCTTTTTTGGAGGCTTTTTCAGAGAGGCATTTAAGTTCACTGCTTTGAAGTGCATTTTGGCTGATAGGTCTAAAAAGAATATATTAATCCTGTCTTGAGTTCTAGTCTTAATAGTGCCGAGTCTTTGAGACAGTTGGGGCAAATTGTTAATTCTGGCTCAGATTCTAATGGGAAGGAATCTAGGACAAATAAGAAAACGCCGTGGTGGACCTGCTCCTTGTTTCGCAGCCAGAGTGGATGAAAGCCTAGATTACATTGCCCAGCCCTTGTTGACAAGCTTAAGATTTCATATGCTTTCCCATGAGTCATGACTGTAGCAGTCGGCAGCAATCTACCTGGGTGACTGAAATCAGGTTTATGGTCTGTAAACATAAGTAAGTAACTGGTTTAATCCTGTTTTGTGGGTAGGTAAGGGGACCCTTGCAACCTACTGATTGAATTAGCTTGTTGAAGGCTAACGGTTGACTTAACATCGGTCTTACAAAACTGAGGAGCAGCTCACTATTAACATGCATTTATTACCATCTATGAGAAAATACAGCATATGCATGGGAATCAAACCAAAACTTCTTGTGGCTCAACTTTTGTGACTTTGCTTGGGACATTGCAAAGGTTAGTTTTCCTTGCTGCTTATTGAAAAGAAGTGGAAAATGTTTATCATCAGAGAATACAGATTCATCAAATACTTAGTTAAGTGTTTATTGACTGCAGTTATTTGCTTATTACCTTACTGTATTAAATATTCACAACAACCCTGTGAGTACATGGTGGTGTCTTTTTTTAACTTGTGAACTTTTTGTTGAGTAAATAACAATGGCATCTATTTTTACCAATGAGCAAAATCCAATTGCATAGAGGTCTAGTAAGTGCCAAAGTTCACACAGCTTCTAAGTGAGAGCTGAAATTAGAGCAGAAGTCTGTGAACACCCGTCCAGACTTTCTAGGACACCACAGCTGCCTGTCAAACACTATTAACACGACTCTCAAAGAGTCCACAGGACTAGTGATGAGATGTCAGTTCACGATAATACTCAGAGGTGGCTGTCCTTTTCAGATATCCTGGGTAGTGGCTGGAGTACATGTTCATGAAAAAAACACGAAAACTATTTTTAGACAATTTCATCATTTTAGCAGTTAGTAATTCTATTTGTAGACTTGGAACATATACCTTTAGGCAATAATGACCCTTTTTGTCTAGTTTATACATAATTGGTCTACAAATTTCTTAATTATTTTTAGATACTTAGAGTTGCTTTCATTTGGAGTCCAAAGCTTTTGATCTCTGTTTCTGGAAATGCAAAGTTTCTGCTGTCTTTGGCCTATATGGAAACCTTTTTTTGTTTGTTTATTTTTTTAAAGAAAGTCTGTAAATCCAAACAATCTTAAGTGATTGGTCTTAGCTAAGAGAACATTTGCTGAGTCATAATGCTTTTTTCTTTAAAGTATACGATCCAGTGGTTTTTAGTATGTTCACAGAGTTGTACAACCAAACCACCACAATTCTAGAACATTTTCAGAAGAAACCCCATACTCATTAGTCATCCCTTCCTTATGTCCTCCCAGTCCCCTAGTCCTAGGCAACGACCAAACTCCTTTTTTCTATAGATTTCTATTTGGAACATTTCATATAAATGAAATCATATAATATGTGGTTTCTTTATGACTGGCTTTTTTCACTTAGCATAATACTTTCAAGGTTCATCCATGTTGTAGGATGGATCAGAACTTCATTCCCTTTTATTACAGTCATGAGGCTTTCCCTAGAGAATTTTGAGTAATGGATATATCCAGTAATGTTTGCTTTATATGTAATAGGATAGTTGTCATATTAGGGCTACTTCTGTGATTCATGTTAGAGAAGGGGTTATTAAAACCAAGGAATATGGACACTAGTGACTGGCCCTCAGGATGTCCTGAACCCTTTGTAATTATTTGCAAGATTTTGTATTCCCAGTTATGTTTTTGGTTGGGGGGAGTTTAGGGGACTGAGAACAGTGAGCTTTTGTTAAAAGATAACATTTATAGGTCAGGAATATTAAAATAAATATGCAAATAGAGGCAAAACTAGTTTCTTCCACAGTGGAATGGGAGGGCATTTGAACCTTTACGGGGTGTGGCAAATTTTACATGTTGCTAGATTAAGATCAGTTTGCATTGCTATCAATTATCTACAACATCCAGAATTGTAAAATAACTTCCAAATAATCAGAATCAGAAAACCCAGAAGAATGTTCTAGACAGTGTGTAATTTTCCATCGAAAGTGCACATTTTCTCTTACGCCTTCAACAGATTAACAGAAAAGTCTCAAAGTCTTCCAACTGTTAATTTTAAATTTAGAGTCTTAGTTCAGTTTTAAAAAGTAGCTCCTTTGTGACTAGATTTTGAAGGCAGACTTTCCAAAGATGTTTATATCAGTTGAAGGTCAGTCAGAGACTCAGGGGTAGGTGTCTCATTGATTGGTTTAAGTGGGATTACATGTTAGAAATCTCCAGAGAATTAGCCTTTGCAGTTTACGTAGGGTAGCCTTTTGGGCATATATTCAGTATTTCTCATCTTTAATAGTAGCATGACTATTGAAGGGAGGGGATTTCTATAACTAGTTGTAATTTGAAAAGTCTATCTTAACTCAGTGACAAAGGTAGATAGATAATCCTATTAATAAAATAAGTAAGCAGTCTGACTGCATCCTCAGTTGTGGTATTCTCAGGGAAGTCGGGACTTCTTTATGTGTGAAGAATGTGGGATTATTTCTACTAGGCCTTGCTTATTATCCAAGGAGTTCTCATTTTCAGTCTTCAGAGGATAATGACTTTTGTACTTTGAAAGGTAACTTCTGTAAGTTATTTAAGCTACTTACTGTAACAGACTCTGGGAGTTCGTAGCAAGTTTGGCAACAGTACATGTTCAAGTTTGCAGGGTACTTTCCACGCACATCTTCCCTACTTCCCTTAGGCTGAGAATGTATTTACCAAGAAAAGCCATAATTGCCTGTACGTCTACATCGCACAGCCCCTTCCTCTGCGTGTTAAAATTGGTTTTACGCATTTCGGCATCTGCTAGTTTAAGCTCCCTGTAGTGCCTTTCTTGATACAATTCAGAAGAGAGGTGTTCAGAGTTTTTAGCTGATAGAATTCGCACCTGTCTTTACTTGATGCCTGGTCCTGACCATGAATAAATAAATAAAAACTTTTCGATGACCATTTGGCAGTCTCTGGGGCTGTCAGCTTTTATGAGCCCAGGAGCTTGGATTTTCCGCGAGTGCACTCCTACTGACTTGAGAACATTGCACATCTGCCTCCTTTCTGAGGCCAGGATTGTGTCTCAGTGATGGTGAGGTGCTTTGCCCAAATATTCCAGTGCCAAATGTAGAGCAGTTAAGCTTCTTAAGTGCTTGTGGACTCGTACTAAGCGTGTTTATCTGACTCTCGAGGCATGATTGGAAGGGAAAACATGGACAGTTAAGCTTTTTGAGATGAATTTCTCAGATTCTGGATCTCTTGACTCACATGGTAGAATTTGGGGGAAGTATATGGTTTGCTTTTTACCTCCTAAGCAATGATGACTCAGTTCCTTTAAACTTTTTTTTTTTTTTTGTCACAGTCACTACTGGTTGGTTGGTATGACTGGTTTATTGCTCAATTCTTACTTCTTTAATGGCCCACGAGAGTTTTCCCTTTGGGCTTGTGATCTGTTTTTGCTCATAAACTTTAATGCCATTTGAGGCTCTAAAGACAATAGTGTTTTCTCACCTGTTTACTTTGCTCTTTGAAGTTCCCCAGAATATAATATGAAAGAGAATCAGATTCAGTTAAAAACTCTTTTGTTCTGTTTTTAGGGCAGAAGTAGAGGAAGAATAAGTACTTAACTCTTTGGCTTGCTTTCTTCCGAGTTTTAACTTCACCCTTACCTGAGTCTCAATCTTCTGAGTACCATTTGATCTTCAGACATTAAGGCAGTGGGCAAACTGGGTAAAACAGGTTTTTCTTTTTCTCAACAGTCCATTCCTGCTTTAAAGCTCAGATTTCTGGCTCTTCTGGAAAAACTGTTGATTGTTGAATTGTGCAGTTGTATTAGAGGTGAGGGAAGTAGAAGGAAGAATAAAACAATACAAATCTTTTCATCTCTGCAGCATTACAGGGTGGAAGATTTTGATTTTCATTAGTATCTGGCCAAAGAATAAATATTAGTCAGGAGCAATGAGTTGATCTTGTGGATTGATGTGGCTGGGCCCTGACTTTAACACTTCCAGGATAGCTTGGTGGATGTTTTCTTTACCCCCATCTAGTAATATGTTAACTCAGTTATTGGATAATTCTTTTATAAAAGGAGAAGATGGGGAGAGAATGGGGCATTTATAGTATAGAGAAAGGGTTCATAACCAAGGATGTCTGTCACAGTCACCTGGGGGAGATTTTCCAAAATACGTATTTCTGGGCTCCACTCTGTATTTACTGAACATCTGGGGGTGGGGTGTTCTGGAAAAGCGC
This sequence comes from Camelus dromedarius, assembly GCF_036321535.1. NCBI lineage: Eukaryota > Metazoa > Chordata > Mammalia > Artiodactyla > Camelidae > Camelus > Camelus dromedarius. The sequence continues at coordinate 33,125,609 of NC_087443.1, read as the reverse complement.
CTTGGATGATTTTGATGTGTTCTGCTGGATAGCCCCCACTAAATAATGGAGAAAGGATTGTTAGTGTTTGTATTAGCTCCAAAGGAAGAAGCACCATCCAGTGTGCGTCTGGAAGTGTCTTCATTCAGTGTATTCTCTTTTAGAATGCTTCTTCTGGTATAAGACATTTAATAGGGAAAAAATATCACTGCCTAATTGGCAGTTGGTTAAGTACAGTATTAGTTCTCAAAGAAATTTTTTTGAGGAAAAAGCTGTGTGGATAATGCCACTATGGGAAGTCTGCTTATGGAATCTTGTTCTCTTGAAGTGATTTAGGGACTGAAAGAGTTTAATGTCATGGGGGAGAGCTGTGGCTAGTACTGATAGGAAAGTAACTTGTGATTAAAGAATTCTGAATCTCCTGGACTTAGGTCCTCCAACACGTCATAATCCTGTCCTCATAAAAAATGTTGAGAATAAATCATAACTATAAAAAGCACTGAAATTGTGTTGAGTGGAAATAACCTTAGTGTTAACTCCCTTCACTGCACTGCATAGCCACATTCTAAATTTAAGGAAGACAGGAGTGAAATCACTCGAAGTCACTGGTTTTAAACCTAAAGGTCATGATCCATTTAGAGGGATGCAGAATCAATTCAGTGGGTCAAGCATTTAAACAAAGAAGAGAGAAATAGGAAAGAAACGTAACTGTAGTATCACAGGTAATAAGGTGTTAGGTATTATTTTGGAAATTTTTGTTTTGGTTTCATATCTTTCTGTTGCTATGTGTACTAGTTTGTGTTATAAAATACATTTCTGTGGGACTGGATTGGAAAAGCTTGAAACTCATTGGTTTAAAAAGTAGCATGCCCCATATTTACAAAATTAGTAGACTGCTACTATCATGTTCATGGAAGTATCTTGCTCCCTTGAAGTGATTTTGGGGGTGAAAGAGTTCAGTATGAGAATAGTAGGTTACCAAACTCCCATACATTCTAGCAGCTGCCTTTTGTCTAATAATGATTAGGATTATATTACTATTAGGATTTTGATGTCCTTTAGGCATCAGCTAAAACCTAAATCTTTATTTTTTATTTATTTTTTCATGGATTCTTTTTAAAAAATATTTTTATTGAAGTATATTCAGTTTACAATGTTGTATCAGTTTACGGTGTACAGCACAATGCTTCAGTCATATAGGAACAGATGTTCATTTTCATGTTCTTTTTCATCGTAAGTTATTACAAGATACTGAATATTATTCCCTGTGCTATATGGTATAAACTTGTCATTTATCTACTATATATATATTAGTTGGTGTCTGCAAGTAACTTCCAATTTATCCCTTTCCCCCTCTCCCCTCCCCTGTAACCATAAGTTTGTTTTCTATGTCTGTGGGTCTGTTTCTGTTTTGCAGATAAGTCTGTCTTCTTTTTTTTTTTTTAGATTCCACATATAAGTAATACCATATGGTATTTTCCTTCCTCTTTTTGGCTTACTTAGAATGACATTCTCCAGGTCCATCCACGTTGCTGCAAATGGCATTATTTTATTTTTTATGGCTGAGTAGTGTTCCATTGTATAAATATACCACAGCTTCTTTATCCAGTCATCTGTCAGTGGACATTTAGATTGCTTCCATGTCTTGGCTATTGTATATAGTGCTGCTATGAACATTGGGGTGCATGTATTTTTTTGAATTAGAGTTCCCTCCAGATACATACCCAGAAGTGGGATTGCTGGATCATATGGTAAATCTGTTTTTAGTTTTTCAAGGAATCTCCATACTGTTTTCCATAATGGCTGCACCAAACTACATTCCCACCAGCAGTGTAGGAGGGTTCCCTTTTCTCCACAGCCTCTCCAGCGTTTTTCGTTCATGGACTTTTGAATGATGGCCATTCTGACCGGTGGGAGGTGATACCTCATTATCGTTTTGATTTGCATTTCTCTGATAATTAGTGATATAGAGCATTTTTTCATGTGCCTATTGGCCATTTGTATGTCTTCATTGGAGAATTGTTTGTTTAGGTCTTCTGCCCATTTTTGGATTGGATTTTTGTTGTTGTTGTTGTTATTAAGTTGTATGGGCTGTTTATATATTCTGGAAATTAAGCCCTTGTCAGTTTCATCTTTTGCAAATGTTTTCTCCCATTCTGTAGGTTGTCTTTTTGTTTTGCTTATGGTTTCCTTTGCTGTGCAAAAGCTTATAAGTTTAATTAGGTCCCCTTTGTTTTATTTTTTGCTTTTATTTCTGTTGCTTGGGTAGATTGCCCTAGAACATGCTGAGATTTATGTTGGATAATGTTTTGCCTGTGTTTTCTTCTGAAGGTTTATAGTGTCTTATCTTATGTTTCAGTCTTTAAGCCATTTTGAGTTTATTTTTGTGTATGGTGTGAGGGAGTATTCTAATTTTATTGATTTATGTGCAGCTGTCCAGTTTTCCCAACACTATTTGTTGAAGAGACTTTGTTTACTCCATTGTATGTTCTTTCCTCCTTTGGTAGAGCTTAATTGACCAAAATTTTGTGAAACACCAATCTTTAGATTGGAAATGGGATGAATAAAATGAAAAAGGCTGATTAGTTTACTCATCCTTATTTGACAGTAGCTTCTTAACGTTAATATTTTGAATCTTCATACTAAAGTTTATCTTTTTTTCCTTTAACATTATAATTGTGAAAGATTTATGGGATTCTTTGCTACCATTTTACATACATTTCATTGGGTGAAGTATTTTGTTTTTTTCCTCTAGAGGAATATATTTCCAATTTTATAACTAAGTGTGAAGGAAAGAGTGCTTTACTTGTGGAAGTTTTATTGAAGCTGTTAAGCAAGGTTTGGAGATTAAACACCCACAGACACCCACACACACCCACAGACACACATATACACAGACATTATTTTGTGACTATTCTATGTCCCTTTTAGATAAAGAAATGAAAGCACAGATTGGTGAAATAATTTTCCTGGAATTGTGCAATAAGCTAGTGGCCTTCATAGATGACCATTTATAGTTCTTGTATTTCCAGAGACACAATGTGTAGATTAAGTTGAAATAAACAAAATCCTAAGTGTTGTAATTATAAATACATATGTAGGTGTATAGAGACAAAGAAATGTATTTCTGTAAGTAAAAAAGATGTGGTGGGAAATTGTAATTATATTAAGCTCTTACGCTATCTCTATCTAGATGTTTATCTGTAGTCATGACCTAGCTGTACAATTTTAGTTTGTTGTATGTTACCATATATCCAAGGTATATTTGGCCAGGAACATAAATTGTGAAAAGAAAACTCTTGGGATGGCACTGAATTGTAATGTGTTAAGTGATCCTCTGCCCGTAAACACTGAGAATGAAGAATTGAGAGAGTGCTGAATACTGTCGGGAGGCCTGGGTTCCTATTCTCTACTCTGACACAAGCCCATCTGGATGAGCTCAGACACACCTTTCCACTTTGGGGCCTCTGTAAAATGAAAATGTGGGCTTGATCTCTGAAGGTCTCTTCAGCATTTAGATTGTATGCCTCCCCAGGGCTGGAATATTGCATCAGAACCCAGCCTGGGGTTGGTGCTATTAGCGAGGCCCCCAAGGAACTGCCTCATCCTGTTTTCCAAGGAGATAGCATACATTACCCCACAGAGCCCTCCAGTGCGGTGAGCTGCCAGTGTTGTGAGGTGCTTCTTCACTGGGGACTAGCCTGGGTTGTTTGTAGTAACCTAGAAGGATCTTGGAATGAGGCCGGGAGATGTAATTTCTGTGACCAACAAGTTGCCTATTCAGAGAACTTGCTAGAACCCATCTAAGTACAGTATCATTCTGTCATTGAAATAAGAGAATGTAGGAGGAGAACCTCTTAAGGAGATCAAGGACTTTGAATTCAAGGACTCCGATTATCTTCTTACAGCAATTGCAAAGAAGATACGCTTTTGCTGAAAATAATTTTGTAAATGTTAGCAAAGAATGCCTTCATATTTTAATAGGCTTTTAAAAAATTAAAGTAGTTTGCATTTGTTGATTCTTTGCTCTTTCTCTAATACGAGTTATGTTACTTTTTTGCTCAGTCAGTGCTGTGAAGAGTTGATAATATCTGCAGTCATCTTTTGATATTGGTAATCTCTATTTTCTGGGTGAGTTAGAACTAGAATCACCAGAGGAAAAGCTGATTGAATGATTGTTCTTCCATCATCCCATTCATACACAGTAACCATTTGGTTTGATCCCAGCTTTAACACTAGAAGATTCTTTATAATGATGGAAATTATGACATACCTTTGATGATGATAGACTCCTCTGCTCTTTCCCGGGTCTTAACCAACACTGCCACTGCTCTGCAGGACTGAGACTGTTCATAGCAACAGTGGGCTCTAAGGAATGGCCACCAAGAACTGTGAGAGGGTTGCAGATAAGCTGCGTTTCCATGGCTAGCCCTCTGGGGAACCCAGTACTTGCCTAATGCCAATTATCTTATGCCACAGCCTAATTGCTAAGGGTATAAATGTTTTCAACAAACATTATTACTATTTTTTTAATTGAAGTACAGTTAATTATAGTGTGTCAATTTCTGGTGTACAGCACAATGTCCCAGTCATGTATATGCATACATATATTTGTTTTCATATTTTTTCATTAAAGGTTATTACAAGATATTAAACATAATTCCCTGTGCTATACAGAGGAAACTTTTTTTAAAGTCTATTTTTATATATAGTGTCTAACATTTGTAAATCTCAAACTCCCAAATTTAACTCTTCCACCCCCTTTCCCTGGTAAGATTGTTTGCTATGTCTATGAGTTTGTTTCTGTTTTGTAGATGAGTTCATAGTGTCCTTTTTTTTTTTAGATTCCACATATGAGTGATATCATATGGTATTTTTCTTTCTCCTTCTGGCTTTACTTAGAATGACCATCTCTACGTCTACCCATGTTGCTGCAAATGGCATTATTTTATTCTTTTTTTTTATGACTGAGTAGTGTTCCATTGTATAAATACACCACGACTTCTTTATCCAGTCATCTGTCAGTGGACATTTAGATTGCTTCCATGTCTTGGCTATTGTATATAGTGCTGCTGTGAACATTGGGGTGCATGTATCTTTTTGAAGTAGAGTTCCCTCCAGATACATACCCAGAAGTGGGATTGCTGGATCACATGGTAGATCTGTTTTTAGTTTTTTGAGGAATCTCCATACTGTTTTCCATAATGGCTGCACCAAACTACATTCCCACCAGCAGTGTAGGAGGGTTCCCTTTTCTCCACAGCCTCTCCAGCATTTATTGTTCATGGACTTTTGAATGATGGCCATTCTGACCGGTGGGAGGTGATACCTCATTATCGTTTTGATTTGCATTTTTCTGATAATTAGTGATATTGAGCATTTTTTCATGTGCCTATTGGCCATTTGTATGTCTTCATTGGAGAATTGCTTGTTTAGGTCTTCTGCCCATTTTTGGATTGGGTTGTTTGTTTGTTTTTTTGTTGTTATTAAGTTGTATGGGCTGTTTATATATTCTGGAAATTAAGCCCTTGTCAGTTTCATCTTTTGCAAATGTTTTCTCCCATTCTGTAGGTTGTCTTTTTGTTTTGCTTATGGTTTCTTTTGCTGTTCAAAAGCTTATAAGTTTAATTAGATCCCATTTGTTTATTTTTGCTCTTATTTCTGTTGCCTGGGTAGACTGCCCTTGGGGAACATTGCTAAGATTTATGTCAGAGAATGTTTTGTCTATGTTTTCTTCTAGGAGATTTATCATGTCTTGTCTCATATTTAAGTGTTTAAGCCATTTTGAGTTTATGTTTGTGTATGGAGTGAGGGAGTGTTCTAACTTCATTGATTTATATGCTGCTATCCAGTTTTCCCAATACCACTTGCTGAAGAGACTGTCTTTTTTCCATTGTGTATTCTTGCCTCCTTTGTCAAAGGTTAATTGACCACAGGTCTGTGGATTTATTTCTGGGCTCTATTCTGTTCCATTGATCCATATGTCTGTTTTTATGCCAGTACCATGCTGTTTTGATTACTGTAGCTCTGTAGTATTGTCTGAAGTCTGGGAGAGTTATTCCTCTAGTTTCATTCTTTGTCTTCAGTATTGCTTTGGCAATTCTGGGTCTTTTGTGATTCCATATAAATTTTAGGATGGTTTATTCTAGTTCTGTAAAAAAAAAAGTCTTGGGTAATTAGATAGGGATTGCATTAAATCTGTGGATTGCCTTGGGCAGTATGACCATTTTAACAATACTGACTCTTCCAATACAAGAGCATGGGATAGCTTTTCATTTCTTTAAATCATCTTTAATTTCCTTAATCAATGTTTTGTACTTCTCCATGTATAAGTCTTTCACCTCCTTGGTCAGATTTATTCCTAAGTATTTTATTGTTTTGGATGTGATTTTAAAAGGGATTGTTTCTTTACTTTCTTTTCCTGCTAATTCATTGTTAGAGTAAAGAAATACAACTGATTTTTGTATGTTAATCTTGTATCCTGCTACCTTGCCAAATTCTTTTATCAGCCCTAGTAGTTTTTTGTGGAGCTTTTAGGGTTTTCTATATATAGTATCTTGTCATCCCCATACAGTGACAATTTTACCTCTTCTCTTCCAATTGGATCCATTTTATTTCTTTTTATTGCCTGATTGCTGTGGCTAGGACTTACAAGACTATATTGAGAAGAAGTGGTGAGAGTGGGCATCCTTGTCTTGTTCCAGATTTTAGTGGGAAGGCTTTCAGTTTTTCACTGTTGAGTACTATTCTGGCTGTAGGTTTGTCATAAATAGCTTTTATGATGTTGAGATATGTTTCCTCTAAATCCACTTTGGTAAGAGTTTTTATCATAAATGGGTGAATTTTATCAAATGCTTTTTTTTGCATGTATTGAGATGATCATGTGGTTTTTGCCCTTTCTTTTGTGGATGTGGTGTATCACAGTGATTGATTTGCATATGTTGAACCATCCTTGTGTCCCTGGGATGAATCCAACTTAATCATGTGTATGATATTTTTTATGTGCTGTTGGATTCTGTTTGCTAATATTTTGTTAAGGAGTTTTGCATCTATGTTCATCAGTGATTTTCTTTTTAGGTAGTGTCTTTGTCTGATTTTAGTATCAGGGTGATGATGGCTTCATAGAATGAGTTTGGGAGTACTCCCTCCTTTTCAGTCTTTTGGAAGAGTTTGAGAAGGACTGGTGTGAGTTCTTTGTATGTTTGGTAGAATTCCCCAGTGAGGCCATCTGGTCCTGGACTTTTGTTTGCAGGGAGGTATTTTATTGCTAATTCTATTTCATTTCTAATGATCGGTCTGTTCAAGTGGTCTATTTCTTCTTGATTCAGTCTTGGTGAACTGTATGTTTCCAGAAAGTTGTCCATTTCTTCTAGGTTGTCTAGTTTGTTTCCATAGAGTTGTTAATAGTATTCCCTTACAATATTTTGTATTTCTGTGGTATTGGTTGTAATTTCTCCATTTTCCTTTATTTTGTTTATTTGTATTCTCTCTCTTTTCTTCTTGGTGAGCCTGGCCATCAACAAACATTATTTGAGAACCTGTCCTCCTTCTAAGCTTTTATGCTCCTACTAGAACATTGCATGTAGATATCCAACAGGAACATAACTCAAACCAATATTATCTTTTTCTCAAAATTTCCTCTACCGTCTGAGGCTACCCTTCTTCTTGTAGTCTGCCATGGTTAGTGGTGACACCACTTAATCTCTCAAACTTGAACTTGAAAATTTGGAATTATCTGTACTCTTCCCACGACATACTTTCTGTATGTAATAAGTTATTAAAACCCTGTTTGTTCCACCTCCAGAAATGTTTTTCAAATCTATACTGCCTTTTGGCCCTGAAATACCACTTAAAGTCAAGCCCAGTTTATTTCTCCCCTGAACTATTTCAATAATCCTCTTAACTAAAATTTTTGTCTCAGGAGTGCCAGAGGGCCCCTGGCAGCGACCCTGGCCCCATCCCACACCCCAGGCCCGTCTGCCACTGCCATGGCCTCTGGTGCTCAGTTTGCAGAAGATGCTGCTGCTGGAGCTTAAGGGGCTGCAGGGGGAGCTAGTGGAGGGCTTCTGAGTGACCCTGGTGGATGAGTGTGACCTGTACAACTGGGAGGTTGCCATCTTCGGACCCCCAACACCTACTATGAGGGCGGCTGCTTCAAGGCACGCTGCAAATCCCCCAACAACTATCCTCACTCCCTGCGGGCCTTTTGGTTCCTGACTATGATGTTGCACCCCCACATCTATGAGACTGGGGACATGTGCATCTCCATCCCCCAACCCCAGTGGATGACCTCCAGAGCGGGGAGCTGCCCTCAGAGAAGGGAACCCCACCGAGAACATCAGGACCATCCTCCTGGGCTCAGCGAACCCAACACCTTCTCACTGGCCAATGTGGACACCTCTGTGATGTACAGGAGGTGGAAAGAGAGCCAAGGCGACGGCCAGGGGTACAAGGTCATCATCTGGAAGCAGGTCCTGGGCTGAGGTGGACACAGAGGGGACGGCGAGAAGGTGCCCACCACGCCAGTTGGGTATGGCATGAGACCGAGGCCTGGGTGCCGGACGGGGCTCCGACCTGCTCTACGAGGACAGTGAGGCCGAGGCCGGTAGCTGCTTTGGGGATGACTGAGGCAACGAGGGGTCCCACACCGCATTCTCACGAATAAAGTTACAGATTTCACCTCAGCCGGCCCGACTGTGGGCTCCCGGGCACCCAGGTCACCGCCACTGCCCCCCTCACCTCTGGGAGGGGTGCGCTCCCGCTGGCCGGCCTGGGTCTCCTCAGCTTCCAGGGGGCGCCGCCCGCTGGGGTGTCCTCGGGGCCGCGTGTGCTGCGCGCGGCTCGGGGGCCTGGGCCCCGCGGACCTCGTGCTGGAGCCAGAGACTTGCGGGCCCAGCTCACGAAGGGACAGGTTAGCTCGAGGTCACCTCTTCTCTGCTTTGGTTTGTTTGGAATCTAAATAAAGAGACATTATGAGAAAAAAATTTTTTTTTTGTCTCTAATCTCTTCTATTCCTCTCTCATGACGTTATCTTAAAAAAAAATTACTCTCTTGATTAATAACCCTTGCCTTTTGTTTTCATGGTTCTCCAGTTTGCTTTTTTTTTTAACCTCAACATTGTATTCTGGACATTTTTCCATAGGGTTTACTTAAATCTGTCTTCTTTTAATGCTGCACAGTATGAGTACATAAGATGTAACTATTTCTCTATGAATGGACACTTATGTTATTTAAATTTCTTTTGCTATTACAAAAGGATACTGACGTGGATGTCCTTGAAGATGTCTTTTAAAAAATTTTATTAAACTTTTTTTTAAATTGAAGTATAGTTGATTTACAATGTTATATTAGTTTCTGGTGTACAGCAATAGTGATTCAGTTATACATATATATATTCTTTTTCGTTACAGGTTACTGCAAGCCATTGAATATAGTTCCTTGTGCTATACAGTAGGAGAACATGTCTTTTTGTACGTAGGTGCAAGTATGTAGATATCAGAAAGTAGAATTTCTGGGTCCAAATGAATATACACTTAAAATGTTAATAGACACTGACAAAACTTTACGAAAAGTGCCTGTGAATTTATACTTTCAGTCTCCCTGCTTGTTTGGTTTTTTTTTCCAAGACCATTTTAAATCTGGACCTAATGTACTTCTCCTGGCCTCAGTTCTCTTGTAAATTGATGCGTTCACTCATTTACTTGGTCACTGCCAGCCACCACCCAAGCTTTTATTCAGTCAGATTGTTTGCCTGTTACCCTGCTGTATGCTGAGGATTTAGCACTGGATAAGACAGATACAGTCTCTGCCCTCTAGCCTCTTACTGCATGGAACTTTTTGCCATTCCCAGACCTTTTTTATGCATTTGCAGCTATTGTTCTCTCTTCCTGGTGTGACTTTTTTTTTTCCTTTTAACTTTTCTGCCTAGAGAATTTTCTTTGATCATTCTTTAACCCTTTTCACCAGCTTAGATTTTATCCTCTGTCATATGTTCCCCATCTCCCCTCACGTAGAGTTGGATAGGCCTTCCTTCGTGGTCTTTCTTACCACTGCACTTACATCCTTTTTATAATGTTTATCCTGAGGAGGTTTAATTACTCATTTATGTATGTGTTTGCCCGTGTGTGTCTGCAAGTGTATGTGTAGACCTCTCCTACTAGATCGTGAGCTGAGTAAGGGCGAGAGCTTACAGTGTTTACCTTATTGCTCCCCCAGCTTAATGCTTTAAACACTGGAGATGCTTTATAAATGTTGACTAAGTGAATGCATGGCAAGCTAAAGATGAATTTATTTTGTACAGGGCACTCTGGGGGCTTGTGAATGTGACTGGAATCTTGTCAGTCTTCAGGGACCTAACCGTGTTGTCAGGGAGATGAGGAACAGATGAGTGGCCCGCAGGGCAAGTTGTGATCAACTGTGTAGAAGCACAAATGAATACTGGAGGATTTAATGGGGGAGATTAATTCTCATGAGTGAGGTATTTTGGTAAATTTTCAGATGAAAAATTTTCTTGCTTGTGCCAGGTATTGTGAGGGGTAAGATACGGTTCCTGGCTTTGAGAGTTTTTAAGTCAAATTGGGCCTTAGAGTGGAGACTGCCCTGTGGGCCTGTTTTTGTATAGCCTGTGAGCTAAGAGTGATACTTGAATTTTTGAAGTTGTTTTTATAAAAGAATGTTTTGTGATATGTGAAATTATATGAAATTTAAATTTTAGCATCTGTAATTTTTGTTGGAACATAGGTACGTTAATTTGTTTACCCTCTGTTTTGACTGCATCTGTGCTCGAACAGCAGTTAAGTAGTTGTGACAGAGACGGTTTGGCCTGCAGTGCCTGAAATATTTATTCTCTGGCCTTTTACAGAACTAGTCTGCTGACTTTGTGGTTTGAAGATGGGAAAGATTCAAATAGAGAAGAGAAAGACATTTACATTGAGAGGAGTAGTTTGAGTTAAGAGAGTGGAACAATGAATACTGCAGTCATCTAGAAGCTTTAGAGCTGAAACGATGATCTAGCTTAGCCTTTTATTTTACAGATAGACAGAAGATCAAAAACTGTCAAAGTCCACATGACTGGTAAGGGGCAGTGTGCACTGGAGTTACTGGAGCAGAAGCTTTGCCGACTTCAGAGGATGATAAGATAATTGCTGGGGTAGGGCCAGATCATGAATGGCCTTGCCCTTGAAAAATGAGAGTTGAAGAACAAACTAAGAATAGACTTTCTCTCTTCTCTGAATGTAATCTTTCTTTTTTTCTCTTGTATTTCTAGAAGGCCTTTGAGCCCTACTTTGAGATTTTGGAAGTGTATTCCACAAAGGCCAAGAATTATGTAAATGGGCATTGCACCAAGTATGAGCCCTGGCAGCTGATTGCGTGGAGTGTCGTGTGGACCCTGCTGATAGTCTGGGTATACCATTTTGTCTTCCAGCCAGAGAGTAAGTACACTGTCCCCTCTGTAAAGTATAGTGGAGTTACCCTGGCTTTGAAACTCATGGCTAATGGGTTGGACTGATTTCTTGCCTGATTGGGTTGGTTTTGATTTTTTAAATCTGCTTAGTTGGAAAGCAGGACATTGCCTTCTGACTGGTAAAGTTTTAATGGGACTGTTGTGTAACTGTAACTGTTTATGTTGATTTTTCTGGTTTTGCAGTTTACGTAAAAACCCGTAAGGGATTAGTCATTGTAAGGATCCACAGAATGTGGCTTAAATGGTCTTCACGTTTAGTTTCTTGCCTAGAACATAATTGTGTCACCTGGAGTTCCCAAGCATGAATTTATTGCTTTCATTTTTAGGCCATGCTTTCAATAAAGATAATGTGAAATTGGAACAACACTCCTGCAGGGACCGTTGGAATGTCTTCTATGTGCCAGGCACTGCACCAGGCTCTAGGGTTATCCACACAAGTGGTGCAGGGTCCCTGTCCTCTTGGAGTTAACCTCTGCTATTGGGGGACAGTACACTTTGAGTTTCCTGGGTAGTGACTCACAGAGCCAGATTGACATGGGAAGAGGAGGCCACTTCTCAGGGAGTGTGGAAGATGAGAAGTCTGTTAGTGATCAGTTTGTAAATCCGCCATCCGTCCTGAGATCCTGCCCACACTCCCTGCAACACCCCCACCGCTGTCCCCAGCCTGGTTGTATGTTACCTCCTTATGAATTCTTTCCCCTCACCCTACAGGCTGTGTTTGGTAAATAAATGGTGGGAGTGGTGGTGGGTGTTCTGGAACACTCCCCTACTCTCCTTCCTCACCCTTAGTAGAGTATCTGAGTTAATAATATGGGTGAGAATTGCTTATCATTTCTCATTTGTTTAAAATCTATATAACTGTTGCTTCCCCGAGGACATCTGTTTGAAGGGGCTCTAACTGAATATTTTTTCTGCTTTTCTTCCTCTTTCTCCGGGAAAGTCAACTTAGAGGCCAGATTCTGCTTTCTTTCTTTACCATGCAGATAGCCATCCAGTTGTTCCTGTAACATTGCCAAATTATGGCGGAGTAAACTGTGCGTGTAATTAATGTGGAACTGAGACATGACTGCCCTGTAAGACTTTTAGTTCACTCCAGCTTTAAAAACCCTGTCCTTAGTTTCTGCTCCTAGTCTTTGCAAGATTTTCTCATAAACTCTGACAAATTAGACAGATTAACCCTTCTACTTCATCTGCTCTGTGGTTTAGAAATAGACACAACCCTTGTCCTTCGGCTCAGGCTTATTCCTTTCCTGGGAAGCCTTTGATTCAGTGCTGCTCGCTGCCCCACTCCTGTCCTTCCAGGTGAAGTGACCTATTCCAGAGGCTTCTAATGAATAACAATAATGTACTTTTCTTTCCTTTTTTATTGAGAGAAAATATATATAACAAAATTAATCATTTTACCCATTTTTAAGTGGTCAGTTCAGTGCATTAAGTACATTCACATCATGCAGCCATCACTACCATCCATCTCTAGATCTTTCTCATCATCATAAACTCTGTATCTGTTAAACACTAACTCCCCATCACTCCCTCTCCCCAGCCCCTGACAGCCACCATTCTGGGTACTTTTCCTTTTAAGGTGGCGCATTTGTAAAACCAAACTACGGTCAGAGATCTTGAAATTTATATTTCTTTGCTGTGATCAGTGTTAGTTTTAGGTATTCACTTCTGTTTTCAGTTGTGCAGCCCACGATGCCCATGTGTCTTTTGCATAACTGATAGCAGAAGTACTGCCATCTTAGGACCTGGTACTTACTTAACTGCCATTAGTGTTGTAAAAAGAATGTGTCAGCCTCTGAGCATGCTGTGAGAAAGTTAATAGTGGCAGTGTGTTAATGGTATGTGCTGTCTAAATCTGCGTGAGCTGAACTCAAAGGCATTGCGGTTGTTTTATTTTTAGTAGCATTTTTTTTTTCTTATTAAAGCAGTACATGTTTATTGTATAAAATTAGGCAATATAGATAATCCATAAGAACAAAATTAAAATCTTGTTACCTAGAGATAACCACTATTTATGTATCTGTATCTCTTTCTATGTCTGAATTGAGTTGAACCATACAAAATACAGTTTTTGTTGGTCAAAAATTGTTGAATATTGGCAATTTCATATAACCTTAACACATATACACACACAACACCTTTTTATTTTGTAACTTCCAACTTGAATATTAGACACAGATAGAAATGTCTTCCCTCCAGAGATTGGAGATAATTTTGATAGAATTGCCAATTTTTTCATCACCTGGCTCATGTAGCAGAAGTATTCTACATATCACTGAATACCCAGTTGCTTTTAAAAGTATATTGCCCTAGAGGAGTCTAAAAGTCTGGACTAGTAATAAATTTTGGTGATCTTCAAACTTTGAGTACCCGTCTGAGGAGGAGAGGGTAACTGGAACACAGGGTGGACACGGGGAGATAAGAACTGGATGTGGCGGGAGGGGATGTCAGGGGCGGGCAGGGTTTGCAGCCCTCTTAAGTTGTTCGCTCTTCCTTTATTCTGCTCCGTGGTTATCAGCTCATATCCTTATTAACTGATGTTGACTTTAACTGTGGGATTGTGCATAGATCATTCTTAGCCTGTTTCCTCACAGCAAGATGGGTGTAAAAATAAAATACCTGCCTTACCTAGTCAGGGTGATGTGAGGGCTGAGTGGCATAATTGGTGTGAAAGTAAATTATAAACTGTGAAGAGCTGTGCATTGTTGGTCTTAACTGGCATTTTCTATTTTATTAACTTAAAACATTCTAGTTACTTTTTTCTGTACCTTTGGGGACTTTTGCTTTTGAGATAATCTTTTTTGTTTGTTTGTTTTTTAAAATGAAAAAATTTTTAAAAAAATTTTTGGGGTAGGTAATTGAGTTTACTTATGTATGTATATATGTATGTATATATGTATGTATGTATTTATAGAGGAGATACTGGGGATTGAACCCAGGACCTCGTGCTTGCTAAGCATGTGCTCTACCACTTGAGCTATACCCCCCCACCAAGATAATCTTTTTTGATGACATGATCTTCTTATTTTTAATCTCTCCGTCTTTGATCCTGTATTTTGCTCTTTTTACTCAACCTGCACCATTTTATCTCAGTGTGTTCACAAAATTAGTGTATTCTTTTATCCTCCATCTAGTCACATTGGTGTACTTTTGGACACCTGACTGAGCTTGCTGATTTCCAGACCTCTTTTTACCTCATTAATTAATTACTTCAATCATTAAATAAGGAAGTGGTTCTGAATCTTAACAGCTTCAGCATTTTTAGAAATAGTCAAATAACAAGCAGCTTAAATAGCCAACACTAAGTTATATTAATTTGATGGACTGTTACGGTAACATTTAAAAAGACATTTAGGAAGAATTTTTAATAATATAAAAATGCCATAAATGAGAAGAAGATGTAATATTGTACAAACAATAAGATCTCAGCTATGTATTACAATATATAGAATGTAGGACTGAAAGGAAATACTCCAAAATTTAAACAAAAAACTACCAACAGTGGTTTCAGTCACTTTGTCTAGTTAGTCTGTGTCTTAGTTACCTGGTTTTGTCCCAGACATTTACATAGTGTTGACCTCAGTGCTAGGCACTGAAGGATACAAACTAAGCAAAAATAGCTATTAAAGATGCAGGGCATCATAATAAATACCAAGGAAAGTAGACACACATTCTGTGAGAGCTCCTTCTGGCCAGGGAAATTGAAACACTCAGATCTCCTAGGAAAGCAGGGAAGTTCATTCAGTTCATGCCTTGTATCCTTGTATAAAGCCTAGGTTTAGATTCCTTAGAGGTTCATTTGGCATAAGTGAAAATTCCTGCTGGGCATTTGAAGCAGCGTAGAGTCCTGGGAGTCCAGGACTAGGAAGACAAAGGCTTCAGTTAAATCCCTGCCCCATCACTGATTTGATCTGTGGCCTTGAGCAGGTTATTAATGCTTTGATCCTTAGTTCTTGTGGTGATAGGTAGTGCCTTCTCTGCCAACCTCAAAATCTTGTCAGAGTGAGTTCAGATATATATATATATATATATAATGTGAATTCATTTAAAGGTGTAATCGTCTATTTAGATGCCATCTTTTTATAATTATTTATGATGGACAGGATCAGAATTCCATATTTCCTATTTACTGCCCAAAAGAATGGAGTCTGATTGGTGTCCATGAAGTTGAAGGCCTTTTTAGGTCCAGAAAATGTTGCTGGGGTGTGGGTTGAATGAGAAAATGGAGCATAGATCCTGGGAAAAAAAAAAAAAAACATGGGTTGGTCATTTGTTTTGAAGGAGGGAAGAAAAATGTTGCACACCTGCAACACTTTTGATCCAGCAGTTCTGTTTCTGGGAGTTTATCCTGTAGGGTATACTCTTATGTATGCAGTGTGTTGTGTATTACAAGGCTAGCTGTTTCAGCACAGTTTGTAAATAGCAAATACTAGAAACAACCTAAGTTTCCATCAGGAAGGGGCATGTTAAGTAAGTTAGAATACATCTTGGGGGAGGGTGTAGCTCAGTGGTAGAGTGAATGCCTAGCATGCATAAGGTCCTGGGTTCAATCCCCACTACCTCCATTTAATATATAAATAAACCAACCAACCTAATCCCCCCCCCCCCGCCAAAATTAGAGTACATCCATCTAATGGAATATTCTACAGCTATAAAAATGAATGAGGAAGCACTGATCTTTAAAAGAATATTCCGAAGTAGAAAAACAAGGTCTAGTACAGTAGTAGTGGTATACTACCTTTTGTGTAAAAGGGACAAATATGAATATGTCTTTATTCTTGCTTGTATATTCATAAAGAAATTCTAGGGGAGTATCTAGAAACTAATAGTAGTGTTTACCTGGAGGTAGGATGGGGGTCTGAGGGATAGATGAGAATGTGTGTGTGTCTCTGTGTGTGTGCCTTTTTTTTTTAACCATGTAAATAAATTACTTATTCAAAAATTGAAAGTTTTTCTTTTTTTTTTTTTAAATGGAAAGAAACTACCTCTGCAGTCTGAAGGCAAGTGGGATTGCGGAGGATATATTGAATACATTCATACATTATGACTAGCAGGTCATACCCATGGAAATTTATTTGGATAATAGAACCATTTGTTTCTTTAAGGTTTATGGTCAAGATTTAAAAAGAGATGTTTTAAGCTCATCCGGAAGATGCCTATTGTTGGTCGCAAGGTAAGTAGAATCTGAGTGTATCTTTCTCCTCCTCTGCCCCCCACTCCCATGATCATTAAACCTTTTTCTATTTACTGAACCTAGGATTCTTAAGGGGATGAGTGATTTTTGTTCCCCACCTCCAAGAAACAGTTGACAGCATTCGGAGACATTTTTGGATGTCACAGCTGGAGGTGGCTGATTCCGGCACCTAGTGGGCAGGGGCCAGGGTGCTGCTGCAGGCCCTCCGGCGCACAGTCAGCCCCCACAGCAGGGGCGACCTGACTCACAGTGTCAGAAGTGCCAGCATGGAGAGGCCTGCCTTAACCCTTTCTCTGACATGTTTGACCAAAGGAGAAAGGAAATGTCTCTTAAGGAAGAATCTGAAATTAGACAGCCTGACAGAAGTGACACGAAGCTTTAGAGCAGTAGTGGGCTGGGCTGATTCAGATACTTAGCCAGGCTTGAGTGCTCCCATGGTTTAGATCAGGGTCGGGAACCCTTTTTTATAAAAGGCTAGATAGGAAGCATTTTAGGCACTGCAGGCCGTACTGTGTCTGCCACAGCACCTCACCTCTGCCCTTGCAGAGGGAAAGCAGCCCTAGGACAGTGGGTGGAAGAATGAGCCTGGCTGTCTTCCAGTGAAATTCTCTACAAAAATAGGTGCAGGCCAAAGTTGGCCTGTAGTTTGCTGATCCCGGGTTCAGAAACAGATAACAGAGCCATTCTCGTGCTTTGTCCATGTCTGAAGTCTCAATACTCCCTTGGCTGGATCCTCTCTACCCCCACCCATGCTGAGGATAAGACAGTCGCCTCTGCACCCTTCCCACAGCTTCTTTATCACAGAGAAGAGAAACAGGACAGGCCCCACTGCAGGCTCTAAGGAAGGCATATGATCCTTGATGGCTTCATTTCTCCCGGGTCCCTATCCTGCCCTCAACTTTCCTGCAAGCTTTTTTTCACTTTTGGCTTTCAGTTCCTTTTCCCCTTTCCTGGCCAAACCAGAAAAGATAGCAATTAGCTTCAACCTTTGACTGAAATCCATTCAGACCATTGTGCTAACCCTCCCAGAACTTTATATTTTCAGGTTCATTTCCTGTGGAGAAGTGGAGGAAATCATGGGTGGAGAAGGAGAATGAGAGAAATGAGGGCTTTTATTTGACCCCAAATCATATTAGGCCCTAAAATTAAATCTGCTTTAGTCCTTCTGGAATAAAGGGTAGGGGAGAGGGAAGGTACAAAGGATGGACTGAGCACAAAGGATAATTCCTTTTCCCCTTAACATTCCCTGTATTTTTTCTGCCCTTATTCATCACACTTTTCTCATTCAGTTTCAGATTTTGAGACAAATGCCTGGGGTTCCAGAACCCATTAAATTTGTGTAATAACAGACTTGGAAGGTACTTAGAAACTGTATAATCACCTTTCGGTTTTTAGAAGCAGATTTTGAGGCTCAGTGACAAGAGTGTTTTTTTTGAGTGAGTGTGTGTCCCTCTCTCATTCATTTACATTCACTTCCTCAACATGTGTTATTGCTCAGTGTCAGGTAGCATTCTGGGTGATCAGGAAGAAGACTTAAGTCCTTCCCTCCATGGAATCTATATTTCAGTACTAAGAAAGACAGAAAATGAATAGGTAAGCAAATACATAAGAATTTCATTTTAAAAGAATGCTGTGATGAAATTAAAATGCGATGGAGGTTCTGAGGCAAGAATTGGGGTGGGGAAGTGCGTGCTCTGCTTTCTAATACACCTCTCATCATTTTTGTTTATTTTATTACAACAGCATCATCTATGCATGGAAGCTCAGCTTTCATAGTTTGTTCCTGTTACATTTATGCAGCATAATTCTTCATATGTACAACTTTAAAAAATTATCTTTGTGTCCATCATATGCCCTGGCATCACCCAGGAGTGTGGACTCTGCTGCTGCCAGCACTTGCCTATCAGACTGTTGTAGACATGTTTTAAAGGAGTGGCTTTCCTTGTGGTTTCGTTGAGGGCTACCCCCCAGAACATCCTCTTGGATTCTAGTCATCCATGGCTAGAAGTGAGAAGATCTAAATGTTTGGAATGAGATCTTGGGCATCAAACTTGAGCAGACATATTGCTGAAACCAAGTCACTACAACACACACAAATTATAACACATAGCCACTTTTCCCTGAGTCTACAGCCCAAGAGTCTGTCATCACAAATAGCAGCCCTTGCCTTACTCTGCCTCCTTGCTCTGCTCTGTTCCTGCCTGCCCCACCTGCCCCCAGCACTTTACATTACCTGACTTTTATTTTCAGTCTGTGATGCTGAAAATAAGCTTCATGAGAACAGGAGGTTCTTTTTTTTTTTTTTTTCTCCACTAGATACTGCCTAAGTTTGTTTTGTTCACTGTGTAACCCCTGCCCACAGTAGTAGTTCAGCAAATATTTACTGAGTAAATAAGTGAATGCAGGAAAGAAAATGTCTGATGAGGATGGGGAAGAAATTAACCACAGTTGATAAATTATGTAGCAAAAAGGACCTTAGCTCCTCCTAGCACTTAAGAGTCACACAGTACAAGCTGTCAACCTGAGACACAGGTGACAGCCTCCCTGGCTCTTCCCTGCATGTCTTGTGCTTGTGTGTGGGGACCTGTGAAGGGCCTGTGGATTCCTGGTGTGGTCTGTGAGCATCTGGTGAAGAAGCCCATCACTTGCACAAGCACCAGAATCCCTTCTGCTGTTGCTTGGCCTGTTTTCCTAGCTTCTGTTCACGGTTCTACCTGGGTTTCTTTAGCACACACTGTAGCTGTTGCCAGGGCAGGAACAAGGTCCGAATATTGCCCTCAGAGAAGTGCTGACTTTAGCAAATGCAAGCCAGTAAAAGCATTGGCACATGTCAATGTGGCAGAGGAAAGGGGTGGAGGTGGGGGAGAATTGAGTGCATCTTTGACCTTCAGAGAGAAAACTGACGTTTCATACTTCTGAGAGACTATTGCCCAGGCCAGAAAATAGCTGAACAGTCAAAATGTCACTGTATCTCTTTAGGAAGAAATGCCATCCTTGTTGTGTAGCACTTGTGCAGTGCCCACCCCTGAGCAGCTGACTTGGTGCTGTAACTGGTTCTTCTGCTCTCCGTACTGTGTCCTTCCCTCTCCCTGTTAACTTTGTCTTCCTTACCTTTGGAGATCCAAGACAAGCTGAACAAGACCAAGGATGATATTAGCAAGCACATGTCATTCCTGAAAGTGGACAAAGAGTACGTGAAAGCCCTGCCCTCTCAGGGTCTGAGCCCGGCTGCTGTTCTGGAGAAGCTCAAGGAATACAGCTCTATGGGTACGATTCTCGGCAAATGTGCGCTCCCTGCTCCCTGAATGTGGCTGGTCATCTGGTCATCGTTTGATTTTGCAGAGATTTAGAAGAGTTCATCCCTGGTGATTCTACATTCATGAGGGCCCACTCCCTGTCTCAAAGGCCGAATTTCATATTTTAAAAATTACATTACATTCATCTTTCACCCATAAAAGCAGACAAATCTCAGAGAGAGTGGAACTTAGTTCTATTTTCTAAGCCTGAATAAAACAGACACATTAGTTTTTTGGAAAGAGAAAATATGTAATAAAACTGAAATACAGATTCTTACAGAAACTGAAATCTGTATAGAGGCACAAAAGAAAATAAAAAGTCTAATTTCATCCTCAAAAGATAAACACAGATGAGATATATGTATATAAGTATCTATCAGGATGTTGTTAGTGTTTCTGTGTAGTAAGCACACACACACGTATATGTATGCGTGAGCACATACGGGAAGGATAAATGTACCAAGCAGCTTAGTGTTCAAGAGTGTAGCCCATGGGCTCAGCCTGGATTCACATCCTGGTTCAGCCATTTAAAGTCTGACCTTGGGTGGGTTACTTAACTTCTCTATGCCTCTCTGTCTGTCTCTCTGCAATGAGGACAATTATAATAGTACTTACCTGAGAGGATAATTGTAGACCTTAAACGAGCTCATACCATGTAAATGTATAATGCCTGGCTTTATAGCATGTGCTCAGTAGTTGTTATTAACACAAACACGTTTATTACAAATTAAGATTATATTACTGCAAATACCTTTTAAAAATAGGCATTTTAGTTTGGTACAATTTTAGATTTATAGAAAATCTTCAAAGATAATACAGAGATTTCCCACACACCTCTTACTCAGCTTCTCCTCATGTTAACATCTGCAATAACCATGGTACATTTATCAAAACTAAGAAAATAGCATTGGTACAGTGCTAGTAACTAAACTACAAATGCTACTCCTGTTTCACCAGTTTTTCTATAATGTCCTTTTTTCTGATCTAGTCTACTCCAGGACACCACATTACATTTTAAAATATCTAATTGACATGTGTTGAATTTTTACATTGGATGGTCCAAAACTATATATAGTCCAGGATTGAAGGGTGATCTAAAGCAAGGATTAGCATTCTAGGGCCTGTATGTTAAAGATTTCTGGGATTATGAGGGCTGCTTGCTATACCATATTTCCTTCCCTTCCATTTTTAAGTGACTGTCCATTGCCATACTCTGTAGCCCCCATAAAAGAACAGGAAATGAAACCATATATCCTACTTTCGAAAGGCTGGTCTGAAGACATGCATGACACAGACCGGTGTCCTCTCAAGAAAGAAAGTCCAGCTGGCCACAAGCCAGAGCTGGCAGGTCACATGAGAACGAGGGATTTCTCTGGATGTTCGCTACTCAGTCTTCTGTTCTCATTGGAGCTGAAGATCTTGGCTTTGTAGAGCCCATGGCAACAGTTTTCAGCTCAGTTTTCAGTTAGGTTGCTTCTGTAGTTCTCACTGCCTGCTTTCACTAGGGCACAGCCATGTTGTCATAAGAGCACCTGAGACGCCCACATTAACAGATTTGTTAGTACTGTAGAGTGTCTCAGGAAGTAGAAAGTCAGACCTTATATTCCCGTCAGGAACTGTCCTCTGAGCTTTATCCCAGTATTGGCTGTGTTCCTGATGCTGAGCACTGCAGCATATGTTGCTGAGCACTGCAGCATATGTTGCTGGAAGCAGGTGGCTAATTCTTTGTGGGGTTCCAGGCTCGTCTAAAGGAGGAGCCCCTGAGACCAGGATGCTGATGCTTCCTATCTCACCATGGCTTGTCTAGTCAGGGATTCACTTCCCTGGCTTCAACTCCGGTGATAGTATACTGAGAATTTTGCACGTTTGTCTTACTCTTCTGCCAACTCTGCTCATAGCAGTTCCCATACTTCCTTTGACGGACTAGGGAGGGAGAGAAGAAGGAAGCCACTGCAGAAAAAAGTCACACTGAGCTATACAGAGAACAGAAAATGAGTATAGATAAAATTGTTCTGCTCTTAGCAGTTGGAGATAAGTCCAGCATTATTACTGGACTATCTTTATTGTACCTAGATGCTGTTAATATCTTTTTCATACAGTTGCTGATAGTAATTGTTGATCTTTCACCTTTATTTTGCTGTGATAGCTCTTCATTGGAATTCTTTTTCTTGATTTAATATAAGAATGCCTTTGGGTTTCCACTCCAATTTTTTTTTTCCCTACTCTGAGGAGTTTATTCCTCTTTCTTCTTTATTAGAACTTGTCTTCCCAAAGGTTCCTGCTTAATGATCCAGTCACCTTCCCTTTCTCTGCAGATGTCTTTTGGCAAGAAGGGAAAGCCTCCGGAGCAGTGTACAGTGGGGAGAAGGAGCTCACCGAACTCCTTGTGAAGGTGAACGAGTGCCCAGTACTTACAGGGAGCATGTGGCTCTGCCAATTGATATTCTTGAATATTTTTCTCTTTACCTTTGTAATTAAAAGAAAAATTACTTAAGGAAAGTTTATTGTTAAAACAAAAGAAGTTTAGAAAGTGTCTCTTTACCCCAACATAGGTGAATATGCATAATATTGTCAAAGATACCTTCAGTCTGTAGAAAAGTAAAGTGCTGCTTGTGTTTCCAGGCTTTAGAGATGCCTGTGTGGAAGGTAGATTACTAGGGAAGGTAGTCCATCATTTGAGATTATTAATGACAAGATACATTTTGTTGGATAAGAAAAGACAAGGGATGGAAACTTGGTCATAATTTCCTGTACTACCTGAGTCTCAAATCATATGACCTGAGAATGAGCAGTGGTCTCAGTTGTAATTCAGATAATTCTCACTTTTTGTTGACTTCAGAATTGCCTTTAGCTTCTTCTATTTCTGATGAGATTTATTTTTTTAACCCCACTTTGTCTATAAAATTAGTGTTGGACTGATGGTCTCTAGGATCTTTGTGTTTGATTATTAAAACTCTGAAACTGCTCATACCTTACTAAACATTACAGATTTTGCTTAACTGTATCTTGACATAATACCCTCTCCTTACTTCTATGCTTTAGAATCTTTCAGTGGCTTCCCATTATCTACAGGACAGAACCCAAGCTGCTTATGCAGCAGAAAATACAAACCTCTTTGTGAGCCAGCTCCCACCTATTTTTTCAACTATTACTGGTATTTTCCCTTATAAACACTACCTCCTGCCTTTTCTCTTTACTGAGTACACCTTGCTTTTATGTTGTTTTCCTTTCCCTCCTTCATTCTCCCTGTTCTAAATGACGAGTTCCTACTTATGTCTCAAGGTTCCACTCAGCAGACACCTCCAGACCACTCGGGGTGCTCATCGTTCCCTCTTTAAGGCCCCTTACGTCACGCACCTGCATACATCTGCTGTCACACTTACAGCAATAGCTGCTTCGTGCAGGCACTTTCCTGAGTGCTTCGCGTGTGTTATGTTGTTTACTTATGGCCAGACCCCCATCAGGTAGGTACTATAATTATCCCCTTTAGCATATGAGGAAACTGAGCCTCAGAGAGGTTACTTGGCCTAAGATAACACAGTTAGAAGTGATAGGTAAAGCTAAGATTTCAAACTGGGTCTGTTTGGTGTTTTAGTCTGTGCTTAACCGCATTTATACTTCGTCTCTTACCACAGGGTAAATAAATATTTGTGCATGTCTGTCTCTTCCACTGTATTTTGATCTTTATTTAGGTTGGGGAACATACTGTATCATTTCCCCAGTTTCTAGTGTTGTGTTTAATACTTAGAAACTTTTGTTTGGTGCATGATAATTTTTCCTATACAGTGTAATAGTCTTACTGCACATCTACTTGCATTTCTTTGCAGGCTTATGGAGATTTTGCCTGGAGTAATCCACTGCATCCGGATATCTTCCCAGGACTACGTAAAATAGAGGCAGAGATTGTGAGGATAGCATGTTCCCTCTTCAATGGGGGACCAGACTCCTGTGGATGTGTACGTACATGCAAGTGGCATCCTATAATCTGATTTTTTTTTAGCTTAAAATAGAGTTTATTAAAAGCATTACACAAATAATACATGATTGTTGTAGGAAGATCCAGATTAACAGCAAGTTTAAAAGACTACTTATAATTTTGTAGTCCATAGAGTATCAGCATTTTGGTATATATCTTCTGGATATTTTTTCTCTTCAGCTTTTTATTTTTGAGAAACTAAACTTACACTGAGTTGTTAGAATAGTTTAAAGAAGATCCTAGATTCACATCTGCTCCCTCCACTCCCCTTTCTCTCCCTCCGTCTTTCATCCTCCCACCTACCGATCCAGGTACCTGTATGATTTTGTCACACCATCTCGTAGTTTTTGGATATACTTCTTGTTTTACTTAAGCTAAGTTTTTGTTTTTGTTTTGCTATAAATGGAATCTCAGTTGTTTTAGGAATACAGGAAGAGGGTATCATTGTATTTAAAGATACACATGAGGATTCCTTCTTTCAGCTTTTCTTTCTAGTAGATGTTTGTTAATTTTCCTAAACTGTGATCGATAAACTTCTGTTTAGATTTGTTCCTACAAACTGATACTGCCTTCTCTAGAAAAAACTAAATTTCCGCTTATGCATGAGGGTTAGATTTAACCCAGGGTGCTGTAATGGTAACCTAGAGGTGCTAATCCTATCAAGTACTTTTAAAATCATTATAAAGTCTGCAAATTTAATTATTGAAGGGCCCATCCAAAGACAAGAACATTTGATAGTTAACTTTTTGTTTTTTCCTCAATAAGCCATGTTTTTACTTTTACATTGGCACAGTGAAAAATCAACATGTTCAGATACTCAGTAGCTAACAAAACTGGTATTACTGGCATTCATTTTCCAAAAAAGAATTCCAAAAGTGTTACAGACTGAACCAACCATAATCTAGCAGTGGGTTCCTTTTTGGCATTTAGATGAACGGGTGGCATAGAGGGGAGATGACAGTATACTTACAGGACGTAGGCATTCTCCTGTGCCATTGGACTCTACGAACTTTTAAGAGACCACAGGTTAAACAATCACAAAAACAGTTTGGCCTTATCCAGTAGAGTTGAAGATAGCCGTATCTTATGACCCTGAAATCCCACTACTTAGGCTATATCCTAGAAAAACGATGTGTATCAGGACAGATGTATATCCATAGCCGCATTGTTCATGACAGTTGAAAACAGGAAGTAATTCAGATGCCTGTTAGCAGCAGGGCGGGTAGGTTGTAGAACACTATGTGTGCTTCAGGCTGTTGTAGCTGTCACTCAGATTGCTGCTCAAATCACCCTGTTTTTGGTCAGTGAGAACTTCTTAATTTTGGCTCCTGGGTCATTTTGCATGACTCAGTTGGTCTTCGAAAGCTTCCTTTCTTTCCTCCTTTTTTATTTTTTGATGGAATATTTTCATTTGATGAAATATTCTAGGTTCACCTTGTACATTTCCTGCTCCAGATCCAGAATCAGCCATTTGTGCAAGAAACCCTAGTTCATTTATAACCATGTGAAATATTTGCATGGTTTCTAAGTCAGATTTATGGAATAAGACAGTGTAAAAAATTAACTGGAATAAAACCCAGAGAGGCAAACAGACAGTTAAGAGACATGAAGGATAGAGTGAGAAGGGCTAACACATCTCTAAGTGGTATTTAAAAGCAGCCAGAAAAAACAGAAAGCCTGTAAAGTTGTAACTATTAGAAAGCTGATAGTCTCAAAAGCGACTATGCCTGGGCCAGCTGCGGGCAGAAGAAAGATGGGCTGTGAGTTGATACTTGCTGAAGCTGGGTTACAAGTACAGGGGTTTTATGACTTCCTTCTTTTGGTGTGTGTAATTACTCCTTACTACTTCCATGGGTTTAAAAATTTCATTTACTGTATTTTTCATTCTTGGGAATTCTGTTTGGTTCTTTTTTTTTTTTTTTTTAAATCTGCTTGGTTGTTCTTTGTAATCCCTTTCCTTGGCTTATGTTTTGTTTATTTAAATATATTGCATGTAATTATTTTCTCTTCTGTATCTGATAATTCCATCATTCCTGAGCCTTACCTATGTGTTTCTGCTGGTTTCACTTATGTTGTCTTGTATTCTTACATTTGTGATTTTTTTTTTTAAACTGTGAGTTACTGATTTTCCCAGAAACTTAACTTTGAGGCCTAGATTGAAGTTAAGTTATTCCAGACAAGATTTGTATCTACTCCTGCCAGTTACTGGGGAGTTGCTGGGAAATGCTACTGCATTGGAATCAATTTAAGTCCAGTTCTTAGGCACAGCTTTATACTACAGAAGTAGTCTGAACTCAGATCACAGACTCAAGTAAAAGCTGTCCTGTCATATATTCTTCAGAGATCCTTATTTTTCTTTACCTGAGCATCTGGGTTGAGGAAAGTAGCTTTTCTTGCTGTCCTTTTCTGCACCAGTGTATGTATTACCCCTGAGTGTGGGTGACGTCCCAGTGTTTTCAGCATCTCCTCTTAGCCTCCTTACTTTGGGCAGGCCCCACATTTGGCTCCTGTTTATCTGTCAGGGTGGGAATGTGAGGTCTCTAGGGGTTGGCAGCAACTCTCACAGTTAACACCAGCTCTTGTACTCACTTATCTTGTAGGATTCTTCATTTTGCTTTGTTTGGGGGTTCAGTGTGTTCCTTTATGTTAGCTCAGTGGTGCATGTAAAAATTTTCTTAAATCTTTTACCAGGCTTTTTAGTTGTTTCAGGTTGGAGGATTACCCAAGGTATATAATGTATATTGCTGGAAAGAGAAGTTCCATGATTGTTTTTTTCCCGCGTGGGAGACCTTTGCGTACTTGAAAGCCTCATTCCCCCTGAATCTTCTCTTCCCCACATTTTCCCTAGGGTATTCAGCTGTCCTTAGAGAATGTGATTTCACAGATTTCCAACCATGCCTGTCATTCTTCTCTGAACACCTTTTGGTTATCTGTGACTAGCCAGATGGACATGGTTCTCCATATGTAGAATGGCACTGAGCTTTCAGTCTCTTGTCTTTTTTATCTGGGTTCACTAAACTTATCTTAAACCTTTCCTCTGAGTTAATATTTTTATTCTCAGCCATGTTTAGTCTGTTCCTTGTTGTTCCTAGTTTTTTTTTAAATTAATTCTGTATCGTGCTGTTTGGTACTTTGGTTTTTTAGGTCTTTGGTGTGATTCTTTTGTTTCAGGGTCCAGTCTTTCAGCTTTTGTTTTCTTGAATTCATGTTCTTATGATACTGTTCTGTAGTGAGAAACAGGAGGAATTTCCTTCTGCTCCTTAGGTTGTGACCTTCTGAGTTGGGCTTTTATTTTGCAGGGTACCTTTTTTTCCTTTTTACATATTTGCATAGTGGCCATTTTCTTTCATCTTGGCTCATGCTTGGGTGCGTGTCTGTAGACATTATTTGTTCTGATGCATGGTGGGTGACCTCTTGTCTGGCAGTATTTAGTTGAGGGGAGGGCTCAGCTAAAACCTTGTTCTACCTGTATTAGAATTATCTCAGAATAATCTTCTGAGATTTTGTTAAAAGTTACCTCTCAGTGTTCATGCTGCCTAGTTGGAAGAGAATAATACTCTTTGGACTTGGATGATTTCTTTAGCTCATCCTGTATGCCCGGAGTCCTCACTTTAGTGAGTCAGTCCTGGTGTTCTCTCTCCCCAGTCTGCATATTTCTCACTGGCCACCATGATCTGAAGATAGGGAAGCCCCTTCCACTTGCTTCTGAAGGTTTGTGGGGTATTCATGAGAATTCCCAGGATTTTGCTGCCTCCCCTGGACAGTTTCCAAGGCTTGGAGGAGGGATTAGAAACTGTGTTTTACTCTCTGCTGTGCTTTAGAAACTTATTTCTTTTTTTTTCATTGCCGGTATTTGAAGTTTACTGTGTTAGATTCTCTCTCTTTCCTTGTTTGGTTGTTCTTATTGCAGGGTTTTACTGCTTTTTTCTTCATTCTTGCATGTATTTGGAGGAGAGAAATTCTGTGAAATAGCTTCAGCCTTCCATCTTAATCCAGAAGTCCAACTCTGTGGGGTTTTCTTGCGTTGCTGCAGTTAAGCCAGGCCTCTCCCATTAGGATCTGTTTTAGTGCCGTGTCAGGGATCAGGAGGAGGATAGATGGAGTCTGATATCCCCAGTCTCTTCTGATGCCTAGACTTTTATAAGAGGACTGATTTCCTGTGGGATTATGTGAGTTTCTCACTTCAGTCCCTGTATGTCTTTTGATCTCTGTCTCTCTTGTTAAGCCACTTTGGTGAGGAAAGTTCAGAGGTGGGGAACAAGAGCCAAATGGCTGAGCAGTCTTAAGCCTCTTCTCAAGTAAGGTCTTAAGCTCTTCTCATTCTTTGTTCTTTAATCTTAAACTCTTATTTTTTATTAACTTACTTGCCCCAGTTAGGATGGATGAGTGGTGACTATATACTTAAAGAAATTAGGTTGCCATGGGAAACAGTCTTGGCTTGTGCAAATGCCATTGATTCCAAATAATATCTAAAAGAATAATTTTCAAGTAGGTCCTGCTCTGCTCCTGTTCTCTGACATACATATCATATATTAGAGTGAGGCTTTTTTTTTAAATGTTGAAAGATGTCGACTAATGTAATTATTGAGGCCCCTGTCTTCTTACTTCAGAGTTAGATTTCCATTTTTCTTTGGGTGTAGAGGGTAGAGGGAAATGGGAGAGTAGAAACGTATTTAAACACAGAATTTGGGGATCAGAAATAAAAATTAGAAGTAGAACTTGAGTATTCCTGCTTTTACGGTCAGAAGGACACTGGTGTTTGCCTAACAGATAACAAAGTTGATTTGATTAGTTACTGAACTGAGAATAGGACTTGTGGAGTGGGTGACTAGGGGGTTTGGAAATATTTCTGCTATGTCATTACTGGACTTTAGTGAGAGATCAGCACCCTGGGGACTTGGTCCTTTCCTGCCTTTCTTCACAGCTGGCTTAGCTCCTCATGTGACATTCTGAGGTTTTATGCTAGACCACAGGACACACTACGACTGGCAGAGCTGACCTCAACTGTAGGCAGAGAAATGCAGGGACCTACAAACAAGTGTCCTGTGCCAGAGTTAAGGGCCTTACCGTGGGGATGACGGTCACATGTTTCAGGAAGGCTTCCTCAATCACAAAATGACTAACTTTCCTCAGCTAATCTTCTATATAACTCCTGACCACTGGGGTTTTGTATCCAATGGTATTTTTGTCCTATATGTGGATATAATTTTAGAAAATTTCAGTCATTACCCACTCTCGTCTCATATTAAGCTGCCCTAAACATGAAAACGTAGAAAGTTTTACTTTTTATCAAAACATGTTGATGGATGACATTGAGGGGAATCACTTAGTCTCTCAGGGGCTCAGTTTTCTCACCTGTAAAATGGAAAAGCTGTCCAAGATTATATGACTCTTTGGAGACGATAAACCTAAGAAAATGTCCACCTAGCTCAGTGCTATGGCTTTTTTTTTCCTGTTTGTTTTGAAATGATTTCATTTTTACATGTTATCAAAGGATAGCCAGATGTGTATGACATGCCCGTGTTGGTCAGGTTTACTGAGAGTCAGATCGGGTGTTAGGAAATGTTGATTAAGGGTCTGTCAGGCGTGAGCTCCTGGGCTAGGTGCCAGGAATACTATTATGAACAGAGTGGTCTCCACCTTCATGAGTCTGTAGTCTAGTGAGGAAAACAGGATGAATGAAATGACCTCTTGAGTATTTTTGTATCAACTCTGGTAAAGAAATTCTCCTGTATCAGAGGGGCTAGGCCTAGCTTCAGGAAAACATTTTCTTTCATTTAATAACATTAGGATTTTTGTTTTAATTTCCATAAAGTTAGTAAAATTCCTAGAGGCTTCTGCTTTTCTCTTGTCTTTCAAACTTGACAAAACTGCAAGTTTACTTCCGAACGTCCTAATGTCTCTTCTTGGTCTCCTAATGTATTGCATAGTTGACTAGAGTTGTAACTTCACCGTTTCACATTCTTCAGTGGGCACAGAGGTTTAAATCAAAGTCAGTAATCTTGACGCTTTTGAATGGGGTAAAATGCCCTATCCTCTCTGCAACTGGACGAATAACAGAAATGTAAGTGGATTGTGCACAGGTGGGGTCTGGGCAGATGGGCATTTGTCCATACCGTGTGGAGCTTCTAATCATTCTTATTTAGTAGTTTTCACTCTTCTTCTGAACCAAGATTGGGCTTAGCCAGTAAGGTCAAGTTTTCCTTCTGGAAGATAGCAGTGTCTGGTCTACAGCTTGCATCCAGTAGCTCGTGTTTCTGCATCAGACACCATCAAGATCGAGGCAGGAAATGCCTGCTGGCGGCTATCCCTAACTCCTTACACAGATGGCATCTCTTTTTTATTACAGGTGACCTCTGGGGGGACAGAGAGCATACTGATGGCCTGCAAAGCTTATCGGGAACTGGCCTTCGAGAATGGGATCAAAACTCCAGAAATGTATGTACAGCTGTCCTGGTACATTTGTACAGAATTGTTTCCAGGAACCCCATGGATACCAAAATCCTTGGTGCTCAGGTCCCTTATATATAAGTGGCGTAGTATTTGCATATAACCTATGCACATCCTCCGGATAGTTTAAATCATCTCTAGATTATTTATAGTATCTAACATAATGTCAGTGCTATGTAAACAGTTGCCAGTGTGCAGCAAATTCAAGTTTTGCTTTGTGGAACTTCTTTTCCCCCTGAATATTTTCCATCCTTGGTTGGTTGAACTCATAGATATGGAGGGCTGACTGTATGTGTGGCTGTTTTTTCCCCTTGCAGGTTTGTCTGTGGTACTGCTCTATGAAACAGCCTGGCAATCTGTTTTCTGCTTCTTTACTTCCTCTGGCAATTCCAGTCCTTTTTCTTCCTGTCCTGTGCCTTTGACCATTATCCTTCACATTCAGCAAAATCCTAAGTGGGTCTGCTAGTTAATATTAAAGGCCACTCCTTTCCCCAGCCCCACATCTGTGCATGGTGTATGCTGTAGGCAAGAACAAGATCCTTTTTCTAAAAGTGGCAGAGTTATAGGACTACATCTTTGAATTCTGTGATATTTACTCTAAGTTTATCTGGCCTAAGGAAAGCTCTCTACTTACCTTAGCTCAGTGAAAGTTACTTACATATAGTGGACTGTTTCAGGAGACTCCCTAAGATAATTTCAGCCTGAAGGCTGTTTTCTGGGAGGACAAATTTAAAAAATCCTTTTGAGATTGACCCATATTGCCACCCCATGGACATTATTTTGATACCTGGTTGCATTTTTTTCTCTAGACCTGCTCCTTGTACAGCATGTTTATACCACATCTTTTGGGTTAATGTTTCTCCCACAAGAGTCAGGGACTAAGGGTTTTGTTGCACATGATCTCACGCTATGAGTCATACCTAGCTTAAGAAAATAAGTCAGGCTGCCGTCTTTCTTCATGGATTGATTTTTGGTGCTTGATGCTTACTCAGTGATAAAGATTTTTCTCAAAGGGAAGAGAGTAATGTAAGAGTGGAGTAATTGAGGGAGGTCTGAAAGCAAATGACTTCTTTATCTGTACTATTTGAAATGCTGCTTCCAAGTGTGTAGGAAAAATGGGGGTTTTGGTTTTTCACAGGATCATGGTCTTTCGGAGGTGGAGGGGACCATTGGTCTGATGCTTGACTGCTGCTGTAACATCCCTGCCAAGCAGTCTTACGTTTTCTGCTTCAACGTGTGTCATGTCAGGAAGCTTGCTCCCCTCTGAGATAATCCATCTTTGGATAGGCAGCCGTTAAGTAGGCTCGACTTTATGTTGATCTGATCTAAATTCTCTGTCCTTAATCTTTTACCCGGCAGCCCTAAATTATGCTTAGGATCCCTCCATGTGGCACTACTTCCGAGTTCTTCCTGCTGCCAGTGATTTCCTAAATTATAGGGAGAAGCTCTAGAAAACGTCTTGACTTCTTCTTGTTTGTGCTTAAAAAGAAACTAAAACAAACACTTAAAAATTTGAAGGAAAATAGAAGTTTACTCCTGGTGATTCAGGTTAGCCACTAGCCATGTTGTCTCTTGGACCCTGCTTTGATCTGAATTTCATCATTTTCTTCCTCCCTGTCATGTAGCATAGCCCCCCAGAGTGCCCATGCTGCATTTGACAAAGCTGCCAATTATTTTGGGATGAAGATTATACGGGTTCCACTGAACAAAATGATGGAGGTGGATATTCGGGTGAGTTCCTCTGAAGGGCTGCTGCCTGTCTTGGGCTGCGAGAAGCAGGAAGTGCACCCGATGACTCGCATTTTCCAGCATCACATGCAGATAGGCTCGAAATGCCTTTGATAGTAGCAGCCAGAGTTGCAAAACCTGCTGCTGGCAGTGGTGAGTCATTGCAGCTTCAGTCTTTCCATAGATGCATGAGCGCCAGTAGGAAGCCGAGACTAAGTGGAGACTTTAAAGACCTGGGTTTTGCTTCAGCACCATCCCTTTCTCTTCCGTTTATAAGATGAGCATGGACTAACTTGCCCCAAGCCTCACACTGAAGTTTTTGATTGGCCTGAGTTGGTACCATTGCCATTATAATAGTGTTTTTTTTCAGAAGTAAACTATCCAGTTTATTAGCACTGGCATTACTCACCCCCAGCCTTTACTAACGTTTTAACTGACTAATTAACTGACAAGTAAAAACTTCTGTATATTTAAGGTATACAGCTTGATGTTTTGATATATGTATACATGGTGACATAATCACCACAATCAAGCTATTCAACATATCCATCACCTCACACAGTTACCATTTTGTTTCTTTTTTCATGGTTAGAATACTTAAGACTACTCTCTAGATGTCTAAGCAGATTTCAGGTATATAATGCCACACTGTTCAGTATAGTCACACGGCTGCATTAGTGCTCCGGAATGTACTCGTCTTGTCTTGCTGAAACTTGGTACCCCTTGCCCAGCATCTCACATTCCCCTCATCCTCCGGCTCCTGGCATCCAGTCTGCTCTTTGCTTCTATGAGTTTGACTGTTTCAGATTCCACATGTGAGTGAGATCATGCGGTGTTTGTCCCTCTGTGTCTGGCTTATTTAACTTAGCATACTGTCCTCCAAGTGCACACACGTTGTCACAGATGGCAGGATTTCTTTCTTTTTTTAAGCCTGAATAATAATTCTTTGGTAATTATTTTTATGCCTTGCATTTATGTAGAAGAAGTTTCCAGTTTTTAGAGTGCTGTCAGAATCACATTTGAGCCTTCTGACAGCCCAGGGAGGTCGTAGAAGCTGTTAGTGTTATTGTAATGAGGAGACACCTTGGTTGAAGTTATGTAGTTTACTCAAGGTTTCACTGCTGTTATGTGGGGCCAGGACTCATATTTGGCTCTTTTGCCTCTTAATCCAATATTGTTTTTTACCCTCACGGTGATTTTGCTGTTTTTGTATTGTTCGCTCAGACTATTTTCCCCCGGTGTTTGTTTTTGGCCACTGTGGTGGGGAGGCAGTCTTCCAGGCTGGAGGAGTGAGGCAGGGGCATTAGTGGAACCGAAGCTCTAAGCTGGTAGCCTCACTTGCTCTTGGCAGCAGAAGAGAAGAGTAACTGATGTGGCTTCTCATTTTTTTTCAACTTTAACCCCGCAGGCAATGAGAAGAGCCATCTCCAGGAACACTGCCATGCTCGTCTGTTCCACCCCGCAGTTTCCTCATGGCGTGATAGATCCTGTCCCTGAAGTGGCCAAGGTATGTGGGAGAGATGGAGTCAAACTGAGTTCTCAAGTAGAATCTAATTGTGCAGTCCTTGGCAAATAGAAGTGATTTTTGAGTTGAAATTTCAGCCCAGTGGTGATGAGTATCTCTCATCAGCCCTGTGGTAAGCTGCACAGCTCTGCTTGAGCCTCTGACAGTGACCAGCTTCTGCCTTGGGGGAGAGCTATCACAAGGAAGAAGCCTTTGTTTAAACTGGACATTCTGAAAGAGTACGGACATTTCAATTCAGATCAGGAAGTAGTCTGCACTTAAGAGCATGCCTGCCTCCAAGAGGGTGGTGGTCACTATGCTGCCACATAGCACCCCTCCCTCCTGCCCTGCAGTTACTAGCGTGGGACCCTCCTCCCTCCGCCGCCTAAATCAGAGTGATGCTCATTTATTGCTTGATTTTGCAGTGAGTTTGAGGTTCTGCATATTTAAATATAAAACAGAAACCACATTTCAGATGAATTATTTCTAAGGCTAAATATATTTGAAAAATGAGCTTTATTAAGATGGTCAAAAATAGCCAGGTTTTTAAAACATGGAAGACAGTACATAATGCCCTGTGGCTATAACCCCACCTTTCCATCCATGTCTCATGGAGTTTCTGTTACAGGGCTCTAACTGATATTCTCTTATGGCCTTTGGTTTTTGGAACTAGCTGGCTGTCAAGTACAAAATACCTCTTCATGTGGACGCTTGTCTGGGGGGCTTCCTCATCGTCTTTATGGAGAAAGCCGGATACCCGCTGGCGCAGCCGTTTGATTTCCGGGTGAAAGGTGTGACCAGCATTTCAGCGGACACTCATAAGGTGAGTGAGGGAAGAGACCGCATGTTAATCAAAGTAGACAGTTGGTTATTTTGACTATTATCAATGAAGTAAGTTGGTTAAAGCATTAGCTTTCCTTGTAAGTATAAAACTAAATCTGGCTCTGTACTCTCACCAGGGCAGCTGATTCATATGACAAGGTACAGCGACAGGTGACAGGCAGTAGTGAAAAGGAACCTGCTATCTTTGTGTCGTATTGGCTAAGAGAATTTCTGTATCCAGTGACTGTATGCAACTAGGACATGCTAATGTAGTGGCCCTTATTCAAAGGTTCCCTGAAGCCTTGAGATCCTTGGGGTAGGGGGTGAAGGTGAGGTTGGTACCAGAATTCCTAATTAATGCTGCAGCTCCTATGCTCCTGGGGCTCTTGAATCTGAGTGACCAGAGTATATGGATGGAAGAGTCCTTTGGGAAAGGGATGAACTTACATGCTCAGGAATGTTGAGCTTGTAATGTTTGGAATGTCCATCCCTGCCATCCCTGGGGGACTGAGGCAAAGTCTACATCTTGACAGACCCTATGCCATTTTTCTTACCCTCCGTCCTTGGGTGGTTCAGGGAGTGAAATTAGTTCCAAGGTAACTTGAGTGAGAGTTCATTAGGAAGGCACATTAGTCAAGTACATAGTTTATTTTAAAGCTGGATTAAGTAGCTTCTAGATTTTGAGCACCATGGTGCTCTTAAAAAGGAAGTGTAATACTAAGCAAAAAAGATGGAAAGGGAGTCAGATCGTGACTGTAGTTGCTCCAGGTGACCTGAATTCTATCCTTTCCTGGCTTCCAGTGGAAAGTTATCTTTACTCCAGGGTGGTGTGTCATGACGGAAGCAGTGTTTTAAATAAGGAAAAGCACAGGCTGGATGAGAGACAGGAAGTAAACTTATTAATTGAACAAGACTTTTTTTTCCCCTGTGCCTCAGATTCCTCATCCCTAAAGTAGAGAATTTAAGTCCCACCCCTTAAGTTTCCTCTGCCCTTTAATAAATTATAAGTTGGAAATCTTAACATGAGTGGGAACACAGAGAACCTGACACACGAAGGGGAAACCTGCATGATGAGACAGATTCTGGGGCAGGGGCGCCACACGGAACTGCACACTCACTCACCTGTCTGCTTCTTCCCCCCGCAGTATGGCTTCGCCCCCAAAGGCTCTTCAGTGGTGTTATACAGTGACAAGAAATACAGGAGCTATCAGTTCTTCGTTGCCACGGATTGGCAGGGCGGCATCTATGCTTCCCCCACCATTGCGGGCTCACGGCCTGGCGGCATTAGTGCAGGCTGTTGGGCCGCCTTGATGCACTTTGGTGAGAGCGGCTATGTTGAAGCTACCAGACAGATCATCAAAACCACTCGCTTCCTCAAGTCAGAGTATGTGTAGAAGACTGGGAGTCTGCCTTGTCTCTTGCTTTGTCTACTAATAGGCTCGAGGCATCTGTCTGGCTAAGCACCCCAGTCCCAGCCCATCTGCAGTCCCCCACGAGGCTGAAGGTTTAGGATGCAGCTTAGGAGTGGGGTGCTGGCCTGGGAGGATAAGCTCCCGCCCTGTGCTGTGACCTGGAGGGTCAGATCTGGGCTTCATCTGTAGGTCATCTTGTTAAGAGTGTCTTAACAACTCGCAGCTCTTACCAAGTGCTGATGTTGCTGATGTACAGCTTACTGGTTAAGACAGTGGTTCTTAAACTTGAGATTGACTCCTAATCACCTGGAGTGCTTGTTAAAATGCAGATTGCTGGGCCCCACTCCTAGAACTCTGATTCAGTAGGGCTAGAACGTGAGTCCAGGGATTTGCATTTCTGGGAAGTCCCCAGTGGATACTGATGCTGCTGGTCTAAGAATTACAGTTGGAGAATCACTGGGATAAGA
This sequence comes from Camelus dromedarius, assembly GCF_036321535.1. Lineage (NCBI taxonomy): Eukaryota > Metazoa > Chordata > Mammalia > Artiodactyla > Camelidae > Camelus > Camelus dromedarius. Next base: position 33,089,314 of record NC_087443.1, on the reverse strand, counting down.
AAAGACTCGGAGAGGGGGCAGATGGAATGGGGACGGATGGGGTGTGAAATCTGGGGTTAAGGCTAGAACCAGGCTGCATGCTTTGCCTAATGTGTTCATGGGTTACCTGCCTGTCTGTGTGTCACCGGGATTGAGGCAGGAGAGCTTTCCTGAATCTTGAAGGTGAATGAAAGCAGCCCATATGCATGGCTCATTTTTCGGCCTGCATATAGTCCTGATACACCCATCTGGTGCAAACTGCTGTACCGTTTCTTGCCTTAGAAGGTACATGGATGACTTTTGAAAGAGAGATGGAGAGATTATTTTTCCAGGATTTTTTAAAAAAGTACATTGTTTATCCCTCAGATATCCCTGGGGGCAGATCATAATTTGGGAATTGGGCAGACAGGAGCCAGTGGTCCTGATTCATTGGATCTAGAGGGATTTGGGCCTTTAAATATTTGTCATATTAAAGGACCACTGATCTCAGTCTAGCCATCTTATTTTAGAAGATGAGAAAACTAAAGCCCCAAAAGGTTAGATTGTAAGGGAGAAATGGGATCATGGGCAGAGGAGTGTATGTACCTGAATTTCCTTTTTGTTCCTCTTGTTTAAGACTGGAAAACATCAAAGGCGTCTTTGTTTTTGGGAATCCTCAACTGTCCGTCATTGCTCTGGGCTCCCGTGATTTTGACATCTACCGACTATTTAACCTGATGACTGCGAAGGGGTGGAACTTGAACCAGTTGCAGTTCCCACCCAGGTGAGTGTGAAGAAGCCTCTTTCCATTCCTTTGCTACCTGATTTTTGAAGAACTTGAGTAGCAAGGTGACCTGCAGTATAGACATTGACTGCTGGAGTCCAGCTCTTTGTTGGCAACTGTAGGATCTGTAGGATGTCCGTCTTGCCACCTGGAGTTACTCGGTATTAGGAACAAGAGCTGTTAGTTTTAAACTCTGGCAAAATTAGGTGGCAGCCTCTTGAGGCCAGCGGTCAGTCACAAGATCTCCCCCAACCCCCCCCCCCCCAGACTCCCTCGCTTTCTAGGCTCCGTACTCCTGCATCCTTAGGTGCTCTTATTACCTGAGTTATACTGAGCTCAGAACCTTCCAGCAGGCCTCTCATCTTTCAGGCCTGCTACTGTTATCTTTAATATGTGTTTCTAACCTAAAATCTTCCATGAGCCTTTAGATAAGCACTCCACCCCAAAAGAATAGGTCTCTTCAGCGTCCTCCATGCACCCCTGATCCTTTCACACGTTGCCATTGTCAGTCCCATCTGGACTCTCTTTCCTCTTCACAATCCCTCTGTACCCCGTTCTCCCTCCAGGGGGAGCTAGAGTTCCTTCTTTGCCCTGAAGTCCTTCAAGACCCCAGCCCTGTGGCTGTATCCCCAAGGTTTATCATCTAAGATAAACGCATCCCAAATTCGTTGTCACATGATTGAAGGCATAGCACCTGACAGTTCCTGAGGGGAGGGGTGGACAGCGCAGGAGTGGTTCTTGATCACACTGAGAGCAGGAAGCCCTTGCGCAGCCCACGCTTGACAGCCCCGATGCCCAGGACTGGGAACAACATGGATGACCTCCGCTTGTCTCAGATAACAGGAAGAAGCAACCAGCAAATTTTAGAACTTTTTTCTAAGAGTCACCTCTCTGTCCCTTCTCCTGTAGCATTCACTTCTGCGTCACACTGGTACACACCCGGAAGCGAGTAGCCATACAGTTCCTAAAGGACATCCGGGAATCCATCACTCAAATCATGAAGAATCCTAAAGCAAAGACCACAGGAATGGTAGGGACACTGGGGTTTTCCTTCCTGTGGACGTTTAGGTGGTGGGTTTGAAAGAATCAGATGACCTCCAGTCTGTTCCTCCTTCTGCCCTTTAACCACAAATCTCTTTCCTTATTAATTAATGGGTATTCCCAGGGCTTTTAAGTCTCAAATGAGATATGTGAGATACAATAAGCACCTTATAAACTTGGAATTGGTATAGAAAGGCAGGTGGTGGTGGTGTCCATTGGAAAAGAGAATTTTGAGACAGGAAAGGCAATAAGCCTGTTTCTGCTGGACTTTTCTACACCAGACCCCATAGGATAGTTCTTTGGGCAGAAAGGCAGACTGGCAAGTGCCTGTGAAAAATGTCCTCCGCCAGCTGTCTTTCTGCTGGGATGGCGCCTGGGGTGGGAGTGGAGTGGGAGAGAGGAGGGCACTGGAAGGCAGGCACAGCTCCATCGTTGCTGTGAGCCCCTCCTCACTAACAACTGTTCTCTGACTGGATTTGTAGGGCGCGATCTACGGCATGGCCCAGGCTACCGTTGACAGGAACCTCGTGGCAGAATTGTCCTCTGTCTTCTTGGACAGCCTTTTCAGCACAGACACTGTAACTCAGGGTAACCAGATGAATGGTTCTCCAAAACCCCGCTGAGCTGGGACCCTCTGTAGCCCCGAGGGGCATCTGGCCTTTACAAGGCTCTCGGGGTGGGGAACAGGCCACGCGGTTTCATCTGGTCTTGCTCCACACAGCACAACGGAACAGACCGCGGACAGCTTGAGCCTCAGGAGTATTGGCATCCTTCTGTGGTTCTATAATGTGAAGACCAGAGGATTCCCTTACACAATTATTTTGCCCTTGTTCTAAATGTTACCCTGGGAATTGTTTTAACCATCTCCTTTTCTAACGTTTCTTGCTCTCAACTTCACTTAATCACTGTGTGGCAGCTCTGACCTGTCCTGACTCCTTGGGAGGCTGGGTAAGTTTTGAGACAGGAAAAGGTCTGCTTTGCTACCTCAGGCAGACGGCTCCTCCAGCCCCTCCTGGAGCGGTTAGTTGTCTCGCAGCCCCTCCTAGTGCAGCTCCTGTTACCCTCCCAGGACCCAGAGTGCCCAGGCTGTTGTTCCTGCTGTGCAGGGTCGGCATGGCCAAGCGGATCTGCTTGGTCCACCGGTCCTCTTCCATGCTTGCAGTCCCCATTTCATACTCTGTTGCCATCATCTTTGAAGATTCTTGTTTGAAATAATGCCACTGGTTTGTCCCTGCTTCCATGGACTGGGTTCAAGAGAACTCCATTTCCAGAGACTAGGACATTCTGGCCCTGGTGCTTGCCTCTCTGAATTGCCAGTGTTCAGAGCACACCTGAACCCTCTCCTGGGCTGGTGATGGTCAGAACCAGACCCTTTTCTATACTTTTCTGAGTATCAGAGTAAGATGAGCACCCAAATTCAAATGTGTGTCACCAGAGTTGGTGGCGGTCCTCCCCTCCCCTGTTGCTCTAAGCCATCATGTAGGAGAATGTTTGCTTGAAGGAACAGCTCAAAGCACCTTCACAAGGTGCCCTGACTTACCTGAGGTAGGTGTGAGGAGGGTGTGAGAGCCCCCAAGGTAAGGAAAATCTCTCTCCATTAGTGTGGTCTTCCTGCCTCTTCCCCCTTTATTCAGCTCCCAAAGGTACTACGGCAGTTAAGCCTCAGGTACTGCACTCCTCGGCCCTGGCTAGGATGAGATAAACCTTCTGGAATAGGAAAACAGGATGCAAGTGTCAGTTGTGGCCTGGGGTCTGGGATTCCTTATTAAGACTAGTTGCTCAGGGTGGTGCGGGGACGGGACCCAACCCTGCACCCACTTTCTCCCTCTTCCCTCTGCATGGGGCCCAATGTAGGCTGAGCCACTGTCCTGCTCTCATGACGACATACCGTGTGCCTTCCTCCTCTGCAGCCAGCAGTGATGGGCTATTCCTGACCCAGGTTCAAGGGGAAATGGGTCAGTCTTTCAAGGTTTTTAGCTGGGTAGAGGATAAATCAGGAGTAATTGTCCTCGGTTCCACCACCCTCCTCAGGGACTTCTAAATATTCAGCTTCTTCAGGCTGGTGTCCTCTAGTCCCCTTCACTGGGAGTGCTGGCCTGGAGAGCCAAGACACCCAGACTGCCCCCAGCTGCTCAGCACATCTGTCTGAAGTGTTCTTTAGCACTGTACTTCCTCCACGGTAACTGACCCACTGGCCGTGCCATTGCAAGGCTGGTGCGTTTCATTCTGTCTTTTGTGGATTCCAAGGGTGGCTGGAGAATGCATGTGTTGGAGGCTGAGCTTCTTCAGACATGAGAGTCATATTCTTCCCAGATGCCGAGCACCTCCTGAGAGGAGCTGTAGTCAGAGCTGTGCATGAACGTCCCTGGGTCTCCAGTGCGGTCGTTGTGTTGGAGAAAGCCCAGACCCAGAGTGGCCCAGCAGGCACCACTGTGGTTTGTCAGAGAAGCAGGTGCCCTACAGAGTGTGCTGTTGCTTCCAGTGTCTCCCCATGACCTTCCTCTGTGCTGTGACATTGCTGCTAAGGGGCGATGGTGTTTTTCAAAGGGACCTGCTGTGGCGAGCCACTTTATGATCATGAGCATTAGTCTGACTTAGTACTTGTGGGCTTTCTATTCTCTATGTATCTGTGCACATTAGTTAACACCTAGTCAGGCAGAGGTGGGTGGAATGTCTTAACATCATGTTGCTAGCAGATGTCACATTGGCCTCTGCAAAAATCAGACTGTCTAGTTTGTGCATTAGTAGTCGCATGAATATACTGCCATGTCACTTTTAATATGATGTTTTATACTTGGAAAATGGTACTTGCCTCTTTTAGATCTTTTCTCTCTTTAACCTCTTCCTTTTCCATCTCAATGCTTCCTAATTGCAGCAATACTCTCAAGAAGCAATTAAGTGATTAAATGTCTCAAATCCTAATCATTGTCGATGGTTGCATTCACTTGTTTATTTAGGCACAGCGCGGCAGCGCCCAACTGGCTGCTGGTGAGTGAGCGCCCCCTTGTGGTGAAATGGTTGTGTGTGGACACTGATATTAGGACCAATTGACAGACATGGGGAGCAGCAATTCCACTCAATTCCAAGCACTTCCTCTGTAGCTCCACCAGGAGTGATGGGCACACTGGTTTAAAGGAGGTCTGGAACTCAAGTCTTTAGTTCCCCAGGGCCAGGACCCTTATGTTTTGTCATTTCCATCCACATTTACTTATACCTTAATGATGGATTGAGCTATATATGTGGTGGTCTGCAGGCAGCTAGGCAGTGTGGCTGTCTCACCAAAGGACAGACTTCAAGCCTTGCACTGGGTTTGGGAGCTGATAGAACCCTTCAGCTACCTGCACACGTAACCACTGGGTTATTCAGGTTCTGAAGGCTGTCATTCAGGTAACCCAGCTTTTCATTCTGGCTTTTAGCCCACTCCTACTTTGCCAGAATCGAGCCAAGGAACGCCGCCTTTGCTATATATAGTTTTCTGCCAAATAGCTTGATTCTCTGAACGCCTGCTTGCTTTGGGGTGAACCCTAGAGAAAGAGGGGCCAGGATGTGCTTGGCGAGGAGAGGCATGGCCCACCCAAGAAGTGGTGTCTGGATGCTTATACCTGCTCCTCACACCTGGGACCCCTTTGCCTTCTCTGTGGGTCTTGGTAGCAACAAGCTGCTTTTAGCTAGGCCCAGTCGTGACAGAAGTAATGACGAAGGCCTAACTTTATAGCCACCACCAATAGCCTGGGTAAGCAAAAGTAAGGTGTGAAAGCCTTTTCTTGTACTTGCTGCTTTTTCATAATCTCTCCTTAACATCCTCCCCTATAATTTCAATTGCATTAATTTTAGAATAAATATTTATTTCTAAAAATTGTTGCTTGTGTCTTTGTCCCACACAAAGATGCTTAATTTAGCTATAGTGCTCTCGAAGTTGGCATTTTTCAGCCTTTTATCTCTGAGAGTAAGCAGAGGCAGGAAGGTGACATACACATAGTCCATACCTCCATGTCTGGTGGCTTGCCCCCTGATCCACAGTCATCAGGTCAAAGCACACTTAGAATAATTTAAGTCAGATGTGGAGCAGATGGGGGACCATTGTCTGAATCTTGTTGGTTTGATATTAAACTTTACTGAGAACTTGTTACTAACAGAGGTACTGGAGAGAAATCAAGATTGCAGAGTAGAAGGACATGGAGCTCACCTCCTCCCACAGATACATCAAAAGTCTACCTACATGTGGAACAATTCTCACAGAAAACCTACTGAACACTGGCAGAAGATCTTATACAACCAAAGCTGCAAAAAAGGTCCAACCACATAACCATGTAGGATGAATCAGGTTAGGACCTGCACCCCTGGGAGGGCTGTGAAAGAAGAAAGATTCCTTCACCCTGGGAACCGCCTTCCCTGGCTGAGATCAGCCGGGACAGACAGGGAGCTTCAAAGGAGCATGCAGCAGCCAGGCTGCAGCAGGCAGAACAGGAAAAGACCAGCAGAGTCAGTCCTGGCTACCTCGCAGTTCTCCCCAGCCTCAGACATGCGTTGCTGGTGTATGCGGGAGGCTGGGTGCTGAAACTTGGGCTTCAGCAGACAGACCTGGAGCAAGGACTGGGGTTGGCTGCAGGGAGACAGCCCGAAGGTGTTGGAGCATGGTCCAGACCGCAACCAAGAGTCTGCACAGGAAGGAGCCCAGGTCTGCTACTGAAGCCCAATTGCCAACACATGTGCAAAGAGAGGGGCGGGACCCTGCCACAGCGTTCTCGGCATGCTCACAGCAGGCATGGCTCCACCTCTGTGAGCCCTGGGAGTGCGCAAGCGCCAGTGGGCCCCCCCCCCCCCCGCGGGATGGTCTGAAATTTGAGCTGTGTCTCAGCGGCTGTGTGACTTCTGTGTATTTATGCTGCAGTAGGCAGCTTTGTATGCACAGTGGCTGTGGGACACCTGAGCAGATTACTGGTGCTCCCATGGCTGGCATGGGTCCAGGTGCAGGTTTTGTGGGCACACAGAGGCAGGGGTGGGGCCTGGGCTGATTGTACAGCTCCCAAGGCGGGTCCAGGTTCGTGGCTATGGTGGACCCCATGCCTGACTTTGGTCAATCTGTGCTGGTGACTGAGCACAGCGCCTGAGGGACACCTAGGCCAATTGCCTGCATTCCCATGGTTGAGATGGGGCCAGGGGAAGTGCCAACAGTGTACCTTGTGAGCCTGCACAGTGGGTGACAGGTGACACCAGAGTGCACTTCCCCATGGACAGCTCCTGCGGAGGAATACTCAGTGGCTCTTCCAGTGGGAGCACTCTTGTCCCACGACCTCACAGCCACAGTTCAGAAATGGATCTGGGGGCTACTACTCCAGCAACTAGGGAGCAGACCCTGCCCCAATAGTGCTGTGACAATCGCAGAGCAAACACAAGGCCCTGCCCAATATCCAGTCCAAGCTCTGGTCACCACACCAGTCACCCTTCCCCCACCAAGGGGATAACGACCAGCACACACCGAGGAAAGATGTGGTAGGCAGCCACACTAAAAACCACCCTCACACCAAAATAGTCTCATGCAGGTTACACAGAGTGGTTCCCACATAAAAACAGCTCTTCAAGACCCCAGTAAATGAGTCTCCTAAATTCATATAGTCAGAGAACTATAAGTAAAATGAAGAAGCAGAGGAACCACTTCTGATGAAAAGAACAAGAGAAATCTCCTGAAAAGACAAGCAATGAAACAGACCTCTCCAGTCTAACAGACTCCAAGTTCAAGGAGGAGGTAATAAAAATTCTGAGGGAATTAAGAAAGGCTATTGATAAAAATGCAGATCACTGGAAAAGGAACCAGAAACTATAAAGAGGAGCCAATTAAAAATTAGAAAACTCATTTGCTGAGACAAAAGCCGAGCTAAGGGCAACAAATAGACTAAATAATGCAGGAGAACAAAAAAGTGATCTGGAAGATGGAATAATGGCAATCACCTAATTACAACAGCATACAGACCAAAAAAAAAAACAAAACAAAACAATATATGAGATCCATGGGATAATATAAAGCATGCCAATAGATACATAATAGGGATTCCAAAAGGAGGAAAAAGAGAAAAGGGGATCAAAAATGTATTTTAAGATACTATGGCTGAACATTTCCCAAACCTAAAGAAGGAAACATACCTAGGTATAGGAAGCAGAGAGGGTCCCAAACAAGGTGATATTACAATTACAATGTCAAAAGTTAAAGATGAAGAGAGGATTCTAAAGACAGCAAGAAAAAAAAAAAGTTAAATTACAAAGGAACCCCCATAAGGCTATCAACAGATTTCTCTACAGAAATATTACGGGCCAGAAGGGAGGGGCAAGACATATGCAAAGTCCTGAAAATGAAAAACCTGCAACTTAGGATACACTACCCAGCAAGATTTAGAATAGAAGAGAAAGAATTTCTCTGACAAGCAAAAACAAAAGAATACAGCAATACTAAACCTACTCTAAAGGACGTACTGAAAGGTCTTATCTAAATAGAAAAGAAGCAAAAATCTATAGGAAAGAGAAAAATCACAATTTGAAAATAAATCACTTAAATAAGCCAGTACAGATTTTTTTAAAAAATCAAAAAAAAAAAAATTTGCGCAAGTGATGGTAACTGCAATGAATAGAAAAGGATAGCATGAAAATGTAAAAAGAGTACATCAAAGTCATAAAATGTAGGTGAGGGAACTATGAAGTTGTATTTTTTTTTTTTTGGATGTGTTTGAGCCTACATGACTACCAGTCTAAAACCAGTAGATATAGTAATGGATTAACATACTTGAAACACAGGGTAACCACAAATCAAAAAAACCCCAATAGATTCACAAAAATCAGAAAGAAGTGAACACAAGTATTATACCAAAAAACCCCATTCAGCCACAAAAGGAAAAACAGAAAGGAACAAAAAATACAAAATCAACTGGAAAACAGTCTAAAATGGCAATAAATACATATCTATCAATAATTACCTTAAATGTCAATGGACTAAATGCTTCAATCAGAAGACACAGAATGCCAGATTGGATGATAGAACAAGAATTTACAATATGCTGCCGACAAGTGACCCAGTTTAGGCCAAAGATACACACAGATTGAAAGTGACGGGATAAAAAAAGATATTTCATACAAATGGAAATGGCAAGAAAGCAGAGGAAGCGATACTCAGACAAAATACACTTTAAAACATCCAGCAACACATAAAAAAGATTATACATCATGACCAAATGGGGTTCATCCCAGGGACACAAGGGTGGTTCAACATACGCAAATCAATCAGTGTAATACATCACATCAACAAGAGAAAGGACAAAAACCACATGATCATCTCAATAGATGCAGAAAAAGCATCTGATAAAATTGAACACCCATTTATGATAAAAACTCACCAAAGTGGGTATAGAGGGAACATATCTCAACATCATAAAAGCTATAGATGACAAACCTACAGCCAGCATAGTACTCAACGGTGAAAAACAAAAGCTTCCCACTAAAATATGGGTCAAGACAAGGATGCCCACTATCACCACTCCTATTCAACATAGTCTTGGAAGTCCCAGCCACAGCAATCAGGCAAGAGAGAGAAATAAAAGGGATCCAAATTGGAAAATAAGAGGTAAAAGTGTCACTATATGCAGATGACATGATACTATATATAGAAAACCCTAAAAAGTCCACACAAAAACTACTAGAGCTGATTGAAGAATTCAGCAAGGCAGCAGGTTACAAGATTAACATTCAAAAATCAGTGGCATTTCTTTACACTAACAATGAATCAACAGAAAAAGAAAGTAAAGAAACAATCCCCTTTAAAATAGCACCCAAAGTAATAAAATACCTAGGAATAAACCTAACCAAGGAGGTGAAAGAATTATACACAGAAAACTATAAACCATTGATGAGGGAAATTAAAGAAGACTTTAAAAAACAGAAAGATATCCCATGCTCTTGGATTGGAAGAATCAATATTGTTAAAATGGTCACACTGCCCAAGGCAATCTACAGATTTAATGCAATCCCTATCAAATTACCCAGGACATATTTCACAGAACTAGAACAAATCATAATAAAATTTATATGGAACCATCAAAGACCTAGAATTGCCAAAGCATTACTGAAGAGAAAGAAAGAGGCTGGAGGAATAACTCTCCCAGACTTCAGACAATACTACAGAGCTACAGTCATCAAGAAAGCATGGTATTGGTACCAAAACAGACATATAGACCAATGGAACAGAACAGAGAGCCCAGAAATGAACCCACAAACTTTTGGTCATCTAATCTTCGACAAAGGAGGCAAGAATATATAATGGAATAAAGACAGTCTCTTCAGCAAATGGTGTTGGGAAAACTGGACACCAGCATGTAAAACAATGAAGCTAGAACAGTCCCTTACCCCATACACAAAAATAAACTCAAAATGGATCAAAGACTTAACACAAGACAAGATACAATAAACCTCCTAGAAGAAAATACAGGCGAAACATTATCTGACATACATCTCAAAAATTTTCTCCTAGAGCAGTCTACTCAAGCAATAGAAATAAAAGCAAAAATAAACAAATGGGACCTAATAAAACTTACAGGCTTCTGCACAGCAAAGGAAACCATAAGTAAAACAAAAAGACAACCTATGGAATGGGAGAAAATCTCTGCAAATGAAACCGACAAAGGCTTGATCTCCAGAATATATAAGCAGCTCATACAACTTAATAAGAAATCACCAAACAACCCAATCCAAAGATGGGCAAAAGACCTGAACAAGCAATTCTCCAAGGAAGACATACAAATGATCAACAGGCACATGAAAAAATGCTCAGTATCACTAATTATCAGAGAAATGCAAATCAAAACTACAATGAGGTATCACCTCACACCAGTCAGAATGGCCAGCATTCAAAAATCCACAAATGACAAATGCTGGAGAGGCTGTGGAGAAAAGGGAACCCTCCTACACTGCTGGTGGGAATGCAGTTTGGTGCAGCCACTGTGGAAAACAGTATGGAGATTCCTCAAAAGACTAGGAATAGACTTACCATATGACCCAGGAATCCCACTCCTGGGCTTATATCCAGAAGGAACCCTACTTCAGGATGACAATAGCCAAGACATGGAAACAGCCTAAATGTCCATCAGTGGATGACTGGATAAAGATGTGGTATATTTATACAATGGAATACTATTCAGCCACAAAAACCGACAACATAATGCCATTTGCAGCAACAAGGATGCTCCTGGAGAATGTCATTCTAAGTGAAGTAAGCCAGAAAGAGAAAGAAAAATACCATATAAGATCACTCATATGTGGAATCTAAAAAACAGAAACAAAAACAAAAAGCATAAATACAAAACAGAAATAAACTCATAGACATAGAATACAAATTTGCGGTTGCCAAGGGGGCGGAGGGTGGGAAGGGATAGACAGGATTTCAAAATTGTAGAATAGATAAACAAGATTATACTGTATAGCACAGGGAAATATATACAAGATCTTATGGTAGCTCACAGAAAAAAATGTGACAATGAATATATATATATGTTCATGTATAACTAAAAAATTGTTGTCTACACGGGAATTTGACACAACATTGTAAAATAATTATAAATCAATAAAAATGTTAAAAAAAAAAAAGAAAAAAAATACACTTTAAAACAGAGGCCATAAAGATAAAGGACACTATACAATGATAAAATGAACAATACAAGAAGAGGATATTATACTCATTAACATATAAGCACCCAATATAGGAGCATCTAAATACATAAAACAAATACTAAGAGAAAAAAGGCAAGAAACTGATGGGAATACAATAGGAGATTTTAACACCCCACTGACATCAATGGACAGATCATCCAGACAGAAAATCAGTAAGGCAACAATGACACAATACAAGAGTTAGACATAATTGATACTTTGAGGACATTATATAAAAAAAAAGAAACCAGAAACAAAACAGAATATACAATCTCCTCAAGTGCACATGGAACATTCTCTAGAATAGGCTACATAGGTCACAAAACAAGTTTTAACAAATATAAGAGGATAAAAAAAATTTCAAGCATCTTTTCTGACCACAAAGGCATGAAACTAGAAATCAACCACAGAAAGAGAAACAAGAAAAAAAAAAAAGATAGCATGGAGACTAAATAACATGCTACTAAAAAGCCAGTAAGTCAATGATGAAATCAAGAGGAAATTTTAAAAAAGACCTTGACAAAAATAACACTGAAAACACAACCATAAAAAAATCTATGGGATGCAGCAAAAGCAGTCCTAGGAGGGAAGTTCACAGCAATACAGGCCTTCCTCAAAAAACAAGAAAAATCTCAACAAACAACCTAACCTACCACCTAAAAGAATTAGAAAAAGAAAAAACAAAACCTAAAGTTAGCAGAATGAAATAAACAATAAAGGTCAGAGAGGAAATAAAATAGAGATGAAAAAAATCACAAAAGAATAAAACCAAGAGCTGTTTTTTTTAAAAAAGTTAAACAAAATTGACAACCTTCTGGCCAGACTCACCAAAAGGAAAACAGACAGAACGCAAGTAAACAAAATAAATGAAAGGGGGCAAATAACAACCAATACCACAGAAATACAAAAACCTGTAAGAGAATACTAGGAACAATTATATGTCAACATAGAAGAAATGAACAAGTTTCTACAAACATACATCCCACCAAAACTGAATAAAGAAGAAATAGATAGTTTGAAAAGACCAATCAATAGAACTGAAACAGAATCTGTAATAAACCAACTCCTTGCAAACAGAAGTCCAGGACCAGATAGTTTCGCTGAGGGATTCTAACAAACACACAAGAAAGAACTTACACCAGTCCTCCTCAAACTCTTCCAAAAGACTGAAGAAGAGGGGACATTCTCAGAGCTCTCCTATGAACCCATCATCACCCTGATACTAAAACCAAAGACACTACCAAAACAAAATTAAATGCCAATATATTTCATAAAAGTACATGCAAAAATTCTCAACAAAATATTAGCTAAACAAATACAAAAACAGTAAAGACTGTACACCAAAGTCAAGCTTGGTTCATCCCAGGGTCACAAGCATAACACAAATACTGACTGTGAGATGCACATTAACAAAACGAAAGATAAAATGACATGATCATCTCAATACATGAAGAGAAAGCATTTGATAAAATAGCACTTGATAAAACAGAACATCCATTCATGATTTTAAAAAAACTGACCAAAGTGAACACTCCTCCCCATAAGAGCTATTTATGGCAAATGTACAGCCAACATAATGCAAAACGGTGAGAAGATGAAAAGCTTCCCCCTAAAACCTAGCACAAGACAAGGGTGCCCACTTTTACCACGTTTGCTCAGTGTTAAAAGTCCTAGTCACAGCAATCACAAAAGGAAAAAACAAAACAAAAAAGGGTATGCAGAATTGGAAGAGAGGAAATAAAATAGTCATTATATACAGATGACAGGATACTATACACAGAAAACTCTAAAGAGTCCACACAAAAAATACGAGAAGTGGGCACAACATTGTAAAATGACTATAATTCAATAAAAAAAAGTTAAAAAAAAATACGAGAAGTGATAAATTCAAGACAAGAGCTCGATACAACATGCAGAAATCTGCATTTCTTTAAACTAACAATGAAATACCAGAGACAGAAGTAAAAAAAAAAAGTAACTTTAAAATCATAAACAAACAAGTACTCAGGAATAAACCTGAGAAAGGAGGTGGAAGACATACACTGAGAACTAAAACACTGATGAAGAAACCTGAAGATGATTCAAGTAAACTGAGAGACAGCCCATTCACTTAGAGAGGAAAATTAACACTGTGAAGATGGGGACACCACCCAAAGCGATTTACAGATCTAATACAATCCCTATCCTAGTACCCATGACATTTTTCACACAACTCGAACAAATAGTCCTAACATTTATATGGAAACAAAAGGCCCAGAATTGCCAAAGCAATCCTGAGGAAAAAGAACAAAGCTGGAGGCGTAATATTCCTAGACTTCAGAAAATATTACAAAGTAAAAAGTCAACAAATGATAAATGCTGGGGACAGTGGACAGACATTCCTCCTTCACTGTTGCTGGGAATGTCGTTTGGTGCAGCCATTGTGGAGAACACTATGGAGATTCTTTACAAAACTAAAAAGAGACTTCCAATATGATCCACCAATCCCACGTCTCAGTATAGATATAAATATACACACATATATCTCGAGGAATCTCTAACTGGGTAAGATACATGCACCCCAGGGTTCAGAGCAGCACTACAGCCAGGAGCCAAGACATGGAAGCAACCTAAACATCCATCAACAGATGACTGGATAAATAGCATATGGTATGTATGTGTATGTGTGTGTGTGTGTGTGTATATATATACACACACACACACACATATATATACACACACACATACACTACACACACATACAATGGAATAGTACTCAGCATAAACACGAATAAACTAATGCCATTAGCAGCAACATGGATGGACCTGAGACTGGCATATGACGTGAAGTAAGCCAGTAGAGAAAGAAAAATACCAATATGGTATCACCTATATGTGGAGTCTGAAAAAATGCCACAAATGAATTCATTTATCAAACAGAAACAGGCTCCCAGATGTAGAAAACACACTTATGGTTACCAGGCGGAAAGGAGGTGGGAAGGGAGAAATAAGGAGTTCGAGATTTGCAGCTACAAACTACTATATATAAAACAGAGAAACAACAAGTTTATACCGTAGAGCACAGGGAACTACATTCCGTATCTTGTGGTAACTGATAATCAAAAGACAAGGAGAAGGCCGAAATGCATGTGTGTGTGTGACTGAAACATGATGCTGTACACGTGCAGTTGTACAACATTGTAAACTGACTATACGTCAATTTAAAAAAAATAGAAATAATGCCATCAGCAGCAACATGGGCAGATCTGCAGAATGTCATACAAAGTGAAAAAAGCCAGAAGGAGGAAGAAAAATACCATATGACATCACTTACATGTGGAATCCCAAAAAGAGCACAAATAAACTTATTTACACAACAGAACCCGAAACAGACTCACAGACATAGAAAACAAATTTCTGGTTACCAGTGGGGAAAGAGGGAAGGGAGGGATAGACTGGGAGTTCTGGAATTGCAGATACTCACTAGTATATAGAACATAGAGAAATAGCGAGGTCCTACAGCGTAGCACAGGGAACTATCTTCAATGCCTTTTAATAGTGCATAATTTAAGAAATGTCGAAAGGAATATATACATATATATGTGTGTGTGTGTATAAATGAATCACTATGCTGTACACCAGAAATCAACACAGCATTGTAAACTGCCTATAGTTCAATTAAAACCATAAACGAACAGCATGGTATTGGCATAAAAACAGACACATACACCAAAGGAACACAATGGCGAGCCCAGAAAGAAACCCGCACACTGACGGTCAATTAATCTTCGATGAGCGAGACAAGAGTGGACCACGGAGCAGAGACAGACTCTTCAGCAAGTGCTGGGAAAGCTGGACACGCAGTATGGAAATCAATAAAGTCAGAGCACTCCCTCACACCATACTCAAGAAGAAACTCAAACTGGCTTAACGACTTAAACATTAAGACATGACACCATCGAACTCCAGGAGGAAGATAGAGGCAAACATTCTCTGACATCAAACCCGGCAGTGTTTCCCACTGTAGCTCAGTCTCCCAAGGCAATAGATACCAAAGCAACAACAAACAAGTGGGACCTACGCAAACTTACAAGCTTTTGCTCAGCAAAGGGAACCGTAAACACAAAGACAACCTATGGACTGGCAAAAAACACCTGCAAACGAAGCGACTGACAAGGGCTAAATTTCCAGAATATACAAACAGTTCATACAACTCAATAACAAAAAATACACAACCCATTCAAAAAGTAGGCAGAAGACCTAAAGAGACCTTTCCCCAATGAAGACATACAAGTGGCCAACAGGCCAATCAAATGGTCAATATCACTCAATACAGAAGAAATGCTCGGTGCCACTAACTACTAGAGAAATGCAAATCAAGACGACAACACGCTATCACCTCACACCGGTCAGAATGGCCATCAGTAAACAGTCCGCAGACAATAAATGCTGGGGAGGGTGGACAGAAAAGGGAATCCTCCTTCACTGTTGCTGGGATGTCATTTGGTGCAGCCATTATGGAGAACACTATGGAGATTCTTTACAAAACTAAAAAGAGACTTCCAATATGATCCACCAATCCCACGTCTCAGTATAGATATAAATATACACACATATATCTTGAGGAATCTCTAACTGGGTAAGATACATGCACCCCAGGGTTCAGAGCAGCACTACAGCCAGGAGCCAAGACATGGAAGCAACCTAAACATCCATCAACAGATGACTGGATAAACAGCATATGTTATATACATATAATATATATAAGTATACACACACAATGGACTAGTACTCAGCATAAACATGAATAAACTAATGCCATTAGCAGCAACATGGATGGACCTGAGGTTGGCATACGATGTAAAGTAAGCCAGTAGAGAAAGAAAAGTACCAATATGGTATCACCTATGTGTGGAGTCTGAAAAAATGCCACAAATGAACTCATTTATCAAACAGAAACAGGCTCCCAGACGTAGAAAACACACTTATGGCTACCAGGTAGAAAGGAGGTGGGAAGGGAGAAATAAGGAGTTCAAGATTTGCAGTTACAAACTACTATATATAAAACAGAGAAACAAGTTTATACCGTAGAGCACAGGGAACTATATTCCGTATCTTGTGGTAACCGATAATCAAAAGACAAGGCGGCCGAAATGCATGTGTGTGTGTGACTGAAACATGATGCTGTACACGTGCAGTTGTACAACACTGTAAACTGACTGTAAATACTGTAAACAAATGATGCGACTGACAAGGGCTTAATTTCCAGAATATACACTCAGTTCATACAACTCTGAGAAAAACAAATATCCAGTTAGGAATTGAGCAGAAGATCTCAATAGGCATTTCTCTGAATCAGTCTTATAGATGTCATAAAGGCACACGAGAAGATGGTCAACATTGCTAATTATTACAGAAATGTAAATGTAAACTACCATGAGGTATCTCCTCACACCAGTCAGAATGGCCATCATCAAAATATCTACAAATAATAAATGCTGGAAAAGGTGTGGAGCAAAAGGCACCTTCCTACATTCCTGCTTGGCACGTACACTTTTGCAGCCACTATGGAAAGTGACATAGAATTTCCTTAAAATACGAAAAACAGAGTTACCATATGGTCCAGTCATCTTGGGCACATATCCAGAGGGTACTCTAATTTTAGTTTTTTTTTTTCATTGAAGTATGGTCAATTTACAATGTTGTGTCAATTTCCCATGTACAGCACAAGTTTTCAGTCATACAATATACATATATTCATTTTCATATTCTTATTCACTGTGAGCTACAAGATCTTGAATATATTTCCCCGTGCTGTACAGTATAAACTTGTTTATCTATTCTATATTATACCTGTCGGTATCTATAAATCAAACTCCCAGTCTTTCCCTTCTCACCCCACTCCCCTCTGGTAACCACAAGTTTGTAATCTATGCCTATGAGTCTGTTTCTGTTTTATATTGATGTTCATTTGTCTTTTTTTTTTTAGACTCCATATATAAGTGATATAGTATTTTTCTTTCTCTTTCTGGCTTACTTCACTTAGAATGATATTCTCTAGGGACATCCATGTTGCTGCAAATGGCATTATGTTGTTATTTTTTATAGCTGAATAGTATTCCATCGTATAAATATACCACAACTTCCTTATCCAGTCATCTGTCGATGGGCATGTAGGTTGCTTCTATGTCTTGGCTATTGTAAATAGTGCTGCTATGAACACTGGAGTGCAGGTGTCTTTTTGAATTAGGGTTCCTTCTGAATATATGCCCAGAATTGGGATTGCTTGGTCATATGGTAAGTCTATTTTTAGTTTTTTGAGGAATTGCCTTATTGTTTTCCACAATAGCTGCACCAAACTGCATTCCCACCAACAGTGTAGGAGGGTTACCTTTTCTCTACACCCTCTCCAGCATTTATCATTTGGAACACCCTAATTTTAAAAGATACATGCAACCCAATATTCACAGTAGCATTGTTTATAATAAACAAGACATAGAAGCAATCTCAACATCCATGTACTGATGAATGGATAAAGATATGGTGTATATATACACAATGGAAAACTATTCAGCAATAAAAAGAAATAATGCCATTTGCAGCAACATGGATGGACCCAGAGGTTGTCATACTAAGTAAGTCTGAGAAAGACAAATAACATATGGAATCTATCACTGATCTGTGGAATCTAAAATATGATACAAATGAACTTATTTACAAAACAGAAATAGACTCATAGATAAAACAAATTTATGGTTTCCAAAGGCTAAGTTTTGTTAGGGATGGATAAATTAGGAATTTGGGATTAGTAGATACAAACTACTATATATAAAATAGATAAGCTACAAGGTCCTACTGTATAGCACAGGGAACTATATTCAGTATTTTGTAATAAGCTATGTGAAAAGAATATGACAAAGAATACAAATGTAATCTGAGTCACTTTGCTGTACACCAGAAATTAACACATTGTAAATTAACTATATTTCAATTAAAAAAAATAAAACTCAAAACTCCGTAGGTATTGATAATCTTTACTAGCACAAATTGGAAAGGGAGATCTGCTAGTCCTTCTTACCAACCTCTGCCTCTTTTCTGGCCCTTGATGCATGACCTCCAGGGTAAATAGGTTGTGACACTGCTAGCTGCCAGTTCCAAGTGACCCTGGCATTTGCAAGCTGGCTTATTACCCATGTTGCCACAGACGAGGGATCAAAAGTGAGGACCCATTGGGAGAAGGGCTTCCCAGTCACTTTTGTATAATTCAATATATGTGGAATGATACTCATGCAGCACATGTGTAGGGGTAGAGGTGAGGCTTCTCTGACGCCCCCTTCTCCCAGTTATAGCACATCAGTGACATCTCTCTGCCCTAGAGAGTTACAGGGCTGAGGGACCAATCTGTGCGAATCAGCTCCCAGACTGCTCAGATGGTAGAATGACTGTCACCTCCTAAGCTGCAGCTTCTGTTGTCTCCCTTACCGAGTCAAAGCGGCAAGTCTTGAGACTTTGGCCATATTTCTACATAACTGGAAGCCATCAGGAATAGAAATCTCCCTGTTGGGAGGGTGTGGAGAGAAAGGAACCCTCTTAAACTGCTGGTGGGAATGTAACTTGGTGTAGCCACTATGGAAAATAGTAGAGAAGGTCCTTAAAAAACTAAAAACAGAGTTACCAAATGGTCCAGCAATCCCGCCCCTGGGCATATATTTGGAAAAGATGAACTCTAATTTGAAAAGATTCATGCCCCTCAATGTTCATAGCAGCAGCCAAGACATGGAATCAACCTAAATGTCCATCAACAGATGACTGGAAAAAGACGTGTATGTATATTCAATGGACTACTATTTAGCCATAAAAAAGAATGAAATAACACCATTTGCAGCAACATGGATGGACTTAGAGATTACTACACTAATTGTCATCAGACAGAAAAAGACAAATATTTAATGATATTACTTATATGTGGAATCTAAAAAAATCACACAAACGAACTTATTTACAAAACAGACTCACATAGAAAACAACTTCTGATTACCGAAGAGGAAGTGGGGGGAGGAATATATTAGGAGTATGGGATTAACAGAAACACACCACCATATATAAAACAGATAAACAAGGATTTACTGTATAGCCCAGGGGACTGTATTCAATATCCTGTAATAATAACAGAAAATAATTGAAGAAATTATACCCAAATCACCTGTTAGTTTTCTGTACACCTCACACTAACATAATATTGTAAATCATCTATACTTCAACTGAGGGAAAAAAAAAAATCTCCCCGTCAGATGCTATAGGCTAGGAAGATGTAGTGTTAGGTCCCACTGTGCTTATAACACAGGTGTCCAGCTCGCTTTTATCTTTGTTCATGGTGCTCCCTCAGCCATAAGAATCCTACTCAGGTCTTCGCGGCGCAACTCAAATGAAGCCTCCAGATTCACCCTCATGAACCTCTTCGTGTTCCCTTAGCTCATTTCTTATCTTTGCATCTAGTGTTAACTTAAATTCCTGCTCCCTGGTAATAGTTAACCATTTTCCTACTTAATTCCCTGAGACCACAATGAACTTAAAGGCAGGGTGCTCTGGTCCCCATCCCCCCTAATGCTTTGAACACTGTCTTGCACTAAGTACTTTCAATGCCTGCTGACTCCCATTTGGATTGACCTGTGGGAAAGAAGATTCGAGAGCTTGAGGTTGAGGGAAGCGATGATTTTATTTGAGGCGTAAAGACACGTGTGTCTCTGTTACATAGGATGAGGATGACTTTAGGGTCCTGGTTTCTAAGATGAGACTTTATCTTAGACAGGGCTTCTATCACAGCTTTTTGGGATATGAATTAGAAAGGGAGCAAGACACCGCCCGGAAAGAAAATCATTACTGTTGCTGGGAAGTCGTAAAGGCAGGGCAGATGCTACTTAAATCAGTACACATGTAACAGAGCTCCAAAGAGGAAGAGGGTGGTGCGGGGAAACTGGTCTAAGTTCCTAGTGTTGGCAATGATCCTGGCCTCTCCTTCCATGGCAAAGACTGGCCCCTATACAAAGGCAGCAGGGTTGACTTGGCAGATCTGACTGCAGCAACGTCTCGGGACTCCCCCATTCCCTCTCTGGACCCCCAGCAGCACTTCCCCTTTCCCCTGAAGAGCTCACAGAGGAAGCGCAGGGTCTATGTCATGGACACTGCTACTTGCTCGATGAAGCTGGCCAGGTTTATGTCCCGTTCTGAGAGGCCCGCACATTCGTGGGTGCTCAGGGTGATGTGAACCTGAAACAAAATCAGAGGTTCGGAACCAGCTGATTCCACAAACCACACCTAAGAGCAGAAGAGTCACCAGCTCCTGGGCTCAGCCACACTAAGAGGAATCAGGCATTACAGTCTCTGCTGGGGACTGCCTTCCTGGTGAGTCTTTAACAACAGCACAAAACTGTCTTCAATTACACCTCCAAAAGTAGTGGTGACTTCAGCACAGGATAAAAAAGAAAGATCCAACTATCAAGAACCACCTAAAAGCTAAAGACAAGACCCAAAACCAATTCCAACTCCTAAATGCTGTCCATTTACAGACCATCTCTTCTGGCCTTAATGTTTTTAGAAAGAATCCAGTCTCGCTCATGTGCATGACAGGCATTTGATGACTGTTTCAATTCATTCAGCAGACAAGCTCATCTACTTGGTGTGCATGAGTATTCTTAGTTCAAGTTTATTACTTTTTTACTCTTCCATACCTCCACGAAAATTTTAGCCCTTTAGAGCTATTAACACTGAGTATGCCTGGTTCCCATGGCCTTTCCTTCCTTGGGGTTTGCCTTTGTAATGTCTAGTTTAACCTCATGTTAACTCAGTAGTGTTCCAATTTGCATTTCTTTAATCTGTAGTGAGGTTAAATATTTTCCAGGGGTGTTTATGTCCATCCTAGGAAGGAGATGAAAGGAACAGGAGCGGACAGTCAACCTATGTGTGAGAAGGGCCCACAGGGAAGAAAGCCCAAGGAAGGGGCCTTCAGAACGAGTTGAAGTTCTAGGCACACATCACTCACCTTGTTGTACACGTTAAACCATTCAGGATGGTGGTCCAGTTTCTCAGCCTGCAGAGCCACTCGTGTCATGAAGCCAAAAGCCTATTAGTGAAGTGAGATCCAGGTTAGTGTCCTGAGAGAGAGGACTGCTGGGTGCCTTTGAATGGCCCAGATGCAAGAGGACAGGCTAGCTCCCCACAAGGTGACCCTTCTAGCTTTCAGCATTCCCCCTAGCACCAGCCACTGGTTCTGAGGCTAGAGTTTGAGTTGTTCCTTCTGCAGTAGGAAGTCTTGTTTCTAGGATCCCCAACTAAGAGGAAACACCAAGGAGGTATTCTAGTCTTGGCCAATCTTCTGGTTATCTATGAAAATGTCTTCTGTTATCCACCTATTTCTTACTTGAACTGTCTCCCCTAAGGACTGTTTCTAAAAATTCCACGTATGGAGAGCCAAAGACCCACCTCCCCATTCTCTAGTCCCCAAAGATGACACTTTCCAAGTAAACTGGATTAGTGTAGTGTCTGAGAGTCCTGGCTAACAGGGTGTTAAGGGAGGGAACATGTTCTGGAGTGTGACTCAATTAGCCCCAGTCTCAGAAAACTCTGCCCCACTCTGGTGCATACCCTATTGAAGTCTTTGAAATGGAACTGCTTAAAGATGGCATCCCGGCCTTCCAGCTCATTCCACCCCACCGCCCGCAGGTTTGGCAGCAACTGGTCCCGCTCCTCTGCACTTAGCCTGTGTGCTTTGCCAGCCTAGGAGAGAGAAAACACAGGCTCAAGGACATTTTTTTTTTAACATGACAAAAGAGAGGGCCCTGGACCTTTGGGGAAATTTAGCCAGCCTCCTCTGGCAGCTCTGGTGATTCAGTCAAAGGGCAGCTGGTCTAAAGGAACAGACTGGGAGGTGGGGCCCTGGCTCATGCACTGATAGGTTCTTAGAAAATCCTGAACTTTAATGCAAATCGCTGGGAGAGAGAACACTCCCCACCTCCCCTGCCCCCAAAGCCTTACAGATGGCGCTCCTCCATAAAACAAACAAACAAACAAAACTAGGCTCTTACATTAATAGGGGAGTAAAAGAAAATTAAGCCCCTACTGTGACTCACTGTGTACTGAAGACAAAACTGAGGCCTAGAGCCACTCTTTCGCCACCCCCACCCTCAGTCAATGAAAGCACTGGTGTGGTTCTCAAGGTAGGTCCACGTGTCCACATCCCTGGGGCCAGGCAAAGGGACCACACTTAAAACACGTTCCAGGTGATTCTTAGCCACACCACCATCCATGACCACTGGCACTACCTCCTAGTGGGGACCCCACACGCTCCCATGCAGCCTCTGCTTCCCAGGTGCCAGGCCTACATTGCTCAGATTTCCACCTTTTTTTCTATTCTGTCAGCCTAGGAAGCCCAAGCCACAGAGCTCAGTCTCCAAAGTAGTATTAACTTGGCCAAGAACAAATGGCAAACCCCGTGCCCCAGCCTATTTACCTATTGTGCAAAATGCCCTCGAGGCAGCCCAAACTGGCACAATTCAGGCCATGAGTGGAACCCTCAGAGAACAGAAGGAAGCAAAGGTCAGTTCTAGCCTAAGATGACCCAGGTGAAATCGCTTAAGGGATTCCAGAATTTAGGCCCCTGAAGTACAACTACCCAAGGATGGAAAGTGTAGAGGGCTAATTACAAGTGAAATCAGTAAGGTCTGGGGAGAGAACATGAGGGAGGTTAATTTAGCTTTTATGAGGCAGCCCATAGACTGGAAGCCAGGTGGCCCTGGGGCACTCATCTCCTCCGGCTTGATGGGTAAAGGGGCACAAAAACTTCTACTTCAGGGATCAGCAAGAGGAGCCAAGGGGATGCTTTAATAAATTCCACTCTTATTAAGGGAATGTCATCTGCATTTTTAAAAGGAAACTGCCTGGGGCACACAGGCTTATGCTAGGCCTTCCGGTTTAGGGTAAAACTGGAAAAGCACTGCAGCGCTCCTTTAACTCGACCTTTTCCTCCCTCCTGAAAAGTGGGTTCTCTCTGGACCCAGCTGGCTTGGTCGTCCTCTCGTGGGCTCCAGAAGGCCAGTGAGGACAGTGGAGATCTGCATCACCACCCAACCCTGTCTCTATTCCAGAGCTGGCCCTGTCTAAGTAGCTGGTCCATGTATCCAGGCAACGGATGACCAGATGGCAACCAAGGCATCAGAATCCACCATTTAGTTTTTTGGCTCTGAAAGGGGTGTGCAGGTATTTGTGAGCTCCTAGGAGGCTCCCCTTTCTCTTTAGAGTCTTCTGGAATCCCCCACATTTCACAGCCTGGGGCTGTACTGACAAGCCCCTCTGAGATCTGGGATCAGAGAAGGGGCAGGGGTGGTGCTTGCTTAGTAAATCACAGGTCAGGCCTGGGCCTCTGGGAGTGTGTAGAGGGGTTACTGATTACCCACACCCTGCACCTCCGGGGCCTCAGTGCATCTCATCAACAGCTCGCTCACCACCTCCCTTCCGACCAAGCCGTAGCCTTCAAAATGCCCTCCCAGGTGTCTCCACCATCCTGACTGCTCCTGATGCCTTAGGGCCTAATGTTTTTCCTGTTTGGTAAAGCTTCCCGGGTCTAGAAGCTCCTTTCTTGCTGCCCTGCAGGCTCAGCATCACCTCCCTAGCTGAGCACGGGGCCTGAGACTCTCCTCGGGGAAAGCTCAGCCTGGAGGGCAGGTGGCCCTGAGTAATCATGTCTCCATTGCTGGGCACAGGCTTGAAGCCAGGAGCCAGAGGCTGCTTCCGAGGTCGGGGGACAGCAGAGGGCTTGGCCAGACCCTGTGCCCAGAAGTGCAAGAAGGGCAGTCAACAGGCACGCAGGGATACAGGGAAATCCAGTCTCCCAGTCCTTTGCACACTCACACAGGCATTCCCGCCCGTCCCAAGTGTTACCACAGACCCCCAACATAGGATAGACTGTGCCACCAAAGGGGAATGTGTCTGCGGGCTCACTGCTGCCCCTCCCCACCCCTCGCCCGGGTAACACGGCCCCATCTCCCCGAGAGACCTCCCCGCTCAGGGAGGTCTCTAAGCCCGGCCTCGCAGCACTCAGGCCCCAAAGGGTCACTGGCCTGGGAGTCAGGGGCAGGCCTGGGCTCCCGCCTCCCTGTAACCCGGCCTCAGCTTCCCCGGGGGAACCGCTAGAGAGTGCGGGCGGGGCAGAACCCCCGACTCTCGGAGCCGGGCGCGCGGCAGCTCCGCCTGGGGCTGGGAGGGACGCTCCCCCCACCCCCGGCCTGGGCCTCTCGGCAGGCCCGGGCTCTTACCCCCCGCCCTTCCCGCTTGCCCCCCGCCCTAACCCGGCTGCCCCGACCGCGGCGGCGCATGACCCCCCTCACCATTCCCGGGGCGCGGCGCGGCGCGGGCGCGGAGGAGCAGCAGGTTGCGGCGGAGCGAACGAGCGCGGCGTCCGGCGCACCAGGAAGCCGTCCGGCAAGGCCGCGCTCGGGCCGCCCGGGGGCGGGAGCGCGGCTGGGAAGGGGCCGCCCACCGGTAATTATTAACTCCAGCTGCGGCTCCCTTCCAGCACTTTCCTCGGTGCCGATGGTATGGGGAGTTAAGGATGCGGGCTCCAAATGTGAACTCCTGCGTTTGCATCGCGCTGTGTGACCCTGGGCGCGAGAATCCCTTTTAAAAAAACACCTTATTGAAGTATTGACCCACACAATAAACTGCAAATATTTAAAGCGTACACTTGGATGCTTTTTGACATATGTAGGCAACGATCCCCGCGATGAAGAACATGAAAGTAGCATAGCCTCTAAGTTGCTTCTTCCCTCCTCAGACAACTGTCGACCTGCTTCCATCACTAAAGACTGCATTTTCTAGAAATGCTATATAAATGGAAATCATACAGATGATACGCTTTTTGTACCTGGCTTCTTTCACTCGGCATAATTACTTTAAGGTTCATCCATGCTGTCGTGTATTATCAATAATTTCTTCCTTTTAATGGCTAAGTAAAAGTTATTTTATTTATTGTAAGTATTATATTGTATTGGATATGTACCAGTTGTTGGACATCTGAGTTGTTTCCAGTTTTTGACTGTTACAAATAAAGCTGCTGTGAATGTTTGCATACAAGTCTTTGTATGGCTATATGCTTTCATTTTTCTTGGGTAAATACCTAGGAGTAGAATGGCTAGATCATATGGCAGGGATAAGCTTATAACTTATTAGGAAGCAGCCAAACTGCTTCTCAAAGTGGTCAGACCATTTTACATCCCTACCAGCTGTGTATGAGAGTTCTGCTTCCTTTCCACCCTCACAGATGTAGGAATGCTTGGTAAGTCAGTCTTTTTAATTTTAGCCATTCTAATTGGTGCCCAATGGTTATCTCTCTGTGGTTTTGAGTTTCCTTAATGACTAACGGTACTAAATACCTTTTCATGTACTTGTTTGTCAATGGTCAATCTTTGATGAATTGCCTGTTCAAATTTCCTGCCCGTTAAAAAAATGCTTTATTTTCTTTTTGGGTTTCGAGAGTTCTTCACTCTGGATATGAGCACTTTATCACATATACAACTTGCAAATATTTTGTTTGCATTCTCACAATGCCTTTCAAAGAGCAAATGTTTTTAATTTGGACGAAATCCAATTTATCAAAATCTTTCTAATGGATTGGTATTTTGATGTTGTAACTAGGAAATCTTTGTCTAACCGAAGGTTGTAAAGATTTTTCTATGTTTTCTTCACATTTTATAGTTTTTGGTTTTATTTTTTAGAATTTGCAGGGCTTTTTAAGGGGGTAGGTAATTAGATTTATTTATTCTTAAAGGAGGTACTTGGGATTGAACCCAAGAACTTGTGCATGCTAGGCATGCACTCTACCACTTGAGCTATATTCTCCCCCTCTACAGGGCTTTTTAAAGTTGGGTTTCAGGAGTTTATATCTCTAATTGCTCGTCAGTTTTAGATATTGCAAATATCTCCTCCCATTCAGACATCTGTACACTAACTTTTCCATGATGTCCTTTGTTGGCAGAAATCTTATATTTTAGTGTAATGAGGTTTATATTTTTCCTCTTTTTATAACTTTGTGCTTTTGAAGATTTATTTGACAAGTCCCCTCCCACCCCACCACAAAAATATTGTCCCTTTTCCTTCTGTTAACTTTATAGTTAGGTAAATTTAAGGCCAAGTGTGAAAGGTCCCCCTTTATATGCAATGTTAAACAAGGTGTTAGCTAGTCTCCAGAGATGGCCCTCCAGTGAAACTTGACTCCGTTTATTCCCACCTTGTGGCTTCTGCTAATCATGAACGGGTTCCAGGAGGGAGGCTTTCTGGCCACCCAGGCCTTTAGATGACTTCAGCCCCAGCAGACATCTGACTGCAGTCACATGGGAGACCCCACGTGAGGACCACTGCTTGGCAGAAACCAGGCAATCCATGGAACTATGAGAAATAGCAGGACATTTTTATTTGAAGCCAACGCATTCTGAGGTGATTTGTTATGCACCAATAGATAACAGGACAAAAAGATACCTGAATAAAAATTGGTACCTGGAAGTGGAGTGTTAAGACCAACCTCAAACAGGTAGCATTAGCTTGGGAACATTGGTGGGTAGAAGGTGGAAGAGAGGTTTCAAAGACAGAAAGGAGGATTTGGGCTCCCACAAAGGTGTAGAAAGCTGGAAAGTGTTGCTCCCACACTCACAATGAGAAAAGCCTGGAAAGAGAATACAAAATCATTTCTTTTCTTCAGCTGGCCACGTAGTGAATTCCAAGGGAGGCAGGAAGCTCACAAGGGCTCACCTGTGCCAGGCGTGGGCACGGAGTGGGGAAGACACACGGGGTCCATAAAACTGGGTAAGAAATCAGCTAAAATTTTAACAAATTGTTGGAAGCCAGTTGTGTGCTGGCATACAATCTGAAATAGCCGGGGGCCCGAGACACCGGGAGAGTTTGCACACACTAACGGCTTTGATTTCTGGACCTCCCTTTAGGGTTCAGGAGAAAGAGTGGGGGAAGGGCAAGAGACGGGACCAGCGAGAGGCCCCGCCCTCAGCCAAGCAGGGGATTGGCTGCTGCTGCGGGGAAAAAAAAAGCCAAACTCGCAGTCCTCTCCAGACCTTTGTCTTAAAGGAGCAAAAGCCTTAAACCACTGGGAGAGGGCCAACAAGTGCTATCACTCCCAGGGCCTAGATAAAGATGCATTGCGGCTTCATTTCCGGTAGGAGATAAAATCCCTCTGCCCTGGGGAAGGGGGCAGGAAACCGGGATCCTGTACCAATACCCTAGAGGTCGGCTACCTCTGGGGAAGAGCAGAAACTTGTGCCCAAGTCCAGCCACAGATATAAGGCAGTCTGGTTGACACGGGGGTGGGGGTGGGGATGGGCAGGAACACTGAGAAAGCCCCAGCACCCACGGGAACAGAGAGCCCTCCCCAGTCCCCGACCATGCACCTAGCAATAGCAGTGTACCACTGGGGAACGGGCAAGAGTGTGGGGAGTGCGTGGAGAGACACCTTCCTGTGGGATCTTTAGGGAAATGCTGATGGGTACCACAATGAGGTCCCACTACATTCCTCTTAGACGGACCGGGGGAAAAATGCGACCTGATAATACCATGTGCTAACGAAGATGTGGGGTCACTGGAACTCACATACACTGCTGGTGGACATAGGAAATGATTCAGCCCCTTTGGAAAACGATTTGGCACTTTCCTACGAAGTTAAACACACTTCCACGTACCTTGCGATTCAACAATCCCACTCCAAGAGAAATGAACACAGGTCCACGAAAAAAACCCTATATGTAAATGTGTATAACGGCTCTATTTGGAAACAATCCAAATGTCCATCAACAGATGAATGAATAAACAAATGTGGTCCAGTCACACACAGGAATACTACTTAGCAATACAAAGGAACGAACTGCTGACCTGTGCAGCAACATGAGTGAATCTCTAAAGCATTATGCTAAGTGACAGAAGCCACACTCAAAAGGTTTTCCAAAAAAAAAAAAAAAAAAGAAAAAGAAAAAGAAAGGAAATCATCTGCTTACGAATATTACACATCTGATGACTGGAAGAAATTTCCAGAGATTCGATGCTGTTTCTGTACACATGGAGCCTTGTTTCTTCTCCATTACCCACATGCTTCCCTGCCAGGGCCCATTGGATGCATTCCTGTCACAACTTCTGGTGCCTTTTGGTCACCTCACAATGTTGGGTGAGTCAGCACAGCAGGAGGTGGGAGTATGTCTGGAAGGCATTCCTGTAACCAGAACAGCCAGCAATAGCTAATCTACATATGATGTAACTGAGAATCATTCATTCATATATCTCTCTAAACCCAAATTAACTGTATCTGCCCTTAGGATGACCCCCAAACATGTCCAATGTTTAACACAACCCAACATGAGGGTGTGATATAGGGAAACTTGGAGTGACAAAAGACAAGGGGCTTAGAAAGAGAAAGAAAAATATCATATGATATCACTTACTTGTGGAATCTAAAAAAAAAATTAGACACTTATTTGCAAAACAGAAACAGACTCATGGACATAGAAAATAAACTTACGGTTGCTAGGGAGGAAAGAGGTGGGAAGGGATAAATTGGGAGTTTGAGATTTGCAGATACTAACTACTATATATAAAATAGATAAACAACAAGTTTCTACTGTATAGCACAGGGAACTATATTCAATATCTTATAGTAACCTATAATGAAAAAGAATATGAAAAGGAGTATGTGTATGTATACGTATGACTGAAACATTATGCTGTACACCAGAAATTGACACAACATTGTCAACTGACTGTAATTCAATTTTTAAAAATTAAAAATTACCCCAAACTTAGAGACTTAAAAAAAAAAAAAAAGACAAGGAACTTAATCTACTGTGCTTGAAATATCTTTCTTTTGCAAATTTTGCAAAAACATGTGATCATGTTGGTTCCTGGATGGCTCCCCTTCCAGTTAAGGGCCCCCCTGAGTGTCAGGTTTCATTTGCTTCCCCATAAACCCACCTCTTCCAAGGAGCCTTTCCTGCAGAACTCACCCAGCTCCTCGCCATCCTTTATTTGGTCCTTTTCCTCAATACTTCCTGTCCTTTCTTTCCCTTGTTCCTGAAAGATGAAAACTGGCATCTCTGAATCCTCACCAGTGCCTGGCACTCTGCTCTATACTCAATACCCTCTTAACAAATGTTTCCCAAATCCATGTTTGTGTATTTTTTCGGGGGGGTAGCTGAGATGGCTACTGAGCAACAAAGAAACTGTCTTCAAGAAGAATTGTCTAATAGAATACAAACTTGTGGTTGCCAGGGGGAGGGGGGGTAGGAAGGGACAGATTGGGGGTTTGAAATTTGTAGGTACTGACAATATATATAGAATAGATAAACAAGTTTATACTGTATAGCACAGGGATATATATACAAGATCTTGTGGTAGCTCATGATGGAAAAGAATGTGACAATGAATATATGTATGTTCATGTATGACTGAAAAATTGTGCTCTATGCTGGAAATTGACACAATGTTGTAAACTGACTACAACTCAATAAAATAAAATTTTAAAAAAAGAATTGTCTAAAATGAGCTATTTTGTTTTTGGCCAGTTCCTAGGCTAAGGATCTAAAAAGTTTAAATAAAAACCCAGAACCTCTTTTAAATTATAGAAAAAGCACATTCTAATAGTAAAAAACAACAAAGCAATAACAACAAGCGTGGGGATAATATGGTTGGGCATAAAGAGGAAGATAAAACCAGCTTCCCCACCCTCTTCTGCACCTGCCCAGGGTTACCACACAGAGGCAACCTCGGGAACTGGGGACAGCGTCTGCTCTGAGGTCGGCCTCCTCCGCTTGCCTGATTATGGGATCTTGAACAAGTTACTTACCTTTTGGAACCTCAGTTTCCCCAACTGTAAAACGGGGATAACGATAGTAGCCGCCTGGTAGGGCTTTTGTAACGATTAAATGAGATACTCCATGTCAAGTGTCTGGTATTGCCACCTGCGTCCTCTCAACACCCCTCCACCCAGTTCTCTTCCCGCTGATTGATGCCTTTCGGCCTCCCTCTGCCTGAGAACATCCTCTGCCCATAGGTGGCGCTCTGTTCTAGATAGATCCAAGTGGGAGGGAGTCAACACCCTACTCTCAACCAGCAGGGATCAGGCTCAGTGGGTGAAAGTCTGTATCCTCGCCCCAGGGTGGAACCATTCTGGTGTGTTCACCAGTGTCTCAGGGGTCCCCAGCAGGATCAGCCCCGATGCCCTCAGTGACATCCTGTTCACTAACCCACATGTTATTGGCTTTCCTCCCTCCTCCACTAACTCACCTGCTCTCTCCTTTTATTTTTCTTAATTCGAGTGTCCTTTTCTTGTTGATTTGTAAGATGACACCCCTCATTTGTTACATATGTTGTAATTATTTTCTCTGATTCTCCCTTGCTTTTTTATAGCTCAGTGATGCAGAAACATGTTTAATTTTTAGGTAGTCAGATCCTCCGAAGTTTTCCTTTACAGTTTCTGGATTTTGTGCCTTGTTCAGAAAGGACTTTTTCAACCAAGATTAACAAATATTTGTCTCTATTGCCTTTTAATATTTTGACAGTCTGTAAAAAGTGTTTAGATTATTAATTTCTCTGGAATTTGCTTTTGGGTATCATGTGAAATAATAACTTATTACTTTATTTTTCAAGTGGATAAACAATCATCTCATACCATTTTTTTTTTAGCACATTAACTAGTCCATCTTTTCCCCACTGATCTGACTGCTACTTTTGTATTCTGCTAAATTCCCATAATCCCTGTGGCTCGGTTACTGGATTATTTGTTCTGTTCCTTTGATCCATCACTCTGCCCAGTTTTAATTACTCCAGCTTTATAGTGGGTTTTGATATCTTGTAGGTCAAGTCTCATCTCATTTTTCTTCTTTTTCAAAATGTTCTTGGCTATTCTTGCTTGTTTACCCTTTCAGATGAGCTTTAAAATCAGCTTGTCAAGTTCTATAAAAATCTCTTTAGGACTCTGATTGGGAATGCATTGAATTTATAGATTTAATTTGGGAAGAATTGACATCTTTGTATTACTGAGTCTTCCCATCCTGGTGCATGAAATATCACTCCATTTATCCAGGCCTTCTTTATGTCCTTCAGTAAAGTTTTATAGTGTTTCTCATATGGGACCTGGACATTTCTCATTAAGTTTCTTCTTAGGTATTTTATAGTCTGGGTTGGCCATTGTGCATGGGGTAGTTTTCCCATTACATTTCTAATTGGCTACTGCAGGCTGTATAGGAGAGGTGTGAATTTTGATGCTATCTTGTCTCCAGCCACACTGATGAACTCGCTCTCCATTTCATTCTAATATCTTTCTGTGGATTAGAAGAACTCTGAACCAGCCATGCCTGTCCCACATGGGATGGGCCTTCCTCAAGAGCAGAGGGCTCCGTGTACCTGGATGGCAGTGGTTGAATGCCCTGACCCTGGAGGGCTGCTGTAAGGACCGCTGCGTGCAGATGGCCCTTAGATCCCTTCCAATTCTAAGCTTCTACGTGTTCATAATTCTGGTCCCTGTGTCTGTTTTCATGCACTGTCTCCCTAGTTGCATGATAATCAAGGGCAAGTTCTCCTCCCTCCCTCCCTCCTTTCCTTCCTGTCTGTACTTGTTTGATGTCCACATACCAAGCACAGTGCCAAGTGCTGGGAAGGCAAGTGATGGTTGTAGGTATCTATGCATCCACATCCTTGGCATGCAAGCAGTGTCACCTAAAATATTCTCAAATGAAATTAGAATGTGGTAGAGACCCTCCCCACCAAATGGCTGGAGGGGCAATATGTACTCGGGGGGTCCTCCTCCACCCTATCCCCTTAGGGGTTCTCACTTGGGGGGTGGTGACAGTGGCGATATTGTTTCCCAGGGGACTTTTGCCATCACATACAAGGCTCAGCTCAGCACCTGGCTCAGACAGGCAGTTACTAATGTTACTGAATGAAATGAGGAATAACGCATGAAAGACATCTTAGGAGCCACCCAAGAGTCCTGAGCACTCCTGGAAGTGGCTGCTGGTTTTCAGGATGAGGTGTCCCCCAGGGTGCACTAAATGCCTCCAGTCACAGGGCACCCATTCCCTTAAGTCCACTCCATTCTGGGATGGCTCCAGGCATCTGAGAAGTTCTTGATGATGGGTAAGGGCTGTGTTAGACATGTTCAACCATGCAAAGGCCACGTGTGACTAAATGGCTACCATATTGGGTAGCACAGGTCTAGACATTAGAAATAGAAAGTTTCTTTTTCTAGTTTCTTCTTTAGAGGGACAAAACCTGTCATCTAAAAATGATGAGTCAACCTTCCTTCCCAAAGACAGAAGGGAATTTTGGGCCATAGTAGTAGAAACCAAGCACACAAGTTCACTTCTTAGTGGGCAAGTCTCTGCTATACTGAGAGCCAGTGTCTTTTCTCAAGGGCCTGCTAGTCTAGGAGATGGTCACACCACAAATGCAAGTGGCAAGTGCTATCATAGAGGGATGTGGCTGGGCTGCAACAGAGTTACTCAGAGTAACTCGACAGTAGCTCTACATGTGGGTGACGGTGAAGTGTCCACCAGGAGGGAATGTTAGGTGTATGCCTTGAAGATTCACTGGGGTTGGCCAGGCAGAGACAGGGTGTATGTGGAGGTGGGACTTGCGGAGGAGGGCATGGGTACTTCAGGCAGAGAAGGCAGCCCGAGTAGAGGTGAGGTGGCCTAAGGGTGGGTGTGGCCTGTTCCTAAGGCATCCTCAATGAGGCTGCCATGAGAGCCTTGTCAGAGCTGGGCCTGGAGGGGTTGGGAGGGTCTGAGGGTGACAGGCTCTGCATGTTTCTGTGGTGGGCATCCCTCTTAGTGCCTAGTCCAGAACTCTGCTGATGGCAGGGAGGGGGAAGCAGGGTACTGAACTCGGACTGGGGTAGTGGAGAGGGGATCCAGTTTTGCTTCCAGAGGTCCCTGCAATACTTCTTTCCACCAACAGAGGGCAGGGCGCCCTCAGGAAATGATACCCATTCTCTGGGATTTAGGCAGACAGATGAAATCCCAAATTAGGTGGGTCCTTTCAATACTCAGTGCACATTTACTGAGCTTCAGGCTTCATGCTGGGCTCCGAGGGCACTAAGACAAACCTCACCCCTTGCAGCTTGTGTCCCGGGCCACGTGGATTGTGGGGACTGTAAGGCAGTTGTGGTCAGTTCTGTCAGGATGGAGGTCGGAGAAGAACCTTCATTCTTGAGCTGAACCAAGATGAAGAGTTGCCCTCTTGGCTAACAGAGTTGGGAGACATGCCATCCCAAGGGGACAGAGCATGACACATGGGGTGTGGCAGTGGTGGCAGTGTCTGGTTGCTGACTGAAGTTCCAGAGCGTAGGGGTGCTGGGACCTGATGGGTGTTGGGGAACTGTGGGCATGGCTCACAGAGGGCCCTGGAGCTGTGCTAAGAAGCTCTATCCTGGGGCCACGTGGAGGATCAGATAGAATTTCCTTAAACAAAAAACCCAACAAAGTTTTCATTATGAAAATTTTCAAATATATACCAAAGTACGTAATATAATTGAACCCCCATGTGCCTGCCAACAGTGATCACATTCTTCCTTTTTTCCATCCTTTCTCCCTCCACATTTTAAAAACGTTATAGAAAATTTCAAACACACACAAAAGCAGGGAGCTAGGAAAATGACCCTTACAGACCCACCAACCCGCTCGACAATGAGCGGTGTGCCGCTCCTGTGTCCACTCTAGCCCCATCCACCCCTCCCCACTCTCAGAGCGCTTTGAAGCAAATCACGTATCATTTCTTATGTGACTATTTTAGGATCTATCTCTAAAAGTCAGGGGCGCTATAAGAAAACATAATTGCGCAACCGTGATCACACCAGAACAAAGTTAAGTCATTCATTGACTTCCTGCCATATCCAGGACCCAGAGGTTTGTAAGCCCAGGAATGGCCAGGATCAGATTAGCATTTCAGGAAGGTTGCCTCCGGCAGAGGATGGAGGAGAAAATAGAGGGGACAGGGGCCGGCGAGTGGGGACAGTGGTGTGGGCCAGGGTCCCCTTCACTAACCCATGACAACAATGCACCAAGGATTCCAACCAACTCTCACCTTCCCTTCCTTTCCTCTCCTGGTCCCCTACTCAGGTCCCGCCCCTGCAAGGCCCAGCCCTCCCTCCCACGGGCAAGGCAGGGACCCACCAGTTTCCAAGTGGATGTGATTACTCTGTGTGAATGGGGGGCCCACACTGTAGGCGCCTCTCAGAATCCAACTTAGATGGGGCTGACTTGGTCAACCTTGGTGCTGCCACTGTCACTTTTGGTTGACTTTGCAATGTTTCCTTAGGAAAGATCACTCTTCCCCCCAGACTTCACCCCCCACCCCAACCGTGTCCCAGTATCCTCTGCCTGTTCTCAGGGTAGGTGACAGAGGGCTGGCCAGTTCTCTTGGGCACTGATGCCTCAACGGAGCATCCCTCTTCCTGGGCAGCAGCCATCAGGAGGGGTCACTGTTGGAGGCAGTGGGCACACAGATCTCCTGCTTGCTCAGATTACAGACTGGGGAGACAGGTTTAGGGGGAGTATTCTGGGCTGGGGGTCAGTGAGTCCATGATCAAGCTCAGGCCCACTCTGAGTGACATGGTGCGAGTCTTGGGCCCTTGCTGGGCCCCAGTTTCTCTAGCTGTGAAGTGAGATGGTAGTACCTACCTCAAGGAGTGGCTGTGAGGTCCAGGGATGTCGTCTCTGGAAACACTGTCATCACTGGCAAACTCTGAAATGCTGTGCCTGGCAATGAAGTTTTATTCCTCTGTTGCTTCTGGACCTCTTGGCTGAAATCTGCTGTCCCTTTTGTCTCCAAAGTCAGAGGGGTAGAGGGTGATGGGGCCCATCCACCCTGAGACCCTGCACAGCTGCCGTCTGGGGCTGTAGCCCCATGTTCTCCAGGGACAGCTTTCTTGGGGAGAGGCCTTGGAATCATCCTTCCCGTGTTAGTTTCCCTTTCTCATCTTTCTCAATAATTAATCACTCTTCCCCTCTGACTCCTGCCCATTTAACAGTTCCCACTAGTCCCAGCCCTCTTACCTCCTACCTGCCCTGCATCCCAGGCAAGCTCATCTGTCTTCATCAACCAGAGATTTTGGCTGCCAGTGTGGTCCAGAGCTGGGGCCTGTGAGGAGCCAGCCCTCTCCACCCAAGCTTCCCAAGGCCTGGGCACCCTGGGCTGGAGCTCTGGGACCAGTGGTTTGAAGGAAGATGAACACAGCCTTATTGGTGTCTCTCTATAGCCCAGTGGCCCCAGGGAGGCTGGGCAATCGATAATTATTGATCTCTGAGTCAGAATTCTGTACACCCAAACCAGCTTGAATTGTGAGGGCTGCTTGCCCAGGATCCTCAGTTCTTAGATCCTGCCCCTCAGGGCCACAGGGATGTTAGGATTGTCCCTTATTTGTTTAGTAGATGAAGAGATAGATGACCATAGGGTGAGGGACTTGCCCAAAGTCACTGCTTGCTGGAAGTACAGTGGGCCAGGGCCCAGGGGTTCTGCCTCCCTGGCTGAGTTCTTCACTTGGGGCTGGGGCTGGGCAGGGCTTGCCCCCACCCAAAGATCCTGGAGGGGCTCTGCTGGGCTGGCTGCTGGCAGACCTTGGGCTCTTAGAGACCTGCAACTTCAGAAACTGGGGAAGCTTAGGGCTCACCTAGCCCAGCCCCATCCTCCTATGGCAACTGTAGAATGGAGCACAGAGAGGGGAGCCATCTGGCTTGTCGCCAAAGCAGTCTGGGTCACCCCGTGCCTCCTCACTGTCCTCCTTCAGAACTGCTTGTGGGCCAGGGAAGGAGATGGCCACTCTGGCTGCTGCTGGCTCAGTGCCCACCCCCCACAGCCACCCCAGGAAGGACTAACAGGACAGCAACTTCCTCCCTCCCACAGGTGTTGGACCCATCTCAGTGCTCCCCTTAGACCCTCCCAGCTCAGCTTTGGGGTGGGTGTGGGCAATTGCTGCCCTGCTGAGAGCACTGGATGGGGAGCCCAGAGACCTGGATTCAGGTCCTCTCCCTGCCCATTGCTATGCAATCTTGAGTAAGTCACTTCACTTCTCTGAGCCTTTGGGTCCTCACCTACACAACGGTAATAATTCTACCAGCCTTGCCTTGATCAAAGGGAGTCAAATCTGAAAGAAAACACTAAACAAATGTAAGGGGTGAGGCTGTCCTGAGATGGCCAGAGAGAGGCCAAGAGAATCAGTGAGTGTCCAGAACATAGGTCCTTCCTGGGCCTCAGAAGACAGTGAATACTGACTCCAGCTCTGTTGCTGATTTGCTTTGTGGCCCTGGGCAAATAGCCGGACCTCTCTGTGCCTCATAAAAACATGGAGATCAGTGTTTCTCCGTGCTGTGGTATTGACCTCCTGGCAACAAGGAGAAACTAAATGTAGAAGAGCTTTAAGATCATTGGAAGAAAGGCCATCGATAAACATAAGAGATTATTAACAACATCCAATAATCATGCAGTCTGCTAACAAAAGTAATGCTGCCCTTAAGTCAGGCAGGGAAACCAGCCCTGTCAGCAAGCAGGCAGCTCCTTGCTGATCTTCTTCTTGGGCTCTAAGGGCTAATAACTCTCTGTGTTTGTTTATGTGGGCTTTGCCTCTGCAAACCAACCACTAATTAGTTCCTCCACGGGCGTGCCCAGGAGGCAGGCAGGAAGGGCACTGGGTGATGGGAGCTGGCTGAAGCTCTAGGAAGGGGGGGGGGTCTAGCCTGGCCACACAGCGGGTTAGGGTGGGGCTGGGCTGGGAACAGAAAGAACTCCCGGTTCTCAGCGCCTACTTCTGCCGCTGTTGTGAGCAGCTGGGCAGAGAGCGTCCCTCTCTGGGCCTCAGTTTCCCCACCAGAGCTGCCAGGGCAGGAAGGCAGTGAGGCATCATGGGGGGCGTGGCCAGATCTCCGCCTGGCTTGCCCACCCGCCCTTTCCTCTCCACCCGCTTTGATCCTGGATGCGGCACGGGGAGGGCACTCAGCCTGGGCTCGGTGAGCCGGGTAGGGGTTATGACCTGGCAGCCCTCCCGCAGGGCTCAGCCCCCTCCATTCAGGACCAGATTGTGAATGGGTGGCCGGGGCTCTGCCTGCGGGGGATGCCGCCGCCTCTGTCTCCCCTGCTGCTGTCTTCTTCTCATCCTCCCTGAGGCCTGCGGGGACTTTCCTCCGGGTCCCCAGCTCATTTACTGCCTCTCTCTTTAGACGACTGCTCTCATTCTGTCTCCCTTCCGCTGCACAGCCTATTTTTAACTTTCGGAGTTGGGGGAGGGGAAGAAGGGCGCAGGCGGTGGTTTTTCCCTCTCCTTTTGCTTTGTCTCATTTCTTCTCCAGCCCTTCCTCCGGTGGTCCTCGCCTGTCCTGCCCTCCCCACAGCACCCCGCAGTCCTCCTGTCCTGTCCTCTCGTCCTCTTTCTGGCTCCAGACTTTCTGTCCTTGTCCGGCTTCTGCTCGCTGCTGCCCCCTCCTAGGGTCCCCCTTCCTCCCTTCCCCCGGGGATGGCTTCTCCTCGGTGGTAGCAGTTCATGGGTGGTGCCCATTCTTGCCCATCACACTTGACCGCTGGTGGCTAAACTAGTGGCCTTCGTAGGAGCAGCAGACACTCCCTCCCTCTGGAAACCTGATCTTTTCTTGGTGTCCCAGACTTCCAAAGCCTCTGGGTCTCCTCCCCCACTTCTACACAAGGCTTTGTGGGTGCTACTCTGCCCCTTCCATTAATGCTGGTGCTGGCAGTGAAGCAGGCAGCGAAGAGGGTGCCAGCCCAACGCCTGCCCACCTTTGGCTACCAACACGTGGATTTTCTTTGGGCCCTTCCCCGTGCCCTACCTTGTCTCAGTCCCTGTTGTTTGAGGGGGGCCCATCCAGCTCTTGGCTTAGAGATGCGTGTGTGATCAGGTCTGGCCAGTGGGAGCCCATCCTGGGTTTTGCTGGATTAGGAAAGGGGTCCTTCCTCTTGGTAGGATGGTGGGATGCCAAGTGGAGCTGCCAGAGCTTCTTGGCTACGGCAGGGAGAGGCTGCCCGAGGAAGAGGTCAATGGGGAAGAAAACAGAAGCACGTGATGGAAAAAGAGATTCCCAAGCCCTTAACTGAGCACCTGACCCCAATTATTTCTGATGTTTCAGTCACATGAGCCAATATGTATGTTTTTCCTGAAGCCATTTGGAGTTTGTTTTTCAGCACGTGTAACTGCAAGAGTCCTGACTG
This sequence comes from Camelus dromedarius, assembly GCF_036321535.1. Taxonomy (NCBI): domain Eukaryota; kingdom Metazoa; phylum Chordata; class Mammalia; order Artiodactyla; family Camelidae; genus Camelus; species Camelus dromedarius. Next base: position 33,050,616 of record NC_087443.1, on the reverse strand, counting down.
GCTCACTCTCCTGACTTCTTTTCCCAGTATGTTTCCATCCCACTCCCCAGCCCTTTCTTAGGGTTCCTCCTTCCCTATGGAGAATTCCCAGATCCCCAGGCTGGACCACACATCTGGGCTTCAGCCTGTATCTTCAGCTGCCCTGACACTTTTGATGGGAAGCTTTGTAGAGGCACTCGAAATGCAACATGTCCCAAACTGGATTTGTCCTGTGTCCTTCGTCTTCCAGTACTTTCTGACTTAGGGATTAATGCTCCCTTCGTTCCATCTATCCACCCACTCGTCCTCACATCCATCCATCTACCCTTCCTTCCTTCTTCCCTCCCTCCCTTTCTTCTTTCCGTCCATCTATCATTCTTTCATCTACCCATCCATCCATCCATCCACCCACCTATCCAACCATCTCCTCTTCCTCATAGCAACAACAATGATGATAACAATAGCCTATGTTTATGAGGACTTACTTGGTGCCAGGTACTGTTCTGATCAATGTACAGGTACTCATTTAATCCTCAAGACAAGCTCATGCCATGGTAGTATTATTATCACTGTCTAGAGATGAGGAAAGGGAGGCACAGTGAGGTTAGGTAGTTTACAGTGAGGAAATAGAGAGTCAGGATTCCTTGTTGCCAAGGACATCTTGGGAGTTGTCCTGCATGTCCCCACTCTTCCTGATCAGGTGGTCACTACCACATTCTGAACACACTTGGAGGTGGCCACCAATTTTCAGGATGAGGAGTCCCCTGGAGTGTGCTGAATGCCTCCAGTCACAGGGCACTCACTCCCTTAAGTCCACTCCACTCTGGGATAGTTCCAGCCATCTGAGCAGAAATGCTTAATGATGGGTAGGGGCTGTATCAGACACATTCAGCGGCCTAAAGGCCTTTGTTCAGCTAAACACCTCTGCCCACTCACCCCTGACAGTCTGAAGCCCCCCACCCCCACTCCCTCCTTGACGACTCATGGGTAGAGAGCTGGGACCTGGGGGGGCTCTCAGTGCCTGCCACCACCCCTCACCCCAGGTGGCTGCCCCCTAGATAGGGAACTGTCTGTACCACAGGAAGCCATGGCTGAAGGTGATTTGTGGGGGACCAGAGACCCAGAGCCCACACTGTGGTCCACAATGATGAGTCTCTGGGCATCTAGTGGTCCTGGTGGTCCTCTGGGACCTGCGGGAGCACATGCCTGGAATGCGGGGCAGGCCTGGGAGCCAAGGTCCTGCTCTGAGGCCAGGCTGTCCCACCCTCACTGGCAACACTACCTTTGGTCCAAGACTGCTGTCCCATCCTGGGGAGGAGATGAGGGTGCTGAGTATGTGTTGGGGCTGCCCAGGGCGGGCTGAGATGAAGGAGAAGGACCCCCTTCCTGTGTGTGGGGTGGATCTACCAACACCTGGAAGGACTCTTCCCCCAAGAGGTCAGCATGGCGGCCACAGAGATGCACCACTCAGTTGTCCCTTCAAGGGACATGATTGGCCAACCACCCCAGCAGCTGCACCTTCAGGACCTGCTGTGGCATGTCACCCAGCCCTTCCTCTCTCCAGGTTCCCACTGGCTAATGGCTGAGCACGGCGTTGGTCCTGGAGCTGGACCTTGTTTACCCAACGAGGACTCCTCCCATGGGCATGTTTGCTTGGGGTCCCCCTCATGCTGGCCAGGACATCCCCAGAGTTGCTCTGAGTCTGAGGCTCTTGTTCCTCGGAAGAGCCTTTTTCTTCCCAGTCCTCATCCCTTCCGCATCCTTCCACAGTACCAGAGCGACTTTCCCTGTCTGCTTCTGATCCCTCTCCCCTTCATCCTTCAGAGGCTATTTCTTAGAAGACCCCAAGTGACCCACTTAGCCTGAGGAAGGGGTGGTCCCGCCAAGATCCAAGGCACTGGCAGGTGTGTCTGGTGGGCGATGCTGCCCAGAGACAGATGGAACTGTCTTAGCGGCAGTTTTGGAAAGCCTGAGTGCCCATGCTCAGCCCCGGGACTGACTCAGCCTCACCTGCAGCCCTCAGCCTCTCTGTGGGCAAATGTGTGCTGTCTGGGCCCTGGCCTGGGCCCACTGTTGGCCAAAGCTTACCTGGATGATCACCTCCCAGAGCATCCCGGTTCTTTGTGGGATTGACAGGATGTCAGAGCAGGAGGGCCTGGAGACTATCTGGCTCCACCATTTAAAATTAAAGAGAGACTCAGAGGTTAAGTAACTTGCCTGAAGTCACACAGTGGGTCTCACACAGGCTAGGCCAGGATCATGACTTTGTGATGGCCGGTCCTGGGCTCTTCTCACCTGAATGGGTGATTCTCTGGGGCCTCAAATCAAATCAAAGGGCTTCAAGGCCCATGAGCTCTCCAAGGGAGGGCAGTGGGACCCAGCATCCCCCTTCCCAACCTGCAGCCCCAGTCTCCTTCGCCTGACACTGTTGTGGACTCCCCAGCTTGGCCCCAACTGCCTCCGAGTGTCGCAGGCCCCCTCAAACCTTACTCTCTCCCCTCCCCCTGCCTGGAGGGCCCTGTCCTCTTGTTGGTGGCACAGCCGTATCTTCAAAGGCTTCCGTGACCCCAGCCCAGTAAGCTGGCCTCCTGACCTCCCTTAGCACTCAGCTTCGACTCTTTGTTTGATGCCTGCCGCCGTGGTCTCCGTGAACAGCTCCTGCCTCAGAACTCATTCAAATGCATCTCAAAGGCTCAGGTTCAAATCCTGGCTGCACCACTAGGCCAGGTTGCCCAGCTTTCTAGGCTCAGTCAAATGCAAATTAGAAAGCCCATGAGTTTTGGAGGCAAGCGGATCTAGGTTTGCACAACAGCTTGGTGGGGTAGTCTCTTCCTGTCTCGGTGCCTCAGTTTCCTTGCATGTAAAACAGAGAAATTAAAACCCACCTTGGATATTTGAGGATGACCCTGGAAAGTGTATGGAAAGTGCCTGGCATGTGGCTCAGCATGGCTCTCCCGGACCATCTGAGCTGCCTCTCCCCTCCCCTTCCTGCCTTAGGGTCTGGCTCAGGGCTCAGCACCCAGGAGATGTTTAAAAGCCAGGTGTTGAAATGTGGGGAAATAGCGGGAGGAGGCTGCCTGGGCGGGCTCTGCTGGGGAGACGGTGATAGTTATGTCAGCTCACAACTGTGCTCAGAAACACCGAGTCAGCACTCATTTCCTTCCAAGTGCAAAGCTCTGCGGGGCTGAGAGGCTGGGGCGCAGTGAGGGAGAGAGAAGCGGGGAGGCAGTGGGGAAACGAGGTAAAGAAGACACTGGGCTAGAGGCTGAAAGAGAGAGGAGATGAGAGATACAGAAAAAGACCTGGAGAGGGAGACGGGCAGAGAATGAAACAAAGACAGAGATGGGGAGAAGTTCAGAGAGTTTAGAGCAGCAGAGAGCCAGGAGAACGTGTGCAGGCTCAGGAAATGGAGAGAGAGGGATGCAGGCCAGGTCCCCTGTGCCCTGACTGAGTGACCCTCCACAGGGCAAGTGGGAGAATTCCCTTTGAGTGAAGGCCTTTTGGGGCTGTTGTTTCCAGGCCAGAGTCCATATCCATTTGTGATCCCACCAAGTACTGGTGAGGAGACCTGCAGCCCAAGGCCAGAAGCCACCGAGGGCTGTGGCCTGATTGATGGGGGGCCTGGGGGCCTGGAACTTTGTGACAAGCAGGGCGACCAGCCTCTGAGAGGGGCCACCCCTGCCGTGGCCCGTGTCCCCTGGTCATTCAGGGGACCTCTGAATGCTGGGGCTCCATTGGGAGGGCTGAGGTGGTGCACAGAAGGGACGTTTGTGAACTTACACAGGCCAGCCAGCCCCTGGCTGATGGAGGAGAAGGAGGAGGGTGAGTGACCAAATGTCTGAGTCTCTCTAGGATGGAGAAGTCCCCTCCCATCATTCCACCACCTTGGCTTGGCCTCAGGCAGCTTACACCATCAAGAAAGCCTTCTCTGATACTGAGATGGTCTCCGCTGGGCTGGCACTTTCCCTCTGGCTTTGGGGTGCATGCACGTGTGTGTGTGTGCGCGTGTGCGTGTGCATGCACACACGCCTGTGCTGGGGTAAGCTGTAAGCTAGCATATGAGGCCGCTGTGTTGCCTGTGGGAGAGAATTCTAGGAACTTTTCTCTGCACCCCAGATGGAAGCAGGAGTATTTCTCTTTGGATCCCTTCTTTGATCTCAGGCCCCTATTGCCCCAGAGAAAGACTTCCGACAGATTCGTTTATACTGAGATGCTAGGAAATTACTTTGTAACTTTCTCTAAAGAGGGCAGCCTTTAACTCAAAGGGACACTTCACTTATGGTGGAATGACAGGCAGTGGGAAACTGGTGGGGAGAGATTTAGATGGGAAGGTACTCTCTCAGGCTCCTTTTTCCCACAGGAATTTCTTCCTCTTATCTTAATTGGAGGTTCTTGGCAGATGGGGACCATTTCTTCTCTTTCTTCAGTGCCCCCCATCAGGGCTCAGTGAGCCCTCTTACCCTTTATGCAGGGGGCTCCATGTGATTGGCAGGGATGGAACAGTAAGCACAGCCTTTGTACTCATGAGCCATATCATCAAGCAAGACCCCAATGAAGATATGAGTCCTGGCTATGGGTGGCTTGCTGTGTGACCTTAAGCAAGTCATTGCCCTCTCTGGGCCTCCACTGCCCTTCTGGGTAAGGTAGGGTTTGGAGCAGTGGTCTTTGGAGGCCCCTCTGACTGTGGTGATCCAAGGTTCTGGGCCTTTGACCCTCCTCAGGTTACTAGCCAGCACCTGGGCTAGGCTCTGAGGCAGGACAACGTGGATAGACTCCAGATGACCCAGTGGCCCTAGACTAGCCAGGCAACTGGAATCCTCCATTCAGAAATAATGGAAGAGATCTTAGAGCTGGAGGCCTGTAGACTCCCTTGTCTGACTCACTCAGTGACAGAAAAACCGAGGCCTGGGTAGAGGGATGACTTGCCCAAGTCACTCCTCATATTAGCTTTGGGTCGGAACTAAAAACAGGCCTCCTGCCACTCTGTGCAGTGGATTGGGTCTTAGGGGTAAATCCTAGTGGGCTTCCTGATAGAGATGAGAGCTAAGACAGGCTCTGAAAGAACATGTGAGTAGAGAGTTGTCTTCCAGGGAGGGGTTCCAGGGGAAGGGAAAGGGGTTGTACTGTATACCTGTCCTTGGCCCCTGTGCCTGCATTCTGGGGTTCTAGAATCCTGAGCAAGGACTGGTGTCTGAGTTGGCTGTTCTGCACTTGGTTCCTGTGTGTAGTGATTTAGGACACCTCTCCCTGTGGTGTGTGTTGTCCCCGGACCACTAACTGGACTGGGCTGGACATGGCTGTAAATCACCCATGGAGCTGGGCTGGTGGAGATGGTTTATGCATCTCAGGCACCTACCCTGCAACTTAGAACAGGCAGCAACATGTCATTTTAACGAGATTGAAAATTTCCTTGTTACCCAGAAAGTTGACAGGCATGGTCAGCGCCACCTTGCTCATCCCAGCCCCCTCCAAGTAGTGGGTGCAGGAGGCAACAGGGCTGCAGGTCCAATCAACCAAACCCAGGAGAGAGGTGGAACTGGCCTGACTTTGGGCACCCCAGCCACCTCCCACCCCTTCCTCTGCTCCCCAGGCATCTCTCCCCTCTGGCAGCTGACCCCACTGTCCTTGAATGTGCTGTGTGGATTTTCCTCTCCAGATCTCTACTCACACTGCTTCTGTCACCCGGAGCGCCTCTCCATCCCTTTCAACTATCCAGTGTATTCTTTCAAGGCCTAGGTGAATGCCTCTGCCTCCAGGAAGCCTCCTGTGGCTGGCCTAGCCATGAGCCTCAGACTTCTAGGGGCAGGTGAGCCCCATTTGCTTGTCAACTCCAGATGCCAGGCTGGGGACTGTCTGAAGTACAATGACAGAAGGACTAGGGAGGCTAAATCCAGGCTCAGCTGGAAAGAGGTGTGTGATTGATTAGTGATGTCTGCCACGGTCAGGGAAGGGAAGACTGCAGTGCCTCATGTTTGCTTTCCCTGCAAAGGCCTCTGGGCTGTGTGGCCATTTATCTTGACATCTATACATGTGTTGACACTAAACTTCTCTCATTTCTTTACCTTCTGTCTGCCCAGGGGAGACACAAGCCGCTGATGGTGGGCATCCTGCCCACATCCTCTGTGTCCCTCATAGTGCTAGGCACATGTGATGACTCGACCGTTGATGGAGGGGCAGTGAGTAAAATGCTGTCACTTTCCCTGGAGTTAGCAAATGGGTCATAAGGCATCAGAGCCATTTACAGGGGAGGGATCTGGGGGCCCCGAAGGGAAGCACTTTCTCAAGATCTCAGAGGGAGTGAGCTCTGGGAAGGTCTTTCCTGGGCACTAGGGGTTGCCATATTGCTAAGAGGTATTTCTCAGACTAGGGGGCAGGGCCCAGCACCCAGTCTGGCATCGGGTGTCCCTATGCTGCCTCCCTGTGTCTCCTGGCCGTCATAGATGCTCCTCTTTTTCTCATCTGAGGCTGTGAGAGCATTCCTTAGTGCACTCTCCTCCCACATGTGGGATCCACCCCGTCATTATCCCCATTTTACTGATGGGAAAATAGAGGGAGCTCGGGGTTTTCAGGGCTGGACCTGCAGGTTGGCGGTGGCTGGAGTGGCTCTGGTTCCAAACATAGGCTGTCTCAGCTCAGGCCAGGCCCCAGGTTAGTCAAAGAGGCAGGTCTCCTTTTATAGACCCTGAGGCAGAGCTAGAAAGTCACTTATAGGTGATCAGTTCTGAGCCCCTTGCAATCCAGATGGAGAAAATGAGGCCCAGAAAAGCCCAGTGACTGACCCCAGGCCACACAGCCACCTCTAATGGGCAGGCTTCCTGACAACAGGTCCTGCAAAGAATGGAAAGCAGAGAGGGTGAGCTGGGCTGCTTGTCTGGGCCCTTGATGGGGCCCCACTCTGCCCAGGCCCAAAGACACCAAAGAGAAGAACCCTCAGGACTCCTGGCCTGGCCAGCATGGCACTATATGCAACTTGCTTTCCCACCAAGCCAGATACTTTGACTTCCCACCCATCCTGTGAGCAACGAAAGCAAGACCTAGGCCTGGGGAGGCCATTCACAGGCCAGGGTACAGGGCTGAGGCTCAGAAGTGATCAGCTTGTCCACAGATGCCCTGGGTCACTCAGCCTCTGAACCTCGCTGCCTCATCCCCCAAATGAAGTGGGATCAGGGCATCTCTGCCATCTTTTCTAGCTTCAAGGTCTCACTAGGGTAAAAATGACTGATAGTAGAAACTTTCCTGAAGCCATGTGGGCAGGAAGAGGGAAGGAGAAACTGAAGGTGGTAACAGGGTACCGGGGTGCTGAGATACGGGTCATGATGTGGTCCAGAGAGCAGGTGGGGGCCGGGACACCCCACCTCCTTCAGACCCCCTCCCAGGCTGGCCTTCCTCTTCTCCCTCCTTTTCCTCCTCCGTCTTTCCTTGCCTCCTCTGTTCTCCTGCTGCTGCTGTTAATTCAGGCCTCCCCTTGGCATGGAGAGCCGTAAAAAGCTGGCCTTCAGCCAGATTTGCTGTGGTGGTTTATTGACTTAATTAAACAGGGGCTGTAAGCAGCACCCCCTCCGTGATGTGAGGCCGGGCAGGGGTAGGGCTGGGCACCCGCAGCGCGGCTGATGGCCACCAAAGACCCAGGGGGGCTGCTGACATCAGAGCAGCCTGATTCAGGGACCTGTGCTTCTTGTGACCTTTGTCCCTCTGTCCCCCTTGGACTCTATCAGAAGTGACATTGCGAGTGGCAGCGAAAGCTTCATCAAGCCCGGAGCCTGTGCCAGGGAGCAGAGGCCTCAGTGGACAGCGGGCAGAGGGAGCCCCGGTCCCCACAGCGTGGATCTTACCTCGGCAGATGTCCCGCCCAGTGCTCCGGGAAGGCTGTCCTTTTGTCCTCTACAATGGAGCCGTAGTTCCGGAGGCCTGTGGTGTGCTCCCTGTGCCCACTCTTGCCTGGCATCTCCAGATGCCATCGTGGGGCAGGCATTTGCTGTGTCTGCAGAAGAGGACAGAGTGACTTTAGACGACCTCCACGCTCCCCGCCCCTCCATAACCATGGAGCTCTGGCCTGGGAGACTGTGTGGCCTGCCTCCCAGCTGCCCTCTCCAGGCCTCTGTCTTTCTGGGTGTAAGTAAATGTTGGAGTCAGCATTGTCTAAGATCTTTTCTAGTCCCCCATCATCTTTTCTCTTGTGCCTGGGGGGCTGTTCTAATGCCATGGAGTGCTAGGGGGGACCAGGCTGGGGGATTCTCACACTGCCAGGGCCAGCTGGTCCTCACTCCAGCTCTGGAAAGTGGGCAACCTCATCCCCACCTTAGAGATGAGCAACTCAGAGAGGTGGCGTGACCTGCTTCGGGCCACACAGTTAAGTGGCAGAGCTTGGTTTGAGCCCAGCCAGTTCTAGGATGGGTGACACTGATGCTGATGGATTTCCCAGCATCCTCCCTACCCTCATGCTGCACTGGCCCCTCCAGTCAGTCACAGACACCTCCCTCCTCCCCAGAGCTGGAAGAGAAGATCTGCCTTAGGGGGATGAAGAGAACCTGCAGCCTATGGTCCCATCCTTTGGAGAGAAAGATGGAGGCCCCAGCTTGGTGGTGTGGAGTTGGCCACATTTTCCATAGGGAGCCAGGAGGCTGGGCAAGGGAAGTGGGGCACTGCAGAGGGGCATCTTTGCAGGAGTAGGGCTGCATGTAGGGGACATGCCTTGGTTGCTCAGAGCCTGATGGACCTGGCAGGGTCTTTGAGGCCCATTGCCCAAATGAGAACACTGAGGCCTAAGGACACACAGTTGGGATGGCTGTCTCCCTGGGAGAGTCCAGCCTGGCCCTCTGCTCACCCTTCCACCATTAACAGCCCTAGCCACCCGGAGCAAGGTGGGCACCACGCAGGTGCAGGAAGGCAGGTGGGAGCAGGCACCCGCTCCACAAGCCTGTGTCAGCAGCGTCTATCTCATGAGTTCACAGCTGCTGGCGAACATCTGCTCCGTCTCCCACCCTGGCACCATCTGCCGCCCCGCCCGCTCTCCTCTATAGCTTTCTCAGTTTCTCTGTGTCTGCTTCCTTCTCTCTCCTCCCTCTCTCATTCTCTTGGTCTCTCAGAATTGGCCATCTCTGCCCCATTCACCAGTGCCCAGGACCCAGGAGGAGGTGTAGAGTGAGTGCAACAGAACAGGCTTGGGGACTGCAGGACTGGGGTCTTTGCCATTCCCTGGCTCACTGCCCTGAGCTTCCATCTTCTCATCTATAAAATGGGGATAACAGTCCTCACCTCAGAGGGCCGTTGTGGGGGTGAGGGCTGAGGGCAGTGCCCGGCACCTTCCAAGGCCTCCTCGGCTCCATGCTCCGGTTCAGAGTTACTGCCTCTCTCATCCTACCTGCACATTCCCAACCCTGGACGTGCCCAGGACTCCTGGGCAGCCCCAAGAAGGTACAGGTTCCCAAGCCCCATTCCCCCAGCTCGCCTCTGCCCAGTTGGCTCCAGCATGCTGTATCCCTGCCAAGTTGTCCCTGCCCAGCTGCCATCCCCCTCTGGTGTGTCATGATTGCTAACAAGGTGGGCTAACAGATTGGGGTCCTGGAGCCATCATCACTCAGCTCTCCCAGCCTCAATGCACATCAGTAAAATAGGAAGAATCAGGCCTCCCCATAGTCTTGTTGAAAGAGCTTCTGGAAGACCTCGGCACAGGGCCTTCCGTGGACATGAGAGGGCTCAACAAACCAGGCTGGTTACTTCTGTTGAAGCCCAGAGGTGCGGGGAGCTCACCTGCGCTGGGACTGCTCAGAGCATTGGGACAGGATAGCAGGGGCAGCCGTCCTAGATGATACCTTGGTGTGTTGAAATGCTTCAGTGCCCCAAGGAATCCTCACCTCTGCCTGCTGGTCGCATCCCTTTTCCTCCTTCCAGAAGCCTCCCCGACCTGCCCACACAGCTGACTTCTTCCTCTGGCCTCCTGCGGCACAGCTGGCGAAGCCCACACCTGGCACCTGTTTCCTGCTCATTCTCTCTCACCTGCGGTGTTGCAAAAGCCTCCTAAGTGGTTGTCCCTGCCCTCTCCATGCCATTCTCTACCTTCATCTGGAAGGATAAAAAAAAGCATTTTATTGGAGCATTTCTTAGTAGAAAGTGCTCAAATCTTAAGTGTGTAGCTTGGGGGATTTCTGCATGTGTATACACTGTGTAAATGCCTCATCGATCAGGAGACAGAACAATTCCAACAGCCCAGCAGGTTCCCCTGTGCCCCTTTCCAGTCAATAATCTCCCCAGGGGTAACCAGTATTCACACTTTAATCCCCCAAGTTAATTGAGCTTCATTTAAATGGAAGCACATAGCGTACACTCTTTCCTGTCTGCCATTCAACATTGTCTGTGAGATCCATGCACACAGTTGCCTGTATCAGTTATCTGTTCTTTTTCGTTGCTGTGTAGTCTTTCATTGAATGAACATGCCATCAATTATCTCTCCACTCTACAGTAGATGTGCATTAGCTTTGTTTTCATATTTTGGCTCAAAAATAAAGCTGTGATGACTTTTTGTACATGTCCTTGGCAGTCACTGGCTTTCATTTCTCTGGGCAAATATGAGTGGAAGGGCTAGATCATCACACAGGCATGTGTTTGGTTTCAGCAAATACTGCCAGACAGTTTCCCAAGTGGGTGAACCAATGAACACTCCCACTAGCAATGTAGGAGTGTTCTGGTAGCTCCACATTCTCATCAACCCTGGGAGTTATCATTCCTTTGTAATTTTAGCCATTTTGGTGGGAGTATAATGGTATTTCATTGTGGTTTTAATTTGCATTTCCCTGTTGATTGATGAGGCTGAGAACTTTTCACATGCTTATTGGACAGCTGGAGAGTATATTTTCTACAGTGCTTGTTCAAGTCTCTTGCCAGTGTTTTTGTTTTTAATTGAATTGTATGTTTTTTTTTCTTGATTTGGAGATATTTTTCTTTGTTCCTTTAAAAATATATTCTGGATTTGATGAATCTACTGGATATATGTAGAGGCAATGTGCTTTCCTATCTTCTCACCCACTTTCCCGCCCTCTCAGAACCCCTCACTTTGCCCGAAAGGGCAGTGTGGTTTCCCACCACTGAGTCTTTGAATGTGGGGTGCCCTCCACTAGGTGGTATCTCCCCACTCTTCTCTGCCTCACTAGGGCTTGCTTTACAAGACCTACATCAAACTCCACCTCCTCTAGAAAGTTAGCGCTCCCTGCTCCCTGCTCCACAGTTGATATTCCCTGTGTTTTGTATGCATCAGAGCATGTAGCCTATTGGAGGCAATAAACTTATGCCAAGGGGGCACCTTGGCTTCTACATGTACCTCCGAGGCAGGACGGTGTTTGCGCTTTGTCACAGCTGCCCTGGACTTCACATGATGCTGGTTCTCAATCAAATTTTGCAATAGATTTTCAAAGGTAGGATTGAGGCATAGCCCAGTTTGCCCAAGACAGTCTCAGTTTACGCCTATTGACACAGCATGGTTATGATCAACCCCTCCTGGAGGTTCCAGGGGAGGGGAACAGGAGAGGGTGCCAAGGGACTGATCAGGAAGAGGACATCTATTTCAGGGACAGATCTGGGTCTAGGCCAGACAATAGGAGGGTTCCTTGCCTTTCCTGATTCTTCCCACAGAAGGAAGATGGGGTCCTCATTTAAGATCCGAATCTATCCCCAGCCTCACAAGAAACCCCTCCCTCAAGAGGGGCTGGCATTCATGCACAGCCCTGCGTCTGCCAGTGTCACCCTCAGTCACCTGTGGTCTCGGGGGGGTGGGGTGGAGGCTCATCTACCCAGTTGGCAGATGAGGCCACTGAAGCTCTGAGAGGTGAGGAGCCAGGACAGAGTCCCAGAAGCCCCTAACTCTGATGTCAGCCCTTCCTAAGCTCAATGTCACCTCTCAGAATCCCCATCCAGGTGCCCTCCTTCTGCCCTGGTCCATCTTCCACTGCCTCCCCAGGGGCACCGAGGCAAGAGCTACTGTATCCTCCTCTGGTAACCTCCCTTCTGCCCCAGACCGAGGGCCTGCTTTCTTGGGGCTCTGCTGGGCTTGCTGGGAGAGAGTCCCCCCCAGCACATGTGCCCATGTCGTGCTGGACAAATACATCACTGCCCCAGTACCACTGAGAAGGCCAGTGTTGACCTCAAAATGCTACCCATACCCCAAGTTAGGGAGGTCCCTCAGCCATTTTCCCCACTGAGCACATCTGTCCTTCCCACCTACCTGCAGTCAAACCCACCCACACCGTCTGTCCTTTAATACCTACTTCCTGAGTCCTTCCTGAAGGAAGGCTGTCTAGGAGGCCTGTGTAGTGGTCCAGGTGGGTATAGGAGCCTCCACGGCCCTTGTCCAGGTGTCCTTGTGCAGTGACTGTGAGTGGCTGGTCTCTGTTGAGCTGGGGGTGGCACTGGAGATGGTGAGAATTGCTCAGATTTCAGGCTGATATTGAAGGCAGTGCCAAAAGGCTTTGCTGGTAGAGTGGATGTGCGGTGTAGGAGAAAGAGATTTTTGGCTAACTGGAGAGATGCAGATGTCACTGAGTTGGGAAAGGGGTGGGAGGGGCAGGTTTTGGAGGGAGGCCTGAGGTCTCAGTTCTGACCATTTTCAGTTTGAGCTCCTTGTTAGGCTCCAAATGGAGATGTCTGGTAGACGGTGGACATGTGAGTCTGGAGTTCAGGGGAGAGACTTGGGCTGGAGAGATACAAGCTAGAGTCAATGATGGGTAGATGGGATTTAAAGGTATGAAATGAGATGAGCTTATCAAGGGCATGAGTGTAGACAAAGAGGCCATTAGGGGCCTGCTCCCCAAGGCCCATCAACTTTAGGAGTTTGGCAATGGGCAGATGGAAAGGAGGAGGCATAATGACCTCTGAGCTCGAGGGGCCTAGTGGGAAGGAAGGAGAGGATGGCTGGGAGGAGGCGGAGCACAGGAGGGTTTGGAAAGGCAGAGAAAGCCCAGGAAATGTTTGGGTTGTGTTGTAGAAGGCTCTGAATGTCAGCTCAGAGAGGCGTTGCTTTGTTCCATTGGCAATAGGGAGCCATTGAAGGTTGATAAGCAGGAGACGGACGTGACAGAGCAGGCCTTCGCGGGCCGACTTAGTGGCTGTGAATACAGGCGGGGATCTGGAGGTGGGGACTAGGTTATGTACACTCTGGGGTCTGAACATGGATTTAGGTTTTGGGGGGACCTTGGGCTTCAGTTTCCTTTTCTGTCACCTGGGTAATAATCCCAACCTTGTGTAAGGAGGCTGTTTTGTGGGGTGTTGATCCGCATCTTCTCTGGGCACCGTGGTCTGCCATTCTGACATTGGGCACTAGGTGGCAGCCAGACCCCAGGAGCCCTGCCTGCCCCCAAGACTGGGCCAGGAGGACTCTCCCTCTGAGGGGACCAGGCTCAGTGTTGCCTCATCCCAGCCTACAGTTTCTTGGTGGAATCTTCTCTCCTAACCCTCCAACTCCAGTCCAGGCAGAGGCTTTGGGAGCCTTGGGGCCCAGAAGGCAGGCCATACATGAATGAGAAACTCACTGTCCACACTGCCCATGTGGAGGCCTCTTTCTGGGGCAGCTCTGTGTCAGGCATGGGGAGCAGAGGAAATTCTGTGTAGGGCTGCCAGATGTTGTAAATAAATATAACATGTGGGACATAATTATGCTAAAAATTATCATTAATATGAAATCCAAATTTATCTGGCAACCCTGACCCTGTGGCATTGGCTGTTGTGGGGACAAGGCCAGTCACACAGCTGCACTGAGCACAAGACACTGGCTCAGACTGCCAGGGATGAGGGCTGTCAGAGAGTCAGCTGGCACAAGATGGGCCAGACTCAGCTTCAGCTAACTGTCACCTCCCCTGGATGCTTGTCCATCTGTATGTTCGTCTGTCCGTCCGTCCATCCATCCATACATCCACTCACCCATTTGTCCATCCATCCATCTATTTGTCTGCCTATCTATCCACCCATCCACCCACCTGTCTGATTCACTCCTTGAAGACTGGCTAGACTCTGAGGACAGAGAGACCACTGGCCACTGTCCTTAGGTTCTATTTCCATCTTTCTACTTCCAGCCCACCCACCCACCCAGCTTCTCCCTGGAGCCTTTGCAGACCCTGGTGGTGGAACCAGATGGAAGCCATGACTCCTGTCTGCTCTGAGGGCTGCTCCTGCCTGGACACATACACTCCACTTGCCCCCTCACTGGAAGAGGCCCAGGGTGGATCAGTATCCCTGAGAGTGTTGGCAGTTGCACCTATACCAGCAGTCATGTGCATGAGTGGAATGTACATGAGAGGAAAAGTAGGGCAGGCAAGGAGGAAATAAGGGCTGAGGGAGGCCAGTTCTGTGGGCAGGTCCAGAGGAGAGGACCTTCCACGTGGAGATACTACCCATCTCTCCTCACCTCCTCAGGGATCAGGGCGCTCAGGACTCAGAAGGCCAGCTCAGGGATGACTCCTGAAGACCAGCTGACTACCTTTTGTTCCCCTGATGCTAGATGTGGAAACTGAGTCCCAGAGAGGGGCAGTGACTGACCCAAGGACACACAGTGTCCTACTCCCTGTCTGAGCTTATTGCCCTTTGTCCTCCAGGCTCTGATCTGCTCTAGCTTTCAGGCTGTGTCCCCCAGTTGTCCCCAGTAGGCCCAAGACTGGGCCATCTGCAGTAACGCAGCTCGGGGCCTAAAGATGTGGCCTTATCTGCCCTCTTCACCAGGAAGATTCACAAGGCAGGTGAGTTAGTTTAAAGGAACCTGCAGCCTTTTATCACCTTGATGGCTACAATGGATTTCGTTTCAGAGAGTATCTGTAAGACTTTAATTAAATCAGGAACTCAGGCCCCGCCAGCTTCCCTGCTGCTTATCAGCTTCTTAAGGCTGTGATTCATTACCCAGGATTATTTTTTTCATCCCTGAAATAATCTTTAAAGGCCTTCTATCAGGGAGATTAAAGCCATAATTCATACATGCCCACGTGGACGCCTTCTTTTTTCTGCACATGGCAGTGTGGAGCCACCCAGAGGACTGGGCCCCAGTGGGCACTGGTCTGGCCGCCTTGCCTGGCCCCTCGGGGTCTTCTGCTGCCGGGCCTGGAGGAGGAGTGAGTAGGTGTGGCGCCCTGGCTGGGCAGAGGTTTGGCTAGACCTGTGCCTGCTGGGATGACCTGGGTGAGTGGCAGTGGGAGAGAAAGAAATTGGCATTGGGTTCCTCTTTCACCAGAGACATCTAATGTCCTGGGTTAGAAAGTGAAAGGCCAAGCCTGTCACACATCACCCTCCAACCCTCCATTGTCAACAAAAACAAACAAACAAACAAAAAACAAATACAAAGGAAAGAGGGAGAGAGAAACAGAGAGACAGAGAGAGGCTGACTTAGCTCCTCTCTAGACCTGCTACTTACCTTTTCCTCATCCTCTTCCTTCTTTGCTTGATGGCTTTTTTCCTTCCTTCATTTAACAAACATTCACTGGCCCCTGCTCTGGGTCACTCTCTGTTCTGGGTGCTGGGCAGAGCAAGACAGATGAGATGCCTTTTAGGGATACAGACAAGTAATGAGTGATGACACCATGTTTATTTCTCTCTCCCTCTCTTCGTCTCTTTGCCTCCCCATCTTCCCTTCCCTGTCTTTCTCGGTCTCTGTCTCTCAAACCAGAGAAACAAGGTATTCTTTTCCGATGAGAGGCAGGATTGCTTACTGGAGACAGTGGCCTTGAACTCATCTGGAATTGCTCACCATGACTCTCCCTTGGGGCCAGTGTTCTTGGGGGCAGTGTGGTCTCAGTCCAGGTCCCCAGGCCCTTGAGGATGAATGAAGTCCTTGGTTTAGCCTTTAATGGGGACAAGGGCAACCGGGGGCTTGGAGAAAGGAGGGCCTGCCTGGAGGAGGTGGCAATGGGAACTTGGGTCAGGCTGCAGAGAGCTGATGTCTGGAGCACAAACTGCCCTGCCCTGGCTCCCAGGCTCTATTCCCTAGGTCTCAAGTACCTGCTACATCTCTCTTGGTGGTAAAATACGAGGTGCTGAGACTCAGCTCTTGACAGACTCTTCCCACCCTAGCCTTCGTCAACTGCCGAGTTCAGTAAATCGCTAGTCACACCACAGATGTCATGGCTTTGGAGATGCCACTGTTCGTGTGATGTTGCTTTGAGTCACAGGTGCTGGCGGGGACAGGAGGCTCCCTTGGCCTGTGGCTGCTGGGTGTTCGTGAGGGCAGTTGGTGGCCCATGAAGTCTCACATAGAGCTTCCAGATGGGTCTAAACTGGGACTTGGAATCGCACTGCACTTGCTAGATGCCCCAGGCACCCTTTGCATGAGTTTATCTGCAAGGGGGGTGCACATGTGAAGAAATTCCACATGCTTGTCGTGGACCGAGTTGGGGTGGGGGGACCTGGGGAGCTGGGAACCCGGGGTGGGCTGTGGCCCCTGCCTCTACCACGTGACTTTCCTTCCTATTCTCTTCCATCTCCAGGCCTGTGCCCAGGATGCTCCCCATGTCTCCACACCACTTTTGGGGTCACCCACCCGTCTCATGCTGCATTGCCTGGAGGAGTCCCTGTTCAAGCACCCCTGCACTGTTCACTCCTCCAGATCCCTGAGCACGACTAGAGTGATTTGTGCAGGGACCTGGTGGGGCAGACTCCCCTTCGGGTATGTCGGTCCCACAGGGCTGGATCATAGCTGGGCCCCTCAGCCTGGCATGGGGCAGACCCGTGATGAAAGTTTGCCAAAGGAGAAGACAAGTAGAGGGAAGAGTGGTGGGCACCCTGAAGGGACTCTGGAGACATGAAACCCCCAAGAGCAGCTGTTTCAGGCCCCTTGTGACCCAGCCTGGCCCAGAACTTGGGGCAGAAGCATCACCAGTCCACTTCTGCCCAGAGCACAGAGGGTCTCTGTGATGCTGAGAACCAGCCAGGTTGGCCCCGGGAAGGGATCAGATCTGTCACCCCAGCTCCCTTCTCATGGGGCCACAGGAGTGGCCTAGGCACAGGCCCATGGGAGAGCACCCTTCCCAGCTACTCCTGGGGTGGGTGGGGGCTGCAGGTGGAGATGGAGAGCTGGTGCAGTCTGGGGACTGAAACCACTGTGACCTCCTTCACACTGCAGGCTGGCCAGGCCGGGGGATGTTTATATTTATATTGATTTGTGTCACACACAATGACTTCATTTTCTGAAACAAAACTCAGAAATGTATGCAGAATTTTTTCAAATCCAGGCTGTCCTGATATTCTGTAATATCTCCTCGCAGTAATGTGTGTATATGTGTGTGTGTGTGTGTGTGCGTGTGCGCACACACAAAGCCCCTGGATTTTATCAGACACTGATTGAGTTTCAGGGGCTCTGGGCTGACCTGTGGTTCATCCAAAAGTTAGGGGTGAAGGCCAACCGTGGAGATGCAATTAGCTCGTGATCTCTCAGAGGGCAAAGGTCTCTCCTGATAATAGCTCCTGCTTCTCGGGCACTCAGCGAGCCCTCTAGGGGAAGTGTTGTATGTGTATCGCTTCTGGACCTTACAACAACCTTGTGCAGTAGTTGTTACTGTCCCATTTTATAGATGAAGAAATAGAGAGGCCAGGGTGCTTCATTCATTCATGCACTCATTCATTCACTCGTGCAGTCATCAGAATCTTCACAGCAGGTCCACTATGTGCTGGGCCCATGCTGGGAAGCTAGGGAACTGACCTGAAACCCAGCCCAGCTGGAACTAGATCTGGTCTTTTTCTGTCGCAGGTCTTTTCCTGTGCCCTCCTGCTCAGAAAGAAGCACCTCAAAGATGCTTGATAAAAGTCTGAGGATTGACTGAGTTCACAAACCAGGGAGTTGACAGTGCAGGGAGATGGGGTCCTGGGGGGCTGGGCTGGTCACAGCTGGGAGACAAGGCCACTTGGGACTGTCTGGAGATGCTTGGAATCCAGCCCTGGTCTGGTCCCAGCCCCAAGCCACCCCTCGCACACTTTGTTCCCACAAAATCCCTGCTGAAAATGGAAAACCTCAACAGTCTATCTTCCTGCCTGTCCTGAGCCCCGATTCTCCCAAATCCTCTTGGTGGCAGCCTGGCTCCCTCAGTCCCTGCCTTGGATACAACATGGCTGAAGTTCTCAAGACCTGTTTGTCATCTTGTATTAGAGCAACATAGCAGAGGCAGTGGCAGCAAGGCTGATAAAATAATAATAAAGCTGCTTTTTTGTGTCAGGCTCGGTTTCATATCCATGATCTCATTTTGCTTAGTGACCCAAGAAGGGAGATGCTTTTATTGTCACCCCCATTTTCAGCCAAGGAAATTGAGTGATGACTTTCTCTACCCTGTGGGTATTTCTGGGCCAAAAATTGGCCAAAGTTTCCTTCACTTGATAACCGGGTAGAGGCAGGAAAGCTGAAGGCAGCAGAGACTTGTGGCTGACAGAGCAAACTTTTGCAGTCACAGTCTTGGCATTGATGCCTCAAGTGCTCTGGGTCTCAGTTTCCTCATCTGTACAATGGGGCAGCCTCCTGCTGCACTAGTCTGTCTGTATCCTGCGCATCCAGCCTCCTTTGCTCCAAGGATCTGACCTCGGTGTCTCTTTGAGACCCTGGGATCTAGTACAATGCCTTGAAGTCAGGACGCTGCCAGTTTGTTGGGTGACTGCTTTAACCCTGGGGCTTCTGTTAGATGGTTGGGGATGTTGGGAGGGTCCAGTGAGGTGGTGTATGGATAGGGTGGCTGGCATGTAGCCACACGGTGGGTGCTTAAGAAATATTAGGCACCCCCCTTTCTCAACTCCCTAGTCCTAAGCTTTCCCCTTCTTGAATATCAGCTTCTTCATCTATAGGAGAAGGTGGCTGGAAGTTGAAAAGATCCCAGGATCTAGGGAACTTCAACCAATCAGTTCATGCAGGGTTTGAACCTCTAAGGGATGAACACCTAAAGGCTGGAACAGTCTTGATGTGGGAAGGTGCATGGACTCTATGTGGGGAGAGGATGTAAAGCTTACTGGGCGAGAAAAGGAGGAACAAGATGGGGAGGGGGAGGCAGAGGAGGAAGATGATAATCTTGCTACATGCATAAGACTAGTTGCTTCCAGAGGGTGCCTGAGATACAAGAGGGCCTGCCTGGCAGTGGGGTGCAAGTTGGGGTTGGGGGCCGCAGGCCTTGGGTTCTGCACCAGTTTCCCTTTTCCAACCCTTGGCTCCAAACAGGCTCCAACACATGTCATCGCCACCATCCTTTACTGAGGGCTTACTCTGTGCCAGGCCTTGAGCTGGGCATGTAGGTCTGTAATCTCACTAATCCTCACAGCCCCCTGCATCCCCATTTTACAGACAAAGAGGCAGAGGCTAAAACACGGTGACTCAGTCACCAAAGGTTACACCGCCAGACAGGAGCTGAGCTGGGAGGGCCCTCATTTGTTCTGGCTGGATTTACCCAGGCCATCAGCCAGGTCCCTGACATCAAATGAATTCTATAATTTGTAAACGCAGCTGAGCAGCTTTTACAGAGGAATGTCGGGAAGTGATAAAAAATATCTTCAATAGATTTACAGAGCGGCTGAATGCCAGCATCTCGCCCGCCTCTTGCTTTCTCCAGGAGCCACATGCGACTGGAGAGGAGGCCCAGGAAGGCTTTTGTGGCCGACAGCCAGGCCTTCCATCGGCTTTCACAAGACAGGTTTATGGCAGCCCGGAGGAGACCAGGAATGCAAGGCAGGAGGGGAGGGCTGCCTTGGTCCAGGGCTCAGGCAGGACTGTGACAGACTGGCAGGTGAAGCGTAGGGGGAGGACAGCCCTTGCCTCTCTCCCAGGGGCTATGTACCTACCCCAACAATGCCTGGGGTCTTCAGGGTCTGGGGGCATCAAAGAGGGAGGGCCAGAAACAGTCTATGCCGTGGTTTTGCTTCAGACACACAGTGTGACCTGGGGCAAATTACTCTGCCTATTTGGGCCTCAGTTTCCCCATCCCTGGTGCAAGAGGATTGGACTAGAGCAGCGGTTCTCTACCCCCACTGAGCATAAGAACAACAGGGAGGTTTGAACAAAAGCTTGGCTCTGCCCAACCCTCAGGTATCTGATCCAGTAGATATGGGGGTGCCAGGTGAGGGGTCCACTGTGACCCTGATGGACAGCCCGGGGCTGAGAACCACTTAGGATCTCTGAGGACTGTGGCCCATGTGGGTTTAGGAGGCTGTGGTGCTGTCTGAGCTCCCATCTCCTTGCCTGAAACCCCACTAGGTGGGAACATGGGCAACTCCCCCTTCCCCCCGGTGACCCTCACACCTGTGGTTTCCAGAGTCACCTGTGACCCAGGTGTGGTGGTGGTGGGGAGACTTGTTCAGCCCCTGGGCACACTATGGAAGGCCCAAAAGTACATTCTATGTCAAGAGGCATCAGCTGAGAATGTATGGAGCAGCGTCATGGGACCAGGGACCACCTGTGCACCTTCACTTCCTCTTTCCCCATGTTTAATCCACTGCCATTCCTGCAGGATTTACCTTCTAGAGACGTCTAGGAGATTACCCTTCTCCATCACTTCTGCTGTGATTCTGCTCTTAGCCGCTGTGATCTCTCTCTGGATGGAAGAAGAGGCCCCTACTTCCCTGTCTCTATCCCTGCCTCTCAGTGTTGTCTGTTTGCCCCACAGTGGCCAGAGTGCATGCTCTCCCGCAGACCAGGTCCTGCCACTCCCCAAAGGCTCCTGTTGCCTGTAGGCCGCTCTTCCTACCCCGCCTGCCTCCAAGCCCCACTTGGCTCCCCTCCCTGGAACCCTCTATTCCCCCTTCTTCTGCTCCAGGGTGACACTGAGCCCTGAGAAGAATGGGGCACTCACCCCTGCAAGAGGCTCACAGCCCCGAGACCCCCCCTCAACTCCTAACCCCAGCTTGTGATGCTGTGTGCCGTGTGCAGGGGCCAGCAGCCTGTGAGGTCAGGAATGGTATTTTGTGTGGCTCAGTGTTGTATCTCAGCCTTCAGGACAGGGCCAGCACATAATAGGTGCTCAGTTAATGTGTAAGATTGCAGGAGAGGGCAGCTAGGGCCCGAGGGAACTCGCAGAGGGTTGCAGAGGTAACTGGGAGCCCTGAGAGGGCGTGGTGCAGGGGGTGGTATGAGGACAGCAGGGTGGGAGTGGGCTGTGATGTGGGCCCTGAAGTCTACACTTTGCTGGTCATCAGCACATCGGATCTGGACAAAGCAGAGGGGCCTGGAAGGCACTGGCTGGAGAAGACATGCCCCAGATGCCCTGGGGTTGAGAGGAGGTAATCTCAGCCTCAGGTGTCTGAAAGGTGATGACCCAGAAGAAGGGGCAGACGTGTGTTCTTGATACTTCAGGGGATGGGGTGAAGGCAGGGGAAGAGGAGGGGCTGAAGCAGCCACAGAAAGGTGCCTGTTGGCTTGCTAGCAGAAGAACTTTCTAGATGCTCCATAATGAATGAGATGCCTGATGTGGTAGTGAGCTCCTCGGAGCTGGGGGCATTCAAGCAGAGGTTGTGAGAATGAGCTGAGGGGTGAGGTGATTAAGCTGGATGGCCTCTAAGACTCTTGCTCACCTTCTTTCGTTCCAGCCTGGCCCCGCCATACATGGAAGCCACTGCGAGGGTCTGCCAGGAGGTTAGAGTGAGGCCACTACCTTGGTTTGCCCAGGACTAAGGACTTTCCAGGAACCTGGGGCTCTCAGTGCTAAAATCAGGAACGCCACAGGGCTCTTTCCCTTCTTCCTCTGGCAGGTGGGCAGAGGGACAAGGGGCCGGGCCTCCATCAGTTTCCTGCGTGTTGCCTGCCCCAGCTGTCAGGCTGTCCCCAGCCAGGCCCCTGGCTGCTATCTGTCACCCCTCCTGCTTCTCTGCTCCCCATCAAGGCGGAGAAGGAGAGGCTGGTGGATGGAGTGGGTTGAGGTGGGAACCTCTCCCTGCTCAAGGCTGCCCATCACAGCTTGAGGGCAGACCCTGGGTGCACAGGACCCAGGGCCCCTTCATGGAAACAGAGCTGCCATTCAGCATCAGTCCTTAGCGAGGCTGGGGTCCGGAAACTCACCAGAGCTTGGGCTTCAGCTCCCAGTGCTGCCTGTTGCTCAGCAGAGGTGGGGGTGGGGTGGGGGTGGGTAGCAGATGGATGAAGAAAGGGCCTAGGAGGAGCCAGGAAACTCAGGTCTCGTGCTGACCTCGCCACTGACCCGGACAAACCACCGTCCCTCTCTGAGCCTCGGCGATCTTATGGGAGTGTGAGCAAGTCCTCCCTCCCCATCATTTGCTCTGTGGCTTGGATGGCAGGATCTGTGGCTCTAACACCTCAGGGGATGCATGGGCTGACTCTTAACCTGAACACCCTATCACAGGACTAGTTCTTGCTCAGCTTACTAGGAGGTGGACCCCCAGTCTTGCTCTCCATCTCACACATGATGAGCCATCTGCAAATTCCCTTATGGCTTCTACACCCACACCCATCTCCATATACCCACACCCCCTCTATTCACACATGTACACCTTCGGACACACCCATGCACCTTCATACCCCTCCATGCCTTCGCATCCTCATGAATACACGTACATCCACCATCACCCCAGAACTACCTTCCGAGGGAAGGTGATGGAGCAACAAAGAGAGATGACATGCCAGGTTGAAGAACTGCTGGAGAGGCTTGCTCTGCAGCAGGGTAGGACTCAGAGACTCTGGAGATCAGCAGGTGGAGGAGGCGGGTCAGAAGGGCACCCACGCCTGTAGGTGAGAAGACCTGAGTGGAAACCTCTGGCCCAGGCTCCAGGCTCTCTCTCTTCTGGAGCCCTGCAGGGGTGTCAGGGGCCCCGCCTCCACCCTCCCCCTCTCCTGGCCCTACTCAGTCTGGTTCCAGGTAGCGGCTGGGTGCTCTCAACTCTGTATCCCTGACTCCCAGCTTTAGGTCTCTTTAAAATGCAGGAGGAAAAGAGTTGGGGAAGACTGGAGGTGACCGGCCCAAGGTTGTGCAGAAACCAGGAAGGAAACCAGATCTCCCCTGAGAGGCTAAGAGATGCACTAGAAATGTGACACGCAAAGGTTGCCTAGGAGCCTGTGGGAGGAAGGGCTATCATCTGCCTGGGGCACAAGAACGTTTTACTTACAAAGGCGAGCAGCTCCTCCTAGGGCCATAGATACAGGGGCCACTGGGAGGAAGGCCAGGTGGAGCCAGGGGCCAGCAGCTCTGGCTGCTTCTCCCTCGGTGGTCTCTCTGACTTCCCCCCTGCCCCATCTCCCAGTCCACTTACCTGTTCATCTGTCTTGTTCTAGACACTTGCTTGAATTCTGGCCAAAGCCTCAATCCAAATCTCAAAGAGCCCCGTCTGATGGTCTTCCGGCCCACTGAGCCGCCCATGGTGCCAGGTCACATGATCCACCCAAGGCCGCCATGTAGGACTATGTGATCAGCCCCATCCAACCAGTGCCATCTGGATGGTGTGGGCAGGACCATTACAGCTCGGAGGGGAACATCAAGCAAGTTTTCTTGGAAGAGGGATCTTGAAGGAGAAGAAGCAGGTTTTCAGAGAGTGTTAGAAGTTCTGCTCATAGCTCAGGGGATGCTAGAAATGTCAACTGGAGAATGGCCCGCCTAGGGGGTCTTTGCAGCCATGGAATGAGTCAGAGTGAGTGCAGAATGAGAAGGGTGGGCTGAGCATTCCAATTGTGGAGGATCTGCTCTGAAGGAGTGGAGAGGGAGCCACGGCAGCCAACAGGGACAAGGGTTGCTTGGGTGTTGGAGAAGGATTGGAGTAGGGCTGTGCCTCCCCACAGCAAAGTGGCGGGGGGCAGCAAGGTCAGCTGCTGTAATGGGGTCCAGAGTGACAACTGGGAGGTTGGTGGGGACCCTGGTCAGAGCAGCTCCATGGTGTGTGTGGGCTTGGCCTGACTGCAGGGGTGAGGAGTGAGGAGAAAGCAAGATGTGGAGACAGCAGGCATAGACTCCTTTGGGGTTTCATGAGTGAGAGAGGGCCCTAAGCCCTGCTTGCTCTGCATCCCTGAGATGAATAATGGGAGCACTGCTCAGAGCCTGGCTCTCTTCAGGGAGGCAGCGGGGCACAGGAGCCAACAGTGCGAGCAGCATCTGCCAAGGCTCTGGGTGAGCTCATTCTGCAGTAAAGGTGACATGTACCCTGTTGTGCTTAGACCACGGCTCCAGGGACTTCACCCATGGATGGGTATGAACAAACTGCAGTATGTCTCCTGGAGAGGAGCAGTGGTGCCTGGGCCACGGACAATGATCTGGGGGCAGGATGACTGCAGGAATTCCGGAGTTGGACTTGGGGGGAACATGATGGTTGCTCTCAAATATCTGAAGGTCTATCCCTTCAAGCAAGAGGAATTCTGCTTGCCCAGGGTAACACCTGAAGGCAGAGCTAGCTTCAGAGCTGGGGAGGCACAAGGGGCAATTTTCAGCTAAAATGAGGAAATCTCTAAGTTGCCAGAGTCCCCCAGTGGCCTCGGGGCACAGGGACAGGTGTGAGAGTCCTGTCACTGACAGTAATGCAAGCAAAAGATATTGCTTTTTCCTACATCTTGCACATCCAAGGTACCCAAAGAACAGGTGGTCCAAGGGATACCCAAGATATGACATGATCTCTTCTCTTGGGGGCTGATGGTATTGTCTGGGAAATGTGACTCAGACAAAACACACATAGAGAGTTAGGGTATAGGAATGGCAAGGAGTGTCAGGTCCATTCCACTTTTCTGGAAGACCTTGGGCCCAGTTAGAGCTGCCCTGCACTGGCACAAGCTGTCTCGTGGACAGCAAGCAGCCTCTTCTTGCAGGGATGCAACTGGGACGGGGTAACCTCGGGCAGGGGGTGCAGGAAAGGGATTCCAGTTTCAGGCATGAGGAAGGGGTTGGATGTGAACAGATGACCTCTGCGGTTCCTTGAGTCCAGAGTTCCTTGGCAGAGAAAAACACTTGCAAAACTCTGAGCGGTGCACAAGGTTACTGAGGACGGAGCAGAGATCCCAATATAGCTGGCGGGAGGAAGGCGGCAGCGGGCGAGGGGAAAGTAGGTCCCCCGAACAAATGAGGTGGGGGCATGAAATTAACGAGGCTGGAAAGGGCTGAGCTCAGGGACTCATTTTTAAAAACTGTCTTTTAGCAAGAAAAATGAGGGAAAGAAATTTGGGCAATGGAGGTGTAATGGAGATTGTGAATGCATCTATCTACCGCCAGCCAACTGGCCAGAGAGAGGGGTCCCCTGGAGAGCAAGGAAGAGATGCAGACCAGTGAGCCTGGGGTGACTCCTGCATACCACGCAGGGCAAAGAGGAGTTGGCGATGAAATGAAGATGATGCAACCACTTTCTGCCCACACTTGCAAGGCTCTATAGCCGGGCTGTTCTGTCTCCTGCCTGCCCTCTCCAATGGGCAGTGAGGGGAGGAAGGCTTGTCCTGGATGACCTCCAAGTGTCCTTCTGCTTGGCCCTTGAATGGTGGGTATAGGGGCTGTCTGAGTCACTCCCTGAGTGACCCATTGCTTTCATCCTCGTCTCTTTGGGAAGAGTAGATGCTGGTCCCTGGGTGCCTTGGGGCCTTGCCCACTCTGCTTTGTCCCAGGGCAGCTGGTCTGGGACTTCCTAGAGACAGAGGCTCTGTTGGAATCTTTCTGATCTGCCTGGCCTCTGGTATGACATCAAGGGCAGAGGACACGCTGAATGGATAGATGGATGGATGGGGGTGGAGGATGGGTTGGTGGATGGATGGATAGATGGATGGATCAGTTTAGTCTGACCACCTGTATACTATCTGGCAAAGGGCACAGTTAGCTGTGTTAGAATGAGTCTATCCTTCACTGGGTGGGGAGGGTGGAGGAGGAGGAGGAGGAGGCAGGGAGGAGGGAAGGGAGGAGAATCAGATACTTCTAGCTCAGACCTGAGCTACTGAATCCCTGAAGAAGAGGAAGGAGGCCTTCCTGCCTCCTCCCAGGGCAAGGCCCCATGGCTCTTGCCACTGGCCTCTGTCAGGAGGTGTCTAAACTCTAGGAACAGGGGCCAGGAGGGGAAACTGAGAAATGGCAGGCCTTGAGGCTCAGAGAGGGGAAGGGCATCATCCAAGGTCACACAGGAGAGGGGAAGAAGGGAAAACACAGCTCCCATTATCCTGAGCTTTCTTCAGGCAGTGCCATGGCTCTCCTGGGACAGCCCCACTCCTCTGAAACCCCATCCCCCCCCCCCCCTTTAGGCAATTCCCAGCAGCCACTCTCTTCTCCAGGTACGAGAGGGCTGGGGTGGAAGTTGGTTGGGGGATGCTGAGCTAAATCATCCCAATTGTCAGCATCCCCCAGGCTCAGTCAGCAGAATGAGTGGAGAATGTCAGATAGCTCTTTGCTCCCACTGGACCTCAGGAAATTCAGAGTCCCTGGAAGCCCCTGTTGCATCCTCCCCCTACCTAGGACATGGAGATGGAGGTGGTGAGGCTGGAAGGGGTCCCTAGAGGCTGCCCTTTGTCTGGCCAGGGTGATGCCCAGGAGCCTAGGCTGTCCTAGCTGCTGTGGCTGCGGGCCAGGGGAGGGTCTTCCTGCTCCCTTGCCTAGCTCTGCTAGCTAGGGTCCCTCCTTTCAGCCTACCCTGTGGCCCTGTATAGGTGAAAAGGCCCTGAAAGAGGTATAGCCAAGTGGCCTCCTCAGGAGCTGTCACCAGGGTCCCAGGAGACAGGGGGCGGAAGTACCAGAGAGGCAGCAAAGTTCCTCCTCCAGGGAAGGAGACGAACCTGGGAGGTATGGGGAAGCCTGGAATCCAACCACTTCACACCTTGCCTCTTAATTGCCAGATTGATTTCAGATCCCACTCTTTCCAGGAAGACCCAAAAAAATCAATCCCCTCCTCTCCTCCCTTCCCCGGGCTCAGGAGATATTCTTAAAGCCACAGCTGTCCTAGCTGCTTTGGTTAAGCCCCCTGTTGAAGAACAGGCTTCAGGCTCCAAAGCATGTCTAGAGTTCTGTGCAGGAAAAATCTTACCCTGAAGGGAAGCATGGCAGCCTATAGGGTATGATCAGAGAAGGTCCTTCTCCTCAAATCCCCATCTTACTGAGGTGCCCTGATGTCCATAATTCCACCATTAGAAAGTCACTCCTTTGGATGAATTAGTCCAACAGTCCTAGTTTCCAAAATATGGAGGCACAGGAGAAGGAACAACAGTGGCTGAACTCAGGCCTGGACCCTGGTGATGGCCACAGGGGGAGGGGCCATAGGAGTCGGGTAGGGTCGGCCATGTGGGACATGTTTTTGTTCCAAGGAGGCACATACCAACTTAGTAGGAGAACCCTTCTTCAGACAGAGCTGTCTCACAATGGCTGCCTTGGGTAGAGTGACTGCTCTGTCCCTTGAGGCTATAAGCCAAAGTGAAGGACCACCCGAAGGGAGGCTGTGGAGGAGTTCTGGGTGAAGGAATGCCAGGCACCCTGAGGGCACTTCCCACACTAGAATACTGTGTCTCTGGGGCTCCAGGGCTGGAAGGCTGGCTTTGTGGTGGGGGTGGGGAAGTGGGAGGGGGAGGGGGGATTCCCAATGGCGGGGCACTCACTGTGTCCCCAGCCCTGAGCCAAGCACAGTGACAGTCTCTAATGTTGACACAGTCTTGTGAGAAGGGCACTATTAACCCTGTCCCTCAGATGGGGACACTGACGTGCCCGAGATTAGTTGACTCATCAAGGTCGTCAGGCTACTCACAAACATCTGGGACTCAAATTTGGACCTGCTACTTTTCAGGCAGAAGGGTCCAGGCTCTGGTTGGAACTACTTTAAGTATGAGGAGGCTTCTAGGAAGCCAGGAGAGCTGGATTGGGAGGTACATGCTGAAAGGGGCACCTGAGCTCAAGCGCTTCATGAAGCCAAGAAGCCAAGGCAGTGAGGTTCTATGATCCACTGATGTTACAAGCTAGGCATGCCAAGCCCTGGGCTTCTGGCCTCAGCCTCTCTGACATCCTACCGGGGCTCAGAGTCCCACGTGTGGGAGGGGCTGGGGGCCATTCTTCTGCGGCCCCAGCCAAGTTTCTGATGCTCACAGCTGCTCCTTCATGACTTTAGAGACGCAGGCTCTGGGCAGGGCCACTGTGGGTCAGCCCGTGTACTTGGGGACGTGATGACATTATTGCTCATCCCCTCTTCACGTGGTCCTGATTACTAATGCAGCACTCTGTGTTTCCATAGCCACCAACAAGGGCCTCTTCCTGGTAGCATCACAGATGGACAGAGAGATCCTCTCCCAGCCCCTGTGCTCATTAAATGGCTGGAAGGGCTCCCTTAGGTCAGCCCCACAAACTCCTTTTAAGGTGTGTCCTCACTTTGCCTGCTTGGGGTGTGTGTGTGCACGTGCGTGTTGGGAGGAGGTAAAGCAGGAATGATGGAAAGTTTTGTACAGGTCTCAGGGATCTTTGCCCAGCCTGTGAGCCCCATGAAAGCAGGATCATGTCTGTTTTGACCCTGCCCACCCATTCCCCGCAGTGTGCCTGGCATGCGGTGGGACTCAGTAAATATTTGTCCAGTAAATGAATTAGAATTCCTGTTCCTCCAGCTCAGGAAGGTGAGGACAGTGAACTCTTCCTCCCCCTCAGAGGGAAATCTCTGGGTGACCTTCTCAGTCCTTGCTTAGGTGAATTCCTTGATGTCTCTATGCTCAGATCCCTGTGAATGGTGCTAACTGGAGAGAATGGCCAATGAGATACCAGTGTTGGGCGGATAGAGTGGGCAGGAGGGTGCTGCCTTGTGCAGAAGGTGCCTGCAGTGTGAACCATGAGGAAGTGGGGGCCTGTCCCCCTCCCCCAGGGCCAGGCAGACACAGGTTAGAACACAGCACAGAACTGAGGGGCTGAGGAGGAAGGCCCAGGCCTGGCACAGGACCAGCACATGGGCTAGCACTGGGACTGAGGGGAGCCAGAGCGGGCTAGACTGGGGGCTTGGCCAGGGCTCAGAGTCAGGGGCTGGCTCCAGCAATGGCTGGCGGCTCACTCTGGATCCTGAATGGAGAACTTGGTCGGGGCCTGGGCAGAGCGGGTCTGAGTTCTCAGACAGAGTCAGAGTAGAGGTCAGGGCCTGGGGCTGATTTCAGGACTTCAACCCAGGGCTGAATCAGAGGCTCTTGCAGGTCGGGACAGGGTCAGCCTGGGGCTGGGGCAGATTTTCTCTCTGATGGGAGCCGCTGGGAACAGCTGTGCTGTCCTGGCCTCATTTCCCCTAAGCAGCAGTCAGCTGAGTGGGTGGATATTGGAGGCTTTCTGGGAGCATTGGTCTTGGAGGTGTCCTCCTTGTCCCTAAGGTGTCCTCAGGGAAACTTGAGTCTGCCCAGGGACCATTTCCTCCTATGTGTGCATTGTGAAGGCAAGTGCAGGAGAACCGCCCCACTAGCCCTGACTCCCTGGCCCCCAAAGGGGTGGCATCATTTCTCACCTGTGCACGATCCTTTATAGTTTGTAAAACTCCTTATCCAGCATGTTTTCATCTTCTCCACAGTCCTGAGAAAAAGACATGACAAGAGATGATGTCCATTTTACATCATGATGAGGAAAATAGAGCCCCAGAGAAACTAAGAAGCTTGCCCAAGGCCACTCAGGAGGTAGAGGCAAGAGGCAAAACAGGAAAAATCTCTGATTTCCCATGTGGTGCGCCAACACCCAGTTCTGGGCTCCCCAGGCACTCACACCCATGGCCCTGCTGCCCACTGATGCCCCGCAGAGATTAACAGGCCGAGCCTTCCCTGCAGCCCTTGCCAAGTCTGTCCAGGTTGCCTCAGTCATCAGCAAGTCATATCACTGACATCACAACTGCATAAAATTAATTTATTTAGTTAAGGAAGGTGTTAATTAAGAGTTCTCATTTATTGTGTCTTTGCAGACAGCTCTCGGGGGCTTCTGAGTTGTCAGTGCTGGTGACAGCAAAAGCTAATGGTATCAAGCTATTAATAGGACAATTCAAGAGGGAGAAGGGGCAGGAGCTGGGGCCATGGGGGAGGGGAGGGAGGGAGAAGGCTGGGAGAGGGGAGAGCATGGTCCCCTACTTCCTTCTCCATAAGTGGGATCCCCTCTCCAAGTCGATCCCATTACAGACATGCCCTGGGGAATCTGGGGTTCACTGCTAGGCCCTGTGGTGTTCAGACTTGTTGGTGGAGAAAAGACTTACCCTGAATGGACTGTCGTCCTGAAGAGGGGCACACGTGACTGGAGGCCAGCCCCACCCCACTGCTGTGCATGCTCCCACATTTCTGGTGTTTTCCCTGAGGAGTATTTGTTCTCACACAGGGAGGCCCTTCTTTGCTTGCTCCCCTTACCTTGACTCTGAAAATCTTGGGGTACAGATAGCAACTAGGTCAGCTCAGGATCCCCGAAGCCTCTCACAGAGCTTGGAGCATCATAGGAGGTCAGCAGACATTTGCAGGATGAATAAGATTCCCTGGTTCTTGGAAGAGAGGTTTGAAGTTCTGGCTCAGAGACATCAGTTCTCAG
The DNA here is from genome assembly GCF_036321535.1 of Camelus dromedarius. Classification (NCBI taxonomy): domain Eukaryota; kingdom Metazoa; phylum Chordata; class Mammalia; order Artiodactyla; family Camelidae; genus Camelus; species Camelus dromedarius. The sequence goes on along the minus strand of NC_087443.1, from coordinate 33,020,251 downwards.
CTCTCAGCTATCTGCCGGAGGGCACACAAAGGAGAATGGGACTGGCAGTTATTAAACCAAGAGGTAGTGTGGTCATCCGAGAAGTGTTCTAAGCAGCTGGGGACAGGTTTCCTCATTTCCTTATGGATGCAGGGACATCTCAGGTTGTGGCTAAAGGGTGTCCTGTTCATACTCAGTCAGTAAGGCCCAGGAAGCTGGCTCTGGCCAGGCTGGCAGCATTAGTGATCTGCTGGAGGCCATGTGGCTTCCCCTTCTTCCTGACCACAGACTGACCCACTCTGAGATCAGCTGGAGTCTAGCCTTTGATCCCAGCAGGAGTGAACCCACGTCTAGCCCAGGTCAGTCTTGGTCTGCAATGGGAAATCACAGTGAGTTGGAGGAGATGTTGACTGGGGCTAGAGGCCCAGGAAGAGGGGTCTCTGCTTACATAAGTAACTCTAGACCCATTTCCAGAGAACCATTCAGGAAACTATTTTCACTTTTGCTCAGAGAAGGAAGTTCATGGCCCTCATAGGGCAGAGGAAGGAAAGAATGCATACCCCAGCTTGGGATGTCAGGGTGGGATGTATTCTCGAAAAGAGGCCAACAGCTTCCCACAATGCCAGGGGGTGAATACCAGGCTGATGTATTGTCACCCTCTTTGAGCTCCCTTGGTCCCATAAAAGGTACCAAAACGGACAAATTTGCAGTCCTTCCTGGACCCCCGTTAGAACACCATAGCCCTTACAGGGCTGGTGCCCACTCTGGGGGTATTCCTTTGTGACTTCTTGACTGGAGAGATCCAAGGTATAGGAAGAGGATTCTTGGTGCTATTTAGAAATCAGGTCTCAGACATGATTGACTCAGGGCCAGGGAAGGCACTATTGAGAAATTTCTGCTTAGGTGCGGGTGCTAGTTTCAGTTTTAATCAATATTAGGGACCCAGTCAAACTGATTCCTGGAGATTTGATTTTATTTTTCAATGCAAAAACCTCTCCAAAGTTGGCTCACTTTGTAGTTTAGGTAAAAACCTTCAGCTCTGTGACTTTTCTACATTTTCTTCAATGGCTTACATCCACTGAACACTCTGTTTGTGTTAAGAGATCACAAAGGAGGGCAGTGAACTGAGATCACAAAGGAGGCCAGTTTGGAAAGACAAGGGTCATAGCAGCTGGAGATGCAGGGGAGGGGAACCCTGGAGAGGAGATTCAGGAATGCAGTGGGGGAGGCAAAGAGAAAGTATTGGTAAGTGAAAGAGTAACAGTGAAAAGTGAATCATCCAGTGGGCTGGGAGAGGGAGGGGTTAGAGTTGAGAGGAGAAAGGAAAGAAAGGAAGAAGAAAACAGGAAAGAGGGAGAAAAAAAAACGTGCAGGAGGGAAAAGAGAGAGAGGGAGGCAGGAGAGAGGGAGGTGAAGAAGGTGAGGCAGGGGAGGTGAGGTGGAAAGAAAGCGGAAGCAGGGTACGGGTGGGGGCATGGAGGCTCCAGCTCTGGTTCTTTCTCCACCAAGCATCTGCACAGCAGATAAATACAGTACAGCTGGGCCTTTTTCTCTTCTTAATTGACATCTTTGAAACTGTCCTCACTTGACAAATCAGGCCATTTATTATTAGTGATGACAGGGATAAATATCACAGGCATTCACTTTACATCTGGTGCCCCCTGATAATAGAAGTCAACACACCAGCCCCTCTCCCCGCTGCTCCCTCAACCCTTGGCTAGGGCTTCTTGGCAGGGAAACTGAGTGGCCAGGAGCTGTCTGAGGCTTGTGTGGTGCTGAAAGCACCTATGAACTACCTAGTGGGAAGCTTGTAGGTGGGAACTATCCATGATCAGAGTGGTGCTGAAAGACACTGCATCCTGTCCCCACCTTTGGCTCCATGGGGGAAAGCTGGGTGGCTGGGAGCTGTACACAATCTGTATACTGCTAAAAGCATCTACTAATCCCAGAGGGGACAGAGATCCAAGGGCTGGAGAAGCAGGAGTTCTCCTCTTCTGCATAGGACACAATTACTCTGGCACAGAGTGAACAGTGCTTTAAATTTACCATGCCTGGCCCTGGTTCTAAACACCCTGGATGATTCAAAGCATGTCCTTCCCCTCTCTGGGTCTCAGGATTCCCACCTATGACATGAAGGGCTAGATCAGATGTTCCCTCAGGGCCTTTCTAGCTCTAGCCCTCCCTACTACCAAAAGCCTTTAAGAGATCCTTCTGCTTATGGGATCAAGTTTTAAATTCCTAAACCAGGCCCTGAAGGCCCTTTCTGATCCCTCTGCACTTCCTCACACTCTCCTTATTCCAGTGCCAGACACAATCTCCTTTTCCTCCCCCGAGCCATTGCCATCCACACTGCTCGACTCTCTCCGCTGGCTCTCTCTGTTCTTAATCTCTGAGAGAACTAACTGGCTGTCTGTGCCCCTCATTAAGCAGCAGTAGCCTTACACACAGTGTGAATTCCACTTTTTGTGTCAGTCATGAGAGCAGGCCTGTGTCTTATATGGCTCTGCAGGGCCAGGGTTGTGCTCTGAATCAGTGATTAGTGGCTCACTAGAGTTTCTCATGCTTGTGAATGGTATTTTGACCCACCAAGCACTTTTAATAAACCATTATTTCTCTTTCAAGATTATCAGTGAAGGAAGAGTTAGTTGAGCTTGTGACCCCTTCCTTCTCGAGATGGGATCCTTCTGGGGCTCCCACTCCACAATGGCACCAGTGGGCAAGGTGGCATTCATGCAGACACAGAGCCTTGCCCCATTTCCCCTTGGAGTGGCTGAGACATGCCAGATCATGTACTCAAGCCTCTATCTCCCCATTTGCTCAGAGCCTTTGGGAATTGATCCAACATCCTCATTGTACAGTTATCATGGCTGCATCAGCTTCGATTTTAAGGACCTTTCAGGGAGCTCCCCATCCACCCACCCCATTAGAGCCCAATTGCTCCATGGAGAAGCTCTTCCTCTGGAGTCCAACCTTGGAGGGTCCAACAGGATTTTATTCATGGGGATAGAGTCCACACTGTTGAAATACAGGTGAGTTGTCTCTCCCTCTACCCTCTGCAAACCAAGGGGCTTCCATTTGTTGGGGTGAGCAAGCAGGTAGGAAGAGGGTGACTCTCTTTTCTTCATTAAACCCATGGAGAACTCAAGGTGCCCCAGATGTGGGAATTATGCACCCCTTCTCCATTTCAGTAGGGAAGACAGAATCAGTTCCTGTGGGTCTAGAAGATCCTTTGGAAGAAATCACTCTCTTTCCTGCACTTATTATCAGCCCAGATACCAAGGCAGGGCTTGACTTCAATTTTGCCCACTGCCGACTGCTTGGCAGAGCCCCTGAGGCCATGGCGGTGATTGGAAGTGCCATTTGGGGACCACTTGTCAAGAATTGGCTTAGAGGGGAGAGTCATGCTCATTAATGGAAGCAGTTTTGTTTCACAAACCTGAGCCGTGCACTTTGTGGCCTCAGTTCCTACACAAGGAGTGGGCTAGGGTTATTTCATTTCCCCCAGATATAACAGTATCTTTTCAGGACCCTAGAGTTCCCCCATGGAACCTCATAATATTGGATATAAAGGGGCTTGGAGATGATTTAGATTCTAGATCAACTCTTTCATTTAAAGATGGAAACAGTGAGGCCCAGGAAAGGGAAACCAGTAGCCCCAGGTCACATAGCAGAGAAAGGAGCACTCTTGGCTCTGGTCCCATGCTTTTCTTCCTTATGCCAGAGGTGTTTGCATTGTAATAGACCTGTGGAGGTGGAAGTGCCTCAGCAACCCCTCTAATGGTGGGACTCCAGGCATGGTGACAGGTGGTGTGGGAGCTGCTGGGATACATCTGGAGGGGCTGGTGCCTCCTGCCTTGTGGAAAAGACCTATGGCCTTGGGTGGGGAACTATACAGGGAGCAGAGGTGGTAGGATGGCCCTTTAGAAGCTCTTTTAGGGTTCTGAGCCCTCCCAACCTGATGGGGGTAGAAGGGCTTCATTGTCTCTGCACCAGGGGACGGATGGCTCCGGAGGAGCTAATGAAGCTGTCTTCCCACCGACACGCAAAGACAGTGATGGATGGCTCATGGGGAGAAGGCAGGTGTCGGCACATGGCCCATTGGGCAGGGCAGAGAGCAGCACGCCCCTCAATGTCACTGTGGGGCACAGTGACTGCTGGGTTCCCAGAGAGGAGGTATGTGGGCTCTGGGGTACAGTGAAAGGGATCCCTGGGAGAACCAGTGCCTCGCATAGTCGTTTTTATGTGATGGGCAGGCAGATGAAGGTCACAGTTAGAAGGGACAGAGCAACAGCATAGTCCAGCCTGCTCATTGTCCAAATGGAGATGCACAGGCCCAGGGCAGTCAATTAACCAAATGCACACAACAAGCTGGGGCAGATATTCTTAAAAATGTCCTAGGTGGTCCTGGAGAGGGAGAAGAGAAAAAGATGCCTCACTGTATCACTATCCTTATTGGTTGGGGGTGGGTGGGAAGGTATGGTCCCAACTGTTTGCCTAGCATTGGAGGCCCTGATGATCTGTCTGCACCTTCTCTTCTTCCTCACTCTGCAGCCCAAGCCATCTGCCTACCCACCCCCTGCCCCAAACTGTCTAATAATCTATGGGAAGCATTTGCCCAAATGCCCTTTATTGTAGCACATTCTACTTGGCATATGGAACTAACCCCTGTACAAGGCCCCTAACTGAGGGGCATCACCCCCTCATTATCATTCAGGGACAACCTTCACAAAGAACTTTCTCTTCCATGGCAGCCATTCCTAAAATTATTGGAAGTATGGCTATTCAAGATGCCAGTGGCCTGCTTTCCTGGTGTGTGGGGAACAAGCCAGGCCTGAGAGGGAGGAGGGATTGAAGGAGAGAAGGGCAAGTGAGTCCTTGGCCTCTCTCAGCTGAGAGCAGTTTGCTCACAGTCTTGGCCACTGATGCCTTCCCCTCCCACTGGTCCAGCTGGTCAGTCTGGCCTGAGGTGGGCCTGTGGGATTTGGCTGAGGAGACTGGGGGGGCTGGCCCCAGATGTGGTTGCTTCCTTCACCTCTGTTAGGGGCTCCAACCCATTCAAAAGGCTCCAGTGGTCATTAGCTCACCTGATGGATCCATCACAGTCCCAGGAGGTTATCTGGGACTCATTAGTAGCTCCATTTCCTAGATAATGACACTGAGGTCCAGCAGGAAATGAGTAGCCCAAGGGGACAGGTAGGTGAGTGGTGTTCATTCATGTATTCATATTGGTATGTATTTATTGAGCACTTACTATGGCCTGGCACTGTGCTAGGTGCTGGGAATATGAAGGTGAGCAAGGCAGACATGGTCCCTGTCATCAAGGACATTTCCAGAGACCCCCAGTTCCTGCATCACTAGGTCTCCGGCCTCTGGAGGGACAAACATTGACAGGAGCACTGTCTTGAGAGTCTGCCCTTGAAGCTCAGTGTCCAGATTTATATTTTAGAGCTCTTCTTCCTGCCCCTGGGGCTTGCTTTCCAACTCATCTACTGCATCCTCAAGGGTGCCACCCCACCTTCCACTCTCTCTGAAGTGTCCATTGACCCCCCTGTCAGTGCTCTGTCTTCAGCTCTCCACCTGCCAGTGCTTCCTCCTTTATCCACCATTCACTATTGGCAGGAAATGAAAGGACAAAGAGGAAACCCTTGACCCCTACAGCCTCTTGAGTGAGGGATAGGAAGATGCCTCTCATCCCCCCAGTTTCCGGCTGCCTCAGGCAGATGAATGGAGCCCTCCAGTCAGCCTGGGGTCAAGATTTCCTAGGGTTTGGGGGATGAAGGAGCCCTTGTTTGGATGCCGCTGCAGCCTCTTCCCTCCCACCCCCACCTCATCCTTCTCATCTTCAGCCCACGAAGGCGAGATTTGTCTTGCAAAGTGGCATCATTATAAATGCATCAGCCTCCTCTGGACGTCTGCACCCGCTCCCGCCAGCCCATCCAGGCTCGATTACATCTGAGGCTGTCTGGGGTAATTAAGTGACATTAGGACGCATCCCCCACCGTAATGCAGTGTTCAAAGCCCGGGGCTCCTGTGTCCTGGGAGCCACAACCGCACCAAGGCCCTGTCTGCCTAATGCACCGCGCTGTGATTATGGCTAATTACTCCAAAGACAGGCCTCATTAGTGGCGGGTTTGTGCTTGAAAGTGGGGAGCAGGCTGCCTCTCTCACTTCCCCCAGCCCACCAGGTCACAGTCCAGTCTCCCCTCTCCCCCTGCAGGCCCAGTTTGCCTTGCTCTGCTGTTGGGGTGAAATTAGAACCGGGCAAGGGAATTCCCCAAAGGGGGCGTGTCTGGCTGAACAAGGTCATAGACTGAGCCCCAGGAGGGCCTTCAAGAACTTTGTGATTCCCTTATTCAGCTAATGGGAACTGAGGCCCAGAGGGGGTTACTGACTTGCTCAAGGTCACACAGCACAAATGAAATGTGTTGTCTTTCTTAACATGCCAGGGTTAAAGGTAAGGATGGACTAAATGGAATTATGTACAGCCAGGGCCTACCTGGATCCAGAGCGGTGGGAGAAAGGGCTCAGGAATGCCCAGGATGAAGAGCAGGATGGCTTCATTCCCCCAAAGGCACTGTGTCCTTCCACATCTCTAGGCCTTGGTGACCGTCTTGCCCGGAATGCTTTTCTCCTGATACCTTCCACCTGCCACCTTGCACCTGGCTTATTTCTTTCACCACTCAAGTGTCACCTCCTCCAGGAAGCCCCTGCTAACCTCTGAGCCCGAGTTAGGTGTGTCTCATACATACTCCCAGGATAGTCTGTACTTCCCAATCTCGGCACACATCACTCTGAATTGTCAATGCCCGATCACGTGTCCACACCCCAAGTGACGATAAGTCTGCAAAGGCCAAGAACTGAGACTTTTCTGTTTGTGTTGGTCTCCCCAGGGCCCAGCCCAGAGCCTAGCTCATAGATGGCCTCTGATATGAATGAGTAGAATAAAAGATCAACAATCAATGGTCTGTACCTTTTGTAGGTCATGGACTCTTCGGAGAATATGATGTAAACTCCCTAGAAAAAAAAATGCATGTACCCATGTATACGTAGTATTTTCCAAGAAATTTTAGGGCATTCTGAATCCCACCATGTCCCGCCAAGGGGTGTATCAAATCCCAGTTAACTACCTCTGAACCAAAGTGCTGGTTCCCTCTGGTCCAGATTCTTCAGTATGGACCCCTTTGGAGACCATGCCCCTGCCCTCTCCTGCCCCCTCAGATCCCTCTGACAGCATTCCACCTGAGGAACTCTTCCCCAGCATGCCGTGATAGTCCTGCCCCCACATCTGTGCCTCTGTTGCACCTCCTGCCAGGGACACCCCTTTCTCTGTGCACTCCCAAATCTTACTATCGTACAGAGACCAACCTACTCTGCCTCCTTTTAAGGAAGCCATCTGAGATGGCAGAATTCTGAAAATATTCCCCCAAGATTCCTGTCTCTGGCTATTCAATTAACTATAGATCCAGTTACTGCTGTGAAGGGACTTTGCCCATGGAATTAAAGTTACTCACTAGCTTCCCTTAAAATAGAGAAATTATCCTGGATTTTCTGGATGGATTCTGTGTAATCACATGAGCCCTTGAAAGCAGAAGAGGAAGGCAGAAGAGTCGGTCAGAGAAATGTAGTGGAAGAGGCAGGCAGTGGAGAGGTGAGTATTAATGGAGGTCAGGGAGATGCAGAGCCAGGGAAGGGCTGGACCCTCCATCACTAGCTTTCAAGATGGACGAAGGGGCCTATGAGCTGAAGAATCCAGGCAGCCTCTAGCAGGTGAGCGCCTACTATGTCCCAGCCATCTCCCATCTGTCCTTCTGCTCAGCCTTTGGCACCACCCCATTCACAGATGAGGAAACTGAGGCCTGGAGAGGGAAGGGACTCCTCAGTCACTCAGCTTGGCACAGTGCCCAGGGTGTATGTATGGAGAGGCCAAAGAGTCCGACCTGTGTGCAGAGCAAAGAGTTCACTAGTCTGGTGGTGTTCCACAGGGACACGTGGGGCCTGAGAGCTCAAAGGAGCAAGCCCATCATTTTACAGATGGGGAAACTGAGTCCCAGAGAGGGAAAGATTGACCAAGAACACCCAACAATGGAAGACAGGGATACCCTAGGGTGGGACCCTACCCACCTCTACCCAAACCAGCACAATCCACCTCATCCTAATTGGAAGGAATGGCATCTCCCAATGGCCAATGGCACTATGCTTGGTTAAATTTGTACCCTGCACAGGTCCTGGCCAGGAATCTTGGCGTGGGTTGGTGTGGAGGTGGCCAGGTCCCTTCTGCCCCTTTGCTGGAGGGGTCATGCCGTGAGCGAGTAGTAACCCCTCCACACACACTCACACTCACCACACAGCTCCCTCAGGCCATCTACCCCACCTTGCATCTCGGTGGGGTCAGGATACAGTCAGGTGCCTGAAAGGCTCCACGATTTGCCATTTCTCAGCCTCCACCTGGCTAGAAGGTGCACGGATTACATGAGCTGTACACTTAGAAGACCATGCTCTTCCATGTCCAGCCCAGGGAGAGGGCCGCAGAGATGGAGAGAGACGTTGGGACAGGGAGGCTTAGAGACAGAACCTCAGAGTCATAGATGGACACAGAGGATAATAGGGACAAGGAGAGTCAGACAGAAATCGTGAGACAGGATAGAAAGAGATGAGGGTGGGGAGGAAGAGACTGGAGAATAAAATGATGAGAGGTGAGGACAGGTAGGGGCAGGTAGGCCAGGAAGTGGCCGCAGGAGACCTGAAGTCTGCCAATGGGACACTGAGTGTCACAACGTGGCCTTGGGCAGCTCCTGGGGCCTCTCTGCTTCTTAGATCACCATCCCAACAGGAGGAACTTCCCTGATCCCTCCCAGCTGGCTAGGGCTGGTGAGGGGCAGGGATTGGTTCTGGGTGGTGCAGGCCCTGCCAGGGCCAGGCCATCTCCAGGGCACCAGGGAAGCTGCAGGGGTGCAGGGAGGAAGAGAGGGGCCCTGAGGAGGGCGGGATTTTGCTGACATCTAGCCTCCCTTTCCTCCCTGGAAAAGAGCAGTGCTTAAGCTCCTTCCCACTGCAGTCTCAGTTCATGTTTGTGGTCAGAATGTGAGTGATTGAGTGTGAGTATGTGTGAGTGCATGTACATGTGTGCTTGCACTCATGGCTCCCGTACTGATGTACCTGTGTGACTGCCTGCGTGTATTTGTGAGCAGGAGGCTGAAAATGATAGAGGGAGAAGTGTGTGTGTGCATGACTGTATGCACATGTATCTTTGGGTTAGGTGAGTGTGTGTGTTGCAGTGGGCGAACACTGAGAGTGTGTGTGTATGTGTCAGGTGATGGAGTGCAAGTGTGTGCCTGTCTGTGCATGCCTGTGAGTGTGTGTCTGTGCAGCTGCTGGAGAAGCTGCTACAGGCAGAGAGGCTGCCTCGAGCTGGCTGCATCTGTGGGTCCTGGGGCGGCATGACCCTGCCACACACATGGCAGGCCGGCATCACACCCACATGGCAGGCCTGCATCACACCATGGTGAAAGAAACAAATGCCTGATGGGGGTCACTGGGGTGGGAGGCTCCTGGGCTTTCAGAGGAGACCCATCAAGCCAAGAAACTTGCTAGCCAGGAAGCAATGATGGCTTGGCATCCTCCAAATCACCAAGCCCTTTGCCTGAGTCCTCTTGTCTGAGTCTCTCACTGAAACTGAGGGGTTTAACTCACTTTACTGATGAGTGGACAGGGGCTTATCACTTGTCCAAAGTTCCACAGGAGGCAGAGCTGAGACTAGGACACAGACTTGTTAGCTCCAGAGCCTGGACAGACTGCCTGGTCCCCTCCCCTTACCCCGGGCACAGAGAGCTGCTGTGAGTGTCTGACGATGCTGTGGATTATAATTATTATGTGCCTTGGGTGAGAGTCGCTGTGGGCAGTCAGCGTCACCAGGGAAACCACACTGTGTGTGCTCTTTCTCTTCCCCATCCCTCCTCACACCTGCTTGCAGCTCCCTTGCTTCCAGGGCACCCTGGGCCCTGTGCCAAGCTGCGTGACTCCAAGGAGTCCCTTCCCTCTCTGGGCCTCAGTTTCCTCATCTGTGAATGGGATGGTGCCAAAGGCTAAGCAGAAGGACAGATGGGAGATGGCTAGGACATATTAGGCGCTCAATAAATGTTGGTTTGTTAAAAGAGCACAGGGCTCCTTCCCCTACAGCAGGGGCCAGGCCAGGATGGGGGAAGTAGCTTTTTTCACGGCTTCTCCCATGGTCCACAGATCACCTGGGAAATCATCTTTGATTTTGCTATTTCCTGGCCAGTTTACTTGCTGCTTCCACTCTGACATAGCATCCCCCCCACCTTTACAGGGCCTGAGAGTCATCCTGTCCAGCCTCCAGGTTCTAGTGACCCCCAGCCCTGAGTCAGTAGGGATAGGGAGGTGCCATCCTCAGGGAGTAAGTAATCCCCCAGGGGATATGTCATGGCTCAGGGTCCCTCCCTAGGGAATCCCTGTCTTCCTTTGCTGGGTATTCTTGGTCAATCCTTCCCCTCCCTGGGACTCAGTTTCCCCATCTGTAAAATGATGGGCTTGCTCCTTTGAGCTCTCAGGCCCCACGTGTCTTTGTGGAACACCACCAGACTAGTGAACTCTTTGCTCTGCACACAGGTCGGATTCTTTGGCCTCTCCATACATACACCAAACACTTATTGAGCACCTACTGTGTGCCAGGTTGTGTTCCAGGCACTAAAGGTGTGGCAGTGAACAAGATGGGCCTAGGAATGCCTCTCTGAAGGACACAACCCCCCGAGGCCCCTAGCCCAGAGAACAGCTGTCCGAGACACATGGGCTGGGGCCAGCACAGGAGGTCCAGATCCCCTTAGCTTTGCCCTCCCCTCTCTCCAAGGGCTTCCAGCTGTGCTTTGCAGAGCTTGGGGACCATAACCAGGGAGAGTCGGGGGCAGAGCCGAGGGGCTCCGGGCACCAGCCCCTGTGTCTTGGATGCTGGATTCTGCTTAATTGTTATATTGAAGAAACTCTGCTGTTACGGGAGGTTTGAGAAGTCCTGCTCAAGTCCAACCCTCCTGGGTATGCAGATGTGAAACTTGAGACCCGGAGGGCTTGCCCAAAGCCACCCCTTGTCCCAGCCGAGAGCTCTTCCCATATCATTCCCAGGCCCCTCTTTTGGGCCTGCAACCTCCAACCCCAGCCTGTGAGTCTAGCCCCAGGTTAGCCTGAGCACCCCAGACCCTAATGGACACCTCTCCCTGCCAGCCCCATGGTGTCAATTGATTAATAATGACATATTTGAGATGATAGTACAAATTAATTTCTGAATCATGCCATTAGTGTGTAATTAATTTCTTTGCTCTGGGAAATGAAGATATTCCGGACGAGTATGTTATCTCAATCTATAAAAGAGGAGAAATGCTGTACGGGCAACTCCATTAATGCATTGATCCCCCCCCCCCCCATTTCTCCCTCTCTTGTGTGAGGACTCTTCCTCCCTTATCATCCTCCCCACTTTTAGGGGGGCAGCATCCATTTTCCCAAGGAGGGGTGGGGGCCCTTGGAGAGAGAGAGGGCTGCCTCTGGATACCTTCAGCAGTAATCCAAAGATCATGTGTGCTCACTGCAGCCAAATAATGTCCTCATTGGATGCTGTTAAGGATATGGTTGCTGTGGAAACACAAGATCTCAACCCTCCAGGTTTGGATGCCAAACCTAGAACGTGCATTTTTCTGTGAGCTGCTGGGGACCTGGGAATGCTGGGAGGAGAGAGGTGGCTGAACTGGGAGTGGGACTGTGCCTTCCATACCAGCCCCTCTTTTACACTGGGGGTTGCCTCCTTTGGAAGGTCCTCCAAGATTAACACATCTCCATGTGTCACCCACTCTTCCCTACCCCCATCCCACCTCATAGAGGCATATTTCCCAGGTGGGCCTGACTCTGGGACTCCCACACCAGCCTCCTTCATGTCCGGGTTTGTCCTCCCTGCTCTATAACTCCCAGCTGCGTGACTCTAGGCTAATTACTTAGCCTTTCTGTGCTCCATTTCCTCATCTCTAAAAGGAATGCTAGTTGTCCCATTTCTTAAGCTGATTATGAGACTCTAATGAGATAATGAACGTAAAGTGCTTAGTGCAGTGCCTGGTCTGGGGTGAATGCTGATCAACAGAGATATTACTATGCAAATGGGGGCAGAGGGTCTGCCAGGGGTAGAAGCAAAATCGGAGTTAGATCTAACTTGGGTCTGTGTCCTGCCTCTGGCCCACTGTGTGGCAATCTCTCTGACCCTTGGTTTGTCTTTTCAACGAGGACAATGCTGACTGTACAAGTGAGTGACTGTGCCTCTCATTTTGTTGGGACAGTCCTGGTTTGCACCTGTTGCTCCGGCATACTATTATCAGGGGACTGGTGGGGCCCAGAAGTTGCCTCATTAGCTCAGATTCCAAGCTCCCAGGGGCAACCTCGTGCAGGCCTCTGCTCTGAGGTCAGAGACAAAGGCCCTAAAGGCGAGACAAAGGCTGCTCACCCCCTGCCTGGCTCCAAACACCAGCACTGGTGGGGCCCCATGGCCCATTTGACACAGCTCAGCTCTAATTAGTGCACTGGGAAAGAGGCCTGGCAGTGGCTTCAGGGTTGTGGCTTCCTGGGGCTCCCTGTGCACCCCACCCCATTCAGGCCCTGGCGTCAGCCCTGACCCAGAGGGCCTGGCTGTGCCCAAGTCCCTGCCCTTCCCCCTCGCTCATTAGTGCCTTTTGGACCAAGGGCATTCAGACATTCAGATGCATGAGGCCCTATAATAGTTTTCAACAGACCGCCTTACAAACATGCCTGTCCTTGGGGCTGCACGCAGGATGTTTGATGTTCAGAGGGCCACATATCACTGTTCAGAGCCCCAGGCTCCTTATCTAGAAAATGGGTAAAATAATCCCTCGCTGGCTTGTGGTTGGACCAGACTTAATGCATGACAGCGGGCTCTGTGCGCTCAAGAGCCAGATGCCTCTGAGATTGTGCTGGTTTTTCTTAAAACCATTGGTTTCTGGAATGGAGGTCAACAAAGGCTGAGGGAACAACAAAACTCCACCCATTCCTGCCTGTGGGCAGAGAGGTCACTCTGGGGGCCAGGAAGCCGAGGCTGCCATTTTGGCTCTGCTCCTGGCCTGCTGGGAGACTTTGGGCCAGGTGCCTCGGTCTCCCTGTCTGTCGGAAGGCCTGCCAATGCCAGCTCTGCCTCTCCCATGGTTCCTGTGAGTGGCTGGACAAAGGCTCAGGTTGCCCATGGGCGCAGCTGAGACCAGCAAGGAACATAAACAGGTACTCTTTCCTGGGGCTGAGGGCCTGGCTCACCCTCTGCACCTCAGGCTCCTCTTTGAACAAATGGCACTGAATGCTGAACCTATAGGCCGTGAGGATTAGCAGGGATGATCAGAAGTGTGTGAAGCAACTGGGTCACAGTAGGACTTGGAAACTGTGACCACTGCTGTTGTTATTGCTTTTCACACTGACAAAGTTAAAACATTACCTCAATGAGGGGCATCATCTTGATTTTCATGCAGGAGCTGTGCGCCTTCGGGCTGATTGTCTGGTGCCCTGATTGGAGGCCCAGAACTCCCAGGTCCTAAACCTGGCCTTGGCCCTTAGGTACCCTTATCATGTCCTGTCCCCTCTTCTGCCCTCTGCCCAAGTTTAGAGTGAAGGGGCTGGAGTTCAAGGGGATGAGGCCATGGTTAGGGGGAGGGGAGCCCTTGGCCAAGGTTAGTTTCCTTCCTCAACCCAAGAATAGTTTTCTCAGGTGGCTGGCCCCACATCCAGGAGTAGGCAGGTGAGCTGAGTTCACTACACCATCAGTGATTATTTTCTTTGTTGCTTTCCTCTGGAACCAAGTTTCAGTTTCTGGGGGCAGTGGTTCTCCAGGGGTTCTTGAGGCCCTGGGAATTTCCCCAGGGACACACTTAGTTCTCAGCTGTGAGTCCCGACAGTTCTCAGGCTCTCACAAGTCCCCTCCCTGAGGGCCTAGGGTGAGACAGGGAGGGGGCAGAACAGGCCTGTGACCTATGGTCCACCCGAGGTGTGAGTGCAGGGGCTGGAACTAACCAGGCTGGTCACAAGGGGATTACCGACGGTGGAGGGGTGGGGGGTCTCCTCAGGGACACTGGTGCTAGAGGCTAGGCTGCTGATGGCAGGGCTGGTTGGCAGGGGTCACAGTCAGAGAATCTCAGGGATTGCTCCTCCTTCTCTCCAGCCCCCTTTCTGGGAGAACAAAGTCCTGGAGCTGGGAAGCTGACAGCAGGCTAAGGGAGAAAGGATCTAGAGGCTCCCGGGACCCTGCAGAGCAGCCTTGGCGAGGAGGCAGCTGGATGAGTGAGCCAGCCTGGTGTAGGGGGAAGAGTCTAGGCTCCTGGGGTCAGAATCCCTGTACTTCTTAGATAGTGCTCCTGGACTCCTCAGCTGTGGGACCTTAGGCATGTACTCAACCTCTCCACACCTCAGTTTCTGTATATGTGAAGTGGGGCTAGTAGTAAATATATCACAGGACGGTGCTAAGTATTAGATGGAATCACTGTGTACACTGCCTTGAATGGTTCCCAGCACAGAACCAACAGTGCCCACGTCTTCACCACACCAAGTTCAGTGATGTCATGTTTGCAGCTTGAATATTCCCAGCCGTGGTGGGAATATTTACACCACGGAAGTTGGCAGACACTACAAGTCAAGGCATTTGCATCCCCTCCCTCTGACTGCTGGTTGTTAAACATTAATGTACCACTGAACCCAGGGAGTGGGAGCAGTTGTGTGGTGTCTCCACCACCAGGTTGTTTGTCAGGCAAACATCTGCCTGGCTGAGGCCAGACAGGGCTGCACCAGCTGCCCTCCTGGAACAAACAATTTCAAGGTCGACTGGTTTGTGTGTCGGGAGCCATCTGAGGATCTCAGGTCTAGGGAAAACTGGAGGTTTTCTGGGACAACTCCCATCACAGGGCATTCTCACTCAGCCTTGGGATAGATAGAGGAAGCTGGGGTGGGCAATATGTCCTTTTAACATTTGGAAAAATGAAAGCTTCAGAGGTCAGTGATTTGCTTGACATCATTCAATTCAATCTTTAAAAACCACCACAGAGTTGAAGAAAGCATACGTTCCCAACCCCCTAGAAGTTTCCTTCCTGCCTCCTCTCTGACATTTCCTTCCCCACAAAGTATGTCACTATTCTGACTTTTGTCACCTGAGATTAGTTTAGTCTGCCTTAGAACTTAATATCACTGGAATCATATAATGTGTTCCTGACTGTGTATCACCTCTTTCGTCAGCATTATGTCCGTAAGACTCATGCATACCTGATGTGTCTGGCAGTATTTCATTCCTTTTCCCTGCTGTATACCACTCCACAATGTCTCCACTCTTCATTCATGGACATGTGAAAGAAACTTTAAACTATTGCCTACAGTTGCTTGGAACATACAAAGACACAGATTTTGGAAACATATGCGTGCATATCTGCTGGGTGTGTCTGGGTGTGGCATTGATGGTTTTGGGGATTGTTGAATGCAATTTTGATGCAACAGATAGTTGTTAAGACTCTTTGGTGTGTGAGTTCCTGAAGACTCCCTGGACTGGATAAAAATCCTTTCCTAAAGCTCCTAGCCTAGATGAAGGGGTGGTGTGTAGGGAAGGTAGAGTGGAGAACAGATACATTTAGCATAAACCAAATCTGAAATGGAGGTGCCAGGAGCCAGCAGAGAAGAGCTCCAGGGGTTCACAGGGCAGGGGCCACCTGTCTGAGTGGGGATCTGTCTGGGGGAAGTGGGCAAGTCTAGAAGAAGGGGCATGTGGAGGGCTTGGGAAAGATTTGAGTCCACAGAGATGAGGGGCTGGCTTCCAGGCTGGGGGCTGCAAGGGAAAGACGTGAAGGCAGGCAAACGGAGAGAACTTGGAGAGAAGTGAGTGTTCCCTTTTGGCTTCAGAGTGGGGTCTAAGTGGGGCAGAGTAGTTGCTAGTGAGGGTCTGACCACTGATCATGAAGATCCAGGATTTTGGACTCTTGTCATCGGGGCTCTGGGAAACCACTGAAAGCCTCCAATGGGGCAGCCTGTGGGGGAAGGCGTGAGGGGAGGGGTTATGTCTGTGGGGGATACTGGATTCAGGGAGGAGTACCAAGAAAGCCTGAACCTGGGAATGGAGGGAGTGGAGAGGGGAGGGAAGAAACAAGAGTTATCAGGGGAGGCCTGCAGAGCTGGGTAGCACAGTCTTTTTCTGCTTGAGAGCCCAGGCTGAAGGTGCCACTTCTTCTGGATAAACTGGGGGGCGGGGAGGAGCAGGGGACAGCTTGCATTCAGAATCAGGAAGCTGGGCCAAAGTCCCAGCTCCTTCCCTACCCCTCTTTTCTAGGTGATCCTGGGTGAGTCCCTCCCTCCCTGGCCCCAGGTTTCCATCTATCACAGTGGGTGGCACTAGCTGATCCCTGAGGCTTGGCCTCCTGCAGCCCCTCCTCCGGGTCTCCCTTGGAGGGCGGGCTTGGGATGATTAAAAGGATGATGGATGGGACAAGCCTTGAGGAGTCCAGAGCACCAGACAAGAGTTAGGGGAAATTAGTAGTCACTCCTTTATTTAGCATGTGATCTGGCTGCCTCACGATTGATTACAGGCATTATTATTAATGACATTAATAATGACGCCAACAACACCATCCGCTGCTTGTACCAGGCTTTTGTTTTCATTGGAAACACTCCCTCCATGATCCTTACCCCTCCTTGTGTGTGTAAGATTTTACATCCTGATGCACAATGGGTAAACTGAGGCAGAGAGTGGCTGTGTGACTGATTAGCCAAGGTCAGTGAGAAAGTCAGGGAGAGGCCCAGCTCTGTCTGATCCCAGCCCAGGGGTTTTAGCCCTCAAACCAATGGTCTGCTCTTGCTCTCTCTCGTGTGATTCTAGCCCTGTTGTCCTTTCCTGAGTGTCCTCACCAGCATCTGAGCTTAATCTAATGAGCCTGGACTGGGAGGCCGACAGGCTTGAGTTGAAGCCACCTTCTCTGTCTGCTGTCTGTGTGGTCTTGGGCAAGTTGTGTCCCCAACCCTAGCCCTCCGTTTCTCCATCTGCCACACTGGGGCACCTAATCCTGCTGGTGTTGTGGTGAGGGTTAAGGACTTTGGTGGAAGTACCAGCTCGGGGTCTGTACAATGTCCCTCCCTCAGGTCAGAACTCGGCAGATAGGGGTGGAAAATTGTTTTTTCACTGGAGCTGGACTGAAGAGTCACCCATGGTCTCCAGTGACAATTTTCTAGAGGCTCCCTTTGCATGTGCAAGTGAGAGAAGCGACTGAGTGTGTGTGTGTGCACTGTCTGGCCGAGACCAGTGATGAAGGTCTTATTCTACCTGAAAGGTCCCCACATGACAGCAGTATGACAGGTGGCCCATGTTGGAGGCCCTGGCCTACCCCCGACTCCCTGCCACAAGCTGAGTGATGAGTAAAGCAAAGGCTGGCCCTCTCCTCCTCAGACCCCTGGCCCCAGCCCACGTGGTGAAGCAGGATCCAGCTCCTCGGGACTCTAGAAAGGAGGAGGAGCTGACCCCTCAGTAGGCACCTGCACAGACTCCCCCCACCTCCAGCTGCCCACCTGAGCAAGTGAGAATCACAGAACTTGTCCCCAGCTTCTACTCCCAGATCTCCTGTCCTCCTGTCCTTTGTCCGGCCTGAGCTCGGCCACCTAGGGCACCTGACCCTGCTTGCAGTCCTCCGGTGGCTACCTCCCCATGTGCCCAGGAAGCCTCTCATAAAGCGGTCCCTGTATGCTCTGTGCACCAGCTGCTGGCTCGGGAGGGCCTCAATGGTCAACGCTCCCGCCTGCCATGGGGCTTTTTACATACTGTTCCCCCAGCCTGGAATGCTTTTCCCTTCTCCCTGAATTACTTCCATTCACCCCTTATTCTTTATGTCTCATCACAAATATCACTTTTGGAAAACTTTCCACGACCCACTATCCTGAGGCTGAATCCTTTTTTACTCCCCAATTCACAACTTTATAGCTCGTGAACTTCATTAGAGCTCTTGTCCAAATTGGTACAGATTTACTCATTTAGCGATCATTTTTCTAGTGCTATCTTCCGCTAGAGTTTCAGCTCCAAGAGAGCTTGCTATCTGCTCACAACTCAGTGCCTGACATCTAGCACTGTGTCCAGCACTGTAGGGGCTCACCCGGTCAACTGGCAAATGATTCAACCAACAAACGTCATGTGTGTTACTACTGCTCTTCTGCTTGGAAACTGGGGCATAATAAGGTGATATCAGTTGGCCAAAGTCCCACTTATTAGAACCTGAAAATCACAGTGCTAAGTGCCACTTGGTTCTACCCCCTACCTGGGGGAGGATTCCTACTCCCAGGTGCCAATCTCTGCTTACCTGCTCCCAAAGACAGGAGTTTTACTCCATTACAGAGGAAGCCAGTGGAGGTCCTGTGCCGTACCTGCATCAGTCTGTGAGGTCTGGATGTCTCTAAAGCCTCTCCTATCCTTTGTTCTTCATTATTGAAACCTGCTGCCTGGGAAGACTGTGCAGCAGGTATTCTGGCTGGCCCCTGGCTGGCCACATGTCCATCTCCAAGGTCAGCAGAACAGAGGGTGCTGGGACCCCATCTAGACTCACTCTTCCCTCCATGCCCTCTTCCTGATCTCTATGTATCTGTCAGGGCAGGTTCAGGCCCCACCTTCTCCAGGAAGCCCACAGGGCCTGCTCTCTCCCATGACCCGAGCATTCTGGGGCTCTCCCTGTGCCCTATGAGAATGAGGGAAGCACAAGGAAATATAGGGAATAGCTTGTCTAACTCTTCATTTCATAATGGATTTACAGAGAACCAGAGAGGGGAGGTGACCTGCCAAAGTCACAAACTGATTACCTGCTGACTTGGGACCATGATGCAAATTTTAAAATTTTGTGGTTTTTAAAATTTGATTTTGTCAGTTTTTTCTTACCATCTTTGAGGATGAGGGAAAATGAACAATCTCAGGAAATGTAATAGACATCAGAAACTTTTTAAAAAAAATGTATTCTTTTGGGCCTAAGGATACAATAGGAAATGGGTGCAAAGATTTATGTACAAGGATGCTCATCACAGCCTTGTTTATGAGGGCAAAAAACTGGAAATAGCTTAAAGGTCCAACAGAGAGATTGGTTAAATAAATTATGGTGCATTCATGTGATGGAATACCATACAGCCATTAAAAATGATGGCTCAGTAAAATAATATTTAATGACATGGGGAAATGTTCACAAGATACTGTTAAGGGGAAAAAAAAAGCAGGCTGCAAAACAGCATGTTCCCTATGCCTTGGACTTTGCTAAAACAATTATTAAAAAAGAAAGCCCAGGGTCCCTGATGTTATTTATGATATTGTTCACTGCCTCCAAGATGCCAGCCTCATTAATTCCTGTTTCAGTGTGGCTCAGCAGAAAGCATGAGCATTTAATGTCTGGAGGTCTGATTCTGAGTCTCATCTGTGCCATTTAGTAACTGGGTGACCTTGGAGCTGTGGGCCTCAGTTTTCCTCATCTATAAAATGGAGATAAGAGTCCTCCATTTGAATGATATGTAAAGGAATTCAAAGATAGCATGTGTATGTGTGAAAGGCCTTGGTAAACCGTACAGATCTGTACAGATATTGGGAATAAGGGTATATTATTCCCTAATTAAACTGAGGACTCCATGAGGGCCACACGAGGTAACATTCCTCCCTGTCACGCTTCAGCAGCATAGTGCCTTATACACTGATGTGCACAGGAATGTGAATGGACCCATCCCCTGGAAACCCCAGGCTTGCCCCTCCATACCTTCTAGATGTCTCTGTGTGCCCCAGGGCCAGGCTCAGCATTATCCATGGGGAGCAAGAGTGCAGCTGTGAGGGTGCTGAGTGGTCTAGGGGTGCTCCCAGCACCCCCATTTCCCTCACCCTTGCAGGACCAGGGAGTGGCCACTGTTTGGACAGAGCACACATAAGGAGTGGCTCAGAGGCCAAGGCCTAACCAGGAGACCACGGCCCTCAGCAGGCCTGAGAGCTTTAGCCCCCTTCTCAGACTCCCTGGGCTGTGAGCAGTCAGGGGTTTCTGGGCCTCAGGTGAACCTGCCTGCCACTAGTGGGGGCCTTGGGCCAGGCCCAGGCTGGGCCCTCGCTATCCCACCCCCTGTGGTGCAGGACGGGCCAGCCATGCCTCCCCTCTGAGTTTTGTGAGCCCCAAAGAGAGGATGTGACCTGCCCTGAATCATGCAGTTGCTGACTGAAGACCAGACCCCAAGCCTGGCTGCTCTCATTGGCCTTCCCCCACCAGCCTCTCAGCAGAGGAGGGACTTTCAGGCAACTCAGTCAGTAACCAGGGATTTCTTTGGGGCACTCAGAGGGTGGACCTGGTGCACTCATATCTTCTCTCTGGTGTTTATTCTGTTCCTATGCAGAGTTTACCTGTTCCTACTCTGTGCTGGCTCCAGACTTGAGGCTGGAATTGCTTTTTTTTGTAGAGGGATGGACAGATAAAATCTTTCAGGTGTATAGGAAGAAATTGATAAAGATTATAAAGGAGGCCCAGCATGGTGAAAAGATGCTGTAGAAAGTGTTTTGGGCCCACCCAGGGCCCCTTTGTCCAAAGGCCCACCCATTCCCCAGCTGCTGTTTGGTGATCAGTGCTTACAACTCCAGACACCACGGAAGGCCATCCAGAGCTGCTGATGACAGAGTGGGGAAGGCTACAGCCTCTCCTACTTCCAGTGCCTTTTTCCAGTACCTTTACCTGATGGGACAACAGGAGCCTGGCCTCTGCCTCAGGCAGGAAAGCTTTGCTGAGTGATGATTTGCTGTCCAAAGCCTCCCAGTCAGGACAGACCAGATCTTCTCTGAGACTCCTCCGTCACTTTCTTATTCTGCTCCACCCGCTCATGCGGTTTTCCCGAAGAAGTACCCTCTCTTATGCCTCAGGCTCTGCTTGGCGGGAAGCTGACATGAGACAGATTGGGACCGGGACACACTGTATCTAAATATATCTAAATATAACTGCATAAACACTACCAGAGGAGGCTCTGTATTTTGATAGAACAATCTCCGGGCGTCTTGTTTTTGGAGAGAGAAAATAACGTAAACGTAGCAGAAAGCCTAGTAAAGACTGGATTGGAAGTGGAACCTGGAAATTCTCTGGTTAAACATTCATGGCAAGTGCCCATGCGAGGAGGACTAAGTCTGATGGTGAGTGTGCTGCACATGCTGAGAACACCAACCAAACTCTGGCATGGTAGGTCCACGTGGCACCTATTAGACTCCAGCCTGTGGGACAGAGAGTCCTGGCCAAGCCTGTGTCCAGCCTCTGGTGGCCCCTCACCCAGCCAGCACCCCAGGGGCTCCTCCCAGAATATGCTTGTAGAACCCATAGGGAATCCCCCTGGTCACAGGGAACGGCTGGTGGATCAGAACGGCAAGTGGACTCCTTTTGGCCCACTTACCTCCCATCCCCTTTCAAATCTCAGCCTCCTCCAGAAAGCCCACAGGGAATGCTCCCTTCTCTAAGCATCTCTAGCCCTGACCGTCAGCAGGCTTCAGCTGGCTCAGTTATGAACAGCTGGCAACAAGGATGCCTGGAGGACAGGACACTTTTTGAACCCACCTGCGTGCACAGAATGGGCACACGGTAGAAAGCAGATACTGGAGAAATACACACATTCAGGGTGGGCAAACTTGGACTGTTCCCCAAATTCCTGTTTGTCCTCCAGGTCACAGTGCAGTGAGAAGAGTCTTGTAAGATAAGCCTGCCTCCTAGCATAGCCAGGATCCCAGGGACAAGAGGCAGACTCACTTTAGCTACCTTAAGGAACGATGTCCATTTGAGGATATATGTGGCCACGAGGGAGGCCAAGATTCCACAAAAAGAAGCTCAGTAACACTAGCTATCCTTACTGTGATTGCCTACTGTGCCCCAGGCACCTGGCTGAGCATTCTGTGTGCACTATTTTACATTTGCAAAGAATAAGAGGAAGCATGCTTAGTGCTTATAATCATCCTCCCTTCCCGGTAGCCGCTTTTGTGTCAAGTCTTGGAGGAGGGGCCCTTGCAGGCACTCACTGTCAGACACTGAGAGGATCAATCTTTCCTCTCCCCACCCTAGATAGGGACAGTCAGGAGGGGAGCTGAGATCCAAGCTGACCAATGGGACACCCTCCCCACTTTGGATCTCCCATGGGTGAAGCTAGGATGGAGGAGTAGGGGGGTGAGTCATCATGGCAGTGGTGGGGAGCCTCTGTGAATGGGGTTCCAGCAGGAAACAGATGGCACATGCCTAGGGGCTATCTGAGGAGAGTTTAGTGGGCACGGTTTATCTGTGCATGGGTTAAGGAAAGCCGACAAGGCCTATATAATACCTGGCTATCAACAGAGGGAGCTGTTTTCACAGTGGCCTGAGGGGGAAGGGGGAGGAGGGGTCACACCCCTGCAGAGAGAAGCCGTCGGAGCAGCAGCGCAGGGAGTTCCCACCTGTGTAGAGGGGCCGGCGGGGAGCATGGACTCATCCTTCTCTCTCCCACCATCTCTGACATTTTAGGGGGTGAGTGGACACTAGCCAGTGAGGTCATTGCTGTTTGCAGTCCTGTTTCTTGTATCTCTTGGAAATCTATCCCCAAGCCTGGCCTCTGGCCTCCTGTTGATACTCTTTAAGTCCCCTGGTAGCCTTCTAGGAAATCCTGTTTGGCATAAGTTTTCTGGAGTTGGTTCTGTTGCCCTCAACCACAAACTCGAAGACATAATGCCGTTATGATTCCCTCAGAACAGATAAGTAAACTGAGCCTCCAGAGTTTTGGTAGGGTCAGGCGACAAGGACTGAAGTGGCCACATGAGTCAGGTCATGAAGGCTGGCCTGGCTGTGCTTAAAGATCTTGGCAGTTAAGTACAGTGAAGCTGCCCTCACCCCAGTCTAGAAGGCTATTGGGGTCCCAGGCAGTGGAGGGCTCCAGTTATCTCGTCCCTCTCTCAGCAGGGGTTTGAGGGCTGTGACCTGGTGGCACCCACCCTGTGCTTGCTTTTCTCCATGGCTGACTGACTGCTTTTCTTCCCATTGCTAACTGGCTGTCCAGTCCACCATGGCCTGGAGGCTGGGGAGCAGACGCCTGCGATATGAAATTTGCCACCCCTGCTCATGGAACAGGCCAGAGTGTGGCTAGGGTAGGTCAGGTGACTTAGGCAGTTCAGACTGAATGAACAGAGAGCTCACAATGGTGCTGGGTGGCACTAATGCTGGAAATTAGTTGCCAGGTGGAGGCAGAAGCATCCAGCAGTGGGGAGGAGACTGTGGGTTGGCCCAAGCCAGTTGTGCAGATGGAAGGCCAGAGGCTCAGAGGGCAGGAATGGTCCTCAGAGACCTGCCTTTCTCACCTCCAGGCTCGGGCGGGATCCGAGGCCCACAGGCTGTGCCTTCCTCATGGTGGCATCCCCCAACCTCACATAGTCTCCCAGTCTCCCCATCTGGTCCTAACACCCCCATCAATCACTGGGTGAAAATCCCTGGCTTTCTTGCATAAGCAATAGACGCTTTGTGGGAAATTACCTAAGTTATAATCCAATTACACAATAATTACATTGGGATGGCTCTGTAACTACAGCATTAATTAACTTTGATGGCTCCCATAAATTATGTTAGAGATTGGTAGTGCGGAGAGGGTGGGGGCAGTCCAGTGGATTGGAAGGAGGGATAGGAGCCCTGGAGTCAGGAGGCCCTTGAGGGATGATAGGAAAGGGGAGAAGTGTCCCCACCCTCCTCCACTGCCTCCCAAAGCACAGTCTCAGGGATGGATGCCATCTTCAAGGTCAACTACCCCAATTTTGCCCCCTCTAAGCTGTGCTGGACTTATATCTCTGGTATACAAAAAGCCACTACCTCTTAAGGCAGTATCACATGGTTTAGGAAAGAGCATGGACTTTGGGACTTTGGCCAAGGTGCTTGACTTCCCTGAACTGCATCCTTTCCATCTGGAATGGGCAGAGGTGGTCAGTCTTATACGATGCTGTGAGGCATAGATGTGATATGGACGTACAGCCTCCAGTCCAGTACTGGCTAGTGGGAATATAATGTGTACCTCCAATGTGAGCCACATATATAATTTTATATTTTCTAGTGGCCACATTAAACAAGTAAAAAGAAATAGGTGAAATTAATTGAAAAATGCATTTCCTCCAATAGATCCAAATAATACTTTAAATGTAATCAATATAAAGAAGCATTGAGATATTTTACATGCTTTTTTCATACTAAGTCTTCAAAGTCTGGTGTGTAATTTACACGTACTTAGCACATTTCAATCAAGCGCTCAGTAGCCGCATGGGCTGGTGGCTGCCAGTGTAAATTGGCACACGCTTGGCAAACAGTCAACGCTCAGCACATGTCAGTCTCCTTCCCTCATCGCCAAAGCCCACAGAGCTTGTTCTCTTGTTCTCCTTCCCTTTCTACTCTGTGACAGCCTTTCATGTGGGGTGGGGTTATCACCCACGTCTGCTGGAGGCTCAAAGGCTTGCTGGTTGAGCCCATCCAAACCATCATCAAGTCTTGTCTTCCAACTTTCAAAACACATCCTGAATTTGATCATATTTCACCACCTCCACCACCAGGATCTAGGTCGCCATGCCATGAGGACATGACCCTGGTCCTTTCAGAGGTGTCCACCACCCCCTACCCCCAGTACCTAGAACAGGGCCTGTACCTTGTGAGTACAAGGTGCTCAGGAAATGTTTGCCAACTGTTTGAGTGGCCCGAGTCCTTCCTCCCCCTGGACACTTCAGCACAGATGTCTTCTGGGGTCTGTGTACCTGCCAGGCAGAGAGGAGACCAGACTTGAACTCAAGAGGAGGAGAATGGGTCTATCCCCTCCCTGCTTGGTGCATCATGCCTCTATTAATGTAACCTGAGGTCCGGTTGAACTTTCAGATTACACACCGAGGTTGGCTACTGCTGCTTCTTACTCTAGGCTTGGTGTTGGGCTTGCAGGGGTTGATGGTAATGAGAAGGGGGCAGGAGATACAGAGATGAGGATAGCTTATAGACTGGGTAGGAGGTAAGAGGGACAGGGGATAGTTTCCTGAGAGCCAGTCTGTGAGCTGGGCAGGAAGTCCTGGGCCCTTTGAGAGTGGTGGTGGTGGTGGTGGTGGTGGAGTTCATGGAACCAGCTCCCTTCTGGATTGCAGAGGTCACCTCCCTCTTCCGCCTTCAAGAGAACAGCCTCTGTCTTCCCTCAGTGGCCCATTTAGGGCTCATCTTGGCATCCCTTTGACACTCCCCCCAACCCCCTGCCAAATCCCTTGTCCAAGTTTTGCATCTGTGAGCAACGTGGACTTCCCTGGAGATGTTGTGGAGCAGGCGTTCCCTGGACCCACCAGCACAACTCTAATCAAAGGGACAGGCACCTGTGTGGGTTGGAATGTAGAGCAGATGGGTCTCTCCCTCCCAAATGATGGAGCATGAACTTGAACAACTACGTTAGAAAACTATTCTGCAATATCTACTGAAGCTGAACACAGGCATGCTCTGATTCAGTGATTCTACTCCTGGGTTTATACCAAATAGAAATGTGTACACATGTTCAACCAAAGACTGTTCAGAGCAGCACTATACATAGCAGTCAAAAATGGAAACTACCCAAATGTCCTTCCAAGTAAAATAGGTAAATGAACTGTGGACTGTCCTTCTCATGGAATGCTCCACAGCCGTGATGATGAAAAACCTGCAGCTACATGCAACAACATGGCTGAATCTCTCCAACAAAACGGGGGCTGAAAGAAGCCAGACATAAGAGCACATTGTAGGATCACTTATGTGATGGTGCAAACAGGCAAAAACAATCTGGTGCTAGGGAAATCTGGACAGCTGCATGGAAATCAATGAAGTTAGAACACTCCCTCACACCATACACAAAAATAAACTCAAAATGCCTTAAAGACAAACATAAGACAAGACACCTTAAATCCCCTAGAAGAGAATAGATGCAAAACATTCTCTGACATAAATTGCAGCAATGTTTTCTCAGGTCAGTCTCCCAAAGCAATAGAAATAAAAGCAAAAATAAACAAATGGGGCCTAATCAAACTTACAAGATTTTGCACAGCAAAGGAAACCACGAACACAACAAAAAGACAACCTACGGACCAGGAGAAAAATACTTGCAAGTAATGTGACTGACAAGGGCTTATTTCCAAAATACACAAACAGCTCATACAACTCAATAACAAAAAAACAAACAACCCAATCAAGAAATAGGCAAAAGACCTAAATAGGCATTTCTCCAAAGAATATATACAGATGGCCAATAGGTACATGAAAAGATGCTCAATATCACTAATTACCAGAGAAATGCAAATCAAAACTACAATGAGGTATCACCTCACACCAGTCAGAATGGCCATCATCAAAAAATCCACAAACAATAAATGCTGGAGAGCGTGTGGATAAAAGGGAAGGTTCCTACACTGCTGGTGGGAATGCAAGTTAGTGCAGCCACTATAGGAAACAGTCTGGAGATTCCTTGAAAAAACTAAAAATAGAGTTACCATATGATCTGGCAATCCCACTCCTGGGAGTATATCCAGAGAAAACACTATATCCAGAGAAAACAATTAAAAAAGATATATGCACCCCAATGTTAATAACAGCACTATTTACAACGGCCAAGACATGGAAGCATCCTAAATGTCCACTGACAGATGATTAGAAAAAGAAGTTGTGATACACACACACACATACACACACAGAATGGAATACTACTGAGCCATAAGAAAGAATGAAATAATGTCATTTGCAGCAACGTAGATGGACCTTGAGATTACCATACTAAATGAAGTTAAATCAGACAGAAAGACAAATGTCATGTGATATAATTTATATATGGAATCTAAAATATGGTACAAATGAACTTATTTACAGAACAGAAACAGACTCACAGACATAGAAAACTTATGGTTACCAAAAGGGAAAGGGAGGGAAGAAGAGAGGTATAAATTAGGAGTTTAGGATTACCAGTTACAAACTACTGTATACAAATATATAACCAATAAGGTCCTACTGTATAGCACAGGGAACTATATTCAATATCTTGTAATAAACTGTAATGGAAAAGGATATGAAAAACAATATATGTAACTATATAATGGAATCACTTTGCTGTACACCAGAAAATAACACAACATTGTAAGTCAACTATACTTCAATAGGAAAAATTTTTTTAAATTAAAAAAATAAAAACAGTCTGGTGCTGAAGTCAGGGCCTTGGTTACTCAATGGGCAGGGCATTAACTGGGAGGGGCCAGAGGGGCTGCTGGGTGCTTGTTCTGTATCCATCCGGAACGTGCTCTACAGTGTCATCTCTGTGTGAAGACCTACCAAGCTATAACCGTGTGATTTGTGTGTTTTCCCTTCATATGTTACATGTCAATAGAAATTTAAAAGAAAAGCTGCATCAGCTAAGTCTTCTCTCCCCAGAGCCCTGCCTATGTCTTAGCAACACTGGGCCCCCTGGTTGGTTTTTACCTCCTCACCCAGGGCCAGCCCCTTGAGCTTCCTCATCACAAGCCTGCCTCACCCCCTTGCATTTACAGGACCTGACAATTCCCACCCCTAATTATAGATAGCTCTTAGCCTCAAACAAGCTCTCCCCCAACTCCCCAAACTCAGCTCCACCAACAGGCACAACATACGGCGGTAGGGGGACTCACGGACAGGACCCAGGCTCTGTGGGAAGGCAGTTCCATGACCACAGTTTGTGCCATTAACCTGTTCCTTGGGGTCTCATTCCTCACACCAAGGGGCAGACCAACATGTTTTTTTCTGACTAAGTACAGTGTTGTCTCCCAGAGGACTTCCCAGGGCGACTGCTGAGAGTAAAAGTGTCTCCTCACTCCTCTTGTTCTACAGAAGGGCAGACACAGGCCCAGAGAGGGTGAAGCCTTGGCACTGGCAGAAATGGGATCAGAGCCAGGGTGTCCTCACCCTCCACCCAGTGCTTCTCCTCTCCAGGGTTGGGCCCTGGTGGGGCAGTAATGGGGTTGTGAGCTGCAACTGTGGCTTCCTGGGCTTTGCGTACGAGAAGGAAATGCCCTAGCATCCACACCTGGGCTCATTTGTTTGAGGGGCTGCATCTGCAGACACACGTTGCAAATCTCACAGTGAGGACACATGGGCAGACAGGAGAGCTGAGGGAAAGGGCAGTGATCCAGACACGGGGTGCCCTGGACACCTGGCCCAATAATTCAGACCTCTGAGCCCTGGAGAGTTCCCAATCTGCAGGTAGACATCATGTTTACATCAAACTACCATCTCCTTCCCCCGGCTTCAGCAACCAGGGATCTCCCTGGCCTCACCGGTCCAGGGCTGGAAAGAAATCAGGAGAGGAAATGAAGTTAGGCAGCACATGTGTTACCCTTGGGATTACAATGGGACCTTCTTGGCCTCTCATCCCTGATTGCTAAATTTTGCGATCCTTCAGCAGTGGTGTGCTGCAAACCAGTTAACAACTGGCTCTCCGAGGGAGGGGGCTGGTGAGAAGAAGAAAAAGAAAAAAGAAAAGAGAAAAAGAAGAAGCCCTGCTTTGCAGTATTTGCCAATTTCCATGGTGTAAATATCTCATCTTGGCCCATTTCCCACTATCAACCCAATGTCAGTTGGCTCTCAAAATTTCTGAAAATTTAACAGTTGAGTGAGCTGGCTCCAGCAGGAAGTCCTGGTGAGGGGAACTGGACCTTTAACATTCTGCATGCTAGTAGGTTTGGGAATTTGTCTGCAAGGCCATCAAGAAACATGCAGTTGTGGCAAGATGACAGGCACGTGGTGGGCCCCTTTGCTTCTAGGGCACTTTGGCTAATTTTGCCTGAAGTATTAAGAAGTTGCCAGTAGGACTGAACTAAGAGCATAGAATATTCTTGTTAAGAAAAAATGCCAGCAGAATTAGAAAGCCAAAGGATCCTTAGTGATCATCATATTAATAGTCCTCTTTAAAAGTTCTGACAATGATTTTTTAAAATACTGATCTTTAATTCCTTCCATGACAGAACGTCTCATAGTTTGACAAAGCACTTCCCCACGAATTGTCTTGTTGGATCCCCAACGAAGGACTATAGCATGACTAGTTCTGTTTCCAGGATAACACAGGAAGACCGTATACTTGATCATCCAAACCAGGACAGTTTTAAGACAGGCAGGGGGTACTCATAACAGGAGTGAAGTGGGTCCTTCCCATACATCCTGCAGGTGAGGTTGGCTAACCTCCTCAAGGTCACGAGCTGCATGCAGGTCACAGAGGAGCAGCGACGCAGAGCTGGGGTGATTCAGGGTAGCTTCTATGTCTTCCTGGATCTAAAGACTCCTCAGCAGTCAACTTACAAAGGGTGTGGGCACCCTGCCCTGAGTGGCATCCAGCTCTTTGGAGCCTTTTCTGAGGGCCAGGCCTAAGGAGTGATGGCATGGAGTGTCTGTGCTGAGGCTGGCAGCAATGGGGTGAGGAGGGCATAGGAAGGAGAGGGTAGACTCCACCATTGTTCTTTCCCTGCACTGAGAGGTTTCACCCACAGACTCTGGCCCCCAAACTCGAGCTTTGACTTTGGAAAGCTTGTTGGGCAGGCAGAAGTTGGAGTGGGAGGAGGCAGGAAGAGGCTGTTTATGCCTTTCCTGTTCTCTCTTTCTGACTCCAAAGACACTTTGTCACTACACCCAGCCTGGTTGCCTGATTTGCAACTGGGAAGCCGCCCCAGGAAGCAGCCTCTCCCAAGCCATGTTTGCTTCCTGCTTTGCGCCATCCTTACCATAGCCAGGAACGGACCATCTCTGTCAGGCCACTCTGCACATCCTAGTTTGGAACCCAGTCCTCATCCTGCAAGACCATGTCAGCCAGGAGCCCCAGGGCCTCCTCTAGGAAGCCTTCCTAGAACATTCTCCCGGACGAAGAATAAAGCCACCTTCCCTGAGATCTCAAAGCCATGGTTGTGCCTTATTACTGGGCTTGAGTGTATCCCTGTCTGTCTTGCTAAAGGGAAAACCCCTATGCAGGCAGCCCCTCTATCTTGTTAAATTCTCTCCCTTCAAGAGCCATGTATAGAGGAGGCTCTTAGCAAATGGGCAGGAGTCAGATTGGTAGAGCGAACCTAGGACTTGGTGTGACACAGACTTGTTACCTGCCACCTTTCATAATGGTTAATTTATTCAACACTTACTATATGCTAGACACAGTCTTAAGGCACATCATGTATTAACTCAGTTAATCCTCACTATGACCCTAGGTACCTAGGGCAGTACGTACTGTTTTTCCCCACTTGTCAGATGGGGAAACTGAGGTTCAAACTTGGGAGAAAATCTAGCATAAGGGTGTAGGATGCTGAGCT
This sequence comes from Camelus dromedarius, assembly GCF_036321535.1. Classification (NCBI taxonomy): domain Eukaryota; kingdom Metazoa; phylum Chordata; class Mammalia; order Artiodactyla; family Camelidae; genus Camelus; species Camelus dromedarius. Next base: position 32,989,935 of record NC_087443.1, on the reverse strand, counting down.
GGACGACTTGCACTTACAGTCTGGCTCTACTACCTTGGGCAATTAACCTCCTTGTGCCTCAGTTTCCCCATGAGTCAAATGGGACTACTCATAATTCCTTTCCCATTCCCAGAGGAAGTCCTGCCTCTCCCAGGGTTTCTGGGAGGATCAAAGGGGATAATGGATGTGGACGCTCTCTGTAAATCACAGGATGCTGTACAAATGTCAGGCATTAATATGTGTTGACTCGAATGCTCTCTCTCACAGCCCCTCTGCACTTCAGAAGTCATGGTTCTTCCAAAAACCAATCCCCTGGGATCAAAACTGGCATTTCCTAATCCCCTGCAAGCACAGAGGCAATTTGATGTCCACAAAAGACTTCTTAGGAGAATTCGATGACCTGATTAAAAAGAAAGTTGTGGGGGCAGGTGTCTATCTCATAAAAAACATTGCCAAGGCCCTGTCTTCAGTAAGGCTGTCCAAGAGGGAATTTTTTTCCCTTTTTTTTTTGGAAAATTATTTTAAAATGACTAAATAATGGAAAGATTAGAAAAGACAGATTAGCATAAACATGAAAATTAAAATATCCTACAGTCCCACTACCCAAAGAGAATTGTTCTGAGATCCAAGTGAAGTTTCTGGTCTATCGTGATGCTAGATTTAGCCAGATTTGCAGAAATTCCCAGGTCCCCAAGCCCACCCCACCCCACGCCCACCCCACCCCACGCAGAGTTCCTGAACAGGAAAGTCATGTCTGAGAAACAACAGCTGGATGGGAATCCGAATGCAACTCTATTTATAAATATACTAATAGATGTGGGACTCTGGTAAGAGTTTGGATGAAAAACCTAGGCCTGGAAGACTTGGAGGGGATTTCTGCTTCTTCCTCGTCAAGTCTGAGATGGCTGCCTCCTTAGGGCAGTAGGACCAGCCCACTTTCTGTGACCAGGGCAAGAGTAGAGGAAAAAGAACGGAGGAAGATTCACACGCTTGTGGTTTTTCAGTGCAATGAGCTTGTCCTCTCGTGAAGGTGCCCTGCACTCACCCCCAAATCCTGGGCTTTAACCATTTCTAGCAGAAACTCTTCTTCCCTTACGGGATGTGAGAGGTGAAAGGGACCGGGAGGAAGGGCCAAAGCATGGGAAAGGGTGGGAGTTCCCTTCCCAGCAATTGCCATGGTTATTTTGGTGGATAGCCATTCAAAGTCCATTTTAATTCCTGAAAAAAATATATTTCTACAACTTGTCTTTTAAATTTTAATTGATTTTTATTTTTAATGGTTAATACATGCACAGGATAAGTAATTCCAACAATACAAAAGAGGATTGAATGAAAACTAAATCCACCCCCCCCATACCTGTCACACCAAACCTCATTCTCTTTCAAAGGGGCCCTCCATTGCTCCCAGTTTCTTGAGTCTTCTTAAAGAAGGCCTGAAGATGTGAACACGTCTGTACGTCTTTCTTCATGGGTCATGGTGTTCCAGTGTAGAGAGGTACCACGCTTCATGTGACTAAGCTTTTATCGTCAGACAATCAGGCATCTATTAATAATCCTTCATCGATATTTACATAAGCATCCTTAAGACATCTCCTTGGGTAAATACTTAGGAATAGGATCACTGAGTTTAAAAGTGTGCACATTTTAAAGATTTTCAGATCTTCCTGTTCAATGGCCCTCCAGAAGAATGAGCCAGTTTTCACTCATACCCACAATGTCTCATCATATTACTACTCTTTTTGTGACATCCAACCAGCACTGGGTTTAGAGATTCTGCCAGTTTGCTAGGTGATACATTTCATCTTCTTCTTATTTTTTTTGAATTTTCATTTCTTGGATTATTAGTGGAGCTGATGATTTTTTAAAAATTTCTTCTAGTCTATTGACCATTTGAATTTTTGAATTCTGGGTTTGTTTATTCCCAATACTCTGAAGAGCTCTTTGTAGTAAGACTGTTAACCCTTCGTTTGGCATATATGTTGCAGATCTTTTCCCCAGTTTGTCATCTGCCTTATGACTTTGTTACAGTCTTCTTGGGAGAATGTAATAAGATTTGGGGTATCTCATATCTGATAAAGTGGTTCTTTTCCCTTTCTCTGAACACTGAAAAAGAAAAATGAAATTGAAGGGAGACCGAGAAGGTTTCTTGCTGACTTAGGAAGGACACTTCAGCTACAGGACTCTCCAAACTCTAGAGGAAGTGACCCCGGGCCTTTCACAGTCTCCCCTGGGGCTCATTAGGTTAGGGGTGCTGAGAGGCAGGAGGGAGGGAGGTCAGGGCTCCCAGCAGGGCCCCCCCGAGTCCTCACCCAGATTGTACAGGTAGAACCTTTAGCCTGGCCTCTGGCTCATAACATCCCCTTAGTGAATAGTAGCTGTTGCTGAGTTGTCCATTCACTCGACAAATATCTCTCCAGTGACAGGTATGTGCCAGGCACTGTTCTAGTCTTCAGGACTCTGGCGTGTCATGTACAAGACAGTTATAAGTCCCTGTCCTCTGATGAAGCTGATCTTGTAAAGAACGGAGAGAATTGTCACTGCTGTTTGTTGTCGAGGGGCCTTGGGTGGGACCAGCTCAACTCTGGAAAGAAATTTAGAGGTTACCGAGTTCAATCTCATGAGCCAGATGGGGAAACTGAGGCCCAGTGACAAAGTGACTCGCCAAGGTCATGGAACCAGTCAGTAGTACAGGTAGAACTGGAGTTGAGGTCGATTTACACCAAGAATAGCTCCCAGAGACCGTTTTTCTGCAGGAAGGTAAGTGCCTTGTTATGAATTAAACCACCCGACAACCATCGACATTGGCAGGGAGTGATGGTCAGCTGGCAGTGGCTAGAGATGAAGGGATGGCCCTGTTCTAGAGGGGCTGTGAGGCAGGAGTAGGGAGGAGACCAGAGATAGACCCTGGCTTCCCTGAATTTAGAGGGATGTCCACCTACCATCTTACTTCCGGAGGCTGAGAAAGAGAGGAAGGCAGGACTAAAATCTGGAGCGGAATGCAATGCTATGAGCAGCTTCACCCAAATGATTGAACCAGGGACCATGGAGATCTGGGGACCAGCCAAGCTTGGCTGCACCTCCCACTGCCAAGCTGGAAGTGGCTGCAGATCTGGCCCTTCTCCACCCTCTTGACTCTTCAGATGGGTCTCTGGCCTTTAGTGCCACAGGAAGCCACTCTGGGAGGGGTCCTTGCTCGTCACTCTCTAGGGCACTTGGGTACCCAGACTATGTGGCCTATATCTGAGGCACATGGCCAGATCCTCTCCCCAGGTAGACAGGGAGCTTGGAGGTACCCAGGCTAAGTTCCCTGACGATGCATTCTCAGGCCACTTCATACAGGGATGGTCCCTAGCAGGTACTCGGTGAATATACTGATTCATTAATTAATAAAATGATGATAACAATGTTTAGTGAGTAGTCTCAGCTCATGGGGATATGAACATGAAATGGTTTAATTTTTTTTCCCCAATAACTGACTGCTCTGTTAACACCCCCACCCGGGAGTAGCAAACCCCATTAACCACATCCTCCAGACTTGATTATTAAATAGTCACAGTCCTGTTCCTTAAACGCCAGTTCTGTTCATTTAAAACCTGCAGGCTCCCACTTAATTCAGTGCTAGTCTTGTCTTCTTCATCTTTGGCATCCAGGGGCAGAAACACTTCCCTTCTTTCTGGATCCCAGTCTCCTCTGACATCGCTGGTGGTGGCGGCGGGTGGGTCTGCTGCCCGGGTATGTTGCGGATGGCCCTTTGGGAGCTGGGGCCCTGCTGCAGGTTCTTTGGCCTCAGGATGTGGGGCCTTTCTGACCTCTCTTCTCAGCTGTGGGCCTTGGACATCATTCTCTGGACAGCAGGATAGCCCCATCTACTATCTCCATCCTGTTATCATGGTAATAACCATCATTTATCAAATGCCTGGCACTGTTCATACCTGAGCTCTCCTTCTGGCGATGACCCTATGAGACAAATGTGTTCATCCTCGTTCACAGCTGAGAAGATGGAGAGTCTGAGAGGTTCAGGAACATGATCAGGGCCACTCAGAACCCAGATGTGTACCCAAGTCTCTCATCTCCAAGGTCCTTGCTCGAAGAAGCCTGAGTAGTTGAGTGAGTGGCTGGTTCTTGATGTCTGGGAGGGCTGGCCTTTATTGGGGTCCTCCAGGAGCCACACTCTGCCCCCAGTGCCCTCATTCTCCCAGAGGGTCAGAAGGGCAGGATGTGGGGCTGAGACTCATTCTACCCTGAAACCTTGGAACAAAAATCAGATTCTCTGGGTTCTGGACCAGAGATGCCATGGGCACATTTAAACTAGAATGAGAAAGAATTTCCCATCCAGTGGTTCATCAGAGTTGAGGAAGGGGGTGCTATCGGCTTTCTGGACCACACCCAAGATGCCCCATAATCCTTTCTGCTGCCCATCCCCATCAGGAACTCCCAGTGTGGCCCAGACCAGGGAGGGGCCATGAATCAGGGGAATGCTGTTGCTGGGAGAGCAGGGAACAGCCCAGACATCCCCCTTGGGTCATGCAGTCCTGAGAGCCCACCTCAGAGTAAGCTGTGTGCTTGCTCCATTAGTGCAGGTTAATTATACCAATGGGACATGCCTGCTTTGGCAGACGGGAAAGCCTTTCTGGGCATCTTCTGGCCTCATGGCTGATGTATGCAGGCTTCACTAGTGGCTCCTGACTAGGCTCCATTCATTGCGGTAAGACAGGTACAAGAGGATGATTTTTCAAAGGCAGACATAGGTCCCTCCACATAGGCTTCACTGTCACCCCCTCATGCCTACCCCAGGGCGAGCGCACACCCTCTGTTCAGCCTCTGGCTACCCTCCCCTCAACCTCTGAGTAACTCTTGGGGCTTCTTTGCACAGAGGTGCCATGGCCACAGGGGTGGATAGTACCAGGAAAGTGTGGGGTTGCAGGCTAAGGTTGATTGGCAGCACCCACCCCCAACCTTTGCCTGCACTGAAAATATCTAGTTTGAGTCCTACGCCACACCTTGAAGTAGGTACCTGTGTACCCACCTCGATTCACTCAGCCACACCTCTCGCTCTAGCCACTGCTGGCGTGATCCACTCTACACAGGTTTTACCAGCTTCCCTCAGGTGCAACCTTCAATGACTCCTAGTGTGAGTAACGCCCACTCACCATGGCATGGGACACCTGCAGGAATCCACGTGGCACTCCTGCATGTGCAACCAGAAGTGTGTGTGTGTGTTTAGGGGGCAGTTAACACATGAAGGACAACCCGTGACCACTGGGAGTTTGGAGCTGATGGATAAATATTGTCTGTGTTTACTGCACTCTGGGACAGTTCTGAACCATTTCAGAAGGCTTCTCAGATGGGATCCCAATTATCTATAGCAGTTGCCAATATGATAACATACCACTTATTAGCTCTGTTTCCCCTGGGACCACCTTCCCCCAAACCACGTTTTAGCAAGACTTTTTCCGGGTTCTGTTTCCAGGCGAATCCAGGCTAAATGTCAGACTGACTTAGAAGGTCAGTTGACCCTGAGGGAGGCACCTGGAACTGGGTGGCTCATCGGGCAGACAGCCACAAGGTGCTCACTGCTGGGCAGTGAGGTGGTGAATACCTCTGACTTGCAGGAACATCGCACGTACTAAGATGCAGAAGGCAGTTTCATCACAGGGTGGCCCAAACTTCCTTTGCATCAAAAATGCAACTCCTACAACTCAGCCTCAGGTTTGCATATGGCAATCTCTAAGACCAACTGATAAAGCAAGAAAAAACTCAAATCAATGCAGTACGTCAGTGCTAGCCCTGTACTACAGTCCCACTCAGGGGGCCTAAAGGACAGTGCTGAGGGCAAATCCTCCCGTGGGCAGATTTGCATTTGGTGCATGTGGCCACCCACCCTGTGGGAGGGAGACAGGCTGATACACATATACATAGACTCCTGTGCAGCAGAAAATAGCTTAGCCATTCATCAAGGTCACAAAAGGTGCAAGATTGGATGACTGGGTACCAGGAAGTCTGGGGAAAAGGCTACAGATGGACCTATGGGAATGAGCCCTGAGTGTATGGATCTTTGTGTTTCACAGTAGTAATCGTCACAGCAGGGCCCCCAAAACCCAGGGGGCCAGATGACTCGTCCTGTGGATGAGAATCTCCTTAGCCACTCCAGGGGGATTACTAATTTTAGGGATAGAACCAGGGCTAGAAGCCTGGCTTAGAGAAGCCTGGGACCCAGGGGACTAGAATAGATGCATTTCCTGGAGAGGAGGAGGTGGGAAGGTGGTGGTGACTAAATGGTACGCCAGAGGCATCCCTCCTCGACTCACCAGTTCCACCTTAGTTGAAGTCCCAGCCCCTGCCGACTGGTTTGGTTTCCACTTTAGGGGGAGCTCTTTACTAGCCAACATGAACCCTACTCTTGCCAGCCCGAACTCCCAAAGCACCAGCAAAGTCCAGGGAGATCTCAGTGACCTTGACTGTATGTTGTTCCTTCATTCATTCATATATGCATTCAGTAGATATTTATCAAATATGTATGTATATGCATGACTGCAACATTGTGCTGTACACCAGAAATTGACACATTGTAATGGATGATACTTCAATAAAAATAAGTAAATAAATAGATAGATACTTATCAAAGCTCATGTGCCAGGCCCTGTGTGAAGGCTCTGAGGATGCAGTATTGGATGAAAATGGCCCCAGCCATACCCTCACGGAGATTATAGTCTTTCAGGGAAAGGTAGACATTAATCAAATAATCATACAAATAAATATAAAATTACACCTGGGATTAATGATAGGAAGGAGAACTACATGATGTTCTGAGGGCAGACAATATTCAAGATTCCCCTAGTCTGGGACATCAGGGAGGGCTTTCCTGAGGAGGTGACACTCAGTCACCTGCTGAAGGATGGGTAGGAGTTACTCAGGTGAAGCGGTTGGGGAGGGGAAGGAAGAGGTCCCAGCTCTAGGCAACACCACTTCTGGGTGTGCCCAGCCTCAAAGCTGCCTCTATTTCCACATCAGCATCCTAGACAACTGTGCTCAGACAGGTTAACACTGTGGGGCCATGATGATATGGTCAGTGACAGAAAGTCACCAACAGTCACTGCTAAAGAGGTAAAATTTCTTTAATGGAAAGGTCATGGAGAAAGAGACCTAGTGTCATAAAGCTGAGGGTGAGGCAGCATATTCCCAGAAAGAGGGACCCTGAGTTGCCCACAAGGCCAGTTTCCACACGGGGGAGGTTTCTCCAGGTGTGAGTAGCACCTTCTGCTATTCCCCAAACAGTAATTTTTCCATCTCTCCCTCTCTTCCCCTGCACCCCTTTCCCTCTCTTCCTGGATTCTCCTACAGTCTGATTGTTCTGAACACTCTCCCCATGGGCTGGACCACTCAGCTGGTGCCAGTCACCTCCAACACTTTCCTGAGGGCATTCCTGGATCCTTGAGTCTGAAAGATGGAGATAGGAGACAAGCAGGGCAGTGAGCGCAGGGGAGGGCAGTCTTTGCAGGACAGGCTCCAGCCCACAGGCTGAGTCTCCCACAGGCCTGTGCGGTGGCCATCCTGTGTCCCCAGCTGTGGGTCCCACCTTGCAGAGGCATCCTCACATCTTCCCCAGCAGCCCTGGATTGAGCACCTGTCACAGCCAGATCACATTCATCTACTCAAACCACCAGACTGTCCCCACCCTGCCTGGAAAGGGTCAAGAAGGGAGATGAGAAGGAAGGTTTCTCTTTGTGCTCTCACTCCATCAGGAGAAAACCATCAAGCCAGGAGGGGGCTGGAGGGCCCTCTGGCTCCTGTGAGCCAAGGGCCCAGGATCTTCTGTCCACCACCATCACCCCCACCCACTCACCGGATCTTGGCTGCCCTCTCCCACAGCGGGACATTGTTTGGCAGTCCCACAGCACTGCCTTTGCCCACACTCTGATATTCATCCAGGGCCATGGCTGTGGCCCTGCCATTCTTGACAGCCATGGCTCTTCTGGGCCACATCTTTGAGGAGCTGGTGACAGGCAGGGCGAGGGGAGCTGATGCTTCATCAGGAAACCCTTTTTTTGCTCAAATAGGGAAACTGAGGCCCCAAGGAGGGCCAGCAATGTGGCAGCAAAGCTCAGGTGGGTAAATGGCACTAGCCTGGGGGTCAGATGACCCAAGCTTGTAACCCAGCCCCATCACGTGCTGCCTTCCCTGCCTGGACCTCAACTTTTCCTGTCTCTGAAATGGAGGTCATTGTCTCTGATCTGCCTAATGCATAACAGGGTCTGATGTGGTTTTGTTTGCAAGATCTCAGTAAGCTATCAAGTGCTATGCTAACTGAAGCCTGACAGAGGGCTGAAACCAAGGACTCTGGACACTCAAAACAGGGCTCTTCCCTCAACCCTGAAGGCCTGGGCCCAAGAGATGACAAAGGGGTGAGGAAGAAAGAGGTAGGAGTTGATGGGGGATGAGTCCTGGGATGCTTGGCCTCTGTGGGAGAAGGCATCGTTCCCTGTCCAATTCCCCCAAGTGACAGGGGTCTTGGGAATATGCTCCCCTAGCCCAGGGCAGGGGAAGTTGGAGCCCCAGCCATGTGCCAAAATGAGACTGATGCACAGTCTTGTCCTCAGCCCCCAGACTCCCGCTCACCAAGTAAACACCTGCCTGTCAGCTCATTCCTCACCTCCCCTAATTAGCTTATCCCTCTCCTGCCTCTCCATCCATCTTCGCCCTGCTGCCACGGGCTCCAGTGTAGTTATTTTTGCTCTTCCCAGTAAGTATACTGGCAGGTCGGTGGGGACCAGCCCAGTTCAGGCAAGGTTAGAATTAGGGCTGGGACTTGATCACTGCCACCTGGAAGTCCACAGCCTGCCTGTGGGCACTTCCAACCACTCCTTCGCTCCACCCTCCATGGTGGGAAATCCCACCCCAACCTTGGGAGCTGAAAGGCTAGGGGTTGGGGCATTGCAAAGAACAGTTCAGTTGGTATATATTTATCATTTGTTAGGCACAGGCACTGCACTAGGCACCAGGGATACCTCCAAAATACCCTTGGGGTTGCCCAGTCTCCTGGAGCACAGATGTTCAAGGGACACTGTAAGTTCATGTGAGATGTGCTCCAGCATCCACAGAGGGCAGGGCAGAGGGACTTTGCCTAGTCTAGGGGCTCAGAAAAGCTCCCTAAGGTCAAGGCACATGAAGGAGTCTGCAAGGATGACAGAGCACTACGACAAAGATTCCAGCTGGGAAGCCCTGGGACCCAAGTTCCAGGGCTCAGTGACTTTGGGCAAACTACTTCTCCCCTCTGGTTTCACCCCTGTGACACTGAGAAGCACAAAATGGGCTTCTCCCAGACAGAGCAGAGCATCTCACCTGTGCTCAGGTGAGGTGGGCCTGTGAGGGTCACTTCACCTTCACTCCGTCTCACACATGCAGAAACAGGGGGTCAGAGAGGCTCGGACTCATACCCGAGGCCACACAGCTCAGGCAGGGCCAAAGCTGGGATGGGGCCTGGCTCAGCCTGACTTCAGAGTCCCTGCTCTCTGCATTCCCCTACCCCACCTCTTCCAGGCTGGCACAGGGCAGCAGGCTAGGTGAGCCAGAGAACAGTGGCCCCTCCTGTAGGAGACACTCAGCACTCAGCCTGGCAAGGGGAGGGCCAGCCCTCTGCTCCCTTCTGCCATTGTTCTCCAGAAAATTAAGTCATTCCACTGGGCCCTGTAAGCCCTTTTGGAGCTGGCTGTTCCCAAGGCCCAAGCCAGACTGCAGCTGGAAGTCTGTTATTATTCATTGAATCTCTCCAGGGCGGCTGGGAACATGCCTTTTAATTGTCTCATCTCTGTCCATCCTTTTATCAAGAAAGAGACCAAGAGGCAAGAATAATCAGTATCTCATTATAGATCAGGGCCTAGAAAAGGAAGCTCCTTAGCCAGGGCCCTCCGCCCCCTGGAAGAGGCCCAGGCTGGGGGAGGAGCAGGCTCATTTCTTCAACTCCCACCGTTCACACACCAAACTCTGCCGGTCTGAGCTGGAGGATTGCCCACAGCATTTGGAGTCCAAATGGTCATGAGTTGGGGATTGACATATTTGGGAATGACGGCAGTGGGGGTGGGGGTGGGGCAAAAGAAAAGTCAGAGATGCTGATGTGTGGGTCCCAAACCTCACCTTCTTCCTTTCACTGCCCCAGAGAGCATAGAGAATATAGAACTAGAATTTAGAGATTATCTCATCATCCATCCACCCATCCATCCGATGGGCTAGAGAGAAACTCACATTTCTTCACAACTGTTCAGTCCTCTTTGACAAATGGGGAAACTGAGGCCCAGAGAGAGACAGAAGCTGGCTCAGGGCAGATGGAACAGAGCAATTTCCAGGGTGGAGGCTCAGCCTGAAACCTCCAGGCACAGTCATGTACAAAAGCCTGGACCCATGGGGCAAGTGGGGGCTGAAATTCAGTCCACACTCTGCTTGCCAAGTGGGAAGGAGCTGTATCTGCTTGGAGGAAGGGACACCCTTTTCTTTGCACAAAGGCACTATCATCTTGCCAAGCTCAGACTCCAGCCGAATTTTGAATTTTCGTAAGAAGCTGTGTGGGCTAGTGGCAGCCCTGAGTTGGCTAATCCTCAGCTGGGGGAGCACCCCTGGAGAGGAGGGGGCAGGAGACTGGCCCATGAGGAGGGCCTGTGCCTCCACCAGTGTTCAGGGAGGAGCTGATGCCCCATGCACTGTGGCTTCGCCAGCTCAGAGAGGGCACAGCCTCTCCCTCCCTCCAAGCCAGCCACCAACCTCATGCCAGATGAGATGCCTGTCAGAGCTTCTGGATGGCCACTCTTTGAGGTCATGTGCTCTTTGGAGATCGCCAGCTCTTTGGATTACTCTGGTTGGTAATTTAGTTTTTTGATGTTTGTGTTCTGTTTTGGTTTGGCTTTTGATCAACTTTTTGGAAGTAAAATTAATATAAAATAAAATGCACCCACAGAAAGGTAGAGTTCTATGACTTGTGACAAACGTGTATGCTCACGTAACCACCATCACCGTGAAGATAGAGAACATTTCTATTACGCCAGAAGGTTCCCCCTTGCCTTTTGCAGTCAGTCTCCCCCACTAACCTGGTCCCAGAAAGCAAACTCTGATCTCCTTTCTGATATACTAGTGACTAGATTTCCCTTTTCTAGGATTTCACATAATTGACATCGTGCTGTATACACTCTTTTGTGCCTGGATTCTGTCACTTGGCATAATATCTTTGAGATGGATCAGTGTTGTTTCATGTATCGGTAGTTTCACAGTATTCCACCCCATGGAGACACTATCGTGCATTGATCCCTTCACCTGTCGATGGGCATTTGGGCTGTTTATAGGCTTTGGCCATTACAAGCAAAGCTATGATAATATGTTTGTGTACAAGTCTTTGTGTGGACATGTGTTTTCATTTCTCTTGTCTAACACTTAGGGGTGGAATTGCTGGGGTCAAGGACAATTACATTGTCAGACTTAGAAGAGATGGTCACTCGTTTTGTGAAGAGGTTGTACTGTTTTACATTTTCACCAACAATGTGTGAGAGTTCCAGCTGACCCACATCCTCGCCAACACAAAAGGTATTGTCAGCTTTTCCCTTGCGCTGTTCTAGTGTATGGATAGTGATGTTTCATTGTGGTTCTCATTTAGGGGCCTATTTTGAGGACCCACTCTTTACTTAGCCCGTCCTGTGAGATCCTCCTGGACACAGACTGACTCAGCCGTGTCACCTAAGATCCCAGTAGGCAGCTGGGCCCAAAGCAAGACGCATAGCATTCCCGCCCTGCCTGGTCCGCAGGGCAGTTTTGAGTTAAGGATTCAGTAAGCTGAAATGGGTGTGATCACGCTGGGGACAACCGTGCCAGCACTAGCAGGGGCTCATGAGGCGCTGATGCACATTAACACCTCATGGCCTTCCTCACTCCTGCCTGTCCTAATCACGTCCATTGTGCACATGTGGGAACTGAGACTCAGCCAGGCAGAGGGGCCCTGGGTCTGTGTACCCCTAAAGCCCGCCCTTGTAGCTGTAACATGAACCACTGTTCTGCAGAGTCACCTGGGACCAGGCAGGGAGTTATCGTCGTCATGGGCGGCAGACGGAAGGTTGCTGGGACGAGCACACACCCGTGTTCCTGCTGCCCCTCCCGGCAGCTCTTTCGGCAGCCCTGCTCCCTGGGGCCCGATGCCACATCGTCTGTCGCTCCATCACCCTAAGCAGCCTCCCCGGATCCCGTTACTTCACTGCGGTTATTACTTATTCATAGACGGAGCCCTCAGCCTGCGATGGGCACTTACCTTGATGTCCCTGACAGCGGGTCAGGAGCCCCACTCAGGGCGTATTAATCACCAGCCGCGCTGGCGGGGAGCCTGCGTCCCCTGAGACAGGGGATCATGTTGCAGACACAGAGGGCCTGTCAGCTTGTCCATTTTCCCATGGAGGAATCCACCGCCTGGCGTTTCAGAGCTGGGTGAGCCTTAGAGAGCAGCTGTGCAGGCAGGGAAACTGAGGCTTAGAGAGGGGAGGGCTTCCCCAGGATCCCACATCTCACTGAAATGCTCTCTGGGACTCTCTCCATAGGCAAATACACAGTGATCATAACTCTGTTTACAGGTAAAGGGCTTTACAGTTTCTGTATATTCTCCTGTTTGATTGATAACAACCCTTTGAGATCAATAAGGGCTTTTAATCAGATAGATAGAAAAATAGATAGAGGTGATAGATATAGAGATGATACAGACATAGAAACTGAAGCTCACAGAAATTAAGTGACCTGCTGAATGTCACTGAAAGCTAGTCCTGAGACCCACGTATCCTTACCTGCATCCAGTGCTCCGGCTTCGGCCAGGAAATGCAAGATGTGTACCTTGGCCCTTCTCTTTCCTTCTGATCCTCTGTGAACAAAAGGAGTCTCTGATTATCTGGGATAGAACCCCCCTCCAGAGCTGCTTTGCCCTGGGAGGCTAGAAAGGGGTGTCTACCCTGCCTTGCCCTGCTCACTGCTGGGCTCTTGGCCTGTCCCCTCCAGGCTCTTGGGAAGAGGTGGCTCAGGGGCCGCTGGCTGCATACCTGCTGGACACACTGGCTGGAAGCTCGAATTGAAGATGACCCTGTCTTTCCTCAGGAAGCAAATACAGACAGCATTTGACACTAAAGACAGAGCTGCTTCAGAGTGTGCAGCATTGCCAGGGTAGTCAACCAAGAGCCGTGCCAAAATCAGCAAGCTCTGGGTCCCCCAGACTTTCAAGAAAGTCCCCCCTGAGCCCCTAATCACTGGACTCTTACCCCGTCTGAGCCCCTCAAGCCCAGACTGAGAGTCTGATGAAATAACAGATGGAGACTACCTCCATTCAACCCATGCCCCTGCTCTAAAACCTTCCAAAGCCCCCCATTGCCCTCTGAAAGGAGTGGTGAGAGCCTGGTAGGTTGAGGGCAGCTTCCACCACTCCCTCTCACAAATAGGGAAGGTAATCTGGTACTGAGGAGCTCCTAGGCCCAGAACATTCTTTGAAGAGACTTTTTTAAAAAAATATGCATTTTGCAGGAGATGAAACTGAGGCTCAGATAGGAAAGGTAACTGACTTAAGGCCACGCTGCTAGGAAGTGTCAGATCCAGGAGTCACACTCATTCACTAGGGCCCAGACCCCAAGCTCTTCACCCAACTGCAGGAAGGGGTGTGGGAGAAGGGACAGCTATGTCCAGGGTGGCTCCAAGGGCAAAGCTAAGAGCACAGGATGGAAGTGACAAGGAGACTGATCTCAGCTAAAGCTAAATAAGGCCACTCATACTGTCTGAGTGTCCAGGATAAAATGGGCTGCTTGGGAGGCAGGTGGGAAGGAGCTCCCCATCACAGGAGGTATGCAAGTATGTATTGCCAGCCATCTGCTGGAAGTGGTGAAAAGCCTCTGCCCTGACTTCATTAGACTGCTTGTCCAAAGTCAACCAGAGGTTTTATTGGGTGATCTCCACTGGGAAGCAGCCCAGCTGACCAGCCTGGCTTCTAGAATCACCTCACCCACTTCTGGGTCCAGAGTTCACACCACCTGAGGGTTTGTTTGTGCATTCCTTTCTCCACAAATAACCAGCACACACTGGAGCTCCCTTATCAGACATGGGGGAGGAGATGGCTCTGGACACAGCTCCCCTCCCAGTCTGGCCACTGGCATTCCTCCCTTCCCCCAAAGGCAGCCAGTACCACCCAATCACTCAGTGAGTGCCCGCTGAGCAGTGACAGACTATTCAACATGGGGCTGGGCTGGTGGGGGCACAGCCCTGATGTAAGAAGGTTGCAGTCCAGCTGGGAGGGGACTAAAAAGGGAAGTGATTGGGGGTCACTAGATATCAGTTGCCTTGCTTTAAGGTCAGCTCACCACCATGAGAAGAGTGGCTAAAGCAGCAGCCAGCACCCACTGTACCCGTCCCAAGTCACCTCGTGGCCACCTTGCAACAACCCAGGAAGTGGGTGCTATTATTATTAATTCTGTTTTACAGATGAGAAAACTGAGGCTGTCACTGGTCCAAATCTGTTCCTAAGGAGTAGAGCTAGCATCCAACACCAGACACTTGGAGCCCAGAGCTTGACTCCTTAGCCACCACCCTAGGCTGCCAGGCAGAGTGAGTGTGGGGACTGGAAGGAGATAAAACCAAGGCTGCAGGTGCCCAAGGAAGCTCAGTCCCCATAAGGCCAGGGCTCAGGGTCTCCTGGAGGAAGTGAGCCTAAGCAGGACTTCCAGAACCTTCAGTGGCACACTGCAGACCATGAAACCAACACCCACTCTGGAGTCAGGTGGATCAGTATCATTCTTGCCGTTTACTTGCTGTGTGAGCTTAGGCAAATCACTTCACTTCTCTGAGCCTTAGGTTTGTCCTCAGAAAAATGGGGCCAATAATGCCCATCTCCTGGTTACTATGAGGACGAAATGAGACTAAATGACAGTTTCATGTCCCCAGGAGAGACAGGAAAGTTGTCACTCCCATTTCAGGCCATGGTCTCCACCTAGGGGGCTTCATCCTCTTTGTGTTCCCAGCTCCTGCCGAATTGGAGGGCCTGGCTCCAGGCTGGCCTCAGTGGCTGAGCTTAGGGGACAGGGCAGGGGGCAGGTGGTGCATTTGGATGATTTTTACTGGAGTGAGTTATTTTCTGCTGATCTAGGTCAGCCCAGCCAGAGGGCAGCATGAGCTGCCTTTCAGTCTAGCCTCAAAGAGCAGGTGGCCTGGCCCATCGTGAGATGGGGCCCTGGCTTAAAACTTTGCATTCTGGCTCCTGATTGCCCAGAGAGAGGGGGTCCAGTCAGGACCCTAAGATCATGGTCTCAAAGCTAAGGATGGAGCCACTGGGGCTCCCAACTCTTTGTAGCCCCAACTCTGGGGCTCTAACCCAGCCTTGCTGTGTGGCTTTGTTGAGTCACTGCTCCCTGGGCTTTCAGCAGCCAGCTGCCAGCGTGGTGAAGGCTGCGGAGGACGAGGGGTGATGGAGATGTGTTCAGGGTACAGCCCCAGGAACTCAGCTGATAATGGAGCTCGCCCAGCTTGGAGTGAAACCTGTGGGAGCCCCATTTCCTTGACCGCAGCCATGTGCAGGTGCCGGGAACTCAGGCCACGTCAGGGACACTGGGAGGACCTACCGCTGCCTCAACCTGGCACTCGAGGCCTCTGGCAGTCTAGGCCTGACCTTCCACTTCCCCGGTCCACCTGGACCACTGCTCAGGCTACTGTCCCACCTATGTGCTCTCCTTACTCATCCTTGGAAGAGGTGTCCGGAAGACCCGGGCCACAACAGTCCACGGTGGCCTTGTTCTTATCTGCTGTTGACTTCTGAATGGTTCCTCTGTCTCATCCTATCTTACCCAGTTAAAGTGTAGGCTCCTTGGGACAAGAGGGGAATGAAATCCAGGTGTCCCAGAGCCTGGGTCCCAGGCCCAACCCCCACCCACCCCCAACCCCCAGCACCTGTGTGAGATGGAGCAAGTCACTTAATCTCCCTGAGATAGGATCTGCTTTTGTCTTCCTTCCTGGGCTGTTGTGGGGCTCAAATAAACTAATAAATCAACTCCAGGTCGGCTTTACCTGGTGCCCTTCAGCTGGGCCCAGTCTGGGAGACAGAGGTGAGCTGGATGCAGCTCCAGGCTGCAAGGGGCTTTCTCTGGGTGTGGGAGATGGAACCATGCTCTCAGTGGGGGTGGGGCATGTTGGTGGGGGAAGATTTATCTAAATCAGAGTATCAGAGAAGTCTTTCTGGAAGAGGCATGAGCAGGATGGGTGGGCAAGGTCATGGTCAGGCATGTGCAGGGCTGGCAGGGATGCAAATAGGAACAGTGTCGGCACTAGGGCTACACAATGTGACCCCCAAACCAGCAAGCAAACCTGTCCCTACCCTCTTGGAGCTTACAGTGTGATGAGGGAGACAAACGTTAATCAAATATTCACCAAACACTGCAGTTTCATCTGAGGAGGGAGAGGGTGATGGTTTTTAAGAGAACAATGATCTCTAAGGTTTCTGACATGCCAGGCACTGTGCCAAGCACTTTGTATGTATTTCCTTGTTTAACCCTGACTGTGGCAAACGTTGTCGGTGTCTCTGTCTATGGAAGAGGCAACCGAGGACCAGAGAGGTCAAATAACCTGCCCAAGGTTGCACAGCTGGCAGGCAGCAGAGCAGGATTTGAACCCAGGCCATCTGGTGCTAGAACCCTCACTTACTGGACTCACTAAGCTATTCTGCCTTTTGTGTGCCTAATATAGGCTGATCGCTCTCTGTATTTCTGATTTCTTTCTCCCTCCCCCTCTTCTGTCCACCAGGATGATGCAGAACAAAGTCAGTTCCTGAACAACATGGGGCAGTAGCAGCAGATTACAGGTGTGACTGGAGACCTTTGCTAGATGGTGCCCCACCCTCTCCCCAGACTCCACCAATTATCTCTATGCTTGGCAAGGAGGAGGGGAGGAGAGTGAAAGGGCAAGACAGGAGCCGGTGGGCCCCTGAGGACAGGCTCTGCTGCTGCTTCCTTGCCTCTCCACCCTCACCCCGTGTGGGGACTCCCAGGGTGGAAAAGATCTGTACCTGCCCTTTCCCTCCCAGCCGCCTGGTGGGACACCCAAGTTTCCCTCTGCCTGGCATCGCATGGGAGTGGAGGAAATGCCTGTGTGGAGTCTCCAGGGCAGCATGGGGAGGGGCAGGGGGCGTGGAAGGGCCATGGGGTCAGGCTGCTGTGATTCAGTGACCAGGGTGGGGGCAGTAGAGGCGGAGATGGCGCTGGAATGAGGATGTGCCAGGTGGACAGATGACAGTTCTTCCCTGAACTGAGGACTGGGGACCCATCCTCCATTCTCCCACACCCTCCATTCCCCACACCCAGACTTTCCCTGGATTGTGACAAAATACCAGGGTAAGCAGGAGGACCCTGAATTGCCATATATTACACTTCAGATTCCCGCAGAATAGGGGCTTATGGTAGAAACTAGGCTTAGTTACACAAAATTACAGTCACTTTTTTTGCCCCTACTTTTATTGACTCAGAATCACTATCACTGTGAAAGAAACCTTGGGTTACCATGCATCTGACCTCAATGGGGAGGTAGGGAAGGCTTCCTGAAGGAAATGGTTCTTGGGCTGAGTTCCAAAGGAAGAATAGGGGGAAAGGGTGAAGAGAAAATCTAGGCAGGGGAAGCAGCATGTGCAAAGGCCCTGTGGCCGGAGGGGGTTGCTTGGTTGGAGATAGGGAATAATGAGGTGCAAACTTCCTATTTATCCTGCCACAAGCCAGGACTTCAGCCCGTGCTGCTCCTGGCAGTTAATGTGGGGACCCAGAGGAGCAGGGCTCTCAAAACACTCCTGTCTGTGGTCTTTCTTCTATTCAGACTTTGTTTTTGCCAACTCTGGGACTCCTGACAACTGCACTAGACTCAGAATAATAAAGCAGCAGGGGAGGAGTCCCAGGTGGCATCCTTATTGTCTTGCTGGGGAAACCAAGGTCAGAGAAGGCAAGTGACTTGCTAGAGGCAGCCCAGCCCACACTGGGACAACTCCTCAGCAGAGGCACAAGCCTCCTGCCAAGACTCGGCTGTTCCCCAGCCCTTTATCAGGCCTGAGAGGTAACTAGTGGCCAGAGTCAGGAGGGTGTGGTGTAAGTCCTGACTTGTGGCAGAATAAGTAGGAAATTTGCACCTCCTTATTCCCTCCCTCCCACCAAGCTCCCTCCTGCCACAGGGCCTTTGCACATGCTGCCCTGCAGGGAGGTGGACCAGCCAGACCTCACAGCCACCCAGCTCTGCTGGTCACAACCCACAACCACCTCAACAGCCAAGAGGGCTGAAAGGGGTGAGCAGCCCGGCTGTGTCTGATGCTAGCTCCACCTACAGAACCCCTGCCTGGGCCCGGACTCCTGGGTCCAAGCAGACTCTGCCCCTCTGGGGTTACAGAGGGCAGTGAAATGCTCAAGGTCGGCAGGAGGCTAGAAGCTCAGGATCCCAGACCACCAGAATGGCTGCACTTGTGTGAGAAGAGCCAGCTCGCCTCCTCCACCAGCGCCTCTGCCTTCCCAGGGCCCCGGGAACAGGTGGTCTGGCCCAGGGGAAAGGAAAGGGGGCGGGGACCCAAAAATCAGCTCCCTGGGCTTTCCAGGTAATTAGGAGCTAATATTAATAAAGGTTCCAGGAAAGGGGTTTTAATTCCGGATCTCACCACCAGATTATTGCACATAAGGGAAATATCAGGCCTCAAACTGTCTCCATCCCTTGCCCTTTGTCTCCAAGCAATCTGCTGCTTTTATTAATTCTGACTGGATTTTCCCAGGCTGAGGGTAGCGGTGGCAGAGGCATGCAGGGGAAGGAGGTACAGGGAGAGGTAAAACAGGATGATTTGGAAGAGACTTTGGGAAGATGGACACACACACAGGACAGATACCTTCCACCACTGCTTCATTGATCCCACCCACCTACACATTCCCTGGGGATGCAGCCCATGCTCTGCCCAGCCCCGGCTCCACCCAGCCCTGGCTCCACCCTGCTGCCTCCAGGAATGGGATTCCTCCACCCACTCTCTGCTCTTCCTCCTCCCTCCCCTCTCAGCCTCTCCCTCCTCCTCAGCCCTTCCTCCTCCAAGACTCATGATCTGAGTTTCCTTCCCACCTGGATCCTATCCCAGCAGCTCCAACTCCTTGAGTTATTTAGAGTGACACTGAGGTTCAACCTCTAGGAATTTTTCCAATAAATGAACAGAGTAAAAGGAATATTGGGGGAAAACAATAAAATGTCCATCAAAAGAGGTTTGTTCGCCAAATTACAGTACAACCATGCACTGAGATGCTCCATGCATAATGAAATGGAATAAGCTAGAAGGTGTATTGCTGAGAGAAAGAAATGCCAGGTGCCGAACTGCGTGTGTCGCGTCCTATGTTCTATGCACACATACACACACATCCCTGTATATGCAGAGAATATGACCCAGTTCAACTGAAGTTTGTTGTGGAGACAAGAGGACACAATGTTTGTCGGACATGCTCGACGTGGTGTCTGTTATATGGTAAATGCTCCATTCATGTTTGCTGTTGCTAACATTGGACAACCGACCCCAAAGTTCTTTCCCATTCTGCCTTGATGCCTCTCTGGAAAGGGCATCTGCATAGACAACACCTGAGGAGACTGTGGGTTGTCAGGGAGAGGAGGCCAGAAGAGGTTTCAGTGGGGCTGCACGAGGCCTTAGGCCGGTAAAACCCCTCAGGACTCCGGCTGCAGCTCTGGACAGCACCAGCTGCTCGCAGGGCCTCAGGAGGCAGACACGGGAACCACACAGGGCCTGGTGCAAAGGAAGTGTTTGCAGCCAAAAGAGGGAATACTGTGCACATGGCTTCTTAAAACTGTTTTTACAGCAATGCAAATGGAGGCCTGTCAGGCCTGTGACTCCCCTCAGACCCATCCTGAACCTGGAAGGGCGTGGGTTCTAGACTAAAAGAGGCCTTCATCTGGCTCCTGGAGTCTCTGTTATATATAAAAATGAGCCAAAGACGACCGCTATGGATTGGTCTCTACGTTATTTATCACTTCATTGCAGGCTGAGAACTGCTAGCTCAAAAGACTAACAGCCCAAACTCAATTTGTTATACATCCCATAGTTTACCCCAAATGGGCAGATTTTAAATTATTTTGGTCCTGCCAAACTATCTTTGCCTTCCCTCAGAAAATCTCACCCACAGCTGCTGGCCATTGATAGGGCAGACCTCTCTGACCCAGACTCCCTGTCCTGCCGCAGTGACATCACCTAGACATGTAAGCCCCTCTCCTGTCGCCCTTTCTCCCCCGGAGTTCCCTCGTCCTCCTCCCCTCTGGGTGGCAGTCCCCTTGCCGTAAGCTTTGGATGGTCTCATGCTGTGAAGGAATTTCCTTCTCAGGCAACCCTGTCCAAGCACCATCAACAAAGCTTGTGTTGCTGCCCTTCGTGGTTAAGCCTTCGTGATGCTTCATTTTATGTGTCAACTTGACTGGGCCAAGGGATGTTCAGACAGCTGGTAAATCAGTTTCTGGGGCATCCATGAGGGCATTTATAGAGAAAATCAGCCTTTGAATCAGTAGACTGAGCAAAGCCTCAGTGTGGGCAGACACCATCCAATCTGTTGAGGGTCCAAATAGAAGAAAAAGGTGGAGAAAGTGCAAATTCTGTCTCTTTCTTCTTGACCTGGGATGGGACATCCATATTTCCTCCCTTGGACATCAAGGTACCTGGTTCTCAGGCCTTCAGACTTGGGGGCTTACACCAGCAGCCCCCCTTTCCAGGCCTACGGACTCCAGATGAATTATGCTCCCAGCCCTCCTGGCTCTCCAACTAGCAGACAGTGGACTGTGGGACTTCTTGGCCTCCATAACCGCAGGAGCCAATTCCTATAACTCTCTTTTTGTATATGTCTCTATGTATCCCATTGGCTCTGTTTCTCTGGAGAACCCTCACTAATAGGGCCTTTCCCCCTTATCTGCCCCCAAGTCCCTCAAACTCCTGCTGGTCCCATAGCCTGAGGCCAGGCTGGAGCCAGGAAAATCGAGACAGGCCTCACCCCAACTGCCTGGGCTGCCAAGACAGAAGAGAAGACAAAGGGAGAGAAGAGGCAGAGGTAAAAGACCCATCCCAGGTACCCCTGACTCACCAGCTGTCCTCAGGGAAGCATGGTGGCCCCAGCGTGAGGAGCAGCAGCTAATGCAGAGGCTCTGCTGTCCTGCTCCCTGGGGAAGAGGGAGGGGGCAAAGAGAGGAGCAGGTGACTGTGGGCACAGGATAAGGATAAACAGGGCATTCTGACGTTACTGAACAAGATAGACAATTGCCTATCCTACTCGATATGTGTTCCCACTGGCTGTGTATCCCACAGAGAAACTTGGACACATGTGCACCAGGAGCAGTTGATAAGCATGAGTGTAGGAGCAAACAACAAACCATCAAACTACCAGCCCAAATAACAACTGGAAATAATCCAAGGGTCCGTTGTATAAGTACCTTGTGGTATATTCACACACTGAAGTAGTATACAGCAGTGAATAATGGAGGTGCTATAGTGACACCTAACATGGACAAATCTAGGAAAAAAAATGTGGGGCCAAAAAAAAAAAAAAGGATCATAGAAGAATGTGTGCAGAGTGACCTCACTGATATAAAGAACCAAAACAGGAAAATTAAACGTGATGGTTTAGGTGAAGCCACAAAGAAGGGCAGGAGGCAATAAAGCCAACTGAAGATAGAGGTTACCTTAGGCGGGGGATGAGCACAGGTGGGGAGGAGGATTCAGGGATCAGCTAAGGCAGAGCTCTCATATGCTAATGTGAACACATGGGTCATCCTGGGAGTCCTGTTAACAAGCAGATTTTCACTCAGAGTGTTTCTGGTGGGGGCTGAGAACCTGCAATTCCTATGAGCTCCCACATGAGGCTGATGCTGCGAGTTCAGACCACACTTTAGTTAAGCTAGGGAACCATGATGACCTAGCCCAGGGACACTCCACCCTCTCTGCCACATATCAGACTCACTCGGGGGGCTTCTCCAAAGCCCTGATATGAATTGGTGCAGCCATTAAAGAAAACAGCATGGAGGTTCCCCAACACACTAAAAATAGAGCTATTTTATGATCCAGTAATCCCATTTTTGGTTAGGTACCAAAAGGAAATAAAATCAGGATCTCTAAGAGATATCTGCACCCCCATGTTCACTGCAGCATTACTCACAATAGACAAGGTATGGAAACAACTGAAGTGTCTATTGACAGATAAATGGATAAAGAAAATGTGATTTATATCTAGATCTATGTGGTGAAATATTATTCAGCCTTAAAAAAGAAGGAAATCCTGCCATTTGAGACAACATGGATGAAACTGAAGGACATTATACTAAGTAAAATAAACCAGACACAGAAAAACAAATAATGCAGTATCTCATTCATATGTGGAATCTGAAGAAATTGAACTCATAGACACAGGGAGTAAAAGGGTGGTTGCCAGAGGCTGGGGTGAGGCAGGGAATGGGGAGACATCTGTCAAAGGGTACAAAATTCAATCGTGCAGGATAGATAAGTTCTGAAGATCTAATGTACTGCATGGTGATTGTAGTTAATAATACTGTGTTGTATACTTGAAATTTGTAGAGAGTGGATCGTAATTGTTCTCACCACACATACTCGCACGCACAACTGGTAACTATGTGAGATGATGGACATGTTAATTGGCTTGACTATGGTAACAGTTTCACAATGTGTATGTGCAGCATGTTGTACACCTCAAATATATATGATTTTTATTTGTCAATTCTATCTCAATAAAGCAGGGGAAAAGCACTGATGCCAGGCCAGTCAGGTGAGCTTCTCTAGGGGTGCAGCCCAGGTATGGACATTTGTCAAAAGCGCCCCAGGGAGTTGTGTTGTGCAGCAGGTGTAGGGCCATTACTCCAGCTCTGGAGCTAAGGGGTGACCAACAGATGTTCATTTTATCTTCATTCTTTCAGCTTTTTGTGTATGTTATCTATATTCCTTTATATGTATGAGGCATACAAAAAAATAAAAAGTTAAATTAAATAAGACTATGAGGTGGAAAAGCTGAGCTGGGAATAAGCAGTCAGGGAGGAAAAAGAGCCAGGAACCTGAAAGGATTCCTAAAAATGCTTTCCTCCATCAGCCAGGAAGACTATCAGCCCACTGGGATAGCAGGCGCGGCTGTGTTGGTGGCCAGCCAGCCAGCTGTCAGTGTCAGGGTCCTCCAGGCAGCAGCGCAGTTGATAAGCAGTGGGTCAGTCCATCAAGCCAGAGAGTCAGGCCGGCTGTCATTAAATGGGCTTCCAGTCAGCCAGTGAATTGGGTTGTTAGTATGGTGGTCAGTCAGTCCATGTTTCAGTCACTGCCATCAGGTAGTCAGTTAGTTATGACTGGGTCAACTCCACTGTCGATCAATCAGTGGGCTGCCGGTTGCTGTGAGGGTTAGTGTGAAAGGCCTGTTGACGTACGGAGTGGCCAGTCTTCAGCGTGGCAATTGGTATATCAGTCAGTTAGTTAATCATAATGTCAGTGAGTGACAGCATCAGTCAGTCAGCCCGGCAGTCAGTGAAAAGTCAGTCAACCCAGCAATCCGTCAGTCAGATGGACATTCTGACAACTCTGTCAGCCAGTTAGTTGGGGAGACAGTCTTTAGTCGGGGAACCCCTGAGTCCGTCAGGCAGACTAGTCAGATGGTAAGTTTGTCAGCCTTGAGTCAATGAGACAATCAGTCAGGCAACCATGAGTCTATCAGTGAGACACTGTATCGACCAGTCAATTAAGTGGTCAGTCACCCCTTCAGTGTTTCAGTCAGTGAGTCCATGAGACAGTCTTCAGTCAATCAATCCATGTGTGCTTCATTCATTCACTCTCAACCAACCCTTGAGTCTGTCAGTCGGATGTGCTCCATGTCTGTCTGTCCCTGCCTGTGTCCATGGGTTGGGTAGTCAGATGGCTGGTGGTCAGGCAGCAGGCCAGCCAGGCGGCCGCAGGACAGTTCCGCCTCTCTGCACTGAGCCTGCGCCACTAAAAGCCATGCAGCCTTGGGGAGAACTCTGAGGCTCTGCTCAAAGGTGAGGTTCTGTTACTATTATTATCTGAGAAATCTCCCAAGGCTCCGGAAAGTGGAAAAGGCCGCCAATTGACTGCCCTCTCCTTCCCACTCCCCACCTCCCTCTCCATTAATGAAGTTCCTGCCACAGAGAAGGGGCTCTTCCCGGAGGCCGGAATTGGAGGAGGGGGCAGGCGGGTGGTGAGTTGTTCCAGTCAGCCCTGGGCCTGCTGGTCAGTCATTTCTGCTATGATGGCTGGATGGGGGTGCGCAGGGGGGTGTCCTGACCAGGAACGCCCTTTCCCCTGGCCTGGCCCTGCCCTTGCCTTGGGGATTCCACATGTTCCCACCCAAACCCAGAAGTTGGACGAGCCAGGAGGGGCAGGGACAAGCAGCTACAGTAGGCCTGAGGGAACGGGGATTTCACGTCAGCCCTTGCTTTTATCTGCTGTGACTCAAAAAGAAAAGAAAATACCATTGCTGAATCTATGTTTCACCTCATGGAAGTTCCGTTTATACTGTCTCCTGTAATCCTCACCACCATCCAGCACAGCCGCCTTGTCCCCTTTATGGATGCGGGCACAAGGCTGGTGGAGACAAGCGTTGACCCGAGGTCGACTCCGAAGAGGTGTGCGGCTGCAGAGTCTACACCCTTCACTTTGCCAGGCCGCCTCTCTGGGGCTGGCTGGGGGCTTTCTGCTCCAAGCTTCCCCCTCCCCTTCTTTGCCATGCATCTGGAGGGGAAACTTCTTATTCTTGTGCTTTTGTGCTCTCTGCTGGATAGCACTCTGTCCTGGACTTGCACTTGGGACCTGCTGTGCCTGGGGCCAGACTGGTAGAGACAGCAGAGGTTGGAAAGCAGCATCCCTCAGCTTTGGGTTGGAAGCAATTGGCCCACTCTTTTATAAACTTCTGGATTTGTGGAGCTAAAAGGGAGCTTGGAGCTGGTCTGCACTGTCTCTTTGGAGGGCGAATCTTCCCTACAGCTATACAGTCAGCATCTGATCTGTGCTTACATATTCCCAGTGACCAGGGGCTCATTACCACTTTAAGAAGCCTTTTCTTTTGTGGGGCAGCCTCAGTCCTTGCAAGTCCCTCCATGTCTGAAGCCCAAAACTTTGTCTCAGTTCTACACTCTGGTGCCGCCCAGATCAAGCCTCACAATTCTCAAGAGGGCTGACCCTACTGCCTGGACTTGGGGAAAGACAACGAGATTCCCTCCTTGTTCAAGGCTTTAATTCTTTGCAGGGGAAAGAGCAGAATGCTGGAAAACTGTGGGAAGTGCAATGGTCTTGGGTCAGTGTGGTAGACGGATGGCATTAATGCCTTTGATTTGTCACACCTTGCTGCATCTACAGCTTTAAGTAGGGCTCGCCAACAATGCTCTGGCTAGTGGGGTGGTAGCAAACTTGAGACACGCAGAGTCTGGTTAAGGTGCTCGGATGGCCCTGCTTTCTCTCTTGGACTCCTGCCATCTCCACAAGAACAAACCCAGGCCAGCCAGCTGGAGGGGTGCAAGAGACACACGGAGCAGAGCCCAGGTGTCCCATCTGAGGTTGCCCTACAGCAGCGGCCCCAGCTGATCCTCCAGTTCTCCACAGGCTGAGCCCAGCCCATGCCAGTCAAGCCCAGCCCAGTTCAGATCAGCCAAACTCAGAGACCCATGAGACCCAGAGACTCATTAGAAACAACAGTTCTTATTTTAAGCTACTAAATGCTAGGGTGGTTTGTTACACAGCAATAGCTAACTAAGACAGTCAGCCAGCCAACATTGTTCAAGTTGCAGTCCTGCCTCACCCATCCTTTCCTGGCAGTGCATCCTCAAATAAAGTATATAATTTCTCAGTCTCAGTGTCCATAGTTGTTCAGTTTCTAACCCTGCTCCTCCTCCTTCAAAGTAGACAGTCAAAAGAAGTAATAGATATAGAAGTGCATTGCTAACTGTGAAGAGCTCATACTTGGGCTCAGGAGGGCCCCAGGGGCTGGCCTAGATGGGTTGCTGTCCCTGTGGCTGGGTGTCAGGGCTTGGCTAAGCAGAGGGCACTGCAGTATATTAACCCAGCTCACCTCCCTGGTCAGAAGCAAGCCTGGCAGCCTGAGTGATGGGACCAACTAGAGACTTATTTACAAACACAGCGTCTTCACTTCCTCAGTAAGTCCCACTGGCGGCAAATAAATGAGAATCAATAGGTCAGTTATTAAACCATAAATATCCCTCCCTTTGGGGTCTGGGGCCAAAAGCTCTGAGCCTCTCAGCTGAAGGCAACAGAACTGGAATCCCCTTGCTCTGGGCCTTTTGGCTGAGACAGAGCTGAGTGGTCCTCTCATGGGGTCTGCCTTGGCCCCTAGCCCAGCCAGCTGCGGCTGAACAGTGAAGAGACTGCCGCTACCGTTGTGGGCAGGAAGGAGGCCTCATCTGTGCAGTCACATAAAAAGACCCTCCACCCACCATACAACACGTATAGTTCAGAAATGAGGAGAACCGTGTGAGCGAGGCCCAAACCTCTCTCCTCCCTAAGCCGAGACTCAGTCCTCGAATCAGAAAGGGACAGGGAAACCCTCTATCCCTGCACCTAAACAACCTGTGGATGGAGGGACAACTCAAGCCCCCAAAGAGGGAGGGACTCATCCAAGGACAAGTGCCCAGAAAGTGACAGAACCCAGACTCAAAACCAGATGTGAGTTCCCAATCTGTCCCTCATCTGGGACAGGAGAGGAATTCCGTGTGGATGAAACTTGGTCGGTGGTAACATTGGGAAGGGACACAGGTTATGAGGCAGCTAAAGGGAGTCAAGGAGACAGCAGTGGGTAACACTAGCACTATCACGGGCGTCTGGGTGTTTCCCATTTGATCATCTGTGCTGTAGGCCAGTTTACCCTGAAAGCTGCTCAGTGAAGTTGGAAGTAGATGAAGGGACATACAGAGGGTGTGAGAGGGGAGCAGGGGCTGGTGAACTGGAGAGCTTTGTGGTTTGGTGCAAGAGAGAAGGGGACACACACACACACACACACACACACACACAAACACGGCAGTCGGGGCACTGGTAGGCTTCCTGCACTCCTTGACTATGGGCATCAGGGAAGCTTCACAGAGGAGGCTGCATTTGAGCCAGGCCATGGGGGATGAGTAGGATTTATGCTCACTCACACCCCTTTACACATGAGAAAGGAGTGAAGGGCAGTCCAAGAGGAAGGGCTGGAATAAACAAAGGTATCAATGGTGGTTGTAATGATGGTGATGATGGTGGCAGTGATGCTGAAGATGATCATGATAGTGATGGTGATGGTGATGATAGTCGCTGGCACTTTTAAAAAGACTTTCTATGTGCCATGACCCGCACTAGGCATTTTAGGTCTTCCATGTTACTAAATTTGCACAGCAACCCTACACCCTCTACACCCAAGTCGCTGGTTGCTTAATGGTTCTAGTCCATTGTGTTGTATTCCATCTGCCTCATATTCAGTGGTGTGTGCTTCTCCTGCTCCCTGAGGATGGTGGTGGGATCTCCTGTGTGTAAGACACAGGGGAAGAGCAGAGAGTGCCAGGAACGCAGGCCCAGGAGCCAAACAGCTCACTCCCGGGGTCTGCTCCTAGCTATCTGCTTGACCAAGGGTAACATCTCCGGTTCTGTTCTCTTGTTGGTGAAACAAAGGGTACGGTTATAATAATAAAAGCACCTCCCTTTGAGGATGCTGAGAGGCCTCATGAGATGATCCATGACAAGACCTTAGAGAGGCTGCACATATCATGTGCTCAGGGTGAGCTGTTATTTTTATCTGCATCCTGCCCGTGACCTTGCTGCACATCAATGCTTGCCAGAGATGGCACTGCACTGAATAGGAGTGGCCACCAGAATGTTTTTCCTGTCCCAGATCTGAACCCTCTTGCTGTATTTGGAAGACTTTCCACTCCTGGTGGAATGCGGAGCCTACTCGCTGTTACAGAAGCTGAAAATCCCAGCTTGTCACTTTCCCAGCTTCTCTTGCAGCTCAGGCACAGACCCACTAGCTGAGGTCTGCCAATGAGGTGGGCCACGATGCACGGAAACGGGACCCCGGGAACGCCATTCTGGTGGCAGGCAGGGGCCACAGGGCATCTACAGGAGCACCTGAAGCAGCATGGGCTGTGGGCAGCAAAGGGCCCGGAGGCAGAGTGCTGGGTGACCTCCTATGCCCTGTGGCAGTGCCTTCCTCACACTGGTTTGGTGGCATGGTACTTTAGCCTGTGGTCTGGGCCTGTGTTTTCCAGCCCTGCCCAGAGATTCTGTGATGCCCCATGTCCATTCAGTAGATCTTATTTTGGCTCAACTGGTGTGCATCTCTGCTGCCTGAAGGTAGGACCCTGACTGTAGGCATAGGAGGGTGGAGTTTCTGTTGGACCCGTACCAGGCTCAGACACTGGTGAGATCCTGGGTCAGGTCCGAGGTGCTAAGCTGCTGCACAGGGAAGCAGGGACAGGACTCACGCCACTGCGGGCAGCACCTAGTCTGTGGACACCTCAGGCCACTGGCCTTGGCTTCCAGCACTTCTCCTAGGAGAGCCCAGTGGAGGGCCGTCCAGAGCTCTGGCCACAGGCTCCACAGGAGTCCGGTCCAAGTTCTGATAGAGAGGGTGGGGGTGCTTATGATTAAAAGTGCCTCATATCCAGGGAGGGGGCCGTAGCTCATTCTTACCCACAGGCAGAAAGGCCTCAGGAAAAGTCAGCTTCCCATCCTACAGAGGGGGAGATGGAGGCTCAGCTTTTCCCAAGTTCCCCCAGTACTGAGTGGTAGAAACCAGTCTTCAATGCAGATGTTATAATAGCAAAGATGAAAGGGGCCTTTGAGGAAACTGAGACCAAGGAGAGGGTGGGCAAAGGAATCCATTGTAGGAGGGCAGATTTTGAACTTGCTCTAAAAACAAACAAACAAAACCAAACAAAAAAACTTTCTTATGACTTTGGGATGGAGTGCCTTGCCACGGAACGGAGTGAGCTCCCTGTGAGTGGAGATGTGCAAGAAGAGGTAGGGACCACTCGTTAGGGATGTACTGAGAGGCAGGGATTCCCATACTGACTACAGGGGTTACCACCTCCTGGGGGCACGTGGTTCACCAAAGATAACGGTGGGGGCTCCTGAAAAGACGCTGGTTCTTCTGTGACTTCCGTTGTCGTTCTGCTTTGAGCCAGTTCAGCCCAAGAGGACTGAGATGTGCACAGAGAGTGACCCTGATGTCACAGGCCACGGGGGAGGTCTTGAGCTGCCTCCAAAGGCAGAGCAGAGCCCTTAGAGTTATCAGGAGTCTGTCTCCCTACACACACATACTGACATGAACAGATGGAGAAACTAGGCCCAGAGAAGGGAAGTGAGTGAACCCAAGCTAGCCAGGAACAGAGACAGAGTGCGAACCCAAGCCTTCACAGCAGAGTCCCTGAACCTCAGCATCCCCTGGAAACTTACTGAAAACGCAAATTCTCAGGCCCCGCTGATTCTGAGACTCTGGAGGAAGACCACAGTCTGGTTTTCAACAAGCCCTTCAGGGAATTCTAATGCATGCTAATAGTTTAGAATGCTTGATATCAGTACTTCTTGTGTTACAGTATTAACTAACTTGATGCCCATGGGTGGACATCCTTCCTGTGATGTGCTTGGCCTTATGCCACTTCCTAAACCATAAAAGGAAATGTGACCCTCTCTGGCTGTTAAGCCATATGCATTTTATCTAACTGGGGTTAATGTCCCAAGCTTAGAGATGTTGAACAACGTGGGAACATCACACAGCAATGTGGTGGCTAGTCTGGGATTAGAACTCACGGCTGTCCAATTTTCAGCCTGAGATGGAGTAGATCTCTTGGGCCTGATTCCTCCTGCCCTCCCTCTCACAACATCACAGGGCCCTCACTCCACCTGCACAGAGGACCATGGGCCACATCACTTCCTGGCCTGGCCAGCAACAGGCATTTCTCCAAGAGTCCTGGCTGCTCCGGGCAGTGTGGGCTGGATTGGTTTATTTATTGCTGTCATTAATTAGTTTTGTTGGGGATGAAAGACAGGTCCCCAGAGAAGACCAGTGCATTAGAGCCCATTATTCCATCATTGCTCTGGACTTGTCGGCAAAAAGCTCAGCCCCTCTCTGCTGTCAGCCTGGTACAATTAATTAGCCTGCAGCCCATGAGGCGGTCTTCCTGTTCCCCTTGGGCGGGGAGGGCTCTGTTCTGGCATCTAGTATTCTCCAGGGCTTCTCTGCCCCAATTCTAATGGGGGGCAGGGGCTGGTGACAGGCCCTGGGGATAGGGGTGGGGGAACTGCAGTAGCTGAGGGCTGGAGGGAGAGGGGATTCCCTTACCCCAGTGATTCTGCTCTGTGTGCCTCCCATGAGGTATGAGACACTGGCCTAAGTGCTTTAAGCACATACTTAATTCTCACAGATGTCTTGTGTGGTACATTTTAATTTGCCAGATAAAGAAACTGAGGCTCTGTGAAGTGGGGAGACTCGCTTAAGGACCACAGCAGGATTTCAATTTGGTCTGATGAGCCCAGGTTCGCCCTGTGCTCGCTGGAGCTTCTCACTGCGGCTGACATAGCTGGGGGCCCAGCCCCTCCAGAGGGAGAGGAGGTTGAGTGCAGGCGAAGTGTGGAATGGAGCAGAGAGGATGGACTATGTGATGTGTTTGCCAGGGCCTTCGCTGGGCACAGAATCAGAAGCGATGAGGCCACTTATGAACTGAGTCACCTTGGGTGGGTCCTCAGTTTCCCCTTCAGTGGGAAGATTGGGTCCAATGACGTGGGTTCTTCTCTACAGATGTGGTATAGCCTAGGGGTTCAGGTAAAGTGGCCTTTGGGCATTACTTCTCTCTCTAAGCCTCAGTTTCCTCATTTGAAAAATGGGAACAGCCTCCTAGGGTCGATGTAAGGGTCAAATGAGATAATGCCTGAAAGGGTTAGCACAGCATCTTTGTTTGCAAAGATGAGAACAATGATTTGTAAGCACTTAGGCCGACTTTGCCTGGAGTCTTGATCAAGTTAAACCAGTAATTACAGACTCACTCTGTGCTGTGTCCACACTGCAGCTAATGACTGTGAGAAGATATGGTTAAGCATCCTCCTGTTTGCTCTGGGCTTGAGTGATAGGCTTGGTTACACCTCCATTTTACTGGGTGGCCTTGAGCAAGCAGCCCAAGTTGCCTTCTCCCCTCGAGGCTTCAGTTTTCCCATCTGTAACATGGGTAGGTAGTCAGTCAAGCAGGGTACTGCCCCTCCCCACCATCCCCTCCACCTTGGCCAGAGCTGCCTCTCCGAAGGCTGTCACTGGCCCTTAACATGGCGGACTCAGGCTTCACCCAATGGTGGGGCCAGGCTGCCTGCCTGAGGGTACTAAGAAGTTAATTAAACCCTCAAGAAGCCATTTGTTAAGAGGGGAGCGATGGTATATTCAATACCAGCCAAAGGTTGGTGCAAAGTAATGAGTCTTTCTTTAGCTGTGAATAATGTGTTCCCTCCTGTCACAGCACCCCCAACTCTGAAGGATGGTCCCGGGGAAGCCCATGGCTCATCTTAATGGTCTGGATGCCAAGGAGCCGAGCAGGCTGGTCTCTCTCCAGGATTTGTCACTTTGTACTTGGGCTTCTCTCTGTTTCTGTCCTGCTCGTGGTCCTCTAACTCTTCTCCAGGAGGGGTCTGAGGCCCAGATGATCTCTGTCTCTCTGTCTCTGTCTCTCTCCCCACCCCCTCCACATTGGTTCCTTCCCCTCCCCCAGCCTCCAGGAAAAGCTGGGGGCCACCATGCTGCACAACCCCATCACACTGATTGTGGGAGATAACAGTCCTGCTGAGTAGCAGGTTCCGAAACTGTTTGAAAGGGGAAGAGGAAGAGGAAGGGGAGGTGGTGGCCTGGCTGCCCCTGACCCCTGAGGGGAGGAGACTGGCCATGAGAGAAGAAGCTGCTCAAGGTTAGCTTGGGCCGGTCCACTTTAGCTCCCACTAAACTCCCCGGCTCCGCATCACATCCGTGTGCGCCCTGCAGAGGGCAGCCCGCCTTAGGCACTAAGACAGGTGTCTGAGGGAGGCGTCCCAGCCAGGCACTAAGCGGTCTGTCTTTGCAGCCCAGAGCAGGGGGGAATACAGCTAGCTCCCTCAACTTCTCAGAGCTTTCTTTCTCCCCAGCTCCCGTAAAAGATGGGGCTGGTTCTGCTCCTGCTCCCCAGATGGGCTCTGGGGACAAAAGAGACCGTAGCAGGGTCCCTGGGGAGGGTGGAGTTGTACCCGGCTCAGCGTCTTTGTCTTGTGCCCCCGCACCCCCAGGGGTGCCTTGTCTGGGCAGCTGTCCAGGGTGGTCCTCTCCTATCCTGCTGCTTGTCCTGGGCTGCTGTCTGTCTGTCAGTCTCCCTGTGGGCAGCTCCTGCTCAATACAAAATTCTGGCACTCACAGGCAAAGCATGGCCACAGCTGAGAAGTGGGAGCCCTGGGGCCAACCCCTCTCCAGGTGGGGACTGGTTTTGTCTGCCTTTGTGCTGGTTCAAAAGGAAGCCAGACAGGATAAAGGAGGGGTCTGGGGCCTAGCAGGTGTCTGTCGCTGTCCTAGCAGCCAGCGTGGGGAGTGGCACGGCGACCGTCTTTCACCACCCGCGCTGCGGACAAGGCACCTTCATTAGGCCCCTGAGATAATCGCTGCACACCTGGGCTGGCACCCACCCCGCCCCTCACTGTCGCCCCTTTGTCTGTCTGGGGAGTGTCCTGCTTCAAAGCCCAAGACTGCAGCCAACAGATTGGGCTGAAGCCAGGAGCTGAAATCCAAGAGCCTAATGGAGGACAGCGACAGAGGGGGCTTGCGGATGAGGGTTCCTAGAGCTGGGGGAAGACAGGCCTCCCCTAGCCAGAAGAATGGGGCCATCCCAGGTGATGGAAGGCCCAGGTCCTCTACTTCTCCAGGCCAAATAGTGACCAGGTAGTCAGGAGCAGGGAGGACCGAGGTGGGGAGAAGAGGGAGAATGCTAGGATGTGTGTGTGAGAGTGTGAGTGTAATGAGTGAGTGTGAGTGTGTGAATGTGAGTATGAGCATGTGTGAGTGATGGGTGTGTGTTAGTGAACATAGCTTACATGTGGATATGCACACATGGCCAGGTAGGGTGGGACCGGTGGCCATTAGATGCTCCCTGCACCCTTAGTCCCTGCAGTGGTCACTGCAGCCCTGGTGGGGTTGCCCATGCACAGTGTCTCTTCTGGAAGGTGCTTTTTGGTTGAGGAGCATGCTTGGCCCTTGAAGGGAGCAGGAAAGATATTTGTGGAGTTGACCATCCTCCAGCAATGAGGGACAGGAACCGAGGGACAGGAACCTGGGCATCCTTGCCCCTTGAGGAGGGGAACAGTTCTATGGGGTGTGCTATCCAGTCTTCCAGAAGAATCCGGGCAGGATCGAGCTCCCAGCACAAACCCACCATGAACCCATCCTTCATCCCCTTTCCTCCCTTCCTGCCTCACTCCCTCACTGAGTTTCCTGGGGTCACCTTCCAACTAAACTACTAGCTCTCATGTTCTTAACTCAAGTCTGCTGGTATGAGTACTAAAATGGCAATGGGAGACATGTGGGTCCTACTGGTGCGCCCTGCATGGGGTAAGGGGCAGAGAAGGGCTGAGAAACAAGCTGCACAACTTTCCTGAGCACAGAGGGTCATGGCCTACACCAGCTCCATCTCCCAGCGGCTGGTGGAGGGATGAGAGCCTCATCTCCTGGGCGTGTACTTGGGGCCATGCTGAGCCTGCATTGACCAGGGAGTGGGCTTGGGGGACGGTGTGTTTCCACATGTGAGTGTGGACACCTGTGAATGCGGGTAGATGGGGGTGTGTACTGTACATGTTGGATGATACACTTGACCCTGTGCTCTGTTCATGCACACGTGTGTTCATATACTCAGAATCAAGGGGCTTCAGGCTTTGGGTGTCTGGCCGACTGTCCCCGCTCTGCTGGCTACCCACAGACCCCAGCGATGGCCAGCAGAAGGGTAGGGCATACCACCTCAAGGTGGAGACTGGACCAGCCTCCCGAGGGGGACACGAATGTAGGGTGTCACAGAGTGCCCGTGCTGTCACATGGCTCCCTGCTCTGCCCTCAGTGCGGGCAGGCCAAGCCAGGGTCCATTTAACATTGCATTGACTAGGGATGGCGTCTCTCCCACACCCCAGCCCAGGAGCTGCACAGCCAGGGTTGCTAGGGGAAGCACAATTTCCATCCCTGCGGCTGCCTTTCATGCCCCTGCCCCCACCCCCACCCTGTGTCTGCATCACTCAGCCACAACAGACACCCTGATTTCTCTCTAAAAATGAAACGATCTTGGCTGTGTGTTATGGGGTTGGGGAAGAAGGGGGAAGAGGACGTTCTGCCCATGTCAGGAGCTGACAACTGGCCAGCTTCCTCCAGACTGAGTGGTCATCTCCCAGGGCCAGGCTCGGTGGGTGGGAGGGAATCCCCTGCATCCCTGGGGTTGACTCTTTTATCCTGAGGAGCATCAGATTTCAAATACGAGTTTCCACTCTTCTAAGGGCCTGTGGTGGTCAGCCAGGCCCAAGCCTTGTGTCTCACTCACATGGGGAAGGTGAAGCTCAGAGAGGGAAAGTCTCTTCCCCATGCTCACACAGGGACGCATCTGCGGGCAGGATTAGAAGGGGAACTCCTAAGTGCTGTACTTGCTTTGCACCGTCCTGCTCTGCAGGAGGGATTTCACACTTTTCTGGTCCAATTGGCCCATTGCTCACATTTTCCTACCCTCACCAGAAGCTACACAGACAGGCAAGCTATCTGCTAAAAGTAGGCCCCAAAGCCCCAAAAAGCTCCGGTGAGTGACTCCAATCCACCGTCCCAAACCTTGTGTGAAACCAGCAGGCCCGGGCTTAGCGGGGTGATGACGCTTCTCAAACAGGCTCAGGACAGGCTGATGGAGCCTGGCTCCCGCCAGCCCTCCTACACTAGCGTCTCCTCAAAATTCATGTCCACCTGACACATGGGAACATGACCTTATTTGGAAATACAGTGTTTATAGACATAAACCATTACAATGAGGTTATCCTGGATTAGAGTGTGTCCTAATCCAATGACTGATATCCTTATAAGAAGAGGGGAATTTGGGCAGAGCAGAGACACACAGGGAGACACTATGTGACCCAGGAGGCGGAGATTGGAGTGATGCAGCCCTAAGCCACAGGATGCCAAGGACTACTGGCAGCCACCAGCAGTGGGAAGAAGCAAGGAAAGATCCTCCCCCTGCACCGAGTCCTTCAAAGGGAGCACGGCCCTGCTGACACCTGTATTTCAGACTCTCGGCTTCCAAAACTGTGAGATAATACATTTCTGTTAAGCCACTAGCCTGCAGTAATTTGTTACAGCGTCCTCCTCTCTGCACAGCTCCATCGCCCGTCTACCCTGTACACCATGGTCATTCCCGCCCTCCAGCGAGATGAATTAAGCCACTCTGGCCCCTCACTCCAGACTTGATCTCAAGCCCCCTGTCTGCTATTTCCTTTGCTTGGATTGCAACTTTTGACCCCTCCCAGATTCACTGCCCCATTTTACAGAGATGGAAACTGTGGCCCAGAGAGGCTCACTCACTTGGCTAGTGAAGAGGAGTGGTGTGGCCAGGCAGGGGGACCATTCACTTGCTGCCTTCATTTATGTCTTCCTGCCACCTGCCAAGTTTCTCTCAGGCTCAGACTAACTTTGGAGACATCTGAGTCCTGAGATGATCTGTCTGGCAAGTGACTAACCGCCACATGGTTTGGGACCGCAGGCCATCACACAGCACTGTCAACTAGATCATGCTCATCTGGCATTTTAGAACAGCTGGAGACCCCAGATCCCAGGCCTAAGGAATAACCACTGGCCCCTAGCCCTGCTAGACCCCGGATCAGGTGAAGAGTCACAGGGAGGAAGGCCCCCTGGGTCAGCACACAGGTGCCAGAGGGAACGTGACACCCTCTGCAGTGCACACGCCTCTTCCAGGAGCCCATAAATTTCACCTGTCCCCCGTTGTGGGAACGATGGGTTGTCTGGGAGATAAAGGGCCTGTCCCACTGTCCACCTAGATGGCCCTGCCAGGCCAGGCAATTTTGCTGATGTCACCACACTGGAAATATTAAATATTGATAATGCAATACATTTTCCCTGCACCTTCTATGACTCATGTCTTGGTGTGTGCCAAAAAGGAAACAAGGAAGCTTAGGTGCCTCCATTTAGGCTGATGGGCATCCATTCTCCTCCACTCTGGGAGCTGGAGCCTCCTTGTGCTAAAAGGGGTTTACAGAGGTCATCTGGTCCTTCCTCCTGCTGTCAGGTCCTAGCCTGAGATGGACATTCTCTGAGGAAGGGGAAGTCTTTTGGTTAGCATATTACAATGATCAATCACCTTTTTTCTTAGGAAGTTCTTCTTTAAGTCTGACAGGGATCCACAATGAGCAGGAGGCTGAGAGGTGAGCCCCATATCTTGACAACCTGGTGACCCCAGAACCTCACTTCTAAGGAGCACAGCACCTGGAGGGGCTCAGAGGTCTCCCCCTGACCAATTTCTGACTGCTTACTTGCTGTGTGACCTTGGGCAAGTTACAATGTCTCTGGACCTCAGTGTCTTCATCTGTAAAATGGGACAGAAATCTGTCCAGACTACTTCTCAGGACTGTGGGGAGCGAGGCTTCCATGGCCCAGATGCACAGCTTAGTAAGTAGAGGGAGGACTCCTGGACCACTTGTCTCCTGCAGTAAACAGCTTGATCAAAGAAGACAATAAATGTGGAAGGGCTTTACAAATGGAAATTGCTTTGTAAATGCAAAGTGTTATGTAAATGTTAGGGATAATTATATGCTTCAAAAATTAGGAACAGCAAACATCCTTAGGAAAGAGAAGGTTCCTAAATTGTTCCTTTATTCTCAGTCCTGGAGGCTCTGTGCAAGTTTGCAGGGAGGGATACAGAGCCCCCCAGAGTCTGAATGGTGCTCCTCCTTTCCCAGCCCTTCTCTTCCCTTGGGCTTCAAGCCAGGCTCAGCTCCTGATTAAAAAGGCTGGGGAGTGAATAGCTTATCAGTTACATGGAATCAATAGGCATTTTCTTTATATTTTTCAATTAAAAGAGCCGACAGAGAAAAGAGAAAAACTCAAGTGCCCCTGTTGTCAATAGCTATCGGGGCGAGGGAAAGTGCAGGGTCGTGGTTGGGAGGAGGGTGCGGCAGCAGGGCCATTTGTCAACGCCAAGTGCTGCCCGCCTGGCCTGCTCTCCGCATCACCTAGACGCACCTAGGAGAGAGACCAGGAGGCAGTGCCCCTTCCCAAATCATCCTGACTTTTTGGCTGTGGGAACACTATTTCTTGGGCCTTAATTTTTCAGGAAATAAGCAGATTGAACTGGTGCTGCAGTGAGAAACTACTATAGTCGGTGATGGGTTGATGGGCTGGCCATCTGCTGCTATGATCAAACAGCTTCAGAGACCTGCAGGTCGGGTGGGGGACTCTGGGGTTGTTTTGGGAAAAATGCTCACCCACTGTTCTCAAGCTAGTGAGAAAACACAAAGAGAACATGGGCTCAAGACGCAGCAAGCAGGACGAAGGTCAGTAATGAGGAGGCATCTGGAGACAGGGATGGGCCATCAGGAGGCTGACTTGCTACTGGAGAGGGACTTCTGCCCCCTGAGGTGCCTCTATTTATGCTGATGGGCATCTACTTCCTGGCGCTCTGGGAGTCACAGTGTTCTTGTACTAAGAGGGGCTTACAGAGGTCATCTGGTCCACCCCCCTGCTGTCAGGCCCTAGCCTGAGATGAGTGGCCCCTTTAGTCCTGGGGTCTGTGAGTGGCAGGGGGCAGTCCCTTCCTGCCATGAATACTATTGGAGTCCCTCCCTGACCCCTTCACCAGGCCTATGCACCTTTCCCTACATGCTGGGAGCATTGGCAGCTAATGGCCTATCCCCACCCCCTGCCTCTGCCCGGGGCAGGCCTGAGCTGATGATTGATATGGGGTGCAAAGGAATCACCTTTGCCTAAAGGTGGTGCGTTATGCTCCAGAACCACACCCCTTCCCTGGTGGGGCAAGTCTGAGGCCAGATTCCAGCTGCACCCACACCCTTGCCTAGATCTTCTTCCTGCCCTAATCTGCTTCCTCACTCTGTTAGGGGGCTCACCGGAGAGCGTTCTCTAATCTACCAGGCACACAAGACTCCCTGACTCAGGCTCTGCTTGCTTCTGGGAGAGACTGACCCATTCAATTCACTCATTAGGAGGCATTTATTGAGCAACTGCTATGTGCCAGGCAGTGGGCTGGGCCCCAGAGAGAAATATGTGACTGTGAATGATTACCTTCTAGTGGGAAGAGAGGCAAGAAACAGGTAAACAAGTGAATGAGTTAGAGGTGAGTGCTCTGAGGGCAAAGAAAAGGAATGAGGGTGCTGGAAAGCATGGGGGTGCGGGGCCAGGGGGCCAGGAAAGAGCTGTCTAAGGAGGCGTCCTGTGAATGTGGACTTGAATGACCCAGAGCCAGCCCGCGTGCAGACTGCTGGCAAAGGGCGTCCAGGGAGAGGCTCATCAAGTGCAAAGGTCCTAAGGCTGGAGTAAGTCTGTGGGGTCTGAGGCCCTGAAAGGCCAGTGTGCCTGGAGCTTAGTGAGAAAGAGGGGATGAGGGCAGAGAGGCAAGGAAAATGAGGGGGACCTGGTCAGCCACAGCCAAGGTTTTGTTCTCAGGACAATGGGGACATTTGAAAGGTCTTAGGGAATGAAGTGGTAGGATCAGTTTATATTTTCACAAGATCACCCTGGTGGTCCTACGCAGATGGGCAAGGGGCTATGGGAGCTGTGACAGATGCTTCTGATTCCACCCACCACTCCCCACAGCCCACCAGTGATTCCAGCTGCAGCTGCTGAGCTGAGGACAAATACCTCCAAATGCCTGCATCCCCTCTCTGCTTTTCTTCTGTGAAGAGCTCACTCAACCTGCACAAGACAGCCTGGGAGTAAGAGGGGGCAGGGAATTCAGGCCTCAAGAGGCAACTGTCTATCAGTGGGGACAAAGAGTCTATAATCAAATGTTCCAGGCGGCTGTCCTTTGGAAGGACTTTGCGGAGGGTAGGTCTGGCCACAGTGGTGCGCAGCGGCAGCAGCAGCAACTCAAAGAGACACCCTGGATTGGCTTTTCCTCTTCCCTGTCTCATCTCCCAAATGAATGGCCTGTACCCAAACCCTTCTCTTGTGCTCTGCTCTTGAGGGAACCCCAAGTAAGACAGGGGAGAGAGGTGACGGTGGCTTGGAGTAGGTGACAGTGGAGGCAACAGAGATCTGGAGATGGATCCAGGACATATTTTGCAAGCTGGTGAACCAGACAAGATGACAGATTAGCTGTAGAGGGTGAAGGAAAGGGAGGAATCAAGGATGACTCTGAGGATTTCAGCCTGAGAGTTGATGGTTTACTGAAATTGAGAAGAATGAGAGAAGGACAGGTGTGTGGTTAGGAAGACTCAAGAGGCTGACTTGGACGAATTAAATTCGCAATACCTGTGATATCTCTAAGTGCAGATTCCCAGCAGACAGCTGAAGATATGAATGTGGAGCTTGGGGCAGAGGTTAGAGCTACAGACATCGATTTGAGAGTCAGTCAGCTTAGAAATGGCATTTTAAGCCATGGGCCTGAGTGAGAGCACCTGGAGAAAGTGAATAGATGGAGAAGGAAAGCAGGTTGAGCAGAAGAAAAGGAGCACCTTCATCTGTCCTATTGAGTCTAGGGTCAGAATCCCAGGGATCCTCAGAGCAGTCCTTAGAGGCAGGACCTAGGGGTTATGCCATGTAGAGTTGCACAGGTTGGGCACTGCCCAACTCCCAGGGGTGCCACTTATATAGGCTGCAATGTGACAAACACTTGCTAGAGTTATTCAGGTTCCAACCTTCCCAGGCACGCACTGCCTCTTTGCAAGGCCAGAGAGAGTATAGGCAGAGCCCTACCTAAGCTAAAGAGAGGAGCTTCTGAGAGCTCAGTGGAAGAGGAAATTATGGCAATTGGGACAATCAGAGAAGGCTCCCTGGAGGAAGTGGCATTTGCTGTAAGGCTCAAAGAACAAGGAGCTTTCCACCTTTTGAAATGGAAGGGGGACACTCCAGCAGAAGCAACTGCAATGGACAAAGTCCTGGGGACAGGAAATTGCAGGGCATGTTTGGGAATTTGGTTGTCTGGGGTTGCCAAGGAAAGTAATAAGGGTTGTGGAAAGACTTGTTTCTGACCAGAATTACTGGCCCAGGAGATGCACAGAGTTACCTGACTCATGTCAAAGTCACACAGTGAGGGAGATTCAGAGCCAGGACTCCAACACTGGGCCAGACCCTGGGCCAGGACACAGTGGCCTCTTAACCTTCCCAGTTCCATCATCCCCTCTGGCAGCTCTGTAGTCCCAGGAAGTGGTGAGAGCTGTCTTCTCCAGCCACCCACCCCCAAGCCCCCAGAGGCAAAGAGGCCTGCTCTGCCTTCATTTCCCTGGGCAGAACTTCAAGGGGCCCCAGCTGTCTCTGCTGAGAGCCCAGGTTATCAAAGGAAACAGATGCAGCATTGTCACTGGGTGGCAGTGGCCCGGGAATCAAGGTATTAGCTGGAGCCAGTTCTCCCCCGATCAGATGTCTCCCAGGGGTTGGTTTGACCTCCCTATCCCTGGGAACAGACTCTGGGTAATGTGGACTCCTGCACAGATGATCAGGTGGGAGACACGCCAGCACCTGAGAAAGTGATGGGGCAGAGGATATCTGGGGAGGGGGTGAAGGTTCCAAAGAAGGGATGAGACTAATGGGCCTAAGGTGGATTCTCAGCCAGGAGGGGTTGCACTGTAGAAAGGAAAAACCAGAATTCCCTTCAGCTTCACCATCTGCAAGACCATGGAGGGGACGACAAACCAGTGGATATTCTGTTCCGCCCTCCCTTCCCGCAGCATTTATTGAGTGCCTGTTGTGTACTGAGCACATGCTGGACCCTGGAGATGCAACAGCAGTGACAGACAAAACATCTGTCTTTGTGGTGCATACATCCCACAGGCTGGGATGACAGATGCAAAACAGGAAATGATAACAGAGCTATGATAGGGGCTGGGGACCCAGAGCAGGGCACCTAAATAGACTCCAGGTAACAGAGAAGGCCTCCTGGAGAAAGTGACATTTAAAGAGACATGAAGGAGGGAGTGGATGGAGTCTCAAGCCCAAGGCAAGAGACTCTATCTTGTCTCTGCAAACTTTGCAACATTCGAGGGGACCAGGGCAGCCAGAGGGAAGACTGAGGCTGTTGCTGGCTCTCATGACTCTGGAGACAAAGCCTTTTTCACTGAGAAAGCACATCTTGGAGTGCTCAACTCAAAAAGCAACCAAAGCTGCTCTGTGTGAGGCCCTATGGACACCTAGTCCTGCCCTTGAGGTGCCAGTCGTCCAGTGGGGAGACAGACACGGGCCAACCTGGAGCAGACTGTCTCTGGGAGGTGGCTGACCAAAGGCCTCCTAGGGGACAAGGCATTTGGGTCAGATCTGCACAGACGTGCAGGAGGAGATGGACGTGGAGGGGAAGGGTGCTCTGGGAGGAGGGAATGGCATGAGCGAGAAGTGGCTTTGGGAAATGCTTTGTCACTGGAAGCATCCTGGTCAACATGACCTGGAGAGACATGCCTTCATCTACTCTACACAGGCTCTTGGAGTGGGTACCATGTGTCCAGGCCCCTACTAAGTGTTGGGGCACAAATGGTGTGACACCCTCCCTGTCCTCGAGGGGCTCTCTCCATCCAGTGGAGGAGGTGGTGGGACCCACCATGGCTGGCACCTAGTAGCTGCTCAGCAAACATGAGCTGCTGGACCAGCACCAAGAAATATACTGCTGTTCCCTTTAAGGGAGCTCAGAGAGGAAGGAGAGGCCCCAGGAGGCTGCTGGGAAGGGGTAAAGTTGGGCGCTTTCCTGGCAGAGGCAAATCTGGAGCTGGGCTTGGAAGGATTCGGGCAAATGATGAGATCTGGGAAGGGGAAAGGGAAATCGCTTCGGCTTGGACCTTCCCACACTCAGGAGAGCATCACTAAAGTTACAGAACTAGAGGTCCAAGAGCCACGTGAGTTGTCAGAGTGTGGAAGTGCATGAATGTGTGGGATTTATGCTAGTGTATAAGGGTGCGTGCACAAGTGTGAAACTGAATGTGTGAGCAAGAGCAGGTAGACGTGTGTGTATGAAACTGAGGGTGGCTGCATGTGGCTGTGTGTGAGAAACTACAAATGATCGTGGATAAATGAGATTGTGTGTGTGTGAGCTAGTGTGAGTACACGTGTGAGGGTAAGACTGGGAGGGTGTGTGTATGAATAAGGTATGTGTGTGAGTGTGAGAGACGGAGTGTGTGACTGGGCGTGTTCAAGTGTGTGTGAGCGTGCACCACACACACACCAGGGCCGTGGCTCTGTTCATTTCTGCCATCGCTGTGGTTTGTTGGATTTCAGCCGAGCAGTCAATCCGCCAGCAGACGTAAAGAAAATGAATTTCATGCCCTAGGGACACTGTGTCCAACCCAGATGGACAAGTGCGCAGCGTGGTCAGTGGTTACAGAGCAGCGGACGTGAGGCCTTTGCTCAGCAGGAGAATGGCTCCTCTGGGGAGGGCCGGGCTGGGCCCTAGGAGGCCACTGTGTGACCTTGGCCTAGTCCCGGCCATCTCTGGGCTGGGCCTCTGCCCGAGTGAGAGAAGAATGCAGGGAAACTGCAGGAGGATGGGAGCTGCAGGAGTGGGCTGAACTCCTATCTCAGCTCTCCACTCTCTCCCGAAAGGACACACTCCTATAGGTGGTGCATCTCCTGGGAAGGCCCAGGAGTCCATCTTCAGGACTCTAGCCGTCTACTGGGGGCCAGGA
The DNA here is from genome assembly GCF_036321535.1 of Camelus dromedarius. Classification (NCBI taxonomy): domain Eukaryota; kingdom Metazoa; phylum Chordata; class Mammalia; order Artiodactyla; family Camelidae; genus Camelus; species Camelus dromedarius. Next base: position 32,947,076 of record NC_087443.1, on the reverse strand, counting down.
GTGTGGGTAGAAGAAAGAGTCTGAGCTTCTGAGCCAAGCATTCCTGGTTCAGACCCCGGGTGGCACTTACAGTGACAGTAGTTCAAACCACCATTAATCCCAAGCTGCAGCTGTGCACTTCATCTCCATTAATTCATGTATGTCCAGCAACAGCCCGGTGAGGGAGGAATGCTTAGTCCCATTTTACGGGTGAGGAAACTGAGGCTAAGAACTGAGGCTAAGGCCTTGGTGATATGCTCTGAGCTAGCAAGTGGCCCTGTCCACCCTGCTGCACCACCTTCCTGGGCTTCATGTCTGTAGAATGAGACACTGTGGCCAGGAAAGGGCCGGCACTACACTCAGCTCACGATGGTGAACACATCGTGAGTGGGCGCAGCTCCTCTGCACAGGAGACAGGCCCCGAGAGGGAACATGGAGGCCTGGGGCTCTAGGAGCTGTCCTTTCTAGCTGCAAATAACATAAAGGGCCCAGGCACTGGAGGTGAGGTTGAGGCCCCCACCTCATTCTCAGAGGACCAAGACTGAGTCCTGAGGGCAAAAAACGTCTCACGCTGCCATTTCCCCGATGGGGAAACAGGCACACGGGGCCTCAGAAGCAAAGGCATTTACTAGGTGGACCAGAAGGACACAGCCCCCAGAACCTGCCTCCCCACCAAACTCTTGAGACCTGCACGGAGCAGAAATCCTCACCTCCAGCCTGCTGAGGAGCTGGATGCCCCAAATTAAACCCCAGGAGGGGAGGTGGCAATGGGAGAGTTTAATTGATTGGGCCTGGTGTGGCCTGATAAGCTACTAGCCAGGTTCTGGGAAGGTGAATGGGTGTGAATGTCTTTGTGTGCCTGACTGTGGAGTCCCCCATCCCTGGGCTCTGCTCCTAATCTCCACGGAGGCCTGAGGCTGCTATCTTGTCTCCCCTACTGCGAGCCCCCTTGGTCAGATCTCTTCCTTCCAACCTGGAGACCAGTCACCCTGCAGGAGCCCCGCACTGAGAACCACCTTCTCCCAACCAGGTCACCTGGCCCAACACACGGCCCTCATCCCTGACCTTGAGCAGATGCCTGGCTGAAGGGCCCTCCCCAGTCAGGGTTCTGGTGATCAGGTCCAAAGTCTCTCTCCAAAGGGCCCCTCCCTACTAGAAAAGTGCTGTGGATAAGGGGAGTGTTTGGAGGATGTGGGAGTCTCTGTGCAGGGATGGCCTTTGAAAAACTCCAGGTAAAAATACATGTGAATGGAGCAAAGACAGGCTTTTCATCAAATGGAGCTGGAACAACAGGACATCCACATGCAAAAAATGAATCTAGACATAGACCTTATACCCTTCACAAAAATTAACACACATGCATCATGGACCAAAATGTAAAATGCAAAACTATAAACTCCTAGAAGATAACACAGGAGAAAATCTGGATGACCTTGGGTATGGCGATGACTTTTTAGATACTACACTAAAGGCACAACCTATGAAAGAAATAGTTGATAAGCTGGACTTCATTAAAATTAAAATCTTCGGCCCTCTGAAAGACACTGTCAAGAGAATGAGAAGAAAAACCACAGACTGGGAGCAAATATTTGCAAAAGACATATCTGATAAAGGGCCCTTATCCAAAATATACAAATAACTCTAAGAACTCAACAATAAGAAAACAAACAACCTGATTAAAAAGGAGGGCAAAAGATCTGAACAGACCCTCACCACAGAAGATGTACAGACAGCAAATAAACATATGAAAAGATTCTGCGTTATATGTCATCAGGGAATTGCAAATTAAAACAATAGTGAGATACCACTAACATCTATTACAATGGCCAAAATCCGAAATACTGACAACACAAATGCTGGCAAGGATATGGAGCAACAGGAACTGTCATTCATTGCTGGTAGGAGTGCAAAATGGTACAGCCACCTTGGAAGGCTGTTTGGTAGTTTCTTACAAAACTAAACATACTCCTACTATACACCACCCAGCAATCTCGCTCCTTGGTATTTACCCAAAAGAGTTGAAAATTTACATCCACACAAAAATCTATACACAGATGTTTATAACAGCTTTATTCCTAGTTGCCAAAACTTGGAAGTAACCAAGATGTCTTTAGTAAGTGAATGGATAAATAAACTGTGTGTTCAGTTTGGAATGGAATATTATTCAGTGCTAAAAAGAAATCTACCATAAAAGACATGGAGGAAATTTAAATGCATATGTCTAAGTGAAAGAAGCCCATCTGAAAAGATTACAGACTGTATGATTCCAACCCCATGACATTCTAGAAAAAGCAAAACTATAGAGACAGTTAAAAGGATCAGTGGTTGCCAGGGATCTGGGGTGGGGGGGGGGGAGCGAGAGATGAATAGGCAGAGCACAGAGGATTTTTATGGGAGTGAAAATATTCTGCATGACACGAGAATGGTGGATACACGTCATTATACATTTGTCAAAACCCACAGAATGTATAACACCAAGAGTGAATCCTAATTTAAATTATGAACTTTGGATGGTGATGTGTCAATGTAGGTTTATCAGTTCTTACAGATGTGCCACTCTGATGAGGGATTTTGATAGTGGGGGAGGCTGGGGGGTGGGCAGGGAGTGTATGGGAAATCACTATAACTTCCACTCAATTTTGCTGTGAACTGAAAACTGCTCAGAAAAATAAAGTCTATTTTTTAAAAAATATAAATGACAAACACATTTGACTCCTGTTTTGATCTTAAATTCATTCAACATGACCCTGCTCACATTCCCACTAACAGATCATTGGGACTCTCTTATTATTGCTATATGCGGCTGTTACTATTATTGCTAATGGTCATTGAGTATCAGTCAGGCACTATGCTAAGCACTCAACTCTGATGATCTCATGAGACCCCATGACAACCCTCTGAGGTAGGGACTTGTATCCCATTTTACAGACGAAACAACTGAGGCTCAGAGAGCTGAGCCCACTTGCCCATAAGACAGGTGATGGTGACGGAGCCAGGTTTTGAACCCAGGTCTCTCTGGATCCTGAGCCCAAACTCTTCATGCTGTGCAAGTGATACAGTAATAATTCAGAATGACATCTATTACATTTTCTCATCACTCTTTCATTTGTTTTCATTGTTCCTGTTTGATGCATGGGAAGCTACCAGAGAGGTGAGTTCCCTTGCAATCACACCGTTGTTTCTGGGGCTCCCTCCCCTGTCTCTAGAGTCTCAGAGGCTCCACAGGAGTGAAGGAAAATGTCAAGAATATTAAATTTATAATTGAGTAAAACCTGAGAAGAATCATTAAATCACAATTCAACATTTCCCAAATGGTTCATCGACATTTTGAAGACACTTTATATCAAGCTCTTTGGCTTGTACGTTCTGACCATGCAGGTGAAAAGTGTTTATAGGGAGTCTGGCTGGAGATGGGGCTGTATACCATCTGCACCAATGGTATGGATTTGAACCTAGAGCAACAGCCCTCATCTCACAAGGACCTTTCAAGGTCATTCTAGGGCTGGGGCCAGAAAATACAAGATGATCCTGGGGCATTCTGTGGTGCCAGAAAATAAGATAGTGCTAAAAACAACAACAAACCCCCCCCCAACCCAAAAAGTCACACTAGGCTTATACCTAACCCCTTCCCCCAAAACAAAATAAAAAACTCAATGGGGGCCATGCCACGAGAACAGAAGAATCAAACTGCAAGAACTTCTAATGGCCAAAGCTGGAACAATTTGAGCAATATGGTAAATAACAAAAATATTGAATTCCAACTAATAAAGTAGAAGGGGTGAGGAAGGAGAAAAATCCCCATTAGAACAGCAAGGTAGGACCTGCTGCAGGCTGGATCGAGCCATGGATGCTAAAATTAGGGGGTGAAACTTTAAGGAGAAACAGGACATTTGCACAGCCTCAAAGCAGCTCCCCTCTCCCCCAACTTATTAATTACTATGGTGGTTTTCACATATGCCCACAAATTCATTGATGTTCAGGAGCTGGATCTCAATTCCTCCCCTCTTGAGCAAGGGCTGCACTTAGAGGCTTACTTCTAAGAATAGAATGTGGAGAGGGAAAAATAACTCTGCAGTGGAGAAACCTGGCAGACACCACCTTAACCTATGATCAAGGTGAACATCACCAACGAGAAATCCTGTTGCTGTCATGTGTCATGTACCCCTGATGTAATGTGATGAAAATACCATTTTTACTAATAGAAAACCTGGTGAAATTTGAAGTTAAGCAAGATGTTGACATTGTTAACGTGAGAACTGGGTGAAGGGTTGTGGCAACTCTCTACACTACCTAAAATTATTTTAAAATAAAATGTTTTTTAAAACCATGTGCCTTGTTCTGGATTCAGGATCCCCTAAATGTGGAATGTTAAAACACTGGCCTTAAATAAGGCTATTTGAAAGCAGCAAATCCAATCTGTTTTTCCCTCTGCTATATATATATACACACATACATACATACATATATATGGCATATATATGCACACGTGTAACTATATAATCACTAAAATGGGCTCATGCTGTATGCATTGTTTTATAGCTTGCTTTATTAATTGCAGTCCATCATGAGAGATCCAAAAGGCTTATCACAAATGTGTGCCAGGAACTACAGTTGAGAGGGGTCACCCAGAGCTTCTGGACTCTTCCTTGTGCCCCATGGAAGTTCTATGATCTTCTCTCCATATTCCCAGCATTGCTCCAGGCCCCCTGGATCTCTGCACCCCAGAACATAGGACAAAACCCAGGAGAGGCTGTCCCAACGTCTTCCAGAAAGAATTCTGAATCAAAAGCCAAGAGACCTGGGTTCTCGTCCTGGTGCTGGGGCCCTAGCAAGTCATGCACCCTCTCTGAGCCAATTTCTTCATCTATGAAATGTGGAGAGAATTACTGGCTTTGCTCCTCTCCCAGGATCCCAGGAGCTTTCCAGGGAAGACACCCATGGAAAGTGTGGGTGAGCACTGTACTAGCTTCGCATCTGAGCACTGGGGTTCAAGTCCCTGGTCTGCCCCTTTCTGCCTGAGCGACCCTGGGCAAGCGGTTTGACCTTCCTGGGCCTCAGTTTCCTTCCCTAAAAATGGGTCTGTTGTTAGTATCAACTTCATGGTGCTGCTGTGCGGAGTGAAGGAGAGCATTAGCATTCATGAGTGAAGGTCACTGAGCACAGTGCCTGGTGTAGAGTCTCAACAATCAGCAGCAGATGCAGTGATTGCTACTTAGGAGTTAACCAAATACATTCCAAGTTTGCCTGAGGGCTTCCCAGCACAACTGTGTGGTACCCCCAGATGCCAGTGGTGGCACGCAGCCCTTTCTCTCCTCCTTGGAACCAGCCCCAGTTGGCATAGCCTGCGATCCCCTAACTCTGATGGCCAGCTCCCAGATGTCCAGGGTCTCCTGGCCCAAGAACCAGCTTCTGCAGGCATCGCAAAGCTGCCTGCTTGGAGCAGAACCTTGGGGCTGGAGAACAGGCCTCCGGGGGCTGTGCTGCTGAGGGTTGGGGAGGGGGCAGAGCCAGGGGCAGGGGGAGCGACAGGCCATCCTCAAACCTCCTCCAGCCTCCCTGGGGATATCACAGGCTTAGCAGGGGCTGCTTGACACATGTCGGATAAAATAAGAAAAAATAAATAACAATGTTTATAAGAAGATTAGCGAGAAGGCGGCAAAATTTCTCTAGGGAACCTCCTTGGCTGCATCTCAGAGTGACAGCTCCCATTGCCTTATCAGAGACATAATGAGTTGCCAGGATTTGGGGTCATTAAAAATCCTCGCTGGCTGGGCCCCCTCCCTTGCCTGTCGCCTTTGATGGTGGAGTCAGGGGGCTTGGTGGCAGTCTGGGACCCCTGCCCCCACTGCGCTGTCTGCCCGTCGCTGTCCCTGTTTGCCGGGGGACAGAGGTGAGATGGTGGGGCCCAACTTGGCGGAAGTAATGCAACACGACGGCCCAATTTGTGCCCGCGGCCCCTCGGGCAGAGGACCCGTCTCCCTGGTGTGGATTAGGCTCTGTTTTATCTCGGCTGCCTTTAGAGACAAAAACGGGGGGACTCTGGATGCACGTACATCTACAGTTCCAGACTGCACTGGGAGGGAGGGAGCTCCACCAGCCATCTCATCCAATGCCTCAATTTGCACACAGGGAAACTGAGGTCTGGGGAGCGGCAGAGATCAGAGGTCGCAGTTTATTGGTGGCAGAGCACGCTCTGAACCCAGGTCTTCGGATTCTCAGCCCAATGTTAGGCGTGTTTAGTGTGTTACTGCGTTTCTGTAGAGACGTGATGATAGGAATGTAGAGATAAGTCAATTCAGTGAGAACAAATGTGTATTGATTTCCCAGGACGTGTGAGTCACTGGGAGAGACAAGTGAGCTTAGAAACCAGGGAGACACAAGCCTTGGCTCCCAGGCCAGCAGGAGGGATGGCTGCAGAAGCCAGTGTCCACAGGCCAGCGTCTGTCACACCCACATCCATCCCAGACATCCTAACCCACTCTGCGATCCCTATCAGTGCCCCAGAGAAAGTGCTCCTGCCTTTAATCACCTCCCTCTTTGTCAGGAAGCTTATCTTCAAGGAGCTCAAAGCACTTGTAATGTATTGATTTTTCTCAACCACTCACTGACTCCACTTCCCTTGAGAGATGAGGAGCTTGGAAGAGGGAGGATTATCCTTGTGTTTCAATTCAGGAAACTGAGGCTGAGAGCAGCCCACCGTGCAGCCCACTCATGGTGTCACTGGCCCATGTGATCCCTATGTACTCTGGGCAGATACAGCCCCATGTTGGAGAGTGTGGCTCTGTGAGCAGAGTGAGACTTGATCCCAGCCCCATAATCACCCCTTCTGCTGGGTACCCTTGTGTAGTCAACAACCTACCCAACTGTATGTGGCAGCCCTGCTATTGTGTCTAACTGCCTAGGGTGGTTCTGAGGTCTCTCTCAGCTAGACCCCTGCAAAATGGAAAAGCCCAGAAGATCCTCCATAATCTGGGGAACCTAACTTCTTTAAGCATCAGTTTTCCCACCTGTAAACAGGGTGCATTAAGATCCCAGGAAGTAGTTGGGCTGATTTGATGAAATACTAGATGGTACTGTGTTTTGTAAACAGTTACATGCTATATAAATCTTAATTTTGGTTTTTCATAAGGTTGCTTCCTGGAGCTGGTCACCCACATTCCCCTTCTCAGTCCTGTACCTGCTGTACCCCAGGCTGCCTCTACTAGGTTTCTCCACAGAAATCCCAGGCCAGTCAGGGTCTCCCCTGTCAGCACCCCAGGGCCACCTGGTACATAGAAGCCAGGGCTGACAGAGTCCCTGAAGTCCCCATGTCATCCTCTACCTTAGAGTACACCAGAGCAAGGAAGGGAACAGCTCCATTTCACAGGCAGGAAAGCCAAGTCCTGTCTGGCCAGCCCCTGGTCCTTCAGGCTTTGCTGCTCTATCTCCTCAGCTGTTTCAGCTGGAAGGGACCTTAAATCATCAGGGAGCTCTAGTCCAATCCTTCCTTCCAGGGTTGAGGTACTGAGAAGTAGAGCAGAGGAGGGAGGGGCCAGTCCTACCGCAGAGCCCTGACCCCGAGCACAGAGCTTTCTGCCGCTCCAGAAGCAACTCACAGGCAGTGGCCAGGGGAGATGCAACTCTCCTCAGCAGAAATCTGTCCGCTTGAAATGTTTTCTGGTCTAAGTCCAGAGGCCCTGAGGTTCTCTGCTAACCTTAGCTGAGTCCTGAGCCACTGGGGGCTCAGGCTGCTCCCTGAGACTCAAACTTGAGCAGTAAGTGAGGAGCAGAAGGGGCGCCTCTGGCTCAGAACAGGCAGAGTGGCTGGTTGCATCCCAGCTCGGGACTGGGGCCTCTATCAGCACAGCTGGCTCCATTGGCCAGCTGGGACGGCCAGTGTGACCAGGCCCCCGGTGAGGCCATGGCTTTCGCAGGACTGTGATTCCAGGACTGACAGATGGAGTTTCCTCTCTGCAGCTCATGACCCCTGGATCTCTGGTGGCCTGGGACAGCTGGCCGGGCCCTCAACCCTGGTACTGGGCCCCACCCTGGGTCTCCATCAGCCAGGAGGAGTTTCAGTGCCACACTCACCAGCAATAACCGAATAGCAATTTGCATATAATTTACTTCTGAAAACTAAGTGTCGGTCCCAGTCTCCCCTGTAATGCTGCGTATCCCAATTGTTTGCATCTCAATTCTAAAGCAGGAGACCCTGATAATAATAATAAATCATAGCCAGCACTTACAGGGTATTCACAGGGTACTTGCTATGTGCCAGGCAGTATGCTGGGTGCTCTACATATAGGAGCTTTGCTATTTCTCTAACAACAACGAGAGGCAAGGGCTACTGTTAATCCCATTCTCCAGATGGGAAAACAGGCTCAGAGGCATTGCCCTTGTCTGTGCTCATGCAGCTGGTATCGTTTGAACCCATGCCTGTCTGACCTCAGGCCCTGTTGGTTACTGGATGGAGTCCAATGTACCCCAGGAACCATCCTTGACCTGGTCCCCATGGGCAAGCAGTGCACTTGGAGGGGTTCTGCCGGTCTGAACAGAAGGGAGGGTGAAAGCCAAAAGCCTAGCTCACCCCACAGTTCTCGGGGCAGTGTCTGAGGCCTGGGAGCCCCTCCATGCTAGAGCTCCCTCTCCTCCCTGCAGCCTTTCCCTCTGAGAACACTCGAATACTATTTCCTTTCCTCTTCTCCCCTCATGACGTGATGAGTCATGTCCTGCACCATGGGGTTTCCGTATCTGCTGCTTGGGAGAGGCCAGCTGACAAGTTCTGTTCTCAGTTTGGGGATCCAAAGCTCATTAGCTTTGCAAAACAGCATGGCCAAGTCCTAGCTGCTTCAGTCCGGTGGGGCAAGGGTATGCAGAAGGCCTGGCCTTCCCCACCCTCTCTCTCCCACTCCCACCAGGGCCTCAGAACACTCTCTTCTTGCAGGGCCCACGGGGAACTGCTTGTTCTGATTGACAATGGGGACACTGAGGCTGCTCTCCCTGCAGGACTGCCCCCTCCTGGAGAGCCCCTGAAATGCCCCTGGCCTCCATGTCTCTGCAGCCTGAGGAGGGGAGATGGGAAATAGAGCTGGGAAGCATTTGTTTCTCCTTAACAAAGCAACTCATTTCTTTAGGCAAATGAGCTGGGGAGGGAAGGACATGGCTGGAGACCAGGAAGGGAATGAATGGTCTTCACAGACCACACGGTGGGGCGAGGGGCTGGGTAGGTGGGACAAACAGGCAGAGGGTGGGCTCAGCGACAGGAGCTGAGCCCTGAACAGGCGCTGGCTGTGCCCACGATGGCCCCTGGGTGGAGGAGGAGAGGCAGCCTGCCTAGCCTCTGGGGAGCTTACATCCTGGCTGGGGAGGTGACTGAGCTGGGGGCACAGAGTGGGGAGGTTGAAAAGAGGTGGCAGAAGGCCATGCAGGGAGTTGGGATGTCTGGCTCCCCTGAGGCACAAGTCAGCCCAGGAATCCTCCTCCCGGATGTCCCCATGCTTCCCACCCAGGTCTCAGGCCACCTGAAGCTTCTCTGGGTTATTCCCTCCCCTTCACATCTAGCTTTGTCCCATTCAACACCGACGAACCAGTCTAACCCATTTCCCTCATGGCTAGATTTGCTGACAAATGATATTAAAAGGATAGTGTACACAGGGCACATCGGGTAAGAACCCGGGATAGATGCCGGGTAAGAACCATGAAGTCTAGTGGGCAAAAAAATGCCTTGGCTTCCTGCAGGCCCTTTTAAGGATTTGACCAGAGTCTTGGGTGATGCTCTCAGCTCTGACCCTGCTTGGGTCCCTGTCACAAAATGCCAGAGCGTAGGAGGGAGTTTAATGCCTCAGATGTAGACCAAGGGCCAGAGAAGGGCTGTGACTTGTCCCCAGCCACACATGTTTGTGGTAGAGATGGGAGTAGATCTGGTCTCCTGATTCCTGCAGGGCTCTTAGACTGTCCCCTTCAGGAAACCATGACAGCTGATGGAAGTTTTCCTTGGGGCCTTGGTTATTGTATCTTTCGAATGGGTGTCCACCAGGGGTGCCCCTAACAGGAAGCTCCTTTGCTCCAACTTGAATTTCCAACTCCCTCCCCTCCCCAGCTTCAGGGGGTTTCTCCTCCAGTTCTTTATGGTACCCTGGCCCTGGCAGGGTTAAATCTGGCAGCTCCTCCCTCCCTCCCCACTAATGACACGCTTCCCTCCATGTGATGGGACGCTGGCTAAGAATAGAGTTTGCCACTCTTGGGCTTTGCTCGGAAAAGCTGCCACGACATGAGGGTTTCCTGAACCTGCTGGGTCATGGTCCTCTAGCCTCTTCTTGGGCTCCGCCAGGACCAGTGGCTAAAAGCCAGTACCCTGCTAGCCCCTCTCTGTGGTCCAGGCGGGGCCCAAGAGGAGGAGCCAAGGGGTACTCATTTCCCCAGAAAAGCCTGTGACTCAGACTCTGTTTCACAGACACTGTTGAGTGGGCCCCCTCTGCATGACCCAGGTCCATCTGATACCCTTGTGCATCAGATCTTTACCATTTCAAACTGGGCAATTGTGACAGACAGGGAGAGAGGCTTGCCTGTTACTGTCCTGGATGCAACATCTCCAGAATGACACAGATCTCTCGTCCCCACTTCCCTACCCAGCTGCTGTCTTCTTGCTGCCTTCTCCATCTTAGCCCCAGCCTTTGCCTCCTACAATGAAGAACAGGTTTGACTGATGCCGAGAGCACAGAAACATCATCTGAGATGATGATGATAATTATGGTGGTGATGGTGGTGGTGTGTGTTGGAGGCAGTTAGGAGCATGGATTCTAGTGACGGGCTGCCAGGGGGTTTGAATCTTGGCTTCAACAGTTATAGCTGTGTGACCTTGGGCAAGTTATTTTAACCACCAGTATGCTCATCTGTAAAGTGGGAGCATCATAAATTGCAAGGATTAAAACTGTTATGTTCTTTCAAATGATTAGAACATAGTGATGTCCCCATAATTCTTTATTATTGCATGCCTGGCAGGATGAAGTCACTGGATGTAAGGTCCCCGTGTGATTGTGGTGAGTAGAGAAGGGGCCTTGCCATGAGCAAAAAAAGCCTCTTTCCCTGGGCTACCTGGATACCAAGGCAGTACCAGCCTGCAGCATACGTATGTGTGTGTGTTGTGTGTACATGCAAGCGTGCGCACATGAGCACTGGCCTATAAGTGTGGTTGTACAGATTGACTCCTAGAATGAGAAGGGACCCACAAGTCACATCCTACCCCCTTTCTCTGCCACATTCAGTTCAGAAACCCCCTCCACATCTCTGACCCATGTTGTCTTAGGCTTTGCTCGCCTGCCTCCCATGACAAGAAATATGTTCTTCCAAAGGTAGCCTGTCACCTTGTGAGAAGTTCTGACTGGTAAAAGAACTTCCCTATGCCTTCCCCTCCTCCCTTCACCTAGGAGGACCCAAGTCAATACAAGCTTTTTGGAAAGAATGGAGCAGTCTGGCTACAGCCCCTTCCCTCTCCAGGGAACCCGTCCTGGATCACCATGACCCACTGAGCTGTCCCCCTCCTCTGTCTGTCTCTTCCATTTACATTTCTGTTTATCATTGGGCCTCTCATCATATGGTTCCTGTCTCCCCAGCTAGACATGCTTTTTTTGGCTCTGAGTGAGATGACAGAGAAAAATGCTTAGAACGCTGCCCAGCCCGTGATTTGTAAATGTCAGCTATTATAATAAGAAAGGCTGTTATCCTCATTGCTACTATCATCATGATCTCCATCACCACTGCCGTCTACCATGAACTCACCCGTGACATCAATGAGCAAACCACACAGGGACCTTGCATCCTACACCCTCATCCTGCCAGGCAAGCAATAATAGAGTGAAGAATTATGGGGCCCACACCATGTGCCAGGTACCCTCATAAGCATTTTAAGTGTAATAACCCCATTAATCCTTGCAACCTATAATGCTTTCATTTTACAGATGAATAAACTGAGGCACAAATCTGTAAAACAGTTCATTCAGGGTTGCACAGCCATAGGCAGCAGAACCAGGATTTGAGCCCAGGTGAGCTGTCACTAGAGTCAGTGCTCCCAGCTGCCCATCTCCCCACTACTTCAAGACTCAGTGAGAAACGTTTGATCTTTGAGTGGTCCATGTGTAAACAAGACAGAGATGCATCCCTGGGACCTGTTCTCCGATACTGAGCCTCCCAGGGCTGGACCAGGAGTTCAACTGCCATTGGCTCACCACCCCCAACCCTATCCCTGGTAGAAGTCCTTGAAGTTCAAAGTGAGCCCCTCAAATAAGGTGATTTTGTCTCCCTGGGGCAGGTGAGAGGGAGGGGAGCATCAGTGAGTGGGAACCTAGGTAAGGGAGCTTTAGACGTTCCCTGGAAAAGGAGAAGCAGCCCAGCTCAGGAAACCTGTTCTCCCATCACGCAGTGACAGCACACACAGTGCCCACAGCCACGGCTCTGTGGGTCACCCGTCCGCCCGGAACACTCATACATGCACGCCCGCATGCACGTGCACATGATATTAAAGTCATATTTTTGGTTGCTGGGAAGGCGCAGTTGTCACTTCCTCTGCCCTAGGCAACCCGCTGGCCCAGCTCCCCTTTTACTTCCCCGCCCCACCGTGAGCGCCATCCATTTGTATTTATATAGATAAATCGGCCAGGCTAATTAAAGTTCTCTTGCTGGAGAGTGAGGGAATTAATAAAAGAACTTGGAATGGAGCCGACCAAAAGCTGGGCGCTGTGAGCCAGAGGCAGAACCCACAGCAGCAAAGGAGGCCAGAGGGTCCAGCCAATCCCCCTCCCTGTCCAGCAGGCAGGGCCACGTGAGCCCACCCCCACTGTCCTCCAGGGAATGCTCTGGGGCCCCAGGAATGAGGGCACTGGCAGAAGCCGCTTCACTGTGTGTTTTGTGCTATGATGCCACACACACACCTTCTCTTACCCTCAGGATATGTGGCTGCGGCAATGAGTCTTGAGGTAGGTGGGGAAACAGGAACAAGAACTAGTGACCAGCTACTTGTGCTCAAATCCTGGCTCTGCCACTTACAGCTGTGTAACCTTGGGTGAGTGATTTTACAATGCCTCAATTTACTCATCTGTAAAATGGGAGCATCATAGGTTTCAAGAATTAACAGGGCTATCACACTTAAATTGCTTAGAGCAGTACTTGACATGTGGTGAGGGTCCCATAACTCTTTGCTCTGTTTGCCTGGCAGAATGAGGACACTAGATGTGCAGTCCCTGTGGTTGTGATACACAGAGTAGGGGCCTTGTCATGAGCAAAAAAGCCTCCTTCCCTGGGCTTCCCAGATACTTGGGCAGTACCAGCTTGAAGGCTGCCCCACATCCACCTCCAACACACTCCAGACTGGAGACTCCGGGGCCACCTTGCCTAGGATTCCCCTAGCTGAGTCCCCAAGACAGGTTTCTTCCCTCCTACCAAGAGGCAGCTGCCCCAATCCCTGCCTGAGGCCCAAGGGCTTGCCTGAGAGGTAAGTTCTGACTAAGCCCTGCAGCTGAGACTCGGTGATGGCTGAGGCTCCCCAGATTAGAGCTGGCCTGGGGCTGTTTGGATTGTGCCCCCATCCTATCTCCTTGCCTCTTTTCCACCACTCTGACCTCAAAGATCCCTATTGTCCCTGCTGCCCTTGGGCCAAGCTGGGAGAATAGGCGGCCTCCTGGAGGTGAAGGCAGCCTGAAACTGTATCCCTCACAGCCCCTCCCTTTCCATGTTGCTAAGCCTCTGTCTACAGAAGGTAGGGAGCCTGTGACACCAGAGACCTGTATGGTCCCCACTCTGTTACTGACAGGCTGTGTGACCTGGGCCATGTCCAGCCCTGCCCATGTGGGCTGGACTTTTGTCCATGTGCAGCTTTCTAGCTCAGACCTCCAGGATCCCACACACAGCCCCCAAAGAGCAAAGAGGGAAGAGTCCCATCACAGACCAAGATCTCTTTGTCCAGAGGAGCCAGTTAGTTCCAGGAGGATCTGGCTGTGTGAGGTCTTGCCCTTGAGCTCAGTTTCTCCTTAAGTCCCCAGCACCTCCTCAGCCTCAGAGGGGAGAATGGTGTAGGCCGAGATCCTGATGGCCTGGGCCCCTTCTACCAGAGCCAAGCCCCCCAGGGGGCCCAAGCCCACTCTCCAGCAGTCAGCAGGGGTCCAATCTTCCTAAGTCACCCTCCTTCCATCTCAGCTCAGATGTGCCCTTCTCTGGACACGGGGTCAGAGGCAGCCACCCCCACCCATCTCTCATACCATTGGCTTTTTATTTTGTCTTCATGGCCCTACTCATCTCTATCTAAATCTTCTCTTTTTGGTTACAAGTTTGTGGCCTGCTTCTTCCAACTAGAAAGCAAGCTCCTCATCTCTTGTCCCATTGCCAACACCTGGCCCCCATAAATATTTTTCATATTTTTAGATGAGTAAGTAACTGAGTGAGCAGAAGTCTGGATGAACCCCCCTGAGGAGATGGTCACCAAGGCAGCCCGCAGGGGAGGAGAAGGTCAGGCCAGCTGGGCTAGGCCGGGGCACCCAGAGGAAACAGCTGGGCCTGTTGCAGCCAGGGGCCCCCAGGCTGGTGCCTCCTGTTTGTCAGCTCATGCAGGCAGTGGGCTTGTCCCCTGAACCCTAAGCGAACAGGGGAGCAGCAGGAGGGCAGCCCAAGGAAGAAGGATGAGCCAGATGTAACGTAGGGACAATGAGAAAGGAGGGCCACAGGAAGAAACAGAGAGAAAGAGGAAAGCTCTAACAATAGGCAGAACCATCACTCACTGGCCGGATAGCCCCCGGCCAGGTGTCTCTCCAGGACTGGCTCATCCTTCCCGTTATCTCTCAGCACAGTGACGCCAGGAAAGTCCCTCCCGGCCAGCCCGGGCCCTCCGCCCTGGAAGGCTCAGGGCTGGTGGAGCTCACCAGGTCCTCCCTTCATTGTGCTGGGCCGGAAGGTGAGGCCCAGAGAGGACCAGGGACTTGCCCAGGGTTACAGAGCACAAGCCACCAGACCCCATGTCCCCTCCCTGTACAAGGCTCTTCCCATACCTCAATCCATGGCAGGGGTGTGCACATCAACACCCCATCCTGCTACCTCTGCTCACCCCAGCAGAGCCCTACTCAGGCGTCAGACACCTATTTCTAGGCAGTACTTGCTGTCCAGGGCCTGATGTCTGAGCGTCAAAGCCTAAAAATAAAAAGACAGATTGTCCACTTTGGCTGTAATTACCGCCTAAAAAGACCCAGTGGGGAGAAAGAGAGAGAGAGGAGGAATAAAGAGAAAAAAAATCTCAGAGCTGAGCATCCATCACAGGCTGACAGGCAGGAGGAGGGAGGGTCTACGGGAACATCAGTGGGGTTCTCAGCCTCCTGTCCTCAGCCCTCCCTCTCAGCTCACTGAGCAACCACTCCCAGACCCTTCAGACAAGATGGAGACAGGGAAGGCCATGGAGTGGGGGTCCTGGGTCCACTCAGCTGCCCCCAGCTGAGTAACCATCACCAAAGAGTAACCTTCCTCAGTGCCTTGGTTATCCCACAAGTACAGTGGGATCATTCATTCACTCAACAAATGTGGACTGAGTGCCTACTGTGTCCTGGAAATATAACTGGAAACAAGATGGGCAAACAAGTCCTCGTAGAACACACGTCTGTGCATGTGGGAAGCAGGGTTATGTCCTCAGGGACAGGAAGCTCCTTTAGACTGGGGCCAGGGCAGGCCTGAGAACCTGGTCTGAGCACTCCTAGCAGAGGAAAGCACTGAGCACAAATGCTCAGGACATGTTCAGGGGATCCAGGAAGGCCTCTGTGTCTGGAGCCTGTGAGCGAGGGGGCGAGGAGGCCAGTTAGCAGAGGCAAGCAGCTGCCTGGTCCAGGGAAGCCTGGCAGGCCCTGGCAGGGAGTTTGGATTTTGTTCTAGATGTAGTGAGAAGCCAGAGGATGGCATTAAGGATGGGGATGATATACCCTGACTCAAGTTTTACAAAGATAATTCTGGCACCATGTGAATAGGGGAGGAACCATGATGAGATTATTCGAATGGTCAAGAGGGAAGATGACGATGGCCAGGCCTGGAATGAGGCAGTGACAATGGAGATAAGATGGTCTGGGGATAAATTCAAGAGTTAAGTCACAGACTGGATACAGCGGGGAGGGAGGGTGAGGCATTGCTGATAACCTCCAGGTTCTGGGACTAAGCAGTGGTGTAGGTGATGGTGCAGTTTACCAAGAGGGAAGGCTCAGATTTGGGGGGATGATGGGTACATTAAGGATTCTATTTTGACCATGATGAATTTAGATGACTCCATGGTACATATCCACGTGAATACACCAGGCAGGTATTATGGAAACAAATGTGGAGGTAAGTGGCGTGGCCAGGCTGCAGGTAGAAATGTGGAAGCTGTCAGCAAGGGGTTGGTCTTTAAGACCATGGACCTGGGTGAAGTGATCTAGGAAGAGAGTGTGGATAGAAAAGAGAAGAGGGCCTACGACTGAGGCCTGGGGCTCCCTGGCTGACAGTCCGAGATTGGGCAGTAGAGGAATTCTTGAAGGGGAATGAGGAGGCAGTGAGGTAGGAGTGGACCTGGGGTGGGGCCAAGGGAAGAGACTGTCCCAACCAGGCCAGATGTTGCTGGATATCAGGGAAGATGAGGACAACAAAGGGCCACTGGTTGGGTCACTCAGAGTCATTGGTGATCTTGGTAAGAGCTAACGTTCCATGGCAGTGGAGAGGAGAGAATGGGCTAGGGACAGTAGAGACAGAGCTGGAGACCCCTGTGTGACACGCTCTGCTGTGCTGATGGCTGCAGTGGGTGTAGTCAGGCAGGAGAACTAGAGCACATCTGATGACCCCATCATGGGAGAGACTGGTGGTATGGAGAGAAGGCAGGACTGGAGGCAGGGGCTATGAGGACCAGAGTAGTCAGGGAAGGTGTCAGCTGTGAAGCTCTGTGGTGTGGTCGGTGGAGAACAGCATCTTTCTTGGGCTGGCATGGAGTCACACTGCCCCAACCATGGAGCAGCCCAGGACTGGAGTGGCTGACTGCTGGGACTGAGGGTGGGCACACAGGACCGAGGCTGCCCTGCTGGGACTCTGGATCCAGAGGCCACAGAGCTGGTGGTAGGCACAGGGCTGCTCCTCTGGGAGTGGAAGGACAGGTGTAAATGAGAAAGGCAGCACCTTGGTTGGGGAGGGAGGTGGTCAAGAGCCCGGGTAGGAGTGAGACAGGCCTGGAGCAGCGCCCCAGCACCACTTCTCACAGTGCAGCTCATGGGAAGTGTGCTGAGCTTGTTCGTCCTGAGAACCACCCCTCAGCCTCTCCTGGCTTTGCTCTGTTGCAGGCGGACCGGCCCCCATAGGCTGAGTCTCCCAGGCCCTGGCTCAGCAGACTTTGGACCCGGGGGTCAATGGGAGGCACTGGTGGAGGCTGAAAGTGGGAGGAAGCAAAACCCAGGGTACTTCTCCTGCCCTCTCTGTGACTCCAGCTCCTTCAGGACATGCCTGTGAGCCCCCAGCTCCTCCCTGTGTCCCTCTAGCCTAGGGTGGCAGCAGCGTTGAGCCATAGCTATCCCTGCGTCATCCCATCTGGCCTCTCAGCTCCTGCATCACCTGTGAAACCGATTCCCTGCACTTAATCTCCCGTTGTAAACCCTTGAGGGCACTTCTCTTTTCCTCCAGGTTACAGCCTGGCTTCTTGGAGCTTATTTCTTCACCTGTATGACTGTATCTCCTCTGAGCTATCGTGAGGATTAAGTGAGGTAGTGAGTATAAGCATGCAGCACTGGGCCTGAAATACGCAGAGCAGTGACAAGTGGGCGCTGGAGGAAGAGAGAAGCTCGACATTCATTCATCCCACACTTCTTCAGCTCCTGCTCTGGGGGCTGTGCCGGGGACACCCCAAAATCCATGCCTGGCCCCTGGCTTATGGGCTTCAGCACCTTCAGCAAGCAGATGTGGAGCAGCAATCCAGGTCCAATGAGAACTAAGTTAGTCTGCAGGCTGGGGAGGGCTGGGGGGCTTCCCAGTGCCCTGGCCCAGGGAGATAAAGCTAAGGACAAAGAACACTGCACATGGCTGCCCTTCCCCCAGAGCTCTGCCTGGACCAGCGACAGGTGAAGGGATTTACCCGCACTTCTTCCAATCCTCCAGCAGCCCTAGGAGTAAGGGCTACTGCATCCCACCTCTCCACTGGATGAGATGGGGGAACTGGGTGCTCAGAACTAGGAGACAGCCAAGCTGTGGGATTAGGAGGTAGAAGAGAAATCTAGGGGGCAAAGGTGGGGGTGGGCATTTGCCTCAAGCTCATTAGACTCCTTTGCTCAAATGGCATCAAAGCAAGATGGCAATGGTGGTCTGTAAGGTGCCAGGTGTGGCCTGCTTTGGACAACTGCAGGGTGCTGTCTACAATCAGCACTGGGGGAGGTGGGGAGGGGGCTATGAGGGACTGCCCCACAGCAGGCAAGGCTGAATTAACTCCAACAGAAGAAGGGGACAGAGCTGCATAGAGACTGGAGGGCTTCTGCACCTGCCCCCTGGTCTCAGGGTTCAGACAGCAGGAAGGCAGGTCAGTCAGGATAGGCCAACCCAGAGGGGTGTCCCCGACCCCCTCATCCCACTGTTGGCTCCTAAACAGGCCTGTGGTTGCCAGAACCACAGCAGACAAGACACTGAGGCCCACCCAGGGCCTGATCCTGTGCTGACAAATTCTGGAAACTCCACAACCTTGGAAGCCAGTCAAATACCAGTAACAAAACAACTCCATCTTCGAGCCCCAGGGCATTTGAGATATCATCTTTGTGGTTTTCTGTTCTTGATTTTCATTAAAGATAAACAGTGATGAGAGCATTCAGTGCAGTAGGGTACCTCCACAGGCCTCAATTTCCTCATCTGTAAAATGGACCTATTAATTTTCCTGGCCTGCCTTCTTTTCAGGGCCACTGAAAGGGTCAGATGGGAAAATGCAGGAAGGCAGACCGTGAGTGAAAGTGTGGGGCACGGGTGCTCTAGACTCCATTCCTGAGGACATGCTGCGTTCATCTGTGTCCCATCCCCACCCAGCTCCGCAGATCCACAGTGACTATCAGGTGAATGCAAGTCACTCAGCTTTCTCTGCCTTGGTTTCCCCTTCTGGGCACTGGAGAGAATGCCTGTCTGTTTCCCCAGATTCAGTGCAGCCAGCATTCAATGATGGGTGCAGAGGAAGAAAACAAGAGATTAGTAAGGGGTTGTCTGGTCCCCTCTGTATTCAGAGAATGAATGGCTCCCCCTGGAGCTGGGCAAAGTGGTGGTGCTGGGGGCGGGGCTTCCAGGAGGAGACATGCTCTTGCTGTAACCTCAGCCCAACTGCAGCAAGATTGCACATCCTCCACCCCCTCCCCACCTCCGGAGCCAAGCAGCCCCCTTCCAGCAGGTGCCTCTGAGGACAAGGCAGGGCCTTCTCTCTGAACCGGTGCCCCTGATCCCAAACTCCCACTGCTCCATCTGGTGCTGGATGAGTTGGGCACATGGTGTCAACAGGGGATGTTCTTAGAGCCACTGACATTTATTAGCCCAGGCTCAGGCCACCCTCACGCAGACTGACTCCTCTGGGCTGTCCCCATCCTGGGCCCCCTCCCCAGTAGTGCCAGCCCTGCCTTTGTCACACAGTAGCCCTTCCCTGGACAGCCAGGAAGCCGTAAGACCCCCAAGCGCCCTCAGAGCTTTTCGAGCCCCACCCCTGCTTGTCTGGAGGAGAAGCCCAGGCCCAGGAAGTTGGCAGTGGGGCTGGCCTGGGATTCCCATCAGGGCTTTTCCCTGCTCTATTCCTGCTGCCTCTGCAAGTCCAGCCCTGGGTTGCCTTTCAGCAGCCACAGAAGCTGTCGTTTAGACAAGTATTCTTGACATCACCCACCGAATAAATGGATAATGATGAAAGCAAAGAGGACCACCGCACCATTTCCAGCACACCTTTGAGCTAAGTACTCTCCAAGTTCTCTGCACAGTATGTCTCACTTAAACCTCACAATGCCCCATGAGCAGGTCCTTTCCCATTGCTGGGACTACTCTGCAGGAAATCAGGGCTCTGGGAGGTTATACAATTTGGCAGAGACCACACAGTACATAAGTGATGCGGGGTTTTGGATAAAGAAACCCATGTGGTTAACCTTTAACATGTCACTTCATTCATCCCTCCCCTCCCCCATCTGTGAAATGGGCCTCAGAGCCTTGAGCTAATGAGCTAATGGCTGGGACCTCTCTGGGAAGCATGTTAAGTGCTCTATGTTTGTGGCCCCATTAAAGCTATTATCTGCCGGCTGGGTGTCACTGGGCAAGTGGGCTCCAGGCATCCCACCTGCAGGGGCTGTGTGGAGAGGGGCACCCCCTTTAAAAGCAGCTCTCACCTTAGGACATGCCTCCCGGAGTGTCTCTGGTAAACCTCCCCAGCCCTAGGCCCAGTCCCAGCGAGCCACTGAGGGAGGGTGTTGTGTCTCTGCTCAGGCCACCATCCTGGTGTTTCACTAATGCCCTCTAATGGGCCCATTTAGCAGCCCTGTCTGGCTGTCACGGCAGCAGCTAATTGCTACTCCTCCTCCGGCCCTCCTCGGGCCTCTGCAATCAGCCGGCATTAACTTCTGCAGCGGATTCTGCTGCAATTCCACCCAGTCCAGCTCCCAGGCACTCAGCCAGTGTCAAGCTTCTCCAAGCCCTGAGGTTCCATGTTCTTGCTGCTGTTTCCAGGGGGCCCTGAAACGCCCTACACAGAGCAAGCTCCAGGAGCAGGAAGGAAAGCAAAATGGGGGACAGAGGACACAGGTACAAGCTACCTTGGCAGGTGAGGGTCAGGAGAGAAGCCTTAGTGGCCCTGCACAGGCATGAAGTTCAGGCCCTGTCTTACTGCAAGGTCTCCGAGTGTCGACTCTGGGATAAAGATGAGTGCAAGTGGTTTGTTTAGGATATGACCTCAGGAAGCACCATGAGAAAGGATGGATGAGGGACAGGAAGGGTGGAGGGGAGCGTCATGAAAAAGTGAGTAAAGGGGCAGGTCACTGACCTGACAACTGGACCTGACCCACAGGTCTCTGACAGATGGTGTGGAATGGACCTGGAATTTTCTCATCGGGGAGCGAGGGAGCCTGGATGTCTATCCCAGGGCCACCCCTGATGTTTGGAGGCTCTTGTACATCTAGCTTCCCTGGGCATGGGAGAGGCAGAGTCCTGTTGGGAGACACAGGGGCCAACTGTGTGTGTGGGACCTGACTGCCTGGACGGGCAGGCGTGGACAGTTCTGCTACAGGCCTCTCAAACAACTGTCCATGAGCTGACTGGGCACCAACTTCTGCGGTGGTCTCTGGGCTTATATGAAACAATAGTGAACTGAGGCCACCAGCCCTGATCTCTGGCTGTGACAAAAGAATCCTACTCAAATCCAGGGAGATGCTGGCACCGCTGAGCATGGGGCTCCGTTCATCACTGGTCTTCCTTCAGGCTGACCCCTCTGCTGGACATGCCCACTCCACAACCCTCCCATAGGGAATATACAGCCGCCCTGGGCTCAGTTCCACTGTGCAACCTCACAAGGCCAGTGAGAAGACTCAGTGGACCCTCTGGAGTCAGAGGAGCTGAGGTTCCGTCTGGTGGGGAGACAGTGGTACACAAACTGCCCCCACCCTGGTTAGAACAATCCCAAGAGCCAACCTGTATTAAGCACAACATCTCAGTCACTGCCTGAGCCCTGGATGGGGGCTCACCAGGGTTTTTGCCTGACTGCATGGATGGCCAAGACATCTCAGACTCCTTTCTGCTCACCCCAAGATTCTTCTCCTTAAGATTCCAGGCCAAAGTTTCTCCTCTTCTGACTCTCCCTTGCCCTCCTCCTTGGCAACTCTGGCCTCTCTTTTCAGCTTCCGACCCCACATATTTGGTGGCAGGCAGACATCTCTGCCCAGGGGGTCCCTCAGGGACTCAAATGCCACTGGTCCCAAAGTGACCACAGCTTCTCCTTCTCTGAAGTCTGCTAACTTCATGCATCATCCATCTGGTACCCAAAGCAGAGTCCTAGAGGTCAACCTTAACTTTCTCACCTGCTCAGCAGCCAAACAAGCATGAAGTGCATATATCACCAGTCAAATGTCTGTCCTCACTTGTCACCTCCATGACCACACCCCTAGAAGATGAGGCCCTCATCTTCACTCAATGAATGCCACCCAGTTCCAGCCTTGCCTCTGCTCCCTCTCTTTCAATCCAGGCAGTACACCAGAGCTAAAGAGATCTCTCCAAAACGGCAGCTCAGTTACATCCCCTTCTTATTTAAAATCCTTTAATGACATCCCAACAACCAAGATTGAAGTTCAAGCTCCTTGCTGTTGCCTGTAAGTAACAGTAGCCGCCTTCTCATCACCTCCTGCCTCTAACTCTAGGCTCCAGCCATAGAGGGCACCTTTCTTTTCTCTGAATGGGCTGTTCTTTTTCTCACCTATGGGCCTTTGCACATGCTGTTTCCTTTCCTTTGAATGCTTGGGCACCAGGGCTTCCTAACAACCCCAGATTCTAATGTATAGGCTTGAGTACACAAATGTTGGTGGAACAGACATTAAGAAATGTTTATGTAATGAATGTATGTCGAATGAGAGTGTGAAAGAGGCAGCTTATCTAGTGTTAAGAACACAAGCCCTAGAATCATACAGACAGGGATTCCAACTGGACAGATCCCAGCCCCTCCCTTACCAGCAGTGCAAACTTGGAAAAGTTGAACTCTGAGTCTCCATTGCCCCATATGAGATGGGCCAGATAATGTTCACCTTTCGGGGTGCTTGTGAGGATTAAACGAGGTAACCTAGGTCCTCTGGAATCATGTCAGCACATAGTTGGGGGCTAGTTAACGGCAGGTGTGATGAGCATCATCTTCCTGGCCAGTCAGGGAAGCATTGCTGCTGGCCATTGGCCTCCCATCTCCCCTCAGCCTGGCAGATGCCTTCCATCCCAGCAGCTGGGTGGATCTGACGGTCACGTGGCCTCACCATGAGGACGGCAGAACTGTCCTGTGGGCCTCACAGAGGGGCAGGGGGTGCCCTGGGAAGGGCAGGCAGAGCAAGGAGAGACTTCAGGTCACACACATTCACAAGAGCACATGATGCAATGCAGGGAATGAATGCACAGCTTCTTCCTGTGTTGTGCTGATGTGTCTGATAGTGACAGTCCTGGGGCTGGTGCTGATACATCCTGACAATCCCTGGGATCCTGGGAGCAAAGGTGTTGAGCATGTGAGGGCTCAACCACTCCCAGAGATCCCTCCACGGAAGAAGCTGGCTTGAGTGCTGGCTGAGAGGGGACCCTCTGGGATGGAGGCAGCAGAGGCTGGCCTCACATCCTCCACCTCCATTTACTTGGGGTAGCTGTTGTGCCAGGTCAGCCCTCAGGCTCAGGACTGGCATCTGAACAAGACTGAAGAGTCTCGTGATCATTTGCTCCACCCGCTACATGCTGCAGCAGCCTGGAGAGGCAAGAGACTGGCTTGTGTCATCCTGCAAGGTCATGGGTAGCCCAGGCCTTCAGACTCCCCACGCCAGGGAGATGGGCAGCCATCCAGGGGCAGCCTGGCTGTCCCCTGCTGGCCTCACCCCAAGGATCCCCTGAGCCTATCTGCTTTCCATTGCCCCGTGTGCTGGTGACATTAGGCCAGGATCACCCAACTTGCAGAATTCATGGGGCAGGGCCAGGCTCCAACCAGCCCATGCCCTGTGATCCCAAAGCAGACATCCCCCCCATCTGACCTCCCTAAAACCCTCTTCTTACTGACCACCAAGGCAGGGCTCTGGCCCCCGAGCCACATCCTCAGGGCTTAGTGGACAGAGCCTGACAAGGGCCCCAGGGAAGCTACCATCCAGGTGCCTGGGCAGTGCTGTGTGGCCACAAGAGCCCACCTCACTCCCAGCCCCGGCCTGAGCAGACCCGTCCTCCGTCATGTGCTCTGGCCCCTCCTCTTGGCCTCCGCCCCTTTCCCCCCCACCCCTCCTTCCTCACATCCCTTTGAGGCAGATCTTGTCTCTTTATGCATCAATTATTAATTTGCTCCAGCTACATTAAGCCCGGCCCGGTCTGCTGGCTCCTTTGTCATTCTCCCTGGGTGGGGGTGGGTGGAGCTGGAGAAGGCTGGAGTGGATAGACTGAGATGAGTCAGGACTCCTTCTGCCCTGCAGATGCCCCAAATGCACAAAGCCTGACCTGGAGGACACTGCAAGACTACCAGATCTAACAGGTGGGGAAACTGAGGCCTGAGGAGGGGCAGGTGCTTGCCAAGGGTACAGGGTGGTCTGTGCTCAACTGATCTCAGGACACTCGATCTTCAGTCTGCTCTCTTGACCCTTTCTCCTTTGCTTGTCACACTCTATTCTGCTGCTCTAACTGACCTGGACACACCCAGGGGATGCCCTATGAGTCACAAGAAGTCAAATAGGGTTTCCAAAGTCACAAGTGACTGTTGCACAAAGTAGACAATGCACTCTGATGCCCAAGAAACAGCCCATCCACCAGACCAGTGTCTCCCAGTCCTGTTTACGTTAACACAAACATGTTTTGACAGTTCCTGCCCCCTAAAACTCCCCTGATCAATAAGTTAGGAAACACTTCAAACCATATGCCCTTCTCACAGAGCCACAACAGGCCTCAGGGCGTATAAAGGCTCTGAGAATGTCTGTAGGGGAGAAAGCTGTGCAACTGAGACTGACCTAGGGTGCACCAAATTATTTGATAGCAGAATGGTATAGACTAAGTGTGTCCTGCAGACCCCAGGTCTCACTGGGTTTTGTGGAATCTGTGGAGGGGAAAGTTGAGATCCCCCTTCCCCCTATACATACACATACACACACGTGCAACTGGTAAGCAGGAAGGTAAAGGGAATACCTAGGTATTGACCCCAAGGGGAGAGAAGCTGGAAGCTCAGGGCTGGGCCCCCTGGTGATACCCTCCCTGGCTGCAGGGCTTGATTTAATCACTCGGCTCAACAGGCAGGGTGATGAGGTGGAAAGTTCTGGGGTTTGGGGACCCCACAAACCTAGTTACAAATCCACCGTTTTCTTTACCAATCATAATAATCCCAGTAAGTACAGGTTTTCCCTGTTACCTGAAAGTAGAGAGTTCCAATGAAACATTTTGTAAGCTGAATCAGCGTAAAGCAAAGCAGCTATTACCTTAGGACACCTCTTGCTAACAGAGGCACAAAACAAGAGATGCTCACAGACACAGTTCAGAGCTAGGGGGCTCGATGCTGAGTGCCATTCTCAGGCAAGGAGCGTGGCTGCGCCAGTCCCCCTGATCGTGATATGCTGCCTCTATAAGGGCTCACTGCAAGACAAACAACGCTCTTTTCGCTTTCTGCCTCTTTCCGTAAAAGCAAAAGTCCTCTTCGGTTAGCAAAACAGGTACTTACGTAGGTCTTTAGTAAAAGCGAAGTGGCATAAAGCAAACGTTTGAAAAGCGGTTGATACCTGTAGTTAGCATGCGTTGAATCTTCCTTATGTCCCTCCCACACACAGTGTGGCATTATCCTGTTTTTTTTTCACTTGGGGAAAACTGAGCCTCAGCAAGACCTAAGCACTTGTCCACTGTCACACACATTATTGGAACCTCAGTGGCCTGGCTCCAAAGTCCACATTGTTAACCATTATGTTGTGCTGCCTCTAGGAACAAATCAAAACACCTCTCTGAGCCTCGACTTTGCCAGCTGCCAATAGGGGAACAGAAATGCTTCTTTCTTGGGCTTGTTATGAAGAAAGTATTCCCACACTGAGCCTGGTACCTAGTAGGAGACCAAAAATGGTAGATGTCTTTCATCCTTCTTTTGCATCTTGCCCTTAAACACGTGATGAAGACTTTACCCCCATTCTCTCCAACAAAATGGACCGAGACACTGTCGGGGGCACTGGGGTATGTGAAGGGGAAGGCCAGGGAAGGGGGTGTCAATCATCCCAAGGTTTGCAGGCTGCAGGCCAACCTCCCTCTGTAGCCAAGGGCAGCCCCAGGTGAGGCCCGGCTCTAACACACATTTTAAAAGTCCCTTTCTCCTCCCCGTATACAAAACCAAATTTTGAAATGAGAGGGGTCAGAGGGCAATAAATATCGTTGAAATCCACAGCACGTAATGGTTTATAAATTGTGACTCATAATTCAACTGGCGCCTGGGTTGCCCGCTCTCTCCCCATACCAGCTCTCCAGCCCTGTGCCTGCATGAGTCCCTGGTGAAGTAATAAATTGGGAATAAGGGACGCCTGCTAACTAAATTTCACTTGTCAGCTTTAAGCTTTCATGCTGTGTGTTAAGTTCGCACAAATATCACAGAGCATGTATATTTACTTATATGTACACACATATATATTTATACATATATTTGTATATATAAATAAACTACCCTGCTGTTATACAATTCCCTCAGGACAGGAAAACCCGTCCTGGCAAAAGTCTCTTTTTTTCCAGCCTTATAGAAGCTTTGGCAGGTTAAGTCCTCTTTCTTAACTCCCCAGCAGCCCTCCTCCCAAATTCAGGACCTTCCTGTGGGTTAGTCCAAGTGTCTTCTCCAGTGCAGCTGGAGACACTCATATCAGCTCTAAGAAGGAACTTCCCTAGGCAAGGTAGTAGAGTGCCTTAACGTAACAGAGAGCCTGGATGTGGGGAGGGAGAGCTCTTGGTTTATCCAGCCCTTTGCTTCCAGGTAGCAAAATTTAGCCAACAGGGCAGAAGCAGAAATGAAGGCCTCGCTGAGCCACGCTGCTGGGGAGTGGCCATGGAGAGCCCTCTAGCTTAGAAGCCCCGCTAGCCCACCTCTTGGGGGGAAATCTGAGACTCAATCCCATACTGGTATGACTCAGACCCTCGTGAATGGCCCCTCATGCAGATTCTGAGGGCAGGTCAGCTGCTCCAGAATCAGGTATTCTGGCTTTCCTCTTGCATTTAGTTATAAAACCAGGGGTTCTCAAATTGTTTGATCCAATGAACTATGTGTATCTATGTGCATAGGAGCTTTTGGGAGGTGGTGGTAAGGAGCCTAGATTTTTTTCATTCACCAGCTTGTGACCTGAGAAAAGTGTTTTAACCTCTTTGAGCCTTCATTGCCTTGTGTGAAAGAGAGGGTAATAACAATCAGCCGGAGGGTGACTGTGTGGGCTCAGTGTGGAGTGCTGAGCACAGTGCCCCGCCCTGAACCAGTGCCACGGGCTCTAGCATCCAGAGGCAAGGGTAGCTGCCTGGGGGAGGGAGACACCAGTCTCAGGCTGGCCCATCAATCCTGCCGACATGAGGAACAGCCCTGCCTGGGCAGTGGGGAGGGAACAAGTCTGTGTTCATTCTGGGTAATGAAAAGTGTCATCAGTAAATGAAGAATCTCCTAATTACCCAGACATCTCTGGGAGGATTTGTGAGGCTTCAGGCAGTGGCTGAAGTCCTGGGGCTGAGGGGCATGGAGGAAGAAGGTGGCAGGCTGGGTTTGTGGGCCGGAACCCCTGTGTTGCATAGAGCAGACTCTGGACCCCACAGACAGAGTCCCAGCCCCAGGGAAAGAGCCAAAAGCCAGTAGTCCAGGGCTGGAGCTGGGTGACAGGGGATGCATCCTCTGCAAAATGGGCAAAGGCCTCTACAGAACAAGCTGGCCTTAAACATTACCTTTCCCTTTCCAATATCAGTTTCCCCACCAGTCAGTGGCCATAAAATAACAATGACCACCTTGTCAACTTGAGGAGTAGGAACTAGGACCTAAAGAGACATGGACTGGAAATGTACTCACCAAACAGTGAAGGGCCCACACCTTTGGGACAGGTGAATGGCAGCTGGCCCAGACAGTCCACCTGAGTGACTCAACTCAGTACATTAACTCTGCAATTGCCAGGGGGACTTTGATTTCCCCAGAAGGGCTTTGGAATCTTCAGGATCATAACTGAAGTCCCTTATGAACATTCTGAACCCCTGCAGAACCAAGCTGGAGCCACCCAGGTCGTTTTCTGACTGTGCTTTTTGACTAGTGTGTCCCCAGAGAGCCTCTTTAGGGAATGGGATGGAGAGGAATACTGGAAGGCCTTCTGTGTGAGTTCACTTAAAAACCTCTAGCTGTGCTCCATCTTAAGACATTATTATTAAATGATTTTTTCTATTATGATGATCATTATCACTGTTCACATTTGTTAGGTGACTCACCCCAGGTCACACAGTAGTGCCCGTGTCTCTGATTCTCCTTCTGAGCCCTATGACTTCTAGATCTACCACCAGTGTCTTCTCTCTCCTTTCCTATGTATGTCAGAGTAAAGAAGGCTCACTGACATGCCCCTCTCCCATGTTATGGACAGAGAAATTGATGCACAGAGCAGGACTCTCTTAGGTGAGACCTAGGCTGAGATGGGGCATGAGCTTCTGCAGTCACTCCTCTTCTGTGCCCCTCCCGCCCACCAATCTCCCATCCAGTTCTCTGCTCTGCTCCCCCAGCTTCATCTCCCCCACCCAGATGGGGTGGTCCAGAAGACCCAGTGCAGAGAAATAGCCATGACAAACGACTGCCCGGGAGAGATAATCCACTATTAAAACACGCCTGCTATTCTAATTATAAAGGAGACCAAATTGGGTCTAAATTGGAATTAATTGGATGCCCTCTTATCCACGCCATCTATCTTGCACTCACCAGCCCTTCTGGACGGGCGGGATGGAAGAAAGCGGAATCTCATCTTCTCCCCCACTGAACACACATCTCTGAAGGCGACCCTCGCCCAGCCCCCAACCCCTAATCCCTTTAAACGTTTCAAGGAACACAGACAATGGGAGCTGGGGTGCCTGGAGCCTTCCTCTGCCTGCCTCACCAGAGGGGAATGAAAGGAGATTAGGTGACTCTAGGAAGCAGCAGGAGGTGGGGGGTCACATCCCAAAGGACCAAGCCTGAAGGAAACAGGCAGGCTGGGCCAGCTCTGAAATGCCTGCTGGAGTGCTGTAGCAGGCTGGGAGATGAAAGTTCTGTATACAAAGCAAGACCAGCCTGGGAGGCATCTGGGGAGGGGAGCTTTGCTGTGGGGTCCTCAGGTTGAAAGGCCTTGATGGTGAGGGAAATGAAATCACCAAGCAACCAAACTATGGGTACAAGGCCCACTGTGCTGAGTCTACAATAAATTGTTAGCACTTTTTAAGGGAAAGATGAAGCCTGCCCCATCCAGAAACTACGGTTACTCTGTGATCCTTTGGCAGTCCCCTGTCCCTGCATTACTGCAGAATTTCCTTCTTCAGCTTGGCTGGGCATCCATGGCTTTTGCCATACACTGTTGTTCAGCCAAAGCACTTGCTAGTCTACTGGGATCTCAAACTGGTGGCCCATGGGCCAGATTTCATTTGGCCTGCCCATGTTTTGTTGTGTTTTGTTTTGTTTTATTTATGTCTTGAATGTCCTTGGCTGTTTTGGATACTCTCTCTATTTGTCCATCCCTACTTTTTCTAATTTCATCTTGCACCTGGCCTGCTTCACTCATTTACATTACCTCCCAGGTCCCATCAGCCGTATGAGTCTGCAATCCCTACTTGCTCATCCATATCATGTGCAGTGTCTGATTCGGGCTCTTCACTGCCCATAGACCCTCATTTTAGCCTCCTCACTCCTCATGTCTTTGCTATACTACACCTCCTCCCTCCCCTACACACCCCCAAATCCCACTGGCCCTTTTAGGCCCATTTCTAGGGGGGCCATCATCTCTGGCTGTGGGACCTCAGAGTCTGTTCCTCTAGAACCCCATCATCAATGTTCCTGGGGCACTTGCCACTTCTCCTGGACTCCTCTTGAGTCACTACTCTTCCTGAGGTCATCTTATTTACTTGGGTTTCTAGAATACATCTTGGGAAGGACCTATTCTGTATCCCAACAAAGCAAGCTGCCAGAGTGGGAAAAGAGTAGAAGCCAAGAGACTGCCTGGTGTCCACCTGTTACAGGGTGAAGGGGCCTTCTACATGCAGAGCCGTGGACAGGGCACTGAGGGCAATGTGGGAAGGGGGCTGTCCCAGGATGATCACATGTTCTCCGGGAAGCAGACTTCTGCCTTAAGTACTACCCTCTGGCCCCTCTTAAACCTTTCCCATCTTAGCATTTTTCTGCTTCAGTATTCCACACTGCTGGCCAGCCTACTTCCTGGTCAATGTGACCCTCAAGCCACACACACACACAGACCCCCAAACATAGGCATACATACCGTTGTATCCCTATTCATCACACCTTGAATTCTGCCCTCTCCACAAATACCCCATATCTAAAATTCTGTTTCCAAAACATGTACCCTGAACATTCCTCTCCACCCACACCTAGAACTCTGACCCCATGTCTAGGACATTCCATTCTTCCCCATGCACCAGGAACCTTTGTCCCACCTCACTACCTCTCCATTGCTTTGGAAAGCTTTCCCTTCCCTCACTACTGGAGTGATGCACTCCACATCTGTAACATCTTCCTCTCCCTCCATTATACCCACATCTGGTCCCTACACCCACCCAGATCTCAATCTCAATCTCCAAGCCCGTAACACTTGGAATACTACCCTCACACACAGACATACAATAGGAGCCTCAAGAATTCTGAGCCCCCACTGTCTGCCTGCCTGCCACCTTTAGCAGTGTCTCCTCCAGACCCTCGCCCTCCCCCTGTCCTAGGGCAAAAGTGCTTTCAGGCTCATAGTTTTATAGTCTGAGTGAATGAGACACACCTACTGGGAGATATCGAGATTCACTTCCAATGGGGAGTGATTTTCCTCTCCTCTGTATATGAGGTAAATATTTTCTTAGCTTTCTAATTCTGAGCTTGGTTCATGGAGCATTTTAGGCAGGCTGAGATTTGGTCAGATGCTGGGAGATCTTAGCTCCTGACTGTTAGGAGATGGAGAGGTGGGGGAACCAGAGTGCTGGCCTGGGAAAAAGTATTTTCAGCTTCTAGGTCCTGTGAACTATATGAGTACCTTACCCTCTCTGGTGACAAACTCTTATATTAAAACATAGCATCACTCTTGAAAAGTAGTCTATGAGAAAGCAAAAGGGACTGGAAATCTCTTAGAAAGAGAAACCAAAGTGGGTTGAGAGGTGATGCAAACCCAGGCTTCAGGATTCTGAAAGCCAAGAGATGAGAGGTGAGTGACAGTTGCTATGTGATCGTGAGGACATGAATTAAATGAATTAAAGAGAAGGGAAAGAGGGCACCAACCAGCTATGCATCCTGTAAATTCTCAGTGAGTACCTATCACTTGTTGGCCTTGGTGTGCTGAGTCTGGGGTGAGGCTGCCAAAATCCTGCTCCAAAGCTGAAAGAAGAGGACAGAGAAGCTGGGTGGTGTGGGGTCATGTACCTATGGGAGCCCAGAGATGCACAGAGGTCAGTAAAGTCTCCAAGGAAGAAGGGCCATTTGAGCTGGGCATGAAAGACTGGGGAGGGGTTTGACAGCCAGAAGAGTGAAGGTAGTGAAGGCAGGAAGTACCACATACACAAAGGCATGGAGGAGGGTCTAAGCATGGTGATTTTTGAGAGGCCCTGGTAAGCAGTTTGGATTTGACACTTGAGTACAACAGGGGACCACCCAACTTGTGTGCAGGGTTGATTAGCAGGCATAATGTGGAGGCAGGAGATCCAGGAGAAGCTGTGATTCAGAAATGAGGGTCTGAACAAAGGCCACAGTGGTGGAAAGAAGGGCATGAATACACTTCTGAATTAGCACTGGTGCCCTGCAGGCTGTGGGGGTGAGATGAATGGAGGGGCTGAAGATGACTCGGAGCATCTAGCTTAGGCAACCAAGCAGACAGGATATACTCAGCATTTTGCTCAAGAAAAATGAAATTGGCCATGCCTCATGCTGGCCAAGTGTACACACTCTTACACACCCAAGTCTCAGCATCTCTCCCAAACACACTGATACTTGTAAACAGGGTATAGATGGGGCAGAACTTGAAACCCCTAACTTCACAGAAAGAAAATTTTAATCTTTGGGAACATGATAGAATTGCCAAAAGTACAAGAATCAGGTTTGTACACTGGGAAGTGAGGGGCATGATTCTTTTTCGGCTGCAACATTTAAAAAAAAAAACTCTTTCATTAAAAAGATCAAATAATAAAAAGTATGAGTCTTGGGAAAGGTTGGAGAGGAATGAAAAACAAGAAAAATCGTCTCACCTTTGAGCCTAAGGATACTTCAGCACCGCGGACAGCAACACACCAAGGCAGGTGCCAAAAAAAATTGTATTCAGGAAGCACAGTGGGGCTTCAAGATATCTGTGAACCACCTACAATTGTATGCAAATGTAACAGGCTGAGTCATTAGGAATTCGATATTGTAGGTACTTTAATATTATTCTATCCATCCTTAGGAAAGGATAAGCTTGAAAGCAGAATGCTTGCCCCCTCCACCACACAGGAGGGGAGAAAAAAAACAGTGTATTTTTGTACCAACAACCAACCCCGAGTAAAGGAAAACAAGCTCTACTGAGGGCCTAGGTTTTGAGTGTGACTTGGAGTTACCAGACCTTTTGATAAGGAAAGGGGGAGTGGAAAGGAAGAGTGTGTTGGAACTGAGAAGAGCAGGAACAACCTGGCACCTGTTACTGAGCCTCTGTAGCTTCTGAAAAGAATAGCATTTCAGGCTTCTTGCAAAGGGAGGGTGTGTGGACCTGAGCCCTTTCCCAGGAAGCAGGACCCTTAATGGGCTGGCTGTGTGGGTGGCTGTGAGGAATGGTCACTGAATGGCAAGGTGAAGGTCTTTGTGAGCTGGCAGGGAAAGGGTGGAGCCTCTATTAGAGCCACAAGCCTTAGAGTGGATTGTATACTCAATCAGGGCTGAACAAGGAGGAAATGAGGGTGGGGGTGACTCCCTGTACCTAGTAAGCATCAGGGCCTGTCAAGGACTCTAAGCCTGGGGCATTTGTTCAGATTAAGGTGAAGGAGAAGACTTCAGAAAGATTGAAGAAATGTATGTTACATATACTTTGAGCATTGTATAATTATGCCTTAATTTATTCATTTGTTCACTTACTCAGCAAATATTGAATGCCTATGATTTGTGCCATGCACTGGGGGTGGCCTTGAGGATAACTAGGCAGAAAAAATTCATGGACTGTATCCTCTTGAGGCTTCTCATCTAATGAGGGGGATAGACATTAGTCAAATAGTAACACAAACAAAGGGAAAATGGCAAGCATAACAAGTATTTCTGAGAAGGAAAGTTCCCCAAAGGTATGTTAGAACACACAATGGAGGGTATTGGCTGGTCTATAGGAAAGGAGAAAATGATGCTTGAGCTGAGAGGTGAGAAATATGCTGGAATCATCGAGAAGAGGAGAGGAGGAAAGAGAGCTCCAAGAAGCACCAGCTTGTGGAACAGTCCTTAAGAGGGAGGAATTCCAGAGAGGGAAGAACACTTAAAGGAGGCAACTGAGGCTGGATGGGAGTGGAAAGAACAGTGGGGGAAAAAAATGAGACTAGAGAGTCAGGTAGGGACAAAACTTTTCAGACTCTTGCTGGTCACAGAAAGAGTTCTGTCATTCGTACAAGAACATTGAGGACCTATTGAAAGGTTTTGAGGGGAGTGGGAGAAGGGCCTGGCATCATGATCAAATTTCCATTTTGGAAAGTTTATCATTTTAGCCTGGGTTCCCCTCAAATGTGGAACCTGAAATAAGGACTCATGTGCAGGCAATTTATTTGGAAAGTGATCCTACGTATCAAGAAAGAAGGACCAAGGAGAGTAAAAGAGAGAAGGAGAAAAAGCCAATACAAGAGTGCATTACTGAGTTGTTCCCAACCATATAAAACCAGAGCTGATCTCACTGGGACCTTCCAAGGAGGACATGGAATACCTATTGGAATTTTCCACATGATGGTGCATAGGGAGAAGCATGTCCACGTTTACTCCTATCCCTTTATTGGCCTGGGGGTGTTGACTCCCCCACCTCAGACATGCTTTCAGACAGCACATGCTCCATGCCATGCAGACCTCTGCTGGTGTCCCACACTGTGGCATCAGAGAAGCCCTGTATGGCATCAGAGATGTACAGAAAGCAAAAACTCCACATTGTGTAGTTGAACTAAGACACTCTCAGTGGCAACCATGTTGGAAATGTTTGCTGCAATCATGCCTGCCATCAGAGAGAGGCTGAGGGGATTGTTCACTGAGCACTTGGAGCTTCTGATACATTCCTTTGGCCACAGAGTCTATTTTGGGTAAGGGAGGAGGGTGGTTTGGACCACAGACACAGATGGTGGTGGTGTAGATAGAAGTGAGTTGGGGAAAAGCGAAGATGGAAAACTTGGGTTACATTTTGGAAGTTGAGCCAACAGGACTGGCTGATGGGTTGGCTGTGGAAGGGCATGAGGAAAAAGTGGAATCAAGAATGACTCATGGGTTTTCAGACTAAGCAACTGAGCAGATTGTAGAAACTCTGCGTGTAGAGTCTTCAAATAAAGGTAAATGGGAAGGAGTGGCCAATGAGGGAGGAGATGCCTGGAAACCAACAGAAGAAGGAGCTTCAAAGACAGTGGCTAACTGTTGAGGAAGATGATGTGGCAGAGTGAATTATGCTCCCTGCCCCCAAATATCCACATTTTAATCTCTGGAATCTGTGAACATTATCTTATATAGTAAAAAGGGGAGGTTTTGGAGATGTCATTAAATCAAGGATCTTGTGGTGGAGTGATCATCCTGGATTATCTGGGTGGGTAGGCCCCAAATGTATGTATCCTTGTAAGAGGAAGGGAGAGGGAGACTGACATAGACAGAAGAGAAAGCAAATGACCATGGAGGCTGAGCTTGCAGTTATGTGCCACAAAGCAGGGAATGTCAGCAGCCACAAGAAGCTGGAAGAGGCAAGGAGGCTCCCCTAGAGCCTCCAGAGGGAGTATGGCCCTGCTGACACCTTGATTTTGATCCAGTGAAACTGATTTTAGACTTCTCACCTCCAGAACAGTGAGAGGATACATTTATGTTGTTTTAAGCCACCAAGTTAGTAGTCATTTGTCACAGCAGCTACAGGAAGTTAATACAAATTTGGATAAAAAAGTGATCACTGGATTTGGAAACATGGACGTTATTGGCGATTGAATGTGAGGAATGAAGGAAAGGGAAGAAACAAGGATGATATCTGAGTTTTGGGTTTAAGTAGATGACGGCGCCACTTATTGAGATAAGGAACAATTTTGGGGAAGCAGGATTAAAAGTTCTGTTTTAGCTACATTAGGCTTGATAAGGATGTATACATCATTGCAGCTAAGAATGAAATCCAATCCCAATTGCTCCCGTAGGACCTTGAAAAAGCTGTCAGGACAATGCCTCCCGGTTTGTACATGGAATGAGAACTAGAAAATATGCTTTAGCCCTTATCCAGTGCAAACTGAGTAAGCATGCACATGCCCAGAGAATTCTTCCCTATGCCAGAGTGAGTGCCAGCTCGTGCCGTGGGTGTCCCCAGGCATTCCAGAAATAGCAGTTAGTGCTAGGAGGTCACAATAAATGCAAGGCAAGTTAACTCGATGATGCGGATGTAGAAACGCATGCCAGAAGCAGGATAATGTAGGCTGAGGGGATTAACAACATGTTCCAAAGGGGTAACATTGATATACTGAGGGAGGAAAATGAATTCAGTGAGTGACTGCATATGCCAGGGGAGTCACATGGCATGTGGTGGAACTGTAGGAGCCAAGGAATAAACATGCGGCAGGCTGTATGCTGTTGGACTAGCCATTCATGCAGCAGGAATGAGGTCTTGGCTGCCAGTGCCAGGAAGGAGCGAGCCAGCACTCAGGCTCCAAGAGCCTAGTGCAATCCTGCCTCACACCTGAGTCCTCCCCCTTCAGAGGAAACTGGAATTGAAAAGACTCCTCTTGTCTCTGGTACCACTGCCATGTAGTTGAGAAGAACAGGTCCCAGCCCAGAGAGGGCCACCTGTCCCAGGAACCAACTGTTGGGGGGTTCCAGGAGGTTCAGGAGGGTGCCTGATGCCCAAGAGTGTGAGTCCCCTGGAATGTGCACCCCAGAGCAGCCTTCCACAAACTATCCTTGTTTGCAGCTCTTTCCCTCCACTTAGCACACCTGGGAGGGGGCTCCTTGCTTGCTCTTACCCATGTTCAGGAACCAGCAAGGGGAGAAACGTGAAAGGGAGACCATATGACCATAAAATCAACATCAGGCCACAAGGATTCGCTGAGCGCTGACTATAAGGGTCTGGGCCTGAGCTTAGAGCTTGGGAAGACAGTGTGTGCCAGGAATGGAAGCCAGCAGACCATGTGGTAGGGAGACAGAGGCAGGCAGGGGTGTGGCAGTGTATGCCAACAGCCAACAACTTCCTAGGTGATTTCACACTCACCTTTTCCTTTTTTCTCTGTGCCTTAGGTATACTGAGCAGGAATTCTCCTTATCTTCATTTTATAGCTGAGAACACTGACACACAGGAAAGGGAAGTGACCTGCTCGAGGTGACCGGATATTGACCCACTTCCCTGGCCCAGCACTCTTCTCTTTATCATTTGCTGCCTCTAGAGAAAAATCAGTCATGATCTCAACCTTATATTCTTGACATAAACTCCACATAGTCATGGTGTATTAACTTCTCAAATATTACTAGAGTCAGTTCACTAATATTTTTGTTAAGATACTTTGCGTTTTGTTGACATGGGATATTGGACTTTAGGTTTCCTTTTTCATAATGTCCTTGGTTTTGGTGTTGGAGTAATACTTGCCTCAGAAAAGGAATTGAGAAGTGTTCCCTTTTCTATTTTCTGGAAGAGTTTCTGTAGAATTGTATTTATTTTTTCCTTAAAAGATTGATGTAATTAATCAGTTAAGTCATCTGAGGCCTGGAATTTTTTATGGGAATGTTTTTAACTATGAAACTAATTTTTAAAATATAGATGTGGGCTCCATGGAACAAAACAATGACGTCCACTTTCATCACTTATTTTCTACTTTGTACTGGAGGTTCTAGACAGGGAAATTAGTCCATAAAAGAAATTAAAGACATCTAGATTAAAAAGGAAAATGTAACATTATCTCTATTTACAGATAATAAATATGGTTTCACATACAGGAAACCCTAAAGAATCCTCCAACCCCCACCCCGACACACACTATTAGAGCTAGTAAGTGACTTCAGCAAAGATGTACAACTTGAATATACACAAATCAATTGTATTTCTATAAGTTAGCAAAGGCTAATCAGAAAATTAAATTAAGAAAACACTCCATTTATAATAGCATCGAAAAGAATAAATTTGGAATAAATTTATTCAAAGAACTACAAGACTTGCACATTGAAAAAAACAAAAAATTATTGAAACAAATTAAAGGAAACCTAAATAAATGAAATGATATCTGATGTTCACAGATTGGAAGACAATATCGTTAAGATGTCAATACTCTCCAAACTGATCTACAGATTCAATGAAATTTCTATGAAAATCCAAACTGCCTTTTTTTTTTTGCCAAAATGAACAAGCTGATCCTGAAATTCATATGGAAATATAAGAGACCCAGAAAAGTCAAAACGAAGTTGATAAAGAACAAAGTTAGAAGACTCACACTTTCTAATTTCAAATCTTACTACAAAGCTGCAGTAATCAAGACTGTGTGGTACGGCATAGGATAGACACTTAGATCAATAGAATATAAATGAGGATCCAGAAATAAACCCATCCATCTGTGGTCAATTGATTTTTCAACAAGGGTATAAACCCCATTCAATGGGGAAATAATAGCCTTTCCAAATGTCATTGGGACAACTGGATATCTACATGGAAAATAATGAATTCCATACACAAAAATTAACTCAAAATGCATTAAAACCCTAAATGTAAGAGCTAAAATTAAAGGACTTCTAGAATGAAACATAGATGTGAATCTTGACCTTGGATTAGGCAATAGTTTCTTAGATAACACACCAAAGCACAATCAAAGAAAATAAATAAATTAGACTTTATCAAAATGAGAAAACTTTGTGCATCAAAAAACACTATCTAGAAAGTGAAAAGACCGTACAAAAATCAGTTGCATTTCTTTACACTAATGATGAATCAACAGGAAAAGAAAGTAAAGAAACAATCCACTTTAAAATAGCACCCAAAGTAATAAAATACCTAGGAATAAATCTAACCAAGGAGTTGAAAGACATACAAGGAAAACTATAAAACATTGATTAAGGAAATTAAAGAAGACTTTGAAAAATGGAAAGATATCCCATGCTCTTGGATTGGAAGAATAAATATTGCTAAAATGGTCATACTGCCCAAGGCAATCTACAGATTTAATGCAGTCCCTATCAAATTACCCAGGACATATTTCACAGAACTAGAACAAATCATATGAAAATTTATACGGAACCACAAAAGACCTAGAATTGCCAAAGCATTAATGAAGAAAAAGAAAGAGGCTGGAGGAATAACTCTCCCAGCCTTCAGACAATACTATAGAGCTACAGTAATCAAAACAGCATGGTATTGGTACCAAAACAGACATATAGACCAATGGAACAGAACAGAGAGCCCAGAAATGAACCCACAAACTTTTGGTCAACTAATCTTCAACAAAGGAGGCAGGAATATACAATGGAATAAAAACAGTCTCTTCAGCAAATGGTGTTGGGAAAACTGGACAGCAGCAGCTCTTCAGCAAATGGTGTTGGGAAAACTGGACAGCAGCTGGTAAACCAATGAAGCTAGAACACTCCCTTACACCATACACAAAAATAAACTCAGAATGGATGAAAGACTAAACGTAAGACAAGATACAATAAACCTCCTAGAAGAAAACATAGGCAAAACATTATCTCACATACATCTCAAAAATGTTCTCCTAGGGCAGTCTACCCAAACAATAGAAATAAAAGCAAAAATAGACAAATGGGACTAATTAAACTTACAAGCTTCTGCACAGCAAGGAAACCATAAGCAAAACAAAACGACAACCTATAGACTGGGAGAAAACTTTCGCAAAAGATGAAACCAACAAAGGTTTGATCTCCAGAATATATAAGCAGCTCATATGACTTAATAAGAAAAAAACAAACAACCCAATCCAAAAATGGGCAGAAGACCTAAACAAGCAATTCTCCAAGGAAGAAATACAAATGATCAATAGGCACAAGAAAAAATGCTCAGTATCACTAATTATCAGAGAAATGCAAATCAAAACTACAAGGAGGTATCACCTCACACCAGCCAGAAAGGCCATCACTAAAAAGTCCACAAATGTCAAATGCTGGAGAGGCTTTGGAGAAAAGGGAACCCTCTTACACTGTTGGTGGGAATACAGTTTGGTGCAGCCACTGTGGAAAAGAGTATGGAGATTCCTCAAAAGACTAGGAATAGACTTACCATATGACACAGCAATCCCGCTCCTAGGCATATATCCAGAAGTAACCCTACTTCAGGATGACACCTGCATCCCAGTGTTCATAGCAGCACTACTTACAATAGCCAAAACATGGAAACAGCCTCAGTGTCCATCGACAGATGACTGGATAAAGAAGATGTTGTATATGTATACAATGGAATACTACTCAGGCATAAAAACTGACAACATAACACCATTTGCAGCAACATGGATGTCCCTGGAGAATGTCATTCTAAGTGAATAAGCCAGAAAGAGAGAGAAAAATACCATATGAGATTGCTCATATGTGGAAGAAAGAAAGAAAAAAATGAACATAAATACAAAACAGAAACAGACTCACAGACATAGAATAAAACTTGTGGTTGCCAGTGGGGAGGGAGGTGGGAAGGGACAGACTGGGAGTTTGAAATTTGTAGATACTGACAGGCATGTGTAGAATAGATAAACAAGATTATACTGTATAGCACAGGGAAATATATACAAGATCTTGTGGTAGCTCACAGCAAAAAAGAATGCAACAATGAATATATGTACGTTATGCATAACTGAAAAATTGTGGTCTACATTGGAATTTGACACAACATTGTAAAATGACTATAACTCAATAAAAAATGTTAAAAAAAAAAAGAATATATAAAGAATGATTACAATTCAACAATAAAAAGACAAATAATCCAACTTAAATGGGCAAAGGATTTCAATAGACATTTCTCCTAAGATGTACAAATGGCCAATAAACATATAAAAAGATGTTCAATGTTATTAGTCATTAGGAAAATGCAAATAAAAACCATAAGATAACACTTTGCACTCACTAGGATGGCTACTAAAAAGAAAGAAAGCACAAAGGAACTAGTAAATCTTAGCAAGGGTGTGGAGAAATTGGAAACTTCATATGTTGCTGATAGAAATGTAAAATGGTGCAGTTACTATGGAAACCAGTTACTATGGAAACCAGGTCCTGAAAAAGTTAAAAATGAGCTACTATATAACCCAGCAATTCCACTCATAGGTACATAACCAAAAGTGAAAACATATGTTCACACAAAAACTTGTAAAGGAATGTTCACTGAAGCATTAATCATAACAGTCAAAAGTAGAAACAACTTAAATATCCATCAACAAAATGTGGTATGCCTATAAAATGGAATATTATTCAGCCATAATCAAGAATGAAGTACTGATACATGGTAAAACACAGATGAGTCTTGAGCACTTACGCTAAGTGAAAGAAGCCAGACACAAAAGATCATATATTGTATGAGTCCATTTACATGAATGTCCAGAACTGGCAACTCCAGAGAGACTGAAAGTGGATTAGTATTGTCAAGGGTTGGGGGAAAGAAGAGAATGGGCAGTGACTACTAATGGGTATGGGGTTTCCTTCCAGGTTGATGAAAATAGTTGGGAATCAGATAGAGATGATGGTTTCACAGCCCTCTGAATATGCTAAAAACCTCTAAACTGTACACTTTAAGATGGTGAATTTTGTGTTATGTGAAATTTTATATGAATTAGCTCAATAAAAAATAGGTAAAGGGCTATTCAGAATTTTTATTTCTTTTGGAGTGAGCTGTGGTAGTTTATGCATGTCAAGTATCTTTTCCATTTCATCTAGTTGGCCAGTTTACTAGTTAAAGTTTGTTCATAATATTCTCATATTATCCTTTTAATATCTACAGATATTATATATTATATATATTATATATTGTAATAGTCCCTCTTTTGTTCCTGATTTTAGTAATTTGTGTCTCCTTTCTCTCTCCTTTTCGCTCCTGATTAATATGCCTGGAGGTTTGCCAACTTAAAAATTTTGATACTTTCAAAGAAACAGCTTTTGAAGTCAATCTCTGTCAGTCTCTCTCTCTTTCTCTCCCTCCCTTCCTTCCACCCTACCCTTTTACTATTTTAAAAAATTTCTCCTCTTATCTTTATAATTTCTCTTTCTCAGCTTACTTTTTATTTTAATTTGTTCTTTTTCTCTTTCTTGAGGTATAACTTAAATAATTGATCTAAGACATTTCTTCTTCCAATACAATCATTTAATGCTATAAATTTCTCTCTAAGCACTGCTTGAG
Organism: Camelus dromedarius; assembly: GCF_036321535.1. NCBI lineage: Eukaryota > Metazoa > Chordata > Mammalia > Artiodactyla > Camelidae > Camelus > Camelus dromedarius. The sequence continues at coordinate 32,905,725 of NC_087443.1, read as the reverse complement.
ATGCACCCCCACATACTTAGATATGTTTTGTTTTCATTTTCATCCAGTGCAAAATATCTTTTAATTTCCCTCGTGATTTCTTCTTTGACCCATTGTTTAACATGCCATTTCTACAACATTGTAAACTGACTATAACTCAATTAAAAAAAAAAGAATATGCCATTCAATTAACAAATAATTGGGGATTTTCCAGATATCTTTTTGTTATTGATTTCAAATTTATTTCTGTTGTGTTCAGAGAACATATTTTGTATGACTCTGATCTTTTTGTTTCATGGTCCAGAATATGCTCTATCTTGGTCAATTTTCCATGAGCACTTGAAAAGAACATACATCCTGCTGCTGTTGGGTGGAGTGTTCCATAAATGTCAATTAGGCCAGGTTGAGTGATAGTACTGTTAAATTCTGCTCTATTCTTACTGATTTTTTGTGTACTTGTTCTGCCAATTACTGAGAGGAATGTTGAAATCTCCAGCTTTAACTGTAGATTTGTCTATTCCTTTTTTTAGTTCTATCAGTTTTTGTTTCATAGTTTAAAGCTCTAATGTTCAGTGCATACATATTTAAGAAGGTAATATCCTTTTGATTAATTGACCTATTTATCATCATGAAATGTCTCTATCCCTGGTAATACTCCTTGTTCTGAAGTCTACTTTGTATAATATAAATACTTGAAATTTCTTTGAATTAAGGGTTGCACTATATATATTTGTCCATCTTTTTACTTTTACTCTATCATATATAAAATAGCCTTCTTACAAATGAGAGTTAGGTCTTCTCTTTTTACCCTATCTTTAAATTTCTGCATTTTAATTAGAGTATTTAGATAATTTATACTTGGTGTAATTATTTATATCACTGGTTTAAATATACCATATTTTTAAAAAATCTATCCTATATAGGTTTTTTGTTGTCATGTCTTTTTATTAGCTTTGTTTTATTTTTTTCTTAGTTGCTCTAGGGTTTACATTACACGTTAACTTTCAAAGTTTACCTTCAAGTGACACTATGCCACTTCACATACACTGTAAAAACCTTACAACAGTATACTTCCATTTCTCCTCTCCCATACTTTGTATATTGTCACCATACATGTTATGTCTACATGTTTTTAATTTCAAATATGTTATTATTTACCTTAAATAGTCAATTATAGGCCTGAGAAAGAATAAGCAGGATCAGATTTACCTTCCCATCCAACATGATAATTTTGTTTAAATATAATATAAGGCCTCGATGCAGGGAGGAGAAATCCAGGAGGAGTCTAGTGGACTTCTCGAGTTGAGGGGGCAAAGCTAAGCATCTGGGGAAATAAAGGCAGCTCAAATTCTCCAGTTGGAGTAGCAAAGAGGGAAAGTGCTGCACAGAGAAAAAACCATGGAAATCTACAGAGGGGCCCTCCTAAATATTCAGCTCAGTACCAATAAGTGCACGTATGAGAGGAAGTTACCCATGGCTGGGGGTAAAATACAATATAAAAAGATTAGGAAACAGTGCCCAAAGCTCACACAAAGCCAAAGATAGTGTTTCTTCCCACATGACAGACTGAAAAAGCTAATAATTCATGGGTTATTGGGTAGAATATGCAGGAAGCTCTTGCCTCAGTAATGGGGAATAATGAGCCCTAGACTGAGCAGTGCTCCAAGTCTGCCTAACATCGTAAAAGCAAGATTCAAAAGGATCAACTCTTTCCAACTAATTTAGCTGCATCATCCCAAGAAGACAAAAAAAAAAAAAAAAGAATATTTACCAGTATATAATAATAGCCAGGACTCAACAAGGTAAAATTCATAATGTCTGAGATCCAATTAAAGATTACCATCCATACAAAGAAGCAGAAAAACATTATCTAAATCGACGAGAATAATCAATGAACTGAACCAGACCCAGAATTGACAACAGATGTTAAAATTGGCAGACAAGGACATTAAAACAGTCATAACTATATTCTATATGTTCAAAAAGTTAAGTAGATACATAGATAATAGTTTTTTTTTAAATGAACACCTACAATTGAAAACTACAATGTCTGAGATGGGATTAATGACAGATTAGACATGGCAGAAGAAAATATTAGTTAATTTGAAGGCATAGCACTAGAAGCTATCTAAAATGAAACACATAGAGAAAAAAGATTTTTTTAAAATACAAGAGCATCATTGAACTATGGGACTTCAAGGTGACTAATATATAAGTAATTGGAATGTCCAAAGGAGAGAAGAGGTGGGAGGTGAGAGGGAATAGAAAAAATATTTGAAGAAATAATAGCCAAACTTTATTCAAATTTGATGAAAACTATTAACCCATGAATCCAAGAAATGAAATAAATTCCAAGCACAAGAAACATGAAGAGAATGACCCCAAGGCATATTGTAATCAAATTGCTCGAAACCAGTGATAAAAAGGAAATTTTATCAGAGAGAAATGACCCTTTAAAGAATAAGAAAGGTAACAATAATATTACAAATTTCTTGTCAGAATAATGAAGGCAAAAAATACAACTTTTTAGTTGCTGGTGAAAAAACTGTCAACTTAAAATTCTATGCCCAGTGAAAACACCTTTTAAAAATGAAAACAAGATGAATGCATATACAGACACATGAAAGCTGAAAGAATTCATTGCCAGCAGATTTGCACTCTGAGAAATGTCAAAAGACACTCCTCAGGCAGAAGGAGCATGACACCAGATAGAAATATGAAACTACACAAAGGAATAAAGAACACTCTGCTAACTACATCAATATAAATATTTTAAAGCTTTTAATTATCTGGATATCTTTAAAAGATAATTTATTGTTTGAACAAAATGCTAACAGCGTATTGTGTAAAATACGTGAGTACAATAGCACAAGGAACTAAAATCACACTTAGGTGCCACTTCGTGTCTAATAGAATGGCAAAAATTTAAAAGACTGATTATAAAAATTATCAATGAGCACGTGGAGGATCTAAAACTCACATACGTTGTTGGTGTTTATGTAAAATGTATAAGCATTTTGTAAAAGAGTTTGGCAGTTTGATAGTTAAATGTGCACTGCCACTTAATCTGGTCATTCCTCTTCTAGGTATTTACCCAAGGTGTTACATATGTCCATACAAATATGTGTACATACATAGCTATAGCAGATTTGTAAGAGTCCCAAAGTGGAAACAATTCAAATATCCAAAGATTCATCAACAGGTGAATGGATCAACACATTCTGGTATATCCAAACAATGGGATACTACTCAACAATAAAAAGGAGTAAAAGATAGCCACAAAAGAATACATACTGTATGATTCCATGTTTATAAGCTGTAGACACTACAAACTAATCTATACTGACCTAAAGCAGATCAGTGTTTACTTGGTGGGGTGGGTGGTGTGGGGAGATGTGGAAGAATGGATTACAAAGAAGTACCAGGAAACTTTTTGGTGATGGATATACTGAGTTTCTTGTTTGTGGTGATGGTTTCACTGGTTTATACATGTGTCAAAACTTACCAAATATTTTAAATGTCTGTAGTAGTATGTCAATTATATTTCAGTAATGCTGTAAAATAGTTTTATTCCAGCTTTATTGAGATATAATTGACATACAGCACTGTATAAGATTAAGGTGTAAAGCATAATGATTTGACTTACACACATCATGAAATGATTACCACAGCATCCATCATCTCATATAGACATAACATTAAAGAAATAGGAAAAAAAATTTTTCCTTGTGATGAGAACCCCTAGGATTTACTCCCTTAAATCCTAACAGCTTTCATATATAACATACAGCAGTGTTCATTAAATTTGTCATGTTGCAGATTACTTCTCTAGTACTTATCTTATAACTGGAAGTTTGTACCTTTTGACTACCTTCATCCAATTCCCTCTCCCGCTACCTCTGCGACTCTGGTAACCACAAACTTGATCTCTTTTTCTATGAGTTTGTTTTTGAAGTATAATTGACCTACACTATGTTAGTTCCTGGTACACAACTTAGTGATTTGATATTTCTATACACTTCAAAATGATCACCATGGTAAGCATAGTTTCCATCTGTCACCATACAAGGATATAATTATTGACAACATTCCCCACACTGTACATTTCATATCTGTTTGACTCATTTATTTTGCAACTGAAAATTGTACCTCTTAATCTCCCTTACCTATACCTCTCTTTGCCCACCTCTCTCCCATCTGGAAACCACTTGTTTGTTCTCTGTATCTATGACTGTTTCTCTTTAGTTACATTTGCTCATTTATTTTGTTTAGTTCCCACATATAAGTAAAATCATACAGTGTTGTCTTTCTCTGTCTGACTTATTTCACTTAGCATAATACCCTCTAGGTCCATCCATGTTGTCAATGGCAAACTGTAAAATATTGTTAAGTCAAATCTATGTTAAAGAGATCAAAACATATTTTTAAAACATCTCAAAGTTGTTCACATTTCTGCATTCTCTGCCACTTGATTCCTCTATGTCTATCCATAATTTCTACCTGGTATCATTTTACTCCTTGAACAATTTCTGTTAATGTTTCTTTTAGTGGATATTTGCTGATGATGAATCCACTTAGCTTTCACTGGTCTGAAAGGCTTAATTTTGTTTTCATTTTCAAAAACAGTTTTTTTTTTGCTGGGTCTTAAATCCTAGGTTGACAATTTCTCTTTCAGTATTTTAAAGATATTATCTTCTGGACTGAATAGTGTCATACAGAATTCTGTTACCATTTCTATGTTCTTCTATATATAATGTGTCTTTTTCTTATGGCTGCTTTTAAAATTATTTTATCACTGGTTTCATCAATTTTATTGCAGTGTGTCTTGGTGTGATTTTGTTTTTCCTGCTGTGGGTTTTTCAGCATCTTGGATCTGTGGGTTTATAGATTTTAATCAAATTTGTAAAGCTTTTGGTCATTATTTGTTCGAAAAAAATTTGTCACCTTTTTGTGACTTATTGGATTGTGTGAAAATGTCCCACAGTTTGATGCATTTTTTTCTGTTTTTTTTTTTCCTGTGTGCTTTATTTTGGGTCATTTTTATTCCTATGTCTTTAAGGTTATTGTCTTTTCTTCTACTGTGTCTAACCCATGGTGAATTCCATTCAATATATTTCCAGATATTGAAAATAGAGTGTAACAGCCAGTATAATACTCAACGGTGAAAAACTGAAAGCCTTCCAACTAAAATCTGGAACAAGACAAGGATGCTTACTCTCATCACTTCTATTCAACATAGTCTTGGAAGTCCTAGCCACAGCAATCAGGCAAGAAAAAGATATAAAAGGGATCCAAATTGGAAGACAAGAGGTAAAACTGTCACTATATGCAGATGACATGATACTATATATAGAAAACCCTAAAAGCTCCATGCAATAACTACCAGAGCTGACAGAAGAATTCGGCAAGGTAGCAGGATACAGTATTAACATACAAAAATCAGTTGCATTTCTTTACACTAATAATGAATTAGTAGAAAAAGAAAGTAAAGAAATAATCCCCTTTAAAATAGCACCCAAAACAATAAAATACTTAGGAATAAATCTGACCAAGGAGGTGAAAGACTTATATATGGAGAACTACAAAACATGAAGGAAATTAAAGATGACTTAAAGAAATGGAAAGATATCCCATGCTCTTGGATTGGAAGACTCAACATGGTTAAAATGGCCATACCGCCCAAGGCAATTTACAGATTTAATGCTATCCCTATCAAATTATCCAGAACATTTTTCACAGAACTAGAATAAACAATCCTAAGATCTATGTGGAATCACAAAAGACCCAGAATTGCCAAAACAATATTGAAGAAAAAGAATGAAGCTGGAGGAATAGCCCTCCTAGACTTCAGACAATACTACAGAGCTACAGTGATCAAAACAGCATGATATTGGCATAAAACAGACATATGGATCAATGGAAGGGAGTAGAGAGCTCAGAAATAAATCCACAGACCTATGGTCAATTAATCTTTGACAAAGGAGGCAAGAATATACAATGGAGAAAAGAAAGTCTTTTCAGCAAGTGGTATTGGGAAAACTGGGGAGCAGCATGTAAATCAACAAAGTTAGAACACTCTCTCACTCCATACACAAAAATAAATTCAAAATGGCTTAAAGACTTAAATATGAGACAAGACATGATAAATCTCCTAGAAGAAAACACAGACAAAACATTCTTTGACATAAATCTTAGCAATGTTCTCCTAGGACAGTCTACCCAGGCAATAGAAGTAAGAGCAAAAATAAACAAATGGGGCCTAATTAAACTTAGAAGCTTTTGAACAGCAAAGGAAACCATAAGCAAAACAAAACAACCACCTATGGAATGAAAGAAAATATTTGCAAAAGATGAGACTGACAAAGGCTTAATTACCAGAATACATAAACAGTTCATACAACTTAATAACAAAAAAAACAAACAACCCAAGCCAAAAAGGGTGGAAGACCTAAACAAGCAGTTCTCCAATGAAGACATACAAATGGCCAATAGGCACATGAAAAAATGCTCAATATCACTAATTATCAGAGAAATACAAATCAAAACTATAATGAGGTATCACCTCATACCAGTCAGAATGACCATCATTCAAAAGTCCATGAACGATAAGTGCTGGAGGGGTTGTGGAGAAAAGGGAACCCTCCTACAGTGTTCACGGGAATGTAGTTTGGTGCAGTCATTACGGAAAACAGTGTGGAAATTCCTCAAAAAACTATAAATAGACTTACCATATGACCCGGCAATCCCAATTCTGGGTATATATCTGGAGGGAACTCTAATTTGAAAAGATACATGAACCCCAGTGTTCATAGCAGCACTATATACAATAGCTGAGACATGAAACCAACCTAAATGTCCATTGACAGGTGACTGAATAAAGAAGTTGTGGTATATTTATACAAAGGAATACTACTCAACCATAAAAAAGAATAAAATAATACCATTTGCAGCAACACAGATGGATCTAGAGATTGTCATTCTAAGTGAAGTAAGCCAGAAAGAGAAAGAAAAATACCATATGATATCACTCATATATGGAACCTGAAAAAAAAAAAGAAAAAAGAAAAAAGAAAGGACACTATGAACTCATCTACAAAACAGAAACAGAGTCATGGACATAGTAAACAATCATATGGTTACCCGGGAAAGGGGGTGGGAAGGGATAAATTTGGGAGTTTGAGATTTACAAATGTTAACCACTATGTATAAAAATAGACTTTAAAAAAGGTTTCTGCTGTATAGCACAGGGAACTATGTTCAATATCTTATAACCTTTAATGAAAAAGAATATGAAAATAAATATATGTACATATATGCATGACTGGGACATTGTGCTGTACACCAGAAATTGACACATTGTAACTGACTGTACTTCAAAAAAATACAGTGTAATTTCAGATGCTGAATTTTTTTATTTCTAAAAGTTCCATTTGGTTGTTTTCTTATATTTTTCATTTCTCTCTCCATCATAGTCATAATTTCTTCTATTTTTTTGAACATACGGAGCATATTCATAATAGCTGTTTCAACATCCTTGTCCACTGATTCAAGCATCTCTCTCATTTCTAGTCTATTTCTAATGTTTGGGTTTTTTTTACCCAGAATGGATCATATTTTCTTGCTTCTTTGCATACCTGGTAAAATTATGGCCCCCAAGAACATTCTATGTTCTAATCTAGAAAGCTGCAGATATACTACCTTACATTGAAAAACAGTTCTTTGCAAATAAAATTAAGTTTACTAATCATTTGACCTTAAGATAGGAAGATTATTCTGGATTATCTAGGGTGAGCCCAACGTAATCACATGAATCCTTAAAAGCAAAGGCATAAGAGGAAGTCAGGGAGATTCAGAGTTTAGTAGAACTTGATGCACCATTGTTGCTGTGAAGAGAGTGAGTATGTAACAAGAAATGTGAGAAGCCTCAAGGAAATCAGGGAAGCCCCTAGTTGACAACCAACACGGAAATGGGACCTCAGTCCTACAACCACAGGAGCTGAGATTAACCTGAGATGACAATCTCACACTCCAGAGGAGAACTAAGCAAACTGGCCCCTTGATCTCAGCCTTGTGAAAACAAAACCAGAGTGCCCTGCTGAGCTGTGCTGTGCCTGGACTTCTGACCTACAGAAACCGCAAGGTAATAATTAGGTGTTGTTTGAAGTCACTAAGTTTACAGTTATTTGTTACGGCAGCAATAGAAAACTAATGCACCTGGTAATTTTTGGCTGGATGCTAGACATTGTGAACTGTGCCTTGCTGGGTGCCAGATATTTATGTGTTCCATAAATACTCCTTTTTCGTTTTTGTTCTGGTATATAAGTCCCTTGAAAATAGTTGGATCCTTTCAAGGCTTGTTATCTTTTTTAGGGTGAATCCAGAGCACCCTTTATTCGAGGGCTAATTTAGCCCTACTATTCAGGTGACACACTTGTGGGAAGTCTAGCTGATGTCTCCTGTATTACAAGGTTTTTCCTCTTTGCCTGGGGTGAACAAGGACGATTCTCAGCCCTGCTTGAGCTCTGGAAATAGTCCATGGTGTTTCTCTCTAGTGGTTCTTTTCCTGGTGGTTTTCTTTCACGTGTTCAGATGAGTGCTTAGCCAAAGACCCAGGAGGACCCCTCTGCAATGCTCTGGAGCTCTTTCTCTCTTTGTGGCTCTCACCCCCTTCAGTACTCTGCCCTCCAAATTCTAGCCACATTGGTCTCTCTGAACTCCAATCTCTCTTTCCTCAACTCAGAGCAGTAAGTTGATGAAATTTTATGGCTCACCTTGTTTGTTTATTTCTCTAAGCAATTATAGTCCTGCTCTGCTTATTGTTCAATGTTGGAAAAATCATCATATCCTGTATTTTGTCCAGATTTCTAATTGTTTAAAATAGAAGGGTAAATTCAGTTCCTATCACTCCTTTATGGCTAGAAACAAATCTCTGCATGAACATTTGAAATATTGAAGCAGGGACCCTATCCCAGGATGTCCTGGAGGCAAGCCTGGGCATTTTTTAAAGCTCTCTTAGTGGTTCTAAAGTGCAGCCAGGGTTGAGACCCACTGACCTGGAAGGGCTAGAAAGTGAACCCAGGTGGCCTGACTGCATGGGTTCTTTCCACACCATGGCACTGCAGTGTTTTTCTCATCTGATTATCGAAGTCTGGGCTGCCTAATGCTGGGTTCTGTGGAAGCTGGATAGACCCTTGGGCCACGATACCCTGGACAGGGTTGGGGCTCTGCTCCTGACTTTCCAGTGGCGCCTGTGAAGGACTGTGGGCTGAGCGGGCCCTTCTCACTTTCTCCTCATCTCAGAGCCCCTCCTGACATCCAACTCCCATCTCTGCTCCTGCTTGAAGCTGCTGAGAAAACATTACTGGGCTGCTGAACTCCCCACTGACTCCCTGAAGATGGGGAGGCATCAGTTGCTACGGAGATGGCACAGCTGGAGCTATTTGGTGGAAACAGACTGACAAAGAGAATGGCTTCCCTGGGTCTCCCATTCAACTCACACTCTGGGCCAGGGGGTCTGGATGTGACAAGAAAGGAGAATGGTCTCAGGAGAAAGTCATAGAACTGGGGGGATCCTTAGAGACTTTGTCCAAAGCTTTCATTGTGCTGATGGGAGAGCCATGCCTGGAGAGGCAAAGGGACTATCCCAAGGTCATTCAGAGACCATGTAGGGCAGGGAGTGGGTAGGTAGATAGCCAAGTGCCTTAGCTGGGTAAGCCATCTGCTTACCTCTCCTAGGACTGGGGGCCTGCGAAGGACCAGGAGGTGTTAAGTGGCCTGCCCAGGGTCCTTCAGCAGGCTGAAGGAGCTGAGGGCTCCCCTGTACAGACTGCTGCTGTGGAAGGAGGAAGGGCTGCTCCATCGTGGCTCACCCTCCCTTTCAGGGGCCTTGATGAGCCATGTGGTTCCCTTGGAAACAGAGCTGCTTGTCTCCTGGGGTCAGCACACTTAATCTATGCTTACTGCAATTTAGATGCTAGTGGGGGAAGGGACGCCAAACTCTCTCCACATTCCTACACCACCCTCCACACCGCTCCTCCACATGAGGATGCACACACTTTCCATCCCCATTCTCACACTCAGCAGCTTCCCCACACGTGGGATACATGTGCACACACACTCATGGGTGCATGCATACACACTTTCTCCCAAACTCAGAGAGCTTTTAATGATTCTTTTCTAACCCTCAACTGAAAAGGAACAATCCCATTCCTACCAATTACCCTCCCTTTGTGCCCTGAGGTTGCCCAAGAAGTAGAATTAGGACACCCTTTCCTTTCAAAGGCTATATTCACAGCAGTAAAGCCAGATTAGGAGTTGGATGGGGGAAGTGGGCCAGATGATCCATTTTCCTTGCCCCTCCACCGCTAAGAGACTCCAATATCTGCCAGAAAATTCAAGGGTGTGCTGGGGCATTACTTTGGACACAATGAAGTTTTAAATAATTTGCATTATAATTCATCAATATATACTCTGCTCCTGATGGAGTCCTTTGAGGGCTGGCTTCCTGTCTAATCCTTGCTATGGCTCCCTATTACCCTGGTGCCCAATGAGTGTGTGCTGAATAAAGCTATCCTGGACTTCAGGGAGGCAGAGATGAACTTTCTGAGCAAAGATGGATATGCTCCCACATCCCATGCCCTGATTCAGACCCATGAAAACAGTTGACATCAAGGGAAAAAGGAGAGGCTTCTAGAATGTAAATCAAACTTTACCAGGGACCAAAGCAGAGGGTGGAAGGAAAGCCACAGCCAAAACCAGGAAAAGAGACATTTGAAGTGAGCCTGTAGTTCAGAGGCCAGTGATCAAACGAGGATAAATCGGGGAAGAACTCCAACCAATCAACGGAAAAACAACTTAAGACAACAACAGGACTTGTAACCACTGGAGAGTCCAGATGGCTCAGAGTTAAACCAGGACAGAGAAAGAAGGCCCCTTGAGTCCCTGAATGGCATCTTTCTCCATCAAGAAGAATGATCAGAAGCCTGACACAGGGGCTATTGGTGAACACCTGCATGGCAGGGACAGCAAGAGACAAGGCAGCGATCTTTTTTTAAGTGATAAAACAGATGCATGCACTTGGTAAAGAAATTAAAAACATATACATAGATATAATACAAAGATCAAAGTTTCTCTCCCCTCTCCAAACCCAAGTTCTACTCTCCAGAGATATTTGCTTCTTATATATCCTTCAAGGTATTTATAATGAATATATATATTAATATATACATATATTTTTACACTAATAGAATTATACTTCCAGAAAGTTCTGTGCCTTTTATTCCACTTAATGTGTCAGAGTTCTTTCCATATCAGCCCAGGCAGGTGGAATTCATTCTTTCCAACAGCTGAATAGTAATTCACCTTATAGGTGTGTGTTGGTGTGACTAACCACCTAGTGACAAATCTTTAATTTGTTCTAATGCTTTTACAATCTTGCAAAAAAAATCCTAGAACATATGAGTTATGTGATCAAGTCCCTAAAGGGAAAGACATGCATTAAAAATTTTTATAGATATTATTAAACTATCTTCAAATATATTGCAGCAACTTACACTTTCTTCACCAACCATATACGTGAATGTTTGTTTCTCCGTGTCCTCACTAGAACTCAGTTTTATCAAATTTTAATTTTTGCTAATCTGATAACATACAGATTTAACCTTGTTTTGTATTCACCAAGAGAGATTGAGTATATTTTCATATGCTCATTGGCCTTTTGTATTTGTTGTTTCTATAAACTGCCTGTTTATATTCTCTACTCATTTTTCTAACTCTTTTTCTTATTACTTTTTAAGATCTGTTTGTATGACAGAAAAATTAGTCTTGTATCACATTTGTGGCAAACATTTTTGTAACTGGCTTTTACTTTGGAGAAATCTTTTGTTTTTTTTTACCAAAGATATGTTTTTAAATGTTTATATAGCCAAACACAAGGATTTTTTTCTTTATGGTTTCCAGGCCATTAACTGCTTTAAACAAGTCTGCCTTTTGGTACACACAAGTTATCTTTGAAGTTTCTGGAAGAACCAGTAGATACGTTTGCAGACGCTGAAACAGCAATCCTTGAAAATCTGTGGAAAAATAAAGAGGGGCAAAAGGAGGCCAATAAAGTTTCCAGTTTTCCAAAGAAGAGAAAGAGATTCCAGAAATGTTAGACAAATTAATTTTAGGCTAGTTCCAAGTAAAACTGTAGAACTGATCACTAAGCAGGTGGTTTGGGGACAATTATCAAAGGGCATGTGAGCATCAGGAGCTGGCATGGATTCCCCAGGAGGTCATGCCAAACCTACTCAGTCCCCACTCTTGTTGGGGTCCTGGACAGATGAATCAGAAGACTGCTGTAGACCTGAGACTTCTGGGTTTCAGTGGGCATTTGATACAGTCTCTCAGGACTTCCCTGTGGACAGTATGTGAGTCAGAGCCATAGCTGGTTGAACAACTACGTCCAAAGAGACAAATTAATGAATCAATATCAAATTGGAAAGCTCTCTAGAGGATAAAAGGCTTTCTCTGAACTTGATCACGTCTTATTTAATGCTTTAATCAGTGGCTTGGATAAAGGCACAGAAGGCCACTTATCAGATTTACAGAGGACACAGTCTGAGAGAGAAAGCTAATACAATGGGATGTTGGAATCAAGATACAAAAAGATATTGCCAGTGTAAAGCAAGGTTAAGAAGGATAAATGCAAAATCCAGCACTTTTTTTTTTTTTTTTTTTTTTGGAGAAGAGGGTATTGTGAATAAGTAGAGGTTGGGAGAGATATGGGTTAAAAGCAGTAATTTATGTGGAAAAAGGCATGCAAATTCCAGTTGTGCCTGGTTGAAGAAGTAAAGTTTTAGGACTCTGCAGGAACTGGTTCCTCTGGGCTCTGTGCTGCCCTCATGGGGGAATAGTTCTAAGAGTAGGACATTCATCTGGAGAAAACCCAAGAGGACATGCTACTGACACTAACCATGGCAGGGTTGTCCTGAGAACAGAGAGCAAATGGATACATTTTGGCTCCAACTAGCTGAATGAGATCCAGCTGGTATGATGACAAGAAGGAAGACTAAGGCTCAAAGAGAAGAATTTTCTAAACAGCAGATGGTCCAGGAGTCAGAGATCCATACCCAGTCTGGGAGCTGCCTGGCCACCTTCTGGCCCAGGTACAAGTCTAGAACAGATCACTTTACTGTAGCTTTGGATTCCACAAAAGTTCAAGGTCACCTTCAAATGTAAATACAGCTTCAAGACAATCCCCAGCATCTCCCCCTGCCAGCGTGCTGCCCCTAAGCCCCTCCCAGGTAGAAATTCTGGACCCTCATTGTGCTTCCTAGACACACCCTCTCCTTCTTACCCCCAGGCTTGGGACTCCCCAGAACAATTCAGGTCCTGGTACTGGCCCAGCCACAGAGAAGAGGTCCTGAGCACCAGGTCCCATTTTCAGAAACCTTCTGAATTCCTCAGGGGGAACAGGGCCCAGAACCTCCCTTGAGCAGAGCCTGGGTTGGGGAGGCCTTATTGGGAGGGGAGTTGACTTCTGAAAAAACTCAGTCTTCTGTCCTTTCAGGCATCCCTTTCCATGGCTGAGGGCTACTCACATCATATGACACCCTCAGGGCCACACAAAAAAAGTGTCCAGGGTTCATCACAACCTTCAGAATTATCTGGTCACAGGAACCACACACCACATATCCCCCAAGTCACCCCCCAGCACAGCTACTGCTCAGTCCACTGTGCCAGCCTTGGGGCTCCTGACTCCCATCACCGTCATGGGTATGTTTGAAGACATGGTCAACTAGGACGTTGCCCAGCCAGCTTCTGGCCCTGCATTTAACATGCCTGACACACACAACTTCCAGTCACTTCCGGCCACACAGTCACTTCCTGACACACAGTAGCCCAGAGTGTCCTTTCAGCAGACAGGCAGCCCAGCTGCCTCACCTCCCATTAACATTTCCACCCTCCAGTAGCATCTGCTTCCTGTTTGCTTCCCTCCCTCCCATCCCCCATCTCTGCCACTGTCCCTCAGACCCAGTCTGCTCCCTGCTCTGAAGTCACTTCCCAGTGCCCCTGCCCCACCTGTGAGCTGAGGGGGAATGGTGTCCAGGATCTTTCCAGGTTATTCTCTGACTCCTTTGCCTCAAGCTTTCAGAAGCTCATTTTCTCTGTACACAATGAAGACGACCTTTCAAATTTCTTCTGCAACCAACATCTAATAGCCTAGCATTTTATATACTTCTGCAATTCCAAAATCCCAATGACCAATGGTCTGTGTGTATGAAGAGCCTATCATGTGCCAGATTCTATGCAGCATTCACACCTCTGGAAACCCTGAGACGTATAGTGTTAGTGGCCCTGTTTTGCCCAAGGGGAGACTGAGGCAGCCCTGAGACGTTATGTAACTCACCCAAGGTGAGTGAGCTCGCCCCGGGAGAGCCAGGACTGAAGCCAGGTGGTGGTTTGGCTCAGGGTCCACACCCAGCTCACTGTCCCAGCATGGCTCAGGCTGCCTGAAGATTCCAGAGCTCCGGGCTTCCACCTTCCACCTCAAGATTTGGGGCCTGAAAGATCAAAGGAAACTCTTCTGCCCTAAAAACCCAAGCTCAGGGGAGTGATGATGGCCCACACTGACAGCCAGGGGAGTCTGAGGAATCCCCCAAAAGCTACCGCCCACCCCAATTTGTTCCAAGGACAAGATAACAGAGATGGCCTTCTTGTGCAGAAGGAGTGATTTGGGTTAGGCGAGATTTGTTAAAAAATGATTTTTCACTTGAAGTTTGTTGAAGTTAAGCAATCAGTGCTGAGAGGCTGTCACGAGGACAGCTTCCTTCCTTGAGCCTCACATCTCAGTCCAGCTGCCCAGAGACTGCAACATGTAACACTTCTAGCTGTTCCCTCAGCTAGTTTATTCACCTTTCCAAGTGAAAGGCTTTTGCGGCTATTTCTTACTCACTCTTAGCCATTTTCCATTGACTTAGACTGAGGATTTCTGACAGGGTCTATACAAGTGCCCCAGGATCAGGAGTGGGGGGTGGGCAGTGCCTTTTCCTGGAAGAGAGGGGTTGTGGGGCCCGGGCCTAGAGACAGGGGGGTGGCCCATTTGTATGGAAGAGGGACAGTCATGCTGAGATGAGGTGAGGCAGGTCTAGAGGCTTGTGCAGGTTTCCAGGTAGAAGGGGCTGGCGCCTGCCCACTGGTGAGTGGAGCTGCATCTTGGCCCTCTGGTAGGCTGGGCGGTGTCGGGGGAGTGTCCAGAGGTTGTTCCTGTGGGCTCTGGAAGTCTCTAGGCAGCCTGTCTGCCTAGACTGTGGGACAGTGTCCCTTCCCAGTTATTGTTTGGCCTGAGGCATCCCAGCACTGGCACCTCCAGGCTGTTGGGTGGGCCCAGGTCTTGGCACTAATAAGCTAATGGTGCTGCCCACCAACGTGACTTCCAAGGCAGAATGAGCTCCCAAATATGGCTGCCGCCAGTGTCCATGTTCCCAGAGTGAGCCGCAGCTGCCCCCGGCCTCTCAGGAAGACTTGCCAAGCCCAGCAGTTAGGCCCGGCCCAGTCTCATATCAAATTATTGCACTTGCCATGGGTCCCAGTGAGCATGGGATTTTGTGTGCACCCTTTAAGAGTGAAGTCTCAATTTCCCCCAGTCCTGCTATGCTCCCGAAATCAAGCCCCACTGGCCTTCACAGGCAAATGCTCTGGGACTCGTCTTCCCAGTGCTGGACCCCTGGGATGGGGACCCTGACCTGGGCCTCAGAGCTCTCACTCCTGCGGGAGAACCTCTGCATTATAATTATTCTCCGGTTTGTCAATCGCCCAAGGGAGTGGGGGTATGGGGTTTGATTATATCATGAGTCCACCCCTCTTACCGGTCTCATTGTGGCTCCTTCTTTATGTCTTCAGTTGTAGATCTTTTCTGGTAGGTTCCAGTCTTTTTCCTTGGTGCTAGTTCTGCAGATAGCTGGAATTTTAGTGTGCTTGTGAGAGGAGGTAAGCTCAGTGTCTCTCTTCTCCTCCATCTTGGCTAACCTGTTTAAAAAGTGAAATTTCAGCCAAACATCCGGATATTTCCAAAAAGCTACTGTGCACTAGACACACCAAACATTTGATGGCTGGAAATACCTGCAACCACGTGGCTGGGGTACAGCCACCGTCCACCTGTGTTCTGTCATTTTCTGTGACAGGCACCTGGGTTGGGACTCCATTTGGATCCTGAAGGCTGTGAGTCTGGGAGGGATTTTACGCACATGGCCCACCCTTGCTTCCCCTCAACCCTCCAGAGGAAGCCAGCTCTGGTCTTCCTGTGGCCCCTTCCCTGACCTGCAACCCCTCCAGACCCAGCAGGGCAAGGATCATTTAGGGCTCGTTCTTGGCCTGCTCTCTGGAGGCTCAGACAGCACAGGTAGGCACTCAGAGCAGGCACTTCCAGAAGCATAAAGGAAAATCAACATCCCATTTGTCCGAGGACTCAGACTTCCTATGTCTTAGAGATGAGCACCCCACAGCTACCACACTCCCTTGTTCAGAAGGGAGACTGGAGGCCCAGAGAGGGGAAAATCCGCTTCCCATGACAGAGCCTGCTGGTCCCCACCCCCATCCTGCTCAGCCTGGAGCTGCCTCCTGGCTCTGGAGAGGGCGCCCCCCCACCCCTGCTGAGCCTGGAACATGAAGGGTAATTTCCACCACCGTCTCCCCCTCCCCAACCCCCAGCAGCTCCAGACGAGCTTGGCAGCTGGAGTCCCAGGGAGCAGCTGAATCTATCACCGGGGTCAAAGACAGGGCCTGGGGTATGTGTTAAAACAAGAAAACCAATCAGAGCTGAAAATGAAAGGCAACGGAGGTGTGAAGCGAGGACAGAGCCTGCCAGACGGGAGACTGTGTGGTTTGCAGACCCATGTGGCCATGTGGCCACTGCCTACACACCTGCCCCCAGTCAATGTGGGCCCTCCTTGGTGCTTGGCTGCTCCAGGAAGCAGGTGACCAGTGGGAACTATGGGCCTGGCTTTCTCAACCTACAGAGCAGGGCCCCAGCGCCGGGCTAAAGTGACAAGGGGACATGGCAGAAAGAATTTCTGTATTTACTAGTCTGTCAATCCTCAGGAACCTCTCGAAGTCTGTACCCAGATGACCCCTGTTGTGACACCCAGGCTGAGACAATTCTCACTCATCAAGAGTGATCTGGGTCCTTGGAGACAAGAGTCCAGGTGGTCTCTGGATTCCAGGCTCCAAAGCCCCCTCCCTGTCAAAAATGAAGGTGGGTATTGTGGGGGGTACCAGGTCCAGGAACAGGTGACAAATACAACCAAGCACATGTCCCAGGCCTGGCCCACTTACCATTTCATTGAGTCCAGTGTCATACCTGTGAGAGAGATGGTACTTCTGTGCCCACAGACTGGAACTCCCAGTGCTAAAGTGAATGCCCAAGGTCACAGTGTCGTGGAGGGTCAGAGTGGTGAATGGGAAGCTGGGGATCTCTGGGAATAGACTCTCCCTGCCAGGCAGCAAGTGTCACCTGGGCCACGACCACAGTCCACGTATTCCTGAGAGGTCAAGGTCCTCCACGTTCAGTGCCTGGGGCATGCCCAATCACAGCGTTCCCTCAACAAATACTGACAGTGCGCCCATTGTGTGCTGGCCACATGACTGTGGTGGAGCCAACAGGGTCCTGTCCTCACAGACATTACCACCCAGAAGCATTCAAAGCCTCAAGTCTTCCCCCAGGTGTCCCCTCATTACCTCTCTCCCACAGTGGGACTCTGTGTCAGGAAACAGTGTCAGAGAAGCCCAGGTCATTGGCCTCAGCTGCTGGCTGCCCACCAGGATTACCAGTTGCCTAAGCTCCCATTTCTCAGAAGGGGAAGATGGAGTGCACTGCACACAAAGGTGAGCGGCTGAGTCAGGCAACCCCTGAGACCTCCTGGCACCACCTCCTACAGTGGTCTTGCTCTCTGTTGGTACGTGGCTGAGGGGTTAGGCCAGCACACAAGGGCAGCTAGGAAACAGCTCAGCAGGAAACATGGCGAAAGGTGGGGGGCAGTAGGATGGGATGATGGTGCCTCAGGGGTAGACTGTCAGCCTGGGTGGCCCGTGGAGCCCAGGAAACAAAGACAGTGGACAGGGAGGCATGAGGAAAGCCCACTATGCTGGGAGACCAGCAGGAATGGTCTGGACTCGGGGGGACCTTGGATGCCAGGCTGGGCCGGCAGGCTGCCTGCCTTCAGGCCAGGGAGTTGTGGTGGGCTCTGGACCCTCATCCTCACCCTGCGCAGATCTCCAGATAAGAGAGAGCCAGGTGGAACAGTCAGGCTGACAAGGTGGCTGCCTGCTCTTGGAGGAAGGAAGCCTCCGGCCAGGCTGAGTTTCCACTTTCCCTCTTCCTGGCCACCTGTGCTGACAAGCCCAGTTGCTCCAGTGGCCTTAGGCTTCCAGCAAAGCCCAGGAGAGGACCGGCAGCCGCTCTATTAACACACAAACAGGTGGCCTGCAGCTGCTGACACCGGGGTTAATTAAATCTATCTCCCCATCAATTCTCATTCAGCCACTATCGATGGCCATTAGATGGGTGACAAAGTGACAAGGAAACAGTAATAGACTTGTCTTAACCTTCATTCTGTGTGGAGAGGGGGTGCCGCACTAGGGTCTCTCCCAGGAGAGTCACCCTCGTACTGTGATCCCCGGCTCCCTCCCAGAAGACCTAGAGCTCAGCTCAGCTGAGAGGCTTTTCCCCCACCACCTGGTCACCAGCCAGAAGCAACTCACTTTTTGTTCGTTTTGCAAATTCTTCCTGAGCTTCTCTGTGCCAAGCTGACAGGGAGAGAAGACCACGACTGGACTTAGACTGCCCCTTCTCCGCACTTGACCCAGACCTTCCTCTGCCAAGTCAAGTCCATCCAAAGCTGTCACTTCTCAGAAGCCTCAGACCAAGCCCAGCTCTCATAGCCCTGATAGCCTGGGCCACCCAGTCCCCCTGTGGCTGGCCCAGGGGGAATAATGCTCCTCCAAAGAAGCCCATGTCCTAATCCCCTGGGACCCTTGACTATGTTACTTCACATGGCAAAAGGCACTTTGCAGATGTAATTAAGGATCTTGAGATGGAGGGATTATCCAGCAGGCCCAATGTAATCACAAGGGTCCTTATAAGGAGGGAGAC
Source organism: Camelus dromedarius (assembly GCF_036321535.1). Classification (NCBI taxonomy): domain Eukaryota; kingdom Metazoa; phylum Chordata; class Mammalia; order Artiodactyla; family Camelidae; genus Camelus; species Camelus dromedarius. The sequence continues at coordinate 32,886,614 of NC_087443.1, read as the reverse complement.
TGGCAAATCAGAAAAGCTGACAGTGGAAGCAGCATCAGACATATGCAATGTGAGGAAGACCGCACCGGCCACTGCTGACTTGGAAGGTAGGAAGCCACAAGCCAAGGAATGCAGAAAGATGCTGGAAAAGGCAAGGAAATGGATTCTCCTTTAGGGAGGCAACCCCACCAACACCTTCACTTTATCCCAGAGAGACAATTACAGACTTCTGACATCTAAAACCATAAGAAAATAGGTTTGTGTTTTAAGCCACCAAATTTGTGGTCATTTGTTATCACAGAAGTTGGAAAGTAACACTCCTTATGCCCATCCTATGCTCTACCTGCAGCTGTGTAAGGCACCTCAATTCACACCTCCCTGCCTTCGCACATACTGTGCCTTCCACCCAAGAGTCATTCCTGGCTAGTTGGCAAAGTCTTCAAAATTCTACCTAGCACCTCTTCTGTGAAGCCTTCCCTGATTTCCCCTCTGCACAGACAGCCTCATTCATCCTCATGCCCCACTGTACTTGCACAATTGTACAAGTGCCGCTGAGTGCCACTCAACTGGGCAATCAGTGTCAACTCCTTTGACAGGGAATTTTACCCACCTTAACCCCTGATGCTCTCTCATGTGACAGATCAGTAAACACTTTCAAAATGACGATCATCGGGTAGGCTAGTCAGTATTGTGCTGTGTACAGAAGCAGTAGAGCAAGGTGGTTAAAAATGTGAGTTCATGTCAATTTTGTATTATGAGAAAAAATTAATATTAAACCCTAAATAGTCATACTGAAGTACTTTGGGGAAGTATACAGATTTCTACAGCTTATTTTTAAATGCATCAAAAATAAGATGGGAATACATAAGTAAGTGATAAAACAATCTTAGTGAACTGTTAATAGTACATCGATGTTTGCTGTAGAATTCCGTCCACTGGGATATATGTCTGAATTTTTTCATAATATTGGGGAAAAACATATACACCTGTGATGGCTAATTGTATTTGTCAACTTGACCAGGCTAAGATGCCCAGATAGCTGGGCAAACATTGTTTCTGGGTGTATCCCTGAGGATGTTTCTCTGGAAGAGATTAACATTTGAATATGTAAACTGAAAAGATGCTTCCCTTCCTCAATGCCATTGGGCATCATTCAATCCCTTTAGGGCCTAAATAGAGCAAAAGGGCAGAGAAAGGTCGACTTTGCTCTCCACTTGAACTGGATCATCCATCTTCTCCTGTTTCTTAGGCCCTCGACTCAGACCAGGACTGCTACCATCAGCCTGCTTCTCAGGCATTCAGGTTTAGGCTAGAACTCTACCAGCAGCTTTCCTGAGTCTCCAGTTGGCAGATCCCAGAACTTCTCAACCTCCATAATCATGTGAGCAAATCCTTTATAATAAGGATCTCTGTGTCTATCCCATGGGTTCTGTTTCTCTGGATGAATGCTAACACCCCAGAAACTGGACAGTTTAAGATCAAATTCTGGCTCTACCACTTCCCAACCATGTAAACTTAATTACTTAACCCCTTTGGGCCTCAGTTTCCTCATTTATGAAGTGAGACAAGAGCACCTTCTAAGGTGTTATGAGGACTCAATGACTTAATGCATGTGAAGCATGTAAGTACACCCTAAGTGCCAGTAAATCTTGGTCATCGTGGTCATCTCTTATTAAGCCCCACATTTCCTTCCTTTTCACCTCAGAAGAGCCACCAAGTGGCATGGAAGACACTTGAGAGCCCCTTGGTGGCCCAGGAAGAGGCTCTCTCTGGACTGTGGACAGGAGAGAGAAGATACCTGCCAATTAGCCTGTTTTCAGTCTGAATTGGGGGCTTCAGTCTTTCCAAACTTTATGCCCAGCACATGGTGGGCACCACTGCTCCTGCCTCCTTGGCATCAGGGCTGCCTTGGAGTTCCAGGCAGAGTATAAAGGTATACTCCACAAGGTATAAAGGCACAAGAGCAGCTTTTGGAAATAGCAGTAAGTGGAGGTAACCAGGGCCCTGCTGAACAGAGCATCTGAATTTCCACTGGGAGCCACAGACTCTGTTGGGGAAACAATGTTGGTGTGTGCTTGAAACAGTTACACTTGAAATATTGAGAACAAATGGAAGGGAAATGGGAACAGAAATCCAGAGACCAGCTAGGACGCTCTTGCAGCAATCCAGGGTAGACAGACAATGGTGAACGGAGGACTTCCATACGACTCTCTACTTCTCGGTCTACGAAAGTATTCTTACTCTTAGCCTTCACCCCAAGTCTGGCACATCAGGTCCACATCTGCTATTAAATTCAGTCAGGGGCCTTTTACCCACACCTAGTACTGAGGACCTCAAGAAGAAGAGTGATGCCAAATCCATCCACATCCCACAGACCTAAGTAGGCGCTTAATAAGTCAGAGTCAGCAGATGACCACTCGAGTAAGAAGCCTGATGAGATCCTGGTGCTCACAGGAGGGACAGAACAAGACAAACATACTGATTTTTACTGCATAAGCTCCCCATAGCCCCCAGGAGCCCTAGACAGAAGACTTTAAGGCAAAGGACAGGATCAGACCATATCTCGTCTCTGAGTTTGGAGAAGGGCTCAGCTTCTTGTACCCAAGATCCGAGCCACCCAGGAAAAACACAGGTAGAATAAGGCCCCTGGATCAGAGGAGGCCAGAGTCACAGGGGCAGAGGGGCATCAGCTTCATGCAACTCCTGGTGAAGTTTCTCTAGGACAAAAGTGAAGGGCAACTAGGGCCCTGAGCCTAGTGGTCAAGAGGGGTTCTTAGCATACCCAGGGTGAGCTCACCAGGGCAGGGGACTGCAAAGGTAACTGGTCTTGGGCTGGGTAAGAAAGCTAAGTCCATTTACCCATGTAGGAAGGCTCATGAGTCTACAGATGCTGCCCATGTGTAGGTATCAAGTTTAGACAAAGAGGAGCCAGCTTTTAAAAGTGGGAGCTGTGAGGACACAAGGCTTGAAGGGACAGGCTGAGCCTTCAGCTCATCTAGAGAATGAGGTAGAGGCCAAAGAAGATGCTCTGGATGCGTGTTAAATGTCACATCATGGCTGTATTGATCAAAGACTGATTTAAGCAGAAAAGCAATTAGAGACTACAAAGCCCACACAAAGACTAAGGGCCAGCAGACAAGGCTCAGCCAGAAACACCCCCTCCCAAACATCACAGCCTAGAACTGTTTCAAGATCCCACTGCTGCCACCTCCAAGCATGAGCTACAGGATTAGCTGAGATAACAAGTTTAAGATACTTCCATGTAAGACACCAACACATCCACAGGGCAAACACCTAGGCAGAGGGAGGGATTCACAGCAAGACTTTTACTTCAGTCCACCCCCTTTTACTATCTAACAACATCCACTCTTACACTTCAAGGAAGTGTGATGCAATATTAGATACTCATCCTCTGGTCCCCTAACAATGAGAATACCCAAGTCAGCTATATTCTGTTGCAATCCAATATAAGGTGATATTCAATTTTATCCCAATTCTGTCATGTTGTGACCTATGGAATAGAATGTGTAAACTGTCTCCATCATACCTTACATAAGAGGGGTAAACATGAGTCACTGCAGGGAGGACAAACACAGATCATTGTCAAGGACATTTTATTAGAACAAGTACAAGGCCATGGTTACTTGTGACCCATCTTCCAGAACAAATTCCATTGTTCCCTTTCCCTTAATCAAACTTCAGCCGATTGGGTTATTTAGATGGTGGGATGATCTAAACTTTCAGTGCTGAGCATTATTCCCTTGGTGGCACAGTTAGTAGGGGCTGCTATGATCCGCTAACCCATGGAGTAAGAGACACTGGGTCTAGGGGTTGCCTGGATTGTGCCTGTTCACCCCCCGCCTCTATTGTGCAGGAATGAGCTTGTTTTGGCACAATCACCCCAGCCAACACTGTAACCCTCGTTCCCTGTTCAAAGTAGCAGAAAAATAACCAGAGGCTGCTTCTATTTCTAGTTCAATGATAAAATTATGTTTTCTGGAAAAATCCTTTCTCCTTTAACTAAGGCCTCTAAACTAGTAGAATCCAGGAATGTAGAAGGGGGAATCACGTTTAATAGGACCTTTGATGTTATAGTGAATGGTACTGCATTCACTTCTGTCATTCAGTATCTGGATCTAAGCAGTCTGGCTATGAGGGAACCACTACATTAGTCTCATTTAGAACACATACCACACCCTCTGGTCATGTTTCAACCCCTTCAAGGCAGTGTCTCCCATGTGGCCCAATGGTGGAAGTTTCCATAGCTTATTCCACAGCTCTGTGAGGCCAGCCATTTCTACGAGGTGGATTATACACTAATAGAAGGATTGCACGGGCTTCAGTCTGTTGAATTATGCCAAGCAGCAATTTCCTTCGTCAGATGCGGTGCTGTGTGGAGGACAATGAAGCTGAATGTTACATTCAAGTTCAGATGGTTTTAACACACTCAATGGGCAGGAAAGGTGTGAATCCAGGTAATTATCTCTTGGTAGTGGCAAATAGCCATCCCGCTCTATGATAAAGGTCCAGTGAAAGGAATCCCCTCCCCCATCATGTTGCTGGCTGCTTTCCCAAGCTTGAGATCTTTTATCAGTGGCTCTGGGTCATTATTGCTGGCAAGTAGGTGTCAGTAGCTGTCAGTTCAGTCCCTATGAGAAGTTCAAGTTGATCCATGCATAGCCCTGACCTTGCCTCCATAGCACTTTATTTCATGAGTCCATTGAGGAAAAGCACTGGGGTCCTGAGGAAGGAGGCTGATCCATCAGAGGGCAGACCACCTAGCTCATCTAATTGAAAGCCTTCTCCAGAGTGGGACTTTGTGAGCATTTGCAAAAGGTGTCACCACACTTTGGAGCTATTTAAGAGTTTTACCTTTGTACTTCTTCCCTAAGCCTCCTTGTCACTAATCATATAATCTTGCTCGCACATCCTTGACCAGCAGTCATAACCTTTGCCTGACAGATCTATGTAGCTCTTCATTTAGACCATGTACCTACCCTTCCAGGCAAAAGATAAAATGGCCTGCCCAAAGTCCTGCCCAATAGGAAAGCTTCCTTTTCTGTGGTCCTTCAAGGTCACCTTGAGTGGGGCTACAACACTATAGCAGTCTATCCAGCTGATACTAGTATGTTGTCATGACCTATAAGTGTCTAAGTTTCTCTCCATGAGCTCGGTATGGATTGAGGGATAGGTGGCAGGTTTAGTCAAGCTATGTTAACCAACTGCTTGTGTAATTTACATGTGGTCTTAGGACCTACTTGGATCTTCTTATATAGGACTTCCATTTGACAGACCACTGGGCATGCCCCATGATGGCTGGGTATATCACACCTAGTTCGTGTAGGCAGTATCCAACATCCAATTTCTACCAGGGACAAATAGCAAGACAAGCACCACTCCAAGGTGAGTTACTTGCAGAAGGCAGCCTGGCTTTGCTCTAAAGCCTTAGAAGATCTCAGTGGAAGCCCGTTTATCAGGGCTTGCTGAGAGTTCCATAATTCATCCCAATTTACTATAGACACTTGGACACCAACATCCTTCTGGGTCCTGGGAGCTAGAGGGCAGAGCTATGTCCTGCTCTGCATGCTGCTCAAAGCCAGCCTGTCCATGTCTCTACAGAAGCCAAAACAACTATGGCACATGCTGTCTTCAAAAACCAAAGTAGCCCACCAAGTGTTATGCTTCTTACTGACCAAAAGATATGAAGGTCCGGCAGCAGTGTGTCCACTGAAGCATGGCTCTGGGCAGCAAACCACTCCCTTTCAGCAGCATGAAGGATGTAACAAGACTGAGCTGAGTGGTTGCATCACTTAAAGCACATCATTCTCAGTGACTGTACTGTTTCCACATGCCACCAGCTGTGAGAATCTCAGTCCTTCATACCAGCTGGATTATCACCACCTTCAGCCCCAACTGGGCCAGAATGCAGTCCATTTCCTTTAAGGTCTAATTCCTTGCCAGCCAGTGCAGCTTGCAATTCTCTCAGGCAGGGTTCATGATTATAGGCAACAGAAACCTACACTGGCCGATTTAAGCAGAAACAGAAACTCATGAAGACTCGGGGTACTTCACAGGACCCTCAGAAGGGCTGGAGTCAGACACTCCAAGGCCACACAGTAGACCTGTCTGCTGAGGACACCTCAGCCCCACCACTCAGAATTAGGTGATCCAGCCAACACTGCTGATGGGACAGACGTGGCCATCTCCAGTGCTGCCTGCAGCTTGCTGTCAATGTGGCCAACAGAGAGAAGGTTATGATCCGGAGTCCTGGAAGCTTTGCCTCACTGGCTTCTATTCCAGATCCAGGGAGGGCACATCAATGGAGCACAGATCATGTGTTTACATTCTACCTGCATAAGACGAGGAAAGGGGGTATCTGGATTTCTTTCTGTAGTGGCAAATTGATGCCGCCTCACAATAGGGCCAAAGAGAAAATCTCAACACAGGCAGAGGGCCTAGGACACTACGTGGTCAAAGGGAGCCGCCTGGCTAGGTTAACCCACATAACCCTGACTTCCCCAGGTTTGGCTCTTATCTGTTCACACAGGATGGAAATCTCTCACTGTATCTGCCACATGTAAGGCAGGGCCACAGTACAGATTGCAGGCAGATAGTGTCTTACTGGTTTGTTGCCCTGGAGAATGCCTTTGTTCATAGGGCCACCATGCCACCGAGGGAAAGTCCCTGAAGCCAAGTCGGGCCACCATGAGGGCCAGCTTTCATGCCAAGGGTCTGGGCTGCAAGAACACCACCAGGGTGCCAGGGTAGTGGCCGACTCTGGGCAGAAAACAGGCATGAGGGAGAGAAGGGGAATAAAGTGCTTTACAGCCTGCTTAGGATGATACACAGGGATCCAGACTAACATTCAGCCCCCTCACCCCTGCCCTTTGTGACCATAGCACTTCCCGTGCCATGCGCAATCCTCTTGGCACAGCTGCATGCTAGTGCAGAAGAAGGGCTATGTGATGTTATCTGCTACTCCTGTCCTGTCTCTCCGCCCCCAGGCCATGAGAGCACATGTAAACCTCCCTCAGCTGGAGGCTATGGCATGCTGGCTTATGCTCTCCAGGCAAGCCTTCCTGGATGAGCACAGGTAACACAGTCCTGGCCCTGATTTACTCATCCTTGGCCTCTATCCAGCCTAATTGCTACATTTTCTGCCCTTCACACTGGCTTTGGCCCAAGTCTCCTTTCCATGTTTGAGGAATTCTGAAACCTACAGAGGCAAAGCAGAAGTCAGAGCAGCAGTCCTGGAAGTTGAGTCTGTCTCCCACTATGGTGATGTTTGTGCTAAAATGATCTACCTTTTTAGGACAAGACTCCAGCCCCCAGTGATGCTAGTATGTGCCCTTGGGACCTTACATATGGCAAATGGAGAACTGTATATCACGGAGGTCAGGGCATACCAGTTAAACACAGGCAGAGACCCAAATCCCACATAGACAAGGGGGAATTTTTACCTGAATAGATGTCCATGAACTGTAACAAGGCCACAGGGAAAGTTCTGGACCACAGGTGAGATGCCACTTCTTATGAGCAATCAGAGGCCTCTAGACTGAAGCCTTGCTTCAGCACCAGACTCACAGTCTATGTGAAGCTACTCAGCTTCTCAGAGGGACCAGGAACCAAGCATGCAGTCAGGTGCGAGCCCACACGAGGGCTGCTAGTCCCATAGGCAGAGGTGGCTTGGCCATCTCAGCTCATCTGTCCAGGCCTAGAAGGTCTCAGCCATTGTGTGCACCAGCCTGGTCAGACGGGTATAGAGTTCACTTGGGCTCTACTTACTCAGTCGCCTGCTTGTCCTAGATTCCACTGGAAGGACAAAGTCAGGAGCCACTTACAGGCAGGTTGATGCTCCCAGGGAAAAATAGATCCCTGGTTCTCATGTCAGTTTCATGCCTACTAGGAAGATCTTCCAACTGCTCTGTTGTGGAATCTACCACTTGTTTATTCTCTTCAGTGTCCTGATGTGAGGACCAGCTGCAGGGCCACTACTGGTCACAGTGATGTACTATGCTTTGCCTGTACATAGACCAGGGGCTTGCATCCAAGCCCTGTGGTCTCCAGGTTTGATTCTAGTTCAGCTTCCAGTAAAAGTCTGGTTCAAACAGGGACAGACTTGCCTTCAAACACCTTCTCCAAAACTTCTGGAAAATTCTGCTTCTAGTGGCTTCTCATAGCTGTCAATGTTTCAGGCAACATTAGTCTACGTAGTGGTCTTTACTGAGCTCTGAACAAAGTCCATGAGTTGGGGGTAGACAAGCCTAAGATGACAGGACCCCCTACTACCATCCTGGTCACCACCCTCCGGTCTTGCTGTTGGAGAGAGTTAGTTCTCCCAGCTCTCATCTTTCGCTTTGTGCCCACCACCCTCCCTACATACCCCACACCGCTCTGAAAGCCTCAGGATGGAGCAAGACTCCCCTGTGTTTGAAGGTTACTGTACTTGTGGCCTCAGTCTGATCTCAAATGGGACTGAAGCCCAAGGTGAGAGATGGCTTGGACATGCTTCACTTAGACCTGCCCTCTGCTAGAAACAGGCCCTGCTCTAGATCCCTGCTGCTGGGATTTCACTGTATCAGAGCAGACTCTGCTATCTGTGATCTCCCTACAGGGAAGGGGAGAGACTGGGAGGCCACCACACCCAGGAGAAATGCCTCAATAATTCTCTCTACAAAGGTCTAGTGCTGGGAGCTTGTTTCCACCTCCCAGATGATTACATTTCAGTGCTTGGAAGCATGACTAGAACACCAAGTACTTCAACAAATCTGAGCTAGGGACCATGAGATGCTTAGATGGACCCAACTGTCCCAGTCTTGTCCATGAGAGCCCTATGACTCAAGCCCTCCAAGGCAAGTTTCACTCTAGCAACAATGGTTTATGCTACAATTGTATGTCCTGTTTTCTGTTCCATGTTCAGTCAGAACTCAGGTCTATATAAAGAACTTAGAACCTCTAGTATATTGGTACCGTTTCAGCCTCTCCCCATCTCTTCTTCAATTTCTGCCATCCCCAGAACTGCTGCCTGAGCCCAGACGGTCAGATTCCACAGATACACCCCCTTCTTTCTGCTCATCATCTACACTCAGCTGATGACTTCTGCTTGAGTCATTGTTTCTACCTCCACCTTCGCACATCCTAGGGCTAGAATCCAAAGTCTACAAAGGTCCTGTCTCCCCAGGACTCTCCAGGCCTATAACACTTGTTTCTAGGGGATGCTGGTCTAGAAGCCCATAGGCAGACCAGCTTGTACCTGGAAATAAATACATGCTCAGCATTCCTAACCTCTGTTCTCTATTTTACTTCCAAGACCATTCCTTTGAAGATATAGCAAGGGTAGGGAGGGCATAGGACTCAAAGGTATACTGGTCTGTAACCCCTGCCCCTGCTGTGTATGATATGCTTAGGACATCCTTAGAGCCCAGGCAAAGGTCAGACACCACACCAGCCCAGCACCCTCCGCATCCAGCCTTAGCCTCCCTGGCCAGCCCAGACCAAGAGACCTAGCTGCTAGGGCCCCAGGCACTACCTAACCCAGTGTCAGAGACTCATATGCCACTCTGGGAGAGTTAGTGCCCCCTGCAAAGCTACAACTTTCTCCTCCTGTAAATTTAGGGAGCTTCCATCTCACTCTTGGATAGAGAGGAAGGCTGTCTAGATGTTAGACTGGTACATTTGACTTGCCCATGAACATAGACCCTAGTTCAAGGAGGAGTCCTGAGTCTAGACCACCATAGGATGGGTTCTGGCAATAGAGCCAGAGGGGTGGTCTGCCAGCCGGGAGCCAGAGCAGCCTGAGGAGGCAGGAGCCAGGCCTAGAGGTCAGAGGCCTCAGAGGCAACAGGTAAGGACACACTCAAGAACCCAGGCACCAGGCTGCAGAAGGAACATTAGGCAAACCTGAGGACCTGGAAAGGGATGGAAGAGAAAGATGAAGGAGCCCTGGAGAATACACTTCAGGGACAGCAAGGAATCGGGATGGGCCCTGGGACAGAGAGAATGCCAAAGTACAGAAGGCAGTCAAAACGCTTGATCCAAGGACCACAGGCTCCTACCCAAAGCAGGCAGGGAAGCTAGGGCCTATACCTGATGGACTTTTAGCAACTTGAGTGCAAGTTCAAGGGGAAGCATTTATGGAAGCGAATGGAGGGGAACCAGCAAGGCTGAGTAGAAGATGAAAACCTAAGCCATGTATCCTGTTCTGAGAGGGATGCTGCCATATACAGTGTACATTTGTTGAGCAGATACAGCCCTGTGAGCCAGTGGGTACCTAAGTATCCCTGCTTCTCATCAGAAGCTCAGCTGGGGAACACCCAGCCCTAACAGCAGCCTCAGCCCTGAAAGAAACTATGCAAGGTGCCAGCAGCCCCACCTTCTGCACAAGGCTTCTGTTAAGAGATGTTCTTCCCTATAAAGAAGTGCAATTCTGAGCACTGATTCAGAGTCAGAGCTTTCTGGTAAACCTGTCATGCCAAGTTCAGGCTTTACCTGGTACATGCCTGTTACAGCCCAGGGCTATCACATACTACTGTGACCTGTCATTCATTACACTGAGCTCCCTAAAGGCAGAGACTGGGCGCTCTATACCCAGGCTGTGACAAAGTCAATATCCAGTAGCCATGTGTGGAATTTTGATAGAAGATCCCCAGAAGTTTCTCAGGTTGAAGAGACAAGCAGGACCCTAGGTGATGTGTCTAGGGTGACAGATCTGGAAGGTCTCTGGAACAGATGTGTAAGACTTCTTTCTAAGTGACCTTGGCTATGAGAGCAAAGCAAGACAGAATAGCTCCTGGGATAATTATGCAGGACAGCAGTGACCAGGCCATGGGCTGACTGGGTCTCTGTCCAGATGAGAACCAAGTGCTTGTCTGCTGTGGTCTTCTGGAAGACCCTCTGCGCAAGGGGTATCCTTGAGATCCCACCTTCTCTAATGTGATGAAGAAGCAACAGTATTAAGGGAGTTTTGGCCTCCTCGTGATTTCCACCAACTCCTCCAACATGTCAAGTTCATAACCTAGTGCTTAGGTTGATATTCCACATACACAGCTGCATGACAAAAGTGACAAGTTCTTCCTATGTTAAGATCCTACAACTCCTGCGGCCAAGAGTTCTTAGGAGAAATGACCTGGGAAGAAAGGAGAGATGTTTCGATAAGTGAGTCTAGTTAAGAGGTATCCCTGACAAGTTCCAGCCATATTTATTCCTGCCAGCCAGGACCTGACCCACATGATTAGGGTGAAGAGAAGGGAAAACTGGGATTGAACAACACAGATTTAGACCTTAGATGCCTCAGCCTGGATTAGAAGCAAGCTGCAAGAAGTGAAATTTAGGGCTTAGAGGCAGGAAAGGCAAGACAGCTTTGAAGAGAGATCACTGGCCCAGCTGGGATTAGAGTGGATCTCAGGTGAGTCTTGGCACCTGGTGGAGCTGGGAGACAACACAAGCAAGCAGAGTGCCCAGATGTCAAGAGCCACAGCCACCACTGCCCCCGTCTCCATGGTTGGTAGGAACTGAGGTCCCAGGTAGAAGGGAAGGAGAACAAGTATGAAAGAACCAGGATGAAGACAAGGTTCCACATACAGCATTGAGAGGGCCAGGGGCTAGGATGCTCATAGTGAGGGTCCCCAGATGCCACTGCCTGCTGCCATTAACTCTGAAAAGACGGGAAATGAGTGAGACAAGCCATTGCATCAAATCCTGATCCGCAGCTGGAATAAGGCCCTGCTTCTCATCTGGATTCTAGAATAACCAAGTTCTCTCCACACCTTGGCCGTAGGGAGCCACACATCTGGGAGGTAAACTGAGGGGGACAGCCAAGATGGCTCCAAGAATTCTGGGGATGCCTGCTTCAGGCTGCGGGGTCCTTCCCAGAAGCCCACCTGGGATCCCGGCCTCAGGCCCTGAGGCAGATCCCAGGAGGCTTTCATCAGACAAGGTCAGCTGCCAGCTTCTAGCCGGCTCCTCTACAGTGTTAACACAGTGATAGGAACGGAACAGCAACAACTGAAAGGCTAATGCAAATTCTTCTTTTTCAGAAGCCTCATTAGCAGATATCCTTCTCTATCTTCAGCTCATCTGCCACTGGATCCTTTCCTTCCATAGTCTGTAGAGCGTAGTTTCTCTAGAAGAATTCCTCTCTACCCTATGACCTTTCCTAATTAGCACTTTTTTAAAAACATACATACAGGTAAGTAGCCCACTCTGTCTCATTTTGTCTGCTCTAACCTGACAGGCCACCCCCATCTTGATATTATGCCCAAGGTCTCCAGCAGCCTGTAAGTAGCTCATCCCCAAAGGATACTTCTGTTGTCACCTTTGTTGCTCCGTCTCCAGCTATAAACCCTCAGCAGAAGACGTGTCAGAATTTACAAGTTTAAGTTTTTTCATTCTTAGGCCTGCTTCTCAGGTTATAGTCTGATTTCACACTCTCAGATCTTTAGTTACCATCAGTATACCCGTGACTGGCCTCCAGCCTGGACTGCTCCTAGTCTCCAGGACCGCTCTGCCTGCCTGCTGGATGCCTTCACCTGAAGTTGGGCAACACAAACCAGATCGCCCTACACCGAATTTATCTTTGCCTCCGAGGAACTAGAACAATGTCCCAGCAATATCATGCTATGGACTTAAAGATAACTATCAGGTGACTAAAACTTTTCTGCTTCTCTCCTTTAAACCTGTTCTTCCTAAGCCTTTCTTGAACCCATCTATTTCACCCTTACTCCCCCACCCTAAGTTTTTGTTTGTTTCACACGAGAAACTACAACTTTCTAACCGGTCACCAGAAATTTATGTTGAAGTCCTAGCCTGTGTCTAGTCTGTAGGCCTAAATGATTTGGAGATAGGCAATCTACCCAAAAGAGAATTTAGAGTAATGATTGTGAAGATGATGAGAGAACCTGGGAGAACTTGGGAGAATGATGCACAGAGCAAGAAGTTAGAGGGCTTTAATAAAGAGTTAGAAAATATAAACAACCAAACGGTTGAATACAATAACTGAAGTGGAAAATATACTAGAAGAACCATATTGCTAATGTGTGTAAGTATGTATCCTACCACAATACTACCACAAAATAGGATCCCAGCTTAAGACACTGAGCTTATGAATTACACTTAGCACTCGATCTAGAATGATTATGTTCTACATTCATGTGATTGCATCCTGTTCTCTTTCATTGTACTAGTATGTGATTATTGAAAGCCTATAGGAACCAATACATTTCTTGAAGTTGACCATTTATATATGCTTGTCAGGGTAAAGATGTTTCTAGAACAGGAAAAGCCATCTATGTTCTTGAGATAGCAGTCAGTGTAGTGGAAAAAGACTCTTGGATGACACCATAAGCAATCATAGGAGGAAAGTTCTACAAAGATGTTTCTCCTTTGAGGTGTGGGGCTCCTCACTATATGTGCATACACAGCAGGAGAACAGTCCTGGCGAACAACGGTGAAAGCTAAAGAAAATAGGGTCTTAAGAGATTCCGTAAGATCCCAGACTGAGGACTTGAGCCAGATGAAAACGAGACTAATTTTGACACTGGTGGGGAGCCCCAGCCAGGGTTGTATGTGGGGATCAGGCATGACCAAGGACAGTCACACCAACCTACCTGACCAAGAGGCTACATCTAGCTTAAGGGAAGCAGTGATGAGGCTGCCTATTTGAAGCAACAAGCAAGCATTAATAAGGGGAAATAACCAAAATAGAGCAATCCCAAACCATCCTGATGCTCTACATATCCTAGAGCCAAAAGGTGAGAACCAAAATAGTCCAAATGGGCCCATTTTACAGGTGGCAGAGTGTAAGTAGGAGATCCCCAGAGTGAAGAACACCCTGAGTCAACAGGCAAAGAACAGAATTTAAAGTGTTTCCAGCAAGGAGAACATGGCAAACATCTAAGAGACTCAATAGCTTAATGACACCATCTGTGACAGGCAAGAGATGATCCAAAAGGATTTGAGACCTCAGACCCATCTAGAAATGACAGAACTGGCCACCATGAGCCAGTTTCTTATCCCCACAGCTACATATCCAGGTATACTGTGTTTTATGTGAGACAGGTGAGAGTCTTTCAAAGACAAGAGACTGTACTGGACTCGAGGGATATCAAATGATATATCTGTATCAGTCCCAGATGCTGATTCTAGAATAGCCCCTCAGGACTTGGAGGAAACTCCCATGATATCAGCTCAGCCAGGTTGACCAGTAGACCCAACAGCCAAGCTTGAAAGGATTCTGGAAATAGGGTTTTCTTTGTGAACCTAGGAAGGTTCTTATACATATTTGTTAGAAAGTGTTTTATACATATTTGTTGAGTCCCTATCAACTAGACAACCCCAGGTCCCATTCATGGCCATGACCCAAGCCTTGTCCAGATGACCAACTCACCCTCTCCATGGTGTCCCTGCATAGCCAGCTTCCTTAATACCATGGGACTCACATCATTTAGCACAAGATTCCTCTATTGACTGTCACCAGCCTTTCTCTTAATCCTTCTGCAATAGCGCTCTGAAGGGCTAGAGCAAGAGTCTGGATTTTTCCTACTTATGAATTAACCCGGACAGCACCCCACCAGAATCCCAGTGCTGCTCCCTGTCTACTAGGGTAAGTGCTATTCCCAGTTTGAACTTTAAGGCAACATCCATGAAGATGAAGCCTACCCCTTATGGATGGTAACTATAAACCATCAAAGGTGAATCCAAGGAAACTAGCCACCCCAGCTGAGTCAGTCCTTCAGAGTCCTAAACTTGAGACCCCTGACTTGCCAAAGTCCAAGAGGCCCTAATCTCTTCACATGAGATCATTTGAGTCATCCGTATGACCCCCAGGGGCTGAGCTGCCTGGGCCAGTTTCTGTCAGAGAGATATATACCATTGGAAAAAACTTTTTATACTGCTTCCAAAAATCCCTTGCCATTCACCCCTAGGACTAAGGGGCCAAGTCAGTTGTCCAAAGACCAGAGATGGCTAAAAACCCACATGGTGACACACTTAGATCTCTAGCCATTAGCCTTGCAGTATCAGCCGTTTCTGATGAAAAGTTACAACATAATATACCCTCCGTATCTGTGAGTTCAACTTCAGGGAGAAGTAGCTAAGGGCATACCTGTCCTCTGATTTGAATCTCACATTCTCAGGTTAGAGAATTGATGAAAGCCTGAATATCTAATGACTAAGGAATCTCATTCATAACCTGGAGGTTAGCCCAAGTTGTGAGAGTTGTACTCATACCAACACCTGCCTGACAGACACTGGCCATGTATGTAGGTGCAGAGTAATCAAGCGCATTTTCAACAGTCTATCCTGACAGACTGTGCAAGGGCCTATTCTACACCTATTACAAAATGATGAGGGGAGGGTATAGCGCAAGTTGTAGAGTGCATGCTTAGCATGCATGAGGTCCCATGTTCAATCCCCAATACCTCCTCTAAAAAATAAACCTGATTACCTCCCTCCACCAAAAACAAAACAACAAAATGACCTACGGAAAGGTAACTCTTGAACAATATCCCACATTCAGAATCACAGAATACCCAAAAAGAGAGGACTCGCTGAGGGAACAGATCTGTGCTAAGCAGACCAGAGAAACAATACAACTGCATCCCATTCTGAAGCCCAAAGTCCCAGGGACAGGAGTCCGTTTCAACAAAAGAAACCAGGTTTTAGAGCCTGTGGATAAGTTGGACCACAGGAAAAGAGAAGACCCTTGTTCAGTAGACTAGAGAAGAGATAAAAGCTACACCCCATCCTGAAGCCCAAGCCCCAGGGATAGAGTTCTCATTTCTACTAAGAAACCAGGTTTTAGATCCTGCTGAGATCTTGGACCACAAGAAAGGGTCAGACTGGTGTTCAGCCAACCAGAGAAGCAATACAAGCTACACCAAATCCTGAAGCCCAAAGTCCCAGGGACAAGGTTCCAGTTTCTACAAAAGAAACCAGGTTTTAGATCCCGCAGATAAGTTGGACCACAGGAAAGGAGAAGACCTGTGCTCAGCAGACCAGAGAAGCAATATAATCTACACCCCCATCCTGAAGGCCCAAGTCCCAGGTTCAGAGGTCCTAGGTTTCCAGGAAAAAACAAAACAGGTTTTATTCTGAGAGAAGAAACTGGTCCAAGTGAAGGATCAGATCTGTGCTTGGAAGCAATATAAGCTACACCCCACCCTGAAAGCCCAGTTCTAGCAACGAGGTTCCAGATATACAGGTTTCTACAAAAGAAACCAGGTTTTAGATCCCGCAGATAATTTGGACTATAAGTTGGACCAGCAGGAGGGATCAGACTGTGCTCAGCAAACCAGGAAGCAATACAAGCTATACCCCTTTCTGATGCCCAAATCCCAGCAACAAGGTTCCCAAGTTTGTACAGAAAAATCAGGTTTTAAAGCCCGTGGATAAGCTGGACCACAAGAAAGGATTAGGCCTGTGCTCAGCAGACCAGAGAAATACAAGCTTCATTCCATCCTAGAACCCAAGTGCCAGGGACAAAGATCCCGTTTCCATCTAGGAAACCAGAGTTTTCAATCTCACAGATAAGTTGGCCCACAGAGGGAAAAAAAAAAAAAGAAAAAAAGAAAAAAAAAGTCAGACCTGTGTTCAGCACTACCCTGTCTTAAAGTCCAAGTCCCAGGGAAAGGGATCCCATTTCTACTAAAGAAACAAGGTTTTAGATCCCATGGATAAGGTGGCCTACAGGAAAGCATCAGACTTGTGCTCAGCAGACTAGAGGAGCCATACAAGCTACAACGCATTTTGATGCCCGAAGTCCCAGGGAGGGAGGATTTCTAGGAGAAAAACAACAAAAACAGGTTTTAGTCTGAAAGAGGAAACTGAACCAAGGGAAGGATCAGACCTGTACTCCACAGACCAGAGAAGCAGTACAAGCCACACTGCATCCTATGCCCCAATCTCAGCAGCAGGGATCCCAGAAAAACCAGGTTTTAGATCCCATAGATAAGAAAGGATCAGACCTGTGCTCAGAAACAATACAAGCTACACCCCATCCTGAAGGCCCAAGGCCCAGGTTTAGAGGTCCTAGATTTCAAAGAAACAAAAACATTAAAAAGTTTTAGTCTGAAAGGAGAAACTGGACCAAGGGAAGGATCAAACCTGTGTT
This sequence comes from Camelus dromedarius, assembly GCF_036321535.1. Classification (NCBI taxonomy): domain Eukaryota; kingdom Metazoa; phylum Chordata; class Mammalia; order Artiodactyla; family Camelidae; genus Camelus; species Camelus dromedarius. The sequence goes on along the minus strand of NC_087443.1, from coordinate 32,869,528 downwards.
CCACAGACCAGGGAAGGAATTCAATCTATACCCCATTCTGATGCCCTAAGCCCTAGGGTCAGGGTTCCCCTGTTTATCAAAGAAACCAGGTTTTAGATCCCGCAGCTGAGATCTTGGACCACAGGGAAGGATCAGAACAGGGTTCAGCCAATCAGAGAATATAAGCTACACCCCATTCTGAAGTCCTAAGTCCCAGGGACAAGATTCCAGCTTCTACAAAAAAATCAGCTTTTGGATCCCGCAGCTGAGATCTTGGACCACAGAAAAGGATCAGACCTATGTTCAGCAAACCAGAAAAGCAAAACACCCCGTTTGATACCTCAAGTCCTAAGTTCCAACATGCGGTTGTGTTTTACTTCTGGACCTATATCCTAGGGAACACATGTGGATGATGAAGACATCAGAGCACTTAAAGCACTTAGACCTGGGCAGGTTCCTATCTGAGGAAAGCCAGAGGAAGTCATCTTAGGGGACACAGGGATGTAAGTGACTTATATTCAAGTCTGCCAAGTCCATCTGGGCCCAGGATACCAACTCATCTCTAAACCAGAATGCTAACCTGAAACTTCACTTCCTCCTAGAGGTGGAAGATGTTTTTATCTATATACGTGTGACACCTTGTTGAGCTCCATATCTAGGAGTTCCCATATTTCTGCCCTCATGAAGATAGTTAGAAGACTTTCAGAGATTTACATGTCCTAGATATACTTGGATTTCAAAAGCACGTGAGAGTCCCAAGCATACCCTGCTGGACTTTACACCAGTACTGCAGAAAGACTTTCCTATTTTATGTTAGTGAGATGCCCTGGAGGACTGATAGAGCTCCTGGGGCCCTCTCCATTCAGCCAGTACATTCAGGTCCTCGGTAGCAGAAGTGTCCTTCACTCACCTAGCAGCACTCCCTACTGCTGAGTTTCACTGATTTGCTGAAGCTGCTGCTCTAAGTCCCCAGCTCCACTTTAGAACCACTTGTTGCCATAGACCTTAGAGACCAGGGTAAGAAGGAAGTATGTCACCAAGTTATGTCTGTTGGAAGGACTAAAATGGTGGGAAGCTAAAGTCATACTGAGGAATGCCAATAGTCCTCAGTGGTCATTAATCTGGTTACAATACCAATACACCGTTCTGTGAGAAGGCCAGCCATAAGAAGAGAGACTGTCCAGTAAGAAATTACGGATACAATGACTCTAGACCAGATAAAGGTCTTCCCAAAATCCTAGATCCCAAGAGGGTAGATCCCACAGCCAAGACAAGGCAAGACAGCTTGGGAAACATGCCAGCCTAAGCAAGAAGGGATACAGCTAGACTGACCCAGGCAGAGCTGAGTAGTGAGGGTCAGATGCTTTGGAGACAATGGATAGCAGGACCTGGGATGGGGCAGCTTAGAGGCCAGTCCAAGTAAAGAAAATATGAACTTGTAGCACATCTCAGACAACTAAAATATAGCGAGTACAGAAGTCTGCTGCTGTCCAGAAGAAGAGTCTGGTGGAATGGGCCCTAGAATCTGGAGAGGACTGGCAGGGAGAAATGCAGGTAAGGAATCAGTTTAAGGTGGGCTCCCCAGCGGATCAGATTTCCAGTATGCAGAACAGTATGTTCTCCAAGACAGCAACTATGTGAGGCGATGGATGTGGCAAGCTGATTGTGATGATTAACAGTGTACTTCATGTTGTATCCTTTGCAATTTGGTCCATTCTACCTCAAGATTGAGCTTCTAGGAAAGAGGTAGATGTTATTGTGTCACGAAAAACAAGTCCATAGGAAGCCCTCATGATAGAGAGAGAGGGAAAGGCGTGACTCAAGGAGATTTTAGGCCATGTGATGCTTTGCATTCTCTGTACCACTGGACACCGTGAGCCACATGCTTGGCCAGCCACTGCCACATGGTGATTCTACATATGTTCTTAACAGGGACAGTATCTGAAGAACAGAAGCTCTGAAAGCATTAGACTTTCTCCTCAAACAGTCCTATGTAGGTGATGGGAAAAAACAGGGGGATCTGACCCCAAAGTATTTGATCCCACAGAGCTAGGTTTAAGTATATTAGACTTTTAGTTTTATGGTTCTACCTGCAGTAAGCTTGAAAGTTGCCACTGTCCTGGCAGGTTGAAAAGCTCAGCAGACCATAAAGTTTTCTGGACTCATAAGAAACGAGGACATATGATGTAACATTGTCAAGATTAGGGAAACAGACTAATACAAGAAGCAACAAGTTACCCAAGCAGAGGTTCAGAAGCTGAAACTGGTATGAGAACGTGTGAGGGGAGAAGCTCAAGTTTAAGTGAGGTTGCTGGAGGCTTAGTGCTGACAACTCAAAGACTCCAGAAGGACACTGTCACGTGGTGACCCATGGATTGTGGCATTTTCCTCCAAGAACTTGACCGGGCTCCCGTCGTCAATAGAGGGAAAACATCTGGCTCTGGCAGAAAGAAGGGAAAAGGAACCATTGTGAAATATGCCAGAGCATTGTTCCTAACAAGGCCTGCCCTCAGGGGAAACTAGTTAACTAGTCCTTAACTTGCTGGAGTATAAGAGCCTAACTGACCTGGGGAAGGGAAATACTCAATTCCAGCTCACTCCAGCCAGCCTTTCCCACCTAAGTCGGAGAGGAAAGCAAGATACTTGTGACCCTATGCCTCTGGACAACTTCACCAGGATACTAAAACTTGATTACAAGACTACAGAATGCTCCCCTCCCCACGTCACTACCACGTTACTGAGGTCCTGGTTACCAGTTCTGTTTTCCTAGTATATCCTGTTTGGCTATCAAGGAAAAGTTACAAGGCATACTGGAAGGCAAAAAATGTCTTAAAGAGAAAGCAGACCTCAGAACCAGACATGCAGGAGTTTTGGAATTAGCACATTAAATCACAGTTAAACACACAGTCTAAGGACTGTAACGCATAGAGTAGACCACATGTAAGAACAGACGGTCATGAAATCAGATGGAAATCCTAAGAAACAATGCTAGAGAAAAAAAGCTACAATAACAGCAAAGAATAAGGCCTTTTATGTGCTTAGTAGACTGGACATGCTTGAGGATGAAGTGAGTTACAGGATCAGTAGAATCCTCAAAAACTGAAAGAGCAAGTAGAACAAAGACTTTTTTCAGAACATGTGAGGACTAGGGCAAGGTGTAACATACACATCATGGAACTACCAGGAACAAAAGGAGTTTCAGGCAATAGTGACTGAAAGTGTCTCCAAATTGATGTTAGACACCAAACCGCACATCTAGGAAGCTTAGCACACCAAGCAGGAGAAATGACAAGCCAAAGTTTAAGTTACAGAAAAGTCAAAAGAAATTCCTGCAAGCACCAAGAAAAGGCACCACAGAGAAACAAGGTTAAGAACCATACCCTACTTCCCCAACTATGCAAGCAAGCAGAGTAGAGTGAAATATTTGAAGTGTTAAGAGAATGCTGTATTTCACAAAATTATCCCTCAGAAGTGAAGGACAAAGACGCAAAACAAATTGAGTTTGTTGCCAGTAGACTTGTCTTGCAAGCGATTTGTTCCTTCAAAAGGAGATACAGGTCAGAAACTCAGATCTACACTAAAAGGGAAGAATAAGTGTAAGTGAAAGTCAGTTTCTTGCTATGAATCAACAGTCATGTTAGAGTAATGGTTTGATTATGTAAGCTTATGTATGCTTACGTACATGTATATTACACGTGAATGAGCGTATAAGCATGACAGATACAAAAGATGGAAAATTAGGGTTAATTTTAAGGTACTCATTACCCGTGAAGCAGTATAGTCTTATTTCAAAGCAGACTTGTAAATCGTATACTCTAGGGCAATCACCAAGTAGAAGATTAACTGGTATTTTATGGAGAGCAACTAGAACCATAAAATGCTCAATTTAAACTACAGAAGGTAAGAGATAAAGACAAAAATTGGAAGAAAAAGGGCAACAAATATCGAGCAGTAATGAATGCAGTAGATGTCAACCCCTTCAATTACATTGAGTGCCAGTGGCCTAAAGGCACTGCAGATCAGTGGATCAAGACACATGACCCAGCGAAATGTCGTCTGTAAGCAATGTGACAACATACTAGTGGATGAAGATACACCACACCAACAGGAGTCAGAAGCAAGCAAGAGTAGTTTTCAGACAGAACTGACTCCAAAGTAAGTGAAGTTATGAGGGATCAAGGAGGGCATTACATAAAGGGGTCAGTTCTTCAAGAAGACCTAACAATTAAAGTGTACACTTTAACAGTGTCAAACTAAGTGAGGCAAAAAAAAAAAAAACCTGATAGATGAGTCTTCTATTATAGTCGGAGACCTAAACCTTTCTGTCAGAAAATAGACCCAGCAGGCAGAAAATAAGAACATCACTGAACTCCACACCCATCAACTGGCTCTAAAGGACATCTCTAAGCTACTTCGTTCAGTAACAGATTTGTTTCTCAAGCTTACATGGAACAGTCACCAGCATAGGCCACCTTCTTGGCCATAAGATAACTTAACAAATTTAAAAATAGAAATCATAATTTCTGCTCTCATACTACAATGGAATTAAACTGGAAGTCAGTAATAAAGCTGGAAGAGGTTCAAATGCTAGGGATTGCACATCCTCCTAAGAAACACAGCTCAAAGAACTATTTTCACTTAGATGACACATAACCTATTAAAATGTTAGTGAAGGCAGTACTCAGAGGGAGATTTATAGCATTGAATGCATGTATTAGAAAGGGTCTAAAAGTCACTTAAATTCCTACCTTGGGAAACCAGAAAGAGCAGATTTAGTGCATAGCTAGTAAAGGATTAGAATGTACATCTATGAAATTAATAACAGGAAGTCAGTGAAGGGGGTGCAAAGTCCTAAGGGAACCAAGAGCTGATTCTTTAAGAAGATGGGTAAATTTCTAGCCAGGCTAAGAGAAGACATTAATATGAATGACGGGGTATCACTACAGACAATGAACATTTAAGGAAATGGTTTCATCCTGTCTTTCAGACAATAGAAGCAGAAGGAATAGTTCCTAACTCTGAGGCAAGTATTACCCTAACACCAAAACCAGACCGACATCTTTCCTCATACACCTCACCTAAGAGCTGCCTATGATCAGACTGATTAACAGATCCAGTCCAAGTGTAGGGAAGGTGTCTAGAATTTGGCTTCTTTTCAGTTATCTGGTTGTCAAGGGGTTCCTGTCTTACTGGGACAGCTCAAAGTTCTCTTCCTGGCTACAAAGCAGGCTTGGCAAGAGACCTACATCTTACCCCTGGTCTCTAGATAATTGGCTCTCTTCTAAGGGCCAGTTTCAGTGCCTCTCCTGCAAGCCCTCTTCATCTGGCCCCTTGGGAAGGACATATAGATCAAGATCCTTTAATTTCCCTTAATTTCGAACTTAAAGGGGCTCACTCCCCCAGAATCCCAATTCTGCCTCCAACTACTAGTGTATCCTGCAGCCTTGCCTCAGTTTTGAGAAACAAGAGCTACAAAGCAGTTGAGTTCCAGCTAGTCCTTTGAGAAGTTCTTAAATTCCTCTGGATACCCTGCCAGAAACCAGGGTAGCTTGGCAGACATGTATCTTCCAAATCAAACTCAAACTCTGACCTGACAGCACAGCCTGAGAGGTGTGAGCCACCTTCCTTGAGAATACCTGAGCCCTGCCCGACCACCAGGCTCTGCAGCCAGGCAGACCTTAAGCTTTGCCAGGCATGCCTTTGAACCCAATCCTAGAAGATGGCATAGGATACATGCTACCTCATCCAGGAATGTCAAGCCCAACAACTCATAGAGTAACTACCACAGACCAGAGTTAAACATACACTGAGTGTTCAACTGAACTGGCCACCCCTTAGTGCAACATTCCCTAGATGAGGGGAGCTGCAAGACTCACCACTGGACCTGGAAGCTCAGCTCTAGGCTTGAGTTAGATTTGCAGACCCTTGGGTCTCAGGTTGAGGGCAACTACAGTGCTAGGGACTGAACTTTGGCCCCTTTATATTCCTAATTTAGAGTTCTACCTCTGAATGTAGGTATTTGCAGATTGGGGGGGGGGGTTCTTTACATACATAGGTTTACCTGGAGGTCATTAGGGTAGGCCCCAACACAATAGGGCTGATATTCTTATGAAAAGGAGTAATGTAGACATAGGGGGAAATGCCATGTAAAGATGAAGCCAGAGATCAGAGAGATGTAAGCTAAGGAACATCAGGGTGTTCGCATGCCACCTGAAGCTAGGTGAGAGACCTGGAACAGATTCTCACATCCATCAGAAGGTACCAACCTTGCTGACACGCTGATCTCAAACTTCCAGCCTCCAGAACTGAGGATTTTCTATGGTCCGAGCTGCCCAGCTCGTGGTACTTTATTACGGCAGCCCTAGTAAAGAAACAAAAGATAGAACCTGCCACAATCAGCCTGGAAAGACTGGGGCAGCAAATACAAGCTCTGCCTATACCTATTCCTCAGCCACGCTCTTAGGTATGGAGTAAAGGACAAGCCAGGCCTGAACTTGACTCTTCTGACAGACCACAGATGCCAAGAGACCATTCTTTAAGTATTATGCCATGTTTAAATGGGGTGTAGGTCCTAAGAAAAACTATATTCCAAAGGTCCAGAAGTTTTTCAGAACCCAGGAAAGGCTTCCTTGGAGGAGAGACAGGTCCTGTGCTCAGCCAAGTAAGAAACAGATCCAGGTTCAATTCTGATGCCACTGGCTACAACTGCCCTTGTCCTGTTTCTCCAAAGGTCTGAGACAGATGTCTTTGGGAGAAAGAACAGAACTTAGACCAGGGATGAAGCATCTCTATATAACCTTACACAATGTAGAGCAGAGCAGGAGCTGGGGCATAAGCAGACACCCAGGACTTTCCAGGATAATGGCCAGCAAATCAGTTAACGTCCTCAGTAGAAAAAAATACAGTCCAGTCAGGCCTTAGATGTAACCAAGTTCCATATACACAGCCTTGGGTCTAGCAATGAGCTAGAAGGCCCTAAGTTGACACATGCCTTCACACCAAGGACTACTGGTACCAGAGAACATCAAGCCACAGCAATGACCTCAGACCTGAGTTTCTTAACTTCTCTGCCTGGTACCTCCAAGATGGTAGCCAGCTTCAGGGAGACTCTCCAGCTTCTGGGTTCTAGTAATTTTCCAATCATCTAGGGTGAAGGAGGCCCTCAGAATCGTGTAACGCTGCTTGTTTACCATTGAGGGCTATCAGGAGAAAAACCATAAGGGGAAACAATACCTATAGAAGAGTTCATTTTATTTATAGGGAGGCCACCAGGCTGAAATCTGGGACCAGATGCCATCAGAAACCTTCAGAGTGACTTTTCAGCCTCAGAAGTAGCCGAGACTCCATTCCAAACCGAGACCCTAGCCATATGCAAAGAAAGCCAGGCATGAGTTCTCAGCCAATGCTGGCCAAACCCAGGTGTTCTTGCCCATTCTTTATGTATGGTGAGATATAGCTGACCCTATCAGAACCTCATGTCAAAAGGTCAAAAAGATCAGATCAGAAATGAGACCTCACTGGAAGACTAGATCCTAGACACAGCAAGGAAGCTACAAGCTGCTTTGCCTATGGGCCATTGCTACATGGAATAATGCTGTTCTCTAGTTGATAGAACCATCCCAGGTAGGAAGGAGAGATAACACATTTTCAACCAGCAAGGCCTTCTGAGGCTAAGCTTTAAGCAGAATCAGGACAAGGAATCATAACGTCATCAGTAAGAGTGTCAGAATCCATCTTCTGCAGCCACAGGGTAGAATGGTACTTGTTAAGTCCAAGGTTCTAGGATGATTTGAGGACAAGTACTGCATGGCATCAAATCCAGCCATGAGCAACCTAGATGTCCACTGACAGATGACTGGATAAAGATGTGGTATATACATACAATGGAATACTACTCAGACATAGAGAATAAAATAATGTCATTTGCAGCAACATAGATGGACCTGGAGATTGTCATTCTAAGTGAAGTAAGCCAGAAAGAGAAAGAAAAACACCATATGATAATCGGTGAGGCAAGGCATTCTTTAGCCAATAGTTCCCTGTATCCAATTCCGAGTACACTGTAGATCTCAGTAGCAAAGGATCTAGCCTTATCCCACCTACCTCCCTGCACTCCCAGGTGCCAATTCCAAACAAATGCGATTATCCCCAAACACCTCTGACCACAGCCATAGACATCAGCAGAGGCTCCCTCTGATCTCAGGGATCTGCTTCATACCTGTTCTTCCCTAGGCTGCTCAGAGAGCACGCCTACCCCTTTGTGAGGCCCCTCCCAGGCAGTCGAGTGTCACTACCCATGTAACGAGCTTCAACTAGTCCCCAGCATTTTTTGTAATAGCCCAAAACAGGAAAGCCGTGAGTCCAGCAATAGATTACAATAGTTAACATCCATACACCAGGGTAGTCTTTAGCAGTAGACATGAATTACTGCTATTTGTACCACAGATAACCCTCTAACACTTGAGGCTTTAAGTACTATGAGGTTCTTACCAAATTCAGAGGCAAGACTTACACAATCTATGTTGATCTTTTCTTCCTGAGCATGAGGGGCTCAGAAAGAGCAGGACTCTGGAGCAATCAGGAAGGATTCCCCACCAAATCCCAAGCTGTCACAGAACCTCAAGGACTTGTGGGCTTATAGCTACCCAAGTCTATCAGCTTCACTGAGCCCCTGAGTTTGGGGGCGGGGCAGGGGAAAGGTCAAACAGTACACTGCAAGCAAAAGCTCCATGTCCTCAGAATAGGGTGCAGTTCAAAGATCAAAGCCTCAAGACAGCAGTACCCCCCTTATCCACAGGGTATACATTCCAAGTCCCCCAGTGGATGCTTGAGAATATTATTGAATCCTAGGTATACTTGCTATGTTTTTTCTTATATCTACTCATAAGATCAATTAAGCAAAGTGATGAGTTTTAATATCCTATAAGAAAGCTGTATGTTCTCCAATAGAATTACACAAATTTAATGCTTTTTCCATCTTAGATGCTTATCATGCACTATGACTGTAGCTTTTGCAGTCTGAGGTACAACAGCAAGACTAGAATGAATTTCTCTCTACCACCATTTCGAGTTTCCTTCTTACCATACATCTTAGCAGCATCAGCATAGGATTTTTTCCAAGTGAAGAACTTTCACCTTTTCACTTAGAGGAAACACTTTATTGCTTCTTTTGCAAATCCAAATGCTAGCATCACTACTTGTGTTGAAGTGACCCCCCCCATTGAAGTAACCTTTACTTAATGGTCCCACAGAGCATAACAGTTGATCACAGCCATCACAGCCCAACAGTTGATCTGATAACCAAGAGGCCACTGAGTGACTAATTGGCAGGATATGCTGGACAAAGATGATTCACATTTGGGATGGGATCATGCTACTTGGAACAGCATGCAAGTTATTTCTAGAATTTTCTATTTAAGGTTTTCAGACCACAGATAACTGAAACTGTGGAAAACAAAATCACAGATAAGCAAAGGAGAAAGGACTACTGGACATCTTTGCCCTCAGCCAGTTTTTTCAGGTATTCCACACTCTAGTGCTGGTGGCTCAAACTGAACTGAACATCCATGGCATCAAGTTAGCAGTCTAAGCTCCTCCACCTGCAGTGTTTCCCTAGTCAAGGTGTTCCTGTCAAGATCTAGATACAGTTAAACCAAGTACACACCCAGCAGATTCAAGCGGCAAGTTGAGGAAGCTAGACCCACTAAAGGGCCCATACATTAGTAGTACCTTCTTCAGCCTCAAGTGCCACTTGACCCTCATGAGCAGGAATTATAGGAAGTGGAAGAGGCCAAGGCCGCTGCTTTCTATCTTTCCCAAGGGCCACACAGAAGCCTAAAGGTCAGGTTGCTAATAGTGACATGGGGGAAGTCTCCCTGCTGGGGTTAGACTTAGAGGGGAAAAGATGGCTGAAGTTTGAGTTTCAGATAGGCAGCAGGTAAAGCTTGTTTGAGCACGTGCTTGCATTTCATCTGTTAACCCTATATCCTGACGACAGTGGTCACCTGTGCTTTCTTGCTGGACAGACCCAAGGTATCATGGGAGGTGAAACATCCATGACCTGTGTGCAAACACTGTTACATGGAAGGCAAGATGTTCATTGAACATATTCAGTATGTACAATCTTGAGAAGCTTCCAGTTGATACAGACCACCACAAAGTGACACTTCCTTGGCTCAAGAAAGTGAAGAATCCCAAGGAACTTGAGAGCCTCTGGGCTCGCACCTAGAACCACTGCCCTCCACCAGCCCTCCACCCTGCTGGCCATGGACAGGTAACAGGTGACATTTTCTCTGGGCTCTGCACTTGCAGTTCCCCAGTTGGTGACAACCACCTTAAGAGCCAGTATACAGGAGACACTTAATGGGAGACTTTCTCCAAAGTACACTTAGCCATTTAATCTGGTTCAAGCTGGGTGCACATCCTGTATCTTAACTGCTCCTCTGAAGTTGGGGCAAGTTCAGTAGCTCTTCAGTGGGAACATCTCCAGCTGATCATCACTGAATTAAGGCAAGAGGAGGAGGTTCCTTCTTAGTTTTCCTATTCAGAAAACAACCTGTCTCAGGAGCTGTTCCTTCTTAACTGGCACACTGTGAGTCACTGAACTCTTGGGTTTAGAAATGTTAGGAGAGGAACAACCATATCTACATATGATAGTGCTAGTAATACCCAAACCAGCATTCTTGTTTCCCAAACCAGAGAAATCTGCAAGATTGGCTCCAGGGTGAGGACATGAGACCATTCCAAAGTTAACTAGAACAGAACAGTTTTGTTTTCAGTACTTAAACCTAAGCCATAACAAATAAAAACTGTAAAGGTAGTGAATTAAGATATTATTTATCTTAAAAAGTACATATGATTAGGGCATCATTTGGTTACATCTCGATTTAGAGCAAGACTAAGTCATCAAGCAGGATTCCTTAGTTTTATACCTGCTTAGTCCTGAGGAACCAGAAGACACCTGGTTTGTCTTTTTCCTTGCAGGTTCTTAGTCATTTCGTGATTAAGAACATCTTTTCACTGAAGAATAGCACAGTTCTGTGAAAACTAGAGTTGCAGATTTCCATGCTAGAGATAGCACAATTGTGACAAAAGCAGGCACTGGAGCGCTAGGATTTGGTCCTTGATTGGGGAAAAAGGAGTGACCTTGGGTAAGTAACTTCTGTACTTCAGTTTCTTTCAGTTGTAAAAGTGATACATGCACATGTGTTCAGGAACCCTGATTAATTCAGTTAATCTCAAATATCTGAGACACTGCTTCAACTTGTGTGTGAAGTAGTTATTCTCTACACCTTTAAATGCAGATACTCTAAGCCGTTAGACATGTGAATTGCTTACTATTCACTCTAGCATATAAATTGCATTCAGATGCTATTTAACACCTGGCACATGAGCTCCATCAGTATGAGTTCTATGAAATGAGTATCTGAGCATGGTACTGTGAAAAGGAATGGTCAAGACTAATCTATACCTATTAGCAATCAGATGTTTTTACCCTGGATGTTTTACCTGGTTATTCACCAGGGACATATTTTATATATATATTAATTGAGAGGGGATCTTACAGGGCTTTGAGGGGTGCTGACAGTGATTTTTTGCTCTGAATGCCAGTTACATAAATATTTACCTTAGAAATGTATCCAGCTGTGTATTTGATTTGTGCACATTTCTCCACGTATGTTTTCCCTACATATAAAGATGTTCACATAGCCATATCCAAAGTAAGAGCAAACTACAGTTCAATGCATACTTTTAAAAAGAAGGGAGTTTCCCTAAGAGTAAGGCTGTGTTACCACTAACAGAGGGAGCCAGAATCAACAAGTCCAGGGTACTGACAATTCTACATAGTCATAGAGGTATTAGCTTTGTTAAGTTTTAGTGTTTCCTGTCACTCTTCACAAGTAGTTTAAGTTATAGCTGCTTTTCTACTTACTAGAGAGCTAACTTGGGAAGCCACAGGGCAGTTCCATAATCACTTTGCACCCAGGTGCACTAGGACTTTGAAATGGCTGATGGGAGCTCTAGATGGAGCCAGGCAGCTAACAAATGCCACATCACTTCCATACCCAGCCTGCTCCCACAAGTGTACTGGACCCACTCAGATACTTTCACATGGATTTTGTCTCAAAGCCTTTAGTGACTTCAAGGGTGAATTGAAGATATCTGACTTCCTCTTAACCACTGAGGTTTAAGATAGAGATAGTCAGCTTAGCAAGTTAGAAAAACTTAAGGCAGCATTTCACGTTTAATAGTATAGTAGGTTATGTGTAAGTAACACTATGCGTTTCAGACCTCAGCTTCAAAGGCTGGGAAGTCTCTCACATTACTATTCAACGTAGGTTTTCCTGGTTGACCTCCCTTGTACCTGTTCAGGGAATGCGGCTTTTCCCTACTGTGGCTTGACCCTCCCTGGAGTCTTCCATTAAACTAGTGGGTGTGGGTGTGGGTAAGAAGACAGTGGGACAATTATGGGCTAGACTTATAAGTAGCACATATTTCTGGTCACGTTCTACTAGCTGGAATTCACCACACGACCGTATCTAGATGCAAGGGAGGCTAGAAGCTAGTTAAGCTTGGTCCCCAGGAGGGAATTCACATGCTGGAAACACTAGCAATCTCTACCACAAGTGTCTATTCTGAAGATATGTTTAAAGTAAGTCTGATGTCTTCCCAAAGCCAGTTATCTTTAATATACCATAGTAAATCCTGTTTAACAGGTTTTATTGAACCATTAAACTTAAGCTATTAAGAAACTTGAGTTGTACCGATATGTATCTATAGGATCTTTTTAAGAGACTGCTTGTTTGGCATGACCAGTACAAGTATGAAATTAAGTGACTTTAGGAGTCAGTACCAAAAAGTCCCTGGTGCCCACTGGTTCTCAGCTTTTTCTTAGCATCGATAATCTGAAAAATCTTCCTAGAAAGCTGGTGTTAAGTTTGTTTTCTTTTAACCTGACAGCATTCTTTTGGGCAGGTTTCACTCTCCTGCCTATTTTGTCAAAGGCCAACACTTATGCTCCCAGGCAGCTTTGACCTACACAGACGAATACTGCTTTACCTGATTTGCAGATTTCTATAGAGTCCGTGTTCCTTGAACTCATTTGAACACCTGTAATGTCATGCATTCTAATTACTGCAGAACAGTGGTCACCAAGAGACTATGCTATGCACTTAATCTGATCTCCATGAGGCTATTTCAACCTGTTTCTAGTATTAGCTAACTGTTAATAAAACCAAGTCATTCATGGTTAAAGTAAGGAACTGGCAGGTAGAGGGAAAGAATCATCCATTTACACTTTTTTTTTTAAGGGATAGCTCTTTAGAGATAAATGATAGTAGAATGCTACTAAATTAGAATCCCTAAGAACTAAGTGATTGTCAGTGGCTGTTAACCTCAACAAGCAAAAGTAGAGGGGATATAAGTCTTGACATTACTATACAGTTACCTTAGTCTTGCCAAGAAGTAAACTTCAATCTCATCTTTTGGACCCAACCCCAGACTTAAAGGAAACACAGGAAAGAGGGGAATGTAAAGCAGAGATGCAGTTAGAGTCCCAAATGTGGGTGATTCTGTAGGACTAAAGACTCTGTTAAGAACTCCAAGGAAAGATCGAGTCCTATGTCTCAATGTATTTCAACCATTATATTATGTAGAGAGTTTTTTGGATCCTAGTTCCCATAAAACTAGAATGAACTAGAAAGAGCAAAATGTGAACTCTAAGTGTAATTGATAAATAAGTTTGTTTTGTTTAGGTGTGAGTAGTATTGTTAAGGTACCCCCTCTAACTCCCTTTCTGAGAAATACTAAGGTATTTATAGAAAGTTTAAGGTACAGATTTTTTTTTTTAATAAGTAGGACTATTCAGTCTGTTTCTAGGATACTAGGACATAATAGCCAATTAGACTTCCTCCCAAGTTCTTTTAAGGGCCCTTATTGATAGGGTGGGAAGGCTTCCTGGAACAGGATCTAGAACGTCACAGCCCATCCCTGATCTCCAGCAGAAGATTAACATAGCTCAGGCCAAAGTGGCTGAGCTCAAGTCAGGCTCTTTCAGCTAAGCACCCTATTGCTCTAACTCCAGCAGTAAGATCCTGCTTCCACTCTCCCCCACCGGAAGGGTAAAGGAGCACCTAACAAAACATGTAGGAGTATAAGGCAATTGCCCTAGTTCTCAAGGAAGTATGCAGCCAAGAGACTCCTAGATGGGGCAGTATTAGAGGCTAGTGCATCTTGATCATTTTCTCCCATCCTTAGCAACCACCTTCACATCTGTGGTCAACAGATTAATGGGCAGGTAGGTGTGAGAACATTGCACATCTACTTCCCCTCAGAGAACTGTTAGTTCTCTCATTAAGGTGGCAGTAGGAAATTCACCACAAGCCTAGAGCTGACCTGTAATCTATACCTCCTTAAGCAGTGGTCTCATAGAAAGGCTAGTGGTCAACCTGTGTCACGGACCCTTTGCTTTTCTCTATTATCTCATGTTTTAGGTAGACTTATGTCTTAATACTGGATTACCCATCATTGTTTATCAAAATGAGGTTATCTTACCTTGATAAGACAACAGAAAACCTATTTCTTCCTTCTATTGCCAGTGTTACATTTGGCTCTATGCCATGCCATCCCCATCAAGTTTCCATTTACACTATTAGAAGCATCTATAGATCCCAAGTTACTCCTGTTTTTGCAAATCCAGTAGATACTGCCATCCCATTCATCTTACTAAGCCTTCCACCTTGACTTCCTGAAACTCTGCTTTGCTTTGAGGTAACAAACTGTTTTTGCTCAGCAGTATTCGTATCCTGCTTCTCAGTCCTCCTCTGCCTGAATACTCACACAACCATTAAAGTCAAGGATCCTCAGGGCACCCCTCTTTGACCCACAGGCAGTTTCTGAAGTTGTTTGGTCATTATATTCTAGACAATGAATTCCAAGTAATTCCCTTCCTGGACTTTTGGGAGCTCCAAGTTCAGTTTTCAAATTACCTGACTGATGTTCATACTCAGATGTCCCATTGGCAGTACAAACCAAGCCTGCCCAAGACTGAATTAGTTATCTTTCCTGTGAACCCTCCAGCTCGTACTATTTTCTAATTTGTCAACTGAGAACATTCATTCTTAATTGTCCCTTCTCTCCTTACACCTAGCCACTAAGTCCTGTCACCTCTATCACTCAAATGTACTAAACCCATCTGTCCCCTTGTCTCCATATCATCGCTTCTAGCTAACATTGGCTTCCTAACTTGGACCTCCCGGCTTCTGTCCCCATAGTGCTTTTTCTGCCAGAGTGACCTTTCAGGAAACTGATAGCAACTATTTATGGCTAGGCTAACACGGCCTTCAACTCTGGGTAGGCGTCAAGGATTAACAACTATTCTAGCTACCTTATGCATATAAATGGGACACAGACGTTTACAGTATCTTTGAAAACAGACTTTAGATTAGCTTCCGAGTGTTGCCAGAGCAACACTACAGAACTTGCCAACCAGTAGAGCCAATACCTTTGCTATGACCTAGAAGGTGAGGAACTAGAGAACTGCCTGGTTTGCCTCGTTTCCCCAACATCTGCGAAGGTCGTGCCAAACACTGTAACATTAAAGAATATCTCCAGCTTTTTGGCTTGCCAAGAGAAGATCGCCTCAATTGCATCCAATTAGCAAAATCTAATTCTATCTAGAGTCTTAAGAAGAATGTGAGAAAGAAATCTTAAGAAGAATGTGAGAAAGAAATCTGAGAAATCTGAGAAAGAAATATGGGAAATAAATTTTCTGTTTTATGCGGTACAGGAAGAAGGCAGAATGGTCAGTAAAGAAGGTGCATGCACCACACTCACTGCTCCAACCTTGTCACTACTTTCCTTTTAGCCTCGTTTTGTGCTTCTCACCTAAGATCTTAGTTACACTACCTCATACCACCAGCCGTCCACCCTCCCACCTTCATACCCAGGTTGGCTTTAGAAGTCCATTACTGGACCACCCTGGAATATTGGAGGTAGAGGTATCCAAGGTTTCCCAAATATCCTTTGGGACTCACTTGTGAGACTCAAACTCACTAGGTTTAAGCAACAGGTCCTAGTATATCTAGGTAAGTCTTCTCTACATTCTAGCAGCCCCAGTGTTTGTTCTATGACCCAGGGTAGTGGTTTGTTGTGGTTTTGTTACTCCTTAGGGTACAGGAGCTATCCAGAGACCCCACCCTCATGGTCAGACATAGGGATGCTTTCTAATCATATAGGAACTGTTAATATTAAGAAACAGCCCAGCTGACTAATAGCAGTGTACTATTTTATAGTCTCACCAGCAGTTTATGCAAGTCCAGTCTCTCTGCTTGTGTCCATTATAGTCAATCTAACAAGTGAGGTGATTTGTAGGTTGCCTATGTCAACTCATTTGGGTCCTTCAATGCCATGTGCACCCCTTTATTTCTGCCCCTGTCTTTACTGCCTATCAACCATGCCCCTGAACCCTACTCCTCGAGAGTTTAGCTGATGCTTTTATTGGTAAAAGTTAAAGCTAAATCAAGTAATATCTTGTAATACAGGTCAACTATCAAATATAGTATTTGGTAGCAGCTTTCTACCTAAAGGCTTCCCAAAGTTAGATACTTAAATTTCATTGATCAGCACTACGTAAACTTTTGTGGTCAGTTTTGATGGGGAGCACTAACTTTGAAACACAAATATTTCTTAAAAAGCAAGCTCTGGTTTCCTTACTAGTAAACTTGCATGACTACTTGTATTCAATTTTTTATTTTATAGCCAAGTCTTGAAGTTTTTTTGTCATTGGTACCTATGTAATATCCTCAACTTTGCCTCTTAGCCCACAAAAGATGTAAAATACTTACTTTGTGGACCTTCACAGAAAAAGGTGTGCTGATCTATTTTAAGAGGAAATATCCATGAAACAAATTCTAAGCCTGCTCTGATATTAGCAATGTATTTCACTAATATATTATCTCATTTCCACCTCTTCAAGGTAGTACAAAAATCTCACCCAAACCCAGGCAGAGTGTTGCTTTTGAGAATGTGACCAGAAGCCAAAACCAAAATAAGGCC
Source organism: Camelus dromedarius (assembly GCF_036321535.1). Classification (NCBI taxonomy): domain Eukaryota; kingdom Metazoa; phylum Chordata; class Mammalia; order Artiodactyla; family Camelidae; genus Camelus; species Camelus dromedarius. Next base: position 32,852,494 of record NC_087443.1, on the reverse strand, counting down.
ATTTGGACTTAACTGACCAGGAACAACCAGACATTAGCCAGTTTAGGCTAGAGGGAGTTGTAAGCCCAAACCTCAACATGCTTAGCTAAGTTTGTCTGCCTTCATTTGCCATGAAGTGGTCTCTTGCAGTTTCCCTAAGCCTCTCATCATGAAGCATTTCCAAAGTAAAGATACAGCCACTAGAACAGGCTGTGAAGACATCACACGTGAATGAGCAGACGGGCACGGGAGGTGTTGTCATGTCACAGCCCTGCAGCCTTGTTCACTAGCACAACTGTATTTTAAGCTTTATGTGTTAATTCCAAAAGTTAGCTACTCCTAGTTATAAGACCAGCTCATTTGAGAGCTGGCAGGTCAGGTGGCAGTTCAGAGCTGCATAAAAAACACCAGTTTCACGTTCAGTCTTAAGTACATCTCAAACCAAAGGCTCAGACTTTCTCCACGAGGCTGGAATGTTCTGTCTTGACACTATGGTATTGGCAGAAAAGTAGATTCTATCCCCTGTCACCTTTTACTCTACTCCGCAGATTATTGATGTTTATAGCCTCGTATGTTCATGAAACTTCTCTAAGAAGGTATAGACACTTGACAGAACAAGCAGTAATTTTTAGGTCTGTGGACATAGCAAGTTGTCCCCAGTTAAATTTGAGAAGTCCGATTTATGTGTCCCTCATTACAGATGGGTTACATGTCTAGTTTAAGTCCTACTCACCATATTCATAAAACCCCATTGATTCTTATAGATCTAGGATACCCAGTAAGTTCTTAAAAGTCCAGAAACAGAAGCAACTATTAGGCCAAAGATGACCTTTCAAATAAGTCATGGAAGCATGGATTTAAAATGCTCGAGACTGAAGTGAATTCTGGGAAGTCTACACGATCACTGATGTCCAATCTCTCAGGCCAGAAGATTGGAAGCCCAGCATTTGACTGCAGCAGTGATTACAGTCAGAGGATGGAAGTTGTAGTACCACCAGCAGTGGTTCAGCAAGTAGAACTGCAAAAGTTAGAGTTTCCACTTTTGTGTTTAAATTTCTAAACTAAGTGTTCAAGTGAAAGAGGGATCACGTTTGACCCTGAGGCTAAGAAGTTCTCCCTAACACCAAAATCATGTGTCCTAATGGGATTGAGACTAGAGAAGGACAGAGAAGGAATGTTTAGGCTTGTTCTTTATTAGCCGTATCAAAATGAGACTGGTGACTGGAAAAGACCAGCAGCACTAGGAAGTGACCAGAATTACCTGTAAGACACAGGGAACCCCTACCAGATGAAATGCCAGTAGAAATTAAACACATCATTAGGTTGTTCAGAAGAGAGAAAATAACTTACAGTTGTACTCACCAGAAATACAAGTTTATAGTGTTGATCTTCCATCTGTCAAGTTTGGGTTCTGAAGGAGATATGGAGGTAGGAATATAGCCAGCTCTGAGGAGTGGTCATACTTAGTGATGTGGAATATATCTGTGTCCCAGCAATCCTGTGGATCAGGAGATACCTTAGACCTCCAACATGACATTGAGAAGCTTTTTTTTTTTTTTAATAGCATAGACACACACAAACATGTGATCTGCACTGAAAGCAGGCTACACTGTTAGCACTGCCTGGACTCATAGAGCAGCAGTGTGGCTAAGTCTCAGAAGTCTTTGACTAGAGTCAGGAGCATAATACTGTTCATGTAAATAAGCATACTAACCATTATTTTCCAGGGTAAGCTCACTCCCACCAGCATAGGGATTTTCCCAAGATGTGGGCTTCTAGTTCTAGACCCACTCTGCCCCCCCAGCACCAGATCGGGGCAAGCATCCTTGCAAGGATCAAGTGGTGCTGCTGGGGCAGCCCAGAACACAGGCCAGACAGCCATGCCCAGGGCCCACACCAGCCTCCTTCATCAACTCTCAGGGTTCCTCCAGGTTCAGAGTATACTCTGCAAAGCCAGACCCAGTTTTCCAAAGCTGTATTTTGTCTGAGATCAGTTGTCACTTGATGTTTCCATGATGACTACACATTCCTGGAGCTTCTGTGGGAGTCTAGGAAGAGCCAGACATAAAATTTTGATATAGCACAACTAATCCAGATCAGGCCACTTGGGCTTATGGTAACAAGACCCCAAAACAAATTCATGTGCACCATGGGCAAGAACTGGCCTTATACATCTTTATGAACTCACTTGTCTTTAAGTTCAGCTCTAGTCGCTGAGTCCCTGGGGTTACTAATTTGTTATCTTGCTTTGTGTCTTATCTAGAACTCATGGAAATGTGGTCCACAGGGAGTACCAGGTCCTCTGAAGAAACCAGCCTGAGGAGGCCAACTCTATCCAAGAGATACAATCTTCCCTACACTGACCCAAGAGGTTCTAACCTCAAAACACAAGGTCATACAGGAAAACATATCTAGAGTCCTCTTAAAAGGTAAGGGGACTAAGGAGCCAGGTATGCTGTAGAGCCAGGGTTGGAGAGGCGTTAGGGAGTTGACAACTTGCTTCCCCCAGTGTGAAGCCTCTACCTTAGGAACAAACCAAGCACTTCTGGGGCTTCAGTAGCCTTGTTATGCTGTGCCCAAGGTAGAGACCCAGTCTCACTGAGGCTGGGGAAGGAGGGAGCCCCACTTCTCGGCTACCCTTCTGACTTTGTGCAGAGACTATCACATATGCAATTATGGTGCTGTCTCAGGCTCAAAAGGAAGGCTCCAGCCCAAAGAGGCCCAAAAGCAGCCTGGAGAGCTTAGGGCCCATTTGCTACTTGAAGTCCACACCATCCAAGGTAAGAACTATGGCACACAGGGACATTCCATGACCAGTTGAATAGGGAACATTATTTGGGTGAAAACCACCTCTAGCAAGTGAGGAGCTTCCAAGTCATTGCTGTCCACAAGAGAAAACACTGAGCAAGCTAGAGTCAATTTCTTGGGTCCCTTACAAAACCGAGGCCCTAGGGCAAGCCACCACCCCAAAATTCAGAGATAGACAAATATATAGAATCAGAGCCAAAACCTGCTTCCCAGCAGCAGAAGCCACTAGAACCAGTAACTGGTAGAAACACTTTGACGGGTAGCCAGAGGCCAGGTTACCGGACTAACCTGGGAGTGAGACATTCTAGGGGCTATAGTAGTATGAAGCCCTGTACTTCTGTGGATTTCTTACCTCCAGAAATCCCAACAGGTTCTCATGATGGTCAGAAAAATCCTATTTCCCGCAGGCAGAAGGGAAAAGTTACCGCTTGGAAATATGCCCACAGCATCATTCATAACAGAGGCCTATCTTCCAAGGACGACTACGTTAGTCTCACCTGACCCGGGAGAAGGATGTTTAGCTAGATCTAGCCCCTCTAGCTTTTGTCTCATAGGAGCTGAGGAGAGAGGCCTACATGCACTTCTGAAGGCCCCAGCCCAGGGCCTCAGGCCCACTAAAAATCTAACACTACAGGATGATTTCTCTCACCTTGCCACCATGTCACCAGGGCTCCATATAATGTGGGTTACGTCTAAGAGCCACAGGCCAGATCTATTTAAGAAGGCATTCCTGTCTGGCCCTAGTAGCTACTCTCTGCTCCACCCAGCCCAATTATCAGCTCCTATCACCCAATATCATGTCTAGCTTTCACCAAGTATTTATAAGGCATGCTGAAAGGCATGCAACGCAGTCTAGAGAGAAAAGCAAGCACTAGAATCAGATTCGGTACAGGTTTTGGAATTATCAGGTAGGGAGTTTTAAATAACTGATGAATACGTTAAGGGCTCAAATGGAAAAAGGCAAGCAAGTAGCTGGAGTAGCAAGAACAGAGGGGTAATAAGATGGAAATTCTAAGAAGGTGTAAGAGGAAATGCTAGAGATCAAAAACACTAACAGAAGTTAGGATGAGCCTTTGATGGGCTCATCAGTGGGTCAGATCGTCCTGAGGAGAGGAATGGAAAACTTGAAGATAAGTCAGCATCAGCTTCTCCAGAATGCAGTAAGGAAAAAGAAAATGGACCCAGACCCCTGCCCAGCAGGTTTTGGGTTCATCTAGTCTTCTCCCCCACAGATCCAGAAGCAAGTGTTCTCAGTCAAGCGGTTCCTCTCATCAAAGAGCAGGCAGGTTAGAGAGGAGTCACCAAGAGTGCTGCCAAGTGTAGGCTGGCCGAGTTTACTTTGGGTTCCCTACCCAAATAAACACTTGTGCTCTGCAACAGGAATCTGCCCTTCTTGTCAGTAGGACAGCATCTTAGACTCACCTATGATCTGACTTTAAACGCTAGGGATTCTGAAGAGGCAACAGAAACCAGGTGGGACTTAGAGCAAGCACCGTTTGTTATTTGTTCAGCACAATTAGAAGTTAAAGCCCACCGTTTTTAACAAGAACAACTGATTCTCCTCCTCCAGGAATTGAGGACAAAAGGCAGAAAGCTAAGTGACCAAGGTCTCTTGAAAGAGCATCAAGCTGCTGTGATGTGGGGTGAGGGAACAGGACCAGGAGGCCCAGGTAGTGCCTGGTATATATATAGACATGAGCCCATGAGGGACTTGGGAGTAAGGACATATTCTGTGACTGGTACAGATACCTACCAATGGGGACTAGGGACGTTCACACAACTTGCAAACTTTCGGTTTTTCCGAGTATCCATCTACCCTGACTTGATCTAGGATGTCTTTCTGATCTTCATCACTGATTATCTCTGGCCCCTTCCCCAGCAGCACCCAGGAGAGGGAACACAAAGTCTAGCTGACCCGGCCTTGACCTTCTTTCTCCAGGTCGAGACCAAGTCCCACCTGGTACACACTGTGTGTCCTACCTGTTCCCTAGGAGTTGTTAGGAAGAGAAACAGGCAAGTAAGGGACCAATCCTTCCATAGCCCCCAGAGGCACCTGGCCTGGACTCTGCCTCTTTCCTCCATGCCCTCCCACAGTGAGAAACACCAGAGGGTAACAGTCCTCTCTGGTTCTCAAGTCAGCTCTCCCAGCTCAAAGCCAGACCTCCCTCTGTCCTCCCTAGCATTGTAGCCTTCACTCCCTCCAGCCCAGGAGACAGCTGATCATCTCCCTTCCTCAGGGTGACAGGTTCAGCAAGCCCCAGGGTCAGTAACTGCCTTCATGACTCAAGTCACTTAATCTACAGAGCAGGGACTTGTGAGATGATGTCAAGCATAGCGAGACTGAAGACATGGGCAGCCTCTGGGTAGGGGCTGTTTTGACCTGGTGTGGGGGTTGCTTTTCCAGGGTAGGAGGTAGTCTGGTGGCTCTGGAGGAGTTAGGAACCAAGGTAATCTGAGTTCTGCTCCTGCTTCTCCTCTGTTACTCTAAAAAGGGGTCTCCCTCATACCTGCAGCAACTCCCTACTAGATCAGGTATCTTCAGGAAGATCAGGACCTGGCAGAATCCATGAGCTAAGGAACAACAGGTAGGGAATTGCCTGGCAAGGGACCACCCCCTCTCTACCACCGTCTCGCCCAGGGCTGGGGGTTTACAGTCTGATTCTTCTGTTGCCCTGTATGCCTAGCAGGCAAGGCCAGGCTCCACCCTAAGAAGGCCTTTTGAGTGGTGAAAAGTGATTAGCTGATTTCTTAGCACCTGAGTGCTTCACCCTAAGGCGCATCTTCCCTCCCACTCCGAGCTCAATAAGCCCTTTTAGGACTGGTGTCTGGCCTCCTCGAATTGGCATCGCAGGAAATAGCCAACACTCCCAGGAAAAGAGCTCAAGCCAAGTGAAACATTAGAAAAGCAACTATTTCAAGATATCTAACTGCATCCGATTCCAGAGGTAAAAAGCAAAGAACAGACCAAAGCCTTTAAGGATATTGTCTTAGATTAGGCATGAAGATATTTAAAATAAAGAATATGTTATAATAAAGAATACGTCTGAGACTGGACTTAGCTAAGGAACAAGCAAACTTACTTGAGAGTCTGGATTGAAAAGCCTCCCGAAACGAAAGGGTGAAAGGAGGGAAGAAAAGCCAAGGTGTGGAAGTTAGGCATTCCAACAGCCATGGTAAAGGAGTCCTGGAGACAGGAGTGTCTCAAGGTTTAGAGAAAGGACAGAATGAAGAGACCCACAGAAAGGGGTCGAGATAAGGAAACCCTAAGCTTTAGAGCAGTCAGCGCTGACATCCTTACACTTTAAAGTCTCCTTATACTATAGTCAGGAGCGGGAGGAAGGTAATATCGGCACCACAGAGTCAGACACTCCACAGTGGCTGTGGGTAGAGGAGTGAGGCCAGGCTCTCTAAAGAGGTGGCCTTCCTGAGAACAGTCGGGACAGGGGCTCTCAAGGGACACAGGGAAAGCTGCCACTGTCTGGGGACCCTGCTTCCGCAGGTGGGACAGCATCCAGACACTGGAGTGAGGTCCCATCACAGCCACATAGTGGTCAGAGGAGCTAGTGCTGAGTCAGACAGGAGCACCCCGACTCCCTGTCACAGCAGCAGAGACGGCAGGAGACAGTGACTCCAGCAGAGATTCCAGCCCTTAGGGCTCTAGCTGCTGGCCAGAGGCCTGGGAGGCAGGGGCAGCCCAGCTGAGGCTGGTCCATAGCCACCAGGGGAGGGGCACCTTCAAAACATTTGATGCCATTTAACCAGTTACTTCCACTTCACTTTGGTGGACTCCTCACTCCAGCCCCTCATGGAACTTGTCCTTTCATTCACGGTCTGCCCACTCTCCCAGCCCTTAGCTCTTCCTCTAGGGGGACTCCAGCTTCCTCTGCTTGACCTCAGGCCTTGTTCCAGTCTCTACCATGGCCTGGCCTCTTCAAAGAAAGAGGCATTAACACCATCCATGGCTGTGAAGGAGAGAAAACGCTTTCCACACCTGCAGACTGTATTTCTGCTACTACCCACCTCCTCCCCACTCTGATGCGGGCCCACTCTGGCCTTCCTTCCCCACAGGGGTCAGCCGTGTCTGGTCTCACAGGAGCCTCCCATGCTGGATTAAATGCTGCAAGGCAGTGTGGAGCCCATCCCATTCATCCTTGGCACTGGCACCCATCACAGAGCCAGGATCCCACTACATGGATGAGGGAGCCTCAGAGGCCCAGTGGCATGGTGGGAAGGATGTGCTCCTGCCACATGGTCCACTGGAGGGAGGGGGCCAGGCCATGTGAGGAGCTCTGCCTAAGATCCTGAGCCCAGTGTGTGTGCGTTCCCAAGTCATTGCCCACCCCACCACAGCAGGTTCACGTGTCACGCCCAAGCAATTAGAGCCATTTACTACTTCCCAGAAGTCAGAGGGCCTGCTCTGTGCTGGGGACAAGTTGGCTGGGGGACAGAGAGCCCCACCCAGCATTTGAGGGCTCTCCTGCCAAGGAACAGCATGGCCTGGGGGCAGTGGCAGCATTGCTAGGACAACAGTAATGCATCTGCACTAGGGATTCTGTGGCCTGGTCTCCTCTCTACCAAGACCTCCAGCACTAGTTCTCCAGATGTATTCCTCACCCGGAGCCACGACTCAGGAACCTGGCTGAGCACGTCTTGAATAAGTCCACCGAAGGTGATGTTTCTTGGCCTCAGCCCAGACAGAAGAAAATCCTCAGGCCACTAGTATAAACTTCCAAGCTTCAAGGCCTCCTTAGCCACAAGCTCATTTCCCTCAGGTAGCACCTGAAGACAGACTAAGAAGGTTCTATCCTAAAACAGTAGCTGAGCCTGGATGTTGGGACAGCAGGTAGTACAAGACTGAGGCTCCCATTCTGGAGACCTGCACACAGGACCTAGGCCTCTGCAGGCCCCTTGTGTCAGGCACCAGGCTTGTAGTGGCCACACAGGTACTAAGCCTTTATGAATCAGCTCCGTTGTGAGCTGAAGACCAAGCCAGGCTGATACCAGACTGAGAGTCTCGTGACAGGTCCCAGGGGTTCAGGTGAAATGGAGGCTGCTAGGTAATTTCATGGACACTTGGCCATTGGCTCCCTAACAAGCCAGGCAGCTGTTTAGAGCCCCTGGTCTCCTTTCTGAGACCCAGTCCCACTCAGAGAAGCCCCTTTGTTCTAAAAGTCAGGCCCAAAGCATATGATTCAGGGGCAACATTGTCTCCCTCTGGGGACCCTGCCTGTGACATTGCCTGGACATCTGAAGCAGCAGTTAATGGCAGCCCCTTCCCAGAACAGAAACGCAGGGTCCAGGGGGCATCAGTCTCATTTCACAGATCAAGGCCAAGACTCTGGCTCTGTCCCCAGCCAACTACCCAAAGTCTGCACAGCTCAGGAACTCAGGCCCAGGCCTCTATATCTGCCCCACATACCCGGAGTCCAAGGTTGACCGGGTACTGCACCCAGCAGCCAACCCCTCCAACCATAGGGGTCTGTTCCAGCTGTACTCCAAGGCTGACATTAGGTTCCCTTCCAGTCCAGGCCACAGACGCTGGCCCAAGCTCCAGCTTCCTTTCTCCCTACTCCACCCTTCATCTGGTGGGAACCCTGCACAGCTGTGCCTGGGGATTTCTCATCCCACCAGTCCTTTCCCCTAAGTGGCTGGGAAGCCCCTATCTAGGCTGCTGGGCTGAGTACCAGATCTACCTTATCTCCTCCAATCAGAACTGCCCAAGACTTTCTTCCCCCAGGAGAGGCTACCAGGCCCCACCCAATGGGAACAGGAAGAGGGGATGGCAGGAGGCTGACAGGCAGGACCCACATCCTCAGGACCTATGCCCAAGCCAGTGGCCTCCCACTGGGAGCACTGGCCACTAAGTAACACTGTGCTGAGGGCAGACTGGTTCTCCGAGTTCCCACATTGTCCTTAACCCAAACTCAAGTAGCTAGTCACAAGCCAGTTGTGTTCACCCAGCCCGGAGCAAGCACATCACCTGGAGAAGCAACCATCAGCACCGCGGTCAGGATCCCAAGTCTGCGGGTCTGAGCCTCCAATCAGAACTTCATCTTCAGTCACCACTGTGACTGTGTTCCCTAGGTCACAGCTCTCGTAGAACCAGGAGTCCTCTCCAGACCCAGCCGGGTACGGCCACTTTCCAGTCCAGTCAGCACTCCTTAACCAGACACGGCCCAAGGGGGTTACTGGCTTCACGCAGACACAGGTCACTTCAGCCGCTCACTGGAGGCTGCTATGGTCTGGGATTGGGTGGGTAGACAAGTGTTCCCCAAGAGTTCTTTTAGGCCTTGAGGGTGAATGGCAGCAGGCAGCAGGCAGCAGGCAGCAGGCAGCAGGCAGCACGCAGCACGCAGCGCACGCAGCACGCAGCACGCAGCACGCAGCACGCAGCACGCAGCACGCAGCACACCCATCTGTCAGTCCAGCCAAGGCTTTGCGTGCAGGTTTTTATAGGACCGTGATCCTGCTAGTGGTTCTGGAACCGTGGTTCTTGAGCCTTTAACATACATTGGAATCACCTGGGAGTCTCATTAAACCACGATTGCTGGGCCCCATCCCCTGAGTTTCTGATTCAGCAGGTCTGGGGTAAGATTGGATAATTTACATTTCAAACATGTTTCCACGTGGTACCAATAATGCTAGCGTGAGGCCCATACATTGAGAACCTCCATTCTAGAATTTTCAGAAATGTAAAGGGCCTTTGCCTCCCCTTGAATAACAGCACAGATGGAGCTGGGTTTATCGGAATAGTTTTAGTGTTTGGGGGTTGATCCTTGGGATTGGGTGAGGACAGTGGCCTGCCTTGGTCTTGAATGTCTTTGGGGCCAGTAAGGTCAGCAAGCCCCGGGGGTACTGATGTCTCTTGAGAATATACCTCTATTTTTCCTACTTCTGGACTTCCCGAGTGGAGTCGCTGCTGATGGGAGAAGACAGGCAGAAGAAGAGGGTGTAGGGAAAGTGGAGAGCCCATCCTGGACATCAGAGAAGATGGGTCCCAGGCCCAGGTGTGCCACCAGCTCCCTCAGGCACACTGGTAAGTCACTTACTGGGGTTGGACAACATCTGTTATTGGTTTATCCAACATTTATTGAGTGCCTATGGTGTGGCAGGCACCGTACTAAGTAATGGGAGGTGGTGGTAAAAGATATGGCCCTTAGTGGAGAGGAGTTTACAGTCTGGTGGGGGAGTGACAGGAAAACGGGCGAATGCAGGTAGCAGTGGGGAGCCCCTCCTGTTGCCTTTTGCAGGTTCTTCCACCCCCGGACCTGAAGAGAAGGAATGTCAGCCAGATGGGGAGGCTGGCCCAGTCATTAGGCAAGCCATCTCCCCAGTTCTGGAAAACAAGCCCACCAGCTTTCAAGAGGAGGGGTGAAACCTAAATTAGATGCAAAATCAAGCTTTTAAAACTTCTCCTTCTTGCCCTGGTAAAGTGCATTCTCAGGCGGATTGTGGGCAGTGTGTTTTATTGTTTAGACAAGCTTGTAGTTTACCAAGTGTCTCGGAGGTTAAGATACTGATGCCCAGGCTCCATCCCAGACCAATTTAAGCAGACTCTTGGGGCAGGACCCAGGCATCAGGGGGTTCTCTGCACAGAACCATTGGTAGGTGGGAGAATCTCTGGTCTAAATCAGGAGGAGAAAGAGACCAGCAGGGATGGGGCAGTTCCACTAAAGGGGAGGCAGTGCAGACAGGGTTCCTGGAAAGGTGAACCTCCCAGTGTGACTACTGGAGAGAGGAGAAGTGAGAGAGAGTGGAAAGGTGGTTTGGGCCCAGTTTTGCAAAGGGCCTTCCTTGCAAAACTGAGGGATTAAGATTTCCTCGTGGACACTGGGAGCCACTGTAGGTCTCTGAGGAGGGGCATGATGTGACCAAAGCTGAGTAACCAGCCTCAGCTTCCTCCTGCCTCTTCTCTCCCTTCTAGATGTTATTTTTTCTATCATGTGATAAAAAGGAAAGAGCTCGGGCCTCTGGAGCCCATTCTGTTAGAGGATGCAGCTTTGGGAGGACATCAGTAGAAGGACAGCCCAAATTAAGAGATCAGAGGAATAACAGCTGTCAGAGCTGTCTCCTGCCCCTTCACCACCATTAAAAATTTCCTGTGTGGCATTGGACCTCTGAACCCAGTGGTCAAAGATGACCACTCTCCTGCCTGCCAGAAATACAGATGGTATGCAGAAGTGAACTTTGAAAAGATGAAAGCCAAGTCCAGAAGCAAGGTACGTTTAGTATCCTTTTCTGAGCCCTGTTGGGGCAGGAGGTGTTGGGAGCCAGGGAATCAGGTGACTGGGAGAACATTTGAACAAGATCACTTCCTGTTAGGGCCCCAACCTGGCAAAGGGTGGGTGGAGTAAACACATCTATTTTTCATGATCCCAAGCTCAAATGTGAGAATACGGTAGCAGGGGTGATGTGGGATAGAAAGCAGATGAAACATTGATAAGAGCCAGATGAATATTGCAGGAAGGGCCAGGCTGCAGGTGTGGAGACAGGACCCCAGGGTGCCCCTCCCAGACGCAGCTTACCTGGAAAAATACAATTACACATGTGGCCTTAAGGGGAACTGGGGCTGGAACAGGGGGTTATGATGAGCAATTTCCTCTTCAGAACTCAAGCCTGTTTTGCTATGTGACCTGGACACATGGTGTCACCTCTCTGGGCTTCATTAGAGCAACTTTACCTGCTCCCCTAATTAAGCTAGAACTTGGACCTTTGTTTGAGGTATTAACATATTGCTCTGATCAAGCTGGCATCGATATAAGACTGTGTGGTATAAAGTAGTAAGATGAGTTTAAAAATGAGTGATGAGAAATAAAAGCAATTTTTCCATTGCTTATTTCTTTTTTTTAATTGAGGTATAGATAATGTACAATATTATGTGTTTCAGGTGTACAACATAGTGATTCACAATTTTTAAAGGTTATATTCCATTTATAGTTATTATAAAATATTGGCTATATTCCCTGTGTTGTACGACACATCCTAGTAATTTATTTAGTTTGCACATAATAGTTTGTGTCTCTTAATTCCCTGCCCTTATCTTGCCCCTCCCCCCTTTCCTCTTTCCACTGGTCACTACTAGTTTGTTCTTTTTATGAGAGTCAGTTTCTGCTTTGTTAAATTCACTCGTTTATTTTTTAGATTTCACAATAAGTGATACCATACAGTATTTGCCTTTCTTTGACTTATTTCACTTAGCATAATACCCTCCAGGTCCATCTCTGTTGTTAAAAATGACAAAATGTCCTTTTTTATGGCTGAGGGCTGAGTAGTACTCTCTCTCTCTCTCTCTCTCTCTCTCTCTCTCTCTCTCTCTATATATATATATATATATATATATATCTCACATCTTTATCCATTCATCTGTTGATGGACACTTAAGTTGCTTCCATATCTTGGCAATTGCAAATAATGCTGCTAGGAACATTGGGATGCATGTATCTTCTCGAATTAGTGGTTTCGGGTTTTTTTCAGATATATAACCAGGAGTGGAATTGCTAGGTAATAAGGTAGTTCCATTTTCAGGTTTTTGAGAAACCTCCATATTGTTTTCCACTGTGGCTTCACCAATTTACATCCCATCAACAATGTACACAGGTTCCCTTTTCTCCGCATCCTCACCAACATTTGTTATTTGTGTTCTTTTCGATGACTGCCGTTTTAACAGGTGTGAGGTGATATCTTATTGTGGTTTTTTTAAAGAGCAATTTAAATAGCCAGAGTCCTTCAGAGTGATTCTTTTGACTCTCAGGTCCCCCTCGGCCTCAGACTCAGCCAGAAGGGCCCCTCCCCAGGCAGGCAGTCAGCCCCAGGACAGCCCAGCTAGCTGCCTGTGCTGCCTGACCCGCCTGACCTGCCTGACTCTAGCTCCAGGCCTGGGTAGGTCTTTCAAACCCTACCTCCAGGGACTGGCTGTCCTCAAATAGAAGTCTTATCTCCAGGATGGGCTCACAGGTGACTTTACAGCCAGGGGGCAAGCCAGCAGCCCCACTAGCAGACCCCTCCCTTGTAAGGCCTCAATCTCCTGCAACCCTCCCCACCCACCAGCATTTCCCCACTTCAATTCTGCTGAAAGTCTGGGACCCACAGCCTCACCTTAGCTTTCTTTTTCTTCTCTTTTCCTTTTCTTTTTTAAAAATTGTGTTTTTAAACCAGTCCATCCCATCAAACAACCTAGTAGTATACAATGCAAGTCACCTTATTTTAATGACCACCATGTTCCTCTCTGCAGCCAAGATACCAGGGGAAATGGAATGGTAATTAAGAAGTTTGTCTTCTCTTCCTATTTCCTTTCATACACAAATGCTTACTGAGGGCCTAACAGGAGCCAGGCGCTTCCATGTATGCCATCTGCCTGAATTCTCACAACAGGCCTCCCCAATGAGGAGGGGACCCCGGCTCTGAGTTAGGGAGCTGGCAGAGCCAGGATCCCAGTCCAGACGGACTATCCCCAGAGCTGTGCTCTTCCCCTGCTGTCCCAGAGCTCTGCTACTATTAGGGCTAAGCTCCATGCTGGCCTCAACCTGCTCCTCTGGACAATGGATGTGATGTGCTCTGCCTCCACCCTCATCAGACAGTTGTGAGGCACTCAAGAGGCCATGTCTGTGGCTCCCTGTGGCTTCATCCTCACTGTGGCTTCATCCTCACTCTGCACATGGTGAGCAGTCTTCTCTCCGTGACTCTCCCATTCCTGTGGCTCCCTGTGGCCTCCCTGTGGTTTCATCCTCACTCTGCACATGGTGGGCAGTCTTCTCTCCGTGACTCTCCCATTCACTCCCAGCAAGTCCTGCCCCAGGCAGCATAGGAAACCACATGCCAGGAACCTCACACCTACTTGGGGCAGAAGAATGTGGTAAGAGATTGAGATTTGGAACTGGACACACTTAGGTGTGACTTAGGGTTCTCACATTCACTGTCTTTCACTGTGTGACCTTGGGTAAATTGCTTACCTTCTCTGAGCCTTAGTGGGGTTTTTGCTTATGTGAGTTTTTAAAAATCTGTCTTAAATGGGGATTATGCTACTACATAGGGTTGTAGTGAGGCTTTGACATGACAATGAAATAACAAGTTCAGCAAGGAGAGGGCCCACCCCTCATGTTAGTGTGAGCAGCACAATTTGTCAGAGACAGAAGTTAGCTGTAGAGAGGTTGACTTAAACCCTACCTGGAGGGCCGAATTACCAAAAACCAAAGAAAGCCCCATACTCAGGTGGTCTTACCTGTGAGGGGCTCCCAAAGAGTGACCCAAGGGCTGTGGCCTACAGACCCTGGTGAAGCCTGAATGTGTGTGGTGCCACCCCCTCCTCTCCTACCGGGGGTGCCCCCAAGCCCTTTCCTCCCCCACCCCACACTACCTGGCCCGTGACACCTGATGAAAGCCAAGCTTCTAGACTCTGGCCACCCCGTCTGGAAGTTCAGAACATTTCCACACTAGCCTTAAAGCTGCAAGGGGCCTCATCCACCACTAAGCCCAGCACTCCAGTTATATAGAGGAGAAGGTGAGGCTCAGAGAAGAAAACTCATATAACCTACATGGCTGGTGGTGCCTGGATTAGTCCCAGGCTCCCTGACTCCCAGTATAAACTCCTTCAGTTGCTCTGAACTGGCTGGGCTTGTTCTTTGGGTAGAAAACCACAGAGAAAGCACCCAGTTTGTAGGCTAAAGTAGTAGGCAGGACCAGATTTGGTCCATTGATGGATTTGCTTTGCCAGTGTCCTACATTTCCAATTTTTAACCCACATTTAAAAATCAGGAGATATTTTTCATAAAAACCCACATTCCCACTCCCCCTTGATATGTACATTAACATGGTAACCCTACACCCACGTACCTACATGGCACTGTCTGCTGTTGCCAAGTAATAGACATGTATTTTAGGCAGAACATGCATCTCCAATTCTCCACAGTCCTCACCACTCCCTACAGCCTCACACCGAGCCAGCTTCATTCACTGTAAATTGCCTGCCTGGCCCCTCTAGGAAGCCCTCTGAGGACAGGGTCTGTGTATTTCTGCCTCACCCCCATCCTATCCATTCCCCAAAGTGTCTGGCCCAGGTGCTGCTTACATGGCAGTAACGACCACGCAAGGCATCCACCTGGCAGTCCTGGCTTGGAAAGTGCTTTCCCAGCTCTCCAAGGCGATATCCTACCAGCTTCCTGAACCACTGCAAAGTGTTGTGGGTTGTCGGGAGAGGTATCAGCAGCCCCATTTTACAGGTGAGGAAACAGATTAGCAAGTGAGGTTGTGAGATTAGAACTGAATAAACTGACATCTGACCACAGGAATGGGCTGTGGTGTGCTCCCTGCCTGTTTGAGTATTAGAACTGAGAGGCAGGTCCTGTCTGGAGTTGAAGGGAGCCTGAGGAATGGCCTGAGGATGGGCTAGGAAGAGGCAGCTCTGGGAGGTGGGCAGAGCTGGCCTCCCAACCTGACACCCAGCTCCCTTCCTCCTTGGCCAGCCCAGCTCTTCTCATGAGCCACTGGGGGTCCTGTTGAGGGAGGAACGGTGAGCAGGCCTGGGTGCAGCCCCACATACATTAAGGAGTAACACAGTTGTGCAGAGAGCTGTAGAACATTATTGCCTGTGCATTATTGATAGTTATCATAGCCTGCAAGCCATGAATTATTGACAGGACCCAGAGAATGGAGAGGCAGGGCTGTGGCCTGGGCCAAGGGGAGGGGGCTGGGGCCCGAGTGTGCAGGGTGCCTGCCAGAGAGAGGTGCAGCAGGTTTGGGCAGGAGGGCCTGAGCTGAGGGGAAGGGTATGCCTGTGTTCACCCAGGCAGGAGAGTGATAACAGCGTTTCTTTCTCTCCTTACTCCTCTGTCTTTCCTTGACTTCCCCTTTCCTAAGGGCCACTGTTTCTTCCCTCTTTCGCCTTCCTCCTCCTCTGCTTCCTCCTCCTGATCTCTGACCCAGAAGGGGACCTCTGGTGGACTGGTTGACATCCAAAAGAGGCATCAATGACAAGTCAAGTGCTGAACACCCAAGTGCTGGGGGCACCGTGTCCTGTGACAGGGAAAGCTAAGGGACAGACTTATGAGTGGGGTGAACCCAGCAGTCCTGCTCTAGCCTGGGTGAGTTTGGGGAAACTGTCAGTCATTCAGGTGGAGGTGGAGAGGGGTTTGTTATCAAAACAACAGCTAACACTTAGTGGGCACTCTCTGTGTGCCAAGAGCTTCAGGCATGTTCACATTGTCCTCATAGCAATGCTGGGAGAGAAGTAAAGAGGCGTTAAGGCATTTGTCCAAGGTCACACAGCTCGTTTTAGTGGCAGAATCAGGATTCAAGCCCAGGTACTTAGGCCCCAAGCCTGGGCTCTTAACCATCACACTGGGTATGAAAGTGACTGTCCCTGAATGGGGAGATTAAGAGGGGTTTTATTTGCTTTTTGTACTTATCTCTCTTTTCCAAATTTTCTACAATGAATATGCATTGCTTTTGTAATCAGAAAAAATACACACAACAAATTACTTTTTTAATAGCATTTCCCCTCCTCCCAAGTCCCTAGATACCTCTAACCTATCCCCTCCTCGACCCCTTGGCAGCCCCAGCGCCATCCTCCAAGCTGGAGGGAGCTGGCAGCCAACCCCATACACACTCCCTCCTGCAGGCAGGTGGGGGGTATTGACATGGTACTGCCTCCCCTACCTACCTCATCCACATCCAGAGCTGTGACCACAGACACTGGGTGTGGGGCTCCCTCCACCCGCTCTGCCAAGCCTGGCAGCTTCTCCTTTGGCTCCTCAGGGACTGGGGGTCAGTGGCAAGCCACCCCCAACCTCAGCTCTATCTGCCCACAGCAGCTGGGCCAGCAGCTGGACCCAAGGCCAGGCCAGGACTGTGAGACCCTTCGGAAGCCATTCCTAGACCTTCCTGTGCCTTCCGAAACATGGTCTCCCTCTCTTGGTACCAAGTTATCCTGGATTAATTAGTGTTCCTAGTCTGGGCCTTCAGGGACACTGCTTTACTTCATCCTCATGGCTCTAGATAGGAGCTTCTCCTATGCCTCACCACTGCTGGCTTTCCCTGCAGAGACTGGGATGCCGGGTGCATCCGGGAGGGAGTCAGAGCCTGTGATATGGACAGAATCTCAGGAGACCTGGAGGCTGCTGCCATTCTGCATACCCTGCCTGCCCACCTTCCCAGCAGTGGGCAGAGTGTGCTGCACCATCCACACTCCCACCCAGGTCCCCAACATCCCCAGGACTTACAACACCCATTGACAAGGCTGGTGGCAGGGACATCAGGTGCAGCCAAGAGATGGAAGTTTCTGTCTTGCAAGGTCAACTAGCCTAGGTGGCCTTGAAGCATTGCTTGTGTTCACGCACGCGCGCACGCACACACACACACACACACCTGAAAACAACTCAAGTGTCCATTGATGGACTGGCTCACCAAATGATGATGTATCCATTCTGTGGAACACCACATAAGCACTGAAGAGAGTGATGGAGATCTTTGTGTGTTAATAACATGATAATGTTAACTGGGAAAGCAAGTTGTACCCCAGTATAAAGTGTATAAAGCATTTTTTGTTTTTAAAATAGCTATTATAGCCATGCTGATATAAACTGACATGTCTATATAATCTTAGATCCTGATTAAGACAGCACCCTGAGGCTGTTAACAGAGGTTAGAAGGTTGGTTGTCTACAGTGACTGGGTAAAGGCAGCCAGGAGGAAATTAACACATCTTGTTTTATACAGTCCAAAAAAAAAAAAAGTGATGACATAATGGGTTATTTTTTCCTACCCATAATAAGTACAACTTTCAAAAGAACTGAACGTGGTGGGCACATTCATGCCTCCAGGCTCTAATGACAACTAGCAATTCTGTGGCTGGAGAGCGAGTGCCCGGGTGTTCCTGCCTTAGAGGGTCTGTCTCCAGGGAGTGTTGTGTTGGCACAATCTTGGTAACTGCTGGCCAGCGGTCACCATGGACAGTTGGCTCTACGCTTCTTTGCAGGATGGGCCGTGGCTCTGGGAAGATCTAAAAGTTCATCTAACAGTTATGCCAGGCACCCACTATGTGCCCATCCTGGATCCTTCTTTCACATTTCCACCCTGCGCCCTAAAGGATCCAGCTGATGGGAGGAACTCTGACTTACTGATAGGGGACTAAGTCAATGTGTTCTTTCAACTCATCAAGCCCCTGAGATGTGCCAGGCATTATGCTAGGTGCCTCCATGTCCTTGTCTTGACATGGCTGTGTAACTAATATCTGGGAGAAAGGATGGGACAGCTCTAAGAACAGCCAGAGATGAGGTAGATCTGTTCAACTTAGAAATGCATATGTAACACATTTACTGTTTTTGCAAACCAACTGCATAAAGTTAGGTTTGAAATTATTTTGACTGGCAGGAGCCACAGGAGACAGAGGGAAAGTGTAAGTACTTACTTGAAAGGGTTGGAGACCCTGATCCATTCAATGTTTGGAGCTCACAGGACAGCATCCAAGCTCATTGGCCAGAATGGGACAAAAGGCCCCCCAGGGGGAAGTAACTGAGGGACAGAAAGAGCTGGTTCTTCTTTGGATGGGGGATTGATAGGAGAGGAGCTGATGGTGACGGGGCCTCACATCCCCTCTGGATTGAACGTGGCTTCTATAGGAATAGGCCCAGGGCATGGCTGAGCAGAGCCTCAGGTGTTAATGGAAACAGCCCCAGGTGTGTTCTGGATTTGGGGAACCCACCCTGCTGTCCCTTCAGAGGACACCATCTTCAGAGAATGAGGAGATCCCATTGGGCAGAGGGAAAAACTGAGGTTCAGAGAGGCTGGTGGGCCTAGAGTTAGAATCCAGGCAGGGGCCATCCTGGGGTAACTACCCCTCCCTCTGTGGGTGAGCATCAGTGCCTCCTATGACCTCCATCACCACCCTAAACTGCCTCTCTCCCTGCTCCTGAGTTCAGCCTTGTGAAGAATGAGAGCAGGGCTGCATGCCCCACCGACCCCCAAAAGGGCAAGTCCTGGAAAGCCTCAGAAAAGGAAGTCAGTGAGGGCACAGAGCATGCTGGCTGTGTCTGCCTCCCTGCAGGCCTGGGCCAGTTCTGGGAGCAAGAGGGAGAAGGGGCGTAGGAAGAGAGCTGGGGGAGGGGAAGAGCAGGTCTTGGTCCCACTCTGCTGCTGGCTTTCCATGTGGTGACAGACAGCCCTCACAGGCTATAGGAACAGAAAAGGACAGGCCACAGTGAGAGGCAGGGACGGTTAGGGTAGGGTGAACGAGATGGGGTCTGGGGAAGAGGCAGAGCTTAGAGGTGTGGAGGGGAGGAGAGGACACCTGTGTAAAGGGACAGAAGGGTAGGTAACCGGTGTATTCAGGAGAGGCCAGCCGCTGGCCACAGTGACTACTGAGCACTTGAAGTGGGGCTGGAGTGACTAAGAAACTGAAATTTCAGTGTCAATTTTTAAATTTTATTTTGTTAAAATCAGTTTTAATTTTAATTCATTTAAATTTAAAATTAAATTTTAATTTTAAAATGGATATTTGATTCACTTATTAGAAAACTTTAGTATGTTTAGAACAACATGAGTACCTTTCTGATGTAGATTTTATGAAATGTAAAACTGATCGTTTCTCTGATGAAAATGTAGCATCCAAATTGAGATGTGCTTTGTTTTATTTTTTATGTTTTACCTAAACTATAGTCGGTTTACAACGTTGTGTTAATTTTGGTGTATAGCATGGTGATTCATTTATATATATATATATATTCCTTTTCATATTCTTTTTCATTGTAGGCTATTACAAGGTATTGAATATAGTTTCCTGTGCCATACAATGGGACCTTTTTGGGTATCTATTTTATATATAGTAGTTAGTAACTACAAATCCCAAACTCCCAGTTTATTTCTCCACCCTCTCCCTTTCCCCCTGGTAAGCATAAGTTTGTTTTCTATGTCTGTGAGTCAGCTTCTGTTTTGTAAATAAGTTCATTTGTGTC
This sequence comes from Camelus dromedarius, assembly GCF_036321535.1. Taxonomy (NCBI): domain Eukaryota; kingdom Metazoa; phylum Chordata; class Mammalia; order Artiodactyla; family Camelidae; genus Camelus; species Camelus dromedarius. Next base: position 32,832,765 of record NC_087443.1, on the reverse strand, counting down.
ATTTTTTTTAGATTCCACAAATACATGATATCATAAGGTATTTTTTTCTTTCTCTTTCTGGCTTACTTCTCTTAATATGATAGTCTCCAGGTCCATCCATGTTTCTGTAAATAGCATTTCTTTATTCTTTTCTATGGTTGAATAATATTCCATTATATGTATACACACATACATACATACATATATATATACATAAATATATACACACACACCATAACTTCTTTTTTTAACATTTTTTATTGATTTATAATCATTTTACAATGTTGTGTCAAGTTCCATTGTCGAGCACAATTTTTCAGTTATACACAAACATATATATATTCATTGTCACATTTCTTTCTCTGTGAGCTGCCATAAGATCTTGTGTGTATTTCCCTGTGCTATACAGTATAATCTTGTTTATCTATTCTACAATTTCAAAATCCCATCTATCCCTTCGCACCCTCCACCCCCTTGGCAACCACAAGTTTGTATTCTATGTCTATGAGTCTGTTTCTGTTTTGTATTTATGCTTTGTTTGTTTGTTTGTTTTTAGATTCCAAATATGAGCGATCTCATATGGTATTTTTCTTTCTCTTTCTGGCTTACTTCACTTAGAATGACATTCTCCAGGAGCATCCATGTTGCTGCAAATGGCATTATGTTGTCGGGTTTTATGGCTGAGTAGTATTCCATTATATAAATATAGCACTTCTTCTTTATCCAGTCATCTGTTGATGGACATTTAGGCTGTTTCCATGTCTTAGCTATTGTATATAGTGCTCCTGTGAACATTGGGGTGCAGGTGTCATCCTGAAGTAGGGTTCCTTCTGGATATATGCCTAGGAGCAGGATTCCTGGATCATACTGTAAGTCTATTCCTAGTCTTTTGAGGAATCTCCATACTGTTTTCCACAGTGGCTACACCAAACTGCATTCCCACCAGGAGTGTAGGAGGGTTCCCTTTTCTCCACAGCCTCTCCACCATTTGTCATTTGTGGATTATTGAATGATGGCCATTCTGACTGGTGTGAGGTGATACCTCATTGTAGTTTTGATTTGCATTTCTCTGATAATTAGTGATATTGAGCATTTTTTCATGTGCCTGTTGATCATTTGTATGTCTTCCTTGGAGAATTGCTTGTTTAGGTCTTCTGCCCATTTTTGGATTAGGTTGTTTGTTTCTTATTAAGTCGTATAAGCTGCTTATATATTCTGGAGATCAAGCCTTTGTCGGTTTCATTTGCAAAATTTTTCTCCCATTCCGTAGGTTGTCTTTTTGTTTTACTTATGGTTTCCTTTGCTGTGCAGAAGCCTGTAAGTTTCATTAGGTCGCATTTGTTTATTTTTGCTTTTATTTCTATTGCTTTAGTAGACTGCTCTAGGAGACCATTTTTGAGATGTATGTCAGATAATGTTTTGCCTATATTTTCTTCTAGGAGGTTTATTGTATCTTGTCTTGTGTTAAGTCTTTGATCCATTTTGAGTTTATTTTTGTGTATGGTGTAAGGGAGGGTTCTAGCTTCATTGCTTTACATGCTGCTGTCCAATTTTCCCAACACCATTTGCTGAAGAGACTGTCTTTATTCCATTGTATATTCCTGCCTCCTTTGTTGAAGATTAGTTGACCAAAAGTGTGTGGGTTCATTTCTGGGCTCTCTATTCTGTTCCATTGGTCTATATGTCTGTTTTTGTACCAATACCATGCTGTCTTGATGACTGTAGCTCTGTAGTATTGTCTGAAGTCTGGGAGAGTTATTCTTTCAGCCTCTTTCTTTCTCTTCAGTAATGCTTTGGCAATTCTAGGTCTTTTGTGGTTCCATATAAATTTTATTATGATTTGTTCTAGTTCTGTGAAATATGTCCTGGGTAATTTGATAGGGATTGCATTAAATCTGTAGATTGCCTTAGGCAGTGTGACCATTTTAACAATATTGATTCTTCCAATCCAAGAGCATGGGATATCTTCCCATTTTTTAAAGTCTTCTTTAATTTCCTTCATCAATGGCTTATAGTTTTCTGTGTATAATTCTTTCACCTCCTTGGTTAGATTTATTCCTAGGTATTTTATTACTTTGGGTGCTATTTTAAAGGGGATTGTTTCTTTATTTTCTTTTTCTGTTGATTCATTGTTAGTGTAAAGAAATGCAACTGATTTTTGAACGTTAATCTTGTAATCTGCTACCTTGCTGAATTCTTCAATCAGCTCTAGTAGTTTTTGTGTGGACCTTTTATGGTCTTCTATATATAGTAACATGTCACCGGCATATAGTGACACTTTTACCTCTTCTTTCCCAATTTGGATCCTTTTTATTTCTCTCTCTTGCCTGATTGCTGTGGCTAGGACTTCCAAGACTATGTTGAATAGGAGTGGTGATAGTGGGCATCCTTGTCTTGTCCCAGATTTTGGTGGGAAGCTTTTGAATTTTTCACTGTTGAATACTATGCTGGCTGTAGGTTTGTCATCTATAGCTTTTATGATGTTGAGATATGTTCCCTCTATACCCACTTTGGTGAGAGTTTTTATCATAAATGGGTGTTGAATTTTATCAAATGCTTTTTCTGCATCTATTGAGATGATCATGTGATTTTTATCCTTTTTCTTGTTGATGTGGTGTATTACATTGATTGATTTGCATATGTTGAACCACCCTTGTGTCCCTGGGATGAACCCCACTTGGTCATGATGTATAATCTTTTTTATGTGTTGTTGGATTCTATTTGCTAATATTTTGGTGAGGATTTTGGCGTCTATGTTCATCAGTGACATTGGCCTATAATTCTCTTTTTTGGTAGTGTCTTTGCCTGGTTTTGGTATCAGGGTGATGGTAGTTTCATAGAATGAGTTTGAGAGTATTCCCTCCTTTTCAATATTCTGGAAGAGTCTGAGAAGGACTGGTATGGGTTCTTCTTTGTATGTTTGGTAGAATTCCCCAGTGAAGCCGTCCGGTCCTGGACTTTTATTTGTAGGGAGGTTTTTTATTGCTATTTCGATTTCGTTTCTAGTGATCAGTTTGTTCAAGTGGTCAGTTTCTTCTTGATTCATTCTTGGTGGACTGTATGTTTCCAGAAACTTGTCCATCTTTGCTCTTAATGATTTAGATGTCTTCTTTTACAATTTAGTTCTGCAGATGCTCTGGTTGGCTGAGTAGTGGGTCCGTGGATGTGAGTCTTGGTGTATCTGTGGGAGAGGGTGAGCCACAAGCATCCTACTACTCCGCCATCTTGGCCTCGTCTCCACACCATAACTTCTTTATCCAGTCATCTGTCAATGGACATTTAGGTTGCTTCCATGTCTTGACTATTGTAAATAATGCTGCTGTGAACATCGGGTACATGTATCTTTTCAAATTAGAGTTTCCTCCAGATATATGCCCAGGAGTGGGATTGTTGGATCATTTGTTAAGTCTATTTTTAGCTTTTTAAGGAATTTCCGTAATAGCTGCACCAAACCACATTCCTACCAATAAGAGAGTTCCCTTTTCTCCACACTCTCTCTAGCATTTATTGTTTGAGATGTGCTTTAAGTGTAAAATACACACTAGTTTGAAGACTTAGTATTAAAAAAATAAAGTAATAACTATTAATAAATTTTATATGATTATAGGGTTACATGTTGAAATATTTTGGGCATATTCAGTTAAATACAGTATATCAAAATTAATTCCACCTTTTTTAAAACTTTTTTATTGTAGCCACTAGAAAATTTTAAATTACATTTGTGACTTGAATTATATTTCAACTAAACAGAGCTTAAGGTCTTGGACACTGGCCTAAATTTAGCTTTAGAATATGCATGATGCATTAAGCAGCTCAGATGTGATTGGCCTTGGAAAGTCCTCCTTGCTCCTCAAGAGTGAGCAGGGCCCTTCTGTGTGCTTCCAGAGAATCCTGCATTCATCTCTGCATAAAAAAGTGCTATGATTCTAAGGCCTTGTAAGTGTATTTTATTCCAGTTGCCCAGAGTCTATGACTGGGGTGTATGAGTTAGGGTTCTGCTCCTAGGCTCTGGTGCCCTCCCTAAAGCCACCCTGAGCTGTCAGCAGGCCTGTGCCCAGTGTCCTAAATCCAGCCAGGCATGAAAAGCAGGCATCGCCTACCCCTTGCACCTCCCTGCCCATGGCCTAATCACAGCTCAGACAGGCCCAGGCCTCCACAGGCTTCCCATGGCCGGGTGCTGGCAGGGGGCTCCCCGAGGGAACACATTGTGACACATGTCAGACCTGTCAGCTCTGATGCTATAGAAGAGATACACAGGCCAGTGATATATGACCCCAATTGCTGCCTTGCATTGTCTAGGCTTGGGCCACCAACATGCAGGGCTCTCCCAGGCTCCCAAGCCTGCCAGAAACTCCCCAGCCAAAAGAGAGGGGAGGCCAGGGCCACATCCTCCCCAGGTTGTTTTATGTATTTAGGTGCTCCTATATTGGGTTCATATATATTAACAAGTGTAATATCCTCATCTTGTATCACTCCTTTAATCATTATAAAATGTCCTTCTTTATCTTTCTTTATGGCCTTTGTTTTAAAGTCTATTTTGTCTAAAATCAGTACTGCAACACCTGCTTTTTTGGCTTTTCCATTTGCATGGAATATCCTTTTCCATCCTTTCACTCTCAATCTATATGTGTCCTTCTCCCTAAAGTGGGTCTCTTGTATGCAGCATATTGAAGGTTCTTGCTTTATTATCCAGTCTGCCACTCTATGTCTTTTGACTGGAGCATTTAGTCCATTAACATTTACAGTAATTAATGATAGATGTGTGTTTATTGCCATTTTGAACTTATCTTTGCAGTTGATTTGGTATTTCCTCTTTGTTCCTTTCTTCTTCCTTTTGTGGTTTGGTAATTTTCCTTTGTATTATTGTGGATTTTATTTAGTTTTTGTGACTCCGTTCTAAGTTTTTGGCTTGTGGTTACCCTTTTCTGTAAGTCTATTAGCCCATTACTATATCTCGAACCCATCCTACAGAAAACAAAAAATTTAAAAAAGAAATAAAAAAATACTCCCTAAAACACAGATTGCAAATCACCAAGGTAAGGAAAAGACTGGAAGTCGGAAGAACTGGGCTATATGCACAGGTCATTGTCTTGCTGCGTGATGTCAGGCAAGTTACTACCCTCTCTGGGCTTCAGGTCCATTTTGGTTGAATGAGAAGGGTGGGATGGATGAGTCTGAAAAGATGGCCACAATCCTACATGGGGACAAAGGGGAAGATTACCATGATTGTAGATGAGACAGTGCTTCACCTGTCCTGAGACAGGCACCCTGGGAGCAGCCACATCTCTTCAGGTGGCAGTCCCCCTTTGGAGTGAGTCACTGCATACTAGGGAGGCTTTGAGTTCCTGCAAAGACACTAACTGCCCCAAAGTATGTCTCCTCTAGTTTTTTCACAGCATCTAAAATTCCACCATTAGTACTGCATCCCTTTGGATCCACAGTGCTTTTTGTTCCACTCAGAGCTCGTGAAAATACAGGGAGCTATGCATGAGAGAGAAACAGCTCATCAGATAAGACTTTGGGCTGACATCTGGCAGAGGTGGGCTTAGGATGATAGTCAAGGTGGTCAGCCCAAGAACCAAAGACAAACTTCCCCAACATCATCATTTCACCAGTAGATACTCGGGCAGACAAGCTTGAGATTTTAATTGACTGCAGGACCAACCCAGTACAGCCAAGCTTCCCTACAAACTCACCTCCCAATCAGCCCCATTCCTGCCTCCAAACCCAGCCACCATGCTGTGCTGATTCAACTCCATCAATAGCCACTGCCTGAGTGCCTACTGTGCACCAGGCACTGCTCTCTGTGCCCCAAGATTCAGCCATGAGAGGACAGACAAGGTCCCTACCCTCAGAGGAAGACACACAATAAACAAGTAAAAAGTCCCTAGCAGATTGCACAAGAAGTTATGATCTGGTTTATGCTTTAAAAGGTCACTGACCGCTAGATGGAGAAGGGACTTTTAGGGAAACAAGAGTAGAGCCCAGGCCTGGAGGACCTCTGGGAGAACAGAGGCCCAGCACGGGGCCAGCACCCGGCACTGGCGCTAGCCTCGGGCAGTGTAAAGAGGGAGGCTTTGGAGTGAACACTGAGCCTGCTTCCTGATATTCCCCTCTTGAGCTGGCCTTTCCACAACCTTTGTGAGCCTCAGTGTCTTCCTACAACATAGGGTTAGTACCATCCTTCTCTTGGGGAAGGGCTGCAAGAATCCCATGGGACCGCACATTGCAGAGCCCCAGGGCACAGGAGGGACTCAAGATGTGTTTGCCTCCTTGTGGGTCCAGGTCTCCGCTTCGGAGAGTGAGGGGAGGGGTAGTTCCTGGAAGGTGAGAGCAGGATGGGACTGGGAGAATGGGGGCAAAAGGAAGAGAGTGGAGGAGCCAGTAGCTTCTTCTCTGGGTGGGACAGGGGTGGTGGCTTCTCCAGAGCCCCGACTAGGAGGGACTCAGGGAAGAGCCTCAGATATTGAGGGAGCACAGAGAGGGGGGACAGGGGACATACTTGATTGTATGTTAGGGTCAATAAAATGACACTTTCCAAAGGTGCTTGTTAGTTTACTAGGGCTACAACAACAAAGTACCACAAACTGGGTGGTTTAAAACAACAGACATTTGTTGTCTCACAGTTCTGGAGGCTAGAAGCCTAAGATGAGGTATCAGCAAGGCCATGCTCCCTCTGAGACTGGCTGGAATCCCTCCTCTCCTCTTCTTAGCTTCTTGGTCAGTAGTCCTTGGAATTTCTTTGCTGGCAGCTGCAGCCCCCAATCATCCTTTTCCCTGTGTGTCCTCACGTTGTCTTCCTTCTGTGTATGTCTGTGTCCAAATTTCCCCTTCTTGTAAAGACATCAGTCCTATTGGATTGGGAGGGCCCACACAAATGACCTGATCTTAACTTGGTTTAATCTGCAAAGACCCTATTTCCAAATAAGATTACATTCTGAAGTCCTGATGATTGGGACTTCAACATATCTTTTGTTGTTGTTGTTGTTGTTGTTTGGTAGTGGCAGGGGAACACAATTCAATCCATAACAGTACTCTTAGACATACTTATATATAAGCTTAAGGAAAAATGTCAATTGTCCATATCAAGCAATAATATTTTGGTGACGGCTTGGAGGAAGGACAGATAGCAGTCATGGGGACTAAAGCCTCTACAAGGCCCCCTTTGTTGTTGCCAGTGGTAAGAGATGGAGCTAAGGTAGCCCCCAGAGGAGAAATGAGTACTGTGACCTCAGACTGGAATGACTAGTACTGCAAAGGAGGTGCTGTGTGTCAGGTACCATACTGGTCATATCACCTGGCTCATCTCATTTCCTCCTCCCAATAACCCCATGAGGCTCTTTCCCAGGTAGGAATCATGCCCATTTCCCAAGTGGGAAACTGAGGGTGAGACAGGTGATGGGTTGTGTTCAAAGACACACAACTGTCAGAGAGAGGAGCTCAGATCCCAATCAAGCAGTCTGACTCTACCTCCTGTGGGTCTCACTGATAGGCTATGTTGCCTTTGAGAGAGAGAATCACGTGGTGCTATGCCTTCCTCCAGCCCTTGAATCCAAGGCCCTGCCAGAATCGAATCCAAAGGCAAACCAAAAGACTATCTGGAACTGCAGCCAAAACCTTCCCCAGCTCAATAACAAGATCAAAAAGCTGTTCGTTGCACTTGAGGTTGCAGATAGGACTAATCATAGGTGACCCGATCTAATTAAAGCTGAAGTCCAACACCATCAACTCAACCCAGGAAGAATCTGATTGATCTGCTCCTTCCCACAGGCAGAGGAAAGTGTTTATACTCTCTATGAAAGACAGAAGCAAATAAAGCAAAATTACATTTCAGTCCTCATTTTTTTTTCTTGATAGTATTCACAAAAAATAAAAACTGGCACATGTGAAGAAGTAGGAAGACATGCAGTGGTGTGCTGGAGCTAGCTCTGCTCATGAGAAGAAATAACCAACTGAAAAAATGGACAAAAGGTTTAAACAGATGCTTCATCAAAGAAGATATACAAAAAGGACATGGAAAGATGATCAACATCATTAGTCATTAGAGAAATGCAATCACAGTTACATATTACTATGTACCTATTAGAATGGCTAAAAATCAAAAAGACTAACCATACCAGACTTTGGCAAAAATGGAGGAACTGCAACTCGCATTATCACTGATGGGAATGTAAAATGGTACAACCACTTTGGAAAACTAACAGTTTGTCAGTATCTTAAAAGTTTAAATATACACCTATGGTATAATCCAGGTGTTCCATTCCTAGATATTTACCCAAGAGGAATGACAGCATATATCCATATAATGACTTGGACACAAATGTTCATAGCAACTTTATTTCTAATAGCCCCAAACTGGAAACAACCCAAATATCCATCAACAGGTGATTGGATAAGCAAACTGTGGTAAATCCATACAATATTTTACTAATCAGCAAAAAAAGAAGTAAGCTATTGTTATACTCTACAACATGGATGAATCTCAAAATAAATATGCAGAGTGAAGGAAATCAGACAAAAGAAGAGTACATATTGTATAAGTCCATGTTTATAAAACTGTAGAAACTTCAAACATGTAGTGACAGATAGCAGATCTGTATTTGCTTGGCAGGGATGGAGGGGAGGGAGAGATAAAGTTGCACAAGAAATTTTTAGAAGTGATGTTAATGGTCACAATCTTGATTGTGGTGAAGGTTTTATATACATATATCTCCAAAATTTATAAGTTTTGCATGTTAAATATGTATAGACTTTTTTAATGTGAAGTTTATTATATGTCTAGTATATTTCAATAAAGCTGTCTAAATTTTTTAAAGTATATGCTATGGTCCAAATGTACAATAAATATAAGTTAATACTGATTTATTTGATAGATTTGCTTGCCTTTTTATCTTATTGCTATAATGTAACTATATTTTTATCATCAATTTTGTGCTATAACATATAAAACAAGTTTTTCTTACCATGTAAGAAAAAACTTATTGTTGCTATATTAACATCAGACAAAGTAGCCTTCAAAACAAAACATATCATCAGCAATAAAGATCGACCCTACACCATGATAAATGGTCAATTCATCAAGAAGACATGACGTTCCTAAATGTCTATGTCCTTAATAATGGAGCTTCAAAACACATGAAGCACATATTCACAAAATTAAAGGGAGAAATAGAGAAATTATACCAGAATATTTTAACACTATTCTTTCAGCATTTGATAGAATAAGTGGATTAAAAATTTTGTAAGGATATAGATTCAAACAAAACTATCAATTTGTTAGTCATTTTCAACTAACAAGCCACCTAATTGACATTTGTAGAATATTACATTTAACAATTTCAGAATACACATTATTTACATATGCACACAGAGATTTCATCAAGTTAGACCATATATGTTCATCCAGAAAACAAATTCTAATACATTTTAAATGATTTAAGTCATGAAAAGTTTGCTCTGTGACCACACTTGGGTAAATTAAACATCAGTGACAAAAAGGTATCTAGAAAATGCCACATATTTGGAAATCAAACAGCACACTTACAAATAATTCATGGGTCAAGGAATAATCCTATGGGAAATTAGACAATATTTTGAACCAAATGAAATTGATTTGAGATCATTTTCTCTTTTCCAATGTAAGTATTCAGTGTTAAAAATTTTCCTCTCAGCACTGTTCAAGTTGCATTTCACAAATTTTGGTATGTTGTATTTTCATTATCACTCAGTACTAAGTATTTTAAAAATTTCTTTTGAAACTTCCTGATCAATCCATACATTATATAATTACTTAATTTCCAAGTGTTGGAAATTTTCCTGCTATTTTTCTGTTATTGATTTCCAGTTTGATTCCATTGTGGTCAGCATATAGACCCTTGATTTCAATTCTTTTAATTGAGATTCATTTTATAGTCTCAGGTATGGTATATTTTTGTGAGTTTTATGAACGCTTGAAAGAACGTGTGTTCTATTGTTTGGGATGGGGCATATTATAAATATCTATCAGATATTGTTGGTCTAAGGATTTGCTCGGTTCCTCCATAACCTTCTTGATTTTCTGTCTAGTAGTTCTACCAGCTGCTGAGAAAGGGATGTTAAAGTCTTCAGTTATAGTTTCATATTTGTCTATTTCTAGTTCTCCTTTCAGTTTTATCAGTTTTTGCTTCATATATTTTGAAGCTCTGTTGTTTGGTGTATACACATTTAGGATTTCTATGTCTTCTTGGTGTTTTGTCCCTTTTATCAATATTGAATGTCCCTCTTTGTTCCTGGTAATTTTCCTTGCACTGAAGTCTACTTTATCTGGTATTAATATAGCCATTCCTCCTTTTTAAAAATTAGTGTTTGCATGGTATATTTTCCCCTCTTTTTACTTTCAATCTGCCTGTACTGCTATATGTGAAATGACTTTCCTGTAGATAGCATATAGTTAATTTTTTTAATCCACTGGGCCAATCTCTGTCTTTTAATTGAGGTATTCAGATTATTTACATTTGAGGTAATTACTGATGTGTTATAGCTTAAGTCTGCCATTATATTATTTGTTTATTTGTTTTTCTTATTCCTTTATTTCCTTTTTTTTTTTTTTGCCTTCTTGCAGGTTACTTGAACAAACTAAATGAAATTGAAAACAAAACATGTCCAAATTTATGGGGTGCAACTAAAGTGCTACTAAAAGGAAATTACAATTTTAAATTCTTATATTAGATAGAAATAAAGACTTAATATCAGTGACCCAAGCATCTACATTAAAAAGTAAGAAAAATAAGAGTAAGTTAACTTCATAGTAAGTAGAAAGAAAATTAATAAAAAGTAGAAAACAATAATATAGAAAATAGATAATAGAAAAATTTATCAAAGACAAATTTGGTTGCTTGAAAGATTGATAAAATTGATAAACATTTAGCTGGACTGAATAAAAAGAGAGAGCAAGAGGAAACTCAAATTACCAATGTCAAAAACAAAGGAGAGGCTATTACTATAGGTTCCACAGACATATTAAAACCATATACAAATAAATATGATAACTTAGACAAAATGGATAAATCCCATCAAAGTACAACTTACCAAAAGCGGCCCAAAGAGAAGTAGAAAATATTAAAAGCTCTAAGTGATAATTAAAACCTTAAAACAGAGAATACATTAGTCCCAAGTGGCTTCATTTGCAAATTCTATCAAATATGTAAGAAAGAAACTATACCAATTTTACACAAACTCTTTTCAAAACCAAAAAAAGGGGGTAACACTTCCCTATTCATTTTGTAATACCAGGAAGACCCTACATCCAAACCTCACAAAAATATTACAAAAATTAAAATTATAAACTAACATCCTTCATGAACATCAATGTAAACGTCCTTACCAAAATGTTAGCAAATCAAACCCAGAAATAATACATCATGACTAAATGTTTATTCCAGGAATAAAAGCTGGTTTCACACTTGAAAATAAACCAACATAGTTCACCACATTAAGAGAAAAAAGAAGAAATGTACGATCATCTTCATAGAAGCAGAAAAAGCATTTGACAAAATCCAATACTCATTTATGATATTAAAAACACTCAGCAAATTAGGAATAGAATAGAAGAGAGTTTCCCCAATATGATAGTAGATAACTATGAAAATCTAACAGTTAATAACATGCTTAATGGTGATATATGAATGCTTTCCTGCTAAGATCCAGTGGTCTATCTCACCACTTTGTTCAACACTGTACTGTAGGTTTTAGCCAGTACAATAAAGCAAGAGAAATAAATACAATTCATAACAACTGGAAAGGAATGAGTAAAATGTTTTTTATTCATAGATAATGTTTGTGTGTGTATAGAACCCAAAGGAATTGAGAATAAGACAACCAGTACTAACAAGTGAATTTAGGAAGTCACAAGGTCAATATGCAAAATCAATGATTCTTTAATCCAAACGTGATTTCTGCACATCTTTGGGTGATGATGGTAGTTTTTTTATAGTTCTCTTAATTTGGAGCAGAAGTTTTCTCTTGTTTAAAAATCTCTCACCATACAACTTACCAAACTCCTTGAAAGAAAAGGTAAAATTCTCAAAAAGCTTAGCCATGTTAAGAAAGAATACGTATATCTGTGTACATATTCACACTGACAGCCTCAATTCCTGCTTGAAAGATGCCAGATGAATCATAAAGAGTCATCAGGAACAGCAGCTCTAGAAGCAAACAATGAAAAGCTAAATAGGTCCAACTTCATAGTTGAGTGGAGTACACTTTATAGCAAAAATGCAGAACAAAGAGAACCAGACAAGTTGACTGCTGATTTTGCAAGAAAGAGCAGAGGATCAGAGCATCTCACAAGGAGTGCTCCCCATATAGAAAGGTTTTCACTATCCCTCTGCTCACACACACACTCTCTCTCCTTTCCTATGAGGTTTCTTTCCTTTGCCTCTTCCTCCCATTAAGATCTTCCTTGACGATGCATCCAAGGGGACAGAGAGTTCACAACTCTGGGACCTCTTCTTCCTCCTGTTCCTGCAGAAAGCTTGTATGGTTAACCTCAAGAATCCTTTCCACTGAAGGTTTTCTTTGGCATATATCCTGAAAACAATAGTGGGTTATCTTCAGTGTGGACTCGGGCTTCAAAAGAACCCACTCCTGGAAATCCAGAACCACAGCGAGAAATACGGGAATTTTGTCTCTCTTCCAAATTAATTTTGAATTATCTCTCTTTTTAGTTTAAGGAATGCTATGACTTAAGTGATTATACCTTTGCCCAAATGAAAGCTTTACAGAATTATAATTATCAAGATAGTGTTTTGTAAATAAAGCTGATTTAAATATTAATCTCAGTGAGTGAATTATTTACATTATCTTGTGCTCCCTGGATAGTTTAAATAGTGTGTTTAATTTGATTAACAGGCTATTATTACATGAACAATATTGGAAACGTCACATGGCCAATTCTGAAATTAGACATATTTGAAATGGCAAAAGGCATTTTTATATGCCAAGCACTGTATTATTACAGTTTTAAGACAAATGTGAAGTGCCTTGATGTTTTTATTAGACAAAGTAACTTGATGTTTCCCTGAATACATTTAAATTGGGATGTTTTTAACAACAGAGTATGAGAAAGTTTAAAACGTCTATCTTGCTGTTTTATAGTCTTGCTGTTAGACTGTACCATCTCCTCTTCCTCTTACCTCTACATAGATAATTCCCCCTTTTCAATTCCAGAGAGGATCTGGAAGAGCCTGGTATTGTGGACTGGTCATACATAAGAATATGGGTTTAAAGTTCAGAGTCAGTACGTACCAGTTGGCCTTAGGCATGTCCATCCCCTCTCAGAGACTGAAGTTTACATATTAGTGGGTCCATGATTAACTCTTACCTCCAAAAAATTGAAAATGAACAAGAGGAAATCTCATTGTTAAGATTTAAAAAAGGGCAGGCAGGGATAAATTAGGGGTTGGGGATTAATAGACACACATTACTATATATAAAATAGATAAACATCAAGAACCTGTCATATAGCACTGGGAACTATATTCAATTTCTTGTAATAATATATAATGGAAAAGAATCTGAAAAGAAAAATTACATATGTATGTATATGTATAACTGAATCACTTTGCTGTACACCTGAAACATTGTAAATCAACTACACTTCAATAAAAATTTTTAAAAATAATAATAGTAAAATTAAATGAACTCATTCCCAAACCTTCCCACCCAGGAGATCTGTGGGACCTGCAGGCTCTAAAACCAGGCTGTGCAGTTTTGAATCTGGCCTCTGTCTCTGGCTAAGCGGAAAACCTCAGTCACAGTTTTTCCTTTAAAATGGGGATAATCATAGCACCCACCTCACAGGTTATCGTGGAGACTGAAGAGCTAATTCGTGCAGAGCCCTTGGACGGTGTCTGGCTTGCTGCCATTGCTTAGTATAGTTAGCTGGCTTCTTTACTTTTTTAAGAGGGTGACCACTCCTGTAAGCGCTAGTCAGTGCTGCGTTCACAGCTGTGTGGTGGGAAGTGCACAGGCACCGCTGACTCACGTCAGAACCTGGACCAGACTACCCCCAATCACACCATCCACATTCCTGACCCCAGGACTTCCTCACAATGTTCCCTCTGCCTGGAACACAGTCTTCTTTTATGTTTATGATTTCCTTCTCACCCCTGGTTCTAGCCCCCAGGGCCCCCCTTCAAAGCATTAAGTAAGCCCCCTCCACCAATGCAGGCAGGGCCAAGGCATGGTGATCACTCTTCAGCCTGTTCCAGCCCCGTCTCCACCTGTCTTTTCTGTGTCCCATAATCCACAAGCAAGACCCAGTGCAAAATTATTTTGAACAGGGCTTCTTGTTCAAAAATTATTAAGAACTTCAAGACAGACAAACCCCAGATGAGGGACATTCTACAAAATACCTGATGAATAATCCTCAGAATTGTCAAGATCATCAAAAAACAAAGAAAATCTAATAAAACCACAGCCAAGAGAAGCCCTTGGAGTCCTAACTATGTGTAATGTGGGATCCTGATGGGCTCCTGGAACAGAAAAAGGACATTAGGTTAAAAATTAAGGAAATCTGAATGACCTTTAGTTCATAATAATATATCCATATTGTTTCATTAATTGTAGCAAATGCACCATACTAATGGAAGACATTAATAATAGGGGAAATGGGGCGGGGATATAAGGGGTATATGGGAACTTTCTGTACTACATTTGTAATTTTTCTGTAAATCTAAAACTCTTCTAAAATTAAAACTTGTGGTTTTTTAAAATTAACAACAGCAAAGAATTCTGAGAAGGTGACAGCAGACTAAATTGTTCAAGACAGAGCCAGAATTTGAACCCAGATCTGCCTGACCTCAAAGCTCTTGTGAGTGACTAAGCACTGCTTGAATTCCAGTGGGAGAGCTCTCCCCTGGGGGGAAGAGAAAAGATGTGTATGGGGTGGAGGAGGAGGGGCCACATAGTGTGGGATTCCATTTATATGAAATTCCCAGAATAGGCAAACCCATAGAGACAAAAAGTAGATTCCTGGTTGCCAAGACCTTGGGGAGAGAGGAATGGGGACTGACTGCTTAATTGTAGGGGGTCTTCTTTTGGGCTGATGAAATGTTATTGAATTGGATAGTGGTGAGGTCGCACAACAATGTGAAGACATTTAAAAAAACACTGAATTGTACACTTTAAAATAGTTAAAATTATAAATTTCATGTCATGTGGATTTTATCTCAGTTAAAAAAAAATACAAGCTTGAGGTCCATTCTGCCTAGATTTGAATCTCCAGGGCACCGTTTACTAGCTGGATATGACCTTGGGCAAGCTACCTTTCTGTGTCTCAGTTCCCTCATCGCGGTAAATAGTAGTAAAAGTATCCATCTCATAAGGTTGTTGTCAGCAAGGTCCAGGCGTTTGGAGTCCATCCTGGACTGGGTCACGGAAGGGATTACGAACTCATTCCCAAACCTTCCCATCCAAGATTCTGCAGACCGAATTGTCTGAGACTCCCCTCCTCCTGACAACCCGGAGTGGAGACCCACTCCCGGGCAGCCCCCAGGTGGAAGCCGGGAACACTTCTCGCTTCCAGACCCACTGCCTTTAGGATGCTGGCTGAAGAGGCCGTGGAGTAGGTGTGAGATGCAGCGCGCCGCCTAGTGGCACCTTCGAGCACATCAGTACCGGCCATAGGGAAAAGCTCCAACCAAAGCCGCCAGCCACACCTGCAAGGAACCCCTGCAGCTGCTGCTCCTTATTATAAAATAGGTGGCTTGTATTACGCCAGATTAGGGGCTTTCTGTATATCCTTTTTAATCCTACGAGCTAGTTACTGTGCCCCTTTTATAAGTGAGGAAACATACTTGGAAAGACTTATCAGCCAGCCCAAGGTCTCCCAGCAGGTAAGAGCAGTTCCAGATCTGGTCATCTATCAGTTCAACTCCGGATTCCAGAATTCTGTTTCCGACGCACTCTTCTGATTGGGGTAAATGAGGGTAGCCCATGGAAGCACGACAGCACCCACTAAGGGTTAGAACCGGCCCTGAGACTGATTTCAAAGCAGCTATATTGCACAAAGTCTGCCTCACTTCCAGCCTCAGTCCTCCCCACTACCTCCAGGGACACCCCCAGGAAATGGAGGGGAGGTGGGAGGGTCCTGCTAGGGCTTACTTGGCAAGGCTGTAGGCCCTTTGACTAGTAACCCCTCTTTCCTCAGCCTCACTGATGCATCCACTCAACCAATCTTTATGTATGCTTACTATGTGCAGGGCAGTCTTAGGTGCTGGATATGGCACAGTGAGCAGGAAAGGGGGGCCTGGCCTCCAAGCAGCTCACCGCCTCACCCTCTTTCTCTAACTCACAGCAGGACCTCTTTGCTGTGGGTTTGGAAACACCCTGGTAAGTCTTAATCCAGCAACTCCAACGTGTCATTTTAGGGCCAGTCCTTGCACATTCTTCACCCATTCTGGGAAAAGGTGTAGGCTCAGGGCAATGTGACTCCCTCTGAAGCTTTTCCCCTGGCCCCATCTGAGGGCCAGCTAGCACTTGGAGATACCTGAGCCAGGAAGCAACCACATCTGCAGGGGGTTGCTTAGCTGCAGGTGGCTGGGGAAGGGGCATTCTCCCTGACCCTGGAAAGGCAGGGAGGGGTGCAGCGGAGTTATGGAGGAATCCCAATGTGGTAAGTCCCCTACCCCGATGATGCCAGAGTCCTGGAGGGAAAGCAGGGCCAGGACCTCCCATGGGTGTATTTCAAGAGTTGAAAGCATTCTTAGGTTGGGGGAAGTGAGGAATGACCATTCTCCTTTTGCTTGCCTGTCCTCCTCACCCTGCAGCCAGAGATTAAATAGAGTCATGAAACCTGACACTAGGACTAGAAGGGCCTGCCTGGTGCAATTACTGCCTAAACAGCAGAGTCCTGAGGACTGGAACTTTTCTGAAAAATCTCCAAAATCCCACTGGCCTTCTGGTTGAGAGAGAGAAAGAGCCTGCCCTGCCATCCCTGCATGCTGAGTCTCTACTGAGGTCCCTGCTGAGTTAAGCAGCAGCATAATGCCCTGGACAGTACACCAGCGGCCAGGGGTTGACAGTCAGAAGCTGGGCCTTGGCATGTGTGTTCCTATATGAGTTTCCTGGTAGTTGTTAAGTATCTAAATAATTATTTGTCTTTAGCGTCATCTACCTAAGAGTGTATTGGCAGTTTGGGGTGTGCCTGCCTGTGTGTGTGTTTGTGTCTGTGACAAGGTGTATGTGTGTGCTTTTAAAAATCCTGTGTCTTAAGTATGTGGGTGTCTCTGCAGCTGGGTGCCGCCTCTGTGATGTTTCTGGGAGGGTCATTTTACACCTTTATATTTTTGTTGCATGTTTGCTCGTGTGTACCTTTGTAGGTGTGACTGTAACTGTCTAGGGGTGTGTATGTGTGTATGTGTGCTTGCAGTTCTGTGGATGGGTGGGGCTGGCTGGGTGTGAGGAGCTATTGACTCCCTCACCCACTGCCCTTGCCTGGGCTGTGCTGGGCCAAGATAAAAATAACCCACCTATCTTTACCCATGCGAACCTTTCTCAATTAGCCTAAGTTCTTCCCAGGGAGTCCCACTCACCCATATCCAACCTCCTGATTCTGGCTGCCCAGCAGAGAGGGCTGAGGAGGCCGACTGACTACATATACCCTCCCGAACATGTTCCAGACCCCAACCTGTGGGGGCAGAGTATGTGGAGGGGGTACTGGGCAGTCCTGCCTTTCTCTCTCCTCTAGAGAAATGGCTGGGGCAGGTCCTTGTTGCTTTTCTCTGTCTTGCAGCTCTCCTTCCAACCTGCAGGTCTGGCCCCCAAGTCCTTTCTCCTCCAATGGAGGAAGCACTCCTGGGGACATTTGACCCTATTCCAGCCTACCCCCTGCCAGCTCCTGGGCCTGGCTGGACCTCTTTCTGCCTTCCTTTGCCCCTTTCTGAAGCAGCCATTGCATCTGTATTTGAGGAGTGATTTCAGATCCCAGTTCCAGAAAAATCTCGAGTCATGACTGGATCAGGCCTAGGGGACAGAGGCATTCCTGCTGGCTGCCAGTCCCTTCTCACCTGCCAGCCCCTGAGGAGGTGAGAGGGTGGAGGCTCCCCAGTTCAGAGGGTTTCTTTCCAATCTTATCTCTCCTGCTCCTTTCACTCACTCAAAGCTGTGTGATCCTGGGCAAATGACTTTACATCTCTGTGCCTCAGTTCCTTCATCTGTAAAATGGGGATACAAATGGTACTTACTTCAGAGAGTTGTTGTGAGGATTAACTGAGGTGATGCATATAAAGTGTTTAACCCCGTGCCTGGCACACAGAAGGATTCTGCCAATGTTAGCTGATCCACCCCTTTGATGTCACTCGGTTTTAATCTCAAGATACGCACCGCTCTCCCCCACCCCCCGACTCCACCTGGCTCCACATGCCCCTTGGCTCACCCTTGGGTGGTCAGGATTTTCCCCAGAATTAGATTGGCAGAGAGGGGAGATCTTAGAAAGAGAGATTACTAACATTTGTGCTGCAGTTTCCACACATTTTTTAAATTCAATTCTACACCCCCTTATGAAATTGTTATTGTCATTTTTTTCCACTTTGCAGATGATGATGAAGGGAATCAGAATGGTTAAGTAACTTGTTCAAGGTTATTGAGCAGGTAAGAGACGGAGCCCAAGTTTACACTGAGTCAAAAATGGCTGCCCTCTCCCTTCTGCCCCACTGTCATGGTTTGAGGGGGGGCAGTTTTAACATCCCAGGACCTGGGTGCTGCAGGGGGTTCAGAGGGGTGTGGTAAACAGTTCTGCCTAAGGTCACACCGACAAGTAGGGCCAGCCAAGATGATCTAAATCTATACCCAAGTTCAGACAGCTGTAAGCCTCTGCTTTACCAGAACTTAAGTGTTTGAGACTTTCTCACATTTAGGAAGCTTTTGGGGGAAAGACCCCCACATGTAGAAAGCATAGAATGTAATACAAACCAGGAAGTCAAAACGAGTCCTGAGTGTAATTAGAGGAGAAAGCTGACACAGCCAAGCCAAAGGAAAGCACAAAGATTCATTTCCCTAGTTTCTGGAAGTGAAAATTGGGCAGATTCCGCTTCCAGCTACGATCCAGCGGCCGGGTTTTTCAAAGCTCCGGGCCCAGCGGCTGGCGAGGACCCCCCGCAAAGGGCCCCCAGCTCCGCCGAGGCCGCGCCTAGCTGGCCGTCCTTGACCCACCTTGAAAGGCCCTCCGCCGGCTCCGCCCCCACCCGCCCAGGCCCCGCCCCGGCGGCGCGCGGTCCCTCTCCGCTCTCGGACTCTGTAGGGCGAGCGAGCGGCAGCGCTCAGCATTGTGGCAGGCGGCGGAGGCCCGCGAGGGCGCCGGAGCCGCCGGTAGTGGCGGGGCGCAGGGAGGCGCGCACGGGGAATTGGACGGCGCGGCGTCGGCCGCTGCGAGCGCGACTGAGCGCTCTCTCCTTCGGTCGCCTAACTTCGGAGCCAGGACGCCGGAGCCCGGGAAGCGCTCGAGCCCCGGAGCCTGAGGAGCGCAGAGAGGGGCGCGCAGAGCCTGGCTGAAGAGCGGGCGCAGACACCCATCGAGCTCCGAGCGCCAGGCAGCCCTCTGCGAAGCGTGGCTGCCGCTGCCCCCACGGAGGGCACGGGCTGGCGTGGCCCGGCGCCGGGGAGGACGGCGAGGAGGAGGCGGCGGCGGCGGAGACGGCGGCGGCGAGACTGGGGCCAGGGAGAGAGCCCCGGGGGAGAGGCGCCCGAGCCGGGCCGCGGGAGCATGTGGGCCCGGAGCGGAGCGCGGGGCGCTCTGCTGCTGGCGCTGCTGCTCTGCTGGGATCCGAGTCTGAGCCAAGCAGGTAGGGAGTGATCGGGTATGGAGGCGGGGACGAAGGGACTCTGATACCTAACTCTAACCCGAAGTTGAGCGGTCCATCACCCGGTTGGTGTGCGCAGGGAAAGCGGCAAGGGCGCCCAAGTTAGAAGGTAGATTTCCCTGCCCCTCCAAAGTGGGCGGTGGCGCAGCCATCTCGCGGGGGGAGGGCGAGGCGGTCCGCAGGCACTCCTGTTCCCACCTGGAAGAAATCGCTTCTTTTCCCTGGAACAGTGTCCCAGTCTGGGTGTGCGCCTTCTGTAGAACCCGCTTCCAGGGGACCCTTGGCTCTGCGCACGCCGGGCGGCAGTGCTGAAAAAATACTGTCGCTGCGCTAGCCAGGTGTGCGCTCGCTTGCGGTTCGCCGTCAACTTCCTAGTCCATTTCCCGGCTCGCCCAGGCTCCTACACGGGGCACGGACCTGAATCCGCAGACGAGAGGGAGAGAGCAAGAGACCTGGGGAGCACGGGAAGCACGGGTCCGGGCCGCTAGCCGGAGGAGGCTAGCTTGCTGGATTTTGGCTGTCGAAGTGGGGTTGGGCTGAGTCTTCCACGTACAGCTTGCCCCGAGATCTTGGGACCCGCAGGTCTGGAAGGACTTCTTTATGGTTGTTGGTTTTGTGTGTTGAGGGGAGGCGGGGAGTACGTAGTGATCCTGCTGAGTTTCCTTTTAAATGAGTCACTGACATTACCCCCGTCTGGGGAGCCGAGAAGGTGCGCTCGCCATGCTCCTACTTTGGACCCAGCAAGATGCCTTAAGGGAGTTGCTGGGCTCCTAAAATGAAGTCCCTATTCCGCCTCTCCCGCTGTGGATGTGTACATGTCTCGCTGGTCGGTAGCTAAACCAGGCATCCCTGACTGGGCTGCGTCTTCCTGGGGAGTTAGTAGACGCACGGGAGCCAACCAGCCTCTCTCTGCTGCCGGAACCCAAGCAGGTGGGCCGGTCGCCGGCAGCCCGGCTTCCGAGGAGGGGTGGGGGTGGGGGTGGGGCGCATCCTGCACCGAGTCCTCCGAGTTGTGGCTGAGAATGGGGCTGGAAAACTGGTGCAGAAAGTGGACAAGATGACGCAGCCCTCCTTCCCCCAACCCCTCCACCACCTTCCGCTGCGATGTTGATGTCCGCCGCCCTCCCCCACCCCCGCCCCGCCCCTTCCCACGCCCCGGCCCCCAACCTATAGTCAAAGATCTCTCACTCTGGAATTAATAATTCCCACGGCCCAGGAGTGAGAGCTTGGTTTTAACACATCCCCCACCTTTTTTTTTTTTTTTTTTTTGCCACCTCTGTGCTGTAAAGTTACAACACAATCATTTGATCCAAGTTAATTATGATTTGGGCAGACTCTGGTATTTAAAGCAGTGTTTTGAAGTTGGAAGGTAATGATGGAGGAGGGGGCAGACTGCTGAATGACCAACCTTGTTTTAAAGAGTGCAGTTAGATGTGGGTGGTGCTGAGCTGGGGTGTTGGTTTCTGGTTTGTGGGTGTTTGAGGGGAGATGATAGAAGGGTAAAGTGTCTGTAAATGGCACATGGGCAGGGTTGAGTCCTGGGAAGCTGCTTTTGGACCAGGAGGGCAAGGGGATCAGGAATGAATGCTGAGGTTACTGGGGTGGAGTGCTGGCTAGGCAAAAGAAAGACTGAGATCACTTGGCCTAGAGTTTCCAGAGCTACAAGGTGTACTTGGCTGGGGAGGCTGGGGGTGGCCTGCCTTGCCTGCTTAACAAAATATCCGGCCCCTACCTTCCCCAGAAGAAACCTCAGGCCCAGGGCTTTGATGGATTTGGGTGCGTCCTGTGCGCAGCCAGAAATGGCCTCTAATACCGGGCTTTGATTTCTCACTAGCGAGCAGAACTGGCATTGGAATTGTGCTCATTACTTAGCGTAGCATGGGTTGCCTGCCCACCAGCCTGGAGAGGGGCCAACTGGTGGGGTCTGCCTGCTGTCTTCCCTTTGCCCTCAGAAACCAGCCTTCAGGAGCGAGAACATGCACCTTCCTCCTACACAGCCCTTGTACTCGAATGTCACAGGCACAGAGCATTGTTTTCAGAATGTTCTTTGGGTCTTCCCCACGGATCCCTCATAAAAAGCTCCATTTCACAGATGGGGAAAACCAAAGCCAGAATGTTGGCTTTCCTCAAATCTTGCATTCACTTGACCACAGATTGCAGATTTGTATCCAGGACTTCTATCCAATAGCCAGGCTAGTTCAGGACACTTCAGACTACTCCTTGTAAGGGATCCCATCCACCCCCCTGCCATGAGCATCATATCAAGCTGAGACAGAGAAGGCTACCCCCACAGAGTGTGGGGGGGGTGGCTCTTTCTTGGCTGTGTCCATGCTGTCCTCAAGGCGCAGGCGCCTCTCTCTCCTTTCCCCCACCCCTATCCCCGGTGAATATGGGAATGAGTTCCCTTTACAGCACTGAGAATTTTTTTTTAAGCCATAAAATTTGATGGTGGTGAACTCAAACCCGGATCCATAAAACCAAGACTCTTAGAAGGAGATGTCAGCAGTGACTGGCCAGTTGAAGCCACTTCAAAAGCCCAGGTTGGCCCTGGGAATCTCCTCCCACCCATCCCTCAGCCTTTCCTGGAGCTTTTAATGAGCCTTTCGTTGGCTTCTGGCTGGGATAGTTGAGAAGGAACCAAAGTGTCATGATAATACTTCTTTTTAAGACACAATTAAAATCAGAGTTTTCCTAGTGTCTCTGCTGTGTGTGTGTGTGGTGGTCTGTTCCTGTCTCATATAGCAAATGCCCATTTCACTTCAACAAATGGAAAATCAAGAGTGTCTTAATGGGTTTTCTCATTAAAGTGAAAGTACCACTTCAGGAGAGGAATTTCGTGCATAATTTCTCTCCTCCCTCCTCTCCCCACCAGACAACCTGAGAATTCTGTAGGACAAAACAATTCCCCTCTCTTCCAACCGAATATTTAACTGCTGAAGCTTTGGGACAGGCTCTGACTTGCCCAGGACTACACTGGGACTTGGGTATAGAGTTGGGATTTGAACTCAGGCCTCATAAACATCATTCTGGGTTGCAGACTGGCTGCATGGGTCAGGGATTAAGATTCTGAAATCAGGGCCCCACCAAAGGCAGGCAGCTAAAGATGAGGTTGGTTTGGTAGCTGAGTTTGAATGGGACTCATAGCAGGAGTGGAGAAAGGATAGGGGAAGGAAGTTGGGAGTACGGACCTAGGAGAGGTGGAACAGGGCTGGGCCAGAGGTCAAGGTGAGACCCTGAGACCAGGCAAGTGCCCAAAGGTAGCTTCACCCTCCAACACTGATCCGCTCAGCAAAAGCCCCCACCTTCCCCAGGTCAGATGAAACACAGGTCGCACTCCCTTGGGCCGCAGGGCTACACATTAGTATTTTAGAGCTCTGTACCCATTTGTATAGTTGGGGACAGAATAGGTTTTTACTTTTTTATTTTGAAGCTTTGAGGGCTCATCTCCTGCATTCACTTTGTTTCTGCTGAGCTCAGGTATTGTGACCTGTTTCTGGCTGCCAGGCCAGGCCCTCAAGTCTGCTCCTACTTCTCTTTCCCTTTCACCAGCAGTGTCTTCTAAGGAGGGTCTGGGCTGCCTAGGACTCTGGGGACAAAGCTGGAGGGGAGGTGGACCTCTTACATTCCAAGCGCTTAGAAAGCAAGATTAGTGATTCAGAATGGCCCATCCTGGAGCCTCCTCCCAGGCATACGGGCCAAATATGTAGTCTTTTGAACCTTAGCTCTGGGATTGGGGTAGCAAGGAAGCACCTTGGAGCCCATCGAGGCCTGGAGGAAAGGGAGGAGAGGCAGGGTCATAGCCTGGAATTTAGGGGTTGCTCCCGTGGGACTGGGGAGTAGAGAGAAACTGCTCCCTGGCAGGATGGCCCCCTGGGGAGAGAGGAGGAAGCAGCCGCAGAGGCCAGACCTGGCGCTTCTGGCGTCCTCCTCCTCCTCCCCAGTTTCCTAACAGCTTCTACAAATGGAGTCATTAAAGCTGTGAAGGCAAAATGAAACCAAACAAGTGCATTCTGTGCTTTTCTGTTTCTTTCCTTTTTTTTAAGGAAAATTTTAAGTACCGTAATTAGAATAATAGGAGGAAGGGCATTTTCAGGAGAATGGAGGGAATCCACCTCGCCTTCCACTCTTTTGATTTGCTTCTGAAATTGGGGCGGGGGCGCCACCTCCTCCCCTCTGTAGGCCTCCGCTCAGCCGGGTGCTGCCGGACTCTGGGCTTTTTAGGAGAAGCCTAGCCACGGCTCCTCGCTGGGAGTTGGGCCTGCCCGCTGGATTCGAACTCCGGCAGGCAAGCCCTGGTGAGGCCAAGCCACAGGTCCCTGCGGCGCCCCTTTCTCTCCGATCCTTGGCTTCAGCAAGGCTAATGGCAGCGAAAACATTCGCTGAAAAGCAGGCGTAAATCAGCCGCCTCCCCGCTCCCCCCGCCCCCCAACCCTCTACCCCTTTTGTTTCCTCTTCCTTCTCTTCGAAAGCCCCGAGTTGCTGGAAGCTCCCGAATTACCCTTGCGGACGAAGCGGCCAGATTAGCATCTCCGCCGCTGGCGGGGCTGATTCAGCGCGCACCTTGGCACTACCCGCTCCCCGTTCCCTTCCTCTTCTGCGCCCCTCTGGTCCCTCTTGCCCGCTTGCTGCCCCTCTTCACCCCCTCCTCTGCGGAGCTAAATCAGTCTGCAGGAGCCCAGGAGCTCTCACGCCGCTGTTAGGGAGTGAGAACGCCGAGCCTCCCTCCTTCTCACCTCCTAGAACAGGCTGCCCCCAGCGCCTCACAGCTTCCCCACCGTGGGGCTGTTTTCTCGAGGAGGGCAGGTTGTGGGTTTGAGAGTGGGCATTAAGGTGGGGGTGGGGTGAGAATGTGTATGGAGGGGATGGGGAATGATGGGAGTGTGCAGTGGGAGGTGAGGGTAGCTGTGGTACTGTGATGGTTGTTAGGTGTGTGTGGAGGTGATGTGCGCAGGAGGAATGGATGTGTGTGTTGAGGTGTGTCTTTTGCATACGGGATGTGTGAGGGAGGTGGCTGTGTGTGTGTTTGGGTGTATGGGGGGTGTGCAGTGTACATATGAGTTCAGCTGTGGTGTTTGTGTATAAATAGGTATGTATAGTGTGGGGATGGTGAGTCACCAGCAGGCCTGGGAAGTTCATCCATTGTACTCTGTTGGGGATGCCTGTTTGAGATGGGACCAGGTGAGCAGGATTTGGTCCAAGTGCAAGTCATGGAGTTGGAAGGGCAGAGGCTGGCTTTCCACTGAGGGCAGATGAAATAGGCCTACCTGAGGGTGGGTCCTGGTGCTCCAGAGGAGAAAGCTTGACCATAGACAGGTCCTCTAGCCAGCCCAGGAGCTTGGGTGACTGCACCCAGAGAACAGGGGTCTGAGACTTGGGGTCTCCTGCAATCAGCTCCTGGCTTACCTAGAGCAGTAGCAGGGCCTGTGGTTTGAAAATCTGCTCTTTGATCCAGGTCAGGCTCATGCTTCAGCCCTTTGGGGGAGTGGAGTCTCTGGAATTTGCTGGAGAAGAGGCAAGCAGAGCTTGGGTGAATGGCATCTCTCATGGAGAGCAACGTGGGCAGCCATGGCTGAGCCTGGGGCTCTCACTGGATGCAATTTAAAGAGGACACATGCACACACAGACACACACACGAGCCCTGGACTCTGATGTTCCTTGATCACAAAGGGCTCCCCTCCTTTCCCAGTTCCCCTGCCATCCTTAACTCTAGGATAAGGTGTGCTCCTGTGGAGCAGAGAGACCTATGGGAAAATCACAGGCCCACTGATGTACATATTGTTTTACAGTTTATATTTGTAAGACCTCACTTTGTCCTTGTAAGACCTCACTTTGTCCTTGTAAGACCCCTTGAAATATGGTAAGTGAGATTCCAAGAGCCTCTGTGTTAAATGAGGGCAACCACACTACAGCTGACCTTTGAACAATGAGAGGGTTGGGGTGCCGACTCCCCAGCAGTCAAAAATCCTCTATCTGCTATTGCATCCTCAGTAACAAAGGAATTGATAAATAACTCACCCAAGGGCAGGAAGCTGAAACGAATCAGGACTCAAACCCTCGTTCTTTTGATTCCGTGTATTGTGATCTCTAATCCAAAGTAAACTCGTCCTCACACTTAATTAATTTAAAGATCTGTAACATGAGAATACAGGTACTATATTTATTGAAAAAAATCCGCACGTAAGTGGACCCACACAGTCCAAAC
The DNA here is from genome assembly GCF_036321535.1 of Camelus dromedarius. Taxonomy (NCBI): domain Eukaryota; kingdom Metazoa; phylum Chordata; class Mammalia; order Artiodactyla; family Camelidae; genus Camelus; species Camelus dromedarius. The sequence continues at coordinate 32,806,746 of NC_087443.1, read as the reverse complement.
CCACGTTGTCCAAGGGTCAAATGTCTATGCAGGGAAGAGCACCAAGTTCTAAGCCTTGGGGCTTCCTGGAGAGGGTGATGGGAGCCAGACCTTGACTCTCCTTTCAGGTCTTTCTAAGGGCATTCCTGAAGAGGAGACAGGATGGGGGCAGGCCCAAGACTTCTCCCACTCTCAAGAAAGTGGCCTTGTCAGCTCTGCATGGCCTCTGTCCTGTGTGGACACCAGTCCTTGGTGAGCCAATCTTTGGCCATATTTCTACTCCTGGCCCTCCCAGGCCCAACTGATGGGGCGTGTCTTGGGGACCCACCCTTCTGAGCTACTTCTGGGGCTGGCACTTGAGAGGAAAAGATTTCTTATTCTTTGATTTGCTCTCTGTGGTTCTTGAAGATGGAGTTAGCCCAGAAAACACTTTTTATAAGCAGTGGTAGGGATAATGTTGGGGATGGACACATGGGGAGATATATTTCTTTGCCTTCTGCCACACCCCCACCAGAGAACTCAGAGTAGATAAGGAGAGGATGGAAACTTCAACCCAGCTACTCCCATGACCTAGCTGGAGGGGGCAAGCTCACTTGTCATCACCTCTAGGAACCTCCAACCCCTCTACGCACCCCTCCTCACAGAGGCCCCTCCCCAGGGCCTCAGCTTCAGTGCAGAGGGTGCACCGCATGGCCACCTGGGACCCTGAGGAGGTTAACATAGCCCCCCAGCGTTGTCACTTACTGACACTGTGGCCTTGGGCAGCTCACATAACTGCTGTGCCTCAGATGTGGCGGTTCCACATGGGGATATAATAGTATTGTCCTCACAGGGTTGTTTTGAGGTTCACATGACCTGATATATGATGAAGCACTTAGCCCAGCCTGGCACACAGTGAGCTCAGGAAGTGCTCAGGAACAGCCTCCTCAGGAGGGAGCCAGTGATACCAGGGGATAGGGGAGGGGAAAGCAGGGAGGCTTCTGGCCTGGGAGTTAGGAGACTCTGGTTTTTGCTCTTTCTCAGCTGTGTGACCTTAGGCAAGTGCCTTTCCCTCTCTGGGTCTGATCTGTAAATTTGGGGTAGGGGAAAGGTGAAAGGATGATCCTTAAGGGCTCTTGTTTTTTTGTTTGTTTGTTTGTTTGTTTTTGTTTTTGTTTTTCTGGTTCCCTCTGAAGAGGCCCCAGCAGCCAGCAAGAGACAGAGGTAAGCAAGGACCAGAACCACTGTGTTTACAGAGGCCCCTCCAGAAAGTCAATATATCGACTAGAATGCCCTTGTGAGCATTATGCGGCCCTGGGTCTCTCTCTCTCCAAAGCTATAAATCACCCTCTGGGATCTCAGTCCCTTTTTCCTGTTTGGTAAGCATCTCCTACCCCACAGACAGAGAGTCCCAGATGCCAAGCAGGGCCCAGGAGGCAGAGAAGGCCCCCATTGGCAAAGGCAGCCTGGGTGTGTGAGGAAAGACACTTGTTCCCCCTACCCTGCCACCTCCGGGGGCCTGCAGAGAGTGTGGTAGGAACACACTGCCCAGACCTGACCATCTCATTCCAGTTTATTTCTCAGGGGTGAAGGGTGGCCAAGCTTGGGGGAGGGGGAATGAGAACTCCCATCCCCACATCGGGTGTTGGAACAGGCCCAGTCCTAAACCTTGGTGCACAAGCACATTCATTCATTTTGAGCAAGTACTAGGTTCCGGGGCCAGATGTAGGCAAAGCACCAACCTGATCCTTGAACTGAGTTGTGTCACCTCTTGAAGCATGAGCGATGTGCCAAGCCCGTGATGCTGGGGTGCAACAGGAGTGTGTAATGGTGCAACAGAGAGGAGCACTTCTGATGAGCCAAGATGCGCATGTACTGGGAGGGATGTGGCGTGGTTCTTAGAGGGTGGGCTGTGCAGTCAGACTGCTTGGGTTCAAATCCAGGCTGTGCCAGCACCTGGCTATGTGTCCTGGAGCAAGTTGCCTACCCTCTCTGAGCTTTAGTTTCTTCATTGGTAGAGTGGGAGCGGCAATAGCACCAGACTCATCAGATCCTTGTGGGGATGAATGAAGTAATGTGTACAAGTGCTTTGCATATTCTAAAGCGCTCGATAACACTCACTGTCCTCCTCCTCCTCATTGTTATTGGTGCCAAGTATTGGGTGGTACAATAGGAAATCCTTCAGCTACTGAGAGAAGGCTCCTGTGGGCCTGGGTGGTTGGTCAGAGAAGGCTTCCTGGAGAAGAAAAGGATGGTGCTTGACTGGCCTTTGAAGGATGAGCAGAGTTTGAGTGAACAGAAAGAGTGTTCCCGGTAGAGGGTATACATGTGAAGGTGTGGGGTGGGAACATCTGACACACCCAACCCAGGAAACAGATTCTGAATTCAGCCATCTGATCACCTGGTGAAACAAGATTTCTGGAGCCAGAGGTCCCTTCTTGGTGGAAAGAGCCAAGGCTTCGAAATTAAAAGGATTTGCCTCTCACTGAGTACCTGGGCCAGGTGGCTCAACTTCTCTATACCTCAGTGTCCCCATCGATGAGGTGGGGGTGACCCCACTACCTATACTGGGTGGTGCTATGATGTGAGTCCTGGCACAGAGTAGGTTCCATTGATTCCCACTGGCTTTCCTCCTTCCTGCCTCCCCCCACCCTCAATCTGGCTGACCCCTGACTGGGGCTGGGCCCTGCTTCTTTTTCTGTACATCTCTGAGCAGGAAAACAGGGGGACAGAGAATTCCTAGTGGCGCTGCCCGGTTGACCAGGGGGCCAGGAAGAGGGGCAGGAAGAGAGGGGGTGCCTTTTCTGGTCCTGATGCCCACCCGGGCCTGGTAGATATCAGGAGGCATCCCCAGGGTCTGGGAGGAACATCTCCTGCTGAGATCACCCAGAAGCCTGTAACCCCAGAGGCCCTGAATGGCGTCTGGAGGCCTTACTGGCGTCAGGAGACAGAGCCAAAGGAGAGCAGCTCTGTAATGTGATCAGAGGTGCCCGCCTGCCCAGCCTGGGGCCTGGACACCCATGGAGGATGCAGAGCTTACAAGAAGTAAAGGCAGAAATTCTGGGAAAGGTAGTTGTTCCTGGCCCCCTCCCCCATCCCTCCTTTGGTCATTCTGTGACACAGCAGGACAGAATGAGACTCCGAGTGAGCAATGACCTGGGGTGTGGTGGAGTATGTCCTATGGGGCCTCTTCCTGCCCTTCTCTTTCCTTATTACCCAAGCTGGGGCCCTGGGGATTAGGAGGGCAAGATGGGATTGAAACAACCAGGTGATGGGTGAGCAGCGGTGACACTCAGTGACTAAGGAGACTGGGTCAGATTTGTCTGATTTTGCTCACTTGCCTGTCTCTGGCGCCAAGCACAGTCCCTGGCACACAGAGGGTGCTTGGTAAACACATGTAGAACGGATGAATGAGCAACTCGTGGTCAGTCTTTGCTGTGACTCGGTCCCCACCGTGCTTTGGACTTGCTGCTATAGTTATGTAACCACAGAGTTGGAAGATTCTCATTGCTTTGCTTACAGCCCCCACCCCTCCCCACCTTTGCCTACTTCTCTCCGTTCTTTCTCTCCTGCTTGCTGACTTGGGTCTCTTACTATGCACCGGCTACAATGGAAGTCATAGCCAAGTCTTAAGTGGTCAGAGTCCCCAGGTAGAAATTCACTAAATCCAGTTGGAGCAACAAAGAATTAATCAAGTACTACAGTCAAGTGCCCTCAGTCCCCTTGTGTGGAGAAGGCAGACTGGTGGCCATTTGCTGGGCTGGTAAACTTTGTACTTATCTGCAAGGTAGTCTTAACAAAGCCTGGCTGGTCCAGGCCCTTTAAAGATGTTTGTTTCCTCCTTGCAGTCCCAAGCCCATTGATTTTTCCTCTCCATCTTGCCTTCTAGAGGCTCAAGAGAATGTCCATTGCAGGGACACTGGCCCTGAGGCCTGGGAGCACGTGTGGGCTGAGAAGGAATATCCAAAGGCTCGTGCACAGAGTCGGATCGGAGGCCTCAGTCCTCCAGAGCAACTGCCACCAGTGTCTTGGCAGGAGCTGGGTTTGATGCAGGGGAGCAGTTTTGGCTACAGAGTCTGGCTAAGCCAGGCTCCCCCTGGCACTGCGTCCAGTGTTAACATTCAGGGAGCATCCCTGGGAGATTAAACAGCCCTAGGCCCTTATCTGAGGCAGCAGTAGTCCTGGCCCCACTGCCACCCTCACAGCTGGGCACCCGCTGGCCCTTGTCAGGAGCCCCTAACACAGGCTGAGCTGAAACTCCTGTCTGGCAGCCCAAGACAGCCAGGGCTGATGGGCACAGCAACCCCTGCTGCAAATCTGATCTAGCCCCACATTTTCCTGCCAGTGCACCCCACTCAGTACAGACACACACACACACACACACACACACACACACACGCACGCACACACATAGGAGACAACAGCAGAAACAGCCCTGAGTTGAGAATAAGGAAGCCTGGATTCTAATCCTAGCCGTGCAGCTAATCTGCTGTGTGGCATTGAGCTAGTTCCTTTCCATCTCTGGGTTCAGTGTCCTCATTTGTCCTAATGAAGAGGGTCTGCCCTAGAATCAGTAAACTGGGTTCAAGTCCTGGTTCCATCACCCCTTGGGGCAGGGAGGACAGGACCTGTGTTTCCATTTCCCTGGCAGGAACCTTCTGCTGGTGGGTGGGCCCTGGCTTCTCCCCGTGGCCTGGCTGGCCATGGCTATGCAGCTCGATGACAAGAGTTTGGGTCCCTTCCCACTCTCTCTGCTCCATAGCCTGGAGCAGAGGAGGCCAGAGGCCACGTCAGGGAAGGTTAGTGTCAGTGCTGGGTTTGATGTGTCCGAGCCAGCACACCATCTGCCGTGCCCACCAGAAGTTACATAATCCCTCGGCCGGCTGCCTGTTCTTAGAAAACGGGACAGGCAGAACCAGCAGGGAGTAGAGGCTCAGGTTTTCTTGCCTGCACTTTGTTCCCTCACAGTCCACCATCTCCCTGGACGTGTCTTCAGTCTCTGAGCTCTTCCCACTCTGTCTGGAGCCTGAGACATAAATGCCAAGACAGAGCAGGGCTGAGGTTGGAAGGGGACGCAGCAGGCCTTGAGGACTGCTTGCTGCCTAGCCTTGGGGTATCCTGCGGGCTGCTTGCTGACAGCACACTTGGTCAGCAGCCCTCCCTAGCCCCTCACACCATTCGTCTGCTGAGCTCGGGCAGGTGGGCTGAGGAGGGCAGTTCAGGGCTCTGGGAAGTAGGGGCAGGCCCTCCTCCCAGTTCCTACAGAGATGTTCCCCTTCCAACACCTTATCAAATAATAAACATTTTTGATATATCTAAATAACAGCTAAATAATGCTGCCTATGCATTACTAAGGCCTTGCGAATCACTGAGACCCAAGATCCCGTCCTGTCTCTTATTTGCTAGCCATGTGATGTTGGCCAGACTACTTCACCATCATTAGTCTCAGTTTCCTCATCTGTTAAATGAGAATTCATATAGCTATCTTGAGGCTTGAATCAGACAATAGTATGTATAGAGGACAGAGAAAGTGTTCAATAAATGGTAGCTGTCATCATTGGTATCCAATTCCATTTCCTTTTCTTTTTTTGAGGAAAATAATATATAATTACTAAATCTTATTTATTCTAGAAAAGTGAGATTGGTTCAAAACTAATCCACTAATATTAATAACACATGCCAAATTAATATCAGAGAGCATATTAACAAATCTAAGGGGACAAAATCATATGATTATAAGTGCTGAAAAAGTCTTGGACAAAACACAACAACTATTCTTGGTATAAACATTCAAAAATACAGGAATTAAAGGATAATTTTTAGTATGATTATATATATATAATATATATATACACACACACACACCTTAACCCTGAAGTCAGTATCTTATTTAATGAGGGAACACTAAGAGCATTTCCATTAAGATCACTAAGAAAGCATGGATGCCCTCCATCTCTCCTACCATTCAACACTGTGCTAGAAGTATTAGCCAATGTAATTAATTAAGAGGGTTCAGTTAGGGGCACAAGAATGGGTAAAGAAGAAGTAAAACTATCCCTACCAGATATTAAAACATACCATAATGCCTTATAATTTAAAAAATGTGGAGCTGGTTCATGAATTGGCAGATAGGCCAATTGAAGATAAGATAAAGCCCAGAATTAGACCCAAATGTATATGGAAATGGCATGTATGCAAATGTGGTATCTCAGATCACTGGGATAAAGACAGACTTTTTAATAAATGGTGCTGGGAGAACTGAGTAGCCATGTAGAAAATGATACACTTTGATTCATATTTCACACCAAACAGAAAAATAAACTTTTAATGGACTAGGGATCTAAATGTAAACAGTGTTACCATACAGGTAGTGCTAGATGGAAACTGGGGGAATTTATCTTTAATGTTGGGGTAGGGAAAGGCTTTCTAACTATGACTCAAAATCCAGAGACAAATTAAAAATTGATAATTTTTATTACATAAAATTTAAAAAATTTTTACAGTAAAGTGTTCTAAAGAAAGTCAAAAGACAAAAATATTTGATAAACTGGGAGGAAATGTTCATAATATATACCACAAAAGACCGAGGTCTCTAATACATAAAGCATTCCAAAGTACTGAGGGACAAAGGACCAAAAAAAATGATTAAAAAGTGGGAAAAAGACATGAACAGACAATTCACAGTGACCCTCAAACATGAAAAAATGTTAAAACTCACTTATAGTTAGAAAGATGCAAATTAAAATAACTGTGAGATATTACTTCTCACAAGACTGGAAAAATTAAAAATTATGACTATACATTTCCATTGGGGAGGCTGTGGGAAACAGGCACTTTCAGATGCTGCCAGTGGGAATGCAAATTGGTATAATCTTTCGGAGAGATGGTGTGGCAATACTTAAAACTGCATCTACACTTTATTTTTAGCCTGAACAATCCTAATTCTAGAAATCAATCCTTAAGATATACCTTTATTGATACAAAAATGCCTATGTGACTAATGATTGATTACAGCATTATTTGTAATCACAGAATATTGGAAATACCCGAATACCTGGCAGAGTAGCTAAATAAACTATGGTACAGCCACACATACATGGGAGTACTATGCAGCCCTTAAAAAGGTGTTAGAACTCTTCATGAGCTGATACAGAGAGATTCCTAGGACTTACTGGCAAGTAAAAGAAGCAAAGCACAGCAGAGTATCTGTAGGATTCCACCTTTCATGTAAGAAAGGAATGCATGTGAGACCAGGCCAGACCCAGACCGCTCTTCTCATTCTTTCATGGCCTCCTGAATACATTCGGCTTCCTCATCAGATGCCCCATCCCACTCTGCTTATAGATATAAGCAGTGAGCCCAGTGTTGGGGGACAGGTTCCCCATGCTGCCCCCAAGGAACATGGAGAGGCGCAGGACCCACAAGTGTCGGCCCTACCCTGGCTTGAGTTGTGACTTCTGGCTCTGTGTGGTCCTGACACCTCCCTGCAGCCCCTGGGACCTGCTTTCCTTTTTTGTTAAGTGGGGGTTAATGAATCCTACACCACTGGCCACAGATGGAAGGTGGAACCAATATCATAATTAGTTCATGTGTGCAAAAAGCTTTGTGAGATGTGGGATATGATGTTCTTTATTATTTATTTACAGGCTCTGTAAGTTGCTCCTTGGGACTTCGATGGGTCTTGGATCCTCCTTTTCTAGTCCCTTGTGACATACACATATGTGCACATACATATAAACACACACACTTTGTTCTATACAGAGTTGTAAAAGATGCTGAGGAGGTTGTTTCGTTTGTTGTCTCCTTGACCTGTGAGGGTCCCATCCACATACATTCCATCTGCAGGCCAGGTGTGGTATAGGCCCTCTGAGCCTGGCCTCCCTCCTGCTCTGGACCTGCTCTCCAGCCCACATGGGCCAGTTTGAACGCATTGTCTCATTTAGTCCTTGTAATGATTCTAGGAGGAAGGTGCTAGCAGAGAAGCAGAATGAAGCTTGGGAAAGTAAAGTGACCCACCCTAATCTCCCAGCTTTTAGGTCAGAGCCTAGTCTGGGAAGAGCCCTAGCCTCTGGACTCCAGATTCAGTGCCCTTTCCAGGAGCCCACTCTGCATTCACTCCCTGGAACCAGATCTTATCCACTGTGTACCTTCCTGGATGTCCTGGTGAGCACTGGCTGCTTGGTGATGACTCGTGGAGTGATTGTGTGGTGACTGAACAGAACTTGGAGCTGCTTTGTAAAATGCATAATGCCCCGGTGATGTGATCCTGGCCTCAATGAAGTACTGTTGATTATTGGGCAGAACTGGGCTTTTCCCACAAGCCTGTCACAGCCAGCATCATCAGTCACCCTCTCCCCAGACTCTGCCCTTTTAAGGATTGGTCTGAGAGAGTGTGTGTTCATGTGGGCACATGGGTAGGAAAGTTAGCCGCCATAGGGGGTTGTCTGCACCCCTCAAGCGGCTGCAAGTCAGATGGTCTAGGGGGGAAGGGGCCGGGACACAGAGCGCGTGGGGCTTTGGGCAGGCAGTGGAGGGCATAATTGCCGGAAGGTCTTGCTCTGACCCCTGAGAACGCTGGTTGCCAGTCAATAAGTCATTTATTACATCCTTGACAGCATCCTTCTCTGCCCTACCCTGGGCCCTGTGCAGCTTGCAGAGGAAAGGGCAGGGCTAGTTGAGGGTCTGGCCTCTGCAGGGTCATGAGCTGCTGGAAGCCTGAAGTAAGCCATCCTCCCCACCTCCCCATTACAGCCCACTGGACGAAAGAGCAAGCCCAAGTCCCCAGGGGCCCTGATCGCCACTGAAAAGAGCTGGCTAAACGGAAGTTCCCAGGTGCTTGGGCATCTTCATCTCACTGCCTGGACTTCCTTTCCAAGCCTCCTTCCGGGGAATTGTAATGTATGCCGGGGAGGGTGCAGTCCTTAGTAACCCAGCCTGGAAGACCTTTTAAGCAGCACACGAAGGCCCAATATCCCCTTCACTTGAGTGAAAACTGGTGGTGAGAATCGGCCCCATGCTGTTTCTGGTGTTCCTACCCACCACACGTCAGGGTGGTGCCCATCACGCACAGGCATGGAGCGCTTCGTATGAAAAGCACCTTCACAAGTGAAGCTGAGCTTCTCAGCAACCCCAGGACATTGTCAGGGGGAGTGCTTTCACTCCTTCCTTAAGATGGGGGACCTGAGGCAGAGAGAGGGAGTTGACTTGCCCAAGTCATCCCCGGACTTGCTTTGTGGCTGCTTGATTTTCCGCTCTTACCAGCCCCCTCCACTCTTGCATGGCTGAGAAAGATTAAGAAGCAATCAAGACTCTTCTAGATTGTCCTTCCAGGACCACCTGTCTTACCTCTAGGTTTTATCCCAGGAAATTCAGCAGGAGATTAGAAGGAACTATCACAACTTTCGTGCTGATTGGTCCGAGAGGCTAGGGGTACACCTGTTCAGGGCACAGGAGCTCTCCTCACCCTGGGGTTCTGCAAGGGAAGCCGCTGACCCCAGAACACACAGCCCCCGGCCTCCAGCCCTTCTGGCTGCAGCATCACCTCCAAAGGTGGAAATCAGGGCGGAGTAAGGTAGGAGCAAGCAGTGGCCGCTTTCAGTGGTCTGTCCGCAGAGGACCCAGCTTGCCTGTCCTGGACAGGGATGTTCCACAGACAGCCAGCTGCTTCTCTCTGCCCACTCCGCCCTCCTCTCCACATCAGAGACCTGGGCCACCTCCCCCTCCCCAGAATGTGCCATGTAACCTCACCATGGGTAGACAGCAGAGACCAGCCTTCCACAATAGGGAAATTCCAGACCCCACTAAATTCCAAATTCCACAGCCTTATCTGGCACCGTTCTTTCTGACCTTTGATGGGCTTCCCGGTGTGGGAGAAAGGACCTCCCCACCCTCAGAGAGACAATGGGGAGGCCCCACTTTCCCACCCCAGCCCCCCGGTGGGTCCTGGCCTTGCACCGTGGCTGGCACACATAGGTTGTTGGTACTGAGAGAAAGAACAGCCGGGAATTTGGGGGATGGGTGGACAGTGGGCCTGACAGTGACTCATACTGGAGTCACTGTCTCGTTTAACCCTTTCAGAAGGGAGATGCCACACAAAAGCAAGTCACTGCCTCTGTCTGAGCCTCAGTTTCCCCATCTGTTAACTGAGGGGGTTGGATCAGGGAAATCTGAGGTCCCTGATGGCTTTCAGGTGTGCATTGTCTAAAATCCCTGTAGTCGAGCCGCTGTAGAATTTCCTGAGGGGCCAAAAGAGGCCAGTTGTGACATCACTGGCCTCTCCTCCGCATTTCCTGTCTAGCCAGGACCTGTAAACAGGGGTTTTGATGAGAATGTGGGTCTGCAGCCGACAGGAGGCCGCAGTTCCCACGTCAGTAAACATGCCTCTGTGTGGAGTACTCTCACCACTGAACTTGACGTGGCTGGTTCCTTCCTGCCATCTGGGTGCCAGCTTGGCTCAGATGTCCCTTGCTCGGAGAGCCCTTCCCTGATCCCCATGCTTTGTTACTTCTCTTCTAGCACTTACTACCATCTGGAATTATGTGTGTATGTACTTATGAGCTTGCTGGTTTATTATCTGTCACCCTTCTAGCATGTCAACTCCTCCATGAGGGCATGTCACTCAGTACTGTCCCTCCAGGCCCAGAACAGCACCAGCATAGACTGGGCCCTCGTGCCCAATGGATGAATAACCAGGGTTGTATATAAGAATCTCTTAGAGTTTTTTTTTCCCCCTGAAAAATTCACATGCCTGGCCTTCACCCGTAGAGGCTCTGGTCTGGGCAAGTGAATTTTGACAGAGCACCTCAGGTGATTTAGAGGCACACTTCTTGTTTGAAAGAGAACTTGGTGGTTCTCAGCCTTGGTTGGTCAATAGTTTCACCTCTGCCTGGGTCCCACCCAGAGATTCTGACTTAATTGGGCTTAGGGTCTCGTCTGGGCATCGGGAGCTTTCAGAGTAACTCAAGTGGTTCTGTTATGCTGCTAAGATAGATGCCCCAGCTTCTGATCATCTCCGAAGCCTCTCTGGTCCAAAGGTCTGCCATTCTTGGAAAGCCCTGCAAGGCTAAGCCACTCTTTGTTCCAGACCTCCAATGGGGGTTGGTTCTTTGCCCTCCCCTCCTGCACAGTTAGAGAAAGTACTACTCTGTGTGACCCTCGGAGTTGGGAGTGTTGCCTGGGGCCCCGCAGCCCCTCTCCAGTGACTTCCTAGGAACGGCTGGTGGCTCCCTGCACTGTCCCAGCACCTCCTTTTCCTGGCAAGTCAGCTGAGCTGTGTTGGAACCTGTCTCTTCCTCTCCCCTGGTAGCACACAGTTTTAAATAAGATCTTCATTTACCAGAAGTTCACACCACAGCTTATGTGTTATATGAGAAGCAGCAATCTTAGAGTGTTCATGGGGGAGATGCTCTGGGATGTGATCAGGGAGCTGGACGAGAAGCGACTGCAGAGAGGGTGCGGGAGGAAGGAGGAACCCACGGAATCCAAGCTGGCACCCGCCCCAGCTGGGCCCTGGCAGTGCCATGCTCCTCTTGGCTCCGCGCATGGTGGGCGGGGGAGGTTCCACCGCTCTGCAAGCTGACCTCACGGCTGCCAGGCTGCTAGAAGGCTCAGAGCTGGGGAGGTAGGGGGCATGTCCAGATCAGCTCTGCCAGCTGGCGCCCCCAGTGCTGCTCTGGATCATTTATGTGTCTTCAGTTGGTTAAGTGGGTGCTATTGCTGTTGATCTGTCAGTTGCCTCCTGCCTTGCCTTGGAGGCTGGGATAAAGAAGGGATTTGGTGGCCATGGACAGACACCAGTCCTCCCCCGTGGCCATCCTGCCTGCTTCACTTCTTCCCACCCCAGCCCATGCAGCATCTAAATCGATAAACAAATTCCAGTTGTATGGTGCTTGCCCATTTCCAGGGTTTTTTCATGCAATTCTCTCAGCTGCTCTGTTAGGTGGGTGTGATCACTTTGCTTGTACAGAGGAAGAAACTGAGGCCGGGGAGTAGGGGGTTGAGCACCTCGTAAAAGACTCATGTGGCAAAGCTGCGACCTTGTGCCAAGATCCCTTTCTGTGCTGCCTGCACTGGGGGAGGGGGGGACTGGAGGGCAGGCAGGGCACTGTCGCATCTCACCACGTGGTCTGAGGTATTTTACTCCAGCGGCGTTTGTCTGTTCTGGTGGCCTGAAAAATGGAAAGATCAGGGATCCAGGTACCAGAGTGCCCCGTGACCTTGAGCAAGGCTGCTTCTCCCTCTGGGCCTCAGTTTTCCCAAAGGTGAACCAAAGAGTTGGACTGGGCAGTCTTTCAGAAAGGTGCTGCCCTTCAGCTCTTCCCTGTAGGTGTTCAAGTGCCCTGGCAAGGAGGAGAAGGGGGAAGAGGGTCCTGCGGTGGCCCCATCCCAGGGTCCGTGGTACACGGCCGATGTGCTTGTAATAAATATTGAGCTGACAGATGCTAAGCCGCATCCCCAGCCTCTGAATAAATAAAAAGTTGCCCAGAATAACAGCCCGGAAAATGCTGGGGCTCCAGCCACCTCTCACCTTCCCCCCTCCCACTGGCCATGCCTTCATGCCGCCTCTTCCTACTCCCTCCCATACCCCTTCCTGTCCCCTGTCCATCATTCACTCCAGCCCCAAAGGTGGGTCCTGTCCCAGACTGGCTTTAGTTCACAGCCTGCCACCTCCACCCCCAACCCCTGGCTGCCATAGCAGCTAATGAGGACCAGCCCTTGCAGATGACAGCTGGGGGACAGGCCAGCCATGCCTTCAGGGGACTGGGGAGGTGGGTGAGGCATAGGGGAACATGCCTTTAATCCCCAGTGCCAGCCTGAAGCCTCTCTTTGTGGATACTCGCTGGCACTTCTGGCCCCCTCCCTGGCAGATGAACTAGCCCAAGTCCAACAGGAGGCTGGCCCACTCGGACTGCTCCTGGCTGAGGCCACCAGGAAATTAGGACCAGGGTGCCCATAGGTGGCCACAGGGTACTCCCAGATACCTGGCTCACACTCAGTTTGAAGTTTCTCTGTTATGTGTATGAGGGTATGTTTCCTGTCCCCCAACTGTTAGGTCAAGTGTTAAGTCATAGAATGTTACAGTGGAGGAGACATCTCCCTCATTTTACAGATAAGGAAACTAAGGCCCCAGGGTAGGGACTGGGGGGTGAGGACACCTGTCCAGAGTCACGTAGTCAGAAAGTGACAGGGCTGGATTTGAACCCACATGTGGGGCCTGTGCCCTTTACCCTCTTCCAGGGGTCTTTATTGGGGCCCCACAAAGATAACCCCTTATTCTTGGGATTTAGTGCAGCCCCAGAGGAGAAGTCCAGTCCAGGGGAACCAAAGTTCATTGGTCCTATTCTTGGTTTATGGACCACCGTGAGAAAACAGCGTGCCATCAGAAAACCTGCTTCCACTTTGTGAGAGGTGCCACTGCATGTGGGCGGCCAGGACCAAGAAGCAAAACCCCTGGCACGGCCTTCCTTTAGGTTCCCAAGTTGTGTGAGAACCCGCAGGGAGGCCTCTGGGGGTAGGGGAGGTGTGGAAGACTCAGAGTGCCAGGCAGAACACAGCCTCTTTTGATGGTCCTTGCTGGGTTCCACAAATGTCTTCATGGAGGATCCCAGTGGTTCAGTGCAAGAGGCAGTGGGGGATTTAATCCCCACTCTACAGATGAGAGCATCGAGGCACAGTCTGTCAGGAACTTGGCCAGAGTCTTATGGCCCAGCTAATTCAGGGCTGCCGGGTCTGGGACTTACCTTGACCCCCACCCCCACCCCGTTTCCTTGGGGAGGTCCTAGGGTCAGTCTGAACAAGTGAGGCCTGAGAGCTGGGCCAGAGAGGGGAAGATTTGGTGTCTAGACCTCTTCCTAGGCAAGACGACATTCCATTGGTCCTCAGGCTCTGCTGGCCCAGAACAGACCATCGAAGTCCCTCCCTCCCCGGCACCCAGGGTGGGTTCCCTCCTCCCCTCCTCCCCACTTCCCCTCCTCCCCTCCCCAGCTGCAGATGCAGGGCCTCCCCTGCAGGACTCCTGCCCTGCTGCCACTGCCTCTGACATTCCGCCCCAGAAGATAAGGATCCTGTCTGGCGCCTGAGTGCTTTTTTTCTTCCTACTTTCTGAATCTGTTCCCTGATTATCTGCAGACAGCCCCTCACTAGGGGGGCCACCAGGGAGGGGGCTCAGAGCACAGAGAAAGGCATGAGGTTGGGGGTGGTTACTGGGAGGCCTGCCTCCATCCATCTGGGGTCTCGATGGCCATTTACTAAGCCTCCACTGCAGCCTGAGCCCCCAGCTCAGCAGAGAGCTGAGGACTGGTTTCCCTGGGTGGACTGACCCACTTCAGTGGAAAGAAGGGGTGTGTGGACTGGGGGCTGTGCCAGAGTGGGCCAGGATGGGGACAGAGGGTGGGGTCACTTCCGTGGTCAGTGTTCCTCAGCATTGGGCCTGGACAGTGCCCAGAGGGGATGTGGTGGAGGCTGCAGCCAGCCAGACGGCCACATCCTGTGGGAGATGCTGGCCCTTCCCAGGCCAGACAGGGGCTGAGGACACTTAGGGACAGGGGAGGGAGGGTGCTCAAGGGCTCCCCGAGCCCGGCCTCCAGCTCTGGGGACTGTTCTTAGGGCAGCCAGGGCTGGTGTGGCCTCCTGGCCTCAGCCTGAAAAGGAGGGGCTTCCCCACCACCTTAGGCCTAGGACTAGGCACCATTGTCGAACCCCAGCCTTAGCATTCCAGGGCGACCCCTGGAGAACGCCTGGTCCCATTCAGGCAATGTGCAGACAAGGAGACCCATTCAGAATGAGAAGGGATCGTGCCCATCTCACCCACTGGCAGGTCAGATGCTTTTTCATCTTCCAGGAGTCAGGAGTCTGCATCATGCTCCCGTCCTGGGAGTTGGGAGCCCTAGATTCAGGTCCACGCTTTACCACTAACATACTGTGTGACCTTGGGCAAGTTCCTTTCCCTCTCTGTGCCTTACACGCTTCCTCTATAAACTGAGGAGGCAGCCTGTGTGGAATGAGGACACACAGTCTTCTTTCGATGGGGGCAGGAGGGGACTCTGAAGATCTGAGCCCACAGACACCACCACTCTAAACCTTGTCAGACTTCCCAGGGTTGTTGTAAAGATTAAATGAGATGTTGGAAGTGATACCCTGGCCTGGAGTAGGTTCTCTATGAATACAACTATGTCCAGCTGTTAGCGGCACAGGCTAGGGACGCCAGTCCAGACCAGTCCGGCAATGCTGCTGAGGGAGCCTGGGCAGTGGAGTGTCAGGGAGACTGAGGGGCCAACCGTCTCTCTCACTGAGTGTGCTTGTGCAAGGCTTTGGAAAAGGCCCTACACCTTCCCTCTGCTCACCATTCCCTCCCCCATCCCCCTAAAACCATTTGGGGGAAGGGAAGCGATGCAAGCTCATTTTTTATGGCTTCCTGGCCCCGGAGCCAGAGGGCTGAGGATCGGGTGGTGTGGGCTGGATTCCTGAGCCTCCCCCTCGGAGCCAGCTCGTAAATATGAAGCCCGGGGCTGAGAGGAGCTGGCCGTTAAGCTGTCAGCAGAGCGCCCACTTAGAAAGTCATAAAGCTTTTCTCAGAGCTCCTCAGCTGGGCCCAGGGCTCTTCCATCCCACCCTGATGAACAGTGACCCCCTCATTCACATATGCCTTGGTGTGTCCTCCGTGCAGAGGAAATCTGCTGCCCTTCTCTGGGGGGTTGGTTGGGGTGGCCCAGGCTTAGGGATCCCTGGAGCTCTTTGAAGGCCAGTGGCAATTTTAAGAGGCCACAGAGGGGCCTGCTCCTGGATTTCTCCTCCTCAAAACAGTGAACCCTTTCCTCCTAAGGATTAGGGTTAGGGTTAGAACTAGAAACCATTTTTTTCTAGTTCCTGTCTCTGTTCCTAGCGTAAGAGGACTCAGAACCTGCCCCAAGGAGCTCAAAAAATTGCAGATGGGGGAGAAGATAGATTTTTCTATCTTCTCTAGCTTAGAGGAGGAGGGGTCTCCATGACTGGGATGGAGGAAGGCTTTCTGGAGGAGATGGGAATGTGGGGACCGGAATGTGGAGGCAAACAGGCCAGCCTGGGGTGGAGGACAGCTCAGAACTTAGGGTGGGTGTAGAGTGGCAGAGGCCAAGGAGCCAGGAGCTGAACTTAGGGGCTGTGAGAACCACGGAGCTTTATGAACACATCCTCCGAGGACCCCTGTCTCTTGGTCACTAAGACTTGCCCTAATATGGACAAGCTCTGGTAAAAGACCAGGTTCAAATGCCACCTTCCCCACTCCTTAGCCATGTGTCCTGGGACAAGTTAGCCTATATGAGACTCATCTGCAACCTCGAAATGGAATTAATAGCAATCCACCCCATAATACCCTTTGTCATGAAGTTTAAATGAAATTATATAGAGCTCAGTGGTCAGGGGTCTTTGGAGTCTGGTAGCCTGGATCCCAAACTGAGTTTTACCTCTTACCAACCATGTGACCTTGGATGGTTATTTCACCTCTCAAGGCCCCAGTTCTCCCACCTGTAAAATGGAGGTGAGAATAGTGAGGATCCAGTGTTAGCATGTGGAGTGCCTCTAAGGTGGTTAGCACAGAGTAGGTGCAGGGTCAAGTGTGTCTTGGGAGCCTCCTGCCTCTGTCCTCACTGAGCCTGCAGCTTCTCTAGGTTCCAGGAGGGACAGCTTTATTGGGAGCAGGAGTGATCTTTAGCAGGTCTTCATAAGTCCTTTTCTGTCTTAAGAAACATTTAATGCTTACCCTAAGGCTAGTAAAAACAGTAAAACGCCAGGCAGTCCGTTTTCCTCCTTTGTGGTGAGCGGGTAGGTGGGGGAGGAGGGGTGGTAACCTGAGCGGGGAAGGATGAGGAAGGTGGGGAGAGGCCCCACCGGGCAGGTAACTGGGGATGGAGGGGCCTCCTCTGTCTTCCCACAGAGGGGTGGGAGAGACGCTGGCTTCCACTGTGTCGCCTCATTAACCTCCCCACAAATAGCCTGACTGCCTGGAACTCCCTCAGGCAGAAATCAGGGGCTGTTCAGAAACTAAACAAATAGGAGTGTGATCATTAAACATAAGGTGGTGCTGGTGGCCCCCACCCCAGGTGGAAAGCCTGCTTCCTGTTGGAAACACCGGTCTCCAGGCCACACAGAGCCCTGGGAAGGGACTGCTCATGGAACTGAGAGGTAGACTGTTGTGGAGAGTTCTGAGTACTTCTGAAGGGGGGGCACCCACCAGCAGGCTTGGTCCCTCCCCAGGGAGGAGGGAGTGCAGGGCTGCTGCCGTCTCTCCCAGGCTTCTGGTGAGCCCCAGGCTTTGTGGCTCCACTCACTCTTGTCCTCTGTCCTCCCCGCCTGCCTTGACCTTGCCAGGCACATGAGGCCCCACCTCCATGTTTTGCATACCCCTCCCCGCTGCATCTTCAGTCTCCTGCTGGGCCTCTTAAGGCTCAGCCTTAGAAACTGAGGACTGATAACTTATTTCCGTGCCCTAGAGCCATTCTGGATGGTGAAGAGGGTGGGGTCAGATTTGAGTGGCGTGTCCTCCAGCCACCCCAAATCCACCCCACCCCACACCCATCCCTGGGGTGCCTGTGACCCAGGAGAGGCTGACTTAGCACCTCCTCTCACCTCAGAGACACCTAGCAGTCCAGGGTTCACATGGCAGCAATGACTTTGTGGGTAGTGGGGTGAGTTTTAGCAGCAGCCTGGGAAGGGGAACCGTCTTCCACAGTGTAAGGTCACCAGAGACCCCCCTCCCCCAAGAGAGCCTAGTCACGGGGAAGGGGTGCTGAAGTAGCAGCCGGTGCAGGGAATGAAGGAGGCTGGCAGTAGCCATCTCATTAGCGGGGTAGGTGGGACAAGGGACAGCAGGGTGGTTCCTCACCCTGCTGAGCAGTTAGGAGCTCCCCTCCTTGAGTCACCTGGCTGCCTTATCACTTCTCCTGCACCGCATTTCCCTCTCACCTGCAGCTCCTACCTCATAGGAGGCTAGGAGGGCCTGATAAGAATCCCTGAGAAGGATCCAGCTCAGGGCTGGTAAATTGTTAGTGCTCTGCTGTTAGTATTTGGTGTTAAACTGGTCTACCCCCACTCCCACCCCCACCCCATTCTCTCTGTTCAGCAGTGCAAGAGCAGGGCGTCGTCCCCAGGTGTGCAGCAGACTCCTGGGCCATGAGTGATACCCAGTGCCAGAGGGTTCCTGGTGAGCCTGAAGCCCTGATTTCTTGAATCAGCCTCACAGAGTTCCATCCTATTTCTGCATGCACTCTGTACATAGAAATCAATGGGTTTGCCCTTGGGAGCTGCCTGTTCTGTTGGGGAGACTGGCCTTGGGCTCCTGGAGAAATAAACAGGTGTCCTATGTGGGGTGCTTGGAGGTGGGAACAGCTGGGCTCCAGTGGCTCCAGATAGGGTGAGAAGGTGGACATTAGAGATGGCTCCTGCTGAACCTGCCTCCCTTCCCTCCCTGCCCCCATCTCCTACCCCATGGTCTCTCCTTACCCTCCCAAAAACTCTGCCCCCAAAAGAACCCCAGAGCTTGTGAGCCATGCTTCTCACGTGCCAGCCTCTCTCCTCACCCTGAGTGGCATTGTCACTCTCCTGCCATGCAGCCTGCTCCATTTTTGGATGACTTGGACAGCTGTTGATATCAAGCCTAAATCTGCCTCCTCTGGCTTCCATCCACTGGCCCCGAGCCAGCCACTTGCCACTAAGGAAACAACAATTTCTCAGCTGACGTAACCTCCTGAGTCTTCATTTTACCTTCCCCCAGGACCCCAGTAACCCCAGAAAGGAATGAAGGCTCTCAGGGCATGGGCAGTGCCCACACAAACCAGCGGTCTCAGCCGTGGAGGTGATGCTGACGCGTGCAGCCTGCCTCTAGTAGGCTCCAGTGCGGGCACAGGGCCCTTAGGGTGGGCGTGGGTGGCTAGGCCTGGAAGGTCTGGTCTCCATCCCTCGTCCTGCCTTCTGCTGTCCCAGACTCCAGCCTTCCAAGGGGCCTATGCAATCACTTCCTGTTAGGGTCACGGCTAAGCAGAGGCCAGCAGTGATGATTTCCTTCCTGCCGGGTAGATGCCTGCCTCCTCTCTGATCAAGACAGAGACCCCTCACCCCTTCTCCCCCGCCTTCCATCCCCCACTGCCTCTCCAGGAGCAGGGGAAAGCAGAAGGCATATTTTATATTTCTGGCCATTCTTCTAGCCTGAGGACACCTGTGGCTGAGGAATCTGAAGGTTCGTGACAGCCCTTAGAAGAGGAGACAGCCTCCTTGATAGCAGTCCCCAAGGACCAAAGAAGACTTTGGTGGGAATTCTGCCTGGAGGGGAGTTCAGGATGGCTGCTAAGCTTCTTTTTACTTAACAGCCTAAGAGTCCAGGATACTGTGATTTTTTTTTTATTTTTTATTTTTTTTGCTTTAGGGCTTGCTGTTCCTAAAAGTCCATCATCATGGTAGCCTCCATGCACGCCAGGAGCTATTCAGTGCACTCTGTTGATATTGACCCCATTTATCCTGAAAGCCTCCTTAGGCAGGAACTCTAAGCCCACCTTCCAAAGAAGCCAAGCAGCTGGATTTTCACACTGGCAGCACACCTCCAGACCCTACTCCCATAAGCACCGCACTACTGTTTCCTCCATGGTACCTGGTTGCCTTCTACTGCTGTCCAAGCCTGTATCTTGAGGCTTAGGGGAGAGGTTGCCCAAGCATCCCTGAGAAGCCTGTGCAGGGGAGGCCACAGATGCCCAGGGGGCCCCCTAGAGAGACTAATAACTACGTGGCTGCAGCCAGAGCTCCCCACACACATATCCTAGACATTGCCTTGGCTCGTTGCAAAGGCATTTGAAGGCTTCCGCAAACACTCCATGTCTGTACTGCAGCTCAGCCCTCTGGAGTCAGAGAAGCAGCTTACATCATGGAACCTGGTGGCTGACCATGTGCAAAGTTAGCACTGGCCCCAGGGGTCCTGGTCTGCTCAGAGAATGAGCCAGAGGCCAGCCTGAGCATGTAAGCCCTGATTTCAAGAGCTGCTCTTGGGAATGGCCTTGCTGTCCTCCCCTATCCCCGCCGCCCCCTGCTGAGCACTGCCCAGGTGGCCCCATATCATCTGAATGAGGGGAGGCCTGGAAGGGAGGGGAGGTATGCTTGTAGGATAGAGCTAGCTTTGTCCCTGGGAACATGGGCTGGACTTTAACATTAACTGTAGTAACTGGCACCAAGAGAGAAGGCCCGTCTTCCTGGTCTGGCACCTCCCCAGGAGATCTCTATCTTTAAATCATAGGCTCTCTGAGCTGGAATGAGCCTCCCATTACCACTACCCAAGTCGAGGCCCAGAGCCTCTAAATGCCGCCCAAGGATGCAAGACCATCATAGTGCTCCTGGGCCATTAGCGTGGGTTAAGACCAGGTTAATCTTAATGATAGACTTCTAACATGGGGATAATCACAGCCCAGGCCGCTGCCCTACTATCGTGTACATCACCTTGGATGAGGTTCCAGCCCAGAGAGGATGTGGGGTCGGCCTGGAGTCACAGAGTGAGGAGGTGAGGATTGCCCGGGAGTCCCTGGCGTTAGCGAAGTGCTCCCACGCTCCCACATGGCCTGGTGCTCCAAGAGGCTACAGAGAGGCCCTTCATACTGATCTGCTTTGCTGAGGCCTGGGGCCTGTCTTCTGGGCTTTCTATAGTCACCACAGAGAGAAGCAGGGTGGGAGTGAGGAGCAGGGTGGGAGTGGGGATTCAGGGGGCCAGTTTGCTGTTGGCCCTCCCTCCATCTCCCTGACTGTGTGCCAGGCCCTGTGCTTGGTGCTCCCACACTTGAGCTTACCTAATCCTGCCTTGGATGAGATGATCCCCTTTGTGCGATGAGGAAGCAGAGGCTCAGTGTGCCCAAAACAAGGCCAGACAGTAGTGAAATTGATGGTGAGATGCTGTGAGATCCCCAAGCCAGTTCAACCAGAAGAAGGAGCCCACTGAAGGAGAGGGGAGACTGCCTTGGAGCTCCTGACGGGCAGCTGGCTCCTGCAGCTTCTGGTCAGGACTCCCCTCTTCTGCCTGGAGGGGTGGTGAGTGCAGAGAGGCTATTGTCTGCCTGTCTAGCCCTTTGAGAGTGACAGATGCCACATATCTAGGAGGAATGCTTGGCAGCTGGAATGTGGTGAGCCTGCCTCTCCGGCCCTCGTGTAGCCATTGTCCTCTGTGAGACCCAGCTGCCCCCTGCAGAGGGTTGGGGCTCTAGCCTACAGGCCAAGAGTGCCCACTGCCCCCTCATGACATGTCTGTTCCCCACAGACCGCTGGGTCTGAGCTCTTAGTCAGGGGGTCCCAGAATCTCACACACACGCACAGGAGGCACCTTGATGAGACCTGGGGGACAGAGTGGGGCTTGGGTTCCACCCACTGTGTCCTGGGCTTGGCCCTGGCAGCAGCAGAGCAACAAGTGAGACTGTGGAACACTGATGAGGACCTAGGCCTTCCACTGAGGAGCCGGCAGAGGGTGGGGCAGCTTTGGGACCAAGCAGAAGGAGCCTGGGTTTCAGGCTCGGTTTCCCCATCTGTGCAGGGGGCCGTCTCTCTCCTCTAGAGCAACACTGTCCAGGTGACCTTCCTGCAGGGATGGGATCTTCTCTACCCATGCTGTCCAGTATGGAAGCACGAGCTGCACGTGGCTATTAAGCACTGGAAATAGAGCTATGCATCTGAGGAACTGAAGCTTTCATTTTAATTAATTAAAGATTAAACAGCTACATGTGGCTAGTGGCAGCCGTGTTGGATGGCAGAGCTCTGAAGGTTCTGGGAAGATGCCATCATCATGGGGCTAGTACAGCAGTAGGCACTCAGCCAGGGTGAGTCCCATTCTCTGCTCCCCAGGGGGGCTCTTCACAGACAGCTCCCCCCCAAGGCCACCTCACCTGAATGGCCAAGGCAAGAGGACTAGAGAGTCCAGGGTGGACCAGAAGGCTCTCCACTTGTCTCAAAAAGGCCTTCTGCAACATAGAGCAAGATGACAACCACAGCATTGCTGATCACACACAATGGCAGCTGTTTTTAAAATCTCTCCTGTGCTGTGCCTTGGAATAATAACATTTGTTGAGTGCTAACCAAGCACCAGGCACTGTGTGAAGAGCCTGACATGTCATGCTGCATAACCCTTGGAGCTAAGCATTGTTCTCCCCGGTTTGTAGTTGAGGACACAAAGGCCAAGAGAGGTGAAGCAACTTGCCCAAGGTCACATAGATAGTGTGACTAGGATCTGCACCCTGGTGTGTCTGTCACCAGAGTCTGTGCCCTTTTCACAACCTCCTGTTTATTTACCTTCCACCTATTCTGCTGCAGCCAGTACTGGGCTAGGCATCTTTGAGGACACAGAGCACAGGCAAGGGCCCTGCCCACCAAGTCTCCTTCACACATCACTCCCCATACAGAAATGGTAAAGGAGGCCCCAGTGTTCCATCAGCAGGAGTCTCTGAGCCCTAGCCTTCCAAGGTGCAGCAGGTCCGGCCCTGGAAGCCCTGGCTTCTTGCCCTGGACCACTCAGGCATTATGGCTACACCCTAAACCTGCATGCTGAGGTCTGAATCATACATAACCTCTTTAAAACGACACCTAGCACCCAGCAGTTTTCTGGCCCTGCAGAGGCTTGCAGTAAGTATCAGCTGGGTGGATATTCTCTGGCGTTCTCTGTCTGATGAGCCAGGCAGGAGCATTACATCTCATTACTCAGAGGAGGAAACTGAGACCTGGAGGAACCTCAAGACTCGCCCTGGGTCACACCCCTGCTCAGGGCAGAGCAGGGTGGCCCCTGCTCTGCTGACACCTGCTCCAGGGCTCTCTGCCTCCCACGGCTGCTCTTCTAGTATAACCAGGGAGCAGGTGGAAGGAAAATACTCAGCTTGCGTACTCAGAGGGGCAAGTCATAAATATAATAACATCCAAGAGGAGGAGATGAGGGAGGAGGGTAGGCGGATGCTGAGAGCAAGGATGTCCGCTTCCGAGAATGTGTGTCCCCCCGGCCCCTCTGTGAGCAAGAATCCTGCCGGGTCACTGGGATGCCCTGAGTGTATGTGTGTGCATGTGTGCATGTGCATGCCCGTTTCGTGCTGGGGCGGACGTGGGGCTTGCTGCCGTGGCAGCGTGCATCTGTGGGTGACCACAGCACAGAGACCGTCTCCAGATCTCTCTGGCCCTCCCCAACCCGCTTCCCCATTCTCCGGCAGCCAGATGTCTCCCAGATGTTTCTCACTTCCTGCCTGGCTCCGTGCAGTGCGTGTGTGTGTTTATTTTGGACAGCCCACTAAATAATAACCATTTTAAGAAAAGCTTTTCATAACCCCGTTCCCACGAGGAGTCAGAGTTCAGGAAATAATCCCAACTCTATTCACTATTGTCCCCAGGCTCTCTTCTCTTTAACCTCTACTCCCCCCACCCTCGGGGACCACTTTTGAAAAAAGGTTTCTTTTCTTTTTCTTTTGCATGACGTGTCTCTCTCTGTGATGCTGGCTCTCTGGGAAGCTGGGGCTGGGTGTTTTTGAAGAGTGGGTTGAAGCTAGAGCAGAGCAGGGTGCCTGTTAGAGCTCTGCTACTCAAAGTGTGGTCCCCGGACCAGCATCCCCAGAAGCCTGTTAGAAAACTGAAGTCTCAGCCCTACCCCAGCCTCATGCATCAGAGTCTACATTTCCACAAGATCGTAGGTGATTCATACCTACTTTGAGTTTGAGAAGGGCTGATCTGGGTGCAGGTCGGCCTTGTTGATGAGGAGTTGGGGCTGACTCGGGATGTGGAGGGCCCTGCCATCAAGCCTTAGCAGAACCCAGGTAGGGTCTGATGGTACAGACTAAGAGGCCTCAAGCCCTCAGTGATTGGAGCCTAGGTGGGCTGGGGGAAGGGGCAGCCCATTGAGCCCCTGGTCAGGGGGAGCCACAGGGATGGATTCATCCTCCAAATGTCACCCCAGCCCTGGCAGCCAGTAGGGCAGCAGGCTCGGTGCTGCACCGGCCTGGCCATACGGCATGGTAAAGCAGTTCCCAGCCAGCCCTCCCCTCTGCTTCTCGGGCTCCTGTTAGTCCCTGCTCTGTCCCCATGTGGTCTGGGCTCTCAGGTGGGGTGCCATAGAGTTGGTGTTCTCCTGTCCCTGTGTGACAGCTTATGGTCCTGCCTCCTGTGAAAATAGAGTGGATAAGGTCAGCTCTGCTTGCCTCACAGGGACATGAGGAGCCCAGGGCTGCTGCTACCACGTAAACTGTCAGACCCGACACATGCCTCATGTTGGTGTCTCCCCTCCACTACGTCTCTCAGCAAGGGTTGGCAGAAATCAAGGCACGCTTGGCTCAGGGTGGGCGCTGTAGGTGCCCAGAGAAGCCTGAGACCCAGGCTTGGGCTGGACCTCAGCTGGTTAAGCTGGTTAAGCTGGTGGCTTAACTGGGAAAACAAGACTCCCACCTTTGGAAGGTGGAGGAAAAATCAGACCCCAGTGCAGGAGACCACTAGCTGGCAAAGGCTCTCTCTCAAGCAAGGGGTAGAGCTGACAGGATCTCCTTCGTGGATAAGGTGGGGAGGGGATGCTGCAGGCTGGGAGGTGTGAAGGGACGTGGAGAGGTCCCAGCAAGGGGGAGACCCCACGGGGAGAGGATCCCAGAAGCACCTTCCAAAGGGATGGCTCTGTGGCTCTCCAAGCCCAGGGAAGGCGAGGTCCCCATGGGGCAAAGGTCGGGATGGTAGAGGAGTCCTCCCTGAGGGAAGTGGGGCCCAGACAGGAAATGCCCTTGTGGGCACTCTCAGCTCCTTCGCTACAGAAGGTGCAAGTCACATGTCAGCAGGTACACAGTAAATACTTCTTTATCAGTAATCAGTGGATGAATGATTAGGTGAGTGACGGGGTGGAGAGAAGGAAGGGAGAGAGGAGGGACAAGTGGATGTGTGGATGAAAGGAAGGGAGGGAGGGTGAACAGTCATCCTAATATTTTGCGTTTGTCAAAAACCCTTTCACATCGACCATCCTTTTGATCCCACACTTGCTCTCTGAGGGAGAAAAGGCCATGAGTATTTCTCCTTAGATAAGGATGGATAAGACTGGTACCCAGACCCAGAGAGGGGAAGCCGGCAGCCAGCTGACCAGCAGCAGCCTCCTGTGAAGAGTGCACCTCTTTCCCATTCCCATTTCCTTGTGCTCCACAAGACCGGGCGGGCTTGGCACTGACCCATCCACTCCCCTTTGCCCGTTCCCTGTGTGACCAGAGACCCACCCTGCAGGCTGTCCAGGACTTGTCTGATCATGCCCCTACTGCTGGAGCACACCGGCGCCAGCCTTCCCCCAGGTACCATCGCAAACCAAATGGGAAAGTCAGTGGCCCTGATGGTCCACCAGAGGCATGTCTGGGCCTAGCTGGGCTGTCCAGGAAGCTTGTCACTGAACATTTATTGAGCACCAGCTGTTTGGCACTTGTCCTTTGAGACAGTAAGTACAGTAAAGGCCTGTTCTTGCTGCAAAGGTATGCACAGTGTCTGTGAACAGAGAGACCACCCAGAGGTGGCAGCAGCTCAGGCTGTGGCGTGAACATCCCTGGCACATTTGAAATGCTCTCGGGAGCAGGTGCCATTGGAGCCTGAGGGAGGGTTGGGACCCATGGAGAAGGCACTCTCCCATCTGGCTAGCCCATCCAGTGGTTCTCCACCACCCCAGCTGGGTATCACGCCAGAGAAGAGGGGTGAGTGAACAGGCCTGGCTTGTTTCTCTCTCACCCACTGAGGGCTCCGCTCTTGGGTGAGCTCCCAGACCCGACCCTCTGCACTTCTAACCTGATACCACACTCCCCAGCCCAGTGGAACTGTTTCAGGGACCTGAACCCTGACATTCCTCACTTCCGCACCCCCAGCTCCCAGGCCCTGGCAAATGTGAGCAATGCCCATGTTCCCCCAACTGGAACCAGTGATGGTTGGGAGTTCTGTGCCACAGAGGTTAATGGGAAGCCAGGTGGCAAGTTCTATGGACGTCAGAGGGCCTGAGCAAAGACATGCTTCCTTTGGTTTGCCCTGGGGTCCAGTGCTAAGGGAAGTAAGGCTCCCTAGTCACTTGGGAGCTGACTTGTGTCTGGGAGGACCCCTCTTGAGACCTCAGGGAAGAGAAGAGAGGACAGGGAACACCACATGTGCCATTGGCTAGCTACGATTGCCCTCCTACGTGTCTTTATTTCCCTCCTCTGTGAGATGAGAGGTGGGCTCAGTGACACCCCCCCCCCCCATAGCCCCAGAGCCTCTCTTCTAGTACTGCCTTCCCACGAGTGTGATATCCCAGGGATGGAGATGACGGCTTCACCCTGTGGACCTGTCCAAGCGCCCTAAGCTCATGGACCAGCTCACATCTCCTGGTGGCAGAGCCTTTGAGAAGCAGAAGACAGTTAGGCTCCCCCAACCACCCCGCCCAGGTAGGCAGCCTTGCCTCTGGCCTCACCAGTGCTTACCCAGGCAGGAATGCCCTGAGAGGCTGCGCCAGAGTGGAGGAAGTAAGAGAGGGAGGCAGACAGTACAGACAGAGCTCAGAGGGAGGAGTCCTGGAGCAGGAGGGGCCCACCCCTCCCTGGGCTCCTCCTGGGGTTGACACATCCTCACCCCATCCAGGAGGGTTGAAAGGGTGGGAGACCCGCCCTCCTCTTCTTCCTCTGAGTTGGCACTTTTTCCTTCTGGTGTTAAACTCAGCTCTTCCTCCGTATTTCTCCCATTCCTGACTGCCTGTTAAATAATTTAAATATTTAGGCCTAAAGGGCTTCAATTATCCTTTAATTTACATTAGTAATTTATGTATTAGGCAGAATGGACACATGGTTAGTGTAACAGCCCCCAGTATACCGGCTAGTATCTGCTACACTCGATATTCTTAAGAATCTCATCATTTTCCTTTGCAGCCGAAGGCCTGTTGTAAAAGCGGCTCCTATATGTGCACCTTTACACAGACCCGTGCACATGTTCATGTGTGCACACGGGAGGATGCCTGAACTCACAGCGAACGTGGACATGCACCCACTTAGACACACGCACAGAGGACAAAGGATTTATACACACACACACAAAGATATAAAACGCATGCTCCATCGACCTGCAATCTCCACTCCCACCTGTACACCCTTCCTTCCTTCCTTACTCCTCCGGGCAGTGGTGTACACATAGGCCTCTATAGGCAGTGATTGGCCAGGTGGTCCCAAACATAGCTCCTTCTGGCAAAGAGGCAGGGGCCCCAGATGGCATTCAGGTGGGCCATTCTGCGTCCTGGTTTTCCATCCCTCCTTGTGTAGCCCCACACAGGTGCCTGACTGACCCCAGGGTGGGACACACACGTGAGAACATGATCTTCGCCTTTGTCTCCGGCCCATTCACATGCTACACGCTGGCACCAACTCTAGACTCCTGGGCATCTGAGTCGTGCTGCCCACCCGGCCTTGGCACCAGAGCCTTGCAGCCTGGGCACTGGCAGCTTGAGCTCTTGCCCTGACAAAGCCAGGCTGCCAAGAGGAGCCCATTTGGGATTGCCAGCTCCCGGCTGCCCACAAATCCTGGCCCAGCTGCCCCTGTACCAGCTTGCAAGGGCTGGGGGCTTCCCAGGGAGGGAGGACAGTAGTGACAGAGAGTGATGTTCCTATGTGTAAGTGTATGTGTCCTAGCTCACTGACAGCTGAGATGGCCCCTTGCCCTGTGGGAAGGCACCTTGTAGCTCTGCTGAGACCATGTTTTCCAGACAAGGCTCTTAGGATTCTGAGCTACCCTCAAAGATGTGGCTTCCCAGCTGTCATCCTTAACTCCTGGAGAGCCCCCTGGCATGGTTCCTGACCCCTGCCTCCCATCACCCCTCTGTCTCCCCTGTGGCCCCCAAAGCACAAGGTGGCTGGGAGGTGGGTAGCCCATTAAGCAGCTATACATCTAGTTAGTGGAGTAACCCATTATACAGAGGCAAAACCCAAGGCTGCAGGAGGTTAGGCCATAGGACAGAGTACTTAGACCTCTAGAAAGGTCCCTTGTCAGATAATGGCCACATATCCCTAAGCCTACCTGGTGTGTTATATTGAGAATTCTAGGGCCACATCTGGACTCATTTGTAAAGCTCAGCATCAGTTGGTAATGTCTGCCATGGGCACAGGATTGGAATGTGATGGCACCAATGCCAGGTATTTGTCATCACTGACCCAAGGCTAAATCCCAAAGTCTCATTGTTGCTCTCTAGTGGTTTCATGAATGGCGATTGCCCTCCTGACTCCCAGCACCCCAATGTACATTATAACTTTTCATCTGAGCAAAATATATGTCTCTATTTCCCATAGGTCCTGACATAGGTCCGGATACATGTAGAAACTGAAGCGGGGAATGCTGATAGCATTCTGGATGTGAAAGGAACTTTAGAGACCATTGAGTTCAAGGATGGCAAATAGGTTTCCACCTGTCTATCAGGTTTGAACAAGCAATAATGATTTCCAGGAACTGTGCTGGTTCTGAGATTAAGATCAGGTTCCATTGGAAAGAGTGCCAGAATCGATTAGTGATGTCTGTTATGGGCTCAGCCATGGCAGCAGTCGTACCACTGTGTTGCTGTCTCTGTTTTATTTCAATATTCCAAATACACTGATGTGGAAACTAGGGAGGGCCCAGGGAGAAGCAATGTGTCAGTGGTCATTTCATTGCTTGGTTGAATGATTAGAGAATGCTGGCTCCTGCTAAGGGAGTCAAGGTAAGGAAAGCAAGAGCTTTTCTAGCATGTGCTCATAAATTTTCACTTGTGCTTACATACCGACAGTCTCCCTGAAACACATACATTCACGTGTGCATATACTCCCAAACATATACACGCACACATATACATAAACACAGACAAACACTCACATACTCTGCCTTCTCCCCTGGCCAACCTCATCCTTTGTCAGCTGGTGAGTGGGAACAGCGACAGCTCAAGGAAGCCTGCATAGACACACTGATGACGTGTCTGTCTGAGGCTGGTCCCTTCAGCTGCAGTCTGCATTAAGTCTTCATGGAAGTTTTAAACTTTTACCTTTTCCCCTTTAATATTGTAGGTGGTTGGTGTGGTAGAAACACTCTGTAAACAGCATTTAAAGGCGAATTGGATTTTCCTCTGACAGCTGCCCTGGACTTCAGACTTGCAGGCAGGCCGCTGAGCCCCTCCCCATGTGCAAGAGCGATTTTCCATTTGCCCTGAGATGGGAAACGAGAATCCATCCTGCACCCAGTGTGTCATGAGGGTGACCTGTACTTAAATGTTTGCTTTTAAATGCTGTCTGTCTCTCCAGCCTGTTTTGTTCGTTCCCAAAGACAAAGCGATGAAAGTCACAGAGTGTACATGGTCCCTACGTCAGCTCCATCCCCGTCTGAATCCTCTGCCCCACAGTCAGTCCTGGGCAGATAAGGGGATGAATCAACCAAGAAGAAACTCCTGTTCTGGGAGAGTCTCACAGCCTGCATGCTGGCGCACAGGCAGAGATGAAGTGGGGATTATTTATTTTTCTCTTAAGTATTTTTTCTTTTCTTTTCTAAAAATATCCACAGCCTGGGGATGTATATCTCAAGCCAGCCATTTCATTTGCTCTCAAATTGACCTTACTTTTCTGGGAGTTTGCATCGTTAAGTGTACCAGGTGTCCAGTTTTATAAGTAAATCAAGTAATATGTAGTGCTTTTCTTCCCCCCTCAACAAAAAAGTGACTTGAGATCTGGGTAAAAATGGGTATTATATATACTACACTATTTTCCCAACGTCTGTACTTTAAAAGAAAGAAGGGAAACAGCTAATGCTCTCTTCAGTGGTGTCTGAATCTTGAGTTTTATTTCTCTGGGTCTAGTTCCTTTAGAGTTGCTTACTCACTGTGCTGTGTGACTGACTATAGGCTGGTTTGTTGCCCTCTCTGGGCCTCAGTTTTTTCATCCATCAAATGGAATGACTTGGGGCCCAGGGTAGCAGAAACGGTGAGAGAGCATCAGGCTACAGCAGGCAGCTCTCTTTCTTGGCTCTGTACCTGGGCGGGGCCAGCATCAGTCCCAGAGCACTGATAACAGCAGCCTCACGCCTACGGCCTTGCCCACTGCTGTTTACCTAGTGTATTCATGTCTCTCATCTCTTTCTAATCTCACAATCACCCTGTGGAGGTGGAACTAGTATCATATTGTCCAGAAGAGCAAACCAAGTCTCCAAGAGGTTGCAAATAACAGCCACTAGCAGTTTTCCTGCTTTTATTATGTGCCAGGCACTATGCTAAGCTTGTATTAAATTGCCTCCATTTAATCCTCAGAACAATGCAAGAGATAGGCGTCATCTTTCCCATTTTGCAGTGGGGGAAACAGGCTCAGAGTGGTGAAGTGACTTGCCCAAGGCCGGACCCCTTCATGGGGACTTGCCTCGATAGACAGCATCTATGAGCGAAGTGTTGTGTGAAGGCACTAGAGGCCTGAAAGTACACCCAGAGAGGGGAGAAGTGACTGAGGACTCCAGAGACAACCAGGGCCTGAGTCAGACCCTGGTGATCTGTTCCCCACAAGGGAGTAGAGGGTAGGCAGGGAAGTGGGGGTGGTCAGGGGAGCAGAGAGGGTTTTTCTGGAGAAGTCAGAGATTGTGAGGTTGGCAAGGTATGAGCTCCAGGGCCCCAGGGTCTAAGGGCTTCCCACCCTGTCCCTCTTAGCTCTTTGCCTCTTTGCAGCTCAGACCTCTTAACTCCTTCCCCCAACCCAGCCTTCATCAACCGTGGGCTCTGGGCCTGTGCCCTCCACCCCCTACACTTGCTAACTGTAGACTCCAGCCTTGGGGGCCCCTCAGAGGCCCAGCCCGCCCCAGCACTGAGTATCAGAAGGGCCACGCCCCCTAGTTTGGCCATATGAGGCACCCCACCGCGCAAGGCCCAGGCGCCAGAATAGACAGGTCCCTGAGTTTGGGCGTCCTGCCCTTCCCCTGACACCATGCTCCAGAGATCCTGACACAAGGAGAAGCAACGGCTGAGCTTCCCAGGAATGAGATTTTCTTTCCACCACCTCCTTTTCTATTACCCAGGAAATACCTGCCACAGGTGGGCAAGCTCTCGGGGAAGTCCAGGGTGGCAGATGTCGAGAGTAGCACTGTTTTCTTACAGGCTACAGTGGTGGGTGGGGGTGTGTGCACACGTGTGTGTGTGCGCACTCGCATCCTGGGTCCTCTCAATCCCTGGACAGCCTGGCGCTTTGCCTCCTTCTCCTGGCACCTGGCTCAAAGCATTTCCAGGGTGTCAGAAGCTGTTGGCTTCCCAAAGGCTGCCAAGGGGAGGAGGGGCAGGAGAGCTGGGCAGGGCCACCAGCACTTCCCCTCCGCAGGGACCCCTCAGCCTGGGGATGGTCCAGGGGTGGCCTAGGAGGCCACAGTAGCTGGCTCAGGGATGTCTGTCAGGAGGTGTTTCATGAGCACCTGTCCCACGTAGACATCCCTGGTTGGGAGGGGTAAGTCCCAGGGGCCTCCTCCCTGCTCCACATGTGTCTCCTGCCCGCCATGTCACGTCAACTTACAGACAAGCAGTGTAGTTCCCAATTCAGCAGATGGGAGACTCATGTCTAGAGAGTTCAGGAGTTTGCTCAAGGTCACATTGAGTCCGTAGTAGTGTTGGGACTAGGTTCCACAGTTTCTGACTCTTGGTTCAATGCTGTTTCTACTATAGCAGGTGGTTATGCAAATTAATGTAAATTATATGCAAATGTCCATGGCTCTCTACACCTTGTAGCATTGGGGGTGCATATACTAAAGGAGCTGATAGGGAGCTTCTCCCTTTACGGACTATCAGATGTAATAAGGCCCATGAAGATCATCTTACCCACCCCAGGACCTGGGTCCTGTCCAGCTGTGGTGACAGGGGAGGAGTGCCAGTTGGCTCTGGGACGGTGGGCGCCTGAGATTATCCTGCTGTGGGGCCAACAACACCAGGAAACAGCCAGAGGAAGCCTCCAGGATGGGCCCCCAGAGTCTGCAAGACGCCATGGGCTCAGCACAGGGAAGTTTTCTCACGCGTCCTGGGAAGGCGGCTCGCTCTCCCCAGGCCCCTTGGGTCCCCATCAATAAGCCGGCCTGAATGGAGAGGCCGGGTTGGGGAAGAAGATTTATTTCCTGGCTTTGGAACCAGCCATTCTCCCCACCCCCACCTTCTTCCTGGCCAGAGAACAATGGGGCATCCCCAGAGAAGCCTTCCTGGGGCGACAGGTGCGCAGAGCAGTGTGGATGGCCACTGGCCCCCACAGCTCTCGGCCCTGAGGCTGTTAGGCATTTGATGAACCTAGACCATTTGCTCTACTTCCAGACTGCAGCCTGAAGTTCACTTGTTAGAATCCCCTTTGAAAGAACACCAGGCTCTGGCCCTCTCCTCAGCCCTGCTGGGCCTGAGAAGCATTTGTTTGTTTATAAAGTCCAAATAATATTGCCTTACTGCCCAAATAAAGGTCTGAAACATAATCAGCCATAATCGTGCCACCCAGACCCAGCCGCTACCTGCATAGTAGTATGGTTCCTTTCAGGCTCAGGCCCGGGCTCGTCTCATGATGTACTCCACGTTAATGCTTTACATCACACTCTGGTCTCCTCACTTAACGTGGTTCCATGAGTCTTTCTCGTGTGATTACACAGACTTTATCATGGCACTGTTACTACCTGAGAATCATCTACACTGGGGATATACTTTAATATATTCAGCCTGTTCCCCCTGGTAAATAACAACACAGCGAACATCACCATATACACAGCTTGGTTGAGCTCCTCAGGAGAGCATCCTAGCGGTGGAATTCTAGATGAGAAGACACATCCCCCTTGACACATGTGTCTGTTGTACTCTGTGGATTTGGAGCAAGAGTTATGCTCAATTCATCCTTCTCTTAAGTCCCAGCAGATGTGCATGGGCATGGGAGATGGTAAAAAAGTGTTTCTGAGACAGCACAGGCTCCAGACTTCACTGGGTGCCTCGTAACTATGGGGGAAGGGAATGTGAATTGGAGACAAAAGGAACTCAGGACTCTCCCTTCCAGAGTCCCTAAATTAGAAACACGGGGCCCCCAGGGCCCTGTCTTACTGAGACGGCCACTCCTTGTTGGTAATTAGTGCCATCCATCTGTAGTGAGATCTGCCATGTGTGGAAGCCCTTTAAAGCAATTTGTTCTTTTAATATCACCCCTGTGATCTCATTTAATTTTCTCAACCAAACTTTGTTCACTGAGGATGCCAAAGGCTCCTGTGCTTTCCCAGCCCCAGCTGAGGTCTCATCCTTTTCAGACAGTGGGTCTGACTCTGGAAGCTCTGCTGAGAATTGTGGCACCTCTGGCAGTTTGGATTCAAAGCGAAAGAGCTGTTCCTGTCCAGCTATGAAAGGGAAGACTCTAGTGTAAAAGATATGACTTTAAACCTAGGCATACGGGCCACCGCTCCTAGCTCTGAGCCCCAAGAGGGGAAGGCAAGTGATTATTTACTGAGTCATCCTCTCTGGCATTTTGTGTGTGTGTGGGCGGGTCTCAGTAATTCTCCCCTGAACTCTATGGGGTTGATGTTTGATCACCCTATTTTACAGACCAGGAAACTGAGGCTCGGGGTCACAGTGACTTGCCAAGGTCCCTACCATGCCCCCTTCCTTGAGTGATCACCAGGTGGCACTCCATAGGGACCTGGAGTGCTGCTATCACAGTGTCATATCCCAGCGGTGATGGGGTGAGTGACTGTGTGCCTGCCACACCGTTGTGCCACTGCTCCTCACACAGCCACTCCAGGCCTGGCCCCAGCTCCTCTAGGAAGGGAGACTCAGCTGAGCCAGCAGAGCTTCCAGGCTGTCAGCAGCCAGACTGGGAGAGAGAGAAAGTCACGGTGATTTATGGCTGCCTCATCCCCCAGTGCCCTGCCTGAGCCCGGTGTACTTACTGACTAATGGAAGCCCAGCACAGAGGGAAATAATTCTGCCAGGAGCTGGCTCCAATGACAGGGGCAACCACCATTGCCACGGGGCGAGGACAGGATAGGGAACAGAGGGAACTCGGGCAGAGGCCAGAGACAGAGGCACGTTGAAGGCTCTGAGAAAACAGATGGAGCCCAATCAGGGACTCAGGGGTGCAGAGGGTGGTACTGCCTGGCAGCCCAGTCCCTGGACCAGCTTCTCTCCAGAGCCCCAGTGTGGAGCCAAGAGGTGAGCCAGGAGCCCAAAGTCCTAGATGCCCACTAGCACACTGGTGTGAACATTTGGTTGTTTTTGATATTCATAGAATGTCAGAACTTCTCACCTAACCCCTTAATGACAGATGAGCAAGCAGGGGCCCAGGGAGGGTCAGGGACTTGTCTAAGGTCACACAGCAGTTGATTGCTGAGCTGAAACAAGAGCCCAGGTTCTCTGCCTCCTTGGGGTGTCACACGAACACTCCAGCCGGGGTGGAGCCTAGTAGGGTGGAAAGAAAGACCATGCAGAAGGCAGAGAAGTTGAGGCAAAGCAGAGAATGTGGAGTTGGTGGTGGGAGGCCATCAGGATCCAGGGAGAAGGAGGGGCACTGGGATTAAGGAAGTTTACTATGAAGGAGAATTGGGATAGTCCCAGGAGCGGGAGGGGAAGAGGTTCTAGTGTTCTCCATCTGGCAGGGGCAGGTTAAGGGGGAACCCTGAAAAACTGCACCCTGTTGGAGCCCTCTGTTAATTAGCAGGTGATCCCTGAGGTTCTCTGTCTAGCACTGAAGGGTGAGCCATGGGAGAGGCACCAGCACCCCTAGATCTCACCTTGCTCCTCACTTGCACCTGCCAGCTGGTGTGCCTGGCCTCACGGTGGGAATAGAAAAGTCTTGGGGTTGAACCCCAGCTTTGTCACCAGCTCAGCCTGTGAGCCAGGCCCGCTATTCACCTCTCCTGAGCCTCTGTTTCCTTATCTGTTAAATGGGACCATTCTGCCCATCTACCAAAGAGATAGCAAATCAGGAAGGTTGAGCTGAGAGGAAGTCTAAGTGAAGAGAAGGCGCTGACCTCAGGTCAGGGGTCAAGGACCCCTGGTGCCCCTCTTGGGTCCCTTCCCTCCTCCGAGCTTACCCAGATCTGTCATATAGATGGCTAGTGCCTCCATGATGGGTCCTGTCTGTGAAATGGGCAGAATCAGGCCACTTCCCCACCTCCTGGCTCCCCTCCAGCCCCTGGTGGGAAAGCATCCCCAGCTGGGCGGTGAGCTCCCACCTCGTCATGCCAGGTGCTACACAGAGGTGCCACGTGGGTTTGGAAGGTGTTGGCCCTGGCTGGGGGCCCAGCAGCCGTCTGGGGCCTGACAGCCAGGATGAGAAAACAACCTGCGCCTTTTGCAGGGCTAAGAGGAGGCTTGGTCCCCTTCCTGGAACCAGGGCGGCAGTGGCCAGGTGTGTGGGGAGGCTGCCAGGTGACCTGGCCACAGCGGCTTCCACAGACACCTAGCAAGCCTGCTGCGCACCACGCCTATGCCGAGGCCTCTTCTAAGTGGGATCTGTCGGAGGTAAACGAGGTCCTGATACGCACTTTACAGACAAGAAAACCGAGGCCTGGGGACTTGAGGTGACACATCCAAGGACAGCACTGCTTTGCTGGGCGAACTGTCGTACTGAGTACTCCCCACATGATCCCACTTATTCCTCCCAGTTATCCTGTAGGCTAGGGGCTGATTCAGGTAAAGTCTCGTGCTTACAATCCCACAGCTGTTGATGCCAAGTCACTCCTGGGGGTGTTGGGTTCTTTCCATGGAGAATGAGGGCCTCACCCTCCTGACGTGTCAGCTCCAAGCAGGACTGCCCCCTCTCCATCGAGACTGGAGGAATCTGCATTGCCTTGTGCTGATCTCTGGCTGCTTGCACCCCAGCCCTGGTGATTTCAATCATTCTTGCTTCTGGAGTGTCCACACACCAGTCCTGCGGCCCCTCCAGGACACCTGGCCACTCGCTCACTGAGCTACGTAGCTTCCCTTGTGCCTTTCCCAGAACTCTCTGCTCCCGAGAACCCAAGAGGAGCAGGACAAGCCATGTTCTTGGAGAGTATCCTTTTAGAGGAAGAAGTTCCAAAGAGAGGAAGGGACTTCTCCAAGGTTACGCTGCTTGGGGACTCCCAGGGAACCTTTCTGGACTTCCCTCAGAGAAAGGGCAGGAGAAACCAAGGATAGGCTTTGCTCAGCCAGCTCCCACCCATGCCTGTCTGCCCCCAGGGCCCCCTGGGTCCCCACCACTGTCCCCACCCCAACATAGCCTTTTCTCTTGGGGTTGATGCCCAGTTGCACAGAGGAGTCACCTGATGGGTAAAGACTTCTTCCCCAGAGAACTAAGCATCGAAGCCCCTCTTTCTTCTCCCTGCCCAGGGACCTTCCAGTCACCTCCCTGACCAAGAGGCAACTGGCAGATAACAAAGACTGGCTGAGCCTCATGGTGGGTGGCCATGTGGGGCCAGGTGAGCCAGATGTCACCACATTCACACAGGTGAGCTGGGTTAGAAGCAGGCCACCCTCACCTCATGGGCAGGGTGGAGGGAGGGTGAGTATAGCTGTTCATTAGAAAAATCACAGTGACTAATCTTAGACTTGGACGGCCCTTTATAGGTTATAAAGCACTTTCACATCTCTAAAAAGAATGTACATCTGAAGATTAAGGGACTGAGGCCCAGAGAGGTGAAGTTAGCATGTCGGCAAGACTTGAACCTAAACAAGTCCTGCATGAGTTTTCTGACACCCCAGCCAGACCCTGGGCTGATTACTTTCACATTTGTGACTCTACCTGAACTTCAGGCCTGAGAGATTCATGTGAGTCTCCCCATTTTATAGTGAAGAAACTCAGGGCACAGAAAAGATCTGTGGACACGGGGCCTCAGCCACAGCCAAACGCAGCCAGCTCGGTGGGCCTGGGCCCCTGCCTCATTCCTGACATTGAGGGCCAGCTCCAACTCTGCCCATCCTACATGTGGGAGAACACTGTCTTCTGAGGAGGATGCCTGGCACAGCATGGTTTGGGCTTAAGCCAGGGCCTCTAGGAGTCAAACAAACCTTTGTCATTGTCCCTACTGGTGAAGAGAGGTGAGAGGCACACACAGGCTCAAGGGTGGAGGCTGTGGTGTGCAGTCCCTTTTGTGGCTGAGCATAGGGCTGGCCACTGCTCCCTGCCTCCTGCCTGAGGGTGGCTACTCCAATCTTGCCAACCATCACCAGCACCCCTGTTTTCATGCCTGAGATCCACACCTCAGCTCAAGAAACGACACCTGAGACATCCAGTGTGCTTTTCTAGGGGCCCCACTATGGGGGCAGCAAACAGGGGTGTTCAGGGATCTCCCCTCCCCACAGCTCCAGGGAGGAGGTGGCAGTAGGTGGAGGCAAGAGAGGAAGGCTGGGCCTGGGAGTTGAGGCCTCTGATGGCTCTGGGTGTGGCCTGTAATCCCGCTGGCTGGTCGCCCTATTCCCTAATTAAAGTGTCCTTTTGAAAATGCCCTCCGGTCCAGGCCCAGCACTGCCAGGTGAGGCAGAGCCACCTCCCAGAAATCTCAGCGGCTCTCACACCTTGCCTGGAGGGCCTCTGAGCTCAGGACCTTTGGTCAAACTGGTGAGCCGGGGGGGTGGGTCACATGAAAGTGAGGACCTCAGGGTTGTGTCTGTCCTGTCCTGGTCACCATCTTCCCAGTCCCACCTGTTTCTAACACCCTTTGCTGAAGGCAGGAGGCCGTTCTTGTTTAAGAGGCTGGAGAGCCTGGATCAAAGGCGCTATTGAAGAGGCTTGTCAGAGCGGGGACGCCGGGGGCAGAAGACATGGGGAGGAGGAGGAGGGGGAGGTAACAAGGAGACTGAGTCACCACAGGCCAATTGTGGTGAGTGGGCAGTGGGTGGCTGGAGCCAGCTTTTTTGGGCTGGGAGGAGAGCCCAGCCAAGAGGCCCAGGAAGGGGCATGTGGGCAGCCGGGGGCAGTATGGAGAGGTTGCCGCTGCTGCATCTGGGACACCTCCACCAGTGAGCAAGCCTGCTCCCCCACAGTCCCTGGTCAGGGCAGTACACAGGCTGGCTGGGTCAATACTGTAGTGCCTGGGGGAGCCTTAAGTCTCCTGAGTATGTCCCACACAGGAAGCCCAGAGTTGGCAGGGCTGGGCTGAGGGTGCAGTGGGAGTAGCGGGTTGGCATCCATGGAGGCTCATTAAGGAATTAGAGCTACTCCATTATTGGGGCAAGTTACCCCAACTCTGTGGGCTGTTTTCCCCTTGGGTCAGTGAGGGTGAATGGGAACTAATCAGATCAAGGATGGTGGAATTATTTCTTCATTGCTTGATTGGTGTGGCTGAGTGTGGTCCTGCGCTGGGAAGGAAGCTGGGAAGGCCCTGTCCAGACATGCCATGATTGATGATCAGTTTGTGATGTCTGCCACAGCCTTGGGATGGGCCAGGCTGTTGTGTATTTGCCCCTGAACTAGATTTTCTCTGTAGCCCTTACATACTAACATCCTGAAATTCTGAGACCAACAGGGCCTCCCTCATCCCAGCTCTACCTCTGGATTCTGAGATGCCAGTGGAAATCAGTCTCAATTTCTCCATCCCTAAAAGGGAGAGAGGAACTCAGCTGGACCTCTCAGGCCTGGACGTGCAAGACACATCATTCTCAGGATTCACTGAGCCCTGCCTTCTGCCCCACCCTGTGCCGAGCACAGTGAGCGGGTACAAGAAGGGAATGTACCCACACTCCAGAACTTTCTCCCTGTGTGGGCTTGGCTCGAGCCCTGGGTCTGCCTCTTACTGGCTGTGTGATTTGGGGCAAGTTAGTTAAGTGCTGAAACTCAGTTAGTAAACACGGGCCATTGTGGCTGTGCCCATGAAATACGACTGTGCCGAGCCATTAGCCAGGCTGGCCTGGCCCAGAGCACTCAGCCTTGAGACGGGGGCGCCTATGAAAGGATTGGGAGAGCAGCTTCAGCTGTTTCTTTGCCCATTCCTGACCTCGGCTTTGGATGGGAATTTTGAGGAGAGTGGGGCCAGGGGAGGTGTGAGGACAGGTTCAAAGCAAAACGGGCCAGACTTTGGGCTCTCCTCTGCTCTCCACTCTCCTGAAACCGCAGCTCCAGCCTGAGCTGGCTTCTCCAGCAACTCCCCGCTCCCTCCTTCTTAACCAGCCCCATAAAAAGGGAGCGGGGCAGGAGGGAGTCCGGCTGCAGACTTTGTAATTTGGCTTGGAGGCGGCTCCTGTTCGTTTTAACCAGGCTGTAATTACGGCTGGCACCCGACACCCCTCATTACTGGAGCCTGGAAGGAGGACTCTAATTATAGCGTACTGGGTCCCTGGCTGGGGCAGTGGGGGGCCGGGCAGAGGTGGGGGCTGTGAGGCCAGCAAACAGCCCTCCCGGATGGGGCCACCCTGGCCCGTGGATGCCATCCCCAAGATTCTTCATTTCTCTTGCTTCCAGAGCTGTCAATGGGAAAGGTGGGGCATAGGTCGAATCAGGGCTCTTCCCTCAGGGAGAAAAGGAACCAGAGGAGCCCAGAAGTTTCACTCATTCATGCAAGAAGCATTTATTGAGCATCTGCCATGTATCAGGCTGGCATTGGTAGTTAGCAGTGGGCACACACGTGCTGTCCAGCCAGGGATGGTGTTCAGACAGAAAGTGCCAACGAGGCCATCCTGCTGCTGAAAACAGTTGGATACATCTACTGTCCCAAGTCTTGGATGCCCCCAGTCACTCCCCTGGGACCTCCAGCCTCTCTTGGCAGAGCAGGAACTCCAGGACCCGGCCCCAGGGTCCACACAGGTGGTTAAATGTTGCGTTCTCCCCTGGGACCCCAGGGTCGGGTGGGGACTTGGCACTAAATAAGGAAATACACAAATGAGCATATAACTAAAAAAGGTGATGAGGGCAATAAGCAAAAGAGATACGAGAGGAAGAACCAAGGCCCTGGCACAGTCAGTTGGGCTCCCTGAGGAGGTGACCTTCAAGGTGAGACCTGAAGACGGAGGGATTCAGCCCTGGGGCGGGCGGTGGGGAGTGGTGGAAGGGCAGCAGGGCAGCATTCCAGGTGTCTCAACTGGAGGCCATGAGAATGGGAGGCCTGCAGTCTGGGATCTTACACTCTGGGTGGAGGCCTCCGCAGCAGAGGGATTTCTCCTGCACGTGATGCAAAAAGCACTAGACCGTGTGTCTGTAGACTTGCAGTCCCAGTCCAGTTCTGCCAGAGTGCTGAGTGACCTTAGGCCAATCACACCCTCTCTGGGCCTTGGCCTCCCCGTCTGTCCATAGGATGCCCCTTCAGGCCACAAGCCCTCTCTTTCTGCCCCCACCCTTGAGGAAATGAGGAGACTATTACCAGCAAGTCCTATTTAAAATCACATTTGGGAATGCCCTGACTGTGAAAAGAGGGGTCCTGCAGCCAAGGTGGGGGTGGGGGCCTGAGAGCTCAGGCTCAGAGCTCCAGGCTGTCCCCTCCGAGTTACTAAGAGCCATCCGGAAGCAGACACAAAGGGAATTGTCCTGAGCTGGAGTCAGCCCTAGCTCCCCAGCTGAGAACAATCGGGGAGGAAAAACCTAGGCTATTTGTCCAGCACAGAGTGTGGCAGTGACGGCGGCTGGGAAAATGCCGAGTGTGTCTCATCTAAAATTAGCCACCTACAAAACCTTTACAAGAAGGATGACCTGAAGCCTCCATTGTTTTGAACTGGGATCCCAGGGGGCATGGGGGCAGGGATCTCAGGAGAAGCAGTGACTGTCCCCTCTCTCAGGACCTGGACCAGCCACTGCCAAGCCAGCCCTCACACCTCAAGGGTACCCAGTAAAGAGGAGCAGGCAGGGGACATATGGGCAGACAGGGAGGGGAGGGATCTGACTGCCCAAGGCCACCGAGTGCAGTGGTTGACACAGCCTCTGGTTCCCTACTGGAGATGTTCTCCCTTCACCAGCGACACTGATGGAACCCTGGGCTAAGCTTGGGGGTCTAGAAGGTAGCACAGGAAACATACATAAAGAAAATAACTTCATATTTTCCATAGGAAGCGGGCAGGAGTGGGCATCTCTCTTTACTCAGAGTGGACAGTTTCTACCACTGGAGTCCCAAATCTAGCTTCGACTCTTTCCTCTGCCACTTAGCAACTGTATGACTTGGGCCAGTTATCCCCTCAGCGACTGTAGGTACACAGTGGGGGTGGATGTTGATACCAACCTCACAGGGTTGTCGGAAAGATAATATAGATAAAGTAGAGAGTAACAATGGCAATAATAAAAAGTAATAATGCACTTTATACCCAGTAAGCCCTTTTGATGTGCCAGGCACTGCTCTAAGCAATTTGTGTGTATAGTGTGTTTCCTGGAAATATTACTCCCATTTTGCAGATAAGGAAACTGAGGTCCAGAGAGGCTAATTTGCAAGAAGGCAGGTGCAAGTGATGACTATCATAATCTTGATTACCACTTGCTGGGGGTCTATTCAAGCTAAAGCAGCCAGAACCTTACAGCCATGTAATTCCTTTAGTGCCTCTTAAAAGGTCCCTAGCTGAATCATGGAAGTGCTCAGGGAAAGGGAGCTGACCTGCATTAAGCACCATTATGTGTGCTGAGTGTTTTATATTTCTGCTGGGAGGCAAGAGAGCGTCAAGCGGTGGCCCAGCGGCAGCACCTGGGAACCTGTTAGCCCTGTGCATTCTCAAGCCCCGCCACAGACCTGCTAAGTGGGAACCTCCAGGTGGAGGCAGGAGGCTAGAGCTCACTGGGTTTTACCAAGCCTCCAGCTGACCCTGGGACACACTGCAGTTTGACAACCACTGGCTTAGAGGTTAACAAGAGTGGTCTTAGTGGAGTCAGGGGGATCCAGATTAAAGTGCTGACAACCATGTTCTGTGACCTTATGCAAGTTACTTAACATCTCTGTTTCTCAGTTTCCTTACCTGCAAACTTGGGATTGTAATAAGAGTACTTGCCCCAAAGGTTATTGAGAGGATTTGATTAGGTGATTGTGGTCTGCGCAATGCCTGGGAATTGGTTAGCCTGTAAACAGTAGCTGTTGTTGGACTTGAGGCCATGCTAAAGAGAAGGATGTGTCTCTGTGGCCAGGGAAGCTGGTGAATCCTGGCTGGAGTGCAGCTCCCCCTCCATAGCAGAACTGAGGGCCCGGTTAGGAAGGTAACCTCTCTCCCAGGCTGAGGGGTCGGGGGCTAAGATGGATGTCTTCTCTTCACCTGGCTGGTTGCTGTCTTTTTGCCTTCAAAGTCAACCAAAGAGACACTTGAACTACGTGGGGCCCTTTCCTCCCTGCCTTTCTCAGGAAAAGAGCAAAGCCGTCTCCAGGGAAACCAGCTCTGAGGATTACAGGCTGGAGACAGGGTGCCCCAGGCTCCGGGCTCGTGGGGTCGGGCCCTCGGCTGTATTCAGGTGGCCTTGCAGTTTCCAGGAGTGGGTCTTGACTCTGGTGCTCGTCACCTGCGTGTTTTTGACGGCTCCTCGGACGCCTCTGGGGAGGCGTACGCTGGTCTCCTGGGCCTTTCTCCCTGAGGGGAGGCTCCCGGGCCAGGCCAGGCAGAGGGCACAGCTGACAGCCCCACCTCCCTTACCTAGCCTCTGGGGGCCCCAGGCTCTTGGTAAGGAGCTCTCATACACTTTAGTTCCACATCACACTTTTCCAGCTCCAGCCCCAGCTGTCTCTGTGAAGTGGCCACACTGATGGTTGTGCCCATTTTACAAATAAGCTTGAGGCCCCAGGAAGTGAGCTGGTGGCCAGCCCCGGACTGTTCTGGTGTTTTCCTTCCATGGAGCCTCCATCCTTTCTCTTTTGCCCTCTCAGACATCCTTATCCCCCTTGAGACAGCCCTGGAAGAGAGTGACAAGTTGATTACCTGTTATGTCCAGGCTCAGAGACATGGGACCGCTCCCCTGAAGTGACACAGTGGCAAAGCTGGAGTTGACTCAGGTCTTGCGTACCTCAGAGCCCGTGCTCTTCCTCATACCGTTTTTCAAGCTCTTTCCTCCCCTCTTCCCTCGCTGGGGCCCAACCACCCCTCCCTGGAGAAGAGCCCTTTCATGATGGATGCAGCCACGACCTCACACCCTTCCTCTGGCTCTAGCTCAAAAGCCAAGGTGAGCAGGCCGAGCTGTGAGCCAAGGAGGCCCGGTGATTACATCAGCAGGTGCAAACAAGCAGGCAGGGGCCGAGCTGGGCGCCCCACGGGGCTGAGGGTGGAGCTCCATCCGCCCCACTCATGTCTGTTTCATTCCCTCCTTCCAGCTTGCATCAGCCTTTTGCATCTCCATGTCATCATGGGGTGGGCTGGGCGGCAGCTTGGAGGCCAGGGCTGGACAGAGGGTGGGGAGTAGAGCACTTGGCCAACACCTCAAACCCGGAGAAAGACCCTGGAGCTGTTGGTTGAGGTGTCAGCCAGTACCCCTGGCAGCCCGGGAAGGCATGCCCACTATTCTTACTGCAAAAAGTAATACTGAAAATTAGTAAGTGCACAGGGCGGCCCAGCTGGCAAAACAGTTTCACACTTCTGACCTTGATGTTCCCAACAACCTTGGGGCGGTGGGTGGAAGAGGAAGCAAGTCAAAGCAGCCCCATTTCCCGCAAGGGAAGATTAAGGTTCAGAAGGAAGTGGCTTACTCAGGGTCACCTCATAAGCCAATGACAGCACTAGTGTGCTTCAGCCCAAGAAATATGAGAGATTTTTAAGAGCCTGGAGAATGAGAAATCCCTACAGTCATCAAGGCAGAAGCAGTCAAAGCCTACTTCCTGGAGGAGGTGGGCTGACTCCTTGACTGAGAAGGAGGGAGCTACTGACAATGCTGTAGATTTATTTCTGTACTGACGGTGGGTCAGCAGGCAGAGGGATCATCACATGACTGTGGGACTAGGCTGGAGGTAGACTGAGCACAAGTCTGAGGGTCAGAATATCTGGATCCTTAACCATAACCTTTGTTGTAGCTTCCCGTGGATGGAACTGAAGCTTGGTTGTTGCTCTCCAGGCCCTACCATAGGCATGATCGAGGGGGATCACTCAGGAAATGTTTGATGAATGAATGAAAGAATGAAGATGAGTCCCTGCCCACCACCCTGCCTCCCTTGAGGTGCACCTGCACGGCCATCTAGGACTACCTTTGGCCAATGCCACCTGTCTCCCCATATCTCCATCCCTGACAGCTCAGCTGCTCACCCAGGCTCAGGGCTAGGGTCTTCCCCACTGCTGGACCCAGAGAGAGGCAAGGGTGAGAGCACTGGGCTTAAGTGCCTGGATGCACACATTCCAGTCCTGGCTTTGCTTCTAACCTGCTGTGTGACCTGAGACCAGTTACTCCTCATTTCTGGCCCACAGGGTATTCCTGGGAGCCGAGTCTACAAGGTCTGCCTTCCCCGGGGCCTATGGAGCCTTAGCCTGGTGCTGGCCTTGTGGAAGAGACAGCAGAAGTGTGGGGGAAGGCCAGAGATGGATGGCCACTTTCTTCCCTTACCCCTAGGGCCTGAGCAGGAACCCAGGCCGATTCCAGATTGAGAAAACTACAAGAAGTCCCACACAGCCCCAGTCACCCACCGACTGCCAGACACACTCAGATTTCTCTTTCTCTGTCCTCCTGCAACTCCATCTCCACCCCTTCTATTCACCTCTCCCGGTCTGTCATGCCCCATCTCACAGACTGGCAAAGGCTAGAGTCCAGGCACCCCTTTTCCTCTCTCCCTGCTCTGATTCTCTATATGCCAGCGTGATTCCGAGATACCAGGGGTGCTGCAGCCACTGACCAGCTGTTTGCACCTGGACAAGCCATTGCTCCTCTCTGGCCTCAG
Source organism: Camelus dromedarius (assembly GCF_036321535.1). Classification (NCBI taxonomy): domain Eukaryota; kingdom Metazoa; phylum Chordata; class Mammalia; order Artiodactyla; family Camelidae; genus Camelus; species Camelus dromedarius. The sequence goes on along the minus strand of NC_087443.1, from coordinate 32,762,091 downwards.
GGGCCCCCTCTGGAAGTGAAGGACTTGGACTTAGTTCTAAGTGCCCCGCAGCCCAGGATCTGAGCCCCCACCTGGTGCCTGCCAGGGAGCCCACAGCCAGCGCTGGGGTGGGGTGTGGCCAGGCATGTTGATGGTGCTGATGGCAGCGGGCAAGGATTGCATGGTTTTTCCACTTTGCAATGTGTTGGCAGTCTGCTGCCTTTGCAACAAGGGGTGGTACAGCATGACGCTGGGAAGGCAGGGGAAGTTCGTGCCTCAGGGCTGCACCTGGGGACACCTCGCCTGGAAGGGCAGCAGAGACATAACCCGTCAGGCAGCCCCTGGGCCAAAAGCTGTCCCCATGGGCATTTTTACTTTTCTGGGAGACAGGGACAGGACACTGGTGTCTTTCTCCCAAGCACCCAAAAGCGCAGAGATCCTGATTCATTGCCTGTGGCTTCCTCATCAGCTCTGCATCCTGCAGCTCCTCCAGTGACCCGGAATGCCATGCAGGGGCTCTCAGCCCAACTGGCATGCAGCCGTCTAACGTGTGTGACTGTGAGAGAGAGAGAGGGAGATGCCTGGTGCATTTTGCTTGTGGTTTAAAAGTCCTCTTTTAACAACCTTGAAAGAAAATGTAGGATATACACACTGTACATGGCAAGACCTTGTTAAGTAACAAAATGTGGGTGCATCTAAAAAAGTCAAGACCAATGTCCAGTGTTAATTCTGGTCAGCTGGGGGTAGGAATGGGTGATTTTTATCTTCATCCTTATTTTTTTCTTAAATTATAATCAGAAAATCCCAAGAAAAAATGTATTTTCATTAGAAGGAAAGGAATATTTTAAAAATAAAGTCCCCACTCCCCTGAAAGTCTAGAGCCCAGTTTCTTTTATTGGTCCTGCTGCTCAGGTGCTGTGTGATCTAAGGCAGACCACACCCTCTCTGGTCTCCATTCTAAAAGACAGTAATTAGATGGTCTCTGAAGTTTCATGTTGGTAGCATCATACAGGATGGGGTTTCCAAAGGGACTGGCTCCCATGACCCAACCTGTGCCCACCTCTTCTGGCTGCTCCCTGCCACCCTCATTTGCCACCCCAAGTGTTTCTGGAGAGGCTGGGCAGCACAGCTGGAGAAAGTCTTGTGTCTTCACTGGGCCCAACTAAACAAACAAATGGGCTTTCCTTGCTCTTAAGGAACTTGCCTTCCAGAGAGTAGACCTGTCCAGACAGACATCAGATAATCGAATGAATACATGGAGAAGGTAATTCCAGGGAGAGATGAGCACTGTAAGGAAAAAGGACAACAACAACAACAACAACAACAACAACAACAAAAAACAGGACAATGTGGAGATAGAATTGGAGAGGGTAGAGGATGATGAATTGACATTGCGTGGTCAGGGAAGGCCTCACTGGGCAGGTGGCAGGTGGCACTTGAGCTGAGATCTGTGACAGAGAGTCAGCTACAAGAATACCAGGAGATGGTGGGGACGGGTGCGTTCCGGCAGGAGAGAACAGCAAAGGCCCTGAGGTGGAAATAAGCAAGTCATGTTCAAGGGCAAGAAACATGCCTGGGTGGCCTGGAGCACAGTGATTCGTGAACCTCTGAAGTCTGGAGGTTTGGTGGGGGTTCAGACTTCATTCCAGATGCAAATGGAAGCCCTTGGACAGTGTCAGCAGGGGAGTGACTTATTTGTATTTTGCAAGATCGCCCCAGCTGCTGTAAGGAGAGTGAATTTGAGGGGGCAAGAGCGGAAGAAAGGGAGCATAGGAGGGGTCTGGGCTGGAGGACACGGCTTGTAGATGGTAGGAGGTGATGGTGGGTGGTCTTGTGGTTTGAGGCACGTCTTGAAGGTTTACCTGGCAGCATCCAGGCTCATCAGCATCATGGGTTGGATTGGGGCGAGGGAAAGGGGGGCTTCCACAGGTAAGGCCCAAGCTGTTGGGTGTTTGGTGGAGTCTGATACTGCAACTCAAACTTATCCCATCCCAACTCTGGATAGGGGAGAGATGACCAAATAAAATAGCAGGTCCTGCACAGGCCTAAGTCACTGCCATTGCCTTAGAGTTGACATCAGCAGCTCTAAGAAAGGATCCACTGTCCCATCCTGGTTGGGGCTCTCTTGGTGTCCAGGGGAGATGATTGTGGATTGTGACCTGGGGCAGGGCATGGGTGGGTCTCATGATGTGAGCCTGGGTGTCTGATGTCTTGGGGGTGCACCAGGCTACCAGCAGGCCCCTCCCAGGCTAGGATGGATCTCTAATTGGCTGGGGGGTGGTCTGGCACTTGTCAGACCCACAGAGGAAGGGGGGCCAAGTGCTGGGATTAGAAAGCTGAGTCCCTCTTCCCCTCCAGCAAGTTAGTGAACTCTAGAGACTTAATTTGCTCATCTGCAAAGTAGGCAGGAAAATAGCTGCCCCTGCTGACCCCCGAGGGCCATAATGGACTAAAGGAGACCTTCTGGTTTAACAGGAAGAGCTTTGGGTTTCTTGGTAGCTGACAACCAGAGCATGTCTTTTCATTTCTTTGAACCTCAGTTTCCTCATCTGTAAAATGCAACACCTACTTCACAGGATTATTGTATTGATGGTGATGTCGATTGTCACATTGCGTGCTGTATCAATGGTGATCATCTGGAGGGTGATGGATGAGACGGCTTTGTGCTCCTTGTCTGGAAGAGGAAGGGGAAGCAGAATGCCCCCTGCTCAGGGCCCAAGCCTCCAGGCACAGTGACTGGAACTTAGAAGGGAAACTAAAAGTTAGCCCTAGAGAGACCCAGTCCCAGGCCAAGAGAGCCCAGTGACCAAAGGGAGGGTCTGGGCCTGTGGGTGTGGAATATAGCCTCCCAAGTACCCCTGAGGGTCTGGGAGTAGACCAGTGACCCAGAAACCATAGTGTCCCCTCTCTGCTTTGTAAACAATGCAGCCCCGACAAAATGGAACCCAGGCTTCATGCCAGGGCTCTGTGCCTAACCTGGGGCCTCATCCCCAATCTCCTGTCAGATCATTAGCTTCCTCCTAAGTCCTTCCAGGGGAAAGATTTCTCAGGATCAGCCAGATGCCTCTTCAGCTCCTGCCACAGCTGGCCATCTTGGTGAGGCCACATCCTGTGGCCAACACAGGAAGTGATGTCATGGGCACAGACAGGTCTGCAGAGGGTTTGAGAAAAGAGCTATGCAAGGGACCTCCTTTGTTAGGAAGAACTTGGCGCCCCCTAAGCCCGTCAGCTCCCATTTGTCATCAATAACAGCCATTGTAACCACCTCTGAGGGGGGCCCCAGCCTGAACCCCACAGCCGCCAGAAGCCAGGGCCAGATGGAAGTAGGGCTTTGTGTCCAGGGAAGGGTCCTTCCATGTGGAGTTTGTGTATTTTTAAAACATAATAATAAGCGGGCTCATCTCCCCCCAACTCTCCCCACTCCCCACTGAGCACATCTACCTCAAAGTGAATGGAAGAGATTTTCCATGCAGTGGGAGGTCAAGTATGGTGAGAATTAGCCGGTGTCCAGGGGCTAGAGAAAGACTGTGATTGCTGATGATAAATGTGCCCAGCGTGGGGCGTCTCTCTCTCCCTCGCCTCCCGCCTGCCCCGCTTCTCCCCTCCCCATCCTGCCCGCCACAGACCAGCCAGCCCTGCTCAGCTACAGAGGCCCACCCCCTGCTGTTGAGCCTGGGGGTCCCAGGCCTGGCCTTGTCTCCAAGCAGGGGACAAAAACCAGGGGGCAAGGGTATCAAGGCCCTCCTACTAAACCCCTGTAGCCTCTGAGGTCTCTGCCCTGGGCAGCAGGGCTGGCCAGAAGTGGACCTGGCTGAGGTTGATTGGTAGTGAGTTTCCATCCCAGGCACGGAAATACAGAGCCCAGACTGTTATCCAGAGCCCTGCCATGCTGTGCTGTCTCCCTTCTCAGCCCCAAATCAGAAACGGGGCTCCAATCCAGGTTGGCTGTGAATTTGCTGTGTGATGTTGCATTGGTCACTTCCCCTCTCTGAGCTGATAGATTGCAGGGCTCCAGGCCCCTCTGCAGATCGATGTGCTGTGCTTCTGGCCTGCAGGGGTACAGGTGTCAACAGGCCAGGAATCTGCCAGTGTGGGGTTTCAGGACTCCCCACACAGTCCAGCCAGAGAACATTTCCTGCCTGGTGCCTCTCCCTGGTGCACGGACTCTACCCAGTTAACAGAGTACTTTTGAATCTGTCTTCTCAGCTGACCTTCACAACAGTGCCTCAAAATTGACAGGGCAATACGGTACCTGTTAGCCCCTTTTTCATAGATGGGGAAACTGAGGCCCTGAGAGGTAAAACGACCTTCCCAAGTGGCAGAGTGACGATTGAACGGGGTCTGCTGGCTCTCAGACCAGCCCTTTCCACCGTGTGCCTGTCCAGTCTGGACCCCATGCCCAGGGTCACCGCAAGGGAAGCAGAGCCCCGGTGGCCTCCCCTAGCAACTGTGACAGTATCCCATTCAGGGATGTCTGAATGCTGTAGTTTTAGCTACCCTCCCCAACCCCTAGGGTAACTCTGAGAAATACAGTTTCTTTACCTTTGTCCTGAAGCCACTTCCTTCACCTCCAAGGCCCCTGGCTTCTGCTTATTCTAGTGGCTTAGATTCTGGTACCTCTTAAACAAGCCCATGGCCTTGACATCCTCCCCTTCAGAACCTCCCCACTGCCCAGGCCCAGCCCCAGGAAGGAGCATGCGGCCTAGCGCAGGTACCGCTGTCGGGTAAAAATGGGGCTCAGGCTCCCTGCTCTGTCCTGCAAGCTCTATTCCCCTCCCAGGGGACAAGTACCCTGTCCTGGATACCGTGAGGGGCACCAAGAACACTGTGGGGTACGCCCTGCTTTCCAGAAGCAGCTGCCCACAACTGCCAAGAAGCTTCTGACCTGCCAGAAGCAGGGAGGTACCCCCCAAACCCCACCCTGGTCACCTCCCCTCCCCACATTTTAAGGGGGCTGGGAGCAAAATGGAACTTGCCCATGAGGAAGCCAGCTTGGTATTAAAGGGGTGTGAAACTGTGTCTCGTGAATATTCAAAGAAAGACAGAGTAGAAATTCGAAATTGAAAAGAAAGAATATTTGAGAGAAAGCTATGCAGAAGAAGGCCAGGGAGGACGGGCCACAACCTCCAGAGGCTGGGACGCTGTCTTGGGGAAGAGGAAGCATGCTGTTTTGCATAACCTCAGAGGTTAAAATTATAGCGATGGCTGGAACCTCAGACAGCAAATTTCAGCTGAAAATAAGGAAGACTTTTCTGTTAGCTCTAAGGGAAAACCTGGCTGAGGAAGGCAGTGGTGAGCTCCCTGTCCCTGGAGGTATGTGAGTCAAGATTGGATAAGGAGTTGATGGGGGATGTTGTAGGAGATGGCCCTTGAGTAAATAACCTCTATCCCTGTAAATCAGTGTATCCAAGTGAGACTGACTAACAAGGGACCTCATATAGGCAGGTATAGTTAAAGTGAGGGTTTGAATGGGGCCCACCAGAGACACTGATTGTCCTTTTGATCTGAGGCTGGAGTGAGCATGGTTAGGAGAGCCCAACAGCAAATAGTTCCACCTCCTCCCTCCCTGGCTTCCCCCCACACTTTGCCTCAGGACACCAGTAGGTGCTGGGTCTTTGAGCCAGGACTAACAATGGCAAGAAATGTGACTCCACTTTAAGCAAATTCACTTGGTTTAAAAAAAAAAACAAAAACTCCCCAACAGAGCCCTGTCCTACATGAACAGATTCCCCATCAGGCATCTTCAAATCTCAAAGTGCGAGAATCAGAGTAGGGCTAGAGACTGACTCCATCAACTTCCTGATTTTGCAGATGGCTTCCCCACTCCAGAGGCCAGAGAGGAAGGCCACACAGAAATGCCTGTCCCCGGCTGGGGTGTGGGCCCAGGGCTCCGGACTTCCACGGTGGTTCTCTTCCTGTGTTTGGCCTGTGCAGGGATGTGTCCTCTTTCAGACCTTCCTCGTGGGACAGCTGGGCCACTCGTGGATGTGGCTGTAAAGGCAGGTTGCTTTTGTGCAACTGTAGGTTCCAATAAATTCTGCTATTGGAAAAATACACTTTATGTGGGCCATTTCCCACCAGCAGGAAACCCGGATCTTGCCTGGCAGAGGCATTCTCCTCCTAGGGGACCTCTTCTTAGGTGTTTTATTCTCCTCTGTGAGGATGGAGCAGAGGGGAGAGTGGGAGTGAAGCCAGGGGGACAGGTGACCATGAGGTATGGCTCCAAGCCTGGCTTCCTCCCACTGACCCTGTGCCCTCAGGCAGGGCCCTTCATATCCCGTGTTGTCATCTGTACCATGGGAAGATAACCCCCACCTTGGGGCTTGTGAGGAGTAAATTAGGCGAAATACTTGAAGCGCCTCGCAAATAGTGGACATAAACACCAATTCCCAGTTCAGAAGGCAGACTCAGTATCCAGCTGCCTGTATGTGCCCCCCAGGTCTGCTCCATATTCGCTTTACAGCCCTGTGGCCGCTACTTAAACTCTCTTGGTCTCAGTTGCCTCATCAATAGTATGAGGATAATAGTGGTACCTGACTCAAGGATGTGGTTCCCAAACTGTGTGCCAAGGCACCCCCAGGTGCTGCAGGAACTTCAGAGGGCTGCTGTGGGATATTTTCAGTCTTCAAGGAAACACAGCAATAGTGGGTAGCTACCAGATACCGAGACCACTACTAGCTCAAGATAGCTTACAATTTCAGCATTAGATCACACTTCTTTCCTTTAGATGGCACCATGCCTTAGCAAAGCTGGGATTTTGGCATTTGGGAGTACCTTGAGACAAAACAATGGGAGTGGCAGTGTCCACTGTGATTCCAAGATTTGAGAATTTGTGCAGTGCCCAACAGGCACATCCATCCCCATTGTAACTCATTGTGGCCATTTAGGAATGGAATACAAATATTATTTTTTCCTTTAATTTATGTGTATTATTGTTTCAAATGGCTACCAAGTTGTTAGGATACACACACACACACACACACACACACACACACGTACGTAAGCTGGTTAGATCTAAATCCTTAATAAACAGAATCACCAGGAATTTCTTTTGGCCCTGGGGTAAAATTACCAAGAAAAAATTACCTGGTAAAGATCCCGAGACACTAAAGACCAAAAAAGTTTGGGAACCTCTGTCTAGGATTGTTGCAGGGCTCAGTGAGTTAATATAAAATGTCCTCTGAAAGCATCCAGCAGAGAAAGCACAGAGGAACCCCAAGACTTCATATTCTTCTCCCTGCAAGCTGGCCCCCACAGGGGCAGGCAGACTCAGGTGGTCCTTCACCAGGACACCTGTGGAGCCTTGTCAGCCACCAAAGTCTGAGCCAGAGCCAAGGAGGAGGGGATGTGTCTCCTGGTCAGGGCAGGGGCCCAACTCAGCTGCTACCTGGGTCCTGGTAGGACCCCTCCCCCCGCCAGCACACACACCTTTAACTTATGCTCCCTGAGCACCTACTCTGTGCCGACCAGCACATAGTCTGCCGATGGTCCCTCTGGGAAGGAATCTCGGGACAGCCCTCCATTCTTCTTCCTCGTCTCCTGTCACCATCTGCCTTCAGATGCCAAGGGGTAGGGATGTTGGCAAGTGGGCAGTATCTTATGGAGAGCCACCCAGCACTGCTGTGAATGGTGGGGAGCCTTGGTGCAGGGGCTGAGAGGAGGGGTGGGGCAGGGACGGCGGGGCCCCAAGGCCCTCCAGACTCGGGCCTCCTGCACTAATGGATGTCCCATGTTTACTTTCCTCAGTTGAGTCTGCGCCTGCTTTATAAATGCACCACATTAGGGTTATAAAACAGTCATAAATACAGCCGGCAGTGCCACAGAGAGCCAGGGCGGCCGTCACCTGGAGGCTGGGGGCCGTGGTTAGAAGGTAAAGCAAGTAGGCAGCTGCACCGCGGGCTCCTGCACACCTTCTCTTGTGGCCGCCATCCCCAGAAGGAGGCCCAGTTCCCCCATTTCACAGATGAGGTGTCTGAGGCCAGTAAGGGCTGGTTCAGACCCAGGCATGTCTGAGTCTGAAGCCTTACATCCCTCAAGCCTGAGACTGAAACAGGATGCTGTGGTGGGAGGTGGGCTCAATTTTCTCTCCCTAGAACTGCCTGGTTGGAAGGCCACAGTCAGCAGCTCTCAGGCCACTGGGAGACCAATGTCCAGCTCTCTGGGCACTGTGTCATCTTGCCATCAGCTGCCACGCTCCCAGACCCTAGGGGCTGCCAACTTTCCTACGGAGAAGGCGTCTGCCTGCCTGGCAGAGGGAAGTGGGTGCGGAGGAGCCCTGGCCTGGCCTCAGGAATCCTCAGTGCTGTTCTCAGTTTAGATGCCCACTAACCAGGTGACCTTGCATCAGTCACTTGCCCTATTTGGATGGACTTCAATTTCCCCACCTTTGAAACAAGAAAAACGGTCCCGGCCTTGCTGGCCCTTTGATGAGAGAGCCCCCACAATTGTAGAGATCCAGGCAGTGTCAGGGTTTATTAGGGTTCTCAGGTCTGGAGACGCCCAATGTTATGAAGCTACTCCAGTGATAGGCAGTGTGGAGCCCTGGGTAACATCCCAAACAAATAAGTCTGGTTTTTTGAGTTCAAATCTTGGCCCTGCCTCTTGCTAGCTGTGTGACCTTGGGCAAGTTGCTTAACCTCTCTGAGCCTGTTTCCCCATCAGTAAACTGGGGACTAATATAATATACCTTACAAAGTTGTTGCAAGCATTAGGGAAGTTAACTAGGTAACTGAAACATAGCAGCCAATTCAAGGGAAGCATTAGTTGCTATTTTGTTGCAGCAACTTGTTCTACTGCCCCCTAGGCCTCTCCTAGGTACTAAGGCATGTTTATCTCATACTGTCCTGAAAAGATCCCAGAGAGACAAATGTTCACTTCCCTGCCCTCTTCGGAGATGAAGTAACAAGGTCAGAGTTAAGCGCTCTCCGTGGGTCACACAGAACATGCTGGATGGAGCTGGATTCACCCCCTCCCCATTCTTGCTGGCTTCCCCTTAGCTCCCCCCAGGTCACACATATACACCCCACCCAGGGCCCAGAGCCTGGAGCCAGTGACAACCCATGCCTTTTCTCAGAGCTCCCAAGCCTTAGCAGGAGCTCCTGGTTTACAAGGAGACGACGCAGCCTGATCATGTCAGGCACGTTTTGTTCATTCTGCTCTTGAAGAGCTGGGTGTCCCCTTGGCCCCTCTGCCCACAGGGGTCTCCCTGGGCTGAGCACATTGCACCCTTGGCCTCTGCGGGGACCCCAGCTGTGCTTGAGGGACTGGAGCGCTGAGACAGTGACAGGGCTATGGCAGGCTGGCGAGGGGTTGGGCAGACATGCGCACCCCTGTGGCTTAATTCATTGTTTCCCCCAGAGCTGTTAGCAGAGGAGGACAAGCCCCCCACCGCTTGTTCCCAGCCACCTGATTGTTTGGCGCTTGGCATTGGAAAGTCAATTTTCCTAAGTGGATTGTAAACCACTATCCTGGCCCAGCCTGGTTTCCCTCCCTCCTCGCGCTGGCGGTGGCCAGGCCCCTCTCCCTTCCTGTTTGTCTCACCTCCTGAGGTGCTGTTCTTTCCAGGGAGGTGGGTGGGGCCAGGGTTTCCATTTGGCCCCTTAGAGGGAGGAGATTGCCATGGGCACAGTGCTCCCTGGGTTCCCAGCCTCCCAAGTGTCCTCATCGTTAGGGCTGAGGGTGTGGATTTGGCTGAAAAAAGAAAGGCTAAGAGATGGATCAGAGCCACAGACCAGAGGCAGGGAGGCTGTGCGTGGAGTCTGCAGAGAAGGTGGTCTCGCCTTGCACGCTGCCACCTGCCTTGGGCTTGCTTCCCGGAGGACGAGGCACACTGAGACCGAGCACCAGGGAGCCCAAGCCTGGTGCTGCCACCCCGCGTCAGCCCACCCCTCGCCCCTGTGGGTCCTGGCTCGTCTCCCCACTTCCATCAGCCTGGCTAGCTGGGGCTGCAAAGGGCAGCTATGGCTTTGGGGCAGAGTTGGCCTGGTTTGAGCTCCAGCCTCAGACCCATTTCCAGCTCTTCACATACCGTGGCATCACCATGAGAAACTGGAGGGAGGCCCGGAGGGCCAGTGCAGGGGACACTGGGGAGGGGTGTCTTTGCCCTGATGGATGGCCTCACCTCCCTGGACCACCCTGACTCCTCCATCTGTAAAGAAGTAGAATCACACAACATCATAGAGCTGGGACTGGCTCCAAAACACGGCCTTTTAAAAGCAGAGTGGAGTAGGGAAACTGAGGTCCTGGGAGTACCAGACCTTGCTTGGGTCGCAGCGAGTGTCCCAGCAGGTCTCCCTCCTCCCCCACCTCCTGTCTCTGCCATGGCCTCTAGGGGACCAAGGGGGACCCAGGGCCTCCCAGCCTGTGGCCTCACAGAGCCTTCCCACCCCTCCACCCTCCGCAGGCTCTGATTCTGGCAGCGAGGTGCTCCCGGACTCCTTCCCGTCAGCGCCAGCAGAGCCGCTGCCCCACTTCCTGCAGGAGCCACAGGACGCCTACATCGTGAAGAATAAGCCAGTGGAGCTGCGCTGCCGTGCCTTCCCCGCCACCCAGATCTACTTCAAGTGCAACGGCGAGTGGGTCAGCCAGAATGACCATGTCATGCAGGAGGGCCTGGACGAGGCCACCGGTGAGCCCGCCCCACTCGCCTGGCATCCCTGGGTCACTCTGGGCCCAGAGGATCCTGGGCCTGGCTCCACCCTGGCTCTGTGTGAGACCTCACATAGCCACGAGACCCCTGGGACTCAGTTTCCCCTCTGCAGTTGACCCTGGGTCAGTATTCCCCCTTGGGTTGGCCATGTGCCCTGACTTTGGGTGACCAGGTGAAATAGCGCTGAATTCCTTGCCGAGCACTCGCTCCCTTTTCCAGTTTCCTTCCGTCCTTTGATTGTATCAGGGAGCAAGTCCAGGCAGGGACTAGGGTTCTTCCACCCCAACTCCCCGAGCACCTGCTGTGTTCCCTGTTTAAGGAAGAGGAGCCGGCTCTGTCTTGGCTCTGGTTTGCAGCCCTGCCCCCAGCACCCAACCAGAATTCTAGACCATCCTAAGTTTCACAGGTCCTCTCTGTGGGAAGTGATACTGTTTCTGTTCACAATCATGACGCAATGCTCCCTTCATAGTAATCAATCATTTTAGGTTTAAAAAAAAAGGTTAATGATATTCAGTAAATAATCATAGAGGTGGTGCTAGGATGCAGCCCGCGTCCCACGGGACAGAGGAGAGTGGCAGAAAGGTGGGAAACTAGGGGGAAGCTTTAGGCCCCTTCCTTCTGAGACGAATGCAGGGCCCTGGCCCACCCCACCCCCTACCTTAGGCAGGAGGCAGAGCCCTGGGCTCCTCACATGTCCCAGAGCTCGGCTCCTGTTTACAGTACAGGACCTGCAAGGGTGGAAAGCCTTTCCCAGACCAAGGCTAGGGAGGGGGCCGCCCACTGCTGGTTGCCCGGGGGTGGCCGGTGTTGGGCAGCCCCAGCCAACCCCAGGCTCCGGGTGGCTCCCTTGCACCAGAGCCTGCCTTGGCTTTGCCTTCATATTTGCCCTCTCTTCCCTAATCTTTTCTTTCTCTTTTTTCAGCCCTCTCTTCTTTCCTTGTCTCTCCTGCCTCTCTCTTCTCATCCCTGTCTCTTTTTGTGTCTCTTTTTTTCCTTCTGTCTTTATCTCTCTGTGTCTCTCCTCTGACATACTCTCTCTCACTCTCCTTTCTTCCACCTTCAACTCCTATTTTCCTGTGAAACCTGACAGATTTCAGAACCACTCAGGCTTAGAACCATACTCCAGAATATACTTAATGCCACTCAGCTGTATACTTAAAAATTGGTTAAAATGGTAAGTTCTAGGTTATATATATTTTACTAAAATTTTTAAAGAATTTAAAAGGTTAGATCTGGAGTCTCATTCTCAACCAAAATCTAAAAAAAAAAATTTTTTTAAAGAATTTTTAAAAGGAAAAAAAAAAATCCCCATTAACTCTGGCTGTGTGACCCTGAGGAAGTCACTCAACTTCTCTGAGCCCCATTTCCTCTCTTTGAAAACTGGAATGTTAACCAAAGGTCTTGGTAAAGATGGAACAATGTGGTGCCTGCACAGCATTGAACACAGCCAGGACCCAGCAGATGCTCAGTAAACTCCCATTTTCTCCATCTTCTTTCTGGGTTTTTGTTGGCCTCTTTTTTCTCGAAACCTGTTCTTACTTCTCTGTCCCCCTGCACCCCTCTGACCCTGTGGAGAAAGGGGATAGTATATCTTGCTTGGGCCCCTCACAGACCCTACAATTATTAGTAACAACATGGCTCTTACTTCTCTGCCACCAGTCACACAAGCCCTGCCAGCCCTAGAAATCAGGCACTGTTGTCCCCATTGGCTACAAAGAATGGACAGTGGTCCAGTGGGCCACACCCTTGGCACCAGTGTAATTGGTTCCTCCTGCTCCCCATCCCCAGACCTTCCTGGCACTCTCTGAAGCCCAGAAAACACAGTATGACAGCTGTGAGCCAGGAGAGGCAGGACGAGCCTATCCACTAGCTCATGCCAGGTCGAAGCAGGCAGCCCAGCCCTGGGTGTCCTGGTCCAGGCATGGCCTGCCACTTGGCCGTCATGCTGAGGGGACACCTAGTCTGGGGCTCAAGTCTGGGAGACCAAAGATCCATGTCCTCCTCTCTGCTGGGTGGTTTATCTGTCCAACTGTGGGTATTCCTGAAACCTTCTGAATGGATGACCCCCTGAGATGGTCCCTGCTCTCCTGCCCAGGTTGTGCAGCATTGCTTGTGGAGCAAGCTCTCCAGGCAGCCACTGCTGGTGGGCAGAGCTTGCCCACCACCCCCTCTCCCAGGAAGCCTTTTCCCTCCTGGTACTCCCCCAAGGCAAAACCCTGCCCCTTCCCGTTTAGATCCCTGGCCATCAGGAGGGGTTTCCTCACTGTCTGGACTCCTAGTATAAGGGAGTGCATCCCCCAGGATGCAAGAAAGTTAAGGCAATGACTTCATTGGGAGAGGTCCAGAGAGGTGTCACACATTATGGGACAGAGCTCTAACTGGCACAAGACTCCAGACAGCTGATCTCGGTTTTGTTGGCAACTTGCTGTGGGACTTTGGGTCTGCCACCTACCCTCTCTGAGCCTCAGTTTCTCCAAATGTAAAAGGAAGGGGCTGAGTGAGATCCAGAGGAGCTACCAGAGTAGATCTGTGTCCAGCCTGGCTGAGCACTGTAATTGCCATGACTCACTGAGAGTTTACCCTGAGTGTTTTACTCTAATGAGGGAACCAAGATTCAGAGAGGCTAAACAACTTAGCCAAGATCACACAGCTGGGGAGGGAGGGTGGGGCAAGGATTCAAACCTGTCTAGCTGTCCAGCGCTCCACTTAGTCACCATGCCACAGTACCCCAGTCTGTACACTCAACAACAATGCCACCCTCGAGGGGCTTATCAGAACCCACCTACATCCATGAGAGGATGATCTGAGACACATAATGGCAACGGGGAGTGGCCTTAGGAATTCTGAGACTGAGGAGCAGTCAGGGAGGGCTTCCCGGAGGAAGAGCCCTCACAGTCCTCCCACAAGCTTTGGGGAAGAATTTCAGACGGGCATCCTCATCTAGGAGGGTTCGTCCCTTTCCTGCATAGAGGACTTTGTCAGGGGAAGATTGGCAGATGAGTGAGTGATTCCCTCTCTGTGGGCTGGTGGATCCTGTCATCCAGGGAGGCCCTCAGGCCCTGACAGGGAGCCATTGAGAGTTGAGAGTTCCCAGGAAGAGGTGCCTCCCCCCAGCTCCAGCTCCACAGGCTCCTGAGCCAAGAGCAGAGAGAGGACACATGCTCACCTCATATTTGTTGAGCCCATTGTCTGTGCCAGGCAAAGCCCCACCTCATTCTCCTACAAGAGATCTATCAGTTAACACATGAACACATCAATAAATAATACATTTCCAGGTAATGGTCAGTGCCATGAGGAAATCAGGCCAGGCAGGGAATGATAACTGCACAGATCAGTGTCCAGTGCCGCGGTGGGAGTGCTGAGCAGTACTTTGAGAGCAGGTAGGGGTAGGCCAGCATCAGGGGGCTTCCCTCCGGAAGTGAGGCCCAGCCCAAAGCTGATGGTGACTGGGAGTTCACTGTACACAGAAAGGACAGAAGGGAGTTCCAGGCAGGGGGCTGGATGTGCAAAGGCCTTGTGGCTAGAGAGGCCAGGGGAACTTGAGGGACTAGAAGATGCTCAGTGAGCATGCAGTGGGTAGATCGTCCAGGACCTGGAGGCCATGTGGAGGATCTCAGTCTACCCTGAGATGACTGGAGACATACTATTTGTGCATTTTGAAGAGCACACTGGCTGCAGGGTGGAAAGTGGATTGGATGGAGGAGAGGTCTTGGGTTAGCTTTTCCCATTGCAATTTCCAGGTGAACTGCAGTTGTGGCCCGGGCCAGGCTCGAGGCAGAAGAGATGGAAATGAGAGGCACTTAGGAGAAGAGCCAACAGGACTTGGTGGTTGGAAAGGAGAGAGAGATCATGGTGCTGTGTCCTGTGTCTCCTATCCTCAGACCTGCCCCTGACGGCATCTCTCTCCTCCTCTCAGGCCTGCAGGTGCGAGAGGTGCAGATCGAGGTGTCACGGCAGCAGGTGGAAGAACTGTTCGGCCTGGAGGATTACTGGTGCCAGTGCGTGGCCTGGAGCTCTGCGGGCACCACCAAGAGTCGCCGGGCCTATGTCCGCATTGCATGTATGCCACCCTGACACTCCCACCCCATTCCCCTGTGCCCTCTCCCCTTCCCTGTGGATCCTGGAGAGAGAACTGCACACACACAGACATCAAAGTATGGGATGCCAGCTCAGAAGGCTCGGAGACCCAGAACGTGTGCCACCTTTGGCCCTAGGATTTCTAACAGCCCTTTTCCAGTTGCCTTTGTATAAAGAAGTACTAGCTTCCTCACATCCCAGGCCACATGTTTAGGATCCCAGAGTCAGGGAGGGAACCCTGGTCCCCCAAGTCCACCTGGTGAGGACCCCACTTTGGAGAAGAAATTCCCCAGGTAAAGGCCAGATGTCCCTGTGAACTGTTCCTCGGTGTGCACTGCCACCCAGTGGCTAAAATGGGGCACTTCAGGCTGCAGCTTTGCCTGACTTGGCCTCCTCCCTGACTGTGCCTTGGGACCCCCCTCTTTCTTCCCAGACCTGCGCAAGAACTTCGATCAGGAGCCTCTGGGCAAGGAAGTGCCCCTGGACCACGAGGTTCTCCTGCAATGTCGCCCACCAGAGGGGGTGCCTGTGGCTGAGGTGAGTGAGGACATGGAGAATGCTGGAATGGCAGAGACCAGCCAGGCATGGAATATACCACCAGCCATGATATCTCAGCCTCCCAGAGCCCTCCCCATTTCACAGATGGGGATATTGAGGCTAGAGACAGAGATAGGAACTACCACCTCTATAGAACTCAGTGCACGCCAGATGCCAGCTGTGCCCTCCATAGGCATAACCCCATGGGATGGGGCAGAGCTGGGGCAGGAACCCCCTGGGTTTCTTGGGCTGGCCCCAGGCTCAGTCTCCTGCAAGGGAAGTGGCTGTACACACTATCTCCCCCACCCTAGAACCCAAGGCCCCGGTTTTATGGACACCAAAATGTCTCATAATGTGTGTGTATGAGCTGATCACGCCTTCCCATACCACATGGCCTGTGCATCCTTGAGCAATGCCCGCCTGTCCCCTCACTGCCCTGCTTGTGTTCCAGACCTGCTCCCTCTCTCCGACTCCCGGCACTGGTGGTCCAGGAGTCAGGGCAGGGCACTGGGGAGACATCTCAGCTTTGCTGCCAAGGACCCCAGTAGATCAGGGATTGGGGAAGATGGGATGCTGTGCTTCCAGCTCAGGATCAGACCTCAGAACCTTGCTCTAATCACTTAGCCCCCACCCCAGCCCAGGCCCCCATCTGGAAATGGGTTCTGACAGACACCCTTTGTACTATCTACCACTCGTGGGTCTCCCATGTGTGCCCAGCACTCAATGTGCTGGTCCTCATAGCGACCCTGCAAGGTGGATGTTGTCATCCCATCCTACGGCTGGGAACACAGCACTGGGATGGGTAAAGCGGTCACCAGGGTGACCCAGCTAGTGAGTGGTGGAGCTGAGATTTGTACCCCCAGGTCTGCCAGACTAGGGAGCATGTTCTTTTTTTCTTTTTTGTAGTCAGTTTACAAGTGTTGTGTCAGTTTCTGGCATACAGCATAATGTTTCAGTCATATGTATACATACATATATTCCTTTTCATATTTTTTTTATTATAGGTTACTACAAGATATTGAATATAGTTCCCTGTGCTATACAGTAGAAATTTGTTGTTTATCTATTTTATGTATAGTAGTTAGTATCTGCAAATCTCCAACTCCCAATTTATCCCTTCCCACCTCCTTCCCCCAAGTAACCATAAGTTTGTTTTCTATGTCTGTAGTCTGCTTCTGTTTTGTAAATAAGTTCATTTGTGCCTTTTTTTTTTTTAGATTCCACATATAAATGATATCATATGGTATTTTTCTTTCTTTTTTGGCTTATTTCACTTAGAATGACAATCTCCAGGTCCATCCAAGTTGCAGCAAATGGCATTATTTTACTCTTTTTTATGGCTGAGTAGTATATATATAAATACCACAACTAAGATCATGTTCGTAATCACCTGCCAGTCCTCTCACTCTGGCTGAGAGTCGGTTTGCAGAGTTAATGATGAAGGCATGTGCATAGTTAGTACTTAGGTGAGCCAGGCACGTCCTCCGCACTTTCCGTGTACTAACTCACTTCATCCTCACAACAGCCTTATGGACAGTGCTATTAGGTTCCATCTTACAGTTGATGAAATTAATGCCGTGTGTAAGTCCCTTCCCAAGGCCCCCCAGCTGGTGGGTGGTCCCCTTAACCACTGTGTTCTGTAGTGTCCAGCACATGTCTGCCTCCGTGTCACCACCATGGGTGGACATGGCTAGAACTGCTGTCCTGTTAATGGTCAGGCCTCCCTTCCCCTCCAGAGAGGGTCCACTCCCCGGGGTGTAGGTGAGCAGGCATTGGGCCCTCAAACTCCCAACTCCACTCCTGCAGGTGGAATGGCTTAAGAACGAGGATGTCATCGACCCCAGCCAGGACACCAACTTCCTGCTCACCATCGACCACAACCTCATCATCCGCCAGGCCCGCCTGTCAGATACAGCCAACTACACCTGCGTGGCCAAGAACATCGTGGCCAAACGTCGCAGCACCACTGCCACCATCATCGTCTATGGTGCGGCCCAGAGTTGGGGGGGACATGGCTGAGGGAGGAGAGCCAGGGGCTATACAGCCCACCTGACCCTGCCCTACCTGGGAGGACAGCAGGACCCTGGTGAACAGACCAGGAGGAGAAGGCCCAGAGAGGGGAGATGACTTCACCAAAGTCACACAGCAAAGCTCGTGGTGAAGTCAGGTACTCCTGGGTCCCCAGCCAGGAGCACTTCCCCTTCTCAGGGCCCTTGCTTAACCCTGAAGGGGAAGACCCAGTTCTCTGGGAGTCGGGGCTGGGCCAGGGCCTAGTCGATATCTCCATGGCCAAACCTATTGTTCTAGCAGAGTTAGAAACCACTGCCCAGGCCTGTGAGCTGTTCTCTGCTGTCTCCTTGGGTGGGCAGGCCAGGGCCATGGCTGGGATGAGGGTTTAGAAAGATTCCTGTGCTGGGTTCCAGTTCCGGGTCCCCCATCACTCACGGGAGACCCTAGGTAAGTATCAACCCTCTCTGGACCTCCGTTTGCCATGTACAATGGGGCGGGGAATAGACAGTAACCCCCTGAATTCCCTCTGGTGCTGATAGATGCAGCCTAGCCTTGCCCACTGGTATGTGAGTCTCTAGCCCTGCAGGTAGGAGGGGCCCAGCTAGGAAGGGCCGAGCCTCAGCAGAGGGGCCTCATCAGGGCTGGGGGATAGGGCTTGGAGGTCCCAAGGGGCGAAGATCCAGGCCACTAGGTGACACTTATTATCCCTGCAGTGAACGGTGGCTGGTCCAGCTGGGCAGAGTGGTCACCCTGCTCCAACCGCTGTGGCCGTGGCTGGCAGAAGCGCACACGGACCTGCACCAACCCCGCCCCACTCAATGGAGGCGCCTTCTGCGAGGGCCAGGCCTTCCAGAAGACTGCCTGCACCACCGTGTGCCCAGGTAGGGCCACTGGCCGGGTGGCACCCTGCCCATGCCCAGCCCCGTGCCAGCCCCAGCCCCACCTTCTGTGCTGTGGTGTCTGCCAGAGTCAGGACAGCCAGTCTCCCCATCGGGGAAGCTGAAGGTGCTTGTCCTGGGGCCCACAGCTGGCTGACCAGGCTGGTCTGAATGCTCCAACCTCTGACTTTTTGTTCTGCACTGGGCTTTGGGAGAGATGGAAGCAGAGGCTCCGAGCTGTGGTCTGAGGGGTGGACTCTCAGCCCTCCAAGCCGAGCATTCTCAGCGTCAGCCCCCAGGCCAGGGTCTCAGAGCCACTCAGGGTCAGAGAGCCTTTGTCTCTGCCCTTGACCACTAGATACACCCTGGCTGGGGACCCCCATCCTGCCACAGTCCTTTCTCCTTATGTCTTACTCTCTGTGTCCCCATTGGTTGGTCTGTCCTTGCAAGTCTGGCTGTGTTATCCCTCTTTGGAGGCATGTCTGTGTGAACAATGTGGTGTTTTTCACCCTGGGTTTGGGTCTGTGTGTGTACACTTGTGCACTGGGTTGTATCTGTGTGAGTGACCTTAGGTTTCTATTCGTGCTCTCTTGGCCCACCTGGTGCACCTGACTGCACTGGCACTCGATCTGGATTTCTTTGGATAGCCCATGTGTGTCTTGGGTTCCTCTTTCCCTGCCATGCTGTGTGTGTGTGCGTGCACGTGTGTGTGTGCGCTGCTGTGCACGCGTAACTGTGCTGTGCCCCCACAGTCGATGGTGCCTGGACAGAGTGGAGCAAGTGGTCAGCCTGTAGCACCGAGTGTGCCCACTGGCGCAGCCGCGAGTGCATGGCGCCCCCGCCCCAGAACGGGGGCCGAGACTGCAGCGGGACCCTGCTCGACTCCAAGAACTGCACTGACGGGCTGTGTGTGCAGAGTGAGTCCTCTGAAGGCAGGGCCGGGAGCTGGATAAGGGCCCCCCCACAGCCCCCACTGCCCAGCCTACAGTGGAGTAGCCCCTCAGGGCCCCTGCTCACCCACCACATCCACACGGTCATCTCATCCGCGCATCTCCCTGTCGCCCTCTCTATCCCCTTTCCCTGCCACCTGTGTCATTGTCTTTCCCTTTATTTCCCTTGACAGATAAGAAAACTCTAAGTGACCCCAAAAGCCACCGTAAGTCCCATTTCATGGCTGTCCTCTTTCCTATGGGGGTGGATCCCTGGTTCTCCTTGGCTGGCTTTTCCAGGGGGTGGGATGCAGGGCTGGGCAAGGGGCAGAGAGAGTTGAAAGTGCCCCCCACCAACCTTTAATGGGGTCCCCAGCACCTTAAGTTGCACGTGGCATGATCTCCATCACAGTCAGAGAGGCAGACCCTCAGCTGAGAGAAAGGCCCTAGGACACTGTCCTGACCCTCTCATTATAGAAGAAACTGAACTCAGAGAGAAGGGACTTACCCAAGGATCCAGCCAGGATTCGAACCTAAATATTTGGCCATAGCTGATGCTCTTGGCCTCACCCCCTCAATTTTCCTCTCTGGGGTGGGGCCAGTGGGCAGGCTCACACCTGTCCCCTCCGATGCCCTTACTGTACCCCAAGCAGCCAACTGAGGCCTCCTAGGTTCCCTGGGATGACCACTGGCCTGCTCAGCCCCGAAGGGTTGTTGCCCAGCCCCTGGGGGCTGCTCCGCCCTGCAGTAGCACCAGAGCAGGGAAGTCACTTGGGCAGATTGGCCTGTGGTAATGAGACCACAATTTCCAAATCATTCCAGAATTATAAAATCATCAGTGAAGCCCTCAGTGCGTCTCACAGGGAGGCCAGGCTGGTGACTGATTAGATATAAGTCCCCAGGCAAGTGACACCCCCCCCCCGCCCCAGGATTAGCAAGGCCGTCAGGAGACCAGAGTCAAACCTGGGGAGCCAGATCCCCCAGGGAGGTGGGAGCCCAGCCCCAGGGACCTCCTCTGGCAACTCTCCTGGGCAGCCCAAGAATGAGGGCTGCTGAGAAGCTATGGGGCCAGAAGGAGGTGGAAGCAAGCAGACATCAGGGCTGAGAGCCATGCCCTACCTTGCTGAAGGCTTAGGCCTCTACCAGGGGAGTGGGGCTTGGGGGAATCCAGGCAGGGAAACCTCTCCGAGGGCCCCCAGGGAGGGGATAGAGTGGACAGGTGCTTCCTGGAGCTCCTAAAAGAAACGAGGGGGAAGGGCAGCCATCTTGGCTCTGCCTATGCTGTCCAGTGTGGTAGCCACTAAGCCACATGTGGCTTCAAACGTATTTACCTTAGCTAAAAAGAAACATACTTAAAAACTCATTTCCTTAGTGACACCAGCTGCGTTTTAGTTATTTACTAACCTGGCATGGCTAGTGGCTGTCACGGGGGAACAGCACAGGCATGGGAGACGCCATCACCATCGAAAGTCCTGTTAGACAGCCCTACTTTAGGCCCTGCCTCTTGACCCGGACACCTTCCTGCCTGGCTGTATAGAGTTATTTCTGGCCCTGCAGGGGCCTGGCCTGCCCCCCACGCAGAAAGGGGTGTCCTCCAGCCCAGCAGCCTGTTGAGGGGGGTGGTGGGGCAAGCAGCCATGGGTTGCCTCCCTGAGCCCCTTCCTTCCCCTCTACCTGCTCCCCTCCTCTCCATCCCATTGCCATGCATCTTATTCTCCACCTCCACCTCTGCCTCCCACCCTCAGCACAGAATGAAAGGTGAGCTCAGAGCAGCTACTTGCCGGGACCTTGGGTCCTGTGGAGGTTGCTGCAGGCTCTACGTGAGGCCCTAGGTTTAAATGCCAGCTCTGACAGGACACTTTGTGGCCCCAGTGACTCTGAGCCACAGATCCTGTCACCTCCTGGGTAGAGAGCAATGGGTTAACTCTTGGGAGTGACCAGGAGTCCCTTTGCCTCTCCTTGCCACACCAAGAGGGAAGCAGGGCAGCGAGGCAGGGGGGCTTAGACCATTTTACTTATAGAGACGGATGCTCAGAGAAGTTCAAGGCTTGCCTGAGGTCACCAGCCTGTCTGGCAGGGCTCAGACTAGAACCTAGCACAGCACCAGTCTGTCCCAGGCCCTGCCTCTCCCCAGGGACCATGGGCCTCTCTGGCTCCCCCAGGGCCTGGGTCTCTGCTCCTCACGCAGCCCTCCTGTCCCCACAGTCCTGGAGTCCTCGGGGGATGTGGCGCTGTACGTGGGCCTCGTGGTGTCCATCTTCGTGGTCGTGGCTGTCCTCATGGTGGTGGGGGTGGTGGTGTACCGTCGCAACTGCCGAGATTTTGAAACCGACATCACTGACTCATCTGCCGCCCTCACTGGCGGCTTCCACCCAGTCAACTTCAAGACGGCAAGGCCCAGTAAGGACCTGGGAACACCTAGGGTGGTGGATGCAGGCAGAGTACCCAGGGGGCGTGGCAGCCAGCCAGACCAGAGCAGGGGCTCCTGACTCCCTCCTGAGGTTTTTCTAGAATTTGCTCTAATAATCACTGAAGGAGTATGGTTTCGAGAGATGCAGGAAGGAAAGAAGTAACCCAGGTGGCAAGTCCCCAGGCTTCCTGCTGTGGGTGGCAATGGAACCTTACATAGCTGATTATTTGGGTGGGATTTTGCAAGAGAAGGGCCCCCAGCAGGAGCAGAGGGTGGGCCCGGGCCAGTGAGGCATGGCTGGGTCTGACTATAGCTCCCACCCCTGCAGACAACCCACAGCTGCTACACCCTTCTGTGCCTCCGGACCTCACAGCCAGTGCTGGCGTCTACCGAGGGCCCATGTATGCCCTGCAGGACTCAGCCGACAAGATCCCCATGACCAACTCACCCCTGCTGGACCCCCTGCCCAGCCTCAAGATCAAGGTCTACAACTCCAGCACCACTGGCTCTGGGCCTGTCCTGGCGGATGGGGCTGACCTGCTGGGAGTCCTGCCACCAGGCACATACCCTGGTGATTTTGCCCGGGACGCCCACTTCCTGCACCTGCGCAGTGCCAGCCTCGGCTCCCAGCAGCTCCTGGGCCTGCCCCGTGACCCGGGCAGCAGTGTCAGCGGCACCTTTGGCTGCCTGGGCGGGAGGCTCAGCATCCCCGGCACAGGTGGGTCTCTGCTCTGCTTGCCCATCAGCCTGGCCTCAGCATGTCCCCTCTAGACAGCCCCAGCTGAAGACAGGGCTTCTCTGATCTCACTTCACAGATGGGAAGAGTGAGACCCAGCGAGGACAAGTGATTATAAAATAGAAGACCTGGGGTCCAGACCTGCTTTTACCTTACTAGGGCAGGGGAACTCTCTGAACCTCAGTTTCACCATCTGTTAAGTGGGAAAGAATGTATGTAGTTCAACAAACCTACAGAGTACTGTTGAAAAGACAGGGCTGCCCATCTCAGGTTGCAAAGGCAGCTGTTGACAGTTTCCCAGTGTCCCACTGAGCTAGGGCTGGAGCTAGCACTGGTGCTTTCAGACTCAAGGTCTTTGCCTCATCCCTACACCCCATTGCAATGCCAGAGGCCCCCGTGTTACTGGACGACCCCTCTGCTGTTGGTGACCTGGCCTTTCCTTGCACCCAGTCCCCTCTCCCCACCACTGCTGGTGACCACCGGGAACTCAGATGTCTTTCTCTCCCTGCTCCAAGCTGAAGCCAACCCCCTCATCCCCTTTTCTAAGCTCCTGGACTCCCTCCAGCCCCTCCCGGCTGATTCCTCCCTCTCCCCCTAGGGGTCAGCCTGCTGGTGCCTAATGGAGCCATCCCCCAGGGCAAGTTCTACGAGATGTACCTCCTCATCAACAAGGCAGAAAACACCCTGTGAGTAGCGAGACCCCAGCCCCGGCTGCCCCCTCATCTGCCTCTCTCTCCCTGCTGCTTGCCCACATGGGGCTCAAATATCACCATCTTCCCTTCTAAGCCTGATCCTAAGGCCAGAGGGAGTTCTCCAAGGAAGACATGGAGTCTTTTTCATTTTTTAAAAATCGAAGTATAGTTGATTTACAATGTTTCAGGTGTATCCAAGGAAGACATTGATAGATCTTTTTATGTCCACATTTAAACTGTGCAAAACCAGCACAAGTCATAAAACTGAAGGCCAGTTGACCAGCTGGCTGTAATATGACAAAGGGCTAATATCCTTACTACATAAAGAGGTTTTAGAGACGAGTAAGAAAAACTGAACATCTCAGTACAAAAATGGACAAAGGATATGAACCAATAATTCACATACAGTCTCTCTCTTACACACACACACACACACACACACACACACACACACACACACACACACACACACACACACACACACAGTGGCCCAATAGGTTATGAGAAAACGTTCAACCTAACTGTAGTCAAAGAAATAGTAATTCAAACAGCCATGAGATACTGGAAGTTTCTTTGCTTCATGAACTTGCAAAGATGTCATAATACCTTTATCCTGTCGAGAGTAAGGGAACACGGCCTTCCCCTGGCGTGTTAATCGGAACACAGATGGGTACCACCAGCTTTAGGGAGGGCATGTTAGCAACACCTATCAGAAACATCTTAAGAGTGCAGAGCCTTTGAAGATGGGAGCAGGGTTGGCCATGAGGATGTCGTGGTGTAATAACAGCAAAAATCTAGAAACAATCTCAAGACCTGTGCCATTTTTCCTTAACCCCTGACTTCTGGGAGCCCCAGGGGTGCAGAGCAGGAAGTCCGGCACCGCTCCCTCACTGTCTCCCTCCTGCCCTCCACCCCACCCCCAGCCCGCTTTTGGAAGGGACCCAGACAGTATTGAGCCCCTCGGTGACCTGCGGGCCCACGGGCCTCCTGCTGTGCCGCCCCGTCATCCTCACAGTGCCCCACTGTGCCGAAGTCAGTGCCGGCGACTGGATCTTCCAGCTCAAGACCCAGGCCCACCAGGGCCACTGGGAGGTGAGGAGCCAAGGCTGGGGCCAGAGCCGCTATCCCAATCTGCCCCAGGAGGCCTCTGGAGCTAAGAGAAAGCCCCTTTCCTCCTGGCCCAACCTGACGGACCCCCTTCAGGCCCTTGGCTGACCCATCCACCTCACCCCCACTGTCTTCCTGCAGGAGGTGGTGACCCTGGATGAGGAGACCCTGAATACCCCCTGCTACTGCCAGCTGGAGGCCAGGTCCTGCCACATCCTGTTAGACCAGCTGGGCACCTACGTGTTCACTGGTGAGTCCTATTCCCGCTCGGCTGTCAAGCGGCTCCAGCTGGCTATCTTCGCCCCCGCCCTCTGCACCTCCCTGGAGTACAGCCTCAGGGTCTACTGCCTGGAGGACACGCCTGTAGCACTGAAGGTAAGGCCAGGACAGGGGCACCTACAGAGGCCTGGTGCACTGCAGGTGCCTCACCCCGAGCCAGCCAGTACCTTCCAGTATCCCCCTCCCTGGGATCATGGTACCTTCCAGGCACCCTTCTGCCACCATCAGCCTCATTCATTCATTCATTCCTGAAACATTGAAATGGCATCAGACCCTCAAGATATAGAGATGAGTCAGGTACAGTTCTGCCCTCACTGAGCTGCAGGAGAGAGATCTCTGACAGAGGGCTGCAGGAGCACCAGGCTGGGAGGCCTTGGGTTGTTGGGGAGACGATCAGAGAAGGCATCACAACAGAGCTGACCTTAGACCTAAGCCCCAAAGGACAGGTAGGAGTCCCAGGCAGAGAAGGGAGAAGGGCAATCCAGGAGACAGAGCAGCTTACGCAAAGGCAGGTGTGGTGTTGTTCTGTGTGCCAAAGCATGCAGTGGGTGTGAGTGTGGTGGGCAGAGAGATGGGGCTGGAGAGACAGGCAGGGCTCAGCCTCCCAACAGTCTTGGGGCCATGCCAAGGAATTTGGAACCTATCCAGTGGGTGGGGGCAGAGAGCTGGTAGACATTGGTTCACAGGCGCTCTTTTGAAAGCTACACTATGGGGACGGGTAGGCAAGAGGCAGGGAAGCCAACTGGAAGGCTGCAGCTGGACTGTGGCGACAGGCAATGAGGAGAGGGAGCTGGCCCCTGTGTCAATCAGTAGAACGGACAGAAGCAGTGACTGATGGGAGGAGCAGGGGGAGAGGGGAGCAGTCAGGGCTGACAGCTAAGTTCCTAGTGTGTGGACAGAACGGACAGTGAGGGGGCCATGGTAGATGAGGAGGGGCTTGGAGCAGGGAGAGAGAAGGTGAACGGGTCGGATTTTAGCACCCAGAACCTGATGACGGCAGGTGTTAGTACCACCCTGTCCCCACCAGCCTCTAAGTCCCCGTCCATTCTCTGCCCAGCCCTCCCACGGATTCCCAGGACCTCAGTCTCATCCTGACAAACACTGGAAGAACACAGCCCCTTGGCCCTGTGTAAACCCCTTTCCCTTCTCCAGCCTTCCGTCCATCCCTCTGTGAAGCCTCTTTTCCTGTAGCTCCAGGCCCCTTCCTACCCGTGGACTGTGGTCTGTACTCCTTTGCCTCCTAGTCTCATGAGACTTGTCTCAAACTCCAGCTTGCTGACTGATGCAACACAGGTGAAAAGGCCTCATGGGAGTGTGAGTGTCTCCTGCTGGGACCAGGCTGACCTGAAATTCCAGGAGGCCCATAATGGCTTGGAGGTGCCTGGGAAATGCTCCTGCAGCCTGGATCTCTTGGTACTAGGGCATGGCTAGTGTCCAGCTATGGTCAGAGAATGAAATGGAGATCAAGAGGGAAACTGGCACATTCGGCTGGTTGGCATTCTGTTTATTCATTCCCCATCTGTCCACCTGTCCATCTGTCCATCCATCCATTCATTCATCCATCCAACTTTCTGCATCTGTCTATATACTCATTCAGTCCATCTGTCCACGCGGCCATCACTCATCCATCCATTTATCTTTCTTTCCATCTGTCCTTCTATTTATATAGCCAGTCATTTGTATATTCACCTGCACACCACTTTGTCTGTCTGTCTTTATCTATCCATCTATCAGTCCATCTGTTTACCCATCCGTCTATTAGTTCATCTATCTATTCAGTCATCTACAAATCTATTCTTCCATCTCTCTGTCCCACTGTCTGTCCATTCATCTGTTCATTTCCCCATCCATCCATCCATCCATCCACACTATAAATCTTCTATGAGCACTTACCAGATGCCCAGCCCTGTGGCTACAGCCTGCCCACATGTGTCCCCAGCCCCCAAATTTACAGCAGGAAAGGGCCCATAAGCCAAATATGATGGGCTTCCCCTTCTCATTGCTGCCCGGCCCACAGGAGGTGCTGGAGCTGGAGCGGACCTTGGGAGGCTACCTAGTAGAGGAGCCAAAACCCCTGCTGTTTAAGGACAGTTACCATAACCTGCGCCTCTCCCTTCACGACATCCCCCATGCTCACTGGAGGAGCAAGCTGCTGGCCAAGTACCAGGTGAGGACTGGGCCAAAGGACCGGACTGGGGAGGGGCACACCTTGGGGGATTGCAGAGAGAAGACCAATTCCCCCTCCCTTCCTCCTCCCTGGGTCCTGCAGCCTTGGTCCCCACCCCCACCCCCATGTCTCTCTCTGTCCCCCTCCCACCCCTACCCCATCACACACTCCCACATACGAATGTCTGTACACATCATCTTCAAAGAGGCCTTACCATCTTTAAAACCATTCACGCCTAGCAGATTGTCCAGACTAATCTCTGATGGTCACATCCCTCTGCCCGTGCCCATCTGTGTGACACCATTGATCCCACAGGGCTTCCCAGCCCCAGCCACATACATGCACACAGTCATATACTCACACTTGTGCCTTTTCCCCCATACACTCCCTTTCTCGGCTGAAGGGCCCCTGCCCAGCTCTTCTCCCTCTGCCCATCTGGATGGAGAGGTTCCCCCCTCCCTGAGGCTGGTCCCATTACCTTCCTCCTCCTCCATTCCCCAAAGGCAGGGCAGGCTGGCTTCGCCTCCTTGACCCTGCACCCCCTCCCCCAGGAGATCCCCTTCTGTCATATTTGGAGTGGCAGCCAGAAGGCCCTGCACTGCACCTTCACCCTGGAGAGGCACAGCCTGGCCTCCACGGAGCTCACATGCAAAATCTGCGTGCGGCAGGTGGAAGGGGAGGGCCAGATATTCCAGCTGCACACCACACTGGCAGAGGTGAGGGCCAGAGCATGGACACCCCAGGGGGCTGGGGGCGCAGCCTGCAGATCCCATGCTCCCCCTCATCTGGGGGAAATGCCATCTCCCATCAAGATGTGTGTGAGCTAGGATGTGGTCACTCTCTGCTCACAGCTGTGACTTAGTGAGTGCTGAGCCTGTGCCTGGCCTGTCCCAGGTGTCATAAAATATCTCACCAAATCTTCACAACCACCAGGGAGACAGATACGAGGATCCCCACCTGGGAGATGAGAAAGTCGGTTTTTAGGGAGGGCAGGTATTACGGACCTTACATTAGACCAATGCTTGGCCCAAGTCTGTGGCTTTCTACCACTACAATCAAGTGAGTTTCCAAAACCTCAGCCACCCGGGGGGACAGTGCTAAGCCCTCTTGCAGTGCAGAATAAAGAGCACTGAATGTAGGTCTAGACCCAGCTCTGCCACTAACTTGGCATGTGACTGTGGATAAGTCACTTCCCCTTTCCAGACTTCATTTTCACTTATGTAAAAATGGATCCAAGTGCATTAGACTGTGGCTGAGGCCCCTCGTGACTCTGTAATCACCAGACGGCATCAGCACTAGCCTGGGGAGTGCGTTAGTTTGTGCACCCTAAAGGCCAGGGGTGGGGCAGGCAGCCCTGGCCCTGGAGAGCTGACCTTCAAGGGGAGGAGGCCTTTGACCCAGCAGCTGGCGCCTGCCCAGAGGGTGCGGAGTGGCTGGAGCCTCCATGAGCTCACAGTCCCCAGGCAGGGAGCCTGGATGGGCAGGTGCCCAGTGGCATTGCACACAGGGAATTCTCTGCCCCTCTCACCCTTGCCCCCTGCCCTTCCAGACGCCTGCTGGCTCCCTGGATGCCCTCTGCTCTGCCCCCAGCAGTGCGGTCACCACCCAGCTGGGACCCTATGCCTTCAAGATCCCACTGTCCATCCGTCAGAAGATATGCAACAGCCTGGATGCCCCCAGCTCGCGTGGCAACGACTGGCGGCTGTTGGCACAGAAGCTCTCCATGGACCGGTAAGTGTCGGGACGGCCTGTCCCACCTGGACCACAGCCACCCTCTCCCTCCCTTCGTCCTCAGGGGGCAGGCCGGGCAGGCAGTCTGACAGTCCAGGCTTGGATCTACCTTTGGCAGTACATCGGGGGCTCGAGTCTGGGTGTGCTAAGCCTGAGAAGCCAGTTCCTTGAGCAGTGTCGTGTTCAGAGCACTGGCCCACGAGAGCCAGGTTAAACCAGGATACCAGCCAGGTGTGATCACCGTCAGCAGCCCTGTACCCAGGACAGAACAGACATTCTGGAAATGCTTGCTGAGTGTGACACAGTACATCTTGATGTCAGGACTCTTCTGGAGAACTTAAAATGCTGGATAGATATACTGGTGATAGTCATCATTACTATTATGGTATACTTGATGAGAAGACGTTTAATAAAACTGCACTGAGCAGATGCCATGTAGAAGACATCTTACTAGAAATGGGAGGGATTTACAAAGATGTCTAAGGCTTTGCTCCTGCTTTCAGGGGAGTGCGTGTGGCAGGGGAGACCAGGCAGGGAGCAGATGTGGGAGGGAGCGAGAGAACAGAGCACTAGGTTTGGACAGTCTCCCCTGGGGTCACTATCTTTCAGTGATAATAATGATGCTGGTGCTGATGATGAACAAGACAGTTTCCATTTTAGAGATGAGGAAACTGAGGCTCAGAGAGGAGCAGTGACTTGCCCAGGGCCACACAGCCTGCAAGCAGAGGGGCTGGGAATCAGACTCAGGATTATGGGAGCCCAGAACCCATGGTCCCAATACTCCTGGGAGGTACTCCCAGTGCTCCCTCCACCCCAGGCTCCTGGGAGGGGCTGAGCACTTTGGGAGCCCAGGGACCTTCTCCTTCCCTCTGTCAGGTACCTGAACTACTTTGCCACCAAAGCAAGCCCCACAGGTGTGATCCTGGACCTCTGGGAAGCCCTGCAGCAGGACGACGGGGACCTCAACAGTCTGGCGAGTGCCTTGGAGGAGATGGGCAAGAGCGAGATGCTGGTGGCCATGGCCACTGACGGGGATTGCTGAGCCGCCCCAGACCCGCAGGCTGGGAGGGACCAGCAGGAGGCCGGCACAGGCGGGCCCGGGGCAGCCTCCTGTGGGGCATTTGGGCCTCCTCTGCCCCCGAGCTCACAGCCAGAATCGCCCCTCCTCCTCCTCCTCCTCCTCCTCCCCTTGCCTGCCCCCACAGACCACGACCAGCCTTAGGAAATCCATGGACTTTGTGGCTGGGAGGACCCAGCATTCCTTCCCCATCCCCTGCTGACTCTCCTGACCTCAGACCTTTGTGCAGGAACCAGGATGAGGCTGGGGCCTCTGGAGGGGAGCAAGGAGGTGGCCCTCCCACCCTCAGCCCCGGGGCCCCGGGGCCCCGGGGACATCTGTTTTAGTTGTGTTCTTCATTTTCTTCCTCAGTTACTGATTTCTCCCTCCTCCTGAAGCCCCTTCCTCCTTTCACACCATTTTCGTCTTTGAAGAGTCAAGTACAATTCAGACAAACTACTTTCTCCTGTCCACAAGTGAAAAGGAAGAGGAAAGAAAGAAGGAAAGAAAGCAAGCTTCAGACTGCTAGTAAGGCTCAAAATAGAAGAAAAACACCAGAACCACAAGGGAAAAGAAAAACCCAGTTTCTTAGGAAACGCAAATAATTTATTATCCAGATATTTGGATAAGTCCTTTTTAAGAAAAAAAAAGAAAAGAAAATGAAAAAACAACACACAAAAAAATAGAAAACACTTTTCTTGAGTGGATGAGTGTGGGCATGCTCATTGGCTCTGGCCAGGAGCATGTGTGTGTGTGTGTGTGTGAGCGTGTGAGAGAGAGACTCAGGGAGAGAGACTGAACAGGAAACATTTTCCTGCTAATGATTCTACCTTAGACTACATTCTTACAAAGCCTCAGCTTCCCCAGTTCTACGGGATCAGATGAGGTTTGAGCCATGGTCCCATGTTTTCCTCTAAAATTCTAAGCAGACACTTAATCCATAAAGCCAGAAGCCTGAGGTCTGGTGTGGAGTGAGGTCCCCACTCCCTCTCACAGCCCAGGCGGATGCCCCAAGGCTCCTCTGGGCTCCTAGGAATCTAGATTAAGAGGCCCTGGGTTGGACAATGTGGATGGGCCAGCCCAGCTGTGAGCCAGGGAGAATTTCCAGTACTGTTGTCTTGGTGGCTCATGGAGAGGGGGTGCAGCCCAGAAGTGGGGCCCTAGCAGAGAAAGAAGTTGGGGATAATCCCCTATGAACACCTCTCCCCTGACCCCAGGATGGGGCCAGCCGGGGCACCCCGACCCTCAGCCTCTAGACCAGGTGGCTGGAGCAGGGTGGCGTTCTCTTAATGCCAGGGAGTCCAGGAGCTGCCCTTCCCAGCCTTGGTTTCTCCTTCTGTAAAACAGAAGGGATGGATGAGAGGGCCTCTCTAGCTGCATGAACTTCTGGGCTTCAGGGTGATTTTGAGGAGCATGTGAGCATCAGCCCTGTGGCCTGGGAGGCTGGGAGGTGGGTGGCCTGGCTGTGCTTTACACGCCGCCCAGAGTGGAGGAGGAAGGGTGGGAGGCTTTTTTTCCAGCTCCCATCTCTGCAGGCACCTCCCTTCCACCCTCTCCTCGCCCTCCCGGGGCAGTCTGGGAGAGCTTGAATAAGCTTTGACCGGCAGGGTTGCCAGAGTGGAGGGTTCCAGAATGTTCTGAGAGGCCATCAGGGTCCCTTTTGGCCATCTGGCAGTGGCTGGGACCAGAATCTTGAGCAGGTGCAGAGACCTCATCAAAAGCCTCTCCTCCTTGGTACCCAGGGCAAAGCAAATGCTAGTGCTGGGCACTGACCCCTGGGCTTGCCACACAGGTCTGTGAGCAGCTGCTGGGACCAGCTTGGGCGTATCTTGCCTTTGCAAGTCTGGTCTCCTGGGAGGAAAGCAGGTTTCGGGGCTGTAGTCCCAGCCAGTGTTCCCACCCTGGCCTGCCGTGCACTCGGGGATTTATTGGATGGGGGTTCTCACCAGCCATCAGCCCTGCTAGGGAATGGGTCGGCTGTGGGCATTCACAGGCTCTGGGTTTGAGACAGGGTTCCTTTTTATCAGGGCTGCCAAAGGGGCCAGGCCTGCATCGGACTTGGGCCCCTGAGGCTGAGACCACGGCTCTTTACCCCAGCGCCCATGTGGACGTTGCCTCAGACAAAGGCAGTGAGCCTTCTCTGCCAAGGTGCCTGGCCTCAGTGGGCTCAGCCTCCCTGCTTGCTCCAAGTCTGAGCTGTGGGAGCCCATGTGCTAGCTTGAGGGCAGCCTCACCAGTGCTGCGAAGGGCTTTACTGGTGCTGTTCCCCAGCTGTACGATGCCCACAGGCAGCCTGCAGTCCAAAGACCTGTGCTCAAGCTCCGCTTTGCCATTAAACTGCTGTGTGACCTCGGGCACATGATGGCCTTCTCGGGGCCTCTTTTCCTTTTTATACCTAGAAGTCCCCACAGCTGCTGTCAGAGACCCTTTGAGCCTTGACACGTCATCATTGTAGGCTTTTGATGGGAACCCTAGTGGGTAGAAGTTGACTGCGGTGTGCTATGCCCTTCCTCCCCGCCCCACCCTCAGAAGCCAGCTTCCTCAGATCCCAGGACGGAAGTCCTTGGTGGATGAGGCCAGGCCAGCCACCCAGGTGCCATTTCTAATCTGATTTCCCGAAATTGTGTACCAGGGCCTGGAGCACAGAACCAGTTGGCTGCAGCCTCCTGGGAGGGTTCAAACTGTTCAGCTTTATAAAAAAAAGCCTAGAACGGATTTGCTGGCCCCATCAATCTACTGAGGCTGCTGTGACTACATCTGCACACTGCCTGCCTTGGGGTAGGATGGTGATTTCTCTGCTTATTCAGACCTGAGAAGCAGCCCCATGCGGCCCAGTACCTTGAGAGCAGCAGATTAAGTGCACAGTGTTTAAGTCTCTCTCCTCTCCGTGTGCTTGCACACGCATGCGTGTGTGTGTGTGCTTTGATCGGGCACATCAGCATGCCCCTCCAGGAATATGTCCCCACGTGTGTGTGTGTGTGTGTGTGTGTGTGTGTGTGTCTGTCCTCCTCGCGTCCATGCTGGGACATCTGGAGGTTGGCATGCCTGTTTTTGCCCTCTCTGAGTCCACAGGGTCAGTCGGTGTATCTTCTACGTGCCTCTCCCTCTGCCTTCTCTCGCAGTGCCCCAGGCTCCGGAGGGGCTCCAGAGGGACCCTCCCCATCTCCTGGATGATCCAGGGCCCTCTGGTCCCCATCCCCCAGCAACCAGACAGCTGAGCCAGGTCCCTTAGCAGGTCCTCTGAGGAGAGGTGACCAGGAGCCTGAGTGCAAGGAGCAGCTCTCCTGGGGGCAAAGGGCTGGACCACCTGCCTGGGCCATCGACATGGTAATATGCCCAGGGCTGCAGGGCTGCAGGGATGGCCCTAATCCCACCTCTGTTTATTCTGTAAACTACAACCTGTAAATAACGTTTAGCATTCCTATTGTAACAAAATTAATTTTTATGAAATAAATTATATTTCCTAGTCTAATAAAAGAAATCCAGGTTGTATTCTGCTGTCTTCATGACTGTCTCTCTATCAGCAATTGGGAATGACCTTCCTGCTTTTCTCAAAGATCCACGAGTTTGGGGCAGAGAGTCATTACCAGAGCTCTCAGCTCCTGAAAATGATCACATTCAACTGCCTGATTGTACAGAGGGTGGAAACTGGCCCAGAGAGGAATAAGAACTTCCTCGTGGTCACACAGCAAGTTGGCTCTGGATCCCAGTCCCTGTTCCCAGCCAGCATCTCAGTGTGTGAGCATTTGCGGAATGTGTTCAGGGGTCAGTCATTTGAACCTGCCATGGGCTAGGAGATGGGCGGGACAGACGACAGAGATGAAGCCCCCAGGCATCCCTGTCTGCCTGTGAGAAGTTCAGAAGGGTGTTGCCCAGCTGGGGTGAGGCTGAGACATCAGTTGAGAGCACTCGCCTGAGACATAAGGAAATCATGCAGCTAGAAAGGGAATGATGGGTGGGCTGAAATTGTGTGGCTTTGGACATAGGCTGCCCTGCACTGTTGGGCAGGGTACACACTGGACAAGAATATCATCTCTAACAGGAAAGGTGGTGCTGTTCCCACATAGATTGTAGATTTCTGTATTTACTATGACATGTTTCCAGCAGATGGCAGTAAAGGAATTTACTCTAATAACATCAACATATTCGTGTTAATTTTCCTATAGATGGAAGTCCCTTGAGGGAGTCTTTTTTTTTTTTTCTTCTTCTTCTAATTTGCACAAAGGTGTCAGATAACTGGCAGCAGATCTGATCTCTGCCCAGCGGACTTCAGGCTCCCTGTGTGAGAGGAGTCTGGTCCCAGCATTTTCCAGCATGCATTACCTGCTCCATGGGTGGATTCTGTGATCTCTGAAGTTTGGGGTGAGGGCACCCTCTGGCTCCATAGCAGAGAGTCACAGCACATTAAAGGCTCTGAGAAGGCCTGTGTGAAGAAGCTGGTTTCCTCCTAATAATACAGGGTGTCCCAGATGTTTTTGGCCAGGGAACCCTTTTGTAATCTTGCCCTGAAGGGCTCTGCCAGCTCTGACTTTCAGGGATCCGTGGCTCTAGGGTGTGTGCCACGTATGGCCTGGCTGTCCACTGGGAGTAGGGAGCACCTGCCGGCTGGGTCCCCTGGGAGCTTATGGTCTAGGGGGAGGTGGAATTGGCAAGGCATGTATACAAACAAGCACAAGACCCACCACTCAAATTGTCAGAATTTCCTGAGGACCCAGAGTACCTGGAGCCATCACATTTGTGTGTGTGTGTGTGTGTGTGTGTGAAGGAAGGGAATGAGGGGATAGCCTGAGGTGGGGCAGCAGCCCGGGGAGGAGGTGGACAGAGTCAGGTGTGGGACAGTTATTTCATACAAGTAGCCCAGGAGTCAAGAGTACCCATTTAAACCCCCTCACCTCTGACTACCACCTAAACAGGATGGTCTCTTGCCACCTGCTCCTTGGTGGGTTGCAAAGGGTTCCAGCCTGGGAAGCAGGGGACCTGGTTCTAGTCCTGAAGCTGTGGGGGTCATTGTCCCTCCCCAAGCCTCAGTTTCCCCATCCATGAAATGGGGGCTTAGACTTGCTGCTCTGTAAGTTTTCTCTGCCTAGTATAGTTCTGTAATTTGGGGGAGGGTAGTCCTCATTCTAGGCAGGAGTGTGACAGCCCCACCCCTTGGACCCTCCTCTGTCACTGTCCCAGGATGGATGAGGGACAACCAGGAGCAGGCAGAAGATGGGCTGGTTCTGACTATGTGACTGAGTGGCTGCCCAGTGAGGTGCCCTAGAGCAGGGCAGTGGGGTGACAAGGCTGCCACACATGCCAGCCAGCAATCTTCAGGTCATGCTCTGTTGCCCCTGAAGGGTTGCTGGATGCAGCTGGGCCACCGGCTGCCCTTTCCTTCACTAGGAGCCATAAGGAGAGAAAATCCATTCCAACCCAGCCAACAGCTGGAATTCAGACTCGAGAAGACCTCACCCAGTTCTATGTAGCAAAATTTCAAAACTTTTGCTCTTTCTAATTCAAAATATGATACATGCTTATGGCTTAAAAAATTAAGATAAAAAGAGTAGGTGAAAACAAGATTCTCCTCCTGTCTCAGCCCCTCCCCTCCAGCCCTCCCCTGCCCCCAGTCCTCCCCTATAGAGCCGATTGTTAATTTTCTTACATATCCCCTCAGGAAGAGCTGTGCTTGTACAAACATATATTTATACATGTAAATATTTAAACATAATGGGTTCGATTGAAGAGTCTCAATCCCTTAAAGTATAAACATGAAATAGTTTTATTTTTCCAATAACTGCTTGGAAATTCATTTTGTCGACATCATCTTTCCCACTGGATAGCAGGCTCCCTTAACAATGTCTCCATGGAGGTCCCTAGCTTTTCCCTCCCTCGCTGTTATTAAGACAGATTCATTTTCTTTGCTAAGGCTCAACCCATCCATCTTGGAACTCCAACCTCATCTTTAACTAAAGCCCTGGGAGCGCCCTCTACAGGCCACTAGGGGCTGTGCTGCCTGCTCTCCACGCCTCCCTCTGCCAGTCTCTTCACAGCCTCAGCCAACCACTGCCTGCTCCCTTCCGAGGGACATCTTCCTTCCTCCCTCCCTCCTCCCTTGTCACTTAGTTGGAAAAGCACCATCAAGCCAGTTGTCACGTCCTGCACCAGGCACAAGCATCTCACACCAAAGCCCCAGCCTTCTCCAAACGGCGCTGGAGAGTCTAAGTGATTGTTCTCAACCGGTTGCTGTTTCTAACCATAATCCCTGCCCTTGATCAACATTCCAGGGGCAGGAGGCGCTAAAGATAAGGAACACCCAGCTCCTGATTCTTCAAAACACACTGGCAGGGCAGGGAGCTGGCCTCCATGCTGCTGCTAGACAGCTCATTGCACACAGTGCCTGTCACTCCTGGGTACCAGGTCTGGGCAGCAAACACTGCCCTTGGAGCCATGAACTAAAGGGGAAACAGGGAAACAAATGTGCAAGGAGACCATGGAAGCTCAGAGAGGCCTTGACTAAGCCGAGGAGTCCACAAGGCTTTCTGGAATGATGGTATTTTAAAAGGCTGGGATTGGTTTCCCTGAGACAGTTTCTCAATGATGCATTTTCTGAGAGATACTTTGAGGAAAAAGTCGGCAGCAACTTTTTTTTATTATTATTATTGAAGTGTAGTTGATTTACAATGTTAGTTTCAGGTGTACAGCAAAGCAATTCAGTTGCACATGTATATACATTTTTTTCAGATTCTTTTCCATTATATGTTATTACAAGAAACTGAATATAGTTCCCTGTGCTATACAGTAGGACCTTGTTGTTTATCTATTTTATACATAGTAATGTATATCTGTTAGTCCCAAACTCCTAAGTTATCCCCCCACCCCGCCCTATCCCCTTTGGGCAGCAACTTTCTTTTATGAAACCTTGTACAAATTGAAGATTCTGGGGTCCTTGTAGCAGGTGATGGGCCAGATGTGAAGACTGTTGTCTGCCAGAGGCACTGAGAAGGCCTCAGGGCCCTGTTTGGGTGTGTGTTTGGGTGTGAGGGGTGAGAGCTGGTGTCCTCTCAGTGACCCTAACCTGGGAGATGGGGGGGAACCGGGGGTGGGGGGAACCAGTAAGTCTGTGTTATTCCAGCAGCCTCATGGATGCTCATTGTAGGTGATTTGAATCTGCCCATCCAAGTTCCTCCACATAGGAAGCTTCCTCAAGGAGAGGGCCCTCCTTGATATTGATATTCAAATACTGATATTCAATCAATATTTACTGATCCAATCCATAGACGGGCACAGCGCCAGGAGTGCAGGGGGCGTGAATCAGACCCAGACTTGGCCCTCAAGCAGCTCCCGGCAGACCAAAAAGTGAATTCCCATAGCTGGTACACCAGGACCGAGAAGCCGCCTGAGAGGGACACCGACAGAGCACGAGGGGGCACAAGGAAGGGAGGGGTCATCCGGCTGGCCCCCCTTGAAAGGTATGGTGTCGAGGTAGGTAGAGGCCGGGGCGGAGGGCTGGGCCCAAGGGAGCACCAGGTGGCAGGAATAGTGTGATCACAAGCAGAGCAGTGAGAACGCCCACAGTGGGCAGTTGGCTGGCGGAGTCCGAGAAGGGGCAGGAGCAGGCCGGGGGTCTGGGAAGGAGGGAAGGGCCGTGCTGACCCCACCGCCGTAGGGGCGTGGCTTCCTACAAGACCACCCCCTCTAGGCTCCCACGGATGGGGTCAGCCTTAGGGCTTTGTCTGTGGGCCACAGGTCTCCAGGATCCACGCTGCTTGGTCATGTAAGAGAGGCAGCCTCATCAACACTTCAGAAAGAAACATGCCCTCTCAGCTGTTTCTTGAAACATAAGGCTGTCTCAGCATACCACCCACCGTCCACTTTTGTCTCTACTTGAGGGACCCGGGAAGATGAGCATTCTCACGTTGGGCCTCAGCGCAACAGGGGAGCGAGACAGGAAAGTGGAGACTGTGGGGCTCTCTGGAGATCACACAGCCTGTTGGAAGGGGAAGACCCTCACTACAGGCTCAAACTCATGGCTGCCAGGCAGGAGTGGGTACCCAGGACGGCTCCATCCTCCTGCTCTTAGAAACCAGAATTCAGGATGAGGATTGGCATGTGAAATTACTCCATTTGGAATTGTTAGCTCAAATGTCTTTAAATCCTGCATAGGCCAAACAAGACCCACCCAGTTTGTGAGCTGCTGGGCAGCAGGGAGCTGTGGAGATGTTTTGAAGCAGTGGAGGGTCAGAGCTACTCTGGTTCAGGGGTTTGCTGCCTGGGAAAGGGTCCCCAGCAACTGGCCCTCTCTGCAGACTGTCAAGAGGCCCCTGCCTAGGCTCTGCTTTCCCCGCGTTGCATCAGAGGGACAGTGGCGCCTGCTCCAGCTCCCCTCCCACATCCCTCCACAGGATAACAGCCTCAGCTGGTCCTTTTCCCAGGAGCCTGATGAAACCCAGGGTAGGGCTTAGATGCCAGCCTTCAGGTCCCAGCAACTCCCCTATGACCAGGTACTCGGGGACAGATGCCCGGCACTCACACCAGTAAATACTGTGATTACCTAAGTAGGTTACACGGGGCAGAGGCAGCCCCTGAGAACTGCAGGGGTTCCCTGGCATCTATTTCACAGACTTCTAGATGGCAGAGGTGGGGGTCCTTGGCCATCAAGTCTCCTATCCTCATCTGATGCCAAAATTCCCTCTACAATGGCCCACAGATGAGTTTGATCAGTCTCTGAATACTTTCAGAGATGGGGAAGGCATCACTTATTAACAGCAACAATGACAGCTGGCATTTATTGAGGGCTTACTTATTTTCACGGTAGGGGCTGATTTCCCCGTCAGGAACCAACAATGTCTAAGTCTTCTACTCCCTGAAAGCTTCTCAAATATTTGAAAGAAGCTCTCACGGTCCACCCTGGAGCCATTTCTCCCTGATCCAAACGCTGCCAGGTCCTCACATGGCCTGGCCCAACATCCATGTGCGGTTTTGTGCTCCCTCAGCTTCCTGGTGGCCTTCTGTTTTTTTGACTCCCACAGGGGAATAATGAAGGTGCCCATGTCACACGGTGTGGGAGGCATAAAGCCACCAACAACTGAGGAGGTTCAGGAAATAGCAGCTAACATTACCCATAGCTTCAGCTCAGCTGTGGGTTTCAGGGGACAAGCTCAGGGGTTCTGCCTGCCCTGGATTTGAACCCACACTCCATCATCTACTTTCCATGTGACCTTGAGCAAATTGCTTAAACCAAATTCTTGAACCCCAGAATCAGTAACATAACAAATGGTTATTTTATACCACTGCATTTTGGGGTCATTTGTTTCACAGCCATAGTAACCAGAACAGAGGAGTTTCCAGGGTGCTAGTAATGTTCCATGTCTTGATGGTGGTGCTGGTGGCATGGATGCTGCCATCGTGTGATCATTCATGGACTCTACACTTATGATTTGTACACTGGTCTATATATAGGGGATACTTCCATCAGAAAAAGTCAAATAAGAAAACCAAAGAAACGGTGGAAAGCATGCATTAGAGAGGATGAGGTTGAAGGCATCGCAAAGAGAAAGATCAGTGGATCCTGAAAAGCTCCTGAGCAGGTGGGAGGGAAGGGATTGGGATCTGGAGCTGGAGAGAGAGCAGACCTAGGACAGAGGCGGGCAACTTCCCTGATGTAACTGGAGTGAGAGAGGGGAAAAAAAAAAAAAAAAAAAACAGGAGCAGATGGGGGACAGGTGAGAAACCAGGAAGTTTCTCTTTGGTGGCTTCTGTTTACTCTGTCAAGTAGGAGGCAGGAAGCAAGTCCATCTCAGGATGGCTTGTGTTCACGGGTTTGAGGCAAGTGGAGGAGGAAGGTGGCACCTGTTCCTATGGAGAGCAGGAGCTAAGACGCATCGTGGGAATGTTGGAATCCTGGAAGCCAGGCTCAGGTTGGTAACATGCGTTCAGAGTGGAGCCACTGGCCTGCTGGGAACTTTCTCCAGCAAGACTCATCCGCTCAGGTGTAGGTGGGTTCACCTGGGGTTGGCCAGCTGCACCACTGGGAAATGAGGAGAAGGGAGTTAGGGTATTGCCAAGATGTCATTGAAATGATGGACCACGGGATCTAACTGGCTCAGAGTGGAAGAAAGCTGCTTGATGCACGGAGGGGAGACAGAGGTCAGGGGCTGGAGGGTCAGGGGCTGCTCCTGGAGGGAGCAGTTGAACACAGTAAGGAGGGGCTGCTCCTAGAGGGAGCAGTTGAACACAGTAAGGAGAGATAGTTAGGACTTGAATTAGTAATGTGGGAACAGAGAGTTATGGGTCAGCAGTTATGGAGATTCCTTACATCTCAGGATCAATGCGCCCTGTTTGGGGGCCCAGGAAACCCTGGAAAACAGGAAATGCAGCCCCATTGAGCCAGCCCAGCCTGCAAGCAATGCAATGACAGGGCAGGGCCACAAGATGGCAGCATGAGCCTGATGAGGCCTCAGCCTCTGCCTGGTGGACTTCTGTGCTGGGGCTGTGCGAACATTCAGGCTCTTAATGCTTAGCCGCCTACAGGTCTGCAGGCTTTGGGTAAAATGAGTTTATGTGACACCCCACCCCCACCCCCTGCCACACATACACTCCCAACCACCTTTGATGGAATCCCTGACTGAGCTCTGGAGGCAGAAAGGCATTGATTTGAATCTGGGCTTGGCCACTAACAAGCTGTGTGACTCTGAGCAAGATACTAACCTCTCAGCACCCCAGGTTCCTCGTATGTAAACCGAGGACTAGAGTAGCGACCTCATGAGGTTGTGCGTTGAACTCAAGGAGATGGTCACTGGTGGGGCGGAGGGCAGACAGGGCTTCCTTGACAGCAATCAGTCCTGCTTATAGGGACTGACACTAGGCTACAGGGAAGGCTGTTAGGTTGGAATGATCCGAGGAGGGGACCAAGGCTTGCCTTCCTAACGATGCCTAAACAGCATCCAAGCCCAGGTCCATCTGGCTTCAGCTCTTGGCCAGGCCTTGGCATCACCTCCCAGTTCCCTAGGGGCAGGAGCAAGTCCTTTATAATAGTGAGATGGCCTCTGTCCAGCACTCAGAACTTACAGGGCATTTCCAAGTCAAGGAGTGAAAGGATACTTTTCTTACAGGGTTGAGGGTTGTAAAATATCAACCCAGTGGAAAGTGCTTTGGGTGTTTTGAGTTTTCTTTCCTTCCTTCTCCTTTCTTCCTCCATCACTTCTCTTCCCCTGCCCTCCTTCTCCTACTTATCTTCCTCTCCTCCTTTCTCTCCCCACTTCTTTTTCTTCTTCATGTGCATTTCAGAACAATGGCGATACCCAGTGGCAGTGCAGCACTGTGCCATTTACAAATATTTCCCCGACGCTCTCTGATGATGCCTGCAAGCAGGTGGTTGTTGGCATCAACCTCTCTCAGTTGCAATGGCACTACTCTTCATCTCTACCCAGGCACAGAGTAGGGGGCCCTCAAGGCAGGGAAATGTAGCCACTCCGTTCGGTTCCTAGGTTTTAAAAGGGGCCTCCACAGCTGCCCAGTACTCTGACACCAAATGTGGGGTCTGGTTTTTTGTTGTTGTTGTTTGTTTGTTTGTTTGAAAACACCAGTGACTTATTCTCCACCTCTCTGGACAGCAATGGGGTGTCCTACAACTCAACTCTGACACTACCTGGAGCCACAGACTGCACAGGTTGAGGGCTCAGTCGCACAAAGCTGCCCCCACTTCAGACTCAAGGAGGAGATACCCAGGGTGCCCAAACTTTTGTCCAACTTGACGACAAAATTGGGGGTTCCCACACACCCCCTTCAGTTTCAGTAGTTTGCTAGGATGGCCTATAGAACTCAGGAAAACACTTAACTTACTCTCACTGGTTTGTTATAAAGGATACAAATGAATAGGGTACAAGGTCTAGAGCAAAGGAGCTTCTGTCCCCATGGAGTTGGGGTGTGCCACCCTCCCAGCAGGTGGATATGTCTGCCAACCCAGAAGCTCTCTGAACCTCATCATTTAGAGGTTTTTATGGAAGTTCATTATGTAGGCATAATAATTAACTCACTGGTCAAGAATAATTAAGTCAATCTCCAGCCCCTCCCGCCTCCTTGGAGGTGGGGCGTGGAGCCGAAATTTCCAACCCTCTAATCCCAGGGTGGGTACCTCTGGCACAACCAGCCCCCACCCAGAAAGCTATCTGGGGCCCTCCAAGCCCACCTCATTAGCATAAACTCTGGTGTGGTTGAAAGGGGCTTGCTATGAATAGCAAAGATGCTCCTATCATTATCACCCCCTTTACTCAGGAAATTCCATGTGTTTTAGAAGCTCTCATGTCAGGAAGCAGGGACAGATCATATAGATATTTCTATAATAATATCGCAGGGCCTAGCACATAACAGGTCTACTTAATGAAGGAAGAACAGTGTTCAGTGAGCCTCACCATGAAACAGCGCTGGCCTGGAGAGCACCCAGCACTGTGCCCACACCTGTGGGGTTTTAGAACCAGGCAGATCTGGTGTTACATTCCAGCTCCATCTCGGCTTCCCACAGGCACAGCTTTCTCAGGTCTGTAAAAGGGGCACCATGCAACTCCAGCCCCTCAAGGCACGTAAGGTTAATGAGACAGTGGATGTCAGGGGCCCAGCAGAGAGAGGGTAGGATAAAAGTGGTCGCTTTAGCCTGTAATTCGACAGTGAAGGTCTGGTGGCTGGTGGGAGGGTCTGGTGGGGCAGGGACGGTCCGGAGGACTGCGTGCTGCCGGCCCAGCTACCCTCTGCCTGAGCCAGACAATGAGCTTCTGAAAGGTACTGGCCTGGCACACAGTAGGCTTGACTGACGCTATGAGCACAACTGAGCGGCTGGGCCAGCTCTCGACTCTGGGGCAGGACGGTCCCTGAGGCAGCGAGACCATACAGGTGCTGGCGGGGCTAGGGTGGGGGTGGGAGGGAACAGCAGGGGATCTGGGAGGGGCGGGTGAGAGGCAGGAGTCTGGGGGCGGGGTGGAGAGCTCTTCGGGGTCCTGGGGAGCAGGGCTCTGGGAGCTGAAAGGGGAAGGCTGAGACGATGGGGTCCGGTCCAAGGTGGTGATACAGTGGCGGCAACACCGGGAGACGGCTGACCGAGCACTCGCACGCCAGCCTGGGCAGTGCACCCG
The DNA here is from genome assembly GCF_036321535.1 of Camelus dromedarius. Classification (NCBI taxonomy): domain Eukaryota; kingdom Metazoa; phylum Chordata; class Mammalia; order Artiodactyla; family Camelidae; genus Camelus; species Camelus dromedarius. The sequence goes on along the minus strand of NC_087443.1, from coordinate 32,719,748 downwards.
GGCGCCCGGCGGTTCACTCTCCACCTGTGAAATGGACGTGTGTCCGCAGCCAGGCGCCAGGCGGCGGCGCAGGGAGGAGCGATGGATAAGGGTTTGCAAACCCGGAAGCCCCGGCGGGCGTGGGCGGGCCGGGAGGCGGGGCCGGGCCTGAGGCCCGGCCGAACCCGAAGTCACAGTGGCCGCGGCGGCCGGGGAGGCGGCGGCGGTGGCGGTGGCGGTGGCGGCGGTGGCTGTGCGGCGACAGTAAGTGCGGGTCGGTCGTCGGGCACGGGCCTGGCCTCCACCCAGCTCTTCAGGCTCCCGGTCGCCCTCCCTCCCCGGGGCTCGCACTTTCGGCGCCTCCCGCCAGGGCTTTCCTGAGGGGACTCCACGGGAGCCTCAGGGCCTCAGCCTCCTTGCGTTGGGCGCCTCTCGCTATGTCCTCCTCCCCAACGTCCCATCTCTTCTTCCCTGCTCTCTCCTCCTCCCCCACTCTCCTCTCACTTTCCCTTTTCCTGGGTCTCTGTCTTCTTTCTTTCCCAGATTCTCTGTCTTCCTCCTCCTCCTTGTGGATTTCCTGAGACTGGACCTCACCGCCTGGATGTGGGGTCCTGGATTTGGACAGTTCTGCCTAAAGTACCCAGAACGTAACTGACTGTACAAATTAGGGAGCCTGAAGCTGCAGGTGTTCACAACTCCAAGGCAGATTCCGCCTTGGCCTCTGGGAGGTGCGCTTTGTTTCCCAGTAATGCTTTCCCATAGGTTAGCTTCACCAGCCCTCCTGCCCGCATTTCACAGATGAGGAAATCGAGACACAGAGGTGAGATTGACTTAGCCAGAGTGAGAAACTTCCTGGGAGCCAGCACCTAGTCCCGGAGGACTGTCTGCTGTGGCCGGCCCACAAGTTTCTGCTGCTTTGTGTTAGGGGCTGGCTTCTTGCCCAGGTCACCCAGGAAGGGAGCAGGGCTGAGCCCAGCCAGTTCCTGCAGGAGCCTGAGGAACGAATACACTTGAGGCCACAGCCAGCCGGTCCTGAGGATGCCGGGGCTCTTACCTTTCTTTTTCTTTTTCTCTTTTTAATCCAAAAGCCAGCAGCTAGCTTTCATAAAGAGTAATAAGACTTTGCTCACTCCAGTGCCCTGGCCTATGACCTGGGTAAGAGAAAATTCCTGGCTTCTTCAGAAGCTTGGTCAAGGCTGAATGGTCCTGGACAAATAGACACCTGGAGCTGAGAATGGGCTCCGGCCAAGTGTGGCCTGAGTGACCCAGCTGTTGGTCCCTGCACCCACCCCTGCAGCTGGAGCATCTGGAAAGAATCACTTGCCCTTTGTCTGTTGTCCTACGTGGGTCATAATTTTTATGTTTTCAAATACTTATTTAGAAATGGGATGTGTGTGCACGCAGGTGTGCCTGTGGCCACATTGTCTGATTAGTTTGTTAGTGCTGAGCTCTCTGTGAATCAAAGCTGGGAAAGGGCTCTGCTCAACCAGGGGAATTTAAAATAGACTTGCTGACTCAGGTGCTCTGGGCATCTGGCTGCCTCCTGCCTGCCTGCTGAAGGATATATGCTGCCCCAGTAGGGGAAAATATCCTGTCTACACAGAGTCCATTCATTCAGCAGACAATGATGAGGGTGCCCTGCAGTGCCACCTTTGCCTCTGCTTACAGCTCACTGGCCGAGAGCCCTTCCAGAAGGTCTATACTTGGAGCTAGCAGACAAGGATGCACATTGCCAGCCACCCTCCTCCTGGGGAGGCCAAGGAGTCCACATAGGCCTTAGCTTACACAGCTTGGCTGTGTAATCTCACTCCTGCCATTTGTTAGCTGTGTGATCTTGGGCAAATGACTCAACCTCTCTGAGCCTCACTCTTCACCTGTGAAATGGGTCTTCGAGTAGTACCTACCATATTAGGCTGTTGTCAGGCTCAAGTGCTAGGTGCAAACCTTGATATGCTTGAGCACAGGATTTCATTTTAGTGATCAGGAATTCTTACTGTTTGAATGTGGGGCAAATCAAGTGACTTTAAGGCCTCATTCTTTGCGCTGATTAAAAGGAGGCAATAATTCCTGTCCTACCTTATTCTGAGGAATATTGTGAGGCTCTCCTGAAATAGCAGATGTCTCTGTACCTATGTGAGAGAGTGTTCCTATCTCACCTTGCCTGGCTTGATGCTCTGAGTTAAGGCTCAGCCTCCTATGTGAGCTGAGATGCATTGATTTATTTAGGGAGGAAGCTACTGCAGAAGGGACTACAGAGTGTCCCATCCTCAGCTTTATGGAAATATTTCCCATTTATCAAGCTGATGCCATAGCTATGTAGAGCATAGAAGTCGACATGCTACCTTGCAGCCAAATTCCACAGCCAGTCAGCCAGGTGACAAGCCCAGGATGGCGGGGAAGATGCTGATGTTTGTCAGCATTGCCAGCCAGTTGCTGTTACATAATCATTGTAAAAAGGCTTCCCTGCAGATGGGGAAATTGAGGCTCAGAGCATGGTGACTTGCCCAAGGCCGTGTACACAATGGTTACTGGAAACCTAGAGTCTTTAGTTTGTCTTAGCTGCTACCACAGACCAGGAGTTGCTGCCTCTTGGTGGGATGTGATGAACAGAGGTGGGGGACCAGGCAGGAGCTGCAAACCCAGGCAAGTCTGTGACCTTCCACTCTTTGGACTTAGTTTCCCCACAAGAGAAATGAGAGAGTGGACTATCCAATGTCTCAAACTGGCTTCTGGAGGCAGCTCTAGATACCATGGGGTTTTTTTTTTTTTATGTTATTTAATTTGAATGCCTTTACTTTTATTTATAATTTTATTTTTTGAGCAGATAATATATTCACAAAGTTCAAATTTCAAGAGGCAAAAAGAGTATGCAGTGAAGTCCCCATCTCCACGTCCCGAGCCTTCCTCCTCAGAGGCAATCACAGTTCAAAATTTCTCTTTATCCTTTCAGAGGATATACATCCACACGTGTGTATTTTCTCCTCCCCACCTACCCCATCCCTGCTTTTTTGCACAAGTAGTACCATATTCGACACGTTTTCCTGCTCCTTACTTTTCACACATAAGGTTGAAAAGAGGTTAGAAAGCCTTATTTGCTCATCAGGGGTCCTAATTCCTTTTGTTATGGCTGCTTAGAAATTTGAATGCCTTGAGACCGGATTTGCTTGTGCAGATTGATTGCCACAGGCCCCACTATGCCACATTGCCTTACTCCTGGCCAGCCCCACACTTGTTTGCTACTGTGTTGCTCCTGCGTGGGCATTGTGGTGAGGGGCCCTGAGGTCACTTACAGTTCTGACATCTTGTCTTTCTCCCTAATCTTTAAACCTGAGCTCTCTAGCCACACTTTGGTGACCCTGTGGATCCAAGGGTGGGGGCATAGTCTGCTCTGTAGGGCTGGTGTGTCCCCAGCTATGCCTGGTCTCAGCTTCTGATCAGTTGCCCTGTCTCTGTTTCTCACTCTGCTCCAACAGTGGCCATCATCTCAGAGGATGACTTTCATCACAGTTCCAACTCCACCTACAGAACAGCAGGCAGCTCTCTCCAAGCTGACCAAGAAGCTCTGCTTGAGAAGCAGCTGGATCGCCCGCCACCTGGCCTACAGAGGCCCAAGGACCGCTTCCACGGTGCCTACATTATCTTCTTCAGCTTGGGCATCGGCAGCCTGCTGCCATGGAACTTCTTTATCACTGCCCGGGAGTACTGGATATTCAAACTCAGCAACTGCTCCGGCCCAGCCACAGGGGAGGAACCTAAGGGCTCAGACATCCTGGTAAGGCGTGCTCCTCCTGGGAGGCTGCAGGGAGCATGCAGCCTGGAGGGGGAGAAGGGCGACTGCACTTGGGTGCACTCTCCCAGGAAGGCTTGCAGCTTGCTGAGGGTATGGTTGTGAATTGGGGAGCTGTGTGGAGTATTGTATGCACAGAAAGATTCACTTCAGCCCTAAGACGTACTTTGTGTTATGTATGAGGCCTCATGCTTCCTGTGGCAGGGGAAGATGGAAATGGATAGGGCACAATTCCAGCCTTCAGATTGCTTGGTATTTCACTTGGAAAGAAGAGGCAAATGATGATTCTGCACAGTGTGTTATGGTAACCCAAGAGTCCAGAGTCTGTGCCTCCACAGGTTTGAAAGTGTGGATCTAATAGCATTAAGTTCAGCCGTGAGTTGCAGAAAATCCCAAAAGACCAGTGGCTACCACAAGAAGGAGGGTAATTTATCCCTCATGTGCAAGTCTGGAGGGGACAGCCTCGTATTGGTGTGATGATCCATGTTGCCAGGAACCTAGTTGCTCCACATGGGTAGCTTCTGTGTTCAAGATCACTTCATAGTCTGAGATGGCTGTTGGAGTTCTAGCCATTACATCAAATAGAGGGAGGAGAAGGAAAGGCATAAGAACATGAAGAACACTCTGGAGGGTAACACCCAGTGCTTCTGCTTACCTCTTATTGGTCAGAACTCAGTCGTGTGACCACGTGAGCTGCAAAGGAGGCTGGGAAATGTAGTCTTTAAGTGTAGTCTTTACCTCAGAGAACCATGTACCCAGCTCAAATGGGAGGTTGTGTAGTTGTGGAAGACAGGAGGAATTGAAACCTGGTCATAAATAGTCTCATCACCAGGGGAGAGATCTCTGCGACTCAGAGCAGGTGGATCAGAAGAAGGAGAGGGGACAGTCCAGGTGGAAGGAGAAGCCTGAGCTATGCAGGATGGGAGGAAAGTTCAGGTGTGTATAAAGAACAGTGAAGCATCTAGTTTTGCTGTACGTGGGGTGCACATAAGAGAGAAATGAGGCTTGAGATCCTTGCCTGGGCCTTGAATGTCAAGGTGAGGAGTCTGAATTTGATTGGCAGTGGCATCAGCCCTCTCTTGCCACCCAGGGCTGCTCACTTTGTTGGGGTGACTTTTCCCTTGGGCGGGGAGAGTGTTAAAGAAAAAAGTGTTCTGCCACTTGTTAAAGCGGTGAGGAAGTCTTTACTCAAGAATGTTGCAATAAGGGATGGAGGTTGGACTCAACTCCAAATACTCCGAGGGCCAGTGGGGATTTGTAGCCAAGGAGCAGAGTGAGGGGGGTCAGTGGATGGAAAATTACCAAGAGGAACCATCAAAGTAGGGGGATTCTTGCTCAAGGCAGGCCACAGACATAGACACCAAAGATGGGGGATGAAGAACTTGATCAAATCTCAAGGGTAATCAGATATCAAGGGTGAGGGGATTCGGGGATTCTCCATAAACTGACTTAGCAGGAGTTTTGCTAAGACTAGGCTGGGCAGGTGGAAGACAGGACGGCGGCCTGGTCAAGGTCCAGTGGAGAAGAGGGCTCAGAGGTGTGGTTAATATTTGTCAGGAGCCTCAGTTTCCACAGCTGATCTAGGTCAGTGTCTGCTCTCTCTTAAAAGCTCAGGGATGGGAGAAGCAGGGGCATCTCTGAAGCATGCCAGGCTAGGGTGTTGCCAGTTGCCCCTCTCAAGGGGTGCCCCAGAGGACAAGAGGAGGTACCCTAGCAGACCTTAGCCAAACCCCTCAACTGGCCTGGGAGATGACTCAACACCCCTTTTCTGAAAGCACCTTTGAAATCCCTGAACTAACCCCACAGAACTTTCAATAAATCTGGCACACTGACTGAAGCATCCCTAGTGTCCATCTCAAGGGCTCTACCACAATCACACATCAGAATCGCCTAGTGAGCTTTAAAAAAAATTCCAGTCTGGTTCTACCCCAGAGGTTCTGATTGAATGAGGCCGAGGTAAAGTGTGGACATTGTAAGGCTTCATACCCCCTCCTCCAACCCTAGCCCCAGCCCCTTGATTCTGACACCCTGTGAGGGCCTCTTTCTGTTAACTGAGGAACTAAGAGATGGCTTCAGGGTCCAGAGCAGTGCGTACAGCTGAAGGGCTGTCATGAGAACTAATGTAGTAGTTTAGAGCATCCTACTCAAAGTGTGGTCCTGGGACCAGGCATCGCCTGGGAGTGTGTTAGTGATGCAGTCTCAGGCCCCCCGACTCACTGAGTCAGGAGCTGCTAACAAGCCACCCTGGCAACTGGCAGGCACAATAGAGCTTGGGAAGCACCGGCAAGGGCAGGGCTTCTGGAAACAGACTGAGTGGGTTCAAACCCTGCCTTTGTTAGTCCCCTGGCCTCTCTGTGCTGCTTCATCTTCCAGGTATGTAACAGGAGGATAATACTCCCACCAACTTCTTAGGGTTGTTGTGAGGATTAAGTAAATTAATACTCATACAGCACTTAGAACAGAATCTGGCACCACTGCGGTGAGTGCTGTAGAGACATTATCGTTATTATCATTTGAGGAATGGGGCCTGCTCTTCTAAGCTGCATGTGGCCCTGGTGTATTTCCAGACGTCTGGCTTAGCCAGGGTGCTTTATGATCCACTTTTATTTACCAGTGACTCAAGCATCCCAACTTTCTGCCAGCCTCAGTAAATCAGCCAGCCCACTTGGGCTTCGTCCAGAAGATCCCTGTCTGTCTGGGCCAGCATTGGCCCAGGGCAGCCCCCAGGGCTAGATTCCCCGTGTACTTGGTCTGCGTCCTCCTCTGCCCACTGCTCCAGCCCCCGGCAGCAGGCTGCCCAGGGCAGGCGAGGATGCACGGGCCAGTCTCAGAGTGGGCCCGGTGGATGTTTGCCGTGAACTGCTCTCTCTGCAAGGCGATCCCTTCCCAGCTGCAGGCACTTAGCATTCCAGGCCCTGCTACTGTGCTTTATTGCCTCTTTCCAAGAGCTGGCAGGTGCAGATGTAGTACCTGCGGCTGCCCAGAGCTCCTGGCTCTTGGCATCAGAGATGAGAGACCTGTCACCCCTCGATTCATGGGCCAGGTTTGGGAAGCAAGCATGCTGGGGTGTTTCTGCATTTTGCAGGCCATTTTTCTTTGCCTAATTCCTCATTCCTGCCACCCACCTCCCCAGTTCTTTCCCCCTCTAGTCCTGATTTCCCTGCAAGAGGCGGCCGGTCTGTGCTGTCACCTGAAGGCTACTCTGGGGGAAGGAGGGGGAGAGTCAAATGGGTCTGTCTCCAGCAGCCACCTGCAACTCAATTAGCTGTGGGTCTGGATGTTGGTTTTTCTCTGTACTTTCCTTTTTATATTTCCCAGGGATGGATACCATTGGATGGGGAGTTTGCCTCCATAGGAATGTTTGCAAAGACCCCTCCCACCCCCAACTGTGTCACTTTCACGGTCACCTCCCATCCCAGGCTTATTTCCTTCTACCTGGAATAGCTTTGGGATGGTTTAGAAAGCAGTCTGCTCACTGGCCCCCTTGTCTCCATTCTCTGGAATAAGAACTTTGAACAAATTCCCTACAGGCTGGTGGGCCCAGAACCAAAGAAATTAAAGCATAAATGAGGAAGAATTGATAGGAAAAGATGGTGCTGGGGGTGGGGGAGCCACAACAACTGCCATCTTCTGAGCATGACTCTGGGCCCACCATGCTGGCAAGAGCGGTAAACGCATTGCCTCTCATTCAACCCTGTTTTTTCAGACAAGAAGCCAGAGGCTCAGAGAGGTTGAGTAATCCGCCCCTAATCACATAACTAGGAAGGGCTATAAAGAGTTTTAAGGGGAATTTAGGTGGATAAGTGACGGCAAAATTGGTCATGCTCAGAGAGTGGTGCAGAGGGGACTGTCCTGGAGACAGGGGCCACCCCACACCCTGATTTTACCAAATGCTGCCTTTCTTCCTAGGCAGAACCTGCCCATGGTCTGGCCTCCTGTTCCACCCTGGAAGCCCAGGTGTCTTCCTTAGTTCTACCCCTGGATTCTGGACCTGGCTTCCAGGCTGTCAGTATCCCTGATCCCTTCCCAACCTCCATCCAACTCCCTCGCCCAGGTCTTCCCCTGGCTCTGGGGTTTGTAAACCATCCCTGATCCTGTGGGGGCCTCCTTGCCCTCCCCTGAGCTTTTCCTGCAAGCCCATAGGCTGCCCCTGGCCAGAGACTGTAAGTTGGACACACCCCTCTTTCTGCTCCAGAGAGGAGCACCTTCTCCTGGTGATTCCCTGCCACAAGGCCTCCATGGCCCCTCCCCACACATTCTTCCTCCCAAGGCCTTGGCCTTCCCAGGGCTCCTCTCTGAGGGGGCTGCGGGGCATGGCCAGGTTGTGAGTGGGACCCACAGTCTGACTTGGTGTCAGCTAGGCCAAGACCCAGCCTTGGCAATTGTCATCCATTTCGTCCCTGGACCAGAGTGGGTCCCAGGAGCCCAGTCCCAGGGAATGGGGCAGGAGGCAGATGCATCTCATCCCTGGGAATCTCCCTGGCTGCCACCCCTCTGAGTTAGGGGCTCCTCGTCTGGGTCTACACTGTACTTCCCGTGAAGTCTTCACCCCACAACTCAGGATATTAAGCCCTTATTGTGGGAGCCACGGCTCTCAGCATATTGCTTGCGTTATCTCACTTAACCCCGTGGTATCCTGTGAGGCAGGAACTGTTGCTCTCCATGATGACAACACCCTTTTCATGGATGAGGATGCCTCTCCCACCAAACTTACCTCTCTGGGGATAGTGTACATCCCTGTGTCCCCAGCACATAGCAGCACACAATAAATATGTGTTGTGTTGGCTATTGTTAGGGCTGGGGAGGAAAGCCCTGTCACCTCAGTACAAACAAGGATGGCATGGCTTTGCAAGGGAGCTGAAGATCTGAGCACCACTGTGGCCACCACCAAAGGAGGTCTCATCTTTCAGGTGGTTGGCAGAGACATGAAGTGAGCTTCCTGCTATAGCGAAGGAACCCTGGTAGCCCTGGTTCAGCAAGCGGGGGCCTAGAGCGTCTCGTTTACAGCACCTTGGTCCTGGCCCAACCCCTCAGTCTCTCAAAAAAGCAGGATAGCATGACTTGGGACCTATTCTTACGACTAAGGGCATGCATCCAATTCAAGGCAAAAGGGTTAAGAGCAACCAGGATAAACTAGTTCAGAGAGGAGGAAACTGGAAGACAGATGACCAGAGGTCTTGGTAATGACCTGTTGATTTTATGAAGTCCCTGCCATGCAGTCTGTGTTTGCTAGTCATTTGCTAGCAAGGGACAGAACTGGGATGTGGACAGGTCTGGAGGTCAGCAGAGCCCATGCTGGGAACCAGTGTGCTCTGACTGCTGTATCTCCCGTGTCCTCGGCTCTGGCTACACACTAGAGTCACCCGAGGAATTGAGAAAGCCTACCCGCCGGCCCCACTCCCCCAGTTCTGGTGCCATCGAAGGAGGGGCCTGGGCACAAGCATTTTTAGGCTCTCCAGGTGAGGCTAATGTGCAGCTGCATGATCCAAGGGAAAAGTTACCACGTGGGGGTAAGGAGCAGCTGTCCTCTGCCTCCACCAGAGAGCCCATTGAATGGGCTACATCATGAGAGACTTAGATGAGCCCTCTGGAAGGACTTCCTGCAGTGCAGGTTGTCAAAGCTGGCAGTGGAGGGGAGCATTTCTTCCTTAGAAACTCCAAGGAATGGCTTTCTTTGGCCTGGTCTACTTCAGAGAGTGTGACGTCCTCACTGGGACCCTCACAAATGGATGGATGGTCTGGTGCTCATCTAACCTGAATGCTTTGGGCTTGATTAATTCCCCAACGTGGCTCTGCTGTCCCCAGTGTCCCCGGTCCTGCATTGGCCAATACGGCCTCGAAAGAGACTTCAGCCCTCCCTCTGGGTACACGCTCCCTTCATTGTGAGCTGGGGGCTCCATTACCACCTTCCTCCTCCTTCTCATTTACCAGACTCCTGGGAAAGGAGCAGTAGGGCCGACTGGCCCCAAGGTGTCCTAGCACCTGAGGTGACAAGCAAGAGCATGTGAAGCCACAAGAACGGAGAGGGAAGTGGAGGAAGCCCCAGCTTCCGCTCTCCTGTGATGCTGTCACCGTGAGGACCAGCCAGTACACCCTCTCTGTGCTGGATCAGGGAGTGGACGGTGATCTGCTCTTGAAGTTTTAGGAGCCGTGGGTAATTTATTTCGTAAAAGCTCTGTATCTGGGAGAAAGCTGGATCTGTCTGTCTCATGGGACTGCAGGGTAGCTGGGAGGAGCCCAGAAGGTGACAGAAGGACGTCATTCAGTTCCAGTCCTAGCAGTGCCCTCACCTTCTGTGTGGCTTGGGGCCAGGCTCCGTGGCCCCTAGTCCTCCGTGCACACAGACCCACCTGGCCGCATTTACAGAGCGCTCCAGATAGTGCCAGGGGGACGTCCTGGTACTGGCTGCGCACCTCCCCTGTGGTAGCTGCTGTGTGAGGACTTTGCTGAATCCTAATAACACTCACTGTCTTTAACGAACTCTCACCCCGTGCCAGCCACTGTGCTAAGCGTGCTGCTTCGTTCACTAACTCACAGTATTTATTAAGCAACCTGCTGTGTGCGAGAGGCTTCCTTTTCCTTGTCTCATTTGGCCCTTGATAGAGCCCTAAGGTATAGGTATTACTATAGCCATTTTACAGAGAGGGAAACCAAGACTCAAAAAATATAGCTCAAGTAATTTGTTCCCAGGCACCAAGTCAGTGACAGCTGGGACTCAAACCAGGCCATCTGAACCCTTGTTGTCCATGTCCTTAATGCTGTGCTCCATGTCAGCATTTCTAGATGTTTTCAGACTGCTTTTGACCCCCATGCACATTTCAACGACATGTCTGTGATGGAAACATCACTGTCAAGAAGCAGCATCTATACTTTTTTTTTACATTTTAATTTTAATTTTTTGATTTACAATGTATTAGTTTCTGGTGTACAGTATAGTGATTCTGTTGTACATATAAATATATGCATTTTGTTCATATTCTTTTTCATTATAGGTTACTACAAGCTACTGAATATAGTTCCCTGTGCTACACAGTAGGACCTTGTTTGTCTGTTCTGTACATAGTGGTTTGTATCTGCTAATCTGAAACTCACAATTTATCCCTCCCTCCCCCACCGATAACCATAAGTTTGTTTTCTATGTCTGTGAGTCTCTTTCTGTTTTGTAAATAAGTTCTTTTGTGTCATTTTATTTTTAGATTACACATATATGTGATATCATATGATGTTTGTCTTTATCTGACTGACTTCACTTAAAATGATGATCTCAAGGTCCATCCATGTTGCTGCAAATGACATTATTTTATTCTTTTTTATGGCTGAGTAGTGTTCCATTGTGTATATATACCACATCTCCTTTATCCAGTCATCTGTCGATGGACATTTCCGTTGCTTCCATGCCTTGGCTCTTGTGTATAGTGCTGCTGTGAACATTGGGGTGCATGGCAGCGTCTATACTTTAAAAAAAAATCTCTGTAGTTTTCAAGGAGGAGCAAGTGATCATTAGTGCTAATCTTAAAAATGGCTTATAAGCCACCTAGGCTGAGTATGGAGAGTTTACCTTTGGATTTAACCTCTTGTGGGCCCTTGGTGGCCTTGTGGGCCAGCGTCTTAGGGACAGGGGCAGAAGCTGGACCCGAGGCTGTGAAGGAGAGGATGGGGAGGGACGTAGGAGACCGCCAACCTAGGAAAATGCCTCTAGGAGTTTTGCTTTAAAACTTTCTCATTCTAGAGGAATGGGCAGAAGTTATAGAGGAAGTGTGGTCAAGAGGGTATGAATTTTCTAGTTTGGTTTTGTTTTTCATACAGGAGAAATAGCAGCCAGTTTGTGTGCTCATGTGAGTGGTCCAGTAGAGAGGGGGACATGGGTGCTGAGGAGGAGGAGGAAGCACAGCTGAGTGAGGTTGGAGAGCAACTGGGGCAGTCCAGTGGGTCCTGGAAGAGCATGTGGATGATTCATCCTCAGGACCAGGAGAGAAGGCAGCCAAAGAGAAAATGAAATAAAACTCCTGTTGTGACCCATCAGATGGGTTCCTACCCTCCAGTAGGTTGCAACCTGTCATTTGAAAACCCCTGCTCCACCTGCTTGCCGCTAACCTCCCGGCCAGCCAGGAGGATGCACTTCACCCACAAGGGAGGAAAGTGGGGGCAGTAAGTGACTTGCTGATGCCACAGGGCTATGAAGACAAGAGTGGGGGCTGTGACCGAGGTTTGTCTGAATCTGAGTGAGATTTCCTGGGGCACTTGACAAATGCCCATATTCCCAGAGCTCGCCCTACTGGCTCCTTCTCCCCAGGGTGGGCCTGTGCACTGTAGCCAAGTGCTGCTGACTCAGTCAGCTGGCAGGGGATCCTCTGCACCACATGCTGTTCCTTGAAAGCAGGTACCATTTTGGACGTAGGTGGATCATGATGCTCCTGCAGTCCACTCCTAGTGCAGCTCGGATCTCTACACATGGAAGAGATGCATAGACTCCATTTGGCGGTCTGCTTTTTAAGAGCAGAATTCTGAAGAATGGTGTCAGATGAGTGAACCTTGCCCCCACCCGCCTTGAGAGCATATTTAGGCACGATTTCATCTGAGTCCTGTCATCCCAGAAAAGAAGATGATGGGGGTGGTCTGGGGGTCAGGCAGGATGGAATGGAGCTCCAGGCCTCCTGCACAGGGCATGGGTGAGTGGCTGCCAGGAAGAGAGGGTAGGTCCCTCCTCCCAGCTGCCCAGTGGCTTGGGCCAGCGTGGATGGCTGCTCTTAACCATTTTTAAAAATTGGAACCAAAGTGAGTTTTTTTTTTTATTCCCTTGTCCACCCTTTGATTCTAACTGCAGACACAGCCAGCTTGCTATTCCCAGTAAATATACCTGTGATGGCTTTCTCTTCCATTTTTAGCTCTTGCTGCGTCCTGCAGAGGGAGAGGAAAAGCCCAACTGGAAACTCTGTCAGTCATGCCTTCGGTGGCCTTGACTTCTCGACTTCTCTTTATTTTCTCCTTGCGTGCTCACGGCCGCTCTCCACACCTGCGCCCTGCCCCCCAGCTCTCCCGGGCTATTGATCGCTCCTCCTCTGCCTTCGATTTTATTTCTTCCCGCACTTGTCCTTAGAATCCAGAGACGATTTCCTCAACAAATTAGAACACGGCCTGGGCCTTAAGTGCTCCAGTGTCTCCTTAATGTGATTGATCATCCCGAGTATCTGGAGAGCAGAAGCAGACTGTAGTCTCTGCCGGGTTCCTTCGTTACAGGGCCGTCCTCTGGGAGGAGTCTGCGCTGGTGGCAGGGGCCTGAGGGGGGCCCTGCTGGCCTCTTGGGGGTCCTGTGTGTGTGTGTGGCCTGTAGCAGCCTGTGATTTCCACTCACATGGACCTCCAAAGAGAACTCCCCTCCCTGTAGAGGAGAGGGCATGCTGGGTGAGGAAGTGTGACTGGGTCTACTCAGGACTCCCTCTTCCTGGTGATTCTCCTAGGTCTCCTTCTACGGAGAGCAGCTGGAGCAGCCCCAGACCACCTCCTCTTTACACACATGCCGCAGGGGCTGGTCCCTGTCCCTGCGATCCGCTCTGGGTCACTGATGCACGTCAGTCCTCTGGGGGCTGCAGAAGCTGCCTTGGTCAAGTGAGGGCTGTGTGGGCAGGTGGGGCATTTCCTTGGAAGGCCCCGTCCTCCTGCCCTGGCCACATGGTCAGGCTGCAGAAGAGGAAGGACAGGCTGGCAAAGCATCAACAGGGACTGAGGCCTGAATCAGCTGTCACCCGTCAGAGGTTGTGCATGGATTTGCAGGTTCCCCATTTCTCTGACCTTTCCCTCTATTGGTTTCTGAGCCACTTCTCTGCCCACTGAGGTCCCAGCTGAGCGTACATAGGGGAAACATAAAGGACAAAGATCCGAGGCCACCTTGCCCCTGCTCAGAGACCGGGTGAGGGTGTGATGGAGGAGGAGGGTGGAAGGTTGACAGAAATGATGTTGCCGTTTTCCCCGCTTACCCTGCGGAATGGGAAGACCTGAGATTCAGGAGAACTGGGTTGTTTCTGACTCTTTCAAATTTGCTGGGTGACTTAGGGCACTGTTTCCTTATTTGAGAAACTAGATCACTGCTTGCAAACTTTTTCTGCGAAGGGCCAGATGGTAAATATTTTAGGCTTTGTGGCCGTAGAATCTCTGTTGTAGCTACTTGACTCTGCCCTTGTGGAGTGAAAGCCACCGTGGATAATCTGAAAAAAAAAAATGGGGTGTGACCATTTTCCAGTATTTACAAAAAACAAAGGTGGGCAGATTTAGGCCCCAGGGGCAGTCGGGACTGGCCCCTCCCTTGTGGTTTTTCCCCCACAAGTGTCCTGAGGTCTGTTATAGAGGTGCCTGCCCAGCTTAACTTCTCTTCGTAACACCGCTGCCTGATGTACTGTTTATTTATTTGTTTATGTGTTTGCTGACCGTCTCCTTGACCAGAACATCAGTTCCACGAAAATGGGAACTTGGACTAAATCCGCTGTGCCTAGAATAGCAACTGGGCTCAATAAATATGCTCAAGAGTGTTGAATTAATCAGTAATGGTTTGTGGAGGAGGGCCTGTCACTGGTCGATGCTGGACTGGCAGGGAGAGGGCACAGGAGAAGACCCTCGTCCCAGGACAACAAGCCGTGGTTCCACATTCAGGGGGTGGACTCTCACCGTGGGTCATTATTTTACCCACATGCTCAGACTGGGGCCGACTCCTGTCCCGCCCAGTCGAGTTGCTCAAGCCTGAAACTTAGAGGTTACCCTTTATTTCCTTCTGTCTTTCCACCCCCACATTCAGCCCGTCAGCAAGTCCTGTTAGTTCTACCTCCAGAACATCTCAAATCCCCCCAGTTCTCCCTTCCACAGCTGTTGCCCTGCCCTCAGCTTCACTGCCAGTGGCTCCCAGGGTACCCCACCCCAAATCGGTTCTCCATGGAGGCTGCAGAAGTGGTCTTTTTAAGACAAAATAGAGAGGCCATCCACTGAACCAGCTGAGGGCACCAGCTCGGGGAACAGAGGGCTGGGTTTGAGCTGTGTGAGTTTGGGCAAGTTCCTGACCTCTCTGAGCCTCACTGTCCTCATCTGCAACATGAATCATCCCTTAAAGGGGTGCTGTGGGCATTAAGGGTGTGAATATGTAAAGAGCACTTGGAACAGAAGAGCTCCAAGGAGGGGCCAGGAGGCCAGGCTGCATGGAGAAGGGGGCGTAGCTGCTGGGACATGCAAGGCAGATGAGCACAGGACAAATGAGCCTGGCTTGGGGGTGGGGGGTGGGGTCAGAGGGCAGTCAGGCCCAGGAGGAGCTGGGCAAAGGCCCAAAGTCAGGGGAGCTGGGACTTGGGGGGGTGAACATGAGCCACAGTCAGGTGATGGGGACGTGGGGGTTGGCAAATGATGGACCTGGGTGAGGGTGAAGGGGAACCAAGGAAACTTTGAAGGGAGGACACTGAGAAAAGGAGGGATGTACCATGGGGCCTCAGGAGGGGTGAACTGGGAGTACTCTTGAAGGCCTTTGATTTAGGAGCTTGGACTCAGCAGGCCACCCAGGAGGGATGGCTGGCAGGCAGTGAAACATGTCCTGGAGGCAGGGACTGACGTGGGTGTGGGGTTGTTGAAGCCAGGGGAGATGAACCCCCAGGGTAGGACTGCAGCACAGGAGGGCAGAAACTAAGGAGGCTCCTCCCATGGCAGACAGAGCAGGGGGACTGAGCTGCTGAGGAGGGCCTGGAGGTGGCCTGTGAGTCCACGTGGGGCGTGCTGGAGGGAAGGTGTGGGGGCTTCCTGTATGTGGGGTGGCGAACAAGATACATAACCAGGGTAGCGTAAAAGAGCAGGAATTTTATTTCCATGTTTCCAGAGGCTTGAAGTCCAAAATCAAGGGACCAGCAGGACCATGCTTCCCTCAAGGACTCTAGGAAGAATCTTGCCTTGCCTCTTCTAAGTCTGGGGGCTCTCAGCAAGCCTTCCCTTCCTCGGCCTGTGGCAGCACAACTGGTATCTTCCTCTGTGTTTACTGGGCACCTCCCCACATATCTGGCTGTGTCCCCGCTCCTTCTTGTAAGGACACCAGTCCTTGGATCAGAAGGCTCACTCTGATCCGGTATGATGTCATCTTAACTAACTGTATCCGCAGAGACCCTATTTCCAAATCGGGTCACATCTGAAGTTCTGGTAGATGTGAATTTTGGGGGGATACTATTCATCCCATTATAGATGGGGTGGCCTGTGGTGTCAGGAGCGTGAGGACCGAGACCAGGCCTTGCTTGTGGGTAGGCTGCCAAGAGGGCCCTTTGAAGGGTCTTTCCCCAGAGCAGCCCAGGAGGGGGTAAGGCGTTTGCAGTAAGGGCATGGGCTGCATTTTTAGGGCATTTGGAGTAAAAGGAAGGAGGGGCCTGGTGACTGGAGACAGCGAAGTCAACGAGGTTTTTTTTCTTAGCCCAAGGGAGACCTGAGTGAGCCTCTTAGAAGAGAAGGAAGGACCAGCAGTGAAGGAGAGAGAGAAAATGCAGACAAGGAAGGCGAGGAGTCAACAGTGTAAGTCTCCCAGGAGTCACCTTCGGCTGGAGAAAGAGCACCTTCCTGCCCTAGAAGGCTTTACACAGAGGGAAGAGAGGGTGCGGAGCCTCCGTCCAGAAAAACCTCAGGAACCTTGCTTATCCTCTGGCAGGGCTTCTAAAGAAGTTGTGAGAAAAGACTGCAGGCTGGGGAGGGCTTCCACACAATTCAACAGCAAGATTTATAGCAGCCCTACAAAGTATGGCCTGGAGACGGCCTGAGAGGCCAAGCTCAGGTCAGACGTCAGAGGCTGATGTTAGAGCAGCACACAAAGGTCTGACAGGGCCTTCCTTCTGTGCCTAGAGTGGTCTTACCTGGCTGATTCTGACCCCAGCTTTGTTTTGCCCTTGGGCCCCTGGCTACCCCATCACACCAAGGTGGATCTGGGCTCCCGTTTCTGTCACCTGTTTGACCCCAGGAACAGGCAATGCCCTTCCCTCCATGCCCAGCCAGCCCTCCCAGCTCACCCAGGCCCCTGACCATGAACCCCTTAGCTTTCCTGGGCTGGTGCCCCAAACAAGGGGCCCTGGAACCTGTAGGCAGGATGCTTGCTGCACCCCTTGTGGGGACACCGGCCATCTGCTCACTTCTTGGCTGATGCCGAGGCGGGGGCGCCTCCCCTGCAGCCTCCCAGACACAGAGCTCGGCTCTCGGCAGTCCGAAGGCAGCAAGTTTGCAACGGCAAGCTATTCTTGGCTCCAGCCTCCTTGCTGCTGCTAATTTCATGCCCCTGTGATCCAGGTAACGCTTTGCTGCCTTGAGCTGCCACCCCCAGTCTTGAATCGCTTTTTCTCGCCCCGCAGGAGCCCAGCTGCCTCTGCTGCCATGCTCTTGAGGTGGGGGCTTCACAAAGCTGCCTCTCAGAAGCCTCTGGGCGGCCGGCCCCAGCTACTCGGCTGCAGCTCGTGACTAATTTGCTGCACTTATTTCAAAGTGCCCAAATGGCATTGGGGGAGAGGAAGCTTACCCAGGGCCTGCCAAAGATAAATGGGCTCATTTTGGGGCCTCCCTGCCTGAAGAAACCTCTTTACCTGGACTCTGAGCCCTGAATTAAATTCTTCCAGAAGAGATGCTAAGTACGGAGCCTCTCAGCGTGGTGGAGGAGAGGAAATGTTCTCCGTCGTAAAATAGTCCTCACATCTGGCCAACTGGCTCTGGTGGGTTTTTAGATTGTGTTTGAAGAGCATCTCTCCCCCTTCCTGGTATTCACAAGCTGGGCCACTATCACAGATGGAAATGGGTTTCCTCATCTCCATTGCAAGTGGATCAATGCCCCATGCCCTGGACAGAAGGCTCCTCCACACCGACCTGCCACCTGGGGGCCGCTGGCACGTGGCACCCCTGGGCTGGGCTATGTCCACAGTCTGGGTTTTGATCCCCGCCCCCACCCATCCTGGGGCATTCTGCTGCAGTTTGCATGGTCAGGAGAGAAGCTGGAAGCCTGCCCGGTGCTTCCCAACTATAATGTTCTCCTTCACATGGTCTGTGCTTATCAGCAGACCGTGTCCATCCATTTTGGTGGCTGACAGTAGTGAGGGCTTTTCTCTTAATCTTTTTTTTTCCCCCTTTTTAACGCTACTCAGATCCACAGGCCTGAGGAAATCCCCAGGGGAATTGACAGTGGGGTTTAAAGGGAAAAGAGAGTTAATAGGCAGAGGGGAGAAATCAAGCCCCATCATTTGCTAACTTAGGCAGATCACCTGCCCTCGAGGGCTGGGGCAGAGAGAAGACACCACCCTGATGAACCTCTGATCCCAAAGGCTGGTCCCTGCTCACTACTGGGAAGGTATGTGGGCTGCCAGTCCCAGCCTGTGGTGCAGCCAGGGGCATGCTGCAAGCCCAGTGGCGGTGTTTGGGTTTGTGCAACTATAAGCAGGCAGCCTCAGCTACAGTATCTCTTAGGTTTGTGAAGTGACAATAATTGCCTCCCACCCCACCCCTGCCCTGCATCAGAAAATCCTGCCACCAGCATTCTCCAGATGTGCACCTCTGTGCATTTCATCCTTCTCTGTTAGTCTCAAGCTTCTAATCTATAAAATGGGAGCAGTCCCAGCTCTGCCTTGCTCTTATAGGCTATGTAAGAGCCAATGGACTGGGGTCTGTGCAGGCCACATATAGGCAGTTTTGTTCAAATGTCGATTACCTTGTACTCTGCACAGCTTCCATGTCCATACTTGGTTACCTGACAGGTGCCAAAGGTGACCTTTAATGTTACTGTGCCAGAGGCCCAGCCCTAGGTAACTGTAGAGTGCAGGGAAAATAGTGGAGGGCAGGGGGTGATTAGATTAGGCATCAAGGAGTGGAAGTTTTCCTTTTTGTTCCTCAGAGCCAGGCCTTGCCTCACACTGAGTTGGAGAATTCAGAATGGTGACTGATGGGGGCGTCCCTCTCTCTCTCTCTTTCTCTCTCTCTGTCTCTGTCTCTCTCTCTCTCTCTCTCTCTCTCTCTCTCTCTCTCTCTCTATCTCTCTATCTCTCGCACCTCAGGGGCCGGAGTGGTGGTGCTGTGGCTGTGTTCCTGCCTCTCTGCTGTGTGTTTGGATTGAATGGACCACACGGTGCCCATTCTGTCTCAGCTCAGCAGATTTCTGTGGATGCTGAGGAAAACCTCAGGGGCTCTGTTCCGAAAAATGAACTCAGGTTAGAGTCCTGAGTGGCAAAAAAGCATCCCTCCCTGCCTTGCGCGAGGTGTCCCCACCTCTTGGAATGCTGTTTCTCTCTCCACCAGCACCCCCACCTCTGTCTGGCAAACTTACCCCATCTTTCAGGCTGTAGTGCAAGATGGCCTCCTATGGGAACCCCCTCCCTGAACACCTTCCTTCTCTCCTTCCCCCATCCCTTGTATCCATTGTTCTACAGCCATAAGATTGCACCAAACTGCACACTCCCGGAGGGCATCAGGCTCCCTATCTTTTCTGTTTTATACTCCAAACCACCAGCCCAGTGTTGGGCACACAGGGGCTTGCCGCATCTTCAGTGAAACAGGAGGGGATACTGATCTGGTTGGGCAGTGGCCACCCAGCCCGGCTGAGGGCTGCAGGATTACCAACCTCTGAGCCTTCTACCTGCTGGGGCAGACAAACCTGCCTGGGGAGGCCTCGTCATCTCATCAAGTCCTGCCCTGCTGCATCCTCCCACCTTCCAGCCCTGCCTTCTTTCTGAATCACACACAGTCCCCACATGCAGTTATGTCAGGCCCAAACTGACCCCTAGGACTGCAGTTTCCCTCTGAGCTGTGTAGACAGGGCTGCCATGTTGCCCAGCCCTGAGGGGCTCCATTCATATCGCCATCCACTGGACTGGTGCCCCCTGGCTTTGTGCAGAGCACAGCCTTCGCTGTCATCTGAGGAGGCCCAGTGCCACCACCCTGGGGGTCTTCTCATTCCTCCACTCCTCCATCCCGGAGTCCTTGGGGTCCTTGGGTTCACCTCTGGAGCTAGTGGCCATGTTCATCCACCATGTTGCAGGGTGCCCGGTGGGATGAATAACAACAGAGCCTTTTGAGGGAGCTCTCAGGAGTCAGGCCCAAGTGGAGGTGAACTGTGGCATGAATGATCCCCAAACGCTCCATTATGTATAATCGCCCTGTGGGATGGAGATTCCAGATTGCTTTGGAGGGGACAGAACTGTTACCATTCTAATTGCAGTATGTTTGAACCAGTATTCAGATGGCTTTACATTTCCTTGAGTAAAATGGGAGAAGTTAGCCCCCACAAGCTTTGGAAGCAAATGAGATGAACCAAGGAAGGGGATGCCAGCTGCAAGTCTGCAAGGTGCATAATGGAGAACTGAACGTCGGGCCCTCCCTGTTGGATGTTTCTTAGAAAGGAGCCTGAGGCAGCACCTTATGTATGGTACTCTGTGGGGGAGTTCAGTCCTAGGGAAGTAAGAGTGAGGGAAAGGGAAGTGAGGCAGGGATGGAAGAGCAGATGCAGGCTGTGGTATCGCCGCACTGGCCACAGCTTTGCAACAAAACACAACTGCTTGCTCAGGCACATGGGATGTCTCCCGAGAAGCCACGTGGAGCCACCTCATTTCAGAACAGATGATTGGGAGAGGAAGGCACTAAGCAATGTGTCTTTAGTCTCCTTCCCATCTCCCACCTCTCTTTGGTCAACGCCTACCTCGTGGGTGGGGCTTTGCCTCCCCCATCCTTCAGAGAGTGCTACCCGGCCCCTCCCACAGCCACCCCGAAGCAAGAGTCTCTGTAGGGGCAGCCCAAGCATTCAGGTCCCCTGCTGGTGGCAGCTATGACAATGGCTTTATGACCACATGGGACCAAGTAGCAAGGCAAATGGCCTGGGGCAGGCAAGCTGAGCAGATCTGGGGTGGTATGTACACTAAGTCCAGTTTCTTGAAATCAGTGCATGCTGCTTACAAAAATGATCCTAATTTCAGCAAAGGATTTGGAGAGGAAAGGCTCAGGGGGCTGATGCGGTCAGCAAGCATAATCTTCGTTCTCTGCGCGGGCAGGCACAGTGGTCTTCATGTCTGTCAGGAAGGTGAATGAACTTATGGTCAGCTGTCCCAACTTTCATCAACAAACTGAATTGAAATTACAATAGGAAGGCTGCAATATTCAGAAAAACCCTGGTTAATAGGAACTCAACTATCCCAAACCCTCACTAACTAGGAATCTATTGCTGCATAACGAAATACAACACACTTACTGGCTTAAAGCAACACACATGTATTATCTCAGTGTCTGTAGACCGGGAGTCCAGGCACAGCTTAACTGGGCTCTCGGCTCAGGGTCTCGGTGGCTGCAGTAAAGAGTTAGGCAGGGCTGCAGTCTCACTGGAGAAGGATCACTTCCAGGCATACTTGGTTTGTTGGCAGAATTCTGTTCCTTGCAGTTGTAGGACTAAGGGCTTCAGTTTCTTGCTGGGTGTTGACCAGAAACCAGTCTCAGCAACTAGGGGTCACCTGCAGTCTCTGCCAGGTGGGGTTCCTCAGCCTGGCCACCTGCCTCTTCCTGCAAGCCATCAATGCAGGAAAAAGAGAGCCTAGCAAGATGGGTGCCACTGTCTCATGTAACACAGTCCCGTCCCTTCTGCTGTGTTCTCTTGGTTGGAGGCAAGTCACAGGCAGATCCCACCCACACTCAGCAGGAGAATCATACCAGGGCACGAACACAGGAGGCTGAGATCCTGGGGGCCACCCTAGGAGCCTGCCCATCACTCTTTATTTTGCTAGAACTCTACTTAGGCAAAAGCAGCAAATAAGTGAAAACCACCACATTTTTATATCAGGAATTAAGGTTAAAAAAAAAGAAAGCTCCATGGGATATGCTGAGTCTGCCTACATCACCATCTGCAGCTCCCCAAGCTGAACCAGTAAAAGGATGGCTCAGGGTCAAGTCCATTCTGCTCCCCAAATATTCCTTGTAAAGCAGAGAGATGCGCTTGGTCAACAGGGAGTCCTCGCCTTATCCTGTTGTCAATATTTACAAAGCTTTCCAACATTAAAAGGAACATTTTCTACTTAAATATCAATAAACCAGAACATTTAATTGCCTAGAAAATCCCTATTCCTAAAATGTTCAGGGAACCTGAGCCTGCTTGAAAAAAACACAGACAGAGCTTCTCCATCCCATGTTATGGCCAATCATAGACTTGCCACAGGATGAACAGCCACTGAAGGAAGGCTGTCCTCAGGAGCTGGGATTTAGGACAGTCCGAGCCCCCACCTGCAGCCATCCCTTCCTTGGGGCCTTTTTCCATTGCTTTCGCCCACCCAGCGCCTGCCTGGCCTCACGTATGCCCAGCCACTGTGTCAAGACATAATTGACTGAGTGCCTCGGACCAGTCCAGGCTCTACTGAGCCCATCAGGGCAGGAACAATGAGGTGGTACCTCAAAGGAAAAAGGCTATTTCTAAGGCTCATGGTTGATGGACCACACGAACTGTGATTATCATTTTAATTGCAGGGCCACCATGACCTTATATTCAGGGTGGGGATTTCAAAGACCACAAAGCACTCTGCGGACTTAAAAAGGGACCATGGAACGGTCTGTGCTTCAGACTAGAAGGGGCCCATTATGACATCTTTCTTTCTTGGCTTCCACATTGCAATCAGACTCTCCCAGAAAGGAGAGATCTCACCCTCTGTTTCAAGGTCTGATACAAATCCCACCCACTCTGGGCTCTTCTCCCCAAACCTATCTGCATTCCCATTCTCTCCAGGACCCAGCCCCCTCGTCCCACTCCCTTACCCAGAACTCCCTTAGAACTCACTGCTCCTACCTCTGATTTGGCACAAAACCCACAGAATTCTGACAGCTCTTCCTATGGTGTTTTGAGGCGTTAAAAACTCTTCACACTCTATCTCACACTCCCAACGGGACACCCTGTTCTTAACAGGGAAGAAGCGTGCCTTATACTTTGTCGAGATCCCTACAATTGCCAGAGCTCTCTGCACATTGGCAAGATTTTTGCATACATTGTTCTTTGCACTTGGCACATTTGTACTCAAAATATTTCCCCAGTTAAGTTCAATTTTGTAAGCTTTCCAGAGTAGAATACTCACAGCTCCTTTATTTTTTAGAGGAAAGAATATCATTCATATAAAGCCCTTGTACTTGCGCACAGTAAATGCTTAAAACGTGTGAGCTGTTTTCATGGCTTAGAACCCATCGTCATTTCCAACTTGGGGTTCATGGTTTGACATACGAGGACCAAAGCCAAAATATGTGAGCCCTTTCCAATGTTTTGGTTTTTTTGTACGACAGGTATATTGAGGGATAAGGTACACTTAGTGAAATTCACCTAATGAGTGGACAGTTTCCTGAGTTTTGAAAAATGTATACAGTTGCCACACAGCTTCTTGAGCTGTAAATTCCAGCACGTTATAATCAGGAATTCTTCCTCTTGTCTCTGGTCTCATGCACTCTTTGTCTATAATACCCCTGAGTTACTTCCAGGAAAATACCCATTTTCCTCATCTTGGCCAGTCTAGGAGCCACTTCCCAAAATGGCTTTGACCTTGGGTAGCAGCCCTGTTGAGGGAGCAAACCCAGAGTTGGAACAGAGTTTCCCTGCAGAAATCAGGGCCTGGTGTATTTCTAAGAGGCCTCACTTGGTTGCAAGACTATAGATTGTTGTGAGAATGTGGGTGAGTCATAACCAAACCCATATGGATAACTCTCAAATTTGATAGTGGGCCAAGAGGACTGATAGGGCAAAATTTTTCTTTGTAAACACACGTTGAATCCTGTCCCCATTGCCTCACTGTGGGTGTGGCAGGTAGGCTGGGTGGGAGCATGGGCTGCAGAGCATTAGGGCAGGGACAATGTCCTGTCCTTCCTTATGTCCCCAGCACTCAGCACAGCTCATGCTGATGTCTGTCTGTTGAGTGGCTGAGTGAGTGGTCTTGGGTTGGAGATGGGATGAGACTATGCTGTCTCGGGGTAGACTTACCCGTCACTTGCAGGTATCTGAAGACAGTGGGGAGAAGCCCCACCAGCGGGGGCCCTGTCTCTGCTCTCACACGGGGCCCATCCCCTCCATCCCAAGTAACCTCAACAGCCTCCTCACTTCTGTGCCTGCAGAACTACTTTGAGAGCTACCTGGCTGTTGCCTCCACTGTCCCCTCCGTGCTGTGCCTGGTTGTGAACTTCCTGCTTGTCAACAGGTAGGCCACCTTCCTCCCTCTCCCAGGCCCCCGATCTTCACCTCCAGCCTTATCTGCTCCCCCTTGGTCCATGGCTGTTTCTCTTCTGCCGACTTAAATGTGGCCACGGAATTAGGCAAGGCTTTCTGAAAGCAGTCAGAAGTTAAGAGCCTGGCACCCCACCACTCTGGCTCTCACTGTATGGGACAGGTCACCTCATGCTCAGTGCTGAGCTGGCAACCCAGCTTATGAGTCGATCACTCACAAGGGGATCAGTGGGTGACTTCTGACACTGGATTTGTGAGGGGCTAGGAGAGAGCCTCCATCTGGATGCACTGTGAAAGAAGGAATGATTTAGGAGATGGCTCGTGGCCATTCAACCCCACTGGGTGACTAACGCCCTCCTCCCCTTAGGTTTACAGGGGTAACAGCCTGGGCTGCTTTGCCTGCTTTTCTCCTAAGCTATCATCAGCTGATAACCGTTATGACTCAGAAACCTGGGCATCTCTTGGGCAGAGCCTACTGAAACCTTGGGTCATTGGTGGCAAACCTGTTTTACCCAACTCTGCTCAGTTTGCAGTGACTGCCTGCATCTCTGCTTGAACAGGATTCTAAAGCAAGTCTGGCCTCAGGGAGTGTGCTGTGATTGATTAGTGATGTCTGCTCTGAGTCCAGAAGGAGAGAGGGCAGCACGTGTGCCTCATGTGTGCTAAGCCTGAATAGACCAGTCTTTCCAAACATACTATGTTATAGGGTTATTGTAATTATCTGTTGTTGCACAAAAATGATCCCAAAGCACAGTGGCGTAAAACACTAACAATACTCAAAATCTCTCATGCTTCTGGGAGTCAGTGGGCTCAGCTGGCTACTCTGGCTGGATGTCTCTCATGCGGCTACAGACAGTTAAGGCCAGAGCTGCCAGGCCTCTGCAGGGCACCTGTCTCTGTCTGTCTCAGTCTCTTCCTTTCCCCTTGATCTCTCACAGTTTGGCCTCAGGTAGTAGGACTTTTCATATTGTGGCTGAAGAGCAGGTTCTCCAAGAGAGCAAGGCAGAAGCTACAAGGCTTTTGGAACCTAGTCTCTGCAGTCACTCCCTGTCCCTTCTGCCAAGGCAGTCCCCAAGCCACTCAGTTTCAAGGGGACATAGACTCCACCTTCCAACGGAAGGAATGTCAAAGAATTTGCATACCTCTTAAAACCAAAGTGCAGGCTGGAAGAGCAAGAGGAAGAGTGGTCTTATAACCTGGGGGCCGTAAGCCAGCTGCCTCTTTGCTCACACCTGTCCCTGCCTGCCCCCGCACTCAGGAGCTGCAGCCTCCAGAGGCCCCGCCTAGAAGGAGGTGGGGAATGGAGCAGGGCCCGGGGTTCCCTCAGCACTGCCAGCCCCTGAGGGCAGAGCAGAGCCCCTGGCACTGACTTGGATGAGAAGGCATGAGGAAAGGAAGGGGCTGCAAGAGGAGGAGGATGAGGAAGAAGTGTCAGAGCCACGGCAGTGTGCAGCCACTTGGCCTCTCATGGCTCTCTCTCCTTCGCAGGCCCCTCTCATGGTCCTCTGTCCACTTGCTCTGCTGGCCGTGGGACGGGGGTTTGTCCAGCTGAGATAGCGCAGGCTCACATACATGAGAGCTCCTGCCTCCTTCTACATCTGGAGTCACTGTGGTGTAACAAAGGGGTAACGCCTGGTGAGCCCCTGATTATACCACTTAGGATGCACAGCAACCCAGGAGGGAGGCTGTGAGGTTACCTGTTTTCCAAGCGCAAGTTAGGCAATGTCCCAGGACCACAGGGCCAGTAAAGGGCGACCCTGCTGGGGTCTTACCCAGCACTGCCCCCTCTGCAGTCATGAGGTCCAGCGGGACAGGAGCCAGTGGGGACTGGGGATCAGCAGTGGCAGGGAAGGCTCAGCCTCAAGGCTCTGGCTGAATAATCTCTAATCATAGCAATTAACACTCTGAGCACTCATAGGCCTTGGAGGCATTCTCCTTTAATCGTCTAGCAGGCTAGAGCAGGAAATTTATTCTTCTGTTTTACTGTTAGGAAATCAGGCTGACAGAGGTGACCTGTCCAAGGTCATGTAGCCATTAAGAGGGTGGAGCCAGGATTGGAGCTGAGACCCTTCTCCTCCTACATCTGTGCTTAGAACCTCTGGGCCACCTGCCCCTCAGTTCCCCAGCTTTGCCCAGTCCTTCCCTGTAGCCAGAGCCTTGCCTCAGACCCTACAAGTGAGAGCCCGTCTCTGCCCTGGCTTTAGGGTACTGGAAAGAAAGAGGTGGTTAAGAAGGTCTGGGTCTGTCTACAGTGGGGACTGTGGGCCATCCGGCAGCTGCCCTCCCAAGGATGGCTGGGAGCTGTCTCTGAGGGCTCAGCATGACAGGGCATCCTCCAGAAGGGTCCAGCCCACCCCACCCCAGGGCCTGCCCTAGCCCTTTCCCCGCCCCAGGAGAGGGGTGAGGGCAATGTGGAAAATGCTCCCAGTCTGTTTCTGGGCTGTGGGAAGATGGCCTGGGGCTAAATTGTTTTTTATTTAACGTGTGAGATTGAAATGTCTCCTTTTCTCCTCTCCCGGAGAACCCTGGCTTTCTCTAACTGGCTCATCCATAATCGCCAAGTGTTTTATTATGTTAAATCTGTAGCATCATAAATACTTATGAGGAGGATTTACATTTTGGAGACTTATGAAGAAATCAGTCCCCTGGGGTCCTGAGCCCTCATGAGTGGAGTGTGGGGAGGGAGCTGACAGCCTGAGTACAGCTGGCAGCCCTCTCCAAGAATCTCATGTCACTGTGACCTGCCCCAGCATCCTGTCACCTCAGCCATCCCCTGCTATCCCTTGTCCCTGAGCAGAACCACCAACCCCAGGGTAGCACTTGTCTAGACTTTCCCTAAAATTGCAACAGTGTTACCACCCCCTGGGTCACTGTTGGGGCTCAGATGGGAGAGGCAGAGAGTAAGGCAGTGTACCCCCATCAGTGGATGTGAGACGGGCTTGGATGGGCACATTTCATAAAGCTTCACTAGCATTGAAAATAGCCCCAGGCAAGATCCTTGAGGGCCTGGAGCCCATGCTCAGAGGCTCCAGCCAAGAATGGGTTCTGCAGCTGCTAATTAGCAGGCAAAGAGGAGACCTGTGCAGGTGCGGGACCTCATGGGGAAGCAGAGGCAGAGTGGGGCACTGCGTTGCTTTTGTAATGCATTGGGTGTTTACCTCCTCCTCTCCCACTCAGCCCTCATCTCCCCGTCTTGGGGGTGCCTGGGTAAGAAGCCCCCCAGCTCTCGCCACAGCAGCTTTCCTGTTCGAGCAACTATTTACCTTTTCGTGACAGGCATAGGGGAGCTTCCATGATGCCAGCCACCTTCCTGGGGTGGCCTTTTTCTGCACTGCTTCTGTGAGGAGGTGGTGAGAGGCAGAGGCCGTTCCCAAGGCTGGCTGGAATCTCTGCTGATGTTTACAGCTGTCGCCCTGCCACGCTGAGGGGGGCAAGAGGCAGAGAGCGACAGGGAGGTTGAGGCCCAGCGTGCACTGCTGATACCCCTTGCTTGTCAATTTGTGTGTCCAGCAGATACTTAACAGGTACCTGCCAGGCCCTGTGCCAGCCCTGGGGGTGGGAACGAGACAGGGCCCTGTCCTCACGGTGCTTCTCATGTCTCCTAGTCTGTCCTCAACCTTTTTCTTGCCCTGAGGAACTGCTAGAATTTTTGGGCATTTGTTCCCAGGCTCTCTCTCCACTTGAATTTTTTCAGATTTAGACTCATAAACTGGAAGAGACCTGAACATTCTCTTGTCCCACTGCTTCTTTTTCAGGATGAGGAACTGAGATTGAGAAAGGTCAAATATTTGCTTGGGGTCACACAGTGAATTGGTGGCAGGGTTGGCAGGGCTTCTACATCCTGACTCAGTCTCTGAGCCCCTGTGGCTCTTATCTTTGGGGTGCGTGGGGAAGCTCCAGCAGCTGGGAGAGTGGGGGGCACTGTATGATAGGCTTGAGTGTATAGGATCACCTAGAGCATCAGAGGTAAGGCCTGACTACCAGCCTCCAGGGCACCTGGTGTGCACTTAAAATCGATACTCTGGTCCCCCTGGGGTCTAGGTGCTCCACCTGGCTGCCCACCAGCTCCTGCCCAGGCTGAGGCCCCTGCAGACCCTAGGAAGTTATGTCTTGCTGTGAAGTTCCTCAGAAACAGACCCTGGAACAAGAATTCAAGTGCAAGTAGTTTATTTGGGAGGCCAAGGTAGGAGAGTGGGGAGACCAAGAAGGAATGGCAGCCAATAAAGGATGCATTATCAAGCCAGCTCCCACAGAAGGTGGCCCAGCTTCACCTGCCCAGAACTCTGGCTGCCAGTGTGGAACACACACCCAAGGAGGATGGAGCTGGGTATTTATCCACCCACTTCCCCAGCATTGGTTGAACGCTGCTCTTGGGAAGTATTGATTACCCGTCACTTGCAGCCTGCTTCCTGGTAAGAGGGGAGGGCATGTGGGCAGGGCACCCATAGCCCGGAGGTGGAGTTTCCGACCATGTCACTCCCTACCTGGAAACCCTGATGTGCCTCTTTGTGTTGAGTGGCACTCTTGGTAACAAGTAAAAGAGACACAAAAAGGATATTCTCATTCTTTCCCTGGAAAGTTAAAGTCAGGCCTGCCTTCATAATTGGATCTAGGGGAGTGCAAACATTCCCCAGGGCTCTCCTCACCCACTCTCCCTGGGCTCTGTGTGCATCTGCCTGGCTTCATCCCTAATGTGGCCTCTCCCCATGCAGCTGGCCAGCTGGTGACCAGCAGCCCCCGACACAGTCATAGCAGATTGCCAGCTTCTCTCCACCTTTGAGTCCAGGGACGACCCTGCCTGGGTCACATGCTAATCCCTAATCCAGTCCAGTGGCCAGTGGCGTGGGACACTCTGATCGCCCCAGACTGGGCCACGTGCCCTCATTTGTGGCTGGATTGGTGTGGACAATATGACTGGCCACCTCCGCAGGACAACTTGGCATGGAAGGAGTGCTCCTGAGGGGCAGGATGCTGGTAGACAAAGACTGCATGCCCACTCCACACCTCACCCTGAGCATCAAGTCTTGGCGTTTACCAGGTGGACAAGGCCCTCCAGGGCAGGGCTCTGTGTCTGTCCAGCCTCCTCCACTCCAATCTCACCTGCAGCCAGAGTCCATTTCAATTCCCTGAATGTGCTACGCTCTCTCTCATAAGATATGTGCACTTAGATCCAGACACATCTTACACTACAGCTTAAGTATCGCCTCCAAAAAGCCTATGAGATGCTCAGGGTGGGTTTTGTGCCCCTCAAATGTGTCCAGGATGTGCTGTGGCCCTGCTGATGGAGCACTTTGCACACTGAAACAAAATACTTGTCCATCTGTCCTGTGTTCCAGATGTCCTGTGTCCCAGGTGTCCAGCACAGTGCTGGACACACAGTAGTTTGGCCATCCATTTGTGGAATGAACACACCAGAGAGGAGGCGTGTTAGCAGACAGCCATGCGCTGGGGCTCAGCAGACCTGGGTCCACATCCCAGCTCCCCACGGACTCACACCACAACCTTGAACTATCCCTTCACTTGGGCTTCCTTCTACCCCTGACAAAGCAGAGGCAGCACTGGCTCTCCCTTCAGCCAAGGATTGGAAGGAAACTCAAATAGCCTGGGGCCACAAAAGCACTTCAAAAAAATTCTTTCCTGCCTTTCATGCTCATCATTTCGCACCTATTTATGTACATATTATTTCTTTCTACCTTTCAGGTCTTTCCTTTTCATCCAAAGGAAGTGTGTATATAACTAATCTGGCTTTTCTCCTAGCCCTCACCCACTGGTTAGCAGGAAACTTAACAAAACATCCAATCCGGTTTAAAGCTTAGTCTAATCTGATGATTTAAACAGCCCCTTCAAATGATGTTCTCTCTCCCTGGAATAAAAATTCAGTTTCTCAGAGAGCCAGGCTTCCCTGCTTCTGCCTGCAGTCAGTGTCTTGGCGGGTTGGGGGCTGGGAGGGGTGTACGCACATGCAGAAGTGGAGTAGGGATTGGGGGCTGGCTTTGGGCTGCACGAGCTTAGCATCAGCTGCTGTCCATGACAATTGAGACCATCACAGGGGCATCCTTCTGCCCTGGCCTCCTGTTCTGGACCACCTAGATTTCTTTCATTCCAGGGGAGGGAGTAGACTGTCACTCTGAGAACACAGACTGCAGTCAGACCTCCTGGGTTCACAGCTGACTGACCTTGAGCAAGTTCCTTAGCCTCT
Source organism: Camelus dromedarius (assembly GCF_036321535.1). Taxonomy (NCBI): domain Eukaryota; kingdom Metazoa; phylum Chordata; class Mammalia; order Artiodactyla; family Camelidae; genus Camelus; species Camelus dromedarius. Next base: position 32,689,583 of record NC_087443.1, on the reverse strand, counting down.
CTGAGCCCGGTTTCCTTATCTATATATGTGGGATAGGTAAGAATACCTATTTTGTAGAGCTGGTGTGAGAGTTCAATGAGTTAGCATTTAGAAAACACTTAGAAGAGTACTTGGCACAAATTAAGTGCTGTCTGAGTGTGTGCTGTGGTAACAGTGACGACAGGGTGATGACTTTCTTCCGTTCTCCCTCCTCTCCTCCCCCTACTGCTAAGTCTGGGGGGAAGGAGGCCCAGTGGGTGGTTGCTCTGTTTAACACTAGACAAAGCCAGTGGGAGCTCAGCCCTGTGGCAGGAGAACCAGGGGTCTTGCCTCAAGAACCCTCATGTCCTGTCTTTGAACCTTACAGCAAGATGGAAAGAAGCAGCATCCAACAGCATTTGCCCTGAGCTGAGCACTGCTCCCTGGCTCTATATCCTCCCCTCCGGAGACCCTCACAACCACCCCTTCAGGGAGATTGATTCTCCTTTCTGTTGTACAGATGTAGAGGCTGAAACCAGAGTGATTGAGTTGCTTATCCAAGGCCACACAGCCTGAGAGCTCAGAAGGCAGGATTCAGCCCCAGGCCTCCTGACTGCATAGTGGACGGTCCCAGCTACTGAGCACACCTGCATCATTTAAGAATGTTCACCAACCCCGGCCTGGCATGATGCCCAAGGGAGTCTCTAACCACTTCCAGTATCCTCACTTTAGGGTTCCAATTCATGTCCGTGTGCTGGCCTCGCTGACTGTCATGCTGGCCATCTTCGTGGTGATGACTGTGCTGGTGAAGGTGGACACCTCCTCCTGGACCCACAGCTTCTTTGCTGTCACCATCATCTGCATGGCGATCCTCAGTGGCACCTCCATCATCTTCAGTAGCAGTGTCTTCGGCATGACTGGCTCCTTCCCTATGAGGAATTCCCAGGCTCTGATATCAGGTGAGAGCTGGGGTCCAGACAGCTTATCAGGTCTGTCCACCTTGGAGTCATTGAAAGGAGACAGAGGTGAGCATGTGGTAGCCCTTCCAGAAAAGAAAATGAGTGTTAGGCGTGTCTCCCTGATCAATTATTGTGTAGCAAAGCACCCCAATACTTAGTGGCTTAGAAAAGTAACAGTCATTTCTTTTCCTCACAAATCTGCAGTTTACTGGAGTTGGCGGGGCCAGTTCTCCTCTGCTCCACGAGGTGTCAGTCAGGATAGCTCACCTAGGGCTGGAGGACCCACTTTCAAGATGGCATGCTCACCTGGCTGGAAAGGGGGTGTGGGCTGTTGGCTGGAAACTTAGCCAGGGGTGGGGCTGGGGCCCAGGTTCCTCTCCATGTGGACCTCACCATGGCCACTTGGGCTTCCCCATGGCATGGTGTCTGGGTCGCAAGAACCAGCATCCCAAGAGACCCAGGCAGAAGCATTATTTCCTTTGATGACTTAGCTGTGAAAGACATTTAGGGTCACTTCCACTATAGCTGTAAGTCCACCTGGATTCAAGGAGAGAAAACACAGACCACCACGTCTCAGTGGGTGGGTATGAAAATCATACTGTGAAAAGAGCAGGTGGGAGGGGACACGTAGCTACAGCTGCTTTTGGAAAATACAATCTGCCTACCAAGTGCATTTCCTGAACCAGTGTTCCTCTCTTTCCTCCCCTCCCCCCCCCCACCTTTCTCCTGTCCCCTCCCCTTCTCTTTATTTTTCCTTTCCCTGACCTTGTCCCTCTTCTTTTCTCCTTCTTTCCCCTCTTCTGTCTTTCTGTCTTTTCTTCCTCTCTAATTTTATAGAAGATCAACTATGTGTTGGAGATTCAAAGATGACAAGACTCAGCCTCCCAGGAGCTGATAGCCTAGTAATAAACTCCTCCATTACCCTGAACTTTGGCATTTTATGGGGGTGCCGATGTGTGACTTGGGTCAGCTCCTTTAACTGAAATTTTAATGCTAACCTGTCTGTTGTCTTGACCTTAGCAGTTCTGTTCTCTGACACAGATGTCTCAACAAGATAAAAGCGAGCTGGTCAGTAAGAATCTGGGCTTTCCCAGGAGACCACCACCCCTTAAAAAAAGACTCAGCTGCTCTGTTCAGTGTCTCTGCATATCTGTGTTGTGTGCAGGAGTGCTGTAAGCATTTGCCCACTTGAGAAGAATTTTGCAAAGAATCTGCTCTGTGCCCATTAATTGCTAATGAAAAGTAGTATGTGACAGGGATGACAAACACTAAAAGTGTATATCCCCTCCCCATTCCCACAGCAGTGCCAGACATCACTAATTGATCTGTATCTTTCCTCCTAAGCTTCTAAATCCTTCTCAGCATAGCCCTGGAGACAGTTATTATCAACAGAGCAGAGTTCAGATTTGAGCTCAAATCTGTTTGACATTTTTGATATAAGATTGGGCTTCTGGCTATATCCTAGGAGAAAACCTTTGGGCCTAAAATAGAATAAAAGTGGACTCATTGCTAAGTTTCCTGAGTACAATCCACATGCCCCTAGCAAAGCTTCAAGAAGGGCATGCCTAGGCTGAGGGAAGTGGCCACCAAACATTGGATTTAATCTCCTCTGTTACCCTGATCTCAGAGAGAAGTTCTTTCCCCTCATCTCCCTCCATCCTGCTGGAGGATGTATTTTTCAGTATAACAACCTTGCTGGCTACCTCTCCAGGAGTCAGTGACCAAACACACCGTTTATGTTGGCAAGGGGCCCTTCACGTTCATCTGGCCTCCCTCGAATCTTCCAGAGGAGACTTCTGTGACTTTAAGAAAGTCCATTTTTGAAAAAGTGGAGAAATCTAGTCCTCACACTTCAGTGTTAATTACCCTGGGTCCTAAGCCCTCGTCATCAGTGAGTGCAGTCCCCAGTGGGTGCCCACCACCCTGGAAGATCCGAGGTGCCTTGATCTCCCACTGGCCCCAGCGCCACCCACCAACCCCCGTTGTTTTCTGTCCAGAGGAGCCCATCTGTGAATTCTGTGTGTGGAGGCATCTGAGGAACAATTCATTTGTTTTGTACTGGTGTTTTTTTAAGCCCCTTATTTGCATATATTTCCATAACTGATGAGATAAAAGTAGGGAGTCATGAAGGATGAGCTCCCGGAGGCCTGGTTTGTTGTTGATGATAATATTGTAAATTCTCTACAAGTTGGGAAGAGAGAGAGGAAAATCAATAGGCAGTGATGCTAAGATCTCTTCCCTGGGGCAGCGGGGAAATGTCTTACTGAGTTTAACTGCAGTTCTTACAAAACACCCAGGTGGGGATTACAGCTTCTCAGAAGTTGGCACCCTCTTGGCAAAGGGTTTACCCTGTTGTTGCTGCTTTGATGTAGGAAGGACAGAAATATCCAAACACCTCATTGGGAATCTGAGAAGATTTATATGGCACTTCTCAGTGCCAAGCACTATTCTACTTTACATGTAATGATCCTTTTAATCTTCGTATCTGCCCTAGGAGGTTGGTCTTAACATCCCCATTGTACAGATGAGGAAATGGAGGCACAGAGAGGTTAAGTGACTTGCTGAAGGTCACACAGCTAGAAGTGCAAAAGCCAGGATTGGCCTCAGATGTTTTGATTCTAGGGTCTATGTTCTTAATCACTATGCTAACTTTCATATCTTTGCCCTCCCTTCAAATCCCAACCTCCAGTCCCACCCAGGCTAATAGAACTCATATGGAGAAGACTGGGGAGCAAAGGGCCATGGGCCGTTCCCTGCAGAGCCACAGAGATGTCGGGCAGAGTGTGGGTGAGGCAGTGAGGAGGGGCTTCGTGGTGGGCGAGGGCCTGAACTGTCCCTCTCCGCCTTCTGCTCCAGCAACACTGGGCAGAAAAGTGGTGCCTGGTCAGAGCTGCCACGCAATGACAAAGCAGTTCATACCCCCATGGACCAGTTTGCTGTTTGCAGTCAGTGGCCTTCTTACCTCTTGGAAAATCAATATCCTGATCCTCTAATGCAGGCAAATCCATCCATGCAGCCAACTAACCCTGTATTCACCAGGCACTTACTGTGTTGATCCCAGTGGACTTTCCACATATTCAGTGTTTTTTTCCGCTCACTGTCTCCATTTCCATCCCACTACAGTCTCATGGGGAGAGGGGATAGGACAAGTGTTAGCCCCATCTTCCAGGAAGATAAACAGAGGCAGAGAGGAGTAATGATCTGCTCACATGTGTACCATGTGTAAGCTTTGACTCAAGGCCAGCACCACTTGACTACCCACAGTTGTCAGGGTTCAACAGAGAAGAAAGACAGCTCTGCTTCCCAGAAGTGACTGTGTGATTGTGGCAAAGAAGGGGGCTGGCACCCCAATCCCAAGAGATCATTTACAAAGAGGAACTAAAGGCCATGGAGCTAGTTCCTGGGGAGCAGTTGCTCTACCACTTGTTTTGTGGTGGCTCCCACACCCCTAAAAGTCCTGTGGAGGTCCAGGAGGCGGTGTCCCTCCCAGGACAGAACAGTGTGTGTGCCATGCTCCCTAAGGGCATCATCCAATATGGCATCTTAGAACTTGCCTGGAAGAGCATGCCCCAAGCTGATTGACACCTCACCAGGAATTGCCCTTCATCATTGCTCCTAACCCCTAATTTGGGACTGGAGGGACAGGACTTTTCATTCTCACCTGGAGAAAGGCCTTGTCACCAGAATCTAGCCCTTTATCCCCACACGGAGGTAGGGCCATGCCAAAGCCCTTTCCCTACCCAGCTCCAGAAACCAGCTTTTATATGTGGAATAAAAGGTAGGTTCTCATTAAAAAAAAAAAAAAGCAGCTAGCATTTGTTGAATGCCCACTATGTGCTGGGCCCTTTCTGAACATCATCTCAGTCCTGAAAGCAGCTACGCCAGGCAGGTGTCATTGTCGCAAATTTATTGATGAGCAAACTGTGGTCCCAAGAAGTCACATTAGCCCCCAGGTCACAAGAGCAAGTGGCAGAGTCAGGTGTCAGATGTACATCTGTTTGGCTCCTGGCCCCATGGGTCCGCTCGGCTAGGTTGTGCTGCCTCCTCTATTAAGTAGCAGAGAAAGGTGTGGTGTCACATGGGCCACGTGTCAAAGCCATTGGCAGAAGAACACATGCCATGTGGTGGGACAGTTGCATGCATGGGAGCGTGTGTATGCATGCAAGAGTGTACGATAGCGTGGTGTGAGCATATATGAGTATGTGTATGTGTGAGAGTGTGTGGTAGTGTATGTGTGTGTGATAGGGTATGTGTGCAAGCATGTGAACTTGTATAAGAGTGTGTGATAGCATGCTGTGTGAGTATATGAGCATGTGTATGTGTGTGAGTCTGGGTGTGTGCACGCGCGTGCACATGGGTACGGTGCCACATCTGCTGTGGGGTACAGGGTAAGCTCCGCGAGCTCCTGGGTGGACAGCACAGGGGTTTCTAGCTGGGAAGGACACCCCGGATCGCCAGCCTCGCTCGGAGGCAGGGGCAGGGCCATGCTAGGACAGGCCCTGAGCCTCTTTCCACGGTAGGTGGTGGGTGGTCCGGGCTGAGAGCAGGGAAAGCCCCTCTGAGATGTCTGGCCCTGGAATCTAAAATGCCTGACCCACTAGGGGTCAGTAAAGAGAGATGGAAGGTCAAGGGTCAGAGGTGAAACCCGGAAGCAGTTGGAACCTTGGAGGCCACTTGCCGCCTCAGGCAGCAGCCTCATTGCCAGCCCAACAGGGAGGAGCTGGGCTCGGGACACCCTTGTCGGGTCAGAAAGCTCAGGGCTGCCGGACCACTCGGTGTCTGCCAAGGCCTCAGGGTGCTGTGAGGCCTGCGGCGTTTTTCTCAGCATGGAGAACTTTTATTTTGGTTCTGTGAAGCCCGAGCAGAGAGGGCAGGCCTGAGACTAGGGAGGCCGGCCCCGGCCTGACCGCGTGTGGTGTCCCACGCTCTCCGCAGGAGGAGCCATGGGGGGCACCGTCAGCGCCGTGGCCTCGCTGCTGGACCTGGCGGCGTCCAGCGACGTGACGGACAGCGCCCTGGCCTTCTTCCTGACGGCGGACGTCTTCCTGGCGCTCTGTGTCGGGCTCTACCTGCTGCTGCCGCGTCTGGAGTACGCCAGGTGAGGCCCGCCGCACGCTGTCCCCGTCCCTCGCGTTCTGTGGAAGCTGTACCTTTATACCATCTACGCGCGGTCTTCTGGCCTCTAATTAGAGGTCGTGTTTGTTTCCTGGTTTGCTGCCATCTCCCTGCTGGAAGGTGATTCCCCCTGAGGGCAGAAACTGTGCATTTTGTTTGCTGCTGTATCTGCTGTACCCCTGCCTCAGGCTGTGCCTGGCTCCTGGTAGTTGCCCAGCAGGTTGGCTGGGCTGGTGGGTGTGAGAAGTGGGCTTTGTGCCGCAGCCCCAAGCGACTGGGGTCTGCACGTTTTCCATGACAGAGGGCAGGTGGCCGAGGTAGGACCTGAGGCCCCATAATGGTGAGTAGTAGTTCCTTGCTCTGCGCTCAGCCCAGCCTGAGGGGATGTCGCTCTTTTAAAGCTTACACACCTGTTCCTTGTCAGGGGCAGCACTGTGACTTGTCATGACTTCCCACCACTTGCGAGAAAACCCAGCTCAGAGAGGTTGACATACTTGCCTGAGTTCCACAGCCCATCCACAGCAGAATCAGGATTTGAGCCCAACTCCAAACTTGGGTTTTTAACTCCTGTCTCTCGGGGCCTCTCTCTACCCTGCAGGATCTCTTGCCTTAGCCTCTCTCCTGTTTTCTCTCTCTCTCTCTCTCCTTCCTCCTTTTTCTTTCTTGCTTCCTCCTGCTCTTGAAAAAACAACCCTTGACTTGTTCTTGCATGTTATTCTTTTCAGTGCCTGTTCATATCCATTGTCTTATTTGATGTGGGAAAGGCAGGCATTATCTCCCCCATTTTGCAGGTGAAGAAACTGAGACAGAGAAGGCCTGGTGATTGGCCTGTGGTCCCATGTGTGCCAGCGGGTCCTGGCTCTGCCCACCCCACGGGGGCTTGTTTGGTGTGTTGGCACTGAGCTAAGCAGTTGATGCGTACATTTTTTTCACTTAAGCTGTATGACAATCTTGTGCAGTTTTTACTGTATTTTCCCATTTTATCGATGAGGAAACTGAGGCTTTGGAGCATTAACAGATATGCCCAGGTTGCTCACCTGCTGAGTCATAGGCAGGCGTTGGAACCCAGTGCTGTTTCCACTGCATCATGCTGCATCCCTGGCTTGCGACAGCCAGCTCCTTCCTCACCACTCATTCCTCCTGTTCCTGTGAGAGTTGCCTTGTTAATCCCGAGTCCCCTGCCTTCACCAGAACCCCAACTCTGCTGGGGCAGGTTGCTCTCCCCAGTTAGAGGATTGTTGTAACTTCAGCTGGCCTCCGTGACCTTGGGGGGATAAAAGGGGACGGAGTGATGATACCGTGTTCCCACTACCAAGGTGGCTACAGACCCACGCGCCTGCCTGTCCCCTCCCCTGCCCCTTCAGGGCTGTCATCAGAAACTGCCCAGTTGTGCTGCAGGATAATGTCCCTGTGATTCACGGTCCCCCCACCCCACCCCATATACTGCCTGGCACCGTGTCAATGTTGATTAAATTATTCTGAGTCACTGAATAAACAGTAGGCAGAAGGTTCCCACCACTTCTGTTGTTTCCCTGTGTCCTGTTTCAGAGAGCCTCACACGAGCTCTTTCTGGTGGGGTGGCCAACCTTCCTTGTTTGCCTGGGACTGAGGGGCTTTCAGTGCTAAAACCAGGACAGGTTCACCCTAGCTTTTGGTCTCATTGAGCAGGCCAGAATCCTTTCCAGATGAGCATGTGAGAGAGAGAACACCCAGGGCTCTGCCAGCCCATGGAAGTTTCTATTTCTTTGTTGAGTAACACCTTGGTCAAGATTTCTGGGTTTACAGAGACTCATCTGAGGACGGAGCTTTGCAGCTGTGCTCCCAGAGCTGCTCATACTAAATCTTACTGAAAAGGTAGCCACAGGTGCTGCACCCAGGAGGGCTAGACTGGGCTTCCCCAGCCCACTCAGGACAAACTGAGCCTCATGTAGTTTTGGAGGCTGCTGACTACAGTAGGGTGAGATGGGACAGTTAGATGTGGAAGAACTTATGAGGAAGAGCTTCGACCAGAGGAACTTGGTGGGGAGCTTCCTCAGGGCAGACTAAGGCAAGAACCTAATGCCGAGCAGAAAGGGAAGTAAGATAGTCCTTTCCTTAAATAGTGATGGGGAAGGTTTAAGGCCCAGCTCAGCATCACATGGAAAAGTAATACTGGGGAGGAATCCTCCCACTGAGTCACATGTTAGCAATCTGTAGGCTTTTAGGATGGGAGGACTGGCAGGGTTCTTAGAAGCTTACAGCTACAGAACCCCTCCATTTTATAGAGGAGGAAACTGAGGCCCTAAGAGAGGAGTACCATGCTTAAGGTCACAGGGAGAGGCAGAAGTAGGGCTGAAACCAGAACTGATATCACCTACCTACAGTTCTCTCCCTCCCCACGTCAAGTCTTCTGCTTGAAGTATGTTAATACAGTTAGCTTACGTCTCCTGGTTTTTAGGCGCCCAAGGCTCAGGTCACACAGCAAGGCAGAGATCCAGGCTTTTCAACTTTGGTCAGAGTAGCAGAAATTGAAAAAAGCTGATCATATTCAGTGTTGAGGATATTGGGGAAGAGACACTTGTATAGGCTTATCAGCTCTTTCAACAATTATGTTTTGGAGGGTTATTCCGTGACTGGAGATTTAGCTGAAAACAGCTAAACATGTCCTTGCCCCAAGGAGCTGTCCTCTGTTGAAGGAGACAGATGATAAACCAGTCACCTAACACAATGATTATAAATTATGGCCAGTTCTTTGAAAGAAACAGCTCCCTTCATGGAGATTGAAGGGTCAGGTTACTTTAGTTAGGGTGGGTAGGTGGTACAGAGCAGAGATAAATTGGTTCTACCTACTGTAGAGCAGTTTATCAATATCTATCAAAAATTGTAAAGTACAAACCATGTGATCTAGCAGTTCTAGAAATCTGCTCTACTGGAATACTAGCATAGGTGTGCAAGAATTTGTGTATAGGGATAGTCATTGCACCATTATTTGTAGTAGAGAAAAACTGGAGCTAACCTAAATGTCCATCATTAGGGGAGCAGTTACATTGTATATCCATACAGTGACATACCCTGCAGTGTAGAGACAGAGAGCCATGTGTCTCCGGGTGAAAGGATGGCCACAAGATACGGTTCTTTAGGCAGTTGTCTGTATGCATGTATGTATAATAGCTATGCATGTATTTAGGTAGTTATGTAATGTATTTATATATGTTAGTTATATACTTAGGAATTACATGGTTGGAAAAAGTCTTATAGTGTATATATATAGTTTGATCCCACTTTTGCTTAAGAAATGTAACTGTGTGTGTGGTGTTTGCACATGCATGGAGCAATATACATAAGATTTTTTTTGGCAGGAGGTGGTGGTGATTAGGTTTGTTTGTTTGTTTGTTTAATGGAGGTACTGGGGATTGAACCCAGGACCTCATGCATGCTAAGTACACACTCTACCACTGAGCTATACCCTCCCCCGGCACCAGACTTTTAATGGTCAGTGCCTCTAAGGAATGAGGCCAGAGGTAGGGGGTGAGAATTCTTATTTACCTATGTCATTCCTCTTCTGCATTATTTGGGTTCATCACATCAAGCATGTGTTACTTTTATAATTTAAGATTTTAAATTACTCTGATAATTTAAAAAATAAATGCTACTTTATCTCCACCCCCTCCCCCCCCCAAAAAAGAACCTAACAAAAATAAGTAAATAAGTGAGCCAAGACTGGAGCCCAGGCACGCCATGCAGTGACCAGTGCTGGTTTCCTCTGTCCCTGCTCGTGGCACGGCCACCACCACAGGACAATGCACTGGAGTCCAGCCTTCCAGGCTGCACCAGGACAGGCAGGCCAGGGACAGTGTGGGCCTCCCTCTGGCTGCCCTGCCGCACATGTGTCATCTGAGGCATCCCAGGACTGTGGGCCATCGGGAGTTTAGGCTTTACCTGCTGGACCTGAAGATCCCCCCCCACCTTGTCCCTGGAAATCCCAAGGGACCCTGCTTTCCAGGCCCTCTGACCACTAGCCTCTCCCCTGCAGGTACTACATGAGGCCTGTTTGGCCGGCTGTGTTTTCTGGTGACGAGCAGATGCCCCAGGATTCTGCCAACCCCCCTTTGGTGGTCCCGGGATCCAGTGACTCCCCAACACCACCTCTCCGCCCCATCCTGAAGAAGACGGCCGGCCTGGGCTTCTGCATCATCTACCTCCTCTTCATTACCAGCCTCATCTTCCCTGCCATCTCCACCAACATCGAGTCCCTCAACAAGGGCTCAGGCTCGCCGTGGACCACCAAGTTCTTCGTCCCCCTCACCACCTTCCTCCTGTACAACTTTGCCGACCTATGCGGCCGGCAGATCACAGCCTGGATCCAGGTGCCAGGACCCAAAAGCAAGGTGCTCCCAGGGCTCGTGCTCCTCCGGACTGGCCTCGTCCCCCTCTTCATATTCTGCAACTACCAGCCCCGCGTCCACTTGCAGACAGTGGTCTTCCAGTCTGATGTGTACCCAGTGCTCTTTACCTCCCTGCTGGGGCTCAGCAACGGCTACCTTAGTACCCTGGCTCTCATCTACGGGCCCAAGATCGTGCCCAGGGAGCTGGCCGAGGCCACAGGGGTGGTGATGACCTTTTACCTGTGCTTGGGCTTGGTGCTCGGCTCAGCCTGCTCTACTCTGCTTGTGCACCTCATCTAGGAGAGGGCGATGACTGGACCTCGGTGCCACACAATGCCTGGGAGCCTGGGCGAGACAGGGAGGAAGTGCCGGGAGGGCTCAGGCAGCCTGTGGGAAGCCTGGAGTTGGGCTCTGCAGAGAGCAGAGCATACCCAGGCCTCATTGTTCCCAGGAGCTGGTACCTGCGCCATGTGCTGGCCAGGCCAGCACTCCAGACACTTTACCAACGTCCTGAGACGTTTGAGGACCAAAAGACGCCCGAATAAGACACAGTTACAAGTTACACCAACAGAAAGCTCCTTGATGATGATTACATTCTGCCTGTGGTTATTCCCTCTTGGGAACTGTGCTGCCAGTGTTCAGCTCTGAGTTGTTATAGGGCGAGTACCAAGACCCTCTGCAGGATCTTTGTCTTCTCCCAGCCTCACTCCTTCCAGCTGATGGCAAGATGTGAGACTCCTTAGCCCCCCCTACAGAGGGGGTCCTAAGACCCAAGCCTGTGCAGACCCCTGCTTTCCACCAGCCAGACTGGGAACCCTGGGATGGCAGGCCTTCCAGGGACCCTCGATTATCTAGACGGGCTCCAGAGGGCCTCCCTGTGGTACCAGGGGCCAAGCATGTCAGGCCTGGTTTCAAACAGGGATCCTTAAAGTGGTCTATGGTCTGGGTCAGGGCTGGGTTTAACGTCCATGTTTACATGTCGAGGCCACTGGTTCAGAGGCCTAATAAATACCTGGGTATTTAATGAAAGCCTTATTGGTGGCTGTATTAGGGTCTTGGCAGGAAATGGCATACTCAAATTGGGTAATTTAAGGATATTTGAAGAGTGGGTGTAGGAACCCTAAGGGGTTTGTGTTATATCCCAGAAATAGTAAGGCCAGTCTACCCCAGGCCTGAAGGAGGGGCACGTCCAGGCTGCCGTGACCTGCAGGAGGCATATTCCCTCCCTCTCTTCCATCTCCTCCAAGTCCCTGTGGACTGAACGACAGCCAAGGAGCAGGCGGAGGATGGAGAGTGGACTGGAGGGGCAGAGGTGTCCATCGGGGGCTGTCAGCCCCTTCCCTTTCATAGGTTGGTTTATGAACATCAGTAGAGCTCTGAAGGTTTGCTCAACAGAATTAGGTGTTACTCTGCCCTGGTTTGTTCTGGGTAGTTGAGTATTTTGAAGCTGTTGTTTGAAAAGGCAACCCTCAGGTTTAGAGCCCCCCCACACACTCGTGATCACCTGATATGGGCAGTAATATATATATTTCAAGGTTCCTTGAAGGTTCTGCAAGGCTGCTCCTTGGAGTGGAGGGGTGCAGGCTGACGTGGGAATCAGGGAGAAAGGAACTACATCAGACCAGAGGTTCTTTCTCAAGAGTCCGGCAGAAAGCACAGATCTTGCCCCTGAGAAGTGGCAACCCTGAGAGTCATAAATCAACTGGCTCCTGCTCTGAAGCGCATGGGCGCTGGCTCCGTGGTGTCCTGCCAACAGCTGATTAAACCAGGAAGCAGTCAGTAACCTGCCCAGTGGCAGAAGTGTATGTTCCCCACCGTCTCAGCCCAGTATACACTCGCTCTCTTTGGCCAGAGAATTGAAAAGGACACCCTTGAAAGGTTTTCTGAAACTTGATACTTAAAAAAAAAAAATTTTTTTTTAATGTTAAAAATAAATTCTCCCCTCTCCTCTCCCCTCCCCTTGCAGAAAGCTGAATCTCCCCCTTGGTTTTTTTCACTGCCTTCAACGCTGTTGATCATTTGGGCCATCTGGCTGGCTGGTGACTCATCGCAACCTCAGGTGTCTTACAAATGGGTGGCGTATCTGTTTTAAGGTAAAACATCAGTCTCCGAGCTTGGAGATGGGGACCACCCTAGAGCTAACGGGAGGAGAAGTGGGGGTCTCGTATGCTCGGCTCAAGGGGGATGGCTTTCAGAAGTAGAAGAAGAGGTGCCCTTGAAATGATTTGAAATTAGTGTGGAGGGAAGAGGGTGGCCAGCCGTGACGATGCAGCACTGGGGGAAGCTGAGGAGATGGCAGACTCAGTGCCAGCTGCACCACCAGAGGAGGGGCTGGCTGCTTGGTCCGGGGGAGGATGATCCAGGCTTTCGCCCATTGTCCTTTGTTGCTCACTTTAGTGCAGGCATTTCAGAAAGGACTGTTCCTTCTCAGGGAGAGAGGGAGGAAAATAAAAGTACATCCCCAGGCAGAGGTGCAGACAGTGGAGTTCAGGTATCGTTGTCCCCCAGTCACTGTAATAGCAGCTCCTAGGGCTTGGCTGCCCTGGGTCTCAAGTCTCACGTGACCGCAGCAGGCTTATGGAACCAGCGCACATGATTTAGGGTGTGAACAAAACTTGTTAAACAGAAGGGTATTTATTAGTGGGAGAGGTTGTTCTTTGTCTAATAGTTCTCTGATTTAATCCCAAGCAGCAATTTTAAATGCATACTCTTACATATTTCCAGACCATACACATTTTCATTTTCCTCCTGTAATTCAACAAAGAGAGCCAGAGGCAGCCAAATGAGGTGACTCTTTTAACTAATGGGTGACCAGTTCCCACATGCATGGGGACATGAGGAGGCTTGAAGCAAGGGTGGGTATTATTAGCAAGTAACCTTTATCCTGCTGTCTTCAGCCCAATGCTCCCAGGAAATTTCAGGGCCCCCTAATCATCTTGGACATGATGTGAGAGGAGGTCAGGGCAGGACCCTGGCTTCTGAGACCATGGAGTGCTTTAATAGAGAACGTGAGGTAGAAGAGAGAAGGCCAGAAGTCAGTTGAAAGATGATTTTATTCCAGTGGAGGTTACATGTAAAGCCCGTGTTCATCTTGTCCCTGTGTGCTTCCTGAGTGAAAGCATCTAGTGTCTACTTTACCAGCACCACCTCCTTGGTGGCAGCTCTGTCAGTGCCATTTACGCCTGGGGCCTGAGTCACTGCTGCCCTCCACCTACTGGCTGTGGTCAGCCCAGTTCCAGCTTTGATCCTGGCAGGCTCTCACAAGGAATTTCAGCCCCACTAGCTGATGAAGGCCGGGACTAGTCACCTGGCCACAGACCCAGGGTCCCTGGCAGCCTCTCCCTCAGCTACCTAGACTCATGGCCTAATGCTCCCTGTGCCAGATGCTTTACTATACTAGCATCATTCCCCCATCTGTAGATGAACACAGTGAGGCTCAGAGAGGTTAAGTAGCTTACCCAAGATCACTCAGCTACTAAGTGCCCTAGATAAGAAACCTAGGTCTTCCTAAACTCAGGGGTCCTCGCCCACCCTGCCCTCGTGTTCCCACGTTGAACCTTCACTTTCTTTGGTCTGTTGTCTCTATTCCTCATTCATGGACTGGCTGGAGTGTTGTTCTGAGTAGATGTAATTGCGCAGAACCCTGGCACTGGCCCTGGCCTAGTTGATCTGACCGGTGCAGCTGCCCGGAGCCCCTGCTGGATGGGGCCCATACGGATCCAGACCCTGGGCCACGTCAGGCTCACCACTCTGCCCACGCCTTGTTGGGCACAGGATCTTGGGCTGCTTCCAGGCCTGCCCTGTCCAGTCCATGTCAGTCCCCAGCCCCCGCTGCTGAGGTCACCCCAGCATGACTGCTGCTGATGGGCTTGTCTTTGGACTCAGGGTGGTAGGACGCTGAACACAGTTGGGGGTCAGGAAGCTTGCTCCCAGCCCCACCTGGCTGTGGGAGTCACACAACCCCCACTGTGCTGAGCTTATTTCCTCATCTGTAACAGGGATGATAGGGCCAGGGATTGTGACTCTGCTGTGCCCATGACGCACCTGGCCCACTCAGTCATGCCCACTTCCCAGCCCACAGATGCAGAGCCGCGCCGGGCTCACAGTGTCTGTAGCAGGGTCATTCAAGGGCACAGTGCACACCCTCTGCTCTTGCCCATGCTGCAGCCACGGTCACGGCCACAGCCACAGCCACACGGGAGGTGCGAGGGCAGCATCAGCTGAGAGGACGACCTCAGCTTCAGGCTGCCATGGGCTTGACCCCAGCGGAGAGCAACGAAGACGGCCATGCTCTCTGCTTCACCGGACCCCAGCCAGCTGACCCAGTGTACCCCACTGAGAACAGTTCCTGCCCTTGACCGAAAGTTAAAGAGAGCTCGGAGTCTGCAGCTTGGGGACGAAGAGTAGTCAGTCATAGGATTCTGATACTCAGCAGAGGCTAGAATTCTGGTTTTGCCACCTCCCAGCTGGGTCACTTTGGCCCAATATTGCTGACACCTTCTCACATCTAAAATGAGAAGACTCTCAGCTGTTGTAAGGATTAATTAGCCCCAGTATTGTAGGTCAAAGTACCTGGCATATAGCAGATCCTCAACCAGTGTGTTTCTTCCCACTCTTTGCTGTTGCCTGGACAGTCTGCTGCAAAGCCCTTCTCCTTCCCCATAGCAGGTACCCACCTTGCCTGGCCCCCAGGCCCAATGCCCATCTGGGCCAGCACCTCCAATTCTGATGCCTGCTGTTTGGTGTGCAGATCTCCGCCTGGGACCTACCCAGACACACCTGACCTGGGCAGGCAGGGTGCAGGGGGCAGAAAGCTGGAAACCCGAGACCCCAGACCAAGCTCTGCCCCTAGCTTTGACCTTTGGGCAAACCACTTCACTTTTTTCTAAGCCTCAGCTGGAAAAATGGACACCCCAACACCTATTCTGTCTTCATCATGAACATGTGACCAGGTATTCAGAAGCCCTTTAGAAACTGGTTGTGTCCAAAATGTTTCCAGGCATCTGTGCTCTAGAGTCAGACTGCCTAGGTTTGAGTCCTCACCACCTCCTAGCTGCATGACCACAGGCAAGTTCAGCCTGACTTCTTTCTCTCAACTGACCACAGGGATGACTATAGTCCTGACCTCGTGTCCAGTTGTTGTGTACACTAAGTGGTAACTGGTAATGCATGGAAATCACTGAGAGTTAAGCCTGGTGTGTAATCAGTCACAATCACCTCCTCCTGGAAGGCTTCCTGTTTACCTGACTCTAAACTGTCAGTACTAACCCACTGCCCTTGTTTGCCTTCCTCACTTGATGCCGGGCTTGCCCCGTGTCCCAACTGCCTGGCTCCTCCCCCGCCTGAAGTGCTGCCCACAGTCGGGGCCAACAGAGTCTGCTTGGAGGACCTTCCCCAGGAATGTGGCTTCATCATGCTGCTCACCCAGTGATGTTATAAAAAAGGGAAATAAGGGAGGGGAAGGGAAAGGGAGAAAGGAGGAAGAAGGAAGCAAACAGGGGAGATGAAGGTGGTTTGGGAGTCTGGGGTCTGCTCTAGGATGCAGGTGGGTTTATGAATAGGAGTAAGAGGGTATCAGTTAAGTGCAGAGTTCTGTAAAGATTCCAGCTGTGGCCACTGGGTCTGACTTTAAGGTCCAGGTGCTTTCCTTCTCTCCTCACCTACCACCTTTTGATGGAGGCAGATAGAAAGGTGTTCGTTGCCCATGGGATGACACTCTGTCCTATCCCAGGGCAGGGGGTGGTGGTGGTGCCTTTAACCTTGGAAGAGCACTCATTGGATGAGGTCCTGCTTCTGTCTGAGGTGTCAGAGACTATGATTCTAACAAGAATGCCCTGCAAGGTGCTGGCCTGGTTATGAGCCTCTGTAGCAGGATGAAGGCGGGGCCTGCATCACAGTAAAGGAGGTGCTGATTACCGAGTCCCTGCAATGGACGGGCTGTGCCCACGTACAATAACCCTGCCAGGTGGGACTGGCATCCCATTTCACAGAGGAGGAAACTGAGACTCAGGTTAAGTCTGCGAGAGGCTGAATTGGGAATCAGACCCGGGTTGGCAGAAGCCTGTCTTCTCTCCTCTCCACCCTGCTGCCTTAGAAGATTCAGAGGGCACTTTCAATGTAAGTTGTTTGAGGCTGTAAGGAGCCGCGGGCCACATGTTGGGTTGGCGGGGTGGGGTCTGACACATACAGCCTTTCAGGAGGCTGGATTAACATGTTAGGTGTGTGTGACAGTGTTCACCCAGTCTGCCCTCAGTGCGGCTGTAGGGTTTGGTGCGGGGTCACTGGTCTTCGGTAACCAAGGCTGCAATCTTTATAGACACTTGAACCAGAAGCTTATCAAGCCAAAGGTAGGGCTTACAGAGATGTGACAGAGGCGGGAGTTTCACTGGGTGGAGTTTACAGGTCAGACACCTTGAGTGTATCCTCTCCAGGATGCCCCGGAACCATGGGGCCCACCTTCCCAGACACAGAGTGAAGTGTGAAATCCTGGGATGACCTCACATCCTATCCCTGACTTAAACACAAGCCCAGAGCTGGGAGGGGCCCTGAGGTCACCGACTCCATCCCCTGCCTCTTGGCAGGCTGATACTTGGGTTGCCCTGGAGCACTGGCCTGTGCTGCCCATCAGGTTCTTCCAGGTTGAGTCCTGGAACCCCTGAAAGATGGAGCATCCTCAGTCCTGCTCTTATTCTGGACACAGCTCCACGTTCCCAGAGCACCTCTCACACATTTCACTCTGGACAGAAGGATGTGGGGCCTTGTCCCCAGCAGTTTCAGCCGGCAGCCTCCATCCCTGTTGCTCTGGCCCCAGTCCCGCTCCCTGGAGTTTTATGAGGACAGAATGTTCTAATGCCCCTGGACTTCTTAAGGCCTTCCTACTTCCTTCTAAGACCCTTACAGAGGTCTCAATCGGGGATCCCTGGGTGGAATGAGAGGCTCATGGAACCCTGAGGTCATATGTGGAAGTTGGTATGCTTCCCCTGGATCAAGGAGTCATAGACATTCCATCAGACTGTCAAAGGGGTCGTGTTCTAAGGCTTCAGAGCCCCTGGGTGCCAGGCCACAGTGACTGTCCCATCTAGATGGTGTCCCTGAATGGGGTGCTGTGCTGATGGGTGGGACTCTGGAGCCAGGCTGCCTGATTTTGAATCCTGTCTCTTATGAGTGATTTTGGGCAGGTTTCTTAACCTCTCTGTGTCTGTTTCCTTATCTGTAAAAAGGGGTTGTCATAAAGATTAAATGAGTTAATCTACATAAAGTTCTTCATCTGTGCTAACGTATTACTTCTCCCTGTCACCCTGTGAGGTTGACAGGGCGATGAGGAAGAATGGTGGAGACTCTTAATTCAGTAATAGAGCCCTTGCCTGCAAATGTGACAGGTCCTACCAGCTATCCAGTGAGATCACTGCAGAGAGGAAGTTGGCACGCTGCTCTCAGAGGTGGGAGGCCTCCCTTTAGAGAAGCTGGGAGACAAACCAGATCTGCCAACATTTTCAGTCACAGGGCACAGGAAGCTGGAGTTAGCTTTAGGTATGAGTCAGAAGCCATACACCTGAAAGGGCCTGACATGCTGGCCTGTGAGCATCTCCACAATGACCTTCTGGAGGTCACCCTGTCTAATCTGATTTCCAGAGAAGCAGAAGAGCTACCACTAACTGAGCACTATGAACCAAGCACGTTAACACATAAACCATTCGATTACACTATGAGGAAGTATTATTCCCATTTTATTGGTGCCAAAACTAATTTTCAGACACAGCTGCTAAGTGGCAGAGCTGAGATTCAAAGCCAGGTCTGTCTGACTCCAGGACTCCAGCTCCTAAAGATTATGACAGCAACAGCCCTCATCAGAATCACTGGAGCACCTGACAAAAGTGCAGACCCCTGTACCCACCCCCAGGGATTCTGATTCCACAGGTCTGGGGTAGGGCTTGAGAATGTGCTGTGACAAATTCCTAGACGGTGTTGATGCTGCTGGT
Organism: Camelus dromedarius; assembly: GCF_036321535.1. Classification (NCBI taxonomy): domain Eukaryota; kingdom Metazoa; phylum Chordata; class Mammalia; order Artiodactyla; family Camelidae; genus Camelus; species Camelus dromedarius. Next base: position 32,671,208 of record NC_087443.1, on the reverse strand, counting down.
CTGGGAACCCCACTTGGAGAACCAGGGTGCTAGACCACTGGACATGGATAAGGGGCTGTCAGGAGCTCACACCTGGCCCAGAGAGAGAGCAGGGGCTCTATCTGCTCCTGTTATAGTTGAGAGCACAGAACTGGAAGTCTTTAATGAAGTGAATGCATTGAGGACACTCATTCATTGTTCCTTAAAGTGATCACAAATCCAGGGCATCTTCCCCACCAGCCCCCAAAGCTGGTACCCAGTGGTGGCTTTACTCCTCAGTTGCATCTTTCCCACCTGCTTCCTTCACCATCAATGCTCAGGAGGGAGGAGGTAGTGAGAAAGGGTGGGCCTGAGAGGCAAGTCAGCCCTAGCCCACCACTTGGAGTTGGCAAGCTGGAAGGAGCTGTGGTCTCATTCCTTCCCGGGCATTCTATAATTGGGGAACAGCGGGGTGGGGGTGCAGGGCCGCCTCCTGCCAGGGCGGGGGTCACACCTCCTACCTGTTCTCTGGTGCTAATTAGCTGCTGAAGTGGTGTGAACTGTTTTTCATTTTGCTGAGTCTTTGCTGAGCCTCGAAAAGGGAAATGAGCTGTTACCAAATAGCAGCCCTTTTTGAAACAGAAACTGAATTGACTGCATTTTCTAGTAACATTTGGTGGGCTAAGAATGCAGAAGTCCAGCTTGACTTTATCAAAGTTGTCTTTCAGAAGTTGTCTCTGGCTCACCTTTTGCTCACAGAGTTCTGGGAGGGGCAATGGGAAGGGTCAAATGCCAAATGTGCTAGCCTGTTAGTGCCACACCAGTTGGTATTTAATGGCTGACCCATGGCCTGTTATGAGGATGTCAGGAAATTTCCCTTCCCCTGCTTTTTGCTGCTTCAGACCCTCAGGCTCTGCCCTGTTGGGTAAGGACTAGCCAGCTGAATTCTTGAAATAGAGAGCCAGGGTGTAGGGCTCACAATCAGGGGACTTTGGGCAAGTCACTAACCTGAGTGTCCTTACCTGCAAAACTGGGATATTGATCTTGCATATCTTACAACCCTGATCAGGGCAGAGTGCCCCATAAACTGCAAAAGGCATACAAGATATAAGCTCCTGTTATTATTAAACTACTCTAGATCCCTTTGTACCTTATCCCAGGAAGCAAGGAATCTGTAGATCTAAGGGGACATGACAGCCTGGAGCTCACCTCTTCCCATTTCTGGACCATCCTCTGGGTACCCAGGATCCATTGCCTAAATGGGCTCAAACTGCAACCAGGGCCTGGGCAGGCTCTTTCCTCGGTCCATCCCCTCAAGGGCAGACTGAGGAACTTCTAGACTCAAGGGATGGCTTTGTGCAGGTGGTCCTGAGTTGGGACATATGGCTGAGATATCCACATCTCTGCACAGATGATCCCCTCCAGGTGTGGGACTGAGTCATCACAGTTCAGAGCAGAACTCTAAGAATAGTCAGAAAATGCCAGATTGAAACTTGACGTGCCAGGTTGTTATAAAGGTGTATGTATCAAGGTAGAAGGGAGGATATATTGTACTTAAGTTTGTTAACTGATTTATAACTTACATATTGAAGATACATGGTATTTGGGTCTCCATCTGTACTCTTGCCCTGGATCCACAGATGTTCCTTTTTATTACTAGAAGTTTGAATTCCACTTCCTTTGAGCCAGGCCAACCTCTTATTTTCCTCTTTCTGTCTCTCCTATTTTCTCTTCTCTGTCTTCCTAAATGTTCGAAGCTATGCCTTATTTGGAAATGTAGCCGCGACTAGTAGAAATTCATCTAGATTCCAGCGGTCCCCTTTCTTCTCTTTCTTAAACTACTTTTCACGCTCTAGCACAGACCATGGACAGGGACCATGGGTCTTCCCTGGTCAATGGCTGGCCTCCTTTTTGTCTCCTAAGCAGTTTCCAGACAGCGGGTGTCTGTGCCACTTCAGAGCTAAGAAGGTAGAGCTCCATGCTGCTGCCACTATGGTAACCCTGAAGCCATGGGCTTCATCCTGCGGGATGAGCGAGGTCCTAGAAGCCTAGAATTTTATACAAGGACCAACTGTAGGAAGAGTGGTGCTGCCTAGTCCTCACCCATGTCCATCCTGGAAGAGTGCAGGTCCTCAGCTGGCAGAGGGGCAAAAATCAGCTGATAAGAGGTAGCAGCCAACAACTTTACCTATGAGTTAAGGACCCATCAGGTTCCCCTACCTCTTCCTTGGCCTGCTGCTGCTGATGTCATTATCCACATTTTGCCCCATATAAAACCCTTTCCCAATGTCCCCTTTCCTGCTCAGATACCCTTTGGCAATGCAGAGACCCTGATCCAAAAGTAGGGTCGCTCGCCTCTGTGAGTTAAGTCTCCCCTGCCCAGAAGGTAAGACAGAAGAGCTGCTGCCTCCCCTTGCCTTCTGCGGCCCTGGGCAGATGCAGCCTGTGGTCACAGAGCCTCTGGTGCACATCAAATTCTGCTGAACGGCTCTTCCCCTCACCTGTGCCTGAGGTGGTTGTGTGTAGAGAAGGGCATGGGGAGAAAAGGCTTGTGGTGGACCCACTAGGGGGTGTCTCCTGCTCCCTAACTGCCCCACAGACCCTGAGAGAATCAGCCCAAATGCTGGCTATTAGACAGCTCCAAGGACTGTCTCCGCCACTGTTTCTCCAAGTGTGGAAAGTAAACTACCATACTGTACTGGGGGGATGTCGATGCCCCCTGGCAGAGCATTCAACAAGAAGAGAATCTCAGCTTGTGGAAGTTCTTCCTTTTTCAGTTCTTTCAATCCTGATTACTCACAGGAGGCACTTTCAGTTTAATGCCTGAATGTCTTCAACATCTCACTAAAACTTGGCTGTTCTCCCTTTTTAACAAAATGAGCTCAGGCCTTAGTTCAAGGTCTTGCCCGTTAGAACTGAGAACTATAGTTTTTATTTGTATTTCTTTTATAGTTTCTTACCTTCTATTTATGACAGGTGATATTGGTTTTCCAGTAAAGTAAGGAAATAGTTTGCTCTTTAAAGTAAATGTAAGTAAAACAGCTGAGTTACAGAATATCAAATTAAAAGATACACGTAGTACTTGGATATGGCAAATATCACTCGTTTATTATTTTAAAGGCAGGGAAACTGAAACCCAGGCAGGAGTCCCCAGAACCCAGGATGGTTAAGTGTCTCTGACATTTAGGAAGAACACAGATATCTATCTATCCTGAAAAATCATAGACTGTGTTCTGCTTCTTGAAGGTCATGGACGAGGTAAGGCTGCCTCCTAAGTTCAGGCTCCCATTAACTCCTTTTGTGGCTGGTGTTTTCACTACTTCCATTTTAGACAATAAAAGTGAGAACTTTGGAAGTTACTGATTGTTCCCTTTAAAGTCCGGGCACAAACTTGGCCATTTTCAGAGGCAAAGTGCTTCATCCCTGTAGCTAGCAGTGACTGGGAGCCAGGAGAGAAATGGGTTTAAAAATAGAAGTGGAGAGAAGTGTAAGTAGGAAGTAGAAGACACAGCAGCTTCAACATTTTTAAGGATTTGAAACTCCGGAGGGGGGCAGTTACAGCTCCTAGACTGTCCCTTTTGGACAAAGCAATATGTCCCTGACAAAGCTCTGGCCAAAGTCATCCTTTAATGCTGATGTGACTGTTACTACTTGTTACTATGACTCTGATGATTTGCCCACTAACTCTGCCTCAGCACTTGGTAGGTGCCTGGCATCTGGCTGAGACTTCCCATCTTCTCATCCATCCTCACAAGAAACCCTTAAGTTAAAATCTTGGCCTCTGGGGTTACACTGCTTGGGGCTGGAAATCTGGCCCTTTGGAACTATGTGACTTAAGGCAAATTAAATCCCTCCCTGAGCCTTAGTTTCCTCATCTCTCTAAAATAGGCATGATGATATAGCTATCTCTTAGGATCAGAATGCTTCTATAATAGAACGCTTATCAAGGGTAAATGGTACTCAATCAATAATAATGTCACTTATCGAAATTAGCACCAGTGTTACGGAAATGACGCACCAGCCAAGAAACAAGCACCACTCGGAGGGTTGGAGTACTCAGATGTATTATGCCGGCGGGCTCAGAGAGGCTTCTGCTCCGAAGCTCTGAGCACCTCCAAGACGTGCGCATGAGGTTTTATAGGGTAAAGTACAAGCTTAGGGTATTTGGCCAATAGGCATGGAACAGCTTTAGCAGCATCATTATCACAAAAGTGGAGGCAGGGAGGCAGCAAACCAACATTCCAAAGCCAGATATGTATCTTTGAAAATCCAGCTGGCTAGCAAAAAAACATGAACAGCAAATCAACACTAATTAACCTAGATTTACAAGTTAGTCCAGCAGAACTCAGATCAGTATTCCAATACTTAGATTTGTGAGTTATCCTGCCAGCCCAGCCCAGACTCTCCTTCACATTCCTAGACTTGTGAATTCTCTGGTTAGACCAGCCCGGCTTTTCCTTCACACCCGGAAGGCAAAATTTCTCTAAGTCATTCTACCTAAGGTCACGTAGCTGACCAGGTTGGCTAAACTGGTGGGATAAGTCCAGGCGTGTTCGGACCTCCGGGCCTCGAGGCCCAGAGCTGGCATGGTGTGGAAGGGGCTACTGGAGAAGGGCCTAGGCCACCTGGTGGGTGCTCCAAGCTGCCTCCGGGACCCAGCTCTGTTTTCCCGGGGCTGGGACGGCCTGAGACTCACACTGCTGTGACCTGCCAGGCGGGATACGGCCCCTTCAACCCCACGAGGTCGGCCCGCCTAGCGACAGGCGGCGACACCCGGCCCATGGCGCTCAACTAGGCTGGAAACCCATCCCAACCTTACCACAGACGCCCGCCTTTCGGGAGCCCAAACGACCACCTACCTTGAAACAGAGGCCGGAGCGCGTCTTCCGGGAGCCGTGGGGCATGCCGGGAGTGGGCCTCACAGCCAATCCCCGCGCGGGGGCGGGCAGTGGTTGCCCGGCAACGGGGCCGGTGCCCAGGCTAGGGGCGAGGCCTGTGAGGCAAAGCAAACAGGTGTGGAAGCTGGGAGAGGTAGGAGACCTGTCAATCCCGGAGGAAGCTGCTCTTCCTGTTCCCAGTTCCTTCACTCCCACCTGGACTTGAAGGAAACAGATGGTTACCAAGACAAATGATAATAAACAAGAATAAACCATGGGAACTAATAATAATAAAAAAGATACTGATTTATTGAGCATTACTGTAGGCCTGTCTCTTTACAGTGATCATTTCATTTGATCCTCATTTGATCTTTCAGGGAAAGTATGATTACAATCCCCATTTTGTAAATGAGTAACCAGGAGTTCAGACAGATTAAGCCCCTTGCCCAAAGTAACTCCGATAGAGAGTAACAGCTGGAATGTGAGCCTAGGTGGTCTTGAACACAGGTGGTCTGTGTTCTTACTGAGTCAAGTAGTGGACACCCATTTCAATTCAGCAACAGAAGTCTTTGTTCCTAGGAGGTGTCTCCTGACACAAATGCACAGACTAGAAGTTGAGATTTATGTTTTATTTGATGGACATTTCTGAGGACTCGAACCCCTTCAGCCTGGGATGAAAGCTCCCAGATCACTCTGACGGACTGCTCTGAAGAGGTAGGGGAGGAGCCAGGATATATAGGAGTTTTACAACAAGACCAGGTAGTCGGAACATTAAAGGATTACTTGTTAACTGAAGAAAACCAGACATCTCAAGTTAAAGAATTTAGTGCTTTTCTATGTATGGGAAGAAGCAAACATTTGGGCTCATTGAATTCATTCCTTTGACAAGCATCTAGCTATCTAGGGCCATTATCCTGTCCTTTATTATTCACCATTGTGAGTGGCTGCAGAGGCCAAGCTGCAGGCCTGTCTTCACTGTGGGGTGTTGGCAGCAGCTGCTGATGACTTGATGGCTTCAGCATTCTTTGTTTACTGATATGGCTTGCAGTATTTTTTGTTCACAGAGGCCTACCTGAAGGGGCCAATTCAGGTTTTATGGGACCTGAAGCTTAGACAATTTGGGGGCCCTCTTTAGGAAAAAGAAAAACAAATTGCAAATATAAAATCAGGTACCAAAAAAAAGTTGCTTAGAATGAAAAAAATCACAATAAAACACTTGCTAATTTTACAAATATGTGATCATGTGAACCCATTGCTAGGGCCCTACACAGAGGCATCCCTGACCCTTAGCTGCCACTGAAGTCCCTCAATCAGGTGTCAAACTACCTTGCAGGCTTCTCTGCCCTTACCGTGACCATCCTGCATCCCAGCCACAGGCCCTCCCTTGGCTGGACCCTAGCAGTGGGTTTAGTAGGGCTTTTGGGACTGTGGCAGCAAGCTTGGCCTGCTGGATGATCAAATGGAAGTGTCAGAGTTAATGCCTTTGGTTGGAAGCGGCCATTAGCACTGATAGACAGAGTTGGTGGCCATTGGCTGTCAAGTAGGATCACACGGAGACATCTTCTTGGTGGTTCTTAGGGTGTGGTCCTACAGCACTTGGGAACCTGTTAGAAATGCACACTCTCAGATCCCACCCTACACCTACAGAATCAGAAACTCTAGGTGGTGGGGCTCAGCAACTGGTGTTTTGTGTTTTAACCACCCCTCTCACAGAGCCTGATGCACAATCAAGTTTGAGAACCATTCTACCTCACCGTTTCCCAGAGTTCCCTGTGGCCTGGAGTCCCCATTGTCTACAATGGTAACCAATAACACCCCCCCCCTTTTTTTGTCTCCTTCCTTTGCTTGTCTCATTTCCTTGTTCTTCAGCTGGGGCTTCCTAGATCATCTCCAATAAACTACCTGCACTTGAACCCTGGTCTGTCTGCTTCTAGAGGAACATCTGTTCAGGGGAGAACAGGAGGAGGTGTCATTGCCCAGTGAGGCGGAGGGTGGTGGCTGGCACCCACTGGAGGCTGAATGCTCTGCTCAATGCTTTGCTTTCATTGTCTCAGTCCACACCCCACCCCAAGGAAATTGGAGTTTGGAGGATTTAAGTGGCTTTGAAGCCGTGGCTTTGAAGCCAAGGATTTGAACCCAAATCTGCTTGAGTCCCAAGGGTGAGCTCCTTACCTGCAAGGGCAGAGGCCCAGCCCACATTATGTGTGCCTGTCACTGCTGCTCTCCTCCGGGCAGGCACGAATTCAGTTTTGTTGTGAGACAGGTTACACTCTGTGCCCTTTAAACACAGCCAGCGCATCCACTGTGGGACGTGCCAGCCTGAAATGGTGGGTGCATGGGCGTCACAGAGGGCACAGCAAGAGGGGTCCCTTCGCTCCCAGTGCAAAGGTCCTTTTATTCCAGCACCCTCAAGGCTGGTCCCTATGCCCTCCAGCCCACAGCTGTGCCTTTAATCCAGAGCTGGAGTCTTTCTATCACAGATACTGGAAATCTGGCCAGCTCTGCAGCTGAGGGTGCTGCTTGGTGGAGGGGTGTGGGTGGCGGAGGGGGAGGGGTGTGTGCAGACCCTGAACTCTGCTTCCTTTGTTAGAGGCCCTAGGTCGCTTGGTTCTGCTTCAGGAAACTAGTTTTCCCTCCCTTGTCACCCACACCTCTAGGCTTATACCCTTCTCGTTCTCTGGGCCCACAGCACCTGAGGCTCCCAGCTGTCTTTCTTGTTAGGGTTTAGGGTTAATGTCTCCCCACTCCCCTTTCTTGTGATCCAGGAATGATGGCTGTGTTAACAAATCGGGGGTAGATGGGGGACACTGACAAGAGTGGTTCTGCTGTTGACTTCGGGCAAGTCTTTTTTTAACCCCTCAGAGCCTTGTTTTTCTCATCTGTAAAGTGAGGAGCCCTACTCCCCTCTCCCGAAGGTGTTCTAATGATGCTCACAGCAAGGTACACACATGACACAGGCATGAGCAGGAATGGGTGATTCTGCAACTAGGGCCTCCTGTTCCCTCCATCACAACAACGAGGGACCTGGGGGCTGCTCTTGGGTTCTCTAGTAAAGACCCTGGTCTGCCAGAAAGGTGCTGGTGATGCCCAAAATGTAAAGCTTTCTGCAGGACACTGCCAGCCCTCCCTTCAGGGTAGGAAGAGACAGAAAGAATTACTTTGGCAATCATTCATGTAAGGATGCCCCAATGCCTCACCCTGCCAAAAACTGACCCCTGACTCCCCAGCTGAACTCAAGTCCCTCTACAATAATTTCTCATCATATATTTGCTTTTCCTTCCTGGCAATTATCATGAGTTGTAATTATTTATCTGCCTGTGTGTTTTTTTAAACCCCCTTTTTAATGGAAAATTGCAAACAGTTAGAAAAGGAAACAGAAGAGTACATGGCCTTTGTGTACCCATCACCCAGCTCAACAACTGCCAGCTCAGGGACAATCTTTTTTTCACCTCTACCCACACTCACTCCCTCCTCCTTGTATTAATTTGAGGCACCATATCATCTGTAAATATTGTGGTATGTATCTCTGAATGATTAGGGCTCTTTTATAAAATATAACCATAATGGGGTTATTATGGTTATTATACTTAAAAAGATGAACAATAATTCCTTGCTATGTGACTATTGTTAAATGTCTGTATCCCTCCACCATGCTAGGGGCTTCATGAGAGCTTTCTCTCTTTTCTTGGCTGTATTCACAGTGCCTGAGACCTAGCAGATGTTGGCAAGTGTTTGTTGGATGGATGGACGGATGGAGGGATGGAGGAATGGGAGACAGGCAAAGAATGCTGGGGACCCACCTGCCCTCCTTTTTGTGGATGCTGCCCGGTTCCTTCAGGACTGTGGCGTGATTGCTGCCTTGGAGGCCCACCATCACATATCCTCTCTGACAGGAGCAGCACCGCCGAGCTGGAGCCAGAGCTGTAAACCTCTCTCAGTTTCTTTCACTCTCGACTTGCCTTCGGCTTACTCGGGCAGCAAGTCCCTAATCCTCTCCTCATGGCTGCAGCCCGCTCCCCCCACGCAGCTAATTCCACCTTCCGACTTAATCATCATCCTTAGCGCTTTTAATAAGGGGCTTTGCATCTTCAGAGTCTCGCTCAGGCATTAGCTGATTACTGTAATCTGTCCGACTCCCAAGGTGCCAGCTAGGATGGCAGGGGAAGCACCGGGGCTTCCCTTATCCTCTCAGAGCCTCGGTTTCTTCATCTGTAAAATTGGGTGAATGGACCTAACTGGCATCAGTATAGGGATTAAGTCAAATGAAGTACATTAAGTGCCTGTCCCCTGACACGTAAGAAGCAGTCAGTAATGATGACCATTTCCCACTAAAACTCAAGGGATAACTCTCACTGGAGAGCCAAACAGATCTGGATTTGAATCCAGATTCCCCTGCTTAAAGGGAAAATTTCCGAGCCTCAATTTTCTCATCCTTAAAATGGAGGTGACGATGCCTATCTCTCAGAGTTTGCTAAAAGGATTAAAGGACATGATATGTGTCTGAGATGCACTGGGCTGAGTGCTGGATGCCTAGTAAATGCTAAATAAGTGCTGGTGGCTATTGCTCTTTCCAGAAGGAAACTGGGGTGCCCTCAGGAAGGTGCCGATTAGGTCTTTTCTCCTCTGTTCCTTCATGGTGTATAGTCTAGGGAAGCCTATTGCACTCCGCATTGTATCCCTGGCCCTTTGCCTGGCTGTGTGTCCAATAAGTGAATAAGTGAATGGAGCTGGTGACGTGGGTCTGGGAATAACGCATCTGAACAGGACTGGATATTAGAGGACTTTCAAGATCTTTATCGCACAACCAGAGAAAGTAAGCAGGTCAGGGATTATGTCTTACATGTTACAGATGAGGAAATCGAGGTAAACACATTAAACTTGTAAGGTTAACAGCTGGAGCTACTCCCATGCCAGTTTGAACGAGCCAAGAAGAGTATGCCTTGCATTGGCCTCCAGAAGAGCTGGGCCCCTGTCACAGCTGGAGTTATAGGTCTTCCTGAGATTTTCTAAAGCTGCAGGGTTTCTGCGTGCTCTGCCTTCTTCCTCCTACTGTGCCTGGTGTGGGGCTGTATCCCAGTGCACTTGTTTTGTTTTGCTTTGTCTTTTTCTGCTTATCTTCATTAGGTAAGTTGTTTCCCTCTTTTTTTTTTCTTTTTTAAAAAATTGAGGTATAATTGACATACAAATGCACTTGTTTTTAATTACTGACAATTTCAGCTTCAGAGCTGCCATGAACAGCCACTGAGGTTGTACACTGTGCAGCTCCAGGGGGACAAATGTCATTCATCATGGTCACATTGACTCACCAAGAGTTAAGTCCCACTGTGAAGTGGGAGGTGACCTTAGGAGGAGGTGGGGGGGGGGCCTCCCCATGCACTGGCTGAACTTGGGTCAGGAACACTGCTCCAGGAACTAGAGCTCCTGGGCACTCCTGATCTGTGCTGGTGGGCAGGGTCCACGTTTAGAGTGGACTCATCTAGAGGCTGACCTCCGTTAGGGAGAAGGGTAGTAGAGCCCTAGGAACTGAACCCTAGCTTTAAAACTTGAGGTAGTTAAGGAAAGGGAGCAGCTTTGAACCAGGTACTTTATATACTATATTACATGTATAAGTAGTAATTTAATTTTGATAATAAAGCTCTTTGAATAGGCATCATCCACCCCTTTTACAGATAACTTAACTGGGCACATGGAAGTTAATTAACGTGCCCAAAGCATCACACAGCAAGGAAGTGGCAGAGTTGAGATTCAAACTCAGGCCTGCCTGACTGCGGGACCTGCTGTGTTATCTCTGGTTGTAACCTGTGTTTTAAAAGGAAGGTAGCTGACGTCTAGAGAGGGGCAGTGACCTACCCAGGGTCACACAGCCAGCTAGTGGCTGAGCAGATACTGAACCCAAAAGTCTAGACTCTCAGTCCCAAAATAAACCCATGAGGGTGCCTGGCCCATTAATTAATATTTGTGACAGAAACAAGTCTAGAGAGAGACCTAAGATGGCTGGGGACAAGAGAGCTGGGGGACAGGAGAGCTGAGGGATGGGCATATGTTGAGCAGAGGGTGAAGGACAGGCACCAACCCTCCGCATTTTTGGCCTGAGTCTCGGAGAGGAGACCGGTATTTCCTCCATTGCCAGGCTGGAGGTGGAGCCTGTAGGGTGAGAGGTGCTGTGCAGCACTCGACCTCTAGGTGGCGCCCATACTGCAGATCTGGACTCCCGTGGGCCGCAGGGCCAGAGGGAATTGGTCTGTCCCTGGGGACTGGTCTGTCCAGAGCTTTCAGGATGCCCCTGGACAACAGCTCCTGTCTTCTGCCCCAGGTTACTTCTGCCCCGGCTTTGGCAGAGAAGGGGTGGCAGGGCTGGGACTGGGAGCTCATGTCTCAACCTGGTCTTCCCTTGCAAGCCCTCTGCAGGGCCCTGGGTAAAAACCTCCAAAGGGAATTGGGGATCATCCTGATACTCCCATATGCTCGAACTTCAGCAGTTTGCTCCACCTCTTTGAGCCTCACTTTCCTTATCTATAGAGTGGAAATGGGTTTTATTGTCAGGATATTGAGAGGATCAGATGGAACATTTTATAAAATGTCTGGCCCAGTGCAGGTGTTCAACAGATGGGAGCTATTAGGACTGTTCTGTGGACAGTGGCTGCCTGTTGTTACTTCTGCCTGACTGCTATTTCTCCTTTGTCTTTCCCACTTTGCAGTGCCAGTCCATCACACCACACCTTACTCATCACCATCAACCTCTTACCCAGCCCCTGTGGACCTGGTACCTCCTTGGAGACAAAGTAGAATGGTGATTAAGCACAAGGCTCTGGGGTTTCCCTATCTGGGTTCAAATCCTTGACTTCCTGTGTGGCCTTGGTCAAGTTCCTTAGCTTCTGTGCTGCAGATTCTTGATGGTTACCCACTAAACATTCCAGCCTTCCTGGTAATTAGGTTGGAACCCCATGACAAACTATTTCCGACCAGAGAAATGGGAGCAGGAGAGATGTATGTGTCCCTCTAGGAAAGGCAGTTAAGAGCCTGTGGACCTCCTCCATCCCTTTTCTTGGCCCTGTCACAGTGGCCTCTGTGTGGCCACAGGGGTATGTGTGTTTCAGATAGTATAGCTCTAAGATGGAAGTGCCCTGAGTTCCCAAGTCACCCTCAGAGGAAAGCCATCCCACCAGCATTGCACTATGTGTGAGCGAAAAGTAAACTTTTACTGCCCGTGAGATTTCAGAGTTTGTTTATACTGCACCATAACCCAGTTTAACTTCAGTAATACAGCCTTTCTTTGCCTCAGTTTTCTCATCAGTGAAATGGGGACAATAATAGTGCCATTCTCAGAGTCATTGTGAGGATTAAGTGAGATTGTGGGTACAACACACTTAAGATGTAAAATCTCAGTTTTTATTACTTCTTAGGAAGGTGTAGAAAAGCACAGAATGACTTTAGACTCAGAGCAGGAGGAATCCTGGGAGGACCTTGAACTTGCTCCTCATGGTTAGATCAGGAGACAGAGACTCAAAGGGAGAAATGCCCTGTTCAAGGTCATTCAGGCAAAGAATGGCAGAGTCAAGGCTGAATCCTGGGTCTTCTGACCTCTGTCTAGAGCTCATTGAGATCCATCTCAGTCCGTGCTCTCTGTCTGGGAGCTTATGATTTGACTGGAAACAAGACAGACAGACAGAAGACAAAAAGACTACTGAAGATTCTAGGCTCTGTGCAGGTGGGGGAGTTATCCAGACAGTAAGAATCCTGAGGGTCAGAGGAGGACCTGGGGGTCTGGGAGGTGGGCAGGGAAGGCTTCTGGGAGGTGATGGGACCTGAAGAATGGGTTTCAGCAGAGAGCAAGGAGGACAATGGGCAGTGGCAGGATAGAGGACAGTGTCAGCCTAGGCTGGGGGATGGGAGGGTCTAAAGAGCAGAGTGGCCCATAGAACAGATGAGTCAAGGCATAGTCTGTTTAACCAGTCCTCGCCGCTTCCCCATTATAAAGAGCACTGCACTAAGCATCCTTGTACCTACCTCTGTGTATCTGCGTATCCTGAGATAGAGGCTTCGTGGGGAAGAGAGGTTGGGGTGAGGCCCAAAGGTATGTTGGGTCCGCTTCTTAGGGTGAGAGATATGGGACTTTGAATGCCACATGGATGCCTCCTTCCCCTTAATTCTTCAGGTCAGAATCTCCAGTTTCAGTCATCCACCCATCACATTCACCAATTTTGGCATTTCCATGTGTCATCTCTACTGTTACTGACTCAATTTAAATGTTAATCCCTTGATATTAAATTCTTCAATTTATTTAAAAAAAACTCTTGGTCATCACCATAGATGAACAAAAGCAGTACTAATCGCAATAAATGAAAGATAACTAGCAAAGTAAATACAATGATAACAAATAATACGATACAAACAGACAAAGTTGCCTGCCAGACACCGAGAGAAGGCCTGATCCCTTCTGGTTCAAGGAAGAGGGATTATTAAGTGTTACAAACATAATCGAACAAACTGACACTTTCTTCTTTGCATGTTTATGTAAACTACAACAGAATGGAAACTGGAATAACTTTCTCACCCTGTGATTCAAAGAGATGACCAGAAGAAGGCTTGCACTGAGCAGGAAATGACTTGCAGGCTACACCAAATGGGGGCCCCTGTCCTCTGAAGACATGAAAACGAGACCAAGCTCTTTTCAAGGGTAGTTTGACGGCAGTAGGGCCCAGAGGTGGGAGGCTGGTCCGGCTGATCACGGGTTGCCTCTCTATTTACTGGACATTGGGTTTTCTGGTGTGCATGTGACTAATGGGGCCAGGGTCGGGGCTCAGAGCCTAAAGACAGCAGCTCTGGCTTATTGGCCCCAGTCCAGGCTGTGGACACGCTTCTGGGCATTACCTTCTCTCTGCAGCATGGTCTGCAGCTTGGGCTGGCTCTGTGGGCATCACACAGGGCCTCACATTTGGAAGGGCCCAACCCCCAGTTTCAAGCTCCGTCCTCACCATATTTCCCTAGAATGCACCCTAGCAGATTAACAAGAGGGAGCCCCTCTGTGTACCCATGTGGAAAGAGCTCCAGGATATATTTTAAGAGAAAAAAATTATTAAGTTATAGAACAGTATGTGAAACATGACTATTTATAAACAACAAATAACTCTTTAAATTATACACACACATATGCAACTTTATTCTTCAATTTTCCCCCTCGATTGGCTGGTTATATCCATCCATTTACAATTCTTCTAGGGTTAGCCTGGAGATAGAGCAGGCATCTTTAATTTATTAACGTTCACCACGCATCACATTTTCACCCATTTCCCGGACAATGCAAGGGCCTTAGAACATTCGAACTCCATTTACCCTCTTCCTGACTCATGTGCTATTGTGTTGTGTATTTTAATTTTCTCTCTATATTTTAAACATTAGTTGTATTGTTTTATACAACCAAGATTCATTTGTATTTATCCATATTATTTCCCTTTCTATCACTCTTCTTTCCTTCCTGAATATCCAAGCTTCCATCTGGGACCACTTGCCTTCTGCCTAAAGCATCCCCTTTATATTTATTTTTCTATTTGAATCATTCATACAAAATTCAAAAGAATCGAAGTGTTCTATGATAGATGTCTCTCTCTCCTACCCCTGCCCCCAGCCTGAAACTATATATTTCCATGTGTACATAGAACATCACTTGGAAGGATACACACCAAATTGAGAACAGTGGTTTGTCTAGGTGGTCTGAAATGTCTGCAATGAAATTCAGGGCCCAGGACAGGCAGCCAGGAGTCCGAGGCTTTTCTGACTGACAGCCTCTCCCTGTGTCCCCCAGTGCACACAGCCCGCTCTATGTTATCTGAGTTCTCTTAAGCCCTGTGAACCAGGAGGGGCAAGGTACCCTATTCCCACGACAGCTAACGACCATGGCTCCTGGGTACCATTTTATATTCATCTGCTCATTCAGTCCTCACAACAACTCTACTAGCATTGTCACCATTTTACAGGTAAGCAAACTGAGGCCAGGAGAATTTAAATAAACTGCCCAAGAGGCAGAGCCAGGATTTGGACTAAACCTAAACAGCCCAACTCCAGATCCCAAACTATTACTAACTCCATTTTACAGATGAGGAAACTGAGGCCCTGAAAGGTAGAGCCATATGCTCAAATTCACACAGTCAGTAGTGACAGAGCAAGAACGCACACCTGTGACTTTTGGAGTCAGTATTCATACCCCTCCCCGCAAGACCAGTGGTTTTCTTCCTCCTCTGCACATTAGAATCACCCAGGGAGCTCTCAAAAACTGCCATGTGCCGATGTCAGCCCAGACCAATCAAATCTGAATCTCTGATACTATTTTTACACCCCTAGTTCCCCTCCCCGGAGCTTCTAAAGTGTAGCCAGGGTAGAGAACCACTTCCCGGGCCCATGGGTAGGCAGGGCTTGGGATCTGATTGCCTGGGTTTAGCGTAATTCAGACTTTGTCCCCAGTGACCTTGGGCAAGCTCCTTTTACATATCTGTGCTGCCTCGGTTTCCTCATCTGTCAGATTGGATCATTAGTGTCATCCTCATGTGAGGACTGAATGAGATCATTCATGCAAAGCACTTGGAACAGTGTCTGGCACAAAATCTGTTTTAAATTAATGCTATTATTATTATTATCATTACTCTCTGTGTAGCTTTGTAGAGAGCCTGACCCTCTCCCCTCAGGTTCTCCATCTGTGAAGACACCTTGAAGTGTGTGTGGATTGTACGGGCTTGAAAGTTGTCTTCCAGCTCAGATGTGCTCCTGTCAGTGTTAGCTGGCTGGGTCTCAAGCCTTCGCAGCTGCCCCCACTCTTTTAGAAGCCCAGCCCTGCCCATTTTGTGCGGAGGCTGCAGCCAGCACGTGCTTGGAGAACCAGGGACGTGCTTCTGTGGGCTGAGTCCAGCCTCTGATTACGGTGTTGATGCCACTCACAGCCAGGACCTGCTGGGCTGCGCAGAGAGAAATTGCCCATGGTCGGGGGTGGGGGGGACAGCTGGCGAGGCTCCATATGCCCCCAGAGAAAGACAGAGGGCCCTGGATGCAGGGCCCCTTCCAGAGGCAGGACTGGGGACCATGGCAGAATAGGGGGCCCCAAGCCCACTTTCTACCAGTGCCCAGAGCACATGGTGCCAGTCCTTGCCACCAAGTGCCATTCTGCACCAATGCATAATTCATGCCCCATGTGCCAATCTGTGCCAGCTTTAATTAGCTCCTAACTTTTTGT
This sequence comes from Camelus dromedarius, assembly GCF_036321535.1. Classification (NCBI taxonomy): domain Eukaryota; kingdom Metazoa; phylum Chordata; class Mammalia; order Artiodactyla; family Camelidae; genus Camelus; species Camelus dromedarius. The sequence goes on along the minus strand of NC_087443.1, from coordinate 32,655,152 downwards.
CATTCATTTTGCTGTGAATACCTTATAAATAAATGATGGGAGAGGGAAACAGGGAGCGGAGCAGGAACGTGAGGGAAGGAGCCTGGCTCCTCAGCCACTTGGGGAAGGGTTAAGCTTCCACAGAGGGGCCCTGGGGGAAGCCATGTCCTTGGGTTTCCCAAGAGGCTCTTGACTCTGCAGATGGGTGGCCCCAACCCACCTTGTTCGCCTTCCAGTGTTGCTCGTTTGTTCGCAAGCTGCGTCGAGCCACCACAGCTGTGCCAGGCTCCGAGGGCCCACAAACTAAACTCAGGAGCACACATGCTTGGTTTATAGTGGCAGGCACTGCCCCGGGAGAGGGTGAGTGGGCCGGGACGTAGACAGGAAGCAACAAACAACTCTGCACCAGCTCAGGGATGGGAAACAAGGAGGAGGAGGAAACGATGCTTCCGTGTGAGGTGGGAAAGGGAGGCTGTTAAGGAGGACACCCAGAGGAGAGGCGTTTATGTGCTTTAAAAATAATAATCGACCCTCATGGGGAGGAGAGACTTGTATGTGTGTGTTGTTTTGTTTTCACAGTTTATAAAGCACTTGAGTGTGTATTTCAACAACCTTAGGAGGTGTTCCAGGAAGCTGGGGGCTCTTGTGCCCATTTACAGCCGAGGAAACTGAGGCTCAGACAAGTTGGGTCCACTGCATTCTAGTCTACTGAGCCTGGCATTACACCACACTGCCCCGCTCCCATTCCTGGGGAGAGAGTAGGGGTGGAAAGCTGCCCTGGGGGGATGTGGGGCCGAAGGGGAAGCTAATCCAATCCCAGGTGGTTTAATAGGCTGGGCAGATTTCAAACAGCCGACATGGATTCCCTCCCTTCTCCCCTTCCTCCACCTCCTTTCTTCCTTTTCTCCCTCACTGAGAGCGCCAGTGGGCCATCGGATTATTTGGTGTTTTAGGGATACAAAGACAGTGCAGAGGAAGTGTACATTCCTCCAAAATGCCAGGCCAGGGCCACTGTGGGGCAATGCGTTCTCTTCCCCTCCATCCTTTAGCTCAGCTTGCATCCCCTGCTTACTGTACATCTTCACCTCCAAGCCCATCTGCCCTCTACCTCCAGCATCACTTGCTGAGTGACCCCCAGGCCCCAGTGTGGCATATCAGGCCCTTCATGGTCCAGCCCTTGGCTCCTCTCCTGAGACTCCTCTCTCACCGCTGCCTAGCACACCTTGGTTAGCCCTACTGCCCCACTCCCTGAAGTCTCCAAACTGTGTGATGCCCCTGTGACTTTGCACACACGCGCCCCCCCCCCCCCCCCACCTCAGAGGCCCTTGCTGGCCTTATTTGGCCAGGTGCACTCATCTTTCAAGGCTCTGCTTAAGTGGTCCCTCCTGTCGGAAGTCTTCCTAGCCTCCTTGGTTAGGGTGGACCGCACCCTTCTTGGGGTCCCTCTGTCACAGCTGAACCTGGTCCTGGCCTCAAGAATGGCATCATCTTATGCCTTCCAACTATTTGTTTCTGTATCTGTCACTCCACTACTTCTGGACTGTAGCTTCTCTGAGGACCAGAATGATATCATATACTTCTCTGTGTTCTCATCACCCAGCCCAGAGCCTGGCACACTATGGACCCTCCAGGAAAGCTCGCTAGATGAATGAACAAAGACATGGTCCCTGCCTTTGAGTATCCTAAAGTAGATGTGTCTGAGCTAAAGGTGAATTTGAACCCACTGCAGAGATGTGGCCACTTCTAGAAATACCTGGACAAGGTCTTTCTAATATGGAAGGAGCCAGTTATCAATTCTTTCTCTTCCTTCCTTTCTTCCTCGCCTCCTTCCTTCTTTCCTTCCTTTCCATCTTTCTTCTTTCTTAAATTCTGGGAAAATGGTGGATGTACTCTGGCAATGCTTACCCTATGTGGTACTGTGATCCCCTACAACTGACAGGAGAATCCTCATATGGTCCATAGCAGGCAGGGTTCTTATGGTTGCCAGCAACAAAAATGAACTCTAGCTACTTGATGCAGAAAATGCATTTATTAATTAGATAAGGCAAGGGAGTGCTTGCTCCTTCTGCTGGAGGATAGGCCCAGAAAACAGAGAGGAACCAAAGAAGGCAGGTAGCCAAGAATGCAGCTGAGAATGTAGCCCAGGTCAGGCCTTAAGTGCTGTTGGTCAGGGTTTGGTACTTTCCATAATTTTTAAACTATTCTAAACTGTTTCCAAACTTTGTTATTCTCCTTAAGATCTAAAGTTAAGACTGGAGCTTCTGATTGGCTGGCCTGGGCCATGCACTGTGCCCTGTGACCAGGAGGCAGGATGATGGAAGACCTTCTCTTTTAGTTGTAACAGTTAAAGCAGAACCTGATCCTGTCCATTCCTTTCTCAGTAGCAGAGGGGTTTGCATGATGCTGGGATGTGAGCAGGTAGCATCTCTATGGTTCTTTATGGTTTCCAAGGGCTTTCATACTGCCACAGGAGGAAGGCGGGTCAGGCGCCATGATTTCAATTACAGAAGTGGAAAGCAAAGCTCAGAGAGGCTAAGAGACTTGTCCAAAGCCACATAAAGTGGTAAGAAGTGCTCCAAAAGGTTTGGGGGAGGGGCAGAGGTTTTCTAAGAAAAGGGAGGCGAGGAGAATTCCGAGTTCTTGGTAGACAATCCTGAAATGGTTTGAGGGATGGAAGCCCCAGCCAGGGAGAAAATCTAGAATTCAGAGGATTAATCCCCTGGAGATGAGGAGGTGCTCGTTCAGAGGGCAGAGGCCTAGTTCTATTTTCCCAGCTCGGAGTCTTCTGCAAACACCACCATCCTACCTGTGGCTGCTTCATGTGCAGAACAGCAGAACTGCTGCGTACCTCCAAGATCAAAAAAATCCCACAGCTCCCGTGGGGAGAGTCCACATGCATGCCCCCAGACTTCTGCTTATGCTGTTCCCTCCACCTGGAATGCCCCTCTGCTTTTGCTGCCTATGGAACTCCTGATCATCACAGCAAAACTCAGCTCTGAGGTTCCCTTGTTCAGGCAACCTTTCTGGTCTCAATTTTCTTGAGAATCCAACACACAACTGTCCTTGGGCTACCTCTATGCTTTGCCACACTTACCTTGCCAGATTATACTTGATTTATATGTCTGCCTCCCTCTTGAACTGGGAGTGATTCAAAGACAGGGCTGCATATTATTCACGTCTGGGTCCGCAGTGTGCAGTGCTGGCTTGTTTCCCTCAGATCCTTTCCCTGCAATCTTCTGCTGTGCTTTGAATCACAGCTGGGCTGACCCTGCCCCTGCTGGGGGAAGGCCAGAGGGCTGGGGGAAGGGAGATGTCAGAGTGTCTCTTTTTCACACTTAAACTTAAATGTCTTGCAGGTTTTGCAGAACATGGATTCTCTGTTGCAACTCCTTAGTTCTGCAGTTGTACTGTGAAAGGAGCCATAACCAGATGGGCATGTGTGTGTGTGTTCCACTAAAACTTTCTTTACAAACATGTGGGAAAAGATGGATTTGACCTGAAAGCTGCAGTTTGCTGTTCCTAGTTGAGAAGTTTCTGGCACATAGGTGATGATAAATAAACGTTTTTAATTGAAGAAATCTGCTCTTATCTTCTGTTACCACCCAATCAATTCTCCATTTTTCCAACTACAGATCAGATCATGACACTCCCACCCCTCAACCTCCATCCTAATCATCTGCTTTAAAGTCTCCACTTGTAGGGTAGAGATTAAATCCTGATTAAGGCCAACATGCCCTGCACAGTCTGGCCCCTGTTCCCACTGTGGCTTTATGCTCACTGTCCTCCCCACCCTTCCACTGTTCCAGCCTCTCTGACCTTCTTTCACTTCTTTACATTTGCCAATTCCTCCCCACCACAGGACCTTTGCACATGCTGTTTCTCCTGCCTAAAATCCACTCTCTCTTTCCATTGCTCATTCTTCAGATCTCAGCTCAGTGTTACTTCCTCCAAGAAGTCGTCTCTGATCCCCTAGGCCAGATGCCATTAAAACACTCTTCTTCTTAGTGCTGATTCTGACTGTAATTTCACCTGTTTATGTGTTTCATTGACTATCTGTTTTCCCCATTAGAAGAGCTTCACAAGGCCACAAGGACCAAGCCTTTTTTTTTTCCCCCATCACATCCTGGGAACCTGTTTCCATTAGCTAGCACACAGTAGCAACAGTGAATGAATGATAAAGAACAGGAGTTTGGAATCAGGCAGATTCTAGGTTCAGTATCTGACTCCACCACATGGGCAATTCACTCACCTCCCTAAAGCCCATTTTCTTACTGTAAAACCAGGAGAATGACAGGACCTACCAGAAAGGCTATGTTGAGGATAGAATGAGTTGAGGCCAAAAGTCTCAGCCCAGAGCCCGGCTCCCGGCAGCTATTGTCAATATGCTGACGGCAACAGTGACAGGTCGACATCCTGTCATATGACAGATGGTTAAAAGCATTCAGAATGTTTAGCCTGGGGAAGTAAAGATCAAGGTCAGGGAATGACCCTCTCCAACTACGCAAATACGGACTCCTCCTGAATCCAGCTGTCTGGGAAAAGTCATGAAGTCTCCATCCCTACAGATGTGCAAAAAGAAGCTGGGAGACCATCACTCAGGTGTGCAGCAGAAGGGTCTCCTGCATGGGTGAGGGTACTCACCCTCAGATGTCAGGTGACATCAAGAGTCTCTCCCAATCCAGGGTCCCTCGTTTGTAAGCACTTGGGGGCATTTTTGAGCTCGACTGATGGAGAGGGCGCAGATGGGCGTGCATGAGTGGGGTGGGCAAAGGCAGCTATAAACCAAGCGCAGCTTAAGTGGCCCCAAGGACTAGAGGGATGGAGCCCCGCTAGGCGCTCAACGACTCTGGGAGCAGAGAGGGGGCGCTTAAAGCCAACAGATGGCGCAGGCTCACCTAGGCGGTGCGCCCGATAGCTCCTTCTGGCTTCCCCGGAGCGTTTCCCTTTTGGCCGGAGGCGCGGGGCGGTTGGGAGGCGTGCCGGGCCACCACTCCTTTGTGTCCCCCTCTCCGGGACAGCGGGCGGCCCTGCGGGGCAAGTCTCCAGCACGCACCTGGGACCGCTTCCTTGGGTTTCCTCCTTGCCCCTTTGAGGGATTCGTCGACATGCCACAGCAGTCGGTGCCATGACATCGGCAGAGGGCAGCTTCGCCAGCACTGAAATATTCATGCCCTGAGCTCTTGGCCGGGCTTCGCGTCGCTCCCGGGGGTCCGAGCAGGGCCAGGGGTGGGGGGTGCCGGGATCCTGGCAGCCCACGTTGGAGGGAGGGTAGGCGGCGGGGCGCGGCTGGGTGGGCGGGGGCTGGACGAGGCGGGAGGTGAGGGAGGGAGCGTCAGGAGGCGGGGTCTGGGTGGTGGGGGCCGAGCAGGGCGGAGGAAGCGAGGGAAAGTTGATCGCGGACTTGAGCCGCGGCGGCGGCTCGGGAGACAGGGGCGCAGGCTGGGGTTTGCGGGCGCGATGCTCGGCGAGAAGACGCGTCCGACGGCGGCCGGGCGCTGAGCCGGGCGGGGCGGAGCAACCCGGCCCCGGGCATGGAGCGCGGGGGTGCCGAGCCTTGGGACGATTGGGGCGCGCCTCGTCCGAGCCCGCGGCGCTCCTGAAGTTGCGGCCGGCAAGCGGCCAGCGGCGTGTGGACGGCCCAAGGGGACCCCGGAGCGGCCGGCGCGCAGTGGATGAGCCTTCGCGCGGGCAGAGAGACGCGGCAGTGGCCAGCACCTGAGCAGGCGGCCTGCGGAGGCCGATCCGGCGGAAAGCAGAGCCCAAGGCGCGGCGCGGCGCCGCTCCGCACACTCACACGGTACCAAGAGCTGCGTACTGCCGTTTCCCTCCCCGCTTCCCTCTCCTTTTCCCGCGCCGTTCACCTGCCACACGGTGTGAAAGTTGGAGCCTTGGGGTCGCGACCGCAGCCGCTGAACCACTTGTTCCCGGCGCGGCCATCGCCCGCGTCGGGCGTCCGGGGCCTCCTTCCACTCCGGCCCCTGGCCGGCATCCTGCGTCCCGCTCTGAGCCCAGGGCCGGACACGCGGCAACTTTGATTCCCGGGAACTCGAATTCCCTCCGTGTTGGCCTTCGGAGGAAAGGCACTCTACTCCCCACCCTGGTTCCTAGACCCGCGAACATTCGGGCGCTTTGCTCTCTGCGCCTCAGAGAGGGTCTGGGTCTGTGGTGGGGAGAATTTCGGAGGCAAAGAGGGCATTGGGTTCCAATACCGTCTCCTTCTGCGCTCTGGGTCCCCATTTGGATAGTGGAGATAGGGTGGGACGTACCTCCACTGCGGGGTAAGTATTGGCACTGGAGGGACCTGAAGTCACGTAGCTCTCCCCTCCTTTCATCACCTCTCTGTGCCCGCGAGAGACCCCAGCGGACTCCTGCAACCTTCCCAATTTGGTCTGACTGTGGGAAGACGCGCCTCTCGCGGAGCACGGAGCCTTGTGCGGCTCGCGCTTCGCCTCCCCAGTTCCCGGGCAGGCCCGCCACGGGCGGTGCTGGTTTTGCCTGGGGGCCTGAGCTCGGGAGCGCAGCCCCTCGTCTCCCTTGCAGGTCAGCCCGGGACGCGTGCAGAGCCCGCGCGTTCCAAGGTGGTGGTGGCACCAGACCGGCGGGCACTCAGTGCCTTGCTTCCTAGAGCCACTGTCTCCGTGTTTCGGGCGGAGATCCTGGGCCCTCGCCGCCGGATACCGACCCACTGCCACCCCAGCTTCCAGCCCACAATCTTTGTGTCATCAGTGGCCCAGTGGGGGGCAAATTAGCCTTTCTGAGGCAGTAGCACACTCCACCCTTCCTAGTAATTCAGAAAGCAGAGCCTGCCTCTTTTTCATACTTTGCCCTGTCAGACTGGAGGGGGCATTGACCCTTACTTTTGAGCCATTTAGCAAGTATCTCCACCCCAATTTGGATTTTGAAATAAGCTGGAGAGGCAGAGGAGCAGAGAGAGAGAGAGAAGAGAGAGAGAGAGAGAGAGAGAGAGAGAAAGTGCATTGGGTGGAATCAGACCATTGCAAAGGGGAGAATTAGGCTTTGTGGGATGGAGTGGGCTTGAAGAGCCTGGCTGGGGCCAGGTGAGAGGTAATGATGAGTCAGCCCATGGTGGGGGAGAGCTGGCTTGAAGTTAATATCTGGTTCATGGTGCAGGGGTAGGCACACTGCGGTCAGCTCCTTTGGAGGTGGTCGGTACCTATGAGGATGGGGACCAGATGTCACTCTGCTGAGGACAGTCTGGTAGGAAGCCCGTTAGCTGGGGGAACTGGGATGCTTGGTGCTGGCAGAGGGAGAGTACCCCGTGGGCTGGAAAGGTGGCACTACAGAAGTGACTGATGTGAACCGGAAGGCTCTGCTCTGGGTAGTGGAGAGCTGTGATAGTGTGGGAGGCCCAGAGCTGACATCCTGGCCTTGTCTGTGCTGGGCCCCTGTATACATTGTCTGTCCCCACCTTCCTGACCCTGAAACAGCTGGGCTTCTCACATCTGCTTACCAGAGGGCTTGATTTGAGGGTTATGATGGGGAATGGTCTGGTTGCCTCCCAGATAGCTCCTCCACCTAACAAGTGACCTTACCTGCAGCTTCACCATTTGAGGTTCATTTCTTTGAGTTTAATATTTTAAAGGGCACCTTTCTGAAGTCCTAATTTAAAATGCACATTCTTCTGGAAGGTGAAGGTCTAGTGGAGCCTTGTTACTCTGAATGTGTCCTGTGGACATGTAGCATCAGCCTCACCTGGGAGCTTGTTAGGAAGCAGACTCTTGCACCCCACCCCTGACCTCTTGAATCAGAATTTGTATTTGACAAGATCCTTGAGTGATTTGTTTGCTCAGTTAAGTTTGAGGAGCCCTGATCCACAGTGCCTTCTCAGGAATGGGCATTTCACAGCCCCTTGGTGCAAAAAGCCTGTCGAAAAGGGCAGTGGATAAGAATGTAGGTTTGAGAATGAGACTGGAACTTCTTTTCCTGGACAGTTACGGTGGGGTTGGATTAACAGCCCCCACTGGCCCCTTGGGGCTATCCCCTGCTAATGCCAAGAGGGTGTCTGTGTTTTGGGTATCTTTAGACAGATTCAAGTGGCAGCTAAGCTCTCTGTGCAATTAAAACATTGCCATGTGTGCTGCATATGGGGCAGTGGAAAGTGTGTAGAGGGGCAGGGTTTCTGAAGTTGGATAAGCTGCTCTGCCTCTAAGAGGGCGGGGCTGGGTAGATGCTGTCCCTTAAGGAAAAGGAATTAAGTAACTGTCCTCCACTTCATCTCTCCCTCCTGAATGGGTGGAATGACCCATTGATCACATCTCTCAGGGGCCACAGGACTTATGCAGAGGGAGCTGTAGAAATGCTAATCTGGGATAGCCTGCAGAGGGGAGGTTATGGGCCAGGCTTCACTCTTAACCCCCAGCCCCCACATCAGCCTAGGCTGGACATCCCCTTTCTGCTACCCTGGTCCCATGGGAGTTCCCTGGCCCCAAGACACAAGGATGATGCCAAGGCACGGTGTTAAGTCACCCCCCTGGTCCTCTAGAGGAATAATGGTCACCCTGAAGCCGTCAAGGCTGGCCTGAGAGTGGGGATGTGAAGGACTTCAGAGGAATTTGGATCAGAGGCTTAGTGGGGCCAACAGTATAACAGGTGAAAGGTCATGGCATGACTCATGCTCCCCAGCGCTGCCAAAAGAGGACTGTCCTTCTTCTATGCTTGCCTCTTTGCCAGGGTGCAGAGAGGCAAGGGAGAGCTGTGGGAGGATGTGAATCAGCATGGCCATGGGCCTGACAGGCAGTGATGCTCTTGTAAAAGATTCCTTCATCAATGTGTTCAAAAACAACTAAAGCAATGCAAGTCCTACTATTTTCAGATTTAAAAAAATTCATTGTTTTAAAATTGTAAAGATGTTTTTTAAAAATTAATTTAATTGGCTTCAAAGTCAATTATAGTGTTGTTCTTTTAAAAAAATTCATTTTAAAAAATGTTGAGCCTTGATTTGAGTTTTTCTTAGTCCCCCGGGAATCCTGTTTGTCCTTTAATAGGTGAGCAAGGTCATTCATAAGATGGACCCTGCTGGATGTGTTATTTCAGGATGGAGAATTTTGTCTCCAGTAGAAGAGAAATGGGGATGGGAGCAGGTTCTTCTGTGCTCCAGCCTCCTGGCCTGTGGGTGATACTGATGCCGCTCAGGAGTCTCCATCAGTCAGGCCTTCACTGACTCCTGGGGTGGGTGGGTGGGTGGGGTGGTTGCCTCTTCAGCCTGTACCTCTGTTCTTCCATTGTGCTTTTCATTATATTGCAGGGGTCTGGCCCCTCACTACACGGTGAACTCCTTCAGCAGAAGGAGCTTGTATCCTCAGGGACTGGTGCTTAGTAACTGTTCATTGATCAAATGGCTATTACATTGGCATTTGGTGTGTCTGTAACCAGTTTTAACTCTTCATGTTGGTTACCTTCAAGACTGGGCAGCTCATGCCCATCTTGCTGTATTCTGGGCTCTGGGCATATGCCCTTGGAGTAGACTTCTCAAACTCACATGCCTAGAAGGGGCTAGGAAGCTGACCAAAGGGTAGGTAGTGCCAAATGTCAGGCAATAGGGCGTGGTGGGGATTGCAGAGAATAGAAGAGCATAGGCCCCAAATAAAAGGCACAATTGTAGGCAAAATCCACCTATATGACAGAAATCAGAATAATGATTACTCCAGAGTGTAATGACTGAGACTCAAGGGGTGCTTCTGGAGTGCTGGAAATTTTCATATCTTGATCTGAGTATCTCCAACAGTGGTGAGTGATCATTTGTGCAGAAGAGTCAATTCGGAAAGATTAAAGCATTTATGGAGATAAATAGAACCATATTTATTTTGGTTCAATATGAAAATAGCTTTATTGAATACCATCAGGCAGAAAATGCGTATTCTTACCAACTTTATTGACTAGAAGGCTGTCAGTGAGAAACTTGGTATATTTAAGAAGTAGCCACATAGAGATAGCTTTCTAGTCTTTCACTGTGAAATTTAATCTGCTTCTGTCCTGGGGAGTGGGACTGGCTGCTGCCACGGCTCCTTACTGGGTGTGTATTTGGGTCTTGGCGGTTGTGCTCTTGGGGCTGCGTCTCACCTTGGCAGAGGAAGCTGGCGTGGCTCAGCGTTTTGCTCGAGGAAGGGGACTATCAGACATCCATCCTCAGCCTCAGGGGCCTCAGGCGGTGACACCGAGAGTGACACAGCAGGCTCAAGCTTAATGTTCGTATTTTTTACGCCTCCTTTGCGTAGTCTAAAACCTCATGCAAGAGCTAGTCATTATGACGGTAAACCTGTTCCCCTTCATGATTTTTAAGAGGCAGGTCAGAGGCAGACAGCTGGGGTTGAACGCTCCTGAGCCCTGAAGCCTTGCTCTGGCCTGTAACCTTGCCCAGGCCTTAGTTTTCTCAGTGGTTAAAATGGGAATAATTTCCAATTACATTGTAGGATTGCTATCAGTATTAACAAGAGGAAACCCGTACAGAAAGCCTTTTGTGTGGAGCCCGGCACACGGTTCCCATGCAGAGTGTAGTAGCTTTGATGATTATCCTTTCAGATTCAGTCATGTGTTAGGGACGTTGTATTCTAGCAAAGAGGTGAAACCTCACCTTATTTTGAGAGCTGGACAATCCATAAGTTCATAAACTGAATTCTGCCTGAAGATGATGTATGTATGTGTGTGGTTGTGGTTTTTCATTTTGCAACATTAAAAAAAAAAGCATTTTTGTAACAAAAAATATTCTAGATTTCTGGCAGCTCTGGCTAGAACTGGCAGTGGGGGGTCTGTGTTCCCACTGGCGGTGTTTGGTTGGGGCTGAGTTGCAGCGCCCCTTTTGTTTATTTGTATTTTTATTTAAACAATTCTTTGACTGAGGATTACATACATACAATAAGGTAAACAGGTATTAAATGAAAGTGATGCATTTTTGCATATATGTGCACGTGTGTAACCCCAGCTGGATCAGATGCATTGCTGGGGCCTTGGCAGGCTCCCTCAGGCTCCCTCCCACTCCAGAAGTAACCACTCTTCTGACTTGCTCTGACTTCTCTCACTTGTGTGAGTTTTGCCCGAAGTCCTCCTTTTAGATTCAGATGAGCTTAAAGCATTTGAGTCTAGCAGTCCCCACCACCATTGTAGTGCTTTACTCATTTGCACTGCATGCTGGCCCCTTTAGCGGTTTGAGTTTGTGACATCTACTCCAAGGGCTGGAAGGGTCCTTAGAGACTAGCTACATCTACCATGTTACAAGTGCGGAAACTGAGGCTCACGGTCAGGGGGAGCGGGCTTGTTCTAGGGCCTCTTCCGCAGTAAGGTGGTCCTGGATGGTAGTCAGTCAAGGGCAGAGCCCAGCTCCTTGCACCCCAGCATGAGGTGTGTCCAGGGGGCCAGGCAGACCCTCATCTCTTGGACCCCAGCCACCCAGGTTCTGACCCTGCAATCACTGTCACCCAGAGCCTCTTGCAGGCTGATCAGCCTAAGAGGGAGGGAGCCTTTCCTGGTGATGCAGCTTCCCCAAGGCAGGCTGTTAGCTGCACTGCCTTCCTTTTTAAAGGCCATGCTCCATTTGGAGAGGACCCGCAATGCCATTTGTGACAAGGATCCTGTGTACCACCTTGATTGTGTCTGTTTCTGAAAGAAGGCTGTAATTTGAGAGCCAGTGAAATCAAGGGAGGGAAGTAGAGGAGAGAGCAAGAGAAAGAGGGAGGGGAGGGAGAGAAAACAAAAGGGATGGCTGGGACCATGTCTGGATTTTCATTTGTGTCACCTGTCCTGTCCCCAAGAAATGCTGGCTTTTCCTGGCTTCCCTGAGGCTGGGTGTCAGGGTGGGCTGGGGCCCTCCAAGAGGCTCCCTTTAGCTTTGCCCCTCTTTTCTTCTGTTCTTTGCCTACAGGGTTAAGAGCCTTGTCATCCTGCCCCCTGCTCACCCAGGGCTTATTCTCCAGCCCTCTGCATCCCTTCTCTGGCTTTGATCTGCCCTGCCCTGGGAGGAGGCTGATCTTGACCTTTTCTCCTGGGGCACAGAGAGCTGATATTATCTCCAGGGAACCAGTGGTGACAGAACTCTAAGCTAGGCCTCTCTGCCCCTTCTATGGAGGCCTGAGGCTTTGTCTTAGAGGGCGAGGGATGGGCAGACGGTCACCGGAGAACCAGCACATCCTGGCCTGTGGGGCGGGAAGTCCTTCCAAATCCATCCTCCTTTGTGTTTTAGGGTCCCACATCCACTGCTGGGGAGGCCTTTCAATCAGCCATTCAGTTAACCAATACTGAGCATCACCTGTGTACCAGTCTCTATCTAGTAGCTGGGATTCATGCGGAGTGTCTACAGCAGTGCCATCCAGTAGAAATACAACGTAGGCCACAAATGCGAGTCACATACGTAGTTTTAAATTTTCCAGTAGCCACTTTAAAAAAGTTGAAAAGAAATAGGTGAAATTATTTTTGGTAATCCAGTTTATTTCATCCAGTATATCCAAAATATTATCATTTCAACTTGTAATCAATATAACAAATGATTAATGAGATATTTTACATTTTTTTTCTTTAAAATTAAGTCTTTGGAATTTGGTGTGTGATTTGCATTTACAGCACATCTCAGTTTGGACCCAGCACTTTTGAAGTGCCCAAGGGCCCATGTGGCCACATGTGGCAGGTGTCTACTGTATTGAACTGTGGAGACAGATAATAAATACATACTCAAGACAATTACAGATGATTTTGGGTGCTACAGAGAAAACAGGGGAGTAGTTGAAATGCTAAATGCAGAAGATGGGGTGGTTGGGGAGGCCTCTTGGAGGATGGGAAGATGTGGTCCATCTCCATGGACCTAAGCCCTGGCAGGGCTGGGGAGGGCATGTGTCCACAGGTCCCCTAGTACCCCACAACACAGCACAGACACCATGCTTACTGAGCATGGGATGAAATGTCCCTTCTCCAGAGAAGACCCAATTGGAGGGGGCCCAGACGGATAACAGTATTTTAGAAAAACATCTTATCTCTGAGGTGTGCATGCATGTGTGTGTGTATATTTCCCCCATCTTCTCTGCACACTTTCTGTGAGAAAGATAAAGATTAAGTTCATCTTCCCATTGCTTTTTACACTTGGGAGTTTTCCAAGCAAGGAGGAAGTTGGCTTGGAAAGCTGAGGAAGTTGTGGCAACATGGAGCATTTGGGGTCATATCCTCTGGGGGAGAGGGTCTGACCTGTCCCAAGTAGAGGGGCTTGGATGCCAAAGGGTCTTTGGGTGCTCAGCAGACCTGCCTGGAAGCCCATTTTTTTTCCTCCTGGACTTGGGACTTAGAGGAAGCACCCGTGGGCAGAGTGCTCTGAGGCTGGGTAAAGGCAGACCTTCCTTGCTTTGTGGACTTCACCTGTGACTGACCTGGGCCAGAGTGAACATTCAGGTGCCCACAGCGTCCAGTCTGTTTGGGCAGCTGATGTAAGAGTGAGGATGGCTGGGCAGGTGCTGTGACAAACCGCACATGCTTGCCCCATATGAAGGGGACACCAGTGCTGCTGTTCTTGAGTGTGGTTGTTAAGCAGGCATGCAGGACAAGGGTGGCTGGACACTTTGCCTTTTCAAAATTCTCTGGAAATCCAGATTTTTTAAAGATGCAAAATTTTATTTTAAATATTAGCAACCAATGCAAATATTTAAAAATACTATGAGGCTATTCATTCATCAAATATTTATTGAGCCCCTACTGTGTGCCAAGCACTGTTCTAGGCCCCTAGGGTCTGTCAGTGGCTCCTGCCCTTGTGTAATGTATACTATAGGGAAGAGCCAGCCCTCAGCCAGCTTCTTGTGGCCCATGCATGACCAATTTATGTATGACCTTTGTCATAGACTTAGAGTGTTAGGGCTGACAGTAATAATGGGGATCATTTATTAAGCACTCACTGTGTGCCAGGCTCTGGGCTTGGCACTTCATATGAAATCCCTCACTCAGTCCTGACAACAACTCGATGAGGCGGAGACTTCTGTTCCTTGTATTTTCCAGATGAGAAATCAGGCACAGAGAGGTTCAGCAGTTTACCCAGAGTCACATAGCTAGCAGATGGTGGGGTGGAATTGGAGCCAAGGCAGCCTGACTCCTTAGTCCTCACTCTTTTCTTCTCCCTATGCTGTACTTGGAGAAGGCCAGAGCCAACCTCCTGACTAGAGAGATGGAAACTGAGACCAGAAAGGACAAGTGACCCCCCTTGAGTCTGCACAGAGACAGTGACAGAGCTGGACTTTCAATGCAGGCCTGTCAGTGTGTTTATTGCTGTGTGGGCTTCACCTGTGATTGACCCTGGCTGGGGTTGGACATTCAGGTGCCTACAACACCCAGGGCTTTAAGAATGGGGCTGGGCAGTTACCTAACATCCATGGGAGTAAATGAGGGGGACATCCCACCAGCTTAGAAGCTGCACATCAGCTATACTGATCTGGTTACCTTATCTGGGAAGGCCATGCACTTCAGTGATCTCTGCACTTGCCTGTAACTGGAGACCCAGACTGACCCTAGCTCTAACTCCTGTAAAATCAGGGGGTCGAATGCAGTGACTCGTGTAATTTAACCCCTGCCCTATACCTTCCCCCAGCTATTGCCCAGGCTGCCTGGTGAGCTGCACTCAGTGTTTCTGGTCAAGCATTAATCCTAAACCGACCTCAGCCTGGATGCTGGGTCCCAGCCTGAGTGACCTCACTGGAGGACCACCGATTCGTCTTGTAGTTTCTGCCTATGTGTATGCATGGTAACCTAACTGTGAGGCAGGAGAATATGTATGAATGCTGAAGTCTGCAGTGACAGTCCTTGGGTTGACTTGAGTGCTTTCCTCCTCTGAACCACAGTTTTCTCACCTGTAAAGTAGGGGAAAGACCCTTCTAGCCAATCCACTTGGTTTGGCGAGGAGGGGGCTTTCATGAGGTATGTGAAAGTGCTCGGCAAAATGAATTGTGATATATAGAAGTCACAGTAAATAAATAAATATTTATGAGTCATCACTATGTATAATGACTTGAACTATGCAGGGTTTATAAGATGTATACAGATAGATATTTAAATAACAAGAACATCTCTAAACCCAACAGCCATATCTTTGATTGGCTTGGTGGCTTATGTCCACTCTAGCAACTTGATACCCATGTTTGGGGGAAAGTCCAAGTCAACAAATATTATCAAGTGACTCCTGTTTGCAGGACACTGTGCAAGGCACACTAGGGTACAGAAATAGACAAGTCCATGAGCTCTCACACCTCGTCAGAGTACCATTTTTGTACCAGTCAATTTAGTGTGTGTGTGTGTGAATGAGACAGAGACAGAGAAAACCCTGTAGTCCCCTTTAGGAATTTCAGCATCTCGTGCCTGACTCAGCTAAAGATTTTCCTTCTTTGCTCTTCATCACTGAACCTAAAACTCTCTTCCTCACCTAAGTGCCATATGTGACAGCTAGAGGCTGAGTTAGCCCAGGGATGGCTGCATCTTAGGAAGGAGACAGGAAGGGCGTGGGGTGTAAAGAGTAGGGGTTGCCGCAGGCTAGACCTGCCGGGCTGGCTGACCTGCTAAGCCGAGCTTGAGGGCTGTTGGAAACTGGAGCTCAGGCCGGAATAGGGGAGCCCATGAATAATACAGCGGGAGGGAGGCTGTTAACTAGGTGACCTCGTTGCACCTGCGTGTTTCACAGCTTCCTGGGGAGCTGCCTTGGAGGGCCCGGGGGTCAGGCGAAGGCAGAGGGAATGGGAAAGGCCAGGTGGAGACGTGGCCCCTTCATTTTCCTTCCCACTGTCCGGCTCAGAAGTTCTTCCTACTAACAGCTCCGCCTCCTTCTGGCTTTGACCCACGTGGCCTTGGACGTGTGGGCGTGCACGCATGCGTGCGTGTGTGTGCGTACTGATACGCAGGTGTGCTGGAGCCTGTCTCTGGATGTTTCTGAGCAAAAGCTGAAAGTAAGGCTGGGCCTTTTCCCCTGCCCTGCCCTCAGGCCTGATTTCCAGGTCTGTGCTGAAACAGGCATTCGGCCTGCCCTAGTCTCTGGTGCCCATACTCTGTGTCACCTTTCCGAAGATGGTCCCCTCTCTGGGCAACTTCTGGCCGTGTGGAGAATGCAGACTCCCAGACAGGACTCTATTGTGTCCCAAGGTTTTGGCCTCTGACAAAAGGAGCACCGTTTGGTGTAAGTGGGAGTCAGGTAACCCTGAATTTCTCTTCTAATGCCGTGAGGTCTGTCATTTTAAGTGTTTGTCCCTGGAGCCCGGTTACAGCCACCCAGACCTGGCACAAAGGAGCCTCCCATATCTCCCAGTGAAGCAGAGAAAGTCTCTGGGCAGAGGTGGAGTCCTCTTTGGGATGGAGCAGAGGGAGATGAGCTTAAACTGCAGCAGGAGAGCATAAAGGCAGACCCAAGGAGCAACGGGTTGTATAATGTGTCGGGTGAAGGGTGGAGGGCGGTGAAATGCTGCCGTCTGTTCCTGGAGGAGGCTGGCCTTACCTGGCTTTACCTTTCTGGGAGCTGTTTCCAGACCTCTGGCTTGGGGGTAGGAGGCAGAGGACCCCTGGCCAGTACCTGGAACAGGAATAGGGGCCCTGGCCTCCACCTCCTCCTTTGTCCTGAGTGCCATCAGCAGGGGCCTGACCCCTGTGGAGGTCCCAGGCCCTCCTCCCCAGGACTGGGAAGGGACTTCCCCTGAAAGCCACGCTCTGGCCTCGGTCTGCCTCCTCAGGCTTAGGAGCTTAGGCCCAACAGCCCAGACCTGCCTGCTGTTCTCTAGTCTTGGAACTGGGCTGTTAAGAAGTTGTACACCTCCATACACACACACCTGCTCAGAAACATAGACACGTTTGTCTGCCTGGAAGGGATGAGAAACACCTCCTCTTTTGTTCCTGGTCTGAGTGCGTATAGCCAGGGCTACAGGCACCAGGTCTCATCTGTGTGCCCACTGCCTAAGCAGGGGGTGTTTCTCTGAGCCAAACCATCCAGGTTCAAATCCTAGCTCTTCCAATAATTAGCTGTTTGACTTCAGGCACTTTAATTAATCATTCTGTTCTTTAGTTTTCTCATCTAGAAAATCAGGGTAATAACAGTACCCACCTCAAAGGGTTATTGGGAGGATTAAATGAGTTATTGCTTGTAAAAGGCTTGGGAAAGTGCCTGCCGTATAGTAAATGCTCAACAAATGTGGCTCTTGGTTATTATTATGCTACTATTACTCTCAGCTCCTGCATTCTGGAGGCTCACAGACTTGCAGGCTGCCTGGGAGGTGCCAGGAATAACTGTTATACCTGGGAGAAAGGCTATGTAGGTTCAAAGGAGGTGGAAGGGGAGTAAGGTGAGCAGTCTTGGGAGGCTTCATGGAGGAGGAGGTACCCTTGTGCAGAGCCTGTTGCTTCTCTCTGTGCCCACTGGCACTGTGCTCCTGTGGTAGAAGGCAGGAAGAGAGGCAGAATGGTACAGTGGTTAGTAGCACTGATGTTGGTCCTAAGTCAGCTGGAATTGTTTTTAGTCCACTTTTTAATTGAAGTATAATACATACAGGAAAGTGTACAGATCATACCTGTATAGTTTGAATTATCACAAAGCACTCCCCTGTAACTGCCACCCAAACCAAGAAGAAAGAAATTACCAGAAGCCATCTCTCTGTCATTAGCCAAAGATAACTTCTATCTTGACTTCTAATAGCATACATTCATTTTGCCTACTGGAACTTCCTAGGAGTGGAATATTGCTGTACGCTCTCTTTGCAATATTTTCTTTCACTCAGCTTATTTGTGAGATTCATCCTGTTGTGTATGGTTACATTCGTTCATTCCCGTTACTGTATAGATTTCTGTTGTGTGAATATACCACAGTTTAGCCACTCTACTGTTGATAGACAATTGGGTAGATTCTAGTTTTTGGCTATTATGGAAAAGGCTACTACGAACAATGATTATGTGTCTTTTGGTGTCATATATGTACATGCAATTCTGGTGGGTATTTTTGACTGTCCTTGTACCAGTACAAGCTTTATAGTTAACTACTAGCTTTATGGTCTTGATATCTAGTAGTAGAAATCCTCTAGCTTCATTCTTCTACACTTTTGTTTACCTTTGACTATTTGCACTTCTATATGAATTTTAGAGTCAAGTTTTGAAATTTCACAAAGATTCTGCTGAGATTTGATTGAAGCTGCATCAACAATATGTAGATCAATTTGAGGAAAATTGATATCTTTATAATACTGAGTTTCTGATCCACAAACAAGATATATTCCTCCATTTACCTAGGTTTTAATAAAATTCTTTCAAAACTGCTTTTTAGTTGTCTGTGTGGAGGTCTTTACACTTCTTTTATTAGATTGATTTCTGTGTGCTTTATGTTTTTGATACTATTGTAAGTGATATTTAATTTTTTTTTCATTTCTAGTTATTTGTTTCTGGCATATAGAAGTACCACTGATTTTTAAAATACTGACCTGTATCTGATAACCTTTGTTAAATTTACTTATTAAATCTGATCGTTTACCTATAGAATTTTTTATTTTTAATATATATAATCATTTTTCTATAAATAATAATAATTTTATATCTTCCTTTCTAATACTTATATAATTTTTCTGCCTTACTGCAATAGCTAGGACTTCCAGCATAATATTGCTTAGAAGTGGTGCTAGTGTGCATCCTTATTTTGATTCCGGTATTGAGAAAGTTTTCAATATTTCACCATTAAGTATGCTGTTTGCTGTTGGTTTTTGGTAGATGTCATTTATCAAATTAGGGAAATTTTTTTCCATTTTTTTTCAAAATTGTGGGAAAATATACATAACATAGAATGCCACAGTTCAGTGGCATTAAGTGCATCCACAATGCTTTGCAACCATCACCACTACCTACTTCCAAACTTTTAATCGTCTTAAACAGAAACTCATAAACTCATTACACAATAACTCTCCATTTTCTCTCCCTTCAATCCCTGGTAACCTCTATTCTATTTTCTGTCTACTCTAGGTATCTTGTATAAGTGGAGTCAGACAATACTTGTCATTCTGTGTCTGGCTTTTTTTTCACTTAGCATGTTTTCAGGGTTCATTCAATTTAGCATGTATCAGAATTTTATTCTTTTTTAAGGTTGAATAATATTCAGTTATATGCATATAGCATACTTTGTTTATTCATTCCTCTGTTGATGGACATTTGGATTGTTTCCACTTTCTGCCTATTTTGAGTAATACTGCTAACAACATCAGTATTCAAACATCTGTTTGAGTCCCTGCTGTCAGTTCTTCTGAGTATGTATTTAGGAGTGTAATTATACAGTAATTTTACATTTAGCTTTTTGAGGAAAAAAACCTGAACATACTGTTTCCCATAGTACTTGCTTGTGTATTCCCACAAGTAATGCACAAGTTACAGTTTTCTCCACATCTTCACCAACACTTGTTATTATTTATTATGAATATTTTTTATAATAGCCATCCTAATGGGTATGAAGTGGTATCCCGTTGTAATTTTGATTTGCATTTCTCAAATGGCTAGTGATAAGTATCTTTTCATCTGCGGAATTGGCCATTTGTACATTTTCTATAGAGAAATATCTATTCAAGTCCTTTGCAAAGCTATTTTTGAAATGGGTTATTTATATTTTTGTTGTTAAGTTGTAAGAGTTCTAGTATGTTCTGGGTATTAATCCCTTATCAGAACATAAATATTTTCTCCCATTCTACAGGTAGTCATTTCATTCTGTTGATAGTGTCCGTTGATGTACACAAGTTTTTAATTTTGATGAAATCAGATTTTTCTTTTTTATTATTGTTTTTGCCTGTGCTTTTGGTATCATAGCCAAGAAATCACTGGTGATTCCAACATCACGAAGATTTTCCCCTAAGAATTTCATAGTCTATTTCTTGCATTTAAATCTTTGATACATTTTTAGTTAATTTTTGTATGTAGTGTAAAAAAAAAAGAGTCCAGCTTGATTCCTGTGCATGTGGGTATCCAGTTTTCCCAGGACCATTTGTTGAAAAAGACTGTCCTTTCCCCATTGAAAGATCTTGGAACCCTTGTCAAAAATGTATTAACCATATATGCAGAGGTTTATTTCTGTGCTCTCTGTCCTATCCCATTGGTCTATATTCATTCCTTACATCAGTACCACACTGTGATTATTGTAGCTTTGTAGCAAGTTTTAAAATCAGGAAGTGTGAGTTCTACAACTTTGTTCTTTTTCAAGATTGTTTTGGCTATTTGGGGTCCCTTGAAATTCCATATAAATCTGGGGGTGGGTTTTTCTATTTCTGCAGAAAACACCATTGGCCTTTTGATAGAGATTGCATTAAATCTGTAGATTGCTTTGGGTAGTATTTTATCTTAACAATATTACGTATAGTAGTTTAACAATATTAAGTCTTCCAATCCATGAGCACGTGATGTCTTCCTACTTATTTATGTCTTCTTTTTTTCTTCCAGCAGTGTTTTGTAGTTTCCAGTGCACAAGTCATTTGCTTCCTTGGCTAGATTTATCCTTAAGTATTTTATTTTTTTTGATCATGTTTTAACTGGAATTGTTTTCTTAATTTTCTCTTTAGGTTATTTATTCCTAGTGTAGAAATGCAACTTATTTTCAGGAGTTGATTTTGTATCCTGCAACTTTGCTGAATTTATTTATTAGCTATAACAGTTTTTGAATGGAATCTTTATAGAGTTTTCTGTATGTAAGATCATGTCATCTGTGAATGGAGATAATTTTACTTCTTCCTTTCCAATTTGGAATTGGGAATTTATTGCCTAATTACTCTTACTAGAGCTTTCAATACTATGTTGAATGGAAGTGCTAATAGTGGGCATCCTTGTTTTGTTCCTGATATTAAGATATTAAGGGTGTCTTTAGCCATTGAGTATGGTATTAGCTGTGAGTTTTTCATATATGGCCTCTTCTATTCTTTTTTGCTAAGAATTTTTATCATAAATGTGTGTGGAATTGTATCAAATGTATTTTTCAACTTCTCTAGAGAAATAGAACTATTTATATTTCTGTGTTTTTGCATGTCAGTTTTGGTAAGTTGTATTTTTTTGAGGTCTTTATCCATTTTATATAAATTTTTTATATAAATTGACATAAAGATATTCACAATATCTCCTTTATTGTTGTTTTATAATCTCTATACTTTGTAGAATCTGCAGTGATAACTTCCTTTTTCATTCATGATATTGGTAATATATGCCTTCCATTTTTTTCATTGTCTTGCTGATCACTGGATTTGTCAATTTTGTTAATCTTTTCAAAGAACCAACTTTTAACTTACTGATTTTTATTTGTTTTCTATTTGATTAATTTCTATTTTTATTAGGAAATGTAAAATTTTCCTTCTACTTTCTTTAGGTTTAATTTACTTTTTGAAACACTTTTTTGAGATAGATACATAGATCATTGTTTTTTAGATTTTCTTCTCTTCTAAAATCTGAATTTAAGGCTGGAAATTTTCCTCTAAACATAAAAGTTATGTGTCACAAATTTTGATGTTGTATTTTCATTATTGTAAGTTTCAAAATATTTTCTAATTTCTGTTGTAGTTTCTTCTTTGATGTACAGGATTTTATAAGTACTTTGCTTCATTTCCAAACATTTGGGGATTTCCTCATATTTTTTCATGTTTGTTTCTTAGCTTAATCTGCTGTGATCAGAGAACATACTTTGAATGATTTCAATTCCTTGAAATATTTTGAAAGTTACTTTATGGCCTAAAATGGTGGATTTTGGTAAATTATCCATTGCCTCACAAGAAGAATGTTTATTCTGTTGTTGTACACAGTGTTCAATTTTGTCCATGAGGTCAGAGATGTAAGTCAAGTTGATTAGATGTTGGTATCCTTACTGATTTGCTTTCTGCTTTTTCTATCTGTTTTTGAGAAAGTGTGTTGAAGTCTTCCGTTATGATTGTGGATTTGTCTATTTCTGCTTCTAGTTTGCTCTACTCAAAGTCCCCAACCCATAGGACAGTGGCACTGGAGGGCCAATCAGAGGTAAAAAGCCACTTGAAGTTTTGTGTGATTTTTAATTCTCCTATGTTTTCCCCAATTTTATCATAGAAATTTTCAAACATGCAGAAAAGGTTGAAAGACCTGTACAGGGAACACCCATGTAGCTGCCGCTGGGATTCTACAGTTTACACTTTGTTGCGTTTCATTTATTATACATACATCAATCAAACCATTTTTGGGGGGCTGCATTTCAGAGTTAGCTGTGTAACACTGGTTCACTTCACCCCTAAACCCTCCATCATGTGTATCATTATGTGGTCAGCTCACCTAATTTTAAAATCAAAAGTGGGGACCTGAAACTCAATTCAGGCACAAGGACAGCTCTTTAAGAGAGAGTGGGCCAAGTAGGGGAGAAGATGTGTCACCAGACACATCTGGAGGGCCTGTGATGGTGAGGCCGAGGGTCCCCTCTCACCTGCCAGGCTGCAGAGATGGGGTCTGGCTTGGCTTCTGTTGAACGCTTTGCATCCAGCAGCTTGAGGCTGGTGTTCAGGGTCAGTCTGTCTGTTGAGTGAATGAATGGCATGCTTCAGGGGGCAGAAGTTGACTCTGTGATTCTGGAGGCTATAAGCCCAAACAGAGAGCAGAGATTCCTGGGAGGCAGGTTGGGGTCTGTTAAAAGAGGAGATTTGTCTATCTCTTTTTTGAAATACCAAATTATCTTTTGTTTCTTCAGATTTATTTTTAGGTAATATAGCGCATGTACAAAATTCAAAAGGCCCAAATTGGAATACAGTGAAATGTCTCTCTCCTACCTCCCTCCTCCAGCCACCCAGGTTTGCCTCCCAGAGGCGGTCAGTTTCTGGTTCCTTAGTGTCCTCTCCAGCAGTCTGTGCACACATGTGATGATGATGATGATGATGTTAGCACTTACTGAGAGCTTATTGTATATGAGCTTGTATTCCAAGTGTTTTACGTGCATTACCTCATTTGATCTTCATGGCAACCCTCTGAAGTATATACTATTATTATCTCTGTTTCAGAGAAGCAGGAAACTAAGGCCCAGGAAGGTTAAGCAGCTCAGGTAAGCTCACACACCTCTGTGGGCAATCAGGATGTGAGTCTAGCTGCTCTGGCTGCTCTCTTGACGTCTCGTTCCATTCCTTTCAGTGTTTTTTGGAACCGACTCCATTAAAAGCTCCCTCCAGTGGCCTGGCAGTAGTGCATTTAACAGCACTCCAGGCTGGCTGAGATGGTGGTGAGCTCCCTGTCCTGGAGGACATTCAACCAGATGACCCCCAAAGGCTTCTCCACAATTAGCTTTGTTAGTTTTTCCCCCAGCTTTGGTTTCTGCTGCCCCCTCCCTCCCCCTGCCTGTGGGGTTAGTCTTCTCTCTTGTCTCTAGGGGTCTCAGGTCCATATCCTCTCCCTTGGACTCAAAAGGGGAGCCCCCTAAGCATCTTGTAGGGAAGGTCTACTCTCCCCTTCCTGTTTGCAGGAGGCAGTGGGTACTACTCAACCACAAAGCAAGGCTATGTCTGCCAGGAATGGTCCTCCACACTCCTTTTCCAGTCCCTGCCTGCCCCCTTGTTTAACCTTACTTCTCTCCCCCTTTCCATCCCCCACCCAAGGCCCAGCCTGAGGAGAACCTGTATGCCTGGAGTGGTGGGTGGGGGCATATGGGAAAGAGCTGAGTAAAATTCTTCACTAGGAACAAATCTCATTTTCAAGAAAGTCTTGACAAAATGAGGCATTAAATTACAATATTTCGGAGAGCGTCGTAATTCTATTGCAGACAGCCCTTCATCATGGAATCTGAAAGCTGGGAAAATACAAAACTCATTAGATTAAAATAAACCACCTACTGCTCTGGAGAAAAGCTTATTTATCAATATCAATTTACTTATGATTACTCTGGCCTGCAATTTGTTATTTTTAAGAATTATGATTTGTGTATTGCTCATACAGATGTGAAATATTTTTTTTCTTAAATTGAGTGTTTTAAAAAAGATGTCCTTAGTAAAGGTTAGAAAGTGGGTACTGAGGATGAGGGATAGGGGAGGGTCAGAAGATAAATTAAAAGAGGCTGGGGTGGAGGACGTTGAGGAAGTGGGTGTGTGAGGGGCTGGATGGAAGCAGATGTGGACAGAGTGGACCCAAAGTCACATGAAGCCTTTTGGTCTTTAAAAGAGGTTTTTTTTTATTCGTTAAGAGGAAAGGTATCCTAATTAATCAAGCTGTCCAAAAGATAGAAAGTGTCCTGTATATGTAGTGAGCTTTCCATCACTGGGGGCATACAAGTTCAGGTTGAAAGTATAGGAGGGAGGATGCTGTAGAGTACAGCAGTTGGATGAAGAGTCAACTATAGTTCTCTCCAATCCTGGCATATGGGGATTCTCTGAATCGCACGTGCTGGGTATGGCAGGTAGGACAGTGTCGGGCAGCCTTGCACCATGTAGAAGAGAGAGCACTAGATTGGGAGTCAAAGACATCCATCTTTTTTTTCTTTTTTGCTTTTCTCAGAATCTTTTTTTTTTAATTGAAATATAGTCAGTTTACAATGTTGTGTCAATTTCTGGTGTACAGCACATTGCTTCAGTCATACATGCATATACATATATTTATTTTCATATTCTTTTTCACCATGCGCTACTACCAGATACTGAATATAGTTCCCTGTGCTGTACAGTATAAACTTGTTTATCTATTTTATATATACCAGTCAGTATCTGCTAATCTCCAACTCCCAATTTATCTCTTCCCATCCCCTTCCCCTCTGGTAACCGTAAGTTTGTTTTCTATGTCTGTGAGTCTGTTTTTGTTTTATATATAAATTCATTTGCCTTTCTTTTTTTTGATTCCACATATGAGTGATATCACATGGCATTTTTCTTTCTCCTGGCTTACTTCACTTACAGTGACATTCTCCAGGGCCATCCATGTTGCTGCAAATAGCATTATTTTATTATTTTTTATGGCTGAGTAGTATTCCATTGTATAAATATACCACCATTTCTTTATTCAGTCATCTGTTGATGGACATTTAGGTTGTTTCCGTGAAAGACCTCCATCTTGAAGTCACTGGCTCCGGTGCTTCTGGCTCCAGGCCAGCCCTTGCTATGCAGTACTACAAAAAGAGCTCTGTTCCTGGAGCCAGAGCTTCCTGGGCTCGAATCCTGCTGCTGTCACTTTCTGTGGCAAGACCCTCGTCAAATTATGGATTTTCCCTCAGCCCGTTTCTTCATCTGCAGAATGAGTCAGTAAGGTCCCCTCCCAGGTAGCAGTAAGGATCTATATACCTTTATAGAAAGTGTAACACATGGTAGGCGTACTCAACACATGTTAACACCCTTTCTGTCTCCCTCCAGGGCCTCAGTTTCCTTATCTGCAAAATGGAGAGTCTGCTGGGGTGCTCTGGGTTTCTTCTGGTTCTGGCTTTCTGCCCCAGGTTTTCAGTGTTCCTTATGTGATGAAGAAGGGTAATTGGGGTGAGGGGTGAGCCCTAGCAGCTCCTGGTACCTTGAACCTCCTTCATGGCCACCTGCACTGATGTGGGTGGTTTTCCTGATCAAAGGACCCACTGTCAGTTCTCCACATGCTTGTTCTGCCTTTGAGAAATCAGATTCCCATTTCCTAGATGGGAAAGCAGAGGCTTGGAGAAGAGAGGAATAGTCTACTTGTCTGCCTCCCCCACAACCCTGGGTCCTCTACTCTTGACTCCCTTTCCTGGGCAGCTCTGTGGGTAGGGGGAGCAGAAGGGAAAGCCTCCAGAATTTCAGGGAGTCTTCAGCATGGGACATATCCCTGGTGGTCTCTCTTTGGGAGAAGCAGTTGTGCTCTGGTCCTCTACTTCCTCTCTGTCCTTCCCTCCCTCCTTCCCTTCCATTTATTCTTTTCTATTTTCAGAACCTAATATCAAACACCTTCTATGCTGTGACAACCCCTGTGTTAGGCTCCAGAGCAACCAATGTGAATAAGGCAGGGCCCTGAAATTCTAGGGGATTTTCAGAGGCCAGTGAAGTCTTGCTGAAGCCTCGCTGGTGAAATCAGGGAAGACCTCCTGGAGGAGGCAATGGCCAAGCTACCTGTACAAGGAGGAGAAGGAACTTGCTGTGAATGTTGTGTCTCTACAGAGCTGGGGCTCAGTGACAACCAAATAGCCAATCATGCACTGCAGCTGGGGCTGGGTCTGAAAACACTCCTGCCCAGGCTCCAGAGGAGGAAGGTGGAGCCGGAAGGCCCTGCTTGGCTGGGTCTTAGGGAAGAGCACATCTGGGCAGAGGTTAGCAACAGACAGGCAGAGGGATAGCCAGCCAGTGGTTCTGGCAGGGCGATTTGGCCTCTGTGGGTGAGTCTGTTTGCTGAGGAGTGGGATGGGGGAGGCAGGGAGGGCCGTGGCAGGAGGTGACAGCTTTGGGGCTTGCCTAAAAAAATTCCTAGTTGAGTCAGTCAAACCAAGGTCCAAGAACTTCAGGGTTTTGGGGTTATGCCTCTTATCCTCACTGACTCAGTCTCACTATCTGGAACAGTGGGTGCTATTCCCACCTACAGGGTGCTATAAGAGCCGATGACCTAAAAGGCAGCCCCAAGCCAGGCGGGCAGGATGGGTAGTGCGCTCTGTTCTGTCTGAGACCATGTGGCGCCTGCTCTCACTGGCTTGCGATCCCGGTGTGGGGTGGGGTGGGGCTGTGATCAGTGTGACCACAGTGACATGCTCTACATGCAGAATGGGCATTGCTGTTGCTACTACAGTTGTTAGTGTTTTGTAAATTAGACAGAAGAGACAGGGACTGAGGATGCAGCAAGGTGTTTGAATCAGTGGGATGCTCACCATGTGCGAGGCAGGCTCGAGGATGCTCATTTAATCCTCATAACGTCTGCCGAGTAGGTGCTGTTCTCTCGGTTTGTACAGAGGGCAAACAGGTTGAGCAGAGGTTTGGCTCAGATGTCTCACTCCAACCTTCTGATGGTCCCCACGTGGAATTGTCCCTTTCTCCCTGCCCCACAGTAAGCCAGCCTGGTGGGACCCTGGTTCTGCACTGAGCTCTTGCTGGAAGGTCCAAAACTCCTTCCCCATCAAGTCTCCACGGGGCTCCTCTTTCTCCCTTTGGGAGCTGTGATATTAATAAGCATAAAAACAATCAAACAGCATCTCACACAATTATGTGGGGAGGAAGCAGCTGTCACAGACAATCTGGAGAAGACTTATCACTTAACTTCCAGGGAAAACTATTGGCTTACTGTTAGAGACCCCAGGCCTTGTCTTCCCTCCTCCCCATTCCCTGCGGTGGGGACACGGCCCCCCGATGGGATCCCATTTCCCCCCTTGGACTTGGCAGAGAGCTGATTTCCTGCTGGCTGGTGGGGCTTGGGCCTGGGCTTCCCTGCACCACAACCTCAGACTGTTAAGCTAGAAGGGCCGTCATCCATTTATTCATCGATTGTTGACTGTG
Organism: Camelus dromedarius; assembly: GCF_036321535.1. Classification (NCBI taxonomy): domain Eukaryota; kingdom Metazoa; phylum Chordata; class Mammalia; order Artiodactyla; family Camelidae; genus Camelus; species Camelus dromedarius. The sequence goes on along the minus strand of NC_087443.1, from coordinate 32,627,799 downwards.
CACCTACTATGCGCAGGCTCTGGGCTGGCTGGGGAGGAGCTCTCAGCATAGTTATCACAGAAACTCACATGGGCCTATGTCAAGTGCTTTAAAGCAGCATGAGTCACTTAACACGGATCACAGAAGAGGACAGAGGACTGCTTCTTTCTGGGAGTTGAGAGAGGATCAAGGGAGACTCCTCAGGGGAGGTGACATTTTAGCCTCTTCCTGACAGGTGAATTCCCAAATGGCCAGCGGGGAGGAAGAGCCTCTTGCCTTAGGGACTTGCCCAGGCAGAGGCATGAACTGGGAGTCAGGCAAGGACACTGGAGCCTGAAGAGACCCGATGCCTTGCCCAGGATCTCCCAGCGATTCACGAATGCCTTGTGGTTGAGAACTCCTGTTTGCACCCAAGGACAAGGTGGAGAGGCTGAGTGCTGTACAGGTGCCAGTGAGAGACTGGCGAAGGTCACGGAAGGTGTCCTGGAGCGGGTGGGTGGAAGGCAGGCAAGGGAACCAGTGTGGCTGAAATCACAGCGGGAGAGAGAAAGAGAATATGAATGGGCTCCCAGTCATTAAAGCTCGGCCATGGGGAAGAGGAGCCCGGCAGGGGCCTTTCCTGAAGCCCGCCCTGCCCATCTGCCAGGACAGCGCCTGCCCTGGCCTAGGCTCTAGAGCTCAAGTGGGTGAGACCACAGCAGGAAGTGGGTGCCTTCGTGCTCTCTCTCCTGCCTTCACTCCCTGCCGCTCCCCTGGGGTCCTGTGCCAAAGACGAGGCCTGGGCTCTGCTGCTTGACCCCTGGCCAATTCTGAGCATCCAGTTGATGCTCTCAGCACTCAGTTTTCTCATCTGTGGAATGGCCTAATGTCTGCCTGTCTAGATTTGTAGTCACATTTACAGAAAACCTTTGCAGAGTTAGAATCGGCAGAGAGATGTTCTCCTGGCAGCCACCTAGAGGTGGGGGTTATGCCTCAGGATGTAGCATAGAAACTGTTGGGTGATGGTTACCCAGCATTCTAGACTTTTGGGGGGCAGGTTTTGGGGTGCAGGGAGTGAGAGTGGAAAGGGTGAAAGGAGAGGAGGTGGAGACTGGGAACGGATGTGGACCCCTCCATCTGTCTGGTGAGAAAAGGAAATTAAAAAGGGGGTCCTGGCCTCCCTCTCACCCCTTGTCTTGGGGATGCCAGTGAGCTAGCTGGTGGAAATTGAACTGGGTCCCACCTGCGGTTCCCTTGACTGCCTGCATGGCCCCTGAGCAAATGATCTTGATTAGTCTGGGGGTAGTAGTGTTGTGGTGTGTGGTCAGCGTCTGAGAGGCAGAGGAGAGCAGAGCTGGGAATTCTGGGAGAACAAAGTCCACCTTGCACTTTACAGAGAGGGGCTGGCCAGGACTTTCCAAAGGCTCCCCAGCCAGGGAATGGGGAGACTGGCTCAGGACGTGGGGTCTCCATTTCTATCTCTGGCTCTCAGGCTGAAGGCTGAAGACAAGGAAGACAGCCTTTGTGGCACTCAGTTTACGTGTTTGTAAAATGGGCTGCCTAGCCCAGGTTGGCTTGCCACTGGAAATGGGTTTCTGGTGTGGCAAGATGGGGCTAGGTGAGGTGAGGCCAAGCCGCCTCCCTGGTTGCAGGTGGGAGGCAGGGCCCAGGGAGGCAAGCAGAAGGGTCAGCACAGTGGTTGAACTTGGCAGGTTAACTAGCTTAATTTTGATGCGCTTCAGTTTCTACACTAGCTTGCTTTCTTTATACCTTTATTTTTAAAATTTTTCAAACAGCTTTATTGAGCTATAATTCACATATGATACTGTTTATCCATTTAGAGTGTACTATTTAGTGGTTATTAGTACAGCCACGGAAACGTGCAGCCATTGCCACCGTCTATTTTGGAACATTTTCATCCTCTCAGAAAGGAACTCCATGTCTTTTACCTACCCCATCACCCCCAGCCCTAAGCAACTAATCTATTTCCTGTCTCTATAGATGTGCCTATTCTGGCCAGACATTACATAAAAATGAACTCATAATATGTGGTCTTTTGTGACTGGCTTCTTTGGCTTAGCATGATGTTTTTAAGGTTCATTCATGTTGTTTCAATACTTCATTCATTTTTATGCCTGAATAATATCCCATTGTGTGTCTACACCATGTTTTGTTTATCCCTTTGTCCGCTGGTGGACACTTGGGTTGTTTGACTTTTTGGCTATTAAGAATAATAATGCTCGAACATTCATGTGCAAGTTTCTGTGTGGACATGGATCTTCACTTCTCTTAAATGTATACCTAGAAGTGATATTGCTGGGTCTTATGGTAACTCTGTTTAATAACTTGAGGGACAGCCAGACTGTTTTATAGTGGCTGCACCATTTTACATTCCTATCAGCAACGTAGGAGGGTTCGATTTCTCCACATCCTCTCCAACACTGTTATTATCTGTCTTTTTGATTATAGCTATACTAGTGAGTATGAAGGGGTATCTCAGGATGGTTTTGATTTGCATTTCCCTGATGACCAGCGACATCAAGCATCTTTTCATGTGCTTATTGGCCATTTGTACATCTTCCTTGGAGAAATGTCTATTCAGATCCTTTTCTCATTCTTTAATTGTTATTTATCTTTTTACTACTGAGTGAAAGTTCTTTATATATTCTAAGTCCCTTGTTAGATGTATGACTTGCAAATATTTTCTCCCATTCTTAGATTGTCTTTTCACTCTCTTGATAGTGTCCTTTGAAATATACATATTTTGGGGGGAGGGTATAGCTCAAGTGGTAGAGCGCATGCTTAGCATGCATGAGGTCCTGGGTTCAATCCCCAGGACCTCCTCTAAAAAAAATAAACCTAATTACCCTCCCCCAAACCCACTGAAATATACATATTTTTAATTTTGATGAAGTCCAATTTATCTATTTTGTTGTTGTTGTTTATGCTTTTGGTGTCATACCTAAGAAACCATTGCATAATCCAAGGTCATGAAGATTTACACCTGTTTTTCTTCTAAGAGTTTTAGCTCTTTCATTTAGGTTTGGATCCATTTTGAGTTAATTTTTGTAGATGGAGTGTGGGAGGGTCTAACTTCATTCTTTTACAAGTAGCTATCTAGTTGTCCCAGTACCATTTGTTGAAAAGACTGCTTTTTCCTAATCAAATGGACTTGGCACCCTTGGTGAAAATCAGTTGACCATAGACACATGGTTTTACTTCTGGACTCTCAGTTCTATTACATTGATCTATGTTTCTCTATATGCCAGAACCATGCTGTCTTGATTACTAGTTTGTTTTTAAATAGGATATTTGCTACTTTGTTTAAATACTATTAGTAACCCAAAGCAGATAGCTTAGAAAATACAGAAAAACATTAAGGATAAAAAAATCACCTGTTATCTCACTATGCAAAGATAAAATAAAGATACAAATATGTTGCTATGTGTTTTCTGTACAGATACAGCCATATATAATTTATCTTTTTCCAACATGGTAACACACTGTATGTAGTCTTATAGCTTGTGTTTTCTGTTCAACAATTTGCCAGGAACATTTTTCGTCAATAAATGTTCTCCGATTTTCCATGGCTGCCTTGTAGTCTGCTGTATGAAAACACCCTAATTTAGTCATGTAAATCTCTGTCATTGATTACTGACTTGCCTGTTTTTACCAGTATAAACAGTGCTGCCACAAACATCCTCTGTCCTATGATTCTGACGATTTCCTTTGGGAAATTCCTGCCTATGAAACTGTGAAGTCAAAAGGTGTGAGTGTTTTTAAGGCCAGAATTTTATTGTGCCAAATGGCCTCCCAGAAAACTGTACTGCCCTAGAGGGGATTTTCACACAAAAACCACAATGTGGAATATAGTCGGACTCAAAAGCAGTTTTAGGAGTTGTTTATATACTTGAGGTATAAATCCCTTATCAGACACGTGGTTCTCAAATATTTTCTGTGGGTTTGCCTTTTTACTCTGTTGGTAGTAGCTTTTGATGCACAGAAGTTTTTCATTGTGATGAAGTCCGATTTATCTATCTTTTCTTTTATTGCCTGTGCTTTTGGTATCATATCCAAGAGATCATTGCCAAGTCCAATGTCATGAAGATTTCCCTCTACATTTTCTTATATGGTTTTATGTATATCTATTTCTTAGTGTTGGTATCAGTCATTTACTGCCTCAATAAAGCTGTGTAACAAACCGCTACAACAATCATTTATTCTCATGTGTCTGTGGACCGACTGGGGAGGGTCAGCAAATGTTAGTCTAGGCGTGAGTGACCTTGATTCTGGGCCCTTCACGGGTTCAGTTTGCTTACTCTGCCTGGGGCATGTTCTTCTCCTGACAGGCAGGAGCTTGCGAGGCGAGCCCCTCTGCACAAGGGTCATGCTTCTGCTAGTAAGGAGCTTGGCCAGAGCATCTGTTAGTTAAAGAAAGTCACATGACCAAGCCCAGCATTTAGAGTGGGACAGCATGCTCTGCCTATCATGAGACCCCAGCATGGGAGTAGATGCTCAGTCCTATGCAGAGGGAAGGATTGGGACCAATAATTCAATCAGCCACATTGATGACCAAGAGATGGGAATGAACTTGGCAAGTTTGAGTCTGAGAAATGGCTAGTGTGCCTGAAATATGGTGATCAAGGGGATAAGGTGGAAAGTGCCACTTATTGGATGCATGAAAGATATTTGTTAACTGAATTAATCAAAAGAATGTATCAGTGGAAGTGAATTTACTGAGATGGGAAAGGTGAGGATAGATACCTATTTGGAGAAGAAATTGGATTTCCCCCAGATGGGTTAAATGTTAGAGATGCACCAAGAGGAGATGTTAAGTGGGCAGATGGCTGTATGGGATAAAGTGGATTCTGCTTGCAAGGAGCTGAGGGTTTTCTGGGAGAAGGAAGTTTTATGAAAGTCTGATTGACCCTTGCAGCTGGGACAGCTGTCTTCAGAAATACACAGAGGATAAGTGGAGCTGAGGAGGATTCCATTGCCAGCAGGGATCCAGGAAGGCTTCATGGAAGAAGTGACGTTAGAGCTGTGCCTTGAAGGTGGGGCTGGACATACAAGGTGGGGCCAGGTGGTGCTCCAGATGGAGAGGACAGCCTGGCTGAGGCACAGAGGGAGAGCGCAGGGTGTGGTTACTGGCAGTGACCCCTGGAGGGAGAGGGTGCAGATTTCAGCATCATGCCAGAGCTGGGCTAAGGTCTGTTGGCTGGCCAGCTGGTGAGTCAGGGGTTGGGAGAACTAGGACCTTGATAAACTCTGTTCTTCCTCCTCACACTGATGGGACTGGGGGCCTGAGGATCAGGAGCCTAAGCTGCCCTTCCTGTAGCTCAAAAAAAGAGTGAGTACCCAGTGCTAATGAAGGTATGGGGAACTGGCCCTTCCCTAATAGTTGGAGGGAGAACAACTTAGTGCCCCCTCTTTGGAGAGCAGTTTGTCAACAGCTATAAAAATATGAAAACCTCCTACTTCACATGCATGTATAGTCATGGGAACAAGGAATTGTGGCTTCATTTCTCAAAACAAAATGTTGAAAACAATCTAAATATCTATCAGCAGAGGTTACAGTATGGTTCCCCCATATGGAATACCCCACTAGCTACTAAAAAAGAGCAAGGCAGCTCTGTATTTACTAAAATATAACAATCTTCAGGATATACTGTCATGTGAAAAAGCTCAAGAGTAGGATAGCATGAAGAACCCTTGGATTTATTTTTTTAAGACGGGGAGACAACCTGTATGCTACATCCTTATACGTACCTGTAGGACTTCAAGAGGGCTACCTCGAGGGCTGCCTCTGGGAAGGTGTGGGCTTGGGCAGAAGGGAGACCCACTTCTTGCTCTACACACATGTGTACAATTATTTACCATGTCTGTGTATTACTTGCAAAAAGAATAGAATAAAATAAAGTGTATCTTCTGCTGAATGATTTTTTTCAAGTGTAGGTTGAGGGGACTCAGAGACTCCCGGCCTCCCGTGGGGGATGCTGAACCACCTCACATGCCACCATGGGAGTCTTAGGCTGTGCCCCTCCCCTCTCCCAGTCCTGCCTGGCTCACTGGCCTTGGCCCCGGGTTCATTCAGTGGGAGCTTCAGGAGGGACCCAGCGTAGGGCACAAGAATAGAATGGCCACAAGGTGGTCTTTTCCTTTGTTCCAGGTAGGGTCTCTGTAAGTGACCTCCGTTTATAGCAGGCTCCCCAGCCAGCAGCCTTGGTGGTGTGGGCTTTGAAGCGTGGCCATCAGTGGCCGACTGTGGCTTGTCCATCATGGTCCTAATGGTGTCTGCAGGCACCTCCTTGCACGCACGAACATCTCTGTGTGTAGTGGTGGTGAATAATCCCCAAATTGTCTTTGATTTCTGCAGTGTATTTCTGTATTTCTATTCAAAGTTGAGTGCGTCTGATTTTATGGGAATTCATAACAGTTCAAACTAAATTGTGGTGCCCTGCTGTGAAAATCTCTCATTCCTGAGAAGCTGAAATGCTGCTCAGATGTCTCCTCCTGCCCTTTCCCTCCTCCTCTGTTCTGTTCCTTCCTGTCCCCTTGCTTGCTGGGACGGAAGGCCCTGCCTCTCGCCATGCTGAGTGCACCCTCTGCCCCTGCGTCTCCTGCCAAGGCTTCGGGGAGAGGTGGGAGACAGTGACCAGGGGGCCCTGTCTGGGAGTTGAGCCCAGAGTGGACTACTTTCCCAGAAGATGGGAGAGTGCTTCGTGCCGGCAGCAACGAGGAACACACTTTCCAGTCTCTGTCCAGGAGGCCAGGCTGTGATGGGCTTCATTTTGGGTTTGGTGAAACCCCTGCAGATCAGGGGAAGCTTTGCGAGGAACCTGGCTTCGTCCAGCCTGGGGAGAAGAGTGGGGACAGGAAGGATGGGCCCTCCAAGGTTGGAACAGGGGCCCCACTGGGTGGTGGGTGTCATGTGGGTGTGTCCCCTGCAGTGGTTCACAGAGCCCAGTTTGCCTGGATATGTGTGAAACAGTGAGTGCATTCCGGCACTCATTTTTCTTTTGAATTGTTAGTCTCCCCCAACCTCCTCAACCCCCCTACCCCACCACCTGCCCTGCTCCCCACCCCACACCACCCGCCTCAGGACAGGGCCAAGCTTCAGACCTGGGCCTGGTCTCCAAGGCCTCAGCTTTAGCCTACTCTGCTGCCCCTGGATCTCTGTGGGTGGAGCGTGGGGAGGTCCTCCTGATGATGGGCCCGATCAGATCTCCCCCCAGCTTGGGAAGGTAGCACGGCTGGGCTGGCAGAGCAGAGAAGCGGGTTCCTCTGAGCTGGGACCCACTGCTTGGGAGGGAGGGAGCACTGTCCTAGAAGGGTCTGAGTAGCTGTAGAGGGGTGCAGTTAACCAGAGGACCAACGGGGACCCTCCCAGTAACCAGGGTCTCCTCTGGTATTCAGACTGTGAGCCTCAGGGAGACTCAGCAGAGTGCAGGGAAGAACTTTCTAATCAGAGTTGTCTGTTCACAGGCTGCTGGCAACATTTTGGTAGAGTGGACACAAGTTAGGTCTCTGATTGTAAGAACACTGGATGTTTACTATAGAAAATGAGGAAATTGTAGATACTATGTAAAGAATACAAATCAGCCATAACCTCACCAATTAGATAAAGCCACTGATTCACATAACAGTCCTATATATATACCCTGCACCCCACGCCGGCCACATTCTCACACGTACACAGCCATACACAATCCTCTGTGTGCTTCCTGTGGACATCCTGCAATTGAACCAGTCCCTGATGGGTGTCTGGGCTGTCCCACTGTCATAAACAACGCAGCAACAGACATCTCTGTGGCCCAGTGTCCACACACAGTCATGGTGATTTCCTCAGCTAAAGCTCTGGAAGTGGACTTGCTGGGCCACGGGGCGTACACATCTTCGCACTCTGCATACAATTTTCACATATCGATTGATTTCAGTCAAGTTGTGTCAGCTTGAGGATGCGGGAGCCTTGGTGATCTTGTCCCCTGGTGGCTTCAAGGGCTGATGACGTCCACGTTTACATCTCTGGCTCCACCTCAGGCTTGAACTCTAGTTGAGGGTATCCCACTGCCTGTCCAGTGCTGCTCCTTGGCTGTCAGTGGCCTTTCCAAAGCCACTGTGTCCTGAACTGAGCTTCTGATCTCACCCTTCTGCCAGTTCCACCCGCAGCTTTCTCCTGTCCTGGTTAATGGCAACTCCATCCTTTCTGGTGCTTGGGCCAAAACCTTCGGGCTCAGTTCTTTCTAGCACAGCCACACCCTCTCCAGCAGGAAACCCTCTCAGCTCTACCTTGAAGTATGCCCAGAATTTGCCAGATCTCATACCCCCTACCTGAGTCCTTGGCAAGAGCCCTTGGCCATCTCTGGCTTTTATCACTGCAGTAGCTTTCACACCTGTCTGCCTGTGTCTGCCCTTGCCTCTCACAGTGAGTGCTCAACTCTGCAGCCAGCATGCTCCTTTAAAACTTGAGTCATTCTCATCACTCTTGGCTGTCTGAAGATCATGACTCTCAGTACCGTCACATCAGTGATTTACAAGGTGCCTGTTATGGGCCCATTGTCCTCTGCCCTCGGTTCTTGCAACTCTCCCCACTATGTACCCTGCTCCTGCCACACTGGGCTCCTCACTGTTCCTCAGGCATGCTAGCACGTTCTTGCCTCAGGTCCTTTGCACAGGCTGTTCTCTCTTCCCAGAAGACGTTTCTCCCAGATAACATGGCTCACTCTTCTGCTTCTTCAAGTGTTTGTTCATACATCACCTTCAGTGACACTCAGATCACTTGTGCTAACCTTTCCTCTTTCCTTAACACTTATCATCCTGAACGCACTATACAACTTGCTCACCGACACTGTCTGTGTTGGTCTTCTCTGGCAGTGCTGGCTCCCCCTAGGCCAGGTCCTCAACTGTTCTCTTCTGTATGCTGATGTCTAGCACAGTGCCTGGCATACAGCAGGTGATGTCAGGGTACACATGTGCTCAGAAGCCTCTCCCTGCAGCTCAACAGCAATCTGGGGTGTACACAGAGGCATTGATTTGATTTGGCAGGAGGTGATACCTGTGTGAGGCGACTCCCTGGATGCTATAACTGTGCCACCTGCCAGAGCCTCCTCTGCCAGCCCTCAGTCCAGGCCTCCCTGAGCAGCAGGTCTTTTGGGGCTGATGACAGAAAGAGATGGAGGCAAGTGTGGGAAGATTGCTGCCTTGAATCTCAGAAATTTTGTAGCCAACTCCCACCAAGGACAAAGGTGTTAACCTCTCAGGCGTGGTGCTGGAGGAGGCGATGGGGGTGAGGAGGAGGAGACTTGGTCACCTCTGGGGTGTTTGCATTGTCTTATTGGTAGTAGTTCCAGAAGCAATGCCTGTGAGATGCCAACAGCATGGAAGGGCAGACTAAATAGGAGGCCACTCGCCAGCCCAAGCTGTACCCTTTCTTCCTGGCACATGCACTTGGCCCTGGTGCTGGCTCCTGTATACTGGGGCTGTGAAGTATGTTGGATTTTCACCCAGGCCTGGCCCGATGGCCTCTGAGTAGATGCAGGGTCCTGCCCTCCAGGCCCTCAACCTGGGCCTGCCCTGGGGCACATGTCTGAGCTCAGCAAGGGTTGAGACTGAGGCAGGGAGACTGATCTTTGATGGTCATCAGAATGAGGTTCAAATCCAGACTTGACCACTTACTAGCTCTGTGACCCTTGGCAAGTTGTTTAACCTCTCTGAGCCCCAGCATGTAGGACACACTATATACCACAGTGGCTGGTGTAAACATTAGCATTATGCACCCGTGAACTCTGTGCAGCTCACATCTCACCTCCCCTGGAAGGCTTGAAATTTCTCTCTTCGCATTTCCCTGGGGAGCAACAGGCTCATTGCTTGTTTGACACTTCACATGCCTTTCCAGTCATCCTCATGACCCTGTGTCCTCACACAGTGCCTGGTTAAGGGCTTGGCTTGAAAAAGGATGTTGAAAATTGGCAGCCTGAGGGCTTTGTGGCCTGGCTTTGGGTCTTCTTGGCAGTGGATATGTTTGAGAGATTTCTAGAAAGCTTCCTGCCAGAATGGGGTCTAAGCCAGGCACCTCAAAAATTTGGGGGCAGTCGGCTCTAACCCTGCTCGTACCTTTGGAGCAGGTCTCTGGCGCTTATCGCAGGCCCAGACAGGAAGCCCAGTGCAGAAGGGTGTGTCTGTGTGTCCTGGTCCAGCAGGGGCAGGTAAGGCTCAGTGGGAGCCCAGCCTGCTTATTGATGGCAGTGCAGCCTCACACGGTGGAGGAGGCCATGCAGCTCTGCTGGGCGGGAAGTGGGAGGGCTCGCAGCTGGGGTAACAGCCGTTGCACAGGGCAGAGCGAGGTCAGGCTCTCCCGGGGGACCCATGCCGCTCGCTACAGCCCCCGCACCAAGGGAATGCCGGCAGACAAAGGCAGCGTCTGTCACGACACCTGGGCTGAAGGTCGGGGCCCAGGGACCTCTTCCCACTGCCGCTTTATCTGTTCTCTCTGGACCTTGCTTTCCTCCTCATGGCCAAAGGGGACAGAGGAAGAATGAGATTTGAGATCTTGGGGAAAACCTAGTAGTAGGATGGACCCACTTCAGCCTGGCTACTCTGCTTCACCCTTGACCTAGCATCTGTGCCACCTTGCCCCAAGGCAAGGATGGAGAGTCAGGATGGAGCGAAGGTGGTCCCTGCTTCCACCTGCTCCAGAGGTGGCCCCAGCCAATCCTGCCAAGTGAGGTCTGTATTTGGCTGCCCTGGACTGACAGAAGAGGGCCACAGAAGCCATGTGAGTGCCTCTGAAGGGGAAACAGACATGTAATGAGAGAAAGTGGGGCCAGTGTGCCTGGTGGTGCCGGAGCCTGAGCCAGCATGGGGAAAGTGAGATGCATCACGCATGCGGGTGTGTTATGCACATGTGCTCATTTCTTTGTGTCACATTCATCCTGTGACTACTGTGCTGTGTATTGTGCTCATTGAAGGAAGGGACATGCCTTCCTTTTTTAAAGATTAGGAAATGGGGTGATTGGGGTTGCGAGTGGACAACAGCATGATGTGATGGAAATAGTGTGGGACTCAGGTCCAATCCTAGAGTGACCGCTCTAAGTCTTAATTTCCTCATCTGTAAAATGGGGCAAAAATAGCTACATCTAGAGTATTTGGGAGGATTGAATAAAATAATACCTGTAAAAACCCTAGGCCTGTGGGAGTTGTTCATTTTCTTCCTTCCTTCCTTTCACTGCAAACTTCCTGCAACACCCCGTAGAATGGTGTGCACTCCCAGCTATTTGTGGATGATCTTCTTAGCAGATGTTGTTTAAGTCTTATAACATCTGGTTTGGAAAGGCATAGGCCTGGAGAATTTTTTTGTAAAGGCACTCACTCACTGGGAGATGTCAGATTGGCACTTAATTGCCCCGTGCCTCGGTTTCTCCACTTGTAAATCAAGGATAATGCTAGCGAGGCTGGCTAGCTTCTTTGCAGGAGATGGCAAGCTCTTGCAAGATAACAGATGGCAGGTGGTTTGCACATTTAGAGAAAGGCATCGTGTTCAACCTCACTAGTACTTAGGGAGATGCAAATGAGAGCAACAATGCCATACCATTTTTCATGCATTCGATTGGCAGCCATTTAAAAGAGGGATGACTTCTGGGTGGGTACAGAGGCCCTCTTGTACACCTCTGGAGAGAGTGGGAGTTGCCACAGCCTTTCCAGAGGTAATATGGCAATGTCTAAGAAAAGTTTACATACGTGCTCTGTGTTGTGTTTAATTGGCCCCATAAAGCTTGTCGGAGAACCAAGGTCAAGACCAAGCCAAGTCACAACACAGTTACATACAGAGAGATGTCCACTGTGGCACTGCCAGGGTGGCAGGAACCTGGAAACACCCACATGCTCAACAACAGGGGATTTTTGTCTTTGGCATGAAACATTGATACTGTGAGCTATTATCTAGCTCTGAAAATGTAGGACATAGATGTGGCAGTACCGACCTGGAGGGTCGTCTGAAATATCATGACATGAGAAAATTGGGTTTCTTTTGTGTAAAGGGTGACTCCCTCACCCTAAAGAGAAGCAGCGGCCACACTGCTCGCACATGTGTGTAACAGAAATGTACTTGCTCTGGTGTGGAGAAGGGCCTCGTAGGATGCACACCAGGACTGAGCTGCGCACTCTGGCCATCAGATGGGTCATGTTTGGCTCATAAAAAATGAAATTATTTGCCAACATTTAAAAATTGAATTCATCCTAAAAGCCACATTTCCAGCTTTTCATTGAGAAAAATCAGCAGCTCTGGGCACACTGGGCCCACATTTCCTCTTGGCTGAAACATAGCAGCAGCTGCCGCTTTTGGACAGAGTGTGTGGCCTCCGAACGGCGGTCATTTCCTCCACTGGGGTCTCCTCATTTATATTCCCTGGCTGGCCCCTGTGATAGGCTCTTGACCTTTGTAAACTCAAGGGGGTGGAAACATAGGCATATGATGGAGGTGTTCGTCTTTCGTTATGTAAGAACATCTTGACTCTTGTATTTCCCACATCACTGTTTCATAGCTTGTAAGTAGGGCATTTTCCGTACATCATTCGGAGGAAAACACACAGGCATTGCAGGTCATTGCATGCTGTGTGGGTCAGGACCCACCCGGTGGGGTCACTCTATCTTCCTCCCAGCTCAGGGCTGAGGGAGGGAGCCGGCTCCAGGTCTGGAACCAAGGGATCTGAGCTCTTGGCCCTTTCTGAAGCTCTTGTGCTGAGATCTTGCAGAGAAGTGGAAGTGTCTAAAAAAAAAAAATCCTTTCCTTCAGCTCTCTTCTCCTTCCCAAGTCTTTCCTGATCATTTATTGATGGGGAGGTGGTATGTCAACTTGAGGCTGACCCCACCACTCACTAGTTGGGGGTCTCTGAGCAAATTGTGTAATGGCTCTCAGCCTCCAGTCCTCACCTCCTGAGCCCAGGAGGATGATGACCCCCAGACAAGGCGTACAGGAGGTGCTCTCTGAAGGAGGATGTGCGGGCCCTTGGCTAGGCCGTGGAGATGCAGAGGTGAGAGCGCTAATAGGGCTGACTGTTGAGTAGGAGGCAGGGATTCCCAGGTGAGAGCCTGGGCCCCTCCTGGTATCATTGCCTGTCTCCAGGGAGGCCTGCTCTGGAGTTGCTGCAGGCGTAAGAAGGAACCAGAGGACCATGGACCTGCTGTAATGGGGCTGGGCAGGCCACAGCTGTGGTGGGAGGGAGCAGCCATGCTTAGAGATGGAGCTCACCTTGCCGAGCCTCTGGCAGCTGGGCTCCAGATCTCTCTAGAGCTTAGGCCAGGGAAGAAAAATTCCCGGCTCCAGCTTTCCACACACTTTCTGTAGGGTGCTGGACAGGTTACCTCCCACCTCTGCTTCTTTGGATACCACAGTATGTTGCCTCCTTTCATATCGAAGGTTATGAGATGATATGGTAGATATACAAACAGGAAAAGATGTGCTCGATGGCCACCTCAGCTGGGAGGTGGAGGCCTGCCAACCTGCTCTGAGATTCCTGTCTCTCTGCTGGGCACCTGTCTCCTAACCTGTCCCCACTAACCAGGCTTCATTGCTCTTGGGGGATGCTGTCCTGGAGGATGGAGGCAATGTCCTCTCCGTCCACCCACTAAGCCCAGCATGCATCATGAGCACGTCCCTGTGTCCACTGAGCTTTGCCCACAGGCTGTGCAGTTAGCCTCCATGGGGTCAGGGAGGGGACTATTGCCCCGCCCTCAGCCCAGTCAGTCATCCTCAAGCCATTGTGTTATACCTGGCATTGAATGATGACAAAACTACATGATACAGACCTTCTCTTCTCTCCCATGTCCCCTCCCTGCCCCCACCCCCCATTTGAGCTGATTCCCTCTCCTCCCTTCTCAGGCCCAAAGCTCCCCAGAGCTATAGGGGTGGGGTAGTGCTGGAGCAGCTTAAAGTGCAGGGCCCCTCCAGTGGGAGGCTTCTCACCCTCTCCTTCTTTTGTCTCTAGGAACCATGAGGTGCCACGTTGCCACCAGCTGCCATGTGGTCTGGCTTTTTGTGCTGATCTCGGGATGTTGGGGTAAGTTCAACCCTCCACCCTGTCCCCCAACAGCAAGCATGGGAGGCCAGGCTGGAGGGTGTGTGGTTGGGATTTGTGCTCTGGGATAGGGCTGCTCAGAGACTCTGGAGCACCTGCCTTGCTGTGTGTGTGACTGGGCACGCACTTCCCTCTCCGGGCTTCAGTTGCTTCTGCAGCACTGACAGGGCTGAAAATACCAGCCATCCCCAGGGCCTGGGACACAAGAGAGAAGAGGAGGAGCCTGGAGAAATACTTGAGCTCTAAGGGGAGGCATCTGTGACAGTGAACCGGCCTTCTTCTGGGATGCACAGACTGGCCACAGTTCTATTCCGTTTCACAGTTGTCTTTTGAGCACCTACTGTGTCCAACTCTGAGAGTATGAAAGAAATGACCTTCTCAGGAGTTCAGAGTTTAGTAGGGGGAAGAGACGCAGGTAGGATTTGCTACAAACAGGGTGAACAGTGTGGTAATAAAGGACGTAGAGAGCTCCAGAGGAGCCCCTCAGAAGGAAAGATTAACTGAGCATGTGGGCACTGGGGAGTCCGGCCAGAAGGGAGATGTTTCATCCAGGCTCTGAAGACCAAGAAGTCATTTTAGAGCAGGGGAGCGGGAAGGAGGGAATCCTGGAAGAGGGAACAGCCTGAGCAAGGGTGTGGCCACAAGGAGTCTTGGCTCTCTGCAGGGAGGACCAGCACTCCTTCTCCCGCCCTCGCAGCAGCCAGGTCAGTGCCAGCTCTAGTGCCTACAGAGGAGGCCAGCAAAGGCCTGGGCGCTTGCCCCTCCTGGACAGCAGGAGCAAAGCAGCTTCGGTCTGCATGTAAGAAGGCCAGGACAGCAGGCACAGCTGGCTCAGTGTCCCCTGGGGCCAGGATGTCTTTAGGGAAGGGCTGTGGGCATGGCGTGCCTGGTGACACAGGCAAACACATTCCTGAGGGGGACGCGCTCCTGCTCCCGCTCCAGGGAGCCGGCAGCCTCTGGAGGAAGCCAAAGCTTCATGCTTATTGGAGTGCTGCTGGCGTGCTGCTGCCTGAGAGTCCCTTGGAGGTCTCCTCTCCTACTTCCATACTTGGAGGGATCTCTGCTGGAAGGCCCCAGTGATGGGGAGCTCACTCCCAACCAGGCAGCCCAGGATTACGGTCCAGTCTCAGACTCTCAGGGGTGGAATTGGAAGGGGCCTCAGACACTCTCTTACCTCCCAGCCCATTTTACAGAGGAGAAACTGATGCCTGGAGAAATTGGCCCAAGGTCATATACAGCAGGGCCCAGCTGGACCTCCATCCAGGTCTCTGTCCTCCATCAGGGCTTTTGTCAAAATATCCCCCTCCTTTCCCTCTCTGTCCCGTTCCGGGAGGCTGCAGTAAGAGGCCCCTGAAACCAGCTCTGACCCTCTAGGTTTGCTGGATAATGGAGGTCAGGATACTTTCTTCAGCCTCCCCAGGGACTCTATGACCTTGGACTCTCATACCCTTCCCTGCCCTATAAAAAAGGAATACATATGTAAGAATAAAACAGGTTCTAAGAGCTTGGCTGCCTTCCTGGAAGAGGGGGCAGAATCCCCTTGCGCTCTCTGGATGAAGATGATTCGTGCATCCAAAGTGGGCACAAGGCAGCAGCACAGAGCCAGGACTTCTGGGTTCAGGCCCCAGTTTTCCAAGGGGTTCCCTTGGGCAAGTTTCTTAGCTTCGTGCTTCAACTTCCTTCTCTCTTAAATAGGAAGGACAATAGGACTTTGCTCCTTGCGTTGTCAAAATGATCAGATGAATTAATATGTATATCAAGCACTTTCCAGGACAGCATCCCCCAAGAGCAATGATATACATATTAATTCGTCTGATAACAATAGTGTCGGGTGCATATTAGGCACCAAGTGCTAGCTCTTTTATTATCAGCTGTATCTTTTTCTAGGGTTAGAAAAATGGGGCACAGAAAACAGAGAAGTTAAGCAAGTGTCCTGAGGCCACTCAGCAGTTCTCTAACCTGCCTGTGAGCTAGCCTGCTTTGCATGTGTATATATGTATGTATATATGTATATATATCATTGCTGGCACAGTCCTTTTTCCCGGTCCCCACTGGAGGCAGCCAGTGTTGTTCTTTTGGCATGATGGGGCCATGGCTCACTTCAGGGACTGAAGGGCACCATCTTCCCAGCCTGCCCTTCCAGCATCTGCCCCTGACCCCTAGCCCTTGCCTTGTCCCCCGGACCACACCACACTGCCCCTCCCCACTTTGTTTCCATCTGGCCCTGTAGCCCCAGCTGATCTATTCTCCCATCCCTGGCAGTCAGTGATGGGTCAGGCTCAGGGACAAACAACCCCTCAATATCACACCCCTTTGTCAGCCTGTAATCTCTACCAAAGATTCCTCCTCCCCAACCCACACACCTCAGTGTGCTCCCTGGCATTTCTCATTCTGTGGATTTATTGGGAAGGCAAGAGGCAAAGGCCTGAGAGTGAGCATCCTGCTGGGACACACAGGCAGTCCCCACGTGCTGGGCATGAGGAGCCCCTGACCTCGGGGCTGCCCTGGCTGCCCCACCTGTCATTAGCATGTCAGGCCCCTTACCACTGGGCTCCTATGCATCACCCTGCAGCCACCGTAACAGTGATGCTGAGCAGAGGACACCTCTGGCAGGGAGGCAGGGTGGGAGGACAGTGAGGGCTTTTTGTCCCCATCTTGAGGCTGGGAAATTGGGGCCAGAGAGGTAGAGGGATTTGCCCAAGGTCACACAGCAGCGAGTGGCAGGGCATACAAGGTCTCAGCTCTGCTCCTGCATGCTGCTCTGTACTCCCTGTCCAGTGTGTCTTCCTTGTCATGGATGTAGGGGCATGGGGGTATGTGGGGCGGGGTCTAGGGCTCTGCCCAGTGGGGATCTCAGTGAAAGCCACTAAGCCTTCAGAGGCCGGGGGAGGCAGGCGGGGCTGGAGTCAGGCTGACCTGGTTCCGGTCCAGGCTCTGCCACTCACTGGGGTCCCTTAAGCCCTAAGAGGAATCTCCTGTCCTACGGTTCTGAGTGAAGTTTGTGTTTCCTGGCCTGGCAGATGCTCGGTCCTTCCCACATCGGGTGCCATGACCATTCCCTTCCTCCACATCTTCCCAGGCTTTGCATCCTTCCTGATCTTTCCCTTCCACGCTTGTGGGGGGATGTACTTGTCATCCAGCAGCAGCAGCTCAAATGCCGCCTTCTCTTGAGCCTTCCCCGACTCCTTTCTCCCCTCAGGCCTGTGGTGGTTAAAAGCTTGAGTCCTGTTGGGGTGTTTGAAGTATTTTTTAAAGTTCATGGGATCCCAGCTACTTTGTAGAGAATGATCAGTGTAAGTGGGCTGGGGATGTGGGGAGAGGGCGTCCGGGGCAGAGTGAACAGTGGGTGTGGACGCAGGGAATAAGCCTGTGTGGGGTGGGGACAGAGGGGTGGGTCGTGGGTGCGGGAAGCAGGACTCGCTTTCCTTCACAGAAATCACCCATTGTCCCCTCCCCTTGTACACCTACTCACATTCCCACTTGGCCTCAAAGATCCTGAGACAGCAGTTTCGCCTCTGGAGGACACAGCTGTTGTGCCTTAAAAGTATCTTTTAAGAGAACAAGCAACCTGTGGGCATGCCCCTTTCCCACCCCCTCCTGTCACCTGCCCAGTCCCCACCGGCAGCCCAAGGCCACCGGGCCTCCTGGGGTGGCTGGACCCATTCCGAGGACACGGTCCTGCTTGGTATGTGGTAGATGACGCATGTCCCCAAGGCTCTGCCCAGCTGCCGGTGCAATGCTCTCAGCAGCTGATTGCCAGCAGGTCCTGTAAAGTCAAATTTAAAAATGAACGATGCTGCTGTGGGTGATTTTTTTTCTTCACTGGTTTCCTTCCCCCACTCGCCGGAGCCCACACTGAATTCTCTTGGGCACCCTGAGCCTTCTTGCTTTCCATAAGGGAGCCCAAGTCCCCTATCTGGGATCAGTGGCATCACCCTCTGGCTGAGCACGCAGCACTGTTATTAATACCAATATTAATAAAAGCTACCATTTATCGAGTGCTTGCTGTGTGCAGGAACACGGCCCTAAGCGCTTTATGTACGTAATCTCATTTAATCCTCGGCACAGACATGAAGTGAGTCCTATTATGATCGCTATTATATACCTTAGTAAACTGAGGTATGGGGAGGTCACACGACTAGGAAGTTCCAAGCAAAGGTGAGGCCGTTGACCACTGGCCTCTTTCTAAGGCTGTTGTGTGTGTGAGGAGTAATAGATTCCTCATATGAGAGGGTGGAGGGGTGTGGGTGAGTGCATATGTGTAGTTGCTGTGCTCAGGAGGGCTTCCTGGAAGAAGCGACATCTAAGAAAACTTGAAAGATGAATAGGAATTTGGTAGGTGAAGGCCAAAGAGCTGGCAGTCCTGGTCAGGAAGGGAGAGAGAGGCTGGAATGTTTGTGGGACCAGAGGTGACATCAGCCTGGTTTCCTGACCAATTGGGGGTTGAGGGGGGAGCCTGCTCCCCCATGAGGGGAAGTGATGGTCTCTGTGTTCTTGAGCCTGGCCCAAGCTCTGAGAGAGCCAGGTCAGCAGAAATGAGGGAAGGGAAGGCTGCAGCCCACCACGTTCAGGGCCCCTGGAAGACCCAGCAGGAGCCGCTTATGCGTGCTGCACAATATCGGCCCCACGCGAGGCTGACCAACCACCTCCTGGTTGGCAGGGGCAGAGGGGGAGGTGTCCTCACTTGCATACTTCTGGGGCGTTTTCCAACACCAGCAACCACTTCTCCAACTCTCTGGATACCAACTGGTGTCCAACAATTCAATTCAATTCTGATGCTAACCACCCAGAGTGAGTGTCAGATTCCACAGATTTAAGGGTTCCATCTTACAGGACTGGTAAGTGGTAAGTCCCAGGCTACCTGTATTTCTGACCAACCAGCTATAGATTAGGGGTTTCTACTACCCCTTCCTAGGTTCAGTTAGCTGGAATGACTCACAGAACTCAGGGAAACCCTTTACTTACGTTTACTGGTTGAATATAAAGGACACAACTCGAGAACAGCCAGATGGAAGCGATGCCCAGGGAGATGGGGGTGGGGGTGGGAAGGAGCTTCCAGGCCTCTCCAGGGGCACCACCCTCCCAGAACAGGGGTATGTCCGCCAACCTGGAAGCTCATCAAATCTTGGAAGTCTCCAGCCCCTCTCCCCTCCCAATAGGTAAGGGGTGGACTGAAAGTTCCCACCCTCTCATCTCTCAGACTTTCTGGTGACCAGCCCCTTCCTGAGGTTCCCTGTAGCGGCCCCACTCTAAGTCACCTCATTTGCATAAACTCAGGTGTGGTCAAGGGGGCTCCTTATGAATAATGAAAGGCACTCCTATCACTCCGGAAATTCTAAGGGTTTTTGAAATTCTGTGCCAGGAACCAGGACCAAAGACCAAATATGTTTCATATTATACCCTACAGAAGGCCACTAGGAAGGGGCTCACGGGGCAGGAGAAGCCAGCCTCAGGGAGGCTTCATGTGGGGGACCTGTGATGTGGGTGGGGGGGGCTCTTCATAAATGGGTGGTTGATCAGCCCATTCCGGTATCACCCTGTCCCCTGCCAGACACAGCCCCCACCCCGAGGCCATCACAGGGTGGGACAGTGTTAACTGCTCAGGCTTCTGGGTCTGGGTTCCTTTATGGCCCATGTCACTTACTAGATGTGTGACTCTAGGCAAGTTATTTCTTATCCCCTGAAATCCTCATTTTCCTCACTAGTAAGATGGGGTCATGACAGCACCTGTTGTACCATGAGGCTTGATGGAGATAGTCTAAGTGGCTGGTATAGAGGAGAGTTCCTTAGATGGCAGCTATTATTATTATTCTTCTTATTAATATATGGGATCAGCTGATTATTCCGTCATATAACAGATAGCTGTTGAGGGCCTTCTAAGTGCCAAGCCCTGTTCTGAGTGCTGGGGTTGCAGTGCTTGACAAAGCAGACAGTCCTTGTTCTTGTCATTCTGTCTAGAGCTGGCTGCCCAGTAGAAATACAGTGTGAGCCACGTGTGTGATCTTAAATTTTCTAGGTGCTGTGTTAGATACAGGTCAAACTCATTTTAATAAAGTATTTTACCTAATCTCAGTAGAGCTACGCTGTTGTAATTTCCACACGTAATCAGTATAAACGATGAGTGAGCTATTTCACACCCACTTTCGCGTACAGTCTCCAAAATCCTTGTGTATATTTTACACTTCAGCAGATCCTCATGTGGCCCAGGGCTCAAGAGTCACATGCGGCTGGTGGCCTCGCTAACCTAATGACCTGGCAGCCTTCTGCCTGCCTACCGCCATTGTCCCCCACTTTCCTCGAGGCAGAACAGTGACCTGCTAGGGTCCTGGGAAAGTGGCTGTGGCTCTGGATACAGGGTCAGTGTCTGTTATAGCCCCTACTCTGTGCCCCTTGCAGAATACATGAAGCTGGCATGAGGGTATTTGCTGATGCTCTTGTCCTCTAACTTTCAGGCCAGGTGAACCGACTGCCCTTCTTCACCAACCACTTCTTTGACACATACCTGCTGATCAGTGAGGATACGCCTGTGGGTGAGTGGGCACAAGGGCTGGTGGGCATGCCAGGTGGCGTGGGGTGGGCTGTTTCCCCACAAGCAAAAGGGGTCATGGGAATTGAGTCCATCTTCCACTCATTACTGGAACCTCTTTCATGGTGTGTGGGTGTTCATGTGGCCTCTGCTTGGTTGCCTCCAGTGATGGGGCACTAACTACTTCCTGGGGTAGCCCCTTCCAAAAGACGAGAGTTCTCAGTGTCAAAGAGTTTATCACCTTGAGCCCAAGTTGCTTGCCTTCCACGTCTGCACTCATTTTGTCCTGTGAAATGGCTTGCTCCTTTTCCTTGTGAAAACTTGAAGATGGACGCTGTTGCAAAGTTGGGTTTCTAGCTTTTTATACTTCTCTGTGATCACTGAGTTTTCTGCATGGAGTATGCCGGTTTTTGTCATTAGAAAAAAATTAACTAATTAAAAAGTGATCACGAGCATCCTGGTGCTTCCCCCTCGACCTCCAGCTTGAGTCACCTCGTCAACCAGATCTGACCTCGTGAGCCCCTCCCAAGTGCCTGGCTCCTACACCTGCAGCTGGAGGTCTGCACGCATAGCCTGAGGTCTTAGCTCAGCTCTAGGGGACCCTGAGCTGCTCAGAAAATGAGGTTGAATTAAACAAACCCATCTTCAGCTGTGCAGATGGGCAGGCACTCGTTGCTGTGAAAGTGCAGGAAAACACACCCCAGGAGGTGCCTCTCACCTCCGCTGACACTACTTCTTCTGTCAGCTCAGCCCACTCCAGGGTACCTGTGTGCCAGAAACCACGGACTCAGGTGCCGGCGTGCTGCATCTTTCTGGGCCATCACTTGTGCTTGAAAATGAAGCAGGATGGCTTGGAGAGGAGAGGGCTGTGAAGATATTTAACTCATAGTTCATTTGAAACACACTTTTATAAGTACATAAAACCAAACATACCTGCATGATGAGAGTAGGTGCAAAAGGTCTTCAAAGAAAATTTCTGCTTGAACAGGGGAGCCTTAGTGGCCCCAGGCTCTCCACTGTTGTTTGCAAGGGTATGCAAGCTGCCCCTTGAAGAGGTCTTTCTGCCCTTCTTTCTTTTTTGCAGGTAGGTGCTGGGCACAGCAGGTGTATTTCTGACTTTTATAGGGATTGTCTCCCTGGCCCAGTGATGCTCTATTTTTAGGGACCATGGTGGGGGTCTGTAGAAAGTGGCCACTCCTTTGATGAGCAGCCCCTACAGATCAGCGTTGTGAGGCTTGTTTTGGAGGTTGGCATTTGGGGATCTGGGTGTTCAAAAGGTCGTCTAAGAAGAAGGCAGTCTGCTCTCTGGAATGTTCTTCCAGGGGTTTAGCTTACCTGAAGAGGGTACTTGCAAGTCCCTGGGAATCCTGCTGAGCTGTTTTCTCCCCTCTGAGTTGGGCCAGGGCATGTCTATGGGCTCCTGGATTCTTCTGTGGCTCCTCCCCATGCCCAGACCTGGTGTGGGGCTGGCATGGAGCCAGCTGAGCAGGCTCCCGGTGCGTGTGGATCCGTAAATGGTGAATGTTAGTGGCTTTTATCACCATTAGGAGCTCTACTTTTTTCAATTCATTCATCAGTTTATCAGATATATATGGGGTGCCCCCCCCTCACTGTGTCAGGCCTGGGTGCCGTGGGTAATAAGGGCTGAGCTGGCTGTCTGGTTAAGCCCCAGAGGGGCTTGAGGTTGGGGGATGTCCGTCTGAGGGCAGAGTAGAGGCAGGATGAAGCAGGAGAGGTCTGGGGGAGGTGGTGGCACTTGAGCGGAATCCTGAAAGGGTCCTTTTCATTCCTTCACATGCTATTTCCTATGGTTGATTTTTTTTTTTTGAAGTATAGTCAGTTTACAATGCTGTGTTAATTTCTGGTGTACGGCATAGTGATTCAGTCATACATATAAATACATAGATTTGTTTTCATATTCTTTTTCATTACAGGTTGTTACAAGATACTGAATATAGTTCCCTGTTTTGTATCTATTTTATATACAGTAGTTAGTATCTGCAGATCCCCAAATCCCAATCTATCCCTCCACCCACTTCTTTCCCTCCTGGTAACCATAAGTTAGTTTTCTATGTCTGTGAGTCTGTTTCTGTCTTGTAAATAAAGTTTATTTGTGTCATTTTTTTAGATTCCACATATAAGTGATATCATACTGTATTTTCTTTCTCTTTCTGGCTTATTTCACTTAGAATGATGATCTATATACAGGTCCATCTGTATTGCTGCAAATGGCATTATTTTATTCTTTTTATGGCTGAGTAGTATTCCATTATGTAGGTGGAATATATACATATACACACCATACCTTTATCCAATCATCTGCTGATGGACATTGAGGTTGCTGTGGCTGATTTTTATAAGTTTCTCATCCTCCTGGAGATCCTGGAGAACCACCATCCTCTGTGGTGGAGGGACTATATCTGGGACAGGTGGGCCCTGGAGGCAGAGGTGTGGCCAGCCACTAACTGAGCAGGGCTGCTGGCCAGGGAGAGGGAAGGCCTCTCTCAGGTGAGTGGTGCTGGCCCCATCACCCCATCTGTAGCCTTGCATTGCCCCGCTCAGCCCTGAGTGTGGGGTTCTCCTAGGCCTGTGGTGCAGGGCGGGAGATGGGGTGGGGTGAGGTGGCTGGTGCTTGGCCAGTGCTGATAGTGATAGGTCCTGGGCTACATGCCCCCCAGTGAGCCCTGCTGCAGGCCTTGCTCTAGTTCCCTTTGGCTCTGATTCCTGATCACCTTTTGCGAACGCTGGCATCGATTGGCCTCCAGGAGCAATCCCGAGGACTCAGCCCCGTTAAGGCTGTGCTTGGCAGTCACAGCAGGGGTGTCCATCCGACACAGTGAGGATTAATCCCTGGCTCTAGGAGGCCGCAGGAATGAGAGAGGGCTCCGTGAGCAGGAAAACAGCTCTGCTCATCTCTCTGGGCAGGGGCTGGTGTTGAGCTGGCCCCTCCCCTCCTAGCTCCTCCCCTCCTTTTGCATCAAGATGGGGCAGCACAGCTCTGGCTGGAAAGCCATGAGCCCAGTTCCTGTTCCTCACGATGTGGCGTTGGACCCAGTGCTGCCCCTCTGGGTCTCTGTCTCCCCATCTCACGGATGAGAGGGCATTGGAAAGATGGCCGAGTGGGCTTTAGCTTGGGCAGTCCTGCTAGTCCAGGGTGTTGTGCTTCTGGGCCCTCAGATTACACAACCCTGGAACCTCCGCTGAGTGCTGTCACCTTCATGGCCCTGGGCTATTCAGGGGGTGGATGTGGACTCACGTGGCCATGGCAGGGTGCAGCAGTGGCCAGGGTGAGGTTGAGGGTTAAACTAGCTTGTTCAGGGCTGGCCCTTTGCCTGCCGTGTGGAATGGGGTGGCCTAGTGATTTGACTTTGAGGCTTGACTCTCACTAACCCTTTGTTCTTTGAATCTCAGTGTTTAAAACTGTAAAACAGAGAGGATAGTGTCCACTCTGGATTTTGGGGATGCGTATGTACACTACTGTCAACTCCAAAGCCTCCACACCTAGAATGTTCTGTTTTTACTGAAAAGAGAACTTAGGTGTTGCCCAGAGATGGCTGGTTAGGCTGTCCTGCCAGCCATGGGCTTGCAAGGTGGACAGACAGGCACATAGGTGAGCTGGGTCCAGTGGAGTGGTCAATGCCAATGGCTAGAGGCAGAGCCCAAATTAGTCTGAAAGTGTCAGCTCACTGGAGGAGGAGGTCCAAGCTGTGGGCAGACCAAACTTCCAGCTCTGGGTCAGATGATCTGGCTTCTGCTTGGACGCCTAGTGATGGGCAGCTCATTTCTGTGCTGTGGGACAGTTCTGGGAATAAAAAAATCCTTCATAATATTAATATGAAATCAATCTCTGAACTCCCACCCATCAAACCTAATTCTGACCACTGGAGCCTTCTAGAATAATAATGATAACATAACACATAACATGATATACAATATATATGTAAAATATACACATTATGATAATAGCAGTGTTTATTAGCACTCAAGGCAGTGTCCTGAGTGTTTTAATTCATTTTTAAATTCCTTTTAAGAATCAGAATCGGGCTGTATCAGAGTGTAGTTTCTATGAATCTGTTCTCATGGGTTAGAGATTGGGACTTTCATTCCCTCCAAACCTTCTGAACCTTTCTAGTTTTTTTGTTTTGTTTTTTTTTAATGTTCTTGCCTCAATTTCCAACCACCAGCCAGCGGCCCCGTGCTCAGGAGTGGGATGGGAGGGCACGGCAGGGCCATCTGAAATCCCTGCGGAGACTATGTGTTCTGTCTCTATCTCCTCCCCTATCTCAGGTTCCAATTCCCTCTGCATGGTGTTCTTTTTGAAGACCATCTTCCAGCTGGAAAAGACAGAAACCAAATGAAGTCATTAAGTAGCTCTGCCTTCCCCCAGGTCTGTTAACATCCAGGGCGCCCTTGTCCTTGCATGTCTTCTCCGGAGGGGAACCTCAGTCACTGGACCATCTTATATGGGGCAGAGTGAGGGCTCAATGCCTGGTCAGGCTGGTTGGCATTACCCATATTGGGCCCTGATTGTCCGCAGTGAATGGCCACGTGGCAGCTTTAGGATGAGGGACAGGTGCTGCAAGGATGCTGTCTGTCTCCAATTGCCCTCCCAAATCCACTCCAAACACTCCACCAATATTGATCAAGTCAAGATCACTAACCTTCCTGTGGCTGAAGCCTAACATTAATTCTCAGAGCTCGTGGCCTTTCAGCAATTATCTTTTTCTCCTCCAGGGCATCACCTCTCTGGCTTTGCCTTCTCAGTGCCCCACATCTCCTGGACCTCTTGGCATTAAAGGGCCCCAGGGTCCAGCTCCTGTATCCCTTCCCTGTGCTCCCACTCCCAAGCCATAGCTAGTCTTGCGGCTCTAGGCGCTGCCTATGTGCAGACAGCCCCGAGGTTTCTACCTTCTGCCTGGGCTTTCTCTCACAGGAGATGCCAGGCTCATCTGCCAGCTCTCCACTCAACACTTCCACGTGGGTGTCTAAAGCCAAACCCCGATCTTCCCCCTAAACCCCTGCTTCCCTGCAGCCTTTCCTATTTCAGTTCATTGCAACTCCATCCTTCAGGTTGTTCAGGCCAGAAACCTGGGGTCATCCCTGACTCTTCCCCTGCTCCCTCCCCGCACATCCAGTTCATCAGGAAATCCTGTTGGCTCAATCTTCAGAATATTTCCAGAGTCTTCTCACTTCTCACCCCTTCCCCTCCTACCACCACAGTCCAGGCCAGGACAATCCTGACAGTTTCCCGATGGTCTCAGTGGTCCCCTTCACTACTCCCCACACCCTGCTGCAGCCTCTTCTCATCTTTGCAACTGAGTGGTCAAGGGGCCCTTTTCAACCTGAGACAGAGCCTGTCATGATGTCTGCTCAAGTCCCTCCACCCACTCGGAAGGAAAGCCTTGTTCTTAAATGGCATGGAGGCTGTTTGCCGTCCAGGCCCCACTTCCTCTCAGACCTCCCCTCTTGCCCTCCACCAGGCTCGGTCCACTCCAGCCACACCGATCTCCTTCTTGTTCCTTGAGCATGGACGGCGACTTCCTACCTCTTGTCCTTTGCAGCTGCTGGTGCCTGTAATGCGATGAGACTTTGTTGGTCAGTCGAGTCGGTTCAGATGCCACCATCTCCAGGTGGCCTTCCTGGGTTTCTCCAGGCAGGGTTCAAGTACTGCTTCCTTTGCTTTCTCCATCTCTGTTAGTACCAGTCACAGTGCTGTTGTTACTCAGCCACTCATCTGTCTACCATGTTGCCCTGTGAATGCTTCTGGGTGGCCTGGGCCATCTCTGTCTCCCTAGAGCCCACCCCAGTCCCTGGATCATGCCTGGGGTTTGGGGTGCCTCAAGGAAGGAGCAACGTCTGGAGTTTGTTAGCGCATGGGGGAATCTTCCAAGGCAGGGGCTGGGGCTGGCTGCATGCCTGCTGGCCGTCCTCCTGGAATCTCAGGCCAGGCGCTCCCCTCCCAGGGGTGTTAGGAGAGAGGTGTTGGTGATGACAGGGATGAGTGCCCAGGTAGGGGGCCTGGGAGAGCATGTGCCCCCAGATGGCCCAGATGCTGTTTGTGCCTGTGTCTGTGAATGACAAAGCCTGCACCGTGCCAGGGGTTGTGTTTTTATCACCCCAGCTGCCTGCCGGGCCTGGATACGGCATATTTGCTGGTGACCCTCAGGGCACCAAGCTGGCTGGCCTCCAGGAAGGGACACAGAAGCATCAGTGTGAAGCCTAGCTTGGGGGCACAGAGCTGACTTAGGAGTTCGGAGAAGGGTAGAGGGCATCTGGCCCACCTACCTTGGCTGCCACCCCAATCCTCATACCTCAGGTCCCAGAAAGGGTCAGTGTCCTTCAGGGCTCAGGGCTGAGTCCCAAGGTCACTCCTCCTATCCCAAATCTAAACACCCCCAGCCAAAAGCCTCCCAAGTGCCTAAAGAAATAAATGAGAATTTTTTATCACGACTCTGTCACCCACCACTCCCCACCTGCTCTCCAGCCACGGGGACCCACTCAGCACCCCAGCACCTCACCTCCATCTTACTGCTGCACCGTCACCCATGCTGTTCCCTTGGCACGGAGTGCCCTTTCCCCTTCCCTGCTTGGTGAATTCCTACTCATCTTTCGAGGTGTAGCTCAGATGTCCCCTGCCCTGGGAGGCCCCATAGCTTTCCCCATCCCCTACCTTCTGTCTGCTTTGAATTCACCTCTATGAAAGCTCTCAGCGAGTCCTATCATGGTTATTTGTGTGTAACTCCCCATCGGCTGTTCATTTTTACTTATTACCTTAATTAATATCTACATTACAATTAATTATCATTTTGGTATTTATGTATAATATAAGATTGTACAGCAATGCTATTAGCTAGCATTTACTGACTGCCAGCCTCCAGCCAGGGCCTCTGTTAAATATTTTAAGTGCATGGGCTCCTGTAGACCTCACAGTGCGTCTCAGAGAGGTATTGTCATGTCCATTTAACAGCCAAGCAAGCTGAGCCTGCAGGTTGTCTGTGCCAAGCACAGTGCCTGGTGCATAGCGGGCCTCAACAGATGCTGATGGGATGAGTAGAGGGATGAAGGAAAGAAAGAAAGGATGAGTGGATGTTGAATGTCTTGTCGGTCTCCTCCACTTGGCTCCTGGTCCCTCCGAGTGTTGCTAAGGTTGGTACACATGGAGCTGACTTCCTCAGGCAGGCCCCCCCCCCAGGACCTCCAAAGCATCTTGAGCCACAATTCAGGTGATAATGCCCACGCTAATCACCTACATGACTAAATTAGTCTTGTCAGGAGCCATTAAGGCAGGAGCTCGGGATTCATTAGGATGGATCAGGCCCAGGCAGTGCCTGGCACTGCTGCCAGTCGGCGCTGATTAATTTCTCCGCAAACTCCATCAATGACCAGCTGTTTCGTCTGGACCCAGCGAGAGCAATTTTCAGGTGGGCTGACCCGAGTCAGCGGTCTCAGTAGACTGAGGAGCTGTGTGCCTTCAAGCACGCAGACAACCCCTGCAAGGGCAGCCCCCATGGGGCGCAAAGTGAGAGATGCGGGAGGGTTGACATAGTAGCGGGCATGTGGACTGGTCAGGGATGGTGAGACGTCCACCAATGGGGCTCTGGAGCAGACACGAAGAGGGGCGGGTGAGAGGGGAATCTGGGAGGGGGTTGGTTTTTCATGAGACCATTCTTTGTACCTGGTATCCCAGGAGGCGCTATTCATTCTCCCCTGTGCCCCACCCCCTGTCTCTCTAAAGGGAAGAAATCATCTCTCAGACGAGGATGGAGGACCACAGGAATGAGAATGATTTTTTCCTTAACCAGAGTGTTCCTTAGGACTGCCACAGAGGAAAGAGGGTTGTGGTACCCCAAAGCAGTTCCTTGGCTGGTGGCAAAGCTACAGGACTTACAGGGCTAGAGGGATGTGGATGTGACGAGTCCAGTGGGAGGTCCCAAACATCAGGGGTGTGTGCTCTGAGCATGATTTGGGCTTCTCCATGGCCACCTGTACAGAGGCAGTGTAGTTCGGTAGCAGATAACAATACAAAAAAAAAAAAATAGAATACCTTAGACAGAAATAAGTGCTAGAGGAGAAATAACCACCTGTGGTGGAAGTTAAGGTCAGAGGTAGACAGTGAGGGCATAACAGCCTGTATTCCTCACCTTCACTTTTACCCCCTACACGAGGATCCACAGAGGACCTGCAATGAACAATGAGGGCCTCCTATAGGACAATCTGATGACCACTAGTCAAATACTCCCACTTTACAGATGGAGAAACTGAGGCCCAAGTGGGGAGCTTGCTCAAGGGCCTCAGAGAGTTACTGATGGATTTCTGCCCTGACTTCCCACACCAGCTGCAAAAAGAATTCCAGGGGGCTCTGCCCATGCTGGCATGATGCACCTCTGGGCCTGGGAAAGAAGAGGTGTTTTCTTGGGTTGATGGGCTACGAGCTTAGGACTTGCTGTTTGGAGAAAGGGCTCCGGGTGCTTCCTAGCTGCCACAATCTGAGGTGGGAGTGCTTAGGGAGGGGAAGTGAGTGTAGCCCAGAGGTTCCCTGAGGCTGTCAGTCCTGGGCATGGGGGTGAGGTTTTGGAGGAAGGAGGTTACGTAGTATCTGTCCAGATGATCAGATGCTAGGACGGCGGGGCCTGGGGCCCTGGCTTCTTGGTGACCTCACAGAATAGGGGTTTTACTCTTCCTTCTGGGAGGTGGGGGAATGACTCACAGGACTTCTGGAAGGGCCTAGATGCCCCTGTGGCCTTGCCTCCTCTCTGCCCTGCCTGGGCACATCTGGAGCCTGTGGTAGCCCCAGCTGTGTACTGTCCTGCAACACACCAGTAGGGGTGGAGCGGGTGTTTTGGATGTAGCCGTGAGATCACTAATGATAACGATGATGTGCCACCTGTCGTGTGGGCAGGCATTAATGGCCTGCACTGCACACCTGTGCCAGGCTGTGCCGGGGGAGGGGGAAGGGGAGAGGGACACACACATCAAAGATAACTGGGGAAAGGCAACTCTCTTTATTTACACACTGTGTGTGTAGGAGAGCTCTTCATATACATTGCTTCATGCAATCCTTGTAGCAAACTGAGAAAGGGACCTTGTAACCCCCATCTGACAGATGAAAAGATGGGGGCTTAGAGAGAATAAATAATTTGCACAGGGTCACCCAGCTTATATAGAATGGAATTTGGGCCTGAACCCAGTGCTGCCTGACCCCAAAGCCTGTACACTTAACCACAACTTCAGGATTTTGTTATGTGGGTCATTGCTCTTAAGGGACCCCAGTTTGGAGAGGGGGACATATAGATAGATGCCCAGCCCACCCCAGGCAAGTGGGAGGCGTGAACTCCAGGGTGCTACTGATGCTCAGAGGAGGAAGGACTCCATTCTGGGAACGGGGAGGGGGAGGTTCACAGTCGAGGTGGCACTAAGTGGCTCTGTTTACATGCAGAAGCCACAGGAGAGAAATTTCAGAAGGCAACGGATCAAGCCAATCAGCAGTGGGGCAAGGAATTTGTGTTGTGTCTTGGTTGGCAGAAATAAGTTGTTATGGTTAAAAATAAAAATAATAATAGTAAAGATTATTCTGTTTTACTAGCTAGGTTACCTGCATGATCTCATTGAATCCTTACGACAATGATGGGCAGTCTGTTCTATTGTGATCCCCAGGTGACAGGCTCAGAGAGCTCAATCAAGCAGGCTGCCCAAGCTCCTACGGAGTTTGAATCCTAAGAGTTCAATCTACAGGATCCACACTTGTACTATCTCACTCTGCTACCTCTCAATATTTTGTGGCCCTTTCCTCAATCTGTCACCCAGGAAAGGGTCTCAGTGACCAAGAGTGCACACTGGAGAGCTAGGTGAAGGGGCGCTGCTCCCAGGCAGGGGAGAGTGGCCAGCACAGCTTGGTGTGGGAGCACAGGCCCAGATATGGGGCAGGAGCTGGGGTCGCAGGCCAGGCTCTGCCCCTACACAGCTGTGACCTTGGGTAAGTCGATTTCCCTGTTTGGGCCTCCCTTCACCATGTTACTCAGAAGATGCTAGTGCTTGCTGGACATACTACACAGAGTTGGAAATATTGTTGTGAAATGACTGGGTTGCTTGCTCCTGGGCCCACGGCCTTTTCTAGTGATCAGCAGTGAAGGAGGTGGGGGCCTTGGCCAGCCGTGCTGTGGCCAGGTGGCAGGCACGCCCTTTAGGGAAGCTGGTGGACTGGCAGATGAACCTGGCTCAGCTGTGTTGTTGGGTGAAGATGTGCTGAGCTTGCAGCCAGCCGGGAACACTTGGGCTCTCTGGGAACCAGCCTAAGACGTGATTTACAAGAGCTGAAAATCCTCCAGCTGGTTGGCGAGACGGTGGCAGGCAGAGCCGACTTTGAACTTGTCATCACTCCCCAACACTCACTGTTCTTTACATGGCTCAGGGGATCTGTGAGCTTGACTGTCCAACTAACTACAGCTTAGCCTGGAATAGGAGATTGAGTCTTTTTCTCAGCCCTTGACCTGGGTTTGGACACCCAGGAAAGTAGTCCCTTGGTGCAAGGATCTCCCTGAATCCTGGGAGCTATCGCCTTTCTCCTCTCCCCAATCTGGGCACAGGGCACCAAGCACTGTGAGGGGAGGTATAAGGCCTGGGTTCCAATCCCATCTCTACTGGTTGTTAACTGTGTAAGCACAGGCAAGTCCCTTAGCCTCTCTGAGCCTCTTTTTCCTCCTCTGGAGATGGGGATGATTATACTTGCCCAGCTGACTTCACAGGGAGCTTCATGAAAGAACTTTGCAAACAAAATTGCTGGCAGACTTTT
The DNA here is from genome assembly GCF_036321535.1 of Camelus dromedarius. Lineage (NCBI taxonomy): Eukaryota > Metazoa > Chordata > Mammalia > Artiodactyla > Camelidae > Camelus > Camelus dromedarius. The sequence continues at coordinate 32,596,454 of NC_087443.1, read as the reverse complement.
TTTTATTGGGATATTTGTCTTGAAGTGCCTCCTCTTTCAAGAAGCCCTCCATTGCATTTTGAATCACCAGCTACATAGAGCTCTCTCTGCCTCAGTTTACTTGGTTAGAAAATGGGAGCAATAATCACACAGTGTATACTCATAGGATTAAATAAGTAAGTGAACTTTAGACATTTAGAACTGCTTGGCACTAGTATGTATTGACCATTATTGTTGTCATCGACTGGTGCTTTTCCCAAGTGAAAGAGAAGCAGCTTGTGGACAAGTATTACGCCCTAATAGGCCAAAGCCCGCTGTGCCCAGCACATAAATATTCAATGTGGTGTATGTGTTACTATTCCAAGGGCATTTTCACTTTTCAGGTAGGAGAGGCCCAGAGGTCCCTGGTCCCACCTCCCCGCCTGACCAGGAACACACTCGGCACAGCTGTTGGCCAACAGGTGGTGCAGGCATGGAGTGGGGGGCCCTTGCAGCTGTGAGCACCTCCCCATTTCGCCGGGCAGTGAGCATACCCTCCTGCTCATGGGCTGTCTGCCCCCTGCCTCTGCTCCCATCCATCCTAGTCCTCCCAGAGCTCCCTGCAGTCAGCCTGACCTCTTCACATGACAGCTGCCCAGGGTCAGCCCCTGAATCTGCTCTGTTTTACTCTGGACTTCCCTGGCTCCTGAAGCTAGCCCTCAAACTCAGGACAGACTTTGCCCACCTGCTCCCTCCTAGTCACCCTTCTGTGTGCCAGGTGCTGTGCCCTGTCCTGCTCATCTAATCCTCACAGCTTCCTATGAAGGAGGCGGCTGTTCAGCCCAATCTACAAACGAGGACACTGAGGCTTAGAGAGATCATCACGTGCCTCAGTCATTAATTGAGCTGGAGTCAAGCCCAGGTCCTTCACCCTCCACAGCCAACTCTTGACCCTCTTCGCTTGTGAGTAGATCAGAGTAAGTGATGAGGAGAACCTTCCTGCCCTGGGGTAGAACGGGATCCTCACGTGACCACCATCTGTGACCTCTCTTCGGTTTCTTCACTCTGCCTTCATACTACAGTGGTGGAGGGCACAAGAGCTGCAGACTCTGTCCCCTCCAGCCCCTTGCCCTTGGGTGAGGGAGAGGGTCTTTCTCGGTGGCCTTCCTCTGTCCCCACACCCTAGTGCCATGGCATTGCCCGTGGGCCCTCCTTTCCTGGGCTCTCTTGGCAGCAGGACTGTGTGCGGAAGCCCTAGCACTTCTTAGGATTGATTTGGCCTTTGAAAAGGATAATTCAAGATGAATATGCTGGCGTCCGACTGGAGTGAGATGGAGGGATTATTGAGTGTTGGACCTGCTTCGCCGCATCAGCTGCTTTATGAGCTCTCCAGAGAACCCTATGCTGGGGATAACTCAGCCCTGACGGCAGGGAGGCAGCGTGTGGGCGAGCAGTGCCGAGGGGGCCCAAGCACCTCGCTCTTCCCACCTGGGTGCCGAGAAGCAGCTTCCACCTTCATTGCAGTGCAGTCATTGTCCTCCCCCCTTGTTCATCCTCTGTTTGGAATGTGGGGTGAGGACAGTGGTGCCCACCTGGTGGGTCCCGTGTGGTCTCTGGCTGCAGGCTGCCTCAGACAGTGCAGGTAGAGTGGAAGTGAGTGGACCAGAGCCTGTGGACCAATCTCGTTGATTTCAGGCAGCCTTCACCCCTGGGGGCAGCCCAGCCCCAGCACTAGGGATGCTGCCTCTGTAGGCTGGCAGATTCCCTGGCAGATCAGAGCGGACTTGGGGACTCTGTGCACTATTGGGGAGGTGTCCTCGAGGGATCAGCCTTGCTTGGAGTTAACACACAAGGGCACGAGGTCTGGGGAGCAAAGCTCCCTTTGGGGCCCTGGCAGCTCAGCTCACCCTAGGTCACCCCAGGTATTTGTCCTAATCAGCAGCCCAGCAGCCCCTTGGTATTCTAGGGGACCAGCTAGGGTGGAGCCAGGGAATGGACCGGGTTGTAAGCTCTTTTAGGACAGGGATCGTGTTTTAAAGCCTGTTAGGTGGGATCACTAGAATATGCAATAGGCTGGCAGTGGGCACCGAGGGCACGTTCATCCCTGGGTGGCAACAGCCTTAGGTCGGGAAAGCCTTTTCTAAGGAAGAGGCATCCAGCAGAGGAAATGGCAGGAAGACACACAGCACACACGAGGGACAGCTGAGGGATAGGAAAACGCAGGTGGCAGGGGCTTTCCCATGCCAGGGGTCCAGAGTGATAATTAACAGTCAGTGCCCTGGAAGGTAATCTGGTGCATTCTGCTTCTTTTAACACAATCCATGTCTGCTCCTCAGTCCTCGCTCTTCTTCATGCCCTGTCGCATCATGGGACTTGGAGGTGATGGCAGCATCTTGGGATGAAAGCAATTTACGGACCCTGTGCCGGATTCCCATGTATCTGACCCTTAAGACTAACCATAAGGGCCACTTCTGCCCCCGCTTTATAGATGAGGAAGTCAGTGACTTTCCAAAGTGAAAAGGCCCATTAAATGTTAGAGCCAAGGTTTGAACCAGAGGGTCTTCCCCTCCTCCACCTCAGCCCAGGGTTGTGGCTACATCCCCACTGTGTGCCCTTGAGTAAGCACCTCATCTCTTTAGACCTCCTTTCTGCATCTTGTAAACTGAGGATAACGGCTCCTCCCATTGCATTCTTTCCTTTCCACCAGCAGCTCAGAACCCCCTGGGGGGCTTGTTACAACACAGATAGCAGACCAGACCCCCTGAGTTTCTGGATTCAGTAGGTCTTGTGTGGGGGCCCAAGAATTTGCATTTCCAACAAGTTCTTAAGTGATGCTGCTGCTGGTCTGGGGACCCCACTTTGAGACCACTCCCCTTGCCATTCTGCTTCCTGGCCCCCAAAACTGGCTCCGGATTCTGGCATGAGTCCTCCGTCATCTGGGCCTGCTCAGGCCCACAGCTCTTTGGGTGTAGTGCTGGGCTCTTTGGGCCCCGCCTCTCATCTGACTGACCATCTTGCGGGTCCCCTGCCTGGGACATCGCGAGTTTTCTCTACTCCCAGCTGTGGCTCATCAGCAGGTAACAGATGTGTGAATTAGGAGGGGGCATGCAGGGAAGGGGAGCCACAGGAGAGCCGAGATGCCGAGATGCCCTCAGCACCCCCCTTTTGTGTTTACACAGAGTGGCCACGCAGCAGCGGACATAATTACTCCTGACGGCCTTCATTAAAAGCTCTGGAGCAATTTACAGTCAATTAAGGAGAAGGGAACTGCTTCCTCCTCAGGTGCCCCCGACGACCACCTGCTTGGGAAGGAGTCCTGCCCAAGGAGATGTCAATCTAGTGGTGGGGGCGGGGTGTGTTTCAGGGTCTGTGCAGGGAGGAGGAGGGGGGCGTGGTTTCTGAAGCCAGCAAACCCTCTGTCCTCACCTGTCTATTTAGATGTTGACAGCCCAAGGTCCCCCCTGAGCCTGGCTCAGTCCCTGCCCTCACTCTCTGGACACACGAAACCAGAAGACACTTATGGGGAGTTCCCCGTGGTGCCTGCCCCTCTGGGTGGGACCTCCGAACTTAGAAAGCCTTGGATCCAAGAATGAACACTCTTTCTTTTGCCTAACACCCAACTCAGGAAAATTAAAATGTTTACCAGCTATATTTCCCTCCATCTAAAATAAAAATAGCTTCATTGAGTGCCATGAGTGAAGTGGGGGAGGAGAATGAATATTTTTACAACTTACTTACTTTATTGACTAGAAGCAAGTCAATGGGAAAAGTGGCACTGCTTTTTAGCTCCAAAAATATAAATATATCTGAGCTTATTGGAGAAATGGCAATAACGAGGCTGCATTCAGAAATTAGACCAAGGGCCACGTTGAGAAGACAGGCTGCCTGGGGGCCCCGAGACTTGTCCCTGCTCTAGCCTTGTGCCCCCATTTGATGAGATGACATACAGGCTGTGACACAGGACATGTGACATATGCTCAGCACCGAGCCTGGCACACCATCCAGGCTAGTTAATCCCAGCCCTTGCTCACCTGGTTGACAAAAAAGTGTTGTCTTTTCCTTCCTAGTTATTTTCTGTGCAATACGATGCCATTAAAAGAATGAGGCGAGGCCGAGGACAGGTCACCCTTCCTCCATTCCTCCCCTGTTCTTCAGCCTCCCCTCTGGACTCTGGGAGAGGTGGGGTGAGTGGCTGGGACAGCAGGGGCAGGATGGGAGGTGGGGGAGGTTAGCATTCTCTTACTAGCGGGCTGGCCTGCCAGAGTTTTCAGGTTGTTGACTCTCTGGTGACCAAGTATCAGTGGGTGCAGAGTCCCCAGGGTGTCGGAGAGCCAGGTCTCTTGAGGTCATGGCGTCTTCGTGGTAGAATGCTCTGCTTTGCTGAGGTTTTCCTGCTGAGTTCCTCATTCTCTGCCCCTTCGCTTCGCCAGGGCAGTGTCCTGACATCAGCAGATGAACCCCAGGCCTGCTGGGGTTTCTTATGTTGGCTGCTTCCTTATGACGGAAGTGGAAACATTGTCCACCTACTACCCTATTTTTGGAGGCCTCATTAGAATATTTTAATTTCACCGATGCATATAGTACTTACTCTGTGTCAATAACTGCTGTAAGCTCCTTTAAATCCTTATAGCAACCCTGTGAGGAAGATGTTGTTATTGTCATTTCCATCTTATGGATGAGGAAACAGGCAAACGGGTTCCGTGCCTTGTCCAACATCACACAGTTGCTGAGCGTGAGGGGAGCAGGGATTTGAACTTGGGTGGTCCTGACCCGGCAACTGTCTCAACTCTTAACCAGTGTGTTCTGCTATCTCCAAATAATAGTAATGACATCTTTTTTTTTTGTTGAACACCCATGAGGTGCTGGGCACTTTGTATACCTTACTGCGTCAAATCTTTATGGTAACACATTAAGCAGGTATTTATGTCTCTGTGTGGAGGATGAAACTGAGGCTAGGAGAGAACAATCAATGTGCCCCTGGTCACAGAACCAGTAAACAGTGGAGTCAAGGCTGAAATGCAGGGCAGCATGTTTGTGAGCCCCTGCCTGCAGGGTTTTAGAAGATTGTCAAGTGATCATTCCCCTAGCCAGTCCTGCTGCATCTCGTGGACACTCTGGCTCTGGAGAAGAGAATCTTCCAAAACCCACCAGTTGTCTGTGATAAGGACTTGTCTCATCCAGAAGCAGTTCCTCAGGCCCCACTGTGCCAGAGCCTGGGTGATGCCTCACCTTTACACATCTGGGTGATGCTAAATGAGGAACAGGGGTCAGGGGTGGAGGGAGCGGAGCGGGTGGTAGTGCAGGACCACAGGACTTCTCATGGCCATTAGTTTCTCACCCTGGTTACGTGTCTCATGTGCCCTTCATTGGTGATAGCTAGATCTCCCTACTAGTTAAACTGAAAACTAATGGCAGGAAGGTAAGTCACTTAGAGTGCTGTTATAACCAGGCACTCCTGAGTTCAAATCCCCTTCCCTCCTTTCCTTCTGACCGTGTCCTGTAGAGTTAGTTAAGAGCTGTCATTTATGGAGGTGCCAAGGCTTTCTATGCGCCATTTCATTTAATCCTCAAACAACCTAGGATCAGGACATGTAATCCTATCTCTGTTCTTGTCCACATGAGACACTTGAAGCACGTGGAAATTATAACGCTTCATTGTCCGAAATGCAGCAGCCACTTGCCACCTGTGGCTATTTAAATGTACATTAATTACAATGAAATAAAAATACAGAACTCAGTTTCTCATTCACCCTGGCCATATTTCAATGATCAGTAGCTGTACATGTTGTGTGGCTGCTGTCTGGGACAGCGCAGAGAGTGATTCCGTTTTCACTGCACATTTGGTTGGACAGCGCTGGGACACAGTGTCTCTGTTCTTCAAATGGGCAACTGAGCCTCAGCACCTGCCCATAGCCACTCGGCTGGGGACAGGTGGGCCCCCAAGGGAACGCCTGGTTTCTTGACCCCTGCTCTCCATGCCTGGCCATCGTCCCTCTTCCCTGAGGACAAAGAACCCTCTCTCCAAGTAGCAGGTAGAATGTTTCCGGTACAAAGCGGCAGCGTGACCTACTGAGGTCGAGAGGCTGGAGTTGGGGTAATAGAGCCCGAGGGCTCTGAGTCATTGATTACCACCCAGCTCCCCGGACCCCAGCCGGGCCAGCTCAGAGCCGGGGCCCTGGGGGCCAAGAGGCAGCCCTGCTGGTTATGAATTTTTACAGCTGTTTACCTGATGCTGTTCCATCCAGGAATGAAATAACTCTCCCCACGGCCACTATGAATTCTTTGCTTCCCTGGGAAAAAAACCCAGCCCCTGTGATTGGAACATTGTCTGCAGTCCTGTCAGGTCGCCGGCGGTGAATGACAGGTGAGAAAAAGCAAATGGCTGAAAGCCATTACCCTCTTACTTCAGTGGACTTGGGAAAATAGTCATAAATTAGTGCTGTGCGCTGGACGAGGGGAGAAGGAAAAACACAGAAAATAAAAAAACTCCTCCCTGAGAAAGTCGTAATTTTCCTCCCGAGGGTGGCAGGGGTAGGATGTTCAGAAGGTAACGTCTCAGAAAAGCCTGCTCGTCCCCTCTGAGACAGTCAAAGACAGAGGGGCTGAGCTCCTCTCCCCGTCCAGGGCCCCCTCCTGCAGGGGCAAGACCTGCCCTGTGTGTGCATATGTGGCCCCGTGTGTGTGTGTGTCCCTGTCTCAAAGTGAGTGGAAGCACGTGGAAAAGTATAACGCTGCATTGTCTGAAATGCAGCCGCCACTCGCCACCTGTGCTGGTTCAAATGTACATTAATTATAACAAAATAAAAATATAGAACTCAGAGTGTGTGTGTGTGTCCTGTGTTTGTGTGTGTGTGTTCCTGCCCCTGTGTGTGTGTCCTGCGTATGTGTGCATGTGTTCCTGTCCCTGTTGTGTGTCCCTGTCCCTGTGTGTATGTGTTCCTGTCCCTTGTGTGTGTTGTATGTCTTTGTGTGTCCCTGTGTCAATATTTGTGTGTGTGTCCTTATCCTTGTTTGTGAGTGTGTGTGTCCCTGTGTGTATGGGTATGTGTTTCTGTCCCTTGTGTGTGTGTCCCTGTGCCAGTGTGTAAGTGTGTGTGTGCCCCTATTCCTGTGTGTGTGAGTGTGTCCCTGTCCCTGTGTGTATGTGTATATGTTCCTGTCCCTTGTGTGTATGTGTCCCTGTCCCTGTGCCAATGTGTGTGAGTATAAGTGTGTCCCTATTCCTGTGTGTGTCCCTGCCCATGTGTGTGTCTGTCTCTGGCCATGTGTGTGCTTGTGCATATGGGTCCCTGCCTGTGTGTGCATAGACACACATGTAAGCGTGTGTCCCTGTCCATGTGTCTGTGTGTACTGGTGTGTCTTTGTGGGGTGGTGCCCTGTTTGTGAACACATCTCTCCTCTTGTGTGGTGTGTGTGTGTGTGTCTCCTCTTGTGTGGTGTGTGTGTGTGTGTGTAAGAGTGGATGACTTCCTCTTAATTTTGTATTTTGCTTCATTTGTAGCTACCTACTTGGAGCATCTGAGCCCACTGGCGAGACAGAGTGAGGTGTGTGTGTGTGTGTTTGTGTGCATGTGTGTGCTCACACACCCCCACGGGGTCACAGTCCACCTTGGAGGCTGCTATTTATTAGGAAGTTGGAATCTGGGGACGAGAAGGGCAGTCTGGGAGCCCTTGTGGTGCCGCGTGTGCTCTGAGGTTATTACTACTTAAAGGACACTGGCTCTTTTTCCTTTGTGGGGCCTGGTAGGAGGAGGGGTGAGGAGGGGCTGGCACAAGACGAAATGGCTGAACAAGCCCCTTTGGAGACCCCAGAGAGGGAGAGAGAAGGATCCTGGGGTTGGGGTCGCTGGGAACAGCTATCTAGTTCCAGCGAGCTAAGCTGACAAACATGAAAGTGTGAACTTAAAGAACATTTTGAGGGTGGATATTGTACACCAGTGCTTCTCAGACCTTTTCATGTGCATCAGAATCCTCTGGAAGGCTTGCTAACATGAATTGCTGGGTCCCCATGCTCAGTGTTCCTGATTCAGCGGTCGGGTGGGGCTGAGAATTTGCATTTCTCACCAGCTTACCGCTGATGTTGATGCTGCCAGGCTGGGGAGCACACTTTGAGACTCACCAGTGTGTGCCTTCCACAGAGTCCTTAAATGAATCTGTGGAGCCACAGGACGCCCCGCCCCACAGGGCGCTGGAGCTGCCCAGCAGGTCTAAGGGTCCAGACCTGCTAGGGCTTCTGTTGCCACTTCTCAGCAAACCATGGCCACGCAGGCTGGACAAGGGCAGTCATGAGGGGCAAGCCGAGAGGGATGGAGTGAGCACAGGAGAGTCTTGCCTTCGGGAAGGGGAGGGGCTCTGGCTTTGTAGTCAGTCCCCAGAGCTCTGCAGGACATCTCTGACCTGGAACATTGATTCTGTAGCAAACAAGACCTCCGTACAGTCGACCCTCACTTCTAGTGCAGGAGCTGGGGAGGATGGGGAGGAGTGGATAACGTCATGCTCACACCCGCCGCTCCCTGCCTCTCCCAGAACTGCCCCTACTCCCTGGACACAGTCTTCATCTGTGTCCCCCACCTGCCTTCAGGATGCTGTCTCCCCTCACACTGGCTCTCAGGGGTTGACTTTCCCCTAGGCTCCCTCTCTGTGGGCCTGAGGAGGACTCAGCAGTCCCCTTGACCCTCAAGAGCCCCGAAGCAGGGCTCATGTCCCTTCTATCCTAAAACGCAACTCTCCTGGACCCTGAAGCTCCCTCCACTGACTTTCCTTTCTGTTTCACCCAAGCTCTTTTTTAAAAACAAAATTCTCTACAGCATGATTGGGGTATAAGTGACATATGAAAAATGATACTATTTAAAGTGTATAACTGATACATTTTGAGATGTGTATGTACCCCTGAAACCATTACCACAGTCAAGATACGGAACTGATCCATCACCCCCAAAAGTTTTCTTGTGCTGCTTTCTAAATCCTTCCTTCTCCCCCCCCACCACCTTCCCTCCCCAGATAACCACTGCTTTCTCTATAGATTAGTTTGCTCTTTCCAGAATTTAATGTAAATGGAATAATACGGTATGTACTTTTTGTCTGTCTCTTTTCTCTCAGTGTGATTATTTTGAAATCTATTCATATTGTGTACGAAACAGTTCGTTCCTCTTTGCTGTTGAGTTGTATTCCAAACAAAGACCACAATTTGTTTACTCATTCACCTGTTGATGGACATTGGGGTTGTTTCCAGTTTGAGGCTGTTCCAAGTAAGACCTCCATGAACATTTGTGTACTTTGTGTGGATGTACACTTTTATTTCTAGGGAAAAATTCAAGAGTGGGACCGCTGAGTCGTATGTGTATGTTTAACTTTTTAACAAGCTGCCAAATTGTTTTTCAAGGTGGTTGCACCACATCCCAGTCCCACTCAGCTGCACCACTCACCACGCTCACTAGCACTTGGCTCACGAGGTCTTTTTTTTTTTATAGTAAAATATATGTAACATAAAATATACCATCTTAACCATTTTAAATAAAAAATTCAGTAGCATTAAGGGTATTCCCAATGTTGTGCAACCATCACCACTGTTTCCAGAACATTTTCATTGTCCCACAGAGAAACTCTCTACCCATTAAACAATAACTCCATTCTCTCCTGCACCCCGACCCTGGTGACTTACAGGAGGTATTTTGAATTTTAGTCATTCTAGTAGGTGCGTGTGGTATCTCATTGTGGTTTTAATTGGCATTTCCCTAATGGCTAATGATGTGGAATCTATCTTCTTGTGCTTATTTGCCATCCATATATCTACTCTGGTGAAGTAGCTATTCAAATCATTTGACCATTTTTGCAAAGCAAGTTGTTTTCTTATGATTGAGTTTTGAGAATTCTCTATGTATTCTGGCTGGAGTCTTTTATCAGATGTTGATTTGCCAATCCTTTCACCGAGTCTGTGGCTTGTCTGTTCATTCTCTGAAGCAGTGTCTTTTGAAGAGCAGTTTAATTTATGGCTCGGGCAGCCAGGCTTCTCGATGGGGGGTCTATACATGCTCGCTCTTGACCTCAGTCTCCTGTTTACTCCTGATCCTCTGCAGTTGGGCTTCTGCCCCCACATGGCACTTACACACACACCTCACCCTAAGGCCAGCCAGTGCCTTCCCTTGCCCAGATTAGGGGGCAGTTTTCAGACCTCACCCTCACAGTGTTTGACTTGTAGTTCCTTGTGACCTGACTCACTGTCCTCCAGGTGCCCTCCTGCTCCTCTCCTGCCTCTGTGATGGCTCCTTCTTGGTCTCCTTTTCCCCCTGGGCAGTGCTTCCCAGGACTGTGGCCTCTGTCCCCTTTACATGCTCTCCATGGTGGGATCTCCCCCTCCATTTGTTCCATGACCACCCCGAGCCAGTGATACCCAGGTCACTGTCCCCAGGCTGGCCACCTGCCTGGCTCAGGATGCAGAGACCCAGCTGTGCCCTGGCAGCTGCGCTAGGAGGACCAGAGGCACCTCCACTGTCATGTGCCCACCCCATGCTCTGCTGTTTCCCACCTCAGTGCCTCATTCACACACTTCCTGCTGCCTGATACGCCCTCCTTGGGTTTCCTTTCCTCTTTCTTTTCCTTCACCCGTCTCACACCGTCTCTCTTCCAGGAAGCCTTCCTGGAATTCCTTCCTCAGAGTTTGTCACCTGGCCTCTCATGGCCTGTGATACAGCCTTGCACCTATCACATTACATGGAAATGGTCTGTTTATGTGTTCACTGGGCATAATTGCTTTGAGGGCCAGTATGACTTCTAATCTGTGTTCATATGCCCCATACCCACAGGTACATCTGGAATGGATTTGGTGCTCAGTAAATGGTGGGTGATTAAAGTTCAGGGCTGGACCCTGGGCCAGTCCTGGGCTTGTTTGCTCTTGGATCCATTCTTGGCCTCTGCAGCTCTGCCCAGAATCACAGGGAGCTGCCTTTCCCAGGTCCACTGGCTTCCATCTGGTTTTAGCCAATGGAAGGTCCCAGCAGGAGACTGGAGGGCAGGAGAAAGGGTATATACACTGCTTGGGTGGTGGCTCCAGCTCCCACCAGGTGATGATGGCCTGTTGGCTTTGGAAATGCTGCTTCCTTCCTTGGCCCTTACATGCAGAACCAGCAGTGGTGACTTCCTGCTGCCGCTGATCTCTGGGTCACTGCACCATCCCCTGCTTGGCCTCTCAGCTCCTCCATCCATCACCCATGTGACCGATTTGCTGCATTGGAGTCCCTCTCTACTCCACACTGACAGTGCTTCTCTCTTCTTGGTTGGACCCTCTCAGACTGTCAAGGACTTGAGGGCAGGGGCCCCCCTGCTGGTACCAAGGACTGGCCCCGGGATCATTGGTCCCAGGAAGTCACGGTGAATGGAAGGCATGCAGACTTGCTCTGCCTTCATCCTTTGGCCCTGAAGTCCTGCCAGGAATTCCACAGCTAAGCGGGGCCTGCGTCCTTTCACTGGGGTCACCGAGGGAGCGGTGGTGTGATGGGTTGAGCAGGCGGGCAGCGCCAGTGCCTCCCGTGCTCTTGGCCTGGCCCCTTTATCGATTAAGCCTGCTGAGTGCTAAAAGCCAAAGTGGCCCCAGGTGGTGGCGTAATAGCTTCTTTAATTGTGCTCAAATGAGATTAACTTCTTATCTGACAGTTTGACATCTTTATTGTTATTAATGCCCGAATAATGCATTGTTATTTTTATAAACTCCATGGTGGCAAACATTTTCCCTTTATTTGGATTAAAAATAGATGTATCTGTTACTTCTCTTCATTACCCGAGGTGGGACTCAGGGTCCCCAGCTGGGGAGCAGGGACTTGGGAGAAGAGAAGCCACATCCGCCTAGTTACCTCCCAGCGGGCCTGAGGGACAAGGCCCAGAGCTGGTCACTTGGCAACGGCATAGCTGGGGCCTGGGTGACCCGAGTCCTCCAGGCTTCCAGTCACTGCCTGAGAAGAAGGGGTGCTTCTGGGTGCCCCTGCCCCTGCCAGAGAAGCAGCATTCTGGAATACAGAGTGGATTCTGTCCTGAGCAGTTTCAGGAGAAATGGCCCCAAATTGAAATGCAGGTTCTCCATAGTACTAAATAGATTGGGAAAGAAGATGTAAAATGTAAATACATGTAAACACTCTGGAAGAACTAAGAGCTCCCTCAGCTTATTCATTTGTTCATTTTTAAGCAAGTGTTGATCACCCACTATGTGCCAGATACAGTGTTAAATGCTGGGTGTGCTATATTGTTTGACCTCCAGATCGCTTCTTTCAGGGATGGGGTTGAGAGGAGGGCCAGTAGAGTACAGAGGTCATGAGCATGGCTCTGGACTCAGACTGCCTGAGTTCAAATCCTGATACTCATATGTCCCAGGGCAAGTTACTCAACTGCCTGGAGCTTCAGTTTTCCTCTTCTGTAAAATGGAAGTAATAAAAGTATTTACTTCCAGGGATTTGGGGAGCACTAAATACAGGTGAAAATGTTTAATACGCTGCCTGGAGCACATAATAGCCAAACAACATTAAAGATAGTTGTTACAGGTGAAGTCTCATTGGCTCTTGTGCTAACCATCCCTGGGACTGATCTGCCAGGGGATCCTACAGGCTCTCTGATGCAGAAGGACTGCTGGAGGGTCGGGCGAGTCCCCAGGGGGAAGGTTCATGGCCCTGTCCCCAGGACTGAGAGCTGTAGAGGGACAGTGCCCCAGAGAACCTTGTGCCTGCTCCCTGGGTGACCCGTTGCCCACTCCCAGACACCCTGTCGCCTCCACTTACCCACTCGTTAGCCCTGCTGACAAGGTCGATAATGCTTCTGCCTTGGAGAGCTGGCGCCAATGTCTTTATCAAAGCCAATATTAATTTTCACTAATTAGGAGCTGCCGCTAATGAGCGTCACAGCTAATTTAGCTCATCTATAACCCAGGAACGGCACCGCTCACGTGCCAGGCTCTGGAGTTCAGGATGCTGGCACCCGCTGCCTCCCCCGCCCCCTCACCACAGTGCTGGGGCACCAGCTGCCAGTGCAGCCTGTGCTGCCAAGCCGACCCTGCCAGCTTGTTCTACTGATGAGAGCCCAGTGGTCCCCATAGCTGGGGAGTCCCTGGGTGGGGCCTATTGGCAAGTCCCTCAGGGATAGGTCAGAATGTGTACCTGCCAGCCCTCAGTCTGGGAGGCTTCCTATTAGGAAGGCTCTGCTTCCATTCTAACGCCTCTACCATCTCCTCCAGGAAGCCCTCGGAGCCCTTTCCCGTCTTAGAGAGCCCCATCCTCACTGGCCAAGCATTGGCAGCGAATCAAGGCTTGTCTATGACAGTGTTTGCCAGATTGCCTTTTCCCGGGAGACAGTGGAGCATGGTGGTTAGAAGGTGGATCCTAGGTTCTGACAACTAGAAGCCATTAGACCTATGCCTCAGTTTCCTCTTTGGTATAATGGGGAAAATAACATTACTCTTGGGGTCACTGTGAGACGACCCAATGCATTACCCGTGATCATTGCTCTTAACTTTCCCAGTGTGGTTTCAGGATCCACATGCTTAAATCCTGTCTCTGCTTTAGGCATCCTTGTGCTCCACTCTGTGCCAGTACTGGGCTTTCCCTGGAGCAAACAGTGGGCCAAGAGTCCTAGCTGATAGGCTAAGCCCCCAGTGCAGTGCCAGTAATTGTCAAATGAATGAATGCACTTGGATACTTATATTTCCTCTCTGAGACTCAGTTTCCCCATCTGTAAAATGGGGCCATTGGCCTGGTCAGTCTCTAAGGGCCTTCTTACCTCTTCTATTCTATGATCCTTGGAGGCTCTGGGTAAATAATTTGGTGAGTGGATAGGCGTTGACCTCTGCCCCTCACTCAGAAGACTGGAGCAATGATTTATTTCCCTTCCAGGCTCCTCAGGGCAGCTCCTAGTTCTCAGATGTTGTTCTGAGCAGGGCCACTTTACCTGGGCCAGGCATAGCTCTCTCCTTCCCTCACCACCCCAAGCCATCACTTCCAGGGAGCCAGAGAGGTGGTTCACCTAGATCGGCCCTTGGGCACCCAGTGCTGTCCCCAGGAGCTTCCCAGCAGTGTCCTCTGCCCCTCTGCCCTCCCCGGCCCTCCCTGGCCCCTCCCAGCCATGTGTATACATATTTGAGGATCATGGCAGGAGAGGGAGGGTACGAAGGGAGGGAGTATGGGGACAATGGAGAAGTTCCACTCCTGCTTCCTGTCCTCGGAGTCTTCCTGTGCTGCCTGAGCTCTTGCTTGGGAGGGGGAGGGCCCAGGGGAGAAGGCAAGGACATCTTTTTTGCACTTATCACCTCGGAAAAGCGACCTTCAGGCCGAGCCAACTTTGGGGGAAGTGCCTTCAGCCGTGACAGATTTGACTATAAATCTTCAGTATTAATGCCTGGTTCCCAAGGTCTGTCATTCCGTATACCCGTGTGACAAGTGAAAACAGTGCGTGGCCCATCCGTCACCAGAGGGGTCCCCGCCTCCCTCTGGCTTTGCCTGAAGAGGGTGGTGGGCTGGGAGTAGGGGTATGAAGGAGAGGGGAAAGGTGGAGACGATCTGGCCAGTGCCTGGAGGTGGGTGGGATTGAGCCAGCAGCCTGGAGTGCAGGACCGGAAGGGTAGAGGCTGGGAGCTCAGGGTGAATGGGCGCCGGTTCCATGCCTGGGTTCCAGAAGCCTGGAGGTGGGTGGAGGGACGTCAGCCTGTGAGATGGAGCCTGATTTAGCATCTCAGGTGGTTGAGATGATTTCCGAGGTCCTCTGGCTATGTTTACGCAGCTCTCACCCCCTAGGGGCTTATAGAGCTTTGGGGATTTCATTGGATGGGAACGGGTTGTAGCTGTGCATGGACAATAGCACACACAGCAGGTAACTGTGTGAGAGGCCAGGAAGGAGGGAAGATGTGTCTCCAGCTCCAGTTTGCTCTTCAGAGTTCTCTACAGAGATTCAGGGCTACAACAGACATTTCATTGCCAAATGGAAAACCACTGGCCTGGCTGAGGGGACAGAGGCGGTGTTGGGAGGGGACACGGTGCAGCGCAGAGAGGGTTTGTCTGCTCAGCTTCGTCCCCTCTGTGCCTGTTTTAAAATTCATATTTTTACTTTTGTGAAAATATAACATATAGACAGAAGAGTGAAAAGAACCTGAATATACAAGCTAAAGAAATAAAAAGCAAACACCTGTGTGATCTCACCTCGAGCATTGGTGGGATCTTAAAGCATCCCCTTCCTTTGCCTGCTTGGCCTATTGCCTCTTCCTCAGAAGTGGGAACACCCCTCCTTCAGGGCTGCTTCAGAGTGAGAACATTCTCTAAAAGAGCCTAGGAAGAAGACTTTGACAGAGAGGGGCCCTGGGAATGTCAGGGCTGCTTTACTCTTGACCTTGAATGAGAGCCTCTGTGCAGCATCTCACATGGCCAACCTCTCCCACTTCTCCCTCCTCTCTCCCAGAGTCCCCTCCGTCCTCTCTGACCATTCCTAGTTGCCTTCCTCCTGGCTCCTCTTTGAATGTTGGTGTTCCTCAGGCCTGTGTCTTCAATCCACTTCCCCACACCCTCTACAACCCTGACCCTGGTCCTCACCCCTCCCCTGGCTTCAGTTACCAGGTGTAAGGTCCAGCTTTGCAAACCACCTCCAGAGCTGAGTCTTGCTGTTTTTACTTCTGAAATCTCTCTCACACTGCCTGTCCTTTCTTTCTATGCTTGGCTCTTGTCATCTCTGCTTAGCCCAGGATTGGTAAATCACTAGCACTCATATCACATTTCTCTTATCCTGTGCCCATGCCAGACATCATTAGTCAATTGTTGGACCTTTTCTCTTCTCAGCACAGTACCCCAGGCAGCCACTACCAATCTATCAGAATTGGTGCTGAGGTGAAACTGATTTGCTATACATGGCCTGGGTTTCATAACTTCCCAACTGGTCTCCTTGTCTTCAGTGTCTGCCCACATAAATCTATCTTCTACAGTACTGCCAGAAAATCTTTTTATTTATTTTACTGACTTATGGTTGATTTACAGTATTATATTAGTTTCAGGTGTACAACATAGTAATTCAAAATTTTTATACATTATTCTCCATTTAAAGTTGTTATAAAATATTGATTATGTTCCCTGTGCTGTACAATATATCCTTGTAGTTTATTTATTCTATACATAGTATTGTTCCTTTTCATCCCCTACCCCTATCATGCTCCTTCCCCCTTCCTCTCCCCACTGGTAACCACTAATTTGTTCTCTCTATCTGTGAGTCTGTTTCTGTTTTGTTATATTCATTTGTTTTATTTTTTAGAACTCACATAAGAGTGATAACATACAGTAGTTGTCTTTCTCTGTCTGACTTATTTCACTAAGCATAATACCCTCCAGGTTCGTCCATGTTGTTGCAAATGGCAACATTTCCTTCTTTTTTATGGCTGAGTAGTATTCCATTGTATACATATACCACATCTTCTTTATCCATTCATCTGTTGATGGACACTTAGGTTGTTTCCATATCTTGGCTATTGTAAATAATGCTGCTGTGAACATTAGGGTGCATGTATCTTTTTGAATTAGTGTTTTTGTTTTCTTCATATATATACCCAGGAGTGGAATTGCCGGATCCTATGGTAGCTCTGTTTTTAGTTTTTTGAGGAGCCTTCATACTGTTTCCTATAGTGGCTGCACCAATTTATATTCCCACCAACAGTGTACAAAGGTTCTCTTTTCTCCACGTCCTTGCCAACATTTGCTATTTGTGGTCTTTTTAATGATAGTCATTCTGACAGGTATAGTGATGTCTCATTGTGGTTTTGATGATTAGTGATGTTGAGCATCATTTCATGTGCCTGTTGGCCATGTGTATGTCTTCTTAAATCATTCAGGTCTTCTGTCCATTTTTTAATTGGGTTGCTTATTTTTTGATATTGAGTCATATGAGCTGTTTATATATTTTGGGTATTAACCCTTACTGGTCATATCATTTGCAAATATTTTCTCCCATTCAGTAGTTGTCTTTTTGTTTTGTCAATGGTTTCATTTGCTCTGCAGAAGCTTTTAAGTTTAACTGGGTCCCATTTGTTTATTTTTGCTTTTCTTTCATTTGCCTTAGATGACAGATCCAGAAAAATAATGCTATAGGTACAAACTACTACATATAAAATAAACAAGTTTCTACAATGTGACACAGGAAATTAGATTTAGTAGCTTGTAATAACCTATAATGAAAAGGAATATATATGTACATGTATAACTGAATCACTATGCTATATATCAGAAACTAACACAACATTGTAAATCAGTTATACTTCAATAAAAAAATATTGCTATAATTCATGTCAAAGAGTAATCTGCCTGTGTTTTCTTCTAGGAGTTTTATGGTTTCATGTCTTACATTTAGGTCTTTAATCCGTTTTGAGTTTACTTTTGTATATGGTATGAGAAACTTTTCTAATTTCATTCTTTTACATGTAGCTATTCAGTTTTCTCAGTACACTTATTGAAGAGACTGTCTTTTCTCCATTGTATATTCTTGCCTTGTTTGTCATAGATTAATTGACCATAAGTGTGCAGTTTTATTTCTGGGCTGTCTATTCTTTTCCATTGATCTAAATGTCTATTTTTTAGCTAGTACCACACTCTTTTGATTACTGTAGCTTTGTTGTATAGTCTGAAGTTAGGGCACATGATACCTCCAGCTCTGTTCTTTCTCAAGATTACTTTGGCTATTCAGAGTCTTTTGTGTTTTCATACACATTTTAGAATTATTTGTTCTCATTCTGTGAAAAATGCCATTGGTATTTTGAGAAGGACTGCATTGACTCTATAGATTGCCTTTGGTGGTATGGTCATTTTAACAATATTAATTCTTCCAACCCATAAGCACGATATATCTCTCCATCTGTGTTATCTTCAGTTAATTTCATCAGTGTCTTATAATTTTCAGAGTACAGTTCTTTTAACTCCTTAGTTACATATATACCTAGATATTTTATTTTATTTTTTTTTGATGCAATGGTAAATAGGATTGTTTGCTTAATTTCTCTTTCTGATAGTTCATTGTGAGTATATAGAAATGCAACAGATTTCTGTATATTAACTTTGTATCCTGCAGCTTTACCAAATTCATTGATGAGCTCTAGTAGTTTTTTGGTGGTGTCTTTCGGATTTTCTATGTATAGTGTCATGTCATCTGCAAACAGTGACAATTTTACTTCTTCCTTTCCAATTTGCATTCCCTTCCTTTCTTCCTTTCTTTCTTCCTTTCTTTCTTTCTTTCTTTCTTTCTTTCTTTCTTTCTTTCTTTCTTTCTTTCTTTTCTTTTCTTTTCTTTTCTTTTCTTTTCTTTTCTTTTCTTTTCTTTTCTTTTCTTTTCTTTCTCTCTCTCTCTCTCTTTCTTTTTTTTTGTCTGATTGCTGTGGTTAGGACTCCAATACCATTTTGAATAAAAGTGGTGAAAGTTGGCATCCTTGTCTTGTTCCTGATCTTAGAGGAAATGCTTTCAGCTTTTCTCCATTGAGTATGATGTTAGCTGTGGTCTTATCATATATGGCCTTTATTATGTTGAGGTATGATCAAATGATTTTTATTCTTCAATTTGTTAATGTGGTATATCATATTGATTGATTTGCAGATACTGAATCAGCCTCCCATGATCATACACTTGATCATGGTGCATAATCTTTTTAATATATTTTTGAATTTGATTTGCTAATATTTTGTTGAGGATTTTTGCATCTATGTTCGTCAGTGATATTGGTCTGTAATTTTCTTTTTTTGTGATATCTTTGTCTGGTTTTGGTTTCAGGGTGATTCTTGCTTTGTAGAATGAATTCAGGAGCATTCCTTTCTCTGAACTTTATTGGAATAGTTTGAGAAGGATAAGTGTTAACTCTTGTCTAAATATTTGGTAGAACTGACCTGTGAAGCCATCTTGTCCTGGACTTTTGTTTGTGGGGAGTTGGTTTTGTTTGTTTGTTTTTTTCATTATTACTGATTCAATTTCATTACTTATAATTGGTCTGTTCATATTTTATACTTCTTCCTGGTTTAGTCTTGAGAGGTTGTACATTTCTAAGAGTGTGTCCATTTCTAGGTTGTCCATTATTGGCATACAGTTTTTTGTAGTACACTCTAGTGATCCTTTGTATTTCTGTGGTATTGGTTGTAACTTCTCCTTTTTCAGTTCCAGTTTTACTGATTTGGTCCCTCTCTCTTTTTTCTTGGTGAGTCTGGCTAAAGGTTTATCAATTTTGTTTATATTTTCAAAGAACTAGTTCTTAGTTTCATTGATCTTTTCTATTGTTTTTTCAGTCTCTGTTTCATTTATATCTGCTCTGATTTTTATTATTTCTTTCCTTCTACTAACTTTGGCTTCTGTTTGTTCTTTTTATAATTCCTTTAGTTGTAAGGTTAGGTTGTTTGTTTGAGATTTCTCTTGTTTCCTGAAGTAGGCTTAGATTGCTATAAACTTTCCTCTTAAACTCCTTTTTCTGCATCCCATAGATTTTGGATTGTTGTGTTTTTGTTTTCATTTGTCTCCAGGTATCTTTGATTTCTTCAGTGATCCACTGGTTGTTTAGTACCATATTGTTTGGCCACCACATGTTTACGTATTTTGCATTTTTTTTCCCCCAAAAGACTCTTTTTATAAGTACAAATGAAGCTAGGTTACTTTTCTACTTTAAAATCTTTCCATAGCTATTGTTTTATGGATATAGAGTTTCAGTTTTGCGAGAT
Organism: Camelus dromedarius; assembly: GCF_036321535.1. Classification (NCBI taxonomy): domain Eukaryota; kingdom Metazoa; phylum Chordata; class Mammalia; order Artiodactyla; family Camelidae; genus Camelus; species Camelus dromedarius. The sequence goes on along the minus strand of NC_087443.1, from coordinate 32,576,805 downwards.
GAAAAGAGTTCTGCAGGTGGAAGGGGATCATGGTTGTATAAAAATGTGAATATACTTAGTACTGCTGAACTGTGCACTTAAAAATGGTTAGAATAGAAAATTTTATGTTTGTTTTTCCACAATGAAACAATTGACGAAAGAAATGAAATTCTGACACATGCTATGACAGGGATGAACCTTGAGGACATATACTAAGTGAAATAAGCCAGTCACGAAAGGACAAATATTGTATGACTCCACTTATATAAGATAACCTAGAATAGTCCACTTCACAGACAGAAAGTAGAAGGGTGGTTATGGGGCATGAGGTGGGGGAATGCAGAGTTATTATTTAATGGTGATGATGGTTGCAGAATGCTGTGAACATACTTAATGTACATAATGCCACTGAACTGTACACTTCAACATGGTTAAAATGGTAAATTTTCTGTTATGTATATTTTGCCACAGTTTAAAATACATATTTTATGATTTTATAAATTATACTTTAAATTTCATATATATATATATGTAAATCTTTCTGTAGCTCTCTATTGCCAATAAGATAAAATAGAAGCTTCTTAGCCTGGCATTCAGGGCGGTTCCTGATCCAGGCCCACTCCACCTCTCTCAGCTTCTTAACCTCGTCTCTTATTGCTGCTTCACTGCCCCCTCCACTCCTGCCATACCTGGGGTCTTAGTTGTATTGACACATCATACAACCTCATGCCTCCGGGCCTTTGCATATGCATTTGTCTTTGCCAGGAATCCTTACCCTGTATCCCATCTCCTGCTATTCCCTTCTTATCCTTCAAGGCTCTGTCTTCTTGGATTCTATGACCACCTTACTCCATCACAGTGAGTTCCCCCTCTCTGATCTCTTGGACTGTCCTGCTTGACAGGGCTTGTTATGGGGGTTTCTTTGCCACTCTGACTGCACCTGGCTCATCTTGACATCTCCTGGACCTGGTGCTGTGCTGGGTACACGTAGTCCTCGGGTAGTCCATTGGATGCTATTGGGGCAGATTTTGGGGTGCCATGCCTCCCTCTCCCCACCATGTTTCTCACTGGTCTTTGGTACTGCTGTCCATAGCAGAGGGGCACCCCACATTCCGTAGTACATTAGTAATCCCAGAGGCTGTGGAGAAATCTAAGAGACTATCCCCAAAAACTTGACCACAAAAGAAGTCTTTTTTCTTTCTCTCCTTTTTTAAGAATGGAGAGGCTGGGAAGGCAGTGGGCTGGTTTATCAGTCCCCTTGGTTCTATGTCTGTTCACTGGTCATGTGGAGACTTAATGGCTTTGGTTTGGGGGAGAGAAGGGAATGGCCATTTACTGAGCATCTGCTTTAAGGCAGGGACTTTCAGGGGTGTTTTTTAACTTAATCCTCAGAAAGACTCTAAGAAGCAAGAATGATTGGCCTCATTATATAGATGAGGCTCAGAGAGGTTAAGTGCCTTGGCTAGGGTCACACAGCAGACAAAGGGGGCAGGATTCAAACTCGGGTATATCTAAGACTGATCTCCAATGGGCCCACGTGAAGGGAGAGTGGAAGGCAACACTTATGTTGGGGTTTCCCGTGCTCATTTCTTTCATCCTCTCTCTCTTCTGTCTCAAAGAATGGTTCCTCCAGGTTCCTTGGGAAGCCCGCAGGGTGGAAGCCTTTGGAAAGTTTGTCTAAGTAGTTGAGGGTTGGGGGTGAGCTGAGTCCCTTAAGAGAGCAGGAGTAGCGGGAAGGGGATGAGGTCAAGGGTGAGCCTGCCCTCTACTGGGGGACTTTGTGAGGGGCCAGAAGGATCAGGATGGGTTCTCCTGAGTCAGGAAATTGTCCCTGCTCCTGTCAGTGCCAGAAACTCCACCATCAGGGTCTCATTCCTTTGGGTCTTTAAAATTTTGATTCTTTAAAAAATAAAATGCTCCTGGGAAGCATCACACCTTAAATAATCACTGCTCATGATTCATGTGAGGGCCTGCAGCTGCCAAGACATTAGAGAGTTGGGGGTCAGGTGAGAATCAGGGCTAATGGCCAGGGCGAGGGGAAGACCTGGGGGCCTGGAACTGGGGTGCAGGAAGGTGCATACACTGCTGTGAGAGCACCACAAGAGGTTGTGTGCGTGTGTGCGGACACGTGCATAAGTGCCCTTGTGCACCCACGAGGGCATTAAGAGCTACTGGACAGACACATAGCTGAGATCACGTGCTTACCAGTATCAAGGGCTCGGCACAACAGATCTCCTCGTTCACACAAAGTGCTAGTTGGGTGACTGGGCACCTGGCCCCCACACAGGGATTCAGTGATGCAGCCGCTTGGATCTCATGGCTCTGCCACCATCTCAGTACATGGCCTCTACAGTTGGCCACAGCAAGGAAGGAAGGGTGAGGAGGACTCACTTCTGCCCCTCTGCATTCTGGGCAGGAAGTGACACACAGCACTACCTCTGTGTCCCGTTGTCCAGACCCAGTGCACACCCACCCAGGAGCTGGGGGATGGGGAATAAGGAGTCACACAAGAATATCAAGAAGTGGTAAGTGCATGCCTGCCACAGGTGGCCTGGAGGACACAGGGGTTCACTCTGCAGCGTGCTTACCCACTTCGGTGTAGTGCCATTGGTCTTCAGTTGTGTCATGTCATTTCTGCAGTACTGTGTTCAGCCGGCATTTATGAAGTCCTGCTGTGCGCCACGGTGTGTGCTGGGTTGACAGCGGTGAGCAAGACATGACGCTGCTCTCCTGGGTCTGACGATGCAGTGAGGGAGCCCACATTAACCGGACCACCTCACAAATGAGGTGGGATCTGGGCAGTCCCTGCGGGCCTGCTCTAGGGGCAGTCAGTGACGGTGTCCCCCCAGGGAGTACGTCTGAGCGAGACTTGAGGGACAACTTGGAAGTGATAAGACCAAGGGCAGGAGGGAGGAGAGTGGTCCCAGTGGGGACAGCAGCAAAAGCAAAGGCGCGGAGGCGGGAGGGAGCTTTCGCCTGCACCAGGCATCTTGTGGGAAACCACTGTGTCCTTTGTCAAGGGAAAGTATGGGGCTGAGATGCTGAGTGGAGGTGAGGTTGGAGGAGACCAAATGAGTGCAAGGAGACCAGGTAGAAAGCAGTTGTGGTCCCTGCTCACACTGGGAGAAGGACGCAGATGGGGGCACATTTGGGCGGTAGACTCAGCCGCACTTGCCGAAGGGCTGGCTGTGGGGGTGACGTGTAAGGGATGTAGTGCTATCAGGCCTGGCCTTCCGGTTCTGGCTGTTGGAGCTAGAGAGTTCCTGTTGCTTGCTAGGGATCCTCCCCCCAGAAGGAGATAGGGGTTCAATTTTAGCCTAAGAATATCCAAATGGGCATGTCAAAAATGGGTTTGTGAAAATTTGTAGCCTGACAGCCCAGGAATCTGGAGTTAAAGTTGAGATTGGGGGCGCCTTCCAGACCCCTGGGAAACCCCACCTCCCAGTCTTGTCATTGTCCAGCTGTGGCCTTGGTGGCAGCTCCAAGGCCTGGACCTTGGCTCTGTTGTGGGTACACTGGCTTCTCCTGGGTGTCTGCAGGGCCCCTGCACAGTCTAGGACATGCCTCTAAGGAGATCTTTGATAAACTGATACAGTAAAAGGGACAAAGTTCTTTACCCCAAGAGGGTGCTGAGCAGCTAAGACAAGCATGGGGATGAGGGCTTGAGCTGGAGGCTTACATGAAACAGGGCTATGTCCAGCAGCCAGCTGCCCACTCACAGCCACCCTTGGGAGTCAGGAAACAGGGAAAGAAGGGGCGTATTTGGCGGGCAGAATGCCCCAAAGCCTGAGGCAAGGGAGCAGGGCTTGCGAGAGTATCTGAATGGCGTCTCTTCTCGGAGCTCACATTAGGTAAACCTGGGGTCATCAGGGGCCCCTGTGATGGAGGCCAGGCCCTGACCTGCCACTTCCCTCTGGGTGTCAGTCAGCAAAGAGTTCAGTCAATACAAACCTCTGTCTGAAAGTGGACCATGAGAACCAGGGAGGAGAGCTTTATAAAACTGGGAGCTGGGGAATCGCTGGAGAGAGCTAATAGGAGGGAAGGACTTCTTGGATCCATTCTTCCTCTGTGATGCCTTCCTGAGCTGAGCCCCAGAGACCAAGGCTTTTCTCTCATTCTCCAAGCCGAGTCTGGGAGGTGATGGTGGTGGGGGCCTCTGGGTCAGCCCTGGGTCTGTATCTGCGTAGAGGTCCTCTTGCCTGCTTGGGGCACATGAGCTCCTGCCAGCCCACGGCAGGGTGAGGATGCTCTCCTCAGTCAGGGAGGAGTTGGATACTGTAAACTGGTTTTAAGCCAGCTCAGTTGCTGGACAGTGCCAGGAGAGCCTGGGCGGCCCTCCCTTGCAAGGCACAGGGGCATCAGGGGCTGGCTTGAGTCCCCATCCCATTAACTCACCCTCACCAGAGGAGCAGGAGCTTGATGGAAGCCCTTTGCAATGTGGGGGCAAGTCCTGGCTGTCCCCATTCTGTGCGTCAGCTCCCCCCACCCCCAAGGCCTGATTCCCAGCAGCTGCTGGGCTTCAAGCCTTCAAGGAGGGAGAGTCCCTTCCTTCTCTCTCTCCCCTCCCTCCTCTCCTCCTCTCCCTTTGCATTTCTTTATCTCCTCTAGTATTGAATCTCCAAAGTACATCAAGGGCCTCAGATCCCAGAAGCCTTTGCAAGTCTACCTTCTCCCCACCCACCCGGGTAGGTATCCCAGGGGAGAAACCTCTCTGTCTTCTCTCAACCACAGGACTGCTTCAAAGTTGATGCTGAGAGTTTCTGCCCCTTGGGAAGTTTCTTTCCTCTAGGCCAGGGCAGACAACTGAGGCCTGGAGAGGCAGATAGACCCCCACAGACAAGGGAGAGGCTGCCTCCTCCACCCCAAGAGGACACCGATGGGTTAGGAGCACCAGTGCCCAGGACCACACAGGCCAGGCCACGCTGCTGGGCAGGTGGGGCGTCAGGGGTATCATCAGTGCTGCTGGGCTGGTTATTTCAGATTTCTTCTGAAAGGACCTGGAGGCTTAACAGGAAAAGCCTAACATGGCTGGAGACTCAGGGGGATAAAACATTGCAGTGGATCTGGGGGAAGCCAAGGGATTAGGTGATTTCAGTTGCCCGAGTTGAGCAGATTACAACATTTGGGGTGTTGGCATTTGGCCCTAAGTGTCCTGACAGTTAAATCCAAAAGGGAGCCTTGCTGAAGTGTTTCCAGGCAATAGAGCGTGTGCCCATTAATCTATAGAGGCAGCTCTTCTCCCTGGAAGGAAATCTCAAGTAGGAATTGATCATGTGGGTCTTAGTACAAAGGATGTTGAGGGGTGCAGTACACAGTGTCTTCCGTAGAGGTTTTGCAGAAGATCTGAAATGCTCCTCACCTGTCCTGGCATTGACTGTGGAGGAAGGCAGGGGCCTAACGATAAATCACAACACAGCGGAGGCTGAGATTCCATGTGGGGCCGGGGCTGGGGCCTTGCTTTCTGTGAAGGTCCCTTAATAGGGGCTGGTCCTTAAGACTTGGCCACCCATCTGGTATAATCGTGTACTGCTCAGGCTCTGAAATCACACCCTCACACCTGCCACGGGTGACCTTCGAGATGCTTCCTAACCTTTCCAGCATGTGACACACTGAGCAGAACAGATGTTGGCCTGCTGTGGGGCTGGAGAAGTTTCCACAGACCCTCTGGGGAGGGAGGATTGAGTTTTTGGGGGGGTGGAGGGGTCAGGGCAGGGGGCTGGGACAGCCACTCTTTCTCAACTGGCATGTGGTGTTTCAATGTTTGAATGACCAGTGTGGCTACACAGGAGCAACCTCATTGGGGCTCAGCCCTGCTCCTTTTGTTCCTTTCTGTGCTCCGTCCCCAGCATCCTTCACCCATCATCTCTCTCCATCACTCTGGCTCCTTCTTCCTGCACTCACTCTCACATGCAAAGTTGCCTTAATAGTTACAGCCATGGGAAGGAGACCTCCCCACCCTTTCCCAGGTCTTATCCATCCTCCGGGCCAATCCCTGGGCTTAGCCCTTTATATGTGGTGAATGTGGTTCTCATGCCCATTCTACAGGTGAGGACACTGAGGCTTAGAGAATTCAATTTGTAGTCCTGGGACTGGGTGAAGCAAAAATTTGTTAGTGTATATACTCACACCTCTCACCTGTGTTTCCCCGTTCACGCTCCTGCACACACACGTGCGCACGTATACACGTGCACATATGCATGCACACATGCCCTCTCATATGCACATTTTTACATCTTCGCTGCCTGAGCTCCCAGAGGAAGTGCTGGCTCTTGTCCTGCAGCCCAAGTGCTCCTGTCGAAGGCATAGTTCTGGGATCCTCTGGCTCCCCATCCCTCCCATGACCATGGAGTGTGGCTGTAGTTTTCCCAGGGCCTGTGCCTGAAAGTGGGGGCCGAGGGCCTGTGGCACAGCGGCCCCATTACTCACAGGTGGGAGGATGTAAGAACAGTCAGGCCGCTCTTAAACGTCTCTCCACGTCGTCCTCATTAATAACTGTAATGCCAGCATCACTCGCTCTTAAATAGCCTCATTTATCAACAAGCAATTTGCCGTGGTGAGGTGGCAGGGACGCAGATAAGCAGACGGGGCCGAGGTGCTTGCAAGACACCTGCCAAGTATCTTCCTCTCTCCTCCTCCATCTCCAGGGCAATGGGAGAAAGAGGAGGCAGTGGGCAGGAAACTCAGTGAAAGGAATATTCCAGCCTGGAGAGAGACTTTTTCCAAACATGGAGGACTTGGCCAGTGTGAGGCAGGTGTGGCTGCTGGGAAGACCCTATCCTTTCTGGCCCCAGAGCTCATGTGGCATTCACAGTGGGTTCTCTGTCCTAGAAACACATTCCAGTCTGTCTCACAGCCCCTTCAGCTGAGAGCAGGACTGAGAGTCAGGAGATCAGAGCTGGGCCCTGCTCTCCTGCCTCCAGGCAATGGCACGGTTTGACAGCCCAGTGAGTCATCTGTAAACATTAGCAGTGGTGGTGGGCAGCCTTGTCTTGTTTCTGATCATAAAGGGCCTGTATCTAAAGTTTTTTTCCATTAAGTATAATGCCTGCTGTTGGTTTTTGGTATATAGATTCTAAAGAGTTGAGGAAGTTCCCTTCTATTCCTAGTTTGCTAGGTTTTTATTACAAATAGGTGTTGATTTTAATCGTATGCGTTGATAGACTCTCCTTCTGTAAAGTGGACACTTCCTAGCCATTGTGAGGACTGAGTGAATAATTTACACAAAAGTTCTTTACACTCTAAAAAGCCATATTGCTTCGGAGTGTATCTGGCTGCAGGTTACAGAATATTGGCTGACAGTGGTATAAACAAATAGGGGCTTGTGTTTGCCGTACAATGAGATCTAAAGGTTGGTGATTGCTGGAGTTGGTTGGTGAGTGGATGAATGACACCATCAGAAACCCAGGCTCTTTTCTTTCACCATCCTTCCCGTGGTGACCTTTTGTCCTCAGGCTGCCACATCTGCAGGCATCGTGTCTGCCTCTTCATTCCACGAGGGAGCAAGGAAGAAGGAGACAAAGGCTTTGGCTTTGACGTGTCTTTGAGAAGACCTTCCCACTTGCTTGCAAGCCGGCCTCCCCTTAGATCTCATTGGTCAGAATCAGCCAAGGGCAGTGAGTCTGTTGGACTGCTTCAGCTCAGTCCTGATTCTGAGCCCAGGAGTGGTCCTACCTCTCTGGAGTCAAGCGTATTCCACTGGCTGCCTGAAGAAACTGAGGTTGTGTGGGCAGAGAAGATCGTGGGGGTGGGGGTGGGCATGGTTTCTGGGCAGGCACATTAGCCTATTGTCGCTTGGGTGGTGAAGACTGGTTCGGAATCCATTGCTCTAGGGTGATCTCCAGGTGACTCTTCATCCTGCTTACCCAGGATGCTCAGACTCTGTGACAAATCCAGAAGTAAGCAGGAGGCGTGGTCTGGACTTCTTACACTGGGATACGTGGACCCAGCTGGCATCCAAAAAGCCACAGATAAATCTGACTTATCTTTTGGACTGCTGATTTTATTTGACAGTGGAATGGAGAAAGAAAATTTTCATATTAAAATAAACATGAATATATTTTGGAGCAGAATGCAGTATTTATAGATTTCTGAGATGGGCCTACTGGACTCTAAGTTCCTTGAAGACAAGAGCCATGTCTGCCCTGTTCAATGTTATGCAGGCTTTCAGTGCAGATTTATTGAATGAATAAATGAGTGAACTAAGATATAAACAAATAAAATAACAGACTTTGAATTAATTTCATCTTTGGGGTCCACTTCTTTAGGCTCTGCATCTTCAGGATCTCCTGAGATATGAGTTCCCTTCTCCTCTTCATCTGGGGGATATTTCGGTGTGAAGCATTGAATTAACATATTATTTGGTGGAGACTCCAGGTGCTCTGAGAGTCCAGAGGAGAGGGAGGCAGAGAGTGCAGGAATATCAAGGAAGGAAGGCTTCCTGGAGGAGGGGGGCCTTGAGCTGGAAAAGTGGGATGAGAGAAGGGGAGGAGCAGTGTGCTTTTGTAGCCAGGGGCCAGCCTAGAGCAGAGGGTGGAAGGGGAGGGCTGAGATGGGACAAATGAGCGGGGCTCAACTGTGGTAACATGGCTTAAGATGGCAACACTGTCTACCAAGCTTTCCAGCACATCATCTCACACCAGGCCACCAGGGGAGTGGGCTAAGTATCAGAGTCCTCATTTTATAAATAGAAAATGGAGGCTCAGGACATGGCCACAGTTACATCGTCAGTAAGGGGGAGGCTGGACTTGAACCTGGCATGGCAAACGCCAACTCTCGTGCTCTTGGACCATTTCTTATTGTCTCAGCCAGGTTCCCTAGACACAAACTCCGAGATGGAGATGTGTGTGCTGGAGGTTTACTAGGGTGAATGGGAGTGAGGGGAGCAGGAGTGGGCAGAGGAAGAGGCCCGGCTGTGCTGTACTTGAAACGGCAGCCTCAGCTGATCCTCAGGGGAGCTCTGGGGCTAGGATGATCCAGGCTGAGGCAAGGGCCAGGCCGTTGTAACCTCCACCAGACTGTATCCTTGGGCAAGCCATGTGCTCTATGCCCGTGGCAGAACTGCCCCCTTCCGCCACTTCCCAAGGTGTATCTAGAACATGTTACTCTCTCTTCCCGGAGTGGTCCTCTCCTCCCTCTCTCTTACAGAACTTCTGCTTATCTTCCAAGTCCAAATTCACATGCCATTTTCTTTAGCTCTAAAATCCATCGAAGATGTAGCAAAGTGCAGGACAGTAGACTCCCACTTGTATTAAAAAAAGAGAGAAATAAAGTATATATACATATACGTATATACACATACTTGCGTGTGTATATTCTGTTGTGATATAAACACATCCCTGGAAAGATACATGAGAAACTGCAAACAGTGGTTGCTTGCAAGGTAAGGGCCCAGTGGGTTGGGGCTTTTTGTGCCTTTTGAATTTTGAATGATGTAAGTTAAATGGGTTACCTAATAAAAGTAAAAGAAATCAAATAATTATTAAAACACAAGGAAGGAGGGGGTGGGCGGTATAGCTCAGGAATAGAGTGCATGCTTAGCATGCATGAGGTCCTGGGTTCAATCCCCGGTACCTCCATTAAAAAAAAATAAATAACCTTATTGTCCCACCCCAAAAATAAACACAAGGAAGGAAAAGAATGGTTAAATCACTTGGTGGGTTAGGGCCTAGCTGCTCACCTTTCTCCATATGGCCTAGTACCACTATAATTAAATAATTCATGGTGTAATTATATATTTAGAGTCAGTCTCCACCCCCAGATCGTAAGCTTGGTGAAGGCCATCTTGTCCACCATGGTTACCCTGTGTGTTGCAGACCTGATGAACATTTGAGGATACCCAGGCTTACGTCCTCAGGCTGGCTGCTGCTTCTCCTTCACCTCTCCTTCCCCCACCCCATGCATAGAAACAGCCCGCTTTCCTTCCGTTTTTTGCTTATTAATGCTCTTTATGATCACTTATGCAACCAGCCTAGAGGCCCTTTGCATAATATATCCATCCTGTGCTCGGGGTGGAGAGTCAGTGCGTACATAATGTGCAGCCATCTGCATTCCCTGGGCTATGGCCCCTGCCCCTGTCTGTACCTTTCTGAGAATCTCAACTACTGTCCACTGGGTGCCTACCCCATGCCCTGCAAGAGAGCCAGGGTCAAGCTCTTGAGGGAGTGGGGAGATGGACCATGGACACGTTATTTCCTGTGGCTAAGTGCATGCTCTGAGAGCTGCCAGCACAGATATCTTTGGGGGTGGGTCAGAGAAGGCTCCCCACTCCTCCCACCCCAACCCAGCAGATGTCTGGACTGAAGTGTGGAGGAGAAGGCATTTACTAGGAGAAAGGAAGTGAAGAGCCTTTCAGACAGAGCAACTTAGGCTTGGCACCTTCTTCTGAGTACAGGATGCTGTGAGTTTGGGTACAGGGCTCAGAGAAAAAGATGGGAACCTTTTGACCCAGAAAGGAAGGTTGCCTGCCGGTCCTGGGCCTCCAGGACAGCTGCTTTTGTCCACATAGCCTTTATCTAGTGCTGCCCTGGCTGCTTTGACATCCCTTACCCTCTCGTTTGGTTAGTCATTTGTCTCCACCAGCTAATAGTTTCTACCAGTGATCTACTGCCTATATTTTGTTTCCACACTGGCTTTATTTGGCTCACTCAGAGATTCTTTAAAAATCTGATTAGTTGCCAACACTTAAAATTGGGAAATTTTATATCAAAACATGGATTTCCAGGTTTTATTGATTGGATCTGGCAACAATCAGCTGGAATCAAGACAGCTGCCCCCTTTAGAGGCGGCACATATGCCCTGCAGTTCACGCAATCCTCACCTGAACTTTTTTGTTCATCTCTGTTTCCAGCTTGACCCCTAGTGACATTGAGCTATGACTTTGTTGATTCCTAAAGAGCTTGATTAAATAACCTGAACATGTCTTCACGTTTCACTCTTGTTCTTGAAAGTATTTTTGCTTCATAGGGAATTCTAGGTTGACATTTACTACCTCTCAGCACATTGAAGATATCAGTCTATTGACTCGGGCATCCATTATTGTATCTGAGAAATTAGTTCCCAGTTTAAATGTTGGTTCCTTGATGATGATGGACTGTTTTTCTTCCCTGGTTGCATTTAAGATACTAGTTTTTCTTTGGTATTTTGCAGTATTGCTATGACCTGTCTGGTGTGAATTTCTATGTATTTATCCTGCTTGGGTTTCTTTGGGCTTCTGGATTTGGAGTCTTTGGTCAATTCTGGAACATTATCTCTTCAAATATTGCTTCCGTCCATTCTTTGCTTCTGGAATCTCAGTTAAATATAGATTAGTCCTTTTAATTTTATCCTCCATGCTTCTTATTCTCTCTGTTATATTTTCCATCTCTGACTCTCTGTGCTACATTCTGGGTAATTTCTTTAATTTTACCTCTCAGTTCACCAATTCTTTTCAGCTATGTCTAATCTTTAGTAAAACCAATGCTTTTGAAATTTTAATGTCCATATTCTGATTTCTAGGAGCTCTGTTTGATTCTTTCTTTAAATTTACTTGCTCTTTATTGGTATTGGCAAGCATCTCTTTGAATTCTTAAACATATTTTACATTGTATACCTGGTAATTCCAATATTTGAAGTGTTTGAGATCTGGTTGTGTTGTTTTATTTTCTTCAGGTTTTCAGACAACAGACACGCAAATGTGTGTTGATTTTGACTGTGAACTCCTCATTTGGTTGGCAGGGGAGGGGGAGGGATTCTTTGACACCCAAGTCCTTTCGGTGGGTCACTCTAGAGAGGATTTTTTATTTGTTTTTATGAAGCACTTAGGTCTGGGACCACTTTAAATTAATTTTTTTAAAGGATTTTTGGACACCCAGACAATGTGAACTTGGGCTGCACATGCATATGGGGGCCATCTTATGTTCATGAATCCTTGAAGGCCATATTCCCCTTTCTGTTCAGCACCATGATTTCAGAGAGGCATTAAAAAGAAAAAAAGACTCCTGGTTTGTGTGAGGGTACAGATTTATTTCTAGTTCACCCTTATACTGAGGGGTGTGGTTTTGGGTTCCTGCTTTGGTGGGGATAGTTTTCTATGACTCCCTGCCCTGAATGGGGCACAGTGGACTCTGGGTCTCTTCTCCTCTTCTCTAAGCCCTGGGGGCTCTGACGATGGAAACTCTGGTTTACCTGGTTCAGTAAGTGACCCTGAGGCATGAGGCAGCCTCTCTGGGTTTCCTTCTTCACTTAGTATTTTTTCTGGCCCAGGCTGGGCCTCTGAGGGCACTGCTGTGCGCAGTGTGGCCTGACCCCGGCTCACTCGGGCACCTTTAGACTCCTCCCCCAGTGCTGCCTTCCATCCAACACCCCTTACTCACCAGCTCCCTGCCCACACACACTGCTAGGAAAAACCAGTCACTTTGAGGTCCCCAGTCAAGTAAACAGACTCGCAGTTTCGGGCTCATAGTTGAAGTCCAACAAAGTATCACCCTCCAAACTTGACCTTAGCCTCAGCGTCTGTTTACCAGGTCAGGGCTTTGAACCATAGTGATGGTGGTTGTTGATTTGACTGAGTTGCTCTTGGAGGAATCTGCTATTTTTTTTTAATAACCTAAACGAGGATCACAGACTATAGCCTTCATTTGTGATACAACTAGAAACATCACGTGTTATTCTCTGAGGTTGGCATAATATATTCTGTACAATTTGTGGGATGAAGGAGGTATAGCAAAGTTGTGGTAAAAGAGCACTTAACTGTGACCAAGGAGAGTACGATTTTAGTCCTGACTCCATCACTGTATAGGAGACCTTGACTAGCCCCACGGCTAGGTCTCAGTTTCCCTGTTAAGTAACCTGAAGGCACTTCATGGTGTCTGAAGCTCTGTCCAGCTCTGACATTCTGTGATTCCCACTGGAGCCAAAGGACCCCCTTCTCCATGGGAGCACGGCAGGTCCTGGCCACACCAGCCCTGGTGGGGCTGTGCTCAGGGACTCTTGTCTCCCCTGTGCACAGCTCCCCACAGTGCCACATTGGCCTCTGAGAAGTGAGGATGGGAAGGCAGCTGGTGCCTCCTGCATTCATCCGGTAGGTAGTGGGAGACTGTCGCTCTGACCTGCTCTGGTGGGGAAGTGGTCCTCTGAGCACTGGCTGCCCAGCCTCAGGCCCAGTCACAGTGAAGGACAGAGGGACCTGTAGAGAATAAAACACATGCCTTCTGCCTCTTTTTCTAGGCTTCATGAAGCACCTGCAGGTTTCAGAAAACGTTATGCTGTGCACCAGAAATTGACACAACATGTAAACTGACTATACTTCAATTCAAAAAAAAAAAAAAAGCAAGAAAACAATTTGAGGGAAGAGTCAGAGAGAGAGTAAGGAAAGAGCCCAGAGTCTTGCCCGCAAGTTTACAGAAGTGAATCACATCCCCCGATGTTCAGAGAATGAGGACACTGAAAACCACGGAGAGGAAGTATGGGTGTAGAGTCGTGTAGGGAGGCAGTCTTTGGGCAGTTCCTTGGCTAAATGGTGAGGGGACCCCTCTGCAGCCCACCCTCAACTCTTCACTTACAAATTCCAACCTCACGTCCACCAGTATCCACCATTTCCACCATGTGGAGCCTGAGAACTTCCAGCTCTGTCCACAGGAGACTGGGATAAAGAATCCTGATTCTGATGGAAACAGGGCTTCCAAGGACTCCAGGAGTTTCCCCTCTGTCTAATTAAAAAGTGCACATACCCAATTAAAGACTGTCCTCCCAGCATGGCAGGCACCAGGCAGGCGGGCACTGGGAAAGCTGTCTGGCTCTTACTCTTTCTCTCTGCTTCTCAAGCAAAGGCAGCAAGACACTACTCAGGATGCGCCTAGCAGAGAATCAGGTGGAGTCCTTGGTATGGCTTTTAGCATTACAATAACCGCGCTCCTGCCAAATATAGAACCTAATCACCTAGTGTTTACAGAGCGATGCATCACTTCATTGATTGATTCATTCATTCACTCACTCATTTGTTCAGGAGACTCTGATCAGTGGCGGTCTGGGGATCCAGCAGGGAACAAGGGTCACAGTCCCTGCCCTCAGGCTGCTCAGTCAGGTGAGAGAGTTAGACCAGAAGATCAGCCACTAGTTAGGACACAGGGTGCTAAGTGCTTTGATGGGGGTCGCTGTGGGGGAATCGAAGCCTCTTTGGGATGTCTGGGATTTATGAAGTGCTTCCTCTTCTGTTGTCTGCCTTCACACTTGCCACAGTCTTCTGAGGCAGGAACAAGGCCGGTGAGGTGGCGAGACTTGCATAGCTTACACAGAGGGGGCCAGGAGTGGGACCTGGGTCTCTGACTCCAGTTCCAGAAGCCCACACTATAAGACTCTGGACTGATCACTCAGCTGCACTGAACCATAGTTTCTCCACTGTTAAGAGAGTGTGTAGCCCCTGGACAGCCCCCGCCTAGGAGTGTGGAGGTGGAGGATCTGGAATGAATAGCCGGGAAAGCCCTTTCTAAGTGTTGAGGATCATGCACATATTTAGACTTATTATGATTATTATCTCAGGGATCAGGTTCTTAGGATTTGGCTTGAGTGAAAAGCAGCTCACCTGCTGCCCAGCTAAGGAGGCCCAGGTTCCCTATTCATGAAGCAGTCATTTATAGCCTGGCAGGAAGGTGGGCAGAATCATCTGGAGGAGTGCTCTTACACTCTGCACTCATGTGTTCCCCTCCATGACAGAGATTCTCATAGGCTCCTTGGATGAGAGCAGCTTACTCGTTTATTTGTTCCTCTACTCATTTGCTCATTTGCTTATCCATCCATCTGTCCACTCACCCAGTCATCCAACAACCCACCCACCCCAAGAAAAGATAAGCCTGAAGTAAAACCAGCAGAAAAGTTCCTGGTCCAGTGTTTCTCCAAGTATTATTTCCTGAACTACTAGTGTCCTTTGAGATGCCCTTGGAAGAAAGAGCTTCTTGGCCAAATAAATTTGGAGAAAGCTGTATCTTCTTTACCACCTTGTGGAGCTTCACAATGCATGTTAATGTCATCAAGGCTCTGAGAGTTCCTGCAGGAAAGAAACCTGTTTAAAAATTTTTTTCATGCCACGTCCCCTAGACCTTTGAGACCAAGGAACACTTTTTCATGGTATACTCATTAGCCTCCTAGAGAATTAATGATTTGTGAAATACACTTGGGAAAGCATTCCTTTAAGCACAAAATCTTTTTTTAATTATAAGGACTTGCATGGAATATTCATAAGGTCTATTTTGTACGCACCTGCCTTCTTCCATAGGGATGACTCATCATTCAGCACTTTTCTCGGCACGTCATTGAGCACATCATCGTGAACAGCATCTGTAACGACGCATCATCATTGACAGGAGCTAGTGAGGGGACTTAGAGTATTTTAAGTTTTCACTTTTCAGGGAGTTTTGATCATTCCCTTTCGTGAACAGTGGAAGCTTTGGTTGATTGCTTCATATACCTGCTTGAGATTTCTGTGAATTGAAAAAAAACAAAGAACCAGTCTGATTATAATTGTAAAGTAAGAGTAAACAGGCTCTGAGTGAGGACTGACTATATCTCTCTTTTTCATAATGGGCTTGAAATTTAGTGCATGGATTTTGTACCATGACTTTTAACTGTTCAGAGACCTTTGCTTTTCATCTATGTTCTGGATAAGTGATTATGTGGGATGTGACCCTTGTACACATGGAATATTACTAAACCCCCAATAGAGAACAGGTCCCTGTGAAACATTTGGGGCCAGGACTGAATAAGAACACTATTTTCAAGGTCAGCTTGTCCTGGATTTGAATTCTGTCTCCACCTCTTTTTAGCTATGTGATCTTGGGCAAGTTGCTAAACCTCTCTGAGACTCAATCTCCTCAGTTGAGTGAGGGGATACCTTCCTCACAGGTTAGTGGTAAATATGAAATGAGATTGTGCATGTGAAGTGCTTAATAGAGCCTGTCAGACAGTAGGAGCTGAATGAACGGTAGCTAATAGCAAGGCCGGGACTAGGATGAGACCAACGAGGTGCCCAGGGCACAGAAATTGGGGAAACACTCAGAGACCTGTGTAAGTACAGGGTCAGCACATGAGAGTGAGTGCCACCTTAAATTTTGCATTCTGCGTGCCTCTCTTGTCTCACACCCTGGCTAGGGGGATGCTGTCACCCCACGGTTGTTCTCAGAGATGGAGGGCCTGGGAGGCCTCTGATAAGATGAAACCACCCCTGCTCACCTACAGAACCAGCCCCACCACCTGTAACTGCCTCCCCACCTGAGGTGGCAGGTGAGTCTGCTAAGAGGACCAGCCCCAGATAAATAAAGGTGTTCCTGGAGGGAGATGGGGCCGGGGGAAGGAGCTGAGTGGGACAGCTTGCTTGCCTGGGCCTTCCAAGGTTAGGCGCCACCGCAGAGCCCCTCCCCACCAGCCCCTGAGTAGGGTCAGGGCCTCGCCAGTGGGGCTGGACCCCTACTTCCCTGTCAAAACTTTTAAAAACACAAACATTGGCAAGAGCAGCATTTGCATAAATCTCATTAGAAGAAGTGCAAGTTTCATAAATCTTGTGATAAATTAGTGTGATATCATTTTCAACGTGATGTATTAATTTTAGGGCAAAATGAATAGTGCTGTGATCATTGTGGGTAATTATGAGTCTCCTCAAAGAGGCACTGATTTCTGGAGGGACTTTTCTGGCCTCCTTCGCGGTGGGAGGCGGGAGGGGGGACAGGGGTTGGGGGAAAGGTCTTTCTTACCTGCTTTTCTGCTTACACCTTTCTTAGATTCTTAGTCTCCTTTCCTGCTGTTGAGAGGTGAAAGGAAGCAGGCCCTGGGGTTTAGGGGCACAGGAAGGGATGAGATTCTGAAGTTAGGCCATAGGGTCCCAATTCCTTTTGAAAAGAATTTTATATGACTAGGACCTGGGCCCATGGAAGTTCTAACCCTGTGGTTCTCAAAGTTGTGGTCCTACACCGGCAGCCTTAGCATCACGTGGAAGCTTGTAAGAAATGCAGTTTCTGAACAGAAACTCTGGGAGGGGCCCATGAATCTGCATTTTAAAGAAGTCCTCCTGGTGATTCTGATGAAGGCTCAAGTTGGAGAATCTCTACTCTAACCCAGTGATTCTCCTCTTGGCTGAACATTGACATCACTTGGGGGAATTATAATAAAATACTGATGTCTGGGCCCTGGACTAGACCAATTAATTAAAACAGAATCCTTCAAGGGTAGGGCCTGGGCATCCTTATCTTTAGAAGCTCCCTGGGTGATGCTAATATAAAATCAGGTTAAGATTCACTGCTTTAAAGCCATGACTTAACTTCTTTTTTTTTTAATATTGGGATTTGGAAAGTTTTGAATATGGGGATGGGTGACAGAGCAAATAATTTTTTTCTTTTTCTGCCCTCCCTGTGGAATTGGCCTGAGCTGAACATGGGCACTGAATGCAGCTAGGGACCCACGCGTTCGAGGCTGTGGAGGCCACTGGAGGGAGGTCATCGGGAAGCCAGCTTCCCCGTTCACCAAGTGGAAACCTACCTAGAGCAGTCATTTCCATTCTTGCTGGCACTTTAGAATCACCTGGAGACTTAGAACTTTTCAAAGCCTAGCTGTACCCCAGCCCAATTACTCAGCCTTGGGATGTGGGGCACAGGCACAGACATTGTTTGAAGGCTCCAGGTGACTCCAGTGTGCTCACAAGTTTGGGAACCACTGTCCTATAAGTTTTCCTAAAACTTGGTTTCTTGGATTAATTCTGGAGATTGAAGGAACCTCAGGGATCATCTAGGTCTTGGTTCTCAACCTTGGCTGCCCTTTGGAATCATCTGGGGTTTTTTGTTTGTTTTTTGTTGTTAAAAATCCTGAAGCTTGAGTCCCTTCCCCAGAAACTCTGAGGTACTTGGTCTGGGTGGTACAGCTGGGCATCTGGAGTTGCAATAATGCCAAAGGTGAATCCGACATGCAGCTGTGGCCTAAGACCGGCTGGACTAAAATACCCCGTCACTGGCAGGAGAGGGAAGGGGAACCCTGGAGGTGGCAGCCTGTTGGCAGAGCCTGACCTCACTGTGGATGCTTTCACCAGGGGGCTGTGCGATGGGTGACAGTAACATGGCTATTCCGAGCGAGGGGGAATGTTGAGTGTTGACAAGGGGCGTGAGGCAGGAGGGGAGCCCCAGGGTCCCTCTGAGCAGGAAAGAGCCAGCGTGTGCTTTTGCAAGTGTTTGGATAATCTCTTCTGAGCCTTTAACAGCCTACAGTGCTCTGTTTATTTTAATGATAATGTCAAGTTCAATTTGCCATCATTTTTCCACATTCCCTTTTGTAAAGTTAATTGAACAGTTCAATGAATTGAAAAGTTTCAGGAGAAGGGGAAAAAAAATACTCACCCCACTATTATCACTGTTATTAAATCTGGTAACTTTCACTTGGCTTTCCCGGCCCCTGTGACAGGACTTCAGCTCTGGTGTGCTAGGGAGCTTTATTTATTCCAGAGCCCCTTTATTCATGCTCAGGCTGCTACTCCTGAGCAGAAAAGACTCTCCAGTCAACCCTGGAACCAGGCTACCAGGCTTGAGCAGTCAGGCTCTTCCCAGAGTGTTTAGCCAGATTGGGAAGCCTTGCCCACCTGGACTGGGTCCTCTATCCTCTTCTACCCTCCGCAGTGTCTCGGACATAGTGTGTAACAAACAGAACCATAGTACTGTAGATATTTTAACTGGTTGGTACTTGCTGTGGTGGAGTGAAAAGCTGCACACCACCTGTAGCTGTTAGCTGGTGACTGTGGATGCACCACTGAGCCCCTAGCCCTGCTCTCTCCTTAGTAAAGTGGCTTGTTGGCCTCATCAAGAATGTGAACACGTGGCCCACATCCAGCTTCCCCTCCCTACTTACGTCACGTGTCTCTAATGGGTCACAGCATCCTTGACTCCTGCAGCCTTGAAATTCTTCTTCACACAATGCCCATGGAACCATGACCTGGGGACCAGCCTGGCACCTGAACTGAGACCCACTTCCCAAGCTTGTATTCAGATCTCCTCGAGGATCTCTGTGCTTTGGCTGTGGACATCAGCCTCTTCATAGTGTCAGTGGGGAAAGGGAGGCTCCGAGAGGTGAATGACATGTCCATGGTCACACAGGAAGTCGTGGCTGAACACCATCCAGTGCCAGCCACATTAGTTCTAAGCCCCACTGCTTCTCTCTGTCTTAATAAAGGGATTCCACTGAGGCTGCCTTCCTCTCAAAGCTGCTTCTGTGACCTTTGAACCTGTGTACCCCTTCTGTCAAGTGCTCGTCTTGGGCGGGGAGGGTCACAACCCGTGAACCAGCGGAAACAGTAGGAACACAGTTCTTCCTCCATTCAGGCTGTGACTAGACCCCAGATCCAAGTTCACGCTTCCCAAATGGGCCGGTGAAGGGCCAGGGAAAGGATGTGGCATAAGGGGTATGTAGGTCCGTCCACTGGAATGTCATCCCCAGGAGGGTAGGGACTTCTGTCTGTTTTGCTCATTGTTGAGCACCAGTGCTGACAGCAGTGCCCAGCTCAGAGCAGGCGCTCAGGCAATGTTTATTGAGTAAATGAATGAAGGACTGTAATTGCAGCGTGGGGGTTAGAAAGGTCACCAAACGATCCGAGCTCTGCTTTCTGTGAGCTGTGTGACTAGGCAAGTAACGACCTCTCTGTGACTCATAAGTTATAGAGGCTTAGACACATTGGTGTCTGCTGCAGGGCCAGGCAGCCCTTGGCAATGATGACTCTATCATTGTTGGGTCAGAAGCAGCATAGCTCTGGGATTTTGAGACTTGGGACAAGGTCCCTCAAATATTTAATGTCCGAGCTTTCCTCTCATGCTTTATTTTTTTTAAAATAACAGCAACACATAGCTCCCGCTCTTCCCTGTCACCAAAGCCTCTGAGCTTATATCATCCTGCTCTGTTTAATGTCTCCTTCAGTTCTGCTGAATTAGACTGTCCCCTTGGCCATCAGACACCTGTGTGCCCAGGTGAACCACTCACCCCTTCTCTGACTCTCAGGAGGGACTCCCCATCTTGTTGGCTGGTGATAAGTGGGTTGTGAAAAGCCGGGGTGAGGGAGGAGGGGACCCTCACCATCCCTGCCTCAGAGGTGCTCCCCTTCAGGCCAGCTAAGTAACCCAGGAGTCCAGAGTAGCCTCAAACATGTAGAGGGCCTGTAGATCTTCCTGGGGGTCAGTCTCTGTGGAGAGAGGAGAGGGCAGTGTTTAGCTGCTTAGATTGAGGCTTAGGTCAAAGGCTTTGTGCTAAAAGCTATGAGGGTGGTAGAGGGAACGTGAATTTCTCAGTCAGACAGATCTGGGTTCAAATCCTTGCTCTGCCACCTCCTAGCTATGTAACCTTGAGTAGGTTATTTTACCCCCATAAGCCTCAGTTTTCTCATCTGTGTAGTGGGGGTGTTAACCCCTCTCTTTGGGACCATTGTGAGAAATAGATGACAGAGAATGAGTGAACAACCATTGAGCATGGTTCCTGGCAAATAGTAGGTGCTTAATGAATGCTAGTTTCCTTCCCCCCAACTGTTCATGCCTTCGAAGTGGACCGAGCTGTAGAAGAGAGAGGATGTGAAGGGGGCCTGTGGACTCTGGAGACAGAGACAGTTCCCTTTATCTGGACAAAGTTGTTCTGATGAGCATGAGGACATCAGCCAGTGCAGGGCAGGCCTCACAGGAGAGAGGGGGCTGCCTCAGGTCTCACCCTGGCTTCCCCAGGTGGGTGCAGGCAGGGCCTAGGACAACAAAACAACCCCCAAAGATCAGCTCTCCTGAGGTCAAGCCAAGTTCAGGACCTTGGGGGCGCGGGTGCTTGCAGGGAAGGAGCCTGATTAAAGGCAGGAGAGCAAGGAGGGGAAACCTAAGACAAATGAGATTATCCCCAGGAATCAAGGCACTTAACTGGCCTGTCTGATCCCTGAGGAGAGACAAATGAGATTGTAGTCTCCAAGGCCAGCCCAGGCTCTGGGGGCTTATCCCAGGGGAGATGGGGAGGGCAGGAGCCCCTGGCTCTGGCAGAGACCAAGGCCGGAGCGGCTAGGTCCCTCCAGGCTGGAGGAGGAGAGTGGGCTTCCCTCCTGTGGCGGGTGGGGCTTGTGCAGCAGACCATGGCAATGGGGAGGTGGTGTGGTTATTCGCAGAAAGACGGGGCCATAATCTGGGGTTGGGGGCCTGCCATCTGCTACTCCTTGCTTAGGCACTCAGTGACACATGGCCCTGTCTCAGGCAGCCATCTTCCAGCCAAAACCCCTGCTTCTCTTTCTGTAAAATGAGAAGGGGCTTTGTCTGTTTGGTTCTCACTTCAGCCATAACTCGTTCTTGTTTCCAAGCTAGATCCTTGGCCCCTGGATGGGAAGGGAGGGATAGATCTGGGCTGATGTGAAGTCCTTTTAGTTCACAGATTGCAGAAGTTTTGCTCTCATGTGCCTTTTAGGATTCAGTAGTGGCTGTATGGAACCCAGTGTTGTGAAGGATTCTGAAGTTGAATACAGACTCAACAGAAAAGGGAGCTGTGATTGATTAGTAATGTCTGCTTGGGCAAGGGAAAGAATGGCCAGCTCCTCAGCCCCAAGAGAGGAGAAACAGTTAATCATGGAAGGGTGGGAGGATTTACCAAGCGTGTCCCAGAACATCAGCCTCCATCTTCAAGGGGTGACCCCCTCACTCCCTGCTGGGCAGAAGTACAAATAACGAATTAGGGAGCACCAAGGAGAGAGAGCTTCATGATGGAAGTGGCATCTGACGTGTGCATTTAAGGGGACCAGGATTTAAGAAGCAGTGAGAGGAGGAAGGAAAGGTCTTCCAGGCTGAGGGAATAGCAACAGCTCAGGTGTAGGAACAGGTGATGCCATGGTGTGCTTGAGTGATGACAGCAGTGTGTCGGGCTCAGCCCAGGGGTGTGGTGGGAACTTGACCCGCCAGGCAGTTGAGGACAGGTTGGGAAGAGCATTGGCTGTTCGGTAAGGAATTTGGTTTTAATTCTGCACGAACTATGGAAGGTTTCTGAGTGGGGTGTGGCCAAAGGTTTGCCTTAAGGAGATGCTACTATAAGGAGGAAACCTGGTAAAATCTCCTTACCCTTTATTCACTCTGTATCACCCCCACTGTGTTTGGGGAACAAGCTTTCATCCTTTCCCCATCCAAAATAAATAAATAAATAAATAAAAGGCTTTGCAGCCTGCCACTGCTCTCCCTGAGTTTCTGGCCCACCCCTCACCTGGCAGGTAAAGACAGCTCCCCAGGAGCACACGACATGCCAATCCCAGCCCTCACCCCTCAGCACAAATAACAATAATAACAATACAGTCATCTCAGCGATCAGCATGGGCCCAGCAGGGCTGCACAGGAAGCTGTGATTGTCCACCCCTTGCCAGGCAGACGGATGTGGCCTGCTGTTGAGGGGCTAAGGCCACTGTGGGGCATTTGCAGCCTGCTGAGCAGATCCCCACCCCTACCAGGGCCCCTGACCTCCAAGGCAGGGTTCACTGCCCCATGGTGGTGTACTTGGGCCCCAAGAAAGGGTACACAGTATTAGAGTAATGTATAGGATGAGATACCCAGCTGCCAGAATTGAGTACTCAGCCCCAAGGATAAGGTTCATTGCCCCAGGTGACCCCCAGGATACATGGCCTCAGTTTGGGGTACATCACCCTAGGAAGGAGGGCAGGGCCGGTTCCTGAGAGACTGCATCCCCAGCTCAGAGATCATGATTTTGGAGGGCTATATTCTTCTAACTCCCCTAGGCAGTTGGCAGGATTCATTATTTACCCGACGTCTATGTACTGAGTGCCTCCGGGACACCAGCCACGTGTTAGGCTCATGGATACAACAAGGAACACGACAGACCAGGCCATCGCCCCGTGGAGCTAACACGAGTGTGCTTGTGTGGCGACCAGGGGCTTGGGGCAGTCAGCAAGTAAGATGAATGAACAAGATCATTTCAGAGGAGGGAGGGGCTGTGAAGACAGTAACTACAGGTGTGAGGACACAGAGTGACGAGGCATCTCTTCAGATCGACTCTATCTGTAGGATCGCGTATTTGAGAAGGTAATGCTTAACCTGAGAGATGAATAATGAGTAGTAGCCTGTCATGACCTACAGTTGGAATATTCCTGGCAGAAGGCACAACCAGGGCAAAGGCCCTGAGGCAGCCACAGAGTGTTCAGAGGAGATAAAAAGCCATGGCAGAGGTGGGTAAGCCCAGGGAGCCCATGTGAGATGCAGTAGAAGGAACTGTCTCAGGCCAGATGGCCAGAGCCTTAGACATGATTTGATTTAAGTTTTGGTTTATAAATTTTTTGATTGTGGTAAAATGTATATTTTACAGATGTTAAAAAACATAAATCTTACCATCTTAACCATTTTTAAGTGTATAGTGTTAAGTACATTAATACTGTTGTGCAACTAATCTCCAGAATTCTTTTCATCTTGCAGAATTAAAACTGAACTCATGAAACAACAAATCCCCATTTCTCCCTCTCCCCCAGCCCCTGGCAACCACCCTTCTACGTTGAGTCTCTATGAATGTGACTGTTTTAAATATCTCGTATAAGTAGAATCATACAGTATTTGTCCTTCTGTGACTGGCTTATCAGCATAGACTTAGTATAATGTCCTCAAGATTCATTCATGTTGGAGCATGTGTCAGAATTTCCTTCCTTTTTAAGGCTAAATAATATTCCATTAGATGTAGATACCACATTATTCATTCTTCCATTGATGGATACTTGGGTCATTTCCACCTTGTGGCCAATGTGAATAATGCTGCTATAAACCTAAGTGTACAGTGATTTCAGTTTAAAATTCCACTTTCCATTCATGAGGTCAGGCTGGGCCCTGGCCTGGATTGGGTTGGCACAGGGTGGAGGGGGCTGGTCTTTCTGGGTTACCCTTCTCATGAGGGTTGGGGAGGCCAAGAGCAGAGAATCCTCCAGCAGCACTGATTGAGCCAAGAGCCCAGAGACTGAGCCTTTAAATCATCCTGGGGCCAGAGGAGCTTTTCTCTGCATCTAAAATGTGAGCCATAAACCAGGCTGACTTACAGGCAGTCCTCACTGGTCCGGTTGTTTATGGCCAGCATCTTTTCTGATTGGTTGATGCCTGTACTGTGCCTGTTGTTGAATATTTGAAGATCGCCCTGCTATAAACCAGTCTCAGGACTTCTAAACCTGGCTGTATGTCAGGGTTTCTTGCAGGGAAAATAGAAGCTGCTGTTTAAAAGTTTACACTCTGGACTCTGCCCCAGCCAATTGAGTCAACAGAGCTTGGGAATCTGTATTGTAACAAGCTCACTGGGTGATTCTGATGCCCAGTCTTAGGGGGTCTGATTTGAGTCCCCCCAGAAGCAAGCCTTGTGATAAGGATTCAAGTGCAAATAATTTATTGGGGAGAAGATTCCAGGACACACAGGTCGGGGAGTGAGGATTTGAGACAGGGAAGGGAAGGAAGCCACAAAGATGCTTTATCAACCAAGTCACCACTGTGGGCAACTGGAGAGGGAGCCCATGGGGGAGTTCCAAGAGCCAGTGTGGAACACGGCCTCTCAGTTATCTGCCTGAGAGGTGAGGGAGGCGGGGCATCTCTCTCCCTACTCCTTATCCACCATCTTCCATCAGTCATTCTTTGAGTGCTGCTACCAGAGTATGAGGGGCCTTAGTTCCTGTCCTGTGTGTGGGTGGAGGAGTCTCTGATGGCCAGAACCCCTCAGGCCTGGCTGCCCAGGTTGGGCTAGGGGTGCGACAATAGTACATGCGGAAGCATAGCGGGCAGGGTACCAACAGCGTTGGCAACAGAAGGCTGGCCAGCTCCCCCCTCTCCACCGTACAGGGAGCGCTCAGCCCCTGTAAGATGTTGATTATCCTTCTTACCACTGAAAAGAACTCCAGGCCTCATCCATTGTTGGTGGGAATGTAAATGGTGCAGTTGCTGTGGAAAACAATTTGGTGGTTTCTCAAAAAGTTAAACATTGAGTTTCCGTAGGACCCAGCAATTCCACTCCTCGGTATATACCCACAAAGAACTGAAAACAAGTGTTTAAACAAAAACTTGTCTACAGATTGTTCACAGCAGTATTATTCATGATAGCCAAAAGGTAGAAACAACCCAAATGTCCATCATGTGATGAATGGATAAACAAAATGTAGCATCCCCATATAATAGAATATTAGTCAGTCACAAAAAGGGATTAAATGCTAGTATGTGTTACAAATGGGTGAACCTTGAAAACATTATGCTGAGTGAAAAAAGCTAGCACTTATCTTATGGTTCTATTTATATAAAATATCCAGAACAGGCAAATTCGTAGAGACATTCAGTGGATTAGCAGTTGCCAGGGGCTGGGGGAGAATGGGATGGAGGGGGTGGCTGCTTAACTGCCATGGGTTTCCTTTTGGGGTGATGAAGATGTTCTGTTAGTAGCAGCGATGCTTATACCACATTGTGAATGTACCACATGCCACTGAATTGTACACTTTAAAAGTGGTTACATGGTACATTTTATGTTATATATTTTTTACCAAAATTAAAAAGAAAAAAGCACTCCAGGTATTGCACAGCCTGAATTGCAGGGTATACTGTTTCCCAGGTGGGAGACCCAGGGTGTGGTGTATGTACCCCAGGATCCCACAGCCCGGGATGGCTCTCCTGAATAGCTGCTTCTAGGGCCCCTGGGCTGGAGTTGGGCCCCACAGCTTGGCCTCTTTCCAGTATGAATGGTACAAACAGAGGCTGCTGGCAGCCTCCCTAATGGAGAAACGAGCCCCGTGTCTTGGAGAACTCAAAGCTAGGCCCAGATTCTACAGAATGACAGAGCAGCTGGGCGGGGGAGTATGTGCCCAGCGGGAAAATTGGGGGGCGTCTTGTCTTAAATATAATGTTAAATTGGCACCTTTAATTAGTACACTTAGAAAAGGTCACTAGCAATTACCTGGGACACAAAGAAGGCGTGAGCAGGCAAAAGCCCGTGAGGAAGCCGAAAAGGACCATTTTGAGCCACACATAATTGAAGGGAAAATGGATAAAAGTCCAGGAAATTACAGGGTGGGTGACAGCAGCTGATGGCCCCATCTCTGTCCTGCCCAGCATCCCTCTTCTTGGGAGGGCCTGAGCATCAGGCCTGAGAGAGCCATTTGGGATATGGCCAAGATGCACAACTTTGGCTGGAGGGTCAGTGTGGCCTTTCCAGAATCCCATTGGCCAGCTGGGAGCTTGGTCCCATAGTCCCCACCTGGGCTGAGCCCTGAAGGGGGTTGGCAGGTGAGGTTTTCAGTCCAGAAGGCTGCCGTGGACTTGTTGCTGTGCTGTGGACAAGGAGGACCCCCATGGGCCTCAGTTTCCTCATGTAGAATCTCCCCAAGTCACTGAGAAGTAGCTCAGGGTTCCTCTTACTTTACCACTAAAGGACCCCTAAGGGAAACGGAAAGGAACTGTGCATCCCTGGAAGTCAGGGGGAGGTCAGAAATTCTTCTACAGCTTTAGATTATGTCTTTAAAAATGAATTAAATGTTCCATTGTACTCCCCATATATTCCAGTTTGTTTTAGTATAAAATAGTTGCTTATCACTGAGCAATACAGGTACTTTGGGAAGATGTGCTTGATTTATCTGTGATTTCACATGTCTCCTCCTTCCTCATCTGCAAAGAGCACTGTACTGGGAGTCTGGAAAATTGAGTTTGCGTTCTGACTTTGTTGCTCACCATTGTACTTTGGGCAAATTGCTAAATGCCTTCAGTTTCTCTGTCTTTAAAATGGGAAGGTTGGGCTCCCCCAAAGATCTCTGTTCCTTGATTTCACTCCTCTTTCTCCTGCTTCTCACCTCTTCTTATCACCTTGGGTGCTGCCATGTCCTACTCTGCTGTGTGACCTTGGAGATACTACTTTGTCTCTCTGAACCTCAACTCCCTAATCAGTAGAATGGGTCAAATAATGACTACCAAACAGTTGCTGAGAGTTAATGAGAGAACGCATGTAAATGGGCTAGCACCATGTCTGCCATATCATAAGAGCCCAATGATTGCCCAGTATCTTCATTTTCCAAGTGTTGGGCTTCTACTTAGGGTCCAATAGGGTCATGTCCATGGAAGTCCTGAATCTTGAGTTCACATATAAAGTGCTGAGATGTGTAAGATTGTGGAAACAAATGTGGGCACTGGGCCAGAATGTCTGGGCTTTGAAGTCCAGTTCTGCCGTTTTCTAACTGTGGCTGTGGTAAATTGCTTAATCACTCTTTGTTTCCTTATCTGTTAAGTGAGGAGAATAACAGAAAGGACTGAATGAGATAGTATGTGGAAATCCCTTAGCCCAGTGTCTGGAATGTGGTTAGTGCTCCAGAATGTTAGCTATCACTGTCATGTTAGAATTGTCTTTTAAAAGTTGACTTAGAAAAGCTCCTTAGAGTTTTTTTTAGATAAAATTTCCAGAGTTTAGAATCCTCCCTTAGTGTGATCATCAGTGCTATGTAGTAGAGTCAGTATGTGGGGAAGAAAGAGTGTCTGTCCCATTTTATAGGGTAAACTAAGGCTTTGAAAGAAGTGATTTGCCCCAGATTATGGTTCTAATCTAACTACTCCTTTGAGAGTCAGATGAAGACTGTAGACCCATTTCAGAGAGTGCAGAAAATGACAAACTGTACACGCGGAATATTTTACACAGTTCCTGGGGAATTAAGGACCTCTTGAAGCTAAGGTGACCAGCGAATACAGTTGCCCGGGACCTCCTGGTTTTAGCACATGTTCTGGGAAATGCCTCAATCCTGGACAAATGAGGGTGGTTGGTCACCCTACCTGAAGGCTGCCTGGCAGGGGCAGGGGCTGTGAACCCCCGAAGATACCCTACTCTGGGATTTCTTAGGCAGGGATATAAGCAAGAGATCCTGATGCCAGGGTGGCCTATGGCCAGGACTTTGTTTCTTGGTGAAGGACGGCACCTCAATCCTCTTCTTGTGGACAGGAAGTAGACCTTGTCACCCACTTCTTGAGTTCCTTGAGGCTGGACCATATCTTCCTAACCACTGTGTACTCCAGTGCTTACCACAAGGCTAGCACTTAATCACTGATAAATGAATGCCAGGTTTTGTAAAATATTCTGAATTAGGAAATATTGCTTCCTGTTCAATTTTTAAAAAAGAAAATATTACTTCCACTTGCAAAAGGCAGAAATCCAACTCAACTTACTTAGTCAAAAAAAAAAAAAAAAAATGGAGGGGGTATTTATTAGCTCACATAGCTGAGCAGCCCAGAGGATGGAGCTAATATCAGGTGTAGTTGGCCGCAGACCCTCAAACCATCAGGAATCTCTCTCCTTGCACCATTTGGCTCTGTTTTCCTCCTTGTTGGCCTCATTCTCAGGCAGGGCCTTCCTGTGGTGCCAATGATGGCTGCAGGCAGGGCCAGTTTAGCAACCCCCGGGAAAGGGGAGCACCTCTTTCCCAGTAGTTCCTGCAGAAGTCCCGGGGTTGGCATTGACTGGCTAGTTTGGGTCACATGCTTATCCCTCAACCAGTCATTGTGATCAGGGAGTCGGAATGCTCTGAGTGGCTAGGGCTGAGTTGTGTGCCCATCTCGGAACATAAGAATGGAAGGGTTGGGGGCCTGCACTCATCTGAACCACTTGGAGAAGGGGGTCTCTAAATTAAAATTAAGAAAAGGGGGCAGGAATAAGCCACAGCTGTCCATCACACACCCAGAAGATGATGAATGACAGTTCCTTGTTACACACTGTGACAAGTGGCCAGGGTGGAGGCGAGGAGACTGGGTCAGAGCCAAAGATGCACAGAGGTCTTACTGTAGTCAGTGCCCTGCTGGCGGTCTGTCAGGTGGCTGTTCCCCGTAGGGACTCAGACACCTGAGCAAGGTGCTGAAGATTGGACCAACCTCCCATTTTTGCCCTCTGCTCTCTCTCCTGCGGATACTCCAGGTTCCTCTGTGACCCAGTTGTTGGCCCGAGACATGGACAATGACCCCCTGGTGTTTGGCGTGTCTGGGGAGGAGGCCTCCCGCTTCTTTGCAGTGGAGCCTGACACAGGCGTGGTGTGGCTCCGGCAGCCGCTGGACAGAGAGGTATGACCTGCCCTGACCCCTGCCCCGGTCCTCTCCTGGGGAGGCAGGGGCACACACTGCGGCTCATACTCTCTGACCCTGACAGGGCATCTTCCTGCCTCAATGGTGTCCCTTTTCCAGGGTCAGTGCTGATGTCTGGACTTGGGGCCAGAATGTGGTGGTCGGGGGTGTTTGCAACATTGGGTAGGTAAGAGG
Organism: Camelus dromedarius; assembly: GCF_036321535.1. NCBI lineage: Eukaryota > Metazoa > Chordata > Mammalia > Artiodactyla > Camelidae > Camelus > Camelus dromedarius. The sequence continues at coordinate 32,547,592 of NC_087443.1, read as the reverse complement.
GACAGTGACCTGGGGTTCATCCCCCATAGAATAATGGCTCCATAGAATAAAGTCCACTCTCCCAAACAACTGTCCCCCCAAAGGACGTTTTCCAGAGACACCGGAATTGATGACACAATAGCTCTTAGCAAATTAAGGTAAGAGTTTGAACAAAACCCCAACCCCTGCTTTCTCCTCATGTTAAAGTGAGGAGTGACCACAGAGTTGTCTTGCTCAAGACCACACAGCAGTTTAGAAGCAGAGCCCAGTTTGGAACCCAAGATTCTTGACTTGCTGTTTTATGGGAAAGATCTATAATTTGAACCTACCTCCCCAACCCCAAAGGCAATGCTTATTTTTAGGGAAGCCTTTGGAGGATATCCAGTCCCAGACCAGCTCCTGGGTTAATGAGCTCCTGGGGCAATGATGGAGGGTCTCCTCTCCACCCCCTACCTCCCCAGCTCCTGACACATAGGACTCAGGGCCTCAGCTCACCTCTCTAACTCTGCCCGCCTCTGTCCCTCCCTTTTCTTTCAGACCAAGTCGGAGTTCACAGTGGAGTTCTCCGTCAGCGACCACCAGGGGGTGAGTGTCCCCCGAGGCCCCTGCTGCCCTAGGGGACAGGCTCCCTGGGCCTTTGGGTGGGAAGGGGCTGGAGACCGATACCAACGCTAATTCCACCAACTTCTTTTGCCAGGTGATCACGCGGAAGGTGAACATCCAGGTTGGGGACGTGAATGACAACGCACCCACGTTTCATAATCAGCCCTACAGTGTCCGCATCCTGGAGGTAGGAGTCGCCAGGGTCACACTCGAGGGACATCGGGGACCTGCTGCTCTGGGGCCACGTGGGAGCAGGCTGAAGCTGGGGAAAGGGCAGCTCCCACTCCTCTTCTCCTGCCACACCTCAGCCTGGCACCCGCTTTGGGCAGGTTGGTGACCGTGCCGGGACCTCTGAGGGTACCTGTGTGCTGGTTGAGGAGAGTGGGTTGGTAGGAGCCTCATGCCTGAGAGAGGGCATGCCTTGGATGAGCCCCCCAACTCCAGATGGAGTCAGGGACAGATGGAGGTTGGGAGGGGCAGTTGACGCACCTCTTGTTTTCCATTCACAGCCAGCATGGGCCTGGGGCGGATGGGTGGGCAGGCCTAACCCCAGGCCTTCTAGCTTTGGCCAGCATAGGACCCCCCAGGACACAGGGGACGTGCAGTTCCCTAAGCGGCTTTCTTTCTCTAGCCCTGTGTTCACCCTGCTGTCGCACTGGCCCTCAGCTCCTTTGCGTCATCTGTGTACTCTTGAGTGTGTTTGCATGAGTGCATGTGTGTAAAACTAAGCCATTGCTGGTAATTGAGAAGTACAAATTATTGCATTATGAACGGTTCATTAATAAGCTGGCTGCTGGCTCCCAGTGGCACCAAGACTCTCACTGCTTGCTGTCCCTCTCCCCGGTGGCTGATGGCAGTCTTCTGGGCTGGCAGTTAGCAATCAAAGACCTTGAAGGTGGTGGATAAAGAGCTTCTAACTGGGTGTCCCTCAGGCCTGCCCTTGGGGCTCTGGGCTGGGAAACGGCAGTAAAGAGTTGGGATGGGAATGATGGGAGATGGAATCCAGTGGGAAGAGGCAGGCTGGCACCAGGACATTGAAATTCTAGCCCCTTTCTGTTATAGGTCATTGGATCAAGAAACTGAAAGACTCTAGAAAATATCTCGTCAGTTAATAGATAGGAAAACTGAGGCTCATTGTGGGAGAATGACTTGCCCAAGGTCACACAGCTTTGATTTTGAGCCTCCTGACTCCCAGAGCAGCCTCAGATTCCCTCAAAGATGAAGAGACCTTGTCTCATGCCCCTCAAGTTCCTGTTTCTGGCCTGCCTGACTTAGATGAGACCCAAGGGTCCTATGCTTGTGCCAGATGGAGGGAAGTGAGGAAATGTGTAGGTGGGGACACTCAGAGGTGCTCGTGACCTTCCCCTGATGGCACAGGACATAGGGAGAGAGAGCCTGCAGTCCCCAGCATGGGGGCACGGTGCCCCAAGCTGTGGCCAGTGTGCCCGGGACTGCAGCTTGGCTCTGGGCCCCCTCTCATTTGGAAGTCTCCCTAATTTAATTAAGGGTCTCTACGTGCCAGCCTGCACTCCAGGCCTGGGCTCAGAAACCAAGGGCACGGCTCGGAGTTAATGAGCCTTGGACCCATTGCTCAGCTGCCATCCTGGCAGGCATGGCTGCCCTCTGCTTTCCCTCATGGGGGAGCAGCAGGCAGCAGCAATGGCCAGGGGGACGAGGGGTCGCATCCTTCCTCAACAGCCCTTGGGCCGAGGCCAGCCTTTTCCTCTCTCCCTTGCCAGGAGATGATGTGACCTCCAACACCGCCCTGTTGGAATCTCTCAGGATTCTCCAAAGGCCTCTGCCTCCAAGGAGAGAGCCTCTTCAGTCATTCATTTATTTAACAAATATTTATTGAGTGTCTGCTGTGGGCTTGGCGCTGTGCCAGGCTCTCACAGCACAGAGACCTGGGAGGCTGGAGTAGTAGGCAATGACTGGAGCCAGAACCAGAGGCAAGAGACCCCAGACCTAGCCCTCACTCTACTCCCAGATTGCTGGGTCCACTTGGGCAGGTCACTCAACCTCTCTGGGCCATAGTCCTCCTTATCTAATAAAAACAGAGGACAGGTAGGATAAAATGGCCTGCCTCCTACCCATCTGATGAGAAGAGGGTGGTCCGAGAGGAGCCAGCTGGAAGGGGACACAGTCCTTGGAGGAAGGTCCATATGGTTTACTTACTGGCATGTAAACATCCCTGGGTCACTTCAGTGACCTGATACTCGATGCCTTGCTCAGGGCAGCTCCGTGGGGCCAGTGGGGATGTGGTGTCAGCTGAATGGAGGCCCGGCCACTCCCAACCCAAAGTGGCTTGGCACCTGAGCTAGAGCTTAGCTGCCTGGTACAGGCCCCAGCTGGAGCACTAGCGAAGGGTCTGCTGGTCCAGGCCCAGAATCAAGCCAGGGGTCTCCTTTTTACATTGAGGTCACCCTGGAAACCCGAAGCCCTTGCACTTGAGAAGCATGGTTCTGTGGCAGAGGCCCTGTAGGTATGAACAGGGTGAGACTGCAAATCAGAGAAACAGAGGGGCGCTGCAGACCCTATGTGGTGTCAATCCTGAGGGGTTGTCAGAGTGATCAGAGAAATCTCAGCAGACTTCCTGGAGGAGGTAGATTTCCAGCAGAAGTTCACCAAGGTGAGCAGCTGAGCTCCTGTGTTGTGTGGTGGGAAGAGGGAGACTGGAGGTCAAGACACCTGTGTTCTAGTCCTGACTGTGCCAACAACTGGCTGGGTAAGACTTTAGATGTGTTGATGTCCCTCTGTTGGCTTTAACTCCAAGAGTTGCTAAACTGGGGATTTGGGCCAGGGCCATTCCAGGACTGATATCCAGTGATCTGAAGAGGAATCCCAGCAGGAGAAGCTCCTTCTTATCCTTCACTACTTTATTATTCCTGGGGAGGCAGCAGAGACCTCCAGTGGCTGCCTCATTCCATTCAGCCCCTCTTTTGGCTGTTGGAGCCACCTGCACCCCAGCCCTAAACATCCCAACCTCCAATCCCCCTGAGCCCTAGGCGCCCTGATCATCTTTGGGCCCATTGTGTCCAGAACCCAGAACAAGTTACGGGTGTGGGGAACAAGTTACAAAGAGGCAAATTCTAGGTCTACATAAGGAAGAACTTTCTAATGAGACCCACCCCACAATCTATTCCCCTACCCTGCTGAGGATGTACTGAGCTCCCCGTCCTTGGAGTTATGCCAGCAGAAGCAGGAGAACCGCGTCTTTCAGAAGCCATCTGGTACTGAGCGTTGGAAAAGTGATGATCAGAGGGTCCCAAACATACCCCTTCAGAATTTTCTGGGGCACTAGTTAGGATGCATATTCCTGGGCCTCTGCAATTCTGAATCAGTAGTTTGGAGAGAGCTGGCCCAAGAATCTGCATTTTAAACACACTCCATAGTGGTAGCAAGCCCTGGAGGATGACCTCTGTGGCATTCCCCACCAGAGGGTTTCTGAGAGGTGCTAGGGGGCCCATCTTTGAGGAGAACTTTCATCCAATCCTTGGTGACCCATGTCCTCCGTCCTAGAATAGGAGCAGGCAGGAGGAGGGTCAAGGCCAGGTGCTGGCCCTTTCCTGGGGAAGCTCACCTGCCCCCCACCCCCCGCCCACCCAGCCCTGCCCCGTCTCCCTCCAAAAGCACCCCCCCCCAAGTCGGGCAGGTGTGTTTGGATTTGTTTGTTCTCCGTTCCCCTCCTGCACACCCCTCTCCCCTCACTGAGCTGTTCTACATGTAATTATCCATTTTATCAGGGTGAAAGTCCCTGCAATTCACTTGTCGAAGCCCTAACGAGGCAGCGTGGATGCTTTCAAGTCCGTAAAGAAAAGGGAAATCCTGCTAGAATAGGCAACTTAATTCACCAAGCCAGCCTCGACAGACCTCATTAAGTCCCCGTGTATTCATTTCAGGCTAATGGCTGTCATGCTGACTGCTGTTTGATTTGCTGTAATAGACTTTTATGGCGTTCCAATTTGCTCAAACGTGTTTGCCTGTGTCTGTGCCCAGCTGCGCTGCTCCAGCACCGCTGCTAGGGGTGCGTGGCCGCCTCGCTGACCTTCAGCGCTGCCTTCTCCGCCACGCCCCTCCTCCCAGCCCCACCCCTCAGCTCTCCAGGTGTGCCCCGGGAAGGTGACCCTGGGGCCCAAGTGTTTGGGCAGGAGTTTGGTGTGAGGTTAGAAGTCAGATGGTGTCAGGTGGCTCCTTGGGTCAAGCAGTGTCAGAGACGGCTGTGTCCTTGAAGTTCTGACAAGTTCAGCCTCCTTTCCTGGGAAGTCAAGGGTTTTTATCCATCTGACCTCAACTAACTTTTCCCAACTTATCTTCTGGTATTCCTCCATGTGAATCCTCCTGTCAGCCAAGGGGCTGTTTCAGTGCCTCTAAGCCTGGGTCTGTGTCTCTCTTGTCTTTCTAACACACACATCACACTGTTCTGATACCAGAGTGTTTTCTTTCTTCTCTCAGCCTAACTCAGTTCTGCGTATCATTCAAAGCCCAAATCTGATCCACTGTGCTCTGATCCACTCAATTTTTTTTTTAAACGAACACAAACATTTGTTGAACAGCTCTGGAACAGAGTGCAGGGCTTCTAAGCTGATGTTGATGTGCAGCGTAGAGAAAAAGGACTCTACTGTTTGCCAGCTGTGCAGCTTTGGAAAGGACTAGAACTTTCTGGACTCAGTTGTTTTATCTATAAGATGGGAAAGAATATTTGCCTTGTGGAGTTATTGTGAGGGCTATAATAATGCAGACAGAAAAAGCCCTTAGCCCAATTTGTGGCTCATAATATATTTAGTAAAATACTGGGATTGAGACCAGGGCCTTTGTGCTCAGGGAAGGTAATTTTACAGAGAGAAAGACAAGTAGATGTCTAACTACATCTAAATGTATTAAATACCATGAGTGTTTAGCTTAGGTTGTGCAAAGTGGGATGGAAGGAGTGGACCTGTGGAGTGGACTGTGGAAGGAGTGACCTGGTCTATACATGGGGGCTATTTGTTTGGGACCTTACAGGATGAGTAGGAGTTTGTTAGTCAGAAGAGCAAATTATGTTGTCTCTGAATACTGTTGTCTTTGAGTACTTTGTGAGATCCTTTAGCTTCTTTTCATATGTTGGAATTTCCCAAAGAGGGAGGTCCAAACCCTAACCCCTGACCAGAGATGCTGCTGAGGAGGGACAGTTAATGTGTGTAGGGATGTACGTACCTTGCAAGTGCCCACTGTTAACCTTGTAGAAACAAAGCCAGGGTGGAAGTGTGCCCCCTGGGTCTCTGCCCTGGTCTGTGATGGACAGGCCCTGCATAGATCTTTATTACCCCTGGCTTCAGGTGACCACCTGTAAGGTAGGAATGAGGCTGGAGGTAGAGAGGGTTGTGCTGGGACAAAATGTCAGGGGCCTGAGAATTTGAGAGTCCTTGCCTAAGCCTCAAAGCTGGCCGGGGACAGGGTCAGAGCCAGAACCCAGGTCTCCTGACCCTGGGTCCCCCTAGGTCACACCATCTCTACATATCTCTTAATAAAGACGAAAGTTACTCACTCCTTGTACGTCCTTACTAGATATGGGAAGGTAGGGAGAAGAGTATTCCTGGCGATCACTTGTCAATGAAACAAAGTGAATAATTCATTTCTTTGATAATAATAACTCAGTGTTTTTGTTGTTATCGAGAGCTTCCTCTGTGCCCAACGCAGTGCTCACTGGGTCCTCACCACCGCCTCATGGGGTACCACTCTTGTTCCCATTGTACAGATGTGGACGTGGAAGTAGAGAGGTTACATACTTGCCCAAAGCTGGGCAAGGATAGAGCCAGGATTCAGAGATAGGTCTGGTATATGATCTTTGGCAGGTAGCTTCAATTCTATCTGCAAAATGGAAAAAAATTTTACCTGCCTTGCAAAATTGTTGTGACAATTAAAGTAAATGGGACCATGTAGGAGAATTGCTTAACATAGGGCCCAGTGTAAATGCCCAAGAAATGGTCATGGTCCTGGTTGTTGTTTGTTATGTCCCTGTCTCCTGCCAGACAGAGCAGGGACAGAGCTTAGTCATCTGTGTGTCCTCAGCACGCAGTCCAGGGCCTGGTCTTTGGACGTGAGCCTCACAAACGGACAGAGCCCTGCTGCTTCCTCTACCTCTTGGGTGTTTGGGAGGACGGTAGGAGCATTTATGCAGAGAACTCATAGTGAGCGCTCACTGGTGCCCTCTGTTGCCTGCCAATTCCTGAATCTCAGCCGTGCCAGCCCCTGTGCCGTGGGCCTGCGGGAGCCCGGAGTGGCCCAGAGCACGCGGAGGTGGACTTGCCAAACTTATTAGCACCCACTGAGCCTGACAGCAGTGCCCCCAGCTGCCCTCCCCAAGGCGTGCCCATCAGACACTGAATGATTTATAAACTACATCCCCAGTTTGCCGTGAGAGGTGGGGAGTAAGGGGGGCTCCCACTGGCTTGTGCCTGCCGTCCCCCCTGAGGTGTCAGCTCTGCTCTTGAGAGTGTCGTCTCCCACACCAGGAGAGGCAGCCCCTTGACAGGCCATATTAATTTATACCTCGGGGCCACAGTGCCCCGCGGCCCCCTCTGCATCTATAACCACCTGCCTATTGATCTGGGAGAGGGAGACCCATAAATCATTTCAGGGGCTCTGGATCCTGCTGGCCAGAGTCAGAGTAGTTTGTTCTAGCCAGGCGGCAGCCCCAGGCCATGTCTCTGTGTCCCTCGTGAGCACCCTGAGGTGCCTGCACCTTTTCTGGTCTCCTCCTGCTGTCAGCGCAGTGACGGATCCCCAGAACTCCTCCTCTCTTCCCGGGGGTGCGTGCCATAGCCCACAGCGGCAAGGACAGCAAGCTCTGCGCTTGTAGTTATGAAGACAGGCACGTGGGCTGCCTGTTCTACAGTCTTAAAGAGCTGTGTGTGTGGTGGGGTATGTGTGTGTGTATTCATTTAAGTAATAGCTTCTCTACAGCTGAGTATTTTCACTATCTTTCATTTGTCCTTATGACAACTCTGTAAGTTAGGGGAGAACTATTCTTCCTGTTTTCAAGATGAGAGAAACTGAGGCCAAGACCAGGTCACTGAGTTTTCCAAGTCTCCTGAAGTCTGATACTCGTGCTCACTCTCATTTTTCAGTTTCTTTGCATGGGTCTTTTTGCAGCTTTTCCATGGCCTGCTGTGATTTGCCAAAAGTTGCCCTGATAACAGCCAGGATGGAGGGAGATGAGCCGGGAACTCTGGGTTTCGAGCACAGGCTCCCCATCCAGGTCTGGGGGCTGTCACACAAGTCCTCTGCACAGGCAGCAGGAGTCCAGTGGAGAAGCTTCACTCAGTGCCCACTGCCCACTGTCTGGAGTGAGGACCATCCTCAGTGGTCCCAACCCAGCCATGGTCCTAGTCACGTCCCTTCCTTGTGACCTGCAGTCAGGTTGTGACTCCAGAGGCAGCCTCCAAGACTCGGTCTCCAAATGTACATACAACATTGTTGGTGAGAAGTAAGACCCCCCCACTCCCCAACATGGATAAATGCCAGACTGTTCCCCGTGCCTGCAGGGAAGATTCAACCTCTTTCTGCCACCTCCTCCTTGGTCTTAGGTTCCCAGGAGGGAATAAGCGAAATCCCACAAAACCGGGGCCCAGGGAGCTCAACCCAGCCACATACTCCAAATCTCCTTGCTCCTTCCTCCACCCCATGTAGCGAAGCCCAGGACCTCTGGTCCCTCGTGACCCCTGTGCCACCTCCCTCCACCACCCTCAGCATGCAGGAGCAGGAGACGGAAGGAGCCCAGATGTAATTAAAATTATTATTTTGTTTGAATGGTAATAATGTTCTCAATTACGTCAGCTTCCTCGCTGATTCTTGCTGGGAGTCTTTGGGGGCCCATATAATTCTATTGCAATGACTGCAGGACCCTCTGCCATGAATACGAAGCAGGGGACCGTGTGTGGAGCCCAGCTCGCATGCATTAGGGATTCTCTGGCACGTGCTGGGACACCTTTTATTGTGCCCCCTGCCCTTTAAATAAAGAACCTCTAAATGGAAGGAGATGATAGCTGCCTGCTAGGAGATGTTCCTGCTGCATTGTTGGGCTGTCGGCCTCCCGCGCCGGAGTCCATCTGGTGTCTCTCATCTCCCTTTCTCTTTATAGTTCTCCTCTCTGCTGTGGTGGAGCCGGTTGGAGAAGTGGGCTCCAGGCAGTGAGGTCTTCTTCAACCCTGGGTGGGGGACAGGTTTAGGAAACAGAGGATCGCAGAAGGCCCCTCATGTAGTCAGGGACAGCCATGGCTTCACTGCATCTTGAAAACCTAAGCCCCATCTGTGACTGGGGTATTCTGGTTCTTACTGCAACACAGTGTGATGGAGGCAGGCACGCAGGGGCTCTAACTCCAAACCGAGAGGCCATGAGCAAGGTGTTTAGCCTCCCGGAACCTCAGTTTCTTCATCTATAAAAATAGGGATTCTTTGGGATTGTTGTAAAAGTTCAGTGAGAGCATGGAGATGAAGCGGCACACCTGCAGCGTAGCTATTGGGCGTTCCTGTTGTTATGAAAAGTTCCTAGAGAACTTCAGGAACGTTTCTTGAAAGTCCAAGGAACTGGGCAGGTAGGCTCGGTTGCTATGGACTGATTAGTTGATATGGGGGTGTTAGTGGTCAAGAAACTTACAGTCCAGTGGGAGATAGGAAATTTGTGGAAAACATGAAGCAAAGACATGACAAAGGTAAAATGGAAACAGAGTCACCTAGAAATAACTAGTAATAGGCCAAGAGCATTTCAGATAGGCTTCTTGAAACCAGCCCCAGAGGGACCATTGTGGTGACTTCATTCCCCTACAGATTCTGTAGAGATCAGCAAAGCCAGAGAGGGAAAAGGGCTTGCCCAAGGTCACCTGGTAAATCGACGACAAACAACTGAAGACCTATCCTAAACCAGGGAAGATGCTCAAGGAGACCATTTTCAGAACCCCCGATGAGACTTACACATCCCTGGGCAGGAGGTGCAGTGTTGTTTTCCTCAGTAGATTCCAGAGCTGGGCTGTTGCCTCCTGGACCTCCGCAGTCGCCCCATACCCCAGGAGCAGCGGCCTGCCCGGCTGCCTTCTTGGCCCACGTGAGAGTGTGGACCACTGCTGTCTTTCCTCTTCTTGGGGGCTCTGGGATTTTGTCTCAGCCCCTCTACTTAACCTAACAAGTTCAAATATTGTCCAAACAGCTTGGGGACGTGCCCAGCAGCCCCCCATAACATTGAGGCTCTCTCACAATAATCTTGTTTTGATGTGTTCGCAGTCTGCCTGACCCACCTTGTTTTCTACCAGAAAACAAGAGAGAGAAAGAGAGAGAGAGAACTCTCTAGTGATGGAATTATTGTAATTTCTCTGATTCCTTAGCAGCCTTTAATTACTTTGCAACTTTGTGGCTGGCTGGAAGCCGGGAGGGGCTGGGCTCTCCCTCTTCGTAATAACCGTAAGTGGAAGCCTCCTGTCCATCTATTAAAAAAGCCCGCTCTTCTCTCCAATGCGATAATGTGGCCAAGAGATTTCACCCAGGGTGTAATCACTAGGTGCAGTGCAATTGTCCCGCTCACTGTCTTCATCATCCATCAGCCAGCCCACCTCCCTGGCGTGGGGAATTGCCAGCCACAAAGAGCTGAATGCCTGGTCACGTCCTTGTCCAGGAGGGTCACAGGCTCAGGTCCCCTCTCCCAGCCTTGCCCCCTCAAGAGGAAAATGGCTTGGAGGCCTTTTCCACTGACCCCTCCTCTCTGGGTATCTCCCAGTCTGAGCCCAGCTCAGACCACCATCCCCAGCACACACCCTGCATTGTAGAAATTCATGCTGTTTGTGTGAGGCTTTAATCTCCAAGCTTTTCTGACCCTCCTGTCCTGGATCCTTACTTTCCAGCCACCCTGCCTTTGTTCATACTGTGCCCTCCCTCGAAATGCTCTCAGCCAAACCTACAGCACCATCTTCCCTCCTACCATGTAGCCAAACCCTACTCTTCCTTCCTTGGAATAATCCAGTGGGGGAGTGGAGGAGGCTGGTGCTCTCCGTCCCTATTTACAGATAAGCACGTCAAGTATTAGAAGAGACAGAAAACTTGCCCAGGTTACTCCCTATGGAAGTGGCTGGCTGAGATCCAACCCAGGCCCTTTACTTGGTCTCCACTGGACTTGAAGGCACAGGCTTCTCTTAGTCCTTGCCCTTGGAATTGCTCCTTCCACCCACTCCATCCATCCTGACTTCTAAACCCCACTCCTGGTCCAAACCTCTGCCTCCTGACCTTGGCCTGGCCTTTCCTTCCTGGGGTGGCCCCAGGCTCCCCCACCCCATGTGCAAAAGAGGCCAACCAGTCCCCAGTCTGGGTGCTGAGCCTTCCTCAGCCCCTCCTGTCTTGTCACCTGTCTGTGATGCTCAGCGAATTAGAGTGGGGCAAGCTCTAACCCAGAGAGGGTGGGAGCCCGACCACCTGCAGCTGGGAGGCTTGGGTAAGTCACTTCCCTCTTCCAGGGCTCAGTTTGCCCCTCTGCTAAATGGGAGTGTTAGCCCTCAGCCTGTCCACCTCATAGTGGAAGTCAGGGAGGCCCTGAACCTAAAGCCTCATGCAAGTGGGGCAGATTAATCCCTGGAGTATTTCTCCAGTGGGCCCCCAGACTTCATGAGTTATCTCTTCTTTCTTTGAGTCTATGTATTACCTAAGCATATATATAAAGTGAACAAGCATAAGTGTTCATGCATTTATGAGTTGATTACAAAGTGAACACATTTGTGTCACCACATCTGGATCAAGGAACAGAAACTCTCTGGCACCTAGAAGCCCCCTTGTGACCTTTCCAGTCCCTCCTCCTCCCTCCAGAGAGTAATCACTATCCTGGCTTCTAACCCCGTGGATTACTTTTGCCCATTTTCATTTTATTATATACATGTTATTAGTTTTTTATCATCACCTAAGGCCCTGGGAATAGGCAGCCAGCTTCTCAGAAGTCACTTCTCACAATGGATAGAAGCACAGAGGTTAGGTTAGTGGCTCAAATCTTGGTCTCACCACTTACTTCTGTGAATCTCCAGGAAACTTCCTTCTCTGATTAAATGAGGGTGGTGCTGACACAGGGTTGCCACCAGGCAGGTGACATGAGACAATGCATTGCAGGGCTCAGCCGACACCCTGCACACAGCAAGGCTGGAAGGATTATTCCCTGTGGGTCTCACCTCAGGGTAGTCCCTCCCTGGTCAGGGGTCATCTCTGCAGATGGAGATGGAGCTGCCTGGGTGCTGGGACAGGAAGCTGCACGGGGAACTAAATGGAGTGGCTGAAACTCAGGTTGACAGGAAGGGAAAGGGAAAAAAGGAGGAGGGCCCTTTCTATGAGGTCTTCTTCGATCCTCATAAAAGTCCTTCATGTTGGTAAGAAAGGTATGATTGTCTTCATATTATAGCTGGAGAAACGGGCCCAGAGAGGTTAAGTGATTTGCCCAAGGCCACACAGCTAGTCCTGGATTTTGTCCTCTTTGTACTGTCCCCAGAGTGAGTCCAAATGTATTTTACCCCCAGAGTATCCACTCACGGTGCCTCCGGGAGGCCAGCCTTGAGTCTGGAGAAAGTGAAAGGGGGAAGTGTTTGATTAGGAGAGAGATTCTCCCGAAGTGACCTTTATTGCCTTCCGGCCCTTCAGCCTTCCACTAAGCTGCAGCTCCTATCAGCAACCTAATCTCAAGCCTGCACAAGAGAACACAAAAATCTTTAAAGGCTTCTTAGCAGCTTGAAGTGATTGCTGCTGGTTCCCCCTTTCGCTTTTCTGTTCAGCGCTGGGGCAGGGCCAGGGCAGTGGGGGAAGAATAATACTGTTTCTTCTCATCTCCCCAAACCACCAGATCCCCCAAACTCAGGGGCCTCAGACCTTAAAAAACAACAACAACAACAAAACCACCCAACACAGCCCAAAAGATGGAGCCGGAGGGAAATGCACCAGCAGCTATTGGGGCGGAAAGCCCTAAATGGTGCGGAAGTAATGCCTAAAGTGTGCTGGCGATTACAGACATTTCCACGGAGCCACGCTCGGGCTGCATGGGTCGGTGGCAGCAGCCGTGGGGAAATAAATAAATAAGTGAGCAAGCCTCAGAGATCCTGTTAACTGTTGCTGTGCAGAAGGGAGGGATTGGGCAGGTCACTGGTGAGGAGCTCATTCATTCATTCTTCCACCCAACCATTCATTCAACTATACGGTGGCCCTGTGATGTGCAAGGGATGTTGCTAAAACTTCTCCGTGGTGTTCTGAATGGTGACCAGAGTCCCACAGGCTGGCAGGGTCTGGTCCCAGCCCCCTCTCCGCCTCCCCTTTACTCTGTGTTTTCCTGTGCCTCTAGCTCCTCTGCCTCCTTTCCTGTCCCTGAGGGCACTGTGCCACAGGGTCTTTGCATGGCTGTTCCCTCCCCCTTTTCATGAACTCCTGACTTCCATTAACCGTTCCTGGTGTGCTCTGTTCCCAAGGCTGGATGCTTAAGGCAGCACAGAAGTGCTGGCAAGTTCCCCACCAAGGCCTTCGGAGAAGGGTTGAGCCTGGTTTCATCAGAGATGCAGGCAGCCAGTGGGAAATGAAGGTGCCTCACTCAGGAATATTGGAAGAAAGGGTGTCATCTAATGGGGCTGGGATATGGCAGGCAGAAGAGTATCCCCAAAGATGTCCACACCCTAACGGCAGGAACCTGGGACTATGTTACCTTATGCGGCAAAAGAAACTTTGCTGATGTGATTAAGTTATGCGCCTTTGTGGGGAGATATCTGGCTTATTATCTGTGTGGTCCCACAAGGGTCCTTATAAAACGGAGGTAGGAGAGTCAGAGAAGGGGATGTGACAATGGAAGCAGAGGTCAGAGAGAGAGATCTGAAAGTGTTATGCTACTGGTCTGACCATGGAAGAAGAGGCCATGAGTCCAGGAATGAGTGTGGCCTCTAGAAACTGGAAAAGGCATGGAAGCAGATTCTCCCCTGAGCCTTCAGAAGAAATACAGGCCTGTTAGCCCCTTGCTTTTAGTCCAGGAAGACCCATTTTGGACTTCTGGCCTGAAGAACTGTAAGATGATGAACTTGTATTGTTTTAAGCCACCAAGTTCATGGGACTTTGTTACAGCAGTGTTAGGAAACTGACACACTGGTGCTTTGAAGGCAGAGCAGTAGGGGATGCATGCTACAGTGCACCTCTTCAGCACCCCCAAACTCTAGTTTACTTGCTTCTTTGGGGCCCTTCAGGCAGGAGGATTCATGTACCCGAAGGTGGGTTGTCTGGACATAGGTGTGAGGCTGGTGGTTGTTGGGGATGATCCATGAGGGTCAGCTGTGAGGCGGGGGTGCCCAGAGCTGGAAGGGCCTCTGGCTGGGAAGGGGCCTTGTAGAAACCAGGAGGGGTGAGGCACGAGCCTAAAAGCCCATACAGTGGGTGTAGAGAGAGGGAAAGCTTGTAGATGAAGGGGTTCAGGGTGATGTTGAAAGGTACTACATCTAAGAACTGGCCACCATGCTGCTGGGACCCCAGGAAAGAACCACTCCCCACCCTCCATTGCAGGGAGGAGGCTTAGCAGGTGCCTGAGTGCTGGAGACCCTCCTGGAAAACTTGACCTCTTGGCACCAATAAGCCTGGAGACCAGAGAGAGAGGTCTAACTCTCAGAGTAGTAATGGGATGCAAAAGTGTTGGTTCTTTGTGCCTCATTCATTTATTCACTCATTCTACAAATGTCTCCCGGATTCCTGATGGATGCCAAGTCCATGCTGGGTCCTCAGGACACAAGGGGACTGGGACATGGTACCTGGCTCACAGGAGATCCCAGCTGGGCCCTGCTTACCCACAGTGGCACCTTTAAAACAGGATGAGAGCTCAAAAAGCCACCACCCAAAGCCTGGCTCTCTCTGGGTTGTTGATGGGTAGAGGAGAGCAGTTCACCCAACCTGGCTTTAGTGCTGCAGGGAACCTGGGCCCTGCCGCCCACCCACCCTGTCCTGGCCCCCAAGCCCTTTGTAACATGAATGGATATCAAGCACGTCTCCCTCCAGGCAGCAGAATTGGACAAATGAGCTCTAAATGAGCTTGGCAAATTGGTTCTCTCTGCTCTGTCCTGCCCTTCCACCACTCCGTCCTGCAGCAGCCTGGGTCACCTGCTGCCGCTGCTCTCAGTCTGGGCTGGGGAGGGAGGGACTGGCTTGGGTTTTGGCCCGGGGTTACTGGGCATAAGGAAAGCACTGAATAACAACAGCAGCAATAATAATGGAGACTGTACATGCATTCACTTGGTACTTTTTATAGCCCAGCTGTGGGACAGGTACTGGGATTACCCCCACTTTTAAGGTGGGAAACCTGAGGCTCAGAGATTAAGTCAGTTGCTGAGCTGGGATGTGAACTGAGTCGGCACACCTCCAGGGGCCCCACGCTGTGCTGCGCCTCTGTTGACAGTGGGGTGGGGGCAGGGCATGGAGGTGTTCGTGTCTTGCACATCCAGTGAACATGCCCTGGATACTCAGAGGACCCAGCAGGTGGCAGACCATTGTGAGGGGGGTGCTAGGGCTCCTTAGGGCAGGACTGGCAGGCTGTGGCTCCTTGCATCCCTCTTGAGGTCTCCCCTTATCCTCCTATCTCCCGCACAGTACCCAGTGCCATGGGCAGCATGGGACAGCGAGGGTGGGAATGCCAGACCCGGCTCTCAGTCCTAGAGAACCCGGCTGGGCAGCGCGTTCCTGGAGAGCCACCTTCCCACCCCTGCACCAGGACACGCACGCGTGCACACACCTCAGGCGTGACGTCTGCCCTACCTCCTTCTGTCCCATGTGTCTCCCTCACGGGTCAGTGCCCCAGAGCGGTAAATCATGAGCAAATCGGCCACAGCCAGCAGGAGGCCAGGAGGACACAGGGAGGGGACACTGCCATCAAGGCCATTAGCACCGAGCTGGCCAGGCAGAGGAAAGCACAGCTGATTGGGAGAGGGCGGTCCAGCCTCTTTCTGGGCACTGTTCTGGAGCCCTCCAAGGTGTGACATGGGATGGGAACATGGATGGAACATGTGTGCTCACTGGGAATTCACCAAGCATGTGGGATTCACGGTATAGGCACTTGGTTTGCCTCCCCATGAGAACAGTTTTCAGATGGGGACAGTCACTTCATACGTGGGAGAGTAGAGATATGTTTGTTTCTGCCTAGATTCTTTGGACTGCAGACCTCACCCCCACCCCCCACCTGCTATGGCAGCAGTGGATCTTAAAGGAACAACAGGCTGAGATTCTTCCTTATGTCTTTGGGCCTCTCCTTCCATATCTCCAGGCCTCAGTTTACCCATCTGTGCAGTGGGGTGAATACCCTTAGCTGTAACTAGCTCCCTAACTAGTCAACTTTATAAGATGCAGATGAGCCAATGGGTGTGAAATGACATGTAAACCAAGACCCCAGTTCCCCAGGTGGTGGCCCAGCTGAATGAGGCCATCGCGTCGTGGCACTAAGAGGGGTCTGGGGGGCATTCCTGCCCTTAGAAGGAGAAAGCAGGGCAAGTGTTGTGATAGCGAAGACCATTTGGAGTCTGTCACTCCCTGCTGCCTCTCTGGACGTGAGCCTCGGTGTTGTCTCCCCAAGGCTTAGTCGTTCAGTCCCAATAGTTGATGAGCAGAGGCAGGGCAGGTGTCGGCAAACTGAGGCCCTGGACCCCAGTGCCCTCTCTGTGGAGCTGGTGCCCCAGGATGAGTCCCTTCCCAGAGTCTCACCTGAGGGCTGTTAGGCGGACAGGCCTGTCCCTTCTGCACGGCTGGCCTTGCAGCCGGCCTGCGGCAGACACGGCTTTTTTGTTTTTGGTTAAAAAGCCTCATCGGAGCGTTATGATATTGGAATGTGAAGGGTAATTGAGCTGAAAGCTATTCTCTTCCTGCGACCAGTGCGATAGGAGTGATTGAGGCGCGCGAGCTTGCGCACTCCAGCCTGGGAATCCTGATGAAAGGTCTGTGCAGAGATGCGAGGTGATGGATAGAGCGGAATCAGGCCCCCAGAACCCTCGTTCCCCACCCCAGGGACCCAGGCTGCCCTGAAACGTGCTCCCCTGGGACTCTGAGCTGCCAGGCTGGGCGTCTACCCACTTGGAACAGATAGCCAAGGTCCTTAGTGTGCTGGGACTAGGTGGAGGGGACCCAGTGACAGGTCTTGAGGAGGGGGGCAGGGCACTGGGCTGAATGAGCAGAACAGATGTTTGCCTCCATCCTCTACCCCTCCTCACTGATCTGCCTTCTCCTGCCCCTACTCTGTAGAGGGTCTCTTTCTTTGCTTTCTGCCTGCCCCCTCCATGTTCCACTCTACCTCTGCCAGTGTTTGGACAACCCCAGTGTTTTCTAAGCCATTTTAAGGCACATTTGAATCAGCTGAAGATCTTGTTCTTGATCAAGGTCTGATCCTGATTCAGTAGGTCTGGGATGCGGCCTGAGACTGTGTTTCTACCAAGCTCCCAGGGACTGCTGATGCTGCTGGTCCTCCCACCTCACTTTAAGGAGGAAAGTTCTAGGAAGCAGTCAAGGCCAAGGGCCAAGCAAGAGTGACCCAGAGTCTCAGCACAGGGTCCAGGTGTGGGGAGATACCTGTTGGACCACAGCCAGTTTCTAAGCAGCACCGCCCTCTGTGGTTGTGCAGGTAGGGCACTGAGCAAGTAGCCCAATGCTGCTCATGAAGCATGTTTTTCTTGGCACAGTAGCCTGGTTTGCTCACCAAGCTGTATACTCACAGGGCAGGGTCCACTCTGAGGAGACATCTTTTTCTAATTTTGCACATGGGCACTGTACAGGCTTGTCCCCAAACTCCAAGCTGTCAGTCTGTGCCTGCTTCTGCATCTCCTCGTGGCTCCTCCCTCACACTGCCCAATCTTGCAGCTTCTCCTGCAGAGTATGGAGGTCTGAGAGGGAGAATAGAGTGCATCAGGCTGACATGTCAAGAGTCAGTTTCTCCCTTCAGTCACTCCAGCCCCACCTGGGTGGGAGGAGAATACTCTGGGCTTCCTGAGCCCCAGAAGCCTAAGAAACAGGTCCTTTCCTGCCTCCTGCTCCCTCCCTGCCCGCAGAGTTCAGTTGGAAGGATTAGGAGAGGACAGCCCCTCTCTCCTAACTAGTGGTGGGGTCCAGGTCTGCTGCCAGAGGGATTATCCTTGAGGAAAGATACTTAGCCCCACCCCAACCCAGCCTACATGCCCCGCCCCAGCATACACAAACACAGACATACACACACAGACACACACACACACTCATACACACACAAACAACTCAGTCTCTCTGCCTGGCCTGTTATTAATTGCCATGCGAGCTGAGTTGAATGGGTCCCATTAATATGTGCTCCTGCAGCTCGGTGGAGCCGGGGCTTGTGCTGGGTTGCTGCAGCTTATCTCTCTCAGCCAGGCTGCCCCTGCACAGGAGTCCACTGGCATCTAGCGAGCCCTCCTTGGGGACTTCTGGGCCTGTGTGCCAGGCCCAGTGAGGGGAGAGAGGCCCAGCCCTCCCCAGATCTGCCCTGCCAGCTCCCAGCACCGCCGCGCCGCCACCACCGTACAGGCTTTCTTCTCACCTGCTGACTGGGTGGGGCCGAGCCACGTTCACAGGACAGGCCTCTGCAGGCTGCCACGCCCATTTCCCATGCCCCACCCACCTGAAGCCCCTCCCTCGATTCTACTTCAGCCCTGACTCCCCCCACCCCTCAGCATTTGCTGTGCCCAGGACTGCAGTAGATGGCATTGTCATTCTTCTTGCCTGGTCGGTGTGTCATCAGTGGGCAGGTGTGGGAGGCAGGGTCGCTGGTGGTCTTGCAGGTGGGTCACCTCTTCTCTTTCTCCATCCTTCCCAAGCACCTACCTTCCTGACCAGCTCTCATCTCACACCCCCATTAGGGTTGCATTCCCAGCCCTCCTTGACCATCACAAGAGGGAGGAGTCTGAAAGCTCATTTTTTTCCACCTCTCTGTCCCACCAGTAGATAGAGTAATCTGCACAGTTAATGTTTACCAAACACATCCTGTGTGCCAGGAACTGTGCTGAGCCCTTTCTCAGCATCATTTCATTCTTAGACCACCTTGGAGAAAGGTGTGTTCACTCTTCCCAATATGCAGATGAGGAAGCAGAGACCCAGAGATGTTAAGTGACTGCAAGAGGTCACACAGCTTTCTAGCTGACACCACAATATTCATGACAAACAAAGTGCCTCTTTTTGAACACTTTCCTGTGACAGGGAGCTCTCAGCTCCCTAGAGTCGTCCAGAATAAGTTCAGCCATCCCTAAAGTGTAAGAAAAATGTTTCTATGTTGAGCTAGAATATACTGGCCTCCACTTGCACTGCATAGATCCAGGTTTGCTGGCTGGAATTAGGGTCAGCCTATGATAGTGTATGTAGCCACAGCGGGGTGGGGGAGAGGCTGCCAGGGGTTTGAACCCACTGCCTCAGCCTCAGCCCATTAGCACCAGCATGTGACCGGCTTGTAAGGGCTTGTAAGGAACAAGGGGGCCTCAGAGTAACCCCTTCTTCCCGGGACTCCCCCAGCTGTGGACCCTAGAACTTCATCTCCTCTAGCTGTTGGCCAGGGCAAATGGTCAGTACCTCTGAGCCCCTGGAAGTCATAAGCCCAATGTCCCCTGTTCAGAATTCTGCAGCCACTTTCTTGGGGGTTCCCAGACTCCATTGGTACTAACACACTCCAAAAATATTCCATTTCTTCTGTTCTAAGATGCCCATTTGCCCCTCATTTTAAAGTGTATGAAATTGAGATTCACTTGAGTTAGTCACCGTAGTCTTCGCCTGCACAAATAGTGACCATGCTCATCTCACCAGAGGTGCCTGCTCTGTGCTCCTCAGCCCTCCTCCCTGGGAAATAGGCCAGGACCCCGTCCTTGGGAATGTGGGCATGGCTCAGCCCTAGGGGCAAAGCCAGGCTGGGTTGGGGTAGGGACCTGAGGACCAGGGACCCTCCAAAGGCCGTCAGTGCTCTGACCCTCCTAGCCATGGACAACACCCACATTTGGCACTTCTGTGCAGGCAGGAAGTGCTGACATTTTTAAACTCCTGTACTTGGTCTGCTTCAGCATTAGTGTGGCACCTCAGCAACAGCCCCTTCGGACCAAGGCGTTCCTCGTCTCTTGGCCTCTGAGGGTGCAGGTCAGAGCCAGAGGAGGGAACAGCAGTGTTAATTTTTACATTCTACTCCCAAGTTCAATTTTCTAAGGATTTAAAGAGTTTGAGACTAGACTGAATATTTTTCCCTCATGTTCAGAAGACACTGAAGTCCTCAGTGAAACTGCTAGCAAGCCCCTCCAGAAAGGGGGAATCCCTCCGAGGCCCCTGATACTCACAGCAAAAGGCAAAAGAAGCCTCTTGGGAGTTGGGGCTGAGACCCCTCCGGGGGCCTGGGTAATTGAGGCTTCAGGACCTTGTGGAGAGAAGCCAGTCGGCTCCCGCCCTCCCCCACGACAGCCCTTCCCAGAAGTCCTCAGGCAGGAAGCTCTAATTGATGAACTTGTTCCTCTGTAGCTGTCACACGTCTTCAGTTCATTACAGCCCCATCTGCCTCTCACCGAGGCGGCTCTCCTGCCAGCCTCCCGGCTGCGGCAGAAGGAGAGAGCACACCAGAGCAGCTGGGATCTGAGGCCCCACGATTATCTTGGAGAGTCCAATCAGGGTAATGGCAGGTCCTCCTTCAGGGGAACTGAGGGTGGACGGTGGAGGGGGTGGAACTTGAGGGACAGGGACAGTGGAGGGGGTGGAACTTGAGGAGGCTTAACCCTTAGCCTTCTGAATCTGGAGGCTGGGGGGCCACAGCTGGCACAGCCCCTGAGTATAGCCCTGCCAGGGGGCCCTCCACTTGGAACACGCTGGACTAAACTGAGACCCAGACAGCCTGGCCTTTTGAATCCCCACCCTTGAGCTTTCCTGACACGAAGCCCTGGCACTTTTGGATAAATAGTGTTGCGTTTGATCAACGCAAGTGTGTTTGACTGTCTATAATGCCCAGCACTGTAGCCAGCACTGTGGCGTGTGACACTCCCCTGATGTTCCGACATCTCCTACCTGTAGAGCGTGGATCTCTGGTACTGCCTGACTCAGAGATGACAGTCTGGGAGTTTGCAAATGAATGAATGGGCAGAGATGCAGTGTGCTCAGCTCCAGAACTGCAAGGACCCCCTTATTCTAGTTCTGTCTCTGCCGCCGGTCAGGAGACTTCAGGTGTCCTTTCCTATTGGACTTCCGCTTCCTCACTGGCACAGTAAGGCTATTACTACCTCCTTGCCTACCTCACAGGGTTAGGCTCTGCCAGCCAGTATTTAGCCTCCAATTTTATGGGTAATCAGTCTAACAAATACTTGGCTCCTGGGAGAGGGAACACACACAAATGCCACACAGCCCTGTCCTGCAGGAGCCTCTAGTCTAATGAGGGAGACACGCAGAAATCTACGCAAACACCCACTGGGGTGGAGGCTGCAAGACACTTGGTGCGGGAGGCAGCCTTTGCTCCCTGCTGAGTGGGCAGGAATGAAGGGAAGGGCAGCCTGGCAGGAGGTCCGCATGAGGGTGGGGAAGGTGTGGAGGCTGGAAAGGGCCAGGTGTGCTTGGGGAGCACCAAGAAGACTTGCTGGAACAGGCCCAGGGGACATAAGATAAAAAACTGTGGTTGATTAGAGCCACAATATAAAGGACCCGAGATACTCCATTCAATAATTTGGATTTTTCCCCTCTTAGGCAGTGGAGGAAGGTGGAGGGCTTTGGGGCCAGGGAAGGATGCAGTCGTAGCTGAGATTTTGAAAAGGGTCTCTGGTTGCTGCAGAAAGGATGGATGGGGGTGGCAGAGAGAGGTGTGCAAATATCCTCTGCCCCCACCCCATTATCGTCACAAACTGTCTAAATCTATAACTCCCTGTTTTAGAAAAGGCATCTTGTCCCACTTCTCATTTCCCTACATTATGTTTTCCTGAGGTTTCAGAAAGCATCTCCTTTAAGGCTCCCACTGTCCCCCTGCCACCTCATTCCTAGCCAGGCTCTGAATTTTAACCATTCTATTTTCTTTACTGATTTTATGATAAACAGCCCAATGTTTTCCGATGCCTTTCCTAAGTGTGTCAGGCTGTCCCCCGAGGCGCTGATGCGTCCCTTCACTCCAAATGCCTGATCTCATCCCCACCCGGATATGTGATTGTCCCCACATCCCACTGGTTCCTTCTGAGTGGCGGGCACATCTCCAGCACACCCCAGATCCGTAAGATTTGGGGGTGAGTGTCCATCATCTCAGGCTGAATCTGGGTCATGCTGGCTCACAAACTAACCCACAGAACAGGCCCCCTCAACTCAACCAAGGGACATCTGTCCTGATTTCTTCACAGTTTTTCCTGCCACTTCCTTATCTGGAAGGACTGGCTGCCCCTTCCAACCACTAAAGAACCATCAGTCTGCCCAGCATCACTCCCCATCATCCTGGGATCCCCTAGTCCCGCTCCTGCCATCGTGACAAGTGTACCCATCTCCATTTCCCTGCAAATCTTGCCACCACCACCACCACCATCCACATTAAAACCAGTAGTTAAACTCATTGGATGGTCAGGCCAGGTTACCTGAAATGTGGGGCTCATTTTCCAGGGGCCTTTGGAGGGTCTTTCCCCTGTCCTGACTTCCATGTCCATTGGCTCTTTTCTGAGGGTGATTGCCACCTACACGGGACACCAAGGGTAGGGCAGGTACAGACACTGCCACAGGCTACTTTGCTTGGGACCAAGGAGTGAGGCTTGGGGACTTACAGGATTCGCTTTTGCTCTAAACTCCAGGATCCTCGAGGCTCCCTGCCAGCTTGGACAGGCAGGAGAAGAGGTCTTTTTTAGCTGAGAAAGCCAGTAGTTCCTGGCCTGATGCCTTTGTCCCCTCCCTGCATGGGCAGCCAGGAGAGGGCCCCTCGGGGCGGGCTCACTCTGCTGCCAGCCTACGTCCTCCGAGGCTCTTCAGGGAAGCATGGCTGCCTTGCCTGCTCCATGCCCAATCTCTTCCATCCAGACTGCTCATTGCACTTTTTATGGCTTGGAGATGGTGGTTTATGGAGCAGGAGAAAGACAGCAATAGAACTGAAGGAAGGGCAGACTGGCTGGGGGCGGGGTGGATGGTGCTTATAACCTCTGGTTAAGCCCAAAGACATTGTGTAAATTATGGCCCGTGTCTTCCTTCATCCCCACTTTGCATTCCTGATCAGATCGTCGCTTTCTGCTGGGAGAGGAGTGAGCTCTGATCCCTGCACACAGGGCCCAGGCCCCGCCTTCCTCCTGGGGCTTGTTCTGGGGGAGCAAGGGGTCTTCATAACCACAGGTACCACGAGTCTGCTCATTTTTCAAGTTACCCCTGATTCGCAAACGTGTTGGGGTTCGTAGCATCATAGAAGGCTTTGCTTTACATCCTAGTAGCTCTGGAAAACTGCCACAGGCCGAGGCCATTCAGTGGGTCTTAAGAAACAGAATGAAAGTTTTATTGATGAGAAAACACCCATCATAATGAGCTTTGATGCTGTGGAGCTGTGTAGGGTAGGATTTGACCTGTATCTGCCTAGTAGCAGGGTTTTGACTGTTCCCCACGCCCAGTGGCATTCGGCCTGAGACTGGTTAGCTGGAGGAGACTGACCCCTGATGTGACCACCCAAGGCAGGGGCTTGGTTAATCAGTCCAGGGCAGGGCTAGGGACCACCCTCACCCTTGTGCCCTGGAGATGTGCCAGGACAGTGGCATCACATCTCCACTTTGTTATCACCCAGAAGTGCTGACCAGGCAACTCTGTGCATGTGGCATGAGTTTGGACACCTTGGAAGGTGCCTGTAACTGAAACAGACATTGTCAACCCAAGTCAGGGGAATTGCCAAGGAAAGGCCACATTCTCTCAGCTAAAGTTCCCAGTCTGCGTGTCAAGGGATTGGCTGCCCTGGGCTCCACCCTGGCTGGGTGTCAGAGGGCCAGCAGAAGGGCAAGTTCCTTGGCCTTGGTGTGGTCCCGGCCCTCAGGCAGCACACATTCCCATCACAGGATGGAGAACCTAAAACAAGGAGTTCATGGGAACAGGGGACCTGAGGGGAAGGGTTATTCTGTGGGCTGCAGGCTGTGGGCACTGATGGGGAGGCAGAGAGTGGGGAGATCTTTGAGGGCTGTCAGGGCAGAAGGGCCTCCGTGGAAGGAGGACTTGAGGTTCTGTGAACATGGAGTGATGAGGAGGGCACATTCTAGGAAGTGGGCAGAGGAGCAAAGGTGGAGACAGTGTGGTTTGATTGGGGCTAGTGAGGAGGGGGCTGGTTGACTGAGTCACAGAAGACATTCTGGGAAGATGGAGGGGTGGGCTGGAAGTAGTGGAAAGAAACAGACTGAAGGGCTTTGAAAGGCACGCAGAGCATTTGCTTTCCATACAGTGTAAACAGTGAGCCTCCAAAGGTTTTGGAGTGATGGCATGACACAGTGAGCGTGGGAGGAAGATTGTGGTGGAACAGGAACTGAGTGGGCAGCGCTGCAGTATTTGGATTGCAGCTCAAGTCTTGTGGGCAGGGCAGAGTGGAAGACGATGGGTCATGGAAGTCCACCACCCATCATGAATCCATAGTCCTGTTCCATCCAGATCCAAGAGGCATCAGTGGGGCCAGCTGGGGTGTGTGATGTGACAGGAGGAAAGTCTTCAGGAGGGAATGTCACCATAAGGAAAAGAGGCTGGGAGTCGATGTGTCTGAGGTGGTGGAGCTCAATAGTGTGACTAGAGGGTTGGGGAGACCATCCAACACCAAAGGGTGAGCATCTCAGCCACACTCTCATGCCCTAGGAGGCCCCTGGTGTCCTGGAAGGAGGACAGTCTGGCCTATAAAGTGAGAGAAGAGTCAGGACTCTTTGGATATTTATTTTCAAGGCTGCTCTTGAAGGTTCCGTGTTCCTCTGACACCATGCTTTTGACAGAACTGCCACCGGAGCCAGTGTAGACCACCTAACAGCTGCCACCCTCCATCCCCATCTTCCCGGCTTCCACGGGGCCACAGCTGAGGGCCTGGGCATGAGAGCAAGAGGCAACCCCAACCCCCCAGGCAGAAGAGCATCTTGGGTCTGTAATTGAATAACGTGGGGAAATAATGGGATTGCTCCAGAACCATTGGTTATGTTTCAGAGCCAAATCATAACGAGAAAGTCATTAGTAGTAATAAACACAGCAGAGAGGATCCGTCAGGGGCCTGACAGAGGATGCAGGGGGAGAAGAAGTCATCCCATTTGCATTTTCGTTAGCTAGCAGAATGTCACTGACACTCTCCCTCCCCTCAAAAGAATTCAAGATTCACAAAAGCACATTAATCTGAAGGGTTTTTCTCTGATGTCGTGATGCCAAGGACAATGCAGCCAATAATAGCTTTGCCTCTTCCAAGTGGCTCTTTATATTTCCTTAAAAACTGAGTGTTATCAAGGTAATTTCACATCCCATCCCTTCTTATTTTGCATGCCCCCAGGAACCCAATAATGGATGAACTCTGTGCTTGCCTCTCCTGGCTTGCCTCTGCTTCCTGCCCCTCCCATCAATCTGGCTTTCTGTCTCCCCCAGCTCACCCCCCACAAAAGATCCAGTTGACTGGGGTTGCAGCCACTGATCAGGTTTCATCCCAGGACCCCAAACTGACAGTGTCAGAGACCATATAAGGAGTCCTTATTGTGGGCCAGCGCTGTGTTGATTGATTTCAAACATCACTTCATTTCCTCCTTCTCTTTTGAGATGACGGTGTTATTATCTTATTTCACAAATGAGGAGACTGAGACTTGGAGAACAGATCAACTACTCAAATACACTTGGCAGAGCTGGGTTGCAGACCTGTGGTTTTCCCACCTCCCTTTCTGAGAAGTACAGTTGACCCTTGAACAAGGCAGGGGTGCCGACCCTCCCTACAGTCAAAATTCGGGGTATAACTTATAGTCGGCCCTCCATATCCACGAGCGTGCTCGTGGATTCCTCCAACCTCAGATCATGTAGTTCTGTAGCATTTACTATTGAAAAAAATCTGCATGTAAGTGGACCTGCATAGTTCAAACCCGTGTGGTTCAGGGGCAGCTGTAGGTAACCAATAAGTGGGTTGGTTGATTTTTCCCACAGCTCTCTTGAATATGATCCAGCAGTCAGCATTGTCCCTATCACTGCGTCCTTTTTGCAGATAGGAGTGACTGAGGCCGAAAGTCGGGGCTGATACTCTCTAAGGGGCAAGGGAGAAGAGAAACAAGTCTGTATTCTTCCTGCCAGCACCACCCCATGAGGTCTCCAGTGGTCTTGTTGCCCAGGGAGGAGCAACTAAGAAAGGGGTGAGTTAATTTTCAGATACACTGAGGGTTACTCTGAAGCCATGAACTTCCCACACCCTCAGCACGTATTAATAACCTGCTACCAGGTCCCTCAGGCAACCGTGACAGCGAGGGACTGTGTCAGTCTGGTGCCTAGCTGTTTTCCTGGCTCCTCCTGGAATTCCAGGGCCTATCTGGCCTAACCCTCACTTGACATTTGGGGAAACTGAGGCCCAGGAAAGAGACTTGTTTGGGGGCACATGACTGACAGAGCCTTTGCCCACCCCGAAAACCATTTCTCTTTCTGCTATCCTGTCATGTTCAACATATTTTTTTTTTCCTGTTCCTCAGATTAATCTGATTTAGCAAAACAGAATAGAAGGCAAGTGCATCAAGTCTGATGCTGAGGTGAATATATTCTGGCAAATGATAGGCAGCTACAAGAACTGCCTGCTTGGTGGATACAGCGTGCAATAAACTCCCGGGAGTTTACAATCAATCATAACTGTGTGTATTTTCTGTTCTTCAAATGAGCACTCTTGGGTTCTGAAAGTTTACCATGCACTTTTGCATGCCCTGTTCTAAGAAATCCTCATTGAACCCTCGTGAGATTGGCTGGGCAGGAGTTCTTATCTCTATAAGTACAGACGAGGAAACCAAGGCTGGAAGCAGTGATTTGCTGAGTTCACACAGTAAAGGGAAAGGGTCAGAAGTCAGGAGACAGTGTAGGAGTCAGACGGCAAGAGCCCTGGGCTCTGTAACTACTGCCCTCAGTTGATGTCCACCCTAGGAGACTGTTTCTGCCTGTCTCCTGGGAACCTAGTGAGTTTCCAGTGCCCACCCCCCGAGTCCAGACATGAGCCCCCAGAAGAGTGGTAGGCAGGCTCTACTGACCCTGTGTCCCCTACCCCCTCATCACTCCCTATTTCTGTCCTCTCAGCTGGTGACAGCGCCCTCGAGAGGGCAGAGGCCTGGACCTGTTCTCCCTACACCCCCTAGTCCCTCCCAGGGCATGCTAGTCAGGAAGGCAGAGTGAGCACCTTAGTTGATGGTGCTCTCCAGGCCGGGACGGACTTCCCTCGTGCTTGTCCTGCCTGCAGCCAGTTGATTCACGGCTCCTGTCTCCTTCAAGCAGGGAATCAACTCCTCAGAATAAATATCAGGATCACCCGCTCAGTGCTCAGAGCCAGGGGAGGGCCACTCTCCCAGGCTCTCTCTGTTCCTTTGCCTCTCTTTCTCCAATGTCTTTCATTCTCTGCTTGTGGCTTTGTTTGTTAGACACATGTCAAGCCTGATGAACTAAATGATGCAAAGCTGGAGATATAACAGCTTCTTTTATCTCTCATTTCAAAACCCAATTTGTTCCCGCTGTCTCCAGAGGGCTGCACTACAAACCCAGCCTCTCTCCTTCAAGAACTTGAATATTCAAGTCCCCTCCACTGGGCTGGTTCTCTCCTTCCCTTCCTTCCCCTCGTCTCTCGTTCCTCTCTCTGTCTGTCTCTCTTGCTCTCTCTTGCTTTCAGTCTCTTCTCCTCTTTCCCCCATTTATCCCTTCCTCTGACTCTTTGGTCTCTGTCTATCCCTCCATCTCTCTCTCTGTTTCTTTCTCTCTTTCTCCCTCTCCTATTCACCTCCGCCCACCCCACCCCCTTCCCTGTTCTCTCTCCTTGGGGACGGACTGTCTGTGTTTGCCTTCTTCCTGTTAAATGGTAGAACGGCAGGTGTGCTTGCTAGTGGCAGGACTGCCAGGGAGCAAATTGGTTTCAACCATTTTTTTTTTGCTGCCTGGATTGTGTTTGGGGAGTTAGGGACCACTCTTTTAACTGGAACCCCCTGGGGTCCTGGGGTGGGGGCCCACCCTCTCCCAAAATACATCAGGAGTTTCTGCTCCTTAGGACTGTGGAGCACCCATTCTGTCATCTCAGATGCTATGTGATCAGGTGTGGTGATCCTCCTCTTGTCTCCCCATCTCCAAAGCCATGGATGCAAGGGCTGAGGCCCCTCACAGACTAGCAGTCCATGACCTTCCTGGGTCAGGACTGGGAACCCCTTAACCAGCCCTTCATCAGCCCAGACCCTGGAACAGAGAGCAGCTCCTGATCCTCCCCTTCCCCACACGTCACTTGGCAAATTCAGCTTGACTGGATTATTCAGTGCATGGTACAGAGTGGATGGGGATCCTGCAGGCAGTGCCTGTGTGTGCCAGTGACTTGATTTGGTCACAGAATGTCCTGCCCACCCCAACCTCCCAGGCTCATGGCTGCAGGCCCCCGGGGATTGACAGAGGAGTGGGGACTGCTCTGATCCAGCTGCACAAACACACATATGCTGTTGCGATGATTTGATATGGTCTCTAGTACCCTAAGGGGATCCCTGAGTATTCCTCTGAGAGATGGGGGGCAGAGGGCCTGTATTACCTCTGTTCACCCTTCCTTGCCCTCTTTGAACAGAGGAATGAGAGGAAGGCCCTGAGATGGGCAGAGGAGACCCTTTCAGGAAGGCATGCCTCCTCCTACCTCCTCCAAGGTGTGCTGCCTGGAGCCCCAGCCGAGGAATTCCCAGCAGCCCAACTCTGTGCTCATCTCAAGTTCCCAGGTGCCTTCCTTGGGCCTCCTGGGGGGAAAGATGGCAGGCCCTCACAGGAAGGTCTGCACAGGATGACACAGCAGATCCGGCTGCTGCTGGGCCCGGAACGGGGTGTTCTGCTAGTGTCCCTTGGCCAGGTGCACACCTGGGATGGGTGGTCTCCCTCATGTACCCCCTGTTTCCACCTCAACGCCTGGTTCTTGGAGCCTCAGGTTCCTCCCAAGTATGCCTATGCCCTCCCACTGGTGGTCAGCCTGAGGTTAAGGATAGGGTCCAGGCTCCACAGCCAAACCCAGCCCTCCCTCATGCGGGCAGCCAGAGTTCTGCTCCTCCCACACACAATTCTCATGCAGCTGATGGTCCCCTTGGAAATAGACAGTCATCAGGCTCTTATGGATCTTTCAAACCCCCTTTTCTCCCTAATAATCCCTCCTCTGGGGTGGTATTGATTCCGAGCTGCCGGCAGCCTCTTGGTATGCTGAGGCCCGGCTTGGGGTGGATAAATCGCTGTGCTGTCATTTTCACGCGGCAATTACTTGCTCTGATTCCTCTCCTCCCAGGCCCCCGTGCCAGCCACACGGCCACCCGCTTATTGACAACACACTCAAGGCCAGGCCAGCCAGGTGGGGAGCCCGTGGACCTGTGAGCCACGGGAAGTTGGCAGAAGCAGAAAGTTTGGGAATGCAGACCTGGGGTTCAGCTCTGGGCTGGAGGGCAGGTGGCAGGTGGGTCCCCAGAACTGCGGCTGCTAGGAGGAAACCTCCGCTCCCCAGACGTGGAGGAGGGGGTACCCCTGGAAATATGCACGTGGTGTACCCCAGTGTTTCAGACTTCTGCACCTGTGAATAGAGTGCACCCAGCAAGAGTTGCTTCACACAGCTTTCTCCCTGAGCTTTCCCAGCCCTGACTACTCAGGGGCTTTGGAGCCCAGACCCAGCTCAGCCTTTCTTATCAGGACTCGGCAAACATGTTCTTGTAAAGGACCTGCTAGTAAATATTTCAGGATTTGCAGACCATATGGTCTCAACTTTGTTGTAGCATAAAGGCAGACACAGTCAATGTATGAACGAATGAGTACAGCTATGTTCCAATACAAATTTATGGATGCTGAAACGTGAATTTCATGTAATTTTCATGTCATGAACTATTATACTTCTTTTGATCTTTTTTCCCCAAAATACTTAAAAATGTAAAAACCATTCTTAGTTGATGGGTAAACAGAAACAGGAAGTGAGCCAGATTTGGCCCATAGACCATAGTTTACTGACTGCTGACTTAGATCTAAAAAGGGCTGTAAGGATTTTTCACTCACCGCTCCTCCTTTCTCCATTTTCCATATGAGGAAACCAAGGCTCTGAGAGGAAGCATCTTGGTCACATGAAGGAGGGCCCCTTGTCATGAGGAATCTTGCTTGACCCTTGGGGGAGCTTCTGTGTAGCTTTTTTGGGGATAGAGAGGTGGGCTGAGTGATTCAGAAGGGGAATCTGGGCACCATGGCCTCGGGTTGGACCGCAGCTCCATCAACTCCGTGTAGCCTTGGGCAAGTTATTTCATTTCTCTAGAGCCTCAGTTTCCCCATATGGGAAATGGGGAAGAGTGGGAGAGAGGATGAGATAGTCCGCAGGGATCTTCCAGCTCTGAGAATAATGGTTGATTTGCGACTATGATTTCCTGCCCTCATCTCTCTGTCTTAGGGATCAGAAGGCCCCATCTTCTACAGCAGGACTCCGCCCAGCCTCCCAACCTGCCCAGCAGTCAGCTCTCCAGGGCCCCTTCTGCCCACAAGTCTTGCTCCTGGAGCAGCCATGCTCTGGGCTTCGCAAGGAGGCTGAGCTCAGCAGGCACCCACCTGGGCAGGAGGCCGAGTAGATAAGGCCAGCCAAGTCCTGGCCACTGACACCTGGCGTGAAATTGAAAAGCACCAGACTCCTGCCTCCACAGCTCAGTGCCCCAGTGAGAGAGGGCTGGGATGGTGAATGAAACCGAACCTCCCCAGCCAGGCTGCCAGGCCGGGCTCCAAGCTCCTCACCCCTCCTCCAAGCGAAAGTGCAGGAAGAACAGGTTCTCAGACGTTCGGCTTCTCTGAGGATGCCACTGGCTCTGAGCAGGGGGCTCTTTCCCAGGGTGGCTTGGAGGGGCTTGTGTAGAGCTTTGGTGGGCTTATGGCCCCTTGGTTTTGGAGGGAAAGTGGGGAGTCTCAGGAAGGGGATTTGGCTGAGTACGTAGACTTAACCCTGGGGAATTATACCCACCCAGAACTTCTCACACACAGACTCATGGAACGCTCCTCCCACAGTCCCATTCAACAGGTGAGGACACCAAGGCCCAGAGAGCTAAGCACCTGGCCCTGGGTGCACAGGGAGTCTTGGGGTAGTGAAGACTAGCAGATGTGATCCTTGGGCTTCTTGGAGCGCTGAGAAAGTGAAAAGGAGGGGAGAAAAAAACAAATTGGAGGTGAGAGCAGGCTGCCTTTTTTGTCCCTACAACCCTGTCCTCCTTTAAAGGGCCAACCTCATCCTTGTGGGGTGGAGGTGGGTGAGGAGGGAGGTCTCCGCTTTTAATCAAAGTTACATTAGATGGAGGCTTTATTATTCACTTGGCTTTATTATAGCTATTTTTACTCTAAAGTTAGAAGTTAATTTTCCTGGTTTTTACTGAACTCTGGTCTCCCAAAGACCCAGGTAGAATGGATGAACGTAGGAAAAAAGTAGATGGGGGGAGAAATCAAATCAGATAAACTCACTTCATCCGGCAGACCAAGCAAGTAGGAGGAGAACAACTTTAATAACAGGGGAAGGTTCCAGAGGTGGGAGTAGGCTGGTGAAATCAGGCCTAATCAGCCCTAGCAGAAGGGGTTCCAATCACCCCTGGCTCCACCAAGGGGAGGGCAGAGTGGAGATGGGGCAGGCTGGGGGCTGGCCAGCAAGCAATCAGGGTCTGTGAGCAGAGCCTGCCCCACGACCCTGGCAGAGGGGCTCACCAGCTGGTGACCAGATGAGGGAGACCAGCGGCACACCCACTCCAGGCCCAGGGGCACGGGTGCACCGCCCCGGGGAGCGCTGCTGCAACCCCGAACCCACCTCCCACATTCTGGCATGAAGTCGAGGTCACCAGTGCTGCAGACAAGCCCACAAGGGGGAGAACGTTGGGCACAGCTGTCTGGGAGAAGAAGATAGTGCTGCTTTTTCTTACTTTCCCCACCGTTTAATACCCAGGGAGCCACATCATTTTAAGTTGACTTCTCAGCCAGCCCCTCAAATGATGTTCCAGTCTTTTCATAGTTCGGGAGTCATTTTATGTTAGATTGAGAAGTTAGGGGTGGCCTGTGGCTGGGGTCTGGGATCCATCTGTGACTGGTGCAGTGTGGGAGAGGTCAGCCTGGGGCCAGGGTCAAGGCCACTCCTTCTCGGCATAGCAGTGGAAAAGAATGAGCTACTTCCACCCTATAAGTTCACTGTCACAAGAGACACTGGGGGCCACCATGCGGAGCCGCTAGCCCAAAAGCACTAGATGCAGTCGTTGGACAGAGACAGCACTTCTTGCCTGAGCCTTTCCTGGCAATTGATAGTTTAATCTGTCTAGTTCCTGCTGGAGGGAGGGAAGAGGGCCGCAGAGGGAGGTGGCAGGGAAGAGGCATGGGTGCTCCCAGGTGGTACTCTATTATCCCAAGAGGAAGCAGTCATTGGCGGGGGAAGGAGGAGTGACTGGGAGGGGATGATGGGGTGGCTGTCCCCGAAGGGAGGTCAGGCCTGGAGAGGAGCCCATTGGGCTGTTCTCATCCCTGGTGTTTCACTAGAAGCGCCTTGAAGTGGTTCACACCCAGTGGAGGTGGTCCCCTCTGCGGTCATCGTCATCAGAGGGCATCGCGTCTTCTGGGTAGGGGCTGCAGGTGGACGATTTCTGTTTGCACCACGGGGCACCTGGTGCTTATTCTCTAAGAATCTTTGCACTTGTAGTCCAGTAAGAGTTAGGTCCCCTGTACCATCTTCCTATTAATTCATTCATTCATTCATTCATTCATTCATTCAAGAAATAGTTCTTGAGGGCTTCTTGTGTGTCAGGCACTGTCCTCAGAGCCTGGGACTCAGCTGCACAAAACTGACGAGGTCCCTGCTGTTGGCAGCTTCATCAAGTAGGAAAGACCAGCAAACAGCACAGAAATCTATATCTGTTGGCAATAAGGGCCATGAAGAAAAATAAAGCAGGCTGGGGACTAGAGCAGGATTTGTGGCCAGGGAAGGCCTCTCCGAGGTCATCGGGGCAGAGACCTTGTGAGAGTGAAGCACATGCTCTCCTGGGGACGGCAACTCTCCAGACACAGGGCACAGTAATTGCAGAGGCCACCTCCTGCCCCACAGAGTGAGAGCAAGGCCAGGAGGGCATCCAGGAGGTAGGGACACCCAAGGGAAGCAGCAAGGCGAAACCTGGGTAAGGCTGACAGTGGAGGGGTTTGGAATCATGTGTATCAGGGGTGTTTGAGCCAGCCTGTCTGAGGACTTCTGGTCCTACAGCCTCATTTCCTCTCTGACCTGCTTGCCTCAGACTCAGGGCAGGAAAATCCCAGTTCTCCAACTTCTATCCCACCCCCCCCACCCCCCCGCCGATGTCTTTTCTCAAAGCAATCCCATCCTCCTCTTCATCATGGCCCATGGCCTTCTCACAAATATCCCTTCTCCATGTTTATTTCAGCCACCTATGCTTTGGTCCAAAGTTTCTCCCCCTCTCCCTTAGGGCTTGGGGAGACACAAGTGGAAGAAATGGAGGAGTTTGTTTGTGCAGGAAATATATATTGAATGGCTGCTAAGGGCCAGGCAGTGGGGTACAGTGGTACTGGGGGTGGTGTGGTGAGCAAGACAGTCACAGGATTTTAATGCAGTGCAGGCAATTTCAATGCAGTGTGATCAATGCTGTGATGGGGACAGTCCAGGGAGGGAGCTCTGGGAGCCCATAAGATGGGCACCCAACCTGGGTTCAGGAATTAGAGAAGGCTTCCTGGAGGAGGTGATAACCAAGTTGAGACTGAAAATGTATAGGAGTTTGCCATTGTACCTAGAACACTGCTTGATACATATTAGGTGCTTAGTAATTCTTTGTTGGATGAATGAGTGAATGAGGAAGAGTGTTCCAGGCAGGAGAACAGCATGAGCAAAGGCCAGTAGGTACCAGATCCAGGTGGTGTTGGTGCCAGAACTGGGAGCCAAAACTCAGGTTCAGCATCTGCCCAGCTGTCATTGATGCCTTCAGACTTCCTAGAAAGTGCGCCCCATGACAGTACCTGTCCATGGCCCTTCACCACCCAGCAGAGCTGGAACATAGGAGGTCCTCTGTCCACATTTATTGAATGCACAAAAGGGAAAAACTTTGGAATTGGTGTTTCCTGACCATCTTACTAGATAGGAGACTGTGCAGAGAGGAATGCCCAAGATAGCATTTATTCCACAAGATATTTATTCAGAACCAGCCACACGCTGGGCCTTGACAGTGAGCAGAACCAGACGTGGCTCCTCCCTTCAAAGGGCTTATGGTCTGGTTGGGGAACAGATGGTAATTAAAGTGTCACAAGAATACCAAGTGAGTTTGGAACCCCCAGGAAAATCTGAGCTCTGAGGGGGCTCTGAGCAAATAAAGCCAAAAATCTGACCCAGACTCAGGGTTCAGAGAATGTTCTGAAAGAAATGGGACTTGGTTGAGATAGGGAGGCTGAGGAGGCATTCAGTGGGGGTGAAGATGAGAAAAGATGGTGGATGGACAGCATGGGCTAAGGCTTGGAGGCAAAAAAGCACCTAGTTCATTTGAGGAAATGAAAAAAGGCCAGTGTGACTGGAGCATGATCAGGAGGAGCAAAGCCAGAGAGCTGGGCAGGGCCTGGCCAGCCAGGGCCATGCAAGGGATTCTCTGGTATATAGCTTAAGGTCAGCAGGAGGCCACTGGGGAGTTATTGGAGCACAGGGAACCCACACAATCAGATGTGTGTTTCTAGGGGAGTCCACATTCCAGGGGCCCAGTTGGAGGCTGTGGCATGGTCCAGGTGAGAGCTGGCGGTAGGTAGGGAGGGAGAGCAGCAGACTGATGTTTGAGAGAAGAAATTGCAAGGAGGACTCCGGTTTCTGGCTTAGCAGCTGGCTGCAAAGGGGATACATTGCCATTCACAGAGCCAGAGATGCAGTTTCCAGGGGAGATTTAGAGTTTGTTCTTGAGTCGAGTCTCAAAGCATCTTGGTGACATTCATGTGGAGGTGTCAAGTCAGCAATGGCTTGTTCAGAACCCACAGGGGCCCCCTTGGAGGTTGGGGATACCATGGCTGCTATGGCCAGGGCTAAGGAACAGCTTAGCCTGTCTGACCCCTGCCGGTAACAGGAACTAGAAGAGAGGGCCTGTGGGGTGGGGTCACTCAGAGGCTGGCCACCCGCTCCAGCCTGCCTGGAGCCTGTCAGTGCATGGTGACGGAGTGCACTTCTTGGCACTGTAATAGATTTGGGCTCAGCAGTTGGCTCTAAGTGCTTTTTGCCCTGACGTTTGGAGACGAGCACTGTGGGCAGCAGGAGGGCTGGGATGGGGGAGGGAGCCCAGGGGACGGGAGCCACAGCCTGCTGGGGCCTGCTGCTCAACTGAATAAATACATGTTTACCCGACAGCTGCACGCGCGCCTCACATCACACACTGTCACCCTGACAGGAGTGGGGGTGGGGTGTTACAGGGCAAGAGTTGGGAAATATGTCTCTGTTGGGGGGTGGTAGTGGCCTGTAGGCTTGTGCTATAAAGTCCAGTGGCCTCAGAGGACAGGAATATTTCAAAGTCCAGCTGGGATGGACAGAGCCTGACAACTTCTTCTTTTTCTTCCTTCATTTAGCAAAGATTTTGGTCAGAGGCACCAACTCTCCCCCAAGTAGGGATACTGGGAAACAGGGGAAGTAGAATCTGGGACAAGCATTGAGGTGGGCTGAGAAGGAACAACATAGAGCCCCTGACTTGAGGAACCAGAGGAAAATATAACCTAGTATGTATGTGCAACCTCCTTGTAGATTTCTGGGAATGTGATGCCAAGTCTGGCCAAGGAGGGCACTGTGCATTCACTCACAGAGACATAGGAAGAAGGAAGTAGTACAATCCCCAGAGTGGTACTTAGTGGTTGTCATTTCGTCTTTTAGGGGAACAAAGGAAAAACTTTTATAAAATCTTTCATTTAAGATCAATTTTCAGCTGCCCCTTATTAGATTGCAAGGCCTGTCCCCATGAAGAGGCCACTGCCTTTGCAATATCTGTTGGATGTAGCCCAAGCTCAGATAAAACCCTGTGAGGGTTCTCCTTGAGAAGCCAGCTCAGAGTCTGGCTAAGCTGTCTCTGCATTGGCTTGGGAGAAGTGACAGCCTGCCTGCAATCACCATAATTGATAGCTCGTGAGGCAGAGACAGTAAATAATTGTTCCACAAGTTTCAAGAGCGAGTGTAATTAGTACAGTTAACAATCGTAGGTGATTAATTGGTTCACTCAGTACCAGTGTGAATGGGGGTGAACGTGAGCAGGAGAGCGGGCTGGAGCACCTCAAACACCAGCCATGGGCTACAACCCACTGCTAGTCAGCCAGGATCTGGCCTCTGAAACAGCATCTGACAGTCAAGTGGCATTAGCCTCTGAGAACTAGGATTTCAGTGGCCAGGGTGGAGGGCAAGTCATAAAGCAGGGGCCAACAGAGTTTAGCCACATTAGCAAAGACTCAATAAAGGAAAATTGGATTTGACTTCAAAGTTGTTTCAAGTTAGCCAAAGGTCGGAAAACGGCTGTACATGGTGGTAAGACTGGCCGATTGATTCATTTAGGAGGGGAGGAAGCAACTGATTATGGAGTTCCAGACTTCTTGAATTAGACCCCAGGAAGCCAATCTCTGAACCATTCTTGGGCATCCCTGTCAGAGGAGCCTGCATTGTATTTTCAAGTTCTCCAGGGAAAGTTGCTCTAAAACAGGGATAGCAAACAGCTTTCAAATCAGCTTTCAATCAGCCAACTCCAATCCATTGATAGAAGCTACTTAGAGCACTGTGTTGGGAATCCTGCAGCCGAGTCTGGGGAAGAGCTCTGTGATCATCTGGCATTGTCTGCCCTGAGTGCAGAAGGGAGGAGAGGCGAGCTGAGTGTCAATGATTTGCAGATCAAAACCTGCTGAGTCACCGGCTGCTCTGACACTTTCCTCCTTTGTGGTTTCCTGGGGCCTCACTTACTGCCCTTTAGAAGCAAAGATGGTTTTGATCTCAACTTCAGGAACTGAAAGGCTGTGAGAGATAATCAGGGTGATAGCTGTAGACCCAGCTTGTTGGGGGACCTCTTTCTCACCCCTGGGTGATTACAGCTTGAAGCACTGAGCAGAGGGGTGAAGAGTTGGAACCAACCTGCTGGGTTTATGCAGGCTACACCTTGCCTCCACCAGGATCCTGGGCAGAAGGCAGCTTCCCCATGGAAAGAGCTGCTGTACTGGGAGCTTCAGAGTAAGGCAGAGCTGAGTCCCAAGCTTGGCCCCTTCTTGCTCAAACTCTCTAAACCTATTTCCTGCCTTTTACAACGGGATAAAGCCTCCAGGACCGTCATGAGGACTGAAGAGAACGTGGATAACACTCCTAGCACAGTGCTGGTCATTGGACACCTGATGTCTCTCCCCAAGACCCTCTGAGGTCTGGGTGAAACATTAAGAATGGGGAACCTCTGAGGAACAAATAGCAGCCATAGCTGCACCCCTTCAACCCTTGTCAAGTCAGGCTCGCGCTCCGGGGCCCTCTTGCCGTTATCCCTTCTGCCTCCACCACCCTGTCCTCAGGTCAGAGCCTGCACACTGGGCATGCTGGATATGGGGACCACCCCCAATCACACTCCTGACATGGGGGTTGCTGAGCCTGGGGGAGGGAGAGAAGGAGGAATTCTTCTGGGGTTGAGGTGGGGGGTGAAAGGAAGGAAAAGCAGATGCAGCAAAGTCTAGAAGAGGCTTCCCCTTCCACTACCACACAGCTTCCCCCACTGGCTGCCTCCCCTGGCCAAAAAGCAACAGCACATTCGCAGCAGAAAACATACACACATATTTGCAAACTACAGTACAAACGAGCGGCAAACCTAATGATTCGTGATTATTATTTGAAGGGTCCCACTGTTACAGATTTATTTGTCATTTCTTGTAATAACACCGATGGTAATGAATTCATTTGTATTAATGTGAGTGTCACGCGCGCTTCCATCGAAATTCCGCATTAATTAATGTACCATTAAAACAAAGTGTCGCCCAATTAATATCAAACAGAGGTAAGGCTACCAGGGTCCTCTTCATCTGGGTTTCATTTGTAATTCATGGTATTAGCACCCCGCTTAATGAAAGTCATTTGCAATTCCTACTCATGGTCTCTCCTCCTTCCTATGGGAAGGCCAGTGTGCCCTCAGAGCCACCTTCACTGGGCACCCTGGATCCTGGCGGAGGAGGGCTGTGGAGGAATTTGTTTCTCCATAGGAATTGGTCTCCACATTCTTAATTCCAGGAGGGCTTGGGAAGACCCTTGAAACTTCCTGACCAGGTTGGTCATCCACTTGAACTACTCTGGATGTATGTGGAGGCACTTTCTCTGGGTTCTGGTAGGAAAGGGGAGGCTGGTTTGTTTCTTGGTCAAATCTGGTCTTAACAGATGCGGCCATGCAGTCCTAGGACTGCCTTCGAGCAGGGTGCATCTGGGATTCTGGGTCTCTATCTTATCTTCAGGTCAGTCTGATGGTTTTTGTATGCCAAGACTTGGCTGTCCCTGAGGCCAGTGGCGGAACCCATGGGCCTTGGTCTACCATGCGAAGTAGACCAAAAAGTTGGCCCTCCTGTGCTGTTTCTCCCA
Organism: Camelus dromedarius; assembly: GCF_036321535.1. Classification (NCBI taxonomy): domain Eukaryota; kingdom Metazoa; phylum Chordata; class Mammalia; order Artiodactyla; family Camelidae; genus Camelus; species Camelus dromedarius. Next base: position 32,509,308 of record NC_087443.1, on the reverse strand, counting down.
CAGCCCCCTCAGAGGGCTCATCTCCCCAGATCAGCAGGAACAGGTGCTCCATCCTACCCCAGCCTTTAGAGCCCTCAGGACCTCTATCATGGGAATATTCCCAAGGACAACATAGCAGGACATCTTCCTTCTCCCAAATGTGTTCCTTGGGTGAGTGGATCTCCCTGGGTCACCCCTACCCAAGCAGGAGAATATGAGGCTCCCATTATCTGGTAATAATGAGGTCCATCACAGTGATGGCAGCCGCTGCCACTGTTACTATGGGTCAGGCACTGGGCTAAGTATTTCATAATCATTACTTCATCCAGGACCCACAAATCCAGGAGGTAGATATTTTTATGCCCATTTTCTAGATTGGAAGACTGAGACTCCAAGAGTCTTGGTACATATCCAAAGCCACACAGAAGTGGAAGAGGCAGACAGGATAAGCATCTGGATGGTTGCACTGATGTCTTCCTGTCTTCCTGTCCCTTTGGGACCACTTGAGAGCTAGTGAAACAGAACCATGGGGGTGCAAGTTCTCTGGCTTCCTGACCCATGGTGCCCTTTGTTCTTCACAGAATGTCCTTCCTCAGCTCATCACCGACCCTCAGGGGCTGTGCTCTGCAGTCCTAGTGCAGAGCGAACACCTACTACCAGCAGTGGGGCATTGTAACCTCTGTCCTTGTCCACATGAGAGTGTAATGTGTCTCAGTGGGGAGCAATGCACTTAAAAAAAGGAAAGGGAAAGAGAAATCCCTTTATCAATTTTTACTTCAGTACATGCTGCCTTTATATCTTCTGAAGACAGTCCCAAGTGAAGGGGCTGCTTTGTAGCAAGAGACCCTTGGATTAGACTTCAGGAAGGACTTACAGCCATACTCTTGTAGACAGGAAGGGAATGTGGAGATAATGTGCTTCAACTCCCTCACTTGACGGATGAGGACTTGATGGCCAAAGAAGCTCATAACTTGTCCAGGGACATACGGAAACCACACAGATCCCAGGTCTGTCCCCCAACCCAGTGCTCCTTGTACCTGAAGGATAAGAATGATGTATGTTCAGGGAGTTACCTTCCATCTTTGCCAGGACAAGAGAGGGGGAGGTCAGGGAGGAAGCAATGAGGTGTGTCTGCCACCGCTGACCATCTGTGCAACCTCGGTCGGGTCCTCTCCACTTTCTGGGTCTCAGCTTTCTCGTCTATAGAACAGGGTTCCTGGGTAGGGCAGTGCTTCTTCCCCGGGCTGTACATGAGAATTCCTCTGGGAATTTTAAAAACCCAGAGGCTGAGGTGGGCCTCGATATTGATAATGTTTAAAAGCTCCCCAGATTTTCTAATACACAGCCAGGGGAGCAAACCACTGAACAAGGTGATTTCTAAAGTCCTTTGTAGCCATAATTTTCCCAGTTTCTCCAACTATTGAAGCTTAAACCATTTCCCAAAGTCCCACGGCCCAGTGAGTTCCTGCAGCTGCCCTCTCCCTGCCTGGGTCCCGGGCTCACCAAGCCCCCCTCTCTAGCCCTCACCACACCTCACTCAGCACTCAGCCTCGTGTGCCGCCTCCCTCAGCCTGTCCGTCCATAAGCCCCCAGGCACCAAGTGACAGGTTCCACTTATCACATCACACCGCCTGAAGGGCCAGCAGCAGTAGCCACGGGGCTGGAGATGCAAAACCCACACCAGGCCTAAACCACCACTCCTGCCTGCCTGGGGCCTCTGTTGCCTCCTTCACCTTCAGAATGCACACCCGCCTGGGACGAAGGGGCAGACCGAAGATACAGACTGATGACGGGTGGAGCCCGCGGGGTTGGGGAGGAGAGATGAGCAGGAGAAGTTGCATTACTTGAGCTGTCTCCTCATTCAGCATTCATTTATTAGCTTCAGCTTCCTGTAGATGTAAGGCCCGCCCTAAGGAGATTTGCATATTCATTTTATTTAACATGATTTATCATCATGCAGGGGAATGAATTTGGGGGCTGGGAGATGGAGCCCCATTTGTGAGCCATGGAGTTGTGCACAGATTGCTCAGGGCAGCATTGGAGGCCCCCACACACCCAGAGAAGGCTCCATGAGGACAGAGATGGGGGTGCATGCCATAGAGGCCCCCTCCCCCGCCGCCTTTCATCTGAACCTTTTATCTCTGCTGAGAACAGAACAAGGAACTCGGCCTTCAGAGGCATCCCCTCCCCTTCCAGACCTCCCCACCAGAAGTAACATCTACAAGCCCTTACACCTGCTCCATGAGGTAATAACATTATGATAGAGCCTAAGATTTGTTGAGCACCTATTATGCACTAAGCACTTATTGTGTGTTATTTCCTGTAAGCCTCACAATAATCCCTTGGGGCAGGGTTTCTTATTGCCTATCTGTAACTATAAGGAAACTGAAGCTCAGAGAGGTTGCCTATTTTCCCTAAAGTCACACAGCAAATAAAAGGTGGAGCTGGGGATCATACAGCCCATTGCTTTTTGCCCTTGCTCCCTCAAAGCCTCCTTTCATTGTGTATGTTTTCTTCCCCATAAATAACCACTTGTAATTGCTCATAACCATTTTTCTGTTGGAAAGATAAGGAGTGTGAGTATGGCCAACACAATCATGTACTGTGTTGCTCTATAAATGTATTTGGGCTCAATGGATGAAAGAAGCTGACAGTTCCTGATAACTGACTCCTCCCCTTCCAGCACCTTCCTGGTGACGCCTGACACGGGTTAAGTCCTGAACCTGGGACCTCTGGATGGCCTGAGTCATTCTGTAGCAACCCCTGTAAACATCATTAGTAGGCCCTGGCACTTAGCCAGATGAGAGGATCCCAATTTCTCAAGGTCATCTTGGCCACCTCTCTGCCTCCTGGACCTGGTGCATTTGCTCATTCATCACTGAGAATAATAGAGCTGGTGGTTAAAAGCTTGGGCCCTGGTGCAGCCTGCCTGGGTGCAAATCCCAGAGCTCCTGCTTATTATACACATCCTTGGAGATCTGGAAAATGGGGATAGTAATAGTGTCTGATTCACAAGCTGCCAAGAGGATTGTACAAGATAATGGGTGGGAAGTGCTTAAATCAGGGCCTGACACATAGGAAGTCCTCAATCGGTGTGTTATTACCCTAGACCAACTGGAAGTCCTTTCCTTATTTTTAAAAAATCTCAGGCGACTTCATGTATCTAATCAGTTACCACTTTCCAGAATCTACCAGGTCTCAAGACCAACCATGTCATGCCTCAGCCAAACCCTGTTTCTGTCCTGGACTCAGTCCCCTGAAGCCCAAGGCTGAGGGACAATGTCCTGGAACCCAGATGACCCTGATTCTGGACTCTAGGGTAGAGCTTTTTAGAAAGGATTTTTCTGTAAGTCACATCATAGCTGTCCCTAATTTTTTATCTTAGAATTTTCTGCTTCTGCAGAAGGTTGTAAAGATTTTGTTTTGGCCTTTGATTTTTCAAAGTGCTTTCCCTTATTAACTCATTTTATCTCCCTCGAAACTCTGTGTAGAAGGCAGGGCAGGGACTGTTGTACCCATTTCCTAAATGGGAAAACTGAAGTGTCAGATGTTTGTGCTGATGCCCTGCAGCAAAAGAGAAGGAAGTCACCCAGATTGCTGTTGAAAAGCCAGAATGTGACCTAGTTGTTTCAGTTTTTTCCCCCCCAATCAGGCCAATCAGGCATGGGGATAATCATCATGCCTTGTGCTACCGCATGTCCCCTCCCTCAGCTCCTGTGCGTCAGCAAGTGAGGGGTGTAGAGGGTGGCTGGAAGAGGGCAGGAGCCCTGGAATGTGGGTGCTAATGGGAAATGGCACACAGTGGGTGGATGTAGGAACTCTTCTGTTACTCATTCTGCAGGAAGGTCCCTGGGCTGGGGTAGGGATGCTGCAATGGGGCTGAGAAAAATTGCGTGGATCTCCTTAATCTCTGAGTAAGAAGGAGCTGGGGCCATTTCATACTTGGGCATCCTACCTGGCTTTGAAAACCAGACTTCTGAGAAAAAGGAAGGAAGGTCCCAGATGTCTCTTTAATTAGGCTCCTCCCAGCTCTACAAGCCCAGTATCTGTGTAAAGCAGGGCCTAGAAGTGTGGCAGGAGAGGGTGTCTCAACCTGAGGCTGGGCATGTGTACCTCGAAACCTGAGGGAGCCAACGGCCTCTTCAGGGAAGGGAGGGAGCATCAGTCCCACATGCTGGGTGGTGATGTCACTCTCTAGGGGAGGTATCTGCAGGAATACATGTGGAGAGGACACAAGCACCATGAGCAAAGGTGGGCCAACTCTGGGGGCTGCTGTTTAGACCAGTTTGGGTGAAGCAGAGGGTCTCAGTGAGGCCAAAATGAAAGATGAGCTTGGAGAGGGAAGCCTTGATCAGACTATAATGATGTCCAAGGTCCAGGAGGAAGTTGCCTTGGATGGAAAAGAGGAGCTGGTGGCAGTGTTTGAGGGGGAAAATGAGATGGGAGATCAGTGCTTAAGGCCAGTGACTTTCCAGGATTAGTTACAGGAGCAGGGCTGAAAGAGGAGAGGCCACTGCAATGATTAGCCATAGGGAGATACATTTTTTCAATTTTTTATATTAATTTTATTAGTCATATATGCATGCATTTAAAAATCAAATAGTAAAGCTAAGCTTATAATAAAAATAGCAGTGCCCTGTCTCATCCTTTCCCATTCCTGATTCCCACCCTGAGATAACCTTGTTCAATTTCCAATAGGTACCTTCTTAGTTCCAAATTGCATGTTTATACACTTTTCAGTTTTAGACATTATCTGTTGACTTTCAGCTGTGAAGGATGAGAACTGCACTTTTACACCACCCCCTACCTCATCTTTGCTACACACTTGCCACTCTTAATGTGCTCCACCCATCCTCCCAGCATAATTATATCCATCCTTTTAGCTCAAACAGCATTCAGTATATACAGCATTATAATTATGTAAATATTATTCACAGCTGAGCCACATAGTATACAGTACTGTCATTATATTTCCTCTGTAATTTTATTTCCTCTTTTGTTTTCTCTAGAATTAATAATTACCTCTTTTTTGTTCATTTGCTTAGTGTTCTATGAACCTATCATTCATCCATCCCTAAGTATTCTGACATAATTGAATACCTACTCTCAGTGTATCAAAAGTATATTGATTTTTAAAATTAGGTTTGTATTTTTCTTGACAACATTTTCCCTGGGGTGTCAGTCCTCTTGCTCCAATCTGGGCTGACTGTGCTCTGACTTCCTTGCTATTCTGGATGCTGAATAGCTAAAGAGGCCTGCTGTAGGGTAGGCATGGGGAAGGAGAGAGGAGTCACACTAAGAATATCTTGTCTCTCTCCTCTATTAGATCCCCTGCTACATGGATTCCCTATTATCCCCTATGTTGGTTTATGCCCTCATTTCAGTGGAGTACACCCTCCAGTAATTTCCTGAAAAATAATTATTGGAAATTCCTTTTTTTACTTTGAAAAATGTGTTTATTCTACACTCATGTGTGTTGATAGTTTGGCTGGGTATAGAACTCTAGAGTGAAAATTGTTCTCCTTATAATGTATAGTCTTTTTTCTTTGTGTTCTGGCTGTTAAGGACTTTGATGCCATTTTGATTCTTGATCCTTTGAATGCGGCCTTTTGTTTTCTCTCTGAAAGTCTCCAGGATTTTTTTTTTTTAATGCTCAGTGTTTTGAAACTTCATAGTTTTATGCTTCATTGTGGGGCCCTCTTCTGAAAACATAGCAGTCTCTTTCCCTCTGGAATCATGTCTTTAGATCCGGGAGTTTTCTTGTATTACTTCTTGGATAATTTCCTCTCCTTTATTTGCTCTGTTTCCTCACTCTGGAATCCCTATTCGTTGAGTGTTGGATCTTCTGATACAGTCTAATTTTCTTACTTTTCATTCCATTTTCCATCTCTTTGAGTTTTGTCCTACTTTGGAGGAGTTTCTTTGTCTTCCAACTCTTCTGTTAAGTTTTTAATTTCTACTAACTCTTCCTTTCTCTTGAAAGGTTATTTCAAAGATGCTGTCTTGTGTTGTCTCTCTAAGCATGTTAAAGATACTTGTTATTCCTTTTCACTGTTTTCCTCTCTCTGTCTTTCACATTAGAGGCTCTTCTCAAATATTTAGTGGGCCTTAGTTGTCTGTTCATATTTACGAGTGAGTTCACATTTAGCTGCCTGGAAGCTCTCTGTGTGTTATTACGACAGGGAAGGGTGGGGAGGGAGCTGCTAATTAACCAGTGGGCTTCACTATGGGATGATTAGGTGAGGATGTGGATGTTTCTTTGTGGGAACTCCAACATATTAATATTTGCATTTTTCTCTTGGGCTAGTTTTCCCATCTCCTTCATGGCAGTCAGTCTTCGGGAGAGGGGATGGCTAAAGAGGCCTGGTTGGAGACGGGAGTGAGTGGAGGGGATATGCAGCTTTTCACTTAGCCTCTGTGTTTTCAGTGCCTCAACCAGCTCCCAGCGTGTGTCTAGAGCCTAACTAATAGCCCCTCAGAAAGCAAACCTCCTATCTTCGGCAAGAGTTGGGGACAGCATCTGGGAGTCTTAACCACCCTTCTTAAACATTTGCAGCAGTCTTTCTGCTTTGAGCATTGCCTCATGTCTCCAGTTCCCCAGCTTTTCCAAGATTCTGAGATGCTGGCCAAAGTTGCAGCTTTCCCCATCTCCTAAGGCAATTTTCAGTTCATTCTGTTTCCAGGATTTTGTTGACACTTCTCATCTATTGTCACCGCCTCTCCTATTCTTTTTGCCCTTGTGGATTTATGCATTTTTAATTCCTATATTGGCATTTTAGTGAGGGGTTGGGACAAAAACAGAAACAATTGGATGTGTTCAGTTGGCCACGTTTAACAGGAAGTCCTGATTCTGTTAAAACATTTATTGAATACCTTCTGTGTGCAAGTGCTAGGACTTCAGAGGTGGCCAAGATAAGGGAAGGGGAAGGATTTGAGGCATGTTGAAGGAAGAATTGACAGGCCCTGGTGATTGACGAGGAGTGGGAGACAAGAGAGGGGCATGTCCAAGATCACTCCAGCAGGTGAAGATACCAGAACTCAGGAGGTCAGGATGGGCTTTAAGCACTTTGGTGGAGGTCTTCCTGGGATTCAGAATAGGCAGTACAGCTAGAGGCTGAGAAGGAGGAGGGGCTCAGAGATGGGAGAGCACTAAGCTAGCTCCATGGAGATGTGGAACAGCTGAGGAGGCCAGCCCAGCCCAGGGAAAGTGCTCAAACCATGTCAGGGTGTGTGAGACTTGGGGCTCAGCCCTTTGGGGCTCCTTCTGCCCACACTGCTGACATCTCCACCTGATAGTCTGCCTGGCACTCAGACAGAACTAGCACCTCTTAGAGTCCAGTGCACATCATCCGAGAGAGCAGACACTGGTCCAAAGAAGAGATGCTGTGAAATGATCTCTTCCTGACTCCTCCTCAGGGAGAGATGCTGGACCACGTGTGTACACATGTGGGTGTGTGTACACACAGAGTGCCCTCTCCCCAGTTAGAACAGGGTGACCTGAGACATGCACGGAGGCCTGGTGGGCACCTGCCTCTCCTGGTTCTCCTCCCTGCACCATTTCTCTCTTTGGACCCTGCTCTCAGCTGGTGTCCACACAAGCCTTCTTGCCTATTTGAGAAAGAAATGCAGCCCACATCTCCATAGACCCCATTTCTCCTCCCCCATAAGTTGGAAGGCCACAAAGCCTCCCAAACTTTACACACTCCCTGAGCACCAGCACCCCAGTAGGGCTCCGGCTCCAGAGTCATGAGTGAAGAGGTACCTCTTTGGCATCAGTGGAAACCAAAGCACAGGGGCCTCCACTTTGCCCTGGCGCATCCTGGTCAGAAAGATCTTTACTTCTGACTTAAATTCTTCTTGTCACAGTGGGAGCCCATTTCCTTATGCCCAGTGAAATTGTGCACATTTTGAGATCCCTGCTTCCTTCTGAACTTCTCTTTGGGCTAAAGCTTCCCACCAACCCTCTCTTCTCTAGTCCGGACAGCCTGAATCCCCCGGCTTCCAGCCCTGTGTCATCCCCAGCCCTTTCAGAGAGGGAATGAACCAGTCCCGCTTGAGCAGGGGCCCTGAGCTCACACTACACCCTCATCTCCAGGGTCCCCAAGGCCTGGGACACAGAGGTGACCTGAATTTCAATCCTGCTCCCACCCCTTACCAGCTGTGTGACTTTGGACAAGTTACTTTATTTCTCTGAGCTTCCATTTCCCCCATCTGGGAAGAGGAAGTAATGAGATAAGACGTTTAAAAATGCTGACAGATAGAGGGTTGAATCCCCTCCCTGCCCCCGCCCCCGCCCCACCTCAGGGACCAGCAGCCCAGCCTCTGAGCCACAAGCTCAGTCCAGGAGGGTCTATTCCCAGCTCAGATCTACCGAGGTGCCCGCACCTTGTCAGAACTCCATCTGTCAGGAATTTATTACTAATGCATTTTATAACAGGCTTTATAATAAGATATTAAAGACTGTGGCGGCATCTAGCAAGCATTCCATAAATATTAATAACGCCTTTAGAGATGGCACCTACGGTGGAAACGGTCGGGCTCGTTCCGAGGTTTGGCAGAGGGTTGAGAATAAATCTAACAGGCGGGGAAGCGGGGGTACACTGTGAGGATGGGGGGATATAGTGTGCTTTTTCTTTCTCCTATCTTCCTTTCTCTTGCTGCTTTGAATTTTTATCTTCTTTTCCTTTGTTCACAACTTTTCCTCTGTAATGTCTCTTTTGCTCCCTTAAGTTTTTCTCTCCTTTCTCCCCAACTTTCTTCCTTCTCTCTTCTCTCACAAACTCTGTTCCCTCTCATCCCCATTCCCCTTTGGCCCCCAATTCCACCCTCTCTACCACCCCCTCCTCTTTATCTTTGTCCCCCTGTGGTCTTCCCTCTGCCTTCCGCCTTCTCTCCTTTCCCCTTTCTTTACGTTCTCTTCATCTCTCTTTTCTCTGGCCTCCCATTCTGCCTCTCTCTGACTTCCCCCTTCCTCCCTCACTGCCCACGCACCCCTCTACCCATTCCAGGGAGCACCCCGAGCCACCTCTGTCGAAGCCCAGAGTGTAATGTGAGTCATACCACATGTGAGAAGTGAGCTATTTATCATTATTATTAACGAACAAGATCCCTTGCACGGTAGAACTTTGCCAGAGTCTATTCCCTTGTCAATTCAGGAGTAGCAAAAAGATTTATTTGTCTCTGAATTGCACAGGGTGGCCCATTTACAGCAGGTCCATCAGAAGTGATGTGGAGCTTAAATGGAAGCTGGAAAAGGCAAGGGCCTGCCCTGTCTGCGACCTGCAGGGAATGGGCCCTGCGCTGAGACGGGCAACCTAGCAGGTGCAAGGGGTTTGCAGGGGATGATGCCCGATCACACTTCCCAGCCCCCCTGGAGGTCTGGGTGGTGCATTTAGGGAGATTTCCCTTGAAATGGCTAAGAAGCTGTGAGGAATTGGACAGGACTGGGCAGGGGGCACCATGGGGAAAGGGGCTTTGGAAGCAGAACTGGGACAGAGAAGTGTGCTAAGAGACCTGTCTGAGAAACAGGGGTAATCACGTTCCATGGGACCTTTCCTCCAAAGACCAACTGCTCCTTTCCAGCAAGAAGGTGGACCCAGAGCCATATTCCACAATGAATATGTGGAGAGAAGTTGCCCTAGAGTGGGGCAACCCGACCCCCAGCCAAAATGGACCTCTTGGCCCTGCCTCCATGGCCCAGACCCACATGGCGATAATTCTGTAGACCCCGAACTCCAAGCCCAGACACCAGAAGGGTGCTTTCTCCCTGGTCTCCTGTCTCTAGGAAGGCAGAGCCTGACTCTGTGGGGCATCTCTCCTCCAGGCCTGTCCTGGCTGATTGTATCAAACCCACAATCAAGCTGTCCCCTGCCCACCCCTGCCACTGCACATGCACGCTGATCATTGCAGGGACCTGAGCGGATTTGCATGTTAAAGGAGTGTCTGGGGACACTTAAAAAGAAGCAGGAGCCGGCATTCATCCATCCAGGCTGCTTTCTTCTCCCCACATTACTTTCTGTGCCCTCAGGAGTCAGGAGCGCTGGCCATGAGCTTTGTCTTCTGCAGCCCAGCCGTGGGCGTCAAAGGGGCCAAATCCCAGCAGGCGAGGGGCAGGGTGAGCCTGGGGCAGAGCTGTGGGGATGAGGAGGCCCTGCCTGTGGCTGGATGCATTCTGAGGGTACCTGGTGGGGAGCAAAAAGCTGAGACCCACACAGGCCAGAGTGAGTCAGGGGTACTCACAGGAAGGACAGCACAAGTATGTCTCAGCACCACAGACAGGACGGGAGGGGAGGGCCAGACAGGGCCTATGAAGGCCAAGGCAGGAGAGGCCCTGCTAGCCCCGTGTCTCTGCTTTTCTGCCTCACTGTGCTCCATTCTCACTGCAGATGGGCTTCCCTGCCACCCTGTAACTTTGGCTTCTGTGTGGCCTTGGGCCTGTCACAGTGCCCACTCCAGCCCTAACCAGGTAGCAAGAATCTTTTTTCAGTTCCCCGCAGAAAACTGATTTAACTTCCAAGGCCCCATCTGATTGGCCTGCTTGAGTCAGGTGGTTACCCCTGGACCAATCACATGTGGCCTGAGTCTGAAGTCCCTTGGTACAAACATGGCCACCTAGGTCCATCCCTTGAGCAGAGCTGTGGGTACAGAGAGCATCTCTAGTTGAGAGGAGGGTGGACAGGGAAGCAGTGGTTGGCATCTCTGGGTGGGGTGAAAAAAAGCACTTATATATGAGTCAAGGTACCAGATTTCCAGTCACGGCTCTACCATTAACCACCTGTGAGACCAAGAATAAGGCATGCCCCCTCACTTTTCCCATCTATAGAATGGGGAGGCTGGGCTGGATAATCTCCAAGGTTCCTTCCAGCTCCTTCACTCAAGCCATCCCTGAGTGGTAGGTGGTCAGGCCTGGCCTCCGTACTCAGGAGCTTCCTTGGCCTGCAGGCACCCCTCCCACCCCTGCCTCAGATCCCACCCTTCCTCTCACACTCTCCAAACCTGCTTTGGAGGGTCTTCAGAGCCTCTCCCATCCTGACCCTGTCTGCAGCAGCCATGAACCAATCAAAAGAGATGTTCTGTTTCTGATTTTAAAATGCTCCTTTGTCTAAATTCATGATGAAGAGATTGATTGGCTGTTTATAATGTTTCTAATACCCCTCCTTTAAAAAGGGCTCATCTCACACTGCCTTGATGGTATTTTATTACCTTAATAATAATTGCAACGACCATTTGTTGAATGTTGCTCAATATTGCCATGTTCCTGGCTCCGCGAGAGGCTTTTTATTTTTTTCACACCTTATCTCATGTAATTCTTTCTCAGAACCCTAGGAGGTAGGTACTGGTAACAGCTCCATTTTTACATTTTCCTTTACATGGGGAAACTGAGAGCCAAAAAGAGTAAGTTTGACAGTGTACGTCCAAGGTCTCTAGCCAGTAAGTTGGAAGGCTGGGACTCAGACTTAGGGTGTCTGACTCAGAGCCCACACTCTGAGCCACCAAGTTTTATTGTCTGCAGTACACTTGGAAATCCAAATGCACCTGGACCCATAGAGGAAATCTGCTTGCATTGAGGGGGTAGACCTGTGAGCACATCTGCACATTTCCATGAAACAGCAGTGGGTGCTCAGAGAAGTCCCCGGTGTATGTGCTGATGAGGGCCCCCCATTTCCCTCATAGAGCATGGCGCCCAGGACCTGAAATGCAGAAAGTCAGCATTCTTTTCTCTCCAATGGCTTGTCCCTTCTAAGTATATAAATGGCTCTTCACCAGGCCTTTTTAAAATCTTTTTTAAGTTATGCAGAAATTAAATGGGTTTTCACTGCAGGGCATGAAACATAATCCAAGAAGGTCAGACTCAGGACCATCCCTTCTTTTTCCTTTTTCTGTCTTCTTGGATCTTGCTCTTAAATCCTCTGATCAGATGCCCAGAGAGCCTTCGCCCCGGACCATGCGTATGGATGGGTGAAATGTCCTCTCCTTCCTGAGGCAGGGGGCTGGAGAGCTGACATTCTCATGGGAGCCATCTCTCTCCTCTGGGTACAGGCTCCATGTGGGGCGTGCTCTGAAGTGCTGGCTGTCTAGCTGCCTCACAGGGGTCTGTGGCTCTGAAATCAGAACATGTCCATCCCTCTCGTGGCAGGAACCACAGGCCCCGATGGCGTGTCTGTTCTGGAGCGACTCAGGCACTCGTGTGTGACATACATGCTGAATCTACAGAGGGGGTGGGGTGGGGGGGCAGAGAGAGAGAGAGCTGTGGGTTAGCTGAGAACCTCATAAAGAGCGCCTCAAGACCAGTGCCACTGTAGTGACATGTTGGGGTGAAGGCTGGCTTCACTGAGCCCAGTGCCCAGGGAATTCAGTTTTTGGGGTTTTGCATGTGGTGGCTTGGAGTAGGTACTTGCAGACTGCCCGTATCCGTCAGGGTCCCCCAGGAAACAGTTCATCTCAGAGAGTTCCAATAAAGGCATTTCAGTGAAGGGACAACTTCCAGAGGGAGTGCTGGACTAGGGGGATATTAAGTGATGCTGAGGCACCAGAGACGAGCAGCACTGGGAAGCTGCTTCTATTCCTGGGGCCGCAGGGGCAAGAGAAGGGGATAGAGCCCACCAAAAGCTGAGACCAGGGAGGAGGGGTTGCTGGGCTGGAGCTGGAGGGATTGGGGAAGTAATACCCCAAACTCTTTTTCCTCCTGCCTCCTCCCCAAACTCTGAGCTCCTACCAGCACCTGCCATTGGCAGAAGCCTGCCAGCGAGGAAGCCTGTGGAATACAATTCATTGAGGCCACCCTGGAGTGAGGAGAAGAGGGAGGTCATAGCAGTGCAGAGTACTCAGTGGATCTGAGGGAGCACAGACAGGGATTGCCCAGTGCAGGATCATTAATGTTTCCTCCCTGCCCTACCCTTGAAGGCATTCTTGTCTGCCGTCATCCAGAAGGCACTCAGACAATAAAACCGCAACGGTCAGCTTCTGAGCACTTATTACTGTACGCTGGGACGTTTACGCTCGTGAGCTTATGTACTCTTCACACTGACATTATGAGGTGTTACTAACTTCAATGTACAGAGAAGGGATTAAGGATCAGAGGGATTAAGTAACTAGCCCAAAGACACAACAGTGAGGCTCGGGTCCCAACTTACGCATTCTGCCCCCTTGCACACTTGACTCTCTTTTGAAGGGAAAGAGAGCATCTGTTTCCCAAGCTGTTGAGCTAAGTAGGGTAGGCCTAGCAAAGGGAAAGCAGGTTCAGAAGCCCAGAAGTGGGAGGGAGCCTGCTGGGTTGGAGAAGTACAAATAGCTCTACCTGCCAGGAAATAGTAAACTGATAAAAAAAGATACTACATGTGATCTTAGCCAGAAAGCAATACCTGCCAGGAAATAAAGTGTGAAGGAGGAGACAGGGCCAGACCACGAGGGCCGGTGTCCTATGCAGAGGTATGGAGGAGAAGGGCCTCCCTTGTCTGCCCCAGTCTCAGTGCCAGTTGGAGAAGGACAGATTATGAGCCTGTCCTTTCATCCTGACATTTGCCTGGTGATGAGGGAGAGGCAGCACACTCAGAGAGAAACAGAGGCAGCTCCGTGGCATTGTCCCCTGGAGGCCCTTTCCAGCCTGACCTGGGGCCTTACAAAGAACACCCTTGCCTCAAGCAGGTAGTCCCAGGGAAGGGCTACCAGCGTGCCGGAGACTGTTCCCCAAAGAAAGAAACTGTTCAAGGCAGTGACACAGGGCACAGGTCATGGCCAGCAGCATGGAGAGGGACAGCCATGTGGATGCCCTCCTTGGAAGGAGCCCTGCAGGTGTGAGAAGCGATCCAGTCATTGTCCCAGTGTAAAAAGATCACAGAGGACCAGGAACGTTGTCTCTGCCCTCAGAGAACTGACAGGCCAACCCCACACTCCTGGCTAGGAGGTACCACCCAAGCTGACAGTTGACCTCAGCATCATACAGAAGAGTTAGGGAAAGAACCACCATCGATGTTTAGAGGAGTGTTAGCAGAGTTTAAGAGCATGGGCTTAGAGTTAACTACACCTGAATTCAAGGCATTCTTTGCCACTGCCTAGCTATGTGATTTTGGTGAGTTGCTTAACCTCTATGAGCCTCAATTTCCTTTTTGAAAACAATGTAATAGCTACCACCTGAAAAGCTACTTGTTACAGAGCTGATAGGCGTAGCCCACAGCACAGACATGGCACATACAGTCAATCAGTCAACGGGAGCGGGGATTGTTTCTTCCTTTTTGTCTCCAGGCAGAGCCTCACTAGACTGCTCCTCTTCAGTTGAGTCCAGAGCTCAGTAAGTCAGTAATAAATTTACTCACCTAGCATTTTGCAGGCGTGGCTTACATGGTTTTGGTGGGCACGGCAGTGATGAGAGCTGACAATTGGGCAGAAGATGCAAACAGATACTTAAAATACGATGCACTATCATAGAGCTTCATTCATGTCTTCAGAAAGGATGTTTACTGGACACCTGCCATGTGCCAGGCACCATGTAGGCAAGGCAGATAGAGCTTCCATGGAGCACATGCGCTATGAGAGAAGATGGGCACTAACCAGGGAATTAGGGAAGAAATGTGGGTGATGAAAAATTCCAGGGTGCTGTGGGACTCTGAATATAAACAATGGCAAGGAGTGGGGGCATGGTAGGGGCTGACCTGCCTCAGGGGTTTGAAAGGCCTCCGTGTAGAAGTCAAATCTATTTAGAGACCGAAAGTCATAAAGGGGGAGGGGTTTATACACAGTGTCTAGCAGAGGGAATCATGGAAGGCTCCCAAAATGGGGTGACAGTTAAGTGCGCCTCATGGGTCTTTCTGGTGGCAGGCTGCCATGGCCCAGGGATGGCATGTGGATGCCCCACCCCAGGGCAAACCAGGTAATCTCTGTGGGCCAGGAAGAGCCCCCAAGCCCTCTGCCACATCCCCATACCACACTCCTCCCAGCCCCCTGCCCTTGGAACCTCCATCCCGGGTGCGCTCCAGAGCAGCTCGGGCCTGAGGCTTGAGCAGCGAAGGGGCACCTGACAGAGGAAGCAAAGCCACCAAGAAACGGGGGTTCGGGGACCAGAAGGCCCTCACCCAGAACTCCAGGACGAGCAGATCATCTTTGGAACTGGTGCTGTTACAGCCACCAGGAGGCCAGCAAAAAATGAAAAAAAAAAAAAGATATTGCATTTTAAATTACTCTGAACCCTCTTAGAATAAAAATGACAAAGCCATGGGTCTTGTTGGCTGGAGTCCGTGGTTAATGGGTTTTGGGGAAATAGTCACTGATTGAGGCAGCTGCTCCAAGCTCCAGCTCACCCTTTTATTTGCTTTGCTTCACCCCCCAGAACACACCAGTGGGGACACCCATCTTCATCGTGAACGCCACGGATCCCGACCTGGGTGCAGGCGGCAGCGTCCTCTACTCCTTCCAGCCCCCCTCCCAGTTCTTTGCCATCGACAGTGCACGCGGCATTGTCACAGTGATCCGGGAGCTGGACTACGAGACCACGCAGGCCTACCAGCTCACCGTCAACGCCACGGTGAGTTACTGCGCTGAGGCCCCAGGCAACCAGATGCCTGCCTCCTCCCACCCTCAAAGAGAGCAATGGAACATCATCCCCGTTCCCTGCTAGTCAAGGCTTCTAATGGTGTTGCTGGCGATCATAATAATAATAACAACTGATGTTACTGAGGGTCCATGCTGTTTTCTTGGCACTGTGCTGAGCACTCAAATTGTGTCTGTTAAACCTCCAACAGCCCTGTATCATAAGTAGTATTAAGATACCCACTTTATAGTTGACGAAACTGAGGCACAGGAGCCATTCAGTGACTTGCCCTTGGTCACCCAGCAGTTGGACTTCAGAGCCTGCACTGTAATCCCACAGAGCATGCCAAGTGCAGGGTGTCCTCTCGCTCTCTGGGACACAGGACAGAGATGTCAACCCAGCTGTGTCCTGACACCACCCAACATGCAGGAGCCAGAGGGTCCAGGTCCCCTGACCGCTACTCTAGAGTGGTGACTCTTACGCAGAAGGGAGCATCCGTCTGTGCTGAGCACCGTGCGGGGTCCTGGGAATTCCAGGATAAGTTAGTCAGGAGAGGGCGGTGGGAGAGGAATAATGATCCCATTTTATGGCTGGCACTGTTGAGACTCACCAGCTGATGAGCAGTGGGCAGCAAGAGCCCAAACCCAGGCTGTCTGAACCCCTCGTCCAGTACCCCATGGCCAGGAGTCTCTGAGTCTCCAGGACACCACAGGTGTGTGGCCTCTGTCACCAGCTGTTATTGAGGGCCTGAGGGACAGGCAGGCCACACCCTCAGTAGGGTTCTACCTCTCACTCTCGTCTTCCCTGCTCCTGGCCACTGCCTCCAAGCACAGCTGGAGCCTTCAGCTGGCAGCAGGGTGAAAGCTGACATATTTGTCCCTTAGATTTTTTTTTACAAAGCCCAGGTCAACAGGGAAACAAATTACAGGAGTCCCTCTGACCCTCCAGGACCCATTAGTCTGACACACAGCATCCACCGCCTGGCCCCCGTCACTGCCGCAGGGGCTGCCGCTAGTGCTGTGGTCTCCACTTGGCAGGTCACAGAGCCTAGATCCCAGGGGAAGACACAAGGGTCCAGTTTGAAAGATGCGTTTCCCCTAGGATGGGGCAAGATCCAGGGAGACACCAAGAACCCAGAAATGCAAACTTTTTCTTTGGACCTGGTCCAGCAGCTCCTGGGGAAGCCAGTACAGATGACACCCACGTTCCTTCCTTCTCCCCTCGTGGAGCGTTAGTTGCCTGGGAGGACGTGTGTGCTGCTATTTGTAAAACTGACTTCTGGGATCAAGGGGATTTACAAGGGTGGAATTTACCTTTTATGCACATCTGTACCCTTCCACGCTCTCTTGCACACACACTGGGGGTGATGCCCCTCCCACTACTCTCCATTTGCACATCCCTGGGCCCAGAAATGCAGAGATACTTTCTCTCTTTCTCACTATGAACTTGTCCCTGTGGGATAATTTCCACCTACCATAAAAGTGGCTTTGGGCCAGTGGGGAAGAGACCAGAGCTGGGCACAGGCAGGAATCTGGGTGGTCTAGCCTAGCAAGAGGCCTGGGCTCAAGCTGGGATGGTGAATGCAGTTAAATTGCTGTTATTCTTCCAGCCATCAGGCCTTGGAGCAGTAGAGCAGGAGGGGCCCTAGAACTTCCTTAGGTCTCAGTGGCTCCCCCACCTGATGCACAAGTCCCTCTCAGGGCTGGCGCTGTGCCTCAGGGCTGGTGCTGTACCCTTGGCCGCGGGACATTACCCCAAGGAGATTCTCCTGTGAGACATCTCAGGGACCAGTGTGGGTCCCCAGCCCTCACTGGGTGGGTAGCAGGTGGGAACTTGTGAGGACTCCCCTGGGAGTAAGCTGCTTAGGGCTGTAGGTGCCAGAGTAACAGGTGCCTGTCCGGCAGGATAAGCCATGGAGTCTGGGGTGGGCTAGACAGGGGCATCCTTGGCAGGAGCTAGACTGCAGCCACAGGTATGGGACAGGGAGGGTAGGTGCCAGGCTGGACCAAGCCAGCTGCCTACAGAAGCCTGGTAATGGCAAATCAGAACTACTGGCATCCCTGACCCAAGAGGTCAAGGGACTTCCTACCAGGCCTCCCCCTCTGGCCTTGTCTGCCTGGTGGTCATTCTGGTGCCTAGCTGAGCACTCTCACCATGGGCAGTCCCCAAGTCTGGGCTGTGGGCCCCATTGTCTTGGAGGCTGCAAGGCTGTCTCTGCTGTGGTCCCTCTGCCCAGCTCCCCCCACACCCCCAGACTCTCCCCTCCCTTGCTGCACCCACGACGCACCCCCCAAAGCCCCTCCCCCCTCTCCTTGGCTGCCCCTGAGGACTCTTAAGGACAACCAGCCCTTCTTCTCCTTCAGAGGCTCTGTAGCTCTCTCTCTGGAGAGCAGAAGCAGGCACTGGCCTTGTTGTAAGGTGGGGAATGCCTTGCATTGTTCAGATCACCCAGCCAGATCAAGGGAGACCTAACCCAAGGACAGTCCTCTTTAAATCCCACACCAAAGAATTTATAAGCCCGAGTCCATAGAGGTCATTCCAGTGAGTCCCTTCATCTCACAGAATAGGAAATTAAGACTCCAAAATGGAAGAGAACTTTTTCAAGGTGACCTAGCAAGTCAGCCACGGGGCTGATGTTAGGACCCCAGATCAAGACAGGGCAGGTTTTTATGTCAAAAGGACCTGAGTTTGAGTCCTGGCTATACATTTAACAGTTGTGACTGGGGGCAAGTTACTTAACCTCTCTGGTCTCTGTTAAATCTGAATAATGGGCACATAATACCTATGAAAGCAAATGAGGTATCTAGCATGGTGCCTGGGATATAATCTGTATTGAGCATGTAGTTTCTATTCTTGTTGGCTATTGTTATTCAGTAGCAGAGCTATCTAAACAGTTTATCACGTTTAGGGTAATAGAAGATGGATTTTGGGTTTTCTTTCTTGGTGAGCTTTCATAGGACCACCTTTCCATCTGGGAAGGTTTAAACATTGCCTGCCTGGCCACATGGCCTGCATGACCTCTCAGGATTCCTTCCCAGAGTCCCCCAAGTGTCACAGGCCCTGGAGCACCCCCTGCTGGTTCTACCAAAAAAGTTGCTTGACCAGTAAACTCAGTGCAGAGCAGGCTGCAGGTCCCAGAGTAGACCCCTCTGCCGTCAAAGGGCCCTTCTTCTGAAAAATCCCCATCCCAGTCAATTCCCTTGCTGCCCTTGCATGAGAGGGGGCAGGAAATGGGCATGGAGAGGGGTCCCCTGCCTGAATCCAGAGAAGGAGCTAAGGGCAGCACCGTCCCTTTGCCCCAAGCCCACCATCCCACCCATCAGATGTGCGGGGTGGTCAGGCCTAGGCCAGGCCAGAGGCAAGAGATGTGGCTCTGCCCCAGCCCTGCTTTGTGACAGTGGATAAACCATCTGCCACTGGGCCTTGAGGGCACTGTTTGTGGATCCCTGCGAGTTCTTAGAGTTCTTGAACTTCTGTGCTAATGCCCTTACCCATGGGAGTGTGGGAGCACATGTGTACATGTTTGCACACCTTTGTGCACATGGGTGTCGTGTGTGTGCATG
Source organism: Camelus dromedarius (assembly GCF_036321535.1). Lineage (NCBI taxonomy): Eukaryota > Metazoa > Chordata > Mammalia > Artiodactyla > Camelidae > Camelus > Camelus dromedarius. Next base: position 32,490,243 of record NC_087443.1, on the reverse strand, counting down.
TGTGCACACGTCCACAACATCACTTAACCTAAGGCTACGTATCTTTGTCCACTAAGGATCAAGACAAAACCAGGCCTCTGTCCACGCTGGCCAACTTGGCCATCATCATCACAGACGTCCAGGACATGGACCCCATCTTCATCAACCTGCCTTACAGCACCAACATCTATGAGCACTCTCCTCCGGTAAGACCCTCCCCAGCCCTGGTGAGACTTCCCACTGCACTTCTGGTAGGGATGGGGGCCCTGTTTGGTAGGACAGACTCCTTGGCGTTTTCTACTCCCCCGAACCCCCATATGTGGCAATGATGACTGTCCCAGCACAGTGAAAATCCAACCCCTCTTGTACCATACCTCACCTCCTCACCTTCTCATTCCATCCCTGGAGGGGTCCAAGTGCCAAAGAGCAAAGACTGGCTAGTGCCAGTGAAGGGGGGCAGTTCAGAAGGATTCATGTGGAATGATGGGGATGCCCATGGAAAATCTGGCCTGGGCTGGAGAGTGGACTTGGACTCAGCAAGGCTCACCAAAATATCAGTGGGGCTCAGCCCTGCCCACCATGGGTCCATCGGTCAGCCTGTGTCTCTCGACCAACCAATGCTGTCCAAGGTGGCAGCCACTGCCCTCCACCCCGCAGGCCCTCTCAGGCTGGGCTCCTCCCAGAGAGCCCACAGCTCCAACTGCCCCTCCTAACTGCCCAGGTTCTGGGTTTCTCAAGGCCATGTTTTCAAGAGAGACACCTGATTGGCCATGCTCGTGATTTTGTACCATGTCCCAAGGTCATAGGTCACCAGCCAGACTGTAGATTGGCACCTCATAGGGATGTGTCCACAGGCTTCCCTGGACCAGGAAGCCTGCCCTCCAGTTTGGGACTGTGATCTGTCCTGACTGTTGGCTGCTTCCAAGCATCGTGCTGCAGTCTCCAGGTGTGAGGGGGTAGCCACTTCCTTCTTGGGGCCACTTGGGGCCTGGAGGCTCCAACAAGCAAGATGCTTTTTGGCCTCTTGTTGCAGGTGTCTGAAGCTGTTTCAAGGGAAGAGGGGTACCTCTGAATGTCCACACCCCAGCCCTCTCTTTCTTGGTGGTCCATGGACAGCAGGAGCTCTAGCTGTTGAGACTGAGGGCTACCGCCCCACAAAACATCTTTGCTAAGCCCACGTGCTCTTGGCCCCAACCTTTCAGATGAGGTGGACCCTTCCATCCTGCCCCTGGCCATCCCCTTCTTAGCGCTCAGTGATCTTGTCTGGCTTACCCTCAGCTTCTCTGCTGGACTGAGAAGGTAGTGCTGTAGGAAGAGGGGTCTGCTGTGGACATAGCACACCGTGTAGCTCGGGAAGTGATTATGGAATGAATAAACAAATGCCCTGCTCAGGCCAACCTTCTCACTATCCTGTCATCCTCATCACCCCTCGTGATTGCTCCCATCACCCATCTCTTGGTTTCCAGCTCACTGACAATCTTTAGAATTTTTTTCCTGGCTTCATCCTCCATGGCCCACAGGCATAGTCATCTCTCTCCTCTCAATTTTGGTTGAGTTCACTCTCTATGCAGCATAACTTACCACTGAATTGTAGCCACACCTATAATGTTCAGTGATGTGTAAGTGGGTTACTTTGGGGCTCCCAGTCATCCAGGTGCCTGAGTCTTTGGGGCCTGGTCTCACACCTTCCATGGGCCTCCCAAGGCACTGTGCCCAGGGCTGACTGCAGGGAATATGGGCAAAGCCAGCTTGTTGATTGAAGTGAGGACATGCTGGTGGTGGGGCAGCCAGGGGAGCTCGGTGCAGGTCTCTGCACTGCTGTGCTCTTGCTTGGCCAAATCACACAACCTACTGACTGCTTCCTCCTTGGGAAACTGGGGCTAAGGCTGTCTTAATAGTGCCTCCCTGGCCTGTGGGTATTAGAGATTGGCGCACCTAGCAATGCCAGCATTAGCAGGCTAGTAAACAGTGGTTGCGTATTTGGATTGGGCTAGGGGTCCCAGCTTCAGCCTCATCTCAGAGTCTTGGTAGTCAGCCAGAGGGCTGTTGGTGTGCATGTGCTCCCAGACCCTTCAGTTTGTCTTGTCTTTTCCTGGCATCCGTGTATCGTAGCAGAGTAATACTAAGTCAAACATTGCTACATGTGTTCCTTTCAGATCGGCAGGTTTTTTTTTAATTGAAGTATAGTCAATTTACAATGTTGTATTAATTTCTGATGTATAGCATGATGATTCATTTACACACATTTTATATATATATATTCCTTTTCATATTCTTTTTCATTTTAGGCCATTATAAGGTATTAAATATAGTTCCATGTGCTGTACAGTAGGACCTTGTTATTTATCTATTTTATATATAGTAGTTAGTATCTGCAAATCCTGAACTCCCAATTTATCCCTTCCCACTCCTTTTCCCATCTGGTGACCATAAGTTTGTTTTCTATGTCTGTAAGTCTGTCTCTCTTTTGTAAAAAAGTTCATTTGTGTCCTTTTTTTTTTTTAAGATTTCGCATATAAGTGATATAGTATTTTTCTTTCTCTTTCTGGTTTACTTCGCTTAGTATGACAATCTCCAGGTCCACCCATGTTGTTGCAAATGGCATTGTTTTATTTTTTAAGGCTGAGTAGTATTCCATCATGTGTGTGTGTGTGTGTGTGTGTGTGTGTATGTATGTGTGTATATCACAATTTCTTTTTTTTAAATTTACATTCTTTTTTAATTGAAGTATAGTCAGTTTACAATGTGTCAATTTCTGGTGTACAGCATAATGTTTCAGTCATACATACACATACATAAATTTGTTTTCATATTCTTTTTCATTAGAGGTTACTACAAGATATTGAATATAGTTTCCTCTGCTATATAGTAGAAACTTGTTGTTTATCTGTTTTATGCATAGTAGTTAGTATCTGCTAGTCTCAAATTCCCAATTTATTCATTCCTTCGAGGCCACTAACACCAATGCCTGGGTCGCTCCCAGGGAGCCAGTCTGAGTCCCGCCACTTGGGTCATGTGACCAGGCTTGAGGGAGCCAGACAAGGAAGTAAGCTGAAAGTTTCGGGCTCTCTCAGTGCCCACGGAATCACTTCAGTGTCCACACACCTCTGACTCCCTCTGCCTCCACGCTTGAAAATTTTCACATCTCTTGCACTTCTCATACACCCAGAGCCTGGTTTTTCCCTGCTTCTAATCAGTTTCCGTGCCTTGATCCAGGCCCTCCATGTTTCTTTACAGTGTGGAACTCTGATTTAACGCAGTGCTTCCCTGGCCAGGCCAAGGCTGAGGAGCCCCAGCGCGGCCTGGTCAGCCCCCAGGGCCGGGGCACCCAGGCATCCCTCAACCCAGGCCTGCCTCTGCTGGCCTGGGGCCTCATCCGGACCCTCGCCCTCTCTCCCTCGCTTCCCCTCTTTATCTGCGGCTCCCAGCATGTATGCCTGCCTCTATCAGTGTATCAGGCCAGCATGCCTCATCTAAAGTGTATATATTACCTAATAAAATCCTTCTTATTTGGGATTATTGCATCAAATTTTAATTTCCTCACTCGAGCAGCAGCATGTCGGCCTGCCCGTCAGTGAAGGACCGATAGAAGGTGAAAAGAGTGGATAAACTGCACAAATTACTGCCAGCCGATGCTTATCAGCCCTTTGACTGGAATTGACTGGAATTAAGGACTGAGAAATAGGATTTTCTGCCTCAGAATCTGCTGTGGCAGCTCTTGTCGGAAGTCCCCTTCAGCCCCCACCGGCCTCCTCCCCACAAGGGTGCCTCCTACTCCTGAAGCAAACTGCACGTCCACCTTTCAAGTCCTTAATCCTGTCATGGAAATAGTGGGGCAGGGAGGCAGCTGGGCTGGCAGGGAAGAGGTGGACCGGGCCCCCCAAGGCTCCAGCTTTAGCCACTCTCCTGGCCAGCTTCATTGGAAGGAGGCAGCCACAGGAGGGAGAGCAATCCCAGCTCCTCTCGACTCTGCCCCGACTTCCCTTCTGGTACCCAAGCCTCAGAGGCTGGGGATGCCTGGCACCCCTTACCCACCCTGATACAGCCCTCCGTATTCCCCAACACCCTCACCCACCCACTCACCGCACCTTGGGACTTTAAGCAAATCCCGGACCCCTTGAGCCTCAGTCTCCCCACATATCCCCTCACTGGGAGGAGTTGTGAGGGAACCTATGCTGGGGGCCCAGCACAAGGCTTGGCACACAGTAGGTGCTCAACTAATGCTAGCTCTCCCTGTGAGCGCCTAGCTGTTCTCTCTATAGAATGCCAGAAAACACCTTACCTCTAGGGCAGGGATTATTAACCTGGGGTCCTGGGGAGTCTGAGTTTGTTGTTTGGAACATCACGTGCATGCATTGTCTGTGAAGAGGTATCTTAGCTTTCATCAGCTGCTCATGGTTCCAGGCCCCAGTGAATAGTGACAGTTGGTTTTATAGCATTGGCCATGACCCAGGTGCTATTGCAAGTACTTTACATGTCTCACTTCCTGAGGTGTGGGGACTGTTGTTATACCCATTTTATAGATGGAGGAAACAAGGCAGCGAGAGGTTAAGTAACTCACTCGAAGGGTTCAAACCCAGGAAGTCTGACCACAGAGTCAAACCCTTACCCCCTTTGCCGTACTGCTTTTCCCACCACGAGGAGTCAGGACCCCACGGGCCTGTGTACCTTTGGCCTCTCTCGGGGAAGCCTCATTTCCCAGAAGGGGGCATCCTTGCAATGGGAGTTCCTGTGAAGGGAAGAAGCCCTGTGGTCTGGTGCACCCCATTTCTAGCCCTTCTGGGCCCACCCATCTGCTCTCCTGGCCATGCCCTGGTACACCCCTAGCTGAGACCCTCCCTGGAGAGCCAGCCCATAGCGGGGCCCAGCCTTGGGGCGGACACTTCTCCATCCCCTCATCTTTGGAAATAAGTTTCAGTATATTGAAAATATAATCACTGAGACTCTGAAACAAGAGCCATGAGTTCCCAAGAGCCCCTATTCCTCCCTGTTAATTCCTTCTCATAACATTTCCAGTCTTTGTGGCTGCACTTGTATTAAAAGCTCAAGGTTTTATTAAAAATGGATTTATTTACCCAAAAAGAGATGAAACCCCAAACTTTGTCAGAAGCCTTTTAGAGCTCACTTCATGGAAGCTCAGGTGTATCTTTTCCTGGGGAGAGCCAGCCTCCTTGCTGTCTGGTCCCCTTTGAGCTCCACCCACCCAGGGGGACTCCAGGCCGCCCAGGGTAGGCATGCCCACAGGGAGATGTTCACAAGGCTCTAAGGACTGAGGGTTGTTTGGTCGCCAGTTCCCCTCTTTGCACAGGCCAGCACTGGCCCCTTTCCAGTCTCTTTGAGACTCACTGACCCGGGCCCGACCCAGCCACGCCCAGCCCTGGTTGTATGCCTGTGCGCTTGCAGCTGCCCCCCCAGGTTTCTTGTTTAGTGACTGTCTGGAATGGTGCTTTGGTGGGCACTGGGCCGAGTCAGCCTGGCAGGCCAGGGGCCTCTCATGCTGGGATGCATGTGAGGCTCAAGTTGGATGAGGCCATAAAAGAGGGAGCTGTCCTGGTGTCCAGAAAGCCCATCCTGACAGCTGGAGCCTCGGGCCAGAGTCCTGCACTCTGGGGACAGAATGGGACAAACCCAGGCCTCTCCTGTGTGAGGAGTGACCCCAGGAAAGGCATACCTCCAAAAAAAGAACCCCTGATGGGATGATGGCAGGGGGCAAGTTGTTAGCGACCCTTCAGATCTAATGCAGTGCTTTCCAAATCACCTCCTTCTGACCCCTGGGTCTGGGGCTGTTAACAGATGTTACATGAAGAGAGTCTGTCTTCAGCTCAGAATGCCGGAGAAAACAAAGGTTAACAGATTTCTTTGCTACTTTACTGCTTCTTGAAGCCTTTATCACACTAAAGCCCATTGTGCATCTCCAAGGGAGGGACAGGGGATGTATGTTTTCCCAAATTTGACATGAATTAATGCTTGTAAATTGCTTACAGTGGTGCCTGGCACATAGCAATGACTCTCATAAATGACGATTACCGTTATTATAACAACCTGTATGGAAGCAGCATTGCCTGGTGGGCAACAGAATTTTGGAGCCAAAGTATCTGAATCTGATTCCCAGCTTCACTCTTTGAGGGGGGTAGGACCTTGGAAAGGCCACTTAACTCATGGTCCTCAGTTTCCTCATCTGTAAAATGGAGCTGTCTCCTGGGGTAGTTGTGAGCGTGAAAGGAGTTAAGACATTCACATGCATTCACAGCAGTGCCAGGCACGGAACAAGTGCTGGAGAAGGGCTCCCGTCGCAGCAGGTGCTTCACCCTCTCGCACAGCTCAGGTCCTCAGAATCCACTCTGGCAATTAATGGCATCTTTCTCTGACTTCCTAACAGTCTGTCTCCCCGCAGGGAATCTAGCCAGAGCTCCAGTCTCCTGCGCGGGAGGGTGGGGCAGGGGGAAGGGCCCACAGAAAAGAGCCAGACCTGCCTTCTGCCGGGCTTTGGCCTCTGTGCTGTGTCCATTTCTCTACGGGAGACATTTCCTCTGCAACTTTCTCACTTTCCTTCAGCCAAACCTAGAGATGCTCTGGATTGCCACCCACCTAAGTTCAGGAGAGGATGAGCGACAGCTGTGCAGGGGCAGCACTGCCCTGGGAGGGTGAGGTGGTAGATGCCCCTCCTGGGTCTTGGGGGAGACCTGGAGCGAGACCTGGAGGAGTTGGAGGGGGGAGGCACCTTGCCCCTAGGCCTCCCCTGCTCCCCGCCCCAAGTCAGAGGTCTGCATGTTAGGAACAAGCCTCTCTCAAAAGAAGGTGTTCAGATTGGGGTGGAGGGTGCCACATACAGGCTTCAGCCTCCAGCTGATGAATGGCAAATGCATGAGAGGCACCAAGGCCACAAGAGACCTTCATTAGACATGCAAATGCCAGGGTTGATATCTCCCTGGGGCATGGGGACAGGGCTGTCCTGCTCTCCATCAGTCAGGGGAAACTGCAGCCTAGACCAGAACCTCAGGCAGGCATGAAGGGAGGCACAGCTGGTGTGGTAGGACCTAGAGAGCAAAGTGGTTGCCCTGGACAAGGGGCGATGCAGCAAGTGGTGGTGGTGGTAATATTGTTAGGATCCAATCATACGTATGTTCATTTATTCACCAATCAACCAATCATTTGGTATTTGAATGCACCCACTATATGCCAGCATCTCTTTCTAGAGACTCTTAGGCTTCCAGGCCCCTGCCTGTGCTGTGTCTTTTGCCTGGCGCACCTTCCTTTTGTTCTCTCTCTCTGGCAAACTCCTACTCACCCTTCATGACCCATCCTAAATGTCACCAGCTGTACAGCCCTTTGCCAGTTTCTCCAGGTGGACTTCTACACTTTAGGGTACATTTATGCATCCAAGCAACTCCATATCTGTATAGCAGTGTCTGTGCATATATCCTTGACCCCTCACTGCAGACCATGTGCTCCCCAAAAGCATGGAGCCTTGAATCCCCATCATGAGAGTCCCAGCTCCTGGCTCCCCTCCCCCATTGCTACAGGGAGAATGAATGAGGTGTGGGACAGAGCCATTTGAGGCAGGAACTGTGGGTTGCAGTGCTGGATGGGGCACGGTTCAGAGGTCCATGGTGGCCACCAGGGTTGTCACAGTCATTCTTGGAGAGACTCACTTTCAGGATTTATGATGCTTTCATTTACAGAGTAATTGATCCATGATGCTCTCCTTTATTCAGGCCCTAGTGAAAACAAGGTTCCAGGGTTTTGCTGTTATTCATATTAAGGTGGGAGAAAACAGAGAGGTACAGCAACCTTCCTGACGTCACACAGCAATGTGATGGACGGTCAAGATAGAGACCAGATCCCTTATTCTCTTGCTGGATGCTTCTCCATCAGCATTTCTTTCCTGGGTGGTTCATCTGAATGAGGGGAGATGAGGAGGGGAAGGGAGAGTGATAGCATCAGCAAGATTGGGTCTCTCCAAGGACACTGAGGTGTTGTCCAGAGGCCTTGGTGTATGTCCTAGGGATAACGGGCACAGCTGAGGCCTGTGCACTTGGCATCTAGTTCTTTCGCTGACCTTGCAGCCAGGAGTCCCCATAGGGAGGGAAGCTGTGGGTGCCAGGACAACTACAAAGAAGAACATCAGCCTGGGGGCTGGGCAGCTGAACTCAAATGCTTCCTGTCTCCCACCCAGGGCACGACAGTGCGTATTATCACTGCCATTGACCAGGATAAAGGACGTCCCCGGGGGATTGGCTACACCATCGTCTCAGGTAAGGCTTGGGCTGCCCTGGTCCCCCACATGACCCAGGAAGAGCCACTGTAGGAATGCCAGGCTCTGTAGGGCTGAGGAGGGGTCTATGGGTGTGTGGGACAGTGGCATGAGGGGACCTGTCCCCAGGGACAACACTGGCTAAAGAACCCAGGCAGGAGACTGACTGGATGAAGAAAGAAGGAGGAAGGGAGGAGAAGAGGAGCTTGCGCCTGAGGCTCAGATGTCGGGGGCTGCCCGGGGTGTTGTGGGGCAGGAGCATGTGCTGATATTCAAGGTCTCAGGCATCTGGGCACTTTGGGGCTCTGAGCCCGGGTCACTGGTGACTTCTGTCTAACCTCTTTCAAGGCTCTGGGCTTTTCTTTGTTTTTCTTTACTTACTTGATGAAAAGTTGGCAGTTTTCTCATCATTTTAGAACTCATACAGCTGCAACTTTAACTGAGTTCATGCTCTTTATACATTTCTGACCATTAGAAATTCACGTCTTATCTGGAATGTTGAGGCGAGGCACATAAGCCCTCCTCTCCCACCCGAGCTCTGGGTTGAGCAGGATAGTGATTGAATGCAAAGAGGGTTCTGGTTGATGGAAACCCTGACCCCACATCCCCACCCAAAGACCAGCAAAGTAGCAACTCCTTGGCTGTCTTGGGACTAGGCGGCTTTGGAGCAAGGGGGCTGGTCAGAGGTCCACGAGAAGCTGCTCACTCAAACACAGGCTCTGGACCTGTTCCTGTTCTCCCACCCCCAGCCCACTAGTGACTGAAGGGTCGGCCTGGTTCATCTGGGCAGGCCAGACTGATGGTCAGGAGGATGGCAGGCCACCAGGCCAGTTGCCCCTCCCTACCCCACTGCCAAGAATAGAGAGTGGCATTTCCCCCCTAAAGATCAAAGGACACCAGTGAGTAGTGATCAAGAACATGGATGGAGTCTCTTGAGCATATTGCCTTGGGTGGATCTTCCTACCTCAGTTTCTCATCCATAAAATGGGAGCAATAAGAGAATCTACCACAGGTGATTCAAGAGTCGTAAGACTTACTATGTATAAAGAGCTTCATTAACGTATGTAAGGTATTTCACAAGTGTTAACTAGGAGTATTATTACTGCTAGCAGCTAATAATACCTTCAGGATGCTGGGAGTTACCTAGGAGGGAGAGGCCTCCCATCCTTGGGAATGCAGGAAATCAGGGATATTATGGACTCTTTGTGACCTGCAGCTTCTGGCAAGGCTGTTATTGTGCTTCTAAGCCCAGCGGGCCCCAGGACCCAGAGCAAATGTCAGACCAGCTCGTGTGGTCAGCAGCAGCAATACCAGTGTGGGTTTGGGTCTCTGCTCCCCGACCCCATTTCCTCCCCATTCTGGTGCTCAGCACAGGACTCAGCAAGAGTAAACCCCAATGTGTGCTTATGGAATGAATAAATGAATGAATGAATGTCACTCTACGGGTAGTGGGTTTTCAAATCCCAGTATGTCAGAGAATAGCCTGGGCCTCTCCTACCAAAAAGGCAGAGTCCTTGGCACCCACGAGATTCTCATTCTCTAGAACTGGGGCGGGGCCTGGGAATGGCCCTTTTTCTCGGTGGCCCAGATGCAGGTGGTCCTTAGGCCAGGATGTGGAAAAGGAGGTCCTAGGAAGGAAGCCATTCTGTAGGAAGGCAGAGTCCTGCTGGGAATTAGCGGGCCCTCTCCTGGTAGGCAGAGAAGGGAGATCCATACTGGTACTGGTCTCCTTCATGAGTTTGTCAAATTGGGAAGCAAAGCAAGTGCCTCCTAGTGACAAGGGGCTTGCACTGGAGATCCGAGGGAGCCCCAGTGAGCCCAAAGGGTGATGGAGTTGGGGGCCCAGTATAAGGTGGCAGCAGGAATGGGACACGTGGCTGGGTAGCTGGTTGTCTCCTCATCTCATTGTCTCTGGGCTGGTTCCAGGCATACCCCTGGATGTGAGCAGGGAGCAGAGGGCCAGGATCTAGCCTGAGGTCATGGGCAGACTAGAAATGCCTGCAGTGATAGTGAGAGGTCATCCTCCAGGGCACTGGTCCATTTCAAGTGTGGACTGGCTGCCAGGCCACCAGCCCTAGACCCTCAGGTCCTCTTTACCCTTCAGAGATGGCCCCAGCCACCCTTTTCCCCTGCAGCAGGAGGTAGGAGGGTAGAGCCGCCAAGGCTTTGGGATCTGGGCTGGGCTCTTGAGATTGGAGTCTGGGGACAGTTGCCTGCGACAGCATCCTGTGAGATTTCCAAGGGCACACTCTCCTGGGCCGGGTCCCCAGATGCAAACAACAGGATGAGAAGAAAGACCCAGGATGTGAAACTACAGGTAGGGATGTGTGTGAAGATTGGGGCAGGATGTGGAAACTTCTAGAAGGCCTGGAGCACTTAGCTTAGCTTTACTTTATAGGATTCCTGTTGCCAGCACAGATGCTCCCTGAGGGCTTTTAGAAAGGATGACAAATGGATTTCTCTCACATGCCAACTTTGATTGATTGGTAATGGCTGCCTAAAGAGGACGAGGAAGCCAAACAGGCTCAGTGTGGCATTCAATTGGTAGAGTCTGCTGTGGGTGTGGAAATGGAGAGGGCGGCCCTGCAGCAAATGTCTGTCCTCCTTGGTGAGATAGCACTTGGACCACGCTGGAAGGGTGGTCATGATGGTCCTCAATCTCGTGGATGTTTGTCACCACCCGACCCCCTCCTCCCCCCAAATCCAGTTCAGACAGCTTTAGGAAAGTGCAGTCCTCTTTATCTTCCTTTCCCGGCCTGAGCATCTGGCTTACCTGCCTGCCCTTCTCCCCCAGCACTGGCCCTGGTCTCGCATGGTATCCCCATGAGCTAGCCGAAAGCAGGCAGACAGGCAGGAGTTCAGAGTCCCCAGGGGAGCAGGTGGACAGAAGACTAGGATCTGGCCTCTTCTCCAGTTCCCTTGACCAGTGTAGACACTGTTGCAAAGACCGTTGTCTGCCGAGGGTCTGGCCTCACGTGCCTGCCTCTCCGGTGGTAGTCCCAGTCCTCCCCCGGGTGGTTTGGCTGGTGCCTGTTTGGCTTGAAGCAAGAGGAAAAAATGCCCCACCACAGCGCCTCCACGCTGACCACTCGGTGCTGGCCCCGCTTGCCTGGTGGGAGCCTGCTCCAGCCCAGGTGCTCTGCAACCATTTTCATTTAAAAGAAAGAACTGAGGGCCTCAGGAGCTCCCAGAGCCAGGAGCAAGTCCTGAGGGCACTGTGGGTAACCAAGTCTCCGGGCACCTGCAGAGCCTGGGCAGGTGGTGGCTCTGTCTGCAGATGGGTGGACACAGGCCCAAGCCCACAGTGATCCGTGGTACACAGTTACCCTCCCCGGCTCCCTGAGGCCCCATCCCCTCTGGGCTATTTATCAGCCTTGCAGCTGGGGGGGGATTTATGTCTGCACACCAGTGCTTTCCCCATTACTAATGACCCCTCTGTTTTGCCAAGAACAAAAAGGCCTTCAGAGGTAAGTTATAGCCCCATTGCCATCAATTTGTTCTCAGCCTCTCGTGGCCAAACTACGACTGAAGAATGACAAGATTCTTTCCTTTTGAGGACCTAGCATGAGCCCCATTGCTCCCTCTTCCCAAGGGCATCACTTCCTCCGGGGCCTGACCACTGGTGCTCTGCAGGCTCTTCTCCCCAGCAGCCAGCCCAGCCTATAGTCTGAGCAGACACTACTCTGCCAGATGGAAACAGTCCTGCTTCCAGGGGAAGCTGCACCCCTGCCCTGCAGAGCACTGGACTTGGAGTCCAGAATTATTGATTTAAGGCCCAGCCACGCCACCTGCAGCAGGGTGTCCAAGCAAGGCGTTTGGCCCTCTTGAAACCCCATAATCCTCATCCACAGAACGGAGATAATAACTCCCACAGCAGATAAGATGGTGCCAGAGAGACTCTAAAGGGCCATAAAATATTAGGTATTATTAATTGTCAAAGAAAGATCAGGACCAGGGGTCCTTGGCACTCCTATTTACCCATTTCCTCCTTCATTTAAGTATAGAGAAGTGAGTGGCTGAGCACGCAGGCTTTAGGGCCGCTGTCCAGGGTGGTGACCACTAGCTCTGCTGGCCAATATGTTTGCCCATGTGACTACGAAGGTGACCCACAAAATTTTGAAGATTTAGTTTGCAAAACAGATTGTAAAATATCTCAGTAATGTCTTACATCGATGACATGTGGAAATGGTATATTCGATATACTGGGTTAAATATAACATTAAAATTAATTTTACCTATTTTTTTCTTTTAATGTGGCTCCTAGAGAATTTTAGATAACGCATGTGGCCCACGTTCTATTTCTATGAGAAGCTCTAGTCCAGAGTTAGACTGCCTTGGCTTGCCTTCTATCACGGACCAGCTGTGTAATCTTCTGAGCATCAGTTTTCCAGTCTGTGAAGTGGAGGTAATAATTACCTGTGCCTTACAGGGATGCTATGAGGATTCAGTGAGCTAAGACATGAAAGCACTTAGCAGAGCACCTGAATTTGTAGTACGTGCTCAACCACTGGGGACTTACTGTCCACCTACAGTGGATTGAGGGTCTTCTCTAGGCCAAGAGCTATGCTAATGTCCTGAGTACTAGTGGGCCCGAGTCACTGTCTTGGCCTGCAGTGTGTTCAGGGCTGGTATGGCAGAGGGGTAGTGTGTGTGGACAGGCTGCAGTGGCCTGGTGGAACGCTCTAGAGAGAAGCACTGTCTGTGCTGGGACTTGCTGACATGGAGTGATGACTCCCTGGGGGGGTCTATTAGACTGTTCTTTCTACTTTTGTGTATGTTCAAAAATATCCAGTCATAAGAAGTGAGAAAGAATTGTGGGAGGGGGCGCCCCCTGCACCAAGCCATTACCGGGTGGGAAGACTCACGCAGGAGAGATCATCTAAGCCACCCCTGACTAATGAGCAGGAACCAGCCTGGAATTGTGAAGGGAGGGTCTGTTGCGGGCAGAGGAACAGCTCATACCAAGATTACAGAGTAGGAAAAAGTGAAGCACGTTTGTGGAGCTACAGTAATTCTGCGTGGCTGAGCGCAGCGCGTGCGAGAGGCCAAGGGGAGAAGAGGCCATGGAGGGAGGCAGGGCCAGCCATGCATGGTGTGGAATGCCCGGCTCCGGAGAATGCCAGGCCCTGGTCCTGAGGGCAGTGGGAAGCCAGTTCAGCAGGAGAGGGATGTGGTTGGGGGTGTGTTGTGTGAAGCTCGCCGTGGGTTGGGGGAGGGCAGGTGGGAGCAAGCAGGCCAGTAGGGGGCAGCCATAGTGTCCCCCAGCTGGGGGACATCACAGTAGGGGTGCAGAGACAGAGCTAAAGGAGGGTGAGGAGGCCAGGGTGACAGGAGGTGACTAGTGGGATGCATGGTGTAGGTGCAGGAGGAGCCCAGGACTGGCTCTTGGCCTAAGATGCCTTTAGAGCCCCCTTGGGCTGGGAAATTGCTTACTTTAATTTCCAACGACTATGGGTTCTAGAAGGGCCCCCTCTCTTCCCAGCTAGGTGACCTGAAGGGTGCAACTAAAACTCTTGAAGTACCAGTTTCCCCATCTTTTATCTGGAGCCAATATTGTCTTTCTCACAGAGCCACGTCATGCTGTCAGAAGCCCGCACTACTAGCTGTGGCCACTCTTATAGGTCAACAAGCAGGCCAGCCAGGTGGTCAGAAGCCTGGGTTGGAGGTTTCTCTGGGTCATCCCCAAGGGCTCTAAGGCCCAGGCTATCCCGCTATCATCTTCCCACGAGTGCCCAGACTCTTCCTCTCTTCTTAATCACCCGTCATAGGAAGCCCATCTATGAGAGGCTTCCTTGGTTCTCAAAGTGAGGCCTTGGACCAGCAGCAGTAGCATCACCTGGGAACCTGTTAGACATGCACGTTCTCAGGCCCCACCCAGAACTACTGAGCCAGATGCTCAGGGTGGGGCCCAGGAAACAGCTGAACAAGCCCTCCAGGTGGTTCTGTCACTGTCCGAGTCCTTTTCCCCACATTGGAAGCATTTTCATTTTCCACAAATGCTGGACTGATGAGTTCTGTCATTTGATTCACCTCCTGTAATTGATGCTAAACTGATCCTTCTCCAGCACAAGAAGGGCCCTCGCCACCCTGGGGTAGGAGGATTTGGTGAACCAGCTCAAGCTAGCTCTTTCCGCCACGTCCTGCGTTACAGCCCCCATCTCAGCCCAGACACCACTTTCCAGGCTGAAGAAGCCTAACCTCTCCCATCATCCCTTTCCCCATCTGAGCCCCCCTTCCCTGGACCTTCTGCAGTTCTGCAACATCCCCGAGGGGGAGGGGAGGGGAACCCCATTTATTGGGTGCCTGCCACGCGCCAGACACTGGCCGGACCCGTTATCCCTCACAATAGTGTATGCGGGAGATGTTATTACTCCACTGTGTCGACAAGTAAACCAAGGCCCAGAGACTTTACGTAGATTGGCCAAGGGTCACAGCCACAAAGTGGAAGAGCAAGGATTTGAACCTAAGTCCCTTGGGCTCCAGAACATACCCAGTTTGCTTGATGACAGTGGCTCTCAAAGTGTTATCTCCAGACGAGAGCACCAACTAGGGGTTATTAGAAATGCAAGATTTTGCACCTCACCCGAAACTTGAATCAGAAACTCTGGGCTTGGGGCCCAGGTGATGCTGATACTGTTGATCTGAGGACCACACTTTGAGAAGCTTTGGTCTAGAAGAGAACGGGTCATCAACAGGGCAGGATCCCTACCAAGGGGGCAAACATTTGTTTCGAGGGGTGAACATATCTTACTCCTTTGATGTATAAAGTGCAGATATACATACAGATATATGTTATGGCTGTGTTATTAAAATTTCATACAGGTCAGGGGAGCAGTTAAGAAGAATGTCTCAAATGGCTGGGGAAGCTCGGAGAACATGAAATAATAATAATTAAAAAAAAGGTTGAGAAACAGTGGACTAGAATAAAGAATAGGTGAGCAGTGTCAGGGCTGAAACCCTTCATTCCCAGCTTGAAAGGCAATGGCCTTACCACCAGGTCACAATGGGGGACCTGCCACTCACTGGATTTCACTTTTAATGCTACCAAGTGAGGTAGTTCCTTGAAAATACATTGAGCACTTTGAAATGAAAGCTGTGTGTGTGTGTGTGTGTGTGTTTAGAAAGAGAGAGAATAATCAGATACAGTCAGGCTTGCACAAGCCCACACTGCCACATATGCCAATAACTAAATCGGGCCCCTGGCCATGGCCTGGTGGGGGGCAGCTATCACAGGAGACCATCATTTGAATCACTTCAAAGCCCTTTGATTAAGCTGCTTGGCATTTTTCTCCCCTCAAGAAGTGAAAACTCAGGAAAAGCAAACCTGCTTTGGAAATCTGAATTGGCACATCACAGCCCCTGGCTTTGGGTACACAGTGGGTGCCTGGAAGCCCCAGAAACCTCAGGGCATCTGACCAGGTACAGCAGGGACTGACCAGCCCACGTGGCTGGAGCAAAGAGGGAGCTAGGAAGGAGTCAGGGCAGATCAGAGACAGGTGGTGGGGCCTGTTGGTGGAGGGCATACAAAGCAAAGGTCGTCGGCTCCTGAGCGTGGCTGAGGTAGGAGGGTGAACATGGGGTCATCTGAAAGTTTATCTCATGGGAGTTTCGTGTGATCAGTACAGGAAACCCTGGAATGATAGTGATCTGCTAACCATCTATTGCACCAGTCTAGGGGAGGACTGGGGATTGTTGCAGAGATGTACAGGAGAGGAGTCAGCAAGGTGATATACTGAAAATAGGTGGTGCAGGGAAAGGGGGAGACAAAGAAGCTTCTAACCACCGAGTCTAGATTTTTGGGATCCTGGTGGTAGCCTTGGAAGAAAGGGGCATATTCATAAGGAGAGCTGATCTGCTTACACCTATGACTGCCGCGCTAGACTGATGTCAGCACATGTACGAGAACTCTCCTATCCCGTGCCAAGGCAGACATCACTAATTGATCCCAGCATACTTTCCCACTTAGAGCCTGAATGGGCCCCCAAGCCTCCATCAGCCACTAGTAGTTAATAGGCATTCTCTCTAGGGCTGGAATGGATGTGCCATTCAAGGTTTACCCATTTTGCATCCCATGGCTCTCATCTTTCAACAATATTAAGAGACAGTGCCTCTGGATTTTTTAAATTTAATTAAATATTATTTACAGTTCTTTCCCACCACTGTACCAAGACAACAAGGATATTTCACACCACAACTAAAGTCCTCCTCATGAACCACAGGAAAACCTGCGCTTCATTCTCCCCCGATGATTTTTCTCCCTTCTCTCTTTGAGGATGCACTGCTAGCCAGCCAGCCTCGCTCCTGCTCCCCACACTCTGTGCCCGACCTTGTGATAAACCTGATCCTTTGTTCTTTTCTGCTTTACTGGGGCCCTACATGCTATTTGTCACTTGCAGTGCCTTACCCCTTGCGTCTTTCCCATGAATCGCATTGGTCAGTGGACTTTCAATAGGGGTCACTGCCATGGTCTGAGATCCTCCCTTTCTGCCTCTCTTTCCCACACCCTCTGCATGGGTAGGAGCCTCTGTCCCTTGCTCAGGACACTGTAGAGCCTCCTGTGTGCCCGGCGTACTGAGGGAGACCCTCCATGATCTCCCACTTTGGCCCAAGCAGGTCCTCTTCTGCCCACCTTGATTCTGCCTCCGCAGCTGGGCAGGGGATGGACCTCAGCTCGGCTCGGGAACCACTTCTTTTCAGGCCTGGGGTCTGGCAGACCAGTCTTGGCTGGAGGCTGCTTTCGGGGCTGGGGCTTATTCTAGGTCGTGCCTAGAGGTTGCCTTGGGGGGTAGTTCTAGTTTGGTTTCCCCATGTTAACAAGCATTTGTCTTTTTAAAAAAATGTTGGCTTTTCTAGTTTTCCTCATCTCTAAAAACCTTCTTTGTATTGGACTTCTGAGGGCTTTGAGACCCTTGGAAGATTGTGTAACTAGCCAGCATTTATTTTGCATTCACTTTTTTTCTTAACTTAGCATATTTCAGGCACACAGAACTGATTTAGACGTAATCCTTGGCTCATGGTCACATCAGTCCATGTGTGGCCCTCTTTAGTTTCATTATTAATTTTTAAAAATATTGTGGACATCTGTGAAACCACCAAACCCAAGAGCTAGCTACACAGTCACACATACCTCATATCTGCCTACGTTCCTCCTCCAGCCTACCCCCGCCTCCCCATCCCCGTAACTATCTCTTTGAGTCTTGTATTTTTTCATTCCCTTGCTTTTAAAAAATATTTTGTCACAAATGCAGTATTGCTTAGATTTGGTCATCTTTGAACTTTATTTTAAAAAGTATCCTGTTATACACAGCCTCCTGGGACTTGTGTTTTCTATTCAATATGATATATCCAAGATCCATCCATAGTTTTTTTGGTGTGGGTATCACTTGTTCACTTTTATTACTATATATTATTTCATCATGTGAAAATATCACAGGTAGTCCATTTTCCTGTCAATGGGTATATACCTTGATTTTTGCTATTACAATCCATGCTGCTTTAGCATCTTGTATGTTTTTCTCTGAACTTGTGGGAGCGTTTGCCTTGGGCTACAGATATCATCTCTTACCCCCACCCCCACCCCCAACCCCAGAATGCAGCTGGCCAGAGCCACTTTACCGGTAAGGAAACTAGACCCACAGAGCCCACAAAACATGCTTAGGTTCACACAGCACGTAAGTGGGTATCACACGATTAAAATCCAGACCTTCCTGCTTCCAAAACCCACATTCTTTTGCCATCTTTTACTATTCTGCCTGGGAAACCATGTGATTCATATTAACCCGCTGGCCTGTGTGCTGGACTGGAATCACAGGATTCATTCATTCATTCATTCAGTTAACCAGTGAATATTAATTGCGTGTCTGTTTTGTGCCACGCTTCATGCCAGACCCTCGGGCCAACAGTGAAGGGAAAGTCGCAGTCCCTGGGCCCGTGGAGCTCACATTCTAGTGGGAAAGAGATAAACATGAGCAAAGGCAGCGTCTCCTGGTCTCCTGGCCGTGTTAAGTACTGGGAAGGAAATACCAGTGTGAGGGAAGGTAACTGGGTGAGGGGCCTCTTAGGAAGGGAGATCAGGAAGGCTGGACTAGGGGAACTTCAGCCACTGCCTCAGCCTCCCTAGGCTGTGGGCTTGGGAGGAGATCTCATTCCTCCCACCTCTGAAAAAGGTCTCAGATATCTTTGGGGGCCTTTGAACCTGCAATGAGCCCCTCTAAGCAGCTCAGATTCCCAGCTCCCTTTTTCACTTGACTCCCTGGATGACTGCTCAGCGTTCAAGGCAGCCCCCAGCTGGGGCTAATCTGAAATAAAAGTTTTTATTTATCTAGCTTGATACCTGGTGCAAGGTTAAATCATACAAGAGAAAAAGCAATAAGAGAGCAAGATTAAGCATAAGGCACTATCTTAGGCATGCCCTTTTGCAATATGGTTAAAAAGATATTAAGCCTGAAGTCACCCCCAGCCGCATACTGCTGTTACCTGGCCTCTCTGGGCTTGGCTCAGCCAGAGCAGGAAGGAGGAGGAAAGAAGATGGGGCGGGGGCTGCAGGAGGGAGACACCCGGGGTGCTCTGCAGAGAGGGCAAGTGAAGCAGATGGGGTTCTAGTAGCTCAGCCCATCAGCCACCTCCCACCCCGACTCAGCTCTGATTCATGACTTCCTGGGGGAACAAAAATGTTGACATCTGCACCTACGTCCCTGTCAGCATCTCTGTGTCATTAGTATTTATTGTGTGCCTGTTATGGGCCAGGTACCCTGGAGAGAGTGAGCAGGAGAAGTCTTAGTCACAGGCTCTTCTCACGGCCAGCCTGGCTCAAGTCTCAGCTGACCTTGAGCAGGTTACTTCTCCTATCTGTACCTCAGTCTCCTCATCTGTAAAATGGGGCTATTAATAGGGTTTACCCAAAACATTATCACCAAGTTGATGACAAACTCGTACAAGAAAAGATACTAGGGTTCCTCAGCATGTAGGTGGTAATGATGTCTCTAGAAATGCAAATGTCACTGGCTCATGCCCCTCCTCCCTGCCTGCAAAACCTAAAACTACAGCTCTGAGTAAAATCCCTAAGCATTACAGGGTCCCCAGTTGGGTGGGGAGGGAGGTAGTTCCCATGCACTGTCTAATTGACTTGGCCTTTTGCCCCAGACCCCTTGTGAGTGTCTCCTGCACAAAGCCAAGTGGGTCATTCACCTGGGTCTGGGCTCTCAGCATCCTTCATAGCCACTGGAATGGCCCAGCATCCTGGGACACTTCATGACCTGGAGCCACAATGGATGGTGGCCAAAGACGGGGCTGCTCCTCTCCCCTGACAGCTGCACTTGGGATTGGTCCCCACAGCACCCTTGCTGGGCCCCTGTGCACTGCCTACCCACTACCCATGCCCCAGGTAAGTAGCCCCTCCACTCCAGTCTTCAGGGCCATAAGACACCATGCCACCCTCCCACCCACCTCGTCTCTCCTGCAGAACCCATGTTTTAAGGCAGTTTAAAATAAGGAAGGGAAGGGACTTTTAGCTAAGATGTCAGCCACTGAAGGTCCACCCAGCAGTTCACCAGGCAGGCCCAGTACAGACCCAGGGAGAACCCAACTCCACAAGTAATTCATCACAGAATCCTGAAGCATGGCATGTGTAACAGATGCCCCAGGAGGTCAGGACAGGGTTTGTTCTCAGGGAAAGGCAGTCTTTGGGGGATGATTTGAAGAGACCGTGAGGAAAGGAGCATCACCAGCCACAGGGCAGGGTGTGAGCATACATTCAGGGAACCTCCCCTCCAGCCCTAACACCCTTGCAGCAGGGAACTCTCATTCAGAGAGCCTTGAATGCCAGACTAAGGGGTCACAATAACATAGTAATAGTAGCTAACACTTCATGGATGCTTGGGAATAGACCTAAATGCTTTACCTGCATCAACTCTTAATTCTCCTAATAACCCCATGAGGTAGTACTATTCTTGTCAGCCCATTTTACAGATAAGGAAACTGAGGCCCACCTTCCCAAGGTCACATGGCTGGTGAGAGGAAGAGTGGGTTGGCTCCAGGGCCACACTTCTCCAGGGCCCCTGGCCTCCCCCTGCCCACCCCCTGCCCTGAGCATCTAATGGGACCACTGGGGTTTGGGAGTCACTGGATCTACCTGTGGGCTCGGCTGTCTTCCTGTGCCCCCACAGCCTCTCCCTCTGCCTCTCTGTCAAGTGTTCCTCCTGAGTCAATTAACTGGCTGCCCCATTCAAATATTTGACCAATATCCTGGAAACAGAGATTTCAGGGCAGATATTTTCAGACATTGATTGAAGTGAACAAACATTCTGACACAGAAAGAATTTATTGCTCACATTCTCTTTCTGTTGGGCTGTGCTCCGTCCCAGTGCCCCCAGAAGGCATTTCATTTGTGGGGGGCAGTGGGATGGAATCAGGCTGCCTCTATTTTCCAGCTCACTGCCCCTCCCGCCCCCTCCTGCTGCCAGTGCATGAGGACACCCCTCTCTGAGGACCACATCAGTGAAGCGCTTTTGAATCAGTGATAGCAGAAGCTGAGGGCACTTCACAGCAATATCCAGGATAGCAAGGGTTATTTTAAAGGAGCTAGTAGTAACTGATTTTTCTTCTTTATGATGGTGGGAATCTTAAATGTCCAAGAGCCATTTAGTTGGGACTTAGGGAGCATTTTGGAAAGGAGGACTTGAGGTCCTGGGATGCTATCAGTCATTTAGAAGTCTGTAGGGACAGGAGAGTTACCTCTTTGTGACTCAGCAGATGCTTAGCAAGGTAGTCTCGTCTCAGTGAGCCAGCCTCCCTTCTTGGTGGTCTTAGGGAGACAGGGTCTAGAATAGAAATTGGAAATGGAAAACCATTGTGTGAGGAGCTTGAGGACTTGCTGGGGAGGTAAGCATGTGAAAAGCTGCTTGTCCATCCATGCAGCATTTACTGAGGGGCTCCTGCCGTCAGTAAGTCCTCCAGGGGATCAGAGGAGACTGAGGGTGTTGAGGGCTGGGGCGAGGGCAGCGGCTTCACCCCAACTGACTGCTGATTCCGCAGAGAGATGATTTTAAGTGCCGCACGGGTAGGGCGTGAAATAACACGGAATCACACAGTGAAACGGCTATTCCATTCTCAATTCTCTTTTAGAATTTCTATTTCTATCAGTTCTGTCCAGGAGAAAGTCCAGTTGGGTGCTCACATCTTTAACACCTCTCCACCCGTTGGCTCACTTCCCCATTTAACAAAAGGAGAACAGGCTGGAGCTTTCAGATGTCGAGCTGATGCAGCTAAAATCTAACCACATAGGCTAATTTTATCCATTTTACAACTGCTCCCTAGTTATGGCCAATAGATTGGCTCTCCATTTGTTGTATTTTAAATAGATTATTTTAGAATGATTTTTGAAAGAAAAAAATCGAATCACATTTAAGAAAAATAGTAAATAATAATAATATGAGTAGCATACATATATGGGAAAATTTGGGAGGGTGGCATTTAAATGACTGAAGATTGGACCATCCTGACATCGGAGTGACCTGACCTGAGCCATTTTATCTGTACAACAGAAAGGACGATAGAGCTCCTGGGGGTTCTGAGAGTTACATCAATACATGTGAAGGTGCTCAGAACAGTGCCTGACACCAGGCAGGGACTCAGGATATACCACCCCTCTGTGGGATAGGATCATAGAAATGATGCCACCTTGGAAATACAAAGTACTAGAGACCAAGAGGCAGTATTATTGGGCCTGAAGGATGGATGGGTTAGGTAGGGAGGTGGGCGTCCCAAGCAGGAGGAACCAACTGGAGTAAAGGCTTCAATGGAAGACTATTCCTGAGATGCCTGAGGGGCAGCAGGTGAGCCAACTAGGCAGCAGAAGAGGAAAGGGGGGAGGTGATTCGAAAGGTCTTGAGATTCAAGCTGAGGAGTGTGGATTGTTCCTTTCAGGGCACCTGTGGCTCCCCAAATCCCAGAACACTTAAGAAGCTCAGAGAAAGGGGCCTTCTGTGAGGCTGTGGGGTTCCTACAGGAATCTAGGGCAGACCCTTCTCCGAGTCGGGCCTCCTGGGATGAGGAACTGGGACAGAGCTTGCTTGTTCTCTCCTTTCTTAGAGCGTTTGTGTTTGTTTTCCATGGCTTCAGTAACAACAAACTCCCACAAAACTTAGGGGCTTAAAACAATAGAAAATTTTTCTCTCGTGGTTCTGGAGGCCAGAATCCCAAATGATTTAGCCCCACAGAGGTAAAGTCAAGGTGTCAGCCAAGTTGCTCCCTCCGGAGGTTCCAGGGGAAATTCCATTCCTTGCCTCCTCTGGCTGCTGGTGGCTGCCAGCATTCTTTGACTTGTGGCTGGATCACTCCCATCTCTTTTTCCCTGGTCACTTTGCCTCCTCCTCTTCTGTAGTCAAATCTCCCTCTGCTTCCCTCTTTAAGGACCCTTGTAATTACGCGTACGGTCCAGCAGATAATCTCCCCACATCAAGATGCTTAACTGACTCACATTCGCAATGTCCCTTTTGCTATATAAGGTAACATTCAGAGATTCCAGGGATTAGGACCTGGATGTCTTTGATGGCCATTATTTTGCCTACCACAGCATCCCTGCCCCTCTCTGTGGGGGCCCCCTCTCTGGTCATTTGCCCCTCTCATCTCTCTCTTCTCCATGGGCTCTCTCATGATCTCCCAGGATGGATCCGTGGATCTGCCTAGTCCACGATGGTCATATTGCCCCTCTCCATCATGGCTATTCTTGAAATGTCCTTTTGGCTTCTGTCTCAGCTGTCAACCATCTCTGTATTCTAGTTTTCCAGTTCCATATTTCCTAGAGGGGGTCAGATTGGCCAGCTCATCATCCCAAGCAGTGTCCACAAGCCACAGGGAGCCAGCAGCCTGAGATGGTGTCACTGTGGGCAGCTAGTACAGGAGAGGGCAATGGGGCCATGAGTGGGGCAAGCCCCAAATCCATCTAGGACATTTTGAAAGATAGGCTGATAGCCCAGTGGGACAGAACAGAGCTCTTAGAACCAGACCCACATATAAATATGGGAACTCGATATATGATAAAGTGGCACCACAAATCAATGGGGAAAAGATGACTGGTTTAGTAGCTAGTGCTGGGAAAGCTAGCTCACTATATGGAGAAAAATACGGCAAGATCCCTACTATACACCATATACCAAGGTAGACTCCCGATGGATTAAAGACTTCATTGTGAAAGGTATAATATAAAGCTCATAAAAGGAGATGTGGGGGTATGTCTTTGTGACCTTGTAGTTGGAAAGGACTTCTTAGTACCCAAAGAGCACATGTCATAGATGAAAAATTGATCTACATTCCAATTCAATAGGAATATAGAGACAAAGTTAGCAACAGATGATGTGGAGGGGATTTGTGCAACAATTAAAATGAACAAGGGACTAATATTTAGAATGTATGAGGAATTCCTGCAAATCAATAGGAAAAGATTGGGAAATTCAGTAGAAAAATAGGTGAAGTATATTTGCAGAATGGGAAACCCCAGTGATTAGTGGATATAAGTAGAGGTACAGAAACTGACTAGAAATTAGAGAGAAATGCAAGTGGCAATTACAGTGACCAAGTCTTCATACCCAACATGGGCACATGGGCCTGGCCTCCCCTCTGCCTGTTACCGTGTGATCTACAAGCTAAGAATAGGTTTTGAAGATGAGTATTTTCACGTTGTCTCTAAGGTAGTGAGCACTACCTTTAAACTCCACCTAAGGGAAGTATTATCCTTTGCTCCCCAAAATTCCATTCTTCTTACTAATCTACTGGTACTACAAAAATTTTTTTGTAATTATTGTTATATTTCAAATTTCATCAAAAATTTTTTGGAATTTTGTTTTCTCTCATTAAATAAGTACCAACATAATGTCCTCAATTTTGCCTCTTAACCTGCAAAGTCTGAAATATTTACTATGGCCTTTTACTGAAAAGATTTGCCAACCGCTACACTAGAGAATACTCTGTATCAGTTAGAAGCCACGCACTGTTTGGTTAAATCACCATTTTTATAGGTCAAAAATGGCCAAATGTCAGCAATTTCATAGGGTTCAACTTTAATGTATAGACAGCAAAATAGACAAATCTTTAAAACCTAATACTGAGTGATAAATGAAATAGAGTGGAATAGCGTAATACCATGTCTGTAAGTTAAAAATCCATAGCAACCGGAAGTATTTAACATGCATATACATGCATATTCAGGGACATTTGGCAAAGCACTGGATTGGCATTTCTTTGGGAGAAGAAAGAATGTAGGATGGAGGGTAAAGTGGAAAACACAACTACAATAACATTTACTAATGTTAATTGGGTCATCACCATGTTCCTGGCACTGCTTTAAGCAGCCCGTGTGTATTTACTCGTTTACTCCTCACAGTACCCCAATGAGGGAGGTACTATCATTGTTGCTACTTTATGAGGAAACTAAGCTCAGAGAGGTTAAGTAACTTTCCAAAGGCCACTCAGCTTGTAAACATCAGAGCCAGGATTTGTGTCTAGGCAATTGGGACTCCAGTTTTGGAAATCAAATCTGGAGTCCAGTAGGGTGGGAAAGTTTCAAAGGGGTGTAGGTGGACTCAAAATCTAAAAAAGCAAACTCCACTTTTACTTAAATCCTTCACTCACTCCATGCCCAGGAAGTCCCAGCTGTTTCTTTCTCGTCTTGCTTCTCTGGGATTCAGAGCACCTACCTCAGCCTCCAGCCATGCTATAGGCACAGTGGCCAAGGAGTTAGGAGGTATGGACCCTGTTCCTAACTTGACCTAATCTGGGGTGATGGGATATGCCACCTACAGGACAAAATGACCCACAATAGGCTCCCTGAGAAGTGGCTCTGACACCAGTATGCTGAGGTAGGAGCTAAGGGCTTTGGATCAGATAGATCTGAGTTCAAATCCTGACTCTTGAGTTCAGCTGCCCATGGGACCTTGACAAATCACTTCTGTAAACTGAGGTTAAAACACCTGCCTCAGAGACGGCAGTGCTTTTACTTAGCACAATGCCTGGCATATAGTAAGTGTTCAGTAAATGACTATTGTTCCCAAGTTCATTGACATCACCTCGAGGAAGTGACTGCTTTTCACTGCACGTTCTTGAAAGAAGGGCAATTGACAAGAGCAGAGAGGAGCCTGTGTCATCCTATTTACCTAATTAGTCTGCCTGTTCCTCCATTATCGGTCTCTATACTCCTCCCCTCCATTAAGCCTCATCTTCCCACTCACGGCCTCCGAAAGCCTTCCCTGGCCACCCAACTTGCCCTGTCTGCTTAGCTGATGGAAGCAGGTTGGTCTCTCCCATTCCTTTTCTCACAGGAGGTTCATGCTTACCAACCAGCTCAGCTGTCATTTTCTCTCTGACCCGCTGTCCCCCACCCCATGCCCGGGACCGTGTCCCCTCTGGGCTATGGCCGCCTGGTTGGCTTGGGTCCACATGCATCTGCCTACTTATCTGCATTCTGTTCCTCCCCATCATGGTGATCACTGAATCCCCTCCTTATTTTTCCAGGGAACCAAAGGCTATACCAATCGTCTTTCCTCCATGGCCCTTGTGACACAGAACCGCTAATTGAGCTTTGGCTCTCATGGAGCCTGGCCCTCAAAAGCCTCCCCATGATTAGCACTGATGTTCCCTGGCTCCAAAAGTGGCACCTTCTGCTCAGCTTCGCTCAGGGGTTGGGGGAGATTCATACACAGTGTGAGCTCGACAGGGAGAGGGACCAGCCTCGGGTGAGGGCAGAAGACAGAAAGCTGCTGTGACCACACTCCTCTTGCAGCCATCGTTAGGATGTCAGTGGAACCCCTCCCAAGGATGTCATTCCTGGCCCTCTACAGAGGCTGCATCTATGCTGACAACAAGCTGTACCGGTGTCCCCATTTCACAGATGAGGAAATAGACTCGAAAGGTTAAGTAGCATGTAGGGTCATGCCATGCCAAGCAGTGGCAGGTCTATGTGACTCTGAAGTCCACGAACTTTCCTCGGGCCTTTGCTGCCCCATTCGATCTTCATGACAACCCCATCATGTACAGACCCTGCGTGTGCTGCTCCCATTTTATGGATAGCTAAACTGAGACTCAGAAAGCTCAGGAAACACTGAACTGTCTCCTGGTCTAGTCCTTATTCTGTCTACTATACATAGAACTTTCCCATCCATAGCAGGAAGGCCCCCTAGTTCTGGGCAGTAGGGGTGTAACTAGGAGAGGAGATGAGGTAGGGTGGCCCTGGGCAAGTGTGATAGATGGGAGGGGAGGTGGTTGTTGGAAGTCAAGAAGGGCCAAGCTGCAGAAAGTGTTGGAAGCAGGTGGACTTGGTGTGCTGGGCCGGAGGGAGCCGTGTAGGGTCTTACAGGGGGAGCGATGCGCTGACTTGGTATCTTACAGTGCCCGCTTGTGCAGCCCGCTCTGTGGCCTGCCTCTCAGCCCAGCAACCACCCCCCCAACAACCACCCAAGTCTCCCTCCCTCACATGTTGGGGACATTTGGCCGCTGAGGTCAGGTCTTTGTTTGAAGGACAGATAATTAATCCCACAAAGTAATCCCAGCACTCTCTGGCAGATTTATGGAGATCGCCTCTGTCCCAGGAACTCTGCCTTATCATCTTTCATTTCCCAGGCAAAGCGAGTGACTTGTTATATCACGGTCCTCACGCCAATAGGAATTTCATTTCGGGGTGTTCTCCAGGTGGAGGGAGATTGATAACGTGGCCTGGGCAAGAGCCCACAGTGGTGCTGGGGTCCGGGAGGGAGGGGAGCAGAAGAGGTACCATTGTGCCTCCTACCTTTCCCCTTGCCCATCTCCATCTTCCTCCCAATTCTGGGGCCCAGTTTCACAGGGCTCACCTGTCACAGGCTACAGGGACCCAGATATCATCCAGTCCAACCATCCCAAGTCACAGATGAGAAAACCAAGGCCCAGAGCAGTGAGGGAGGTACCTGATTCCCAACCTAGCTCTTTTAGCTCTCTGCCCTAGCTCTCCCCCATCGTGACTTCTTCCCCCTCCCTGCTCCCCACCTGCTCTGCCCTGAAGCTACCACAGGTGCAGGAAGCTGTTAAGAGAGCAAGGAAGGGGGCCTGGTCCTAGAGGTGAGAGTAGCTGCTGCTTGTCTACTGGCTCTGCCTCTAGCTTGCTGGGCAGTGTGAAGGTCCTTGTCCTTTTTCATAACACAAAGAATTTGGGCTAATTTGATTATTCATAAATATTTATCTAAAACTTCTCATGTACCAGCTTCTGGGGACACAGTCATGAATGAGACAGATAAAGCTGTTGCCCTCATGGATCCTATAGTTTAATGAGAAAGACAGAAAATAATCAAACAAATGAATGCAAAAGAGAATTTTAGAGAGTGACAAGGGCTTACAAGAAAATCAAACAGGGGATGGGTTGTGATGAAGAATAGGCTGCAGCTATTAGCTGGGGTGGTTGGGGGAAGCCTCTGTGATATGGTGACATTTGAGAGGGGCCTGAGCAACAATGGAGGAGACAATCATGTGGAGCTGGGGAAAAAGTTTCAGGCAATGGAAACAGCATGTACAAAGGCCCTAAGGCAACAGTGAGCTGGGAATATTTAAGAAACAGAAAATTGGAAAAAGAGGCTCAGTGAGGTTCAGGTGTGGTGGGGAGTAGAGGATTAGTAGTGAGAAGTGAGATCAGAGAGCTGGACAGAGTCTTGCAGACCAGGATGAGGAGTTGGGATTATTCTGTTTGCACCAGGAAGACATTAGAATGGAGTCACTTGATCTGCATCAGGCTTTTAAAAGATCACAGAAAGAATTGCTGGGTGGAGAATGGGCTGGAGAGAGAGCAAGCGGAGAAGCAGGGAGACCAGCTGGAAGGCCCCTGGGTGGCCAGGTGAAAGATAACCTGGAGGGTTCAGCATGAGAACCATCTCAGCTGCATCCATTTGTCTATCCAGCCACTCATTCCTCTTTTCCATACCATCCCAGCTTCTTTCTCCTTCCAGAGGGCCTGGTCATCGTCCTGAGCCCATCTGGGCCTGGCCTGCTCTTCCTTGCCCTGGCTTATCCCTCCTGCGTCTCCCG
This sequence comes from Camelus dromedarius, assembly GCF_036321535.1. Lineage (NCBI taxonomy): Eukaryota > Metazoa > Chordata > Mammalia > Artiodactyla > Camelidae > Camelus > Camelus dromedarius. The sequence continues at coordinate 32,461,973 of NC_087443.1, read as the reverse complement.
GACAGCTCCCAAGACAAGGCTCTCACGGGCTGGCCTCAGAGCTGCTTTGTCCATACCCCCTACCACATCCATGTTCCTGCTTCACCCCATTCTCAGAGCAGGTGGGCAGGCTGAAGACATCCCAGAAGTGAAGGGAGAGCCTGGTCACTGCCTAGAGAGTGGGGGACAGCGTGGCAGCATGCAGGACCGCCCTCGCCAACTTGGCAGCCCCTTGTCGACAGGAACAGAGCCTAGTGGGGCTGGCTCCTTCCTGAGGCTCACACCCGGCTCTCAGTAATTAAAGCCATAAGTCATCTCCCGACGGGGGAGCTGCAGGCTGGGGCTGCCACAGCTGGCATTCTTGGGGCCGAGTGCTGGGAGGGAGAGTGGCACATCTGGGCAACTGTGAGAGGGGGCCAAAGATCAAAGACTGCCTTCCGTTCTGGCCCGGGCTGACGCTTGTTTGTTTGGGCTCAGAGGTGCTGCTGGGTGCCAGGGGCAATGCCGGGAGCTTCCTTCACAGACAAAGAGCTTACTTCCTCTTTTCCATGGGCACTGAGAGTCTCAAGCTTGCAAAACATCCCCCAAAGGGATGTCATCTGTCTCTGGCAAGATCCTTTGCTTCCCCTCCCTGCCACAAGAAGTATCCATTCACAGAGCTTGGAGTAGGGGTACCATGGGGTGCCCATCCCTTCAGCTGTGCTGGGAGCTTCCCAAGGAAACTGCCCTCCTGCCAAGGGAGTAGGGGTCTGTAGCCCAGCCAGCCCCAGTAATTGAGAAGGACTCCAGGCCACGCATCCTGAGGGTAGTCCAGTGGGAAGAAACCTGACCTGTGGCCTCTGTCAAAAAAAGTGGTCAGAGGCCTTGCAAAGATTTTGGTGGCTGACCCTCCTCCTTGGCCAAAAAAGGCAAGGATGTCTCTTTTTCCTGTTTCTTGCTTGCTCAGCAGAAGTTTCTCCCTGTCTGAGCCAAGGGGACGGAAGTGTCTCAGGACACCCCTCCCTGTCTGGCTAGGCTCACTCATCAAGCATTCTGAACACCCATTGGTGTGGGGCACTGGGCCAGGGCCTGGGGACATAGTGTGACATCCGGTGCTAATGCTCAAGCTGGGAAGATGGGGGCATTCTGGAAGCCAGGCTTCCAGGATGAAATGGTCACTTACCCCACCCACCACACACACACACACACACACACACACACACACACACACACAAAACCAGTCCAGGACCCCAGACACACACACACACACACACATACACACACACACACACACACACACACACACACACACACACACACACACACACACACACACACACACACACACACACACCAGTCTAGGACCCCAGCCTTCATCAGAGAAGCATAGCCCAGATCACTGGCAAATGTGAAATATTAAATATTTAGAAAATTACAGAAACTGACATAGCACACCCCCATGTATTCACCACTCAGATAACACTGGATGACATTTTACCATATTTGCGTCTGATCTTTTTTGCTCCTCTTTTTGTTCTTGTTTAAGAAATGGAACTTGACGGGTATTGTTAAAGGCACCTTTGCTTTCATTTTCAGTAATCTCGGAGGCTTGGTCTCTGAGGACTGAGTGGAAAGGGTAACCATCTCTAACCCTGATGTCAGCCTCAAAAATGAGCCCCAACTTGTATGTGGTCTGTCTTAGGTGACATTAAGGAATCATTGGCTTTGTTTCATAGGATAATGGCATATTTGGCCACATTTAATAAATCCTTATCAGAGATGTATACAGTATTTAAGAATAAACTGGAATTTGCTCTAATAACTGCAGGGGAACCGTGGTGTTGGGGGCTGAGTTTAAAAGAAGGAAGATTGGCAAAATGTTGTTAATTCCTGAGTCTGGGCAATGGGTGCACAGGGCTTTCCTGTGCTCTTTTCTCTACGTTGTTTGTCTTTGAAATTTTCCGAAGTAAAAAGCTCAGTTTTTTAAAGTGTGCTTCCAGAGCTGCCAGGGGACCCACAACAGATCTGGGATCCAGCTCCAACTGTGACCTGGACAGGCCCCCAGACTTGAGCCAGACTTGAGGTCAATCTGTCTGGTACCACCTCTGCCTCTAACTTGCTGTGTTATGTCAGACAAGTTACTTTTCATCTCTGACCCTCAGTTCCCCAGGGGAGAATGAGAAGATTGAACCTGATGGGTTGTCAGCATCTTCCATTTTCCACCTCTGATACTGAACACATCTACCTTGTGTGCTCAGAGCTCCCACTGGAGGGTAACTGTGGGGACAGCTCTCTTTTTACCTTCAATTTCCTCAGTGGTTTCCCACACCACCACTCAAGAGAACCTTTGCAAAAAGAGTTCTGTGGCCACATAAGTTGGAAAGACACCACATCACAACATCCTTGTCCTGGCAAGTCACAATCCACATTGGCACATTAAAGGCTCTGACAAGTCCTGCAATGAAGATTAACCTGTTCAACATTTCCCAAATTTATTTGACCACAAAACTTTTTAAAAGTTGGCCTTTCCTATTCCCCATGCATCAGAGTTCCTGGGGGCACCCTCTGGGAAACCCTTCCAGTTTTCAGAGTGGGGACTCTTGCCCCAAAGGACAAATTTGCCATTTTTTTATGTGAACATGATGATTCTGACTCATTTTCGGGAGAATAAAGGATTTGTTTTCCATGTTGTTGATGGGTTTTGTAGTTAACTAAAAGTGTAGTTTTTCCCCCAGTCATTCCCTGACCAGAAACATCTGCTTTGATGTCACACTCTGAGTCACTGACCAGATGCTGGAAGACCCTCCAACATTGGAAAACTGGGCCTTCCACAAGCTGGAGCTTTCCTGGTGGGGCCTCTAGGAGCAATGTTTCTAGGGAGGAGTAGGAGAAAGAAGACAGGCTTTGGCACTGAACACTGTGGGTTGAAATCTCAGCTCAACCACTTAACCATCCATGTAACTTCGGGCAAATATTTTTGTCTTTCACCTCAGTTTACTAATAGTGAAGTTATGAGGATTCAGCTGCATGGGATATGTCGGGTGTCAAGTTTCTTGCCTTCTCCAAAAGAATTTATAACAACTAATATTTACTGAGCACTTACTATGTGCTGTACTAAATAGATGCATTCCCTGCTTTTATCTTCCCATCAGCTCTATGAGACAAGTATTATTCCCTCCCCTTTACAGCTGAGGAAACTAAAGTCCAGAGAGGGTAGGTAACTTGCCCACAATCACACAGCTTGTGAGGAGTGATGTTGAAATTTTAGCCCTGGTCCCAGCCACTACAACATCTGTCCTCTTCAAAAAGATCAGATCCAGAGGAAGACATGTTGATCCTCTGAATGTCTCACCTTACCTGCCTGGTCAGCATATATTGGTCCTTGGGGAACCCAGCTGATAGGCTGTCAGTCCCTGTGCATCTTTGGCTCATAGACAACCATGGAATCCTAAAACCAAGTTTATGGGGACTTCCAGGTTCCCTGAGGCCCCAGGTTCCCAACCCCGTCCCTCAGGACCCTTTCTAAGGGTGAGGAGTTTACTGAGTGTCCTAGACTATGTCCTATGTCCTAGCCTAGCCCCCCTCATCTGCCTCAGCCAGGGCAGAAAGCTCTGGTTTTCGTTGTTTTATATACCGGGCTTCTGTACAAGATTTTGTCTGAGAAGAGGATTTGCTACTAAAACAAAAAAATCTGAAAATCACTGCCATAGAAAAGCTCCCTGTTTTTTAAACAGGGGAGGACCTTGAGGCCCAGAGAGGTAAAGTAATTTGCCCAGGATCACCAGCTGGCCTCCTGAGCCCTAGGCAGATCTCTGTCCTCTCTTCAGGACTCAGCAGGGGCCAGGCTGAGGGAGGCTTCGCAGCCCTCAGGGAGCCCCTCAAGGTCAGTTGTCCGGGCTGGTTCTGCCAGCTGGTGGCCAGTTTCTATGAAGATAACTGTCTGAGGCTGGCTCCCTGAACCTCGTCCGACCACATCTATTTCTGGGCCGCGGAGGCCTGACGGAGCACAATTTGATTCATAAATTACCCAGTTCAAGGTGTGTGTGATGGGCTCTCCTTCCCAGATCTGAAAGTCATTCACTCCGGAACTTGCAGCACTTGGGGCCGAAGGCAGGGGCAGCTGTGGGACTGCTGGGATCAGCACTCAAGGAAGGAAAGTGGCAGGGAGATGGGAGGACTCGGGGGTTCAGGGAGCATTGTTCTGTGCCAGCTCCTAGCTTTTTGTCTCATTGAATCCTTCTAGCAACCCCAGGAGGCACCTTCTATGACTGTTATCCCTGTTTGGCAGGTGAGGAAACTGAGGCTCATAGAGGCGAGGTCACTTGCCCAAAGTCACACGACCAGAAGTAGAAGAGCTAGGATCTGAGCTCAGGGCTCTCTGGTGCTGCAGTTTTTCCCACACAATCATGAAGATAGTAAGGCAAGGAACTGAACAAGTGGCATTGAGAGGAAGAGGTTAGACCCTGGGAAATAGCATCGGAAGGGAAGGTTCAGGAGTGCCAAGCCTCTTCCCGCAAACTTCAGTGTAACCTTCAGCTGGCGTCGCACCCCACCCTGCCCCTCTTCGCCATGTTCTTCCCTGTCTCACATCATCCAGTTCCAGGCACTGCTTTGTGTTCCTGCCCCAGGAACCTGGTTCACTATCCTTGACACATACCCAACACAGACTCAGCACTTTATAGTTGGTAAAGCATTTTCTGATTCCTTATCCCATTGAACCTCCAAGTAGCCCTGTGAGTAGGACAGGTGTTCTCACCCACAATGAGGAAACTGAGGTTCAGAGAGGCTCACAAGCCCAAAAGTGTGAATCCAGTCTCCTAACTTCATGTCAGGCCCTTTATGAGTTTTTCAGTCTGCTTCTTTATATATATGCTTTGTCCTTCCCCAGGGGTGACCAATATTCCTCCTTAGATGGTGGGCTCCCTGGGGCCATTACCCATTACCAACTCCTGCCCCCTGCCGTGCCTAGGACAAAGAAGCTTTGTAGTGTGGTAGGTGCTCTCTGGTGCCCCACTCTCCTAGAAGCCCCAAGCCCTGGGCCTGCCTTCCCCACATCTCACTGCTGGGTCGTGCAGAAGTGCTAGAGGAGAGGGCAACGGCCTCGCCGAGATGACAGACAGTACCTACCCCGCCTTCGTGCCTCCTTCTCCTTGGGCATCTGATCACTGTCCTCTTTGTTTTCTTAAGTGTCTCCCCTCCTCCTTACCCCCCTCACGCTCCCCCTCTGGGACAAGGCCTTTCAGATCATCAAATATCAAACGCTTCTTATGCGAGGGCTGAGATGGCTTTATCAGAGCCTGTAAATCTCCCAGAGCCCTGACGCTCTCTTGAGTGCCAAGCCTCAGGTGAATTATGTGGGCCGGTCTGCGGCAGGCAGAACAGGCAGCCCTCAGGGGAACACAGCCGAGGGACCCAGCGCACCTAGGCTCCCACCCTTGGCCCAAAGAGGGGCTGTAATTGAGGGTGGGCGTGTGTGTCCCAAGCCCATCTGTCCCAGGCCCTGGAGGTAACCAGCCTCCAGGCAAGTGAGCAGGTGGGTCCCTAAGGGACCCTCAGCGTCTGCTTTCCTTCTCCTCACCGTGCTCATGTCCTGGCCAGTTTCCTGCCTCACATGCAGCAGCTCTGAGGGCCATTTGAGACCCAAAAGACCCAGATTCTAATCCCAGCATGGTCACTGAGTAACTAGGTGATCTTGGATGTGTCACTTCCCTGACTGAGCCTCAGTTTCCTCATCTGATAAGTGGGGTAGCTGTACTGGTCTTGCAGGGTGTCGAGGATCCAGTGAGCTCAGAAGTGCTCTGCCAGCGGGCAGAAGCATGCACCTTCCCTGTCTCTCAGGGGCAGCCTGGTATGTGAACGAAGCCTACAGGCTCTGGAGTCAGACGGACTTGAATCCTGGTTCTGCCACTTACCAATAGTGTGACTTCAGGCAAGTCACTTAATTTCTCTGTGCCTCGGTTTTCTCACCTGTAAAATGGGGATGGGGTGATGATGATGACAGTCACAGAGACGCTGTGAAGAGTAATTGACCAATGCATGGGAAGTGCTTAGAACCCGCATTAAGTGGCCCTTGTTATTTCTCCTTTTCTCACTGCTATCATCTAGTCCATGCCCTCATCACCACCAGACCTTCCTGCCTTCAGGGCCTCCCCATGGCTGTGGACACAAATCCGAACTACTTACCCAGTAATCAAGCTCCTGCCTCCTGGCATCAGCCACTCCTTACTGTTTCATGTGAACTCAGCTCCTCTTACTGACTTCTCACCTGGGAAATGACTGTCCCCCTCCACCCTTTTGCTCAGAATGTCCTCTCCCTCTCCATACTGACCCAAACCCGCCCCACCAAGGCCTGGCGGAGGAGCCCCCTGAGCTGCCTTAGTGGGGCAGGACACCTCCTTGGCATAGGTGCTGCTTCCTCATCTAGACTGGACGCCACCTGGGTACAGAGACCTCATCTTAGGCTGCTCAGCCTCTCCGGTGCCTTGCAAACTCCTCTTTGAGTAAATGCCTTTCTTCTTCCTGCCTGAGGTAGCAGTGACCACAGCGGGGAAAGTCCCTGTCCTCAGGGAGATTAAATTCAGCAAATCATTTAGTCATGATAGTAACCCAAGTAGAGGAAAAATTATTCATTAAAGCAAATCTGTTTTCAAGTCAGCTCACATCTAGCACCAACTTAGAACACATAGACACACATTATCAAACATTGGGGAGTATTTTGCGGGAAATATATATAACATAAAATTCACCATTTTAATGTGGCATTCCGTGCATTCACAATGTTGTGCAACCATCACCACTATCTAGTTCTAGAACTTGGGGGATGATTCTTTAAAGGCACTTGTGTTAATTTTTTTTTACAAATATAATTCACATAAATCAAAAAGGAAAAGTTGAAATGGCTCTAGGGCAATGGTTCTCAACCAGGAGTGATTTGGCTCCCTACCCCCCACCACAGGGGACATTTAGCAATGGTCTGAAAATTTATTGGTTGTCACAACTGGGAAAAGGGGTGCTACTGGTATCTAGTGACTAGAGGGTAGGGGTGCTGCTAAACACCCCACAATGCATGGAGCAGTCTTTCCCAACAAAGAGTTGTCCAGCCCAAATGTCACGGGAGCTGAGGTTAAGAAACCCTGTTCTCACATCACCACTTGGAGATCATCTTTGTTAACACTTTGTCAATATTTCATTCCTTTATATATATATATATAAACAACAAAAATGTGTTCTATAGAGCTATGCTATTTTGTGACTCCTTTGGGTAAAAAAAATGCGTTAAACATCTATCTTTTCAAGTCACAAACTTCTGCAACATTATTTTTGGCGGCTGGCTGAATTTCATATTGTAACGTAATTAATTCTTATTGTTGGACATTTAGGTTGTTCCCAGTTTTCCTTAGTAAACAGCACCATAGTAAAGTCCTGGTAGCTGTACCTGTGGGCACATTCGTTATTATTCCCTTTGGAGAAATTCCCCTGGTTGCAGAATAAAGGTTTTCCAGGAAATGGGGAGGTTCTGATCCTAGCCCTGGCCCCTGGTGATGTCTTGCTAATCCCTATTAAAGTGTCCTCCAAGGACCAATGGCTGCCCTTCCCCTGCAGACAAGGAGCTGGGAGCCGCTGTGGGTGAAAGGGGCTTGGCTTGACCCTTAGCAACCCTAACATAATAGGTTTTACTATCCTTGGCTACTCAGGTTAATGTTTCATAAATTGGAGCCAGTTATGAGCGGATTAGTCAGAGTCCAGTTTGTGGTCTTATTAGGAGAGGGGATCATTTGTTGGTGTACTTGAGCTTGATGAAAACTGTCGTTCTGTGAAACGCCTACAAGACAAGCAGACTGCAATTCCCACCTGTCTGGGGGGCTCAAAGGTCATCTTTCCCTGACTGGATGGTAATAACTGTAATTAACAAGACACACTCAGCTCAAACAAACATGTCACTGTGGGTGCATCGGGAGGCTGTGATAGCTTGAGGTGGAATTGCTAATTGGCTGACCCTTCCTCATAGCCCTGGTGCAGTTGTGGTCTCTGTGATGTGTGGCATTATAAGTCACCCCAGCAGCATTCTGTCCTGCGGCCTTTTACACTAGCCTTAGAGTGGCTCCCTGACACCCCTGCTACAGCCCATGCATTCATTTAAAAGGCTTTGCTGAGCACCTGCTATGTATCACCGGGCACTTAGGGAAACCAGTCCCTGCCCTCCTGGAGCTTATATTCCAGTGCAGGGGGACAGACAATAAGCAAACACATAAACAGATGAAAAGAGAGGTTCAGAAAGTAGAAGTGCTTTGAAGGAAATGAAACAGGGTAACGGAGCAGAGAGTGGTGAGTGAGTGGGATAGTGGGGTGACTAGAGAGGGTTCCTTTGTGGTGGTGACCTTTGAGCTGCTAGCTGAATACAGACAAGGCACCCAGCAAAGATCCGCAGGGAGAACTTCCCAGATGGCTTCAGGGAAGCTTTGGAGAGGGGGTAGGCCTAATCTGCCCCCTCCTTGCCTGGCAAGCTCTCAGCCTGCGCCTCCTTCTCTGGTTGAAAGCCGAGGTAACACACACCGCTGTTTGCCATATGTTGGTCATGGAGCTGTTCAATGCAGCCCAGCCCCGATGCCCCCCAGGAAGCAGCCCCTTTTGTCAGCAGGTAGCTAAGTCACAATTTTTAATTCATAAGCTATCTTGCCCAAAGCCCATATCTCACACTAACTCCCAATGTTCATTATGCAGTGATACAATTCTATACCAGTCAGAATTATATGGCTCCACTGGACAGTGATGGGCCTGCCGGCCAGCTTGTCCCATCTGCTCAGGTGGCATAGGCAGCACACATGTAGCTGTTTAACAGGCTACCCCTGGTGGGAAGTGGAGGGTGCGGGGGGAAGGCGGAGGGGAGGGGAGGAGGAAAACCCAGGGGCCTCAGGGTAGGACATGAACTCCTTAGCTTAGTGAGAGCCAAGTTTAACTCCTTGTTCCACCCCTAACCCTGACCTAATGCCAGTTATTTTCTGTACTTTAGTTTTCTTGTCTGGAAAATGGGAATAATTGTACCTACCTCACGGGAATTTTATTGAAAATTGAAAAAGATATATATTTAAAACACTTGCAACAGTGCCAGGCACAGTATATGTTGGCTGTTGTGGGGGGAGCCTCTCCCAACTCACTGTGGATAAAATGGGCTACGGTTGGGACTCACCTGGTCTGATTCTTCTATTCAGAAAACAGGCAGAATAGGGAAAGAAGGAATGGGAACCAAGAGAGGCCCCACGAGAGGTGCTTTACATACATGATCACACATGATCCTCACACAACCCCATGAGGTGGGAGCTGTTATCCACACTTTACAGATGAGGGGTTTGGCTCAGAGGAATTTGCAGTTTGCAGGGGGTCTCACAGCTGGTAAGCAGCAGATCTGTTGTTGGCACCCAGGTCTTTTTCTCATCCTGCGAGATCACGCACAGTAGGCGGTCTTCACTCAGGTGTTGATATAACAGACTCTAGGCAGAAACCTCAGCTGAAAGAGGGACCACTAGAGGGAAGGGGGTGCAAACCCCAGTTCTGCTTACTTCCCTGGGGAGGGCCAGGTGACCAGGTCAGAGGCCAGGTGAGGGATCAGGGTCCTACTGGTCCTCTCATCCATTTGAGGACTGGCATTTGAGTGGATGGATGCTTGGGCCCCGAAGACCAACTAGACCATAAGCTCCTCATATGCATGGCTTTTTTCTTCTTTTCTCTACCCCATGGCCCAGTATGGGCCAGGACCAGAGTACACCCCCGCCTACTAGTGTGTACTCACTGACCCTTCCTAATCCCTGCAGAGTGGGGAGTGAAACTTCAGGTGATCCAGCAGATAGGTAATGAGCATCGTTCTGGGTACTGCAGGGGATGGAAGCATGAGACCCTAGCTCTTATCCTCAAGGCCCCCCTGAGTCTCTGGATGTGAGAACCAGGGAGGCCCCACAGCACAGGGCTGTTCTGAGGGTGCTAGCCCAGCACTGGGGCTCAGTGGAGTGAGAGAGAGTGGAGCCTCGCGGATTGGCTTCCTGAGGCCGGCGACATTGGTGGTGCATCTTAAGAACAGAAAGGACCAAGGTGGGAGCCATTGGTTTTCCTTTAACTCAGAGGGCAGTGGTTGCTGTCAGCCCAGCGGAGCAGACAAAGCAATTGAAAGTCATCAGCCTGTGTTCCCACACGCACCATCAGCCACTCACCAAACTGCTTTTCGCCCAGACCTGACTCTGTCATGGGTCAAGATGCTGCTGGCAAGATAACAAGGGGACAAGATGTGGGAGTGATGAGATTTGGCAGGAGCGGAGAGGAGGGGCACCTGAGGAAGGAGAGAGCCTGCTAGCTTCGAAGGAACGAGGTGGGAGGGTGAGCCCCCCGCAGCTTAAAGAGAGAGCTGCCCCCTGCTCCCCAAGTCTAACCATCTCCCCTAACCCCCCTACATCCTCCTATCAGTTTCCCTCTCCCACTTCCTCCCCTCTGCCTTTGACCGTCTATGAAACAGAAGCCCTTTGTTAGACTCTACTGCGCCCTCTAGCTGCCACTCTGCACTCTCCTTGTTTTTCACACCGAACTCCTGCAGCAGCGTCTGCACTCGCAGTCCTCAGGTCTGAGCCCTACTCAGCCACAGTTTCTCACAGTCTGACCCCAGGGGGGCATCTGAAGATCCAAACAGGGTCCTTCACCTGGTCTTCTGTCTCCTGAGCCTCTCTCTTAACACTATTTGATCCTGCTAACCACTCTTTCTGGGATCATCCCTCTTTCTCGCCTCTTACACCTGGCTCTATACCGGTTTCCCACCTGCCTCTCTGAACACAGCCTTTCTGTCTGAATTTTCCTGGACATCCTCACTGGAGCCATAGGTCTACTTTGAAGGCAGCCTTGCCAGCACCCTGTGTATTTCACCACCTTTGTGCTGACAGCGTCTTTCTGCGGCCCTGCCTTCCCTCTCCAGTCCCCACTGCAGGCCCTCGTCGCCCACACCTGAAGGACATCGCCACACAGACCTGCTGCTGCTATGGAAAGCTCTATCATTTTTGTCACCAGTAAAGACAGAAAGTTTAGAAAGGAAGTCAGTTTTTTAAGGACATTGAAATAGGATAAGTTCGATATTTTTTAAAATAATTTTTTTGTTGAGGTGTAGTTATTTGCAATGTTGTGTTGGTTTTAGGTATACAGCAAAATGATTCATTATATACATGTATTCTTTTTCAGATTCCTTTTGATTATAAGTTCAATACTTTTAAATGTTTAATTGCGCATGCAGAACATGAATCTATTGACTTTATAAAAATTTTAATTGTGGGAAAAATACTATCATTTTGTGAGAAATTTATCTGGAACTTTCCAGAATGTATAGCGTTTTTTAGCTAGGACTGCCCCTTGAGGAAAAAGCAACTTCCTTGCCACTTTGTTCTATGAAGAATGATGATCTCTTCTGTGTCTCCCCTTGTTCCTTGTCCCTTAGCACAGGGCCAGGTGCAGAGTGGGTGCAACGATGGAGGAGAGGGGGGTGGTGAATGCCTGTAAGGAGAAAAAGAGAGGCATATATCTCAGTCCAAGCTAGCCACTCACCAGCCACGTGACCTGGGACAAGTCACTGAACGCCTCTGAGGCTGCTTCCTCACACATAACATGGGAGAGCTTCCTCTAACATTATTATGGAGACCGAGTAACACAGTTGTGCAAACAGCTTAGCTCAGTGCCTGGCACAGGTTAGTGTTCAGTAAATTGTAGCTACTATTTTTGAATAAACAGGGGAAAGAAGGCTGTGACTCCCCCTCAGCAGCCTTTGTGCTTTTGCAGACTTGATTCACGTCTTCACAACCTCCTTCTTGCAAAATCTGAAAAGGTCTTGATGTCTGAGGCTCTTAGAGGAGGTGGCTGCCCCCAGGATTACCAGCAGGGCCAGCAATGACCTGCTTCTTTTCTTGTGTGAACGCCTTAATCCGCCAGTTCTCAGAGGCCTTAGGGTGCCCAAGGTACAGCCCCACTCCCCCGAGAGCCCCTCCACTACCAGGTAGATCCACGCACACCTAGGATAGCACCTGTCGACCCAGGGGAAGCAGCTGCCCTTCTGCTCAGCAGTGAGGGCTGAACAGGTGAAAGGCATCCCCCATGGCCTCCCCCAGCCCCCTGGTCCCCTGGGACTTAGATAAACAATGAAAGAATGTCTGGGAGACCAGAGAGCTGACAGGGTGGTATCAGTTTCCAGGATGGCAAAGACACCTGTGTATGCGGCTGCAAGCCCACAGCCCCCTGGGGAAGGGAGCATGATGGGAGAGGGGGAATACAGGAGGGAAAAAGGAAGCGGTGACCCATCCCGAGGTCAGAGCCCTGGTGCAATGCCTTGTGGACCCGAGGGTTTTGTTGTCAGCCTGTCCTCAGGGCTGCCAGCTTGCACCCATGGGTCCTTGGTTGTGAAGTTTTCCTGGCAAGAGGATGGGTTGGTTCAGTGCTCTTGCTGGGCGAAAGCTCTAGGCACAGGCTCCTGGGGGTGGGGGTGGAGGTGGGCCACAGTGGTATCTTGGTGCCAGACACTGTATTAACTCATTTAATCCTCACAGCAACACTCTCGGTACTATTGTTACCCCCATTTTACAGACTAGGAAACTGAGGCCGAGATATGTTAAGTAACATGACTGAAGTCACCCAGCTAACAAGTAGCAGAGCAGTGGTCAGAACCCAGGCAGTCTGCCTCCAGAGGGCATAATCGTAACCACCTCTCTGCTCCACGTTGCTTTCCTTCAGAGGCCTTAACTTAGCAAGTACTTACATATTCAGTAGTGTGATTATATCACAAATGTATGTCTCACGTGTGAGACTGAAGGGATTAACCTTACCTGCTTTTCTCTGCTGATTCTCCAGCACCTTGCACTCAGTAGATGCTTGATATAAACTTGAATGAATGAGTGATCTGATCAATCAGTCTTTGAATGAGACCTTTCCTTGGTCCTCCCTGCTTGGGACATGGGGCTCACCTCCTGCCCCTGCCTAAGCCAGCATCCCAGTGAGTACTGATGTTGCCATGGTGCCAGTAGGGACATCAGAGCCAGTGGCTCAGTTAGATGGCCTTGTCAACTCTCTGGGTGTAACCCTTTCTGGCTATTGGTCCTGGCAGTCACTTGTACTTGGCAGGAGGCTGCAAGGTAAACTCCACACAGATAGATGTGTGAAAAAGAAGAGAGAGAGAGAGAGAGTGTGTGTGTGTGTGTGTGTGTGTGTGTGTGTGTGTGTGTGTGTGTGTGTGTTGGGGGACGGTCCCAGAGTTTGAATTATACCAGTTGAGGGATGTTTGCCTGCATTGGTTGGAGAAAGTGCCTAGACTGGGCAAGAGGGTATTTTATGAGCTGGGGATAGACTTTGAGTTGGGGATGGGAAGTGTGGCCATGAATAGGGCAAAGGTGCTGAGCAGAGGACCCAATTGTGCTGGGACAGATAATCTTCTTCTCCAAACCAAAAACCACAGGACAGCATTCAACAAGGGGCTTCTAGTTTGTGAATGATTTATAGGAAAAATCTTGCAAAGATAAAAATTGAATCACATTTAAACATTGATAGGTTCCTTTACTGAGATGAATAAATTTATATGAAAATCTGGAATGATGGGATGTTGGACTTTGGGGTGGGGGAGGTGGGGCCCATGCCTGTGTGCGTGGTAGGGGAGCGGGTGGGGGAGGCAGGAGGCTGGAGATCTTGCCTCAGGGCAGCCCTTCAGCTCAGCATTTAGGGGCTCAGAGGACCTGGCTGCCAAAGCAACCTGTGCTGTCCATGCTTTGGCCACCTCAGCACTGATCACCCTGTTACAGGAATACCAGGTTGAGGGCTGCATCCCCCCTTGGAAGGCGTCCCTGGTACACTGTAGGAGTGCAATAATTGTTTGCTGAGTGGATTTGCTAATGAAGAGCAGATGAAAGCACTTGGCCTCTTGTTTCCCCAGCAGCAGAATTCCTAGCTAAAAAAGCTCCTTTATATTCATGCACTTACGTGCCTCCTTGCAACCCTGTCCTCCCTGCTCCACAAAGACTGCTGTACAAAAGCCCGCAGGAGGGTACCCCGGCCACGGGAGGAAGCCTTAGGCAAGGTGGCAGCTGGAGTCACATCCCCTCCCTGGCCTGGCCCACGGCAGAGTCCCCAAAGCCCACAGTCTGAGAGTGACATGAGACCCAAATGGTCTCTGCCATCAGCAGCAGCCTCTCCCCTGCCTCTGCCAACCTCTGTGGCGGGCTGGGAGGACCGGGTGGGAGCGGGCCTCTAGCCATCATCCACAGGGTGGCTAAGAACAGCCCCTGCCCCAAAGTCAAAAGTTAGAGGAGGACATTGTCTCCCCTCTACTTTCCCCCTAGTCAGTCCAAGAGAGGAGACAAACCCCTACTGTGTGTGGCTCCCTTTAGAGCCGGGGAAGGGGAGGAGCAGGGAGATGCAGCAGCTCCCATGAGCGATCCTGGTGTCTGCCGTGTGTGTTGAAGGCTGGGGTGTTAGTTCTCACCTATGGAATCAATGTCCAAGTATCCTCTTTCCCTGTCCTCTCCACCTTCCAGGATCCAGTTTAAACAACATTTATTAAGTGCTTATTTGTGCCAGGAACTATTCCAAGCCTGTACTTGCCTATATTCTTTTCACATTCATTTAATTCTCATAACTCTATGAGGTAGATCTTTTTAATCTTCATTTTACAAATAAGAAGGCCAAGATACAGAGGGTTTGGGTAAGTTGCCCAAGTTTACACAGCTAGACAGTGGTGTAGGGAATTAATGTCACCTCCTCCGGGAAGCTTTCCTTCTTTGAGCCTTCCTATGTGTAAACAGCCTCTCCCTGCTGTGAACTGAGATGCTGATTCTTGGGGGTGTCAAAGCTCTCTTACCATGCTGTCAGTGCTTCAACATCAGAATTCCTGGCAGAGTGAGTGACCTCTGCATCCCCCACAGTGCCAAGCACAAGGCCTGGCCATAAGACAGCCTACCCGGGGGACTCTTGAATAGGTGATTGAATGGCAGTGAGTGAGCCAGTAGGTGAATGAACCAACACCCTGAAGAGAGGGCAGTGCATTTGGGGTTTTCCCAGTGAATTCACAGTCCGGTGGGAGAAGCATCAGAGCAGTGTGGGGCCCAGGTGGGCTGGGAGCAGCCATCCTTCAGGAACATGCTTGCCACCGTGTGCCCAGCACTGGCCAGGGACCTTGAGAGATGGTGGTGAAAGGCCTTCATCTTCAGGGAACTTCTTGGCTGAGCAGGAAGAGCACGTCAACACACAGGAAGCAACCGGAGAACAGAGCCCTAGTACTGCCTGTGGGGCTGGAGGGGGTCAGAGACAGGGACTAGGACCACCTTCCTGGAGGAGGAGGAGGAGGAGGAGGGGCCGGCGCTGCATGGGAGGCCGAGGGGAGGCCAAGAGATAAGGCCGGAAGACAAGGAGGCAGGGACGAACGTGGCGATTCGGGGAACCTGCAGAAGCCACTGTGAGGGCTCGGGGTGCCATGGGGGAGCATGAGATGAAGTTGGGAGCGGGGCAAGTGTGGGGGTACACTCGAGCCAGTGCTGTTTGTGTGTGATTTTTGCCAGTACTTTAAGTACATACTTGAAATTTTAATAAATACTGAAAGACTTATTCTTAAAATTGAATTTTGTTTTTAACTTACATTTATCATAAAAGGAAACTTTCTACCACTGCCATATAGAAAATTAGAAAAGAGTAGAAAATGCCCATAAAAATAAGCACAAAAGGAACAAAACAAGGTTACTGCCTTTATCCACTGGGGCTGCTGTAACAAAATACCACAGACTGTAGCCAATAAACAATAGAAATTTACTTCTCACAGGTCTGCTGGCTGCAAGTCCAAGATCAGGGTGCCAGCGGGGCCGGGGGAGGACCCTCTTCCTGGGTCAGGTGGTGCCTTCTTGCTGTGTCCTCACACAGTAGGAGGGGCAGGGGAGCTCTCTGGGGTCTCTTCTGTAAGAGACTAGTCCCACTCTGAGAGTTTCATCCTCATGACCTAAGCACCTCCCAAAGGCCCCACCTGCTGCTGCCTTCACCTGTGGGGGTTAGGATTCCACCAGATGAACTGGGGGGACACAAACAGTCAGACACAGCAGTTACTGGGTCCTAGCTGGGTACTGCTCCCTTTGGAAAGCTCTGGACCTGAAGCCTGCTCGCGCTCTCTCTCTCTGTTAAAAAGGAAAACTAACAAGAGGGTGTTCGAGACATACAAGCACCAAAGCAAGACCCCCACCTTGACTCAGGCAGAGACCTGAGGGAGACGCAGCGGGTATAAAGTTCTCGTCCTGTGACTCAGTGCCGCCTGCTGCCTGGGCTGTGTGCTCCCCTGTACCCCAGAGCTCTTTCTGTTACTCCTGGAACCAGCATCCATTTTAAATTACTGATGAGTCCTTAATGTCCGGAGGGGAGCCCTGGCCCCCTGCCTCATGTCCACCTGTCCTGCACTCCAGTCACACCCTGAATTCTTCTCTCTCTTGCAGGAAACACCAACAGCATCTTTGCACTGGACTACATCAGCGGGGCACTGACCTTGAACGGCCTGCTGGACCGGGAGAACCCCCTGTACAGCCACGGCTTCATCCTGACCGTGAAGGTGAGAGCTGGGTGGTGGGCACCTCCAACCCACATAGAGGGGATGCCTTAGGATCCAGCAGGCATGTCACCTCTGCTCCCTCACCCTGCACTGATTCCCAGGTCTCAGGCCCAGGGCCCCTGTCAGGAAGAGCCAGCGCCTGTCAGGTGTAGGCCTTGTCAGGGCCCTGCTGGACACTTCACAGCTTTATCAACAACTGCAGAGGACTGCAAGTTTCACCCCCTTTTCAGGGTGAAGCAGCGCAGAGTAGGTGCTCATCCCAAGTTCCTTACTGTTATCCCGTGATTCTAAGTTCTCTCTTATAAGACAACTCAGATTCTTAGGTTTACCCTGTTTCTGAGGTTTCCTCCCATTTCTAATTCTCCTAACTTCCCTGGAGCTGTTATCTGCTTAGGAAACAGCGGTGCAGCCAGGAGGGGGCGGAAGCTGCAGTGGTCCCCACCCCGGCAGCCCCCTGCCACTCATGGCCGGTTTGCATTCAGTGATTTGCTGAGGCATTCCCTGAGAAATCCGTTTAGAGTATGGATGCTGCCTGGACCACAGTGGTCCTCCCCGGCCCCAGCCATTGATTGAGAGGAGGGGGTGGCACCAGGACTGAAGAGTGGGCTCTGGGAAGGAGGCCGTTCCATCAGGGTGGGGAGGATGGTGCAGCCCAGCCTAGCCCTTAATTACTCTCCTTGGCCTTGAGAGGGCCTGTGGCAGCAATGGATTGATAGTCCTGACTCGCCCACCGGCTCCATCCTCTCCACCAGATGTGCACACGCGAGCCAGCTGGGGGAGGGCGAACTAACACAGCCTTTCCCTGACCCAGCACCAAGCCTGAGGACCCCTCCAGCCTCCCCTCCTGTCCCTGCTCCCTTCCTATGGAGGCAGGCAGCTCCAATGGCAGAGGGCTGCCCCCTAGTCCCAGTGCCACCACCAATTCACGGTGGGGCCCTGAGCTCAGTTTTTCCATCTTTATATAAAATATGAGGGTGAGTTCCCCACTTGGCTGTGAGCTCAAATCTCCTGGGGTGCTGGTAAAAGATACCTAGTCCTGGACCTTTTCATCAGAGATTCTGGTTCAGAGGGTTGGGGTGGGAACTGGGAATAGGTATCTTATGGTCCAAAGACTCTGGTCCAGAGACCAGGTGCCCAGGTATCTGAGTCCATCTGTTCCTGAGTCCAACCCAGACCATCCCAGTGCCTAGCAGTGTTCAGTCCATAGCAGATGCTGAATTAAGGCCTGATTACCTGCTAGCATAAAACTTCTTGGCCTCAATTTCATCATCTGCCAAAATGAATACTCTCCCTTTGCCCCTAGATGAACCCCTAAAACTCTACCTGTCCCCTTGGTTCTAGAATCCCACTGCCTGAGTTTGACACCTGCTCTGGTTGTGTGTCCTTGCACACGATGCTTAACCTCTCTGAGCTTCAGTTTTCTCACCTGTAATGGGGTCAGTAAAGTGAGGATGCTAATGATAGAATCTCTGTCCTGGACTTATGGTGAGGATTGGAGGGGATAATTCACATAAAGCGCAGTGCCTAGTTTTGAGAAAGCCTTGGTGAATGACGGCTATTATTGTGATTACGGCTACCTTCATCCCTGGGGTGTTTATTCCTCCCTCTGCAGGGCACAGAGCTGAATGATGACCGCACCCCGTCCGATGCCACAGTGACCACGACCTTCAACATCCTAGTTATTGACATCAATGACAACGCCCCAGAGTTCAACAGCTCCGAGTACAGCGTGGCCATCACTGAGCTAGCGCAGGTCGGCTTTGCCCTCCCCCTCTTCATCCAGGTGGTGGACAAGGACGAGGTGAGTCCCAGAAGGCAGTCGACACCCTCTGCCCAGCCTGGGCTGTGCAGCCCTGGGAGGGATGCCAGGGGTCTCTGGGCTCCTAGGGCCCCATCTATAAATAGAAACAAATATTGCTGCACCCCTGAGGTGCTACGTTCTGAGGATAAGTAAGACTGAAAAAGTCAGTAGTCTCTAAACTTCTGCCACTACACCCTGTAAAAAACGTTTGAGCACACACCTCCAGTGTATAGTTCTGTACTTAGAAATTTATATACATGATCAGAGCACTCATCTGGTATGATGTTATGAACCATACACACACAAAATAGAAATTTTAAAAGGTAAAGGCTCTTTTATAAATGATGACCTTGGAAAAAAGTCTTATTCCTGCTTTGGGGGGTAGTAAGACCCTACTTTTCCATGCAAGGAGTCTAAGTGCCTTCCAGGGGATTCCAGGCCATAAAGAGACTCCAGAGGGGTCCAGGACACCTGCATCCCCCTGCCCAAGGGCCTGCCACTGAGGCCAGTCTTAAGAGGAAGGGACAAGGGGCACAAGTGAGGGAGAGGAGCAGGAGGGAGGAGGCTCCGCCAGTCTGCAGAGCCCTGCCACGCCCTCTGTCATCGGGCCAAGGGCCAGCCTGGGTGGGGCAGCCTCCATCCCTTCACGACCCCCTCAGCCTGCCTCCTACCCCCTCCTACCCGTGCCCCACCTCCCCTGCCTGTCAGCAGTCACACCCTTAATCGGACTTCTATTTATTACCGCAGCTCCCCCAGTCCGCTCTGCTCAGGAATTCCATTAGGTTTTCCTGCCTGAGGTGCTTCTCTACAATTACTCTTCACGTCCTCACACACGGCTTCCGCACTGGCCTTGCTTCGGGCTGGCTTCTCCTCACTCCCTTGCCCCTCTCCTGTCTGCTTTTTTCAACTGGACACGGTCCCCCCAAGGACTCGGGTTCACAAGGACAAGTCAGTCCCTGTGTATGTGTGTCTGTGTCTGTGTGTGCACAAGTGCACGTACGTGTACCGAGCACCTACTGTTTACAAAGAGCTATATTTGGCCACTTTGAGGGAGTCTGGGAAATCATGGTCCCTGTCCCACGGGACCATATGTGTTTATGCGAATGTAGTATGTAAGTTTAAAACACATACAATAATGTAGAAAGTTTCAAAGGTGGAGATAAATAGGTGTACAAACAGGTTCTAACATTTTCTCACGCCCCACTGGATCATCTTGTATCCCTCTGGAGGGCAGGCGCCCCCTTTGGAGACAGCTGCGTGAATGAGAACCTCGGAAGAAGATCCCATCCTTGGTTTCAGGCTGATAATGATGCCCAAGGGAAGAGAGACACCAGAACCAGTGTGGGTCCAGGGTCCAGTGCCTGCGGGCAGTGAGGGCTCCAGAGCTCAGCTGAGGATGGGGGAGTAGGGGCTGGAGAATCAGGAAAGACTATGGCAAGAGGGGGACTTGGGCTGAGCCTTGGGGCAGAAATCAGATGATGAAAGGGTGCTCAGGAGGGCTGGCGGGGCCAGGCAATGGCCCACAGAGAGGCTCAGAGGGAGAGACTTGTAAGTAGATGATGGAGAGAGCAGGTAGGAACCCACGCAACTGATCAGGGTTTGTGGAATGGGCTGCTGGGAACGTGGGCTGGATCATGGCCTTGGGGGCCTTGAATGCCAAGCCAAGGAATCAGACAGGGCCTGTGTTCAAGGCCAGCCCTGCCATTTACTAGCTCTGCCACCTTGGGTGAGTTGTCGACCCTTTCTCAGCCTCACTTTGCTCATCTATGTAAAAAAAAAATAAAAAGGAAATGTATCTATCGGTTTCTATTGCAGGAACACATTAACCCTGAAAAGGCAGTTTATTTGTCACTGGAGCTACTTGTCCAGCAAGGGTGGGCGGGGAGACCTCAGGTGCACACTCTGCAGGATCCTGGTTGCTGCAGGAGGGAGGAGGCAGCTAAAGAGTTCTTCTGTGCTTCATCCCAGAAGTGGCCTCGCAACTTCTATTCAGGGTCCATCAGCCAGAACTAGTTATGTGCCCCCCACCTCACTGCCAGAATGCTGGGGAATGTGGGGAAGCAGCTAAATATTTGTCTCTGCCACAAAGGATATCAACAAGGTATGCGGAGAGAAGATCAGATGACACGGGTATAGGACTTAGCACAGTGCCTGCCAGATGTTAACCAGATGGGTCCAGGGAGCATCATCCCCGGCAGGGCCAGAATTCCCAGAGCCCTGCTCACTATGACTTGTTGGTGGATTTCAAGGTTACCCTGACCCCTTCGGTTTTATCTCAGGCTCCTTTGCGGAAAGTCTGTCTGAAGCATCTGTAGGAAGGCTGAGGGGCGTCTGGATCCAGCCTGCCCTAGCGGCCACTCTCCTCTGGGGCACAGCCATCAGCACACACACTGCAGACACAGTGCCCAACACCACCAGGGACCATTTTGCTGCTTTTCCCAGGGAGTTGGCCACTGTCTCTGATAGTGAAGGACTGGCCTCCTTCCCAAAGGGTCCCACTTCTCCAGGGCACAGTGAGGAACAGAGAGAGAGGAGAGGCAGCCCAGAAGCCCAGGCTACCTCACCCTAAGGTCACGTGGGCCATCCTCCAGTCTCCCAGGAGAGCTGCACCCAGACCACCCCAGATGTGGTCCTCGGCTGTTTCCTAAATAGGAGGGAGAGATCAATTGCTTTCTGAGTTGCCCTGCAGTTTTATATCTCTCATCTCTTCTCCACAAGTCTGGAGGGATTCAGATCTGACCAGGTAGATGCTCCCAAAGCCCAGTCTTGGGTACTGATGGTCAGGCTCTAGGTTCTCAGGGTGGAGTGTCCCGCCACATCGCTGGCAGGAAACAGAAGAGAGAGGCCACTGGCACTGGCATTTGCCCAAGTGTCCGAAGTGTGGAGAAAATCAGAGAACCTCAGTGAGGAATCAAGCAGCTTCCCCCCAAAATATTTTTTAATTGTCATTTCTTCCACTTCTCTTTCTGAAGGGAGCATCAGTCTGTTGGGATTTGTGTCTGGGTTGAAAGTGACTCTGGGTTTGTTGGGAGTGGCAGAAAATGTGTTTATTGAGCAGATTTGGAGAATGGAAGGGAGCAGGAGGAGAGGTCACATCCCTTTGTCATAGATGCTATAGAACACATGAGTCTCCCTTGCACTCATCATGACTGTGATTTTGCAATTGTTAATGTGATGATCTTGACAGTGTCTGTCTCCCCGATTGGAGTGAATGATCCACAGTGTAACTGAGTGCCTCATACCAAGCGTAGCACTTGGGAAGCACTGCAGGAATAGGTACCGGTTGAATTCAAAGCATGATGAAATGATAAAAGTAGCAATGAGGTGGCCCAAGGCTTTATCCAAACTGGATCATCAGTCAGTACGCCTCTGCTGAAGCCCAACTCCAGCTGAGTTTGTGTAAGAAGGTGACTTCAAAGGTACACTGAGGGGCAGTAGCAGGAGTTGATGGAAAAGGGAAGGAGGAAGCAGTTTAACCTGTCAGTCAGTACTTTGTGGCAATCGTTCCTAATAAAGATGCTCATCTAATTCACAAAGACTAGAAAATGCCTGTTATCCCCTCCAGATCTAAGATTCTACTCAGCCTCTTGCTGAACCTCAGGCTCTGCCAGACCATTCAGTATAACAAAGGTGCTTGAAAAAGGCCCTTTCTCTGTCCTCAGGACTCCATCCTCATTGTCAAATCTCACTGAGTAATTTCTTTCCCTTTGCCCAGCTATAGAAAACTCACAGAAGCCAGAGGAGAAAGAGATGGGGTGGGCTGAAACCAACAACAACCCATTTGCACCCTGTGACAGCTGAGATGCAAATAGATGGTTGTAATGCAAATCACACCAAAAAAATCTCAAGGCAAAGGCCCCAGGAGTCAGCTTGGTATGGGAGCTCATCTCTGAGTTTCATATTAAAGGCTGCAGCAGCCTCATTCCCCCAGCTCGGCTGCTGGGCATTCTCTTGTCTCTTCCTCGGGGTTCTAGGAGCCGCTGGAAAAAGCTACACACTCACCCACTTGGATTCCCATCACAGCCTTACCCACCCTTACCCACCCCCTTGCTCTCAACATGATCTTTACATTTTCTCTGATTTGGTCAACTTTTCCTCTCCCAATATTGCCTGCAGCCCTCCCCAGTCCTACCTACAGCTGAACCAACCACAGGCTGTCATGTTTTCCCATCTGCACGGGTTGGGTGATCGGGAGGGTTGGAAGTTTCTGTTCAGTTGTCCCTAAAACCACTCTTCGACTTAGATCCAAGTGGATTATCTGTATCCTGCCTCCGAACAGTTGGGGGAGGGAGGCAGTAAGTATTAAAGCCCATCTGTGCCTCTAGCTGCTTTACAAATCCCAGCAAACGGGGTGGCTTTTAAATACTGTTTTTGCACTCTGCGCAACCCCTCCCCGTTGACTAGACTAACAATGGACATTTCCTCTCACGTGCCCTTCAGAAGAAATACCATTCATGTACATCTTACCTTTCTCCTCAGGAGTTGGGAGCATTTGATCTGCTTTATTTCTGACCCACAGCTTCTCAGAACAGATTTGCTGCTGTCCTGGAGAATTTGAGAGGAGAGGGGTGGGAGTGGGGAGTGGGGTGCCAATATCCACCCAGAGAGGCCTCTCCTGCCTAATCTACCTGCTTCTGGGACTTAGAATCATTTCAGAATGGCCTTCAGGTCTCGATAATGTGCCCCCATCCGGCCTTTCTGAGAGACCATATTGAAATGTACACGGTGGGGGATGATGCACTCATTCACTCAACAAACGTTATTGTTACCTACTATGTCCATGCCACTGGAGGTGGTACTGAAGATGTTGGTCCCTGCCCTCCAGGAGCTTCTCTTTCATTCCAGGGGGGGAAGCTGGAGGAGAAGGCAGATGCCAACCTGAGGCAGGTGGAAATGAATGTCAGGGAGTCCATAAACGGGATGAGTGATGGTGGGTAGGGGGCTATTTTCAATTCAGTGGTCCCAGAAGGCCTTTCAAGGAGGTGCCCTTGGAGCTACAGTTAAGTGGTGTAGAGGGGCAGCCACACAGAGCTTCAGAGACGGAACCTTCTAGCAGCAGGTTCTTCCCTGCAAGGGAAGAGATCCCCACAAGGGAACTGGCCTGGTTTCCAAGGAGAGGAGAGGCTGGTGGGACCGGCCAAGCGAGCTTGAGCAAGCAGTAGGAGGTGAGGCTACAGCCACCAGTAGGGGCCAGCCATGCCCACCAGCCCCAGGAAGGGGTTTTTCTGTTACTTTGAACCTGTGGGGAACCAGGCAGTTGACGTGCTCTGAGTCATCTTTCTTAAGGAGCCCTCTGATGGCTGTGTTGAAAATGGGTGTCAGGGCCCATGGGTGGAAGCAAGGAATCAGCAGCATAGCAACGACTCCTACTCAGAAAGCTCTCCCGCCGCCCTTGACCAGCAGGTTCTTTCCAGCGTCTGACTTGAGGCTCTCCCGCCATTTTCCTCTTAAGGTGTTTACAGGAAGCCAGAGAAACCCAGACCCCCTTATAATGAAACTCGATAAGTCCTCCAGAAACCACCTTCAGAATCCTTCCCAGATGGAGACTGAGTGGCCGTCTTCAGTCTTCGTAACAGAGGCTCTCCCGCTTCGAATCGGTCCAGGGTTTTGAATTCTGACCATAGCGGTCTGTACCAGACCTAGCCGGACCGCCCCGAGGAGGTGGCGGAGAGAGCAGCGAAGCCCGGTCCCAGAGGGATTCCACGCAAGTCAGGTCCCCACTCTGTGCCTCCGTGTCCATCTCTGGGAAACCATGGGTTGGACCATTCAGCCTTAGGACTATAAATTCTAACCTTTTTTTTTTCTGTTAAATCTGTTTTTTTATTTGCATTCTTTTTTTATTGAAGTATATTCAGTTTATAATTTTGTGTCAATTTCTGGTGTACAGCATAATGTTTCAGTCATACATGTACATACATATATTTGTTTTCATATTCTTTTTCACTATGGGTTACTACAAGATATTGAATATAGTTCTCCAGGCTGTTGTTTATCTATTTTATATACAGTAGTTAGTATCTGCAAATCTCAAACATTCTTTTTGTCTAAGAGGACCTGGATGGGAAGGGGGAGACCGGCCACACTTCCCGCTTCACTCCTGCTCCCAACATTGGCCCATCGTCCTTCCCTGGACTTGTTCCAGCCGCCTCCGCTCCCTGCTTTGGGCAGAGGGGCCTGGCACCGCCATGGGCCTCATCCCCCTCGTGCCCCTACCCCCATCCTCTCCCAGCCCACCCACCTGGTGCTTATTTGGTACCACCTGGGGCATCCCTTCATGGGTTAGGAAGAGCCAGCCAGCTAGAGTAGTTAAAAATAAGGGCTTTGAAGCCTGGGTTCAAATCGCGGCACTGCTACTTTTGTTCTTTCTTACTTTAGGGGACTTATTTATCCCCTCTGATTCAGTTTTCCTACCTACACAATGGAGACAGTAATAGTACCTACCTCACAGAGCTGTTATGAGGATTATATGGTTAATATGTGTATTTAGAACAGTGCCTGGCCCATGAAAATCACTCTTTAAATCTTAACAATTCTTATTCCCAGCCCTGGAAGATATATATACTGTTTTCTTCTAGAGAAAAGGAAAGCGAGGCTCACAGAGGTTAAGAGGCTACTCCAAGGTCACATAGCCAGTGAGTCGCAGAGCTGGGTCTTAAACATTCAATCCTGTGCTTCTTGCTTGTGCTGCGGGGTTCCTCGTTTGTAGCCAGGATGCCCCATACTCAGAGGTTTGGTCCCACCCAGCGGTGGATGTCCCACCTCCAGCGTGTCTGGTGGGAAGGCGAGGGGGAGGTGAGGCAGTGGGGACGGCCACACGGCAGAGGTGAACGGGGACCCATCTGGCAGGAGCTAATTCCTATTTCAGGCAGGAGCTGACACAAGTTATTTGTTTGAGGGGCATAGAAAAAAACCCCAGAATTACCCACCTCCCAAGGAGAAAACATCACCAAACAAATAAATAAAAGAAAGCAAATGACAGGGAGAAAAGGCCATATTCTGGAATACTGGGTTTATTTGGGCGGGGGGTGGGGGCAGTTAGAAAGGGAGGTTGCTCTTGTTCTCCTGTTAATCTTGGCTTTATTTTTTATCCATCACCATCATTTTCCATTCCACATGTGTTCCAGGCCTGTCAGGGAGCCTGGCCCACAACCTTGTATTTATTTAAATTCATTTTCATGTTTGTTCCTGTTAGTCTGTCCAGCCTGTAGTCCCTCTGGCCCCGCTCCCCATGCAGCCTGGCAAGGCTGTGGTATAGGCCCCATGGGCCCCTCCCAGGCTTCCTTTCAGTCCAAGGGCTCTGAATCCAGGAGTGGGGGCCCAAGGACTCCCCAAGGCATCCTTGACCCTGGATGGAGAAAAGTCTGCATCTTTGTTTTTGCTAACCTCTACCTGAACTTTTGCACTCCCTTTAATTATAAAACAGAAATAAACCACAGGGGCGTTAGTAGTACCTGTGACTCTGACCCCAAGAGAAATCTCAGATATTTTTATATCACATTACAGGTGTTGCAGGGATCTCAAAATATCATTTACACCCATCACTACTTTGAAATTATAGCCTATATTATACCTGCTGCCAAATCTCATTGTTTTATGCATTAAAAAGCACATAATTTCTACTATAATACCCTTTTAAAATGCTTTGATAACTGAATTTCAAGATAATTAACTGACATTGTGGTCCCGTGGATTTTATTTTATGCCGTTGTTATTCTGACGTGGGGCTCCGTGGGCTTCACCAGACTGTCAGAGGGTCTGTGGCAAAAACAAAGATGAAAAACCCCTCCTTAACCCTGGCCTCCCTTCATCTCAGCTCCCCCTGCGGCTCTTGCTGTAAGGCTGACCTTCCGCTGGTTCTCAGAGTGGCCGTCCTGAGCTGCACAGCCATTTGCGGGGAGTGGGGTGGGGCAAGAGCAGGAAAACCACGTGCTCCGTGTCAGACATTCCGTTGAAGGTCCATTTTCCGGCTCTGGACCCTCCAGGTCACTGTTCAACTGAGCCGCATAAATCCATCTACCAGCATCTACTCTGCAGTAGAGACACGGAAAATATACGTCCCTGCCACCCCAGGGAGTGATCCCAGCTGCCCTAAACTCTCCCTACCTGCTGAAGTGACCCAAGGTGGGGACCTCCGCTTTCCTATTTTCCAAAGCAATTTGAACTAGAAACCAAACTCTAGAAGCAGTGAAGAGATGGGGGAGAGGGGGGAGGGCAGGCTGTCAGCATCCGTGGAGGCAGATGGAGGATTTCTGCTCCCTGTGGATGTGTGATTATCCAATCATCCAGGCCCTTCTTTCCCCTCCATTAGGGAGATAACTGGGATCTGGCTGGAAATCACCCACCTCCCACTGAATCCCTCCAGGGATCTAAGGGAGGTAGATGGAACGCCTCCAACATTCTGTACCTCTCACCCAGCCTGTGATTTCATCGTTGAAGTGAAGCTAAGAGGGGGTAGTGGGTTGAGGAGTCCGGCCAAGGGAACAACCAAGGCAAGGCACATGGAGGAGAGCAGGTCAGCGTTGCCTGACAACCTTCCCTTGGCCGGGGTGCCCATCCTACCTGCTCCTATTTCAGGTGTTTCTGTTGCAAAGCAGGACAGTCCAGACAGCAGGGAGCTGGGATCCGTGGGGCCTGAGAACATGGCCATGGGCAGGGTCTGTCTGCAAGACCTCTGCTGTGTCACAGCTTGAGCGCACATTTCTAGGGTTCCTCCCTCAAGATTTAGGCTCTTCAGGAAAATATCTGTTGACTTCATAGCAAAGCCGCTCATGGAAGGGAAGCTAGGGGAAGGAGGGCAGCCCCGTTGGTGCTTTTTCCCATTAATTTCTCCCCAGTTGCCTTGGCTGAGGCTCTTATTATGACGATGATGATTATTAGGATTTTTCTGTGCGTGGCTGCATCCCGTGGTGTGATTCCTCCCAGTGTGCTAAGCTCCAGCCTCCCCAAGGACCAGAGGGTGTCCTCGGCATGATTCAGACACCTCCTAATTTAGTCTCACCGTAAATCTAATTAGCATGCTATTTACACCAGGCCCTGTAGCCCTGGCGGGGGTGTGAAGCAGGCTGGGCCTCTTTGGCAGCTGTAGTGCCAGCGCCTGGACCTCACCTCTTCCCTGCCCAGCGCCTGTGGCTCTCGAGTCCCCTCCAGTGGCTGGAGGTGTCTTTTATACTAGATCTGGAGGTTGGCTTCCCTTAACTCAGCTCCCTTCCCCACGCCATTGGCATGGATGGGAAGTGGCAGGAATCATTTTAGCCTCGGTGCTCCCTAAAGACAGGGCTGGTTTTCCTGAAGTCCCTCACCAGGATCAGAAACAGAACGAACAAACTTCATCCTTTCTCCGACATCTCTTGGCTGGGTCATGCCCACTCTCGTGCCCCTTCGCCATGAGCCCTGGGGAGCCCAGCGTCACCCTAGAACATGGTGTCTTCCTCCCGCACTCCCCTGCCTGCCCCGTTTCCCACCCCCGTCCCGCCCCCGACAGCAACAGGTGGTATGTCTTGTTCATCCCTGTCTTGAAGGGTAGGGGTAAGCACAGCTCAGCTGGAAGCTGGGCCTGTGTATCTCTCCCCATCACCGTGACCACTGGCTGTGAAACATCCTCATCATCAAGGCAAGGGGAGTGCAGAGCCCCTCCGGGCAGCTGTGCTGAGGGTGGGCCACCAAGGAGGGCGGGGAACCTCTCCTCAGAGCCAGTGCCCAGCCCTGCTTTCCTGGGCTCCTGCTGGCTCTGTGCCCTGAGAGGGAGAATGGGCTGGGGCTGGGGTTTGGAGTGGGGGTGGCGATTGATGCCAGGCAAGGTTTCATTGCTGTGTTGTCACTCTGTCCGTGAAGACTGAAGGCAAACGTTTCCTCCTTCCTCTCCAGGTCTTAGTTTCTACATTTAATTTGAAAAAGGAATTGGGAGTGAGAAGAAATGTTCAAAGTCAGTGTTGTCATATGTTTACATCTTGGGTTAGAAGGATACTTTGGCACAGAGTGGAGCACATTTGCCCCTCCTTCTCCTGACAAGTGCCCTGAGTCCTTTGTCAGCCAGCAAATGATACCTCTGCCCTTCTCACGTGAGCACAAGTTTTCAGAGAGGACCCTTCTGCATAAGGTCACAGAGCAGGGCCAGTGATACACACAGCTGGTGAAGTATGTGGGATGGGAGGAAAGAGATTCCCTAGAGGGAAGCGGGAATCAACCATCCGTTCCTTTACTCAGCAAGTATCTGTTGCGCACCTGCATGTGCCATGTGCTATTCTAGGCACTGTTCGTAAGTGAACACAACAGCCAAAGTCCAGCCCTTGGGCAGCTTCTGTTCCAGTGGTGGGGCACTAAAAAACAAGTCGATATGTATTATGTCAAGTGGTGACAAGAGCCATAGAGAAAATAAAGCACGGTGAGGGGTCTAGGGGAGTGCTGGACAGAAGCAGTCTCTCTGATAGGATGGCATTTAAGAGACCTCAGTGAAGTAGGGGGTGAGTCGTGTGGGTATTTGGAAGAAGAACGTTCCAGGCAGAAGGAGCAGCAGGCGCAGTGGCTTTGAGACAGAGTGCGCCTGCATTTCAAGGAGGCCCCTGGGCTGGGGAGGAGGGTGTACAGCCCTGCTGCTGTCAGGGCTTGGCTTTCATGAGGAGTGAGACAGGAAGCCACCTAAGGGTAATGAGCAGATACCCCTGATCTGACTGAAGTTTCCAAAGGACAGTCTGTAGGAACAATCCAAATGCCCATCGGGTGATGAGTGGATAAACAGACGGGGTGTCTCCTAACAGTGGAATATTATTCAGCCATTAGAACGACACAGGCAAATCTAGAAAACAGGATGCTAGGTGAAAGAATCCAGACACAAAAAGCCACATAGTGGGTGATTGCATTTATATGAAATGTCCAGAACAGGGTAGTCCATAGAGACGGAAGGTATACAGGGTTGCAGGGGCTGGAGGGAAGGGCATGAGGAGAGACTGCTCAGGGTATAGGATTTCCTTTTGGGATAATGAAAATGATTTAGAACTAGGTAGAGTTGTTAATTGCACAATATCGTGAATATGCTACAAAGCACTGAATTGTACAAATTAGAATGACTAAAATGATGAATCTTATCTCAATTTAAAAAATTTAGGGATGCGCTGTCTGCTTGGGTGCATAGACAACACAGGGCAGGGACATTCCTAGGTTGTGAGAGCGGTAAGGGCAGGGAGGGGTGTGTCAGAGTGAGAAGTGATCCACTCCTGGACCTGTTTGAAGTGAGAGTCAGCAGGATTGCTGGGGGAATGGGGGTCGTTAAGAATGACAAGCTGTTAGGAAACTGGCGTTCTAACCTCCTGAGATGGTGAAGCAGTAGATTTGGTGAGAAGAAGGTGAGGTCTGTTAAGTTAGCTTTCAACACATTTGACATGCTCATTAGACAGCCAAATGGAAAAGGTAGAGGGGGTGTGCTGGTAAATGTCTATTAAGCGGCAATTAGGGCCAGGGGAGGGGGGCCCTCATCTCTTGGTGATCTCTGTGGTGATCTCTATGATGTAAGTATTCCTACCAGGGCTGATCTCAAGCTACCAACGTGACCTCAGCTGGCTCTCCTAAATCCTGGAAATCTGACAGGAGCCTCTAGAGCCAAGGAGGCTCCAGCCACACTGTGTGGGTCCAGGCTTGAGGTGGAAATGTGTGCACTGCCAGCGACTGGACTGTAGTTGAAGCCACGGGTCTAGATGTGCTCACCTAGCAAAGTGGTGTGGGTAGAGCAGAGAGCAGGGCTGGGGGCTGAGCAGCCCTGGGTACCCCAGTGTTCATGTTAGGGGAGATGAGGATGAACCAGCAAAGACACCGAGAAGGAGCCACCCCTGGGGAGGAGGCGGGCCAAGAGGGAGCACTGAAGGACAGGAGAATGACTGAGCCAGTTGGGCGGCGAGGGGCTCATAGCAGAAATAGGAATAGAATAGGACTCAGAAGACTAGCAGCAGCTGCCCTGATGGTCTATCAATAGTCCCCAATTAGCATACGTATCAGTGTTTACTTTCCTGTTTTCAGCATAATGACTCTTAATTACTCTCATTAGGAAATGTCCAAATCCTCTAACATTTACTGAACAGGCCTACCAGGCTTGATTTTTTTGTTTGTTTGTTTGTTTTTTCTTTTAAATCCATTTAACCCTCTTCTCCTGCCCACTTTCAAAGCCCTCCCTGGCACGCCCCTTAGATGCAGGACTTCCCAGCCCTAGCTCTGCAGTCCAGGCAGATATGCTAATGCATCCTATAGGAACGGGGCTGTGCTTCAATAAGCAGACCAAGTGAAGTGAGAGTCACATGGATCTTAAAAGCATGATGTCAGTGAAAAGCTACATCCTGCATGATTCCATGACATTCCCTGAAAGCCAAAACTATAGTGATGGAGAACCCATCAGTGGTTACCAGGGGTGAGGGGTAGGAGAGAGGTGACTGGAAAGGGATAGCACAAGGGAGTCGGGTTGAGGACTGTTCTGTGTCCTGGTTGTGATGAGGGTAATACAAAGCTATCCATGTGGTAAAATTCATAGAACTGTATACACAAAAATGTCAATTTCACTGCATGTTAATTATTAAAAACTATGAATAGTTGAAGATCACTCTACCCACACCCCCCCAAAAAAAGATGATGTGAAAGATATCAGTATAAATAGCATCACTGGTGGACTTTTAGACTCAGGTAGCACCATCCTTCTCTCCACTTCATTTAATTCAGCAAGTATGTAATACACATCCTCCTATAAAGCCAGACAGGTAGGCTGGAGGGCCTTGATGAGCCTGAACTTAATTCAGCAGGCAGTCAGGAGCCAAAGATGGTTCTGGAGCATGAGTGATAGCCTCAGAGCTGTGCTTTAGGTTGATTCCTCTGGACACCAGGAGAATGAGGACAGTGACCGAGGGTGATGGCAGACACATGAATGAGTAGGGGCAGGATGTGGGGGTTCATGAGAAGGGGGAGGGTTAGAGTGAGGCTAAGGTTTGGAACCCCAGAGATGGGAATGGCAGAACCTCAGAAGGGCAGGTGAGGGAAGTGGCTAGATAGAGGAAGAGATGGCAGCTGCCCCTACCTGCCACCACTCTGCTGGGCATGGCCAGGCTCCTGGTTTCATCTTTCCCTCAACTTAGTTCTTCATCTGAACACCCTCCACCACCCTTGCCTGCTCTCCCTCTGAGTCTCTATTTCTCTCTTAGTTTTTCATTGAATGGAATCACCTCTCTCTTGCCCTCCTTTCCACTGTCTTCTGATTTTTTCCTCACATCCACACATTCACAGATACACACACACACACACACACACACACACACGCAGCTCATTCGCTCATGCATGCATTGCTTTGTCCATTCAACCACAGTTACTGTGTGGCCAATACCTGTGTGCCATGGAAGGCATGGAGTGAGTCAAATAGTTGGGGCTCTTTGCAAGCCTGGGCTTCTGTGCCCAGGTTTGACTTCGGGATGCCCAGGGGCAGCTGAGTGACACTGTCATCAGGCATGGTCACCCATCTGCCTGGAGCCCAATGCCCTGTCCCAGCCCAGGAACCATTCCTTAGGGCGTTTGTGGTGCTTTTGTTCACAGGGCAGGAGCCCCAGGGCTGGGCAGCGCCACTCAGCAGAGGGCTGGGAGCCGGAGAGAGATGAAATCACCACTCCTTCTGGCTCCCAGGACACCCAGGTTCCTGGCCTCTAAATAGTCTTGAGTTCTGCCCCACCCCCCAACCAGACCACTGTGGCAATGGGATTTCTCCCAGCCCCTTCCCTGCCACCAAGGCGCATGGGGAAGGTGGACTCCCTATTGGAGAGTCAGAGGAATATAAAGTGGTGTGATTAGCAGCAGGCAGAGTCCCCTCCTGATTTCCATAAGGCGTTTAGATTTCTTTGCCTTGCCACATTTCTCTCTCTGTGGGAACAGGGAAATGGTTTTAGCATGGTAAATTGACAGAGCTAGGCAGCTGCTCGGTGCAAGACCCACTCCCAGCTCTGCACCCTGCCCTTCCTGCTTTCCTAGCCAGAAAGCAGAGACTGGACAGACCCTGGGCCAGCGAGGTTCATCTTCCTCCTGCTGCGACCCTACCCTCAGGCCATGCAATTCCTGAAAGAAGGGTCTCCAGAGGAAGGGGAGGGATGATTCTGCACCTGGGGTGGCCTGGGATGCACACCTTTTCTCCCTGCATTTTAGACTCTCCTCCCTGCACCTCTGAGAACACTCACATCTCACTTTAGCCCGCTGCCCAAAACAGAACCAAAACTCTAGTGCAGAGTTCGCCTGTGGAGTGAGAAAGGGGGTTGCAGCCAGGTATGAGGGGAGAGGTCCAAGGTGGCAGATTCTGATCAGAATGGAAGACTTTAGGGTTAGAAAAGTGGCCGCCTGTGCTGAGAGGCCAGGCCACAAGGAAGGAATCATTAAGCTCTCCACTTAGGGCAGGCGCTTCTCAAGCAGGGTCCCATGCAGGAGGGAGGGAGGAAGGATGGGAGGAGCATGACCTGGCTCCCTTGGGATCTTGGGGAGTAGAGCATGTTGTCTTGGAATTAAGAGCTTGGGCCTCATACATCCCACGTGTCCCCTCTGCCCCTTGCACACTGGGTACAAGCTGGTGACCTGGGCAGGAGTCCCTGAATGTGTGCGCCTAGAAAGGTCCCTGTGAGCCCTGGGCCTTCTGCATAAAGCTTGCCCTTTGGCCATGCCCACAGGCACTATTAAGGAGGGTCTAGCCCTCCTGGCCAGTACCCCTGTTTCAGTAAGTACCCACCAGGCTGACTGCTCTGGTCCTTAGAGGTCCAGGGCAGTCTAAAGATATGGATCCTACCAGAAATGGTTATTTGCTTGGGGCATAGAAATGAGGCCAGAGCAGCTGGTTCCAACTCTGAGGGTGGATACAGTTAGCTTTGCTGTATCCAGTGGACACAGGTGGCACCTGTGACCCCCAGATGGCACCCACCCAGAGCCACAGTGCCCAGGGCTGAGCAGGAGCCCCTGCTCTGCTGTGCGCCCGTCCTCCTGCATATGAGCTGATGGTGGGCATTAGCCTCTGAAGTCAGCTCAGACTTTGGGGAGCACCTATGGTACACGGGAGCTGGTGTGGTTGGAACCAGATGCTTAGACTCTTTGTTTACCACACCCAGTGCATGACACCTGGGCGGTGGTGCCAACTAACCCCTGCTGGGCTCTCAGACTCGCCTCACAGAGTTGAGGACCTATTATCCTGGTTTTCCTGAGACCACCAAGATTTTTAGCATTTTAAGCCCACATCCCAGAAACTCTCTCAGTCCCAGCTAGTCAGCTGGTCAACCAAGGGAAGTGCCCATCACCTCTGGGACAGCTGGTCAACCAAGGGAAGTGCTCCATCATCTCTGAGGCAGGCATGAGAGGGGCCCACTCCAAGGCTCTGAACCTGACAAGTCTAGAACACAGAAGAGAAAAAGACAGCAGAACTGAGCTACTACCGTGTGACGTGGGCTTTGCTGGGTCCCTGGAGTTGGGATTCAGTGCCCAGGGACAGGATGGGAGTGGGGACCGGGAGCAGGAGAGAGACAGGTAGCCAGGTGTAGCTGGGCTTTGAAAGTGTGAGATTCC
Organism: Camelus dromedarius; assembly: GCF_036321535.1. NCBI lineage: Eukaryota > Metazoa > Chordata > Mammalia > Artiodactyla > Camelidae > Camelus > Camelus dromedarius. Next base: position 32,428,077 of record NC_087443.1, on the reverse strand, counting down.
CCATAGTGCGCTAGTGTGGTGGGTTTCAAGTTAGGAAAACAGAATTTGAAAGCACCTGGCATTCATTTACCTTAATACAAGTACCCAGTGCAAATTATAATTCATTTCCCAGGAGACCTGGGGCTGGCTGCAGATCTGATGGGCCAGATCCTTCCAGAGGGAGGGAGAGAGGAAGGAAGGGGAAGTGTGCACATGCAGGTGAGGAGTACCTGTCCGCCTTGCACCCTCTTCTGCAGACGAATAATACACACATCTGCAGGATGAAATTGACAGCTCTCTAGTATCCTTTCTCCAAACTGCCAGCTGCCAATCGGATTGAATTAGATTTCACAGGGGTTTTTGCAGTACATGGAATTCACCAGCAAATTACTCTTAAAGAGGGAAAATCAATCATTTGGAGCAGAGATAAGCTGAAGGCAAGGCAGCCTCGGATTGATCCCGTCTGTGCAGGCGTGTGTGGAATTCAACAGATAACCTGGGGAGAGGAGGGTGGGGTCTGCTGAAAAGAGGGACCGAGGAGGGGGAAACAGAGGAAGGGCCATGGAGGAGGAGGAGAGAGGAAGAGCTGGAGGTAAACGGTAAAGTTAATTGGAGTTAATTAAGTGAAAGGATGGAAAGGGAGGAAAAAGAGAAAATTAAAAGAGGAAGGTGAGAGGGGAGGAGGAAGAAAGCAGGGAGAAGAGGAATAGAAGAAAGAGACAAAAGACGGAGGGTGGGGGAGGGGAGGGGAGAGGAAGGAAGAGAAGGGAGTAAGAGAAGGCAAGGACGGAGGAGTAGACAGTGAGCCAGAGGAGCTGGAGCGGAAAGCAATTTGAAGGAGCACAGCAGGTGTTAATGGGCCCTTAGAGAATCATCCTGCCCATGCTTCCCATTTTTCAGGTCAGGAAAACTGAGGCCCAGAGAGAAAAAAGGGCCTGCCCCAGTGAAGAATGGCAGATGCAGAGAAAACCTCAGATCCCTGGTTCCTGACCTCAGGCTCATGCCACTCAAGGGGTAAAAACCACAGAGGAGCTTGGGAAAGGGATGGAGATGGACTGAGAGCCTGAAACCAGGGCCATCCTTCACCCTGACATATCCTGGGAACCCTCTCAGGCCCAGGCAGTCTGGGACAGCTGGCCAACTAGGGGCAATGCCCATCATCTCTGATTCCGGCCTGAGAGGTAGCCCACTCCTAGGGTGCAACAACTGAGGCTCTGAGCCAGGCAAGCCTGGATGGCAGAAGAGAAAGATATAGTAGAGCTGAGCTACCACCGTGTGACATGGGCTTTGCTGGGTCTCTGGAGCAGGGACTCAGTGCCCAGGGAGTGGGGAGAACATAAGGAGACAGAAGGTGACCTGTCACCCAGGAATTGCCAGGGAGATGCCAACATCAGTTCTCCCACTCTAAAGCTTGGAAGATCCCTGGGGATTGAGGCAGTTAGGGGATGGAGGCAGTGCCAGCTGCAGGGCTTTTCCCCTTATTCCCTGGACTCTGACTTCACAGCACGCAGCCTGGTGCAGTGGGCGTGGGACAGCTTCCCAGGGCAGGCAGGCAGGGCCAGAGTAACTTAGTGCCCCCTTAAGTGTGGGGGGCTGGAGGGAGAAGCAGCAAGTTTTGAGTTGAAGGGGTGAGGAGAGGCTGGCCCCCTGCCAAGGTTCACTTTGGCCCATCTGATTGGAGTTAATTAAGTGAAAGGATGGACAAAGGAGTGATAAAGAATACATCTTCTGTGGACTTTGATTTTCTGCCGCTCAATAGCATGGATTAGATCAACGGAGCACAGTGGAGGAGGGAGGGAGACCCAGGGCCCCCTGGCCAGGATGAGGGGGTCCCCTCACCCCTGCACACATCCAAGCCTTTGCCCTTCTCTGTCTGCCCCTCTCATTCCTGGCCAAGAAGTCAGCGCCTCCCCAGGGGTACCTCCTCCCCATTCCCTCCCTTCTAGGACAATAATAATCACTCTCCTTTATTGAGCACTTACTCCATCCCAGGCAATTTACCAAGAATTTGCTGCTCACCCACAAAAGCCCTATCAGGTAGGCTTCATTCTTCCCATTTTGCAGATGAGGAAGTCGAGGCTCAAGGAGGTTAAAATCATTTGTGCACACAGCTGGAAAGGGCAGTGGCCAAAGCTAGTCTCAATCCGAAGGCTGTGCTTTTGGCCACCACTGTAGCTTAGGGCCTCACACCTTCGAGTCTCTGGTCAAAGGACTCTTCCCTGGCTGGCCTGAGTTCTGGCCAGGGCTTCTGCGAGGGTGGTACTTACTCTGTAGGCCCATCTCCACACTCCAGGTCCCCAGTCCCATTCCCTCCTTGAGCTAAGGGTGTCCCACCAGCCCACAGAGCTCTCTGAGTGCCTCCAGTGGTCCCTGGCCCTTCTCTGTCTTGATTCACAACACTGTGAAGTCCCTAGTCCACCCTGCATGTTTGCAACCCTGGTCTTTCCTCTTCCATTGAAAGGAATTCAGATCCCCTCCAGGGCACATCATGGTTCACAGGGTGGAGTGAGGGTCCCCTAGCATTTGGAACACAAAGGAAAAAACACACAAGGCTCCTGTCATCAGGGAGCCTCCTGTCTTAGGCAAGAAAACATAAAGTACATGTCACATACCAAAACCTGGTGGGGCAAAGAGACAACACTGTTTAATTCTGTGGGGTTTGCTTTATTCTCCCCACTTCACAGATGAAGAAACTGAGGCTCCAGGAGTATAGGTGTATTGCCCAAGGTCACACAGCTAGGAAATGACAGATCCTGTTCCCTCACCCTGAACCATGTTCTCTCCTCTGCATCACACCACAAATTCACCAACTCAGCTACCACCTTGACCAATAGCAGAGAGAGATGAGCATCTCCGAGGAGCAAAGTGGTGTCACCATCATCAGGATGGAGAGAACCAGGCAAGAGCCGGAAGGACTAAGGAGGCATCTACAGGCCTCACATCCAGGGAAGGAGTCTGGGAGGTGGGTCAGGCTTTCCTCACTTTGGGGCACCAGGTTGTCTGCAGAGGAAAGCTGTGTCCAGAGAGAAGTCAGGTATCCAGAGAGAACCCTGAGAGCATCCAGGACACCCCCAAGCAAGCCTGGTGGCCTGACAGGGCAGAATCTGCTCCCCAAGAGCAGGGAATGTGGCAGCTGTTAACCAGTGAAAATACCACCTGAACCCTGCGGGGGCTGGTGTGAGCACTTAGTCAGCTGATGGTTGTGGAGAGCCTAGCACGTAATCAGCTCTCAATGCATAGCTGAAAAACAATATTGGGTCAATCACGGAGCCAGGTCTGCTGGCTGTGGGAGCGTCCTTGCGGGGCAGCGTCTGCTCTGACCGCTCTCAAGGCCACCCCTCCGCTTCCAGGAGCCGGAGTGGAGGGGGAGTCGAGGGTGGGGAGGCCGCCCCTTCTGGCAGCTGCTGATAACTTGGGCTGGGGGCTGGCGTGCTGCCCTCCACAGGGAAGGGGGGCGGTGGGTGGCAAGACTTCAGTCACCTGGAGCAAAACAGCTTGCTGTACTCAGGGTGGGGTCCGGTGGGGAGCTGGAGCGAGGAGTGCTTTCATGCGTCCTTCCGCCTTCCAATAAGTAAATAGAGCCGAACAATCACAGCCCCACGGGCAGCCAGCCGGCTCCCTAGTCCAGTGCAGGGATGGCGAGCGCTGCAACTCAGCTCGGCTCTGGGACCCGCGGCTGCCAGCTATCAGCCTTCTCATCGCCTCTCCCAGCTGGAAGAGAATTTAATCCACCGGGCTCCTCTCCACACACACTGGGAATCCTTTTGAAGTTCCTCTTTATCTCCCTTCCCAACAAAATTGCCCCTGGACAGCTCCAAGAGAGCCTTCTGCCTCTCTGTACACCTCCCTCCCTCCCTGCCCCACAAAGCAGCTGCCCCATCCCCCCACCCATCTCTGGGCCTGGCTGTGCTCGAGGTGGGGAGGAGGCCCAACCCCCAGCCTGGCCCAGTAGGAGCAGGGTCGCTCACTCCACCAGCCTGGGCTCCCCTCCCTTTCACTTTGCTCCCTGACCTTGGGAAAGTGGAAATTTGCCCCTTGGGCCTTGCTCCTGCCTTTAGGAGAAGGTGGGAAGGGTCCTCCAGGGCCATCTTATGCTAGTTCTTTGCATCCATGAAGAGCAGCATTCTGTGGAGGGAGCAACTTGCAGGAGGCCAAGAGAGCAAGGCCCTTAGACTCCATAGGAGTCAGAAACCAAGCCTGAATCCTTCACTGGTAGCTGTGTGCCTTCAACAGGTTACCCTCTCTGGCTTCAGTTTCCCTTTCTGTAAAAGAGGTGAACTGACACTGATGTCACTGCGATGTTGTGAAGATTCTGTTTAAGGTATGGGAAGCACATAGTTGGGGCTTGGTAAAAGGAAGCTGCTGTTATGGAAGGTTCTGGGCTAAGGGCTGCAGGTAATAGGGGTTTTGCACCAAGTAGCGAACTGGGTTAATATTACACACATACATCCTGAGGGGCTGAGGGTCACAAGCCAAGTGCCAGCAGGAATTAGCCCTCTGCGTAACTTCTAAAAGGGACAGACTGAGCATCTGAGGGAATTTAGCTGGAGGTGGCTCTGGGGTCTAAAACAGCCATATGTGGGGTCCTGACAACTGTAGTGTCAAGCCTGGTGAACTTCCAGCAGCCTCATTTGTTGAGACTCTGAGATCTCACCTGAAGGGACCAGGAAGCCCTGGGGGTAGGCAGGAAACACAGTGCTCCTGCCTGACGAGGGGCTTGCCCTGAGTCTGCACTGAGCTCTGCATCAGCTTCCCAGGCACCCCCTCCGTCCCTCTGCCCATGCACCGTGCTCACAGCCCCCACCCTGTCTTCTCTCTCCAGCTGCTCATCCACCACATCTTGCTCATCGATTTTCCTCCCTGTTCTCAGACTTGCTCCCTCCCCAGCCTTGCTCTGTCCTGGTGATTCTCAAACATCAGGGCGCATCAGAATGCCTGGAGGGCTTGTGAAAACAGTTCTGGACCCCACCCCAGAGTTTCTGAGGTGGTATGAGTATGACCCCCAAATTTGCATTTCTAGCAAGTTCCTAGGTGATGCGGATGCCACTGGTCCCAGTACCACACTCAGAGAGCCACTGGTCTCCCCAGTAGTTCTCATTTTGGATGCACATTAGCATGAATAACCTGGAGAGCGTTAGGAAATCCTGATGTCTGGTCTCCCCTGCCCCAAGTCTGATTTCCTTAGTCTAGGGTGCGGCTAGTCATGGGGAGCTTTTAAAGCTCCTCAGGTGTTTTTGATGTCTGGCTGGGCTAGGACTACCACTCTGCCTCTCCCCTGCTCGTCCCCCTGGATCCCTGCGGCTGCCTCCAAGCTGCCCTCCGTACCCGGGCTGATGTCTTCCCAGCCCTGACTGTGCAACATGGTTCCCTAGGAGGCATCAGGAAAAAATGCATCTGCCTGGCCCCACCCTTGAGAGATTCAGACACAGTGGCCCTGGGCATCTGTGTTTACTTTTAGAGCTCCACTGGCAATTCTGATGTGCAGCCAGGTAAGGAGGGCTGCGCTGGTGTGATGGCCACCAAGTTCACTTTCCTTTTTCAGCCCCCATGTTCCTCTGCTCCAGAGCCTAGAGTGACCCCCTGTTGCTGCCTCCTGATATGGCCTGTGGTGGGACTCTAGGAGAACAAAGCCTCCCGCTACCCCGACAGTCTCACCAGCTTCTGTATGTGGACCCTTTGCAATCAGCTCACTTGTCTGCCTCCTCATTAATTATTCATTCCCCGCTCCATGCCTTTGCTTAGGCCAGTGGTTCTCAAATGGTGGTCTCAGACCAGCAGGGGTATCAGCATCACCTGGCACTTGTTAGAAATGCAGATTCGCAGACCCCACCCCAGACTGACTAAATCAGATATTCCTGGAGGAGGAGGCAAGCTGCAGTTTACCAAGCCTCCAGGTGATTCTCATATACGCTAAGGCCCGAGAACACCGTGTTTAAAGCCACTTCCTCCAGCTGGAACCCTTTCCCTCATCCATTTTCCCTTCATTCCTCGGGGCAGCCTCTCCTGCTGGCGTTCTCTTAGATCAGGCCCCGGAGTGCCCAGTGTTACCACCTCAGCTTGCTCAGCTAACTCTTCCTGCTGGCTGGAGTTTCAGGGCCTTCCCAGCTTTCCCCCGGAGCTGCAGTTGGGGGACACACACATCAGGCCCTGACCTCCCTTCCTTTGGCCTGGAAGGCACCCTGGTCCTGGAGCTAGGCCTGGACTCTTATCCTCACTCTGCCGCCAACAACCTGCGCAGCCTTGCGGGGTTCATTCAACCTCCCTGAACTCCATTTCCTCCGGAGGGGTTTCCAAGCTCCAGCGTTTCTTCACCTCCGCTCTGGCCGCTGGGAAGAGGATTGCACAGGGTAACGGGTGAGGAAAAGCTGCTGAAGCCTGATCACTTCTGGGCACCTACTGTGTGCCTGCTCTCACGTGGCTTTCTACTGCCCAGCGTGTGGTCTGCTCCTCTGGGGCTCCAGACATCCCACAGCAACCGCAGAGGGTTATTCTGTGATTATTCTAAACAGCGTCTGGCAAAAAGTAGACGTCCACTGAATGGGTGCTGTGTGATTGTTGTTGGTATTGTCAGCTGTTTGTACAACTACGGAACAAGCTGCAGGACATAGTTTTAAGTGGAAAAAGTCTAACACAGAGCAGTGCGTTAGAGCGCGCTACTGTCTGTGTTGAAGAGGGGAGGCGTAGAGAATGCTCGGGTGAGCATGGATTTCCTGGGGAAAGAGACCCACGGATTGGCAATGGTATGATTGCCCCTGGGGCAGGCACTCAAGTGGTGGGGACGGTGGGGAGAGGGAGACGGTTGTGTGCCCCTTACACTTGCAAACTATGTGACTTTCCATGTCTGTTTATCATATCGTTAAACATTTTCTGTTAGGAAAATTAAAACATGACGGTACTTAGGGTCGTTTCCTGCAGGGGTTCTGTCCAGGCTCCTGGGAGTAGGACAGAGGGACATGGCCTGTCCTCTCCCAGCCTTGCGCCACCCCCCTCTTCCCCCAGCATGAGGACAGAGGGAGCTCAGGGAGACAGGAGCCCCGACCCCCGCTTCTCCCTTCATGCCCTGGTATCTCTTCCTCTGTGTCCTGCCCCCTCCTCTGGGCGTGGGGCTGCACAGACCTCCCCAGGCCCCAGCCCCTGTAGCACACCTCACCACCAACCCCTCTCCTCGGCACCCCCAGAGGCCGTGGCCCATCGGGGGAAAGGGGGCTGTGCTCCTGGGATCCATTTCGGCCCCTCTCCCTTACCCTGACCTCGAATCTCACCGTTTTCTCTCTGGTTCCTTCCTCTTCTCTCCAACTTTTCCGGCTCCTTCTCTGTCTCCATACCCTCTGACTGACCGACTTCCACTGATAGAACCTGGTAAGTGAGCCTGGGAAGGGCAGGGGCTGGGAGGCGTGCTGGGCACCTGTGGAGGGGGCTTCATGGGGTAGGGGGTTTGCTCCACCTGCTTCGGGCACAGCTCAGACAGTCCCTCCCTCTCGGGCCCCAGGTCCTGTGGTGGAGAGGCCAAGGTCGGGGGAGGGGGAGGGGGAGGTGTCAGCTGCTCAGAGCTGTCACAGTCCGCCGGCTTTGGCTATTAGTGCCCCTTCGGGCATTTAATTGGTCCCCTCCATCTGACGGATGGATTCCACACCAGGGAGACCTGGAAACTCCACAGCCCAACAGGGCTGGAAAAGCATCACCCTCACAATCTGCAGGAGCCCCTCCAGTCTGGGGACGCTGGAGGTTCCACTGCTTGCCTGGACCCCAAGGTCGGCAGTGCCCCTATTCTTCCAGTTTGTAGTTGGAAGTAGAAAAAACACAAGAGGCCGATGAGTAAATGTTAAAATGCGTTCATTTCACGAATGTATTTGAGCGCCTGTGGGGCAGCTCCAGGGGTGTCAGAATCTTGTGAATCACAGGCTTCACTGAGGGTGTCCTCTCCAGCCTTGCTGGGACCATCCCTCTCTGACCATGTAAAGGCTTCCAGGTGGCCTAGCTGCCCCTCTCAGCAAGAACAGGTTCTGGAAGGAAGCCCTTCAACATCCCTGGGCAACCAAGACGAGAGACGTGCCTCCCTTGCCAGCCCCGGGTTCAACAGGAATGTGTACCTAGAGGGGCAGTGCTTTGCACTGCCGGGGGAGGGTAGAGCCAGCCGAGCAGGGGGACGTGTCCTCCTGGTGCTGAAAGCCTGGGTCAGTGACCCACTGGGCATCTCAGCAAGGGTCAGGAGAGGCTCTTGACTGATTGGTTCCAAACCACAAGCCACCTGCCTAGGTTGGAGGGGGATAATTTGGGCGTAATTCCCCCCCTCCCCTCCACAAGGTTGAATGACTTTTGGAGCAGGCCAGTCTCGGGAATTCAGTAAGCCATGACCTCCACCTTCTGTGGTGGCTCCTCCTCCTCCTGATCTGGGGACTTGGACAGCATGGAGATATCACATGTTTTATGTGAAAATAAGCCGGGCAGCATCAGAGGGCTTCATGAGTCTGGCCCTTGTTAGAATGATCAAAAACACCCCACCTAGAGTGAGGCCTCCCTACCTGAAACCGTGGTCTTGGGCTGCTGGGCTGTAGCAGATCCAGTGAAGGGCATGGCAGCTCTGCACTGTCTGGGATCCAGTGTCCTCCCAGCCACCACGGCTGGCCACAGTGAGGGGCACTAGGGGGTTTACTTTGCCACTCAGCCATCTGGGTGGTGTCCACTCCACATGTAAAGCCGTGTTCTCCGATTGACACAGTCCAGATGGGAGAGGCAGTGTCCTGCTCTGGCCTCCGTGCCCTCTCCTGTCCAAGCCCACTGTAGATGCGAACTTGCTTCTCTTCCCCTCCTTTCCTGTTCTTTTCTCCATCTCCCTGCCAGGTCTTTCAGCTGGCTGGTGCCTCCCCACCTGGGGTCCCTGGGGCAGAGGAAGGGAGCAGGAGATGGAAAATGAACGAAACCACCTGGAAGGGATATTGTGGGCAGCTCACAGGATGATGAAGGCAGACAGAACTGGAGGAGACCTCCAGAGGGACTAGTCATGGGCAGGAGGGTCACAGAGCCAGGCCAGGATCACTCAGGGGAGGCCAGACCATGTTGGGGTTGGGGGTAGACAAGCCCTTCTTTGGCCCCTGCACCTCATCTGCCTCCCCCACCAAAGCAGCTCTGTCCCTCCAGCTATGCCCCGGGGCTTGGTCTCCTGTACCCTCTCTGACTGGTTTCTTCTCCATTTTGACCCAGGGCCTGAACAGCATGTTCGAGGTGTACCTGGTGGGGAACAACTCCCACCACTTCATCATCTCCCCCACCTCTGTCCAAGGGAAAGCAGACATTCGCATCCGGGTGGCCATCCCCCTGGACTATGAGACTGTGGACCGCTACGACTTTGATGTAAGTACCCCTCAGTGTCTCCTTGGCCGGGTAGGGGATTTCAGGGGAGGCAGAAGGCCAACACTGTCCCCTTAAATCCCCCTTTCCTACTCTCCCTCTTCTTTTCTTGTGAATCTGACTCAGAAAAGCCCACTGACCTATGATGGGCTGAGCTGAGCATCCTCTTTTCAAGGAGGACAAGGAAATGGCTAAAAACTGAGTGGAATTTTACCTGGTGCCATCATAACCACAGAAGCCCATCAGGAGCCTCTACTGCCCAGCCTCAGCCAGTCCAGCCCCTGTGAGCCCGTCCCTTCCCAGCAGATTCAGCAGCTGCCCTAGCCCTATGTGCATTAATGGAGAGACTCACAGTAGCTTACATGTGGGATGAGCAGTGACTTGGACAGATGCTCTGGGTTGGGATGGGCAGAGGCCCCCTGGGGTCTTACGGGAACAAGGGCACCAGGAGCATGCACAAGCTCACCCGGGCCCTTGCTCTGCACACCCAGCTCTTTGCCAATGAGAGCGTGCCTGACCACGTGGGCTATGCCAAGGTGAAGATCATCCTCATCAATGAGAACGACAACCGGCCCATCTTCAGTCAGCCACTGTACAACATCAGCTTGTACGAGAACATCACCATGGGAACCTCTGTGCTGACAGTCCTGGTGAGTCCTTGCTCTGCTGCGGGGCGACTGAGCTCTGGGGTGGAGCAGGGGGAGGCAGCCAGAGGGATTTTGCCCAAGGAGTCTGGGCAGTCAGGGAACGGGGTGCCCTCTAGCCCCCAGAGGCTGTGGTGTTCTGTGGTGCTGATGTATTAGCGCGTCTGGACTCTGCATGATGGGGCTTCTTTGGCCAGGGCAGCAAATGTGGAAAAGGGACCAGCCTGGGGAAGGCTGAGATTGGACCCAGGATATGTTGGTTTTTTTGCCTTGTCCCTGAGAGATACTGAGCTTGTGGGCCAGGAGCCCTGGACCTGCCCTCTAGTGGGGACAAGGTGCCAGCTATTTCTGGGGAGGGTGACCCTCTCTATCTGAGCACAGGCACCAGGGAAGAATGGACTCTTTGAGGGTACCTGGGCATCCCCAGCTGCCTTTGGCTGGGACTTTGACAGGGAGCCCCTTCCAATGTCCATTGGTATCAGTCAACACTCTGGGTTGCAAGGGCCAGACACCTTTAAGTGGTTCAAGCAAAAAAGGATTGGCTCATGTAGCTCAAAGTGTACGTGATTTCGGGCATGGCTGTATCCAGGCACTCAGTCGAGGAGGAATCTGACTTTAGCACCAGGTTTTACTTTTTTGTTCTGGCAGAGGAAAGATACCAGCACCACTAGGCTCACTTACCAATTTATCAACCCCAGTGGGAAAAAATATTCTTCTCCAGGAGTTTCAGCAAAAGCCCCAGAGCTGATTTTCATTGGCCCAGCTTATCGGGCCATCCTGGACCCAATCACTGTAATTCTGATATACTAGCAATGGGTCATATTCCCAGCCGATGGAGCCAGGGGTTGGGACAGCCCCATTCAAATTATATAAGCTGAAAATGAGAAAGGGGATGTTCTATAGGGGCTTCTGTTCTCAGAACAGAGAAGGTTGGTTGCTGAGTCGATCAAAGTGGTAGATGTGTGCTGCATGAGTTCAGGGGCTTGCCCATAGTAGGTGCTCAGTAAACGTTATGAAATTTAACTTGCTGCTGCCCATCCCTGCCTGCTGAGGCCCCCAGAGTCCTGCCATTTTTTGCTCTATTCTCATTCCAAGCGGAGACATTGCCTGCCAATCATAGGCCCCCTACTCTGAAGTGTGTTTACTCTACAGACAGATGGTATGAAACTGTATTGAACCCCTAGGCCCTTCTCATCTGACAGTTATTAATACTTCAACCAGATGTTCAGCTAGGCAGGCCGTCAGACGTAAACAGTAAGTCTGCTGTTGCTGTCTCCCCACCCACTTCCCCAGCCTGTGGCTCTGCTGACTTTCACCAAGGTGTTCCCTACAATCAGTCACCTGGTGCTGGAGGCTCTGGGGGCCCAGCTGAACAGCAAGTGCCAGAGGGTCTGGCCTTCTGGACCCAAAGAAAGCGTCTTCAGCCCCCCAGCCATTTTCCAATGTCAGGGTGAAGGACATCCAAGCAGCCTGTCCCCCACAGGGCCTGGGACCATGTGGTAAAAGATTAAGAGGCCCAGGCTTGGCTGGTGGCCGGGGGATTCCTTCCTGTCATTCTGGCTGGATATGGAGGGTCTCACTTTGTAGCCCCAAGTTCTCATGGCCCTAGCAAGGATTGAGGGAGCCTGCGGGCAGGGGTAGGGTGTGAAGTGTGGGATGGCACACCTCTTGGCTAATGGCCAGCTGCAGGTGCCAAGGATGATGTGTCAAGCCTGATCCCATCTGGGGTTGGCATTGGAGAGTAGGTTCTCAAACTGAATTTCCTCCAGCACAGGAGCAATTCCTGGGCCTGTATGCTCCCCTGCCCAAGATCCCTTTTCTAGTCCCTCTCCAGATGTTTAGCAGATGTGTTCAGCCTCCTCTGGCTGCCTGAGGGTCTCTTCCCAGGGCTGGCTCATCTGGCCAGCCTCCAGTTCCTGGGTGTGTCTTGTCCAAGCCCTGCCCACTTTCCTATCAACACCCTAGCCCCAGGGCTTGTGGAATTGTGCAGATGTGAGGGGGCTATTTCACCCAATGGTAAGCTCCAGCAGCAGGGCTGTGTCTAAAAGAGCTCAGGTCCTCAAGTGAACTGTGGGCCCTGGCTCCCCACCTTCACTGGTCTATCCACATTGCCTCTAAGGAGCCTTCATTACTCCATCTGCAAAGTGGGCATGACCCCCTCTGAGGCTGCTGTCAAGAGGTGTACATGACAGGTGTGAAAACAACCCCTGATGACCCCCACTCATTGCCATCTCCCAATCTCCCCAAGGTGCTTCTAGTGCTCCCGCCAGGTGGCAAGTTTCATGGCCACACCCACCACCTAGCCCTGACCAGGACCCTCCCACCCTGCCCTTCTCCACTCAGACCTGGGGTCAGCCTGATCTCTCTACCTCCTTTGCTCTAAGAGGGGCTGAAGTTATAGCTGCCTGCTTAGGGACTGTGAAATTCCTTCTCCCTGACCTTTTCTGGGATGTTATTAAAATGTTTCATGGGCAGTTGTGTCAGAAAAAAATAAAGAAAAGGAAAATGTTGTAATTTGCACGGAAGGCCAAGGTCAAGCCTGCTGCAAGGAGCCTGCCTACCCCCTTCCCCTGGCAGATCTGGTTTCTGTGGCTCATCACCTGTCCTGGGGGAAGCAGCGGTTCAGTCATGAGGTGGGGAAGCTGAAACAGGAAGGGGCTGTCACCTCCAGCCGGGTGTCCCAACTGCGGTGGAAGGGCTTGATGTCTCACCTTCTTGCTCCCTGGGGCTCCCCCAGCCCAGGTTTTGAGGCCCTTACAGCCCCTAGTTATAAAACAATGAGTTTCCATTGGTGGAGGGGAAAGCGGGAACGCAGAGTTCAAAGGCTTAACCTTGAGCCCTGACTCTGAAGGATGACCATGTAGGGGCACGTGTACCCATATATGTTTGCTTTGGGGGGGGGTGTGTGTATGCATGCACACAGGCATGCTTTTAGGTGTGTGCGTGAGTGTGCATGGAACTACATGTGTATATAGAGATGTATATATAACACATGTTTGCGTAAGTAGGTTCCTATATGATGCTGGTGGCTCCCCATCCTTTTAGTGGTATGGTTTGTTCCCCTCTCATATCCTCAGGAGGCTCTGATTCTTGCCTTCTGATCCTGCCTCCAACTGGACAATAAGAATCAGTGGGAAGGCTGTGAAGTGTCTTCCTAGGATTCTGCTGGGCTTGGGGCAGCCCTATAGCCTGGCGATGGGTCTCTGGGACCTAGCAGGGTTTCTAGGTGCTGCTGGACAAAGGGAGAGCGATCTCACCATTCATTCATTCAGCAAATGTTTTTTGAATACTTACTACATGTCAGACACATGGTCCTGAGGACACTGATGATGTGAGTCTTGCCCTCATGAAGTTTAGTCTCTTGAGAAAGAGATGTTAGTGCTAAGAAATGAATCATTACATTAAGTATTACTTGCTATGATGGAGAGATCAGGGAACTATGAAAACCTGTAACAGGGCACCTGACCTTGATTGGGATCAGGGAAGCTTTCTCAGAGGCATTGGCAATTGAGTAGATGTTAACAGGTGAGCAAGTGGAGGTAAGCACATGGGAGAAAGCACAGGTCCTCACATGTGCAAAGGCCCTGTGGCTGGAATGCAGTGAGGGAGATATGCTGTGCAAGGAGGTAGAGTGCTGTTCTGCAAAGCAGCTGGGGCTCAGCTGTCTGTCTTCCACCTGAATTGTGCCCACCCCAAACGTAACTGTCAGGCTGCTGTTCTGATAGTGGAGAAGTTTCGTATCAAGCCATCCACACCCTCTTACCTGCTCCATTCTGGTGGCCCATGACTGGCATTTGGAAACAGCTGGCAGAAGTTGTGCCCAGGATGTGCAAGGAGCCAGTTTGGCCTCCTGCAGTATGAAGATTGTATCCCCAAATGTGTTATTTCCATGTTCTCCAGCAAAGTGAGAGAGGGACACCGAGGAAGAGCAGCAGCCAGAAAGGAGGTGACTCCTGGGGCAGGTCTTACCGAACTCCAAGGCCATGCCTCCCTGCTCCAGGGGGGATGGGGCACAGCAGGGATGGACTGTCAAACAGGATTCTCCTCAGGCAGCAATCAAAACAAGAAGGAGAGGTCAGAAGGGCCCTGCTGGGGCAGCTGCAGGGGCCCAAGACCAGCTCAGAGTTTGCTCAGCCCTGGAGTGCCACCCCCAGCTCCAGGCAGACAGAATGGCCTGTGGGGGCTGAAAGGCATGGCTTTTTCCCCTCCCTGGCCCTCTTCCCAGCCTGTCCTTGGGAGGCTAGTACCATCTCTGGCAGGGCTCTGAATCCTGTTCTGTTGGGGACCAATCTCTCCTTCTCTGGGACTTGATTTTCTTCCCAGTTGGGGACAGTAGTGCCCACCCAGCTTGCATTGGCTGGGCTTTTGGGAGGCCTCAGTGCAGTGATGTGATTGTAAATGGTTAAGGGTTTACAGACCTAAAGTGTGGGTTTTGTTGTTTTTTTTTTTTGTACTATCATTGACCTTAAAGGGCCCCATCTGTCCACACTTCAACTTGTGTTTCAGCCCAGCTCTGCCACAGTGGGCCCTTGACAGGTCACTGAGCCTGTTTCCTCTGCCACCTGGGAAGATACCTGACCGGATCCTAACTGGGAGGGTTGTTGTGAGAGTTCAGTAGAGCAGTTGGTGAAGACACTCAGCGCCGAGTCTGGTCGGGAACGCTCAGAAAATGTCAGCAAGTCATGCTGAGCCTCTGAGCTGAGCTTTCATAAAGCGAGGACACACTTGGAGTCATGGTCCTGCCCCTGCAGCCTTGTGACCTGAGCCTCTGGGGCCCCAGTGTCCTCATTATAAAGCAAGATGATTGGGCTGGCGCTGCTTCAGGGCCTTCTGGCTCTGTGGGGCTTAATTCCAGCTCGCTCTGCCCAAGAGGAAAGGTTAGTTTTTGCTGTTGAGTTTCACTTTTGGCGACATAGATATGCTTCCTGCCCTTCGAGGGTCCCTCGCCCTCCCACTGTTCTCTAGAGCTCTCCTGCCTGCCCTCCCTCTCCAAGCCCCCATCTGGAAGTTTGGTGAAGATTCCAAGGTGGTCACTTCCCCGCTCCTGGAGCTTTTCCTCTCCAGCAGCATCAACAGAGATGACCTGCTGCTCTTTGTCCTCTTCTCCCTCCTCCCCTGCCCACAGCAAACGCCACTAACACCAAAATGAAAAGGTGTGTTGTGATGTCACTGCCCCAGGCTGACCCTGGTGAAGGCCAGCCTTGATCCTGGAAGAATTGAAATGCAGCATGTCTCTTCCGTCAGCGGGCAGGCTGCAGGGCTTCCTCCCCAGCCCTGTGATCCCTGCAGGCTCAGGCCACACCCCCTCCCATGTCACTGATGCCAGGGAATTTAACGTGGGCCTCACTCAGGTGCTGGGAACCCGATAGCCCTGCCAGGTGTTCAGGGAAGGCCAGCGTCCTGCCTCGGCCCCAGGAGGTGCTCCCCGATCCCTCTGGCCCCTCGCAGGAGGACTAGCTGCAAGGGTGAGACGCCTCCCACCTGCACCAGCACCTGCAGGAGGGAATTTTAGGAACAAGGCTTTGAAACCAGGGAGATGCATGTTGAAATTCTGCCCCTACCCTTGCTGTCTCTGTGACCCTGGACAGATGCCTGATTGTGTCTGACCCTCAGTTCCTAATGTTTGCTGCGAGGATGATAGTAATAACATCTATCCCGTGATTAAAAGAGATGGGCATTTAGAGAGCTCACGCGTAAGAAAGCACTGGGTGGCTGATAGCTGTGATTGCTGGTGCTGTGGCTGTATTCTTAGCCACCATGAAGCTCACATCTTATTTGGGGGTTGGCTCTGACTTCACTGGACAATGGGTCCTCTCACTTGACACTGGTGACTTCTTGCCTATGCCCGACCCTGGAAATCTAACACTCAGGCCCCAGCCTCAAGTAGCAGAAGACAGAAAGGCTAAATGAGGAGGCAGCAGGAGGCCCCAGACTCTTGGTGGAGGCAGACAGCAGCCGTGACAGGACGGCTGGCTTCCTGGTTGTATGGCCTGGGCATTTGCTTGCGAAGCTGGCTATAGGAAGGGCCCACCTTTAGTTTGATGCTCTGCTGTCATCATCTTGAAATTCTTAATTTTTGAACAAGGGGCCCTGTGTGTTCATTTTGCACTGGAAAATTATGCAAATTATGTAGCCTGTCCTGGCTGCAGGAGCTTCCTTATTTTCTGCCCAGAGGAGCTCTGTGGGTCCCCGCTGTTTTTATCTGTTCCCACATTCCGTCAGCACTCGCCTGGTAACTGCTTGCTTTGTGCCCGGCTCCAATCTTGTTTTGGCTCCTATTGCTGCGGGAGAAACCACCCCACACTTGGTGGCATAAAGCAACAGCTGCTCTTACATTCATGGGTTAGATGGGTCAGGAATATGGACAGTGCCCCGCAGGGAAGTCCTGCTCTACTCCTTCAGGTCTGGGCTCCTCCCTCTGTCTGGTGCCTAGGCTGGTCTGGCTGGAGGACTGACTCAGCTGGACCGTGGCCTGAGCCCCTGCTCCATGGTGTCTCTACGCAGCACGGGCATCTCAGGCATGGGGCTGTAGGGGGAGCACCTCAGAGGAGTCCTCTGGGGAACGAGTGTCCCAAGAGAACCAGGCAGGAGCTGTGTGGCCTCTTCTGACCTAGCCTAGAGGTGATGGGGCATCATTTCCACTGAATTCTATTGGTTATAGTGAGTCTCCAAGGCAGATTCAGATTTAAGAAGAGAGGATGGAGACCCTCCCCAGGTCTCAATGGGAAGAATGTCATAGAATTTGCACAAATGTCAATGTCTTAGACTCACTTAGAGCTCACTCTAAGTCAATGCCCTTTTACTGAGATGCTGTACATGAGCATGGTGCCGGGAGACAGCCGGTTCCCTCTCCTTCTCCTGGACGTTGTGCAAACATGAGCAGAAGGGGGAACCCTCCAAATCCTGTTTTCAGCCTGGTAAGAGCTCTGTGAATAGTGGGAGAGAGAGAAAAGAGAGTATTCCCAGGCGCTCCCTGGCTGGTACAGTTCAGTGCCCTAGGCCTGGATCAGCATTCAAGGCCTCCACACCCCAGCCCTGTGATGCTTTCCAGCCCTCTGCCCCACTACACCCCTCATACCCCTTCTCTCCTGCCTGACCAGTTTCCCCAGCTTCCCTGCATACCCTCTGCATTTCCTCTCCACCCCATCTAGCTCTCCCTCCATCCTGCCAGAGCATCACCAGCCTCCCCATGAGAAACCATCTCCCTCTGGTAACAGACATGTTCCCGCCTCACCCAAGATCCTCCCTCCCCTCCCCAGCTCCCCTGCATGGCCACACCTCACTTCCCCAGGCTGCTGTCACCGCTCCTGTTGGGGCCAGCACGGCTAATGTCCTTTCCTCCCTCCTCCACAGAGAACCTCCTGAAGGCAGGTTCTCCTGTCTGGGTGCCCCCATCCCTGGGATGTGTGGCACCGAGTGGGTTTGACTCCTGTGGTCTGCTGTGTCTAGGGAAGCTTCCTGGAAGAAGGGATGTGGGCAGAGGTCTCAGGGAAACTGAGGCATGGAAAGGGTTAATTACAGACCTAAGTTTACCCAACGAATCAGTGGCAGAGATGTTTGTGTGAATCCAAAGCCTTGTACCCCCACGTTGCACTATGTGTGCCAGGCTCCCATGCACCCCCTCTGGTGATGGGCACATGAGGAAAACTGCTGAACAGGGACCCCTGAGGCCTGGGCTGTGACCACAGACTTGCTGTGTGACCCTGTGCCAGCCTCATTTCCTCTCTGGACCTTAACCTCCTGCTCAGTCCAAGGACAGGATAAGCCGGATGCCCTCTGAGTTCCCTTCCTAGGCCAGGTGGGGTCTGGGAATGCCGACCTCAGCCCAGGAACAAAGGCAAGGGGCAGGACAGTACAATGATCACCAGATTCCAGGATCCCTTGGGCCTCCCTAATCCTGAATAGGGCATGTGATTCCAAGGTCAGGGTTGAAATGTGCCCAGCCCCACAGCCTGGCTCTGCAGACAGGTGCACAGGAGCTGACCCTGCTTCCTTGGCTGTTGCTAGCAGGGCCCGGTACCCTGTGAGCCCCTGTGTCTTCCCTGCAGAAACCTCCCCACTGCCCTTCCTAGAGCAGGTCTCTGCATTCTCTGGGAGAAAGGGGCCCCCCAGTTGCAACTACCATACTCTGCATTCGGTGACTGTTTATCATAGGCCTGAAATGATGGCAGTGAACGAGACAGACAAACATCCCTGTATGTTTCCAGTGGTGGGATGGATGATGGATAAGGAAATACGGTGTGTGTCAGAGGGAGATAACGTGCTATGGGGAAAATACAGCGGTTGCAGGGAGGAGCAGGGGAGGAGTGCTGGGTGGCATTGCTACTGTGTTCTACCAGGTGGTTAAGGAGGCCAGGCCTCTCACAGAATGTGGTGGTAGACCAAGCCCTGAAGGAAGCCAAGGGGAGTTTGAGCTAAGGATTCTGGAAAGAGCCCCACCAGGCTGAGGGAGCTAGAGTTGAAAGGCTTGAGACAAGAGCCTGGTGATGAAGATGGAAACCCAGAGAGGAGGAGGGAGGACCAGAGGAGTTCAGGAGGTGACTGACGAGGACAGCATGGGGATTCCATTCGAGGTGACTGTGCTGAAGGGGAGCTGGGTGGATCACTGAGGCTGCTCTATGGAGAACAGGCCAGTAGGACGGGGCGGAGTGCGCCGGGGGAAGCGGGAGATCAGGCGGATGAGGACACCTCCAACCACGCAGCTGGCAGTGGAGGTGGGGAGAGGCAGAAAGTTCAGGAGCCCTCCCTCTGCCCACCCTCTCCCAGCCCATGCTCAGGTCTAGTCAACAGTTTCACCCTTCTCCCCTCAAGACCCAGCAAGGCACCCCCATCTTCATCCCCACCTGACTGTCGCGTGCGCCCTGCACCTTTACAAACACTGAAGTGAGTAGACAGCCTCAGCTTGGAGTCCTGCCTCAGCTTCTCACCAGCAGGTTGGCTTTGGGCAGGTTACTTACTGTCCCTGGGTTTCAGCTTCCTCCTCTAAAATGGGGAGAGTAATTGCCATCTCAGCAGTGATGTAGAGTCATGTGTGGAAAGATGGTTGTCTAGAGCCCACACTTGTGCTCTGACGGGGGTAACAGCCCCCGCTGCATGCCAGGCGTCCAGGGTTATCCAAGCTGCTCTAGAACAGTGGCCTCTCCCTGCTTCTGACAGCATTGCTTCAGCTTGATTCTATGATTGTTAAAGCTGGTGACAGAAATTGCCACCATAAAGTATCAGCCAGTTTCGGGGATGATACCACCACCCAATGGGTAGACCCCGTCCAGATGCTTTAGCAAAACCCAACAGAGATGGACAGGTCAACATGGGAATGAACAGAAGCTGGACTTCCTGGCAGCCAGGTCTCCTCAGCTGCCCTTCCGCTCCCAGAGGATGGCCCCCCTCCTTGTGCTCTCTCTCCTCACCCCCTCTTGACACCCCTCACCGCAGGCATCTTAATTGATCTCATTGTTCTCCAATCCCTAGAGACCTGAGACTCCAGCTGTGCTTAAACAGAACAAAATCTCTTCCAATTTCCCCACCGTTTAAAAGAAAATTGAATTCTTTATCTGCAGGCTGGGGAGAGGAAGGCTAAACACACGCACACGCACATGCACACACGCAAATAGTAGCCACCCCGGCCCTGCTCCCAAGCTGGCCTGGAAGGCTTTTGTAGACCCACCCTCCCTCATTTTGGAGGTGTCTAGGCTGTACTTCTGGGCCCCTTTAATCTGCTCTTGGGTTCGTCTCCAATCAGAGGGGCCGGTGCAATGCGGGCCGGGCGCTAGGAGGAAGCTGAGCTGGCTGATGGTGATTGACGGGTCCAGGTTCCTCTGTCTGTCAGGCCTCAGTGCTCCTCGGTTGTGTTTATCTCTTTAATCTAAATATCAATCCGTAAAACCAAAATGGGATGGAATGAGAGGTAGGACAGGCGCTAAGGAGACAGAGAGCAAAAGCAGACGCGCACACGGTGGAGAACACAGCTGGCTGCTGCCTGCCTGCTGCCACCCCGGCTTCTGGAAGGAGACTCAGTAGGGCCTATGGATTGGGAGGCTGCAGGTGGCTGCCTTCCACTGGCTAGGGCCCAGGTCAGGATGGAGAGCTGGGGCTCTCCTACCTCTGCTCTGAAGTGGATTGTCCCAGACCTTGTTTAAGGTCTGATGGGTTCTGCCACTGAGTGGCCCAACTACTTGATTTTTGGCAAATTGATCTAAAGTCCTGTTTCCCGTGAAGCCTTTGACGCCTCCCTCATTGGCACATCCAGAGTCTCCCACCCCTCCCAGCAGCTCTGTCTGCCTCTGACCTTTGCCAAAAAACTGAGAGGATGCCGTTGTCCATCATTGCAGGCCTGGTGAGCGCGTGTTGTGAGCTTCGTAATTGCCAAGCATTTTATGGTAGGTTATTTATCTCTTCTGTCCCATTGTACAGAAGAAGGAAATGGAGGCCCAGAGAGGTAAATAACCTGTCTGGGGCCAGCCAGCAAGTGAGTGACCAAGCCAGGATTCAAACGTGGGTCTGACTGATTCCAAAGCCCCTGAGTCCCCCTCCCGTTTGCTGGTCACCATCAGATGCCCGCTCCCACACTAAGCTCCAGCCTGTCTTTGGAATCAGCTGTCTCCAGAGTCCGGGGAGATGGGCCCAGCGCTGGTTGGGAGGTGGGAGCCACTCAGTCACTGTGTGACCTTGAGCAGGTCCCTGGATCCCGGGACCTCGGGGTCCTCATCTGTGAAATGAGGGGTTGTGCTGGAAGCTCTCTCAGGCCCCCTGTGCCAACAGCGTGTGACCACCTGCCCCCCACACCAAGAGCTATGATTCCCTGTCCTCTGCGGCTGTCAGTCACCCTTCACTAGGTTAGTGCTGATTGTTCCTCTCAGGCAGTTGCTCAGAGAACACCAGAGTGAAGAAAATGGACCCCCTGGGTGAGGGGACAATGGGTAGCTGTGAGAGTGGCCAGGGCCAGAATGAGTTCGCAAATGCAGTAAAGCAAATGGCTGTACCAAGTCCACCTGTGCCATGGGCCAAGAGGGTTAGGAGCCCTGGGACAGAGTGACAGGGGAAGGACAAGCCCTGAGCAGCCACCAGGGCCTAGGCCTGGAAGCAGTGGGAGAAAGGCTCAGGGAGCAGGGAGGGGCGCCCACAGAGGTGAGGGAGAAGTTGAGCTGGGCCCAGGGGTTTGGGGTGGCCTAGTCTTGCTGCATAATCCTTGTGGAAGGGATGACAGCTGTGGTTAGCCGTCACCTTGTTCCTGGAGTGACTCAGAGTCCCATATGTCCATTGGTTTGGGTAGTGCTTTTCAAACTTTTTTTTTTAACCATGATCCATAATAAAACTACATTTAAATTCATGACCCAGAATATACACACATGCATATGTATCTATGTATAGGAAAAAGCACTATTTCCCTCCTATGTGTGAATACACCCTAGTTCTATTTTATTCCACTAGATTTCATTTTTTTTGAAGACTTTTAAGATCTCCCCTCTTAGCAACTTTCAAATATACAATAGAGTATCATTAATTATAGTCACCATGCTGTACTTCGCACCTCCGGAGCTTTTTTATAACTGGAAGTTTGTACCTTTGACCTCCTTCACTCATTTCACCACCCTTAACCCTGCCTCTGGCAACCACCAATTTGTTCTCTGTATCTATGAGCTCTGTTTGGGTGGTGGTGGTGGTGGTTTAAATTCTCCATATAAGTACAAGTGTCTTTCTTTGTCATTTAGCATAATGCCCTCAAGGAGGTCCATCCATGTTGTCACAAATGGCAAGAGTTCCTTCTTTTTATGGTTGAATAATATTCCATGGCTGTGTGTGTGTGTGTGTGTGTGTGTATGTATGTATGTATGTATATATGTATATCACATATTCTTTGTCCATTCCCATCAACGAACACATCAGTTGTTTCCACATCTTGGCTATTGTAAAAAGAATGTTGCAATGGAGCATGGCAGTGCAGATACCTTTTCAAGTTATTGTTTTCATTTTCTTTGGATATATACCCAGAAGTAGAATTGCTGGATCATATGGTACGTCTATTTTTAGTTTTTTTGAGGAACCACCATACTGTTTTCCATAGTGGCTGCACCAATTTACGTTCAGTGCACAAGAGTTCTCTATCCACATTCTCACCAACACTTGCTATTTGTTGTCTTTTTGTTAATAGCCATTCTAACAGGTGTGAGGAGATAACTCGTTTTGGTTTTGATTTTCATTTCCCTGAAGATAAGTGGTGGTGAGGACCTTTTCAAGTACCTGTTGGCCATTTGTATATCGTCTTTAGAAAAATGCGTCTTCAGATCCTCTGTCCATTTTTTCATCAGATTGTTTGGGTTTGTTTTTTTTTCCACTATTGAGTTGTATGAGTTCTATTGATATTTTGGATATGAGCCCCTTATCAGATACATGATTTGCAAATACATTATCCCATGCAGTAAGTTATCTTTTTGTTTTGTTGATGGTTTCTTTTGCTGTTCAGAAGCTTTTTAGTTTGATGTAATCCTATTTGTTTTTGATTTTGTTGCCTTTGCTTTTGCTGTCAAATCCAAAAAAACCCATCAAGACGAATGTCAAGGAGCTTACGACCTATGTTTTCTTCTAGGAATTTTATGGTTTCAGGTCTTAAATTTAAGTCTTTCATCTGTTTTGAGTTAATTTTGTGTGTGGTGTAAGGCAGTGGTCCAGTTTCATTCTTTTTCATGTGGCTGTCCAGTTTTCCCAGCACCATTTACTGGAGAGATTTCCTTTTCCCCATTTGTATATTCTTGGCCCCTTGTCATAAATTAATTGACCACATATGTGTGGGTTTATTTCCGGGTTCTCTATTCTGTTCCATTGATCTATGTGTCTGTTTTTATGCCAATACCATTCTGTTTTGACTCCTATAGCTTTGTAGTTTGAAATCAGGGAACATGATGCCTCCAGCTTTGTTCTTCTTTCTCAAGATGCTTTGGCTATTGAGGGGTCTGTTGTGGTTCCATACAAATTTTAGAATTGTTTGCTCTATTTCAGTGAAAAATGCCATTGGAATTTTGATAGGCATTACATTGAATCTGTAGATTGTTTTGGGTAGTGTGGACATTTTAACAATTTTAATTCTTTAATCCATGACCGTGGAATCTTTTCATTTATTTGTGTTTTCTTCCATTTCTTTCATCAATGTCTTATAGTTTTCTCCCTAGTATTTTCTGTTTCATTCTACTAGATATTTTTTAATGAGTCACAGTCCACTAAGTTGATTTTATGACCAATTAATATGTGGTACCCGAAAAAGGAGCCTTCTCTGCTACTATATAATGATGGCGATTATGATATCATCTCATGTTTTTCAAGTGCTCACTAAAGGGGGCAGAGTGGTAAAGACTCCAGGCTCCAGACTTAAACCACTCAGGTTTATTCTGACTCAGCCACTTCTGAGCTATGACTTTGAATGGGTTGTTGTATCAGTAGTGACCCAATACAGCTATCACTAACAGAAACCCCCCAAATCTTTGCTTAAATAAGCTCAAAGTGCATTTTTCTTCCATGCAAAAGCAGTTTAGAGGTGAGCAACCTTAGTTGGTTCCTTTAGGCTTTCTCCTCTTCCAGACTAGAATGTGGCCCTTATCTCCATGGTCCAAGATGGTTGCTAGAGTTCCAGCCCTCACATTCAGATTCCCAGCTGCAGAATGGAGGAAATGAAGATGGGCACTCTTCCTTCCTTTTAAGGAGACTTCCTAGAAATGCCGCACAAACTTCTGCTTTCATCTCATTGGCTAGAACTTAGTCATGTGGCTGTGCTTATCTGCAAAGAAAGTGAGAAACATAGTATTTTAGCCAAGTAGTGTTGTGCCACCTAAAAAGCCTAGTCTGTTAATTTGAGAAAAGGATGTTTAAGTCTCTGCCAAATAATCTCTGTGTGCCTCAGTTTCCTATTCTGGAAAATGGTGATGATGAGAGTTCCTTATGGATTTGTATGGGGGTTCAATGAGATAACACATGTAAAGAACATAGCATAGTGCCTGACACAGAGGAGGTGCTAAACAGATGTCAGGCACTTGTATTAAGTGCCTGGTGCCAAGCTAAGTACCTTATGTGTGTTATCTCATTAAATCCCCATGACAGCCTGGTGAGGTAGAAGTTAGCCTCATTTTATAGATGGGAGCACTGAGATTCAGAGAAGTTAGCTATTTGCAGATGTCACACCTGTGGAGTGGGCACCACTGAGGAATGAACCTTTGTCTCCAGGATGCCAAAGTCCTTTCCCTTCACCATGAGGCAACACAGCCTCTTCATGGAGACTGAACCTCTCCCTGAGACTGGCCTGGCAAAATTGTGAGGCCAAGAAGTGTGACACGATGCAAACTGAACTTGACTGGCTGATATCCAAGCTGAACCCAAGGCCCAGAGCTCCCTCACCTTCCCAGTCACCTGCAGTGGGTACCCCCCGCCCAAAGGAGAAATAAGACCAGGACCAAAAAAACCCCTTAGGCTCCCATTGTCACAAGACCTGCTGACTTGGTGTCAGAAAATCAAGGACTTCAATTTGCTGAAGGACCCTGGGCAAGCCCCTTTTCTCTGTGAGCTTCAGTTTCTCCATCTGCAAAATGAGGAGAAGGCTGCTAGACCCTCTCCCTCTCCTGGGACATTTTCAGAACAGCGTGGCTAGAGTGTTTTGAACTGCTTGGGAAGCAAGTCTTTATAAATGAGATATGCTGCTCTCCTGTCAGAGCGTTTCTTAGTCTGAGTTAGAACATCCTAGTTACTGGAGGTGAGACGGGCAGAGGAATGAGGAAACCCAAATGTCCGTGGCCAGGGACTGCTTCTCAGGCATGAGTGCTCCCGTCATGCCCTCCCCAGCCTGCACTAACGTGCAGACTCTGTCTCACTATCAACCCCTGGGCTGGACTGGCCCAGTTGAGTCAGGGACTGGGCTGCAGCCCTCTGCTCGTCTCAGGATCACAGGTGATTTATAATTCCTGCATCGGACTTTGACCTTAATTTCTTCTGTCATGGTGGGGCTGTAAAATTTGTTCGGGACCTAAAGGCGGAGTGATGGAGATGTCAAGCGGGCAATCGTGTAGGTATTTAATCTATCAGATGTGTGGCTTGCCATTAGGGAGACAACAGGAGGATGTGGAATCAATACGGTTCATTAGTGAGCTGCACGTGCTGGCCCAGTCAGAGCCCGCCAATGGCAGCAGGCACGGGGGCGTGCCGCCCGGCTCCAAGTCACCTTGAGTGAGAATATGCCCTGGCACGTGACCCCACTCAAGTACCTCTCCCCACCTTCCCACTAGGCCTGGAGCTGCCTGTTGCATCCCACGTGGGCAGGGAAGAAAATGGAGGGGGTCAGACTCCAGGCAAGGGTGCAGTGGTGAGATCCAGCAGTAGGGGGAGGCGTTCCCAACTGTGGTTTGGCAGCATCCCCAGGGGGTTGATTGGACTGTCTTTTCCTCCTCCTTCCAACTCCTGTGCACGTAAGGCCCCACTTAACTGAGCCTTGGCCATGGTGTCTGTCCCCACATCTCTGTCACCCTCCCCTTCTCATCCTCTACCACATAATCCCAGCTTGATAACTGGCCTCCAAGAGGCATCGAGTCCCTTCTGATTGTGAATGTCTCATTCGCCCCCAGCCACCCTCCTTCCTTGGCATCCCAGGGAAAATGGCTTTCAGCATCCCAGTCTTCCTTCTTTGATGGTCAGATGTAATTTTTTTAAAAGGTACTCAGTTGAGTCTCCCTCAAATGCCAGGATGTGGAAGATTAGACAGTGTTGTAGAAGGGTTAGGAGCGGGATTTTTTTTTCTCTTTAATTTGTGTGTGTGAATGTCAGACAAACGAGGGTTCAAGTCCCAGCTCTGCCAGTGACTGACTGTGAGGCCCTGAGCCTGGTAGCTGCTGTCCCTGAGCCTCTGTGAGCATCGTGAGGGCTGGGAGCATACTGTAGGGCTCACACTTGTGGGCCCAGCATCCAGCCTGAGGCTTGTGTTTGAGGTCTGGCTCCCCAAGGGCAGGTGGTTTACTTGGGAGGTAACCCCAGGAAACTCAGGAGGGAGCAGGAGGTAAGACAAGATACTCAAGGGGGCATCATGAAGCCGGATTCCACAGGGGCTGCTGGAGCTCTGTCTGCTGGGAAATCAGGGGGAGAGGCTGTGCCTGAGTATCCAAGCTCAGGGCTGGGAGGCTGGGGAATTGATCCATCGACTGCTAGTCCCCATTGAGTGAGGACAGCTTCTGGGGATGTAGACACCCCATCATTCTAACTAGTCCCTTGATAAAAAAGCTCACAGGCCAAGAGACGCACAGACACTCCCACTAAAGCAGCCCCTGGCATATGAAGGTAGCACGGAGGGATGTGTGTGACACTGGCAGTGTGTGCCACAGCCAGGCACTTTCCACACTCGTAAAGGAGGGTAGTACTAGTACTTATCTCACAGCGTGGGAGTGGAAATGAAATGTGTTAATACTCATAGATTTCTTGGAATAAATCCTGGAACCCAGTAAGGACTAAACAGGAGTGAGCTGTTGTTACTACTTTTGTAGTTATTATCAGCTGGAGTTGCTTCATCTGTAAAATGGGATTGTGACCACATTTTGCTACTTGTTTGAAGGACTGGGGACAAATCGTGTTAAATTCCTCATACAGTGCCAGGACCATAGGTGACACTCAGCAGGCAGTGATTGCAGTTACCCCCTGCCTCTGAGGGGAGCTCCACAACCCTCCTCCAGGCCACCCTGGCATCTCCCCAGCAGGAGGCCCAGGGGCCACCAGCTAGCGTCAGGCATAGGTACGGGCAGCCACCGGCCACCCTGACAGCCCTTGACATCCCGTAATTGCTTCCCGTGACGACTCCTTTAAGCACAGAGCCTCTGGCCAGGGCAATTTGCTCCCCATCAATTTTTATTTCCAGATTTTAAAATAAAATAAAGAGAAATAAAGAAGGGGTTGGAGGAGCCCAAGAACAGCACTGTGTCTGCAATAACAAGCAAGCCAGGGACCCCACACCTTGAGTGCACTTGTCAGCCTGATTCGCATCCCTCCTCCCCCTGCCTCAGACTGACACATAAACATGCAGAGGGCTCGGGCCTGGCCCCCGCTAGAGTGTCCCCTCCTGCAGGGCTCAGTGCCACTTCTCCGTCCCCTTCCCCATTCCCTGGCCCGCTGCTGGCACAGCCCAGGCAGGAAGGCTAGGCTGAGATGGGGCTCAGCAGGAGCATGTTTGCGGAGGACTAGAAACATCGAGTGGTTAGCATTGGGGGTGGAAAGACGGATACTAACCCCACTTAGGCTGCAGTTCCTCTGTGCTGGGCACTGGTCTAAAGCACCTTGCTTGGAGGACCTTCTAAAATCCCCACAGCAACCCCATGAGGCAGATACTATTATTAACCCCATTTTACAGATGAGGAAACTGAGGCTTGGAGCAGCTTGGTAGTTAGCAGCTGGGCCAGGAGAGGAGGTCAGAGGCCGGCCCGTATCAGGCCTTAGGAGCTGTAGCCAGCAGTTTAGACTTTGTCTTAAACACTCTGGGAGCCTTTTAAGCTGGAGAATGGTGTCTCCTGTGGTCAGACGCTCCCTCTGGCTCTGGTGGATGGGCTGCTAGCGAGTGGAGAAGCGGGCAGATGGATCAGGAGGCTGTGCAGCCCATGGGCTGTGAAGCCCATTGTCTTCCTCAAAATCCCACAGCTGGATGGGTAGTCAGAAAAGCTGGACCAGAACCCAGATCTCACTTTCCCATTTTTGCAGGATTTTCATAACCCTACATGGAGCCATAAATCCTTCTGAGGCCTTTGGTGCCTGGTCTTGTACTGTACCTTCCAGGGAGAAGCATGTTTCCAACTCTGCAGGGGTAGAGTCCAGCAGGAAGAGCAGAGAGGCTTTACCCACATACCACTGGTTGTTAGTGTGCCTGCAGGGAAGGTAGGGTTGAGATCCATCCCCGGGCCTTCTCTGCACTCAGTACTGTGACCAATTAGTGATGTGGCTTGGGAGATGGAATGGTGGCCATCCATCCCAGGTCCGCAGGGGAACATGAGGGAGCCCCACCCCACACTGGGTCCTCACCCTTTCCTAACTGCCTTCCTATTTGGTGACTGGCCTGACCAGGGGCTCTGAGCCACTGTCCCAGCCGCCCCAGTAGCACCCTTTTGTCCTAAGGCCTCCTACACACTCAGAAGGCCAAGAGTAGGACCCCTGGGCTTCCCTGAATGTATCTTTCTTCCTCTGACCCACAGCCTTACTGTGATCTCTGTGCACCCTCTCGTTCACTCCCTGGTACCCCTGCCCACCTGGAGCACCCACCTTACTATCCTGACACACAGTTCAGTGGGAGACGTTGTCTTATAGCTACTTTCATTTCCTCTCCTCCCAGGAGTATAACCATCGTTGCTGGCCAGGGACCCCCAGAAGATGCTCAGAGCAGCAGCTTCCAGCCAAACATGACTTCTGCCCACCCAGTACCTACCATGCCCTCACTCACCAGCCCTGGCTTCCTTCTCAGATTGGATAGCTTCCTTCTGAGGTGGCGAGGGAAAGTGACACACCAAGCATGTCCCCAGAAGTGTGGGGCAGACCAGATGATGCTTCCTGGCCATTGGCTTCTACTTCGTGACCTAGAGAGAAGCTGAAAACCTCTTCCACAGCACCATGGGAGGGAGTGTGGGAACAGGGGAGAGGACCAGGCCCCATGGGCCTAATTAGGCCAAGTGGTGGTCACCCCAGCCTCTGGGCTACCGGGTTCCTTCAGTGGAGTTCCTCCTGCCTCACGCCGGCCACCCCACCCCACCAGAGCTTGCAAGAGTGCAGTTAATCTCAATGTAGTTTAAGGAGTTATTCAGAGGGGTTCAGCGAATGATGAATGTGGAAAGCATTACCAGCGAAGCACCGGGGCTCCGTGGAGCTGTTTAAAAATGCATTCTCCCATGTAAATTTCTGCTCCATCAATCCTTATGACATGTCAAACATTGCTATTGTTTCCTGAACAAATTGTACCATGTGCCCTTCTCTGCAGATTTGTGCACGGGAGCAGAACTGCTCACCAGTGCCCACTGCCTGCCACTGTGGTGGGGACCCTGGGCTGCTGGGGAGGCAGCTGGGCCTGCCTTGCTTCGGAGCAGAAGCCCCGAGCAGGGCATCTGGGCGAGCGTGCATGATGGGGCTAAGGGTGCTGGTGGGGAGTGATTGAGTGTGTGCCTGCCAGCTGCCAGCCTATGGGGAGAGGCATACAGGTGGCTGGGGAAGGGGTGTGGATGAGCCACAGGGGCTGAGGCTGGGGTGGGGGCGGGGGTTGCTCGAGGCTGAGGGTGGGTGTGATGTGCGAGTGTTTCTGTGTGTGAGCATATAGCAGGATGGGGTCTACCTGAGCCAGACAGAGAAAAAGAGAAAGTTTCTATGAGAGTATGTGGGGGTGGGTGTGGTCAGGCAGGTACTGGGGGCTCCTGAGACACAGGAAGAAAGAAAGGGTGTGCGTGTGTGTGGAGAGAGAGGGAGAGGTAGGTAGGGAAGTGTGAGAGCACAGAAGACACAAGGGCAGAACTTTCTAGCTATAAAGAAGGGTAGAGGGTGTTTACAACCATGAGAGAGGAGGGCATTTGTCCCCAGAGAGGGGTTCAGGCTATCAGTGCATCGGCTTCCGATGAGCTGTAGTTGGAGGCAGACCTGAGAGAGGACCAGAGCAGGCAGGAGTCAGTTCAGGGCATAAGGCCCAATGTCAGTGAATGGGCATCTGCAAGGCCATGATGAGGGACCACAGGGAGGTGTAGGGATACATGGGGATGGTGCATCATCAAGGCAGATACCCTGTAAGCGAGGCCTTTGGTTCAGGGCAGATGAATGGAGAAATGATGACTGTTCAATGTGAAAACAGGTTGGGTCCAAAGGGAGCTCTTAGAAGGAGACAGACAGAAGGACCTGACCACTGTTGAAATGGCGGGTCCCTGGGAGTGGGCAGGAGATGTTGCAACGAGCATCAAAGGGCAGGGAGCTGGGCTGGGTGTAGAGCCCTGGCAACCAAGTCGAAGGGAGAGCTATGTCCAGAGGGTGCTGGGTGAAGAGCCCTGCGTGGGTCAGAGGGGTACCCACAGCCAGCCAGGCTGCCCCGGCCTTTAGCAGGTGACAGCCTCTCCCGGCCTAGGCCCTGAGCCACCTGCGCACACCAAGAACAAGCTTGGGTAGGGTGGAGAGGGACCTTCTCTGAGGGCCGTGGATCTTGGCTGAGGGCCTGCATCCTTGGAAACCACAACCAGGGACCCTGCCTCCTCTGCTGATGGGCACGACCAGAATTGCTGGAGCCCACCCACTCCAGGCAGAGGCTGAGGCAGAGCCTCTGTGACAAGGAGGAAAAGACTGCTTGTGGGGGCCCATCTGGTCTACAGGGTGAGGACAGTGACCTGGTGGGAGCACCCTGGATCCCACTGCTGAGCTCTCAAACTGCAGGAAGATGGCTGTTCCCCAGCCCTACCAAGTTGGGTGGGGATGTATACGGGGGTGGGGTAGTAGTCAAGAGCATGTGCCTTAGGGTTGACCCTGTTAGGTTCATGTTCTGGCACTGTGGCTGTTTGACCTAGGGCAAGTTGATTGACCTCTCTGAGCCTCAGTTTCCTCCATCTGTAAAATGGGGATAATATTGGTGCTGGTCCCATAGGGCTGTTGGGAAGATAAAATAAAACATGGGAAATGCTGGGCACAGTGCCTGGCACACAGTCAGTGCTCAGAGGAATATGGCAGGGGGCTGTCTCACCACTTCCCCATCCTATAGCCAGGGGAAAGTTGTACATTTCTGACATAGGCCTGGCCAGTCTGGACATTTGGCTGTTCCCCCCACTGCAGGTTCACCTTGTCTTAACCTTTGGAATTTTCCCCCCGTGTGTATTTTTTTTTTTCCATTTTGTCAGCAGAAGAAAATTACACTTCTGCCGGCATTGTCCATCATGGAAATAAGCACTCGCGGATGCAATTATAAAGGCCCAAATGAGGGAATTAGTTTGGCCGGTAATGCCAGCGTTGGGGAGAATCAGAGGAGATGCCTTATAAATCAGGCGCTGGGCAGTCCCGGCCGCACCCTCTCCCACGCACTGACCGTGGGGACAGATGCTGTCCTGCCACCGGTCATCCTGGGCTGCGGATGCTTCCCCTGGGGGAGGCAGAGACTTTCTGAGCCGCCCCAGGCCTCAGTGAGAGCAGTTCTCAACAGGAGCTGCCGGGCTTCTCGGCATCCAGCCAGTGACTGTCCTATAGACTCAAATACACTTTGCCAGAGATCTTCTCCAGGACTAATCAATCTAAAAGAGCAACCTCAGTCTCCGGCTAGCCTATTTTCTGCTATATTTTCCTCAGAGTTCTTACCACTGTCTGCAATGGTTGTCTAGTTATTTTTCTCCTCTGTTATTGTCTGTCTCCCCTTTCTGATTATAAGTCAGGTTCTAGCAAGGGTGGTGGTGTGCTGTTGGCTGTGACTTCAGAGCCTGGCACGCTAGCTGGCACATTGGAGAAGCTCAGAAAATAGTTACTGAGAACGTGACTGAGCAAGAGTCTTATCATCTTGGTGTAGGTTCAGCGAGCAGCCAGGGAGCTCCCTATGGGAGGGGGCACTTGGGGTGGCCCCTGAGGGGTGGGCCAGAGAGTGGACAGCAGTTATGAAATGAAGGGATGGTGCAGCCTGGCAGTGAGAGGGCAGTTTGTGTGCGTCGGGGAGAGATGGATACAAAATTGCTGAGGCCAGCTGGGCTATGCAGTCTTGACCCCCAGTGCTGGTCTGGAGTTAGTTCAGCAGCAGTGGGGAGCCACTGAAGGTCTTTGAGCAGAGGAAAATCATTTTAGCCATTGGTTTTGATTTCTTGCCCCAGGCCTCTTATGAGAATCTTGGCAAATGGTAAAATGTGCTCACGTATACCTGTGGGTAAGATTCTAGCCTGGGTAGGATGGTAACCAGGACACCGAGGCATCAGAGAGAGGGCCTGCAGCACAGTTGAGATGCTCACCTGGAACCCTGGTTTGGCCTTTCTTGGAGTCGCCAGGTACCACATGAGAGCCACCCAGTCTGAGCAGGTGAGCCATCCCCTCCCCATCCCTGTAGCTGTCGACCAGCGAGGTTCCAGAAGTCATCCTGCAGGGAGACAGACGTGCTCATTTCCAAAACATGGCGGGAAGGAGCTGTGTTCATGGCATGAGGAGGACATTTGTTTTCTCTGCACAGAGCCCTGGTAACTCCTCAAACCCTCCTTCCCAAAGTGGGTTCAGGGGTCACTGTCTGTTGGGCCCTTTGATTTGTCTGTTGATTTTTCTGTTGCTCAGACATGAAGCAAGTCCTGGGAAAGAGATTGCTTGAAAAGTGCTGCGACAAGCAGAGAGGAGCTGGGACAGAGCCGGGTGCCAGCCCGGCCTGGGTGAAGCCAATTGCAGGGTGGGTAGTGGAGCAGGCCCCCACAGCGCCCCCTACTAGGCTGGCCAGCGTTGCCAGGCTGCTCCTTGGCTGCCACAGGACAGAGCTCTGGGGGCCTCTAGCCCACAAGGTGCTGAATAGTTTTAAACATAAGAATTTGGAGGCCCTCTGTGTCAGTGCTGGCTGCCCCCGCCCTGGCAGGCACACAGAAGCAGCTTTTCATCTCCATATTATTCTGCTTCGTGCACTTGAGAAATGAAAGTTCTCCCTCTCCTCTTCACCAGGCATACATATTTCATACAGTCATTAGACGGTGGCACTAAAGGACTCACAAATCTTCCCTGGTCAGCCTCGGCAGCCTGGGCAGGCAGCGAGAGGCCCCTGGGGAAAGGGGTCACCGTGGGAGCCATGGCTGTACCCAGCCCACTCGGGGGGAGGGAGTGGGGAATCGGCAGTGGCGGCAGAAGCCAGCATCTGCCTGGAGAGAGGACAGTCCCATCTGGTCCCCGGGGGCTCATCTCCTAATTTCCCTGGGCCTCAGCTGCTCCAGGCCCCAGGGTGAAGAGGACTGGACAAGGGGACCTTGGGGGTCCTTCCCACCATAACAGTCCAAGTGTAGTTCCATGGGACACATAGATATGAAGGACTTGTTCCCAGGGTCTGAATGTGCCTTCATTGGAGGGGAACCATTTCGTGGTTTGGCCCGGCCCTCTCTGCTCTCCCCTCAGCACCTGCTAGCCTCTCCCCACCTTTTCCCTTTCCCATTCTCTCCGCCCCTCCCTTTCCCTTAGAGTCATCTCTCCTCCCTGCCTTTGCCCCCATCTCCACCACCCTCTTCTTACTAGAATTTGCTCATTCATTTCCCAAGTATTTGTGAAGCACCTTCCATGTGCCAGACACCGTCTGGGCTGGGAGGCGAGCCCGGCAGATGCAGCCCTGCCCTCTTCGCTTCCCCAACCTTTTCCTTTGACAAATGAGGATGCCAAGGCCCCAGGGATTGCTCTTTGGTCATACAATGACCTGGTCCTCTCTGTGCCTCAGTTTCCCTGACTCTAAATTGGGGGTAGTACTAATAATAGCACCTACCTCATAGGGTCGTTATGAAGATAAAATACACAATACGTACGAGGAGTCAATAAATCCATTTGTTGTCATGAGGAGTGGCTCAAGGCATGTGGGGAGGGTCTGTCCACAGGAATCACTCCCAGGTTGAAGGGTGGGTTCCATAGCTCAGCGTTTCCCTTTTCACTTATTCAACGAGCATCCCCTGATAACCTGTGATGTGCTTGGAGCCTGGATGGGGCGGTGAGAGGACAGAGGTCCGCACACAGTCTGCTGGAACCCAGTGGGGGCACTGAGTGGGAATTGGGCACAAGAGATGGTCCTACAAGAGCAGGCTGCCCGCAGCCCCTGCAAATGGCTTCCTTCTGGTTAACCGAGTTTTCTGGGTAACTAAGATCTTAACCCTTTGGATATATTTTTTTTCATTTAAATCATTTGGAATAGAAATATATCACTCACTTATCTGCCATTCTCAACTGACTATACTGAACACAAATTAGCGTTTTCTTGAAAATTCAGGTTTATCGTAAAAAACACAGAATGTAATAGATTTCGCAGAATCTGGGAACTTTAAAACCTTAGTTCCAAGGTACTGAGGTGGGGAATGAGGGAGAGGCTGGTAAAAGGGTACAGACTTTCAGTTACAGGATGTGTAAGTTCTGAGGATCCCAAGTATAACAGGGTGACTGTAGTGATAACGCTGTATTTATTGTACCATTGAAATTTGTGACGAGAGTAGAACTTAAGTGTTATCATCAAAGAAGAAAAGAAAGGTAGAAAGTAAGTCTGTGAAGTGATGGATGATTAATTAACTCAATAGTGGGAATCCTTTCTGTTGTCAATTTTACAACAATAGAATATATATTATCATAATAACTTTATTGTGTAATAAAATACAATAATGTTATGTCAGTTATACCTTAGAGCTAAAAAGACAAAAATAAACAAAAATAGATATTGAAACATTTTTAGCCGTGGAAACTTTATCCAATTATGATCTTATAGAGGAGCCCTGAGTGTGAAACAAATGACCCCCAGGTCAGCCCAAGGCCTTTCCTTTCTGGCATCTGGTGGCCTGTAGCAGTTTGCCCAGGCCTAGGCAGTGGCCTGGGAGGGAACAGAGGTCACAGTGCCCAGCATAGAGTACATGCTTACTAAGTGCTGAGTGAACGCATGAATGATACCACTTAGCATGGACTGTGAACTGTAACCATGCCAGGGAGAAGCACAGGGGTCCCAGCCGCAAAAGCCAAACCTCTACTGTAACTACCGTCATCCTGAGAAGGAGGGGATGGAGAGGGGCCCTCACCTGGACAACCTAAAGGAAGGAACGCCAGGCTGGGAGTAGGGGTCCCAGCTTCTTCCCCACTCTGCTTGAATCTGCACATGACCTAGAGTGGTGACAGAGTTACACCGAACTGCCCTGCGGTCTGGGCCTCAGTTTTGTGATCTGTGAAATGGGTCGGAATGCCTGCCTCCTCATGTTGTGACAGTTGTGAGGATAACATGAGGTCATAATAAACATGGATGGCCTTTGAAAATGTAAAAGGTATGATAACACAGGCTGGCAGTGGTCACCATCATTGCCATCATACTCAGCATAAGGCAGGCCCCTCTCCCTCCAGTCTCTTTTGACTGTAAGTGACAGAAAGCCAACTTGCACCAGCTTGGATAAAAGAGAGCTTCAAGACAAACTGATGTGGGAAGGGATGTCAGATTCAAGACTGGGATGTCTAGAACTACTAGGATCCGCCCCTCTCTTCATCCTCCCTATGCATCCTGCAGCTCCCAGTTCACATCATCCCAGCATCACTGCCGCAGAGGAAAGCTTTGATCCCAGCAACAGTAAGAAGAATCTCACCAGAGGATTCTGATCAGCCCCCGCTGTAGTCAAGGGCCACCCCCAGCCCAGTCCCTGAGGTCACTGGCCGAGCGGCTCCTACTTTGGCCACTTGTTCGAGCAGAGAGTGATGCCAAAGAAGACAGGTGGGGATAGGCAGCAGACTGTTCCCAGCGGAAGAGGTTGCCAGGCAGGTAACAGTCTGCCCTGTGCAGGAAATGGATTATTCCTGGGGTTAAGGGGGAACACCAGAAATCCCCCCAAATGACCTCCCCCACTGGGTAGCACATCTGACCTGGAGGCTTTGGGGGACTGGAGGAGAATCACCAGAAGAAGCCACCAGATGGTTGAACCCACCCTCATCTTTGAAGTATTTGGCAAAACTACAAGTTGTAACTGCAAGCCGCGGATCTAGGGTCTCTCCCCAAAGCCCTCTGAGCATCTGCAGAGAGTAAGTCTGACATGAGTCCAGGAGAGACGGTTCCATAAAGTTAGAGATTTAGGTAGCAGACTGATCTTCCAGAACTGCGCTCTCCAATATTAATTTCAGTCGCCATTTGTGACTGGTGAAAACCTGATTGAAACAGCATGGCTCTAGAAAATTCAGCCTGGGCCTGAGGAGTTGTGTGGGGAGCCGTGGGTTTGCTGTGAACATGTCTTGGTGATATCGGGAGCCTCAGCTGGGCCTGGAAGTAATGATTTCTTGTTCTTACCTTGGCAGGCAACAGACAATGACGTGGGCACGTTCGGGGAGGTCAACTACTTCTTCAGCGACGACCCTGACCGGTGAGCCCCTGGCCCAGCCCCAGCCCCAGCCCCTCTACACTGGCCCTCTGCCACTCTCCATGTCCAAGAAACTTCTCAGTGCCCAGGAAGGGCTCTGTGCCACTGTGGCTAGAGGACTGGGCTGGGAGTCAGAACTCATGGGCACTGCTGCTGCTTTGGTCCTGATTGTGCTCAAGCCCACTGAACTCTCTGGAGCATAGTTTCTCTGATCCTCAAAAGATAGCTTTTAGTTTTGGGAACAAGGAAGCTTTGAAACGCTGACGATAACACAACTCCACCAGCCACAGAGGCTGCATTTACGAAGCCCTCACTATGTGTTGGTCACTTTGTCAAGTGCTTTACCCACATTATCTGATGTGATCCTCACAACTGAACGCTGGAAGAACTCAGTGCTAGGCACTCTTATTATCCCCATGTGACAGGTTGGGAGACTGCAGCCCAGAGAGGCTGTGCCACATGCCCAAAGTCACACAGCTGGTAAATGTCAGGGCCAGGCCTCAGCATGTGGTGTTCACCACCAGGACACACCCACCCTCTAGCAGGAAGGGACTCTCAACGTGCTGTGGCCATTAGGTAGATGGGTGGCGTCTCCATCTGACCTGTGCCGGTTTTGCCGTCACCCACCATGGTTCTGGGCCATCTCTTTGCCTGACTTCAGTTAAACTGAGCCAAGGGGAAGCCTTCTCATTTTAACATGATTGAAAGCCAGGTTGAATTCAGAGGGCATATTTGTTCCTAAAAACAAAGTGTTTGATAGATCTGGAAGCCCAGCAGGATGAGTAAGACAGTGGCTGTCAGCTTGGATTACTGGCCCTGACTCTCTGCATGAATGACCAGGAAGAGACAAACTGTTGGGTGCACCAGCCATCCTCTGCTGCTCTGTGATGGAGCCTCCAAATGGGAGGAGGGAACGACCAGCAGGACCAGTGCATAGGACCCGTCTGTCTTGTGAGACACCCCTGTCCCTGTGGCCTTGTCCTGATCATCTTGCATTTTCTCATCTCTTCCCATCTTCTGGGCCAGGGGCTTCCCTGGTCTCAGAACGGGGACCTTCCAGGCTTGGTGTCTGGCAGCTGTGGACCAGCTCAGAGCACACAAATGTCAACTGACAACTCAGAGGAGGCTCCTGAGGGGACATTTAGAGGAGGCAGATAGAGAGATGGTCTTGCTGGACCTTGCTTTTCCCCAGGAGACATTTACTAGTCTCTTACCCAAGACAGTCCCTCGGTGAGACAGGCTCCTGAGAAAGGACTGATCACCCCTCCCCTTGCTGGAGGCTTTGCTGTCTGTTTAAAACATTTTGGTGCAAAACCGTCTGGCTAGGAGAATTTCTTTTCTTTAAATTACCCAAATACATGTTAATGTATCACAATATAATAATATATTAATTTCAAGTGTACAACATATTTGTATATGTTGCAAAATGATCCCCACAGTACATCTAGATAATATTCATCATCATGAATAGTTACAAATTTTTTGCCTGCGATAAGAACTTTTAAAATCTTCTCTCTTAGCAACTTTCAAATATGTAAGAGCATTATTAACCATAGTCACCATGTTGTATATTTTACTCCCATGACATTTATTCTAGAGCTGGAAGTTTTTTCCTTTGACTCACTTCACCCATTTCTCCTGTCCACCCCTCATACCCCACCTCTGGCAACTACCAATCTGTTTTCTGTATTTTTGAGCTCCGTTTGTTTGTTTTAGATTCCACGCATAAGTGAGATCATACAGTATTTGTCTTTCCCTGTCTGTTTTTTTTTCACTTAGCATAATACCCTCAGGAGGTCTATTCATGGTGTCACAAAATTTCCTTATTTTTATGGCTGAATAATATTCCATTGTGTGTGTATGTGTGTGTGTGTGTGTGTGTGTATCACATTTTCTTTATCCATTCATTCCTCGATGAACACTTAGACTGTTTCCATACCTTAGCTGTTACAAATAATGCTGCAGTGAACATGGGGGTACAAATATCTTTTCAAGTTAGTGTTTTTGTTTTCTTCAGATAAATGCCCAAAGGTGGAATTGCTGGATCATATGGTAGTTCTATTTTTAATTTTTTGAGAAACCTCCATACTGTTTTCTATAGTGGCTACACCAATTCCAATTTACATTCTCACTAGCAGTGCATGTGGGTTCCCTTTTCTTCATGTTCTTGCCGACATTTCTTGTGTTACTTCTTGTTTTTTTGATGGTAGCCTTTCTGACAGGTGTGAGATGATAATTCACTGTGGTTTTGATTTGCATTTCCCTGATGATTAGTGATGTGCATTTTTCTGTGCGTCTGTTGGCCATCTGTATGTCTTCTTGTTAAAATTTCTATTTCAGATCTTCTGCCCATGTTTAAATTGTATTGTTTAGTTTTTTGCTATTGAGTTGTATGAGATCTTTATATGCATATTTGGACATGAACCCCTTATCAGATATATGATTTGCAAATATATTTCCTCATTCTGTAGGTTGTCCTTTCATTTTGTTATTAGCTATTTATTTATTCATTTATTTATTTAATGGAGGTACTGGGGATTGAACCCAGGACCTCGTGCATGCTAAGCATGCACTCTACCACTGAGCTATGCCCTCCCCCTTCATTTTGTTGATGGCTTCTTTTGCTGTTTAGAATCTCTTTAGTTCATTTGATATAGTCCCACTTATTTGTTTTTTTATTTTTGTTGCCTTTGCTTTTGGTATCAAGTCCAAAATATTATCATCAAGACTGATGTCAAGAAGGTTACTGCTTGTTTCTTTCTAGGTGTTTTGTGGTTTCAGGTCTTACATTCAAGTCTTTAATCCATTTTGAATTGATTTTTGTGTATGGTGTAAGATAGTGGCCCAGTTTCATTCGTTTGCATGTGGCTGTCCAGTTTTCCCATTTATTGAAGAGATGGTCCTTTCACTATTGTATATTCTTAGCTCCTTTGTCATAAATTAATGGACCATATATGTGTAGGTTTATTTCTGGGCTTGCTGTTCTGTTCCATTCATGCCTGTGTCTGTTTTTATGCCAGTGCCATACTGTTTTGATTCCTATATCTTTATAATGTAGTTTGAAATCAGGACACATGATGCCTCTAGCTTTGTTCTTCTTTCCCAAGGCTACTTTGGCTCTTTGGGTCTTTTGTGGTTCCACACAAATTTTTGGATTGTTTGTCCTTTTTCTGTGAAAAATACCATTGGAATTTTGATAGAGTTTGCATTGAATCTGTAGACTGCTTTAGGTAGTACAGACATTTTAACAATATTAATCCTTGCTATCCATGAGCATGGAATATCTTTCCATTTATTTCTATCTTTTTCAATTTCTTTTATCAGTGCCATAGTTTTCAGTGTACAGCTCTTTCACCTCCTTGGTTAAATTTATTCCTAAGTAATATTTTATTATTTTTGATGAAATTATAAATGGGATTGTTTTTCTTCATTTTTCTAATGGTTTGTTCTCGGTGTACATAAACACAACAGATTATTGTATATTGATTTTATGCACATCAACTTTACAAAATTCCTATTATTCTAACAGTTTGTTGGTGGAGTCTTTAGGGTTTTCTATATATAATATCATGTCATCTGTAAATAGTGACAGTTTTACTTTTCTGATTTGAATGGCTTTAAATTTTTTTTTTTTTTTTTTTGCTTGCTTGATTGTTCCGGTGAGAGTGAGCATCGTTATATTCCCGACCTTAGAGAAACAGCTTTCAGCTTTTCACCATTGAGTGTAATGTGAGCTGTGGGCTTGTCATATATGGCCTTTTTCATCTTGAGATGCATTCCCTCTGTGCCCACTTTGTTGAGAATTATTATCATAAAGGGATGCTGTATTTTGTCAAATGCTTATTCTGTGTTCATTGAGATGATCATATAATATTATCTTTCATTTTATTAATGTGATGTGTTATGTTGATTGATTTGTGGATGTTGAACCACCCTTGCACCCCTGGAATGAATCCCTCTTGATCATGGTATATAATCCTCTTAATGTTCTGTTGAATTTGGTTTGCTAATTTTTTTTGAGGTTTTTGTACCTATGTTCATCAGGAATATTGGCCTGTAATTTTCTTTTCTTGTGATGTCCTTGTCTGGTTTTGGTGTCAGAATAATACTGGCCTCATAAGGTGAGTTTGGAAATGTATTTTACTCTTGTATTTTTTTTGGAAGAGTTGGAGAAGGATTGGTTGATTCTTCTTTAAATTTTTGATAGAATTCACCAGTGAAGCCATCCAGGCTTGGACTTTTGGGGAGATTTTTGATTACTGAATCAATCTCCTTACTAGTAATCAGTCTGTTCAGATTTTCTATTTCTTCATGATTCAGTCTCGGTAGGTTGTATGTTTCTAAGAATTTATTCATTTCTTCTTGGTTGTTCAGTTTGTTGGCATATAATTTTTCTTAGTAGTCTCTCATGATCCTTTGTATTTTTGTGGTATCAGTTGTAAGAATTTCTGACCTTTAACAGTTCTCCAGCATCTAAATATCTCCTGTAGGCAGAAGCTTCTGATCGTAGCAAGAGAATGGTCATTCTGCCTGAGTTTCCTCTTTGATTAAACCACTCCTGCCCTTTTGGTGCCTGGCCACTCCACCCTTCTTGTGGTCCTAATCCCTGCCCACCACCTCCTGCCGCACCTCCTTTTAGAAATAGCTGCTCTTCTTATTTAGGGAAAATGAGGAAGAAGGTGGATTTCAGACTTCATTCATTTCTCCCTGTTCATCACCTTGGGCAAGGACAGGCTGGTAAATGCAAGTCCTTATCTACAAGCTGCTTTAACCCAGGGTGTCCTTTCCGTCCCTCCTTCCTGCTTGACACAGGTTCTCTCTGGACAAGGACACAGGACTCATCATGTTGATTGCCAGGCTGGACTATGAGCTCATCCAGCGCTTTACCTTGACGGTCATCGCCCGGGACGGGGGTGGCGAGGAGACCACAGGCCGGGTCAGGATCAACGTGTTAGATGTCAACGACAACGTGCCCACCTTCCAGAAGGATGCCTATGTGGGTGCCTTGAGAGAGAACGAGCCCTCTGTCACGCAGCTGGTGCGGCTCCGGGTAAGATGCCGGGGTGCCCTATGATCCGGCTATTTCTCTTGTCCTCCCTGTGCCTTCTCCCCCGATCCCCCCACCCCTTTGAGAAACCAGCTTAAGAAGTGCTAACCACCCAGCCACAAGAATTCTGCCCAGATCAGAGATCACGGTTGGTGTCAGGCCACCTCTGAGCATCACTTCATGTCCCTGGTTACTGAGTGAGGCTTGTGTTTGTTTCCACTGAAATTTCAGGTCTCTGTTCAGCCAAAGGATGCCCCCTCCCCCACCTCAGTCTCCCTTGCTGAGTGCCAAGCTGTTCCATATGTAAGGCCCCCCATCCAAGCCCTTAAGTGGCTGGTTAGAACCAGGTGCTGCTGCAGCTGGAGAACACCAGAGACTGTGGGCACATCCTGTTTCATGGAAGGGACACAGGAGGAGGGAGGCAGGCCCAGTGAACTAGTAGAGTTTAGAGCCAGGATTAGAGCATGGGACTCTACACTCCAATGTCCTGCAGTGAGTTCCCACCACACTTCAGCAACCTCTGGCCAGAAATTTCTTAATGTCCTCGTGCCCCTTCCCCACTCTGCCCACCCAGAGCAACAGGACCCAGAGCCTCCACTTAGAACTTACTTCTGAAGGAGGCAGGGATGAAGGCAGGTGGAGGGGGTGGGCATGGGGGATACACAAAAGGCAGGACCATGTGCCCACTCACCATGGCCATGGCTCCTCGTTGGACTCTGCCCTCCCACCCCTCCCAACTCCTCTTACACGCAGAGTGATGGGACGCCCCTAGGGGCTCTCAAGGTTCAGAGACATCTGGAAAGAGCTAATCAATGCTGCCACCCCAAGAGACAGTCAAGGGGAAGGAGAATCCCTGATCCCATTCCAAGTGTTTTCTTCCCTCCTTGCACTCATCCAGCTTGCATCTATTAGACACCTACTGTGTACCAGACTTTGTGCTGGACTCATAAGTATCAGCTGTAGGCAAGAAACAAAGTTCCTGCTTACGTGGAGCTGACAGTCTGAGCGAGGAAGGCAGAAATTAAATAAGAAGTTACAGTCAGGTTGACAGGGCAGGGACTAATGGGCTGCCCAGTATAGGGCTCTAATCCAGTCTAGAGGTCAGGGTAGGCCTCTGTGGGTGGGACGTTCCAGCTGGGACCCGGGTCTAGGAGATGGTCATGCCAGGTCTGGTGGAGACCCTTTCCATCCTCTGGGTGAGGCCTGGCCTTCCTCTATCCTCCCAGGCCTCCAGCCTGGCTTCTGTGTTCCCCAGGATACCTCCATACCCCAGCATGAGGTGTATCTGCTGGGAACCAGAGAGTGGCCTCTGGCTGAGGGACAAGGAGGGCAAGGATCTCCCAGAGAAGGGGCCTCTGAGAAGAGCCAGCCTTCCCCTCCCACCCGCAGTCTCCTGGCCCAGGGATCACTGAAAGCTCATGGGGCCCTGTCTGCCCTCTTCTTTCCAGGCAACTGATGAAGACTCCCCTCCCAACAACCAGATCGCTTACAGCATCGTCAGTGCCTCCGCCTTTGGCAGCTACTTTGACATCAGCGTGTATGAGGGCTATGGAGGTATGCATGGGGTGGGACTGAGGACCCAGCCTAGGGAGGAGGGTTGACAGGCAGGAACAGGGTTGCCCTTCTGCCTCCCAGACACCCTGGACCACTTGGGAAGCTGCCCCACAGCTCCTTCAGCTGGAGCAGCACGTGGCATAGGATCACCCTTTTACAGGCTCCAGATCTGTGTCTCAGATCAGCCAGATCTTTCTCTGGGTCTTAAGCCCGTGACCAGCCAGGCCTCTGAAGTTACCACAGTCTGCAGGGTGCCTATTTTTGCCAAAGTTGCCTGGGCAGATCTGTCGGGAGGAGGCTTGTCAGCCAAGCTTCCCCGTCCTTGGGGCATGCTGCAGATCCCTCCCAGCTCTCCAGGGCTACGGCCTTTCCCTGCTTGGCCAGGCACAAGTTCCCTACTCGAAAGCTCACCTGGCCTGCCCTGCTGTGGGTACCGATCCCTAAAACCCAGGAAGGGAATAGCAGCAGCAGCAACATCAAGCTCCAAGATCCCAAGAGACCATTTGGGGTTGGTTTTGGGTTTTGGGGTTTTTTTGTTTTGTTGTTGTTGTGGCAACAAGGGCCCAGAGACAGTGACTTGCCCAAGGTCGCACAGCAAAGCTGTCCGGGGGGTCCTTGTGCTCTGGTTCTTGGTTGCCTTTCAGCGCCTCCCTCCCCACCAGAATCTGACCTCTCTGAACACCTCGACACCCTCGGCCCTTACAGGGGTCACTTTCACATCTTGCGGAGTGTCTTCCTCCTGCCAGGAAAGCCCTTCCTCCCTGTCCCTTGCCCTGCCTCCCTTCGACCTCTGGCTAGCTTTGGGGCTCATTTGGACATCCCCTCCTCTGGAAAGCTTCCCTAATGCTTGAAGGCAGGTTAGGTGCCCTCAAGGCAGAACAGAT
Source organism: Camelus dromedarius (assembly GCF_036321535.1). NCBI lineage: Eukaryota > Metazoa > Chordata > Mammalia > Artiodactyla > Camelidae > Camelus > Camelus dromedarius. The sequence goes on along the minus strand of NC_087443.1, from coordinate 32,384,597 downwards.
GTGCACTGGATGACTCTGAGTGCAGTGGTCACCCCACCCAGCACCCCGCAGTTGTCAGATGCAGTCACAGAAGTTGCAGTCCTGGCCCTGGATGCTACAGCCGGATGTCCTCTATAAAACCATGCTCCACCCCCTTTTAAAACCTTAACAATCCCATGTCTCTGCCCACCCTCACACCTCACCTTCCTCTCAGCTGGAAGAACCCTCCTTGGATTTTATATGTCTAAAGTAATTATTTTGTTTCCATTTTCCAAATAGAAAATGGCAATTTAATCCTGGGGGAATGCCTTTGCAGACTCCCCATGGCCCCCACTCCAAAGCCAATATGCCTTCCCTCCCAGCATTGAAGACCAATGACTTAGCATGAAAGATACTCGTGGTTGGAGTTCAGGAGTGTGCAGGAGGGGCGGGGGTGCAGTATTTGAGGGCCAAGTCATCTATATTCCCTCCCTGTGGATCCTGCCTCGCCACCTCTCTGCCTTTGGTGCTGGGGGTCTTCACCCACCTTCAAGCAGAGTTCTGTCGAAGATAAAATCTGCTGCCCCCTACCCTGAGTGTCCCACCAAGAGTCTAAATAGCACCCAGAGCAGGCTGCTGGACAGGCATGAGGAGCCCACAGTGGGAGGGAGGAGGGCAAGGGGAGAAGAGAAGAGGGGGGAAAGGTAGTGAATAAAATAGAGCCAGAGGAGACTGAGGAGGGAGCTGCCATCTGAACCCCACTGTCAGCTCCATCCCCAGCAACCCCGACCCTGGGCAATAAATGGATGAACTCTGAGTATCTCTGAAGAGTATCAGGAGCGGTAATGGGGACAGGATTTGAGAGTCTGGGGCATGACCTTGTCCTCCAAGCAGCTTCCATGCTGATGGGGAGTGCCAGATGAGTGGGTCAGACAGACAAGCAGGCAGTGGCACCCACTGGGGAAGAGCTTGGGCTCTGAATTCACACAAACCTGGGCTCAAGTCCCAGCACTATCAAATTGCTAGCTGTGTGTCTTTGGGGAAGTTACTGAACCTCTCTCTGAGCCTGGTCTCCTCATCTGTAAAGTGGGGCTCACATTACCACCAAAATAGTTACCATCTGGGAACTCAGTACTGTGCCTGGCACATATCAGGCAGTCAGTAAACCGAAGTCAAGACCATGATGCTCTGGAAGTCCAGAAGCAGGAGGGAAAAACAAGGCAGAGCTGGTTCCAGCTGGCCAGCCACACCCTCTCTGCCCCAAGGGGAGCCCTGGCTGGATGGACATGTAAGGTCTGCTTACAGAGGGCCTGGGGTCCTGTCTTGTCATTTCAGTGATCAGCGTGAGCCGCCCCCTGGATTATGAACAGATACCCAATGGGCTGATTTATCTGACAGTCATGGCAAAGGATGCTGGCAACCCCCCTCTGAACAGCACTGTCCCTGTCATCATCGAAGTGTTTGTAAGTACCCAGGGGCACGCTGGCCTTGCCCTTCCAGGATATGGAGTGGTGAGTACTTCCTGGAATGTCAGGGGCTCTGCCCAAACCCTGTGTCCCCACATCCATGGCTGTCCCTATAGCTCAGAGAGTTACCCGATAGACTGTCCCAAAGGCTGTCCCCTAGCAAGCTGCCTCCCAGCTCAGCCAGGGAAGGTGCAGGGCCTTGGGACCAATGAAGAGCCCGATGGTCCTGTTCTAACTTCATTTGGGGGCCTGAGGACACCCTCTGAGGTGGGGAACAGGAGCTGGAGCTCAAGAAGGGAGGAAATATGGAATTTCTTCATTTATAGCCACATTCCATGAAATTCCAGGGAATTCCTGGAAGGTCATCTTCTCCTTTCTGTCTCTCTCTCTGAGCCCCTCTTTCTTCTTCACTTCTTTTTTCCACTCCTCTGAAGATCTAAAGGGGCCTAAAACCAAACCATAGCTTGTCTGACATGAATATCAAGCACACCTTGATACTTCCTGTGTCTGAAATTATCCATCGCTGAATCCATCTCCACGGTGGTTCATTGGCCCCATGCAGCTCCCCCAGTGATCCCAGGGATGCAGATCTTGGTCTGACAGTGGGCCAGTGGACCTTCCCCCCGAGAAACTGACACCGCCCCCCCCATCTCATCAAGGCTGCTGCCAGTGGTGAGGACGAATGCATGTTGATGGAAGAGTTAGTGCGTTACCCACTCCAAGAGGATTCGATCAGATTGTCAGGTCAGGAGATGCATTACAGTTTGACAAATGCTCAGGAAAGTCTCACCCAGAGCAGGCTCTGGATGACCTTCCTGTCCCAGCCAACATGGCCAACAGCCTCTGGCACTGCTTTACATCTGGCTTTGACATGCGGCCGAGGCTCCAAGGCCACCTCTGGGCAGGGGACCCTACTTGCATGTGGAATAGGATGGGGCTGGCAGTGATGTGAAAGTTGAGGGTGATGCCCAGAGGGAAGCCCTGCAGGTGGGTGTGTGGGAGCAGGATTTAGGTGTAGCAGAGAAAGGAGAGGCTCAGCAGAGCTGGGTCCAGCAAACATAAGGGCAGAGTCTGGGGCCATACATCTGGCACTTCAGGCTCCAGGGAGTGGCCAGGAGAACAGAAAAGAGGAGACCCGCAGAAGCCCAAACACGTGCCTACCTTTAACCTGCAACATCCCACCTTGAAACACCAAGGGTGAGCACAGCTCCCAAACCCCCCTTAGTCCTGGCTACACTCATAACCCTGACCAACCCACCCATCACTTACAACCAGAATCCTGCTCTGCTCATGAATTGCTCCTGGATGGGTGGTGCGGTAGCAGGTCCTAGGGGGATGTGAAGGTGACTATAAATCTGGCTCCCCCACAAGGCGGCACTGTGACTAGAGGGAGGAGCATGGCTTTGGAGGCGTATGGCTTTGAAACCCGGTTCTGCCACCCTTAGCCGTGTGACCTGGGGTTCTTTTCCTTTCTGAGCCTCAGTTTCCTTATCTGCAGAATGGAGATACTCATGGTACTGCCTCATGATATTGTCGTGAAGATTAAATGGGATCATGCAGGTGGCACCCAGCTCCAGTAATGTATGTCTTCATTACAGCTGATAAGACAGACTTGGGTACCAGTGGCTGCAACCATGGGCCAGGCTCTCTAGGGCAAAGGGGAGTTCCAGAGAACCCAGCTGGGCAGAGAAGGCTCCTCTCTAGGACTTGAGGATTTGAGAATTTGAGGATACAGAAGCAGGAGAGGGTGAGAGAAGGGGAGGTTTAGGGAAATAAGCTGAGATGTTCCAGCCCCCCAGGGATGGGCAGGCAGAATTGACCAAATGAAAATGAAAACTTCTGAACTCCATACTGTGCCAGGTGCCTTTGCATTACACAGTCTCTCAATCCCATTCTACAGATGAGGCAGCTGAGGCTCAGGGAGGGAACATAGCTGGTCCATGGTCACCAGTGCCTCCCTCACTTTTTGGCTAGTAAGTGGCATATGAATTTACCTCCAATCTTAGTAAGCTAGGATTTGGACCTTGACCTGTCTGACTCCTGGGTTCAAATTCTTCCTACCACACCCTTAGACTTGGAGCCTTGGAAACCCCAATCTGCATGTGACTGAGACCAGTATGCCTCAAAGTCCACATGGACTCCCCCAGCACCTTCTTAAAATACACTTTCTTATTTAGTGCCTCTGAGGAAAGACTGAGGCTCTGCATCTCTGACATGCTCCCAGGAGACGTTGATGCTTCTGGTCAGGGGACCACACTTTGAGTAGCAGGGTCTTCAAAGACCTTAAAACCCCAGGACTGTGCCAAACCCTAGCCTGCTTCCAAACCTGTGGTCACCTGAGGAAGGGACCTGGGGAGGGCCTCTTTCTCTTTTTGCCTCAACCCCTCAAATGAAGTCAGAGCAGGAAGAGGATGGCCGGGGATAGAACTGGCCTTTTATCCACTGTGAATAAAGGACTGGCCAGCAGGGAGCCAGGACTCCATGTACAGGGACAGGTTGAGGCAGGAATCCACCTCACTGTCCTCTCAGCCAGCCAGGTTATGCCCTGGCATGAAGCCACCTCAGCCCCCGTGGAAAGGGTGTCGATGTCAGATTTCCTCAGAGCCATCATGCAGGTCAGCAGGGACCCTGCACTTTCCTTCCATGTCTGCCCTGGCCCCTGGCAGCAGGGCGGGTCTAGCAACAAAGACAGGTGCCACCTCGGCAGTGAGTGAACATCATCTCTTGAGCAGGGCTTTTGGATGGTGTAGTCACTTATGTCTAAGGACCACACTTGAAAAGGTCACTGCCTCTGGGTTGATTTTTCATGTGGGTGATTTTTAAGTAGCTGTCACTTGGCTGAGCTGTCTCCTCCCTCCACCAAAGGGATTTTCTCTTGACAAAAAAAAAAAAGGCGCCCCAGCAGAGATGAAATAGTTGATGGTAGCACTTACTGCACAGGTTGGGGGTGTGGGAAGATGGAGATCCAGGCGACAAGGCTATGGAGGGAGGGGGTGGGTGAGAGGGGCCAGGTGATTCCTTTTCATCCACTGCTTGTTGGTTTTTAATAAAGAAGTCAAACTCGGTTTGTAGATTTCCCATTAGGGGACAATAAGCTTTTGTAGAGGGAGTCGCTGAATTAGAACTAATAGCAAATGCAGTGCCAGGATCCGGGGAAATATCACCACTAATAAGTTTCTGCCTCATGCTCTGTCACTGACATTCTCGGCGCCGTTCCATGCAGCCAAGCAGAAGGCTTAAATATATACCTGTATGGGGTACCCGTGCCCGCACCGGGGATGCCCAGGCATGCTCCTGGGGCATCAAATATCGGATGGATCCTCACACCATCAGTTCTCTGAGGCTGGGAGAGGGACAGGTCAGCGGGAACTGGGGTGCAGTCCAGAGCCAGGGGCCAGACTGGGGAAGAAAGCGTTCCTTTCTGGGCACCCCTAGTCCTGGCACAATGGGATTTTCTAAAGTCCTAAAGGGTGAACAGCCAGATACCGTCTTCCTCCTTCTCGCTTGCTCAGCTAGAAGTGACTCCCGCAGAAGCAGCTTGCAGGAGTCTTCCCCTCAGAGGGCTCCCAGTTCGTGGGGGAAACGAGGCCCTGGTCACCATCATCGCTGCAAACTGAAGCCTGCAGACTCCCCAGGGGGCTCTAACCTCTGAGCTCCTTGCTGGGCTCTTGGCTAAAGGGGAGGAGGCTCTGAGTCAGGTGGGCCAGCGAGGTCTCTTCCGAGGTGGGAACAGAGAGGAATTCTTGTTGAGTGACTGCAAAGAGCAATTGGTGAGGACGAGGGTCTTGAAGGGTAGGAAAGTCTCCCCTGATTGTGGAGGAGCTGCAGGAGCAGAGGCTGTGCCTGGGATCCACCCTGACAGCTCAGCCCGTAGACCCAGCACCATCCCCCGACCACTGCCCCTCTCACCTGGTCACTGGTGAAGGCTGGACCAGAGGAGGGATTGCCCCAGAACCAGAGGTGATAGTTCTAGGCTGGGTTTGCCCAGGTGGGTGGAGGAGCTACTGTTTGTGTGTGCGTGTGTGCACAGAGGGGTCTGGAATTCAGGTGCCAGGAGCCCCCACCCCTTGCCTGCCAGGGCACACTTCAGTATCTTCTGGTTTGAGGTACTCCTTTCTCCCTTCATTTCTAGGAGGGAGAATGTTGATAGGAAGTTTCCTAGAGCCTTCCACTGTCATCTTGGCGGAGCTGTATGGGAAGGTCTGAGTGTGGGGGCTGATGAGCTGAGGGTGGGAGAACTGGAGTGAGCTTTGGACTTCAGCTGGGAGACCAACAGGGAGATCCAGGGAAGCCAGGAGTCAGGAGTCGTGGGTAGTCCCAACTGCTGCCTTCATTCTCCATCTCTCTGGCCTTCACTGTCCCTTCCCCACCCCACGTTTCCCCCAGGCCTGTCCTGCCCCTTGAACTGTAGCCAGCCAGAGCGCCATCTTGGCCACCTCGAGACACCCCACCTGGCTCTGGCTAGACATTGAGGCCAGAGGTCCTTGGTGCCAACCATGCCCAGCCTCCCCTCACTGCCAGCCTGGCACAATGACCAGCCCCGGCTGCCTTCCTGGCTCCTGCAACTTGCCTGTTTTCTTTCCAGGATGAGAATGACAACCCTCCCACCTTCAGCAAGCCTGCCTACTTCGTCTCCGTGGTGGAGAACATCATGGCAGGTACGGCCCAGGCGGGGGAGGCACGAAGGTGGGAAGCCAGCAGGCATGGTGCACACAGGATGTAGACCTGACCTTACACACAAAGGCAGGAGGCCCGTGACTTTCCTGTCTGTTTCCCATGACAAATGGGGCCCCTGGAGATGTCCAGCTGTCTGTACCTACTATGTTCATACACTCTACTAGGTTCTCAGTCCCTGCTCCCCAGCAGCTACAGGGAATCGCTGCGGGAGTCAGGGAATAGCTGGAATCAGACACCTGGAGTAGGGACAGTTGTAGGAGTCAGGGACATCTGGAGTCAGGGACAACTGAATTCAGAGACTGCTGGAGGAGTCAGGAGTGGCTAGAAGGGTCAGGAGCAGCTGGAGTCAGAGGTAACCTTCCCTGACACCGTGGGGCCTTCTAAGGAGAACCTTCAGGCACCTTCCTGGTGTCTGATGATTTGCTGGGCGGGTGCCAGGCTGTGCTCAGCCCACCCTTCCCTGTCCTAGGCCCAGGCCCAGGCCCAGTCCCAGTCCCAGTCCCAGTCCCAGTCCCAGTCCCAGGCATCCCCTGGAGAATATCCCTGCTGAAGTGCCCCCTGCACTCCCCACCATCCCCAGAGACCCTGACAAGAAGAGTCCTTCATCATGGCACTTAATCCTCTTCCAAGCCAAATGTGCCGGGATAAAGGAGTGCTCAGGGTAGGACTGAGAGTTTAGAGGCCCTACGGCTACCTGGAGAGCCCAGAGTGACCTGACTGTCCACAGCCCCCTGCCTGGTCCCTTTTGCCCCCAGGGACCATTGATTCAGCAGCACGATAGTCACTGGTCTGCAGCTCAGCAAGAGCTACCATGGGTTGGGCCTGGGCCCTGCGTGCTTTATCCCGCGGGATCCACCACCAACCCACAAGTCGGGCTTTGTAGTTAGACCCAATTTACAGAGGGAGAAGCTGAGGCCTAGGTTTAGGTGCTTCCCAGAGGTCCCCCTGGATTCCAGCCTGGGTGTGATAACTCTGGAAGTCTGAACACTGATTCTCCTCGCCACGCTGTCTTCAAGGTTTGGCCAGGCAGCTGGAAAGGCTGGTCCCCCAACCCAGGATTTCACTGAGATGGGCATGAAGATGAGGGCCTTACCTGGACATTAAAGAGAAAATAAAAACCCCTCATGAACAAGATAAAATAAGACCAAAATTGAATATAATAAATGTAGAATAATTTAATATGGAGCTCCATATCTTTTTGAATTAAAGTCAAAGCTGGTCAATCTGAGTGCATTTAATATGGTGGCCAGTCATGGAGGGATGGGGTGAGCTCTCTGAGGTTGGGCTAGTAGTGGGTTGGGGGAGGGAGGGGGCGGCCCGATCCATCCCAGGCTCCATCCCATCCCGTGGAGCCTTGTTGTCCCCACCACAGCACAGGAACACGGTTGCAGGTGGCTGAGCCCACTCTTCTCCCTGGGTTGCCTCTGCAGGAGGCTTCCTGTGTACTGAGGGCTGGTCACCGGGAGGTCCCAGCTCATACCCTGGGACCTGTGCCCCTGTCCTGCTCCCAGAACCTGGGACTGTGAGTCCAGGGTGAGCAGCCTCTGACCCCTATTGTCTCTTGAAAGGAGCCACTGTACTGTTCCTAAACGCCACAGACCTGGATCGCTCCCGGGAATACGGCCAGGAGTCCATCATCTATTCCTTGGAGGGCTCCTCCCAGTTTCGGATCAATGCCCGCTCAGGTGAGCCCTGCGGCCCTCATCCCCTGCTCCACAGCCAGCCCGGGGACTGGCCTCTGGGCCAGGGTCTCCTCCCTTTCATAGGATGCCCGTGTTTTCGAACAAGCCAGCTTTGAGCACTTGGTTTTATCCCTGAAATATTAATTTGAGTGAGATGACTGATCTTACCCCCGCCAGAAAAAAAATCACGTGAGTTCATTCACCAAAGAATGTCTTTCAGTAGTGAAGAGCCCTGTTATATTTAAAATGTGTTTCATTTTACAAACATCTGTCTAACACACCACTCTTTGGGGACACCTTTCTTTAAGCCTAGGTGTCTCCTGCCTTAAGCTGCCAACCTCACTCTTGAATCCTGGCTCCTCTTCCTAACATGGTATGTGCCTCAGTTTCCCCACCTGTAGAGGATGCACATGTCAGGGCTGTTGTGTGAATTCAGTGAATCATTATAGAGAGCTCGGAGCTGTCCCTGGCACGTAGTAAGTGCTAAGAAGTTAGATTATCATCATTATTCTCCTTGGTCTTTTCACCCTGGGGCCTCCATCCCCAGCTCCCTGCTCAGCTCTCATTACTCTCCATTCTTCATTTCTCCATATGCCTCCCTCCAGCTCCCTCTCCTCCTTAAGGCTGGGAGGGAAGAAGAGCAGAAAAAAGCAACAAACGACCCCAGGCTTTCAAGGCAGAAGCTGGGAAAGGAGTAGGAGGCCCGTAGACATTCCTTCATACCTTCACTCAGATATCAGTGGGCGCCTGTTCTCTGCCAGGTGCTGTGCTGTGTGCTCAGGAACAGGAGGGAATAAGACCTCACGGCGTTCCGAGTCAGCTCAGTGGGCATGCAAGGCTCCCACTTCCAAGTTCCCATTTCTGTATTAGGTAAGGGAACTGTAGATGCCAAACGGGCAAACCCTGAAACCTCAGTGGCTTAACACAACCAAAATTCTAACTCACACACCAGTCCAGTGCTGTGTTCAGTGGACAGCTTTCCACATAGTGATTCTGGGACCCAGGCCCCTTCTCTGTTGTGGCTCCAGGGTCACTGCAGAAGGGAAAAGAGAACATGGGGCCTTGCACCAGCAGGTGTTTATGGGTCAGGCCTGCAGGTAACATACATCACTTGTGCCCACATCCCATGGGCCAGAACCAGGCAATGGCCCTTCCCAGATGCAAGGCAGGCTGGGAACAGCATAGTCCCTGGCCTGGCAGCCCCCCTCCAGCAATCATTCCAGCCTGGGAAGGAGTGGGAATCTGTGATGGACACTGGCCTTTCCTGCCACAGGTGGGCAGTGGCCCAGCAGGGCACTGAGTCTTCCTGTTATCCATGCCTCCCTGCTTGAAGTCTACTTTCAGCCTCTCTTTCATCCCCCTTTCCTGGAAGCTTGGGGAGCAGGTGGCTGGTGCTGACACATAAAAACTGAACACCTCCAGGGCCATCCTGAGCCTCCTGTTCCACCTCTAACGAAACAGGGGCCTCCCTCCCTGCTCCCAGAAGCATCCACCCTCAGCAAGCCCACATTTCTAGGGAGTGCAAAGTAATGTTGTTAACATTATCCAAGTGCTCAGCTCCGTTCTAAGTGCTCTGCCCAGTATCAGCACCCCTGTGTGAGGCAGGTATTGGCCTGACATCATCCCCATTTTCCAGATAAGGAAACTGAGGCATAGGAGAGGGTAAGTTACTTGACTGAGGACTCACAGAAGCTGAACTTCTGACTCTGGAGCGCACACTTTCCACGCTCCACCCTATAAAGCCACGGAGAGCCGCACACCGCCCCCTGGATACAGCGGCGAGCACGCTGACCTTTCAGCACCTACTCCTGCCTCCCCAGTCAGGGACTCCATCTCCACCCCCGGGCCTTTAATAATGCCACGGACATTTTCTTGCTGCCTTAACACAGCTCCTTCAGCTCCAAAGGTGTAAGCGTTTTCCTCTGAGCGCCATGTTCAAATTAGCCAGGCCCGCTCCACAAAGGTGGCCTTAATTGGATCTAATTTCCCAGACAGGAGGAGCCATCTATCATGGCGACAGGTTCATGTTTAAAACTTTTTAGAGATTAATTTCTTCCTTGCCCTTCCAATTAATTGACACCACCCCAGCAAGGAATGTGGCTCAGCGGGCAGACCTTTGCCAGTCTTTTGTTCCTGGCCTTAGCACCTTCACTGCCCTGGACCTCACCCCCAGCTCCCTTCTCAGCCCTGCACAGGCCAGGGGACAGGCCAGCATGGCAGGAAGCATGAAAGTGGAAGGAGTCCTATGGACCACTAGTCCAGCTGCTTTATTTTATGGTAGAATAAACCAAGCACAGAAACATTCAGTAACTTGCCCAAGGTCACACAGCTCAGGCAATAGGGATAATAAGATGAATAGCATACTTGGAGAATTCTCAGCCCACTGGAAGGAAATGAGCATTTTCTGAGTGTTGGAACTGAGTGCTGCGAACCTACAGTTATTTAATTCTTATGACAGCTCTGATTCAAAGGCGTACTAATCTCCCTTCTACAGATGAGAAAACTGAGACTCAAAGAAATTAAGTAACTTTTCCAAGGCCAAGCATCTGGAAAGGGCCATAATCAGAATTCAGATCTGTTTCGCTGTCATCAAAGCTTAGGCTCTTTCCTGTGGCCCATGTGAGCTAGGAGGAGGCCTGGCTACCATAATGAACTGAAGCTGTTTTGTGCTGGCTCACACCTGCTCACGAGAGCTAACTGTCTACTTCTCCCAACTCCAGGTTCAATGCCGTCAAGTTGGTAGCTTAAAATGGGCCCTGGTGGGAATATTTATAACCATAGAAATCAGCAAATGCCTTTTTTCCCCTTGGGGAGCCAATTGTCAAACATTGACTGTCACACTGCTACCAGGTGACTTCCATATTTTAGTTTACCGAAATACAAAGCAAAGCCAAAAACAGGCTGACAAAAATTATGGTCTATTTTAAATGTTGATGTTTAATAGAATAAGTTGTTTCTACACTAAAAAATTCAAGGCATTATAATTAGCCACAAGGAAATTATTTTATAAGTGTTAAATCCCAATGCTATTGGTTGAGCTGTCCAGAATGAGTCACAAGTTGGAACATGTGTGAAACAGTGTGTTTCAGTCTTGTTGCTGTATTTCTGTGACCCTATGAATAAACAGTGCCAGATATTGTTCTAAGCTTCCCACAATGTTAACTAAGCTAATCCCATGACAGCCTATGAGGTCAGCCCTATTATTCCTTTTAACCAGATGAGGAAACTGAGGCACAGGGATTTAAGTAACTAGTTCCAAGTGATAAAACCAGTAAGATACCGTGTGTCGGGACTGTGATCCAGTGCGGAGAGCCCTTCGTGTTGGGATATGGGATGTGGCCGGAAAGGCGGCTGCCCCCTCACCTGTCACACAACACACATTCATGGGGAACCTGGTGCTAAACCATCTGTAGATGATCTGCTTCTGGGCCAGGGTTTTCTATGTAGCAGAACAGCTCCCTTTCTGTGATCAATTGAAAGTCAACCCTCAACACAAGGGTTTGAAGAATACAAGAAAAACAAAAAGAAAAAAATTAAATTTTAAAAATCCCATAAGATAATGTCAAAAGTCTAAGTGAGAGGTCCTTTGTGACTGAGCTTGAGGCCAAATGGCCCCCCTGCCCTGTTCTCTCGCTCCTAATCCCATAATCAGCCTAGATTTTCCCATATCTGATAATTCCTCATGGGGTTATATTGCCCAGCTTTGGGATTTGGGTTCCTGAGGCCTGGGTGCTATGCCCTCTCCCCACAGTGAGCACCGTGTCCCCCCGCCCCTGGTGCACACACGAGCACACATGTGCTGCCAGGTTACTTGCTCTTGAGAGCATCTCTTTCACACTCTTGCTTCTTCCTCCTCCCCCATCTCTCCCTGGCCCACCCAAACCCTCTGATGTGCACCCCTCTCTCCTGCAGGTGAAATTACCACCACCTCCCTGCTTGACCGTGAGACCAAGTCTGAGTACATCCTCATCGTACGGGCAGTGGATGGGGGCGTGGGCCACAACCAGAAAACCGGCATCGCCACTGTGAGTGCCCACCCTTCCTGTGTCCCTGGCTCCCTATTTGCCTACTGGGCTGCTGCCCCCAGCTCTTAGACCCCTGGGCTCTTGTGTCCTGGGGCAGTGTGAGGGAGTGGAGTGAAGGTGGCAGGTTCCAATTCATTGTCAGCCAAGGTCAGCCCTCGGGCCTCCGCAGCAATGGGAAGAAAGGCATTCCCACCTGGGACAAGGGGGCACTCTGGAGGAGCAAATACTCCCACTGCTCCCGAAGACCAGCTGGGCAGAAGGCATGAGCCCTATAGGCCCCTCCCTGCCTTGGCAGGAAGAAGGGCTCCTGGGGGCTTGTCACCCCCCCACCATTCCCCTGCAGTGCTGAGAAATGATGCATAGGTTTCCTGCCCATGAGCAGGTAGGACCCATGAAGGCCTAGAGCTCCAACCAAGGCCTTGGTGCCTCTGAGAGTAGGAAGCTAGAGGAAGGCCACTTGAGGGTCCTGATTGAGCTCTTAGCTGCAGAAGAGGTTGGGGGAGTGAGAGGCCCCCCTCTGCGGAGAGGATGCAGGAAGAGCAGCTGACAGGTCCCTCCAGCCACTCCCCTCCTCATCCTCATTCACTTTCTTGCTCTCCCTCGGGAGACCTCTCCAGACCTCTCTCCTCGGCCCTCACCGACTCACGGCAGTTGACCCTATCCTTATCCAGCCAAAGGGGCTGGAGTTGCTATCACTTGGCCAGGGACTTGGCAGAGAATCCCCAGTGCCTTATTCATGGAAGGCCCCTGCTAATAGGACTCAGAGCTCTATAAATAATTTACCTGAGTGGCAGGTGAGCAAGGAAATTGCTTGGCTTATAGCTGAGACTGACGGCAGAAACTCTAGGGATTCTATCAGATTCTACCCCCAACTTCCCCCACCCTGTCAGTCACCTTCAGCCTAGACTAGGGGTGGGCGGAAGGAGTCCCAGGTCACAGGAAGGATTTCAGGGGTCATCTCCTCCATTCCTCTGCTTCCTGATTGGGCAGCACCTAAACCCTCTGAAGGGTCTTGGCTCCCTCCTGTGCTTGAAAGCCCAGGTCCTGCCCTGAGGCCGCCAAAGCAGGTGGAGCCAGTGGAATTTAATGCCTAGTTGCCCCATAGGCTTCTGAGTGTGTCCCCCATCAGGGCGCTGTCCTTGTGCAGCTCAGCTAGGTGCGTCCCACAGCGCCCCTTGTGGCTTCACAGGTGAACATCACCCTCCTGGACATCAATGACAACCACCCCACCTGGAAGGACGCCCCCTACTACATCAACCTGGTAGAGATGACCCCCCCAGACTCTGACGTGACCACGGTAAGTTGTGGCAGGAAGCAGAGCTGCCAGGCTGCCTTGAGAGGGTGTCTGCCATTCCCGCATGATCCCTGTGGGCCTGCCAACGTGGGGCTGATGGACTTAATGTTTCCCTCTGAGCCAGCTCTTGGAGTGGAGTTACACGAGCTCTCCAATGTGGTGGAAGGTAGTCGGAGGTTGGGGGTAAAGCCCTCACACAGCCCTTGGGGACCGTGGACTCCAGGCTTTATCAGAGGAAGCACAGGCAGCCCAGGGGCAGTGCCAAGGGAGCTAGGGCTGGTTCAGCTAGCAACCACCCTTACTCTGAGACCCTAGGTCTCTGGCCGCCCCCTCAGGAGAGCCCCCAATGTCCTCTGGCAAGACACAGGTTCCTCCCTTAAATTGCACAAGCTTCAGCTCTGCCCCCAGCGCCTTCCTTCACCACTTCTGTCACTGCACCCATCAGCCTGGGTCAGTTGGCCCAGGGCTGCCCCAGCAGGGGGTTTGAAATTCACCCAGGGGTTGTCTGGCATGGGATGTTCCAGGCTCCTGTGCATGCTGTGTGTAGGGATGTGACTCTGGGAGAGGGAGACATGGCCAGTCTCGGGGCTTCCAGAAGGGAGACCAGCATCCTGGGGAAGCTGAGGAAAGCCAGGGTTGAGCACCCCACTCGATCTGCTCTGCTCTGGGACTCACATTCGTGAAGCCTTCTCCCCCACCCCATATTTGTGCCCCATCTGGCCTCATCTGGGGAGGCTTCTTCCCAAATGTCTGGCCCCACAGACCCCAGCCTGCCCTGTGACGGACATGAACCTGACAGCTCACCACAACCCCATTACTAAATGTCTGTGACATGCGGTGCCGCACTGGCCACTTCCCATGAATTCTCTCATCCTCATGGCGATCCCACGGGGCAGATGGTTTCCTTGCTTCCATTGTACGATGGAAGACTTTGAGGGGTTTCCCCAAAGTCCCAGAGCAAGCAGCCTAACAGATAAATACAGATTGTGGGTCAGCTCTGAAAGGAAGATGGAAAATAGTAAGACAATGCCAGGATCGAACGCAGGTTTCACTGACTCTGAAACTGCCTAGCCTGGACTTTATCCCTCTGCTGGCTCAGGTGCTCTGACAGGTGGCCCAGCTCCTGAGAAGCTGGAGAACTCTGGTGGGATGGGAGAAGGGATGGTAACTTTCATATCCAGGTCCCTAGGAAGGCTGCCCCGCCCTGAGTTCAAGCAACCTTGGGCTGGTGATGCCTAGCCCCCCAGCCCCAACCCTCATCAACCACAGGCAGTAGTAGTGACAAAGTGCACCTGGTCTATATGGGCGAGGACATTAACCTGGAAGGAAGGACAGTGAGAGGTTGGCCATCACTTCTGTCCTGTTTTTCTTTTTACACGTTCAGGATATGAATGACTCTCAAATGGTGGGCAGGTCCCCCTCCTAAGGATTCCAGTTGGGTGGGGGTGAGGGATCTGGAATCCGTGTTTTCTTAAAGCCTCAGGTGGGGGGGGTTCCTTCCAGCTCAGAGCCAGATTTGACAAGCACTCCCCTAGGGCATTTGCACTGCGCTCCCTAGGGCTGCAGATCAGATGGGCACTCTCTGCTGCCACCTTGTTGGCACTTGGGCTCTAGACGAGGACAATCCCAGCCAGGGACTGCAAGAGCTATAATATTTGAGAGAATTTTTATGACTATTCCTTTTGAAATTGTTTTGCTACGACAAACTCAATTAATAGAAGGGCTTCTTGATTTCTGGCATCCTGGCAATCATCACACGTAACTGGGAATTCCAGGGAATTCTGGAAAATTGGGGCAAGATACCCACTTCTGTACACCTGTCTCGTCATCTTCTTACTTTGCTTTATGTGTCTGGGGAATTTGTCCCAGAGGGAATGGGGGGCAAGTGAGGGAGGTGTCCCTGCGAGTAAGTGGCTTCATGGGACAGCAGCCAGGGTTCCATTACTGAAGAGTCTACTTGCTGGCAAAGAGTAGTTCTCCCAGGCTGAGGCTGCACTTGGCCTTGGGCAATTCCCAGACTAGGTCCCCAGCAGTCTTCTCTGGGTCTCCAGACTGGTTCCCAACTCACCCTTATAAAAGTCAGAGTTCTTACCGGATTTACCTGGCCCACAGGATCTGCCCCACCTTAACTTTGGGGAGATGTACATGTGAGCCCATCCCTCATACAGAGCAGGCGTGGCCATTCCTCCCCCAGGTCGGAGCAGCCACTCCAGCTTTTCAGTGACCCACTGTTGGTCGTGTTTGAGACCTGAAAAAAAAAGTGTTAATGACTCAGAAGTTCAAAAAGAAAAGAGCAGAATCAAAACTAAAACTTGCTATGTTAAACATCTGCCAAATATATTATGACCCCTTGAGTAATTATGAAATTTAGTGTGTTTAAAAATGTCATTGCATTTGAGGACGAATTATGGGTTCAATTTTCTAGAATTCTGGAGAATTTTCCAGAATTCTCTGAAATTCCCAGTTATGTGTGATGATTGCCAGGATGCCAGAAATCAAGAAGCCCCTGAATGAATCGAGTTTGTCATAGTAAAATAATTTCAAAAGGAATAGTCATAAAAACTCTCTCAAATTTTATAGCCATGAGATGTATGTGTGCATATATATGTGAGTACATTGTCATACCTCTGAGGGGGCCCCTGGGGCCTTCTCAGGCCTCACAATGGCCCTGGGTGAGGTGTAGCTGTGGCTGAGGTGCGAGAAAAGTGGGCTTCAGGGTAGGGAACAGCTAACCCAGAGGTGACATCAAAGAGGAGGTGATATGTGAGTGGAAACTGGCCCACCTCCTGACTCATCTCCCACCACCCTTCTCACACCCACCACAGACCCCCCAGCGCACGTACGCACACGTGCGCGCACGCACACACACAGGCCTTTCAGTTTCCTGAGCCTGCTGAATTCTCTTCCACCTTGGAGCCTCTGCACAAGCTCTCGCCACCCCTCGGGGTGCTGCTCTTCCACTACTCCCTGACCCCTGCTCTATCCGTGGCTGCCTCTTCTCCATCTGTCCCAGTTTACAATGCCACTCCACAGACAGCCTCGCCTGGTGACCCTGCCTTCTCACTATACTGTTTCTTTCAGAGCTGGCCCCACAATCTGTATTTACCTGCTAGGTTGCTTGCTTATTAAGAGGCAGTGTAGCTTAGTGATTAAGTGGGCATCCCCTGGTACCAAAATGTCTGGGCTCTAATCCCAGCTATACCACTTATCAGCTGTGTGACCTTGGGCAAGTCACTTAACTTCTCTGTGCTCCAGCCTTCTCAAGTAGAAAATGGGGATAAAGTCTCTACTGATAGAGTTGTAGTCATACTTAATGAGCCAAAATACACAAAGTACACCAGCACACAATGAAGTGGTCCACAAATGAGAGCTGTGGTCACCATCAGCTGCCTCCCCTGCTGGAATCACATCTGTCTTCTTCACTGTAGCCCCAGCGCCTAGCAGAGTGCCAGGCACATTGTAAGTGTTCAGTATTTGTGAGTGAGAGTTGATGGACTTGTTCGCCTTTCTTCCGCACCCTGCCTGGCCCCTGACTCCACCAGGTTGTGTCGAGTCTTCCTTGTAAGGCGGAGATGAGGGCATGTGACCCAGGACTTCCTGAGGGCTCCTCTAGAGCCTCTGGAGTCTGAGGTACAGGGTGATTCCAGTGATTTTTTTCCAAAGCTGTGAGCAGACAGGCTTGTGTGGCGTTTGTGTGCACCGGAAGCTGGCTGGGCGCGTCTGTGGTCTGTGTGCGCACATGCACCGCAGGCGTCCACCTGCACGGGCGTGAGCTTGCAGAGGGGCTGTTCTCTGTTTGCAAGTGAGATTTTGGCCCAACTCTCTCCCTCCCAGCTCCTGCAGCCTCCTTCAAGGACCTGGCTGATGGGCATTGATTTAGAGCCTTTCAAAGCCCTCCAGCAAAATAAAGAAGAGGGGAGAGGGAGAGAATTATTCCCCGTCAGGCCAGGAGAAAAATGACGAGCGTGAAATGGGAAATAAATGAGGGGAAAGTACTGAGATTCTACACAATTGTCCAGCAGGGAGTTTGCGGGAGGGGTCCCAGCCACTGCCCTCTCCCATGCCTCCACCCCACCCCATGAGCAGGGAGTGAGCCAAGGGATCAGAAGTCAGTGCCCACTGGCCAACCACCGTCACTTGGAAGCAGCTACCCCAGGCACCCTCTGGTGCTCAGGGGTAGGAGGAGGTATCTCTGCACATTCAGCCCCAGGCTGCTGCCCTGGAACTGCTCTGTACCTCAGTTTCCCCATCCAGAGAAATGGGAATAAAAACTGTCTCCCTCCTCTAACTTGAGAGAGGCATTGTAGAAACATAAGGCTTGCTGGTCTCCTCGTCCATCAGTGGGATGACTTTGCCTGGCAGAAATGATGCCAGGAGAGCCTATGAGCCCTGTCTACTGTTGTCAATACAGGGGTGATGGGGTCCCCATTATAGAGGCTGGGGCAACTGAGCCCCATGTCCACAGAGCAGTGAGGGCTCCTCAGGCCTGAAGGGCTGGGGCCTCCCCGTCTCCATCACCCCTCCGTACAGCAAAGCTGGGAAGGGAGAAGATGGGCTGAGTGGCTGGGGTGGGAGGAGGGCCACCCACTCTCTGATGCAGAGGAGGAGTCCTGCTGCAGAGGCTTGGGGTTCAGCGCCAACATTGGCCTCTCTCCCTGGCCTTCCCAGGGCCCAGGGGCAGATGGGAGCCCTTGACAGGACCACCCATTTGTCTGTTCTGGTCTGGTGGCCCCTGAGACACCTCTGGCTGGGGATTAAGCCAGAGGAGGGACAGATTCTGCTGCCAAAGCACAAAAGGCCCCACATCAAGTAAGATGAGGGAGCTGACGAGGCCGGGCTGTCATCACTGAGTGTCCTGGAGTTAAGAATGATACTGTCCTGATGCAGCCCCAGGGAGTGTGGTCACCACCCCTCATTGATCTTGTCCACTTCTGGTGCCACAGTGGCCCCTGCAGCACAGGCTGAGGGATGGGTGCCACTGCTGTCTTGGGACAGTAGGAGGCCTCCAGGGTGGGAGCTGGGTTGGACCCCAGGCTGGTGCTGTGTGACCTTGAGTCTGACCCTTGCCTCTCTGAGCTCTGCTTGCACCTTGTGGGAGGTAGGTGATAGAAAATTTCCCTACAGAGCAAAGGATTGGTGGGCATGGGGACCCAGGAAAGAGCAGGCTGTAGGGTTTGTTGCCCTGGGTTAGGACAGCTCTGAGCTTGATCCTTTTGTGGGGTGGGGCTTACAAGTGGAGAACCAAGTGAGGGGGGCTGGAAAGTTAAAGGAGCCAGAGTGTCTGGGGCGCCTGTCTTGAGACCCTACCCCAACACGGGGATGGCCTTCCTCCCCACTCCAGGGAAACAGCCCTCTCCCTCCTCCAGCTTCTCCCTCTCCCAGCTTCTCCCTTTCCCAGCTTCTCCCTCTCCCAGCCCTGTAACTGTCCCAATGTGCTGGGACCCACCCTCCAAACCAGGAGACTTATCCATGGCTTCCTTCCCATGCCCTGTTGTCCTTGCTGTCACAGAGGCAATTCTTCTCAAATTGCTTCATAATCAAAAGCTCCAAAGAAAAGAAGAGACGGTTTGATGACCAAGAACGCAGTTCTCAAAATCCAGGGTTTCAAATCCAGCCAAGGATCTGGACCCCCTCAGCCCTTCTCAGCCCCAACCCTGATGGTCATGGGCCTACAGGGACCCTACTCTGTTCCCCTAAAAGTCCATAAACATGTTACCCCACATGTCTGGAAAGGAAGGACACTAAAATGTGCTGGCAGTGTGGCCTGCTGGAGCGGACTTCCTTGCTAGGAGACTTTGAGAGACTCACTGTGCTTCATCTGTGAAATGGGCTTAATCATAGGTATCCTTCTCATAAGACTTTGACGCAGTATGTGGAGAAGGCCTGGTGTTGATGAGGTACTGGGAGCCTCCTGTGTACTAGGTGTTGCTTTTACAGATCAGAAGCTGAAACTTAAGTGGGGAAAGGGACTTACCTAAGGTCAAAACTGAGTAGATGATGAAGCCAAGGAGCCCAGGGTTTCCACTGCTGACTCATCTTCTGAACCTCCTGCCTCCCAATCCCTAGAGACCCCCCCTGCTGGAGCCAGGCAGTGAGGTGCTGGGACCAGTGTGTGAGCTCAGACAACCTGGGCAGATATCCCGGGCCGCAGAGACACCCTCCCTGGATTGGGCTCAGTGGAGGGCTTGGTTCCCTTCCCGGCAGGTGGTGGCCGTGGACCTGGACCTAGGGGAGAACGGCACCCTGGTGTACAGCATCCAGCCGCCCAACAAGTTCTACAGCCTCAACAGCAGCACGGGCAAGATCCGCACCACCCACATCGTGCTGGACCGGGAGAACCCCGACCCCAACGAGGCAGAGCTGATGCGCAGGATCATCGTCTCTGTTACAGACTGTGCGTGCCCCTCACATCCGGGCTGGGGCCCCTGGTACTCGGGAACCTGGGGACATCCCCCCGCAGCGTCCTGGAGCCCACCCAGGCAGGCTGTGTCTTGATGACTAAGGGTGGAGTGACACCCACTTCCCAGTTGTGACCCCAGTACAGCACCCTCATGGGGCAAAAGGGGCTGGGGGTGCAAGGCCCAAGATGCTTCCTGGCAGGGCCTCTGGGATGGAGGGCCACTGAGCCATCTTTCTCCCTGCCCCTCATTTTCCTGCATCTCTTCCCCTCTCCTCTTCCCCTCTCTCCCTGGTCCCCCCAGGTGGCACGCCCCCTCTGAGAGCCACCAGCAGTGCCACAGTGTTTGTGAACCTCTTGGATCTCAATGACAACGACCCCACCTTTCAGAACCTGCCTTTTGTGGCTGAGGTGATTGAAGGCACCCCTGCGGGGGTCTCCGTCTACCAGGTGAGTTTCCCTTTCCTGGCCTGAGATCCTGCTCTCTGTCGTCTGCCTCACCTCATCCCAACCAGCCAGAAAGGGGCAATAGGTACCATGTGTGCCTCGTCTTGGGCATTTGGCAGGGGCAGGGTAGGCTGGCCAAGACCACCAGATGGAACACAACAGACGGGTCGGGTTGCAGAGCCAGTGCTCCTAGAGATGGTGATAGAAGGCTTCCTGGAGGAGGAGGGGCTTGTGCTGGGTCTTGAAGGGAAAGTTCCACAGGAGATGGTTAAAGGCGGAGGGAGGGAGGCAAAGGCTGAATCCTAGGAAGCCAAGTCAGGTTATTTCTCAGGGCCTGATTACGGAGGTCTGGCCCAAGACCCTTAATACCTCATGCCTACAGGTGATTCTGTAGATGGTTCTACAACACAAAGAATGTCAGACAGGTGTAGGTGTAGCCCAGGCATCCTACCTCCATGTGCAGCCTCCTCACCTTTAAGCCCCAAGGCAGCTTGGGGCTTGGGACTCCCTCACTCTTGAAGAGACTTAGAGACTTGCTCAAGTCCCTGTGGCCAGGAAGAGGCAGGACTTGATCTTGAACCTGGGCCCTTTGCCTCCTCCTTCATCACCATTCTGGTCGAGGAGGCCCTGAAGGTACTGTTTCAGGGGAGGTGATTCCCTAACACTGGAAGGCCCTTGAAGTTAAGAGATGGGCTTTGAAGTATAGTCACACCCTGTGTGCTGGGTGACTTGGAGCATGATTTAACGTCTCTGGGCCTCAGTATTCTCATCTGTGAAGTGGGGATCAGACTAGTACCTGGCTGGCTGTGCTGTGGGGATTCAATCAGACACATGTGTAAAGCACCTGGCACTTGGACTGCAGGAGATACACAGTAGCCAACGTGCTCATTATATGTCTGTGTGTCTATCTTGAAAGTTTATCTGGTAGCAGAGGGTTAGCCTGATCCCATTTAAGCAAGACAGGGTTATTTGTCAGGATGCCAGAGTGGGTAACCTTGGCAATGCCCTGCAGACCCCCTATGCCTCAGTTTCTTCATCTATAAAAGGAGGTTAATAGGTTTTTTTTTGACAAGTTCCAGGAAACATGGTCTCTCCAGCAGAATATTCTCCCCAAACCCCCAGTAGGGGGAGCCGAGATCCAGGGAACAGCAGCCGGGCCCTGAGGAGGAGTCCCCTAATTGGAGGGAGGGTGAGAGAGCAGATGAGCCCTCAGACCTGGTTCTGTGGGCCTCACAGACCGCAGAGGAAGGAAATGCCCAACAGCGCAGCTTCTGAGTTCACAGAGGAACTGGCTCAGAGTCACGACAAGGTGGTTGGAGGAGCTGGGAGCATTTAACTTGGAAACTGTCTTCAGATACAGAAAGAGTGCTCTGACTTGAGCTGTGCTGTTCCCCAGGTCCCCTCTACAACCTCGGCCAATAATGATTTCTGCTGGATGTGCAGAAGAACTTTCCCCAGGGATTAGTGATAATTTGGAAGTAGTGAGCTCTCCGTCCCGGAAAGCAATCAGGCTGAGTCTGGATACCCTCTTGTCCAGCTTGTTGGATGTAAATTAGGCCAAATGACTTTGACATTGTCTTTCAATCTTGAGAGTCTTGGCTTAATCCAAAACTCTTATTTTAACTATTCTTACACTTTTTTCTCAGTTTTTTTTTTTTTAATCCTCTTCTATAAAACTTTCAACATACCAGGGTCTTGAGTCAGGAGCTCTCATCAGGACTGAGGTACTGATAGGACCAGTGTAGGGACTGGGAGGAGGTTTGCCTGCACATGGCCTCAAGTGGCCTATTTAAAATAATAATCAAATCCTCAAGTGACTTTTAAAAATAAATCCTCATATCAACTTATTTTTGGTGTTTTACAAATCAAAACAAAGTAGGGGAGGGAAGAATTCACTGAGCATACTGTGTAGTTGAAGGGATCTGAGCTGTTAACGGCTGCTCCAGGTCAGTGATGTGAGGACTGGGGAGTGAGGGAGATGGCCGAGTCTGGAGGGCCTAGAGCCAGCTGGGGTGAATCTAGGAGGGCTTCCTAACGAGGAGAGCAGGATTTTGAAGTGGGAAGGCTGTGGACCTGGACTCTTGTTCTAAAAGGCCCCTTTCCCACCCCACCCCTCCCCTGGCCCTGCTTGTTACATCTGGACACCTTTCAGTTCTGACAGGCTGCCCCCTAAAAGAACATCTGGGCAGCTGCGTTGGGGACAGTGGCCTGAGGCACGGGGGTGGGGTGGCAGGTGTGTCTCCTGGAGCAAGCGTGGGTCACTGGGAAAGAGGGAGCATATCTCGCGGGAACAGGCGTCAGTGTTGGTGTCCTCACCCCTCACACAGCCACTCCTCTCTCTCAGGTGGTGGCCATCGATCTGGACGAGGGCCTGAACGGGCTGGTGTCCTACCGCATGCAGGTAGGCATGCCCCGCATGGACTTCCTCATCAACAGCAGCAGTGGCGTGGTGGTCACCGCTACCGAGCTGGACCGCGAGCGCATCGCCGAGTACCAGCTGCGGGTGGTGGCCAGTGACGCGGGCACGCCCACCAAGAGCTCCACCGGCACGCTCACCATCCGAGGTGAGGGGGCGGCGTGGGCCCTGGGGCGGTTCCAGGCAGGGTGGGGGCCCACACTCACCGCCACTGTCCACAGTCCCTGCGGGCGCAGGCTGCCTTGCTGAAGGGCGCCCTCCTCAACCGGAGCCTCTCAGCACAGCAGAGTTCCCTGTCTCCACCAAGTCAAAATGCCGGCAGGGCTTTCTCCCCACCTGGCCACTGCCTTCAGGGCCCCAGGCCCATGCTCAAGGTCCCCTCTCTTTGATCCTGGCACCAGCAGAGAGAGCTTGAGCAGGGGATGGGGCCCTCGAGGTCACAAGCAGGCAGGGGAGGTTTCAGAGCCCTGTGTCATCTTTGGAGGGACAGGGTTTCTATTTGGAGCTGTAAAGGAAAGCTTCTCCCTCCAGTGTGTGGAGAACGCCTAGAGTCACAATGGAAGGGCATCACCCTAGGAGGAAGGCAGCAGGGATTCCCAGACTCCCTAAGACTCCTCAGCCCCTCGGGGCCCTCTTGCTAACTCCTTCTATCTCCGCCCTCTACAGGGGTAGGGCCAAGCCAAGAAAGGTTACTATTTCTCATCTACTCTGGCTGTATTTTGAATTCTTGGGACAAAAGTGGGACGTGGACATGAGCATTTGCTGCAGGGCAAGCAGTAACCCCAGGGGGATAAGTGCAGAGAATGACGGGCAGGATGTGGCCTGTTCTCTAGGACAGGCCTGGTCCCATCCTGGCTCCTGCCGGCCTTTGTGGGAGTGGGGTGGGTGGTGGTTGGCTCAGCACAAACGTTCACCCTCCTTAATCATGACCGGAGATGTAGAGATTAGAGTGAGCCAAGCATCCTCTCCCCTGCTGGTCCAAGGCTTGTCTTGTGGGTTCCCAGTGTCAGTTTGAAGACCCACGTCTGTGTCAGTGACTGACAGGGTGGATGGCCAGTCCTCTCAGGACCCCAGAGGATTTTTCTCCAAGGCTCAGGAGAAGCCATGTGATCACATGAGCCCAGCGTTTCTCTTGGGGTTATTACAGAGAGGAGCCAGAGTGGGGTGGGGTGCATTTCACTCTGAAGGCCATCCTGAGCCCCACCTGCGAAAGGAACAGGGGCTCGGTGTGCAGAGCTGAAAAACAAATCTTTAAGGGAAGTTAGACTTTGAGGGAGTGTCCTCAAAGCCAGCTGCTTTCCCTGGGACCCCATCACAAACTGGGGGAAGGCCTCCCCAAGACTTCACCCCACCAGTCTCTCGCTGTGTGACTTTGGACAAGACATTCAACTGGTCTGAGCTTCCTCACCTGTATAGTGTGTCTGATGATGGCTGCTTCATGGGACACTGTGAGGGGCACATGTGGACCTGTATAGGAAGCACTTAGCATGGGCTTGGTATGTGGGCAGAGCTGAGAAATGGTCACTGCCATCACCACCATCATAGTCATCATTGTTGTTCGTTGTTAGGCATGTACTGGAGAGAGGCTCGGGGGTTTTCTCACCTCCCTTGGACAGCTGAGCAGCAGCAAGCCCCTAGGGGAACAGGAGCTGTGGGAGGGTGCAGAGGACTGGTCAGCTCTGTCCTGCGCCAGCAGCCACGGGGGCCCTTGGCTCATGACCGGCAGGTATTGCATCCTAGGAAATTCATTTCCTATCGGTCTGGGATGTGACCCACTGCCTTTGGAGCTGCTTGTTTAGAGCAGAAGCCAGTCCTTGCCCTGAGCACTGACTCTGCCCTTAGTGCTGGATGTGAACGACGAGACTCCTACGTTCTTCCCCGCCGTGTACAACGTCTCCGTGTCTGAGGATGTGCCGCGGGAGTTCCGAGTGGTCTGGCTCAACTGCACTGACAACGACGTGGGCCTCAACGCCGAGCTCAGCTACTTCATCACCGGTGCGGCCCTCCCTCCATCCCCTCCCAGATTCACCACCAGCCTGGGTAGGGCCAGGGGAGGGGGGAAGGGGTCCAAGTTGGCCATCAGGCTTTTGCCCCTGCTGGGAACTCCCTGAGAATTTGCTCTTGGCTTTTCCCAAAGGCTTTGCATCTGGGTCCCTCTGGCCTGGCTCTCTGTGGGCCTCCCGAACCTGTTGGGGGACCGGGGGACTTAACCAAGTTTTAGTCTAGAGGGTGGTGGAGCAGTGACTCCTGGGGAGGAAACCTACCCCTACTCTACCCCACATCAGAGTGACAAAGCAGTGACTAGAGGAACGTAGCCTGGTCCTTCCCTGGGACCTTTCACTCATGAGGAGAATTTCTGTCTGTTTAGAGGCAGATGGTTTAGATCTGAGTGAAATGGTTTTAGCTCAAAAGTGTCAAGTAGCAGCCACTTACAGAGCTGTGGAGAAATACTGCGAAGCCATGTCCTGACTCAACAGGGGAAAGGGAAAGGGAGCCATGATCTACTAGTGATGTCTGCCATGACAGTAGGCTTGGTAGATGGTGGCAGACATGCTATGTATTAAGTCATTCCT
This sequence comes from Camelus dromedarius, assembly GCF_036321535.1. Classification (NCBI taxonomy): domain Eukaryota; kingdom Metazoa; phylum Chordata; class Mammalia; order Artiodactyla; family Camelidae; genus Camelus; species Camelus dromedarius. The sequence continues at coordinate 32,359,662 of NC_087443.1, read as the reverse complement.
GGATTAGAACAGTTTCCCAGAGTTCTTCAGTCCATAACACACCTGAGAGGTGCTGGGGTATGTGGCAGGGACAAAGGCAGTTCTTTCACATTCCTCAGTACTCCCTTAGCCATTTTACTGGCTCAGTCTTCCCTCTTCTGTGGCCTGCCTGCAGTCGCATTACACATACACTCATATGCACTCATGCCTGTGTACATAACCAGCCTTTCTAATGCCTCTCCCGTGGAGCAAGGAATCACAGGCTATAGTCCATCCACGCTTGCTGCAGTCAAGGTGACCTTGTAGGCCTCAGCCTCTCTTTTCCAGATCCTTTCCCTCCTCCCCCTCCCTAAAGGGGCCCCCCCAGCCCTCCTCGCGGGCTGGTCCTCAAGACTGCCCTAGAAAGGCTCAGTTATCAAGACCCTGACGTGGCACCAGCCATGGTTCGGCCCCCAGCGCTACTTGTGTCTTAGTTCCTGCCCTGTCCTTTGGAGCCAGATTGTAACCCTTGTAGGTGGTGTTTCAAACACTGGGGAGTGGATACTAGAGGCTCAGAGGGTGGAGGGCCTTCCCCGGGGGCAGACCATGTGAGGGCAAGGAAGCAGCTGGCGGCAGCCCCAGGATGACTTCCCAGTGCCGCGAAGTGGCCAGATCCTGCTGACCTGAGAGCCCTCCCAGCCCTAGGACTCTCAGATTTTCATTCTGCACATTCTGCCAGGAGCTGTGCAGTGTCCGGGTTCAGGCTAGCCCAAACCCAGTGCCGTGGTGCCCTCTGCTGCTCAGAACACCGCACTGCCTGCCAGCTGGCAGGCGAAGGGTCTCCATGTTGTTCTGATGAAACTTTCCTAACTTCCATCTACCTCAGGGAGGAAATCCTTGCCCCTTCCCATTTGTCCCAGAACTCAGAAGACTCAGTAACACCTGTCTCCTGTCCACCTGCCCCTACTCTTTTCTCTGTGCGCCTCCAGGAGTCCCCACTCAGCCAGGAACACTCAGCTGACCCCAAAGTCCTTGGCCGCATATAAAAGCCCAATACGAGTTAACTGCTCAGACACTTACACCAGACAGGCAGGTGGCAGAGTGGAGAAGGACACAGGCTCAGGAATCAGACTTCGAGTTGAAGTCCTGCACCTCAAATTGGTGACTGTAACCCAGAGCCACACACATAACCTCACTAAAAGACCATTTTCCTTCTCTGTGGGTTAGTGATAGTACAACGGAGATGAAATGGCCCACAGAGTACCTGGTACACAGGAGGTGCTCAGTGAATGTTAGACCTTTATGATTTCAGGCATTTGGCAACCCCAAGCCCACATAGGCCACACCCTCATCAGAGCCCCCCAAGAAGTCCCTTCTCTGGCAGGGCTGAGGGGACAGTGCAGCCTTTTACTCCCGGACCACTCCTGGGGTGTCCCAGCTCAGAAGGTGAGCTGGGGTGCCACCGCCCTTTCCCTGGCCAGGAGCCCTGTTTCCTGACCAGAGCTTTATTCTCTGCCCACAGGCGGAAATGTGGATGGAAAGTTTAGCGTTGGCTACCGTGATGCCACTGTGAGAACAGTGGTGAACCTGGACCGAGAGACCACGGCCTCGTACATGCTCATCCTGGAGGCCATCGGTAAGCACCAGCCCACTCACGGAGCTCACATGGAAGCTCACTCCTCTTCTAGGAGCCAGGCCTTGATCAGAGGCTCCACCCTGATGCCAGTGGGGAAAGGGCAACCAGACCCTCAAAATATTATGGCACTTGCCAGGTGTGGGGCTCAGGGTGGTGCTACATGCAAGATGCTAAGGTGGTAGGGCAGGGGTATGTGGGAGCCAGATGGGAGACCAGCACGTAGAGAAACCACTGTGAAGCAGGAGAACAAAGCAGAAAGGGAGAAGGGATGGCTCAAGCATAGTTGGGCGCAAAGGGTGGTGGAAACATGGGAAGAGGGTAATCAAGGCAGACTTCTTAGAAGAAGTGGCATCTGGGGTTACCTTTGGATTAGTTAGGACTCATGGTTGCAAATGTTAAAATAAACTGACCTCAGCAGCGTGGGCTTACAAAACCAGTCCCTGGGGAGATGGTACCTCAAGTATGACTGGGGCTCAGGTGATGCCACCAGGCCTCAGTCTCCCTGCGTTGGCTGGCTCTGCCTCCTGTGTGTCGGCTGCATCCTCTGGCTCACATGGTGACAGACTGTTACTGCAGCCCCAGCCTTAATCTGGATTCAAGTGCAGCGGTAGGGAACCAGCACTTGTGTCTTTCCCAGCCTCCCCAGCTGAAGCCCTCAGATGAGCTCTGTTTAGTTTCATCTGCCCAGCACCTGTTCCTGACCCCCTCATTATGGTCAAGAGGGGATGAGATGTAATGGTTAGTTGGGCCTAAATCACATACCTGTCCCTGGAGCTGCGGGGCTGTCAGACCTGCCTGGAACCCCAGGCCTCAGAGTCAGGAAGGGAGGGTTCTCAGAGAGACCTTCAGGGCACAGACTTGCCTAAGAGCAGGATAGTGCTGATGGGCAGAAACAAGGCACACCCACCGCTGCCTGGAAGGTCAAGTTGGCTTTCAGTACATGGAGAAACAGGGAGGGCATTTCAGGCCCGGAGGTCGTAAAGAGCTCCGTGTCTGTGCACGGCAGCAGCTGGCCCACGCAGTGGTGTACCTTGGGGAAGAGGGGCTGTTATCAGGTAGGGCCGGCTTGTGGAGGCCTCGACATTGGGCTGGAAGTTTGGCTTTTGGTTTCCAGCAGCAGGGAGCCCTTGAGGACTCCAGATGGGAAGAAGGGTATGATGAGGCCTGTGTCCCTCAGATGCCTCTAGTCCTCCCAGGAGCACCCAGTTCAGTGTCTGCAGTGAGCTCTGGATGAGAGGGAATGAGCTGTCTGTGCCTCACTCTCTCCGGCCAGCAGTCCCTCCCCAGCCTACCCACACCTGCATGCATCTCCCCCTGCCCTGCTCTCCTCCCATCCTGGGGCGGCCACACCAGCCTCTGGAGACCCAGCATCCCCCCACCCCCAAGTCCAGTCTTTTCATGAGCACTGGCTAGGGGGAGGAGAGGGCTCAGGCTTGGGCCTTTTATGGGGCCTGCCAGCCCACACTGTCCCCAGCCATGGCAAGTAAGCAGACCCCCAGGGCGGTGGGAGACTGGTCCTGGAGAGGAGCTCAGGACGGCAAGGTAACCTACCTCGGGATAAGTGACTGCACCCCAGCATGTGGTCAGCTGGCCTGGGGAAGAAGGACGGGGTCACCCTGGTCTTAGCCTCCTCCCTGGGGTGACCGCCCTTACCTGGATATACAGCTTATGCTGGGCGCAAGCTCCTTCCCCCAGGGAGGGCAACCCAGCACCTGCCCCTGGGGCCGAGCCACTTCCCCCGCCCTGGGAGAGTCCTGCAGGGAACTGAAGGGGCACAACCCCTGGATACCTTAGGCTTAGAAATCTAGTAGGGCCCACGTCCCTGAATACAGAGGCCGAGTCGGTCCTGCAGGCGTGCTTGTCTGACGCATCTCGTGTTTTGTAACCAATGACAATTAGTTGTGAACATTTAAAAAGCAAGAGATTTTATTTAAAAGCTCAGCTGTTCAGTTTCTCCTGAGAAATCAGAACATCTAGTGTCACGGGGCCTGCATTCTGCCTGTCCACTGTGGATAGGAGCAGAGGACAGCTGCCCCTGGAGGTGGGCACACCCAGGTGTGCACCCACAGACCTTACCCCCCGGCCCCGACAGCAGTCAGGTGTGTCATCTCAGCACCTGTATCTGCTTCCTAGGGCCACTGTAACAAATTACGAGACTTAGTGGCTTTATTCTCTCATGGCTCTGGGATCCAGAAGTTCAAAAATAAGGTGTTGGTGGGATCACATTCCCTCTGAAGGCTCCAGGGGAGAATCCTTCCTTGATGGTCCCAGTTTCTTGTGGCCCTAAGGGTTCCTTGGCTTGTGGCTGCAGAACTCTGGTCTCTGCCTCCAGCTTCACAGGCCTTCTCTGTCTGTCCAGTCTCCCTCTGCCTTTCTCTCGTAAGAACCCTGGGCTTTGGGTTTACAGCCCAGCCAGATAGATAGTCCAGAATGTCTCATCTCAAGATCCTTAATTACGTCTTCAAAGACCCTTTTCCCCCATAAGGTTACATGTACAGTTTCCCAGGGATTTGACATGGATGTATCTTTGGGGGGGCCTCTGTTCAATCCATTTCATGCCTCAGTTACCTCCTCTGTAAAATGGGGATGATAATAATAGCACCTGCTTTGCAGGCTTATTGTGGGGACTGAATGAGTTTAGAATAACCCCTGGGACATATTAGACATGGTTAGTGTTATTCCTAATCTAAAGAGAAAAAGAGCCACCTCTCAAAGTCCAGAGCATGTGGGGAAACGGGGCACATCTCTGGCTGGTGTCTGGGAAGGTGCCCCTCAGGCAGCTGCTAACAAGTCATCCTCCATGTCCCACAGACAACGGCCCCGTGGGCAAGCGGCGCACAGGTACAGCCACTGTGTTCATCACCATCCTGGATGTGAATGACAACCGGCCCATCTTTCTGCAGAGCAGCTACGAGGCCAGCGTCCCCGAGGACATCTCTGAGGGCCACAGGATCATGCAGGCAGGTGGCAGGTGGGGGGTGGGCGGGGCCACACTCAGCTCAGTGCACACGCTCAAGGTCATCATGGCAGGGCAGGATGGAAACAGGAGAGGGTCCAGCTGCTGCTTCAGAGGTACCAGTACTGTGGCAAAAGGGGGACCTAGGCTCCCTCCTCCCTCCTGGAGAGATTAAGCCCCCAGCTTGTGTAGCCAAAGATGGGCCCTTGCTTCCCTAAAACCAGAAGGAAGGCCTTGGTCTTCCTCCCCTCCCACCCCCACAGCCCGCTCCCCCTCCCCTACTGTACCCAGAAGGGCCTTTCAGAGCAGGGAGGAGATGGAGATGTCACATTTCCCAGAAAGGAGTTGAGGAGAGAGAGCCAGGGCCCAGCAAGGCCCAGAACAGAGCTGCTTTCACAGGGCTCTTGGCCGAAATTCCCCTCCTGGGAAATAAACAGGCACAAACAGAAAGGATTCCTTTACCCTGGAGAAGGAGTGACAGCTATGGGGCTCAAGGGAGGAAGGGGAGGACCTGAAAAGGAGGCTCGGGTGCCCTCCCCAGCCCTCCCTGGAGGCCTCAGTTGCTGGGTGGGGAGGGTGGCCAGGCTAGAATTACGCTGTTCACCAGCTGCGGGGTTTCCGACTTGGAAGCTGAGCCAAACGCAGCAAATCTGGGCCTGCCCACTGGGGCCGGCTCCCAGGCTTGGGAGGGACGGAAGACTGGAAGGCCAGGAGCAGGGCAAGCGAGGAGCTGGGAGCAGAGTGCCGACTCCTAGAGGCGCTTAAGAGTCCAGGAAGCCATGGGTGTTGCCACAGTCTAGGGGCTGGTTTCGGAAAGATGTTCTCTCCCTCTGAGCCTCAGCTCCTGGGGGCTTGGGGAACACCCTCCCCCCACCAAACTGGGGGCCTCACCTCTTTCCTAGCCTAACACCTAATACCTGCCACCCCCAGCTCACACAGGTCTCCTAGGACCAACCTGGGGATGTAGCTGGGGTATGGCAGAACTTGAGAGCCCGTCGCCCTCCCCAGCTTTCCTTCTCCTTCAGGCCTGGGGCAGCCTTACCCTCAGGGCACGCTGGCCAGTGGGTGACAGAGGTGAATGACCGCAGGTAGAACTCAGCCTGGGATGTCTCAGGGAGACCTGGGAGCACAAACCAGGAAGAGGTTAATAAGCTGGAAGGGAGGGTGGAGCAGAATGCTGCCGGAGAGGGCCTGCCCCACTTCCTAAACCCCAAGAATTGGTTTCTGTTTACACAACGCTACTCAGACTGAAATCCTAGAGCCTGTGAGTAATACAGATCAGCCCTGATTCTCCCCATTTCTCTGGGAGAAATGCAGGCACTGGTGATTTCTCCAAGGCCCTGGAAGTTTCTGGTCAAGATGGACTCACTGTTTGATATCAGACTGACCCAGAAGGAAGGCTCAGTGGGTCTGTCCAGCAGCTTCTCTGTAGGAGCATCCAAGGGAAGAAAAGGCTCCCCCAGGACTAGACTGGACCACCCTTCACTCAGTAAGCAGAGGCCCCATACTTCTGTGCCCGGAGCTGGGAGGCTGAGTGAGGGGTTGGAAACAGTCTCGCTCTGTGGGAGCTCTCAGGCTTGTAGGAAGGACGTGACGCAGACAGGGATAATCCACACTGCCAAGAGGAAGTGATCCCTGTCCTCCCTCGGTTTCAGGCAGGAGACGGCTTCAGCTAGAGAGCAAAGAGGGCTTCACAGAGGGTATGCAAATGAAGCATGAGCTGAAGCCAGAGGCAGACAGGTTTTTCAGTTTGCCTGGAGTCTTGGGTCAAGATGAAGCTAAGAGATTGCTGCCATCTCCCAGTGGGTACCAAACACCAGATGAGGGAACTCCAGCTTTATCCAGCAATAGGGAGTCAGGGAAGGTTTTGGAGCTGGGGAGTGGTGATACCGAGCTCACTCTTTGAGAGGATTTGGCTGGCTGCACTATGGGTTATAGCAGGGTGGGGTGGAGCAGCCCCACAGAGGGGTACAAGGTGGCCCTGGCCAGCTAACTCTCTGGGTCAGGAGCTGGGCAGCTCAGACCCCTCTCTCCACTCTCCAAATTTGAGGCCCAACTGAAGCATTGAGCACCAGCTTTGTGAGGAGACATTGAGCGTTTGGGATTCTGAGGATCCCACCCCAGGGTGGGATTGCTTTGACAGTAGCCAGTCAGTGAAGCAGTTACCAAAAATACAGACAGCACACTCATGTGGTCCAAGCCTGATGTCCCACAGCTGTCCTGGAGAGGTCTGGACCCCCCCGCTCAAAGGAAGACCACCTCCTTCCCTTGAACCACTATGATATGTACTCAGAGCCCAGACAGCATCCCTGCCAGCTGCTGGCAGTGCCTCCTCCCACTCTGACACGTTCCCAGTCCTGGCCTCTGCACGGATCTTCTTAACTCATTCTCAGCCCCTTCTTCATCCATCCTCGCATTGGTGCCAGAATGACTGCCAACATGGTGATTGGTGGATGGTGCTGACAGCCCCCTGCTTGCCCCTCCTCCCTCCCAGCAGGCACCCAGGCATCTGATCCACCACAAGGGTGCTGGCTGCTCCTGTGGATGACAGATAGATGCTGGAAGTCCAAGGAGAGGAGACCCTGGGTTCCTTTATGCCTGGGGCACTGAGTTGGCACAGAGGACAGGACAGTCCCCTGCCCCAGTGTGTGCCCCACTTGGCCGGAGAGAGCCTTTGGCCCTTCAGCAACTCGCCATGGAATCTGAGCTGAGCTTTGGCACCTTGAGGGCAGGCAGGGCTTCTGTTGGGATGCAGGGGCACTGCTTCCTGGAGATGGTTTGTGCCTAATGTTAGAAGGTGGAGCTGGGGACCCCAGGTTTGTACTCTCAGAGCCACGGGCCAAGGGTCCACATGGCTGCAGATGCTCAGTAATCGGTGCAGCAGTCTTCCAGCAGGCAGCACCTAGAGAGTCTACAGGGAGGAGGGTATTCTTCCAGGGGCCATCTCTGGAAAGGCCACAGGTCTGGACACACAGGAAACCACAGATGATGAGCTGAGTGTGTGGCCCAGGTTGTTTGAGCCACTGTCCTCCTTCAGCCTGCAGTACCAGGCTCCATCCAAGGTAGGAAGGTCTGCAGGTGGACCCTGGAGTAGGGGGACAGCCCCGTCACATCTTGGTAGATTCCATGCAGTCACAGTCGTGGTTGTCCTCGTGGCCTGGCAGGGGGCGCTGAGGGGCAGACCTGCCGTGGCGGAAGCTGTGAAGGGAGCGGCGCAGCGAGCCCAGGCGTTTCCAGAACCAGAGCTGGGGCTCACTGGGGCTCCCAGGGTGGTGGGGCATGCACTCGTGGGCCCGGCGGCGGCTTGGGTCCAGCGCAGCAGGCTTGCAGAGGGTCATGAACAGCAGACAAGTGGCCAGCAGGAGGAAGATGCAGGCCAGGGCAATGAGCACAGGGAGGGGGTCGACTGCCTCCGAGGGGCTCCCCGGAGTGACAGGAGCTGTGAGGAAGGCGAGGGGGCTGGGGCCCTCTGTGCTCATGGCTCCTGCAACAGGAATGGGACAGAAGCTCAGAGGCAAATCAGCTGGACTCGGGAAAGGGGAGGGGGGGGAACATTGATGGCAGCTGGGCACTGCCAAACGGCTGCAGAGAGCATTATGGTCATTTTACAGGTTAGAACAGTGAGGCCCAGAGAGGTAACATGTCTAAGGTCACATGGTGGGAAAGTGATGGAGCTGGGCCTGAACTCAGATCCTCTTTTCTGCTACACCCCCTGCCCACCAGCCACAGAGGAGATAGGGTGATGCCTTCCGGCACTTTAAAGTCAATTGTCATGAATTACAATAGAGTCTTAGACCTGAAAACTTGGGATCCAAGACCAGCTCCATCAATGACTCTGTGACCAGGAATGAGTCGTTGATTATAGGAAACTGCAGCGGGCAAGGACTCTAGTAATTATCTAACGCCAGTGGTCCAAACTGGGGGACCCACTGCTGTGTTCTGTTGGGTTCTTGCAAGGGGTGTAGAGGGGCCACCCAGCCCCCATCCTCCTGAGCCCCCAGCCTCACCCCAGGCACTCACCAGCAGCCGCAGGACCTAACTCCCAGCTCTCTGTGCCCAGCCTCCTTCTGCCTGCAGCCTCGCTCTGAGCCCCGTGTGCCCCGAGTGCCCCGAGACTGAGAACATCCAGTGCACACCCCCCAACCCAGTCCCCACCACGCTCCTTCCAGCATTTCCAGACATAGCATGACCCCTCCCAGCTCCCAGATGGAAACTTTGATGCCCATCTAGCTGCCCAGGGCCTCCGCCTCTCAGGCGTCAGGCCTAGAGACCGCTCTGGCCCAGCCATACGTGGGTTGTCCCTTGAATCTGAGCAGGGAGGAGGGATGGGTGTGCCCACCACTATCTCTCTGGGGAGAAAACTGACCATGCCTCTATCCTACCCTGGGCAGTATTTGGTTGGAAGTAAGAAAAGGGCAGTCTGAAGTGGGAGAAGTCCCAATCCTGCTGGTCCTAGTGTTATTTCAAGGACTTCATATGGATCTGGAGATCCTATCAGGCTGGCAGAGCCGGTCCAGGCTCCAGTCCTTGAGGAAGGCTTTAAAAAAAAAAAATGAGGCTATAATTAGCATTTGAGTATTTCCCTTTTAAGCAAGAGATTCCAAAGTGCTTGAAAACATCAAGCCACTCTCCCTGGGATGCACAGCAAGGCCAACTGCCAGGTCACCTTCGTTCCCCTCTGACCAGCCAGCAGGGACCAGCTGGTTCTGGGGAAAGGAGCCCTCCAGCAGACCAAGGCTAGGAAAGATCTTGAGGGTAATTAAGGCCTCTCCCTGTGCCCTGGAGCCCAGGGCACAGGAGCAGGTCCTGCTCTGGACATATACCTGCAAGCTCAGTCTAGAACCTTCTTTCTTCATTCAGAGCTCCATAGAGCAGGGCCTGCTGTGAGCAGAGGGGTCTGACCTCAGCACATCTTTCTGTGTAACATTGGGCTAACCACTGTCCCTCTCTAGGCCTTGTTTTCACTCTCTGCCGAAGCAGAGGAATTCCCCAGACCTGAGCACACTCTCGCATCCCCCCCTGGGTACCCCAGCAAGAGTGCGGCCCCACTTTCCTGCAGCCCCCAGCACTGACCTCGGAGCCAGCGTTCAGCAGTCCTTGGCTAGGTGCAGAGGTCTTCTTAGCTGTCCAAAGGGGGCCTCAGGAGCACCGGGCACCACTGTGACCCAGACCTGCCCTGGGCTCTCCCTTGCCCTGTGCCCCTCAGCCAGCCAGCCAGCCAGGCAGAGTGGCCTCCACCCCTCACTCTCCAGCTGGACCTGGCTTTGTCTGGAAAAGTTTGGGCCCTTCCTTGGGGGAGGGGACAGTCGGGAGGGTAGGGATGGCAACTGGGCTGGGAAGAGGGAGAGGGAAGTCGTGCAGAGGAGCTGGGAGCTCCTGAGCCTTCCCACAGCCTCACTCCAGCCTGTTCCCTTGGAGCCCTCTTGGAGGGGCGGAGACACTGGGGGGACACAGAGGGAGAGTTTCGCTGCCTCTGTACCCATGGCTCTCACCTTCCCCCGTTGGTCATTTGAATGGTATGGTCGGGAGCAGCCAGCAGGTTGCTATTCAGTGCCTGCCAGCCTCCAGGTTACCGGGGAGAGGGGCTACAAGCCACGCAGCAGGAGGGGGACAGGCAGAGAGATGGGCCCTGGCAGCCCCCAGGCCTGCTCCCCTCCAGGCCTCTCCCTCAGCTTCCCAGAAAAGCACCTTCCCTTTGAGGGTGTCTGGCTGCAGAAGCAGGGGTGAGAGGCATTTTCAAAGGTCAGAGAGATCACAGAGCAAAAACCGCAGGATTGACAGCCAGCCAGGGCTGTGCTCCTTGCCGTTTGAGTGGGCCCTTGGAGACACTCCAGGCAGTGGACACGCACACATACGCACCCCTCCCCCAGCCTCCTTTTTCTCAGAAGCCAGAGCTTCCCTGGTAACCAGCTGCCTGCTTAGGAGCCTAAGTCTTTAACAGCTTTCCCATCAAGGACCCCTAGGCTCCCAGAAGAATAACATGGGTAGGGGGAGTTGTGGCTCTCTCTGCCCAAGACCTGATCCTGGGGTCCACCTGCTTTTTTCTGGAGCCCTAGTTTTTGGTATTTAGCTCCTCCCTCCTGGCCTTAGGCTTTGCTGACAAAAGAAGCATCCTCTGCATAGCCCCAAATGGATGGAGCCTTCCTAGGACTGTCCAAGTCCATTAGATGGCTGAGGGGTCATCTCAATCCAGCCCTCTGTCTCTCAGAGGATGAAACTGAGGTCTAGAGAGGTGTGGCCTGGTCAGGGTCACCCAGCAAGTTACTGATAGGGGATTAGGTGCCTTCCCCAAAAAGTTGGGCAGGCATGGGCAGCAGGAATCTAGTGTGATGAGCAGCATTGGCCTAAAGATGTTCCCAGTGCCCAGAGCTCCTCTTGTGATCCCTGCATCTTACATCCCACCCTTCAGTGAACCTCATTTTCCTTCACTTTCTCTTCCCAAGCTGCCTGCACACCTCATCTGGGGCTCCGACTTTTCTCAGTTAGCAGGAGCCAACTCCCTGCACTCCCAGGGTGGTACAGGCTGCCAGGGGAGGGAGACATCCAGGAAGTCCCACCATGGATGGAGACGCCCAGGAGCATCCACCAGGCAACCTTCTCCCCTGTCCTGGTCCCTTCCACACCCAGATGTTGAAGTGCTCCACTACTTCCCTCCACCTTCTAGCCCATTACACGTCTGCTGGGAGGGAGGAGGAAGAACTCCACAGCAAGGGGCAATCCCGGTATCTCAACTCCAGTGTAAATCAAGAGGGCCTTCCAGGAAAAGGTGACATATCTCATAATGTTCAACCTTCAACATCACTCTGCACCAGACACCAGGCAGAATGCTTTGCAGAGATGATAATCTAATCCTCACATCAACCCCTGCAAGGCTGCTTATTGTTGTGCCTATTCACTGAGGTTCAGGGGGGTTATGTATCCATGGCCACATAGGCAGTAAGTAACAAAGCCAGGATTTGTGCTTGAGTCTGCCTGACCCAGACACCCTGTTCCTTTCATACTAACATACTTCCCTCCTTCCCACCATCAGCATGCTTTTCAGAACCCTTAGACACTCTTACACCACAGGATGGAAGTGATTGGTGGGGACAAGAGGGCAGACCCAGAAAAAGTAGGAAGGTCCTGAGCATTACAAAGCAAGTCACACATACCATGGCCCCATGGGAGCCTCCCCAGCCATGCAGGCTCGGGCCTCTCTCTGCATCACTGTGCAGGGGTACAGCAGGTAGAGGAGGTAATCAGTTCTTGGTTTGGTAGGACCCATCTTGGCACCAACTGTGGCTCTGCCAACATCCTCAAGGTCAGACTCCTTGTAAAAAGCGCTAATCACTAGGCATCCTCAGAGTGAGAATAGCACATCCCCAGGTCCCACTGGAGACAGTACATAAGCCTGAGGTACAGCCAAGCAAGCAGGAGTGAGCTGGAACTACACTGGAGTGATCATGCGTGTGAATGAATGTGTAGCCATCCTTTGTGGGGTGGGATTTCTCAGTTTCCACAAAGTGGCTTTTATAGTATTCAGTACCCACTGGGAGCCGGTGTGGCCAGAATGGCTTCAGACCAAGGAAGTATGGGCAAGAAGCAACCACGCAATCCAGCCACCCCAGGTGATGCTCCTGGGGTCTCAAAAGGCTGAAGGAGGGAACCGTGGAGGAATGGGCTGAGTGAGTCAAGCCTGGAACCAGAGAGCTACAGTGCTATCATCCAGCTTTTACCCCATCTCCCCAAGAACCGGGAGGAGGAGCAGGGAGCAGAGCTGCCACCACAGACAGGACAGCACAGGGCTGTCAACAGTCAGGTGTCCTCGTGGGGGTTGAGAAAGACAGATGTAGCCCTCTCCTCTCCCACACCCTCTGCCTCGTGGGGAACCGTGGGTTTGGACAGGACAGACTTGGGGTGGTATAAGGAAATGGGAGGGACTCCACAAATACCTTCTCTTCCTGTAGGGTGGAATTCTAGGAGTAACTGTGTGTCTCCTCCCTCAGCTAAAAGCCACAGATGCAGACGAAGGCGAGTTTGGGCGTGTGTGGTACCGCATCCTTCACGGTGAGTGGGCTGCCCTAGGACAGCAGGAGCCAGCCTTCCTGCCCTTGGGATAGCAGAGCTGCTCTAGGCTGCCAAGGGTCTGGGAGGTGGGGCCCCAAGGAAGCCCCAAGTGCTATACCCATGTCAGGGGCAGAGGGAGGAAACAGGGACATTCTCCAGGCATGTCACCAAGTTGGATGTATTTTAAGTAAGGGATGCTGCATTTGATTGCTATGCTTCTGAAGTTCCTGGTGTCCCATGGTGGGGTATCACCCTGATGGAGGGGACCTTAGGGACCAGGGCAGCCCCCAGCAGCGAGCTCCCTAGCGATTGAGTACCACTGGCCCAACGTGTATCATATGCCCACCCATGAACCAATCACTGTGGCCTTGGACATAGGACAGCTCCCCAGAGTAAGCCTCATTGGGCCAACTAGAATCAGTCACTAGGTCCAGAAACTAAAATATGCTGATCTGCTGGCTCCCTTCACCCTTCACCCTTATGCAAAGCCGAGAGTGGAGGAGGGTGGTTCCCCAAAGGAAAATCAGAGTGCTGTTACCACAAGATGGGGAAATGGGTGCTGGACCAGCCCAGAGATGTCCATAAAATACTTGTTTCAACTCCCCACAGAAAATTTGATTTAGGTTCCTGTCTTTGTAATGCCCCAGATTGCTCTGAAATATTGAATCCATTGATACCTCTGGGTATTAGAGTCTTAGGGGACCTCCAGGCTTCCCATAAGGAGGACACAGGTGAGCTTCTGCCTCCTCTCTCAAATCCTGTCAGGCCAGGGCAGCATGAGGCAGAGCCTCCTTGCCATTGTGGGCTTTGGCCAAGCTCCCAAGACCTCTGGGCAGGGTCAGCATCCTAGGGGGTCTGGACCCCCATGATCCCATGAGCATCCTTCTCCAGGGCAGAGCCCATGCAGCTCATCTGTCTCTCTACCCAGGTAACCATGGCAACAACTTCCGGATCCACATCAGCAATGGACTCCTAATGCGAGGGCCCCGGCCCCTGGACCGGGAGTGGAACTCATCCCACGTTCTGATAGTGGAGGCCTACAACCACGACTTGGGCCCTATGCGGAGCTCTGTCAGGGTAAGGCTGGGGACATAGTTGGAGGGGGGCGCATTGGGGTGACTCATTATGAAGTCCTTCATCCCCTTCAGTGCTGATCTCAGGGCTGGGCCAAGGCCACAGGTGGATAGAAGATGACCACCAGTTGGAGCCCAGGGCAGGAGGCAGGACCATCACTGGTTTAGGTGCCAGATGACTCCTGGAGTTCAGGGTACAGTGGGGAGCGGCCAGAGGCTCAGCCCAGCTTGGGATCTTGGACATGTCATTTTGCTCTGAGCCTGTTTCTTCAGATGTGGAAAGGGGTCAGTGACACTGATGTCTGTCCTAAGGTACCTAAGAGGTGTCCTTACAATACTAACCCCCTGTATCCACACAACAATCCAGGGTGGGCCAAGGAAATTTCACATAAGTGATCCTAGAAATGTAGATGTTGCGAACTTCATTTTACAAACGAGGAAACTGAGGCCCAGAGAAGTCACTAGTGATAGAACCAGGACTTGAGCCCAGATCTTCTGAGTCCAAGTTCAGCACTCTTTCCATTGAAAGTGTCCCCCAGATATCCCAGTCACCACTCCCAGCTGCCTCATCGGGTGCATTCTTTTCTGCCCGCCCTCACTCGCCTCAGGCCTCCCCCCTACGCAGCTGAAATCGCACCAACCCATGTTCCCGATGCTCAGAAACATGCACCCAGACATTCCGCTGGCTGGGCTGATGCACTCTCCTGCCCTGTGGCAGGGGGCTGACTGAGATGACCTCCCAAGGCCACCCCCACTCCCCTCCCACGCGCACTTAGCAGCTCACAGCCCCTTCCCCTTAACGGGGTGGAAAGTGAGTCAGACCCTAAAGGTGAAGGGTAGGAGGGAGACGGGAAAAGTTGGGGTGGGGAACAAGCAGGGACTTTTACCCAGAACTGAGTGGGGCAGAATCAGCTACTCTTATCAGCCCCATCTCCACCCCACTGTTTCCCTCCGGCTGGAAACAATGAACAGAAGCCTGCCTGGGGTGACCGACACTAAGAAACGTGCTGGGGAGAGGGTGATTCAGCCCTGACCTGTCTCCTGCTGTGGCCCCCCCGGAGCTGTGCCCCAGGAAGAGATGGAAAGAGAAACCTGGGTCCTTACAGCTGCCCCTCAGAGTAAGATCTGCCCCAGTGGAGATGGCTGAGGGGTCAGATCCCTTGGGTTATAGACCTTGGGGTTGTTTGGAACAATTCCAGGGTTCTGGTGACTGAGGATCAGACAGGTACCTGGATGTGCACTGGGGCAGCCTCACACGGCCACGCTTACCTGCATGACAGCGAATTACTTAGTTACATGCTGAGTGGTGTACCCACGTCAGAGCCTGCCATTTGTGGGACCAGCTTCAGGCCCCAGATGGCTGACATCAGCGTAGCTTGGGTTGGCCCCCTGGACTTAAAGCTGCCTAACCACAGCCCTCCAGGGCACCCTGAGCCCCAGAAGCAGGTTGGTACCTCTCTCCAGTGCCTGCTCCTGTCACTGCCTCAGCATCGTGGCTGCAAACCTTTTAAAACAAAATAGTATGCAGGGCTCCAGATCCTGTGTAAAACAGCACGTAGCCGGGCTGGGCCAAGTGGTGTGGGAGTGGGGCCGCCAGAGCCGCCCCTGGTTGACCGCCCTCCCTCTGCGCCTCCTGCCTCGAACCCAGGAGTGTTAAACCCTCACAGAGTTCTTACTCTGTGCCATTATCTTTGCTAATTACCTCATTTGCTTGAACTCATTCAATCCTCATAACAGCCCTCTGAGATAGGCACGATTATTATACCCGCTTTACAGATGAGAGATTGAGGCAAGATGAGTTTGGCCAATGTGTTTAGGGTCACACAGCAGTCAGGGTCAATACAACCAGGCTTCACACCCAGGCAGTCAGCTCAGGTGTGTTTTAACCACTGCACTACGCTGCCTCACAGAGGGCTCTGGAACAGAGACTACTGCTGCCTTATCCCCAAAGAATCGATTTTAAGGTGGGAATTTGGCTGCTGGCCCTTGCAGCCAGGGCTTGATGGCCCCCACACCCCTGAGCCTCAGGAAAGCCAGGGACCTTCCTGAAGACAGTGTGGGGACTCCAGCTTTGCCCTGGGCTCATTTTCCCCGCAGCAGCAAAGCTGACTTGCAGGGACCACCTACATTCTCCAGTTCCTGCTTCAGAGACCAGGGCAGCATAGATGAGGGGCTAGGGATCGTAGAGTGAACTGGTCCTCGTAGATACTGGGGGCCTCACATGTGCCCTGCGCATGTGCGCTTGCACACGCATCTCCTGCCTCATCGCCGTTGGAGGGCGCAGCACTGGGCAGAAAGTGGGGCTGGTTCTCCAGGGAGCCCAGTAGCTCAGTCGCTGAGCCCTCTTGCTCAGTAAGAACTTGGCAGACCTGGGTGTTTCCTGTACATCTGTGTCTCTCAGGTTTGCAAACCACACACCATTTTGCCTCCTGTCTTTGCTGCTAAAAACAAGGTTGAAACCGGCAAGAGGATAGTGGCATGCAGCCAGCCTCATGGAGGACGGGCCACACCCAGGCACCATGCTGCCACCCTCCTCTTATCAAACTGTCAGCATAGCCCTGTTCCCCCAGACTCTTGGAGTCAAGGTCATTTGGACAAGCAGACTCGGGAAGGGTAAGGCTCACGGTTTCAAAAGATGGATGTGTAGCTTCTGTTTATAGCAAGAGAGTTCCTAAAATTCATCCATGCAAATTCTCCCCCACACCCACCCCACCCAGGATCTCCCAGCCAAGTTGTTGGCGAAGCCAGACTTAGGTTCCGGCTTGTGAGCAGCTGTGCTCAGGGGTGGGTACCCTAGTTTGCATAGTGTGTTCTACATGTCTGGACATGAAGATTTGATGACCTAGCAGGGCTACAGGAACCCCAAGAGCAGGGAAGCAGAGAAGCCTTTACCCGCATGAGTCTCTCCTCCCCCTGGCTCTGCCACCCCACTCACCTCCCAGTCCTCCACTGATCAGGCCATCATTTCCTCTTATAACAACAGAAACCCCTTCACTTCTGTCCAGCTGTTTCCTAGCTAACCCCAGAAGAGAAGCTGAGGCTGATCTGAGTGGCAGTGATCAATCAAAAACCAAATATGTGTGCTCTTAGCTGAGGCCTTGTGCCACCACTGGTGCTGATGACCACGTGTGAAATTTGTGCTGTGCATCATTGTCCCTGCACCATGTGCTGCCCTGCCCCGTGTACTCCCCTTTCCCATGTGCTTCCCGCCTGCTTTGCTGACAGGTTCCTGCTGGCCCTGGCTCTGTTAGGCTGAAAAGAGGTGTCTTTCCTGCTCTGGGGCCAGCTCATCCCCAGCATACAGCAAAGAGCAGTAGGGTTGGTAGATTGGTAACCAGAACCCCTGTGCTCTTTCCAGCCCTCAGTGACAGTGAGGCCCTGGGCAGGTCTCTCCCCGTCTCTGGGCCTCTGTCCCCTCATCTGGGAAAAGAGGCAGGAGCCCTGGTCCTCCCTGTGGCTCCTAGAACACGACCACTCTGGTTATAACTCCTCTTCCCACCACACTGGTCCTTCTAGACATAGTCCTGGTCCTGCCCACACCTGGGCCAGACCCCTCTGTGAGCCTATGTGTGTTGGGGGAGGGGGGGTTCAAAAAAGAAGGGTGGTGGTGCTGATCTCTAGCCATAACATTTCTCTCCATAAATATTTTTTAAACTGTGTGGTTTTTGGTTATATTAGACACACATGTTCATTAAAGAGAAATTAGAAAATGTAAGCAGTGATGAAAATCATATGTAATTCCACAATTCTGACATAGCCACTGTCTTGGGTGGGGTCTCCAGAAGCAAATCCTGAGACATGGATTGGTGTGAAAGTGATTAGTAGGAAGTGTTCCCAGGAAAGGCCGGAAGGGGTGTGGGACCAGGAAGGAAAGGCAGCCAGCAAAGTGGAACAAGGGACACTGACTCAGTCCCACAGGGAGCTCCGGAGAGAGTCGTCTCAGCTGCCCATCAGTCATTGGCTAAGGGCTGCCTTAGCCAATGCAGGACATAATTTCCAGGCACTTCTGGCTCTCTGGGTGTGCAGGCTTCAGCAGCCAGGGTGGAGTGGGGTGAGCTGGGGTTAGTTCCCCACAAAGAGCCACAGTGCTGGCCGCTGGCAGTGAGGGCGCCAGAGAAGGTACGTTGTGTGAGCATCTAAAGGGGTCTAAGCACCAGCTTCCTCTGCTACAACCATGGTTGACATTTTCATGTTTATTTTTCTAGGTGTGTCTTGATATTTGAATGGGGTCTCTTTAAACTTTTTCAAGCACTTTTACGAGGCCCTGGCTCATTCTGTCTTCATAACAGGAGTGGCACAGGTTGTGAACTATTATGTTGATATTACCCTTTCATAACTGAGAAATTCGATGGCTTGTGTCACTGATTAGCCACAGGTTCCCCCAGGATCTGTAGCAGAGCCAAGAGTAAGACAAGATTTGCTCCCTAACAAGTGGTATCTGAGCACCTGCCACGTGCCAGGTACTGTACAAGGTGGGGGCATATAGTGATCAGCTGGACTATAGGAAGCTCATAGCTGGCCCAGGAAAGCAGTGACCACACACACAGAGATCCAGGCGGGCCCAGCCCTGGGCTTCTCCGGTCCTCACCTGACCCTGACCTTTCATCCCTGGCTTGGCTTCTACAGGTGATCGTGTACATTGAAGATGTCAACGATGAGGCCCCAGTGTTCACACAGCAGCAGTACAGCCGCCTGGGGCTTCGCGAGACGGCGGGCATCGGCACATCAGTCATTGTTGTCCAAGCCACGGACCGAGACACTGGTGAGTCCGGCAGGAGGAAACCAGAGAGTCCATTCCCTAGAGTGACCTGCCCCAGCTCATCCCTCCCTCTCCTGCAGGGTTGTCATCCTTGGGATGCCTCGGGCTCCCCCATTCAGTGGCTTCCAGGCTGGAGAGTGGCTCCTGGCACAGTCTTGGTGGCGTCCCCACCAGATTCTCAGTCTTGGGAGGTCTGGAGTCAAGGAGAGTTGTCCCAGCCTCTGGGTGGAGAGAGGAGAGGTCACAGCTTGGGAAGTCTAGATTTGTCACCTCAGGTCCTGGCAGCTCCCAGCCGCCTGGCTAGGGACTAGGCAGATGTTGGGGAAGGTAAAGGATTTGTCTGAAAGCTGGCTGAGGGCTACTCAGCCAGCCAGCCGCAGCTCACGGCCTGGCACACAAACATTTGACAAAGGGCAGTGTCCTGTTCTACAGGGCAGTGGATGTCCCTGAAGGCAGCCCGGACCTCTCCAAAGGCTCCGAGCCCTAGAGGTAGCCACAGTCAGCAGTGCCACATGAAGGAAAAAGGTGGCCAGCCTAGGTCATGGGGCCTGGCTAGATGGGCCTATGCCCCTGGCCAGGGATATGGCCAGAGAAGACCTCTGTCCTGGGCAACCTAAACTGCTCCTAGTTTCCCAGCTCCTGCCCTTCCTTCATGTCAGCTGCTCTGGTGGCTCCCAACCCAGCTCCTGTCGGTATCCCCAGCTCACCTGGGGCACAGGATGGGATAGAGGGAGAAATAGGCCAGACAACTCCAAGGTGATTGTTCTCCCTTACATGGCACATTTATGCAGTCCAGGTCCTATACGCTGCTGTGGACCAATGGTTCCTGGCCTTTTCTGGGCCAGGTATCTGTTTGAGAAACTAGTGAAAGCTATGGATCCCTCCCCAGAAAAAAACGCATGTCCATTCAGAGTTTTGCAAATAATTCCAAAGGAGTCTGGGATTGCCTGAGTGGTTTTATAACCATTCTCTTTGAAGTATGTGGACTGCACCTAAGGAATCCCAACTCTAGCTTCTGGTTGAGGGATGTATTCCAAAGCACAGGAATTTGGGGTGGAGGGAGTCTGGAGAAAAGAGGAAGGTAACCCTGACACTGGAACCCTTCAGCCAGAGGGAGCAAATGAAGGCATAGCCACCCCCAAAGATGCTGCACCATCTAAACTTTCTAGATCAAAGCCCCCACTATAAGAGATCCCTAATTTCCCCACCCTCTCTTTGTCCAAATACCCAAGAGAAGTGCTTGAGCTTGAATTTTAAGGTTCCAGGCATAGAACCACCGCCTCATGTCAAGGACAGGCCCCAGAGGAGGTCAACAGAGTGTGCTGGACTTGCTGTCCACATAGCCCTTGACCCTGTCCTCTGTACTGTCCCTCGGGACAACCTGGTCCACAGGAGTGGGGGAGGGGTGGTGTATACTGGGTGGACCAGTCAAGGCCCCTCACCCTGTCCCTCTGGGACAGCAGGGGGAGCACTGGGGCAGTTTGGAAAGCCCCAGGCAGCCCACTCCGACTGGGACTGCCGAGCCCCTTGTGTCCTCCTGCAGGGGATGGTGGTCTGGTGAACTACCGCATCCTGTCAGGCGCGGAGGGCAAGTTCGAGATTGATGAGAGCACAGGGCTTATTATCACCGTGGATTACCTGGACTATGAGACCAAGACCAGCTACCTGATGAACGTATCCGCCACTGACCAGGCACCCCCCTTCAACCAGGGCTTCTGCAGTGTCTACATCACTCTGCTCAACGAGCTGGACGAGGCTGTGCAATTCTCCAATGCCTCCTATGAGGCTGCCATCTTGGAGAACCTGGCGCTGGGCACCGAGATTGTGCGGGTCCAGGCCTACTCCATCGACAACCTCAACCAGATCACCTACCGCTTCGACACCTACACCAGCGCCCAGGCCAAAGCCATCTTCAAGATAGATGCCATCACGGTGAGGGAGGCTAGGGGCAAGCACAGCAAGGGCTCTACCTGGGGGCAGGCTGCTCAGTGCCTTTAAAGCTAGCCAGTATTGATCGAGTTCCTTCTATGTGCATAGCACTCTCTTCATTGTCATAAAGATAAACATCCTTGTGATGCATCAGTTGAATATTTAAGGGTAAGATAAAGATTATGCATAGGCAACCTGGTGTTTTCTTGTTATTAGACAATGAAAGCTATGCAAGTCATCATGTTTCCCTTTTTACCCTGGCTGTTAGGAAGCTCACATATAAATTTAGTGCTTTACTGCAAAAGCTAGTCTTAGGTGTCTGGTGCAGCTATGTCTTATCTACTGCCTAGATCTTACTCTTCCATCTTTGCTTTAGTGTTTTGTTTTTTTTTTTCAAATCAGAATCCCTTCTTTGAAAATAGGCAAGGTGAAAAGAAAAAGTAAATAGGCAAGGCAGTAATCACTATGATGTGCCAGGCCTTGTCCTGGGGGATACTGGGGATACAAAGATGAACAAGACCCTTCCTGGCCCTTAAAGAGTTCCTAGGCTAGGAGTAGCAGTGGGAATAATCAAGGATGCAGATCAGAGCACCCCAAGCGATGATATGAAAAGAACTGTAATAGAGATATAATGGAGCCCCTTTGGGGCCCATATAAGAGAGTGGTGGCACCTGGCTAGGGGAGAAAGAAGCCTTCATGGAAGAGGTGGTGTCCAAGTAGGATTGGGAGAGAAGGAGGATTTCAACAGACAGAGCTTCACAGAGAAATTATGCCAGCAGAGGAAGTGATGTGGAGGTGGGAAAGTGGGCAGGATGCTCAGGGCTGGTGAGGAATCCAGTTTGATCAGAGCATGGGACTGCTTGGGGACAAGGTAGGTTCTGCCTGGTGTATATGATGTCACTGCCCATCTGGCCCCTTCCCTGTAGGGCGTGATCACAGTCAAGGGCCTGGTGGACCGGGAGAAAGGTGACTTCTACACCTTGACAGTGGTGGCAGATGACGGCGGCCCCAAAGTAGACTCCACTGTGGTGAGTAGATCCCTGGGTGAGAGCCCCACAGGGACAGCCCATCACTGCCCCAAGGGCCCCCAAACCCACAACTTCACCAGCCACCCAACATGCAGGCCAGGCAGTGGGTGAGGGTTTCAGTAGCCCAGGGATGGCACTGTGGCCAACCATGCCACACCTTCCCTGGCAGCCTGGACTAGGGAGGAGACCTCAGACAGGTGGGGGGCAGACCACTGCTTGGAGTGGGTGCTGGGCTGGGACTGCTAACCACCTTCTTTGCCTTTTCTCTCCCTCGGCCGCTTCCTGCCACTCTGCCTACAGAAGGTGAGTAGTCTGTGGACCAGGGCTCTCCCCTGAGCACTGTCTGTGGCCAGTGCTGGCTTGGGCTCTGCATGGTGCTGAGCCTTCCTGCCTCTCCTGGGGAGAGGGCACATGGCAGGCCAGGAGCTGGTCCCTGCTCCTTCCCAAACTCCCCAGTCCATACACTCTCACACCTGAGTCCAGGCCCCTCCTGGACATGTACCCCACATCCAGCTCTGTTCTCTCTACCCTGCATGTCCTGCCAAGCCCCTCATGGGATCCTGGGGTGAATGGTGCACTAACAAGGAGTATGTGGAACAAACAGTGGAGGAAACACTGAAGCCTTACCCAGCTCTGCTCCTCACTGGCCATGTAATGTAGGCTAGTTGCTCAACCTCTCTGCTTCCTTTTCTTGGGTCTCAAATGGGGATCATGCCAGCTGCTCTCCCTCAGAGGATGTGACAGAAATGGCAGATTGGAAGCCCTTTGTAGGAAGGGGTGATAGGAGTAGCATCTGTAAAGGGGACCCCTTGCCTCTCTCGGGATCAGGGTAAGGAGTGTGTTATAGTAAGTTGTGTGAAATGGGGCACTGGTCAGGGCCTGGGGAGTGCTGGGTAAGGGCAGCAGTGGGTACTCGGTGTGAGTCGCTGCCCTCAAGGACCCTAAGTAAAGGCACCAAGACCTTATGCATTTCGGGAAGGGTGACTGCTGAGGTCGGAGATATCAGGCAAGATTCCTAGAAGAATAAGAGAGGTGGTGACCTCAGGCTAGGGGTTGGGCCCCAGGGGCTGCTTATGGGGTGGCATCCTGCCATGATAATGAGAACTTTTAACCACGATCCAGCTTGGGCCCCAGCCGGACAGTCCTGAGGCCATCTGTAGACAACGCAGGGTTTCCAGCTCATCATCAACATTGGTTACAGTCAAATTTCTCCCCCACCGAGTCCCTTTCACCTTAGCCAAAGGGTACAGACCAACCCGGTGTCTAGGCAAAGAGCGTCCTCTGCCGACGGCTCCCTAGAAGTGCCCAGTGCCAGTGGCCCTGATTGTGGCTTGGCTGTACCCAAAAGCCTCCTCCGTCCATGGGGCCAGCCTGGGGTGAGTGAGGCTACAAGCAGCAGTGAGCCCACCCAGCTGCCCTCAGCTCCCTGGGGATCCCAGAAGGCAGCCAGTGAGCAGAGCCCCCAGGGGGCAGATGGTGAGCAGGTGCCACATGTCCTGGAGCACCCAGCTGGGGTTCCTGCCCTTCTCAGCCAGAGGATCTAAGTTTCAGAAGGCCCTCTCACTGAGCCTTAGCAGCCTCATCTGTAAAGTGGGCCCAGCTGCCCCTCACCCTTGTCCTGAGTCCAGGAGCTGAGGCCAAGGGGAGCCTGAGAAGCAGGAGGAACGCTCCTCCCGAGGCCGTAGAAGCCTTGGCCCCTTCCCCTGCTTGGGCAGGTGAGGGCATTTTAGAGTACATACTCTTGGGAGGGCCCCTGTGTTTCCACAGTCCCTCACCCTCTTCCAGGAAGCAGGACCCACCCCACTCTGTTCTGCCCTGGCTTCCTCTCAGAGGCTCCCAGGAGCCACTGCCCCAGATACACCAGCTCTGTACGCTCCAAATTTGTTGGAGGTGCTGGGGTGGAGGCAGGCTGAGGGACCTTTTAAAGGTGCCACCATTTCCTCTGTGAGGCCGGAACCCCTAAACCACAGCTCACCTACACCTGACTCCTCCCAGTCCCAGCAGCTCCGTGGCCCTGAGAGGGGTGGGGAGACAGCAGGAAGGGGGCAGGCTGGGCTGGGGGAAGGGGGGACTCTGCCGTAAGAGCTCTGAGTAACACCCTGGGGCCTTTGCCTGATGGGGGAGGTGATTTGGACCACGAGGCCCTGGGTGGGGCCACAGACCCTTAGCTAATTCCCACAGGCCTTGGTACCTGCCCTCCCTCCTCACTCACTGATGCAGACTCCCTAGTGCTGGGAGCACGTCACAAACATCATCATGATCATGATGAGAGTAGTAGCATAGAGGGAGTACCTACCATGTGCCCGACTCTGAGCTGGGCTCAGGGGACATATGGCAGGAAACCAAAGCCAGATGCAGCCTCTGCCTTCACAAACAGAAAAGACATTGATCAGATTATCACACTAGATGCCAAGAGAGAGCCTATAAAGAGATGTCAGGGAAATCGAGGAGGGTTTCCCTGAGGAAGTGACTCAAGCTGAGATCCCCAGAAGATATAGGAGTTTGCACAGCCAAGAAGGAAGAGCATTTTATGCAGAGGGAACAGCATGTGCAGAGGCCCTTTGGTAGGAGGAAGCATGGGGAGTCCATGTAAGGCCTTGACCCGAGTGACAGATTTTGGGAGGCATCAGATGATAGGGGCCTTGTTTGTTTTCACCCTGAGAACAGTATGGTAGGCATTATTATGCCCATTTCACAGGAGAGCAGACTAGGGCTCTGGGACGTCACAGAGCTCCCTGACCAAAATCCAAAATGATACATGGGCAGTTCTTAGCCAGGCCAGAAGCAGGATGGGGGCCACTTTTGTTGGCTCATTTATTCCTTCCAGCATCTTGATGCCGTAGGTGTTCTTGTTCCTACTTTCATCTGAGGAAATGGAACATCAAAGAGGTTGAGTAACTTTTGCCAAATCACAGAGCTAGTAAGTGGTGGAATCAGTCCTGCTGCAAAGCCTGGGCTCGTTGCCTACGGTCCCGACAGCTGCCTAAGATGCGGGAGCGTGTCTAGGACCAAGAAGAGGGAAGACCTGATTAGGAGAGAGGATGAAATGGAATTTTCTCTGCAATGTGGTGAGGTTCCCAAGGCTCCCCATGGGATCCTGTGCACACTAGGAGGCAGATGGGCCTGTGAGCCCTGGAGGCCCAGGCCTGGGGAAGGAGAAGATAGGGTCTGCCCTGGGAAGGGGTCAGGGGAGACCTGGCCTGGGGTTCCTAAAATCTGAGCCTCTTCTGCCCCATTTTCATCCCCTCATCAGTGAACCTAAGGGGTACCTGTGGCCGTCCATGAGCTGGAGGCCTTCTCTCCAGGCTTACCATCCAGACCCTGCAGCAGAAGCCCAAGCTACAGACACAAACCAACGTGCTCTTCACATGCAGCTTGCATGTTCCCTCTTTATCTGGTAGTTGGAAATTTCCCTCCCTTCCCCATCTGCCCTCTCCCTGCTGGGACCACCAAGCCACCTCATGGCTCCCTCCTGCTCCTGAGCCCTATTTCCTTCCCTCTAATCCAGAGGTGTGGACAAAGTGGCTTTCGGGCAATATCTGGCTGCCAGATGTGTTTTAACTGGCCTGCACATGATTTTTTTTTAAGTTTTATTAATCAACACCTAATTCCACATAAAAATCTGGATTCCTAATTCCTTTTGAAAACCTGGAAGCTAGGCCAATGCCATGCTGGCACTCCCTCCCCAATTTGGAGCTGAGTAGCCTCTGTTCCCTTTAGCCAGGGCCCGTGCCTTCTGGCTCTCCAAATCCCCACCACCTCTGTGTCCCCCCTCCACAGCCCCCCAGCATTTGAGTGTGTGCAGCCCTCCCCCACTAGACTCCCAGAAGTAATGTGTTTGGGCCTCCGAGTAAAATCAGGATTAGCCTAGGTGGGCTCTGAAAGCTTGCTGACCTTCTGGAATGGATTGGAGGTCTGGTCCCCACCGGGCCCATGGTGAGACCCTGTGATTGGGGCCAGGGAGGGGAAGGATGTGGGAGTTCTCTGGCCATGTTCATCCCCAGGTCTACATCACTGTCCTGGACGAGAATGACAATAGTCCCCGGTTCGACTTCACATCTGACTCAGCGGTCAGCGTGCCCGAGGACTACCCTGTGGGCCAGCACGTGGCCACCGTCAAGGCCCGGGACCCCGACGCCGGCAGCAATGGGCAGGTGGGCACCAGGTGAAATAATCCAAAACTGGCCTGTCAGGAGGGGATTCCCTCAGCCCCTCAGCTGGAGGGGGCCTCCCAAGCCGTCCCTGTCACTGAGCAGGAAGCAGGGTCCCCCAGGCTCTGCCTGGTCCTGAGCAGGACAGCCTGGCCCTCACCACAGTCCGTGGTCTGGGAAAGGAGGCAGAGCTGTTCAAGCTGTCAGCCCTGCCTGGGTCCAGGGAGCACAGAGCTGAAGGCTGGCCAGAGTCATTCCCCACAGCGAGCTGAACCCAGTGGGGGTTTAGCTTTCCCAGTGAATCCTGGGTCACCTCATCCACAAACCACACAGCATCTCACCTTCTGTGCCATCCTTGGGCAGCCCTCCCCATGCTCCTCTGCACCCCTGCTTCTCAGGCTCTCTACCTGTCCCACAGCAGGAAGTGCTCCCCAACCCTGCAGGTTTGGGCCTCCCCCCGAGCACGAGGAAGAGGAGTGACAGATGTTTCAGTCTTCACACCACTTTGACCTAGGCTACAAATTGGGTTGTGTTTGAGGAGGTTTCCACCTTTATTTAAATGTTTGCACACCTCTAGGGGGGCTGAGGGATGCTGGCTCTGGAGTCAGAAGCCTGTGGGTTCAAATCCTTGTTCTCTTGGGCACTTACAAGCTGTGTAACCTCGCCAGTGGTTTCGCTGTCCGCAGCCTCCTCTCTGAGCTGAAGAGAGTGGCTCCCTGTGACAGGGTTGTTGTGAGAGCCCAATAGAGTCCTTGTAACAGCAGGGCTGAGCCTGCTCCTCTGCTAGGGGGTTCAGTGCTTCCCCACCCCTGGCCCTGGGAAACTTCATGTGTTGGGACTCACCCGGCCTCCTGGCCCCAGGCCAGTGTGCTCACATCCCCCCACCACCCAGGAGCCTGTCACAGACCCTGCATCACATCAGTGGACCCACTACCCCCATTTTGAGGGTTGTAACCACTTCTGCCTAAAACACATTCTTCTCAGACATCTTTGCTGAGCAGAAGGCCCAGGTGGGCAGAGGAGCGCCCCTTGTCCCGTCCTCTACACCTCCTCACTCGTCACACCCTCTCCCCCTGACAGGTGGTCTTCTCCCTGGCTTCTGGCAACATCGCTGGGGCCTTTGAGATCATCACCACCAATGACTCCATTGGTGAAGTGTTTGTGGCCAGACTGCTGGACAGAGAAGAGCTGGACCACTATATCCTCAAGGTGGGAACCAGCCCCCCTCCATCTAGAGGCAACTCAGCCTATCAGCACACCCTGGCAGTCAGCTTGCTGCTGACACCAAGGGCTGTGGGGCAGACAGCACTCCTAAGGGCCAAGAGCTCGAGTGAGGCTGACCTGGGAAAGGGCATCCTGGGAGGAGGGGTCTCTGGACCCAGGGCAGGAAACACGGGAGGTGTCTGTCTCTGCTGTAAGAGTGAGGAGAGAAAGACTGCCAGCTGATAAGAGCCCTGGCTGTTGCACACAGACACTGTGTGACCTTGAGCAAGTTGTTTACCCTGGGCCTTAGTTTCCCCCACACCATGCATGGGGCGGGAAAATCTCTGCCGAGGTGAGAAATACGTACAAGTAAGGAATCATGAAGGCCGCCATTACTGCTGAGTTGCTGTGGCTGCCATATTTCCTAAGGAGTCTCTGGGGTCCCCAGGGCCATGCTTCTGCAGGAGTCTGAGCTCTCAAGCACTTTCTGCTGTCTTGTAGGCATCTGGGAACCAGCAAGTCTCCTCAGGACAGACTCAGGCTATGCTAGGACTCTAGATCATTACTGAAAATATTATTTGAGACTATTTCTCTGTTTGCCAGAGACCAGATCTGAATACATGGAACAGAGGCTTTGAAGCTACAGGCAGGAGCCCTGGGTCTGGTTGCAGGCCCCCAAGGTCATAGTCAGGAGGTAAAAACTGGGCATATCAGAGTTAGATTGCAAAGGAGGGTCCCCAGTTAGATAAAAATTGGGCAACAGTGGTTTGCAGCGTAGGACAAATGGTGAAAGCCTTGGGGAGGGCTCAAGGCTAGCGGCCACCCAGGGGGCAGGGATGGGCCAGTGAGTCCCTCTGCCCTCCCTTTCCTCCACACTGAGCAGACAGCACATTTGGACTCCATGTTCCTGATCCCCCCCTCACCCTTGGCCCTGATTCCAGTCATCCCCTCCTCACAGGTTGTGGCATCTGACCGTGGCACCCCTCCACGGAAGAAGGACCACATCCTGCAGGTGACCATCCTAGACATCAATGACAACCCTCCAGTGATCGAGATCCCCTTTGGATACAACGTCAGCGTCAATGAGGTGAGGGCAGCTCTGGCGCCCATACAGCTGAACGTCCAGGGTGGACAGTGGGTGTGAGCTGACCACGAAGCACCCGTTTGAATGTCTGCCTACAGAGGAAAGCTCTTCATGGTTCAGATGAAGAGGAGAGGAAAGGAGAGGGGATAAAGAAAGTAGCCTTTCACCACCAACAGGGACCTGTTCACCCTGAGAGAGCTGCTTTTAAATAAAATAGCTCACGCATTTTTCAGTCCTAAGATTGAGCCACTCTGGTAGAATTTTTGTCCAGACCCTGCTGGGTATCACTCTAGGCTGGACGTTCATGAAGGCAGGTTGACACAGGGCTGTAGAGTCCTCCCTGGATTCACACCATGGCTCTGCCACTGACTGGCTGTGTGACTCACACACGTTCCTCCCCTGCAGGTCAGTTTTCTCATCCGTAAATGGGGAGGACCTAACCTGTAGGGTTATAGAGAGGATTTGATGAGTTAACTCGGACACGGTGCCCATAGAATGTTCACCACGATGATCTTTATCTTCCTTATCATGGACCCAGGATAGAGCAGAGCTTTCCAGAGGCAGGTGCAACCCTTGGGCACTCAAGAGCAGGTGCTAGACTTTGCCCTAAAGGCCTTGAATCCAGAATGACCACCTTTCTGCTCTCCCCTCAGAACGTGGGTGGGGGTACCACTGTGGTCCAGGTGAAAGCCACCGACCGTGACATTGGAATCAACAGTGTCCTGTCCTACTACATTACCGAGGGCAACAAGGACATGACCTTTCGCATGGATCGCATCAGCGGTGAGATCACCACGCGGCCTGCCCCGCCCGACCGCGAGCGGCAGAGCTTCTACCACCTGCTAGTCACCGTGGAGGATGAGGGCACCCCTACCCTGTCGGTGAGTGATGGGGTGGCCACAGGGAGGGGAGGTGGAGGAGGGCAGCTCCGCCTTCTATGTGAGGGGGACAGGATGGATGGGAATGGAATGCCATGCATGGGTGAGTCCTCGACGACTTTTGTTGCACCTTGAGTCCATCAGCTATGCGTATTTATGGGGGGCTGGTGTGTGCCAAGCTAGGGTGTTGGTTCATCTGCCTCTGTGGCCACTCAGAGTCTATTTTGGCCTCTGTGCTCACCCAGGGCAGCTCTGTAGGATGGTCCAGATTGAGCCTGTGCTTTGGGGTCTGGCCAACCCTCACTCCACTTGCCAAGCTGGGTACCTGTGGGGCCGCGCTAACCCACATGGTGGTTCGTCTGTTCCAAATGGGAAAAGGTGCCCTCTGGCCTCTTCCCCTACATCGTATCGGTGTGATGCTCTGTGGTAACATGTCAGGGTTGGAAGGGGCTGATGTCTGTGGTCCAGTCTGATTCTTGCGTGGGTGAGGCCACTGCCCAAAGCAATGTGCAAGGTCAGTAAGTTTGGAAAAGGAGATAGGGCCTGCGGGGCTGGACGGTGACGTCGTTTGGGGCCATTGGCTGAGGTGGGATGATTTCTACTGTGAGCTGACTGCATGATCACGAGCAAGTCAGAACCTTTCCAAATACTGGCGTTGTCATCTATAAAAGAGAGATAAGATCTCCTGCAGAGGTGGTGCTTGGGGAATTGAATTAGCTCATGTCTGTGGAAGCGCTTGGTAATCCATGAGGAGGAGGACTGTATCAGCTATCACCACCATAATCCTGCTTTACAAACCAAACTGACCAGAGAGACCTAAAACAGCTGTTGACTTAGCTCCAATTCTGCAGGCTGGCAATGGGGACCTGGCTTAGCTGGGCGGTTCTTCTGCTGTCCACTGGGCTCCCACATGTGTGGGTAGCTATGTGTCAGTTGGCTGGCTGTTCTTTTGGGGGTCAGCTGCCTGTCAGCTAGAATGACAGGGCAACTGGGCCACCTCTCCTATCCCGAAGGCTAGCCAGTGCTGGTTCATATGGAGCCAGAAAGGGTCCCGGAGAGAGAGCAGGAGCAGGCAAGGCCTCTCGAGGCCCAGGCTTGGGCCCAGAACAAGGTTACTTCTGCCACATTCTGTTTGCCAAAGCAAGTCACAAGGCCAGCCCAGGTTGGAGACGTAGGGGAATAAACTCTATCTTTTGAAGGACTGAACTGCAAAGTTACATTGCAGAGTGTAGATATAGGGAGGTGTGAGGATTGGGGACATTTTTGTAATCTGTCTGCCCTAGGGCCCCTGATAGTAAATGAGGCCTCAACTCTGTCCCTCTGTCCCCAGAAGGTGATTCTGTTGGACCCCTCTCTTTTGACAATAGTATTGTGGACTGTGGGGTTGGAGCAGGTCTGAACTGGGCTCTTTATCTAGCGTGTCTCTGGGGAGGATGGTGGACCCACATTCTAAAGAGCCCAGGATAATACTGTCACTTCAGCCAATCACACAAGTGGGCCAGAGACACACTAACAGGGGAGGACAGGCAGGGGGGTATCATTTATTGTACTGACATGGAGGGACTCAGTTGTGACATAACCCCTCCTTACCTGCACCTAGCTTCAGGGTGAATCATCTTCTTGGTCAGCTCCCCAATAGCATTTATAGATGTGTTTGGCTACAAATAAAAAACTTAACTATGGAGACATAAATAAATTAGAATGCATTTTTCTCACATAACAAAAATTCCACAGAATTACAAATGCTAATTTCACACTCAGTGATGTCAGAGCTAATGTTTCTTGGCCTTTCCCTCATGGTTGCAAGATGGCTGCTATAGCTCCAGCCATCATGTTGGCATTCAAGGCAGGAAATGACAAAAAAACAAAGAGCAATGCACGCCACTTCTGCCCTTTTATCAGGAAAGTAAAAAGTTTTCTAGAACTATTCTCCAGAGTTCTGATTGTGCCTCATTGGCCGGAAGAGGTTCACATGGGTACTCTGGAACAAAGGAGGTTGGAAAAAAAATGAGGGACAGGATTGTCAGAATTGGCTTATTATCTGGGGACCAGATATATCACTGTCTCAAACAAAATCAGAGCTCTGCTAGTGAGGAAGAAGTGGAGAATAGATTTTGAGTGAGTGACTGATAGCATTTGCCATGCTGCTCTTCCTCATCCTGACCTAGGCCAGTGAACACACCACTCTCACCCCACTCCCCACACTTCCCCACACCCAGAAGTCCTAGAGTTTCCCAAAGAGGCAGTTGGTGAGACCCATAATATTCTAAGACTCTGAGTTTTGGAGGCAACATCTGGCTTCCTTTTGGTTTCCAGAAGAAACAAGAATTAGAGAAATGTGAAATCACCCTAGCCACATTTAACCACCCAGAATGGGTGGGCCACTCCCCAAGCAGTCCCTGCAGAACTTGGGATGGGTCCCCATAGCTAGAAAGAATTTTCATCTATAGACCCAACCCCCTGTAGGGATCCAGCCTAGACTGGTGGAGACCCATGAGCATTGCCTCCTCACATGTGGGCCCCTGACATTCTGGCCCTCCTGGAGGCAGGTCTCGGCCTATACCAGCTCCCTGGTAGGGGTGTGGGAAGTTGGGTGGTAAGAAATGCAGTCTCCTTTTGTCTACGTTCCTCATCCTGGTCATCACCATCTCTTCTACCAGAAAACACCTTCATGACCAGGATCAGGGATGAGGTTCTCTGAGGCCATCACCGGGGGATTATGCATATGGCTCCTGGGCTGGAATACCATAGTACAGACAAACAGTGTCAGGTACCAGCTGGCAAAACATTGATAGGAGAAAAATTTTCAGTCAAAAAGAATCTATCCCTTCCATTTTTTTCCTGCTTCTTCAGGTTGGGGGAAAATATCGCTTTCATTTAATTTTTGTTAGGGACACCAGAGTGAAGAACTACAGTGACCACAGGAGCATTGTTCTGAAGGTAGCACTGGACCGTATTTGTTCATTTATTCATTTTTTCATTCATTCATTCAGCCAGTGTTCCCTGAATGCCCACTGTGTGCCAGAACCCAGAGACACAAAGATGAAGGAGGCTGTGTGGGCCCTGCCATGAATTGAAGTGCAGTTGATAAGGGAGGCCATGAGGACATCCATGTGTGGGGCCAAGGTGTGGATGGGGCACTGAGAAGGCCTTGAGGAAGGCTTCCTGGGGCAGGTGACACCTGGGCTGTATCGTCAGTCAGTCACAGTTAGCGCAGCAAAGGGAAAAGCATGTTCTGGATCCAGGCATCAGCCTGAACAAAGGCCTAAGAGCAAGTTATAATCCAGGGTGGGTCCAGGGAGCCACAGGTGGTCCAGACCCATGGCAGCATTCGGGGCTCAGAGCAGGGCTCTCTGTCTACGTATCCTCCCCACGACATGGCTGGCTGGGGCAGATCCCAAGGGTGAGTCCTTTCTCAAGCACCCCTTCTACTCCCTCCCAGCCCAGCTAAGCCAGAGTAGGGATGGGGCAGAAGCTAGCAAGCAAGGGCCCTCCACTCTGAAGATTTGCTTCCACTGACCAGACTGTCACCTCTAAACAGTGAAGCCGCCTAGGGTCATGTGTGCCCTCAAGCCAAAGGTGACCAGAGGAGGGGCCTTCTCTGCTATTGGGCAGATTTCACTGGATGAGTGTTTGAGGAAGTAGGACCATTCCAGCCCCTTCCAGCCAAAGCCCCAAGAAGCATCAGACCAGCCACTCTGAGGTTCCAGGAGAGGTCCCCATGGTCTAAGAGGGGTGTATATATCTGTCTAGAGATACCTAGCAGACCTACACCTACAGTTATCCACCTGGTTCAAGCCAGCCCTCACCGGCACAGGACCAAACTTCCTGTAGGACAAGGGCAAGTAAGAGTCATTCACTCATTCACTCATTCATTCATTCAACACTAAATATGCACCAGACCTGTGCTAGAGGCTAGGAAGTCAGAGATGAGTTGGATACAGTTCTGCCCTCAAGGTGCCTATGGTTAGTGGGGAAATGGACACTTAATAGAGAGCTGACACTCTGCAATGTGCTAGGAGCTCAGAGCCAGGAGCCAGGGGAGGTTCTGGACAAGGCATTTGCATCCATGTCTTAAAGGATGAGGCTTTCTAAGCAGAGGGATGAGATTCACTGCCAAGTCTCCCCAAAACCAAGAGAAATCCTGTATCTGAGCCCTGCCATCTCTTCTTTTCTCCCTGGGCTTCCCTCCTTCCCCCCAGTTTCCTGAGAGCCTGACATTCCTGCAGTCGGCCTGAGCTGTCCCCACCCAGCTCTCAGCCTCTATCACCCAGAGCTAGGAACAGCTGTGCTGCAAGGGGCATCCGGGCCAGCCCAGGCCTGTCACACAATGGTGTGCCACCCAGCAGGGGAAGTCATTGTACAGCCTCGGCCCTCTGCCTAGCTCCAGGCCTCAGGCAGGAAGGCCAGGCTTGGGGGAGGGGTCTACGTGGCAGGCAGAGAGGGCCCTGTAAGAGGAAGGGCTGGGCCCCAGGAGGAAGGACGGAAGGCAACTGGGAGGTCAGGCGCTGAGCCCCAGCTGCAGGGGGATGGGGAGAAGGAGGGCCTAAGTAGGCCTCTCTGCCATACAAATCACAGGCAGCAGGTTAGACAGCCCAGATCACCAAGCCTGGATTCTCAGGCTGGTGGATTCTGCAGAAGACACCTGTCCAGGCAGAAAGACAAAAAATCTCCCACCACCCACTTCCAGTACAAGAGTTACCAGCAACAGCCTCCTGAAAGTCTGTGAGCAGAGGATGCTGCTCTTGGAAGCTCATCTCATAATTTTAGGGCTGAGGGCTCTTATGTTGATTAAAGCTGGACCCTGCTGCTGTTTGTGAAGGCTGCTTCCCCTGGCTTCAGCTCAGGAACCCCCAGCCTGGCCCCCTCCCTGTGCTGCACGCCAAGTAAGCCGACCTCCTCTGGCCCAGCATGATTAAATTCAGGCCCTTCCGGTAGCCCTGCTTCTTGAGAATGTTCTGCAGCTGCTCAAATGCTACACATGCAACTGGCTTGGTTCCTCCAAGAGACCCTGGGGCTCTGTGGGTAGATAAGTTTCTCCCTTCCCCATCCCCTCTTGCAAGCAAGCTGGGTACGTGGGCCCCCATGCCCACCAGGAGTCATGTGGCTTCAGGGCTGCCAGGCAGAAAGGGGAGTGAAAAGACTGATGTGGAAGGAGCAGAGCCTCCGCTTGTGGGCTTGTGGGCACAGGTTCATCCCCCAGGGCCCTGGTATGTACTGTTAGCAATTCCAAGTCCTGGCCTGTAATGCCACTCGCTTCAGTGAAGAGGAAGGAGCACAGGCCTGGGAAGC
Source organism: Camelus dromedarius (assembly GCF_036321535.1). Taxonomy (NCBI): domain Eukaryota; kingdom Metazoa; phylum Chordata; class Mammalia; order Artiodactyla; family Camelidae; genus Camelus; species Camelus dromedarius. The sequence continues at coordinate 32,325,669 of NC_087443.1, read as the reverse complement.
AGGAGACCCAGGCTTTAGTCCCAGTTCCACATTCACTTGTGGCAAGATAAAAACCTTTTCAAACTTGTTTCCCTATAGGTTAAATGGAGACAGTATAACCTCCTGGGGTTTCCAGGAAGGAGGAGATCAAAGAAGTAATAACACACATGACAGTGTTTTGGAAAGCACAGAGTATAGAAGAGGCAAAGATGTGGAACACATACTGCCCTTCCCTGTCCTACACCCAAGACAGACATTGCTAGCTGATGTCAGCACTGTCTCATTAGGCTATACTGATACTTCAGAATCCCTCTTAACACACATTCCAGGGAGATATATACTAACAGACCAGAACTGTAAAACAAAATGAAACCTCTGCCCCTTGGCCTGCAAGAACTCAGGGCATTACTGCTGTTGAGGAGATCCCACCATGCCCAGACAACGCTGCTGGGAACTAGAGCTCGTTGAAAGTCAGAGGTGGCCCTGCCGATTGTGAGTGGTCCAGAGAACAGAACCCTGGCATCCTAGTTTGATCCATCACCCATGGTGTTATGCATCCGTTGTCAACTTTGCAACCCAGTCCAAAGGGCAGGTTGTTATTGGACCCCCACCCTAGAACCCACAGAATAGTTAGGTAGACACAGGGTCCATGCAGAAGGGACCATGCAAAGCGGGTACAGTGAATGCCCAGTGAAGAGGCTAGGTGGTCAGTGCTCTCAGTGGGCTGGGACAAACGCTCATGTGGGCTGTGTGAGTGCTGGCTTCTCAAGAGGACTTTGCACCTAGCATCCTGGCTGGCAACCCCAGTTCCTCTTTCTGCCACTGTTGTTCTCTTTGAGTTCCCTGAGCAAATCTTAGCCCAACCTCCAGCATAGTCAGGCCAGCCCTGGAGAGCTCTAGCTGACACCCAGGAAGGCCTCTTCCAGGAGGCAGGGTGACAGTGCCCACGCTGGGGTGGAAGGTGACAGGGCCCCTGCAGCCTCCAACCCCACCACGTCCTCCCAGTGCCCCCGCCACAGAGCACACCCTGAAGAAGGGGAGGCACTAGCCCCTCTGTCCCAGGATGCTGGTATAGGTGGGAGCTCTGGCCAGGTAGCAGTGAGAGCAGCCCCAGGGCTGGTCTTTTGAGAAGCAGGCCCCGGTGTTCCTGCACACCTGCCCTAGTGCCCATCCCCACAGACCCCCAGGCAGGGCCAGCCTGATCCAACAGCAGCATCTCCACAGGCCTCTGCGGTGTGTTTTCAGAGAGTGTCAATTCCATTCTCTTAGCCTCTCCCTTTGTGGGAATAAAGGCAGGAGGCCTTTATTAAATGTGAACATCAGGAGATCCATCACAGGTCCCCCAATTCCTGATACATCTCTTAACGATGACTTAGTGCTTTAAAGCACGAATTTCCCTCCCAGGGCTGCAGATGGTGCCATGATCCATGTTTCCTGCCTCAGTCCCACCCTGCGCAGAGGCCAAAGTGCTAGCGGCCCCGGGGCTCCCCCCAGCCCCCGGGAGGCAAGCACCCCGTACTTGCTGCTCTCCTCTGATCCAGGCACCTCGGTCGGCAAGCGCTGAACTAGGGCCTGTAGGGCTCAGCCACCAGGGCTGGCATCTGCAGAGGCACTGCCAGCCCAGGGCTAGCACGGAGGGACACCTTGGCAACCTGCCTCTCCCTGCCATGTCAGGGAGGGCACTTTGTCATGGATAAAGATGGAGCCTGGAGCTCAGAGTAAATTTTACTGAAAACAGGAAACCACGAAGCCGAGGTGCATTCACTAGTAAAGATCCAGAGACAAGAGCTTGAGGCCATGCAGGAGGAAGCTGGGGAGGAAATGTGGTGGCTTTCTGCTCTGGGGCCTCCTCCCTCTCTCTATACAGAGGCAGCTGGGCCTGGGGTATGGCAGCCAGATTCTTAGAAGTTGTCTCTGTCTTGAGGTCAGAAGCTGGGGCCTGGGCCAGTGTAGCCTCCCCATTGCACAGGAACACTCTTTCTGGTCTGTGGGCATGTCCTGCAAGCCTGGGTGGAGCCTGGCCCTGACCCAAGCAGGTGTCACCCTCCCCATCCCTGCCCACTAGGCCCCCACAAGCTGTGAGAACAGCACCCTCTTTCTGTGACAGCTGGCACTGAGTGTCCACGGCAGCCGGTGAGAATAGAAGAGTGGACCCCCTGGAACAAAGCAGGAGCCAGGGTTCAGGGTTCTGGCCGCTGGAGGTGTCAGTGTGGTCTTGTGGCCAGAGGCCCACACTCACCCTCTCCTCAAGGCCCCCAGGCACAGCAGGAGGCCCACACTGGCCTACAGCCTTGGGCCTGAGAAGGGAGCTTGGAAGCAATGTCACGCAGCCGGGGGACTCCTGGGCTTCAGCTGCAGGCCCTGGTTGTCAGCCCCAGGCCCAGCTCAGCAGAGCCAGCATAGGCAGCTGGCAGATGAAACGCCCAGTTGAAAAGATGTCCCCCGCAGTGCGGTGCCCTGGGGTCCTGCCCAGCTCCAACACGTCCCCCCAGGCCCCACCTCCCGTTTTCACCCCAGAGTGTACAGAGATACTCCTCTCTGTGCTTTAAAACCCTTTAATCAAAATTCCACAAAGGACTCCCTTCATATATGTGTATAAAACAAACCCAGGTCATGCCCTGAAGCAGGAGATGGGAGGAGAGCAGACACAAGCCTTTCTATGGACGTGCCCTCTCCTCCCACCTGACAGGGTCACTCTGCAGTGAAGGCTCAGCACTGACTGAATGGAGAGGACTAAAGACTGGGGGGGGGGGGGGTCGGGGAGGAGGGCTCCCTAGGCCTCAGGCACCTCGGAAGCAGAGCAGGGATTGAACAGTCCCTTACAATCCATCCACAGGGTTGGGACTGCTGCCCACGTAGTTGTTAATAGCATGCCCTCTTCCTCCTCAAAAGTGTCACAGTTCGGGCAGTACATTATGTGGTCACCATCTCTCTTGACTACATGGAAGAGGGGAGGTGGAGCCCTCTCTCTTACCTTCCCAGCAGGCCCCACTGGCTTGCCCTCACCCCCATCTGCGGTGAGTAGTGCAACCTCTAGCCTGGTTCCCATTGCCCAAGATGCCAGTTGGCTCACAGTGACCACCGTGCCCCAGTGTGTACTTCCTGTTTGGAGGCCTCTGGCCAATGGGCTCTGGGGACCAGAGTGCAGGCGGTGAGAGCCCCAGATTTGCTTAACCTGTTGACAGATCCTCAGAGAGTTTGCTGGTAGGAGGCAGCTGGGGAAGGCTCCCATGGCCTGGGGCCAGGCAGGCCCAGCCCCAGAGCCCCATGGTTACAAAGAGTGGGTCTGACAGATGCACAGCCCCAGGCAAGGTGGGAGAGCTGGTCTGCCACAGTTGGGAGGAGTCTCTCCACATCCTGTCCTGTGTCTCTTGCCTGGGAGGATAGCACTGGGAGGTCTACCCGGAGCCCAACTATGCTGTCCGGTCCCAAGGCTCATGTCCCAGGGAGAGAAGCCGCCACAGAGCTGGCAATTCTGGGATGTAGGTCATTTAGCACAGTAGCTGGTGAATTTCCAGTCTCTGGAGTGGGATCTCAGCACCCCAGCATCCTTGAGACAGGAGTTGAGCAATCCAACACCTCCCTTCTGTTGTGTAGTATCCAGAGGGGTTGAGGGCCTGGCCATCAGGGGAATCTCAGAGTCTAGGCTTAGAGCAAGAAGGAAGAAACCAGGGCCAAGGCCAAGGGACCACTCAGAGGGCCAGCCCTGCCTTAAATGCACCTGCCCGAGGCCCAGCTACAACGGCCCACTGGCCCCCAGCTGGTCTAGATGGCCTCAGAGTTTGGGGAGTCAGGAACAGGGTCTGCAAAATAAAGGAGAAGCAGAGTGAAGGGGGGAGTTCCTCTGTCCTTCATCCCCCAACCCCACACCATGAGCTGTGAGGACTTCCCAGGAAGGGTAGGGAGTGAAGCTCCTGCCCTGCAGGCCATGGAGAGGTCATGACCTTGCAAGCCATCATGCTGTGAAGGGGGAAGAAGCACCAACCTAGGGAGGGGAAGAAGACATCCCCAGGGCCTGGCGGAGACAGAGGAGTGTTGGGTTCGGAGAGCAGGTGCCGCCCAGACTCAGAAGGCTGCCGCTGGGCCACGTAGGACAGTGGGGGCCTGGGTTTGGCCTCCGGCATCCTCTGGGAGGGTGGAGAGATCTCAAAGCCAGGATTTTCAATTCCTTGAATGTTGCTGCTGGAAAATCAGAATTGAAGGTTATCTGTGCTGCATGGGACTTGACCTCCGCCCTCCCCACCAGCCCCACTTCTCTGCTCCCTTCTCACCAGCCTTCCCACCCAAGCCATAGCAGGAAGGGAGGATCTGGGACCAGAGAGAAAGGCCATGGGCTGCACTCTCCCACCTGAGCTGAGGGCATGTGACCCTTTTTTTTTTTTTTTTTTTCGTAGGGAAAAGTGTATTTGCTAGACTTTCATGACCTATCCTGATTTTAAATCTAGAAATAAGAGCATGATTTATATTAGGTAACAAGCATCGGTGAATTTTACAAAAGGGTGATCACATAAGGGGCTTGCTTGTTCTCAGTGTTCAGGAGACACACTGCAAAACCTCTCCGGGCATCTCGGGCGTTTTCAGATGCTCCACCAGGGAAGTCAGATTTCTGTTACTACATATGTTAAATGTGGGGATAAGGCGCTATGAAGTGGCTGCCCATCGCAGAAACAGGGTTCATGTAGGGTTTCAGAGGACATGCTCAACATGAGTCGTAGCACAGCCCCAGCCGGCCCACTGCACCCCCTTGACCCTTCTCTCAGTGCAGTTCTTCACCTAGCTCCACCCTGTGGTCTGACCATCTGCCCCAGGCCCAGGCAGGAAGCCCAAGGCCAGGCACTCCAGGACACTGGCCTCAGGAATCTGGGGACAAGTCTCTCTTTGGTCAGTAGAGTTAATAGCATTAGGACTGGATGTCCCCACAGCTTGTCTAGAGCTGAAGGGGAGGCATTCTCTTCCCCTCTTCCTGCTTGGGAGTAGGACGTCTGAGGACCCTTCCCACTTTGAGATTCTAGCAGGACTGGTAGCAGGACTTCCTGTGACCTGTCTTGAAACACCCTTTCAAACACCCAGGGGAGCTCTGAATCTGGCATTGCAGGTACTGGGGCCAAGTTCCTAAGTGTGGCTCATTCCCAAGCATCCCCTGCGTGCTAGGCTTCCTGCCAGCTTCCTGCCCAGAGTGCACCCACACACGTTCCCTGTCTGTTCCATCCCCAACCTGCCACCCTGCTCTGAGTCCCAGTCAGCCTCTGCCTTTGTGGTTTGCAGTGGCCTGACAGCTTTCTCCTTGGGGCACTCTGCCGAGAGGGGCCACAACTCCAGGTGTGCTGGCCTCCTTTGCATGTTTCAGTGTCTGTTTGGGCTCAGCTGCTTCCCCCCGACTCCCCCACGCCAGCCTGGCTGACCACTGAGGCCCAGAGGTGGGTGCGTTGCTCATCCAGGCAGTGTTGGAGCTCAGCCTGCTGGGTGGGGAGTGGCAGGGAGAACAGCCCATCGGCACAGATGTGTCAGCCTCAGTGGCAGATGGCAAATGCCTTCTAACCAGTTGTGCCAGGCAGCTAAACAGGGGCCCTACTGCAGAGAACTATCTCTTTCCTGACAGCTGGTCCAGGGCCCAGGAAGGATCAGGAGGCCATATCTGTGTTCTCAGCCCTAACCAGTGACCACGGAGAAGAGGAGAAAAGATCCTGGTGAAGGCAGGAGAGTAGATCTGTCCTGACTAATAGCTCCTCCTCCCCCTTATGCATTAACTGCTGCATAAATAGTTCGGATGTAGACGCTGACCTACAAAGACAGCAGTCCAGGGAGAGGCAAGAAAAGAGAGAGCCTGCCAAGCCTTGAGTCAGGGTGGGGGCAGCTGTGGGAAGTGTTCTTGGGAAGGTCTCCAGGGCCTTACCTGTCCATCCGCACCAGCTCCTGGGCACCTAAGGACAGACAGACAGAGAAGCTAGTCAGAAAGAGAAGGCTTCCCCAGACAGTATAGCTGCCCTCACTGGCCGATGCCCCTGGGGGAGCAGGAGCAAGCCCGGGCAGGGCCGTGCTCAGTCCCGGATCCTACTTCCATTGGCTCAGGAAGCCCGTATGGCAGTTCTCTGCGTGTCTACCCAGCAGGTGAGGCCTCCGTAAACGGCCCATTTTGACCAAGGATAAATGAAATTTGGACTGCATTTTACAAGTATATAGGAAAACATTTGTTACCAGGAGACCAAAGGCAGCCAGTGATTACTCCTAGGGCTTAACTTGGTGATATTAGACATTCAGGACCAACCAAAGGCCTGGCTCCAGAATTTGCTGTTTGGAAATCTGTCACGTTCTGGTGGTCACCCATGATTTACCGTGTGGGAGTGTTGCAAGATCACTTCCTAATTAGAGTTCCTGGTCCTCTGTCCCATCCTCCACATTGCCCAATAGTGTGGCTTCCAAGGCAACATCTCTTAGACGAACCATAGGGGACCTCAGACCCCATCACTTCTCAGCCATTCTGCTACCCTCTACTTTGCATCTAAACTGCTGTCTTCCTGCCCCACTTTTGTAGTTCCCCACCCCCAAACCGACCAGACGCAGCGACCCCAACTTCCCTCTTTCTTGCAGCTCCCCCACGTACTCCCACAGATTCTTCTCGTTTTTTTTGAGCGCTTCCCTGCTGATTACGATGAGGAAACAAGCAGTAGGGGAGGGGCACAATAACAGAACCCCCAGGAGGAAGTTGCACAAAAGTTCCTGAAATCTCTGAGGTATCGGAATCATGGCTCCTTGTTTACTGGGCGACTGTGCGTCAGGCTCCATGCAGGTGTCCACATTCCCTCAGTTCCCCTCTCCTCTGCCCAAGGGAAACCGAGTCCCCGTCTAATACAAGAGGGTTTGCTACACCCATTGCCTCCGCAGTTCATTGCCTTCCTCAGTGCTCCCAACCCTCTTTCTCTCTTTTTGTCCTGCCCAGAGTGCACCACACACACTCCCCATCCACTCCATCCCCAACCTGCTGCCCCGCTCCAGGCTGCTCAGCCTCTGCCCTGTGGCCAGACTCCTGGCACTTCTGTTCCCATAATTCCAGTAACTGCTCCTCTAGAGTCTAGATCAAGAAAAATGACCCGAATCTCCACTCCCTGTCCATTTTGTACCTAGTTTCTCTAGCATCGTCCCCCCTGGCATCTCTTTAAGCCTTTGATTATACAACTCATTTTTCCTTCTTCTTTTTTCTTTTCTTTTTTTTTTTTTTTTTTTTTTGGAGACGGCAGGGGACTGGCCTCAAAAAAATTTTATTAGATAAATTATTGATACCTTTCTGTTACCACATATATTAAATCTGGGGATAAGGTACTGTGATAGCCACCCATTACAGAAACAGGGTTCATGTAGGGTTTCAGAGGATATGTTCAACACTGGTCATACCGCAGCCCCAACTGGCCCACTGCACACCCTTGACCCATCTCTCAGTGCAGTTCTTCAGCATCCAGCTCCTCTGTCCCCTCCTCTGGGAAGCCCTCAGACTGCAAGTGTCCCAATGCTTGGAGTAGGAGATACTGTGTGCTGACCCCAGGCTCTCCATGTCCTAAGGACACCCCCACAGAGTTTTGGCCTGGGGATGTCCCCTCTGATTTTCCTCCCTCCAGCCTGGGACATGAGCAGAGTCTTGACCCAATCCCTGGGGACCCTGAAAGGAATGCTATGAGGCACCAAAGCCCCCCGCCCCTACCCAACACCAGCCTCTCCTGGAATTTGTTTCCCAGTTCCTGCTCCCTGATGGAGGCAGCCTTGTGGTCTGGAGTAAGGGGGCCAGAAAGCACCTCTTTATTTGGGAGCCAAGCCTAGCTGGGCATGTCTCCCTCCTCATCCCTTCCCCATCTCCGTGTAAGTGCCACACGGATGAGCAAGGGTTGACCGCAGGCTGACCACAGCTCTGCAGCAATTTCTCTCCCTGGTTGAGCCCCTGGTTTCCCCTTTCTGCTCCAAGCCCTTTACCCTCCCCCACCCCAGACCCAACTCTGGGGTGTTTCTGTAGATAGGCTGCCCTAGGGTTTTGTGAGAGGAATAAGGGCATCCTGAGAGGAAGGGAGAGGTGGCCATAGCCCCTGAGTAACCCACAGACAGAGGGACAGAGGGGTATCAAGTTGTTACCATCCAGCCAAAGGAAGTCAGGTGTGAGCCAAAGCCACCTGGCGACAGAGCAGTGGACAGAGGGGAAGAGGTCAGGGAGATGATGCAATGGTCCCCACCTTCCTGCTCCTGGAAGGCTAAGACTGGCCGAGGCTCAGGGGTGGGGTCAAAGGAAGGGCAAGGGGCACTGTCACCCAAAGAGATGAGCGAAAATGTATCTGTGGCCATGACTTGAAACCTGGCTCTACCATGTCCTCACTGGGTGGTTCCTTAAGTGAGTTACTTACTCCCTCTGTGGTTCAGTTTGCTCAGCTATAAAATGGGGACAATGGTAGGACCAAACTCTTAGAGGTGTTATGAGGAGTCATGAAAGAATGTATACAGCAAGCCTGGCATGGTACCTGGCACAGCAGTCCTATGGGTTAGGGGTTGTTGGCTTTGAAGCTCATGCTGATGTGCATCTTTATTACTCAGATTCTCAGGATTATATTCCCGAGAAGCGTGAGTTGAAAGCTCTCTGAATCTTAGCTCTGCCACTTACTGAGTTACGTAACGTTTTATTAGTTATTTAACCTGGCTGATCTTTGGTTTCTCACCCATTATCTGAACCAAACTGTCTCCAAGATCCCTCCCAGTTCTGAGAATCCAAAGGTCATCTTGTCCCAACGATTACTACCAAAACAAGCCTACCCATACATTAAATCAGGTCCCCAAAGGATCTCCAAGTTTCCGCATTTTTATAAACCAATTTTATAAACCAATTTATACTCCACATGATTAGTCAGCCGTTCAGCAGATATTTATTGAGCACCAAGGCAGCACTGCCAGGGGCTGGTGGGCACTCACACCATAGAAGTGGCACACCTGGGTCTCCTCTCTCCACCATGGAGCCCAGTCCTTGCAAGGACTGTAGCAGCTCCTGTCTCTTGAAGAGCAGGATTGTGCCTGTCTTTGGCCTTTGGGGCTGAGCAGGGGTCTGGGGCAGGTCACTCACACATAACCCAGACAGGCAGGGAGGAAAGGGATACTCACGGCGGTTGGAAGCCACCTGCCTTTGCTTGTAGACCAGGAGCAGGATGAGGGGGAGACAGAGGATGCCCACGATGCAGGCGCTGGTAGCCAGGGCGGCAGCCGTAATGCCTGAAAGGACAGAGACGCAGCCCAAGTGAGGCCCCATTACTGTTCCTCTTGAGGGGAAGCTGAAGCCCAGATATGAGGCCAGGAAGCAGGGGGACCCATCTTTATCCAGGCCCCACAGCCAGACCCTCAGTAACTCACAGAGGCATGAAAGGTCTGGGGACCCCAAGGCGGGCCAGAGCACCCAGAAATTAGGCCAGACACTTACAGCTGGGGCAGCTCGAGGGAAGAGAGAGAAGGGTCCTCATCCCAGCCCACTAGGAACAGCTTGATCACCCTGGGCTACAGGTGGTTCCCTAAAAAGGGAGAGACCCCATGCCACAGAGTTCAAAAGGAGTCAAAAGGAGCCCAGGTGATGAAAAACTTTTGGAAATAGTGGTGATAATTGCACAACATTGTAAGTGTAATTAATGCCACTGAGTTGTACACTTATAGAATTTGCCATTTTAACCTTTTTTTATTATATATGTTTTATCACAATAAAAAAAATGAATAAAAAGCCCTATTTATCCCCTGAGAGATTCCTTAGTTCCAGAACAGGGCCTCTGAAAATGAGCTCACATGTACAATTCACAAGGAAAAAAGCTTGGGATGAGAACTAGGGAAATGTGAATCCTTGTCCAACATTTAAAATGTTTTTAAACCTTATAAATGACAAAAACAAAAAAGTATAAGTTAAAAAATATATTCAAAAGTTTCCTCCTCCCCCTCTTCCTTGGCCCCCTGGAAAGACATAATCACTGTCTGCAGTTTTCTTGTGTATAGTCTAGATACACCGTCTGCATATACAGCATATATGGGGTCACGTGACAAGTGCTTTTCCCACTTAGCACAGCGTGGACACCTCTCTGTATCGGCACTGAGATCCACTTCATTCTGCCTAGGGCTTTATCACACAGCTCACCCCAAATTTACTGAAACAGTCCCCTATTGGTGGGTATGTAGGTTGCTTCCATTTTTCAACATAACTAATAACGTAGCAGTGAACTCCTCGCGTAGGCATCTTTGCTCACTGGGGCAAGTACATCCGTACATAAAACCCTAGTCGTGAAAGTGCTGAGCCAAAGCATATGTGTATTTTCTTTCAGGCTATTGTTAAATTGTCCTCCCCCAAAAAGTTGTACCTCCTCACGATCCTACCAACAGCATGGGAGGTTTGATTTATTTCAGTCCATCTGCTGACTCCAGGAGTTTAGCTGGGAACAGACGTGCCCTCAGAACCACAACCAGCGTAAACGCATTTCCTTCCCAATTTTGGCCCTTCCCTCTGACCAAGAAAGATGGGCTGGGATACCTTACTTGGCCCCAGGGAGCTTTGGAAAGGTGGACATGCCTCAGTGTTGCCTTTGCACTACTTATTTGGGAATAAAGGCTGTTTTTATATCTCATTGTGTTGCTGAACGACCCAGCCGTGTAAACAAGCTTTCAGGGGTTTGTTCATGCCGAGGAAGAGAACAAGCTGTTTTCAGGCGCTTTAGAAGTACCCGCTGGTACAGGAACAGTTGCTGTGCTCATTACAAAGCAAGTTCAACTCCACATTAAAGCAGGTTCCCCGCAGATCTTAGCAAGGCTGCACTTTGACGTGGAGTACTGAAAGTAAAATAGTCTATAATTCAGACGTTTGAGTATCTCTAAACCCCAACACAGGACCTTATTGTGGGCACAGAGAAGCTGGCTGCAAAGCGCTCTTATCTGGTCATCAAAGCAGGTCTCTTCTGGACTGGTACTGAGCAGCATTTGGTGTAGTCAGTCAGTGACCACTGAATCCGGCTCCCTGTCGGCTTGGCGCAGCCTCTCTGCCTGACTGCTGTCCCCAGGCAAAGACTCCCTGTTTGTGGCCCTGCTACGGGATCAGGACTTGGTTTCCTTACAACCTGGGCTGGGAGTTGAGGCTAGGGCCAAGAGACAGGGGTCTGGGGACAGCTCTGTGGACCAGCTGCCCTCTGAGGCAACGGGCTCCTCTGCAGAACACAGCCTCCCCACTCCTCCATGAATGTGGCCAGTCCCTGGGGGGTTGGGGCGGGAGCATAGCCACCAGAGCCAGGCTCTTGCTGAGGAGGTGATCAGGCACTGGCAGAGGCAGCTGCCTGGCCAGCACCAAGCAGTGTGCCAGGCCCTTACACAGCTGGGTGGGATGGGAGGGCCTGGCCTGCTCAGTGAGTCTTTGTCCCGGGCCTGCCAGCACCCCGAGGATGTATATGGAGGAGGGAGTTCCGTGACACTGCCTGGTTCCCCAGGAAGAGGGCTGGATGAAAGCAAACCAAACATCCTGCTATGCTGGAGGGTAGGGAGGCTGCATCTCAGGGAGATGGGCTGCCCAGCCCCCTTTCCTGGATTCAGTGAAAAACCACAGCCCCTCAGCAATTCAGGACTCCTTGGGTACCACCTTCCTCAGTCCTACTCTTCTCTTGTCACCTCCCCTGCTGCCGGAAGCCAATGTGGGCATTCAGATGATTTCATAGACCAAATCCCCTCCTACTTCCCAAAGATAACATTAGGAGACTGGGGCTGCAGTTAGAGAAGGAAAATTCAAAGAGCTTCTTGGCTGTAAGCGTCATGAACTGATCAGGTGCCAAGGCTAGCTGTGAGACACCTGTCTTGCAGCAGGGACTGGGCTCTTTCCAAAGGGCAGTGGGGGGCAGTACCCAGTGGCCAGCCCTGGGGCCTACTAAGCACATGGGTCACCAGGCACTTGTTTCTAACCATTAGAAAACAGGATGTGTATCCACTGTCCACTGCCATCCACTTGCCATCCTGCCTTGGCACAGGGGAAAGGATGACTCATGAAGCCAGACCTAGAATTCTGCGTTAGAAATAATAATAGCTAGCAGGTACACAGCACTTACTTGGTGCCAGGGATGGTTCTTAGGGCTTTCTTTACATAGAGTTACCCATTTTAGCCTCATAACAACTGGGAGAGTATGATTATAAACATCATTTCCATTTTATAGATGAGAAAACTAAGGCACAGAGAGGTTAAGCACCTTGGCTAATTTCAGAATCTGTGCTCTTAACCACTTCACTGTACTGCCTTTCACTGGAATGGAATCAAGTTGCAAATATGGCCAACAGAGTACTTAATTTTTTAAATTAGTTGCCAACATTTTAAAATTGAGAGAGTTCATGTAAAATCTGGACTTCTGGCTTTGCTTGAAAATTCAGTGGCTCTGGCAACCCTGGTCCCCCCTCCTGACGCACAGCGGTTGGAACTGCACTTACAGATGCAGCTGCCTGCTCACCAAGGTCTCTATCTCTCCCTACTGTCTCACCCACCAGCTCTCTGACCCTGGGGGCATTTAAAGTTTTGATCCCTGACTCAGCACCTTAGGTAGCACCGATTATCTCTCTGCTAGCAGGGGAGGGACTCAGTTGCTCCCAATTGCTCAATGGACACATGGTGCCCAGAGAATGGAAGCACTTACCAAAGCCCCCACACCCCACCCGAAAGTACAGCCAGGTTCCTTTTCATCTGAGACCACTTCTGCTCTAGTGCCAAGACTCCACCACAGCTGTAGTCTCCAGACCTCCAGAACAAAGAGTCTGGAAGGGGATTGAGAGAGGAGTCCAGAGCTCACTGAAACTATCCCCCTGCCTTTGACAGCTGGGACAGAAGCAGACATGTCCCTTTGGCCCATAAGGAGCCAATTTCCTACAGCCTATAGCTTGGGAAGCAGAGGCCAGAGTGAGGCTGCACATCCCTGTGAATTGGAGAGGAAGGAAAATGTCAAAACGTGAGAGCTGACATACCCAGCAAAGGAAACCTGACCCACTCTTAACAGTCAAGTTCAAGGTTCTGCCTCACCCTTGGGCTCTTATCAGCCAGACTTCTGGCATTTCCCAGGTGATTTCTGTTCCCTTAATTCCAGCAGTTGCTTCTCTAGAATCTAGATCAAGAAAAATGACCCAAATCTCTACTCCTCCATTTCACATCTGATTTCTTTAGCATCATCCCCTCCGGCATCTCTCATCTCTGTCTCCAAGACTTAACTCACACACCTTGTTCTCAGAAAATTAGCGTTTATAGAGGGGAGGGCCCCAGCACTCAGGCAGGGTTTGCACACTGAGAATCAGGCACTCTGACTTCTCCTCTTGGCTCAGGGAGTCTGAGAGACCGGGAACAAGTCCCTTCACCTGTCTGAACCTCAGTTTCCACATCTGTGAGATGGGGACAGTAGCAGAGGTGCCTGTTTCTACAGAAGCTCCTGGAGGCAGAAGTGGGGCTAGCGGTTGCTCAGATAGATGGAGTCATGGGGAAGTGAACACTCGTGGGGCCCGCCAGGTGAGGCTCACCCGGTCCTATGCACAGGGACACGTTTGCACAGTCGTGAGACTGCTGCAAGGGAAGGGAGGGGCTGCTTGGGGGCTCCCTCTCCACCCTCCTCAGGGAGTCGCCGGTGGAGAAAGTGAGGAAGGCAGTGGCTTGGTGCCGAGGCCACACGTGAGCTCTGTGGTGTGCAGGCAGAGGGGCTTATTCTTAGCTCCATGTGGGTCTGGCTCAGATAGAACTGTGTGTTCTAATTTTGTTACTGGCTGGTCCATTGTTTGGGTCAAAGAAAAAAGAATAGTTTGAGTAGAAAGTCACCACGGCCTTTTAGTGGGGCTTTGGCAGGGCTGTAGTTGAGCTGTTCCCAGTCCTGGCCTCTGTTTTCGTCTATGTCCTCCTGGAGGGCAGGAAGGAGGCCTGCACTTTTGTACAGCTCAGGACTCGGCAGGGGCTGGTCCACACTAGATACCCTATAAACACTAATGGAGAGAAGGCTGAGGAAGCCAAGACCTTCTGCTCTCAGAAGAGGGGGCGCCCCTAAGACGTCTACCCTTTGCCTGCTGTCTCCAAGCTGCTGGACATTCTTGCCTGACAAGTGCCCCCATGCCCTGTAGGGCATCTCTGGACCAACACCAGGGGGCTGACTGCCACCCATGGCACTGCACATCTAGGCTTCTCCCCAACCGTGGGAAGAAAGTGACATTCCCAGCGTGCTTCCCTTGTCGGCTGTGTGAGTTGAGGCGAGTTATGTCACCTCTCTGGGCTTCTGTGTCCATGTATATAAAGTGAAGACAGTGACACCTGCTTCACAGGGTTCTTACAAGAAACCACTGATACTTGGAAGGACTTGGCATGGTGTCTGGGACATAGTAGGAGCTCTAGAAAAGGCAGTTCTGTTCCCTTTCTGAGCCTCTTCCTCCCCCCTCCCCCACAAGCAGAACAAAGAAATTTTAAGTAGTTGAATCCAAGCCAAGAGGACCCCCCCACACACAGCCCTCCAACCTTCCCATGTGGCAGAGGGCTGGTGGATAGGAGCAGTGCCCACAGAAAACAAGCTCGACAGCTTGTGGCACCCAGGACCTGTCATGTTGGCCAAAGGTCACGGCCAGGGCACAGCCCCACCCAGGGAGTCAGGAGCTAGGGTTCCAGGATGCAGCTTCCTCAGGCTTTGGGCCTTAGACAGAGCATGGGCTTCTGGGGGTTGCAGCCCAATGGCTCAGGTGGAGGAGGGAACAAAAGGGAGGGGCAGCAGCAAACGAGGAGGAATAGGGGTTCTGTGGGCTTGGGGTGATGAGGTCAAAGTTCAGGATGGGGTCTGGGTCCAGGAGGAGGACAGGAGAATAGAGAACCCAGAAGGACCAAGAGGGTGGTTCCTTACTTTCACTCTCCTTGGAGGAGGGTGGGTACGCGATGCAGTTGGATGGTGCTTCTTCGCCTGTGGGAGCGAAGAAAAGGGTCATTAGGTGGGCGTCAGGCTCAGGAAGCCAGGGAGGCTTGTCCAGGCTGGCGTGCCTCACTTTTGTCACAAGTACTCATGCTAGTGTCCCCTTGGCAGTGTTGGCCCAGCTGGAACCTGCAGGCACATGCACGCACAAGGGCATGTTCTCACTGCACGGCCGGGCATGCCCTGCCCACTGTCGTGCCACCCCAGGGGCCTGTGGATACCTGCCCTCACCCACACCTCTGTCTAGTCCACTACCCCTTGTCTTCTCACCTAGACAGACAGACAGACAGACAGACAGACACACACACACACACACACACACACACACACTGCTGTGGAACTGTCATGAGCAGTCACACTCCCAGCCCAGGATCATATACCCTCTCCCATTAAAAAGCCCCACCATCATAAATAGAGCCACCTACACCCTTCCTCTCCATCACAACGAGCTAACCAGAGAGACTGAGACAGCATCCCACCCCATCATTCACTCACCCTGTAGTACCAGCGCCACCCCCCACAGTCACACTGTCCTTCTCTCTGCTCACCCTTCCAGTCCAGCACAGAACCACACCCACAGGAACAACACCTCCCAGCTGTCCTGCAGAGGAAGCCCTCACCTCTCTGCACCTGCAGCTCCATGGCTCCATAGACCCGCTGCTCTGAGTGGTGGTGCCTGATCTCCACCACCAGGCAGCAGTAGAGGCCACCGTCCAGCAAGGTCAGGTTGCGCATGGTAATGGTGAAGTTGCCATGATGGTCCGAGGCTGACTCCAGCCCGTGGCTCTGTGCCAGATCTTGACTGGAGTTGGCCTGGTGGCCACTGTGGTGCAGGTGAAGGTCCTGGAATGTGAGGTTACGGATAGGGCGGCGCTCCGAGCAGACCTGCACCTCGCCCCGCGAGCTGCGGTACCAGGTCTTGTAGAAGGTCACTTCGTGCCCTTTGGCCATGGGGCCCAAGAGTCTGCAGGTGAGAGTGACATTCTGCCCCTCGGGACACACGTACAGGGAATATGGCGTGGCGACCTTGAATGCTGTCACCAGACCTGCTCAGAGAGATGAGAACATGTCACCTGCTTGAGACAGCGCCACTCCCAGTGCCCTCTGAGTAGGGAAGAACACTGGCCTAGGGTTTCAAAGATGCAAGTTCGCCAGCCACAAGCTCCAGGCAAGTCAGCTGACATCCGCAAGCCTCAGCTTCTTCACTAGCTCACAAACCCGACTCCATCCCAGGCTGTGTGGGAGGAACCACAGGAACTTCCCCCAGGTGAAGCTGGACAAGGTAGAGAGACCCCAGGCAGGCAGTGGACTGGGCCCAGCCAGTATGTGTCCCTCTGCCCGGTGGCTCATGTGCCCTGGACCCAGCTCCCACCCCTCTGCTACAGGCACTGTGGCTCTGCCCTGGCCTGGCCCCCGGCACTTCCAGCCTCCATGCCCGGCACCGTCAGGTGGGAGGCAGGTTGGGGAGTAGAAGGCTGTTTGGGAACAGTGGTCCTTTGCTCTTGACCACCCATCTAGGGGCCATCAGCACGTCTGGGCCTGCCCATTCCTGGGGCTGGCCGTGCCTCCCCACCTCCTCATCAGTGAGCACTAATGGAGCATCTCCCTGTGTGAAGCCTATCCCAGGTGCTACATCTCACTTGGATGCTGAAGATGTGGCCTCCCCTGGGAGCTTATGACCTAGCTGGGCAGACAAGTCCTGCGTCTTGACAAAGTAACCCCAGAGGCTAAAGGGTAAACTGGTGCCAGCCTTCAGGGCACTTGGAGGAGAGAGGACATGGCCTTCCTGGGGATGGTCAAGGGACTTCTTGAAGGAGGGAGGGTCTTTGGGGTTGATGGATGGACAGGATTCCAGCAAGTAGAGAGGGTGCCCTGAGTCAGGTAATGGGGAAGCAGGAAAACCAAGGTGTCTCAAGGGCAGGGTTGGGGAATGCAGAAAGGTCATCTCATCCAGGCTCCTGCCTGCCACCCAATCTTAGAAATATTTTCTTTTTCATTGTTTTCAATAAGCAAGTGAAGCAATCCCCTCGTTCTCTTTACCCTACCCCAATCTCCCAGCTTTTAACCATGTTGACCCCCAAAAGCACTAGCCCTTAAAAACAGAAAATTCTATCTAGCTGTGAGCCTCAGCTTCCTCTTGTGTGCAATGCGGGAAATATTAGCTACAACACAGGGTTGAGAGAGGATGGAGGAGGGAAAGAGGAGGACATGAGATGTGAGCTCTCATGCCCTCTGCAGACACAGGAGGGATAGCTGTGATGATTAGATATTAGTGGTACTTTAATTTTGATTGGCATCTTAGCGGCTGTTGTGGGCAGACAGGGAAGAATTTGGAAATAGGTACAGGACCCAAATAGGTGTGTCCTTTCCATTGCCATTGCCTGAACCCAAAATAACAAGGTCACTTCCTTCTCCAAATGCCCCTTCCCTGCCTTTAGAACCCACCCCCCACCCCAGTTCCCTTGCAGAGCTGAAATCCTGGTTCAGTCAGGAGAGAGGCAGCCTGGTGTAGCTTTGGCATTGACCCAACCTGCACTGGAGCCCGACAGCTGTGCATTACTTAGACTCTGAGCCTTAGACTCCTCACTGTAAAGCACAGAAGGGGAAACATGTCCTGTCAGAGCTGAGACAGAGTTACAGATAATTTACGTGGAGTGCTCTGAAAGTTGGTCCTTGATACCTGGGAGCTAACTCATTTCTGCAACTCAAGAGATATTTCCTTCTACATAATAGAATGGAGAAGCCAGCTTCAGATTCTTTCCTACTAAGGTGTGAATGACTGACAACAGCTGTAACCCAATCTTGGCATATTTAAAGCAGAGTGCAAGAAGGCAGCAAAGTCATGGCCTGAAAGGATAGTTCTGCAAAGGTGGAGTTTAAGCCCCAGAAGGCAAGGACAGCAGATACACACCAGAGCCTCCCACTCACTCTACCCACATGTGAGAGGGAGCCATGTTTTGGAGCCCCAGATTTTTGGAAAGTCATTGCTAAGGTGAGCAGAGATTTCAGAACTACTTTAGCAAGATGCTGAACTCCTTTTCAGGCAAAAATATAGAAGCCCAGAAAGGGAAAGTGGTTTGCCTGAAGTTCCAGAGGGTGTGAACTCAGAACCTGGGGTATAGGGGCTTCAGGTAAAGCAGGATCTAGCTAGAACTAGAAGAAGAAGAAATAGCATGTATTGTGCTATGCTAAGTGCTTTATGGGCATGTCTAACGGCCCTGTAGAGTTGGTGTTATCTTTATTCCTGTTTCACCAATGAGGAAACTGAGGCACAGAGATGTTAAGAAACTTACAGAAGGTCACATAGCAAATAAGTATGAGAGTCAGAATTAAACTGAGGCACTTAGACACTGACTGACAGAAAAAATTTCAGAAACTGGCAGCATACAGGCCATACCCAGCCTTCAAACATATTTTATTTGACTCTGAAAGTATTTTACATTTTTTTGTAGATCACCAACATTTAGAAACCAGGAACTTGATAGGAAAACTCTGACCTCTAGGTTCTCTTTGAAAATCAAAAGATTAACATTAAACCAGCTTTCCTACAAGGCAGTCATCAGCTTGAGCTGAGTAGCAGCCTCCCCTTTAGATGGGGAACTGCCATTCCAGCTTGCCACAGTCCCCACTACTCCCTAGTGTCTCCACCTGGCCTGCTTCACTCCACTCCCTCACCATAAATGCCCCGTGGACATTTGAGTTTCTGATCCATGACTGTGGCTCCTTGGGCTAACCAGGGAGGGATTCTACTGCCCAAGCCCATTGTCCTACAAATGTGACCCTCAGGCTCAGAGAGAAGCTGACCTACCCAAGGTCCCCAGTGGAAGCGTAGCTGTAGAATTATGGCTGTGCCAGTAAATGGAGGTGGGGAGTAGCTACAGAAAGGATCTTCTGAGGAAGAGCAAAAACCTACCCAAAGAGTAGACCCCGGATTATCTCTGCCCTGCACACCCCCTTTCCTTAGCAGGCCATGTGGCAGCTCCCACCAGCATCTTTCCCAGCTGGTTTTCCCTTTTCCCAAAATCTTCAGTCCCAGAGCTGCCCCCAAGGGTGGGGGCTGAATCCAGATTCAGTAGCATTTGCTCATGCACACACACCTTGGGGGCTATGGGGAGGCTGGCTCAGTAAAGGCCAGGGCCGTAAGTCTGGGGTGGGTGGAGGAGGACAGGCAGAGTTAGAGATGGAGGCAGAAGGAAGAAGTGGAGCACAGAGCTGAGTGGGGTGGGGATGCTACGTGGACAGAGGTGTGGTTGGGGTAGGGCCAAGATGCTGGCAAGATGAAGCTAGCTTGTGGGTGGGGTAGGTGTCGTGAGAACAGGGAGGTGGGGCAGGGTGGGAGCAAGCAGCAGGGCCTCCAGCAAGGCGGCAGGCCCAGAGCCCTCTGGGTCCAAGCAACGGTGTTAACAACCACAGAATGAGGAGATCTTAAGCCCGAGAGGCAATTTACTTGAGGACTCACAGAGAGTTAATAGTTAGAGTTGGGGAGAAGCATTGCTCAATCCCTAACACCCTATATGCCCCAGAAGGATCTCTTCCCCTTTTAGAAAAAGGAGAAGCTTCATTGGACTTTAGGTTTGGGTGTGAACGAGAGGGAGTTCAATTTCAGCAAAAAGGCCAGACAAGAGCGGGCCAGGCATCCACAGGGTTTGTCCTGGAGGAGAGAAAACATCTTGTTTGTTGTGTCTGAGACTCCAGCCAGGACAAGGCGTGAAGGCAGCCTGTCCTTAGGGGGACTCTCAAGGGCACGGCCTTAGGGAAAATAGCACACATGCCCCACGCCATCCACAACTGCACATGCGCACGTGTGTTATCAGGGCCTATAAATAGCCCATCTGGAATTATAATTCTTCGGCAGGAGGATGTTGCTTATTGTCAGGAGCAGATCCTTTTGGACACCTGGGGCATTGTCGGAGAGTAGGGGGAGTGGGTGGGGAGGAAGGCCCCTGGCTCCAGGGTGGCCAAGGGCATGTGGGACAGGAAAATGCCCCCCGCCCTCGGTCTGAGCCTGTGTCCGCATGGGAGCCATGCATCATTGTGCTGTACTTGGGGCCCAGCACCCAACTCCAGCTCCTACCAGCTGCTGGGTAAGGCAGCAGAAGCAGCTGGAGGAAGAATGCTGTGAACCTGGGAAATTCTGGGTCTCAGGATTACTACTTTGGCCTGAGGAGGCAGATCCCCAGGCCCTAGTCCTCACTTAGCCATGCCCTTGCTGTGTACCTCTGGGCAAGTCCCATCCTTCTCTGATCCTCCCTTTCTTCATCCTATCTTGAGAGACTCCCCACATTCCTAGGCCCCCTCCAGCTCTGAAACCCTGTGTCAGGTGAGAAGGATTGTCTTTCCTCAGAGCAGAGGAAGGAGGCAGGAATGAGCCACAAAGGTGATCATGAGCATTTGTGAGCACTTCTTACATGTCTTTATACTCACCTCATTTAATCCTCATAACACCCCTGATGTAGGTATTATCATCCCCATATTTTAAAGATTATTTTAAAGAAATAGACTCAAGAGAAGTTAAGCGGTTTGCCCAAGGCCATAAGGCCCCATGTGGCTGAAGTGAGGCCCACACCCCTGACACGCCAGCACTGCAGACAGGAAGAGCCCCCCACCCCCAAGCAGGTGGGGCTGATGCCTCATCCTCCAGCTACTTAGAGAGTGAACTGACCTCCAGTTGACTTCTGCACTCTCCACACAGCCATCCTTACTCTGCCTCAGACCCAAACTGAAAACATCTTTCATTCCATAAATATTTACCAAGGTCCCAACATGAGCCAGGCCCAAGGCAGAGAGGCCATGGGGGTGCAGAGTTCCTTAAGGAACTTCTGCTCAGAATTTAGTCCTGCTTCTGCCGCTTTCTAGCAGTGGGATCCTCAGCCACAGATGAGCTAAGCCTCTTGTAATAGTTTCTGTTCCAGGCAGAGGAAAGGAGCTCTTGTTTGGCTTCATCTCAGGATGCAAGTTTTTGTGATCTCCTTCCCTCTAGCAGGCACGTTGTGAAACCCTGTGGGTGTGCACGGGATGGGTGTGTGTGGGTGTGGACAGGCCTGTATATTTTCCCTAATGGGGCGTGAGCTTGGCCTGCAGTTGCCAAGGCAACACCCCAGCCTTTGGAGGTGGGTCCCAGGCCTGAGTAATCAGATGAGGCCCCACCCAAACAGCTGAACTCTGTCCAGCTGCTAGGGGTTGTAAGTAAACAGTTACTGATGGCCTGCTGTTGCTGGCCCTGGACTAGGTACAAAAGGCCCTCAGAGATACCCTCACCCTCCGAGGGGGCCCCAAAAAGACATGGACCTGGTCTCCAGCTCTCTGCCAGGCCCTGTCCTCCAGGACAGTCCATGGAGGGTATAAGGAAAGGCTAGGCTTTGTCTTTATCACAATGCAGAATGCAGCGGGAAACAGAGGCAAGGACCAAGCAGGACTGGTCCTGATTCCAGTGCTAGGCTCCAGGAAGTAACCCTGGGGTGAGGGGCTGAGGGCCCAAAGCTGGCAGGTCCACCCCTAGGGCTCCGTGGCTAGTGAGGACAAAGGGTATCTCAGATGTGTTTATTGATACCTGCCCCCGGCAGGAAGTGGCCATTCACATCAGACCAAGGAGACAGGGAAGGGGAAGCCAGGCTCTATAGGAGGAAGTGGCACTTCCAGCACCTTGGGAAAGCATCGATGCATCCGGGGCTGGAGGCTGTTGGTCAGCACACCTCCTCGGGGAGGGCCTGGGCGGCTGGCCAGAACCACACCAGTGGATGCTTCTCTGGACGACTCTTTCCCCAACTCTCCCATGCCCTCCCTGAGGACGACTGTATGTGGCCCAGACTACCAGCCCCAGCCAGCTACCCTCAAGATCCTGTGCTGTAAAGACTTCCTAAGGTTCAGATTCACATCTTTCTGTGCTCTAACCTCAGTTGAGGAGTCTCAGGGGTAGTGGTAGTAGCTGGCACTTACTCTGTGCCAGCATCATTCTAATCACTTTCACATGTATTTGCTTATTTAATCCTCCCTCCCTAGGAGGTAGGTACTATTATCATCTCCATTTTACAGATGAGGAAACTGAAGCACAAAGAGGTTAAGTAACTTGTACAGAGTC
Source organism: Camelus dromedarius (assembly GCF_036321535.1). Taxonomy (NCBI): domain Eukaryota; kingdom Metazoa; phylum Chordata; class Mammalia; order Artiodactyla; family Camelidae; genus Camelus; species Camelus dromedarius. Next base: position 32,303,673 of record NC_087443.1, on the reverse strand, counting down.
TCACGAATAGTAAGTGGTTGTACCCAGGCCATCTGGCTCCAGAAGTCTGGAGTGTAGAAGTAGCCAGGGATTGACTGGATGCTCCACCTCCTTCCTGCAGATGGACAGGATGACCTGGCCAGCGAGGCTGCAACTCCCTCTCCCGCTCTCCCTGTGACTGTTGGAACAACAACTTGGCCCCAGTGTCGGGAGAGGACCCAGCTCGAGCCACTATATTTATCTGGGGGAGGCGACAGAGGCTGGGAGAATTAGGGACAGGAAAGGCCTGCCGACCCTGTCCTGACTTCTTAGGATCATGAGCACTGTTCCCTTCTCTCAGGAGAGCAGAACCATCCCCCTGCCACCAGCTGCCACTCCTCACGATGGTGCATGGTGCGTCTGCTTCTGCAGTGAGGGAGGGGAGCTGACGATGTCTGTAGGGTAGGTAGTTTTACTTTCAGTTTTATGGCATTAAATAATATTGAATCACATAGAGAGAAGTTTATTCCCTTTTTGATTCTCTTTCAGTCCTGATTACATCAAAGAGAAAGTCCCAGTTTGATGCCAGTATGTCTTCAAAGCATCTGTTACTTGCTAAGCTCTTTTTTTTTTCCTTTCTTGCAAGGTACAGCAGGCTTAGAGCCTTCCCCAGGCTATAGTTTCCAACTAAAATTTACCTTATTTGGTTTTCCTATTATGTACTTTTATGGTTTTGTTCTATTTATGGCAAGTGATACTGGCTTTCCATTTATGGCAGTGATATAAAGTTTCCTTCAAAAATCTATTTACTTAAGTAAATGAATAGATTTCAAGAAAGTACATATGGTGATAGGCAGACACTGTAGAAATCCCCAGAGTGATGAACAAATGACTGAAGGTCAGGAAACATCATCATAGAATTACCCTTCAGATGCGAGTGGTCAGCCTTGCTGAGACCATGGCACCCAGCCTGCCCAGGGCTCAGACAGAGGGGATGTGTGGGTTTGTGGTCCCACAGTAAGTGAACAGCAGAGGCAGGACTTGACCTTCGGTCCGCATGGGAAATAAGATCCTATGTAGAAAGGTTAGGGGACTAGGCTGGCTTGGTCAGAGCAGGGCAGCTTCAGTACTGAATTCCTGACGGGCGCAATGGTGGCCCTTGTCTTTCTGGGGATGGTCAGCCAAAGAAAATATGCTGAATGTTAAGATCAGTTGCAAGAAGGACCCCAATGAGTCCAGCAAACTCTAGGCCCAGCTTGCCTCGAAGCTGCAAAGTCCCCATCTCTGGGGACTTTAGGAGGAGAATCTACAGGCCCTTCCATGGATATTTCACACTGTAAGGGCCTAGAGGGGACTGGGCCCAGCATGCAAACCTTCAGACTTCCAGGGTTCTAGAGAGTCCTATCCCAGGGAAACCAGTCAATGCCTTCCCATGCTCCGGGCACTCCGCCAGACCCTACAGACAGCAAGGAGCTCAGATGGTGAGCCGATGGCATGCGGTCTCCAAAAGCCAAGAGGCAGGATCATACTACACAGCGTTCACCAGGTGCCAGGCACCGGGTTAAGTGTGCACTGACTTCACAGCAGCCCTCTGAGGGAGGTGCTATCATCACCCCTATTGGAGAAATGAGAGAACTTGCTCAGGGATGCTGAATAACCTGCCCAAAGCCACAGACAGCCGAAGGCCATCTTGGGATTTGAGCGTAGGTCTTGACTGACCCCCCAGGCCAGACTGCTAAGTACCAGGGCTGTACGGGAATGCAGGCATACAGGGCGCACAACTCCAGGTCTCTCACTTCACCGTTCCCACACAGGCTGGCCTCAGGAAGGCCTTGGGCATGCCAGTGCTGCTGCTAAGGGGATCTGAGGGTCCATCAGAAGCTGTACCGTGGATCTCTAGTTAATCCTCCCCTGGTAAGGCCAGACTGCTCCTGGATGAACAGTTGGCTTAAAACCTGGGCCTCAAACTCAGTCTGTGGGCTTGGTCAATGCTGGTTGAGAGGGGCACTGCCAGTAGACCCGATGGGCACCGAGGACCGTTTCCTTCCTCTCTTATTTCCCTCTGTCTGCTTGGACTAAGATCCCATATGTGTGTGCGTGTAGGAAGATAGCCTCTTTCAGCCTCCCAGCCACGTACATCCCACCTGGGCCACCCTCTCCTGGGGAGATTAGGCCCCAGCAAGGAACATTTGCCCTGCTTGGGGGAAAGCAGGAGCAACCAGCCCTGCTCAGCAAGGGGCTCCCCAATATTGCTGGGTGCCCCGGCATTGAGTAGATGCCTCCTTAGGCCCGTGGGCTGGCCTCAAGGCTGCTTCTCTCCATCCCAGGGCCTCTGGGCAGAGGATTGTGGATTTCCTAAGAGCTGATCATTGATGTATCAGAAGCTTGCACCACTGGGTTACTCAACAAGGTCCTGCAACCCTGTTTACTAGGAGGGGAAGATGGACTCTCCCCTCCCTGGCCCCAGTGTGCCTCAGTGGGCTAGCGCCAGAGTCTGGGACTCCTGGGTCAGCCTGTGAGGACGTGGCAAAGTCAGTAACTTCCACAGGTCCTAGGGATGCCAACAGGGACAGGAGAGGCTCTCCCACCCTTGGGGTCTGCTGGGTCCTGGCTCCCTGTGTGCCTCCTCAACCCATCTCATCCTAAGTCAGGCCCAGGAAAGGGTCACCTGCAACTTTTCCTGGGCTCCTGAGCGCCATGCTCACCACCACCATTCTCCATGGTGTGGGCCCAGCCCCAAGAGCTAGAGAACAGGTCTGCACCAGCCATTTCCATCTCACCTTCCAAAAGCATAAAGGCTTTGTTTAACCTTGAGCAATCCTGCCCAGGGCAGCCGGGCACCTCAGAACACTGGTGAGCGGGTCTTTCCTATTCACGGACCCTCTTGGCCATACCTGCAACCAGGCCTCCCCATCTGTTGTCCCCCTTGCTGCACACTGTACTGGAGAATAGGATGTACATTGATTAGCATACCCATATTACAGTTAAGAATACTGAGTCCAGGGTAGTTCAAAACTAAGAGAATTCTCCTGACTCCTTTCAGTGGAAAGCTGCTTCAAACCCTAATTATGTCCCTGAGCTGGGCCCAGGAAGAGATGGAGTCCCAAGCTGATTAAGTAGCCCGGACCTCTAGGGGCGAAGTCTCCTGGCTGTGTAGACGATATGCAGTGAGGGGCTCTGAGCCTCTCTGCTACCGGGTGCTCTGCAGGCTGGCTCCCTAGCCCTAGTTCTCTAGGACTCAGTTTCTCAAACTGGGGCTGCTGAACAGAGAACAGCCCAGGCAAAGGAGGACAGGTTGGGGTAAGAAAACTGAAGGGCCTCTTGGGGGGTCACTTGGAGAGTACGGGGCAGGGCAGGTGGTCTGTGGTGGGCGGGATGCTGGCCTTCCTGCCTGCCACCGTGCCCTGCTCCTTTGGGAATCAGTGTCCACCATGAGCCATGGCTTTGGTGCAGACATTGCTCCCTCACCCCCTTTGGCTCTTCCTGGGGAGCATTCAGTTCAGGGCTTAGGCAGCTCTGCCGGGGGTTGTGGGCTCCCTCCTCCTTAGAGCAGACCCAGGCCAGCTTCCAAGTGCAGAGACAACCTGCTGCCCGCAGGTTCCCCAGTTTGTTTCTCAGGTGTTTTCCAGATTCTCTCAGACTCCTCCTCTTGCTCTCACCCTGTCCTGCCCGTCCTCCTGTTCTTCTGGCTCACCCATTGGGTCCCTTGCCAAGCTCCCCACCTCCCTCCTGCCTTCCTCAGACTCCCTGCATGACTCACACTTTCCCTGAGCCTTCCCAGGGAAAAAGTTTGGAGTTTAGTTCCATAGGCTGCCTGCTGGCCCCTTCTTCCCTTGAGATCCAGCTTCTTCAGTTCTGGGCAGGCAAGAACTAGGGGCCAGGCTGTGAGTACAAGGACCTTTGCCCCTCCCACCCCCATCAAGGACCCCCTGTGTTCTGACAAGGATACTACCTGGTATTATGACAGTCTAGACTTTGGAGGCGGAAACTGGCATTTCCCTGTGTATGGCTTCTGTGTCTGAGCTCAGGAAACTGAGGCCAGAAAGATGCTATATGTTATCCAAGGACCTAGAAGGGGCTCAGAGCCAAGCTGGGAAGTGTCTCACATTCTCCCCAGTGCCCCACACTGGTCCCTGAGCTACAGCTTTGCTAGGATGCCAGGAACCAGATGACCACAACTCTCAGCCATCAGACCCTCAGGTTAAGGACCAGATGGGCGCCCATGTGCAGAAGCAGACCAGTGCCCACACTGACCAGTGCCCACCAAAGCTCAACCAGGAGCGTCACCAGGGTACTTGGCACTGGCTAAAGAGTACACAACTCCTGCACCATGTGAGATCCTGGAGCCCTGAGGCGGGGCAGGGAGATGCCACAGGTGTGAAAAGTTAGTGACACCCACTAGAACACAGTGGTCTGTCTCCACTGTGTTTACCTCCTATTTTACAGAAGGTGCTCATGCCCTGGGCTCTCTGAGCAGGGAAGGGTTGGAAAGGCAGCTGCTTGGCAGCTGTCCGAGCATACAGATATGCCAACTGCCTAGCCAGGGCACTTGGCAGAGAGCGGCTGCCCCCTGCCAAGCAGTCCCAGCAGCCTCCCTGCCGCGGGATGGGAGTCACGGCATGCTGAAGGGGACTTCCAGGGCGCCCCCATCCGACCTGTGACCCCACCCTGCCCGCGGTGTTCCCAGTACTTCTCCCCAGCACCCAGGCTCCCACCAACCTTACCTCGGGAGGCAGCCAGGAAGAAGGCAAGGAGCACAGGCCCCCAGTGCCGGCTGCCAGCCTCCGGGACTGGGGGGACGCCCATGTCGCCGTCGGGCAGAGGGTCGTCTAGGACAGCCGGGCCTGAGCGGGGGCCCCGGGGTGCGCAGGAGGCACTCCTGGTTCGCAGGGAGAGGACGGGACGCGGCTGGCGGGGAAACCTCCAAACAAGTGAGTGTCGAGCGAGTGAGCGCAGCGGGCGGCCCGAGAGCGGCCCCCTCCGGGGTTCCCACAGCGCCCCCGAGCGGCCGTGGAGGGCACTGGCTCTCCAAGGGCCCCGTGGGAGGGGCTTCCTGCTGACTCACAGTGGGCTGGCCCTGTAGATAGGGGAGCCAGGCAGTGTCCCAGAGAGTCAACGCCACTTTATTGCCAGTTTAAAACCTTTTCTATTCTCCTCCATTCCTGTTTGCAGAGGATTCATATTGTTGCAAAGCCTGAGAAGTATATCTGTGTCTAATTTAGCATGATAAAAAGTCATCATAGATTCTATCAGCCCTCACCCACCAGCAGGGGCTTGTACCCAGCATTCTCCCGCCCAGTAGAGGAATGAATGGATGGATGGACGGATGGATGGATGAATGAATGGATGAATGAAATCTGACTTTTGTAAAGAGCTAGCTGAGTTAGAGCAGGCTTGACTGTAGCTTCCAGAGCCCGCAACACCCCCATGCACATGCACACATTCACAGATTCGGCACAGGTGCAGGAGTACACAGCAGGCTTGGCACATCTCTACACTGGGACACACACACATGTGTATGTGTGCATGTGCACGTGCATCTTCGGATAGTGTGTCTCATGGAAAATCAGGGCTCCTCTCACCCAGGCCATAGCTTCACCTCCTGCCTTGCAGTCTCTCTCACTCCCTGCACGTAGATGTCTGCAGGACTCTCTCACAGCCCCCACCTCTGGTCCTCTGCTCTTGCACTCCACCCAGCACTGGCACCACTGGTAATGACTCTCTCCTCTCCTCCCAGTTCTTCTCATCCCCTAGGGCTTAAGTGAAGTCCTTCTTCACAAAGTACCCTGAACTTCCCCGAGGGTCCTCCTCCAGTCCACAGCCCTTTTGATTATTACACCAAGCCTGAGGTTTCCAACCAGCTGATCTTCACCTGGGTTTATCTGCCTTCCTGAGCTGGACTATGAGCTTTTGGGGACTAGGGCCTCTCCCTGATGTTTCTGAGTCCCTGGCACAAAACTGGACATAGGGAAGATGTTTAATACACTCTTATCTGAATAGACAAATTGATGAATAAGTGAGTAAGTGATCTCCCAAATAGAAGTGTAGGTGACAGTGGATAGTGCCAGGGGTCAGGGAGAGGGAGGGCACAACAACTGTACCCAGTTTACCCCAGCCTGGGTAAAGCTTCCAAGGGCTTTGCTGGCCTGTTAGAGATCTTGAGCTCACAGGCGTCACCCAGGCTGAAGGACAGAGGACAGCCAGTGTCCATGTAGGTCAGGAATCAAGGTGGTAAGACTCAGGGGAGCCAGGAATTCTGGGTGACCCGTGGGTGGGCTGGTCTAAGTCAGAGGCTCTCTGAGAGTTCCCAGCTCTCATTCCTAGGCCACAGAGGAAGAGTGGTCATCATGCTATTACTAGGTGAACTTGCATAGGCCCAGGCCTTCTGGAGCCACGGAGCCCCCTGGGAGGGCTGCTCTAGAGATTTCCAGGACATAACCCAGGTCCTTGATCATGATTATGACACCACTTTGGGAGACAGCCCAGGGCCTTGCTGCTGGCAGAGTATGAGTTCTTCCACCCAGGGAAGCTACAAAGCCAACTGAAACCAGGTGGGTGCTGGGCCCTTTCCCCACCTTGGCCATCCTCTGGCAGTGGTGAGGAGGGGTCACTGAAGAGTGAGACTCTGGAGCACCTGCCTTCCCTCTCCCCACCCCTGCCTGGCCTTGCCCAGGCCACCCTTGAAACCAGACTCTCTGCCCCAGGGCCTAGAAGGTAAGTGCAGAAAGCCTTGGATAAGGGAAGGGGAGCAACTGCCTCACCGCCCCCTTCCCCAGAGGGCGAGAACACCTGAGCTGGGCTCAGTCTCCCTCCCCTCCCCACCACATTGTCCCCAACTCAGCCTCCTGAGTTTGCATCAGGGTGAGACACAGAGGCATTGCCCAAGGTGTGGGCATGGTCCAGAAACCTCAAGAACTCTTTCTTCAATGCCAGGGCAGGAAGGGCTTGACTGAGAGGGCCTTTGGGGTGCTGACTTCCTCCTCACTCCAGAGGGCAGGGGAAGTCAGACCTACCTTTGCCTCCCAAGCTCAGGCCTGGTCTTGGAGAGAAGGGGCTCTATTAGAGCCCTCCCCCCCCCCACCCCTCTCAGCCCCTGCAGCCTGCACGATGGTAAGAACCACTTCCAGGAGTCTAGGGAAGTGGGAAATGTCAGCACCCCCACCATGTCAGCGGGTCTAGAATCTGGCCTCCTTCCTGTAGGGCGGCACTCGTGTGCTCTTACTGGCAGAAGGGGGCTCAGGAGGACGCCATGCTGAGCTCCTTCTCCGTAGTGAGTGCTCTTAGCTGCATCCAGGACCATGAAGAGCCACAAGATGCACACAGTGGCCTTCCTTGACAGTCATCTATACTCAGATATTTGGAGACCCCACCACTGTTCTTAATGAAAACCAATACAAGCACGTTATAGAGAAGACTGAAATTTATCTGAGCTTTCAAAGATAATGAGAGGTCTCAAAGATCTTACATTCTTGAGACAAACACTTCAGGCTTTTCCCCAACTCAGTGCAAGTTCCTGCTCAACTCCAGTGGGGAAGTCTGAGAAATGTTAAAATAATACATTTTCCCACTCTGTGTGCTTATTGTTTTCATAAAGATTCGTTGAGATTCTAAGACCCAAAAGAATAGCTTCCTATTGAAGAGATTTAGACTAATGATAACAGACCAGAACCTCGGGATGCCTGAGCCAGAAAGGATGTTAAAGAACAAGTCAGGTCCTTTATTAACAAAGTCCAGAGAAGAGATGTGACATGACCAAGGTCACAGAGCCTCAACTCAAGGCTGCCAACCCTACCAGCTTTGGAAACAGTTCCAACAACTACCTAACACGCCCGCCCCCCCAACCAGAGTTGCAGCTCAGGGGACTCATGGCCTCCACAGGGGCAGTGACAGTCTTCTTCAGTTAGGTGTCCTGTCCTTCTGTCCATCCTCCCACAGGTGGTTCCAGAGCCAGCCAGTGCCAAGGAAAAGGTGCACACAATTTGTCTACATGCAGCTTTTTGCACTACCTGCTTTCTGTTCCCTGCCCTTGGCAATGGCCTGGTCACATTCTCTCTACCCAGACGTCTTCACAGTTGTTGTAACCTTATTATTTTATATTAGTCACTAATTATAGTTTATATGAGTCAAGGTCCTGACAGGAAACAGATGGCACACTCAGAAAGGGTTCAACTGAAGAGAGTTTAATGGGAGACCATTTACAGAGAGCTAGTGAGGCACCCGTAGATCAACAACCACAGGAAGCCATTACCCGCCCAGGGGTGCAGAAGGACAAGAAGAGGAGGTGAGGCACCTGGAGCCCGTTGAGGGCTAGAGCCTGAAAGAGGGGCCATGCATCAAGGGAAACACAGCCGCTGGCAGAACTGCAGAGAGGAAAGGATGGAGTATGAGTGAAGTACCCTCCTCTCCTGTCTTCTGCTGGGACCTTCCATTGGCCAAACTATCTGAAAGCCAGATGTCAAGGGAGCCCAGGTGAGGCAGTCCACAGGGGACATCCTCCCAGGCACAGAAGCAGAGGAGGGCAGCAGAGGGACAGAGAATACCAGCACATGGCTAATTTCCTTCTTCCATTTATCTACTCTGCTTTTGAAGTGCCACATCAACCATTTCTCAGTGGTTCTTGAGTGCTACTTGCTGAGTTCCGATTGGCTAAGTTTTACCTGTGGTCTGATTGGACCAAATCAGCCAAAAATGGCCACTGACAGGAGAACGTGGTGCACAAACTGTTCTTGCAGTGAAGTCATGTGCTGAGAGCTTTACTTTCCACAGTTCAACAAATTACGCCCATGTAATTGCCTCAAACCCAGTGTTGTTCCTCTCAAAAATGCTGAAAATAGGTATTTCTTTCACTTACATGAATAATGGGTAAAGCTTGAATGCATAGACTGAGTACATCACATTCTTGCCTTTTGTGATCTAGAAGGAGGCCCAGTGTCAGGAAGACCCGGGCCCAGTCAAAGCTATGGGCTGGAGGTAGTTACTGGGGTTCATCTCATATACCAATTTTAATCACTAGATCAGCATGCTGACAGGAATGCTGGGATTGCATCTGGCCTCAGCAGTGCCATGATTGATTAGTGATGTCTGCCATGGGCATGGACAGAAGGGTGGTGGTGCAAGTGCTAACTTGGACCTAAAGCAGTTACCTAGCTTGGCTTTTGGTGGAGCCTCTGTGATTTCTTCCTCTATCAGCCTGGGACTTCCCTCACTCTCATCCTTCTCCCTTTCCCTCACTATATTGGATCCCACTGAGTAAGTTCAGCCTAGGAGAACATCCAGCTGGGTCCACCTCAAATCCTCCAGCCAGCTGACCACGGAACCTGACCTTACTCTTCTCCACAGGCTACCACCTACGTGTATGTGACCATCATGGACGAGAATGATAACACACCTGTATTCCAGCAGCCCCACTACGAGATCTTACTGGATGAGGGCCCAGACACAATCAACGCCAGCCTGGTCACCATCCAGGCGCTAGACCTGGATGAGGGGCCCAATGGCACCGTTACTTACACCATCGTTGCAGGCAACATCATCGACACCTTTCATATCAACAGGCACACGGTCAGCAGCTGGTAGCAGGGTCCAGGAGGAGGATCAGCTGGCTAAAGGGATTAGAGGGGAGCTCAGTGACATCATGGGGTTGGGGACAGAGCAAAGATGGAGTCTGGGAGGAAACCAACGGGGCAGCGCATGCAGGAGGATGAAAAGCATGGGTGGGGCCTGGTTTAGAGGACAGCAGCGTTCCCTATCGTGGCCAGGATGTCAAGGCATACCTCCTGGGGTGGTCAGAGGGTGCCTCATGAAGGAGCTAGTCCCTAGGGTGGCCCAGACCCACCACCCACTGATCCACCCTTGTCCCTCTCCGTATCCCACAGGGCGTCATCCGTGCTGCCAAGGAGCTGGACTACGAGATCAGCCATGGGCACTACACCCTGACTGTCACCGCCACAGACCAGTGCCCCATCTTGTCCCACCGCCTCACCTCTACCACCATGGTGAGTGGTGGGACACAGCCCCAATTTGGGGTTGGGGCAGGACAGGTCACAGAAAGTTCAGTGGGGAAGTAGGGTAGAGAAAGATTATCCAGGAGAAACATCTCAATCCAAAAGCCCTGTTCTGGTCTCCGCAACTCACCCAAACTTGCTTTGTGACTTTGAGGAGGTTACTGAACCTCTCTGTGTGGCTGCAACCATCAGCTAGATGATGACACCTGTCTTCCCCGACTTCGTGGGAAGAGCACAAACTCTAGTCAAACCAACAGGGGTTCACGTCCTTGATCTTCTGTTTCCTACCTGTGTGGCTCTGGGCTAGTAACAACCTCCCTGAGCTTCACTTTCCTCCTTGGTAAAAGGGGGAGAATAAAAACTGTTTCACAATGTTGGAAGACCAAATGACACCAGGTAAAATGACCCCAGTACAACAATAAGTAGAAGCTCTTGGCATTATTATTAATAATTTTATGCCCATATTATTATGCCCATAAAGAGGCTTTGACAATAACAATGACTTATGCACATGCATAGCTTAAAAAGCCCTCCTGCATCTATTATCCAATGTGATTCTCGCATCGACCCATGAGGCAGAATTATCCGGTCCAGTTTACAGATGAGCAGGGCTGACTGGAGGTGGCTCTGGCTAAGCTTGCTCATCATCCCAGGTGCTTGTGAATGTGAATGACATCAACGACAACGTGCCCACCTTCCCCCAAGACTACGAGGGGCCATTTGATGTCACCGAGGGCCAGCCAGGACCCAGAGTGTGGACCTTCCTGGCCCATGACCTGGACTCGGGTCCTAATGGGCAGGTGGAGTACAGCATCGTGGATGGAGACCCTCTGGGTGAGTGGGGCCTGAGCTGGGTGATAGGGTGGCATGATCCAGAGGGCATCTCCCCAGCCTGGCTCCGGAACAGGATGAGAAAGGAGGTCTCGAGGCGGTTAGCCCCACCATCGTGTGATCTTGCCTTCTCTGGGCCCCAATCTCCCCGCCTGTAATATGATGGGAATAATCTTCCCCCAGGAATATGGTGAGAACACTGAAATCTGGTATCAGAGGCTGGTAGCCTTGGAAGGTCACAGACCCCTTTGAGAACCTGGTAGAAAAGTGCCCCTATGTCATATCCAGAAAATAGGCTCCAGAGAAGAGAAGGGATGAGCATCCTTGGCCCAGACCTTCAGGACCCCCCAAATACGCACATTCAGGGAGCACCCGGATTTCTCTGCACATCTCATTGTCAACCCTTCGTAGCCTTTACAGCTACCTTGGCTGTTCTCCTCAGTTGAAGAGCAGGGTTTGATTGGCCAGAGAAATTTCTCAAGACAGTTTTTACTTATTTCTGTCCAGTAGGAATCCCAAACTCAAGGCCTACTGGGGCCAGGCAGGGAGCATACATGGGAGAAAAGGTCTGGGCAAGACAGTAGGGAGCAGTGGGGGCTGCGGCAGCTGCAGCTTCGCTCCTGCCAGCTGCGGTCAGGTTGAAATGCAGGCCCTTTGGGGAGGCCTTCCCATTTTTTAGAGAAAAGCTGGAAATCCAAATCTTTGTGAAGCATTTGATTTTTAATGGATCACTCAAGACATTTATTGAGCGTATTTGTTGATCATATTCCAGATGCTGAGGATACAGAATGGTACAAAATAGACACCAATCCCTGCCCTTAGAGAATATATGTTCCAGTTGGAAGACACAGGCAATAAGCATAACTGATTAAGTAGACAACTTAGTCTATTGGGAGGTGCTGAGTGCTACAGAGAAATGTAAAGCCAGGAGATGGAGAATGCCAGGGTGACGGCTTAATTTTAGAAAGTACTCAAGGAAGTTCTGTGCACGGAGGTGACATTTGAGCAAAGACCTGAAGGAGGTGAGGGGTGAGTCATGTGGACATCCATGGAGGAGCATGACAGATAGTGGGAGTGGCAAATGCAAAGGCCCTGAGATCAGAGTGTGCCTGGCATGTTCACAGAGGAGCCAAAAGCCCTGTGCCTGGCATGAAGCCAAATGAGGGGGAGCGTAGGAAGAGATGAGATCAGAGAGGGAGCAGGCCCAGATGTTGTCGGGCTTTGCAGACCATTGTGAGGACTTGGCTTTTCCTCCGAGTGATGTGGGAACGGTAGGAGGGCTTTGAGCAGAGGAGGGATGTAATCTGACTTAGATTTCAACAGGGCCACTCCAGTCCCTGAGTTTGGAACAGACCATAGAGATTCAGGAATGTGAGCAAGGAAACCAGGTAGGAGTTCATGGCAGACACTTGGGCTAGAGGTGATGTAGCTGGGACCAGAGAGGTGGCGCTGGAGGTGGTGAGAGCTCTGGTATATTTCAAAGACAGAACCAAGAGGATACACTGACTGATCAGATGTGGGATGTGAACAAAAGTCGAAGGATAACACCAAGATTTTTGGCCTGAGCAACTGGAGAGGCAGCATTGCTGTTAGCCGACGATAGGAAGACAGCGACAGGAGCAGGAAAAGTAGGGGGAAGGATGAGGTTGGGTTTGAGATGTCAGAATGGGCTTGGATGTCCAAGCCAGAAGTTCAGGAGAAAAATCTGCACTGAGGAGAGGTATTTGGGAGTAGTCATCCTAGAGATATTTAAAGGCACAAGATGAAAGAAGTAATACTGAGGCAGGAGACAGAGAAGTCCAAGGATAGAACATAGAACCTGGGGTGAATTTGCATTTAAGATGCTAAAAAACAAACTCTTTTTGTAGGGCCAGACTTGGAGCCCCTGCTGTTCAGAACTTGTGGTGGCTCACTCTGTTCTGACATGCTACCCTTTTGCGTCCCCAAAGTCCTCTGTCTGGCCAAGCACTGTGCCTTTCTGCTCTGAAACCAGCAGAGCACGGGCCTTTCTCCTCTGCTGTTGCCATGCATGCACAGCAGTTATGCCATTTCACAGGAGTCCTGCTCCTGTTTGGGAGGATGCCAAGGCCTGCTTGACAGGTGGGTGCTGGGTGGGCAGCTGGCCCCCCTCCCAGAAAGGAGCCCTCTCTGTATCTGGCTCTAGGGTGCAGGGCTCACACCTGGCCTGGGGCTCCCTCCCCTCTGGGAAGGAAGAGTAGACATTCAGAGTCCAAAAGTAACTTGGGGCTCACTGTGCACTACCCACATTCCAGAAGAGAGAGCAAAGGCTGGGTGGGGTGGGGTGGATGACCTAGTGGTGTACTGCAGCAACTTGTACGGGTCACAACACCCACTCCTCACCTCTCTTCTCACTCCCGGGTTCACTGACACCATGTTGGTAACTTGAAAAAATTGACAAACACTATAAATTATGTGGAGAGCCGGCTCAGTGAAGGGATGTGCTCCAGGTCGCCTGGCTTCAAGGTCATCTTTCCACCACTGCAGCCTGAACCTGGAGGGGGCTTCTGTTGGTGGGGAGATGTCAGGACTGATGGCTCTCACAAGCCCCACTAAGCTGTGAGGAGACACGCAAAGAACAGTTGGGAGAAAAGGCCATTATCACTCGCACCTCTCCCACCAGCCCATCTTCTCAGAACCTCCAACTGCCCCTTCTGGTCTGGAGCGCTCCTTGGACCCCTTTCTTACATCCGCATCCTCCTTGACAGCCCCCAGCTCCTTCGGAGGGCTGCCTGGGCTCGCTTTCAGGATCTCCCTGATGATACCAAGAGCTGTTGTGGGTCCAACACACACAAGGTGAACTGGGCCAGCACCAGCACAGCCCTGTGATGATACCTCTTTATTAGCCCATTTTTCGGATTAGAACATCAAGGTAAGAATCAGTCACATGCCCAAGGGTGTGTAGGAGTGAAGTCAGGATGCACACCTGGTTCTGATTAGATGCTTTTATCCCCAATCTCCAGAAGGAGTGGAGTGGGGCAGGGGGCATTCCGGCCCCAGCTGCTGAGGGGGGTCATTTGTAGTGTGGGGGCCTTTGACCTGCCCACTTCCCCCACTGAGCTAACCTCATGGGGCTCTAGCCCCTAGTCCCTCAGGCTTGCTTCCCTGAGCCTTCAGAACCTCTTCCTTTCCTTCAAGAGGGTTGCTGGCTTTGGAGAGGAGGCATCAGGCCATCTGCTTGCTTATGGCCAGGAGCTCACACAGGGCTGGGAAACCCCTAGAAAGGGAATCCCCAGTTCTTTGGAGACCTTGGAGTATCAGGAAATCCTGTTTCAAGCAGCTTCCACCTCTCTCAGCTGGGTGTAGCCATAGGGCTGCTGGGAGCAGAAGGGCTAGTGGGAAATCCCAGCTGCAGGTGGGCCAAGAAAAGGCTGTTTTGGTAAATCAGAGCAGTAGGAGTTGGGAGTAGAGACTTGGGTAGGATGTGAAGAAGCAGACAGAGAAAACTGTTGGGGAGCTTGGGCCTCTGTCCTTGCCGCGCCCTTGTGTGCTGTGTGTCTGTGAGCAAGTCAGTGCCCTACTCGGAGCCTCTTCCCCCAGCTGTCAAAAGGGCAAGTGAAGGAACTTTCTCCCTGTTCCCAGTTCCTGGGAGAGTGCATAGAGATGACCCCCTCTTCCTCACCTTCTCCCCACTTCCCTCGCTCATCCGCCCTCACTTGCCTTGGCCCCCTGAGCGCTTCCATCCAGCTGGGCCCCTGCTAACCTTCCTGGCTTCCTGCCTCTCTGCTCTTCCCCTCCAGCCCCTTCCCTGCCACCCCTCCAGCCCTGGTCAGCTCTGAGTGGTGAGTCCCATGGCTGCAGTGGGCTGAGATGCAGAGCCCTGGGTTCGAGTCCAGGTTCTGTCGTTAACTTGCTGTGGGGGCTCAAACAAGTCATCACCCTTCTTTCCCATTCAATTTTCCAGAGGACACCGGCCGATCTCTGAGGTCCCTGCCAGTGCAGAGACTGCGAATCTGAGGCTCTTGCTCTAGGCACTCTTAGACGTCTGATCCCTCAGCCAGGCCAATATAAGGATTGAAGCCAGGGTTCCAGCTGAGGGTCCTCAGAAACCTCGAAGAAAGGGAATCAAATCCCTTTCATGTGGAATCTTAAAAAAAAAATGACACAAATGAACTTATCTGCAAAACAGAGACAGACTCACAGACATAGAAAACAAACTTATAGTTATCAGGGGAGAAAGTGTAGGGTAGGAGGGATAAATTGGGAGTTTGAGATTTGCAGACAGTAGCTACTGCATGTAAAATAGAAGCAAGCTCCTACTGTATAGCACAGAGAACTGTATTCAATACCTTGTAATAGCCTGTAAAAATATGAAAAGGAATATATATATATGTGTACATGTATGTGTGTGTGTGTATAACTGAATCACTATGCTATACACCAGAAAGTAACACATTATAAACTGACTATACTTCAATTAAAAAACAAGAAAGGAAATCATGGCCAACTAGGGGCCAAGGGAGGCCACAGGCCTGGGAGCACCCTGGCTGCACTCCAGCTGGCTCAGTATCAGGGCTGAACAGAAGGTACTTGGGGGCTTCCCTGTCCCCCACCCCCCATCCCGACTTTATCCCTGCCCCAGTACCTCACCATTAGCGTTGTATTCCTTTGGGGTAAACTTTGCCCTTCCCCAACATCCTGTTTACAAGGCGTGGTATCTGGGAAGGATCACACATTACGAAGTTTCCAACGCCTTCATTAATTGATTTCTGATCAATAGTAGTAAGAAAGAGGGTGCTTGTGTGGAAAGGGAAGCCCCACTTTTTCAACATAACCTTACGCCAGGGTGGGTCCCTGGCCTGCTCAGGGCCCAGGGAAGGAAAATGACCTGGCATCTCATGTACCTCAGGGCATGAGCAGGTCCCTGCCTGCTTGCACCCTCAGCAGTATCTGTCCCTCTACCTCCTGCACTTCCCAGCCCTTGGCGGGTCTCATGAGGATCTGAAGCTGGGGACACTGGAGGGCCCATGCCCTGGCTGTCCCCTGACCCTGGCGAGTAAGACTCTTTAGAAGCAGCCTGACTCGTGGCTGTTCTCTACTAACTCTGGCCTCTCCTGGGCGGCACCCAGGGGAGTTTGTGATCTCTCCCGTGGAGGGGGTGCTGCGAGTCCGGAAGGATGTGGAGCTGGACCGGGAGACCATTGCTTTCTACAACCTGACCATCTGTGCTCGAGACAGGGGGCTACCCCCACTCAGCTCCACAGTGAGTCTGGAGACCCCATTTGACTGACTTCGCCTCACTACACCCTGAACTCTTTATAGAGACTCCTGTCAACACTGCCACCCTCATGCCCACGGCGGCCTCGGGCTGCTCTGGAGCCAGTCCAGGCCCTCAGGGCCCCTGACAGACCTGCCTGGTGGGGCCTACCCGCAGGGGCTGGACCTGGGGCCTGGCAGCCACGGCCACTCGGAGGGCTCTGGGGAGGCTGCCTGTCTGCCAGACCTCTGCACCTGTCACTCTGCCATTTCCACCCCATCTCTGCCTCTTTATCTTTTCTGCTTTTCTTTTACCCTCATTTTGATCCTCTTTTTTTTATGATCATTGTCCTTGTCGTCCCCTTCCTTCTCCTTGACCAGCTGCACCTTTCCGTCCTCAGTTCCTACTCCTTGGCTATCTTCTCCTCCTCCTCCTCCTCAGTTACCTCATCCCTTTCTCCTCCTTCTCTCTCCCCTCCATCCCCACCCCGTGCCCCCTTTTCTCCTTGTCCTCCTCCCTCACTTCCCCTCCTCTCTGATATGCCCCAGATGCTGGTGGGGATTCGGGTGCTGGACATCAACGACAACGACCCCGTGCTGCGGAACCTGCCCATGAACGTAACCATCAGTGAGAACAGCCCCGTCTCCAGCTTCGTTGCCCATGTCCTGGCCAGTGACGCTGACAGTGGGTGCAACGCCCTCCTCACCTTCAACATCACCGCAGGCAACCGAGAGCAGGCCTTCTCCATCAATGCCACGGTAGGGCCGGGGCTGACCCCAGGAAAGCCCCCAGGATTTTGCCTAAAAAAGAGGACCCTGCCCCAGGGGCTTTTCTATCTGTCTGGGCTTCTGCTGGTTCCACTTCCTCCTCAAGTCTCCACCCTCCACTGGGACGTGGGGGTCTCTGTGGGAAGCATGGAATCTTGGATTTGTAGGTGAGCCACCTCTGGGGTCCTTGTCACCCCAAGGCTTGTCATGTGCAGAGATGGACAGAGACTTTGTACCACTTGGTTTGTACCAAGATATCCTTTGTACCTAGAAGTCCTCACTTGACCTCTTGGAGGGTTATCAGCTGCTGAAACCGTGAGGTCCTCTGAGGGACCATCCCTTTGAGGCAGCAAGACCAGGCATTGGTGGTCACTCTTGCCCTGGTAAGACCCTGCCAACCCATTTTGGCCTTCTAGACCGTTTGGTGGTTTAGGAAGATAATTCACAGCCACTCCTGCAGGCAGAGCAGTTGGGCCTCTGTAGGCCAGAGGCCAAAGTGGGGGGACAGGTCACTGCTCAGCTCACCACACTCTACCTCCCAGACAGGGATTGTCACTGTGAACCGGCCCCTGGACCGCGAGCGGATCCCAGAGTACAAGCTGACCATTTCCGTGAAGGACAACCCAGAGAATCCACGCATAGCCAGGAGGGTGAGGCTGGAGGGCACAGGCCTGGGTGCTGGGGGTACGCAGCTGGCATGGCCTGGGAGTTAGTTGCACAGACTTTAGAGTGAGTAGGAGCTGGGTTCAAATCCCTCTTCCACCTGTCCATGGGTATGTGGTTTTGGCAAGTCAGTCAGCCTCCGTTTTCTCTTCTGCAAAATGGAGACACATCTACCCCAAAGTCACAGGGAGGACTTGAAGGAGCCAGTGTCTGGAGAGTCCTCAGCATGGTGCCTGGCACACGGAAAACACTCAGTAAACACCAGCTATCAGCTTTTCTCCCCAGATCACCAATACTTGGGCCCATATCCCAGTGGGATGGGGAGGTGGGCCTGCATGCACTCACAAGCACATACTCTGGGGTTCTGAAAGGGTTGCATTTTCCAGGTGGCTTTTCCCTTAAAAGCCAAATGTTAGCTCTCTTCACTGAGAAGGAGGTGGGGTTGCTAAGCAAGCAGTCCGTTTGGAGTAGGAGTCAGCCCTCCTTCCCAGCCCATGAGGTCTGGGGCAGAGCCCTGGCCACGAGTCCTAGGGCCTGGCCCATCTCAGCCCTGCTTCTGATAAGCTGCAAGGCTCAGCCACAACCCTGCCCTCTCTGGGCCTCGGTGTCCCCAT
Organism: Camelus dromedarius; assembly: GCF_036321535.1. NCBI lineage: Eukaryota > Metazoa > Chordata > Mammalia > Artiodactyla > Camelidae > Camelus > Camelus dromedarius. The sequence goes on along the minus strand of NC_087443.1, from coordinate 32,285,621 downwards.
CTCTACAGGCTGGTGGCCCTCATAGACCGCTGGTCTACGTCCTGTGCTTCTCCCCTTCCTTCCTTCTCTTGCTTTTCTCTCCCACTCTCATTCCCTCTCCTCTGCCTGTGCTTTAGGAGGGCCTGGGTCAGGCTGGAAAGCAGCAGCATTGAATGGTGGGAATCAGGGGGCTTGGAGGCTGGTCCCCACGCTGCAGCTCACTTGCTCTGCAGCTTTGAATAGTCACCCCCCTTCTCTGAGCCTTGGTTTCCCCACTTCTGTAGTGGAGAGCTGTCCAGGGTACTGGGAGGCTCCGAGAGATAAGGACTATGGCTGTGGTTTTGAAAGATCTGAAGTGTAGCCCTGGGTGAGTTTGAATAAACTCTGACCAGGGCATCAGGCCAGCCTGGAGGGTCTGGAAACTAAGGCTGGTCTTCCTGGCTGAAGTCCTTCTTTATAATGAGATGGACCATGATTAAATACCATATATATCCATTCTCCTGTGAACTTCACAACACTTCCATGAAGGAGTTAAGGTCAAATTAAAAAACAGAGGCCCAAACAGGGGGAAAGATCTGCCTGAGGCTACCCTGTAAGCTTCTAGCACAGAAGGGACTTGAACCCAGGTCTCTGGACCCCTGTTGTGGGCTTTTTTATCATCTACTTCTCTGCCTTGAATGTCATCTCCTAGTCCTCCTCCCACTGGAGTGCTTTGCTAGAACATGGCCTACAACCTGTCCTCCCATCGTGCCTCCCACAGGATTTTGACTTGCTACTGATCTTTCTCGCGGATGAGAATGACAACCACCCTCTCTTTACTGAGAGCACCTACCAGGCAGAGGTGATGGAGAACTCTCCTGCTGGTAGGTGCTGGGCCCACCTGGGAATTCCTGCAGCTGCCAGGTACCACCTGGGCCCCAGGTGCCTGAGGACCTCCCTTGTGCCTGGTGAGGGCCCAGCTGAGGCCTGGCTGGGGAGGCAGCTTTACCACGTGGCTGGCGAGTGCAGAGGGTGTGGAGGGGAGAAAAGGGTACAGCCCTGAGAGGCTGGTGGGCCAGGGCTGCTGGGCCTCTTAGGGGCCACCAAAGAGGCCACAGGTCTCCTTGGAAGTGGTTACTGGTCCCCAAGGTTGTCCAAGAACAGCCCCACTGCCCACTCTGCACAAAGGGCATTTAAGGTATGAGGACTACCCAGGAGGGGGATGAGCCCACCCCTCCCTCTTCTCTCCACTCCCAGACATACGGCATCCTGGAAACTTCTGAGCAGGGGGCCAGGGGGCCTTTCGTAGGTCAGTGTGGCCCTTTCCCCACACACATGCACTGACCAGCCTCACCTCCCTTCAGAGGGACAGAATCTCCTCTTTAATGTCTCCCCAGAGGAAGTCCCCTCACTCCTCCTCCAGCCCCCCAGCCCCCGAAGCTTAGATTCTAAGTCAGAAAGAGATGAGCTGAGATACCCCTTGTCTCTGGCTGAGCATCTCCACTACAGGAATTTGAATCTTACACCTGCCTGTGTCTATGCTCACCCATATGCCAGCGCATGTCCACGTAAGGCACATGTGTTGGCTCACATGTGTGCACGGACACACATAGGCACATAGGTGCCTGCACAACGCACTCCATGTGCAGATGTGCCCACCTGCAGAGGTAGACAAGACCCCGGCCTGCAAGTGCCACCGTGAGTGCTCGTGGCTGTGTGAACATGGAGTCCTGCACACACATGGGGATTCTTAGCTATGTGTGGTCAGACAGCTGTTAGAGCATTGTGTGCACACACGTGTGGACAGACTGGGCTGGGTGTGCATACCTAGACAGGGCCCACACACAGGGAGGGGACGTCAGGGAGCCCCAGACCCTCCCGCGGAGTGGCCAGCCTCAAAGGCTGCTGGGAAGGCAGGCGTGCTCCTGGCGGGCCAGAGGGGCTTGCTCACCGCTGTTGTTTTCTCCCCAGCAGGGCTTTGAGGCCGCTCCCCAGGCATCTGCGTCAGTCTGCCAAGGCTGCCGCAGCCCGGCCCAGGGCCTCCCCGCCCCGTCCGCCTCACCTCCCTCCCTCTCATCCATCGTCAGCCATGGCTCACCGGGACGGGGTAGGGGAGGGGCGGGTGGGGGGCCAGGTCGGCCCAGCAGTGACCCCTCTCCCCCTGGCCCAGGGACCCCTCTGACAGTGCTCAATGGGCCCATCCTGGCCCTGGATGCCGACCTGGACGTCTACGCCGTGGTGACCTACCAGCTGCTGGGGGCCCAGAGTGGGCTCTTTGACATCAACAACAGCACCGGTGAGGCCTCTGTGCCCGGCACCCCCAGCCTGGCTCCAAGTCTTCCTCTGGAATGGGAGTGGCCCCGCTGCTAGACCCAGGGCCTCCTTTCTCAGTGCTGGGTCCAGGCTCTCCAAGGAGACCCCATCCCTCAAGCCCCCATCTTGCAGCTGGATTAGGCCACCCAAGGGCCAGGCAGGAGGAACCAGGAAGAGGCCTGAGGGTAACAGGAGAGATCTGCTGGTACATAAGCTCTCGGCCTTGGCAGAGAGCCCCCAAACCCACTCCCTCCAGCTCCCCATGCCCAGCCCAGAGGATCGGGCCTCTAGTCTGCCTCATGGTCTCCCCAGAGACCATGTTATATCAGTCTGGTCTTGGCTGATTTGGTGACAAGTGACAGGGAGGGATATATTAGCACTTCTCTCAGCAGAGCAGGTCAGACCTCTAGCCTGGGTCATCCCAGGTGGGACTCTGGAGAACTGCAGAGGGCAGCTGGGGAGGGGACAATTAGAGGACACTGGCACCTAGGGGATCTCCCTAAACACTGGTTGTTGGACCTTTACAAAAGAATTCTTATTGTGTTGCTTTCCCTGCTCCTCTTTCATCTCTTTCCCCTTCATGCCTTGTCTTTGTCCCCTCCTGGTTCGCTCTCGCCCTGTCTCCCCACTGCATCATTTTTCCTATGTCTCCCTGGCTGGTGGCGGTGGGTGCCAGGCATAGTAACAGTGAAGTCAGGTGTTGTCATTGACCGGGAGGCCTTCTCACCCCCTGTCCTGGAGCTACTGCTGTTGGCTGAAGACATCGGGCTGCTCAACAGCACAGCCGACCTACTCGTCACCATCCTGGATGACAATGACAACTGGCCCACCTTTAGCCCTGCCGCCCTCACTGTCCACCTGCAGGAGAACTGCCCTCCAGGTATGCAGGGGCAGGTCCCGGCCCATAGCAGGAGCTGGCTGATGGCCTGTGGGGACTGGAGCCTCACAGATTGGAGGCAGAATCCACCTCTGGTCAAGAGGACAGGCAGTAGGATTGGCAGGAGGGCACTGGAGAGACAGCCAGGAGACTCAAGTCCTCCCTCACTTCCCTTCTTGGATCCCCAGTGTCTTGTCTGCAAAAGAAGATTATTAAGGTGTATTCCATCCATGTTCCTGGAAGGAAAGACTCTTTAAAAGTCAAAATAGGATTAACATGATTCCCATCAAAATCAAATATGAATTGGTGGGTAAATTTTATTCTAAAGTTTACCTGGAAGAATAAGAACATTTTGAAAAATAAATATAATCAAGCCAGATTTGCCTTACCAGATATTAGAACACATTACCAAACTACAGAATTAAAAACCGCATGGTATGCACACAGGACTTTGAAAGTAGCCCAGAAATAGATACTGGTAAATTAAAGAATGTAATATTATGTGACAAAGGAAACAGTGAAACCAATAAAGAAAACTAATTATTTGGTGTGCAAAACATCTATTCATATCTAGTATAGATTCTCACTCTGTAGCAGACACCAAAATGAAACCCAAAGACGTTCTAAAGAAAATATAAAAAGGTAGAAAACATTAAAAAAAAAAAAAAGCAGAAGTTGGAGGTAAATATTTATCTGATTGTGGGATAAGTAGGTTCTAAGCATATAAAAAACAGAAGAACTTAAAAGAAAACTACTAAATTTTGGTGCATATGAATTTAAACTTCTTTACATGAGATAATTATAACTAATATTGAAAGGGAAACAAACTGAAAAAAGATATTTGACACAAGGTATCGTAATTATATAATTTGTATAATTTAACAGAAAAATGAGCAAAGGGCAAAAGCAGACGCTTTACCAAAGAGAAGATACAACTAATCATTAAGTTATTAAAAATTGCTCAGTCTCACAAGTCAAAGAATGCAAAATAAAATAGGATACCATTTTCCTACAAAATGGCAAACATGAAAAATGCATAAAAGATAGATACTGGCAAGGCTGTGGTAGGAAGAGGCCCTTGTGAACGAAGAAAGTTATCTTGGTGAGATGTTTTTAGAAAAGGCCACTGTTCTCAGCTGCTCCCCATTCCCACCCCCACAGGATTCTCAGTCCTTCAGGTCACAGCCACGGATGAGGACAGTGACCTCAACGGGGAGCTGATCTACCGAATAGAAGCTGGGGCTCAGGACCGCTTCCTCATCCACCCGGTCACCGGGGTCATCCGCGTTGGCAATGTCACCATCGACCGGGAGGAGCAGGAATCCTACAGGCTGACGGTGGTGGCCACCGACCGGGGCACCGTCCCTCTCTCGGGCACAGCCACCATCACTATCCTTATCAACGACATCAATGACTGCCACCCCGAGTTCCTCAACCCCATCCAGACGGTGAGCGTGCTAGAGTCAGCCAAGCCAGGCACTGTCATTGCCAACATCACCGCCATCGACCGTGACCTCAACCCTAAGCTGGAATACCACATCATCGGCATTGTAGCCAAGGATGACACTGACCGCCTGGTGCCTGACCAGGAGGACGCCTTTGCCGTGAATATCAACACAGGTACAAGGGCCTGCTCCCCTCCAGCCCTCCTCCTGCCTCCCCGCCCCTGTCTCCTGGCTCTCTGCTTCCTGCCCTACCCTCCTCCTTTCTCTTCTCTCGCTCTGCTCCTTCCTTTCCCTCAGCTGCTCCTTCCTCCTCTCTTCTCCCTCCTGTTGACACCACATCCTTCCCTCTTTCCCATCTCTCCCCTGGCTCCTTCCCTCTCTCCCTTCTCTTCCTCCTTCTCCCTTGGCCGGCCCCGTCTCTGTCTGATTCTCTCACTCTGCCAGTATTGTATGAGAGTGCCCATCTCACCACACTCTTCCCAGCATTAATATTACATGGTATTCATATTTGTAATTCTATAGGAAAATGGCACCTTGTTTTAATATGTATTTCTTTAATAACTGGGCAGTTGAACTCTTTCTCCATATGTATCCAGGTCATTTAAATTGTCTAAGTTTTATATATGTGTGTGTATGTGGATATAGATATATATAATATGTGTATTTCTATTTATATATATACACACACACATATATGTACCCTTAATTATTTTCTTACACCATCAGAAAACAAAGAGAACTGTGGCTTATCTTTCATGATTTATGCAGCTTATTATAATTTTGATGGCTTTAACATTTTTCAAAAAGTGCCGATGTCTGCTCCTCTGGGGAGTTGAGGAGGGGACATGGGACCTCACAGGGGTACTTTTTGGAAGGCCCAGAGGAGTGAAAGAAAAACTAACATGGCTGTGACAAAATGCTAAAATTCCTTGTTATTCAGAGAAATGCATGATAAAGCGGTCGTGAGATACTGGTTTTCCATGTGTGATTAGCAGACATTAGGATGCTGGACAACACTGAGTATTGGTGACAGTGTGGGGACATCAGAACCCTCATACACTACTGAAGATATTTAGGCCAATTCCACAATCTAGATAGCAGTCCAGCACAAAGTACATCCATACTGCCATGACCCAGTAATTCGACTCCTGGGTGTATGTCCCAAGGAAACTCTCAAGTCAATAATGGAACTACCTGAGGATGTTCACTGCAGTGTTATTGGTGGCAGGAGTTGGAGGCCACCTGGGCATCCATCTCTAGAAGACTGAAGAGTAAAACGTGGTAGGTGTACACCATGGGTTACCAGGTAGCTGCTAGAAGCACTAGATTCAGACAGAGAACCATGAGTGGACCTTAGAAACAAGTACTTACTGAAAAGAGTAAGAAATAGAATGGGTTATATGTACCATAGTCCCACTTGCATAAGTGTAAAATACACAAAAACAATACATGATTTTAGGATCTTTCAAATAAAAAATACACTTTAATACATTACAGTGATTGTCCGAGAGGAGAAGGGGAGAAGAGTATGGGACTAAAAAGGTTTCAACACATACATAAGACAAGAGCAGGGCCAATGACTATAGTATGCAGTGAACCAAAGAGCATGATGAACTCAATATGCCTCTGAGACCTAAAGGGAAAAGAAGACAGGAAAACCATGAGCCACTAGGAGAAATCAGGTAGCTCAGACATGCGTCAGGTGAGCAGAATTCCTGCTGCAGTGGCTGCCCGGGACCACAGACAGCTGCTCCGAGCCCCTGCCCAACTTCACGCTGTACTGTTGCCTCTACCAATTTTTTTCTATTCTCCTTCCCTCCAACTGACTCTCTTCTCTCTATTTTTCTTTCCAGTGTCCTCTCTGCCCCTCTTCCTCACGTTCTCTCCCCTCCTTTGCTCACCTCCCGTCTCCTTTCTACTTGCCAGAGTCTCAGCCCCCTGAGCGCTCCCACTTGCCCCCTGGCTTCCTGCCCCTCTTCCTCTTCCCATCCACCCTACCCGTCCCGAACCTCCGGCCCTGGTCAGCTCTGAGCCCTTCCGTCCCCTCCCCCCTGCTCTGCTCCATCCCCTCTCCTCCCTGAACTAACTGATGTTAACCCTCTTCTCTCTTCCTCACGGCTGGCAGGCCCACAGGTTTGAGCTCTGTTTCTCTGTCACTTCCCACCTCATTTCTTCTCTGCTTCACCCCATCGCCTTCCTCCATACTCACCGCACCCCCCCCCACCCCTTCCCATCCTGTGGGGCCCGGGCCAAGGCTGTGGCCCAGCCTTTGCAGACTGAATGCAGTCACCCTCTCCCCATCCTCGCTCCCCAGCCTCGGGGACAGGGAGCGAGAGTAGGAAGAGGAGGAGGAGGAGGAGGAGGCAGCGGCCCAGGGTAAGTGACAGCCCCATGGCTGGGGACCCGAGGAGGACAGAAGCCCAGCAGGGGAATCTACCAAGGGGGAAGGGAATCCCGGACACCCCGATGCCTGAGAGAGGGCTAGGAAGAGAGAGAGGTGGGTTCATCCTAGGATGAGGCCAAAGGGAGGAGGAGACACCATGCCCTTAAACACGCAGGAAGAAGAGCGGTCCCAACAGAGCCAGCCCTGAGACTGGCAGTAAAGCTAGGTCAGTCTAGTTCAAGCCCAAGCCACTGGAGGGCTCCTCTGTGATTAGGGAGCAGGCAGGGGTTTGGGGAGGTGGCAGGTAGGAGAGAAGGAAGCAGCTTCTTGCTAGTAGTGCCAAAGGATGATACCCCTTTCCCAGTCAGCCGTGTCATGCCCCACGTAATCGAGACAAAGGGCTGGGCCTGGCTGTCTAGTCTGTGCCACCACTGAACCCTCCAGGGAACCCCCTCAGGGCTTTTTAGTTGCTTTGACTTTCCTTTATGCTTGATCTCCCTAGAATATAACATAAAATTTACCGTCATAACCATTTTTAAGTGTAAGTTCAGTGGTTCAATATACCCACCTTGTTATGGAATACAAGCATTCTTTTAAACAAGCAATTACATAGCACTTCCTATGTGCCAGCACTGGTCTAAGCCCTTTATAAATGTAAATTCATTTCGTTGTTATAACCCTCAAAATAGCCCTATGTGGTAGGTACTGTAATTATCCTCATCTTACAAATGAAGAAACAGAGGTACAGAGAGGTTAAATAATTTTCCCAAAGTCACCAGGCTAGTAAGCATTGATTAAGGGCAGAATGATGTTCCCCCTGCTTGCAGATGGCTGTGACCTCATCTCAGCCAAAGATGAAACCAGCAGGTCTTGGGTCCACTAGGGACCATTGCCCTTGGTGGGGATTGGGAAGGTTGGCCGGGAACACCTCTGGGAGGCCCAGATTTTAGGGGATTCCCTTTGGACTGAACCTAACCTGGTCTGGTCTGCAGGATCCGTAATGGTGAAGTCCCCCCTGAACCGAGAGCTGGTTGCCACCTATGAGGTCACTCTCTCAGTGATTGATAATGCCAGCGACCTGCCAGAGCGCTCCATCAGCGTGCCAAATGGTAAGGCTCCTCACAGGCCTCTCCCATCCATTACTCAGAGTCAGTCAGGCCAGAGGGGCAGGCCTGGAACAGGCGCAGGCCTGGCTCCCGGGAGGGAGCAGCAAGACCCAGCTAGAGGGGCTGCCAGTAGTCAGGCCGCACCAGGCACAGGGCAGGTGGCAGCTAAGTGAGGCTGAGGGTGGCCCTGGGTCCCAGCCGTTAGACAGAGCTCCGCAGTGGGGGATCCAGAATCCCACAATTGTGTGTGATCTTAAACCCTAAGGGTCAGAGTGGGAAGGAGGCTTGGTAGAGGCTGGAAGGGGATTGAGAAAAGGATGGGTTGACAGAGACTTAGAATCCCATTGTCAAGACTGGTTACTGAAGGTGTGGCTGGGATGTGAGCCAGGAACCTCAGATCTGATAGGAAGCCACGAGGTCAGCCCAGAGGAAGGAAAGAGCAAGGAAAGGTGACTTGAAGCCACAGACACCACATTAGGGGACGCAGGCACTACGGGAGAGAAGAGGGGCATGCTGCTGCCTTCTGCAGCTGGGCACAGGCTGCCCTGCCTGCAGTATGAGCTGGGAGGGGCTGCTCGAAGCAGTGGATTTTGTGTGGACAGAGCAGGGAGCAGGGAGGGGCATGTAGTGATGGGGTGGCCTCTGCCATGAGGCAAGGACAGCTGCTGGGGTGGGGAGATAAGCCTAGCAGATATCGGCTACTTATCTCTATAGCCCAGAGGCCCAAGTTTTCAGGAAGGAAGGGCAGACCTGGTCATCTCCTCCTTGTCCTGCACTCAGAGGGCAAAGGGCCAAGGCTAGTTATATAGAGGGGACAACTCAGACTGGAGATGAGAAGCTGAGTCATGGAAAGATCATCTTAGTCGTATCTCACAAGACTAGTGGGGAAACTGAGGCACAGTAGGGGCCAGGGGCTCCACCAAGGTTACCCAGCCAGTTGTCCAAACCCAAGCCCCTTTCCCTACAGAAGAGTGAGCAACCAGACCAGAAGAAAGGGTCACATGCCACCGCCTGAGGGTTGGGGCAAGCTTCAGGGAGCCCAGGGAGGGCTGTGAGATGCTGCCATCCTCTCTGGGCTCAGCTGAGATGTAGAAAGGCCTGGCTCAGCCACAGTGGTGCCCCCTCACACCACTCTCACTCACTCCCTGCCCCTACCCCAGCCAAGCTGACAGTCAGCATCTTGGACGTCAATGACAACACGCCCCAGTTCAAGCCCTTCGGGATCACCTACTACACAGAGCGGGTCCTGGAGGGGGCCACCCCAGGCACCACGCTCATTGCTGTGGCAGCTGTGGACCCCGACAAGGGTCTCAATGGGCTGATCACCTACACCCTGCTGGACCTTATGCCCCCGGGCTACGTCCAGCTGGAAGACTCCTCAGCAGGTAGGTGGGAAATCTGCCAGAGGAGGGTTGGGGGACATGTGTCTTTGCCTGCTTAGCTTCCAAGAGGGACCATGGCCCACTTCTCACCCTCCACTGGGGCCCCACCATGGCCCCTCAGTGAGCTGGGCCAGATCAAACATGGCCAAGATTTTAGTCACTCCCAGATACCCAGAAGAAAGGACAGTGCCTAGTTCTAGGTTGGGATGGAACCCCCCTTTGACATCTGCTGGAAACCTGGCATACTCCATCACCATCTCCACCACCCAAGCTCCGCAATCAGTATCACTTATAGAACAAGAAGCCCAAGAGGGAAGTGTTCAGAGGAGGTCTCGGACTTCAGGGAGCACGTCCCTTTGACTTGTGAAAGCTTTCTTACCCCTCCAGTAAAGAGAACAACTGGATGCCAGCTGCTCCCAGCCCTCTAGCCTGCTGCTGGGCAGTGCTGCCTGGCCACCGTCCTCCTTTGAGGCACCACACCTATCCCTCAGAGCTCCAGATCCTCCTCTTCATACTTTGGAGAGCTTCCATGAGTGAGAATTGGCCAAAATGGCAGTGCCTGTCTCTGTGCCTTAGGGAAGGTCGTTGCCAACCAGACAGTGGACTATGAGGAAGTGCACTGGCTCAACTTTACCGTGAGGGCCTCAGACAATGGGTCCCCACCCCGGGCAGCCGAGATTCCTGTCTACCTGGAGATTGTGGATGTCAATGACAACAACCCTGTCTTCGACCAGTCCTCCTACCAGGTGCATGACCGGGCCAACAAGTTGGGTCTGGGACCTGTGCCCATTTCTTGGGACCTTTGGGCATCTTCCACTCCCACCCTGCCAGCCTTTAAGTCCCATAGGATTGACCACCCATGAGTGGCTTGATGCCCTGGGTTGTCTGCATCAGTGAGTCTCTCCAGCAAGGGCAGAGACTCTAGGACTGACCATGGCTCATGCTCCTTCCCTGCCCACTGGGCTCCAGGAAACCATCTTTGAGGATGTTCCTGTGGACACAGTCATCGTGACGGTCACTGCTACTGACGCTGACTCAGGCAACTTCGCCCTCATTGAGTACAGCCTTGTGGATGGAGAGGGAAAGTTTGCCATCAACCCCACCACAGTAAGTGGGCAGCAGAGGGCCTGGAGGGCCTGGGTTTAGGGAGTGGGAAGTGGGAAGGGCCCAAGGTCACAGGCTGAAAAGCCACCAAAAATATCACAGTCATCCCTCTGTTTCTGTGTCCTGCCACTCAGACATCTTTAGCCTCAGAGGGCTTTCAGCCAAGTCAGCAAGCCCTCTTCTCAGAGCCCCAGACATCCTGTAGACTGCGGCCTCTCTGTCCCAGCAGACATGGGAGGAAGTGGCCAGAGTCTTTTGGAACTAGCCCCTTGTGGGACAGAAACTCAGATGTGTCACCACCAGACTAGAAACCTTGATTCAAGTGCATGTGACTGCTTTTTGAACCTGTCAAAAGAGAGGCATAGGGAACTCTGCAGAAAGTGGGCCTGTATCCACGGCCCTGTCCTCGGTGCGGGGGCAGGAAAAGAGCCCCCATGGGCCCATCCCCCACGGTCCCATGAGCCTCAGACTTGTGGGAGAACCGACGCTCAAGAGAAAAATGGGCGATGATTTCAGATGTCAGCAAACTGGTTCAAAGCTTCTGTTTCAGTACAGGGAGAGAGCCCTGTGGCCTGGGGCCGGTTGGCCAGGCAGGGCCTTCCCCAATTGCTGGGCTGGAGCTGGACTTTCCCACCCACTGCCTCTGCCTGCCCACATCCCTCTGCGCTCTGCCCTTTCAGCAGGTCCTGTCCTTCCTCTTGGTGTGAACAATCAGACACACCCCTGCCTGGCACTACGAACAGTGAATACCTAGGGAGTCCTGCTGTATACCTGGCCAGGCAGTGAGCTCCGGCCTGGGCTCTGCACCTGATCGCCAGGTGCTCTAGGGTGGTGGGAGCAGGAAGAGCCACTAGCATGAGAGCTCCATGGGGCAGGGGCTGGTGTCTCTTCTGTGCTGTATCTCCAGGGCCCCGAAAAGTGTCTGCACGTAGTAGAAGCTCAGTACACATCTGTTGAATTCTACTATATAGAAAATAGAGAAACAAAGCCCTACTGTCTGGCACAGGCAACTATATTCAATGCCTTGTAATAGCCTGTAATGAAAAAGAGTAAGAAAAGGAATATATAGATGTAACTTGTATGTATTTTGTAAATTTATATATATTCATACATTTATGTATTTATAATATATAAGTATATATTTTATATTTATATTTATAATAGTATAAAACTGAATCACTATGCTGTGACCAGACATTAACACAACATTGTAAACTAACCATAGTTCAATATAAATACATACATACATACATACATACATATGTATATATCTGCTGAATTGCTGGACCTGTCTCCACCCTCCCTCTACTAGGGTGACATCTATGTGCTGTCCTCTCTGGACCGGGAGAAGAAGGATCACTATATCCTGACAGCCTTGGCCAAAGACAACCCTGGGGATGTAGCCAGCAACCGTCGAGAAAATTCAGTGCAGGTGAGGGACCTTGGTGTGAACCAGGGACAGTAGGGACTGGGGTTGTGGAGGCAGCAGGCAAAACCTTCAGAGAATGGCTGCTGAGGGCGGGAGCGGAGCCACCAGGTCCCCTCAGAGATGTGATGGCAGGAAGGAGAAGGCAAGGGCTTTGCTGGGGATTCACAGTGGCTGTTGGCTTAGGGAGATGGGGACTCTGGAAGAGAAACTTCCTGTGCCAAACCCCTGCTAAAGCAACTAAACCTACCTGGGTGTGACCCAAGTAAAAACTGGGGCCCCCCGTGGCCCAGTGTCTCCATGGTGTCCCATTGAAAGAAACACAGTCCAGCAACCAAACATAATGATAAAGCCATTATCTTTATTTGTGTCTCTTAAAGAACATTAATGAGGGATCAGATTCACAACCTCACTCCCATTCCAGGTCTAGCGTCCACACTGTTGCTCTGAGGCCAGCATCCCACCTTTAAGCTCTGTCCCCATTTCTATCCAAAGTCCCATACCACAAGGCTTGGCTTTCTCTTTCTTTCTCCCCCTTCTTTCTGCCCTTTCCAGCCCTGTCTTTCTATATCCAGTTCTTCCAAGTCTCCCAACAATAATCTAACTATCCATAGATAACTCTTCTGAAGAACGAGGAGGTGAGAAGCTGGGTGGGCAAAGAGAAGTTCTCTTTAGCAGGTAGGGGACGGGGCTGGGCGCACTCACACTATGTGCATCCCATGCTGTCGCATGTGTGGGGTTGGGAAAAGCACAGGATTTGGAGTCAGAAGACAAGTTTCCACTGGCTGAGCCCACTGCATTTGTCAGCCTCGGTGGTCAAAGCTGCAGGGGGCCGGAGGTGGGGGCAGGGGCAGTGGCAGGGGCAGGGAGGAGGATGCCTCCCTCCCAGGGCAGTGGTGAGTCAGGGAGATGGGAGGTTGGAAAGTGCTCTGTGCATTGAAAGGGGGTCTTAAAATCACTGCAGGGAAGAGGTCTGATTCGGATACAGTCAGACAAGGCCACAGTAGCTGAGGAAAAAAGTCCTCCTGGTGTGTCCATAGGACCTGCCCTGGGCTGTGGGGTCAGCAGAGAGAGCCAAGTCCCAAGCCAGACACAGATCCCCGTCCACAGGGGCCTTTGGGCATGGAGGAGTCACAGTCCAGCATTAAGGTCCACAGACTAGTCAGATACAAGGGGCCACTGTGGGAAGGAGAAAAGGACACAGTAGGAGGTGGTGGGGATGGAGTCTCTGCTTCAGGACCCAGACACAGATTACCTGTCAACCACAGGACTAGCTGAGCGTTTACTCAGGCCAAGCACTGCACTTAGACTCACAGGTGAGCCTCACAGGCCCCTGGGAGATAAGATATTACCGTCCCCAGTGTCCAACTAAGGAAACTGAGGCTCAGCGGGTTAAATAGCCTGAGGTCAGACTGAACAGTGAGCACCATCCATCCCAGCTTACGCCTGAAACAGCACCCAACATGTTCCTGACCTTTGACCTCAACCCCCCTGCAGGTGGTGATCCAGGTGCTAGACGTCAACGACTGCCGGCCACAGTTCTCCAAGCCCCAGTTCAGCACGAGCGTGTACGAGAATGAGCCAGCCGGCACCTCGGTCATCACCATGATGGCCACCGACCAGGATGAGGGCTCCAATGCAGAGCTGGCCTACTCACTGGAGGGCCCCGGTGTGGGTATGTAGCCTGCTCCCCACCCATGATGCCTTAGAGCGTGAGAAGAGCAGGTGACTTGCCTGCAGCCCCAGGCCAGGGGGAAGAAGAGGGGGAGGAAGGGTGGGAAGGATGTCCCAGCCAGAGCCATGCCCTGCTCTCCTGTCCCACCTGCCAGAGGCCTTCCACGTGGACATGGACTCAGGTCTGGTGATCACAAAGCGGCCACTGCAATCCTATGAGAGGTTCAACCTGACTGTGGTGGCCACGGATGGCGGACAGCCCCCACTCTGGGGCACCACTATGCTCCTAGTGGAGGTCATTGACGTCAATGACAACCGCCCCATCTTCGTGCGCCCGCCCAATGGCACCATCCTCCACATCAAAGAGGTACTGCTGTCCCCTGGGGCCTCCTGCCCACCAACACCCTCCTCAGGTATCCAGCCCGCTTCTCCACCCTGCCGTCATCCTGCAGCCTGAGAGAGTGAAGGGGCCCCCACTGGGAAGTGAGGAAACTGAGGCCAGAGTACAGGACAGGCTGGCTCAGTGCCACACAGGGGAGTGTTGTAATTGGTTAGTAATATGGGTTGTGCCAGCAAAAGCTCTTAGGTTCATGTCTAACTCTGTTGTGTACCAGCCAAATAACTTTGAGCAAGTGACTTCTCTGAGTCTGTTTTTTCATCTGCAAAATGGGACTAATAATAGTAGATGACCCATCTCTTGCTCCTAAAGGTCTGCCAAGGACAGTCTCCCCAGCAACTCACTTCCCCCATATTTGTCTCAAAATAAACTCACAAGCCCCTTCCGTCTGTCTGTTGTTCCTGCTGATACTGATGTGGAGACAGCCTGAGACTTGAGGATGCGCATCAAAATAAGAAACAAGGGGAAGTGGCTGAGCTTCCAAGTCTCTCTTCTTTCATGCCTTGCTCTCAATTGCCTTGTCAAGATGGGGAAGCACTCCTGACTCCTGCCCTTCCCCACCTTCCTCTCAGCTCCCGAGCCCAACATACTCCCTGATGGAATACTCAGGGTTTCTTGCACTTATGCTTTGCTCCCCAAACTGCAGCGTGTCTCTACATCTCAGGAGGTCAGTGTGAAGTCCTTGCTGTCATTCTGTCTCCTCTCTGAGGTCCCACAGGAAGGATTCCCCCCAGGACTGAGCTCTAGGAAATACCATGCTTTTACCTTGTGATTTGCTTTTGCCTGTGTCCACTGCAATGATACAGTGGCCCTCTTTGCTTTGCCCACTAGGGAGCTCGTGGCAGTCAGCCTGGGTTGAATGATGTTGCAGGGACTTAGCACACACACCTTATTTCCCATCCCTCAGTTTCTATCTTCCTGCCAACGATTTTTTTTTCTTTACCCTGATTTTTTTTAACTTGTTTACTCTTATTATAATTTATACATTCTTATAAGCTGCCTCAAATCTTTTTTGTAGAATGAGGCAGGATATAAATTAATAATAGTCTAGTTCTTTTCCACACCAAAGGCCCCTTTTACCTTCAAGGGGTCCATATTTTGAAAGAGTCATGTCTTCCAAACAACCAGCATTTGTTAAGTAATTATCTCTTTGTCATGCCACTTTATGTCAATTAGATATAACTGCCATTTGGAGTTTCTGATTGTCATGATCAATGAGATAAACAATGAAACCATACTGAGCTGGTAATTTTTTAACTAAAAACAAACTTGCTTATTTTCTTGTGCCCTTGGCAACCTTATCATGAGCCAGTGTCTGATGTCAGTTAGGTTATTTGCTATCTTAGACTTAAGGGACTCAGGAGACTGAGGCTCAGAGAGGTGAAGTGGCATGTCCAGGTTACACAGTGACTCGGTAACAGACTAGAACCCAGGTGTCCAGTCTCTAGCCACCATGTCACTCTTCCTGTGGGCCCATTTTCAGGTACCCTATTGGGTGCAGTGTGTTGTTTGGGGATACCTAGAGTTCCTGTGATTGGGGGAGCAGAGAGCAAGACATCTGGGAACAGAGAGTGGCTGTGGCCTCAGCTTTGGGATTCCCCATCTGTCTTCTAAACCTCAGCATGCAGTGATCAGAGGGCTGGGAGAGCCCCTGGAAGGGCGGTCACCCAGAGAGTCTAGAGCATGCTGGATTCCAGGCTGGACCACCAGTGGGCAGTGGCTTTTGCTGGGGGTGGGGTGAAGGAATGTTCTAGCAGATGCTCAGCCTCCAGGAGACTCCAGCCAAGCAGACAGGCATTTCCTAAGGATGCTGGAAAGTGGCAAGGACATTCTGCTGTGGGAGGAGAAAGAGCAAGAGCTCCTTTGGGCCTGGGAGCTGAGATTCTCTCAAGATGTCCCAGGAGCCTCCCTCCCACGCCCCCCATGCAGGAGATCCCACTGCGCTCCAACGTGTATGAGGTCTACGCCACAGACAAGGACGAGGGCCTCAATGGGGCCGTACGCTACAGCTTCCTGAAGACAACAGGCAGCCGAGACTGGGAGTACTTCACCATCGACCCGATCAGTGGCCTCATCCAGACGGCACAGCGCCTGGACCGTGAGAAGCAGGCAGTGTACAGTGTAAGGGGGCGGGCCCGGCGCGAGGGTAGTGACTTGTCCTTCAGGGATGCCCATCTGGGGCCCTCTGTCTCCTTTTCTGACTGTGCTCCTCTGCCCCCAGCTCATCCTGGTGGCCAGCGACCTGGGCCAGCCTGTGCCCTATGAGACTATGCAGCCGCTGCAGGTGGCCCTGGAGGACATCGATGACAACGAACCCCTCTTTGTGAGGCCTCCGGTGAGCTCACCCCTCCCCTGCACTGGTCACAGCTGTGTAACTCAGTTGCCTGCAAGCACACAGTGCCACTGGGTTACATGTGGAAACTGCACGCACGTCCCAGAACGAATATTAATTGAGCAGCTACTATGTTGAGCCACTACCCAGCAGTCAAAAAAGCTGACAAACACGCCTGACTTGTGGAGCTGACATTCCCATGTTTGCACAAAAAGCCTGAAAATCAGTTCTGGTTTGGTGAGCTGGGGCTGAGCACCTCACGTGGACTCAGACTCTCTGACTTGGTGGTTTTCTCTCCTTGCCCAGCCGTGTCACTGGGCAGCACTCCCTGAGGCCCGAGCTGGAGTGTCCCCAGCACGGCCCTCGCTCCCTTGGGGTTACAGCAGTTCTCACCCCATGAGGCCTGGGCAGAAAACTCCCTCAGCACCCACAGAGGCACTGCCCAGGGCCCTCTGGCAGGAGCTGGAAGCTCAGGTCTTCCCTGGGACTCCCATGACCTCCCTCTCCCCCCTGCAGAAAGGCAGCCCCCAGTACCAGCTGCTGACAGTGCCCGAACACTCGCCACGTGGCACGCTCGTGGGCAACGTGACAGGCGCTATGGACGCCGATGAGGGCTCCAATGCCATCGTGTACTACTTCATCGCAGGTGGGGCCTTGGGGGGCCAATGCCCTACCTACCCTGGGGCTGGAGATGACCCAAAACAGCCCCAGCCCCGCCTCTCACCCTGTGCCATGGTCCCACCCTCAGCCGGCAACGAGGAGAAGAACTTCCATCTGCAGCCCGACGGGTGTCTGATGGTGCTGCGGGACCTGGACAGGGAGCGTGAAGCCATCTTCTCCTTCATCATCAAGGCCTCAAGCAACCGCAGCTGGACACCTCCCCGTGGGCCCTCCCTCGCCCTTGACCTGGTCACTGACCTCACCCTGCAGGAAGTGCGAGTCGTGCTGGAGGACATCAACGACCAGCCGCCACGCTTCACCAAGGCTGAGTACACTGCAGGTGCCAGACCAGAGCCTGGGCCTGGGGGAGGGGTCGGGGGATGCTCTGCTCTGCTGCTTACACCCACCGGCCCATGCCCTTTTCTGCAGGAGTGGCCACCGATGCCAAGGTTGGCTCAGAGTTGATACAGGTGCTGGCCCTGGACGCAGACATTGGCAACAACAGCCTCGTCTTCTACAGCATCCTGGCCATCCACTACTTCCGGGCCCTTGCCAATGACTCTGAGGATGTAGGCCAGGTCTTCACCATGGGTAGGGGCTACAGCCACTGCATGGGTCTGCGTGGGTAGCACAGGGTATAGGTGGCCGTGTCAGTTCTTCCATTCACACAGCCAGCCAGCCAGCCGTCCTTCAGCCAACCAGCTATCATTTGTTAATCCTTCCATTCATCCACCTGTCTTTCTATCCGTTCTCTAATCCACCTGTCCATCTCTGTGTCCACCCACCCACTTTCTTCTTTCTTCTTCCCATATCCTCATCCATCCGTCAATCAATCCACCCATTGAACAATCCATCCATTCACCCACCCATTCATTTATCCACCCATCCACCATTCGTCCATCCATTAGTTCTCTCTCTCATCTGTCCGTCTATCCATTTTCCCATTTTCCTTCTCATATATTCACCTATCTTTCCATTTGTGTGTCTCACCCTCCCCAGGCATTGTGCTCAGTAGGCACTGGTGAGCCAGGATTCAAAGAACACACTTGTACCTAAAACTATGTATGTTTGCTTGTGCATTTGCCTGTGTGGATCGCTGAACATCCTGGGTTAGGTTCTAGAAGGTGTCCTAGTGGGTGACCCATTACCTTACCTCCAGCTCCAACCCCTTCCCTGCTCTTCTCTGCCTACAGGAGTCCATCTAGACTCAGTGGCCTGGCCTCCCAGGCTCACCGGGTCTTCCTCCTAATCCCTTTCTGGTTGCACAGCCACTTCCTACCCTTGAGGCCCTGTGCTCGCCGTTCCTTCAGCCCGCTCTGCACCTCCCTCCCTCCCCTGGGCCATTGATCCCTTTGTCCTCACCTCCTGAAATACCATCCTGACCTTCATCTCTGCCTTCCCATACACTCCCCCAACTATCCTTTGGAGTCTAGTTCATATGCCTCCTCCTCCAATCCCACAACCAGACACCATCGCTTTGTCCTCTGAGTTCCCACTGCTCTAATAAACTAAGGCACAGAAAGGCTGCATAGCTTGCTAAAGGTCACAAAGCTAGAAAGTGGCCGATTTTGAACCCAGGTCTACTGTCTTCTAAGCAAAGACTGTGCTGTAGCACCGCTGGTCACCACGCTGCTGTGGTTGTGGAATTTGAAGCACGTGTGTGTGAGGGAGACAGGCAGATACTGAGAAGGCTCAGAAGTGTTCCATAGCATCCCAGCGTGGTACAGCAGAGTCCCCAGCTTGTCATCCTTGGACAAGTGCAGCCCACAGCTGTGTTTTAATATGCAGCATGTTAAAATAAAAACTTAGAAATCTCAAACATTTTTTTAAATTAAAAAATAAAAAAAACTTAATCTCCATAAAAAGTACGAGTTCTGGCAACACTGGTCACACTCTCCTGTGGCCTGTGACAACCAGCTGAGCTCAGACCAGTGCCACTGCCCCTCCAGATGGACATACACCTCCCTTGCCCCACTCTTCTGTCACCTTTGCCTTCTGCTGGTGTCCCGACTGCTGCAGGCCCGTGGTGCCGCCCCTCAGTGTATCCCAGTGCCCCTGGGCCTCTGGAGACTCGGGGGCACCAGGTGGGCCCTGAGCCGATCCACCCACGGGCTCTCCCTCTCCCTGCAGGGAGTGTGGACGGCGTCCTGCGCACCTTCGACCTCTTCATGGCCTACAGCCCTGGCTACTTCGTGGTGGACATTGTGGCCCGGGACCTGGCAGGCCACAATGACACGGCCATCATCGGCATCTACATCCTGAGGGACGACCAGCGTGTCAAGATCGTCATTAACGAGATCCCCGATCGCGTGCGTGGCTTTGAGGAAGAGTTCATTCGCCTGCTGTCCAACATCACTGGTGCCATCGTCAACACCGATGACGTGCAGGTGCCCCATGCAGCCCACCCTGGGTCTAGGGGCAGTGGAGGGAGAAGAGGGGACCAGGCCACAGGGACACGGCATTGCAAAGGGACCAGGGTATGAAAGGGATCCGTCATTTCCTAGCTGCGTTGCCTTGGGTGAGTCATTCCAGATCTCTGGGCCTCAGTTTCTTCATCTATAAAATGGAGCTGTTAATAGTGCCTGGCCCAGTGCGGTGAAATGACTGGCAACGCAATCTTGGTCCTAGACGAGTGTTCAGTGTTGATGGGTTTATCAGCAGGGTAGGGCAGGAGGGGCTGCTGGAAGAGGCCTGCCCATCCCATCCCTTGCTCTTGCCACACACCCCATGGTACCCCTTCTCACCTAGTTCCACGTGGACAAGAAGGGTCGGGTAAATTTCGCACAGACAGAACTGCTTATCCACGTGGTGAACCGAGAAAACAACCGTATCCTGGACGTAGACCGGTAAGTGGGCATCTGTGCTCATCTCCTGTCTGTCTGCCTCCTCGCCCTGGAGTCAGGACGGGGACCCGCCAAAGGAGGTACAGGTAACAGCCTCAGGCCTGCTGTACGGGGCTCTCCCCGAGAGGTAGGCAGGGCAGGTAGAGAGAACACAGTTTGGGTGCATGAGCAGAGCTCCCCTCTTCATGCCCCCAGCCTAACTCTCCCCGTGTGTGAAATGGGATTATTACACAGACTATAAGGATCAAACAGGATCCTATAAGAAGGGATGGGGAACACTGTAAGATCCAAAACTACCTGAGCTCGGTGGGCTTTAATCTTGCAGGGCATGGTGGGGGGTGCATTTTGGGGTTCTGAGGCAGGAGCTGGGCAGACTGGCCCAAGGGGGAGGAACTCTTGAGGAACAGCTGAGGATGAGCGCTGAGCGCCACCCCCCCCTCGCCCAGGGTGATCCAGATGATTGACGAAAACAAGGAGCAGCTGCGGAATCTCTTCCGGAACTACAACGTCCTGGACGTGCAGCCCGCCATCTCTGCCCGGCTGCCCGACGACATGTCTGCCCTGCAGGTACCGCTGATGGCCCCTTCGGCATGGCCCCCTCGCCACCCAGGGTGCTCTCACCCACTCCTGCCTGCCCTGCTCCCCTAGATGGCGATCATTGTCCTGGCCATTCTCCTCTTCCTGGCTGCCATGCTCTTCATCCTTATGAACTGGTACTACAGGACCATGTGAGTGACCCCTACCTGCCCTGTTCCTGGGACAGTCATGGAGGTAGGCGGGGCCATTGGGCCCTGAGATGCCAGCCCAGCCCCAGCCTCCTTCACCAGTCCCTCTGCTTCTTTCCAGACACAAGAGGAAGCTCAAAGCCATCGTGGCTGGCTCGGCAGGTGAGTGATGGCACTGATGGGTGGGGAGGTGAAAGGGCAGGAGGGGCCCTTGAGTGCCTCAAGTAACTGCCTGGCCTCAGAGAGCTGGCTCAGCCCCAGGTCCCCCAACCCCAGCGGGATGTACCCCTCCCCTCCACAGCCTGAACCTTCTCCTGCAGGGAGTCGTGGCTTCATTGACATCATGGACATGCCTAACACCAACAAGTATTCCTTCGATGGGTAAGTGAGGAGTGGGGTACCCCAGCCTTGCCGGGTGCACTTTGGGGAGGCCCACCTAAGACCTAGCTGGGGTGGAGAAGTCCTGCTGCCTCTCCAGCACTGAGGCCATCATGGACCTGGGATGTGGGCACCCCCTAGTGGGCCAGACACCTGCTCTCTCCGCCCTCAGAAACCATGTCCCTGAACTGGGCTCCCACTCTGATCAGGCCCCACATTCCAGGGGGCGCAGACTTGGGGCACCGGGTGGAGGGTGAGGCTTCTGCACCAGAGCTGATCCAGATGGACACGCTGTCCTGTTCTAGCGGGACTCTAGATGGGAGGATGCGCCCACAGGTGCCTTGGGCAAGGGTCCTGCTTCTCACAGCCCTGAACCCCCAGTCCCCTGAAAGGCACTACCATTGACCATGGAAACAGCAGGTGGTTAGAAGTGAGGCTTCAAAGGCATCTGTCCACTCAAACCTGCCTTTCTCACCCTCCCCCCAACCCCACTCCCCACCTGCAGGGCCAACCCTGTGTGGCTGGATCCTTTTTGCCGGAACCTGGAGCTGGCCGCCCAGGCCGAGCATGAGGACGACCTGCCGGAGAACCTGAGTGAGATCGCTGACCTGTGGAATAGCCCCACCCGCACCCACGTGAGCCCAGGCCTGAGCCAGGAGCAGGGGAGTGGATGGTCACGAGGGCAGAGGCGGGACGGGCGGGGCAAAGGTAGGGTTGGTCTTTGCCACCGCCGGCCGGCGGAGGAGCTGGATTCTTTGGGTGGTGGTGCACTGCCCTGTGTGCGTACAGGAGTGTGTGTGCATGTGCGTGCACGTGCTGCCTGCCTCTGCTCCAGCTAGTGCCCCCTCTCCCCAGGGAACTTTTGGACGTGAACCAGCAGCGGTCAAGCCTGACGATGACCAGTACCTGCGGGCAGCAATCCAGGAGTACGACAACATTGCCAAGCTGGGCCAGATCATTCGGGAGGGGCCCATCAAGGTGAGCCCTCCTGGCAGGGGCCTGCACTGCCCCCCACCCCCACACACACGGGCCTGCACCCAGACCCCTGGCTGCGCTTGGATCTGCTCCAGAGGAAGCAGGGAAGGAGGAGGATCCTGGGAAACAGCTCTGTCCACCTCTAGGGACTCAGTTAGACCTGCCCTCCACTGGGGCAAGAACACCAGGGCAGAAGCCAGGGCACTGGGCTGGTAAGGAGCTGCTTCAGCCTGCAGTGGCCTTGGGCCCACAGGGGTTCTGGCCGGCAGCGTCTCCAGGCTCTGCTCCTGATCCTCCAACCAAGGATCAGACACCTCTGCACCCTAGACTCCTGGAGTCGCTTCCATCACCCCTACCCAAGTTAAAGGAGTGAGTGAGGAGTTTTGGGAGTAATGGATGGGGCAGACAGGGGAAGGCCTTGGTGGGGTTAACCCTCTCCCTCCCCCAGGGCTCGCTGCTGAAGGTGGTCTTGGAGGATTACTTGCGGCTCAAAAAGCTCTTTGCACAGCGGATGGTGCAAAAAGCCTCCTCCTGCCACTCCTCCATCTCTGAGGTAGCGGGCGGGCCGGGAGCTGTGTGCTGTGCCCCAGCCTTGGGGGTGCTCTCTCTCTCGCTCTCCTGCAGCCCTCATCTTCCTCAGAGTCTCTTTAGATCAGCAGCGGGGGCCCAAGACAGCATTAGGGGGTGGGGGTCCAGAGAGATGGCAGGGTCTGTTTTCTGGGCTCTGCAGTGGGCTTTCCCAGGGATGGGTGGGCCTTGAAGCAGTGTTTCTCAGATTTGAGGAGCTTCAAGAAGGTACCATTGAGAGGTGATGTCATTTTAAGAAAATGGCTCTAGGGTCACACAGGTCTACATATTTGTTTGCCCATATGTCAACACTTTAAAAAGTCAGACTTTATCTAAGAACCCAAATTTCCAGCTGGGCCAACATTCCCAATGGGAATAGGCTAGAATGGAACAGCTCCACACAGGACACAAGCGCCATTTGTGAGTCTCTGCTCTACATTATGAATCCCCTCCAACTTCACCTATGGACACTTCCCACCTGGCCACAACTGGCAGTGATCCTACTTGAGGCCAACCTGGTAACAAATCCTGATTCCACAGCCTGCATCACAAGATCTTTATAGATCATCAAATACACACAATTCAAAAGTTACTCATAGAAAGCCCATGCTCCAGAGAACACATCTGTAGCACCCGTAGTAGCTATGGTTCCCCTTTGTACCGAGTTTGAGAAACACTGTCCTAGGCTGGACGGACCTGCTGCGGCACAAGCCCAGGGTTCCTTGTGTGTGGTAGGGGACAGGCCCATAGCAGGCGGGACTTTGGGGCCATCCACCTGCTCACCCCTTAGGCCTGGCCCTGAGCATGTGGGGGACCTGACCTCTTGCAGCTGATCCAGACTGAACTGGAAGAGGAGCCAGGGGAGCGCAGCCCCGGCCAAGGCAGCCTGCGCTGCTGCCACAAGCCTCCCATGGAGCTCAAGGGGCCCGACGGGATCCACGTGATGCACGGCAGCACAGGCACGCTGCTGGCCACCGACCTCAACAGCCTGCCTGAGGATGACCAGAAGGGCCTGGGCCGCTCCCTGGAGACGCTGACGACCGCTGAGGCCAGCGCCTTCGAGCGCAACGCCCGCACCGAGTCCGCCAAGTCCACGCCCCTGCACAAGCTTCGGGACGTGATCATGGAGAGCCCGCTGGAGATCACGGAACTATGACTGGATGGGGAGCCTGGCTGGTGCGAGCAGCCCCTGTCCCCCACCCACTCCCGGGCAGGAGCAAGGACAGGGGCAGGTCTGTGGGGTGTGGACCCCTCCCCAGGCAGCTCTGGGGACACGCCTCCATCAGCTGCTCAGATGGACTCCACGTTTGCCAGATGCTCATTCAACACCTGATCTCTGCCTTCATAAAATGTTATTTTTTTAAGAAAATCGCACAAAACTGTTAAGCATTCTAAGAACGAGGTAAGGTGGGTCATCCGGGGCCCAGGAGCCTGGGAACCAACTCAGCCCAGGCTGTGCTGAGAGAGGCTAAATGGGCCCTCATCCCCTCCCCCAAGCCCCCCCACTCCCCCTCCCCCCCGCCACAGCCCAGGAGCCCAGCACTGGGGGGAGTGCCTGGTGCCAGTGTACCCTGCCCAGTCTTGACTCTGACTTCAGTTCAAGTCCCAGTGTGTTCCTGCCACAGTCCCAGCTGGACATCCAGGTAGGGGCAGTGAGTGATCCCTGCCTCCCCACAATGACGAACTGCGTTCTCTCCATTTCAGTGGCTTCCCAAACGTGTGGCTCATAAAGAGAAATGACTGATGTTCCCTTGGGTTTTGAAGGCAGAGTGTGTATGTGTATTCCTTTTTTAAATTAAGTTATTCCCTCAATATTTTCCCCTTGGTTTTGTTCAACTGGTACTCACGGAACGTTTCTGGAATGGTCTGAATTTTAAAAAGAAAAGAAAACCAGCTCTCAAGAAACCGGAAGTGCACTCTGGCTCTGGTAAACTCCCTGTGGGGCTGGGGAAGGGGGGCGGGGGGGTTAAGGGCAGGGCAGATCTGGCTCCACCTGCAGGGGCATTCGTTCCCCTGACCACTTGACCACTGCTGGCCCTGGGTTGGTCAGGGAGGACCAGGTGGGGTTTTCTTTCTCTGGCTGAGAAGGGCTCTAGGACTGCTGGGCACTTATGGGTCCCAGAGCTCATCAGAAACCAAACTCAGGCTCAGGTCTGGTTGGCAGACTTTTATTGTTAAATCACAGAAATTTTAGTGCAAAACAAAACAAAAATCATTCAGTTCATTTAATAGCAACTGCACATCTTGCCATCTCCTGGCAACCGGAAGTGGAGCAGAAGATGCAAAGGGGAGAGGCGCTCCCCCAGCCACCCCAGGACAGCACACCCAGCAGACCCTCTACCTGGAAGGCCGAGAGGCTTAGGAGCTTGTCATCCACATTCTACTTGCAGGTCAAAAAGAACATCTACAAAATAGGGGTCAGAGGGGAGGGGGCTGGACTGCCCAGAGCAGTGGGGGCCCCGGGCCTCAGTAGCCGGGTGGACGCACGAGCAGGCATGTGGCGGCCACCACTGTTGGCGCTCACACACAAAAGCAGGCCCCCAGGACCTCCACAAAGAGCTAGCAGGTTATATTCAGGTGGATTTTTTTTCTCCCTCCCACCCAAACCCACAGAACCCCAAACCAGGCAACACCGGGAAAGACACAGGAAAACAGAACTGATGGTTGACCCGAGGATAGCAGCCCGGCCCCACCCGATCTCCTGAGCTGCTGCCTTCAAAAGCTCTAGCCGGGAGAACTATGTCATTTCCAAGGCCTAATCATTCTAAGCCTCTAATCTTTCATATAAAACTGCCTTTGTTTTGCAGTCAGCAGGCCCAGGAGGGGGAGGTCCCTCCTTAGAGCAGGTGGAGGCCTCAGCATCCAAGGCTCAGCCAGGAGAAGGGACAACCTCTGTCAAGAGGCTCTGGCCAGAGCCCAGCTCCTCCGGGTACCCACCACACAGGGACACGCTCACAAGACCTCCAGTGTACAGTATGTCGGCGTCTAGCTAGCGGAGAGGAAAGGGACACTGAAGCAGCTCTGTCAGCAACCTGCTGACGGCATCGCTACACTGAGGGAGAGACGAAAAGGACTGAGGGAGAGGGGGGCCCTATTTTTGTGACAAAGTCAGTAGATCGGTATGTGCGTTCCTCCAGACACAAGCGGGAAAAGATGCTGCCACTTCTCCACGATGGAGCATTCCTTTTAGTTCCATACATGACGTTTGCAATGCTCGACAGCCTGGCAGGAGAGAGGACACTGGGTTTAGTCTTCACATGGCAAACTTTGACCCTGGCCCATTTAGTGCATCGGCCAGCACCCAAAAATGGGACCTGTTATCTTGTCCCAGGAAGGTACCAGATGCTGAAGACCCAGGAGAGACTCTCATTTAAGCCTGCGGAGTACGTGGCTGAGGAGTCTAGAGCAGTGGATAAGCCTCCTTGTAGGTAGGGCCCAGGACCCCATTGTCCAAGCACCTGCCTGAGGCCCCGAGGTGAACACCTCACCTGACAGAGGTACACACCAGCTCCAGCCTTGAGAAACAGGGCCCATGCACCCAGGAGAGCCACAGAAACCTCTCCCACCACTGACCTGCTGCAGGGTCAGGGTGCTGTGGCAAGGGGTTCGATGTGGCAAGCCTGGCCACCCCTCCTCGCAGGTCATGAGGAACCCCCACGAGGAAGGAAAAGTTGCACAAAAGAACGTTAAGTAACAGAGGCTGCTCCAACATCCCCACCCAGGAAAGCAGCACGGCTCAGGCAGCCGTGGCTACCCAGTCCAAGGGCTGTCCAAGAAGGGCTCTGCTTGGTGCTGGGTAAACTCAAGCCAGGCTCCAGCCAGGGCAAAAGAGATGCATGAAGACCTGCGCGTGATTTCTGACAGACCTTGTGCAAGCCCTGGAGTGACCTCATGTGAACCTGACCTTGTCAAAAGGGAACTGAAGGCAAAAGCAAGAAAAGTGGAAGCAAAAACACTGACAGACACCCACCACCACTCCTCACTCCTCGAAGACAAGAATGCAGCCATCCCCTTGCTGGCGGCCACGAGTAAGCCTAACTGCCCCTGCCCAGCCCCAGCCGCGTTCCCAGACAGGGTAGCGAGCTGACCACAGCGGATCCCCCCTGCGCTGCCTGCAGGACAGGCGGGCCTGTGGGCAGTGACTGAGTTACTCACGTTGCACAGGGCTGCCAACTCCATGTTCTGGCACCAGTAGCTTGGACCCCAGACACACTTGTCAGTTCCCAAAAGAGGCTGATGGGCTGGGGGGCAGGCTCCAATTTTCTATGTGGTCAAAAAAGGGTGAAAGAATGGGGAAGAGTCAGATCTGCCCAACTTATCCTTCTCAGAACTGAGACTTTCAGCTTCTAGAAGCAGCCAGAATCAGAGCTCTAATAAGCACTTTCCAAAAAAGGCAGGGTTGCTGAGTAAAGCGGTGGAGCCTGGAGGCCTGGTTCTCTATCTTCTTGGTCCTCCCACACCACATCCTCAGACTCTGCTCCAGGATACATGCACCGCCCCCCCCCCACGTCACACAACCCGGGAAGCCACCCGCCCAGTGTGGCTTACCAGGCACACGAAGGAAGGATCCATCACCTCCACCAGGATTTCTATCAGCACAGGCTCGTACTGGGTCACAAACTGATCACACTGTTAGGGAAACAGCAGTGCGCGTGGAGGCATGCCCAAGCAGAGCAGGGGCATTAGAGGAAGGGCACCGGCCACTCTTCTACCAGAATTCCTGGCACGGCCGGCCACCCAGTGTGCCCAGGGCCACCGACCCCCCCACCCCTGCTCATGTTATTTCCCTGCTAATGGCTCCACTAAATCCAACAGACCACCTTCGAGAAAATCTCACTGGACTTCATGCTGGAGGCAGAAATGGCTGGTTTTCCATTCAAACTTCAATCAGGGGTATAGACAATGAGCTACCCAGCCTCTGTCTTCCCCAAGCAGGTTGTGACTCTCGGGCTGAAGCAGCCCAGGACGTACCTGCTTCCGGTATGGGTCAGGCAGGAAGCTGCAGCCTTTCTCGAGAGCAGCCAGGATCTCCTCCTTCGTGCTGTTTTTCTCCAGGTTGTGGTCCAAATAGCTCACCAGCATCTTGCACACGTCACAGAAGCCCCCACTCTTCGACAGAGCTGTCACTTGTACTGTGCAAGAGAGCCCAGGCTCAGTGCTGGCAAGGCCCTCCCTAACCCAAGAGGGGCCAGCGGGCCTCCCCGCCTCCCGGCTCACCCGTCAGCATAGGCAGATTCTGGGGGCAGAGATGGAGTACCCCGCACACCGACTCAGAGTTCGCCAACTGCTCGGGGAGGGAAAGGATGGACTTGCCGTGAGCGTTCACCAGCTTCTGACAATGCCTGGATAAAATCTTGGGCAACTTTGAGCACACTTTGTCAAGAGCACCAAGTATATCCTCCTGAAACACAAGAACACAGGCACATGTGAGAAGATGGGAGGCTGGGGGGGGGGGGGGGGGGACTCTGAAAATACTGATGTGACCAGGAAACCATGCAACAGCAAGGGGCTGTTTTCTCCCCCAGAGGCTAAAGCCTCAAAGCAGGGCCAAGTGGCCTTCCGTGGCCCCAGCCCCAAGGGATCCACTGGCGGCAGGTGGTTGTACAGACTCCCAGGGTGGGGTCTCATGCCAGCCCATTCTGGCTCGAAGTCCAGGAGAGCACCTCCCTCCACGAGGGCAGTAGCCCCCCAAGATCCACGTACCTCAGCCTTTTTGCCAGCAATCAGCTTGACCACGTCCTTCACAGCTACCTGGCAGCCTTTACATAAAAGCTTGGACAGTCCTGGGATAAAGCTCACCTGTTGAAAGGGCAGGAGAAGGCGGCTAACACCGAAACCCTCCCTCACCCCTTGGTCCGGCTAAAAGAGCGGACAAAGACCAGGACAGTACGCGTCACACAAGGGCCACTTCCAGTTGCGTTCAGAACGGAGGGAGGCCTCCTCCCACTGTCCAAGCCCCAGTCCCTCCTGTTCTTCTACGGCGGGAGGCTCGTCCCTTTCCCCAGCTGTCTACCACCCCCAAAACCAGGGATTCCTACTTCAGGAGGCAGAAACAGTGAAACTGTCCCCCCGCCCCCAAAGGCCTGTCATCAGATGTCGCATTTGGTTGCCAGCACCTCCTCCTGCAGCAGTCCTGGGGGGGGGGGGGGGGCAGGAAGAGAGTGAGGGTTCACTAGTAGTCTACAATTCAGTTCCTGATTTCAGGTCTGTCCTTGAGACTGCTTTTCTAGAGCCTCCCTGTGATAAAACAACACTGCTGAATAGAATTGTGAGACAATGGAGACACTCTCGATCGGTGCTGTCCCCCACAGCAGCCACTGTAGCCACGTGTCTACTGAGCACCTGAAATGTGGCTAGTGTAACCCAGGAACTGAATTTTTTAATTTTCATTTCCTTGAAGTATTACATGTGGCTAGAGTGGCCACAAATTCAGTCAGCAGGATGGGCCAGAGGCCCTGAGCACCTCCCAGGGGGAGGAGGAGTGGCAGCAGCACCCCTT
The DNA here is from genome assembly GCF_036321535.1 of Camelus dromedarius. Taxonomy (NCBI): domain Eukaryota; kingdom Metazoa; phylum Chordata; class Mammalia; order Artiodactyla; family Camelidae; genus Camelus; species Camelus dromedarius. Next base: position 32,256,577 of record NC_087443.1, on the reverse strand, counting down.
CCTGTCACCCACCCCCTGCATGTGATGAGAGAAGACAGTGCAAGGAGACGAGACAGCTAAAGGTCAGGTGACACTGACAAGGGACGTTTTGGAACGAGACGTGCACCCACGCGCCATGTGCTAGGATGTCACGTGGCCCTGGTGCCCCCTGAACACGACAATTTTGTTCAGCACTGTTATGAGCGGCCGCAGGCCTCAATCTCTAATACTCTGCCTGACCCATAAGAAGGGCTAAGTATAAACCGACCACGGAACGCAGGAGGAGCCTTTACTGCGGAAAGGGGGCTAGAGAAACCAGACAGACACAGGCAGCACGCCCAGAGAAGCTTCTGCACAAGGCCGGGGTTGTTCTGGGAACATCAAGTGTTTGGGTGAGGAAGGAGGTGGGAGCTGCCACAGAAGTCACATTGAAAAGGTCAGAGTGGAGGCAGGCCCTGAAAAATGATCTTGAAGGACATGCTAAAAATGTAGACCTGATCCCATAAGCACTAGGGTTTATAACCAAGGAAATAAATGTACAAGGGTGGGGGAGCTGCATTAGATTAGGGGATACTGTAAATGATCTCAAACTCAAATACCTTTACAGAAGCTAGGTGGGGAACCAAAGAGTGTGTGCCTTCTGGGATGTGACAATGTGGCGTGGCAGGTGTCACATAGCCCTGACGAGCACAAAATGATGGCCCCAGGTACCTGGATGGGCTCCATCAGCTCCAGGGCAGGGATGACGTCCTCTGAGATCTCGTCAGCAGGCACCAGAGTCTGCATGGGCATCTCCTTCACCTTGTCACAGAAACCAGCCAGCCCACAAATCTCCCTGGGTTCCTGAGGAGGGCACAGAAGCAGCAGTCAGAGGCAGGCCCGTGCCCAGGACCCCTCCATCCCACACTCTACACGTAGAAGTCAGGGTGCTGGAGAACAGCCTAGTCCCAGTGTCAAGGCTGTCACCCACCCCCAGGCAGGTAAAGGGCCAGTATTAAATCTAAAAGGGAAGGTGCAAATACAGATGTACCAGTTTCACAAAGGGAAGGAGACCATGTGAAGCCCTGAAGGGAGATCAGACTGACCGCTGGCTGCTCCAGCCAGGGTGCACCCCAGGGAGGCAGAACTCCCAGCCCCTTCCACAGGCCATCTAGCCATCTCCCAGGACACCTGGTCTGCTCTAGAACCTTTTTCCCCAGTTGAGCTGGCTCACTCTCAGGAGAAAGTAAACTGTATGTTTTTTCTAGAGGAAGACTAACATGCCCGTGAATGAACAGAAAGCCCAATATGCTAGAAATAAAACCACACCAGATCTTTCAGTGGCAGGAACATTTAAATGATCCATTAAGGAGAAACACTGGCTTTCTTAAAAACCACATTCTGCGTTCACAACTGCACACACACACACAATACACACGAAAACCCGGTCTCCGCGAGTGATGAATCCTTTCAAGTCACAAGATCTCCAGAGTGATCCCCTTTCCCATCCAGACACCAAACCACAGAGACCTAGAGAGTTTAAACAACTTGCTCATTTCACTATGATGATGGCCCAGAGCAAGTAAAGTGTGCACACTTGGCATCCTCTGTAAACAAATGCAACCAGCCGCCAGCTCTGGCCCGATGGCATCGCCTCCCACCACCAAACCATGCAGCAGCTGAGCAGGACTGTTAAGCCAGGCCGGGCCCAGGGAGAGCCAGCCCGTGCTGTGAGTCATCTTATTTTAATATTGAGAAGGCTCTAGAATTAAACAAGGTCGAGAGATTCTGAAAAGTATATCCTAAATATCCTATCTCTGGCCTGCTTTAAGAATGGGGGAAAAAAAACAGAAAGGACCTAAAGGTATATAGCACGCTTCCTAGAAAAAAGTCAGATCAGGAAGCGTGTCTGCTTTTTCTCAGATCAGCTTTGCTCTCCTAACTCCTTAAGGAGGCCTAGGTGAAAATTTAAACATTTCAACCGAAGTCCTCTCCCATTAGACTTCAAAATACCTTTGAAAATTCTTTAACTCTAGAAATAGATGCCAGTGCTCAAAGGGGGCGACGTTCAGTCCACCCCAAAGGGCAATGGCTCACTAAGGCCAATGTGGGGGCTGGGTCCCTCTATTTGGCCACCAGTGGCCTGGCTCTCAAGCTATCTCATGTGGCTCCAGGACCCAAAGGACCCCAGCACCCAGAGGGCAGAAGCCACAATCAAGAGATTGTTTCCAATTCTCTGGATCCAACAGACAGGGGAAAGTCTGCTCACTATTTGCATATGATTTGCTCATGCAGCAGAAGCATTTCCGGGGCTATTAGAAACAGGAATGATGACATGCAATGCTCTCCCGAGTCATGACAGAAACAAGGTGTCGAACTGGAAGTGAGGCCTCACTGAAGGGAGCTGAGGCATCTCCAGGGCCACCCATGGTTCCCCACCACACTGATGGCCTGCACAAGGCCGGCTGGGCGCTGATTCTGACCAGAGCACAAGGCTATGCTGGCTTCATTTTCTGGCCCCCTGAAGGGGAAAGGAGACCCCCAAACCCTCAAGTACTGAGTCACAGGGGAGAGGCGCAGACGCTCCCCTGCCGGCCAGCTGATTACCACAGGGGACCTGTCTTCCGCAGTCATTCCTTGTGTCTGTCAGAGCTGATCGTGCCACACAAAACACGGTGAGCAAAGTAACTGCGGAGCAGCAGCAGACAGACCACTACAAGCAACTTCCCACCACATACCTGATCCTGCTGGGGAACAAAAACAACAGGAAATCGGAGAGGAAAATAAGAGAAAGGAGAGGACACAACAGTTAAGAAAACATTAAAATAATAATCAAGCAGTTAACCAGGCATCAACTGAAGTTTCGGGGAAACGCCCTTTCAGTCACCTATCAGCAACCTACCTTGCTCCTACTCTCGCATGGACGGAGGGTGCGGGACGAAGGGTACAAGCCGGTGTGCCTGAGAGCCGGTCTGGCCCTCGAGGGTCAGACCACACTGCCCAGCCTGTGTGTGTACCATCCCCGTGCCCCTGACACACCAAATCAAAACACTGAGCAGCAGGTCCCCAGAAAACACCATGGCATGAGGGGCCCTCCCTGCTCAGAAGCCAGGTCCACCACGCTTGCAGGGCCCTCCCCTCCGATGGCGACGAGCAGGCAGGAACGAGACATATGGCTGCTTAAATCAAGGGGAGTATGAAACACACCCAGAAGGGGGAGGGATCGCAGACTACGCTCTCAACGGCCCAGGGCTCAAGGCCATGTAACCCGAGGCGGCCAGATGCCAGCCTGGAAGGCTGGTTTAACAATACAGGCACACCTCATTTTATTGTGTTTCACTGATTTTGCAAATTGAACCCAACTTCAACCCAGCTTCGAGAAGTCTACTGGCACCCATTTTTCCAAAAGCACTTGCTCACTTCACAGTATTTAACTTTTTATCATTACTAATTTGCTATGGTGACCTGTGATCAGTGATCTCCGATGTTACTACTATGACTCGCTGAAGGCTTAAATGATAGAATGTTTTGACAATGAAGTATTTTAATTGGGGTACGTATATATATTTTTTAGACCTACTGCTATTAGTTAAGTATAAACATAACATTTATATGTGCTGGGAAACAAATTCGTGTGACTTGCTTTATTGCGATATTCACTTTACTGCAGTGGGCTGAAACCAAACCTGCAGTGTCTTTGAGGTATGCCTTTATACCAGAAGCCTTGCCCTTCGATTCAGCAATTCCAGTCTTAGTCACCTACATTAAGGGGAAAAACAGGGATGTGCACGTGTAGCTGTTTGGCTGTAAGGATGTTCATCGTGCTTTCTATCCCAAGGGCAAACCTGAAAACAACCTAAACACTCAGCCCTAGGGGACACGTTACAGAAAGTATGTTCTATCCACACAGTGGAATATTATACAGCCACTTAAAAATCATGTGTACAGAATATTTAATGACCAACTAGACCAGGAAAGGCTTATTTTTTCCTACTTTAGCTGCACGTCTTTGAAAGCGGACTTTAAACTGCTTTTTTAGAACAAAGTATGGTGTGAGTAGTAATTCCAAATAAACTCTACTGTGCGTGATGGAGTGCTGAGCGGTGACCGCAGGGATAGAGGATAAATCTTTCAGGCTTTGCAGGCCATAAAGTCTCAACTACTCAACTTCATTGTGGTAGCAAAAAATGGGCACCCCTGTATTCCATTAAAACTTTACAGGTGGTTGGCCATAGTTCTCTGACCCCTGATTAGAGAACAAACTCAAAAGACTATAGGCCAAACTCAATGTAGTCAGAAAGTCAGCACGACGGAGAGAAAAAATGTACAACCCGCCCTTCACCCATGGTGGATTCGATCTCAGGAGGCCAGTGCATCTTCCCCATGTAAGGATGCCTTCAGACCACCCTGCTCTGTACACTTGGCTGCATGGAGCTAGATGGCTTCACTTCGCATGGTGAATATTTTCTGCCTCTAATGATGAACGAATGCCCCCTACCACTTGGATGTATCAGAAGCAAGTGTGGGAGTTACGGGCTCAAGCAGCAGCTACGCTAACATTGCTGCAGAGTGCAGGACCCACTTCAGGAGCCAGGAGTCTCCCCCTCCGAACTCAGGCTGCAACAGAGCAAGTCTCAGACCTGGCCTCATGGCCTAGCTACAGAGCAGACTATTCCTAGGGGTCCCAAAGTAAAAGCCAGATACTAGAAATCAGATGGCCGGCTCACATACACACAGAGAGACAAACCACCAGGAAGCCACCAGGGCGGTCCTGGGGGTCAGACTGTGGCAGCCTTTCCCCTGCCTGGGGAAGGGAAAGAGGAAATACTGAGTTGTAGGTAAGCAGTCTGCTGGCCAAAGAGGGCTCATTTTGGCCCAATTCAGTACTCTAAGGTAAAAAGGGAAACTAACCCATGTAATTTTCAAAATCCTAGAAATCACAAAAGTATAAGACAAAGAAAAATGCTAGCAAGGAGCTTCCCCTGCCACCTACCATATGCATCATCATTTGGATAGCAATTTCTGAATACTGGTTGACATAGTTCTTGCACTGGGGAGAGAAACAGACTGTTAGTGAAATTCACTGCTACAACGCACCAAACCCCAGCCTTTCCAACAGTGTCAACAGGTGACTGTCAAGTAAGTTTCCAAGAGTAGAACCATATCAGTGTCTGCTCTGGGCAAGTCTCACTAAGATAAAAACGGGAATTTGGTTATTCTATTCTACACCTTATAGGAAAATACATGCGCAAAAATGTTTTGAAAATGTTTTCCAGAAGCCCTTAGAGATGAGGTTCTCAAATCTCCCTCATTGCCCGTACTTACCCCAAGGTCACACGGTAACCAATCAGTAGGAGTTTAGGGTGAGCATGGCTTCAAGAAATGCTGCTTAGCAACACAAGATTACTTTTCAAATCCCATCACACATTCTCAGACAGGATTATAAAGTTTAAATCCAGTTATAATCAAGTTATGATTCCCAACCTACTTTCATACAAATCTAGTATTTCCTGCAGACCCTCATAGCATCACTCTGGTCGCGACTGGAATGCCTCTACAAGTGAGGAAACCAAGGCTGGTATGTCAGCCCTCAGAGAGGGTTAACCTGGGGAAGCCAACTAACACAGCAAATATGCAAAGGTACTTTAATGAGGCTACAGGATTCCCAAGGCTTTCAAGAAAGTAAGTCAACAGAGAGGAAGCCTTCACACCCAGAGCCGGCCAACCCCCCACAGAAAGGCTGCTCTGGATCCGAGACCCATGGAGTCAGCTCCCCGACGTCTGATGGAGCAAAGGTGTTTTAACTGTCAGGAACTAAATGGCATTTTGATTTTACACATCAGTCTCAGAAGTGTCATTAATATGAGTAACGTCCAAGAAATAAAGCCCCCGTGGGGGCTAACAAAGTGCGTTTCTGAGCCCGCAGGACCAACGTTCGCCAACGTAAGGCAGGCGTGCCTGGTGGGCAGGCCTCCTCTGGACAAGCACCTTGCTGGCGGTGGGCACAGCACACTTAGAATTAGGAATATACATGCCAGGCCTTTCCACAGGGGGTTCAAAGTGGTTCCAGTGTTGTTCCTTATACGTGTGGTGACTGGGAGAAAAAAAAAATCTTCCCAAAAGCAGTCTCCTTCTCCTTCCACTATTTTGTCCCAAGAGTTTTGTGACACAGCCAAACTCAATTAACCAACCAAGTATTTAAGCACTTACCATGTATTCTGGCTTGAAGAAGAGCCTTCTGGGAAGAGGGAATTGTTGGAACAATCTCTTCCTCAAAGCCCTTAGGCTGGAACTTAAAGTGGTGCTGTGAAGTTTCCTTGGTTCCCGCACCCCTGCCTCCAGAGCCCAGCTCCCTGGCCCAGAACATTCTCTGACGCATCAGGAGGTAAGGCTCACCATGTCGGCCATGCCGGGCCCCAGGCGGTCACACTGCTCCTTGACATGCTCCACGAAGGCCTGGACAAAGGTGGAGTTGGTCCTCACAGCACTCTGGACGTCAGTCACCAGCTTAATGCAGTCCTGGCACACGTCCTCATTAGGCTGGAGAGACAGGGGTGGTTAGGCTGTAAACATTGCATGCTTCTCTAATAGCTAAGAGCGTTCAAATTCCTAGGGAAATTTCCTTACACGCTCAAGACCACAGCACTAGGGATGACCCCTCAACAGTTCCTCGTGTGTTTTTATAGGCTCTAAAGTTACTGACAGGTTTAAAACCAACTGGGCATTGATCACAGTAAAACTTCTCAGGAAGGGGAACGACCCTTGTGTGCGCTGTGTCCCAGGTTCGTCAGAACCTCCATTTGAAGAGCAGCTTGAGTAACTAGAGTCAAAGGAAGAGGCCCCCATTTCAGAACCGGACACACGCGGCCCCTTTCATGTCACATCACTAACCCAACAACAAATGGGGCCCTTGGCGGCTGGGCCGGCTGCATTACCTTTGGCTGGGGCTCGCTGTGGGGGCCATCCTGAGGGTAGAGGAGGAGGGGGACATTGGCCATGAAGGGAGCCAACACCTCAGCCATATCCACTTCGGGGATCTGATTGGACTCAAGCTGTTCCTGGTGACTCAGCACCGCCAAGTGCTTTTGAAGGGACTCACAGAGGTTGAGAGCGGCGCACACCTCCTCGGGATGGCTCTGCAGGGGTAAAAGGCCCAGTTAGATATCCTCTCCCCAGGAGGAAACAGGCCAGCTGGTGCCTCTGACTTACTCCCTTGGGGTCTTTCCAAATTCCACAAACCTGGCTCCTGTTAACTGCAGAAAAACTAACCTCTGGCGCATGGTTTGCAACAGGTACTTATTGAATGAAAGTTGAGCATCCTGTAGCTAACACGAGGTATCAAACTGGCACCCATAAATGTTACACCAGTTTACATCCCTTCAGTAATTCTACAAGTTTCCACTTCCTATACCCTTCCGAACCCTCGGACATCGCAAGCAGAGTGGTCAGCTGCGCCAAAGCCATTTTGGATGCCAAAACTGTCATAAAGACCTGTTGGGAAAATCCCCAACTACAAATGGACTTTACATTTTACTCTCATCTGCTCTGGTACCTCCCCTGGGCCCCAGAGGTGCCTTGAAGGAAGAGCCTATTCATCACGTACCATCTGTCCTTTAATCATGTCCAAGATGACTGGGAGATAGGAGTCTACGATCTCCCTGCACGAGGCAGACATGTTCGGTTTGGGAAGCCAGTCACAGGTCTTCTCCAAGTACACGAGGATCTCTTGCTGCAGAGGACACAGGCAAGGGTCAGACCAGGATGGACCTCTCTGCAAATGGGCTGAAGGCAATAGGCCTGCCATAACTCCTGGAAACGTGAAGGCTAGAAAACAGCAGCCCTCAGGGCAGAGGCCTGGGGAGAGGGCTAGTGGGTAGCCGCAGCTTTGCCAGATCAATAAGGCAAAAAGCAGACACGAGTATCATTCAAAAGAAAGATCCTCTGACCTGCAATCTCATGGACACAGGGAATTCTGAGCAGAAATCACCAAGAATGGACCTTAAAGTCAATGGCCATTGATGGAAAAGCCCAATCAACCTTGAGCATTTAACACCTAGCCCAGGAGTCAGCAAACTAGGGCCTGTGGCCTGTTTCTGTACAGCCTGTGGCTAAGAATGAGAATGGATCTTGCATTTTGAAGGATGGGGTATGGGGGGATTATGAGACAGTTTGTGGCCCACAGGACGATTATGTCCAGCCTGGCCCGGATCACCCCTGGTTGGACCTGAGTCACAGTGCTGTAAGGAGCCGATGCACGTGGCCACACGGCCATGCTCACACAGAGGCACACACTGGTGACGGCTCACCTCGGTGGCATTGTCTTTCAACATGTTGCCGGCTGCAGTGATGACTTCTTTGCATATGTCGCAGGGAAGGGATTTCTAAAAGGAAAGAACACAAGGCAGAGAGACCTGAATTTGGACATACTCACACCTCACAGCTGAAAACCGCCTTAGCCTTTCTCCTGTTTCATCTAACCAGGAATATGATGGTGGCCACGTCTGACACATGGTCTGATCCCGGTCCCTCAACCTAGGTGAGAAGCACTGGACACTAGAGGGGAGATTCGATGTGACTGACCAGAATACTCTGTGCTTCTATGAGACAGAAAGCCTTTTCCTACCCTCTACCCCTTAGCACCTTGCTCAGTGCACACAGCACAAGCCATACTTTGTACTCACTCACAGCAGCTCCGTGAGGTAACTGAGGCTCCAAAATTAGGTGAAAAATCAGAGCAGCAATCAGAGAAAATCAGTAATGCAATGCAACATCACACAGTAAGAGGGGGAGGGGCAGGGGAACAAGGCCCGGGACTGCGGCCGGCACTAGGGCTGCCTCCACCTCCGGGGCAGTGCTGTGTGCCGCATGTCACCACTGCAGAGCCCAGTGATGTGACACAAGTCTTCTGGACAAGCCTGGGCATCCAGGGCCGACACGGCCCAGGAACATGGAAATTCTAGCTGATTCTCAAAGCTCTTGGGGGACTCCCCTTCTTGATGTCAACTGACTTGAGACCCATGAAGAAAGAACTAGCACATCTGGGTGAGGTTAAAGGGCACTGAGCTGCACTTAGAGAAACCACTTTGAACCTTTGGACCTAATCAGGCTAATACTGTGCATGGGGCCATTCAGGCATCCTGAATGGACGCCTGGGAGATTCAGGCATCCGGGAGACTGTACAATCAAGAAAGAAAGATAAGTCCCTACATGACACATTAAACTTGGAAAGAGGAACCAGTATTAAAAACGAGATCGGAAACAAATTAGAAACCAAATCTGAAAGTAATTTTGGCCACAGAAGGCAGTTTGGAGGGTGAATTCAGAAACTATTTCTAAAACAGCAGTGTTATTTAATTAATTCTTCTTCTCTTACTGAAGTACTAGCGGCCCCTGACAAGTTTTAGACCTCAACTGCGCCCAGTCAGACCTGGCCTGGACCACAGGCCGTGGCACATCCAGAGCACTTTCTCGTCAGCAGGCCCAGCCTGCAGGGCTCGGGCATCACCTGAGGGCTCAGGCGTGTGGAGAATGCACTTGAGGTTTTAAGAGTAGTCCCCACATTAATATGCTCTATTTCACATTGTTTAGATGAAAAATCAGTGGCATCATTTCCAGTCTGGCTATAGTTGGAAATCACATTTTAAATGGCTACTAAGCTCTAAGGTCTCAATCAGTGATCTGCCTGTTTGAGAGGTAGAGAGAGAAAATAGCAAAAGGGGGAAAGAATTTCAAAAGCTCAGCTCCTACTCTGAATGAGTGACCAAGGACAGAGCTGCACCCGCGTGCCCAGTCCTGGTCCCTTATCTGGGGTGAAGAGGTGGGGTCGCACAGCGGCCTGCAGGGCAGCGTGGAGGGCACACAGGGGAGGGCAGGATCTCACCCTGTCTGTGTCCCCAAGAGACCGGGTGGCCTTGCCTTGGGGAAACGGAGCCTCCACCTCCCAGCCCCCCATTCCTCTGTGGTGAAGTGGGTTCACCCACCCACAGGTCCCTTCTCCCTCGTGGGGTCACCTCGAAGAGCCAACAAAAGGAGGCGGGAGAAAGCGCTCTCTAAGCACAGAGGGGCCCGCGGCCGAGGGCGGAGGCACTCACCACCGTGGGCTTGCTCCAGATGGTCTGCAGGCAGTGCCTGATGGCCCCGCAGTCGGACGCCGTCTTCACGTTCTGGCACCACAGCTCCGGGCCGAGGGCGCATTCCTTCAGGCCCAGTACAGGGCTGGCGACAGCTGCAAGGAAACCCAGTGTGAGGCGGGGGCCTGTTTCCCACACCAGGATTCCCCAGGATGGGGGGCCGGCCCCTCACCAGCTACAAAACACAAGCCACACAGCCAAGGTGCTGCACTGTCACCTATGTCGGGGGGCCAGAAGGGGCTATTTCATCTGTCCCCCGTTTTCCTCTCACACATTTTTAAAAAATCTTTTTAAATTCAAGTAGAGTTGATATACAATGTTGTTAGTTTCAGATGTACAGCAAAGTGACTCAGCTAGACGTGTATCTCTCTCACACTATTTTTAAACAGTATCAGGCAGATCAGTCCTTCATCTTTACAATTTTACATTTCCATGAACTAAGGAAAGAAATGACAAGAGAAGACTGACAGGTTGAAATATGGAAGATTTTAACTTCTGTAGAATAAAAAATAGCCAAAATTAAAAAAAAATTACTGAGAACACTAACAGTCATATCCTTATTAAATAAAACAATGGTTCTTAATGTTGTTCTAGAAGAGCCCTTTTATAAGTGTACTGTGTGAGCTTTTGCACATGAACACATTTGCTACCAAAAGGCAAGACAACATAGCCACCTGGATACTACAAAGTGTACGTGTGTCCACTCAAAACCAGCTACACAGCATTTCACCTCCAGTAACAAGGACTCAGGAGGAAGTCACAGCCACAGAAACGGGATTAGGAAAAAAACAGAAGTCACCTGGGACCAAAGAAATGCAGGTTAAAGCAAGAAGGCATCATGTTTTTAAAGTTAAAATAGCCAAGGGAAAACAAAAACCTTATCACCAAACAGTGACAAAGTTGTGGTAAAAGATGCATTCTTACAAGGTTGACAGCAGTGTGACTGCTAAGTACTTCTCAAAATATATTGTTGTATTTCAAGAACTGGGTGGGGCTAGGGGGAATCCTTCTTCAAAATGTCAATCTACTTCTAGTAAAAACATTTTAGGGAAATACAGCAATCCAAGAGGTAAAATATAATATACACATTAAGTACATATATATTAAGTGAAATCCACAACAATACTTTAAAAAAAAAAGGTAGATGTAACCTAAATAGCCAAAATGAGAAAAAACAAAAAACACTAATGATATTCTTACTGAAATATTATGCAGCTGTTAAATATACTTATAAAGATGATGTCAAATAGAAAAAATTTCAAGAAAACTATGAAGTTGGGGTTGTACAAAAATCAGAAAAGAATAAACAAAGCAAGGTGGTTGGCTAAATTATTTTAATTCCCAATGTTGTGTGTGTATAATTTTTAAAACTACGTTTATAAACTGCCTTGGGAGTGCTTATTTTTCTTAAAACAGGTCTATGGTATCCTTGGTTGTCTGGCGAGAAAATTCTCACATTCACATCTCATTAGGAAACAACAGATTATGTCAGGCCACATGTAGATCGCAGATATACAGGAGGGCTAAACTAACTTCTACTGTAGTCTGAGAAGAAAACCCCAGACACCGAAGAAACAGATTTAGAACCTCAGAAGTCATGCGACATGTGCTTCACCTTGCAAACTATGAGAGGGCATAGTTAATTCTATAGACGTATCACACACACACAAGACGGTGCATGGAGGGCGGCAGGTGCCCTCCATCCAGGAGAAAGAAAAAAAGGAAATGCTGTTATTACTAGCCCTTCAGCCATAGCTATCATTCCATAAACTAATGCAAATACACAGGTCCCCAGAAAGTTCAACCCAGATTATCTACGCCCGTTCAGACACCACCTAATGAATTCCTCATCTGCTGCCCAGGTTACACCCTTCTCTGCCCTATGGGAGCGAAAAAATCACAACCCACAACCGGTTCACAAACTCAACAGAACTGGCCACATTCCAAAAGCTGCTGGTTTGCCCTGGTTCCTGTGGGAAAATGTGCCAGACTGAAAATAGTACTGCGCTCCCCAGGTGGTTAACCATAATGGAGCCAAGCTAGGCTGGGGCCCTCAGTGTATGTCTGGGGAGGTCGGAGGGGACAGAAGTTCAGTCACGAGGGTAAAGGCTCTGAAGAGTGGGGGGGGGGGGGGTCACAGAAATGGCCCCTGACCTGGCAGCCCCCACCAGCACCCACCATGGTCCCCCCAGGCGCTGGCCCCCCAGCTGTCCTGAAGAGCACCCACTAAGCTATATTTGCCTGCTTCTACCACCAAATTAGAAGGAGCTTGAATAATGAACAGGAAGCTACAAAATGAGTCTCTAGACAAAGGAACACACAGTGATACAGAGTGAAGCCAGAGGATGGCCACCAGCAGGTACATTCCTCACGGGAAACAGGAATATAAAAAGGGAAAGGGTTGCCTCATTAGGTGATGAACTTCCCAACAGTGGGAGCAACCAAACAGAAATGAAATGCCCAATCTATGAGGAATTTTCTGTCAGATAGATCCTGAGTGGTGAGCGGGCCAGAAGGCCTCTTAGGGGCTGCAAGGCTGCACTCATAATAATGAAGCAAATGGTATTTTCAGTATTTATACATAACCAATATAGAAGAACTACCCTGAACATTTTCTGATGAGTTACTTGTTAAAACATGTTCCCTGCAAAGCTTTTGTCCTATTCTTATCCTCCCACTCTCTGCCTCCAAACACCAACTTCCTTCCCTGAGACAATATGCTGAACTCTAAGAAAGGTCTTAGAATGTCTACCTGACCCTCTGGAGATTTCTGATTAAACGTGTCATACTAAGAAGGATCACTAACTCAGGCTGAGTCGAGCCCTTCACTTCAAGGGCCTGGCATTCAAGCCCTCAATAACAAACGCCGATGGGCTGAAATTAGAGAAGTGGTCACTTCAGAGACACTAAAACCCCACAAGCAGGTTTCACTCTGTTAAGACAGGGTTTTTAAGATGCAGACTTCAGTCGTTATTTCCTTAGGAAAGGGGTGGGTGCTTTGTTCTCTTTTTACTCCCCAGGCATAGAAGAAAATAAACAGATTTGTTCTAAATCACTCCACATATAGGTCATTTATCAAAAACGAATTTTTTTCATGGAATTTCACTGTCTTGAGAACAGCTGCCATGAGCCGGATCGGCCACGGGCTTTGCAGCAGCTCTAGACTCTAAACAACAACAACAAAATACTCAGGGAGCTTGGGAGGGAGGGAGAGCTGACCAGAACCATGTGTGTTTTAGGTGCTCTTAGGATGACTGCTTGTGAGAAGGAACTAAACCTAGAGTTTAGAGTGAGACTTCTAAGGCAATTACCCCCATCATCTAAATTAAATTTTTTTCAAATGTAGTACACTGGAAAGAAAACAAGATTTGCCTGCAAGTCCTGTCCAAATGACCCTAAGCAAATCACCATCCTTCTGAGCTTGTTTTTCATCTGTAAAATAAGGATAGAGCCATTGGATGGTTTTGAGAAGATGACATAATTATGCACTTTCAGCTGCCAGGGTACGTCTCTCAACCATCGTGCCCTTACCATCATCTCTCTGGTATTTTAATTTATCCACTTATGTCAACTCCCCTACTAGACTGGCTTTGATGTCAGACAGTGAAAGGTTCAGATCATGGCTCCACCACTTCTACTCATGTGACCTTCAGACTTCAGTCTTCCAATCTGCAAACTGGGCCTATTACTCGTATCCAACCCAAGGGATTTGTAAAAATTGACCAATATTCGTAAAACACAGTTAGTACAGCGCTGGCATGCTATAAAAGTCTAACGAGCACTGTTATTATCCACAGTAGAAAACATAAGACCTTTCTCTGATCCACCACCTTGTCCAGAACAGATGTCCACAAATAGCTGAATCACGGCTGTTCTTTTTGCTTTCTCTACATTTAATCAGATCATTAACTGGCAGCTCAAAGACCTGGAGAGCTTTGTATCCCAACAACCTCAAAAGTTGTTGGTTACTTAAGACCCAGAAATCACAAGGAGAGTGAAACACAGGCTATACTATAGTGAGCCCAGGAATCAATACTGTGTATCCAGGAGCCAGAGAAGCCCAGCAAGGCACCAGAAATACCACTGGTGAAATGCTTTCAGTAATTTCTGAAATTGGAGCTACAGGCTGATTGTCCTCCAATCCCAAGAAAGTGGCCATTGTTCAGAGTATTTCTGGAACCCACTTTTTAGAAGAGCCCCCTCAAAACCTCTCCTTTTCTGGGAAGAGCAAGGAGGTAACATGATCACCCCCGAGTGCCGTGGGTAGACAGACCTGACTAAAACCCCTGCTAGGCTGCCTACTAAAGCCAAGCCTCGGACGACACCCTTACACCACAATTATCTGTAATTTATGGAAAACTAGAGTACCCCTTTCTCCAGAATTCTGTGAAGATTAATGAGAAAGCACAGAGAGTGGCTGGTATCTTCGAAGCTCATGTAATTGTACAACTACTTGTTAATGACAGACTTGAGGGGGAGGATGATCAGAGTGGTTTTTCGTATTTTGGCATAATTTATTTTTCCCACATTACCTTTAAAATCAGAAAAAAAAATAGTTAAACCTTACAACCTGTTTCAGGGAACAATTAGTGAATAGTGTGGCAGAGACCACAAGGTACTCCCTATATCTATTCTCCACTCCTTTCATAGGAACAGAATTCCAGATTCTTAACTACATACATGGCTGCCAAAATTGAAAACTACATTTCCCAGTCTCCCTTGTAGCAGGTCTTGGCCATGAAACCACGTTCTGCTGATGAGATATTGTAAAGGTTACTGTACTTTTAAAGACAAGTGTGATGGCTGGAACCTTGGCAGCCATGATGGACCATGAACAAAAAGGGTCTAGACCTTGAGGATGCAGAACATCGAGATAAAACAGCATGGGTCTCCAAATTTTTTTGGAAGTAAAATCACCATAATAACCTAACTGCTTGGCTCCTAAACTCACTATGTAGATAGGAACAGTTCAATCATATTTAAGCCACTATTACTCTAGGTCTCCGTTGTCTGCAGTGAAACCTAAGCCTAACTACAATACCGGCTTAATCATCGACCTCATTCACTGGAATAATGTTCAAATGACAAGTCTTTACTAAGGCTTACTTTCATCAAGGCTATTTAAAAGTCCATGCACACAATATAATTATTATTTTTTAAAACCACCTCAGAATGAAGGGGACAATCATTCCTAGAATGTGTATCTTATGCCCTATTTGTTAAAACAATCAATCTTATTATTTTAGCCATACATCTGTTTTTCCTTTTAAATATTTCAGGTAGCATATGCTAAGTACTGTTCAAGTCTAGTTACCAAAAAAAGGATGACAGAAAATGCAAGCAGCCTCCCAGTATCAACAATCGAACACACATTCCACAGGGCAGTGGATCTGCTGCCTGGGTAATGCAATGCCATGGCAACAAGGAGGTTGCTAGGAAACCAAGAGAGAAGAACCCCAGGAGGGGCAGCATCTACCTCAGGTCCCCTGCATTCAGACATTTCTCAGGAGAATTTGTGCACTTAGATTTTCAAAGAACAGGAGATAAAGCAAAGCACTCAACACTGACTTTTTTATGAAACAGCTGGTGTCACAAACACCTTCTATGGCAAAGAGCACTTGCCTCTTCTTTATAGGATCCTGCTTTTGGAAAACGTTCTGCAGAGCAGAATAAAAACACTGCCCATTTAATCATTCAGAACAGCACACGTTCAGAGGCAGCCTGCCTTGATCTGGAGGAAGTAAGGTCCAAATATTCCCCTTATCACAAAAGAAATCTGTGGCAATAAAGCTCTCAAGCTTGCTAGGCTGACATCCTATCATTTCTGGCCCAGACAAGCTATTTCTGTTACTTAAGACAAAGGTTCTTCCCTGCTTCTCTCCCACTACCTCCTTGCTTTTTTAATTTTCATCATAAGCCAGATCATTCTAGACAAGAAATCAATCTACATGGAAAAAGCAACAATCCTCGAGTACACTGCCTTGTGCAATAATAACTGAGACACTGAGGGGCAAGGGTGCAACCTTCTTAGACTGTAAAACAATGATGCAACGTGGAGTAATTAATTTTGAGAAGAGATATTCCTATCCAATTCAAGAGCACTTCAGTCTAATATAAACTCCTGCTAGCAAACCTCTTCTTCGAAAGTGTCCACCTATCAGGTGATGATCAGAGATGAACTTAAATCACCACAGGTAACATTATTTCACAGCTGGACGACAAAGGAGTCCTGAAGGACCGCCCAGGGCCCAGCCAGATGAACAGGTACAGGCAGAGGTCAAAGGCACACCAGTATGGCCCAGGGTGCAGCACAGGAGTCAATTCAGCCAGCCAGCCAGCCAGCAGCCGGCACAGGCTCCACCCCCACCCCCGTTAACCTGCTGGGTGGCCGCTGCACACCTGTAGAAGACAATAATACCCTAAAAAAAGATTTCATGCAAACCCCACTAATAAGGACATTGGGTCTTCTGGACTTGTGATTGTGCGACAAGCCCAGAACAAAGTTTCAGATACACGTAAGTGTGTCTACTATAAATGTCACTTTTGACCTACTTTAGTTAATACTTAAAAAGCTTACTATCTTCACTGGAAATGCTAAAATCTTAAATTGCCAACTTCATTTATAAGATGGTAAATAAATATCAACAGATATATCCCACATTAACAAAAGCTTTTTGGGGTCCCTCAATGATTTTTGAGTATATAGGGATCCTGAGCCCAAAAAGTTTGAGAACAGTGAGTTAAACCTTTATAAATAACTATGTTCTGGAACCAAAAGGAGGAGAAATAACTTCTTCAAATTATAGCTGGTTCCCTTTTCAGATTTACCTCAAATCAGGGAAACCAGGAGTATCTAAGTTATGTTACGTTCCTGGGTCCTGATGGCCTACATAAAGTCCTTTGCAACAAGTTTGGTTTTTTTTTTTGGGGGGGGTGCTTTAACCTGGACACAAACTATTACTAAAGGCCAACACTTCACTTAAGCCCAAAGTCACTCTTGATTTATCCTAAATACAATTTCTTAAAATTTCAGTTAATAAAAGAAAATGCTTTGTTTAATCGTGATCAAGACCTGGCACTACTAGCATTTAAGTTTCACGCACACCAACCCACCAGCACTTCCTGAGCTTAAGTCTACTTGCTACACTTCACTCCAGGCTGAGCACCTGCTCTGTGCCGAGGACAATGAGCACTGTCATCTGTGCTACGGATACAGGAGGAGGTCAAGACAGCAAACATACCACAAGGCCAGGCAGAGGTGAGTGCTAAGAAGGAAAAGGAAGCAAAGAGCAAGCCTGGGCAGGACAGCATGGCCACTTCAGACAGAGCAGGGGCAACTCTGGTAAGGCAACATCTAAGCAGAGACCTGAATGGAGAGACTAAACCACACGGATTATCTGGGGAGGAAGATGTCCCAGACAGATAGAACACAAAATGCAAAAGTCCTGAGCAACAACGAGATGCCGGGGGCTGGACAGCAGCCCTGACCCAACGGGAGGGATAGGGAGAAGAACTCTGAGGGGCAGCCAAGGGTCAGATGACGTGACCTTGCAGAATAAACTTTAGGTTTTAACCCTAGTGAGATAGGAAGCCACAAGACCCTCTGGTATCAGTGCCTGTATATGCAGGACAGCATCCCAGCACAGCTGTTAAAGGATTTTTTTTTTTTTACTGTAGTAAGTGACATCACTAAGATTGGTCAAAAGAACGTTCTACAGTAGCACCTTCAATCTCATCAATGAAGTTTCCTATAATGTAAAGAACTTCTCTTCAAAAGCAGTATCTAATCGAATACAGCCAGAATTCAATTTTAAAATTTTCAAGTGTTATTAGAATCCATCTCACTGTTTCTGTGACACAGCTGTCCATCAATAATAGGAGAAGCTGTATACAAAAACTCACTGCACCAGCTTTGAAACTTTTCTGTAGAGCTAAAGTTCTTCCAAAATTTTTAGTTTTTTTAAAAAAGGCAGTGGTATAGATCTATCTGTATTAGCATGAAATAACCTCTAAAAGTATAAGTAAAAAGAGAAATGCAAGTTAAAATCACTTTTACTCTCATCCTTTACTCATCAAATTGGCAAAAATTAAATTTTGACATCAAATGTTAATGCAAGTAAAAACTGCATATACTGTGGGGATATAAACTGCTTAATTCATTTTAGAGAGTAATTCAGCAATTTCTAATTAGGGCGAAAACAGATAAATTCTACCAACTAGCAATTCTGTTCCCAGGTATATCCTCTAAGGAAATGTCTGTTCATGTGCACAAGAATATTTACAAAATATCTGTAACAGAAAAACAACTGGAAACAATCTAAATGTCTGTCAACAGAGTGAAGAAGTGTGATATAAATGGAAAACCATACTGTAAGGAAAATGAAACAGACTTAAACATTTTCAAAACGGATGAACCTCATTAGCAAGAAAAATACTAAACCAAGAATATGTATAATACTCGTTAAATGCTTAAAATATCCAGAACAATACTACACAAAGCAATCAGTGTAATATGTGTTTGTGTTAATAAGAAAAAGAGAAGGGGAGATCACAGGTACCTGCAGGTAGCCCTGGAAGGCTCAAGGAGCTGGTACCAGGTGATCTGTGGAAAGGCCTGGGGGACAGCGGCTGGAGGGAAACAGACTCTGCTACTACACTGGTGGAACTTGTTTACTGTGGACAGTTATTAACTTTAAACAGTTCACTTCCTTTGATGGATGGGGAACCCAGACCTGGCGGGTGGGTTGGGTTGGGAGACCTTGAACAGACTTACCCCAAGTACTGTAGTTAGTGACAACGTGCCTAAAATCTGAATACTGAGGTGACCAGGAACTAGCCCTGATCCGCTGGGCTGCTCTGTTCAGGACTGACGCTATGTGAACCAAGAGTTTGGCTCCCTAAAGTACGGACTCCCACCTCCCTCATAATGGCTGACTACCTACCCTGGCTTGTTTTTCCACCCAGTAATTACGTCCGGCATACATATTTATAAACCAATTAATTTTGTTTTGTTAAATTTACAACACCTTTGAAAATGAAAGACGACAGGGGATATCACAAAATCAAGGGCAGAGAAAGGTCACCGTGCTGGTGGGACAAAGACATGGACAAACAGGATACCGTTTTTATTCAAGGTAGAACAACAAACCTTACAGTACTTACTACCGAAGCCCTGTCAATGCAGTAATTTATTAAAGCTTCACTGCAACCACGGTAGACAGGAACGATTATTAATCCCATTTTATAGATGAGGAAGCACAATTTAAGTAAGTTGCCCAAGGTTATACAGCCATTGTCAGTGATGTGATAACGTTCTATTCCACAGTTATCATCTTAGTTCCATCATAAAGAATTAAGGATGCCAGAAGAAAAACTTGGAATTTGGAGACAAAATTTTTCAGTGCACAGGTCATTATCCAAGGTTATTTTCTAGAACTTCACAGAAAAGCAATGATTCCTTTTTTCCAACAGCCAAATTCTTCATCCCAATCACTATACCTGTCATCAGTTTTTAAATGATTAAAAAAAAAAAAAAAACAGCAGGGCAATGAAATTAGTATTCTCTTCTGTTGACTTAAAGAAAATTCAGGGGGAGGGTATAGCTCAGTGGTAGAGCATGTGCTTAACACACACAAGGTCCTGGGCTCAATCCCCAGTATCTCCGTTAGAATGAATGAATGAATGAATAAATAAATAAATAAATAAATCTAATGACCCCCCCAAAAAAATTTTTTAATAAATATATAAAATCCAGACCTTTCTTCCAGGAAGCAGAACAAACAGGCTCCAGGAGCAAGGCTTAGAATCCAGCATCCAGTTATCTAGAATGCCCTCACTGGAAGCTGCCTCCAGAAGCCACAGTACACACTAGCCTAAGAGGCCAGGTCTTGGCCTTGGTCTTGAGAGCTTCCTATGCCTTATTAGGTGTTTTTGCCAACCAGCAACATCCTGTTGGCCCTTCCTCTTCCCCATCTAGTCAAGCCACAGCCTGGCCATTCCACAGTTTCACATTCCAAGAAAATGGAGGGGCCAATTCTCCTTCCCCAATCTAGAAAAATCCAGACCACTGGATCCAACATACTTCAAGTCTCACAGAAGGGACTGAATATACCCTGTCAAATACAATTAAAGCACTTATCAAACCCTTGACTGGTTAATACAAACAAGCCCTTCATGAATTACATTAATATTTTCACAGTAAAAATTGACTACTGATTAAGAATTGATAAACAGGGGAATTATCCTTCCTGGCGGGTAAGAAATGGAGATGTTGCTCTTCAGAAGTCTATGCCATAAATTTATGTCCTGCTAGGACATTTAAACACAGGAAGCTATTAAATGAATGTAAATTTGTACCGTAATACATTCTAGCATCCCTAGAGAGCCTCAGTGCTGGGTAAGTACCGTTCAGCTGGTTAGCCACTACACAAGTGACAGTAATAGGGGCAACTAAGCTTAAAGGTGCCATCCCAGGCACCAAGCCACATTTTTCACTTTATTAACACTGGGTCTGCCTTTTTCCACTAAAGGAATCACCCAACAGTATGTTCTTACTATATGATCCCACTTACAAAAAACTCAAAACAAGCAGGTTTTTACATGTACAGAGCTAGAAGCTAACCAAGTTGGTTTCCTTTCGGGCAAGTTAGATTACTGGATGGGGAGACACAGGGGCTTCTGGATGCACCTCCTTAACCTTGGGGGCTGTTTACAGTGGGTTTGTTCACTCTGCGTAACTCAAATCAATTTGTACTCTTAAAACGCGCATGTTTTCTGTATGTAAATTACAGCCCAAGTTTATAAAAAGTAAAGGGGTTCATGGGGTCCTCAAGGCTGGGAAGCAGTGTTAGAGCAAGGCCATTATTAACACACTCATATTTATCCAATGGTTCAGGGAGAGGGTCTTTGATTAATAGTCTGGTTATTAACTATACTCCCATATATACCAGAGGAGGATTTTTTTATATTTCCCAAGAAACAAAGTTGCTTCTGGGTGATTTGTGTGATTCAGAACTCTTATGGGTCTCGTGAAGCATGACTCACTGCCAATAAGAACAATTTGATACCAAAAAAAAAACAAAAAGTTGTTCTCAATCAGTATAGAAAATTTAGAGACTAGTATCAGTTTATTATACAAACCATGGGCTAACAAGCAGTATCAAACCCAGCAAGAAAAAAATTTTCTTCAGTGACTATAAAACCAAAAATCTTTCTTTAAATAAAACAATGCCATTCGCTGCAACATGGATGGACCTGGAGACCATCATTCTAAGTGAAGTAAGACAGAAAGAGAAAGAAAAATATAGTATCACTTATATGTGGAACCTGAAAAAAAGATACAAATGAACTTATCTACAAGACAGAGACTCACAGACACAGAAAACTTTAGGTTACCAGAGTGGAAAGAGGGTGGGAAGGGATAAACTGGGAGTTGGAGATTTGCTGATACTAACTACTAAATACAAAATAAATAAGTTTATACTGTATAGCAATGGGAACTATATTCAGTATCTGTAGTAACCTATGATGAAAAAGAATATGTAAAGGAGTATATATATGTATATGTATGACAAACATTATGCTGTGTACCAGAAACTGACACAACATTGTAAACTGACTATACTTCAATAATAAAAGAAAGAAAATTTTAATCTTTCTTTATAACCAAGTTTAAGAGCTTGGTTTAAGGTTAAGACACATTCGTGGGAGCTATTGAAAGCTAACATGAGAGAAATACCTTCAATCTATCTCACCTATAAATACCTTCTTATTTCTTTGACTTTTCATCAGCTGCCATTCATTTTGTTATTGTTTATTAAAATCTGGATGGCTGCATGAGTTAGAATGGAAGCTAGCCCCTAAATTACATACAGTTAACTAGAAACAGATACTGAGTTTGGACCTGTAAGTCAGGTTTATTTCCCTCAGTGGGAGACTACCTGAAAATATCCAGATTTGGGGTCCTCTCTGTATATAAATTAAAATCTTGCTCCATGTCTATCAGCATCACTCCTTTCCCTTCACCATGATGACTTACATGAGGTTAAGATAAGAAGGCGGGGTGGGGGGGTGGGGTTCCATAACATGCAGAGGGCACGGGGACTCTTTCTAATTCCAAGAAGGCAAATGCAGCTGGTTCCCAAGCATTACCTTCATAACCTGCGGTGATTTTAAACACCATCAGTACTATTTCAGGACAACTAGCGGGTTTAAGAATACTCCCGTGCACAAAAACTTCCCAGGTACTCAGATTTTTCCCAAAATAAAGGCCACTGCCAAAACCAGCCAATGGCCGTGCAAGATGAAATGAGGGCTCCACTGCAAAATCATCAGGATCACAAAAAAAACCACAAAATCTTCAAGAGTAAATATATATGCAAATATATATATATACACACACACATATATATGTGTGTGTGTATATATATATATATATATATATATTAACAAAGAAGATATGCTTATGCGCTTCCTGAAGCTTCAATACTCAAAAAAGGAAGCAAGAGAGGCCAAGGGCCCATGTGTCTAGTCGGATGAAACTCCAGTCCACCTTGATCACGTGTGCCCAGCACAAGCACAACACAGCTACAGGAGGGGTCACCCTAGAGGCCCACCCTGAGAGTTGGACGGAAGCTTGAGACAAGGCTCCGGGGGCCAACTCAAGCACTGCAGGGGATGCTACCTCCCCAACCCCTCCCGCCTCGCCCACTCGCCAGACGCCAGACCCTGAACAGCAGGCCCCAGAGCCGTGTCTCCTAACCGTCTTCCGCAGCCCCTCCGCCGCCCAGCAAGTATCGGCGCTGCGCAGGCGCCTGCGCAGTGCGCGCCCCTCGCCAATCCCTACGGAGAGCGGACTGGCAAGGCCGGGTGCATCCCCCTCCGGGACCGGTGGGCCGCGTTCTGCGGTGGACACTTTCCCAGGTTGGGGGTCTTGCAAGTCTTACCGGCGCCCAGGAGGCTGGCTAGGACGAACAGTGCGTACATGGCGCTGCCTGACTCCGCAGTCTGCAATGCAGAGCGTCAGCTGATCCTCCCCGAATATAAACCTGCTCCACCCCAGAGCCGCCCACTGCGCAGGCGCAAACTCTGTCCTTTCCCGGCCTGCCCGAACTCCCCGCAGCCTGACTCAGCGCCGCACAGGGCGCCTGCGCAAAGGGAAGAGGGGAGGAGGGTGGAGGGTCGAAGGAAGATGGGAGGACAAGGGGAGGGGGAGGGGAAAAGTCTTCAAAAAAGAAAACACAATCGAGTAAGTCAACGTTAGGGATTATATATACAAAATATCTTTCCAGCCTCACATTTTTTCTATGAGGTACCATTTTCTATTATTATCATCATTTTTCAAATGAGAATCCAAACTGAAAGAGGTTAACTACTTATTGTAAGCTCTCAGTCATAATTCAAACTCACCACCGTACCCACGCTGCGTCCTGAATGACTTTATTTATGTATTTATGTTCATTTATGTTACGTATTTACGGTGCAGGCTCAGCGTGTAGCTTTTCATTCTGAGCCCTGATTTTCCCTCTTAACATTTCATATCCTCAATCCCTTCTCCCCACGACCTATAGATAGGTTTTTCAATATTAGATAGGAAGGGGTTCAGAATAGGCCTCTAAGATGTGAATTTTTTTGCACTAAAGGCAATAGAGACCCTGTGACCTCAAGAGAAATTACTGCCCTCTTCTTAACTACCTAGAAGAATTTAAATTAGGTATTTTTCCCAGAAAAGTTATTACCAGAGATTAATATTATCTAAGTGGTCTCATCTATATGACAGGGCAGATTACCAAAAACATCTGCGCTTCTTATCTGCTTGCGGTAAGTCCTTGGAAGCTCCAGGCTCCTATCCCATTCCTTATCTCAGGATAGTGTATACCTCCTTTTATTTTTCATCTCTGACCCTCTCATGTTCGTGGGATTTTTGTATATGTGAAATTAAATTAGATTTTCTCCTGTTATAATCTGTCTTAACGTCATTGTAATTATTTGACCAAATGAAAAGAACCAAAGAAGAGAAGGGAAAATTTCCTCCTCCCAACAAATCCAATCCCTCCCTCCTACTACGGTTTGTCCCAGAGTTGGAGGGAGTAGAGGAAAGGAATTGAGGAGCAAAATAGGGGAGAATAGAAGGTGCCTCAGCCATTGGAGAAGGGAACAAGAAGTAAGCCTGAATTTGAGAACCAGGCTAAAATTCAGCCAGGGGCCTTGTTGAAGAAGGAAGCAGCCCCACCCTGTCTAGCCCTCTATCATCTTATTCCAGAATAAGAAAGGCCTGGGTAGCCCACAAAACCACTCGCCTTCTACCTGTGGTTGACCCTCTGGTTGTGAGCAGAGGGATGACCCCAACCCCACTTTCCCCCAAGGGCCAATTACCTAAGGGTGAACCCAAGGGAAGGGAAGGAAGGAAATCTTGCCTTTTAGGGCAAACCCTTAAAGATCATTTAGTCTCATTCCATCATTGTACCAATTAGGAAATAGAGGCCTAGAATGGGTAGGACTTTTATCCAAAGTTAACGGCTGACCAGCGAGGGGCAAACCCAAGGTTCCATCCATCCCTGACAATCTGTAATCCTCTCTTTGGAACAGCCCACAGACAGTGGTCTCAGTGTCTTTGGCTCTCCTCGGCCACCACCCCCACACTGTGGCTCTCACTTCCCACTGGGGAACTCAGTGGGGAAGTGTGCACCACAGTGGGCGACTTGGAAGAGCTGAGTAAGGTTAGGACAAAATTTGGTCTAAACTGGATACCTCACTGGTTGGCCTCTGCTTCACTTCTTGTTCCCTCCTCTAGTGGCTGCTCCCTCTGCAGGCTTCCTAAGTCCATGAACAGCATGGGGCAGACCACCCTAACAGCCACATAAATGCAAGGGAAGTCGGGCTCTAGGACACAGCCTTGTCCCTCAGCCCTTGTTGATGAAGGAGGCAGAGCATACCTTGCTTTGACTCCAAGCCAAAAGGAAACTTCAGAAATCCTCAGATCACAGGCTCTCACTTTCCTGGAGCTACTGAGCTCTCAGAGCTACTTAATGACAGAGCCTGAACCAGTCATGACTATTTTATTCATACCACTCTCCCTCATAACTAAAAGGATATGTCAGTATTTTTGAGACGAACTTTTGCCGCTTTTATTTGCATACCTGGAACACAAGAGTAATATATTCCTTCATCCACCCCCTTCCCTGTAAGGACAGAATTTTAATAAAGAATATAAAAACAGTAAGTGGATTATTTTTATTTTTTTACCAAGTCAGTAGATGATTAATTAAATCCTCTTAAAATACCTCTCTAACCATCTGTGCGTAGGCAACAAAAGCTGTGAAGCTATTCGGACCCTCTGACCTCAGTGTAATACCATTCCTAGCTATTTATCACCCCCCACCAAAGAAATTATCCAGAGCTAAGAAGTATTTTATCTGAAGTGTTCACATAAGGGCCCTTTATAACAGTGGAAACTGGAACGATTTCAAATGCTGAAGAATGTCGGGCTCACTAAGGAAACTAGCCCGGACAAAACAATGTTACTTTTTTTCTTTTTTTTCCGAAGAAATTTTTCTTTTAAATGGAGTTATTGGCGATTGAACCCAGGACCTCATGCATGCTAAGCATTGCGCTCTACCACTGAGCTATATCTTCCCCGCAGACCATTGTTACTTGAAGCAGCTTTAAAGCACGAGACAGCAGCAGCTTGCCCTCCTCTCTCAGAAGTGGTAGAATTTTCAGGAGAGGTGAACAGAGAATTGGAGGTGGTGAGGGAGTCTTCTGACTTCAGGTTTACTCATTATTGCATTATTTCACTGATTGCAATGTCCACATACTTTATACTTTTTAAAGAAAAAAATTACAGGAAAATTTCCAAAAGAAAAGAAAATCCCCTTCATTTCCTCCCTGCTGTGAGCTCAAGTTTTCAGGGAACCAAAAAGAATTTTCCTCAGAAATGTAAGCCATACTGGAGATCTGGCGGGGTTCTTGATGGCTTTCCAGTTTTGGGTTCCAGTTCCTCATGAGACCAACACTTCTAGTGCCTGAGATCTCTTGAGATGCCCCCCTGCCCTGCCATCTCACCTGTCAGATTCTTTTAAAAACTCCCCTTTTGGCAGCAGAGAGCTTCCTCCTGTTACTGTTTATACAACTGAAAGAGCTCTTGGCCAAGACAGCCGATATAACAGAGGCATCCACTGTGAGGGCCCAGCCCATCTGCTTGGCCCCAGATCTCCACTCTGGCTCCCCAGACAGCCCCTGGAACCTCATCCTGGAAGCCCCCCACCCCCTACACACATACATACACACACTGTGTCTCAATGAAGGAAGCTCAGGCTCCTCTCCCTCCAGCATCTCCCTTATTGAGAGCTCCAGCCTTCAGTCTCCTGCCTGCACTTGCCTTTCTGCCTAGTCTGAACCCCTCAGGCAACCACTCAGATAAGTCTCAGCCCCACTCAAGGACACTTCTCCTCATCAAACTTCAGTCACCCACCCAGCAATTCCTAGTCTCTGATGTCTTCGTCTCTGTTCCCACCTGCCCTGGGCTGCTGGAAAAACCAACTGTCCCAGCTAGGTTCACAAAGCCCTCTGTGCTATTCGGCACCTGTTTGGAACTCCCATGTGGCAGAGTCTCCTAATAACCTTCACCTCTTTTTCCTTGATCTTGACAGTTAGTAATCAGACCCCCTATTTCTGGCTGAGTACATGGCTACCCAGAATAAAGACTACATTTCCTAACCTCCCTTGCAGCCATAGGACTTCATTCTGGCCAATGAAATAAAAGAACAAGTACTCATTTTTGTGACTTTAAGGTACTGTTCTCGAAAGAGACACACCCAGTGCAAATATTTAATAAGTAGACACTGGCCATAGTGTTGAGGGAATGTCCTGGAAGGTTCCAACTGAGACAAGTTGTTGTCCTGGAGGGCTGGGTGGTCCCAGGGGAAGAGTAAGCAGGGAGGTGGACATCAGGGAGTCAGCAACTATTTATCAGCTGGTACAGAAGTATTTCAGTATTTCTACTGCTTGACAATTCTACTTATTTACCAGCTAAATGTCAGTTCTGGCTACAAACTCCTTTCTTCATGCTGCCTGGATTACAAACCTAATGGCAGGAGCTCAGGCATCCGTTCTGGGCCATGTTAAGGATGACAAAGCAACAAGAGCCTGTATCCCTGGTGATTATATTTGCTCTAGGTTGTCTACATCTGGGCTGTTTATGTAAACACATCCATATCTTGTTTAAATGTTTGATATTTTAAGTTATTTTAATACTCTAGATCTTCTCAACAATGTTCAAGCCTCTACTTTATCTTTCCTTCTTCATGCTCATTTTCTATTTTACCCCATCCTTTCTGAGGAGGAAATGCCTTTTCTTTCCTTTGTGAGGCTACACTTTAGCTGCTAAACCCTTCTGTGCTTTTGCTGATCAGTTCCTGTGACCTCTAGGACAGAACTGATACTCTCGCCATTTTGTTGTTGTTGTTCATTGCCCACGTCTTACCAATTGTTAAATGGTTTTAATATCGTCCCTCTAGCACTTGGCTCCATCAGTTGTCCTCTCCTTTTTCATATCTTCAGTCTCCCCTCACCACCCCCTCAGATCATAAATATACCCAAGGTGCTCACATCCTAAAAGAAATCTTCTCGCCCCTGACTTTCACTTCAGCTGTAGTGCTTTCTGTCACCTTCCCTTCACTGCTGTGCTCCTTGAAACAGTCACCTATATTCACCATATTAATTCCTCTCCCTCCACACTAACTCTAACCCAGCCCATCCCTCCACTGCATGGCTTTTTGAAAGTAAATAGTAAATTCCTACTTGGAAAGTCCACGGGCACCTTCTCATTCCCTTTAACCTCTGACACTGTTGGTCAGCTCCTCCTGCCACTCTGCCGCTTCATATCCATGACACAGCACGGCTCTGCAGAGATGCTGAATCTCCAGTCCCCATGCCCACTTCCTCACCTATGGTAGCCATCACTACTAGAACTTGACTTCCAAACCTTCTTTTTTTTTTTTTTCTCCAAATCACAAAAGCAAGCAACTTTTATTGCTGGTTTCCGGGTTGACTACTAAATCTGCTTTCTGACAGGCAATGAAAGAATAATACATAATATCAGAATCAAATTCTGTAATCATCAACAGGAACTCTCTGAAACCTAAATGGAAGTGAAGACCTGCATATGAGATGTACTTGAAATCCTTTTTTTAAGCACTTTTATTGTGGTATGATTCCTGTATCAAGCCTTCTCAACTCAGTACTCCGGCTGCTTGAACCCACTGATCAAAGTTGGATCTTGCATTGACACATATTTGCCAACTGTCAAATGGTGTGGTTCTCCGGGAAACATGTTCTGAGGCTGAAATGTGTGGGCAGAAGATTATCAGGGTGTGCTTGCAGGATCACACCGGGGAAGCAGTGAGGGCAGAGGGAGAAACTGAACTACAGTGAAGTTGCGAAGCCTAAGCCCACTCCATGTTGCAGGGATGGCCTTGCAGAATTGTCCTCAATTGAGGCAAGAGGAATGACCCTTATACCTCAGCATAACAGTGCCTCAGGGGAAGGGCATAACCTTGGGCTGCGGGCTCCCTTTGGTGAATTCCTGAACAAGGGCTTGCCCCTGGATTGAATCTTTGTATCCCGCTCCAAAATTCATATGTTGATGCTTAACCCCCAGTGTAACTGTGTTTGGAGATGGAGCCTCTAAGGAAGTTAATTAAGGATAAATGAAATCTTATCATCAGGGTGGACTCCTGATCTTACAGGATTAGAGTCCTTACAAGAGACACCAGAGAGCTTGCTCTCTGCCCTGCACCCCACCCCCACCCCCACCTGCACACCCTGAGGAAAGGCCCTGCAAGGCCCTATATCAAGGAGGCAGCCATCTGTGAGCAGGGAAGAGAGCCCCCACCAGAAGCCAAATCAGCAGAAGCCTCGATCTTAGACTTCCAGCCTCCAGAACTGCGAGAAAACAGATGTCAGTTGTTGAAGCCCCGATCTGTGGTTTTACTATGGCAAGCCCATGTTGGCCAAGGGCACAGCTGTGAGCCCCGACAGGCTGCAGGGAAATGAATTCTGTTAAAGAACAAAATTCAGCTGAGTAAATTTTTAAGATCTTATTTACTTTACTCAACGACTCATGAATCCAATCTACACATAGGATTGGCAGCATCCAATCTATAAGACAAGTAGGAGCCCGAAGAGCTGTGTAAAGTCAGACTTTTACAGGTAGATGGGAACAGGAACAAGGAAGTTTAAAAAAAAAAAAAAAGGCAAAAAAGCAGCTTGGTTATGATACAGTCATTTTCCTTTAGGCGCTGGCAGGGGTCTATCAGGCAGATGACCTAACTAGTGCTGGCTGCTGAAGAGGCAGTTCCTGAAGGACTGGTTTAAGATTCTATTCCTGAGGGAACTGACACTGTAATCAAGTCTCAGCTTGGTGCCATGGAGTTTAACATAAATGATTCCGTTGGGGCCTGCTATCTTATGTTTAATCATTCCTTGGTCCTGACAGGTAGTTCTGAGGGTGCGCTGCACCAGTCTACCACCCCTGCTCTGAGTTGTCCTCCTTCTTCTCTGACATTTCTTTTCAGAACAAAGGCCATGGACCTAACCCAACTCTGCAATCTCTGTTCCCTCAAACTCCCAGCCTTGCCCTTCATCCCATGTCCCAGCCACTCTGCCCCACACCCTCTATTGTTGCCTGAATAACCAGTGCAGTTTCACACCTATGTGCCCTGTAAATACCCTCTTCTCCACCTCAAATTCCCTTTTCTACCTCTGTCCCTCATCAACTTTTATTCAACCTTCAAAATCCAGTTAAAATGATACTCCCAGAAATGCAAACCAAAACTACAATGAGGTATCACCTCACAGCAGTCAGAACAGACATTCATTTAAAGAAGCTGTGGTACTAGCAATCCCACTTCTGGGTGTATATCCAGAGGGAACTCTAATGCGAAAAGATGCATGCACCCCAATGTTCACAGCAGTACTATATACAACAGCCAAGACACGGAAGCAACCTAAATGTCCATCGACAGATGACTGGATAAAGAAGTTGTGGTATATTTATACAATGGAATACTACTCTTTCATAAAAAAGAATAAAATAATGCCATTTGCAGCAACATGGATGGACCTGGAGATCATCATTCTAAGTGAAGAAAACCAGAAAGAAAAATAAAAATACCATATGATATCACCCATATGTGGAATCTTAAAAAAAAGAAAAAGGACACCATGAACCCATCTACAAAACAGAAACAGACTCACAGACATAGTAAACAATCTTATGGTTACTGGGGAAAGGGAGTGGGAGGGGATAAATCTGGGAGTTTGAGATTTTTAACCACTATATATAAAAATGGATTAAAAAAACACAAGATATATTCAACATCTTGTAATAACCTTTAATGAAAAAGAATATGAAAGTGAATATATGTGTCATGTGTGTATATAGGACATTATGCTCTACACCAGAAATTGACACATTGTAACTGACTATACTTTATTAAAAAAAAAAAAAAGAATAGCCATAATTTAAAAGTCTACAAATAATAAATGCTGGAGAGGGTGTAGAGAAAAGGAAACCCTCCTACACTGTTGATGAGAATGTAAATTGGTGCAGCCACTATGGGGGACAGCACAGAGGTTCCTTAAACCAAAAACAGAGTTACCATATGATCCAGCAATCTCACTCCTGGGCATATCTCCTGAGAAAACTATAATTCGAAAAGACACATGCCCCACAATGTTCATAGCAGCACTAACAATAGCCAAGACATGGAAATAACCTAAATGCCCATCAACAGATGCCTGGATAAAGAAGATGTGGTTGGGGTGTGTGTGTGTGTGTGTGTGTGTGTGTGTGTGTGTGTGTGTGTGTGTGTGTGTGTGTGTGTGTGTGTGTGTGTGTGTGTGTGTGTGTGTGTGTGTGTGTGTGTGTGTGTGTGTGTGTGTGTGTTAGGGGTTGGGGATTAACAAACACACATGACTATATATAAAATAGATAAAAAAAACAAGGAACTACTCTATAGCACAGGGAACTATATTCAACTTCTGTAATAACACATGATAGAAAAGAATCTAAAAAGAAAAAATATATATGTATATATGTATAACTGAATCACTTTGCTGTACACCTGAAACTGACATTGTTAATCAACTACACTTCAATAAAAATTTTTTTTAAATGATACTTCCAGAGGGAAGCCTTTTCGACACTTTAGGACATGGTCAAGGACCCCTCCTCCCTGCTCCTACTGCACTATGCTCACTTTTCAAGTAGCTGTCTTGTTATTTTTAGCAATATTTTTATTGAGCACCTAGTATTTACCAAGTCCCGTACCAGAGGCTGAGGACACTGAGTTGAAAGACACAGGCTGAATGGAAAAGCCACACGTGTAGCCTGATATTATCTTAGCCCCTCGGGGAAGCCAAAGTGTCCCACCAGGCCTACGGCTCCCTAGGAGCTCCTGGTGCACAGATGCCATGTAGCACCTTGGGGCCCTGCCACCTCTGGGCTGGGAATTAACACAGTCTATTCTGGAGGCTGGCCACCCCTAGGATGTGGCCTGGCCCCAGACCTCTGCTCCCAGGTGTAGTCATAGTGGACTGTGCTTGGCTGAGCCAATCAGGGGCTCTGTGGGGAGCTGGACCAGCAGCTGCTAAGAACTCGTGCTGGTGAGTTAGCCATGGGCAGCAGAGTCCATGTGAGACAGCTGAGTCACTGTAAGAAAGTCTGCCGGTCCGTGAGGTCGAAGCCCTTTCAAGAATCTGCTGAAAGCTAGGAACACTCTACCAAAAAAATTGCTCAGACACAACATTTTGCACTAGTCTCAGGAGATGGCACAGACCTCTGCCATCTGTCTGTGAACATCAGAAAGAGAACTGTAGTAAACCCAGAGAAGAGAAGTGACAGAACAAGTCTCGAGGCCGGTAGCTAACAGAGCTGGGACTGGAACCATTCCAGTCCTCTAGATTTATCAGCTTAATCTCTCTGCCACAAGCACCTATCAAAAAGGTCCAGCTGCATTTCATCCAGCCTCAGGCGTCTTTTTCTTCCTCCAACTTCTAGAGCACCCTGAAGCCCTTGCTCCAGGCCAAGCTTGGAGGGTGAATGATAACAACGATGAGATTAGATTGAATAGTTTCTGAGCCTGAAAGGAAAGCAGGAGCTGGGCTATAATCCAATTGACTATATTAGCATAGCTTTAAAGAGTGAACCTCCCTAAGGAGCTTGAAATTGGAGGAGGAGGGAAGAGAAGGATCAAAAAGGCAAACGGGCATTATCTAACAGCAACCAAGCCTCAACTGGCATTAAATGACTGCCTACCACATGCCAAGATCCCTCCTGATCACTCTACATACATGGTCTCAAATCTTTAAATCAAGGATTATGCCCATTTTACACACAGAGAAACTGAGTCTCAGGAGGCTGATTTGCCTAGGGTATCCCTGATCCTGGCAGAATCAGGATCCAAGCCCAAGACAGTCAGGAGTCAAGGCCAATGCCACAAGGCCTCCACTGAAGGTGCTCAGAATTTCCCACAGTGCCATGTCTGCAAACTCACCTTAGTGCCCAAAGTATGGGGCCGTCAGGGTCTGATGCCACCAAACCTTTCCATGTTTGGGTTCCACACATCCAGAGCAGACTATGTGACTCGCCCAACCAGCCCTATCACAGTGGGGAGAATGCTGCTTGCTTGGGCAGATAACTCCATTCAGGTGATAGGGCTACTTACTGTTCTTATGGTAAAGACTGTTGGTCTGGTTTTCACGTTGAACTTGAGTTTGTTCATGAATCTCATCCACTCTGGGCCCTGAAAACCTTAAATTTCTCACTAGGCCGGGTAGATTAAGACCCTTGGACCATGGTAATTTCATCAAAATTGTGACACCCTGTGAAGCCAACTGAAAAGAATTCAGCTCACAGAAGGCATCCTTGTGATCCTGGGAGGCAAAGGCCTGTTTCAACGTCAAATCTGCCCATTCAGCCACGAATTCAAGTACTGCGTATTCCTGGCCAGCAATGGGCCAAGCACCGGCAATAGGGTGGCAGAGATGTTATCCTGTCCTCAGGAGGTGGAGATCCGGGTGGGCAAACACCTGCCTTTTCTGAGAGGAGACTATGGCTGCTGATTTCTGAGCCATCCCTTCTCCACTTCTCCCCACAGAGGACTTGAAGGTTTGCTCCTCATGAAAAATCCTTTGCCAAGGAGATCTATGCAGCGCCCGACTCCTCTGGGGTCTCTCCTTAGTACAACAAGGTCGGTTCTGGTAAAGCTCACCTGTGTATGGGGACCCACCAAATGGGGGCTGCCCCTGTGGCCCAGCCCACATCACAAATCTGCACCGAAGCTGGGCTGCCCTTACAGGAAACACCTGTCAAGGAAATTTACACCAATCACAATCCTCCAGCTCAGCTTAGCGGGCTCACCTGACCTGAGAAAATAGGATCCACCTGCCTTAGAAGGAAATCTGCGCTCCCAGTCAATCTCACCCTGTTTCCAAATGGCCTCTTCTAATGCTCTATAAAATGTGCTCTAGCTCCAGATCCCTCAGGAAGTGTGCTCTCCTGCTTGTGAGATACTGTGTTCCCTCAATCCATGGATGTTTTCCCTTGAACAAAGAACATCATGGTTTTAGTTTTGTCGTTTGACAGTTCTCAACAGACCCCGCCCCCAGCCTTTGAGCTGGGAGCATCATGGGAACAGGGCAGGTTTGCCCTTCAAAACCCTGTCACACAAAACTAGAGAAACAGTAAAAAGATTAGTGGTGGCCTGGGGGGGGGTGGCGGGGTGGAGGGATGAGGAGGTGACAGGGGATTTGAAACTATTCTGTGCGACACTGAGATGGTGGATACCTGGCACTATGTTTTGTCAACACTACAACACAAAAATAAATCCTAATGTACACTACAGACTTTAGTTAATAATGGTGCATCAATACTGGTTCATTAATTGTAGTGCAAGATGGTAGTAAGAGGGGAGACTGGCGAGGGGAGAGAAGGGGCACATGGGAGCTCGATTAATTGCTCAATTTCCTGTAAACCTACAACTGCTCTAAAAATAATCTATTAATTTAAAACAAAACACAATGGATGCATAAAAACACCCTACCACAGAGACCGGACAGAAAAGCACTCCAGGATAAAAGCCTGATTTGCCCCAGAGGTAAATTAAACAGTCCTGATCCTGCAGACACGCTGGGACCTCTAGTGGCTCTTAGGGCACTAAAGCAGTGTTGGGGGCAGGGGGATAGCTCAAGTGGTAAAGCACATGCTTAGCACGCACAGGGTCCTGTGTTCAATCCCCAGTACCTCCACTAAAATAAACAAATAAGTAAAAAACCTAATTACCTCCCCTCTCCCCAAAACAAAAATAAAGCAATGTTATAATATATAATGATATAAAGTGGAAAGTCCAAGTACAGAAAAGTTGTTTCATATGCTCCATTTGTGTTAAAAAAAAAGGAACATTTGTACATATTTAATCATATTTGCAGAGAATATCTCTATTCTATGGAAAAACTTAGGGCAGGTGGAAGGCAAGATTTACTAAACCTCTTTTAGAATTCATTTAGAAACCATGTAAAGGCATTACCCATTTAAAAAAAAGATTAAAACTATTAGAAAAAGAAATGGCCAATAATATTAATTACTAGAAAGGAAGCTCCACATCATTAGTCATCAAGGAAGTGGCAACTGGGGAGAGGGTATAGCTCAAGTGTAGAGCACATGCTTAGCATGCACGAGGTCCTGGGTTCAATCCCCAGTACCTCCTCTAAAAATAAATAAACCTAATTACCCCCTCCCCTCAAAAAAATTTAAATAATACAATAATAAATAAATAAATACATATTTTAAAAAATCTAACTGCTAACATACTCTGAGTCCTAAAACAATTTTTTAATTAAAAAAAAAGGAAGTAGAAATCAAAACCACAATGAGATATCCCTTCATTCTCACCAGGATGACTGTTATCAAAAAAACATATAATAACTAGTGTTGATGAGGATGTGGAGAAATTGGAACCCTCTTACAATGCCAGTAGGAATGTAAAATGGCGCAGCCAATGTGGAAAACAGGGTGGCAGTTCCTCAAAAGATTAAACATAGAGTTATCATATGACCCTAGGTATATACCCCTGAAAACATGCCCACACAAAACTTGTACATGAAAATTCAGAGCAAAATTATACATAGTAG
The DNA here is from genome assembly GCF_036321535.1 of Camelus dromedarius. Lineage (NCBI taxonomy): Eukaryota > Metazoa > Chordata > Mammalia > Artiodactyla > Camelidae > Camelus > Camelus dromedarius. The sequence goes on along the minus strand of NC_087443.1, from coordinate 32,221,298 downwards.
CCCCAAAATGAAACAACCCAAATGTCCAGGACCCATGGATAAACAAATTGTGGTATCTCCATTCAATGCTATATTATCCATAAAAGGAATAAAATAAATAAAGGATAAAAAGGAATGAAATACAGATACATACTACAACATGGGTGAACTCGGAAAACATTATGCTAAGTGAAAGAAGCCAGTCACAAAAGGCTGCATATATATTATATATACTGTGTATAAATTTTATGGTATATGAATTATACCTTAATAAAGCTGGGTCTTTTAATACTTTAAGAAAATATTTTCCAAAGAAAGAAAAGAAAAAAAAGAAGAAGAAAGAAAGGCCTAAATGATCTAGGCCCTAAAATGTCTAGAGGAAGAGATGCCAGGTTCAAATCCCAGCATCATCACATGCTGTACCAACTGTGAGACCCTGGGCAAATTACCAAGCCTTCAAGCCCTCATCCAGAAGGGAGAAGGGAGGAGGATATAGCTCAGTGGTAGAGAGCGTGCTTAGCATGCATGAGGTCCTGGGTTCAATCCCCAGTACCCCCACTGGAAAAAAAAAAGAAAATGGGGAGAGTGCTGCACGTTGGTGATGGCACTACTGTGAGAATGAGATGAGATCAGGTATTTGAAGAGCCCAGCAGAGGCCTGGCACGTGTTAGTCAGCACTGCATAAAGGGGAACCACTGCATAAAGGGGAACCCTGAGCGGGAGGATATTATAGATAAGGGATGATGTGGGGGTTTTGCTTCCCTCTTATGTATTAACAGCAGGAGAAGGAGGCTTCCTCAAGTAGACAAAGAAAGTGGGGAAACTGCCCAGGGGATAGTAGTTCTCCACCACACCTTAACCCTGACCCCACCATGGACTTATATCTGCTCCACAATTTTGGATTCTCCCAGTGCCTAATGCCACAGTCCCCCCAAACATAACTACCCTACAGATGTACCACCGTGGGCACTCACTCCCCACTGGGGGCAGGACTGGGGGCCTGGAGTGGCTGGAGTGGCAGTGATGTCAATGCTGGGGAAAGAGAGAGATCCCTGGCCCACCGCCACCAACCCTCCCCACAGCAGCTGCCTGCAAGCCTGCTCTGCTGGCTGTGGGCCGGGGCTCTTGCTTCCTCTGGTCTGCCCGCAACCCTCAGGTGCTCCCGCAGCCCCACACAGTGTCACACATCCCTACCCCTAGCCCGTCCAGCAGATGTTAAGAGAAACGTCTGACAACACAGACTCAAGGCGATGGGAGCCTGCCTTCTGCCTCCCTGAAGAGCTTTTCCTGTCCCAGGAGGTTGTGGCCCACAGAAAGGGCCCCAATAGGAGTCAGGAGACCTGGTTCCTGTTTCCCACTTACCACAACAGCTGCAGGACCTTGGGCAAAGCACTGCGCCTCTCCAGCTATGCTGTTCCCATCACCAATGGGACAGTGAGAAGCTAGGGTGCAGGCTCCAGGATCCATCCAGCTCTTAACCCCATGGTGACACAATGGCTCAGAAGCCCAGGGCTCCACGGGTTTAAGTGCTCTTGATGTCACTGGGCATTATTGACATGGGCTCTCTCTGACCCTGGGAGGAGTGAGGGGAAGGGCTGCTGATAGCTTTATGAATGGCATTTAAAAATAAGGACAGGAACTAACACAACATTGTAAATCAACTATACTTCAATTAAAAATAAAACAAAAATAAGGACAGGCTTTCTTCCCTGATTACCAAAGTAGGTATGTTCACTGTCTACAATTGAGAAAATGCAGAAAAACACAGAGAGAGGTAAAAATCCCTTTCCCTGTAGGGCTTTCTGAAAACCTTATCTTCTGAGGACTGTAAAAAGGGAGAGGGCCTTCATCTACCTTAACAAGGCCTTACTTAGAGAGGCCCAGAAGGAACTGCCACCAACTCTTACCCTCCTGGGCCTTCTTCCACCTCCATCTGGAGTCACAGCCTTAAGGAAATTCCCTGCAAGCCACAGCCTGCAGCTTCCTGGTCACATGCTCTGGTAGGAAGCCCAGCCACAGGCTCATCCCTCTAAGGAACTATCTGGGTGGCTGAGAAGGAGTCATATGCTGAGCTGCTGATACGGGGTCAAAGTCTCCAAACCAAATGCTGCCACTCTGAGAAAACAAACAACAAGCAAAACTATGGTTGGGGGCCCCACACAGTGCAGGGCTGAGATGCTGGCACCGATGCCTGTTAAGGCAGAATTTTCAGTCCCTCAGAGAGGCCCCTAGGCCAATGATCTTATTTCTACAGAAAGAGAAATTGAGGCCCAGAGGCAAGGGACTCCTCCAAAGTCATCCAGTGAAAAGCTAGAGCTGGGAGTTGAACCCAAGTTTCCAGACTCCCTAGACAATGCTTTTCTACAGTTTGACTTTTTTGGCCCTAGAATAATCTGCTAAAAACATCACCCTGGGAGTTCATTTAATCTCTAAGGCTCTTTATGCCTTAGAATTTCCTTGCCTAAGGAAAGAAGAGGAATGAATATCAAACTTGATCCTGGAAGTTACAGGGACTGGCCTCTACAGGGCTGAGGAAGATGTGAGCCACCTTCCTCCTTGGCCAGTAGCAGCTGGCATTCATGGAAAAGACTTAATCTGCAAGAGGTCAGAGCCCACAGGCCTGTTGAGGGCTGGATGTCCCATGAGTCAGCTGATCTGGCATTGCTCCCTCAATTTCTGTTCCCCATTTGGGGTGATGCTGGATTCTGGCCTTCTGGGGACCTTCAAAGGTCAAGAGTGGGTACGTCCTACCATTGAAGCACCATCTAATTTGTCATCCTGACTACTTTTGAGAGTGATCAGGGACATCTGGTCACCCCACCTGATGAGAGTCCTGAGCTTCATGGTGGGTTAGAGGGTCGATCAATACTGGATATGAGATTCCGCGCCTGATGAGAAATAAAAGCTGAAGTTCCTGTCCTGAGAAACCCCTGTCCCAGCAGGGCATAGCACACAGCCTAGGAAAGTAGAATGGAAATCATGAAAGCTGAAAGGGCCCTTGGAGATCACTAGACTGGCCTAGTTTATTACCCTTACGGTAGGCCTGGAGAATGAGCAGTTCTTGGCAAGGTCAAGGGCCTGGCCCAAGGTTGCTCCTGAGAAATCAAGGATTCAAACCCAGATTCCCAACTCCCAGCCCAACATGCAATGTGCCAGCCACATCCCTTGTACCTGAACCCACCCCACCCTGAACCCAACACATCCCTATCTACAAGCTGTGGGCACAGCCTGGAAGCTTGCTAGCACTGAGTTTTGAAAGTTGTTTCTTACTGTGGATTGGGGTGTCTGTGTGTGTGTGTGTGGCCTCCTAGACCTGCAGCCCATCTGGGCAGGCAGGTTCTGCACATAGTAGGGCTCTGGGTACCTAGTAAGTCTAAGCTCTCCATGTCACATTTTCAGAGGTCAGCCTGGCACACAGCAGGGCCTCAGGAGGGGAAACTGAGGCCAGAGGTGCTACTGTGAGGGCAAAACAGTTTGAACAGGGCTGAGCCGGGGCTCCTGGTGCCTGTTGGCAGCGCTTTCCTTTCTGCCTCTCCTCTGAACTATGAATTGGGCCATTCAGATCATAATGAGCGATAAGGAAATGCCCTTCAGGGGTGAGCCTTGGCTACAGGAAGCTCAGACAGGGCCAGGAGCGATAGCCAAGCTAGGTTCCTGAGTCGCTGATCCTTGAAACCTTGAGTCTCTGGGACCCTAAGCCCTAGAGGCACAGAGCAGGGTGAGCCTGGGGCTGAGTCTGGATGGTGGGGTCTCCCAGAAGCCCAGCACACTGGCCCTCCCAGAGCCTATTCCCTCAATAGCTCACCTTTACTGTTCCCTGATGGGCGAGACCAGACTGACCTTTCCTATTTGATAAATAAGCCCCAGAGAGGTTAAGTGATTTGTCAAGGTGCTTTTTACACTTGGCCGGGATTGGTCACCTTTCCAAAGAAGTGTGCCCGATACCAGAACACGTGGGCAGCCAAATATTTCCTGAACAAAACCACCTGCCACCACCTTCACTGCTACCACCCTAGTCCAGACCATGTCCCAGCTCACAGGACAGTCTCAGTGGCCCCCCTGGGGATCCCTATTCCCCTTCTTGTCCCTCTGCACTCCGTATGGAGGAATGTGGGTGTGATGCATTGATGGGGCTTTTACAAAACCCTCCCTTAAAGCCATTGTGCCCACATCCCTGGGATACACAAAGGATGTCAGCACAGGTGAGGTGAGGTGTTCCCTCCCGTCTCCACCCCTGTCTAGCTTGCCCATGTCCCTGTTCCTGGGTGTCCTTAGCCCTCTACACACAGGAAAGGCACACCTCCCTCTCCAGTCCTCTGTGGGGCACTGCCCCACGACAACCTCCTGGCCCCCAGTGAAGGGCAGTTTGAGAGGGAACAATGGGGCAGGCCTGGGTCCCTGAGCACACCAGTGAGGGCAGGACAGAAGGCAGGCCCTGACAAGGTTCCATTTCCTGCCGGCTCCCAGCAGTTAGGGCGCAGAAGCAAAAAGGTTGTCATGGGGACGCATGTTGATTTGAATTTGAAAAGTAAAGTCAGATGTTTTGGGACAGAAAGCAAGTTTGCTCACTGGCTGCAGTGACAGAGCCTGATGTGGCTGACCTTTCTCTTCAATCAAAGGCACTAAATCTGCAGCCCCAAGTATGGGTGAAAATAAAACACTTTGAAAACATGTATAACATTCAGAAAGCCACCAAATGCATCATTTGCAAGTTTAAGTGTATGATTAAAATTTTCAAGTATGTTTTAAACGGAGAAAAAAATGTGAAGATCGTTGTTTCCTTAAAGCTGTTTTTTTTTACCTGCTTTGAAATGTCCCTGGTGGCCTTTTGTGGCTGTTCCTCCTCAAATGCACCCAGCTCTTCCCGCCTGGGGGCTGTTGCCCTTGGTTCTTCCCTCTGCCTAGAACATTCCTCCCCCAGATATTCACTCTGGGGTCTGCTCCCTGAGCACCCCAACCAAATTGGCCTCCACCCTCACCCTCCCTGTCTCCTGGTTGTCGTTTTCCTCTTGGCGTCATCCTTGGCATTCCAGCAATATGTTTACTTACTGTCCAGCATACCTGAATGTCTACATGAGGAAGGCAGAGTTCATTCTGCTGTAGTTCTAGCCACTAGGTCAGGGCTTGGCTCATAGGAAGCGCTCTGGAAATGGGCTTCAGAGCATTCTCAGATGAAGTGGGAATGGTCTGGATCCAGTTGGGACCACAGATCAGTATTCCAGTTGGCCCTTCTTATCTGCAGTTTCTGAATCCACAGATTCAACCAACTATGGATTGAAAAAAACATTTTTTTCTAAATACTAGGGAGTTCCAAAAAGAAAAAGTTGAATTTGCCGCACACCAGTAACTATGGCATTTACATTGTAGTAGGTATTATAAATAATCTAGAGATGATTTAAAGTAGCCAGTAGGAAGTGCTCAGGTTATATGCAAACACAGTTGACCCTTAAACAAGGAGAGGGTCAGGGGAGCCAATCCTCTGGACAGTGGAAATCTATATTTAAATTTTAACTGACCCTCCATATACACGGTTCCTTCATATCCATGTTTCCACATCCAAGGATTCAACTAACCCTGGATCGTGTAGTATGGTAGCCTTTACTATTAAAAAAAAATCCACATATAAGTGGATCCACGCGGTTCATACCCGTGTTGTTCAAGGATCATCTGAACTAGGCCACCTTATGTAAGGGACCTGAGTATCTGCTATTTTCAGTACCCATGGGGGGCCTGGAACCAATCCCCCGGGGATACTAAGTGATAACTGTATTTGAGGAATGATTGAGTGAATAAATGAAGGAGCAGAGGATGTGGGTAGGAGTGCCTGGAATCCCCACACTCTTCCCAATCTGACAAACTCCTCACCCACCCTTCTCTCAATTCCTCAGGGGAGCACAGCCCCCACAATGCATGGAATGACCTGAGGGGCTTCTGATGACACAGCATTGCCAGCCTGGGCAGCAGATAAGCGATATCAGTTCCTGGAGGCCTTGGGATGCTGGACTCCCTGCAAAGCCAGGCCAGCCGCAGCCCAGTGAAGTTCTGGAAGGGGACTCAGGGGTGGGAACTGAGGCCGGAAAAAGGCCAACTGCTCGCTGCCTAGGGCTGTGCTTCAGTCTGCAACAAACTTCATTTATCCTCTATCTCTGGTCCACTATATCTGGGTTTAGGGACACGGGGCTCACTAGGAGACAAGATAGGCCTTCTCCCTTGGCAAGGAATCCACTGTGGGCTGATGGGGATGCAGTCCTTTCCTCCCCTGCCCTGGCTGTGCCCACCCTGGTGCAGGACAGGTGCTAGGTACTGATAGGAGGGTACAGCAGAACCCAGATTCTGAAGGGGCCACTGAGGTCCCATGCAGACCAAGAGATGACCCTCCTCCACATTCTCCCATCTCTGGGGACTTCCTAAATCTCAGATACCGCTTCAACATCACCTCCACAACCACCACAGATGGCTTTACACGTGCCATCCCTCTGACACTCACAAAGACCATAAAGACTAAATGTGTCGCCTTTTTTTTTTTTTTAAACAAACATCAGGTAACGGAATTTTCTGACTTACAGTTTATATATTTACAGCATAGTCTTCATTGCAGATTTGACAGTTGTGAAAAACGGGAAGACTCTGAGAACAGGACCTGGGTCTGCCATGTTGGTCACTGAATTCCCAGGGCCCAGAAATGACTGGCATGAAGTGCTCAACATCTTTTGTAGAATAAATGAGATCTGGAGAAGTTAGAAAGATTTGCCTGGCCAGAGAGTGGCAGAGACAGAATCTGGACACAGGTCTCCAGGCTGAACGTCCAGGCTGGGCCCACCCTATTTCCCATCATTTGCTGTGTTTCTATACTGGTTTGCAAGAAAGGGAAAAATAGAACTGGCTGTAAGCCAACAAAGTCCTGCTCTTTCACGTGGGAGAAGACGGCCTTGGGGAGAAGCACCAAGGAAAGGAAGACAGGGCACCCTCCTCCTAGCGTGGGGTAATTGCTGTGGTTCTGGGGAAGACACCAGGACACTCCCCTTACAAACCAAGAGAGCATTTCCAGCCAGATCCCGGGGTGAAATCTGGGGGAGAAGGTCTGATGCTGTCCCAGAGAAGAAGGAGAATAACATCCAACCCCGCCTGACATCTAGAAAGCAAGCTCAGGTCCTTTATCTTTTAAGCTATGTAGGAAGGAAGGGAGAAACTAAAGGAGGAAAATGGAGGCCCAGGGACGTCAAGTGATTCTCCCCAAGTCACACAGCCACTCACAGGGCCAACTATGATTTGTACCCACAGTCCCTTGCTCTGCCACTAAACCATAGGAAGGAGGCCAGAAGTGGGGGAAACTGAGTCTGTTTGCAGGGAGAAGATTCAGAAAAGGAGCTGGCCTTCTTAGAAAATGAAATGGAAAATTACCCTCAAGGATGGGCTCATACAAGGCTAGGTAGCGGAGACAGGCTCCTCCCCTTCGTAGGCGATCTGGCGAGAAGTACCAGGGACTTAAAAGTGTTCTTTCCATTTAGCCCAGTAATGCAACTACTGGCAATGAATCCTAAAGCCTAAGTGCAGGAAAGCATTATGTACAAAGATGCTAATCACAGCATTAGTCATAATAGTATAGTAAAAGGTTGGGGAGGATACAATTGTCTGACAACATGATGATTGCTAAGAAAATGGAGACAGTCACAGAATATTACACAGCCAATTACTGTGCTGCTTGAGAAGGCTTTTTCATGGTGGGGGAAATGCTTACATTAACATGTAGGTAGAAAAAAAACAGGATGTGAAATTATTTATGCCCAAAGACAACAAATACCTAAACAGGGCATAGGAGAAAAACCAGAAGCAAACAGTCCAAAGTGGTACTGCCGTGGCCTTTGTGGGATAGGGCCAAGGGGAATTTGGGTTCCTTATTCTGCTTTTCTGTATGTTTTCTAACAACTGTATTGCTTGTAATTTTTTCTTTAAAAATGGAAAATATTTAAAACATTTTTCCAATTATAAATTAACACATTCTGTGGGTAAACTTTTTTTTTTTAAACACTATAGATAATGTGAAAGTAAAAAGTGAAAGAACCTCTGTAATTCCGCTGGTCAGATGTAACCTGTATAAGTATTCTCCTTGTCTCACACACACATGCATACATATATATGCATATGTGTACATACACAAATACACATACATATATTTACTTCTACACAAAAAAGAAAGAATATCCAAGCATCATTTTGGAACTTGCTTTTTTTCATGAAATACAGTATATACCCATTTCTCCATGTCAATGTACATAAACTGACCTCATCTTTTTTTAACAGAGGTACTGGGGATTGAACCCAGGATTCTGTGCATACTAGGCATGCACTCTACCACTGAGCTATATCCTCTCCCTGGCCTCATCTTTTTTGATGGCTGCTTAATGTTCCACTGTGGGCTGCAGAATGTTTTTTTTTTTCCCATAACAAATCCTTTATTTCTGGATCTTTATGTGGCTTCCAATTATTTTACTGTGACAAATAATTGCAATGAACATATTTTGCATATATTGTGGCACATGCATTTTTCCTAGAACTGGAATTGCTGGGGCAAACGGAATGCATTTTTTAATGCTTTTGATCTCTATTACCAAAATTCTCTCTAGAAGATTGCAAAGGTATGAATTTGATGGGAGTACCTACTTTCCTACATTTTTGTGGCATTTAAACATTTCATCTTTGCCAATGGTATGGGTGGGAAGATGTTTCACTAATGGTTTAATTTGTGTCTCTTTCTCTTGATGAGATTCCTTTTCATATGGTTGCACATCTTTTGGAATTCTTCTTTTGTAAATTGCCTAATGATGTATGTCTTTTGATTCTTATGTATTTATTAGAGCTTATTACCTTAGCAATTGAAACAGTAATATAAATCTTAATTTAAAAAAATCTGCACTTATCTCATGATCTTCAAACCCAAAAGCAGAGATATGTGCAAAAGGTGTACACTCGAAGGATGGTGTGAGGGGCAGAGCCCTGGAGTGGGCAACAAAAATTCTGGCTCTGGTCCAGCTTTGCTCCTAACCTGCTGTGAGGGCTCCATATCCTCCTTTGAGGTGAGGTCAGTGGTTTTCAAAATCTTACTGTGAATCCCCCATCCTCCCAGTCCATGATAGCACACTGCTTCTCAATCCTGGATGAGGAGTCTGAGGAACTTAAAAAATATATATATACACCCATTCCCAATGATGACACTAGAGGTTCTGATTCAGTGTTTTAAAAAGCTGCCAGGTGGCTCTTGTATTCAGCCAATTGAGGCCACACAATCAAAAGCAGGGCTGCTCCAGCTAAAATGAGTCAGAGCCACAAACTCCAATCAGTCCCCTTTTCAGCCATTCCCCAGGGCTGCTCCTAGGACCATGCAGACTCCAAAGATCTGTGGGGAGTCTTTGATGCAGCAACTCTACAACTATAGGATGGAATGCCATGCTGCCATCAAAAATAACAAGGTAGCCTGTATGTGTCAACTGAGAAATTTTCCCACAATGCATTTTTTCCCACGATGCACTTTTAAGTTATGTCAACTGAAAGAAAAATGTACAATGTAAGAGTTGTGGGTTTCAGTTTTATTCACGGACCCTGCTGTAACCTGAGAAATAGCCTCTCAGTAGTTTTTAGGGGGCTGCTCCAAAGAGGTGGGGGGGAGAAGCTGATATATACATGACTTTGATGAGGGAACAGTAAGTGCAGTCAGATATACGTCTCTGTAAAAGGTTACTGCTAGTCACAAATCAGATACCTTAGTTAATGATTTTAGTGCTTTTCTACATATGTGAATGTAGTGAATCTGGATTCACTAAATTTTGTTCTGAGATATCTCTAACTCTCTAAGCGGTCTATTTAGCCAGAGCACAGAGTGCCTTATCCTATTTTTCATCCTGAATTCCTTCCAGGGGTACTGCCCATCAGTGACTGCAGTAGATAATGACTTGATCCTTGTAGAACTGGATGGTGGGCAATATTCTTTGTTTTACAGTGAGAAAGACCACTTACTGAACAGCATGTACTGTATACGATCCTTTATACGTAATATACAAAATTTTCTGTATGTTTGCACATGCATACAAAAAAATCTGATATACGCCATACCTTCAGAATCCTTATCACAATGTGTAGTTTTGCATTTATTTGTTTTCTCATTTATTTGCCAACCTCCCTTCACTAGCCAGCAAGCTCCGAAGAGGCAGGAACCCTGTCTATTCACCAGTACAGCTCTAGAACCCAGACCACTCCCCGGGGCACTGTGCGTCCTGGGGATATTTTTTCTTAAAAGATACAGACCAACAGAGAAAAAGAGAAAAAGAAAGAAAAAGGGGGAGAGGAAGAGAAGGAAAAAAGAGAAACTTGTTAAAAGAGAGGACGAAGGAAATAAAAAGAGGGGACAGGGTAGAGAAAGAGAGAGATGGAGGGAGGAAGGAAGGAGAAAATTCCAACTGGAATTTTACAACTTTAAGGTTTTAATATCTTTTAAATGTTTATACTATAAAATAAAACAGTGATACAGAAAAATCCCATGGTTCCAATGTATGGCTTAACTAATTACTACAAGGTTAATGCCACCGAGACCAAGAAAAAGAATTTGGCCGGCCACCCCGCAGACCCCTCCACGTGCCGGTCCCCAAACACCACCCCTCCCTCCTTCAGAGATGGTAACCATTATCCTGACTTTTCTAGGGGACAGTGATTGCACTGTAACTGCTAATTGACTGTCAGGGCTGGGGGTGAGGGTTCTCAGGGAAGCTCCTCCGGCCACTGGGGTCCAGTTCTCTCCGCAGACACCTCTCCCCTCTGCAGCTTGCCCAAGACCTGCCCAGCCCTGCTGACCCCAGTGCTGGGCTCTGCAGTCCTCATCCGCTTTTGAAATGCAATTTTATGCAATCACAGCGGACAGACAGAGCTTCAAGTTTCCCAAGAAAGAGAAGCGAAAGAGGATCAGATACCAAGCACTGAGTGATTCAGTTTCAAAGCTGTTTGTGTGGAAGGTTGTAGTGTCATGTACCACGCGAAAGGGAGGCCCCAGACGTGGCGGCCTTGAGGAGCAGGTCCATGCTTGCAGAGACTAGGAGAAGCGGCGCACGGGCGGCCTGAAGCATCCCTGTACTGCAGGCATCCATCCATCCACAGCGATGCACACCGAACTTGGGGGAGCGCAGGAAGAGCTGCAAGCGGGCCCTTGGGGATGGGTGTGGGAGTCCAACCAGAAAGGGAATCAGCTGGAGGACTCAGTTTTCACTTCACCCCTTCGCACAATGTTTACTGATTTTCAGAACACCCCCCCACCACACACTGCCTCTTTTGGGCCCAGGCACCTCCTCCAAGAGGCTGCCTCTCTCTCCCAAATTGTCAGGAAATCTCTACCCTCCAAGCTTCCCCTGCCACAGCTGGTATCAGCCCTGCCATGCTACCGCTGCCTGTGGAATCTTGGGAGAGTGCTCCCTTGCCCTGTGCCTCAGTCTCCAGGTCTGCCAAATGGGGATATCGCAGGTTGGGTGGGGAGGGTAGTGCTGAAGTGCAGAGATGTGCCTTGCACTTCACTTGAACCACCACCTGGGAGAGGGAAGAGCCTGGAGGCCTGAATTCCACCCAACCCCACCCCTCCAGCCCCTTGGCTTGGGCACTGCCACCCTTTCATGGGCTCTAAAATGGAATTGGAGAAGCTCAGGAATTTCATAAAATGATGGGAACAATAATGAGGCCTGTGCAGCAACTCTGACCACTTCTGAGGGAAGCAGCTTTGCTTCTCAGCCCCAGCTCCTCCTCTGTGCCACGCCTCATCTCCTCCCTCCCTGACAACCCCCTCCTCCCCAACCCACCCCGCCCCATCCAGGCCTCCTAACCGAAACATCTCCCAGCACAGTCCCCAGGGTGTGGGTGACCCAGGGGGATTTCCAAATCAAGGAGGAAGCCAGTCCCTAAGGTGGAGCTCCAGGCTGGCCACTGAGTCCATCCCCTTGAAGGATGTGTTTGACCTGCACAGCCATGGCCTTGAAGGAATTACATTTGGTTTGTAAAAATAATTTCATTAAAACAAAGGGATGACAGGTGGAATTTGGGCCAGTTTCCCACAGGGTCACAGTCACTCCGCCGAACCGTTTGATACGTCCACACCCAGTCCCACTGAGAGTTCCTGTGGGCCTTTAAAACCAAGATTTCTGCTTGGAGCTAAAGAAATGCACACCAGTGGAGCACGTGAGCACAGCAGAGGAAGGACTTTGGAGTCAGGAGTCCTCAGATACCACAGACAAGAGATTCTACAAAGGCAAATGCTGGCCTCTCCCCAGGAAATGGCACAATGGACTCTGGGCCTCCATTTTTCCAACCGTACAAAGGTCGAGTAGGCTAGTGTAAGCATCCCTGTGGACCCAGGACTTCAGACGTTTTAACGCCTGTGCACTTCATGCGTGAGGGTTCTTGCTCTGTCCCCATGTGGAGGTTTTGTTCCTCAGGTGGGTGTTCTGGGCCCATCTTCCTAGAGTCTGTGGGGCCCCGCCCTACCCTAAATCCTGCCTCCCTCTCTTCAGCCCTCTTCCCTCCTTCCTGCCTCTGCAACCCAGCCCTCTTCCTCCCCCAACAGGGAGGTGGGGGTCCCTCTCTGGCCCCAGTGCCCCTTGCCCCTGAACTCCCCATCTCCACCTCCCAGGGCTCCACTTCCCTCAGGGGAAGCTTTTTTCATGCTGCTTCTCTCTCCTAACACTGGCCCTGAGCCAGGTGTGGAAAGGCAGGGCCTGTGCTCTGTCATCTGTAAAACAAAGAATGTGAATGCTCAGGCCTGCCCCCAGGACAGAGAAACTGTCCCATGTCCTCTCCTGAGTCGCATATATCCCTTCAGATAGTCATGTCACTGAAAAAAACCAAACTCCATTTCACACTTAAAAACAAGGTGGCTTGGTATATTTTAAAACATACTCTAAGAATGCAAATTAATGGAACAGTACACTTTGTTTTCTATGAAACTCTACCAAGAGTTTTAGCCATTTCAGAACACCACAGCACTGTTAGCTGCATCTCTCCTGAGATCCAAATCCCAGAACAGTATCCTTGAGGCCATCCACATTTGCAGCCAGAAACGTGTGACTCTCTTCATGTGGCATCAGCATCTGGCCACCTGTGTCACCTTGTGCCTGCTAGTGGCATTCGATGGCTATTTACCTACTGAGATGCACGTACGTTTATTATGACTTTCTTTTCCTTAGCTGGGGCATTATACTGTTGAAACAGTAATATAATATACATTAGCTGGGGCATTATACTGTTTTTTGAAAAACTGTATGTGTAGGTAAGTTTTACTATCTATTGATGATTTTGTAGCGAGGTTCGTGGACCCTTGGAACTCCTGAGACCCTTTCAGGACAATACTAATGTCACCATGATGACATGTAATGATGCAAAAGCCACAGCCGGTGAGACTGCTGGCACCTCAGCAGGAAGCAAGGAAGCGGCCCCAAACCAGGCTGGTCATTAGTGTGTCCTACATGGACAGGCACTCACGGTGCCAAAACAGGCCACTGTCACTTAAGAGGACACTTAGTGAAGCAGTAAAAATGATAAATTTCATTGAATCTCAGCCATTGAGCCTAAGACTTTGAATATTCTGTGTGATAAGATTGGCAGGCCATAGAAAGCACTCTGGCTAGAGACCTGGGTAGATGGCTGTGAAGGAAAAGGACCAGTGATCTGGTTAGAGCTGGAGCTGGTCCACCTCTGTACATGGAACGCCATTTTTACTTGACAGAGCAATCAACAGACAAACGGTGGGTATTTAGGCTTGGCCGTTTGGCAGTTTTTCAGAAATGCAAGATGCGAGCCTGTCACTTCAAGGAAAAATAGCTGACCACATTTGTCGTCAATGATAAAGCTTGAGCCTTCAAGCAGAAATCAGAGTTTTGGAAAATGTGTATCTACCGCTATGAGCTGAACAGCTTCCCGATATTTAAAGACTTTATAGATGAGATGAGTGGTGATGTCAACAAATGTGTTTTTGACACTGTTTAAATACATGTATCATCTTTTGGAACATCTGAACCATTCAGCCAACAAAAATTTTCCAAATGACCAATGCACGGTACAATAAAAATTATACCTGGATAAAAGATCCATTTAAAGTACAAGATCGGGGCGGGGGGTGGGGTGTAGCTCAGTGGTAGAGCACATGCTTAGCATGCACAAGGTCCTGGTTCAATCCCCAGTACCTCCACAAAAAAAAAGTAATACTAACAACTAATAAATAAATAAACCAATTACCTCCCTTCCCTCCAAAAAATAAATAAAGCACAAGATCAACCCAAGAGTTTTAAAGCAAGAGAGTATGAAACACTCATTGATATGATTTCAGATTCCACGTTGCACTAAGCTTTAAGAACCTATCACCTGTTGAGTCCTGGTGTAGTGTCAAAGAAGAAAATCCACAATGATCTGCAGAGTCTATGTTTAACCTTCCTCTCTTTTCCAGCTGCACATCTATGTGAGGCTGGATTTTCTTCAATCAAAACAACATACCACAACTCAAACCTTCAGAATGGCTATCATCAAAAGGACCACAAAGAACAAATGTTGGCGAAGATGTGGAGAAAATGGAAACTTATACACAGTTGGTGAGAATGTAAATTGGTGCAGCCACTACGGAAAACAGTATGGAGATGCTCCAAAAAGCTAAAAATAGAATTACTATATGATCCAGCAATTCCATTCCTGGGTATAGACCCAAAGAAAATAAAAACACTATTTGAAAAGATACATGCCCCCCATGTTCACTGCAGCATTATTTACCATAGCTAAGACATGGAAGCAACCTGACTGTCTATCAACAGATAAATGGATAAAGAAGATGTGATATATATAGATATAAATATAGATATAATGGAATATTACCCAGCCATAAGAAGGAATGAAAATCTGTCATTTGCAACAACATGGATGGACCAGAAGAGTATTATGCTTAGTGAAATAAGTCAGACAGGAAAAAACAAATACTGTATGTTATCATTTATATGTGGAATCTATAAAATAAAACAAACAAATGAACATAATAAAACAGAAATAGACTCAGGGGAAAGGGCTGGGGGAGGGATAAATTAGGAGTTTGGGATTAATATATACACACTACTTACATAAAATAGATAAACAACAAGGATCTACTGTATAGCACAGGGAACTATGTTCAATATCATATAATAACCTATAATGGAAAATAATCTGAAAAAGTATATGTATATATAATATGTATAAGTGAACCACTTTGCTGTGCACCTGAAACTAACACAACATTGTAAATCAACTATACTTCAATTAAGAAAAAAAAAAAAAGAAATAGACTCACAGACATAGAGAACAAACTAGTGGATATCAATGGGGATACTATCCCACTAGGATGGCTATAATAAAAAAGACAGACAGCAACAAGTGTTGACAGTGATGTAGAGAAGCTGGAACTCTTACACTGTGGTTAGGAATGTAACATGGCAGCAATGGGAAAAAAACGTCTGGCAGTTCCTTGAATTTTGTTAAATACAGAGTTAAGCAACTCTGCTCCTAAGTATATACACCCAAGAGAAATGAAGACATATATCCAACATAAAGATCTGTACACAAACGTTTGTAGCAGCATTATTCACATTAACCAAAAGTAGAACAGCCCAAATGTCCATCAACTCATGAGTACATAAATTAAGTGTGGTGTAGCCATACAACAGAATATGATTTTGCAATAAAAATGAAGTACTGGTACATACTATAGCCTAGATGAAAATGTTCTGCTAAGTAACAGAAGCCAATCACAAAAGACCACATCTTGTATGACTCTATTTATGAGAAATGTTCAAAACAGACAAATCTATAGAGACAGAAAGCAGGTTAGTGGTTTCCTAGGGCTGGGGTGGGAATGGAGGCATGACAGGTAAGGGAGAGGAATTTCTTTTTGCAGTGATGAAATGTTCTAAAGTTAGATTGTGGTGATGCTGCACAACTCTATGAATATAATAAAG
The DNA here is from genome assembly GCF_036321535.1 of Camelus dromedarius. Lineage (NCBI taxonomy): Eukaryota > Metazoa > Chordata > Mammalia > Artiodactyla > Camelidae > Camelus > Camelus dromedarius. The sequence goes on along the minus strand of NC_087443.1, from coordinate 32,205,321 downwards.
AATACTGAAAGGTACACCCTTCACTGAATGGGTGAAGTATACAGTACAAAAATTAGAGTTCAAGGTGTGGCCAAGATGGTGCAGTAGGAAGACCCTGAGCTCACCTTCTCCCATGGGCACACCAAAATTACAACTATTTATAGAGCAACTACCTAAGAAAAAGACCTAAAGACTAGCAGAAAGGATATTCTACAACTAAAGATAAAAAGAAAGACCCACAGTGAGACAGGTAAAAGAGGTGGAGACGCACCATAGACAAGACCCACATCCCCAGGTAAGTAACTTGCAAAAAGGAGGATAATCACAATGGCAGAACTTCTCCCCAAAGATCCAGAGGTCTGAGCCCCACATCAGGCTTCTCAGCCCAGAGATCCTGCTCTGGGAAAACAAGCCCCAGGATGTCTGGCTTTGAAGGCTATTAGGGTGTGAGTACTGAAGAGCCAGAGGCTGTAGGAAACAAGATCTCTTAAAAGTCACATGCAAAATCTCACGTGCTTGGGATCCAGCACAGAGGCAGTGATTTGAAAGGAGCCTGGGTCAGACCCACTTGCTGATCCTGGGGACCCTCCTGGAGAGGAAGGAGGCAACTGGGACTCCCACTGGGGACACAGACCCTGGCAACAGCCATTTTTGAGTGCCTCTTCTGTCCTCACTGGTGCTGACAAGTGCCATTTTGGAGACCTCCAAATAGCCTATTAGTGCTAGGAGCCCACCTACAAATAGGCCAGCACTAGCCCCAGGACACCCCCCAGCTACACGGCCAGCCACGCTGTGACACAGCCCCACCACAACAGAAGGGCCCACACAGCCCACACAGGGGTCTCCCTAGAGCATACAGCTCTGATGACCAGAGGGGAGTGCACTGCTGGGCCCCACAGGACAGCTCCTACATAAAGCCGTTTCTAAGATGGAGAAACATAACCAATCTACTTAATACATAGAAATAAACACAGAGAATTAGGCAAAATAAGGAGACAGGGGAATACATTTTAAACAAAGGAATCAGACAAAACCCCAAAAGGACAGCCAAACAAAGTGAAGATAAGCAAGGTAATGACCATTAAGATGCTTAATGAGCTCCAGAGAAGAATGGATGAGCACAGTGAGAAGCATAACAGAGCCAGAAGTGTAAAGACACAGTTGAAGGACACGATCACTGAAGTAAAAATAGACACTAGAAGGAATCGACCACAGATTACATGATACAGAGGAACAGATCAATGAACTGGAAGACAGAGTAGTGGAAATCACCCAAACTGAACAGAAAAAAGAAAAAAGAATTTTAAAAATGAGGATAGTTTAAGAGATTTCTGAGACAACATCAAGTGTACTAACATCACATTATGGACATCCTAGAGGGAGAAGAGAGAGAAAAAGGGGCAGAGAACTTATTGGAAGAAATACTTCATAATCTGGAAAAGGAAACAGACATCCAGGTCCTGGAACAGAGAGTTCCAAACAAGATCAACCCAAAGAGGTCCATGCCAAGACACATTATAGTTAAAGTGTCAAATATTAAGGATAAAATAACCTTAAGAGCAGCAAGAGAAAAGCAACTAATTATGAACAAGGGAATTCCCATAAGACCATCAGCTGACTTTTCAGCAGAAACTTTTCAGGCCAGAAGGGAATGGCATGATGTATTCAAAGTAATGAAAGGAAAAAACAGGCAACCAAGAATATTCTCCCTGGCAAGGCTACCACTGAGATTTGAAGGAGAGCTAAAGAGTTTTACAGACAAGCCAAAGTTAAGAGTTCAGCACTAAGCCAGCTTTACAAGGAAATTTAAAGGGACTTATTTAAGCAGAAAAGAAAAAACACAACTAGAAATATGAAAAGTGTAAAAGGAAAAATCTTAATGGTAAGGCAAACATACAGTAAAGGTAGTAGAGAGAAAGGGGGCACATAAGATAAACAAAATTGATAAAGACAAACCGTTAGCCAGATTCATCAAGAAAATAAGAGATAGGGCACAATCAATAAAATCTGAAATGAAAGAGAATTAGTTACAACCAACACCGCAGAAATACAAGGGATCATAAGACATTATGATGAACAATTATACACCAATAAAATGGACAACTAGAAGAAGTGGATAAATTCCTAGAAATGTAGTCTTCCAACACTGAATCAGGAAGAAATGGACCAATTACCAGTAATGAGATTGAATCAGTAATTTTAAAACTCCCAACAAACAAAAGTCCAGGACCAGAATGGCCCCACAGGTGAATTCTATTATGCATTTAAAGAAAAATTAACACCAATCCTTCTCAAACTATTCCAAAAAAATTGAAGAGGAAGGATTACTTCTGAACTCATTCACAAGGCCAGCACCACTCTAATACCAAAACCAGACAGACACCACAAGAAGTTCCAGTTATAAAATAAATAAGTCACGGGATGTAATGTACAGCATAGAGAATATAGTCAATAATATTGTAATCACTTCGGCAGATGGTAACTAGACTTATTTTCGTGACCATTTTGTAGTGTAACGAATGGCTATTTTTGTACACCTGAAACTAATATAATATTTTATGTCAGTTATGTTTCAATTAAAAAAAGAATCATAGCTCAATGCTTTTTTTTTTTAATCTACTTTTATAAAGCTGAGGTTGGACAAGGGAACGTATTGGGTGGGATAGTCTTGAGAAGCCTGTCCTCTGGTGGCCAATTTTAACATAGCAGCAGGGAGGCAAGGAAACAGGCACGTGCTACCCTGGAACTGCCCACAAGAGGGCAGAAGAACACAACATTTGCCGCACTAGCCCTTGGGAAACTGCTCCCAATCTTCTGAAGCCTCACTCAGCCAGATGCCTAAGGGACTAGGACAGGTTGGCAAGGAAGAGCCAGGCTAGGGCAGGAAGAACCTCACAGAGCTGTCCACAGTAATGATGCTCCCCATTAGCAGGCGAAGCTGTGTTGTCTGGCTTCTACAGAAGCCCTAGGGAGGGGCACCCTAGACCTCTAAACCCAGAGGGGCTGAGGAGGATACAGAATTGGGCAGCAGTGATCCAGAAGTTCTTGGATGCCAACTCTGACCATCACTGCAACTGGCTCTCAGAAAACCTGACATACATAAAACTTTTAGTCCCTAGTTGGTGCTTAAGTAACCATTCACTCATTCATTTGATCAAGAAAAGGGACTCAGGCCCTGCCAACACAAGGTTTCTGATCTAGTGGGCGAGACAGACTCAAACAAAAGCCTCACTCTTTGTGCGCACACAAACACAAATCAAAGCTTGCTTGGGCACTGTGAAGGAGGACGGATGTTCTTTTGTTTGTTTGTTTCCCCTTCCTTTTTTTATTGTTGTTGATGGAGGTACTGACGATTGAACCCAGGACCTTGTGCATGCTAGGCATGCGCTCTGCCACTGAGCTATACCTGCCACTCCCAGGCCAGGTGTTCTAAGGGCACCTGAGAGAGGGGTCTTGTTTATCCTGTGGGTCAAGAAAGAAACGTGGAGAAGATGTAGGGGAGAGTTTCAGGTGGACAGAACAGCCCAGGGTGTGAAAGCCTGTAGGTGACAGAAGGCTTCGTGCCCTCCAGAAACTGAAGGCCATTTTGGTTGGAATGTTATTCAGCCGTAGAGAAGAATGAGCCCTCATACACACCACAATGTGGATGAACCTCAACAACGCTATGCTAAGCAAAAGGAGCCAATGACCCAAAGTCACATCCCGTGTGATGTCATTTATAGGAACTATCTAGGCTACACAAATCCATGGAGACCCAAAGCAGATTAGTAGGTGCCAGGGGCTAGGGGAGGTGGGTGAGGAGTGGATACAGGGTTTGCTTTTGGGATGATGGAAATGTTTTGGATCTACAGTGAGGTGATGGTTGCACAACACTGTAAATGTACTAAATGCCACTGACTTGGGCACTTTAAAATGACTGAGCTGATGTCATGTGAATTTCACCTCAAGAAAAGCAAGAGCCTGGTGTGTGGATTTCAGTGAGGTAGAGGGGGACCAGGACACAGCAGGGCAGGGCACGGCACTGGTGGCACTCCACCTGCCCGAGAAGCAGGGAGGAATCTGAGTCTTTGCTTAGGGATCAGGAAGCCATGGAAGTTGAATGGGGACAGGCTCGGTGTGACCACTCGATAGCTGGGCAAGAGGAGAGGACGTAAGGGGCAGATGGTCTCAGTCAGAGCTCATGACCCAGGGTCATGGCAGGGGAGGGGGAGAGAAATGGGCAGGACTAAGAGACACAGTAGAATCCCTGGGGTGGGGTGGATCGGAGGCTGCCAGGCAAAGGAGGAGCTGTTACTATTTTTTCCCCCTGCGGTGTTGCCAAGACCCTCCTGAGCCAGGAGCCCCGAGCTCTGGTGGGCCAGAGGACAGTGAGGCTCAGAGACTCTGACAGTCCTTCCATCCCACTCACCTGTGCACCATCACTGCCGTGTCAGGAACTCCGCTCTTTCACACAGCCCACTCCGTCACTGGGCTCTTCTGATGTGACCAAGAGCCTTTTCCCAGTGAACTAAACCTGCCCTTCTGCACGTTGGTGCCACTCCGTCCTCTGGGCACCCCTCTGGATCCCCCCAATCCCTTTAAATACCTCCTAGTCCTGCTTACTGCTCCTTCCCTGACCTATCACATCATCCTGTCCCCTAGACACACTCCCAGTAATGTCTCTCTTAAGGGGTGACAGTCAAGACCTGAACGTAATCCTCCTGGTGTGGCCTGAGATGAGGGCTGGGGACCGTCTGCCACCTCCTCTGTTCTGCACATGGTACTCCTATTAATGCAGCCAGAGAGCCCAATTAAAGCCACAATGCACGCTGACTGATCACGGCTGACACTGATTCAAGCCCTTAAACCTTTTCTTCTCATGTTTAGTCAAGCCACACACGTCACCCCAACAGTTCTGAGTTGATTTTGTAGAGATTTTGGACCTACTAGGTTCTCCTTGCTGGGCTTGGGCCAGCTTTCTGGGGAGGAGCAGATGGCCTGGTTCTGTACTGGGTCTGATCCTCAATTCTGTGACCTTGGGCAAATCACTGACCCTTCCTGGATAGGCCAAACAGCCACCAAGCCAGAGGACCTGGGTTAGAGTCTAGCTCAGCTTCTCATTTGCTGTGTGACTGGACAAAAGACTTTGTCTTCCCGAGCCTCAGTTTCCCCATCTGTAAAGCAGATAACAATAGTCCTCGCCCCATGAGTGTCAGGGCTAAATGAAATATTGGGTATAAAGTCCAGCACACAGGCCTGCAGGGAACTGGGTTTCAGTTCCTTCCCTGGCTGAGTGATGTTGGATGACCCTGAACAAGTTAAGTCACTCCTCAGAGACAGACGATGAGTAAGGATCATGAATTCATTCAACATTCCTTGACAGCGCACTGCGGCCCAGCCTGTGCAGGGCACTGGGCAGGGGTGCCAAGGGCAGGACTTGGGCTCTGTTCCTGGTCTCCAGCCTGACGGGGAATCTGGACACAGAGCATGAGGTCCTGCCGCCTCCTGGGGGACCTGGGAAGGCTCACAAGCCCAACTCAGGGGCACAGCCCCAGACCCCTGGGCTGCCAGGCCTCTGTCAAGGCCAGAAGCCATGGCTGCTGAGTTGGGGGTGGGTGGATGGGTGTGGCTGACTGGCCTGAGGATGGAGGAGACCCTCCCATGATGTCCTCCACCCTTGGGCAGCCCTGGAAGTGGCTTAGGGGAACAAATGCCTCTAATATTTTTGAGATTATTTTGTCATTTGCTTCCTTTTCTTGAATCTGACCACAGGGCAAAGAAAGTGTGCCTGTTGGAGCATGGCCTGCCCTCCCCCTCCCTTCCCTCTCTTCCTCCCTCCGTTTGCCACCTCCCATTTGCCCAGGTCCTTACACATTTTCCAAAGCAGCAACCTTGTGACTTAGTTTGGGTCAGGCAGGTAAAAAACAGGGAAGGGAAGAGAAGGGGAGGGGAAAGGAGGGGGAGGGAAGAGGAGGGGAGGGAGGTCACCCTGAGTCCTACTCCAGACAGAGCCACTGAGAATATTTTGGAGGATAACCTAGTTTTTTCCTGGTACATCTGTTTTTAAATTGATTTTATGTAATAGGGTCATGTCGTATATACTATTCTCTAACATTGCCTTTGTAATCCATGAGATTCCCATTTAAAGACAGGGAAACTGAGGCCAAGAGGGTCCAGTGGCCATCAGGAAGTCAGGGGGCAGAGTCGGGCTCCAGGTTCCAGGCCTCCTGGTTCTGAGGACCACCTTGGAGCAATCCTGGGGCCCAGCAGGAGCCGCCAGGATAGATGGCTGCCCGCTCAGTGGAGGGTCTCCCACTGCTTGCTCTCCAGAGGGTGCGGGACCCAGAGTCCTTTGTCAGCCCTGCAGTGACATACAGGTTCCCCTGAGAGAACCTCCTGGGCCCACACTCACCTTCTCCTAGACATGCCCTCTCAGAGCTGCTTGTGGGGGTCTGAACAAAGTGTCCTCAATTCTTTCCTTAATGCTGAAAAACGGAGGGGGGGAACAGTTCAAAAATCACCCCAAATCCTACCACTTACAAACAGTACAGTAAGAAGTGAGCACTTTCCACCTTTGCTCATCAAATCCCAGCCCCACCCTCCTATTCCCCTATCTGTAACCCCATTCTCTGTTTGGAGCACAGTTTCCCCAAACTCTCCCCAAGTTTATGCAGATACAACTTTACATGTAAATTTACTGACAGTATACAGAATAATACACTTCTTCCCTTTTCAAAAATGTGATTATGCTAGTAACACTGATCTGCATTTTTTTTCACTCAATAATATATTGCGGATATTTTTACAAGTCAGTATTTATAGATCTACTTTACCCTTTTAAATTACTGCATGGAATTCCATTACGTATGTCATTTTCAGTTCTTCTGTATTACAATGTGGCACCAAACACATCCACAACTACATACTGGCATCAATCTCTAATTGATGTTTTCACACATACTATATTTCGATGATTCATTCCTAGAAGTAGGATGGCTAATCCAGTGGAGCCGGTACACAGATAAAATTTTGTCCCTGCTGTTAAATTACTCTCCTGAAATGCTGTACCGGTGTCCAGCCTCACTCACAGAGGATAAGAGAGCCTGTTCCCTCCAGATCCCCAGCACTGGGTTGGATCATGTCTGCTCTCCTTCCTCTTTGAGAAAACCTGAGGCCGCCCTGGTGGAAGCAGGAGGAAGCTGAGAGAGGTGTGGGGTTGGCTGAATCATGCTCTCCTTCCAGGATGTCTGTGTCCTAATCCCAGGGACGTGTGGGTGTGACCACACTCAAGAGAAGGGCTCTGCAGAAGTGACTAAGGTTATGGACCTTGAGACAGCGGATGGGGACTAATCTGTATTGTCTGGGTGAGCCCCCATCTCATCATGTGAATCTTTAAAGGCAGAGAACCTTTCTGAGCTTTAGTCAGGAGAAGCTGTGACTGTGGAGGAAGGGTCAGAGAGATGTGAAGTCACTGGCTTTGAAGACAGAGGAAGAGGCTGGGAGCTGAGGAATGTGCGTGGACTCAGGAAGCTGGAAGTGGCTTCTCCCCTAGGCCTCCAGTCGAGGACACAGCCCTGCCGCCACCTTGATTTTAGCCCAGGGAGATCCAAGTTGGACTTCTGGTATACTGAATTGTGAGGTGATAAATATGTGTTGCTTTAAGCCACTAAGCTGGTGATACTTGTTAGAGCAGCACTAGAAAATGGTGGGTGCAGCACAAAAACTACTAGAGCTGATAAAAGAATTCGGCAAGGTAGCAGGATACAAGATTAACATACAGAAATCAGTTGCATTTCTTTTCACTAACAATTAGTGAGCAGGAAAAGAAAGTAAAGAAATAATCCCTTTTAAAATCACATCCAAAACAATAAAATAGTTAGCAATAAATCTGACCAAGGAGGTGAAAGACTTATACATGGAGAAGTACAAAACATTGATTAAAGAAATTAAAGATGACGTAAAGAAATGGAAGGATATCCCATGCTCTTGAATTAGAAGAATCAATATTGTTAAAATGGCCATACTGAGACAGGAGGGAAGAGGGCAGGGCACAGCCACTCAAGGAATGATAGCAATTTAACACCAAAATGGTGGAAGATTCACCAAAATGGTGGAAGATTCAACTCCTAGTTGGCCTTGAGAATTAAAGAGTTTTGACTTCTAGTAGACTTTGACCTTCATTAATGCTCATTGTAACAGCATGATAAATAACATGCCCGCAGGTGCCATGACAGCCCCAAAGATAACTGCAAAAGCCCAAAGAATGGGCGGTGGCCCAATTCCTGGGAATCTCAGCCCCTTCCCCAGGGCAGTTGGAATGGCCCCACCTGTAGGAGTATGAAGCTACCGAGTCCATAAAAACTGACAACACCATGCCTAGCGGCCTTTTTCACTCCTTCCTCTTTGGAGACAGCCTGCACTCTGTCTATGGAGTGTGTACCTACTTTTACTTTAACCTGAGCACCCAATTCTCACACCTTTTTCCTTGCCTTTCTCTTGCCTTACACTCTATGCAGTATGTATCTCTCTAAATAAATCTACCTTTACTCAACTGTGGCTCGTACTTAAATTATTTCCTGCACGAAGCCAAAGACCCACACCTGGTGGGACACATCCCAGGGGCTCAACTGAGACCTAAGACATGGCCCTCCTCACCCCCCACATCCGTTTTCCTGCATCAATACTGCCCAAGACAATCTACAGATTTAATGCAATCCTTATCATATTACCCAGGACATTTTTCACAGAACTAGAACAATTCTAAAATTTATATGGAATCACAAAAGACCCAGAATTGCCAAAGCAATATTGAAGAAAAAGAATGAAGCTGAAGGAATAACTCTCCCAGACTTCAAACAATACTACAGAGCTACAGTAATCAAAACAGTGTGGTACTGGCATAAAAACAGACATCTGGATCAATGGAACAGAATAGAGAGCCCAGAAATAAACCCACAGACCTATGGTCAATTAATCTTTGACAAAGGAGGCAAGAATATACAACGGAGAAAAGACAGTCTCTCCAGCAAGTGGTGTTGGGAAAGCTGGATAGCAGCATATAAATCAATGAAGTTAGAACACTCTTTCACTCCATACACAAAAATAAACTCAAAATGGCTTAAAGACTTAAATATAAGACAAGGTATGATAAATCTCCTAGAAAAAAACAGGCAAAACATTCTCTGAAATAAACCTTAGCAATGTTCTTCTAGGGCAATCTACCCAGGCAATAGAAATAAAAGCAAAAATAAATCAATGGGACCGATTTAAACTTATAAGCTTTTGCACAGCAAAGGAAACCATAAGCAAAACAAAATGACAACCTACAGAATGGGGGAAAATATTTGCAAATGATGCGACTGACAAAGGCTTAATTTCCAGAATATATAAACAGCTCATACAACTTAACAAAAAACAAACAACCCCATCCAAAAATGGGCAGAAGACCTAAACAAGCAATTCTTCAATGAAGACATAAATGGCCAACAGGCACATGAAAAAATGCTCAGTATCACTAGTTATCAGAGAACGGCAAATCAAAACTATAATGAGGTATCACCTCACACCAGTCAGAATGGCCATCATTCAAAACTCCATTAACAATAAATGCTGGAGAGGGTGTGGAGAAAAGGGAACCCTCCTACACTGCTGGTGGGAATGTAGTTTGGTGTAGCCATTATGGAAAACAGTTCGGAGATTCCTCAAAAGACTGAAAATAGGCTTACCATATGATCCAGCAATCCCACTTCTGGGTATACATCCAGAGGGAACTTTAATTCAAAAAGGCACATGCACCCCAATGTTCATAGCAGCACTATTTACAATAGCCAAGATATGGAAGCAACCTAAATGTCCAATGACAGATGACTGGATAAAGAAGCTGTTGTATATTTATACAATGCCCTGCCCGCGCTGATGGCATCCCACCAACTCAAAGCTCCTGCGTGGCTCTCCACTCTTCTGCTCCAGGACTTTCCCCAAAGCCATACTGCTTGCTGGGCCCCTAGGCAGGTGCAGCCTGGAAGTGGGGCTGCTCCAGCTCCTGCCCAGTGATGGGCTATTCCCGGATGCCCAGCAATGAGCTCAATAACACATCTTTCATTAGCTCTTCCTCTCTCCCTCACTCCCCCTCTCTTCTGCATCCCAATAAACTTTTGTACATCTCAGGCTTTGCTTTCAAAGAAATTCAAACACAGGAAGGATTGCCAGTGTGGCAGTTCGTGCCAGAGGAATGCAAATAAAGGGCTATGGGACACAACAAAGTCACTTCCATGACAAAGAAGCTTATTTAATTCAGATGAAATAAGACCAGAGAGATGTGACAAGCAAATGCAGCTGTAAAATTGATTGGATCCTGTATGGGGGGGTGGGGGGCATCTTTGGGGAAGAGTTGAAGACATCTGAATGCAATGCAGAATGTATATATGAAGATGCTATTGAATTAATCTTACTGTTCCTGGGTAAGTGATTCACAATCATAGTAATTCTGGGATTCTGCAGGAGGATGTCTCTGTTCCTAGGAGATGCACACAGAAGTGTTCATGGGTGAGGTGCCAAGGTATCAGCGACTTACTTTCAAATTATCAGGAAATGAATGAGGGAGAGATTGAGAAGGAGAGAAAGAGGGAGATGGAAGAGAGAGGGAGAAAGCGAAAGAGAGAGAAAATGTGGTAAAGTGTTAAGAATTATGTATCTGGGTAAGGGATACAAGAGTGTTCATTGTACTAGTCTTTCTACTTTTCCTAAATCTGAAAGTTTTGAAAATAATAAGAGTGTGCAAACAAGAAGAAAATCTACGGAATGGGAGAAAATTTTTGCAAGTGAAACCGACAAAGGCTTGATCTCCAGAATATATAAGCAGCTCATACGACTCAATAAGAAAAAAATAAACAACCCAATCCAAAAATGGGCAGAAGACCTAAACAAGCAATTCTCCAAGGAAGACACACAAATGATCAAAAAGCACATGAAAAAATGCTCAATATCACTAATTATCAGAGAAATGCAAATCAAAACTACAATGAGGTATCACCTCACACCAGTCAGAATGGCCATCATTCAAAAATCCACAAATGACAAATGCTGGAGAGGCTGTGGGGAAAGGGGAACCCTCCTACACTGCTGGTGGGAATGCAGTTTGGTGCAGCCACTATGGAAAACAGTGTGGAGATTCCTCAAAAGACTAGGAATAGACTTACCATATGACCCAGGAATCCCACTCCTGGGCTTGTATCCAGAAGGAAATCTACTTCAGGATGACACCTGCACCCCAATGTTCATAGCAGCACTATTTACAATAGCCAAAACATGGAAACAGCCTAAATGTCCATCAACAGGTGACTGGATAAAGAAGATGTGGTATATTTATACAATGGAATACTACTCAGCCATAAAAACCGACAACATAATGCCATTTGCAGCAACATGGATGCTCCTGGAGAATGTCATTCTAAGTGAAGTAAGCCAGAAAGAGAAAGAAAAATACCATATGAGATCGCTCATATGTGGAATCTAAAAAACAAAAACAAAAACAAACAAACAAAAACAAAGCGTAAATAAAGGACAGAAATAGACTCACAGACAGAGAATACAGACTTGTGGTTACCAGGGGGGTGGAGGGTAGACTGGGATTTCAAAATTGTAGAATAGACTACACTGTATAGCACAGGGAAATATACACAAAATGTTATGATAACTCACAGAGAAAAAAATGTGACAATGAGTGTGTATATGTCCATGAATAACTGAAAAATTGTGCTGAACACTGAAATTTGACACAACATTGTAAAATGATTATAAATCAATAAAAAATGTTAAAAAAAAATAAGAGTGTGCAGAAAGGGCCACAAGACTCCAGAGAAAGAGGGAAGCCATCCTTGCAGAGTTGGGAGGGCTTCCTGGAAGAGGTGCTATCTAGGAAGAACCATGAAGCTGAGCATGTTAATGGACAGACAGACAGGAGGGTGCTCCCAGCACAGGGAGCGACCATGAAGAATATATGGAGTAAAATATATGGCTGACTTGTGAGGAACTACCACAGTGTAGCACGTATTATGCATTGGCCCGCAGTCAGAGTCTGTTCAGGCTGCTATAACACAATGCCATAGACTGGGTGACTTATAAAGAACAGAAATTTATTTCTCACAATTCTAGAGGCTGGGAATTCCAAGGTCAAGGTGCCAGCAGTTTCAGCATCTGGTGAGAACCTCCCTCCTGATCTAATTACCTCCCAAAGGCCCACCTCCAAGTACCATCACACTGGAGGTTTCAACATATGAATTTAGGGAGGCACATTCAGTCTATAGCACCCATTCAGCACACACTCAAGCTACCCACCCCACCACCACCCCGGCCTCCGGCTCCCTGACCTCCTCTTCTATAGACTCGCAGAAAACTAAAACCTGACTTCCCTCATTCCTTGCAGCTAGGAGTGGCCATGTGACACAGTTCTGACCAAGAAGGTACAGGGAGGGGTCTGCTGAGGAGTCCTGGGAAAGTCTTTGCTCTCTTGATGTGGTTCAACCTCCCTCCTCCTGGAATTCAGACTTCTTAAGTGAAATCTCTAGAACACTACACTCACCAACTGTAGAAAACACACCCCTTTCAAAAGCCCAAAGAATGCTGATCCAGAAAAATCATCTGTTGGGCCACAAAGCAAGTCTCAATAAATTTAAAAGAACTGAAACAATACAGAGTATGTTTTTTGATGCAATGACATTAAATCAATTCTATTAGAAACCAAAAACATATGATATCTAGAAAATCCCCAAATATTTTAAAATTAAGCAATGCTTCTAAACAGTCTATGGGTCAAGGAAGAAATCACAAGGGAAATTAGAAAATATTTTTACGTGAGCGATGACCGAAGTACAACAGATTGAGATAGATGGGGAAATAGATAGGTGATGGGTGGCAATGCTCTTAAACTCTTCCAGTGAAAGCTTTCCTTTCAGATGTCTTTTTTGTCCTAGGACTTCCATCTGCTTCTTGCTCCCCTGGCCTCCTCAGAGTGCACCCGCACGTGTGCAGTTCACGAGTCAGCTAAGAGTCTGAGGTGGGGGGATAGTAGATTTGGGGCCCCCATTTGGTGGTTCCCACCTTGCTGAGATTGCCTCCCTCAATCACTAGCTGCTCGACCAGCCCTGAACTCCAACCTCTGACTTCTAAGGCCATGCACTGGGGCCTCTGCTTGAGTTCCGAGCACAGCAGGACCTAGGATGTGCCCTCACAGAAAAGCTGGAGAAACATGGACCCCACCCTGTGTGGTCCTTTCCCTCAAGAGTCAAGTCCCCTCTTGCTTTCAGTAGCTCTCCAGTGCCTTCAGTTTTTTGTTTGTTTTTTGGGATTTGTTTTTAATGTTTCATCCAGAGTGATCATTGTTATCAGCAGATATGTTAATATGATAACAGCAACTGCCATTCCTGGGAGCTGGAATCCACTCTTAACCTTTGGATGATCCCTTCTCACACACCTGTCCATGTGACACAGGCACTAATTTCACATAAACGGGATCACACAGTCTTTTTTTTTTTTTACTTAAAATATACCTGATTTACTGCGTTGTGTTAGCTTCTGGTGTACAGCATAGTTACACACACACACACACACACACACACACACACACACACACACATACATTCCTTTTCATATTCTTTTTCATTATAGGCTATTATAAGGTACTGAATGTAGTTCCCTGTGCTGTACAGTAGGACCCTGTTGTTCAGTCCATGCTTTTTTGTATCCTGCTTTTTTCCTCAACAATGACATGAATGTCTTTTCCTGTCAAGTTGTCCTTTTTATAAGCTACATAGTTTTCCATGGATACAAATAATTTACTTTCCTCACCTCACTTCAGTACACGAACAATACTGTATCAAACACCTTTTGGAAACATCTTTCTGCATTTGACCAGTTATCTCTTGGGACAAATTCCTACCAATGCAATTACTGGGTCAAAGGCATGGCTCCATGCCCTAACCCCATTGCTTTTACATCCTTTTTAGCCTCTCGATAGTAAGCAAAAGAAAAAATTAAAGTTTTTCCACCCACTTGTGGCCCCAGCCACCGGGTTCTCCTTCCTGGAAGCAACTAATGTTGTCAGTTCCTAGGGAATTCTTCCAGGGGTAATCCATTCTTCTATATAGTCAGGTATCTATTCCTCCCAGACCATTTTCCCGCACAAATGGTAGCCTACTACCCACACTGTTCTGCTCTTTTAGCACATTTAAAAAACCAGGATCTTTGAGACAAATAAAACACACTATAAGCTCTATAAACAGGCCTCAAAACATTATCTCAAGAGTTTTTTTAATCAGACCCCAAAGATGGGACAAAAGTGAAATAACTAGCATTAGAATTTTAATTCCTGCCGGGGAGGGTATACAGATCATGCGCTTAGCATGCATGAGGTCCTGGGTTCAATCCCCAGTACCTCCATTAAAATAAGTAAGTAAATAAACCCAATTACCTCCATCTAAAACAAAACAATAACAACAAAAATAAAATTTAAAGAACAAGAATTTTAAATCCTAAGCTATGGTATAGATACACAATGGAATACTACTCAGCTATAAAAAAGAATGAAATAAGGCCATTTGCAGCAACATAAATGGACCTAGAGATTATCATACTAAGTGAAATAAGCCAGAAAGAGAAAGACAAATACCATGCGATAGCACTAATATGTGGAATCTTAAAAAATGATGCAAATGAACTTATTTACAAAACAGAAACAGACTCACAGTCATAGAAAACTAACGTGGTTACCAAAGGGGAAAGGGGCGGGGCAGGGATAAATTAGGAGTTTGGGATTAGCAGATAGAAACTACTTTATATAAAATAAACAAGGTCCTACTGTGTAGCACAGAGAACTATATTCAGTATCTTGTAATAACCTATAATGATAAAGAATATGAAAAAGTGTGTGTGTATATATATATATATATAAATGTATAACTCAATCACTATGAATCACTATGCTGTACACCAGAAACTAACACAACATTGCAAATCAACAATACTTCAATTAAAAAAATAAAAAATTTTAAATCCTCTTTCTTGCCAAGATTGTCTCTCTAAACAAGTGGTTCTCACCGGTCGGGCTAAAGGGACCAGCAGCTGCTGCAGAGGCCCTGGGGCAGAGGCCACCCAAGCAGGCAGGGCCTCTGGCAGAGACTCAGGTCAGTGGGATTGGCTTCCTGGCAGCCCGTTTGGCTGCAGAGCTACGTGCAAAAGGGAGCGCGGCCCTGCCACCACTGTCCTGCCACCACTGTCCTGCCAAGGCCACGTCTGTAGTCACCTCATTTCTCCAAGGGGTGATTCTACCCCCCACCTCGTGTCCTTGGCCATAGATTATTTTTATCCATCCCAATCACCAGTTAGCCTGGCAGCCCTGTGATCTGGGAGCCTGGCCACCCCCATATTATAATTTCCCAGCATACACTTAGATCTCAGAATGGCCCCTTCGACTCACACTTTGGTGACACTCAGGGCCAGAAGTCTCTTCTGCCAATTAGGGTCAGGACTCAGTGCTGTGGAGTCAAAATTGGGGCAGGATGGAGGCTGGGCCTCTGGATTTTCTGTGCCTGCCTCCTCTCCACCATTAAACAGTGCTTGGACATCCTGGAAATACGAGTGGGCCACCTCTCCTCACAGGAGATGGGATGGTGCCGAGTGTGGGGCTGGCTTTAAAACGGTGAGGCCAGAGCAGCACAGGAAGGATGCTCAGGCACAGAGTCACCTTTGATAAAGCGCATGCTCAAAGGAAGGGAATTTTGGGTGCACGTTTACTCGCAAAGGTGCCACTTTCCTCGCTTGGGGCCTGGCCTGGCATCAGTGACGCGGCTGCAGGCTCTCCTGCCTCAAAGACGACTCCAGGGCCCCTCTGCATACTTGTCGTGTCATTTCACTAGAACTCAATTTCCATCGTGCCCCGTTTCTAACTCCTCAGGAAGAAGAAGGAACCTAGGATGTTACTGAAGACTTCCAGAGCACCCAGCATGGTTCAGGTTGTTTCTCGGGGCAGATTTTCATTTATTTAATGAGTATTAATGCATCAATGTATGCAGAAAACTTAACAAAAAAGGAAATAAAATCAGAAACTGGATGAACTCATTTGCTACACTTTCCTTCCCTGACACATCACTGGTAGTGAGTCTTTGCCTAAGACATATGCTATTATTTTCTTACATCATTTACTCTGGATGATGAAGGTTTTTGTGATGTTATTTGATTCCACAACACCCTTGGGAGGTGGGCATGCTTCACTCCACATCACAGATGAGGAAACTGAGGCTCAGATTGGGGCCACAAGCTTTACCCAGGCCAAAGCTCCTTCTCAGAGCACATTATCTGAAGTAATCTCCCCCGCGAGAATCCTTCTCTGCGCCTTGCCCTGCGCCATAATCTTCACAGTACTAACCTCTACCTGGTATGCCTAAGTGGCATGTCATACTGTACTCCAATGTGTTCCATCATATTATTTGCTTGTCTGTGGCCTGGGTCTCTCCTGTACTGTAAACCCCTCGAGAACAGGGAGCTGAAGGCTTTGATCACAGCTGAGCCCCTGCAACTTGAACAGGAATGGCAGGTCAACAAGTTTTGTTGAATAAATTCAGGGGTGAAGCATAGATTCAAATCCAGGTCTGCCTGATCCCAAAATAGGTGCTTTTTCCATCCCACTGTCCTGCCAAAGAAACTGAGGCTCAGCGAGGTTATGTGATGAAGCCAGCTGGAGGCTGAACTCAGAATTTGAACCCAGGTCTGCAGTCCCAGGCTCTCCTGGTAGAGTCCCCAGCAGAAGTGGCTACAAAAAGAGTATACTAAACACCTCTGTTCCTTCCTCCCACTTCCTGCCCGGAAAGTTTCAAGCAAAGGGATCTGAGGGGATGGCAGGTATCTAGGACGTTTCTGAGCAGGGCACCAGAGCCCATTCAAAGTGCTCCAGCACGGTGGGGGTTACTAACCTGGCTGCCCCCTGTGTAAATCCCCTCTTCCTCCACAGCCAAAGAGGCATGCTCCAAGCCAGCTTGGACTGAAGGCAGGTATCCCACTGCCAGGCCTATAACTAGAGTCAGATGGGCCTTTGTGCTCTTCACCCTCTCCCACCCCACCCCGCAGGCATTCTTGTCACCACAGAAACTGGGCGTCTTGGCTTCCCTCTGAAGGCATCTTTAGACAGCATGCCATCAGCCCACAAGCCCCCACTGCCCAAGCTGGTCGTTGAGAGAGACTCCAAGTGGGCTGAGGCCTCCAGGGCTTCAGGGCTGACCTGCTGACCCAGTTTCTGATCAAGATCCCAAGAAAGGAAAGAATGCTAGGCATTGGCTCATTTGGCAGGGAGGTGCAGGTGGCTGGAACACTGTGATCAAGGGTAGGAAACGGAGGCCAGGGAGCTGCTGATTCAGAGCACACAGGGCCTGACGATAAACATCCGATAAAGGGATGTTCCCTCCTCAGTAGCTCTCATAAGACAACAGTGATAACAAGCACTACCACACTCTGTGCCAGGCACTCTGCGAAGTACCTGTACTGTAGTCAGCTACTGGTCCATCTTACAGATGAGGAAACTGAGGCTCAGAAAGGTCCCACAGCCAGCAGGCAGCAGAACTGATTGCCTTGCTCTGGAATGCCTAATGCACATCTGTCTCGCCACCAGCAAGCAAGCTCCCCAGGGCAGGGAAGGTGCATCAGTTTTACCTCTGTCTCCCTAGCACCGAGCATAGTGCTGGATATGCAATGGCAAATGTTTGTTGAAGAAACCAAAAGCTAATTGTAAATTGCAAAGCTGTTTGCCAATAGATGATTATTTCTTTGCTCTTCTTTTTTTCCGACCCTTGACTCTTCCCCATTAATTAAAAAAAAATTGTTGGGGGAAGTAATTTATTTATTTTTTTACTTTATTTTTAGTGGAGGTACTGGGGATTGAACCCAGGACCTTGTGCATGTCAAGCATGTACTCTACCACTGAGCTATACCATCCCCCACCAATAGTTTTTAAAATATTTTTCTTCCAGTTTTATTGAGATGTAGTTGACGTACAACACTGTGTAAGCTTAAGGTGTACAGCATAATGATTTGATTTACAAACATTGTGAAGTGATTATCACAATAAGTTGAGTGAACATCCATCATCTCATATAGACATAAAATTAAAGACAGAAAATAAATATATTTTTTCTTATGCCGAGAACTCTTAAGGATTTACTCTCTCAACAACTTTCAAATACAATGTACAGCAGTGTTAGTTATATTTATCATGTTGTACCTTACATCCCTTCCTCCCAATTAAACCTATCTTGGTGGCTCTATTTCCCCTCAGATCCCGAAAGGTTTTAGAATCCATAGGCCCACTAAGGGTGGAGATGTGGGGCCACTGCCTCCAGGACACAACTTAGTATACTGGATAAGAAGCAATTGTTAGAGCCAGACTATGTGGGTTTGAATCCTGGCTCTGCTATAAGACTAGCTGGGTGACCTCTGTGAGCATCAGTTTTCTCACCTGTAAAATGGGGATAATAATGGTGGCGTCATGTTAATGATGGTGGGGTGTGACACACCTCTCAGGCACACTTCTGATGCTCTTGGCCTCTTGCTGTTATTCATTCCAACAACCATGGTAGCCACTAACTATGCAAGAACTATGACCAGCTTCGCTGGGGTGTAACCTGACAGCGCCTGGCCTTGTATCCATGCTGCATGCCTCTGGCCTCCTGTTCTGAGGCCATCAAAGCATGAGATGCCTCAGGGCTCCTAGTTGGTGTCCACTCCTGCGTAACCATGTGTCTGTGTAGACCCCCTTGGGGTGGATGTTGGCTAGTGAGGGACAAGAGCTGATGGACAAATTCTTCCTCCTGTTCCCCCAACTGTCCAACTGTCCTGCGTGCATTTTACATGCCTTCTTGAAGAACACTCCCAGGGACAGAGCATTCATTCAACTGCACCTAGAGGTGACCAGGTTTATCACACATCTTTCCATCAGCTGCCTTCTTCCCTGCTTCACTCTCGTCCCTCCCGTCCTCCTGCCCCCTGTGGTCACACTTCCTAACAAAGCAGTAGTCATCAGCCCTGGGCCTCAGGCTTTGCTTTCTAGGAATCCAGAAGAGACAACAGTTATCTTCCTAAAAGGATGTTGGAGGATGGAGGGGATGAAAACTGCCCGCCAAAATGAGAGGGAAAGCATGTTGAGACCAAGAAACTAGGCAGGCAGTCCATCTAATCAATGGATCAGTTTACTATAGGACAGCTTACTCACAGCTTACTCGGGAGGACAGTGATCTGGAAGTACTTGCTGCTGCACTGCCCACCACCAAGGGGCCATTCAGACAATTTCAGAGTTAACCTCGGGTATTTGGGTATGTGCTTGGAAACAGGACATGCATTCCTAAATCAAGATTTATGAATGGGTAACTAGTCTCATCGGTGCGGGGAATACATCAGCAAAGGTCTTCAACATTGTCTGGGGACAAATGGAGCATAGAGGTCACCTGGTCCGAATGACTATTAAGCAATATCTACTTTTTAGATAAAAAGCTCTTGATGACAGAGAAGTAATTTACTGCATAGTACAGTATGGGATAGGGTCAGTGGAAGGACAGGAGGAGGAACTGATCGAGCCCAAGATGGCATTCGTTATGCTAACAGCCATACAAAGGGTTTGTGAGAAGGCGAAATAAGCTTGTTAATGTCAAGTGCTTAGGTTAGGGTTTGGCACATTGGGCCTTCTACCTTATCACCACTGGGCTCCTCCCTCTGCCTCTTCCCCCACATCCAATCAATCAGGAGGCCCTCTCACTCCATCTCCTAAATAAATCTTGATAAGGTCCACCACCTCCAACCCCACTGCCACCACCTGTCCAGGCCACAACCAGCTCCTCACCTGGACCCTGACTGGGTGCTGAGTCCAGCCTTCCCCCTACCAAACCCTCCTCTTCTCTGTAAGGTTCACCTTACAGAGTTCACTTCTCTGTAAGTAGTGACCTTCTTAAAGAACAAATCTGGTTGTGCCAACTCTTCTGCTTGAAACCCTGCCATTTCTCCTCATTGCTCCTGAAAGAATGTGCAAGCTCCATCTGATGTGGAGGCACTCCAGGCTCCTCCCTGAGCACACCCACCCCACCTGGGCTCCCAGCAGCTCTCCCTCCCTTCAGCTCTTCCCCATTTGTCTCTACCTGGAAGGGTCTCTGCATGTCCCCCTTCCCTTCCCTCTTAATCTGGCTGCCATCAAGTATCAGCAGAAACTGGGAGACTTTCATTAAAGTTTTCATCGAAGAAATTTTCAAACACATGCAAAATAGAATGGCTAGTATAATGAAGCAGCTTCAACAATTATCAATACATGGCCAATCATCTATACTCCCACCCGCTCCTTCCTCCTCTTCAGATTATTTAGCATCTATTTCCTATGTTACTCTGTCACTATGTAACTCTGTAAGAACTTTTTTTACTATAAAAATAGTACCACAATCTTATTATTACATCTCTACAATTTAACAATAGTTCCTTAAATTATCAAATATGCCATCAAAGTTTACATTTTAACAATTATTTTATAATTTTTTTAAGAAGACAGTTTGTTTGCTTGAAACAGTATCTAAATAAAGTCCATACATGTCTCTCTTTTTGTGATATTAGTAACTACATAAGATGAATGCCTGGATTCTTTTATCAGGGATGCAAAATGGTGATATTCAATTCTGTGATTCCTTCTTTAACTACTAGCTCAGATATTTCACAAGACTTAATGTCAATGATTCACCACTCTTTTGGGATTTTTGAAGCCTGTTTTCTAGGAGATTACTCAGAAAGGGCTCAAGGGAACAGTATTTCTTGGGTACTTTCATGTTCATAACTGTTTGGCTTTTCTACTTGAAGGTCAGTTTCATTCAGTATAAAATCCTTGGTTCACATTTTCTGAAATACGTCATTATATTGTCTTCTGACATAAAATACTGCTGTTGAAAAGTCAGATGACAATTTGTTTTTCTTTCCTTTATAAGCAATTTGGTCTTTTTGCTTGGATCCTTTTTTTTTTTTTCTTTAAAGCTCAATAGTTTTCCTAGATATAAATCTCAGGGTTGATTGGCCCAGGTATACAGTACGCTTCTTCCATGTGAAATTTCAGGCCATGCTCTCTGTAAGGAACATTTTCCTTGAATTGTAGTTTTTAGTATTTGTTCTGTTTCATTGTTTTGCTTTTCTTCAGGGTTCTTCATGGACTCCTATTACATGTATATTGACTCTTCCTTTTTTATAGTTTCTCTGCTGTATCTGTCACCTACTCTTGAATCTTTTTTAATCTCTTTATCAATGTTTTAAAATGCCCTCCTTTCTACCTTAGTTTCCTTTGAAAATATGATCTGTTATGGTGGTTCTCTCTCCTGTTCCTTCTCTTTTCATCTGCACTTCTGAAATGCTTTCTCGTTCTTTTGTATTTAGTTATTTTCTGACTTTTATCATCACTCTTTTCAAAACTTTCTTCTTTCCTTAATCACCTGACTTCTGAGTTCATCTAATTTTGATTTATGTAGTTTCATAATTTCTATCATTTAAATTTTTTCTCTAATTTTGTTTTGAAATATTAAGTTTTCATCTCCTTTGTGGACATGTTTTTCTGGCACGCTTTTATTACTTGTAGAAAGTTGTTTTGTAACTTATTGTCCTTTTTTTCGTAACTTTATGCAAGATTCAACCTTGATGCTTTTCTGACACTTTTTTTTTTTAAGTAAAATGAATTTCCCAGCACTTTATGAGACATGGGATGAGTAAGGATAGTTTTCCAACTTCATGGATCTTGAGCTCCACACATTGTTGAGTCTAATTACTATTGCTGCATAACAAATCACCCCAAACTTAGTGTATAAAACAACCACCATTTCATTGTGTTCAGATTCTGTGGGTCAGACATTTAGAAAGAAAACAGTGAGGATGGCATGTCTCTGCATCGTGATGTCTGGTGCCGCAGCTGGAAGTTTGAGTGGAGGGGACTTGATAGCTTGGGGCTGGGGCCATCTGACAGCTCATTCACTCCTGTGTCTGATGGTGGATGTGATCTCTCCGTGTGGCCTGTTGGGCTTCCTCACAGTGTGGTGGCTGATTTTGAAGAGTGAATATTTTAAGAAAGAAGGTGGACATGCATGGCATTTGAACAGTCTTGGAGGCCACATGGCCTCTACTTCCACTGGACTCTATTGGTCAAGTCAGTCACAAAGTTCCAGCCAGCTACACAGGCCCAACATTTAAAGGGTCAAATGACAAGGCTACATTGTAAGAAGGGCATGTGGGATGAGGAGATAATTTTTGCAGCCATCTTTAGAAAATAAAATCTGCCTCAGTGATTATGTGTGTGTGTGTGTTATGTTATATGTTATGTACACACACACACACACACACACACAGCTTTGTACTCCCTGAGATCCCTTGATCCACCATCCTCCAAGCCTACTTTTGTCTGGAGCTTTTCTTTCTTTGTCCCTAGTGTGTCTGTCCTGATCAGTTTGGATTCTGCTCTCCAAGTTCCAGTGTGAGAATCTGTCAATAAAGAGAGCTTCAGTCTATAGTTTCAAGTGTGTATGGGAGCAGGAGGAGAGCGTATATAGGTCAGTGGTAGAGCACGTGCTTAGCATGCAGGAGGTCCAGGGTTCTATGGCCAGTAACTCCTTAAAAATAGATAGAAAGATACATACATACATACATACATACATACATACATAGACAGACAGACAGACAGACAAAGTGTATACGGGAAGCAAAAAGGAGTTTATGGGGCCCAGATGGCTCTAGCACCATCAGACCTCACTATACGAGGTCCCCTGACACTCATATGCAAATTGGATTCTGCAGAAGTGTTTTCTAGTTTCAGTCGCTTTTGAATTGAGCTGTCATACTTTTGAGTACAAGTTGGTGATTTAAGGATGTAACTATTCTCAGCACCATCAGAAGCCCAGGTGTCTTCCTTCTGCTTTTTCCCACACAGATACTGGTATCACGTGGGTCTAGTAACTGTGGTTTGTCCCCACTCCACCAGTATTTTGAGCTTGTGGGTTTAATTTGTCAAGTTTTGTTGTAGATGTTGTCGGTGGATCTTCTGATTTTTTTCTTATCCTAGTTGGTTTTTGGGGGAGTGGGGGTGGTATATTAGTCTCTTAGGTCTGTCATAACAAAATACCACAGGATGGGTGGCCCAAACAACAGAAATTTATTTCTCACAATTTTGGAGGCCAGAGGTTCAAGATCAAGGTGCTGTCAGGGTTGGCTTCTGGTGAAACCTTTCTTCCTGGCTTACAGACAGTCACCTTCTCACTGTGTCATCAGATGACCTTTCTTCTGTGAGCACATGGAAAGAGAGTGGGAGAGACATCTCTGGTGTCTCTTCCTCTACTAAAGACACCAGTCGGCTCAAATTAGGCCCTTTATGATCTCATTGAACTTTACATACTTCAAGGCCCCATCTCCAAATGCACTCACTTTGGGGGTTAAGGCTTTCAACGTATGAATTTGGGGAGGACAGGGTACAGTCCATAGCAGAAGGAACTTGGGGAGAGGCAAAAACTACATTTTGCCATCTTCCCAGAGTGAGAGAGGCTTTGGCTGCAGTCCATACAGATCCATGACGAGGACAGACAGCAGAGTAGAAGGGGTGGGGAGTGCTCCAGGGGCAAAGGGAAGATGTCCATCCAGCACATGACAAAGGCCTTCCATGGCTGGGCCCTCTGTGGCTGGGCTTCTGCCACGTCTGCCTGTCATCAGCTCCTAACAGGTGCTGCCCTCCCCAGCAGGCTCCGAGGACAGCAAGCTGCTCCTCCGTTTCTCTGAACATACTGTCCTGCTCCTGGTCTCATGGTCATGAGACTGCCTGTAATGCCCTTCCTCGCTTCCCTGCCACTTTTCTCCAGTTCAACCAAGAGCTCCTATTTATTTTATCATTTAGCATTTACCTTGGGCACCTCCTTCTTTAGAAGGTTCTCCTAGATGTCTAATTGGCTGCTTGGACCCACCATCTCCATGCTCTCAGGTTGTGCATTCGTGCACGTGCACATGCACATACACACACCCACATGCACATGCACACACACTCCGATGCCTCCCACCTATGCCTCCTCGTTGCACTTCCCTCACCGCATTGTAATTATGTCTTTATTGGACACAGCACCCCTCCCTGCCCCCAACTAGATGGTGAGCCCCCTGAGGACAAGTCCTGTGCCTTGTCACCTACAGCAGACTGGATCCCTGCCCTCAGTTCACTCCCCTTGTCACAGAATTCACTGTCTATGTCATCACCAGGCTTCGTGGTGGGTAAAATAGGCCTCTCTGCCTTCATACCTTTAGGTTGGGCATGGGATTTTTCTGGCCAGCGAGGTCAGCAGAAGCTTCACGTCCTTTGATCCGATACCTCTGCAGTATGAGTCAGCTCAAGTCACCGCACCTCCCAAGACCTCTGCCACCTCTCCCTTTCAAAGAAGATAATAATGATTTCTTTGTAGGGCTGCTGTGAGGATTCAATCAAATAACGTAGGTAAAGCTCCTGGCACTTTGTGCCAAGTAAGTGCTATTTTTCTTCCTGCCTTTCCACCCCCTGACATCTGTAAGTGAGCTGTTAGGTTAAAATGATGGGGATAGAGGAAGTTGAGGTGGGTGAGCAGTGGGGAGAAGGAAGAGCTTACCCTAGGCTTTTGGCCCTTTAACTCCCAGGGGAGCCTATTTATGTTCTTCCCCTTACCCCCTCCTTTGCCCCCAGCATTCTTCCCTGAGTCACTGCCAACTAGCTCTTCTTGGCCCAGAAGAGGATTGGCTGCAGATCCCAAGAATGGCTCAGCAATTCCCTGTCCTTAAGAACATAGGCAGCTTACACTTCCTCTGTCTTGGAAGCTAGCCACTATGTAAGAGGCCTGCCTACTCTGAAACCACCATGCTGTGAGGAAGCCCAAGCCAGCCAGATGGGGAGAGAGAGGCCACGTTGAGAAGAACAAACCATGCCGCATATGAGAGTGAAAACCCTTAGACTTTCCAGCCCAGCCCAGCCCAACTGCCAGCTGAACACCGCAGAGTGAGTGGCCTTGGTTGATGCCACGTGGAAGAGAAGCACCTTCCAGATGGATGTGGTCAATCCACAAGACTGTGAGAAATAATACATCTTTATTGTTTTAAGTCATTAAGTTTTGAGGTGGTTTTTTACACAACAGATAAATTAATAAATAAGTGAAACTTTCTCTATAAAATGTTATATAATATGTATAATATTTATTTTTCTTATTATTTCTCAGCCATTTGAGAGGAAGTAGCAGCAGTCATGACTATAAATATTTCTGTGTGTATCTGTAATGAACCAAATATCATGTTACAGAACAGGACCGTTATCAAACTCAGGAAATTTAACATCAACACAATATTATGATTCATTCTACCCCTGCTTGTACTGGGTCAATTATCTAAATAATGTTTTTCATAGTGACTTTTTTTTCAGTTCCAGAATTCAGTTCAGGATTACATATTGCATTTGGTTGTATTACTTATAAGGAGCTGCGTAACAAGTCACCCCAAAACTTAGTGGCTTAAAACAGCAATCTTTACCATCTCACAGTTTCTATGGGTCAAGAATCTGGATGTGGCCTAGCTGGCCTATTTGGCTCAAAGCTGCAATCAAGGTGTCAGCCAGGGCTGCCCTGATCTTAAGATTCAACTGGGGCAGGATCTGCTTCCAGGTTCATTTCAATCAGTGACAGCTGGTAGGATTCAGTCACTGCAGACTGTTGATCTGAGGGCCTCAGTTTCTTAAAACAGGAGCCTCTCCATAGGGCAGCTCACAGTATAGTATTTTGCTTCATCAGACCAAGCAAGCTGAGAAGAACCAGAGAGAGAATGCTAGCAAGACAGAAGTCACAGTCTTCTGTAATCTAAATCACGGTCTTCTGGATTCTCAGAAGTCGTATTTCATCACCTTTGCTATATTCTTTTCATTAGAAGCAAGTCACCAACATGGAAGCAACTAAATGTTCATCGACAGATGAATGGATAAAGAAGATGTGGTATTGTGTATATATATACATATATATATATATACACACACACATACACATATATACATATATATATACAATGTAATATTACTGAGCCATAGAAAAGAATGAAATATTGCCATTTGTAGCAACATGGATGGACCAAGGGATTATCAAACTCCCAATAGGACCTTGTTGCCTATCTATTTTGTACACAGTAGTTTGTATCTGCCAATCCCAAACTCCCAATTTATCCCTCCCTCCTCCCTTACATGCCAGCAACCATAAAGTGACATCATATAATATTTGTCTTTCTCTCTCCGACTTATTTCACTTAGTATGATAAATGAAGGGAACTATATTCAATGGCTTATAGTAATCTGTAATGAAAAAAATATGTTTATATACAACTGAATCACTACACTGCACACCAGAAACTAATACAACATGACAAATCAACTATACTTCAATTAAAAAAAAGGGGGAGGAAAAAAGAAAAATTTATGGTTACCAAAGGGGAAAGGAGGGGGAGGGATAAATTAGGAGTATGGGATTAACAGATACACATTACTATAGATAAAATAGATAAGCAACAAGGACCTACTGTATAGCATAAGGGAATATATTCAATATCTTATAATAACCTATAATGGAAAAGAATCTGAAAAAATATATATACATAACTGAATCACTTTTCATTACATCAGAGACTAACATAATATTGTCAATAAACTATACATCAATTAAAAATAAAAAAGAAGTCAACAGATCCAGGCACACTCAAGGAGACGTGATGACACAGGAGAGGGGGGCATCACTGGGGACCATCTTAGAAGCCTGCCTGCCATAGTCCTCAAGCCTCATTAATCTTCTTCCAACCTGGAATGGTTTCCTACACTTTTTGTCTTTCACGTCATTGACATTTTAAACACTACAGGCCAACAGTTTAATAAATGACCCTCAGTTTGGGTTCGCTTAATGTTTCCTCATGCTTAGACTCAGGTGATGTGTTTTTTGGCAGAAATACTTCATACATCGTGTCCTTCTCAACACATCACATCAGGAGGCACATGCTGTCGGTATGTCCCTTTATCAGTGACCTCAACTCGTGCCAGTGTCGACAAAAAAATTAATCAATAGCCAACCTAAGAAAGAAATGGAAAATTTTATTCAGGTCCACTTGAGGATTAAAACCCATGAGACAGTCCCTCAGAGAGCTCTAAGGACTGCTCTGAGGAAGTAAGGGGAGAGGTCAGTATCTATGTGAGTTTGATGAAAGAGTACATATAACCAGGTACACATCTTGGTGGTAGAAGGTTACTATTATTTGGAGGAACAGATATCTTAGTTAATAGTTTTATTGCTTTTCTAAGTATGGGTAGATGCTGGGTTCATAAAATTTTTTCCTGAAAATATCTAACTACCTGAGGGCCAGTTCTGTCAGGTTTCCCAGAGCACAAAGTGCCTCATCCTGATCTTCACCCTCAACTCCTTTCAAGGTGTACTGTCAGGCAGTGACTGCGGTGATGGATGATTTAATTCTTGCAGGACTGGACAGTGGGCAACATTCTTTATATTACAATCCCTTTTGTTTTGGTCTTAATTTTGATCAAAGTTTGGGAGGCATTTCATGACCAACTTGTCCCATGGCACCAGGAATGCTCATTCCCAGGTCAGGCAAGGATTTTGTTGATAGGCCACTCAATGTGCTGGACTAGGCCCTGTTAACAGTAGCCAAAAGCCCTTGGGCCGCCTGTCTTACTAGTCTGTTATGGTCCAGGAAATGGTTCCCTCTTGTTCTAAGAGTTACACTATTACAATCATTGATATTCTAAGGCTCTATATTTGGTCAGTCCTTTCAAGTCACCTAGTCATCATTACTTCTATCATAGGCTCACTCATATATTTAGTAATGCAAGAAACAATAATCTTGTAAAACAGGAAGAATATAAGTGCAATATGGCCAGTAACACTAATAGGGTCATAAGTAAGTATTTAAGCAAAGAATTTCCATTAGGTGCGGCCGGTATCTCCCCAGGTCATCTGACCCAGTCTGTTCTGCACCAATCACTATCTTCAAGGGAAATGATATATTGGCGTTGTACATAAAGTTCACCAAAGAATCTGCACATACAAGGTGAATGGTGGGTCACTGTGACCCCTTACAAGACTGAGAAAGGAATAATATCTTCCAAGGAGTCACCTGCCCGGTGTCAGAAGAAGAAAAAATGATCTTTCTGGTTGAGCAGATATTTCTCCCATTGGGGAGATGTGGTTAACACTAATGCAGATGAACAATGCATGCTAGAGCTAGAGGAAAAGTTTTATGCGTAAATTTCTCTTGTCTGCCATAAAATGTAAATTTTTATTTCATCACTTTGATTGCTTGGTTAAAATAGTGCTCAGGCTCCCACATTCTTCAACACCCTGGAATTCTGCCTCTGGCCTAGGAAGTTCTTTCAATTTTTCAAACAGCATTTAAAACAAACAAATAAACAAACAAACAAAAAAACCTGAGACCAATTCTCTTGGCAGAGCAATTGTGGGAAGAAGATGAGCCTGGAAACTCTTTTAGGATGAAAATTCCCTATGTCCTGAATCAGACCTTTACTCTCTGCCTCTTATTTGCATCCAAGATACCCTCACTGAAAGCCCAAGTAGTGGCTGTCATGCTTGGAGAGTGAACACCCATTCACACCTCTGTTTCTTTCAATTGCTGGTGCCTTCACCTAGAAAGCTCTGTCCCACTGCTACCTTCTTTTCTACCTGCAGAACTTCTGCTCATCTCTTAAGCCCAGGCCTGGGGTCTTTAGCTCCAGGAATAAGGCTGCTGCAGTTTCAGGGGCCAACAGTCACATCACATTCCATGTACCTTGTGCCCCCTGGAGTTGTGCAAGCCTGTGGTCTTGTTCTGAATACACCTACTCCCACCACAGCCACAGCCTCACCTCACAAAGCACACTGAATCACGAGTACTTGTTTAGATGTAGGTCTGTCTCCTCTAGTCAGAAGGTGAGACTAGG
The DNA here is from genome assembly GCF_036321535.1 of Camelus dromedarius. Classification (NCBI taxonomy): domain Eukaryota; kingdom Metazoa; phylum Chordata; class Mammalia; order Artiodactyla; family Camelidae; genus Camelus; species Camelus dromedarius. Next base: position 32,176,349 of record NC_087443.1, on the reverse strand, counting down.
TTTGCTCACCTCAATGGGCCTCTGCATCCAATATGTGCTCAGCAAGAGCTGGATGAACACAAGAAGGTAGCAATGACCACTCGGGCACACCCTCCCCACCTTCTACCGGTATCAGTAGCACAGAGTCCCATTCTCCATAATCTGGTGATGACATAGTTCCAAGTTTCCACCCTGTATCCCCCAAGGGGCATCACAAGGTTCTGGCAATAAAATCCTAGACCCCATATGTCCCGCAGGAAGGCTTCCCTTACAAAACCAGCAGGGGCAGTTAAATGTAGCTTCTGGACAGATTTGTGAGGCTGAAATGGAGGCTCTCCCTTTTGAGAAGAGGGGATGGGGTCTGGAGAAACCCACGTGCCAAGATACCCTCTCCAAAAATCAGCTGAAGAGCCTGCAGACTGACTCCAGGGCAGAGGCCTGGGCCCTGTGATGTGAAGTGAGAGCAACCAGCACAACTGGAGATGCAGAGAGGGGTTCCAGGAGCTTACCCAGGAGGTGAGGTGGAGTCTGAATTCTCACCAAATCTCTAGTCCCCTATTGCAGGTCACTGTCTTTTTGTTTGTTTGTTTTTTCGGTTGAAGTATAGTCAGTTTATAATGTTGTGTCAATTTCTGGTGTACAGCATAATATTTCAGTCATACATGTACATATATACATTCATTTTTATATTCTTTTTCATTATAGGTAACTATAAGATATTGAATATAGTTTCCTGTACTATACATTATAAACTTGTTTATCTATTTTATATATAGTAGTTCATATCTGCAAATCTCAAACTCCCAATTTATCCTTTCCCAACCCCTTTCCCCCCTGGTAACCATAAATTTGTTTTCTATGTCTGTGAGTCTGTTTCTGTTATGTAAATAAGTTCTTTTTTTTTTTTTTAAGATTCCACATGTAAGTGATATCATATGGTATTTTTCTTTGTCTTTCTGGCTTACTTCACTTAAAATGATGATCTCAAGGTCCATCCATGTTGCTGCAAATGGCATTATTTTATTCTTTTTTATGGCTGGGTAGTATTCCACTGTATAAATATACCACAACTTCTTTATCTAGTCATCTGTCAATGGACATTTAGGTTGTGTCCATGTCTTGGCTATTGTATATAGTGCTGCTGTGAACATTGGGGTGTCTGTATCTTTTCGAATTAGAGTTCTCTCTGGATATATGCCCAGAAATGGAATTGCTGGATCATATGGTCAATTTATTTTTTGTTTTTTTAAGGAATCTCCATACTGTTTTCCATAGTGGCTGCACCAAATTACATTCCCACCAACAGTGTAAGAGGGTTCCCTTTTTCCCACACCCTTGCCAGCATTTATTGTTCGTGGACTTTTGAATCATGGCCATTCAGACTGGTGTGAGGTGATACCTCATTGTAGTTTTGATTTGCATTTCTCTAATAATTATCGATATTGAGCATTCTTTCATTTGTCTATTGGTCATTTGTATGTCTTCACTGGAGAATTGATTGTTTAGGTCTTCTGCCCATTTTTGGATTGGGCTGTTTGGTTTTTTGTTATTAAGTTGCATAAGCTGTTTGTATACTCTGGAAATTAAGCTCTTGTCAGTCGCATCATTTGCAAATATTTTCTCCCATTCCATAGGCTGTCGTCGTTTTGTTTATGATTTCCTTTACTGTGCAAAAGCTTATAGATTTAATTAGGTCCCATTTGTTTATTTTTGCTTTTATTTCTATTGCCTGGGTAGACTGCCCTAAGAGAACATTGCTAAGATTTATGTCAGAGAATGTTTTGCCTATGCTTTCTTCTAGGAGGTTTATAGTGTCTTTTCTTATGTTTAAGTCTTTAAGCCATTTTGAGTTTATTTTTGTGTATGGTGTGAGTATTACAGGTCACTGTTAATAACAGAAAGGAACCAACCAGTCAGGTTTTTCTGCTAAAAGAGACACCAAAGTTTTATCTCACAGTCTGGATACTTTGCCCAGACCCACTCCAGCTGGCAGCTGGTTGAAGCTTTGGATGGTCTAGACCCAGATAATGAACAGGGACCTCTGACTTCCACCTATGAGGACCTGCTCCTGGGAAGGCCTGGGTCATTCTCAATCTCTGGGTTTCTTATCTACATCTGTTGAGAATAACAGAGGAAGGCCAAGTGCAGATGATAAGGGTTTGGCTTTTTGTTTGTGTTCCAACTCCAAGCCCTTTACCACACTAGTCTTGTACCCTAAAGCCAGCTCCGCCCAGCTGGGCACCCACATGCAGAAGGAATCACACTTGGTCAAACAGGATTATAAGTCACTGTGAAACAATATTTACTCACTTAACCAAAGTGACAATACAAGATTTTAAAAGCTTGTAAAGAGACTTACAATCTGTTATCAAAAGCAGCTCAATATTCAAAAAAAAAAAAAAAACCTATTCTCTTAATAGAGAAGCCAAATTCAGGTTTTGTACCATTTTACCTTTAATACTAAAATTCATGTACTCAATTAAATTCATGTACTCAATTAAATTCATTCTTAGTTGATCCTGATCACACATAGAATTTCTTTCTATAGACTTTTTTCCCTCTCATAAATTTTCCACAACTTTCTATATCCATATTAATTTGCCCTTTATTTTCTTTCCCATTTAGAAATAACCAGCGTTAGTACCAAATTAGTTTCTTTCCCTTAAGAAAATGCAGTTTCATTTCTTATACCTTCTTTTTCCTTGAATGTAAAGCTGTTTTTCTTATTAAATTTTAGTTTTAGTCACATATATTAGAATTCTTGACTCTTAAAAACCTTAATTTCTAGTGAAAACTAAGAAGCAAATTATTAAGAACTACCTTTTACATTAGCACTCAGATTGGCAAACTTGAAAAACATTCAATGAAGTTCTATCGTTAAACTTTAAGAACTCTAAAGAAGAAACTAAGAAGAAATATCTGAAGAAACTATTTTTAAGTAGATAGTCTTAAAACATAACTATTCCTAAAGAGTTCTATTTTTTAAATCTCTTATTTCATTTACATTTAATTTACTTACAAAAATTTTCATCATACTAAGTTTTTTCTCTTGCTAACAAATCTTGCAACTGATACAAGATCTTATTTGACTTCCAGTAAACCTGGGTACAATAAAAATATTATACTTAATGTGGATGGCTCCAAAGACATATCTGTATTAACTAAACCACAAAATTTAACTTAAATGTCAAAAATTAACTTAATACTGAATATTTCCCAGTTCATGTAAACCTGAAATTTCTTTGGTTTAGTTTCTTTTACATTTCTGACAATTTATGTAAGTGTTTAATTCCCTTTAAGCCACTTAAATAGAGTTCATTTACAAATTAACTTTGTTAATTAGGTCTGGAGGTAGAGACATATCATACCTACAAGGTACATACAGACATATAGACAGACACAACTAGAGATCTCATAGCTTCACACTAAAACCTACTCATGAATCAAGTATTACAATACAAAACTCACCAGTTTATAACTAACAGTCGGAACAAATTAAGTTTAACCCACGCCACACCCCTCATTTTTCCTCTTAGTCTCAGGAACTGGAGATGGTCCAGATAAGGTAGAAATTCCTGAGAGCCCTAGTAGAACATTCACATCTCAAGGCACAGGGAGAGAAAAGCAAGTTCCTCCTAGAAGAACTTGCTCCGTTAGAGTCAGAATTCTGAAAAGATGTTTTATCAAGCTGGCAAAACCAGTTCTGGATTGTCACATGAACCTCATCTTGGGCATCTTTCTCTAGAGTCTAAAGAATATTGTGGTCACACAGTGTGTCTGTCTGTCTAACTGTCTGTGTCTCACACACACACACACACACACACACAAAGCCAAACCAGTTCCAAAGGCTCAAAGCCAAACCAGTTCCAAAAGCCTCACTTTGATACAACAGCATAAAAGCCTATATATAAAGAATTTCATGCCACTTTCCTTCCCTTTTACCAAACAGATTTACTTGGTGGTCCCTACTTGGCAGCCAAAATTGTTACCAAACTTAACGTGTATCCCCTTGCCCAATGAGCAGAGCAGCAAAGCCAATCTACTGACACCAGGTTGAGGTGAAGGAAAGTCCAGGGTTTACTGCAGGGAGGCCAGCAAGGAAGTGGGAGACAAGCCTCAGATCCACTCCACTTGGTCTTTGAGTGAGGGATTTTTATAAAGAGGAATTACAAAGAGGCTGGGATTAATCATCATCTTGTGACATTTCCATGACATTTCTTAATTGGGGTTTTAGGAGTCAGGATGTCTCTGGTTTAGTTTCTGGCTAAAAGGTCCATTGCAGGGTGGTGGGGGGTCCTTTTAACTTACCTTGCACTGGAGAAACAACCTGAGCTTGTACATTAATGATGGTATCTCTAATAGATATTTTAGTACATTAACAATGTTATGGGTAACAGCAATTTCATCTGACTCTGGTTGTTAAGTGTTCAGCTAGCACAGGATTGAAGCCAGCGGACAAGAAATGTAATAAAGTCTTGGATAGACGCATTAATCATAAACTCGGCAAGGAAACTCTGGTTTTAAAAAGACTTGGTTTCAATAGGATGGGAGGCCAGAAGGGCTTGGGGGGTTCTGGCACGGTGAAGCCACGAGGATCTCCAGGCCGCCTCTCCTCCAAACCACCCCTCTTCAACACCACCACCAATCCAGGAACGGGAGCTCTCCCCAGCATCTCTGAAAGGGGCTAGGAATCCCAAAGGCCCCAAGTAGCCCTGGGGAGAGGCGGGCTGAGGTGCAGCACAGGGAACAAAGGCCCACAGAGGGGTCCTGGAGAGCACGGCTCCCCAGGGACTCCGGAGAGGGCGGCCCCCTCCACCTCAGCTCCTCCCTTTCCTCCCCGCTTCTACCCAGAGGCCCGGCGCGCAGCCCAAGCTGCGCCAACTTCGCCAACAGTCCCCAAGTTGCCGGGGGCGCAGGGGTGGGAGCTGGGTGGGAGCTCGGTGGAGTGAGGAAGAAAAAGAGGAGGAAGGCTCCCTGGGCGCCTTGGACGAGGTTCAGGAATCCGCCGCCGCCGCTGCCGGCCGCTTGCTGACTCCGGCCGAACAGGGAGGGCGCCAGGCAGGACCGCTCGGTCGCTGCGCAGCACGGCGCCCGCCTGGCGCCGCTTCCCGCCCGGTGTGCGAACCGGCCGGGCCCGCGCCTCCTTCCCTCTCCGCCGCCGCCCTCGCGGGGCGCGCAGAACCGGCACGGCCAGGGAGCTGGCGCCCGGGAGACGATTCTGCCGCGTTCTGCCGAGAGAAAGGCAAAGTTGCGGGCGGATGCTGCCGGCGCCAGACCCCAGCCTCGGAGAGTCGGATCCGCCCCCGCTGGAGGAGGCTCGCTGGCGGGGTAAGTAGGGCGCCAGCATCCCGGAACCGCCTCCGGGCCCCGGGGAGGCAGCCCAGCAGTGCGCCCCCCCCCCAATCTCTGATCGGGCGCGCGCGCCAAACTTTGGAGGAAGAGGGGACGAAACGAAGGGTGGGAGAGGGAGTTTCCGACTCGGGAACTCTCCATGCAGGCATCTACGCCACCAGTCCCACTGCACCCAGATTCACAACTGCCAGGTACGCACAGTTCATCACCCCTCGAGCCACAGACACTACGCGCGCCCGCCACGCCAAGCAGCACACGCCGCAGACCGAAATGTACAATTCCGGGAGTGCGGGCGTTTGGGTCTTTGGACCAAGCATGTCTTCCTGCCCTCACATAAATTCACTGTCTTTGTCTGCTGCCCCTGCAGCCCCCCTAGTGAGGAGCCCCCAAAGCGAGACGGGCAGGGGAGTGGCTGTCTTGTCTTTGAAATGTCGTGGCCGGGACCTCGAGGCCGAGAACTGGGGAAGGGAAATCAGACATTGCAGTTGGCTCTCAGGGTTCATCAGGAGCGAGTTTGGTGTGGAAACTTGGTGTCTGACTGATGTGTCTGGGTGTGCGCAGCCCTTCCGGAGGCAAGGCCGGGAGAGAGGAGGGAGTGATTCATAAATTCAGCCCCGGCGCGTTAGGGTCTGTGAGCAGAGTAGGAAAGGCTGGCAGGCGGTGCTGCGCTGGACAGCTGGGCGGTAGCAGTGACAGGGCCTGCGAGGGAAGCACAGACCCTTCCCCCTAGCGGATGTGCTTCCTCAGAGGGACTTCCAGGAGACGGGCCAGCCAGCCAGCCAGCCGAGGAGATTCCAGCCCTGGGTGTGTATATGTAAAACGTGGTGGGGGGTGTTTAGGACTCCAAGGTCCTGAAGAAAGCAGGGTGGTCTTGAAGCCTTATTTATTTTCATTGCACCTGAAGTTGTGTCTGTTTTCGGATGCCCTGGTGTCTTGGGGCTCCTGGATGTTTCAAGGGTTGTCCTGGATCTAGAACAGTGCATAACACATAGTGGGTAGTCAGTAAATAGTTGTTTGATATATAATGACACCAGTAATTTATATTTGTTAAGGTCACTCTGTGAGCCAAGCCAGGCCGTCTCAGCTGGGTTGGAATTGGTCTTTCTGCAGAGGAGGGAGCCCTGAGGGGTTCCAGGGAGCCCTGCCTGATCTGTTTGGCTCAAGCAGCATGTTCCACTGTGCCCTGTGGGCTGGCACTGGGGACTTGAGTCCTATCACTGGCCTCTGCTCCCTAAGAAGGACAGCAGGGAGGTCTCCATTTCTGCCTCTGGCTAAGCTCGGGGTGTTTCTTCCTGGCTCCTATGGCCTGGCTGCAGATGGGTCTCATGAAGGGTCTAAGATCTGTGTCCTCCAGCAGTGCTTGGCTCTGTGGTGGAGCAGGTGGAGGGGCAGTTACAGTCCCTATACTGAGCATTGGGTGGGTTCCTCTTGTGCCAGCTGGCATGAGCTTCCCAGAGGAGTGGAAACATCTCATGTTCCTGGAACTGGGATTGCAAGCAATCTTGGGAATGATTCCCTACTGGCGTGGGATTGGGAACATGCAAGGATGTGGGAGTGGCCTGCCCATGTAATCACAAAGAAGTGTGTCATTCCCCACCCCTGCCCCTTTGTGACTGGGTTTGGTGTGCATGTCAAGCTTCTAAGTGGTCTTAATGCTGAAATTAGCAAGGTATGTGGGCAGCACTCAGAATTGTGGCCCCAGATGAGAGAGAGGGGGTGATCTGGGCTTGGCCACCCCCAATTTCAGCCAGTCCCTTCCCAATATCACCTTTCCACATTAATTATGTCTTCTGTGAATCAAGAGCTCTCCATTCCCTATGAAGTTATTAGCATTTTATCACCATTTTACAGATTAGGAAACTAAGGGTCAGAAAAGTTAAGTAACTTTTTGGAGGTCACACAGCTAGTGAGAGACAAAGCCAAGATCTGAACCTAGACAGTGTGACTCGAATCCATGCTGTCTTCACCATGCCCGGCTGTCTCTAAGGTCCCTAACTGGCTCTCCATAGCAACAAGGAAGCAACACTGATGCACTTACTGGGCCCTGGGGCCCCTGACTGCAGTCCTCTTTTTACACACACTCTGCCCAGCCTAGGTTACACCATGGGTCATGGAAATCAAAGGCTGAGTGGCACCAGGCTAGACCCTTCCATGTGGATTTGGAGTCAGGAAACTATGGGGATTTGGGAGTGCCTACAGGGAAATACTGCAGTAATTCAGTGAGAGATAATTCACTGCTTATCTGAGAAGTGGGGACAAAGCTACCACTCATGACCATACAAGTCACAAGTTTCCATTTGGGAGAAATTGCTAGGTAAACATCCTCAAATGGATTACTCTATTCCTTTCCCATTTTGGCCCTTGCCAGGGTAGAAATTATTACACAGGGAAATCAGCCCTCACCTGCCACTTCCTGCCATTGCTTACCTGGTGAATATAAAAGGGCATGTCATGTCATGCCCCCCCCCCCCGCCCACCCTCACCACATGCCCTGGAAAGCTGGACTCCATGGCAGTGTCTGGTCTTCAGGAGAGATGGATGGGGCAGAGCCCGGGCAGCCAGAGGGAGTGATAACCACACGGCTCACCTAATCCCCAGCTTATGCTTCCTCACACAGACCCCACAGAGGGACAGTGGTTCTCGTTCCTCCTTTACAGATGAGGAAATGAGGCTCAGAGAGGTTCGGTGACTGCCCAAGGTCACGAAGCTAAGGAGTAAGTACAGGCTATGCTGCCTTCAGGACTTTCTGCAGGCACTTATGGATAGCTGTGTTTTCTGTCTGGTTGGTATGCTATCTCCCCCCACTCCAGGGCTGAAAAGGGGTCACCTCTGTTAGGACAGGGTCCTCACTGCTCTGCCTACCCCCCTCTCTGCCCCAGGAGCCTCTGATATAGGTGTCTGTAGTACGGGGAAAGCTGGCGACTTTAACAAGGAGCAGAGGATGAGCACTGCCCAGGTGGCCCCTACCCACCTTCCACAGCAAGCCCACCTGAGTGAGTTCTAAGAGGCTTCACAGCGCTGAGCTGCAAAGATATTGGAGCCCTCTCCCCAATTCATTGCAGAGTGGACTTACTGTCCAGGATGGAAGTTGGGAGACTGGGTGTGGGGAAAGGCTGCCCCATTTGAGACACGGGGGCTATTCATCTTTGTGACTCTGGCTCCATCCTAGCCTCTAACACATGGAGGTACTTGGGAACATTGTCAGATGACAGGCGAAGCCCAGGGAGGGGGCTGTGAGCGCCTCTGCTGGGAAATAGTAAAGCAGGGAACCCAAGGGAATCTTAGCTGAGAGGAAACAGAGAGGCCTTTGCCCTTCATGAAGTCACACAGGAGGAAAAGAAAATAGCTCTCCTTTTCATTCCTTAAACAGAAATACTTATCACCTTTTCTCTGATGCTTAAATAGATGGTTCTGCTTGTCCTGCCTTGAACATATCAATTCCACATCTGGGTTTGGGGTGGCTGGACAGTTTGCTCTGTGCTTGAAGGTCTCAGCCTTCGTCTTCATCAACCCAAATTTGACTGGTTGCTCAGGCATACCCAGCACATCCCTGCCTCTGCAAGCTCAGGAGGAGAGGCAGGCAGGCCATGAGAGCCCCTGACCACTAGTAACTTCACATCTCCACCCGCCCATCCCTCCCTCTCAATGCCTCTCCCCTCCCCCCATGTCTACCCCCAGCCTCACAAAAATGGCTGTGTGCTGAGGAACCATGGGTTTTTCTGGCCTCTGGGAAATTTATCACTGGGATTCCAGAGGCCTCTCTGAAAAGGATTTGGAGGGAAAGTGTGGAAAAGAAATAAGCCAGTTCCTAGCTCAACCTCTCCTGAATGCCTCAAGTAAACAGCCAGCCCAGCCAGGGCAGCTCTTTTGGCCTCCGTGCTTACACCTGGCCCACTGGCTGCCTTTACCAGGTCCCTCCTTCCTGCCTCCTCCCCGCCTCCTCCCAGTCCAGCCTCCTTGACTTTGGGAGCCTCAAAAGTCAGGGAACACACCCACGGATGGCCTGTCCTTGTGCTGCAGGACACTGGGAAGCTGGCACACTGGAGGCTGGAGACAAGAGGAGCATGTGGGAGAAAAGCCCACCAGGGGTGGGAGCCCAGCCCTGCTCCATCTGAGTAAGTCTCCCAGCCTCGGCCCTGCTGAGCGGGGCAGAGTGGTCTTTCTGTTAGTGGGTTTGACTTTGATAATGGAGAATGATGGGGCTTCTTCCAGTTTTGCAGCATCCAGGGAAGCTTTGCATTTTAAACATCAGTTTAGAGTAGATGGATCAAAGCCTGTCCCAACTCTCCAAGGTGGGTTCACATGTGAAGAAACCCTTAAAACCTCATTTACACGGTAGGGCTTCCCGGACTAACAAGAATGTCAAGGTTCTTTGCCTTTGACTGGAGTCCTATCAGCTTGGGCCCTATCCGCTTAGCGTGCTGATGGTTTGAGTTTACACCAATGTTTTCAAGAAGCTCAAGCACTGATAGAAGTTACTGTGTCTGTGAGGTAGGAAGTAAACTCATGATAACTTAGTAACTTCATTTTATTCGGTGGGCCCGCTCTAAAACCCAGCACCCAGTGAGAAGGGGAGAACCAGGGTGCTAGAGTAGGGGGCAGTTCCCAAATGGGGTTGGCACCTGAGGGCCACACCTCAGCCCCAAGGGGCCTTCCCATCACATGTGGCTATGCTGAGCTCAGTCAGTAAACTGAAACCCCTGGGATCTGGGGAGCGGGGACTGCCATGGGGCTCTGGGCAGGAGCCCCTCTGCCCTGCTGCTGCCAGGCTGCAGAGAGGGAAGTTGAGGGGTGAGCCCCAAAGCTTGCAGCCTTCATGGGAGAGAGGCTGCACACCCACGTACTCACAGATTATCACACATCATCATGGGTGGAAATACACATACACACACACACACTCAGATAGGCCCCCCTATTTATTTCAGTAAATAGCCGCACATGTTATACATTGAAACATTTGTAGGTACAAGTGTATAGACACACAAACACAGATACACAAATACAAGGATGCACTCATTCCAAAAGGCAAATTATGCAATGGTTAACAGCATATATTCTGCTTAGTACCTGTGTGACCTTGGGCAAGTTACTTAACCTTTCTGGGCCCTAGCTGCCTAATCACCAAGAAGGCGATGGTAATGGGCCATAGGTAACAGAGCTATAAGTGAATTAGTATCTGTGAGGAGTTTGGAAATATGCCTGTACATAGCTCGGTATGCATTTTTAACTATTGTTTACCACACACTGTCTGCCCCACAGATTCAGGCCCAAGTGCACAAGACTTCCCAGAGAGGTGCTCACAAACTTGTCAGCAAATGGAATCAATCCCTTTGTACTTTCTGAGCCCTGATTCTCAGGATGTGTGGCATTCACTGTACCAGACTTGAATTAGAATTTATTATAAAGATCATTTCATCTTTTCTAAGGAAGCTCATTATTTTAAAACAGTGTGGGCACTAAATCTCCAAAGGGTGTGATTCCTTTACCAGCAGCAGTTTTCAAACTAGGTTCCAGGCAGCGCCAGAGTTCAGCCGAGGCCCCTTAGAGGCCTGGTGGGAGGGGGTTGCAGGCCTCTCTCCCAGTTATCTGTTCTACATATTAGGCTTCCAAGGAAAGTTCTGGTTCATAAGAAGGCTCCATAGTCTAGACAGCTGAAAGCCCCCCTCGATGGGCAGACCCACTTCCTATCCTGTGCACGCCTGTCCACACATGCCATCGATGCCCGTGCGGGCCTATGCAGCTACCTGAGACTTGGCCCAGGGCCTCTCCCACTTTCTTCCCCACTTCCCTCCTCTCTCCTCCTCTCCAGCTGCTTCACCATCTGCAGGATTCTGGAAAGTGCTAGCATGTCTGAGCCAAAGCAGCACTATCTGAGGAAATATTCTGAAAACAAACTGGGCCACCCCCCTGCCTGAGACTGCACTGATTTCCCAGCAAAGAATTTCACAACTCTGGGCACACAGGTGGGGCTACAGGCCCCTGGCTCTCCTCTGGAGAAGGCCTGGGGCCTGTCTCTGCAGAGTGAGGACAGACATGCCTGAAGAGGCCCGATCTGCAAACCTAGAACTTGTGAGTCAGAAACGGAAGTCCTTACAGAGTGAAGAACCAAAACCCCTGGCCACAGAGGTCAGGCACCCTGTCTTCCTCTTATTCTGAGAGATGCTATTTTTCTTTCAGTTTTCTTCCTCCTTTTGCATCTGGTGCAGGTGCCTCAGGACAAGGACACCGGAAATATTAGTGCTAACAGCCAGCATGCACAGCCCTAGGCTGAGCACCTTCTGGGCCCGCAGTCACCAAGTTCTCATAGAAAGCTCAGGAGGTAGGTACCACTGCAATCACCGCTGGACAGATAGGCAAACAGAACGAGACAGGAGGAATAAGTTCCCGGCACCCCACTGCTGGTGAGTGCAGCGCTGGGTCTAAGCCCTGCAGCCCGGCTCCACAGTGAGCACTCCTGACCCTGCGTGTGTCCGTCCTGCTGCGTCCACAGCCCGAGAGGCGGACTGGCACCCTAGGACAGTCATTTCATAACTGCGGCTGGGGTAAATCGCTCGTGTCTGGCTGGGAAGGTCTGGGGAGGCCGGCAAGCTCTGCAAGTAAAGTCTGAGCCTTGGCCTTCCCTCAGGGATGCCTGGGCAGGGCATCACGACATACAACAGCCTCTTTTGCAAGGCCAGCCATCTGCTGACTGCTGCTTCCCTGGGCAATGACTGGTCTCAGGAAGTGACATAGATGGCAACAGAAGGGATTTAAATTATTAACAAGGAGGAACTGACAGATCAGGGACCCTGTCTGCCAGAAAGCCATTCCAGTAAGACAGAAACCCCACCCTAGAGTAAGCGCTGAGCTGCTGAGGACGCTGAATGGCTTCCTTGGTCCCTGTGATCCCCCAGGGAGTGCTATACCCCAGCCTCTTTCACCAGCCCCTGTACTCAGTGTTCCAGGTTACAAACTGTCCTCTTTCCAGATGCACATGTCCTTTTCTCTGCAGCCTTTCCAGCTGCCAAGAATACTCTCTCCTTCCTTTTCTTGTGGCCAGCTCCCTTCATCTTCAGGCCTCAGCTTGAATGTCTGCTTCTAGAAGCTTCGGTCAGTGGCCTTCCCTACAGATGTCCCCATCCTCACACATTGCCCCCTGTGTTGTCCTGGCTGCTTTCATGGTCTGTCATCTCTACTGGGTAGTGAAGTCTGCAAGCAGGACAGAACATGCCTTGTTCTCCTTGTGTCTCCAAGTGCTTAGCAAAGCTGCAAATGTGCAGTGAGTGCCCATGCCTGATTGCAGAACCATGAGTGGTGAGTGTGGCATTGGGCCCCAAGAAGGAGCAGGGGTGGGACAGTGCTCAACCTCCCAGGATAGGGTGCTCCTGTTAGGGAGTGATCTGTGTCTGCGTAGAGGTGGTGGCAGTTGTGGTGAGTGGGAGGGGGGAGCTGATGTGGACCAGAGGCCCTGGTAGAGTGGGACCCTGGGCAGATGGCCTCTTGTAGTCACCACCCTGTGGATAGGCCTGAAACCCTCGGAGAGGCCCTTTTAAATTAGGTGGGCTGGTGGATGATTGTACTATGTGCCTCGCTACTCAGCAAATGGCTCTCAGTCCTGTCCCGTTTGTGGACGGACATCCATTCATCCTCTCCAAGCTTCAGCCCCCAACATCCAAGCAATGGAAGGCCCCCATGCCTGAGTCCCTTCCCCTCCTGAGGATGGTTCCAGCTATAGCCCTCAAACTGTCCTTGTAGAAGTAGTGGGGCCCTAAGTACTAGGTTCTCCTCCACGCCACCCGGGGAGCATACATTAGGTGCTCCAGCCAGGGCATCACCTGTCCAGGTGCCTGCTCATGCCTGACACTATACCAGGTGGGCTGGGAGTATCAGAAGACACCTCCAGGCTAAAAGAGGAGAGGACACTTGGACCAAATAACCGTCTTCGAGTCCAACTGTGATGTGCCCACAAAGGTGGATGTGAGAGAGGACTTGGGGGAGGCTTCATGGAAGAGGCAGGCATTCCAGTGCAAGAAGGAAACCTGGGCAAAAGCATGGGGATGAGAAAGTTCAGACTGAATGCGGAAGATGGTGAGGAGTCCAGTTGGACTGAACTGCAGTTTGTAGGATGCACAAAGAAGACAGAGAAAAAGGTAAGGCAGATGGAGTTGTGGTTATATATGCAAGCTCTAGAGCTAGGCTGCCTGCATGGGGAATCTTGCTTCCCATTTACTGGCTGTGTGACCATGGCCAAGTTGCTTAACCTCTCTGTGCCACAGCTGTCTCATCTATAAAATGGAGATACTAACAGTACCCACCACATGGGGGTGATATAAGAAAATGTGTTTCTATACAATTGTTTAGAGCAGTGCCTGGCACACAGTGAACATCAAAAAGAGTGAAATATTATCCTTTTTTTTTTTAAGCAGCTAAGAAAGTAAATTGAGGTCAGATCATAGAGGTCCTTTGATATCATACTTTCCATTTGCTAAACACCTGCTGTGTGCCAAGTTCTTTACAGACATTCTCACTAAGGCCTGTACAACCTAGCAAGGTTGTTAGCAATGTCTCCATTTTATAGATGAGGAAACTGAAGCTTAGAGAGGCAGAGTTACCTGCCCAAGGTCACTCAGCCAGGAGGAGGCAGAGGCAGTAATAAAACACAGGTCTGTCTGGCACTTAGGTCTTTCTTCAACATGGAGATTGGAGAGATGTGACAGAGGCAGCATGGGGACATCCCCTGGGCTGGGGTCACATCCAGGGGCAGAGCATGGATCCTGTAGCCATGGGTCCCTGGACAGGGAGAATAGGAGGTGACAAGGGGAAGGAGGGATACAGGCAAGCCTGGAAGGCAAGAGGATGGATGGGGAGGCCCTGAGGCCACAGCACACAGCTCACCATTCACAGCCCAAGGGCAAGCCGTTGAGTCATTTTGGGAAAACATGACATCACTGAGTCTTGCTGTCTGCTGCCCACCTGCCAGCCTGTCCTCTGTGGTTCTCCTCATGCTCAAAGTCCTGCAAGGTGACCCTCACACTCCAGGCAGCAGGGCCAGGTCACCTCCCCAACCTCTGTCTCTTACCATCCCACTGCTCCTCTCCCTGCCTGGTGCCCCCACTTAGAAACCCAGATGAGGCAGGAGCTTCTGCAAGTGATGATGGGCATACTGAGCTTCCAAAAGGGCCTCCATGCCAGATCTGTGATTGGAATTCTGGGTGGGAAGGGGACAGCTGTATGAGTTTTTAGAACTGTTTTTCCTTTAAGAATGGTGCCTGATACTCTATTGCAATTGCTTTTTAAAAGTAAAGCCCGGTTGAGCTGTGTGCCCACAACTGTGTCAGATCCCCGGCAGCCTCTGCCTATCCTAGAAGGTACAGTTGAATATCGGAGAGCTCTTTAAGTACTAGGCATCCTCAGGCTGAGTGATTTATTTGTGTCAATCTGACTGCAGGAGGTAGCCCCCATTTTACAGATGCTGTCACTGAGGTCCAGAGAGGTTAGGTGACTCGTCCAAGGTCACACAGCCAGAATTCAATCCCTTGGCTGTCCAACTCCAGATGCTCTTAGCCACTCCACCATCCAGCCTCAAATAAAGTCACCAGAGAATCATTGCAGGTGGGATGCACTGAACCTATACCAAATGGTACGGTGTAGACAGGGAGTGCCAGGAGAATTTGCATCTCAGAGTGTGGGTCACTCCTGAAAACTTATTGGAGATTATGGATCTATTTAGGAGGTAATAGAAAGTGCCCAGGTTCCTTGCTGAGCACACCCTGCTGACGTGGCTATTTGGGGGAAGACTGTTCCCTCTGAAAGGAGCACCAGGACTCAGAGTTTGCCTGTCCTCGTTTTGGTGGGTCAGACCTAGAAAAGGAGTATGAGTCAAGCAAGAAGCAAGTGCCAGCTTCCTCAGCCCAGTCTGCGTGAGGGTGCAGATGCCAGGCTGCTGCTGCCACTCACAGTGCCCTTCCAGCTGAAGGAGGGGCCAGTGGCTGGCCCTGCGCTCAGGGGTGCCCTCTCACCCTCGCACGGCCTAGCAAGGGAGGCACCGTTACCCCCATTTAACAGATGAGGACACTGAGGCTTAGAGAGGTTTTTCTGGCTCATCGGAACTCCCTTGGCTGGAAAAGGGAGGAACTGAAACTCAAGTCTTTTTTCTGCCAAGAGAGAGACAGACATAAGGAGGGAGGAGTTAGCCTGCCCTCTGACACTGAGCCGAGCAGGCTGGCTGTTCTCAGGCTTGCATTTCTGATTCATTCTGCCATCACCGGCCCGTGCATTACAGGGCGAATAACCTCTGGGGTGAGAAAAGCTCTGATTTCCCTTGGGCCATGAGTCATCATCTTTCCAGGGACACTTTTGAAGGCAGAGAGGCCCTCCCCAGGCTTTGGGGCGCAGGTCCCTTCTCTGCCTGAGTGCCAGCCCCCAACCCTGGCCCTGCAGTGCCTGTTTGTGGAAGAGCCAGGAAACAAAGGGCCTCCACAAGAGGCCTGGCCTTAGTGATTACCAGCATGTGACACGCAGCCTTGCTCTCAACAGCTAGGGGCCAGACTCCCATAGGTCTGTGGGGTCTGCAGCCTTCAGGGGTCCCTTGTCCCCTCAAATGCTCAAGGCCCATGGGGTTAGCACAAGTCCACTTGCTTGCCCCAAGGGTATCTGGGAATCCCCTAGGACTCCACCATCTGCAGGGCAGCTCCTCCTGACACTCCTCCCCACCCCCACCCCCAAGGAGGGAGGGGACCCAAAACAGTTACTGCCCTACTCATCAGTCTCTGACTACAGTAATAATTTCCGGAGAGTTGTCATTTTTCTCACAGAGAAACCAGACTGTTAAATTCCACTTGTGGGGCAGTTTTGCTTCTCAATGCCCCCAGATTTTCCTTCCTGGGACAGGATTTTGGCTTTGCCTCTACTTAAGTTCAAAGACCTGTTAAAATGGACTTTTCCAAAATGAGAGTCTCACCTCAAAAGAACTTTGCCTCTACCTCTGCAGGCAGAAAACTGGTACCTGCTTTTATCTTATTTTTAGTTTCATTAAATTTTATAAAATGAGTAATCCATGCCAATGGCATAAAATTGGAAAGGTACAAAAGACACATGGTGAGATCTCTTTACCACGCCTGACCGACACTGGGGCTCTCCACAAAGGCAACCAGCATTATCAATTTCTTGTGTGTAAGCTGCTTTTGAATTACCCAGTTTTAAAGCAGTTAAGATCGTACTTTATTGGGCTTCCCAGTCCACCACTCATCAAACTGAGGCACAACACAAAAATCAGTGGCCCAGGAAGTAGCATGAGGCCGCCTGCAGAGTGCATCTCTGCCCAGGGCTGGCAGTGGGATCACTAGCTGTCATCAGTGCTAAGGGGCTGCTCCCTCCCAGGCTGCACTGGCGGCCCACGTCCAGCCCCCACCCCTCAGCAGGCACCTTGGATCCACTCACACATCCTCACTCCCTTCAGCTCTAGGGAGTCAGCCTCAGACTGTGCCCTCAACTTCCATGAGTGGCTCCTCCAGGCTCTAGGTAACCCTGTGCTCCCGGCTGCCCCTTCTCCACTTTACCTTCTTGTCTGGCTGGACAGGGGCCTGTAGCTGGGGCTTGTGGGGTCAGGGCCTGGTGATGGTGATCTGACCAGATATGGTGCCTCTTAGCCAGACTGAGTAGCCACACAGGTAGGGTCCACCCTTCTCCACTCCCATCCTCAGTGCAACCAGAGGCCTCCCTGCTCACCTCCCCTCCCCATCTCACCTCCTTTCAACCTCTCCTCCCTTTCTTTTCTTCATTCCTTCTTTCCCTACATATTCATCTGGTGCTGTTCAGCAAACATTAACTCAAATAGGAAGTGGAAAGTGGTAAGAATGGCGCAAGGCCGAGATGAATGCTGCTAGGAGAGTCCAGTCTTTGAGACTGTTCTTCAGCAGATCCTGCCCTTCACACCCTGGCCTTGTACCTCCTGCTGGGTGACCTTGGGCAGGTCACTTAGCTTCTCTGAACCTCCCTTTTTCATCTGGATAAGGAAGGAAAGGGCAGTGGTAAGGATCCAGAGGACTGGTGAGAACCTGGGGCTGCCAAAGGGCTTTCTAAAGAGAGGGGGACAGTTATGTGGGGTGGGAGGGGGCAGTCCTCTTCCTCTCAGGGATTGATTATGACTGTGGGGGGAGGGCTCTGGGGACAGACAGGGTTTGGGTTCAGCCTTAGGGCATGGATGGGGGAGGGGGGCCCCTTTGGGCACCTTGGGCCCAAAGCTACTGCTGCCTCTCCTGCCTTGGCAAATGCCTTCCCTTTTCTGTATTTCCACACTGAGGTGGACCCTTGGCTTTGTTTGTTTTTTTTTTTTAAGTAGTGACTTTATTTTTAAATAATGATAGATGTTTAGCATGCAAAATTCAAGTAAAATGGACGAAATCAGAGAAGAAAGCAACAAACCACCCCTCAGTCCCCCTACCCAGATGTCACCAGCTAGTTATCTGGTCCACATACCTCTCTAGGCACATAGACAAAGAAGGGGGACAGGGGAGGGACAGAATGTTTTATGAACATGGGGGAGATGCACACTTTAATTTGGCTTTAGGCCAGCATTGTAAAGAGGCTGTCAGCCCCCAGAGCAGCCCCTCTCATCTGTTCACCACCTACATGAGGGTCTGGAAGTGGGGCAAGGGAACTCCTATGCCAGAATCCTTCAAACTTCCCAATTCAGACAAATTACAAAGGGGGAGCTGGTTGAATTACAGATCTTCCTTGACTTATGATGAGGTTATATCCCAACAAATCCACCCTAAATTGAAAATGCATTTAACACACCTAACCTACTGAACATCATAGCTTAGCCTAGCCTAACTTAATCGTGCTCAGAACACTTACAGATGGACAAAAACATCTAACACAAGGCCTATTTTATAATAAAGCGTTGAACCTCTCATGTAACTTATTGAACGCTCTATTGAAAGTGAAAAACTATGGCTGGCTGGGTGCAGAATGGTTGTAAGTGTATCGGTTGTTTATCCCGCTGACTGCATGGCTGACTGGGAGCAGCAGCTGACGATTACTGCATCTCTCGAGCCCAGATTCCAAGTACGGTTTCTACTGAATGTGTATTGCTTTCGCACCATCTTCAGGTCAACCATCTTAAGTTGGGGCCTGTCTGTACTACATTCTGGCTCTAGAACAGTGGCTTTTAATCTTTATGGACCAAAACCTGAGACAGAGACAGTCACACATAACTGAAACAAAAGTCTTATGAAACTCATGTGTATCCTTATGGCATATCCTTCATACGCTCTGATATTTTCTGTCTATACAATTCTGTTCTATTAAAAAAACAAAAGCTTGTCCGACCTACCAAATTGATGGCACAGCCTGAAGTTTGAAACACGTGGTGAAAAATGGTGATTTCCAAACTTGAGCGCCCATCAAAATCACCTGCAGAGCTTATTAAATCACTTGCCAGGTCCACCCCCAGAGATTCCGATTGAGGAGATCTGGGGAGGGGCCCGAGAATGTGCATGTCTACCAAGTTCCAAGGTGCTGCTGCTGCTGTCCTGGGACCCCACTGTGAGATCCCACCCTCCTAGAGTATGTTTTAAGACAACACACTCCCTTGGCAGAGACTACCAGAGGATTTACTGTGTTCAACAGATGAGAATTGCTGATGGCTAGCAAAGAATGATAAGTCTCTGGCATTTTTGAGGATGCTGATCAGGCACTGTCTTTGGGATCTTAAACACTCACCTACCAAAATTCATCTCACTATTAGTATCAACTGCTGAATGTAGAAAAGGTCTGCTAAGCAAAGGGACATTTATGCCCAACCCTGTTTGAATTGCCTGCCTCTTAAATCCCAAGCCCACAGAACATAAAACCCTCCCAGCTCTTTTGAAAACACTGTTCTCTAGGCAATGAAAGGCACCATTTACTGTGCAGATTTCACCTTTCTGTTTTTCTAAAGGAAAGAAGGTAGGTCAAGCATGACCACCCCATAGGGAAAGCCCTCCCCCAGCTCCTGTTGGGGTCTGGTGGATTTCATTATCTGTCCCTGGACTCCCAGCTTTAATGGGAACCTCTTCCTGGCCTTGCAGCTGAGCCCCACATCAGCAGGGGCTTTCCAGACTGCTGACTTCTGAGACCAGCCTATGTTCCAGGATATCTCGGCTCCTCCAACCAGGGGACTCAGCCCCCACCCCTAATCCTCCCCCTTCTCCTTATAGCCTTAGGGCCCCTCCCCAAACTCACAGTCCTCCAGAAGCCAGCCCTCAGCTGGGAGCAGCTTCGTGAGGGAGAGAAGTGTTAAATGGGCACAGAGCCCCTCTGTTCTATTAACAATGGCCCGTTGATTACTGAATTCTGCCGGGTTGGCCCCCTTGACTGGACTTCGGAGAGAAGGAAGGACTCCAGCCCCCTAGGCAGCTACTCCTGGGTGTGAAGTTGATTCAGAGGCCAAGGCCTCTGCCCACAGAACCTCATTCTTCAGGTTCTGATGCAGCAGCAAGAAACCCTCTCACCCCTCCCAGCCCATCCCAGGGGTAGTTTGGGGCCCCAGGAGTGATTCACTGCAGTTTAATTCAACAAACATCTATTGAACAGCTCCTGGGCACTGAGGTTCAATGCTAAGTAGCTGTGGGAATAAGAATAACTGCTGACATGAATTCACTGCTTATTATAATCAACCCCACCCTGGCTGCCCAACAGAGTCACTAGGGAGCTTATAAAAATTCCAGTGCGTAGACACCCACCCGACTCCCTGCCCAATCTTCAGGAGTGAACCCTAGGCACTCTTTTGCAAAAGCTCTCAAACTTTCCCTTGCCCGGCTGGGATTAAGCATCACTGGTCTCCCATTGGTTAGACACTATGCTGAGCACTTAACTTGTAACATTCCATTTCATGGGGTCCATGATTGTGGAAGGCTGAATAATGACCCCCCTCAAAGATCTCCACATATGAATCCTCACACCTGTGGACACGTTATTTCACATAGTAAAAGGGACTTTGAGGTGTGGTTAAGGATTTTGAGATGGGGAGATTATCCTGGATTCTCCAAGTGGGCCCAATGTAATCATCAGGGTCCTTCTATGAGGGAGACTTGACTACAGAAGAGGAGTCCAAGTAATGTATTAGGAAAAATTCAGCCAGCCGTTGCTGACTTTGAGAATGGAGGAAGGGACCATGAGCCATGGAAAGCAGACAGCCTCTAGAAGCTGGAAAAGGCAAGGAAGAAAAGTTCTCCTAGAGACTCTAGAAGGAACCCAAGCTTGCTAATACCTTGATTTGAGGCCAGTGAAACTGATCTTGGACTGGACATTCAGAACTGTAAAATAATAAATATGTGCTGTTTTAAGCTACTGAGTTTGCGGTAATTTGTTAATACAGGGCTATTACTAACCCCATCTTATAGACGAGGCACAGAGAGGTGAGTCACTCACTTGGGGTCACACAGCTAGTGACTGGCAGAAGTGCAACAGGAAGAACTCAGGTGTGTCTGACCCCTTAGTCCATGTTCTCTCAACCTCAACGCATCGCCCCTACTTTGCGGCCATACAGACATGGGTTTAAGTACCAGCTCTGCTATGTTCTGTCCTTGTACCCTTTGCTAACAGTGGGCCCACTTGGCGAGAGGGGAGGCTGCAGGTGGGGAAGATGTGGGGGCCACTTGGGAAGCTAGGGTCAGCCAGGCTGTTCTCAGGTAGAACACCATGTATAAGAGTCTGAATTTGATTCTGGAGGAACAGAGCCTATAGGTTCCACCCCAGGTCGCCTCTGCTGCGTTTCACAATGCTGCCTCAGACTTTCAGGCCCACTCAGGCTCTGGGATCTGGCTCTATTGGAGCAACCATGCTCCTGTGCACAACTGCAGGGTTGGGGCAAGAAGCAAGGTGACATTCTACTTGTCACCTACAGCCAATGACAGCTGCTTATCTGGGATGGCCACTAAGCTCCCGTTTCCTGAGAAGCCAGCACCGGCCCAATGCCTCCAAAGCATGTTTCTTCAAAGACTCTCCAATAGCCTTGCATCTGGGGCCATGTTTGTCTCTGATAGAAGGAGCGTGAGATAGAAAGAGGTCCAGAGAGTTGTTCAGAGTCGTACAAGTTAGTACATGTCCTAGAAGACCAGTTCCTGGCCAGGACTCTGATCTGCCCACCACGTACAGCTCCTGCCTTTTGGCTAAATCTCCTGCTCAGTGCTAGAGAGCCGTGGTTGAATTTACGGGCCATGGAGACAGACTGCCTGGGTTCAAATCCCCACTCTTCCTTGTAACTGAGGGAAAGTTGTTTGTCCACTGCCTTAATCGGGGTGGTCAGTACGATCTATTTTTATCTACTTATTCCTCACAGGGTTGTTCTGAGGACTCAATATATTTATGTGTGAAGTGCTTGGAACAGTGCCCACTTCATTAGGAGTGTTAACTTCTGTTATTCTTCAGCTCCCCGAGGATGGAGACTGTCTCTCCCTCCCTCTACTCCCCTTGCCTCTTCCCATGCTTGGCCCAGAGCAAGGGCTCAGCAAATGAATTTACTGGCTGAATGTGAGCTTTATCAGCCAGAGGTTCACTAGGTACTTTCTCAATTACATTCACTTCTAAAATTTCCACCTTAGTTGCAAATTCTTCACCTCCTTCTCGCTTGGGAACCACAGAATTGCCATAAAGTGTCCTGAAGCTTGCTTTGCCCCTTGGTAGGTCCAGTGAGCAGTTCATAGATAACCTAGATGTGCTTGGGTCTCACATACCCTGAGTGACGGTGTTGCACAGTGTGGCTGCCAGGATCTCCTCTCTCCAAGGCCATGCCTGAACCACCTTCTGAGGCCCCCCTTGGATCTCTGGGCCCTGAGGCAGCACTGAGTCCTGTGTGGCCTCCCCACTCCTCTCCAAACTGGAGCTCACTGCTGGTCCTCCAGCTGATGAAGGGGTCAGATGTTGTGTCATCCCCTCCAGAATCCTTTCCCATCTTTATCTTTCCCCTGCTGTGGGGATAGGCTTCCTCATCATTTTACCTCCTCAAAAAGCCCCCAAGTTTGTCCTTACACTTGAAGAGACCCCAGGAGGGTGGCCAGTCCATGTGTCCCAAAAAGCCAGACTCAAGAGTTCCGGATTGGACTCTGCTCACTCACTCCTGCCCCAGGAAGGCCATTTCTGCTCAATCTTACCACCCACCTCCAGCTCCATTTTCCAAAGATCTCTTTAAAACTTGTTTGCTATCGTAGGGCCTCTTTTTTCTTTTCTAGTTAATTACTTTTTTGTTTGGAGGTACTGTAGATACCCGTGCAATTTTAAGAAATAATACAGGATCCCATGAACCCATTACCCAGTTTCCCCTGATGGTGCAAAACTCTAGTGCAGTATCACAACCAGTCAAGATACAGAACATTTCTATCACCATAAGGACTCCTCATGTTGCCATTTTATAGCTATGCCCACTTCCCTTCCACCCCCACCCCTTCTTTAGCTCCTGGCAATACTAACTTGTTCTTGTCTCTTACAATTTTGTCATTTTTAAAATGTTATATAAATGATACATGATGGAATACTACTCAGCCATAAAAAAGAATGAAACAATGCCATCTGCAGCAACACAGATGGACCTGGAGATTGTCATACTAAGTGAAGTAAGCCAGAAAGAGAAAAAAAATACCAAATGATATATATACCAAACATACCAAATTCCACTTATATGTGGAATCAAAAAAAAAAAATGATACACACGAACTTACTCACAAAATAGAAACAGACTCACAGATGGAGAAAACAAACGTATGGTTACCAGGGAGGAAAGGGAGTGGGGAGGGATAAATTGGGAGTTTGGGATTTGCAGTTACTATTAGATATAAAATAGATAAACAACAATGCCCTACTGTATAATACAGGGAGCTATATTCAATACCTTGTAATAGCTATAATGAAAAAGAATACGAAAATGAGTGTGTGTGTATATATATATATACACATATGTATAACTGAATCTCTACACGTACACCAGAAACTAACACAACATTGTAAATCAACTATACTTCAATTAAAAAAAATGTTATATATGGAATCACACAGTATGTCACCTTTAAAAACAATTTTTTTATTGAAGTATAATTGATTTACAATGTTTCAGGTATATAGCAAAGTGACTCAGTTATACATATACATACATATTCTTTTTCAGATTCATATGCTTTTTTTAGGCAACTGGCCTCAAACTTTCCCTGCTGTAACCCCCATCGCAGATTATGTTCACACTCAAGACACACTCCAATGGACTTGCCCCAATTTTCCCCAAACCCAGAAATCATTTTGTGGGGTAGCCCTAGGACTTAAAATTTTGGCTCTGATTCATAAAAACATATAAAGGCATGTGAGTAATCATATAAAATTAGCCATATGAAGACCTTTGCCAACTGTGCTGCAGAATGGATTGGTAGCAGTTCTGTGCAGTGTCCTAGATGCTCTAACTCCACCGCCACTCTCGTTCATGCAAGCACCAGCAAAGCGAGAAAGAGAAAGAGGGGAAAGAGAGGTGAAATCATAAGACCTTTGCATCTGTTGCAGTTCTTTTCAGAAGCAAATTTCTTTCTTGCAAATTTTGATGCTTTAACTATTCTTAGTAACTTCACTATTCATTGTCATCTGTGGTGTTCTGTTCAGTAAAGGGCTGTATGTGCTAAATGAAAGGCTTGGAGGAATAATGTACAAGGCATGTGTGCTTGAATGGAGGGGTGAGAACTGGAATTGGGGCTGGCATTGGGGGGTGATGTCAGATAGCAGAATGCCAAATGGGTGGTGATGAATTTTGTTTGGTAGCCAGTAAGGATCCTGTAAAGTTGGGAGGGCAGATTGGTTTTTATCTCACATGCCAACTCTAATGGATTGGCACTGCACTGAGAAGGCTAATGAGGCTACATTTAGTCCCAACTAAAAAGAGGATGATGATTGATTAGTGATGTCTGACCCAGGCACAGGACTACTGAGTGGTGGAATGTGTGCTATTTGCCATCCTGTGTTGAAGATTCTTGAGTGGGCTAAGCTATAAGAGTCAGAGTGATAAAGTTGGGCAGGACCATCACTGACCTGCATTGTAATTCAAGTTTTGTCACTATCCAGTTGTCTGCCTTGGTCAAGCACTTCCCTCCTCTGAGCCTGAACTGCTATAGATGAAAAACATGGAAGGGTAGATAAGAAAATTTCCAAGCCCTTTCCAGTCCTGCCATTCTGCAGTTTTAGGGCAAGAGCCATATTTTTTGCATGATTGGCGGGGTGATGTGTAGGACAGATTTCTCTTAGACCTCTCTAAAAGAAATGCCCTCCTCAGACTCACATAGTCAGAGGCAAGGACAACTGGAGTTGGAAAGCCACGCTGCTTTGTGTAAGGCTGTTGGCCTTAGCCACTGTGGACAACATGATTTTGTCCTGGGGGCAAAATCCACTGGCATTCAACTTGTCCTCGGCCTGACAGCTCTGAGGCCTGAAGCCCCCTGTTCATAACAGCCCGAGTGGAGACAGCTTTTCTGCAGGGTCCGTTGTCCTGCCCCAGCCCACAGCTCTTGTCCCTTTGCAGCCACACTCGTCAGCGAGAGCACTCAGCACTTCCTGGCCATGTGGGCCATATGGAATTTGTGGGCAGTTTTGGCCTGTGGGAAAGCTGGGGAGAGAGCATACTTAAGGGTTCTGCCTATGGTGTTTCTGGGTCTCTCTCTGGCTGCCCTGCTGCCTCAGGGCTACAGGTGACTGCAGTGCCTGGGATGGGGAAAGTCAGCAAGTTTACTCCCAGATGAGACTGAGAATGAGGAGGATGAGAGGCCCAGGGCCAAATGCTGTCCCTAAATGAGCCGTAGTGGCTCTGCCTGAGGGACATTTCCAGCTGTAGTCAGCCCAGTCACTGTTTCCTTTCTTCATCCTGGTATTTTTAGGGGACTCAGACCCCCTCCCACCCCCACCATTCCAGCACTCACCACCAATCACAAGCCACAGAATCTGCTGCATCTGTAAAGACAGGGCAAGCAGTTCCTCAGTAGGACCACTTACCACAACTTGGGCTTGGGTTAGAGTTCACTAGCATCTTCTCAATGAATTCCCTGTGACCACTGAGTGTACAACAGATGCTATAAGTGTCCCATTTACAGATGAGGAAACCACTCAGATTTAAGTTCCTTTCCTAGCGTCACAAGGCTTCAAAGTCAATACATAAAGGCAAGGAAGTCAAGCTGCATAGAGATTCACTTTTAACTTGTTCAGACTTCCAGAATGTCTGTGTTCTCTCTCTCTCTCTCTGTCTCCGTCCCTTTCTCTGTCTGTCTCTCTCCCCATCCCTCCCCACCTCCTCTATACACAAGCACACACATATATATAATCAATAGCGTATTAATCAAGCATCTTCTACGTGTCCAAGTATTCCACTAGCACTGGGGAAGAGGAACTACAGGAAACCACAGCTAAGTCTTCAAGACAGTGTATGAATCCATTCTTTCACTTCACAAATGTTATTGAGCCCTGCCATGTGCCAGGCATCTGCTGCCCAAGGAAGGAACCAGGGGTCCTCCAAAAGCCCTCTGTTCACCTCCCTCCCCACCTCCGCCCATATGCATCACTGTTTATGAATTCGTTTTTTTTATTGTGGAAATATATATACCATAAAATTGGCTTTTCTAACCATTTTTAAGTGTACAGTTCAGTAGCATTAAGTATATTCACGTTGTTGTACAACCTTCACCACCACTGATCTCTAGAATTTTTTCATTTTCCCAAACTGACATTCCATCCCCACTAAACACTAACTCCCCATTTCCCCTCCCCCCAGGCCCAGGCAACCACCCTTCCAGTCTTTGTCTCTCTGAATTTGGCTCCTCTAGATGCCACATGTAAGTGGCATCATACAGGATTTGGCCTATTGTGTCTGACTTATTTCACTTCATAAACTCACAGTCCTCAAGGCTCATCTAAGATGTGCTTGTCACAGGCACCACGCTGGCATCCTTAAAGTCCCACATGTCTATCCTTCCTCTTCTGCACTCTGGCCCCACTTGCTCAGGCGGCCTTCTCTCTCCTGGACCAGTACAGACGGGACGGCCTGGTCTCCTGGCCTCTGGGCCTGCCTTCTTCTGATGCATTTTCCACACCACTTCCAATCTTATACTTCTCTTTTTTGAGTTTCATGTTGGATTTTAAAACTTATTAAAGTGGTACTTGTGTATGGTTGTCAAAAATTCAAAGACTACGAAAGGGCATAAAGTAAAAAGAATGATCACTTAATACGCCGTTTTTGCAGCTGGGCATCAGCATTTTTAACCCTTGCATGGCTTGCATTCATTGTGCCCATGCAGTTCCTCAGCCAGCCCCGTCTGCTGAGACACTCAAGCTGCTGCTCACATGTTGGATTTTCAGGGCTGGGTGCACATCCTTGGCCATGATTGTTGGCCCACTTCCAGGTTAGTTCCAAGCAAGCCAGAGGACTCCTCCCAGGCGGCCCAGCTGCATGGTTAGGGGCATCCTGGACACCAGCCTCAGCTGCAGCTCCTGACTGGACAGGGGTAGCAGAGCCCAGAGTAGTGGGTCAGCTCCGACCTGGCCCAGGGCCCAGGGTTCAGCGTGAGAGGCACAGGAAGTACCTGTGCTGACAGGGAGGCCGGGGACTGTTCTCTAGGGCCCCATATCCATGCAGCTGTCAGCACTGGGGTTTGCACAGGATGTGTTTCTCACACAGCTGAGCAGGCCCTGATGAAGTGGCCGTGTCAGATGCGGGAGAGAGCGTGCTCCCCCACACGCCCGTACAGCAAGATGGGGCTGAGGATCAGCGGGGTCTGTCCCGGCCAGGGCTGGCTCCTTGAGTGTCTGTGGCAGCTCCAACCCTGCCAGGCTGGCCCTCAGCCCTGTGGTCCCCCTAGTGGCTCTGGCCCACAGCTTCTCACAAGTTCTTGGATGTCCACAGTCACTCAGGTGACACACACCTCCACCTTTGGCTGCATCTACTCTGTCTCTGTCTTGGCGGAAGTTGAAGTTTAACATGGTTTGTTCCTGAGAGAGGAAGCTAGAGCCCCGGGCTGTGAGGGGCTTGGGGAGGAATGATGGCCCCAGGCTGCACAGGAGAGCCTCCCTCGGCTAGGCCTTCAACCATTTCCTTGTCCTCTCATTCCTCCTCTTCTTCCTTTCCTCACTGGTTCGTCCAACAACCTCTGGGTATTTACTCTCCTATCTGATACTAAGCTCAAGATATTGGGGGGCCCTGGTCTTTCCCAAGCCAGCTCTGGATGTCCCAATGTGAAATAAGACCTCGCCTGGACAAGCCACTGGATGGACTCCTGCGTCCTCCAAGAAAAGATCATCTGCGAGCTTGTGTGCCCCTTCTCCCTGTCCTGCCCTCTGTCTCCACTCTAGGGGACCCAGAGACAACCCGCAGAAACCCTCCCAAGGTCTCCCCTCCCAGGTGTTTGGTGACACGGCACGGTTGGGACAGCCTCCCAGCCAAAGGCTGCGGCTTATGAGTCAGTTCAGAATTTTCCCACAATGGGCTTCACTGCCCCCATCTCTGCCCAGGGAGCCTCCTCCATCTCAGCTCTTGGCCTCTGTCAGCCCAGGCAGCTCCTCCTCCTGCCTGGTGGAAAGGCTGTGCGCAGGGAGGGCCTGCCACAGCTGAGGCCCCAATCCCTGCTGGGTTCCTGGCCCTGAGCAAGTGAGGGGAGTGGAGCTTTGCTGCCTGATGCAACGTCTGGCAGCGCCCATCCCTTATCAGGGCTCCATGCACAGCAGACTCCGGGACCCTGGCTCCCGTGGGGGAGGCAGGAGTGGGCTGCAGTCCATCTGGGGCCTCAGTGGAAGGCCTGGGGAAGCCAGGGGCCTGCCTGGGAGCCATCCAAGAAGAAAACTGTTCTCTCATGTGGGTGCCTTGCCAGGTCACGAGGGAGGCTTGAGCAGAAAGGTCCCCGAGCGGAGAGCAAGGTAGGGAAGCCATGCCTAGAGTTTAGAGCCTCAGATCACAGCCTGCTTCCTTTCCAATGCTCCCTCACTAGACTGCCTGGGATGCCTTCGCTGCTTTCTGCCCTCCCCATTATAAGCACAGAGCTGTAGAGGCTTGAACTGAAAGCCACAGGCCTAGTTTCTCTATCCTCAAAATAGCATCCCGGATTGATATAATTCAAGAGATCAACATATGTGAAGCCCCACGCGTGAAGTTTTGCCCACGGTACACACTCGTAGCACACACTTATAGTATATACCTACAGTATACACTCAACACATGCTTGTAGTACAAGCTCAGGGCAAATGCTCAGCACAAACTCTCAGCACAGGGTCACGGCGCACATGTGTGGTTCACTCAGGGAACCACGGCTTTTTCTTCTTTCTCTTTATATTGTCCATCAACTTAGAACAATTAAGCATCTCACACTGGGCTAAATGTTTTGGAAAAGGCATTCATCTCTTCCTTCTACAAGTATTCTGGTGCACCCACTCTGCCTGGTACGCATGGAGCAGGGCACTGAGGTTCTGGGGGCAAAAAGAACAAAGGTTTATCCAGTGTCACAGATGTCACAGGGGTTTCATTCGGAGGGGGTTTTCACCCTTGCTTCTTCCTTTTAGAGCAACACCGGGAAGGTTCTCAGAACCCTGTATTTGTGGCAGTCAGGGGGCTGGGACAGTGACTCAAAAATAGAAACAGTGCTGGAAGGGAGGGGAGAGGAAGGTTCAGGAGCTTTGTCATCGTCGCAACCAAACTTCTAAATCTTATCAAAGATACTAGACCCCGCAGAGAGAGGACAACGAAGATAACTCCCCCTGCCCCACAACTGCTTTTTCTCCCTCTCCCATGCACCAGATACTGCTCTTCACAGCAACTTCATGCAGTAGGAACTGCCCTTTCCATGTCACCAGTGAAGAAACTGAGGCCCAGAGAAGCTAAGTCACTTATGCAATGTTACACAGCATGGTAGACATGCAGGAGGACTAGAGCCCAGGACTTCTGGTCCCAGCTCCTTCTGCTTCCCTCACATCATAAAAGCAGGCAACTCTCAGCTGACCCAAGAGGGCAGATAGCCAAGATTTCAGCCCTTTGTGGTCAGAAGACTCAGTATTGGGTCTCACCCAATACTCCCAGCAGACAGGCAGCCTCGCACCCCCACCCCCAACAGGCTAACCTGGCTGCATAGGGAACGCAGCTCTGCCCAGGATTCTGCAAACTCATGCTGACAGCCTACCAGGCACCAGCTTCAATGGGTTGACTTACCAGTGATTTGCTGGGCAGCAGGTATGTGGCGGGTCCCATTTTAGATGCTGGTCTTCACTTCCAAGAGCTTGCAGTCTGGGAACGAGAGATAAACAGACCATTAGCTGGAAAAGTCCTACCATATGTGCTACAGTGTGTGTGTGCCAGGGAGCAGTCACTGTGGAGCATCAAGGGGCCTGAATGACCTGGATCAGGGAGGGGGGATCAGGCTGCTGCTGGAGGACCCGTGTGCAAATTATTTAACTTCTCACAATCCCAGTTTCTTCATCTGTAAAATGAAATGGGCTTTTGTGAGGATTTGATGAGGAAATGCAAATCAAGTGCTTAGCATGGCATCAGGCACAGAGCAGTAATTTTATAAATTTCACTAGATTTCATCTACCCATATCCTTCAAGCTGGCTCTTTCAACCAGAGTGTAAGCCCCTTGAAGGCATGGGCTGGGTCTGCTTGTTCACTGCTGTATCCCCATTGCCTAGACTGGCACATAGTAGGTGCTCAGGAAATATTTGTTTAATGAGTGCATGGGAAATGAATGGCCCAGAAGAATTTGGAAGAGCCAAGAATATTCCAGTTGACCTTGAACTGGCCTTGCAGCTCTCTTCCCTCCTGACTCCTCTCCACCTACTCACACTCATGAAGCACCCCAGCACTCTGCCAGGAAGAGCTGCCCGCTGCCCTACCACCACTCTGTCCTGCACAGCTGGGGACCTCCACTCCGGCTGCCAGGGTACACATCTGCCTTCTCACAAGTAGAAACCTGGCCTCACTGCTTTCCCTAGAGGATAGATTTTCTGGCTGTCCCTGAAGACACTTCCATTGTGTGACAAAGGTGCAGCCCTGGGACCCTCCTTCCTGCCCTCCCACTCCCCTGTCAACATCAGCTTAGAAGAAATCAATCTTTCCCAGAAAGAAGGATGGTCCTGGATGCCATGCATGAGATCCCAATAAGATTTTTCCATACTGGGAGCAGACTGTCTCCCATGGTTGAGGGTCCTTATGGAGATAAGGATAGACTTTTGGAAGAGGGGGTTGTGCTGGAATTTGGGGCTTGTGGTGCAGGGCAGGTATGTACGATGGTGAGGATAAATGAAAGAAATGGTGATTCAGGTTCCAATGGGCAATAGTGAATTTGCTCCAGCTTTTAAAAATATAGACACCTTCCACTGAGAGTCATTTATTCCTTTAACTATTTTGTCATTTAGCAATCATGCATGAGTGTCTCCTGTGTGCCTGGCCGAGTGCTAAGGGATTATGAGGGGCCCGGACAAACTCCCCGTCCTCCATGAAGGGATGATCAGCATCAAACAAGTCATTACAAGTGGGTCTGCTTTATGACAAAGTCTCAGGTGCTAGTAAGAGTCTCTGTAGTGTGGTGGGGCTGAGGGAGCCCTAACCTATCCCTGGGGAAGCTGCCTCACAAAACTGAGACCTCAAGGCCGAGGCCACGTGGAGGATTTTGTTAGAAATCATGTGCTACAGTGAAAACCTTTAATTAATTTTAAAAAATGTACACACCCACATGGTAAAAATTCTAATGGTGCACAATGTTATATAGAAAACTTAAGATTCAACCCAGCCTTCTCTCCTAACCTACTGTCCCTCTGTTACAAGGCCAATTGTACCTAGCATTTATATTTTTCTCTCCCTTAATTTTTTTTTTCAAATGGGAGCATACTACATCAGAGATACTCAACCTGGGATGACTTTGCATCTCCCCCCTGCTCAGGGTCCATCTGACAATGCCTAGAAACATTTCTGATTGTCACATCTGAGCAGAGGGGATGATACCGTTATCTAATGTGTAGGGGCCAAATCATGTGCTAGGGGCCAAGGATGCTGTTAAACATCCTACAATGCATAGGACAGCCCCCACAACAAAGAATTATCTGATCCAAAATAGTAGTGCTAAGATTAAGAAAACCTATCCTATATAAACACACTATATCTGCATCTTGCTTATATATTTATATATTATTATATATATAAAATTTTCATATACATAGTAGATTGTTCACATTAGCATTTGTAGATCCACCTCATTATTCTTTATGGCCTCATAATAATCCATTGCATGGATGCGCCATCATTTTTTTTAAGTGTTTGCAGTCTTTTGCTATTGCAAACATGCATACTGCAAGGAGGATTCTTTTCCATATACTTACCATTGAGTCATGTATGAGGTCAAAGGATAAATTGATGGAGGTGACAGGGGTGAATCAGAAGGCTCATTGCATTTTAAATGACCTGATTTCAACTCTCTGGGGCACAGTCCATTGGGGAGTGGGTCTGGGTGCTAAGCAGGCCTTGGGGTTCCCAAAAGTCTGGTGGAAGAGCTCCTCTTTGTTCTCATCTACAGACAAGGGTGTCCTGACTGCCCATCTCTCCACAGGACCAGGTGTCCCCCACCTGAACGACGAGCCAGGTCCTGAGTGATGCCCCCGAGCTGAGTGCCCACGACCCCACCCTTCCCCATGGAGAAAGGACTCACTATGCCTCAGGACTGCCGACACTTTCTGCACAGCCTGAGAATGAGGAGCAAATACGCCCTTTTCCTGGCTTTTGTGGTGGTGGTTTTTGTCTTCATTGAAAAGGAAAATAAAATCATATCAAGGTGAGGGATGCAAGCACAAGTCTTCCTTATCAAGGTGGGGGGAGTAGGGGCAGAGAGGTAGTTATAGGGCTCTCATATGTATATGGGAGTCTGTATGTATATGGACCTACAAAGGCAGTCCTTCAACCAGCAACTACCAGGCCCACAGGCTATAAGTCATGCCCACATCCTCATGACTGCACAGTAGTGAGACAGGCTCTGGACTCAAGCAGCCTGGGTTGGAACCCTGACTCTGGCCCTTCCCAGCTGTGAGAGCTTAAGACAAATTATTTCACTTTTCTGTCTTAAATTTCTCTTCTGTAAACTGTGGGGAATGATTGGGCTTGCCTTGATGTGAAGATTAAATGAGAAAATGTAAAAGCATTTAGCCCAGTGCTTGGCATGTAACTGGAGTCCAATACTTGCTGGCCATGGTTATTATTATTAACTTACTTCCTGACCTAGAATGATGCCTCACATTAACAGCACATCCCTCATATGAATCTGAAGTCATGGACGAGGGTGAGGCAGGGTCCTGGTACAGACCTGGTGGACAGAGCTGCCATGTGCAATTGCCCAGGTTGTGTATTGTTCAATTCCAGGGGTGTGCACTCACATGGGCTATGCTGGGAATACTGCCACCTAGAGTTGGCAGTGTACCACTGTATGCAGTGACCCTGCCAGTGGGCCTGAGCACAACCTCTGCAAGAAAGCATCAACCAAGATGGGTAGGTTAGGAACTGGGCTGCCCAGTAGGCATTATATGAGTGCCCTGCCTGGGTGTCTCAGCATGGACTGTTCCAGTTTGTGCCAACTGGGTCCTATTGCAAGTGCCTGCAACTCTCCACCTGAGGATATTCTCTCCACCCGCACACTGGCAAGCCAGAAGTCCTGGGGAATAAATGCCTCTGAAAGCAGCCCTCAGGCAAGGTCAGCTGGGAGCTTCATACCTCTTGGGTGAGAGACTCCTAAGGTGTGTTCTACCTACCCTGTAGCAGAGCCATTTGCCCCAGGGGTAGCCTGCTCACCCTTAGGGACTTCCTTTCCTCCCTGCCTCACATCCCTACCCTGCTAGCAGTTCTTCCTGTGATCGTGTCCCAAGTAAACTACTTACACTCAAATCCTTGTCTCAAAGTCAGCTTCCGGGTGATCAGCCAGGGATGCGCCTTCTGGTGGCACAGGGGATGGAGTCCCCGGTCAGTCACTGATCCCTTTGTCTTCACAGGGTTTCAGACAAGCTGAAGCAAATTCCCCAATCCCTGGTAGATGCCAACAGCACCGATCCAGCCCTGGTCTTGGCTGAGAACGCATCTCTCTTGTCCTTGAGTGAGCTGGATTCGGCCTTCACGCAACTACAGAGCCGCCTTCGAAACCTAAGTTTGCAGTTGGGCGTGGAGCCAGCAGAGCAGGCTGGGGAGGAGGAGGCGGAGCAGGAGGAGCCCCGCCCACCCGCCGAGGCCCCGCCCAGGCGCCACGTGCTCCTCATGGCCACTACCCGCACCGGCTCCTCGTTTGTAGGGGAATTCTTCAACCAGCAAGGCAACATCTTCTACCTCTTCGAGCCGCTGTGGCACATCGAGCGCACGGTGTCCTTCGAGCAGGGCGGCGCCAATGCCGCGGGCTCAGCTCTGGTCTACCGAGACGTGCTCAAGCAGCTCTTCCTGTGCGACCTGTACATCCTGGAGCATTTCATCACCCCGCTGCCCGAGGACCACCTGACCCAGTTCGTGTTCCGCCGGGGTTCCAGCCGCTCCCTCTGCGAGGACCCCGTCTGCACGCCCGTCGTCAAGAAGGTCTTCGAGAAGTACCCCTGCAAGAACCGCCGCTGTGGCCCCCTTAACATGACGCTGGCTGCCGAGGCCTGCCACCGCAAGGAGCACATGGCGGTCAAGGCCGTACGCATCCGACAGCTGGAGTTCCTGCAGCCACTGGCCGAGGACCCCCGGCTTGACTTGCGCGTCATCCAGCTGGTGCGTGACCCCCGCGCCGTGCTGGCCTCCCGCATGGTGGCCTTCGCCGACAAGTACGAGACCTGGAAGAAGTGGCTGGCCAAGGGACAGGACCAGCTGCGGGAGGAGGAAGTGCAGCGGCTGAGGGGCAACTGTGAGAGCATCCGCTTATCGGCCGAACTGGGCCTGAGGCAGCCGGCCTGGCTGCGGGGCCGCTACATGCTGGTGCGCTACGAGGACGTGGCCCTGAGGCCGCTGCAGAAGGCCCAGGAGATGTACCGCTTTGCCGGCATCCCCCTGACCCCACAAGTAGAGGACTGGATCCAGAAGAACACGCAGGCGGCCCATGACGGCATCTACTCCACGCAGAAGAATTCCTCGGAGCAGTTTGAGAAATGGCGCTTCAGCATGCCGTTCAAGCTGGCGCAGGTGGTGCAGGCCGCCTGCGGCCCCGCCATGCACCTCTTCGGCTACAGACCGGTGCAGGATGCCGCCTCGCTCTCCAACCGCTCCGTCAGCCTGCTGGAGGAGCGCGGCACCTTCTGGGTCACGTAGGGAGCCCAGAGCGGCGAGCACCCCTCCTGGTGAAAGTCCCACCCTGCCTGCCTCACCCAGGCAAGCGGGGAGCCAGCCGGCAGCAGCGCCCGCGGTGGGTGGCAGGGAGCCGCGCAGGAAGCAGGCAGCACTTCCGCTGGAACGCCCGCCCACCCCCCCGTAGAAAAGTAGGTCCCCAATCAGGTCGCTTCCCCGCCGCAGCTGTGGGCCTGGAGTTTCTGGCTGAGAACGGAACAGTGGCCGGTCCCTTTGAGGGCCGTCAAACCCAGACCTAAGGGGCTGTGGTCACCTGAGCAGGCCCAGCCAGGCCTGGGCCTATTGACAAGCCTTTCTCACTCGTTCCCTCTCTCTCATATACACACACACATACACACACAGAAACATACATGAAACACACATAGATGCCTAAAGACCCTGTGGGCCAAAGTCCACACATAATTGAAAACCAGAAGGGGTTCTGAGCACTGGCTAGTTGCAGTTAGACTCCCTGCTGTACACAGTGTCAACCTTTCAGTTTCTGAATTTCTCCACGATCCAGTGTGGCATCTGGGTGGGTCCCTGGGAGGAGAGATATCAGCTTTGTATAAGAGCTACAAAACACATGCAGATAAAGACAAATACCTACACTCACACCATATACACAGACAGAAAAACATCCTAATAACACAAATGTACACACACATACAGACACAGAAAATCTTCCCTGTTGCTTTATGCCCGCAGTGTTTATCTGTATCATACACCTAAAGAGGAGCCTTTAATTACATTTTTAGAATGATTTGAGGGTGAGGGAAGGAAATACAATCAGGGGCCATAACCCTGTTCCGCATCCAAGTTTGAGGCTGAACGGTGGATACAGAACTGCCAAGTCCATGGCATCTGCCTGCCTTAGATTCTCGTGGCTACCTCCTCTGATCCATTCATGTCCTTGCTGCTAGCAGGCAGCATGTTTTGAAATGGCGTGGCCAACCCTCACGTGACTGCAGCCCAAAGGCCTCATCCCAGCTCAGCTGGCTTCCCAAGAGCATGTCCATATTTGAAGGCTGCCTCAGGACTGACTGGCAGAAGTATTTGTGGTCCCTGGAGGCAAAAGGCAGCTCACGAGTCCTGCCATTTCCAGCTAGGCCTCTGTGGGGCAGGGCCCAGAAGGAAGTACAGAGTGCTGCTCTTTGAGGGGAGAAGTCACATCAGGATACCCCCTCCCCTGAGAAGACAGGGGACAGAGGTCAGCCACATGGTTGGTCGCCATGGTTATGTGGTTAGTGTCTGAATTCCTCCTTTCAGGCTCTGGGAAGAGCATTGCTCAACGTGGGATGGGCTGAATGTTTTATTTGTTTCTTTTTTTTTAAGTTATTTATGGTTTGGTGTCTTATTTCATGGCTGTGTTTTCAGGTTTGTTCCTACAGAAGTGCTGCTTGGAAGCAGTCTGGGCTTGAGGGGCTGAGGGGGCCTGGGAAGACCAGTTGGGAGCACTCTGACTCCTGCTGAAGGGTGAGGAAGAGGAGCCTTCCCCTAAAAAGAGCAGAACCTAGGTAGCCACATGGCAGCCCACAATGCCCCACGGGCTTTTCTGTTTGAACCCATGTGGAACAAATCTCAGAAACCACGAGGGTTCTTTGCTGAGTGTCCAGAGGCAGCATAAATTAGTAGTCCTTACCCCCTTCCTGAGAAGAGGCCAGATTTGAAAATCTCTCCCGGGTCCTAACATATTTTCTGAGGGGTCAAGGGCCTATGACCAAGGAGCAAATGTCCCCAAAGTGGAAGCCTTTCCCCACTCCCACCCCAAACTAGGGAGTGGAACTCAGTACCACCTCAGAACTTGCAGGAAGCTGCAATGGCTCGCTAAGGGCTGTTTCTGATTTCCTGGACAATCTCTGTCAGATCTGTCCCATTGTCAAACCCAGAGGGCTGGGTTTTATTTGGAGTATTACAGACAGCAGGGAAATACAGGATCTGAGTCCAGCTGGTATTGCCATGCGGAAGGGAGGGGTGTGTCCTGGCAGGAAGCCAGCCTTTGAAAAGGTGAGGATGGTAACCATCCTGCGGGATCTGTTACAATCAGTGTATTTGAGCTGCTAGGTCTCCATCACCATGGATTCAGCCAATCAAGGATGTCTCTAGGTTTTCTAATCCAAGAATAAATTGTGCAGGGAACTGGCTCTAATTTGGGGTGCAAAGGGACTCCAGCTCTGAAAACTTGATCCTGGAGCAGAGTGAGGCCAGGATGTTACTGGCAGGCCCAGAACTGCTGGCCATTCTGTCCCAGCCCCTTTCCTGCTCCCTCCACTGTTCCCCACCTGGGGGTGTGTGGGTAGGGGCAGGCACCTCTATCCAGAGCCCTTCCTGGGGCTCTCCTGGTGTGGACAGCAAACTTCTTCCTTCCTTCCTATATGCCTCTGGGGCCCAGGCCTCCGCCCCGAGCTCTGAGGACTATGCCAAGAATGGACCTTTGGGACTTCTCAGGATATTGACAATTTGTACACTGCAGGTTGACTTAACTTATTTATTTTGTGTAAAGGAAGAGACAAAAAGTATTTTATTATTTGCAGGGACTCAAAGCTGTACCCAAATCAAGAAAGACGAAATAATAATAATAGAAACTGTTCACTTCATACATACGAGGACACTCCAAGACGATTCAGAATACACAAGAGGACAAAACTGAGAGCGTGGGAGTCACGATGGCAGCAGGGTATTTTTTTAGCTCGATTTCCTCTTGTTAATTTGAAGATGTGACAGTCAGGCCCTTTCTGCTGTATTACCTTTGCCCAGGTGTCTGAAATAGGACACAACTCAAGTGAGTGTTGCCTGGGGCCCAGCAATGCACTGGGAACCCTCAGGGTTTAAGGAGGACAGGGTGGGGTGACTACTGACTCCACACTCTGTACTGGGACCTGCTTGGAGTCATGCCTGAGGGGCTTTCAGCCGGGAGCTGGGCTGGGGAAGGTGGTCCAGCCAGGAACTGGTACCTCCTGTCCCAGCAAGACCAGCCTGGTTTCTTTGCTCTCACTTGCTCCCCCAGGAGCCTTGCCCTCCACAGCACCCACCTGCCTGGAGACAGAGGGAGCAGTTGAGGCCTCACCTCCGCCAGCCGCCAGCTTCCCCAGAACAAGAGGCCCATTCAGCAATGAGCGTTTACTCATTTTCTTTTTCTTCATGAAGACCTCTTTAGCCTGGCCTATATAAAAAGTTCAGAACATTCCAGGCCCTGGTGAGACAGGGCAGTGTCCAACACCCTCAGGCAGTCGCCACTGCTGCCCATTCCTGGCTTCTCCGCTGGGCCTTGTTTGTAAACAAGTGGATGAGGACATGGGGGGAGGGGTCTTTGGGAGCAGGATTTTGGGGGGCCAGAATTCCTGAGACCCACGGGAAGGGAAAAAGCAGCAGCAGATGTGCAGGTCTCTGTAGCCCCTGCAGGTTATCACCGAGTTATTACTAAGGTTGAAAGACAGGAGCAAGTTCTAGTCTTTCGTCCCTTGATGCAATGCACTCACTTGAAAATAAGTAACTAAATAAACAGAGAAAATGTTGGTCTGCCAGTACCCTCAGCCTGGGAGCTATGCCAGAGGGCTGGCCTAAAGGGGCCACTGCTGGCCAAGCCCCTAAGGGCAGAGGGCCCACCCAACCCGTTACAGGGGCATCGGACCCTTCCACCTCTGCTCTCTGTCCAGCAGGAGGTCAGGGGCTCCCTGTCCCAGAAGATGTATGCTTGGCTTAGACAGCAGACAGGAGATGTAAGCATCAGATGGTCTGGTCCTGACCCTGCAGATCTCTTCCAGCTCTGGGTGATCCTGTCTCACACTAGGCCCTATTTTAACTGACTATAGGGCCTGTCCCTTGATAGGCCCTGGATTATGAAGGACAGAGGCAGAAGAGTGGATGGCTGTGTCCCGAAGGCAGTCTCTCCTCACTCCCATCCCCAAAGGTTGAGAGCAAAGGTGAGTTCCTGACAGAGCAGGGGTTGGGGGGACAGATACCTACAGAAGCCAAGTGGGTCCTGTCAATCTACACAAACTGAAATGAGCATCCTCTGAAATCCAGAGTTGGTGGGTAGTAGGTAAAGATCCTACGACGTTCAGGGGGAGGGAGAAAACCCTCTGAATGCAGCCATATACGGCCTTTCAACTGCCCATGGTTTCAGGAAGAGTGGAAGCTGCCTTCTACCTCAAAAGGATGAAGTAGGATTGGCAACTGCAGATGTCTTAAGAGCTTCAAGATCCTTTGATCTTGTGACCTTTGTCATTCCATACTGTACGCGGAGGACTACTTAGTTATGTTTCCAAGGTTACCATGATGCCATCTTCAGGCCCTAGCTCATATTGTAGACCATATTTTATTTGTATTTATTTGTCATAAAATGATCCATGTACCCTGTTTCCTCTAACATTGGTCTTGAACTGGGTGCCCCCCTAAAGCCTCCATTTCATCTGTACATTCTAGGCCAAGTCTGCCTGGCTCCCCTGCTCTCTCTTGGCTCCTGCAAACTCTTTTTGCCAAGACCTCAACCCTATGTCATGTTTCATGGCCACATAGTACTGACACCCCCTCCATGACCATACATGGCCATGGTATGTACATATGTGTCCACACGTGTGTATGTGTAGCATGTAGCTCAATCTGCTCGGCCATGTTGCTCCCAGCCCCCTTGCCATCAATGTCCTAGATGTCCTTGCCATGGCTACAATCTCCTGGAAACACAGGGGCTGCCCTTTGGCGAGCTGTTGGCCACCGCCAGTCAGGATCTGCTTTGCAGAACAGAATGTGAACCCATCACCTGATGGCTTACTTGACTTATTTAATTAAAAATGAAAACATGCAATGAGAAAAATCTGAAATGTGTCTTTACCTTCTTTTTTGTGTTTATTCCCAGCAGCAATTGGGTTGTAAAAATTAACAGGAAAATTTGTATGTCAATTGTATCTCAATAAAGCTGGGGAGGAAATAGAAAAAAAAATAAACAGGAAAAAAAAATTAGCAGCAGTAGGAAAGGGGTAACCTCCAGCATGAAGGTCAGAGAAATCCCTGGCCACTCCCAAGGAATGGAAGGCCCAGGGAGATATGGATAAGTGCTGGGGATATGATGAATGTTCCTTATGTTACCAGGATGCAGAGCTGGTGATTAGTGTTCGGAGCTGGCTGCAATGATGAGGCCTGAGACAGAAATACCCAGGCATCGTAGGGCAGGGACAGGAGTGTTAGCTAGAGGTCAGGAGGCCCTGGGGACAAGTCCCAGCTTTGCCAGTATCTGGCCCTGTGACCCTGAGCAAGTCACTTCCCTTAATCTGTACCCCAGTTTTCTTTAGAATGAAAGGTATAATTAGTAGTTTACAACCATTGTTCCACAAAAGCCCGTTTAGGGATTCAAGCCAGCTGTAAGGGCAGGCAGTGCCCTCTCACTCGGAGCAACCATGCGTTCGTCTGTTACACATGTTCAAATAGTGCTTAAGATTTCATTTGGCCTTCAACCAAGTCTCAAAAATCACCTGAGATAGCTAAGAACCCTTTCAGCTAGGAAATTTAATGCAATTACATTGCTGTCTAAGTCATATCGACTTAGTACAAATTAGATTTCAGCCCTTTTGTCTCCCAACAGCCACCTGGAGGGAATGGATGTTTCCCCAGGGAGAAGGCAGTGGGTTCATTGGAGAACACAGGAAGACAGAGCTGGTGAGCTTGGTGGGTCTGGGGACACCGGGCAGCAGAAACAGCAGCCATGAAGAGGCAGAGAAGACCTGAGCCCTGGAGACAATGGTATCTGGAGTGAGGGGCTAACAACAGATATGAGGGAATGAGCCCCCTTCCCCAGAACCCAAACCTGTATCTCCATCATTTCACCTAGGCCAGGCCTTAGAAGCTCAGACCATTTCCCTCCCAACCCTTCAAATATAGGAGTCAGCACAATGATATCCCAACACGGGTGGAATCTCAGCCACCCCAACCCCAGCCAGATGTCACTGCTGCCACCAATCTTCTGGGGACTGAATATATTTAGTTTAATTTCTGGGTTGTGCTTCCTACCACAAATGACCCCCTGGAGAAACAAATTGTCCTAATCAGAGAGCAGAAAAGCCTGGAGGCCTCCCCACCCACCACCCCCGCAGCCACCAGCCAGAGCTGAGCCCAGACCTCTTCGGGCCCCCGAATCTTCCTCCACTCCACCCCACGTTGTCACTCTGGGAAGAAGCTGAACACCCGACGGGGACTCTGAGGGAGGGGCAGTCA
This sequence comes from Camelus dromedarius, assembly GCF_036321535.1. Taxonomy (NCBI): domain Eukaryota; kingdom Metazoa; phylum Chordata; class Mammalia; order Artiodactyla; family Camelidae; genus Camelus; species Camelus dromedarius. The sequence continues at coordinate 32,135,535 of NC_087443.1, read as the reverse complement.
GCTGGGCCCATCCCGTCAGGCAGTTTTGTCACTAGCAGAGAGGGGCCTTGGACCTGTGCTACTTGCTCCTGGAGCCTGAGGCAGAGTGTCTCCAAGTGTTTCTGGAGGAGCTAGGTGGTCACCTAACCTCTCTTGAGAAGTTACAGGGCCCATTGGCATATTAAGGCTCTGAGAAGTCCTGCTTTCCTCTGACTAACCCAGCTTACCAGGGTTTACTCCAAACCAATTTTATGGGTGGAATTCTTTTATCATGAAAACTTTTTGCCCAACAATATTTTCAAGATTTTGGCATTCTACAGAACAATTTGTACCTACCAGAAACCTGCAAGTGTTAGTATATAGGGCTGAAAGCAGGTAAAGGTGGTAGATGAAGGGGTTAGGGAGAAAAAGTCTCAGGTGTAGTCTCAGGGCCCTTGCCCATTTTTACACCATTCTCACCGAGCTGTAGGCCAGGAGCAAGTCAGCCTGTGGAGATTGTAGCAGCCACAGGGTCACTGTGGGTCACAGTTCACATCCCCATGGCATCCACGCTGCTGTCCTAAAACCTTCTGGTCACTTGAAACCCTTGGTCATTGGTGTGCTCAAATCAAGCCACACTGTGGGGCCTCTGTGACATTACCCGAAAGATGTGGCAACCCCCACAGAGAGTGGGGACCATGGAGAACCAAGCCAGCCCTAAACAGTACGGGATACTATTGCTCTGAGGAATGGGAGCTTGGGGTAATTCTTCAAGGAGTCATTTCTGAAACAGCTGGACAAAGGTTACCCACAGTAAACAGGTTCCCTAGAGATATAATCCCCTAGTAGCTAGTAAACCTCTTGCTAAATGCTGCCATGCAGTTTATTGGAAGAGCAAGCAAGCAGTAAAGACTCAGGCAAGAGACGCTTGCCCAAGAAAATCAGAATGAGAGAAGGGAGGGAGGGAGAGTGACAGCAAACTAGGGACATTCTCCTGAGAGGCAGGGGAGGAAGACAGCCAAGTTGCTAGAAAGAACACCCATGAGGACAGCCACAGCCACAGTGTCTAAGAATTTAAGGGATGTGCAGGGCCAGGCCAAGCCCAAGTTGCACACATAGCCCCGTACACCACTGGCATGGCCCCAGCCTCCCCTGTGAATGTGTGGGCCACGCGGTGTCTGCTTTTGTTTTTAACTGGCATTAGAGGCCAACACTTAAGGGATTTTATACAAAAATCAGATTTCTGCTTCCTCTTGAAAATCAGGTATCTTGGTTTGAATTACACCAGAAGTTGATACTGAGACAAAGGTTTGAGAGCAAATGGTTTCTCCGGGAACTGCGGACCGCCAGGCAGTGGAGGAGAGGGGGTGACAGCCAGCAAGGGTGCTGTGTTGAGCCAGCTGCCCCCTTGGACAACTAGGGCTGAGTGCCTCCGGGAAGCTGCACAAAGCTTGGGCCCTGGAATAACCAGTGCCAAGGGGCAAGGTGAGGGAGCCTAAACTATTCCTGCATCAAAGACCCGTCAGTCTTTGGCTGAAGGCTGTTCTTGGTTTATGTTATTTCCCCAGCACAGCCCTGCTGGCAGAACAACATTCCAGAATTCTGGAAAAAGCTGTCAGGCCCAGAGAGCAAGGAAGACACAAGTGGTTGGAAGTTTCCAGAGCACAGTGAAAGCTTCCAAAGTAAGGTGTGAGGGATGGGAGGAGCCTGACAGCACCTGCTCCCTGGGGTGGCAGGTCACCTGGGGCTCTGGTCCCCGCAGGAACCATGGGGTTCAGCTGGGAGAAGGGCAGGGTCCCACTCCCTCTCTGGTGTCTCCAATAGTAGGCAGCATTTATCCCGGCATCTGCGCTGACGTTTTACCTCAATGAAGACATCCTCTCTATTCATCCCTGTCTGTCCAAGGTGAGAAAGCAGCAGGGAGAGAGGGCCACAGCTGCAACTCCCACAGGCCCGGCATGATTGAGTTTTCAAACCTCAGCTTAAAGTCCTGTTGGAGTGCTGGGGTCTGGGTTGGCTTTCCTGACAATGTCCACTCAGGGGCCTTTCATGCTTAGACCTCGGGAATAGCATGGTTAGTCTGGAAACCAGGGGCTCTGCCTAGGTCTGTCTAGTCAGAACATGGTGGAACTCAACCTCCGCATTGCCATCTCTTGCCACACCCAGCTGGATTTCTTTTCTTTCTTTTTTTTTAAGGTTTTCATCTTTAATGAAATGACTTTGGAAATAACGTACATTTCCATGACACCAACTCTACAGTTTTTTGGGTCACAGAATTATATCCATAATTAACATGAATGCCAACATTTCAAGCAGTAGTTTCTGTTACACTGGAAGAGCTGCTGCCCACTTGGGTGGATGGCCAGAACGAGCAGTGAGGAGCACAGGTGGTTTCCTCACCTGGAGGGTGACCAGGGCCAGCCGGCATCTGGTCCATACCCAAGCAGCCCTCCCTGGAAAGATTTCAACTTCTTTCTGCTCTGATGCACACAGGAGGCAGTGCTCACCTGTGGGCACAACGGGTCCCTTGGGTGTGCTCCTGTGATGATCAGCACGGCAATCCCTAGGGCCTGAGTTCAAAAGCCACCCTGTTCTTGCCCACCCAGGAAAGTTCAATAGGGTGACCAAGGAGACAGTGTATAAAAAGCCCTGAAGGATAAAGATGACTTGAGAGTTTAGAGATCGGGAAAGTCTGCTCTGGCTGAGGTGGTGATGAGACAGGAAGCTAGAGAGGAAAGCTAGGACCTGAGTGTGCAGGAGCCTCTAAGCCATGCTAAGAAGAAGAGATTGGACTTTGATCCCAAGAGCTATAAGGAGCCATTGAAAGGTAGAGTGAAGCAGCGCAGCCTGATCAATTATATCCCATTTTACAGTTGAGAAGAGCAAGGCCCAGTGAGCTGACATGACCAGCAGTGTCAAGATGTGAATCCATACCCTTCATCCTTGTAGACCCTTCTGTCCCATCTTTTGCCTCAGGTCTCCCACGTCAATCTGTTGAGACCTCGTAGGCCACAGAAATGCCATGAAGGCACAAGTCCAGAACCAAAGGCTTCCCTTTGGGATCATACAGAACAAGCCTGACCCCTCCTCTCTGTACCAGCTTTTCAAAGTCAGCCTGAGTCTGCTATTCTCCAGCAATGTGCCCCAGCTGTGTGACCCTGAACCAGTGAATTGCCCTCTCTGAGCCTCAGGTTGCTCGTGTGTAAAACGGGGATACTATCAGTATAAAGGTTAGGGATGCATGCAGTACCTCTGGTTCATGGTGAGCCCTGTATAAATGGTGGCTGTTACTCTGTGAAAACAGAGGCCCTTCAACCTATGCTGACCTTTTCCTGGATGCTTCTCAGTTAACCAATGAATCAACAAATATTTTGAAGGGAGCCCTAAATAGAGATTATAATGTAACCTGGGGCCAAATCAAACAGGTCCCTCAGCATTTACACCAGGCAGTCAGGCTGCCCCCTGCAGGACAAATCCTGAAAACCAATGCTCAGCTTCCAGTGACAGACCTTGAAATGGCCCACAGAGCAACTCCCAGAGTTGCGATGAGTGAGTACGGGCTAATTTTCTCCTTCCTTTTGGAGGCTTTCATTAATTCCACTTCTATGCTTCACCAGCCTCTTCCCCTGACTTGATGTTGATTTCTTTAAGCAGTTTCCCTTCCAGGAAAAAATGCCCCCTGCCTTCTGTCTATATGAGTGGAGAGACTGATCCTTGAAAACGAAGAAGATCTGGGTTTAAATCAATTCATTCAAAACATTGTTTGATGGGCAGCATTTCTCCCCCTGCACCGGCCCCTGGGTGAGATGTAGTGTCTGGCTGGCCCAAACAAAGGTGTGTTCACACTCGGCCTGGAGCCTACAGCTTCCTGACGCTTGCCTCACTTGGCTGGGAGCAGAGACACAGTTGAGAAGACATGTGTCAAGGCTTGCCCGTGGAAGGAGGAATCCAAGGAGCCCATCACAGGGAAATGCTCCTGACATCTCACTTCTAGATGTCATGGCCTTCTTGTCCTCCTCAGTTGAAGCCTTCAGCATTCACATTGTCTCCCACTGCACCTGACATAGCACAAGTGGTGGCTGAATGAGTGAATGAATGAATGAATGAATGGTGATGAAGTTTAAGAAGCCCTTGGAATAAAACATTTTTTTCCAATTGTAATAAAATACACATGACATAAAATTTACTGTTAGTATGTTTAGTACATTCATGAGGTGCAACCATCACCACTGTCTAGGTCCAGAACATTTTCATCACCCTGAAAAGAAATTTTCATATGCCCTGGCAACCACGAAGCTGCTTTCTGTTTCTATGGATGTGTCTATTCTGGACAGTTCATGTAAATGGAATTATACAATAAGTAACCTCTTGTGTCTGGCTTCTTTCACTCAGCATAGTGTTTTCAATGTTCATCCATGTTGTATGATGTATTAGAATTTCATTTCTTTTTAAGACTGAATAATAGTCCATTGTATGGCTATACCACATTTTTTTTATCAATTATTGGCTGATGGATACTTTGGTTGTTTCCATCTTTTGGCATTTAATTTAATAAACATTTCATTTAATAAACATTCCCTGAGTTCTAACTATGACCCAAGCACTGTCTTGGGGACTTGCTCACTATCTATTATTGAACCCTCAGCACTGCTTTCGACTAAGTAGAAATTGTTTCCCCATTTCACAGATAAAGGAACTGAGGCTTGCTAGCTTTAAGGAATTTGCTGAGATAGAATGTAGCAGAAAGAGTTCAGCCCAACAAACCTTGGCTGTGTGCCTGCACTCTGCCAGCCCCCACACTGGGCTGCAGGGCACAGGCGTGAAAAGCACAGTGCCCATCAGAACGATAACAGAAATCCCACGTCAGACTTGCTGGGCCGACTCATTATTACTTACTTCCAATAAAAGGAAATCATCAGTGATTCCAATGTGACTTAATTTGTAATCATCTGTACCAGTAAATTCCCAGTCAGGGAAAAATAAAACCCACTATCACACCCCGTGTCTGTGTCATCCCTCCCTGCACATGACTGATGGGATTGTCCAGTTTGAAGTGGTTTGGGCCTCACTGGTTCAAGTGTAACTCACCAGTTCCTTTCTGCCCTTGACGATGCAACGTCACTCAGTCTGTCTCCGTAGCAACAGCTCCCTGAGCTTTACTGGTCTCCTTAAGAGGCCCAGGACCTCCACAACAGTGCACTTTATCTTGGACCTAGAAGCAGGGTGACCAGACCCCAGCCCTGCAGCAGGCATGCTGATTTCTCACCATTGCCCTAGAAGAGCCGTGTGGTCATGTGGCCGTAGCCTAGATGGCTCAGAGTCCACCCCTCTGTGTCTTTTTTCCGAGGATGCAGGAGATTCAGCGTCTGCCCTGGAAGCTGCTGGCAGAACCCTAGCAGTGCCAAGTGCAACCTCTTGGATGGTAAACTGAAGTGGAATGTAAGTGAGATTAGACACTTTCTTAAATATTCAGAGATGCCACCATCTTTGCCAGTGTCAGAATTTGTGTATCACAGATGATGAGAGGACAGAATCTGGAGCCGGACTGCCTGTTCTCAAATCCTGGCTCTGCCCACTTCCTCGCTGTGTGGCCTTGGCCAATGTAATCAACCTGTCTGGGCCACAGTTTCCTCATCTGTAAAATGGAGATTGGATAGTATCTACCTATGGGGTTGTTGAAAGGATGAAGTAAGATAATATGTGTAAGGGGCCTGGAACAAAGTAAGTGCTCATAAACGTTAGCTATTTTGTTAAGAGTCTGATCAGAAGAGAGGATAACGAAAGTAAAACAAAGTTCTAATGGTTTTACTTCCCAGAAATGACAAGATTGGTTGTGTATCTATGAACATTTTAAATAAGTGTGTATCTGTAATATTGTTTCTCACTCAAAATACCTCTCCCAAAACCCTCTAAATGCTCACAATTGATCAATAATCATAACGATGACTTACTGAGCATGTGCTATGTGCTGGACACTGCGCCCAGTCTTCCACACATTATTTCCTTGGATGATCCTCCCAACCCTGTGAAATGGGAACTTGATTATCACCCATTTTACTGATGAGGAAACTAAGGCTTGGAGAGGTAGGCCGAGGGTGGATTCAAGTTGCAAACCCAGGTCTTTATGCCGCCAGAGCTTGACCTAAGAACAGCTGTGCCCCACCACTATGGGGACATCTGTGTGCTCAGGCCCTTTGGCACCCACATCCCTCTCCTTGGTGGCAGGACAAATAAAAGGCACTTAATTGTCAGCCCAGTTGTCTGGGATCTTGGATAATCCCTGCATGTGTCATCTGCCTCTGTGAACAGTGCTCATGGGATCCTGGCCAGGAAAGAGGCAGTGGGACCAGAGACTCTCTTTAAAACTTGGCTTTCAATGCAAGCCAGGCGAAGCTAAAGCAGGGAAACATCACACATGGAGCTGCTAGAGGGAAGGTCTTCTGCTGACCTCCAGGTACAAGCCCACAATAAACAAAGGCAGAAAGCTCACACTCAGCAGACAGCCAAGAAATGCAAACCAAAACAACAATGATCTCTTAAAATAGCAACAGTTTTTTTTAAATAGTAAAACCCAATGCTGGTGAAGGTATAGAGAAACATCCATTCATCTGCTGGATTCATCTGCTGGGAGACTTTTGGAGGAAAGTTTGGTAACATGTATCAAACACCTTAACATTTTTCACATGTTTTCAACCAGCAAATCCAGCACAAAAATTTATTCTAAGGAAATAACTGTGACTGAATGCTAAGATTTATGTTTCAAAACATTAAACATTGTTTATAATAGTGAAAAACCAAAAAAAAAAGTCTTAAGTGTTGAAAAATAAAGAACTGGTCGAATAAATGATGGTTACACATAAGATGGGATACTCTGCAGCCATTAAAATAATCATGTAGAAGACTTTTTATGACAGCTAAAGATGTTTAAGATGTGTTAGATAACAAAAGTGGTCTAAAAAACAGGCACCGTATGACTCCATTTATATAAAACAAAGTACTCTCTATAATGTGAATATATTTGCACAGAGAAATGATTGGAAAGGCATAAACCAAACTGTCAACAGTAAATTACTTATCTGAATGTTTAACTGTTTCTTTAACAAACGTGTATTCCTTGCATTCATCACCAAGTGTTGAAGAGTGTAGCCTCTGGAGTCAGGCTACCTAAGCTCAAATCCCAGTTCCACCTCTGATGCATGGAGACCTCTCTGCATTTCAGTTTTCAAGTACAAATAGGGGAAATATTGACTCCAAAGTGTCTGCCAAGGGGTGTTGGGAGGCTCTGAATGAGAAGGTACGTGTGCTGTTCTGAGTACAATGGTGGTTTATCATCACCCTTACTATGATTACTACGACTAATCGTGGTTATGATTATTAATATAACTTGGAATTAGAAAGGAGAAAAGCCTGAGGTTTCGCCCACTTCCTCAGCCCACCTTGGAAAGCCGTCCCTGCCAGCTGTCCCCCACCGGGCTGCCGCTCGCTCTCAACTTCCTGCAGGGCCTTCAGCTCACACTTGCCAGGACTCCCGTATTCCGCCCTCCTTGCCCCTGCCCACAAACAGGAAGAAACATCCCAGCAAACACCGGTCTGCTGGCCCCAGAGTGAGACGTGGAAGTTTACAAAAATGCATAAGCAAATGTTTGGTTTGGGGGGGGAGGAGGAGCAGAGACCACACCAAGAAAGGAGACTTTTCAGAAGGCCCAGGAGGAGACTACCCTTCACCGCTGGGCCTGCTTTCTTCCCGTTTGTTTCTTCACTTCGTCCTGACCACCTCATTTGCCATGAAACATCTGGCCCCAATATGGGGCTGATTTTAATAAATCCAAGACATCTCCCTTAGCCCAGCAGACTTGGAAGAAGTCAAGAAGAAACCCCACTGTGTTGCCAGCAGAAGCCCTGAGAGGCAGAGACAGACAGGAAAGAGGAGGGTGATTAACAACCAAGTGAGGACCAGGGTGTATTGCGGGCGCAAAGCATGTACACGAGGCTGAAATCGAGAGGGATGGGCCAGAGAGGTATGTGCCCACAGGAGCCAGCAGCAGCCTCCAGCAAGCACTCACCTGCCCTGGGTTTCTGTCCTCTCCTGTGACCCCTCATTAGGCAGGAGCTGGCTCATATGGTCACAGATTTCCCCAGACATGGGAGAACAGTATAGAGGGACATGTTGGAGTTGCTCCCCTGCACAGATAGACACACGCAGATAAACACACATGCACACACCCTCTTCCAGGCTGGGAGAGCTGAAGCATTACGGAGCTCCAGCCAGACTCCATCGTCCAGTCACTTTAACTCGGACGGATACTGCAGCCCCTTCTACGTGAAAACACCAATACGGGTGTTAAATTCTGGCAACCCCAAGACAAAGCAGAGTAACTGCTGGGTGGAGCATCAGGAAAGGCAGACAGGAATGTTAGATTGAAAATGAAAGAAAGAAGTGAATGAAAAAAAAAGCTGTGATTCCTAGAAATTCCCACTCCACCCACTTCCCACAACTATTCTATTACTCCAAAATGAGAAATTAATTCCTCCAGGATTAGGATTGTGAGGAATGTGCCAAAACTCAAGAAAAAGGCTTTATGTTTGCAGAATGTGAACTTGGCTTAGCTGGAACTCGCTAAGATGCATCTAAGGGAGCCTGTGCTCCACTTCTTTGCATTTCAGTAGAGCCTCAAAATATACTTTGTCAAGGTTTAGGGCCTCTTCTGTTGTTGGTGTTGGTAATAGAGCAGAGTGGGCAGCAGTAGTAACGGTGATGACAATTTTTGTCTTCTCACTTATGTATGTAGAAGGTGTTCAACGAGTGGGAAGGTCACGGTTCTCTTCCCCCTCTTCTTATCCCGAACCCTGAATTTCAGCAGGGAGAAGATAAGCCGCTGTTGAAGGGGCCACGCAACTCAGTACTCACCAACTTACTACTTATTTTAAAAATACAGAACTTCCTAAACTAACCTGGTTGTTTTCAACTCTGGACACACACTGAAAGCACCGACTGGCTCTCAAATTTTCCTGTGCATCAGAATCTCATGGAATACTTGTTAAAACACAGATTTCTGGACATCCCTGACCAAAACTTTCTGATTCAGTAGGTCAGGGTGGGGCCTGAGAATCTGCATTTTAATAAGGGCCCTGGTGCCACCGGTGCTGCTGGTCCCTGCTCACACTTTGAGAGCCACTGCCTCCCCCTTTTCTCAGAGACTGATTCAGTTGGCCTGGCATGGGGTTTTGGACACCTGTTATTTAAAGGGGCCCAGAGGATCCTGGGTGAACCACTGCTAACACCAGCAGCGCCAGCTGAGGTGAGATCAGCTACAAAAGCACATTGTAAAAATCAGCACAAATACCCAGCTAACAGTTCTTGCTAAAACCCAGCTGTTCTCAATCACAACCTTATCTAACTCCTATTCCATTTTTATATCAAAGAGAAATCTTGACATCTCTCTCTGACTTGGCATGTCTGCAGCTTTGCAGAGGCCGTTTCTGCACGTCCCTGCTTTGCTCCTGGTTCTGGCTAAGCTCTGGGACATCAGCACTTGGTCACAGCTCCTAGCTCTCAGTGGGCAGTTTCTTTGGTGTCTTACTGCTCTCCCTCTTCCTTTTGTTCAAGAGAAATGTTCTCTGTCCTTGCACATGGTACAGAGATCCCCTATGTCATGCCTTCCTTATGACCCAGCCCAGGGATAGCTGACTCATCTTGATCCACAGAAAAGCCAAGGCAGCCCAACTCTGGGAAGGGCAGTCTACTTAGCACACAGCTGAGGAGCTGTGTGGTCTGCATGGGCATAAACCCCGCTTCAAGGCCTGGCAGCAAGGGAGCAGTGGGCCTCCAGCCCCATCCTGTGGGAAGATTTACAAAACAAAGAGCAGCTGCTGTGAACAATGACTTCACCACAGAATGGGGCTCAATGCATTTAGATCAGGAAGGGAAGGGTCGGTGGATGCTGGCCAAGTCTTGCTGAGAGAAGCCTCAGAGAGACAGGCAGCTGAGACATGGACGACGCAGCCATAATGAGGAGCAGAGGGAGGAGAATGAACACACTTGGCCTTCCCCGGGCCATGCTCTTACAGGTTGTGCCTTATTTAATCCCTACAACTCCACAATAGATGCTGTCATTGCTTCTATTTTGAAGATGAGGAAAGAGAGGCTCCTAGAGGTCACACGTCCTCTCTACAGTCAACGTAGATGGTATGATAGCTGATGCTGAGTCCTTACTGTATCCCAGACACTGCTTCAGTTGCTGTATATATATTGACCCAGAGGTAGTGTATTAGTTAGCATAGGCTAGGTTGTGCTGTGGTAACAAACAATCCCCTGAAGTTTCTGAGCCTAACATAACAAAGGTTTACTTCTTATCTACATGAAGTCTGCTGTGGGTCCATGAATCTCTCTGAGGCATCTCTCCTTCATGCAGTGACCCAGCAAGCCAGGTAGCTTTGATCTTGTCACTCAGTTAACTGAACAGAAGCCCACCTTGGTGCTGAGGCAGAGGAAAAGCCAATTGGAGGGTGATGTGCTAACTCTTCTATGCTTTGCCCCGGAAGTGACTCATGCAGGCCCTGGCCCCAACTCCTGCCTCTTTTTTATAGAAAAGCTGAAGTCTCCCAGGCCTCCGTAAGTCTTAAAAGAGCAGGCTCAAGCAGCTGATTAGGACAAGGCTGCAGGCATTGGGGGATGGCTACGACTCTGACCATCTATCTCAAATATTCACTGAGATTACCCCCCCACCTTCCCTTTAAAACTTTCACAGCTGAACAGAATCTTTGGAGATAGTTTTCTCAGGGGGATGCTGGGTCCACCAGATTGCAGGCATTCTGATTAAAAGCAACTTTCCTTTTTGTTACCAAGTCTGTTGCCCCCAGCATCATACCCCTGCCCCTCCTTCTACTAGAAAACAATCACTCTATCTAAGCCTTAGGAGGCAGCTGCCGAGAAGAACTGGATAAAGCCAGTGGAGTCCAAGATGGTGAAGGATTTGACTCACAGTGGACCTTGAGCCTCACTGTAATGTATTAACATGCAAAATGACACACCCACCAGCACCTTGACAGTTGACGGCTGCCATGACAACCACCAGAAAAGCCCATACAAGGACTGAAAAGCCCATACAAGGACTGATTGGCACCATCACGCCTGGAAGGAGGACCCGATGGAAGAAGCCTCCCATAAAATTCCACTCGGCCTGACCCAGGCTAGAGCTGGCTCTACCGCCCGTCTTGGCTAGTGGCTCCCCACTCGAGCGCCTTTTCCTCGCTGGAGCAGTTTTCTTCCCTGATCCCTGCTCGAGCACTTTCCTTCCATTTCCCCTTCTGAGCAGTAAAGTGACTGTTCACTTGTCCCTCTGCCTCTGCTGCGCGAATTCTTTCACAGTCAGTGGAAAGGACATGCGCTTTGGTGGGCTCCCTAATTTAGGGGTCCCTCCATCTGCTAACAGTACAACACAGGGAATTTAGCCAATATTTTACAATAACTGTACATGGAAAGTAACCATTAAAAACTATAAATGTTTTAATTAAAAATTTTAAAAGAATGTAGTTTTAACATCCCCTTGAAGGAGAATTAATAAAATGGTCACATTTAGGCTAACAGATTGCTTATTTCTGTGCTTGCCCTTAAAATGGTCAACTGACCTGACTGACCAGTTGCTACTCCTAGCTCCAGGTCAGTTGTTAAAATAAAGCTATTAATTTTACTGATTCTGCTTTATTCCAGTAATCGAAAGTAATAATCATACTTCGTTTCTGAGTTGTTCTCCAGGGAGAAAGTCCCACAACTGTAACCTTACAAAGTAGGCTAAATGCCAAGAAGACCACACCTTGGGTACTTATGAGATAAAGAGATTGAACAAGTGACAACTACTAGCCTCTACAGAATTGGTTGTCTGGAGGCATCATGACGCCACTCTAAGTCTTCTGATGAGAAAATGATTCTGTTGATTGTTTATTGTTTGAGCTTTGGCTATGTAATCACCCTACCCCATCCCCAAGGTGGCTTCACAGTTTTGAAGGCACTAGCCTGCTGTGAGTCCCCTTTGCCTGACAAAGTAATAAAGCTGCCTCTTCTAAGCTTCAAGACCCTGTCCCTGAGTTATTTGGCTCGTCAGGGACAGGGGCTGATAATTCGGCAACACCTTGAGCTGAAGTCCAGTCTGGGCTCACTGTTTACCGTTCATTAGCTGGGCCCTGCTGGACTTGTTACTGTCCCTTTCTTAGTAATAACCCTTAGAGTTTTCTGAATGCTGTGACATTTCATGAGATAATGCAGGCAAAGAGCTTAGGAGCGAGCTTGGCATGTAGAAAGCCTCAAAAACGTTAGATTACACTTAGAGTAGGGATGAACTTCAAAATCACACCTCCTCTGGGAGAGAAGGAGGGGGGACAGTGGTGACTAAATGTCACCCCCCCATCCTGCTGAGCCCCAGGGCAGGGGGATCTTTGATCCCCAGGGAGCCCCAGTGTGGGACCTCCTTCTAGACCCCAGTGCTGGCCTCCCGAGACACCAGCCCTGCTCTGAGGCAGAAAGCTGCTCACACACACAGCCTGGGCAGCTTCCTCTGCATGACTGGCCCAGAGGGAGGCCAGGAAGTCAGGGACAGGCCAGGAACCCAGAAATCTGTCACCTTTAAGCCATAGAAACAGCCTTTGGCTGATGGTATTGAAAAGAAATTCTCCTGATCAAACTCACCCCCTTGCAGATAGCCCCAGCCTCAGATATCTCAGATGTGATATCTCACATGGGGCTGATTAAAAAATGACAAGATAAACCCCAAACTAAAAGGCCAGCTGTTATGCTTGAAACCCTGTCCTCCAATTCAATTTTTAACACTAACAATAGCTATCATTCATTGTGCTTTGTTGGAATTACATTGAACCAAATTCAATGCTCATAGTAACCTCAGGAGTAGGTATTGTTATCCCCATTAAACAGATGAAAAAACTGAGTCCTACAGAGTTGAGCCACTTGCCCAAGGTGACACATGTCTGATTGAGGACTGTATAAAAGCCCTCAGCAGCCCCCTCCTGACTGCAATGGCTCACTCTGCCCTCTCAGTCCTCAGGGACACATGTGGACATTCTGAGACAGGAGGGAAAGGGGCAGGGTACAGCCACTCAAGGAATGACGGCAACCAAAATGGTGGAAGATTCACCTCCTAGTTGGCCTTGAAGATTAAGAGGTTTGACTTCTAGTAAACCCTGAGCTTCATCATATGCTCATTGTAACAGCATGATCAAACAACATGCCCAAAGGCGCCATGATAGCCCCAAGGCTAACCGCAAAAGGCCAAAGGATGGGCGATGGCCCTGTCCCTGGGAATCCCAGCCCCTTCCCCAGGGCAGATGGATGGATCCCACCTGTAGGAGTGTGAAGGTACTGAGACCATAAAAAGTGACACCACCATGCCTAGTGCCCTTTGCGCTCTCTCCACTTTGGAGATGGCCCGCACTGTCTATGGAGTGGTTACCTACGTGTACTTTAACCTGAGCACCCAATTCCCACACCTCTTACCTTGCCTTTCTCTTGCCTTACACTCTATGCAGTATGTAACTCTCTAAATAAATCTACTTTAACTCAACGGTGGCTCACACTTGAATTCTTTCCTGCACAAAGCCAAGCACCCACACTTGGCGGGGCACGTCCCAGGGGCTCAACCAAGACCTGGGACTTGGTCCTCCTCATGCCCCACATCCGTTTTCCTGCATCAATTCTAGTGGCCGTCCCTTGCCCAGGAGTCTCTGCTTTTGGGGAGTAGGCACAGAGAGCCCTACATCCTGAGCATCTGCCACTGGCCACCCTCCTGTAGTTACCCCGAGGCTGCCATCTGGACAAAGCCTCCTTGTCTTGTCCTGGGAGGTGGCAAGATTTTAATTAAGGACATGGGTTTAGAACCAGGGCTGTTTATTAAAGGATTGGGTTTCCTCTCGAAGGTGAAGAAGGCACTGACACAGAGCGTGGAGAACAATGTCAGGCTCACCATCTCTTCCTCTGCTCCCTTCCCTGGGCACGTGGTTCCACCTGACAACACGCCACCTACATACACAAGCACACTCACACACACACACACACCTGCACACATATGCCGTCTTCCAGGAAGCAGGGGAAACCAAAAAGGGCCTTTCTTGAGTTCTTGATTGTCCTCAAGGACATCTAAAGTCATTTGCAAACTTGTGGTGTATGTGTATGCTTATGTGCATAAACTGCAGGCTTACACAGGACATAATTTGCAGGGCCCAGTGCAAAATGAAAATATGGAACCTGTTGTTCGAAAAGTATTAAGAATTTCATAATGGCAATAACAGAACATTAAACCAAGCATGGAGCCCTTCTGCGTGCAAGCCAAGTGTGACTGTACTGACCTTGTGCCCAGGAAGGGAGCGCCTCACAGGTGGGTGGGTTGTATGTTTATCCTGCAGGCACTTTGCTGATTAGAAGGCTGAGGAGGTTTTCACTAGAATCTCAAAAGGGTTCACAACTTTCTAAACGTTAAGAACTGTTTGGTAGCAGAAGGCCTGGATTTGAGTCCAGGCATATCATTTACTAGCTGTGGGATCTGGACCAAGTTCCTTGACCCCCCTGAGCTATTTTGTCATCTGTAAAATAAGGGTTATAATAAAGCCAGCCTCACAGGGTTAGTGTGACGCTAGGGGCAACAGGATAAAGAACTTAGCACAGAGCCTGGCATGTTAGCTCCCAGGAAGTGGTTGTTAGTTAAGGAATTGCGAGTCCAGTCTGATTTGCAGCCTAACCTGCACCTTCCGTATGTCCCCAGCAGGCCCAGCAGAGCCTGGTAGAAGCTCTTGCGGACACACACCGGTGTTCCTGTGGACTGGCCTGGTGTCTCGGCTGGTCTTTCCCCCAGGCCTTGCCCTGTTGGCTGACCTGACTGGGTTGGTCTGCAAGACCTGGGCCCCTCAAGAGGACCTCACAGCTTTTAAGTCCAATGTCACCCTTGATAGAGCCTCTTTCTAAAATGGGGCACCCAGGAGAGGGTTCGTAGGAAACCTGGGCTCAGTGGCAGTTGGTGGCCTGTCTTTCCCCTCTGGCCCCCACCTGGTGGTTCCTTGGGGGCCTCTGTGCCGCCTCAGTGACCGTCTCTACTGGGCTTGCCAGCATCACAGGGAGAAGAGCCGCCGCGGCCCAGTAACCACCCCCTCCCTTCCCCTTGCCTGGTGGCTGGTGCCCCGGCCCCTCCTCACACCATTCAGGGTGGAGACTCCTAGCAGCTGAGAAGAGGCAGCACGGGGGCTGAGACCGGTCACTGCTCTCCGTGTCATTTAAGGGAGGTCTGTAGCCTCTCAGGGCCTCCAAATCCATATTTGTAAAATGCCAGGGAGCGCCTTCCCCACCCTGGAAGAGCCCTCCCCCAGACACACAAGGAGACGTCTCGACACGTACCACAGGCAGCCTTGCACTGATGAAAGTGAAAGCAACCAGATGTCCGTCCAGAGGGAAGCAGTAAATAAAGGGCAGTTAGTCATGTAAGGAACGTTATCCGGCAGTTCTTAACAACAAAGTGGGCTGACACAGAAAGGCGCCCAGGATGTATTTTTAAGAGAAAAATGAAAATTGCAAGATAATACATACAGTGTAAATCATTTCCGTAATAATAAACTATGCATTCTCTAAGCACATTTATGTACAGTGTAAGGTCTGGAAAGATATCTTTCAACTTGATCATAGAGGCAGCCTCCAAGAGGGGAGGGCATGGAGGGGGTGACTGAGAAAGACTTAAAGTCTACCCTTCTGGAGCCCATGCCCCAGATCCTGCAAGCCTGTCCCAGACCCTGCTGGAATGGAATTCCTAATCCATTCCTAATCCCAGGGCCAAGGCCATGCAGCACTGCTGGCACCTTGGGTGGGATTTTTGAGTGGCTTATGAATAACCACCCTCCCATCCAGGGCTAGTAAAACTGTTCCAACGCCATTTATTAACTCCCTACCAAGGGCCAGGCACAGCCGGGCATCCCACTCTTCCAGCGACAAGGTGGGTATTAAGAGTCCAGCATGGAACTGCCAAAGAACTGTGGCGGGCCTGAGATTTTACTCTGCTTGCAAGCTAGCAGTCAGCCTGCCAGTACCATCCATGCTGGCGGAAGACTTCTGGGACAGAGACAAAGGACTTATTAGGTAAAGCAGGTGACACAAGCTCCATCTCCGCTTTGCTCCCTTTGCCCCCTTGGGGCACCAGCGAAGTGGGAGGTGGGCCGCGGGGGAACACTGTGCCCACAGAGAGTTCATGTCTCAGCTGAGGAACCCTGAGATTAGGAAACCACTAATCTTATAAAGCAGCTTCTAGCAAACCTGCCCGAGCTTTGCCCTGGAGGGACACATTGTTTTTATTCTCCTGGAAAGCAAATAAATCTGCCTTCTTCCCTGGAGGGAGAGACTATCTTTATCTGCTAAGGCTGTTTGCTAAACAAACATCCTTGAGAAGATAGTCCAAAACAAAAGCTATCACAAGACTCCAGAAATTCCAGAGGCTCTCTGGAGAACTACTTCTGGGAACTGGCAGGCACTGAGATGTTGAGTCCCCTCCCCAGGGTCACACAGCAAGGACACAGCTGAGCTGGGGTTACACCAGGTAATCTGACTCCAATGCTCTTGCTTTTTCCTCCCTGCCTTCCAAGTGGACTGCTAGTCCAGCCTGGAACCAAAGAAACATGGACAACATTACTTTGTGGGGGGAAGAGGGGGTGCTAACTCAGTGGTAGAGTGCATGTTTAGCATGCATGAGGTCTTGGGTTCAACCCCCAGTACCTCCATTAAAAAATTTTTTTAAAGCAAACAACAACAACAAAACATTGCTTCAGAGTGAGTATCGACTCTGAGTTCCCAACAAGGACCTACAGAAGAACTGTGGGAACAGAGCCTGTGGCTTGAGGACCAAGTGCTGCTGACCTGACTCCCCCAGGAGACGAGAAGAGAAAACTCCCCTCGGGCTGCCCCTGGGTGATGTCAGAGAAGAGCTGAAAATAAGGAATAAGCTCCTGGAGACCGGATAAATGCTCTTTTCTTTTGCAGAAGGAAAATAATGTCATGCTACTCCGTATTTATTTAAATGTGAAATTTATTTATGGAGCAGAAAGAGTTGGTGTTGGCTTTCAGCGTCCAGCCAGGAAATGGTCTGGGCTTGTTTTTGTCTCCTTGGGCACCCTGTCCCCCGGTGACCTAATCTGATTCTTCAGACTTGAAGGCTGGAGCCTGTGCCCTGGTTCTCAGGCTTCCCCTAACCCACAGCCACCCCTCCCTGCCTGAAGGATGCGCTGAGGGGCCGAGTGTGTCACTGGGGTTCCTCTATCACTTACTGAGCTTCATCGGTTAAACGGGACACGCCTGTCTGCCCACCTCTCCCTCATCAATAAAAAGCAACTAATAGTAATAATAACAACAATAATAACAGCTTCTAATTCAGTGAGTCGTCAATACGCGCATCCATGAGGTATTAGGATTCTTTACAGATCAGGAAACTGGGGTCCAGGGACATTGGCCACTTTCACATAGACACCCCTGAGGAATGTCTGCCTACTGTCACTTTGCCCCTCCCAAATTCCCTCTGGCCACCAAGGAATTCACGCCTCCAATATCTGCTCCTCTGAGTTCTGTCTGAAGATGCACAAAGTTTATATACTCAGAGGCTGGGGCAGGGCTGAGGCTGCAGTCTTGGCCTACAGACAGCAAGCCCCCTTCCCCAGGAGCCACTCTGTAGGAGGCTCTTAACCTTGTTTATCTCATTTTAAACTCATGGCAGCCCTGAGAGAAAGAATGCTTTATCTCCACTTGCAGGGGGGAACCTGAGGTTCTGAGAGTCTTGCATGGCCAGACCCCAAGGCTGGTGGGGACCAGGACAAAGGTCCCACTCTGTCAGCCTGGCTCCCTGTCCCCACACCACAAAGCCTCTGAACCAGCACATTGGGATCCAGCCTCAGTTTCTCCCTCTGCAGCCTGGAGACGAGACCCAGCTCCTTGCCATCTGAGGGGTTTCTGTGTTCTCTTCAACTGAACTCTGTGCTATTAGTTTGGACAGACCCAGAGAGGACCAGTGACATGCCGGAAGTCACCCAGTCAACCACAGCAGAGCCAGGACAAGGTCTGAGCCCCCTGCCTTCAGGCCAGCGCTCTGTCACCCACACCTTGTGGCACAGGCCTCTGCAGGGAGGTGATGGTGGTGGGTGGGCCAAGGCCCTGTCTCACGGAGGGGGCTGAGCAAAGCCATCCCAGCTGTGTCCCAAATAAGCTCTCATGGCAGACAGGGAAATTACAGGGTGAGGTGGTGGTGGCAAGGCCAGGGTAGGGCCGGAGGATCGAAGAACAGGGAGGAGCTGGCCTGATGCCCACACTTTCCTGCCCAGGGCCTGCTGGCAGCTGTGGAGACAGACACCTGCAGCCAGGGGTGCCTGTGGGACCCACCTTGGGAAAACGCCACCTGGGCCAAGGCTGGTGGGCACAGGGGTGGGGATGACCCAGGGGATGTCCCCCTCCCCACACTTCACCCCCTGTGCAGCAGGGTGATGAGCTATTGTCCTGCCAATCAAAAAAATGTCACTCAACACTCGGTTCTACATGAATAAAGTCACTGGCCACTGTCAGCACTGACCTTCAGCACACCCTGAAAGGAGTTCAGGCCGGAGTTGAGGATGAGATGCTTTGTGCTCTGGGAAAACTGACAGAACAGGCCTCCAGACATTTTCAGGAGAACTTTTTTATGAACTTGGACTCTTGCATCTTCCCATACTTAGAAAAGCACTACAAGCTTTAACTGAGGTACCTGTTCCTCGTGACAAGCAGCAACTTGTGTGCTTGGCTTCACGTACCCCCTTCACCAAAATCCCATACGTGCTGACCGGCTCCCCAGCCTCTCCTGAGCCATCCTCAGGGCTAGCCGAGCGGCCGGCTCCGGGGTAGAAGATTCCCAATAAAACGGAACTCACGCTCTTCACTGAGCATTTTTATTTCAGCCGACAGTCCCCTCGCCTTTCAGGTCACAGGAAGGCCCGCTGACCTGCCTTGTAAAGCAGCCCCTTCCCTGCCCCCACCTGCTAGGTGTTCCTCATGCCTGGTGACTGTTGTTTGTCTGCTTTGTTTCAGACTCACCGTCCCAGACCACTGACCTGTGAGCCCCACGGAGTCTAGGCCTTGCTTGGTTCTGCTTTCCCTCTGCCGCCCAGGGCCCAGCACGGGCTGACGGGGCCCCAAATGTCATCCTGAGGCACCTGCCCATTCAGTCGTGTAACAGGATGGTGAAGGACTCATCCTGTGGTTCCAAAGAGCAGCAGAGAAGCAAAGCTGAGGACATCTAAGGGGGACTGAGGCCCCAGTTTTAAGAGAACCCATGTGAGGGTAGACACCTCCCCCTAGAATCAACAAGGCCAGCAGAACTGACCCCACCCCAGCAGCCCCCACCCTCGCTCAGTCATGGACAGAGTGTGGAGGATGGTCCCTGGAGACAAAAAAATGCAGTGATGAATAGCTCTTTCTACCTGGCCCCATGGTAGAGGGGGGCTCACCCAGCCCCCACCCCAGCCAAGTGCTGGGGTGACTCTTGGAATTCCACATGGAAACTTGGGGGTTCCTGCGAGGAGGAAGGGCTGCCATCTGGTGACCCAGAGCATAGGTAGAGATCTCGGGAGAGTGTGCCCTGTGTCCCTGAGAGTTTGAGGTACTGGGGAATGGAGAGGTGGGCTGCTGAAGGCAGGAGATCAGGCAGCTGCTCCAGCAGGTGCTGAAGGATGAGTGGCTTAGAGGCAAGGCCTGGTCCAACATGGAAACGCAGGGCCCTTGTTCAAAAGCTTACTAAACAAGATTAACATCAACAGTGGTCAGGCACGTCAGCCACACATTTTGATATGATGTGATGAGAAGGATGCTTTACTGCCATGGGTTCCCCTCACTCCCAGAGGGATGGCCTCCCCAGAGGCATCTGTTAAGCAGGAATTGAGAAGAGGAAAGCTGATGGTCAATAAAAATTTGAGAAGATGCTCATCCTCATCAGAGTTCAGCAAGATGCAAATTAAAGCCACAGTGAAATACTATGTTTCACCAGAGGATAGGCAAGAATTTCAAACATCAAATAGCAATAGCTGAGAGCACTGAGGGTGCCTGGGACAGGTTGCTACACTCTGGTGTAAGCTGCATCTCCTGTTTGGAAACTAGTCTGACATTTTCTTCTAAAATATGAAACACACACTTACTTCAGCCTAGCAGTGCCAACACTGACGAGTTTCCTATAGAACAGAAGTATCCACTGAAAGGATATATAAAAAGGAGTAGCTTTGAAATACTGTTTGAAATAGTGATGGAAAAAAACCAACCACTTAGGTATCCGAATAGCCATCTCTCTATACAAGAAATGATTGAATGAACATTGGTAGATTCCTGCTCTTGCATATTATGCATCTCTTAAAAAGAACAGATTTGGCACACCTCCACTGTCTGGAGGGCTGTGCACATCCTACTAAATTTAGAAAGCGTGTTGCAGAGTTGGGACTCTCCGGGAACTGTAGGCGGGATGACTCGATGGGGAAAACCATCCCACACAATACAGGACACTCAGCATCCCTTGTCCCTTCACGTTGTGCTAACCCTGCCCCCTCATCTTCAAAGAAAGAACAACACAAAAGCCTTAACGTGTTTCCAAATATTCCATGCTAAAAACCACTGTGATGGTGAGGCTGAGAGTGGTTTCTTTTGTTTTTTAACAAACATTAGCAAGCCCCTGGTTTGGGGCTTTTTAAATGAGGATGTTCTCACCTGCTTGTAAAGACATGGGAGGTATGGAAGGGGAACAGACAAGGGGGAGGGAGAAGATCCTCACACCTGGCTCCATCTTTGTGTGGACTCACCAGGCAAATGAGGACATGACACTCATGTAATTACCAAAATTAACAAGGAGAAAGACCTTTTAAAAGAAAAGTGATGATGGGGGGAGGGTATAGATCAGTGGTTAGAGACATGCTTAGCATGCATGAGGTCCTGGGTTCAAATCCCAGTATCCCCATTAAAGAAACTAAATAAATAAATAAACCTAATTACCCCCTCACCAAAAAACCCAAACAAACCAAAAAAAGAAAAGAAAAAATAGGAAAGAATAACAACAACAAAAATAGCACTACATACACTACCTACAGTCTCTGCCCCCAGGGCAGCAGCATGCAGTGTGGACAGGGAACGTTGCCCTTCATCCCAGCTCTGCAAAGATCAAGCCATTACCACTGCAGCTCCCCACTGGTGGCACATCCTGAGGGGAATTCAGGGTGGAGAAAACCAGGAAGCATTCTGTGCTTTGCATCCTGGTCCTAGATAGTTCAGATGAGTGTCTAAGGAACAATTCCAATAAACCCAGATTCTTGTATATTCTCATACAAAGAAAAACACTAAAATCATTAACTTGAGATGTCTGTTCTTTGTGATCAGCTTTAATCTTTTGATGTTCGGATACATGTCTTTTCCTGGCTCCTCCCTTACCTCTTCAGAGCAGTTCCTCGGAGCTTTCCGAGAGTCTGTCTCCCAGGCTATGGTCCTCAGTAAGGTCCCCAAATAAAACTGAACTCGGAACTTTTAGACTGTGCATCTTTCTTCAGTAGATGGGGTGACCTGGTAGCCGCACCTGCTGGCCACCTCCCTGGCCACACAGCACCGGCACCCTCCTTGCCATCCAGCAGCCATCCTCTGCTTGCCACAGAGGCCCCTTTCTCTGCTGGCTGTTTTCGTTGGGCCTTGTCCACGTCCATGGTCAGCCTCTGGCTGCTGTTGGTGGCACCAGGACAGGCCCCTGCCTGCTATTGAAGGCTGGCTTTATGGACATAAAGATTTGTCGGCCAGTGCACTCAGGCCTTTGGAAGCCAGCTGTTTCCACCCCCCTGCCACATCCCCGCCCCACTGCCCCCACCCCGGCTCCATGAGGGAACACACAGCTTCTGTTCTTCCTCAGCCCGTGACATAAATCACTGCTCCTCAGGCTAGGTATCAGGGCCAGGTCCCCCGCAGCCTGCATCACAGGCAACCTTGACACCCTGCTGGCTGGAAGCCACGCCCAGCACCTCCCTTGCACTCTGCCCTCTCTCAAGTCTGGGTGAGGCTGAGCCAGGAGCCCCTGGCTGCATCCCAAGGCCACGATAGGGGGCGGTTCCAACTCGTGTATTTCTCATTTTAAAAACACTGTGTGTATTTAAATATGTCCTGTCTTGTTCCAAAAATATAAAACAGCCACAAGGATACAAAAGATGTGACCAATATAAATTAAGACCAGAACAGGATGCTCATAATAAGCTTGCCACAGTGATCTTCAGTATAATTTAAAACACTGAAACATTAGAAGCCACTTCATGTCCAAATGTGGGAGATGGGTTAAATAAATTACAGTGTAGCCACACAATTGAATATTACACAGTCAGAACATTTGAAATGACAGCTATATAACCTAATTTACTTATAAACAGTTTATTTATAGAACCTAATGCTAAATTTGTATGTATATGTGCCTAAGGGTATTTTTATAGGAAAGGGACTAGAAGTCTCATGAGCTTCTTGAAATGATTGTAGCTTCCAAGAAATTAAGAGTCACCACCTACAGAAGGGCATGTAATGCCATGACTAGATATGTACGATGCACATAAACTGTATGTGATACAAAATCCCCTGCTATCTAGCCTGCATCCCGGGGCTAGGCCAAAACAGATGGTCTGTCCAGGGCAATGCCTTGCAGCCCCCCTCTGCCGGCCCCACTCAGGAAAGGAGCTGACTCATCCCTTCACAGACGGGCAGGGCGGAGTGGGGTCAGAAACTCTCTCTGCTCACCTCTTACAAGGAGAGTCAGTGACACATCCCAAAGAGTCAGCCACTCGTGGTAGACTGTCTGGCACAAGCAGCAGACTGTTTGGGGATAACTGAAATCAGTTGTTCACGCCATCCAGGGCTGGAGGCTCTTACTACCCATCCCCAGGGGAATGTCCCCAGAACACATCCTAGATGGCTCTGGTTATGTATTGCTGAGTAACAGGTCACCCTGAAATTTAGTGGCCCAAGGCAACAACAAACGTTTTATTCTCTCTCATGGTTCCTGTGGGCCAGGAACTCAGGGATGGGCTCAGTTGGGTGGTCCCGGCTCAGGGTCTCATGCCGTTGTAGTCAGATGGAAGCTGGTGTTGGGACAGCATGAGACTGGGGGAGCTGGGGGATGGCCAAGCATCTCTCTCCCTTCACATATTCTCAGAAACTCTCCATGTGCTCACTTCACGTGTGATAGTTTCGGCTTCCTAACAGCGTGGTATGCATCACACAGAGCCATCACCAGTAACCAGGACAGGCAAGGACAGACTGAGGTAGATGGAAGCCCTTTGACCTTTGACCCTGTACACTGGACATCAACACTCTTAGCCTATCTTTATCTACACAAAATTCAGCCATTTCCTGCCTCAGGTGACCCGCAAACACTTTGAGCTATGATGGTAGAGGGCAGTGAGTGTCAGCCAAGAGACGGACTTCGGCAGTGACCATTTTGCCTGAGTTTTGAGCAATTATTTGAATATACTATTGAGTTTTACCCATATGATCTGACTTTTTTAAAAAATAGATGGAAAACAGAAAAGTGAACTTGTTGATGAAAATGATGACAAAGGTCTGGGCTCCCACCCCAGGACAGCTGAGGCTGAGATGGAGTCAAGAGGGCCTCCATAGGCCTGAATGGGATGGTCTTGAGCGAGTTGACCAGGAGTTCTCTTGTGAAGAAAAAGAACAAGAGCAGCAAAGGAACAAAAGAGAAGAATGTATATTACTGTAATATTTGGGAGGAAATGACACAATGTCTGGGATTTGCTCTGACATGCCCCAATGAACAAACAAACAAAAAGTACACATAAGGAGGGAAAGATTGGTCATGAGTTGCTAATTGTTGAAGCATGTAGGGTTCTCTATACCATTCCTTCCATTTTTGAGAATGTTTAACACGCCCATAGCAAAAAATAAAAATAAATGTATATTAAATATTGGAAATACATCGTTAAGCATTGCAAGTGGATGTCAAACTGTGGTTAGATGTAATTAAATTCCTGGAAATGTCTCCTCTCCATAACTCTTGTACACATTTCTTATGTCTTTTATAAGGATGATCAGGACTATTTATACAGAAGTCAGTTACCATCTGTACTGATGTACTTAATTCCATTGTGCAAACAATGCAGAATTTTCCTGGCAAGATAAGTGTACTATATACGTATAACAACAACAAAGATAATACCAGTCCCTGAATTCAGAGTTCCTGAAGTAATGAGAAAGTGTTAATGAACAGAGAGAACAGGTGTTGGCAGTGGGAGCAGGAATATTCTGTATGGTGTGAATTTCTTTTTGCTGTGTGTATATGTCATTTTCAAACTTAATTGATTCACTTAGAATAAGAAAAAGCTGTTGAACAGGTACTACTGGCTGTTTCTCTCTTTTTCCTATAGTGTATCTTTACTAATTTTGAACTCATTTTGTCTGCCAAGGGAGTAGGTAGCACTAGCAGACAAGAGAGAGCAGACATCAAAGGTAAAGAGAAAATGATGGAAGGTAAGTTTAAAATGGAATGAACTCTAGTCTTTAGCTTAATCCCACTCCTCTACTTTGCTCCATTCAGCTCGCCTCCACCCATCACCTCGCCTCCACCCATCACCTCGGACTTGGGGGAAAAACCCTTGTTGGATTTCAGCCCCTGGACGTAACAGAATGACCAGCACGCCATCTGGTGGCTTCCAACAGAAGTGCACAAGCAGTCGGGTTTTTTTCTCTTTTTTCCTTTCTTTTTCTTCTTTTCTCTTCTCTTCTCTTCCTTTCTTCCTTCCTTTCAGCAGGGAGGGTGCTGTTCTTTTATGAGCTCACAATGCCAAGTAGTAGTTTCCACCAGGGGTCATAAATGGGTGCTCCACAGGCCAAACCTGACCTACAATGTCCTGTCTATAAATGTAGAGATGTATGGACCACAGTGCTTTTACAGGCTGTTAGTATCTTGCCAATATTTCAAATACAAAGTCTGATCTCTGGCTTCTTTTGAACAGCAGATCTGAGGATGCCTGGCTGAGGCCTGAGCTCTCCAGTTACCTGTCTGGCTTCTACTGTGGCCACTTTGGTTTGGTTTGTTGTACACCAGATCCCTGTAGTGTGTTGAATAGTGTCTCCCAAATAAATGTGTCCACCTGGAACCTCAGAATGGGATGTTTTTTGGAAATAAGGTCTTTGTGGATGCAATGAGTTAAGGATCCTGAGATAAAATCATCCTAAATCCAATGACTGATGTCTTTATAAGAAGAGGAGAGGACACAGAGACACAGAAAACACCACTTGAAAACAGAGGCAGACACTGGAGTGATGGGTCTACAAGCCCAGGGGCACCGAGGACTGATGGCAACTACCAGAAGCTCAGAGAGAGGCAAGGAACGGATCCTCCCTAAGAGCCTCTAGAAGTAACTAACCCCACTGACACATTCATTTTGGAGTTTTGGCCTCCAGGACTGTGGGAGAATCAATTTCTGTTGTTTAAAGCTATCCAGTTGGTGGTGACTTGTTACAGCAGCCCTGGGAAGCTAATCTACAACCCCCAAGAGATCCTCACCTTCCTCCAACATCCCTCAAACAGTTCTCTGCTCTAAAACCACCAGGGACAGGGAGCTCACTACTGCCCACCTCTCTAATGGACTAATCGTTGGAAAGTCTTTCTGTTAAACCAATACAGAATATGAACAACATACCGTCAGGTTAGTCTGTAACGAGTGAGAACGAGTGAGGGAAACCAAGGCCTAAAAAGAAACAAATCCCTGCTGGTTGTGGTCTCAGGGAAGGTTCATGGAGGAGACAGCACTTGAACTGGGCCTTAAAGGATGGATACAATCAAAACAAGCAGGAGCAGGTGCGGTGGTAGCCATGTTCCAGACCACAGAGCAGTGGAAGGCCCAGGAGTAGGAAAGTGTGGGCCCTCTATAGATTCATTCATTCATTTATTCATCCCTCCTATGGATATTTATTTGCTGAGCAGTGAGTAGTGAGCTTAGATGGAAGACAGGTGTGTGTCCAGGTGGGGTCAGCAGGTTGGAATTTATAATGAAGGGTCTAAATCTTTAAAACTCCTGGGCTCCCAGGAGAGCTAAGTAAAATGTTTGACATTTATCCACATCCCTGGATTTTTTCCTCAAGCTAAACTACTCTACTTTCCACTGCTGGTTTTGTATCTTTCCAGAAAGCTTCCCTGTATCCCCTCCCCTGGTAACAGATCATGTTCTGGCCACAAAGATGGTTACTGACGCGGGCTGCACCCCACCTACCTTGGCAGCAGCAGTGGGTCCAGTCGGAGTCCTTCCCTGGACCTGCTGTATAGACTCTGGAAATAAGCTGCACTCTTTCTGCTGGAGCGGTGAGTTCTCTGCCACATGGCAAACTCCCATGGGGAGTTGGAGAGAATGAGGCTAACAGGTGAAAAGAAACAGAGCAAAGTGTTGATGAGAGATGGCCGGCACCTGGGAGAGCCCTGGGGGCACTGACCTCACAGATGCCATCCCTGAGGCCCTGGCTCCTAGACTGTTTTCTTCACTTCCAAGAGCTGCCCCAGTATCCTCCCTCTTCCTGAGCTGGGTTTCTGTTGCTTGCACCAACGGGTCCTTCCTGGCCGATATGGTCCTGTTTCCAGCTCCCCAGCTCCCCCCTGCCCTGCTGACCAAGCAGCCAATGAGAGCAAAGGAGGGTGGTGTTTCCCATCCAGGCCAGCAGCCCCCCGTCCAGTTCAGAGAGGTCACCTCGCGCACTTTCTGGTGAGCATGTGAGCACCTGGCACTGTTAGAGTGACGCTGAAAAAGCACAGGGGTGTGACTCCAGGTAAAATCCAAGTAAAGTACAGATAGCAGATAATGAATGAAAGCCTCTCTGTGGTATTTCTGCCTCAAAGGACACATATTTCCACTGTCGTTCCTTTGGGTTAAGGCTCCTTTTGAAATATAAGCTGGGAGAGAAATTCAGGAGGCAGAAAGTAGGCCACTTTGCCAAAAAATTAATACACCTTAGAAGAATGCACCAAATTTACTAAATTTAAAAAATTATAGCACAGGGAACTGTACTCAATATCTGGTAGTAACTTATGGTGAAAAGAATATGAAAATGAATATATGTATGTTCCAAATGACTGGAGTATTGTGCTGTACACCAGAAATTGACACAACATTGTAAACT
The DNA here is from genome assembly GCF_036321535.1 of Camelus dromedarius. NCBI lineage: Eukaryota > Metazoa > Chordata > Mammalia > Artiodactyla > Camelidae > Camelus > Camelus dromedarius. The sequence goes on along the minus strand of NC_087443.1, from coordinate 32,108,396 downwards.
GACAATACTTCAATACAAATATATTAAAATATTATAAAACCTTGTTTCTTTTCACAATATATAAAGTTTTCAGCAATTCATATAAAATGTTGACATTTTGGTTTCCAGCATGAAACAGTTGGGCTACTTTAGGTTGGCAGCTGTTTGCAGAAAGGTTCTACTGGAAAGGGTAAAATTGTTTCAGCAACTGAAGAAAAGTGAATCTCTAATGATGATAAACAGTACCAGGGGTGATGACAGGTATTTTTGATAAGGGTGATAACAGGCTGAACTGAGACAAGATAATTCATCTAGTCACTCATTTAACATATACATCCTGGTTACCTGCCCTGCGCCAACTCCAGGACTCAAAGATACACATGTGACAAGACATGATTCATGCCCCCAAGGAACTCAAGCAGGGAAAAACTCAGGGACTCAAGAAGATGTAGCCCAGTGGTCTTTAGACAGAATATAGACCTACACAAGGCCAATGAGGAACAAAAGCAGCTAGGTCCTCTCTGCCTGAGGAGGTGGGAAAGAGACATGATGCTTGAGCTGGGTTTTGAAGGATGTGTAGGAGTTCACCAGGTAAAGAAGGAGAATGGAGAAAATTTTCAGGCAGGGGTATAGACTAAGCTAAGGTTCTGAGGTACAGGAAGTGGAGAGGAAGAAGCTGAAGAGGTGAAGGTCAAATCACCAGGCTTCCACAAAGCCAGTCAAAAGGAATTTTACTTTCATCCTGTGGGTAATATGGAGCCATTGAGGGTATTATGTAGAGGAAGAAAATCACCCTGTCTCCACGGCAGGTGTGACCAAAATGGACCAAGAGTGCTAGAAAGGAGGAGGCTGGAAGACCAGGTTAGTGGCTGCTGCAGCTGTCCAAGTGACAGATGAACTGGGTTACACTAGAATTTATTCATCCAACAAATATTTATTGGTCACCACCTGACTAGAGACAGGCATTAGCCCAAGTGATCACTGCTGGGAATGCAGCAGTGGGTAGAAGCTGGATGACAGAGGGTGAAGTAGAGGAAGAACACTCCAGACAGAGAGAACAGAATGTGGGTGTTCTAAAGTGGGAAAGATTTGAGTTCTTTTCAGGCACAGAAGGAAGACGTGTGTAGCTAGGGCCTCATAACTGGGAGGCTGGGAGAGACTAAAACTGAGGCTGCCAGTCTTGCAGGGCGTTGCCCATCCACATTTATCTCTACCCTTCAAGGTCCAGTGCCAATGTCACCTCCACCAGGAAGCCTCCCTTGATCACTAGCAGTCAGATTCATCTCTCCCTCTCTCAGCTCCTTGCTCCTTTTACCAGGGTGCCTGCTGGAGTGGTTTCTGGCTGAAGAGTGGATAATCCATAAACATTTTTTGAATGAATGACTATTTGAAAGAGAGAAAAAACAGTGGGGTGAGGGAGGCAGTGTGGAGGCGGTGGGTGGTGCAGAAAAGATGGAAAGCTGGTGGCCTGAGGAGAGTGAGTCAGCCTGAGAGTCAGGACAGTGCTTTTCAGACTTCAGGTCATGAAAATTCAGTGAGCACACAATAAGCATTTTTTTAAAAAGTGAACAGAATTAAAATATTAGAACACAGAGTGAGAAACAATAAATGCTGGAAAGGGTGTGGAGAAAACACTGTTGTTGGGAATATAGTTTGATGCAGCTATTAGAAAGCAGTGTGGAGATTCCTTAAAAATCTAAAAATAGAGTTACCATATGATCCAACAACCTCACTCCTGGGCACATATCCAGGAAAAAACCTCTAATTCTAAAAGATACACACACCTCAATGTTCACAGCAGCACTATTTACAACAGTCAAGACATGGAAGCAACCTAAATGTTCACTGACAGATGACTGGATAAAGAAGATGTGGTATGTATGTGTATACACACACACACACACACACACAAACACTCTGTAATACTACTCAGCCATAAAAAAGAATAATGCCATTTGCAGCAACATAGATGGACCTAGAGATTATCATACTAAGTGAAGTAAGTCAGAGAAAGTCAAATATCATGACGTTGCTTATATGTGGAATCTAAAAAAAGCACACAAATGAACTTATTTACAAATCAGAAACAGACTCACAGACATGGAAAACAGACATACAGTTACCAGTGGAGAAAGGGGATGGAAAGGCATAAATTGGGAGTTTGGGATTAGCAGACACTAACTACTACGGTATGCAGAATAAAAAATGTGCTATACTGTAGAGTGTAGGAAACTATATTCAGTAGCTTGTAATAACCTATAGTGAAAAAGAATCTGAAAAGGAGTAGATATATATATGTATCAGTGAGTCACTACGCTGTACACCAGAAACTAACATAACATTATAAATCAACTATACTTAACACAGAGTGTGTAGGAAAGGTTGCTGTTGCTTCATGACACCTTGTTCTACTTACACACACTCGTCACAACGTAAAACCTACTTCTCTCTCTGGTCATGGCAAAAGAGACCCTCAGAATTGGGATATAGATTTGGCTCTTGTATCAGAGACTTAAAATAGCGATGATAGGGAGTCACCTGGCCAGGGAGGCTGGGAAGCGCCTTTGTCTGGGCAGACAGCTGCCGGGCTGGAAGCGTTGGGGGGGGGGGGGGCCTTCTGTTACTGTAGAAGGGGACTGGATTACCCTGCGGCCTCTGCCTCAGCTTGTTTGAGGAGCTGCTAAGGGTCCCCTGGGCTTGGCCCAGGCCAGCACATAGGCCCTGGAGGCTGCGGGTCAGGCCCTCCTCCCCCAGGGGCAGGGCGGGCTTCCTCCACACCCCAGGTCATCTCTCTGGTGATAAACGAAATTTTCTCATATTGAGATGTAAGGAAGTCATCCTGGCTTATACGTGAGTTCACCTGAATTTGACGCTTAACTAAAATAGCTTGTTTGTGGCCCGTCAAACATATGTTGTTCATCTGCTTTAATTATTAAAGGGTACATTGATCAGAAGTAAATGTCCACATTAAAAATAAAGATTAAATGCCTCTCTTCCTGGGACGCCAATGCTGGTCCTCCTTTGACGAGAAGACTCCCTTCCCAGGTGCCAAGCCATACTGACTCACTGTGTATGTGCTGGTCTGTTCTTTTTTGAAATCTTGAACAAATGTATCCCTGACTTGTTCATATTTCTTTCTTCTGACAAGATGTAAAACTGTGCTGAAAACCCTGCTTCTCCGGAGCAGTTTCTCAAAGTAAACTGGGAAGCAGGCTTCCGGGCTAGTCCTTGCTTTGGCTCAAATAAAACCTTTTTTCTGCTTATTTTTGATTATTTTTGTCGATACTGGCCACCAGTGGCCCTTAGAACTCCCCACGCCCTTTGGACTCTGTGAGGAGTGAAGGGGGCGGCCCAGGTGGGTGCGCCCATGGCACAGGGCCTGCTGCGGAACAAGCCCTCCGGGAACGAAGCCGTCCACCTCCGTGTTTCGGCCACCAGCTCTCCTCCTCACTTAGCCCTGTTGACAGTGTCACTGTTCCCAGGAGCCCCCAGCACCCAACAACATACAGACACTCTTCACCCCACACCCAAGGGGCTGCTCTCTTCTGCAGGATCCCAAGAAAGAAGAGACTGACTATGACGCCTACTGACCAGAGAAGGTTCCTGTGTCCGGGTCCCCAAGAGCACCCCCAGGTTTGCTGGGACAGATAGTTGAACTCGCAGCTGAGATCTATTGCAGTGAAAGGATATGGAGCACAATCAGCACAGGGAAAAGTCCAGAGGAAACCAGACACAAGCCTCCTCTCCCAGTGGAGTCACACAGGACACACTGACTTCCTCCAGCACCGAGCTGTGACAACACACGAGAAACATTTTCTACCAGGGAAGTTCCTGAGAGACCCAGCACCCAGGGGATTTACTGGGGGCTGAACAGGTCAGTGCTTGCCTCTCTCCTCCTGTTCCCCCAGCTGTAGGAAGCTCCACAGTTTGGCCCCGGCCTCATGTACCTCCAAATGTCACCAACAGAAGCCCTCAGTCTTTTGAGCCTTCAGAAAGACGGCTGTGTAGCTCACCTCCCTTCTCCAGCGTTCTTTTTAAAGCACAGTTAATTTTGCTTTGCAAATGTGTGAGCCCTTGGGGTTAATTAGAGCAAGTGTGGAAAGTGAGGGAGATGGCCAGAAAATCCGGAGCCTCTCAGGCTCCCCGCCTTTGCACTAGGCACAGTATCACAAAACTGGACAGTCCAGTGCATTTCCCTTCATCTTACAGGTGAGGAAACTGAGACTTCTGGGGAGGCGCCGATCCACTGGGAGGCAGGACCGGGCAAAATGCAGTGGTCCTCACTTCCGGCTCTTGCCCCGCACTCGTGCTCACTTCCGTATCCGCCCACGACTTGTTTACGAAGCCGTGGGGCTCTCTGCGGGATTTGTTGTCTCCCTGCGGGAACAACACAGGAGTGACAGCAGAAAGGGGAGGCTGACCCTGGAGTCTCGGCCTGCCTGGGGTGACATCGAGGCTCTACCAGCCAAGGTCACCCCTCTGGTGGTGTAGTTTCCTGTGTAAGTGGGGGGAGGGGCAACAACACCTGCCCCTTGGGGTTGTTGGGAAGATTACAGAGCACAACGCAAAAAGCACTTAGGTCATTGACGGGATAAGGATCATTCGTTTTCCTCCTCTCCCTCACCTATGTTGCTCAAAAATAAATTTAAAAAAATTGTTTAAAGGAAGGAGTTTTTGTTGCTGTTTTGTGTTTGCTTAATTGTTCTCGGTCAAACCCACCCCATCTCCGAGCACTACCAACCAGCCAATGGCACAGGGACCCATGTGGCAGGTCGGGGGAGTCTGGTTCTCTATGGCTTTTGTTTTTTTCTTTTTGATTTGTTCTCAGGACCTGGTTATTCACCTGAGAGGACTAAATGTACAGTCCTTGTCCCAGGAGGCTAAACCCTGAGGAAAAACAAGGCACCAGAATGAGGTGGCGCCCACAGTGTGGGGAGAGGGTGGGAGAACCGGAGCTGAGGGACCACGGCCGGAGGAGCAGGGGCATCTCCCTCAGGGCTGGCAGCACTCAGGCCAGTCCTGGGCGTTGCTCTTTGTTGAAGGCCCTGGGAACCCAGGTTGCTGGGATATGGTGACATTGGATGTATTGTTCCAGAAGCCAGGGCCCTCCCTCGCCTCTGCCTCCCTATGTCCTGAACAAATGTTGAACATCAAGTGCAAACGCCAGCATTTCCCCACGGGCTGAAGATACTCACCCAGAGGCTTCCTCCACGGTGGGTGCAGGTGCCCTCAGCAGGCTGCAGGCTCCTCCATTACCCAGCGCGCAGGCCTGGCTTCTTGACTGACTCGATGTCAGATGAAAATATAAAACCTCCTGGCTGCTGCCGTTGAACTGCCCTGCAGGCCTCACACTGCCCCTACCCAGAGATGAGGGCCCCATTCTGGCTCCCCACAGGCTTATTCCCGCCCTGGTCTCTCGCATGTTCTGTCCTCCGACGGACACGCACAGCTTCTGTCTGCTTGGCCTGGAAGCACACAACTGCCTGCATATCAGCATCACCTGGGAACCTGTCCCACACAGTACAGTGACGGCCCCAACCTAGAACAACAAAATCGGAACCTCTGCGGGTGGGCAGTGGGGGCCTGGACTCCCTCAGATGATTCTGATGTGCAGCCAGGGTTGAGCCACAAGGTAATTCCTACCCATGTAGGGGGCTGAGCTGAAGTCCCATTCCTCCGGGAAGCCTTCCTGAACTTACCCCTGTGCAGGTGACCCTTGTCCTCTGAGGGCCTGTGGGCCATACAAGGAACAGTCAGTGGGCACTGATGGCAGCCTGCTTTGTGTGGGATGGTAATTTGGAAGCAGAATCCAGGCTTTGTCCTTTGAGAGCTGCATATCCTTGGTCAAGTTACCAAAACTGAGGCTCAGTTTCCTCATCTACAAAATGGACATTAATAATAGTACCTACCTCACGGGCTGGTACGAGATGCTTCCACTGACCAATCCAACCTCATGAACCCCACACTTTCCCATGGCTCCTCTATTTCCAAAACCACAGGTTCCCACAAATCCATCAAGTGAACCAGTTTCCAGGGGTCTCCATCTCCACTTCCAGCCTACTTTCTCCTGCATCCTGAGTGCTGGGAGCAGCTCCTGAGCAAGTCACATTCCTCATTCTTCCTTCCAGAAAGACTCCTGAGTCTCCAGGTCTGACCTTACAGGTGGCAGTGAGAAACAACAAAGGGCAGAAAACCAGCCCACATGGCCTCCACCCCCTAGGTCACTCCTCTTCCTTAGGAATCCATTCTAGCCAGCCAGGCAGAGTCTGCCCCAGCTCTGGGCTGGCACAGGGGGCATAACTAGACACCTATGCAGGGTTGTCACTGCTGAGCAAGCACTTCCACGTGACCCTTGTGAGATGACTTCTCATCTGCAGACGACTTGACCGAAGTGGCGGTTAGCAAGTTCTAGGCCTAGAGTTGAGAATCACAAGAAATTGGAAACAAAAGAAATATCTAAAAATAGGAAAAATGGTTAAGTTCATTCGAGTACATCCATATTCTGGAATATCATGCAACTATTACTCATGTCTTCAGATAATTTTTAATGACGGGGGAAATGTTCATAACAGGCTGGACGAAAATAAGTAGGACCTAGAGTTTGCTCTCTGCTTTGTGATATAGCTGTATTTACTGGCAGATCTACAAATATAAACTGCACATATATTTGCAATAATACCCAAAGTGTTTCTAAGTTGCTCCTGGTGCTCCCCTCAATGAATCAGGCCCCTCCTCACAGCCCCACCCTCTCGAAGGTCTAACGTTATGAAGGCGAATAAGCAAAGCGTGATGGCCACAAGCCTGTACCCTGGGACCTCATTTTATGAAAAATGACATCAAGGCGGGGAAATAATCAGAGTAGTGCCAGTAGGTGGTGTTTATAAAGTTTTTATTTTCCGTTTTCTTAAAAATAACATTTGATTTCCTTTATGCATGTGTGAAGTGTACTTGTTTCCTTAGGCTGAGTTAATAGGCAGATAAAGACAACACGAGGCGGGGTCCCCAAGTGGAGGCGGGGTTGGGGGTGAGGGGAAGGGGGGCACAGGGGAGAGAGAGAGGGTGGGGTGACCCACAGGACGCTAGAGTGCCCATCAATGCACAGACACGGTCTAACACTTTGTTTTTCGATTTTTTTTAAAAGACATCTAAAATTACTGAGAGATACGATTTCAGCACTTAAATATACAGACGGAAATCCAAGCACTTGAACACAATTCTTAACTCTAAGCTCAGTTATTGCACATAACACAGTTTAAGTAGGCTTCAGGCTATAAAGCAATTTGCTCTGCTTGGGACTTCCTTGGATGTCTCGAGTCTCCTTCTGCAACCCCAGTGTCTCTTCCCTTTGACCCTTGCCAGCCCACAGCCTCAGGACGACGCCAGGGGTCAGTGGATTAGCCATCATTCTCCCCAAGGGCTGAGAGTGAGGCTGGGGTGAAATGGAGGGTTCCCATGTTGATCCCAATGGATCCCCACCTACTCAGAGGTGAAGCTGAAAGCAGATGGAGCTCATGAGAGGCTGAGTGGGCAGGCAGGCTGGTGCGAGGAAGGAAGTGTGACCACTGGCCACATGTGGTCACAGCCCCAGGGGGCCAACACCCCCTCATGCTCTCATCAGCGTGGCCTCCCTCCTCCTCCTTCCTGAGCTCCCACACCTCCTCCCTCATTGCCCCTGAACCCTTTCTGAGTGGTCTCCCAAGGCACATGTGTTCGCTCCAACTCTAACCTCCCCTATCTGAGACGCACCTGTCCCTCCCAGACCCACGTGCAAGCACGTCTGGGGCAGCCAAGGGCAGCTCCGGGGCCAGGCAAGAAACTTCTTTGAAAATTCAGTTGAGCTCTTTCCACAGGGCCTGAATTCCGCTGCCTGCCTAAAGCAGGGGAGTGGGGACAGGACAGAGAGAGGACACCGAGTACAGGGACATGGGAGGGACTGGGTGGCAGGCAGCTTGGTCAGGGGGCACACGTCTGAGGAGCTAAGGAGGGACCACCTTGCAACCTGGCTCAAGAGGAAACCTGCAGTTGGTCTGCCAAGTCACTCGGAGGCCTTCAGTCCACTGGGCACAAGCTACTTGGTCTGGCTTTGGGGGGCCTCAGTCCCCGAGAGTGGAGTGAAAAGCAGCGTAGGGGCTTCAGAGACAGGGCAAGGCTGGACCCCTGAGTCCCACCGGGGTCTAGTTTCGCGCTTTTGCTTTCTTTCTACAAACATATTTACAAGGTCATAAAAACGTGCACGACCAGAAGACCCAGGGACACAGAGGGGACATGTGACCCCAGAAGGGGAGGGTGGCAGCGAAAGGAGAAGGCCACGCCTCCTTCTCTACTCCTCCCCACCCCAGAACACCCCAGCAGCCCCAGTGCTGCCCCAGGGGACAGTTCCAGAAGTCTGAGCCAGGGCAGAGGGAAGAGACAGACAGACTCCAATCCTAGCAAGAGCAGGAAGTTTCAAGTAGCTCTGAGAGGAGAGGCTGCTCAGAGAGCAGAGGGCTGACGTGGACCGTTGGTGTTTCCCTGAACTGAGCCGGGGACCAGAGGGAGGAGGGGGTGGGAGGACGGAGTGGGGAGAGGGCAGACGGGACGCGGGGGATCTGGAACATTGCGACACCTTAATGACCAGAACTGTGCTGCAGAATGAGAAGCGGTTCATGGGGCTAACTGGAGTTTCGTTATTTCCCCCAAGGGAGGACTTGGAAGATGTTGATTCCAGGGTGGAGTCAAGAGGTGGATGGGTGAAGTTCTTCCATAAAGTCCAACAGAAGCAGCGGACTCTGCAGAAGCCACGGAGCCGGGCTGGGGTGCTTGCCCAGGACCCCACACCTGCCACCACCCAGCACACAGAGTGCCCCTCCTCACATGCCAGGTGCCCAGGGATGGTCCCTAGGCTCACACACATGTACACACACACACACATACACACACACACACACACACATGCATGCACTGTGCTCACCACACAATGAAGGTCATCAGAGGCCCAAATCCAGGTAAGAAATTCTTTACCAAAGGCTAAGAAATTTTGATTTCAACAGGGAGAACTGGATAGAGTTTAAAAAAAAAAAACCCATGGGGTGTCTTCTCATCCACCCTGGCTCCTGCCTGGTAAGGAGATTTGGGGGACCAGTGAGGTGTGGCCTCAGATTCTGGTTGCCTCAGACCTGTTCCCTCTGACTTTTCACAACCCCAAACACCTCAACTTGGAGAAGCCCCTCCGCCAGAGTGGCCCTAGGGGACCCTCAGAGGGGACAGAGGGAGAGCCCAGGGGCTGGGAGGAGTGGGGCTGGAAATGGCCTGTCCTGAGGAGGAGAGGTAGGGAAATGTCATGGTCTCCGAGGGCAGAAGGCTGCAGCTCCCCACCACTCCTTCACAGGGTCTCAGGGATGCTTTTGGTTGGTCTGGATGGGAAAGGAGCACTTATTAAGGGGTCGCAGAGGAGGTGCGTGCACACACACACATTACTGGCTAAGACCTTGCTTTCTGATCCTGGGCTCCTGGAATGGGCCAGGGGACCCCAGCAAGGGGTATGGGGGCAGGTGTGGCCCTCACAGGGCCAGGCGGACCTCACCTGCATCACAACTGCCTGCTGCCTCCACAGAACTGTCCAGGCCAGGCCCCCACCTGGGAGCCAGAGCTGTTCCAGGGTCTGACGTTCAGGGCTGCCCTGACTCCACACCCAAGAGCTCTGCCTGGATCTACAAAAGCAGACTCTCCTTGCCAAGCTGACCCCTTCTCCCCATCACCGCCCACCGCCCTACGCTCCTCTCCCAACAGCTTGGCAAGGCCATCCCCTGCCCTGACTCTCACTTTCCACCCCCAGCTCCTTCCCAGCCACCTGTGCTCACACTGGCTTGAGTTAGAGTCCAGCAAAGGGAAAGGGCTCTCTAAGGTGGGTGTCCTGGCTCATTTAGTCTGAGCCCGGGGGGGGGGGACATCACAACCAAATCAGCCAGCAGACAGCTCCCCTACCCTCCCTCCCTTCTGCCATGGGGACTCATTTCACAGGCCAGAGCTTGACTCCAGAAGAGGGAGGGAGAAGGGCAGGGGCCAGAGAAGACAGGGCTGGCTGAGGCGAGGGTAGCAAATCAGGACAAGGGATCCCAAGGCGTCAGGGCAGGACTGGATGGGGCTGCGGGGCTGGCAGGGGGCATCTCACTTAATCAGTTTTGACCTTGCTGTGTGTGTATGAGTGTGAATGTGTTTTAAAATCAACAAATGGAGAGAAAACTACAAGGAAGCCAATGTGTGGACCAAGGACACGTTGGTCAGTGCATGCCACGCACACACACACTCACACGCACACACACTCACACATCCAGTCCTCTCTGGTAGAGCCAGGTCCTTCCAACTGTATTTTCCCAATCCATTCGTAAGCTGCCTGCTTCTGTCCAGGTCTCTGCTGGCCCATCCCCCGGCCGTTGGCACCCTGGCCTGCCACGGTGCCCACGGGCCCTCTACCAGATGTAGCCTCCGTCATCCGCCTCGCCTGCCTCGCCCTCCTCCTCCTCCGCCTCCTCGCCTGCTTCCTCCGTCTCCTTCTCTTCCTCGTCCTCCCAGCCGACACCGCTCCCGAAGTCCCCTGAGAAGCCCACGATGTCGTCTGTGAGGGGGACAAGCCAAGGGGCAGGTTAGGACCCTGCTGGCTGCCTCACCCCCACCAGCAGGGAATCCCGCCTCGAGGCCCTAGCTAGGCCCTCGCTGCTGCTGGCCCTTACCACAGTCGGGGCTCCCGTGCATGCGGGTGCCGGTCAGCTCCAGGCCCAGCTGGTCCACACACCAGCAGTCGCCGCTGCTCTGGTCACACTGCATCTTCCGGTAGTAGCCGTCCTCATCGCAGCTTGGGATGAAGACTCCTGAATGGGGCAGGCCCGAGGGTTCAGAGCAGGGCTTTGGGGTGGAGCCTGGGGTGCACAGGGGCCCAGAACCCACCAGAGCCCAGCCAGTCCAGGTAATAACCACCCAAAAAGTCCAGATGTCCAGGGCTGGATGCCAGCATTTCTTTCAGCTCGACCCACCGGAAACAAGAAAACCACCTGCTCAGCCCCCTTGAGGGCTCCCATCCATCCCCACGGTTCCCAAGTCCTATGGGATAGCCAGTCTGACCTCATCGTGCTGGGAGCCCTCGGTGTTACGGCCACTCCTCTGCCTGGCTGACCCCTGTCCACAACGCCCAGGCTTCTCCTCCCAGCCCTCTGATTCTGACCTGCCTTCAGGGCCCATCCACTTTCCCTCAGGCCTCGGAGCAGCTGCTCCTCTGTCCACTCAAAGGTGTCTGCTGACATCTCCACTTTGGAGCTCTAGAGATAGACTCTGCCTACTTGGGGGTGGGGGCTGAGATATGTAAAAATGATAACACCCGGCACCACAGGACGGGCGCCCTAGGCCCAGCACGTACGCTGTGTGCGCCAGGAATGCAGACCAGACAGGGCTGCAGCCAGGAGGAAGATCCTGGCTTCCTGGCAGAAGTGGCACTAATGCCAGCCCCTACAGGCCACTGGGCTCTCGGTCCATATGGCTTTGCAGGAGGTTCCAGTGTCTGGTTTCAGGTGCAATGGTCTCATCGCCCCGTTAAATGCCAAGCTGCACTCAGGAGCTATGAGCCCTTAGACCTCTGTGACCCCCAGGCTGGCTTCTGTCCACTGTGCTCTCCTTCAGCATCATGAGTACACAAGCCACAACTGGTCACTCTGTCTTTCTGGTCTGTCAACTGGTGTGTTGTGTTTCCCCAAGTAGCCTGCATGCTTTATGAGGCCAGGGATCAAGTCTCTCCTGCCCATCGGTTCTGACCTGGGCTGGATTGGCTGTTCTCTCTCCAGGGCTGGCACGCAAGAGTTTGCTTGAAAACATGAGTATCTGCTGGTGGGGTGGGGCTCCTTCGAGCTTTGCATACATCCCTGCTGAACTGAATTGAATGGAGGGGTCTAGGAACCTTCTGTAGCCCCACCTCCAGCCCCGGCAGGAACAGGCACAAAATTAGGCACAAAATTAAAATACACTTTTTGAGGGGCCAGTTGGAAGACCTTGGCCTACTGGCTAAAAACAAGAAGAGGGTTTCCCTCTCCTGTCTTCCCAGGCCGGGGCCTTCTTGGGCTCAGCATCTTCCATGATACCCAGGGACTGGAACCTCCAGGCCTCAGAGGAACACTGAGGCACCTGCCTCCCCTTCTGAGCCCAGCCCAGCCCCCTCACCTGGCTTCTTCTTGGCCGCTTCCTGGATCTGGATGCGCTCCAGCTCCGCCAGGCAGGGAGGCTCTGAGGGAAGAGAAGCAGTCTCTGATGAGGGCCGTCCCATGGTGCTGGGAAGACTCCCTGAGTGCTACCACAAGGCTTAGAAATCCAGGCAGGGGGCTGTGCACAATGAAAATTCCTGGGCTCTGACACAGGGCTGCCCCACAGGGGTGGTGGGATGCACTGACCCTTCTAAGGTCCCCCAAAGTGACACAGGGATAAGAACACCCAGGGTCCGATTGGGGGAGGCTGTTACATGGCTGTGGGATGGGCTGAAGTTGCCAAGAAGCCCAGGGCTCTCTGAGGGTGTCAGGAACTCATGGGATGAGTAAACAGGATTCAGAAGAGAAGGTGGGGTGAAGGCACAGATTCTCCAGGGTGAGAGGCCCTGGAGGAAAAGTAAGACTAGAGGGAACATTAGACGGGAGCCTGAAAATAACTGGCAGCCAAATCTAACTTGTCTGTGACCTTGAGAAGTCCCCGAGCTCTTCCCAGAGGGAGCCCTGGCAGATTGCAAAATGAGATCAGTTCCCAGCCTCCTGCCCGAGAAGGCTGCTGTACAGAATGGACAGAACGTGCTTCAAAGGGCTGGGAAGTAAAAGCACTGGGGCTGTGCAGATAGCACAGAAGATCTGTGCAGAGGGATTTGTGATTTACTGCTCTGCACCCAGATGTTCTCACTTTATCCTCACAACTGTCTCTGAAGTCTTGTTATCTCCCAGTTCAGATGAAGAAACTGAACTTGGAAAGATTCAGTTGCCTGCCCAGGGCCCCAGACCAGCATGTGGCGGAGCCCTAGCAGAGGCCTCAGCCTCGAGCCACAGGTGCTGTGACTCTCCCCCAACACGGCCACAGCTGGAACCAGGCCAAACACCAGAGGCAGAGCACCTCCGGGCCGGGCTGGTCAGCTGACCCCTCAGTTCCCCATCGACGGTAGTTACCACTTGGCCTAGGTGATCTCTAAGCACAAGTCCCACTCTAGTTCAGGATATACAAAGCTGGCGAATGACACCATATCTCTAAGGCTAAAGATCACCTACATAGTCACATATTTGGGGCAAATACTGTGAGATGGGCCCCAAAGTGGAAACATTGAGAAGCCAAGGTAGCTTCAGCTTCAGGATCCCTCAGCCCCTTCTGAGCCTGCCAAGGGGCCCTCGAAATGTTACATTTGCAGTTTCTTTTTTTTTTTTTTTTTAATGGAAGTACTGGGGATTGAATTCAGGAACTCATGTATGCTAAGCATATGCTCTACTGCTGAGCTATATCCACTCTCTACATTTGTAGTTTTTAATACCCTTCCTTAAAGAAGGCCTCTGAAAGCGCATACACTTCAGAACCTACAAAATCCACGCTGTTGCCTGCCGAGCAAGGGAGTTCAAGTGCTGGTTTCCCTGGGCTCCAGCAGATGAGGTTCTGAGAGAGTGCAGGAAGTAGGGGGCGCTGGAGGAGTCCTGGGCCTGAGAAGGTAGCCAAGAAGGAGCCACCCCGACTCCCAAAGAGAGCCTGGAGCGAGGGGCAGGGCCTACACAGCAGAGCTGGACTGGGGCTGGGGAAGGGGCACACTCACTCTCCCTCCAGAAGCAGAAGCACCACTCAGCGGTGGAGACACGGCCGTCCTTGTAGGTGTCGCAGGAGTTGAAGAAGGGGCGGATGCAGACCTCATACTTGTCCAGGTTGATGGCAGCCAGTTCCATCTGGTCCAGGAAGAGGTCGGCACTGGTGTCCAGCTTGGAGAACATCCAGCCGATGGAGTCCTTGCAGCTGGCTCCCAGGCTCTTGTCCAGCCCTAGGGAGAAGGCTGCAGTTCAGACCTGCTCAAGGTAAACAGCTCCATCTCTCTGTCCATCCATCCCTCCACCTCTCCATCAGCCCCAGCCCTCTGTTCAGGGTCAGAGCAGCTCAGAATCTAACCATGGCTGAAGGCCCATCCCTCTGCCTCTGCATAGACTGCATCCAAACCAGTCAAAACCCTGTTTAGAAAGCCCTTGAGGGAAAATAATTCTTTACCCTCCCTTAGCTACCCAGTTCAGGGTTTAGCTTCCTTCCACCCATTTTAAGAAGCTCTTTCCATGGGCTAATTTGAATCTCTCCTGTCTGGCTGATGCCCACCTTCTTTTGTTCTGTGGTTTAAGCTCTTTGAGGGGCTCAGAGTCTAGCAGGAGGGAGCAAAAGGTGGGTGTTCTCAGTGCAGCTAGGTGGCCCCAATGCACACCTGTCTCCCCATCTCCCGCCCTCCTCCCAGACAGAGCCATCAGCTCCTGTACCACTGGGTGGGCTGGCCCCGCTGCTGGCTGAACCGTTCTGCTTGGAGTTCTCATGAAGGAGCTGGAACCAATCCCGCAGCCGATCCCCCAGGTCAGCCAGGTCCTGACCCGTGCACGTCTCTGCAGGCAGAACAGGAGAAAGGGGTGGAGGATGAAGGTGGGGTGAAGCAGTAAGCATGGTCCCAGCTTGGGGTGCTGCTGCCCTACAGGCCAGGGGGCTGGGTGGTAGTCAAGGACGCCAGAGGAGAGTTGGAAATCAGAGGCTCTCCCATCTTCCTCTTCCACCTCACTCCCCAGCACTGAAAACACACAGTAAGGGCTCCCTGTGATGAGGCCTGAGCCCTCCTGACCTGTGTAAACCAGACCTACAGCCCCACAGGTTTCTCAGGCCTGTCCCTGTTGCTGCCACTTCCTTCGTGCTGCAGACCTCTCGTATCATCCCAGGGCCCTGCAGGGAGTGCCCCAGGGGCCCTGGAGGTGAGCCGCCCCCCACTCCCAGCCTGGCTGTGGCCCAGCACTCGCTACCTGGTTTGCCATCATTACCTGGTTTGCCATCGGCGGTGGAGGTGGCGGCCTGCTCTGTAGGGCAGGGGCAGGGGCCCTCGCATCTCACCGTCAGCTGCTTGCTGCTCAGGCACGCCTGCTGCTCCAGCTTACACTGCATGACAAGGAAGGTTGGGCTGGGGGACGTGAGGCACTGCTGGGGGTACCCTCCAGCCCACCCCGCAGCCACATCTGCCTTCCCCGTTGGAGACTGCAGGGACAGACCCATGAACAGCCCGGAGGGGCCATCCTAGTCCCTCTGGAGGCCACGGGTGCACAGAGGTCAGGGGCAACAGGCCCCTCCCTTCATGGCCTTCCCAGTCACCTCCGCAGCTCTCCTGATAACAAACAGCTACTGGCTATTGAACGTCCGCTAATTCCTTGGCCTTTACTGAAAAAACACTCTGCTGCAGCTGTTAGTCAGTTTCCGAGAGGGGCTCATCTGTCCCTTGCCTTCAGAGCATTTTCCCCGGTCTCATCTGGTTTCTCCCCGTGGGATGACTGCTTATAAGAAGTGGGTCATCATGGCATTTTACATCATCTCACCTGGTCCCCGACAGCTCTGTGAGGGAGGAATTGTGTTTCTCATGCTCAGCAGAGAACACAGAAGCTCAGGGAGGCCCAGTGACTCAGTCAAGGCCATGCGGCTGGGATGGATGCCAGACCTCCCCATAACCTTCACCTCCCCACTGAGCAGCGCCAGGACCCTCAGACCACAGCCTCCTGCCCAAACCTCGCTTTGCCCTTGGTGTGGTGTGACATAGGGCTCTCCTTCTTCCTCTATCAGCTCTGCCTGCCTTCGCTGCAATTCCCCTCCACCCTGCCTCCTCCCTGCTTATTCTCTCTCCCTCTCTTCTCCCAGGGTGACCTCATCCCCTCCCCAACTTCAACCATCACCCACTGCGGTGACTCTTAAATCTGTATCCCACCCCAAAAGGGTTCCTAAGCCTCGGAACCCAACCCCAGCTAACAGTCCATGCCCTCCAAACACAGAGCAACTCCTCACTTCTAGGAGAAGCTTTCACAATCAGTCCCTGCATTTCCATGGTACTTTAAAGTTTATACAATGCTTTCACAAATACTGTCTCATTTAACCCTCACCAAAATCCCATAAACTGGGTATTTGTTCCCCCAACCACTGTTTCCTCCCACATCATCATCTCATGGAGAATTAACTTCCTCCTGCCCCAGAATGCCTGGTACTTGCTGGTGAAGTACCCTTTCCACGTGGCAATCCGCCCATGGAAAGATTTCAACCCCCAACACCTGGACGGCAGAGCTCCTTCCTTCCACTGCCCTCGGTACTTTCATGAACCTCACTTACTCTGACTTACAGTTACTTGCCTCTTCCAGGCCCTGCCCGCCACTGCACCTGCCCAAGGTCAGGGCAGGGTCTGGCTCAGACTCTTGGGCAGCCCAGCCCAAGGCTCAGTGCCCCTAGTGTGGTGGACCACACTGAGTGCGCTGACCCCACGTCAGCACCGGGAGCCCCACAGAAGGCCTGGCTGAGCTCCTGGTAGCTTCAGGTGTACCCCACCCACCCCACCTGGGGCAGGGCTCCTCACCACCGAGCTGTAAGTGTGGCCATCAGAGCCGCAGACCGAGGCGAGCTGGGCCATGTGACAGGGCTTACACACGGTGTCTTTGTTTCCATGGAGTTTCAGGGCAGGCTGCTTGATCCTACAGGAGGAGCAAGATGGAAGAGCACAGGGATGGAGGCAAAAATGAGAGAGGGATAAGGGAAGGGAGGGTTCAGAAGATTGGTTCCAACAAGAAGCCGTTGTTGCAGAGCTATGGAAGATGCAGCTGCCTCCCTGTCCCTGACCACCCTCCCATCACCCCAGCCAGATCCTCCCCTAGCTCATAAGGGTAGAAGCCCCAGGGCAGAGTACAGACCCCAGCTTCCCCTTTCCAGCTGAGCTTTCAGGCTGCAACTCCAGGTTCAGCTGGAATGGCGTCACACTGGCATAAGGGGTCAGACCAAATGAGGTTGCAAACTGCCAGCCTGCCAGCCACATGTGTCCTGTAGATTCATTTTGTTTGACCACCAGGAGGTTTGTTTTTAACTGGGTTATTCACCAACATTTGCAAAATGGAAGAGTTCACATAAAAACCTGGATTCCTGGCCTAGGTGAAATGGAAGATATGGAAGTCCTGGTCCTGACTTTCCCCAGGGCCTTGGCTCACCAGAGTGGTCTGCCACCAAGCTCCCTTCATGCATTTCCATTACCTGTCAGGCCCCTACAGGCATCTAAGATTGCAACCCCGATACTCTGGTCTCTGATTCTATGATTCCCCAGGAGTCGTGGAGTCAGGGAGGGTCTTGTCCTTGGGCTGGAGCTAAGGCCTCAAATGCCCCTCACGCCTTCCCTCCTCTGAGAGCCTCAGAAGCTACAACCTTAAATATTTCATGAGGTCGTTCCATGGCAGAGCTGGAAGGAACCTCAAACTATCTGGACCAAGCTATTTGTCTTATGGATATGGACACCAAGGCCCAAAGAGATGTGCATTGCCCTGTGTCCCACAATTTGGTGACTAATCTCATACAGTGTAGTGGTTTTGAATGATGTCCACAGATTCTTTGACTCTCCTCCCTTCAACAGATGGAGCCTAATTCCCCTCCCCTAGAGTGTGGCAGTACTTATGACTCACTCCTAACAAACAGAAGTGGCAGAAGTAACAATGCATGACTTCTGGGATGTCATAAATGACATTGTGGCTTTCTTCTTGATCTCTCTTCCTTGGATGACTCACCTTACAGGAAACGAGCTGCCATGTTGTGAGGACACTCAAGCATCCTTATGAAGAGGTCCACTTGACTAGGGCCAACAGCCAAGGGAGTGGGCTCAGAAGTGAATCCTCCAGCCCCAGTCCAGCCTTCAGATGATGCAGTCTCAGCCAGCATGTTAACTATAACCTCCTGACAGTCTTTGAGCCAGAACCAGTCCAACAGAACCGGTCCAATAGAACCATGTCTGATTCCTGGCCTTCAGAAACTGTGTGAGATAATACACATTCGTATGATCACCCAAGGCCCTCACCTGTGCTCTAGCTTCTTGCGGCTGATGCACATGGCCCGCTGGTAGCCCTGGGCGATGCACACCTTGTGACGGCTGCACTTCACCTTCTGGCAGGGGTCCTTGGTGGTGTCCAGGGCTGTAGGGACACAGGGTGAGGACACAAGTCACCTGGGAACCAGTGCCAGAGAGCCCAGGAACCCCCAGCCCCACTTCTCAGCTGGAAAGCCCCTCTCTCCAGCAGCCATTGGTAACCAGAGTTCCTAAGCTCAGAAGTCCCACCCCTATCAGGGCCTGGCTCCCCAAGGAGCCTCCAAGGCCACAGTCAGGACTTGCCCTCTGGTCTCAAGTCCTCAAGGGTGTCAGTCATCTTCCCCTATCTGGGAGGGGCAGGTTACCTTCATCTCCTTGTTGATTGTCCTCCCAGCTCTTGATGTAGTCATCCTAGAGGACAGAGTGGGTGAGGGAGAAGGGAAGGGCTAAGATTTACATCCTAGAGCTGAACTTCAGCTCCAGGACCAACAGAAGAGATAGCTGGCTCACTGCTGCCACATGCTAATTGCCATCATCCTTGTGGCTTCCCAGATGACTCCTGTCCACCCAGGCCCTGCCAGCTCCCTCCCCCAGAATCTAACCCCCTAAACCAATGTCCAGAATCCCTTCCAGCTTCTCCCGTAAGTTTCTTATCCCCCATGCCCCTCCCATGCAGGATACTTCAGGGAAGGAGAAATCAGGGTGAGGCTGCAGAGGGAGAAAGGGAGTAGGGTGTGCAGCTGCAGATACATAAGCAGTGGAGCCCCAGGCAGTACTCACCTCCACCTCCTGGGGATCGGGAAGCAGCAGCAGACCACAGGCAATGGAGCAGGAGGAGAGAGGGAGAGATGAGGATTTCAGTGTGAGGCCCACCCTCAGACCACATGGTCCCAGAGCTCCTGAGGCCACATCATGTGATTGGACAGTGGGCAATGGTCTTTAATGGCCACAGTTCTCTGACCTCTATGGCCTCCAATTGGAGGGCAGTATTCCTATGTCTTTACTACAGACAGCTTCAGATCTGGGCCCACTCAGGGCTGGCCCTAGGAGCAGTAGAGGTGAGACCCATGGCTTTGAGAGTGAGGCCCATCCCTCTACTGGAGGCTCTGAAGCTGGTCCCAATGGCCCAGCCCCACTTCTACCATCAGGACGGATGTCTGAGGGGCCCACACATCCTGGGAACAGTGATTCTCATGCCTGGGCCCTCGTTGTTCCAGAAATGCCACTCTCTCCCCTGGCCAGGGTCCTCCCTTGGCAGTTTCCTCCCCTGACACCTGCCTACTGTGAGAGTGAGGCAGGAAAGACCTCTCCTCTGGGCTGCATGAGGACTATTTTTCACTCAAGGTGTGACTTTCCTGCAGAGCTCAGATGGTGCCCTGAGAGATAGAGGAGCTAGAGCCCCTCCCAATGGCTTCCTCAGTTACCACCATCCAGCTCCAAATCCTCAGACTCAGACGGTCCTAAGAAAGTCCTCTGATGTCATGTGTCCCAGGCCCCTCTGTGTGCAGGAGAGGCCGGGAAGCCCAGAGACAAGAAATGATCTGACCCAGGTCCCACCACCTCAGAACCCCGGTCTCCCAAAGCCCAGCACAGACCTCTCTTCCTCCCCTGGGCCTGTGGACCCCACAGTGGTCAGAGGCCGAGCAGCTCCCACCTAGCCTAGCTCACTGCACAAACCCCAGCTCATTCCAGTTTCCCTACTTTCCCCTGTGGGGCAAAGACAGCTGGTGAAAACCAGCAAACAGCTCCCAAGGAGTTCCTGGTGGCAGCTCCAGCAGGCACGGTGGCAGGGAGCTTCTCAGGACTGGAGGAAGCAGTGCCCAGGAGACAGCTGCTGGCCTCCTCTGGATGGGGCTCCAGGCACCAGGGGGCAGGGGACAGGAGGAGCCACGGGCAGCTGCTCCCCCCATCCTGAGTCCCATCCAAGGATCAGTGCTGTGCTAGATGGGGGCAAAGGCCCCACTGTGGGGAAGGGGCCAGATCCCTGTCAGGTCAGGGGAAGAGGCATGGGGCTCCTGCGCCAGAGGGCACCCCAATGGGGGCAGCACAAAGGAGGGCACCCACAGGGCTCTGAGGTCTCTGATGTGTCCCCCAAAAGTTGACAAGCATCAGAGGAACAGGCAGGGGTAAGAGCACTTATCAACATTGCCTCCTGGGCAGAGGCCAGAAAGGGGCCAGGCTGAGCAGGCAGTTGGCATCACACCCAGGTAGAGCATGCTGTGGTCAGGTGTGCACTTGAGTGTGTGCTTCTGCACACGTGTGTGCAGTCCACTGGGCCTTCGGTGCACATGTGCACGCTCACAGGCCTGTGCCCTAGAGCTCGTATGTGTGCAGGTATGTGTGTCCTCGTCTGTGAGCCTCTGCACACACGCACACATGTGGAGCAACAGTGTGTGCTGGGTGTTTGTAGGAAAGGATACTTCAAGGCAGTTCACCCAATGCCAGATGCTTTTTATCTACAAATGAAGTAACAAAGGCCACTTCTGAGAGCAGCCTCGTTTCAAACGTGGAGGCCAGGGCTCTCCCTTGGCTTGGCCTTCCTGCCTCTTCCTCAGAGAGAGGCCCAGGTGGGATGGGAAGGAAGTGGGGAGGGCAAGAGACCAGCGGACATCTCCCTGTGAGGGCCTGGCTGGCAAGGCCTCTGCTGTCTCTGTCTTGCTTTCACGTGTGTCTCTGAGCATCTATTTGTCCACCTCCCCTTCTCTCCTCTCTCTTTCTCCCTCTCCCCCTTCACTCTGCCCACACCTGCCCCCACATACATGTCCAAGCAGCCAAGTGTCCCGCAGTCCTTGGGCCCAGGAGCAGGCAGGAGGAAGCCCACAGGTGGGACTTCTGGGGAACCTGGCCTGGGCAGCCCTCTGGGCACTGGACAGACCAGCCCAGGCTCCTGGCTCAGGCACCTACCCGATTCCAGAGGGCATGGCCAGAGCCTTCTTGAGCCCCTGGGTCAGCTTCTAAGGAGACCGCAGGGCAGCTGACAGGGAACCCAGGCACCATTTCTTTCGTTTGCCAGGGCCAAAAGCAGCAGCTCTGACCCAGCCCTTCTTCTCCAGGAACTCGTCAGGGTGGAGGGGTCTGTTCCCTGGTGTCCACTCCACCACAGATGGGAAACGAGGCTGAGAGTGACCAAGTGGCAGAGCCCAGGGTTACAAGGTTGGGGCAAAAGTAGGAACTGGTCTCCATTGAGTTGGGGTCTCCCCATCAGCTTCATTATTCTCTGGGAGGGGAGTGGGCGTGAGGCTGTGAAGAGGATGGGGGAAGTGGCTGGTGTGAGTCACCTTCCCTCAGCCAACAAGGTCTCTGTGCCCCCGGACCCCCTACACCTGAACTGGAGCAGGGAGGGCCTCGATGCCTGCTCACTCGCTCCCACACTCCGGCCCTGCCTTAACCTCCAACAAAGCTGGGAGCAGAAGCCTTTGGGACTCAGTGCAAAGCAGGTTCTCAAAGGTCAATACCAAGAACTTCTGACTAGAAATCCAGGTGGAAGTGGGGAGAGGGAAGAGAGGGCTCTAAGGAAGGGGCTTTCACCATCCGGCTGCCTGTTAGAGCCCTGGTGGGAAAGAGCCATCTCCATCCGCTTGAGGGTCAGACTCCTTCCCCTGGTTTGGGATACAGGGACGGAGCCCCTTCTGTATACAAGCATCGCCCTGGGTTTTAGCTAAGCTCCTTGTCTCCAGTGTGGTGGCTGAGGCTGGGGGAATCCTAAGTGGTTCTGGATCCCAGAAGAATGGGAGCAGCCGGCCAGAGAGCGGGATGAGGAGGAGAGAGGGCCCTGGAGTCACACAGAAGCCCGCGCCTGGCTGCCAGCACACCCGAGGCAAGACCTTGGCCTGAAGGAGCTCAGCAGCTATGTCCCGGGACCACCTGGAGATTAAAGGAGAGGGTGTGTGAGGGGTGCCTGGTGTCCACAAAGTACTCAAACGGAGGCTGTTGTGGCAGAAGAAGAGACCAGAGACTTCAGGTGGAGAAAATGCTGGAGGGGCAGGAAATGGGCAGGGAGAGGCCACATGAGGAGCCCCTGCAAGTGCAGAAGGAAGAGGCCACCACCCAGAGAGCAGAGACCAGGGAAGGTGTGAGAGGAGTGGCCACCAAGGGGTCTCGGTGGGGGGCAGGGCATGATGAGGAAGTCCTGTGGGTGGCATTGGAATGGCTGCTCTGGGGGCGCAGCCCAGGGACACACTGAGGAGCCCCCAGGTCAGCTGTGGGTTGGTCCATCTATAAGCTGAAAAAGAGGTGTTTGTTGGCAAGTGTGAGTAATGCCTTTCAACACAGTGGTGTCTATTTATGGCACCCAAGTGGGCTCATTAGCAATTGTGAGAAACGGTCTGATAAAGGCACCAGGGTCTTCTAAGGAAACAGGAGGCCAAGTTCTGCCCTGGCTCTGCTGCCAGTTAACCCTGTCCCTCCCTGAGTAAGAGGGATTTGGAAGGGCCCATCTCCAGTACTCTGGGGCCAGGGTCAGGTCGGAGGGGAGACGGGCCATAGGCCGAGATCCAAAGTTCTAGGCAAAGGAAGAGCCATCTATTTTACCTTGTTAGTAGAACGAACCATGACCAGCCCTGCACCCAGTGGTGCTCAGCACAGGGCAGGCACGTGGGAAGGGATTAGGGATGTACAAGTGCACCATGGCATGTATTTCGTGATGTTTTAAATTAAGTCCTCTTCACATATGTCTGTCTTCCTTTTATTCTCCCACTTGTGTAAATTGGGCAAGACAGACAGGATCAGCCCCACAAAAAATGAGAAACCTGAGGCTCAGAGAGGCAGGGCAACAGGCCAAAGGTCCCAAGACAGATGAGGAGCCAGGCCAGGACTCCCATTCCCGACACAACCCTCTATGAGGAACAGTCTTGAACTGGGAGGAGCCAGGGGAACAGGCAGAGAAGAACTGCAACCTGGAGTCTGCCCTAAACTTGGTTCACTGTGTGTCCTCAGCAAGTCACCTGCCCTCCTGGGGTGACACGTCCTCTTCTGTGTCCTGTGGGTGCCTCTCAGCAATGGCTGCACATTGGAACCGCGGGTAGAGCTTTTTAAACCCTCCACCGTCCAAGCACCACCTGAGCCCACTGGGCGGCGGCTCCCAGGGCACCCCTGGTGCTTGTAGGCAGGCAGCTGAGTGAGCCCACAGCGACAGCTCTCAGGTGTAAGGTCCTTCCAGTTCTGCCTCCCGTGTCTAATGCTTTTATCTTCTCTGGCTGCTTCACCTTTCACATAGGGCCTCAGGGAGGAAAAGGAGCTGCTATTCTCCACCCTCTGAGAGCAACTCACACAAGGCAGATACTCAGGCCCGCTTGCTGGAACCCGACTCCTGATTTCCAACTCCAGGCCTTTTCCTTTGGAGCGCACATCAATCCACCCTCCTCTAGTTTATGACATCAAGCCAAGTCCTGTCCACCTCCTACTGTCCCTCTGGCCTGCCCTCCCCTCACCACGACCACTGGTCCCACCCTGCCAACCCTGCCTCAATTACTGCAGCATCTCCTCTGAGCTCTCCCTGCCCCCGACCGTCTTCCATACCCTGCAGCCACAGGGATCTTTCTAGAACATAATCCTGATCATGTTTCTCCCTGCTTAAAATCCTTCACTGAATATACAACTTGCTTTCATTTTGAAAAAAAAAAAAATGTTTGAAGGTGACTAGGTAAAAAGGATTTGTACCAAAATGTTAACAGTAGTTTCCTCTGGGGGAGAGGAATACAGAGAATTTCAGCATCTTTCTGCCTTTTCCCAAGTTTCCAAAATTTCTATAATGAACATGTATTATGTAATGAAGGTGAAAAAAATAAATATATTTTTTAAACCCTCACTGGTTCCCGGTCACCTACAGAAGAAAATCCACCTTCTTTTGATCTGTTCCTGGCTAGTCCAGCCCCATGCCCTTCCAGCAGATGTTTCAGCCTGGCCAGACTTTGGCACAGCCTTCTCCCGTCTTGGGAACTTGTGTTTGCATCCAGCCCCCGAACTTCTATTCATCTTTCAAAACCTGGCTCAGGCACTGTCTTCCCTAACCCCACCCCATATCTAGCTTTTCTTCAGGTGGACTGCATCTGGTAGAAGTTTATTATTTCTCTGGTTACACCAAGCAATGCCATTGCTCCTGCCTAATTTAGATGACCAGTTCCTTGTAGGTACAGACCATACAAAGTACACCTGTCTGTGCCAAGCACCTGGCAGAGAGTAAAAGTACCCTAATAATAGCTAACATCTTCTCAGCAGTTACCATGTGGGAGGCATTATGCTAAGCACTTTATACCCACTCGCTCGTTGGAATCTTCATAACAATTTAAGAGAAAAATTACTATTATTATCCCATTTCTCAGGTGATAAAATTGCCTGGAGAGGTTAAGTGATTTATGCAGGATCACACATCAAAAAGCACAACAAAAGAGTACTGGCACCCCCAGAACTGAGATTCCCGAACTGTGCTCCTAACCAGGATTCTGTATTGCTCTGTAAATAGCAGATAAAGAAAGTTCCAAGCCAGGGGCTGGGCCCAGGAAGCCCAATCTCAGCCCATGGGTGGTTTCTCCCACCACACCAGCTCTGCTCCAACCCCCAGGCAGGGGGTCCTGCAGCCAGAGCAGAGGGATTGGCAGTGGTGGGAGAAGACACCTGGGGACCCGCCCTTCTCCAAGCATTTTCCAGAACCCCTTTCACATGCCCCTGGTTCGGCTGGTTTGGAGCTAACCCATCTCCCGCTTTGATCTCAGCAGCTCAGCCCCGTTGCCATGGAGACAGGGCCCACTGTGCCAAGCTGGGGGAGAGATGGTGGTGAGTGCGCAGGCCTAGCCAGGCTTAGGGGGCACATGCTGGGTGTTTCCAAGGGCTGTTTACTTCCTGTCATTTTAATTAGCACCCAAATCACCAGCTCACTTCACAGCTTGAATTAACCCAATCTCTCCCAGCCTCTCCACCTGGTTGGGGAGGATGGTATGCAGCAGTGAATCAAGCAAAAGAGCAGCACCCCAGGGCTAGAAATCACCTGGGCAAATCTCCATTTACCTCTTTACAGCACAGGTGAGGGGGAGGCTGACACCCCTGCCCCAAACCCAACGTGGAATCAGGGCACTGGGTATTCGCTTGGCCTGGCCTCTGACTGCTAACAAGAGCCTTGCCCTTGCTGGACCCCCCCTCCTTTGCCCTCCTCCCTGGAAGGCCCCGGTGTGGTAATGGCTGTGAGACTGTAAGAGCACTTTGTAAACTGTGAAGCTGTCTACATTCAAAAGCCACAAAACAGGACCAATAAGGCCGGGTTCTTTGGCACACACGGTGGGAGCCTGGGAAACAAGGTGGGCAGGAGGCACTTCCAGGTCTCACAGTCACCAGGGGCCTCGAGTGCAGACTTTTGATGTCATCTCCAAATGAGGATCTACAGCCAGAGGCACCTGGACAGTACCGAAAGATGTTCATCATGAGACTTTAAAGAAACCACAACTTAAAAAAGTTTTTTGGTTTTTTTCTTAGTGGGGAGGGGAGTAATTAGTTTTATTTATTTATTTAATGGAGGTACTGGGGAATTGAACCTAGGACCTCAAGCATGCAAGGCATGCGCTCTGCCACTGAGCTATATACCCTCCCCACAAAACCACAACTTTTGTAACCCTGTTATGGCATTTCTTCATTTTTCAATAGACCAAGAACCTGTAGAAATGGAAGTGGGCCGGGCCTCCCTCGACCCATGAAAGGCCCTGTAGCTGGCAATATTTTTGCCTCATTCCTTAGGCGAAGGGAACTCTGAGAGAACCCAGCCCCCCGAGAAGGCCCAGGAGCGGGGGAGCTTGTGACCGGGGGCTCCTCCTGCCCCTCCCTGCAAACAGCTGGGGAGCACAAAGGGAGGGACCCAGAAAGGAATGAGGAAGGGTGAAGAATGGGCCTCCTGGCTCCTTCTCAGCTGAGGCCTGACACCCCCATCACAGGCCCAGGCAGAAGGCGCAGAGGAGGCTGGGAGGGGAGGCAGTCACTACATATTTGCCCCTCTCTCAGAGGGCGCGGCTGAGGCTGTGTGATGCCTGGACAAACAGACGGAGACAGGTATCTGGCAGACTCCCCACCTCCCACCTCCTCTCCCCTCAGAGGAATTTCCTTGGAGGATAAAAATGTGCTTACCACTCTCTGCATGCCAGGAGCTCTACCTGGCCTCACATATGCCCACGCCAACACCCCCAACCCCAGATTCTGTCTCCACCGCTTGGGGCACCTCAGGCCATGACCCCAGTCCCTGGGTTTCTGGTCCAGGCGGCAGCTCCAGGGGGCCGTAGAAGGCAGAGAACAGGGAAGAGGTACAGGGGAGAGGGGGCTTGGAGTTCTGTTCTGAGCTGCTTCAGGACCTCCGTTCCCTTTCTGGAGCGTGAGTCGGGGGTAAGATTTAAATCTCAGGGATTTCTGAGGAGGGCCAGAGACTGGAGCTGAGGAAACCCAGGCACGGGATAGTGAAAGAGCATGAGGCCGTGAGGGGAGAGGGGTTCTCAGATGTCTGATCTGTTTCATTACCTATAAAATGTGGGGGCTCAGTGCTTAGTGCCAAATGCTCCTGAGGCTCCACAGATGGCCCTCCCAACTCTCCCAAACTGAGACTTTGACAAGAGGGAAAAGGAGCCTGATTAAGTTCAGACTCTTCCACCTCCTCTGACCTGAGCAAGGGAAAAGGGATCAGGGAAGGAGTCAGCAGGTTGCATCTAACTAAGCAGGAGTAAGATACCGGCCAGGCCTGGCTCATCTTTCCTGCTATGTGCAGCCCTGACCTCTTCTCAGATGCTGGGGACGAGAGTTGCAGGGACAGGATGCCCTGCCTCAGGGAACCTGGTCTCCACCTGAGGGAGCTCACCTACCTGCAGGTCTGATGGAGGGGCGGCCTTCTCTGTGGGCCCACTGAAGTGGGGGGAAACTCTGAGCCCCCTACTCCTAGGCAAAAAGGGGAGGGTGGCTGCAGCCAAGTCCAGGCCCACAGACACAGGGGAGAACAGGGAGGCCTAGGGGACAATCTTCCTTCACAGCATCATTCATTCCCTTATCCTACAAATGAATCATTGGAGAGTCAGGGTGCTGGGGTTCTAGTCGTGATTGTCCCAATGTCTCAAGGTCCCCAAATAACCAGCATGGCTCAGCCCAGAGCCCCAGCTCCCCCTTTGCCCTCTGCCACCTAAGCCCACAGTGCTGCTTCCTGGAGAAAAGAGGGAGGTGCTCAGAGGACAGGGTAGTTAAGATCTTTTCTGGCTCTCACATCCCACAGCACATACTTTATACTGAGCACCTACTATGTGCACATAAACCCCATGCAATGCTCTGAGGATGGGCTGGTAAGGTCACAAAGCAGTCTGTCCCCAGACCCTGCCTTCAGGGACTTGCCTTGGGAGGAACGTGATAAACACATATTTAAAATACCAACAGGAGGACTCTTGAGATGCAAGCCCATGGTGTAAGCAATGCCACGAGCAGCACCAATATGTGCCAAATGAGTTTATGGCCAAAAACTGTTGCAGGAGCCCCAAGGAAGGGGGTCAGAGGCTGGGTCATTGTGAAAATCATATCACCCTACAGCTTGCAGCTGGGCCTGGTTCTGCCCACCAAGATTAGACATATTTTCTTTGTGTACAGACCTAAGAAGACCCACATTACACCTGCAGGGAAACATACAGCAGCAGTGCCCATCCCCGGCTTGGTGTTGGCCCCAGGCTGCCACCAGGCCTCATTTCCCATGTTTCTTAGTCTCTAGTTAATACATACCCTACCCTAATATAGTCATAGATACTTCCTCAAGAGGACAAAGAATATCCCTTCCCTAAACCCAAAGCCTTGCTGTCCAGCCTGTGGCAGGGGTGGGGTCGGGTGGGTGAGGTATGTTGTGCAGGTGGAGGAGCTATTGATGGGCCTCAGTGCCATCTGCCTGGAGTCACAGACTGATAAGGACTGTCCATTAAACCAAGGGGGAGATCAAGGGCCAGAAACGTGACGTGGCTCCCCCAAGAAGGCATGCCCTGGGCCTTAGGGTTTGAGGCAGGCTAGAGCTCTTCTACTCCTCCAACAGCTTTCTGACCTTCTACAGAATGGAGGAGGTGGTGACGGCTGGCCATCCTCTTCAGACAGCCCGGACGCCAAGAGAAGCATAAAACAGCCTCTCTAGGTGAAGAGGGCCCTTCTCTCGCTCTCTTCCCAAGGCTCAGAGCCCCGCTGGGCGTACAAGAGTCCCTCACTGTGCTGATACCACTGTGGGCGATGCCAGCCCCTCCAGTGTGGGAGAGGGTTTGCAACCAGGGTGGAGGAGGAGGCCAGGACCCAGCCTCCCATCCCCAAACCCCAAAGATGGAATCCATTCTGATCCGTTCTGGGGTTCTTCTTACACACCCACACTTACCCGCAAACATCTGTGAAACTCATTCCCACACCTGCACTGGTTTAGGTGTGGAGGGGAGGGGGAAGGGTGGGATGGTAACAAGTGAGCCCCTTATTGGCTATATTTGTGGCTGAAACTTGCTACTGGCCTACTTGGTGTTCAGATCTGCAGTGAGTGAGTGAATTAGTGAACATACATCGATGTCGTTCTCATGGAGACGGATGCATGGTGTGGACTAGTCCCAGAGAGGCTGATACATCTGGTAGTTTTTCTAGGGGGCTGGAGGGTATTGCCTGAAATGGATGCCCTCCAGCCCTCCCACAAGATGCCTTCATGTTTATACAACTGTTTCCATCTTCTAGACTGAAACTGAAGTTCAGAGAGGTCATGTGATGTACCTGGCATCACATGGCCATGCAGTGCAGGGTCAGAACCTGAACCCAGATCTCCCAACTTCCAGACCAGAGCTCTCCCAGCACCCTGCGCTCCTGCCTCTCTTGGGTGGACAGCTGCCTCTGGAGAGTCGCTAAGCCGAGAGGTATGGAGCAGGCTGGTGGCAGGCTCCCAAAGACACTGAGAGCCTGGTCCACCCTCCTAGGAGGTACTGCTCCTGCCCAGGACATCCTTAAGCTCACAGGGCACAAGCCAGGGTAGACTGTTTCTTTCCATTTCCACTGAGGGTTAGCCTAGATTTCTTTGAAAAGCAAAGTTGAGTTAGATGACCTGGATTCAAATCCCAGCTCTGCCGCTTACTAGCTATTTTACTGTGGATGAGATACTCAGCTTGTGCCTCTGTTTCTTCAACCAAACAGGGATGGACTCTAAAGTAATGATAACTACCTCACAGATCATTGTGGGGCACAAGAGGCAGCACGTATAGAATGCTGACCACAGGGACAGACAGAGGTAAGCACTCACTGCAACCAGTGATTCCACATTTATTAACTGTGTGCCTCCCAGGTGCCAAGCACTGTGCTAGACACTCATAAACATAATTAAAATTTAATAGAAATGGAGTATAAAGCAGAGAAAAGCCAAGAAGAAAAAGAACAGTCAGTGCTGCCCAGCTAGCTCTTGGATGCTGTGTAATGGACCTGTCTCCTCTCAAGTGTCCATTTCTAGGAGGACCTGGATGCTTTGTTCCAAAGACTGCAGTAAAATCCCACCCACTTCCTCAGGGAGTGAATCTGGAGATGGATGCACCGAAGAGCAGGGCTCCAAAAATTCCAGGCCTGCCCAGCACAGGACACAGCCAGATCCCCATCTCCTCTGACTTGAAATTCCCTCCTCCCCAGCAGCAAGGCACCAGGCATTAGAAGAGATCTATCCACACACATGTGAGAGCCCTGCGCCCACTGGAGGGGAGGATTACTCTGCCGATAAATCCTTGACAGGCCCCTACCTCCCCAGTAATCCTAGCGCTCAGAGAAAGAATGCTAAGCTGAAGTCCCTGCTAACCAGCTCAGACCAATTCCAAGCTGGAGCAACGGCCCACGCTTTCCTTCCCTTCTTCGTTCTCCTGACCCTTTCGATGTCACTCCCTCCATCTCCCCCCAGCAATTCGGTCCACACCATTTAATGAGACATTTTTCTCTCCCACGCTACTAACTCCTTGGTCCTATTCCCCCAAAATATTCCACTCTTCCTGCTTACCTCCCTTCCACCCAAAGTGGGGGCCCTCCACCACTTTGTGATTGATTATCAACAAGATTTAGGTTCAACCTGGCAATACCTTAGAGGTTCAAAAGAAACTCCTATCTCTCTTTCCAGGAGCCAAGGAGCATATTTTCAAGAAAGCCTGTCTGATAAAATGTACGTAAAGCCCATTGCTACTGTGCCCAAAGAGAGGGCCTTCAGTCCCTAGGGTGGGAAGTGGGGCCTCTACTAACAAGGGAGGGATAAGAAATGCCTGCAGTCCTGGCACAGTCCCTGTGTAGTCTGTGCACTGCACAACTCCAGGGGGCGCCATTTGCACAGAGGCACCCCTGGAGTCATCAATGCAGTGGCTCTGAGCTAGCAGTCTCCTGCATTTCTGCAGAAGCTGCCAAAGGATCCCCAGAGCCAGGACCCCCTGCCCAGCCTTCCTTGTCTTCCTTCTCTCCCTGAACCTGTTCTCCCACAGGGCTACTTTAAATGGGGTTTTAGAATAAATCTCCCTTATAAGAGCCTGAGGCCATTCAAACCAATCCGTGCCCTGAAGTTTCCATGAATCTTATGGGGAAAGTCCTGCAGGATTTCAATCTAGAGCCTTTCTTCTAAGCATGGAGGAAAGGGGAAGTGACTGGCACCAATACAGGAAGACAGGTGGGCAGCTCTGTGCCAGGGGGTCAAGTAGTCGGTCATTTATCCTCACCCACAGAGTAGGCTATTGGAAATAGGTGGATGAAGGGAGACAGAGAGGAATCGTTTCTTTTTAAACTTTTACTCTTCTGATTAAGCATTTCTTTTCCCTCTGACCTTCACCAGTCCATTCTGGAAGATCCAACAGCCAGCAAGTCAGAGGGAGGCCTGGACCAGTGACACATGGATTCTGGATGGGCTGGCCTGCTGTCGCCCCCTCACTGCTGTGGCCGGGCTGCTTCCCAGGCAGCGGCAGGAGACTGCAGTTAATCTGTGCTGGGCCTGCAGGGGACTCAGGAAAAGCCTTGCTGGACCAGCCATGGGGTGGGGCAAACCACCCACCCTGAGGCCCAGGCCACTGAGGCCTGAGAACCAGGTAGAACGCAAGCCTTTCTGATGAATTACAACCTACAAGTTTGACTCTGGAGATAACGAGTCACTTGTCTCACGGTAACAAAAAGATGCGTATTTCTGCCTCTTTCCATCATTTGGCTGGGTATCGTATGAGGCATGTGTGTTTTAACATTGCTAAGTAACTTCTGGAAGTACACAATTTAAGACAAGATAAGAAAGGTCACGATGTAGCTGTGTTATGCTAGGTGGGTCCGTGAGAGTATCTGGGGAATGTGGAGCAAGAATTGGGGTCGCAGAAGAGGCTCTCTGGGGACAGGTACCAGCATTCCTCTCCTCCAGAGCATCCGGGCCCATCCCCCACCTCACACCCCCACCCCGCCCCTCTTCTCTGGGTCCCAGCCACGCCCTCTGCCCTCCCAACTCCTACTTCCCCTACTGGGAACACAGCAGCCTTCGGTTTCCCTTCTGATCTACAGGTGCCCGTAAACAAAGTGCTGCAGCGCCGCCGGCTCCTCCGCAGCCGCCTCCCCATCCCCCACCCTGCAAAGTTCGGCCCAAGGTTAAGCCGGGGTTCCGGTGGGCGTCCACGAGGGGTTCCCAGACCCAGCTTCGGGGCTCTCCCCTCTGCTTTTCAGGTCCACTGGGCTACAGAGTCTTCCCTCTGGAGTTGCGCCCCCTCTTCTGGGCTGCGCAGCCCCATGAAAGGTGGGTCCTGGAAAACCAGCTTCCCTTCGTCCTCGCGTCCCTCTGCAAGGGGACCCTAGACCTGGCCCTGGCGGCCACCCAGAGGTGGCCTCTGGTATTTTCACTGCCTTCACCCGCCCCTCATCCCGGACACGCCTTTCACCATCCCGCCTTATGAGGATTGCTAGGCTCCCCCCTCCGCCCCCGCCAACACCAACCACAGGCTCTGTCCCCTTCTGTTTCCCCTCCCCCAAAGCCCAAGATGGGAACAGAGGGCAAGCGGAAGACGATGCTACCTTCCCCGCCGGCCCCACCCAGACCTGTCCCTTCTGCAATGGCCCGTATGTGAAGCCTGCAGCATCTACCCAGTCGCGGGCACACCTAGGGGTGGTACACCCCCCAAAAACAGAAGGGGAGTAGGTCGGAGGCCCAGCTCAAGCCAGGGCCCCCGCTCCACCCTCCCTGCACCCCCTTGCATCCCGCACCACTCTTGCATCCCGCACCCGTCTCCACACCCAGCCTGAACCGGAGACCCTGTGGTTAGCGCGCGCCCGCTGAACAACTCCTTGCCGGGACTCGCCTAAGGCGGGTGTGGGACTGTGGGTCCTAAGCCTGCCAGCTCCCGGGCCGAGGGAAGGGGGAACACAGGGAAAGATGGGTGCGCGTTGTTTACTCTGTGTGCAATTATTAGCCCGCTGGGCTGCGGGAGCCTGTAACTGCGACGTGCAGCCGCTGCTCCCAGCCCCGGGGTCTCTGCTACAAAGCTCACTCCCCAAACCCCCACCCCGGCCCTCGCGTCCCTGCATACTCACGTCTCGGAAGCGGTTCCAGTGCTTGATCTTGCCGCTGTACTGCGAGATGGACGACAGCCATTGCTCGTCCTCCATGAAATTGCCGGGGGTCTCGCCCTCCTTGAGCCCTTTGGCGTTGCCTTCGGCCAGGGCGGCTGCGGCGAGGAGCAGCAGCGGCAGCGGCAGCGCCAGCCGCCCGCAGCCCGGAGCGCGCATCGTGGTCTGGGTTTGACCTGGGGAGGGGGTCTTGACTTCTGCAGTATTTTAATGTCCTTCTTCCCACCCAGCAGTTGGCGAAGCAAATGCCGTTGTCTTCCTCAGCCTTCCTCCTGCGGTCTGATTCCGGTGACAGACGGATAGTGGGTCGCGGCTGAAATGTGACCTGGTTAGGAGATGCACTTGTCTGAAAAAGCCCAGGGCTGGACGTGGAGAGGAAGAGAGAATCAGTGAGGCTGCGCCAGCAGGGGCCGTGTCTGTAACTGTAGCATCAGCATCACGTTTGACATCATCATACCTGGTTTGAAGAAAAAAAAAAAAAAAGGAGGGGGGTAGATTTCAAAGGGAAGTGCTAGTTCAGAGTGCCAAATGCCAGCCAGCCGCCGCCGCAGAGCCCAGCCCAGTCCAGCCCAGCACTTAGGGAGCTGCAAACCAAGGAATCCTGATCCTGAGATGTCCCTGCTTTCCCTCCAAGGGTGGAGAGCAAGAAGGGCCTCAGGTCTCCTCAGGGAAGATGGAAGTAGGGACATGACACAAAACTCTCTGGTTACAAAGCCAGTCAGGCTCAGGTGTCTAAAAGGGAATTTGGCCACAGACACTCTCCCCCCCCCCTTGCCTCCCACCCAGAGGGGCCTGCGCCACAGCCCTGACAGCTGGCTTCCTGCACGTTATGGCTCGACAGTAATGGGTGTCTTCGTTAAGACAAAAGCCATGTAACAACTGGCTGCCTCATGCTCTTTTCAAGGCAAGCCCTGAGCACTGAATAGCTGGTAAAACAGAGGCAGATGTCCTCCTCAAGCAGCTGTTTAAGGACTGTCACCCCTTTTGTTAGCTCTTCCTAAGGCAACCCTAAAAGGCAAATATCTGACCATTTCATCCACCTTGAGGCTACAAATTCAGAAAAAGGACATTTGCTATGGTTTTGATTTCAAGTTGATTTTAATAAGCCACTGGAGAGGGGGTGGTGGTGGGGAGGCTGATTTCGTTCGAGGTGTTTAGGTTTTTGTTAAAATTGTGATCCTTATCACTGCCTTTAGAAATGTGCTGACATACTGGCCGGGAAGGCTGGAAGCTGGGCATGGTCCCAGGATCAGAGCAGAAATGGGGTGAGGTTTACATCACAAATAAACTGAAGAGGAAACAGGTAATCTGACAGGACAAAACATATTGAAATTTTGGGACCCAAGCCTTAGACTGTGTTTTTACTAAAACAAAAACAAAAACAAAAAACCTTGCCTGCCGTGATTAAAAAAAAAACAAAGGCAATGAAAAACATGATTTTAATCGATAGGAAAAAACACAGGTTACAAGGTTCATGGTCACCCTGAGTCTTGGCTTGCCTGGGAATTCCGAATGCATCAATGGCTTGGGCTGGGGTCCCCTTGGGAAAACAGAAAACAATAGCTTCCTTTCCGTGTTTCCTTTTTCCTTTGCAGTTGGATTTAGAGGTGGTGCTGCAATGAGGTCCTGGCCACTGAGGTCTTAAATCTCAGTAAATGAAGCAGCCTCGCCCGGTTGTTCACAGCAGCAGTATATAGTGGAGAGCAGAGTTTTTTGTCATACAGACTGATGATGGAATCCCACTTACTAGCTGGGATCTTGGGCAAATTACCTAATCTATTTTTTTATCTATAAATAGTACCATCTATCTCAGAAGATTGCTTTTAAACCTGTACACAATTACATACTAAGTGCCTGGGCATGGTGGGCATTAAAAAATATTCTTCCCTCAGGTTGAGACGTGAAGGCTACAATGTCCCATAGTTCTGAATAGTACTAACATTTGCCATCTTTTCCTATCTCAATCCTGGTCTTTTAGCAAAGCTAATTATGTGTCTCCAAGTCACTGAGGAGGTAGGGCCTAGATATCATAGCTCTCCTGTTCCAGGACAACCTAATAAAGTCCCTGGTCTTCTGGAATTACTAAAGTTGTCCAATAAAGAGTTTGGAAAGGCACTGACAAGATGCCCATCAATAAGACTACAGTTGTTTTCAGAACCCTTAAGATCAAAATGTTTCCCACACTCCTGGGCAGCTCCTTCAATGGGACTCACCTTCTGTAGCACCTTCAAGTTGGGTCAGTATTAGCCCCAGGCTTGAAGTAAATGAACAGTCCAGGACTGTTAAGCCAACAGTAAAGCCATCTAGGAGAGAACATCCAGATTCCCAGATGAGGTTGAAAAGAGTTGTAGAAAATAGACAATAACTATAGTTTATAAAGGAAAAAAGGTTTTCCTAATTTTTGAGAGACTTACCTGGCAGGTCAGCCTTTTCAAACAGCCTCAAAGCTGCTGGCTGTATTTGTTAAATGGCATGTATGTTTTATGCTTTTTTTCCATTTGCATTTAATATTTAGTAATACAAAATGGAGGCATGAACCTCAGCTTCCAAATAAGAAATTTAAATTTAACCGTATCATTAAAATCATTAAATCCCATTTCTAGATGACCTCACCAGCATAAAAAGACAAACACACAAAGATGTTCAATCCAGAATTATTTCTTTCAGCCAAACCTGGAAACCAAATCAAAGTCCATTAGTTAGGGATCAACACTAGTTCAGTTATATTACGCACAATAGGCTACTGTGCAGACATAAAAATAGTGTAGATCTGTACCTACTGACAACTATTATGATCCACTACATACTTCTGGGTAAGAAAAGCTCTTTATAGAAGATCATGTATAATATGATCCCATTTGAAGGGAAGTATTAGTACAGTATAGCACTTCTCAAACTTACTGGTCTCAGGAGTCCTGTAGACCGAAAGATTATTGAAGACCCCAAAGAATGTTTGTTTTGTTTATGTGAGATATACAGTATAGACAAAGATACACTGTACTAGAAAATAAAACTAAGTCTGTCTCTCAATTTTTCTGTGAACCTAAAACTGCTCTAAAAAATCTTTAAAAAAAACCTTAAGAATTAAAAAAAAAAGTTTATTTAAAAATAACAATACAGAATCCATTACATATTAACAAAATATATTGTATGAAAAACAACCATATTACCCCCAAAATTAGTAAGAGCGGTATTGTTTCACATTTTTGCCAATCTCTTTTTAACATCTGGCTCAAAAGATTTGGCATTACAGCAAGTTTATTAGTTTATTAGGGCTGGCATAACAAAATACCACAGACCAGGCGGCTTAAACAACAGAATTTATTTTCTCAAAGTTCTGGAGGCTAGAAGTCCAAGATTAAGGGGTTGGTAGATTTGGTTTCTCCTGAGAAACCTCTCTTCCTGGTTTGCAGATGGCTGCCTTCTTGCTGTGTCACACATGGCCTTTCCTCTGTGCATGCACATAACTGATGGTTTTTTGCTGTTGTTGTCAAATGATCCTTTATTGAAGAATTTTCCTTGTTGTTCTTAACTAGCTGAGCATTCCACCGCACCACCACTGGTGTCATCCATGACGTCACGATGGTGGCGACCATCAACATTGCAGTCCAGACTGGGCAGTCCCTGGGATCTCTTTAATGGTTCCAGACAGTTCTCGAGCTAAAGGTAAGTGCCACATCTGGTGGGCAATGTTGACAATCTCATCAAAAATTATTATTTCCATTGCACTTAATGTTTTTCTGTCTCTTGGTCATTCCTCAAGGGCTTTGATGATCAGGGCAGAGGCAGAAGGAACTTCCTCAGTCTGGCCCTATCTGTTCTCAATGTCAGTTTGAGTGTAATTCTCAGACCCTTCCAATCACTGGCTGCTAGGCAATACCATCACCAAACTTTCTTGCAGACAGACCCAGGGGGCTGATCTTGGGAACTAGGGGTGCAATGTTTCTTTGTGTGTCCAAATTTCCTCTTCCTGTAAGGACACCAGTCAGACTGGCTTAGGGCCCACCCTAAGAGCCTCAGCCTCACTTTAACTTAATCACCTCTTTAAAGGCCCCATCTCTAACCACATTTTGAGGTATTGGGGGGTTAGGGCTTAACATATGAATTCTCAGGGGACACAATTCAGCCCATAAAAGCAGGTGTAACTGGAAATAGCTAGTAAGAGCACAGAAGTACTGAGAGCAAACGGAATTAATCTCTAAAAACACGTATCTATAACCTAAACCTACCAACTTACAAAATTCTAGAAAACACAAAAATAAACAAACATAGTATTCCATTAACCATCAGTGTGATGATGTTACTATATGACACAGTCTCTGGAAAACTCCATTATACACTCAGGAGAGAATTAGAGTGAAAAAGGCAAGTTGTATCCTAATATTTTTATCAAAATAGTAGGACCTCACCTCTTCCGCAAAGGATATTAGGGACTCCCAAGTGTCCACAGACCACATTTTAAGAACAGATACAAGCTGTATAACCTCAGGCATATTTCTTAACCTTGTTAAACCTTAGTTTCTAAAATGAGGATAATGATAACACTAACTTAAGTGGGCTTGTAAAGATTTAATGAATTAATATACAAATAAATGACAAATGTGAGCATTCTGCTAACATTAGCTGTTGTTATTTGTAAAAAAAAAAAAAAACACCTAATGATATGATATATGTGCTTAAATATATTCAGAGTAACCTCTGGATGAGGGAATTTATTTTTTAAATATTTAAACTGAAGTATAAAATACACTCTAAAAAAGGCATAAAGTATAATGTGTATAAGCTTGATTTTTCACACAGTGAACTTATTTTAATCTTTGTTTAAGAGATCATTTTATTAACTGCAACAAAAAAGCTATAGGTAAACAACCACAAGAGCAGCCCTTTTCCTCACCTACAGATAGCATCCTTGGGCTTGGCCATCCATCTCCCTGTAGGCATCAAGAGAGAATCGGAGAGATGTTCCTTATCTCAATACCCCTC
This sequence comes from Camelus dromedarius, assembly GCF_036321535.1. Classification (NCBI taxonomy): domain Eukaryota; kingdom Metazoa; phylum Chordata; class Mammalia; order Artiodactyla; family Camelidae; genus Camelus; species Camelus dromedarius. The sequence continues at coordinate 32,070,796 of NC_087443.1, read as the reverse complement.
TAGTGCCATCAGGTTCCTTTTGCCTCCAGGAAAAAGGCACAGAGCAAAAGCAACGCTGAACCAACTTTTGTATCATTATGAAGCTGGATTCTCATCAGAATCCAGTTTAGTAAACTCTGGAGCTCACTTAAAAAATAGCCATGATCAGTAATGCTGATCATGTCTCTATGATAGGTATGAAGTTCATTTGGGGGTAAGTCATTGTGCCCCATCCAAAAAAAAAAAAACATAAAAATTATTCTCCATAACAAAGTTCATTATATAACAACAAAGATCTTGTGTAATAATCGTGGTGAGACTTTTTTTTCCCTCCTCCGCTTAGAGATGTTGAGGGTGAAGTCAGTGACTGAAAAGCCAGCTGGAGCGATGTTAGGTGCAATTTAACGCGATTTCAGTGCAGAATGAGTTGCAAAGTGGTAGTACTAACAGAGACTGGATTATAAACACAGAAGCAAATCCTCCAACCTTTACTCCATTACAGTTTGGAGAGGAGGCCTAGAATCCTGAAAAATTCTTTTAGCCTCATCAAAAATTATTTGCTAATACTGTTGCTCTTTCTTAAAAGTTCTACATCAAAAACACCTGCTATGCCCCCTTCTACAACAGTAGTTAAAACTGTACTTTCTTTAGTTACAGTCTCAAAAATTTATCAACTGGCTTCTAGAAAGAAAATTTAAAACATAAAAATTTATTTTCAATTCTACCAATACCTACCCACTTACAAAATTCTACAAAACACAAAAATACACAAACACACACTCCATTAACCATCAGAGTGATGTCACCATATCACGTAGCTGCTGGAAAACACGGTACAATCAGGACAGAATGACAGTGAAAAAGCAAATAACTTGTGAAAAACTACTTAACAATATGGTAAGGCCTTAAATGCATGGTTACCTTTAAATACTAAATAACACAATTTCCGATTCTGTTAAGCATTTAGTATTTGATATACAAAGTTACATTTTCCAAAGACAAAACTTTTTTTTTTAATTTACTAAAAACACAAGTCATACCTCTGATACCCAAAAGAAGATATCTTTTCTTCCTGGCCAAGGCTGCCCAATGGCAGCTGTCAGAAAGCAACCAGTAAGCAAGAAGCAGCACCGAGATGAGACAAGGGCACTGGACTCCACAGCTGACTTCACTATTCAGTGCTATCCCTGGGAGCACTCATTCCCACACGCCATCTAACAATCAGCAGTGAGCAAGGCAAAAGCTCAACTTAAATAAATAATGAATATTCCCAGCAGAAAGCTCTTTTGGAAAAACCAACCCTGCAGGCACCAATATGTAAGTCCTGGATGAATAATAGAGCTCTGCCAATGAGTAAGTGATGGCAGCACGGTATGCCAACACACACTGACTAAGGGGTCAAACTAAAACTGTATTATAACACTAAAAGAAAAACACAGTTACTCCAGAAATGCATTTATTCACAAATGATCTGTGCAATCACACTGAAAAACAAATCTCTGAGTGTCATACACAGTCCTTCCCATGTCGTGGCCTTAGCACACGGGGTTCTGAATCAGACTTCTCAAACAGACAGTAAGAATAGGAATGAAGGAGACAGAAAAAGAGAAAGAGGCCAAGGAAGCAGACAGGCTGTGAGGAGGGGAAGACAGAGGGGACAGTGGGCTGGAGCTGATGGGCAGGGCAAAGCTGTGCTGGGAGCCCCCCTCCCCACGCTGGCCTGCAGCAAGGAAGGAGTGCCCTCTGTGGCTGACACTCTCACAGCCCTGCTGATATTATTGCTTCAAATGCTGCTGCCCGGAGAAATAAACAGGAACAGAAAAGAGCTACAGTACTGCAAGTCCATCAGTGCCATGGGAAGGGGAGGGTTAGGGTAGGGTGAAAGAACAGGATACTAACAAACACAAAAGGTACCAACTTCAGAAGAAAAAGGACAGATCAAAGTAAAGGGTAAAAATTTTAACTTACTTTGTTAAAGATAAAATTCTGAGTAGTAAAGGAATTGAGAATGGGGTCTCAAAGAGATACTTGGACAGCCATGTTCATAGAGCACTATTCACAATAGCCAAGAGGTGGAAGGAACCCAGTTTCCCTCAATGGAAGACTGGTAAACAAATATGGTACATTGGGCCCTCCATATCCATGGTTCCATATCCACAGAGTCAACCAACTGCAGATCAAAAATATTCAGAAAAAAAATTTCGGAAAGTCACAAAAAGCAAAACTTGAATTTGTTGTGTGCCAGTAACTATTTACCTTGCATTTACACTGTATTTGGTATTATAAATAATTTAGAGATGATTTAAAGTATACAGGAGGAGGGGGAGGATATAGCTCAAGTGGTAGAGCAAGCATGCACGAGGTCCTGGGTTCAATCGCCAGTACTGCTATTAAACAAACAAACAAACAAACAAACATAATACCTCCTCCCTCCCGCCCCCCACAAAAAATAAAGTATATAGGAGGGTATGCATAGGTTCTATGCAAATACTATGCCATTTTATATAAGGGACTTAACATCCAGATATGGAGGGAGGTCCTGGAAGCCAGGGAAACTGAGGGGTAACTGTATACACATACAGTGGAATATTATTCAGCCTTAAAGAGGAAGCCCGGTCACACACTACAACATGGATGCACCTTGAGGACATTACGCTAAGCAGAATAAGCCAGTCACAAAAAGACAAATACTGTATGATTCCACATATATGAGGTATCTCAAGTAGTCAAATCCACAGAAATAGAAAGCAGAATGGGAGTTAGCAAGGGCTTGGGGGAGAGGGGAAAGAAGAGTTGTTTAAGGGGATTTCAGATTTTTAAGATGAAAAGGCCCTGGAGATATTTCACAAGACAAATATACTTAACACTAGTGAACTGTACTCTAAAAAATGATTAAGAGGGTAAATTTTATGTTATCTGTTTTTTACCACAATAAAAAAAAAATTTTTGGGTAGTGATTAAAAGTTAAGAGTACAAGGAGAAAGGGAAAAATACAAACCTTCTAGAAACTGTAGACATTTGACCTAGGTACAGAGATTAATAAGATCACACATCTGTAATTCTAATTATTAATACAAAAGAGTTCAATGGTGGGGGCAAAATCAGTAGGTATAGAAGGAATAACGCGAATGTGAGCTCCAGTGGGCTTCAGAGGTACATTTCCGGAGAAGAGCTTTGGAAAGAAAGGCAGACCCTGTGAAAGATGAACACGCCAAAGGTTATAGGCATTAAGTTCTCCCCCTGTGCCCACAGCCATCTTGGCTGATTGTCTGATAACTGTGGACAACCATTAGACAGCATGGTGTCCTCAGGGAACCACCCAGGGAAGTTACCACCCAAATTTCCACATCCCTCCTTGGCAATTAAAATGATACTTTTCCTTAGCACCTTGTCAGGATGTTCAATTTCGAGTGCTTCCCGAGATCCACCTCAGGAGAAGTCAATCTGTCCACAGGAGGCATAGTTTCCAAAGCTGTCTACTGAGAACCTCTGAGAGATGTGAATTGAATTGAGCTTTAGGGTACCAAAGTAGAAGTTCTCAAAGAGCTGAAAAGGAAGAATAAAAACCCAGAATGAATATCCAAAGAATATCACAGATGAAAATATTAAATGTGAAAACACCACAATAATCCCAACAAAGTCCTGTGCTTTCTTGTCAGTATTTATTCTGAAAAAAGATCCTGGAGAGTGGGAATGGGAGTGGGAATGGGAGTGAGAACGGAACAGCAGCTCTTCTCTGATTAGTTGAATAGGCTCCTCTGACAAAACGCACTAGAGAAAGGAGTCTGAAAAGTCAATTCCAAAATGCATCTACTGAGCAGATATGATCAAGAACTTGTAACAAACATCCCAGGGCCATACCCTGATACACAGGACCTACCAAGGCTGCTCCTGTGACTTTCAGTGACTGACCAGGGAGGATGTTAGTTCTGTTACAGCCAGGATAAAATTTGATATAATACATTCCTCCACCTAGTCAACATTTATTAGAAACACTAACTAAAATAAACAGAAGATAAGGTTCCTGCCCTACAAATGATTCTGATAACCCACTGAGGAATACAGAACACTTACACACACCAAACAGCCAGAGGAACACTTCTACTGGATGATAAAACAAGTACAAATGATAATATTTATCAAAAACCTTTCATCAGGCTTTGGATTCAAGCCAGCATCCTAAAGTAAATGCTCTTTATTACAATTCTTATTTAAAAAGCTTTCAACTTTGTCAGAGGGAGGGATGAACCACACTCTGAGAAAGACCTATTCTGGTGATTAGCACATTTACAAGACAGAATCCAAAATGACATCAGAATTCATCCCAGAAAATTAAGCCACACTGCTTAGATAAGGAGTGTCAAAAGAGTAAAGGGCTGACCTTCTTCTGTTAAGATGCAAGAACTGCTCTTTTTTAAAATGTCAGTAAGATCCCGAGAAAGCCTTTCAATACACAAACCAGCAATGCTTGAACAGAACCTGAGGGTGAGACCTTTGCACATTAGCAAGAGACTGTCTTGTCTCTTCACTTATTTTTATACTATTTCTGCACCATGGACTCCAGCCACTGTCGCCTTTCCTCTTCCTGCAATTAATAGCCTAGCAAAATGCCTGAGGTTCATTAAAGGGTAACTTTCTAAAGCCCAGTAAATATTGATTCTTCAATATGGCATCAACTTGACCCCAAAGATCTATTTAGAGGCTGTCCGCCGCATTGTCTTGTCTTTCAGAAAGGTGATCAGCTCTTGCCTGCACTGATTTACACAATTAACTTTTCTTCCTGGCTTTGGCAGCCTGTTCAAACCATATCCACCCTTTTGTGTAAAGAAATACAGCCTGAAATATTTATCGGCTAATCCCTTTGCTGAACATTAATTTGAGGTGAAAGTCACGTCGACAAAACTGACAGATTTATAGCTTTACAAACTGAAGCCTTCTAGATACAAAAAGACATAACCAAAGGGCCAATAGAAGACAAAACAAAACTACAAGGGAACTGATCTTTCAACAGATTACTCTTCAGGGACTAGCAGCCTATGAATCCTCTACCTTCTTTTCTCTGTGCCTGTGTTTCCAAGTGGTGGAGACACCACAGCTAGGAGCTGGAAAGTGACTTACCTCCAACTTCACCTTGCCTTGTACTTATAACCCCCAGATGGCATGATTTGCTAGGAAGATTTCTCATGCTTTGAGGTTTAAAGCAAAGAGTAAACGGTGATAACGAAGTTAGCCGGGATGTGATTTCAATGCAGTAATTACAAAAATTAAGAGAGAAGACTGAAAACAAATTCTCATGCTCCCTTAAGGCAAAAGCAGCTGGTGGAAAACGTGAAGTCAGTCTAAACTTAGGCCAGGCACATGGGGCTAGGTAGCTATGGGGAGACGACACCACCCACTGCATGAAATCATGAGGGCAAAGACTCAACTGATGAACAAGTCAAAGTACCTCCCTTGTAAACCGTAAAGCACTACTGAAAATTACATACTTCTATGATGTTAATAACATCTCTCTGCTCTTCTTAACCTGTCCTTATTCTACCTTCATAGTTGCCATCTTCTTCCATACCTTCTGATAATGTCATAATCAAATGGATTTCTCATCCAAAGTCCCTACTGCAGTGTCAAGCCTCGTTTTAGCCTTTGTCTCTGTGTTCTTGTTCTGTGTGTTTATAATGATTCAGTAACAAATTTTTCATAGTTATTTTATTGTTTAGTCATTGTTGTATCTTTAATCCTAAGTCCTTCTTTTAGTTCTGCCAATTATTTCTAGTGACTCATTAAACTATAAGCTTTACAGAAGAAGGATCTTTTATGTTCTTCAAAGCTGAATGCTACTGTATGCTGTTACTGTACCTAGTAGACTGTATATGATCAAACAGTATTTGCTGGATAAAATAACAAAAATGAATGTCGTAGATGTCTGTGTACTTCATGTTGGAAAAAAAAAAACTATGATGTGGTCTTGTTTAGATGGATTTTAAAATCTTATTTATAGATTGCCACCCAGGAATCCTTGAACAAGACTTACCTAAATGGTATTACCTCTAATCATATCTCAGTTGGAACTAGTTGTCAAGAAAGAATTTATAGGTAGTAATGGAAATTTTACATATTCCTTTACATTTCTATGTCTCTCTCATTTATCAAAGCCTAGTCTAAGCTCACATTTCTGATCTGGAAGTCACTGAGCACCCGATGTTGTGCATTTTCATGTAAAGAGACGTATGACATGGTTCTGTCTCCCAGGCACTTGCCATCTGCTATGGGAGACGGGGCATGTGTCAGAACAGAAGTATGCTGATGACATGAGTGTGTGTATCTTATGAAAAGTTACTGTATTATGTATTCAATTTAAAAAGTTTACCTAAAATAATACAGGAGGAGAGGTACAGGCAATGAATAAATGCAGTGGGAGGTAAGAAAACAAGAGACTTAGAGGGCTGAGGCATCTAGATAAATCACCTGGAAGAGACAAAAATAAGCTGGGCCTTGTAGCAAGTCTACGACTTAGTGGAGAGGAGGGAGGGCAGCATCAGGGGAGAAATGGGTATGGAGGGCCAGGCTGAGTAGACCAGGTTATACGTTTGGAGGGTTCTTAAAAAGAAGTGGTGAAAAAGACTAAGGCTACAGCCATAAGGAGGATGAGTCAGACTAAATGGGGCCCTGAGGGTCAGGTTCAGAAGTTAGACTACATTCTAGACCGGGGGTGGGGGAGCACTGAAAGCTTCTGAGTAGGTTGGTGGCCCAAGATGAGAACATGTTTTAGGGAAGTGAATCTGGGTGCGGTATACTGTGCAGACTGGAGAAAGGAACTCGAGAAGAAAGAAAAGGAGACAGGGTAACAGTTAAGTCATGAGACACTGAGTGTCTTAACTAAAACAGTAGTAGTGGGCTTGGAAAGACTGGAGCAGATGTGAACTACTATGAATGAAACACAAAACACACTCTGTGGTTTTCTAGATGAGAGGAAAGAGACAGGAAAAAAAAAAGATGAATTTGTAGCACAGTTAAGTGTAAGTACATCACCATAAAAAAACTTTACAATTGTCTTTGTTTTTATTGAGTAGTAGTTCTTTATACATTATGGAAATGAACCCTCTGTCTGTGTGATGAACTGCAAATATATCTTCCCCCCAATTTGTCACTTGTCTTTTGACTTTGCTTTTGGTGGTTTTTACCGTGTCAATTTAAATTTTTATAAACTCAAACGTAACAGGAGATTTTTTTTTTTTAAAAAGTTACCCAATGCCAATATTGTTCTATATTAAAAGGTCAGAACACCAAATATATTACTATTGACAGCAATGCTAATAACATAAAGATCTTAACGGCCAAAGTTTACTGAGCAAGCATGTATGCCAGGCATGATACCTGGGGCTCCAGGACTGCCTCCTCACAGCCCCAAGAAGCAGATACTATTATTAATCCTCATTTTATCCTTGAACCTGAGGCTTAAAAGGCTAAAGTAACTTGCCCAAGAATACACAGAAAGCAAACAGTGAAAAACTGAAATTCATTACACTGGAAAAGAAAAAAAAATTAAGACTCAAACCCAGGTAGCCTAACTCTAGAGTCCGAGCTCTTGACAGCCTGCTCTCTCCAGCCTCTCCCAGTGGCCAATGCCCCTCCAAACACAGCCCTGTTGAGACCACGATGAGGAAGCCTGGCTCACAAAACCCCCAAAGATTGAAATGAACACATTCGTGCATGTGTTCTTCCTGCTTTCACCATCACCTCTTATCCTGGACCTGGTTAAAAAAAATTAGCTCTAGTTCAGCTAGAAGAATTTTAATTGAATTCTGGATGAAAATAAGCACACATCAACTAAATGGCTCCATTTAATTCCATACCTGAATGGAGAAGAGGAGAAAGCTCAAACTACAAGTTTAAAAAAAGAAAAAAGAAACCTGGTTGCTCTTTATAGCCTAAAGTAGTTTAAGAAGAGCAAAGTGGTCCATTGTTTAGAAAATAAAAGAGCTCACAGGAAAAATTTAAATTAAAAAAGAACCATGGCAAGGTATTTAAGTCGTGTTGAGATTTTTTTCTCCTCACTGTTGTTTTATAACAACTCCCTTGGGGATTTTGAAACCTAACCCACTTTCTTACCAAAAACATTTCTTTCTCTGACACGCACACATAGAGCCCTGTTGTGTTGGAACTCCAGCATTTATCAAAGCTTGCTGTAAAGGAACAAAACAATGAACAGCTGCACAAAACTACAAATATTTGATAAGGAAATAAAAATAGAATTTAAGACTGCCTATATTTGTGATATCACTTGTAGGTAATATGTAGACTTGGACGATTTAAGAAGAAAATTTTAAACTCAAGTATAAGCATGACATTTGAAAACTGTTATGCGTACAGCTGCTGTCCTTCATTGATTACAGTTATCTTCAGAAAGTTAAACAAACTTTTCCTATCACCAAGTACAGAGACAAACATGGACCATCAAGATGAAAGGTTTCTGGTCAAAACCAAAGCTTCCCTGACAGAATCTCAAGACACAGATCCAACCATCCTGCTGTCCTCTCCTCACATGACCATTTAGTTTGTACACAGTTGTTTCCTGGGGAGAACCAGGAGGGACTATTGATTTCTGGCAGTGTTGTAGTACACACTGGAAGAAAACAAACAGCAAGAGTTAAGGGCTATTCTTAACCTGGTCATTTTTCCTTGCATTCATTTCAGACCTTCTACTCCTTCCTCCCAGGTCCTTTGACACAACCCTAAAAGACCAGATATAACTCCACATGTGACTAGGGTGCAAGGATGAGCCTGAACATCTCAGATAGAGGTGGGGAGGAGGGTGGAGGGGAACCTTCTCATATCTGTGACCTCAAGCTACAAAACTGAATGAGCGGCCAATCCTCAACAGCATAAGGACTAATGTGCTGGGGATCCCTGTCCATTTGGCTTCCCAAATAAGACTCCTTCTTGTTCTTCAATCTTAGACAAAGTAGTGGTCACTCTTTTCAAAGATCTCTCCTTTAAGAAAATCTATTTCTTGTGCTGGGTGGCCTCAGTGAACTACTTGTCAAAAAGAGGAAATGTAGTTGTGAAGTCCAACATAACAATTCAAAATATGGTAAGTCCTGATAAAAGAAATAAAAGCAAAAATAAACAAATGGGATTCACTTAAATTTAAAAGCTTTTGCACAGCAAAGGAAGCCACTGACAAAATGAAAAGACAACCTATGAATGGAAGAAAATATGTGCAAATGATATGACTGACATGGGGTTAATATCCTAAATATATATACAGTTTATATAACTCAATATAAAAAAAATCAAACAATTCAATTAAAAAATGGGCACAAGACCTCAATAGACATTTTTCTGAAGAAGACATACAGATAGCTAAAAGGCACATGCAAAGATTTTCAACACTGCTAATCATCAGAGACATGCAAATCAAAACAATGAGATACATCCTCACGCCTGTCAGAATGGCTATCGTCAAAAGGTCTACAAGTAAAAAACGTTGGTGAACACAACATTGTAAATCAACTATACTTCAATTAAAAAAAAAAGGAAAAAAAATGTTGGTGAGAGTGTGGAGAAAAGGGAATCTTTGTATACTGCTGGTGACAATATAAACTGGTGCAGCCACTATGGAAAACAAAATGGAGGTTCCTCAAAAAACTAAAATTAAAACTACCATAAGATCCAGCTTTTCCACTCCTGGGTATATATCCAAAAAAAATCAAAAACACTAATTCAAGAAGATACATACACCTTGATATTCACAGCAGCACTATTTACATAATAGCCAAGATATGGAAGCAAACTAACTATTTATCAACAGATGAATGGATAAAGAAGATGGTGTATGTACACACACATATACACACAGAGGAATATTACTCTGCCATAAAAAAGAATGGCATTATGTCATTTGCAACAATGTGGCTGAATCTAGAGTATTATGCTTAGTGAAATAAGTCAGACAGTAAAAGACAAATACCGTATGTTATCACTTATATGTAAAACCTAAAAAATAAGACGAATGTATAAAGTAAAAGGGAAACAGATTCACAGGTATAGAAAATAAACTAGTAGATACCAGTGAGGAGAAGGAAGGGAGGAGGGACAAGACAGGGGTATGGGAGTAAGAGACACAAAATACCATGTATAAAATAGATAAGCAACAAGAACATATCATACAGCATGGAGAATTTTAGCCATTATTTTGGAATAACTTTAAATGGAGTATAATCTATAAAAATATTGAATCATTCTGCTGTATACCTGAAACTATTGAAAATCAACTTCAATTTTTTAAAAATGTAAGTCCTATGAAATTTACAGTCATCCCTGGTATACATGAGTTAAACTAACCCTTAGAACATAATCTGGTGCAACTGAAAATAAGTACTGGTGCTCAATTAATGCAAGTATTTAGAAGGATGCAGTGGGTCCTGTTCCCCACCACCGCCCAAGAAAGGATGCTTTCTATTGGTTTCCCGTATGGCAATTAGACTTTTGAAATCTAAAGTAAACAGGAATAGCAAATACACACTACTTTGAAGTTTTCCCAGTGTTTTTCTTCAATAATCTGTTTTACAAACTTCTATTTCTCACAATTACCCCCTGTTTACAGATGATAGTAACAATAATAACACTATTTTGTACTTAATAATAATGCTCACCCGCCCACCTCCCTACCAGAGATGGTATGAGGATGAATGGAAGAAAGTCTGACAGGCACTCTGAGTTCTTTGGGAAGGCACTCTCACAGGAAGCCTTGCTGAGGCTAAACAACACCTTTCATCTCAGGATCTAAAAGTATCTCACAAAGCTCAGCTCATTAATAACCCTTCAGAAAATTGCCGTGATATAAACCAGAGCTCAGCTTTATTATCTCCATTTAAAAGACAAGAAACAGAGACAGGCTAGGACCACTAACATTGTGATATAAGATTAAGAGTTTCTGCTTTAAGATTGCAAATGTTAACCACTATATATAAAAATAGATAAAAAACAAATTTCTTCTGTATAGCAAAGGGAACTATATTCAATATCTTATAACTTTTAATGAAAAAGAATATGAAAGCAAATATATGCATATATATTCATGACTGGGACACTATGCTGAACACCAGAAATTGACACATTATAACTGATTATACTTCAATTAAAAAAAAAGTTAAAAAAAAAAAAGTTCCTGGGACCAGGCATAGAACACAGGTTGGTATAAGGCCTTGTCCACAAGGCAGGGTGCATGTGCCTCACAATCTGAATAACAAATCTGTACCAAAAATGCCAAGTGGGGAAGAAGTTCCATCCTTGGGCTATGCAAATGCAATCAGACAGCAAAGTAAGGGTTCACTTGGTTTTGTGGCCAAGAAAGAGAAACAAGTAATGTGAAAAACTATAATCACAGCCCTTGGAAGATCCTAATTACAACAAACAAATAACGGCATATTTCAAAGCATTCTTCTGAAATTGGCCTCTAGGTACAAGATTGATAAGACTTTAGGTAGTAAACAGAAAGATACGGACACCAGACTAAAAATATAATAGATCTGAAAAACATCACAGCTCTTCATGTCATATTACTAATCTTAGAATTACGATCACAAGTAAGTTTTTTCCCCACCACAGATAAGTTCCGCTTGTTAAAATTCCCCACCCCTCCCCCCCAAAAAAGATTGAGTTTCTGCCAAGGTAGCAGGCAATTCAAATTCTCAAGCCCTCCTATACCTTGCATTTTCTTCTGGCTACCTGAGCGATTACTCGTAAAGAGAGCAAATGTGGGAGATACGAAGAGACAGAAGGAAAATGGAGATCCAATGCATCCAGAGGTCAAAAATACCTTCCATCTACTTAAAAAATATTCATATAGGCTGCACTCACATGGATTCTTTCTAAACATCATCACAAAAGAACAAAATGGGGCCTAGTCACACCAAGGCAGGCCATGTCACTCTATACAAACACACACACTTCATCTGGAAACCAAAGATAGAAACTTCTTTTCTATTGAAGAAAAGAGGTTAAAACAGTCCTTAGGGCAAACTCTCTTCCTCAATTTCTCCATTCTTAAACAGGGACAATACCTTACAGGATACTCAGCAGTCACAGGAAGATAAATTATAAGATGGAATTTTGAGCTCTATTAATAGCTGTTGCTCACTGACTGTAACCTCCAATGCATCATTAAAGGACAAAAAGCAGCTTCCTTAAAAGAAAAAAGAAAAGGTCTACTAGAAACTCTGATAGCTACCAGTCTCTGCAGTCATCATCTGGTCTCACAGGACTATAATATTTTTAAAGACCAGAATAGAAACATCTACTTCAGAATAAAAGGCAATGTAGTTGTTAGGTGGTTACTATCCTAGAGACATCTCCAAACACAGCCCTAACTCTGCCTGAGATCACATTCAATTTGAAACCTCAAACTGCAGGGATCAGTGGTGAGAGAGCCAATAATAGCTAATAATAGCCAATAAAAAGAGGACATAATGTACTTCCAGAAGGCTGGGGGCACCTCAGATCCAAGAAGCAAGTCAAGGCCAGTCTGTGGGAGGAGTAATTCTTATCATCAGTTGTCTCTAAAAGGAAAGCAGCAAGAAGGATGTGAAGCAGTGAGCTATGATTTCTCTACCTATCAAGATGTCACTCCTGCTTTGCACATCTCTGTTAAAGCAGTACCAAAAAGCTTGCATGTAGCCAGAGCCCAAATCCCACCTCCACTGACTGAAATAGCAAAGGAACATTATCAGGCTCCTTGCACAGAATGGGAACGTGAACTTCCCTCATTGATTCTGTTCTCCCAAACCACCTGCCTGTCTTGGCTGCAGCGAGCATAAGCGATGTTATCGGCTTGACCTAAGGAGGAGCCAGGCAGAAAGAAGCCAGACAAACAGCCAGGGAATGAAGGCTTTAAAATTTCCTTCAAATAATTACTCAGGGTTGCACTTTTGGATGTCTGGCCTGCACCTCACTGCTGACATAAAGATTATCAAGTTTAAGATTCTGCTGGTAAGGCCAAATGACCTACTAGAGAGTGAATTAAAACCGCTATATACAAACAGGATGCCAGGCATTCTGCTGAGCACCTCAATACTCAGAATGCCAAGGGACTTCCCCTCCCTGCAGAGCCTTTCAATTTTAAAAGGTAGCAAGAAAAAAATGTGAGGTGGAGGTAGGAGGCAGGAAGAGAGAAGAGGCCGTGCTGACACGGCTGAAGAAGCCAGACTTCATCTTGGCACACAGCAGCATGCTCTGCCCAGCTGGCCGGTTTCCACAGCAGCATGCAGAATTAGCATCAGTGATGGGCCGCTGGGAGTTTAGTTTGCTGCAAAATCTCTTCCAGAGCAAGCCCTGCCTTGAGGCATGGATATTACTGCTTCAACAGGACAAAACTGCCCCAGGTGGCTGCTGGCAAGCAGGGACTCTTCAATGCCCTAAGAAAGGCAGGTGCCCTCTCAGGACTAATAATGCTTCTGCAGATAAATTCTTTCCTTCAGAAGAAGGCTGCTTAATGCTCATTCACATCTGTTACCACTCCTACTTTCAGTTTGGTCATCTTCCCTCAGAGATTATTCACAACTGTCCTTCAAACAATAGCAGAAGGTAAGTGTTTGATCTTTGTATCACAGGTGAGAAATGAAGTGTCAAGTCAGCAGAAAGGAATCCCTGAACGGGAGCACTGGGGTCAGCAGCAGGGATGATTTCTGCTCAGCCTGGGGGTCTCCAGGCAAGTGACTTTAGGGAGGCCGGGCACAAAGCAAGAAGGGAGAAAACAAGGTCAAACGGCGCAGCTGTCTCCATTCCCGCTTTTCCAGCAGGAGAACAGCAACCAGAAGCTGAAGAGCAAATGAGATGCCCCTTGGCAACATCAGAGTATACACACGCATAAAGAAAATTTCTTTACAAGAAAAATAGCTGGGTTTGAAATGCTTCCTTGGAAGATGAGAGGCTGCCACATGTTATCTTGGAGTTTCAACTAAGACATCTGATCTTATTAGACAATGAGATGTGAAGTACTTTGTCCTCCGTCAGGACCATAGGAAACCTGCCTCAGTAGCACCGCGGGAGCCCTTATCTATTATGACACACACTGACTTGTCTATAGTCCAGTCCAGATGGCCCCCTTACCCTCTGCAAAGGTGTGGGCTAAATGTCAAATAAGCAAAAGGCCTTAGAAGAGGGAGCTGCAAGACCTCTACAATTCAAAAAACTGGTACCAATGTTTTAACCTACAGCTGGGAGAATAAACTTTGAATTGGCATTCTGATTGACTTACATCCTGTTTTTCTAACTTTTATTTTGTAATAATAATGTTCACATGTGAGCACTAATTCTAAAATTGATTCACCACTGTGATATGGGAATCAGGACATTATTTCTTAAGAAGTCACCACAGTTTCATGGCACTGTGAACTTCACTCTCATTTCTTTTATCACTTTCCACAGTGTCCTCTAATATTTGGAATAACACTTAGACACTGTTGGCACCAAGCCACCTAACAACCTAACATGGTTTAATTTGGTCTGATCTCTAAACAATACGCTGTCTCAAAAGAAGACAGTGCCCTGTCACCATCTCTGGGTACAGATTTATTTTCGGCTACTGGTATGTTTACACTGTAGCTAAAAAACCGCAATGGAATATGTACATACAGTGGAATATTATTCAGTCTTAAAAAGAAACTAAATCCTGATACGGGCTACAACATGGATGAAACCTGGAAACATTATGTAATTGAAATAAGCCAGAAACAAAGACAAACATTGTATAATTCCACTTACATGATGTACATATAGGAGCCAAATTCACAGAGACAGAAAGCAGAATAATGGTTGCCAAGGGCAGAGGGGAGGAGGGAATGAAGAGTTATTGTTTGATGGGTACAGAGTTCCAATTTGGGATGATGAAGAAGTCATGGAGATGGATGGTGGTGATGGTTATACAACAACGTGAATGTGCTTATTAATGCCATTGAATTACACACTTAGTTGGTTAAAATGGTAAATCTTATGTATATTTTATCACAATTTAAAAAACCACAATGAACCCAAGGGAATCATAACCCAATTCACTTCCTT
The DNA here is from genome assembly GCF_036321535.1 of Camelus dromedarius. Taxonomy (NCBI): domain Eukaryota; kingdom Metazoa; phylum Chordata; class Mammalia; order Artiodactyla; family Camelidae; genus Camelus; species Camelus dromedarius. The sequence continues at coordinate 32,055,760 of NC_087443.1, read as the reverse complement.
TGTGAACTACACCGAAAATGATACACTAGACCCCTAGCAATAAATACATAAAAAGATAAATATTTCCCACAATAGGAACAGGTACCCTGTTCAAAAAGTTCAAAGGAATGGGATTAGAGGGACTAAACAATGACTATTTACCCCCACCCCATCCCCTCAACAAAGACACCAATGTGTAGCTTAGTGTTTTATATTTTGTAGGTATTCAATATTTACTTTTCATCCTGATAAGAACTAGAAGTAATTTTAAGGAAAGTAATTTTAATCTCTTAATTCCTTTTACTCTCATTGTCTGTGCCAAATCACGACCCATTTCTTGTCATTGTGTAGGTTAGACCCTTCCAAACCCATCATTCCCTACCTGAGCCAAGACAACGCATTAAGTACTCCAGTACCACTGCAAAGATGAAGAACCAATAAACATAAACTCAAAAGAGGGTGAAGGGAGGCAAAAACATCTTGCATGAAGAGACAGCAACAGACCAGAGAAGGTGCATCTTTTCGGATTGTTAGCTCTGTTAAAAATCAGCCAAGTAGGTTTTCCGGTTTCATTTTAATGATGATTTTGCCTCACTGACAGTCACATCTTAGGTTGCACTCGTTAGTGTTTTAAGACTTTACTTTCCAGGCAAAGTGACACATAAAACAAATTCAGAGGATAAGTTTTGGTGAATATTGCTTGGATTTGAATCATTCCTCTGCCCCCAAGCCCAACCCAATAATCTAAAACAAGAATGTACAAAACCAAATTGAAGCAAACTACATTTTTCCTTATATATCTGATGCTGTAAGAAACTGCCCAATCACCTGTCAGAAGTCTTTCACATTTTTTAACATATAATACATTATTTCTATTACTAGCAAAATATGAAAAGCCCCTAATGATTTCTTGCATCTCCCATTTCCACAAGTCTTATTTTATAATCATCAGGAATGGAGGTGGAGCCATATTTTATCACTAACAGTGCAGAGCAACAGTGGCCATATTTTGGCAAGATGTCTTGTCACAGGTTCCTCCCTAAATGCCACACTTTTCTGATATTCATACTAATTATAAAATTAGAATGATTACCCACCAGCTCACTGGTCTTTATCTTTCATTCAATACTTTTTAATTAATACATTCTGTAATAAGGCATAAATGAAAATGCAAAAAAAAAAATCACTGTTCATGTTTCAAGTTAACGAGAGCACACAACACAGAAACACAAAATTAGTTTTGGATGTATTTTTAAATAAAAGGAATTTAAGTGTAAATTCAAGTTCATTATTATCCTTATCAGCTGTACCTTGCTATGTGAAGTAATAAAGTTGCAATCAAATTTAATTGAAAAATGAGCTTCACATACTAATGGAGGACTGTGAGGTATAAGCTACAGGTATATTTGACTTGAGGCTCTCTTGAATTCAGTAAACTTATTTTTAAAATGAAGTAAACATTTGCTAGAAAAGAGTTCTGTAAGCAGAAATTCAATAGGACTGACTGCTGTTAATGACATGACATTAGTTACGTCTATGACATAACCAATACATCTCTAGGGTCTATTAAATATGAGCATCAAATCTAGCCATAAAGCAGGAAGCTGCACTGGGTGAAATAAGAGAAAATTAAACTAAACACTACTCTTTAAGACAGGGGTCAGCAAACTTTTCCCATAAAGGGTCAGGTGGCCATGCGGTGTCTGTCACAACTACCTAACTTCGATAGTGCAAAAGCAGTCAGAGGGCCACACACACAGGTGACAGGCCAAATTTGGTCTTTAGAAAAGAGCTTGCCAGCTCCTGCTCTGAGAGTTTACAATCTCAAGTACAGGGCAAAAAATATCCCCTAGGGCAAACAAAGTCTTTTTTTTCTTCTCCTCTTCCAAAATCTGATTTCTAAAGGAAACGGTTTTAGCGAGCCAATCCAGAAAAGCTTCCCAAGTGTCTGCCAAGTGCAAGAGATACCACTAAGCGGTGAGGGGCACGTGACCCATCTCTGCACAAAGTAAGGAGAGGAGGGGAGGTATGGAGAGGCGGAAGCACACCATCGACTTGGGACAGTCCTCACCACTGTGGAGTTTTCATCACTGTGGAGGAGTTAACACCTGTATCAGACTTTGAAGAATAAGTAGGATTTGGATAGAATAAGACTGCAGTGAAAGAAAAAGACAGATAAGGACAAATCCTTAAGAAGTGACTATATCAGGCAGTGAATTTTTAAAAAAGAAAAAAGTAGATACAGAAGCAGGGAAAAAGAACCAGGAAAGCCAACTGCCACTGAAGCCAAGAGACAAGAACATTTGAAGGAGAAATGGGCTTAAAACGCTCAATGTGGTTACTAGGGAAAAAATAAAAGTAGGTCAAGGCACTGACTAAACAAGGGGTATCTGTGACTTTTTACAATGATGTTTCAGTATAATGGTAAGAGGTGAGAGATAGGTTTCATGGAATTAAATAGGAAACAGTTTGAAAGGGATCCTGGTAGGAAGAATGGCTTTATAGAGAAATGGACTCATTCTTTAAACAAAACAAAACAAAACAAAACAAAACAAAACAAAACAAAAACATTCTAGTGAAAGATGCAGCTACCTTATTAGTAGCTTGCTTGAATATAAAACAGCCTCATCAGGAAGTTGTTCATTACAGTAAATTCTTATTTCCTTTGAAATCAAATGGCCCAAATTTTGTGGTTAAGATTGGGAACTGATAAAAGTTGTATCTATCCTAAACACTGGAACAAAACACAGGCAAGACTTCAACAAACTTTTCTGGAAGGTGGTTATTGAAAAAAATAACAAAACCCACAACCATAACAAATGGTTAGTGTCCTATTACCCTCCCACGTGCACGTCTGTCTTTTCTTTTATATTTTTTTAATTAAACAATTTTTTTATGTTGACATACTTCCAGACTTACTGAAAAGTTACAAAAATAGTAAGAGAATTTCTGGATACCTTTTATCCTTCTTTCTTTTTTTTAATAACCTACTTTAAGAAAAGCGTTCTTTAGCTGAATTTCTGTTTTTTGTTCTTTGTAATGTGGATACTGCCAACAAGCTCTGGCCATTCAGTTTAAAAAGTGCTGGGTCCCAAGTAGTTTAGATAATGTTGTCCATGATTCAGTCACAACTTGTAACAAACAGAAGTGCAATATAAGGTCACTCAACAAAACTCCTGTTCAGAATTCATTTGAATTCTTTAATCTGTAGATTGATGTCTTTCATCAGTTCTGGCCCATTCTCTCTCTCCCCTCCTTCTGGGACTCCAATTAATGTATAACAATCTTCTCACTCTATCCTATATGTCACTTATTCTCTCATCTGTAATTTTTACCTTTCATCTCTATCCATGCAACATACTGGATAATTTCTTCTGACAACTTCCAGTTCACTATTTCCCTCTGCAGCTATATCTAATTTGCTGCCAAATCCATCCACTGAGTTCTTGAGATTGGTTACTGCATTTTATAGTTGTAGCATTTCTACTTGGTTCTTTTCCAAAACTGCTACATGGTTTTTTCTTTGCAATAGTTCCCAACTACCTGATTTTAAAAAGTTGTTTTTAGCCTAAATCTGCTAATTCTAGTATTTCATGTCATTATGAGTTCTGGACGTCTATTTGCTATAAGCAAACAGAATGGTTTTCTTAAGTACCTAGTTATCTTTGTGTACTGGCTATTTGGGGGGCAAAAGTTTCTTGGAAGAATATTTTTAAGGCAGGGGGTGATGGAACTTTCTTCCAGAGAGAATTTTTCTTTGCTATTGCCAAGTGTCTGGAAACACCACTAGTCCAGAGGCTCTTTCATTCAAGTTCAAGACTCCAAGGTCTTATTCTCCTTTTCAAACCCTAATAGTTAATTTTTGCCCAGGGATCCTCTTTGTCAGATTTTCTCCTCATATTTTCTGTCTCTCCATTTTTTGCCAGAGATTTCCTTGACTCTACCTTCCAATCCTTAATTAAATACACATATGTGTGAGTGTATGTTATTTCTATGGACTCTCTTCTCACAGAAACATTTTCCACAACATCTTGTTTTAATTTTGAGTAAATTCTTCAGAAAGTTGTACATTTGTTTCTCTAACAAGCTGCCTATTTTATATGATTGTCAAGAATGATGTGACTGCTTCCAGTGCTATGGATAAAAGCTATTACAAAATATTAGTATGTCCAAGTGAACTGAATTTAATAAGTGTCAACAGTGTATAAGCATAAATAGCTTAAAGAGAAAGTGACATCTGCTTAGTGATTGTACTTAAAATTAATCAAGTCACAGAAATATCAGGTAATAAAAAGGACACCTAGCTACAGTAGTAATGAGAGATAGCAACTTTATTCTACATTCAATTTGCTGTTATTTATACTGATACAATAGTGCAATGGAACATTTAGTGACAGATTTCCATCACTTCTCGGCCTTTTGTCTAAGATCAAGTGTAGTGATAGATTTCCAAGGGAAGGCTTTCAGAAAAAGTTGAGTTAAAAAAAAAAAATTCTAAAGAACCATGTGACTAAGAAGTAATTTTCAAGAATAGTATGTAAAATGGCTTAATAATGAACTGGATAATAAAAAACACAATATTTTCTTCCTTAGAAATATATACTTTCTAAATGCTAGTCTTTCTTTGTAGTCATTAATATCTTTTTTTAAGTTACTATCTAGTTCTCAATCTCATCTCTCTTCCCTTGAAAAAATAAAAATGAATTAATCTTTTCAATATTCTTCTAATACTCTGAAACAAAGTAATCATTGAAAACAAGCCTCTTCACTAACAATATTTAAAAATTTAATCATGCCTTTGTTACCTTAGGACGACAGACCAAAGAGTTGGCCAGGGAGGGACATGTGAGGCATGTTCTGCTTTTTGACCTTGGTAGTAGCTACACTATTCACTTTATGATTATTTGTTAAACAGTACATATATGTTTTGTGCACTTTTACCAAAAAGAATAAATAGCATGTATTTTTAAACAGCTTCCTTTATGGAAACTTCTCTAAGTAAAGCAAACTAAATAAAACTCTCATTTAAATATATTCATTCTAACTGTCCTTTTAAAGACTTTAAGGGGCAGAGATGGAACAGAAGCAAAAATGAATGAAACACTTGAGTTACTCTCATTTACATCTTTCAAGAAAAGTCTCAATGTAACCAGATTTAAAACATAATTTCAAATAAAATATCAGTAAATATTAATACAGTTAGTCTAATACTGCCAATTCCCTCTTTCTCTAAATTTAAATATTGTTATATATAAAAATGGAAAAGGCACAAACTCGTCTTCTTTTTAGTTGGTTTATATGTTCCAGAATTTTTAAGTATCTAAAGAAATGGCACTTTGACAGTGTCCTTTGGTTTTGGACCTATAATATCTTCTATTTCTTCTCAAATATCTTACTGAGCTTCTATTTGTACCAAATCATCTCCTCTGGAGGGTACAACCTAGGGCTCTAGTATCTCCTCTTCACTTTGCAGTTAGAAGCCATGCTTTTAAACAGTTAGACTGTACCTCTGTTCAATCTGCTGAGAGCACCATCTTGGAATACTGATTCAACCTCATAAGGCCATTTCATAAGTCCCCCAAACAAATTGACATTAAGACTGCTTCTTGCTCCAGAAGCTGGCAGTTAATGACCATTCTACTTCTAGCTAGCAAGGGAGCAGGTATTTCCTTGCAGTACATCTTTAGGTCAGCATGATTTCTCCATTTACAAGTTTATCACTGTGTTACAGATAAACAAATTGCATCTTTGCTCCTGTCTCTTAGGTGAGAAACAAACTGTCTGATGTGACACTATCCTTTTAATTTGGCCAAAGTCTTCTTCACTCATACATTCTCCTTGCAGAGCTATCTGTCAGTCTTCCATGAAAAACTGCCATAACTAAATATGTTCCTTTTCTGGTTTGAAAAACACAAAGGAACGATTTTTCAGTTGTCAGTTCTTTCAAAGTTCTTCTTAGGGTAAGAAAAATTCTTATTTTAACTAGGAATAATCAGATACTAGTCTATTATAGCTGCAATGACTCTCAAAAGAGCTGTACAAAAGAAACACGTGGATTCTACCTCCAAAAGTCATTGGAGATTCTTTTCTTCTTATTAAGGCATCCAGAACACATAATATTACACCAAGCCAAAAGAACCAATTCTCCTCATGGAGTAGAATAGCAATTGGCTGTTATTCATTAAATTCTTACAGCAATGAGCAATGACTTGCATCCTCATTTTGTTTCTCTTTGAATAGCAGATGAAGTTGATTTTTTTCCAAGGCTGCTTCCCATCACCAGCACTTCTGATCCTTGACCTACGTGGCTGTTAATATGCTGCACACATATGCTTGGGCTCCTTAACAACCAGTGCAGTTAACCTTCCTGTTTACTCCAAGCCAGTTCCCATCTTGTTAGTGAAAGTGATTTTTTTTTCTTTCTAAGCATAATAATTATATCTGGTACAAAAAGTATATATATAATCCATCGATTTTCTGAGTCTTTTTTTTTTGCAAGGGTTTCAGGGGCCATGAGTTCTCATGTTCTAATTAAGAAAGACTTGTCCATTCATGGTAATTCCAAAAGGTGGGCTCCTACAGCTACTTCACAAATACAGTTAATACCTCTTGTGTGTTTCGGGAGCTAATTAGTGGATGCCACATTTTACTTTTATTCTCAAAGAAAGGTTAATTCCTTTGTTGAATATAAGTGAAATATTATCTTTATATTTTCTAGAACTAATGATTAAAAATAAAATATTAGAAATTCTATCAAAGAACACTTTGTGACAAGCACCTATGATCAAAGGCACTTCTCCTCCATCTCATAATTTGCCCCCATCATTTTATATTGTAACTGCCTATTAACCGGCTGTACCTCTCAAAGACAAGAAGCTCTTGGAAGGTAGGGACTGTATCATAATGACTGTTTTATCTGCAGGGCACATGGTCTCACTGATGGTATACAGTCAGTAAGTATTTCTGTTGGTGTTAGTATTATATTCAATTCAAAAGTCTAACTTTTAATTAGCCTATTTTAGACTACCTGGCACACTCACTGCCCCAAAATAAATATATATATATATATATCTAGGTAGATATTATCACAGTTCAAACAGATAGGCCCAATCTCAAATATGTACTGATCTCTACCTGAACACTGAGCCTCTTTATGGGAGACAGTGGAAACAATGCTAATTTGTAAGTTTTGAAGCTTTTTGTTCTGATTCAGACTCTGCTACTACCTAGTAGTAACGCTTGGTAAGTCACTTTAACCACATTGGATCTTGCACCCTCAGAGATTAAAATGAGGAACTGGGGAGGCGGGTATAGCTCAGTGGTAGAGTGCGTGCTTAGCATGAACGAGGTTCTGGGTTTAATCCCCAGTACCTCCATCAAATAAACAAACTTCATTACCTCCCCCCACCCAAAAAAAAGAAAGAAAGAAATTTAAAAATGAGGAACTGGATTAAACAGTCTCCAAGTACTCAGTTGGGCCCAGCTCTAAGACTAACTAGGCATGAACCAGGAAGGGTACCACCAGCATAGCAAGCCCTCGTCAACACTAGAGGGAGCTACATTCATGTCATCACTGGGGTGGTTAGGGAGATTTCCAAGCCAAGCATCTTTAAATGGAGAACTGACTTTCCAGAATGAGAGAAATTAAATATTAAGGGGGAGATCCACACTGTTCACACAGCCTCTTCTCAGGCTCCCTGCTGTCACCTCCCTCTTACAGATGTCAAAGCACCTCACACTAGACATGGATCAACGTACCTTTTGGGATTGAACTCTAATTTCAAAGGAACAAAGATGGCTTGAGTCATTTCAAAGATTTCTTTCCCATTCAGTGTAGTTTTTTTCTTAATCAAATTAACAATAACAAAAAAGCAAAGTAATTAATGCTATTATTTTTTAAAGCCCCAGGAAATGAGCTGGAGGAGTAGAAAGATTCATATCACACTGAAGTTGTGGCCTGGGAAAATCAGTACAGTTAACTGCAACTGAATTCATTAGCAACTTGCCATTCAAACTGAAGCTACCATAGCTACTTTGAAAACAAGAAAATTACTCAAAGAGATGAATGATATCAAAGTAAAAAAGGAATCGACAATGTGGGAGCTGGAATGCCCGCATTGGTGAATGCTGTCATTGCCCTGTGGGGCTCTGCGGTGAGAAGCCTGCAGCTGCTGAAGGGTGATGTCATTGATTAGAGGCAATGGGGTCACATTAGGCATTTGGTGAGAAAACTGCCAAGTGGCAAGATAAGGGAATAGAGGATGAAGGAGGGAAGGAAAAAGAAAACACATTTCTAAACCTAGAGCTTTTTTATGAAGTTATTATTTACATACTCTCCCTCCCAGCTCCAAAAAAACACCCATGGCCTTGGAAATGTATGACCTATACCATTATAGAACCAGTAAAATGAAGAATCAAAAACCTCTCCTTTGGTGTCAGCTGGTTTCTCTTTGCCCGGAGGCACAATGGCACATTCACTGACAGAGAGGGCATCAACTGTGGGTATTACAGAATGTGGTCTGTGGGAGAAAGGTAAATGCAGTCCTGAAGAACCCTTTCTATTTCAATTTCATAGGTTAATTTAACACTCAGAAGGCAAATCCTCAACAGTCAGAAACGGACCACCTACTTTTTAGCACATGGGCTGTTCCTGACTAAAAATAGATCATAGAGGAACTCTGGAGGGTGACTTTGTGGGTGAAGAGAAAAACCTACTAGAACAAGACAAATAGTTCTTTTTCACTTAAAAAATGCACACTCACTACTCTGAGGTAAAATACAGAGTAAGACTCACAAGGGTAAAATCAACTTATTCCTATGGATCCACGCAGTCAGGATACTAGTTTCTTAAGTCATCAAGTTCAAGTACTCTAAGAGATACGACAGCCTTAACAAGTCAAAAAGATCTTTCTTTTAGGACAATAAAAAAAAATTATTTGCCCAGTACCTCCTCTAAAAAATAAATAAATAAGTAAACCTAATTACCTTCCTCTACCAAAAAAAAAAAATCATTTAAACATTCCTCACAATCAATGATCCTGATGGGAAGCATGAGAAAATGTTGTTACCAGGAGAACGACTTATTTTCCTTCCTTATTTTAGGACATATGCCAAAGGATTTTCAATTCACTCTGCTTCTTACTGACCTTTAAAATGTTTCGACCATCAAATGACTCTCTTTCCTTGAAGATATATTTGCCATCCGCCGTGTAGAGATTGTACCTGCCTTCAGCTGTAAATATTAGAAGAGAAGCTTGAGTTATTTATCTATTTGTTTTCTCTTGGACGTCTACAGGTACAACTAGCAAGATCTTCCTATACTACCTGAAAAGTGGCATAACGTGGAGGGGAAAACATCAGGCTGTGAGTCAAGATACCTGGCATCTACTCTCAGCTCCGTCATCAACTCATTCAATATGTATTTATTCATACAACATTGTCCAAGTACTCACTGTACATTAACTATGTAACAAACCACACTCTTAGGCAGATTATGTCTCCTCTCCCGACTTCAGTTCCTCATTTACAAAGTTAGAGGTTAAGACTAGATGATTTCTAAAGGTTCCCTGCAGTCTAAAACCCCAAGATTTTGTATAAGCTGCATGCATTTTAAAATATGTAAAAATATACAGACATTCACACATTAACTAGTCAAAATGCTGGCAACCATGCTTTGGGTTGATTTTAAGGGCTCCCCTCAAATGAGAAAAACTCTTTTAGCTGCAATCAAAAGTATCCTTACAGGCATTCTACACAGAAATCTACAAATCTATGACCTTAGCTTCATCAAAGCTGTACTCTAACTTCTGCATCAATTTAGCTTGCTTATCCCAAAAGATGTCCTTCAAATACAGTAGGAAAAAGGGTATCAAAGGAAAGGGACAATCAGTAAGAAAAAGGAAAACACTGTATTCTATGTTCTTTTCAAGTGAAAATCAAGACAGAAAAGAATCCAGGGTATACAAATTCAAACCATCTTCAAGAATCATTTAACTCTCAGAATATTTTCTGAAATATCAACCCTTTCCTGCCCACCAAAAGACACTCAAAATATTTGTATTTCTACTTTTGAGTATACTCTTTTATTGTATACAAATATGAAAACTACCATGTCAGGCTTGATAAAATACATCCATAGTGCTAACTCCACGAAGATAATATGTTTCAGCTAGCCCACTGGAATTACACATGGGTAACTACAGAACTATTTCTCTAATGAGAACTATTCTTTTAATCAAAGATTACAATCACATGCATGTTTCACAATTTAAAAATAGGTCCCCTGTTAAAAGGAGATGTGAAACTTCAAATTTATACCAAATAAGTTTAAGAAAGCAGCAATGATATCTGAAGATTGAAATGCTTAACGACAGGTTCAAATCTTAAGTAGCATTAGCCATCAGGGAACTGCAAACCAAAATCACACTGAGATACCACTTCACTCCCAGAATGATGGCAATTATCAAAAGACAGATAATAACAAGTGTTGGCAAAGACACAGAGAAATTGAAACCCTCATATACAGTCATCACCCCTTATTCATGGTTTTGTTTGCCAAGGTTTCAGTTACACATGGTCAACTGAGGTCTGAAAACATTAAATGGAAAATTCCAGAAAGAAACAATTCATAAGTTTTGAATTGTGCATCATTTAAAGGAGCATGATGCATCCCAACCAGGAAGTGTCATCCCTTTATCCAGCACATCCTGCCCTCTCAGATGGCAGATCAACTGTCAAGGCATCTCAGTGCTTTTGTTTCTGTAACCTGTATCTTAATAGTGGCCCCAAAGCGCAGGAGTGATGATGCTGGCAATTTGGAGATGCCAAAAGAAGCCATAAAGTGCTTCCTTTAAGTGAAAAGGTGAAAGTTCCTGACTTAATAATGAAAGAAAAAAATCATATGCTGAGATTTGCTAAAATCTTCTACCCATGAAACTTGGAAGAAGAAAAATGAAATTTACACTAGGTTCACTGTCACACCTCAAACTGCAAAAGTTACAGTCATAGGGCATGATAAGTGCTTAGTTAAGATGGAAAATGCATTAAATTTGTACAATAAGATATTTTGATAGAGACAGTTATCATTCACGTAACTTTCATTGTAGTACACTGTTACAATTGTTCTATTTTATTATTAGTTGTTAATCTCTTACTGTACCTAATCTATAAATTAAATTTTATCATAGGTATGTTTGTATAGGAAAAAAAAACTGTGTGTGTGTGTATAGGATTTGGTATGCAGTTTCAGGTATCCACTGGAGATCTTGGACGTGCCTCTCGCGGATAAGGGGGGGACTACTATACTGCTGGTGGGAATGTAAAATGGTGCAGCCACTTTGCAAAACAGCCTGGCAGTTCCTCAAGAAGTTAAACTAGAGTTACCATATGACCCAGCAATTTCATTCTTAAGTATATACTTAAAAGAAATGAAAACATATGCCCACACAAAAACTTGTACATAAATGTTAACAGCAACATTGTTCATAATAGTCAGAAAGTGTAAATAATTTTGTCCTTCAACTGATGAATGGATAAATAAAATGTGGCATGTCCACACAATGCATTATTATTTGATGATAAAAAGGAATAACATTTGAAACATGCTATTACACAGATGACTCTCATAAATAATTATGCTAAGTGAAAGAAGCCAGTCACAGAAGATCACATATTGCATGATTCTATTTATTTATTTATTTAGCATGATTCTATTTAGATGAAATATGCAGAAAAGGCAAATTCACAGGACAGAAAGTAGACTAGTGGTGTCTAGGACTGAAGGGTAAGGGGGAAATGGGGAGTCACTGCCAATAGCTATGGGGTTTCTTTTTGGGGTGATGAAAATGTTCTAAAACTTACTGTTGTAATGGTTATATAACTCTCACTATACTAAAAATTACTGATTGAATTATACACTTTAAATGGGTGAATTACAGTAAATAAAATATTGGGGGAGGGTATAGCCCACTGGTTAGAGTACATGCTTAGCATGTACGAGGTCCTGGGTTCAATCTCCAGTACCTCTATTAAAATAACTTACTAAATTAATAAACCTAGTTACCTCCTCCCCCTTAAAAAAACCCAACAAACAAACAAAAAAGACAGAGTAGGACAGATGCACAATGTACTGCTGATAGTATTAATGTCTAATAAAATACTGTCTATACCTGCACTGTCCAAAACTTCAACCACTAGCCACATGTGATTATTTAAATTAATTAAAATTAAAAGTTCACTTTCTCAGTCTCACTAGCCATCCTCAAGTGCTCAATAACCACAAGTGGATAGTGGTTACCATACTAGATATCACCGATATGGAAGATTTCTATCATCACAGAAACTCATTTTGGATGGTGCTGGGTACAGTGTTAACTACTGAACCAGCGAATGAGAGTAGTGTTCTCTAGAGTTCTGAAACTGTCTTTACCTGATCATGTTGAAATGTACATCACCTCAGGGGATCTAACAGTGTTTTCCAAAATTAAAACTGACTCTCCAAGAACAAAATAAATGCCAGAAGCATCTTTAAATGTTCCCACTGGACAAGCTACATTATAATATGTAAGTTATCAAATATTTCAGAAAAATGTTTTTTTTCTGGAATTCCAAATATTCTTCTGCAATACGATTATCCAAATGAAAGAAATGTACTCCATCAGAACAAGAACAAGTATAGAGCTCTGGATTCTATCAACCACCCAAACAAGAGTCTATAGGCTTTGACTAAGCCATTTGAAACTTTTCTGCTCTCAATGCTCCCAAAGTAAAACAGTGATTTATCTAGAAAAGTCTTAAATAAAATACAGTCTAGCACCACAAAACAGTAACACTAGAAGAACTGGAAAGCTACATATCTCTTAGTCCTACAATGGCTCTAACCAAATTAAATGACTTTCAATTGAGATCTTTGGTATTCATCTGAACAAAATAAAAAGATGTACTTTGGCAAAAAGGAACACACAAACCGTCCGAAACTATAAATCTACAAATAGTTTACGGGTTTGAGTCCTGATGGAGTCCTCTTCCAACCTAGACTTTCTAAAACAAAAGTTAGAGCCTAACAAATGAAATAAAACCTGTATATGGGGTTTTGGTGCTGGTATATTTTAAACAACAGGCTGCTGAAGAAGCTGCTGCATATAACTTGAATTTGTAGCTCCTGATCAGATAGATGCTGAATGTGCTAGAGAGCTTTCACTTGGTGGGTGGGGATGGGAAGAAAATGAATCCTTCTGAAAAAGTACGATATTATCCAAAATCAAACATTAAAACAAGGCATTTTCATATGAAGGCTCAGATTCATGAGGGGAGAAAAAAAGGTTTCGAGGGCTTAGATTCATGAGGGAACAAACACCTTGGTGCTATTGACTTCTGGGTCTGTCCTGTACACTGCAGAGGGTTAAACAGCATTCCTGACCTCTACCCACTGGATGCCAGTAGCAACCCACTCCCAGCCCCTTAACCGTGACAAACAAAAGTGTCTCCAGACAATCCAAATGCCCTCCGGGAGGCAAAATTCACCCTAGCTGAGAATTACTGCTCTAACATTTACTTTTACTAGTTAATCTTCTTTCTTGTTTTCAAAAAAAAGCCATGTATTTCATGGGGCATACTTATACTAAAATAATTATTTTCACCTATAATTTACTTGGGCATCCTGTATTTTTATTTGCTAAATCTGGTAACCCTATGTGTGACACAAACAAAAGATTTAGAATGCTACAGTTCCATGCTAAGTATGTCCCTGTCCACTTCCATTGTGCCCATCAAAACAAGCTAACAGATCTAAAACGAAGATATGTCAGTGATTCTTTGATAGTTCATTCTATTCCAACCCCAGGAATCTCTTCAAGTCTTGTTGATCACAAACTGTGCTGCACTTCTATGGAGGACTTACCGTTGGGGTCTTTCCTGAATAGAGTATTCATGACTGTAGCATGGAGTTTCACACTATTCCACTCTTTCACTATTAGTCCAGATGCCTGAAAACGCTCCAGCACCCGATCAACCAATTCCTGCAGCCTAGAGAAATGAAGAAAGACGTGCAGAAATCTTAATAAATTCCTGAACCCTGATTACTAATTCAACAACATTTATGGAGCATCTGCTCTGAGCCAATCATTGTACAAGGAAGAAAAAAGGCTGCAGTCCCCACCACCACGAAGCTCACAGCTTTGTGCAGACACCAGACCCGGAACAACTGTACAACATCATGGCCAGTATTAAGGGAGTGATCAAATACACTTGGAGGGACCAGGTTTTCATAGGAGGCTTAAACAAGGTCTTGAAGGAACATGGAAAGTTACCATCTTGGAAATTGGGTACAAGAAGCCAGGCTCAACAGAGAGCTGCCTAAAAGCAAGTGCTTTATTGGTTCATCCAGTCACAGACCCAAAAGCTACTGTGGTTGATGTGTTTCTGTCAGAATCGAGTGAGGCCTGGCTTGACTCTAAGACACATGCACTGTGAAGATCACAGTAGCCCTGGACATGACACCAGTGTTCAACAAGGCAGCAGTGTAGCTCCAATGAAGACAACTGTAGGGAAATCCACAGGCCACATGACTGATGCACCATATGGACTCCAGTTGACTCTAAGCACTAGGGGTTCTGCAGGGGGTTTCTTCTATCTTGATGATGGCTGCTCATTACAGTACCTCCATCAGAAACAATTCTTACACAAGAATTCTGTTCAGGTGTTCTGATCAACAGCTTAAAGAACTCTCTTGAACACTTCTTGTAAGGCCATTCTAGTAGTGATGAATTCTTTCAGTTTTTGTTTGTCTGAAAAACTCTTTATCTCTCCTTCAATTCTGGCAAAGAACTTTGCCAGCTGTGCCAATGAGAGGGGTCATTTATTCCAGCAAGGGTGTGGTGGAGCAGATCTTGGTCCTGGGCCTCAGGAAGCAGCCATCTTCTGTGACCACCCACTCATCTGGTGGGGACATTCACCCTGTGGCTTTTAAATATTGTGCCTGAACGTCCATCCTGAGCTTGGAGAAGTTCCCACTGGATACTGGTGCTAATGGGAAGGTTGCATCAAATGACAGAGTAGGGCACTTGGTGACCAGTGCAGGGAGCAACCTGCTCCTTTCAACCTTTCCCGTCATCTTTTTTGAGATTTGTGCTGCACATTGACTCCCCTGGTTCAAAATAATCTTTCATTCATCACCACTGTACTAATGAACAAGAGATTTCATATTTTTTGGAGTTGACACTACGGGTATGTACTAGTAATACTCTTTGTGTCACACACTGGCTCTTTTCCCAGATGCAAGTGGCCCTGAGATATTTATAGAGTTTGTGAACCTTCTACCACTTCCTGGGCCACAGCCTGTGGTAAAACACTGTGACGCGGTGAGAGGTTTCTCCTTGAGCAGGGTTGGATGGGTCTGTTTTATGTGAGATGTGGGCCAAGCCCACCTTGTGTGGCCCATGTGTGAGAGGCTGCCTAAAGCCATGGGGCAGAGTCACTCTGGCCACAGCAGCTGAGTTGCTCAAGGCCTACCTCCACACGGACAGCAGCCTCTGGTACCTCCACCCTTCAGTTATCTTTCACCCACTTAGACGTGGGCAAAACAACCTTTTTATGCTTGTACTGCATATGCTGCAGCAAGAGTTATCTTCCCCTAGTGATTGAGTCATAAGCACAAAGGACTCTTTTCCCTTTCATGTTTTTCAGGCTCCAAAGTTCAAATTAACCTTCTTAAAATTCTAACTTTTTATTTTAATCGTTGTTATTAAATACTGTCTACTAACCAGAGAATATTTACAGCTATAATTAATAATAATAAAATAAATACCCATATTCTCACCACTTACCTTCAGAAATACATCACAAGGCTGGGACCAGAGTGAGGCAAGTGAGGCACTTACCCTAGTCACAAAGTTTAAGGGGGTGCCAAAAACCACAGTAATCAAGATAAATAATGTTTTAATGCAGTATTTCAAAATTAATGCAAAAAAAAAAAAATCCCGATGAACAAAATGCCAAAATTTTGAATGAAGACAGATCAAAATATAACTGAGTTTTCCTTTTGCCTCAGTATGCTTGGCATGGGATAGAATATCACAACATACAGTTCCTCAGGATGCTCCCTGATCTGGAGACCCCAGAGACTCCCCACTGCCTGACACAGCACCTGCTGGGGCAGCCTCATGACCTTGCACTCCTCAACATGCATATTTTCCCACCAGGCTTCCTCCACTTAGCAACCTGCCAGCTGCTGCCTCTGTGCCTGCTGTTACCTGGGTCCCACATCCTCTGCTCCCTCTTCCCTCCACCTACACAGATGTTATCATCCTTCCAGGCTCAATTCAAATCCCACTTTTCCATGAAGCCCTTCTAACTCCCCCAACACACCCAAATCCCCCGTATCTGGGAGGAGTGATTCTGCCCTTCTCTGAAATGCTACCCTAGTACCTGGGTTCTACTTAGCCTTCTCAGGGATATTCCATTAATGTTCAGGTTTGTGTCTTGTTCCTCTACTAGACTGTCTGCTCCTCAAGAGCATATATTTGTCTTAAATCTGCCAGAGCACCATTATACTTGGCTTTGTGTAACTACTGGCTGTGATTGGTTAACTGACGGATTTGACTGATTAAAGAGTGAGAACTCATGAATGTAAAAAATAAACACAGTCCTGAAGGATCATTAAAGATCTGCAGATAAAACCAGGGAAGGAAGGACACTTCAAGCAGAAGAAATAATGTGCAAAGATGCCAAGGCATGCAAGACCACAGCTTATCTGGAAAACCACCATTTATTTAATACAGCTGTAACATGGACTGAGAGGAAAGGGGCAGTGGAGATGAGCTGGATATAAGTAGTGGTTGGACCATGGGAAGCCACAGAAATTTTTAAAAGGGGAATGATGTGGTCAGATACCCATTTGTGAAGCTGACTCTGTGGCAGAGGGGAAATGCTTTAGAAGGGGAGGAGACCAGCAGTACTGATGTCAGCTAAGTGGCACTGACAGTACCAACAGAAGAAATAATAACAAACACCATGTGTCAGGCATTAATTCTAAGCACTTTCTGTTAAACCGTTTAATCCTCATGATAAATTATTACCCCTATTTTACCAATAAGGAAACTGAGGCACAGAGAAGTTATAAAACTTGACCAACTGTCAAATAATGAATAAGCGGTAGATCTGGTGGGTAGGTATAGCTCAGTGGTAGAGTGCATGCCTACCGTGCATGAGGTCCTGGTTTCAATCCTCAGTAACTCCATTAAATAAATAAAACTAATTACCCCTCCTCCCCCAAAAAAGAATGAACAAATAAGTGGTAGATCCCATGCAGTCTGGCTTCAGAGGACATGATTTAAGGACCACGCTCTAAAGGAGAAAGGTATGAAGATCTAAACTTTGACAGGGGCAGTGAGAACCAAGACAAGGGAATGGATTCAACAGAGCTTGTGAGAGAGAAGCTGGTGCTCTCAGATATGACAGTGCTGGAGCAGAGGAAGAGCCTGCCTTAAACGACCAGGTGGGTTACCAACCAAGGTGGGGAATTATGGAGAGGGAGAGGGTCTGCTTTTGCATGTGTCACATTGGATATCAAGTGGGACATGTCCAGGAAAGAGATGGAAATACAAGCCTGAAGCTCAAGAGAAAAATCTGGGCAAACGACACAGATTTGGGAGTCATCAGTGTAAAAGTATGGGATGAGGGGGCAGGGAGAGCTCAGTGATAGAGTGTGTGCTTAGCATGCACGAGGTCCTGCATTGAATCCCCAGTACTTCTACTAAAAAATAATAATCAAATAAAATTTAAAAGCATGGGATAAATGCAGTCATGGAGGGAGGGGGATTGAGAGCAAGCCAAGAAGAGAGCTAAGGACAGAGCCCTATGCGACACTCCCATGTAAGGGGCAGAGAAGGAATCAGCAAGGACAATCCATAAAGATGAGGAACAAAAAAAGGAAGATTTCAGAAAGGCTGAAAGGAGAATTACAAGGGGTTAAAAAGGAATAATCAATATAATATAATGCTATAGGAAAGTAAAGTAAGAAAAGAAGCAACATATGCCCACTTACTTCTCACAATCAGTATGTCATCAGAGACCTTTGTCAGAGCAGTTTCGCTGGCAGGCTGATGACAGAAGCCTTATTACAGAGGCCCAAGGGAGAGGCCAGAGAGATGAGGAGGGGACACATGCACATAAACTCAAGAAATGTGGAACGAAGGGAAGAAACTAACTGCCTTGGTAATCAGATACAGAGTTGAGGGCAGGTTGTTTGTGTTCGTTTTCAATGAGAAAGAGTTGAAAATGCATACTGACAACAAGAAACTATCCAACAGAGAAGGAAGATGAAACTTTAGCCAACAGAGGGAATCAACAGAACAAGATCTCAAAGGAGACAGGAAGGGCTGACACAAAATGCACCTCCATTTCAAATCACAACAAAATGATGCCACACTTTTCCACCTCCTCTCTTAAAGAAAAAGAAGTGGGTGGGAGCTAAGCTATAGAGAAACAAGGAGCAAGTAGCACTAGAGGAAGGAAACTAAACAGAAGAATGAAAGGGTCCAGTCTCCATCTTTGTCCTTCTGGAAAATTAAGATTTCTGCCCAATTTATAGACTTAGAACTTTAAAGGGACTGAAGTCTTTTAAAATGTTCTATTCTAAGCTGCTAATTTTACCCAAGAAAAAACAATAAACAGACAAGTTGAGTTGCTCCAACTCAGGGCAAAGGGTCAAGAATCCAAGTCTCCTGGCACCCAGTTCTGCTGCTATCAATTCACTGTGCACTCCAGGAAGCTGGCTCTTTATCTTACTCACTGCCTTATTCTGGCATCTAAGTTAATGCCTAACTGACGTATCATCAGTGCTCAATGAAGTTGTTGGAAGTATATATGCATGAATTTATCATATGACAAATCTCTGCAACAGATGACTGGATAAAGATGTGCAATATATATATACCGTGGAATATTACTCAGCCACAAAAAAGAATGGAATAATGCCATTTGC
Source organism: Camelus dromedarius (assembly GCF_036321535.1). NCBI lineage: Eukaryota > Metazoa > Chordata > Mammalia > Artiodactyla > Camelidae > Camelus > Camelus dromedarius. Next base: position 32,036,802 of record NC_087443.1, on the reverse strand, counting down.
AGCAACATGGATGGACCCAGAGATCATCATATTAAGTGAAGTAAGTCAGATAGAGAAAGATGAATATTATGTGATATCACCTATATGTGGAATCTTAAAAAAAAATGACACAAATCTTATTTACAAACCAAAAACAGACTCACAGACACAGAAAACAAACTATGGTTACCAAAGGGGAAAGTGCAGGGGAGGGATAAATTAGGAGTTTGGGATTAACAGATGCACATTACTATAAATAAAACAGATAAACAACAAGGACTTACTATATATCACAGGGAACTATATTCAATTTCTTATAACAACATATAATGGAAAAGAATCCTATCTATATCTATATCTGAATCGCTTTGCTGTACACCTGAAACTAACATTGTAAATCAACTACACTTCAATAAATAACAAAATTAAAAACAAAAAAATCTTGAAAATTATTTTGATCAATGATCTAAATAAAAGGGCAAATAATATATGATTTGAAGCATTAAAAAATGACAAATCTTTGGAGTTCTATCAAGAGAACACAAGAGTGCTTAGGTACAATCACAAATTTCAGGCTGATGTCACAGACACACATTTGACAATATGTCATTATATTTCCAACAGTACAGTCTTTCAATTCTTACTTCATTGATCCTTTCCTGTTTGATTATGAATGAGTCACAAAGCTTCTCTATACCTTTACATCTCATAAGTGAATTAAAAATAATGTAAGGTTGCTATATAGAGAGCACCTGCTGAACTCTGACAGAACATCGCCCTCTTCGAAAGATAGAGACGCCAAAAATCTGGTAGGAGAAAAGGAAAAAATAAAGAAGAAAAAGCAAAACAGTGCGGGACGGGTCCCGTGGGGAGGGAGCGGCAAATGAGGACTGGCGCTCGTTTGCTGGGTCTCCCTTCTCCAATGGAGAGGCCAGTGGGACAGAGGGGGAGCCTCCAAGGCTCCGATCTGCCCCAAGCACCCCTTGACTGACAGAACTGAGTTAAACGGGCACAATGGGTCCCCGAGACACCCAGCCCAAGACACGAGCCAGCAGCTGGGACCGGGACAGGCCGCCCAAGCCAGGCGGAGGACTGGGGTGGCTGCACTGAGGCAGCCCCGGGGGACTGCAGGGTGCTGTGCGCCGTGGCTGGGAGGGGATACATAGCAGAACAACCTCAGTCCCCTATAAATTGAGAAAAAAGCAAAGCAACACGGCTGGTGTGCCCTGAGGGGAGGGGCGCCGTAGCCTTTGTCTCCTCAGACCTGCACTGCCATTACTGGCGTTTCTCATCAGAAGATAGGCAGGGTGCAGCCACAGCCGCCATCTCCTCTGTGTGCAGTGCCCCGGCAGGGGCAGGGCCGAGACCTGAATCCACACCCAGTTGCTCTGCAACCCCCTAGGCAGGACTCAGACTTGTTTACAGCCCAAGGCAGATAGGATCTTTCTGCCCTGGCACCTCAGAGAACTCACACCTCCAAGACAAACAAGGAGCTGAGATTTGGCACGGAGCAGGGGCAGGGCCTTTCTGCGGTCTTCCCCGAGCCCGCCTATGGAGCACAGACCTGGGGCGCAGTGGGCAGCTGCACAGAGCAGTGGAGCAACCGGCACTGGGAGAGGGAGGGTGGCAACCCGCCTTCCTGGCACGAACGCAGCACTTGACCACGGTGCTGGGAGGGGGCACGATCCACCCACCTGCCTCGCCTGAGCGCAGCATCTGAGAGTGCAGCATCTGACTGCAGCATTGGGAGGGGGAGTGACCCGCCTGCCCACAAGATAAGAGCTCAGCACCTGACCCAGTGTTGGGAGGGGGCGTGATCTGCTAGCTGACAGCCACTGGGAGTAGCACAGACGAGGGCACCAACAGAGGGCCTCTGGAAACAGCAAGCTGAGTTTGCGTAACAGGGTGAAGACAGAAAGACTTCTCAATAAAATCATTAAGTGCACACCATCTCCAGGAGAACTAGATAACTGATACTCCTTAAGCCACAGTGCCGGAGAGATATGAGCAATATGAAGAAGCAGAGGAACCACTCCCAATTAAAAGATCAAGAGAAATCCCCTGAAAGCACAATCAAGGAAATAGACATTGATGGCCTACTAGATCAAGATTTCAAAAAAGGGTGATCAAAGTACTGAAGGAACTAAAAGAAATAGTGTTTAGATATATAAAATATGTCAAAAATGAAATAGAAGCTACAGAGAGCTGACCTAAACGCTGTACAAAGAAGGTGAGATAATCCAGAGGAACAAGTAAGTGACCTAGAAGACAGGACAAAAGAAAGCACCCAATCAGAACAGCTGAGAGAAAAACAAATAAAAAACAATGAAAAAAATATAAGGGACCTATGGGATAATATAAAGCATGCCAATCTACGCATAATAGGGGTTCCAGAAGGGGAAGAAAGAACAAAGGGGATTGAAAAGGTATTTGAAGAAATCATGACTGAAAACTTCCCAAACCTAAAGAAAGAATCAGATCCAAGTACAGGAGGCTCAGAGGGTCCCAAACAGGAAGAACCCAAACAGACCCACACCAAGACAAATCATAATCAAGATGGCCAGAGTCAAGGATAAAGAAATGATCCTAAACGCAGCAAGAGAAAAACAAAGAGTGAGTTACAAGGGAACCCCCATAAGGCTCTCAGCTGATTTCTCTATACAAACACTATAGGCCAGAAGGGAGTGGCAAGATATATTCAAAGTACTGAATGAAAAAAAGATGCAGCCTAGGATACTCTATCCAGCAAGGCTATCCTTTAGAAGAGAAGGAGAGATAAAGAACTTCACAGACAAGCAAAAACTAGGAGAGTTTAGCAACACTAAACCCATGCTGAAAGAAATATTGACAGGTCTACTTTAAACAGAAAAGAAGCAGGATGCTACAAAAATGAGAAACTCATAACTGGAAAAGGAGATAACTGCCATGAATTACAAAAAGAATAAACACAAAATTGTAAAAGAAGACATCTAAATCATTAAGAGTGGGAGAGGGAAGCAAGGAAAGCCACCATGGAAAACAGTACAGAGATTCCTCAAAAGACTAGGAATAGACTTACCATATGACCCAGGAATCCCACTCCTGGGCATATATCCAGAAGGAATCCTACTCCAAAATGATACCTGCACCCCAACGTTCATAGCAGCACTATTTACAATAGCCAAGACATGGAAACAGCCTAAATGTCCATCAACAGATGACTGGATAAAGAAGATGTGGTATATTTATACAATGGAATACTATTCAGCCATAAAAACCGACAACATAACGCCATTTGCAGCAACATGGATGCTCCTAGAGAATGTCATTCTAAGTGAAGTAAGCCAGAAAGAGAAAGAAAAATACCACATGAGATCACTCATATGAGGAATCTAAAACAAAAAAAAAACAGAAATACAAAACAGAAACAGACTTACAGACATAGAACACAAACTTGTGGTTGCCAAGGGAGCAGGGGGTGGGAAGCAACAGACTGGGATTTTAAAATGCAGAATAGATGAACAAGATTATACTGTATAGCACAGGGAAATATATACAAGATCTTGTGGTATCTCATAGCGAAAAAAAGAACATGACAATGAATATATATATATATATATATACATATATATATATATATATATGTTCATGTATAACTGAAAGATTGTGCTCTACACTAGAATTTGACACAACATTGTAAAATGACTATTACTCAATAAAAAACGTTAAAAAAGTAAAAATTAAAAAATATATATAAGGTTGCTATGAGGAAAATAAATTATTCTTAAGCAGCTTTATCATTCAGATAGTAGTTTGGGTTTGAAAACAGAAGCTAATTACTAATGCCTTAAATCTGAGCTCTTAGTTTAAAGGCCTGTATGTGCTAAAAAGCTCAAGCCTTCCAGAGCCATCATTGCAGACATGGAGTTGTACTGCAGAATGATCACTAACTCCAGAAAGTGCAAATACCAGGCTTTTGTTTGGGTTTTTGTCTTACAATTTAACTTTGTTCTATCTAATGAATATTTCCTGAGTGCTTAGTGTATACAGGCATTATACTGGTCACTAAAAGAATTAAAAACTAAGCAAGCATAGTTCTTATTCTTAAGGAGTTTACAATGTCTTAAAATAACTATAAAGAGGACTTTGGTAATGACACAGCAATTATAAGGGGCTTTGATAATTTAAAGGTGGAAGACATTACAGCAGGGTTGAGATCAGAACAGGCTACTAGGAGGATGGGCTTAGGACAGGCAGCTAATTGTATTCAATTCATCTTTGTAAATCAGCTGAATAAGTAAATGACTTAGGTAAACAAACATTCACTGAACACTGACTATGAGCCATGAATTACAAAGCCACTGGATAGATGATGCTGAACAGACATATTCCCTGCCTCCAAGAATCCTAGTCTACTTGAGAAAAAGAAAAAGAAAGGATAGCAAGAAGGAAAGATAGCATTTGGACACAAAAAGTTGAGGAGTAACATGAAAGAAATTTTAGTCACAAGAAACAATATTAACAAAGACACAAAGATCATCAACAAGCAGTGAGACTAACTGGGGCTTGGGCAAGTCCACGACACAGGAGGATCAAACTGAAGTATTAAATCGGTTTCATCCTGGAAGATCTTGAGTGCTAGACTGAAGAATATGAACTAATTCAAAAGATGATGTGAAATGACGGGAAATTTTTTAGCAAGGAAGTCCTACTGTATATAGGATAAGGCTTGGAAAGGTTGATGTAGATAGTAGATCATAGGATCTATACACACTGACATAAAAGTAATGTCCAGGTTATATTTCACAAAAAGAACAAAGTATGGAACAACAGGAATGATGTGATCCTGTTTGTATAAAACAATACGCGGAGACAATGACTTTCAGCACTGTGTCCTTGCTCTGCTTACCATCTACTGGGAAGGGACGTGGGGAGAGTCAGGGCAGGGGGAAAGGAAGCCATTTAATTTTCACTTTACCTGTCTGGAAGGCTTTAATTTTATGAGAGAAAACAATACAAAAGAAAGTAGCGTGGCTGTGAGAGGAAGATGGTACAGTGATGCTGGGCTGCACAGTTGTGGAATTTAACTCTAACCACACCTCTCTCATCTTCTTGTCACCAAACTTCTCAAAAGAGTAGTTGGTCTCCAATTATTCTTAACCTCCTTTTTCTGCACCAACATGAGCACAGGCTTTACAACTAAACAGAGTCAGGGCCACCATAATTTCACCACATACAAGCACATCTTCATTCCTACTGACCCTGATCTGACCAAGCATACTAAGTGTGCCTGAACAGGTATAACATTTGCCTGCTTCACCAGCATTGTTTTTTTAAAAATTGTTATAAACTACAAGAAAAAAATTACTTGCTATCCAGAAATAACCACTGATAAGATGTTTATTCATATTAACTGATTTACTTCTCTCTTGCTCTCTCTTCCCACTTGTGAGGGGGAAAAAGTGAATGTATATTCACAAATTGTTTTATAATCTGTTTTTATTACAGAACACTCTGTAGTGAATGCCATACTTCCCTGCCTCCAAGAATCAAGTAGACTTAAGAAAAAGGATAGCAAGAAGGAAAGACAGTATTTGTTTAGACACAAAAAGTTTTTATTTTACCTTTGCTCTTTAAAGATTTTTTTTTTTTCTGAATAAACAATTCCAGGATGAGTTATTTTCTCTAGAAAATGGTCTTGCTGTCTTTCGGCTTCTATTGTTGATACTGAAAAATCCACTGTCCTTATAAATGTCAATTCTTCATAGGTGACTTCTTCTCTAGTGTTCTGCAGTTCTGTTTATTTATCTTGATTTACCTTGATATGGGTTTCTTTTATCTATTCTGCTTGTATTTATTCTTTTTTCTCTTATCTACTGCTACTGCCTCAATCCAGGCCCCTCTGATCTCTTCACGTGGCCATCTCAGGCCACTCTACCTCTCCCTCACTATGCTTCGTCCATGCCTGGAATTTGCTAGGCTTTTTCCTGCCACAGGGTTTTTAATCTGCATTTTCTTTTGCCTAGAACTTCCTTTGCTGACAAACTCCCACTCCTTCAGATCTCAATTCACCATCAATTCCTCAGGGAGGCTTCCCTTAACCCTGCCTTACACAGTCTAAATTGCCATATTTTGTCTTTAAAAGAGCACCATTTTTCCCCACTTTGCATTTATCACACTTTGTGATGATATATTTATGTGTTATTTGTTAACGGCTGTTTTCTCCACTAGCCTGTAAACTACTTGGGGGCAATAACTGGGTGTCTGGTTTTACTCACCATTCTATATTCACAGTCTAGCACAGTGCCTGGCACACAGAAGGCATTTAATAAAGTTTTGTTGAATAAACAAATGACCAAATGAAAATCATACTTCCTTTTACATGGTAAATAACAGTGTCTCTAGATCTGCACTTGTGTTTATTCCCTTTTCCTAACATGCTACTCCCTCAGCCTGCAAACTCCTTATTCAGCAAAGACACCTCCTCTCTGAAGCCTTCCTCGAATCCCCTAGAATCTCAATCACAGCCCTCACGCTCATGTGCTCTAGTTCCTGACATCTGCCCCTCCATACGAGAGAAGCCCTAGAGTCCACTGCACCTCTCATCCTGGGTGCCTGAAAACTGCCTGAGGGAAAGGGGACTGGAAATGCCCTGCAGGGGGGAATAACCAATGGTGCCAGGTCTTGGAGGAGATCATAAGGGATGGGGTCCTGAGAATAAGTAAAGAGATTAGCCTCATCAGAGAGAATTTATGTCATTCTTTAGAAAGAGTGGGGTGGGCGTGATGAAAACAGGTAGACTGTGAGGGGAAAAGGAAGGAAGCTGAGTTGGCTTCATGTTCTCAGGATAATGTGAGGAAGCCATTCTTCTGAGAGGGGCAAGGGTAGAGGCCTGTGAGAGTAACAGACAGAATAGAATGGCCACTGCGTTCACTGTGTTCAATGCTAAAGCCTTAGCAACAGGTGACTACTAAGTAAGGAATAAAAAGGCTGAATGCAAATCCCTCACCCAGACAGGCTTTACCAAACCCAAGGAAGCACTGATAAGTGTAGCTACACTGTCCCAGCTCTGCTTCTAGAGGAAAAATCTGATCTAAGTGGTTCCACCCTTTTAAAGGTCAGGCACTCCACAGTCAAACATTTTAAGGGAATCTTTGATTTAAAATATATGAAATCACACAAAAAATGTTGAGTGTGTTCTTATTACAACATGGCCTCTCCCCCATCATAAAGAAACATAAATGATAGAATGTGCCTTAAAAACAGGGCCATATCTTACTCAATTCTGCATCAATTTACATGGCCTAGCAAAATATTTTGCACATAGACATTCAAATAGTTTCAATACTGAATTAAATAAAAAATGTACAAGTCCCTTAGCCACTGCAGATATGGGGAGGGGAATTTATAAATCTTTTGGAAATAATACAAACTTGTCTCTTCTTGTGGAGGAGAAATGGGAAAAGAGAAAATGGATCTGTGGAGAAATAAAGGATGTATTCATTTTCTGAGCTCTTATCTTTTTGTAAATGAGGATATAAATTATGTCTGAGCACTGTCTTCCAAAGACATCTGTCTTCTATGGCTCTTACTTTTCTTCTAATTTCAAAAATCAATTATTCTCTATAGTTGAAAGACCTTCTATAGAATAAAGGGTCTAGCTATTAAACATATCCAATGCAAACACTCAAGGTGATGACTTTGTCACCCTTTCCTAATGACCACTCTTTTCCTCCCTGGGACCACAAATAGGGTAAATCAAAACTGTGGCTTCTACGGAATATGCGTGTTAAAACAGACTTGAAGCCCCAGATTAGGAAAAATTCACTGTTTTATTAATGAGACACTGTAATCCCATGTAAAATTTCCATGTAGCTTTATGTTAACTGCATGACTATAGGCTATCACAGATTTTAGTTTTACAACAAAATAAGGTTTAAACTAGTACAAACAAAAACTAAGTAAGTCTAGTAACAGAGAATAAGGGAACAACAGAGGTCAGGCTGAATGGCTATGATGTCCTATAAAATTATGAGATTTATCAAGGAAATAAAAAAAAGTGGCTTTAATACATTTTAAAAGTGAGCCCCCAAAGAATCGAAAACAACTCTATTCACAACAGCCACAAGGTGGAAAAAACCCAAATGTCCATCAAGTGATGAATGGATAAACAAAATGTGGTATCGCCATACAATGGAATATGATTCAGCCATAAAAAAGAGTATTGACATACATTACAACATGGAGAAACCTGGAAACATGCTGAGTGAAAGAAGCCAGACACAAAAGGCCACATATTGTATGGTTCCACTTATAGGAAAAATAGAGAAAAGGCAAATCCATAGAGAGAGTAGAACAGTGGTTGCCAGTGGCTGGGCAGAGGAAAGTATCAGGGTAGAGAGAAATGGAGAGCGACTGCTTAATGGGTATGGGATTTCCTTTTGGGGTGATAAAAATGTTCTGGAACTAGACAGTGGTGACAGTGCACAATGTTTCAATGTACGTACTGCTACTGAATTATATACTTTAAAACGGTTAAAATGATGAATTGATGTTATGGGAATTTCACCACTTTCCAAAAAAAAAAATAGGTCACAAGATTCCATTTTACTCCAGGAATAAGAATTGGAACACAGTCTACACTACTCAACGAAGCATACACACACTGAAAACCCTTAAGGCACAGGGCTTCAGAGCAGAGTTTTGCTATCTATGTGTTCCTCGGCCATGTTACTTAAGCTCTCTGAACCTCCTTGATCTAAAAAATGGGCATAAGAGTATCTATCTTACACAGATGCTGTGAAGATAAAACAGAGATGATACAATTAAGCACAATGCCAGGCAAGAGTAGTAAGTGCTAAACAGAAGATAGTCATAATCTCCCTGGAAACAACGTAATCGTAAAGGTTGGAAATAAAATCTTACTTAGATCAGAGATCCTCACAGTCTGGTCTGTGGACCTCTGGAGGTCCCTGAGACTCTTTTAGAGGTCCATGAAATCAAAACTATTTTTATAATAGTTACATGATATTATTGGCCTTTCTCACTGCAATGACATTTGCATTGATGATACAAAAGCAATAGCAGGTAAAACTGTTGGCCTTAACACAAATGAAGGCAGTAACAGCAGACTGTACTAGCAGTAGTAAATTTTTCACTATACATCCAGTTTAAAAAATTTTAAAAGCCAATTTCATTTATCCTTAATGAATATGATTAATTAAAATGATCAATTTTTATTAAATCTCAGCCCTTGAGTACATGTGTTTTTAATACTCTGTGTGATGAAGTTGGCAATATATATAAAACACTTGGGCTGGATATGGAAATAGATGGCTATCTGGAGGAAAAGCACTTGTGAGCTTGTTAGATTTAGAGCTGAACTAGCCTCTTTGTCCATAGAACACTATTTTTGCTTGAAAGAACAACTGACAGACAAATTATAGTTATTCAGACTTGGCTATTTGGCAGATATTTTCCTCAAAAAAGAGACTCAAGGAAAACAATCACCAGTATTTTTGGCCAATAATAAAATTCAAGCTTTCAAGTGAAAACTAGAATTTTGGAAAATGTGTGTCTGCCACCATAAGCTTGACAGCTTCCCAATACTTAAAGATTATGATGAAATTAGTAGTGACATTAACACACTTTTTTTCCCTCCAGTTTTACTGAGATATAATTGACATACACCACACACAAAAAAACTGATGCCATATCATTTTTTCCTTCCTTACACTCAAAATTCACTTCCCACTCAAAATTCACTTCCATTGGAACTGAGATTTGAAATAACTAAGATTATCAATTCTCACTGAGATAACAGAAATCTTAGAAGAGATCCTCTAGGAAAGCAAATCAATTTGGGGGCCTGCCTAGAAACACAGATTTTCTCTAGAGGGTTTCTTGTTCAGTATGAGCTCTGTTCTATCCTGCCCTAATGAAAGGACCACACAAAAACAAACTCCCAATTCAGTTGGGCTCTTCTGCTCACCAAACGCTAATAAATGACACTAACATTACAAACGGTTCTGGATGCCTAGGCTAGCCTCAGAAATAGCCTGGGTTGCAGACTGAGAAACCCCAGTAGGGATTGAGGTGTGATAGTAACAAAGACAAAAATTAGTAAACATTTTTAATGTATGTTTTGATGATGGTATTATGTGCCACGCACTGCTCTAAGCATTTTATGTAGATTAATTTAATCTTAATAATCCTATGAAGTTTGTATAGTTATCATCCCTATTTTGCCCTGGAATTCACTAGATCTGCATTATGTCACTTCTGAAACTACCATCCTAAAATGTCATCCTTCCTGCCTCCTGTTATCCTAGAAAACATGAAGGAAGCACTGAGTTCCATAAAAACTAAACAGCTACCATCAATATCCACCACTAAATTAATTCGACAATTATCAAACTATGAGTCTAATACTCTTTCCTACAACAAATTCCTCTTGCAAGATGTTAACCTACTATTTAAGAAAAAGAAAGAATTTAACACACTCTTTACAATAATAAGATCTCAAAGAAAAGGAATCAAAACTATCTGAACTTCCAGGGATGCTTTTAGGTACTTCTTCATTGAAACAAACAAGTATTCCAGAAACATACCTGTTGGAGCCATCTTTCATGTGGACTTTGGCGTAAAGAACATCCACCATGCCAGGATCATCATTCATGTATTCTATCCCTGACATCTCTACTTCCAGAGGTTTGCCCCCAGAAATGTCACTGCAAAGGAAAAAATATTGGATTTTCATAACTGTTTAAGCTAAGAGGACTATTACATTTGGAAACATGGTTAATATACACAAATACTACAAAATGAAGTTGTTGGGTTTTTTAAACTAACAACATGATTTAACCATCCTTCTAAATTCAGAATTGATACATGTTCAATGAATACAAACTAGAAACACAAGTATTTCCAAAGTCACACTATATTTATCCCAATACCAGTTTATTAGCATGTCTAAGAAATGTCTAAGCAAAGGCCAAGTGATGACAGTTCTGACTGACAAAGACATTTACTGTGCTGCCCATCTCTCTGGTTTTAATCTCATTATTTCTACAAATTGCAAACAGTACTTCATTCATGTAACAACAGTGAAGGTGCAACCTCGTATCATTTCTTTAGGAGCAATTTGGCAATATTTATAAAAAGCCTTCAAGAACAGAAACCCCCTGCCCAAGAAATTCAATTTCTAGGAGCCAAGCCTAAGGAAATAATTATGAATTCAGATACACATTCAACCAAAGCCGATAAAGGAAAGTTCTTTCAGAAGAACTCCAACTGATAAATGCAGAAGTAATAAAGGAATTAAAGTATCACCATTTTACAACTCATGATGAAATATTTAATCAGTTCCATTATTTGAGAAAAAGATGGAGATAAGAAAATTTATATATGTAAATATAACTTGTACCTACATAAAATCTCTGAAAGGATGTAACACAAAGAAACTGCCACCATCTGTTGCCTTTAGAGAGGAGATCAGGGTGCCTGGTGGCATAGCAGTGCGAATGAAACTCCTCACTCCATATCCCTTGTACTTAAACTTCTGAACCACGTAAATGTATTATTCATTAACAAGTTAAAATTTTTAAAACATATGCAAAAGAAGCCAAAGACAAAAGTATATATACTGAATAATTCTATTTATATAATTAAAGAACAAGCACATTTAATCTATGGTAATAGAAATCAGAACAGTAGTTACTTATGGCAGAAGTGCATTTACTGGAAAAGAGCAAGAAGGAACTTCATAAGGTGATGGCAATGTTCTACATTTTGACTTGGGTGAGGTTTACATAGGTGTACACATTTATCAAAATTCATCAACTATACTTAAGATCTATGCATTTTACTGTAAGTAAATTACATCTTAAAGAAAAAATACATATATGCATATAAAAATGTAGCATTATATGCTCTAAAGTGTTAGGGGTAATTATCTTTAGGTGGTAATATTACAAATGATATCTTGTTTAACGTCTGCAATTTTTGGCTATTCTAAAGCTAACATGTATTTATTTTATGTTAAGTGAAACCCACCATCCTGCTTTCTTCCTAGGCCCTTTAAACAGACTTATACTTCAACCAGTAAAGGCCTTGCTGTGCCAATCTGAAACCAACTGAAAATCAGCTCACCACAGAGCCTTCTCCAAGCCCTACAAGGCCAGGGACTCCATCCATCTTGTCTACACCTATATCTCCAGCACCTGGGACAGTGCCTAATATAAAATAGGTACTCCATAAATCTCTGATAAACACTGATTGGATGATCCAGAGGAAAGGGAGAAGCTGTTTGGGACAATTTTGAGACTGTGGACACATGCCTATATTGTCATTGAATAAAATGCGGTCTGGCTCAAAGACAAAAGGATGTTAGGATTAATCAAGACAATTTCAAAAAAAGCAAAACAAAAATGTTTTCTCCCCTCCCATCACCCAAGGAGCAGTTTTCTTGATATTTAACTAAGTAAGGCCATAAGGAGATTCTATGCAGCTTAAGAATCCTAATAGTAAACATTCCCTTAAAACATCAAGGCCATTATTGCACAAGACCATAATTTCTCTAAGAAACAGCCTTGATCATAAGTATCTCTGTAACCACCTCCACTAAGTGGGATATTCAGAAACAAGCCAAGCTCTGAACTATAAGCTCTGAACTATTATCTGATTGAAGCCTTTAGCTTCAATCAAAAATACAATGTTATCTCCATTCCTAGTAACAGCCAAACAATTCAACATGAAAGACTGCCATTCAATCCTATCAAAGTGTAGTCAACAAAACTTCTTTGGGGGGAAAAAAGTTTAATAGTACGCATACATTTCTCTGTATTTTTTTAAGCTTTACTCCTGCATAGTTAGATCACCACAAAGCACTATACCACTGGTTCAGTTTCCTACTGAAATGTTTTTACTGGTTATATGTAATTATAATTATATATAATATCAGTTTCTAGGGGTCAGTGTAAGAAAGAGCCACGTGAACAATGTTTCTGTACCTACTGCAACACTCCGGCTGAAGACACTACTCATCATCATTCTGGGTTCTTTAAGATTTACTCAAGTTTTTCTTGGACAGAGAACCAGAAAATGATTCTCTCCCCCAAAATTGTTATGTTCCTTTTTAAAAAGAAAGAACTGTTAACTGGTGTGTTTCTTTTTGGAATTTAGTTTGAGTATACTGATGCTTGAAAATCGTACTAAATTTTAATGTTCTAGTACAATTATTATCTTGGTTTTCAGATAGAATTTTCTTCTCATTCCATCTTTATGGTTTTTGATCTCTCTGACTTTAACATTTCTTTTGTATATGTATCCTCATTTCTAAACTACCTCTAACTCTTGGAATTAGATGGGTTACCAAAAACAAAATGATGAAATAGGATGTAAAGTCTGCCTTATGAGTAGAAACAGAAACTCTTTCAACATATCCTTAGGATTTATCAACAGGGACAATTAAAGAGGAGAGAAATCCAACGGTTTGCCTGATAAATGCTCTTTGTCTTGGTGACCAACTATCCCACCTGGGACATCAGTAAACATATTACTCAACTGAGAGACAGCTGAGGCAATGATTAGGAGCTCACATTTGTCCATGGGTATTTTTCCTCTTCTTCTCTCCTTATTCTGGTCCCTTTTTAACTTCTTACTTGGTTTTACCTCAGCCTACTGGGAACACTTAGGTAGGAGGAGAGTGACACCAGAGCAAAAGAAGGGCTGCATATTTGTCAGACTATATCTCAGAGCCACTGCACTGTTTGTGTTCAACATCTCACAAAGAAAAGTCACAAGGGACACATTTAGAGCTTCAGCATTTACTGAACACCGTGAATAATTCAGTTGAAATCTATACAGCTACATGGCCTCTAATCAACTGAAATCAAAGTTCTATTTCTGGTCAGGTAATATCCCTTAAACTCAAACACCGCCCCAAAATTTAAAACAAATATTCAACTACTCATTTCATGAAAATACCTATAAATCACCACAGTTTTAATTAAATTCCAATATAGCCACATTTATGTAATACCTCAATTTAAAAAGTCATCAAATTAAGCTACAGCACATTATATACTAGTCTATTCATTTGCAGTGTTTTTCACTTTTATATTTTAATTTGTCACATTTACATCATCAATGGTTCAGGCTAGAAATGCCATTATTTACTGACATTTTTTTCTCAGCATACCAAGTAAAAAGACTGAAGATCAAGAATAAGGAATAGGGGGGAGGATATAGCTTAGTGGTAGAGTATGTGCTTAGCATGCATGAGGTCCTGGGTTCAATCTCCAGTACCTCAGTTAAAAAAAAAAATCAAATAAAACAAATAAATCTAATTACCCACCCCCAAAATACAAAGAACAACAACAAAAAAAAGCAAAATAATTATATTAAAACAATGTATTTAAAAAAAAAAGAATAAGGAAGAGAGAGAGGTTAAATGATACATTTTACCATAGGGCTTTATAATAAATATCTTTTTTTTTTTTTGAGACATTTCTTCCTTTTAGGGAAACAAGGCACTTTAAGCCAACCTAAACAACCAATTCTGATTCTCATCCCCCTTCTCAGAGGTAAATTAATTTTGCATTATACACTTTTTAAACGTGTGTAGCAGAGGGGAAGGTGAGAGAAGAGGGTTGGGGAGGCTTGCTTTACTTGCTGGTTTCAAATCTTTCCAGCTTTTTGAAAAGAGCATCTTCGAAAAATTTTTGCCTGCACTGCAGATTTCTGGCAGGGTAACGTGTCCTATTTCAAAAGCTTTGCTGAATTTGAGAAACTACAATTACTGTTTTCATCCTGTCATGTCAAAAATTCTTAGGAACTATTAAGGCTGCTCTTCATTCCCTATGCACACCAACCCTGACATGCTTAAAAGGTTCAGATTTGGCATTTAGTCACAAAAGGCACCAAGAGACATGGAAGGAACTCAGCTAAATCCTCACATAGCTCAGGATAAAGCTTCAGTGATTAAAATCCTGTGACCTGATTTTCATAAGGTAAAAAAACAAATACTTCTCTAAACAAATGTTTTATCTGCCTTTAATTTTTTTTCTTAGCAGGATTATCCTTATGGCAGCCAAAAAATATGCAGCTGCTTTCAGTTTGGCTTAGCAAAAAGTGATATGGGAATAAGTTAAAGTATCAGAACTGATTTTTAAACAAGGTAAAATTGCTCTGCTTTGTAAGGTAAAGCGTAAAGTTTCATTTTATGCAAAGAAAAAATGTAAATATCTAATTATAAACACCAAATTATTTTTAATTTTAGGTAAGATAGAAAATAGTTATGCTCATCATAACTAAGAACAAAGAACAAGGCAAAGAAGTATCCTTTGCTGTATGAGATTCAGAAAGAACAGGCAACTACAAACCAAATCAGTTTATGATTTTGCTCAAGAAAAATATTTTGTCTTCAAAACAACTAATGGAAAAAGAGAACTGGTCCACAAATAAGTCATTGTATTATAGTTTCATATGCAACATAATCAGAAAAAAAATTTAAATCCTTTTACCTTGTTTTACCCAATGAATCAGTAACCCATTTCTATAAGGCCTTGTCAGAAAGTATGCGACCTGTATATTATAACTAAGTAAAAAATAAAACTACTTAAATTAGTTAATTTTCAAATTCCTCTTGTTCTGCATCAATCCTCTGATAAAGGCGTAAAGGGGCTGGCAGGGAGAGATGACCCTCTGAAATAGAGCTGGTAGGTCAAAGGTACGTGTAAATTAAAATCTTACAGTAAAAAGAGTAACAACTCTGCCCCTGGAACAGCAATGCTTTCCCTGAGCCAAAACAGATTGCTTGCACAGCTTCTGGTATCCTTACTGACTCAAACAAAAATACCTGTATTAAAAAAAGAAAATTAAAGCCTGCATTTCTGAAATATAATGAATACTCCCCTCAGGAAGTATATTATAATGTTTGAGTTAAGGTGGTAAGCAGAATAACAGCCCTCCAAAGATGCCCACATCCTATTCTCTGGAATTTGTAAATATACTACCTTATTTAGCAAAAAGGCTTTTGAGAATGTGATAAGGTTAAAGAATTTGAGGTGGGCAGATTATTCTGGATTATCAGGGTGCACTCAATTAAGTCACATGCATCCATAAAAGCAGAGAACCTGTCCTGCTGTGGCCAGAGAAGTAAAAACAGAGTGAGGGTCAGACAGATGCAACATATTAGCGTTAAAGATGGAGGAAGGGGGCTACTAGCCAAGGAAATTCGGTGGCCTCTAGAGGCAGGACTTGAAAGGCAAGGAAATGGACTCTCCCCTGGAGCCTTCAGAAAGGAACACAACCCTGCCAAAATCTTGATTTAAGCCCAGTGAAACCCGTATCAGATTTTTGCCTCACAAAACTGTGAGATTATAAATTTGTGTTGTTTTAAGCCACCAAGCTTACAGTAATGTGTTACAACAGCAAAGAAAACTAATATAGTACCTACACCCTTCTAGATAATGAAGAGAATTTCCTTTTGAAGAGAAGAATGGGATGTCCTGTGCTCGCTTCGGCAGCACATATACTAAAATTGGAACGATACAGAGAAGATTAGCATGGCCCCTGCGCAAGGATGACACGCAAATTTGTGAAGCGTTCCATATTTTTATGTTCATGTATAACTGAAAAATTGTGCTCTACACTGGAATTTGATACAACATTGTAAAATGATTATAAATCAATAAAAAATGTTTAAAAAAGAAAAAAGAATGGGATGTCCTGTTAAAGAACAAAATTTGCCTATTGAACTAGTAGGATTTAAGTTAGAATCTTTCCATACAAATTTGTAAATACATGCTTTAAATCCCACTTTAAATCTTTCAGACAATAATCCAACATTACGTGTTACAAGTGGGGGAGTCAACAAACCTTGTTCCCATGTCACCCAGCTCCCTAGTCCAAAAATAAGCTGTGATACTAAAAAGAAGCCAATATAGGGTAACCAGCCTTCTCTACTCCGGTGGATTACTCACTCAATGAATTCCGTTTTACACTGCTGTAGCATCTCACATGTCTGCTGGATCTCTTGTTCACTCAAAAGCACCAACATCCCAATAGTTAGGTGAAGCTTTTTAGGATTCTGGAAAATGGTGCTATCAACCCCATGATCCTGTCACCAAAGGGAGAAAAATAAGGAGTTCAGTTATACAAAAGCAAATGGTAGGAACAGAATTGAGTGTAGAGAAATAAACTCACATATTAATGACAGATGGATTTTTCAACCAGGGTGTCAGGACAATTTCATGGGGAAAGAAGAATCTCCTCAAAAAATGCTGCTGGGAAAACGGAATATCTATATGCAAAAGAATGAAGCTGAGCCCATACCTCATACTATACACAGAACCTGTACCAAAATGGATCAATGGTGTAGAACTAAAATCATAAAACCATGAAACTCTTAGAAGAAAAATAAGGGAAAATCTTCATGACCTTGAATTTGGCAATGGAGTCTTAGATATGACACCGACAGTATGGGCAACAAAAGAAAAAACAGATCAACTAGACTTCATCAAATTTTAAAACTTCTGTGTATCAAAAAAGACACTATCAACAAAGGGAAAGACAACCTACAGAACAGGAGAAATATTTGCAAATCATATATCTGATAAGGGTCATAAAGTGTCCATAATACATAAAGTACACTTAACAAAACGCAACAACTAAAAGACAACCCAATTTTAAAAAAAGAAAAGGAAAAGGATTTGAACAGACATTTCTCCAAAGAATACAAATGGTCAACAGGCACATAAAGATGTTCAACTTCTTCAGCCATTTAGGGAAATGCAAATCAAAACCACAATGAGGGGTGTGGGTACAGCTCAGTGATGGAACGCATGCTTAGCATGCATGACGAGGTCCTAGGTTCAACCCCCGGTATTTTCACTTAAAAAAATTTTTGATTAAAAAAAAAACAAAACCACAATGAGGTACCATTTCACACCCATCAGGCTGGCTATAATCAAAGAAGTAGAAAACAAGTGCTGGCAACGATGTGTTTCACAGGTATGGGATTCCCTTTTGGGGTGATGAAAACATTTGGAATGACACAGAGCTGGTTGCTGCACAAGAGTGCTAGTGCACTAAATGCCAATGAATCATTCATTTTTTAAAAACTGAAGTATAGCTGATTTACAATGTTGGAAATCATTCATTATAAAATGGTTAATTTTATGGTACTATGGTACGTGAATTTCATCTCAATAAAGAAATATTTTTTACAAAAGGAACTGGTAGCCTGACAGAATGGTACGCCCAGGAAAAACAAACTGCTACCTAATTGTATGTTCTAAGAATAGCTTTTGTTCCTCATCAGCTTTATTCATTCCAGAGCAACTGGGCCTTTTATTAGCTTCCCGAAAGATAATACAATGTTTATAAAAAAAGTTTCTATCTTAGCAAACACTGCAGTATTTTCAGGTAAAATATTTTGTGTTAAGAACAAATTGTCCTTAGCAAAGAGATGAATGAAAAATGAATTTGGAGAGATAACTAGACACTGAGATTGTCACATCAAATATGGTCGTCCTATTCTGGTATCATCAGTCCTTGCACTTAAAAACTTTTGTCTCTAGAAGCAAAAAATGTAAATATATTTGTGAATCCCACAAAATACACTTAACATATAATTAACCATTTAAAAATACAATTTAGTGGTATTAACACTATGTACTCACAATGCTGTGCAACCACTGTATCTCTTTAGTTTCAAAACTTTTTCAGCACCCCATAAAAACACTTCATACTTACTAAATAATCACTCACTACTTCCCAACCTTCATTTCCTGGTAACCTCTAGTTTGCTTTGTCTCTTTGGATTTGCCTATTTCGGATATAGTACATAAAAGGAATTATACCATTTATGACCTTTGTGTCTGGCTTCTTTCACTTAGCATGTTTCTAAACTTCTTTCAAGTTACAGCATATATCAGTACTTCAACCTTTTTATGGCTGAGTAATATTCCTCTGTATGCAAATAATACAATTTGTTTATTCATTTATCCCTGAATAGCCACTTGAGTTGATTCCATCTTTTGGCTATTATGAATAACGATGCTTTTAAAACATTTGTGTACAAGTTTCCACGTTGACATACGTCTTCAATTATTCTGTATATATACTAACGAGTGGAAATGCTAGGTTCTATGGTAACTCTATGTTTAACTTATTGAGGAATGACCAAACCGTTTTCCACAGCAGCTGAACCATTTTATATTCCCAGAAGCAACGTACAAGGGTTCCTATTTCTCTACACCTTCATCAACACTTAATATTTTTCTTTTTAAATTTTACTATAGTCATCCTAGTGTAAATTGGTATCACGTTGTGATTTTGATTTGCTTTTTGCTATTGACCAATGATGCTGAACATCTTTTCATGTCCTTATTGGACATCTGTGCATCCCCTCTGGAGAAATATCTATTCAAATCAAATGTCTATTCAAATCCTATGCCTATTTTCTGTCTTTTTACTAGTCCCGTATCAGATCATGAATCCATTTGAAGGTAAATAGGTTTCAAATTTCATTAAATTCATTTTGCAAATGAGGAGAAGAAAAAAGTTGAGGAGCTTCTCCTCCACAGGAGCAAAGCAGGAATTCTATCTTTGAATTGCAAGTTCTTATCCCATAATCTGATCTCTGGACTAACAAACCACCCTAAAGGCAAAAAAAATTATTTATCAAATGCACATAGCTTTTATCCTATACTAGTTTGCCTAAGACTGCCTAGTTTTTGGCTTGGCAACAGGAGTTATTATTCACTTTCTAAGCGTTAATGGAGCTTGCGCTATTTTTACACCTGATGAGTTTTGTGATTCTACACATCAACCCAAATTGCCTCATGTAATGAAAGTGATTTTAAGGAACAATCAACTTGAAATGTATCAAGGAAGACTAAGTACAATGCTTATTACCCCAGCTGCTGTAAACCAGGGCAGAATCTGTCACTTTAGAAAGGCATACAAGTATTAAAAAGCACCCCCAAATGATTCCAATTTGCACACCCTCCCAAAAAACTCTAGTTGAGAACTGCAATAAGTAAGCTAATATTTTTTGTGCCCTTACTCTGCCCCAGGCATTTCCTATGTACTTTAAATAGACAAACACCCTATGAGCGAAGTAGTATTATCTATATTTTACAGATGAGGAAACTGAGGCACAGAGAAATAAAAGCCACTTTCCCAGAGTAACACTCCTAAGAAGGTATGAAGCCAAAATTCAAATCCAGGTAGTGAGACCTACACTTTTGATCAATATTACATTGCCTCTCCAGTAACAACTGCCCAGAGGATGCTAGAACAACGTGGCCATTACCCAGAGGCAAGGCCTTACACATTTCAATAAAGCTCACAAAACAAATGGGCCTGATCACCAAGCTAGTCCTAAAAATGAGGCAAATCTCATAATTCCATGAAAAGAAAAGTAGTTTTAATACTTGACTTCTCTGAGACACGAGCATCAAAAGCATGAACCATTAAAAAAAAAAGGATTAACTGAAGCGGATCAAAGTTAAAAACCTGTGCTTCAAAAGACATATTAGGAAAGTGAGAAGACAAGCCACAGAGAAAAATTATTTGGAGAAAAATATTTGCAAATCATGTTATCAGATAAATATAAATATTTTTTAAATTTTTAAAATTCTATTATAAAATGATATACAATCCAATTTAAAAAATGAGCAAAGTATTTGAATAAACATTTCACCAAAGAGGATATACTAATGGCTAATAAACATATGAAAAGATGCTGAACATCATTAGTCTTTTAGAAAATACAAACCAAAACCAAAATGAGATATCACTTCACACTCATCAGAATGACTATAACCAAAGACAGACAATAACAAGTGTTGATGGGGATAGGGAGAAACCGAACTGCTCATACATTGCTAGGAGGAATGTCAAATAGAGCAGCCACTTTGGAAAACAGTTTGGCAGTTCCTCAAAAAATTAAACATTTTCAATAAAACCCAGACCTTTCACTCCTAGGACTCTGCTCAAGAGAAATAAAAATGTTGTAGGTCCACATAAAGACTTGTAAGTGAATTTCACAGAAATACTATTTATAAGAGCCAAAAAGTGGAAACAATCCAAATGTTCATCAACTGGTGAAAGGATGAAAAATTTAGTATAGTCATACAATGAAATATTGGGCAATATATATAGTAACAATATGAATAAACCACAAAAAACAATAGCTACAATAGCTAAGAAAAAGAAGCCAGATGCAAAAACTACATATTTATGTGAAATATCCAGAAAAGAGCAGATTTATAGAGACTGAAAGATGAATGGTTGCCTGGGATAAAGGCTGGGACTACAAACAGGCATGAGAGATTTTTTTGGAGTGACAGAAATATTCTAAAACTGGATTGTGGTACTGATTGCACAACTCTGCAAATTTACTAAAAGTGATTGAACTGTACACTTGAAACGGGTAGGGTTTTTGGTATGTAAATTGTACCTCAATACAGCTGTTAAATATAAAAATGTGTATATGCCTTTTCTTTTTAAGAGCATCCTAGCAAACCTGAAACAAGTTTTCACCTATAACTCAACCTGCTGAGAGCTATCCTCATGGAAGTTTACTTGATCTCTGATCAACTCTTATTTGACCCTTCCTACTTGATGACTTCCTAAAGGTCTACCAATCTATGTTAAAAACACCATGTACACAGAGATATCTTTGTGCATGGGAAAGCTGGGATCTCAAATCACTGAGACAAATGAGTTTTGTTAATAAATTATATTGGGGCAACTGGATAGCCATTTGGAAAATAAAATAAAATTATATCCATTCCTTGCACCACAAACCAGAATAAACCTCAAATTAAAGAAATGTTAAAAAATCAAACTATACAAGAAAACAACATGAGTAAATTCCTCTTTAACTTGAATGTAGAAAAAGGCCTTCAACCTAAGACTAGGAATCCAGATGCAATAAGAGATAAGACCAGTAAATTTGATTACTTAAAAAGAGAAAAACTTACATGGCAAAAAATACAAGCAAAGTCAAAAGACAGACAATACACTAGAAGAAAATATTTGCAAGATATATCACAGATAGAGGACTAATATCTCTAATATATAAAGAACTTTTAAAAATCAAAGGAAAAATAACTAAAAATGTTATTAAGCAATAGGCAAAAGACATAGATACTTTACAAAAATAAAGATACAAAAATATGGGAAGATGTACAATTTCACTTATAAAAAAAAAAGAAATGCAAATTAAAACTACACTGAAGACCACTACTCACTTGTTAAACTGACAAAAATTCAAAAGCTTGACACTCTATTGGAGAGGCTGTGAGGAAACAGGCCCTTTCATACACTGCTAGTGGAAATGCGAATGGTACAACCCCAATGGATGAAAATTTAACAAAACAAAAGGTACACAGGTATTCATCCTTTGACCTAGTGTTATGGACTGAACTGTGTCCACTCAAAATCCTTATGTTGAAGTCCTAACCCATAACGTCACTGTATTTGAAGATAAGGCCTTGAAAGATTAAGGTTAAATGAGGTCATATAGATGAGGACTTAATCCATCAGGACTTGTGTCCTATAAAAAGAGGATGAGATACCAGGGGCACATGTACACAGAGAAAAGGCCATGTGAGGACATAGTGAGAAGGCAGCTGTCTACAGCCAGGGAGAAAGACTTCACCAGAAACCAATCCTACCAGCACCTTGATGTTGGACTTCCAGACTCCAGAACTGTGAGAAAATCAGTTTCTGCTGTTTAAGTTACTGAGTCCATTGTATTCTGTTATAGTAGTCCAAGCAATCTAATTCTCTCAGCAATCCTACTTTTAGGAATTCATTCTGAAGATACATCTCCAACAATATATATGTGCACAATGTTAGTCACTACACCATTACTGCAAAATAACAAAAATATCTATATGTCCAAGTACAGAAGATTGGTTGAAAACTATGCATAAACACATGTATAAACTGATAGGGAGTGATTTTTCAAGACATAATGTTAAATGAAAAAAACAAAGTTCAGAAGAACATATGGTACCATTTGTGTAAGAAAGGACGGAAAATAAGAAAATAAGTTACAAAATGGGACACAGGACAAATAAACTAGAAAGCAATGAAGTCAGTTACCTATGGGATGAGGAGAACAACTGGAAGGGATACAGGAACGTGTGACACTTCTGAGTACGCCCTTTTGTACAGTTTTGACTTTTGGAAGCATGTTGATTGTCTACATATTCAAAATAAAATTAAATCAGTAAGGATGGAACAAGGACCTACTATACAACACAGGGAACTATATTCAATATCTTGTAATAATGTATAATAAAAAAGAATATGAAAAAGTGTACATAAATATGTATATAATTGAATCACTTTGCTGTACACCTGAAACTAATACAAGACTGTAAATCAACTATACATCAATAAAAAAAGAAACAAAACAAACAACAACAACAAAAAAAACAAGAATAGGAAGGGGTAGGGGAACCCAAATTTGAAAGCAAACTAAAAATGAGCTCAACTGCATTTTAAATGGATACCAAATCCACACTAGAGGGGGTTAAAAAAAGGGAGAACTAATCCAAGTAACATATGAACATAATATTTGACTTCATATCTATTTTCAGGGGGGAAGGGAGAGAACTGTAAACAAACCCTAAATTCTTTTTAGTACGTCTATTTCTTACAGATGTATGGGCAGAGCAAATCAAAACCTATTTTAAATGTATTAAAGGATTAAGCAAATGAGTAAAGGTTTTGGTGCTGGAAGCCAGGATCCCTACTGTGGAAGGAGGGACATAAAAATATAGAATGGGAGGACAGCAGGAAAGAGCCCTGTGGGGACGGACTGCAATCAGGGGTATTTCTTGATTTCTAAAATATGTAAATGCATGAATGTGTACATATGTGTGTATACATATACATATTTCCTAGCTCTGTCTACTAAAAGGGCCTAGAAGCGCAGACATCCTGAGCATATCTAACACCAATGTTTTGTCTCTAATACCATTTCCCACTAAAAGGAACCAGGGTTCCTTTGAGGAACGGCTGATTGCAGGGCTGGGACAGAGAAGTACAAGATAAGCTTGAAACATCTTGTTATGTCAGAAAGTATAGAAATACTCAGGGGGTGGGGGGACAGGAGGAAGGCATGTCACCAACACAGGAACCAGTTTGCAGGGTCCCTCACTGGTTAAATTAAGGACAATCTGAGCACTGAAATAATTAAGAAAAGTAATAATTTATAAACTATTAAAAAATAGGAGTGTATGAGTCTATATCAATGATAGAGAGAGAGATGATAAGAGACGGCTGTTTCTTACAGTAGAATACTGACTATCAACCAGCAAATACAGAGAAAACACCAGAGTTGGAAACTTTAATTTTTCAACCATCATAGCAAAGATTGGTTCAGGTATGAATCATCAAAGAATGCTAAATCTATGGGGAAATTTTGTTGAGAAGCAGAATATTTGCATTGTCTTAAAATGTCTTCCCTCAGATTGTTTACTGATTAGAAAGAAAAATAATAGTAGCTATTCAATGAAGAAATTAATCAGTACTTTGACTGGATGGTATAAAAATTAACATTATCAATGAAGGGTGTCATATCTGGATGCGATATATCAAGACATATCATCATTTACACAATGTTCTAGCCAGGAATGTATAACCTCAGTCTACTCATGAGGAAACATCACATAAACCCCAAATGAGAAGCATTCTTTTTTTTTTTAAGTCAGTGTCAAGAAAGACAAAGAAAGGCTGTAGAAATGTTCCAGACCCTAGAAGTCTAAAAAGACATGACAACTAAATACACCACCTAATTCTAGACTGGATCCTATACTGGAGGGTCAACAACAACAACAACAAAAAATGCTATAATTGACAAAATTAAAATGTGGATGGCAAATTAAAGTATCGGTGTTAAATCTACTGAAGTTGAGAATTATATAATTATTATGTAAAAAAAAAATTCTGATTCTTAGGAAATACACATCAAGGTATTAGGGGTACAGCCATCCATGACATATGCAACTCACTTTAAAGTAGTTCAGAAATAACAACCAAAAAAAAGAGGAAAAAAATGATAAACCAAATAAAGAATTAGCAATAAGTGAATCTAAGTAAAAGGTACTATCCTTAGTCTTATAACTTCTGTAAGTTTAAAATGATTAGTATCCTATTGCCACTGTAACAGATTACCACAAACTTAGTGATTTAAAACAACACATATTTATTATCTTATTGCCTAGAAAAAAGAAGCCCTAGAACTTTCCTTCCATTACGTTACTTTTTGGGAGCCTACCACTTTAGTCAACTTGAGTTCAAAACTAGCCACAAAAATACTGAATGCTGGGAAACAAAACATAAAGAACGCAAAAGAACAAGGAAAGGAACAGACAGGTTACCTAAAAGGCCACATAATCTGAGTCATAACAGTTCAGTCTTTAACGGTATTGGAGATTATATAATGTATATAATACACTATTGGACAGTCTTTTAGTAAATGGAGAAACACTCTAGCTTTTACCCTGCCTAGCAATGTCATCTATGAAAAAAAGCTTTCCTCTTACTGAATTATCTAAATTTAATGTGGAACCAAACAATCTTCAAGGCAATGGCATAAATCTCCAGAGTCACTATTTTTCTTTGCTTGGAATATATCATATTCCTACCCGCAAGCCTCTTCATTGAAATGAATAAAGGCCAACAACAAATTCTTTACTCCAGGGGTTTAATTACACTGGGCCCTGCTCCAAGTTCACCATTACTGGGAGCTGGAACTATTTTACTTCATTAGGTTGGCCACCCAGGCTGGCGCCAGAAAATTCTAATGGTGGTGACCTTCCACCCAGCAAGGAGAAGTGAAGGGTGAAGTAACAAGAATTCCCTAGGGCAGTTCTATCTAGGTTGGGGGAAAAAGTGTTTGTTTATGGCTAAGTCACATCTATTTGCCTCAGTTTATTTGTTAAATAAGGTCTCATCTAAGGAAAAAGTGCATTCAGAGCTATCTCCACAGATAGTCTCAGCCACAGTTCAGAGTTCAAAGCCATATTCTAACTCAGCAGTCCCAGGTGCAAGACCTTAACTCTTTCATTCAAACCACAGCTCCATGATTTTCCATTAGCAATCACCACATCATCACAGGCCCTTCACTGATTTCACTTTTAATCCAGCATTGGGCTCCACAGGGGCAGAACTTCTAGCAGTGCTACCGGCATGAAAAATTAACAAGGAAGAGAGAAATCTACAAATGTCAGGCTTGGGGAAAAGGCCGGGAGAGAGAAGTATGGATTAGCCCACCATGAAGCATTCTCTCTGCTTCCTTAAAGCCCCAGTTAGAACCCAAACCATCCTGTCCATGCAGATGGAGTGTGACACAGGCACATCTGTCAGAGCTGTCAGCTAGCAGAAGGAAAGCTTCTCTTCAGACTCAGACCCCAAAGGCCATGCTCTATTACACGAGAGTTAAGAACACCGATGAATCTGATCCGAATGGATAGCTCCCAGAATGTAAATAATTTACAGCACTCTGCCTTCACAGTACCTGCTGAGAGCCAGAGACAAAGGAATAATCCTCAAATCATATTCACATATATCATCTTCCAGGAACTCCAAACATATCAAAGGTTTGGGATTTACCTATAAAAGGCTTTTAACTTGGAATACAGAGTAGGGTTCCAATTCCAACTCTGTTATAAACCAGCTATAATCAGGCAAACCATCTCACTAGACCTCAGTTTCCTTCTCTATAAGATAAGGGAGATAATTTAATTTACCTAAGTCAAAGGTCCTATAGATTTTTCACACGCTCCCAAAAACCTATAAATAAGTACAAAATAGGTATTTGTGAGGAACCCATCAATTCACTTCCTGATATTCAAAGAAAAAAAGGAAATAAGCACAGAAGCCTTACCCGTGCTCATTATATTTTTTTCTTTCTGCATGGCCAAACCCCAGAAAACCACTCCTGGGTGGATGATGTAAACCTCATTCACATAGGAAAGTTATTCACATAAGGCAGACTGGTAAAAAGAGCATTTGAGTTTGCAACCAGACAGGCCTAGGTTCAAATTCTAATTCTGCCACCCAACAACAGTGTGACTGCTCATTGCTCTGAAACTCAATTTCATCATCTCTAAAACAGACATTTCCTTCTTAGGGTTGTTCTGAAACCTCTGGCACATAGTAGTATGGAGTAAATACAGGCTTCCCCTCTTCTTGTTTTTTATATGACTACGCAACACTCCAAACCAACGCCATCTTTACTCTTTCAAAGCACCATCAAGAGCTAATCAGGCTCTGCTGAGTCATTGCTCTTCTTCAAGAATGTTTACAAAAGCTGACTTTGATTTCAGAGTCATTATATATGTTATTAATAAAATACCCTGTTAAGCTGAATCAGCTTCAGAAAACAGGGTTTTGATTCTTCCAACTTAAAAATTCTATCCAGACATAATTACAGGAAAATAGAGAGGTTCTTAAAAACAAAGGACAAATATTCAAGGATCAGCTTTTACATTGACCAGAAAAACAAAAACAAAAACAAAAAAAGTTCTCACATTGTCTAAACATCCTTATCTATTAAAAAGGAGCAAACAGCTTCTCCCCTTCACCAAGGGATACATCTCTCTTATGTCAATGAGCACAATAAACAGCTATACCCACTTTTCTAAAAGCTTAACTATTCCTCTGTAAGTTACTTGTAAGCACTAAGTTAGCAATCCACCTACCAATCTGTATTTATTCCCAAAGACAGACAATGACTATTCAAACACTAATGATGAGTTAATGGTACACCTCCTCCTCAAGTCAGACCCTCAGCTCCTTCTTGATGCCACACTTTCTCTCATCTCCCACATGGTAATCCACAGTATTACTACAACAGCTAACACACAATACTATGTGCTGTGCTCTGCTCTAAACACCTTAAATATTAACTCATTTACTCTTCAAATCAACACTAAAGGTAGGTACTATTATCACCATCATTTTAGAGAAGACCTCCAAAATAACTCGGGAATATATTGCCTCCTAAATATGCCACAGACTCTAGTCTTTTTTTCAAGTGTCAATCGTCTCTAACTGGTAGCCGTCTCTGGTACCTGACTCTTTAACTCTCAATCCATCCTCCATACTGCCTTCAAAGCTATTTTTTCTACAATGTTAAGTCAATCACGTTAGCCCCTACTTAAAATCTTTGTCAGTTCCTGACTATCCATAAGATACATTCAAAATCCTTAAACCACACATGATGTTTCACTACCTGGATACCATTCACCTTTCCACTCTTAACTCCTGTCTCTTCCCTACCCTGCCCACTTTCTAGGTTGCAGACTTAAACTCCTCACTCTCCCCTGAACACAGAGACTGGAACACCTCCATGCCTTGCAAGTGCCAGTTCCTCTGCCCAGAATGCTCATCATAAAATACACAGCCTAGCCAATGGTAGGCGTTTAATAAACAGTGAATGAGTGAATAAAAGATAAACACCTATTCACAACAATTATCTCCATCCAAATGGTGCAATACATGAATCTTACAACATCTCCTTTTCTTACTTTCCTACCCAACATTAGAACTCAGGCGTTCACATTTATCACAACCAGAGATGACAGGCACACCTCATGTACTTGTGCTTCACTTTGTTGTCTTTCAGAGATGCTGTGTTTTTCACAAATTGAAATTTTATGGCAGCCCTGAGTCAAGCAAGTCTACTGGCATCATTTTTCCAACAGCATTATCTTTTTAATTTTACATTATTGAGTTATAGTCAGTTTACAATGTTGTGTCAATTTTCAGTGTAGAGCACAATTTTTCAGTTGTACATGAACATGCATATATTCATTGTCGCATTCTTTTTCACCGTGAGCTACCACAAGATCTTGTATATTTTCCCCTGTGCTATACAGTATAATTTTGTTTATCTATTCTATATATACCTGTCAGTATTTACAAATTTCGAACTCCCCAGTCCATCCCTTCCCACCTCTCTCCCCCCTGGCAACAAGTTTGTATTCTATGTCTATGAGTCCATTTCTGTTTTGTATTTATCAACAGCATTACTTTTAACTTAGGTATGTACATTTTTTAGCCACAGTGCTACTGCACACTTAATAAACTATAGTAAAGTATAAAGGTAACTTTTATATGTACTAGGAGACCAAAAAAAAAATCACATGACTCATTTTATTGCAATATACTTCACTGCAGTGGCCTGGAACCAAACCTACACTATCTCCAAGGTATGCCTCTATCCCATCTTCATTCTAAGTTACTTTATAAGATAATTACAAATCCTGCAATTCCCCTCGTCCATGAAAAATCCTAAATTATACTCTAAGGCTTTCACATATAAATTTGCTTATTCGGTGAATAATACTAAATGGAAAAAAATAATCCTAATTGGTAGAAAAGGGACAAACCCCAGATCCATTAGCCATTTCTGCCCAGTGTCAGCCTTCACACTACAATATAAGCAGAATTATGTAGTTTCTATTCAGGTTCTCCATGCAGCCTGAGAAATCCCCTGTTGCTTCAGACAGATCTATAAGCCCTCAGAATGCTCCACCAAACACAGTTTTGAATTACTGTTTTTCATTACTGATGTGCTTTCACTGGACCCTGCTGTGAGATAAAATGGAATTATAGCAGCATTACTAGCTATAGATAGACGGAGAGATATACAAGGTTTTAATATACTTTGTGAACTTGCAGACAGTGAGACATCTTTGAATCTTAATGCAAGAGAGGAAAAGAGTGAAAAAATAAGGTGCAATTTATCTGCAGATCACACAGATGAAAAATATCTTACCAGTGTCTATGAGCAGGTAAATCCTACATTAAGTACTCAGGCTTAGGGAGCTGAAGCACAAGGATGATGGTGATAATGTCTGTAGTCAAACAACGTTTCTTATATAATTGATCAGCACAAAGGAAAGTGACTTCAGGAAACGCTATTCTAAAAGGTAAAGTCACAGTTTCCTTCGAGAGTCAAAGACAAACATGCTATCACACGAAGAGAGAAAACAAGGCCACTATTTCAAAGGAAGAAAAAAGAAGTTCAAGGAAGGGTAAAGGAAGGACAGGATGAGACCTGGGAGTAGAAAAGTTGTCTGTTGTATCAAAAATGTGACTTTACAACAATGTTTTAAAATAAGCATTAATAGCCATCAAAGGCAGAATTTTAAGAATGACCCTCAAAGATCCTCAACCTCATATAATTCCCTCTCTTTTGATTGTGGACGATTTTTAAAGATAAAGAATCTCACCTCTTTCAGTCCTGATTCAGAAATGAAGATGGATATCCCTATTGAAAAAAAACCTCCTTTTAAATAATATCTGATCCATATAATATCTTTTTTCAACAATTAAGTAATAGAATATGATTTGGATAGAATAGAATAGAGTATCTTTTTTTGCCTTTTTTTTTAAATAGAGGTATAGGGGTTGAACCAGGACCTCGGGCATATTAAGCATGTGCTCTATCACTGAGCTATATCCTCTCCCTCTGCTGCTCTTTTTTGGAATCCTCAAATACTGTGCAAATTAATTCTAGTCAAGGATGGTCCCAATGAAAATACATGCTTAAAGATTGGTACAATTGGTTAAAAGACAAACAACCATCAAAATATCTTCAATTTAAAAAGGCTTTTTTTCCATTCCAATAATTTCTCACAGTGACTCCCAGAATTAATTTCATCTGTTTGTTCTACTGGGTTGTATAAATTAGAGCCATTACTAGGTCCTACACAACTTTGTATCACCTACCCTACTTCACATGGTGGCACCCACTAGCTATGGTACGTTGGGAAAATTATCCTCTCTAAGCTTCAATTTCAATTTCTTAAGTAAAATGGAATATCAATATCTACCTTATAACAGATGGACTGGAAGTTAAACAAAATAAGCCAAGAAGGCACTAAGAACAGTGTCTAGCACAATGCAAGAGCTCACCAATTATTTGTTATTTTATATAACAAATCAAGGTCAGTTAAGTGAATAAAAATAGTGGTAAACTCAACCTTAAGATGTTACAAATTATTAGAAGAAAACACATATGAATGGTAGCATTATTCATAATAGTCCAAAAGCAGAAACCCAAACATTCATCAAGTGATGAATGCATAAACAAAATGTGGTATATTCATACAGTGGAATATTACTTGGCCATAAAAAGAAATGAAGTAATGTTACATGATAAAACATGGATAAACCTTGAAAACATTATAAATGAAAGATGCCCAGAGACAAAAGGCCACATATCATATGACTCCATTTATATGGAATATTCATAACAGGCAAATCCATAGGGATAGAAAGTAGATGACTGGTTGTCAGCAGCTGGGAAAAGGGGGCAATGGTGAGTGATAGCTTAATGAGTATGAGTATGGGGTATCTTTTTAGGAGTGATGCAAATATCCTAGAATTAGATAGTGGCAACGGTTGGGTAATATAATGAATATACTAAAAACCACTGAACTATATACTTATGTTATACGAATTATACCCTAATTTTAAACTGTATGAGAATGTCTCCTTTTATCCAAGAAGAATTAAGTCCTACAGGATTAGCCTCCTGCCATCAGTAACTAGAGAGCTAGATAAAATATACAAAACAAGTGTTTTCACACACTGGGTAACAGAAGGTGCTAGACTGACTGAGCCCCATCTTAGCTTTCTGAATGGAGACAATTTAGAGACAGTGGAACAGAGTAGGGAACCCAAACAGAGCCCAGTGATCCCAATGAGTTGAGGGGACAAAAACTGGAATTTGGGAATGCAAGGCAAATAAAACTTGCAGGGCCAAGCACTGAAAAAGAGGATGTCAGGCAAAAAAAAAAAAAAAAAAAAAAAAAAGGACTCCGGAAATCTGCATAAAGTTCTCTTTGAGACTTTGGCTGAACAACAATCTGCACATCATAAAGTGAAATCCACAAGACCAGATTAAGAACAACTACCAGGGAAGTGTAAGTCTAACAATACCCAAAGCTCAAGCAGCAGGGAAACACTCAAGTTCCCATGAGCCAGAGTGGAGACACCACTCTTGAATACACAGAGCACTGAAAAAAGGATTCCAGGAGGGACACACGTTAGTAGTAAAGCTAGACTAGCTCTAGAGTAAGGAATACTCTAGATCTGTCCTTAAAAGGCTTTAAAAACAAGCTTTGGAATGATTATGCTGATCCACAAATAACTATCTTCCAGAACGTTTCAGATTCTCTAAAGGAAAAAAAAATTTTGCTCTCAACAAATTCACAATGTTCAGCATCCAATAAAAAATTACCAGATATACCAGCAGAAAAATGTGACCTATAAGCAGGTAAAAAAAAATCCACCAACAGCTATAGATCTCGAATGCCACGATGCTAATGGAATGACTTTAAAATAGCTACTATAAATAAGCTCAACTATTTTAAGGAAAACGTGAAGATACAGAAGAGCAAAAAGGATAATATAAAAAGAGAAACTAATGGAACTTCAAGAGATAAATATAAGGGCAAAAATAAAAATGGGATTCACAACAAACTAGACACTTCAAAAAAAAAATCAGTGTACTTGCAGAAATAGCTACAGAAACTATCCAAACTGAAGCAGAGAGAGCGAAAAAAAAGTCTGGAAAACAAAACAGTGCTTCAGCAATCTGTGTACTAATATCAATTGGTCTAATATAAGTGAAATTAGAATTCCAGAGAAGAGGAAAAGGGAAGAGAAAAGATATTTAAAGAAATAATGCCTAAAAAAAAAGGAAATAACGCCTTAAAATATCCAAACTTGGAGCAACATCAGCAAGATGGCACACTAAGAAGATCCAGGCCCTCATTCCCTGGTAGAAAACACCAAGTGAACAATAATATACAGACCAAAGTAGCCTTGGGAGAACTCTAGAAACCAGTTAAGAACCTGCAACAACCCAAGCAAATGCCTAACCAAAGGAAAGCTACACTCAAAATGGTAGGAAATTTCATGTTTTCTGTCCACCCCTTGCCCTACCCCTTCCCTAGAACGAGTAAGGAGGAAGCCACTCAATTTCTGCTCCTCCATCAAGGCAGATGGGGAAGAGTGGAAGTGGTTTGCAATGTTCTGGCTTATCAGGAGCAATCTGGGCAACATCTTGACTAGATGTAACATCACTTGGGAAAAACAGATGAACATCATACGCCCCTAGGTGTGATATCCTTCGAAAGATACAACATCACCTATGTAGTACTCTGAGAACATCAAGTTCTCTAAGCATAACATCAACTTAATCATGAGGAAACCTAAGACAGACGCCAAAAAGTAGATGTAAAACACATATCTGATAAAGGACATATATCTACAACCTGTAATAATTCACAATAACTCAATAGCAAGAAATAAACCCCCTCCAAAAAAAAACCACTTAAATGGTAAATTTTATGTTATATACATTTTACACACTAAAAAAGTAATAAAAAGAAACTAAAGTACCACCAGCAACAACAAACAAATGGGCAAAAGATTTGAACAGACACTTCACAGAGGCAGAGACACAAATGACCAACAAGCACATGAAGAAATGCTCAGCAGCATTACCCATCACGGAAATGTATATTAAAACCACAAGCCACCAGAGCACGCCTACCAGAGTGGCCAAAATCAAAATAGGACAGAGACCGCCGAATGTTGGCAAGAATGTGGAGCAACCTAAACTCTCATACATTATTTGCGGTATGAGAGGTACAACCACTTTGGGAGTAGCTGTGACAGTTTTCTGTAAAACTAACCAGATATCTGCACTTGATCCAACAATTATTCCCCTAAGTATGTACCCAAGAGGAATAAAAACACATATTTAACACAAATATTTCTACACAAATGATAACAACTTTATTTATAACAGCCAAAGACTAGAAACCACCCAAAGCTGAATGGATAAACAAATTATGGTGTATTCATGCAAAGGAATAAACTCACCAGTAAAAAGAAATGAACTACTGTAATACACATTGACATGAATGGTACTCAAAAGTGTTATGCTGAGTCCAAAAAAAGCCACAGAGATTTTCATATAAATTTTCATTTATATGAAATTCTAGTGAAGGGAAATCTAATAATAACAGACAGCAGATAAGTGGTTGCCTGGAATCACTGGTAGATGAGATGGCAGGGAGTGGAAGTGACTGCAAAGAGGTCCAAGAGAACTTTTTGGGGTGATGGAAATGTTCTACATCCTCTTTGTGATGGCTATTGCACTGCTGTATATGTTTCTCAAAATTCATCAAAGTGTACTCTTAAAACAAGTGCATTATATTGTAAGTTACAACAATAAAGTTGATTTTTAAAATAAAATGGAAAAACAAACTATCAAAAATTTAAAGTTTATATTCCCTTAACTCATGTATTCTACTTCTAAGAATTTACCCTAAAACGTATCCCAAAGAAATCATAAGCCAAAGACATAAAGATGCATTTACAAAAATGTTCACTACAGCATTATTTAATAGAAATAATTTCCTTTAATGGTCCATCAATACAGGATTGATTAAATAAGTCAGGATAAATTCACAGAATAGAATACTTCACAGCAATTAAAAGCAGTAATTATTAGATTTGTATGTCTTGACCTGAAATGTGTTCAATCAAAATGGCAGTTTCACAACAATGTGTGTAACATAATTCTATTTTAATAAATGTATATAATACATACAGATGTATATTAAAAAATGTTTGAGCCAACTTTATACCAAGAGATATCATCTTTTTTTCTTTGGGGTGGGGGGAAGTAATTAGGTTTGTTTATTTATTTATTTTTTAGTGGAGGCACTGGGGATTGAACCCAGGACCTCATAGATCCCAAGCACGCACTCGACCACTAAGCTACACCCTCCCTCATCTTTTTCTTGTAAATAAGAGAATGTTGAGACCACTTCTATTTTAGAGATGAAGAAACTCTCATAGAGATTTCAAATGAGTTTCAGAGGAATCAAAGCAAGACCGAGTGCCACACCATATTTCAGGAAATAACTGCTATCTCAATGAACAGTTATATGTTCTCCAAAGCTGCTAGAAGGGAACTCTCCTAAGTTGGAGGAATAAAAGCAGAAAATGCCCATGTGGTTTTACAGCCTGTCTTCTAACATCAGAATGAAAATTTACTAAAAATTTCCTCCATATAATAGGAAGATAATGGCCCCTTACTTATTTACTCTTGTATGCTGTGCTTCCTTCCCTGCTGTTATGAGGACCTGATTTAAAAGCAGGAAGAAGACAGTATCAGTATGCAGTCTCCCTGAAAGCAGAAAGGAAGTACTGCAGACTGATTAAGGCTAGCGTGACAATCATAGTGCCCAATCTTATCCCAGCCGAGTTAAAGCAATCATTCCAGTATTTGTTCCCTGTCAGCCCATGTCAGGAGCCAAAAGAAGAGTGAGAAAGCAAAAAGTGAGAAAGCACACACGCACTCACACACACACACACGCACACACACTCACTCATTCACTCACACAGAAAGAAAAAGGCTAATTTATTACAATCTGCTTGTCGCATACAAAGTATCTGTAGTACTGGGGGGGGGAGAAATCACTGAGGTTCAATAAGTGGTATTTACAAGGTAACACAATTTCAAAACTTTCCAGCACCACCCCCACAAAATTTACCAGACCACACTGAAGCTCCAGTGTTCCTGATCTTCTTCTACCCCACCCTCCACTCCCACTGACAATGACATCATCTTGCTGTGAAATGTTAAGATGAAAAAAGATATTCTGATGGTTTACTAATGACACTTAGTAATATTCTGATGGTTTACTTAGCATATATATCACTAAGAATATATATAGATAGATAGATACAGTATTTGACTTTGTATATGCCAATGAAGTCACTTAAAAATGGATTATACAGTTCCATACTGTCTACTCACATTTGCCCAGTCTGAATCTTTTCACCATCATAGCCTCCTTAAATAATCAAGCTTACCAATTCTCACCTCCTGTCCCACAGAAGTACTTGGACTCTAGTACTTCTGTATCTGCATACCTATACCTCGCTATATTCTAACACAGAAGACCCAGCTTGAGCAACATGCATGGGACAGACAAGATAAAGGAAAGGAAAAAGGAGAAAAGAAAAAGGAAGAAGGGAAGAGAAGAGAAGGAAGGATCTTATAAAAATTTTCACCAAAAACATGGTCACTGACTTTGCCTACAACTATCAAAGATAGTTCTTCTCTACTCTGAATACTCCAAGTAATCCTAATAACTTTAACCAGCCATAAAAATAGCAGGAGGAACAGTTATCATTTATTAAATGCTTATTATGTATCAAGCACTATGGTGAGTACTTTGTGTTATATCATTTAATCCTTCCTGCAATTCTCCAAGGCAGGCTGTAAAGATTTGGAGAGGTTAATTTGCCCAAGTCTACACAGATTGAGGACCCCAGAATCAGACAGAGGACCATCTGTCTCAAGAACCAAAAAAAAAAATATTAACCACAGTTCTATTTTACTCCACATGCTTTTATTCCTGTCTTTACTACAAGATTGAGAAAACACAGCATGGCCAGCCATATGCAAAAAAATGAACCTCAACTTAAACTTTACACCTTATACAAAAATTAACTGGATCACAGATCTAAATATAAAAAAGCAAAACTACAAAAATTGTAAGAGGAAACCTTTGTGACTTGGGGTTAGGCAAAAAGTTCTTAGACATAATACCAAAAGTATGATCTATAAAAGAAAAATTAATAAATTGGACTTTATCAAAATTTAAAACTTTTGCTCTGTAAAAGTCACTGATAAAAGAATGAAGAGATAACCTACACCTGGGAAAAAATATTTGGAAATCACAGATACTTGAAGGGACTTGTATCCAGAATACATATAAAAGAACTCTCAAAACTCAACAGTAAGAAAATACTTTTAAATTGTGCAAAAGATATGGACACCTCACCAAAGTGGATATAAGGACAGCAAAAAAGCACATTAAAAAGATGTTCAACATGATTAGCCATTTGAGAAATGCAAATTAAAACCACAGTAAGATATCAATACTTACTTATTAGAATGGCTAAAATGAAAACACCACCGCCAACAAATGCTGGCAAGGATGCAGAACTGGAATTCTCTTATGTTACTGACGGGAATGCAAAGCAGTACAGGCACTCTAAAAATTATTTTGGCGGTTTCTCATAAAGTTAAACATATACCTATCATATATTCCAGCAATTCCACTCTTGGTGATTTACTTTAAAGAAATGAGAACTATCTTCACATAAAAAGCTGGACACAAATGTTTATGGCAGTTCTATTCTTAACTGCCCAAAACTAGAAACACTAATGAAAGGGGACAAACTACTGATACACACAACTTGGACGAATCTTAAAGGCATTATGCTGAGTGAGAAACACCAGTCTTGTAAGTGGAATCATACAGTATATAACCTTTTGAGACTGGTCCTGTATGATACCACTTACGTGACATTCTCAGGAAGACAACACAACAGTGACCAAGACGAGATCAGTGATTGCCAAAGTCTGGGGTGAGGAAGAAGAGACTGTAAGCAATAGCATGAGGGAGTTTGGAGGGAGCAGCACTGTTCTGTATGCTGAATGTGGCAGGTGGCTACATAAATCTATACATGTGTCAAAATTCATAAAAATATACACCCACAAGGTACAGAACAGTGTGTATACTAGGATGATTGTTTTGTGTCTTGAAATTTTTTAAAGGCTATTTCTATACTACATAGACACTTATGTGTTGATATGTCTATGTTCTTTTTTTTTTTCAGTTCAGAATTAAAAGAAACCATCAGGAATGGATACCTTTTTTGGTAGAAGACATTTGCACTTTTCTACAAAATGAGCCATTTTGGTACTATTCATATTTTTTTCTTTAACTTTTTGTTTTGTTCTGTTTGCTGCTTACCATGGAGCACTTCTCCAGTACTTCCTCCTGGAACTTCAGAAATCGCTCCTGAACCTCAACTTCATTGAGGAAGAAGGCAAGGAAGTGAGTGAAGGGCTGCTTTCTTCTAAAAGTGAGCAAAAGAACATCAATCCGAGTTCGGGCTGAAATCACACCACTGCGATGCTGGCCAGTGATTACTACAAGGAAAAAAAAAAAGGTTAACATGCCCAAGGACCATCAAATGCTTGTAAAATAGGTGACCCCTTGATACTGTTATCTCTTGGGGAGCTGAAACTGTTCTGAATGTGCACATAATTATGAACAGGCAATAGTACCAAGGATAATAAAGCTGCTAATGAATTCAATCTAAGAAGAACAAGGTTCAAAAACAGAATAATCTTAAGCCCAGCTGATACAGCAGAAAAACAAGTTCAAAAGCTACAAAGCAATTCCTCATACCTTGTTGGTATAACTGTAAAATTATGTAGCTGCTATGGAAAAGTTTGGCAATTCCTGGAAAAGTTAAACAGAGAAATACCAAAAGGCCCAGCAATTCCACTGCTGGATAGGAACTCAAAAGAAGTGAAAACACGTATTCAAAAAATACTTGTACAACTGTTCGTAGAAGCTTTATTCACAAAAGCCAAAAGGAGGAAAAACACAAAATGTCCATTAACCAATAAATGAATAAAAAAACGTGGTACCTTCTACACTGAAATATTATTCAGCAAAAACAAAGGAATGATGTATTGATACATGCAAAAACATAGATGAATCTTGAAAACATTACGCTAAGTTAAAGATGCCAAACACAAAAGGCCACATATGTTTCCATTTATAGGAAATACCTAAACAGGCAAATTCAGAGTCAGAAAGCAGATTAGTGGTAGGCAAGGGCTGGAAAGTAGGGAGGAAGGGGGAGTGACTGCTTAGTGGGTATAGGGCTTCCTTGTCAGGTGATAAAAATGTTCTGGAACTGGATAGTGGTGATGCTTGCATAATACTGTAAATATACTAAATGTCACTGAATTCAACATTTTCAAGTGGTCTAAATAGTAAATTTTATGTTGTATATATTCTACCATAACCAAAAAAATCAAGAATATATCACATAGAGATTCAAATAACAATAAAAAACCAAGAGCAAAAAAAGTGGAGTTTTCTGTTATGTGAATTTTATCTCAATTTTAAAAAATACTGTGGCAAAAATTTTTAGTAATTCACTACAGTAAAAGAGCAAATGAGAACATTCTATAATATTATACATGTCTACCCTACATATATGAAAATAGAAAGTTGAAGTAAAAATGTTTTTCTATATCTGTATTGTATGTATAGATATCAAACTTCCATGTTTTTGTATAATTTGGCCTTCTTTGATCTGGGCTGTCTATATATATATAAATGAAAACAGGGAGGAAAAAAGCCACAAAGAGTTACACCAGAGTCTGCAAAGAAAAAAAAAAATCATTTAGGGATTACACAATCTTTGTTTAAGCAGAGATTAAACCTCTAGGTTCCAGAACGGGCAGTGCCTGGCTCAAAACAGGAAGTAAGGAAAGGTACAGAAGATATGAACAATGAACAAAACTGGCATTTCAATAGATTATTTATTAAAAAATAAAGGACAGACTTCTAAATGTAATACAAAACATTGAAACATTAACTGTAATTGTAGCAAAATGTGCTATGTACTTTCAAGGCCACAAAGTTTGTTCCTTCCAAGCAACTACAGAAGTTAAAGAAATAATTCCATTCATTTGTCCTAATATTTTCCATTAAAGCACTTGAAATTTTCTACAAGAACAACCTATCTATTTCTTAATAAGAATGAAATTATCACACCCATTTTGTTGTAGAGAAATAAGATGGAAATTTCTAGGAAAAGAAGTAAATTACAAACGAATTAAAAGAAAACCTAAGAACTGTTTGCCTAAGTAAAACACTGACATAAGTGATAACCAAAAAATGTAAGAAGTAGAGATACAGTATTTTCTAACATTATTTATATTTTCAGAAAGACTACTTTAAGAGTCCAAAAGACAAATATTCAGGAAAGGGAAGTATCCCAACAGGCATTCAAACACTGAGCTACAGAATTACTGATAAAGAAGAGTTCAAAGGCAAACTGGGACAAAATTAAAGGAAAGTAGAAATTATAGTGATCTCTATAGGGACTGAAAAATATGGTGAGAAACTAGAAGGAAAAGAGATGGCGGGGAAGGAAGCTTAAAATTCACGTTTAAGTTTTACTTCTGTAAAAATTTAGTATAAAATACTAAAATCTATTCTTTTTCATTAAGAAAGTGGTTTGGTCGAGAATAAGACAAATAAGATGTTTTCTTTTTTTTAAACACAGAAACTGTAAAGGGCGCTTGAAAGGAAACTGATCAGACTGATTTCCAGGAAAAGATTCAAAGTGGATCAAACAACGACTAAAGAGCAAATATGATGAGGTTAGAAATACCCTACAACTACAAATATCTGAGAGGACCCCAGAATTTACATGACATGGGTCCAAGGACTCCAATTACGGATATACAGGAAGAAAATAATTAAACGTACTGATGTTAAACTTTAAAAAAAAAAAAAAAACAATTCCCTAACTACATTGACAATATCATTTTAAAAGCATCTTCTTAAATCTCACTGCCTGAGACTTCCAAACAGACTAGACCAGATCCTTATCTAGAGGACAAATTAAAACCTACTAGATTTTCTTCTCCAGTTTCTCTAATTTAGGAGAGGCAAAAGAAAATAACTAATTACAGCATATACCACACCAATGCAAATGCAGTCTTGATTTCACATCACAACCCATTTACTCCAACCAATAAATTTGATTTTTCTATATACTTTACATCCCAACAAGACCAATAAGCCAGTTTACCCTCTTGTTTTTCAATTAAATCAGTTTCACTAAATTCTTACTTCTGACGATCAGACACACTCATTTTTCACATTGAAATATTTGTGCTTTTTAAGTCAAAATGGAATCTTTACAACTCTGCCTAACCTTTTCTGGATAAGTTTTGGAATGGCTCCAGTATCTTAAAATGACTAAGGTCTGCACATTTATACCACGTTATAATTTCTACCAAAATAAAAATTATTATACGTATGTTACAATACAGATAGAAAAAATGGGGAACATATTCCACTGTTAACAGCAATTATGGTTGAGGTTCATAATGTAAGAGACTTTCATTATACTTTATATAGAATTTCTACAAGCTTTTGTTTTATGAAAGCACATATTAATTTTTAAATCAGATTAAAATAGATGCAGAAATAAGCTTTAATGCAATTAATTAAATTATTTCAATTTTTGTAACTTGAACTCTAAAACTTAAGACTCAAATTTTTTTTAATCTGGAATTCCAATGAACTGGATATTTATTTTAATGAGTCCTTCAAAAATGTCACTGAAGTTCTTAAGCTAGTTTGCTGAAGTTACCAAGGAGCTGGGGAAAACTGTATCACCTCACTGCCCAATACAGGAGCCCACATGCAGCTGGTTAAATTAAATGTTAAATGACTTAGAACTGAATAGAATTTAAAATACAGTTCCTCAGTCACACCAGCCACATTCCAAGTACTCCCAGTCACATGTGGCCAGTGGCTCCTGTACTGGACAGCACACACACAGAACACACCGCCATCACAGAAAGTTCTTTTGGACAGCACTGCTCTCAAGTTAACTGCTACTGATCTGCCATAGCATTATTTGTACAGAGCATAAAATGAGAAGACTACTTGTCATTTTTTCTCCTAAAACTTAATACAACCTGAGTGTTTACGGAAAATGGATTACTGGAGGCTGCTGCACTTATGTGACTTTGAAAAAGTCCTGTTTTTTTAGAACGAGTTTTTAAAAATTCTGCCCCTACAGTGCCCCTCATTCAAAGCCGCCTTACATGACAAGCCTGTGCCCTTGGTTCACACTGATGCTTTAGTACACTTCCTGACTTGATTTCTATTGCTAAACTATTTGTCCTCACCTGACCAGTTATTTGAATAAAGTTGTTGTTTTAATTATTACTCTTATAATTTCCTTCCTCATGTACAAAGCAAGATAAAAACAAGGGAACAATATGGAAAGGGCTAAACTTTATCTTGAACTTGCTGATCTCATTGGTTT
This sequence comes from Camelus dromedarius, assembly GCF_036321535.1. NCBI lineage: Eukaryota > Metazoa > Chordata > Mammalia > Artiodactyla > Camelidae > Camelus > Camelus dromedarius. The sequence goes on along the minus strand of NC_087443.1, from coordinate 31,994,820 downwards.
TCTCTAATTCTAACTTGAAAAAATTAAAGACTCCAGCTCAAGTTACTAATGCATAAAAGAAATCTCCTAGTCCACAACAAAATCTGGAAGCTTTATTCCATCAGTGCACAGTGAAGTATAAAGGGAAGGCTCAGGTACTCCATCAAGATGAGGCTGTACAACTGCATCTTTCCTCATCTGGGAGACTGATACTGACACATTATAAAAAGGCCAATAGCTACAGAACCACATAAAAAATACAGTCACCAAACACTTCAGCTGGGTCACATTACTCCATACACACACAAAAGTGATTGCAAATATAACTAATATATATTGAGTCTCACCAATTTCTCCTTCTTGTCCAGGCTTAGGAATGCTAATAGAAGTTCTGGTCTCCACTTCTAGTTTCTTCCTAGTGTCCCCTCTCTTTCCAACTATATGCCTATAATATAAAGAAAACTAATTAATATAAGGATATTATGTCAAAATGTCCTAGAATAAAGAATTCCATCATGTTTAAATCATATGTGGCCAGAGATAACTCCCTTATGGAAAAGTGCTTCAGTAAAAACTCAGTATTTGTAGAGGAAATTACAAGTCATTGGCTTTACAGAACATGCTGCATTACACTCATTGGCAAAATGATGTCCTACAGCCAACTCAACATACAGAAAGAATAACTATGCCCAACACCTGTTTGCTTCTCAGTTAGATTCAAAATCTGGGTCTGCAGTTCAGTAAACGGAAAGCTGGCATAGTCTCACAAGGCACTTCCAGTAATCAATGGGTCTACAGTGCGAAGAGGGAAAACCTTGTCCTTTCAGAGAGCAAATTAACTACATTACAAGTTCATCCTAAGGGAATTATCCTTGATTAATTAAATAAGGGTAAAGAGCTTAGCAAAGAGCAGGGTCCACCAATCGGAGCAGATTCAAAAACACAGAGAGTAAACAGGTAACCTTCAGTCTGAATGCAACACATAGGCATATTTTGTTTAAGAGATTTCACTAAAAGTTGGGAAACTTCACCCAAAAATACAGATTTCTAGGTTCTTTAGAAAAACTAGAAGATCTGGCGGCTCATGGCAAAAATATGCTGAAACATGAGCTTGTCTCTAAACATGGAACATGAGCTCATCATAGTTGCCATCACTCCTTACTGTCTTTCATTCACTCCACTTCAATCATCTGCTGGCTCATTTACATTACTTGCCTAGGCCTCCTCGTATAAATAATTCTGACAATCCAAGGTTATCTTCTGGAACCCACAGTAATCAGATGTGTTAAAGCAAATGAGACTACTAGATCCCAGGAGAAATGTTTCAGTCTATAAAGCACTAAGAGACCATCAGAGAACCATAAAATTAAGGGAAAAAAACTTCCTCATCAACAGTATTTCGGCTTTTATGATTTCAATTACAGTACCAAATAGCATGAGTGACTATGTCTAAAATTCTGCATTTGTTTTTACATAGGATAACCAAGCCCAGTTACTTCCATTAAGATCTATTGTAGTCAGCCAGTTTTTATAAAACAAAATGTATAGAAGAGGACTGCAACTCCACAGTTTCCAGGTGGTTTTCCTTTGTGTTGGGCTGGGGATTGTACTGTACCAACTCTGTCAGGCCTTTGTCTTTCCAGGCCTTATCAATGAGGGCAGCTTTCAACCAGCCTCCTGTCTGTTAGCATATGGACAAGCCTACCAGAAAAAGTAGTTGGCTCAAAGTGTTATTAAGAGTCTAGGCACCTTAGAAAGGGAAGTGATTCAACTTAAAGAGGCTTTAGAATCAAAGAAACCTTGGGCAAGTTATTTAAACCACTCTAAGCCTATTTCCTCACTTATAAAAATGGAGTGAATAATACCTAAGTATCATAAGGTTGTTGTAAGGATTAAATGTGATCATACATTAAAGGGCTTCCCACTTACTGGCACATAGCTCAGTACAGCCCATGCCACCCTCATTAAGCCCACGATGACATTCTTCCAGTTAAGAATATAGCCAGACCAAAAGAGGTTTACATGGGAAGTCTAAAACATTCACTACAGCAATACAGATATGCACTGCAAGGGTGAATCCTTTACTGAATATACAGGGGAAATTCTTGCCAAATCAAGTGGTTCTCAATCTTGGCTATACACTGGAATCACCTGATGGGGGCTTCAAAAACTATCGATGCCTTGGTCCAGCTCCCAGAAATTCGGACTCAACTGGTCTGGGGTGCACCTAGGTATCAGGAATTTTAAAAGCTCCCCAGGTGATTTTAATGTGCATCTGAAGTTAAGAAACACAGTATTAGATCTAGTCCACGGACATGTGTACCACCATTAGGCTTTGATTATAAATTAGTTTGGTCAAGTCATTTCTTCCTTGATCCAAAACACTACACAAATGACTCATAAGAAAGAAATCTTCCTTGTATGTCACTTATTTCTCAATAAGGCTGGAAGGAAGGAAAGAAGAAAGGGAGTTAAGGAAGTAAAAAAGAAGTTTTCCTAGTAAATACTGTCTATTAATTAGGATTTAACAGAAACAATACCTAATCTAACATGCAAGTCATCTGGAACAAAATGAATACTTAGAATATATAGCATTCAAAAGATCATCAAGTTAGAATCAGACATAAGGAATTTTTACACACCTCAGCAGTAGCAAATATACACATTAAGACATGTTATATTGATTTTATCAGGAATCTGAGCCGCCACTTTCTAAAATCACGTTTCTTAAAGGAAAATGTCACTGGAATCTGAAAGGAAAGTGAGCTGTCAGGATGAACATTTCATTTCCCATGCGGCCACATTCCAGGAGAAGAATTTCATCTTTAATAGGTGTTTCAGAAGATTCTCAAGGTTGATACAAATGAAACAATTTGCATCTTGGAGCTTAAAAGTGTATGATTCCATGTTTGTAGATCTCCTCTCATAGAGGCGCATGGACATTTAATTCATCTGGTACTACACAGAAAAACAATCTATGGACTTCCTAGACCAGCCTATCTTCAGAGGTGCAAGCCCAAAAGAAGCCTGTCAGCTACATAAGCTAACCATATTAGTGGTTAATATGGGACAGAATGTGGTCCATCACACAAGCAAGGACAGACTGAAGTGGCACAAAGCTTCCAAGCAATGTACATATAAAGATGACTCTGGAAAAAGCATATCAGTCTTCGACAAGCATTGGAGGTTAACAGAATAGACACATTCCTGCCTTCAAGAAGCCTCCCACCTAGTGGAAGAGATACCAAACAGCACACAAGTAAATATAAACACAGGTCTGAGAAATGCTACAGAGGAAAAGTACAGGGTATTATAAAAGCATATAGTAGGGCAATCAATGTGGTGGGTGGGGATGTTGATGTCAAAGCAAGCTTCCCTAAGGAAGGAGAATATAACTAGGGAAGGGAGAGGAGCGATTATAAGGCAAAGGAACAGCATATGCCAAAGCTCAAAGGCTCAAAGGCAGGAAGGAACATAGCACATTTGAGGAACTGCAGAAAACCAGTTAAGCTTAAGTGCAAAGCCAGGCAAAGAGTGGTATGAGTTGAGACTGAAAATGCAGAGCTGGGTAAGTCATGTTCCAGATTTTGGCCACTGCTCCCATGTTTAAGACAACTCCATCTTCAACGGAAGGATGTTGTTAGATTTTAAACAGAGGTAGTAAAATAAGCAAATTTGCCTATTTAAAAGGATCATTCACCCTCAACGTGAAGAACTGATTGGAAGAGCAAGAATCAATGTGGAGACACCATACATAGGTTGGCTATTTGAAGTAATCCACAGAAGAGGAGGCAGGGTGGCTATAAAGAAAAAGATAAGTGGTGGATTCAAAAGATATTTAAGAGGCAAAATCAACAGGACTTGGTGACACATTTGGAATGATGAAACGGATCTGTAATCAGTCCTGAAAAATTCTAGGACATAAAACACTATTTTGTCATTAGTAATCAAGCACTGCAGTAAGTGTGGAAAAGAGAAGAGGCAGTTTCCTGCTGAGTTTCCTGGGAATGCCTTCCCGTGAAGCTGCCGGGGGTGGGAAGACCTCACTCACTTGTAGAGCAGGCTGGGGGCCTTCACAGTACACCGGAAACCTTGTGGGGTCTGCACCACTTCGTAGGCTTCACAGGGCTCTTCTGCACACTCCACGAAGCCTGCACAGAAACCGTAACATCTCACTCAGAGCTGCTGCTATGTGAAAAACAGTCTTCTCCCCAGCTGGCAATCACTCTCAAGGTTTTAAAAAAAAAACAATACACTTTACACTGCAGAATACTGCTCTGACATTCCTTCTGATCTGCTCTTAGAAGAAAAAGAAAGAATAAAAAACACATTTTAAATCTTCCAATCTTGGAACCTTGGAAAAGTAGTATATACATACTGCTATTTAACTGTTTTCTCCCAGAAAGCGAAGACACACTAAATTTTTTTCACTACTTTTTTAGTGAGATGTAATTCATGTAACATAAAATTTATCCTCTTAAAATGTACAACTCAGTGGTTTTAAGTGTTAGAGCACAAAATCACTTCAGTGGATGAGGCAGGAGTGATACTGGGAGAATTTACTCCACACAGCCAAGACAAAGAGAAAGGAGGATGGTGAAATAAAGGAGTTCAAGTCCTCAGGGCTGAAAGGCAACAGTGAGAAGGACCGAGGGGAAGACTAAGCCCCAAGGTTTAGGGCCTAATGGAAAAGCTTACAAACCAAAAGGAAAAGGAAGCAGAGAATCTGTGAGGCCATTTTTGTGCATTAAACCCAAGTTCAAGTTAATTAGCCTGAAAATATTTATAATTCACTTCAACTGTTCAGCTTACTTCTTAAAATTACTCCTAAATAACAATAATGTTGGTTGTGTATTTGAAACTGCCTGAATATAACTGCAAAGAAGAAAAAAAAAATTACAATAATAATAACAGCATTGGATGAAACACTTTACATATGTTCATACACTTCGATAATTACACAAATTACTTCATAACTTTATAGATAAAAGAACTTAACTTTGTCACAGAATATTAGTGGTTAATATTAACAGTTAACTAAAATTACTCATTACATTTAAGCCTCTGTACAAAGATGAACTATAACTTGACTTACAAACTGAGAACATCTCATCAAACTCAAACTCATCTGTCCCCTCGGACATAAACACAAATGAAGCTGTCTCAAATTTCAGTACTTACAGAGAAACATACTGAAACAAAACAAAGAATTGCTTCTATAATACAGAGAACATTTTACTTCTAATCTGACCAAAGAGTAAGTAGGACTACCTTGGTAATAGTCATCATCATCTTCTTCATGTTGATAAGTCTGTTCTTGGATGGGATTCTTCCTGTAAATCCGTCCACCGATTCTTATAAGCTGTGGACGCAGAACTTCCATGATACTGTCTCCAAACCAAAGTCCAGTGAAATCCTGAAAAACAAATGATCACCTTACCTTTTGTTTTAATCAGAAATAAAAACCCAACCTCTATGTGGAGGCCTGAAAGGACATACTTGAGCATCAGTTCACAGTACTTACTAAGCAAAAGCAACTCTGTTTCCATTAGATTTCCCCTATCTCTAAGCTGTTTTAAATCAATTTCCACATTTTCCACTACACTATTCCACTCCCAGCTTCACTGTAGACTATAATTTGTAAACTATTCAGCATTCCCAGAAAAGGTGATTAAAAGGTACTGAGCCTATCCATGACTCTGAGAGAACAGAGGTCTCCTTATTACTTTACCTAAAGAAAGTAAAATGCAACCTTCTATGTTTATCTAAACATCTGCGAAGTGTCTCACCATTTCTATCCAGCAGGACAATTAAAAGAACTAGGGATATTTAATACACTTACCCTTAAGGGGCGAAAAAAGTCCCTAGTACTTTTGGAGGTGCTAGAAATCAGTACCCAACAATTAGATACAGTTTCCTATCAAAACATTGCTAAAATGGCTTAACCAACATGGTTCTCCAAACCAAATCCTCCTCTTAGCAATGTGTGTTCAAACACTGTAAACCACTCACTGAGATGCCAAGCTTTTAGTCACCACTTAAAGAATCAATTATTTAGGAAACAAAGGTTGCTTATAGGCTAGCTGTGGTTAAGTTCAACCAATGTTGCTACCACATATGTTAGATGGTCTTAAAGCCCAAAATAGAGAGCTTCCTCCAAGAAAAATCAACCCTTACTAAAATATACTAATGCTCAATCCGATCTCAGCAAGTAAGTCGCTTTAATTGTTAGTTTGCTTACAGAACCAAGGAGAGATTTCGTGTTGTGAAAAATAACAACATAGAAGGCAAAGACTTCAATATGGGAAAAGGGGCCATAATTAGCAATAGCTCAACTGAAATTACACCCTAGTGCCTTATTCCAACAGGATCTCTCAATTTAAAAAAAAAAAGGCTCTGCACAAAAGTAGACTTTAATGTTAAGGTCGGGCCCTCAGAGTGAGCTCTGGAAGAGGGAGGTGCCTCAGGGAGAGCAAACCCTTCACCCGTCTTTCCCATGCGGCTCTGAGACTACTTAGAAAAAACGAAGGAATTAATTTAGCCCTGCTTCATGGTGATTTGTAGAGAGAAAGAGAGAGGAAAGCACGCCTGCAACGTCGTGGGAGAAGATGAAGCCCTGAATCGTAAAAGCGAGCGAAGAAAAAAGCACCCGCTGCCGCAGGAAAACAGCGGTAAGGCGAGCAGGCGAAGGCCCCGGAAGTTCTCTCCGAGATCACGTTCTCCGCGCCTCTTCGCCCCGGCCACGCCCACTACCGCACGGGCGCGCGCACGCCGCCACGAGCTCCCTCTACGAGGGCGCGAGCACGCCGCCGCCCTTGTTGTTTTAAACGCGGCCTCTCGGGCTGGCTTTGGGGGCGGGGCTGTGGAGGAAAGTGCCGAAGCCGCTAAGGTAAGTGGCAGAGGGCTCAGGGACCCTCGGAGCTTGGTGGAAAGGGAGTTGATCCCTGGGATCCTACCTGCAGGGACTAGTAAAATGGAGAAAGTAGGAGGAGAAACAGGAGCCTGCCGCAGAGGGCGTGTAAGAGGAAATTTCCTCAGGCCGCGCCGGACAAGTGCGCATGCGGGCCGAGGGGTGGCGCCTGCGCAGTGGATGGCACGGATGGCGACGCCCCCTGGAGAACCGGGCGGGGACGAGGGCGGGTGCTGTGGCTTGGAGTCAGTTTAGGAACCGCTGGCGTTCTGACCCCTCCTCTGTTCGGCCCCTTTCTTTCCACTCCACCTGATTTTAGCTGTAGACTCTTTTTGAACGGTAATCCAGCTGTTTAAGTGGAACACAGTGGAACGATTTTTTGACGATGTTGTTTACTGATTGCTTGTAATAATTTGCCATTGTACCAGGGTACTTACTTCAGCGTCTTTTGGATAAGGAGACATTTTAAAAAGGAAGGATTATTTTTAAGAAAATAGACATGTCTCTGCTGAGACGGAAAATAGTTTATGAATATAAGGCCAACCCTGTCATACATGAAGTAAATGATCATCCTCATCCTATCAATGTGAACATAAGAATGCTGTCGTTCCACCCCCCCTCCCCCAGCACTCTCCTCCAAGGATCTCTACTCCCAATAGTTCCAGCTTCCCTGATAGGGTCAAATCCCATGCTACTTCACCATCAGTATTTAAACATTAAACGAAATTTTGCTGAGCACTACCTTGGGCCTGGCAGCCAGGTGGGAGATTTGTGTAAACAGATCTGCAAAGTGAGGAAGAAAAAGAAAATAGTAATGGACCACCCCTCATGACACCAAGCTCTATCCCCTCTGCATAACCTTTGTTGAGCTACTAGCCCTGTGTTTTGTCATTTGTTCATCATTCGGGAAACACTGTGATCCCGGTTTTGTGCTAGGCCTTGAGGGTAGAAAGACAGCCCTTTCCTCCTTTTCTAAGAAAGGGGTTCTTCCTAAGATCATGAATCTTTTGTAAATGTGTATCATTAGCTTCTATTTTGTTTTGAACTTTTGTAAGGAGTCACGTATTCAGTACATATTTTCTTATTTACATGTGGACTTTTTGACTTTTTGATATGACAAGATTAAACACAACTCCTCTATTCCTAATAGGTCGTCAGTCCTAAAGTCTTTCTTGAACTATTTTATTCCAGTTTTGGGTCGCCACCAAGTGATCAACTTGGGTATTACATTTGGATGAAAAAGATTTTTTTTAATTTTGAATAAAAAGGCCAATATGTATTTCCCAACTAATTCCCCTTCCTTGGGAACAGAACACAGTGTTATTCTGGAATTTTATTTGGAAAATTTTGTAAGTGAATTTCTTGGTGTGGCTTGGTGAGGATGTATCCAAGACAAACTGTCCTATGAGGCATGGTTGTTTTATCCTCATATAATTTATTTCCTCAGTCAAATTGCTACCTTGGCACTGCCATATTACCCCTTCATAACCCATAAATCACCCACACTCAATCCCAAGTGACATAAACACTTTGCTAATGGTGGGAAGTAGTGTTTTAAGTAGAAAAACTATGAATAAACATATTTTCAGTTAAAATCCTGAGTGACATTTTGGCCTGAGGCATCAATAAAAGATCGTGGGAATAGAGAGAGTAGAAGAAATGGGAGCTAATTCTTTACTAAACTGTATGCTGGCTTTTATGGCAGCTAGAAAGAAATGTCAGTCTCGCTTCCATAAACTTGCCAATTGCTATTTTTCTTTCTTTGTAGTGAAGTGAGAATTCTCCTAGAGGAAATGGCTGCCTCTTCATCATCTTCCTCAGCTGGTGGGGTCAGTGGAAGCTCTGTCACTGGATCTGGTTTCAGTGTCTCAGACCTTGCCCCACCACGGAAAGCCCTTTTCACCTACCCCAAAGGAGCTGGAGAGATGTTAGAAGGTGATCTCATGCTGCTTTTTGCTGAATAATTGGATTCAGACCTGCAATGAACATTAATTGTAAAAAGCTATTAAGTGGATTAGAGATGAGTTTGCCCTGGTTTCAGCTCCACATTTCATCTCTTGTCCCCATTTCAAAATAGTATCTCTAAAACACAGATCTTTCTCCAGAATCAGAATTTTGAAGCTGAACAAGCCTTTGGAACTCAAGGGGGTCATCCAGAGTTATTTAGACCTAGAAGAGATAAAGTGATTTAACTATGTGAAAGGACAAAATCAGCACTGGAACCAGGAATTCTATTGACCTGTTCCAGTTTGCTTTATCCTGACACCAGTCTGCTTCCCTATGGTCAGTAGGTTTGATATATTTTTCGTAATACAATTCATCTACAGATAGATTAGTCCCATCAAAGAAGTTCTGAGAAGCAACAGAAACCAATCTGCTACTATTGTATGTGAAGATGACTCCTGGCCCACTGCAGGACAGTGCTGAATGGTTTTTCTAGCCCTGGAACTGGATTCGCATCAAACCATCCCCTATCTTATTCAGCACACATTTGCAAACTGGCTGGCCAAGGTCAGGGCACAGGCTGTAAGCATGGAACAGCAGTATCTAGAATTCATCAGGTTGCTGTCACTTTAGGAGCTGGACCAATAAATTCTTAATAGGGCGCATAAAAATCACATGAAGAGCTCATTTTAAAATGTACATTTCTGGCTTAGAGATTCCAAATTACTCTACTTTGAAGCACAGGAATCTCCATTTTGACTACATCCAGGGGATCCTCATGAAAGTGGTCCTTAACTATTAAACTATTCATCATACTTTGAAAAAAATCAGCAAAGAACTTATTAAGGATTGAAAATCTACTTGATTTTAGTACATCTGTGTTAAATTATATATTGATCTTTTTTGCTTTAAATATTGCAAATTTCAGTAAGTATGTTTAAAAATTAATCTGGAAATGTCTAGGAAAGGTACAAACTTAGTTAAGAGTTGGCTTTTTAGGGGTGATATTTATTCATTTATATCAGGCTTAATAAAAAGCAGAGGTTTGGGTTAAGCCAGGGCAAACAGAAGACTCATTTGTGACAGGAAAAAAAGAGAAGACTGGGACCGTAAGGCTCTTTAGAACTGGTTCAAATCATGTTTAGTGAAGTAGACAATCAGATAGTGTACTTAGTAATACATCTGAGGTGTAAGTACTTCTGTCTTTGCCTTTTCATTTTCTTCAATTGTATTAACTGAATACTCAAGTTAATATCACTGAGTCTGGAAGTAGTGAACATTTGGGGCCTTGTTTATCATATTTGGCACTAAAAATAAATTATGACTTCAGTTATATACAGCAGAGACCTGGTATTAAGGAAGTTTCCCATAAAACAAGTCAAAAGTTGGCGGCATTTAAATTGCTTAATGAGTTTTATAGCAGCAGAAGAGGAATCACTGTTTCACAATGGACCCTAAGATAGAAGGCATTTAAATTCTAGCTACGGGAGGAATTTAATACAGGAGGTGCCTTCTTGGTCTCAAAGCTATCGGCATTCTTTGTCAGTGTACACCAGATTACTTGGTAACATTAAAGAAGACAGGCTTCTGAGATTAGTCTAAATGTTGATGTTCTAACAAGTTACAGTTCTATCCACTTTTATTCTATCCCATTGTGCTTCATGGAGGAATGTGTTGGCTTTCTGTTGTAGAATGAATTTATATTAGGTTTAAATTCACAGTACACAAACTTCAATTCTCTGCCTTACATTTAAAATTTCACCTATATTTTAAAGCTGCTTACATTTAAGGGCAGACTATGAAAACTTAGAGATGGCAGTCCTTGAACTATCCTGGTCAAATGAAAAATGTTAAATTGAAAAGAATACTCTTAAATATGAGCTAATAAGGATGCTAGATTTGGAAGCATTGTCTACCATGTTTATAGGTGATACTATTATGCAAGTAATCTAATGCATAGGTACCTGACCATTTTTCTTACAGTAGGATATAGGCATACCTCATTTTGTTGGGCTTTGCAGACACAGTTTTTTGTTTTTTTTTTAACAAATTCAAGATTTGTGGCAGCCCTGCATCGAACAAATCTGTTGACACCATTTTTCCAGTAGCATTTACTTACTTCATGTCTGTGTCACATTTTGGTAATTCTCACAATATTTCAAACCCTGCACCAGCAAAAAGATTACAGTTTGCTAAAGGCTTACATGTGGTTAGCATTTTTTAGCAAACAAATATTTTTTAAGATTTGTACACCAGTCTTTTTAGACATAATGCTTTTGCACACTTAATAGACTACAGCATGGTATAAACTTAACTTTTATATGCACTAGGAAACCAAAAAATTAGTATGACTTACTTTATTACAGTGGTCTGAAACTGAGCCCACAATATCTCTAAGATACACCTGTATGAAAATAGAGTAGGAAGAGTTGCCTGTTCAGAGTAAGGAACAAAAGTAATTAGGAATCAAGGTTGGATGCTGTTTATAATCTTAGCAGGTTCAACTTGATCTTGCATTCTCCTAAGTCTAGGATGGTAAACCCAAATAACCTGTACTTAACCTTGTAAATTAACTTTTTTCTGTATCTGCTGTCTGATAACTGACAGCTCACATAAGCAGTATACTGTAGAGTTTTCAGCATTCCCCTGTCCTTGGTTAGACTATCATCACCCACTTATTAGTAAGCAAATTAGAGACTGCCTTCCAGCCCAGAAGTGGCTGGATTTTAGTGACATTGTAGGCCACTGAAGCATAAATTATCTGGCATTGTCTAATTTCCTATTGTGAGGTAACACTCTTTTAATTGAATTTGTTAGCATCCTATTTATTAGAGTTGGCAATGGTGTTAGATTTGGGCAATTTACTGAACTTTTCACCATTTATAACCTTTGTTTGTCCCTTAAAAGGAAAGCTGATGTATTGCTACTTAGTGTGTTACAAAGGGTTTGATTACAGTTTCTAAATGGAAGACAGATTGCCCCAGGCTGACTCCTCTCTGGAGAAATTCCAGGCTTTAGATTCGTACACATATCACATCTAATAGGATGTGGCTAAGAAGCAGTGGACTTTGTGGTTAATGCAGAGCTGCAAATCAGCAGAAGTGTTCCATAGACATAAAGAATAGCAAAGTGATATGCAGGTGCCTTTCTGAAAGATTAAGATTAGCTTACATCCTTTTGCTTTGAAATTCATTACCAAGGGACATATGCAAATGTTGTAACTTAAGCATTTATCTTAATAGCACCTGTGACTGAATGTAAGCGGGAGGTAGCCCTTCCAAGAGCTTTCCAGTAAATCTTGGCCTGATCCTTATAGCCCAGAATGCCTGCTGTCTTGTGTGAGATCTTAAAGTTCAGGATCAAACCACCTGAGAAATGAGCTCTAATTCTCTATGCTTTACTCTTTCTAAAATAAAACGAGTTATAATTAGATTCTTTAAGCAAGGGTATGAATAGGATAGTGAATGGTGGCATATTTACACAGAAGAGCCATAATAAATTGCATCATTGATGTCAAATGTTCACACAGTCCCTCTTCCCACAGTGAGATTTCATAGTTATTCGCTGCCCGTCGCCCTTATCTAAAAAACTCAGTGATATCATTAGCTTACCTAGATAATTTTTTTAATTTGGACAGTCAGTATAATATTGAGTTAATTGAAAATAAATTTTTTTTGCCCAGTTTCAATGATCTGCTCACAAATGACTTATATTCAGCCAGAGGAATGGGGGTGGGAGGATGGGATAGGATCATATCCCATATAGCACAATATGTAGGAAAAAAGTTGAATTTAAAGAATAACACCATCCCCAAAGTGTACATTACTTTATGAAAGAAATTATATTTTAAAATAATATATAATATGTATATATCAATAATATATTTTCATTCATATTGTATTATATATGGAAATAATTATATATTATTTTTACATCAATTTTGAAGATATTATTAGATAGAGGCCCTCTTTGTTGTATATTCAAGCTTTATGGATATATTATCCATAGTTTTTCTTACTTTTTTACCATGAGCTTCCAGAATAAGGTCTGCCTTGTGATACACTCAGCATGAAGCCAGAATGTGTTAGTCCTATCTCCTTGTCACTTAATACCTGGCTGACACACCAACCCATGATTGATGGGTGAGTGCTTGACACCCAGTAGTGCTGGCATGAACTGCCACCTAAAAAAAGATAGCTATGTCCTCTTCCTCCATTTGTTTTAGGATTTTTGCAATAAGATCCCTTCCCCAGATGGTTTCTGCTGCCCTTTTAAGTCACATTTCCCTACATGAGCGCTCTGTCTTTTGGGGTCTGTCTTGCTTTATCAGCCCTTGCCTGATAAGAAATAACATGAACTAGCTTACGTTTCACAGTTATCTTCCAAGTACTGTGGTGACTGAGTTAGCTACCTTCTTGTTGCCAGTTCTTGGCATCAGTATGTGCTAAGTTCTGAAATTGCACCATACCCTTATCGCCATCCAAATTGCAGTGTTGGTTCAGTTGGAAAAATCAAGGTTACAGTTTCTGTTTACAGAATGAAATTTCCCAGCAGTGTTTTGTGATGGTCCTAGTGATGTAATTTGATATATACAAAATCAACAAGAGCTATTTTTCCTCAGCTATGGTTTTTAGAATGAAAATGATTTAGAGGTTTGGTGTACCTTTGTATTTCGAAAGCACGGGGGTCACATGGCCAAATGTGTCAGCTGTCAGTATTTGCCTGACATACAAAATAGGAGAACATTAAGAAATTGTCAGGTTAAGAGAGGGGAAATGTTGACCAGGACATCAGACTCGGGTTTCTTGTTTTTGTTTTTTTTAAACACTATTTTTAAACTCTTCAACAAGCAGAGGGACTATTTTAATATTCTAGGTATAGAAGAAGTAGCTTTTATACCAGAGCAGTGTTAGTTCTAATGAAACAGAATCCCTCTTTGTAAACACTGAAAACTAGACCCTGAATGTAAAAGCAGGGAAAAGACTGGACATGTTTACTTGGTTTATCAGAAGCCATGAAACCCTTAGAGCAGATTAAAACTTTTCCTCTTCTGTTTGTAGATGGCTCTGAGAGATTCCTCTGTGAATCTGTTTTCAGCTATCAAGTGGCATCTACGCTTAAACAGGTGAAACATGGTAAGCACGTGAGTGTTGTGTACTTAACTATGAGAACGAATGGGGGGGGTGTTAAATTTACTTGGCGACTCAGAAAGGTCAGAGTGCTCTGTGACAGAAACTCCTAAAAAATTAGCAAGCTAATTCAGTGGACGAATTACCTGCAGACAAGAGCATTCTATGGTCTTAATCCAGATACAAAGTCCACATTAAGGCTTACAGTTGAAGTAAAAGGGTTAGTTTTCTAGGGGAATTAATGCTTCCTACTCCTCTTGTATTGCTTTTTCCTCTTCTTTCTGAAACCTTTTACTGTTGTCTCTGGTTACCATCATCATCTTCGAGTACTTATGTGATACCGCATGGTCCACCTGGCCTCTAACATCCTGATAGGACATTTTCTGTTCCATCATGCCTCACCAGGCCCTCATTTATGTGTCAGGGAACTCTGTTCCCCCAACAGACCAGACCGTTTCTCCATTGAAAACATAATTTTGGGGGGAAAGCTGCAATTACTTGTAACCCTAGGATTTTTGTATACAAATCACGAATTTAGCACACAAATAGCATTGAGGATAAGTATTACCTTTTTTTTTTTTTTAAGATTAAGTCTTCTGACCAACATAGGATAATTACTAGAATATTGAGGGGAAAAATCCTTCTAGAAGTCATTTTTAAAATCAGTCATCCTGTTGGTGGTTGGTGACTGTCCCGTGGGAAATACATTGTATTACATATTGCCTCCTTGACTCTTTACAGATCAGCAAGTTGCTCGGATGGAAAAACTAGCTGGTTTGGTAGAAGAGCTGGAGGCAGATGAGTGGCGGTTTAAACCCATTGAGCAGCTGCTGGGGTTCACACCCTCTTCAGGTTGACCTTGCCTGGATGGTCACCTCTGGAGCACAGCAAGTGCAGATCCGGCAAGACCTGCACTTTTATTTATTGCAGCTTACATAGCCATCCAGAGATTCACAACTCAGTCACTGAATTGTTAACTCACATCCATACTGATTTCTCTGTATCTGTCCACAAGCAACAAATACTTAAATGTGTGATCTTACAGGGAAATTTTTTGGTTTTTTTGTTTAAAAAAGTATCGAGAAACAGATTAAGACAATCGGTGTCAGAGAACCAAGAGGTTTGGGTTTAAAAGATTTGTAAAACTTCACCAGCCAGGACACATACCAGAACTGGCCAGCTGAATGGTGTCTCTCCTGTCATTCATGCAGTTTCTGGGATCCTCACCATTTAAGTCCGAGGTCAGGATCTGGAGTTATAAAATACAGCATTTCTGACCTGAAAGCATTTCTGACAGTTCTTTTTGCAGATGAATGTGATTTCAACTCAGGACTTGTCCAAATTAGGAATTTCTTAATGTTTGGGGTTTTTTTCTATTTTTAGACATCTAATTCTATAGACTTAACTTTTTCTAACCTCTTCTAGGCATGCCAAATGCTGGCAAAAAGAATTGCTTTTTGAATGTGGAAGCACTTGTGAAAACAAAGCAGTGAGCAAGATCCTTTTAAACACAGAAATCCTGAGTTCATCTTGTTGGTGGGCTCAGGCAATTCTGTAGCAAATAAATCCTTTGAAAGCGCTCCAAATTGGTTTCTTTATCCTTTCAAAGTCTCAGGGATTTGGGAATAGGGGGAAGAGGTCAAATTACTTTCTATAAGAAGGGAATTTAAAAACCATTTCTCCTAAGCAAATGGTAGATTTGCTTTATCTCAGGGATATTTGTCTTTTTAGAAGTATAAATTTATCTTATCAATATCTGAGTAGGTTTTCATACCATGAAGAGGAAAAACCTGGAAAGCTAAGAAGGATCCTTTGTTTTTCCTCATGGTCCCCAGGGTCCATACTGCACAACTAGGAGAATTATTTATTAGATTGTTTGCAAATTTTGCCTCAGACAGTATTTGCCTTTCTCCTTATTAGTAATTTGTACCTGACCTGCTTAGAGTTGCTTAATTATGAATAAATATAATCCCAGTAGCAACTGGCCTTAATCTCAGGAGTTCAGAATATTTTAACACATACTACGTGACAGGGAGATGGTGACCTCACTGAATGGGTAAGGAATCTGAGGGCAAGGAAGTTAAAGACCTGCTCGTGGTCACATTGCCCAGACAGAAGAAAATGTTGTAACTTGGAATAGATGGCAGTTGATTGCTGTTTCAGCCCACTATTCTAATCTCTAAAGCGCATCAGAGCACAAGAATTACCAGCCCTCAAACTCACCTATTTCCATATTAATACTTCTCAACCTAAACAAGTTCCATATTTGAAAGCCATTGAGTTTCCCAACATTGTCCTTTTGGGCATCAACCCTCTTGATGATTACCAAAGGAAAAATTTAAAAATACCTAGTCTGCAATAAACCTTTAAGTCATATTTTCAGTGACAGTTTAGAAGCAATCATTAACTTTCTCTCATTTATTTGTTTAACTACAACACAGACACTGTACCACCTCATCTCTACCCTTTGATATTTGAATTTATTATTTTCTCTTTAAGCTGAACATTTCTTTTAATGAATGATCTTAGACATTGAAAAGGTCCTAGAGTTGAGCAGAAATACTTTCTGAAGCACCTTTCCCAGTGATCATTTCAGCTTATACTCAGGTGCTGCCAGGAATAAGACCCTCACTGTTTTTTGAAGGTGGTCCTTTGGAAAGGTCCTCTGCCCCTTTCTGTTGGTCAGTATGTCTCATTATCCACAATTCCTATTGCCACGCTTTGGGCTTGCAGATGAACCTGTTGTTGCTCATGTGTCATCCCCTCTGTACTTGTTATGTGCCAGTCACTCACAGGCATTAATTACAATTCTTTCAATAACGCTGCAATATATGTAATACCCCTTAATACAGAAGAGGAACTTGAAGCTCAGAGCAGGCACTACTACATGCCAAGGCTGCATAGCTAAGTAAATGGCTAAGTCTGCATTTGAACTCAGTCTGCCAGACTTCAGAGCTGAGATGATTTGAGATGTACCATGCTGTATCCCACTGAACCCAACCCAGTGCTGTGTACAAACAAAATCCCTAAACCCTTTTTTTAAATGATAAAATGAATTAACTACCTGGAGGAAATGAACCTTGTCACTACTGTCCCTTCCAGTGCTTTGTGATAAGGAATCTCAAGCACAGTGAAAGAACAGCCTCCTCCCTTAAGAACTGATAGGAATTAGCTATATGTTAGTGTCTGCATAATCTTTTAAGATTCCGTATGGTGAAATGTAGTTAGATGCTTGAGCGATACCTACTGAAGTGAGCAAGGAGGGAGGCAAGAGGGCAGATGGCAGCTTAATGACCAGACTGCACAGATGGCCATCCTAACCAAGCTGATGGTAACCATGCCTCAGTGCATGAAACTGCAGTTTCCAGAGCATTCTTACATATCTCATGTCTTGAGTCTCACATCAACCTGGTGAGATAAATGAGGCAAGTATTATTTTACAGTTAAGGAAACCAGTACGGAGAAAGTAAGATTATTAATCAAGATTATAGTTAATAATATAGGTCTTTCAAGTCTTTTTCTCTGTTGCCTTCTAGTTCATCATATACTAGAAAATCTGAAGGCAGAATTCGCTGTTAATAAAGAATTGTTCATGTCAATCTGAAACATAGTTCCATATAAATGTTGTTGTGTCTCATGGTAATTAGACATAAAGAGTAAACTTTAAATAAAGCTGGTTTTACTTTTATGTAGTCAAAAATCTTACTTTTTCACTTTAATTATCTAGGATCAGTATTAAAGTCCCGAGTCTTCACTGATATATTTAAATGTGTTATTTATTAGTGCCATTCCAGGCCTGATACTCACTGGAATGACAGTGGTCTAGAACTCTAAAGCAAGTTGCTGATCCAAGGGCCTTTCTGCTCTGTCCCTTTACTTGCACCCTGTGGCTTCCCTTCCCCCACATGGTTGGGAGTCTTTGAATCCCTTGTTCCCAATCAGAACACCAGATACTGATATGGCAGAAACTTTGGACCCTAAAGCCAAGCCAGAGGTAGAAGAAAGGAGACAAGGCCGGGAGATGCCTTCATCTACTGGTAAGATGGGGAGCCTGCCCAAGGATGTAGTGCCCTTTCAGGAAAACCCAACAGACACTGCATTTGGAGGAGAAGGCCACTCTGCCTCTGCCAGCAACAGTAGAGGGGATGTTTATTTCCAAATGTCTTTTATTCATTCAACAGACATTTACTGAGCACTTCCTGTGTGTCTAATATCTGCTAGATGCTGAGAATATGCAGTTAAACAAGACAACAGTCACCAGCCTCGAGGAGGCAAGATGGTCTATGGCCTGGGGCAGAGGCAGGAGGAAGCGGGAACAGTGGGGTTGGGAATGGTCCCTCTGAAGAATGGGAGAGAGCTGACCAGGGTCAGAGGATTGCCAGGCACATTCAGGGGCCGTTTGCAGTTCGAGTCCCTGAATTTGCAATGGCACCAACCTTTGGGAAAGTACACCAGCAGCTCCTGGCAGCCTGGCAGTAGGAATGGAAAAAATGAATAGTTGGTGGTTACAGTGTTACATGGTAAGGGCAAGAAGGTAAGCAAATTGTTGGTCTAGGGCTAGTGAGGGAAGGAAGTGAAAATAAGAAGAGATTACCAGAGAGAAATTAGAAGGGTCAAACATTTCTTGAGGGCAGACTATGTCTCTGGTAATAGACAGTGAAACAGAAATACAAAGATGGGGCAATAATTCCTAAATCTATCTGTGCCTCAGAATCAAGCTTAATAAAAATACAGACACCCTGGCTTCATTCCTCGGGTCCAGTAGGTCTAAGGTTGGGGGTTTCATGTGATTCTCTTGCAGGCAGGTTTGGAAACCTCTTGGACCAATGGAAAGAGCAGATAAGTAAACAGACATATGGAATATACACAGTGCATAACTCCATGACTCTGGTCTACACAGGGTGCTATGGAAGCCAAAGGGGCTTGGAGGTGAGGCTGCAGGGGAGAAGACAAGAAAATTTTCCTAGAGAAGGTGAGCCTGGGCCTGAGTGTCAGTCAGAATTGGAGGGAAGATGCCAAAGAAGCATTCCAAGTGCAGGGAACAGCACGCACATAGGCAGGGCCGCATTCGTGGAACTCGGAGTCATTTGGTGTGGCTGGAACTGAGCGTGTAAACAGGGGAGTGGTGCGATCTCTCAAGACAAGGAAGCAAGAACCAGATTGTTTTGAGCCTCGTTCACTGTGCTCCACTTTCTATCAAAAGAGCACTTCTCTGACCTGGCCAGGGTACACCTAAGAAAGAGGCCAGGAATCCGGACTTGCACAGTCAATAACCAGGCTCCTGAGGCCCGGGAAGCTTAGGCACTTGGGCAGGTGGAGTGCACCACATGTGCTCTTTCCAGGCCACTGGGTGGTGAACAGTGTGTCTGCTCTGACCAAAAAACTAAGCAATTACAGATCTGTATTTATTTACTTACTTTTAGGGAAAGGCAGATGTCCTAAGCTCAGAATTATTGAAGGAGCCTCCCTACTGGGCTCTGAGCCAAACCAGGGTAAGAGGCAGCCAGCAGGGATCAAATGTAAAGTATGTGGATGTTGTGGAGAGATGTTTTCCTCCACAGATAGCTTCTCCTCCTTCCTTCCCTGGCCCAGAAGGCCTGAAGTAAACACCCACGTCCTCTCTCCCCATCCTTATTCTCAGAAATCTCCAGGCATATATGTGAAGATAAACCACACAAGCATGGACATTTCATCTGTTTAGCAAACCCAGCGGTCATGTTTAGGGGCTGCTGAAGTCACACTCTATCCACTTAACTTTCTGCAGAGTCTCCAAAATACAGTAAATCTGGAATAGTCGCTGAAGTCAGGGCAACTTAGCTGTCAAACATACTGCCTGGAGGACAACCGAGGACTTTCTATCCTAGACCAATGTCTTTGCCCAGAGAAGACTGAAGGCTCATTCTGTGATCCTGCTTCAATGCTCAAGGCTAGAATGCTTTTTCAAAGCACTCCTGATCATGAAAAGGAAAATCAGACTCTCCCAGCCTGAGATTGCAGCTGGAGGACCAGGTGCTTCGGCCTCCGGAGACCTACAGACTCAGGAGCCAGGAGGAAAGCAGGACATCGTCCCAAGCCATCTCTCAATGCAGAGCAGAATTCATTCTGAGAGCTAGAAAAGGAGCAGAAGGAGGGATGGCAGATCAAGGAGGAAGGCAGCGCCTTGCTGTCTGGGAGCACAAGCCCCGGCTACACCTGTAGTTAAGCCTGACCCTCTGCTGCCAGCCAAGGGGCGTCCTCATTAGGCAGATAGGGAAGCAGAGCTTAGCCTCAGAGTTCTGCAGCAACTCCCGACCCCAGGATCAGCAAGTTCAAGAACAGAGAAGCAGTCTCCCATTCTGCACCTTTGCAGTCTCTTTGGAGTCCTGCTGACTCTGTGGCCAAAATGAGCCTTCCATTAAAAATAGTCTCCTGGAAAGTGCCACTTGAATATGCTCTGATTTAAAAGCTGCTGAGGGGGATGGGAAAGGCTTCAATAATGAAGGTATGAGTGACCACGAGGGCCTGGGCTCAGAACCCACACTTCATTTTGGCACAAAGGCTCTCAGGATCGGTACAAGTCAAGTCCAGGCAGCGGGAACTCTAAGAATGTTCATCATGGTGGATACAGAGTGAGTGGTTACTCTCTGTGGGGCATTGTGCTAAGCAATTCTCACACATCATGTCATTTACTCACTGGGAGAGGGTAACAGAACAGCCATGTGGGGCAGAGGAAGCCACCAAGAGATGACAGGGAAGGATCCCACAGCCAAAGAGCTGAAGCTTATACTGTATAGCACAGGGAACTATATTCAATATCTTGTAGTAACTTAGGGTTAAAAAGAATATGAAAACAAATATATGTATCTTCATATATGACTAAAGTACTGTGCTGTATACCAGAAGTTGACACATTGTAAAACTGACTGTACTTAAGTAAAAATATATTTTAAAAAATAAGGATACCAGTCCTATTAATTGGGGCTCACCTGGCTTGACTTCATTGTAACTTGATTACCTCTATCAAGATCTATCTCCAAATAAGGTCACATTCTAAGATACTGGGGTTAGGACTTCAACATACATATATTTTGAGAAGATATGTAATTCCACCTCTAACAGTGATGTCTAACCAAACCCTCTCCTTTTATAAACGAGAGTATTGAAGCCCCAAGTGGGAAAGTGACTTGCACAGGGTCACACAGCAAACTGAAAAAACTAAGACTAGAACCCAGGTCTTTTGAGGCTACAAGCTTTAGGCAGACTTCCCCAAGGAGCATCACTGTCTGATTTGGGAAGCTCCCCTTCTCCACGAAGGGAATCCCTGAGCAAGGAGAAGTCTGGGTAGCACCCAGTCGAATCTCTTTATAGGCCTGGGATGAGGACACATGAAAACTCTCTTACAAACCAATATTTGGGGAAAGACTCTGAAACACCATGGTAGAAAGAGCCCTATTAATGGAGCTTAATCTAAGCACTGGGGTTATTTTCAAGGCCGGGCCCCTCATTAAGGAGGCAGATATGTCATGTGTCATAAAGCAAGAGCTGTTCTCCTCATCCGGCGCCCTCAGCGGTGCAGGTAGCCAGTGCCAGCTTCTCACAGACTCTGCCTCACTGCTGACTCTCCTGGCCCGCCTCTGCCTCGAGGCTGCATCTGGCAGGGTCTCCATTTTGCAAGAACTCACTAAGAAGACTCTTGAAAGTCTCATGCAACATGCAGAAACAACATGGGTTTGAGAGTCTTGCTCCTGCAGCTTCGAAAACAAGGAGGCCACAATTGAGATTGAATATAGTACGGAAGTGTGGGTGACACCAAACCGCAGATGAGTTGATAGGCTGTGGGGAAGGAAGTGAAAAGTTCACCTTGTCCTTCCCTGTAACAGAGGGCTGTTGGTTTTGCAGAGGTTTGCTTTAAAAAAATTTTTTTTATTCAGTAAAAATAGCTTGGTGGGACAACATATTATGGCATTCGTGGAAATAAAAACTAGGAACCACATCATAGGATGTTCTGCTCCAAACTTGGCCCTGGTTCCTCAGGCAGCTCCCAGCTCCTTCTGATTTCTGCAGCAGCCGTGGAGGCACTCGCCCCGTCCCAGGTGGGGCCTGGCCTTCAGGGAGGAAGGGAGGAGGTGGTTCAGAGGCATCAGCTGTTTCCCTGCGTCTGAGCCAAGACCCTCGCCTCAGCTAGAAGCTCAGCTTTGTCCCTGGTGTCTGCCTTCCGCACTGTGAAAAGTTTCCAACACAAAGGGCCGATTCAGGAAACCAAGGTTAGAGGCGAACGGTCTTATTTGAAAATTGTGAAGGCCAGCCAGCCTTTGGGCTTCCTGCATTGATTGCTCTCCCAGGGCCTGGGACCAGCCCAGCGGGGTGGGGCAGGCAGCTCTGCAGGTTACAGGATGTGAAAGTGGGGACTGAGGTTAGGAAAAAGAATAAAAGGCTGGAACCAGAACACACCCAGCAGAAGGCCATGTGCAGTTCTCCTCTTCAGGGTTTCCTGTGGGTACACTGAGAACATTGTGTTCTGGCTGTGAACTTACCCAGCTGAGCCGGCTCCAGACTCGGCCCCTGGGTCCTAGTGCTGCCTGCACACAGCCTCCGCCTTGGCTCACCTGTGCTGCGTGAAGCCCACTATAGGACCTCGGGAGGCCACTTCCATCTGTCCTCGCTACTGGGTGAGGGCCCAGTAACTAGCCTGTGGGCACTTACATTCTGATTCATCCTGTGTTTCTGAAGCATCTTTGACTTACTTGGCACTATCACGTAACAGCATCTCATGTCCCTCATGACAAAACATCCTTTAGATGACAAAACTGAGGCTCTGGAAAATTGGAAGGAACAACCAAGGTTAGTATTCAAGGTTTTGGGACCCAGGTCTTCTGACACTTTAGGGAGAACTGATTTTGAGACCATCACTTCAAGTCTTTGAAATGAATCTAAGCCTTTGCCTTCAGTTTATCTCCAGATTTTGAGAATAAGGTGATTTCTTAACAAATTCTCCAAACAGCTGAAAGCTCAGGCATGTGGTGCAGAGCTGTCCAGAGGAACCTGTCTACCCTGTGCCTGAGCTCCCTGGATGGACCTCCCACCAGCACCCGTGTGCAGCCCCACACCAGGCCTGGATTGTTCTATGCCTGGGTAGGGTCCGGGAACTCAGAGGTATATGCTGGGCTCCAGGCCAAGTAGCCAAGAATCAGTGGGCCAGCAGAGAAAAAGAGGGAACTTAGGAGCAGGTGGAGGCTCTCTGGTTAGAAGAGATCTTTGCAGTTTTTAAAGTGGGTTCTGGATGATCAATTCCTCTACTAGATGGTAAGCCTCTGTTTCCCAGTCACCTCTGTATCCTGTGTGTGTGCTGGTCCTTGGTCCTTGATAAACAGTTGTTGAATGACCTGAAGGAAGGCCTTGCCTTTAATTATGGATTACAGTCATTCACAACTGCACATTGAGCACCTACTGTGTACTAAGCACTGGTTGATAAAGGGCACACAATTGCTAAAAACAAATGTACAAAGGAAAGGCAGCCATGGTGTCTGCCCCTCCTAGAGATCACAGTTGCATTTAATAAGCAAGAACAATCCCAAGGGTCCAGGGTTATCCAAGGGGAAGCCCAGGGTATGGTGGGTGAGTGCAGAGCTGTGAGACCTAAGGACACTGGGGGCCCAGGAAAGTCCTCGAGATGAAGGAGCTGGGAGAGGGAGGTTCAGGCAGGGGTAGGGGTGCTTGTAAAGGCCTGGAGTTTAGAGAGCAGGTGGCTCACTGAAACAACTGAGAAAAGTCTCCCATGTCTTCTGAACCCCACCAGAGGCAAATCTAGTTCTCACTCTAGGTGAGAGCCTGGGCATTGGTACTGTCCCTGAGAAAGGAATTCTACTACTACTCTGTGGCCTTCCCCAAGGCCCGAGACTCCAAACCAGAGGAATCCCAAAATACGACTGGGATATATCTTGAGGCAGGAAGGCCATGAGTGTGGCCAGAAGGGGCAGGTGCTAGTCCAAGCTAGTACCCTGGGACCCTGGACTGAGATACCAGGCAAGCCACTTCCCACCTCCCTCTACACTTCAGTTTTCCTGCTTTATGTATTCTCAGTAGTTAGCCTGACACTCAGACCTTCCAGAATTAATGAATGACACCAATTTCCATCCAGAAAAAGATTTCTTCCATTGCTAAGATTCTGGATCTGAGACCCACAGTCAGTCCTGCCTAGGATACTTTTGGCAAGAGAAGTGCCATGAAAAGAAGGAGGACAGTGTCCAGCACACCCGTAACAGATGTTTGTTGACTGGATGAGAGAATGCTCTCCCTGAAGTCCCTCTGAAAGCGTTCATGGATCTTTGCTTCTCTCGGCAGCTGCTTTGCTCTCCATCACTCCTAACCCCGTGCAGTCATTCTCGCCCACTAACTTCATCGGCAGACACCAGATTTAGTCGTGAAAAATGAACCCTAGATCTTGCCTTTAGTGCTCTATCCTAGAGGACGGGGATGCAAGATGACTGCAGGAGGCTGAGACAGTACGAGGAAGAGTACAGAGGAAGATGTGCAGAGTCTGAAAATCCGTGCACATTCCCATATAACTCCTTGTCTTAGAAAGGCCAAACCTGCCAAGTGCTCTGCCTGCTCCTGTGAAGTGCTAGAACTCAGCAGGGCTTGCTGGAACAGCCCTGGAAATGGACAAGTGCTCCGTGAGCCACCGCATTCCCTGCTGGCCCTGAATCAGGAGCTAGGCACACCCTCAAATGCATTTTCCCTCTCCTGTGGGTTTCCAGGCTAACCCGCAGAAGCCTGATTCATCCACCACCGCACTGAAACGTAGAATTAATTCTGGCTATACCCTGGGTGAGCTAGGCCATTATGGTGACCAAACCACCACTTACAGCATTATTTTGATGGGAAAATGTGTCCCGAGCTCCAAGCTACCAAATTATAAGTGGGACACAGGCACACCCAGGTTCGATTCCGTTTTAACACTTCCTAACCATGTGGTCACAGGCAAAGCACCATCCTCCCCAGCCTCAGTTTCCTGGTTTGCAAAAGAATACTGCCTTTAGAAGGTTGTCCTGATGACTGAACAGATACCTGGGAAAGTGCCCCATGGTGGAGGGCAGACGTCTCCCTCCTTCCTTTCCCAGGTGCTTTTGTGGAGAGACCTGAATATGCAACTCCCAAAACAGAACCTCCGAAAGGGGTTCTTAGCCAGCTTGCATGGGGGCAGTATTACAACTGGACTCAGGCTCAGCTCAGAGTAAGTGTTTAGGAGATACATGAACTGCTCTCTTAGAAATCACAGAACATTCCTCATCTTTGACCTTCTCCAGGCTGTTATTGGCTCCTCTGAGCCAAGGAACTTCTCCTGCCCGGACTCAGCTCCCTCTCTCACAAACTCTCCATGACCAGCATTGTTCTGGCTTCCTCTGCTCCTGGTCCTGATCAGGGGCTTCGCCTCCAGAAGGAGCCAGAAGCCCTGACCTTTCACCTGAGCCCGCACAGCAGCTCACAAAACCAAGCAGGAGGCGGGCAGAGCCCCAAGCAGCACCACCTCGGCGGCCTGCCCGCCCCTGGAAGGCGGGCTCCTCTTGCCGGCTGTGGCTTCGGCCCCTCCTAGCTCTGTTTGTTTCCAAGTTGCAGTCAGAACGGTCTGTACCCAAAGGATCCAGAAACAGCCAAGGAATCCGCAGGGTCCTAAAGGTCGACCATATTCTTTTCCTTGCCCATGTTTCCAAAAGTCAAAAGTAAGTCAAGGTTTCCTGGCCTTGGGCTCCTTTGTCCCCTGTCCAGAGTCACGGGCACTGGTGAGGTCAGTCACCTTGAATGAGCCCCCCTACACTGCACTGTGCTTCCCATGGTCTGTCTCCACAGCAATCACCACTTCTCCCCGTTTGGAACCACAGAGCCGGCTCAGACCCTCCAGTCATCATCTGTGCAGGTCCTGTCAGTGCCCCTGGTGCTGCAGTTCTTCTCACCCAGTCTCCACGCTGCAATCCACCCCCACCTCCCACCCCCATCCCCAATCCTGCAACAGCAAAAAACAAAACCAGAAAACTCTTGTGAAAGTAATATGAGCTCATGGTAAAATCCAATATCCAGTGTTTTTATAGTGCAAAATAAAGGTAATCTTACTTTTTAACCTCAAAAAAAGATATAAAGTGAAAAAGCAAAAGCCTCTCTCTCCCCTCCTTCCCTTCAGAGATAAGCTCTGTGGATACGTTTTCCAGGATCCTTCTAGACATTTTCTCTGCACATGTTAAGTGTGTATCTGCAGGGGAGTGACCTCTGTTTTTTTCTCAGAGTGAGATTAGAGGATACAAATTGTTCTGCAGCTTGTTCTTTTTACCTAACAACATTTATCTTGGGCATTTTTCCAAAACTGACCTCATGCTTTTTAACACCCACCTAATACTCCATGATATGGAGGTACTCGAGTTTAACCGTTTTCCTGCCAAGGATGCTCAGATGGTTTTCAGTTTTTCCGGCCTCACATCTCGAACCTCTGACCTGCCTCCCACACCACTGCTCGACTGCAACACCCAGCCCAACTGTCACTCGCAGGTCAGCCATCTTCCTTGTGTTATGGTTATTCATGGAGGGGCCTTATCTCCCCTCTGAGGTCTTAAGTCCAAGACAAGGTGTTTGGAGGTCCTGACAAGGAGCACGAGGCCTATCAACTCTGCACTTTTGCTGCTCCGGGGAAGTGTAAGGAGGTTCAGGCCACCCGGATACTTGTTCTTTCTTCTCATGTATATACCTGCTGGGAATTCTGTGGGCCTGGCTTTGCGCAGGGCACTGGAGCTCCAGGAGGAAACAGATGACAGATACAGACCCTGGCCTCCTGGAGCTTGCAGTTTAGTGGGAAAGACAGGCATGTACACCCACTCAAATAATTACATATATAAGTACTTATGGGATGAACGCTTTCAAAGGAAACAACAGAGGAGAAGGGATGGGGCCCCCAGGGAAGGCCTCTCTGAAGAGGTGATGAGGCGGAGGGCAGAGAGGGCCAGTGAAGCCAGCAGACCATGGGATCTGGTTCCCATGCTGGGCCACTCCAGCCACTTTCCCTTTAGTCTTCTCATCTGACAAGGAGGGAAATCCTCCTTTCAGTTGCAACTTTCTGTGACAATAATACATGCTATCAAAGTTCAGGGGAAGCAGAAGTCCCCCTGCCTGACAGGGGTCAGGGGAGAGTTCTCACTGACATCACACTGACCTTGAGTCACAGGTGAGCTCTAGTTCCATCCAATTCTGGGTGAAATACTTGTTTAGCATATACCATATGTATCTAATATATAGAGGTGGAGAGGGGTGTGCCTGTATTAGCAGGAGTTGTGGTGGTGCTGGTGGTGGTGGGTGTTTAAAGATCTAAAATACCTGAACTCTGCAAGAGTTTACAATCTGATGGAGCATCAGACCCAGGATAGAATCATTTCAATATACGTACGTCAGGTGAGAAGAGAACTACTCCCCCACAGCGAACTGAGCACTGGCGTCAAAGGCAAGCCGGTCTGGGCTGGATTCCCTGCCCTGCACTCCCTGGCTGGGAACTTGGAGCTTCCCAAGTGTGTTCAAAGGGGACTCCTGAAGGGCCCTGAGTTGAGATTAGCTTGGCATATGAGTCAGAAGGAGCTAGAAGGGCATCTGGGGCAAGTAATCAGGGTGAAGATGGGAGCAAGCTGGGAGGATACTTGAGACCACAGAGCAAAGCATGCCACAGGGCACAGGGGACCTGGGCGAAGTCAATTATGCCAGCATTGAAAGAAAAATCCAAAAAGCCAAAAAGAGCAGTTTAAGGAGTGCAAGCATCATCCCCTCTTTTCCTCCCTGGGGCCAAGGATTTCATGCCCTAGAGAGGGTACCAGATGGGAGAAGACAGCAATCTGTTGTTACCTCTGCCAGTCTCACTTCCAAGTCTATGTGTCTGTTTCTCTTTAGCATGATTAAAAATACTGTAAATGACATGCTTACACTTTGTTGATGTTCTCTTTATGATCCACTGTAGGAGGCTGTATATATTTTGCACATCTACATATATATTACTGTGCAAACTTGTATACATAAAGCCATGCATACTGTACTTTATGGAAAGTTTAAGAGCGTTTCAGAGGTAATTAGAACCATATGTGATTTTCCCCTCCTGGTTTTGGGAGGGAGATGAAGCCAGAGATAGACAAGGGCCTGCCCTGGAGGGTGGCAAGGCCAAGGTAAGGAGCCAGACTTGCTCTAAAGGCAGTGGAGAGCTATTAAAAGGTTAGAGAGGGAGGCCTTAGTGAAGCTGAACGAAGGTAAAATAAATAGAAAGTTCCAGGCTCTCCTTATTTCTACTTAAGATAACAGAGTTACCTCCACAATCAAAGGAGTAAAATCCAAACCAGCTCTGTCCACAACTCTTCTCTGTACCTCACTTTCTCCACCTGTAAAGGGAAGCCTCACCTGCCATAGCATGGAACTCCAGGACCACAGGTGAACTTTGGCAGGCAATGAGGCCTGGGCCCAGGGGGCTTTAGGCCTGCCTTGGCAAAACCCAGGAACATTGTTGCCAAATCTTAATATCATTCCTGGCCTCCAGGGCTGGTCAGCTCTAGACTTGGCGCATCAGGGTTTGAATTCTGTTCCTTGGGAAAGAGCTTGGTGGAAGCTTCTGCAGGCCTATGGATGTCTTCCTTTCCAGAGCCAGAGACTCTTAAAACTTCCTGGGAGAGTGAGGCAACACGCCTCATTGTGCAGACCTCAGCAAATGCAGCAGCTTCATGGAGTGCTAAAGAAAAGCTCTCATAACAGCCCTGTGTGATAATAAAAAGATAAAGAGGCAAATAGGTATGTAGGTCAGCTCAAAAATAGCCACCCACCCATTTGGCCTGGGTAACTATTTGTGCCAAGTGGGTACAAAAAGTTTTCTTCCTTTCCCTCCCAAGCTGATCTTCCTTGCTTTTTACAAGGTTGCCTTAAAAGCCGGGGTAGTTCAGACCTGCAGCCCCACAGGGGCAGGCACTACTCCCTGCACTTCCTCAACCAAACAAATCCTGGGGTCGGAGGGCACAAGGTCTCGGCCTCTCTGACGTGGGTTCTTGGGTCTAAGTCAGTGTTTAGGGCGCTGACTCACAGACACTCCCCCGCCCACCCCCTTAAGGTTCTCCATGCACCCAGGAGGCCTCCCCCACCCCAACAGAGACCGCTTTGTTAGCAGATCGGGTTGGAGGAGAGTTACAGCCTCAGGGTTGTGAGGGCCTCCTCAGCATCTCCTCCCTCCCCCTCTTTCTGCCCGCACCAGAAAGGGGCCGGCCCCTCGCCCTGCCCCCATTCAGCAGCCCAGCTACTGAAGCGCTGAGCTCAGCATCTCCGCGGCAGGGCCGCCTTCCTCTCGGACGGTGGGAGGAGTCTCCTTTCTCCCAGGGGTGGGCGGGGCAAAGGCTAGTCCCGCCCTTCCCCTCTGTCCAACTTTCCCTCCATCCCCCCTCGTCTCGTCCTCCAGATGCACGTTCTCCAAGTCACGTCCCCGCTTCCCCCCTACAATCAGGGGGTCCGCGGAGACAGACCCCCCCGGTCAGCTGCTCAGCATCTGTCACCTCCACGGCCGGGCTCCCCTGAGGGCGCACATCGGACGAGGCTGGGGGGTGGGAGGGGAGGGAGAGGGAGCAGGGGGTCTTCCCTTCCCCCATCCTGGCTGGCCCCACTGCAGACCAGCCACCGCGGGGCAGTCGGTTCAGCTCCTGTGTGCACCTCCTCCCAGAGCAGAATCTAGATAGCTAGAATTTTTTGTTTTCCTCTGTATTTGATTTTTAAAGGATTCAGCCGTGGCTCCTGGATTTCTACACCAAAGTCTGTCCTTTGTGGGTTACAAAAGGGGGAGTTTCGGAGGAGGGGAGAGGCCCCTCTTTTGGCGCACCACGTTCCACGTGGCCCTAGAGGATACCGGAGCTCTCAGGGAGGATGTGTTGGAATCACTGTCACTTCTGGGCCTGAGGTGGTCTAGCTGAAGGGCACCCCTTGGGCGACAGTGTGCCTTGCATTGAGTCAGCATTGGGCCCAGCTGAATTCTGCAGTGGGGAGGAAGAGCCTGATCAGATAAAACAAAGGCTAACCCAGGAGAGAAAGTTTTTTTTATCAACAACTCCATATGGACACCAGGTGTTCACTCCACCTGTTCTACATCACCACTTCCCAGTGTGTAGTGCCCCCTTTTCCAGCCATACAGCCCCCTTTGGCTCACAACTAAGAGTATCAGTGGCTTGGAATCAAGGAAATGAGCCTAGATCTAGAGTCACAGCCCAGGCCTGCTGACTGGCTATGTGACCTTAGGCAAGTCCCTGCACCCACCTGAACCTGTTTTCTTACCTGTAAAACGACACTGATGAGACCTGTCCTATCTACACTACGCAAATATGTTATTTTTATTGACAGAGCTACGAAAATAGTGAAGGACATAGGAGTGTTTTTAAAACCATAAAGAGCTCCAGAAAGGTCAAAGATCTTTGTGAGGAAGTGGCAAAGTTGCCAGGTGGAACTGGCAGCTCCCATCCTCTGCCAGCCATGGAGTTCCAGCCAGAGACCAAGGATGCAGACAATGGGCGGCTGCCTTTTGCATAGACCAAAGTTTCCCAAGCCTTTGGCTACTAAGGCGCTTCTGAGTAAGGTTAGAGACTTGGCAGAGGGGTGAGGAAGGAGTTGCAAGCTTGGGAAAAGAAAGTTCCTGAAGAGTGAATGAGGCCTAACTCCTGGGAGAATGGGAGATCATGGGCACCCTATAAAGCTCCCTGCTCTCCAGCTTGGTTCCTTGCCCTAAAAGGGGGAGGTTGGTGGGGTGGGGGAGGCTGGAAGAGATGCTCTCCCAGAGCCTGTTGGCCCTAACATTCAAAGATGTTAAGGTTCATTCCACTGCCAGAAGAATCCTGGCAGTGAGAGGGCTGACTTCCCTCTCTGCTGAGCATAACTTCAGCCCTACTCAACCCAGCCCCTTAGGGTACCCAGAGGCTGGCCAACCCTCCTGGTCTCTCTTCTCTGGGGAAAAAAGAGTGAGCTCATTTTGCTGTCCAGGCAGGCAGCAAGCCTGGATTCAGGCTGTCCCCACTGTAGCAGCTTCTGATCAACCTTGTCATTCCCCCACCCCAACTCCACCCCTGGCTTAATGAACAATGCCCACCCTGACCCCGCCTCTCCGTTTGATATATGGCAATTGGAAACCTTCAAAAAGCAAGAACACTGAAAGGGCTGGAACTGGGACGTCTGTTTCTACCTCCCCTGGCAGGCCTCCTCCAGATGGTCTACCACCTTACGGTCCAGGCCTGGGAGTTTTAGAAAAGGAGCTGCATAGAACTTAAGTCTTTTTTCTTTGTTATGATCCTGTTGGAGGTTGAATAGTCCTTTGAGATTCTCTAGTTCTGAGTTTTCAAAACTGGGGTATATGAAGCCATAGGTTAAATGTTGTCATCTTTATTTTTATTAAAAGGGTTTTTTTTCGGGGGTGACTAAGTAAATAAACTATTTGGTAATTTTAAAGTTTGTTAATAAAATTAACACAGAAAAAAATAAAGTAGAATGCAAGACTTCATTATTGATGATAAAAATAATGACTTTGTGATAAAAAGAATGGCTTCAAAGACACGTTATACTTCCTAGGGGTGGCATTGGGTCACAGCCCAGAACCCTACTCACCCTTAGCAGTCAGTCTGAACTCAGGTCAGCTGACTCCTGTCCCCTCACAGGGCCTGGGCTTGCCTCTGAAAGCCATTTAGCCTAGGTTTTGGGCACCACTGGGAGAGGGGTGTTGCCTCAGCATCCCTCCACTTCACTGTTCTCTTTCCTCACAAGAGTTCAGAAGCCAGGATGGGAGAGGGATTGTGGGAAGCTGGCCAAAACTGGCCCGACAGATGAGATTTCTTCCTGAGAGGAGTCCAGTTAGTAAGAAAAAAAGACAGTGCCCTGGGGTCTGGCTGGGTCCCTAGGACAACTCTGGCTGAGTGTGCAATGAGGTGGGGGAGCAGTGGAGGTTGGTAGGCCTTCAACACTGTGGGGATAACCGGAGGTCTGTCAGGATCCTAAGGCTCCCTGCCTAGCTCTCAAAACCCTCATCCATTGTCTTGACGGTTATCAAGCCAGCCCTTTCTGTGGTCCCCTCTCCCCCTGCCCTGTCCCCAGGGGAAATGACTTCTTGTGAAACCTAGGAGCCTAGCCAAACTGGCTGGCTGTGAGCTCACCATTATCACACGTGGGCCTAATCTCCTGACCGTATGCCATCTCACCAAGCCCTAAGCCACCCCCAGCCCACAGAGAGGCCCTTTGATAGGCTAGAAGCCAACCCCGCATTCCTTCCAAGACCCATCTTTCCTTCTGAGATGTCAGTGTGCACACATCCCAGCTAAAGATGAGCATCAAGATCACCTGGAGAGCTTTTGTACAAAAGGGCTCCGTCCAGACCTACCAAATCAGAATGGGGGTTAGGGAGATGGGATGCTGTGGTTTACAAGCTCCACAGATAATTCTAATTATCAGTTGGGCTTGAAAGGCCCTAGTTAATCGAAGGATTACAGGACTCTCCTTCTGGGCCTCAATTTGCTCATTTGTAGAATGGCCTTAATATTCATTCCTCTGGGTGTAAGTAGATAATCCATTTCAAAAGTTTCTTTGAAAGGCTGCACCATACAATGTATTGCTAGTATTTCCATTTCAAAACGTAGCTTCATTTGCAAAAAGATTCTCTACTGAAGTTTTAATTCTTCCTCCTATATCACAATCAAAATCCTACTGAAGCCCTGGGCTGTCAACAGCTTTTCACAACCCTCCTAGTAAACCAGGTGCACTTATAATCTTGCTATTTTGACTAACTTATTTCTTGTTTTTCAAGTGAAAAAGCCACAGAAGTCCTGGGAACACTTCTGCTGGCTTCACTGTCCTCACCTCCCACCACCACTCCTCCCACCACCACTCCTCCCCCCCACCAGCTGGCTCCTCCCACCACCTCCACTACCCTCAATGAGATGTTTCCAAAAGGCTGTGGAGGCGCCTCAGGCAGAGCCATGCAGGCACCCTGGCTGGCCTTCAGGGGTTCCCATCCTGAATTCCGGGGTTCCCAGAATCACACTCCCACCCCAAGATCTGGTTTAACTCCCCAAACCCGACTAGGGCGACTCGCCAGACCGAGGCCCTGGGAACCGGTGCGCAGGACAGAAACTGCCAGAACAGGGAGGGGCAGGTGGCCAGGAGTAAGTGCTCATTGACTTTAAATTGCAGGCTGCTGTGGGTTCTACGGGAATAGAGCAGAGCCTGGGAAGAGGCTGAGTGTCTGTATGGTCAGGGCTCTGGCCACAGGGACTGGGACATGGGGCCTGGTTACCAACTCCTGAGTCACCAGGGACGTGACACTACCACACTCCTGCTCAGAGTTCAGCCAATCTCCCCATCTGTCTTGATGTAGATTCCATGTTGCACACTGTGTCTGTGTTACGAATGCTTTCCCCAGAAGACATATGTAAATGTGCAGACTATAATGAGAATGGTGCCCTCTGAAGTTGTGCAAAGGGGTAGTCCTATTCCTACCAACAAGGGAATATAAACTTCAGAAGTATTTTGAGGAGAGTAACTGCTTGATGGGTTCAGGGTCGCCTTTGGGATGATAGAGATGTTTTGGAATTAGATAAAGGTGTTGGTTGCACAACATTGTGAATATACTAAATGCCACTGACTTTTTGTTACTTTTATAAATGGTTAACTTTATATGTGAATTTCATCTCAATAAAAAAATTTTTTAAAGTAGTTGAGACACTCAAACAGAAAGTACTAATTGTTTTAAAAGATTCCCTACAAGTCAGACTTCTGCACAATGTCACCTCTCTCCCTGATTCCTGGGGTTGCTAACTATAATCCAACAGGAAGAACTAGGTTGCCTTAGAAGCCCCACTCCCAGACCTGAGCTGAGGAGGAAGGGAAATATTCAGATACAGCCAAGGCTCTTGGCAGCACTTGTCAGAAAGTGAATAGAAAGATAGCGTTGAGGTCTTCTGAAGGCCCACTCCAAAGGCCAACTAGATCCTGGGAATCCAGGTGTGGGTCTGCAATTCTAGGAAAATCCACCTTTTCTTCTTTTATCCAGTCATCTGTTTATTCATTCATCTACTTATTCATCCAAGGAATATTCACTGAGCCTCCACTATGCATTGGCCTCTGGAAGTTAGGAAGGGTAGACCACCACTCTCAAGAAGCTCATAGTAGTTATTAACAGAAGTACACGTGGGGTGTGAGGATGCCATGAGGAGGGGCACCTACAGGAGGGTGAGTTGGGTTGGGGGCGCTGGGGAAGGCTTCCTGGAGGAAGGGATGCCAGAGCTGGGTCTCCAAGGCTGCTGGTGGGAACATGTCCAGGCAAGCCTGACCTGCAGCCAGTCTAGGCCTGAGGGAGAGAGAAGCACACCAAATGCAGTGTTCTTAGGGTCTTTGAAGGCTCTGAAGAGGCCTGGCTCTGAGGCTAGGAGATGGAGCTGTCTCCTCCTCATGGGTGCCACGTTTTAGGGTCTCCCTATCCCATGTGCATCAATGTGGAGACAGGTGTGTGAGATGGTAACAAAGTCTTTCCAGCCCCAGCCAGTTGGAAAGGATCCTACCCTTCACCTCATAGGATGAAACAAGACCCTTAACCTTGGCTCCTTGGAGGGGCTAGCCTTTAAGAAACTGTCCTTCTAGGTCCAAAGGTTCTCCTGGCAGACAATGGTATAAGGCTTTGCCCCTCCTTCATAGGGGTGAAGAGTGTCACTGGGGGAGCCTTTTAGCCCCCGAACCTCAACACCCTGCAGCCAGGCCTCCTAGCAGGTTGTTGTTTACCCTGTAGCCCACCCCCTCCTACTGTGAGAAGAATCTCCACAGTTAAGACTACCTGTCCTTTTTCCATCATTTCTTAAAAACAATGAGACAACATTAATGGATTACTTTTGGAAAGAAACAAAATTATCCAGTGCCCATTAACATAGTCCCTCCCAATTATGAGAAGCTGTTTTATTAACAGAATGAGACAGAATAAGTGAATGAAAAAAAAGCTGTTTAGCACACTGCTTCTGTGATGGCTATCTATTGAATGAATGAATAATTCCTAGTAACCCGACCTTTCCAAAATGGCTCTGGATTCTTTTGCTTATGAAATATCTATTTAAAAACCTCTATTATTCTTAGTGTTCCACACTTGTCTGAAAAAAAATTTTTTTCATGCCAGAGAGAGAGAACGAAAACACCCTAAGTTTATCTCCTGCTGTTTCAGATGTCCCCAGCTCAGTTGGCCTGGGAGGAGTGAATAGTTCTGATATATTAATTTCCTGATCTTCAGTCCTGAGTGACAGAAAGACACACCCAAACAGGTCACCCCAACTCTTTTTTTCCCACCTCAATACAGGGTGATTTCAAAAGACTGTCATCTACCACCACCACCACCCCCGCCCCCCAAGCATCCGCCTAACTGCTATGGCTTGGTGTCTTTAAGACTCCCAGCAAGTGACTGGGGCTTGAAGAATAGGACGAAAGGGCCAGTGTTCAGGCCTTGAAAGCCCCAGTGGCTGAGAGACTATTTTATTCAGCAGCAGTCTTTAAGATATCTCCTTATCTGAGTCCTCTATTTTTTAATCCATAAATTTGTCTCCAGAGATGTTTCTCCCATCTGGAAAACTGGGGTGGGGTGCAGGGTTTCAATTCTCGTCGTTTACAGTTCTGAGTCTTGGTTTGCCTGGAAGGTCCATGGGTCAGCCTTTCTTTTTTTTAAATGGGGGGGGGGGGGGGTGGGGGTGTGTGGAAGGCTGTGGTCCGACTCCTCCGGCAGGCAAGTGTCATTGGTTACGTGCAAGTCTGCCCCAAGGCGAGGCTTGCCAGTCTGATCTGGTTAGGCTCTTGCCCGCCCCGGGATGGGAGCGTCTGATGTAAGTTTGATTCTCTCTTCCATCAGGATCCTGTGTCCCAGATTGACAAACCTTTAAATAAGTAAAAGTCGAATCCGTCCGAACCTCTTCCCACCCTCAGCAATCACGGTCTTCGAGCACCGCCGTAGGGTCAGATTTCCTGCGGCCTCTACCTGAATGACGAAACAGGAGATGGCGATTGCACTATGGGGCTTTCCCCGAGATATAGGTCCTCGGTCCTGATGCAACTGTCAGGGTCTTTTACACAAAGCGTTTTGCCAGAGAGGGGCGCTAGGACCCGGCGGATACCCGGGGCCTCTTGGCCGCAGCAGGCTGGGAAGACACCGCCGTTAAGGCGGTGGGTCAGTAGAGCTGGTGGGCGGGTCTGTGTGTCGATCTGATATGGGTCCCAGTCCCCAGCTCCAGGACCAAGCGCTCGGAACGGGGGCCCGTCAATACTCCTTTAACCACGTTCCTCAAATCCTCTTCTTGGACGCAGCTGGAGGGTGGGAGTGGACACGGTTTGGGGGCCAAGATCATATCGCGGGCCCGAACAACCCCATTAACCCATCCCCTGGGGCTGTAGAGTAACACGTGGGCAGGCAGGTGGACCCGCCCGGAAAGGGGAGCCCGGTGCCCGGAACTGCCTACGGTTTGGACCCCACCCCCAAATCCCTACCCTTCGTGAGGCATGGTTAACGTGGGGTACGTGTGCGAGAGCCGGCCGAGTTAATAGTCCGCTCCCCGCGCCGCCGTCCCACGGGCATCCACCCGTGCGCCCAGTCGTGCCCGTAGCTCGCAGCCTTCCGGACGCTGGGAGCAACCGTTTTCCCTGCCTGTTGCCCCCTCAAGTTCCCCTGTCTTTCCTCCGGAGTGGCTGCGGCTTACCCCCTCCCCCAGCAACACGACCCTATAATAAACAAGTCTTTCCTTGATCCTCCCCTGACGCGAGCGCCCTCGGGGACCTTGGCAGCTGCAGCCGCCGAGGATCAGTTCCAGAAAGGGGGCGTGGCTGCGGCTGGGGGGTTCGGCCGGGAGAGTTCTGGGGCTCAACGGGGGCGGGGCCAGGCGGCTGTCACCGGGCAGGAGAGAACGTTGCGAACGTGCGCCCGGAGTCCATTGGCTGAAGTGGGCCACACTCCCGGGTCTGGATTGGGCTGCGGCGCGGAAGGGGTGTGGCCTCCCCGCGCTAGTCCTTATAGGCCTCTCGGCTCTGGTGCTAGGGACCGCGGCAGGCCGAGGGGGAGGTGCGGGTGGGAAGAAGGGACAGGTCTGGGCAGAGCTCGGGGGTTGGCACCCGTTCGCGCACCCATTCAAGCAGCAGTTCGCACCTGTCCCAGCAGTTCTCGCTGACCGTGCTAGCTGGTGAGTGTCCCTTATGTGTGTGCTGATCGTTGAGCACAGAGGCCTCAGTCTAGGAGTCCTAGCGCTCGCAGTCCTGTCCGGCCCGCAGACTGACGCTCGGTCCTTGCCGCTCTTGTCTTACAGTGTCTCTACGCTCCACCACCGTGAGCTCATCTGCAAACGTCCTGGCGTCCGTCCTCACCATGCCTAGCCTTTGGGATCGCTTCTCGTCGTCCTCCTCCTCTTCATCCTCGTCCTTGTCCCGGACTCCCACCCCAGATCAGCCGCCTCGCTCAGCCTGGGGGTCGGCGGCCCGAGAAGAGGGACTTGGCCGCTGTGCGAGCCTGGAGAGCTCGGACTGCGAGTCCCTGGACAGCAGCAACAGTGGCTTTGGGCCAGAGGAAGGTAAGCCAGAGGCGGGGGCCGGACGCGACTAGAGGGGCCGGGAAGGTGAGAAAGCACCGCGCTGTAAGGAGTCAAAGCCACCTTGGCTTTCTATCTCATCCGAACCCAGATTGCGGAGGGGGGCGGGCAAAGGAGGGGAATAGGAGAATAGGGTACGAGTGTGGGGCGGAAACTGAGGCACGGAGTGGGAAGGAGCGCTGGTTTCTTAGCGAAACAGCACCTCCCGCGTTTGGAGCTGCTCTTACCCCCTTCTCCCCTTTGTGCTTTCCCTTCCAGACTCTGCATACCTGGATGGAGTGTCTCTGCCCGACTTCGAGCTGCTCAGCGACCCCGAGGATGAGCATCTGTGTGCCAACCTGATGCAGCTGCTGCAGGAGAGCCTGGCCCAGGCACGGCTGGGCTCGCGGCGCCCCGCGCGCCTGCTGATGCCCGGCCAGCTGGTGAGCCAGGTGGGCAAAGAACTACTGCGCCTGTCCTACAGCGAGCCGTGCGGCCTGCGGGGGGCGCTGCTGGACGTCTGCGTAGAGCAGGGCAAGAGCTGCCACAGCGTGGGCCAGCTGGCCCTCGACCCCAGCCTGGTGCCCACCTTCCAGCTGACCCTCGTGCTGCGCCTGGACTCACGCCTCTGGCCCAAGATCCAGGGGTTGTTTAGCTCTGCCAACTCTCCCTTCGTCCCTGGCTTCAGCCAGTCCCTGACGCTGAGCACCGGCTTCCGAGTAATCAAGAAGAAGCTGTACAGCTCCGAGCAGCTGCTCATTGAGGAGTGTTGAACTTGGGCCTGGGGGGCCGGCAGTGCCCCCATGGCAGAGACAATTGAACTCTTGGGGTGGACATTGGCAGGCAGAAGCTGAGGGACTGATGCCTGTCGTTAGAAAACTGACAACAGCCACTTGAGAGGAGGAAGGTCGAGGTGGGCGTGATGCGGTGTATCCCTAGGAAGCTCACTGAGGTGTGTGTGGTGGCTCCCACCTGGGGACACGTGCCCCTCAGTACTGTAGCATGAAACAAAGGCTTAGGGGCCAACCAGGCTTCTGGCTGGATGTGTATTGTAGCATGTACCTTATTTTTATTGTTACTGACAGTTAAGACAACAGTGGTGTGACAGCCAGGAGAGCAGCTGGGCTGCACTGGCCTCTGCAAAGGATGTGTGTTCATGGTAGCTGGCCCTGGTGGGAGGGGGGAGGACATCCAGGTGGTTTGTGTATCTCATGGTCTGAAGGGGCCAAATGTTCTTTGTTTTTGTATCCTTTTTTTTTTTTTTTGGATCAGAATTTCACTACTGACCTGTTCTAGGCAGCTATCTTACAGACGCATGAATGTAAGAGTAGGAAGGGGTGGGTGTTAGGATCACTTGGGGATCTTTGACACTTGAAGAGAAAATACACCTGGGAGCTGCGACTGGCCCATCCCCAGATGTGTCCTGAAGGGCTGAACTGTGAGGGGATGGGTCTGATTGGGGTGGGGGCTGGAACCCCTCCCCCAGAGGAGTACTATCTGGGTCTTCCATCTAGAACTGTTTACATGAAGATACTTGCTGTTCATGAATACACTTGATGTTCAAGTATTAAGATCTATGCAATATTTTTTACTTTTCTAATAAAAAAAATTTGTTAAAAACAGTTGTCTCTCATCAGTGCCATGAAATAAAAGGGAGGGGGATGGGTGCTGGAGAAAGGTGGGTTTCAACTGACTCTGGTCCAGCTGTGCTTCTCTATGCCTTTCCGGGGCTGCCTGCCAGCCTGGTAATGAAGGTATGTAGACTGCGTGCCATCTGTGTCAAGAACCCTGGCTCCCTTGGCTCTGCTGGCTGAGGCTCCTAGGGGAAAGTGCTGGAAGGTGAGGAGTGAGTCAGACCTCCCACAGAGCCAGAGTCTCAGTAGGGAGAGCTCACCTGGCTGCCCTGAGTTAGAAGGCCCTGGTACAAAGGACCCATGAGCCCAAGAGCCATATAGGCACTTGAACTGCAAAAGACTTTTTTTTTCTTTGTGAAAAAAGGCACAGTTCAAGTTATTCTGCAGTCAGATTACAAATTTTATCTCTGAATATGTAAAGGCTACAGAGATGGAGTTTGAAAAAGACTACTTATTTCAAGTCTCTGACTGGGCAAGGAACCTAGGGCTCAGAGAGGGGCATGACCTGCCACGGGGAGGAGGTGTGGCCCAGGCAGGAGCAGAGCACACAACACACACACAGGTGGTGTGGCAAGGGCTTAGAGAGCCAGGGGACTGCTGGCCTGTCTTCATGAATGTTCTGGGTGACCTGGACTTGTGCTCTCTGGGCCCCAGTTTCCTTATCAGTGAAATTGGTGTTGGGCCAGATGAAGGCCAAGGCCCTTCCCACTCCTCCTTCCCTGTAACTGTTGGCCAGTCCTCCTCCCACACCAGCCTCTGGAGAGTTGTTATCTCCCTTGTTTCTCTTCCTGGTCCCAGACAGGCCTTGTTTGCCCAACTGTAAGACAGTAATCCTTCTGCTTGAGTGTATGGTCAAATCTCTTGGGGTTCCCATTAAATGCAGATCCCTGGGCCCTGGTGGAGATTCTGACTGTGTGTGTCTGGGGCAGGGCCCCAGGAATCTGCATTTGCATTTAGGATCCTGACACAGAGTCTTGAACTTTGGGATGGCTTAGAAAACTCACATCTCTTTGGTTCCCCAAAATGAATGAACTTGGGTTCAAGCTAGATTTGAAAATAGTGGTAACAAGTAAAAAGGTGCCTAGAGCAGTTTTAAGAGAGCCCTTACTTCTGAGCATATCTTCCTAATCACCACCCTGTAAGGAATGGGTGGGGCAGGAGTTTGTAATGTTCTACAGATCCGTAAACAGAGGCCCAAACCTTTAAATGATTTTGTCTTCTTTTGATCATGGCTGACCTTTTCTAGCCCCTCAGGGCGGAGCTGGCAGTGAAGCAGCCTCAGCACTTAGCTGGTGTCTGGGGGCACTTTCCTGGGGGAACTGAGATTGGGACCAATGCTCATGGCTGTGCTTCCTCAGCCCCTAAAGAGGAAACCAATGGTGTCTAACTCCAGAACAGAGAGTCTCACTGGTTTCTGGAGACAGGAGCTGGATGGCGCCGTAAGCATTAACTCCTCTCTTGGACCAGGAGGCAGTGAGCATCCTAGACTCCTCTTAGATGGTCAGACTGAAGGGGGAGGAAAGCGTGGGTTCCTACAAAAGCTCAGCTGAGATGCCTTCTTCTGAGGCCCAGACTAACTTTCTTCATCCTAACAGGGCTTGAAAATCCCCCCACAGGAAAGGGGCTCTTCGGCCTCCTAAGATGCAGCAGGGAGCTCTGTCCCAGGTATTGGGCTCTTGAAGAGAAGATGGAGCAGCCTTCTTTGTCGCTAAGATAGAACGCTAATAAAGCTTATAAGACTTCACACATAAAATCCAGCTTTGGAAAATGCTTTCAGAAATCCTTCTATTTGGCCTACAAAATTTGTATTGATTGCCTCCCTTCATCTAGGATGAAGGATTCTCTCCCTTATTTCTATTTCCCACCCCATCAAGATGCTACTGGAGAACCTGCAATAGCTCCCTACTGTCAGATCCCACTGTCTGCCTTTGAAGACCTTTGGTATTGGGCCTTAATCACCCTATTCAGGCTGACCGCCCACCACTCTCTACCACTCCCCTGGCCTGCCCCCTTCTCTAGCCCCAGACTCTGCTTATTCCAGTGCCCTCCACCAGGGATGTGATCTTTTTCTGTCTTGCCTGAAAACCCTGCCCTTCCTTTAAGGCCCAAAGCAAGTTCCAGCCCTTTTATGACACCCCTCTGCCTCCCCTTGCCTCATCCTTCACCAGGGCAGTGTTGAAAATTTAGTGGTTTTCCAATCCCATTGTATGCACCTGTTTTGTATCCTGCCCCTGGGTTCCCCTCAGGCCTAGTTGTCCGACTGCATGATCATCCCCCTTCTCCACTGGCTCAGACAATACGAGATTCCCCCACCAGCCTCAAACTCTCAGGCTAAGGAGACCGGAGGGCAGAGTGGAAACACTTTGTTGTTTTACTATGCCTGCCACCTAGTTTGGAGGAATATTAATGGCTAAGGTCCTAGAAGGGAGGTAGTGTCTCAGTGGGTAAGGCCACCATACAGTAGAGTTGGTGAAATCTGGGTTCGGATTCTCACTCAGACATTGCTTAGCCAATGACCTTGAGCAAGTCACTTTCAGTTTCCTCCTCTTCACATGGGGATGATAGTGAGGAAATGCTGTGTATAAAAGTATGGCTGGAGTTCACCATTGGCAGAAGAAGCCAGTGGCCGGGCAAGAGATGGCGGCCCGGCTGTGGCGGAGCCTGCACCCTTTCCCTTTGGCCTGGCTTTCCTCTAACATCTTTTCAAAAGTCATCATCTTAACAACAGTCATGCCAATATATAACCTTAATAAATTCTTGTAAAAAAAAATCATTTGGGGGGGAATGTGCTCAGTCAGCTTCATTTCGAAGCCATATTTTTCTAAGCCCAGTGCATATTCAGTACCCACATAAGGTTCCTTTAATTCTACCTCATGTTTCAGAAGAAATTCAAAGGCCCAGAGTGGCTTAGAAAGCAGGGCTGCAGGGCTAAGGTGGGAAGTGTGGTCTCCTACCTCCTGTGCCTTCTGCTCGATCCCCTGAGCCCTCCTGGTTCCCCAGCGCAGGTGTCCTGCTCAGTCACATCCTGCTCTTGCTGCAGGAGGTGGCCAAGTGCTGCTGGGGCAGTCCAGCAGAAGGCTGAGGAAACATGAGGTACAGAAACCAGGCCCAATTAATAGATTATTACAGGACCCTGTAATTATCCTGAAAGGGGGGCTCTTTACAAAGGAATCACAATTAGAAAACAGCCCATTAAACTGAGACACATCCACGCAGGGGTGCCGCTGGGGGATCTCCATCTCAATCCCAACAGTGGGCAGCTGCATGGAAACATCTGTGGCCGTGGGGTACCGAGGCTCTGAGAGCAGATACTGATTGACTGTCATCTGATTACTGTGTTCATTCATTCAACCTACATATAATTAATTGGGTCCATGGAGCTGCAAGAGTAAGCCAAAGTAAGTGGGAACCCTTAAGAAGCTGGTATCAAAATCAAAATTCTCTCTCTCTTTCATACGCAATCTCACATAATGACACACATACATTTATAAGCAAACCCCGGGGGCATAAGAAAAAAGAGAAAATGGGCACATACTCAATTTTCCCCATCCCTAACTTCCCAGGGGGAAAAAACTAACAGTACTGAAGGATTAAACGTATACAAGATAAAACTAATTAAACAGTATAATTAAAATTGGTGAATTTTATTGAATGCAAATGATACCTTAATCCCTGATTTTTTTAAAGAAGTATATATATACACAAAAATTAACTCAAAGTGGATCATAGACCCAAACGGAAGAACTAAACTATAAAATTCTTAGAAGAAGATAAAGGAGTAAATCTTCATAATCTTGGATTAGACAATGATTTCTTAGCTATGACAACCAAAATATGAGTATCAAAAGAGAAAATCAATGAGCTGGACTTTATAAAATTTAAAATCTTTTGTGCTTTGAAGGACACAATCAAGAAAGTAAAATGACAACCTACAAATTGGGAGAAAATATTTTGCAAATCTATATATATGATATACGATTTAGAACTCTTACAACTCAATTAAAAATGAGCAAAAGACTCGAATAGACATCTCTCTGAAGGTGTACGAATGACCTATAAGCATTCATAAAAAGATGTTCAACATTATTGGTTGGTACAGAAATATAAATCAGCACTACAATGGGATACCATTTCATACTACCAGAATGGCTATACTCAAAGAGACAGACAATAATTCGTAAGGATGTGAAGAAACTGGAACCCTCACACATCGCTCGAGGGACTGAAAAATCACAGCCATTTTGCAAACAATTTGGCTGTTCCTCATAGTGTTAAAAATACAGTTACCATATGACCCAGCAATTTCACTTCTAAGTATACACCCAAGAGAAATGAAAAGATATGTCCACACAAAAACTCATATATGAATTTTCATAGCAGCATTATTCATAATATCAAAGTGGAAACAACCCAAATGTCCATCGACAGATGAATGGATAAACAAAATATGGAAGATCCAAAAGATGGGCTATTATTCATCAATACAAAGAAATGAAGTACTAATCCATGATATCACATGGATGGGCCTCAAAAATGCTATGCTAAGTGAAAGAAGCAAGTCATGAAAGACCACACATTGTATGATTCCATTTATATGAATGTCCAGAATAAGAAAATCATAGAAATAGAAAGCAGATTAGTTACTTAGACCTGGAGGACTAGAGGGGAGATGGGGTGACTGCTAATGGGTACAGAATTTCTTTTTGGGGTGATGATAATATTCTAAAATTGATTTTGGCAATGGTTGCAGAACTCTGTGAATATACTAAAAACCACTGAATTGTATACTTTAAACAGATGAAATTTATGGTATGTAAATTATATCAACACAACCTTTTTTTAAGCACACATTTTTCAAAATCCATAGAATTGAACACCTAATAAAAGGGTGCACTTTACTGTATACAAATTATACCTCAATTTAAAAACAATTTAACACACACAAAAGTCTATAAATGAGCTCTAGAAGTTTTAAAACATTAATTATAGTTCCATAATTATGATTCCATTAGTATAAATACGGTAAAGTTTTCACCAAGAAAAGGAAAGCAAAGAGAAGCTACAAGAACTTTGGTTCAAATTTCATTTCTTGCCTGTCTCTGCCAACAGAATGTCAGTCTACATTTTTTGTGTGCCTAGAACAGTACCCAGCTCACAGCAAATGCTCGACAAACATATGTGAACGAAAAGGAGGATGGAAAGGACCATGACATCTCAAATCCACCATCTCCTAGAGAAGCCCATTGGAGCCACTTCCAAACACTTTTTTTTTTAATTGTGGTAAAATACACAAAACATAAAATGTACCATCTTAACCATGTGTAAGTGTACAGTTCAGTAGTGTTAAATATATCCACATTGTTGTGCAAGCCATCCCCAGAACTCTTTCATCTTGCAAGATTGCAACTTCATACACACTAAATAACAATACCCCATTGCCCGCCTCCCAGCCCCTGGCAATCATCGTTCTACCTTGTGTCTCTATGAATTTGACTTCTCTAGATCCATCACATAGTGGAATTATAAAGTATTTGTCTTACTGTGCCTGGCTTACTTCACTCAGCACCATGTCTTCAAGGTTCAATTACACTGCAGCAAATATCAGAATTTCCTTCCTTTCTAAGGCCGAATACCATTCCACTGCATGGATATACCACATTTTGCTTATCCTTTCATCCGTCAATAGACATTTGGGTTGCTTCCATCTTTTGGCTACTGTGAATAATGCTGCTATGAATATGAGTGTACAAATAACTCTGAGAGCCTGCTTTCACTTTTTTTGGGTACATACCCAG
Source organism: Camelus dromedarius (assembly GCF_036321535.1). NCBI lineage: Eukaryota > Metazoa > Chordata > Mammalia > Artiodactyla > Camelidae > Camelus > Camelus dromedarius. The sequence goes on along the minus strand of NC_087443.1, from coordinate 31,949,853 downwards.
AAGTGGAATTGCTGGATCATATGATTAATTCTATTTTTAACTTTTTGAGGAACCACTATACTGTTTTCTACACCATTTGCACCATTTTAAATTCCCACCAATACTGCACAACACTGTCAAGCACTTTTATGCCTCTCTACTTCTCAGTGCAGGTCCAAATGACCCCAGTCAAGCCCCACTGCACCCACACCTACAAGGTGGTAAGTGGTGAACGGCTGGCTGAGGGCGATGGATTAGCAGACTCCTGTCTGTTCTAGGAATTCGGAGCCAGAGTGAGGACAGCTTCCCAGAGGAGGAAGAATGAGAGTTCAGCCCTGAGGATGTGAGGGCAGCTCTTCTCACTCTCTCCCTTGGGCCTCCCTCGACCTCATTCCCATTCCTTTGGAGGGGAGTGGGGAATCAAGGGCTTGGGACAGAGTCGGAGAGCTGATTCGGGCTGGCTCGTCTCAGAAGACAGGAGAGGAGCCTGAGCCCCCAGGAGAGAAGGGCTGAGGTTGGAGAACCTGTCTCAGTGGCCCCCAACCCATTCTGAGCCTCCAAAAATTTTGACTTTCGCTATCATTGATGGAGTGAAGATATGAAAAACCTGTGACTTCAGCAACAATGTTAAGTGAATTCGTGTTTTATTCACCCAAACTGCACCTACAGACATTTAAAAAAGCAGCAGGAGACATAGGGGCCAGACATGCTGTGGACATTAGTCTACGGACAACCCGGGCTGGTCCTCACTGGAAACTGCCAGCCCCTGATGATAACTTCAAACCCTCTTTTAAGTCCCCCAGAAGTCAGCAGCAGGCAGAATGGAAACTGCCCACTCCACCATGGGGCTACAGGAAGGGCAGGCCTAGGGCTCATGTTTATAGAATGCTTTACATCTTCAACTCACTTAACGTATCACCAGTCCTATGAAGTAGGTACTATTATTATTATTATTTTAACTGAAGTATAGTCAGTTTACAATGTTGTTAATTTCTGGTGCCCAGCATAGTAATTCATTTATATACGCCTTTTCATATTCTTTTTCATTACAGGCTCTTACAAGATATTGAATATAGTTCCCTGTGCTCTACAGTAGGACCTTATTGTTTATCTGTTTTATATATAGTAAGGTACTATTATCATTAGTCCCATTTTTCAGATGAGGAAACGGGATTATGGGGCAATGGAAAGAGTTTGAACTGGGAGAGGGGAGCCCTGCAGTCTAGCATGATTTTGCCATTGACCTTGTTTCTTTATCTTTGAACTGAGATGGTGGGACTGGATAACCTCAAGAATGATTCTTGGAGGCAGAGCTCAGCTGCCAGCAGCTGTCTCCGCTGCTTTTCCCAGCCCCACCCCGTCACTGCTCCCCAGGTTCAAGCTTGGGGCGGGGTGGGGTGAGGGTGGGGGCCGGAGAAATAACAGAGCCACCTTGCAGGTTGCTGGGCAAATGCTTGACTGCTTTCTGGAGCAAGTTCAAGTCTGGAAGGAGAAGGTTAAGAAGAAATTTCCACAGCCCTTCCCCCAGCCAGGGATTTTCCACTCTGCCTGGGCAGACACGCCTCTCAGTTTCCCCAGAGTGAGCACCGGGCAATCCATAGGTGTTAATGAACGTCTCAGCTGAGTGCTAGGAAGACTGTAAGACCTGGTTCTGCTTCCTGCCCTGGGAAAAGGGGCAAGTTTGTTGGGAAGGCACGACTGCCCCAGAAAGATGAAGAGGTGGGCTGGGAACCAGGATGGTGTACAATGAAGTATTCAGTCTAGAGGCACCCCAGAGAGAGACCAGTGGGGACAGGAACCACCAGGGGAAGTTTTCTAAAACGGGGGATGGGAGCTGAAGGGCCAGAAATGGGAGGAGGTTTGCATGGGCAGAGAGAGAATAGAACAGATGAGAAGGGGAATAATGTGGACCAGCTTTGCAGAAGTTGCTGTGAACACAGGGACAGTCTAGTGGCCAGGAGAAAGTACAATGTAAGAAGTGGAAAATTTGATGAAGCAGATTGTGCAATAAAGAAGACGGACGGCTTTGCTATGGCCTTTGCACAAGCTGTTCCCTCGGCCGGAAACACGCTTCTCTCAGAGCGTCACCTGGTTGGCTCCACATCAGCGGGGTTTAGCTCAAATGTACCCTCAAATGCTCCACAGGGAAGCCTTCCCTGGCCACTCCTGCTACAGCAGCCTTGAGCCCATTTCTTGCACATCTTTGTGTTTCATTTTCTCCCCAGCACTCATCACCACCTGCACTTATCTTGTTTCTTTTAGTGGCTGCTTCATGGAATTCCACAAGAGCAGAGGCAGTGATGGGGCTAGTTCTACACTCCCCAGAGCCTGGCACAGAGCAGGCCCTCAGTAAATATTGTTGCGTTTAACTGAATTGCACTTGGAGTGTTATGATAAAAGGAGGCCTATGATAATGTTGCTTTTTTCCTGAGCACTACGATATGCCAGGCAGGGTGCTAAGTGCTTTACAAACATTATTTCATTTATTCCTCTGAACAACTCTTATGAGGGAAGTGCTACTATTATCTCTGTCTTTGGGGTTCTTTCTTATTTTATTTTTTTCCTTTAAAAAATTGTTTCTTCTTTTTTTTTCTTTTTAAAATTATCTCTGTTTTAGAGGAAACTGAGGTCCAGAGAGGTTGGTTAAGTTGCTCAAGGACACACAGAGCCAGGATTTGAACACACACATTTATCCTCTAAATTAGCACTGTCTGATAGAAACATGAGCCACATAAGTGACTGAAATTTTTCTAATAGCTACATTTAAAAACTCAGGTGATGTTAATTTCAATGATATCTTAAATATTTAATTTAATATTTAATATTAAAATTTTAAATCTGATACATTAAAAATTATTTCAATACATAATCAATATAAAAACATGAATGACATATTTTAAAATTTTATTTTACTAAGTCTTAAAAATTTGGTGCCTCGTTTACACTTAAAATACTTGCTAAATTTTTGTCAGAAAATGATCCATGCTTAGATTTCATAAAATCTGCAGTTTAAAAGGTAGATCTGCCGGAGCGGGGTGGTCAGATGGGGGCCCTGGCTATTCAAGTTGTTCTACACATACTTCGATGTTTCTGATAACTGCATTGAGTATCAGTTTTAAAGCTTAAATGTAAATCGATTAAAGTTAAATAAAATGGTAACTCAGTTCCTCAGCTGCACTAGTCACACTTCAAGTGCCCAAGAGCCACATGTGGCTGGTGGCCACTGTACTGGGTGGGAGAGACCCAGGGGAGGGATATGGAGCAGAAGGGACCAGCTGTGGGAGGGAAAGGGGGTCAGCTGAAGTGGCAGGCCTGGGCCCACCTAAAAATGAGATGGAGTGACCAGCCGTGACTTCCACCAAGCTGCAGAGGTTGGCTCACTCACAAGGGCTGGGCCTCCAGTGAGTTTTCTGTAGGCCTGGGCTTCTTCCCACCACGGAGGTGATAGCCCTCAGACCCCTTGGCTGAGCACATGGTCAGCCTCCTCTCAGCGCTTCTATCCCCTTCAACCCCAGGGGATCCTGGGGCGGGTGTGGGACTAGACCTGAGCAGGCTGAGGCTGATGGGGCAGAATGATCACCCCCTTTGCCCCCCGACCTATGGTCCACTGGAGAGGGGTGGTAAGGTGAGGGCCCTGGCTATACAACTCTGGAGTCAAGTACACCTGGGTTCCAAGCCCAGCTGGGCCAGTTCGTTGCAGTGTGAACTCAGACAAGTCAAGTCTGTGCTCTGAACTTCAGCTTCCTTATCCAGAAACTGAAGACCAGTAATGAAATGCTGTGAGATTCGGGTGACGCCTACAGAGTGCCCAGCTCAGAGTAAATGACCAATTAACATAACTAGTCTTCCTAGATAATGTCCTTTTCCTGTCAAAAATAGGAAAGTAAGACTAGATCATGTTTGTGATCACTGGAAAGGAGATGTCCCAAGTGAGCTGTAGAGGGAGTGAGTTAATCTGGGTGGATGAGGGTTCCCTCCACAGGGAACCCCACTTCCCCTGCATGACACAGCCCTGGTTAACCATCCGGAGTGGGGAGGAGGATACGCCACTCCCACAGGCCCTGGGTGCTTGAGCGTGAGTGGTGGGGTAAGAATGGCCAAGAGCCACCTTCCAGAAATGGGGAGTGTGAGTCAAACTGAATCAGGAACAGATGAAGTCACCCTGGGTCCCTGGAGTTACTCAGAGTGACACTGGTACATGCCCGGCAGGACTGATGGATGAACTGAGCTCCAAGAAAGCAGGTGGGGCTGGAAACTACCCAAGACAAGGAAACTGGTGGAGCGGAAACTCTAGGCACTGCCTCAGGGTGGCAGGAAGAGGGGCTCCGTCTGGGTATTTTGGAGGGCGAGGCAGCTGCAACTCCCTCTCCCAGTCAGAACTCCGCTTGAGCAAAGAATACCCGCCTCAGGCCCCAGCTCTCCCCACTGCACTTTCCCAGCCCCCAAACCTTTGCTCTGCTGGCTTCTCCCAAGTGCAGGAGCTGAGAGAGCCCTGAGCCGACCTCTGTCCTCTGCCCGCCAAAGGTCTCTTGCTCTTGTCACCTTATTCTGCTAACATTTTCCGCATTTTCTCCCTTGTCTGCCACCCCCTACTGGAATCGGTGCTTTTAGCGTTAGGACAAGTCTATCTTGGTGGAGGCTTAGTAGATACTTGCTGGGACGTTAGACTCAAGAACTGGGTGGGTTTTCTTCGCATTTCTAACACTCGTTATGTGGCTGGGGGTCAGCCTCTCTGAGCCTTGTTTCCACATCTTTAAAGTGGGAAACGAAATCCCTACAATGCCTGGGAGAACCAGATCAGAAAGCAGGGAGGATGAAGCATCCAGCTGGTTCTAGGACGTTTCTGATGGATAACACTTCAGACACAGTTTGTGAGCAGGTCAACTTGCAGAAGAGGAAACTGAGGCACAAGGAAGCCATGAAGAAAGGCTGCCCAAGGAGAAGAGTTGAGCTCTCCCTGCTCCCCACCCCCAGCCCCTAAGGCCCTGGTTTATCCTTCCAGGACCTCTGGTTAGATCACTCTCATTCCATTTCCCTGGGAGTTTCAGTCCAGAGGTCCTGCAGTGTGCCAGCCTGTCCCTGCCTTGGGAGATGGCCTTGCCCCACTCAGCTTCCTGTATGGGATGGGGTCTGGTTCATGGGGGTAGGGAGGGTGCAGGAGACAGCAGAGCTGGCTGCCTCTGGTGCTGGGTGCTGGGGTCACAGAGCGTGTGTGTGTGTGTATGTTCATCACTCCAAAAATATTCACTGGATCCTCACTACACCCCAAGAGGGAGGCAGTCCAGCCTAGTGGGGAGATGCTGGAGTCAAACTGGACTCATATTAAATGACATAACACTCTTGGCCCTTCCGAAGTCCCAGTCTCCAACCTGAAAAAGAGGGCTGTGAGGACGGTGCGTATATAGCACTTAGCCCAGGGCCCAGCTCACCATCAACACTCAATAAATAGCAAGTGGTTTTTTTTGTTGGTTTGTTTGCTTCTCAGATTGTCAGCCCTGTAAGGACACAAGGGACACTTGTTTTGGCCACTGCTTATCCACAGCCCTCACACTTGGTAGGTGCTCAGTTGGATGAAGGAATAAGTGGAAGAAAGGAGGAAGGAAGAGAAGGACGGAGGAAGAAAAGGAAAAGGGGAGGAAGAAAAGGAAAAGGAGAGGAAGGAGCAGCTCTGATTTGGTACCTCTCAGCTTCTGTGCCCACCTCATCCTCCCTCTCTCACTTGGGGGCCACCTTCAAGGCTCCTCTCACTGTGTGCTGAATGGTGACCTGGAAGGAGAGCTGATCTGAGAATGGGACAGCTGAGTCTAAATCACCACTTGACTGAACTTAGCCTCCTCAACATTCTCCTCTATGAAAAGATAATGACTGTACCAACTACCCTCTGAATTCAGTAGGGAGGTCCAAGAGATGTGTATGAATACACTGAATATATTTGTAAGCTAAAGAGTGTTAGGGATTATCTTGGTAGAATGATAGGCAGTGTAGGCTCTGGGACTAGATTTCCTACATTCAAATTCCTGCACCACTGCGTGCAGACCTTGGGCAAGATCCTTAACCTCTCTGGACCTCGGCTTCCTTATCCATAAAACAAGGATAATAACAGCACTCGCCTCACAGAGTTGTGAGATTTAAGTGAGATAATGTATGAGAAGCTCTTGAATCAGTGGAGAGTGCACAGTAGGCCCTCAAAAAAATAGGGGCCACGATAACAAAGCCTGCCCTCAGGAAGGATTCTGTGAACTACTTCTCACTGAAGTGTGAATGGGTGATAAGACCTACTATGCCCCCTCTGCTCAGAGGAATTGGAATCTTAACAGGGATTAAAGGAGTGAAACCCCCTCTAAGGATGGAATTTTTTAAAGTAGAGGAAGTAAACAGAGGGTAGAGAAGGGCCTTTCTAGGGTCCCTCAAAATCACAGTTGCTGCCTGCTGCACAAATCCTGCTGGGTCCAAGAGGGGTACCCCACACAGGAGAAGGGAGAACACAGTCCCAGTCCCGGAGGAACCTCCTCTCTGCTTGGAGAAACAGGGAACAACTAGACCCTAGGACAGTGCATAACTATGGCTAAACATGGAGGGCCATCTGCAGCATGGCGGGCAACAGCTGGGGTCCAGCTATGAGAACAGGAACTAAGGCCAGAGGTGGGGATGGGCACCAGATGTGATGAGGACTGACCTGTGACCAATGAGGAAGGGGTGGCTCCCTCCTGGAGTGGAGGCCCCATCCTCCACCTCTGTTTTCTCTACTAGGAACTTAGTACCAGGCTGGCACCCATAGCAGAGGGTGTAGAGGTGTTCAGGACAGGGGGTCTGGAGTCAGACTGCCAGGGCTCAATCCAGGCTCTACTTCTTTTCAGTTGTGTGACCTTGTGACCTCAGTGTGCAGGACACAGGGAGAGGGAGCTGCTGGCACCCATTCCCCATCTCTTCCCATCCTTCTTTGAAGAAACATTCCTCCCTCCTTCCTTTTCAGCCCATTGGAACAGGTGGGGCTACATGCATGGGGCCTGTGACCACACCCACCAGTCAGCACAGAACCTTCCTGGACAGTGCCTTTTATCAGTGGTCCCACAACTCCTAATTGTCTAATTAGAGTAAATCCTGGAACTTGGGTCGCAATTACCAAGAAGAGACCCTCGTTTCTACTGAAATAGAATTGGGGGTGATATGAACCTGAGGCTGCAGATGACCCTTCATAGCAGAGTGGAAAGATTCAGTCTTTATGTTTTTGAGTTTCCAGGTCAACCCATGCCTGGATTGTTCAGTTTCCTGAGCCAGTAAATTCCTCTCTTAGCATAAACCAGTTTGAGTCAGGGTTTTTTGTCATTAACATCAGAAAGAGTCTGAAATTCACATGGTGAACTTTTTTAACCTCTCTATAAATTTCAGTTTCCTCATCTGCAAAAAGGGGATGACAATAATAGCATTTTTCAGGAGAAAGGAAGGGTTGTTCTGGGATAATTAAAAGAGTTGATGAGGGTCCAACACTTAACATAGAGCCTGACATGACCTATGTTAGGCATTCAAAAAACGTCAACTTTTAGGTGCTCTGTGTTTGTTAACAATTCTGGCCCTAGGAGATGAACTACAAAGGTATCTGGGAAAAAGCCTATACCTGTAACTCTGAGGGGTCCCAGGAAACTCTGGGCGTGAGGTGGTGGGGGGCACTCCACTCTGCAGGGAGGACTGCTTTATCCATCCAGATCACAGGTGGCACAAAGAAAGCTCAGGTGGGTGTCATGATTCTTTTTCCCAGTCTTCACAATCTAATCAAGCCCATTTTGCAGATGAAGAATGTGAGGCTCAGAGATTAGGTCCAATCTAATCTATATCCAGCCCCCAAACTGACGGCTCAGCCCCTGCCTTGGAGCACATCAGTGCTGTACCACCGTGCGGCAGCTCCTTGCCAGGTCTCAGTCCCAGTTACTAGGCTAAATAAAATGGGTCTGTTATTGTTAAACCAGGGCTTCCACTAGTAATGCTAGGCAAGTTTGAAAGGGTAAAAAGGAGTTAGAAACACTCTTCCTCCTTCCCTGAGGGTGGCTCTATCTTGGACCTGCTGTCTCCTGCACAGAGAACTTTCTTGGTTTCCCCTTTCTCGTGTAGTTAAGGTGCTGTCACCAGTTAGCGGCGGTTTACCCCCCAGAGGGAGTCTGACGCAGTTTTGCTAAAGGAAACCACGCAAGCCTCACAGCTTGGCACGACCCTTCCTTCCGGGCAGGCCAGGATGCCTGGGGAGTAGGGGTGGGAACAGCACCTCCCACTTCCCTCCAGATAACCGCCAAGCCGGCCAGATCATTCTCACGTCTGGGAATTGAGCTCACGTTGGGCTTTTCCCATCTAGCCTCCTTAAGCCTCAGTTTCCTCATCTGTAAAATGGTACCCGCCTATTTCAGGGTGATTTTGAGGGCATTATGGGTGGTGGGGGGAACTCCTAGGCTGTTCAGCACAAGGATCAGCACAAAATCATGGGTGTTCAATCCCTCCTCCCAAACAGAGAGGAAGGCACCTGTGTGCTGGAGAGGGCAGAGCGAGGATTCGAACTGGGTCTTATGTGACTCCAAGCTCAAACGTCTACCTTCAGGAACTTCACCCTCTTTTGCTAGTGGGATCCTCCCCACCCACTTCCCTAATACTTTTCCTCCTCAGCCTCCTTCCCAGCCTTACAGTGTCTTCTCCTCTGCCTGGCAGCCCTCGGGCACCTCCCAACTACAGCCCCACGGAGCCAGACCTCCCCCACCTGAATTGTTGGAAAGAAAAACTGTTTTCTTCTGGGTCCTTTGAGTCCATTCACCCAGCTCTGCATTGATTCATCCTTGCCTGAGGAAACGTCCTGTGTGATGCTCCCCTACCTCCACCCCCACCCACCAGTAACTCTAGGACACAGCTCCACTGTAGCCAGTATGGCCGTGAGAAGTGGGATCACATGCCCATGGGTCTCCCTGTGGGATGGGAAGCGAGATGCATCACCCCCTCTAAATCTCCTTACAGGGGTCTCTCCCTGTCTGCCTCGGGCTGGTGCCTTCTGATGGTGGAGGCGGGCCCTCGACCTCAATGGCCAATGAAGAAGCTCATAGGGGTACTTTTGGTTGTCAAGGCAACAGGAAGCTGTATTTCATGTCCCCACCTCCATCCTTCCAAGGACCAGACAGGTCACACTCTGTGGGCCCTAGTTCCACCTCAGGATAGAGTGGGAATCAAAGCTGGGGGACAACTATGACCCAAAACCCTTCACAAATGCTAACAGCATAGATGAGCCAGTGTGTACAACATCGATAGAAGACTGCCTGAAGGAGGGGCACTACGAATAGGGTTCTGTTAAAAGGGACAGTGAAACCCAATTTACTATATTGGAGTGGAGGTAGCACCACAGGGGCAGGGCACGTTGCTGGGCAAATTCAGGTGGGAATGAGTTGGGTAGGTGCTTAGCAAGTAGATTAGGGCTTCCAAGCCAAGACTCACCCAGGGCAGGGATGGGAGCCAAGATGAGCAGGTGCAGCTGAATTGTAGGTATCACAGTGCTTTAGTTCTAGGCAGGAAGAGAGAACCAAGGGTCACCAAGGCCATTCCCTTGCCTCCAGGCAGCTTGCACTCTGTTGTAGGTATAGTCATGTCCGGTCTTGGGCATTCATTAACCTCATACTCTTCCCAGGAAAGAGGAAGGTGACCAAGTTCATTGTCCCCATTTCACAGATAAGAAAACTGATACCTGCCTGGTAAAGTACTCACCCTTGGGCCCTGGGGCCTGGCATTGGGCCCAAGCAGGGCTCTCCAGCCCTTTAACTCCTTGGTGTGTGGCTGGTCCAAGGAAGCCCCATGCCACAGCTCTGACATTGTCCACCCTTACTGATGATACAGGGATGCTGGGGCCAACTGAACCCCATGTTTAACGAGGCAGGTGAGCCAGAACAGGGAACCCTGCCCCTGCCTCTGGTGGCTCTGGACCGGCAGCAGGTAGAGGCAGCAAGACTCCCTCCTTGGTCACTCTGAGAATGAGTCCAGTATTCCTCCATGGTCCTGGCCTCACAAGGCCCACAGTCTAATGGGGAGACAGACCTGCCATAACTGCCGAGTGTGATAATTGCTCAGGGACAACATGGACAAAGCACAGTGGCATCACAAGAGAAAGGGTGCCTGAGTCTGCCCAGGGAAGCTGGAGAGACCTCACAGAGGAGGCAGCCTTTCAGAGGCCACAAGACACATAGGCCTTTGCCCGGCAGACAAGCAAGAGGAGGGTGCAAAGGGAATAATGTCTGCAAAGACCTGGTGCCCTGGGGAAAACGCAAGTCAGGGCAGGACTGTGGTGGAACCTGGGCTGTGGAGCGAATGCCCAGGACAGGACTGCGTGCCCCACAGTTGGGTGCTTTCTTTCCCCTTCTGAACCAGCCAGTACCCACATTTGCTTTTCTCCAAATGATGGATTCATAGAACCCTCAGAACCACTTCTGAGGATCCCACTTTGAGAAGGGCTGGGTTAGAAATTAACCACGGTCAACTATGGCTACATGCCAACCACATGGATGGATAACACTGGTGTTGTGTTGAGAGAAAGAGGCCAGGCACCAGAGTCATTCTATAAGACCCAGTTATATCAAGTTCAAAGATACTGACAGGATACCTCTAGTGTGGAAGGTCTTAATCCTCTGGGGGACAGTAATAATATCGTGTTTCTTGATCTGAGTATTGGTTTCACAAATGTGTTCTCTTTGTAAAAATTCATCCAGCTCTATACTTAAGCTTTGTGCATTTTTCTGTATGTAGCTTCTACTTAAATTAAAAAAAAAAAAGTTAACTGCTTTCCGTAAACATCAGTGTAAATGTAGACACTAAAATTTTGTGATCACATAATCGGCTGTAAGCCAAACATCCAGATGATGCAGAATATGTTTATATTGATTTTTTAGATTATTCCAAAATGAAAACAAATATTTTAAAGTCTCATGGAGACTTCTCAGACTCCAGAGAGCCTGTCTACAGACTCCAGGGTTTGAGAGGAGGGGAGGCATTACAATGCTCAGTCCTGGGCCTGGGGGATGGAGGGTAAACTGTACTGTACATCGGCCTGGAGCCTCTTCCCAGGGGGGGGACACAGGGAGACGATGCCCTCATTCAATAGATCGCCTGTTCCTGGGAGGCTGAGGACCCCCAGGATGAGGGAACTAGTTCCCGCAAACCCCCTGAGACTCAGACCCAGCCCCATCATAGCAGGGATGGCCACTAGAGGTGGGTCTCCCTGGCCGGGCTGGGAGCTTCTGAAGGGCAGGGGCCTCTTTCACTCACTCTATGTCCCTGATGCCTAGAGAGGGGCCTAAACAACCCAGCTCTGGGTGGAACAGACTGTTCCAGAACCCAGAGAGGGCTGCATCTGTGGGCAGGCGGCTCAATAGCCTCTCAACAGGTGTCCTCTCCCGTCCTCTGGGACATCCCTTCTTAGCCCACCCCTGACTCAGCCACTCTTGCCCACTCTTAACAACCAGCCTCCTCTCCCCACTTTGCTGTCTCCTTTCAGCCAGCATTTCTCAAACCACCTGTATGATCTCTGCCCTAACCTTGTGCTACCTGGAGTCTTATTTACTCAATAGTTTTCTTTAAAACAGTAAGTTGTCATTCCTATTGTTTTGACTTGTCCTTGTTCTAAGCAATAATATTTGTGAAATCCTGGATTTGATGTGCTAGTTTTATTTTTTTTCTAACATACATTAAATTTTAATTTAAAATACTTGTTCTCATATCACCTAAAATTACCTTGTGGACCACCACAGGGGAAATGATTTTATACAATGGTTCAGCCAGGATGGATGGTTATTAGTTATGAATACTAATCATAGCCTCAGGTTAATAGCAAGCTGTATGCCTCTTCCATGCATTTACATTCACATCTCATTCAATCCTCTTAATTCCTGCACCGTGGACATCATTGGCCCCATTTTACAGATGAGGAAACTGAAGCTCTAAGACTAGTAGTGACTTGCTTAGGGTCACACAGACAGTTAGAACTTTTGGTCCTGATTCAAGGCTCTGATGGTTCACGACCAAGGAGAAGACAGGGGAGCAAGAGGCATCCTGTCTCCAACCAGACCCACAAGAGCCACGGGATGGAAACTCATGGCATAGACAGTTTGGATCAGACATGAGGAAGGACTTCCTGGTTAGAAATGTTTAGATGCAAGAATGACTGACCGAGGAAGGGCGGGGAATGCCCAGCTTCCCAAGTCCTCAAAACAAGATAAAGCCTTGCCCAGCTGAGATCATGCCAGTGCAGCCTGGAGGCAGGAGAACGGACTGAGTGACATCTCGGGCCTCATCCAACCATTGGGTGCAGCCTGCCATCAGGGTGGCCATCCTTGCCGTTTCTCCAAAGCATCTATCATACAAGGAAAGGTATGTGGAGGCTCCAACTTAAAGGAACTGGGAACACCCTGTGTTGGCCCCCAGTCCTGGGAGGGAGTGTTGGCAACCGCAGGTCAAGGTGGCAGGGTGTTCGCTCACCCTCTTCCCTTTCCACGGCTCTGCCAGCTCCCGGAGCATGTCTCCAAGGCTGGGAGCCCAAGGCCTGGCTGCCCTCAGAATCGCTGGGCCTGCTTGGCAGCCTGGGCCAGGGAACCTGCATTTCTTCACTCCTCTCCAGGGGATCCTTTTCAAAACTCCCTGATCTGAAACAAAACAAACAAAAAAAACAAAACCTCCCTGACCCCAAAATTTAGACACATACTGACTTAAGGCGTTGCCTCTCCAGGGGACGAATTATATATATATATTTTTTGGAAAGTCAAAGTGTTTATCCCTCAAAACAAAAAGGGTATTATCTTCCTTTCTAATTAGACAAATAATATATGCCCAGTTGTTAAAAAAAAATCAAATATAGAAAAGTATAAAAGTGAAAGTAAAATTATCCAAATTTCTCTCATCTAGAAAATAGTGCTGTTAAACTTATGTTTATCAGGGGGTAAAGAGGGTGGGAAAGAATAAACTGGAAATTCAGAGTTTCCACCTCCTGGGGAGTGATAGAAATGTTAGCCATCTTGATTGTGGTGGTGGTTTCACTGTGTATACATCTATCAACATTCACCAAATTGTACATCTGAAATATGTGTAGTTTACCGTAGGGGAATCATACCACAATAAAGGTGTTAAACAAACAAACAAATAAATAAATAAAAAGAAAACAGTGCTGTTGACATTTTGGAGCACACCCTTCCACATTTTTTTCCCGTGGTACAATACACATAACATAAAACTCATCATTTTAACCATTTTTAAATGCACACGGATCATAATTTTATGAGGTCTCCTGAAGACAGGGCTAATAGTGCAACTTCAGACTCCTCCACGGCCAGTGGGGAAGGTGACTGGGGGCGAGGGCCCTTCCGACTTTGTTTAAATGGAAAGACAGAGGCAGCCAGCCAGTCACCGTGTGGGGTGGTAAGGTTGGTCTTGTTAAAATATAAAAGCCAAGAATAACTCCAGTGGGTGTACGGAGGAAAGCAGGTCTGTCTCCTGCTAGGGCCCCCTGAGGAGAACCAAGGGGCCTGCCTGGTTGTGCTGAACTTCTGCCAGAGGTCAGTCTAGACAAGGAGGGTGAATGTGTCTGTGATTATCTGGCGGGGGCCTCAGTCTCAGGTGTTTCTCTTTGGCCCGGGCCTTTGGGGTGATCAGGAGGCGCGAACTCTGGTGGACAAGGGGTGCTGGGACACAGCAGCGAGTCGGGCACACGATCACCGACCCTGGGGAGTAACAGGCCCTGGGCAGGAAGGCACCAGCTGGCAGAACAAGGAGCAGCGCCCACCCCCTCCCCCAGCACCACCAGGCCAAGGCTTCCTTCCTCCAACCCCTTGGAGGGCAGGGCACAGGGGGCGCCTCCAGCTCCCAAACAAGGATGTCAGAGGGTGGTTGGGAGGCTTTTAGTCAAGAAACCACAGACACTGATTTAGCAGATACCACGTGCTGGCTTCAGAAGATCCCTGAACTGGAGGAGCCAAACTAACTGGGCAGGGCCGCCCCCTTGCTCCCTCGTGCTACCTGTCCCAGCCCCAGATCAGGAGGGGTGGCTCTCTTGTTGGTCTCCCACCAAATCTACTGTGTGCCCTCACTCAGCCTGAGCACACCCTCATTTGTGTTTTGCCCTCTGTACAGCCCAGCTGAACAGGAAGATCCCTGAGGGCAACTACTGAGTCTTCAGGGGTCTTCATAGCTCCTCGTTTCTGCCCAGTCCAGTGCAGACGTTCAGGTGACATGCACATGGGGAGGCCCTCGGGAGGAGCCCTGGCATTAGGCACAGCTGGGATTCTGAAGGAAGCAGCTCTAACGCCCTCCCAGGGTGGTTTGGAAGGCATCCAGGAGGAGGTGAGGGACACACAGGGTCTTGGAGGTAGCACACAGCTCAGCTAATGGAGAGGGAGCCGGCGGAGGGGGCACTCTGATGCGAGGACCTGCTATGGGAGTGAGGGGTGGGGGCCGAGCCCCAGGAAGTCTCTCCTGTGGTGACTCCCAGGCTGAGACGCCCTGGCTTGCAGGCTCACACCTGTGTCCGCCAGGAGGCGAGGGTGAGATGCAGGGGCTCCAATTACAGTCATGACTTGGATGGTCTCAGGGTTGCCACCTCTTCCAAGAAGCTGACTTTTGAGGAATCTGCCTGGCCACGGAAGTCATGCTGTGTCTGCACTGGCCTCAGCTGTTGATTAAACCTCCATCTGCACCATGCACATCCCAGGAAGAACACTCTTCCTCCCAGCGTGTCCTCACTCCTGTCTCTCATGTTTATGGGCATCAGGTGGTTCAGAGAGGGATCCACACCCAGAGTGTACACCCAGTGAGGTCGGCCGAGAAAACAACAGCCGCCACCTTGCTGGCCCCGCGTTCTGGGAGCTGCAGGCTTGGGCCACCATCACCCCTGGGCGCGCCACTCCTCCTCCCGCCTTCATCAGCCCCCCACCCGAGTGCATCTCTTATGTCCCTGCTTCAGCCTTGTGCCTGCCCAAACTGTTGTTTATCAACACAGACCAGAACATTCCTCTGCCAGCAGAAACACACATGGCCACGGCGCTGCCATCCCACGCCCTGCCGTCAACAAACTCCCACGCGCTGTTTGCCGCTGTCAAAGCTGTGCTCACACACATCCTCACTGCCAACACAGCTGTTCCCCGCTGCTTGGAACCAGGCCCTCCATCCCGCACACGCGTTCCCTGTGGGTTCTTCTCACGTGGACTCATAGCCGGGGCTCACACTCATGGACCAGGCCAGCCAACAACACCCTCTGCCCTCTGACCTGGGCTGTCAATTCCCTTGCTACTGTGTGACCTTGGGTAATGATTTAACCTCTCTGAGCATCAGACACCTCATGTGTAGACTGGGGATAATAATTACCTTATAGGGCTTTTCCCATAGGCTCAGAGGGCTGGGCGAGAGAGCAGGCATCCAGTCAGTGCTCAATCACTGCAAGCTCTGGTGGTGGTGACGAGCTCTGTGTATCCTCTCTGGAGTCTAGCCGTTGGTTTTCCTTTCCCATGCCCAGATATTGGGCTCACCTCACATTCACACCTTCCTGGCTGTGTGACCTTGAGCGAGGCACAGCCCCTGTCCACTTCTCATGTCCTTGCTGGTGAAATAGGTTTAACAACCGCCAGCCAGACCCAGAGGCCTACGGTGAGGCGCGTTGGAGCAGGTTACCATTGTCCTTGGAAGCCTGTCCATCCTGGCCACAGCTGCAGGGCGCTGTGGAAGGAAGGGACTCGACGGGCCAACAGCCAAACCTTGGCATGCTTAGACACTTTCCACCTTCCCTCATCTCCTCATCCAATCCTCAAACCGGTGTCAGTGTTTCCACGTCAGCTCTGCTGTGGGGCTGCAGTGGCCCATCTCCACCACACCTGGGGGGCCTCGCTGAGCTGATCCCCTGCCCCTGTCCTCCCAACGGCGTTTCTAGCAGACAGAGCTGTTCTTCCTCGCAGGCCCGCCCTACGTGCTGAGCCCTCCTATTTACCCATCTCCTCCTGCTCTCTCTCCTCCCCCAGAGACTAAGTGTCCCTGGCCCTCTCCTCGTGTTCCCCTCCACCCTGTCATCTTCTCTAGGACCCTTTCTGTCTTGTCTCATCAACCCTGTCCTTCCTTCTTGGCCAGCTCTAGCCTCCTGCTCTAGACTTTACTATTCTGGGAAACAGAGAGGTGTGTGCAGAGGGATAGAAAACTAGTATGATTTGAGAACTGAGGGAAATCTAGGCTGAGCAGGTGGGTGTACATTACAGAGAAGAAGGTTCTGTGGTGGGTGGAGCATCACGTTGGGCCACTCTGTGAGCTGGACTTCTCCACACCCTATAGCAGCTTACCTTCCTTGTCCCGTGGTGGAAACAGGTAAAATTGCTGGAGGGAGGATCCTGGCCTCGCCCACGCTCAGAAGTGGTGGCTCCTCCCTTCTACTCCGAGTGACTTTCAAGCTGCAGCCACCACTGGGAGCCATCAGAGATCTGTAGGCTCAGGGGAACCATGGTAAACCGGCTGGCTGCCTCTGTCCTGTGGGTCACTGGGCAAGAGCACAAATAGAAATCCATCCACCACATGTCTAGATATTCAAAATTTATAAATAAAGCTAATAAGCTGTCAAATATAATGTTTTATTTTTCTACCTCCATTAATATACCTTCAGAATGACCTGGAAGATCAGGTTTGAATTTTGAATTCTCCAACACTACAGAATCCCTCCCCAGAACACGGGGACATGAGAGAGCTGGGTTAGTGGTGTGAACACACGTGCAATGCGGGCTCCAGGGCCGCTGGCTGACCTAGCATAAACATAAAATGTGTTTCAACCCAATCAGTATCACGTGCTTTTAATTTCCTCCCAGGCCAGTGTGGCCAAAAGATCTAGAAGGCAGTATGCACAGTCGTTAAGACCTTCATTCAAACCCCAGGACTGCCAAACTTGAGTACTTAATTTTGGAGGCTCAATTTCCTCATCTGTAAAATGGGACTCATGATACCTCCCTGATCAAGTTATTGTGATTATCAAAAGAGATAATCCTTGGGAAGCCCTTAGCATGGTCGTAGAAAATAACTGCTCAATAAGTTGTATGCCACTATTGCTATTCTCACTTCTCCACGCTTGGGCAAGGACAGCATCAGAGCCGGAAGTCATCTGCCCTATCTCTTCACTGCACACATGAGGAAACAGGTCACTCCACTAAGCAGAAGCAGATATGGAACTAGGTCTTCCAACTTTCCCACAGTCTTGGGTTTTTCCCTAGCTACACGTAAAAAATGGTGGCCCAACAATGTGAGTGTCTGAATGTCAGTGAACTGTACATTTTAAAAATGGTGAACACAAAAATGTTATGGTATGTTCATTTCACCACTGTGTTCGTTGTCTAGGGATGTCATAACAAATTACCACACACTGGGGGCCTGAACAACAGAAATGTATAGTCTCACAGTTCTGGAGGCTAGAAGTCCAGAATAAAGGTGTCAGTACGGTTGATTCCTTCTGAAGGCTGTGAGGCAGACTAGCCCATGTTTCTCCTAGCTTCTGATGGTCCGCCCACAATCTTGGCTTCTTTGGTTTGTGGAAGTATCACTCTAATCCCTGCCTTTATCTTCACATGATGGTCTCCCTGTGTGTATGTGGCTTGCTCTGTGCGTCCAAATTTCCCTTTTATAAGGACACCATTCAGATTGGATAGGGTCCACCCTATTGACCTCACCTTAACTAAAGACATCTGCAATGACCCTATTCCTGAATAAGGTTACATTCCAAGTTAGTGAGGGTTAAGATACATGAGCTTTGGGGGGGGGGCATATTTCATAACATAACAACCACAGAAAAAAACTGGCTATCTTGCGTGGGGGGAGGTGGGTATAGCTCAGTGGTAGAGCACATGCTCAGCAAGCATGAGGTCCTGGGTTCAATCCCCAGTACCTCCATTTAAAAAAAAAGGAAAAAAAAATTGTGGCTATTTCGTATTCAATATCAGTTTATAGGCAGGGGGAAAACAACTTCAGAGCTATGCTCATAGTAAGTCTTCAAAATGTGTTTCTTGACTTGTGTTAAATCTGGTGCCAATAATCTAAAAGGACTGGAATCTCCCAGTTTCCAAGACGCATCCTCTCCTGGCCATGAACTAAAAGGATCTGTAACGATCAGTACTGTTTCCAGACAAGTACTTAATAAACTCTTTAAAAATAATTAGTTCTCTTTGGTTAGCTCAACTCTGCAATCCTGGACACCATCTTGTTTCTACTATTTCCATTCTCGGAGACAGGGTGAAACCCAGCTAGAGCAGGTTGAATTCCATGGTGTCTTGTTTTCCATGTGAATAGCTTATTTTATTTAAATGTTTCCTTTACGTTTTTTGAGGGGAAACTCTTCAAATAGAGAAAAGTTGCAATTGTTAACCCTTGTGCTACATCTGCTGTATCTGTATCAAGTTTCTTTGGTGAACCACTTGAAAAGAAGCTGCAGGCATCATGATGTTTCACCTCCAAATATTTCAACATGAATTTCCTAGGAACAGATTGTTCTCCTGCACAATCACACTGGGATTCTCACATCTGAGAAAACCAACAATCGTTCCATAATACCGTCTCATATCCAGTCCATATTTAAAATCGAAGGCTGATTTTTCAAAAATTCTGAATCTAATGAATTCCAAGTCTGTGAGGCTTAGGGTCTTGACAATACGATCTGTGCAATGGGAAATTTTGAAGCTCTCGAAAATTAAGCTAACATCTAGAACTCTTCTGGCCACACACATTGATGTTTCTTTTCTTTGTTTTTTCCCACTAGCAAGCTAGCTCTAGGAATGCACAACTGCATGCTTGGGGTGGAGTGCTGCTGGAATTCCTTTTATTCTAAGACAATGTACCTGCAGGAAGACCTGTGTGGCCTGGGACCTGCTACAATTGTTTGGGACCTCCGGCAGGATTCACCAAAGGGAGCCAGGTGGGGAGGGAGGCTTGTCTTTGACTGGGGTGGAGACTCCCAGACTGAGCAATGTCCCCTCCGAAGTTGGCCAGGTGCCAGCCTGGTGTGGTTGCCAGCACTGCCGTCCTCACAGACACTTTCTGGGGAGTTCCAGATGGTGGCCCAGACAATCGAACCGTCCTGGCCTCAAAAGTCTGCCACAAATCAACACTGCAAGAAGGAAAGGAGGAAAGTTCTGCAGTGAACTTTCCTGAGTTTAGGGGGAATGGTGCTCTTTCTCTCCCTTCTCTGCAAATCCAGGGCTCAGGCTTAAGCCTCGGGCTTTAAAAACTGCTTCATAACTAGGGGCAGCATTAATTGGTAGAACTGTGCAAATAAGAGGGGGGACCCACAAGGATGGAGGGGGCAGGGGGACTAACTGGTCTGTGATTCAGGACAGCCTTCCTCCTCCAGCCCCCAGCCTTACTCGAGCTTGGCTGCAAGTTTCAGCCAATGTATTTCTGGTTGGGAAGGAAGCCAAGGGTCAGATAAAGTTCCAACATATTTTGCAGCAGGCCTGACACTTTGCCCAGTGCTCTAGGCCTGTGACAGCTGCCAGGATGGTGTGTTGGGAAAGCCAGGCCAGACAGAGCTGGTTTAAATGGGTTTGAGGGAGCAGGTATTTGACCAAGCAGACAGCTCAGCAACACCCAGCACGGTAACACCCTTGAACCAACGTGGCTGCCTGGGCCGCGTAAGGCCCCGCACGCCGTCCCCAGGAAGCCGCCAGCAGCTACCATGTTAATTCCCCTGCATCTCAGGGACCAAGATCTGTACTCCCATCTTTAGTAAAACAAGTAAACGCTTAAGCCATTGAGCACCTGACATTCATTATCTAATTTAATCCTCACGACAGCTCGGTGGAGCAGGTAGTGTTATTGCCCCAGCCGTACAGATAATAACTAACACATACAGATAACAGATACACTTACATGTATGAGACTCCCTTCTAAACACCTGCCAGGCATTACCTAACTTACTAGGGAAACTGAGGCACAGAGGGGCAAAGCCAGCTGTCCAGGGCCAGAAGGCTGGTAGGCGTGGACCTGAAGCCCCTGGAAACCAGGTGACTCCAGATGGAGGGTCCACCCCTGAGCTACCCCAGGGTTTTCCAGCTGGGGAATCTGTTCTGAGACACGCAAGGGAAGACAGACCGGGGTGAGATGGGAAACAAAATGAAGGCAAAGGTTTGCAGTCTTCCGTTTCCTGACGAACATAATGAGAGGCCCCCGTGGGAAGAGATGCTCAGACATCTGACCCTGAGCCCTGGGCCGCTTTTCCTTCCTCTCCCCTGGCCCAGTTGGTCTGACTGTGTTGTTCCAGGCCTCAAGGGAGCCGTTGTGAGACAGACAGGGACAAGTGGGCAGGCTGGCAAGAGGCCTTTTGCTTCCACCAAGTTGCAGCTGATCCTTCTCTACTCCGAGGCAGCCCGAGGGCAGTGAAAAGCTGCCCTGTCTGTCTCCTGTGGCTGAGGCTGACTGTCCTGAATCTGGAACCGAGCCATCTGGGCGCAGCCTTGCATGAAGGCCAGGCTTCCTGTCACATTTGGGCTCTGCTGATACCCCAAGGCCACCTGCAGCAATGTCACTTGGGAGGTGGGAACAGACTGCCTAGTGTCAGTCCTGCTATTGGCATCGTCCTCATCAGCTCTGCTGTCACCTGCATGTGAGGACAAACTCACACACCCAGAGGAGCTGCTGTCTTCTGTCCCACGGCCTGCACACACCCATGGCCCCTGGACTGGACTCTCAGGAAGGTGCATCAGGCCTTGCTTTGAAGCACCAGGCTGCGTGCTCAGAGGCAGTGCCACAAGGGCAGGATGAGATGACACTTCCAGAAGAGATGATGTCTAAGCTAGGTTTTACATATGTAATGAACCATGCATGACTATGACTGTATCCTGCTCCTCAGGCAAATTTAGGTTGACATATGCTGTCTTGACTTTTTCTTATGTTTACAGACATATCTATGCCTTTATCTATATAAATATCTCTAATTTGTTAAATTAGAATGGGACCGACTTTCCTCACTTCTTAAGGCACCAGGAACACTTTTTCATGTGGGTATGTACTGGTCTAATGGCTGCAGCATATTCCACTTTATGAAGGCTGTACCATCATTTACAACAGCAGTCCCTTACTAGTAGACATTTAGACTTTCCTCAATGTTTTTGCTCATCAATCATCCTTCCTTTCTTCCTTTCCATAAATATTTATTACATTCTTACTATGTGTCTGGTATACGAAGATGAAAATGGACGTGGTCTCTCCCTCAAAGACCTTTCAGTCCAGTGGAGAGACAAAATTCTAATCCCCAGATGCAATAAAAGCTAAGGAGGGAGGTTATTTTGAGAGGGAATACCAGGGCTCCTGCTATACTGAGCACTTGGAAAAGACTTCTCGGAGGTGCCAATCGTTTGAGGAGTGTAGGGAAGAGCATTCTGGGCAGACGGAACAGCATACGCAAGGGCAGAGATGGCTGAACACAGTGTGTGTGATATGTTTGGGAAAATCTAAGACTCCTCCTAAGGCTACAGTATAGGGACATATTGGGGGTGCAGCTAGACAGGCACGGTGGAATCCACGTGAGAAAGCCTCCAATACCAAGCCAAGGCATTTGGACATGATTCAATAGGCAAGAGAGCCTTCATGTCAGAGTCTAGACACAGAATACTGCAGGCTCCCACCTGGAAACACCCAGGAGAATATTAATGTTCAAGAGGAAATCTCTGCTTTCTATGGAAGGTTTCTTTTCCTGCCTGCTGGGAGTTCAAAGCCTGTCCTAAGCTTCAGGGCTGGGCAGGTTACCTCATTACTGAGTCCCCCACAGAAATGTGGCCCAGAGAGATCAAGGCACTCACTCAAGTAAAGCAGCAAACCCATGCCAAAGTCAGAACCTAAGGCCCTAAATGCCAGCCTTCAGCTCCAGCCCCAAACCCGCCCCCTTTCATCTGCGGATTTTTTCTGGCAGCCACTCCTTCCACTTTGTGACAGGAGGGTGAGGAAATGCCTTTTAACAAGAATCTGTGGAACACCTACGAGTGTTCCACTGGGCTTAGCCCGGAGGATGCTCTCAGCCCCGGAGGACTACAGGAGTTCCAGTCATTTTTACCAGAAAAATCTTTCGGCCCCTCCCCCACTCCGCACCCTCTGCGCCTACCCCCCTTACCCCTCCTCCGCCTCAAAAAGTTGCTGAAAAATCATGCGTAACACAGCGGACAGGAGCTTCCTGCCTTGTTGAGCTGGCTTACTCAATTTCCCTCATTTGTCCTCTCAGACCAGACAGAGCAAAGGGCAGCCATCAAAGGTGTCTGGGACGAAGCTCCGGCCGCCGCCGCCGGCTGACTGGGCTGCTGGGGACTCAGTCTGGTCCCGGTGTTCGCTGGGGGTAGGGGCTGGGGGAGGAGGAGGGGGTTGGGCCAAGGGGTGCGGGGGCGAGGAGGAGGGGGCTGGGCCGGGGGCAGCCCGGCGGGGTTGGGTGGGGACCCGCCCTGCGCGCCGGATGTGCTGTGTGCGCCACGTGCAGGAGCGTGCAAGCGGCAGCGGCCGATGGCGCAATCGCGGCCAACGTGCGGCTGGGCCCGTCCCGGGCGGGAGCAGGGAGGCGGGGGCGGCCAGCTGGCGGGACCCGCCCACAGCACCTACCTCCCACCCCTCCCTTCGCGCTCTTCTTGCCCCTTGTGAGGGGTTCGAGGGAGGATGCCGCCCTAGAGGTCCTCTGCGCCTTGCCTGGCTGGGCACAGGGGCGCAAGCACACGGGTGGGCACGCGCGGGCACACGGCCTGGGCAGGCTTGCCCTGATCCCCGCTGCCGCCCGGGCTCATTATCCCTGGGCCATTGGCGTTCTGTTCTGCGCTCATCCCTTCACCCCCGCACTGCGCTGACAGACACACGAGTTCCTGGTGCCAACCCGCAGACACACCTGGGCAGCTCCACGTGGGCGCCGCACGCGCCAGGGCGCATTTGCCCCGCTGGATTTGGAGAATTATTCTAAGTCAGCCCCTAGATTTGTTGTCCCATGCCTGTTGTAACAAGCATTGAGCTGTGTGTCCTTGGGGAAGTTGTTTAACCCTTCTGAGCCTCAGATAAGTCATCTGTTGGATGAGAATGATGATAGTACTTACCGATCTCATTGGGTTGTAGTAAGAAGTAAGATAAGGGTGGTGGGTATAGCTCATGCTTAGCATACACAAGGTTCTGGGTTCAGTCCCCAGTACCTCCTCTAAAAATAAAATAAGTAAGTAAACCTAATAATCTCTCTTCCCCACAAACAAAAAATAAGATAGTGGCTGTAAAGTATTAACCCTCACTAGTCACCCAATAGACAATAATCATGATGATTTTTATAGAGGGAGAAAACTGGGCTACAAGCCCCAGTTGGGCTCAGGGAGTCTATGGCAGGGGCCAGAATGGGCTCCTGGATTGTTTTTTCTTTCCTATATCATATTTCTCTTTTCTGCAATTCCCTTCATCTCTTCGCCTGGAGCCTGCAACATTCATCCATTCACTCAACACAAGTTTCTTGATATTTGTGCCTACTACATGGTATTAAAAACTCCTTAACTGAGTGTGTGGCATCCCAGGCCCTGCCAGCTACACCTGTGGCCTCTCAGCCTGGACTGCTGCCAGCTCGGGCCCCTGACTCATGGGAGTAAGTCACGTCCCGCCTCAGTCTCTCCATCTGTACTCTAGGGATAAGGGCCTCCCCTCCCCAGTCTTCTGGGACCCGCAGAGGATGACTCAGATAACAGTGGGGAAAGCCCAGAAAAACAGAAAGAGGCTCTTACTGGAGCCAGGGCACGATGGCTGACGCAAGGTCTAGGTTTTACGTGCAATCCAGCAAGTGGCAACAGGGCGAGTCCGGGGAAAGCGTGAGGAGCCTGGGAGGGCAGAGGCATTCCTGCCCCTCCCCAACATCCAACAGCTGGGGTGGGGGACCCAGCCTCCGCCTTCCTCTGAGAGGCCAGCCCTGGGTCCAGGCTCTGCTTCTCCCAGCTCTGTGACCACCAGAGTTTCCTAATTCCTGTGATCTGCCTGCCTTTTCTGTCATGTAGGAGTCGTGACATTTCCTTCACTGGGCTGTTATAGGGAGTAAAGGTGGTAACCCTGAGGGAGGGCACAGTGCATTCTGTGTTTATGGGTGGGGGCTCAGGATGAGGAGGTTAGACAGAAGAAGGCAGCCCCCAGTCAGAGGCTTGGCATAGTCTGGTCACCCCAGGCTGGTGTCCAAGGGCCCCTCCCCAAAGAGTCAGAGATCAGTGTACCTTCAACCAACTCCAGACATAACAGACCCCCGCTTATACCCCATAATACCCAAGGAGTTTGGACTCAGGGTCCAAACCTGGTCTCTACCACATGCAAGCTGTATGACATTTGGCAAGTTACTGTCTTTGGGCCTCATTTCTACACATGTGAAATGAGGACGGACATGCCTGCTTTATGAGGCTGTTGTGAGGATAAGAGAAAATGAGGTACATGTGAAGTGTTCGTAACAGTGGCCATTGCTGTTGTTGTAAAATGCATTTTTTACATTTCCCCCACTGCTCCTCACCATTACCTATCACAGGTGGGGCCAAGTAGAATATTATTATCTTGGATCTTTGGGATAGAAATATGTACTGAAATCTTTGGTGTCTTTGTTTTCTTTTAAAGTTGATGGCCTCATCAACTTTAATGGCAGGAGTTCTGCTTGCTTGGGGACTTTATAGCCATTATTGTATTTAATATGTGATGAAGGACTTATATGACATCCATTATACAGATGAGAAAACTGAGGCAGGGAGCGGTCAGATAACTTGTCTCAGGTCACAGGGTCAGAAAGTGACAGTGCCAGGGTGTAAGCCTAGGCCTGCTTGGCTCCAGATTGTCCCACCACACAGGGCCCTTCCCGCCTCTTGTGTTTCTGCTCTGGGTGTTGCCTTGCCCTTTCCTGAGTGGGCCTCTTAGGGTGTCTCCAAGGCCAGGGACAGTCATGATCATTGCTTCCTTGTCTTCCAGGGTGTGGCCTGAGTACACAGTAGGTCCTCAGTCTGTGCTGCTGAACAGGGAAATTGAGTCCCACTTAGCAGGGAGATGAGTCCTATCAGGAGGGAAGTGACTCACCCGGGCCAGCTGAGTGTGAGGGCTGTGTCTGTGTGTCTGTGTGTGTGTGGGTAGGGGTGGGCGTGGACGTGGTTCTGCACAGATGATGTGGAGGGAAATCCAGGCTGGTGACCCAGTCCCTGCCATCTTTGCCAGCCCCAGCGTCACAGAGCCTCCCGTCCCTTCCCAGGCCCTCTCTGCCTGAGGCCTCTCTTCTCTTCAAGCTCCTTCCCCACCCCAACACGGTCCTCATGTGTCAGCCTTCAAGATGCCTCCTCCACACCTCAAGACTCTATGCTGAGCCTGCAAAGGGGTGGGGGTCAGGGGTTCTCAGAGCCACCCTCCCCTCCCCAGCCTAACACAGGCATCTGCCTTGGGTCACAGCCACTGTCAGCTTGGATGAGAAGCTGGCTCCTCCTTTGCCTGAGGAGAAGCTCTTTGGGTATCTCCAAGGCTGGGCCCTACTATTTTTAGATGCCATCCCCTCCCTTCCCTCCCAGCTTCATACCAGCTGAGGGAGGAAATGACTCACTCAAACTCAGACAGGTAGAGGCTGCCTTAGTGAGCCGCAGGCCAGCCCTGCCTGGCTCCAGCCCTCGGAATGCCCCACCTGGGGTCACCCCCGAATGGCCTGCCCCTCATCCTGAGGAATAAGCTGTTGGGATCAAGGCCCAGGGTCTCGTTAGGCCTTTTGTGGGCTCCCTCTGCTATTTGTCTCACAGGACTGAGGGCAGGACACTTCCAACAGGTTGTGGACCCTCTGTTCACATTAGCAGACTCCAGGCCTCTAACTCTCTTCTGGGCCTGTGGTAGGCCCCAGCCCAGTCTGAGGGGGTCAGGCAGGTCAAGCAGACTGACTGTGGTCCTACCCATTAGCCTCAGTGGAGACCAGGGGTACAGAAAGAAGAAAGACTGCTCAGTAGGGGAAGGGGAAGACATGAAGACCCTGGGTATGTGCGCCCAGCTTGTCCCAGCTTGCCCACGTATGAGGAGTTTACTGGGACCGGGGATTTTCAGTGCTAACCAGGAAAGCCCTGGGTAAGCCATGACAGCCGGTCACCCTGGTGCTGAGTTGTAGGCTGTATCTTCAGAAAAGGGCAGGTGTTGGGAGCTTGTTTGGATTTCTTGGCCTGGTTGCGCCCAGTCAGGACTGGAGGACCAAGTTCCTGGACAGACCTCTCTCTGGTCAGGGGATGGTTCTATTCACCTCCACTGGGGAGAGACTGGGCCTGGGCTGTGTGAAAGGCCAGGAGCTCTGGGCTGGCTGAGAGACCCAGGACGCACCTTGGCTGGGACGGCTCTCCTTGCTAAAGCCAGAGACGGGGAGGGCGGGCAAGTCAGCATGGGGTTCGGGGCAAGGATGAGCAGGGCTAGTATTGGGGGTAAGGAGAGGTGTCGGGGAGAGACACTGGGAATAGCAGGAAATAACGATGAGAGCATAGGGTTGGCATCAGGGAGGCTCGGTTCCAGGCCCCCTTACTGCCAGTGCCTCAGTGTCCCCAGCTGTAAAATGGGAAGAGGGGCATCTGTCCCATGGCCTCAACTGCCTGTAGTGAGGAATTTGAGAGAATGCCCGGGGCAGTGGGCGGTGGCAAGCTGGAAAGCTGGGGCTGGGGTCGTTAGTTGCAGAGGCCTTGCTGGAGCTGATAGCCCACAGAGCTCTCAGCTGGTCAGGGAAGTGGGCAGAGGATGCCTTCGCTCTCCTCTCCACCCCAGATCAGCATCTGCGTCAACATGGCCCCTGGCCTCACCTTGGGGGTCATATCAGGGGAGCAGTGGCCAAGGCCCAGACCTTGATGGGGGCACACATTTTGCCATTGTCCTCCTCACCCTCAGGGTGTTGGCTCTTTTTCCAAGGACCAGGGGTCAGTGGCCTAGGCAGCAGCTCCCACAACTGAACTGGGCAGCCTTAGGCAAACCACTTCTCTTTTATGGGCCTCAGTTTCCTCATTGGTAAAACTGCGGGGTTAGATGGGATCTCTGGTTTTTCAATATTTATTTTTGCAGTGGAACTACTTCTCCAGTCAGAGTTCCAACTGCACTAAACGGAAGAGAGGACAGGGGGCAAATGAAACCTGGGCAGGGCTGGAGCACCAGGCCCCCCTCACCCTCACACCCCCAGGGGACCAAGGGCTCAAGGGGACACAGCATGAGACCCTCTATAGGGAGCCTGCCTTCTCTAACACTCTATTATTTGTGCCTCTAGGGCAAGGGTGTCCTGGTTTCCTTCCCCAGGCAGCCCAGTTAGGCCCCAAGCCCAGCACCTGGCACATTCTACCAAGTATAGAAATCTCTGAGTTCTCTAACGCCTGGTTCCTGCTGACAGAGGTCTGTTTCAGCCCTTGTTATAGAAGTCAGTGGGATCATAGGCCCCTTGTCGCTTCTCAGGGAAGTGACAGGACTGAAGCCTATGCCACAGCCAACCTTGTGGGGCACTTCTGGGCTTGTGAAGGATTTCCACATACCTCATCCCATGGGCTCCCCAACAGCTGGCAAGACAGGCCTGAGATTCCCACTTAGTAGGAAACTTAGACTGGCTCAAGATCCCCCCACTGTGGGTGCAGAGCTGGGCACCTAGCCAGGAACCCTGGTCTTTGCCTGGAGCCACAGTCAGGCGCACCCGGCCAAGGCCCAGGCTTTCCCTTGCTTATCTCTGGGATGCTGGCACCTGCCGGCACCAATGGCAGAAAGAGGAGGTAGGAATCCACGAGGAAGGCAGGAAAGAGGGAAAACTTTCTTCCTTATCCTGGAGGTCTAGGGCAGCCATTCTTCCTAGCTAACCAAAGAGTCAGGGTTACCTGCACTCCACGCCATCAACTTCCCTGCTTCAGTCAGAGAAGGGTGGGAAGGGGGAGGAAGGGACCTCAGAAGCTGAGACTGCATGAACAGGTAAGGGAGGATGCCAGCGGCCAGGCAGCTGACCCGGGGTTGCCCAAGGGCTCTCAGGAGGCCCCCCGTGGGCACTGACATCAGCAGTGCCCTGGAGGGACGTGCAGTCCT
This sequence comes from Camelus dromedarius, assembly GCF_036321535.1. Classification (NCBI taxonomy): domain Eukaryota; kingdom Metazoa; phylum Chordata; class Mammalia; order Artiodactyla; family Camelidae; genus Camelus; species Camelus dromedarius. Next base: position 31,921,845 of record NC_087443.1, on the reverse strand, counting down.
TGGGCTGTCTGCTCTCTCACGACAGCAGGCATGGGGAAGGGCCGAGCCAAGTCAACAGTTCCTCGAATTGTGTTATAGCCTCGGCCTGCCAGCTCCGGAGCTAATAATACAAACAGATGTAGGGTCACACAACTCCGTCCCATGACCTGAATCCCACCCTGCCGCGTGAACTCAGGCTCAAGTCCCGGCGTCCTGGGGTGAGGCTGGGTCCAGGGAGGACTCCAGCCCCCAGGTAGGCCTGTTTGTACAAAGCTCACCCAGGTCAGGCTAGCAGCCCACTGACTTCACTATTGACAGAGGCTGGCATTAAGGACTTAACCAGTGAGGTCTGTGAAATGATAATGATTGTAATAAAATTTTTTAAATGATACAAATGAAAAGTGTTTATGTATAATTTTAAAATTATAACAAGAAATTTTAAGTGATACGAATGAACTATGATAAAGATGCCCTTTACAGCTGAGGCTGGAAACCTAATCTCCAGACTTTGTGGCCAGGGCTTCAGTGCTGAGAAGGGACCAGAGGGAGACTGAATACCCTGCCTCCACCACCACCATATGCTGTGTGAGCCTGGGGCTCACAGCCTGAATGTCACAGATAGTCACTACCGTTGTGGCAGTCAAGGAGGCTGTCGGACACACAGGGTCCAGGATGCCATCCTCAGCACCTGGGCCCTAGGCTGGTGGCCATCAGGTAGCAAGCCTGCCAGCAGTGACCCTGCAGCCATGGCCAGGGCAGCACTGGGGCAGCCCAGGGAAAGCACTGGGTCTGTGTCCAGGAGTGGGTGCTGCCACCCGGCCCAGGCCTGAGTGCCACTGAGAGCATCATCTTCTACCCATCAGGGGTGGGAAGCGCTTCAGTCAGCGAGCAGAGGTCCCCTGGAGGGTGAGCACTGTTCATAATTCTCATGTGAGCCCTGGTACAGCCATCCCCGCTCGGGGAGAGGAGACATGGGGGTATCTTCTGGGGGACTCTGCTTCCCCCAGGAGGTGGGGAAAAGGGAAAAGGTGTTACTCAATGCTTATCCCACAGGAGACTAGTTACCTCCCCCCACTCTCCAGCTAGATGCTGGTCCTCACTGGAGCCCTGTCAGGTCTGGCAGAAGCGTCCCTGGTCCTGTGCGTTGGATTATGGCTTCAAAGCTACCTACATGGCAACCCTGGGCAGGGTGGGTGAGGTAGAGAAAGCTGCAGAGGGACTGCCACGAGGGCCATCAGAAAGGCTTCTTGGTACTGGGGGGCCCTTTCTTCTTCAGCAGTGTTCATGGAGGCCCCGCTATGCCCAGGCCCTGGGACTGCAGCCCTGAACAAGTGGGCAAGCCCCAGACAGGAAGTGAAGGCTTCTTCCAAGAACAGCACAGGGACCTCCAGTTACAGTATGAGAGGGCAGGCTGGGCCAGGCTATGGGAACAAAGGAAGGCCTCCCAGAGGAGGAAAGTGGAGGAACAGCAGGGAGGCCTCAGGCAGAGGGAGGTGGGCAGCATGTCAGGGAAGGAAGGGTGGGTGGAGGAGGCTCTGGCAGGCAGCAAGGTCGAGTGTGAGGGCCTGGAGGCCATGGGGAGCCAAGAAAAGGCCTTCCCTCCATCCTTCCAGCCTCCACTTCCCTCATCTGTAAAGAGACAGCCACCATCCTCCTGTGCTGTTAGGGTGCCTGACTCTTGGGCCCCCTCACTGTGTCCATCAGAAAAAATGGTAACAATCCAGTTAAGGTAGTAAGACTGCTGATCAGAGTCCCTGAAGGCCTTAAACTTGACCTCTTGGCCTTACCAGCACCAGCTCCACTGGGGAACTGCACCCTGCCCTCTCTAAGGAAAACCCCAGCCAGAGTCAGAGCTACAAAAGTCAGCCCTGCCCTCCCTGGGACTTTGTTCAGACTAAATTAATGAAAGGGAAGATGGAGGTGGATGAGGTGTGGCAGTTAGAACCCCACACTTCTCCCAAGCAGAGCCCCAACTCCTGGGCTCTGGGCTCTGGCAGGCTGCTTGGCCATGGGGGTTCCAGAGATGCCCCTTGCACCCCTTGTCCTGACTGGGCCCTGGACCTTTATTTCCTGCCCAAAGAGCTGTGGGGCTTTGGAAGTGACAGGAAGCCTAGGCCCTGCTCCTGGTGAACATCCCTCCAAGAGGGTCTTGGGGGGAAGGGGTGACAATGTGAATGCCACAACCTAGTCCTCCAGCTCTGCCAGCCTCTGCCCCCATCCTCTCCCTGCTTCCTGCAGGGCTGGCCTGACAGGGCTGTCTCTCTAGGGCAGGGCCCAGCACCAAGAAAAGCTCGACATGCTTGCTGAACACATAACTGTGTGGACAGGGAACAGCCCGGGTTCCAGAGGCACAGGGTCCCTTGTTTGTTCATCCCCAGTGAAGTTCTTCCTCTGCCCAAGGTCACTGGATATGACTGGCAGGATGACAACTGGAAACCTGGCCTTTGTTTTGTTCCTGAGTGCGGTCGCTCCCATACTTCCCCAGCTCCGGGACTTTGCTCACTGTCCCCTCTGGTCAAGAGCAGCACCTCACCCGCAGCCCTGCCCGCACTCCCACCTCCATCACTTATGCCTGTTTCTTTACCGACAGTCCCCAGCCAGAGCCGCTCGCACCTGCCATGCTCCCAGGTTTGTTTCTGTCACAGTCCTCTGCCCACTGGGTCTTCTGAGCACCGGCTTATCCACCCGGCCTGTAGTTCCTCCAGGGCAGCCGTCTGTCGCCTGTGTGGTTTCGGTGTCTGGTGCTCAGTTAATCTCCCTCGACTGAAGACAAATAACAACACTTAGAGCTTCTATGTACCAGACACTGTTTTTTAAGTGTGTATATGTGATAATTTTAACTCTTTATAGTAACCCAATGAGGTAGGTGGTTTTATTACTCCTATCTTGAAGATGAGGCAGAGGGAGACTAAGTGACATGCCCAAGGCCACCCAGCCAGTACATGGATCAGCCCAGGCACCTGGGATATAGGGTCCATGCCGACCCCCCACAACTGATCTACCGTGCTGCCTCCCGGGAGTGATGCCAGCTCAGGGAAGCTGCTCTGCATGGTAGAGTGGACGCCTTTGTCACTGCCTGCAGACAGAGTGCACAGCTCATAAGAGCAGCCCATCCTCAGCCCCAGCCCTGGCCCCTCAGATTAAGTCCCACTTTCCTTAGTGTGGCCTTTCCCCTCTTTCCCACCCCTGAACTCAGGACTCCTGCCACTCGGCACAGGTGGGTGCGATCTCCCAAGGACAATGAATTCGGGTTCAGCAAACGTTTGCAAAGAATGCTCTGCTACACAGACCCCCAAAGGCACGCACAGCTTCATGGAGACCCTTGGAAAGGGAGACATTTCCCTCCTCAAGTCTCAGTTTCCTGCTCTGGGAAATGGGCTGACTCGCTCAAATCACATGGTGTGACATTTAGTAAGGCTTCTGACTTGCCCCAGAACCCACGCTACGTCAACAGTCTGTTTAACAGAGTTGGCACTGCGGTCTGTGCATCTGACCCGGACAGACAGGTGACTCTGCCAGGGAACTCGTGGTGGTGATGAGGTTATAGTCGGGCTGGGGTAGGTGCTCCTTGCCCCTTGGAGCAGTTCCCATCTCGAGACCAGGGGGCAGCCTGGGACGAGATAAGCTAGTTGATCCTAGGAGCTTGTATGGACTAGTGGCTTGTTTTGCCACCTGACAGTGGGTGGGGACACTTGTCAAAGGCTCTTTTTTGCAGCAAACAGTTGGACGGAGCCTGTCCCACCCCTTCTGGCTTGCAGAGCTGCAAGCTGAAGGCAGGGGGTTGGGGTGGGTGAATGGGGGCGGCTGGCAATGCCTCTGCCAACTGCAGCCAACAAGTGGCGGCTCGCAGACCGGGCCGGGCTGGCTGCGGTGACCCGGGCGAGGGCAGCCAATGAGCTCCCGGGCTGCAGTGGCACCACTGGGCAGCCTGCTTGTCTTTGGCTGGAGCAGTAGCAGGAGGAGCCTCAGGCCACCAGTCAGGGCTGCCGGGCCCTGTCTCTGGGAGGCCCGGGCAGATCTGTGGCTCTGTTCATGGAAAGCCCGACTCGGCTTGCCACATTTTTAACTTTCCCGACCTTCTGGGGGAGGAGGGCGGGCCGTGGAGGTGGTGTGGGAAAGATGGCTGGGAACACTGTGCAGCCAGAGATGGAAAGAAACATTTCCCTTGCTCTGGATCCAGGGTGGGGAGAAGGAAGGTTCTGAATCTGTTTGACTGACACCTTGACATTCTGGATGGAATGAAGGGAGGGAGCAGGACCAGGGGGAAGCAGAGGTTGTGATCATACACCCTGGATTGGTGTCAGGGACCCCAGGGTCCTGGCCTAATTGAGTCTCTTACCTTTTGCTTCAGTGGAGTCAGCCCTAGAACAATTCTTGTGACCGAAGTGGCTGTCGGCTGGGGCAAGTGGTGAGGGGACATTCAAGCTGTCACCAAAAACTCCTTGACGTATGGGCTGGACATTATCAATAGCAACAGGGGCTTGTGCCCCCCCCCCCCCAGCTCGCACAGACGCACCAACGCCAACCAATCACATAATAAACATATATTTATAGATATACAATTTCAGAATTCTAATTCAAGAAATACAGCTTCTCGGGGGATCCATTAGGACCTATGTTCTTATTGCACGTGGCTCAGCCCATCTAGGGACGTCTACCAGGACCAGATGGTCAGGGTGGTGGGGGCAGAGCACCGGGGGCCCCAAGGGTGGGGCGCTCTTACCCACATCCAGTTCTTAGCATCTCTCTGCACCTGGGGTGGCCGCTTCCTCACAGGGCAGGACCTTGTTTAAAAACCATGTTTGACATTTCTTGGCCAACCTTCCTTTCCCAGCAAGAATCCTATTTGTTGGGGGACTTTTAAAAAAAGAGCCAAGAGAGGCTCTGGGAGGGTGGTGATCCCACCCTGGCTGGCAGCTTGGGGTAGTAAGGCTTTGGAGGATGGCGGACTCAATGAAATATCCACCGCCAGAGGAAAATTTGGGAAAAACGGTAATTCCAAAAGGCCCAGTATAAACTGTGGGAATAAATAAAACCTCCCTCCCTTCCCCTGGCAGCAACTGCTGTTTTGAGAAAAACTCTCATTTGAAGGTTAAGATAAGAAAACCCTCCCTGTTCACGTACATCCTTTGTCTAAAGCATGAGAGAAGGCTGGGTGGCATCATGTCCACAGAGGGCGGAGACAGAGGTGTCCAGAGTCACGGACTTTCTTCAGGAGTTGGCTGCTGCCCCAGGGTCCTGGGCACCACCTGGCTGACTCTTGGAGGAAAAGCCTTCTGGAGTCCTTGGTACATGACTTAGGAAAAACTAGACGTAACCACAGGGCTGTGCCCTGTGGCACCTATAAGGCAAAACTCACTTAGGGACTGAGTGGGGAGGGGGTCAGAGGGCTCCTGGGCACCAGGACCAAGCGCCCACCTGAGCTGGCCAGAGCGTGAGGTGGGTGGTCTCACCCCCACAGGCCGCCGTCTGGGGCCTCTACCATGACTCAGTACTGACCTGGCACCTGGCCCCACGGGCATTTTCCGCCCTGCAGCCTGCTCCCCTCCAGGTTAACCATAAACCTGGCAACCTTCCAAGTTTTCTACACATTTATCCCATCATGATTACTGCTGCCATCAAAAACAGGCTGGGGTTGAGGGAACGTTAAAAGCTACGACCCGACTTTCCTTATGCTGTCTGCTGTGCCTAAGGTCTAGCCTTTGAAGGACCAGGCTGCCTTCCCCAAACAGGTCTCGTTTTCTACAACAGGGGAGAAATCAACTAAACAACTTAACCAAATCCCTGCAGAGATTAAAAAGTAGACTATATATATATATCTCTTTATATATGCTATTTACATATAAATAGATATATATACACATACACGCATCTATAAATTACATTCTATGGAGAGTTCTCTTTCTTCCTCCTATCCTTGGCCAGCACCTCTGATTGCTTCCACTGAGGTGACTGCTGGTGGCTCCGGGGAGGAGAAAGAAAGGCAGTTGGGCGCCCTCTCCCCCAGCCCTTCCCACAGACACTTGCTGCAAGTTTGACATTCTACTTCCGTTGCCATGGTTTCCGTAGCCTAGGAGAGAGCCGATGTGGAGCCAGAGCCTCTGCCAGCCTTGGGAGGAAGGGAAGCAGCCCTGTGGCAGGTTTTCCTGTCTGTCCTAAGAGCTTTCTGCATTTACTGGGTGAGAGAGAGGGCAGTTGTGCGGCGTTCGGCCTCCAATTCCATTTTAATTTTTTTTCTTTTTATGTCTTTCCTTAAATATACAGTCCATCACCTTGGCTCAGTGCATGTCACCAAAAATTCTCCAGGGATTTCATAGTCTGGGGAGGAGAGGTAACAGTTAGCTTTGCAGTCACATGCCCTGGAGTGTCTAGCTTACCCTACACAAACTGGCCCCCCGCCCAGCCGGGCCCTGTCCTGTCCACCTCAGCCCTCCCGCCCATCTCCCTCCTGCAGTCTATTTCTTTCTCCCAGGGGCACTAGCAAATGGCCTCAAAGCAGACTCTGGAGCTGGATCCCTGCTGAGGGGACAAAGGCAAAGGAGGGGGTGGGCAGGCTACCATCACAGAAAAGAACCTTCACCGGCTCTGCCCACACGCCTCTGGGCCTGGTCTAAGCTGTCCCCTCTGGCAGACGCTAGGAACAGAGCCTCCTACCCACACACAGGGGTAAAGGAGGCAGGGATCCTGCTACCAGCACCTTTCATTTTTTCCCACCCCTTCTGTGCTGAGGGTTCTGTGTCTGGTCCTGAACTTATAACCTTCTGTTTCCTTCCTCAGACCACAGGTGAGATGCCTGGGCAGGCTGGATGCCTGTGGCTTCCAGGCTGCCAGGTGCAGCATTCAAGAGTGCCTCTGATCCCACCAGACGAGGAGCAGCCTGGTGCACGGGCCTCTCCCGCTCCCAGGCTGTCGGCCCCCTCCCCTGCCCATTGTCTGGCTGCCCATCCATCTTGTTCCATTTCCTCCCGCCTGGAAGGACAGGGGAAGAGGAAGGGCTCTTGGCCCACCCGTTCCCACATGGCTCATCCTGGTGTCAGGTGGGGAGCGTGTGGGCCCAGTAACACTTGGTAGCCTAAATCCCAGGGCACAGATAATAGTTGGCTGCACTTGGAAAAGGGCCAGGGGGACTTGATGGCTAGAGTAGACCAAGGAGGCACGAGTGGCCATTAGCAGCAGCCTCGTGCTCTGGCATCTGCCTGGCTCTTGGATGTCCCACAGCTCCGGAGCCAGGGGGTTGGTGGGTGGGGTGGAGCAGCACTAGGGGGCTGAAACACACTTCAGCTTCCAAGCACACCCCAGAGTTGTCTGAATTCTGCAGGCTAGAGGTCAGGCCGGGGACAGGGAAACTGTGCCATGATCACCAGGCTCCCCACCTCCCCCTTTGCCTCACGACCAGGGCCAGAGCTGCCAAAAGTTGCAGGGCAGAGGAGGCCCTGGCTCATACTTGGACCTCAGTGGCACGGCTGGCCCAGGACTATCCATGCAGGGAGGCCTGCACCTCTGACAGTCGGTTACAGCTTGGGGTGCCCATCTTCTGTGCTTTGTGGTACATATCTGTGTCGCCAAAGTAGCGGGCCCGGTACAGCAAGCCTTCCTCTGCAAAGCAATGGGTCAGGTTTAGGGCACACCTCTAAGACTGCTATGATGCCTGCTTGGCCTTGGGCGGTGATGTGGGGAAGCCAGCTGCAGGCCCAGGAGCTGGGGCAGAGCTGGTTTCCCTTTAGGGTAGACCCTGGAGAAGCAAATATGGTCCCAACTTGGGAGCGGAATAGAAGCCCCTTTCTATAGAGTGTAGGTGAGGGCAGCCAACGTGACAACATGTCATCCTGGTCAGACCTCCCCAGGGTCCCAAAGATAGATCCAGATGCCCGTCAGTGGGTGGCCAGGAGATTTGCTCTCATCTCGCTCTACAGCAGCCAAACAACAGGCTGACTGCAGTGATGTAGGGGAAGCTGGAGGAAATCTCCAGGTGGCCCCAGCTCCCAGCCCTGGGGAAGTGCAGGGGTGGAGTCCAGCCCTTGGCTGGGAGGTGGCTGGCTGGCACAGGGCAGTGCCAGGTGCTGGGCCCACCAATCGCAGGGCAAGCAGGGCTTTCTCCTTCCCTGCTCTCAGGCTTTGTGCCCCCAAACAAGTGCATGTGAGCATGTGCGCGCGCGCGCGCACACACACACACACACACGCTCACACTTACTTTGCTGCTTCTCCTTCCAACAGTTGTTTCGGAGATTGGCAATATAATCATCTTCCACGTTCCGTTCAACCATTTTGAGGCTGGAGCCTGTGTATTCCTCAGAGAACGTGTCCGCCACGTAGTAGACGACATTCAGGTGGTCAGTAACTCTCTTGTGGACGTGGCCCACTGATCTGGCCAGAAATAAACCAGGCACAAAGTGGGTGTGGGTCCCAAGGCCCAGGGCAGCTCTAGGGTTGATTTGGGCCCCCGACAGGCAGCACCACACAAGACACAGGAGTAGCTGCTTCCCTCCCAAACTGGAGCAGGAGATATCACCACCCAAAATGAGGGTCTGGAGAAAAGGCAGGGTGTCCTTCCTGCACGAGGGGCCCAGACTATGGCAAGCCTTTCCTTGGGCCCTTTGTTTACCACACAGTTGGCCTGTTGACCCGAGGCCTTTGGGGAGAAGTCCCTTTCTGAGGCACCCTGGTCAGGGAAGTAGGGAACCTGGAATGACTCCAGGACCCACATCTGATGAGCTGTGTGACCCGAACCCCCTGTGCCTCTGTGTCCTCATTCATCCAAGCCAATCGTTGCTAGGGGCTGCCTGCCTATCTAGTCTAGAGTTAAGAGGCTTAGGAACAAAATGACAAGAAGGATTCCAATGAGTTACATCTTTCCAACTCTTGGATTCTATCTTCTAGCTCCAGCTGCAGGCTCTGCAAGCTCTGGGAAGAGCTTCAACATGCAGACAGGAGTCAGTGCTCTGGTGAGGACAGCCCCTGCCTGCCCCCTGCTGCCTCTCAGCTCTCCCACTGCAGAGAAGCCTGGCAGCAGGCCACAGAGAGCCTGAACTCACTGGTGGGGGTCCAGTGGACCGATTCTGCCCCCTGCTGGCTGACAGGGATCCTGCCAGGCTCCCTGGCAGAGCCAGGCCACTAGGTGGGGGCAGAGGGTTCTCACCAACAGAAGCTGAGCAGCTGCTCATATCAGATAGTGCCCTACATGCTGGAAACAAATGAGGGGAGCTGGGGCCTTAAGTGCCCAAGTTCACTACTGGTGGTTGAGACCATATATTCATCCAACTAGTGCTGTCAAGCATTTCTAAGAAGCCTGGCATACTGTGCGTATTATTCATTCAATTTTCTCAAGCAGGTAGATGATGTCCCCGTTTTATAGATGAGGAAACCAAGGCTCAGAGAAGTTACATAACCCATCCAGGGTCACACAGCTGTTTAGTTGGCAGAGGAGCTGAGATTCAAAGCCACCCTTGCTGACTCTAGAGCCCCTGTCCTTTCCATGGCCCCAGGGCCCCCAACCAGAGTGTAAGAGCAGCGGTTCTTATCTCAAGGTCAGCAGATAAGATGCGGAGAGTGTCATGAAACCTGTGAAGTCATATGCAAAACTGTGTGTGCAGAGTTCTGGGAAAGAGACCTGCAGACCTGCCTTTCCTTAGGGGACTGTGATTCTAAAAAGATCAAGAACCTGAGTTTAACAGGGAAAGCCTATTTTCTCAGTAGCTTTCTGCACTTTGATCAAGAACCTGCTGGACCAGGATGGGAAGGAAGGTCCCCTGATGGGGGTGAGACTCCCATGTTCCCTGTCTGCCCACCACCCGGCCTCGCCCCCAGCTGCGGGTACTCACGGTCGCAGGCTCAGACTGTAGGGTGGACTGGAGACCATAAGCTGGCTGAGAGCTGACACGAGGATCAGGATGAGGATGGGCATCAGCTGGACAAACACCCCCAGCCCACCCTGGAGGGAAGAGCCAATGGTCACCCAAGCCGGACCTGGGTGCAGGTGTGATGTTGGCTGCAATCACCACCAGTTCCCCCAGCACAACGGAGCCTGAGTGGTGGGAGTCAGCTGCCACGCAGGCACCACTCCCTCCTCCACCTGCCAGCTTCCCCAGATAGAAAGAAAGCAGCAACGGGTGTTAAATACGGGTGGGAGGTGGCTACACATAGTTACCTGTGACAGAATACCAATGAAAACAGAGCAGAAGTGGCTGCCTCCAGGAGGACGGAAGGCAGGGCTGGAGGGACTCACACCTTTTTGAATTTTGAATCATACAGACTAAACTACCAATTAAAAAACTGCCAGTTAAGAAATTACAAAAAAGTTAATAAATTTGTTCACTGTGTGATAATTTGTGATTTAAAAAAACTCTCCTGTAGGTTAAGTACACACAAAAATAAAAGTTTAAAAAATGAATAAACAAAAACCGAGGGCCACATTGTCCCCTCTGTCTGCCATAATTTCAAATGCTCTCCAATTGTCCACAGTATTTTAATGTTAGCCAGTTGTTCTCATAATCTGTGGCATTCAAAATATGCTTGACACATTGCCAGTTTTTGTATACATATTTTTAAGAGCACTGAAAAGAAGCAAAGAAAAACCAGTCCTATGTTGTCATCCTTTACAATTCTCTCATGAAGTTTATCTTTCCATTGCTTGCAAAATGTCACTTTGGCCTTAAAAACAACTGGACTACACAAAGGCCATTCACACTCAAACCTGTCTGCAGGTAGAGAAGTTTCTGCATTACATTTCCCAAGAAAGACCATCAAGCCCCTACTCCCATTGTGGGTGATGTGGAGTGTGGCTCCCTCTGGTGTCCCTCAGCAGAATGGCAAGCAGGGGCCAAGAAGGCTTCCTGGCTGAGTCATGGGGGCACTGCTGTCCCAGAAGAGTTGGCTAGGGATGTCACTCCCCAGCCCAGGTCCCACACCCTTGGGTGGGACTAGGCACCCTCCCCGTCCTCTCCCCAGTGCCCTCACTCACATCACCCTGGTTCTCCCTGCGGTCCTGCCTTTGATGGTACGTATAGCGCATGCGGCCGTTGCTGTAGACATGGACGTTACCTGGGGGTCAGAGGGACTGAGTCAGGAGATGGGGCTGCTGGGAAGGGGAGGGGCTGGCATCCAGGCGCCCACCATCACTACCAGGGAGACCTGACTATAGGGGGAGTTGGGGTACTTACTAGATGGAAAGCCACCGCCAAAGAACATGTTGAAGAGGTCTTCAGGGGAGATGTCGGCCTCAAAGCCACGGTGGAAGTCCCCATGCCCATGGCCGTGCCGGGCTGCCTGGCTCTTGTCATCACCAAACTGGTCATACTGCTTCCTTTTCTCTGGGTTGCTGAGTACTGCATATGCTGTGCCGATAGCTGGAAAAGAGATAGAAAGGTCAGGCTGGAGGTGTGGGTGGCAAAGGGCTCAATTCCTTCAGGTATTCAAGTGGTGCTCTACAAAGGAGTCCTTGGGGCCAGTGGGAAGTGTGGCTGTTTGGCAAGAGTTTGTATGTGGAGTCGGGGTGGGGTTTGGGGGGAAATACTTCTGCATCCAGGCAGCCCGCGCTGGGTGCACCACTAAAACTCAGGCTCCTCATTTTCTACCTCCTGACAATGGTCCAATTTTTCCTACATGCCAGACCCTTTACGGGGTTTATCTTACTTACTCCTAACAGCCCATCTCCATTTTACCAATGAGAAAACTGAGGCTCTGAGAGGTCAAGTGTAAGTTCACACAGGTCTGAGGCTGCAGAGCCAGGACTCAAATCCAAGTATGTCTTGCTTCAAGTCTGCTCTCTGACTTCATGAAAACCACCAAAACGCCCCCTTCTTCATTTCTCTCTCTTGAGGTGTCCAGTAGGATGGGGCATTCCTTTCTGCAAGTTATGTAATCTTGAAGTCATAGCACAACTTGAGGGCTGAACACACGCATGATGTGCTGTTGTAAACTGAGGGCAGCGGGAAGTGCTGGCCATGTGCCTGGGCTCTAGTAAAGCCTCCTCCACTGCTGGTGGTGTGGCCTGGGTGAGCCCCCTTTTCCCTGGGGTCCTGTCCCAGCTGTGGAACCTTGGCCTAGCCCAAGTGGGAAGCCTGTGCTACAAGCCCTCCTTGCTCCTTTTCCAGTGGCCCACTCTCTCAAAGGAGTAGGTCAAAGCAGCAACTGCTTCAGAATGTGCAACCCCTGAGAATAAGGGCCTCGAGGGCCAGATCTGGAGAAACATTAACCACAGCTACCTTGCCTCTCCACTCCCATTCTCCTCCTCCCTCCTGGGCTGGCGGACAGGCAGTGGGGGAAGATGCCCTCAGACTGCCCCATGTAGCCTGGAATGGAACACCTGGGGCAGGCCCCAGGAGACGGCACACCAGGTCGCGGGGTCTGCTCTGCCGCGGGCTCCCCATCTGGCTATGGTCACAGCCCCGGGACTACACAGACCCTGTCTGGGCCAGGCAGGGCTAGTCAGCATGCTTCCCTCCAGAGGGAGGTCAGACTAAGACCCTGAAGGTCCCATTGAGGACAAGGTGGGCACAAGAGAAGAGAGGCCTAGGGGAGATGGGAAACCACAGCGCTCAGCAACATGGTGCCAGCACAGAGCCTGGTATGTGCCTAGTATGTTTAATGAAAATAGAAACATGAAAGGGCAGCTTATGATTTCAGCCAGAACTGCAGCACCCATCCCAGAACCAACAGGCCCTGAGGCCAGAAAGACTTCCATGCCCCCACCCCAGGCCTTAGGGCGTGCGCGCTGTGAGAGGGAGCATGTGTGTGTGAAGAGCCTGGGTGGGCTGTGCATGGCTGCTGGCGGGAGGAGGCCACCAAGCCAGGGGCTCCTGGCCTGGGGTAGCACGGGGGAACTACTACCAGGACCCCAGGATGGGGAAGTGAGGCAGGAGGCCTGCTTCTGCCTCTCAATCACTGTGAAACCTAGAGACACCATCAGCCCTCTTTTGCCTCAGCTCTGCTCCTGTCACCCCCAGGGAATTAGGAGGAAGGGGAGGCAGAAGCCGCCCTGTCTGAGCTCTGACAGGCCCGCTGGGCTAGAGGGGCTACTGGGACCTTCCTCCCAGGGAGCAGCTCCTGAGCTGTAGGACCTGAGTCCAAGACCACTCTCTGGAAAAGCCCCTATTCCCTCCCTCCCAAGGACAGAAGAACACCCAGACACCAGGAAAATGGGGCTGGCTTACCTTTGAAAGCTTCAGTGGCACCAGGCGCATGGTTCTTGTCTGGGTGGAACTTGAGGGCCAATTTGCGGTAAGCCTTCTTCAGGTCCTCATCTGAGGCCCCTCTGCTCACCCCCAGGATCTCGTAGTAATCTTTACACTGCTTGACCCTGGGGGAGGGAGCAGAGTGTGGGGGTGGGAGGGGAGCTCTACGTGGGCCCAGGCTGGGAGGTGAGGCGGGCAAGGAAAAGTGGTGTGGGTGCTCAGCTCCGAGCAGGCTCAGGGGACCAGCAGGACAGGCCCAGTGGGAACACCAAGAATACACTAAGGATTTAAGAGGGGGCAGCTGCTGTTTCTGCCAGGCCAGGAACCTCTTCCCTGAGCTAACGGCACCCTCACTGGAGGCAACCTCAGGACTGTCCATCTGTCACTCGGGCCTCTGTCTGAGGGCAGGTGCATCCCAAGCTCAGCCAGCTCTACTCCCTCCTGGCAATCCAAGTCCGAGGGGCTAACGGAGAGGTCAGACAGGGCAGGTATCTGTTCACCTCATCACAGGGCCCTGAACAGACGCTAGTTCTCTTCCATCAGTTCTTACTCCTGAGGTCCCTGGAGACTCCTTGACTCTTGGCTTATTTCAGGCTTTCCCACCTCCCCACAATCAGTTTCTATTGCCTACAACGCATGGGCTTGTCCAGTCGAAATGCTGTCTGGTCAGAAAGACGTACTTTGGCATAAGCTCTTATGGCAAACTAGTCACGCTAGGCCACACACAGGCTGAACCCCAGGTCTGAAGCTTGCTAATGTCTTCACCAGCAGCCAGGACCATGTGGGAATGGCCTCGGAGGGGCGCCTCAGGCTAGCTGGTGGGGAGGCCTGGGGGAAAATGGGAGTGGGAGTATCTATTCCTGAGAAGCCTTGGCTGGACTGTCTTAGCCTGGTAGTAAGCGGCTCTGTGCAGGGCCTGCCCATGCCTTGGGAGGGATACCCTCTCCTGCCTCCTCTCCACCCTGCTTAGGCTCTGGTCTGAAAGTGTCTTTGTTGGGGGCAGGATGTGGGCTGGAGGATTATCTGGAGGGGAGACCAGGCCTCATCTCTTGACAAACAGAGCCATGTAGAGGCCCAGGGCCTGCTGGCCAGCAGCAGAGGAAGCCAGCGGTGTCAGCATCTACAGCTTCTGCTGTGGGCTGTCTTGGCGGGACGGGACAGTGCAGCTCTGGTGCCCACACTCTATTCCAGGGCTTTGTGGGAGGCAAGGTGTGAGTAGGTGACAGGCAGCAGGAAGCTTCTCTAGATCTGAAAACATCTCAACAGCGCCAGGCTTGGGCCCCGCCCGCCGGGCCCCACCCTCTACCTTTTCACGGATGCTACTTGTTCTGCGGTGTAGCCTTTGGTGCTCTCTCCTCCTCCGGCTTCACCATTGGCTGAGGGGGTGTTGGCCCCACCTGCTTTCCTCTGGGTCGCATGGGTTGACTCTGAGGGTTGGGGTTGGTCACTGGCAGACTGTGGTTTCTGGTTGAGGGACTCGATCAGGGCTGTGCAAAGCAAGGAAAGCGTTCAGGGCTCCTGCTCCAGCAAGGCCACGTGCAAAGGCCGAGGGACTGACTGGCCCCGGGAGATCCCAGGACCTGCACATCCCATGTGCTCTTTCCTCCACCAAAGCCACCAGCTCCTTCCTTGACTTGGGCCTGTGAGGGGCTAATGGGATAGCCACCTGCTCTCTTAGGCCCACAGTTCTCAGGGTACAGGTCATCTTTAAACTCCACATAAAATAAACTATTAACTCTCTGTTCTTAAAATCCCAAAGTACTGTGTTTAACAGACACCCTCTGTTGAATGCCAAGATGGGTGAAGTACTCTGTAATGGGGATCCCACCAAACATGACCATCCGAGTCAGCTGGGATTGGTCAGAAGGCTTCCCGGAGGCCTTCGCTGAGCGGTGGAGAGGAACGGGGGCAATGATTCTCCCCCAGAGGGCGGAGGTGGTGTGAGACTCAGGATAGACATCTGCTGTGCTTACTACTTACTACTTGCTACTGTTAGCTTTTTCCAAATGGCTGACCATGTCAATGTCCTACTTCAGTGTTCAGAGTCCATACAGGGCATTAGTATCCCCCTCAGTGAGGGGCACAGTTATTCAATACCAAGTCCCTGGTCCCTGCCAACTCAATGAGGAAAGGCCCACATCTCTGGGCACAGACCTATGCCCCTATAGAACACCTCTGTGCTGAGGAAGGACAGTAGCATGGCCCCGCCTGTCCCCAGCTTCTCTAAATGTGCCAGATGTTTGCTGGGCTCCAGGCACTGTGCTGGGTATCAGACACTCTCTACTGCAACGCATGTGGGTCTCCCCCGAAGGGCGTGGAGCAGGACTTGCTGGGAGCAGAGCACTGGCTCACGTGGACCACTGCATCCTGACCCACTGCTGCCTTAGTTGCAGTAAACACGTGTTCTCACCGGGTCAGCAGCCAGGAAATCCAAACAGAGGTTGACAGGCGAGCTTGCCTACATGAGCAGGTGGAGGGGCTCCTGGAATAAACCCTGAGAGGGTGCTCAGCCAGGAGCCATAGTGATGAGCGCTTGCTGGAGTAAGCAGGCCTGGACATGGTTTTCGCCAGTTTAACCTTGATAGTGGCCCTGGAGGGGGGTCTTATTACTACCATCCCTGTCGTGAGGAAGGAGCAGCATCTGATCACCTGCACGAGTGACTAGGCAACACGTGAGGTTACTATGGGATGTTCAGCTCCCGAATCCACACCCTCGGCTATGCTGCCATCCTAGAGCCCATCCGTCTGGCAGAGGGAGCCCCTTCTAGCACAGTCGTTCCAAGTACAGAAGAACAGCTCATTCTTTCATTTCATTCAGAAAGACCCAGCTTAAATCTCACCTCAGCCACTGCCTAACACTTGGACCCTGGCTGATGTGTGATATGTCTCCGATTCTCGGCTTCCTCACAGTGGGGGATGAGGAAGAAATGAGATGTGTCTAAACAACCGGCACAGAGACTGAAAGAGTAAAGTTCAAAATGAGGAGCTGCTGATACTGTGACAAGGGCTGATGAACTGGCTGGCCAGGGAGGTGAAGGGACCCAAGGTGTGTGTGTGGAGGTGGGGGCGGATCGGGAGGCTCCAAGGCTAAGGAAAGCAAAGTCTCAGGACCCAGCAGGCTTTGGACCCAGTTGTAACCGCGAGATTTCAGGCTGTCCCAGACTCCGGGTCCATGCCAGGCACCAAGGAGATGGCAAAGGAAGGAACCAACAGAGAAAGTGATTCTGATCAAGATGGGAATGAGGGAGGAGCTGGTTTGCTGGTTTCCTAGGGCTTTTAAAGAAGTTGTTTATTTTTGATTTCTCTGGAAGCCCCAGGAGTCCAGGCTGATACCAAAGGACAACATGATCAGCCATTCAGTTGCTGTAGGTACACAGGAGTGTCAGCCAGGAAATGGGATTGACTCGCTCCAGTACCTTTCCAGGCAGATTCTGGAAGCTTTTTAGGCAGTTGCACAGAACCAACCAGTCCAATTTCCCTCCACTGCAGAAAGAGAGCCCAAAGGGGAATGAATGTGTTCTGGGTCACAGACAAGGTTCCTACTTGAGTTGACAATTCAAGATTTCTGGTTGCTGACAACTGAGTATCTCTTGTGGCCTGGACACCCCGTCTGCCAGGCCTGTGGGATATGACTGCTTCATCGTGACTCACTGTTACATCCCTCATGGCACAGTGGCTGATAGGCAAAGTGACAAAAGAGTAGGAGATGGAACAGCTGAATGTGGCGATGGAGTTAGGACTCTGCCCATTCCCAGGAAAGCTGGTAGATATTTAAAAAGAAGCGAAACTGATGCAACAGACCAAAGCTGGGATGAGAGCAGTGGGAGCTGAGGCAGATGTGAGAGCATTTCTATGGCCAAAGCTACCAGGGGCGGCCCCTCCTCAAACCCAGACTGGAGGGTCAGGCTGCCTGGGTTCAAATCTGGCCCCACCACTTGCTGGTAGTCATCTGGGACAAGTAAACTGAACTTCTCCATGTAAAACTGTACCTCCCTGAAGAGAGTTGAAAGAATAAATGACTAAATGAGTGAATGCCGACAAGGGACTGAGCGCAATGCCCAGCAAATACTATGTGTCGTCTGCTACCGTCACTTCATCTCCGGGCTCTCAATATCTGTAGTGCTCAAAGTTGGGAAGGGAGGCTGGAACAGGGAAAGAGCCTGGGAATGGGGCTAGACAGCCTGGTTCCCTCGCTAATTAGCCATGAGGCCTTGTCAAGTTATCTAATTCCTCAGTGACGACATGATCCCTGCCCTCATGGGACTGTTCTGAGGGGCAAGTAAGATTCAGTGAAATAAGGTAAATGGAAGGACAAGCGCACAGTGGGGCTCATAAAGGTTGACTAACCCGACCGTGGACCTCGCCAGTACTGGAACTGAATGCCAAACCCTTTCGGCTACCAATCCTCCCTTCTCCCTGTGTGCTGGCCTTCCTGACTTAGTCTGGATCCCACAGCCGGCCATTTCATAGAATCTTGGGCAGCCTTTGGCATGGACCTGCAGTCTGGGATGGGCTGAAATCTCATGGGTGCAACTTGTTCCAAAGCCTGCTGAGTGCTGAGACTTTGCTTTCTGAAGCCTTGGAGCCTCCTGGCGCCCCCACCTTTGGGCCCCCTCACCTCCCTGGCCAGCCTGCTAGCCAGTTCACCAGCCCAGATCATAATGTTACCAGCTACTCATTGTGAACTCGGTTGGTCTCTGTGCCAGGTGCTTCTATAGGACCTGAGGCAGGTGGGCTGACCTCCATGACTAACCGTCTCTTTGTTTGCTGGGGAAACTGAGGCCTGCCAATGTGCTCATCAGCTCCTGGGAAAACTTAGCACTTTCCACCATTGTTACTAAGCTTCAGGCGAAGCCAATGGCTACCAGGCTGCAGAAGCTGGATAGAAACTCTCATAAAGAGAATGACTGGCTCCGCTACCCCTGCCTTGTAACTCTCCAGCTCAGGGCATGGCTACTGTTCCTGAGGACAACTGTCCAGCCCTCAGTGCCTTCCCACCCCTCCTCTTGCAGTACGTGTTTCAAGTTCCCTCACAACCTTTCACTGTGAGGTCCCTCCACCCTTCAAGGTTTCTCTGAGCCTCCTCTTACCCCTAACCCTTCCCTCTGTATGTCTGTCCACTTCTCCAAGACCAATCCTGCACCTATGCTCTTGCTCCTTCCCCTTTCATTTTGAGACTTGTCCTTTTCCCACGTGGCCGCTGCCACAACTGACAGTGCTGCTCACCACCTCCTCGACACATGGCTCCATGGCTACCTGGCCACTGCCCTCTCCTGGGATTGCCTCTTCCTGATGCTGCTCCATCTCTCTCTGCCCAGTGGCTAAGGGCAGATGTGGCCCATGGCTGTGGCCGCAGCTGCTACAAGGTTCACTTTTCCCACAGTGACCTCACCCAGGCTCAACTCTAATGAGCTTCAACCAACGGATGATACCAGATTTTCAGTCTGGAATCTGGAGCTCTCTCCTGAGCCCCGAGCTGACACCTTCTTTGGAACATCCCAGTGGCACCTCACACTCTGCCCATCTCTTCCTACCTTTTTTTTTTTTTTTTACAGTGCAGGTCTTTTATTTTCTTTACACCTCTCATGCCATGAATTCATAGGGAATGGGTTCTAACAGTTCAGGCTCCTTTCTATTGGTTCTCACGAAGTGGGCTTCTCTGGGTGGAGCAGGCTGGCGCTTCAGCTGAACCCAAGTACCTTTCTCTTTGGCTTCCTTCTTTTTCTGATCATCTTCCCTTACTCGTTTCAGGAAGCTATCTCGGCTTTTAGAATGCTTAATATGCTCAACACACACATTAATTCTCTTGACAAGAATCTTGCCCTTAACTTGTTTGTTTACAATAATGCCAACAGCATGCTGGGTAACACTGTAGACTTTTCCAGTTTTGCCATGGTAATGTTTGTGGGGCATTCCTTTTTGAACAGTACCGGTTCCCTTGATGTCTACAATATCACCTTTCTTATAGATTCACATGTATGTGGCCAAAGGAACAACTCCATGTTTCCTAAAAGGCCTAGAGAACGTGTAGCGGGTGCCCCTCCTCTTTCCCTTTGTATTGGTCATTTCGGCGAATTACTGGAAGATGGCGGTTCCGGCTGAAAGGCCCTACCCATGTTCTTTAGCCTTGGTTTCTTCCTGGTTGCACAGGCTTGGATTCTAAGTCCCCACTTCTTCTCAGCATCCCTTTCTCACCGAAGGCTCGGTACTTCCTCTCCAATGTCTTTATCCTCATCCATGAGGCCTTATCTCAGGTCCTCTTAACTCATAACCTACATAATGCAATTGTCTCCCAACTGGTTTCTGCCTTGAGTCTCTCTTCCCACTCATTAACCCTTTATGCTGTTAAGAACAGCACCCTTAAAAAAAAAAAAAGCACCCGTATCTTACTTTTGGTATGCAAAATGCCAATGATTTTTTCTAATTTTTTCTAATACTACAGAATAAAGTGAAAATATTCCAGCCTGGCAGGAAATGATTCCCACAATCTGGCTCCATTCTATTTTCCAAACATAGTCCTGTCTATTCTCAAATTACCACCTCCACAGCCTCCAAATCTTGCTACACCCATCCCTTCCCCCACACCTCTTACAATTTCCAGCCTCCAAGTCCTTTTCCCCATATGCCCTTCTTCAAGTCTCCTACCTTCCTTCAAAGTGCAGTTAAAAATGCACCGCCCCCCACACTGTTCCACTCCCTGAAGCCTTCCCTCACTGTGATTTACCATTATTTTTACATCCTTGTCATGATACTGCTTATAATTTATCCTCCATGCTTCCCAGCCCGAGAATTCCCCTCTACCTCACCAGTCTGAACTCACGGAAGGCAGAGACTGGATTTTTCACGTCCATCCTCAAGTCCTCAGCATCTAACAATGTGCTTAATTTATGCTTAATCACAGTTCTTACTTTATGATTTGCAAAACTATTTTTTCTGTAACTCTGTCTCCTTCACTAGATCATAAGCTCCTTAAGGTGAACAACCATGTCTTGCCAATCCTGCTATAATCACTTAGCATCAAGCGGAGACTTTGCAAATAAAACAAAACAAAGACATCTATTGCATTAAATGAGCAACTGGAATGAGCTCAAACTTCAAACATTAAGTGTAGACAACTACTAATATTTTTTTAACCAAGGTTTCTCCATCTCAAGCCCAAATTACCCCCACATCCTTGTCAGCTCAGTGTAAGACTGCAGATGGCACAAGGTGAAGTGTACAGACAGGCATGAGGCATATACTCTTTCCAGAAGAACATGAATATGACAAATAGGCAGCAGGTCACTCTTCTGTCTGAGCAAATTCCAGTACTTGTGCTCCAGGAAGGAAACTCATCTAAGCACCTGAACTGAGCGAGGAGGCCTGCTGACAGAATATCTCCACAGGCCACGATGTTACCATCCTTTCTTGGCAGCCTGCTTCTGAACCCCAAGAAGTATCAGAGTCAAAAAGAACTCTGAGAGCTGGAGGGCCCCCAACTTTCTCTAGAGGGCTCCCCTCTTATAGAGTGTGATTTCACAGAACAGTTCCTTGAGCAAGTTACCTCAAGAGTCCAGGAAAATAGAGAATGAAACTCTCTCTAATGCACACAGGCCAAAGATCAATCTATAGAGTCAGGAGGGAGGAAAACTCAGGCATTCCAGGCTGCCTCTTTTGCCAGCATTCCCCTTTCTCAATTTCATAAAGTGGGCAGGGAAGGTCAGAAGGCTGCCTGCTGCTCTTCGGGTTCATTTCATTTCTTTAATAAACATGTATAGAGACACAGAACTTTCCAACTTCTAGCTGTGTAATCTTTGGCAGGTCCCTGGCCACTGAAGTATTTCCTCATTTATAGAACAAAGATAATGATCTTTGCTCCGCCTCCCTGATAGGGCAGGCTGATGAGAAAATACATTCAAAAGAGCTTTCTAAACTGAAAAGTCCTATGGGGATACTTTTATTCACATTATCTGCCAACCCTCTATAATTTTCCAGAAGAGGAAACCCAAGCTCAGAAAGATCACATGGTAGCAGTCAGGATGGAACCCAGGTCTTCTGATTCTGAGTACCTACTGCAGGCCAGACAATTTACTAAGTGGTAACTGCAGGCACAAACCCTGCATCTTTAATGGACGATCTCTTTCTCCCCTCCAGCTTGTATGACGAAAAACTCCTATGAAGACTTAGGTTAAAGAAAAAAAAGGATTCCTGGGTACAGTGAGGTGATGAGTAGTACAGATAACCTCACTATTCCCTCTGTGGTTTGGAAGCCTCAGTCCAGAGCCGCTTAGCAGCCTGGTGCTGTCCAGCTGTCCATATGACTGGCCACTGATGGACTCTCGGGGGCAAGGGAGAATGGGGGTGGCTGAGGTCAGCGTCTCCAACAAGGCCAAAGCTCGAATCCCGCAAGCGGGAGAAGAGGCTCCAGGAGGAAGTGAGGAGCCCGGTCTCAGGAGAGACAGTCCAAGGTGGTGTGTGGAGTGGGAAAAAGGCAGGCTCTAGTTTGGGGATGGTGGTCCCTGGCACTCGTCTGGAGTCGTGCCAGGGAGTGAAGATATGGAGACGCTTTTTCAGGCCGTCCGAAAGTCAGAAGTCTTCTTTCCCTCTCTAAAACCCATTCTCTTCTTCAGAAGAGTTATGTTTATTTTCCTAAACTATAATATTGCCCAGGCCGGCAACCGGCCCTGGGCCACCGAATGGCCCCTTGGGAAAAGTAGTTCGATTTTGCTTCCATGTAAGTTCCCTTCGCACCGTGTGCCACCGCTTCTCATTCTTGGGGGGAACGCCAAATCTCAAGAGGTTTCCACAAGCACTGGGAAAGCTGAAGTCGCTGTCGCCCCCGTCATCAGGTGTCCAGCATCCTGGAGAGGCTTGGAAGTCAAAAGACTACACCTCCCGGCGGCCACCACGCGTCTCAGTGCGCAGGCGTAGCCGCGCCTCGCCACCCCTCCCCCTCCTCCAACTGCTCCCGTCGGTCCGTTCCCGTATTCCCCCTATCAGTTCTAATGTCCCCTCCGTGTCTCCGGCGCCTCATACTCACCGCGAACTCGCGGCGTCGGGTAGAGCCGCTGCGCCTTCTCTAGGAAGCGGAGCGCCCGGTCGGGCTGGTTGCTCTGGATGGCCTTGAGAGCGATGCTAATACAGCGCTCGGCTTCATCCTTGTTGGATTCCATGGCGGAACCAGAGCGCGGAACCAGGGAGGGGGAGGCCGGGCGAGCGAAGGGCTGCGCCAGCCGCCGGCGCGTCGCGGGGCAGGCGGGCGCAGGATGATGACGTAAACATTCGCCCCTCCTTTCCCGAGATTTGAGCGAGATTTGAGCGAGGGCGGAAGCGCTACCGTATGTCTTCTAAGAGGGGGACGTCAGGACGTCTAAGAAAGGCATTAAGGGTGCATACCCACATTCCTGGAGCCTACGGGGTCCTTTTCGGAGGTCTTAAAGTTTCGTATGCTTGCATGTTCTTGGTAGTAACTATGCGTTTGAGACGAAGGTCGCTTATTTATTCATTCAACAGATATTTATTGAGTACCCACTATTTGCCAGTCTAGGTAGTCTTGAACAAAACCAAACCCATGCCAACTTACATTCGAGTGTGTGTAGTGGGGTGGGGAGACATCCAATACAGAGATACAGTAAAATAGTGATAAATGTTATGAAGAGAAAAAGAAAAAGAGAAGATAAATAAAGGGATTGAGAGAGGATGGTGCTATTTTAAATAGCCTGATGACTTCAATAGAAATCTGAATTCAGTGGAGAGAGAGCGAGAGCGCGCGCGCGCGCAAGTGACCGTGCAGGTATTCCAGATGTGACAATCTAGAAGAAAGGTGGTCCAGGCAGAAGGATAAGCAAATACGAAGGCTTTGAGAGGGGAATTTTTTGGTGAGTTCTTACGGGATCAACAAGGAGCATGTAGGATTCCACTTTATGGCTCTGTCAGGCTTTTCATGCCTACCAATCAATCCAGTGAAAGCAATCTTACCAACGCTACCAATGACCCACTTTGGCAAATCCATCATTTCTCAGTCCTTATATTACTTGGCCTCCCCAGCGAGATTTGATAAGAGGTTCCTACAGGTTAGGAGGTTATTACTATAATCCGGGTGAGAATTAATAGTAACTTGGATAAAGGTGACGGTGGAGGTGTTAGAAATAGTTAAATTCTGGATATATTTCGAAGACACAATCAAAATGATTTTGGATTGGATGAATGATGGATTGAATGGGGGATATGAGAGAAAGGAGGTGAGGATGACTCTAAGATTTTGCCATGAGTAAGTGGACAGTTTTCGTTTACAGAAATTGGGGGAAGATTGTGGGAGGAGCAGTTTGGTAGAGGGACTATTAAATGTTTGATTTAGGCTGTGTTAAGTTTGTGATGCCTTCTAGAGTCAAGGGGAGATGTAGATTTGGAATTTGTATGTAAGTAAAGTTTAGAGAAGAAGATGGGGCTGGAAATGTAATTTTGGAAATTATCAGTATATATAAATGACATTTAAAGCTTTGAGACTAGGTGGACAAAGAAATACGGTATTTAAAGCTATGGGACTAC
The DNA here is from genome assembly GCF_036321535.1 of Camelus dromedarius. NCBI lineage: Eukaryota > Metazoa > Chordata > Mammalia > Artiodactyla > Camelidae > Camelus > Camelus dromedarius. The sequence continues at coordinate 31,898,170 of NC_087443.1, read as the reverse complement.
ATGCACCAAGAAAGTGAGTGTAGATGGGGAACAGTAGGAGTCTGATTACTGAGCCCTCTGCCACTCTCGTATTTAGAGGTCTGGAAGAGGAGCAGCTGCCCAGGAAGGGAGAATGAAGAAGCAGTCATGAAGTAAGAAAATTACTTTCACTTAACAGATGTTTCAAGAGGGAAGGGGCCAAACTTCGGCAAATCCTATGTCGAGGCCAAGCAATATGAGGACTGAGAAATGACCAAGAAATTTTACAAGGTGGAGGTCAGCGGTGACCTTGACAAGATTGTTTTCAGTGGGTGGTAGAGGTGAAAGCCTGATGGGGATGGATTTAAGAGAGTGCGAGTGAGGATGAAATGGATTAATAATAGTGGAGAGAGAGGAATGTGGGGAAGTTTTGTTTTTTAAGATGGGATATATTATAGCATTCTGTGATAGGAATTATTTAATTGGGCAGGAAATTTTGGTAATGAAGGAAAGAGAGGAGACAGAGGAGGTGGAATCTGGGGCACAGGGGAGGGCATGGCTTTAGATAGCTGCCTGGACAAGTCACTGATTTTCAGGAGGGATGGCAGAGTGTTCAGGTATGCTGCGGGCTGGCTGGTAGGTCTGGAAGTGAGAACACGAGGAAGTTCTTTTTCAGATTGCTCTTATGGTCTCAGTGAATAATAAGCAAGGTCATGGCCTCGTTGGCTACATGGTCACCCTTGAAAATTTCTTCACCTCCAACCTTCCTTTCCATGACTGTACCCTTCCCAATGCAAACTCTTATGACTCCAAGCTGGAGAGAGTATCCCGGTGGTGAAGAAAACAGCCCCTTCTTAATAAGACAACTCTACGCTGAGAGAAAGTTAAGGTCTCCACTAATTGATAGGTCTTTCATTTGTCTTAAAGGATAAACCCTGGAACACCTTTCAAACAGCCTCTCTGAGGTTTGTTGACCTCGGGCTGGTAGGGAGTCCCCTCTCCTGCTAAGCATCATGAGGTGTCCTCTTCCATATCCTCAGTGTCATGAGGCCCTGCTTCTCTGGCTGACCACAGGTACTTCCCTTTGTGAAGAGGGTACTCGTGGAAAAGAAGACCCGTCATTTGTTGTGTTCAGGAACCAGACTGTAATTGCCCAGCTACTGGCTGGTAAGCCCTCCTCTGCTTTCCTACAATGTATACAACAGACAAAAATCTTATTTAAATTTTGAGTCCATCGTCAGTAACTTGGTTTGGTTGCTGGAGTCTGGAGAAGGATCTGGAGAGGCGGGTGGACTAGGTGTGTGGTATGACCTCTTCAGACCTCATTTTGGAATTTCCCTTTCCTCACTTCTGCTGCTGAGCTGTGCCCTGGAACTGCTTCAATTCAGAAAGGATTTGTTATTTCAGAAGGGATTATAAATTAAGCCTGAATGCTGGTCTAACCAGCCTCCATTATCACTACCTCCCTTTCTAATAGATCTTGAACTGGGTGTCTTGTTTTTTTGTCCCGAGGCCATTTGACTTTCTGTGGGTCCTTCTCAGTCCAAAGGCCAGGAAGAAAGCCACATTCCTGCTCAGTTCATGTTAAACCTGACAGCCCTTGGTCTATAGATGTTGTTTAAAAACCAAACTGGTATGCCAGGGATGACCTGAAGTTACAGTTTCTCCTTCATAGTTCTTGAAGTCAAGTTGTCATGATTCTGATCTAAGGAAAAAATTAGAAACTTCTATCCTGACTAGCTGGAATCATGGTATCAGTGGAAGGATGTAGCCTAAAAAGAGAGACAAAATCCTTTCTTGTCTCAATGGATATCGAGAAGTCACTGGGAAAATGAACCTAAGAATCTCCTCATTTTGCTCCTAGAACTGAAACAACCCTTATATTAGGTCACCACCAGCCTTCAATTCCTCTCCTCCAGGGACACCAAGAATTCTTTCTGACCTTAACATGCTTTAAACTCCTCTTGTCCCCTCCCCATCTCTACTATGATACATTTAACCCCACCCCTGTCCAACTGCCTATTCTCCTTAATTATCCTTTCCACCGTCCAAGTCTAACTCCTTCTTCAGGGCTCAGCTTAAACTCATATCTTCTCTGTGAAGAGATGGAATTAATTTAATAGTCACATGTCCACACTGAAAGCCAGGCACTGTGCAGAGCTTTAGGGATTCAGAGATGCACTATGAATAAAAGACAGAACCTGACATCAGGGAGCTCCCGATCTAGTAAGGGAGACAGATTTTAAAAGAATTAAGAGTATTATGCTGTACACCAGAAACTGTCACAACATTGTAAACCGACTAAACTTCAATTAAAAAGAAAAAAAGAATTAGAAGACAGTGTGGTAAGTACAACAGGGGGGCTGTGTGTGAGCTCGAAGAGGCTCAGTAGAGGGAGCTGTTACTTGTGTGTATAGAACTGGAAAGGCTTCCTGGGGGAGGTGACATCTGAGGCTGGGTCTGAGGCTGGAAAGGGTCTTCTCCTCCAGGAGCTCTCTCTGCTCTGAACTCCCATAGCACTTAAGCCTGGCCCCTCCATGGACACACACCCTCACTGCCCTGCACAGATGGTGCCCTGCAGTTGTGAGTCTGTTTACATCCTGTCTCCAGCTAAACCAAGATGAGATCTTGCCCTCAGTCTCCCCATGGTCTGAGCACAAGGCCTGATACCGAATAGAGGCTCACTTCCTATTTGTTAAATGAATAGAATAAATGAATCCCAGAGACAGTTTTTTCTCTTCCCAAACACTTGCTCCAGTTTCCCTGAGCTGGCTAAGGGGATAAATTCCTTCCTAAGAATTCAGGAACATTTGCCAAGTCAGTGGAATGACCCCCACTTCCTGTTCTTTGCTCTTCTGCTCTCTGACTCCCTGCTGCCTCCAAATGTGACCCTCCAGGGCCTCCCTTTCAAAGAGCTCCAGGCTCCAAAATCTCTCTCTGAAGAAACCACCCTTCTTGATTAAACTACGACATATGATGGAATGCAGCTGTGGGAATGGTTGGGAATGAGGTTTTTCAATGTATGCCTCTTTTATATAAGTTTGATTTTTGGAAACATGTGAACATTTACCGAATAAAAAAAGAGAAAACCTAAACCTGACATTGAAGATGATGAAAATTCACCGAGAGTGTGAATGACTGATAAGTAACTGAATTTTCAATTTGAGCTTCAATAAATTTGTTGAACGAACACATGAAGATTTCCCCATAGCATCTCCAAAGTTCTACTTCAGGCTTTGCTCTTTCTCCTTAGAGGAGGAGGAGTCCTCCACACCTAGGGAGGGCCAGAGGCTGGAGGCTGGAAAGATAAGGGCAAGGACACTTGGAAGCCCTTTCTACCAAACTTGTCTGTTTCAGGGATATCCTAAGTACAGTTTCTTTGATTCAAACTCCTTTCATGTCAGTGGTCTCTATTCCCAGCTTCTCTTGGGGAAGAGAAGGAGCTGGTATTAGGACACTGATTTAGACTTCATGTGTCCGTGGTTATTTGGCCTTGAAATTGGGAGAGCCCAGGTTTTTAGGACATTCCCCAGACCCCTTTCCTGGGTCCAGACTCAGATCTACCTACCTACAAGATATCTCTACTGGGATGTCTCTCAGGCACCACACCATGTCAAAGAAATTGCTCCATCATTCTCCACCCAAACCCGGTTCTCTCAGCCTCCCAATCCCCCTGCAGAGCACTACCATACACCCAGGTACCCAACAAATCTGGGTTTCAGGCTGAATTATTCACTCTCCTCTATTATCCTCCAGTTTATATATTTCCATCCTTTGCCCTCAGGCCTGATTTTAGCATCTTACAAATCTGTTAGCAACTCTCCAACTCTGCAGTCATTCCCCTAATCCAGGCTTCCAAAATCTGTTAACTGGATTATTGTGGCAGTCTCCAACCTGGATTCCACTCTAATCCATCTGTAGCATTGCAGGCAAGTTATCATTCCAAAATGCAAAGCTCATTATATCATTTTCCTGCTTAAATCTTTTTGTGGCTCCTAAGTATCATTAAGATAAAGGTCCAAACTCCTTATTGGAGCTTACAGGGTCCTGTAGAACCTGGTCCTATTTTTTTTTCCCCCGCCCTCATGTAAAGCCATCTGGGTAAGTACTTTTTGTTGTAAGTAGATTTTTAACTACAGATTCAATTTATTATAGTCTATGCAGATCTTTAAATTTTTTCTTGTGTCTGGTAAATTGTTTTCTAGGCAACTATCCATTTCAAATTTATTGGCATAAAGTTGTCCACAGTATTTATTTAAACTGCTGTAGTATCTATTTATATGCATTAAAAAATTTCTAATATTATTGGGGGAGGGTATAGCTCAGTGGGAGAGCTCATGCTTAGCATACACAAGGTCCTGGGTTCAATCCCCAGTGCCTTCATTACAAATAAATAAATAAACCTAATTATCCACTCCCCCCACCCTGAAAAAGAAAATTTCTAATATTATTTTTTCTTTTTTTTTTGGTTTGGGTTTTAACTTGTTGTTCTTTTTCCAACTTTTTGAGGCAACTTTCCAACTTTGATGCTTAGCTTATTGTCAGCCCATCTTCTAGAAATATGTATGGATGTTGTTAAGACATTTCTAAGTTTTGCTTTAGCTGTGTCCCACAAGTTTTAATATCTAGTATTTTCATTATCATATTCAATTCTAAGCATTTTAAAATTCCCATCATGATTTTTTTCTATAACCAATCTATAAGTGTGTTTCAAAATGCCCAGCTGTATTTTTTGTTATCTTAATTAGTCCTTGGGTCACAAAATCACTTCCCAATCTGTACCTCCTGGATACACCTTAGAACTTCAGTTTTCAGAAATGCGCTTTTTGGCCGTTGGACCTTTGCACAGTTGGTAGCCATTGCCTGGACACTCCTTCCCCCTTTGTTAACGCCTGCTCAACCCTCAGGTCTCAGCAATTTTTTAATTAAAAAAATTCTTTTCCCTCTGCAAGCCTGCCTTGAACTTCAAAATTTGGATTAGATAGCCCTTTTGCTTTTCTAAATGCTCTCATACACCCTATACTTAAACTTATTGCTTCCTTTGTCCATTTTCCTACTAAAATTTTAGCAAACTCCTTGAAGACTTTGCTCAGTGCCTGGCCCACAGTAGGTAAGCAGTAGAGTTGTAGAATGAATAGGGTGACTCTGACCCTTTCACTTGCCGGTAAAAACTCCCATCCTGGAGCCACAGAGAACAATACACGGCTGCTTTCCTTCCCTCTGATATCGTCATATCCTTAGTGTCTCTCTTCATGGTTATGCTCCATTTCTGGTTGTTCATCCTGCCCCGCCCTGCCCCATGCCACCGAGGTCCCTGGGAGGCCGTCTCAGCAGCAGGACCAGGGCCAGGCTGGGCTCCAGCCCCTTCCCCTCCCCTGCTCCAGGAAGTAAGTCCCTGCAATGAGCCTTCTTGCCAGCAGATGGCACCCAAAGCCTGAAAACAGAACTGCTCTGCTCCTCTATTCCTTTCCTGAGCTGCTTGTCGGGACACATAACCTGGCTTGGGCTGTGCTTGGGCTTGGAGAGGATGCTCTGGCCTGGAGACCTGGTTCCTATGCTGCTGTCCTTTCCTCCTTGTCTAGTAGCAGTCGTTGCCTGGAGTCGTTGTCCCTTTGTCTTAGAGTCTAATTCAGTTCTAGTGCACATACTACAACCAGAACTAAAACTAGGTGCACAACATTGTAAAATGACTATGACTCAATAGTAAAGTGTTTAAAAAAAATCCACTTTGGCAGAATAAGAGATTCTAAATTAAAGAAAATAAGTGGATTATACCACCCAGGAAGAAAGTTCTGAAAATAAAGTGTGATTAAGGATGTTCTACACCACATTCAGAAATTATACACTACAATAATACTGAATAGTATAGGAACTGCACAGATCAGCTGAAAACAAACCCTAGTATATATCAGAACTTCACATATAAATGTGGCATCAAAATAATAAGAAGAATAAATGGTGTTAGAACATGAAAAAAAAAAAGAACTAAAACTAGGTGGGGCACTAAAAGCTATTAAAATGATGACTTATAGAAAAAATTTTCTTTTTTACTGAAGTATAGTTGATTTAAAATGATGATTTTTGAATATCATGTATGTTCTTTTTCAAAATTGAACTATAGTTGATTTAACATATTGTGTTAATTTCAGGAGCAAAGTGATTTGGAGATACATATTTTATCAAAGAAGCCCAGCAGCTTGGCTCCGCTCTTAGTTTCTTTTCCTCCCTAAAGCCTATGGGCTAGAACTGGTCAAAAAACTGTTTTTCATAGTCGAGAACGGCTGTGGGTGTGCGGGAGGAATTTACTGAGGCACTGCTAGTATCACTTTTACATTGTTCAAGAGTTATTTTCTTTTTAGTTTTATTTATTTATTTATTTATTTTAAAATGGAGGTACTGGGGATTGAACTCAGGACCTCAGCTCGTGCGTGTTAATCACGCACTCTTACCACTGAGCTATTTCCCTTTCCACCAAGAGTTATTTTTAAACTAGCTTTTGGTGGTGGACTGTTTCTTTCATCATGCCACTGCTTTGGGTCTGAACTTCGTGGGTGACAATCTCACAAAAATTATACGGAATTACAGCAGTGTTGTTATGGGCAGGGGTAAGTGATCCCTGGGAGCCAAAAAAGGGGCTATTAATCCTGTCTAGGAGAGGAGCGAGGAAGGGACAGTTTGATCTGAATCTTGAAGGCGGTGGGGGAAGGCTGTTCTATCTAGGTGGAAGAAACAACAGGAAGTAGAGAGAATGGGTCTCCTTGATGGGCTCAGCATCAGCTAGGAGGACAAGCAGGGCGAATGTGGAGCGAGAACTACTAGGAAAAAGGGCTTAACAACAGACATGACAAGTTAGGAGTATGGGATTAGCAGATACACACTACCATACATAAAACAGATAAACAATGAGGATTTCCTGTGTAGCACAGGAAGCTATAGTCAGTATCTTGTAATAACCTATGATGGAAAAGAATCTGAAAAAACAAAGAGAAGCACAGATCAGCCTTTTGTGTTTCTAAATGCTCCCAGCCTACCCCCAAACTCTGCCTCCTACAAGCCTCTCGGCCTACTTATATGCTTTCTGGTTCAAGGACTTCCTTAGGGCATCAGCCTCTCCTGGGTGACTTAGCTTGTACCTCTCACCTGCAATGTTTACCCTGCTGTGCCAAAGTGCTGCTGTCCTGCCTTCTTGAGCACCTGGACCTCCTCTGCTTCCTCAGGCACTCAAAGGAGCTAATGGAGTTCAGTTGGAATTCCACATACCTGTGATAGCTGCCCTCGACCCTGGGTTTCCAAATGTTGCAGGTGAAATCCTTACCTTCTCCTGCTATGCTCTGGTTTTCAGCTTCAGTGAACCCAGGCCGGCTAGCAGATCTCCTCTTGTAAGGGAATGAATGCCCCACAAAGGCTGTGAATGGGACTTCTTTTTCAGGCTAGAGAAATGAGGATTGGGGTAAAGAGTGATTTTGGGATTCTGGGACAAATTTAAGAAAAAGCTGATGATTTTGCTTATGATTCAACTCTGGGGGCAATGAGCAAGACAAAGGCTACATTGGGTACCAGGAATATATATCTCAAGAAAGGAAACAGTGGTAGACAGATGAGGTGCATGAATGGCAAACTCCTTTGAGAGATAATCTAATCTGCTCCCAGAAAGGACGTGAGAGGTGAGGTTGTTAAATTGCTCTGGAGAAAATGCTGGGGTGGGCACTGTCCTTGTGGAGTCACAGGTATAGACCCAGGTCTCTGTTCTTCTCTGGCTGATAAACGCTCCCTGCCAGCTTTGAGGCCTTGCAGGAAGCACTGGGTTTTTTGTGTGGTAGTTCTATTACATCGGTCGTGGGCCCCTGTCATGCCAGGGAGCATTACCTGGAGGTTCTGGAGGCTGCAGGAACTCTGGAGGAGAGCTGAAGGAGAAGTTTCTGGACCTGGAGGAACCTCAGGGCCCATTAAGCTCAACCCTATCTGTCATTTATTGTTGAGGAAACAGATGGGAAATTACTTGCTTGCTCAAGGTCACACTGAGTTAGTGGCAGGGTTGAGTCCATAAAAAACAATGGTTGCTACAGTTCTTAACACTTAGGTCCACTGAACCCAGATGATTTCTCATGTACTCGGCCACCCCATCTTAGTTCCTTATTGTGGGGCAGGAGTTCAAGGACTATGTACTTTGATCAAGGAGGAAATGATATCCTAACTGTGCTGGAACAAGGCCACCACTAACCTCCAAATGCCCTCACTTTTTGTTTATGCCTAAAGTGGCCTCCCAGCTGGAAGAACCAGACACCGGCGGAGAGAAAACATGTTGGCTGCTAGCAGGATCTCAAACCCAGTGGAGAAGGGAAATGAAAAGGGCCCCAGAGGATCCTAAAATAAAGGAGACAAGAGCCTTGGGAGGAGGGTATTGCAAACTGTTGTAATTAAAGTGATATTTTACAAGCGTCTAAGACAAGAGGGCAGACAGGCTCTGAGCCAGGCCTCAGCTTCAGAGGCGCACCCCTGGAGGGGAAATGGCACTTGCAGGGAACGTGAGCTCAACCACTGCTGCTCATTAATAAGCACAGTCGTGGTGAGTCTTCTTATGGAGCCTGAGGGGAAAAGAAGGGAGTGGAGAGAGCCAAGGAGCAGCTGCTGTGAATTCCCAATCTTGCCCCATTCCCACCATGCCCCTTGCCTTCCTGGAGCAGGCCTCAGAGCTGCCCTGGGGACTGACACAAATCCCTCCTCTGGCACAGGCCTCCTGCCAGCTCAGGGTGCCCTGGACATCCTCGTTATCATTCATCACTGATTTCCTTTCGCCTGCCAGCAGCTTCCCTCATTTGTAGCTTAAAAACACCAGCAGGAGGAGAAGCAAGGGATGCTCTTGCTAATAATCAATCCACAGCAAAATGACTCAAGAACTGGGTGTTGCCAGGGTGGGCAGGTACGTGGATGGTTCCGCCTTCTTTATCAGTAGGGCGCTTGACTGTGTGGTACTGCTGAAGATGCCAAAGGTCTGCACTTTTAGGACTTGCTTTTGTTTCTGAGAACCTATGGTGATAATCACTGGCTCAGAATCAGCCTCACAGAACACTGGGATAGGGGAAGGGTGGAGAGGGGAACTGGATGACCGCCGAGATCATTCCCAGGAGGATGCAGCAGAAGCAGCAACAGGGAGGGCTGTGCCGAGGCTCTGCTCAAGGGGCCAGAGTGCTGGGGGTGGAGAAGTGGCTCCTCTTACAGTCTGGGGCTACTGTTTGGGCAAAGCAAAGTCCCAGGCAGTTTCCTGTGCACATTTCCACATGGCCTGCATGAGCCGGGTGAAGCCCATGTCTTTGGGCTTCTCCAGGCCTCTCATCAGCCGCTGCTTCATGATGGAAACAAATTCCTTATTGCTCAGCTCCCCATTGCCTGGAAGAAGAGACAAACACAACAGGGACAAGTGAAGGCCTTCAACCAATGAGAAAACTGCACTGCTCACATCACATAGGTTCCAAGGCCTAGCGCGCTGTCACAGCCAAATTCAATTCTTGTGGCTTAAAATGAACTGGTTTGCATCTTCCATGACGTTTCCAAGTACAACTCAGTAGATAGTTCAGTGCAGTGTGACAAAAGCTGGATGAGCATGTATGTCAGGTCCTGTGCTAGGTGTTGAGAATAAAGAGATAAACCAGACTTTACCCCTTAAAATACCATCGGGAGAGACACATACATGATTTCAACAGTGTGGCAAACGCCCTAGTGGGGTGAATAGAGGATGCTGTGGGGACGCAGAGGAAGAGTATCAAACCCAGCTCGGGGGGGTTGTGTGCAAGAAAAGATCAGTAAAGGCTTCCTGGAGGTGACTCCTAAGTTGAATCCCAAAGGATGAGCAGGAATTGGCCAAGCAAAAGGGAGTGAGGTGGGGGAGGCAGTCCAGGAGAGGTAGGAGCACAGCGAAGGCACAGGCAGGATGCAGCACAGCTGCTGGAGAACTCCAACGGGGTAGGTCTGGCTGGACACACAGAGGTGGGATATGGCAAGTGAACCAAAGAGACAGCGGGAGACAGGTCCCAAGGATCTTGTATTCTCATTAAAAGGGTTTGCAGTTTATCTTCAAGGCAGGAGAGGACTGTAAAAGGGGAGTAAGATGTAGCTGGATTTCCACTTTGGATCGATTTCTCTGGCTGGATGAATGTCCTATGCAGTGATGTGGACAAACTGCACCAAGTTAAGGAATGAAAAAACTAGAAGGATTCAAAGGGGAAGTTTCACACAAGTGGGAGCTTTTGATCTGGTTCTTAAATTCTATGAGCACAGCTTCCTGGAGGAAGGTGAACAATGACTCCTGGCTGTGAGACGGGCAACGGAAGTTAATGTAGTACAGAGGGACGCAGCACAGTTCGGTTCAAATCCTGGCTTCGCCATCTCCTACTACCTTTGTGATCCTGGGAAAATAACTTAACCTCTCTAAGTCACAGCTTCTTTATCTGTAAAATGTGGTAAATAACAATTCCTATGTCAGAGGATTAAATGAGAAGCTAGCACAGTGTACCTGGCTCATGGTAAGTGATGAAAAATATGTGCACCTCCCTGGTTAATATTATCATTACGGTATCAGCCAACATCGCTGAGAAATAATACCAGAGCAGAACCAGGATCTCTTACATGGGCTGAACTACAGAGCGGTCACAGACACGACAGACTACAGTGTGGAGGTGGAATGTAAATGACTGAATATTGCCCTGGGAGGCAGAGACATCAGTACCATCTTCTTCCTAGAGACATTCAAATACTTGAGTGCTCCTAATCTTCTAAGCAGCAAGCTGGGTCTAATATTTTGTTTCCATTTTTAAGATCCTTATGGTCATAAATGAATTTAGGCCTATAGGCAAATTGGAATTACAGGAAGAAATGGAAGACCAGGGTTTATATTTCTCAATGTCATGATGCTGAGAGCTGAGCTAACGATATGGGAAAGGGGTAAGGTGAAGAGGTCTGGGCTGGTACCCTGGAGCTGTCTGTAAGGCTCCAGTGAGGCTCAGTTTCTCCGCTTGACTCCAGAGGGCTCCTCCACTCACCATCACAGTCAAAGAGTGCAAACACCACATCACACACGTGGTCTGAGAGTTCCACTTTAGCCACTGTCCTGGCCACCTGCTGCATGGTCACTGAAAGAAGAAAAAAAGATGTTGAGTTAGCACAGCCGAGGGACTTCCATTTTGCTTTTCCTGAACAGGAAGACAAAACTATTCAGTCATAATTAAACATTTTCAAGTGTACTTTAGTCATATTTAAGAAAATGATAATTCAAGAAAAAAAAAAGAAAAAAGAAAATGATAATTCAGTCTTTAATCCATAAACTCCTTTCTTTTTCATCTCAGGTTCAATTTTTTTATACTGCTGCCACACTTTAGGAGGTATGTATATAATTAAGTAAGAACGCCTGAAACTAAATTCATAGAGAGAGAAAGTAGATTAGAGGCTATCAGGGGCTGGGGAGTTAGTAGTTAATGGGTATAGATTTTCTGTTTGGGATGATGGAAAATTTGGGAACTAGTGGTGAAGGCTGTACAACATTTTGAATGTAATGAGTGTCACTGACTTGTATACTTAAAAATGGCTTAAAAGGTATCTTTTATATTGTATATATATTTCACCCCAATAAGAATTTAAAAAGCAAAAATCCAAAAATATGTGAGGATGGAATTCTAACAGTCTAGAGCATGCAGTGGTGGCTTTTCTAATAAACTCTTACCAGAAGAGTGCCTTGAAAAAAAAAAGAATGCCTAATATTACTATAGTCTCTTTCTTGGCATCTCCCTCCCACTAGAAAGAACACAATAACAAATAGTCAAGGAAATCACAGCGAAAGGAGGGGGAGGAGGGGAACAAGGAGGCCTGTCTGAGTGCACTGAGGCTTCACCCATCAAGCACTGATTGACAGCGGAGATCCTGCAAGGCTGAGCTTCTGCCCTCTTCCCGACAGGTCCTCCCCTCACCCCGCCAGACACTTTGTCCTCTCCCACTGTGCCCCTTGCGAGAAGCAGTGGCCCCCTCTCGCTAGATCAGTATACAGCCTCTCTTTTCTTTTTCCAGACCTCAACAGAAAATCTCTTCTCTCTTGCCATTTTCTCTTTCTCTGACATTTACTGGAAAACACTAGCAATCATGTGAGAATTGGGTTCGCATGAAAAACCAGCTGGGAAAGACTAGGCAATTTTCCCTGCCTTCTTGGCCATTTAGCTTCAGTCAGATCCAGCTTCATCTCCAAATTATGTTATTGCTTACAGACACTCTGAAGTGAGGTAAAACTCAGAGCAAAGAAAAAGATGAATTTCTACTTATGAATCAACTAGCAACAGAGTGTTTTCTCTAAACCTCAGGTTAGATGCCTCCAGAAGCAACGTGAACTTCAAGTCAGTGTGGCTTCTGCTTCTTTCATTACTATCATTTCAGTTCTTTCTTGTCATTTTTTGCTGCATTTGATCTTTCAGTTCACCTCTAGCACCTACATATATTCAGCACAGTGCCCACAAGGTCAGCTGATACAAATGCCGGAGCAATGTGGAGAAGCAGGTGATGCCGCAGGAAACTGGGCCTGCAGCCCCAAGACCTGAGCTTGAGTCCTAGCTCCACCACCAACTTGCTGTGAGACCCTGATGGTCATATTCAGATGAGGGGATGCCACAAGATAACCGCTGAGATGGCTTAGCAGTGCAAAGAATGGCTTATTGGTCTTTTCTTGAATCTGAGGGTGAGGCTGCGGGTGGACATATACAGAAACAGCTGAGGATGTGTGTGGCGAAGGGGAGAGGAAAGGTCACAAGCTGGGCTGTGCCTTAATTGTGGTTCACAGCTTCTGGCTGGAGGGGGACTAGGCTGCTCAGGAGGCTGGGAAGAGCCAGATTCTTCTTCCTGCAGCTTTAAATTACTGTTCATACCACCCTTCTTTCTGCGACGTGAGTTAGGTTGAAGAGGGGATCAACATACTTAAGCAGAATATATTATTGTGTGGATGTTCAGGAGATGTGGTTAAGTGCTGACGGAGGAGATGGGGCCTCCACAAGACTGGCGAAGTTCTAGGGTTTAGAAACTTAGCCTTGTAGGTCTGGATACTTGATTCTCTCAGCTGGCTCAGGAAGAATTGATTCCTGCTAACTAAGCTGCCCAGGGAAGGAAGAGAAACCAGAAGGCCAATTTACAATGAAAACAGTAACTGTTAAGAGAACTAAAATGAAGACAGCTGGTCATTATACTTCTCAGTAGGAAAACCTACTAAGGAAACTCAATTCACCTCAGAAAACTGCTCAGTAAAAACAGAATCAGAAGACACTGGATGCTCTCAAACTGTGATCAGCTACTGAACTGCCCTTTGTGGCCACAGAAATATGTCCTGAAAAGTGGCTCAAAACCTGTTCTCTATCAGGTAAACAGGAATGCTTTTTCTTAACCATTCCTTTTTCTGCATTTCATACCAATCCTACACTTATGTTATAACTGATAATACCCCTCTTTTTCTCTTTCCCAGTTCCATTCTCTCAGGGCAGAGTGCCTACTGCCAATGCCTCTTGACATTCCAAGGGCCCATTCTTTCCCCAGGAAGATGTACCTTTTCCTCTAAATAATATCCAAGAATATCAGTGAGTGCACTTGGCATTTTTCAGTGAAAAGCTCATTAAAGTGGTATTAAGTGATTGGGGAACTTCTGGAAGCTACTGGCAGGAATGCCTTGTTACAAATGCCATCTCTCAATGGAACAGTTACAGATTACATTCCATCTCACGTGGAGAGGGCTCTGATGCCATCTGTCCTACAGGAGGGAAAACCAGGGATGCTAGGTTATTGTAAGTCAAGCCACTGGGACGTTACCAGCCAGCAAACAACCTAGCTGGGGTGCCCTCTCACAGTCCAAGATCCCCAGGGTATGAATCAGAGCAGTGGAGGAAACAACAATTAAACTAGCTAGTAAGCTGTCCAGCCGGGAGCCCTTGGGACAAGTAGGATGACAGCACATTACAAGCCAAGAGCTTGACAGCTGGTCCTGAGAGTTGGCTCATTCAGATTTGCTTCCACATCTCTGAATCATAAAGTCATAATTAAATCACAGCAAGCAGAATAATCCCCCCTTCAGATCTCGACTTCCCCACGCAGACCAGTTGTTGGCACTGGAATTTGGGTCTCCCCTATTTGATGATGCTAATTGATTGATGGTTGGGATTCTAGTTTCTAATCTGAAAAGATGTCTATATGGAGCATGAAGTCACCTTGGAGAAGACCTAGGTGTCCAAGGCTTCTCTTCTCCTTTTGTACAAATCTGGTCCAGCTGCCTGAACAATAGATGGACATGAGATTGGGTGATTTCTACTAGAATAGGATAGGGAAGAATTTGTAGAAACGGGCTCAACTGGCACTCAAAAATGTGCTAACCATCTGGCTTTTTGAAAAGTCCAGGCAGAATCTGAGTTGTGCCAGGTCCCCAGTTTATTCTCTGGCATAGTCCATGACTAGACAATTCACCAGCAAAAAGAAACACATACTGAGTTCGTGTGACTATAATATCAGAAGCTATATTATATAAAGCTATCCAGAAAGAAAAAGAATTCTGGAGGGATCAGAGTCCAAATATCCACTTAGAATCAGAGAATCTTAGAACTGGAAGAGACCTCAGAGGAAATGTAAAATGTAAAATGCAGAGAAGTTGAATAACTTTCTGAGAGTCACAAAGCCAACTGGTAGCTGGGTCTAAAATATAGGTCTCCTGACTTCCAGCCTAATGCTGTTTTCCCTTTCACACTGCATCCGCTTGCTCCCTTATATGGATACAATGGGTCCCCCATGAATCTGTCACTCTAAATAAGGGAAAGAGCTCAGATGAAAGAAAAGCCAAATTGGGGATTACTCAGTGCTGGTGGGCAGGGATGAGTCACTGAATATTTGGGGGTTGTGAGGAGCCAGCATTAGAGTTTGACTACAGATCTGATTGTCCTATATGGTGGAAGACATGACCATTCCCTTGGAACTTACACTGACAGTTTTAAAGATAACTTAGCAGGTTGATTAAAATGCAATCCAATGAAAAGGAACTGAAACAAAGGTGGCCCTGGGAGCTTCTCCCCGCAGCTGCATCTGATACACAGATAGAAAGAACTATGGATGGTGTGACCCAGTTAGGAGCTGCCTGTCTCTTCCCAAAGCAAAGGTGCTTGGAAAGGTGATACGCCAAGTTGAGTTGACAGTCTCTAGCTGTGTGGCCATGTGATTATGCCTGTCTTCCTGGACTATAGTGGAGAAAATCAAAAGCTAGCTTGTGACTGCTAAGGTTAAGTGAGGGGAGACATTTCTGCTTCAGCTTTGGAAAGGCTTATGATGCAGTTGTCTTAGTTTCTTAAGTCCATCCCTAGATGGGTTTGGGAAAGGTGGGGACAGGGGGAAGGATTTCCCCTTAAATAGCACTTGTCCTTTCTTCTGTATGCTCTTCTAAGATACTTTGGCTAATACAACACACACATTTCAATCTGATTGAGGGGGTCGGGGTGGGGAGGAAAGGACATTATTTAGAATAACAAGCAATTTAAGGAGCCAAGAGCAATACAGTATACTAATAATGAAAATTGTAACAATTCCTTGTTCTGCACGGTGCTTCTCGGCCACAGGCAGGCTGACCCCTCTATGTGCTCAGATTCCCCTTTCAGAGGTGATGCTGGTGATCCTGGCTCCTAAATTCTGGTACATGCCACAGAGAAAACCTGTGGTCAGGTTTTCTGAACCTCAGAGCATCATCCCAGACTATTGTTTCAATGGGCCTACCTGCTTAATCTAGTACAAACTAACTGGCAGTAAGATATACTGCCATTGCTTAGGATTAAGCCAGTGGCTTCAGTAAAAATGCTCATCATATTTTGTCCACAATGGGCAAGCATTTCTACCAGAATCATTAGGCTGTCAGTGACTTCAGATAAAATACCCAGGGGGCAATCACAGTTCACTGGGGGAAATCATATATACAATCAAGATTGAGAAAAACATAGGAGAAATATCAGAGCTATTAATAGACACATATAAGTTGCCCATGTTAGTTCATCAGTTGTACCAAATATGCCACACTGATGAGGGATATTGAGGGCTGGGGAGTATCTATGTGTAGGTAGGGAGGACTATGTGGGAACTCTGTATTTTCTGCTCAATTCTGCTGTAAACCTGAAAAATGAAAGTCTAAAAAAATAAAGTCTATTAAAAAAGACTAAAAGACAATAAAATGACATGAAGCCACATTAGAGGTACTAGTATACTAAGCAATAAAATAATCTACTCAGTTAAAAAAAAGACATGTAAGTTACAGGGGAAGAGTCTGTACTTGGTAGGAGGTACATTTTGGATTCAAATTCTAAAGGATTAAAGAGACAGAGTGCTCCAGATTTGGTGTGTACAGTAGTGAGTGATGGAGAGGGGTGGAGGAATCAGTTTAAATAAAGCACTGAAAGCAGGAAAGGATGCTAAGCCTGACTAGAGAGTGAGAACTGTAGATGCAGGTGGGAGCAAGAGCATCAGGATAGATTTTGCAGAGGGCCAGTCAAGTCTCCTTGCAGGGAAACCTTTATAACACAGTCAGGCATTATTTGGAGACCAATTTATCATATTAACTTGCTTTGCCTTCTCTGCCTCTTTACATTTCATTCTTTTTTATTTTAAAAAGTTATTTTTCATTAGGTAATACATTCACCTGTTTCAAATCCAAATGGGACAAAAGGGTTAATGTCTCCTTCCCAAACTTATGCCCCAGTCCCTTTAGTTGTCCAGAGGCAACCCATATCTCATTTCTCCAGAAAGATCTTATGGATGTAAAATCAAATATTTATTCTTCACTTATTCCCACAAAATGGAACTATATTAAATATATGGTAATGTCTGACTCATTTAACAACATATCTTG
This sequence comes from Camelus dromedarius, assembly GCF_036321535.1. Lineage (NCBI taxonomy): Eukaryota > Metazoa > Chordata > Mammalia > Artiodactyla > Camelidae > Camelus > Camelus dromedarius. Next base: position 31,881,324 of record NC_087443.1, on the reverse strand, counting down.
GAAATAATTTCATTCCAATACATAAACAGTTCCTTTTTGATAGCTACATAGTATTCCACCAACAAGATGTATCATGATTTGGGGGGAGGGTATAGCTCTAGTGGTAGAGCACATGCTTAGCATACACAAGGTCCTGGGTTCAATCCCCAGTACCTCCTCTAAAAATAAATAAGTAAACTTAATTACCTTCCCTCCAAAATAAAATAAAATAAAATAAATTTTAAAAAAGATGTATCATGATTTAGATAAACAGTTTCTCATTTATTCTAACTTCAATCTTGAGGAGGAAGTGCCTTTTACCTCCCCTTTATAAAATTGCTTCCTTGGTGGGTTATAGTTGTTAGCTTCAACAGAGCCTGAATCTCTAATGGCTAAAGTTGAAAGCAAATGAGATATTTAAATTCAGCCTACTGAAATTATACAAAAGACTAAATATTCTTCACCTTTACAAGTATCTTATCAAAACTTCAGACACTTATAAGAGTAGTAATGCCTAAAGCCCCCCAAAAGCAGTGCTTACATTAAATACTAATCTCTATACTTCCCCAGTTAGTATAATTCCTTTCTGATCATTTTCATTGCAGGATGTAATGTTGGCTGATGCTGTTCTTACTTATCTATTTAAGATATGGTTTATCCTACCCTCACTCTCCCCTCTCCCCCAGTGGTAGTCATGAATCCCTAAAGCAGCTCTCTTCCTCCTTGGGGGTATTTACATAATTTTACTAAATCACAACACAGTCAAAGCAACATATTTAAGCCAGAATCAATCTTTAGAATTGCTAAGTGACTTTAAATTTGGGGAAAAATCAGGTCTCTTCAGAGAAAGTGCCTCATAAAGCAAACATTCCTTTCAGAATTTGAGCTTCATTGCCTACACCATGACTAATTTTGTTTTAAAAATTGATTAACTTTGTCTTAAATGAATGGAATCCTGGCCAACACTCCTCTTCACACATACATGTTTTTTTACAAAATGCAATAATGAGCTGATGCATAAGGGCTTGCCTCCCACAAACTTTATAAGAGAATTTATAAATAGGAGCTTTTTTCTCATAACCTTTTCCCCATGCATCTTTATGACATTCCTACCTCCTGCCTTTGTGTTATGGCTGTGTGGGGATGCTCTCCCATACATTCTTGCTGTGAACCTACCCCAATTTCTGCCTTCACATAAAAGCACTAAGTCTCCTATATAATTCTCTAGGTCCTACTAGCAGTGGGTGCCATGTACCAAAAACAACAGTGGTATGGAAGTCAATGAACCTGAATCTCTGGTCTCAGTTCTGTATCACACTAGCTGTGATATGAGCAAGTCATTTTCCTTCATGTGTTAAGTGAAGAGGTTAAAAACAATAAAATAATAAGGGCTTAAGTAAAGTGATTTTTAACCTCCCTTCTAGCCCTAAAATTTTATGACTGCCATGTTAATTTTTTTTTAGATAACATGGCTTAGATTAGTTAAAATGTCCGTATCTTCAGAAGTCCTCAAATAATAAATCTAAAGGTGGTAATTTCTGGAATTATGGTTGGTATGGTGGGTAGAATTCTGAGATTCAGCATTCCCACATCTTGTAAAATCTCCTCTCCTTGAATATGGGCAGGACCTGTGAATATGATGTGATACTACCCTTGTGATTAGGTTACTTTATATGGAAAAGGTAATGGGATAGTCAATCCCATGATTACAGTTATATAAGAACCCATCTTGGCACACTGGGGAAAGAGATTCTCCTGCTAGCTTTGAAGAAGTGAGCTGTCATTTTGTGAGAGGGCCACATGGCAAGGAACTGTGGCAGCCTGCAGAGAGTGACCCCTGGCTCACAGCCAGGAAAAAAAAAAAAAAAAAGGAACCTCAGTCTTACAACCAAAAGGAGCTGAATTCTGCCAAGAACCCAAATGAGCTTGGAAGAGGACCATGAATTCCAGATGAGAATGCAGTCCAGCTGACATCTTGATTTCCATCTTGTTAAGGCTGAGCAGGAACCCAGTTATCCTATGCCCAGACTCTGACTTACAGAAACCAAGGGTGGTGTTTTAAGCTGCTAACTTTGTAGTAACTTGTTATGAGCAAGAAAGTTAAGTAGGGAAGGTATTTATGGTTGGGAATATCCTTTTGAGGTTCCTCAAATCAAACTTTACATATAGCTGTGCTCATCCTAGGTACATTTTATGGAACTATCACTTTTCTGCAACTACTATACCAAGCTCCATAAATTAGCTCTTTTAGAGGCACTATACCCAAGGTTTAATTAAAATTTAAATTTCTTAACAAGAATATGAATTAAAACTTCCACCTTTCTTTTGGGAATTTAACAGCCTTGCTCTGTTTTCAAATGAACCTGATAATTATAAGTTAGTTCATTATCACACAGATTTGGATACAGCTTTAGGCTGTAACATGTCCCTTAAAACATTACTGCATTCAGTAAAAAGCTGATTTTATGGTCATATGTAGAAGAACATTTGGAGACATTTAATATCGCTCTAACTTGAGGTCAGAGAAGTTGTGACTTGCCCATCTCAAGGAAACTAATGACATGGGAAGGTGTCATACTCCTATCATTCTTCCTATCATCGTAGGCCTTTATTAGGGCATTTCACCATCCTTTACAGTATCTGACCATGTTTATTCACTTATTCAACATTAACTGAACATCTACTGTATATAAAGAATTGTTCTAGGCTCAGAGTAGGACACAGAGATGCGGAAAACATGGTTGTTGTCCTCGAGAGTTTACAGTCTAGTAGAAAATTCCCCCTTGAATGCTGAGGATACTAGAGATATTAATAGGGCTTAGATACTCCTTGGAGCAGAGAAGTTAAATAATGGTAATGCCTTCTGAAAGTAATGATCCTAAGAAGTTTTGGATGAATGATAAACTTAGGAGAAATTAAAAGCTCCAATCCTCCTCATTAGTAAGTACAAACAACTTATAACTTCTAAACTAGTAAGAATCTCAAAAAGTGGCTGAACAAAGCAGTACATGCTGCTTTCTACGAGAACGAAAGTAAGCCTATTCAGGTCCTAGGGTGATTTTTAAAACAACTTTTTGCCAAGTTTCCATATTGGGATAGGTTGTTTCCAGTCTGTTAGCAGGCAGAGGAAAGTCAGTACCTTGGAGCTGAAAACCAGAGCAGGCAGCTGGGTATAATTATACTTTCAATCTAGTATATTAATATAGGATTACTTCATTTAATTTTCATAACAGCACTGAGGCAAGTATTCTATTATTACCATTCTATAGATGAGGAAACCGAGGTTTTGAGAGCTTCAGTGGTTTGTTCAAAGTCAGAAAGCTAGTGAGTAGCAGGGACTCAAAATCAGGTTTGAGCTTAAAACCAGAATTTATGGTTACAGATGTGTTGCATATAGTTAACTCATAATAAATGCTAGATGTTGGACCTGTCTCTAAAAGTGTAACAAAGCACTGCCACACCAATGAGTAGAGGGGAGGAAGAACACCTTGATCATTAGAAGCTGAGAAGTCCACATCTATACGTCCTATAATTTGATGTTGAGGAACTGACAGTGTAGACATATGTCTCTTCTATTCTGTGGCATCCTTTAACAGGATACCAACTTTCCTTACTTAAGTGACTAGGCTTTTGTGTATTGGTTTCTTCACCAAAGGGTAATAGGATCAGAAAAGTGAAGAACACAGATATGTCTACTGAGATGTTCCTATGTGGAATAAGCTAGATTAGACAACTCCAAGAGTCTGTGTCACTGTAGGGTATGCATTGCAGATGTCAGAGTGTGTCCGAGCTGGAGAACCTAGTTCTGAACAGAAGAGACAACTGTAGGGGGAAATGTCGTATCTCATCTTCAAAAGAAGGACACTAACTCCAAAACATCATCGTTTATCACAAGGACTTTACTCTCACCTAAGAATGGTCAACTCTTCACCAAAGGGAACTGGGAGGAAACAGCCTAGAGCCTCTCTTCTCTAAGCTACTGAGAAGCATGGTTCAAAATGGTGAACTTGCCTTGCCTCCTCCTGGACTGCGTTTCAGCAAAGATTTTAAAATTCCAATAGCATTCTGGGATATACTGAGGGACAACTGTATTGGAAACAATACAGACTTTGGGATCAGAGAGCCTTGAGCTTGAATTCTGGTTCTACCAGTGCTCAGCTGGGTAACCAAGAGTAAGATGCTTCATTTTGTATTTCCTCATCCATAAAATGGGGAAAAATACCACCCACCTTTCAGAAAAAATACTTGCGGCTGCAGAAAGCATCCTGAAGGAGTTAAGCCACACGTCTTACTATTTATTTTCTTGGCTTGTCAGGTAATAAGGTAAACTATACACACAGAATGACTATAAAGAATTAAGGACAACCAAGTCATAAATTCTGATTTTCAATTTAAGTTGGCTTGTGCTGTGGCATGAGTACTAAAGGCCATGGACCATATTTGTGTGATTATTTCCTTTATTATAGTTCAAAGTACATAGGGGACACAACTGGATCCACAAATTTACCAAATCTATACTGTCCTAAGGTGCTTCATAATGGGGGCTTTACTGTCCCTGGAAACTTTTTATTCTCTTGGCAGAAATAAGAACACTCTAATTCAGATAGGCCATAGCTCTTTCTATGCAGCTCAAATAGTGTCTAACTTTTCCATCATAGGATGCCACTGGGAATGAGTCGTGTTCAATTTTCCATTACCTTCTTCAGCAGACTAGGTAAATCATTCAGACAGCCCTTGAGAGGTTATATCTAATTTTATGCCTAGTATGTATATAAATAAGCAATAGAACCAATTCCTCTTAAGTGCTAAACAAAAGAGATGACCTACAGTAGAAACGTATATAACAGTTTACGGAGAAATGGTCAAAATTCACCAAAGATGTTTCATTCTTGCCTGAGAATTGTCATTCTCGCCTGAGAATTGTCATTCTCACATGGACGATGCAGAACTAAAGAAATAGCCTCAACAAAATCTGGCATTTGTACCCTGGAGGGATTAGATCAGGCTGTAATGTAAATCTGCAGTTGCCACCTGCCTAGCTTCTCCAACTGTTCTAAGGAACATTAGCTCTGTAAATTGTTAAAAGACATTTTGGGGCAAGTCAAGTTTGGGAACTCTATCACTCTCCTGGAGATTAATAATGCACATTAGCATATTAAAAAGTTGGCAGGAGCAATGCTGCAGGAAGAAATTCTGTATAACCTGGCATTTTCCAAACTTATTTGAACCATGGAAAACATTTTTTTTTTTTTTTTGGATTTTGTTTTAAACCCACAGAACCATTAACATATTGCAGTGTATAATGTTCTTCACAATGCTGTTTGGGAAATTCTGTGCTAAATTATGTCTAAAGACACGTTTGCAAGCTCTAAAATAGCCAAGGAAGAGAGTGCCAGGGCCTCTAAAAGGTGCCGATTTCTGAAGGTCCTAACCTTTTGGGAAAAAATGAAGACAGTTAAGACTAAGAGCAGCTAAGACAGAGCAGCAGGCAGACAAAAGGACTCTGTCTCCACCTCCGCCTCGTTCTTTCCCCACCCCTCATACGGGTCAGAGGCTACACTTTTAATTTCATGTCTAATTAGCACTTATCGCACCAACTTGAACAGCTTGTACACTTTTCTTTCTCCCCTAATAGACTGTGAGCTTCTTGAGGGTAGATCCCTGTTCCCAGCATAGTGCCTACCCTAAGCTGCTGGCCGAATAAATGGATGAACCACATTGAGTCTGGTTTACATCATCAACCTCATAATGGAAGTAGTGAATTAAACATTCCCTGCATGACAGACACAAGGTTAAGTGTTTTCTGTAGATATAGCCTCATAACAATGCAACTACCCTAATTTTAAAAACATAGAAACTAAATTCAGAAATTGCCCAAAGCTACTCAGCTAGCCAATGATGGAGCCAAGATTCAAATCCAGACTGTGTTCTTAACCATTACACTTTTCTTTCTCTCTTTTAATATCCATGTCAGCAGTAAAATTCCATGTTTCTGTGGAAGGAGAATGTGTACAGAACTCAAAAAAACGGAACAATCACTAGTGGGACTATCAGGATCAGGAAGGTGTAAAAGCAAAGGAAAGAGTGTGAAAAAGAGACTGCAAAAGACAAGGCACATGTGGCTGAGTGAAGGGACTTGGAATGGTAGCCAAGCACAGGCTAGTCTTCTCACGCACACTGCAGTACATCAGTTAACACTGTCTGCTGTCCAAGGTGAGAGGTTACTGGCTTGAGATCCTAAGTCTTGTTCATGTCTATCAAGATGTTCATTCACTCATTCATTTATTGATCAAATATTTATAGCGTATCTAATATATCCAAGGTGTTGTCCTAGACACAGGGATGTATCCACAAACAAGACAGATAAGCATTCTAGCAAACAGAGATAGATAATACATAAACACATAAATACATGAGAAAATATCTGGTAGTGGTAAATGCTTTGACACAGGCTGATGGACCTACCGAGGAAGTGATTTACGTGAGAATTGAATTACAAGGAGCCAAATACACAGAGATCCTGGGAAAGAGCACTTGAGGTGAAGAAACAGTCAGAACAAAGGCTCTCAGGTGGGAATTAACTTGCTGTATCTAGACTATAAGAGATGAACACGTGGAATGGAGTGAGCTGGTAAGAAAGTGATATTTGATGTACTCAAAGAGTATACAAGAGCCATGCCATATGGAGCCCTGTGAAACCAGGTAAAGAGAGTTGGACTATGGTTGGCTCCATGGAGAAATGGAGTCAGATTCAGGATGTTTTGGAAGTAGAGACATGGATTCACTGAATAAATAAATATGGGGTTGAACGAGTAAGGAATCAACGATAATGCTTACTTTTATTCCTCATAATTCAGTTAATAAGTCTTTATTAAGGATCTACTATCTATGTACAAAATATTGCAGTTAGTAGTCTCTGCCCTACCTAATTGGCCATATTTGTGAAAATTCAAGCCCAGGTCTCTAATTTATGGATAGGAATTAATGACAGTAATGAAGGCAGAAGATTTTAGGTTAATGCCTCTTTTTAAAAATTATAAAAGCTATAGACAATATAGTTAGTTTTTTATAATTTATACTAAGTAGTTAGGGAAGGCCTCTTTGAGGAAGAAATAGAAGTTACCCAGGTAAAGAATATAATTAGGCTTCTAACACAAACTGAGTTTTTAAACAGACAGTATAAATATTCTCACAGTAAATTAAATTCATAGTTTTTCTTTCTATTTTTGCTTTATTTGTGGACTACATATGAGTGATAGTTCTTGGTTGCTAGAGTGGGTTGAATGTTCCCACCCTGCCCCCTAAGATATGTCCATCTCTTAACCCCTGGAACTTGTGAATGTGACTTTGTTCAGAGGAAGGGTCTTTGCAGATGTAATTAAGGATCTTGAGATGATCCCAGGTAAGCCCTAAATCCAATGACAAGTGTCCTTCCAAGAGACATAGAGAAGAAAAGACACACAGGGAGAAGAAGGAAGGCCATGTGAAGACAGAGCAGTGATTAGAGTAATGCAGACACAAGCTAAGGAGAGACAAAGGCACCAGAAGCTGGAAGAGGCAAGGGAGGATTCTCCCCTAGAGCCTTGGGAGGGAGCATGGCCCTGCCAACATCTTGATTTGGGATTTGTGGCCTTCAGAACTTGTGAAATAGTTCTGTTGTTTCAGCTCACCATGTTTGTGGTAATCACCATGTTTGTGGTAATCTATTATGGCACCCCAGGAAATGAATTCACTTGGCTTCTCCCTCTTAGCTTGAATCTAGGCCAGCTTCTCCTAGATATCTATCTTTTACACTCAGGGAACCTAAAATTATACAGATACAACAAACTAAAGTCAAAACAAATGCCACATATCATATATCTCAAAGCCAAACATACTTCTGGATATCAGATATGACTGCATAATTTGTACCACTGCTTCTATTAAGAAGGATAATGAGGCATGAACTCTCCGGAGAGACTAAACATCGCAGGAAATGAATGGCCTGTGTGTCATTTGAAAAAAATTCTGTCTTTCTTTCTCTTACCACTAGATTGCACTTTCCTTTGCTACCATTACCCTGAATCATTCTATTTTGTACATCCTACAATTTTAACACAGATAGTGATTCATCCTATATAATTGTTCTTTAAAGTAATTCTATTGTTTTTAGTTGGACTTTTCAAAAAAGTTTGCAAATATGAAGAGGAGCTTATTGATTTTATTTTTGCAATAAGTGATGACTTCATATCTTACATCTTTGTATTTGCAGATGCTGTCACATCTGTTTTGTGAAACAAAGCAATAAAACCAATGCTATTCTGAAGAAATGACTCAGTGGTATTACACACACATACATAACCTCCATGATTTCATTAATTTTTTTCAAAGGATTCTACAAAGGTCAGAGGAAGTATTATTTTAAACAAACAAAAATAAGCAAAGAGATAAATGCTATTTTTAAAAGTTGTATGGATCAAGAAAATGAAATAAAAGGCATCCAGGTTGGAAAGGAAGAAGTAAAATGATCTCCATAGATGACATGATTTTATATTAGAAAATCTTAAGAAATCCACAAAAAAGTGTTGAATAAGCAAGACTGTGTTTATAAAACTGAGTCAGTGCTTTGGAGAGATTTAAAAATCACACATTGTAGTACCCAATGGTGAAATAAAGACATTGTCAGATAAAACAAAAACTAAGATTATTCATTGCTAGCACATTTGTACCATAAAGAATGATAAAGGAAGTTCTTCAGACTGATGGGAAGTGATACAGGTAGAAGTTTAGATATTCAGGAATAAATGAAAAACACTCAAAATGGTAAATATGAGTAAACAGTAAATGTGGGTAAGTATAAAAATTATTTTTCCTGTTAATTTCCTTTAAAAATGTACCTGCTGAAACCAAAAATCATGTTATGTGATAGGGATTGTATAATATATACAAATGAAATATAAATGACAACTATAGCATAAAGGACGGAGTGATGGTAAATGGAACTGTATAATCACAGGGTTCTTACATTTCATTTGAAGTGGTACAATATTAACTTTAAGTAAACCATGAAAAGTTATCATTTCCACAGAAATCACTAAAATACACAATGCAAAGAGGCATAGCTAAAAGGCCACTAGACCCAGTTCTATGTCTAGAAGAGATGAACTTTTTTTTTTTAAATTGAAGTACAGTCAATTACAATGTGTCTATCTCTGGCATACAGCACAATATCCAGAGATGAACCTTAAAAACACAAATATGTTGAACATAAAAGAATAGAGGAAGACATACCATGCAAACAGTAACTACCCAAAAAGCTGGAGTTATTATATCAATACCAGACAAAACAGACTTCAAGAAAAGGCATATAACTAAAGATAAAGGGAGAACATTTCACAAGGATAACGAGGCCAATTCATCAGGAAAGCAGAAAAATCATAATCATTATGTATGTAGGCACTTAGTACAAGAGCTCAAAATTCATGAAGCAGAGACTGATAACATTTAAAGGGAAAAATAGATTCACGCATCATACTTGGAGATATTAACATTCTACTCTCACTGACTGATAGAGCAATTAGACAAAAAAGTCAGTAAAGACATATAAGATCTGAGCACTATCAACTACTTTCACCTAATTGATACTTTTAACACTATATTAAAAAATGCAGAATGCACATTCTTTTCAAATGCATATGAGACATTCATCAGAAAAATGACCATATGCTGGGTCATAAAACAAAATTTTAATGCTTTGAAATTTTATAGATTGTTTCTGACCACAGTGGAATTAAATTAAAAATTAAAAACAAGTGTGTATCTAGAAAAAGCAAAGTATTTAGAAATTAAGCAACATACTTTTGAATAACCCATAAGTCACCAAAAAAATCACAAGGAAAATCAGAAAAAATTTCGAACAGAATGGTGATGAAAATAGAACATGTCAAAATTTGTGGCATGTAGAAAAAGCAACGTTCATAAGGAAATTTATAGCTTCAAAGGCTTATCTTAGAAAAGGCAGGTAAAGTTCCATTGTAAGTAGCTTACAAAAAGAAAAGCAAGGTAATGTATACCGAAAATAAGTAGAAGGAAGGAAATAATAAAATTATGAGCAGAAATCAACACAACAGAAAAAAACCATAGAGAAAATTAACAAAGTCAAAAATTGGTCCTTTGAAAAGTTTAACAAAATTGCTAACCCCTTAGGTGGATTGAGAAAGAAAAAAAAAGAGAGAGAGAGAAGACATAATTCACCAATGTTAAGAGTAAAAGAGGAGATTTCAAGTTTTATAGATTCTATAGATATCAAAAGGATAATGATGGGATATTATGAGCAGCTTTATGTTAACAAATTCAATAACAGACAAAACAGGCAAATTCCTAAAAAAAAAAAAAAGACAACTTATCAAAATTTACACAAAACAAGAACTGTGAATTCTTGTATATTTATTTATTCTTGTATATTTATCAAAACCTTCTCATAAAGAAAACTGTATGCCCAGACAGTTTCATTGGTGAATTCTATCAAACAATTCAAAAAGAAAGAACAGCAATCTTTTGCAAACTCTGAAAATAAAGAAAAAAAGCCCCCAACTCATTTTATGAGAACAGTATACTATGATTACAAAACATGAAAAAACATTACAGAAAAGAAAATTCCAGACCAATATTCCTCAATATTTAGCAAAATGTTAGAAATAAACTTAACAATATATAAAAAGCCAATACATCATTAAAAAGTGAGGTTTATTTCAGGATAATAAGGAATAATCAATGCAATCTACCATACTAAGCAAATAAAGGAGAAAAGTCATACAATCATTCCTATATATATAGAAAAAGTATTTGACAAACTTCAACAGTCATTGATGATAAAAACCTTTTTTAAATTAGGAAGAGAAAGGAATTTCCTTAATCTGATAATGTGTATCCATGAACGGTCTTATCTAAAATCTAACTTAATGGTAAAATATTGAATGCTTTCCCTCTAAATCAAGAAGAAGCCAAGGATACCCACTGTAATCACTTGTATTCAACACTGTACTGGTGATTGAAGCAAATGCAACAAGGCAAGGACAAAAAGGCATACATATATGAAAAGAAGAGGCAAAGCTATCTCTGTAGATGAAAGGATTGCCTACATAGAAAACCTAAGGAATTCCCAAAATAACTACAAGAATAAGCAGATTCAGCAAGACTGTAGAATACAAGATCAATATACAGGGGGGAGGGTATAGCTCAAGTGGTAGAGCATATGCTTAGCATGCACAAGGTCCCGGGTTCAATCCCCAGTACCTCCTCCAAATATAAATAAATAAATAAACCTAATTACCTCCCCCTCATAAAACAAAAAGAAAAAAAAAAAACCAAAAAAAAATCAATATACAAAACCAATTGTATTTTATAATACCAGCAAATGGAAAATGAAATAAAAATTCCATTTTTAATAGCATTAAAACTATAAAATACCTAGGCATAAAATTTTAAAAATATGTGCAAGATCTATACACTTAAAACTACAAACTACTGATGAGAAAAATCAAATGGAGATAACATGCTCATGAATTGAAAGACTCATTATCACTAAGATGTCAGTTCCCTCCAAATTAATCTATATATTTCAATGTTATTGTGATCACAATCCTACCTCCCTTTTACATAGAAAGTGAGAAGCTGATTTTAAAATTTATATGGAAAAAAAAGGACCTAAAATATCTAAAGCAATCTTCAAAAAGAAGAATCCAATTGGGAGAATTTATAATACCTGATACTTCAAGACTTTCTATAAAGCCACTATAAAGTAATCAAGACAGTGAGTACTGATACAAAGATAGACATATAGATAAATGTAACAGAATAGAGAGCTGAGAAATAGAAGCACACTTAAAAGGTCATCTGATTTTTGACGAAGGTGCCAAAGCAAACTAAAGGAGGGGCTTTTTAAACAAATTTTGCTGCTACAACTAAATATCCAAGTGGAAAAAAGATATCTTGACATCTACCCACACCATATTTAGAAATTAATTTAGGATGGATTATATATAAAATACAAGAGCTAAAACACTAAAGCTTCTAGGAGAAAATACAGGAGAAGATCGTCAAAGTTTGGTGTAGATAAAAGCTTATTAAGACCAGAAAGTAATAAATTTTTTTTTGATGAATTAGACTTTATAAAAAAAAAAAAGAACTTCTGCTAATCGAAAGACCTCATTAAGAACGTGAATAGGAAAGTCACAGACTAGGAAACTATTCACAAAATATATATCTGATATAGAACTTGTATTATTATTCTATATCAAGAACTTCTACAATTCAGTAAGACAAACAATCTTATAAAAATGGGCAAAAGATTTGAACAGACACTTCACCAAAGAAGATACTGAATGACAAGGACACAAAAAGCTGCTCAATAATAGAAAGTATCAGGGAAATACACATTAAAAACACCATGAGACATCTTTATATACATTCCAGAATCACTAAAATTAAAAAAGACTGATACTGCCAACTGTTGACAAGAATGTGAAACAACCATGAACTGCTATACATTCTTCGTGAAAAAGGATCTGACAGTTTTCTTTATAAATGAAATATTCACCTTCCTCTGCACCCCGTAATTCACTCCTAGGTATTTATCCAAGATAAAAGAAAATACATGTTCTCAAAAACACTAACACAGGAATGTTCATAGTGACTTTATTCAAGACAGCCAATAACTGGAAACAGCCAAGGTGTTTAACAGAAGAGTGGATAAATAAATCGTAGAGTATGTACACAACAAATTACTATTCATAAAAAAGAAACAAACTACTATAAGTGCAACACATGGATGGATCTCTAAAACATGCTGACAGAAACTTTAGAAAGACTGTACATTGTATAATTCCATTTGCATGAAGCTCTAGAACAAATAAAATTAATCTATGGTGGAAAAAGACACAGAATTAAGGTTGCCTCCTGATAACTGGGGGCAGAAACTGACTGTGAAGGGGCACAAGGGAACTGTACATAACTACTGAACTTCAGTTAATATTCATGCTGAAGTATTTAGGAGTGAAGGACATTTAGGTCTCTTACTTTGAATGCGTCAAAAAAAGAGATAGAGGGATGAATATATGCATAGATATCTTATCAGGGAAATACAGCAAAATATTAGCTAAGCTGGATATATGGATGTTCTTTGAGTAATTATTTCAACTGCTATGAATGTTTGAAATTTTTCATAATAAAATGTTGGGGAAAAAACTGGTTTTCAATTCCTCTGCTCTCTCACATTGTCTGTACAAACTGGAACTGAATTTGTATGAAGTTAGCCAAGAGGGGGTGCTATTCTCAGAGTTAGATTTATGTTAAAAAAAAAACAAACGCAGCTTTAATACAAAAAATAAGTCAAACCATTCCTTCTCAACAAAGAATGAATTAAAATGAATACTGACTTCAGCTTCACCTTATATATGTCATGACTGGCTCTGATGAGAGAACTTCTGCAGTTTCATGCAGTGTGCCTCAGGTGAGATGCCTGTTTCCAAGACTAATCATTTAAAGATGGGCATCTGCCTTGACTATAGTGTTTAGCACAATAAAATATATTTGCTGAACTCGGCCTCTTAGGGCGAAATGCAAGGCTCATGCGATATCAACAAAACAAAACAAATCAAAAAACACTTGTCAAGTAAGACTTGTATATTATCATTAAGGAAGGGTAATCACCTAATACATTACAGAGTCAAGAAAAAACTTTTGGGTTTCATTACCTTTATCAAGAGACGCCCCAGCCATATGGTAAAAGCTCAATGCAGTGTCTACATCATTAATATTCTTTAGGAAAGTAAAGAAGTTCTCCACTTCCTGAAATGTCAGACCCTAAAAGAAGAGAGCAGTGGTAAGTCAGGTAGGAACCTGTACAAAAAGCAGTATAAAATGCAGAAAACTGGGCAGTTATTCATCCTTATAAATCAGAAATTTATGCTATGTATAGAACAGAGACTGAACAAGTTAGTCAAGGAATGTCAAATTTGTATGCAGCAGGGGAACAAAACTTTATTCTGAGAAAGGCATGGTGGCGAATTGCCTTCGTCTTATATGTAAAATTTGACATGAAACTGTTTACAGTGATGACTGGATATCTTTAATGAAAATATTTCTAACTGTGCCCTCCGATTAGTCACAATATCAGTTGGGACACTTCCTAAATGAGCTGTAGCCACTTGATGTATTATACATCTTATTAAGTAAAACTCATCAAGACTTCCATTTTAATAATCTACTCATAGGCCAGCTAAGTTTTTGAGGTTAGTTAAGCTAATTAAAGAATCACCAAAATCAGTGATATACATGGGAACGGTTTCAGAATTCAGTAGAACCCAGGCAACTGGGAAAGCTATTCATTATTTCAATTTTAAAGCTGCTAACGAAGCAATTGCCATGTAACTTTAATCTGATGAAATTCTGTGAATGAAGAAACTCTTTTCAAAAGCTGGTCAAAGATTCGCTGATCTTTAATTCTACTTTCTATGATGGCTCAAGAGAGTAGTTGGATAAACAGAGATTATAGGAAAGATTTGTCCTATTTGCCTACTTCCCATTTCACACATCATGCTGTGATGGAAATGAACACAATTTCTAAGAAGTGAATAACACTGAGGAGACACTGAGGTTAATGTCTTTTAATGAAACATCAGGTCCTTTATGGATTGCAGATGTTGACTGGCTTTTACTTAGTACTGTTCCTTTTTCGATTTCCATTTCCCCAAACTACAAAGTCCAGGAATACAGATCGGTGACTTCGTAAAAAGGAAACCTTAATATAGATGATCTGTAGTACTTTCCTGGTACTCTCCAAACTGGCCAATGGTGTTGTTCTCATTTTATCAATCAATTTTGGGTTTATGATTATGTCACATGATCTTTTAGTTGTTTTCCCCTAGAATCACAGAACTTGAAAAAGCTGTGTATTGTGGAATATGATGACCATATAGACAGGTGCATAAAATATAAATGTACAGCTTAACAAACTGTTGTAAAATGAACCACCATAAAAACTCCATTCAGGTCAAGAAACAGACTATTATCAGCATCCCAGAAGCCTCTCTACCTCCCTCAACATGGCCCTTCCCAGTCACGAGCCTCTTCTCCTCCCGGTGATGACAACTATTCTGACTTTTAGAGAATTCATTTCCTTGCCTTTTGTAAAAAATAGCATTACTATCTATTTAAGCATCCTTAAACATATGTTTGAGGAGTCTGGTTTTGAATTTTATAAATGGAACCATGCATATGTATTTTATTATAGATGGCTTCTGTCTTTAAGATTTTTCCATGTTTCTGTGTATATCTGTAGGTTCATTCATTTTTATTGCTATAAGTATTCCATTGTGTGAATATATCATGATTTATTTATTCTATTTGGGCTATTTCCAGTTTTTTGGCAATTACGAACAGTAGTGCACCTGTATTTAAGCATTCAATCAAACATTTATGGAGTACCTACTATGTACCAAGCTCCATGACTTCTGGCAGTGAACTGAAAGGCCTATATTAAAGCATTTTTCCCTAACCTGAGGTCACTTTCATGGTCTTGATCTAGACCACCCAGGGCTAATTCCTTGTACAAATGCCACAGTATGCTATCTAATGTAAGCCCTAGGCTAGAAACAACATTGTAAGAGAATTACACTGGACCAGAAGCACAGGTTCTACAATATCACCTGCTTGTGGATAGATACACTAATACCTTCTTCTCTATCAAAAGGCATACAGAGGTGGAAACAACCCAAGTGTCCATCAATGAACGAATGGATTAAAAAAATATGGTATATACATATAATGGAAAAGGAAAGAAATTCCAATACATGCTACAACCTTGAAAACATTATGCAAAGTGAAATAAGCCAGTTGCAACAGGACAAATACTATATGATTCCACTTATATGAGGTGCCTAGAGTAGTTAAATTCATAGAGACAGAAAGTAGAATGGTGGTTTCCAGGGCCTGGGGGTGAGAGGAAATAAGGAATTATTGTTCAAGGGTATGGAGTTTCAGTTTGGGAAGATGAATGGTGGTGTTGGTTGCACAACAGTGTGAATATACTTAATGCCACTGAACCATTTAAAAATGGTTAAAATGGTAAGTTTTGTTGTGTATATTTCACCACAGTAAAAAAAAAAAGCCATGCTAAAGCTGTTTTACTGTACTTATTAGGGTGTGGATTTCCACAGGCAAGGGGAGGATAGGGGTTGAGTTATGAAAGGGTTTCCAAGGCTAAAGGTTAACGTAAAACCCCCAGGACAGAAAGCGCATGGCAGAGGAAATGCTTCCCACTCTGATAAACAACCTCCAGTGCTTGTTAGTTAATTTATCATGAAACATCAAGTACTGCAGCTCAAGACCAGAGCTTATGCTGAGAATTATTTGAGGACAGACGGAGAGAACAATCTGAATTCAGTGGCTATTCACCTGACAATTTAGAGAAACAGTGGAATACAAATCACACTATGTCACTATTAAATAAAGATATGTAACATTTTGCCCTTTTTTACATAGGGATAATTAAAAAATATTTATTGAGCACTTATTAACCACTCAGCACTATGTCAGGAACAGTGAGGGAAATAAAACTGTGTTGGATGTGGGCCTTGATTTTATAGAACATAGAATTTAGAAAGACCTTCTTAAAGAGAGGATGATGCCAGTCATGAAATTCTTATTTCTTGGTAACTGCCTTAGAAAAAAAAATCCAGAGGTTTATTAGAATAAAGTTAGAATAAAACTGTAGCCTGAGGTTTCTGAATGGAAAATAAAAGGATATGCTTTCTGTGAGTTAAGCTGTTCAGACTAGAAGGCTACGGCTTAAGCACAATCTATTGTCAGGTGATGAACTATAGACATAATAGTCACAAGGAAATATCCTTCTCTTAGGCTTGGCATCAAAGGGGTTTTCTTGACATCTATGGGGACCTGTTTATTCTGTGACCACCTGTTCAGTAAACCAGTAATCTATCTACATTTGGAAAGAACTTATATAAGGTTGGGCTCTAGATGACTAAAAAAAGAAGGTAAGACTAATTGTACTTTGACAATCTAAACACTTATTCATGTTGCTTAAAAATGAATTTAACATTAGGGAAGTTGTTAAACTAGCAAGTAGAATTATCACTCAAAACTAAAAGCAATTGATTAAATGTTTAGAAGAAAACAGAAAATCTTCATGACCCTGGGTAAAGCAAGTTCTTAGATATGATACCAAAAACACAATTCATAAAAGAAAAAAATTGGTAAATTAGAATTCCTCAAGATTAAAAACGTGTGCTTCAAAATACTGAGAAAACAGAAAAATGACAGACTGCGAGAAAATATTTTAAAGTCATATATCTTATCAAGGATTTGTATCCAAAATTATATAAAGAATTCTTACAACTCAATAATGAGATAATAATAATAATCCAATTAAAAAAATATTTGAAAAGACATCTTCCAAACAAGATGTATAAATGGTTAATAAGTAAATGAAACAATGCTCAGGATCAACAGTCATTAGGGAATGCAAGTTAAAATCACAATGAAATACTACTACACACCTGTTAGAATAACTGAACTCCAAAACACAGAAAATCACAACTTTCGGTGAGGATGTGGATAAACTGGAACTCTCATACATAGCTGTGGAAATGTTACATGCTACAGCCACTTTGGAAAACAATTTGGCAGTTTATTAAAAAGAAGGTTACACGTAATTTTACTATATGACCCAGCCATCCACTCCTAGGACTCTCCTTAAGAGAGATGGAAATTAAAAGAGAAAACTGTCAAACAGAAAAAAAAAAAAAAAAAAAAAAAAAGAGAGAGAGATGGAAATATAGGTCCACATAAATACTTGTACTTAAATGTTCACAGCAGTGTTATTTATAGTAGCCCCAAATTGGAAACAATTCAAATGTTCACCAACTGGTGAGTGGAGAAACAAATGTAGTATATCTATACAATGGAATACTATTTACTATTCAGCAATGAAAAGTAATAAACTATTAATATAAGCACAACATGATTAAACCTAAGAAATATTGTAACAGAAGCCAGACACAAAAGACTACATTATTATATGAATGCATTTATATGAAATGTCCAGAAAAGGAAAATATATAGAGACAGAAGAAGACTGATGGTTGTGTGGGGCTATGGCAGAAATGAGAATTGACCTGGAAACTAGCATGAAGGACCTTTTGGGTGTGACGGAAATCTAAAACTGGATTGCAGTGATGATTGCCTAACTCTGTAAATTTACTAACAATCATTGATGGATGAATTGTACACTTAAAATAATTTATATATACTTCATGGTATATAAATTATACCTCAATAAAACTTTTAAAAAATAAAAAGCAGTTGTACTATGAGAAGAGGGGTAAGGAAAATTTGGCTTCCTCTGGAGTCAGTTGTAAAGCCAGATATTTAACGCTGACAGGCCATGGGCAGTGCAAACACACTGTAATGATGCTACTGCCTTATCTTTTAATTGGTTAGAGCAAATCCATCTCCTGGGAATCAGTCTAATTGCCTGAGTTCCTTCTACGGCCCACTGAAGAGATGAAAGAGTCTCCTTCCTTCTCCCTTACAAGCTGTGCCTCTCACCATTCTTATCATCTATCATCTGCTCAGTTTTTAAAAACATTTAAATCATTTTTATATCATGCAATTTATGAATATGGTACAAAGTGTTAAATATAGAGTAATTCTTCCTTTACCCCAGCCATCCAGTCTCCCTCCCTGGTCACTGTCACCAGTTTCTTGGGTGCCCTTTCAGAGGTGTTACTATGCTTGTCTGGTTCCAATAAAACATCTTCCCATTGCAAAGCCCACACTTTTCTTCAACTGGTCGGTTCCTGGCAGCAGGGGGGAAATTACACCATTTCCATTACATACATTTCTACAAGTACCTAATTGTCCTGAAACATCACTTCCTTCATGTGTTCATTCCTTCTGCTGACAAAATATCACTGATTTCCCACTGTCAACTGGAAAAATCCCAAACTTCTTGGCCTAGTATTCAAGGTCCTTTACAATCTATTTCTGTAATTTATCTTTCTACCTCACTAAGAACCCCTAGGCTAGAGTCTAGCAACACTGTCTTCCTTGTTTCCCCCAAACCCTTCAGCTTATTCAAATCATGGAGAATAAAAAGTGGCAATAAGCAGGTTCATCAGTAGGAAGATTGTGGACTCTGGAATGAGACAGTCTTGGATTTGAATCCTAGTGCCACTGAGGATGGAAAGTAAAAATAAAATAAAATAAAATAAAGCTGAGTCAGAATTTTTTCTAGAAGAAAAATTCACAGAAAAAAGGATATTGAAAGGAATGGGGGAAAATATGATAGAGGACATGGACCAATCTTTAAAATGAAGCCAAAACAAAACATGTTTCTCATAAAAAAGAAAGAAAGAAAGAAAATCTGTCTTTGTTAAGTAAGAAATATGGTGGTTATGCATAGCATGAATAGAGTAAAAACATGGTGGTTACTCACAGCATGAATAGAGTAATTTTCCCAGGGGTGGCAGGTTCCCCAATTCTTCCAGCTATTACTCAAGGACAAAACAGCCAGAGACGCTGATGGAGCAGGCCCCTCCAGAGCAGTGGCTCACAAGTCTAAATGCATATTAGAAGCACTTGGGGAGCCTTTTAAGAACTACTGATGCCTGGCCTCACCCACTGAGCTTCTGATTTAATTGGCTTGAAGTGGACCCCAATAGCCATATTTCTGAAAGTTCCCCAAGCGATCCTATTGGGAGACCAGGCTGAAAGCACTGCTTTAGAGGAAGAGTGTGATTAGGAGAAACAGAACTTTGCTAGAGAAGGGACAATATCTGCAATATGAAGCCTTGGATTTTAGTCCAGACTTTGGGTGGGTCATTAATTTCTCTTTCTCTCTGTCTCTATATCCTCAAAGGAGAAATGAGATCTAACAAAGCTATTAGAGAGACAAAAAAGAAAAATGGCTGTGAAGCATTGCATGGTCATTAAGTAATACGCAAATATTTATTTAATACTACCACAGGGCCCTTTAATCCTTCAGGTCTGGTTTGATATTTTGTACAGAACCCTACACAGAAAACGGTTCATGTGAGCCAAGTGAAAACTTACATTTTTATGTTAACAAATCCAAAGTGGAATAAAAGCAGCAGTTAGAAAGCAGATGGTGATTCCCTCTTTAATGGGAAATGGTCCTAGAGAGATGGGCTGGTGACCTTAGGAGCAAAGGCCCTTCATTAACTCTCATTTTAGCTAATTGCTATGTTCACTATTTAATCAACATGAAAGTACAATCAATCTCCATCTCTCTGCTAAAGCAGGCTAGAAATTCTGAGCCAGAAGTCATTTAGCATCCTAGATTATCATCATCTGATAAAATTTGTCCTTTAACTTCAGAGCTCTTTTGCAAGGTCTTCAAGGTCCTAAATTGACTCCTGCCAAGGCTAAAGCACTTTATTCCTTTAAGGGCGGTATCTCCAACATCCAATTTATCAGTTTAAAACATAAATTCATAACAAAACATGAATTAGCCTGTATTATTTTAAGGCCAAATAAATGCCTGGAGCAAATTTCAAAAATAAGTCTGGTCAAAAAAAAAAAGGAGTATATCTTACAAAATCCACCTAGATATTTGCAATCAATTTTCTGAAATTATAATTTCCAACAGATACGAGCTGGGTACTAGGCAGTGTAGGAGTTCTCTCTGGGAGAGAAATATTGTCCTCTGTCACTTTCCATTAATAAGTCTTCCTCCACAGCCACGGGAACACCTTGAGACAGGCTGGATTGAACTCTCAGAAGCTGATACTTTCTCTCAGAGACCAGTCTACCCTCAGTTGCAGTTCACAGCCTGTTCAAAGGTCCTTTCAGCTTTTCAACATCTAAGACTAGGAGGAAAAGGTCCAGCTGATAAGAACTGCTTTCCACCAACCTGGGGTGATGCTATTCATGCAAGATTTCCTGCACAAAGACTAATAACTAGGAAAACTGAGTAAGTGCAAGCAATCCTCTATTTTTTATTTATTTTCAATTACTGAGTTTTTAAAGCTAGAAGGGCCCTTAGAGCCTGCATCTAGGACAAGGCTCTTAATTCATGAGGTCAATAACGTTAAGTGATTTGTCTCATGTCCATGGAAACTGCTGAGGCAGGACTTGAACTCAAATCTCCTAGCTCCATGCCTACCACACCACACTACTTTGGCAATCCCTCATGGAATATGTTTAGTACCAGCTCAGTTTCCTGCTCTTGACCAAATGGTAACTGTTATCAGGTAGAAAGGGTACTGGGCTGAGAATGAGAAGATTTGGGTTCTAGCCCTTGCATTGCTCTGTGTGTTTCTGAGTGTTGTGTGTGTATGTGTGTGATCTTTAAGAGGTTTGGCCTCTTTACTAGTTTCTGCTTCAGTTTGTCCATCCCATCTCCTGGCAAAACCCCAGAATCTGACTCATCTACCATCTGCCTCTTCCTGTACCTGGTACAGCTCTAAAAGGTATCACAGAGCAGTGTTGGTTAGTGCCACCACAAACCTGTAGTCTCCAATCTCAAATCCTGCTCAAAAACGCCCCATCATCTCTTTCTGAAATCTCTAATAACCTTAATCTCAATCTTTTTGCTTTTACACTTGCTCCCTTCCAAACCATTTTTCATAAAGCAACCAGAGTCATCTCTTTAAATATACACAACCGTGTCATTTCACTGATCACAACCCTTTGATAGCTTCCACTGCACTGTGACTAAAACCCCAACTCGTTCCATGCCTAGGAAGTCCTGCATGTTCTGGCCCCATCTCCCTCTCAGACCTCATCTCAGGCCACTCTCCTCTCTGCTAGTACGCTCCAACCACAACAGTTCCCTGGCAGTTCCTCACACATGCCAGGTTTGTCTTTCTTGCTTGTTATGGACTGAATGTTTGTGTCCCCCCAAAATTTATACATCGAAGCCTTAACCCCCAGTGTGGCTATATTAGGAGATGAGGTCTCTCAGTCCTAAATAACTGAGGTTAAATGTGGTTATAAGGGTGGGGCCCTGATCTGATAGAATTAGTGTCCTCATAAGAAGACATGTCTGAGAGCATGCTTTCTCTCTCTCTCACTGCACAAGCGCCAAGGCAAGGCCATGTGAGAACATAGTAAGAAGGTGGCTGTCTATAGGATAGGAAGAGAGCCCTCATTAGAAACTCAATTTGCTGGCACCTTGATCATATACTTCTAGCCTCCAGAACTGTGCAAAAATACACTTCTGTTGTTTAAGCCACCCTGTCTGTGGTATTCTGTTACAGCAGCCCAAGCAGAGTAACATACTGCCTCAGAGTTTTTAACACATGCTATTTCCTTCTTTCTGGAGCCTCCTCTCCCATCTTCTTCCTTTTCTTTCTCTTTACTCCTTCTCCGCTTCCTTATTTCTCATTCTAATATGCCCTCCAGTTGAACCACTGTAATAAAACAGCTCTTCCAAAGGTCACCATTTTACCAAAACCAGTGGGTATTTACCTTCTTACTTTACTGGACCCTCTCAGTCCCACGTGACACTGCAGACCCCTCAGTTCCTGAACCTCCTACTTCCTTAGCTTTGATTTCACTACTTTTTTCTCTAATCATTTCCTAAGATTTCCTTTCGGAGCTGCGTAAATATTAGTGTTCCACTTGATTTTGTCCTTCGCCCACAGTTCCTTTCTGTATAACACTCTCCTCGGGCAATCTCATCCATTCTCATGGTTTTAATTCTAATTGTGTGTTGATGATTCCCAAATTTACCTCAGTCCTCTAACGTAGATCTGAATATCCAACTGTCTGCTAACCATCTCTACTTCAATAGTCCAGAGGCACCTTAAACTCAAGATATATACAACTGAATTCTTTATCTTCCCCTGTAAACCAGCCTCTCTCTTGAAATTCTCAGTCGCAGTTCATAGTGACACCCTTTGTTGCACCAAAAAAAACTAGGGTCATTCGGGGCTATCCCCTCTTCCTCACCCACTGCTCATTGTTTTTTTTTTCAGGTACCAGAGATATATTAGTCATAATCTTTGGTTCACCACACTCTCACTATGTGAGTATCTTTGCAGTAACAATATGCTTCCACAGTTCCTTTCTTCCTTTTGGCAAAGGTACCTACCTTGCCCTCTTTGAAGTGCTTCTTGAGCTGTTTCTGCATGGCAGTCAACTTCTTGGACTGCACCCCACTGTAGGCCAGCAGCATGCCACCAAACTGCCTCTCAGTGATTCTCCCATCCACAGGGTCATGACGTTCGAACTGGGAAGGAAACAGAAAGAATGTCCTTGGGGTCAGATGGAAAGTATTTTGACATGGAATGTGGAATGATCCACTGTGTTGGCCTGCAGAAAATAGCTGACGGCCAGGACCATATTTTTGAACCACAATTCTTACCAAGATTTAAAATAATTAGTCAGAAACAGAAGATCAGGGTTCTTATTCCAGTTCTGCCACTAGTTACCCAACTACTCTGGACCTCAATTTCCTCATGGATAAAACAGAACCGCTGTAACATCTCATACACCTTCGAGATCAGGAACATCCTTGTGGGATAAAAAATAATGTTGAAACTCCATTCAAATTTATGAGTAACTTTTTTTTTTAACATTTTTAAATTGAGTTATAGTCATTTTACCATGTTGTATAAAATTCCAGTGTAGAGCACAATTTTTCAGTTATACATGAACATACATATGTTCATTGTCGTATTTTTTTTTGCTGTGAGCTACAACAAGATCTTGTATATATTTCCTTATGCTATACAGTATAATCTTGTTTATCTATTCTGCATATGCCTGTCAGTATCTACAAATTTTGAACTCCCAGTCTGTCCCCTCCCACCCTTCTCCGCCTTGGCAACCACAAGTTTGTATTCTATGTCTATGAGTCTGTTTCTGTTTTGTATTTATGCTTTTTTTTTTTTTTAGATTCCACATATGAGCAATCTCATATGGTATCTTTCTTTCTCTTTCTGGCTTACTTCACTTAGAATGACATTTTCCAGAGATATCCACGTTGCTGCAAATGGCCTTATGGTGTCGTTTTTTATGCCTGAATAGTATTCCATTGTATAAATATACCATATCTTTTTTATCCAGTCTTCTGTTGATGGACATTTAGGCTGTTTCCATGATGAGTAACATTTTTAGTAATAAGCACTCTCAAGATCTTCCATATCCTTGCTACTCAGAGAAAACTTAAAAGCTAGTTACTATAAATTTGATCAATTACACATTTGTAAAAGTCACATTAATTCCTCGATCTGTACTTAATATTGTTACATACTCAGACCTTTAAGGATTTCAAAAAAAAAGTAATGTGTTTTTAAGTTTTCCCCAAAATGGTAATCAAATGCTAGGACATCAATAGAGCTTGAAAAAAAAATGTGCAGAGAGTAGGATGCCTTAATTAGACATGTTTACTTATTACAAAGTTACTGAAAAACCATTAAGTATATTTAAATATGCAGATGGAAAGGTTAAGTATAAAGGACCTCTAGATAATCTAAATAATATCTGAAAACTAAGATTTTCATTTTAAAATGGAGACAAGAAAATTATCTCAATGCCAGCTGCAGCGTTACTTATAAACGCATAAATAATAAAATGGCTAGAGATGGTTCCAGAAACCAATTAGAAAGCAAAAAGATTTCAAGATGGTAAAAATTTTCCATGGTTTTATTGGAAAATAACAGTTACCAGGAAACTTTCAGATTCCTGTGTGGCAGGGCATAATCCTGTTCTCCTAAGAGGATTATATATAGACAGAAGACATTGCTACATAAGGTCATATCAACAAACATTTCCCAAATGTCTGCTCATTGTCTAGCAATGTGTTTCTCATTGCAGGGTACAGGAAAGTAGGAAAAGATTCAGTTTCTGTCCTTAGGGGCTTCACCATGCAGTAGGGAGATAAGACTTACATATGGGACGCAAAATAAGGAAGTATGCAGTTAAGAGTGAAATTCTTCTCAATTTTCATTTCCTTGGTTAGTTTGGTAAGTTGACAGACATCTTAATTTGTTTCTTCACTTGTCAGAATATGTCAGTGAGCAAGACACAAGAATCACATTCTAACCACAGTAATCATCTACTGAACGTGTACTATGGACCAGGTACTTCACCTGTATATTCTTTCATTTAATAACTATAACAACCCTATGGAGGAGATATTGTCAGTTCCATTTCACAGATGAGAAAACTGAGGTAACATGAAGTTACATGTGGCAGAGCTGGGATTCAAATGTGGCTTTGTCTGGGTCCAAAGACTGTATCTCAATATCACACTGTTTCCTCTTTCTGAGCAACGGTATATATTCATCCTATAGGACAGTCTTTGTCCTTGTTCTTGATAAACTCATAAAGCAATGGGGCTCAGTCATATTTGAGTGAGAAGCAAAACTATTTCCAAAGAAATCAACATCATCAATATTAAGTGAAAGGCTCTTTTTTTAATGCAACCATTCAGTATTTCATGTTTGTCACACTATCACTTTTACAGAGCTGATTAATATTTGACAACACCAAAAGTTTTCAGGGTTCGATTTAAGTTTGATTTATGACTCAATTTACCACCCTGAAACAAAATGGAGGACTGATAAAAATTTTTGCAAATGGGCATACTTTCTGCAATGTTTAAATCAGATTTTCAGTGAAATGTGATACCCGGGCCAAAGTTGGGCTTTGTCAAGGCAAGCAAAACAAAGCTGAGGTCCCTGCTCTCGAGGCTACACTTCAACAATTTAAGGTGCTATTTTACCCTTATCTGAGAGATTTCACAGCTGTGAAGAAATCCCATATGTTTGAATTAGATGAGTTACGCTTTATCCCATAAGATAGAGTCAAGGTTGAAATGTCTCTTTTCATAGTGTTGGCAGCAGCAGCAGCGTGATCGAGGCTTCTGAAAGCCTGCATTCATCTGCTCTCCACGGGAGCATAAAGCCTCACCTCTCCTATGTTTCAAAGGCATGGAAGACAATTTCCAGGGGAGATCCCCAAGTAACAGTTCCAGTGCCCAAAGTACAATTTTCACTAATGTTCTTTGAAAACACACACTTGTCTTTTTCTATTATTATTATTTTAATAGTTTGATGTGGTTGGAACCTGAAAGTGCTAAAAAAACTAAAATTCAGCTCCATGCAGTGTGGCCCACTTCACATTTACTACCTCCTCTGTAATTTCATTTGGGGTGGCACTGAAGACCTAAGATGCTAAGATGCTACTAAGGTTAGGGGGCTTTGAGGGTAGTTTCTCAAAGACTGGCATTAGGGCTAAATTTTCAAGGGCACTAGCTCAACATCATGTGGCACCCTATGAATACAATCCCCAAGGTCACGAGAGGATCTTTGGGGAAAGACATAGGTTATTATAAAATTATCCCAGTGTAGAAAGCTTCTAATTGCATATCTGGAAGCAATTCAAATGATTGGCCTGTGTTTTATTTACCAAACACTGATAAAGTCTCATGTTCCACTTCAGTGACAATAAAGAAATTCCATTCTATTTGATCCTGGGGCACAGAACCTGTGCGTTCTAGCACACCACCTACCAGTTGCATTGCTTTTTCAGACTATACAACAAGCTACAGTAACCAAAACAGTGTGGTACCGGCACAAAAACTGACACATAAATCAACAGAACAGAACAGAGAGCCCATAAATAAACCCATGCACCTATGATTAATTAACATATGTCAAAGGAGGCAAGAGTATATACACTGTAGAAAAGACAGTCTTATCAACAAGTGGTGCTGGGAAAACTACGCAGCCATATGTAAAACAATGAGATTAAAACATTTCTTCATACCATGCACAAAAATAAACTCAAATTGGTTTAAAGACCCAAATGTAAGACCCTAAACCATAAACTCCTAGAAGAGAACATAGGTGGAACAGTCTTTGACATAAATTGTAGCAATATTTTCTTGGATCAGTCTCCTAAGGCAAAAGAAATAAAAACAAAAATAAATGGGGTCTAATTATATTTAAAAGCTTCTGCACAGCGAAGGAAACCCTAACAAAATGAAAAGACAACCTATGGAATGGGAGAGTATTTGCAAATGATGCTGTAATCAACAAGGGGTTGATATCTCAATTATAGGAACAGCTCATAAAAGTCAGTATCAAAAAAACAAACAATTCAATCAAAAAAGGGACAGAAGATCTGAACAAATATTTTTCCAAAGACACACAGATGGCTAATAGGCACATGAAAAGATGCTCAACATTGCTAATTATTAGAGAAATGCATATCAAAACCACAATGAGGTATCATCTCATACGTGTCAGAATGGTGCAGCCACTATAGAAAACAGTATGGAGGTTCCTTAAAAAATTAAAAATAGAACTACCAGATGACTCAGCAATTTTAATCTTAGGTACCTATCTGGGAAAAATGAAAACACTAGTTAAAAAATATACATGCACCCCAATGTTCATAGCTGCACTATTTACAATAGGCAAGACATGGGAGCAACCCAAATGCCCATCAACAGACAACTGGATTAAGAAGATGTGGAATATTACTTAGCCACAAAAAGAATGTAATATTGCTATTTTCAGCAACGTGGATGGATCTAGAGAATATTATACTTAGTGAAATAAGTTAGACAAAGACAAACACTATATTGATATCATTTACACGTGGAATCTAAAACATAAATACAAATTAATGTTTATGCAATGCAAAAGCAGACTCAGGTATAAAGAAAACAAACTTGTGGTTACCAAAGGGGAGAGGGAAGGACAGAGGGACAAATTAAGGGTATGAGATTAACAGATACAAACTACTATATATAAATAGATAAGCAATAAGGATGTACTGTATGGCACAGAGGATCACATCCATTATCTTGTAATAATCTGCAATGGAGTATAATCTGCAAAAATATTGAATCACAATATGCTGTACACCTGAAACTAACACAAGATTGTAAATTAACTACACTTCAATTAAAAAGAAAAAGAAATTCCACTCCATTTGACCCTGTGGCACAGGATGTGTGCATCCAGCACACTACCCACCATCTGCATTGCTTCTTTGTGTCTAAGAAGAAAGCTGAATAGCCTAGTATTTTCTCTTCTGCAGCCACTGCCACTTTCTCAAACGGATACAAGCTGTTAGCTCCCTGTTGTTCCCCAGGAGGTTGCAGGGCAGGCAAAGAAGGGACAGAGGAGAGGAGCCAGAAAACTGTCTACAAGATTTTTCCTGGCTTTCTGTCCACACTGTGCCTCTTGTTCCCACCCTTGGCCCTTGTTGAGAGAAGGGACAGCTTTTTGGAAGGACAGATGGTCTACATATATCTAGACAAAATGATTTAAGAAAGATGGGAAGCCAGGAAGAGAAGAAAACATGTGTTATGAGCAAAGGCCAAAGTAAGATTAGAAAAATCGTGAAAGGAAAAAGAAATCAGTATCTGCAAGCAGGTCTTGATTTATTAAAGGCTTTTGAGGTTAATATATTTCAACAAATATAAACTTTCAACATTATTCTCCTTCATAAAATTATGTTTCAGGAGACTTTGTCCATCCCTCAGTATGACAATTTTCTTTATAGGCTTTTTTCCAGCTTTTGAACTGTACAATTCAAGTAATGCATAGTTAGATCAAGCCACTGAGCTCAATACATCTATGTTTTTCAATTTGACAGTATTTGGCTTTTGAGATCTTAACCATATCACTGCTGCTCCTACCAGGAGTCTTAGAAAAACTGTTATGCCCATCAGAAGGAAAAAGTGACTGCAGGCAACGTTCTCTACTGCAAAACACCCAGTGAGCATGACATACATTCCACAGTCTGAATGTGAAGTCTGTGTTTCTACAACTGGCAACGGACATCAGAGATACCCAGGTCAAATTGCCTGGAGACTGAATTTTCTTTTTCTTTTTTTGGGAGGGGGTAGGGAGAGGTAATTTTAAAAATTTACTTATTTATTGAGGAAGTACTGGGGATTGAACCCAGGACCTCGTACATGCTAAGTATGTGCTCTACCACTTGAGCTATACCCTTCCCCTCCTGAATTTTCTTGATCTTTAAATATAAGATGCATCTTCACCGTCAGCACTAATATGATTGTCTTTTGGCTAAGGAAGAAGGCCCACAATTTGGAACGAAGGAAACATGGTTCAGTGCCCTCAGCAAGGGCCAAAACAATCCATTAGCGTCTGGGATCATAAGATTATAGATGACCAAACTAAGATGCTAGACTTTTCTAGTTTAAATCCAAGGAGTCTTTCCATTTTAAAATGGTTTTTATAGGAAGTTCAAGCTGGTGAGCAAATCAAGTGACCGAAAGACAAGAGAATCAATTACACAGTTAAACTACAAAAAGATGAACTTTCTAGTCTGATAGTCAAAATCAGGAAGATAAGAGGACTGAGGCATGAACTTAACATAGGATAATAAAAATCAAGGTATATGTATATGGCTGAGGGTGTTGGAGGAAAACATTTTAGATCTGGAACAAAGGAATTCAAGGTTTGATAAGTTTTGGTTTCATTCCAGACAAGGTAATATATTAAAATGACCAGGAATCTGAGCTTTAGAATCAGCAAGGATCTGAATTCTGGCTTGAACCAATCCTTGCTGCTGTGACTTACTCGCTCTAAAGTTTCAAAATCTTCCCAAAAAAAAAAAAAAAAAAAGGAGATAATATTCACCATCTCAAAGTGTTGTAAGGATTAAACGGGATAGTATATGTAAAGAGATCAGTCCAGAGTTTGGTGCATAGTTAGAATTCTAGTAAGTGTACAATTAATATTTTTATCACCATGATATTACTTCTCAGGAAAGTGCCTCAACTGACTATTCTGTTCTTCGTGGGTCTTAACTAAGTTCAATTTACTAGGTCTCACTCTTCTTTTCATAATTGCTTTTGCCCAGTCTCTGTTTACAAAATACTATTTTCACACTTGAAGAGCAGAAAAAGTAAATGCAACAAATTTTATTTATTAAACACAATAGAATGATTTCAAGATTAAACTATTTTGAGCTGGCTGAAGCAGAACACCAACTTATTAAGTCTTGTATCCTGGCCATATATTACCAGACAGAAAACTTTCATAAAGGTGCTCAGTAAATATGTAGGTAGTGAACACAGACAGAACACCAGAAAATTAATTCACAACATTCTGTCCTACCATTGAGAAGATTTCCTGAGGCAAGGATTACCTCTCCATTTCTACCTTAACGTCTATTTCTGCGATACTGATTTCTGTAAGGATAGTCTTAAGAATGTCATTAATTATGGCTAATCAGTAACATATTTGAGTACTTACTAATTTGCCAGGTGTTGTCCTAGGAACTTACCTTATGTAATCCTCACTATGTTCCGTAACAGGTATTACTACTGTGATTTTATTTTATAGACAAGGACACATAAGCAGAAAGAAGTTAACTTGCTCACACAAGTCAATCTGGGGAGAAATTTCTCTCCAGTCTCCATCAAAACAGTCGACTGGCTCTTATTGTAAAGGCACCATAAATCATGTTTCCCTTTTTATCCTGGCTACTAGAAGCTTAAGAGTCAAGTTTGTGGTCCATTTCTAATAAGAACAGAAATTTATGACTTTTTTTTAATGATAATCTTACTCCTGGCTTTCTCTTAACCTTCTTCCTTCTTTTAACTTTCATTTCTCACCAAGTTTAAATCTACTTCTGGCTCACTGAATGTATTTTATTAAGGCCTTCTTAAATCCCTTCTTGAACAAAGCAGGATATAAAAAAGTGGTGTTGGACATCTAGGTTGTTTCAATTTTTGGTTACAATAAATATCATCACTGGGATAAACTTTTCCTGTATTTATTTTTTCATCATTATTTTTGGGCTGATCTCTAGAAACAGAATTATGAAATAAAAATCTATTGGCTCTTACAATTTTTTATTATGAAATATCCGATATACACAAAATAGCATACATTTAGACAAGTAATGAAGCATAATGATTAAAAAAAATCTCCAAGACCTACCACTTAATCTGTGAGAGGAAGCATTAATACACACAACTGAAGCTCATCTCTCTTCCTCTCCTAAGAGGTAATCATCATCTGGACTTTTTCTATTGCCTTTTTATATTTGTTAGTTTAAAACACATGTTTGTCCCTGAACAATATTGTTTATTTCTTCTTGCTTATGAACTTTATAAAAGGGTATCATAACTGGATGTACTCTTCTGCAACTTGCTTTTTCAATCAACATTATATTTCTAAGATTCATCCATGCTGATATATTTAAGCATGCTTCCTTCATTTTTACTCTATTATAGATTTCTATTGTTTGCAAGTAGCACTGTTTATCAGTTTTCCTATAAATGGACATCTGAGTTACTGTCAAGCTTTTGCTATCATAAACAATGCTGTTATGAACATTCTTGTATCAATGTACTGGTGAAACAGGAACAAGAGTTCCAAGTCTAGGGTATATATCGAGAAGTGGAACTGCTGGCTTATCAAGATAATATCCAATTATTTTCCAAAAGAATCACACCATTACCTTTATCACCTATGTTTAAGAGTTCCCACTGCTTCACACCTTCACCAGCATTTGGTATTATCAGACTTTTTATTTTTTGCCAATCTAGTTTATAAAAAATGGTAGGTATAAACTTTTTTAAAGCTTTTGACATATATTGCTAAATTAATTTCCAGAAAGATGCATTAATTTACAATCCAAATAGTATATGAGAATAACTATTTCTTAGTTCCCTTCACAACATCAAGTATAATAAAAAAAAATCTTTGCTAGAGGAAAAACAATAACCCATTTTAGTCAGTATTTCTTTGATTACTACAGAGGCTGACTGCTTTCAAACATATATATATATACTTTTTTGAGAGGCAAGGTAATTAGGCTTATTTATTTATTATTATTTTTTAAAATGGAGGTACTGGGCATTGAACCAGGACCTCATGCATGCCAAGCACACACTCTATCCCTGAGCTATACTCCCCACCAACACTGGTCATTTCTATTTCTTCCTTTGAATTTTTTACTTATGTTCTTTGCCTATTTATTTATAGAAGTGCTGATATTTGTCTCATTAATTTATAAGATTAAAAATATTTGTCCTTTATCAATACAGCATACATTTTTTAACCCAGTTCAACCATTTAAAATTTTTAAGTCTGTTTTATGTACAGAAGTTTTAAATCTTTATTGTAAGTGAAACACATGGCGCTTTCTCTTTGTAACTTGTTTCACTGGTTTATATCTAGCAACTATTTTCTTGTTAGATAAGAGACAAATTCGATATTGACTTAGAGTTTCTTCATTTTAAAAAAAAGGAAATATAACTTAAAATATTAAAACATATTTCTCAGTATCAATCAATAAAAGTGATTAAGTACTCAGAATAAAAGCTAAGCCTGTTTTAAAAAGTCTTCTAGTCTGCTGATTTTTAAACTAATCTGAACGCTTGGGGATTTAGACTAAAATGGGATCATTTAAGCCTTATTTACCCAGATTCCCCTATAGAGGGAATAATCTCAAAGTAAATTCAACCAAGTTAACTTCTTTTTTTTGTTTAAAGTTATATAAGCAGCTATGGAGTGATGGAGAAAGCAGGAAAAATATAGTTTGGTTCCAAAGGAAAGAAGGCCGAAAAGAGCTATCATACTTAGAAAAATCCCTTAGGTTGTTAAAAAATAATCCATGCTCTACTATTCATAACAGCAAATCCTTCTATAGCACTCATTATCTGCCGGATCCTGTTGTAAGTGCTTTCTATACTCTAATTCACATGGCATTTTGAATTATACAAGACTTGTGTGGTTATTTTTTCCTAAGAATGACCTTGATCAATATAAACAAGCCTTAAATTCTGGCAAAATTAACAGCTATTTAATATTCCAATCAATCTCTGAAGTTCATGTTTCCACAGGGAACTGCTATAAGGGGGTAGTCGCAAGCTATTTTTGACTCTAAGACAGTTCTTTCAACAAGCAGTAGATCTTATATCCAATTTCTGCTTTCAACAACCATTTTATTCGAAATCATAGCAAAATGAAAAAACCTTAGTCTTGGCACTACATACTCCTTTGAGAGTTGAGGCTCAATGTTATTCAGAGTTCAAGGACATCCTTGTTTTCATATGAGATCACAAGAACTTTGGAAAGAGAAAGACTATCTATTGGAAAAAAAATATAAAAGCACCAAGTTTAGGAGACAAGAACCTAGGACTAATCGTGGTAGGAAAGCAAAATGCTATTTTCTCTCATGTAAGTGTCAGTTTGTTTTCCTCTGACTTCATTATTCCTGTAGATAGCTCTCTGGGATCTATTGTCTAGGTGAAAATACAACATATTTCCACAGGGCTTTTGTCCTCGTATTGCTGACAGCATGTCAGCACTCGTAAGAGAGCTGGAGGTTTACCTTGTTCATTACTTGACATCTACTGACCAGTATGAAAGGCCTGATGTGCTGATTTTACCTTAAGGTGCAGCAAACCCTGGAAGGCAGCAGCCAGTGTGAAAGGTTGCTAAAAAATAATGATGATAATCAAGACACAATTTACTTTGGGCTTGGTGAATTCATAGCTGATCACTTCCTCATCACAGCACTGAATAAAGAAAAATAAGAGCCTCAGCAAAACATTAACAAACCCAACCCAGCAACATATAAAAAGGATTAAACACTGTTAACCAACTGGAATCTATCCCATAAATCAAAGGATAGTTTAACAACTGAAAATCAATTAATGTAAGATGCCATACCAATAGCATAAAGGTAAAAAATTACATGCTCCAAAAAAAGTGAAGAAATAAAAAACCTCGTCAAATACTTTTGAAAAGCAATCTTGGGGAGAGAGGCAAAAATTTCTTCTTACTACCATTTTCATATGAGAATATGGGTAATTTATCCTACTTCTATAATGAAAGAAAACTCTAAGTCAGTAGATAGCAATTACTAGCAAATGATCAGAATATTAAAACTTGCCTAATAAAGGCAAGGAGGGTATACATTTTAGTGGGCCCCCTGCCCTCTAAATTAGCCATCAACTCACTAAAATAAGCAACACAAACTACCCCAAGCTGTGCTGATCATGTACCTAGGGCTTTTCCATAGCAATAAAATATAAACATAAAAGCCTTTCTACAGCAAGAAGAATTCAAGCAATTTTAGACATTCTGTATTCCCAAGGAGCCTTTCATCAGCTGTGAAAGGACTTAGAACATCTCGTGACTCTAGAGAATAAACTTTGTTTTATGCTAAACATTTGCATTTTTCTGAGATATTGTCCTTTTTTTGTCTATCTGTACAAACCCTGTCCTTTCTTGAGCTGGGCCACACAGCATGTACTCAATAAATAATTTTGGTTGGCTGATTAAATCTCTGCCTCATTTATAAGACTCACCTACCAACTCTTTATTTATCATCTAGTAGGAGCCTAAGACAACTTTCCAGTCTACACGCCACTCTTGAATAGCTAAAGATAGACTGTGCCACTTCTCTGGAATTGGTAATTATCATCCCGGAAAAAAAATCCTAACATTGCCCCTAGAGTTTCAAGGATATGATTAGTTGTGGGCTCAGCTATGAAGCTCCACTTACTCCTTTACCTGAGTCCAGTTATATTTGTAACATTTCTCCGTAATATTCATCTTGCATCTAACAAACTAAAAGAAACAATAAAAATGAGTAGGTAAATCAATAAGCATGCAGGAAGATGCAGACAAGATAGGCAACGCCAGACTCCGTAGACCAAAATAATTTGTACGAGCGTCTGAAACTGTCCTGGAATGATAAATTAGGTGAGAATGGCAGGTACATTTACTCATTCAAATGAAAACCACAAAACTCATCAGTAAAGTTTCCCTTCTTCTGTCACTTGGTATTAGAAAACTACTGTATCATCAATTTTCATAAAATTCAAGCCAAGGTAGATGTCAAAAAATCATTAAAGTCACACTTTAGTCCATTAGGAAAATGAGAATATTTTGATCAAAACACAGAGACCCACTCATCTAAATTAGAAGTCTGAACTGTAGGATCTCTACTCAGCAGCAGATAATTTGCAGGAGTCTTTTCATTTGGTCTTTACTCACTAAAATTCTAGCTTCGAGTCTCTGGGAAATACTTTATACAGCTCTATATACTCTCTGTTCTGGCTCCCTGGAAGAATTAGGACATTCTTCCTGCATCCGTATCAGAGATCTTCATTATTTGGGGTGTCTAAATGGATCCAATAAATTACAGTGGCAAGAATATAGGATCTGCGGTCAGACTGACTTGGCTGTAGTTTTTCTTGGTCACTTACCAACTGTAAACTGTAAACTTCTGAGCAATCTGTTTAACTTTCCCAAGCCTTGGTCCCCTTTTGAAAAATGGGTATAATAATAGTACTTTCCTCTTGGGATTATTCTGAGGGTTAAGTGAGACAGTACACGTGAAAAATTACCCTATTTAATCGCTTATAAGATGTATTTGCTTATTTATAATTTTTTACAGTTTACTACCTCCAAAATCAATACGCTTCTTATAACTGCTGTTGGCCAGGCAGGAGCTGTAACACTGTTGTCACTGCCTGTACAACCATGTCAAAGCTTGCAGAATGGCTGTCGGTGGCCTGGAAGAAAATCGCAGGTTAACAGTGGAGTACTCCTTTAGCACTGCTGCATTACCAGTGCTCTTGATGGCTCAAAGGACAATACTGTGTGGAAAACACAGACATTCATGATTCTGCGTCAAAAAGAAATTCAGGTGAGTTGGACCCTGAATGTGAGGAAGTTTTAGGTCAATTTATTTTGCTTATAATGTCCTTTTATAAATGTACAAGGATGACATATAACAAAAATCTAAGCCTAAAGGAGTATTTTAATAAGTATTAACTAAATATTTTTAGTGCAAAGAAAGCATTTTTTTATGGTTTACTTGACAGCATTTTTTTCTTTCCTAGTGGTACATAAAATAATGGTACACCTTACCAATGTTTGTGTTTTTGATTCAGTGAAATATGGTGGTACAATGCCTAGCATATACTAAGAATTTAGCAAATGTTAGCTGCTATCAATATTATTATTAATAATAATAAATGTTAGCTACAAATAATAACTTCGCTTCTGTTAATTTCAGCTCCATTTAAACAAGAAATAAACTTTCTGTGCTCTACAAAGACACTACAGGAAAAAAATTGAAAAATGGAAGAAAAATAAAAACTAAGTAATTCTCTTAACTCTCTTCTTTCTACTCTTCACTTGAACATTCTTCACGTTTATGAGAAGAAAAGGAAAAGAGACGGGTAAGAGTGGAACTATGCTCAGGGCATGGAAAGTTGAATTATAAACTCTTTCCCTATAAAAACTGGACTTCTGCAAAGATTTATGGAAATAGGAGCTGTAAGAATATCTATAAGTCCTGCAGTTACAATATAAGGGAAACAAACAAATGGGCCAAGGAATAATAATGTACAAAATGCTTCTTCTTCCCGTATTTGAGTCTCATAATTACCTTTGAAATAGGTGTAATAATGATTGTCTCCATTTACATAAGAGGAACCTGAGATTTGGAGAGTTAATGGACAAAATCAAGACCGCAACACAGTCTGGTGGGTTTTTGAATTACCCTACATGAATGTGTATTACTGGCATGATTAGTCATGCTAAAATTGTATAACATTGCTTTTTATGATTTTAAAAGGTCAAGACTAGAGGCTGATTTAAGACCATGTAAGAACACATATTCCTAACAAAGATTAAAAAAAAGGAAAATCGAGTTAGGCAATTATAAGTTAAACTGCTAGTTTGTATCTAGGAGGAGACAGTATCATTAAAATTAGTTATTGCTTGATGCTTTCTATAGGAACAATGTCACAGATGCAAGATATGAAAAAAATCAATTGTGGCTCAATTTGAAAAAGAGCTGTGTTCAAGGAATCCACCATGACAACTCCCTATGTTTCACAAAACTCAGACAGTTTAATTGAAAGAAACAGGTTTATTATACTAAAACAGTAAAACTGTTATGGTTATATCTATTTTTACCCATATAAACTGAGCTGAATATTAAGTTGCAAATTCTCAAATTTCTACCTTCTTGGAAAACACTAAAAAACAATAGTTTAAGGACACTATCTGTACAATTAATAACACATTCCAAAACCCCAGAGCTCAAATCTCAGTTTATCTCACTTCCTGAAATGAATGACCCATTTTTGATTGGCTTAATCTTATCACTCATTTTAATTCTGACCATTCAGAAAGCCACTGCATAGGCAATAAGCTCATGCTCGTTTGGTACTAGGGAACTGGTTAATATTTTCTAATGTACTCAAAATTATGTTGGAAACTGCCAATTTTTAGAACAGAAAACGGAGAGCTAGAGAGTGAAACACAATATATAGAAATCAGAATTCAGGTTAAGTTGACTGACAAGCATTAAGACAAAATGCAGGAAAGACTAAGAGACTGAAGCTTAGAAATATGTCACTCACTGAAGCTTTAATTTCAGAAAGTGGGAAGAAATGGTGAGTCCAAACACAGGCAGGTGAAAGGCAAAGTTGCTAATGGGCAAGACCACTTCTGTGGTCATTTTCATTAAAAAAAAAAAAAAAAAAAAAAAAAAAGAAAAGAAAAGAAAGAAAATATATGTTTTCCCCCGACATAGGAAAATGGAAGAAAGCCATTTAATTCTTTTATGATGACAATGGTGAAAAACAGAAAGAGAACTTGCTTTGTTTTTATTGTTTTCTCAGTAAGTTCAGCTACCCCTGGCTGGCCAATTAACGTATTTTAGAGACCAAAGAGTAACCATCAAGCGAGGTTATATGTTAAATGAATCCCTCAGCAGTGAAGTTTTTTTAAAGTTACCAAGTTAACTAAGATTGTTTTTTTTTTAATGTTAGTTCTTCATTTTTTTTTAAAGCAACTTATGAGACATATGAGATACTTTCTGATTATGTCATAGCCTCTCAGTTTTTAAAAAGAGCTAATTAGGAATGTTTCAAGCTTAAGCACATGGGTCCTTCAACACGGCAGTTAGAATAATCTAAGTTAACTATAGTAACCTACAAGGCACCTAAAAGTCAACTGAAGTTTGCTCATTTTCTGTATGAGTTTAACAACTACAGAACCAGTCTTCTCTGAAGTTTGGGCATGTTTTGAGATCATTATTTTTAGTTTTTCTTGTGGTTTTTAAGGCTTCTTTTTGATTGCACATAATGGAAACCCACTCAAGTTAGCCTCAGCTAAAAAGAAATTTTGGAATCCCAGGAGACAAAGGTAGCTCATGGAAAGGAAAAGACTCAAAGCTAGGACCAGAAAGTTGGCAGGGCTCTCATTTCTGAGCAGCTGCTTCACTCCTTGTTTTCTGCTAGCCTTTCTTCCTCTGCACCTCCTGGGTCTACAAAGGGGGCAGGAGATGGTTACTCTGGAGTTCTGAAGTTTGTATGTTACAGTTCAATTACCAGAAAAGGTCAACTACCCCTAGTACCAATTTCAAATTTCCTTTAGAGAAACTGATTCGTCCAACCTGGGTTAGGCATCCACTACTGGTCCAGTTAGCTGAGGTGGGGGGGAAGGGAAGCAGTGAGAGGCACAAGGTACAAACATGGCTTCCAGGAGCCCACACCTGTGTTTGGGAGGTAGAGTGCGACAAAGCCTGGAGAAAAGGGAATTGTTGGAAGTTGAGTAGATATCCCAAAGGTGCCTAATTCACTAATCCATAAGGATGCCATTGAGAGGATGTGTGCATGTGTGTGTGACTTTATCAGGCTTTTGTCCACATCCAATGAAATATTTACCAATTCACCACTATTTTCTGAGCATCTGGTTTGTGTCAGATACTGTGCCAGGCACTAAGGAAATAATAATGAGCCCAACACTCTCCAAAGTTCTCAAGGAGTGTTTGGAGACAGGTATTAAAGAAATAATCAGATGACTATAGAATTAAGTGATCTGAAGAAAAAGTACAGGGTGCTTTGGAAACACACAACATAAAAATGAGGTCTAACTGAGCTCTGAGGGATAAGAAGGAGGTAACTAGCTGAAGGGAAAGGAGGAAGAGTGTCCAGGCAAAACAACGGTAAAGCAAAGGGCCTTAGGTGGAAGAGTGATGGGTATGAGATGAACCTGGAGGAAGAGATGGCAGCGGTCAAATTATACAGAGCCCGGGGTATGAGTTTAAGTCTTTATTCTAAGAACAATAAGGAAAGCAAGACTGGCCATAGTAAGACTAGTTAGGAGGCAAATGAAGTTATTTAGGCAAAAGGTAATTGTAGTTTTGACTGGAATGGTATTGGATATGGACAGAAGTGGTGAGATGAGACGATCGTTACTTACTGACAAGGATTATGGGAATTGATGTGATGATATCTATGTCTAACAGGTTCTTTTCTGCTTCACACATCTCTTTGAATGTGACTCCAGCTACTTGCAAAACCTGTGGTTGCTTGCCTTTCTCACTGCTAATGCTGCACCTTTACTGAAAGTCAGATAACTCCTCATTTCTGCCTGGCAGGTCTTTCCTTGCTGGTGCTAGCAGAATGTTTTTATATGTGAAATTATCCTTCCTTAAATCTTTAAATTGGTTTTCATATCTTCCCTTCTTGGGGTCCTGTTTTACCTGCAACACCTGATACATCAATGGGGATGGCCAATACAAGGTAATAGGGGCAGCGGCAACTATTAAAGAAGCTGCTCCCGTCATCTGCAGCTCTCCAAAGTAGCAGAGATCTCCTACTTTCAAAGGTATTTGATCTGAAGAGCTAGATGTAACATAGAAGACAAAGATATTACTATTGGTTGGTCATTCTCAGTTCTATCCCTTTACTACAATTCAAATACCCACTTCTCCTCTGGCTGTCATGCAGCTGGGAGGCAAAAGTAAGTCTCAAATTATCTAGGGAGGAATAAGCTGTCCATGGCTTTGCAATACAGAGAAGACTGCCACATAAACACGAGGTCAAAGTCACTGCACTGTTTTCAGTACAGAGGCAGAGAGGAAGTTAGTTAGTATTTCAGATCTGAGCCAACCAATTAAGATAGACTAAAATTATGCTACCATGGTAACATGAGAAGAATTGTGCAT
Organism: Camelus dromedarius; assembly: GCF_036321535.1. Classification (NCBI taxonomy): domain Eukaryota; kingdom Metazoa; phylum Chordata; class Mammalia; order Artiodactyla; family Camelidae; genus Camelus; species Camelus dromedarius. The sequence goes on along the minus strand of NC_087443.1, from coordinate 31,841,334 downwards.
TCTTCTGTCACATATTTACCAGCAAATACTGGCAGAGAGAGGCATGTAATTCAAATATTGGAAGCTATCTAGTAACTATGGTTTGACATATACTAATTATAGCTTAGCAGTATTCATTTACTAAAATCGTGTAACTTTTACTCTGCTCTGAGGATCTGCCCCGTTGAGCCCTCTGGCAGATGGACATGATGATTACTGAAAAACCTGAGTGGGAAGGTGAGCCTTTCTGGGTGACCTCTATAAAGCTGGTTTAGAAGGGAGTGGAAAGCTATGCCCCATCTTGCCAGTTTGAAATTAATCATGTTTCACTAGGCAGAGGAGGCTTCTGGGCACAGTTGACAAAGTATGTATAAAATCTGATTACCTTTGGTGACTTAATGATTCCATGTTTAAATAAATGGACTTCTTAGAACATTTACTGGATCAACCAACTCCACAATTTATTTTTCTTTGGAAGAAATTGAATGCAAAGCCACGTTAACATCACATTTGAGGTTATACATACTCAGAAGTGAGTAATACCAAAGAGATTGTTCCCTAGCTAGCACAACCCTGTCACAGCAGAAAGATATATAAGTTCAAATCCACAGTTAGGAAAAGAATATACCACAATATTCTTTAAGACATGCTGCGGAGATATCATATTAGCAGTTTTAATTAAACTTTCTGGGTGGAGAAAAGAAAAAGCCCTATTGGGCTCTTTAAAAAGTCAGAATAAGACAAAATCAGTGTACCGACCAGCACAATTTCCTGAGAATTAGAAAAATTTCGGCATTCTTAAGACCCCCAACTTAAAAAGTAGTCAATTAAATTCAACATGATACACATCTACTTAAATGCTAGGAGTTCTCTGAAAAATTTAGTTCAGTTTAGCTGATAGGGGAATTCCTGACGGATAGCAGAGTTTGTTTCCATTTTTTTAGTTAATATCACAGATGAGTAAGATGAGTTTATACCTAAGTGAATAACTGGAAATTATGTAAGAGGATAACCAAACAGTAGCTACTTACTGCTTAAAAGTTCAAAGTCCATTAGACCAAAGAAATCAAAATTTTCAGACACCCAGAAGGCTATCACTAAGTGATTTATTACCCCGGTGTTTTAATATGCATCATAATCGATTCATCATGAGAGCAAAATTCCTTAAATCTTTAAGTGAAAAAAGCAATCTGTTAGTGTTTAACACACAATCATTTTGTGTCACAGTGGGAATTTCCCAAATTGACCACAAAATATTTCAGAAAAAAATCAACAAAGTACTCTTATAATAGATGGTGAATTTCAAAGTGATCTTAACAGGCTTTTTCCTTATATTACAAGCATGGAAACTAAAACACACCACATTATTTTGGCTGCAAAATGATATTTGTTCAAAATGTCCAATACTTCTGCCACTAAGGGGAGCAAGAAACCATGGTGCACAGCATTAATGTGACTAAACTCCATTGCTTGGGGAAAAAAACTGAATCCTAGAGATTTAGAGGTTTCCTCATCAATTCTAAAGCTGCGGGGTAGATGGAAGGGACTTGGACAAGAATACAGCAAGCATTTGCAGAGTCTGGATCACACGAACACGCAGCTAGGTGTCTGGTGAAGCAGAGAGAAACCACCCACATACGGTGCTTGAATACTATGAGGAAGCACAGGTCTTCTGGGAAGGAAGGGAATGAGGCTGCAACTCTCTGTTCTCTAGATTCATAGCTAATGAAATGTGTCGGGGAGGACTGTGGTGACCCTGAGCCGTGCTGGGAGGTACATGAAGGCAATGAGGCATCTGTAATAAATCACCCCAGGGCAGAAAGATAAACTCTACAATGAGTCAATTGCTAGGAAAGGGAGAGATATCTTATGCTATCTCCATAAGATAGCACTACTGGAGACAGCACATCACTGGAACTGCTCTTGACAGCCTTCCAAAGGCTACTCTTACATCCTGGGGAAGATCGTGTGTGCACACATGTGGTAGCCTATGCACAGACGGTCCCCAGTGTTCTCCATCTCCTGATATTCACACTTTTGTGCGGTCTCCTCCCACAATGAACCATGTCACAAGAGCCCCGTGAAGAGGTCCACAGAGTGAGGAACTGAAAGCCTCCTGCCCATGGCCATGTAAGGGAGCTTAGAAGAGGATCCTCTAGTTCAGTCAGGCTTTTAGAGGACTGCAGTCCTGGCCAATATTGTGACTACAACCTCATGAGAGGTAGCCAGAGCCACCCAGCTAAACTGCCCCTGGATTCCTGACCCTTAGAAACTGTGTGATAATAAATGCTTGTTTTAAACTGCTAAATTTGGGGATAATTTCTTATGCAGTAATAGCCAACTAATACAGAGTTGTAATGCTCTAATTTTGGAGGAGATGGATTAGAAACTCTCTTCCTACTCTGAAGAACTGTGACAGCCCAAGTAGGAATCTGTATCAGTAGCGGTAATGACACCAGCATCAGAGCTGGAGATGCATGAGACACATTACCTTGGACAAGAACAACTGTTAAATCAGTCCTATTAACATTAATTCATCCCATATGTCAGAGAGTGAGTGAGCGAGCGAGTAAAAGAGAGAAGGTAATTGCACTACAGCTAATGAGATGCTCCCAGAATTTCCGAGTTTGCACTTTCCCAGTCTTAATAGCACAAAAATCCATGAAAACTACTTCTAAATAGGAAGGCTCATAATAGTGTATTAATATTCTTAGCAATGATGGCAGCAATAACTTTTTTTTTAATGGAAGTACTGGGGATTGAACCCAGGACCTTGTGCATGCTAAGCACTGAGCTATACCTTCACCCCCATAACTTCCTATTAATGGTTCTGCATATGATGTCCAATAAGGAGAAAGTGACCAATATTGCACTGAAGGAAACTACTTCAGTTCCTTAATTTTTGGCACTATGCTCCATAATGAATCTACATAGAAGTTTGAAAGATATTACCAAATATCTCACTGAGCAGTATCTTCCAGCACAATGAATTCAATATATTTCATTTATTTTTCCAGTTGGATATCCTGAAAATCATTGATTTGGGATGAAAAACTGCATCAACATAAAGACTGTGAAGTTGGTAATTTTCTGGAATCTTTCCAAACGTTAATGGTGACAAAGCTGCAAAGAATATAAAGATGGGCCACTTGACAGAGATGTCAGGAGGCACAGGTCACTGATTCCCCACTCACTGCCTCTTCTGATAATGCAAGAGATGCAGGAGACACCAGCAATCTCTGCGAAGGGGCTCTGTGGAGCAGTCCAATGCTAGGCACCAAAACCACAAACAGGTGGCCATGGATGAATGAATAAATGAACAACCCCTCCTGGAGTGTATGATGGGTGCCCAGCATGGCGCTGAGGGCTCTCTTATCTCAGGGAGTCCTCCTTATAACTCTGTGAGGTGGATATATTACCTCAACTGTACAAATGAAGAAATTAAGGCTCCCAAGGTCAAAGAGGTAAAATTCAAATTCAGATCAACTTCCTAAAAATCCAAATGACATAACTGAATATTGATTATTCTCTCCACAAACATTTATTGTGCCCCTCTTCTGTATATACCTCTCTCATTATACTTTTCTTTCTGTACTGAAATAACTGTCTCATTTCCCAGTCTGATTATAACCCCTTAAATTCGGGAACCAGGGCGTTCGTGCTTTCATATATCCAGTATCTAACACAATGCCTGGCACATACCTAAACACCCAATACTTTTAATTTGTTATTAGTCCAAAAAAAAAAAAAAAGAAAAAGAGACTAAGTTGTACATTTTTGGCTTTTATTTTCTCTGCTAGGTAGACAGCCTATCATTTCTCAAGGAAAGACTGGTAAAGAAAAGGGATACCCCCAAAAGATTACTTGGCATTACTTCTTCTTAAAGCTAAAAAATGATTAAAGTTTGTATTTCATTAGTCCAAGTAACTTTAATAAGAAAAAGTATTCATGCTAGTGTTGTGGTAGACGGATACAAAATAAATAAGGCACATGGGTGGGGAGGGAGGAAAGGCACTCTGTTATTATAAGAAATGAAAAAGATTTGACAAAAAATTATTTCTGTGCTGTTAACTGAATTCAGAGGATAATAATCTGATGTAATATATATGACCCTCTAAAGTGGCATTTGCTCGGAGTCTGAATTCAACAGGCTGTAATGCATTATTTATTCACAAATTACTGCGAAGCTGGCTCTGGTTCCTAAGACATTGTCTAGACTCCCTAGTCTCCTCTAAGGCTATATGGCAGGCTAGAGGATAAAGATATTTTAAAAAAATCTCCTTTTCCTCTAAGAAAGAAAAAATACATCTACTAGAATTATCAAAGGCTGAATAAGTTGAAAGGTGGGGGGAGGAGGGTAAACAAGCTTCTTTCGACTCATTAGTACAGTTGTCATTCTTAATTTTTTAAATATATTTTTTGTTGTTTTTTGGGGGGCTATTTAGGTTTAGTTATTTATTTATCTTAATGGAGGTACTGGGGATTGAACCTAGGACCTCATGCATGCTAAGTACACACTCCACCACTAAGCACACACTCTACCATTGAGCTAAACCCTCTCCCACTACAGCTGTCATTCTTTAAATCCCTAATTCTTTATTTTAAAATGTCCATAAACCCCAATGGCCGTAATTCTGAAAGGCATCTGCAGCTAAACATGGCTAGAAGAGGGATAAAAATGAAAAGACCTACTCAGATCCTCAAGACATCCTTTAGTCCCATCTTCTTCATTCCAAGTCTGATTTAAAGGCTAAGTTTGATCTGCCTACAGGTCCAGCTAGCTCCAGAAATCTGGAGAAGGAGTCTCTCTTCTCTTATCCAGCCCCCTGCTTTTCATCTGCTTCTTAATGATCTCTGCAGCCCCAGACTTGAGAGCACAGGGACCCTTTACCAACCTGAGAACTCTGAAGAGACACATAAATTTCAGGCTGGTTTGAGACAAACTTGCTAATAAAGGTCATTTTTTCTGTCACCCTCTCCTGGATCCAGACCCAGTGTTACTCAGTGCTCCCTTGCCTCTTCTTGTCTATCCTCCAACCAGAACAAAGAGCCAATGAAAATCCTTTCTTTAGACAGAATGAATTTCAGAGTTAAAGCTGACTCAAACACTGCCGCCTCTGGGAAAACTTCCTGAGCGGTCCCTCGCTTTCTTCCTTCACAGACTGATTCACATGTCGCCCTTTATACTCTAATTGCACCATATAAATATCTCTAGTACTGTACTTATAACACTGGGCAAGAATTTCTGGTTCACTTAGCTCACCTTTATAAGCTTCTTGGAAGCAGGGGCAATATTTTATTCATCTCTGAATCTTAAGCATTCAGCACAGCTCCTGGAAAGCTAGTAAGTTAGTGTAACTTAGTAGTTCAAAGCAGACTCTAGAGGCAAACTGCCTGGAATCAAATCTCAGCTCCTCCTTTATTATATGAGAGAACTTGGGCAAGTTATTTAACTTTTTTGTGCCTCAGTTTCATTTGTTAAATGTGGATAATTATAGTGTGGTGAAGATTAAATGAAACAAAGTACATAAAGCACTTAGAATAGTGCTTGGCTCATGGTAAACCCTCAGGAGGCCCTGGCTAGTATTTTTACTATGTATGCATTCAAATTTTTGTTAAAATGCTTGGTACTGCTAGAGGGCTACACCCACAGACTGTAGCTGGAAGAGCAAGTACAGATTAAACACTGAACTAGAAATTCAGTCATCTTCCTTCATACTACTTTTCATTTTACTGTATCACATTCGATTATATTGCAAGTTAGATATTCTGCTGTGTGTGAGACTAAAAAATTACCACTGCATTCTGAATTCCAAATAATTGATCTTTGAACCTCTGATATGCTGGTACACAGCTCATTCATAAGATAAGGAGCAAATGGTTGATAAGACTATTTGAATGACAGATTGAAGAAAAATTTCCACCAGAGAAAGATAAAATTTTCATGATTTATTTATGAGCTCCTTTTTTCTTGAGGCCAGTTTCAAATGAACTTAGAACGTAAGTTAAAGATATTTGATGACGGGAAAATCCTGGAGATTGCCAAGTACTACAAAAGGTATCACTAACATACTGACTCTGGAATTGCAATGTTATCGGCAAATCAAAAAATGTAATCTCTAACAGTTTTCTGCACTTTAATGATTACTCTGAAAGGTCAGATTCAGAAGTACTAATTAATGCCTTTTAAAAATCATGGCTAGATCATATATTTTAAGCAACAAACTATCATTCAAAATTTTTCCTTTCATTCTCCAAAAGATAGGAATTAGAAAAGCACTGCTTTGTACAGTTTTTACAGCATAATTATCAAGACTTCATTTACAACACCAAAGGAGCTTTACATCACCATGGACATTCTACCATGTATATTTCCAGTTTGCTTCTACAGTCAGAGAAACCTAGAAGCCTCAAATGATAGCAAAATGGAGCTACAGGGTGTAAAGGGAACTGCAAGAAGTTAAACCAGAGTTTGGCTTTGGGTTTTATCTCTCTCTTTCTTTTTTTTAAACATATTTTCTTATTTAACTCACCCTGAGGACTAACTTGGTTTCATCAGGGCAAGACTTTGGACCTACGTCACAATGTGGTACAGAAAGACAACAGAATTAGCTTTAAAAAGTGTTGAGATCAAGTCACGGGTTACTGACTTACAAAGAATTACTGAGGGCAATTAAGGTGTTATTCTATTATTTTTATGTATTTCTATTTTTTAAAGTAATTATTATTTCCTAAAGTATCTCTTGGTGAGCCAGGCAAAGAAAGATTACTTTGGATAGATCATGTTATTGATCCAATTTGTTAATTTTTATAGGATAAACAGATGTCTGGATTTAAGAAATAAGTAAAGTCAAAATAAATAACTTGAAAGACGCAAGAAATAAAACTATTTTATATGGTTAAAATAGCAGATTCCTGTTTTTTTGTTTTTTGTTTTTTTTTTTTTTTTTACATTTGGGGAAACAATGCTATATATGGCCTTTCCTCAAAAGAGTTTTATAAGGGTAAAGCAGTTCATGTTGGCTAAGTACTTCACATTTTTTAGAAAAAATAAACTAGTAAAAACATTTTACTACTGTGACCAAATATAAAGTTACAAATTTTCTATGGTGAGGAGTTATTTTTAATAGATTTGTTTGTTTGTTTCTTTAACCTTTAAACAAATACCTGGCTCCTTAGAGTTATAAATACCTAAAAGAGACAAACACTCTTTAATAACCCTTTTAATGATTTTCAGAAAATTCAAGCTGAAAACATCTAAGGATGAAATAAGAAAGTACAGATTTATTACTATCCACATTCTGCTTTGTAGAGGCAAGAGTGGAAGAATAAAACTAAAGGAAACCCAATGAACACATCTCATTTTGCGTCTCAGATTTAATTAAATCAAAAGCCAACTCTCCATCTTTAAGTTTACATAATAAGAGTCAGTTTCCCAGGGGGGAAAAAAAAACCAAAACAGGCTATTAAGATAAAAAGAAATCTGCTCTGCCAAGAGTGTTCTAGTTCTAGAAAATGTTTGATTGAAAGCCTTGCTTTCTGGTCTCCTTTCCCACACTCTTTTGGCCAGGAAAAGAGCTGAGGTTTGTCTTTTGATATGGTCCTCTGCATTCAGGAAAAGATAGCTTTAATTCTACTCAGCATTTTAAAGAGATGAGCACAAAGACATCAGCTTGATGATGTAAAGGGTAGGTATTCTGGAATTTCCTTAGGCACTTTTAATCATTTAGTTGTAGCTATTTTTATTAAGTTCCTTTAATATTTAAGTTAACCCTCTTTTTTTTTTTTCTCTACTCTTATTGGCAGATGAGAATAATTAGCATAGTTCTTTATGTCTCCCTTTAATCTTTCTTTCTGACTGAATAAATCTAGTTAACTTCAATATTTTTTTCTTGAAGACTGGGAATATAAAATGTCACTGTTACTCTTTGAACTATAGCTAATTTGCTTTCAGATAATTGATACTCATGCCTTATTAAAATAAGATAATCTGATTGGTTATACAATAAGCATGTGAACCCCAAACTTATAATAAAAAAGTTCATGCTACAAACCGGAATGCTACTTGATGATGCTTCTTCAGTTTCCTTGTTGTGTATTCTGGAGTTGGCTTCTTCCTTCTTGTATAAATTAGTTTTTGGTTTTCTTTGACATAATGACAGTTCCTTTTTCTCCTCCCCCTCAGTTAAAATTAATCATAATCTTTCAAAGAGTTCTCTATTACCTTTCATTTTTGACTGACATCCTACTTGCTGCAGTCCTCAAGAAATCAATGAATATATTAACCTAAATTAGACTTGGCACCTGTCTCCAAGGAACTCAGCTCAATAGTTCTTGGTAGCCTTAGATGGAATTTTTAATAACTTCAAAAGATATTTAAAAAAACCTAACTGTGTATTCTTAAGTCATTCTTTCAAACTCATGTTTTTTGAGTTACCAAATAGAGACGTAAGGGTAGAATAAAACATGTATGACCAGAATTAAGAGCATTAAAACACTTTTAAAAATGTAACAAGCTAGTGATTGCCATGAAAAGAAACTGAATGGCTAGTTTAGGTAGTATCTTATAAACACAAAAGCACTGTACTCAGTCATAAGATTCAACTTGAGGGGCAAAGGAACTGGGAAAAGATGGTGCTAAAGAAGGGAGACTACAGATATTCAAGAAATTTATTTTATTTTTTCTGCTCCTAAAATTTAGAACATTTTGTTTTTCTTTAGAGCTCTAAATAAGTCAGGTACAGAAACCTCATCTCACACTGAAAGCAACAGCAATCAGACAAAGAAGAGGAAAGAGTTCAGTCTGAAAAACTGAGTTGGAATCCTGGTTGTACCATTTAACAGCTCTGTTTTAATTTTTATCTTTTTGAGTTTCAGTTTTTAACATCTGTAACACAGGTATAATACCACAAACCCAATAGCGTTGGCAAGACTTAAAATAAAGAAGGCAGTAGTATCTGCAAATTGCCTGGCTCATAGTTGGCATTCAATTAATGTTCATAGACTTTTCCCCTTTCTTTGACCCCTCTGGAAATTAAATTTGACAGATAAGTAGGGTCCTCTTCACTCTCAAAGCTACTGTGGTGAGAAAAAGAAATAACTAAATGGAGTTATAAATCCCCTTGATCTGAAATTTTAAAGTAGATAAGTAAGCAATGAAATAAAACTGGGATGAGATAAATAGAAAGAATGATGGAACTATAAAACCCACATGGAAGTTAAGATACTGTTAATTATTTCCATTTTCCTCTTGGCTGTGATGATATTATATTTCATTTTCAGTGAGGGGAGAAATTGCCCAAACTTGAAAAGTGAAATTGTTTCATAGAAACAAAAATTGCTTCCATTTTCCAATGTTTTATCAGAAAACTATTTCAAAATGGAATAAGAAAGCAAGGCCTTTCAGTCATTCATCTGAGATGATCTGTTATGTGTCTACTGTATGCCAACTGCCATACTAAAGGGCAGAGGGTATATAAGAGAAAGTGAAAGAATACCTATTAAAGGCATAGTACCTGCCAAGTGTTGCTGGGCACGTACCACTGTGCTAGTTTACTAGGGCTGCGTAATAAAATAACACCGACTGGGTGACAAACAATAGAAATTCATTTTTTCATAGTTCTGGAGGCTGGAAGTTCAAGATCAAGGTACATACAGGCAGGGGAGGGTATAGCTCAGTGGTAAAATGTATGCCTAGCATGCACAAGGTCCTGAGTTCAATCCCCAGAACTACCACTTAAATAAATAAATAAACCTAATTACTCCCCCACCAAAAAACCCCCCCACAAGAACCAAGATCAAGGTATAGGCAGAGGTGGTTTCCTCTGAGGCTCTCTCCTTGGCTTGCAGTTGGCTGCCTTCTTGCTGTCTCTTCAACATGGTTGTGCCCTACAAGCCCACCCCTGGTGTCTCTGTCTTTTTGTGTGTCCAAATTTCCTCTCCTTGTAAGTGTATCAGTAAGACTGGATTAGGGCCCATCCTAATAGCCACATTTTAACTTAATCACATCTTTAAAGGCCCTATGTCCAAACATATTCACATTCTGAGGTACTGGGGGTTAGGCCTCAACATATGAAATCTGGCGGAACAAAATTTAACCCATAAGAAACATCATCTCCCGTAACCATCACCCAGTTTTACAAATGAGGATCTTATCCCTGAGAGAACAAATAATTCATCTAATGTTACATAGACAGTAAGTGGCAGAAACAAAATTTTAACCCAGGTCTCATTATGGGAGCACCAAAGCCTCTGCTCTTCCTCAAAGAATTACTGTCTAGTTGGGAACACACAGTACTGACTCATGAAACTTTAAATATGGGGGTTATTGATAAGAAGGCACTTATTCACTGAACTTGTATCATTATATGGAAAGAAGGGATTCAGGATTAATAAACATATTCATATAATACATAGGACATTTGTTACATGGTAGGCTGGGCTCTTTCATGAAAGAGTCTATTGGTTTCCTTACACGAGGAATTACTGATTGGCAAACGAACAGTCTTGGTATGTGTTGGTCCAAAGCCTGCAGATGATTCTAAGTCAATGTCAAATACATGAGGGCTCTCCAGAATAAGTATCTTAGATATGACTGTTTTTCAGATTTCTTTTTTCCTGCATTTGGGCATAGGCTGTGTGCAGGTACACACATATGAAATCCCTAATTTGCTTTATAACATTCTACCTTATAGGCGATCTGCACAATACATTAGTGGGCTTTAAAGCTCTATAGCATCACAGGATAAAAGACAGAAGTCCCATGCTCTGTCTCTTGAGGCTCCCTTGTGTGTCCAGGAGTGAATGTTAGGCTAGATTGTGGTCAGGTTGGCACCTGCTCCATGCTCTGGATGACCCTGTGTTGGTTTAAGGTTTGTTTAAAGCATTATTCTAGCTTGTGCTTTATTCTCTAACTATATTTTATGGATCTATACGCTATATTAAATTGTAATTATATAATTAATAAGTTAAATAATTTACATTCCCAGATTATGTTCTGATGTTTCCAAAGAAGATCACTCCAGGTATGCAGAATAGGGGCCAAGGCATATGTCTAGAATCCGAGTGCACACCCACTCTTACACAAACTGCTAGACTTCTGAAAGCAGGAGGTAAAACTCCCAAGTGAAAGATGTCCTCCCTATACCAGCAGGTAAGAAACTAAGACACAACTGTGGACATGTAACTAAAATATATGGGAGACTAAGGAAGATAAGAATTATTTTCACAAGGTCTGTTTGAACACATTACTCTCAACTGTAAATCCCCTTTTCTGGTGATAAGAATGCAAAAATGGTGATAAAGGTAAGTTGCTTCTCTTTGTTCAACTTAGTATATAAACAGTTAGGCCTAGCCACTTCTGTGGGTCTTCATTTTCTTATGGGGTTTCCCACACTCTCCTGCTAACCTGTTTTTTTGTCAATTTAAAAATGTAGGTCCAGGTGGTGGAGACTCCAGGAGGGTAAAGTTTTGCATCCCTTGAACTATATACATAATAAATATAAAGTACTTACCATATATTAAAGGAGCTACAAGAGCCTACTGAAGGAGGCTAAATTGTAGGTGATCCATTACTGTGTTATTTTGAAGTAAATTCTTTGAATATTAAATACATGATTTTCAAAGAAAACAGTACAAAAGCACACTCCAAAGTTAGATCTGATTTTTAGTATTATCTATGCTTCTGCTACTTTCCTTGAGAATGAATATTAAACAGTGTTTTTATCAATAATGGGAATTCAGTTGTGATTTTTCCAACTGTCTCAACTGAGTTTAGTGGGTGGAAGAGGTGGGAATAGTACATCAGAATCTCTGGGGAAAAGTGGGGGAGCAGATAAACAGTCATAGTTTAAAAACAAAGCAGTGCTTTTCTCCAATACTTTCATGTGTTTTTAGTCATAGTATTTAATATTTTGAAATTTCAAATAACACTAAAGTAGGGCATATGTTAATTAAAAAAGGAGAAATACCAGCAGGAGGAAATTTTTTAAAATCTGAAGAAACAGAGACTTCACTTTTTTGTCTTCAGATAAAAGTGCAGATTAGAAGGCATTTAGTGAATGTTTTGAACTGAATGGACTCAGTAGCCAACTAACCCAAAACATACTTAATTCAACAAATGTATGCATAGAAAAAGGAAATGCTCTTATAGAGCTGTGTCCAGGAACTGAATACCACGATGGTCTGAAGTTTAAATGGAAAAGTAAATCCCCAAAGACAGTATGACCCCTTTGCAACTCTGAGCATACATATTTATATTCTGACATTCTGTGTTTCCAGCTGTTATTACCTTCGTAAACTTTCATAGAAAGAGCTCCTTTTTATTCCCTCATCTTCACCTCCTACGCCTTCTACATAATAAATATATATGCTCAAGTTGAGAACTGTTCTGACCCCTGCATTTCTTTTTCCTCAAGCTGGGTTTCCCAAGACAAGTAAGATTTTCAATTTGGACTTTTTCGGCTTTCAGTCTCAGAACCACCTTACTCTACACTTACTCTAAGTCATTTTTACAGAACATATTATTTCCTACCTGCTGTCAGGCTACAGATCACTGATAAGGTTCACACCAATCAGTTCTTACAGCTGGAGGTAGACTGAAAGAATGTCTACAGTGCAGGCCCTCCCAACCCAGCAACTCTATGTGCAGATATGATGGACAGTGCCCTGAAGTTCAAGGAATACCTACCTCTAGCTTCAGAACATCGTGCTGAAGTTTACGCTGAAATTCAAGGAAGTTTTTGATTGTCAGCTTCCCCTTGAGATCAGGTCCAAAAAAGTAGGTTGTGAGGGCTGAACACAAGCCAGACTTGAGGGTGTTACCAGTAGTAGTACGGTCTCTGTGACGCATACCCATGCTCGTCTGGGAGCGAATGATGCTCTGGACCTAATGGAGAAGCAAACCCCCATACAGAAAATATTACAAAGTGAAAAATATAGAAAAGTAAAAATAATAATTCTTGTTTACTGTGTATCTACACTGTGCCCCAATTCTCTCTTTTCATGTTTACTACAATCCTGTAAGTCCTATGATTATCCTCATTTTACAGACGAGGAACTGAGATGCTCTGTTAAATAACCTGCTCAAGGTCTAGCAGCTAGCAAGTAGCAGAACTGGTATTCTAACACAGAAGTCTGACACCTTTATAACTGGGCTGCTTTTAAAAAACTCTCTTCAGAAAGGAGTATGCATTTGTTTTTGAGGTTCAAAACCTCTCACACAACCTCGGGAATACCTTCCATATCTCAGGAGACTTTTAAAAATTTCACACTTCTCACTACCGACTCTCCAATTGTGACGAGAGGCAGTATACTTATATGCAAATACTTGATATCTAAGAGAGAGAACACATTTATTAGAATGATAATGTGAAATACAAAGTTGGCATGAAATAATTCTCCAAGAGAAGATGGGGAATTAGTTTAATCTTTCAAGAAGTTTTAAATGAACTTTTGAGAAAGGATAATTTTGGGGACTATCAACTGTGGCCTAACTATATAAGATGTGTTTTTTGAGGATAATGTATGATTGCTATAGCAATTTTTAAAAACTAGTTCCTGCAGTCTTTTCTACTTCTTTACCCGCTAAAAAACACAACTATTCAGAATAATTAAAAGTCACTATATGTAAGGATAGATAATAAAGGTATGTTATATAAATAAACAATATATATAGCCTTGAGGATGATGATTTTTAAATGGTCAAATTAGAAAAGCATAATACGTAGACACTTAAGGTATGTAACAATAGATTTATCTTAGTTAAATGTTTTTTATTTCTTTCATTTATTACCTATCACCATAAAAAAAGATTTATTTAAGGCAATTTAAAAGTGTCTGGCTTTATAAAAGGTCAAAATAGTATAATGGAAAGATACTAGATGAAGAATCAGGACACATGGGGCCTAATTCTGTTGCTCTGCAGTGAAAGCAGAATTTATGCAGGTCATTTAGGTCACCAAGGCTTCTTTGGGCCTTAGTTTTCTCAACAGAAAATTTCAGTTAGAGTACATATTTCTAAGTCTCCTTATAAGTCTAAGTTAATATCATAAACTTTCTTTTTATTGAGTTATAGTCATTTTACAATGTTGTGTCAAATTCCAGTGTAGAGCACAATTTTTCAGTCATGCATGAACATACATATATTGTCACATTTTTTTTTCACTGTGAGCTACCACAAGATCTTGTATATATTTCCCTGTGCTATACAGTATAATCTTGTTTATCTATTCTACATATGCCTGTCAGTATCTACAAATTTTGAACTCCCAGTCTGTCCCTTCCCCCCCACCCCGCCCCCTTGGCAACCACAAGTTTGTATTCTATGTCTATGAGCCTGTTTCTGTTTTGCATTTATGTTCTTTTTTTTTTAGATTCCACATATGAGCGATCTCATATGGTATTTTTCTTTCTCTTTCTGGCTTACTTCACTTAGAATGACATTCTCCAGGAATATCCATGTTGCTGCAAATGGCATTATGTTGTCGGTTTTTATGGCTGAACAGTATTCCATTGTATAAATATACCACAGCTTCTTTATCCAGTCATCTGTTGGTGGACATTTAGGCTGCTTCCATGTTTTGGCTATTGTAAATAGTGCTGCTATGAACATTGGGGTGCAGGTGTCTTTTTGAAGTAGGGTTCCTTCTGAATATATGTCCAGGAGCGGGATTCCTGAGTCATATGGTAAGTCTATTCCTAGTCTTTTGAGGAATCTCCATACTGTTTTCCACAGTGGCTGCACCAAACTGCATTCCCACCAGCAGTGTAGGAGGGTTCCCTTTTCTCCACAGCCTCTCCAGCACTTGTCATTTGTGGACTTTTGAATGATGGCCTTTCTGATTGGTGTGAGGTGATACCTCATCGTAGTTTTGATTTGCATTTCTCTGATAATTAGAAATATAGAGCATTTTTTTCATAAGCCTATTGAATATTATAAACTTTTGGTTATGATGTTTTTCTAGGTTCATGATTTATTATGTAAATAAGATTAATTGACATTTGTTTCTCATGCACATAGAGACTTGAAAGACAGGTATACAGTGGACTTTTAACATTATTTGTTGAAGTTTTTTAGACTTTAATTGAAGCACAGGATAATCAGAACAGCGCTTCTTCTACTTGAAGGTAATACACAATTCATTTTATCTAAGAGTGAGAACTGAAGAATCTTCCAGCAGCAGCGAACCAGTATTGGGCATCGGCAGCAGGACTTGTCATGAGAGTTTGTGAGGCAGTATCATGTGGTTTAACATCTGTGTTACTGAGTCCCAGAAAGAGAGGTGAGAGAGACTGGTGCCAAAAACAATATTTTAAAAAGAAATAATGACTATTTCAAGTTGGATAAAAATCATAAATTTACAGATATAAATAGGTCATCAAATACTAAGAAGTATAAATACAAAGAAAACCACACAGAGGCACATCATAATCAAACATCTAGAAACCAAAGATAAAAAGAGAAAATCTGGAAAGCAGAGGGAGAAAAACAAATTACATATAAAGGAACAATGATTCAAATAACCAGTTTCTTATCATCAGAAATAATCAGAAGCAATGAAACAACAACTGAGAATTTTGCTTCTCTATCAGGAACTCTATATCTAGAATTTCCTTCCAAAAATAATGATGACATAAATTAATTCATTGCCAACAAATGTGTTGTATAAGAAACACTAAAGAAAATTTTTCCAACTGAAGGGAGAAGATACCAAATGGAAACTAGGATCTTCAGAAAGGAATAAAGGGCATCAGAAACGGTAAATATGTGAGTAAACTTAACAAATGATTTTTTTTCTTATTTTCTTTTAAAAAACATGATTGTCAAAGCAAAAATTATGATGTATTATGGGATTTATAATATAGGCAAATATAATACATAAGATAACTATAGCATAAAGGAAGGAGAGGGGGTAAATTGGATATATACAAATATAAATTGTAAAATTTCTGCATTTTATATGAAGTAGTACAATATTAATTCTAAGTAGATTGTGTATATTTAAGAATGTATGTTGTGGGGGTAGGTTTAGTTCAGTGGTAGAGTATGTGCTTCATATGCACAAGGTCCTAGGTTTAATCCCCAGTACCTCCATTAAAAAAAAAAAAGTAAACCTAATTACCCACTCCACCAAAAGAAAACAAATTAAGAATGTATGTTGTGAAGTTTGGGGTTTTGAGCAGGAGCCATCCTTCTCCTTGCTTGGTGCCTGCAACCACTATAAAAATAATGCAGAGAGGTATACCTAAAACACCAGATAAGTTAAACCAGAATTCTTGAAAAATATTTATTTAACCTCAGAGAAGGCAAGAACATAGACTAGAGGAACAGAAATCAGAAATAACAAACAGAAAACAAATAGCAAAAATGGTAGATCTAAATCCAATTAAATCAATGTCAAATGTTAATGGATTAAATACTGCAATTGAAAAGGCAAAGACTGTCAGAATGGATAAAAAAGCAAGACCTAACTATATGCATTCTATAAAAATTACACTTTAAATACAAAGAAACAGATTTAAAGTACATGAATGGAAAAGATATATTATGAAAACAGTAAGCATAAGAAGGTTGGAGTTGCTAGTCACATAAAACAGACTTTAAGACAAAGACTATTACTGAAGATAAAGAGTGACATTTAATAGTGACAAAAGGATTGATTCACCAGGAAGACATAACAATCAGAAATGTACAGAGGACCTCAAAATACATAAAGCTAATAAACAAGATTATACTGTATAGCACAGGGAAATATATACAAGATCTTGTGGTAGCTCACAGCAAAAAAAAATATGACAATGAATATATGTATGTTCATGTATAACTGAAAAATTGTGCTCTACACTGGAAATTTGACACAACATTGTAAAATGACTATAACTTAATAAAAAAAAGTTTAAAATAAATAAATAAAACAAAAACAAAACATAAAGCTGAAATTGACAGATTTAAGGGAAACAAACAAGTACATAATTATAGTTGTGGATTTTAACAACCTATTATCAACAACTGTTAGAACAATTCAGTTAAAGAAAATCAGCAGGGACACAGAATATCTTAACGACACTATCAACCAACTTGACCGAATTGACATTTATAGAGCAACAACTGCAGAATACATATTCTTTAAAATAACACATTGATGCTTACTAAGATAAACCATATGCTATTCTATAAAATCAGTCTCAATTAATTTAAAATAATTAAGTCATGCAGAGTATGTTTTCTGAGTAAAATGAAATTAAACAGAAATCAGTACCAATAAGATATCCAAAAAAAAAACCTCCAAATACATGGAAATTAAATGTCATACTTCTAAGCAAATATGGATCAAAAAGGAAGTAACACAGAAAACAGAAAATATTTCAAACTAGATGATAATGGAAATACAACATATCAAATTTTGTAGGATGCTGCTATAGCAGTCCTTAGAAGGAATGGTATAGTTTTAAGCGCTTATATTAGAAAAGAAGAAGACTCTCAAACCAATGACCAAAGATATTATCTTAACAAACTCATAAAAGGAGTATAAAGAAAGCCTAAAATATGTAGAAAGAAGGAAATGAGGGCAGAAATCAGTTAGAAAACACATAAACCATATAGGAAACTAACAAAGCCAAAAGTTGGTTGTTTGAAAATATAAAAAAAAAATTAGACTCCCCCAATAGCCAAAGCAATCTTGATAAAGAACAAAGCTGGAGGCATCACACTTGTGATTTCAAACCATATTTTAAAGCTGTAGTTCTCAAGACTGTGGTACTGGCATAAAAACAGACACATAGATTAATTGAAAAGAATAGAGAGCCCAGAAATAAACTCATGCATATGGTCAATTAACTTATGACAAAAAGGCAAAGAATATAAAATGGAGAAAGGACAGTCTCTTCAATAAATGGTGTTGGAAAAACTGGACAGCCCCATGCAAAAGAATAAAACTGGAATACCCCCTTATACCACATACAAAAATTAACTGAAAATGCATTAAAGACTAAAGACCCGAAACCATAAAACTCCTAGAAGAAAATAAAGGGTGTAAGCTCCTTGACACCAATCTTGGCAATGATTTTTTGGATTTGACACCAAAAACAGAGGCAGCAAAAGGAAAAATGAATGCTCAGGACTACATCAAACTAAAAAGCTTTGGCACAGCAAAGGAAACTGTCAACAAAATGAAAAAGCAACCTACTGAATGGGAGAAAATATTTGCAAATCATATATTTGATAAGGAGTTAATATCTAAAATACATAAAGAACTTAACAACTTAATAACAAAACCCCAAACAATCCAATTAAAATATGGGCAGGGGATCTGAAGAGACATTTTTCTAAAGAAGACATACAGATGGCCAACAAGTACATGAAAGAAATGTTGTATGTTAATTCTATCTCAAATAAAATAAAATAAAATAAAATAGTTCTGTATAAAAAAATCACTAATTATCAGTGAAATGCAAATCAAAACCACAATGAGATATTATTTTACACCTGTTAGAATAGCTGTTATCAAAAAGACAAGAAATAATAAACACTGGTGAGGATGTGGAAAAATGGTTCCCCTCATGCACTTTTGGTAGGAATGTAAACTGGTACAGTCACTATAGAAAATAGGATAGAGGTTCCTTAAACATTAACAATAGAACTACCATATGATCCAACAACTCCACATCTGGGTTATTTATCCAAAGTAAACAAAATCACTATGTTAAAAAGATATCTTCAGCCCCACCATGATCACTGCAGCATTACTTACAATAGTCAAGACATGGAAACAACCTAAGTGTCCACTGACACTGACAGATGAATGGATGAAGAAACTGTGCTATACACACACACACACACACACACACACACACACAATGGAGTATCATTCAGACATAAAAGAGAAGGAAATCCTGCCATTTGCAACAACATGGACAAACCTCGAGGGCACTATGCTAAATTAAATAAGCCAGACAGAAAAAGACAAGTACTGTATAATCTTACTTATATGCGGAATCTAAATAAAAAGCTGAACTCATAGATATAGAGAACAGGTTGTTGGCTGCCAGAGTGGGGGGAGAGGATAGGCAAAATGAGTGAAGACAGAATAAAGGTATAAACTCCTAGTTATAAGAAAAATAAGCCCTGGGGATGTAAGCATGGTGACTACAGTTAACAAAACTCAGTTGTGTATTTGAAAGTTGCTAAGGGAGTAGATCTTAAAAGTCTCATTACAAGAAAAAAATTTTGAACTATATGCAGTCATGCATGTTAATGAAACTTATTGTGGTAATCATTTCACAGTATATATACAGATCAAATCATTATGTCATACACTGAAAATTAATACTATATGTTAATTCTATCTCAAGAAAAATAAAATAAAATAGTTCTGTATAAAATAAAATTAAAAACATCAAAATAAGTTCTATTTATAATCACTTAAGGCCACCTGGTAATACCAGTAAAGAGCAGAATTGTGGAAACTGAAGATATTAGATGGACATAAGGTGCAAATTTAAATAAATACCTATAACTATTTTGAAATATTTGTTTCTATGTATTTCTTATTTAAAGATATACTATACCTGATAACTTCTTCCCACTTCATTTTTGCCCTTTTATTCATTTAAAATATAAACATGCTTTCTCCCACATATGTATTTTTTTCCTTTTTTGAAACCATTTCTAACAATCATAATAATTGTACCTGGAGAGGTACCATGGCCCTTCAATGACAGAAGTTTGATGGAAATGTAATCTCTTCCTAAGATTCAGAAGAAACTATACACATCTATGGCTGGAACCTGCTACAGTAAAAGGCATGGTACTACTTTTTCTTCTCTTAGAGAAATCCTTTCAGAACATACGTCATTCATCCTTGTATTCTTGGCACTGTTTAATAAATGTTGACTGGATATATGATTGAATAGCCATAACAGCCTCTTGGCATTGTAGTTTAATTCATGTTGGGGAATCAGAGCAACCTTGACCTTAGTGATGCTCAAACAATTCCTTACATTTAGAGTGAAAACAAACAAAAACTCCACCTGTTAAAACTGAGGGTAATCTTAAAAAAGAATACATTAGGTACTTTAAAATCTGGACAGCATCCGAGTATACTAAGGCCAATGTACCTCCAAGGTGCATTAAAATGTGTTAAATATTAATGCATTTAAAGGAAATTTCCAGGAAAACTTGCCTGTTCAAACTCTTCCATGTCTACTTCTCCATCTCCATTCAAGTCAAACATCTTGAAGGCAATTTCAAAATTTCTCTGAGGAGCTGCAAGTTAGGAAGGAAGGAAGGATAGGAGGGAAGAAGGAGGGGAAAGAGGGAGGAAAAATAAAAATATTTAGAAGGCATGGACCAAAAATTAAAAAAAATCATTCCTTTAAGAAAAAAAGATGGTTAAACACTATTATCAAGTCACAGAATGCCACCGTATTGATCTGGATCAACTTTTTAGCAATACTCCTTAAAATCAAAAGAGAATTTTACCATGTCCAGTAAAGACAGCACTTGTCTATCTTTGTGTTTCAACACTCTTAAATACTGCAGCTTTGCTTTCTTAGAAACCATCCTCTCTTAGCTTCATAGTATTAACATTGTTGCTCTGTTAATTAAATACAGTATTTATCTGGGCATGAAAGTCTATTTGGGGTGAGACATACTTCTGCAAAGAAGCTGAAACTCTAAGTCCTTGTCTTGTCTTTTTGAAACAAGCTATCTTTCTACTTTGTTCTTTCTAGTCTCTCCACTGTTAAGGACAATGAGGATTACAACGGGTATCAGTCTGCCAACATGTTGTTATTTACACAGGTTTACTCATGATCACTACAGCTCTGTGGTAAGGCAGAAAAGCATGCTGTTAGCTACCCAGCCCTCTATTTTAACCGTATCAGCTGGGTACACAAACTACTGGGGAAGGTATACTTAAATGTTAAAAATTAAGCTGACATTTAAAAAACAAAATGAAAATGCAAAGCCTGAGAAAATGGTTTATTTTCTTTCCCTTAATTGATGAAAGCGCTTCAAGACTTCTTTAATGTTCCTAAATCAGTCAAAATACAATTAATACACTTGTGCATCAGAATAAAATATAAATTTAACAACCCTCCTTTCTTACGTGTTAAATGTTCTGGTAAAGAAAACCAAGTTGTTTACTTCCTTCCTTTGGTACTTCAAACTTATACAGCTATGGAGAATAAATAAAATATCCTATGTATCCTAATACTACTGAATTAAAATTTCAGCTAGTATTATTTTTAGTAAAAAAAAATTAAAGATTATATGTAGACAAAATAAAAAAGGGCTTAGTATATTATGCATTGTGGTAGAGTCCATATTCCCATCTCGTGCATAAATTTGTCAACAGCAACACTTTTGAGGCTTAAATTTCATTTTGAGCTAGATAGTCATCGAGGTCAGTAGGCTCCTGGTTTTTAGTTGCCCGGGTAAATCATGTGCCTGTCAGCTTCTAGCTGCCTGCCTCACTTGTAATGGCTTCCAGCAGGCCTGCTCTCCTTTAGTCCACCAGGATGACTGCTGAGAAGGTTGCAGCTGGGGGGATTCGATTTTTCTATATTTACTGTCACTTCTTAAATTTTTCCTACCTGTCTACATGCTTTTACTGAAGAGTTACCATGTGCCAAGCATTAACTTGGATAATTTTCAGCTGTTATCTGATTTTGTACTCTAAATCCTGAGAGTCTTCTCCTTCCTTCCTCCCTCCTTCTCTCTTTCTCTCTTTCACAGAGTAGGATATTGGGGCTCAAAGCCACTAAGTAACTAGCTCAGAATCACAGAGCTAATAATAGGTAGCACAGCTGGTAAGTGAACCTAGGTCAATGCTGACTCCAAAGCCCATAAACTTTTCATTATATTCCACAGCCTCCAATATGCAGACAGTGGTACTTACAATAATAAACACATTCTCTTTATTCTGGTATGTTTTGACTTAGAAACAAAACAACAAAACATGACTCACTGATTGTGTCAGTCTCTGCAATAGCTGAGAGTTCCAAGTGGTTCACCTAAAGGACATGATTGCTATCAAAGAAACACTGCATGTGCAATGCTCAGTAGTTAAAGCTTGAGTGCACTAACCACGGGCAACAGAGTCTCCGACAGGTCTGTCACGTGTTTTTAAAAATTCTGAATATGAATTTCTTTAAACAGGAATGCCTCCCTTGTTTTCCCCTCTTGTCTCACATTTGGCCCACTTCATTCACATTATTTGCCTAATCCTTATAGATACCTGAAATTGTAACAATTGCAGACAATATAAAGCCATCAAAATATAAAGGGGAGGGTCACAATCATATAGGCATTTATAAAGGATTTCTCTGACTACAGTGTCAATGATGAGCTGGAAGACAAGAATCAGCTTCAGAGGTCATAAAAGCTCTTGTAAACATTGAAAATGTGAGCTGAGGTGACAGCAGTGGTAATGGAGAGACAGAAACACATTTGAAATAATTTAAGAAGGCAGAAGGTACATAATTTAATGATTAATTATCTGTGATGAGTTGAGAGTAAAAAAGGCTGACAGTTATGACTGGCTTAGGCTACTGGGTAGCATGAACATCATTAACCAAGAGATAAAAATGATGTAAAAGATTTGAGAAATAAAATGAGCTCAGATAGGATCTGCTGAATTCAAGGAGTCCACAGCATACTGAGATAAAAATGTTCAGATGGAAGGAAATATGGGTCTAAAGCTTAGAAGAGATAGGTTAAAGCTAAGAGTCATTAGCATAAATACAGTTAGCTGCAAAGACCTGAAGTGAAGTTGCCCAAGGAGAACTGAGGGTTGAGAAGAAGAAGGAAAGGGTAGAATATAGTTGGAAGCCAGTATTTAAGGTGAAAGGAAAGCGAAAGGAAACACTGACAGAGGAGGTGACATCACATCAGGAGAAATATAGTCCAAATGAATAGAAATAGGGAAAGATTTGGCAAGAGACAGTCAGTATGTCACCTCTTATGAATCAAAGCAGCATTTCCATTCTCTATCTCCATTGATTACAGAGGTCACATAGAGTTCTTAAAACTTTAGCTTTATCAAAATCTTTTATTCCTACTGTCCTATGAGTTCTGTGAAAGCACATGCCTGGTCATCACTTACATGACGGAATGAATTATTTTGGCAAATCATACTTAATATGTCCTCCTACGTGTAAGGTTAAATTCATTTGTACCAAACAAAGCACATCCTGCACTGCTTGAGGTTTCTGTATATTTTTATCCTGGCTTCCTTTCAAACAGAGTATTTGCTTTATGTGGAGTGACTCAGAGTGTTTATTAAAGTATGTGTGCTGACACTCTCAGGCGGAGCTCCTCTGCCCTGGTCACTGATACAGCAAGTCAGGGCAGCAGCCTTGCACACTCTCATTTAGACCTTAGCAGTTTATCAGGCAAGGTCCTTCCAGGAGCAGTTCTCAGCCTACTCAGTCTTCATCTGCTAATCATGTCAAAGCACTTAAGACACAAGCAAAAAACCCAGCTTGCTTTAAGTGAAACATGCTACACGGGAATACGCTATTAAGCAAGTTTCTTGTATTCCCCTGTCTCCCTTAAAAGTAGGATTCACAGCAATTTTTAAATCCAGCCACTCTAGAAAGCTTTAAAGGTGTCTTGAGTTTACTGTTACTCACCACCTATTTCCAAAGAAAAGTACCAAGAGGAATTCCTTTGAATTTCAGGTTACTTAAAGAGTCAATGGTGAAGCCCTGCCCCACCCCCCTCTCCAGGTTAACAGCATAATCTACTTTCTGTACAGAGTTTTCCAAAATGATCATAAAATATGTTGGATCATTAAAACAATGAGATTCTATAAAGTTCATTACCATACATCTTTCACTAAGAATTCCATGATAGTGTTTGCTACAAGTAAATGGAGATATGTTAGATCTTTTCTAGTTAAGAACCAAATATTTTTATACAATTCTGTTATTGATAATAATGACAACAATTCTAGACTGTTGTTCGAAGCACAGATTTTTCTATGTTGCTTTAGTAACAAGAAAAAAAATCCACATTTTTCCTATGGGTAGTAAGTTAAATAATCAGATATCAACAACACTAGATGTCTCAAGATTTTCATGACTATTTCACTTATTTTTCTTTAATAGAAAATGCACAAGACTTGGGCTCTAATTCTGGCTCTTCCAACAACATAGTAAGTCAGTATGCCTTAAATTCTTTTTTGGTAGTACTGACAGAATAACAACAACTACAAAAAATGAACAGGTTAGACTCTAAACAAGTGTCTTATTTTTTGTCGGTTTGATTCTCCTACCACAAAACTCCTACCTCTACTGTTCCTGTTTTAAAATGATGCATAGGATAAATGAGGTAATTAATATGCAATATCAAAGAAGTCTCAGGAAAAACTTTAAAATATGATGAACCTCTATTCCATGAAGAACCCGCCTACTGAATTTGTAGGGATCATCACAAGGCCTCTACTTATTTCTGAGAGGCAGGTCACCACTTCTGAGGTCTAACCATTGTTGACCATTCTAATTAAGCTTTTTTCTCATGCAGAGCCCAAATCTAATTCTTTGTCGCTTTTACAAACTGTCCTAGTTTAATTTTCTAGAGAAATAAAAATGTAACTGCCTCTTCACCTATGAATACATAAAAACTTATTGTTGTATCTCTACTAAAGGTTTCTCAGAACTTCCAGAACTTCAATATCCTAATAGCCCTCTGGGAGTACTTTAGATGGCCAATGTATCCCATTAATGCAGTCTCCCAAATATAGTTAATTCTGGAATAACTTATCCTTTCTAATAACAACAGGACTCCTTTTCAGACTAATAGACTAGTATTTTTCTTACATGAGGGCTTAGTGTCTTGTTTTCTCACATTAGGCTTAGGGAAAGGGGGAGAAATACCTACGAGATTAGATTTCAAAGAAGTACCCCTCTCTCAATTCTTCTGAATTCTTCAAGGTATGATGGCTAGGTGCTGTCTGGAAGAATTCTTTCTGCGCTTTTTACACAGTAGAGAGAGAAAGCTCCTAAGGTATGATGCGTTGTAGTTGTACTAAAGCATTTCCCTGGGATGATGTAGCTTCAGAAGAAGGGTACTAAATAAAAGGAAAATATCCTAAGGATTTTTTAAAAAACATATTTAAGCAACAACAGCAGATCAATTTTCTTTTCATGACTTAGCCACCTTGTAAGTCTGATTTAATTTCTGTTAGTAAATATTTTACAGGTACTCTTCGACAATCAGTTAGCCTTTTCAGCATTTTCTAGTACCAGGTTTCATGATAAATGCCAGGTTAACACCATAGCTAATAAAAGGACTGCAAATATGTGAAAAACATAGAAGACCTAAAAAATGATAAAATACAATCACAACATAGAGAAAGATTTCTTTTTATGAAACTACATACTTTACATTTAATTTTTATATGCAGTTAACTTTGTACAAAGGCGTATTTATGTGAAGCAAGGCATAGCATGGATTCGTATCAGTGGCTCCAAAATTTAACAATTACACTTCCTGCTTCTATACACGTCCTATAGTCAGGCTTGCTCTTATCTTTGTCTTATAGAATTATCTCCTGACCAAAATATCCACTATTAAATCTAGCCATCTGAAGTCAACGGAGATGAGAATAACTAAGGCATTCTGCTCTGAAATCAGGCAAATTATTATTCTTGAAATGCAAGATCTGAAATGGCAAATAAAAAAAAAATCCACAGACTATAACTGGTTATAGAAGACACTGTGTTACGAAAGAAGTTAAAATCAAGGTTTTCTCTGTTGGTTGTTGGTGTTGGTTGTGTAGCATGTTTCACAATAACTTTTTGACTATACTACAAACTTTAGTTTCTAACCATTTAGTGATTTAATATGCTCACACAAGGGTAAGTCAATTAGACTGTTCCCTGAATATGTTTTCTGTGGCTGTGCAACTGTATGCTCCCATTAAACTGAAGTTCAAGGAGACCAAACTATATAATACATGAGTGAACATTCTACCACTTAAAATATCTGGTTTCCCATGTGACACGCAATTTGAAATGATAAAATGATAAGACATTTTTATTGCCAATTTTTGGAATACAGTATCTAGAAAATTTCCTCAGTGGGAGAAAAAAAGACAATAAGGTGATCTGAAATAGCTGGAAAAAAAAAACCTCCCCTGGAGAAATCACAAATGCCAAGGATAAAGAAAAAGAGATCAACTATCCAGGAGGGAAAAAAAGTTATCAAAAAGAAGGAAGTGTTAGGTTCTAGCATAACTCACCACAACACTTGAATACTACAGAGCAAGTTCTATAGAATCCAGAGGGCAAACAACTGTAATTGAAAAATTACATATAAATCAAGTCATCATTCACTACATCAGCAACAGAAGATAGTCTCAGACGTGGGAGGACTCTGAAACTGTATAATCCACAAACTCTTACTAATAAAATTCCACAAAAATCAGTAACAGAAGTCCTGAGCAAGAACTGGTGACCAGCTGGCTAGCCATTCGCTTATGTATTATCCATAGCTGCTTTTGAGCTACAAGGGCAGAGCTGACTAGCTGTGACAGAGACCTTATGGCTTGCCAGCCAAAAATATTTATCTTGCCTTTTAAGAAAAAGTTTGCCAGTCCCTGGTTGAGGAAATTCTTTAGCCAACAAGAAGAACAAAAATCAATCAAAATAAAGAAATAAAGACAGGAAATGATTATAAATCAATAAAAAATGTTAAAAAAAAAAAAAAAAGAAATAAAGCCAGGGAGATGAGATCAATTAAGAAGTAAGCAATAAATAAAGTGAGCAATAAAATCAGTAGAAGAGTTAAGCTTAAATAATGATTATTAATAAAATAATCATGGCATGTGGCATCTGTTAAATGTTTACTGTGTGTCAGGCACTTTATATGAATTATTTAATCCTCCCAAGAACTTTGTGACATTGTACTATTATACCCATTCTCTGTTAAAGAAGAGGAAATGAAGGTATAGTGTGCCCAGAGTCAAAGAACCATGATTCAAATCCAGACAGTCTACCAGAGCATGTGCCATGCTTAGCTATTGTACAAAAATGGTTATAAAATAATGAAGTATAAGAAATACTCCTTGAAAGAGAAAATATATAAATGTATAAAAATTATATATATGAATACATAAAATATATTTATAAAATATAAAAAAATAAATTATGTTTAAAAAATGACTTGGAATAAAGGATGCCAGATTAAAAACGTAAAAATTGAGAAAAGAAAGTGAAAGGAAGCTAAATTTCTAGACTTCCAATGGAAGACATCAAAAGAAATGGATGATTTCATCCTGGATAAAAAAGCCATGTCGCACCCCTCAAGACCCATAGCTATATATACAAACATATATTAAAATTAAAGGCTACCACGAATAGGAGAGCATTAAAATTATTTGGGAGAAAAACCCAAAGAATAAAGCAAAAACTTAAAAGAAAAAAAAAACTGGCAAGAAAGTATATAAAACAAGATAAAAGGTGATATAAGTAAGAAAAAATAAATCACAACAAAGTTAAATGAATTGAACTCTGCTATTAGAAGAAAATGCTCTCAGATTGGATCTAGCTATTCCATTTATAAGAAATATATTGAAAACAATATAGAAAGATAAAAATAAGAGGAAATGCAAGAAAATAAAATAGGAAGAAAGCAAAGGTGATAATATTAATGAGATAGAAATGAACTAAAAGCAGAAGGATCAATAACAAATACTATTTTCATATTATTCATAAGTATCATCCATAATAAAAATCTATTATACATCTTTGTGTAAAGGACAGCATTGCATCAAAATATATAACAAGATATTACATGTAAAGGAGAAATTACAAAAATTACTGTAGTATCTAAGCCTTTGACATATTTTGCAGAAAATTTAATGATGCCATGGAGACTTTATATAACAAAAACCACAAGTTCAATTTAATTGACATACATTGAACACTGCTTTCTGGTAAACAGAGACTACATGTATTTTGCTAAACGTTCCAGGGAAATTTAGAAAGACATACTAGTTGGCATACAAACACACACACACAAATAATAAACATATGTTAAAAAAAGAAACTGCAAATGCAAGATTTTTTATTACTATAATGCAATAAAACCAGGTCACAGGAATAAAGCAACTTTAATCATTAGGCTAGATACTGAAAAAGCATTTGACAAGATTTAAAAAGTATTCCTAATAATCTTCTTTTTTCTTGAGAAAAAAGAACTTACTCAATATGGTAAAGAATATTTATCTGACACGAAGATTCACAATATACTTACTTGAAATATGCCAAAGACATTTATTTTAACATAATAAACAAAGTGGGGATGCTCACTATTACTGATATTATTTTGAAAGTTCTAGTCAAAGCAAATATATAATGAAATTAAATAAAGCACACGTTAGAAAAAAGAAACAATTATATTATTTGAAGATTATATAAATATAAATATCTTCCTAAAACTCTTAAGAAAGTGTACCCAAAACTTTCAGAACTACTAATAACAGTAACACATGCAGTTATAAGATAAATAATAGATATATTTGGGAGACGTGGAGTATATAAATACAACTGGGAAGTCCTGTTTCTAAGTCCCTTGGGGGCTGGGGGTGGGGACTCATAAAACTAAGATTGGCTGAAACAATTCTGGAAATTGAAGAATGATGACTTTTTTTGATTTAGTATGCAAACTTGGTTTCAGTTATTGACTAAATGGTGTGTATCAGGAGGGACAAAATAATGGGAAGGGAAGAAAACTATTTTGAGGGAGATAATACTCATTACATATAGAAGTTAATAACATGTGGTTTTTTCCCTTCCAGTTTGACTGAGATATAATTGGCATACAGCAATGCATAAGTTGAAGGCATTACAGACAGCATGATGATTTGACTTCATACATACATCATGAAATGATCACCACAGTAAGTTTAGTGAATATCCATCATCTTATACGAATACGAAGTAAAGAAAAAGAAAACAGTATTTTTCCTTTGTGATGAGAACTCAGGATTTACTATTAGCAATTTTCATAAAAAAATAGCAGTGTTAATTATATTAATCATGTTATACATCATATCTCTAGTACTTATTTATCTTACAATTGGAAGTTTGTACCTATGGACTACTACCTTCATCCAATTTCCCCTCCTGCCACCCTTCCACCCCTTGCCTCTTGTAACCACAAATCTGATGTTTTTCATGAGTTCTTTCTAAGTTCATTTGTTTGTTTGGTTTTTGTTTTTGTTTTTTAAGTATAATTGACCTACAACACTATGTTAGTTCCTGTTACAGAACATTGTAATTCAATATTTCTATACATTACAAAATGATCACCATGATAATGAAACAGAACAGGACCCTCCAGGATCCTCCCAGATACAAATCCTTTCTTTGTCCCTCAATTCTTATTTGTAGGAAATAGGCATCACTCAGCTTCCTTGACCTTCCCTGAGCTTCAAAGGGCAGATTTAAACAGTTGCCAATCAGGGAAGGGAGGGAATGCAGAAACAAGGAAGAAGCAGTCAAATAAAAGTGCAGCATGGAGCAAGGTCCTGATGCCTCCTGAAGGAATATACGTAACAGTATCTTTGAGTTCTTCTGCAAGAATTAAGTCCCCCACCCAGAAAGAGGATGGTAACATCAGGTTAAGCACAAGATTCCTGGAACACTGCCCTATAACCTCACCACTAACCAGTCAGAAGAAAGTCACAAATCCTGAAGCCCTCACCCCAAATTTTGCCTATAAAAACTTGTCCCCCAAAACCACTGGGGAGTTCAGGTTTTTTGAGCACAAGCCACTCGTTCTCCTTGCTTGGTCCTGCAATAAACCTTTCTCTACTCCAAACTCTGACATTTCGTTAGTTTGGCCTCACTGTGTGTTGGGTACACAAACTTGCATTTGGTAACGGTAAGTCTAGTTACCATCCATCACCATGCAAAGATACTATATTGACTATATTCCTCATGGCACACATTTCATCCCTATGAGACTCATTTATTTTGTAACTAGAAGTCTGTACCTTTTAATTTCCCTCACCTATTTCATTCATTCCCCCAGCCCCTTCCCTCTGGCAACCATCTGCTGTTCTCTGTATCTATTTGATTCAGTTTCTGTTTTATGTTTGTTTTGTTTATTGGATTCCATATATAAGTGAACTTATATGGTATTGGTGTTTTTGTCTGACTTGTTTCACTTAGTGTAATACCTTCTAGGTCTATCCACACTGTCACAAATGAAAAGATTTCATTATTTTTTATGGTTGAGTAATACTCTATTGTATGTATATACATACACATGACATCTTTATCCATTCATCTACCAATGGGTATTTAGGTTGCTTCTATATCTTGGCTATTGTGAATAATGCTGCAATGAACGTAAGGGTGCATATTATCTTTTCAAATTAGTGTTTCTGTTTTCTTTGGAAAAATACCCAGAAGTGGAATTGCTGGATCGTATAGTATTTTTTTAATTTCTTGAGGAAACTCCATATTATTTCCCATAGCGGCTGTAACAATTTACATTCCCACCAACAGTTCCTTTTTCTGCACATCCTTACCAACATTTATTTCTTATCTTTTTGATAATAGCCAATCTGACACGTGTGAAATGATATCTCATTGTGGTTTTGATTTGCATTTCCCTGATAATCAGTGATGTTGAGCAACTTTTCATGTATCTGTTGGCCATCTGTATGTCTATCCAGGTGCTCTGCCCATTTTTAAATTGGGTTGTTTGTTTTTATGATGCTGAGTTTTATGAGTTCTTTGTATATTTTGTATATTAACCCCTTATCCAATATATCACTTGCAAATAACTTCTTCCATTTATTAGGTGATCTTTTTATTTTGTTGATATTCCTTTGCTGTACAAAAGCTTATTATTTTGATATAGTCCCATTCGTTAATTTTTGCTTTTGTTTCTCATCTGAGGAGACAGATCCAAAAAAATGCTGCTCAGACTGATGTCAAAATGCGTATTGCCTATGTTTTCTTCTAGGAGTTTTACGGTTTCAGGTCTTGCATCCAAGTCTTTAATCCATGTTGAGTTTATTTTTGTATATGGTATGAGAAAGCAGTCCAGTTTGATTCTTTTGCACATAGTTGTACAGTTTTCCCAACATCATTTATTGAAGAGACTGTTTTTTCCCCATTGTATAATCTTGTCTCCTTTGTCATAGATTAATTGACCAAATAAGTGTGGGTTCACTTCTGGGCTCTCTATTCTGTTCCATTGATCTATGTGTCTGTTTTTGTTTCAGTACCATGTTTTGGTTACTGTGGCTTCGTAGTATAGTTTGAAATCAGGGAGCATGATACCCCCAGCTTTGTTGTTCTTTCTCAAGATTGCTTTGGCTATTTAAGGTCTTATCTAAGGTCTTCTTTTACTTCCTTAGTTAGATTTATTCCTAGGTATTTTATTCTCTTTGGTACAACTGTAAATGGGATTTAAAAAAAATTTCTGTTTCTGATAGTTCATGGTTAGTGTATAGAAATTCAACAGAATTCTGTATGTTAATTTTGTATCCTGCAACTTAACTGAATTCATCTATTAGTTCTATAGTTTTTTTGGTGGCATTTTTAGAACTTTCTATATATAATATCAAGTCATCTGCAAACAGTGACATTTTTACCTCTTCCTCTCCAATTTGGCTTATGTTTCTTTCTTTCTTTCTTTTTTTTTTAATCTGATTGCAGTGGCTTGGACTTCCAATATTATGTTGAATAGGAGTGGCGAGTGTGAACATCATTGTCTTGTTCTTGATCTCAGAGGAAATGCTTTCAGTTTTTCACTGAGAATGATGGTGGCTGTAGGTTTGTCATATATGGCCTTTATTATGTTGAGGTGTTTTTATGTATTACTTGCTGACCAAGATGCAAGGAAAAGACCAATCAGTTTTATCTCCCAAATTTTTCTTTGGCTTTTGACAGTAAGTAGATCATAATGCTACAAAAAATATTAGAGGAAAGCAAGTTTTAGAGTTTGTTTTATCTGTCAAGTTCAGTAAGTAATTTAAAAAGGTATGAAATATCAAGTCCTTTATCCATTTTTTCCCAGCTCTATTGAGATATTGTAGTGTTTACCACAATAAGGTTAATTAACACACCTTTCACTTCACATAACTACCATTTTGTTGCTGTTATGGTGAGAACATTAAAGCACTACTCTCATAGCAACATTTATGTATACAATACAGTACTGATAACTATAGTCACTATGCTGGATCTTAGGTCCTGGAACTTATCTTATAACTGAAAGTTTATAGCCCTTAGCCAACATCTTCCTGTATCTCCTGCTTCTCAGCCCCTGGCAACCACCATTCTACCCTCTGTCTGAGTTTGATGTTTTTAAATTCCATGTTAAGTGAGATAATAAAGCATTTGTCTTTTTTAAATGTCACTCTATGGCCTCAAGGTCCATTCATGTTATTTTAAGTGTCAGGATTTCTTTCTCTTTATGGCTGAATAATATTCCATCTTATATATTACATTACATATAATACTTTATTTGTCACATATATTTTCATATATGATATATATTTCCTTTAAATACATAATATGTCATGTATATGAATACATACATATATATATATATGTATATATACACGCTATATTTTCATTACCTTTGTGTATCTTTTTATGCCAGTACCATACTGTTTTGATTACATAGCTTTGTATTGTAGTTTTTAATCAGGAAGCATGATGCCTCCAGCTTTGTTCTTTCTCAAGATTGCTTTAGCTATTCTGGGTCTTCTGTATTTCCATATAAATTTTAATATTAATGTTTCTATTTCTGTGAAAAATGCAACTGAAATTTTGATAGGAATTGCATTAAGTCTGTGCATGGCTTTGGCAGGTAGAGATATTTTAACAATATTAATGCTTCTGATCAATGAACATAGGATATCTTTCCATCTATCTATGCCTTCTTCAATCTCTTTCCTCAATGTCTTATAGTTTTTAGTGTATAGCTCTTTCATTTCCTCGGTTAAGTTATTCCTAAGTATTTTATTATTTTTGATGTTACTATAAATGGGATTGTTTTATTTCTTTTTCAGCTAATTCATTGTTAGTGTGTAGAAACGCAACTGATTTTTGTATGTTGATTTTGTGCCTTGAAAGTTTACATACTTTGTTGATTAGCCCTAACAGTTTTATTGGTGGATTCTTAAGGATTTCTATATACAATATCAGTTCTTAGCAAGGAGAGACAATTTTAGTCTTTCCTTTCTTATTTAGATGCCTCTTACTTCTTTTTCTTGCCTAACTGCTCTGGTTGACAATATCACATTCTTAGCAAGGAGAGACAATTTTACTCCTTCCTTTCCTATTTAGATGCCTCTTCTTTTTCTTGACTAACTTCTCTGGTTGGGACTTTCAGTACTATGTTGAATAAAAGTGGTAAGAGTGAGCAACCTTGTCTTGTTTCTGACCTTAGAGGAAAAGCTTTCATTCTTTTACCCTTAGGATGTTAGCTGTGGGTCTGTCATACATGCTCTTTATTATGTTGAAGTATATTCCTTTGATCCTCAATTTGCTGAGTTTTTATCATGAAAGGATGTTGAATTTTGTCAAATATTTTTTTCTGCATTTATTGAGATGATCATGATTTTTGTCTTCCATTCTGTTAATTGGTGTATTCCACATTGA